>NC_087119.1:5040000-10040000 GCF_963855985.1 Ostrinia nubilalis | reverse complement strand
ATTTTTGACGTTTGTCAAAGTTATAGTAAGATGGTGCAACCCAGCCTTAGTGTATAGTATGTTAAAGTAGACACGGGAGGTGAAAGGAGTTTTTTATGCCATACTTAAAATTTATAATTAGAACTATTTTATTTACACTGTCACTTTATGTCTAATGAAGTTGTCAAAATAATTAATCAGAGTGGGAAATTATTTTGTAAAGTTTGCTAAGTAAAATGTTTATGATGGTGTAAATTTATGAAACGAATTAATTGGTATAATGAATCTTATGAATGGTGGCTGTTTGTCTCGTTTTAGTCGGGTAAATTTTTGGACTACGCCATGTTGTAAAGACTTTCTAAAACCATCACAGTCTGCAAGCACAGATCCAGAGGATCGGCGTAAAGCGGAGTGGAACCGCGCAAGGCCGTCAGAGAGATTGCAGCTCAAACCGTGCGCTAACCAAAGAATACCCTCAACCTTTCTTCTCACACAAGTCCGTTACAAGTGTCCACCACCCAAACTTCACCGAGATGTCGAATTCCCAAACTTCGACGCTTACAGGAAAGAGGACTACACGGATGTCAGGAGAACCACGTGGGGCTCAGGTGATGCCAAACCTGGATACACTTACGTTATGGGCTTCTTTGGTTACTTGTGCGGGGGTTACGCGATAAAAACGTTTGCATACGACTTGATAACATACATGGCAGCCCCAGCAGATGTGCTCGCATTGGCGTCGATTGAAGTCGACCTATCTAAGGTGGCACCAGGTGGGTGTTCGTCGTACAAGTGGCGAGGGAAGCCATTGTTTATTAAGAACCGCACTGCAGCTGACATAGCTTTGGAGGAGTCGACGCCAGTGGCCTCTTTACGTGACCCGGAAACCCAGGAGCAGCGGTGCGTCAAGCCAGAATGGTTGGTGGTGATTGGCATTTGCACGCACCTTGGCTGCGTGCCGATCCCAAACTCTGGCGACTGGTCGGGAGGCTTTTACTGTCCGTGCCATGGAAGTCACTATGACAACATCGGCCGAGCGCGCAAGGGACCAGCGCCGTTAAATTTGGAAGTTCCGCCGTACAAATTCATTAGCGATACTCTTATTCTTGTCGGATAATATTATTGAATGGTGATAATTTTTATGTATTTAATTAAATGCTGATCTATACGGCACAAGAAATATTTTCATTTATTTATTTACCGCACCTGATAATTAACAAAGTCGTGATAAACTGTTTTTACTTTTTAGGTAGGTAGGCCTACCTACAGTCAGCGTCGAATAGTTCGTGACACCCAAAGTGAACTAAAAGTTGACCTTATTCCAATTTAATTGTAACAAAGACGTGTTGCGAACTTTTTGACTGCTTTGGGTGTCTAAGTCTAGACGCAGACCACCGACTTTTAGCTTAGCCGCAGACCACAGACTCTTTGTCGGCCGATAAATACTTAGTTGAGTCGAGATGTTAACCAATATGGACATGTAATGAAAGTGCGCACAAACAAACATTTTAATTAATTAAATAAATAAATTACACTTATAATGTTATCCATCGGCCGAATGAATAATTTTATTCATACAAATTAGAATCGGGCCCAACTATCGGCCGACTAAAAGTTTTTAGTCTGCAGCAAGGCTTAAAATCAAAAATCAAAATCAAAATTATCTTTATTTGTTTAGACTAATTAAATTAGTTCTTGCAAATCGTCAAATGCTCTTAAGGAGCCTATACATGTCTCATTCTTTTTTTGCCCTACCAGCGCTTCGAGACAAACATTTGGCAAGTGCTGAGAAGAAGCGCCGCAACAAACTCAGTCACCACTGTCTGCCGGTTTAAAAATATAAAAAAATATAAAAAAGTAGGAAGTTACATACATTCAGAAGCAAGTTACTTACCACGCGCTCCCGTTGATAGAAGGTGGCCTTTAAGACGCCCATCTAGCACGAGACCGCGTGCCGTGCTAATTTCTAGGTTAATTGTTGCGTTTTGATACATATATTTTATGTCAGGTATATCTTTCCTTGACCAGTCCCCGAAGGCAGCGCCTGTTCACAGACATGACGTGTGAACCAGCCATCGCTTCACTCGACCATATTATAGGGAATGTAACGACCCGCCTCACACGCCACTACCCCAGAGACATTTTAGCATAGCTGGGCACCGTTAATCAAATAGTTAACTTCGTTAATCGTTAAACCGTTAATAAAAAAATTAACTTCGTTAAACGTTAAAACGTTACATTTCGCAAGATTTAACGCAAGTTAACGTTAATCGTTAATCCGTTAACACAAGATAATAAAACGAAAAAAATAATTGTATGCAAAGTTCAAATAATTTCGAAAGCTTGTATCGCGCATGGAATTTATTCCTCTTTTATGTTTGCGCTACAAGCTTTCGAAATTATTTGAACCTTGCATAAGTACAATTATTTTTTCGTTTTAGTACAACTGCATTTCAGAATAAAAGCTTGTTTTTAAAAAAGTTTTTTAATTATTATAATTTTATTTTACACTTTTTAGTAGTATCTCAATCTCAGAGCCTTGGTTCAATTACAATACAATTTAGCACTAAAGTGCTCGAAAAGACAAATCCAGCAAACCCAAACTCGATGAGTTTCCACCGTTTCGTTTAGGAATTCCTATGGCCACCTCCTGACTCCATCATTAGGACCCAGGACATCATCTAGTACGAAAGTGCTCGAAAAGACAAATACAACGAACCCAAATTCGATGCGATGCCGCCGTTTCATTTAGGAGTTCCTATGGCCATCTCAAGACTCCATCATCAGACCAGTTCAATGGTACCATAACATTGCATTGTCATCGTACTTACATAAGTATACCAAATTTCAGCTCAATCGGTTGAAGAAAACTGGTCTTAAATTCAGTTGCAAGAGTTGTCACACACATTATATACTAACAAGTGTCGTTATCGTTAGTGATCGGGTGGAAGCCCAAACGAACTTGTCAGAACGCGTTTTACTAGCGTTTTTCAGCGTGCCTGCTGTATCTTTTTGGTAAATAGTAGGTACTGGATTAACGATTAACGGACTTAGAATAATTTAACATTTTTTAAAGTTAACTTAAAAGTTAATCCGTTAACAGAAATGTTAACTTCGTTAATTAACGATTAATGGATTAACGAGTTAATGCCCAGCTATGCATTTTAGTGAGCATGACAAGTCTAAGATATCCTTCTGGCTAAGTGCCAGATATAAAACTATTTAGGTTAGGAGACAAGGCAAGAAAACTCTAGAGAGAAAAGCAAGGCACCATAACAAAACCGTGTGGTAGTTTTAAATAAATTGTATATACTTATACAGGGTGACTGGAACTCAACCCGCCATAGCTAATACGCGTATAGAGGAGGTCATTTGCTAATTATTGAACCTTACTTTCTATGTCTAAAGTTTTATAGTTTAGGAGATATGTCAATTTTTATACTTTTTTCAGATTTTTCCGAAATTTGACCTAAAAACTGCTTAAATTTTTTTTCTCGCGTAATTTCAACAGTTTTTTTTATTAGATATTAATATCGAATATGTCTTTATTCAAATAAAATAGATTTTTGATCCAGATAATGATTGAATAACTAGTTACGAGCCGCCAAAGTCTAACAAAAGTACAAACCACGAAAAAAAATTGTACTTCGAATTCGATTTAAAAAAAAACTAATGGTGATAATGGATTGCCAATAATCTTAAAAATATCTCTAGCTTCTCTTCTTTCCAATGATATATCACACGTTGTAGTTAGATATTGAAATTAGTCAAAAATTCAAAGTTCAAAGAAGAAAATGGAGTAATAATACAAAAATTATCCATACAAAGTTGATTTTGAATTTTTTTTAAATCTTTTCTTCATAATGTGATTATTATTTTAAATTAATTTTTCAAAAAACACACAAAAATAGTTATGAAAAGGAGTATAGCAGAAAATATGAGATGTTTGAAGAAACTTTGTATGGATAATTTTCGTATTATTACTCCATTTTCTTCCCTAAACTTTGAATTTTTAATAAATTTCAATATCTACTTACTACGTGTGATATATCATTGGAAAGAAGAGAAGGTAAAGATATTTTTAAGATCATTGGCAATCCATTATCACCATTAGTTTTTTTATAAATCGAAATCGAACTTGAATTTTTTATCGTGGTTTGTACTTTTGTTAAACTTTGGCGGCTCGTAACTAGTTATTCAATCATTATCTGGATCTGAAATTTATTTTATTTGACTAAAGGTTTATTCGATATTAGTATTAAATAAAAAAATCGGTTAAAATCATGCGAGAAAAAAAAATTAAGCAGTTTTTAGGTCAAATTTCGGAAAAAGTATGAAAATTGACATATCTCCTAAACTATGAAACTTTAGCCATAGAAAGTAAGGTTCAATAATTAGCAAATGACCTCCTCTATACGCGTATTAGCTATGGCGGGTTCAGTTCCAGTCACCCTGTATTTAGTGCCGTGCCACTGTCTAAGTTGATTGTTAATTGTTATGTTAAAAAATTTAAGGTAGGTGTTGTCTTAGTTGGCTGATAGTTGGGTCGGACTGTTAATCAGTATAGAAATGAATGTAGTGAAAGTGCGCACATTACATCGATTTGCTATCGGCTGATTCTTCATACAAATAAACCATCTATCGGGCGACTAAAACTATAAGCGCCTAGTCTAAAAACCTAACTATACCTCCCGCTCCTGCCATTAAAGTTCCCGCGTTTTTTTCAGTCCAAAGATAATAATAACATACCAGAGACTATACAAAACCAGATATACCCGCTATTGGTCCGTTTTTTGCTTTTTATTAAAATTGTAACTTATTTTTCGCTGTTGATGACTATCATTAAGTAGAATAATAATAAAATTGTTAATGATACACGATAGTAGTTTTACTTTTAACATAAAATATTTTTATGACGCTATAAATCATAATCGATTAAATTCAACTCTATTAACTACTTTTCTAACGGACACCACTGTCTTATGATAATTTTTTTTTAAAAGAAAAAAAAGAACCGGTTCAACAAATATGTCAAACCACATGTCAAACTGTGGTCAAAAAACTGTTGTGTTGTTTGGTTGGTGGTACGTAATCATCTGAAATCAAAAAATCAAGCTTCTATTAAAAAGTTGCCGAAAAAGATAATAAAATTCACAATAATGTGTTCATTTACATTGTTTATTAAACCTACGTAAATGCTGTAGACTTATTACTATTAGTTTTATTGTAATACAGTAAAACAGTTGGAAAGCAGCTGTTTAAATTTTGTGCATGTAGCAACAATTTCTTCAACTTTAAAGAGATTTTTCAAAGGATATGATCTTTAAAATGCGTAAAATTAATAATTCCTTCCTTTGGGGGATTCTTATTGCCTCTGCGACGTGGAGTGTCTCTCTTTACCTTTATTGGATGTTGAATAAACATGGTAAGTGCATTTTAGTTGCTTTTTACTAACTTAAAGCGTTTTGTATTACATTCCCATAAATCCATAATTTAGAAATACCATTTCTTATGAGTAAACTCATCGTTTACCCTGATGAAAAGTAGAAATCGAATATACTGTGCTGAAACTACTGGAAAAGTAGTAATTTAATAATTTCCAAAAATCCTTTCCATTCCATTTTGTCATGCAGCTCAGTTCTCTTGAGTTATGTAAGAACTAATTAATTCACTTGACTGGTTTAGAATTTGTATCCATGATTAAGATTATGATCTTATTGATTTGATTAAAATAGGAATTCATAAATATTTAGCTTCTACATTCTATTCTACATAAGTAAAGCGCCCATTGATAACTTTAAACAATATAAGTGTTTGTTTTATTTTATTAATCATTGTATTCTCTTTTACTTATTTGTATGTTTACCAAAATGAAAGAAAACAACTAGTTTTAAATAATCAAATGCAGAAATTCCAGACACAATGTTGAAGTCTGTGTCTGTGCGCCGTGATTTACCTTATTGACGTCAAAATGTATGGGCAAAATTGTTAAAACGGCGTGATAACCGCTTATCGTGGCGCGCATCCTAGGCCTACTGGTCAGTGCTTAGACATACAAAAGGTTAAGTTAGTTGAATTTACAACATGTATCAAATGAGCATAACTCAAAAATAATGGCATTGGTTCTAGATGACAAATCATTACATGACATTGAAGGAAAGATACACTATCGTTTAGTGAACACTGGAGAAAAGGATAGAATAAAAAACAATGACAAATCTATTGCTGATTTGGAAGGCAAAAATCTACTTTTTGATAGCCCTCGAGTGTATGATAGATTCTCTGCGAGTAAATGGAAATCTTTCAAGTCTCGTTCTGATTATCAGAGAAAAATGATGTTGAAAGAAAAATTTGCAAAACAACTCGGGATGAAAATGTCTGCTCAGCCAGACAAAAGTTTGGGTAAGTGCAATTTTACTGATAGCTAATTATTGTTAAACTTAAGGGCTACATACAAGTATCAAAAAAATATTCTATACTATTCTCATTTCTTGATTTGAGACTTGATTTCACACAGTTTTGCTTAAGGCTTTGAATGCAATTCATAGAAAGATATGGCGACCAATAGAAAAGTGGAATTAATGACATGGATTATAACATAATTGCAATAAATATGTTTTATTTTGATACTTTATTGAATTGAGAAAATCAAACTGACCTTTTTTGCTTAAACATACATAGGTACTTATCAGTTTGTGAGAATCAGATATTTGTGGGGATGATTGTGGGGTTTTGAATAGTTGGGACCTTAGCCCACCTAGTATTTCTGGGTTCATTTTCAGTCTCACTATACTATTGGTTTTTGAAATTATGGCATTAGCCATTGTAAAAATGTATATCCTATCATACATATAGGCCTGCTTCACCTGTTTATGATAATGTTGTGGACAGTTATTGGACATCTAAAATACAAAGGTTTTTTATTATTAGCTCTGCTATCTACCTCTCTCCGAGACTTGTGTAACCAAAAGTTTATCTGACCTGACAGAAATGTTCCTAATGGGTTATCCAGGACTGTTTTTATGACTTTATTAAACAGCATAAAGTTATAGTTAATTAATGAAAATCCACATAATTCTGCAGATAATCAACTGGGATTAATACGCAATGCTGAAGATGTCAGAACGCGAGAAAAAGGCTATAATTTGCACGCATTCAATGCTCTCATATCGCAGAGGATTGGGAATCATAGGGGACTTCCAGATACTCGAAATAAAATGTAAGTCTCTTTACTAATGTAATCTTTACTAATGTAATCTTTACTAATGTAATCTTTACCTGTAAATGGAAATCAATTGCCACATACATGATGAAACAAAATGAGGTTGTCGGCAGAAGCTGGGTTATTGTAATAAATATGTAAATAAATGTTACCAGTTAACAGGTTTGCTGCATTGCAGGTGCCGAATACAAAAGTATGCTGCGAAACTTCCAACATCGTCAATAATCATATGCTTCTATAATGAACACTTTGAAACACTGATGCGGTCAGTTCATTCCATTTTAGATAGAACCGATGCAAGGTATTTGAAGGAGATCATCTTAGTAGATGACTTCAGTGATTTGGAAGGACTCAATGAGAATGTACAAAAAGCTGTGAACGGGTTAAATAGTAAAATGCGTAAAGAGGAGGACATGCTGGAGACTAATAACATTGATGACAACGTTGTTGACTATATTAATGATGACAATAATGTAGATAAAAAAACGACTGATAAAAACTATGTCAAGCTGACTAAAACTGGGTTAACTATAAGGTTACTGAGGACTAGCAAAAGGGAAGGGCTCATTCGGGCAAGGTTGTATGGTGCTGACAACAGTGTTGGTGATGTGAGTATACTAAGAATTTTATGTCCTAAGTCTTAGGATATATACAGTAAAACAGTTTAAGAAGCTCTGTGAAAACATGTCGTAAGAGGCAACTTAGGGAGAAATATGAGGAGAACATGAGACCTATGCTATGTAACCAGCTTGGGTAGTGTTGGCCAAATCATCCATTTGCCTCTGGTTTAATGAAGAAAGTTGTATTCCTGTGGCGGAGACTAATGTTCTATTAATGATGATGATATTTTCAAGCGTTTCGAAATGTTTAATTTCTACATGCTGCTAGGCCAGATCAGCGTTTTCATTTATAAAACTTTTTTTTACAGGTGTTAATTTTCTTGGATTCCCATATCGAAGTGAATGTGGACTGGTTGCCTCCGCTGCTCGCTCGTCTCTCCCAAGGTGTGGATGGGGTCCACATCCGCTACTCGTCAAGAGCAGTCATGCCAGTCATAGACGTGATCAACGCAGACACCTTCGAATACAATGCCAGTCCACTCGTAAGAGGCGGCTTTAATTGGGGCCTTCACTTCAAATGGGATAATCTCCCTAAAGGAACATTGAGACGTAAGTCCACTTGCAAAGTATACATGTGTAGTGCTATCGTGCATGTTCTTGTTAAACGACAATTTATCAATTTGTAGACGGTAAGTGAATCCTTTGTCCAGCGGATGGAGAGTTGCTCTGTCTAGACTGGTTCTGGGGTCGATTCCCAACTAATGTATTACCAATGAAGCCCCTTTCTTCCGAATTTGCTACTCTTTGCTAATTTTGATTTCAAGTTTTATTTCTTACTAGCTTTCCGCCCGCGGCTTCGCCCGCGTGGAATTTTGTCTGTCACAGAAAAACAATATCGCGCGCGTATTTGCTCACCGGTTTAGACCTACCCTGGACTACGACAAACATTTTAAAACCAAAATCAGCTCAATCGGCCCAGCCGTTCTCGAGTTTTAATCAGACTGACGAACAGACTACTAACAGATAGACTAGCTTTCCGCCCGCAGCTTCGCCCGCGTGGAATTTCGTTTGTTAAATTTTCCTGAATTTTCTTTGCTATAAAACTCACGGAGCCCGAGACCTTACCAACGAATGCAAAACCGTGGAAATCGGTTCGTGCGTTCTGGAGTTATAGCGTCAGGAAGGAAAACCCGACATTTTTATGTAGTAGATTATAGTCTCGCAATTCGGCGTGCTTTTAGCATAACATTATAAGGCGCGTTGAAGTTCTGCGTGACGTCAAAATCTTAAACTTAATTTTCTCAATTTAAATTAGTTTATTTACATTTTCGCTAGCTGCCAAAGCCACGATGACCCAAACCTCACGATGCACCGACATTCTAAGCTATATTGGGAGCATACGCTGACAAACTTTCAGCTTTTATAAAATGACGTAGGTCTGGCGTTCACCAGCTCTTAGTCTATCCCTATTGTAGATTCCAGATTAGTAATGTTACAACATCAACATGGGTGATTTATTCTATGACAGTTAGGCCCAGAACAGACGGTGAAACGCCACTGCAACTTTCTGATGATTCTGATGAATGAAACTGAAACTGAGAGTTTCAAACTGGTCGCGTCATGTGTGGTCTCTCAACGGACGCTATGGCAGAAACTTAGATGCAACTCAAAAGTAACTAGCAGTTGCAGTTTCGTTGCAGTTGCGTTTCACCGTCTGTTCTGGGCCTTACTTAAAAATCACTAACATCTCAATCTGTTCTATTAAGGGCTGATTTTTCAATCGTCGGATAAATTTTAACTGCAGAATAAGTTTGGCACATTGACAGTTTCAGTATAGAAAATATGTCAAAATGACAAGTTTATTCTTCAGTTAAAAGTTATCTGACGATTGAAAAATCGGCCCTAAAAGAACAATATTTAGTTTTTTTTCCCTTTTAGATGATGAGGACTTCGTGAAACCAATCAAGTCTCCAACGATGGCCGGTGGGTTGTTCGCTATTTACCGCGAGTACTTCAACTACATAGGAAAATATGACCCCGGGATGAACGTGTGGGGAGGCGAAAACTTGGAAATATCTTTCAGGGTATGTTTTATTCAAGTGGTAGCATTTCTGTTATTGTGTATTTTTTTAAATGCAGAAGATTAGAACGACTGAATCATTCGCAGTGGTGTAACTATACCGTTCGAGGCCCTGCCACCGTATAGTTACGCCACGGATCATTCGATTAAATTTTTTCCCTTTTACAATGTGACTCGTTGTTTATATTACTAGCGAGCGACCCGCCCTGGCTTTGCACGGGTACAAATTTAACATATAAACTTTCCTCTTGAATCTCTTAAAACTGACTCTATCTATTAAAAAAAACCGCATCAAAATCCTTTGCATAGTTTTAATGATCTAAGCATACATAGGGACGGACAGCGAAAAGCGACTGTTTTATACTATGTAGTGAAGATTGATTTTACTGTTCAAATGCAACAACTTTCGTACCGGAATATCATCCAAATTGTCTAAAAAATTACGTCCCCTAATTGGCGACGGTAATAAGTCAGAGATATTTTTAAAACTCTTGGAACTAATTTTCTATTTCTCTTGGGAAAAGTTGTTGCATTTGAGCAGCAGAATCTCTTTTTGTGAGAATTCCTTATGTTACAACATCAATCACCATAAATACGTTTCTCTTTTCAGATCTGGATGTGTGGGGGCAGCTTAGAGCTGATTCCCTGTAGCCGCGTGGGTCACGTGTTCCGCAAGCGGCGGCCTTACGGCGTGGGCGACAAGGAGGACCACATGATGCGCAATTCCATGCGCATGGCTCGCGTGTGGATGGACGAATATGTGGTTTGTTCCTTATTTATAAAGATGGCAGCCTGGGACTGATACTTGCAGCCGGGGGGCCACGTTATTGCGTGGGACTACGCCTTTATTTGATTGTTGCATAATTTCTAATGAACTACATATTTATTTTTATATTATAGCACTAGCTTTCCGCCGGCGGCTTCGCGCGCGTAGACTACATTATCTACATATTTTACGGAACCCTATTTTTTTCCAAAATAAAATTTAGCCTATGTTACTCGCGGATAATGTAGCTTTCGAATGGTGAAAGAATTTTTAAAAACGGTTCGGTAGTTTTTGGGCCTATTCATTATAAACAAACAAACAAACAAAGTTTTCCTCTTTGTAATATTAGTGTAGATTATAAATTTCTTTCTTTATAATAGCGGTATTTTGGTTCACGGATTAGCTGATCGAGACGAGCTATTACCAGGCCTGTTCATCTCCGCGAGTTTGCATCGAAAACAAAACACGTGAGACTACACCTCCTGAGATATCTAATCGACAGGACAATCACGAGCGAGCATTGACGCACGCACGTGTATTCTTCACCCATTTGCATTGTAGAGACAATAAACTATTTATGTAAAAACGGTGGTGTAATTAATACTGTGCAATATTTTAACTGCCTGAATAAAAAAGAAACACAAAATATAATTCATGCTTAATCATGTATTTCCTCCGCCATTTTCCGCAGTTTGGCACCTCACGTCACACATAATTTTACCGAAGTCAGCCCTATGGCTTCGGCGCAGTACCGATCACTGACGTTTGTCATCAAAATGGTGCTCGACTCTTGAGATAAGCTAAATTACTCCATATTGTTAACGACATTGAGCATATATTTTTTTAATACCTTGGCGAAGAAAACCTTCTGTACGTAGTATTTATTATTATTCTGTGCTATTACTAATATTATAGCATCAACCTCCAGCCAGGCTTGTAAGCAGTGCCTTTCTTTTCTTACAGAAAAAAGTATTCGAGCAAAACCCGTCCGCAGCTCACGTGTCAATCGGCGACATAAGCGAGAGACAGGCTCTGCGCGAGTCGCTCAATTGCAACTCCTTCAAGTGGTACCTGGATAATGTATACCCGGAGCTGGAGACAGGAGAAGACACCGTGGCTAATAAGAGAGTTGCAGCCCTAAATGATCCCGAGAAGAACAAATTCCAGCCGTGGCACTCCAGGTGATTTCAGGCTAAGAACTCACGGCGCGATTTTCACCCGCGCCCGCGTCGGTTGTGGAATTGCGGTTTTATTTCAAAACTCACGGGAGCGGTTATTTGCGCGGTTGTTCTAAGAACTAAGCGTGCTAAGTCACTGGTACAAAAAATGGTCGCCCGCCTATCGGGCGGTTTTTGCGCGGGCGAAAACCGCCGAGCGGGACCCGATTACAACCGCGCCCGCTGCGGGGGAAAACCGCGTCGTCAGTTGTGCATTAGTTTTTACATAAGTGTCTGCATTCTACAGAAGAAAGATTCTACAGAAGCGGGTGAAAATCGCGCCATGAGTTCTTAGCCTTAGTAGTATCTTGGATAAGCGATCCAGCTGGGTAGGTTTAATTTCGAGAAAAAAGGTCAATCGTCGAAACCAACTCGACTGGGCAGCGTTCGGAGTTTCCCGAACGAACATAACATTTTTTCGTCCAACCTACCTGTGTCTAAAGACGAAACGAAGTCTGGACATGCTGTGGCTAAAATGATGATGATAATGATTATAGTGCAGTACTTTGCATTGGAGCGAGGTGATCCTTAACTTCTAACACATACATATTTATGTTCTTCAGATTTATTGTCATTGTCTGTTGATTTCATTTACTTTCTTGGATTTGGATTCACTGGTTGGATTTTGTAGATCTGGCTACACAGGAGTTGCCAATGATCTAAAGCCCGGTCCGTGAGCACGTAGAATTTTGTCCAATGACCCCTAGCTACCCATCCTTATCGCTCGCGCGTAATTATATTGCTGTCGCGACTGTGCGACTGGCACCCGCAGTGAGTGTGCGAGCGCGATAGCAACATAATTACGCGCGAGCGATAAGGATGGTTAGCTAGGGGTCATTGGACAAAATTCTACGTGCTCACGGACCAGACTATAGTGAATGTTGCAGCAAGCACTTGATGTGGGCAGCGCAACCAGTCACGGTGTAAATCCTTGGGAGAGGCCTTTGTCCAGCAAAGGATGTCTTTTGATTGAAACAAAACAGTAAAATCAACCCTTTTCGTATGATCACACACAGTGCCGTTTACATCATCCTAATTCTATGACTGTTATTGGTTTCATTTCAGGAAACGCAATTACACAGACTCGTACCAATTACGATTGAAGAATACAACGCTTTGCGCGCAGAGTGCTAAAGACATCAAGACCAAGGGCAGCGGACTGGTGCTGGCTAGTTGCTTCAGGACCTTGAACCAGGTAAGTGCTTAGACCGCTGCAATTCTGCATGCTTAATTTAGGTTTAGGTAATTTATTTTAACAGTATTGTTACTGTCAAAATACAGTAGCCTAAATGATTACCATAATTCATAACACAAGCATATAAGCATATAATATAACCGCCTCTGTGGTTCGATTCCCAGTGGGGTTAGATTTTTCTGTTCGGTTTGGTTGGTGGTAGGGCTTGTTCTATGTCCGCCTGGCTAGCTACCACCATCTTATCTAAGTCTGTCGCCATAACAACAATGTTAACAGCATTGTTGTGTTCCGGCAGTTAGAGGTAAGATAGCCAGTTCCTCTGTGGTTGAGGATTCCGGGTGAAGTTCGCTTCCACCTTCGGCCTGATCGTCACTTACCATCAGGTGAGATATACAGGCCAAGAGCTTCCTCGTTGTAGATTAAAAAAAAAGTTGCTTACTTTGGGGCTAGCTGGAGATAGCTAGCTAGTTGTGTAAAATTGTCCAAAGATTTATTTATTATTATTTTATTATTAACACGTCATCTTCTTTGGAAACACACTACAATATATCCCTAAAAATTGAGTTGTTTTCCAACTTTCCAATTTGCTGCATAATTCGATTTTTAGTAATATGAATGATTTTTAATAATGTTTCTCCCGAGACAACCGTAATACATACGTGGAAGTGTTTGACCCAAGTGGGGAGTGTTGGTCAAACCTTCCATTTACCTCTGGCTGAGGTAGGGCCGTGATCCTTCAGTGGAGACTTAAGTGACCTGTGGCCCAATTCACGTATTTTGACAGTCAAGATCTCGCTGACGTTTAGAAGTCGTCCCATTGAAAAACAGTTCTAAATCCGTATTCACAAGGTTCATTTTCGATAGAACGATTACTCGATAGGATCGCAACTCAGCTATTTGTTGTCATTGAAGTTTTGTTACGTCGTCCCATTGAAAAACAGTTCTAAATCCGTATTCACAAGGTTCATTTTCGATAGAACGATTACTCGATAGGATCGCAACTCAGTGTCTTGTTGTCGTTGAAGTTTTGTTACGTGAATAAGGCCACTGACCTGATGATAGCGATAGTAATAATGAGTATGCATGGTTACTTCTAGATGTGGTTTGAGACGGATCGCCACGAGCTAGTGCTGGGGCGTACTTTGTGTTTGGACGCGTCTAACAACGTGGCCCCCGCCTTAGGGAAATGCCACGAGCTGGGAGGCTCTCAGGAGTGGAAGCACAAAGGATCTGTAAGTTCGTTTTTATTATTCAACCTTTTATCAGGATCACGTATCTCAAAAGGATTGCCACCAATCCCTACTCGCGGGTGTCGTAAGAGGTGACTTAGGGACTACAAATCAAACAAAGAACGGGCAGCAGCGCTCGCTGAAAAACATCAATCTTTTAAACTGCGATCTCTAAGGCCCAGAACAGACGGTGAAACGCAACTGCAACGAAACTGCCACTTTCTGATGATTCTTATAAATGAAACTGAAACTGAAAGTTTCAAACTGTTCGCGTCATGTGTGGTCTCTCAACGGACGCTATGGCAGAAACTTAGATGCAACTCAAAAGTTACTAGTTTCGTTGCAGTTGCGTTTCATCGTCTGTTCTGGGCCTAAGGACCAACTGCAACTGCTAGTTACTTTTGAGTTGCATCTAAGTTTCTGCCATAGCGTCCGTTGAGAGACCACACATGACGCGACTAGTTTGAAACCAGTTTGAAACCAGATTATGGCAAAACCCTCCACTATAGTCGAGGAGGGTCATAGTCCAGCAGTGGACTGTAAAGGACTGTTGATGATGATGATGAGCTCAGAAGGAAAAAGAAACCTCCAAACGGACGTCTATTTGTTAAGATTAGCAAAGATTCAAAACCTATGAGGATCGCGAATTTTTTAAAAGGAAGATCTTCGTTTGTTTAAATATTCGCTTTGCGCTTACTACGAAGCTAACACCCGTATTCACAAACATTACTTTGAGGCCTCATAGTGCGCGTGGACGCACATGGTCCCAAAAACCTATTCATAGACGATACTTCAGTGGTGACAAGCACTATGCGTCCCTTAGAATGAACGCAAAGCTAAGGTAGACAGGGAGCTGTATTACGCAACGCATAGTGTCTATTTACGTCAAAATTTTTGGTTATTCTCGTTTTTGAGGTTTGTTTGCTTTATTTATGGTTGTATTCGATTAATATCATTTTACAATGGATTGCAGTAGTGAAGAGTAATTTGATAATTTTATCAATGAGAAAAGTAGAATAAGTACCAGAAAAGTGATAAGGGATTCCCAAAATCCCTTTGATTATTACAATTCAGACGAATTTATTTTAGGTTTTCCAAAGATGGGGTACTTTTCATACTTTTACCACTGATAAAGGAAGATCTGAGGAAATTAACTGCTAGAGGCCTTCCAGTGCCACCTAATATACCTACATATGTATCAGTTGCTAGTGGCAAATAAAACAAATTTTTTTATGAAGTTTTATTTTCATCAATCTTCAATGGCTAATTTAATTTTATGTATATTTGTAAATCATGAATCTTTTTTTCATGTTCTAAAAAATTCTTTTCTCTTGCTATCAAATTTGTTTCTCTTTGTAGCCCCAACTCGTGCAAAGCCTGGTCTTGTTGTATATTGTTCAATGTGGTGTGTTTGATTCTTCTTTCTGTCTTAATCTTCATTCTTGCTACTACTAATCTTAATTTCTTGATACCTGAAAAGCAAATTATGAATTTAATTCCTTTGAGTATACTCTGCTTAGTTATTCCTCATAAATCTACCTACTAATATTTTAAAAACATTACTTACTATTGGGTGTTGAGAACGTTTGATTGATTCCTGAGAAAGTTATTTCTTTCTTTGGGTCTTTAAATTATTCCAGCAGGTTTGCAGTTGATGTGTGAGCCTTTGTGAAACATAAATATGGTTGAGAATTGTAAGTCACTGTTAATTTTCCCTGGCCTGCTTATTCAACTCGATATTTTAGAGAGGATAATAAAAAAGGTATGCTTGTTTTCAATAATAGGCCGTTCTCTTATATTATAGCTACAATCAGCAGCTTTCTTTCGGAAGAAGAAAACGGCAGCTTTTTTGATCTGAAAAATAATGATTGAAACACATGATTTTCACTATTTTTATTACTGCTCAAGACAGTGTTTTATTATTGAATGAAAATAAACAATAAAATCGAAGTATTCATACTAACCTGATAGTTGTAGTTTTATCCATATTTATTTAATTCATAAGTCCACAAATTAACGACACATAAAAACCGTTGCACCGTTTGAATTAAAGAATATATTTACTCTGACGAGAAGAACGGCGACTTTGAATGACAGGAATGTCAGTTAGCGGAGTGAAGTGCGTAACATAAGCGAACCAATCACAGAGCACTATTCAACACTCTGATTTTGCATAGTCAAGGGTCGTTTAAGTATTGTTTATGAATAGAAAGGCTTGTCATATGGAACGCATTGAGAAATGTCTCATTTCGCATAGCGTTGCTGCTTCACATAGGTAAGTATCGTTTGTGAATACGGGTGTAAGATTGAATTAATTTGACTTTTCAAAAAAACTGTCCTTTGGAGAAAATTTTAAAACCCTTCTCGCATTAAGCATAGCCAGTAAGTTTTTTCGTTGTTTAATACTTTCACGTCATTTCAGCGGTTAGCGAATATATGCAAAGAACTTCTTAGTTTATAAAACACTAGCTTTCCGCCCGCGGCTTCGCCCGCGTGGAATTTTTCGTTTTTTTTTAAATAACCTATGACACTCAGTAATAATGCGGCTTTCTATTGGTGAAATATTTTTTAAAATTGGTTCAGTAGATCCCGAGAGATTACCCCTTACAAATCAATAAATATACAAACACACAAACTTTACCTCTTTATAATATTAGTATAGATTACATATTATTCTATTCCAAGTCTATTGATAATTTAATATGAAGCTTAATTTACCTGTAACATTTTCAGGCTGGCAGTCCAATATACAACACAGCGGCTGGAATGTGCATAGGCGTGGAACGAGGGTACCGATCCGAGCCTCTCATCATGGTCATCTGTGACAACCAACCCAACAACCAGTGGGATTTCGTCAGGTCTTAAACCCTCCGATCGGCAGATGGAAGACCGACTAGGAAAGCAGGTTCGCGATATTGACCTACAGTACCCGGCAATAAATATTGCACATCGACCTTTGGAAAGAGACAATCGGTTAATTTCGGCTCGTAGAGCGTTATCTCTGTCGCACACTACCTATACGATTGACAAAACGTCATCGACAAAACATTATTCAATGAAAATATTGTCCGAACCCTTAGTATTTCTCTTCGACAAATACTTTAACACATTGTGAACCACTTTTCTTTCACGACTATAAAAAGTTTTTAGCAATTTAATTATTCACAAAATCAATTGCACACATTTAAAATAAAGTTTGTTTACACTTTGACAAAACGTCATTATCAGTCGTTGTTCAAGTGCGACAGAGATAACACTCTACGAAACCGAAATTAGCCGATTGTCTCTTTCTACAAGTCGATGTGCAATATTTATCGCCGGGTATTGTATCTTATCTGTCTCTCTATTGTTTTTTGACAATCATTTGATAATAACCTATAAGACGTCATCAGATCTTAAGCAAACAACAGAGTTTAGCAAGTAGGAAAAAGACTACGCAAATAGGTTTGCGATATAGACCTATACTACTTTTCTGTCTCTCTCTAATACTCTCTATTGATTTTTGACAAAACTTTACTCCAACAAGACTCCAACTTCGTCATCTAAGACATTTTAATTATTGAGTTTGAATAGCATACATCACACTTAAACATTATGTATTTTGTTTTTGCTGCTGCGTTTCTTAATTCATTCTCTTTTTGGCTTTACATGGCTTGTGCGAGCTGCGTTGTAAAATTATAAATATGTCAATTTTGCGAATGATGAGATTATTATACAGGTTATCCCAAAAAGTAGTGTCAAGCCGAAGCCTTAAGTAAAGCATCACTAGGGCTACCCGAATCACCATGTTTTTTTTACAACATATAGGATTTTTAACATTTTTGGTTTATATTCGTGTTTTGGATGTAAATACTTCTGAATCAGATAGGCTTAGTATTCATCTAATAATAATAAAAAAAATCAGGCATGTACCTTATCTATTCGCACCACAGTGACCAAAAAAGTGTGCCTAAGCACAGAAATTTAAAACAATCATAACTCGAAAACTATCAAAAATCGCGGAACATACATGGGGGTGACTCGGATAGCCCTATAGTGATGTTCTACCTCTGGGATTCAGCTGGTCACTACTTTTTGGGACACTCTGTATAACCTAAATAGATACATTATTTCTAACTAGGCAGCATTATAACTACCATTTAGTTGACCTTACATCAACGCAGTTACTTTATACTCTCTCCTTATGAATAGTATTATGCTACCTGATATTTGTATTTGTGTATGTAATTTGTATTGCTACGAATTTAATTACCTAGGCTTTTCTATTTTAAGAATAAAACTGAAAATTGGAAATTTCTTCGATTCCGATTTGAATTAGTAGAGATACTAGGATAATTAAGTTTCCACCGGTTTTAAATAATAGGTTATTAAATTGTGCCGTCCCCGAGCTTATGCTTTATTCTATGACAGAATTGATATTGGCTGGCATAGTATAGGTATATTATATGTATATTAAAAAAAACATTTCCTAAAAATTGGCAGCTTTGCGTGAAAAAAAAAAACGGATATTTCTTGCTAACATGCTTCATTTAAAAACTTAATATTACGTATTTTGATTGATAAGTACGAGCTTCCACAAAAACATTATAAACATTAATAAAATTCGAATGTTCCTAATTTTTATACTTCCATAACTTCTACTTCCAATGAAAAAGCATTAAATGACAAACGTCCTTCTAAGTAGTTTAAAATTAATGTTTTTACTTGTACAAATCATAATAGAAGAAAACTCAGTTGTGTAATGTTCATTGCATTTCTTATTTTATTTCTTGACTCAGTTTTAAATTCAAGTTACCCATATTGCGTAATACTGTAGTTATACTCTCTCAATGTTGTACAATTTATTATTTTATATAACAATCTGCAATCTCACATTTATCTCAATATTTTATTATAAGTTAAGCTAATTTGAAACAAGTACACTATCTTTTTTTGAAGTTGTGGAATTGATCGTTGTGTTGAGGATTGTGAATTATAGATTTATAGATGATATTATTAAAGTATCTTACCTATATTGAATAATATGGTAGCTAATGCTGGATTAATAGAACATGGATAACTACGAGCAAAGCACCTGATATAATATAGATAGGGTAATATTTATAGATACGTTGGTATGATAGAAGTTTATTGTTAAATCTGAAATGATTTGGTATAATATCTAGAATTACTATTTGTTAATGCTGTCCCAGTAACAAGTTTGAAACTGACAATATCACTAAACATAGACAAAATATACATTCCATTAAATGTGTGTAGAATTAATTAACTTTAGATAATATTTTTGGATGTCTGTTATCAGATGATTATCTTTTGTTAACTTTTGCCCCAATAGTTGTTAACGTATGAACAAATCTATAACGAGTATTCGCGAAAATAACCCTGTTTGCTTGTTGTTATCACTTAACAGTTAATGAGTTTCGTTATGGATATTGATTAGTATTGGGAGGACAATAATATGTTATGGGACGTCATTTAGTATGGAAATATCATAATTGCATATTTTATTGATTGGTTTTTTGATTAATAAAATTTTCAGATATTATCAACATATCTTAGTAACTAAAATGTAAGTTTAACCTTTGATATTCTAAAACTTTGCAATTTAATTCAAGGCAACTTTACTATAATTCGTTTATTTGCTACCTCCATTCACTTTTGACTTGAAATCAATAATAATATAATCTATCGGTCATTAGATTGGAAAAATAAAACCTAAAATAACGTCAAACGTGGGCAAATCATATAAATAATAATGGCGTTTTGACAGCTTTAAAACCTAGTTTAAATTTAAACATTATTTGAACAATTAAGCTTTTTTATGGATCATTGTTCGTAATTTTTTTCTAGACCCATGGCAACAGATATTTTACCTGAATAATAATATTTTGTATGAATCTCGGAATATATGACTAATATGATAGGTAGTTTGTAAAAGTGTACAACATATTTTTGGGATGAATTTTGTGAAGCGTGGATGACTGGTTGAATGTGTAAGGAAGTTTTAGGTTTACCTTTTATAATGTTGGTCTCAAAGTAACAGGGATGTTCTAATACGGACTGAACCTTTTAAAAAACTAATTCTATACCTTTATAATAAAGAAAATATTGTATATACGGTATCGTTTATAAATATGTTATATACCTACTAAATCTATAAAGAATATCTGCTTTTTAGTTTTATATTTTATAGATATAATTAGTACAATGTTATGTTGCTGGCATGTAACATTGTATCCTTTAATAATGCTATTTATTATTTTAATTCTCTGAAACTTGTAGTATTCTTGTAATAGTACATAAAACTTGTTGTGTGTAGCTAATGGAGATATTTGTATGAAAAAGCAAAGAACAACATCACCATATGCTATAATTTTAACATCACAATGTTATATACAATTACCTATCTTTTAAGTAAAGCATTGAGTATTTTAATGTTTAGTGGATGATATCTTGTTTATTTCTAAATATGCCAATTTTATTAGGTAGGCCCGAAATGTTCATATACCTATTTAAAAAGATGGATTGTTTATATTGATGTTGTAGTTTTAAGTAAATATAGAAATAAAGTGGTTAAAAGAAACAATACTTTTCATTCTTAAAAATAAGGGTGTTACATAAATGAAACAACAATATATTGATATGTTAATCAACATTTATTTTAACATTTAAAATTACATAAAAAGAAGGCATTTTGCCTTAAAAGTCTTTGATTATTTATTATGTACCTACAGAATTGATTTCATTTATAGAGTGATCAGTGATAAAGTAGAAGCATAAGTGCAGACGTGCTACCACTGCAGTGTTTGCGAATTCAGCAAAATGCAATTGAGATGAAGTACTATTTTTGCAGTATGGAATGCATTTAATGGTTAATTTTCCGATTTCTCAATGAAATTAGTTCGGATAGCACGTTACATCTCCATGCTAGAAAAAAGACAGTGAAAGACATAAAATAAAAAGTCGATATGTTTGACGTATTCAATGAAATTATGAAACCCTTCCCATTCTTATCATGCATTTTTATAAGATGCAAAACATCTTCATGTTTCACAATAAATTTTACGATGCTCAAAAATTTGCTCAAAGATAATATTTTAGTTACAATAGGGAACACATGTGGATAAACACATGTTTTATGAAGTGACTATAATTTTAGTGATTCATGAACCATCATTGGCAATTTATAATTATGTGAGCAAACGTTTAGAATTTTGGCGGTTCATATAGGCTTTGCCGTTAAATGAAACTACTAATAGAAGAATATTGTCTTCACACGAACTTGCCAAAAACATGACCGCGGCCGAGAGCCGAGGCTCTCGGAGTGCAGTCAGAATAGCCAATGCCGTGGCGAATTTCGATTGTTTGTATCATTGGTCCCAACACTTATAAAGGGGTCATTTTGTAGGCCAATCCTCGAACTCCGCGGCACTTCTCTAACCATACTCCATCATAACCTAGCTTTGGTCTACACAGGCCCACTAAAACACCCCTTATCGTTTATTATCACGCCAAAAAGTTAAAACCAGTAGAAATACAGATAGAGTAAATAACTTTTTAACAAGAACTTTAAGATGAAATTCATACATGAGGTTTAGAACGAGTTATGATGATATGATATTACGATAAAAGGATCAATTAACCAGCCGGTTTACTCGACTTTTAGTAGAAATGAGTGTGCTTCAGCGAGATTCCGTGGCTAAATATTGTAGTCGTCTACTTGTGCAGTGGTTCAAACGTTGGTTCAAACACGAGTCGAGTGAACGTACGCGGTGTAAGAGATCTTTATGGAAATTACACTACGTTTAACAATATCTTAATTAACAAAGTGACACCACTCTTAAATTAGTCAAAATTAGGACATAAGATGTATATTATAAAAGTTAATATTAAAATGTAATATTACTAATGAAATCGAAGCGACAGTGAATTGGGCAATATGAGATAAATAACACATTTTTTAATAAAAGAACATTAAACACAGATTATTATATTGATTGCATCGTGCACGTATTTCGAAAACTGGGCCGTATCAGAGCGAGAGGGTGGGCCTGGCCCGTGCGTGCGAGTGAGACAGCGTACAATTATCCCGAATCCAGTTTTCGAGTTACACGACAGCGAATGCAATCTTTGAATTAAGTACCTTTACAAAACATGTAAACATTCGTTGTACACAAACCTCATAATAAAAATTAGTGATTCGTTCGACCATACACAATAATTTTAAAATACAAATGTTATTTTAATTAATACATTTTTAACTCTATAAAATGAAATACATTCTTGCAGGACTTACTTAATCTACGGTTTCCTTAGCTAACCTGTTTTCTTTTAATATTATTAATTATGCCTTGAGGGTTTGGAGCGAGCTAGGGGTGCAAGAGAGGAGTGAGTGACGTCATGCACACTTCGTGACGCGATTGCCACTTGTCTCAGCTTAACTTACGGCATATATGTAACAACAATTTAATTTATAAATGCATATTTTACAACTAATATAAATTAGATGTGAGTACTGTACCTATATGTACACGGACATTTAAGTACACAGTAAAAGAAGATAATAATGTTTAATAGGCTAGATGACAAAATTTCAATTTTTTGTCCGTCAGAACGATAATTAGAAAATATTAGACTCATATTTTTTATTTTCTTTCATAATTAAATAATAACAGTGCTACATCGAGTTGAAATGACGCGTTACGTTACGCTTGAATAGATTTTTTTAATCAAAAGTGACGTCACGCGACATCTCAACTCAATATTTATTACAATCTAGATTAAAACTGTATTTATTGTTGGTTGTAAATGTAACTTGTTGATTGTACTCTGTATTTTTTTTTTTTTTTTTTTTTTTTTATGTGATAGGAGGCAAACGAGCAAACGGTATGTGTTTTTTGTACAAATAAAATAAATATAATACTTAGGTACTGTAAAATAATTATTCGATTATGAAAAAAAAATTTGTGTCCAAAATTTTTTTTATCTATCTGACGGACTAAATAGAATTTCGATTTCATTACCCAGTCATGATCTCTATTGTCGATATATTTATTACTGCGGCTAATATTGGAGATAACTAACCTATTAACAACATCAATCGGTTATGGTAAACATCAAATCATTATATTATTTACCTTACAATAAGCAGTGGATTAATATTCCGTCATTTAACTATAACCTAGCATAATATTTATAAAGTGGGTGGCATAAATAATCTTGGTTCTCAGAATTATTATTGTTAGTAAATTGTACAATACGTAGTATTGGAATTCGCGTAAACAATTCTGGTGCGTGTGACGATTGATACCACCCGACACAGACGCTAAAGAACTAACGGACACAACAAACAATACAGTAATAGTTTAATTTTGATAGTGCGGGAGTCTTCGCTCTACCGCACCCTTATTTACAATTATTCTAATAATTTAGTAAATTATAATGCAGTCCGCTTCCTTTATAAAAATACTCACAAAAAAGGGAAATCAAAATATCGCCAAATACCCCTACTTTGAATACTGTTATCCGCAATAAGGGGTAATGTAAGTAACTTAATAATTAAAAAAAATATTGAAGAAATATTGTAACGAATTAAATATTCATCCAACCGAGTGAAACAATAAATAAATAGTCGTTCATTTTAGATCAACGTCATCGCGGTGCTTTTAGGGTTCCCGCACGCCTTAGAGAGATGTCACCCGGGCGTTGACGTTGCGGTGTGTTGCCGCTGCGGCACCGCTGCGGCGACGCACTGCAAGGTCAACGCCCGTGTGGCATCTCTCTTACTCATAAGAGGGGTCCGTACTTTTAAATATTTGTTGCGAAGTTTATGGACACCCTTAGAGCACCATAAAGACGGTTTCCATACTAAACTTGAGAAGAAGCAACGATTAAACTGTGAATTAGCCCGGTGCTGCCAGACTGCAATATATTTAGCTTTAATTATTACTGTATTATTTATTATGTCTAAAACACATTAAACATTAATATTCACAACTAATTGGTTATTGCTTTTTTGAGAATAGCACGTACGTTACAAAATAATTATCAATTAACTTATTAATGTAATACATATAAAGCGGTTTACTGTGTGCCCAGTTATAAAGTACACAAATGCAGGACGTGAAACTATATTCAAAATTATACGAAACAATATTTACAAACCTTGGGAGTTACCTTAAATTCCTACTTTTCTTATACTTACTTATTTTCCTACGGCATACACGTTTATTTACAAAGGGAATTGAAGTAACTGAAAGGTGTAAGAACTCATTCGGGGCAGTAGATAAATTATACAATAAACAATATAGAAAGAATATAGTTTCAGTTGTTCACTTTTTTTTTGTGTATAATATGACTGGACACACCCTATTGACAAATTGCAATCTACATCATGGGACAAGTCGTTACATAAGTACGTAGCTTACATGAACTTCCCCTCATTCGCGCCGCTAGCTCAAGATACATCAAAAAGGACACATCAATACGTTAAATACCTTATCTGTTAATCGAAGGAACATCAAGCACCCCATTCATCGAAATATCAAGTTTATAAATAGGCCGGTTGTGATACAGACTGGACGTGAGAAGCAGTCAGTATGTTCGATGTTGTAACACCTGTCACGTTTGCATCTATTTTGTCCCCAATATTTTTCGCATTCTACGAGTATTATGTTATACTCCACTGCCACATCGTGGAATCTCGGTTACGATTTATGCGTCAGATACGTGTTTTCAAATAGGTAAGTAGAACCTATTGCTAAAAAGGTGTACTAGGGCTATGACTTAGTTAGATGTGGTAGATATGTCTTATGTTTTGTGAATCCACTACTATTGCTGATGTGGATTGGCTGATGCATACGTGACAGTATTACGACTGAGTATTTATTGATTAGTATTAATTAATTACTGTATATTTTTAATGTTTAAGCTACTTAAATCCGAAACAGAATTTTTGAATTTAATTTTGCTCCGGCGATACTTTTATAAATGCAGTTAGAGGACCCTTCAACCGGGTGTTTTAATTTAAAATGGCGTGAAATTAGCCAGCAGTGTATAAACTGTCAAGTGTGTATTTGAAATTGCTTTATATTAATCTAATGACATAAATTTCGTGTAAAGTGCGTAATATATTTTAATTATTAAGTACGGTGTAGTGTTCGGTGAGTTAGTGTTTTCGATGAATTCGGGGCAAGTGTTGGGGAATCACTGGGATCTAATTACTGTGACAACAATTATTACACTGTGACATTTAGTAAACATTCATATATAGTGTATAATGTACCCTTAACTATTACGTTATGTGGCCACAAGGCTTGATGAAGACTAGAGTAGTTAGTTACACGAGTAATTCGGCTTGTCACCTTACTAGGCTAGGCCGCGCGGCGCGTCCGTAAATACAGATATTAAAGAATAAATCACCTCCGAATAAAATTGGCCCTTCTTTGCGGTGCGACCGCGACGCGATATTAAAATACTCTCTCTCAGCTGGGCTCTAACATCCATATTTGCGGAGGAGCGCCCCGCGGCCTCACGAATGCCTGATCGAAGAAAACAAGAAGCACAGGGGGCCAATAACGCCCAGGAGGCTAACCTCCTCTGAAGTATACAACCTTAACATTTAAAACAGGTTAAAAAAATAGGAGTTAGACTTTGGATATTTTATAGCTCGGAGGCCGCCCGTACGTGAACTTTCTGGGCAATGAGATTCTTCATTCTCGAAGAATCGTTATTTTGGAGTACCTGGTTATTAGTCATTATTTCTGAAATGGTAGACGATATTATATAGGTACCTACGTAAGACGCCAAAGATCTTATTTTAGGAATAAACAATTCGCTTTGCCATTGATATATCTCATTGCAGGGGGGTACGTACGAGCCCCAAAGCGCTGTAAGTGATGTTCAGCATACGCCCAGCCTCCGAACTAGAAGGACTATTCAGATACACGAACAAAATACTCCTTATGTTGTGTGTCGCATCTTCAGTGTTTAGTTTGAGGATATCGGGTGACGGAATACTCGTATTTGTTCGTGTAAGAGACTAGCGTCTAGGGTAGGGGTTTGCCACAAAGGCCGTGAGTGGAAGATCGTGGGAGCGCTAGGCGAAGGGCGCTGGGGATAGCGTGAAGGAGTACGCGTGTAGAAGCCTCTGACAACATTACTATGAAACAACCTGCATACACAGATTCACGAACATCGTAATAATTAGACCTATAAACCATGTAATTTATAAATCCAATTCATAATTAGCTTTGAGAACGTGTAAGTTTAGGTATCCATACGCAATGCTGACAGCGACACCCAACGACAAGAGAACATATTTCTGAATGGCCAATGACATTGTATGGCACATTATATTTACACGATAGAAAGAGCCACTCAAAAATATGTTCCCTCCTTATTTTAATATATCAATACCCGGTAAAATACCGATAATATTGACATCTATCTACGTAATACACAGTGTATGTTACACAATATTCCATTAAATAGTAGCGGCGCTGTGAGCTTGCTGACACAACCCCGAGGTTGTTCAGAAAGCGGACAGAGCATAGCAAAGCACTAATCGTACAGCTAATCTATCTAATCCTTACATTAATACCTAATTACCTACTTACTACACTGAATACGGATTTTATTATAGCGGTATTTATGCTATCCAGTCTGTACGAATTGCCCGAGTGAGCAACAACATTAATACAGATTTTACGCATTGTTATCAAAGGTACAGCTACTTTAGGTGCTATTTATTTGTAATGTACTTGTTTTAATAGTGTGTATGATTAATCACATTATAAAGTGGAGAGTAATTTGAGAATAGTGCGTAAAATGTACGTACACGAGTCGCGCGGAACCTCGGACAAATTGACCAGCTGAGTGACAATATCGCAAATATTTCATAGTCACCATACAACGTTTGACAACAGACCAATTTCATTACGTATCCACCACGTAATAAGTGCACCAAACACATTTTGCACACTAAGTTTTAATTAAATTTATTAAATTATTATGAGATCCGATAAACTTGTTCTAAGTATTTTTACTACCGATGTAGCCTATTGTGTTAGCGCTTAGTTGAAATACATTTCGTACCTATTTATTCAATCAATGCCTATGTAGATGGCTGACAAACTAGGCTCTCAAAAAGTATCTTTTCAGTTAATTAGGTATTGTAATTAACTAGTTCTTATTACTAGGTTGAGAGCCTATCTGTCCCGGCTCTCCATTTTGACTTGTCCATTTAATGGCCAATCAAAATGTCAGCTTAAAATCTAACGATGCCAAGCACTGAATCGGTTGTTTACCAAATCAAAGTATAAGGCGTCTTTAACGACAGTGACCCAGTGCCAGACAGTTACACAGATATTAAGGTATTGCGAGCTCACCAAAATACCCACGCATCCCTGAGACCGCGTCAAAGACGACAAATCAAAACATAACCTAGCTACCCCCCTAACTACGGGAAAACAGTACGATCCAAATGCTTGGCACTTATTGCTCTCGATGCATCCTACAACTAGAGTGGGCACTGGGATGTGAGTAAAGAAAATATTATCACGTATTAAGTATAAATCATATAACGTATCATAATCGAAGGTTAGTGGCAGTCCCCGTTTGTTCCGTATGTCTGGCAGTACAGATACTTGTTACGGGGACTCAAATTGCAACTAAATCGAAATAATCTTAATATGGAAGACATTGTAAAGCGGCTAACCGCAGGAGACCAACGTCACACTATAGTCACAAAAAAACTTGTCTCAGGTCTACTGAAATTAAAACTGTACATGCAGCGTTGCCTGAGAAATAAAAATAATTTGCCAATTAGCTTAACCTAGGCTTAACTAATCAATTTGACCCCTCCCGTGTGGGTGGGGGCTTTTCAATTCGTGCACACACAAGGATAGATAGCGTCATGTGCACACGATTTAAAAAGACTTGGTGTGAGTTTAGTGTGAAGTTGGTCCAAATGAATAAATTGAACGAAAATATAAAGTTTGCCAATTGAAAAATAATCCATTTAACGAAAAGAATTTTTCCCACCCCTTCCCCTCCACTGCAAACTCCGTCGTGCCCGTGCGAAGTTTCCAGTGGTAACGGTAAAAAACATGCGCCATACAAAATACCGATGTCTTGATCTTGTATAGAGATGTACCGTCCCTGAAACATTCCATAGGTCGGCAGTATTCCCGGTAGCACGTCTCAATAGCGTCAACTTCCAGTCATTGGACAGACACAATAAAATCATAATAATAAAGTTGCTCTAAAATAGGAACACTGCAACTGATTCCATTCTATGAAAAGATCAGTGGCAGCGGTTTTTAGAGCAACCTTGATAATGGTTTTATAGAGTTCTGTCTAATAACTGGTAGCGCCTAATGACTGGAAGTTTACCCTACTTTAATATGTATGTTAATTTTTGCTAGAGCATATTAACCGGCAGACAGTGGTGACTGAGTTTGTTGCGGCGCTTCTTCTCAGCACTTGCCAAATGTTGGTCTCGAAGCGCTGGTAGGGTAAAAAGATTAAGAGACATGTAGAGGCTCCTTAAGAGCAAAATGACGATTTGTAAGAACTATTTATTAGTCTAAACAAATAAAGAAATTTTGACTTTGACTTTGACTTCTATGAGTGCTTTTGGGAATATTGCCGACCTGGGGAATATATTCCGGAGACATTCTCTGACCTCGAAGTAAAGAAATACAATAATGCATTTTCTGTGAGGTACCAGACAACGGATTTTTGCTAGAGCATCTTCTAGACGCGAGCCAAACTAGGAGATCTATTTCCAAATTGCTCCGACTAGGAATCGAACGTGGGACCCACTGCGATCAAGTCGAATGACGATACCTGCCACGCCATCGGGTCCTCCACGTCAGAATTTATTTAAACATAATTGTAAATTAATGGGTGACTAACGGCGACGTAGCGTGTTGTTAATATTGCCTTCACCATTAAAATAGTCAATACATTGCAGGGCACAGGCCCCTACCCTCCAATCCGATCCAGTCAAATCAGCAATGATGAAATGACGATTGGCAGAAATGTGCACCTCTTGTGGTGCATAGATCACTAAAGGGCACTTATTAGTGCGGTTCGAAAATATCGGTATCAAAGTAGACGAGCTGAGGAGTTGTTTGGCCATTTTACACCACACGACGTCAAAACGTGGTTTGTTGAAGCATTGTTATTTGAGACAATTGACTAATTTTATTGTGAGATGTTAAATCGCCTTTATTTGTCACCCAACCAAAATACGAGTACATGCTTCCATATTAAGATCGTTAATTAACTGAATGTAAATAACTTAAAGAAAGGGCATCGAGAGTATAGTCAAGTAAAAAGGTGAAGTAAATAAATAAATTATAAAGCATTACTTACAGGCATTTTAGCAGAAAAAATGCAAACGCTCTCTTCTTTAATAAAATTAAATTGCCGATTTAACTTTTGTTTTTTTTGCGTGAACGAAAATAAGTTTGAGAGATTGTAATAGCAAAATTGTTTATTTTAATTAAAAATACATAAATCTGGAGTAAAAAAATGGTTTTAAGATTTGAAATTACAATTTCGATCCATAGTAACAGTTGTGGTATATCAGCAAGAACTGCAGTCATGTAGTTCTTTATGATTTCTTGTATATCATGTAGTTAATACGCCCTGTATAGATGGTGGTATGCGTAATAGAATAACTGCGGGATACCAGAAATGAATAGCAGCGAATGCATTATTTTCTGCAAATGCCATGGAAAGTGTGGGGAAGTATCCAGCGTACAGTGAAAAGTCGCAAGTAGGTTATTCGACTACATAAGGTGCTAAAGTAGTCTTTTGCTTGATGATGTACTAGAAGAAAATGAATTCCTGTATATTCATATCTTTTCAGTACTGTACTTAAAAGACAGAAAGATAGTTGGCTTATGGTTTGTACCCACCACTTTATATTACGCTAATATGGATTATGCTATCATTGTGCAATAACTGTAAAACTACTGTAATGTGATTTAAATGTAGAAATAATGCTACAATACCTATTATAAAGAAAAAACCTACCTTCTACTCGCACTGTCAATGTTTTAGTTTGCAAAATATAACCGCAAGCATTGCGTCAGTTTGCAAGTAATTCTAATTGTGCTTTTACCTAAGTGATAAATATTGTGTGATTATTTTGTGATTAAAATTGGGTGCCTTAATTCTATAGTTAATATATTATTCGCGTATGTTACTAGTGTAGACTATTGAATTTATCATATTAAGTATGTATTTTATTCTTATTCTATTGTATAGTTATGTATTATGTGTACGCGTTAATCATCTATTTCTTTAGTGACTATGAGAACCTCCTCCTTTTGTTGAAGTCGGTTAAAAACTAGTTTTGTACGGAATTGCGCGCGCGCACTGCGTGGTGGATACATTCGAGGTGGCCTCCAGTTGTATTTGGTGACCTACGTTTTGTCTCTTTTCGTGTCAAACCAATCATGATTTGTCAGTCAGAATATTATTTTTAAGTCATGATCAAGTAGATATCCTATTAAGGATGTGGATGATAGCTGGAAATGACTCTGTCAGCTCTCGTAGAGGTCTCGACTGGTGTATAAGGCATTTGATTACTGTCAAAATGTCCCAAGATCGTAAATACAGAATCACGTTAGATGTGATGAAAGTACGACCTATCATGTATATTGATTGGTACTGAACTGGTACTGAGTTATGAATAGCACTTCTGTCAACGTTTACGAACTGTCATTAAATCCTATCCATCATCTTTAGCGTGGTTATGACCATAATACTGCTTGATGGTAGTTCCTATTTCTTATTTATAACAATGCACGATGTTGCTCATCTTCTGAAAAATCTTGGCTTAAATAATTTACGTGTTGAAGACTGTCCTCAATAATATTTCGACCAAGATCACTATCCGCACTTTAGCTCGCTAAAACATTGCATATTCAGTTCGCTAGCACCCTAGAGCAGGCTGTATTTCCAATCTGTTGTATATTTACATAACACTTGTATGCAGTTCACATTCGCCATTTTTCTTTCGAATGATCTTTTTTTTAAACTTCGACTGATTTAAGTGTCGTAATTCGAAGTGTAAAAATGACGCAAGTGAATTGTTAAATTGTCGTTATAGCCAAGGATCACGAGTTAAATGTTTTATACGACAAATAAAACTGCAAAAACATACACACAATCAGACACACTTTAAAATAAATTGATATTTCCTTTAAAATATTAAATGTGATACAACTGTCACATCGAAGTCAATTTTAAATAATTTTAAAGGTACTTGACACCAAAGATTACAAAATACTAAATACAAGCTTGTTAGGTGCTTGCCACCACAGTGCTCTGATATTCTTTTGAACAGTTGCCAAAACACAATTTTTTGCAATTTTCATCAATGGCTAATTTTTGAGTGTTTTCTGTGCATCTTGATAAGTTTAATCATTATATTCCAAATCCAGTTTTCAACAACAAGAAAAATGTAATCTCTGCATTATAAAACTAAAAAACTAAACTACGAGTGGTGTCAACTACCTTGAATACATAAACGAACTTATAACAAAATGGAATTACTTAACATTAAATGAATGATACACTAAAATGGGCATACAAAAGTATTACAATAAATAATTATATTCTAACGTGATCGTGTACCTTTAGCGGTTTGCGGGTGGTTTGTACCCGTGGGTCATGCGGTCTAGGAAGCGATGGAGGTCGTGGAAGCGGGGCCGCTGGGAGGGTTCGCGACGCCAGCACTCGTGCATGAGGTCGTAGAGCTCCCGGCGGCAGCGCGGCGGCGGCGCCGCCGGCACTCGGGCGCCGCGGCCGCCGCAGCGCCACTCGCTCGCGTTGGCCACCACCTGGGTGATACACACGCTGTTACAACATCTTCATAGTAGTCTATGGCTAAGAATTCGTGGCGGGCCCTCATCCGCGCCCGCGGCGGTTGCGGGCCCGCAGCTTCTGTAGAATGCAGATAATGTAAAAACTCACGACGCGGATTTCGCCCGCAGCGGGCGCGGGCGACCATTTTGTACCGTGAGTTCTTAGAATAACCGCGCAAATAACCACTCCCGTGACTTTTAAAATAAAACCGCAATTCCACAACCGTCGCGGGCGCGGGTGAAAATCGCGCCGTGAGTTCTTAGCCTATCACTCGCTGTTTCGGTGCAACAAAGACACATCAACTCATTTTATAATTTTACAGGAAACGACTTATAAGATTATTTTTAAATTTCATAAAGCCATAACCCTCTATAGTATGTTTGAAATTGAAATGATATTCTTTATTAACTGTTGCCACAAAGGCACTAGCGCCATCTAGTATGTATAATTTTGCGGTAGTTACTTTCTTTCTTTCTCTAGTAGCCGTGTTTAACCTTAAGAAGCGTAATCTTTAGTCCAGGCGAATTGCTCACATCGAGCTTGCTGGAGCCCTCTTCGAGAACCGTCTATTCAGTATGTGAGTACAGGAGGTACATATGCCCCTTACTCCAATTTTCTATTTATCTTCACTCTAATTTTCTATCTTAATTTAGCGCAAAGGGATTGGTCAAGAAAAAATATAACTCGCGCCCCAATGGCGCCCATCGGGTGACGCTACGGAACGGTCTACGAATGTGCTACGAGAGTACGAGATTTGCTACGAACTACGAGCACCGATGCTACGCTAACTCATCACTTTGCAGGAGAATCGGATTGTCATTGGAAATTAAGGGTTGTGGTAAAACTTACCTGGTCATCGTTCATTTCCTCAAATGGCTTGTCCAGGCAATAGGTGAGGACCTCCCAAACGGTCACGCCGAATGACCATACATCACTTGCTGGGGAGTACATTCCCTAGAAACAAAAAAAAAGGGAGTAAGTTGCTCGAATTCGGTATTAGAAAAACAAATTCAATGCGCTCCTACCTATATTCCAACTCTAATAGCTCTCTAAAATAACGCACTGTGAGGATAATTATGCTCTTTATGCCGATGAAATTCGAAGTGTCATTTGGGACAAGTTACTTTACTACTGGGTTGTATCTGTAGTATTGTAGTATGATAATTATCTTAATATTTTAAGTGTCACTTACCAATAGTAAGCTCTCCCAGGCCATCCAACGGAGGGGGAGCCGGGTGCCGTCAGCCATGACGTGGTAGTCGCTTACAAACTCCTCACAGAACATGGCGTAGTCCGACACTTTAACGTTGAGATCTTCACTGACGGTGACGTTTCTGGAATATGCAAGTTATATTTAAACAAAAAGTTACATTTAAACAAAAAAAAGTACCTACATATAGTGAAGCGCCGGAAAATGGACAATGTTGTTTCCTTGTCCGGTTTTTCAGTTTTTCGTTGTAGTTGATAAAATAACGATAGAAAATCAGCTCTATTAAGTATTTATCAGTTTTGGCAGCTCCTATTGGCTGTAACTTCCCTATTTGTTTATACTGGTGGACAGTGGTTGACTGACTGACCTTTATATCTCAATCAAGAAAATGCTGGCGTGTAAAATTTACTCACCGGGCCGCGAGATCCCGGTGTACTAACTCGAATGACTCCAGATACTTCATGCCTGCTGCTATCTGACAGCATATGTGAATCAAACTGGAATAACTGAAACGATGAACACAAAATTAATGTAGGTAGGTACTTAATTCGCCAAAATATATTTATAACCTATGTTCAGCAGTGGACGTCATATGGCTGAAATTATGATGATGATGATATTTATAAGTGGTCCAATTCGACCCAGAAATTCGGCAGTGGAGCCTCAATTTTACAAATATTTCAGGATATGACTGCTCCTGGTAGATATCTACGTAAGAATCCATTCTGTGAATATGCTATTCACATTTTTAGTGTAAGAGCAAGGTTTTCATCTTGATACAGGACGTACGCCTGCCGTGGTTACAGTACCTATCGACTTTATCATTTCAATGCAATAGCGCATACGAGGAATTTCAATTTCCGTTAGGCGGGGACCGAGAACGTTAAATTGGTATTTGTTCGACTATTCAAGTTGGTAAGATAAGATTACGATGTATCAAAAATTTATGGTTGACTGGTATTGTGGAGATTGAATGCAGATCAAGATAATATTATTTAGTTCATTGAAAGATAATTATTTAATTTAGACAGTGTAGTTATCTTCGCTGTTTCAGCTTGCTGATCCGTCGGACAAACAGGTAAACGGACGATCTCAGGTAAAAAAGCTGCCTAGTAGCAGTTCTTTTAAAATATTTCCTTTCGGATTAATTTTATGATAAAACATACTTAGAGAAACTAAAACTAGAGAAAATTTCCTATTTTACGTATTTTTTTTTGGAAAATCAATAGCTTTGTCGTGGGAGCGCCGCAAGAGGTGAGTGTGTTTCAGGTACTTACTTCAATTTCCTGTCCTGTCTCAATATCGTAGGCAGTGGTACGGCATTGCCGCGGTCTAGAGCTGCGCATGGGGGCTCTAGCAGGCTCAAACCTAGAACTCTGGCGAGTTGTGGGTGCTTCAGGCCTGCGCCCCATGTAGCTTCCCGGGCAAACGCCGCCCTGGAACAACCCCAGCGACTTATAGCTATACAATTAACGCTACTGTAGTCAGGAATGATTCGGGGATGTGTCCCAGATAAGAGGGCCTACACTAGGGATGTTATGGATATGTAGTTTCGGTTATAGATACGGTTACGGATATTTTTTTTTCGGATATCCGAAAGTTTCGGTTACGGTTACGGATATCTGTGCTTTAGAATGCAATTTGCAATAGTTGGACAACACGGTTCAATCATGGCCGCACACTTTATACATCGAGTAAAAAGTAATAAAAAAAATTAAATTGATACTAGATGGCATTAAAAAGGTAAATCAGGCTGTTACCTATGCCTTTACATATAATGCTATACAAAAACAATTTAAACTACCTACATCCGAAACTATCAGAAACTTTTGAATCGGTTACGGTTACGGTTTCGGATATTTTTTTATTTCGGATATCCGAAAGTTTCGGTTACGGTTACGGATATCCATAACATTCCTGGCCTACACTAGATCTTTGTATGAGTTGACCCAGAACAGAGGTCGCTTGCAGGCCGATTGTGTTCTACACTTTACGTTAAAGTTGACGAAACCAGTTCACAGTAAGTATCATAGAAATAAAAAATACGAAAAATCACTATAAAGAGTCCGAACATTTTGGGAAGCTGCACAAATCTATTCAGCAGTCAGTGTCAGAATGTAGCAAGCTGGTGTACCTAACATCAATGAGTTAATGCTTATTTATTTTTAGTTTTACTTTTTTTCTCGTAACATAATTCTGCCTGCTGTTCAAATTGAACTCCTTTTGTGATCCAACAGCAGCAGATTGTCGAGTTCGCTAACGTTTCTTCAGTCCTCAATTATATTGAACTCTAAGGCTGAGTTGCACCACCAAACTTTGACCGTAACTATAGCGATAACCGGTGATTTTTGTATGGAGTTTGACAGATTTTTGACTTTTGTTACAGTCAAAGTAAGATGGTGAAACCCAGCCTAAGAATGAGATAAGCAACACTCACTTGACGTCGTTATGGCACCCGCGCCACAGGGTCTTGACAACAACAAGGCGGCGTTGTCCTCCGTTCGGGGATTCCTCGTCGCTCAGCTCTTCGATACCATCCGTCTCGCAAATTTGGAGCTGGGGACAAAAATACATCTATCAAAAAACTATCGTGATAAAATATGAGCACTAACTAGGGCTACTTATGAATCCATTATAACAAAAACGAGAATAATCTTCAAAGGACGAGTGAATTGCAATCTAGGCAAGTTCGCTGCACCATAGGTAGATCGCATAGCTGCATCCGCTGAGATGCATTGGAATTAGATAGCAAGCTCATATAACGAAAAAAAAAACTATCACCTATACGAGTACCTATCCAAGTAAAGAAATATCGCAAATATCTTTATAAATCAAATCTAAAATTGGGAATTGGGTTAGTAGACAAAACCTTAGCGGAAAACTGTCCAACCTATTGACTACTCGACCGCTGAACCGTTTAACGATCCCCATGCAAAGCGTTTAAAAAATAGATAAAAAGGATGTTCGGAACTCCATCTTTATTCCTCGGCACGTGGGAAGTTCCAGGGAAATAGTTCTTAAGCACGTAATATAGTGAGGGAGGGTAGAGAATTTCCTGTATATTTTGCAAAAGCCTACTTTGGCCCAGTTTCTGAGTTTACCGACCGTGGAAAATGGTTTCGCGCGTAGCGGATTTGCAGGCCTTGAGAAAAAGCCTACTTCAGCTTAGAACTGAGGTGCGCTTAGAAATCGAACCGCTCCAGTGTGAATATTTTGATACACGCTCTGGATTTATACAAGTAGGTAGGTACTTTTAGGCTGGCAGGCGGTTGATGTTTTTTATCAATCAGTTAAAAGTGCGAATCAAATAGTTGTGTGAGTGTGTGTGGACAAAACTGGGGCGTTGAATTAATTTTCCTTTAAACATAAAGAAGAAATTATTGTAAAAGATAAATACGCAGGTAGGTAGGTATACGTACCAGTAGGTAAATTAGCACGTGAGTAGATTGAATAATTATTATGCTTGATTAAGATTCTCTAGTTTTACATATACCTATATGTTTTTTAATAGCAATGAATTAATAAATAAATAAGTAACTAAGTATTTTTGTTATACATTTTATAAAGCATAAATTGTTTTATTGCAATCAATTTTGAATGTTAAAAAGGTACCAGCAAAAAACTTCTGAAACCTGTTGAAAGTAACCCCATTTTACCGTAGTATATGAGAGGAACTTTTTATGGAAACTCGAAATCTTACGGAGGCAGAACCCTTGTTCAATAATAAGCCTATATCCGTGAACTCCGTGACTGAATTTCCAACAATCCTAAAAGTTATTAAATTAATACGTCACTAGCAATTGCTCGTAACATTCACGTTTAATTTATGGGTTGTAATTTCAATAAATTTTATGATGTCATTAGGAGGAGCAATATATTATAAAGCATTGCTTTATCGAAGTTTCTGTTGCATTAAAATGATGTAATACGGTTCGCCCTGATAAAAGTGGGGGTGATTACGATTCTGGTCACGTGACCTCAGAGGGCATGGAGGGTCCGAGGACTGGTTTTAGGAGGATTGGCTAATAACCGCCTCGTATTTAAGTAGCCTAGCTCTTAAAAAAATTAAAAACGCTTAAAATTATTTCTTACACATATTAATCAGGCTGTCGGCTGTGATCTATGCCAGGTGACGTAAATGTAAAGACAAGAAATCATCAAAATCGCATTTTACATAAGATTGTTATTAATAGTGTTATTGCCGACATCTATTATTAACTCATAGTGAGTGGTTCAGCTTGTTTGTCTTTACGATAAAGATGAACAAAGCTAATTTGAGATATTTATTATTATTTAGTCACTTCTAAAAATGTTTTCCCTGAAAATATAGTGTTAATATCTCAGTTCAACTGTAACAAAGTTTTCAATTGTTTTATTATTGCTGTATAGGAAAGCAAACAACCTAGAATAGATACGGAATCTGTAAATCGTGAAACTAATGGAATTAAAGTATTGTTTGTTCAGTTGTTCGGCAGAGGTCTGCGGAACAACGGACAGCAGCGGCTACAGTAAACAAACCTCAAAAATGCGGCGTGGCCCCACAAAAGGCGTATTTTTATTCCATCATACTAAAACAACATAGGGCAATTCTATTAACTTTCACGGGTATGTCACGATCAAATTTAATTATCCTCCCGTGTTCAAGTTTGCTGGTGTTGTGTTGTAATTTATACGAAGATCAAGATCCTCGCGGGCACAGAGTTAATGAGAAATGAGAGTAGTTAAAAAAAGTTGGTTCGCTGTTAATTAAACTAAAGATCATTCCCAGTCTTGGATCTTTTACTGCCGTCACAGATGTTGAAGGATTTATGATTGTAACTACTCGTGCAATAAATGTGCTCTCATATTTTCTGCGAAACAAAGTTTTAGTGGTCAAAAGTATCGTTTAGTTATAAAAGATGATAAATTATAAACTTTGGTTAGTTTAATTGGCTTCTGCACAACAGAATACAGTCAGGTTAAAATCGGCCCTTTTTAGTCCTGGATTAGTTATTGAATTTATCTGAATCCGAAGGACCTAAGAAAACCAGCTGTTTTGACTGGATCAGAATAAGCAAGAGATCATTTTCGGCTATCTTTATCCCTTAAGATTCCTGCAGTGGACTGCCATAAGATGTATTTGCGAGTAAGTTTGTAATGATGATGGTTCTCTAAAGATTTCATTAAGAAGTAAGCACTAAACTGTACTTACTTCATTTGAAGTCCACGAGAGGGTTGTTAAAAGTTTAGTAGTTAAACTTAAAACTGTATTGTCGCTCTTAGTGAAGCTCCATCTTTACAGAGCAGCTGCGGCGCTAATAATATTTACCTCTGTGGCTTACGACTTATTTTTGTTTGGTATTGTACCATTACGGTTCTTATGAATTCTGCTACTTATTTATTTCATTTCGAAATTTTATGACTGCCTCAAGATTATGCTTCTTATTGAGTATGGCTGAAATTAACTCAGACAGATTGAGTCTTGTGATTTTTGAACTTCAAAATCGTTACAAAATGCTTTAATTTATGATTGGTGTTGATTTCAAATATGAGACTTCAGTTCATCAGTTTAATTATTATAATATTTTATGTTCAGCTGTGGACGTCGTTCAGATTTATTTACGTATACCTACCTACCTACTTACTTGCAATGTATGTACATAAGAGCTTCATGAACGAAATGGGATGAATATCTCATGTTTTCCCACAAAATAGAGATGCCTTTTTATGGTACTTACTAGTATCTCATAAAATAGAAAGCCTAAGCCTCTATAAGTAGTAGAGTGGCTGGAGCACCTAGCGGTTTAAAGTGCTGATATTATTTTGTTATGAAGTTTATCAATATCATGTGCTAGTTAGTAAGTGGTATTTATGTGTTTAATTTAGGTCAACCTACTCGACGACCTAAAAATGTAGCTGGAAATAGCTGGATGGAAAAAGTATTGCATGTTAAAAATTTATACTTGACAACTGTTTTGTGATACGAAATGAGGTTTTTAAAAGGCCATTAAAAGGAGCAATTAATTGTTTCCACCAAACGTACGGTTTTAGAAATATAATAAATCTTTTTTACACATTAGCATTCACATCACGCACGCCGCAGGTGAAGCCTGTAAGTCAACATGTAAACTTACGGATAAATGCTAAACAACAGTAATTACAGGTTAGAAACCTGTAATTACAGCTGAAATATGACTACGCCTGTCATTCTTTGACGATGTTTAAACCATTTAAACTACATTTGATCTTAAAAGTAGAATATAGACGCTAATAAATCAACTTGCTGTACAATGTTACAACGTCAAATCTCTGTAATTAATGTTTTAATGTGAAAAATCATCATCATTTATTTGTGTTGATTTATTTTTGACTTGCCCTGCAACAATGACTAAAAAGTAGTGGGTAACTTTTTGAGTTTATGTTATCGCATGCATTCACAAAAGTAGTAAGTTTAGGTTAGGTACTACCTAAATAAGTAACTAGGTATCCTACTAATATTATATAGTTAGGTTTGTAAGTACCTATTTAACAGCGTAGGTAATCGTTTATTGTCCATTCGCTGTATCTCGGGAACTTTTCAGGGTTTTCAGGGTTCTCGATGCGATGCCGGTCGTAAAACCATTTTATTTAACGTTAACGACTTTCTGAAATACGTAATGGCTTCAAGTGATGGCGCAACAAAGGTGTTTGTTGTCCCGGGGGAGGAGAGTTGGTCTAGATCAGTGTTTTTCAACCTTTTTTACGACACGACCCCCTAGTATGAAAAAATATTTTGCGACCCCCCGACCGTTCGCTTTTTTTTCATGCATTTTATAATGTTACATAGATGTTGTAGGGACCAAATACTTCAATCCACACAACATTTACACGTTTGCATAGTTAGATTTCGGTTAAATCAAAGTTCAAAAGTTTTTATAACTTAGGCAGTTTTTACGACTTCTCGCGACCTTAAACCGACCGAAAATCCGTTCAGTAGTTTTTGCGTGAAAGAGTAACAAACATACATGGTAGCAATCTCGTCAGTAATAATAATTAAGTAAATACATTTATCCTACTAATATCCTACTTAATATTAAAAATGCGAAAGTTTCATCCAAACTTTAAATATAAATGTATTTACTTAATTATTATTACTGACGAGATTGCTACCATGTATGTTTAGTGACCATGAAAGATTAAAACAATATAATGTATTTAATTAATTATAATATCTTAAGTTTTACAATAATAAGGTAGGTATATCCATCCAGTTACCCTAGGTCTTCATTATGGATTTAATTTACAAGTAGTTATTTACAAGCACTCTGCTAAATCCTTTGGCTTCAGGGAAGAACCTGGACCGCCACCAGTCCAGTGTTCCCTTGGCAGCTCTGTGTATGCGAGTTGCCTTCTTCTTACTGTTTAAAGTCACTCCACACCTTAACAAATAAACATTACAAATAATAACGACGAAATAAGATAAAAGCAATCAAAATGAATAAAGTAGTAGGTATTTATACACACTTTTCTCAATTTCTCTGTAGTTTTCGTGTCGCCGGTGGCATCAGCATTTCACGTTCGCGTGTCCGTTAGTTCCACCCACCGTTGACTATTGTTGACTATTCTTGGGGCCCTTCAGTGGGCATACTCAGATCGCCACATCTATAGAAAAACAACTTTATTGTATCTAGAAAATATAAATCTAGCACTCATATTACTGAATTTTAGCTAGGCACGTGGAAAGTTATGCTGGAAAGGTTGTATTTCTCCAAAAAAAACAGCTCAAAATTATTCGTTTAATTCTGAGGTTTAATTTCGAAATTCCTCCACTACATAGTATGTTTATTTTTACTTAACTTACCTTTCCATAAATGCTACAATCGGTTTAAACGAATAGTCGCAGGTTCTCATTTTCCTATCCTGGTTAAAATCCAATTTTTTGTGGAAAATTATTCATCAATAATTCTTCAACAAAACATGTTTTGTTGTCTGTTGTCATGACAACAGCTGCGTCAAAGTCGCAATGACAAGAAATAAACAATACAAATTTAAAATCATCATGTTAATTCAGCTTTAAGCACTGTTCTAGGACACTTAAATTTTGCAGTGTTATTTTTGACATTTTCGTTATTTCCTACTCTATCTTTTCTATATAGTTAGAAAGGAGCGGCATTCGTTCTTTCATTCATCCATTCATAGAGTGTGAAGTTGGATACGTTAACATGCTCACCAACATGACATCACAAAACCATCGAATTATCGCTGGCGAGTAAAGTATACGGTAATTGAACTCATGGTATGATTTTAATGCAAACTTCATCGATCCACGTTTAAACTCTATCGACTGTAGTATACGAATACAAGTTTTCGATGGCAACTCATGGTAGAGGCAAGAAACGTAACTGAATTTACTGATGAATGCAAAAATAAATGCGCCATCCAAATAATCTCCCGAGCGAAAGGTTAAGTTGCAAAATTCAATTAACTACTTACTTATGAATTTTGGTTCAGTAGGTCGAAGTAAAATCATTTTTGGAAATCTCAATACTTTTAAAGTACTGAAAGATTGTTATCAGAATATTTTCTGAAACTGCAAATGTTGTACCTTTCTACTACCTATAGTAGAAAAGTAACTAAGTAGAATTGACCTCTCGACTCTCCAACTTCTAAACTCTTGCTAACGAAATACCACAGAAGTTTTTCGTTTATTTGAAAACTATTCCCTTTTTATCGTTCAGTTCATCATTAAGTGAAAATCCCAAACAACCAGTTGGGTTTCGCAGAAGTCGCCCTCACTTAAAAGAATTTTTAACAGTTTGTTTGTAACACAACATACCTAATAACCAATGGTAAGAATGTTTGGATGTACACTATCCATTTCCGTTTTTGCTCTCGCTCTCAACATATGGTGATTCTTTGCGATAGAACGAGACGACATGACCGGCAATGGGCAGTTAACATTGTTGCATTTGCAAGATAAGATCTGACTCCGGCTTCGCCCACGTGAATTCTATCTGCATCTATTACATTACATCTTATTCGGAACTTTAAATATGTTTATTTTTTGTGAGGAACTTAGTATTTACCTTTTCTAAAATAAATTACCTCCAAGTTACTCGTAGTTAATCTCACGAGAGTCCCATCTACATAGGCCTAGATTAGTACACTTCAATTTTATTGATTTGTAGCAATTAAAATAAAATTAAAACTCATAAAACTCATTTATTTTTGCAAATAGGCTTTTAAAAAGCACTTTTACACGTCCCAATATTAACCCTACCACTGCTTCGGGACAATAAATGGGCCAGTGCTGAGAAGAAGCAGCGCAAGAAACTCAGTCACTATTACACACTCTGTATTATAACTGACACATTAATTTATAACACAAATCATGCTCATTACTTTAACCATAAAAACTTGGCTTCTTTACTACCACAAAACACACCTACTCTTCACTCATTTGATTTCCATTAACCAGTGCGTACTGGGAGTATCGTAAATATAATAAAAATGTGAAAAATAAATGCCCCAAGCTATTAAGGCGTTTGCGGGCGGGCGGCAACTACGGTGGGGCGGGCGTCGTGGGCAGATTGCATTTTCTTGCTATGGCTAGTAATCAATTTTTATGAGCATTTTTGTGGACCAATGCTCCACCTCCCCTTCTGTGGAAACTAAGGCCTTGAATATGTTGCAGGCGCATTGTAGTTTACGCCATGTTGTGTTATTTCTATAAAAAGTATTATCCCCTCAAGCGATCTGCCGCGGGAAGGCGCTACTGCGTGAAGTGCCCCCCACTTCCCGCGGGAAAAAAAAAAAAAAATCCCGTTGCGCATTTTCCCTAAAATAGCTTATCATTATTACCGTTACATACTATCGAGTCACATTTTTGGAATCTGGATAAAATTACCCGTCTTTTGGTGTAACTTTTAAGGCTAACAAATATATATTTTAGGTACAACACTTACTTGAAAAAAAAGATTCGTCATTTTTGTCACTTTTTGTGATTGCACTTGATTCACCTTCAAAATTAGAAGCAATGTTATATATTAACACTTATTTCCAAAGTTAATCACATTATACACGTTTTTTATAAAGAAAAACACACTTCCAAAGCATCTAAACGATAAAAAACATCCATCTTTTTCACTACCCAGACGGGCACCGCGGATCGCGTCATCTTCAAACACAGACTGAGAAAAATTTCGTTGAAAAGCAACCATAGTGCCTAGAAAATATAGCTATCACATTCATACTTAAGCATTATTACTTTCGAGCGAAAGAAACAGAACTATATTTTTTAAATGACAAGGTCCCGAACTTGGACAAGTGATTTGCGTCTGCTCCCGCCGCAGAGCACTTTAGAGCTAAGTGACGTGCGTCTGCTCCCGCCGCAGATCGCTTGAGAGGGTATTGCAATAAACACATTGTTTTTAATTTATAGAAAAACACGGTGCTACCTAGTCCTACAACCCGCCTGCCAAGCGTGGGGATTATGGCGAAACCCTCCACTATAGGGGAGGAGGCTCATAGTCCAGCAGGGGACTGTAAAGGGCTGTTGATGATGATGATGATGATGACATGGCAGCAAATCGAGCGCACAGTGTTGAATAGAGCTCTGTGATTGGTTCGTGTGTCACCCTGTGCGTCCACGCGCACTGTGAGACCTCATAGTAATGTTTGTGAATACGGGCGTTAATACTTGTCATTGTAAAATCACTCAAAGCATAGACATGTTAGAATAGTGCGAGGAGTGAACCCTCAACCTCTGTAACAACCTCGCGTAGCAAGGCATATAATGACCATACTACATAATATAATGTCTTTTAACCAATTTCTACAAGATTCCAATGGTAAAAAATATCATTTACCTTAATAGTGTTGAATATAAAAGGAAAAGAAGGAAATGTTTAGAAAATATTTGCATCAAACTATGCAAACAAAGGCGCGCCTTAGAAACAGTTTAGAAACATTTTCTCATAAAATACCTATGGCTTCTGTAACGTTGCCCGCAAGAGTCCTTTGCTCGCTTTATAATACGGCTCTATCTAAAGAGGCTAGACATTTTCTAATGCGGGGGATTCCAGCTTGCGACATGCGCCCAGCTAGGAATTCGGTTGGTGGATCCAGGATTTTAGCTCGTCAGCGACACACGTTATCTGTCCTGACCACACTGGCCGCCAACCTGCGCCAAATCCAATGTCAATATACAGGGTGCTTAAATCGTTGGCATCCTTCTAAAATAAGACTACTTGTGAAATATAAGAAATATAAGACAAGTCCAATTAGTTAAAATTGCAATAATTCAAACTTTGTACAGACAGCACATCAAGCTCTTATGGCATCTTATTTCGATGTGTTGGGTGTAATTTTGCAACAAACTGTACAATCGTTTTAAGACAAAAAAAGTCATTGGATTTCTTTCATATTTGGGGAATGTAGGTAGGTGCTATACTTAATAAGTACTTATCATAAGTAGTCTTACATTAAAAGGATGTTAATGACATAAACATTCTGTAGAAAGGCGTCGGAGAATAAAGATTAACATTTAATCAAGCTCCGTATTATTTGTTCTCAAAATATCCTCATTCATACTACAATTTGCAGGATGATCAAACGGAATTTAATTAACGCGAACTTGTTGAGCAATGTACACATTTTACTTAAACTCTTAATTATAAGATGTAGTGAGTTTGGTAATGAAGACTTCTTCTCATTTTAATGTGTTGATACGTCTAGACAGTAAGTACATGATAACTTTCTTACAACTTTGAACATTAATTAAATATTTTCGAATATAAAGTAAGAAATAAAATAGCATAAACCGATCTCAGCTTGACGTTACAACGCTTAGGTGAGCGTAAAAATAAAAAAAAAACATTACAATATTAGCATAACAAAGCATACAATGTGGAATGAATTAAATCTAAATCTTAAGTTAATTGCGCTCTTTAAATCCACGTCTGCATTTGCATAAGCGTTATACGGCTCGGCACGCAACATTTTTCTCGAAAACTTGGCCTGCGCACTGCAGTGCGCTCCAGAATACAGGATGTAACAAATCAGTAAGCTCTACTAATATAACATTGACAGGTCATCAGAGGGCTCACGTGAGCGCGTTTGATGAAAACACACTCAGCCCACAGGGTGTACGTGTTTGTTGCAACGTAGTACCTATTACAAATACGTAAATATACCCGTGTTTACCGTGATGTTTGTGTCGTCTTCTGTGCCGTATTATGGTTTGCTATAAGTCGTTGAAGTATCTACATATTTTCGAAGATGTTGAAGAATATAATGGCAATTACACATTTCATTTGAATCTTACTCAAGACATACGCTACGCTGATTACGTTGCAGCTTGATCATGTGAGATTGGGCTGATAATTTCAGTTAATTTCAAAACTATTCATAATTTATAAAATGCGTGCCAGCGCATTGCCTTTGAGAATCGTTTAAAAGTACCTACTTAAATTTTGTGAAGTTATATTAAATGGAGGACTGAATATGAAAACTCGATTCCTATCCAAAACACCCTGTATAGATATTGTTCCTTATTTTACGACGCGGGTGCACGATCTAATTGAAAATGCATGTGACGTAGGGGGCACGTGCACGGAGTATTTCTTATTTTCCAGTAAAATCTATTGATTTACAGTTTCTGTTTTATTGGTAACCTTTGCGAACGTAATACCTACCAAAAAAACTACGGTAAATGAATTGAAATGAAATTTGATTCTAGGCCCAAAAATCGAGTTAGTTTTCTATTGGCTGTTAAACTCGATTTTTGAAATATATTGCTAGAAGATTGAATCTGTGACCCGATGACGTCATACTGTGTCATGGTCATGAGGATCATTCTAACATACAATTGCAAAATCTACGAATTAACATTCACTCTTCTAAAAGACATTTGTAATGTAAACAATTCGCCGGTATTTTAATATGATGCTGTTTTGACCTTCATTAAAACATTTTTGATGGTAGGTTTATGGCGATACCTTTATAAAACACCTGTGCTTGGAGGTCGTTAGTTCGTTATTTACGGCTTCATAACTGACGAGTCGTTTTATTAATCTGCGATCATGTTTGTTTCTTTGTGTACTTTAAACCATATAAACGTCTTTGTCAAAGATAATGTTAGATAGATCCTAAATACCTGTAGTACCATATGCCTACCGATACCTACTTCTTGGAGTGGTAGTATTAATAATATAATATAACAAACACAGACAAAAAATCGTGTTTTATCGTCAAGAAATTTCCCTATCACAAAATTGTATAGTTGACACTCAAATTAATTACTCTTTCCACTCAGTAGCCTTTAAAATCAGTATTTTTTTTAAATATTTTTATTTATTTAGGAACACCAGGGTTTTACAGTGTGTAATAATGACATAAGATAGGCAAAAAGTAAAGTTCCCACAGGTAAAAAACAATTTAAAAAATTTGCACCAGGGTTACTACATACTACATACTTACTACGTACTAACTGATAATGGCAGACGTCATTACCATACAAAATCTTAGAGTTGTAGCGGAGTCGCGTTTTGCCAGCTCACAAAAGTATCTCAATTAGGCAATTACCAAATAGACGTAGTCTAATGCCAAGGATATAAATCCAGCCATACATTAGACTGACGCCTGACCAGGTGGATCAAATTATGGCGGCCGTCAGCGCCGTCAGCGGGCCCATTCAATCAGCAGCGTAATTACTCATCATCAGCAGGTTTTAAACGCTGCGGTGGGGGTGTAATGACGTCATGTGTGATTCTCTGCGGGGTCTCGAGATAATTTTCTTGTGGTGAACACTAAACTGATGGAGTTTCCATCTTATTCCGATTTGGAAATCTAGTCAACTTCTGCCACTTCAACCTCAATTGTAGGAGTTTGAAAATTTCACTTGCAATTATTATGTATGTGGTTTTGCAAGTACCACATTTAAGAAAATAGTGCAAACTCAATGCCATCAGGAATTTTTTGCCAGTTATTCTTTGGGTGGAACAGGAAAATTTGTTTGGCAGTGCTTTAAAATTAATGAAAGAAAGAAAAACTTTTACTTTGAAATTTTCTTTGAAGCCACTTTCACGTTCATTGATAGCGATATCCTTTTTGCCAACTTGTCTCTCAACTGAATCTTTAAATCATTAATCTGCGTTACTATAATATAAGACGGCTTCCTATCTTAGTTCGTGCCAATAGGTGCTCATTAGTATCAGCCCGCTATAGCGTGTAGCACAAAGGCCCGTATCAATATCCGCCTGCTGCGATTAGACAGCGACAATACCTGGCCTCGATTGGAACTACTTGATAGGTGCCTGCTTCTGACCGTGAATTAACAATGCCTAGGTTCCAAAATCCATATTAAAACTATAATTAGCTTAGAATGCTTTAGCTTAAAATCAAAGCAATCAACGACATAGAATCGCCTGTGGGAACGATCTAAAGGCTGACTAAAATTATCATTCCACTTCAATTGATTTCAAATTTTAAAAACATGTATTGTATTATCGGGCTGGCTGGCTAAGTTTTCATCCAAAAATGGAGTTAGTTTTTCTACTAATCCAGCAATCAACGACTGATTTGACGTGGAGTTATACGACTTACAGTTAAACTTTTCCATATAAATAAAATCCGACGTAAAAACGGCTAAGATATTTTACAGCTTATGTAAATTCCACGAGCACTGATCTTGGGTCCAATATTTTGCTGCAGCCTTACACCTAGGTATAAACGAACAATAAAGTGGGTCAGAACTCCAAAGATATTACGTCAACCGATGAATTAAGCGGATTGGATTCATTCAACTTGCACAAAGTTTTATTGAAATCCAGGGCGTTATCTTGACTGGCGGCCGTCTAATTGAAATAGATTTCGGGAGGATAATTATGTCATTGTAGATACTCAATTATTTAAATACCATCCCAACTGGGGCGTTCGTAACTGGGACAGAATTATCACAATGGGTTACATACAAAGTTTAGAATTTGACGAAGACCCGGTTTCAGAACAACTGCTTCATTTTTTGGGGATACAAATACGTGGTATTCGTAGATGAGACTATCTTGTTTTTTAGATTTGAAAACAAAGACGATAACGAAGCTTGAAATGAAGAATCGACTAACAACGGATTAAAAACTGTAGCGAATGCGCAACAAAAGCAGCATGAAAATTCAGAAAGCACTACTGCGATAAAACCTGTGGATAAAACTCATGGCAACTATTAAAAATCCCAATGAAAAAGTGCTTGTTAAAACTTCCATTGAGAAAAAACACGTACCGAGTATTATGGGTGAAATTGTCGAAAAACCGAGTGGACCTATCATCGCGAATAAAGAGCTAAACGATCGAAGTTAGACGTTTTGTTTTCGATGTGAATTTCGATGGCTTTCAATTTGAACGAACACGGCGACTGTTTCGAACCAATTCGATATCTATTGCACGTTAAATTGAACAAAAAACGTTTTTGCTTGGCTGTTTGCGTATGTGGACTGTTGGTTTAAGTTTGCAGTAAGAATTGTTGATATTGGACGACATAAAAGAGATAATTTACTCTCCGTGCATTCTTTTCAGTATTACAAAACATTATTACCGGTGATAAAGTCGACAAAAATGCCCGATAAAGGGAATCAATACTTTGCTTACAACCTTGCTAATGAGTCGCGTTTTGACAGCTCGTAAAAAGTATGTCAATTGTATTGAGATTTTGCGACTTGTAAATAAAATATACTTTTTTATCAAATAATTTGTACAGACTAGTATTTTCAAACAAATTATACAACGAACAGATATGTCAACAACTAAACCCCTTTGTATTGAGTGTAAATCTAACAGGCTCTACTTCGTGGAACTAGTCGGCGAGGTCGTAACATCCCACTAGAGGGCGCCTCTGCTGCCAGTGAATAAGTAATACAAACATGACTATCCGTTTTCGTGTGGGTGGTAGTGGGTATGCATTAAGTATACATTTATTGCTTAGTTATTTGAAATGAAATCTCCCTTTTGCAGACGTACAGTTTCCTGTAGTTAAACTAAATTGCTGTGTTATAGCAGTGCCTCTTGCCCTCCGAGTATCCACGGAAGACCAGCGTCGTGGTGTCCCTTACGACACCTCGACATGATGCTGAGTGGATACCGTTTCGGTGACACGCACATCACCTACTCTATTTAGTTTTATTTTTGATGCTGTTTTGTGTCGCTGAATAAAATATTTCATTTTCATTTTCAAACTAGAATTTTAGACACTTTTATTACCATTACAGAACTAAACGTATAAACGTAACTATTCGTTTCTAATATACCTATTTAAATGTAATTTGTGAGTAAAAGCATTGGCGCTAAATATCCAATCAAATAGTTCTTAATGTAGCGCAAATACCAATAACAATTTTAAATATTATGTTTTGGAGAAAGACCTCAAATTATTATTACCAGATTTTTGCTATCCATGATGATGATGGTGATATCATTGGAAGTAAATAAACGTATTTCAAAGGAATTAAAATTCAAAGTAACTGAACATATAAAGTACGACTGCTAAAGTTTAGTTAGCAAACTGTAACGTACGAATACATGAGTGCTATGCAATTACAAAGCCGGGTACCAGCGGCCCCTTTCCAAAACGTTTAAAAAGGTTTAGCGTTCAACTCCAGAATTGCTAATGTTAAAACGTGTTGTAACGTACGTGCGGGTGCAATTCGTACCTGTTAATTTTAGTTTCATTCCGAAATGAACGCTGGCGCAGCTGGGCCTCGATTAAGCTGAACCATCCGGATAATAACGACCCGGGCCGATTAGAACCGGTGATTAATTGTTAACAAATAAACGAGCAAACTTAAGGGATCGCTAATTGCCTACTCATAAATGAGATGCGTTTGCCTTTTTTCGGGGAAAATTATTGTACAATCACTAAAATAGAGCACACAATCAATGGAATTGAACAAATTATGAAATTGAATCATACGTAATGAGATTAATGAATAATGAATTATGTTAAGCGAAAAGTGGTTAATTAAAAAGAGTGCCATCATTGACATTATTAAGTTTTTTAAAACAATTGGCTTCTGATTGAGTTTGATAAATGAATTTAATATGTTTGTTTACTTATAGTACAAACTACATATGAGTATACACGTAATTAACATACAAATAGTAGCTACCTACTCATTCATGCATTTCATGAAAATACAAATTGATTACCTACTACGAAAATGGTGAATAATTGTCATTTATACCTAGATACGTAAAATGCGTGCCTCACGTGACCTCGCATTTTAAACAGCCATTCATAAATGATGGAATCCATTAAAATTCTGATGCACCCATCTGTTTCCATGCACCTCGGCTGTTTGGTAAAAAAACTGTTAAATAGCACAGTATATTAAACGAATATTATTTTTCAGTATTCCTGTCATCATTTACCAAACACTACAGCTTTATGATCCTTTTTTCCTACTAATAATTCTCACTTACCTTTCGTAGTTAGTAGCCAAAGTTCGCAACACGTCTTTGTTACAATTGGAATAAGGTTGTGTTATCAATTATTATCACCTTTTTGGCCACTTTGGGTGTCTCGGACAATATGACGCTGACTGTACACAATAACAATGAAAGTATTAGTGTGGTATTAGGCGTATCCTATACTATACAATACGCCACTCTTTGTCAGCTTATTTGTAAAATATACAATGCCGTATGTATTTTTTGCGATTGCATAATATAAATATCAGAGTTACATTTCATCCCGGGTTAAGCGTACCAAAATTCGAATTTGCATAATGTTAATGAGATCGACACATTACTGACTGACTGTTATCGATACTCGTATATTACCATATCTGTGGGTCTAGTCAAAATGCCATCGCGAACCAATAGGAAGTTTTCACTAATGTCAGTCGCCGCGTCACCAGTAATTCGATTCGATCGGAAAATGGCAGCCAAAATGCACATTGAACCACCATCGACGCGGCGATACAAAAGTTCATACAAAATCGAATAAAAGTTAAAAAATGTCTATGACTTTGCGATTGTTTTTACTTTTTTTAGCTTTTTTTTTTTTAATTTGTTTCTTCCTTCTTTCTGCTCTCTGTTTACGTCTATGCTTCGCCGTCAAACTAACTGTCAAAACGACATCGCGATACGGATTTGTCAAAACAGCCTTAGGGTGGGTTGCACCATCTTAGTTTAACTTTGACAAACGTCTAAAATCTGTCAAACTCCATACAAAAAACACCGGTTAACGTCATAGTTACGGTCAAAGTTAGGTGGTGCAACTCACCCTATTGGTTTTCGATCAAACCGAAGCTTATCACCGGGGTTTTGGTAATCGCAATGAAAATGGCGGGTGTTGCGATTCGATTCGATTTTGATTGAGTCTTAAATGCATGTTGGCTAAGCCTTTGTATGGGAAATTTCAATCCGGTCTTTCGATTATCGATAGGTAGGGCTTTGCGATTCGATTTTTTGCCGTTTGACTAAGCCTTTTTTGTTATCGACCTCTTTTGCGATTTGTTTGTTTGTTTGCGACTGGTTTGCGATGGGTTTGCGATTTTAAAGTGCGTTTTGACTAGACCCACTGCTGTTCACATCGTTTAAACAAATATTGTTCACGACTTGATAGTATGACATCAATCATGATGTCAGTTATCTAATGATCATTGAATTATGGGAACACTTGGAATTCTGTTTCCTTGTCAAAGCTTCACAGGTGACAATGGGAATCTTGAATTATTACAAAATATCCTATTCACTGGCATGAAGAGAAAAAAATGACGTTAATAAAAACAAATGAAAACACTTTCTTGTGTACTCGAGGTGAGTATTGTCGTTAAATATGAATAAATTGCAAATACTAATACACTTTTCTGAAATCGGTAGATATCACTTTTCTATCTTTGTGGAATCGTGGTGGAATCCCAATGTGTTGAATCAGCAATAAAACCTATAATCTTCATAAAATGGCAGAATAATGCTCATTATGCTTTATGTTTATTAAAAAGAAATAACAAAAAGATTTGACGCTGTCTGTCAGTTCAGGACATGTCTATTTACATTTAAATTCTCAGTAAACTTATAAAAAATGGATAATTTCATAAAGAATATAAAAAAGAAACTGTCTGTCGATAATCTTGTGGACATAATGAAAGATTGTAAGAAAGTATTATAATTCTTGGGTTTTTCATAAGTGGAGGCTTGTGATTAGTTATCATCAAACACGTACCTATCCCAGTTTCATCCAAGTATCTCCTGCTTTCTTGGCGATTGATTTGTTATATTGTTGAAGCTATCGTTCTTTATGCCATTAAAATGATTATTTATAAATATTTTTGGTAAAATATTTACAAATAATCATTTTAATACCTATTAGCTTTTTGCTTTGACTTTTAGCTGCGAAACGATCTCTTTTTCAGATTACCTACTGAATTTATTAACTTCAATGGGTAAATCTAACTAAGCTGTTTCTGTTTCAGCCAAAGTAATAGACGAAAGCACCATCAAAGAAGAAGACGTAAGAAACACTCTTCAAAAACTAGATCCTAACTCAGTCATGGACGTTGATGAGATCCATGCAAAACTTAACGAGCTCTCTGAAGAGGTCAGCAAATCTAAATCGAAGACCGAGACTTCTACCACTTCTACGAGCAAACGTATTATAGACGTGGCTAAATCCAGCATCGGAGCTTTGGGAACAACGGCAAAAAAAGAAGAAGAACCAGAGAAGAATCCAAACGAAAACGAGTATCTGAAAGCGTTAGGCAGAGAAGAAAACGTATTCAATTTGTACGACGACTTCCATTAGCAATTAAAGTTGCATTTGGATTGACAATGGTTTAAGGAAGTTTGGATAAGCAAAAAGTTATCATTAACATTGTACATTGATATTCTTTTACAGCAATAAATTCTTTCAATGAAATCTTTGAATGCAGTTCTATTTCTTTAAAAAATAAAGGAATAATTTATTTGAGTAAAATCTATCTACAGTAAAGAGTATTTTCCCCCTAGGTGGCATTACAAAACCACCCTATATAGTCAGATGTGCCGTCGACTGTACGAGTACGTAAAGAAGTCTATAAAAAGTGTACTCACATTCCCATGAGGGCCCTCGCCCAAGAAGGTAACTGGTCGCATGCGCCCCCGCGGGAAGTCTAGCAGGGGCGCCACTCCGTTTGGGGGCTCGGCTTCAGGTAGTTTGATGGAGGTGAATAGCCCAGGCGTGGGCCGTTCACGGCGGCATGCGCGTTCTTCCGGGTACGTCTGTGGGCAAAGATATACTTGGGTTAAGTTCTGTCCAGTTCTGTTTTCCTGTGGAGGTAACAAAATTTGTTCTATGGTTTCGTCGAATTGACAAGTGTCGCTATTATGATCCCTGGACCTCTGGACAGTTGTGGTGGACCCACTCCCAACAAAAGCATATACCTACTTAGACTACTTGGATTTACCATTTATTAAAAAAAAGTAGGGTAGAATTACTCGTATATCTAACTGATTTGTACATTTGTCTATACATTGGTCGAACTGCACCCAATTAATTTACAGTGGTTACGTAATAAGACTCGGTAAACGACGGTACTGTTCAGGAGTACAAGAGAACAATAACAGCCTAATACAATCCGTCCCCTTCGCCGAAAGTTAAATAAATCTGGTAATAACGTTTCTTATTTTTCCGTAACAAGTAGGTACAGGTACAGAGAGGGGTGCATGTAAATTATTATTACAGCGACGTACGGACTGTCCCCGCGGGCAACATCTGCTCCCGAGGCGCGGCTCTACCTAAACATTCAGCTCAAATTGTTGTAGGCAACTCACGTTAACTCACAATCTCGCCCTGAGCGACGGCCATCTTATTAACCAAGAATTAAAAGCTAGGTTACGTAAATACGAAACTCAAACAATACCGAATCGTTTTTTAGGCCGTTTGACTAATAACCAAAGTTATAAAAATATTTCTTTGATAATAATATCTTTTCGTTTCGCCTATTTTCTGTTTAATCTAAACGCAAAATTATTATACAAAATCTCCATTTATATTACGGCTGTCTTATTTAGTATTAATACTGAAGGACGTGATTACAATTAGCAGTTTTTCAGAGACGTTGGAATTAAAAATGTATGAGAAACGAATTAGTGGAGGAACAGAGATGTATATTCCCTTGCGGAGGGCAGTTTCTGGAATCGAGATCTTGCTGCTGCTTTGTTTGCGTTAGCCGAAGACAAATGGTGATAAATTATGTAGAAGACCTCGGAGTGACTAATCCACCAGGGAGAATGTAGGGACTAGTAGTGAAATTGCTCAGATCTTGTCACGACAGTAAAGTGAATTGTATATTAGGTTTCGATTGAGTTGTTTGGTAGAGATGTGATGAGGGTACGATGTTCTGACGAGGTTTCCAAGTTTTCCCATCTTAGATCAATCTTTACCGACAATCTTGAATATAAATTCACTTTGTATATCATACATGTTAAGTATTTTCTGTTCGCGAAAAAGTAATTTGTCAGCCTATTAACGTTTCACCGTATTATGCCGTCTCCAAAGCCATGGGGGTTTGTATCATTAGTGGGCATTAGCAAGTATGTACAATATAATTGATGGATGGAAATAGAACGTCTGAGTTGTTCGAGAAGATCTTTGTTCTTTACGATAATTGGAGTTTATGAACTTGAGGGAGATGCGGACTTTATTGTGGGTGTAAGCCGTGAAGTTTTGATGTCTGGAAATATGTGTTTGATTCTTTGGAAAGCCAAAATAAGACGTTCTCTTTGTAACTTATTTCACACATTCTCAATAATGGTTATCCCGCTGCCGATGATTGAGTATCGGACGTGGCTTATGAGATTCGCTCAGGGATACTCCCGTTGGTGGGCGATATAATCGCAGGTATCGATTAGTTTTTGCGATATTACACCGTTAATAATGTCCGATAGCACACATTTTATATGTGCCAGTAAATAACCGAGGTTCTCCGCTTAATTGCTATTCCCCCTCCCAAGATTGTGCTCGTATAAATTATACTGCGCGATGAGTTATTGTTCACCTGTATGTGTGCTGATGTGTGCGGAATGCAGTAAATATACGTGTAATTTCACACGGAGCGTGTGTGGAATTTTTCGATTTGCAAGTTTAGATTGCTGAGATGTTTTACGAGCTTTTTAAATCTGTTACGAAAGCCGCCGGAATACTCGTGAGCCGTACTAAAACATTAACAAAACACGGTCGGGTCCGCAAGTCGGTGTTCCCATAATGCCGTCCTGCTCATTTATCATTTCGCAAACGGCCGCATAATACCCCTAATGAGTAAAATCCATGCATACCTTAGGCAATACCATTAATATCAGAGCCCGCCCTCGCCCCTTGCAGGTGTGCGAATAGTTGGAGGTTGTTTGGTTAGTTCGCTGCCTAAGTACAAATTATCACGCTGCGGCCGCCGGGATTAAAACAAAATATCGAATATCACGAGACTCGTGTTTGTGAGTCATTTGGGATTAACGAATACGGCGGTAATTCTAACCTTGAGTAATAAAAACGAATTGCATGAATGCTATTGTTATTGGTCGCTGTGGTAAAAAGTTACTTAGTAAGGTTTTGTACTTTTGAGTGTGCATGATTGGCTAAATCTGATAATAAGAAATGGCGAAAATGCATTGAAAGGTGTTGGAGAGCCGACTTTGGTAAAAAGTAAAACAAGAATTTAGATTTTTGAATAATTATTAAACCTAACCAGAAAGGAACTTCACTTAAGGATTTTGAAAAAGAAATCTTTGTTTAGCTGCCTTTTCTATAATTAAAGCCTTTTCAAGCAGAATCCCGCTTCTAGTGCACTCAGAGTTCTATAGTAACACGTTTTGATTTATGTTGTACGAATAAAATAATCGTGATCAACATCCACAAGCCTATCTTATCACAACCTACGTGCAACTCTCGGCAGGAACTTATAATCGAGGGTGCGAAGCTTTCAGGACCCCTGCAATATCATACTATTCGAATATTAATCGCCGCTTGACTTGATGCATTATACTTACAGTAAGTACCTGCCAGCCCGTGGCTATGCAAAGCGATCCATTATTTAATTCGGTTCAGCGCAACACCCCCGCGGGTGGAACATATGACATATTCCCTCGCCCGGGGCACTTACAGTTCGTAGGGGAGACCGAGGCAAGGTGTAACAGAGGACAGTTGTGACATTGCCGATTTTTCGGAACTTATTAATTACCTACTAGCGAGCTCGTAACCGCTCATTGGAAATCTTTGGGGGCAGTGCACGTCTTATGGCTGAAATGATGATGATGATAAGCTCGTAACTGCGCGTTTTTAGTTCAAGTCTCGAGCTAACAAATACGCGGTGTTGCGAGCTCGCTGATAGTTATGTTTCCAAAAATACAAATTTCACAACTTTCCTCTGTTACAATACAATTCACCTCGGTCTCCCCTACACGGTTCGAGCAGTGTTGTGTCACCTGCTAGAGGACTCTCGATTGTTAACGCTCTCGATTTTTCCCGCTCTCGATTTTAACTCGATATTCGCGGTGTATTTCTGACGCGTCGTACGTTTGATGTCTAGCTCGTAGACTTATTGAATAAAGACTGATCGTTTAATGCCACTAAAGTCTTCTGATCAGAATTTATTGATGTTTTTTTTTTAAAGAAACGTGTGTAGTGATAACTAATGATTTAGTGCTAGACATATACTGATATTAAATGGTTATTACATGATGCGACGCAGCTTTGGTAGGTATAAAACACTTTTTAAACTATTGGATTCTGCTTCAAAAACTTAATAAGATCCTAAATAATTATCTTGTCTCGTACAAATAAGCAAGTAAATTATTAATTGGTTGGGAAAGTTTTACGGTTAGTACCAACTAGGTATTGTAATTATTATGCTAATTAGCATCTAAAACGTGGTTCAATGTTCAAGCCTTTTTACCATTAGAATATGTCCAATTCGCTACTCCTGCTTTGGCTTTGCGGTTAACGATTGAAACTTAATCTGTAACATCCAATCAGTCTACCACATCGAGTCCCGACTCGATTAAACGGTTAACGAGTTGGCTTTCAAAGTGTGCACACACCTAGCGAGTCTGCACAGTAATGGAGTGCCCGCGGAAAGAGGCGACGCAGCCAAAGCGATGCAGAGGACGTGCATTATCGAATGTTTATTTTCAACTTTTTAACGAACCATTCGATTCGAATTGTGCACCTGCTCGTTACTATGAATCGACTCGAAGTTTCCGTACAATTTATTCCGCGACACATTTTTACCGCGTCTTGAATTGTATTGTAGTTTGGTTTTAAAGTACAAGCAATATTCATACATTCATGTTTATGTTACATATATTTGCAGTACTTTTAAATTGATTTTAGGAATGGAGCATGAATATTTTAATTTAGAACTTTGCAGCGTATTAATGGAGATATGATGTGATGGTTAAAATAAGCTGCTTTAACACTCTGTCACCTGGAAAAATCCAGGATATATCCAATTAAGGTAATACGCAATGACAGGCGATAATAAAGCCCCATCTTTGAATATGGGATTTACTTGCCATGGATTTTGCAACTTATCTTCACGTAGGAGTAGGCACAGGCGACAGCACGTAGCTAAACATGATAGCTTATACAGTCCTGATAGAGTTTATTTTACAACGAATTTGTATAGTCTAATAATGTGCTGTCGACTCTACCTTATTATATTATTTTGTTGTGGTTTTTCTAAAATTATATTCAACCAAGAAATAAAGATTTTCAACAGAGAAAGGTGTCGGAAGTTCATGCTAGATTCCTAATGACTACGGTATAGAATGGGACATCCAGCTATTTGATAAGTAAGAGGTAAATACACTCTATCTCTAAAATTAGAATATTTCAAGTTTTACAGCTTCGCTTTGCAGAAAACTAACAGCATCAATACCAAAGCCTTCCAACCAAACCACGTCAAAGCCTAACCTTATTTTTCAAAAGAAATATCCCGTTTGTTCACTTCAAAGTACAGGAAAGAGTAAGTTTTCAATATGGTAACCCCATAATGCAATATAATGTTACATGAAAAGTTAAAGGCATAATAACGAGCGTCTACTGGGAAACTTCGGGAAACTTACGGGGGATATACCTGTAGATATAATAAATATAGTTGCAATATTTTATATTAGCTTTCCGCCCGCGTGGAATTTTGTCTGTCACAGAAAAACTTTATCACGCGCGTCGCTATTTAAAAAAACAGGATTAAAACTATCCTATGTCCTTTCCCCTTGTCCAAACTCTCTGTATGCCAAATTTCATCCAAATCGGTTCAGTGGTTTAGGCGTGAAAGCAAGACAGACTGACAGACAAATAGGCAGACAGACAGACAGAGTTACATTCGCATTTATAATATTAGTAAGTAAGTAAAGATGACAGAGTGAAAGACGGGCGTAAGTTACTGCCACCCTATTTACTATAAACTCACATAAAACTTTCTTTCGTAGGTACTTTTAAATATCCACCGTATCATCTTGGTAGAGAGTTATAGAAGTTTTTTTCTTTATTGTGCTATTTTAGCTGAATAACTGATAGTGGTTATAAAAATATTGATACTAGAGTAAGAAACTTTTGTCTAGTTTAAAAGTTAGAAGCTGTCTCTACGGTAAACAATGCATCGCACTAACGCTCACTTAAGCATATAAATTGGCTTTGTAACGAAACTTGCTAACTCACAGTCTTTACAATGTGCAAACAAGGTAGTCGCACTAAAATTCAGGACTCACAACCATTTTCAATGGATCAGAAAAATCATTCAAATGTTTTTCTGGTTTGACTTTTTGTTTGCGATTGTAACGATATTTTTCAAGTCGAAAATTGCTTTCATCACCTCATTTCCTTAATACTGAGTGTTTCCGTCCCTTTGAAAACTGAGAAACAACGGTTAACCTAAGTACCTATACTTATAGGCCGTTTCCCCTGTTTGAGTGTGGGTACATAAAAAGCACGAGGGTAAAGGCGGATTTTTTTTGACAAATAATATAAGTAGATAAACAAGTTTTAAATAATGAAATACGTCACCCATGACTACAGGAGATTTTATAATTGAAAGGCTTTTATGGTTTAAAATATAAATTGTATGTACTGTACTCCTATAAAAATTTTACTCGTACACACCTTAACCTAATTATTGGGTTCGAGTAGAAAAGTCAAGAGAGTAAAAACATGAGACAATCGAAAAGAATAAAAAAAATAAAAAAACGTTTCTCGCCAGGCGAGCAACCAAGGAGTTTGGTGGTACCTTTGCGACCTTAAAAATGTTTACTAGGCTATCAAAAAAAAATACCTCGACAATAATAATGACAACAACCACAGATTAATTACTACTTACAACCTCAGAATACGGAACAAACCAGAAACCGTCAACGGGCGTAAATGTGTATTCATATAAATTACTCCAAATCGCACTAATTTGACTTTAGAGCAATTAGTCAATGGCCGGCGCGCGCATTGTTTACATATCCGTCAGATTGACACTTTATAATTAAATTATGCCGTCTTGTGCCGTTCCAACATGTAAGAATGCTACTGGAATTACGAAGAAAGTGCATAGGATCATGTTTTATCCGTAAGTAGCACATTTCCAATTCATTTTAATTAAATAATAATTTTCAAAAAATATCACGGTTGTATTTTGTAAGTGTTGCCACAGGTCAACGGAATATTTTACCCTACTTTTTTATATTGAATTACATTTGTCTATAAAAAATTCACGCGTTAATTTTGTTAGCGTTACCACAGAATAATGGAATATTTTCCCCATCCTTTTTGTTTTAATTAGTTTTTAGTGTAATTTCATCCATGACATGACAACCTGATTAATTAAATTATAAGTGCCACTTGTGGTCTAAACTGAATAAATATTTTTGATTTTGATTTGATTTTAATATATTGAATTAATTTATAATATTACTCCCTAATAATGAGGAGATAATAAATTACTATCGTGAATTTCATACTTTCCCATTTATTCAAAAGTAAGGCATTGGTATCAACAGATCAGCAGCAGCAATATTTGTATATTTAATAATAATTTTAAGTAATTAATTATTGCTTACATACTTACTCTGATTTTCTTTCAGGATACACAGCCAGAGTTGTCTCGCAATCAAATTCAAGTATTGGTGATGTTTTTGATTTGGATTCTGTTTTTGACTCCAAGAAAAGTTAAACTAAAAGCACTACTGCGCCGTAAACAAATGTTTTGTTGTCGATATGTTTACATAATAAAGAACCTTAAGTTTCTTTTTTGTTTTACTTGGCATTCTAAAATTTATATACGACTTCTGTAATTGACTTTTAAATAACATATTATACCTACATATAGTATATTACACTATTTAATAGAAATAAATAATCATTACACTTAGTTACTTCGGAGTAAAAATTAAATTCATAGGTAGGTAGGTACTATCTATGCTTATGGCCAGTCATGTCATCTCGTTCTATCGCAAAGAATCACCATTTGATAAGAGCGAGAGCAAAAACGGAAATGGATAGTTAACACTGTGGCCGTGTGTACTTATTTCACTTACTTATTTTTTACTTGTTTAACATCTCTTTAAAAAATTACATAATTTTACCCCAAAAATGGGGATGTCACACGGCGCTAGTAACACTAAAGGGGGTAGAGGGGCGCGGGAGGGGAAGTATTTTGGACACAAGTTGCCGCGTAGAAATGTTATCGAACACTCCTTCTGGTTTGTTCTGTATTCTGAGCTTACAACGTATAATCCCTCATACTTTAAAAACACGTTAATGTTTATAAAGTTAAAAGTTATGTAAGAACGTTATTTAGCACATGAAGAAATTTGACACGTGGCGTAAGTTCGCTGGTATCAGTTCATATTCATTCATACTTAAAAGTTGTTCTCAAAGTAATTAAGAACAAAGATGTCTAGAACATAATTGTGTTATATTATTAAGATGAAGACTAAATGATATGTTACACTGGATTCGTTCTGTGGTCTGCGATCAGGCCAAATGAACGCAGACCGCATCTGTCAGTTTACGTTCTTTGCTCGACAATGTTGTATACAGGCTGTGTTCACTTTGACCTGACTGCAAAACGCATCCAATGTTGCAAATCTTTAACTAACAAATTAAAACCCAGAGGTGAGTTGGGATTTTCTAATAAAGTTAGAAAAGCTGTCTGGATCTATACCTAGCTTAGAGTATAGGAGCTAGAAATATTTGGGGGTAAACTATGGCGCATTATTAATGAGATGAAGCGTGCTTTCCGCTCTAGAGCATCTTAAAGACCTTGGAGTACGTTTTGAGGAATTTATTGGATCGCTTTTATTCGCAACTTACAGCCGCCCGCGACTTCGTACGCGTAGGCCGTTTTAATACCTTAGAACGTATTAATACGTTCTTAGCGAATGTCTACACCCTATAAGGAACCTACCTGCCAATTTTCAAGTTATATCCAAGGATACTTATTTATATTCTAATGCAGACAAAGTCGCGTGCGGCAGCTAGTATTTCCTAAGCATTATTACACCAGCGACATCGGCTTTCACCAGAAAAGAATACAAAAATGCATTCCCCAACGCTTAGTTAAGCCGCGGAATTTGCAAAGGTAAATGAATTTTTTAAACCGATTAATTAAGGCTACACAGGACGTACACTTCCCCTGGATTACCTATGTTCCAGCCACATAATATTTTATGGCGGTTTAGCCGTTACATTGGCTCGTGCCTACTTAAAAATACATGACGTTATTACAATGTGCGTGCCGGGAACAGTGGATGTTATGTGCTTGGGTGTATATAGGAAGTAACTAAGTGAGATTGTGAATCGCTGAAATAGCTAAGTTTGTTGGGTGAATATCTTGAAAACTGAAGACATAAACGTCTTCAGTTAGTCAGTCAGTATAGTAGAATGTTAAACAGATATTGCATTTATTAACTTTATGTCACAGGTCAACTGTTGGTACCTTTTTTACGGAACCCTAAAAAGTATCATGTTTATGTAGTGCTCGAACTACATTTAGTGAACGAAAGTACGCTACTTATTGTGCAATGAACATGTACAGTCGACGGCACATCAGCCTATACATTTTTGTTGGATAATAGCTTGTATTACGACGAGTTAGGATGCCATTGTGTTCAGTGTGACGTGCTGTAGTCATGCCTGGACGGCTGCCTGGTTTCGGAAGTGCTTTCAGTTTCAGAACAACTAGTTTTTCATTTGCCATAAAACATCGATGCGTTCGCTCCATTAAAAGTTTGGCAGACAAATTAGTGTACTTACTTTTTTGGTATTTAAAAGTTCTCAAATTGAGAGAGAGTCTATAGGCTCAGGATATTTATGTTAAACCTTCATAGTTGTATCGTATAAATGCATCAATGACACAAAACTGCTTTCTTAAAAGTACTTGTACTGTAGGCCTAAGATGCGCGCCGCGATAAGCGGTTATCACGCCATTTTATCGATTGTGCCCATACATTTTGGCTTCGATAAAAGTTATCACGGCGCGCATCTTAGGCCTACTGGTGCTTGTTACGTTATCCCATGATAAAGCCTTAGTCAGGTAGTTAATATGTAAATATAGAACCTACCTATCCTACCTGTAATAATTGATTGATAATAATTTTCAGAGGGCAAACACGAGAACTACTACTAAACACTAAACTACTTCTTTGACCACAAAAAGTAATAAGCGTAAAGAATCATTTTTAGTGCGGACTATTTTGATTGTACAATGGTTTAACTAATATATAACATCATTGAAAGCTCCCAAACGCAGTAAATTCAGATATCAAGCTGATTGATATTGTGATATCACTGATTGCACTTCCTAATGTATGTGCCATTAAACAAATTGAAGTAGATACGGTTAAATAAATCGAAGGCAATTAAGTTTATTTGCGAATGTTTCGCAGGTCAAACCACAAATGCTGGATATTTACAAGAGTTTAGAGAATGTATTGTTTTGTTAAAATAACGCCCTACTAAATAATTGTGATATAACGCACTTTTATGGAAAAAAACCGCACTGTGTAACTGCGTACCTACTTATCTATTACTGCGTATCGTTTTAGGGCTTCGTACATATCTCAGCACATACACATTTATCGCAGAATTATAATTAAAGTATGTAGCGGGAAATCACGATGCTTTATAACTGTGGTATTATCATAGTATGACGTAACTTATTTAATGAAATGGGCTTGTTCGCCGCAGTTATTGACTAAAGGTATGATGACATTTTTATAAAGTGTATATCAGTTGCCCTTCCATTACATGTTTTGTTCTTTAGGAAGCTAATAAAGACTTGAACTTAATAATCTTTGATGTGATCCTGATTTAGGTGAAACTTAAACGATTTCCCTGTCGCATGCTTCCCACAATTCCAATTCCCAAGTTGTGAAGCACAAATCTGTGGCCGGTCGACTTGAATTTGCGCCTTTGCGGTGGCCACCTCGTCCTTCTGACGGGAGGGATCAGGCGGTAAAACTCAAAGGGCCCATGGAATCAGACTTAAGTCTTACCTTTGACCTACCCTCGGAAAGGCAGAGAACAAAGGCAGAGTGCCAAAAGTCAAGGAACATTTTGCAATAATCCACTGAATAATATAGTGGCCGACTTAATTGTTAGTATTGTTAAGAAAAAAGCTTCCGGCTTATTGTTTTAATAATTAAAGACGCCTTTGAGTTTTACTAAATAGCAATTAATTTAGAATGTCTTGTAAGAATTTATCCGTCAAATACAAATGCTTTGATAATAATTAATCAAAGGATGTTAATTGAAAAGAAATTTCGGATTGTGTTTTTGGCTTTGATAGCTAATTAGAACTGCCAACGGTGACAATGCTTTATATACTAGATTAGATAATAATGTGAAATAGGGGATGAAAGAAACCGTTCTCATTCTGAGAATATGAAAATGTACGATGATTTTTTGAAGAAATTTATAGTACTTAATGCTTTACTGTGGTTCTAATACTCGTAGGTGTTACTTTGCTACGTTTTTTATGTGAAAAGTGCTACTTGCTTTTCAGCCAGCACAAGCTGCATTTTATCTCCCATTCACAAAGGAGAAGAGTTTTCAAGTCTTTATCGAAATGGCCCCTATAGTTTTCTAACAAGTTCTATAGTAGCAGTAGAGTGTAACTTATTACTGCAGCAGGCTGAGTTTGACGACGCACGGCCTCCACTAGAACGTAATTAAAAATTAAGCACGCCCAGCCTCAGGTGTACTTCAACAAAATGCATTAATTAAGATCCGGGAAAAACCTTAAACCTGCTGTGTAGCACTAATTAACTTAGTTAACTCATATTGTGCGCCGTGTGTTAGCACTTGTGTTGAGTAGATACGTATTTGAGTTGTTTAGCCTTTAAATAATAATTAAAACAAGCAATAAGGCTGTAATGTGTTGGACATGCTAAAGTCTTATTTATTACGAAAAAAAATAAGCGCGATTTGCAACAAAAATAGGTAGTGTGGATATGCTGTCGTCTGTATATGACTAGCGTCAAATTTAGAAACTCACCACTTAGTTTAGGACTTTAGCAGAGACTTAAATAATCATACAATCATACGAAAATTTATCGAGCAATGGTTTAGTACAGTCGCTCCAGATAGACAATTTTAATTGCACATTGACACAGTGAGTATTATTTTTCAAACGTTAGTAAAACAAATGATATTTAAAACAAACATCCTTTAATCATTCAGGATATTACAAAAATAGCTACACCTGATAAATCCTTACACGGCATTGTTTTGTTTTGCAAACAAAGACGCTTATTTTAACAAGATATACCTACCTTCGGCAGAATAAACAACCGCGAGCTTACCGCGGGCTTAAACAATATTGCGTTTATAAAACAAACTTTATGTTTACGAAAGTTTCACTTCTGAGCGGGTTATTCCGTATTCATCCTATGACGTCTCATCCTACTTTATTATTTTTTCCTTACTCAACCTAATTATGTTCCTTACTCAACCCACAACAATTATTTAATTTTAAATTCCTTAATCACCCCAAAAACCTTCATAGCTCAACCTAGTAAACGTTGTTTTGCAATCCATATTTGTTTTTGGAATAATTCACCTTGGGATGTATTAAGAAAATATAATAAAACTAGCGGCCGCCCGCGACTTCGTACGCGTGGATCCCGTTTTACCCCCTTAGGGGTGGAGTTTCGTAAAATCTTTTCTTAGCGGATGCCTACGTCATAACATCTACCTGCATGCCAAATTTCAGTCCGATCCGTCCAGTGGTTTGGGCTGTGCGCTGATAGATCACTATGTCAGTCAGTCAGTCAGTCAGTCAGTCGGTCAGTCAGTCACCTTTGAGTGATATATATTTAGATAATGTAAAAGGTTGAGCTAGAAATACTACTTTAGGATGAGTGAAAAAATGGGATGTGACGTCATAGGATGAATACGGAACAAATCTCCTGAGCGTTTTCAGCGAACAGTTGGATAATAGACAAACGTTTACATTGGGTTGTTTAGCTACTGGCGTTGTATTGCAACTTATTATAAGGACAATAATATAAGGGCGCCTTCAAATTGAAGGCGTGAGGAAGCGCTGCGCCACAGTGGCGCCACTAATAGTTTTCATACAGTTTTAAGAAGCGCAGTTTGTAGCGCCACTATGACGGGCTGTTGCGCAGAAAATTTATGAAAAGTACCTACTAGTAGTCGCGCGGCAACCGTGCCATAGTAGCGCCACTGCAGCGCTTCCTCACTCCTCTAATTTGAAGGCACCCTAATACACAAAATAAAGGGAATCCTAATTAAAGTAAGGTCATAGACATGTTGTTTAATGCGATTAATATGTCGGAGCTTTTAGAGCTTCAGACGATTGAGAGCGGTCATATAGTTCGTGACCGTCTATGACCATATGACGTTATTTGTCTGAGATAGGTATTAAATCGTAATAGACACTCACATCAGTGTCAAATGGGATTATTCTACCTCATGTTTCGAATAAAAAGTGTACTACTTGATCGATGTTCCTAGAAAACTAAATCGCTAATGGATTTTACTATATTTGACAATAATATTTGACAAGTTTAAGTAAATATAAAAATAATAATATTTAGAACTCTAACATAACAGCGTCACGAGCGAAAGTTCCTAATTGCCGCGACCACTCCAATACGATACTTTGATGCCTAAAGGCCTTCAGAAAATGGCAACATTCTATCACAATGGTCGAACGACCCGTCTATTCGGGCGGCTGACAAAAAAGAAAGATTTTCGCCAACAAAAGGCAACCCTAGGTAATCCTTGGTGGGGCAGCGAGCATACGTCGGGCAAACTCCCAGTGTCATTATAAAATACGGGCCGCTATGTGGATCCACTTTGAGAAATGGAGAACGGTTGGGCACACCTGGGTCCTGCTATCTCGTAGTACCGACTGTCTCCTTTTTGCTGGCAAGTCACTCGGTTTATATATCGCGGCAAGTTTAGCGCGAATGAATTTATAACGAGATACGTCACACCTTAAGACGTAAACAAACGTTGCATTTAAGTGTCCGTATTTTTGCGTTTACTGTCGTAAATGTCTTGGTGAGTTGCAATCGATGTCGTAAGACGTTTTTGTAAATAACACAATGTCTCTACGGTAGAAAATACCGATGGTGATAGAGGTCTTAATGCCACAAATGTGGTGCCTTTGAATATAAATAAATAAAAATCATTTCCTCTGGCTCATACGAATTCCGGAACCATGAAAATGTGCCATTCAATCATCCCACGCTTTTACTGTATTCTATTCAGCGTTTAGCACTTGCTGTAAAGCGAAAAATAGTTTCAGGACGTTGAGCGCTCACAATGTTCGATTCACAAAATGTGACATATTTTCACAGGCAGTCGTTCGCTGTTCAAACACCGATGTAGAGTTTACAGTACACAATTTGGCGTGTAGTTTTTTGGGAGTGCAACACTTTTTCACTCTAACTCGTTACATGATGCACTTGGAAACACCGCCCATGGCACAGTTTAACTCAAAGGGGATTATAGGACAACTTGCATTTACTTTCAGTTTTTAAATATTCAACATCCTTTCCACTTTTTACGCTGTACATTGGACTACTTTGTCATCCGCACTTAAATTCCTGTTAATGTCGTTTTCACTCTGAAAGCCTTCAGAGTTTTTAATACTAATTAGTTAAGTAGTACTTGGAAAGAAGTATAGTTCTTATTTACATCAAGTAAATGAAAAAGGATGCACGTTTGTTTGAACGCTAATATAAAATTATGCACCTCTTTAGCCTAATGTGAAATTACATTTCCTTTTTATGTTAAACTAGCTGACCCGGCGAACTTTGTTCCGCCTTAATGGCAATAAATAAGCAGACTTTTTTTTAATTTCGAACGGGATAAAAAGTATCCTATGTCCTTCTCCTGGCTCTAAACTACCTCCCTGACAATTTTCAGCTAAATCGGTTCAGCCGTTCTTGAGTTATAAGCGAAGTAACTAACACGACTTTCTTTTATATATATAGATGTAGGTACTGGACGTAAAGTATCTGTGGAAATAGGGGCTTAAACTGACAATCTCTCACGAATGACCATTGCATTGCATGCTTAGTAAACAACTGAGCATCTATGAAGTAAAAATACGTCGGTAAATCTAGCTAGATGATATAGGTACGATTAAGTATGTTAACACCGCAAAACAGTCTTTGTTATAATTAGTAACCTTCTTACAATTACTGAAAAAGTATTTTCGCGTGCGTCACAAAGATCCTTACAAACGAAATTTATTTTCGTTTCCTTGTGTAATTTGCTAATACCTATTTGGAATTGTCACGGGTCAACATAAAGTGGCGGTTTTCTTTTGAAAATGAAATATTAAAATTCTTTCTCTGGAATGAATGTTATTTGTTTTACGGTAGAGTTCACTCATTTGTTCTTAGAATGGGAAATGTACTTAAGAGTATAATGGAATATCATTTTAAATGTAAAATTTTAGTGTAAGCTGTATAAATAGAAGCGTCTCACTCAAGCTGGCTTTGTAAAACATAATGCAACCCGTAGTTCAAAGTTTTTAAGGTTCCGTATCCAAAGTATTATACGCCTCTGCCTTTTCACAATATTTGTGTTCCTATTTCTGTTTTAACAACAGAAATAAAGTAGGCAATGCAAGAAAGGTATTTAAAAAACCTGATTTAAATATGTTTATATCCGTATCAATGTGTATAGGATGTTTGTGCTCACTAGTCATTGCGAGATTCTAATTCACAGCCTCAGCTGGCAACTTAATCCAGTAAGATTACCGTACTTACCATATGATTAAAGGAATTATTAATCTAATTGAATTACGCTGCAGTTTGAGTACATGAGTTTGTAGACACAAGCACAGGTCCTTGAATCAATACAAGTTAATTATTGTGCATATTATTCTAATTATCGCGTGGGTGGTAATAGATTGTGAATGCTATCATTAGGCAGTCAAGCTATAGGCTAATTCCAATAGTTAACCGAGATGGGAGAGAACACGTTATGGCCTATTAATTAGCTCGTTTGACTTAATTGGCGCGCAAGTAATGCAGGACCTGGATGCGCGCTGTTGCGTGTGTCTCCCATAATTACGGTTGTAGGCCCATGACGCTTCATTTCTAGATAATATAATCTATATCTATAAAAGCGAAAGGTCACCGACTGACTGACTCACTCATCACGAAATCTCAGAAACTACAAGTGCTAGGAGTCTCAAATTTTGCATGGAGTTCCTTTTAGAACGTAGGTGCACACTAAGATGGGTTTTCGGGACAAAATTCAACCCCTACTGGTGTAAAACGGGATCCACGGCGTGGATTCCACGCGTACGAAGTCGCGGGCGGCCGCTAGTATTATTATACAATAACTAGTTCTCTACCATATGTCTTCTAATTAGAAACATATTTGCTGTATACGACTTGCTTGTCGTATAGTCACCGCAGGGATAATCAAATTCAAGTTAATCTTCATCTATGTTGCAAGTAGGCTTATAGTAGAAAAAAGCTCTTTACACGTCCCAGTATTACCTATGCTTCGGTACAACAAATGAACCAGTGCTGAGAAGAAGCAGCGCAAGAAACTCAGTAAGTACTACTCGTACATTAATTCATTTGTCTATGAGGAGCATCTTCGTATGAAAGCGTTGAGTGTTCCCATTTTGGTGCCTCTGAGTGTACCTATTTAATACGAAAACATGTGATATCATATGACAACAGACTCATTAGCGTTCACGACAAAAATATGCCATTGTTATATCTGTTATTAGGACGGATAAATGTCGAACGTCGAATGGAAATAGCTATTCCAAGAACTAATTAGCAGGCACGGGGTGCTATGGCACCGGTGATAATGAGTAGCGGGCTTGTTAAAACGAACAACTTTTGTCATAAAAATAACCTTGTAGTCAAGGGAAAAATAATACTATGAGGAAAAAAAAAACTGGCTTTTTAATAGACCTTGTTCTTACCACTGGAAGTTGGCCGGCTCATTATTGTTTCAGTTTCTAGTAACTGATTTTTTAAGTAAAATACTGAACCAATTAAAAAAGACCAATTTACAACTGACGGAGTTTTGCGATAGCATAAATAAACAATCAGAGAACCTCCTTTTTTGGAGTCGGTTAAGTATATTCAAGTAATGTACACTCCTGACAAATTGTCACACCAACAGTGACAAGCCGATCGTTAATAACCCATTTGTTACTCTTATATTAATCGCTATATCATCGAATGTCGGAATGAAATTCCACAAATGCTTTCGTACACCTTTGTTATTAATATCGGTCCCTAACATTAATTTGGCAGAATACCAGATCGTTTAAATTTTGATAGACATATCGCGTGAAATAATTAATCTTCCAAATATGAATAAACTATTGGTCATGCCGCCATACTGCTGTCACTAGCGGAACAGTCATAATGGACGCCATTTTGCGTTTATCATTTTGAATGTTATTTAACTTTTAGTATTAATAACAGCTGGCAAACAAATTGCACATCAAAATCATTAATTAATAATTGATAAATGCAGTATTGGTAACGGGATTAATTGTACCCCATACATACCTACATACAAATTCTTCCTACTAATATTAATAGGTGTACGAGCACGATCGTACATCCTGCTGCACCGTCAGCATCGACCGCCGGGCGACCCATGAACCCTGAACGTGCACCGTCGGCACTCTACACCGACGGCACACTAGCAAATACTTATAATTGTGTATACTAAGTAAAACATGTATAAATAGCAATAAGAAACAGCAATAAAACAGATATCAACCGTCCGTCGTTGTGTCTCATTTCCCCCCGCTGCGGCCAAGACACCCTTAGCCGTCGCTATGATCAGTCCGGTGAGTCTGCCGGGCTGGCAGCGGGTCCCCGCCGCCTACCTGCCGTCCTAACGCTGCTGCCCTGGGCGACCTGGGCACAGCTTCCTTCCTATCAAACCTTATTATGTCTAAGTATTTATTGTTAGGCAGGGCTAGGGCTCTAGGGACTTAGTGTCTTAGGGAATAGGGACTCTAGGCTCACTAGGGAGTTAGTTCCCTTCCTGACCGCATATCCCGGGCACGGGAGCGGTGCCTTACAACCACTGCCTCCCGCCCGTACAATAGGCAAAGTTTTTGAGGATGGAGAGAAGTTTGTTACGAAAAAACTACTGAATGGTATGATATTTTAAGACCCAGGAAAAAGCTTAAGATACTTTTATAATACCCATTTTTAACGGGTGATACGCGCACTATAGTGTCTCTGTGAAAGTCCTAAATCCGTGGCCAAAAATAGCAGATTAAAACAAGTATAATAATCAGAGTTGTTGACATACTAATGAGGATAAGTTCATTTAAACAAGCAAGCATGTGCTTTGTTCTTGAAAAACTGGATTAAACTGTTTACAATAAGGCCTAAACAGGAACAGGTAGACAATATAAAGTTGCGGCCTGTGAGGACCTACTTTCGAACTCGGTCTTCTGTCTTTGCATTGTTGTACATTTAGCATTATTCGTTGCACTGTGATTTCTAGCATTATTGCAAACTAGGACGTTGTTTATGAGCAGAAGTTGTCTTAAGTTACTAAATGTGAAATCCACACACTAGTCGTCATCTGGCTATAAGTTAAATAAATTCTCCGGATCATCATCATAAGCTTTTTTCATATAGCCTCCTGCTTTCTTATTGAAGTTTTTGCCCCACCGAGCAGGTGGGCGTCCTATATTAGGTTTAACGAGATATGCCTATCTCTATTCGAGATATCCTTCGATATTTCAGATATTATGTCATAAAACATTTTTGTTACATTTGCCGTAATTATGTTTATTGAAATAACTTAATTATGCACATCCTAAGTTGGCTGGCAGTTGTTTCTTGACAATATTTTATGTAGCATAGAGTAGAAGTCCATTTTCACGACGCAGTTGAAATGAAATTCGTTTGTTCGCGCACACTCGAGCGCATTTGACGCCGTTCTCCAAACAAGCTGAGACGTGTGTACACAATGCAAGTTATCCCGCTGTAATAAGGTTTAACTTTCAGCGAAAAAGTACTTATACATATATTTGCTGATTCTACGTGTTAGGTTCATTAGATAGCACTAGCATAGTATGTAATTGTATCTAAGGGGCTGCGTAATGAACGTAGAACGAGCGTAGATATAAATTCACAGAGAGTCGGAGCAGGCGACTTATTCAGATAGCGCGATACTGTAACGATATGGTTGAGATTTCAAAGGACATGAATAATGCAAACAGTTCTACATTGTTGTCGCGTGAAGCTATTTTTGGATAGATTTAGAGTCATATAAGTATATTTGTATATATTTACTAGTGTTACGTACTTACTTATTTCGAACTGGTTTCAATAAAACGCCTACACCATTAAGATAATGATTCTCATTTCTTTTATAGGTTGAAACAGTTTTACCTTTCATTAACTGCTATTCCCATATCTCAAGGCTGTAACACCTGAGGTAAGAACCCTAATGTCAGAATTAATGAGCCGCCATATTAGGTCTGACGTGGCTCAATCGGAACGGGGCTTCTCCCCGAAGCACGGAATCATACTTTTTTAAAGACATTTTACCTATTATTCTATAACTTTTTGTCCAGATTAAAAGATAATTAAGTAGATGGGGACCCAATTTTTTACGTTACAGGCATCCCCACGGTGGTATTTATGGCGAAATCCCTTAAAACGATTAAAACCGTTAGAGTAGAATTCACCCTCGATCTACCCCCAACAAGGGGTGTTGTGCGACTTTTTACATCTTTTTGAACCTGAGCGAGGGAAATGGCGTAATATGTTTCGATTACCGTTGCTTTGGCTTCATGCGGATTGAAAAATGCGTTTTGGCGCGCCCCTATTTTTATACAGGGCGTACGTTCCATGAGGGTAGTTTATGCTCTCTTAACCATGAGGATGAGAGCGCGTAAATCAAAACGAACGTCTTAATTTGTCTTTGTGGTGTGCAAGATTATGTTCGCGACTTTAGACTGCCACATAAGCTCTATCGCGATGAAAACACTTCATTTATCATTTAAACAATAAATACAAATTTGATATTCAAAATACATCCTATAGTCTCCTCTCCACTCTGGTGGAAGCTGGGCCTAAAGAAGAATTTTTACGCAGGCAAAATAAATGAAGAAGCAAGTGTTTTTGTACTTATTTTGACTGAGCACTACCATACACCCTGTATGTGATAACAGGCAGTGTACCCCGCGCGGTGGAGCATGAAAAGTGTGGTGTGGGGTAATACTTTGGTTTTGTAAGGTTTTTTGAAGGGGTTCATCTTTTACAGGTTTGTTTTTCACAAAAAGAGTTCATCATTTGGAAGTTTCACCTGCCTTTCTAGTAAGACAAACAGTCATTATAAAAACATCTTTCAATGTTTGTGCAAATCAGGGTTATTGCCAAGTTATAATAATAAACTGATAGCTCTACGCACTTTGCCTACTATCAAAACACAACCAATATTATGTCAAAAAGATTTTTGGTTGTAAACTTATTGAATTTTCCATAAGTTTTTTATTTATTCTACATAGTGAAAAGGATATTTTCTTACACAAATAACTATCTTATTCGAAGTGCTTGTTAAATAATTTTCCATTGCCAGTGACACTGTACAAAAGCCAACGTTTTTCCTTTGGCGATTTGCAGCGATATCTTGGAAAAGTTGCCGCACTTAAAAAAGTTTTTAGAATGGATAAGATAAGAGAGCTTTACTTGGCACAACGTCACTGTATAATAAGAAACAATCGTTGTTTTTTCAACTGCCACGTGCCAAAAAGGTCACCCGTTAAGTGTCATTAAATTTTAGAGCATTACGAGAATGATATGAAAATTAACAAATCAATAACTAACTTCAAGCAAAATGGCGACAAATTCGAATATAACACTATTAAAGGACCCCCTATTACTAAATCCAGTCTGCCTCCGATATTAGTTAATAGTTTAGGGTGTTGCGGTTGAATAGGACTGATGTACAGTCGACAGCACATCAGTCAACTTTGCTGCAAAATAGCACTTATTACAGCTGTATAAGGTGCTTGTTTAGCTTGTCTCTGCCACCACTGGATGGATTAGTTGGAGATAGCCCCGGGTCGCAAACAAAGCAATAGTTGCCGCCGCAGTTGACTGCTGCTGTCGCCTTACGATATAAGCCAGTAGAGATAATTCTGTGACATAACAGGCTATTTGATTGGTTCTAAACAAGATTGTAGTAAGTTTTATCGTAGTAGGTACCTATTGCCGATAAAAAGTAGGTTTTAAGTTGCACCTCTAAATGCGAATGAATTTCACTGTATAATAGGCAAAAAGCTAGGGTAAGAACAGTAGCGTCGTACTGGTATGTTGCGTACTCGTATGTTCTACTTGACAAACTAAAAAGTGTTGAGAGTTACTCGTACAAATTCACCGTCGGCATTTTGGCTAAATAAACAATTTAAGGGTGGAATAGATGCTTTCAGCAATAAAAAGAACTATGTAAATTATTGGGGAATTTAATCAGTAAGTAAATCAAAAATAATTGTCGGAGCACCTCACAATTGTTAAATTGCTTTAGTTCCTTTAATTTAAAAGCCAAAGACTGCGTGTTGTGAGACCCAGGTACAAAATTCCAACGTAAGCTATCTCCGCTCAGATGGAAAATGCAACGTAGCAGATATCACACGACTACACGAGTAATATCCGCAAGCTTGGCAACTCAAAGTGGCTAATTGTTTTGTAGTAGTGCGGTCGAATGTTAAGTTAGGCGGTCGGAGCCTGTCTGTTTGCTTACTTACAGATTACACTGTTTGGGATGAGGATTAATTGCGTTGAGTCAATATTGGGTTACGTCATGCGATCGTACCGAATGCTGCTTAAATGGTAATTGATAGACGGGTGAAAATAACAAATTATGCGGGATTTGCTTTGGTGAACTTCAGTTTGAAATACTTGATATATTTTGTATTTTCTTTTACAATTAATTTTACTTATGAAAGTCTATGTATTCAAATCCGTATCTTTAATTTTCCGTTAAAAATATTAACGGTTATTATATTATTTATAAATTCAAAACTACTTTCTTCGTCTACTTACACGCTTTGAGTTCAAGGATTGTTCGATACGCAACGACATATCTGGAAGTGTTTGGAATCGCGAACGTGGAATTAGTGGAATGCCTGTATCCAATAGGGCGGCACTAACACGGCTTTGACCTACGACCTTACCGAGTGGATGCAGTTTGAAATTCAGACTAGATAATAACTAGGAACACCATTCCAGATGAGCTACTTGGAAGATGGGCCTTAGCTGTGCTGGCATAAATCCAGGCTGAGGGCTTTAATTGCTTCGAGATAAGTTTTATGAGAGGCGTGTGATTCAAGTTTGTTGTCTAACTGTAACACAGGTATCGTATTAAACTATTGTACGTGTATTTAAGTATCTCCTGTCTTTTGAAAATGATATCGGCATCACTCAATTTGGAGTTGTAGGAATGTCTTTCTCCGTTAGAGTGGCACTAATGTCGCTGACGTACGACCTAACCGAACACCGAACGCAACTTAAGAACTAGTTAAGAGCTGAGAACACTAAATTCCAGATGAGTGACTTGGAATAGCGGAGGATAGCTTTGATGTGCTGGCATAAATCCAGGATGAAGGCTTCACCTAATTGCTTTAAGATAAGTTTTATGAGACGAAGGCGTGAGATTAAAAGTTTGTCGCACAGCTGTAACCCGTTCGTCAGTGGATTGGCAACGCAACGCCTGTTCTTTCTCATAGCTGAAGCATCGCCATTTTCTTCCATTTAGGAGCGATTTTTACCCTAAAAATGTTCTCTTTTCTTAGAATGACAAACTTGACACTGGAGTCCTTTTCTTTTAAATAAAATATAATAATCTCAGTCCATCACTATTAAAATGGGATTACCGACTTTAGTAAGATATTTATGGTCCAAAAATAAGGTCAGCGCCACTGACTCAAAATAGGCAGCAAAAATCATATTGTGTGTTAAATTACCACGTAAGATTATCCCTGTACACGAAATCTTTCAATTCTTTCTTCCAATACCGTCTTCGGGTAGCGATTGCATTGAGTTACGCTGCGGCTCTAAATTGTAATGAAAATTGCTTGTCAGACCTGTGACGGACGCGTGAAAGTAGCTTTACATAAAACCTCCTGGGAGTTGTGCGATGACGATGTCCGTATAATGCTGTTATTTTGGTCCGACCTGTATGACAAAAGGATGTACAGATGTGCGCACACGACTTTACGATAACGCGTTAGAGAATTATTAATTTAAATTAAAATTAAAATATACATTTGCTTATTTAGCAAGTAGGCTTATAAAAGATCTTTTACACGTCCCACTATTACATTAACTCTTTCGGGACAACAAATAGGCCAGTGCTGAGAAGAAGCAGCGCAAGAAACTCAGTCCTTATTGTCAGCTTCTTTATTAAGGGTTTACAAAGTCTTTGAAATATACATTGATATAAATATTGACGCGAACCGTGCAATTTTAAAACTTATTTTTAACAGCTTATTTTTGTAATTAATTTCATTTCCGTAATTTATTCATCTACAACACTAGCAATCACCTTATGGTTTATCAATTAAGTTCCATTAATCCGATCCACGCCGAGTACGATTATTGATAGCATAAACTACAGTGTAATTAATATGCTTATCGCGAAACTTCCAATCTGATAACATAGACTGTAGCCGTGAGTACCTGTGCTATGTAATCCTATAGAATAGCTATACTTGATTGCAGGCCTAATGGGTTGTGCAGACCTAGGCATTCTCCGAATGCATTGTCGCCTTAATTACACTTCGGGACACAAAAATAGGCCATTATAGGTGATTAAGGTGAAAAAGCTCAACTTAAACGCTTTGCAATTTTGCTAAGCTCGGTACATTTTTACTGCTATTAGGTATTTACAATTTGAAAGAAAATTCAAGGCAGTTTTGATACGTCTTTAAAAAAAACATAATAATACATAATGTTGGCATAATAGTGTAAGCGATAATAAGACTAGTTCCGTTATAAAATATTAACAATATGTTTTGAGTAAAATTTCTGCTAATTTATACTTATTACCTGTATAAAACAGTCCCAAGCTTCAAAAAGTTAGTGTTGTAATGCTTTTAGAACTAACAACAAGAAAATGAGATCAGATAGCGAAAAAAAGTAATAAAAACTTATATCGGCCCATAAAACGTGCTTCTTGAAGTTGGGAGAGCCGATTTGCCGGGAGAATTTCTGTTCATCACAAATTGAAAGCGTACTCCATTTTGAATTTGCTAAAATGCTTATTTCACAAAAGACTGTGTAAAATCAATGTTATCATACTTCCCGCATGTATTCTGTGATAAAACAAAGCATTAGAAGAACAGTCGTCACATTTTACGGCTCAGAGCTCACAAACTGTGAGTGAGAGAGCAACATTTTTTCCATTTCCATCCGTTGGCGTCTGGATTAGGTGGTTCGATTTATTTGGTCCCAAGTGTTCTGGGGAGGGAAAGTCAATATCGCACCTGTCCGGGACACGCGTGCTGCACTGTTTTAATCAGGCTCGTAATCATTAACGCGTATCAATCGAAACACAAAGTTAGGCCTAAACTACACCACTGTCAAAACAAGTTTACAGTGTTATTGAATTTATTGTAATTTTATTTTTTAAATTGTCATTAAGTAATCCAAAGGACGACGTATTGTCATTTAAATATTCATAAATCTATAAAAAGGATGTTAGATTTTGTCGAATTTGATTTTACCGATTTTTTAACATTTCCTCTTTACATGAATTCAGTGAAGGGTTCAAAAATGTTGAGTTGATCTTGCCATTGTTGTTTTGCCTATAACAACAAAATTATCGATTTTTTTGATCGAAGAATGCAATAAAGTCATCAAAACAATCGTTAATCTAGACTGGCCAGAGACGTTCTCGTAATTCCGCTGCCCGCATATTTGTATAGAGCCCTACCCTACATCAACTATGCGACCGCATGCAAACAACATGCTTCACTGCTCCCTCGTTGATACACAACTGGGCAACCGCACGTCGCTGCAGTGTGATATTACCCTAAGTGGAGCTTCAGGGATGATTGATCTTCCCCGAACAATGGTCTTTACAACTAATTATGTATAGGCCTTATTAGCTAATGCTAGAATTTCAATCTACAGATTACCATCTAGCACTATTGAAACTGATGCAACAATCCCTTTGACGATTTTGATTGAGATCTGCCTTTTGTTTGGGTCTGGCTGCTCTATCCTTTGATAGGTTTTAGTATCTGTGCTTTGATGATTGCCATTCACGTCACCAATTAATTCAGTTGCTCTCAATTTGGGAAATTGAAATTTCGTACGCTTTGGCGTCACGGTCCTTTGAGGCTGGGTGAAGATCCAATATGTCCATGTTGGGTGCAATGAAAGTGGCGACACAGGCTGAATACAACCTCTATAGGACTTAGACATCAGTAAAAGCTGGATTACAGGAGTTCTTGTGAATGACTTTATATAGGCAGAACCAGATAGTAATCTAATCATAGAGGTAGCTGCTGTGGTAAGTAATTGGATGTACTCGTGATCACGAGATCTTTTTAAAGGGCTTTTTCGATCTCAAGCTTCTAGAATTGTTTAAACATTTAAACAGGAAAATGTATTAATCTTAGTTCCACAGCTACGCATCGTTGCTACCTATTTCCTTCCTAAATACATTGCCTCTTTCCATCACCTTACTCTCACACATTACAGAACTAAGTACATATTTCGGTTTTAAAATGTATAACTACAACTACTTAAATGCAACCTAGAGTGTTTACCTTGACGTATCTTTGTAAATGGTTCAATCAACAAAGAATTATTAACACTAGTGACGAAGATTTTGTTACCATCCCAAACACTTTTTTCTCAATTAATAAGCAGTTCTTTTGTGGCATGTCACTGGTATTCGTAGACAGTGTTAGAATCAAACTTTAAAGGTAAAGTTTCCTTTGCAATGCTCGCGGTCATTGAACCGCGTAATCAGTTCAACCGACTGCACTTCGTACCGTAGTTTTGGTGCGTGCAGTTGCTACGGCTCTATCAACCATGTTTGAGTAGCCATTGCACGGATTTCAACCGTGGAGCCCGAAATGTACAGCCAATCATAATATGCATGTCAGTATTTGTGCATAATCGTTTTAACTAATCTTTCTCTTCTTTCAAAATGTTGGGGTGAGAAGATACAAAATTGATGATGAAAATTTTAGTGTGAAGTGGTAAATAACCATTTTACATGATGATAGATGGGAGTCTTAAGGCCACCTTCTATCAACGGGAACGCGTGGTAAGTAACTTGCTTCTGAATGTATTGTAACTTCCTACTTTTTTATTTTTAAACCTTCTCAGCACTTGCCAAATGTTTTAGTCCAGTCATTTAAGCTTAAATTAGGTAAGAATCTCGGAATTCGAGATACCCAGCTGTAAGTCTGTAAATACTTGTATATTGACACCCTAAAGTTGTCTCAAAACCTACATATGGTAGGGTGTAAGCAACTATTAAATTTTAAGGTCAAAGGTCACAAAAATCGGTTTTTTGCGCTTTTTTTGGAAATATCTCATTTCCTATGGGTTTTTTGCTATTTGTATTTATTATCAATATTGTAGAATACTAAATTCTCTACAAATTTTGTTCAAAAAATTTTTTATACGGTGAACCGTTTTCGAGATAGAGGGCGGCCGCTAGTACTTATAATAAATCTGTAGAGGTCAATTCTATACATGAAATATATTTTCAAAATAACTATCAGGGGGTGATAAGTGATCGATACTGATGCCAAAAATGCAATCAGTAAAATTTTTGTCTGTCTGTCCGTCTGTATGTTCCTTATAGAAACAAAAACTACTCGACGGATTTTAACGAAACTTGGTACAATTATTCTTCATACACCTGGGCAGGTTATAGTATACTTAGGAATTCCCACGGGAACAGGAATTAGCGGGAAAATCCTTTTGTATGAAAAATCTAAACGCTTAACGGAAGTTAGACGCTTGAAATTTGGCATGTAGGTACCTTAGTAAACTTAAAGCTTATTTACAACAAGGAATTCCCGAAATTCCCACGGGAATTAGCGCTTAAGTTGACCTGAAGTGCTGCAGTGACCGCGCGCTCTCCGCCCTCTATCTCGAAAACGGTTCACCGTATAAAAAAATTTTTGAAGCAAAATTTGTAGAGAATTTAGTATTCTACAATATTGATAATAAATACAAATAGCAAAAAACCCATAGGAAATGAGATATTTCTAAAAAACGCGCAAAATACCGATTTTTGTGACCGTTGACCTTGAAATTTAATAGTTGCTTACACCCTACCATATGTAGGTTTTGAGACAACTTTTAGGGTGTCAATATACACGTATTTACAGACTTACAGCTGGGTATCTCGAATTCCGAGGTGAACTTACTATAATGACTGGACTATTTGTCTCGAAGCGCTGGTAGGGCAAAAAATGAGACATGCATAGGCTCCTTAAGAGCCTGCATTTGACGATTTGTAAGTACCTACTAATTTAATTAGTCTAAACAAATAAAGATATTTTTTTACAGCAAAATGTACCTAAAGTCTATTATTCTGATAACCCTTTGCGAGAAAGTAAGTAAGTGATGGTGAAATTAATTTGAAAGGTTGTTGATTGATTGTGCTAGAAAGAAGCGAAACATCTTGGCAAAAGCTATGTGGGTATATTAATTGTATTGATACTTAAATAAATTATAATCTTAAAAAGTTATTCTGACTGTTAATAAGTAGTTCATCAAACTACTTAATAGCTTCTATTTTATATGAAAAGGTTTCAATTACATATTTTACGTAGGTATCAATATTAAAATTCTCACAGGTAATCCTCATAACACTCAATATCTCAAAAAATAATTTCAAACCAAAAATATTTTCTTGAAATAAGCTGGCTGTTGAACCAGCGTCTATGGCACTGCGTTGCGGCTTCCGAATGCAGCCATTTAGCGAAACGTGGTTAGAACCGCGTGATGATTACATATCAATTCAATGGCGGACGCTATTTGCGCTTCGTTAGCTATGATTGGAATTATCGATTTAATCAGGTAAATTGGACTGACCGCAGACACTATTAAGATCGACGTTAACATCACAAGTGGCATTCTTGATCGACCGTGTCGTAGTTCAAATAGAACAACCTGAATTTGCTTAACTTTAACTTAATTTTTAAAATGTTGTTCGTTTTCAAATAATTTGGCCTTGTATAATATCATACGATTGTCGGCCGTTTGATGTAGTGGTTTGAAACGGACTACTATGCCGAGAGGTCCCGGGGTCGTCCCCAGCCGGGCAGAAATTGAAATGATTAATTTTGATTTAATTGACGGGACGAGTTGCACCACCTAACTTTAACCGTAACTATGACGATAACTGGTGCTTTTTGTATGGAGCTCGACAGATTTTTGATGTTTGTTAAAGTTAAAGTAAGATGGTGCAACCCAGCCCAAAGCTACTGTGCTAAAGCTCTTAAGTATCTTTCAATACCTACTATGTCAATATTTTTCATCATAAGTTTTTCAGTGGACTCTAGATCAAAGTGGCGTAAATATTTACTTATTAGTTTCTGTAAATATTCACTTAGTTCCAGAGTATTTTTATTTAACCATCAATAAATACAAGTCAGTAAGATTTTTTCTTACATATCTTGGACTTGTAAACAAATAAATGAATGTGCAATGCGTTTACACGTACCTACTTAATATAACTGCAAAGTCCTCATGCTACTATTCCCTCTGGAATTCACTGAGTAAACATGCCATGGGCATTTGCCCATTTGGGCATGGCTACCATAATTATGTGACCGGGGCTTATTAGTAAGTGAAACGATTTTTCGATCTTGTTGCTTCGTGATAAGGCATACCTACCAGGGAAATCAGCATCCGTGTGGTTTAAATTAATTAAAAACGCTGTCCGAAAAGGGCAACAATCAAACCATTTTCATCACAACCCCGTGGAAACAATGCTCATTATAAATTAACGATCAATTGCCGTGTTTGTCCGTACGTGGTGACGGCGGCCCTCCCGGGAAATCACGAGAGCAAGCCAACCGCCCCCGGGTGCAGTGCACAATACTTTTCGTTTTGTTCCCATCTATGCCGGCCTTACCTTCCTGTGTTTATGTGACGCGGCCCAAGAAATATAGGGCCCAAGCTACGGCGTACTCAATATGGAACTGATTTCAACGCGCCGCAATGTTGTGACGTTGTGGGAAGTAAATCGATTATTGAAAATCGATTTTTTTCACTATTATTTGAAATAATGCACTTTTTTCTTTCGGCTGCATATTATTCTGTTACAAATTATTATTTTTCATTATGATAATTGGGTAGGTCCCAAAAGTTGTGGGAAAAGTAAAAATAATTAAATCCAAACGTATCTTATGCGGATGAATATAATCTACAATGTACCAAACATCGATTTTTAAACGAAATAATCGATTGTTTAGTCACATCCCTGCCACAATCGAAGGATCTTATTACTCCGCTTTCTAGCGTTCTTTATTCACGCTCTTGATTCCGTAGCCGATATTTGTCGAAGACACGTTCGGATTCTCGCAAACTGTTATTGATAAAGTATTAGGAATCGGCGAGTTCTCGCTCGGTACTCCCACTCGCTGGGAATAATTGGAGAGGCTCTTGAGAGACTGAGATAATGAGAGAAAATAAATCTTTAAAATACACAAAATGTATTGTCACTAATCACCGAACGGACACTTTACATTGAGTCTTTATTTATTTACTAGCTGTGCCCGCGACTTCGTACACGAGAAAATAGTTTGAATAATATTTCCCGTTTTTGTAACATTTTTCTTTACTGCTCCGCCCCTATCGGCTGTAGGGTGAAGTTATAGCTTAAATGAAGCCTTCCTCGATAAATGGGCCATCCAACACAAAAATAATTTTTGAAATCGAAACAGTTGTTCCTGAAATTAGCGCGTTTAAGCAAACAAACATGCTGTTTCCACTAATGGTAATATTGAAGTGTCTCTTGAGAGACAAGATAATGGGGAGAAAATAAAGCTTTTAAATAAATAAACGTATTGTCATTAATCGGCCGTTTGGTGTAGTGGTTCAGAACGGACTACTGTGCCGAGAGGTCCCGGGTTCGATTCCCGGCCGGGTAGAAATTGAAATGATGAATTTTAATTTCTGTGACGGGTCTGGGTGTTTTCTATGTATAATATGTATGTATTTACAAAAAAGAAAAAGTATTTAAGTATGTTTATCCCGTCGTCTAGTACCCATAGTACAAGCTTTGCTTAGTTTGGGACTAGAGGCGCAGTGTAAAATGTCCAAGGATATTTATTATTATTTATTAATCACCGAAAGGACTGTTTAAATTGAGTCTTCATTTAAACATTATTATGCTGTTTCCACTAATTTTGACGTGTTTGCAGTGTACATAACACATTCACGAGTGTTAGTTAGTTCACTGGGAATTATTGAAGTGTATCTTGAGAGACATTTTATGCGTAGTGAATGAATGGAGAAAATGAAGCTTAAAAAAATTGTGTCACTAATCACATAAATTGTCAGTCTCTATTTTAATATTATTCAAACTTTTTTTAATTGTCTCTTTAACAGTAATTATTTCATAATTACTATTCCGTTTCCACTCATTTTGACGTGTTTGTAGCGCGCTAAGGTGACACATTCACGGCTGTTAGTCAGAATTACGGGAGGGCGTCAGTGTATCCAGATAATTACTGTGCGACGTGTGTAGCCGAATTCAGTGCGATTTTACATCCGCGTTGCGGTCTACGTAAACGTGTCGTCCGTTAATGACGCTGATTCGGACCTTTGTCACAGACGCACTCTCCTACCCGCATTACTGTATCTGTGGGGACTGTCAAAGCATTCCCATGACTGGGCATAAAGCGCTTGTTGAGACATAAATTCATGTCAGTGTGTGGGAGAAAATATGGCAAGCTGTTGCATGGTGTGGTTATAGGGCTTGTTTTATGAATAAGTTAGGCTTTTGAGACAAAATAACACGAATTCCTGTTTTAAGACTTTACTAAAAATTTTCATTTTATTTTATTGGAAACATACCAAAAAGTCGATATTAGGTTACTTAAGTTAAGTTACTTAGTTAAGTAGCTAGTTAATAATATGCCTACGTTCGGAGTCATCTCTACATAGTATAAGAAAGTCGCTCCCTCTGCATGTACGCTGAGATATTTAAAACTAGGCAACGCATTTCAATGCTGTTTTAATCGTTACCATGCGAAGCCGGAGCTAAGTCGCTACTTAAGTAGACCTAGTAGTTGTAATAGTTAGGTATGGTTCTTGCAAAATGGTTTGAATTTATACGCACAATATCCGCCTGTTTCGTAGACAAGCAGCTTGCAAATAATGACGGAGGATTTGGCAGGAAGCTGCACCCCACCGCTTGTTACCTTGCTTCAAGCAACCTCAATCCGCTGACCAAAGTTGTAGGCGAAACGTGCTTCAACAACTTGAATTGATAGGCACTGAGGGTAGATAATAGTGCTTACCTAATAAACAAAGAGGGGGAACGTCACTGATTAATTTCCCGTTTTCAATGATCGACATAATGTGAACGGTTAGACAGTAGAACTTATTAAAAGCTTGTATTCTAAGCCTAGGTGTAAAGCCTAGGTTCGTCTTGTGAAAGAGATTTTTAATAATACAAAAATGACCATGTTACCTTTTTATATTTTCTCAAGTTTATAGTATTTCCAACTGAGAACATTAAGTCATAAACGAAGCTAATACCTACTTTATTAACAACAACTAGCACTTAGCGAGCACGCTCGAATCTAGGCCTCCAGAACACTTAGGCATTAAGATTTACTATTAAGTATAGTTTTAGTTACCAGCTATTAGCAAAATTATGTTATAAAACTGACCTAATTATACAGTTTTATACGCTATTTACTATCAAAATTCTTTTTAAATATAACCGAATAATTTAACAGGTTTAAACAACATTATAGCCTCTTAAACAACCGATTGACTCTAAAACTACAATCCCTAACAGAAAATTGAATCGCGCTGGAATCACAAACCTCCCATTATAATATTCGGCTTTTCTAGTTTGGACAGTAACAGCCCTCCGAAATGAGTTTCGAGAGGTGTTAGATTCTAAATTGGTTATTTGATCCGATAATTAATTGAAGTGGGGTGTTATCAATCAAATCATTGTAGTAACGTTTCCGTTTTCATTTGTAGTGGGATTTGCATGCGAAATTCACTGATTATGATTAAGCGCATAGAGATGCGTTGTGGATTTGTATCGTATTGTCAAAAGACAATGCCGGAAATTGGCGTCTTTTTTTTTTCGCGCGGCCATCGACCAAACTTTGTTTTTTGATTACAAAATAGTGTAATAAACCAAACTTACTATGACATGTATACCTCTAAACTCAGTCTGAACTGAGTTACGAGCATTAGAAGTTTGATGATTTTCATACTAGATTTGCTTTTTGCGCGCAAAGTTTTGTAAGAAATTGCAACAAAATAGTGAGATTGTATGTGTAAACAAACAATATCATCCATTAAAGGCTCCAGACATCAGTATGGAGCAGAATCAGCGCAATAAAAAAATAGCCCAATATTTTGTTGCAATTTCTTACAAAACTTGCGCACAAAAACCGACTCCAAAAAACCTACACTAAAACGTAGAAAAATAATTACTAATTACCTACTTATTTATTAGGACGAATTATTAATATTTATGTAGGTATACCATGATTGGTACTTCTGGAGTCGGTGCCAAGATTATGAAACATGTAAAGTTTGCCTGCACCGACTCCAAAAGTACCAATCATGGTATACCTACATAAATATTAATAATTCGTCCTAATAAATAAGTAGGTAATTAGTAATTATTTTTCTACGTTTTAGTGTAGGTTTTTTGGAGTCGGTTTTTTTTTATATAAAATTTTACTTATTTCTTGCTTTTTAGTTAACTAATTATTACCTTGATGTTACCACTGAAGGTAGGCAGTATACTGAGACCAAAAAAAATTGGTTCATAATCGGCGGAGATATTGCGTATAAAAAAGTTCATCCCCAATTTTCCACCCTTGGGGGTGAAATATTTTCTTCAAATTCGCATGAAACCACCCTTTTGATAATACCTATTCAACAAAAAAATTATCGTTCAAATTGGTTTATAATCGGCGGAGATATTGCGTATAAAAAAGTTCATCCCCAATTTTCCACCCTTGGGGGTTGTTTTTTTTATTATTAAATTTAAATGGGACCACCCTTGAGGTATTACCTATACGCCGAAAAAAGATTTGTTCAAATCGGTTCATAATTGGCGGAGTTATCGCGTAACAAACATAGAAAAAAAAAAAAAAAAAAAAAAAAAAAAAAAACATACGGGTCGAATTGAGAACCTCCTCCTTTTTTGAAGTCGGTTGAAAAGCAAATCTAGTATGAAAATAATCAAACTTCTATTGCTCGTAACTCAGTTCAGACTGAGTTTAGAAGTATACATGCCATAGTAAGTTTGGTTTATTACACTATTTTGTAATCAAAAAACAAAGTTTGGTCGATGGCCGCGCGAAAAAAAAAAAGACGCCACTTTCCATACAAAATCTGGCATTGCCATTTCGCGTTTGGTATTATTAACTCTTCAATATTTATGGTCGATGTTGACCATTGATTAATGCTGTGACCGATATTTTAAAGCGTGGAATTTAAATAAATATTTGAACCTGATAAGTGCTTACTTATACAACTGACAAAACAGTAAGGACACTTAAAGTCCCATCTATTTCAGAAGTACCAGAATGAGAAAATAATGAGAATGAAATGCCAATATTCCGACAGGTATACAGCTCCATTCTAGATTAAAATAAACCTGAAAACACTAGTACTTACATGATGTATAATATCCGTGGCAGCGTAAAAACTTTCGTGTGGGTCCGGCCGCTTCATCATATAGGGGCGCGGAAACTCTGGATCCTCGCATATTTCTGTAACAAAAAGGTATATTTGAAGGTGGATACAGACTTTTCGGTGCATGGTATGTCGGTTTGAAGTGGGCGTAGCAATATTGGCTCATGATCACGTCAATCTATTGCGTGTGAAACAAAATTAAATGTCTTTTGTCTGTTATGATCACATATTATGACTAGTGACCATAAAGTGCACGCCTACATCCACAAGTATGGCACTGCTTCCATAGGTTAGTCTGTCCACGCCACGAATAGGTCCACATGTTGCGAGACTTGCGATATGCAGGCGATGCGTGCCTTAAAGCTCGTAACCATCTTTACTCAAACCCCTACCTTTCCTACATAACTTTATATGGACCACTTCCAATTGCGAAAAGTAATTAATGATCATAGTACAGAAATCTCGGAAACCGATTGTGCTCTCTAATCTTTAAACATCTAAAGGAATCAAAAGCTCCCCCTTCCTTTGAAATCGAAGAAATCCAGTAAGCTGTCTACGACGACAAAGAGTGAATGCAGAAGAAATTCTCAAATCCTACAACGTAGGTCGGCTATTTTCTATGACGTGCTCGGTTGAGAGATGCCGAAGCTGAGCGCCTATTATCCTGTACTCAGGGGCATCATCTTTTCAATATGGCGTCGGAACAATGGCTGCCCTTCCGACCGGATGTCCGGCCGGCGTAACGAGCACGCCCTCTATCTTAGAGTTTTCTTTTCAATGGCTTCCAATTTTGGGTTCAATGCCTATGGCTTTAGTTATTTAAAGTTTACTTTATATTTGAATTTTTCGATATAAATATGTGACAGGATAGCCTTTTCCCTTCATATTTATGATTAATAAACAACAGTGTACTTTCTTGCAAATTGTAAAGTTGCTATCTAACGAAGAAGAGTTTTACAGTGCGCTCATTAAACTCATTTTACATGAATTCGAAAACATAGGGATTAAAAATGGTCTCGTTAGGCGAATCATTAGCCTGTTTCGTTTCAAGCCATTCGGAGCGAGTGCCGAGGGAAGTAACAATCCTCGGGCAAGTGCACTCGACCGTCGAGTAGTGCGGTGAAGAGCCGCGGTGAGCTAACTAGCGCCGGCCAGAAAAAACACCGGCAAAGAATTAAAGTCTTTACATCTCTCACAAATAGGCACTAATTTAGAGGACCACAAACTCTAACCAGCAACACGAAAGTTAAAAATTACCTTAAATTATTAATCGATTCATATCCATTATAGAATACCGCCTAATCGATTCCAAAACATCGGATCAAGGTTGGTTTGATGCGTAGGTCCGCAATTTATCGAGCTCAATAAGTTTACAGCCGGCAATCATAATAGATAATGTTATTTCCGTTTCTTTTTTATCGTCGACATCTTTTCCTTTTCCAAGCGGTTCATATTTTTATCTAATTTCCGGGATTTCGGGGGAATGAAGCCGGTATTTGTGAAACAAAAAGAAATAGCCCTCGTTTAGTTTGTTCATTTGCCGCAGTAGTGTTTGCCATTAGGGTCAGACCCCATGGATTAAATGCCCCTGACTTTATTACGCTTTCCATCTTTCATGTTTACCACCGTTTCATCAATGCGCATTCAAAAGCATGGCCTCGAGGCATTTTATAGTCTGTTGATGAATCAGCATACTTTGTGATTTCTGTAATGTCAACCAAAGCGCAAATATTTGTTATGCGATATTTCCAATTTGTTTTTATGAAGACTGAATCGCTGCCTGATTGCTATATTCATAAACACGATGCCAATTAATGCGTGTGCAAATGTTTTATGCCAATTAAAAGAGAATTTCCACAACTCGTTTTCGTTGCTGTTAAGTGTTAACCTTGTGAGGTTAATAGGGATATTGTAACAGCAAAAATTAATTCCACAGCCCACAATTCCGATAGATACATACATTGTCTCGGAATCATCAATGAAATTGATCTATTTTAAATATTGGGAGATTTCTGCAAGGTACACGCCATAATCTACTTAAGAAAGTGTGATAAATCTATCATTCATAAAATGTAATTTCTTTTTCAGGGTCTTTAAGATCATGTTTAGATTATGGTTATATTTTATTTCGATCTACGAGTATAACAATTTTAAGTTGTGCTTGACCACTAGAGACAGTCCTGTCCTAGAGATGGTAAAAACGAGCATTAGTTTCTTGGAAGTAGCTATCATAGATACTGGAACCTTGGCAAATAAATATCACGCCGATATAGTTGTTGACAAACTAAGTGTGTTAATAAAGGAAGTCTATCTCAAGCTTGCTATTAATAGGAAAATCGTCAAATAACTCTGATAAGTGCCATAATACCAGATATTTATGAATTTAATCCATACCGTAGTACGCTTAGTACCTATAGCTTCTGTCTGTATATTACTTTTTCCGCTTAAACCATTGAACCAATTACGATGAAAATATTTGGTAGATGAGAGCTTTTGGTAGATGAGAGTTTTTTTAATACTCGTATTTAGTTTTAGTTGTTGAGGCCTATGTTCAGCAGTGGACGTCCAATGATGATGATGATGATTTAGTTTTTGTCACGGCAATAAACTTTTTCTGCGACGGCCTCAAATTCACACGGGCAAAGCCGCGGGCAAAAGCTAGCTAAATATTGTGGACACTCACCATTGTATTCGTTTTGATCATGGGCGTCGCGCTTGTCGCGGCGGCCCAGGGTCTCCCTCCAAATATTGTACGGCTCCCGGTAATCCTCGTCAACGACCGCAGGCCTGGAAACAAAGATATTTTTATTTCACCTAACACAAAAAACCTATTAACTGGCTTTCCCTTTTAAAACCCGCTAATTCAATTAAAACACGCACAAAATCTGTCTTTTTTTCGAAGTATAAATTTGGAGCGTACATGTGTAAAATGCGGGGTTATAAACGTTTGTGAGTGCTTGCGATTTTGTAAATGACACCTTTTAGGGCTATAAATTACTTAATAGCACTAGAAATTTCCTGCGGATTCATCTGTTTTATGCACTTTATCACAAAGAGATGGTACGAGTATAACGCCACTGGAAACTTTGTTTTCTTGAGCTAAAAGTAACCCCTATCTTGACCTACTTTGTATTATATATGTGTGCCAAGTTATGACCAAATCTGTCTTGCTTTCCGCCATTCAGCACATAATATACAACTCACGGAATTTCATATTTCAGACGAAAATGTACAAAAGAATCACATTAACAATAATATTTTTGGTAAAGTCAAAATTGAGTCAATTTATAAATTTTTTTTTTTTTTTTTTTATGCTAGACAAGGCAGGTATTTGACCGCAATGGTTAATAAATAAATGACTTGACATTATAAGTGTACGAGTAGGAGAGACAAAATAATCAATTCGCGAGGACGTAAGTATGTTAATTAGGTATATTGAGTCATTTCCAAACACAATTATTTTAGACCCACGCATTGTTTTTGCTCAATTTGCTACTTGGAACAGAAAATTAGCTATGTATTTACAATACAATACAATAAGTAGCAAAATTGTTGTACTTATTTGAAAATGGCCCATTTACTTAGTTAAGATAAAAGTTCTCACCGTAGCATATGGATCGGCGGACAGTTCGCTAAAGCCAGCGCCAGCCGTGGTGCCCGGCGGTTGTTCCTCGAGTTTGCGTTGTTGCTTCTCAATGCCGGACAGAACGGCTTCTTCAGCATATTGGGGATGCGACGTCTAGTTTTCTTGGTTAGTAACACAGCAGTGGCAGCTATAAAGGCCCCGCCGCCCACCACCGCACCGCAAGCCAATCCGACTGATACTCTAAGCGAGGAGTTGCGTTTCTTTCTAGAGGACGGTGGTATATCGGTCCTGTAGTATTCTTCAAGGAATTCGGCCGATGCGTTGACCGTTGTGGGAACTGTTGACAAATTATATTCATCTATACTAATCAAGCGTTTGATATCCTTAACTTTAAAAAACCTACTGTTTTTTGTCGGGTATACTGTGACAGAGCTAAACTCTCTACTGGCAACATTAATTTTACGTTTACTATAAGTAAAAAATAACAAACCAAGTGTATGAAATAAAAAGAACCTAAATTATTTTCGTATGATATTGAGTTTGAAGAGAGCTTTATTGAAACAATCCCAACGTTTCAGATTATACGCAAATTATTCCACGCTCGCCCCTCACACCCGCCCCGTCTCTATAGTAACGCGTCTGTTAGCTACCGGTAGGTAAATAAATAATCTATCTACCTTCATTTATCTTTTATATCGCCAGGCAGCCTAATTGGATTACTCGTACTACTTAAAATAATGAAACGTTAAAAGAAAACGTTCTGTAAGTTATTTTTGGCTGATGCGGTCCATTGAAAAGCAGCGCCACACTGCGAAGACAATACAGGGAAATGAATAGGTGTCGAGAACAGAACTAATTGTGAAGCCACAATGCCGTGGAACTTAGGTCCCGCCGAGCCCAACAACTCCTATCTCCGCGAGTCGGATCTCACCGACTTATTGTGTGCTTAACGCTCGACGTAGCGTATGTTGTTTGAAAGATAAGACTTTTTAATTAATTGAAGTTGGGCCTTTCTTTTTTCTCAGACTCTTTGAAGTTAAACGCTCGCAAAAACGTAACCGCAAGAGATATTACAAATAAAACAACTTTTTTTGCTAACAAGCACATACCTAAATGGAAAGTCAGAGCTTTGAAAAATCGTCTGTCTGTCATTTATAAATGCACTGTCAATGGAAATTGTAGTTCGTTGAAAGAAAATGCATCAAAGCTGGTATAAAGCACTTAAACACGTCCCAGTATAAATCAACCCTTTGTACAGTGACGTTGAAATAGAATGGGCTAGTTGAATAGCAAGTCGTGCATAGAATTGGCAAAAATTGGACATCCCAAGAAAATTGAGCTTTATGTAACAAAGTGGACTATCACTAAGGCAGCATGCAACAATGGCGTTAGTTTAGCATTCAAAGTTTTCGTATGAAATCTGCACGAATACCGAAATAAATGGGTCGAGGAGTTAGTTTAACAAACTAGGTCTAAACTTAACTGAGGGATTGCACAATGAAAACAGTCTGCACAGAAAGCGAACGATAACACTGTGAAGTTTAATTTCGCAAGATATTTCAATGGGCTGTTGAGAGTTGTTTGGTTATGCATGAAGTTGTATTTTAGTATTTTGATAAAGATAAGATAATAAATAGCTTTACATTGTATGGTATTTGTATAACTTAGGCGTAATAATTATACGTACTTTTTAATTTATTTCATTTTGATATCTCATAACAGTACCGTATGGAAAAGTAGCTTCTTTTGGAACTATAAATTCACATTATTATTAGTTCAATCAATAACTTTAATACCTGTCATCTCTGATCTAATGAATTGAGTGAGTTTATTTTTTTAGTCGGAGTAATTCAATTAAAAAAAAAAATCAAACTACTAAAAAAAATTAAACAAAACGATCCATCCATCGATTCGATACCAAAATTGCGCTTGCTCACCTAATTTTCTTACGGCAGAGGTGAGTGCGAGTGGCGGAGTGCCAGTGTAATACTGAGTAGGTGCCAAGAGTCAGTTAATTCTGTGCTAATTCCTAATTGTAGTGAAGGTAATGTGTATCTCAGGTCAAGTCTGTGCTAGTGGCACACTTACTCGAATAACGAATAAGATAGAATTACCCCACACTCACAAGTACCCACGAGTTTCCGCGATAAATATGTTTGATTTTGAACTGTATAGTGAACTAGTATACATAGCTAGAGTCGGAGACGCACGTCGCACATGAAACGTTTCATTACATTACTTACAGCACAAAATTTAATGCTACAATTTATTGTATCCGTCTTTAAAAGGAAGCCTTATTAATTTTATTATTTCTTACAACGGCCACTATGAAAATGTTAAGTATTTAGGTACCAATTAAGTACGGCTGTACAATGTACATTCCTGTAAGAGACAGGTTAGACAGCGGATCTTAAAAAGGAATCTTTGGCACCCTTTAGGTAGGTAGAGACTCCAAAAAAACCTGCGAGACAAAGACTTAGCGATATCTATTGAGCTAAAAATTATCAAGCCTAAACAGCCTCGAATCTACAGAATCAGATAATATCGAAGTAGAAGTGTTAATATTTTATTCATGAAATTGCCTATTCACTGAGCCCGAATAACACTTCACTTAGCGTTAGAGAATCTTTCAGGTCTACAAAATAGAGATAACTCTTTATAAAAGTATTTATACATATTTATATAGGTATTTATATCCACATGACAACAACAACGCGAAGATAAAAGACGAGCCGCGATTTAAAATATTTTACGTTCCCGTTCCTGAAAAATGTATATTTCATAACGACAACGGGGTAAGCTTTCCGTTAAATAAGGCTTTAGTGAAACAGGCTTGGGTTTCAAGGGATTATGTTAAGGTTAATAATTTGAGGTAATTATACATGAAATTTTAAAAGATTTTATGCCCATGTAGCGAAGAAACGTTGTTTTGTTTATTAATTGTGCTTTTGCCCGCGGCTTCTCTTGCGAGTATTTTGGTTTGTATGCTAAATTGTTTGATGTATTCCACTAAGCTTTTTATACAAGTATATTTCAATACAACGATGGTTTTAATTCGATTCTAATATTCAATTCACGAGCACAACAAAGCGTAATAAAGGGTTGATTTCAATTTACATATTTTTTACAAGTGCTCCTAATAACAGGCGCTCGTCGCCAAGAACGCTTCAGATCACTCAATCCCAAGATCCAATAAAGGCGAGTGAATACTTAGAATTCAAAGAAACCCGATAATATCCTAGAAACTGTGGGCTACGCGTCGCCCCAAATAATAATTGGGGGAATGAAATAATCCAGATCAAAGATTTTCTTTAATTACAAGTTCTTCATTTAGCGGGCGCGACTTATCACTTAAGAGGCGATTCCCTCAAAAGAGCTGTGGATTAATTAGAGAAAGATAAAATTTGTGAAATAGCCGGAGGCTTGCGAGTGCTCCCAACAGATAAGGAACCCGATGAGGAGTAATGGATCTATTAGCGGACAGGCCTCCGGTGCCCTCCTTGCCCCCTTTTTGTTAGCGCGAAAAATCACCCAATCGTCCTTATGAATCTACCCTGCTCACTTTTTCGCCCCCGAATAATTTGTTTGTATAAAACATTTGATTCGATCAACTGCTTTGGATTCTCATTCGTGGATCCAAGGGTGTTTAATGTTTATCCCGAAAATTGAGCACTGATTGGGCCCGCGTAAAATGAGTGCCGAAGACCCATTAAATTATCTCCCGGTTTGACTGATTTATTTATTTTTTTAAGTACGCATTAAACACGACGGGAATTTCGTGCCATCACTTACCTAACAAGTTTATTGTTGGCGCGACGGTTAATTTAAATTGATGTTATTAATTTATCGCATGTTTAAATACCGTAGTATATCGAGTGCACTCGATAGAGTGCTTAAGGGCTATTAATTATGCCATGAATATTATACTTTACTTGGTATCGTTAGTTCATCTACGTAGAAGTACTCAACTTAATAGACTTAAATAGAATTTGGGCTTTGGGTTTAATGTTCAAAAAGGTTTATTGTGGCTTATAATAAAATTTGAGGTTCGTTTGAGCAATAAAGGTTTATGAATCCTGAATTCAAGACCATAAGTAGTAATTAAAATTAACTAACTAAGGACTAATTTACTTACCAGATTTGAATGTAATTTCGCTAATTAGTATCCATTCATGCTGGAACTTGAGTTTTATCATAATGTGTTTAGCCGTTCGGTTCTGTAGGTCAATATGAATGACGCGTGCATGCTCTGACACGCGGTCTTGCTTGGGCTCGTAAGATATGTAGTCTTCTTGCCAACGCTCTCCTTCGAGCGAGAAGTATACTTCAGCTTCTTTGAAGAGCTACAATAGTAAAAAATATGTTGTTACTAAAGTCCCTACAAAAAACAAAAAAAAATTGCAAACGGTAGAAATAGTGAAATACCTGAACGTCTTTAGTAAACATATTGTTAGTGTGAATATCGATGTGGTGGAAGAGTCTTGTATCAGTAAAGTTGAATGTCAATTCGACCTCGTCTTCTAATAACATTGTCTTATTCCAACCGACCCAGCGAGTTCCTAAAAAGCACACAACATTATTGTAACTATGAAACTAGGTGAACTACCCAAAGAATTCACTAGAACAGTCAATATTACCTCTAGTATCTACAGGGTCAGGCAATTCAAAATCGTTCGGTCCTAACAGAGAATCGGTCATCTGTCCGAGACCGTCTGACAGTCTTCCATCTCTCAGAACGCCGTCGTATGCCATGTCTTCGAACTTGGCGCCTCCGGTCATGGCCTGCATGTCGCCTCCTCTAGGCGCGGAGTAGGCCACTAAAGCTTCTGTAGAAATATTGACAAGTAAATACACCGCCTTTGGCGGCTACGCACAGCAAATGATCAGTCGCTACAGCAATCTCGCCAGGCAAGGGTCCCAGGACGTCGCAAGCGTGATGTGATGAGGGTATACATACGTTTCCACCGGCATCCGTAGAGCTCCACCCGCATGCACGCCGTTCTGGGGTGGGCAGCGTAGGGGAAGAACCGCACCTTGGACGCTATGAAAGGAGCTTCCAAGGTTGTCTTCTTAGCTGTGTATGTGTTCACGTTTCCAGGTATCAACTGGAACAAAACAAATTATGTAAAATGACGAAAAAGATCAACATCTAATAATCACTTTCAAAAAGCAATTGCCTTTTGGAAATCTTAAACTTAAAGGAATGATCTACACTCCGAGGTGAATCTACTAATCTCTTCATCTGTTTAATGAAATATTCTTGGTACCTATTCTATAAGATTACTTATCTTTGCTAAATAATAATTTCTATCATTATACCCGTATTAATACATGATATAAAAGTAATAACAAGTCAAGTTCTGAACATAATAGGTATCGTTTTTAGTATTTTCCTTAGAGATAAAAAATAATAGGATTCGTTTGCCTGAGGCTCTTACGGCTAATTAATTTCGTATACGCACGTACTCGTATATGAAATTGAATTTGCAAATTAAATGTAATCAAGGGTTTTTCGGAGTTGTAATTTTGCGGGAAATGTATTGACTGTCGGCGGGGTAAGGTTTCCGACTCCGACGCTCCGGGACCAATTCCATGTAAGCGGAGACTTCGCAAACCGAACTCGCAAACTTTCGTCAGATCTACGTACGCAATGGAAAAGTTTGTTGCTACAAACTCGTTTAGTCTTAATTACTGATTGAATTAACACGTTTAAAGTAATAGTTCGAATTGCGTCCGAAGTTTGTGTAGATGGAGTTATCCTATTGCGCTCTAATTTAATGTTGCCCAAATTGTTTTAGGGTATGAAGCTTACATTTTAACGCTAAAAACATGAAAGGAATCTTTGCCTTCCCATGTGGTGGTTTTCAGAAACTTGCCCTGCTAACTAAATTGCTGTGTTTACACGCAAATAATATGCTTATAAGATTTTTTCAGGCACTCTATTCAGCAAAATAATGTAAATTGTTATTTAAGATTTAAAATTAAACTTGTAAAATAGTGTCTCCTGGGCAAAAAGAAGGTTGTAGAACTTTAAATGGGTGTTTTGTCTTTTTCAAAGTTAAGATTTTTAGAGGACGAAAAGTATCATTAAGTTTATTAAGATTACCTTTTCAACCGTTTAGATATTGAAGCTCAGATAATCCGAAATCTTTATAAAGCATTTTACAATGACACAGATTACAGACTAAATGAATTATTGGTATAAGTATTTTCTACTTAAAATTCATTGAATTTTTCTTAGAAAACTTAGATTGCAAAAACAAATTATGTAATAAAAAATAATCTTCATAACAATATCTAGGTCCTTCTAAATGCAATAGAAAATCAAGTTGTAATTTTGGCTGAATGTAATATTTGTTTTTTATTTGTTGCGCTGTCATGATTCTAACTTTCAACATAGGTACTTAACTACTTACATACCTAGGTACGAGATGGATACAAGTCATGGAGGTACTCGTATCTATTTCACATACAAACATTCAATGTGTCTACATTGAATAGGACGCTGAATAAACTATGGGTTACAAACCATGCGGGTTTGAATATCTCCCGTGTTTGTTGACAAAACACCTCGAATAAAAATGTATCTAAAACGTAAATATTTGTTAACTGATTTCAAACTATTTTCGATAGTTTAGGCAGAAAACTCAACTTTGTCCTAAATAACTTTTTTATGGAAATAAAATATAGGGTCCTGCCATTAAGTATCCTGTTTATCCTAACAATGTATATTTCCATTCATTATTTTTCCAAGAAGATCATAATTATTACAATTACGAGTAAGTATAATTTCATTTATTTCTACAAATACAAATACCTCTCGCTTTCACTTCCAAAAAAACTTGGCAATAATGAAGTTCTGAAAAGTACTCACTCTGCTTCCATTGAAATCTTTATATTTGACCCAGCGGTTGAGCGCCGAGCGCCAGTACTCAACCAGGTAGCTCTCGACGAATTCGACGCCCACTGAGTTGGCGAAGCGACCCTGGGACTCAGTAGCTGTGATGAGGTACTCGTCGCGAAGGTCGATCTCCAGGAACTGTCGGCTTCGGGGGGAGATCAACCCATTGGGGCACCACGCCCCGCCGCGAATCTCCGTCCTGATCCTGTCGGAGGGGACGTTAAGGTAATGACTAAAATGGACACGCAACTAAGTTTGTAATAATAACCAATGGCTACAATGAAAGACAACAAAATTGCGCACAACTAACTGAACCGCAAATTCAACTCGGATTAAACTCTGATTAATTGCTCAACAATGTAAGCACAAAACCAAAATTGATAGAACACGTTACACAAACCCGTACATTTTTAATCGCAACATCTGAGCCTAATCTTTTGGTTAGCACAGCGAAATTAATCGGGTAATTAAAAACAAATAGACGGAAAGATTACCCGGCACACGTCCTAAAACTAATTCATTTCCTTTCGGATGAGAGGCTGAGTCAATTAGACTCGTTCAGCTCGTCTGTAGTTACACAGAAGACATGCTTGAGCATAACCAAATAAAATTAGCGTAGTATAGTCGGCGCGCTGTTTCGGGCTCCGTTTGTCAAGACCCGGGCTCCTGGCCGTTCCATTTGACTATCTCCCGGCGATCTCATCAGTAGGTGCGCCGAGAACAAAGCGCGCTAAACGCTGTATTAACGTGGCATTTGCCAAATCGCCTCTGACCCTATGTAAAGTGGCTCAGTTGATAAGGCTGGCACATCCATCCGTACTTACATCTTGTTATCTTTGGGAGTCAACCCCCGAAAGGCTTTTGTAGGATCACGGCCGCACCGAATTCATATGAAAATTTAATTTTCTGTTAGTGAATTTCTCAAACGGGAGGAGTTTGCGCTATTGTCTCGCGCAGCTTATGCGGGCTTAAGGCCGAATGTGAGACCCTCTGTTAATTGTTTGAGCTAAGTATGAGCATTTTGCGGTTGTGGGATTCGCAATTATTGTAACAACTTGGCCGTATCATAGCAGTTTATTGTTGTTTAACAATGGCGGCGAATAAGCATATTGTATCGGTTCAGAGCGGCGCTATTTGTTCCGCAATGATTTATCCGCGAGTGTCTGTTGTATTATTTTAACGGCCACAAAGCGAAATATTGGGGAGAACTGCAAACAATGTAATGAACTTCTGATGTTTTGGATCGCTTTCAACATTATTCTACGTTATTTGTTTTATTATCCAGTGTGTTATGGCGTTAAACTTGTTTACAAAACAATATTGAAGTAAGTATTTGATTGTCCAGTTCCAATATTGGGCAGCGTTATGTATTTATTTCTGGTCATTTTGTACGTTCCTATAATTCCTGAGTTTGTGTAAGTACAATATTAGGCGCATTTTGTTTACGGCCATCATTACTTCCACTTAAGTTGCGTGCCTTTATTATTGTGTTTACTATCGCTCCAGCAACATTGTGTACTAGGATAACAGAATAAAATAATGTGGTTGCCGGGAGCATAGGTTACTACGGTATCCTCGGGGATATTTGGGAGCGAATTTTCTTGGAAGTAATGTATAGGCTGTAGTGAAGTAATGAGGTTAAATATTCGGTCTTTAGCTATGAAATAGCCGATCTTTTCTGCAGTATTCACGAGTTTACAATTTTCTCCAGTTCGTTTTTAAGAGATTTCTTTTTTTTGTTCATTTATTCTTCTATCTATCCTAAGACTCATTTCACACGAAATTTAGATTTGCATAGAGTTAATTATTTCTATAAAAAATAAGATAACCTTTAACACAAAACTACGTTGGAGTACTTTGTTTTTGTCTATTAACCATAAATAGATATACCTATAAGTACTTACTAATATTAAATGCACCTTATTTCAAATTGGCAATGTGAGCGCTTTGGATCTATTTGTAAGTTCACTTGCATTTAAAGTTAATAATGCCCATTTTCACAATCAATCCCTAATTTTTAAGTGACCCCTTTGGTAACACAACAGACATTTTGTCTTCCTAGGGGTCACTTAAAAATTAGGGGTGAAAACGGGCATAAACCTATTAAAGCGATTTAACGTAAACGTAAACCTACTAAAACCAAAAATATATTTCTGTATTGCAATATTGTCACACATGTTCTGATAAATAAAAATATCTTTATCTTTATCTTTAACGACGAGCTTACCTTGAGCTGAGTGGCGAGACGCTCTGGTCGTAGCTGGAGCTAGATGAGAGGGACTCGTTGGATATCATCCCATTCTCCATGCCAAGAGGCACTTCACAGCTGCCCACGTCAGCTGTAGACAAAAATATCCAGGTAAGTAAGGTTAAAAATCACACTAATCTACATAAAAGGGATTTTTTTATCGTGAAATTGGGTTTTAATTTGTATTGTCTCTTGTTTTTTAATACCTTTTTGTTTAAATTACAGTTTTTTTGTTTTTTTTTAACGTGCATTTTGATATAGTTTTGTCTTCTTCGTCCATGTCATAGTTATGTTAATAAATTGATAAATATTTTTTCTTTTTTATCTATTTTAAATCGTGATAACCTCTGGCTTTAAAAAAGCTTCTCCCCTTTATTTGAAGAACACACTAATAAAAACTGTTGTTACGCAGTTGGGCTAGTGTTTACTTTAAATATTTTTGATACATCGACGGGATGTTTCCTATTTAACGCAGACATGAAAAATACATATTTGTTCAATGCTATTGGAGCGATGTTTGTGTAATTCAATTAAAAATATCGGCTCGGAGGCCATTAAATATTGCTTTTGTGAAACCGTTGTTGAAACTACCTAAACTATCTTTATGTCATCGAAAAAAAAACAAGAACCGCAAATTATTATATTTCCCAAGAAATTGATAAACTTCTATAGGATTTTAAACGGGAGATAAGTATAGTGTAATATTTTACGCCCTCATTTTCGAAAATTACAGTATTTAAAAAATAATAATAATTAAATATCCTTGGACATTTTACACTACGCTTCTAGTCCCAAACTAAGCAAAGCTTGTATGGGTACTAGACAACGGATATAAACATATTAAATACATTTTTTTTTGTAAATATTAAACATAGTAACACCCAGACCCATCACAGAAATTTAAATTCATCATTTCAGTTTTTGCCCGGCCGGGAATCGAACCACGCGAATCGAGAGGTCGCGCTCTCGGCATAGTAGTCCGTTCCGAAAACTACGACATTTAGCTATACTCTCTTAATTTGAGGATTCTGTGTTTGGTTCTCAGGTAAATTTTTTCTTTTAGGTTACTCGTGGCTCATACCTCAATTCTTACAAGAATAAATATTAATAACATAAGATGTGAGGAGATCTATTTAGATACTACCTAAATAGATAATAATAATTTCATTAACGCGTTAAGGTAGCTATCACAACCGAACTTTTATTGTGTATCACCCGTGTGAGTTACGCAGTATTGTTTTCCTTTAATTAGCCGATGTGTCGATCCCTGGCGCCCTTGTAAGTGGCAGGAAAAACTGTACGGATAGTAAACATTCCTTGTAATGTGTATTTTGGTGTTTCATTAGAAGGGCCGGCTACGTGCCCTTTCCGTGGCTCGATTGATCCCTTCAGTTGCTGTTGGTTTGAGTTTTATTTGGTAATTAGTGACTGATTAACTACAATTTGTATGGGTATGGGTGGTGTTGAAACTATTTCCAATCAAACGGGCTGATTGCTTGGATCCTACTCTAAATGAAATACCTAGGAGAGTAAAATTTTAATTGAAAAGAGCGACGTAATTTGATTTTGTAGTTTTTCTCCTACGAAAATAAAGTTAAAGTTTAGTTTTTAATGAACCATCCAATAGTATTTTAGTAGTTAGTAGTCCAGTCATTTGGTAGTTTTACCTGGAATGTTTTCCGGGAGTAATAAAAATTGGTATTTTATAGATTTCGATGTGCTTTTCACGAATTTCATAAAGCCATTATTTTGTACCAAATGACTGGACTATTTCTACTTTGAGGCCATAATATACCGGCCATAATAATACTATGAAGTCGAAGTCGTTACAAATATTTCTGTACAAAAGCTTCAGAAGCGTTCGAGCAGCAACCTTCACAAAACACGGCGCCAAAGTAAAGAAAAATAATACAAATACAAGTCTTAATTTCCATTATCATTATGTAAGTTGGTTCGTGCCTGTGGCGGAGTTGCAAATCATACATTTTCCTTAATGTACGGAGCCGCGGCGCGTAGGTGCCGGGGGGCTGGGTCCGAGGGGCGTCGTAGGACAAGAGCCCCAAAATTTTTGTTTATTTTCCTGCTTTTAATAAAATGAAAATACAATACACGATGCTGGTGAGGCACAAAGGGAAAAATTCAAATTCGGTTCTGCGTGCGGTATTATTTTAACATATGTATGTTTATTTTTTCGTTACCTACGCCTCCTTTTGTGTGTAATCGTATTTCGAGCTTCTTGCGTAAAGGTAGAAATGTTATTTATCTGCATTAGGTATTTGTTCGGCGAGCATGCTCGGGTTGCCCTTAAACTTGCTATCTCATTTTCTTTGATGTTTATTTTTATTTGTGTCGGATTTTGTATGTTTAATAGCGTTGTTTTGGGGTCCAGATTTAAAGAGGATAACGGTTTTATGATATTATGCAAAGCTGACAACAAAAGTGATACAGTGAGCAAATCATTCAAACATCACGTAGGTTTAAAGGTACACTCGCGCTCAACCTAAAAAGGATTTTCTTTCTTTATTTAGATGTATAGAGGACGTAGTACGACGCTGCTTTTAATGTACCGTACTTAGTATGTTTACCTTATTATTATTCGGGTAACTGTAAATGGATTTTCCGGAAAAGAGCATTTAGAGGATTTTTTCCGTCATAGTTCGTTGTAATAAAAGTACGAGTTTTGAGACAACATTTCCAGTTGCGTGACAAACTTAACAATGTCATTCATTTCTCGAGAATTTGTGATGTCTCAAAGCCTTGCTTTCCTTTGACATAATAATGGAAAGAATGTTTCCTGATAAATCCTTTCGCCGACAATGTAATGTTGGGTATGAATAATTTGGAACAGCTAACATCCATATCCTGACGGTTTTATTCGTATATTAGCGTGTTGGTTTATATTACGACTGCCGTTGTTTTTTAAATCATAAATTATTTCATACAGTCAAACTGATACAACGTTCTCCTTATAAATACTTATATTAAAGGTATTTCGACCTCTAATTTATTTCTTACTTTTCTAGAAGAGCAAAAACGTTCACATATAAATTCCTCGATAGCTTTTATATTGTCAAATTTTCCAGCAACTTCATTACACTTCTACGTGTTACATCTGTTTGCTTCATTGAGACATCGCAACCGAATTTCCTCACGATGTTTCGCGTCTCAATTACGCCCGGTATACACGGTTTCTATCGTTAAATTAATTCCAACAAGGCCGATAGTAGTTTGTGATGTAAACCCGGCTTTGCCCGTGAGGGATGCGGGGCTAATCCACAGCACCGCCGCGACGCGTGATAAATTACAGGGAACAAATTACGTGCGAGAAACGAAAAACAAACAATTTATTAAGAAGACAAATTAGCAAACGACCGATGTCGCTCGGTTTTAATTATAACATGCTAATACTCGTGCGACACGACGTGTGCACCTGCGGAGGCTCGCTGCGGTTCCAATTCGTCGGCTTTAGTGTTTTATTAATTGTTCTGGTTGCTCGTGTAAGTAACGAGTTAGTAGCATTACTCTGACTGTGAGCTGAGTTCTTTTGTTTTGTTTTCATTCAATAGGGAATATGCATCGATTTCAAAAGTTAATAATTTATGTATAAGTAAATAAACACTTTATTTAAATCATAGAATTTCTGAATAACTACTTAATTTTGAAATCGGACCGAAAACAAAAAAGTTACAAGTGTTTCAACTTTGTATGGAAATAGCTGAGCATGACGTCAAAAATAAACGTCACCTGCCCATAATAACTTGTATGGGACTCTGTGCGACACTGCGTGTCGTTCTAACATGACCAATGACGTCATGAGATCTCTAACGTCTCTAACTTAGGTGTCTTTTGAAATTTTTGTTAAAGACTTGATAATGCCAAGGCTACTGAAATGTGAGAAATAAAAAACCTTGCATATTTATTATTCGTACTTATGACTATGAATGTACGAGTACGAATAAGTAGCCAAAGTTTAACTGTGGCTGTCGTTACTCTTTTGTTTTATTTATAAATCAATTTAAGACTCATACTACGATATAGATAGTATTACCGTGCTCGTACGTTCTCAATGATTCGGTAATGACAAAATAGGTTTACTTACTGTGCCGAGTCTATTTAATAATTTTAGATAGCGTTTAATTAAGGAAAGCGATAATTTTGCACGAAGATTAGAATCTGTAAAATGAACTATTTGTAACGTATATTTTATGACATAATAGTTACTCTATTTTTACAATATAAAATACTAAAAGCATTTCAATTTTCAAGGAACACTTTTAAAAGCACTAGGTGCTGGCGGTTCTACAATAAAGCTCCATAATATTTTCATTTAGCGTCAATCTACCCGCATGTCGAAGTACTTATTCTTCTCTTTAATATGCATTTTCCGCACAGAACCCACCATAATAAAACCATCACGAATGTTATTTTAGAGCACATTATTATTAAACGAGTAACGCGAGGATTATAACATAATTAAAACTTTTACACGCTGTAAAGGGGAATGTAAAATGGAAATCCTAAAAATATTTAATTATAAGTAGGTACGTGATGAAACATTGTTTCAAATAGAAACTTCACCGACGAGTTTCAACAATGGAAATTCACTAACAGAGTATAAAACCAATTTCCCTTCAAAACGACCTGTCTATACGTCTCTTGGATTTAAGGAATTTACTCGAGAAAATAATCTGAATTGTTATACCATTTAAACGCAGCAATCAAAAGCAAATCTAGTGGAGAATTAACTCTAATTTGCAGCCATCCCCCGGGGAGAGCTAAACTTGCTACCTCATTACATTAATTGCCAGAAGCAAAGGAGAATAACTATTAAAAATTCATCGTTTTCGGCCTTGTTCTTAGTTCGCTGGGATAGCATTATTAATATTTAATTCTGCTGAGACGCAACGTCTAATGTTGTAATTTAAAATTCTTACGAAACTTAATATTTGAACGGGGCAGGCCCCCAAGGATTCTAGCCTACCCGAAAAAATGTGTGGATGTGTATAATTCGCAGTTATTTGCGTTACAAGTGTTGGTTTGTACGGGTCAGCTGGGAAGCGTGCTGTACCGGAGCGGCGATGGAGAGTGGGGTTGGCGGAATTTTTGCGTCGACCAGCTTCGGGCCGTGTGCCGAGGTGCGGGATAGACTTGCACGCTCAGTGGTACATAAATTTTCCGACGGTACCGCATAGGAACCGCAGTAGCTAGAACGACCTCCGTGCCTCGTACGTGTTGCGCTGCCAAATAAAATGTTGAACGAACCTTGCGTTTAACATTAGTTTCTCCTTTTGGAAGCCACACGTGACATGTCATACCATCTTCATTCAATTTATTGCAAAGCTATATTTTATGTGGGTAGTTTTCTTAAATGTTTTGCTTTGGATTGGAGTGTAATTGATTGGTAATTTAGTAGGTGTTCCGCATTGCTGAGAATGTGGATAATTAGGATTAAAGGCACTGGATAGAGCTTGCTAAGTGATTTTACTAGAGTCATTTGTAAGTCTGGTGAGGGGCGTGCGGTGCATACAGGCAATTACAATTGTCTAATTAGTAAACGATGTCCTGCTATATGTATAATAAAGATTAGGTAGTAGGTAGTTTGAAAGTAACCACACGCCTGTGATCTCAGTTGTTACACACAATCGGAAGGAAGTTCAGTTAGTGCAGTTACATTAATTAATACAATAATTGCTATTCGTGTAAATCAAATTCAAATTCAAATTGTGTTTATTGTGAATCAACAAAAGGCTAAAGAAAAACTTACAATAACTTCAACAACACAAACAAAACGGCGTTTTCGCCTTTTCAGTAAAGGATTCGGGAACTTTAAATTAATAAAAGTGCAAAGCAAAGTGGAACTATTAATAACCGTGCCTAGGTGCCAGTGGGAAGTATAAACCGTTGGATCTAGATATAAATAATTCATGCCGGAATTAAAGAACTTTTCCTCCTTAACGAGAGAGTTTAATGAAAGTGTTTGCGATAGAAATTTATCAAATTAGGAAGTGTCGTCTTAATATTTCGCTTTGAGAGTCAGTTGGCTGACATTGGGTGAGGAATTGTATCATTTGCTGAACCAGTTTAATCTTCAAACTCATTTTAATGAGGGAATGGCTAACTATTTTTAGAAAGGGTTTTGTGTTCTACTTTATTTTAAGCTTATTAACTTCAAAGAAAGGAGAAGGTTCTCAATTCGACTGTTTGTGTTTAATCATATTATGGTAGGTATACAAGCTCATCTACACTATACCATAAAGAGGAAAGAGTTGATTGCTTATTTGTTTGTATGGAATAAGCTCTGAAATTTTTCACTATTAGAATATACAATAATTTTGTTCAATATAGGTGGTACGAAGTTCGCCGAGTCAACTAGTGACTAATATTCCTGTATCGTATTAAGGGTTAATAGCCAACATGTTCTGTGCATGGAACTTAAAGTGTATGCACGTCGTGCAATCATGTATGTTTGTAGTGGCTAGGACGGCAGGGCTGCCAATCAACACTTACATGCTACCGGGGTCGGAAAACACAAGTCAGTTTAGATTTTGAAACGTCAAGTGGCAAAAATCGGAGCAGTAATAGCCCCCCCCCCATGACATTAATTTCAGTGTTTTCCAAACGTTGAAAAAATCTGAACCAGCGATCCGGTATTGACGATGAAGCCCCCCTGTGAATGTCACGGATGGAACGGTTCACTGTAGGACATCTTACTTCTTACAAGCTGTCAAAACGATTTCAAATTAAAAATCGAATACTTACAGAAAACAAATGAAAATCGGGCTGCTTTTAATGCACAATTTAACAGCGTCGTTTTTATTTTAGGGGTATGTATTCATTTAGATTTTCAATTTTGATTTGAGATTTTACCCTGCTCTGAAAAGAATGGTAATTCAGAGTGGAGTATATCTCATGAGATATTGATATTAATTAAAGCACACTGAAGGTTATTTTCTTTACTTTCTTAATACAACTCATTATAAAATCTTATTAGCAGTAACCGCACAGTTTATGACTTGCCAAATATAACATTCTAATGTTATATGTATACTACAGACTCATAAAATGCGAGCTTGAATTTTATGTTCGTGTTGCAATGCGAAATACTGTACTGTAACTATGTGCAGTAATAAAAGTAAACTTGCACTAGCAAAAGTCGGTCTGAAAACAGATATTTGCTTCGTAACTAAGCTTATTTCAAGGTTTATTCCCTGTTAAGATGATAATGGTTGCTAAGCAATAGATAATTAGGAAGAGATGGAGTGGGTGGTGAAAAACATCTTTAATAGTAGCTTAATTGTGATTATTAGAATAAGCCGATGATGTTTATAAATAGCCTGACAAAATGGCGTAGTTAGGTATTCAAAATCACTTAATAATATTATTATCCTCCAGGGTTCTTTAAGTTACAATATCCTTCCTTATGAATTCTGTGAGATATCGCTATTAGAAGATACAAAAAAGTCGGTAAGGATTAAAAATGGTGTAGGTACCTATTCTAATATTAATATTATACTAGCTTTTGCCCGTGGCTTCACCCACTGTATTATTGAAATTGAAAATTGATAATATTCTGATTTTTAAACAATAATACTGTGAAGTTTTACCAAAATCCGTTTAGTAGTTTTTGCTTAAAAGAGTAACAAACATACAAACTTTCACATTTAAACGAACTGGTAGGGATAATGTGAATTGTGATAATAATAATGAGAAAAACTGTCTATTTGTTTGTATTATTTAAATGTTGTGCCTGGCTCTAATCGGAGTTCAGACTTAGGTTGAGTTGCACCATCTTACTTTAACTTTGACAAACGTCAAAAATCTGTCAAAATCCATACAAAAAGCATCGGTTACCGTCAAAGTTACAGTCAAAGTTAGGTGGTGCAACTCAGCTTTAATATTGTGTTATGTCTATAGAGAACAAAAGTTCTCTGTAGCTGTCTTAAATTAAAAAAAATAATGTATATTATTAGACAAAATATTTGAGGGCCAACCCTACATCAAGTAGGTAGGTTTACAGCAGGCGGATTGTCTGCAATCTAGGCCCCATTCAATCTGCTAAAATCCTTACAGGCTAATCTCTCGGATGCCCTCCGTAGCTGCAGTTTAAGAGCGCTTTCACATTTAGGCGATCTAGCAGCGCGACAAACGAAAGCGTTCTAATAAGTCTGATGATTTTGAAGGTTGTTTTTAGTATTGACAAGTTTAATGATTTTAGTTTATGAGATTAACGCCAGTCCTCTTAGGCTGAGTTGCACCACCTAATTTTGTTTTTGTATGGTGTTTGACATACTTTATTTTGACGTTTGTTAAAGTAAAAGTAAGATGGTGCAACTTAACCTTAATATTTGAGATCAAATTACGTTACGGATTTGGATTGGTGCGAATATTATTGCACATAATTTCGTGCAGCGAACGTGTAGAACGGGCCCGGACTCGGCGTGCAAATGTACACGGACTGCGGTAAATTGGTTGCGAGGCCTTAACATAGTGTAAAAAGGCTTGAAAAAGTAAGTCATCTTCAAACAATGTTAATGTACATGTAGCAAATGAGATGGTGGATAAAAGTAAGCAAAGGCGTTGTAATTATAACCATGTGGTATCCCACTAATTAATTATTTTTATCATACCAAAACTCCAAAAGAATCAAAACTGCGTCTGAACATATAAGCAGTTTTTAACTGGCATTATATTGCCCTACAAAATAACTTGCATTGTATATTGATTTAGCTACATCTGAATAAAATAAAATAAATAAATAGATACATAAGTCTTATATCAATTTATTTAGGCTCCCTTTATATTGATTACTCATAAAATCTTCTACGTTTATGTTTTTTTATAAAAACAGATTTTTCATTTAAATGACTTCACGTCAATAGGATAAAATGCGACCCATAAATAATCGCAATTAACTCGACTAGTGTCAAAGTCAAAATTTCTTTATTTGTAATAGACCAGTGTTTTTCAACCTTTTTCATGACACGACCCCCCTAGTATGAAAAAAATTATGGTGACCCCCCGACCGTTCGCTTTTTTTTTTCATGCAGTTTATAATGTTACAAATATGTTTGTAGTGACCGAATACTTCAAGCCATACAACATTTTGCATAATTAGATTTCGGAAAAATCTGTCTTTATAAGATTTTTTTTACTGAGGTACTTTTTACGACCTCTCGCGACCCTCCTATATAGTCTTCGCGACCCCCCAGGGGGTCGCGACCCCTCAGGTTGAAAAACACTGGTATAGACTATTTAAATAATACTTTCAAATCATCAAATATTTTTCTCTTAAGAAGCCTCTACATGTCTCATAAACTTTTTACCCTACCAGCGCTCGTAGTCGTCGTTTGTGAAGTGCAGTTGAGTTACCATCATTTTTTGCACTGTGCCGCGGCACGCCCGTATCGCGTCACCGATCGCCTGGAGCTTTCCGTTGCCGTCTGTCCCTTGATGACCCCTCACCTGGTGTGCAGTTGACACTCGCCTCTGAACTCTCGATGGACAGCAAACACCTCGCCGCACGCGTGTCGGGGATAATCGGGCCGTTTGTAAGTGCAAGATGCAACAACACGCTCCGTCTACTTACGAGTACTCCCGAATCTGGTTGTGTAGCAAGCTAATGCAAACGAAGACACTCATGTAGGAACACGAACAGGGAAATGCACCATCTTGATTTATAGCCAATGGAGGCGCAATTTGAAACATCCAAGTCCCAGTTCAAACAATCAATTTTATTGTAACCATAGAATTTGAACATTTATAAGATACTAACTTTCCACCCGCGGCTTCGCCCGTGTTGAATTTTGTCTGTGACAATAAAAACTTCATCGCGCGCGTCCCTGTTTCAAAAACCGGGATAAAAGCTATCCTATATGTCCTTTCTGGGGACTCAAACTATCTCTATACCAAATTTCAAAATCAGTTCAGTGGTTTAGGCGTGAAAGGGACACAGACAGAGTTACTTTCGCATTTGTAATACTAGTATTAGTATAGATAAGAGAAAGAAGGTTTATAAGACTAAATGAAATTCATTTTCTTGATACAATGTATGCTTAAGTAAGAAAAGCAATAACGCGTAGTTACAAGAAAGACTCAATAAAAGCAGACGGTATTTGCATTAAAGGCTGTTCGAAGTTGAACACAACGCGTAAGTATTGCTGGAGCAATGTTTGATAAATTCTCAGAAGTACGAGCAGGCCTGTTCATCTCCGCGAGTTTACATCGAAAACAAAACACGCACGATGGCCCCCTATAGGATAGTATTCGACAAGGCCTCACATACGAGCGAACATTGACTCACGCACGCGTATTCTTGTGTATGATGGAAGAAAATAAAGAAAATGGTGTACTAAATACTGTGCAGTATTTAACTGCCTAAATAATAATAAAAACACAGAATGTACTTTTTTAAGTTGCCTCAAGACACTGAGAGGTAAATAAGTAGTTAATATTATTCATGATAATTCATGCTAAATCATGTATTTCCTCCGCCATTTTCCGCAGTTTGGCACCTCACGTCACATCATTTTTACCGAAGTCAGCCCTATAGCTTCGGCGCAGTGCCGATCACTGACGTTTGTCAACAAAATGGTGCTTGACTTTTGAGACAGGCTAAATTATACCATATTGTTAATGACATTGAGCGTACATTTTTTTAAATACCTTCGCGAAGTAAAACTTCTGTACGTGTAGTACTTATTATTATTCTGTGGTACGAGTATTACAATATTTTGGCAATGTACCTAGGTACTCGTACTTATTTGTTGAAAAAATATACCATCCTGAAGAATATAGTTATTTGATCAAACTATGATCTGATTGATGATCTGCAATGATGTATGATAGGAACCAAACTCTAGAGCAAGCAAGGCAGTGTTTGTCTTTACGAGCTATTTAATGAAAATTTGGATGATCTCTCCTCAGGCGATATGAAAAAAAATATAATAATGAAATGGAAACACGTTTTCAGTAGGCGAATCATATTTCTTAACACAGTAGGTACAAAATTCTTCACGACCCCCTATCTGTTCGCTTTAGTTAATTAAAGCTACCCAGCGGATTTACTTCATTAAAATAAGTAGAGGAAATAAAATTATTTGATGAAGGTTTAGTTACATGCATAATTCATTCTGGTTTTGTGTAAATTGGTAAATATGTAACTAACAAGCAGAATGAGAGCTACGGGACTTACGGACAGAGTAAGTCCGCAACACACTTGGATGTGGTTGGATGTTCAACGTGTGAAACAACAAGGATATGCTTGCTTTGGCATCTGGGATGTATAGAATATAGAATCGGGACTGTTCATCTGCCACGATTGTTGAACCCTTAGGTTTGGACTAAGTAATATACCTTCATTACTGAATTTAGGTTTGGATCCCTGGGATATTGATGTGATTAGCTTGATTATTTATTTGTACGTGGATCATACATACGTACCTATGTGTTTTAATCTTCTGTAAGGAATGAAGTATTGAATTCCATACCGTTACCGCTATAGTACAAGCTCAGCTTGGCAAATTCAAATTCAATGCTTGGTTTGGAACTAGCAAGTCCGAGTTAATTTATATTAGTTTGGAGCAAAACAGCCTATAGTTATTCATCGTTTTATAAATGGGCCGTATGTTCGTCGACAGGACGTCCGACTTTCGGTGAATTTAGAGCTTAATATAAGGTAAGTTAATGCGCAGAATTTGGCGAGTTAGTAATTTCAGTTAATATACCAGATTCCAATCGGTAGTCCATTGTTTCATCACAAAAAGTTCAGCCCATAAATCATGAAAAGCGAAGCCATAACTCCGCAACATCTACAGTTCTTGTAACGTTCATTAGAATTTATAATGATTGTAAGAACCGAATACGGAATATGATACATCCAGGAGTTATATCGCCGTGTGTGAGAACACAAAGTGAGGTTGGTACCGTCGCGCCGCCCGTTTCAGACATTAGGTAGAAATTAATGATGTGGCACAGAGCGTTGCGAGTCTGACAGACCTCTAGCTAGGTTCATTACCCGCTTGCCAAATAGAGGGCAAGGCGACGACCCCATGTAAGGACTTAGCGGGAGACGAAGCGGTGAGCGGCAACACTACACATGTGGAAAATATTCCTTAAACATTTTTATTTTTTATTTTTTCGAGGCAAAAACAAGCAATTATATATTTGGGGGCTTATAAATTGCAATATTCTATTTTATTTTTATCTTTCAGAAAACATCGTTCAATTCTTCTTCTTATCATAACAACCTAACTTAAAAAGTTTTCCACACGTTTTGCTGTTAAATTAGAAAAAATATCTTTCTCTAAAGTGTTTTTCGATGAACTTATCTGAGTCTGATAATAACAACAATAACAACTTGACTCTATTTTTATCAAAGAAAATAAATTTTCTTCTATTAGATACTCGTACAAACACAAACAATTTGGAAAAAGGTAGGTATTAAAATGCATAAAATCATAAAACGTGAATTTGCTATTTAAGTTTTAAAATGTATTTACAAAGGCAAAGTTATTATAATTACACTCTTTTTATCTGCAAAAGCTTATCTTTTTAAACTAATCATCTTGATCTTATGAAATCAAAATATTTAAGTACTTAATTGCTAAAATGTTTTGGTTACTTTAAAATGTAAGAATTTGTTTAATTTTCACCTAGATTTCTATTTGCACAATTTAACGTATTTATCTGATTCTGATATGGCTCAATTTCGACTGGTCCTGAATCACGCTATTGAAATGAACGAAATCTACACAGTATATGTCCCAAAAGTTCTTTTGCCATCCCATAACAATTTTGGCAATTACAATCAATACTTCCACTCCGGAGTGCTATTTTCGAGAGGCTACCAATCTGGCCTCGAAATTGCCACTATCATAAAAGCATAAAAGCGTAGGTAACATACGTCATGTCAGCGATCGAATGACCAGTGCAATGTAAATTTATACGCCAGTGCGGTCGTAACTTCACTGTGGAGTTTGTAAAAACGGAAAATGTTTTATGATGTGAAAAATGTTAATGTATTGATATTATCTTCGCATGAAAGTTATTTGGCTCGGCTCGTTGATAGTATATCACGTCTTTATTATTTGTGTATGTTTTAAAAACAGGTAATCGCCTAAAGTAGACAATGATAAGTGTTTTTGCTTTTTAACTGTTTTGGAGTGGCCCAATCTGATAGTAGAGCAGTAAATAACATAGCGTGACGGGTACAAATTATTTTAGGTTCGCTTTCATGAAGTCACAAAAGTAAATCAACGACTGAATTATGGCTTAGTTGTTTGTGTGCCAGAATTTAACGCCGGTTTCGGGGTTGATTCCCCGTGGGGGCAAATCTTGGTGTGGTGATTACGAGAATTTTACCTGCAGCTATAGTAGACGCCTAGTACATAAAATAATAAACATAAGATTAATAATTATGTATCTTATTGATTATGGTCGCTATAATCATACGTTTTGCATAGTTTGAGGGTATAGATAAATTGATGCGACACTTATAATTTATTATTTCAACGTCTATCCCTTACATTTCCCTATATATCTGTCTATCATTTACATTCCCTTACAATTCGTGTCGTTTTCAATTAGTTTATTAGGCCAGAATTATCTCTATAAGCGCGTTACTTAGACCTGCCCCGACTTGTGCAAACTTCTCAGTAATTTATTGTTAAAGAGTCACATTACTTAAGGACAGAAGGAAGGAACTTTTGAAGGGGAATAGTAAAGTAACTACCATTCTAGGATTGTAATTGTTCTGTTTACGGTTGCCCGCCCTCGTCGTTAGAGTTAAATGCGTTGAGTAAAACTTAATTATGGCAATGGTGCACGCAATAAGGATCATAATTATGCTGATATTAAAATATTAACCTTATATTCTGTAGGTGATTTTTTTTGCAGCAAATGGCAGATAATATACATATTTAATCGCAATCACAGCTAGTGTTATCTGAGAAGAGATGCCTATTCTTTCACGCCTTGAAGAGGCTCGGATTTATAGTGTTCGGGAAATACGAGTATGTCAGCACGCATTCCAGTTCCTATGCGTTAATTGTAAAAGAATTAGCGAATGCTTTGCGAGCTGTAACTTACACTCAACTTACGGGGCTACTTCTTGGCTCTTTTATAATATTATTTTTGGCTCTATCTGTCGCTGTCATATACGCAGGAATCTCGCTTTGAGTGACAGGGACACAAAAACAAGGAGCTTCGCAGCTTTGACCATCATGGTTATATTCAAAGGTCAAAGTTCAATACCTACGAATCTAATTTTACTTTTATGAACACGTAAAAGTAGCGCTCACTTTTCCTTTTTCCCTTTGTAATAATGTCAAATATCACCATTTAGTTGCTAGGCAAAGGAAAGGAATGTTCATACAAAATTTTCGCTTAGTATGAATATATTTGTGAATTCGTTTGTGGACAGTAATCTGTGGAACTAGGGATAAAAGTACAATAGAAAGCAGTGTCATAGGTTTCTATTTTCAAGAATACCCACAATCGCAATATATTCCCTTTGATGATACAAAATCCGTTGGGCAAAGGATGATAAAAAGAGTATGAGATTGTTAAATACCGCGCACTAATAAATTTATTTGGTATAATACCCATTTTATCGTTAGCCTGACTTACTCAGGTTAAATGATATTTATCTAAAATAAATCTAATTATAAAATATCCTACAGTTAAAACCCTTTTAGTTAAGCTGAATATTCTTAGATTAAAACTAATGTGGTCGAAGAGGATCGAACTAGTGACTCTCCTAATCGACAGACCGATGCTGAAACCGCTGGGTTATTGTCGTTATCTATGTTAAATTTACAAATCAAATGTCAAATATATGCAGATATTTTTATCAACCCTTAAAATTAAAATGTGTAAGCAACTGTACTCGTCATTTGCTTTTGAATCAGATTTTACTAACAATTTTTGTTTAAGTAATTTAAAAGTAAATAACCCAACCTATTATTTTAAAGTTTTGTTAGAAAATAATAGATAAGATTCCACAAATTAATTTATGAAAGATATGGGTAATCCGACCTCAAAATATAATTATTAGTTTGTCGAAGAAAATATCAAAGTAAGTCAACATCTGGCATTGTTTTAATTGAAGTTTTGTCTGAGTTCAGAACTAGGATAGGTACCTATGTTCAAACAGACATGCCTACGTGCTTTTTATAATTAGTTTTATGTTTTTCTTTGAAATATTTTTTAACACTTATTACTCATAATATGAATGTACGTATATTATACAGCGTGAGACCACAGAATAATAATAAGTACTACGTACAGAAGTTTTACTTCGCGAAGGTATTTAAAAAAAATGTATGCTCAATGTCATTAACAATATGGTGTAATTTAGCCTGTCTCAAGAGTCAAGCACCATTTTGTTGACAAACGTCAGTGATCGGCACTGCGCCGAAGCTATAGGGCTGACTTCGGTAAAATGATGTGACGTGAGGTGCCAAACTGCGGAAAATGGCGGAGGAAATACATAATTTAGCATGAATTATCATGAATAATATTAACTACTTATTTACCTCTCAGTGTCTTGAGGCAACTTAAAAAAGTAAATTCTGTGTTTTTATTATTATTTAGGCATTTAAATACTGCACAGTATTTAGTACACCATTTTCTTTATTTTCTTCCATCATACACAAGAATACGCGTGCGTGAGTCAATGTTCGCTCGTAGGTATGTGAGGCCTTGTCGAATAGTATCCTGTAGGTGGGCCATCGTGCGTGTTTTGTTTTCGATGTAAACTCGCGGAGATGAACAGGCCTGGTGAGACTTACACTGTATTTAAAAAAATCATAAGTACCTACCTACGGCATAGTTCTAGGTTTTCATTAACTATACCTAACTTATGCATTTTTATTTAGGAGAAGTTATCAAACACTTTCAGTTACAATTATATTTGAGCACATTCAATGTTATGGTCGCGTGCCCGCGCCGAATGAAAGGGATAGAAAATACATTTGTAGACGTGTTAGAGCGGGATGGAGACCCACCTCTTGCGGGAACAATTTGTCACTGTCTCCGCCAATTTCCTCTTGTAACTAGTTTTTTCTTTGCGCCACGTAAATTTAATTTCAGCTCTTTGTTGAACCAGTTTGAAGTGGTTGTAACCGACTAACACTGGATAACTTTTTTCTTCAGTACGATTTCCGTCGAGGGAAAATATTTTTAATGAATGCGTACTTGCTTTTTCTAGTTACAATTAACTTTTCAATTTAATAATACATTGTCTTTGTGAATAATTGTGGGAACGGAGTTTAAATGGAGTTGTGTTAGTAGCTAATAGCTTTATGAAAGCTCCTCTGGAATAAAAGACGTTCATTTTGTTGACCAGAGTCACGTAGAGTTAAGAGTATTATTCTGTTATTATTCTGTTAAGAGTAATCTTCGTTAGTTATTGGTGCGTTTTGGGGCTGTCGGATGTAAGTCCAACAAATTAATAAGTATGAAATAATATAAAACGTCAAAATTGGTTAAACTTGGTATATTCGTAAAATGGTTAAAAATGGTTAAATGGTATGCTGAGTACACGCGGCGATGGTAACCGAACGCGAACTAACTTAAAGATATTAAAATAATGAAAAGGTTAAAATTGGGTCAGATTGGTAAATGCTGACCGCGCGCTTACGGGCGAGTTGAATGCACTGTACTTCGTACATATTCCCGAGGGAGAAAGAATAAGCAAATGAGGGTGCAAGGTGATACAAGATGATAAAACAATAAATTGGTGCAATTTACAAGGTGATAATAATAACATGGTAAACTTAAAAATTCAATTCTTATAGTCTCTATTCAACAACACTAAAATTGAAAGAATTTGGTAATTTCACTTTTTTCACTTTAGCATACACATGGTCACTTGCACTAGTACACTGGACATTCGCACTATCACACTGGTCACTTGCACTAGCATTGCGGTGCAGGGCAGCAGCACAGTAGATATATGAGCTAAAGCATTACGGAAACTTAGCCCTTTCGGCGAGTTAAATACCTACACTTCAACTGAGTGTTAGGGTTGGCACTCTTAATCTTTATAAAATTAATAAGGTTCTGACTTACTTATTTATTAAAACGTTTATTTAGGTTTTTTTAATTATCAAATACCTAATGGAATAAAAAAATAAAACGTTAATTAGGTTCTATAATGATCGAATACATAATCGAATAAATTGATTAAGTACTATTAGAGGCCGGTAGAAGATATTCTATTCTCATAAATAAAATACCGGATACTTACTTTCACATAGCTATTGCCTCATTTTAAATACAGTTCATCACTTAGTACAAAAGCGCGCGGAGCAAATTACTTTATCAAATAGAACACATAAATTGTTAAAAAGCGTAATTACGTAATTTAAAAAGAACTATTACAAAATCAGATGTAAGCACTTTATTTAAAAAGTAATATTTAATCATTTTTACAATTCAGAATTATTACGAAGTTTAAAAAATGAAAGTTCTGGTTTTGAAGATGCCGAGTTCAAGCAGCCGTATACTACGCAATACACTCGTGGCATGTTTTTTTAAAAATACAGCGGAACGTGCATGCAATAAAATCTATATACAACGTGTCCCAAAATTCAAGGATAAACCGACGCCACAAGATGGACATAGTCATGACTACTTTAGGAAAAATAAGGAAAAAAATCTATCTCAATTATTTTTTAACTTACACAATAAATTATGAAATTCGACGAAAATTGACACCCCTTATGATATTTTACATTACCACAACCACAATTTTTCAAATATTCCTGTATTTCTGTTTATATCGGCAACTTAAGTAGTGCTGCTGTTCACCCCAACTCTTAAAACCCCCAGAATCCTTGCAATTTTTACACAAAAGTTAATCAAAATATGTTATTTCCTTAAAATTTTCAACGATTTTTACTTTCACTCCAATTTGACTCATAGTTTTGTAAAAAAAAAGTATGAACACTACTGCGGCAAGTTTTTTATAAAGTTGACGCAACTATCCAAGATTCCAAAATGGTATAATACTCTAAGAAACCTAGTCGCAAAAAAGATATGCGTACCATTTTTACAAGCACTTCGCTTGTTAGTTAGTATGGGATAAATCTTGCAACTGAATTTAAAACCAGTTCTCCTTAACCAATTGAGCTGAAATTTGGTATACTTGTGTAAGTACGATGACAATGCAATATTATGGTACCATTGAGCTGGATGGAGTCTGGAGGTGGCCATAGGAACTCTTAACGAAACGGCGGAATTGCATCTAGTTTGGGTTCGTTGGACTTGTCTTTTCGAGCACTTTAGTGCTAGATGATGTCTAGGGTCCTGATGATGAAGTCAAGAGGTGGCAGGAGCTGGCCATAGGAACTCCTAAACGAAACGGCGGAAGCTTATCGAGTTTGGGTTCGTTGGATTTGTCTTCCCGAGTACTTGGGCCATGAGATTGAGAAACAACGAAAAAGTTTAAAATAAAGTTGTAATAAAAAAAAACTTTTTTAAAAACAGGCTTGACTTTGTTTGAAAATTATAATTGACTTCATCATCAGGACCCTGGACACCATGTAGCACTAAAGTGCTCGAAAAGACGAATCCAACGAACCCAAACTAGATGCAATTCCGCCGTTTCGTTTAGAAGTTCCTATGGCCACCTCCAGTCTCCATTCAGCTCAATGGTACCATAATATTGCATTTTCATCGTATTTACATAAGTATACCAAATTTCAGCTCAATCGGTTGAGGAGAACTGGTTTTAAATTCAGTTGCAAGATTTATCCCATACTAACTAACAAGCGAAGTGCTTGTAAAAATGGTACGCATATCTTTTTTGCGACTAGGTTTCTTAGAGTATTATACCATTTTGGAATCTTGGATAGTTGCGTCAACTTTATAAAAAACTTGCCGCAGTAGTGTTCATACTTTTTTTTTACAAAACGATGAGTCAAAGTGGCGTGCAAGTAAAAATCGTTCAAAATTTTAAGGAAATAACATATTTTGATTAACTTTTGTGTAAAAACTGCAAGGATTCTGGGGGTTTTAAGAGTTGGGATGGACAGCAGCACTACTTAAGTTGCCGATACATACAAAAAACAGAAATATTTGAAAAATGGTGGTCGTGGTAATGTAAAATATCATAAGGGGTGTCAATTTTCGAAGAATTTCGTAATTTATTGTGTAACTTAAAAAATAATTGAGATAGATTTTTTTCCTTATTTTTCCTAAAGTAGTCATGACTATGTCCATCCTGCGGCGCCGGCTTATCCTTGAATTTTGGGACACGTTGTATATAAAAGAAAGTCGTGTTAGTTACACCACTTATAACTCAAGAACGGCTGAACCGATTTAGCTGAAAATTGTCAGGGAGGTAGTTTAGAGCCAGGAGAAGGACATAGGATACTTTTTATCCCGTTCGAAATAAAAAAAAAGTCTGCTTATTTATTGCCATTAAGGCGGAACAAAGTTCGGCGGGTCAGCTAGTTATTATTAAAAACACAACGCGCGCGACACTCGCGACGGATGGACTGCGAGGTTCGCTTAGAGCTCGTGTAAAGCGTGCGTCTGTGTGCGTGAGTCTGATTTCGAGCGTTTGTATGAAGCTTCCGTACTGTTTGATTTATCTACTGTGGCAGCAGCGCGGGCGCGGGGCTGCGGCTGCGGCGGCGCTTGCTCAGCTGCCGGCCACCGGGCGCGCGCGCGGATCCTCCGCACGCCGTAGGCCACAGCAGACACGAGGCCGGCACCCGTCAGGAGGTAGATGGCTATGTAGTGGTGCAAATCATGGTTGTCGAAGGATGTGTCGTCTAAGTCTTCTTTGGTATTATTCTTTATTTGTTCTATTTTCTCTCCAATAATCTCTAATTCCTTGTCAATATCAGTTTCTTGGTTTGTGCTGGTTAGCGGTGTTATATTCATGGTAACGTTCACAATGTTATTTATTGATGGAATTTCAATATTAAGAATATCTGGTTTCATTTTAATATCATTGGTCGATTGTTTGTTATGTGACAGCAAGGTGATCCCGTCGTCCTTGATGACGCATCCACTTTCCAAGGCGAGTATCCCGACCTTGCTGAGTCGCTCGATGGTAACTTGATAGTCACATATGATTTGAATGGTGCATTCGATGCAACATGAGTAGGTACAAGTAATTGTTTACTTTGTGTAGTTGCATCCAAGTGTTTTTGCATTTTGTGCTCTCTGTTTTACAGCTTAGTGACTCATTTTCTTTAACACAATAACTTTGATCGGTTTTAGTCATAGATATTGGTATTTGATGGGCACACAGTAATGTTTCAGAGTCATAGTTACTGCATTGTTGTAATTGTAAATCGGAAAATGGTATTTGTAAATCTTTTTGTATATTAATTGCTAACAGGTCTGCCACAGTAATTACTTTGTGCATTTGATTTTCGCTTTTCATAGGAATTGGTATTAATTTATAGATTTCAAAGTTATCTCTGCCTACTAATGGTATTTTAATCTCGAAGATCAGAAATTCTTGTGTAAATCGGGCCTTGACAGTTAATAAATGGTAGATTTTCATTAGGTCGGTTTGAATGTTGTCGATTGGTAATGATAGTTCGAGCTAGCGCTTTGAAATTGCTTTGTTGTTTTCTCATCATCTCATCGATTTTACTTGGTTTGTCGACGTCATGGAAAACAAATCTTGGTAATGGTAGAACCTTTTTAGGCATGGTTTCTGATGTTGAGGTTCCCGCTGTTGACGTACTCGGTTGTGCGGTAGGTGTTGATGGTTTTTGAGTTTCACTGGTTTTCGGACCCGAAGGGGATTGGGACCGATTGGTTACTTCATCATAACTTTTGAGTAAATGGACTCTAACATCGTCATAAAATTTCTTGGTTTTTAAATAGGAATCATCCTCAAAATACATATCGTCTTCAGTTTCATCACAAATATTGACTAATTTTTCATGGTTTTGCGAAAATTCTCTCCAGAAAGCTTCTAACGACTGCAAACGACGTTTAATGCTATCAGAGGTTTTCCTTTCTTTCCCTTCTTTTTTGAAATTCATGTAAAGCTTGTTCATATTCTCCATAATCTCCTTTTGTGCGGCAATAAGATCGGCGATAGAAGACATTTTGGTAGTTGGTTGGTGCAGTGGTTGATTAGTATAAAAATGGAAAGATCTTACTTGGTGGTTCTGCTTACTGGTCGTTGATAGTAGTGGTGTTGGTGGCCGGGAATCCAAATATTGGTCACAGGTCACACAAAATGGTCACAATTGGTTTGCACTGATTGGTTCGTAGTTAAATGGTTCGATAAATGGTAAAGTACCCCAAAGGGCTGGTTACACAGAAAGATAGTCACTGACACGTCACGTACAAAGTTCACAACGCGGCAGGTCCCACCTTTCCGAAGGTTCGAAGGACCAAATTTGTCGGGTGTAATTCCAACAAATTAATAAGTATGAAATAATATAAAACGTCAAAATTGGTTAAACTTGGTATATTCGTAAAATGGTTAAATGGTATGCTGAGTACACGCGGCGATGGTAACCGAACGCGAACTAACTTAAAGATATTAAAATAATGAAAAGGTTAAAATTGGGTCAGATTGGTAAATGCTGACCGCGCGCTTACGGGCGAGTTGAATGCACTGTACTTCGTACAGGGGCGTTAAATTGTTTCCGTGAGTTTTCTGGATTCCTTATCACATTATGGATCTGTATAATCCAGTCCAGTACCTCTAGTACGAAAAACTTTCGAGTTCGTTTCGTTTGCGTATTCAAAGTGCCATCGAAAAATTTTGTATGAAAAATTAAACAGCGCCCCCTATAGGTCATAAAAAGAAAAAAACACCTAACTTTCGAACCTATCGTACTACGTTATTTCATACAAAATCCATCTTTCGTCACGCCTAGTATTTGAACTCGATACGAAAGAAAATCGAAAGTTAGGTGTTTTTTTCTTTTTATGACAATCAACGGTCGTTTCGTTGTCGTTGAAATCATCGAATGTTGTGTCACTGTCAATTTTGTTGTGAGAAGATTACGTTGATATAAATTTTACGTGTTTTTGAGGCTTAAATGTGGAGATTATGTGGTCGGCGAATTTATTTCCTTGTTTGGCATCATTTAGATTGTTTAGATGCTTTAAGTTAAGAGATTAGGAAGCATCCCAACAGTGAGTAAAAAAATATATTTTGTGGATATTTTTCCTAATGTTTGTTTATTTCATATCTAATAGGGCAACATAATAAGGAAAAACTTAAATCCTGATGTTGTGGTTGTTGCAGCGATACCGCCTCAAAGTCAATAAACCTGCATTTTAGTAGATTTTTATTTATTTATTTTTTTATGCATAACAAGGCAGGTATTTGACCACAATCGCACATGATGTTAAGAGGGATGCAGTCTAGGATAGTACATATCTGCCCTGTAAGATACCTACTTATGTGACAAATTGCCGGAAAGATAGTCTTATGGCAACAAAAAGAGTGTCCTTGGAACACAAGGCAAGTACATAATTTATTCATACATTCTGTCTACTCTACATACCACATGATTTCTTTGTCATTTGATAGATAATAATTATTACAGGTTATATTATGTGCTATGCATTAAGATGCATCCAGTTCATACCAAGGCACTGATGGTATGAAGAAGCATTTGGAATTACTTAACCAATGCTCTCAATACCCCCAACATACTCGGAGAAGTAGGTAGGTACTCATGCCTACATAAGATTTATCCATGAACTATTTTATACAAATGTCATATGCATTCAGTTCTTAAGATCATACAGAACAAAACACAACAGGGTGATTCCATACCTTTGCTCGTAAGTGTTTTAGCCAGAAAGTTTTAGATCTTAATAAACTTATTTACCTAAACTAATAACTATAAAATTAATGTTATAGTATTCTACTCATCAACATTTATTAATCATTACAGGTACCTACCCTACCCAAACCTTACAAAGATCCAGCTCCGGCACAGAATAAGTAATAGGACTAAGGTTCCTAGGCACACTTAAGAAATACCATCAACACTTGCGGGCAAATAGACATTAATGGGATTAAAACAAAATATATGTGTGACAATTTATTTAATAAATACTTATAAAACATTAAACAATATTTTGAATTTCAATTAAAACATAGGTACCTAACAGTTTTAATTTTCTATTAATAGGTATGATACATGATTGGTAATCAATCAAAATTGTTATTCAAATTGCTCATGGTTTCATATATTATCATCTGGCTACTCGGGTTTCCTCTGTAAAAGAAAAAGTAATGTTAACTAAATACTAATTTAACTTGCCATCCTAACAATCAATATGAAAGGGCATAACATTTCAGTTTGTCTAGAGAATGCATAGGTAAGTACCTACTTAAATAATAAAGATTCAATTATTGCAATCAACATACCTTTGACTATTCTTTTCCTGTCTTGTTAGGTCCAAAAAAGTGAGGCTAAGAACTGCAAACCGCTGCACTTTGCCTTTGGACTTCCACTCGCCAAAAGCGAGATCTCGATGCTCTTGCAGGATTTTTGTTAATTTCTAGCTGTTAAATCTTCTCCTCCATTCCATAAAATCTAAAACAAGATAGAATTACAATATACATATTTAACTACATGATTTAACTAAAAAATCTTTTCACTTGCTAATTTAATTTACTTACCGATGTCTCATCATGTTAACATCGTTAATATGGTCTTTATTTACTTTAAAACGTGTGTGAGCGTGTGGCTGAGTGTGATTTTACAGTAGAAAAATAGAAGATAGATTTGTCCACGAAATTAATTTATTACAACAGTAGGAATACACAATGGATAGCTCTTTTTATTTTCTATGACACAAGTGACAATCAACAGAACATTGTTTCTATAGCAACTTAAATTTATTCATAACGCCGCTTTGCTTGCCAGCTACATTAACAAGACGAAAGATGTTCCGAAATTTGTTTACCCAACAATATAAATATTGATTGGTAATAAATAATAATGGTTTTAAATACTTACATTTTAAACAAACAATAACACAAAAACGTATAAACAATTAATGAGGCGTTATGAGCATTATTCATCTTTGTAACTTATTTTTTTAAATTTAATAACAACATCTTAAAATAACGCAGCATGTTTCGGACGGAACACACCATTCCATGTTAAATAAAAAAAAACTTGTAAAATACTCTATGACTCGTCGAAAGAAGCTTCTTGGCCTTGCGTGCCGACGAAAGAAATTAGAAAGTTAAGCTAACGAGTACGATCCTTAGTAAAACAAGAATGAACGTTTCGAGTTCGAACTCGAAACGTACAAAAATTCGTCCTCGTCTTGAACTCGAAAGTTTTTCGTACTAGTGGTACTGTATAATTAAATAAGTACAATGTCAGTAACATTACTATCACAACCAGGTTTTTCGTGATTTAATATAATATGGGCGCTTACGAAAATTACATTCAGGAACTTATAATTCTAGTTTTAATTTTAATAGTACACTAATATAATTACCTACAATCTTTAGAATAATAACTATTATTAAATTGTTTAACGTCATTCCCAGACTGCAAAACCCGTATTATTACAAAAACAAATCACATAAGTTAAGCCTTTATCCTTCAAATTTACAAACTTAGTAGGTACGCAATAAAGATTTGAATTTGAATTTGAAGATTTTCTGAAGCCAATTTTATGATAGAACGACTTTATGTATAGAAAAATCTTAAAAGGGCTTCGATTTTGGGTAATAAAATAATAAAGTGGTGTCATTTGAAGCGTTTAACCGCCACACTTGTAACGAAGTAGGTCAGAAAGTAGAAAAGGGCAAGTCCCTATTACACGCCGGTTGCCCCCGTCCTCCGTTATCCCTCTCAAAACATATAAAAATTATATGAGAAACAAGATTCCGAAACCGAAGGCTGGTCGTATTTATGGAGTGAGTGTTTAAGCCCGCGGATTTGCCTGCGTTTAAGTCTGTTAAAAAATTCGTGCGCTTTTAACCTAGAACCTATTTGGGACATATTATGGTTATCTTACTAGAAATAATAGCTATGATGACTTTTTCATAAAGATGAAGAAATGATTCCATGCAAACTTTCATGAAATATTTCACCCTTTCAAGTAAATTTATCGCGACGAAAAGTAACTAGCCTTTGTCCTTTGCTAAGGTCCAATCTATCTCTCTATGAGAAAAGTCATCAAAATGGGTTCTGAGGTAACACAGAATTAATAGTACTCGTAGTAAGCAGTACCTATTATGAAATGTCACAACTTTACAGTTAATATGATTCAGTTTTTTAAATGAATTCTACTAAGGATTTTTTTGCTTTAAAAAATGTTTCGGATCGAAATATGCGTCATTGGCTCATTGCCCAGATTCTGTCCTGTATACCGGCTATAATATGTCATTGTAAAGCTTCATTACAACTAAATGTCAAAGGTTACTTTCTCAAGGACAAGGGAAAATCCCAAAAGGGATTCTTTAATGGCTTAAGTATTTGTGACAGCAAAAAATCTTTGTGTGTGAAAAGGTAAAATACTTAACAAAATAAAACTTTAAATAGGTCTCTCTGTCAGCTTTGTGCGTGCGTGCTAAGATTAGAATTACCTACTTAGAAAAGCTCTGGTTTATGATTTTTCGACAAAATTCAAAGCAAAGCTGAGAAAATGGAAATATGTCTTTTATTACGTCAAATTATGCAAAGTATGTTTTCAAACAAATTTCCTCCTTTGATAACTTAGTACTAATCATAATAAAATTGCTTGAAAATGGTAGAATAAGGACATAAAATAACATGAAATAAATATTTTAGTTAAGTAGGTACTTTAACATTAGTTAAGTGGCTTTATTTAATTTTTAAACATCTTGAGTTTCGAATATAAATTACCATTCGAAGTGCCTATTTATTACCACCTTTTGTAGCGGGAACCGTACTTAAAAGATTACATAACTATTTCGTGACTACTTAGATGTTAAAGAAAGAGCCAAACTGCGTAATAAAAGTATTGTTTACACTGGCCATACCTACACAGATCCCGAAGGACGTTGGCGATGCAAGCTAGCTTTGTGGTAGAACCTCAGCCTTAACTTCGTTTTAGCGGTCGCCACAACTAGTGTCCCAGTTTCATGCTGTGAGACAATGTATAACATGTACGTACATGAAAGCGGTTACATACAGGGTGTTAACTACGAGTATAATAGGTACTTAGGTTCCGCCCAGAAAAGGAAAAAAGGTAGATTCAAATTAGAAGCCTTTGTAAGGCATTTAAGTTTTTGTGTGGCTGTAAGGCCCAGAACACACGGTGAAACGCAACTGCAACGAAACTGCAACTTCTAGTTACTTACTTTTGAGTTGCATCTAAGTTTCTGCCATAGCGTCCGTTGAGAGACCACACATGACGCGACCAGTTTAAAACCTATTTGAACTGGTCAGTTGCACCTCATTGCAGTTGCATTTCACCGTGTGTTCTGGGCCTAACTCTATTTGTTATGGTAGAGATTGAATATTATTTTATTGGACAATAATTACACCATGTCTATTGCACTTCACAGGCGGATTTAAACGCTCTGCTTCAGAATTAAACATTAATTTACAGCATGTATGGCAGCCAAGAACATCATTTCCTTAATTACCGCTCATAATGGTTAGATGCTCAGTGCCTCGCAATAAACTGTGTTATTCGCACCGCTGCCAAGCACCCGCTAGGTACTGAGAACTCAGGGGATGTCACCACATCTGGTGGCAGAAGGCCAACTTGGTGACGTAGGTACATCTTATAAACATACTAAGGCTGAGTTGCACCACCTAACTTTGACCGTAAATATGACGATAACCAATGTTTTTGTATGGAGTTTGACAGATTTTTGACGTTTGTCAAAGTTAACGTAGGGTGGTGCTACCCAGCCTAAGGCTTGGTTGCACCATCTTACTTTGAATTTAACAAACGTCAAAGATCTGTTAAACTCCATACAAAATACACCGGTTATCGTTATAGTCACTGTTATAGCTAGGCGGTGCAACTCAGCATAAGTAAAATGTTACATAAACAAATCTGTCAACATCACTTCGATTCGTATGAATCCACATGTCTGCCCAGACGCAAAAACAATTGAATTCTACAAAGTTCTAATCAAAATAATTGACTGTCATTTGTTTTTCTTCTATCTCAGATGATGTGAACCTTGTTTTCCAAAGTCACTGTCTAGTAAACCTCTTTTGTTTGTTTGTTTTAGTTTTTAAACTAAAATGTAATAAAATTGGAAGTGGTGACCTATTTTAATCGACGTATGACATTTCATTGTAATGTTGCTCGGAGTTTCGGACAAAGTATTCGCCAAGTAGGTAAGTTAGACTTTTATTATTATGGGCCCATTGAAGTGCTGTTATTGTTGATATAAGTGATTGATACTCCCTCCAAACGTTTCTACTTACTTTGTCGAGTGGTTCTTATACTTAACTGTCATTTGACGGCGGATTTGTTTGCTGCCAAAAGTTGTGACATTAGATAAATGGATTGATTTAATTTAATTGTTAATTCCCATAAAAATTATCACTTTCAACTTTTTAGATCGCATTCAAATGTTAATTCTAACTATTGCATCAATTATTTATCCAGTCTCAAACTGAGTTATTTTTATAATTATGCTATTTGAGTTCTGGTGCTTTTCATAATTTGCCTCCAGCGGGATGTGAACCTACAACCACCAAGCCTGGCGACCGCATAATACATATTAGTAACCTATATTGAATGTTTGTGATGTTTACCAAAATATGTGTCAAGGATATTATTCGATTTTCCACACAATGAGATGTTTTCAATAACAGAATCACTTATTTTGTTACATTGCATTAGTAGATGACGGGGAAGTGGCATCGTTTTTGGAATTTATTTAATCGATGTTTTATTACCACTGGCGGAATTTCAAGTGCCATTACGTTTCATTGCTGTCATGTACAGAACGGATTTTGTGTGCTCGTAAAAATCAAATAAAAATTCTATCTTTTACTTTCCCGATCGAATTTCGACTCCATTTTTTATGTCAACAATGACCATTCTTCTATAAGTATCGCTAAAAACAATTTGTGTTAGTAACCTACGCACCAAGTAATGAAGCGCATATTGTAAAAAACTTTTTTCCACCTTATCAGGCCTTAATTGCATACCACAAGATAGGGTGCACCTTTGGTTGACCAGTTATCGAGGCCCCTCATTCTCCCGCTACCTCCGAGACTTTGTGGAGGGAAACAAAAACTGAAGAGGTCTCAGCAATTTGGTGAGGCTTACCCCCCCGTAGGGCGGTGCGAGGGGCGTCATTTCACGCCTCTTGAGCTCGTATCGAACCAATATTAGGTTTATTAGATAGATGGGCCGGCGTGAAAAAGCGTTTTTTTATTTTTCTTAACATTTTATCTCGATAGGTTTTGAATTCGAACTTGTACAACAACAATAAGTGGGAAAGTTTTTATTTTATCAACGATGCGTTCTGGCCTATTTTCTCGCTCGGTGACGTTTTCGGTACAAGATGGCATGGGGACGAAGAGTGAGTTACATTTTCAACCTATACACGAGCGTCATAATTGGGCTGAACTAGTTCTCCCACTAGCCTAGTTGTTTGCGTGTTCAGAGTGTGTTTCTAGGCTTCTAATTTCTAGCTATTGTCTGTGACTCCTAATCTTCTTGTGTGTATGGATCAACACGGGTAAATCAGGCGACTTTGAAGATATACTGGGATTTATTACTTTACAATAAAGCGTTTACAATATTTCAGTTGAAAGTTCAAATGAGAATGAGAGACGTTAAGCGTCCGTGCAATCGTTTATATAGGTGTGCTTCAGCGCCATCTGTTGTGGTTTCTTGACATCGCGTGACGTAATCGATGCGGTGTGCTCGGTGATAGTATTGCCATTGATCTTTGGTTGGAGCTTCTCACGCGCTCCAATAGATGGCTCTTCTTAACATTCCGGCGGGCCTTGAGAGACTCCCTCTCAACATCTCAGCTCACGTCGTGTCACGCGCCGAGCCTCGAACCTGGCACCTCAGAGACCGGAAGTGGGCATATCTTTGAGAATGCCCTGTGTATGACGCCCGTGGCCGTCCGAATGACAGCAACCCTTGGTACGCCGTCACTGCCTGAAATCAGAGTTATTATGCGTCCTAACCGCCATTTCAGCGGCGGAAGGTTATCGTCCTTTATGACAACCAATGTTCCAGTTTGCAAGTCTTCAGTTTTCTGTTGCCATTTAGTACGTTTCTGAAGCTCTGATATGTACTCTGTAGACCATCTCCTCCAAAATGTCTGCCTCAGCTGTTCAACTCGCTGGTAACGATTGAGTGTGTGAGTGGTTGCAGCGGTAACATCACTCTCTGCAGGTGCAGTCAGCGGCCGACCAATAGTGAAGTGGGCAGGAGTGAGTGGAGAGTAGTCGTTGGGGTCTGAGGATAAAGGATACATAGGGCGGGAATTCAGGACAGCTTCAATTTGTACCAAAACTGTGCTGAATTCCTCATAAGTCATGTTTACATTTCCTACCACACGTGTTATATGGTGCTTACAGGACTTGATCCCAGCTTCCCATAAACCGGCAAAATGAGGCGCGTAAGGGGGAATGAATTTAAATTTAATGTGATTATCTGAAGCGTAATCAATGATAGACTGAGAATTACTCTTTAAAAAATCTGAAAATTCACGAGCTGTTCCTACAAAGTTACGTCCATTATCGGAAAATATTTGATAAGGTTTTCCTCTCCGGGAAATAAATCGTTTCAGTGCTAAAATATAACTCTGTGAAGACAAACTAGTTACTAGTTCCAAGTGTATCGCTCGAGTTGAAAAACATATAAATAGACATAAATAACATTTTTCTAGTCTGGAACCCCTACCTTTCTTATTTAAAATAAATAAAGGTCCAGCATAGTCTACTCCACAGTTTATGAAAGGAAAATTTGCAGTTACTCGTTCAGTTGGTAAGTTACCCATGATTGGTTGTACTATTTTACCTTTCAAACGACAACACATGACACACTGGTTAACGACTTTTTTTGCTAAGTTTCTACCGCCTAGTGGCCACCAATTGTCTCTGATATGAGATAAAATTAATTGAGGCCCAGCGTGCAATAATTTTAAATGTTGACTTTGAAATAATAAATAGGTAAAGATATGTTTACTACACAATAAAATGGGGTGCTTTTTGTCATATGAAAATTCAGAATTAACTAATCTGCCCCCGACTCTTATGATTTTGTCAGCATCTAAAAATATATTTAAACTGGAAATATTACGTTTTGATTTATTTATAGCAAGATTATTATAAAGCGCATTGTATTCTTCAGGAAACGATTCCATTTGTGCCTGTCTAACTATAAACAATAAGGATTTATCAAGTTCTTCTACTGATAACGGCCCGTGTAACCGCTCATCAATAGATTTTGTTCGTATGTTATGTATAAAACGCATTACATAAGCACAAGTTCTTTGTAATCGATTTAGTTTAGAAAATCGGCTGAAATCAATGATAGGTAAATTAGAATCGCTACTACACAACAAGTTTGTAGTGGGAAGTTTTAACTCAGGTAAATCATTTAAGTTCTGTAAAATATTATTTTGATTTTGTGACCATTTTATGCTATCTTCAAATAAAAAGGTGGGTCCGTTCCACCATAAAGTTGATGAACTCAATTCATTTAAAAGTACTCCACGGGAAACCAGGTCAGCTGGATTATTTGACGAGTTTACATGCAGCCAAATTGTGTTGCTTGTCAACTCATTTATCTCAACAACGCGATTCTGAACAAAAGTCTTTAACTGATGTGGTGACATTTGCAACCATCTGAGAACTATAGTAGAATCTGTCCAAAAAACAACTTTGTCAAAGTTCAATCGAAGTGATTTAATTATTTTATCATACAATCTAGCTCCCAATAGTGCACCGCATAACTCGAGCCGTGGAATGCTAACCGGTTTCACTGGCGCGACGCGGCTCTTCGAACATAATAATCTCACCGTGATGACGTCATCATTACTATTGCACGTCCGAACATAAGCGCATGCACCGTATGCAGCCTCGCTCGCATCCGTAAATATGTGTAATTCGATCCTAGAATGGTCACACGTTCCTACAACATGACGCGGTACGCGAATATTATGTAAATAAGTTAATGCTTCAAGTGAGTAGGAGATCGCAGTTTAAAAGATTGATGTTTTTCAGAGAGCGCTGCTGCCCGTTCTCTGTTTGATGTGTAGTCCCTAAGTCGCCTCTTACGACACCCGCGGGAAGAGTAGGGGTTGGTGACAAATGTATTCTCCTCTGCCGTCACCACACGGCTTTTATTATTTATTGATTTTGAATTATAAACAATGCCTGAAATAATCCAACCTAGCGTAGTGTTTTGTAGGTAAGGACCTGCCGGTAATCGCATTTTACCTTCTATCAACAATTCCCAAAACACGTCAGCCCCGATCAATAAGTCAATTTTTGACGGTAAATAAAATAACGAATCGGCTAACTGAATATTATTCGGAATGTCTAAAGAGTTATAATGTAATGGAACTGTTGGTAAATTTGAAGTTATATGTTTCAAAACTATACATTTACAGCGAGTATTATAATCACCGTTTAATGACCTGATCTTAATTTCGCACAACTCTGTTGACTGAGTGTGTGAATGCCCTATTCCTGTGATATTATATGTGGACTGTATCGAATCGACTTTTAATTTTTTACGTAAATTTTCTGTAATTAAACAGTGTTGACTGCCGCTATCTAACAAAGCGCGAGCCTTATGATATACATTGTCATTACCTGCTATCTCCACTAAAGCTGTGGATAATAAAACAGTTTCTGACGCCTGCGTATACAAACTATTGTTCGAATTCTCGTTTCGTGTCGGTTCGGCTGTATGTAACACTGCCGACGAGTGCAGTACGGGGTTCGAATCCGGTTGGCACTCCACGACTGATACTAATGCGTTTTCTACTTTATCATTATTGTTACTGTGCAATAAACTGTTGTGTTTTCTACTGCACTGTTTACACGGACCAAAATAACAATCTGAAGCGAAATGTCCAGCTCGTAAACAATTAACACATAACCTTTTATTATTAACGAATTCTAATCTCTCTTTAACGTTTAAATCCAAAAACTTAGTACAAGAATAAAGCGAATGATTTCCGCTGCATAATGAGCATGTGCGGGTACTTTTGGAATTCACATTATTTTTTGTTGAAGCGAAAATATGTGATTTTTGTTGCGATTGTTGTTGAGGTTTTTTATTGTTATCAAAAGGGACTTTACTATTAGAAAATGATGAAGAATTATGCGCTTTAATCATTTCTAAAGTGTCAGCCTTATTTTTCAAGAATGTAATGAGATCGTCTAACTTAACGCGTTTATGATGCTGCGTAAATAAATTATTTTTATGTTCCTCCCACTCTTTCTCAACTACTGCGTCTAATTTGGAGGTAATGATATAAATAATAAGTGTATCCCAATATTCTACAGGTTCCCCGAGTGTCTTTAAGGCACGTAAATTCTTTGAAACTATATCAATTAATTTCCTTAAATGAAATGAAGTCTCTTTATTTAGATTTTGAATGGTAAATAAAGACTTGACATGATTATGTACCAGCAACTTGACGTTATTATACCTCTCATTGAGCAAATCCCAAGCTATTGTGTAGTTTTCTGATGTGCATTCTATTGATTTAATAACTTGAGCTGCCTGACTAGTTAGCGATGTACGCAAATAATGGAATTTACGAATGTCATCAAGCTGGGTGGAGTTGTGAATCATAGAAAGGTAGGTATCCCTGAACTCTAACCAATTTTCAAACGACCCGTCAAAGGAGGGTAGTGAAATAGTAGGAAGCTTAATATTTATCGAAGCTTCACACCTAGAACTAGCACTAGATGAATCAGAAAGGCTAAAACGTTTTATTAAACTTTCTGCTTCTGCCATGGTTTCGTAATAAATATTTTCAAATGATTCACGATGTTCTAACTGAATTGCAGTTTCACTATCTAACACCATGAGCATTTCGATGGAGCTTTGAATGCTATTAAATTCACTAAATAATGATTTGGCTAATTCACTACGCAATTTTAATTCGGTTAATTGTTTATCGCTAGGACGAGAGTGGCTATGAAAAGAATTCACAAATTTTACGAATAACGTCAGTCTACCCTTGATTGAACCGCGTTTTTTATTTAATTCTCTAATTACAGTATCATCAGAATCTACGCACAAATTAGGAGATTTACAACGAACGGTTACGTTTTCAACACTCATTTTGACGATTTATAAAAGTGGGTACTCACCAAATTCCTGTAAACTGCGTACGTGACTCGTGAGGAAGCACAACACGGTACCTAGAGGAACAAGCACAGCTTTAGTAAAATTGAAATGGGATAAGATGGGGGAAAAAGGAACGATTTGGCCAGACCCTTTGCTGATCCCTCGATGTGATGATGGATGATGCGGCTCTGAAGGTCCAATGTTTGCGTGTTCAGAGTGTGTTTCTAGGCTTCTAATTTCTAGCTATTGTCTGTGACTCCTAATCTTCTTGTGTGTATGGATCAACACGGGTAAATCAGGCGACTTTGAAGATATACTGGGATTTATTACTTTACAATAAAGCGTTTACAATATTTCAGTTGAAAGTTCAAATGAGAATGAGAGACGTTAAGCGTCCGTGCAATCGTTTATATAGGTGTGCTTCAGCGCCATCTGTTGTGGTTTCTTGACATCGCGTGACGTAATCGATGCGGTGTGCTCGGTGATAGTATTGCCATTGATCTTTGGTTGGAGCTTCTCACGCGCTCCAATAGATGGCTCTTCTTAACACTAGTTTATAGCTTGTAACGAATTTCGTACCGAGCCGAGCTATATTTTAAAATTGAGTTAACACCATTTAACGTTTAATTTTCGAGTACGGTTTGAACAATAAAACTTCAGAATTTAACACAAAACTATCAAGAGTCCCATTTTCATAGCTTGTAAAAAGAATTTCAGTTAAAGAACGTGACTTTAATTAAGAATTGTGGATTGTTTGTAAAATATTTCACACAAAAATGGAACCTTCAATAGTTATAAAATCTTATGTCCTTTTTCTACGAAACGAAAATCATTTTACAATAAAACTAGGCGACTGAGGCCAGTAAAACCAAAACTTTATTAAACTTGGCTCATTGGAGGAGACTTGGATTACGCATTTGGATTTCAAACAGAAAACATTGTGGAAGGTTGACATTTCATTGATCTTGAGATTTCGTTTGGTAAATAAATTGATAAATAACAATTTTCTGGCCACTTTTACAAACATAAACTTTTGCAAATTATATTTACATTTCATGAATAGATATGGCTTAATTTCACATATTCCAAAGAACTATGTAAGTAATCAGCAGTAAAAAAAAAAGATACGCGCGTTAAAAACGGTTCGATTTTCAAATTAAAAGTCCAAGACGTAGCAACTCGCATTCCTAGCTCAGTCAGCGCATTCTGCCGATGACCGGAGAGTTACTCTCTCAAATAATACCGTCCTGGCGACAAACAATTTGAATGCCCGCACGTAGGGCGGCATTCCTTACCGAGCCCCTTGCAAAACTATGTGACTTAAAATGAAAACGGTACCTACGGCAATGCGACACAGCCATGAGATATCACGCACGACTGGAAAACAGTATGGCCTCTCTCCGCGGAAATACAAATTGTGGCTCCGGTTTTTTACTTGTTTTGTATACGGTTAAAATTTTCCACCCTGAGTGGAATTTTGATTTGATATCGCGCAGAATAAATTTACGGCAACGAAATGGCATTTATTGTAAAAGTGGTGACTAAAATTGAGTTTAGTAAACGCTCAATCGGATACGCCGAATGCTTTTGGTGGAATGGCGTCGAAATTTTGAATTGGTTATTAGAAGTGCGAGTGTGGGAGGAAAGGGAAAGGCTTTCACTTTTACTCGCTATGAAACGCAGATACTTAAGTTGTGTTCATTAAGCTAAAGGTGTTTATCTGTGAATGCTACACTGAACGTTCAGTGCTTATTATTATAATATTATAACTTTACACTACAGAAAATAGTTAATTAAAACTGTAATGAGATGGCGATAATAAGGTGACAATATCACAGATTATTGAGCGCAAAAAATCTACTTCGTATCTTTTTAAGCACGCAATGATAATAAAGGCAATTTACTGTAAAATGTAATTACCTGTATTAAGTGAAAATTACTGGAAAAGCTTACTGTAATATGATTAGCAAAACAACTCGTGCACCTTTAAAGGTTTTCAATTTCACAAGCTCTCGCACCTCCATAATTATAATAAGAAAGGGCTCAGCAAATGAATATAGGGTGGTATCAAATTATGTACGTGCGACCATGTCGGGTGCTTCACAAGGAAAATTACTAGGTTATTTTTTCTCGCAATAAAACGACCCTGGACTAATCTGGTAATGAGGCAAACACGTGCAAGTTAACGAGCAACTAATTACACCAAACCAGAGAGGTGAAGGAGATTGAGGACTTATGAATTTTTTAGAACACTTTCGTTGGTAGGTAATTAAAATGCCGGTAGAGATTAATTTAGATTAGGATCCAGCATATAATCCCTTTTGACCTAGGTATATCAAGGTATGTTTTCTGTCTTATGATTTATCTTAACTTCTTTTTAATACCTAAAGATAGATCCTAGCTATATAGCTGTAGTTTTGGAAGCAGTAGGTGAGAATAGTCCTATAATAGTACTTATGGCTTAAATACTTTCGTAGTCAAATTAAAATGTATCTTAGGACAACATCTACTAAAAGTTATTTTACATTTACAAGCTAAAGCTGAGCCTGCTTGAAAACCTGCTTAGGCGTTTCAAATTTACCGCATCAGTGGGCCATCGCGGCGTCATTAATATCACAATTAATTTAATCCTTTAAAGCACGTGGGAACTGCAAGTAATTTTCAATCTTCATGCATGGTAACTATACGTACATACACCTACGTAACGTCTAACGAGTAGAGATGTGAGTATTGACGTCCACGTAACACTTCCACTCGAAGGATCGATATCGCAGCTGCTAACTCAATTATTAAACTCCAATTTATCATTGCAAAGTAGCTGCATAAATGTAAATTATACAAGTCATTGCTTCAATCTCTGGGAATGGGCCATACATCACGATGCAGCGCGCTTACAGCTCTATTACTTCGAGCACACATCTATGCGGAAATATTGTCATGAACCGCTCCTGGATTTAAAACGAATTGAGTTTTATTTGTTACCCACAAAGGGTGGTAGATCTCACTTCATAAATAAAACACCAGATATTTAACTGGTAATTGGTACATAGTTATTTTAAAACTTCTCGTTTAAAAAGAGACTCTACTGTGACGATTACTCCCAAAAGTCACAAAATGTCATCTGTCATTCGTAACCTGACAATGGACAGCGGCCTATTTGCCACGGATTACAAAAATAATATTTAACCCCTAGCTGTGCCCTCGACTTCGTACGCGTTGAAATAGTTTTAATTTTTCTTTACTGCTCCGCCTCTATTGGCTGTAGGGCGATGTTACACAGACTAAAGCTTTTCAGGATAAATGAACTATCAAACACAAAAAGATTTTTTCAAATCGGAACAGTAGCTCTTGAGATTAGCGCGTTCAAGCAAACAAACCAACTCTTCAGCTTTGTAATATTAGTATAGATTCTGATTTTTCACTTTAATACGACTATTATTTTATTGAAATTTTATTCTTTATCAATAGAGTTAAATTTTACAAATCTCAAGACCAATGTTTGTCGAATCTGCATATCGGCGATTGATCAGCTATGCGACCCACGGCCCCGCTACCCGCTAACGAATTCGGCACAGATTCCAGATGAATTTATGTTTTACATTGGATATCAATGGCCGCCGATCTCAGTAGATAATAAAAAGAGTTATATTGTAATGAATTGGAATTTGTAATGATTGTATATTTTAAGGCTTGAATTTAAATGCTTAGAACAGCCATAGGCACGAATTTATGTGTAGGGATTTATTAATAAGTACCTACTTGATTATCGTTTCATATAAGCTAAAGAACCGGTATTGCCAAAACGAAAAAAAAAATAGTTTTATTCCCCTTTTTTGTCGCAGAAATACTCTACCATTGCGCAATATCTCTCAGGAAATTTGGCTTCATTGTAGCTTTCTTTCGTTGCGGAGGTCGAATTATTTGGGATTGGACTAGTGTACTAGTTACTACAAAAAATATTGCTTTACCAAAATACATCATAATAACATACCTAAGTTAATAGTTTCAATCGTTTGCTGAGAAAATGTAGAGAAAAGCAAGAACAGTTAGTTATATAAAGATGAAAACAAAAAGTTCTATAAAAAAGTCGCTTTTGTCGTAACTGCTAATAAATTATGTATTACAAATCCCTGATAGGTACTCGTATGTAGAGTTTGACAGACAACAGTGACTGAGTTTGTTGTGTTACTTTTGCTCACATTACTGTCTTAAAACACGGTGTAGAAATGAAACGGGCAGCGCAGGACCGTTTATTGTGGAAAACCTTGGGGGAGGCCTTTGCCCAGCAGTGGACGTCATTTGGCTGAAACGAACGAACGAAATAAACGGTACTTACTGTGATCAAAGGTCCTTGGGTCGACTGTGGTGGTCGCAACGGGCGTGGTGATGTCAATATCATCCTCTTCATCCGGATCGGGTGTGGTCGTGGTGGTGGTGGTGGTACGTCGGCGGTTCCTCTGCTTACGCTCCGCTTTGCGGGGCGCCGATGTGATCCGCACGGGAGCCGCGGTCACCCGCACCGGCAGCGTCAGGTCGGTCTCGCTGCCGGGCTCGGCGACCGCTATGGCCACCAGTGATACGGCGGTCAACCGCACCACCAGTGGCGCTAGTCGCCACATCGTTCCTGGAAAGAAGGATTGTTCGTGAGTTTGTGATAGAGATGAATAGGTACTCTTTGTTGCACAACACAATGTAAGTAAGTGTTACACGAGAATTATGAAATTACTCGTATCTAATTTCGATTGGTTAAGAAAACTTAAATATAGTTATTTCATCTCCAAGACGAGGAAAACGTAGGGATTTACTGTACAAAGGATTCCATAAAAATGTGGAAAATTTTGACTTTTTCAAAAGAGGCATTCGTATGGCTTATTCGGACTGTTGACTGCTGTGAATATTCTTTCTTCGGACCAAAGGTTTATGTAACTATCTTAAGTTTCCTTAAAATAAAGATGATTTTACAACAAGTGCGTTTCATTAAGAAACAAATCAAAAATCTGTCAGAAGAACTTATCAGCCAATGCCGTTACAAGATGAATATATCATGCAACTAAGTAGGTATGTGTGTAAGCGAATATTAACATATTGAGAGGCGAGGATTGTACCAAAATGGAGAGTACTTAAGTATCACTTAGTGCGCGCCCACACGATGCATTTAAGCGCAGCTTGCCACAGCCCTAATTGAATTATATTTAGCATCGGAGTCACTGCTCACACAGAAATGCTTTAAAATTGATAGATTTCATTTGCATTAAAAACCACAAATGCAATTTAAATTATTTTCAGCGCAAACCGCGCATGTTAAAAGAATCGCTTCAGTAATTATAGCTGGTTTTATGTTACTTTCGCTCTAAAGGGCAACATTGGCTCAACAAAAAATATTGAAAGCAAACCACGCTACGCTTACGCTATCTAAAATTGCCCTGTCGAATTAGTTGTTTATCGACATTGTGGAGGTGGGAAATTCAATCCTTTTTTTTTAAAAGCCACAGTTGCCCCTAGGGCTAAAGTACCCCGCAAATACGGTGTGTTTCACGAAAAGCGGGGCGTTTGACGTAAAGTCAATTCTGCTAAAATCGCACGAACTATCGACATTGCTAAGAAGAGGTGGGAAATTAAATGTTTTGAGTCAAAGTTGCCCTAGGTCTAAAGTAACCCGCAAATACGGTATTAAGTTTCACGAAAAGCGTTTGTCTTAAAATAATCTCCGCCAATGATGTCAATCTACTAAAATGGGACGAAAGTGTTCTGGACGCTAATAACAAGCCCGAGCACATGGGAAACTATTCTTTTACGGGTTATGACATGGTCGTATGTCGTAAATGTCACTACGGAGACTCGGATATGTTTTTAAGGTTCCTTGGGGAGCTATCGTGCATCCAAAAATGTTAGTTCTAACGGCCGTTTGGAAAATTCCACAACGATATTAAATTGATGTGGGTTGATCAATTTGCTTTAGTTGATTGATTTGAGATTTTTATTGTTTGCCTGGGTAGTGAATAATTCAAAAAACACAATATAATCTACTTACTTAGGTGTTCACAAGATTTCATTGTGACACTTCTGGTAAAATACAAGGCGGAAAAACGCATTTTGATCATTTCAGGGTTCCTCATATGTTTTATAAAACAGAACCCGGATAAATGTATTAACATTAAAGATGTAGGTACTGAAGGTTTTAGGACTCTACAGTTTGACATTGTTTAGTATGGACTATTACATTAGAAGATTCGTGACGTACGGAGCCCTCTGGTACATGGGAATAACTTGTATTTGCCGCTTTTTTGTGTAGTGCTGGGCTTGACACGGCCAGAGCAGTATTGCTATTACACTAAGTGCCCATAAATTTCCCTTTGCTAGTTGGCATTTACTAGCGCCGGAGCTTTATAATACCTATTCAATTGATGACGTTTCTACCCCGATTATAGTCAAATATTGTGCACTTAGTCTGTTTATGTTACCTACGTCATAAAGATTTTATGAATGAGCATTTTTCATAATATAGAAGTTCTACTAGCTACCGATTTCCAGATGCAAGACAGCGTTTCAGAGTTCAGACGCAAAAAGGAAGCCATAATAGATTGTTAAATAAGGCCCAAAAACTTTCGCATAATGCATAATCAGAAAGTGGATAAAGGTACGAGTAAAAATACACATCGACAGAAATCCAAATACGCTACCTCGAACCATTAAAATTCAAATATCAGCTCCAACATTTATTAATTAGACAGTCGCACTAACACAATCGGTAGTGCTGTCAAAAGTTAACAGCAATAACGTAATTGAAGTCGCAATGTATCGCGGGGAGTCACAACTGTCTAAGTTTCGTTTAGCGTCGACATGCTTCGTCTGGCAAAGCGCGGCGCGAGGTTAAAACTGTCAAAGTTATTATTGCCACGTTTCCGTTACAAAGCCAAGCCAACCCAGAACTAAGTTTATTCAATGACAAAACGAATTTAATTAAAGTTACTCCGACATTGATCTCGCAAACGGAACCCAATAGAAAACGTCAGAATCGTTAATTGAAGAAGCTCCCAAAAATGTTTCGGTGTTGTTTACGTGCTGTGCGATTCAAATTGTTTTCTTCGCTCCTGTTAAATTAGTATAGAATAATTTATTAAATTAACGAACTTACTCGGAATTCACGCTAACTTATTATCTCATTAATAGCGAAATATTAATTTAGAAAGAAGAGTTGAACTCACAAAAATACTAAAGCTATTAAACAAAACGTTTGTGCTCAAAATTTTGTGCGTCTCTAAAAAGTTTTTTTTTAAACGTAAATGGAACACTTTCTTAAATAAACTACACATAATAATGTGCATACTGTAGTACGTTCTAAGACACGTCTTAAAGAGATACCCCTAGGCAATTTTCCTGTCTAACTTTCCCCAGCATAAGTGTCACTTCTTGGCTGACTTATATTGGTAAACTTAAACTAAACGCATTATCACAGTGTTTAGTCTAGTTCCCTTCAAATCTACACTTTTGTGACTATACAGTTTGTAGACTATATTATACAGGGTGTATGGGATATGTTGCCAAAACTGTGCCAGAGAACTGAGATCACCGTCCCGAACTCGATACCATTACTCTTCTTTCTCGGAAATGAAAGCCGACATTTTTTATTCACTCCTCAATGTACTCGAGCTATTTCCGTTTGTGCCAGAATTATTTACAGTACCTATTTAGTTTATTTTTTACAGTTGTCTTACCACAGTTGTTACGGTTTTTCACAACTTTTGTTTTTTTTTACATCGACTGATGGTAAGATAATGTGGTAAGTCATGAGAATGTTTAAGGATTTTCGAGCGAGAAGCATGGTCTGTTTGAACACACTGGTTAGTTTTTTACAACCTCACTTTTATGCCCTGTATTATAAAAATATTATTGTCTACTATCAAGTCACTCTATCATTTCCTCTATACTAACTTTAGTTTCATACTAGGTAATTCAGACGCAAACGTAAAGAACAATAATTAATCAAGCAGAGTGTTCTTAACAATACGTTCAATATTTACCGAACTTCCCGACATGAACTTGAAACTAATTTCCCAGCGCGGCCGAACGTTACTCAAGAATCCATCTGTAAGTTTAAAAGACGAAAAATAAGTCGAGGAGGGACTTTGAAACATTACAGGGGACCGAAACTAAGAAGGCTTTCAGTTGTTTCCTCAGGGAATTTGGTGAATAGGTTCTGAGTTTTTGGAGGTGTCAGTTCCAGAACGTTTTTGTTGTCTTCCTTGAACAATATGGTGGATCTGTACTTGGTGTTTATCTTTTGATGATTAACTATCCCTTTTTGTTTGTTTGTCTTAGAGATCTTGCAAGATTATAGCACCATACCATTGTTAGTTTTTATCTATCGTCACAGATTCAGAATCTGTTTGGTCTTTAGAGCGTCAAAAGGGCATCCTTAATATGCTTACTTCAAAGTCTAATCGGCTTACCGCATTTACCGCGTGGAATTCATAAAAAATAGTTAACATGACCCAATGTGAGAAACATATTTTATTCAATAATATGTCATTGTAAAATTTGAAAGTCGAGAAAGTTAGACAAAGTTTATGAATATCAATTATGGTTCGATTTCCAATAAAGCACCATTACTCGTACTTATTTTGTAACTTCGAATGTACTGTGCATACGAATAGTCTTTTGGCAAAATTCCTCGGAACCCACTAGCATTCAACTAATATCAGGGGCACGTTCTGTACAAGAAAATTCCATTTGGGTGTTTCCCATACGACAACCGAAAGATATATACAACCTTTGCCCCGCACATTACTGGTGGGAAGTTGACTAGGATGTGACAGGTGATTGGTAAAGGTGCGAGAACTGCTAGTTTGATGGATTACCGCAAGAAACTTTGCTAATATGTGCCGGTACTAGAATATCCAAGAAATAGGTAGTTACGGTGCGCCCTAATAGAATTTTGTTAGTAAGTATCGTCCGTTTCAGCCAAATGACGTCCACTGCTGGACAAAGGTCTCTCTCAAGGATTTTTATGTTAGTAAGTATAGTATGATAAAAAATCGAATTGAACAGGCTTGAAATGTTTTAGTATTTAACTTTGCACTCAAGATAGGTTTCAATAGACAATATTATTCGGCTTATTTTGTTAGATTTGTCAGTGACTATTAGAATGGACGACTGTACCTACGTGAACACATAATCTTGTCTTCTCTTAAGCAAGAATTGGATTGGAATACAATCGGAATTGTGATACAGTGTAGGCAACCACAACCACAGAATACGTAATAGAACAAGCACCACAACCAAGGTCCTAGAGCTTAACGTGGGTATATCCCTGCGAAATGACAATCGATGTTCGTACGAATTCACTCGAATTGCTTATTGATTGTCTTTCAATATTTCAAGCTACAAAATAACGTGGTCTACAATCTTTGCCAAAATAACAAAATTCAAAACATTTCTGTGGCCAAACGTTTACAAAATCTGAAAATACTTTTCTTACTACGCCTCTTTTTCTGTTTACATCTCCCCGTTCCTGGACATTCGAGAAAAAGCCGAAAGGGCCATTCAGTTTTACCTTTACATCATAAAACGGCGAAATAACAGCGGGACAGGGTGTAACAATCAAGGTTGATTGTGATACCGACCCTTTTTTGTGAGAGACACTTTTATTAGACGAAGAATGTACGTAAAGCCGTACTATAAGAATAACATGTTTCCGTTGAGTAGGTGACGTGAGACCCGGGCAAGAATCTGAGTATGGAGAATGTTTGGAAAATTTAAGAAATGATACGAATCAAATTAAAACAGGATATTTTTCAATTTAATATGTCACTATTTTAGATGTTTTAAGGCATTAAAGCTTTTTGTGATACATAATATTGCCTCTTTGTGGTGAGGACTAGCTCTAAAGTGATTATTTCATTTAATTAACTGATTTAATGAGTGATCATTTATCGCCTCGAGAACGAATAGCTCGATAATTCGTTAACTAGATAAGTATGTGATATCAGTTTAGTACGGATTTTGCGACTTAATTGCTTTAAGGGAAAGACATTTGAGCATTTTATGAATTTATACTCGTAGATAAGTTGTCTTAAACAAATGAAAACATACCTACTTGTTTTTGTATTTACGCGGGAAAAGAAAGATAAAGTTTTTAATTTCATGGTAACGAATCGCGGGCGCTAGTTATTAAAATAAATACAAGAAAAGTAATTGAAGCGGAAATTGAAACTGGTTCGTTTTTATTTGTAAACATTGTGCAAGATATTAACGCCCGTATTCACAAACGATAATTGTAAGTGAAGCAGCAAATCGAACGCACAAGGTTGAATAGAGCTCTGTGATTGGTTCGTGTGTCACCCTGTGCATCCACGCGCACTGTGAGACCTCATAGAATGTATGTGAATACGGGTGTACTTGTAAGTTTGTTTTAGTTAGAAGTTGCATTGTCAGGAAAAATGTAACGACTCTTATAAATCATAGACTGCAGTGTAAAAGGACCCTATTTGTTGTCGAGATCGAAAACTGAGCTCCTATTTCTAGCGTCTAGGTGAGAGAGTAAAACTGGCCAAGTGCGAGTTGTAATCGCGCACAGAGGGTTCCGTACAAAATTGTAGGTAAACAGCTGGTTCCTGAAATTAAAGTTTTTGAGCAAAAAACGGCAAAAAATCACGTTTGTTATCCCCACTTAAATATTTATTTTATTCTCTTTTTAGGACTTGTTAAAGTGGCAACAGAAATAAATCTAGCTAATCACGGTTCATGAGATACAGCCTGGTCTTAGTAATAGGGTTCCCTTTTTTGCTTTTGCCACTTATAATTTACCCTTCGGGTACGGAACCCTAAAACTGAGCCGTGTAACGAAAGTAGGTATTATACAATCTGCGAAAGTCGTTTTAATAAAGGCTCTTTCTTGAAGATTAGAGTGTGGGCTCCATTGTATTGGTCTCCGGTTGATTGAACACCGGCGCAGGTGGTCGATAAATGAATTTTCCCATTTTTCCCATTTCTCAACTCGGCCGAAATTGATTTCCATTCACCCAAAGAACACTGGCAGCTTTTCTTAGATTATGTATTAGGATTTTGTTTATCGTATTTTCCTTACCGGCGACATTATTTTATAACTAGCGGCCGCCCGCGACTTCGTACGCGTGGATTCCGTTTTACCCCTTTCATCTATCTTACGCGGTTTAGATTTTTTCATACAAATGTTTTTTCCCGCTTACTTCCAGTCCCGTGGGAATTTTGCAATATCCTGTTGTAACTAAGCTTTAAGTTTACTAAGGTACCTGCATGCCAAATTTCAAGCGTCTAACTTAAGCGGTTTAGATTTTTCATACAAAAGGATTTTCCCGCTAATTCCCGTTCCCGTGGGAATTCCTAAGTATACTATAACCTGCCCAAGAGTATGAAGAATAATTGTACCAAGTTTCGTTAAAATCCGTCGAGTAGTTTTTGTTTCTATAAGGAACATACAGACAGACAGACAGACAAAAAATTTACTGATTGCATTTTTGGCATCAGTATCGATCACTAATCACCCTCTGATAGTTATTTTGAAAATATATTTCATGTACAGAATTGAACTCTACAGATTTAATAAGAGTATAGATAGATAGATAAATGTTCATTCGTATGAACATAAATAAGTAACCTTACACGTTATAACGCTTGGATTGATCTTCGTTGTAATATCTACCTATGAACACGTTGACTTGTAGATACTTATGTAACAAAAAAACAACGAACCACAAAAACACGCGCTTGAAAATATTAACTTTGTTTACAGACTCATAAAAAAATCTCATCACTCACAAAAGTGTTTAATAACCAAAAATGTTGCGAATTAAATATTTTTAATTACAGCGGCGGTCTTTATGACGTCATTCTGCCCCGCTCCCGTCTAATGGAGGGTGGTCATTAGTACACAGTTGGTCAAAAAAACTTGGTGACACATCCGGCCCTATCGCCGAATCGAGACATCAAAAGTGTAATAGCGAATATGGCGGCCATCGCGCCCGTTGATAGGGCTGCCCTGCTCGCAAAATTACTAAATGTTAACGTCATTTGATGCTACTAATGTAGAGACGAAAGCACATCAGTCTTTACATTTTTGTTGCAATATAGCATCTATTACAACTAATAAAGATTCCGCAAATTTTAAGCTTGATGTACCGTCACTAGTACTCATCAACTTCTCTCAGAACATTTTTATTCGAATGCTCTTAGACATAGTACCTACATTTATCTCTTGACGTTGATCGACAAGCAAAAGTGTTTCGTTTTCAGAAGTGAATACTTACTTTATTTGAGATATTATACAAAATATTTCAACAAAAAGTAATCCAAAGAGGCTATTCAATCAAGTGTTATAGATGTTAAGCCGCTCAAAACAAATTCAGAGGTCAATTTCATATCCATTTTTCGCATAAAGCGGATTTAGCGTCGCTGAAAATTGTGGATTAAATTGTTAAAAAATATATTTTTGTTCTATAACAGTTCGACGTTTATTCCATTGAGCCAAAGCTGTTATTAGTTTTATCAAAAACTACCGTGTGAAAAACAAAGAATTGTAAATATTTTTTCTTTCTTTCTTTCTTTAAATTGTATTTTTTAAAACATAAATAACTGCATTTATAAAAATATCAGAGAGCCTGTCCAGAATCAATCTGGCAGCTTAGAACGTTTTGTAATTTTATTTTGACAATATTTTAAGGTAACGTGTTACTAATGTAACGTGTTCAATTTTATGAAGAAAAAAAAAACTTACAATCTGGCCTCACTTTTTTGTAGGACTGTGTTTGAGATTGCTGAAATGTAGCTTGACGTTCGTTCAGGCAAAAAACGCGATTAGCAATATTCATGACATTTCATCGTTGACAGACAGCCCTGCTCCTTAAGTTTCTCGGTGCCTGCCGTGCCAGCCTACCCCTTTACCGGATTTATGACGTCGTCGTGCATTTGAATAAGTTTACCATAAAAATACGCGTTCCGCGGCCAGAAACTTTGGCAATAAAATGCAAATGGTGACATTGGTGACGCCTCTAGATTACACAGCCAAGGTTATAGATCTAGCCTAGGACGGCAGCCCGATGCAATGAATTTCAAATTATTGTTCATATTAGACACGAAGGCCTAGTGTGAGTTTTCATCAAGTGACATTAAGGCTGGTTTTAGAATCGCGCTGACCGCTCGCTGATCGTCGGCGCTGACTGATCAATATGTATGTAATTGAAGGGAACGTTCCTGAGTGACGCTGATCGCTTAGCGCCGACGCATCATACATTTCGGCTGTCTGCGCGGACGGTCAGCGTGCGTCAGCGTGACTCTAAAACCAGCCTAAATGTATGACGGATTGTACAGCGCCCCTAGCGGGAAACGTTCAAAAACTAAAATTTTCATTGATGTAAACTCACACTCAACCCACTGGTGACGTCCCCCTTTCCTATACAGATTCTAGATCTGCAATACTTTTTATCCGGGGAAGTAATAACTGTAAATAAATGTATTTATTGAATATTGAGAAATACACCCTCAATTTCTCGATAATATTGAGATCACAGAAGCCGCTTATTATTTGAGATGGCAAGAAAGAAATATCTCCAGGATTTTCTCTTAAGGTGTAGGGTAAACTTCGCATAGTTTCCTTCAGTGGTTTGGCGGCATTTGGTTCGTTACGTCTTACCGGTAATGTTGACATTGTTTTATGAAAGGTGTTCGCAAAAAACGAGGACCCTTGTAGGCATATGAAGACAAAATCCCCTCTAAGCTAATATTTGTTACAACAGATCAGAATCCAGAATCTTACGATTGCAATACCAAAGTCCGATCTACTCCAGACACTTTATTTTCTATTGTGCGCAAAGTTGTGTCAAAGTATTATTGTATAGCTGCTGATTGAATTAAAAATTGGATTGCAATATGTTTCCACAATCGGAATTTCTGATGGAAATTCTACCGTAATAAGTGCTTCGCTTTATGGCGCTGGCCGCATAATCACGGTTTCTCGATATCGTGAAGTATTCTGCCGCAGACCTGTGTATGATGCGCTCTCTTGTCAACACGGGTATCCTACCACAAAGAAAGCGTGACCTAAGAGTTTAATTAAGTCCTTTGTCCTGCAATTCTAATCCCGACTCTATAGATCCTGACTGCACTGACGTGAATCCCATTACCGGTTATTGAGTTATTGTCCTGAAATATTCTTGGACGTTGTGGTTTATTAAAGACCACAATTAAATATAAGATATTTTTGAAATTATTTCATTTATTTATTAATTTGTGCTTATCCACAAGCATGGCGTGGAGGCCGGTCCTTTCTTTTCATCATGGGTTTTCAAATCATCCTTCTTGAAATTCACTTATGATTTTTCGTGATTATTAAAGTAACTCTATCATCAGAAACACTTTGTGAGGTATTTAACACTATCCCATTTTTTCTAATTATGTTTGGTGCCTGCATGAAAATATAAAAACAAAATCATGTAATATTAGGAGCCCGTTAAAAACCGTAAATATAGTTTAAGTCCGGGTCGTAACACACGGCTCCCATTCTGCATTACAGCGAGGAATATCATCTTACTGGTATCGCTAGGTTTTCTAGAGATAAAACTCGAGAAACCTAGAGTATAAAAATAAAATGTATCTAAGAGAATTTATTTTCTTAAAATTATAAATACAGTGAGTGTATCTGGTTTGGTTAGTTTCTATAAGATACCTATCATTACGTTACTATCTTTGTCTTTTTTATTAAATACGGACTCTAAATTTTGCAAATGCTCTTCATGTGTTACGACTTTGGTGACTGCCTTTGAACGTAGTGTATTATGAAATGATTCATTTCGTTTGAATTTTTGCTAATTTCTTTATTTGTGACTTTTTGTTATTTTTGGAATCTTATTTTATTCATATTTTTTCCAAATACAATGTACATACTTTTAAATAATAAGTAATTCTAATAATTCATATTATCTAGGTTATGTATCGCTGTTGGTTTCTTTATTTAAATTAATGAATTACCATCTTTTTCCTATTATTTGATAAAAAAAGTTTATTATATTTATGTTGTTATTTCTCTACAAAATTAGTTTGGCGAACACCAATTTTCGTAAAGCGATGTCCACCAAAAACAGTTTGCAAGTTCCATGGGCGGTGATCAATCATCGGCAGCCAAACGGTCAGCCGGCTGATTGTTTTTGCCGCCCACTATCTAATACCAGCGCATTGTTTAGGAATTACATGTGCACATCTGTAATGGCGGGTAGATTGATTGATCCCGAATCAGTTTTGGGGTCTTTGAACTGGAGGTTCAGCTTGTGTTGAATAGAGAGAGAGAATCCTGAATCCTCATCATCAATTCCTTGCTATAACTGTTCCTAGGAGTCATCTACTCTTGCTACTGTCTAGCTACATAAGCTTGACCTCCTTTGGTTGGGTTTTTTACCGGCGGTTAAGCTGTAGATTCTACTAAGCATCTCTAGCCTTGCTAGTGTCACTGTCAAGCTACAAACAAACTTTTCTCTGACCTTCAATGGTTCCTGGCTACACAGGAGTTGCAGCGGTGGGAACGAGAGGTGGGAATAGTCCCTTGATAGTGTCTAGCTAAATCGTGATCCAGAGTCGTGGCCTTCCCCACCGTGGGCCACGGCATATGCTGAGTGGAGTCCCATTGCGATGGGCATCGCTGTTGCGACAGGATAGCACTGCTCAGTTCACTTTTTATTTCCTTGTAATATTTATGTACTATTTCTGTCTTTTTTTCTGTATACGTTCTCTGTCATGTATAAGTGATGTTCATGGTAATAAATGTATCTTTCTTTCTTTCTTTGATCCATTTTTTCACGGAAGCATACAACTTGATTGAATCTTAACCATAGATTGAGGCGTGTGATTGTTTGAGGCTTCAATGTTTAGAATCACATGACAAAATCCATGACTCCGATTTTACCGAGTTTTGTACCCTGTTTGAAATACGGAGCGTTTAATTCCCCAATTGGGGTAGGTCGAAGAACAATGAAGCACTCGACGACATTGCAAAGATTCCTCATGTTATAATTAGGTATGAATTGCGGACGAATGTTTCATTCACACCGGAGTAGGTGGTTCTTTACACGGAAGGAAATAATACAAAACGTGTTACGTACTCTTAAAATAGAACCCATTATTAACGGACGTAAATATTTCCTTAATATTTATTACCTCGTTCTGCTTACTGCTAACATTCTTGTTTTCAGTCTATTTTTGTAATAATATATCCGATTGACTACTGAAAACTAGCCAGTATTTCTGTACTTCATTAAGAATTGATCTTCTTTTGTTTAAAAAAATAATGTTCTACTTCGTTATAAGTAGGTACTTTTCAACCGACTTCAAAAAAAAGAAGGAGGTTCTCAATTCGACCCGTATGTTTTTTTTTTCTATGTTTGTTACGCGATAACTCCGCCAATTATGAACCGATTTGAACAAATCTTTTTTCGGCGTATAGGTAATAATATCAAGGGTGGTCCCATTTAAATGACATTGGGAACTTTTTGCCCCACTTTTCGAAAAGTAGCGGACACCAACGAAACCTATCACAGATGATACATACTAATATCCAATGAATTTCCGTGCATTTTTTTTTCTCTCTTATATGGGAATATTGAGAAAATGAAGTTTTAATATTTTATTTTATTTTACATTTAGGTAACATTTTTGACGACCTCCGTGGCGGAGAGGCGCACACACCGGTTTTCAAGGTGTGCCGGGCCAATCCTGAGGTCCCGGGTTCGATTCCCGGCCGGGACAATATAGAAAACGATCTTTTCACATTGTCTCTGGTTTGGATGTGTTGTGGTTCGTCGTTCCCGATTTCCATAACACAAATGCTTTAGCTACTTATTTTGGGTTGGAGTAATATATGAGATGTTGTCTAATATTAATTTAAGTATTTATAATATTTTATTTACTTATATTATTTTATTTATATTTTTTTATTTATTTATATTATTTTATTTACTTTTATTGGTTACTCTGCAATGCCAAACAACATAACATGTAAAAATATCAAATCATTTTAGACAAATATATTTTCAACTTAGACTCGTCATATCTCAGAATTCCCATATCTCACAACATAGCGCTTTAAGTGAATATACCTACAAGTATAAAGCTTTGAAATAAAATACGTTTCATTTTTGTCCGCCCTGGGGCATTTTCTCATATTAAAGTTCCCATTGTCCTTTAATAATAAAAAACAACCCCCAAGGGTGGAAAATTGGGGATGAACTTTTTTATACGCAATATCTCCGCCGATTATAAACCAATTTGAACGATTATTTTTTTGTTGAATAGGTATTATCAAAAGGGTGGTTTCATGCGAATTTGAAGAAAATATTTCACCCCCAAGGGTGGAAAATTGGGGATGAACTTTTTTATACGCAATATCTCCGCCGATTATGAACCAATTTGAACGATTATTTTTTTGTTGAATAGGTATTATTTGTGTTCACGCATTTGAAGTCGGTTTTTTTTTTTAAGTTATTCACTGTTACGAGTACTTCTGCAAACGTCGGTATTACCAAGCTAGCACTGTGCTAGTGCAGAAGATCTTTGGTTATTTTAATAAAAACTGTGTTGCAAGAAAGAAAAAGTCTGTTTTCGATTGTACAATAGAGACCAAATTCCAATCGCATGTGCATTCCTTACAAAACAACAATACAATACGTTTTACATTCCATTCCCATTTATCATTTTCAATATTGACAGTCAGTTAAAGGCGTCTGTTATAGACCATTAACGATTTCAGCTGTGTCCTGGAGCCATAGCCAATCCAATACGACGCATATTGTGTAGATCCATTAACCCCAGTGATTTGTATTAGGGCGTCATTACGGTGATAGGTTATAACTATAGGTACATCTACTGAAGGTTGGGAAACGTAGAAGGCAGTTATGTCATTAAGGTGGGCTAGATAACTACAAACGTATTCAAAAATACAATTACATAACCTACCATGATTCGTGGCATGATTTGTAAAGGTATAATGAAATAATTCACGTTTCATATTTGGTTGGAATTGCCACTTAAAGTCCCTTGGGTTGATTAATTAAAAAGAAATAACTGCTACAAGTGGAAGGGTTGTATTAAAGGACTCTTACCCCACCACCATGTAAACAAATAACTGCACTACGTATAGTTAAGCATTATTAAAATGTTAGTACACTAAGTAGCTGGCCCGGCGGATTTTGTACCGCTAAAAATCACCTATGTTCATCAGGGCTGCGGAATTCTAATGGTAAAAGAACAAACAATGAAATCTTTCCTCTTTAGTGTGATAAGTTGGGTTCATCAAGGATCGAAATGACTGGCCATTTACGAGTAAATCAATTTTAATAGAGAAAATTTCCACCAGTTAAAGACAATCATAGTCTTGGATACCAAGCTTCATTTAAAACTTAAATACCTACCAACAAAATAAAAGAAAGTGTTCCACAATTTGCAGGATTACACGTTTTAACTTTTCTTTTGAAAGCTGCCTACTTCTCGACTATACTAGCAACAAAAGTGTGAGAATTTCTAGGCAAAAGAAAAAGTTACCGCAAACATTTACACTGACAAAGACTGCTCTTCTGCGGTTTGCTTTTAAACGACAAAAAGGTATTTTGCAGGTACACAAGGAATATGTGTATGTTTTTATTAGTTTAATCATATTTATCTGGGCAGGAAGAAAATCCTCCCAATTCTTCATGCGAATGCTAATAAATATTAAGGTGATTCTTGTATCAGTAATTATCGTAACAGCTATGATTAACAATATTACTGTTTATTAGTCGATAAAACTGTCCAAAATACCTACTATTTGTACATTTGAAGAGTACTTATTTATTTATCTAAAACATTAGTAATATCGATTCTGTAATAAATCGGAGCCACTTAAACTTGCTAAGATATTCGGGGCTATTCAGTAAACTTCGGCCAAAGCCTAGCATTTATTATTACCTACCCTAACCTATTGGTAGGTAATTTATTAGACAGGACAGTAATTAGCCGAGCACAATGAGGCCCAAGTGAACCGGTACATTTGACTTGATCAATAAACTCAAGGGAATAAAAATGTTTAGGTACATTCTTATGCTCGTAATTAAATGGGATTCAACTTCAAAAGCCTCCACGGCCCGTTATGAAGAATACGTCGGAAAAAGACGTCTCTCATCTTAATTAGCAATGTTTTTAATGATTAAAAATAATTTCTGTTTTTCGGCTCATGATCACAGAATGTTAGTGAACAAAGAAGTCGAAGCTTTACGGGAGAAAAGGTGGATTTATGCGCGTGGAAGCGTGTTTTTTTATTACTGCAGGATGGCCGGTCGCAAAATGCAATTAGGGTGGGGGCATACAGAGCATTCATGTGACATAAACAAATTTCTGCTGTCGCGACGGGTGGTATATGTGTGTGCTCTAGCAGGTACAGTCGCTGTGATATAATAGCAATTCCGTTGGACATATTTGCATCGCGCAATCTTTTTTCTTGAGCGCTGGAACATGCTTTTTCACTTGAAAAATCTACTGCCTCAGCCTTTTCTTATTTTCTGACATTAGAGTAAGTTTCGGTGAGGTAAGGAGAGAGTATTCTCAGTGTCTTGGTGCACAAGAATTAGTTTATTTATTTATTTATTTGATCACCAATAAGGTTATATTGTAGCGTTCACAAGTCGTAGTTGAATTGGATTTAGGTAGGTATACTATTAAAATTGATTGATTAATGTTCACGAGCGAATATTGTCTAACATGATATCCTAAAGGTAGCCGTCGCACGCCCGCTCTTTGACAATTTTATTTTGAATGACTCTAGTATGCTCAAAAGTCTTTGTAAATACCCTTTCATACACACCAGTCACTTCTAAAATGACAACAATAAAATCCGTCACTCACGTTCCGTGGCAGGTCCGACACGCGCTGTGTTGCGACGCGGCACGACTGTAATCGCAAGCCCGCAGCCGCCCTAATGGATTTCAAATTACGGGTCTTGTATTGTTACTTTCCACGATAATTCAGGTCCGTGCCATGGATAACGTTGACATTCATGTCAACTTTCGTGATTTAGCAACCTAAATTACAGGTTTCGATACCATTTATTTTTAAATTACAGCCGATTCCATTATCGAAACAATAGCCCTAAATTACCGCTTCAGGTTGTTTCATTTCTATAGTTTCGATTTTGTCTTGTAATTTTGAATATACAACTATTCTATGCCCTAATTATACCTAACACTGCTTTAATGTCGTTAAACTACGTTTTTACAGACAATGGAGCGCTGTAGCGTGATATTAGAGACGTATTTATATTGTTTAAGTTCGCAATTTAAACGCAATGTAATCCCAAATAAACAAGATATAGCCTGTTTGTCTCAAGGTTGGCATTGCAAACAGTTTTAGTACAGCGCCGCAGCCGCACCACACGGGCGAAACTTTCTGATGTTCTTTCCCTAAAAAGGCCGACCCTCTATGTAATTAAGGTCCCGATGCGTCAACTTTGTTGATGGGGGTTCAAAAGCAATGCAAACCGAGTATACCTAAGTACACTTTAACTCGAGCGAAACCAGTGTCCCCAAAAATTTCACTGTTACCTGAATGAAAATTAATTTAACGTATAAAGCTCTAGAGGCCGAGTTCCGAGCGAGCGAGGCTCGCTGCTAGTGAATATCCGAGTATTTAGGTGTCCAAAATTTCGTTTAGGTAGTGTTATAAACGGTGCGTGGCTCTGTGCGCGTCAGTCGAGCAACTTCGAAGCCAAAATGATTTATAACCCAACTACCAGTTAGCTCCTTTTGTGTTACAGTCCTCAGACCATCAGCGTAACATGTTTGCTGCAAAATCACAAATAAAGCTACGTTAGACGTTTCATTGTTTAGCTTAAAGCGTAGGTAAGAACGTCCGAACAACATTAACCAGGTTTTGCCACATTTAGACCCGGTTTCCACCAAGGCGGAGCGGTGTGGAGACGAGAGATGTGCGGCGAAGCTGTCAGGCTATTTCCACCAAAGCGGAGCGGAGAAGAGAGAGCGGCGCGGAGACGAGAGGAGATGTGTGAGCTGTGCTTAGCTGTCAGTCTATTGCTATTTATGAAACACCGCACCACTCCGCACATCTTCGCACCGCGTTCCGCTCTTCTCCGCATCGCTCTGCTTTGGTGGAAACCGGGCCTTAGCCATGAACACTTATAGTCATTCGTAAGACTTAGTAGGTCTTGTAAATTTTCCGATCTTTAAACTCTGAAATTAGTGTTTGAACAAAGTACAAGTTTCCTAATCTTAATCCCACGGTCTAGTTACACAAACCTTTTAAACAAAAAAATGTCAGTTACAACACAACCCTTTTCAGTAGCAACTTCATAAGAAGTTCGCTCAGTTTTTGCTGCTCAAATTAAGTTAGTTTACAAGTTGGAAATCTTCACTAAAATTAAACATTCTCCAATCAATTACCCAAGGCGTACCTACGTACTCGGAGAGAATATCGACTAGCGCCATATTGATTTAAGCTGAGCCAAGATTAGCTTCATAATTTCCTGTGCTAGCCGCCTGAATAATCGCTGAATTTCTGGCTGAACTGTGACCAGCTCGGGTTTAACTTGCTAATTTTGAATGCTAATATTTGATTCGTCAATGAAGACACGTGAACTCAGTGTTTAGTGCAAAGGTCGGTTAAACAGCGTGATTTTAGTCTAAGTTTAGTTTAATTGTTATTGTTATGCCTAATTTGGCGACTATTCAAAGGGTAAATACTCATTATAATCATGTTTGCATCATTACTCTAAAAAGTATTGCACGTTAAAGTAGTTTAGTACGGAACTGTTCCCACCTGTCTTTTCCACTGCTGTAGGCTCGTAACTCCTATGTTCTAACGATCTACAGCTTGACCGAAAATAAAAATTTTGCTGTCCAAAGTCCCAGTCAGTCAAATAAACCATAAATAACTTATTTTTTACTAAGTAGGATTTTTACACAGTGTGACAATAGGGAAAGTCAAACATATCTCCGAATTCGGCCCTGCTTGCGTTAACGAAACAAATTAAATAACTTTTCGAGAATGAAAATAAACCGGGATCGGTACAAAGTTAAATTAACTCTGATACCGAACAAGAAAATACGGTGAGATAAGAATTCGTTGGGAGCAAACTTAGTGCCGGCAACTATAAAAAGTCCATTGGTTCGTAGTCACAGAATACTTGGATGTCAATAGAGTCGAATTGTTCAATACCGGTCAAGTGCGAGTCGGAGTCCCATGCGGCGGGTTCTGTATCATTACACAAAATTGAAAATTTTATAGCAACGTTAAAATTTTACAAAAATGCTAAAACAATGTCGTTTCAGGTCCATACGAGGCATTTCGCTTTCAAAATTTGTTTGATTCCAATAAAAGGAAATTAATGCGATGCCTATGTTTCCAAAAATCTTCATAGGTTCCCATACATTTTTAAATTTTACGTCATTTAATGATTATATATAACCTAATCAACTATCACGCCAAGTATACAGCCTAGCGACACTCAAATTGACGGACAGCGTAGGCTTTTAGGTCTTGTTGCACTTTTCAGATTACAGAACTCTAAAAATTTCCCTCGAACGCGATGATTTCGGAAATTCGAGCGAGAGCGGGTAACGTAATTTTCCGTCGTGGCGTCGCCGTGGTTCGACGTGCCGTGTCGTGTCGCGGAACGATTAGATTGTGCGAAATAGAAAACGTGGCGGCGGGATAACCAACAATCAGGGGGGATCATCCGATAACACGGTTCGTGCGCCGATGGCTGATTTATTGATGGATGATACAGAGGAACTTTTGATTGTTATTAGCTTTTTCAGGATGAGTTTTTGGCCCAATTTTGTGTTCTAGTTAAGATGGAATAGTGAGAAGGTTGAAGTTTGGTTTATGACTACTGTGTTTTCTATGTATAATATTTATGTATTTACAAAAAAAAAGTATTTAAGTATGTTTATATCCGTTGTCTAGTACCCATAGCACAAGCTTTGCTTAGTTTGGGGCTAGCGGCGCAGTGTAAAATGTCCAAGGATAATTATTTATTTATTTATTCTAAACGGACTGGGACTTGTATGCAGTAGTGATTTTTCTATTGGGATCTTAGCTCGTAACTGATCTTTGTACAAATAATATGAAATCTATACTCATTTCTCTTTGAAAATTTCAAGCCACAAACACAATAATAAATCGTAGTTGAATTGTTGCACCCAAAATCGAATAAAAGCGTGTAACCAGCACGTCATAAAAATTCATAAGATGATAATTAAGTCTGCAAATACGATTTGCGTGAAAACGTTCGCGTTAAAATAAAAACAACGAACGCAGACGCATCCAAGCTGTAAACGTGGAAACAGTAGCATTAATAACATCTGGGCGAACGCGAAGGATTGACAGTGCATTTAAAAAATGTATCCACAACGCTTTGAGGGGCGGCGTAGCGCGAACGGGGCAGATGGAACTGGTTTTTAAACACGGATGGTGGCTCAGAGGTGTGATAGCTCGCTAAACGTGAACCACAGTGTAAGGGAACAGTAGCTATTTTTTAGCTTAGAGCTCACATATGCGTGAGTTTGAACTGTAACTATAAAAATTTAAAAAAAAAATCACGGTCAGGTTATAAACTTGTTTTTAGTAGGTTAAAATGTGAGGAGAATTTGAATTGTACAAAAGGTGTTCTACTACTTTATTATACTGTGGTGCAGCATGCATTCCGTTACTCAAAAGCGGAAGATTTCCCTTATTTTCCGTTTTCCCCTACTCCCGGACGGTCCGCATGGGAGAGGAGGTTACACGATTTTTAACTTAGGCAACATTACTCAGCCAAGGCAGGTATGCCCGTATGCTAATGCGCGTCCTCAGTTTTTGGGGTTACTGCCTTGTGCAATGGCGGCTTTACATTATGTTTGAAGGCATATTACTCTTATTCGTCGGCTAACAGTAGGTACACGCATTTTAAATTGATTAAGGCTGAGTTGCACCACCTTATTTTAATCGTAATAATAACAATAACCGGTGCTTTTTGTATGGAATCTGACAGATTTTTGACGTTTGTCAAAGTCAAAGTAAGATGGTGCAACTCAGCCTAAGTCATGGACTTATATCAGCATTTTCCAAAGTAACTTTAATACGCATTCAAAATGTTTAAAATAAACTAGTTGATACAGCAAACTACGCGTTCAGTCTATTACATTTCCAATATGTCGATCCATTTACAAACTTTTGCGGCATCAAAGATTATTTTACGAAGTAAGTCCTCTCTCGGGATTAACAAACTAGTTTACGAGTAAATCAGTAAGTTTGTTTGCTAGTTTTCATGGACTATATCGAGCTATGTCAATGGGTCCATTAAATTTCGAGCAAGTGGACGAGAATCCTTCAAAACTTTGGTATAGAGACAAACAAAACAAAAGAATATCTGAAGAACAAAGGAACTAGGTAGGTACATAATAATGCAAGTCGTATTTATTTTACACAAAATATCACCTGCACACTTCATAAGTGCTGAGAATTCACGTTGTAACTTCCACACCTTGCTATCTTTTCCACCACTTCACGTCAACGGTATTGCTGCTGGGAACGGACTCGATATAGGTACTTACTCGTAGTTACATTTACCTCGCATTTTCACCTTTAACTTTTAGTCAGTAGGTCGTTATTAAATATTTATGACATCATTGTATAAGTGACGTGTACATAGTTTATTTTTCTAAATTATAACAAAAAATCACGCAGGAGATTGTTATAAGTAGATGTTCATTTGTTAATGCATTTAAACGCTCGAATTAGTTATTCAAAAGACAGCAGTAATCTGCTTAATGGCACTTACGAAATCGTATTAGAACTGTCGTTTGATCGAAAAACTGTAAAACCGGTCCGCGAAATCGTTTTGTGTTTAGAAAGAGTTGAGTGTTTTTATCGGACCGAGTGCTGCGAGTTCAGGCGGAAAACTAACGAAACTCCACTAAACGTGCAATTAACAACAACGTAGTTTTAAGTCCATTTGTTCAATACGCTTCAAACGTTGCGCGGGCAGTTGTTTTTTTACGCCCGTAACGTTATTTCGGCACTTTAAGTTATGGGACTCGCTATTTTAACGGTCATGCAAAAAGTGTTTAGGTAAACGTTTTTTGAAATGCTAAAATAAATCATACGTGAATATTAAGAGTTGTTCTTGTTAATTATCGATGAGTGTTCATATACGTATATAGGGTGTTAGGTAAATGGGTATATGAGCCAACACTAGCCCATGTTAACATGGTCATATAAATGGTATGGTGAAGTCAGAAAATTGATATCTTCATTTTCATTATTTTAATTTTCATACAAATCGGATTTTATAAAATTTATTTTGTATGAAAATTAAAAAAAATAAAATGATGATTTCAAATTTCTGACTTCACCATACCATTTATATGACCATGTTAATATGGGCTAGTGTCGGCTCATATACCCATTTACCTAACACCCTGTATATTTATTTATTTAGTCCTTCATAATACCCAGTTAGAATATTTTCAGGAGTTATCAGAACAATTAAACACTATCTTAAGTAAGTACCTAATATTATTTCCCTGAAGTATCTACACTAAATAGTCTACAGTAAATAGACACAATTGATAAAAATCGAAGCATAAGAGGCGACGTTACATGTTGTGATAAACTAACTCTATTTAAAACGTGCTCTATTAGATTCTAACTTCATGTTTCATCTTGTCTTGTAGCGAAGGCATAACTAATTTATGCCGTTATAAGCCAAGGGGCTAATTTATGTACCTTTGGCTTTCTCCTTGAGTGCAACTTAGTTTGTTCTGCAATCAGTTTAAAGTCTCCAGTAACACTCGTTTAGTCCAGGAGATAGAAGTTTTTGTTTAAAGATTAGGTTAGGTTAAGTGACTCGAAGAGTTTTTATTAGTAAGAAATTCATTTGTTAACTGAGCTATTTGTTTAGACTGATTAATAATATAGAAATGGTCCGCAAAACCAAAGGATACTAATATTAAATAATAATGATAATACACTTAGGCCTCTTTATAACTTTTAAAAGAGATGATGGTAAATATTGTGAAAAAACTTTCATAGCTTTTTTAAATAAACTTTGGTGACTCTATAAAAACTGATATATCCTGGACTACACTCTGTTATGGGTGTGGCAGATACGTTAGGAATAATAGCCCCCGTAGTTGTAAGAAACTTTGTAGTTTTAGCGCATCTTGGCCCCAAGCCTAAGGAAGGCAAGCGGACCTCTGTAATTCGATAAGGCTGTTTTAAAACCTTTCAAATTGAGTTGAATGAAGAAGCAATAGCATTGCGCTATGAGCTTTTACTATACAATTAAGTCATTTAATAAGTTCATAATTCATTTGTTGCCTTTTATAGCTTTTTATAATAAAATGACACTTCATAAGTGAGTTATAACACTGTAGATATTTTATTTTTCTTTCACGACGCCAGTCGCGTATAAGCAATCAGTAACAAAGAAAGATGTGTGTATCATAAAAACTTTGCCTTGATATTCTTTCTTTTGCGTGTGAAGTTATTATGTATTCAATACATTATTCTGATGTTGTGCGTTTTTATCTATTAAGCAGGGAGAGTTATTTGAAATACTGAGGGTAGACAACACTCCACATATCGTTTACGTTGACACCGTAATAGGCCCCGGGACATTACCTTTTTCGCGTGACAGGTATCCAATTCAACGCGTTTTCCACATTATACAAACCCATTTGGGCTGATGCATGCTGGTTTAGGATATTATTATGAAGTCGACTGGAATATATCGTTATTTGAACAACCAAATAAATATGTATATTGAGTGAAAATTGAATGTGTATTAGGTCTACCTTTACTATTTCACGATATGAATCCGTATAAGAAATGCTAAGGTTTTTTAAGTGCTAAACGTAGCTTTATGCTTTATAAAAATAAGTATTAGACAGGAACATATAAAGCATTTTATATATGAAAAGGTGACGTGATATGAAGGGCGCTCTTTACGAGCGTATCACGTGGAGAGCCACATACCTATTGTTACGTAACAACACGTGCGTGACAACGCAATTGATGTTTTCTTGATAATGTCAAGGAAAAAACCGGAGGGAGGGTTTCAATTACGAATGCATTAATCACATTTTTTCCAGGAAAACATGGGAGGTTTAGAAATAACTGAAATGATAATACGTATACCTGTAAAATATTTTTCTGATCATAATCATACTCTTGTTTATGTGTCAGTCCAGTTGTGCCAAATGCACAATTTCGGAATACAATATTTCGAAGACGAGTCAAGGTAAGACGAATTACGACTTTATTTTTATTTCTTAAGTCGAGATTGTGGTAAATATTATAAAACGAGTACCTACTCAGCGGGACGTCACGTCGGTGTCACGCGAGAACGCTTGCGTGATAGTGCAACGAGCGCTCCTTTGATTGCAGGTGACGGGTTTAGAGGTGAATTGTGAATAAATTGAAGCTCAAAGATCGATAATTCATGCAGTATGGAGATGCTTCGTTGACGTATTTCAGCAGCAATGATGTAGATTGTAGATTGTAACTGTGTGTCTTCTTTACGAGGGTGCGAACCCAAGATCTACGGAGCAAGAGAGTCCATTTCACCAAACGTAAGAAAACACAGGCCTAAATTAAAACGGGCCTAAATTGCTGTGCTCATCCATACATGGCATATCTATGATTCAAATGTAAGCAACTTACAACATTATTTACATGCTCTAACTAAAGTGTATCTATTCACAGATTGGTGTAAATATTTCAAAACGTTTCATAAAAGATCCCGCTTACCGGTACGTCACGCGGGAGGCGAGCGACGGCGTCACGCGAGAACGCGTGCGTGATGGTGCAACGAGCGCTCCCTTGATTGTAGGTGACGTTCAGAGTTAAACCGCGAATAAATTTAAGCTTAAAATTGATAATTCAAACGCAATAAGTTGCTTCATTGACGTATTTTAGCAACAATGTTAATACACAAATTGTGTGTCCTATCTAAGAGGCAGCTAACCGAAGTCCTAAGGAGCAAGAGTGTCTTACTCACTAACCATTTGAACTCAAAGGCGTCAGCTGTATCAAAACTTCCCAAAATTGCTTAACTCGTCTATGAGACTTAGGTGACATTTCATCCACTTATATATTTGCTAAAGCTACCCATTCAAAGATTGGTGTAAATATTTCAAAACGTTTCATAAAATATTTCGCTCACTGGTACGTCACGCGGGAGGCGAGCGACGCCGTCACGCGAGAACGCGTGCGTGATGGTGCAACGAGCGCTCCCTTGATTGCGGGCGACTGCGGCGGGGGATGTGTAGTTAAATCGCGATATAGAATTGAGGCTTGAAACCGGATCAGTAGAGCCCAAAATTAAAATTATAATACTAAACCTTGGGGGATGCCTTTGTCCAGCATTGGTCGTCATTCGGTTGAAACATTGAGAGCCAATTATTATTTCAGGGAAAGCAGGAATATTAATCATTACTTTTATTTATTTGCATTGGCTCACATAACGCCAGAATGTTTAACTAAAAACTACGAAATAGTGAGTCGACTTTAGTGTATATTAAAATAAGTACCTATTCAAAATAAAACGCATCCGAGAGGAAAATTGTAGCTGATATCTTAGTCCCCGTTAAACTATTGTCAATTTTCACTATGACTATTTAAATAACATTACGCTAACGATGAAACACCGCCGATTTTATGGCGTATAAATGAGAATGGCCCGCCGTCAGTGTGATGGGGCTAGTCATCGCGCTCTAAATATCCTTTCATGAATTCATTAATTTACTTAATGAGCTAAACGTATAATGAAGCTTTGTTTTGGTAACGGCGGGAAGCCATTGTTTTGATAGGGGAAATTGCACACTTGAGCAAACTAAGCTGTTGGCCTTCACAGGGTGTTTCTTGTAAACCATCTTCGCTTAAATGTAATGTAGGTGTACAGTCTGCGTCAGTAAACTTGAGCGCTCATGTGAACAAATATGGCCGACTGGCATTGGTGGTTGTGACCCTCAGTGATGCGGAGATGTTTAATTGCAAACAGTACCAAGCAATGACCAATTAATTACTCACATCATCTCACTTAACATTAGGTGTGATTGCTTTCAAATACCTGCCTTGCTCTACCTGAAATTTTTTTTTATATCATACACTAACACTTTGGTACAATAAACTAATTGTGCTCTTAATTGTTCACAATACGCTCAATCTCTCCAAGTATAATTTTAATAATAGTTAATATTAAAAAGTAAATGTATTGTTTGATATTTACTATGTACAAAATTCACTAGGTACTTTCAAACCAATGTTATTTACATTTCACATACAAAAAGTTAAAGGACAAATCTATTCTCGCACAAGTAAAAGGAAATAGGTTTGCCTTTTTGTGAAATGGTCGTAGATGTCTATTTCGGGACTCCTGAATGATATACACCTGACCGTAATGGATATAGGATAAATACTTGTTTTGTATAGGTTTAAGAAATATCCGTGTAGGTGTTTGGTGTTCTTTTGTTATGTCTGAAGTTGGAACGTCCGATAATTCATAAAGCCGGATTTATATTTGTCTGACGTATTGTGTCATGACGTATCAAAACGAAATCGGTTTCGTACCTTCAGTGTGCAACACGTCATAAGCCATGACACAACACTAAATGTAAATTACAATATGAGACTAATTCCGTTCTGATGCGTCACGATACAACCCGTCAGACAAATATAAATCCCTCTTTGCCCGTGTAGGTGTTTGGGATGCTCTTTTATTATGTCATGGAACGTCAGAATATTTCATAACAGTTTCCTTGTATAAGCAAGTTAAAGTCTATTTTTAAATATCAATGCAGTGGATTGTACGAGTCAGCTCGGCGCAGTTTGGATCGCGCCTTATTGAATTATAGCCCGATGGTACGTGACTGAACGAATCCAGTGATCGGCCCATCAAGTCCTCGGTATTTGCTCGATTTGGAACGAATGCGGCGCACTTTAATCGATTCTTGAATAAAAAATCCGGCAACAATCACAAATCGTCTGGACCTGAAGGAGTTTGGGAGTACGTTAATGTGTTAAACACAATATACGAGTTTTTGCATTGGTTCCTTAATTTAACATACGAACCCCCAAGCCGAATGTAATTTATAATTTATTCTTTACCAACCATAAAATCAACGTAACTGTTCTATTTATTTACCTACGGTCCTGTTTTCCGCTCACGGAAAACGACGATAAAATTTGTTCCCTGATAAAGGAACTAATTTATATAAAACACCCTTAGGTGCCTATTATGAAAAGACGCCGGCACCGTGTAACTTCAAACATCTGCGGCGGTAAAGTCCCGAATAAACACTCCGCGAGCGAAAAAAGAGAGAGAAAAAATGAATAATCTAAAGAAATTTAATTTCACGATGGCCCTCTACCTATTCAGGAATGAGACACAATAAGTGAAAGGGTTTTCTTTCAGGTACCTCGACTCTAAAAAATTGAGGTAATGGAACGTGAATAACAATTCGGCCCTCCGGGGTACGAATCGGAGGTGGGGGGGGGGGATAGATTGATGGTACCCGTTTGTAGCATCTGTCGTTTAAGTGAGCATCGATTATAGTATACACCTCGCTGTTTCTTTGTTTGGCAAGCAATGTTTGACTTGGCTCATCAGTCACGCCGCCCGGGGATTAATTTCACGATATAAACAAATGACATGGTGATATTTCCACCCCGAAGGGACGTCTCCGGAAAGGCACCCCGTTATCGGGCTGCGTCTTTTGCTTTTATTATTTGTAAAAGGTTTTCTGAATGTTTGATAGATGGTGAGACTTATGAGATCTGAGGAAGGTGGGAAAGCAACGGTTCTTATCGCTCTGATTTGAATTGATGGTTGCTGTTTAAAGTTGCGGCTGCGGCGATTAGAGGGGTGATAGAAAAACTTAACGGACTTTTCTATAAAGTAATTTAAGTAACTCAGTAGGATGCACCCATTAGTTACACAGTTGTTATGTTTAGCTAACATTACTCGGCTTAGGCTGAGTTGCACCATCTTACTTTAACTTTGACAAACGTCAAAAATCTGTAATCATACAACAAGCACCGGTTATTGTTATTGTTACGGTTAAAATAAGGTGGTGCAACTCAGCCTTAATTTTTGTATGTCAAAACTTAAACAAAAAAAAAAAACAAAAAAAATTTTTGTTTTAGGCAAACAGAGAAAAAATGCACCTACTTTATGCATTTTTCATAAACTAAGTATACTTGTTTCATTTTTTTTGACGATGAGTATCCTTATTGTGTAACCTGTATTAAAGTTAAACACAAATCTTGTTTTAAGACACTATATAAAACTAGTAAAATGGTCAGAATAAGAGACGTCCAGCATTAGCCACGATTTGAGCTTACGATGTCGCAATGCGCTGTGACACCTAGTATCGTGGGCTTGTTTATCTTCTACATCTAATCTAAGTCCGAGATTAATGCGGTCACTGTTCTAAATAAATCGAGACAATGATCGAATAATTACGAATTTACGACTGGCTGTTATGAATCGATGTTAAAATGCACCGTGTTTTAGAACATTTCTTCCCGGATCTTTTAAAGTCCAGAGGTTCCCGGGTTTGGCTAACACATAACAGCGGGATCACGAGATAGATCCGGGATTGTACACTTATTTCTAAAAGATATTAAGACTAAACGATAGAATAAAAAATCTTGCATAACGATAGGCATTCACTGGGCAACTTCCTACCTAAGACTTTATCTGACTTAATATCAGGTGTGATTGCAGTAAAATACATCTCTACCTTTTGCTTAGTGAAAAAAATATTAAGCAATAAGTATACGACTGTAGTCTTCAATCTTCACAAAAATCCCTAATTTCCCCCGAAAAGTAATTTGATCTCGCATTTTTTATGGGATTGGCTCCCGCGATCCCTAATCCCGGGTTCAAACTAGCCCTGCACCTGTGTCGCACCGCGTTTTTCCCGTGCAGAAGACGCAGGCCCCTGTTGCAGTGGCCTCATAACTCGCAATTTGCAAGGCCACTGCAGTCCCGTGTTAAGTATTGATCGCAGTAAAATGTGAACACTGATATTTGTACGGTATTTGCCTTTTGTAACGCCACTTCGCTTGATTGCTGCGAGATCGATGTTTACATTTTGCTCAGTAAATAAGTAACAGTGATTGCATAGTGCAACTCGGCGAGATGTTTTATTTGTTTCGATGTTTTACATACACTTTGAAGTCCGGCTTTTTTTAATTCAGTTAAAGCTCGCCGTTCGTATGCATGACTTTTTGCGATAACGGAATTCGGTTTGAATAATTGAGTGGAGTTGCGAGATTTTACTTCGAGTTTGGCTATCGCTAACAAATCACCACTGGTTTGTAGAAACAAAACATTGGTTTCCACTGTATAAGGGGAACTAAAATGTAACAAGATTACTCGAGTTTCATTACAAAGAAGCGATCTACGCGACAAACATTGTCTGGTTTACATTTACCGAAAGGGATTGCGATTAACCACGTGAAGTGCGTCTCACCTCACCCCATCTCCACACACACGAAAACGCACCTTAAGTAAATTTTAGTATATTATTCGATAGGTAACATTAATAGCATTAAGAGAAACCCCCAGATTATAAACTCTGGCAGAGGGTCCCCTCGTTGTCAAGCCGTCCAACTTACCTTGCCTACGTTTCAAGGCAGATTTACAACGCCAAGGGAATAAAGTTCACTTCGACGGTGGAATATTTAAATTGTTTAAAATTCCATATCCGCAATGCCATTATTGTTAGCTTTGTACCAATTTATTTTGTTGTCACGGAAGAAAATAAGGGATTTGTGCAAGTTTATTTTTACACCATTATTATAAATTTAAGATTATTTTGGTTCCAGCTAGTTTGTTTTTAGTTCAATTGTAATAAATTTCAAGGGCGAGCGTTTTATCCAGTTTTCAGGTGTCCCTAGGTGAAGCTGAAATCTAGTCTGGATGTTAGGCTAGTGGAAAGGTGAAAGGTTAGCAAGTCATCGTAAGGTAGCTTCTAGACCTTCTTTAGACCTAAGGCTAAAACAGATATTAGTGATAACACCTGGAAAATTATTGCCTTTTGAATGAGGAACCTTTTAACTTATCATAGCGGTATTTTCGATCGGGCGAGAAGCGCGATTTACGATTTCTGTGACAGACGAAATCCACGTGAAATCTTGGGCTGATTCTTACACAACTTTACCTGTATTGCACAAACATTAAACATCCTCCGAAGATTATGTCCTTTTTCGTCAATACCACGTCAAGTTTCATATAGAAGAGATTACTTAACGGTGAGTGTAGGCCGTAAGAGTAAGCCTTGGACCCGCGGGCCCTCGCTAGTAAATAAGGATCACTGGATTATTGGGAACGGCGTTCACTCCCCAAGATGCACGATTTACACCACCTCGGCAAATGTTAAATATTAAGTTTTGTTTACTGAAGCCGCGAGGATTCGCGGTTCGGACTCAGTTTGGTTTTTAATGTTCTGTTTGTCTATCCGTTGTCTAGACGCTTGATTCTATTTGGTTTCGGGCTAAATAATGCCAGGATTTATTGATATTGTAAGCTAAAAAGAAGTGTTGGATCGTGTTGAATATCTAGCACAATAGAATGAAACTTACTTAGGTACGATTTGCTGCTTCACTTAAGCAAGCATTGTTTGTGAATACGGGTGATAAAATGTTTGAAATAGACAGACAGATGAGCATGTGGAAACTTCGTTTAAGGCTTCCTGGTTGTTTTACTGCGGAACTCTAAAGTCTTCGGCGCAGTGCTTTATGACTCTACGCAAACACAACAGCGGAGATGTATTATTGAAGCAAACGAATTCCGATTCGCATACGAATCGGCGCCAATCGTATACGGATTCGTTTACGATTTGTGCGATGTCGCATGCGAACTGGAACGAACGCTTCAAAAATACATCAGCGTTACTTTACAGTGCGTTTGTAGCCGTCTTTTTCAAACCAAATTTTCCCTGAGGATTAGTGATCAAAATATGAATTTCCAAACCATATACCGACCACTAGTGTGGGTGTTTTTGTGAATGAGTAAGCAACAAATCCAGTTAGGTACCTACACACGGGAGCGGAACGTAAGCAGATTACTTTACACCTAGCAAAACATCTCGGAGATAGATACCAGATAGATGTTTATCTCTAAGTCAATATGATAAGGTGCAAAATCGACTGCACGCGCTCACGCGACTTTATCCGTGATTGTATACAAGCAACGAATCTTTGGAAGGTTGTGATGATAATATTTCTTTCTTGTTTCCTTCGGAATATTCGTGTATGTAGGTATGAGGAATAACACTTTTTATGAAGAACGGAAGAAATTAATCATCGTTAGTAAAGCATGAAAAAATGTACTAATGAATTATAGTTTTTACATTGCTCGGTGGACCGACGATCTCAAGAAATAACTGTAGTTGAATGAAACAAGACAAGTGAAAGATCGTTTTTTCTGGCCGAATGGCGCAAGGATTATTCAGTTGTGAACTGGCATAGTTAAAAATTATGATAAATATCTAAAATAACTCATAGGTGACTAACTGACTGACGACATAGTGATCTATTCAACGCACAGCCCAATTAGGGTTGCCAACTATACTGTTTTGAACAGTATTATACTGTTTTTCACTAAATTATACTTTTTACTGTTGAACAAAAATAAAGTATAGGTACAAAATACTGTTTTCAGCTAGCATCACTAGTATCCATAGATATTTTTAAAAGTAAATGCCCAACACCACATTTAAGTACGCGTTGTAGAGCTATACTGTTTGTTTTTTTTAATACTGTCTGTTTTCCTTCTCCGACTAATATACTTTATATTTTGAAAGAAAAGTTGGCAACCCTAAGCCCAATTCATTGGACGGATCGGGCTGAAATTTGGCATGCAGGTAATGTTATGACGTAGGCATCCGCTAAGAAAGGATTTTACGAAACTCCACCCCTAAGGAGGTAAATCTAGTAATATCATATAGGTACTAATACCTAATTGTAATTTTACTACTCTATTGGATAACAAGCACCCAACAATATTTGCTTTACTAATGCTCAAACCTCCAACCGCGATGAGCACAAGATTACGGCTTACTCAAACCCAAACGTTCGCCTTAACGTTATTTACTTTGACATCCAAAGATACCGCCTAATTGAAGGTAAACAAAAATAAGAAAACAATGGCCTATTTTATTCGTTACCTACGGCCTTTCACCGCGTCGAACCCCACGGAATAAGCTTCATAAGATTAGGAGTTCCCAATGCTCGTACACCGTGTTTACCTTTTTATACCCGAAGACTCAAATCGATTTTCTTATTAGGGCGGCTTATTTTTTATTCTGTTAAGAAAGTTTCATAAAGATTCTCTTTTGTTTTTTGTAATTAATTATAGCGCTGTGGGGGGTTTGGTGCATAAACGGCTGTTTTATTTATTGATAAAATCAGTTGAATGGAATTCACAAGAATGGTTTCACACTACATCATAAACGAATCCGTCAAAATAGGAAAATCGGATGATGAATATAGGCTCTAGTGTGTAAACTACAAATGTGTAGTTCTACGACTGCTTCGGACAGTACCTTCAGTTCGAATGTATCGGAAATCCGCTCTAAGTGTACTGGACTAAACAATTTGCAACTGATAGAAAGCTCAAAGTTTAGTCAACAGCACATCGGACTGCACCATATTCTCAAAAATCACATTTATCACAACTACATAAAGTTACAGGTACGTTAAAGCAGACTTTACCTACATTATTCGTGTCATGCGCTACTTCTTATCACGGTATAGTGCGCGCGAACAGATAAGAGCTTCAGTGGTAATCCTACTTCATATCGTGTGGACTGTTACTGTATTGGTGTCTGGCGAGATGCAATAAGGTATTGTCCAGCTTCGATCGGCTTAAAAGTCGTTGGAGTTGAATCGTTCTTCTCGGACAATCCGATTGGTTTATGTAAGGTTCAATTTTATTTTAAAATTGACCATTACGCGCGCATTGTAACTAATGGAAAAACCTATGACGAAGCTACATCTTGCCGATAATATTTCATTACGGGATCCGGAGAAAAGGTAATTTAAAAAAATCAACAGTTTTTTTATTTTATTGAATCGTATTTACTAGGTACCATACATAAATGCATAGTCGTTGGCGGGGCAGTACAGCTTAAAAATAGGTAAATGAGGCCTGTGATAAAATGTGAAATATAACTCGTACCGGTTAGATTAGCAAAATAATTTCAATCTATTAAGGCGCAGTTTTACATGCACTTGCTATTGTTTTCAGCAGGTAACTTCAATGAAGCTTTGTACTCCCCATAATTTTGTACAGAAACTATTTAGGTTCCAATATGGTAATAAATTAGACACAAAGTACGGAACAGTTCCGGCTAGTTTGGAACGGCCTTAGAAGTGTGGCCGTAAATTAGACGCTACGAATGACTTGTTAGAGCTAATATAAGCACCTTATTCATCCAAAGCCTTTACTACTAGTTAGGTGTTTAACGAAATATAATACTTCCCTATTTATCTAAAGTCTTCTACGAGTAGGTATACTTAGAAATGAAATATGAACTTGGTCGGGGGACAGTTCCCACCTGAGGCAGTCAATACAAGTTGGCAAATATTTTTTTGGGTTAAGTATAAAAAATATGATCTGATGAGATGCAGAACCACTTTACACTGTTTTCCTAGGAACCAAAAAGTTAAAGAAGTTAGAGAAGAAGTGAAGTAACTGTTATAAGTATTTTACAGTACCCTTTTGAAGATAGCTGCTTGTACGAGTACTGATAATAAAAATATTTAAAGATTTCTGGTAGTGAAGTACCTAGCTGTCGTGTCAGAGAAAAAAAAGGTCACGGAATATTCGGAAGTCATTTGATTCATTGTAAGACAACGGTACATCAAGCCACACCTTGACGTCATATTTCATTGCATAAAAATGCCTCGTAACTGATGTCATGTACTTTGTAAAACCCTTCTTGTTTTATACATTTTATTGCATTTCTCCATCTGCCCGTGTTTCTGAGCATTATTAAAACATACAACAAAAGGTTTATGCTCAACCCACAGCCTTTTCGTCTCCGCTAGACATTGTTGACTATATAGTGACGTCACACATGCTCTCGGATTTATATGGCAAACATTAATTTGCCCCCGGCGCCGCTCGGGGCGAACAAACACGGTTACGAGTATAACAGGATGCACCCAGGTTCGTAGTGCATGTATGCAAGCATTCGGTTATTGTTTTGTTCGATCTCAGATGTGTTCAGGCAAATCATGTCAAAATCAAATTCGGTATTGGTATTGATTGAACAGCGACTCAGCAGTCGATGGTTTTGTAGTTACTTTCTTGATATTTCTTGTAGATTTTCTCAAAGAGGCTACAGCCTTGATCACAATGAGTGACCTTAGCTTCACGTGACCTCCAAACTGTGAAATTTCTAGTTTCTTGAAGACTGCAATGTTTTTGGTAACGTGCGAACTGTTAATTACTCTAGTCCTACTCTATCTCCCAAAGAATTCTATTTTCGAACAAAAAAACAGCCGCATAAATCAAAAATGATTCAATCTAAAGCTTTAATGAGAAAACTGGTATCTAAAAGTACTTTTAAAAACTAAACAAATAGACAAATTGCATTTATGTAATCCGACAGGATAAATATGTTCTGCAAACAGATACGTGCACACTCGGTATTGATGGGTTTATTCCCTCTAGCGCCCTAATTGGTTATTTAGGTAATACGATAACCCAATTTCGTTTCATAAAAGCAAGCCCTACGCACTTGTGCCTTAATTGCAAAATGCCTGCGCAGGTATTATTATAGCTGTTGGTATGACAGAGCTCATTCGGTTCCCCTCTGATTGAATGCAGACGTTTGCAGGGTTATTTAATTATGACCTGTCCCCAGGGAGAGATCGTGCGCTAACCATGTGTATGTACACGTTAAAATTTTGGGGTTCCGTATCGATTTTGCGCTTATAAAATATTCACACACTTTAAAACTGGTCCGTTATTCCCGTTTGTTGTTTCGGGCTATTGTTTTTGTTTCTCACCAATTTTATCCATCAGGTTTGTTGAGCCCCACATAAAGTTGCTGCAACCTGACCACTAAGGCTGAGTTGCACCATCTAACTTTAACCGTAACAATAACTGATTTTTTATATAATATTTGAGATATTTTTCACGCTTGTTAATGTTAAAGTAAGATGGTGCAACTCAGCCTAAGTACTGAATGTAAACTAGTTTATACCTGTCTCACACAACTGTGTCACCTGGAAAGTTCCATGAGTAAATGGAGTGTTGGGTCCTTAAGTAACGATCCGTGTTGTTTGCACGAGGAATAATTATTTAAAGTGTAAGCAATGCTCGGGCCGCGTCACCGGAGACGATGGAATTAAGTCTGTCACACAACTGTGACGAAATGGCGTGATTCCGTCACTGAGGGTGTCACCTTCCGTACTATTTGGCAGCTGTCACTCGCTACGTTGCCACAGATTATGCACACGCGGTTACGGCTGTCAATTTATATGCAAACGTCACGGCTTTGTGCCAAAGGCTTTGAAATTATTTTATAATATTTATGACTAAATTCTGCCCGCGACATTTCCTGGCCTTCAGAATGCGGTTCTGTTCACAACTTTCATCAAGGTTTGTGATTAATTAATTCATATTAAAATTTATGGAACTTCTTATTGTTAAATAAAACTTCTTGTACTATCAACATCTTGTAGAGACCTAATATGCAACCGCAACTGATGTAACTGACATGCTGGTCTCTAGGGCTCTAATAAACGTGACAAGGAACGCATATTCTAGTAGGTATTAGGTCTATGTCTGTGCATTCATAATTCATAAGTTGTAACATAACGGAAAAATATTTTCAGTAAAGTATAGGTTTATTAACTAAATGGCAGGTACTAGAATAGTCAAATAGAGCTTCTTTGAAACCTTTCATGTTGTTTATGAATAACAAATTCCTTGAATGTTTAATGCCTGTGTTTCTTCAGGGAAAAGTAAACAGTCACTCAAATAGTAGTAATGGCTAAATTGCAGTGAAAAACATGTAAATTACCCGTAAGTATAACATTTCCCGTGAACGACTAATGATCGTAGTAATGAACTTTAAGTGAACTTTTAAGTGGAGTTTAACAACTTTTTGGGTTTTTATAATTCGGTGTGACTTATCACATTGATGACTACAATCAATTTTTGATTCAAGGCTTTAATGACTGGTGCGGTGCATGTATAAAAATTAATTACTAATTCTGTGTCGAATTTTCACTATTGTAACCACTGAAGCCGTAACAGGCTTAGAAGCTTGTAACATTGAATCGACGAAGGCAAACTCTTCAACAGATATCAAGGATACTTTAAAAAAGCGAACGCTTGTGTCTTGGTGAAAAATTATAATAATAAAAAAATCTGCTCACTCATTTTCAACGCTCAAAAGATCAATAAAGAAAAAAAACTTCTAACTTTTACGCTGAAAAGATCAAAGACTTACCAGTAAAGAGTTAATAACTGTTTTACATCATTTACTGAACCCATAATTAAGTTCTATCGCTTTTTAGACTTCAACGCCGATTATTCGCCTGTGCACGCGAAAAAAATTTCCGATAAAAGAATTAAAACGGGTGCAAATTGGATACGACGCGACGCCATCGCGCGATGGGGCATAATTTTTGCCGCCATTGTCCTATGCGAATGGCGAAAGTAACATGGTTTCGAGAATTCGTAAAAGCACGAACTAAAGCCTAAAATTAGTTTACGCTCCCAAAAAGACTGCCTTTTGCGTGGTTTTAAATATTAAATGAAAGTGCAAAGCGAGTTTGCGTTTTATCAGTTTATTTTGTATTTTTATTTTGTAAATATTTCGGGCTTTCGGTACCCACAAATGTAGTTAACAGATAATAAATTGTATTTATCTGAGGCTTTGTTATTTGTTCACTCGAGAGATCTTTAGGCCAAATTAAATAATATTTAGGCTTGCCTATATTTATGACTTTGACTCCCTTTATTTAATTATATAAAGTAAGTTTCAAGTTAAGTATCTTAATTATCTATTTTTGGAACAATGATTTTACTAAAGTACCATAACTTCTAAAACTGTGATGTTATCCATTGTACAATTTCAATAAAGTGAATACAGTAGACAACTAAACTACAGAAGATTCAGTTGTCTACATATTTGCCGCTTGGATATCATATTCATTGTCCCCAACCGTTACAATATCGCACGGCTCGATTAGACCAGGTTTCAAATTAATTAAACTTGGGCTCGTCTCTGTACTCTCGTATCTATCGGAGTTAGTCATTACTTAAACTTACTTAGGGATTAAGTAAAGTACTTTGAGGCCAAACTTATTGTTAGACAGACGGCTTAGACCGCAATTTTGGGGAGCTGAAGTTTTTGTGTGAAATTGTGTCGTAAATTTTATTTTTAACAATAACTCGCGGTCGTACCTAATTAACTTTTAATTATTATTTGCCACCAGTCACTTCTCAATTTAAAGTTGGTTAAAATGATAGGAGAGACAAGAAAAGAGTTATTCTTTTCGAATGTCAATTTCTTTATGCAAATATTTCTGCTGAGCTGAAAATATAAACTTTTCTTTAATAGCACGTGCATGCAAGGCAGTTAATCTGCCAAAGCGATTTTTATCATCTGCCACGAAAGCATGTCGACACCTTCAGGTTCAATTGTCGTATAAACCATTTTGGCCAAATCGAGTTATATTATACCATTTTAATCAGAATTTTTTTCTCTATCGAGCTGTATATTCGAAATATTGAAATTCGCTAAAAAAATGTTTATACGCCCCAAAAAACTATAGCGTAAAAGATAAATAAATATCTTATAAACAGTGTAAAAACCGAACGCTTGTTTTTGGTATTTTTGCTAAGATGTATCAACCATACATTTTTTTAAGCCAGGACGTAAAACTCTCTCGTAATTGAAAATGGTTTTTACGCCTAAAGACATGGCGTTTTATGTCCAGATTCAACGTCGTAAGTCCACGTATTCAATATGGTAATTATCTGTTTCATATTCATATTATTATTCATTTATTTATTGCATCACATAATATGTATGTATGTACAGTAAGTAAGTTTTTCTTATTTATAAAGTTAAAGAAAGTTGATTGTTTCTACTTTTAAAGATAATAACTAGATATATAAGGTTGCTTTCCAGGTCCAGTACATCCGTGAATAGTAATGATGACCGGGTCATGAAATCGAAACTCTATTTAGTCCGTCAGACAGAGAATTAGAAAATTTAGACTCATACTTTAATTTTTCCCATAATCGAAGAATTACTGTATTATATTGAGTTGAAATGTCGCGTGACGTCACTTTTGAGTAAAAATTCTACTCAAGCGTGACGTATCGCGCCATTTCAACTCGATGTAGCACTGATATTATTAAATTATGAAAGAAAATAAAAAATATGAGTCTCATGTTTTCTAATTATCTGTTTGACGGACAAATAATTGAAATTTTGTCATCTAGCCTATTGATCTCGACTAAATGTGATGAATTCAAGACTTTTAAACAAAGAAAACAAGCCATAGTGTGCTCATTTTATACCCTTTTGAGATGCTCTGTAATAGTTTATTACTTTACAAGTACTCCAACTTTTAATTGTGTGCCTGGAACGGCTGTTGATCTACTGAGCTCAAACAGAGATCTTTTCACAGAGATCTATATTTCGTTGGTTCAGTCTGTCTTAACATATTGTGTACCAATATGGGGTGGTGCAGCTAAAACCCGCTTCATTGATGTAGAACGGGCCCAACGTAGCCTAATTAAGGTTATGTTTTTTAAAAAGATTAGATTTCCAACACAAATTCTTTATCAAATTAGTGGCCTTCTTTCAGTTAGGAAGTTGTATGTGCTTCACACAGTTTTGAGAAAGCACAAATCCATGCCCTATAACCCTGACTTCACCAAAAGGAGGAGGAAAGATATTGTTGCACATGCTCCTAGATTTAAAACCTTCTTTGCAAAAAAGCAATATGATAGGCGTTCTGTATATCTCTATAATGTACTTAATAAGGAGATTAATATTTATGACAAAAATTACTTCGAGTGCAAGAAACTTTTAATGAAATGGCTGAAGCCAAAATCTTATGACGACATTGAGATAATCTTAAGCTAAACTAAACTAATAAAATAATAAATAAAAATAAAACACACATGTACACATTCACACTAACACTCACTCACACACACACACACACACACACACACACACACACACACACACACACACACACACACTCACATACACTCACTCACTCTGCGCGCGCCATCCCCCTTACTTTGTTACTACAGAAATGATACTTAGTATACCTAGTTGATATTATGTAGTATTAGTGCTTACTTTTATTTTTGTATAAGTACCTATTGAACTGTATTTACGCACATATAATATTCCAAGGAAGAGCGATGTCTCCTGGCACAGGCTTCTTTAAGCTTAAAAGGAGGCATCGATCACCACTAATTATAAGCAAACTTCTGGTAATGAAATAAAGATTTATTATTTTATTTTTTTATTTTTTTTATTATTATTGTTGCCAGTAGTGGTTACTTTTAGCTGTAATTTAAATTTGGGTTTCTTGTAAAGATATAAATTCCTTAGAGAAATTCTCAAAAAATTACAAATCCTTCTCCTGAGCATACTGGGGCTCTTCTCTTCATGCAAAATTTATCATAACCAAACGAAATCAGAATCAGAGAACCAGGAAAGCTGTCTTAATGTTTTGCTGTAATTGTATTTTTTTGTTCAAAATTTATGGTGATTAGTTTTGTTTAGAATTATTAGAAATATTATTTGTTTTGCCATAATTTTCCTGCAAAATTGTAAAAAAAAATGTTATTTTTCGTATGCAAGCAAATTTATTATTTCTACCTCAACCAAATATAGTTTTTACACTGTTAAATATCTTTGTGCAAATTCTCTAAACAACAAAAGCCTGGAAATAGTAAACAATACATTATTTACATACATAGTTTTAATAATACATTTAAATAAATCACTTTATCAATGGGTATATAAACCAAAAAAAATACATCTAATGGTCTTTAAGCCATGAATTTCAGTCTCTGTTTACAAAAAATTCAAATACGACGTAAAGAGTTATTTTTAGGTCAAATATAATGGGTCGTATAAACCACCGAGTGCCTTTTTCAACGACGTAACTCCAAGCTAACTTTAAAACTACTGAAGATGCCCATTTTTTAAATATTTAGACTTTTTCATCGCAAAAATTGAAAAATGTTTTCTCTTGGACATTTTTTTATAACTTTTCAAATAAAAAAGTTACGAATTTTTTATTAAAAAAAAAATCGTTTTTTGGCTCTCCTGAAAAGTAGGGTTTTGGTTTATACGACAATTGAACCTGAAGGTATCGAATGTAAATTACACGTTTTGCATTAAAACTGCTCTACGTCTCAGAATAATTGTTAAAGCCCATTAAAAAATAGTCCCTGGGACCAAAATAAAAGGAATGGTAAAAACTACTTAAAGTTTTCACAGATTCAGCTGAAAATTAACTATGCAGGCGCAAGAAGCTCAGAATTCGCGCTAAGCAATCTAATTTCTTCGGAGACTACCTGCTTGTCTGGTTTTCAATTAGAAGTTAGGTTAATAATATAAACTATTTATACAGTCTTTACAAATGTAAATGCAATGGAAAGTGCTTAATTTAACGTAATTAAGTTAGGTTTAAACTTGGAAACATGGAAAGCATTGGGGGAGATCAATTTTTAGCAGTGGACGTCTTTAGATGATGATGATGATGATGAAGTTAGGTTTAAAGAATGTATAGCGTAACAATGTAACGTCTTTATTTCACTTTGTATGCATATAAAGGTGTATAGTTGTTGCAATTCACAAGCGAGGCAAGTGAGCTTTACATGTGTGGTGGCTCGCAACTGTTCGTTTTTCAAAGTTTTGATAGACATTACACTATCATTATGTGCTGTATACGTAGGTACACACACAAATAAAGCTCACTCGACTTCGTGAGTTGCAAGAACTATATCTGGTAGTTCCTAATCCTATCTATGTATCTTAATGTATTTTGATAGAGTTGATATAAGTAGAAATGTGTAACAAGACAACTGTACTTAGCTTAAGCTTTAGTGAGCTTTCCAGTTATAGCTCATCATGCACATGTGTATTCGTCATTAAACGAAATAATACAGCTTTGCTTTTTCTACATTTTTTGCTAAAATTAGAACCATTTTCGTTGTGTGACTTTACAACAATCTGACCAGTAGAAACTCTAAGGCCCAGAACACACGGTGAAACGCAATTGCAACGAAACTGCAACTTCTAGTTACTTTTGAGTTGCATCTAAGTTTGAAGACCACACATGACGCGACCAGTTTGAAACCGGTTTGGCAGAAACTTAGATGCAACTCAAAAGTAACAAGAAGTTGCAGTTTCGTTGCAATTGCGTTTCACCGTGTGTTCTGGGCCTAACATGCCAAGTTAATAATGTTCACCGGAATAGCACAACACTGACGCGTTAAAATAATAATAAAATAGCTTGATTACCTTTTTTATATTCGTCGTAACTGTTTTTGTCTACAGATAAGATACGCTTTTATACTTTTGCCGATAGCTACTTTACGCCTTTATAGCAACGTTGGGCTGTTTGTGGCCTACAATTCAATTACTGTACCTAAAACATTAGATTTTGTAAAACAATAGTTGATAAGCCGTTTTGAATGTGATTATGTCTAGATTTCCAAGAAAGACTTTCTTAAGAAACACAGTGCACTTTTTGTGTCTTCAGTATAAAAGAATTTCTTTGATTAATAACATTTATTTTTCAGACAATCTGGTTGAAGCCTTATGATATTCTTAAGAAAGAAAATTTATCAAGTATAATTAATTTTTCCAGGAATTATTTTCAAAAGGCCGATTGTAATCTTCTTTTATAGCAATCGTCTAATAAGATTGTTGGGATGATTAAGTCCGGAAATTGAAATCAAGCAATAGGTCCTTTTTATACGCCATTAAAAAGTGTTTCACAGACTTTATAGGAAGGGCACGCCATAATTTGATAAGCTACCTACTACAGTGCAATGTAAAATACATATTAAGCTATGGTGTAGCAGTAAAAAACAGGTGTGTTAAAAGTTAGTAACTGAAAACTAATATTATACACGTCATTTTCCAGCAGGCAGTGGGCAGGCCTCCTACTAGGTGGACCGACGATCTGGTAAAGGTCGCGGGAAGAGCCTGGATGCGGGCAGCGCAGGACCGTTCATTATGGGAAACCTTGGGGGAGGCCTTTGTCCAGCAGTGGACGTCATTTGGCTGAAACGAACGAACGTCATTTTACCGTTGGTTTAAAGAATGCAAAATATGACATCTCTCTACCTACTTACTTAAAAACTTTTGCTCGACTTTAACTTACGACCACCAATTAACAACGCAGCTCAAATTGTTTGCATAGTATTTAGTATTGTGATGTTCTCTCGCTGCATGCACTATTGTTTCGAATGCTAGCGTGAACCTCAATAGTTAGACCCGGTTCCCACCAAGACGTAGCGGTGCGGAGACGAGAGATGTGCGGCGAAGCTTGCAGGCTATTTCCACCAAAGCAGAGCGGAGAAGAGCGGAGCGTTGCGGAAACGAGAGGAGATGGTGTGAGCTGTGCGTAGCTGTCAGCTGTCAGTCTATTGCTATTTCAGAAACACAGCACTGCTCCACACTTCTCCGCAACGCGCCCGCTGTCAAATATTATAGAAAAAAACCGTCCAAGTGCGGGTCTGATTTTGTTACAGCTTAAAGGTACTAAAGGTATTTTTTTAGTTTACAGACAGACATCCAGACATGACGAATCTACAAGGGTTCTGTTTTTTTGCCATTGTTTTGCGGAGCGGAGTGGAGATGTGCGTATAATGGAATCTGATTGGTTATTCAAAATACTTCTCTGCTCCGCTCCGCCTTGGTGGTGACTGGGCCTTACGGCGTGGGTGCCGCGTTGCTTGCAAGCTGCTGCCCTTCCATGCTCTCTGGTTGGCTCATTTAACTGACACAATTTCAGTTACATTGTTTACACATTTGAGAGTTCAACTTTGTTTGGTAGTTTAATTGGTGTGTTTTAGTGCTACCAACAGTTATGCCTCAGCTATAGTGAGGTAGGTAAGTTTGTTTGACATCAATTCACTTCATATTTTTTTATTTTGTTACTTGTTTTTCTGGCAACTGATGACATAAAACAAATGTCAGTCATTGCAAGCTGCTTTATTATGAGGCTCAATCGTACCGATATTATTCCTTACTGGATAATCAGTCATTTAATGCTACCACATCCTATAAACTGGAATCTTCTTCAAAGATATTTTTTAATTTCTGTCCGATCTGGCAATAGTAGGTACTAGTATTTTTAAGAGAGCTGAAATCCCCAAAAGTAGGCCACTGCCATTTTCAGTTTTATGTGTTTTAGCATTAGCGCAAGGTGAACGTAAGTATTCACGCTAATATTGCCTTTGGCTTAGTATTAGGGGCTGAAAAGGTTTTCTTTGTCTTGTATTTCGAGCTAATTATTATGTCAAATAGGTGGAATATTAATTAAAATTGTTTCTTTAGCACTTTATTACGCAGCTTGCGTATGACGTATTAGTACGTAGTAGACTTCAATTTACACAGCCTTGAGTGTCTATGACATTAAAAAAGTCGTTTATTATACATACATAAAATATTTTAATTCCAGGCGTCATATTTGGTAATATGGTCTTCAGATTTACTTTTTTATTATCACTACTTACAATTCAGAGTGTATTTCTATTGTCAAAGAAAAACCATCGCGTGTCCCCCGGGATCACGCTCATTCCAGGAATGGCCAATGATACTCGTGTAACTTCCCTTTGGCGGAATCATTTCCAGAATCAGATTAAGGACAAGGATTACTTGATACAAACACCTATAAACAATCGTGTTTATAAATACTAGCTGGCATCGTCGATAGTGTGATGTGAGTGATAATTGCAGAAAATGGCGGAGAAACTAGGTACCTATAGTTCTCTTCAATGGTTTTCCGTATTAGGTACCTATTTTCCAATATTTTTATACTTCTACTGCTATTCGGGACGGAGACAAATTAAGCAAAACAGATATCAATAAAAGCTGTTCTTGAATTATAAATGGTGTAACCAACACGACTATGTTTTACATAAAGGTAGATAGATAGATATAGATAAATGAAAAGACTTACACCGTTTTACGTATTGACGGTATAACGCGGGTGGTTTATAATATTGAACGGGGAAAGTACTGAGCATTCACAAAATGCCTTCTAAGACGAGGGGAAATTCCCCAGACCTCATTTTATATATCGGGTACTAAAACACCTAACTCACGCGTGAAGAAGTTAATATTTTCCCAGGAGGCTTTGAATTTGCTCATTACATTCAATTTAGATGTGATAATAAAATTCAGATGAACTCGTTTATATGCTATAAAACTATGTTTAATTATGACAGACTGATATTTTATTCAACTGGGGTGAGAAGGTGAACATACTTGGGAATTCGAAGATGGCAACGAACGGAAAATAACTATCTATACATATTAATATTATAAAGTTGATGAGTTTGTTTGTGTGCTGAAACACGCTAATCTCAGGAACTTTGAAAAATTATTTCAGTGTTAGTTAGCCCATTTATCAAGGAAGGCTATAGCCTAATCATCACGCGAAGCTATACATATAACCATTGCACGCGAACAAAGTGCCAAATACCTTGTTTTATTGTAAATTTATTTACATCAAAATAAGGTAAGTAGATTTACGTTGATCTATAGAAATCTGTTTACTTACCTATCTTTATTATCGCAGACATTTTTTTTTCTTTCAATCTTTCACGTGTTTTTTAACTAGCTTTATCTCCCTATTTTGCTCTCGTGGATTTGTGTTAGAGGGGGGATGAAGTAAGTAGCTTATGACCCTCGGGGATGGGTAGTTTTGTATTGGGAAATAACATAATAAATATTATAGGTACTTGTTTCTTGAAAATAATAATATTATTTATAGATATATTATATCCGTATTAGTTGACAGCTCATCACTAGTCTTGTTTTTCTGAATGAAAGTTAAAAAAGTGAAGAGATCTATTCATGTAATTATACATATACTCGTAATCTCTGGAGTTTTCGGAATCCCGTATCGACCTGGCCATCGGCCATACATTCTCGTTTCATTAGTCTAGCCAATCGTACCCAATGACGATGGATTGGATATTAATTGATGGATGAAATATTATGAAGTTTGTGTGGGGAGAGAAAATAAGTTACCGTCAAACAAGTAATAGAGCAAGCTTCTTATTTTCATGTTACCTATTTATTTGCAAAAATATTAATATCATCTTTCGTGGCTTTTAGGCTTGTCACTCAACGGCTAGACTAGGTGTCTGAGTAATACTAAAGACGTAATTGATATGGGCCTAAAAGCATCTTAGTTGCCATAGAAATGATAGTTGATACGTGATATCAGTATTTTATTATGTTGCTGTGCTGGCAGCTAATAAAGAACTACTTAGTTTATTGGTTAGGAGTTGTGAGCAGGGTTTGCATAAAAATTTAATGATGAGATTCTAGAACTGTAGCCTCCCTAAAAATAAAACATTTACCTGCCACTCTTAGTACGTGGGTTGAATAGAATAATTAAAAAATATCAACCGCTTTTGAGCATTTGCAAACAATTTTATAATGTCTAATATCATTGAATTAGTTAAAAGTTAAACTTACTAAGGCTGGGTTGCACCATGTTACTTTAACTTTGACAAACGTCAAACTCCATACAAAAAGCACCGGTACGGTCATAGTTGGTGGTGCCACTCAGCCTAAACGTCAACGATTGAATGACAAACGGATGCCTACAGACATGAAATATCAATGAAATTCGTTGCGGTTTCATATTTCCCTGTTTATTTTAAGTGAGCAGTGTTCCTGCTTATAATAATCTCAAGGTATCTCAATTTATATAACTCATTATTAGTCTTACTCAAGTTGGCGTGGTAGCCTCGGGCCAACACGCTCCCACCTAATTATACCGCTTGTATTGTATTATACACTAACGAGCAGGATCGCTAGGACAATACTAATATTCTTGCTGTTAAATGCAAAACTGTAGGTATAAACGTAATAATAATGGATGAGCAGTTTATTTGCAAGAAAACTCTTTTGTGATATGCTTACATTTAAAAACCTCATATTTGTATGACAAATATTAATAAAATTACCAAGCCAAAGGATATTAATGTAAAGAAAGTAGTAAGAAAGCAGTATATAAGATGAGATTTATACATTCGAGATTGTTTAGAAACGTCTTATATTTAAAGTGGAAATCTTCTCCTCGTTGGAAAATCGAGGAATTTCATTAAATCTCTTGTTTTAATAATACTTATCTAAATCTATCAATAACATTTTATTAAAACGCAAAGTAACTACACGCGCCATACGCCACGTCTAGAATTATAAACGACTCATTGAATTACACGAGCGCTTTTAATTAAGATTTTATTGCTCCCTTTGGGAGTTGAATGATTTTGAAAATTCAAAATTTAAGGGAGCCCCTATATTAATTTTCAGCACCGTCTCAAATCTGTAAAGGCTACGTCAGGCGTTTTCAAGCACAGTAATGACTTTATGAGTTTCTCTCCACTTTTTACAAATAATTCCCTCGGGTAACGAGCAAATCGAATTGCGTCTGCTATGGCTGTGATGAGTCGGATTGGATTGAATAAAAATAGCAAATGCAACTAACTGTATAAATAAACTATGTACCTACTTTAGGATATTTCAAGGCTATTTGAAGATAAAAAAAACTTGAGAAGAACCATTTTATCATGAATGCGTGTGATCAAAGACTTTTGTATGAAAGCATTGATCTAGTGAGGCTCTAGTGGTTAAGATACATGCGCTGTGAGACTCGTATATCTCCATAACTTTTTGAGATAAAAAGTTGCCAATATGAACACGATTAAAACAATTTCACGTAGTTTCCCGACCATGTTGTAAGGCAATTTTATGTATTTTTTGTTAATTAGTAGCTACGGATATAAAATTTATGGAAAGCACGATCTAAGCTTCTTCTAAGTGATGGTGAAATCCCTCAACTGCATCTTAACATCAGATGGATTGCATTCCAATATCTGTCTTTTCCGCAGGAGAACTAAAGTGACTGACATAGCCCGCAGAATCGCTAATATCAAGCACATAGCTCGCAGAGCTGAAGGCCGCTGGGGCAGAAAAGTTCTCGAGTGGTCAAACTAGGTGGACCGACGATCTAATGAGGGTCGCGGGAGGTGCCTGGATGCGGGCGGCGCAGGACCGGTCTTTGTGGAAATCCTTGGGGGAGGTCTTTGTCCAACAGTGGACGTCATTCAGCTGAAACGAACGAAACTGTCTTTTGTTTTATAAAAAGTCTTAGCTCGTAACACCGAACCCCATTTCATTACTGACATTTAAGCGTTAAGGCAAACAATTGAATGCCACGGCCGTCCCTATTAGTATCATCCGATTCTCTTTCTCTCGCACACGTCGCTTTGTGTTCACCGAAGCCCGACGTTTCCGCAGAGACTAAATCCTATAAACACACTTAAAAAGCCACAAAGGTACGCAATAACGTAATGTTACCTTACGGTAAACCGAAAACAATTCATTTCTGCAAGCCGCCCGCCCCGCCCGTCCCGCCCGCCCTTGCCGCGGAATGTTACCCGATCCGTAAAAAGCAATTCTTCCCGCGCCGTTTACCTTTTTCACCGTACATTTAATGGGAACCAATGCTTTAGTTTATTTTTAGTCTTCAAAGTTGTATAACATTTACATCTAAGCTATCATGTCGGCGGGAATGTAACTTAGGTTTAGGTATTTGATCTCAGCATTTTCTTTATGAAATTGCTCGGGGAGATTAAATTGTTTACGGATTTTTTTTCATAAGTATTATCGTTTCTTTTTTTCTTGGATTTTTCTTTTTCGATTCATATTAAGATTGTAGTTACCTCATTTCGCAAAAATAAAACATTTTTAATAATAAATCTCCAAATTCGCTAATCCATTGTGAAAATAAATAAAAGTTACGCAATACTAGGCTAGAACGCTGTTAAAATTCTGTTTCGAAATAGTTACCAACACGATGCGTGTCTGCAAACATTATGTGCTGAAAAAAAGACTTTTTCGACGAAAAAGTATTTCGGCATGGAGCGTTCCCAGGCGCGTGAATGGCAGAAAAGGAAGACAAATATGCCCAACTACTGACCATTGAAAATGTGACTGATTGTTGACTATCCTTTCCCGCAGTTTCAGCAGCTGGATACTTGAATACTTTCGATTCTGGAACATACGGATTAGTGTCCAGTGTAAAACGTAATAAGTGAGAATATACTCGTAATCTACTTTATACAGTCTTTTAGATCAGTTCAAGTGAAAATGTTCATTTTTTAAATCATCCTATTTACTACGAGTCCCTATTTATTGAGGTTGAATTTATCTATAATTTTAGATTTTCGAAGACAAACCAAGGCTAAAGGTGCTAGTCTTTAAAAGTTTGCATGTAACGTAAGCAGTGAGTCACTTGTTTGAGGTTGGGAAATTCCCACTTTTTTCAGTTCCTGGTACTTATTTGTTCATTCACACCACTGCAGCTCTGTAAAAATATATTTGCATTGCCTTCGTTGGACTACGGCAAATAAAAAATTGTAAAGTTAAGATCGTAACGTTGTAACCAAGGGTGCGGTTTCAGCTTTTAATATTCATAAATTACCAAAGCATTGATATCAAGAAAATAATCGGACTGTAATAAAATTACGAACTTCGGCATCTCAAGGAACCAGAGTGTTACCAAGAACAAATTTGGTAATGCGACCCACACAAGTCGAAAACCAGATGCGTCCTCCATTAGGGCACGACACCGCTGTAAAAGGAGCTAATGACACTTGCCCGTAAAATAATAAACGAGCACACTTCTCAAAAAGTCTGTTTATGTCAGTAATATGTCCGTCATTTTGGGAAAAAATACTGCCCCGTCATAGAACCGGCGTTTTTAGGGCACGGCTCTAACTGCTGTCTGACGAAGCGCACACCCGTTTGTCTTTATAAATGATCATCGTTACATCACTAAGACTTAAAAAGGATGTCAAGTAAAAATTATATCTCTTGCACTAATTCTCTAGTTTTAGCACTATCCACCTAAAAGCATACGATGCTTTAGAAGATAGTCGAAGCTTATTAACACGTTGCATAAGTGTCTGATGACTCAATTACTCAACGAAAGCGGAAAATATCGTTTCTAAACAAAGGAAGCGGACGTTAGCATGTGCCAGTGTTGGCAACAGGCACAAAGTGAATGTCACTACGGGAAAAATGCCGGCAAACTCTGGGAATGTGTAATTTTTGCTCGAGTGAACTCAAAAATTTTCGCGTTCGAGTGGCATTCGCTCTCGTGGCGGTGTTTGAGTGGTATTTACCAGATGATATTCGAAAATGTGAATTATGAAATCAGTTTTCGAAGCATACGCAACGAAAGAAATGAAGGCCTTTTACAAAGATGTAGAAAAACGGTTTGGCATCCTTTTTTGTTAGAAACTAGCTGACTCAACTGACTTTAGACCACCTAAGTATCATACTTAATGTTCATCAGAAATAATGTAGGATTTTAATGGTGAACTATTTTTTCCAATCTGTCTAGTAGTATCGCCTATTTAATACAAACAAATAAAAGTCCTCTTTAAAATTTTAGTGTAGATTAGATGAAAATTATTGAATTTAATGTGTTGTGCCAAATAAACAATTTTTTATTTTTTATTTTATTATTTTTTTATAAGTAGGTAGGTATGCACTAACCTAACAAGCACATGAGTTTAAGGTACCTATTTGGTGCATTGACTTGACAAAGATATTAATTAGGTTACAGTATCTTAGTTATTCGCAGCTGGTGCACATGCTTTGTACAAGTATTCGAGGGGTGCAACTTGCTAATGCAAGTCAGATTACATCATATTTTATGACGTCAAAGTGGGAAGACATCAACTATTTTCTAAATCATTGTATAAAGGTGCCTTGCGACGGTATTGTTCATAATTATTTAAATTGAATGACCGCTTGAGAGGCCATTGGGTACTACTAGTACCTAAAAATGTATGAACTGGTATACTTATGGTCGCTCAAGGGTTTGTTAAACAAACAATAAGAAGGCTACTGAATTTTTTATGTTCTAAGAAAACTGCATTAAGTCGTTAAGTTATGCAATGGTAATTTCAATGGAACAAGTCTACGGAAAATTTGCATATTGTAATAACTCTCAGGAATGGATTGCGATAAATTGAAAGTGATAAGAATCATTACAGTTAAGCTTTTAACTGCCGAGGAACTGATCAGGGTGGAAAATCTATTGTTTGGAGGACACCTGTGACCGTGGCGTCCAAAGTGTTAAGTAATTTATCCTAATTTATATCGGCTGTAAAATACCTATCATGAAACGGACAACAAAAGTTTTTAAACCAAATATAAAAGTGATTTCAAACTAATAAATATTTCGTAATACTAATGCAGAATAATATGCATAATTTCAGGCTTCGCGATACATTTCTATGCACTCTTTTCAAAGTAGTTTAATTTTGTATATATAACTGAACAATATTCTAAGAATGCACAAAGGGGAACCACAAACTAAACAGCGTAATAATGTGTATTCAATATTATATTGCTCATAACTTTCCATGCAGAACGACATAAATTAAATGTACCTAACATGTAAGAATTTCAATATTGCTATCGAACATTATTTATAGCTTCGAAACGATGGTAAATATGTTGAAGAAGATTATTACCTGACTAGATTGAATTTCAATTTCCCACATGTTAGCTTATACTTGAGATTTGTACCAATAAACTTTTCAATTTCGTTATTATAATACTACAAGATTGGACACATATCCTGGCAACATTTTGTTAGGTTAGGAATTTTTGAAACTTTAGCGGAATCGCCATTAAGACGCAATATTGTGGTGCAATTCTAGCAATATTGCGTATTATACAAATTTTACAAAAACATGAAATTTATATAAAATGCAATCTAGTAAATACAATTTTACACACTTCTACAGTAAACATGCCATGCCGTTGAATTGTGTTTATTTTAAGCGAGAATAAATAAATGGTCAAGCATTGAAAATTGTTTGCGTTGGCTTTTAAATAATAAAACACGTTGCCAGAGTATCTTTATGCCCAGCAAGCAATTTGTTTGTAAAACACTTTTAACTAATACGGTGTTTACCGTTTTGTTGTAATTTGCGAATGAAAACTAAGCACTCACACTCACAGTTGAAATTATGGTCTTAATGTAGCATGGCTGAATGTCCTAGGATTGCCTTTACCATCGACGGATGACTTTTACTTAACCCTTAAGTAACACCGTGGGGTAATTTTTTACCCCAGGCGCATAAAAATTGACATATCTTTTTTTCTAGCGAAGCTAGTGCAATGTCGTTTTGTGTATTCTCAATGCAGAGCGTGTGCTTTAAGCTCGTAGACGCGGGATGTGAAAAAAATCATCCGTATAACTTACAGGTAGGTGGGGTAGAAATTTGCCCCAGGGTGTTAGTTACGCATGCTTTAATTTATCATCACCTAACATGTTCGGCTGAACTATTTAAGAACCTAGTAAGAGCAGCGGAGTAAATTTTACAGGAGCGCGAAAAAACACATTTTCGTTTACCATACTGGTATACTCAAACTTTTGAAAACTTTTTGATGTTTATTTTGAAGCTTAATAATTTAACTATATATTTTACAATTAATTAATTAAGAGCGTTTACGTCTTGCGTGGCATGTCAAGTTTAGGTAATTTCGATGCTATTTTTATTCACACTAAAATAATTGTGACTGTGTGCGTGTTCTCACGCTCTATAGTCAAACCAAAATACTTTGATCCACCATCGTAAAAGTGTGCCAGGCTGTCAAGTGACAGCTCAAGGAAACTATAAAATCTTCAAATCTTCTAACACCGACTCCATAATTATAAATCATGGTATACATTAGTCCTAATAAATAATAAATACGTAAATTCTTTATCAAATAGTAAATTATTATTAAAGGTTTTTTACTATTTTGAGAATATTTTATACAGCCTATGTTCAGCAGAAAAAAAATTGAATTTTAATGGTGAGAAATTTTTTCAAATCGGTTCTATTCAAAACAAACTTTTCCTGTTAACTATTCTTTTTTTATCCGGAAAATGCATAACATTTCATACCCACCAGCTGCGGGGGCAGCTAGTGGGTTATGTGGGGTTATTCCTACCAGAAGGTGGGTAGCCCCTACACCCACTAAAAATTCGTCCTTAGCCGCCACCAGACACCTCCATGTCTAGCGACCGAGGCCTGTTAGGAAGGGACAGTTGGAGACCATAATATTAAGCTGTCCTCTTGCGCCCAGGGTGTCGGCGGCGGATAACCGGAGTGTCGGCTGAGGCCTCTCGCTCCCGCTTTCCACTGCTTCTTTATGTGAAAGAACACTTTCAGAGAAAGTAAGCACACTATACCATAAGATTATTTGTCTCATAAGAATATATTTTATACTAATGTAGATATTGTTTCCGAAAGCGAGCGGGTTCATTCCGTACCTGTACGCTTCATGCGTTCTCTAGCAAAAGCTGAAAATGAGTGTTCTGCCCTTTTGAGGGTAGTGTTTATACTGAGCTCTTTGCTTTTTGCATCGCTGCGGCACACATCACTCTGACGCAGGGAACTATTTGAAACGCTAGTCATCTTTATCTTCTGTTGTTTTGTCACTTTTGTTATGTTGCAACTGTTGAAATTATTACTAACCTGTGTAACAAAATACCAGTGGTGTCACCTAGTGTGTTTCTTGACTAACTAACTTTATTTCGATATTGAATTGAATTTCAATAGCAACTATACATAATGTGTGTGTTAAAAGCATTAAAAAAAGTGTGTATTACAACAAATAAACAATTTATCTATCTATCTCACGCCTCTTCCCGATTGGTAGGGACAGGTCATTTCCAACCTCCGCTCGTTCGCTTAGGCTGGGCACTGTTGGAGCGTTTCAGTCTGCTGCGGTGACTCACGTGCCAAGACTGCAGTGTTAACTGACAACCATCTACAGGCTCTCGGTCTATACGATGGAGGAATGGCCCGAAGCACCCATGGCCCGGTAGAACCTGGGTCGCCCTATGTGTGAGGCGATCATGCCGTCGCACCCACTCCTCTAATACAGGCAGAACTGCCTCTATGGTGCGACGTAAAATTTGGCTGACGGCCAGGCTCAGCACTCTAGGGCCTAGATTCTCAAGCCTCTACCTTTTGGTTTTCACCTCTCGTGGTGCACGTACACGTACATTTCCCCTTGGGACCTATGGTCACCTCGCAACTGGCGTCTATTCTCGGTTGTCGACACTAGCTTTGTCGCCACTGAGGATAAATGTCATAAATAATATCGATTGTCACCAGTGGCGACACATAATTTCCCAGTTGTAGCTACAGGCTTTCTCACAACTTATGACAAATTAGAAAAATACATCCCAATTATGCCTAGTGGGGACGTACACAAATATTGACGCAAATGTCATCGTGCATGACACACGTAAAGTAAAAGTCAAGTAAGACCAGATGAATACAAATATTATTAAGTTTATTTTGAACTAGCGGCCGGCCGCGACTTCGTACCTACGCGTGGACCTCGTTTTACTCCTTAGTTCGTAAAATCTGTTGTTTGATATCATGTTGATAGATGGCGTTTCACGGCTTCCCCCGCATGAATATTTACGAACGTCAAAAACAGTAGTTTGTCCAGCGCTGTAGATTTTAAACAATGACGTTAGATTGCGCTTTTTAGACACGTCTTATTTATTTATTGAAATTTATTTGTCACATATCATCATAAATTATAGCCTATATGTTAATCTGGGTTGTAAACAATAGTACTGTAAAGTTTCAACAAAATCCGTTCAGTAGTTTTTGAGTGAAAGAGTAACAAACATCCAGACATCCAAACTTTCGCATTTATAATATTAGTAGGAAGGATAGTAGGATTGTTATACGTCGCCACTAATGACAATATTTTTTTTCCCATTTATCCTCAGTAGGGACATAGTCAGTGTCCACAACCGGGAATAGACGGACTGCGGATACTATGCGGTATCCACGAATTACCTCAGCCTGTGCCTCAGTGATATCATGCGTTGCGCTTTTTTCAACAGTAGGATGCTCCACGACTACACGGCACTGTGCTATACTCGAGCCCCATATAGGACCAACGCGCGACGCAAAAGTATAGTCAGCGACTCAGTGCCGCCGGGCCTCCGAGATTAGGCATCAACCGGCTTAGTGCGCCGGCGGTAGCCGAAAGCTTAGGGGTGAGACGATTAAAGTGGCCGTCAAATGACCACTGTCCAACTAACTATAATCCGAGGTACCTACCGCAAAGATTTTCCGACTGTAATATGTTGTGTATGTTCCCCCTACAACTAGGTGGGACCCTGCTGGCAGAGCATTCCTATTAACCATTCTGTAACCACCTATTTATGGCAAATAAATTATTAGTATTATTCCTCTTTATAATATTAGTACATAACTTGCTGTTCCAAATTTTCGTCATTCGTTTTCGTTTCATCGCTAAAAATAACTTAATTTTATTTTTCATTACGTCTGAAATAGAATTTGTTGTAAAATACACTGTAATGAAAAATAACGATAAAATATTTTAATTACCACGTGATCGCAAAATCTACCACCAAGATTTTGCGGATACACTATAAAAGTCCAGCTACCTGTCAAAGATCAACCTACGCGTGACACATGTCAGCAGAGCACCGAGCGACGTGACCTCACTCTGGAACGCCTCGAGGCGGACTGAATTTGAACGATTCGTGCGCGGCGTTTTATAGTACTTTTCAAATACTCATAGAAAAAAAATTACAATGAATTATTTTAAATTTCCAAGTAAATATTTTAGATAAGATATTCTTCTATTATATTAAGCTATTTTTGTGTTGAATAAAGGAAGAATATTGGTGAAAAAATCACTTTGATTTTTAGGTATTTCACGTTCTTTTAAATTGTGATTTCTTATTGTAAAATGCTTAAATCTAAAAATTTTCTCAGATAACTATTTGCCCAAGGATCTATGCTATAGGATATAAATGTTTGTTAAATCGTTTTCACAGTATTTTTATAAAAATTTCAGCTTGTAAACTGACGCTAAAGTGGAAATTTACAAAACCTGTGTGGACTTATCTTGATAGAATTCTTAAATACTAAACTAATCGCAATATTTTCTCAATTAACTATTTAGACGACGAAATTGCCTAACTATTTATGCCTATAACATATTTGTAATATTAATGGGTAATGATTGTAACGAGTTGAAAAAGTACTGTTTTTGCGCCAAACGGCGTAAACGCTCTTAATTAACTTTTAAATAGCAAGTTTTATGGCCCTTACTAACACTCAAATGGTTTTCTTTTTTTTTTTACTTCGAAAAAACCAGAATCCAAACCTAGTATGAGCGTACTTACTAGGTTTTAAAATGGTTATTGGGGTCAGGGTCCATTTCAATCTTACCATAGGTCGGTCAAAACAGGAAGTGATCACCGAATGGTAAGAGGCACATTGAATATCAGACCCAAGCTGGAGAGGCGTCGACTGATGAAGTCTACGCTCCACCCAGCGCCCATCCAACTCCAAAACCCCGAAACCTTTCAGCTCGAGTTGCAAAATTGTTTCGAATGCCTAGGAGACTGTGAAAATGTGGACGGATACAATGACAGGTTCGTGGAAATTGTCAAAACGACTGGGTTTAAGTTCTTTAAAACCCGTGGTTCAAAAGGAACCAAAAAGATCTCTGACCTCACCAATAAACTTATGGAAGAGAGACGGAACTTGGTTCTGCAATCCTCTGAAGATGCTGCTCAGTATCGGCATCTTAACAGACAGATCTCCAAGTCTTTGACTCACGACCTACGCCAATTTAATACAGATCGTATTAAAGAGGCGATTGAGCGTACCAAATTACCAGGCTCTAAAGTGTTCGCAAGGGATCTGTCTGTTGGCCAAAGCCAACTGACCAAGCTGAAGACCGAGGATGGCAGAGACATCTCGTTGTGGCCTGAGTTATTGGAAGATGTTGAGAAGTTCTACGGACAACTACGATTGTATGTACACCTGTCACAAATCTAGCCGGAGAGCCAAGAGCTAGATTGACCCGACACTACATCGAAGATATCCCGGACATCAGTCTGTACGAGATTAGAATGGCTCTCAAACAGCTGAAAAACAACAAGGCACCGGGTGATGATGGAATCACGGCTGAGCTTCTGAAAGCAGAGAGCTCGAGGGAAAAACGCCTATGGCATGGCACAGAAGTGTGGTGATACTCTTCTTCAAAAAAGACGACAAAATCTTGAAAAACTATCTCACTTCTGAGCCATGTCTACGTCCGAAACTATTCACCACCGCCCTGGAAGATGTTTTCAAGCTTCTGGACTGGAGCGGATTCGGCATAAATATCACCCACCTTCGTTTCGCGAACGATATCGTAGTCATGGCTGAGACCGTAGAGGAATCTAAGCACAATGCTCGATGGCCTCAGTAGAGCCTCTCAACAAGTGGGTCTTAAAATGAACATGGACAAGATAAAAATCATGTCAAATGCCCGTGTTGTACCCACTCCTCTGAAGGTTGGAGACACTATACTCGAAGTTGTTGACAATTATGTATAGCTGGCACAAACAGTCCAGTTAGGTAGGTCCAACTTCGAGAAAGAGGTCAATCGTCGAATCCAACTCGGCTGGGCAGTGTTCGGGAAGCTTCGCGATATTCTCACGTCCGAAATACCGCAGTGTCTCAAGACAAAAGTCTTTGATCAGTGTGTGTTGCCAGTGATGCTAGGTTTGTGATGGTCGGTACCCCGGTGGACACGTATTTTCATTTCCCAGTAAGGCACATTGACCATTATAAAACCTAGTATGTTCATGCACTTACTAGGTTTCGAAATGGTTTATGTTACTTACTGGTTTTTTAAAATGGTCAAATTGGGTTTGTGGTGTAGTTACTAGGTTTGGAGTCCCTTGCCTTTTAGGCTTCTAGTTGTTTGATCGCAATTTCTGTCTTTGTATTCGGTAGGTACCTTAATATTATGTAGCTTTATGATAAAAAACGAAAATCTGAAAACATGTCCCTTACTAGGTTCTTAAATGGTTCAGCCGTGTTATTAATAGGTTTTTATAATATTTAAACAAAACGAGTAAATATTTACATGACGATGAAGTAGCACGTTGTTTCGAGAATGCAGAAAGATAAATAGAGCTTGTAAATCAAGCGAATAATTCGAACTTTGATGACATCCCCTCAGAACAGAGCGTTCATAAATTCGACACAGAAATAGAGCTCGAAAGTGATAATTACGTAATAATTCAGTGTGTTTGATGTGTTTCGAAAATAATAATTAGAAATAAAATTAAAAAAAAATATTTTCTCATAATTTAAAAAAAAAAACTAGTTTTTTTTATTTTGCTTTGTTTTAAGTCCAAAAATTTTCGTTTTATTTAACTTTGAGTTTAAAATGTGTATAAAGCATCTATTCAATGTCCGATTAGTGTAAGTTTTTGGTTTCTACAATAACTTTTCAAGATTTTTCTAGAAGACCATTGTGGAGACTATTAGTTGCATATGGAAAATTCTTTTTTTTTGTTATGATTGATTTAAGATGTTTTTTTACTCTAATAAACGTTTTTTTAAAGCAATCGTATAATTTAGTGAGCCCGCTAATACATATAAATCACAAATTGAATTGATTTTAAGTGTTTGCTTAAAATTTTCCAATTTCCGTTTGGGGTAATTTTTTACCCCAAGGTGTTCAATGTGTAACAAAAAATAAGGATGTTACTTAAGGGTTAATTGAAGAATAAGTTTAGCACATTGACATTTATTTATTTATTGCCTATTTTCAACGTGAACAAGACGTTCAAGATAGATGCACGTTTGGGAAAGCCGACCCCGCGTAGCGGGATAAGGCGAGGCAGAAGAAGAAGAAAAAGAACTTATTTTCAACCGCGATTGAAATGGATTATGTTGTAAAAATCACGGTACGGGATTTGCATCAGTCAGACTTTCTGCACCTCTAAAACACGATGTAACATCAACTGAAAGATAAACAAAATCATAACCCTCCTTTTGCTTTGCCGTAAAAAGTAAAAAGAGAATCACTCCGAATCTTGCTAGAACAGAGTAAGAAGGGTATATGACGTTATAGCGTGGCCTAATACATTTCCACATGAATAAAGTAAAAGGTGTACGTTAAAAATACACTTACATATTACATTTTTCGGTGAAATGAAACAAAACACGGAATTCTGTGGCACTCGGTCGTAAAGAAGGGAAAAGTCCTCTCATTTATTTCCCTCTTAGCGATAAGGACGGCGTATCCATTGTGGGCAAACAGCCGTCACCTGTCAGTTTTCACAACGGACCTCAAGAAAACTCCTTGAGGAGACGTATGAATTGATTTAATTTCTTTTTCGCTTCGGATTGCGAAATTTTGTAAAAATATTCTGCAGAGAGTAATAGGAACTAATATTACTATTCAACAGGGCTTTTTGTGCTCGTATTTATTCGATAATTTAGTTAAAAATAAATGAGACGTGAAAGTTGAAATATTTATTTTGAAATCAAAATTTCAAAAAAATAATACAGTTTTAGAAGTTAATTTTGTAACTACATCCTACTTATTTTTGAAACTATATTTTAGAAGGCAATATTCTAACGACGTAAGGAACTCGGTAATTTTTCCAGTTGCACTTGTGCAATATATTGCATCGTTTTACAATGCAGCGTAAGTGTGGGGAGAACTCTCCGCGAAATAAGAAATAATGCTCTCATCGTGGGTCGGTATCGCGTGTCTATTGTATATGTTTCGGAACCTGGGGGAGGTAAAATATTTTTATTACCGCCTCTAGTAGTTAATGGGGATCATTAAGCGCTTCATTGCTTTGTTTATCTGTCGCAAATGCGTATTATGTGGTCAGTGCGTCACCCTTCTTAAGGGTTTGTAAACGAGGAAAAATTTTCAACGATATGCCTCGGCAATAGTGCGTCAATATTGTCGCAATATTGAGATTAGGGAACTGTACAATATTCGAGTATCATCGCATTGCTGTATGTAAATTTACAAGACCGTTTCGGTTCTTTCCTTCTTCACTGTTCTCTGCGTAAGCAAAACGTATTTATTATGATAAATTACTAAGTAGTTTGGTTTCGTAAAAAACCTTCAGCACAAGATTTATAATGCTAACGTGACAAATGGCAATTTACTTTCAACTGTACGGTGTAAGTCAGTATACAAGACCGTTTATGGTTTATAAGCCACATTGAAATTATGCTAGGCTTTCGTGCCTTACATTGTATTTATTTATGAAAAAATCCTTTTAAAATTGCGTTCAGTTTTCCGAGAAAAACGTAACAAAAGTTTTCACAATTCCCTCCACGGATAATCCACTTTAAAGAAGGTCCAGGAAAGACTTGAAGACAGATTATTGGTTATTATTTCAAAAATCGCTTTGAGCGGTGCATCCCTTTTTATAATTAGAAAATAACGATTCACGTCTCCTTGGAGAAAGGCTGCTCTTTTCAGAGGCAAGAAAAGAATAAAGTAGGAGTACTGTTACAAACGAACACGAATCCTATTACGGGAATAGTGACTTCAGAATACTGCAACATCTTTGGAGGGATTGAACTTTTGGGTTTTGTTACTTTCCGTTATTTTTAATCAAACCTCACCTGACGTTTAATAAAGTCGCCCAGGACGGACGTAATTTGGCGCCATTGACTAGCAATTCGAGCCAGATTAATGAACAGTATGAACTGAATAGGGCCCGATTTTTCCCTGTGTCAATCACACACACGGCAGCCGATGAAAAGATTGGTTTTTGCTATTTGATGTTTTGTATCACAGGTTACGGATTAATAAATCCATCGGGTGAAATTGTGGCTTAAAAATTGCGATGCATCGGATTTAAATATGGATGACGATTATTGATAGTAAATTCGTATAAAATTGACAACGCAATGGCTGCTATTATGCCTGTCTGCCACTCGCCCGTTCTCAGTATATCCTTTGATGTAGATTGATTTTTGGTAAGTTAAAATAAACTATAACTCTGCAACGTTAAGTTTAAAATGCATCGAGAATAAACGGGCATCTGTCAAATATTTCAGACTCCATTCAGAGCCAGCCTCATATAGTTTTCAAGCTCGCCTGAGTGCCATGAATCATGCAGGCGTTCTTAGCAGTGGGATATGAAGTTAACAGATTACATGTATATTTAATTCACTTCTGTCTTGTAACACGAGCGCTGCTTTCGTTTTGCAGCCCCTACACATTCTTCATAACCATTCGAGCGGAATATGAGCGTATTATATTACCTTGCCAAGCACGGAGGTGTTGTACATCTTTTTGTATTCTCTTGTATGCCACTAGGACGTGTTACACCGCAAATACAAAGACTGTAGAAAGGATAATGGAATATTTTGCTGAATATGTTTTCTGTTAAATAAAGCTGAATACGTTTTATCATGGTCATGGTCGCTGATTCGTGTTCTGAAGATAATGTGCCGAGATAAACGTGGAAATGTGTGTTCAATGAACAGAATCGATGTATTGGTGTAGCGACTTGAGTGTCACAACTGTCTGCAGTATTTGTAGAAAGCTGTATGGCACTTCTTAGCGTATCTACTATTTTGTTTGACATGGTATTCCAATTATAATATTTTCATAGGTAACGGTTTTTTTAAACATGGTCTAAGTTAGCAAACAAGAAAGTTATTGATGTTAGTTAAGTGCTATTCAAATAACATGAAATGTGAGGTACCTACTGTGTGAGGCAGAATTTCACATGAAGGCTTAGTTTCTGGGCTATTCCCAGAACTCTTTTCTACTTTACGTTCCATGAAACTATCTAAAATATCTTCCAAAAGTTTCCAGCAGTTAAGGGATCTTTTCTTAGAAGCAACCTTCTCATTATGATAATCATTTAGATAACATTTAAGGAATTGCTTGAAGTTCTTCTAGTTCTAAATTTAGAGATTATAAATAATTCTTTACATTCTGTTCATTTTTCACCTGTCTTGTTTTTGACGCAAATGTTAACTCGTGTTTTCGTACCACTTGTATTAAAGATAGATGACCTTTTTCTGACAAACTTTCAATAACTTACTAATTTATAAATGCGAAAGTTTGCGAGGATGTAAGTAGGTATGGATGGCTCTTTCACGCAGAAACTACTGAACGGATTTTGTTGAAATTGTACACTGAAATGTTGTTACATTAGAACAACATATTACCTAGGCTATAAATTATAACGACCAGTGACAAAATGATTGACCCAAACAACTGCACGCAGGAAGATTTAAATAATGCTACTGACAACGTCACTCTTGTAGCGGAGTTTTGGGCTGAAACTGTACCTATATATAGGTTTGTTGTCGTCATTACAAGAAAAAGAAGTGACAAACTAAACAGCGGGCGAAGCCGCCGGCGGGCAAAAACTAGTAGTACGTAAGTAAAATCGAGTACCTACCAAGTTACAAAACCGTATCAGATATCATATTGCATACTAGGGTAGTTACCGATTCCTAACGGATCCGGGGAAGATCTCGTTACCAACTGCATTATTGGTTCCTGCATGCGATACACTGTGCGGAACCGTATGTGTGTCAAGCTGCTCCAAATTGGAATATGCGATCGTGAAACTTAAGGTATAAGATTCAAAATCCATTGTAGGAATCTAAAGTTTTATTGGCCTGCTTGATATATGCAATGCCTCCATGAAATTTCGTTTTTAGTCCTTTATTTTATAGCGGCGAATAAAATAATAGGTTGACTAACTTGTATCAATCATATCGAGTATTTTGGTATCTAATCATTTATATTTTTTTTACAGTTTTCGAGATTTTAGGTAAGAGTCGCTACTTTTCTGTTTCTAATGTGACCGAAAATTGTTTTTTTTGCCACTACCTACTTATATTTGAAAATATTTCTATAGTAGTGCCTAGTTATTTAATTATTCTGTTCTATTTGAATATCGTTTTCAAACTAAGTGCAACGACCCTGCATCAGCCATTTTGATTAGATTGTTTCATGTGATGGCGCTATTAACACATGGGGCTTTAAAGCTCTCTATGTTTATTAATAATCTGGCTTCCCCTTACAAATAGAGTTCTATAAAAGTTCATTGACACTGCTGCTTAAGGCTTGGTATTTCTGCTAAAGTAGGTATTTCGCGCTGTCAAAATCTGCGCGCGCAATTCTTCGCCGAAGACAGCGCGCCAAAGAGCTCCCGCCACAATTTCCAGCTACACAGTATAGAAATACGCAGTTGGTTAGGTTAGGTTGACTTCCTTCCCTTCAAGCGTCACACTCACAACACTTTCTAATACAAATCATATCCAAGTGATACAAATTAAAACAACTTTCAGAGTTTTTGGAAATATATTCTAGAATCGAATAAATATAAAATATAACTGCAGAAGTAAACACGGTTCAAAGTGGCCGTGCCGTCGCCCGACCTTCTGGAAGTTCTGCGCCGGCTTAAAGAATTTCAAGATTACGTCAACCGATCTATCGGTAGGCCCTTGGGAGCTTGAGCGATTGGAAAAACATTTTATGATAAGTTACTCTTAGTAGCGATTATTTAGAGCTTGGATAATAAATTATAGTTGTTGCAATTCACGAAGCTTTGCATGTGGTTAATAACATTAATCAGTACACGCATCAATTTTGTGCAGTCTCTTTGTTTATTAATAAATAAAAATATCATACTAAAATTTTGCAGAAACATATTTGTTTGTATTGGTCTGGGTGTTTTCTTTCTATAATATGTATGACGTATGTACGGGGTTCTGTATCGAAAATTACTATGAGCATCACACGCGGTTACCTGCGTACCTCTGTGCACTCATGGGAGTTTAAGCAGAGGTCCCTAGAGTTTGACTTTGTGCTTTGTTTATAGTCATTACGAAGCAGACTGATGGGAAACTGCACTGTCTTGAATTTGCAAGGGTGTTAGGGGAATTCTAGGAATAAATACAGAGTCTCCTCATTGAGATTGAGACATTTCAATTTGAGATTTCACTTGACATTGTACACAATCTGACATGGAGTTTTCAAACACTTGTAAAAATAAAAAGTAATTAAATCAAAGGCACTAAGTAGTATTGATATCAACTTCGAAGAAAATGACTGCCAAAATTACTTTCTACCCGTTCCACACGTCTTTGATGAATTATATTAAGGAATTGTTAAGCTAAATTTCAAGTAGATTGAACCAAGGAATCACTTTGTCCCATACAAACTTTTCCCCCTTTTTTCACCCCCTTCATTTCATGACCCCATTTCGGAAAATCTTTTCACATGAGATGCCTACGTCATACAAAGAACACACCTTCCAACTAGGGTTGCCAGGCGTCCGGCTTTAGCCGGACATGTTTGGCTTTTTAGGGTCTTGTCCGGCCAAATATTGCGTTGTCCGGCCTGTCCGGCTTTTGATTTGGTTACCGCGCCAGGCGAAAGTCGAGCTACAAAATCATAATGAAGCGCACGCATCAGGATGTTGGTTAGCAACCGATGATGATAGTACTCACTCATGAGCTGACACTAATTGCACCCCCCCCGTCACATGTCCGGCTTTTAGGGTAAAATGTCCGGCCAAATGAAACACAAAGTCCGGCTTTTGTGATTTTGGACCTGGCAACCCTACTTCCAACTTTCAGGTCTCTACGATATCCGTCAGTCATTTAGGACAACGCATTTTTATTAGTTGTCCAATACCCTATCGTTCCAGGTATGTCATTGACAGGAGGGCGCTACTATCTTAATGGGTTATTCATTAGTCCCAACTTTATGCCACTTGACATTTCAGAATCGTTTGACTTTAGATACCTAAGCGATTTGATATTCGGAGTCTTTTAATGAAATCAAGTTCTGAAATAACTTGAGGTGTTGTACCCGATCAAGCTTTTCATTGCAGGACAGTTAAATAGTTTTATTATTAGTTTCTTCTCTAAGTCTTAATTTGTTAGAATAGGTAAAGGCTCCATGAGAGCAAAATTTAGCTTTATAATAGTTTTTAATTTTTTTCTTGAAATATTTGACGCCTTGTAATCTCTCGTTAATATAGGTCCACACAAATAAAGAATGTTTGACTTCGACTTTAATAATTATGCTCTTACATAATTATAAATAAACTAGCTTTCTGCCCGCCGCTTTGCCCGCGTGGAATTTTTCGGTTTTTATATAACCTATTACACTCAGATATAATATGGCTTTCTATTGGTGAAAGATTTTTTAAATCGGTTCAGTAGATTACCCCTTACAATTTAACACATATACAAACACACAAACTTAACCTCTTTATAATATTAGATATAGATAGGTAATTTGAAACCCTATTTTGTTTTATTCCTTTTTTTATTTTAAATCTTTCACAATCCAAAGTAATATTTACTGTAAGTAAATGCTAAATAGTAAATATTAGTTTGGATTGTGAAATATCCTACTAATATTATAAAGGTGAAAGTTTGGATGTCTGGATGTCATGATGTCTGGATGTTTGTTACACTTTCACGCAAAAACTACTGAACGGATTTTGTTGAAACTTTACAGTATTATTGTATATAACCCAGATTAACATTATGACGATATGTGGCAAATAAATTTCAATAAATAAATAAGACGTGTCTAAAAAGCGCCATCTATAGTCATTGGTTAAAATCTACAGCACTGGACAAACTACGGTAAGACGTTCGTAAATATTCATTCGGGAGAAGCCGTGAAACGCCATCTATCAACATGGGTAAAACGAGGTAAAACATCATATCTAACGGGGGCAAAACGAGGTCCACGCGAACGAGGTCGCGGGCGGCCGCTAGTTTATAATAGGTAGCTTTCCCTTCGCAACCTTATTGGTATTCCATGTATGTGTCTTTTAACTGATTTCTGTTGAACATTTCATGTAAAATTTGTCCAGTTATAACTCTACTTACATCTGCATCTGTAAGCAAGGATTCATATTCTCCAGCCCAGATGCCGAGTAAACAGAATCGTCTTTCAGTGACGTGCAGCTGCCCCTATATTTGACCCACTGACCTAATTTTTTATTATTTATTTGTGTCAGTGTGCTCTTCTAAAGAGTGTATGTAGGTAGGTACTATTAAAATGTAATTTTAACTCTTTGGTTTTGTCTCATATTTAAGGAATGTACTATGTATCATGAGTAGAGTCTTAGTTTAAAAGGATGCCAACGATTTAAATTTCAATAGGTAGACAAAATTCATAATTCTTAATTATCAAAAATTTTAGCTTTCTTCAGTACCTAACACTGATATTATTATACTGTGACTCATCAAAGTCATCATTGTCAAAAATATTGACAAATCGCGAACTGTCACAGCCAAAAAACTGACACGCGTCCGTCCTCCGTAAGCGCCACCGCGCGACTGATTGAGATTGTCCAAGCCGTCATGGGCGATTTTTTCCACATTTTTTAACATAGTAACTAAATAAGACGCAATATAAAAATTTCATCCGTTAAAAGCCCTCAAGTTATTTCTGAACTTTAGTTTAGTAAAAGATTCAGAATCTTAAATCGCTTATTTTAAAAATAAAACCATATTTAGAAAACGAATAGAGGTAACTTTGGGAATTTATTCTATCGAGTCAACTTCATCAAATCGTGTTTCCATCCGTTAATAGCCCTAGAAAATATCCTCAACTATGCCCAAAAAAAATCTTAGCCTTTAATTTTACTGTTTAGTACCTCAAAAATGAAAAATGAAAACCTCATTTTCGCCATTTTCTCTGCTACCCGGCCTTAACACGAAAACTGGCCAAGTGTGTGTCGTCCCACGCGCAGTGTAGGGTTCCATAGTTGCCCGTCTTGAACGACCAATTATTTTTAAACTAACTGATGTATCTTAACCATTATAATTAACACCCCCTCATAATTACAGCTCTTTATTGCCAACAATCTCCAAGCAAAACCTCGAATGGTCTGAGAAAAAGACATGACGATACTACAAAGGTTCCTTGTCAGGACTACAGTGTGCCTACCATGAGTTTACGTTAGGTGTGCTCGCTAGCGACTGCGTAAAAAAATGACATTTAAATGTATGACATATTGTGCAGCGCCCCTAGCGGCTACTTTCAAGAAATAAAATCTTCATAGAATTTTTTGACGTATTCGCTAGCGAGCTCACCTAACGTAAACTCATGGTAGGCACACAGAACCCTAAAAATGGACAATGTGCATATTATTTGATAGAAATAAGTAAAAAGAAACAAAACAATTTAATATCAAATAGAATGTAAAAAGTAAAAAGAAACATATCAAATGGAATGACTAGGCCTCAACACTAGTACTCGTATTGCAAGACGAGCTACGCTTCAGTTTAAAAGCACTTGAATACAGCTTCGTTACATGGCTCAGGTCCTATTTATTAAGGGAGAGGGACTTACCCTCTTACCTGGTTGTAAGAGTCCTCTACAATACATAGTTACGATAGTCACTCGACGAATGCTCCCCCTATTAGCGGTTTTATAGTAAAACTTTAGCTAAACTTACGAGTAGGCACTTCAACGTGTCTTCTATAAGTATGTTTATATCCGTTGTTTAGTACCCATAGTACTTGTACTGTTGTTTTGCTTAGTTTGGGACTAGAAGCCTAGTGTAAAATGCCCAAGGATATTTATTTATTTAATATTTTACTCTTTAAAATACACTGGACTAAATATGAAAATAGAGATTAAACTAATTCAAAATTCAAGCTTTTTACTTTTAATAAATGTAAAATAAATTAAAAAGCGGTTTGTTTAATAAAGCTAGGTAGGTAGGTAGCTACTTTTGAAGATATTCCAACCTACCCCTTTTCTTTGCGGCCCAGTGTAGATAGATAAAAATCTTTTAAAAATAGTCTCTTTATCTTTTCAAGCTTAAACTGAGGCATTGATTGGTTGAATTTCAATGTTTCGAACTATCATAGTACTGACTGAGATCGAATTGTGTTTTTAGTTTTGTTCCTTACCTTAAATTTGTGGGCAGAAATTTCTGGAAATCATCGAATATTTATTATTGAAAACTTGCTAAGCAAAATCAACAAGGTGGTCGACCCTTCACTATTATTTTAGGTTTTCACGCGTTTACACGCGGGGTTTTCGCTCGCGTTAGGGTTCGGCCAAACTAACGCGATCACAACGCGATCAGCCGGCGTGCAGCGATGGCGACCAGACCTAAATGCATTGATCGCCATCGCTGCACGCCGGCTGATCGCGTTGGTTTGACCGAACCTTAAGTGCCTACCTACGCTAAAAATTCGGGTATCCGTAGAACTAGTGGAATATGAGCTTTTAGAAACATATATGAGGTTTTGATGAGTCGTATGAAATATTGTATAAAATTAGGAAATAATGATCTTTTTCTATCAAATGTTAAAATATTTTTTATAATTTACATTTACAAAAAGTCATATGGGAGACTTTTAAGTTAGCGTCAGTGACAGATTATACCTATGGATCGTAACCACCGAGATCACAACAATGTTGTTAATAAGTTACAAGTACAATAATAGTAGGGTACTCGTACATAAATAAAAGAATATCATTAATGACAAACATAAAAGCTTGTCATAAACCTTTGTTCCCAACCTAATTTAAAACAAACAGCTGTGTTTTTCATCTTACCTATCACGTTCCATACCTACAGGGACGGGCTTATTACCTTTCGGCAACACTGTTACCAACTTAATGCCAAAAGTAAGGGGATGCCTGAAATGTAAGCAACTGTTTTGTCGACTGTACACGAGATAACGGCGCCTGAGAATGATTAATGCGCACCCTTGTTCTGGAACACGTCACTCCACCGGGTTTTAAATATAATTACAGACCACCACTTTTATAACATTTATATAACCATGTGTTTACGGTTTTTGCAGGCACGCGCGGCGGGCTTACTTTCCAGCGGTGTGTGTTACGGTACTTTAGTTCAACCCTATTTTTTACTATGATTAGTAGCCAGGTTTAAGCTGGGTTGCACCATCTTACTTTAACATTAACAAACGTCAAAAATCAGTTAAAAAACACCGGTTATCGTCATAGTTACGGTTAAAGTTAGGTAGTGCAAACTCAGCCTTAATCTTGGTCGTACATAGGTGTAGCTTATAACATCGTAAAATAAATGAACATCATTTAAAAGTAAGACACTATTCTTGCCCCAAAAGTTTTGTCAAATAATTTCAACACGAGCTCTTTCTGCATAGTTCTAAATTCTGTACTCACTCATAAAATCTCCTTTACGGCTGAATCTCGCTTGAAAGTCTTACAAAATAACTATATAACAGTGAGCTGTTTAAAAATGTAAACACATACAATAGAGTATGTCAGTCTGTCTGTACTGAGATGATAGCCGTCATTGCTGTAGATAGTAATATCAAAGTTAAATCCAATCAGTATGTTGTCGGCTAACATGTAAGCGATCCGTCTATTGTGCCGTCGGAATGTCAGCTAACTGACGCGTTTAGGGTTGGCATCAGTAAATAATGGAACTACGTAACTCGAACGCATCGTGTACTTATGAGTTCGCAATGTCAAGTTGACGCGAGGCAAGTTTATATTGAATTTCACCGACTCACTGGCTGTTGAGGCTAAATGTAGATGCTCGAACGTATTACTTGTTTAAGTTTGAAATCAAGATGTTGCGCTAAAGTTAGTCGACCTATGTATTTAGGCGAAAGTGGGATAGGCGATTGGATACAAACACATTAAATATACACAATATAGGAAATTATTTTTAGCACATCATTAACAGTCTGACTTCAACGTGAAGTTAGCGCGGCGGCTTTCATACATTTTGAGAGTCCGAAATGACAACTTTTTTTATTATTTTGCACGCGTATTCCCTGGGAATTGCTTTTACAACCAACTTCTTTGTAAATAAAAACTTGTCCGTTTGTCCATGGACAGTAAAATTGTGAAACACGAATGGGCCCAGTCGTAACAGCAGTAAACACTCGATGTCCGGCCCAGGCACTAACCGGCCTTAATTGGCCCGCTCGCTGTTTGAACCTGACGTAAACTACGTTATAACATCTCCAGAAACTAGCGCCTGGACTTGCAGGGCGGCTTTGTAGTCCAATTGGTTTTGTACTCAGGCTAGATTACTCGTACTTGCTTCATTTGGACTTTGACCTACAAGCAAGTACTTGTAGTATGCAACTAGATACTGCTTCGCTCACTGCTAAAGAAAACAAGACTATCGCTTTTCATTATTTGTTACGAGATGTAATCTTTATTAACACTGTTATTCATTCTTGGTTGGTGTTTTTATGAGCGTTTAAATTTGAGACTACATAAACAGTAAGATAGTAAATGCGTGCTAATGGTTATGTAAGGTAAATAACGATATTTTCACGCAGAAAATAATATTAATGTACCTACTACTTTTGTTTTAATGTGAGTAAGTTTTCTTCCTAGACTGATAGCTGCTCGTAAATATTTATCAATACTATAATGTAGGCTCGCACTAGAATAATCTACAAGGTGAGGTGTATTACATAGTGTTATGTAGTGATATAATGAGGTCATGAACAATTCAGGTTCTTGTTTTACGCAGCACGTCTTACCTATCTCGCAACTAGCTGAGGCCGCGACTTCATACGCGTGAAATAATTTCAATAATATTTCCCTTTTTTGAAACATTTTCCTTTACTGCTCCGCCCCTATTGACTGAAGGGTGATGTTATATGTATAATAGTCCTATAGGTTTTACCAAATGCTAGAAACATTGAATTTTTCAGATATATCCAGTTTATTCTGTAACCTATTATTGGTACCGTTTGAAAGAGCTCGTGAAGCGCTTAGTAACTAGGATAACTCAAGATTAGTAACCAGTTTTTCGATATTTTGTATAGTTTAGAAATAATCGAGTGAGATCAGAATACAACAGACAAAGGGTCCCTAAAAAGCGTTCTATATTTTCGTAGCAAATAGGCAACGTATGGGCATCACTTCTGATGACATTGATTTTTGGCAAGTAGGTACCCATTCATTCTAACAACCAGAACATTAGTGTTGTTGAAGCAATTTATTTAATTAGAATGAAGAGATCCGTAAAAGAACCAAAGTCGCTGACATAGCCCGACGGACTAGCAAACTGAAGTGGCAATGGGCAGGGCACATAGTTCGCAGAACTGACGACCGATGGGGCAGCAAGGTTCTGCAGTGGAGGCCGCGTACCAGAAAACGCAGCTTAGGACGTCACCCACAAGGTGGACCGACGACATCTTAAAGGTAGCAGGAAGACGCTAGACGCAGGCCGCTACCAATTGATCAACATGGAAATCCTTGGGGGAGGCCTGTGTTTAGCAATGGACGTCCTATGCATGAAATGATGATGATGGTGATGAATTTTTTTGGAATCAAATGCGTGTTGTCCACATCACAGCCCATTTTGGGCTCTGCGAATTCCAATTGAAAACAAACCGTCCACATTTCACGCTACACGCTCCGCATATGCGCACGACCTTAAGCCTTACGGCGGAGCACTAACAGTAAATACTTGATGTTCTACTCGGAGGCAACATTCAACATAATTGAGTCGGAACGCCTCCGCTGGTATTGGCTCAATTGCGTATAAGATAAAGAAGACACATCGTAATTACAATTGTTGTAATGAAATGCCCTGTACTATTTAATTTACCTATAAAACAAAGTTATGTAATCAGGCAACATTAATAGTGGTTCGATTCATTTAAGAGATACGAGTCTCTAGATCTCTACTTCATTGAAATTTGCAAAGGTATGTTTTCCTTTTTATATGTATATTCTAATCTAGTTACATATTCACACCCTGTTCTACTGACAACTGTTGCGGGCTTAAATCCAATAAACAAGAAACTTCTTTAGTCAAATACAAACATTTTGTACTACATTAAAGCCTTGATCACACGTACCGAGCAAACGGGCGAGACAGTGCTCTCGGCCGAGTACTCGGTGTGTATGAACATTACGCCGAGTGCTCGGCCGAGCGCTCGAGTATGTGACTCGCTCACCCAACTGTCTCGACCGAGTAAACATTTTACTGTCTCGACCGTTTACTCCAAAGAGCATAAAAGAGTAAGAGACGGCACTCCATAGATATTTTTTGAGCTCACGCACACATATGCATTTTAGAGAACGACCCGCAAATCTTTACCAACCGCACAAACTACAGGCGGAGCTACCAACATAATGCATTATTTTCTGACAGTATTAGTGACGTTCGTAATAACTTATCGATTATCGATACTTTGCTAGGGTTGTAATTGCATATCGATATCTAGTATAGGAACTTTCAATATTTTAATGCTATTTTTATTTTATACTATGTGTAAGTAAAACGAAGTTTTGTAACGTAAATTATTTATTTCGAAATAAAATAGGTATATTACAATAAGTATTGAACATGACATAGCAGTTGTAGGCTTGAGGAATTATTGAATATTATAACAAAGTACAGAAATGATAATTTTGTAAACTTTTATTTTCACAACTTTTTCTAAGAAAAAATAGGATTTTTATTTATAAACATCTTTAATTTTCTTATCAGCTGATCTAACCTCTGCCTCAAGATTACTTTTCAATGCTTTGTTGCTGTGCTTTTTTACTTTTGTCAGCAAAATTGTTTTCACTTTTTATGAAGCTGTCATTAATGATTTTACAACTTTTTCTTAGAAAAAGGTAACTTAATATTTTAAACATCTTATCATAAATTTCTTTATTATGTTGTTGACATTTAAACCAACTAAAATTACAATTTGTACTCAACATTAAGAAAATGAATTTTCCAACATTTTCCATAATATCTGGTCGGCAATATGGTCATGATAAAATTGTTTAGCTTCATTTACGGTGGTACATAATTGAATTGTTGGATAAACGAGACTTTTTTTATCATGCCACCATTCGCGAAGAGATATATATGCATACAAATCATTGTCAACAGGAGTTTTCACGCTCAAACACTCTTCACAAATTAAACAAGAACTGTTCTGTAATAGTTTGGCAGCTAAATACCCGCTTACATATACTACTGGTTGGTTTTCAAGGCTACACAAATTTTCAATGGGCTGTTCTAAGTTTTCAGGGTCCGGGATAGACAACACAGGATAAAATTCAGTGTCTGTGGAATCTTGAACATTAATTTTTATTTCTGTTGCTTTTAAATTAGTTTTTAAAATGTCTTTATATTCCAGCATATGTTTATTGTTGTCTGCTTCACAATTAGCACTTCTGCTATGAGGCACTTTCAGCCCAGTAACCATGCTTGTTTTAAGCGCTGCAGTAAAGTGCGTGATAGTGGGATTTCTATTGGTTACACTGTGTTGCCTAATGATTCCAAATAAGTTTTCCAGAGAGTCTTGGTTAAACTGTCTAAGGTTCATATATTTAAACCCTTCATTCTTTAACTTTTCCCAAATATCGTTTAAGGATTTGATAGATATTTGATATCCCTTTACGCATTTAACATTTTTTAGTATCGTGTTTTCTGCTGTTATAAATTTTATGGTTTTTACAAGCTTTATATTGACTTCACTTGTTAGTATGTGTGGGACAAATCTTGCAACTGCAATTAACACCACTTCTCCCCAACCGATTGAGCTGAAATTTGGTATACTTATGTAAGTACGATGACAATGCAATGTTATGGTACCATTGAGCTGGTCTGATGATGGAGTCAGGAGATGGCCATAGGAACTCCTAAACGAAACGACGGAATCGCATCGAGTTTGGGTTCGTTGGATTTGTCTTTTCGAGCAGTTTCGTGCTAAATGATGTCCAGGGTCATGATGATGGATTAGGGAGGTGGCCATAGGAACTCCCTAAACGAAACGGCAGAAACTCATCGAGTTTGGGTTCGTAGGATTTTTCTTTTCGAGCAGTTTAGTGCTAGATGATGTTCAGGGTCCTGATGATGGAGTCAGGAGGTGGCCATAGGAACTCCTAAACGAAACGGCGGAATCGCATCGAGTTTGGGTTCGTTGGATTTGTCTTTTCGAGCAGTTTAGTGCTAGATGATGTCCAGGGTCCTTATGATGGATTAGGGAGGTGGCCATAGGAACTCCTAAACGAAACGGCAGAAACTCATCGAGTTTGGGTTCGTTGGATTTTTCTTTTCGAGCAGTTTAGTGCTAGATGATGTCCAGGGTCCTGATGATGGAGTCAGGAGGTGGCCATAGGAACTCCTAAACGAAACGGCGGAATCGCATCGAGTTTGAGTTCGTTGGATTTGTCTTTTCGAGCAGTTTAGTGCCAGGGTCCTGATGATGGAGTCAGGAGGTGGCCATAGGAACTCCTAAACGAAACGACGGAATCGCATCGAGTTTGGGTTCGTTGGATTTGTCTTTTCGAGCAGTTTCGTGCTAAATGATGTCCAAGGTCATGATGATGGATTAGGGAGGTGGCCATAGGAACTCCTAAACGAAACGGCAGAAACTCATCGAGTTTGGGTTCGTTGGATTTTTCTTTTCGAGCAGTTTAGTGCTAGATGATGTCCAGGGTCCTGATGATGGAGTCAGGACGTGGCCATAGGAACTCCTAAACGAAACGGCGGAATCGCATCGAGTTTGGGTTCGTTGGATTTGTCTTTTCGAGCAGTTTAGTGCTAGATGATGTCCAGGGTCCTTATGATGGATTAGGGAGGTGGCCATAGGAACTCCTAAACGAAACGGCAGAAACTCATCGAGTTTGGGTTCGTTGGATTTTTCTTTTCGAGCAGTTTAGTGCTAGATGATGTCCAGGGTCCTGATGATGGAGTCAGGAGGTGGCCATAGGAACTCCTAAACGAAACGGCGGAATCGCATCGAGTTTGAGTTCGTTGGATTTGTCTTTTCGAGCAGTTTAGTGCCAGGGTCCTGATGATGGAGTCAGGAGGTGGCCATAGGAACTCCTAAACGAAACGACGGAATCGCATCGAGTTTGGGTTCGTTGGATTTGTCTTTTCGAGCAGTTTGGTGCTAAATAATGACCCAGAGATTGAGGTACAACTAAAAAGTCTAAAATAAAATTATAATAAAAAAAAACTTTTTTAAAAACAAGCTTTATCCTGAAATGCAGTTGTACTAAAACGAAAAAAATAATTGTATGCTTGGTTCAAAGAATTTCGAAAGCTTGTAGCGCAAACAGAAAAAAAGAGGAATAAATTCCATGCGCGATACAAGCTTTCGAAATTCTTTGAACCAAGCATACAATTATTTTTTTCGTTTTAGTACAACTGCATTTCAGGATAAAGCTTGTTTTTAAAAAAGTTTTTTTTTATTATAATTTTTTAACTTATCAGTATAAAAGGTCCAAGACTCAATGTGATTACTTGATGTGGAAACATTTTCCCGGATCCCTTTCTTTACGTCATTTAAAGATGATGGACCATTTGTACAATCAAATAGTTTATCTAACTGTTCAATCACAAATGCTGTATCATTGCAATCAGAAACTTCTTTCCATGCCATCATTTTTAAAATAGCTGCCACGGTATTACTCAGAGCATGCGCAGCATACTTCACCCTCATCTTAGTTTTGAATGTTGGATTTACAATGGTACTATTCAGTTTTTTAAAATTTAAAAAATTTCTGTTGTGTTCTTCTGCAACTACCAAATGCCTCCATTGTGCAATTTTTCCATCGAAAGACATATTTCCACTTTTAAAGAAATTGTTTCGTAATGATTTGAACAAGTGAGGGATGTCATAGATTATAAATATTTTGTCATTATTTACAGAGAAAAAGTTGCTATCTATGCCTTGTCCACAGTTTCTTTTTAACATGTTAAGAGCTCCTATATTTGTAGATCCCTGATCACAAACTGTTGTTAGAACCACAAATCCGATTTCTTTTAATTTTTTGATGATGTCCGATATAATTTTTGCCAGTTTTGCTGTTGATATTGTGCCTTCCACAAAATAGTGCGCAATATATTGCTTGTATTTATGTTTAGCACCCTGTATCATAAACACTAACGCATGGTCTGCAATTTTATTTTCTCGTCCCATGTTCTCGCCCTCTCCATAATCCACGTAGCCATCCACTTTATCAGCAATTTCGTTATAAATTATCCGTTTCTTTAACGCCATCTCGTCAAATATTAACGAGCAATATTTATTTTCCTTTGGCATACTTGATGCTTTTGCCTCTAACATATCAATTATATTTTTATTTATACCAGGCTCCATTGGTATATTTTTTAAAATCCTTTGGAGTGTTTTAGTGCTTGGTAGCGTAAACAGCTTTTGCATATAGCGGTATGCTTTAGGGGACCGTTTAAATATAGCCAAAGCATATATTTTGTTGGCTAAAGTCCACCTTTTTCCTTGTGACTTTTTTTTGTTATTCTGCACTACATCCTTTACTAACGATGTCAGCACTTCCGAATCTAACTTGTCTAAATTCACTCTTGACTTCGCTATATTCCTTATTGTTTTTTTTTGCATTTTGTAACTGTCGCCAAAGCCTCTTCTCTTTAATTGTAAATGTTGATGAAGTGTCTGTAATAAAAACATTTCCATTAGTAAAAAAAACAACATTAAAGCAAATTGAATTGAATATTGGTTAATTAATCAGCAATTTTACTTAGTTTTTTAAATTAGGTATGTTTTATCTTACCTTTCATTTCAATGTTTTTCTTAGGTCTTTTATAACTGTGGACTAATATTTCTGCCTGTGCATCTTGATGGCAAATGTTTTTATCATCTGAAATATTATAAATATGCTAATTAGTTTAAAATTTATTTAGTTGTTTTATGAAACATATTATTTCCAAATCAATCAATCATTATCATGTTTTAAAAAAATGCAAAGACAGGATAATGATAGCTCTTCTCATAAAATATGAAGCGTGGGCCCACCTTCAATAACAATGACATAATATTAAATTAAAGGCATTTAGAGGTTTTAATGTTCTGCATTCTGGATGCGGTCTGCGGGTATGTCAAGACAATCTGTAAGTGGTCGTGATAAGGCAATCAGTCACGTGTGCTTTGCGTTCTTTGTTCGTATCCGCACGGTCAAATCGCATTAATATAAAATGTACAGAGACCTAGAATGTTGTACATATAAGTTCACTAGCTTTCCGCCCGCGGCTTCGCCCGCGTGGAATTTTGTCTGTCACAGAAAAACTTTATCGCGCGCGTCCCTGTTTCAAAAACCGGGATAAAAACTATCCTATGTTCTTTCCCGGGACTCAAACTATCTCTATGCCAAATTTCATCAAAATCGGTTGCGAGGTTTAAGCGGGAAAGCGTAACAGACAGACAGACAGACAGAGTTACTTTCGCATTTATAATATTAGTTGGGATTTTGACCTGACTGCAGACTGCAGAACGCATCCAGGGTGGCATTCTTTAGTTTGAGGGAAGGCATATTTTAGAAGGTAAATAATTAGTTTGTACACTTACCATGAGTAATTGGTTTATAGGTCATATGTTCTGGTGCATTGGAAGTAGAAGGAAGAGGTTCAAAAGTTGTTTTCGCAGAAATACCAGAATCTGGTATATCCATAGCTCCCAAACATGTTGAATTTAGTTGTTTGGTTGTAGTTGTAAGGGGAACTGAAAGCAGAAAATGAAATGTGAATTGGGTAATAAAATGTCATGTTCTTACCCAACTTTAGGGTACAATCAGTCTAGTACATGTCTTGCTCACATTAAAAATTACTAGCTTAAAAATATTATTAAACTAGCTGACCTGGCTAATTAATGTAGATTGCCTAAAATTTTTCAAATTGGTCCGGTAGTTTTTTTGAAGAATTTGTATTACACAAATTACTAAAGTCCCTCTAACTCAACACCTCATTCTAAGCTAAATTGTGTTACGAGTGGGTTTACTACAATATTCAAGCTGTGGGGTTCTAACCCGCACTTTAGGCTATCTTGGCTTCGAGTTACGGAGCCGATCAAATACAAACAAACAATTAAATATTTCCTTTTTATATTATTAGTATAATTTTAGATAAACATACCTCGTTCAACTGGATTTGACTTCTTTGGAATGCAATATGAATGATCATTAAGAACTGTAACAAAGTATAGATATAATTAATAATTGAAATTTATATTATTTATTGATAAGCATACAACACATGTTTGTGTTTACAAAGAAAGAACCTTGTTAAATTGCATTCGGTTGGTTTGTTTTGGAAACCAAAGAAAATTAATTAAGACATCTAAATAATTCAGAAAAATTGATAGATAGTAAATTACATTTAAAAAAAAAAATTGAAGTCATCATCATACCTGTCTTGAGGTTTTCTTTATTGGAGTCTTTTACATGAAGAGGAAACTCTGTCAAAACTTCATCTGGCAAGATGGGATTGCTCAATTCCAGTGTTGGAATAGCTGAGTTCTTCAGCCGAGTTCCTTTGGCATTGAAGGATTCAGGAGTGAAGTGCCCACCACAAACAAACTTAAGTTGGTGTAACTTTTCAATAGGTACATATGCTAAGTCTTCTATGCCAGCATTTTTAACCCACATTCGACAACTGAAATAAGAAATACCTATTAGAAAAGAAAAATAATAACAAACTGAAATTTATTCATCAACTAATTTCTTTTAGTATTGTTATGCAATTCATTTTCAGAGTACGAAACAAAATACTGAAATTAAAAATTGGTTATTGTTATTTACTGTATGATTAAAAATATTAATCCCAGCCTTTAAGTTTACACAATCATTAAAATTATCTTGTAATAAATGAGTGTTATTAGAAACTTACCGGTCAGAATCCAGAGGAAACCTACTCAAAAGTAAGGGTGATCCACCACGACTTCGCCTCTTATTACAAATAACGCACTTCTTGTTGTTTCTACTCTCCATTATCAGTAGAAGCCTAAAATGAAATAGGTATTAATTAAACAAAGCCTATAATTTCTCTCCAACCAGTGTCAATGCCCTGGTTCATGCATTTACCAGTTTTGAAAGTACATTTACATTTTCATCACATAGGGTTGTTTTTAATGAAAAATAGATTTGTAATAGATCTAATATTTCAAGTAAGTAGATAACATACCCATTAAACAGAAAAGTAAATAAGAGTTTAAACTTCTGTAGAAGTTGAAACACAGCTTATTTAAAAGAGTCTCTATCTCACAAAAAACAAAACACTGAACAGCAAACTTTATCACGCCCGATACGGAGGAACTTAATCAACTCAACGTAAACGACAGAAAAGTTTATTTACAGTAATATTGCACCAAATCTGAGAAAATAACTTCACACGAATCAATTCGCCGGTTAAAAACTCAAACTCAATTGACAGAATTTTTTTTTCATTTGTCAAACTAACAATACTACCAACATTAAGGACACTAACAATTATTTTTAGTATGGTGGTATTGATCCGCGGGTTCCCCTGCTATATTGAAATCAATCCAAAATGCACTTTATTGCTTAAGGGGTAAGGTTGTATATCAATTGCTACATATAGAGACTAGTTTTTGTATGAGAAGTGTCTACCCACTGGTTTACTCGGTACGTGTGATCAAGGCTTAAGTATACACGTAAAGTTGTCCCTTGTCTATAATATGTAAAAGATGCACTAGCTAGGGTAGGTATGTTTGGTGTTACTTAACGATTCGTCGTTGTACATGACAGAAATGATTCGACATGCTTCATGTAACAATAGTTACAAAATACGAAAGTAACGCATCCATTTGCAATAGATTTTATTTATTGAAAGTTCCATTTTTTTAAATCGGCCAAACAGATGAAGTAGAGCGACAAAATAGAGTAGTTACCTACATATGTATAATAGTAATGTCGAACTCTACGTCCCGCTCACGTATCTAGACAATGCCTCAGTCTGCTGTAACTTTATTTACTGTTATTATCCCAACAGTAGTGGTATAGTACCTAAGAAGTGCAACTAAGTTGCAACTGGGACCGTAAGTAATCTGAATTTTACATTTTAGAAAAATACCTCAAGAACCATTTTTATTGCAATTATTCTCTTAAATAAATCCTATTAATAAATCTGCAAAAGAAACTGGAGAAAAAGCTTCTATTGCAGATTATTAAACCTATTAAAAATGAAATAATGCAACAAGAATAAACGTTGAACAAGATTATTCCCTGGCCTCGTTATGAATTGTTAGAAATTAAGAACCGAATAGATCAGACCACTCAAATCCGCTTCGATTAAGGTAAGTGCCCCCTACTTCGGTATATTAAGGCTCTTACGACTTTAACATTTTATTTAAAAATAACCAAGCATGATATCAGTATGAAAGCTTTTGTATGCTAAACTTTGGTCTTTTGACAGTAAGTTAATACATAATTTATAGTTATATAGTTTGAACTTTTTTTTATATTAATTGTTCTGCGGACCTCTTGTTTGGATCCTGTTTCGTGACAAAATTTTGCTCTGTTTCTAAGTTCGTGAACTCATGTCCCCTATTTCGGGATAAGGTTTTATGCATCCAGTTAGGATATTTTAATAATGATTAAGGGTTTAATAAATTTAAAAACGATAATAAAAATTTAGAATAAAATAATTATGTGAAATTGACGATATTACTTACCTACATAATTAATATTACATAAGAAATATTGTGTCTAGTATAATAGTTGACTTAATTCGTAGCCATAAAATTTTGATTTGTTATTTGTAACCCCCCCCCCCCCCTTTCTCCCCATAATCCCACCCCTGGAGCTGTTTCAAGTGACGGTAGCCCCCCCCCCCCCTGAAAATAACCCCAGATACGCCAATGACTCATAATAAAAAGTAAGTAATTAATTAATTTCTTAGGTAGGTAAGTATTAAAAACTAAAAAATATGTCGATTTCTTTAATGGTATGTGTCATAAAAGTACCTCACACCATACATTTATATGTCACGAACTTGGAAAAAAGTAACAATAATACGGTTCCTTGTTTCGTGATACTGATTATTCCAAATTCCCCAAGTAAAATTCATGGATTATTGTCAAAATGTGTCAATTAACTATTATCTATCCCATATAAAATACAAATAAACAAAGATAAATAAAACAAATCGAAATAAACCCAAAATTATGCTGGTACTACTTATGCTAATTTATCTTAAAATTGGTCATATATGTGAACTTCAAACTGGTGTCATATAAATTCTAGTGAACGAAACATATACCGAATTTAGGTCATGAGAAACTTAAATAAATGCATTATTTGTTTCATAACTTACATTTCAATTATCATAAATAATCATTTAAAAACCAAGCATCAAAATGTTATCCATAATATCCTTGAATCGGTAGTGTCACGAAATAGGGGACACCCGAAAAATAATATGTACGCTATTTCGTGAGTCAATTAATCGCAATTTTAAAGGAATTCTACGTTTTCATATAACTTTTTTCTAAGCCAAATCCATTGTCAACGAACACATGAAACCACTATTACAAGTTTTATTTAAATGGACGTTCCTTCGCCTTTTTATAAGCTTAAGAAGTTGGAGCGCTAACCTTACGGTGAGAACAACCTTTGCAAGCCGCACGGCTGTTTTTGGCTCTCTGAGAGTTTGAAGCTTCGTATTGCTCTCATTTTTGGCGCTACAATGTTGGTACTTGGTTTTTTAGATAGCTTAAATAATAGAGTTTTTGTAGTAATAAAGAATTTTTATAAATAATATTCCAATTGCTTATTATTTGAGCTAGAAAAAAAACTTACGAACTTACGTACTATCACGAACTAGTAGCCGTATACCTTAATTGAATTCCCTCGTGCAGTCGGACTTGACCCAATGCTAACTTAATCGCACATCGATTGGTCGCCAAACTAATTACCTGATCGTGTTTTTATTTACACTGAGCTCGAAACGTTTGTAAACACCTCCGGAGCGACAAAGTGAATCTCTTGCAAATTGAGCTCAGCTGCTCCCTCTATAAACACTAATTTACTTATGCGCGTTTTATCCGCGCCACTGATGGCTAAACTTTACATTAATTTATTGCAACGAATCAACCTTTGATCTCTTCAAGTATTGCCCTCGTTGATGAACCGTTATTACTTTGAAGCCGTCTCGCCGGTCTAGCTGCCATTAATTAAAGAATAAATTACTCTGATATCTCACTTCGGGCCTACATTTGTCTGCGATAATAAGCAAGATTATTACGTCAACATTACAGAATCTTCCTTCAGGAGATCAGGAGAACCAAAGGTAAAACAACAAGTGCACAAAGTCCGCTAATTACATATTTCACAACACGTCTAATTTTCTTAATTAACAAACAAGGAAGCTTCCTATTATAATACATGTTCAACGCAAGAAAACAAAGGTAGGAGGGAACGAGTAGGCGATTTCCTTGAACAAAACGAACGAAAGATCTTCCCCATTACAGGCCCTTCCCAGGCAAAGGGTCGGGGCTCGAGCCAAGTCTAATAATTAAAATATACAGAGAACAATGATACGTCTCGCTTTGCTCAATGTTTATCGACGGACTACGGCCGAGTACCCTTGCGATTTCAATTTGCAAAGGACCTCAACCGACCCGCGGAGGTATCCACGCGTGAGCGAGACCGACGCACACAGAGCCCAACATTTGAAAGGGATAGAAAACAAGTTCGGTTATGGTTAAAGCGAGTTCTGTTTTCAAAGTACTATTAGAAGTTTCATGGATGTCATTTTATTGGGCTGTGAAACTGACTTATAGGAAGTAGACCCTTTTGCTATCGGGTATTCTATCGGTGAGGCTCAAATTGTTTTGTAAGTCGACCGTTTTTTGTTGGCTGTTGCCCATTTGATTAAGTTGAGTAGTTATTCAATTGTTTGTAATAGCAATAAAATGAGAAAACATCTCAGGTAGGTAATTGAAATAGTAAATTGATTCGAGAAATGAGAAATGATGTGAATCAGAATTGGAAGATTTAAACTGAAAGTCTTTAATATGATTTGAATATAATTTGATACAATACACAAATGGTGCTTGAAAGTTAATACATTTTTCATTAAACCAATTATGTATAGTCAATACAGAGATACATGATACAAACCACAAGCCAAAACCGCAATTTAAAGCGATTCAAATTTTCCAAATAATATCATCTTATAAAAAATGTATAGGTGTACCTACAGTCAGTCAGCGCATCCTACCTACATCTAAAGATTAGTCAGATACAGTTGGAGCTAAAAGCCAAACCAAGTTTCCACCTATAATTGCGGTCCGGTGAAGTTTCGGGTATCTGCAGCATAACATACTTGACTTGTTACACAACAATGCTAAGTTCTCCCGCGGAGTACTCCAGAGTAGTGTAATTTAATTTTATTAAAAATTACTGCCGAACCGCGCAAGTGCTCTACCCGTAAAGGTATCCCCCTCCCCCCTTTTGACCCCACCGGCGTGCTTCCATCCGCCCGCCTCTCGGCCCGTTGGAATATTTAACAGATTTTAATATTGAGCTTGTTTATTTGACGACTTAATGTCTCATAAATAATTTTCATTTGTGCCATTAAACTACCTTGTAATAAGATACACGGTTAGTTCTTCGGTAGTGCGGCACTCTGCGAGCCACCGCACACTGTACGGCTTGGGCGGACTAAAGCGAGCGGCTTAAAGCTATCTGAAGCAAGGAATTTATTTATCGGAAAGCCAGGTGGACTTTAGCTTACAATGACCTAACAAAACCTAGTTTTGTAACCACTTTCTGCCTGGGAATCAAGAGATTTTGCTGCATATGGGATATAAGATAGGTACCTAACCAACCTTGTTTAAGATTAAAATCACCAGTACACCTGCCGAGTATCAGACTTTATATTTTTATAGAAAAATCACTCTATTACAACTGCAATTATGTAAGCCATTATCAGTAAAATATGTAAGACCGAAAATAAAGGTTTTGCCGTTCAGCCATTAGGCAGCGCCTATTTATTACCTGTGTCGTATTGATCAAAGAGTGGTTTCAAATTTGTAAGTAGAGCTCCCAAACAAGACTATGCCCACCAATGCGGGGAATGAACCCATTCATCCATTCGAGATCAAAAGAAAAACTTATTCGACGCTTGTTTTCCTGCTCGTTTCGAATTCCGCTTTGTAATTAACTTAATTTGAGCGAAGAGATCGAACGAAATAATCAATTTAATGGACTCCACCAACCTGTATTATGTAGCTGCAAGCAATCACAGCTCTCACATGATTCATTAGATCTCGGAATCTGAACTAGAAAGTAACGATCGGTAATTAAGACTAGCAAACTAAGGCTGGGTTGCACCATCTTACTTTAACTTAGAAAAACGTCAAAATCTGTCAAACTCCATACAAAATGCACCAGTTATCGTCATAGTTACTGTTAAAGTTAGGTGGTGCAACTAAGCCTAAACTGCTCACTGTCGCGAACACACAAAACATTTAGCCTTCTGTGGAGTATATGCGGCCAAACTGGCAAGTTCGTCGGCAGTACGCGCAAATATTACAATACAAACGACTCGCGCTCGCACTTGCCCATAAATCACAAGTTACCATTGCAATTCTTGTTTGGGAAATAAATAAATATAAACGGAACGGCCCAAGGACCCTCACTCTGGAGGGCTCATTTGAATTTCATAAAGGTTCTGTATTAAAACAATCGCGTACAAAGGGATTCGCAAGAAAACGGAACGTGTACGGGGAAAAGTTTTATTTGGTGCAATCAATCTGGAAATGCTATTTAAACGTTTTCAACTTAGTGCTTAATACTGACTTAGGTGAATGTATCAAAACAATAATTCCAAGGTTAGAATGTTACTAATGAAATCCACGAGCAAGTTAATTAACGGAATGCGTAATAATGTTAAGCCATGAATTTCCACATAATAATGTGTTAAGTATGTTAATATTTCAGGGAATGCTCGGTAGTCAAAAGGGCCCGATAATCTTACGGTTAACGATCATAAATTCAGCGTAAACTAAGGGGTGTCGGAACTTTGAATCAGACAGGATATTTACCAATAAACTAAGCCTTGGTACGTTATGGCGGAGCCGGTGCACTACCAACATCGCTGAAGTTATACATTGTTCACTTATTGTTCCGCGCAGGAAGTTCGATCATAAAACTTTATTTTAACGCCGTTAACTTGCGTCGGCCAACATTTGTTTTAAATTTCACGGTAAGAAATAGTTTTAACAATAAGTTGCCGTTATAACTTCGAAATTAGCACAGTCTTTTCTCTCCAAGACTTGTCGTCATAAACCATGACAAAATACAGTAAACCATCGCGATTTCCTCTTAAAAAGAAAAATAGAAGCGAGAAATAAGACAAGCGAACAATCAGATACTCCAAACATCTTCAATGTGAATTTGGGCTCATCAAAGGCAAATGACGGGTGATTCAGAAAGCCACTAGCTTAGCCGGCAATGTGAAAGCACTTTGCGTCAAATCCGCGTCAAGTGGTTCAAATTGTCCCCCCTCTCCTCGCGGCCCCCTTATGATAAATGTAGGGAAAATTGAAATCGCGTTTCGTTTTCCGTAGTAATTCGATGGGAGTGGGACTAGCCTGAGCTATGAATGTGTAAATGGCTGTTTTGTGAAAAGAAATATCAAACTGAAAGGGATTCACGGCTCGTTGGCCCGAACTTGATGTCGATACAAGATAAACTCGGCTCACAATAAAACTAAACACACGCGCGCGCCACTCACACACGCGTCTATTGTCTGAATAATTTAAAGCAACTTGCGCCGAAATATTAACAACAGACGCCGTAAGCACTTAGTGAAACTAATACATAATTGTGAGAGTGGCACCGTTTAGTAAACAAAAGGTTGACAGCTCGTAGTTAATTATGAGGTTTATTATTAATGGCGCTTACGAATATTCCGTAGGCATTTTACGAGGGTATTTTAGTGTCTCCTGAATAAGCTTTGTTTTACAATAGAACAATAATTACACCAAAATGAGTAAACGTTGAGATCTAAATTATGTAGAAGTTTAAACCTATTGCAGTAAAGGAAACATTAAAAGACGTAAACCAAGTTTATGCCGAGCCATACCCGCGGGTGCGAGCGAGAGAGATATGTTAATAAACTTGTAAACGCGTTCGTCCGCGGGAATTTATGGAGAAAGTGGTTAAATCCGACAACATTAGAGTCTAAATTTGTTTGGATACCTCTTCCCGAATAGGAGTCCCTGTCGAACCTTTGTCATTTTAATCATACTTCCGATCTTTCAAAATAATGTTATTGAAATATGTTCAATTTCCTACGTTCGGTGTACTCAGTAATTTTCTGCGTGTCGTCGAGTCGCCGCCGCCCACATGTACGATGTATGTAGGTATAAGTCCTCGCTTCACATCCATATGTATGTATTATGATGAAGTTTAATAAGTTGCTAAACAATTTCAGGGGTTTAATTTTATCTGTGTATTGTTCATGTTTCGACTTCGAAGGGATCGCATTCGCTAGTACTTCTTCCTGGTAATCAAATTAAAAGTTTGGTTACGAAAATTGTGAAGGTACTACTCTTCGCAAATACGGAAAATTCCATTGACAAATTAATTTCTGAGATGATTTATGATGCATGTTGAACAATCAAAATTAATTGAAACCATCGACTTCGAGCGAGCTGCTTTTGATGTCTGCGGTGGCGGTAACCTGGCAACTGCGCCCAAACAGTTGCCGTGAATCGATCTCCGAGTACTTTGTTCCAAAAATTTTCGGTCACCGAATTAATTTATCTAAAAAATTCACTTCAAACGCATTATTTCCTTATAAATCGACATGCAAATGTTCCCAATGTTAATATGAAAAGTTGGCGGCGCGAGTACAGAATTCGAATATTGCTCATACCGGTAGGCAATAAAAATACCTCACGTCAAATCTGCGTCGCAATTATTCATTCCGAATGCCATTGGGCCGGTTTGCCCCATTCCCCCCGAGCCCTAAAGATCCATTCACTTTAAGCTTTGGCGGTTATCAGGAACAAATGAACGTCAGGCGAACAATGTTAAATTGTGTCTTCAAATAATGAGCGTTCAGTGGGTGAAGTGTGAAAACAATCTCTCGCACTATGACTTTGATGGGTAATAAACAAATGACTTCACAACATGCATTATGATCTGCACCAAACATTCTCTATTCTCTAACATTATTTAAAAAACATTTATTAAGATAAAAACACTGCAAGAAGGTTCCTGTGAAACCTTACAATGCTATCTTAAGCACACATACAATTTGGCATGAATCTCATCTGATGGTAAGTGATGATCAGGCCGAAGGTGAAAGGTGAAGCTACTTTTTATCGTAGGTCACGTATTTTTTGATTTTCTTCACATGCCTGCCTTAGACTAGACAGGACATAGCTTGACCAATATTAAACTAAATGACTTAGGTATTAAATTAATTTAAAATTATAATTAAAAGGAATTGGCGGCCATGTTTTACAAACTCTACAAACGAGACAAAGAATGTCGAACCCTCAAGGGTCGTTGAAGTCAGAGTTCGTTGTTTTTACAATTTGGTTCAGAATACAAAAATACCAGACATTTTAGTAGCGCACACCTGTCGCCACTTTTAGTAACATTTTAATATTATTTAAAATACTCGACACTGGCGAGGTATGTGAATAAAATGATGTCTACTCTCTTTGGGATCCTCCGTAATGTAGGTACTTGTTTTTTGATACTACTGAAATTATAGAGCTAATGGTTTCCAACATTAAGCAAGTTACCCAGCGGACAAACACGAACACTTTTCTTTCTTACTTTAATTATGGCTCTATCTTTATACAGCCATCAAAAGTTCATGTTCATCAAAAGTATCTAACCATCCGTTTGTCTAATAAAACGCCCTAACTCTAGTAGACTCAAGTATTTTTAAAATGTGGTCAATACAACAAAAACATTGCAATAAAAAATATAAAAATATAAAATTCTTACCTGTGGTACGGTACCAACTAAAGTTAACGAATCTAATCCTATTAAAGCGGTATTAGGAAGGATGCGCACCCCAAAAGTACAGCCCTGGTACATCGGCCTACACATTTGCTTTTAATGCAAGTCGCAGAGTGTAAGAAAATTCACACTGACTCAAATTTTTGGACAAAAATAGCACTTATAAACCCTTGTGATGCCTCTTAACAAGGCATGATAAATATCTAGCTACACACAGAATTGATTAATAATTCAAACATCATCATACATTTATATAGCGAAACAAATTACAAGCGATTAATAATTCCTTCACAAGCCCTTTGAAACTAACTGATCTCGTTGCCTTATGCTATTGTTAATTTTAATTAGCATTCCTGTTACAAAAGACGAACCCTTGTCACAATTTCATGCTTCTATAACTGATGGAGTAATGTAGAGGAAGTGTGGTATTTCAATTTGCATATTTCACAGGCACATTCAAATGTTCATACGAACATTCACACTTTTCTCATTACAATTTTTACAAAGACGATTATTTAATTTTTATATCACTGTAAGATTGTAAAGCATGAAAAGTTTTTTTTTTGTATACTGCGTTCACATGCTACGAAGTAAGTCTACTATGGACGCTACGGACTACGTCGTCTTATCGTGTTCCCGTAGCACTTTTAAGTACTCGTAGCTTTCCGTCGTAGTAACAAAATTAAATCGACTACGGGAAAGCGTGTTTCAAAAACGCAAACCTATATTTAGTACTTATTTGATTTAAGAACAACGATTCTTGTGCGATTTGCAAAAAATGGCGAAAATTATTACTTTATTCAATTATAGACCCAATACCACGGAAGTGACAATATTCCCAAAGCAAATACCAGGAATGCCATATCCGTATTAACCTCAAAAAATTGGAAAGGGCCATTGATTTTTCCGAGTCTTCCATTCCACGCGATATCAAATAAAAATATAAAGCTCGCGTTATCTTTTATTCGTGGTAAAAGTACAAACATCGAAAATCAAATCGCATAACATCACGGGATCCGTTAAATGGAATCGGATTGCGTGTAATTCAGACATTAAGTCCAAATCACGTTCTAGCCCGCAGACGTATTGTCACGTCAAAACGCCACTCGGCGGAGGCGACGCGTGACGTGGCCTCGCTACGTATGTCTGACAACCCCCGATATAAAATACGATTGTTGCGGAAATATTACACAACTTGGTGATATCCTATGTTGCTGAATGACGACGGACAATCATTGACAAATCACTCGTAGTTGATGCGTTTACCCGAATACAGTGAAGCTATGGTCTTGTAATATGATTTATGACTTAAAAACGCTTAAACTTAACGTTTGAATCAAAATGATCATTTAGTATCCACAACCCTCTAATTTATCACAGGCAAATGGAGGATTTGACCTACACACCCCACGCTGTGCAAATGCGTTGGGGAGAGTTGAATCAAATACATATTAACCTTTAATAAAAATAAAAATATAACATTAAGGACGCAGTCAAGCTATTTCGTTTTACGGTATGTTTAACTTGTTTTCTATTATTACATGTCTTCTTTCATATCCCATGTCAAAGTCAGACTCGGGTATCCCTACTCCGGGAAAATGATGCGTGTAACACTCGAAAAAGGTTTCTATAGGTTAATAATTTATGGAATTCTGACGAACATTAAAAGCCAATTATTTTAAGACTTAAGTAGAGTTATGAGAATCGATTCCGATCGATTTTGTTATCCAAACGAATAACGAGTTTGACATCGAGCGACCCAAACTCAAAACAACGGAATTTGGGGATAATTCTGGAAACCGTCCTTTGGAGATTTTCGAACATCCGAAAATCGGACACATGACGCGTGCTACATTTCAGGCTGGCGCAATATCGTCTCTCGATCCGCACGCGATATTTCATGATGCATGGCTAGGGAATTCAATCCGCTTTATTTATCGATATCTCTATTTAGACAAAAAATACACATATTTTTACTGTGCGCTTTTATTCTACAATGTAATTGATCGAGAGATATATTAGATTCATTGTAATCTAATCAAATTATGTAAAATCGCTTGATGTTTCACATCATATTTTTTCCTGGTTAAAGAAATAGAAAAATGTATCCAAATTCCTTATAGAGTCATTTCGCATATTATAGTGACTTCAATTCATGCCAGTATTATAATGCAGTAGTAGTTCTGGAATAATCCATGGTTTGTTCTGTCAGAGGACCTGTACTTGTACTTTGTAATTATTATCTAGAGTTTCGACGAAGTTCACGCCGTTGGGTGTTCCAATTCAGATCAAGTACTAACTAGTTAAGAATAATGCCCAGTACTTATTAAATACTGCAGCATGTAGGTAGATTAGCTTTAGCTTTAGTGCTGTATCAAACTAATTACAGATAAAATTGAAAAAAAAAAAGTTTTTCTATACTTATCGATAATTTTCGATGTCAGTTACAACACTAGACACAGCTTAATCCTATGACATGCCCGCGGTAAACATCCCCCGCTTGTGAACCCTAAAACGGACTCAAGTGATTTATGCACAAACTGCGTCACAGGTTAGCGACGATTAGGTCATCGTGATATAACCTATTTACTGACAAATTCTAGTTTCTGACGATATTCAGGCAAAGTTATGTGGACCACACATGGAAATTTTGACTGATTTAAATTGGCCTGTGGATTGATATTTGCCCCACTTAATGAAATTACCATTACTAAAACGCATTTCAAAAGTAAAATTAAGTTCTTAAATGAATCCTTGACCTACGTTTAACACACAGTCCAATAATTTATACTTGGTCAAACATGGAATACGATTTCAAATTAGCTGTGATGCAAACAAGTCACCGATCTAGTTTGCTTCGAATATGCTCCGCGAGTCGAAAGCCGTTGAATCAGACTAATTTAGCAGCAGAGGTGTCGGAAACCCAGCTGTCGAGCGCAGACTACAAACAGCACGCTGTAGGTAATGGAATTACTAATTTGCATAAGTAAAAGTTTAATTGAATTAACAGGTGAAATCGTAAACAGATTTACAGTTCTCTGAAACGAAAAATGAGAGAACTGTGGATCGGTAACTAGATGAAAGTCGCTGTGTGCAAAAAAGGGATTTGGCTGTCACATGGCATTCACGAATGAACTCGACGTGTGCTGGTCTAATAGGTTTAATCCAGGCACCGTGTAAAATATGTTTTCATTTGAATGCAAATATCTTGATTGGCATTGATACTAATATAATTTGCGTGCAGTAATACAATAGAGATGTAACATGACGTAATAAGTTTTTAGTGAAAAATTCCAAAAAGGCCTTGTAATGCTAGAAACACTAATGATAGGGTAACAAATAACATAAATGCGCGTATATTTTTAAATTATTACTAGCTGACCCAGCAAAAGTTGTTTTGCACCTAGGGGTATGAAACATAGTTTACTTCATATTCTTAGACCTACTGAATAAATAAACATATAATTTAATAAAAATCGGTCAAGCCATTTCGCACGAGTTTTGTTACAACTTTATAATATTGTTAATGATAATAATTTGAGTTTTGATAATTTTATGCATTGAAAATATATTTTTGTGTTTTTATCAAGAAATGCAAATACAGCTTCAAGGAAAAAATAATGCTATGCAGGACGTGGAATAGAAAGACGATGGTCTCAATACGAAGCCAATATTGCTTGGCTAGTCGTTCAAAATTTGATTAAAGCAAGCTAAATCTAGTTTGAAATTCGAGAGCCATTGAGTTAGATAGGTTTAATTTTCTGACCTAATAACTTCTAGTCACAGCTCAATTCGCAATTTTATTATTGCGCTTTTCTGCTCGATTTAGTTATTTGCTAGTACGTTGTATCCAACTTTCAACAGACCACAATGGTTTTCCTGAAACATTTTAACTTGAGTCCTTTTGAATTCAACATTGAGGTTTCCAAGGATAGGTATTTTAATCTCTAGTAATATATATATATTGAAAATGAATTTCATATACAGTTATAACGTTTGTAGAAAAAGCTTCTCAGAAACATATAAAAATGTTATTACGGCACTTAATATCTCTCGTCGTTACAACATTGAGTAGTCGGTAAGACGTTTATAAATAGGTAACATAATAAATTCTTATAATATAATATTGAGAGAAAGTTCTTTCAATTATTTGAATAGCAACTTATTAGGTATTAAAGACCACAGCTTTTGGCTTTAATATGTCTAGAATATACCTACTAAGTCATATTGTCAGGTGAAAATACTGAACTAAACGATAGACGGTGCGTGGGACGATCTAGGTCAAAAGAGGTTTGTGTCTTACAGTTTTTTCGGCATTGTAATGGGAAAGTGATGAAAATATAAGTTAACCTTAATTCTTAAGTCGCGAGCCTTTTAGGTCAGGCATTCTGCCATTTTACCGAACTATCACTTCTTGTTTATTTAGTCTAAAAAGCACCCAATTACAGCAGTTCATAAAGCAGTCAATATACTACGAGCATGTACTGACGGTCCGTCTTTAACTTGAAAATAACGTAATTGGTGACCTCTTTCGATAAATTACGAGTACCTATAAGATAGGTAGTATTAAGTTCTTATAAGAATTATGACATTGACGCACACGCTTGTCTAAGCACATTCTCGAAGAAAATCAATATCTAACCCTAGATGCAATGAACAGTGCAAGGCTATCTTCAAGCGCAAACTTTGATAGCTATCTTTTTAAAAAATTAGTAAGCGGTTTTCAAATACCGAAGCTCCTTGGCCGTGTACCGGAAATTGCGCCGCGAAGCGACATTGTCTGAGTGGGATTATTGTCAATTCGGTACGTCATTTCCGCTTTACGAAAACATCCGGTAATTATTCGGAAATTGTCAAATGTAATAGAGAGAGGGTTGTTAAAATGAATCATCTCGTGAATATTAAAGAGATCACCGAACAATTTATCATTTAGTATTCCTTAATATTTGATATTGCTACAGGGAAATTACTTGGTGTCGTATTCGAGTTGACTTACAACACTCGAAAGAAACATTAACGTAAAACAACATTTTAAAACAGGTTCTATTTAGAAAGTATTGCTTTGTCTTGACCTTTGGCTCCGTTGTTTAGTAAGTAGCTTTTATAATATTCATCTAATTATATGGTTGGATAAGTGTCAATTTTGAGTTCCTCAAACTAGCCTAAATACTAACTCTGTTTCAGTATTGCCTATGTAACAAACCACCATCGACAGCACCTATGTAGTTTTGAAAATTTACAAAACTAGCTTTTACTTGCGGCTCCATCCACGTGAATCAGAATAAAAGCCAATGTTTACCACACCTTAATTGGTTCAGTGGTTTTAAAGTAAAAAGTTATAAACAGACAGACAGAGCTACTTTCACATTCATAATACTCTACGAGTAAATGTGCAGTTTGTGCAGTATCCATAAATTATCGATAGCAGATATATTTTTCAGCGGATACTTTTTGAGAACAATGGACGTCATGATGCCTTTCATACGTAGACCAAAAGCTGAGCTTAAACAGAGGCAAATAAAGGTACTGTGAGCTTCGCAGCTTCGAAAACATTTAAAACAAACAATGGGGCTTGATGCGGCAACTTGATATTCGAATCACGATTCGATTCCCGTCTGCACAATCTACGCAGTTTGTCCAGTATAAAACCGACTTTTTTCAATTCAATCTAATTTTATATACAACGGTTTTTACTTATGCAAACTTCGGTTTTGGAGTCGCTTTTACTAATGTTACATACTTAAATATTTAAAAAATATACGATTTTAAAACTAACTTAAGTACAATGTATCAGTGTGCCTACCATGAGTTTACGTTAGGTGTGCTCGCTAGCGACTGCGTAAAAAAATGACAAAAAGATTTAATGAAAAATCTTCTTATTTAAATGTGTGAGCTCCAACAACTGAGGTCACAGCGCTTAAAATTTTCTTCGTCATCATCATCATCATAGTTGTCATCATCATAGTCATCATCATTAGATCATATTTTATTCTCCACTGCAGCAGAACGACCTTCTCTAATATACCAAATGCAAATGGGTGATGAGGTCTACACTGGCCAGAATGATTGGGGGCATCCCCAAGTCCAGATATTTCTTCCTTAGTCGCCTCTTGCAACATCCAAGAAAAGAGTGGCGAATATCGAAACGTCTTAACCAAACTTACTTCACCTTAAAATAATAATTTTAAGCTTAATCTATGGAGATAGGGAGACCTGTATAAATCTTATTATGTAAAATCGACAGAATGATGTTTGTCAATGTAAAATACACCTTAAAAGAAAATGCAAAACATTAATAAATGTTAATATCGTACGAAATAAGCGTCGCAAGCCGAATACTTTTCGGACAGAAATGCTTCTGAAAAGCCATAATTTTAAAACATGCACGGAGTACGAATCCTAATGAGATACAATATTGATATTAATTTCTTCACGGAATAACGTTATTGCCACTTTGCATAATGCGCAAATTATTGTTTCATTTCATCGGTGCCTTTGAAGCGGATAAAGGAATATTGCATTATTGATAGTATAATTTTGTATGAATTAAAATTAATTGTACCCGAACTACAGTTATTTATGGTATCTTTAAGTCCTAGGTACATACTTACTCGTAAACCTATTTTAGGTATAAAATAGTGAGATCACTTTCTAAATAAACTAGTTGCAAAAGTTAATCCTTGATTTACACACTAAAATTACCTCAAAACATAGGTACCTACTTACTTACTCTGAAAATATCAAAAACTTACGATTTTTCTTCTACGGGGTTTGAACCTGTAACTCATAGTAAAGACCGCTACCACTTTTTAAGCTCTATCTACTACTACATTATATTTATTTACAGGGCTAAAACTCAACCCCGTAAGACTAGTTTCAAAACATAAGTACAGTCCTTGCTTGTGCTCACCAAATTAATTATTGTTCTTTATAGTTTCAAGTAGTGGAACAGTTTTACGATCCGAGAGCGAATTACTCAAATGAACCTATAACACTAGCTTAGCCCTTTTTTTCTAGTTTCCCTTCAATACGATTAAATCTTTCGCCTTTTACTAGCTTAGCCCGCACTATCCCAATTTTCAGCATTCGAAGTAGGTACCTATGTAAAAAGTAGCTTGTGCCCGCGGTTTCTCCCGCGTGTAATTTAGTTTTTCACAGATCGTTTTAAATTATAGCCTATCCTGTATGTTATTCTGATGAACATATTTACACAATAAAGGTGAAAGATCTTTATAATTATTATTAGCAGTGCCCGCTTCCGAAACGATTAGCGCGTTCAACTAAATAAACAAACTCCTCAGCTTTGTAACATTTTTATATGATCAAACGAACTTACCAAGTGAAGTTCGATCTGAATTATCCTGTTTTCGCCGAAGAGATTTATTTTACCGTGTAGTACCCCTGTACGACAAGCCAATCCGCACACAATATTCAGCGTAGTAGTAGTAAAAAACAAAAGAGCGGGCAACCCCACCCCTACCACGCTGTGGGCTCGGTGTCCGAGCGGTCTCATTATATTTAGAGAAGAGATGACATTGACGTTTACCTCCAGGGAAGAAGATATAGAAATCTTCGGGTTGGGAGGGACCTTAAATCTCTTCGGCGAAAACAGGATAATTCAGATCGAACTTCACTTGGTAAGTTCGTTTGATCATATAATTATCCTGTTTTCGCCTCCGAGATTTATTTTACCGTGTAGATGTTTAGAGCATGGATCAATGTCCATGTTAAATGGTTAAGAGAGTAAATGTCAATGTACTTAATACATAATAAAGCAATATTTTTGTATTATAATCGTATTGCATCACTTATTCATAACAATGACAAGTATCACGGTCTCAACAAGATTTTGTTCATTATAGAGTATTATTATATACATTTATTTGTACTTCTATTAACTGTTAAGTACGACTACTGATTGTAAAAAGTTGCCAAGACAGTTGACAGAGCATCCTATCTATCCAGCACACTGGCTAATTGTGTCAACGTTGACAGCGGCGCAAACCGCAGGCAATACTGCCGCGTGTCGCGTGCTGTGTGGGCCGAACACCCTCGTGTCGACACTCCTTTCCTATATTTATCCAGTTTCATCTCAGAACTGAGCTTGACGACGGTAGTGGTTAACACCGAATCGATCACAGTGACTGCAAGGCTAACACTCTGATTGTTGTAAAACATAAGCTCACTTGCATTTTAATTAAATAAACAAATAATGTGGTTAATTAAAACTTGTTAATTTATTTGGATATAGTTTGACCAGTATTCCAAAACAGTATTAATTTGGATTCCAAGTAACACTGTTGCGAGGAAAAAAGTTTGGTTTCTATTTAATAGCACCTTTTAATAGCAATCTTTTGATTCTTGAAACCTGACCTATAAATTATAATATTTATTTAAATAATTATATATTTCAATAAATTATATGATTTTACTAACGATATTGCTAAGCGGTGGTTATTTAATGTTATTATATATTCTAAGAAAATAGAGTAAGGTAGGTACAATGATGTAGTTGAGCATTGTAAAAATATTTATTTGTCAGTCATTTGGTGTAGTGGTTTCGAAACGGACTACTATGCCGAGAGGTCCCGGGTTCGATCCCCGGCCGGGCAGAAATTGAATTGATACATTTTAATTTCTGTGATGGGTCTAGGTGTTGCTATGTATAATATGTACTTATGTATATCAAACGGTATTTAAGTATGTTTATATCCGTTGTCTAGGACCCATAGCTTTGCCCAGTTTGGGACTAGGAGCGTAGTGTAAAATGTCGAAGGAAGGATATTTATTTATTATTTGCGGAGTGTATAGCGGAGTCTGGTACGTTTTGTTTGATCCACGACTGCCAAATACAAAACTCACTGCCAAGGAAAGGTAAGCTTAAATGGGCAATATGGTACTACTGATGTACCTGTTGCCCCAGCATTCTATTTATTTTTTATTTTTTATTTATTTATTTTTTAGTAAAAAACGTATTAACGTCTAAAAAAAATGGTCGCCATTCAAAGGCGAATTAATTGGAATTAATTCATGTTAATCGTGTAGAAATCTCTACGCCAGACGATAATATGAATTATGACTAAATATCAAACAAAGTTAAAGAAACAAAAAATAGGTTTATGTCATGTACTGAAACCAAAGCGTCTAACATTTTCTGAGACAATATTAAACCAAGCTCCTACTCCGTGTCTTTATTCAGACACCTTGATTCAGTCAGCTTCAGTATTATGACTGTGATGATTGAATTTTTATAATCATGCTAAGAAAAAAAAACAAAATACTAATTCTTAATTTATACTTCATAGAAAGGGAAGAAAGACTCCTTCATTATTATGAGTTTGTGGCAGCGTTATCGATTCGTTAAATAATATCGCATTATTTTTTGGTATTATTAAAAAATGTCCTTAATCTAAACTAAAGGTTACAAGTAGTGGTAGTACTGGTAGGTACCTACATAATACATAGTTTATTTTATGTGGTTGATTCGTTCTTTGACTGACCAAAGTCCACTAGTCCGGTTGTTATTACAAGCGGCCCGATTTCTTTTTTGATGCGTCAATAATTTTCTATTACATTGATTACAATGTAATTATTATTGTGTTATATTTATAAAGGCATAGTTATTATCGCTTTAACGCATAATAAGATACTTTGCTTGTCTAAAAGATTTAGCAAGATAAGAAATGATTCAATGTATTTCATGATGTCGCATCTCTTCTTATGAGAATTCTAACGTTATACATAAATAATTTATACGAACCAATTGTAAAACAGTACATGGAGTTAAAATTGACCTTTTTTTTTTTTTAGTAAATAAATAATAATAATGATGATGAAGCCTTACTTTGTAAGACTATCAATAGTATTATTAGCATTAATCATACATTGATTAGTAGGTACAAACCTACATAATAATGTTTTTCCAATACAAGAAAAAATGACGTCATTTTATGTAGGCGATACCGATACAGTTTAAGGAAGCTCTTAGATTTTATCTATTATTTATAGATACAAGCTGGTGAGACGTCATGAATAAAAAAATAAACTTTGTAAAAATATCAGGGCTAAAGAAAGGCCGCAAAGAGACAAACAAAAATGTTGCCTGTTTGTTCAGATACAAAACAAACATCCGTTAAAATAAGATCATAATTCTATTTGCTTTTCAGTGGCTATCGTGTTTATGTAATAAACATAAATATTAATAAGTTTCTTTAAACCATAAATGAATCTTTTGTTAAAAGTTTAATTGCGGTTAAAATATCATCCCTTTTGAAGTGCTTAAACCACATAAACTTTGTTTAGCATCTTATATAAAATATATAATATAAACGCTATCTAAGTCCACCATTTAGGAACATTTTTTTATTTTTTTTAACAAGTGGGTAATCTCAGAATGTACTCGTGTCGACGGATGCGATTAAGAATATTCTTAATATCAACGTCTCTGCGCCGACGTGTATAATTATTTGTTATGTATAATTAATTATGTTTACTCGCATGGTTATGATGATTTGGTTATGATGATTATGAAAAAAATCATCTGGGTTCGAATCGGGAATCGAATAGGTATCTCGGTACAATAAATTCTGTAACCGGATATTAGGTACATTGCATTTAAAATAAAAATATTTTAAGCGGCCAGCACATACCTGTACATAGATGGCGCGTCGTCTAGGGACGCGGGTTACCTTGGTGTTCTGGTCGGTCTTTAATGGCGCTTCCCGCGTTGCGCTGGCAGCGCTGGGCATGCGGCGGTGGCGGCGCGGCGCTGCGGCGTAAATAACGGCGCCTGCGCTTGTGGAAGGCGGCGTGGTTGCGCCGCGGGCGGGTGATAGGTCTTAGCCCATCATACCATACAGCAGGGCGTAGCTTGTCGGTACGGCCTCTGTATAAAGCCTCGATTCACACAGTTATGCGAACGGCTAAAGCTTCAATTATATATTCAGTGCAGCAGCCTGGATTAGTTGTCATATCAAATAAATACCTCTTTTCCCGTTTTAGAGGATTATAATGAGTTATAGTTGTCGACCGTCGATGTAATTGGTCGACCGACCGGAAATGTAGAAAGAAAGATCTTTGTAAGTTTCCAACAAAAAAATGTGAGACTGATAAGTACTCACAATCACAATGTCAGTTAATATGAGTCGTTGCATAGAAAAAACGACATATTGTCATACTTCATTATAAAGTAGGCATTTATTTCCACTTCGACTCGGTTCGGTCAACAAACCGGCCTAAGGTTTATTTAGGATCTTTTATTCTGACCTTATAATAGCAAGTAATGTATCTACATAAATGCACTTTGAATTTTGATCTGATACTTATTTCATTCTTACTAGCCTTTGTATTTAGACCAATATCGATTGGTGTAATGTATAAAAATACGAAACAACAAAATTATTCAGTTACCCTTTGTAGCATTGAACAATGTGTATGGCCACAGGGTCATCGGTCGTTATAAAAGCAGGCGGAGGCTCGACTGGGGCGAGTGCGTCCGCGGCGTCGGGTCATCATGCTCTAAGACGGTTGATGGTTCATGTAAGGCCAAAAGGCAAGCTCTTAATGTGGGTAGTTTCGTACAAACGCAACATTTTTCTGTATGAGCTCATTATGTTCTGTTTTTACGGCTTTTAAAAATGGCCGAAAAGAAGATACTTAACTCGTAAAAGTGAATAATATTACAATACCTGGCTATCTCGGTAGTTAATATCTCGTTTTTACTCGCTAGAGCAAAAAACGGCTACTGGTTAAAAATAACCGAACATAAAGTGGCTGCTGGTTAATATCTCGTATTAACGCTACTGGTTAAAAAATGACCCGCAAAAATGACCGAATATAAAGTGGTTGCTGGTTAATATCTCGTATTAACTCGCTAGAGCAGAAAATGGCTACTGGGTAACATCTCGCATTACCTCGGAGAAAAAAAATGGCTACTGGGTAACATCTCGCATTACCTCGGAGCAAAAGAATGGCTACTGGGTAACATCTCGCATTACCTCGGAGCAAAAAAATGGCTACTGGTTAACATCGCGCGTTAACTTGGAGCTAAAAATGGGTCAAAGTTACGCGTCGTGTCACAACGCTTATAATAAAAATGTACGAGCACTTGCACAAAATAGTTGTTACAACCAACCTTGTGTTGGGTCTAATTCTCGTCACTACACTGCACAACTTAAAATAATTACGTTTTTTGTCGGTAAAAACGTCCTGGTGACGTCACTTAAGTATTTTTCTTATACTGCGTGCGGTCGTTGCGCGTGCGCACAAAGGAATGAGACCGCTCGGACACCGAGCCCACAGCGTGGTAGGGGTGGGGTTGCCCGCTCTTTTGTTTTTTACTACTACTACGCTGAATATTGTGTGCGGATTGGCTTGTCGTACAGGGGTACTACACGGTAAAATAAATCTCGGAGGCGAAAACAGGATAAGTATGGATAGAATTACAAACCAATAAACAACTCTAATTGCCGTGCAATTCCAGCTGCATTCCAATCGGAATGCAGACAAGATTTTCGGTCTCGCACACGATAATTTCGTTCGATATAGTATGATAATAGTAGTTAAGTATGTTCGGGCTATCATGTCACCGCAACCGAAATGGAATCGGCGCGGTGTCAGCGCATTGTTCGCGCCACACTATCAATTATCCTATCGGTGGCGCCTGAAATATCCGTAATTACTGCTATTACACTGCCGAGATGAATCTGCAATCGCTCGTAAATTTTGTTTGGGATAGAAACCTGTTTGCTGGTTTTTAAGTCTTTTTAAATCTAGTTTTAGGCCATTTTATCATCGTCCATTTTGTTGGTGGGCCAAGAGACTAGTTGGGTATTCTTAAACTATTATAAAGAGTAACTTAATAACTAAGACTACTCTTATTCGTAAGTGCTTTGCTTATTATCTAAAGCTTCCATTTTGCGCCATGCAATTTCTGTAGATCTGTCGTCATCCATTACGAGTATAACGTTTATGTCCACTTTGATTTCGTAAATGCGCATTTTCGCTCCACACTATCAATTATCCTATCGGTGGCGCCTGAAATGTCCGTAATTACTGCTATTACACTGCCGAGATGAATCTGCAATCGCTCGTAAATATTGTTTAGGATAGAAACCTGTTTGCTTCAATGAAATCCATTTTGTTGCTTGGACAAGAGACCAGTTAGATTTTCCTAAACTATACTAAATAAAAACTTAATAATATAATTTAATCTACTCTTATTTATAATATTACCTTGGTAAGTGCTTATTACTATTAACTAATGCTTCCGTTTTGCGCTATGCAACTTCTGTAGATCTGTCGTCATCCATTTTGATTTTCTTAAATGCGCATCTTCGCGCCACACTATCAATTATCCTATCGGTGGCGCCTGAAATGTCCGTAATTACTGCTATTACACTGCCGAGATGAATCTGCAATCGCTCGTAAATATTGTTCGGGTTAGGAAACCTGTTTGCTGATTTTTGAGTCCTCTTGAGTCTATCTTTTCGGCCATTTTGTTTGTCATCATTCATTTTACTGCTTGGATCCATTTTAGCTTAAACTTTTCTTAATACTAACTTAAACTAAAGACTGCTCTTACTAATAAGTGCTTATTACTATAGAACTATCGTTATTGTTGTGGAAATCCTTGGGAGAGGCCTTTGTCTAGCAGTGGACGTCATTTGACAACAAACTATACAACGCTTAGTATTTGGGCCATGTTACCAATTTCTGTTGATTCACCATCATCCATTTTGTTGCTTGGATAAGATCATTTTGATTTTCCAAACATTTCTTAATTCTAACTTAAAAGTTTACTAAGACTAGTCTTAATAATAGTGTAAAATGCTTCCATTTTGGACCATGTTGTAAAATTCTACTTATCATCGTCCATTTTAATACTAACTTATGACTATTCTAAATAATACGTAGGTTCCTACTTATTATTATAGAATAATAGCTGTTGCCGATGGTGGACTGACGATCTGGTGAAGGTCGCGGGATATGCCTGGATGCGGTCGGCGCAGGACCGGTCTTTGTGGAAAACGTTGGGGGAGGCCTTTGTCCAGCAGTGTATGTCTTTCGGCTGAAACGAACGAACTAGCTGTTGCCCGCGGCTTCTCCTCACGAGTTTATTTAATAACTAATTACTAATACTTACGTATTCCCATTTTGAAACCGGGATAACACTGTCTTATTTTTTCTGGATCTCATATTCCCCATACGAAACGAAAATACCCTTATTTGCTGAAGGTCCGGAAAGCACATGGATGCAGGCAGCACAAGAGACGATGTGGAAATCCATGGGGGAGGACTTGGTCCAGGTACTAACAAACGAACCTTTTTTTGGGCCTTGTCATTAATTTAATAGTCATCTTATAACATAGGTACATCTAAAGATCTCACTAAGTTTAATTTAAAATAATAACATATTCCCAGTTAAATACACCTTGCAACTGGCAAACCTAACCGCAAGTCGTACCCAAATAACACTACTGCTTCTGGAATCGGGTAAAATAATACGAGCCAGTGTATTTTACGAATTCGTTCGCGATCTAGCGGCTTAAAGCAACCGCAACTAATGGGGCACAACGATCGTGACAGTAAAGCATTTTAATAATAGCTCGCCGAATGCCTTAGTAATTTTGATTGCGTGAATATTACTCGTTTAACTCGCTAAGTGGCAATGCGTTATTTTAGAATTGCTATGTGATTTAAATTCATACGAGTACTACATACTCGTATAGAGTGGAATATAAAGGTATCCTATAACTTTCAGGTAAACGTCACAAATGTAAGAGAGCAAAATATTATTAAGGTTTTATTTTGTAAGTGAATTAATATTGCAATTAATTATGAAGATTTCTTTATGCAGAACAATGCAGGTGTTTAACCGGAATCGCACCTATTGTAAGATGCAGTCTAGGATGGTAGGTAACATCTGCCCTATAAGTGCCTATTCACTCTCGCCTTGAGAATCCTATCCCTTAGTTGGATTATAATTTAATTTGTCACCTCTCTCTTTTACATTATAAATATATCCTACAATATCGAACTATTTTCAGGTTATGAATAAATATTAACATTATTTCAAGCTGTAATATCGAGGTCAGATGCTAATGAGTGACCTGCTTATCCACACAGGCGTTAACGTTACTCTCAAAATTATATTTCATATAACAATAACTTAAAACAGTGACCCGTTTCCAAAGTATTGACGTCATAGAGTAACAAACAAACATATTTATCGCTATGAAGTTGTCGAACTGAGGTTTTGTTGATACCGATAAACCGTATAAATATTTCATCTTTTAGGAAAAGGTATTTTACCGATTACGGATTTTGATCCGGGATTTTTAGGTATCGTAGGATTTTGCTCCCAATAATTTTTGTTAGACGGAGGTATGTTTAAACGGGTCCTTGTATTGGATACAAGCTAAAAACAAGTTTTACAATACATCAAATAAAGCAATCTCTACCGAACTCATCATTTATAGTCTTAAGATGTGACATCGAGTCGTCTGTGTTTCAAGCCTTAAAAATTTTAGCTGTGATTTTCAATATTTTTTTTCTCGTGCGAGAACAAAGTCCTTGCATTGAAATTAAGTAAGAATCATTTAAAACTGTTGTATGTCCTGTGCTCTAAAGTCTGGTAACCGAATGCACTAATAAACGAAGGCTTCGTCGAGAACATAATGTTTGACGCATCTGGAGTACGGCTTAATTAGTTTGCTGGAGAAATTTCGAGAATCCTCGTGCTAACTGATGCTTAAATAAATTAACACGCTGCCTTGTTCATATTTGTTACGAGGATTTCGGTTTAGGTATAACGAAAATCTGCTTTCGTATTTAATCGTTATCCCCGCGTTACGGTTGCTTGAATTATGGCTTGCTATTTTTAACTCTGGTAGGTACATTTACCTGGTACAGGTAATGAGACACAGCATTGAGTTCTTAAAGTTTTTTTACCTTTTCATTCATTTTTTCGTCACCGCACGCAAAATTTCAGAGTTTAATAACATTTTGCGTCCCAAAATGTAATATACAGAAAATACTGCCGCACAAAATTTCCGCGCACAAAATCTGCTTACTCATAATTACCAGAGTTTTTAAATACGAAAAATAAAAACATGGAGGCATAAAGTGGGACGGGGGACTTAAGACCTCTGAAAAACGAGCCAACATTATTTATTCGCGGGGCCTCTTTAGGTTTTAATTCGGATTTATGTAGATACATTAAAGAAAGAGGCTTATATACGCCGGGCCTGACGTGGACGGTCTTGTGTGCGACTACCTTTATTTTTCAAACAGTTCATGCTCAGATCGGGTCCGATTCTAGTTACATAAGCGTCTGCATTTTGCTGATATAGGGAATAATACCTATTGCAAAAAAACGTGGTAATGTTCTACTTATTTTATACAAATTAAATTGATAATTGTTACTTCGATAGTGAGTGTAGTGGAAGTTTATAAATGAAAAGAGTGGACTGACGAAAAAATATTATTATAGGTAACCTGATTTAAATAAATTAAATGAAACCATCAATCGAGCTAGTAGAATTTATTTTATTATTCACTAGCGGCCGCCCGCGACTTCGTACGCGTGGACCTCGTTTTACTCCATTAGGGGTGGAGTTTCGTAAAATCCGCTCTTAGCATCTATAGCGCATACATTTTAAATTTCAACTCTCTTACTTTAAACACATAGGACTTTCATAATATAAACTTCCAACCCTCCTTTTATCTCCTTAGCCCCCGTAGTTGATTTCTAATGATACATTTTCAGTATATGTGTGGTGGTACATACATACACACCACCACCATTTCAGCCATAGGACGTCCACTGCTGAACATAGGCCTCCCCCAATGCTTTCCATATTGATCGATTGGAAGCGGCCTGCGTCCAGCGCTTCCCTGCTACCTTTACTATGTCGTCGGTCCACCTTGTAGGTGGAAGTCCCACGCTACGTTTTCCGGTACGCGGCCTCCATTCCAGAACCATTCTGTCCCATCGGCCATCAGTTCTGCGTACTATGTGCCCTGCCCATTGCCACTTCAGCTTGCTAATCCGTCGGGCTATGTCAGCGACTTTGGTTCGTTTACGGATCTACTCATTTCTGATTCGATCTCGCAAAGAAACAGCAAGCATAGCCCTCTCCATAGCACACTGTGCAACTGAGCTTCTGTATAAGGCCTATAGTGAGAGGCCACGTTTCCGAGCCATAAGTTATCACTTGTAACACACATTGGTTATACACTCTAGTCTTCAGGCATTGAAGTATTTTGGACGAAAAGATGTTGCGTAGTTTCCCGAACGCTACCTCCTTCTCGAAATTGGACCTACCTAGCTGGATCGTTTGTCCGAGGTAGACCTACTTGTCGACAATCTCGAGAATTGAGCTCCAAACTGAAACTGGGTAGGGCGCAACATGGACATTCGACATAAGCTTCGTTTTGTCCATGTTCATCCTCAGGCCTACCTGTTGGGAAAATCGATTAAGGTCTTCGAGCATTGTGCCAAGATCTTCCAACGATTCTGCCATGACCACAATATCGTCGGCAAACCGTCCGGCGTCGGTACACTGTGTACACAGTACTACAGTGTACCGAACAGTATATGTACACCTCCACAATATCTAGAGATCGTAGTGAGCATACATTTTAACTTTCAAGTCTCTTACTTTAAAAACCGAGAACTGCAATACAAACTTCTAACCCCCTTTTTAACTCCCATAAGGGTTGAATTTTGCAAAATTTCGTCTTAGTGACTACGTTCTAAAAGGAGGTGTATTCCACTTTGATCACCTGGACTTACAGCGACAATTTAGTGTCCTTTGAATTTATTCTGTGCCTTTGATCACCCACGGATACGATGTCCTGGGTGAGCCAAGTGGACTCTAGTTAAATTATTATTTTAGTGTCCTTTGATCATCTACAAACAAATCACACCTCCGCTGAATAGTCACATGTCTAATTGTTGTACTACATATTTTGTTTTGTAACATTTTTGATATTTTCTAAAAACCGCAATAAACAAATTGGACATGTATGTGACAATTCAGAGGTATGATTTATTTATAGGTGATCAAAGAACACTAAAAAAATAATTTAACTGGAGTCCACTTTGATCATCTTGGTGATCAAAGCCAGGTGGAATAGACCATTAACCCCTGAGAACTCTTTTGAGACTTGTAGTTTCTGAGACTTCGTGATGAGTGAGTGAGTCACTTAGTCATTCAATGACCTTTCTTTCTACTAAAATTATACGTACCTATAGTGATTATCATTAAAATCAAATAAGTAAGTACCTACCGACCTAAGTAATTAAAATAAAGACCCTACCAAAAAATTAACAAATTACATACAGAAAATAAAAACGAAGTAATTCTTATCCTATTTAACTACAATCGCCCACGCGCCCATCCCATTTGTCCGCCGCTGAACCGTACCCTAATATTCATCTCGGTAGATGGCGGCACATAGTAAGAATTTGCAAGGAAGTTTGTAAAAAGTCACTAATTAACACTTTGATTTGCTCGTTTAAACACAGTGAATGATTCAAATAGGTACAGTCGCGGAATGAAAAGGTTCGTCAGTTTTCAAATTGATTCCTTCAACGAATCGCGAGCACATATTACCTTTTGAAACTATGTTACAGAATAATCTCGAGTTAGAGAAAATAATCTTTGACTGTTCGTCAGTAAAGTTCAAAATTATTCAGATCAAAGTTGTTTGACGATTTAACTTGTCAAGAAGATTATTATGATTGATAAACTAAAACCTTCTTGTTGGTTCAACCTGCCATTATCTATTAAATAAAAAAAACTACATTTTGTAACATTGCACTGATGGGATAGAAAAATAAACAAGCAAAACCTTATTCGTTAACAAACGTCATATTTATTTAAATGTTAGCGGCACTGTTTCTTGCACGGTTATGTTGGCAGGTTTGACTCTTACAGTACCTAGTGCAAGCGAAAACCGACACTAAGGTGACGAACCTTTTCATTCCGCGACTGTACATACAGTGAATGGTTCAATGGACATGGCGCACAATTTTTGTTGAAGATGCCAAAAAAATCTACAAAAAATTAGAATGAATACTGTATTTTTACTTTTTTGATATCTTTAAAAATGACTGAAATATTCAAGCTCAAAGTGCGCTCTTCCGCTAGGAGCGATTTTCCGCGCGGATTTTGAAAATGTGACGTAGTAACATGAAAAGCTGCATGTAAGATATTATCTGTGTACAATGGTTAGAATGGTTAGTAGGGGAGCCGAAGCGGGGATTTCGGGACTTACTAAAGAGTGGCAGACTAACATACAAGGAAATACTTTGTACCTAGTGGAGTACCTCTAAGTATGATTTTTTGATATAAAACGGCATTAGTTCTTATGCCTCTCACCCAAAAAATACCTCAATTAAGCCCAAATTTTAGTGACGATGGAAACTAGCCTAGATGGAAGACACAATACATGAAATTGAACTTCTGCTTCTTCTTTGGTAAAGACTTATCATTTACCATACCTTATCATTTTGTATTCCATTTTCAAGTCACTTTTTTTTCGCTTACTGTTTAAACAAAACGTGGGTTTTTTTTAAATCTCAGGTCTTTTAAACGCACATCCGAACGATGTCTGGTTTTAATTTCTTCAGTTACTCCGTGACCATGGCGCTTGCAACAGTGCCGAAATATTGGAAACTCAAAACTAAGGTACATGGTAGCAATCCCGTCAGTAATAAATGTCTTGAAAAATAAGTAAATCGTATATTACTTTATGTAACTAATTTTATTATGTAATCAAAACTAATCACTTCATTTAGAACTAGAAAACGATTCCAAGGATTCCACTTTTCTTCAATAGACGATCAAGATAAAGAGGTATTTATTATAAATTGCTCTTCCAGCATTTCAATTATCCTATCTTGCTTGATGAAATCTTTTTCAATTTTATTGACATGGTCATAACATTTTCACCATTTCTCTGCACCAATTTGTGAGGTACACCTGAAACCCCCGATAAAGCAGTAATTATAAGAATAATATTAAAAAAACCTCCTTCTGACGGAGTTAGGTAATAAACTAAATGTATCAAATTTCACTCCAACTTACTGTCAACTCAACGACGCGCTTTAAAATCAAAGATTGAGTTTGAATTATGCCCATTGCAAACAATATAACTTACTATACACATTGCAAACAATATAACTTACTTGAGCTTTTTCGACTTTTTCACAAAAATAACATATAGACATGAAGAGATTACAAAATTTCTGCAGCGACTGACAGTTCACTTGATTTACTTTGACAGGTGACAATAAAGCCTATGAAATTTGCCAAAAAGAAAGACACACTTTTCCAATATTTTTGTTTACCATGAGATTCTGGTACACCTATACCTATCATTTAATGAAAAGATGTTACTTCGATAGTGAGTGTAGTGGAAGTTATTGAATGAAAAGAGTGGACTGTATAAATTAATTGTCTATTCGGTATAAATTTACAATGATATTGAGACCGTTTAGTGCAAAGTCGTTGAAGAGAGTGTGTCAGGATCGTCTTCTTAGATGTTCGCTCGCGAACCGAACATTGCTCGTTCGTTCGCCGAACGCTCCCTCCGGTCACGCCGCCCGCGGGCAATGTCCGTGAGTAGTCAAAAGATAAACTAATTTTTTTCAGCACAACGAAAATCTGCTTTGGCGCGTAGCAATACAATGTGAGAACTGCAGTTTGGACTTCTTTATGCGTCCACTACACATACAATAAAATTCGAACTATCGCACATTTTTCTTTTTAATTCTAATTCAGTAAAAAATGTTTTTGAAACCTTCATTCAAAATTCAAAAGTTATTATCATATGACAGAACTTATGACCAGACTATGTACATTAAATAAAATATTTTTCTTTTTATCATCAAGCTTAGCAGCCTAATAAGTTACTATGATACTCGAGTTAATCCACATTCAGCACCATAGCCTCCCCTTCTACAAGGCCCTCTACAAATGTCAAAATGTCACTTAACCCTTTTAGCACCAGTTCTTTTGTTTTTGAGAAGATGTACCCTTTTTTACAAGCTTTATATTGACTTCACTTGTTAGTATGTGTGGGACAAATCTTGCAACTGAATTTAAGACCACTTCTCCTCAACCGATTGAGCTGAAATTTGGCATACTTATGTAAGTACGATGACAATGCAATGTTATGGTACCATTGAGCTGGTCTGATGATGGAGTCGGGAGATGGCCATAGGAACTCCTGAACGAAACGGCGGAATCGCATCGAGTGTCGGTTCGTTGGATTTGTCTTTTTGAGCAGTTTAGTGCTAGATGATGTCTAGGGTCCTGATGATGGATTAGGGAGGTAGCCATAGGAACTCCTAAACGAAACGGCAGAAACTCATCGAGTTTGGGTTCGTTGGATTTTTCTTTTCGAGCAATTTAGTGCTAGATGATGTCCAGGGTCTTGATGATGGAGTCAGGAGGTGGCCATAGGAACTCCTAAACGAAACGGCAGAAACTCATCGAGTTTGGGTTCGTTGGATTTGGCTTTTCGAGCAGTTTAGTGCTAGATGATTTCCAGGGTCCTGATGATGGATTTGGAAGGTGGCCATAGGAAATCCTAAACGAAAAGGCAGAAACTCATCGAGTTTGGGTTCGTTGGATTTGTCTTTTCAAGCAGTTTAGTGCTAGATGATTTTTTTTTTGAAGGGACGCGCGCTCGTCGCAGACCGACGTTCGCGATCGGGCAGTATCGAGCGCATAAAGCGCCCGATCAGTGGCGAACCCAACTAGAGGGTTGCCCACCGCGGTGTTGGACCAAAGTCCAGCCTACGGTGGGCTCACTCTAGTGGGCCCGATCGAGGGGGACTACGGACGCGGCCTGAGGGCGCCACGGTAGGCTCGGATCTCGGCTCAGGCCGTGTCCGGGGGACGGATTGGGGAGAACCGGCCCGGTACATGTCTGTACCGTCTGAAATGGAAGGCAGGGCCTCGTACTCGCCGGCGAGTACGGTGTAACGAGCTACTGTGTTGTGGATGTCTGTGTTCAGAAATTCGGTAATAGGATCGTCCGGGTCGTCTAGGACATGCCTAGGTTGTCGGTATTGGGCAGCGACATCTTTCTGGGGTGTGTACGTGGCGGCGCTAACGATAAGAGGGTTCTTGTGGTTGATCGCTTTATCAAAGTAGCGGCGAGAGGATTCTTTCATAAAGTGATCAATCGATGGGATCTCGAAATCTCTATGGAGATTCGTGTTACGTACGAACCACGGGGCATCCGCGGCTTGGCGTAAGAATTTGTTTTGAAGGGTCTGGAATTTCTTAAGGACTGTGCAGGACGTGTGAGCAAACACCGGACTGGGCGTAAGTCAACACTGGACGGATGCAGGTTTTGTAAATTGTCAACTTATTCCTAAGTGACAATTTACTTTTCCTTCCAACTAGGTGGTAGAGTCGGTGGGTGTAGTGGTTCGCATGGCTCAAGACACGTCTGAGGTGCGGAGCGAACGATAATCTCTGGTCGAGGGTGACACCTAAGTACTTGGCCTCACTCTTCCAAATAATAATTTGTTCAAATAAGGTGAGATGGGTGGGGACATTAGGATGAGTGCGAACCGGAGGACGTTTCGCAGACAAAGCCCTAGAAAACTACACTGCTGCACTTTTTTCGGGATTTACCTCGATACGCCACTTCCTGAACCATTCGCCTAATTGTGTGACTGCGCGTTGGAGCGCCAAGATGACGTAATTCCGATTACGTCCGGACTTGTAGAGTGCGGTGTCGTCCGCAAAGAGGGCTAAATCCGTATTCGGATATTTGGGGATGTCATTGACGTACAATGAAAAAAGAATGGGTGCTAGATGATGTCCAGGGTCCTGATGATGGAGTCAGGAGGTGGCCATAGGAACTCCTAAACGAAACGGCGGAATCTTATCGAGTTTGGGTTCGTTGGATTCGACTTCTCGAGCACTTTGGTGCTAAATAATGACCCAGAGGTTGAGATACAACTAAAAAGTGTAAAATAAAATTATAATAAAAAAAACTTTTTTAAAAACAAGCTTTATCCTGAAATGCAGTTGTACTAAAACGAAAAAAATAATTGTATGCTTGGTTCAAAGAATTTCGAAAGCTTGTAGCGCAAACAGAAAAAAAGAGGAATAAATTCCATGCGCGATACAAGCTTTCGAAATTCTTTGAACCAAGCATACAATTATTTTTTTCGTTTTAGTACAACTGCATTTCAGGATAAAGCTTGTTTTTAAAAAAGTTTTTTTTATTATAATTTTTATATCAATTAAATTATAGTCCAGTCGTTTGGTACAAATTAACGTGGTTACCTGGAAAGTGTTCCGGGAGTTTTGAAAATTAGTGATTAAAATAGATTTCGCTATGCTCTCTGTTAGTCTGTTAGTTAAGTGTGATTGCCGCGTTCGTTGCGAAATTGGAAAAATGCTGCCTTAGAGAAGATTTTTGATAGTTACATTCTTTCCTATTTCGTCGTTACAGCCAAATGACGTCCACTGCTGGACAAAGGCGAGAGGCCTTTGGGTTTTCCATAGGTTTTTCATAAAGAACAGTCCTGCGCTGCCCGCATTCAGGTTCTTCCCGCGACCTTTACCAGATCGTCGGTCCACCTAGTAGGAGGCCTGCCCACGCTACGTCTTCCAGCCCGTGGTCGCCACTCAATAAATTTTCTGCCCCAATGGCCATCGTCTCTACGAGCTATGTGTCCCGCCCACTGCCACTTGATTTTAGCAATTCTGCGTGCTATATCGGTCACTTTGGTTCTCCTGCGGATCTCCTCATTTCTGATTCGATCACGCAGGGAAACCCCGAGCATAGACCGTTCCATCACCCTTTGGGTGGCCTTGAGCTTTCTTATGAGGCCCATAGTAAGCGACCACGTTTCAGATCCTTAAACTTTCCTATTTATTTCAAGACTAGCTTTTGCCTGCGGCTTCACCCGCGTAAAATTTAGTGTCACAGATCGGCATAAATTATAGCCTATATGTTCTGGGTTACAAACAATAATATTGTACAGTTTCAACAAAATCCATTAAGTACTTTTTGCGTGAAAGAGTAACAAACCTGAGACACAGGAATCTTCCTAGTTCAGGTATCAACCCACCAACATTCTTACTTTTTGTTTTTCCTGATTGTTTGTTACCATAATATTATCTGTTATGTTGGTGAGAAATAAACATTACTTTATTTTAAACTTCCAGACATCCAGACATGCAAACTTTCGCATTTATAATATTAGTAGGATACAATTATGTAATGTAGAAACAAACAAGACAAAAAAAAATTTATACTTCAGCAACGCGATTTTTTTTATACTTCAGCATATTAAGGACACCCGGCAGCGTGTCCTGCCATGATCAAATAAAAAAGAACTCGCAATTTAGCAGGTACATTAATATGACTGTTACACAACTCTAAATCTATTTAACTTACATTACATGAAATCAAAGCTTCTTAGCTTGTCTATGTCCCAAAAATTATAAAATGAAAAAAGCAGTTGTCAAAAGCCTTTTTTAGGGCGGATTTATTTCAATAAGGCGGGCGCCCTCGCGGCTATAAACGAGGTCACAAAATTCGGAAAGAACATAGCGAAATCTATTTATTCACCAATTTTAAAAAATTCCGGAAAACTTTCCAAGTAAAATTAACAAATAACTGGACTATTTACTCGTTATTGAGCACAGAGACACAAACTTGGTTATTTTTCCAGAAAATTTATATTTTTTTTAAGTGCATAAATGTAAAAATGGCTTCATAGTGCACAAAATTGGCAATAGGTGGCATAATAATGGTTACTTTTTTAGCGCCAAGTTTGAAATGTGATTGAACGATGACAACTAACAACAGTTGTCAGTTAGGTAAAATTTTATTTTAGTTGGAAAAAGACAAAAAGTGGTAAATGGGTTAACGTGCGGGGGTTGCAAAATCATGTTGTGACGTCACGCGCGAATATTGAAAATTTTTGAAAATTTTAAAAAGTCCGTAAACTTCTCGAGGCTCTATCTTCGGTAATACTGGATGGATTGAGGTGAAATAAAAACTAGTGTAATGTGTGTGATCTAAACTTAAAATTAAGTCATAATTTAACTTAATATTACAACTTATGCGTGTTGTCCATTACATAAAATATCTTTATTTATTAAATTTTCAATATTATTTACGAACAGCGCTATTCATAGTACACGTAATATTTAGTTACTAATTTACTAATGATGTCGATAGATGGCGTTTCACAGCTTTGCCTTCATGAATATTTACGTACCTCAAAAATTTTTGTCAGGCGCAAGAAGATTTTAACCAATGACGATAGATGGCGCTTTTCCACGTCTTATGAAAATCCCAAATATTTTACGGGAACCAATTTTTTTCCAAAATAAAATTTAGCCTATGTTACTCGTGAGTTATGTAGCTTTCGAATGGTGAAAGAATTTTTAAAATCGGTCCAGTAGTTTTTGAGCCTATCCATTACAACTAAACAAACAAACAAACAAACAAACAAACAAAGTTTTCCTCTTTATAATATTAGTGTAGATCAATAATCAAATTCAGAACTTGAATATTCAACTGCAATGTCTGCTCATGAACGCTTCAAACTCGGTACTTCTTTCCCAATCCCATAAAATTCAACACTTAGAAAGTGACAAAAATTTTTAAAATAGGTAGTTGAAACAAACCACAGCTAATTTTCATAGTGGACTGTACTATACGATAAACATGTCAGTCAATTTGACAACCTTTGTCGGAAACATTATTCAATGAAAATATTGTCTTAACCCTTAGTATTTCTCTTCGACAAATACTTTAACACATTGTGAACCACTTTTCTTTCACGACTATAAAAATATTTTAGCAATTTAATTCATAAAACCAATTGCGCACATTTAAAATAAAGTTTGTTTACACTTTGACAGCAATAGACTGACATGCAAGGTGACATGTCAATGAAATTTTCAGTTACTGTTGCCATTAAAAGAAATTAGTACCATTAGTTTTCCGCAACATGGCGAGGGTTTTTATGTTCCTGGTCAGGCTATACTAGATAAATCCTCAGCCGTATTAAAGTCGTGGGTAAACTTTAAATTACTAATATAACACTGCGTATTTACTTAAGTAACTTGGTTTATGTTTCTTCGTCAAATAAAGTTCCAGCGTGTATACAAACAAATAAACTTGCATTACGCTTGCGTTCGGCCATACTTAATGCGTTATACAGGGTGTTTGGGATATGGCTAGCGATAATTTAAGGCGATGTTGTGATGTCAATTTTATCCAAAAAATATGCCCCCCATGTGGACCCAAGAGGAGGGGTCCTCTTGGAATGGGGGAGGAGAGGCTTAATTTTTTATGTGACTCTACATAAAAATTGTTTGTATTTGTAATGTGCCCCTCTTACAGATAAATAAAAATTGCATTGTAAGCCAATAATATGTGTCATTAAAAAACACACAAAATGATAAATGATAACCAAAAAAAACTGAAAAAAATTAATGAATTTTAGTTTTTGTCAAAAAATTCAGTTTTCACGGGCACGTTTTTGGGGGCATTTTTGTCGATAAAATTGACATAATAACATATCGCCTTAAATTATCGCTAGCCCTATTCCAAACACACTGTGTAGGTGTAGTTTGACCTATTTCTCTAATGATAGGTATTGATCCGGGTTCTTACAGAAAACAAATTGTCTTGCGAATTATGAAAATGTGAGAGACATAAATTAATTGCTGTTATTATAGTGAAACGAGAATTTATTTTCTTTGGTAGCGGGCCTGAATATTAACAGAAAAGATTTCAAATTCAGTGTTTTAAGTAGAGCCTTTGCAATTCTCTTGTAACACTAGCTCATTCGGCGAACTTCGTACCGCTTAAGTATGTTCATTAAAAAATGAATTCTAATGGTGAAAGAATTTTTCAATTAGGTCCAGCAGTTCCGGAGCCAAAGTTGCACAGCGTGCTATGGAGAGGGCTATGCTCGGTGTTTCTTTACGAGATCGAATCAGAAATGAGGAGATCCGTAAACGAACTAAAGTCGCTGACATAGCCCGACGGATCAGCAAGCTGAAGTGGCAGTGGGCTGGGCACATAGTACGCAGAACTGACGGCCGATGGGGCAGCAAGGTTCTGGAATGGAGGCCACGTACCGGAAAACGCAGCGTGGGACGTCCACCCACAAGGCGGACCGATGACCTGATAAAGGTAGCGGGAAGGCGCTGGATGCAGGCCGCTACCAACCGTGCGATGTGGAAGTCATTGGGGGAGGCCTATGTTCAGCAGTGGACGTCCTGTGGCTGAAATGATGATGATGATGAGTTTCGGAGCCTATTCAGTACAAACAAACAAAATCCTTTCTTTTTATAATAATAGTGTAGATTTAAGATCTAAGTAGTTTGAAGAATACCGCGTAAAAATATAAGTCATGTAAGTAGCTCGTTAAAAAAATGGGTAAGTATAAAGAATAATACGAAAATGTAACTTCCTATCTTATAATTAAAAGGGCGTAAAAGGCTCTGATTCCATTGTTGTACGTTAATTACATTCGGGCTAATTACTACTTACCCTCACTTGGTTATTATAACCCAGTAAACTTTCAAACGCCGACGGATATAATTTAAAGTTATAATAAACTTTGAAGCTAATATATTATGTACGAAATTGTTGGCTGCCCGGGCGTGTGGTTCCCTTTTCAGGCTATAAAGTACGTGGTCGCGGGTTCAGACCCGCTAAGTAATGTATTTTTTACGTTATTGTAAAACTCTCCCACGTGAAGTATTAATGCTATAGTTAGAACAGTTTATTAATGTTTATCGTTTGCCAACTTTTTCTTTAACTGCGTCACTAAGTACCAACTCTTGCGTCATAACTGCAGTAGAAACTAGAGATGGCAATTTCCCATTAGAACCGAATGACATCAAATACTTATGACAAAAGTTAGTTCTTTGCAACTTTGACCTATCTGAAAATGTAACCCAGGCCAGGTAGAAATATTCCAACTCTCTAACTCGCTACCCTCTGATTAATCAAAATAAATTCAATACCCTTTCTAACTGTTCGCGTATTTGCAGAGCAGGTGCTGATTTTGTTTCTACAAATACAAAATCGAGCGCGATAAAACGCTCCATTCATCCAAACGCTACATGAAAGCCGTTCATATTGAAATCTCGGCTGAAATTCTGAAAGTATAAGTTGAATGACGCTTCGGTGCTTTGAATTGAACCGATCAACATGTTCAGGCTCTTATGAGTGAATCGCGTGAATGGGTCTTTCAGGGGGCAATTTTTAATGTACTGCAACTTGCAATATCCACGGAGAATGTTCGAGAACGTTCAAGAACGAGCGAGGATGCTCGCTCTTTTGTGATCGCCTTTATTGGCTGAGCCACAGTAACCACTACAATGTTGCGATTCGATTCGTTTCTCCCGTCGAGTTAATACATATTTCTTGTCGGATTTAAGCCGCTTTTCTGATTACTGACTCCGATATAAATTTAGCTTATTTCCCCTTTTTGCTGAAGCTAGATGAGCTTCGGCGATTTCTCATTATTTTAATGTAATCCGAGGAATGGTTCTGGGATCTAGTAATATTACCTGTCCACTAAGAGGGATTGGTAGTTATTTATTTTTAACCCGTGACTCTGTCCTCGTAGTAAAGTAAAGTAGCGTATTTGTTATTCTGATGTCTAAATAACTTGTACATGTTGATCAAAACCCATCCAGTAGATTTTACGTGAAAGTGTAAAAAACGTCCGTCCATTCTCACAAAAGAATTGGCGCATTTATCACGCATAAATGCGCCAATTTTTATGTGATTATAATTTTGGTAAACTTAGTTGCATGTCTTGTCAAGAAATGTCCTATTGTGCTTTAAAATAAAAATCTGTTGCCACTACAATCACGTAAACTATGTTTCGTTGGTCATGTTAGAGCCAAAGCACACTCTACGTCGCGGCGCCGTACCCCAAAAACCTCGTCGTATCACACGGTGCGGCGCCGCTCGTGTGCCCGCCATTATTATCTCTACGAGGACGCAGCGACACTGCTGCGGCGTCTCACCGTCGCAATGTGTCATCGTGTGCTTTGGCTCTAACAGTATTGGAAGTCCCGGAAGATGCACTCACCTTTTGATCGTTATTGGCGATACAATGTCGGCTCAGGCTGCGCCTCACTCCATCTTTATGACGTTCGTACCTCGGATCGTAATAAAATTTCTCACGTTCCTATCATTCCTGATTTCGCGACGTCCGCGTTCTTTTATTCACTTCGTTTGTACCTAACGGAATTGACGGTGGGGTTTTTAATTTTTTGATCGTCTGTTTTTGTGATGTTATGATGATATTATGTTAAATGGATTTGCAAAATGTAATAGCATAATTTTTACCTTCGACTAACGTAGATAATGAATGTCTACTGGTACCTACGTGAACTTTTCCGTGAACAAATAATTATTTTTTCTGCTGATAAAGAGTACGCATAAGTACTTTTTATGGAATGAAAATTTACGTTAGGCTCACGAGCTGGTCTGATTCTCTAAATCCCAAAGAATAAATGAAACCTAAAAGAAAATTACATCGCGTGTAATCGTCAACCTAATGGGGGACCAAAGGACAGTTTGCAGCTTAATTCATTCAACCAAATCGATGGGTCAAAAACGCGAAAATCTCGCGAATCTAAACATTATGCAATCAATTTACCCAAAAAGGATATCGAGTTTGAATCACGCAGATAAGCGGAATCGAGGGTCGGAGCCGACTGGTTACTTAAACTCGCATGTATAATTTAAAAGGAGTGTCCAATACCACGCTCCGACCGAAATCGCACATGATCCCACGTTCAGCGATAAGACAGATAAAAGGGCTTCCCTGGATATACAAATTAATGCATGCATACATAGACAAACGTTTTTTTAAGACCGTGAAAAATTAACCGTGTTGATTTCATGTCGTAAATTCAACATGAAGGTAAAATGGAAAAGTAGCTTTCATGCTGGTTACAGCATGTGCAAGTACTTGTATCGGGCGCAATGACACACAATTTGCGTTCTTATATGCCTCTAATTTCAAATAATAAAGTTGTAAATCTAATGTGCGATCTACTCGCTTGCCACACAAGCAAGATACCAAGTAGGTAATACCACTTATTTGCCTGTGTATCGTCGCCATAATGCTTTAAATATTACGTAGTATATTGGATTATCGTAGCGTTTAACCAAGCGTTCTCAATTCGTGAGTCGTTCTTAGAGACTTGCTCGAATACAGAACGTTTTTACGGCTTGCTGGCACGCCTTCCTACAGTACTAGGTCACACACGAGAAAAGGCTTAAACGCTTCCGCATGATTGTCTCGAAAAGAGAAATAAAGTAGTCCTCGTGTTTTTGTGTACCTACTACGCTTTTAAGAAACGTTCGAGTCGCCAGCTGATTCGAATGAAATTGTCGAGTGCGCTTTAGATACCAGAGACAAATATTGATAGTAATGAGATTAACTTTGAACCAGTAAATAAAATGAATACTAACAGCTATTTATGATTTGATCATTTATTTTATATTCAATAATCCGAAAGTATAAGCAAACGAACCTCTATCGTAAAAAAATTTTTGATTGTTGACAGACCCTAAGTTTTAAAAACTTTAACGTATTCTAGAAAGAAGCTATTATGTTATTCTACCTTCTAAGTACCTACTTGACTTTATTTATTAGTGTTTTTAACTTCGACTCAAATACTGGCAGGAAATGGTATGCATAAAAATTTAAACATAGGTACAATAAAATCTTTTCACTTTTCTCACACCCTCACAGCCAAACATCAGGATGCAAAAATCTATAAACTCCTCAAAGAGGTGCAGGATAAAATATGCAGCAAAGAAGATTTTGTATCTATTTACATTGAAGCATCTACAAAAGGTTTCAAAGCGACGGACCCCGCTATAGTGCATAGCCGGGGCTTAAAAGATCAAAGCAAACGGGGGTTCCCTAGGCCTGTGATGTATCTGGCACCCCCAATAACTCATATTTTATTTAATTACTTTATAATGCCCTTGAAGTGCACCTTTTATAAATTATTATCATTGTCTGTCCCTGTATAAAATATAAAGCACCTCGCTTTGAGTTTGGAATATAGAGTATCGATTTGATCATTGAAGTGTAAGACATTTTTTTTGTCATTATAGTTTTATAGCATTTTGTAGTTATGATGTATGCGAATTCGAAACCTGTCGCCGCTCGACTATTGCGGTTACCACGAGGTGTCAACGAATTATGTTGATACCTACTTATTCGTATTAAAAAATCATAAGGATGACAACAAATTAAGGGTAATATTGTGGCATCGGTAGATGTAATAGGTGATATTTTGCTGTCTGATGTGCTGTACAATGTCCATCGAATGTTCTCTTTATTAATTTTATTTATCCCTTTTTCATCTTCAGGTATTTACCTATCTATGACCTGCACACATAATCTTTGTAGATAGGTAGGTACAAACTATTTATTGCCTTGCTTTTATTTTGTAACATAAGGCTAGGTGTATTAGATAAAAGATTGAATCATTCCAGAACACTGCTCTCGAGGCACCGTCCCTATTTTGCGGGAAATAATTCCCCGCTTATTTCCACTTGGTCCCCGATTTTCCATTTTACATTATCGTGATGCGGTGGTCAGGCTCCTTTGTCCCGCCCGCATGTTCGCAATCGATGCATTGTACACAGGTCGACTTGCAGTTTTGGAGGTAATTCAAAAAATTTTATAAATATCTGATCGGTTGGTTGTGACGTGGAAATGTTAAATAATTGTTTTTTGAGCGGAGTTAAATTTAACCTTTGTATTGTAACTTTCGAAGCCCGGTAGCGGCATTTGATTATTTCGTTGAACATTTACTGCTTGGTAACAATTCAATTGTTATCTACCTAGTTGAAATATACAAGTTTTTTTTTGTACGAAAAAAAATTACCCGTTATTTTCCAGACTCTACGCTTCGAAATATGACTTATCAGTTTTAAGAATTAACTTTTATCTTTATACTAATTAACTGACACTTTTTGTGCAGTTTACTTTACATAAAACTTTTCTCAAACCATTGAGAAAACGTAAATGTTTCTGACATTTCTGTAAGAAAGCTCGTCATCGCTCCACGGCTACACGAAGCTCAATGGTGAAATTGCAATATCTGAACATTGTGAGGAGGATTGGCAGATTTCCCGCTGCCTTTTCCGTTTTACATATTCCGAAATAGTGACCAATGTGCAGGTTTTCTCGCCGACTCCTCTAAAGCCTGGCAATCTTCGGAAGCTATCTACGGGATTCGAACGTACGGCTCCTCAAATATAAGATAAGCGTTCTATTTGTAGAAGTATTCACCATTATTATGCCTCAAACTTAAGGTTTGTTAGAAACGTGTGCCTAAAAACATTATTATTTTGTTGTACTTTATCTGATACTAGCGGCCGCCCGCGACTTCGTACGCGTGGACCTCGTTTTACTGCATTAGGGGTGGAGTTTCGTAAAATCCGCTCTTAGCATCTATAGCGCATACATTTTAAATTACAACTCTCTTACTTTAAACACATAGGACTTTAATAATATAAACTTCCAACCCTCCTTTTATCTCCTTAGCCCCCGTGGTTGATTTCTAATGATACATTTTCAGTATATGTACCACCACCACCACCACCATTTCAGCCATAGGACGTCCACTGCTGAACATAGGCCTCCCCCAATGCTTTCCATGTTGATCGATTGGAAGCGGCCTGCGTCCAGCGCTTCCCTGCTACCTTTACGATGTCGTCGGTCCACCTTGTAGGTGGAAGTCCCACGCTACGTTTTCCGGTACGCGGCCTCCATTCCAGAACCATTCTGTCCCATCGGCCATCAGTTTTGCGTACTATGTGCCCTGCCCATTGCCACTTCAGCTTGCTAATCCGTTGGGCTATGTCAGCGACTTTGGTTCGTTTACGGATCTCCTCATTTCTGATTCGATCTCGCAAAGAAACACCAAGTATAGCCCTCTCCATAGCACGCTGTGCAACTGAGCTTCTGTATATGGCCTATAGTGAGAGGCCACGTTTCCGAGCCATAAGTTATCACTATTTCCGAGCCATAAGGTAACACACATTGGTTATACACTCTAGTCTTCAAGCATTGAAGTATTTTGGACGAAAAGATGTTGCGTAGTTTCCCGAACGCTGCCCAGCCGAGTTGGATTCGACGATTGACCTCCTTCTCGAAATTGGACCTACCTAGCTGGATCGTTTGTCCGAGGTAGACATACCTACTTGTCGACAATCTCGAGAATTGAGCTCCCAACTGAAACTGGGTAGGGCGCAACATGGACATTCGACATAAGATTCGTTTTGTCCATGTTCGCCCTCAGGCCTACCTGTTGGGAAAATCGATTAAGGTCTTCGAGCATTGTTCCAAGATCTTCCAACGATTCTGCCATGACCACAATATCGTCAGCAAACCGATGTGTACACAGTACCACAGTGTACCGAACAGTATATTATGTACACCTCCACAATATCTAGAGATCATAGTGAGCGTACATTTTAACTTTCAAGTCTCTTACTTTAAAAACCGAGGACTGCAATACAGACTTCCAACCCCCTTTTTAACTCCCATAAGGATTGAATTTTGCAAAATTTCGTCTTAGTGACTACCTACGTTCTAAAAGGAGGTGTATTCCACTTTGATCACCTGGCTTTGATCAGCCAGTGAGACTTGTAATTTCTGAGACTTCGTGATGAGTGAGTGGGTCACTTAGTCATTCAATTACCTTTCTTTCTACTAAAATTATACGTACCTATAGTAATTATCATTAAAATCAAATAAGTAAGTACCTACCAACCTAAGTAATTAAAATAAAGACCCTACCAAAAAACTAACAAATTACATACAGAAAATAAAAACGAAGTAATTTTATTCTTATTCTATTTAACTACAATCGCCCACGCGCCCATCCCATTTGTCTGCCGCTGAACCGTACCCTAATATTCATCTCGGTAGATGGCGGCACATAGTAAGAATTTGCAAGGAAGTTTGTAAAAAGTCACTAATTAACACTTTGACTTGCTCGTTTAAACACAGTGAATGGTTCAATTACATAAAATATCTTTATTTATTAAATTTTCAATATTATTTACGAACAGCGCTATTCATAGTACATGTAATATTTAGTTACTAATTTACTAATGATGTCGATAGATGGCGTTTGACAGCTTTGCCTTCATGAATATTTACGTACCTCAAAAGTTTTTGTCAGGCGCAAGAAGATTTTAAGCAATGACGATAGATGGCGCTTTTCCACGTCTTATGAAAATCCCAAATATTTTACGGGACCCTATTGTTTTCCAAAATAAAATTTAGCCTATGTTACTCGTGAGTTATGTAGCTTTCGAATGGTGAAAGAATTTTTAAAATCGGTCCAGTAGTTTTTGAGCCTATCCATTACAACTAAACAAACAAACAAACAAACAAACAAAGTTTTCCTCTTTATAATATTAGTGTAGATTATTTTATGTATGTGTAAGAGAAATAATTGGCAAAATCTCAAAACCATAAGCTCCGATCACTGTCCCGAACTCGATGTCATTAATATTTTTCCCGGAAATGGAAGGCGAATGTTTTTTTATCATTTCTTTTTCGCTCCTACTCGTAAATATACTTATGTAGAACATCACGTCATGGTAACTTGGTTCATGGCAGTTCATGGTGTATAATTTCGACACTGATAACATCGAATTTTATTGAGGTGTGAGTATTAGGTACCTATCATTATTTTATGACTTTTAAACTTATAAAAGTAGTAGAAAAAGTTTGACTTTCAACTCAAACTAAGGTAGTAACTCGCTATTGAAGTCATCGCCAACATAGGTACATGCCAAATGTCCTTTACACTCTATGATCTATTCTAGACTGTAAGGACCCCAATCTGCGGTTAGTTTGGTCACTACCATGACCACAAATTACCTGTCGATTATCACATTTCATTTCCTGCAAATATGCGTTGATGTGCATATGAGCACTCCAGCAAATTAATCTGGCCATAACCATGACCATTTCACGAAGGCCTCCAAGGTATTTATAGTAGATTTTGAGAATTATTTGAATGATTGATGCGCATATTCATCTTAATATTGCAAGTACTCTTGTTCCACACACATAGCTGTCATTTACAATGAACCGGAAAGAAATGTTAGAGCATTTATTTTACGTACCTAGTTTTTCTAGTGAAAAATAACGTTGGCGTCCGCCCAGAATATTATTTTACATGGTTTCATTATTTGTTCTACCTTTCAGTATGCCGGCCACAATGTACTGAATAAAAGTTGAGAGTTTCAAGTATGGAATATAAAGTTGTCCTTGTTTAATATAAATTATGAGCACCGAGTGAGCATGTATGTACGAATTGAAGTTTTAATTTACATTGAAAATAGTTTGTCTGACATATTTTAAACGTTATAAATACCTACATGATATCCTAAAATAACTAAGAACGTTTACGTCTTTTCCAATAACTCTCATATTTCATTAACTGAAAACTTTCAAATACAAATGTAAGAATTTCTTCTTTTATTAGTTAGTTACCGCCGCATAGATTATTCGGAGATTCCAAGGAATTAATATTGTAGATTCTTGCCTTTTCTCATAACTTTTAAAGGGAAACTCAAGTTTTTTCAACGGAATAATATTCTGCGGGCCCGCGGTTGAGCCAACGAGCCCGCGATAAGGCGAGCGGGACGCGTGTGTCTGCATATTTTTTCTCTCAATGTTTTCAATTTAATCTGTTTAATCTCGATATGGGTTTTGTTATCAAACAATTTTCGGTTATTTGTTGAGCATTTTATCGATAGTACGTTTACGTATCGGCGGTGTTTTGGTTAAGACACATTTAATTTTGTCGAGGAATGAAAGACCGTTGAAAACTAAATGATATTGATGCTTCTTACATAAAATACTAGCTCTTACATACTTTAGGTTTATTGAGTCAAGACTATCAGTAATTGGCTTTGTATTCGTTATTATTAAAAGCGAATACTCGTAGTATCATCATTATGTACTCAACAAGCCCTGTCAGACAGAATACAATCAATGCCTGTTTGCAAGAATAATGGACAGTCCACAGCAGATCAGACTTGATTTCTGTTGCAAAACCTCCCCTATCACAAGTGCTTAAAGTGCCACAGTATTTCCCTTGATGTGCCGTTCTCCTCACTTACCTTTGACGTGTTCACCACCGTGATGATCTCCGGATTTGCTTACCTGAAAGTAAAAATAAGCAATTAAACGTATAATTCGTCGGGGGTAGCTGTAGCGCCGACGCACGGATTTTGAGCGGACTTGTTAATCCCCTGAAATCCTTTAATGGACGTTCGGAAATGTTTAAAAGGTGTAACCACTCGCTGCACACGGATTTACTATGCTATAGATCAATTATTTATTCATTCACTCTAATTGGAGAGGCTAATTTGCTGGAGAGAAGATTAACTTACGGGTTTATTCTAGGATGTAAATAAAGCAATAAACTTTCATTAAAGCTTAAAGTCTAGCCATATCGGCACGAACGGCACGAATCAGAACTAATTGTAGTGGAAAATCAAACTCAGTGTATTAATGATACAAATTCAGTGATTAGGTTTTTTAACTTGTCACATATGTATATTACCAAATGATTGTGTATTTTTGCATGAGGTATAAAATAAAATGTCAGCAAAATAAATGGACAGAAATTTTATTCGTATTTTTCTACTTAAAATTTTATGAGAAGAAACGAATTTTATTTTTTAAATGTTTTGTAGGTAGGTGGCTTATGTCACTGACGACTGTAACAATTATATAAACACATTGGGCACTGTCCACAAAATTTATCAAAGCTGCCGTTTATGATTTTGGTCACCTTTGGCCTCGTTTCGGACAGTGGTCCTTTGTTATCTGCTGCTGCGGGCAAGAGTGAAAGAAACAGGCGTTGGGCCTTCAAAGGGCAGGCCAGGGACCCTTGTTAAGGAACTTCACGCGCAGACTTCGTACCTAGTGGAAGTTAGATTGCCCTTTGTAACCGTTGCAAATTGAATTTTGATTTTAGTCACGGCGCAAATCAGTTTTTGCAGTGTTTTTGGCAAGCCCAGTTTTAGGGTCGTCTAATTTACAAAGTGCGTCGTCATTTCTGAGTTCTGGAAAGTTTTGCGATATCCATTTGCTAGATTCTAGGTATAGAGCTCTTATTTATTTATTGGCACCCATTAGACTTGAGTGTTTACAAGTATTCGGAGACAGCTCCAAAGAAACCTCAAGAGATGTTTCTAGAAATGTTTTTGGAGTTCTTTCTCCTACATAACATGTTTCTGTAAGTGTTACATCATCAATAATAATAGTATTTTTTGTTCCATTCTAACCACAGTGCGCACCGTAATTGGGATGCGAAAAAGTCTTTGAAACGGGCGCTGTAACGATATGTCTAAAAAGGTGTAGGATCCTCAAAGGACTGCGCCTTTAAAAGCAACTTTGAAATCCCACATTTGAAATGCACTACTTTTATCTTGCAGCCGAAATGCGCTATTACCAGAATTATTCTGCGCTGGAATATTGCTGCCTAGAATTTTCATCTCCGCTAGAATCATTTACGTGTACCAAATCAAATGGATTTTGGATAGCTTTTAGCTGAGCGATGTTGTATAACTAAATGTAGATAGAAGGATAAATGAACTCGCATTTTGAGTTTTAGTTTAGTAAAATATATGAGAGGTTCCGACATTTTTATAGGTCTGATTTATCTAAGCTCATACTGTTATAAAACTAATCTACATTTCTTGTCATATTAAAAACATTTATTGAATAGGCTCCGAAATTACTGGACCGATTTCGAAAACTCTTTCATAATTAGAATCTTGAAGCCGGGTCCAAACAGGTGTAATGTGTAATGTAATCCACTGTAATGTAACACGAATTCTACGTGTGGACGGCACTATGTTACTACGAGCATTAAATGTAAAAGTACTGCCCATACTATTTGGATACATTACATTAGACAGGTACATTACACGTTACACCCGTCTGGACCCGGCTTTACATAGTTTCCAATGAACATAGGCGGTACGAAGTTCGCCAGGTCAGCTAGTCTTATAAAGATTTTCGCCCGTAATCACAAACGATGCTTGCTTAAGTAAAGCAGCAAATCGAACGCACAGGGTTAAATAGAGATCGGTGATTGGTTCGTGTATCACCCTGCGCGTCCACGCAAACTGTGAGACCTCATAGTAATGTTTGTGAATACGGTAGTTAGTGTTGTCGCGATTAGAGATGAAACGGATATCCGGTAACTATCCGGTAGGCCGGATATCTGGCCTAAATTTACTATCCGGCCGGATACCGGATAGTAACTCACTATCCGGCCGGATACCGGATATTAAAAAACTACGACATTTTCCTATTAATAAAATGAAATACATTAATATTTAAGGTAAATATCAATAAAATGGCTTATAATAATGACGGCTTTTATTTAAAGTCCAAAAAGTTACAAAAAAGCCATGTTAAGGCCTTTCAAAAACTTTTTTTTTCTGGGCTAATCACACTAATGACGAATACATAAATATTACCTACCTAAACATTTGTTAATGTCGAAATATTGCCAAATAAAAAAGGCGATCTATTCACTGATAGTCTAGTGATATTATCATGATGCATGCAATTCAGTCAGATTACGCAGCAAGTAGACTAATTTAATTTTCGCTATTCAATCACACACCGAAATCACCCGAATTGATCTGCCCCCTAGACAAGTGGCAAAATCTGACATTCTATTCGGACGGATTCGATTTTCGAAAAGTGTGACTATATAGTCTAGTCTATTAAGTCATTGAACGCCGAGACGCTAGACACAATGGAAATTGTATTGTTCGAGGCTCACCGGTGAGCCGCGTGGCGTCCAAAGTGTTAATAGACCCACTGATCGCGTTCGAAGCACCTGTGCGGCGCTAAACTCGTCACAACATGCAACGAGACAATGGGCCAACTATCCGGCCGCCGGATATCCGGCTATCCGACCTAGCAGCTGGCCGGATATCCGGTATCCGGTATCCGGCCAAACAACTATCCGTTTCATCTCTAGTCGCGATATGAGTGACAATACGATACCTAGTGAGTGAAGCCACGGGCAATATCATACTCATTACTAACTTTAGTCTGAGTCTCGCAAATCTTAATCAACCTTTCGTCAGGCTAACGTCAGTCACAGGCCGCGGTTATCTTTGAGAAGTCCGCAAAAAGAAAAACAACAAAGGAAAATATCCAAGAAACTGCCTGAACCAAGGATTTATTCAAAACTGGACTTTGAAGAGCATTTTGATTTGGATTACGCAATATCGTTTTATCTGACGTAATCATATTTAGAGCACCTAAGCGTAGCTATTTTTGTTTGTATTTTGCTGTAACAGTTACTTTATTGGATGACGTCATTATTTAGCTCCGTGTGTGTCCTATTCTATAACTTAAAATGATAATGATCAAGACACGATCATGTTCAATGTTCATGACCTATACTCGTTTTTTTAATGGGTTTGCTCTTGATCCAAATAATGTCACCAGAAGGTTACAATGTTCATTTTAGATTGATGAACTCTACTGGTAAACATCAACTCCAGTTCTACTTGTGCTTTGAAGGTATTGAGATTACATGAATTTGAGAGCGGTGACGTACACAGCGACATGGTGACGTTTACAGCGTAAACTAAATTTTCCCTGTGAATATTTTAAAAGATGTGGCAAAGTGCATCGGTGTATCGATCACCTAAAGTAATATCATATAGCTCGTGTTTCAGACATGAAAGTGATATCATTATGCAGCACTAGAACACACTTTGAAGTCTAAAAAAGGACATAGAGACATGCGACTTTGACTATTCAATACTGCTTAAAATCGTAAAATATTTAGAGAAAAAAAGATTACTTAATGAAAAAAAAACTTAAAGTTTTGCTCTTATGGAGCCTTTACGTGTCTCATAATCTTTTCGCCCTACCAGCGCTTCGAGACCAACATTTGGCAAGTGCTGACAAGAAGCGCTCACAAACCGCAACAAACTCACTCACTTTCGACTTTATCTCCCAACTAGCGGCCGCCCGCGACTTCAAACGCGTGGATCCCGTTTTACCCCCTTAGGGGTGAAGTTTCGTAAAATCGTTTCTTAGCGGATGCCTACGTCATAACATCTACCTGCATGCCAAATTTCAGCACGATTCGTCGAGTGGTTTGGGCTGTGCGTTGATAGATCACTATGTCAGTCAGTCAGTCAGTCACCTTTGAGTTTTATATATTTAGATTGTAGGCTTAGTTGTGTTGTGATCAAAGTTCCTTGAGCTTTATGTTTTAGTAAGCTCCGTAGCAAATCAAGCGTTATTTTCCTACACAACGGGATTTATTAACGCACGAACATTTTCGATGTTTGTGGTTAATAAGGGTAAGGCCTAGGCCTCAAAGTTATTTCCGCTTTCCAGTCGGCGCACAACCGGTCTACTTCATGCCGATCTCGGTTTATCGGCTCTACCCTTCTCTATTTCTCCTTTACTCCAACATGAATTCAAGGGAGAGAGAAGGGGATAGTTGAGTACCTAAATAAAAATGTTTTTTCAGTAGAAGACCGCAGTTGGCATTAGTGTTGAATTAGCTAGCTTGGATAATTTTAAATTAAATGAACATGCAAAAGATGATAAAAATAGAAAAAATCCTGACAAGACTGTTATAAAACAACTGACGTGTACCCACTTGGATATCTCATAAGCTGAGTTGCACCATCTTACTTTAACTTTGACAAACGTCAAAAATCTGTCAAACTCCATATTAAAAGCACCGGTTATTGTTATTGTTACGGTTAAATAAGGTGGTGCAACTCAGCCTTACTGTCTTCAGGTAAGCTAACTTGGATATAGGAGTAGTCTGTCACACATAAAAATGTTGGAGTTTTCGTAAGAAGTTTTAACTAAGATCCTTTGAATCAACGATGTTCAGTTATTTAGTCACCACTAAAGAGAATATACATTATTTATCATACATCTATCATTCTGAACCACAACTGCCTTTTCGTGGAAAATTTCGCCTGTATTACAATGAATTAAGACGCCAATGTGTGGTGTGCTGTCGTCCGTACATCTCGTAAGTACTATGTTAATTTTAGCACACGTGTAAGCAGGTATTATAATTCCAAGGTAAGTTTAAGGTCGGTCACGTCATCAAAGTTTAGCGATTTTGCTCGATTCAGTGGTTAGCACATCGTGGGTAGTATTAGGTTAAATAATATCAAATGGTTTTACTGTAATTTTATAATCTGAAACTACCTATTCCCGCGACTTCGTACGCGTGAAAATAGTTTGAATAATATTTTCCGTTTGTTCAACTTTTTTTTTTGCTCCGCCCCTATTAGCTGTAGGGCGATGTTATACATCCTCTCTATTCCTCGATCAATGGGCTATCTAACAATCGAATTCGACTCGGTCCAGTAGGTAGGTACTTAATCTCAGAATTAGCGCGTTCAAGCAAACAAACAACTCTTCAGCTTTATAATAAATTAAAAATAATAAAAGTAGATTTTGACGATACCTTAGTATTAAGAGAGGATGTTTCTCCCTATTTTAAAAATCACGGAACCGGGAGACTCTCAAGTTCACCCTTGTCACCCAGGGGTTAAAACACCTCTTGGGTAAGGTCCCTCCACCATAGATCACCATCACCCTTACTGAGACTGTAGCTAGATTTATTATATTATCGAAGTCGTGTTGTGTACTGTTAAAAATGAAAGTAACTGTACATCTATTCGTATAGGTAAGCATTTAAACTAACCTTGAATTATTTCTGTAGCAAGATTGTTTTTGGGAAACGAAGATGAACTAGTTGTTGTTCTTAGCCATCCTGAAGTTGTGAAATAAGGCATGGAAGATTGGTCTCTACAAAGTGCGCCATTTTTCAATTGCTTTTGTTTAATTAGTATTTAAGTTCGCAAGAACTATAACTGAGTGAGATCCGCGACTTGTTTTTAGATTTCCTTGCAATATCAACTTTCAAAATCGATTTATCGAACGACGACGGGGAAAATGGCAATCTACAACTAATTTCCGCAGCCCCTGAATTTATTTCATTCATAGTTTTTGTTTCACATAATAGTTGGCTTGCAAAACTGACGTTCCACCTGACCTACTCGCAAACCGATTCAGCAAGCTCTAGGTCAGCTAAAAACGTCGGAACCGTTAACATATTCGCGCTCACGCGCCCCGTTATCTACCAACAGCAGCCGGCAGCCACGCGTGTCACTTGTTTATTTCTAGGGATAATCTTCGCAGACCTACTGTTAAATGGTTAAATGTATAATGTAAATATCATAAAGACGGATTACAATGGTAATATTGTTATTAAGACTGAGACCGAGCGGGGCTTGAATGATGGCCGGTTTATTCAGATTGAGGGTTAATATGGAAATCTGATTTGTTGGTGCTACATTTATCTATCTTGGGTTTATTCACCTTTTTGTGAGGTTTAGATATGATAACGCATTGTTCCTTTTGCTGCGAACAATTAGTAAAATTTAATTAATAATGTCAATTATAATTACAACATCTATAAATATAGGCCTTAGTCATTTAGCTACTCAGCGAAAAAATTGCTACTTTACTAGATTAGTATCGATTTTTTTAGTAAAAATATGTAAACGTTACTACTAACTACTATCTTTTAGTTAAAAAGTAGTTACATAGTAAAGCAAACATTTTTAAAGGGAAAATGTAGAGAAGTTTTACATTTTCCCTTTAAAAATGTTTGCTTTACATACGTTTAAAGACTTATACTTACCTAATCATGAATTTGTATTTTATACCGGCAACATTATGTAAAGTAGGCCCTAAAACAACTCCTCTTGAACATAATGCGTTATCAGTTCCACCCTATACACCGTATAATCTAAAGGGGTCTTAGTCTACAGCCGAATCCTCTTAAACAGGTTTTCATTTTACATTATGGTGCAATTCGGGCCCAAATTACCGAAGGAAAATCGGTAAATATTTTTAATATTTACGTTACAAACGGAACGTTTCTTCCAATGGATATATCCGAATTTTTTGTTCGAAAGAGACTGTTCAACATGTGATTGTTGGTATGGAAACCCGCCAAGTAATTCTGTTAGGATGAAATAAACTTACCAATACCGGAGTAAGAGTAGATATAAATTTCATGTTACCGGTTCTACGATGTAGTAAACCGGATAAATACTCAAATGTTTTAGACGGAATGAATAATTTATGGCTGTGGAAGTGTTAATGATAAATAAGGGGTAAGGTGGGTCGGTATAGCAAGAGGATCGATTGCGGCGGAATTAACAAGTTTAGATCAGGCGATAATTAGTTTTCTTTGGATACCTTTTGTTGGAAATTTTAAACTTAATAATGAATATTTTAAACCAATCTACTGGATTATCGGACTTTAAAATATACAAAATACACATTGTTGGACAACTTTGTTCTGCGATTATCAGAACTCATTTTATCTATGTACCTATATCCAACCCCAAAACATGATATCCAAAACGATCCGGCCCTTTCGTAGTGCTCTTTGTAATAGTATAGCGAGTAATAAAAAGGCTTCCTCGTTGCAGATTATAATTAAAACAGTTTACGAAAATAGTAATTAACCTGCTACCTTGTTTGAAATTTAATCAAGTCGTGCTGCTACCTTATTGTTGGGTTATGGTTGTGATTATCAGATTCTTGCGATAATAGCAGTTATATTGTTTCAAATAGGTATTATGTGCATATCTATGAAAATCCTGGGGATCATTACTTATGTTTATTATGACGTGCAACAAGTTTACAATAAAAATTATCTTTTAGCAGCTTTTGCCTACGGCTTCATTCAGTTTCTATTCTAATTCCTTCAGGGTCTCAATCAGGTGAAAACAGCTACGTTTATTCCAATCATACTGTTCCCCAATTGGTTTCGCCGTGTCATCTCGTTAAAGCAGGTCCGTTTAAAAAATAAAAAAAGAGGCGCAACATAAATTAGTGTCGGAAAAAATGGGTTCTCCGCATAACGTGAGATATGGCCAATATAACAGGCATGATGTACGCTGGATGGGAGTAGCGCGGTCAATATTGATACGCCTTTATGACCCATTTACCTTTTCGGTTGGCGCGTAACGCCGCCCGGAATTCCGTCGGAGCGCCGTTTAAAATTCACGCTGCTCTCAAAAGCGTAACCTGTTTACACAGCGAGCGGTCGACGGGCGATTTTTGCTTTCTTTGAGCGCTGACGTTGAGCGTGCGCGCACCGATTTCACGACGAAATGGCGTTAGCTGTCAATTGGACTGGACGGGAACGGGACTACTGCGTTTATTTTTCATCTGAGTCATCAAAAGAGTTAAAAGAAGGAATATTTGATGAGCGCCTGAATCTATTAACGAAAGTATTGAAGCTGATGGATATTCGCTCGTAGGACCGTTTCAGCCAAATGACGTCAACTGCTTGGCAATGGTCAAGGACCGCTCCTTCCAGATAGGTACTTCCAGGTGATCCAGGTACTTCTCGTGACCTTCACCAGATCTTCGGTCCTGGGGGAGGCCTGCGGTGTGGTGTCATTTCTATGACTGCTTGTGTTTAATGCTGTCCCGATTCAAAAATTGTCAAGTACTTTCAAACTCCAGTTATAAATAACCTTTTTGTCAACCACCCTTTTACTAATTTCGTTAGCGGCGACTAAGCAAAGTCTGGTGGTTTATTTTCTTTTGCTAGAAGGTTTATTGGTTCAATTTTGCCGTAGGCTTTGACTGTTGAGTACTGTTGACATTAAACTGGTATTTTATTTCTTTTCTTTGTTACCTTCGGTGACTTTGCTGGAATTGCTTGAAAATGTGCCTCGCTTTTACTCGAGAACATTCTTCTTTTAGCGTCAAGTAAAGACTTCACGTATTTTGCTCATTCTCACTTCAGCTTGTCAATTGTCAATCTTTAGGCTCCACCTCCCTTCATCCCATAGCTCATACTCATTTAATAGTAAAACTAAACTAGAAGGCTCTGACTTTGTAAGCAGTTAAGTACGACATGAACTAATTCGCCAAGGGTTTAACTCTGAGAGCGGAGGTATAACTCAAAGACGCGCTTGCATAATAACTAAGTGGTTTAATTACCGTTAAACGTCATTTCTACTTTATTTTTAGATTGGAAAAGTGTTAAGCGATCGGCGCAAGCTGGTGTTAATCCATATTAGTTAAACGCTTTAAGAGGTTAGTTACCTAACTGGCGACAGTTTGATCGGAATAATGAGGAAGTTAGCTTTCAAATTAGCAAGTTGTTATTAAAAGTGGCGTGACTTTTGTTTTTTTTTGTCTTTGAGAAGATTAATCAGATAGGTAACATAGATTCTACTTTTTGTACACTGTTAATTTTGGATAAATCGATTTTGCATTTGTCGTAATTTGAGAGGGTATAAACTTCCTGTAAAAAAAACGTAATATATTTTCAAGTTTATTTGCAAAATTACCAACTGGTTTTGTGTTTGGTTTCTCTATATGAAAGATTAAATATAGTAGCGGTATGAAGCCACTGTAGCTAGGTTATTATTTTAGGATACAAGTAAGGTCCGGCCGGCTCGTGATATCAAATAATCAAATAAGAATCATATTATACCAACACGTGTATGTAACCAACATTGAACTGTTAACCAAACAACATTGGTGTATTATTGTCATAATTTTTTTAACTTTATTTCGGTGAAAAGTTAGACTGAGTTGCACCACCCAACTTTGACCGTAACTACAACGATAACCGGTGTTTTTGTATGGAGTTTGACAGATTGATGACGTTTGTCAAAGTTAAAGTAAGATGGTGCAACCCAGCCTTAATGTTTGCGTCACAAAACGGTAAGTGAAACCAAAATGAATGCCTCGCACTATCAGTCTTCTTCGCCCTGACTACTCGGCAACTATTCGAAAAGCGTTCAACGCTTCCAACTGAAGCGGGTACTTTGAAGAACTTGAAAATTTAATAGTGGAGAATATTGAAATGCTGTATGGAGATCGACTTTGTTTTCAACTTCTTTTTTTACTCTTAATGGTTTGCAGATCAAACTTAGTTTACCTAGTATTTTAACAAGTGTAGAACTGATAAAGTTTTCAACTTTGTTTTTTGTTGACCGTATTAAAATTTGCATAATGCACATAGTTTTTTAATATAAAAACGAGAGCTAACTTTTATTAAAACTACTTTTCAATTAGATTGATTATTATGACATTCTTTCAGTCTATTATGAAAACTGCAATCAAGTGCTTCATTTGAAACGGTTTCTTTATCTACAATTTTTCATTCTTCGGTAGAAAACACTGATTGCGTGACTGTAGAACAATTGAATCGTTGCAGTGCGAAGCTTCAAACCTTTTTGCGGCTGGACGCGAGTGCGTCGGTTTTTTACCGACTATTGTCAGTTTATGCCAGTCTAAACTACTTTTTAATTTTTCATCTTCGCACCACCGTGCGATTTTTGAGCGAATTTTTTGTAATAAAATTCATCTTTGTTTTGGGGAATGTATTGTTTTCTCGGGTAAACAGACCGAATGGCGTCCTTTTAAGGTCTGGCCCCGGGTAAAAGGTGTCGACTCATAAAATAAATTGAAATGCTTGGTCGATTAAGATTCGCGGTGGAGCGCGAGACGGTCGCTCCGCTCCAGCGATAAATCAACTCGACGCTTTTATGTATAAAAAAGGAGAAAGAGTGGGGAATGACGTTTATTTGTTCCAAACTATATTTGAACGGTTCCAAGGATTCAATGCTTATTAGGTGCCTATGGAATTCTAATGAAGATTTTAAAGTATTTTTTTTTATGACGAATTGTATTTATGTGTATTGCTAGCATTTACAAAATATTACTAACATAATGTACATAATAATATTGGTAATTCTCGTAGTTGTGATTTTAAAGAAATGTCAAAAATGCCTCATGCCAATTATAGTTATCAAAATGTAAGCTAAGAACCTTAAACCAACTATAAAAAAAACAATAACGGACACAACTATCAGATTACCCAAATCGTGAATCCTCAAGAAAACTTAGTCAAATTTCATCCTAAAGTGCCTTACAATAAAAATCTAGCTGTGGAATTGAAATTTCACATTTCGTCGCACTGGGCATGGCGCGGAGGGCTGCCTGAGAAAAATTGATAACTGGAAAAAGTTTTCTGTCCCCGCTTTAATTAGGTAGAAAATACGTTGCCAGCGAATATGAAATGCATCTGCGAAGTTCCTGATGCTTGTTAGACTTGTTATTTAAACTAATAAAGTGGGGGAGATGTTTGCTATTTTTACGAAATGTTAGTGTAAATCATAAAGTATACCTAGTGGATTAGAGCAACAAAGAACTGAGTGAGCAAGATGTCACTACGGGACTATTCCCACCTCTCGTTCCCACCACTGCAACTCCTGTGTAGCCAGGATCTACAGCTTGACCGCCACAAAAACCCAACCAATGAAGGTCAAGTTTGTCCCGGGGGAAAGTTAAACTGTCATTGGACCCGAAATGAAATTAATCAGAAGAACATAGGAGGAGTTCGAAGCAAGATGTCACTAGCAGCAACACTGTGATAAAAAGAGACGCGTCGTCACGTCAAACTTGCGTCAAATAAAATAATTTTTAAATGTGTATATTTCTTAGCACGTCATTTTACATCAACAATATTGAACATAATCTCGTAATTTTAGAGTTACTTTTACGGTGAACATTGCCTGGCTAATAAGTTTATTAATTCTCTAATTAATCTTTTAATTAGTGATCATGTAATTATTAATTAATATTCACTATTCTACAGGGTGACAGGTAAAGCGATACATTCTTTGATAGGGGTTAAAGTAGAGCTTATTTGCAGTCATTTAAGTCATATGACACCATGTCCGAAACTTGTTCATTTCCAAGTTATTCAAGATTTAAGTATTTTTAAAAAAATCTCCAGTTTTTATGTTAAAATGTACCCTTGTAATGAAGAATACGGAATAATGTTAACTTTTTTGTTGTATTCGTATAGCTAAATAATAGGATTAACATTTTAAATTAAAATTTGCAAGAAAGAATCGTCATTACTCAAGTTAAAGCTAAAAAACCATGTATCATTTTGCAAAAAAAAATAAGTTTTAGGTAAATAAACGAACAATTTCCAAGAAAAAATGTATGGAATGTTGTGTACAAATTACAGAACTTAGTTCCTTGATTCATTAGCTATTCAAAAAGGTACAGGTGTTTAACAAACATTACATCATTATTTTTTATTTGAATTTAAACGTCTAGTAGATACTTTCATAAAAAAAATTAATTAATAAAAAAGTCACACTAACAACTATTCTTGGGTCTCAATAAATGAAAAACTTAGTATTTTAATAATAATTGTATCCCCTAATTTTATCTGGGTACATTATTTTAAGTCCTGCTCAAACTGTGAGCCCCGTCTTCTAATACAAGCTCGTAGTCTGTTTCTCACTTCTGTTTTTGTGACTCTTGTTGTCAAACTTTGCTGAATATCTTGAGCTGCCCTCTGAATGCGCTCAAGAAGCTTTCACACACACAGCACACTTTCGACTCAGTGTACGCCAATGGATGGATCAACAATATCCACTTCGTTGGATTGGGCGCGGTGGCCAGCCAGAAGTCCGGATCTGACCCCTTGCGATTTTTATTTATGGGGTAACATGAAGTATATCTTGTATGTAACCCCCGTAAACAACGAGCAAGAGCTTCGTGAGCGCATTCAGAGGGCAGCTTAAGATATTCAGCAGTTTGTCAACAAGAGTCACAAAATCAGAATTGAGAGACAGACTACGAGCTTGTATTAGAAGACGGGGCTCACAGTTTGAGCAGGACTTAAAATAATGTACCTAGATAAAATTAGGTGATACAATTATTATTAAAATACTAAGTTTTTCATTTATTGAGACCCAAGAATAGTTGTTAGTGTGACTTTTTTATTTATTACATTTGTACGCGCCAGCATTAAAACCTCATACATTTCAAACTCATGTCACACTATTCTATCACTCATTCTGACAGTCCTTTTCCTATCCTCTCCCTCCCACCTTCAGTCTCGCTCTCGCATCGCAACGCGCCGCTTCGCCTACCTATCTGGGCGTTAATAATAAATAAGTATCCAAAATAAACCAATTCAAATAAACTCAAATCGCGCGCTAAACTCATCTCAATAAAATTCAAGTGTTTGTGAAAGTGAAAGAAGAACCAAGCTTGGACCGTCCTGTGGAGTCTGCTTAATCGAAGGTATCCCATCCCATTCCTATCCCAATCTCCTACAACTCCTTTCTGGTCCTTCGAGCCGGATGGTTCATTTCCTATCCTTTACACTTACAGAAAATCACAACTACACATTTTCACGCATCCGTCATTTTGACAACCCTCTAGAAAATTCTAGAAAATTCGCTCGTGACACATTCTTTCTGGAAAGTTCGATTCGTTTGACATTTGGCACATTCTAGAAATTGCTATTCACTCAAACGTCAACTCGTTGTTTGTAAACACGTATATTTTTTAAATTCAATCTTTTAAAATTTTATTTCAATTCAATTTCAAATTCGCTTACATACGCTACGCATTTTATTTTCCTACTGGATTATAAATAAATACGCACAACTCAACTCATTTTTTAACGCTAGCTCTCGTGCGTGTGTTTGCTCACCTACAATACAATGGAGGGAGTAAAACGCAAAATTAATTTGCTTGAAGCTAAAAAAGAAGCGCTTTTTCAGAGGGTTCAGGAATTATACGACCTCAGCCTAAAGGTCTCCGACCCTCAGATTGAACAAATTTTCATGTCTCGCATGCATTCGATTGAAAAAACAAGATCGGATTTTCTTGATACTATTGACGAACTTAATTTGTGTTATATGAAAAATGATGAGGAACTCAAACCTACATTTGCCGCACTCAACTCGTTTGATGATTTGTACTGTAACATCCTTTCGGTGCAAAGCTCCATCGCACAACTAAAGGCCAACACAGAGCGTCGCAAACAGGATTTCGTAAAAAAATTACCGCCTTTAGAACTAGTCTCTTTCGACGGAGCCCCTTCCAAGTGGCCCGTTTTCTACCAAAATTTTAAAACGCTTATTCATGAGAACACTGATTTGTCTCCAGGTGAAAAGGCTCAATACCTTATAGGAAAACTTTCCGGAAAAGCACTTACAATTTGCTCGGGTATTCCACCGACTGGTGAGAACTATTACATAATTTGGAACAACCTATTAGAAAAATACCAAGACATAAGAGTACAAGCCTCTATGTATTTGGAACAATTAATAAACTTCAAATCGCAATCTTTAGATGAATTTTTGGAACAGTATTGCTCAGCTGAAGCTGCCTTACGACGTTTACAGATTGATGACCTTTCCGATTTCATTTTGACTCATATTGCTCTCAGTAAATTAGACAAAGACACTCTAAATTTATTTGAACAATCCATTAAGCACGTAAAAATGCCTACGTTTAATGATCTCAAGACTTTTATAAAAGAACAGAATAAGATCCATTCTTTACGCTCATCTTTTACGCAGAATAAGCTGTACGTTAATAATAAAACGAATTTCGCATCGCAGTCTAAAAACTCGAAACCGACACAGTCGTTTGTTTCTAATACAGCTTCTGGAGTAAAACCCAATCAACATTACTTCCAATCTCAACCGAATTCGCAAGGCTCATACACTCCATCCGCTGTACGCAAGAATTGTCAACTTTGTAAGACGGAACCTGAACATGCCCTGTTCAAATGCAGTTATTTTCTCTCGAAAAATGCGCCAACTCGCCACTCTTTAGTTACTAAATGTAACTTTTGCCTCAATTGTTTAGGCTTTCATAACATTAAAGATTGCAGATCTCAAAATCGTTGCTCAGTTTGCCAACGGAAACATCACACTCTTATTCATATAGATAATTTTAACGTGAATAGACCTATGACGTCACAACAGCTGACTTGCAGCGCGACGCTTTCGCCGACCGACGCGTCCATGTCCGCGCCCGGTCCGGTCACGCCGCCGTTGCAATCGATGCCAACCAACAATGTGTCTCTCTCTGCAGTCACGCCGTCGATCGCTGATGAATCTAGTACCACGGTCTTATTACCCACCGCGTCAGTGTATACTTATGACAATAATAAGACGTGTCAAAAATTACGCGTGTTTCTAGACACAGGTTCGATGAGCAACTTTATCACAAATAAATGTTGTGCGCGACTGAACTTAAAAGTCAATCCGCTACCTACCACTATTAAGGGCATAGGTCAGTCTGAAAGTGTGTCGCTAGGATATGTATCTTTCACAATTGCCTCACGCTTTGATCCCAGGTGTAAATACACTATTAAGGCCGGGTAGCAGAGAAAATGGCGAAAATGAGGTTTTCATTTTTCATTTTTGAGGTATTAAACAGTTAAATTAAAGGCTAAGATTTTTATTGGGCATAGTTGAGGATATTTTCTAGGGTTATTAACGGATGGAAACACGATTTGATGAAGTTGACTCGATAGAATAAATTCCCAAAGTTACCTCTATTCGTTTTCTATTTATGGTTTTATTTTTAAAATAAGCGATTTGAGATTCTAAATCTTTTACTAAACTAAAGTTCAGAAATAACTTGAGGGCTTTTAACGGATGAAATTTTTATATTGCGTTTTATTTAGTTACTATGTTAAAAAATGTGGAAAAAATCGTCCATGACGGCTTGGACAATCTCAATCAGTCGCGCGGTGGCGCTTACGGAGGACGGACGCGTGTCAGTTTTTTGGCCGTGACAGTTCGCGATTTGTCAATATTTTTGACAATGATGACTTTGATGAGTCACAGTATAATAATATCAGTGTTACTGGAGAAAGCTTAAATTTTTGATAATTAAGAATTATCAATTTTGTCTACCTATTGAAATTTAAATCGTTCGCATCCTTTTAGACGAAGACTCTACTCATGATACATAGTACATTCCTCAAATATGAGACAAAACCAATGAGTTAAAATTACATTTTAATAGTACCTACATACAATCGTCTTACACTCTTTAGAAGAGCACACTGACACAAATAAATAATAAAAAATACTGTCTAAGGTCTGTAGCTAAAGGTCTAAGCTGTAAGATAGAAGAATCTTCTAGCCAAAAAGATGGCAGATGCAGCAGATGTCAACGGATTTAAAACTGGAGTTCATGAGACTCCTTGTAGACTTGAGTGTCTAGAGCGTCCCTTCCTCCACCATGCGTAAGAATTTTCACAAAAATACTGTCTAAGGTCTGTAGCTAAAGGTCAAAGCTGCAAGATAGAAGAATCTTCTAGCCAAAAAGATGGCAGATGCAGCAGATGTCAACGGATTTAAAACTGCAGTTCATGAGACTCCTTGTAGACTTGAGTGTCTAGAGCGTCCCTTCCTCCACCATGCGTAAGAATTTTCACAAAAATACTGTCTAAGGTCTGTAGCTAAAGGTCTAAGCCGTAATATAGAAGAACCTTATAGCCAAAAACATGGCAGATGCAGCAGATATCAACGGATTTAAAACTGGAGTTCATGTGTATCCTTGTAGTTTTGAGTCTCTAGAGCAGTGGTTCTTAACCTTTAAGTCATGAGGGACCATTTTACCAAATTTCTGTCATGTCAGGGACCACCTCATAATCGGTCAAAACCAGTTTGACTGCAAAAATCAGTTAAAAGTGGTTTTGACCAAGGTGTGCAAGTGCACATCGTGGACCACTTGGAATGCCTCCAGGGACCACCAGTGGTCCGCGGACCACCGGTTAAGAACCACTGCTCTAGAGCGTCCCTTCCTCCACCATGCGTAAAAGTTTTCCAAAAATACTGTCTGAGGTCTGTAACAAAAGTCTAAACTGCAAGATAGAAGAATATTTTAGCCAAAAACATAATGTGGTTATAAAGGTGTACCAAGGGTACATGCTACACCTTTTTGTTCGATTGTAAGAGTACTGGTTTACTCACAAATCCGTTTTATCTGATTTTCTGAAATCTTTTAATTACACTGGTGTTTATCATTCAAATCAATGACTAATGTTTGAACTAATTTGGACATATCAAGGTCTATCATTGGTATTTTTTTCAAACTTCTGCGTTGAGCCATTTACGAGATCTGGGACATCACAAAACATTACCCCAGCAAAATTCTAAATAACTTGAGAACCTCAACACGAACAAATTTTGCTATTCGTGGACAAATTACTACGCAACAAGAGCTATCTATCCATGTATTTGGTTCCGGGATAGAACGACTTTAAAAAAAAAATTGCCAGGGTAATGTTTGAAACGTTACCCCAGCAAAATCTGTGTTTTCCTAATAACTTTAAAACTATAATTTGAACGAATTTTGCTATTAGTGGACAAATTTCTGCTCACGATGGACTAATTATCTGCTATACTCTCGACTCTCTAAAGCACAACATTTATAAAAATTTTGCTGCGGTAATGCACTCCAGGTAACCGTGTGTGATGCTCATTGCTCATAGTGATTTTCGATACAGAGCCCCTTACATACGTTATACATAAATTATGGAAAGAAAACACCCAGAACAATACAAACAAATATGTATGCAATTTTAGTAAGATATTTTTATTTATTAATAAACAAAAAGACTGAACAAAATTGATGCGTGTACTGATTAATGTAATTAACTACATGCAAAGCTTTGTGAATTGCAACAACTATAATTTATTATCCAAGCTCTAAATAATCGCTACTACGAGTAACTGATCATAAAATGTTTTTCCAATCGCTCAAGCTCCTGAGGATCTACCGATAGGTCGGGTGACGTAATCTTGAAATTCTTTTAGCCGGCGCGGAACTTCCGGAAGGTCGGGTGACGCCACGCCTCTTTAAACCGTGTTTACTTTGGCAGTTATATTCTATATTTATTCGATTCTAAAAATTAAATATATTCCCAAAAATTTTGAAAGTTGTTTTAATTTGTATCACTTGGATATGATTTGTATTAGAAAGTGCTGTGAGTGTGACGCTTGAACGGAAGGAAGTCAACCTATCCTAACCAACTGCGTATTTCTAAACTGCGTATTTCTATACTGTGTAGCCGCGAGAGCTCTTTGGCGCGCTGTCTTCGGCGAAGTATTGCGCGCGCAGATTTTGACAGCGCGAAATACCTACTTTAGCAGAAATACCAAGCCTTAACGCACGCGTCATTGATACAATAACTGATTATTTACCTAATGTAAAGGTTGACATAACCCAGTTATCGCATTTACAAGGTCTTCCTATGGCTGATGACAGCTTCGATATCCCTGCTGAAATCGATTGTTTGTTAGGCAATGAGATATTCCCGCTTCTTTTAGGTAGTAATAAAATAACTTCACCGCAATCCTCTGTCATCGCTATCGAAACCACGCTCGGATATCTCGCTATGGGACGCGCTCAGTGCTACTCAGCTCATTCACGCAATGATAATAAAGCATTCTTTTGCAATGTAGACTCGCACTCATTAGAATCACTCACGCAACGCTTTTGGGAGCTTGAAAGTGTACCTACTAAGAGACACATCAGCCCTGACGATGATATATGTGAAAACATTTTCCAATCAACTCATTCTCGCGACGACTCTGGGACGTATACCGTTTCTTTGCCATTTAAACTCGACCCATCAGAACTCGGCGATTCTTACTTTACTGCTAGGCGTCGCTTCTATAACTTAGAGAAAAAGTTAGACTCAACTCCGGGCTTACGCACTAACTATAATGAAAATATTCAAGACTGTATCGATCGCGGTTTTCTGTCAAAAGTCGAAAACGCATCGAATTCAGAGGAAAATACTCCAAATTATTATATACCTCATCATGCAGTATACCGACCAGATAAACTCACTTCAAAAACTCGAGTCGTTTTAGATGCAAGTTGTAAAACAACCTCTGGAAAGTCGTTAAATGATGTTCTTTACACTGGCCCAAACTTACAAAGTAATATTTTTGATCTTTTAATTAACTTACGCATTTTCTCAGTCGCTTTATCTGCTGATATTGAAAAGATGTATTTCTGTGTGAAGCTTGATCAAAATCACCACCCGTTTCAACGCATATTATTTCGATTTGATCCTGAATCACCGATTGATACTTATCAATACAATAGGGTTTCTTTTGGCGTTTCTAGCTCGCCTTACCTCGCTATGCGTGTCGTTCGCCAACTCGCTGAGGACGAGCGCGCGAATTATCCTATCGCCGCGTCTGAAGCTCAATCCTGTATGTATATGGACGATTATGTCTCATCGATGGACGGGTTAGAAAAAGCTGAACAATCTTACCATCAAATGGTTAAGATGTTCATGGCCGGGGGGTTTAAAATGGTTAAGTGGATCTCGAACAACCCTGAGCTTATAAATAAGATTCCCGATTCGCATAAAAATCCACAGCTCGTCGATTTTGACACTGACTCAGAAATTACGACAAAAATCATAGGCATGCAGTGGCTTCCTAATGATGACGTTTTTCTTTACAAAATTAACTCTACTAACTCTGACCAATGCACAAAACGCACGATTCTTTCCGCAACCGCTAGATTATTCGACCCTTTGGGTTTGCTAGGCCCTGTGACAGCGTTTCTTAAACTCTTAATTCAAGAATGCTGGCAGCGCGAACTTGAATGGGATCAGCCAGTTCCAGACTCAATAAAAAATAAATGGAATCGGTTTGATAGTGAGATTAACTATTTATCGCAATTAAAAATACCTCGTCACATAGGAATCACCGCGGGTTGTCACGTCACTATCATGGGCTTCGCGGACGCCAGCGAAGTATGCTACGGAGCTGTAGTTTATGTGCGCGTGAGCTCTGATGCAGATTCACCCGGTGAAGTCTTTCTTATCGCATCCAAATCGCGCGTCGCGCCTTTAAAGAAAATATCTCTTGCGCGGCTTGAACTGTGCGCAGCGCTGCTCTTAACAAATCTTTTGTTATCGGTTCGCGATAGTATAGAGAATCGTTATCCTGTTAACTCAATTTACGCATTTTCAGACTCGACTGTCACTCTCACGTGGATACATTCTCCCGCGTACAAATTTCACACATTTGTTGCGAATAGAATTACTGAAATTAATTCGAAACTCAACGCAAAAATTTGGCATCATGTTAATGGAAATGAAAATCCTGCAGATGTAATATCGCGACCTGTAACTCCTAAAGCATTATTAAATCAATTAAATTGGTTTCACTCTCCTCAATGGACAGCTCAGCCAATCTCGCAATGGCCTATCGAGCCATTTCAAGTTTCATCTAACAGTGTTCGACTGGAAGAGAAAACTATCGCTCTTGTTTCAGAGACAAGCTCTCAATCGAACTCTCACCCTTTCGATCGATTAACACCTTTGCTGCGGCAGTAAATTTCTAATACTTTCCATTCCTTCGGTACAAGGTCATTAAACCTGGTATTAAAACTTACATTGTGGCGGCACAAGGCTTAAAGACCTTGTAATATTTAAGATATATTAATTTTATTTTTTGCTTCATGTTAATAGATATTGTGTTTTTTTTCTTTGAATATTAATAATAATGCATTTATTGACATACACCTGAAGGCGTTCGTGAATAACTTGTTTAGTATAAAAATTATAGCTATATTCAAAATACAAGGCTTATGCACCCTGTGCCGCACTGAAGTAGGGAAGTCTGGTGGGTATTCTAGGGATGTGAAATACAAATATCGATAGTTTAAATTAAGTTTTAATAAAAATTTAAAAAAGTAAGAAACAAAGATGTTTTAATAATTTAGTCTAAATATTTTACAAATAAGACATACGTGCATAAATACTTAAATAAGCTATATTTAAAGAAAACATATTATTTAATAACATTTAGTTACAACTTAAATGTACTTAAATGTTTGTCACGAAAAACATTATTTAAATTAGCAATAAATCGTGTAGCAAATTAAATTATAATCAATTTGCAGTTTTGATTTTGTTTGTTTCTCTTGTCGCCATGTCGACATGTGCGTTTCTTACGAATGCGAGGCAACACTGGCTGCACGAAACTAGCGTGGGGTGCGGTACCAGGTGCGCAGGGTACAAGGTGCTTCGACCTGGTTTCGCATTGTGAAGACATTTTATTACTTCCGTGCGGTACCAGGTCTAAAAACCTGGTATTAAGGTAGGTACATCATTGGATTCTATTTTAAGAATACATCATAGATATATATTCATCACTTTCCTACACCGGACCCAATTGAAGTTATGCCTTTCGCACGACAAGGAAGACTATAATTTTCTTAGCCGCACGGTAAGCGAGACGTACACAAGGTCGATAGACCTGGTTTCGCACTCAACGTGTTAATTGATCGCATTTCCACGTACCCAAAATTATTACGCGCTACTGTGTACGTGTTACGCTTCGCAAAAATACTACGTTCAAACGGAGTGGTTACATCCTCTGATTTAGAACTCGCTGAACTCTATTTAGTACGCCATATACAGGCACTATTTTTTACTCAAGATATGCACGCAATTAAAAATAATAAACCCTTTAACAAATCGCTTCTCAAACTTAACCCTTTCATTGACTCTGATAATATACTTCGTGTCGGAGGTCGACTCACTCACTCTCAACTCAACTATGGACAAAGGCATCCAATCATTCTATCGCCTAAACATCGCTTCACTCAACTTTTAGTTGATTACTTTCATGTATGTAATTTACATACTGGTCCTTCACTTCTACTCAGTCTGCTTAGACAGAAATTTTGGATACTTTCCGCACGTAACTTAGTACGTCAAAGAGTGCATCAATGCAATATCTGTTTTCGTTTAAACCCTAAATCTACAAACCCTCTTATGGGCGACTTGCCATCATTTCGCGTTTCAGAAGCTAAAGCCTTTGTTTATACATCGGTCGATTATGCAGGTCCCTTCTTTATTACTCACATTCGCCGCAGAGGTGTTAAAAGCCAGAAGGCTTATATTTGTTTATTTTGCTGTCTTACAACTAAGGCTCTACACATAGAGTTAGTTTCAGACTTAAGCTCTGATCTATTTCTCGCCGCTTTTCGTCGATTCATTTGTAGAAGAGGCCCCGTTTCCATGATATATAGCGACGGAGGTACTAACTTCATTGGCGCTAAACGCAAGCTTGACGAAATTTACGCTCTTTTAGAATCTGACTCTCACAAAAATTATTTAAGTTCACATTTGGCTGAACAACGCATTAAGTTTCTTCATAGTCCACCATATGGTCCGCACTTTAACGGCATCACAGAGATAAATGTTCGTTATGTAAAAACGCATCTTTATAAAGTTATTGGTCTTCAAGTGTTAACATACGAAGAGTTCAACACTGTACTTGTACAAATAGAAGGCTTATTGAATAGTAGACCATTGTGTGTTCTTAGCTCTGACCCATCTGATATATCCGCTCTCACTCCCAATCACTTTCTCAATATAACTCCACTGAAATTCTTACCAGTAGAGAATGTCTCTGATATTTTTGACAATCGGTTAACGCGTTATCAGTTAGTCAATAAATTAGTGCAAAGCTTTTGGCGTCGCTGGAGTCAGGAGTATTTAACTTCTCTACAACGCCGTGAAAAGTGGAATACGGTGACCAAACCGATAGATGTGGGCTCTGTTGTTGTTATAAAAGATGACAATGCGCATCCTCTTTGTTGGCCATTGGGTGTGGTTGTGGAAGTATACCCCGGAAAGGACAAAATCATTCGCACCTTAAAGATTCGCACTGCAACCGGTACTTATGTTCGGCCTGTAGTTAGAGTTTGTCCTCTTCCTTTACAGTAACTCAAATAATGCTCTTAATTTTAATATTCTTAACTTTAATTTAACTCAACTTTAATTTTAATTTAACTCAACTTTAACGCTAATTTAACTCGTTTAGTTCTCTCTAACGCATGCTTTTTACGTTTTTAACTTTATTTTTTCTTACAAACGCTACTCAATCTAGAGGAAGACCTCTAGGCCGGGGGAGTTGTACGCGCCAGCATTAAAACCTCATACATTTCAAACTCATGTCACACTATTCTATCACTCATTCTGACAGTCCTTTTCCTATCCTCTCCCTCCCACCTTCAGTCTCGCTCTCGCATCGCAACGCGCCGCTTCGCCTACCTATCTGGGCGTTAATAATAAATAAGTATCCAAAATAAACCAATTCAAATAAACTCAAATCGCGCGCTAAACTCATCTCAATAAAATTCAAGTGTTTGTGAAAGTGAAAGAAGAACCAAGCTTGGACCGTCCTGTGGAGTCTGGTTAATCGAAGGTATCCCATCCCATTCCTATCCCAATCTCCTACAACATTTTTTTATGAAAGTATCTACTAGACGTTTAAATTCAAATAAAAAATAATGATGTAGTGTTTGTTAAATACCTGTACCTTTTTGAATAGCTAATGAATCAAGGAACTAAGTTCTGTAATTTGTACACAACATTCCGTACATTTTTTCTTGGAAATTTTTCGTTTATTTACCTAAAACTTATTTTTTTTGCAAAATGATACATGGCTTTTTAGCTTTAACTTGAGTAATGACGATTCTTTCTTGCAAATTTTAATTTAAAATGTTAATCCTATTATTTAGCTATACGAATACAACAAAAAAGTTAACATTATTCCGTATTCTTCATTACAAGGGTACATTTTAAGATAAAACTGGCGATTTTTAAAAAAATACTTAAATCTTAAATAACTTGGAAATGAACAAGTTTCGGACATGGTGTCATATGACTTAAATGACTGCAAATAAGCTCTACTTTAACCATTATCAAGGAATGTATCGCTTTTCCTGTCACCCGTATAGCTTGTAATCAGAATCAAATTTTTGGTTCAATTTCAAAGTTTTTGCCAAACTCTGTAAATAACTGAAGAGTCAATAAAATTCAAAGACAAACAGTAACAGAGTTATACAATCCAATCTAAAGACACAAAATAAGAATTCCTACTTGTATCTTTAAATAAGAACTCGTTAGTTACGTCGGTACAAAGCTTTGTCGTACTCGCATTGATTTAGAAACAAAATAGAATTTGTTTGGAAGAGTTCTCAAACTCGGTACATGGTTCCGAGACGTGTAGTTTCCATCATATGAAAAGTTTACGAAATGTAACGAGAGGAGGAGAAAATTTTAACAATGCTATGCTCAGTTTGTATCAAAACATCTAGGGGCGGTGTAGGGAAACTTCTAACGGTACCGTGCGGCCCGAACATCGGCTCGCATGCAACTTCGCCCACTGAGTTGCAAAATTATCAACTGGAAGACTGATGCAACGACTCGCATTCGAAGAAAGCCAGATCATAGTTATTTGTAAGTTGCTGACCTTATGATAGTTAGATCAGTTGGATGACTAATTGATATTGTGTATTTTTCCGAGAGTTCAAACTTTTCCTTCAGATTAATGGCCCTGTCGTTTTTGATTACCTACCTACCTATCTACATCTAGTTAATTTGTGGACAAATGCTCAAGAAAAATGATTATTGCGTAGGAGTTTTAGATGCGATATACACACTAAATATTTTACGGTATTAAACAAAATATGTATTTTTGTGTGATTGTTAAATTCACAAAAAGTGACGTCGACAATTTACCTCACCCTATCGCAAAATTACCTTCCTCAATTGATTTCGAACCCAAATGCTGAAGACTTAAAGTCCATTAGGAACTTAACATGTCATCATGGTTGTTGTGACGTTTGTCACTATCTGTACGTTTGGTACAGCGGCTCGACAAATAAAAGTTATTTTTACTGTTACCGCTATTAAAATGCAAATTTTATGCCAACCATTGATGCTAGGGTTAATTCGTTCTATCAGGCTGACATTTTATCTGTCCATCGAAGTATAAAATTATTTTTCTCAATTGAATAAGTATTCAGGCCATTTGATCTTGATTATTCTACGAGTAACTTGAGCCACCATTGAATGTTTCAAGTTCTTGCAACTAATATCCTTAAAAAAACATAGTCCAATGTGTCCAACACCAGTTATATTATGAGTAGGCACTTACTAAAGCACCGTAACGTCTTTGCCTGTTCAAGAATCAAACCCAGAACTTATCAGTCGTCCACACTCAAGATGGTCTAGAAACTCCATCCAACAGAACAAAAACAAGGCATTAGCACTTCGGTGAAGTACGAGTACCTAACTGTGTATTAACATTTACTTGGCCCCATCACGTTTGTTCTCGTGTAGTTCGCAATCAAAGCCAAGTCGAGTTTAGTTTTGCTATGATAAGTGTTATAACAGTATTAACGTTACATTTGATGCAGTTTAATCTTGCTTGTGAGACTTAAGTTCGCTCAAACACTCTCGTCTACGTCAAATGTGTCTAAAGTTATGGAACTGCGTCAGCCATAGCGGAGGAAAGTTGGACAGCCTTGATTTTATGGCCGTGCCTCAGACGTGAAATACTAACATCGGTTGTATTTCAAAGAACCTCTGTGTATACTACAACGAGTTTTTAGAGTTCCGTAGCAAATCCAATTTTAGAAATCATTTGTTTTTCAAGTATAAGTCGAAATATTTACAAACAAGTGTTGTGTAATAAAAAGTGCGAGTTGTAATTTAAGCATTGTGGGAAAGACTCAAAATGGCGAAACTGTGCAAAATGGCGACGAGGTTAAACGCAATGCGCTATTTTTGGATATTACTTACACACTTTAAGTTAGGTAGGTACTGAAGGAACAGATAGATTGTTCAAAATCTTTCAGTGACTGTAAGCTCCTTTTTCCTATTATGTTATTCAATACTCATCAATGTGTCTAATCTATACTAATATTATAAATGCGAAAGTAACTCTGTCTGTCTTGCGATCACGCCTAAAACAATGAACTTATTTTAATGAAATTTGGCATAGAGATAGTTCGAGTCCCGGGAAAGGACATAGGATGGTTTTTTCGCTTGAAGCAAGCCCTTTCTTTGTATTTTTATTAACCAAAGTACATAAGTAGGTAGTAGTTTAGCTACTATTGTATAAGTATACAAAGTAGCTTCAAGTATGCCTTGAAGTAAGTAAGTAGGTTACGTTTCTAATGCCCCTACTTTGTAATTCTTTTTATAAGGTAAAATAATGAAAGTGAGGCTTTTTATATCATTTTCCATAGAAAATAACTAATGCACTTTGTGTTACCTTAGACTTCTTTTGTCTAGAGACTATGCATTATTAATGGAACCGGTTCTAATAACGAGTTAATAAAAGGATATTCTTTGTGAAATATTTCTTACAACCCTGTGGCCCATTATGAGACGATAATAATAAAGTTTAGTTCATTTTTCTTTGTTTTCAGTACTAGGTCAGCCACTAGACGAAAAATACAGTTTCATGTTCCGTAATGGATGAATTAGTCTTTATTTTACTCAATCATTGACTAGGACAACTATTTTTTACTTGGTTAAAATTTTTCAATTTCTTTTTATTTAGTTTTTCCGTTTTCCATGAAGTGTTCCATAATACTTATTACTTATTTTACTATTCGGGGTAGAAGCGAATTCTACAAAGCAGAGATTCATCCCTTATTGATTTTTTTAATGGTGTTACTTTGTTTTATACTTTCATAAGTAGAATAACATTATTTTTTTTATTACCAAATCCCTTCAAATTCCCTTCCTTCTTAACATCTTAAGGGATTTTTCTTAAAGCAAACGAAAGAACGTAAAACGTGATTCGGGAAGTTGTAATATGTCCATAGGCACGCAATGCGCGTACATTAATGTTTCGCTACATGTGTTGCGTACAATAACGGGGGTTCCCCCCATGCCAACATTCCGGTATTTTGGCACATTAAATTGTTTGGAGTTTCATAACTGGATGTGTGGAATCAATGAGTAGGTACTTTTTCTTCAATTTCTAATGGGTGCATAAAGATTTATTTGTCTTATTTCATTATTTTACTGTCGTGAGCCGATAAATTAAATAAATAACTGTGCGTTGCAGTTTGATTCAAAATAATATTTATATTATGTAACTAGCGGCCGCCCGCGACTTCGTACGCGTGGATCCCGTTTTACCCCCTTCATCTACCTATCTTACGCGGTTTAGATTTTTTCATACAAATGTTTTTTCCCGCTAACTCCCGTTCCCGTGGGAATTTTGCAATATCCTGTTGTAACTAAGCTTTTAGTTTACTAAGGTATCTGCATGCCAAAGAAGAACGGTCACGCCCCATACAAAAAAAACCCAGACCCGACAGAAACGAGACATACCTCAGTTTTTTTATCATGTCTTAATTAGTTAAATTATATATTTCTTATATTCGAAATCTATGTAGGTATAACACCAAAATATTACCCTTTGTTTTTGTTCAGGCGTTATACAAAAACTAATACAAAATGCCTATTTATCACCAACATTGGTAAATGTATGTACCTAAATGTCTATTACAGCTGCTATGGAATGTATCTAGGTGACCTGGAGATACAGCCGGATTATACAGGGTGGAAACGATAAGTGATCTTACTCGATTATTTCTAAACTATACAAGATATTGAAAAACTAGTTACTGATTCTGAAAGTGCTTCACGAGCTCTTTCAAGTGGTACCAATAATAGGAAGGAATTATGGAAGCTGATAACATTGAATTTTTGGATTTTGTAACTTATTATTTTTTCCACCCTGTATAATCCGGCTGCATCTCCAGGTCACCTAGATACATTCCATAGCAACTGTAATAGACATTTAGGTACATACATTTACCAATGTTGGTGATAAATAGGCATTTTGTATTAGTTTTTGTATAACGCCTGAACAAAAACAAAGGGTAATATTTTGGTGTTATACATAGATTTCGAATATAAAAAATATATAATTTAACTAATCAAGACATGACAAAAAAACTGAGGTATGTCTCGTTTCTGTCGGGCCTGGGTCACAAATGACCGTTCTTCTTTCAAGCGTCTAACTTAAGCGAATTAGATTTTTCCCGTGGGAATTCCTAAATATACTATAACCTGTCCAGGAGTATGAAGAATAATTGTACCAAGTTTCGTTAAAATCCGTCGAGTAGTTTTTGTCTCTATAAGGAACATACAAACAGACAGACAAAAATTTTACTGATTGCATTTTTGGCATCAGTATCGATCACTAATCACCCCCTGATAGTTATTTTGAAAATATATTTCATGTATGAGCATTTCTTATTATTTTTACTATAATACTTCTTATAATTTGTGAAAATAGTGTATTAAACTTGATAATATTTAAATGTATCTACTATATGAAACCTATAACATCTAATGAATGTTAATTATAGTTTTAAAATTGATATCATACGTCCTTTGAGTTTTAATAAAGAAGTAATTAAATGAAATGCTGAGTATTAATTAGTAAAGTATGAGAAAGAAAAATGACTTCGTTTCAGACGGTGTATTATTTTAATAAATAATTTCAACTCATTAAGACTTTTTAAAACAAGCATTTAAGACTTTCATAGTTTTAATATTTTTTCAATCATAATTTGTTTTACAATTATGCACTTAATTATACTTTAACTTTTGTTTTTACTTCGCGATATACTTTTTTAGGGTTCCGTAGTCCTGAAAAGGAACCCTTATAGTTTCGATATGTCTGTCTGTCTGTCCGAGGTTTTGCTTGGAAACTATTAGCACTAGAGAGCTGTACTTTTGTTTTTTTTTTCATCTTCTACCCCATCGTGTGGGGTATCGTTGGATAGATCTTCTATAATGACTTAGGGGTTCCGAAACCTATTTTCCATTTAGGTATCCGATTGCAAATTATTAAAGTTTAAAGTGCCAATTTTTGTTCGCGTAGGGCGTCCCCCCCCCCCCCCCCCCTAAAAACTAAACTATTGGCTTTAAAAATCTGGAAAAATTTGTAATGATACTGCTTTTCATAAACTTTCTATAGAGGTTAAGATACATCAGTTAGTTTAAGAGTAATAGTCAACTTATGTATTATAAAATTTATTAACTAGTGAAAATTCCTTACAAGAAAATATTAAAAGTGACTTTAGATGAAGTGATTGCTTGTTTCTGAAATATATTGTGTTAACGACGGACAACTACGGAACCCTACACTGCACGTGGCATGACACGCACTTGGCAATTTTTTTCTACTCAGGTGTTAAAGTAGTATAAACATATTTTACAGCTTATTTAATTTGAGCATTTAATCAATAAATGAATATCATTTAAAAAAACATTTAATCACTACACGGTGTCAAAATTAAGCTTATGAATTTTAATTCTCCCCTCTATATGTCATCGCACAAATTAATTTGCTAAACTGATGGATCTCTTGAGAAAACGTTGATAAGGGCGCGTAAAATATATAATTATAAATATTTAATCTCCGGAACTCCCCTACGTTTACTAAACGGTCTGTTGTTTAAAGCACTTGGCTTTATAATAATACCGTAAATTTTCTCTCACTCGTTCCAAACAACAGAATATTAACTTACAAAAAGAAATAAGTTTAGAAAATTCAGACCTAATTATAATGTATTTTTAAAACTTGAACACACTCGTAAAATTTTAATGTAACATTTGTAAAGCGACACAAAAAGGTACGCAAGCCTTTTTTATCTCTTAGGCCCAAAAACATTTACAACGAAAATAATTTAAAACCTTCATTATAATAGAGACCTTAAAGCATCGTTTCCGTGAATATTTTAAAATTTTCAACATTTACGAAATCACTTTCACGAATATCGAAATGTAAAATTCGCGTTAATTTAAACAAACGATTATTTTCTTTTTAGTTTTTATTTTATAATGATGTTAAAGGTAAAATACACTTGATTTCTAAGAACCGAGAACTTTTTTATTCACAATTTGTAAAAAAGCAAGAAATATCCGACTGAACAAATTTAAAAAAGCCGTAACCTTTACAAATTGATCTGTTTTTTTTTTCACCTTTGCCATATTTTGTTTTATTCAACGTTAAACGTTGAAATGTTTGTTTCCAAAAATATTCTCAAATGATGAAATTTCAGTTTTAATTCCAGGAAATCCAAACGATTAATTCCAGGAAAAACATTCGCGGCAGGTTAACACGCGCTCGTAAATGTTTTAAATGATAAAATTTATCGAATCGAAATCATGTAAAATATTATATATGTCATAGTCAAAGGACGATATGCAGTCTCTTCGCTGAATGACTGGTTTATCCTAGGTTTGACCAAGGCCTTCAGGCAAACCCCGAAGTGAATTCTTATTTCGGCCTTTGACTAAGTCAAACCTAGAAGTGCCTAAACTGTTCAGTCAAACGTCGAAACCTAAATAACCTGTATCGGGCTTTGCCTAGTCAATCCTAGAAACGACTGTCAGACTCAGTCAAAAGTTGACGGCTAATAGAAAACCGGCCAAGTGCGAGTCGGATTCGCTCACGAAGGGTTCCGTGCGTGCGACTCTTTTATGGGAGTCTTTAAATATTTATTTTATTTTAATTTTATGATTTATTTTTAAAGTAAATAATATGCAACTAAATATTATGTGAATATTCAAGGGTTCACATTTTTACGTCTTAATATCGGGCAGAAAACTTCAAAAAGTCACGTTTGCTGTAAAGAAGCCCCCCATGAAACATTTAATTTGTTATTGAATTATTTATTTTTAAAGTGAATAAATAATTAAATATTTTGAGAATTATTCATGAGATAAGTACGAGCCTGGTAACAGTCAAAATTCAGCGAAATCATAGTAATAAGGTCTCGTTTTAACTCTTTATCCTCTAAGGTACAGAACCCTAAAAATTAGTAATTTCAAGATCGGTCTAGAAACACTGATAAACAACCGCAGTAAATAAGTTTAGTTACTCGTACCTTCACCTAAAGAGATAGCTGCGCGTGTAAATAATAAGTTGGATATCAGAACAGAATGAAGTATAGTTTACTTTAAAGTCTTAATTGAGGTTTGACTAGTCAAACCCCGATTTCATCAAATTGAGTTTCGACGTTTGCCTGACCAAATTAGTTACTCCTAGGTTTGACTAACATTCTTTAGTCAAAGGCCGAAATGTTTGGGCTTTGACTAAGACTTCTAGTCAGACCTGAGGATTGACTAGTCAAACCTAGGAGTGCCGGAACTTCGAGGTTTGACTATAACATATACACGATAAATTATTCACTGAGATAACACTGCTAATTTTTGATTAACGATTCAATTTTAAAATTAACAGTCGGAAAGTAAAATCAAAGGCGAAAATTCTGATGTGTTTAAAATACAAAAGTGCCGGCACTCACGTTTAGGATTGTATATAAGAAAATCGGTTTGAGTATTTATTTTAAAAATTACTTCTTAACCGAATGAACTATGAATATTTATTTGAATTACTCATTTATTTTATGAGCCATTAAATGCTGTTTTGGTGTAACTTTTTAAAATGTGAGAAAATATCTCTATATTACTTCACGAGCGGTCTCGTTTAAAATACCTTTTATATTTTCACTTAAAAGAAATCGAAACCAGCAATTTTTTCTACTATCCTAATATTTTAAAACTGTAACTAAACGATCACGGGAACACACCGGTAAAAATATTCGAAAATCACAAAAAATAATCAGCAAACTCAGCTCTCCTCCATAAAAAAGCACCGTCTCAGCACTGCCGACACCTGGAGTACTTACCCGAAACTCGTAGCCGTCTCGTAGTTCGTAGCACTTTGGCCGCCGGGTACTTAAAAACTAAACTTACCTTTCAAAATCTGCACCGGTCTCCACCGCAACACCAGAATGTCATTGCCACACTTATAAAGTCATGTTCACCCACAAATAATAGCCACTTTAAATCCAGTCAATATTGAGAAATTTAAACAGGTAACTTGCACATTGCTTCGCGGGGGAACGGTTCGCGGAGTTTCTTCAGGAGAGCCGGTTGGCTCGTCAACTGCTGGCTCGGATCTGAGGGCCGAAGAGTCCCGCCGGTCCATTTATGGGGTAACGGGGGTGGCAACGCGCAGGCGTCCAGCACCCTGTTGCTTCATAAGGGTGCCAGGATTCGATGGGTTGTCGATAAAAATATTAGGAATTTTTTTGCACGTAAATTTTTTTTCGCTTATAAGAGATTAAAATTAATACTGAACGCATTCATTTGATGAGACTAGTGAGAATATGCCGTAAAAAAATAAAATATAATTTTTTCAGCATTGAAGCGTTTTAAATCGCAACAAGATAGTGTGATATACAATTATAAGCTAATTTGTAAATCAAATTATTGACTTTTTGCTTTGTTATTAATAAAAATCTTATTTTGTAATTTTTTTTTGAATATTTTATTTAAAACTGATGTAAAAGTAATAAATATTCATGTAAACGTCAATATAAGTACGACAAAAATGAATTATATTACTATTTGAATTTGAACAAAAAAAATTAAGTTTTATACAAAAATATCGAAGTAACTGAATATTTAGACCTCATATAATTTCAATATGAAATCTCTTCTATAAACAGCAAGAACTTGTGAAAATTGTATTAAAAAAAAATTATTATCTTCATCGATAACACAGCATCGCACCCTCACTGGCGTGACCTCCCCTCACACCCATGCCACCTGTAACGGCCCACCCCCCTATCGTTTAAACACTGACTTATCAAAAAACTTATGTTTAAGTTGGCCGATGCTACAAGTTCGGCCACAGTGACGTGGGTGGGGGATCCACCTTGTGGCTTCTGGCCGCTGCTAGCCGATGAACGATCCCTCTTAATTAAGATATTTGCTGGCCGACTCCTTAGATCCCGAAAGTTGTATCGTAATAACGCGTTAATGTTATATCCCGTAAATGTATAATCTTGTTTGACACTAATTTCGGTCGCATAAAAATAAAACGGTGGCGGGAAGGTAATTATCTAAAAAAAATAACTACAGAGACTTAAAAAATTGTGACAAAAATAGGTGACTATTTTTACAAAATATGAAATAAGGCGTCCATGATAGCACATCTAACATCTTCACCTATCAATTAGATCACTACTCTCGGTATTTTGTTATTACTAAATGTTACAAACCAACGAGCGAAATAGTAACGTAACATTGCGTCGAGCGGAGATACGAGAGTCCACAAAACCTGCGGTGCGGTGTGAGGTAAAAACAAATTAATATTACAGGTAATGCTCACTCACCATGTACCTACTGTGCGTTAAATTGAACACCACATTCGGTGAAACGGTACATTCACCGGGATCCCGTTTAATCGAGCTTTTGTTTGTATTGTAGCATCCGCAAGAATGTTGCATGGGAAATCTGTATAGTGTAAAATTCTGTGACACAATAAAATACTCGCAACGTTTACATTGAAATTCAATATCGTTATTCTATTTTTCATTGCAATTCGAATTAACTCAGACAATTATTGAGTGTGTTGTGAAATGATCGGCATACTCGCTGCGCCTTTGTTCTCTGTATTTATTTTTAATTCGGGATACGCCACCCAAGCAAATTCACAGCCGGTTTATAAAACCTCCCGGCTAAAAATGAAAGACAAAGAGTAAAAAAATCATCCATTCAGATGCAAACAAGGAGCCTCCTGCGATTTTATTGATTCACACCGTCTGTAAACGTACGCTCTCGAACGAATTTCACGGCAGCTAATTTTTCAGTTTTGATTTAAAAAAAACAAAAGGTATTTTTGCAGTAATAATACGTAATTTTTGTAGTAATAATAAGTAATGTTTGCAGTAATAATAAGTATTTTTTGCAGTACTTAATAAAAAATATTTACTGATGGCCGTTAGGGCACAAATTTTCTCGAGTGGTGACCACGGACCGGTCGACATAGTGCGGGCTGGGAGGTATACCACCGGAAGGTGTCCATTCCGGTGAAGGTAGCGGAAAGCACATGGATGTGGGCAGCGCTTGATCGGTCGTTTTGGAAATCCTCGGGGGAGGCCTTTGTTCTACAGTGGACGTCATTTGGCTGAAGGAAAGATGTATAAAATATTAATCAATTTAAAACTGTTTCCTACTCAAATAATGAAGGTTTAAGGCTTTGCAGAAAAAAATAAATTATAAAAATAAATATGACCGAAGAGATACACATTGAGTCAGTCATTGGTGTGACTGTATGCATCTTTCTCATAAGTTACAAAGACAAAGTCGTAGAATTAATTATAATTTACTATTTACTTAGTAGTTACAAGTTCTCATAGGCATTACATTGCACAGACTTATTACCTACTGTAATACATTTGTCTTCAAAATTTCAAAGCCTTTGTGCGCTCAGTTACTCGTATTATCGAATGAAATGTACCCTTATTATGTGTGATAAAAGATCTGCATGACAAAGAATTATTAGAATATTAGTGCTCATTTTATTGTCAGTAAATTAAAATATTCCCGCACACCTAATCACACTTAGTACAGTCAGCATCAAATAATTCGTGACACCCAAAAAGTTCGCAAGTTTCGCAACACGTGTTTGTTACAAATAAAGTCGTGTTATCAGCTTTTTGATAATTTTGGCTGTCGCAAACTATTTGACGCTGACTGTACCTACAAACCTGCATTCACGATCACGCTGTATCAATCAGCACGCTTGATTACACGATTGAATGCACTGCAAGTAAATGTTTGTTTGCACCAAAATGTCATTTCTCATTGTAATTGTCAAAGCGCATTAGGACACATTTGCGTGTTTCGATGCTTTGAAACTGCCCGCCATGATATTTGAAGCTTAGCGCAAATTGGAAATAGAATTATGCCCGGCGAAGCCTGAAGGCTGGTACAGTATCGGTACAAAATAGAAATGAACAGAAGACAATCTACTTAACACACACATAGACACCACTCACGCACGCATTATCTCGGACCAGGTCGGACCAGTGCGAGTGCGAGTGCCGTCCGCTTCAGAAAGCGAACATGACTTTAAGGCCTTGTAACAAATATTGTTACAATTTATACCGGTATTATTTGCAGTACTTGTAAGATGCGTAAGCCCTATGTTCTATAATCTAATGAGGAAGATGTAAATGTAAATTATTCGCATTTTTTGTGTTCAAAATGGTTTCAGAATTCCATGTTTGTATTTATGTATGGATGATGATAAAAATACGCACATCTCATAAACAGTTAATAGGAACTGCTCCGTAAGCGCGTAGCCGCCGCCGTCAGCCCTAGCGTGACCGCCGAGCGTAGGTAAGCAGTGTGCTTACCATGAGTTTACGTTAGGTGTGCTCGCTAGCGACTACGTAAAAAAATGACATTAATTGTATGACATATTGTGCAGCGCCCCTAGCGGCTACTTTCAAGAAACAAAATCTTCATAGAGATTTTTGACGTACCGCTAGCGAGCACACCTAACGTAAACTCATGGTAAGCACACTGTTCATTTCTGTTTTGTGGTATCATCGGTGTGTTTCAGTTTCAGAGAATATTAATGTCGCTTATATTTTACTGTAATTGAAACAGCGGTAATTACAATTCGTGGAACTATGAGACGCGTGATTTAACAATTATCGAGTGAGACAGGAATTTATACTAAATCTTTTGTTTGGAATGGAACTTATTAATTTTCACTTGCAGTTTTCTGTTAGCCTGTATCTTTTCTTTTACATACTTAATAACTTTTACTTTTTGTTGACGTGGTTTGAGACAAATAAATACCTACCTACTATAAATTTCCACTTTAACATTTAATAACATATTGCTTTAGCCTAGGCGCAGACCATCGATTTTTAGTCGGCCGATAGTTGGTTCTAATTTGTATGAAGAATCAATCGGTGTAATGTGCGCACTTTCATACATGCCCGGCATAACTGCCCGACTACACTATTGGTCTATAAAAAATCGGTGGTCTGCACCTAGGCTTAGGGTCCAAATAAAATTGCAATCCAAAAATGACAGTAAACAAATAAATCTAAATCTACTCAAAGATTTTACACTAAAACTTAAAGCTGATTCTGTTTCACGAAAAAGCAATATCGTGATGGTGGTCTACACATGGAACACTCAGGAACAACAGGATTTAGCTTAGTTCGATAAAAGCGGTTTTGATTTGAGTGCAAATGGAGTGGGCTTACCTACGTCTACGGATTACCTAGTTACTAGAAATAATACGAAACAAAGTTATTATAGGTATACATATAAGCCGATGGGGCAGCAAGGTTCTGGAGTGGAGGCCGGGTACCGGAAAACGCAGCGTGGGATGTCCACCGGGTACAAGGTGGACCTACGACATCGTAAAGGTAGCAGGATGGCACTGGACGAAGGCCGCTACCAACTGGGCAACACGGAAAGCATTGGGGGAGGCCTATGTTCAACAGTGGACGTCCTATGGCTGAGATGATGATGATGATGAGTTTAAAAATAATAATTCAATATTTTGCAATGTGTCTATGATAATGATATGTCGAGGACAAGAATCCGCATAATACTGGTCAATCGACCTTGCAGAGATAATATAAAACCTACGGTGTAACCACAGTACAGCCCGATCGAGCTAACTGCGCACCTTGCGGCCGTGATGTCACATCGACGGGAAAAACGCGGGGGAGGTGTGCGTGTAAGTGGGAGGGAGAGTCACATTCCAGCGAGGTGCGCATTTAGCTAGATCGGGTTGTACAACTGGAGACAACTGATCAATCGAGATAATGTAAAACCTATAGCCACAGTACAGTTGTAATCAATGATTGTAACTGTACCTACTGTACGCGCCAGCATTAAAACCTCATACATTTCAAACTCATGTCACACTATTCTATCACTCATTCTGACAGTCCTTTTCCTATCCTCTCCCTCCCACCTTCAGTCTCGCTCTCGCATCGCAACAGAAAAAGGAGTTGTAGGAGATTGGGATAGGAACGGGATGGGATACCTTCGATTGAGCAGACTCCACAGGACGGTCCAAGCTTGGTTCTTCTTTCACTTTCACAAACACTTGAATTTTTATTGAGATGAGTTTAGCGCGCGATTTGTGTTTATTTGAATTGGTTTATTTTTGGATACTTATTTATTATTAACGCCCAGATAGGTAGGCGAAGCGGCGCGTTGCGATGCGAGAGCGAGACTGAAGGTGGGAGGGAGAGGATAGGAAAAGGACTGTCAGAATGAGTGATAGAATAGTGTGACATGAGTTTGAAATGTATGAGGTTTTAATGCTGGCGCGTACACCTACTATGGCTATAGATAGGTGTTACATTATGTTACAAAAACATTATGACCTCAAGCACGAAAATGGTTCCTTCTAAAATACATCATATATAATAATATTATTACCTAAATTACCTTTAAACTCAAGGCACACCAGCTAACAAGCTGATGGATGCCAGTTCCGCTGAGTAGATAATAATGCCGCTTACCATAACGATTGTTCTTAACCAACTTTTAAGCCGCAACTGTTTATTTCCCGCATTAAAACCTCTCCTAATCCTATTAAAATAAAAATAAAACAGGGTATAGAGCAACAAATTTTAAAGTCGGCGCTGGAGCGCGGCAGTGCCTCGTCCCGACGGAAAACTTTTCTAATATATTAAAAATTTCCCGTACAAACATGCTGCATTAAAATCGGAAGGCATGTAGAAAGTTACTTAAATACCAACACACACGGGAATTTATTGACTGTGGCGCTGACGATCTTCTACGTGAGATGACGTAACTTTTTGAAATGCATTTCCAAGTTTTAACAACACTACGCAAATGTGTAGTAACCTTTGACATACGAGTTAAACTGGTTTAGCTGCAACTTTTATTTCTGAAATGGAAGTTCCATTTCGAAGTTTTTCAGTTTGTTTTTTTAAGATACAAAGGTACGGGACTATTCCCACCTCTCTTTCCCACCGCTACAACTTCTGTATAGCCAGGATCTACAGTTTGACCGCCAATAAAAACCCAACCAGTGAAGGTCAAGTTTGTCCCGGGGGAAAGTTAAACTGTCATTGGACCCGCAACGAAATTAATCAGAAGAACATAGAAGGAGTTTTCCGTCTGTTTTACGAAGATACAAAGGTAATTTTCATGTATCATTTGCATCTAGTAACATCATTGAAGATGGGGTGTCTTTTTTTTAAAGAACTTCAGACTAAAATATCCGCTCGACTACGACTTCAAACCGTTTATCAACTCCGCATGAAAATGAAGAATTTAACGTATTCGCAACTTTTTGAAAGATGAAATTTAATTTCCTGTTACGGCTAGATTAGCATCACAATGTGACGATCGGCGATGATAACGATCCCATTCCATATAGAAACGTTTCAAAAAAAGGTATTATTGTCCCGCTTGACAATAATAATTCGAAAATAGCTTGCGAACATCGAAGAGTCGTATTCAGAATCGAAATACCTTTAACGGTTAGTATTTAAAATGTAAGGTACACTCGTTTATAAATAAGAAAATTTGGTTAGATGCTCATTATTTTTTACAAATAACAAAATGGGCACTAGACCAACATTACAATTTACAATTAATATTCTTCCAGAAATCGAATAAATATAGTCACTTACTGAATTCTTTTCTACAAATAATATTTTTGGAAATATTAATATTAGCCAGAGTACTGTAGTGTGTTAAAATATTAAAAATGAAGGGCACATCTATTGTGGGCATTGTGGCTTAAAATACTACACAAAAGATTCAACTAGGCGTCATTGTTCACAGTAAAGGCGAGAATGTTCCTGAGTTTCCTGACAGAAACCTTGAAAATAGTTCAATTCACGCACAGATATAGCTGCACGTGTCCTATACACGTGGAGATTGCCGTCGGGAAGCATGGGAATTGTCGTATGGATGCATGTGTTATGAGGATACAACAGAAATACATTTACTTTGTATCCCACACATTGTAGAAATCACAATATACTCGTATTTACACAGTCAAGCAATTCCATTTTATTGAACTTATTAAAATTGTTTGAAGAATCTCCCAATTCCGTTACGTCATGGAAGAAGACTATGACGTCACCTCATAGCAATTAGACCTACGTTGTATTACCACAGAATAATAATGCGGTATTACTTCAGTCGAAAGGATCACAAGGACCACGTTACTGTACCCATACCTACCTTTCAGAGGGCCTAGTGTGAGTTTACTTCAAACGCCTTCACTAGTGACTTCGTAAATTAAATGTATGACGGATTGTACAGCGACCCTAGCGGAGACTTCGCGCTCGCTAGTGACGACGTTTGTAAAATCACACTAAGCCCTCTGTAAGATAAGTTACACACAAGCGACACAACTGGGAGCAAAACAATCCAACCACGTCAAGCAAAAACAGTCGTATCGCTTTACGCAAAAGGTGCATAGGTTCGAGCCATCAGATTAAACGACACTTGTCATACTGGATGCGTTCTGACGGCTGTTGGGGCAGCAAGGTTCTGGAGTGGAGGCCGCGTACTGGAAAACGCAGCGTGGGACGTCCATCCACAAGGTGGACTGACGACATCATTAAGGTAGCAGGAAAGCACTGGACGCAGGCCGCTACCAACCGGGTAACATGGAAAGCATTGGGGGAGGCCTATGTTCAGCAGTGGACGTCCTATGGCTGAGATAATGATTTTTTTTATGCTAGATAAGGCAGGTATTTGACCACATGATGATGGTGATGCGTTCTGCGGGCTGCGGTCAAGTCAAAGTTAACGCAGCCCGTATCATGTAGGTACGAACAACATTGTCGGTCAGGGCAACGGTTGCAGCGATCCGGGCAAAACAATTTGATTTGCGTTCTTTGCTCGTGCCCGCACGATCGGATCGCAGCGATACAAAATGTATACAGAACGAATAAGTTGTTTATACCATAATGTGAAAATGAACGCTGTTTTGACCTGACGGCCTGCAAAACGCATCCAGTTTGATAAATCCTTATGTAGACGATGTATGGTGTACACCGTATGCACATCGCATTACGACTTTATTCGCCACTTGACAAATGCTCGCTGCGTCTTAGTATATTTTATGCGTACCTTCAGTCTCAGCACGGCGCGGCGTCGGTGACAAGTATGTAGTTGCTCAAATTATTAAACACCTCATAGATTTGTCTCTTCCTTCCAAACCCGATGCTCACTTCTACAACGTAGGGATGTTTCAGGTGCCGTATCTCGATACGATCCAATAATACCGATTTTGGAACAAATTATATTGTAATTATGCACTGTATCGATAAAATGTTTTATTCGTATTATAATACTTACATTTCGTTACAAAAAGTTACTTAAGTTGTGAATTTATAAATAGGTAAGTATTTTAAATTGTGACGAATTCAACGCATTGAATGCTATTTTACAATACAATTCCAAGATCGAGTGGATTGTATTGCTATCGTGTCGATCCACCAAACGTTGGATTGGATCGAACATCCCTACCATACGATATTGAAAACTTGAACCAAACGGATAATAAATGGAGGAAACAAAAATCCTTGCGCTTCACCCGGCCGCAGTCCAAAAGTGTAAATGTGAAAATGTTATTATTTCATTCGTATTTTTAATATCAAGTCGTAATTTAAATTTGAAAATGATAAATGTTTCTTTTATATTTGTTATTCTGCACCCCAAAGTGATTTTTATTGCCCTCGCCCGGGCAATATGTTTATCGGGAGATGGAATTATATGGCGGATTAAAGTAGTCAGCTGTGAATCAATATTATTCATTACGCGTGACGCCATTGTACATTTGTACTTATTATGTCCCCTCGTAGTTTTTCTTGGAGAGGGGACGCACGTGTTCTGGCATTTAATCGATTTTTGGTTACGAACATACCCACAGGTCTTTGATTTCAACTGCAAAGTTAATCAGACACCTGAAATTGCGTAAATGTAACTCAATATTTTAAGTGTATTTTTTCTGTGATATAACATTTTTAGAGACTATTTACTACCACCTACCTAGGAATTTGTGGTCAGTAAATTACTAATATTCCAGTTAACCCATCTAGGCTGCGAACCGTGCGCGTTATTTAATACTGGCTTCATGACATTAGCCCGGCGAGCGGCGGGATCGAATTAACTTACGTCCTCTGGAATCAGCATCGCGGCAGTAAGGGGTTAAACCAATAGGCTTCGTGGCGGCCAAATGGAAATTACCTTTAATAAATCATTGCAAGTTGAAAATAAGACTAATGACAAATCAAACCTGACATGAGCCGACATGTTGAACATATTATGAGTCGTCAACTTTTGAAATGTTGTCAAAAATCAAAAAAAGTACAAGTCGACGACATGATTCTTTTGAAATAAGACAACAAGCCGCAAGGCTGTCGGCGATGTTGGTGTGTAGTCCATAATAAAACTTGTCAATGAACAGCAGCATTTACATTTACTAACAGTAATCGCCTTGAAAGGTCTGAAAAATAAGGAAATTTCTAGAAATATGCATAACAAAAATCGGATCAAACCAGGTGCATTGAATATGCAAGCAGTGGGCATGCTACTATTTATTGATTGATGCATCCAAAATACGTACAGACAGCATTGGGTGATCAATAACACAGCGCGAACAAAAAATATTGCATCCATCTACCGCCATAATCTCTTTGGTACTTATATATTCCCGAACGGAAAGGATGGATCGATCTGCGTTTCACTCATATTTTCTATATTTTCCGTTCCTGGTATTAATTAAATAGCAAGAACAAACTTGTTACGCTGATGTTTCAAAGAACTTGCGATGGAATACTACAGAAGGCTGCTCACGATAATCACGGATATTTCCCGCATGAGCAAAAATATGCTCTAAGAGCATTGTCATAGAGAAATGTCTCTGTCGATGCTAATAAGCAAGCGAAACAAGGCGTTAACGCGATATGCGTATTAGCTTAATGCTCATTACTTCAGAGCTTCTTATCGCTTGATAACTCAGTCTACTGAATAATAAAATTATCTCTGCTAAAAACAAAGCAGTATCAGGCCTGGCTCACTCCGCGCGGTACATCCGATAATTACCTACAGCGAAGCACCCCGCCGGCGGGTATTATATCAGTCGAGTGTCACGCGCCCGCCCGTCAAGACGCTGACGTGCGTTGTAGTATGATTATAATTCTATGATCGAAGTATTATTTAAAAATGGACATAAAGAGAAAGAAATATTGTGCGGCGTTCGGGTGTTTAAATTCGAAAAGAAATCTACCGGATTTATCTTTTTTTTTCGCTTCCCAAAGATGCTGAAAGGTATGTTGGCCATGTAGGTAATCAATAATTCTTAGGATAGTCTATACTATGCTCAGAATGCGTTCGTTCGTTTCAGCCAAATGACGTCCACTGCTGGACAAAGGCCTCTCCCAAGGTTTTCCATAATGAATGCATACTTACCTACATACGTACCTCATTACAAATAAGTAGATTAATTATTTTTTCACTAGACAGCAACCCTAACAGCGTAAGAAGAGTTCAGAGGCACGCGATAGAAAGAGACAAAACTTGTAGGTGAATAAAATTGTAGGTACGTAGTGCTGTGCGAGCTGAATTCCACTGTATCGCGTCGTAGCAAGACTCGCATTTATTTAAATCGTCTTGCGGAGTAATCCTTCTGTACCTGTACTATTACTTATTCTGTGGCAGTATTGTCTAACTTACTGCACAGATTTTAAACTGAACGTTGAACAATAGACCTTTAGCGTAACTTGCATGAAGGTTCTTAAATAAAAATTTAGTCAAAATCGTACTTTGCTTCTCTTCACTTTACACAGTGAAAATAACTTTTAAAAAGTTTCATCCTTTACATTTTATTCCACGTGAAAATAAATTGACTTATTTTTCACAATAAAAACCGGCCAAGTGCGTGTCGGACTCACGCACAAAGGGTTCCGTACCATTGATTTATGATTTTTTTTTTAATTTAAGTTATTTGTATGAAAGATTACGCGGTAATAAGCGGTTTACGATTTACGAGGTATTAAAAAAAACTGCTTACTAGATCTCGTTCAAAACAATTTTCGTTGGTAGTTTTTATAGTAATGTACATCATAATAATATGTTTTTTTTAGATTTTTCATTTTCTTATTTTAGAAGTTAGTTAGTTTAGGACCAACTTTTTTCCACTTTGGAAGCATCTGTCACGCAAACTATTCGGTTTAGAAAAAAAGTATCTTAGAAACCTCGATATCATTTTTGAAGACCTATCCATATATACCCCACACGTATGTGTTTGACGAAAAAAAAATTTTTGAGTTATTATTAGTAGCCCCCAATATTTATTATTATTTTTTTATTTTTGCATCAAAATCTTAATGCGGTTCACAGAATACATCTACTTACCAAGTTTCAACAGTATAGCTCTTATAATTTCGGAAAAAATGGCTGTGACATACGGACGGACAGACGGACGGACAGACAGACATGACGATAAATTGGAAAAATAAATGGTCATTATTGAAAAACATTCTTGTAAAACAACTGCATTCTTACATTCTCTAGTCTTTTGTTTCACGCTTTCTTTCTACACTCCTCAAACGTCACCCACCGCACGTTATGAACTTCGTGAACAAAAGGTACGAAGGTAAAGCTTACAAACGTTCGATGGCTGTATCCTGCGGCGGTGATGAAACCTATGCTAATTAAATAACTCAACGTTCATCCGAGACTGGCCGGTATTATCGACTACCCCCGGCCACGCGATAATGGCAAACTATCTGAGGGTTTGCTAAAGCTATAAGGACGATATTGGCAAATTTTGACAGCGGCCAAGCCGCTGATGACGCGTCTACCTAAAGGTGCTCTTACACGGGCAATTTGTTTTCTTCGTCATTCAAAGGTATTTTGCCAATTATGGCGGAAGAAAACGGAGCATTATATGGGACAATATTTAGGTACCTAATTTTGAGCATTATTTAGGTACTTAAGGCAAAAATGGCAATATAAAGAAATCGAAAAGGCAGTGATAGAGCAATATAAAAATCTTTCTTGCGAAAGCGCACTTTACTTTTAAGTAAACTATGTAGGTAAATGGGTTTATAAGCACTAGCCCATGTTAACATGTGCATATAAATACATAGTATGGGGAAGTAAAAAATTTGATATCATCATTTTAATTTGTTAAATTTTCATACAATCTGTTTTTATAAATTTTATTTTATATGCAAATTAAAAAAAATGTTTAGTTTGTTCAGCAATTCTGTATGTATTCAATAATGACAGCAATTAATAATTAGGATTGTCTGATTGTTCACTAATTGTTCCGTATGCAGGTACAGCTAATGTTCAATAATAAAATTGCTTTATACAACAATAATAAATAATATTGTTCAAAAAATTGTCCGTGTAAAAGCTCTCTAATAGTACAGAAGCCGCCGCTCCCCTCGCACCTGACTCCCGCGGGGTAAGCCGTGGCTACGCCGACTCTGTGTTTTAATTGATGCGCTATAATACAGCTATATTCATTGATATTTTATATTACTTTGCGTTCACTTTGTTATGAATACTGACACATTTTAATAAAACATACTAAAACAAGATGATTTTGTGAAAAAGGCATTTGAAAACCTTAAAAACTTACTGGGAATTACTACCCGTTCGCGCTAAATTTGCCGGTCCGTGGAATGCGCGTCCCCTTCCCCAACCGCGATTAAACGCAATTAGTTAGTGATTAAACGTAATTAATATTATTATGTTTTATTTTACGCAAATACACAATTTTATAAATTAATAATAATAAATGAAAAATATTTTAAATATAGTTTGATAAAGTTATAGACGCTTCCCTTCGAGTGACGTCATATTGCCAGCGGCAACCTTAAAGCGAACGGATAGTAGGTACCTACCTACGACTTCTTGGCGGAAAAGTGAAGCAACATATTCAGCTGTTTTGTTAAATGTATTTTCCAAAATTTTTGCTCTGCTGACATTATTTGACACTGGCTGGCTATAATAATATGCAAACCGCACGAAACCATAATTATTAAAAAAATATTTACTCTAAACAAATGATATCAATTATGAATATGAGTAAGCTACCTAGGAGACTGAGTATAATAGAGAGTATTTCAAACTATACAGGGTGGAAACGATAAGTGATCTCACTCGATTTTTTCTAAACTATACGAGATATCGAAAAACTGGTTACTGATCCTGAAAGTGCTTCACGAGCTCCTTCAAATGGTATCAATTATAGGTTACAGAATAAACTGGAACTATCCGAAAATTCAATCTTTCCAGCTTCCATACATTTGGTAAAGTCACATAATATTAAAAACTACACAAGATATCGCAGAACTAGTTACTGATCCTAAAAGTGCTTTACGAGCTTTTTCCAACGGTATCAACAATAGCTTACAGAATAAATGGGATCTATTAAAAAATTCAATGTTTTCATCTTCCATACATTTAGTACTAACACAGTCATGGCACTCATCTCTTGATAATATTATAGCAAGTAAAGCCTAAAACTAATGTTTTCCACAAATAATTTTAAATGAATTGCAAGTTACGAGTTTATTTAACCGACTATTTAAGTTTATTATTTAACAAAAAATAAATTACAATTCTAATATTGTGTGGTTGGCATACATTTAGTATGGAAGCTGGAAACTTTGAATTTTCGGATAGTTCCAGTTTATTGTGTAACCTATTATTGGTACCGTTTGAAAGAGCTTGTGAAGCACTTCCAGGATCAGTAACCAGTTTTTCGATATCTTGTATAGTTTAGAAATAATCGAGTGAGATCACTTATCGTTTCCACCCTGTATAGGTACAAGTGTTGTAAAATCATACTTAACTATTACAATTACAAGAATGCCAAATTGTTAAACTGGATAAGATAACTTATTCTTAGAAAAACTTAGACACAAAAAGAAAATAAAAACAGAACAAAGGGACTTAAAACTGTACATATTAGTATAAATTGTAGATCAAAGGCCAAAGCTCTGGACAGGGCCATTATAACTGTAATGGCTGATGTAAAATCACTGTTAATTGATAAATTAATTAGTTACGGCGAGGCAGAGGCGTAATGCGTATGCGCTCGCTGCATTCGAACTTGAAATTTTGCGCAAAAAGGGTAATTTAAAAGCATTGTTTAGGGCTTTGATGGATAAAAATGAGGATCAAGAACTTTGCGAAATAATGGCCTCATCACATTTACAAACATTAACCGGAGCAAAATTTAAATGCCAGATTGTGCAAATAAAGTAAAGGTAGTATTGGTAGAGTTACGTTGAACGCAGAGAATCCAAGTTTTGGTTTCTAGTATGTAATGAATAAAAGTAAAGAATATCTGATTGAAAGAATATCTGGTAGGTATTTCAAAAGACAGAGGTGTATTTGTACGTATCGTACCTAATTGGCGGGTTGCAGTTTTCTCATTCTTAACTTTTTACCATGGCTTCACCCACGTAGCTTTTGGTAAGCTTACTTACCCATATGAAAGACTAGCTTTCCGCCGTGGAATTTTGTCTGTCACAGTTTGAAAAACCGGGATAAAAACTATCCTATGTCCTTTCCCGGGACTCAAACTATCTCCCTGCCAAATTTAATCAAAATCGGTTCATTGGTTTAGGCGTGAAAGCAAGACAGACAGACAGAGTTACTTTCTCATTTATAATATTAGTAAAGATAGTATAGAAGTATAGATTACATCAGAGGAAGATATTTACGATGTACTCGTAGGTATATCTCGCTCCAACCGGCTAAAAATGATGTTTTTTCCGAAATCTTTAATCTCTTTAGATTAATTCATCAACATATTGAGCAGTTTAGCTTACTATTACCTACATATTGCAGTTAATAAACAAGTTTATTATAATAATAGATCGTCCACCAACCGATAACTGTATGTATAGTAAAAGTTGCTGATAGATTCCCGTCGTTACTAAAGAACTCCCAATCGCGCAGGGAGTTATTTTTCTTCCCGTTCAATCTAAAGGAATAGTTGCCCTCTTAAAGACTGCCATAACTTAGGAGGTGATGTAGATCAGGTGTTCCGGGTTACAGGACGTCTGTTTGGGTGTTCGGGAATAGGGGACATTTACTGTGTGAAGATAAATTGCGATAGTTTCGATAGGGAACGCACTTTGGTGACGGTGGGGGCTCGTTTGAGTGTTTGTAACCCTATTTGTAACGCATCTGTCACTTGGAGAGGTGAGATGACTTGGCAATGTCTTTTTTAAGCCTTGTTTTTAGTAGTTTCAAGTGTAAGTTAAGGTTAATAAAAGTGTAGGTACCTACTTATTTACATACCCACAAGGTGGAAAGATGATCCTAGAGATTGCGGGAAGGCGTTGGATGCAGGCAGTTACCAATCATAAAATTTAGTATAGGCCTATGTTCAGCAGTGGATGTCCGGTGGCTGATGACAATGATAATTATGACTTATACTCTGTTTGGGGTACTTAATGATCCCGATAATTGACACGAGCCTACCTACCTGTTATTGCAGGATTTTCTTTTCGCCCGCCTGTAAAAATTACCTATTGATTTACTCAATGTTTCTTAATAAGCTACAACAATACTTCTTCAAGCACTCCCGTAACTTATGAAAAAGTATTTCCTTCATCAAGTACACTCCATAAAGACTAATCCACAAAGACAAAAGACCGAGTAATTTAATCACGTCACAACTGCTTCCAGCATGGAGTACAATCATCTAAAACAAACGCAGTTCAAAATAATACAAAAAACACGGCACCTCTTGCACTAAAACGGGACTCTGCCTCCCCTACTCTTAGTCCCGGCGAGGGCCGACAAAGCCGTACATTACCGCATCAAATAATAACACTTAGCAAAAAAAGCTTCCTGCCAACCGTGGGTCGGTCGATAGGCTTATTGATAAATATGATGCACGACATAAGGGTGATTCTAGGGTAAAGGTATGTTCACAATAGCGCGGGGCGTGCGCGTGTCTTGTGTCATGACGCTGTATGAGTCGGCGTTTGCGCTTGCTTCTTCGAAAGTTGTAAGTAATAAAAGTACCGCTCATGCCCCGTGAAGACGAGTATACAGCTTCTTGGCTTTGAGAATTTAATTACGTCTCTGTCTAATTATTCAAATGCTTGAAATATTGACTTATAATAAACTAGCTTTCCGCCCGCGGCTTCGCTCGCGTGGAATTTTGTCTGTCACAGAAAAACTTTATCACTTGTTTCAAAAACTGGGATAAAAACTATCCTATGTAAGGACATAGGATAGTTTTTATCCCAGTTGAGTTGATGTCAAATTTCACCAAAATCTGTTCAGTGGTTTAGGCGTGAACACAAGACAGACAGGCAGACAAAGTTACTTTCGCATTTATAATATTAGTACAGATAGTAGGTACTCGTATAGATTACTGTTAGTATTCAGTGCTATTTCTAAATATTTTCTCTTATTTGCAGGGACATTAATTAACCCGCTTAAAATAAAATTCCATGCCATTTTCAAGTGTCTTGTAAAGTTTTTATTAAATAACAGCAGTATAACAGAAATAAAAAGACACGGGTCTTCTTAACGCGACATTTAAGACTTTTACGATGATATCCATAACCGAATTAGTAAGATAAACATCAATATAACTCCAAGAAAAACAATCAACAAATGCAACTTTGTTAAGCCAATACAAAAAACAAACACGGCAAGTACAAGCATAGCTAATGCACCGCAGCTGCATTCGCCGAGTTTATTGCAAAATAAAACATTAAATAGTATTACTGTGGGGCGAGCATTCAATGATTCCGTCGGGATGCTATGGGGTCGGTCAAGGAGATTAAAAGGGAAACTAGAGTGGACTTTTTCAAGTTAATTTGCTTCTGTCTGCACTTGTTTTTATTTTTGTACCTAATTATATGAAGCCAAGTGTTACCAATAACTTTATCGATGGGGAACTTTACCTCAAAAATGAGGGAAAAAATTGTGGATTCCATTGTGTGCGATACATGCGTGGGTCATGTCTTTTTTGCAAGACAGCTACCTATAATTTAGAATAGATTTTATCAGGTGACCAGACAGACAGTAATATTGATGATTAATTACAGATCTTATTGTTAATGTTACATTAGTTTTGTTTGTTTGAGCCGTTTACAATTATGTAAATATTATTCTTACTCAGTTGCTATAATATATCATTAGGGGTGTATGTGTCACCGTAAAATTGTGAATTCCGTCAGATTGTAATCTGACGTAGTTAAATTACAATCTAACCTAACCTAACCCACTGTTAGTTTACAATCTAACGTGTTCCTATTATAAACTGACAGAGTTCACAATTTCGCGTTGACATATGTATAGACAATGCGAGGCTGTTTGATGCACCGCGAGATGTCGCGAGTATACATTTTAGTGATCAACCCTTCATGCTTTTACATAATTTATTTTGCTTTTATCAAAATATATACTATCAACGTCGTCGTCGTGATCTATCAACGCACAGCCCAAACCACTGGACGGATCGGGCTGAAATTTGGCATGCAGGTAGATGTTTCGACGTAGGCATCCGCTAAGAAAGAATTTTACGAAACTCCACCCTTAAGGAGGTAAAACGGGATCCACGGGTACGAAGTCGCGGGCGGTCGCATAAACCTTAACGAACACACCATTACTGTCTCCAACACCAGCCTACTCGTACCTGTTTTAGGTAACTTATGCGACAGACATTAATATTTTAAAGTCTACAATAACTTAGTGTCTTCTCGTTCTGTGCCTCAAAGTACACTTTCACTAACGTTACCTGGACGTCTGGCAGCCTGCCAAAGTACATTAGTATCCGCACTTATTTGTTGCATTATGAACCTTATTGCATCTAAATAATACGTGGTGAAATCGTGTTCGCAACTGTACCTATAATATGTGGGCGCAGTAAGCACACCAGCCTAGTACAAATGAATCGTCAACTCACTTGATTTTGACCTTATGCCAAAGTCGCAAAGCTCAAAATTAATTGAGGTAATCCGTAACTTTGTGGTTATCTGATAACGTACCTGTAACGTTCAGGGAAACTATGGCTTGATCTCGCCGAATTGTTTCCTTTGCGTTACAGCATGGAGCCTGCATAAGCCGAAGTTGAAAGGCAACTCAATAATCAGCCCTCAGTAGGCTCAGTGTGAGTTTACATCAAACATCATCACTAGAGAGCGCGTTAAAAAAAATGAAAATTTTAGTTCTTGAACGTTTTCGTTACGGGCGCTGTACAATACGTCATACGTCATAATGTCATTTTTTTACGCCCTCACTAATGACGACGTTTGATATTGTAACCTCACACTCGGAATAACCGCTCGAGGGGTGGGTTAGATCGTCTGCCGTCTGTCTATGTACAGTCGCGGAATGAAAAGGTTCGTCAGTTTTCAAATTGATTCCTTCAACGAATCGCGAGCACATATTACCTTTTGAAACTATGTTACAGAATAATCTCGAGTTAGAGAAAATAATCTTTAACTGTTCGTCAGTAAAGTTCAAAATTATTCAGATCAAAGTCGATTTATCTTGTCAAGAAGATTATTATCTACACTAATATTATAAAGAGGAAAACTTTGTTTGTTTGTTTGTTTGTTTAGTTGTAATGGATAGGCTCAAAAACTACTGGACCGATTTTAAAAATTCTTATACCATTCGAAAGCTACATAACTCACGAGTAACATAGGCTAAATTTTATTTTGGAAAAAAGTAGGGTCCCGTAAAATAATTGGGATTTTCATAAGACGTGGAAAAGCGCCATCTATCGTCATTGATTAAAATCTTCTTGCGCCTGACAAAAATTTTTGAGGTAGGTACGTAAATATTCATGAAGGCAAAGCTGTCAAACGCCATCTATCGACATCATTAGTAAATTAGTAACTAAATATTACATGTACTATGAATAACGCTGTTCGTAAATAATATTGAAAATTTAATAAATAAAGATATTTTATGTAATTGAACTATTCACTGTATGTACCTATTTGAATCATTCACTGTGTTTAAACGAGCAAATCAAAGTGTTAATTAGTGACTTTTTACAAACTTCCTTGCAAATTCTTATTAAGTGCCGCCATCTACCGAGATGAATATTAGGGTACGGTTCAGCGGCGGACAAATGGGATGGGCGCGTGGGCGATTGTAGTTAAATAGGATAAGAATGAATAAATAAAGGGCAGGCCTCCTACTAGGTGGACCGACGATCTGGTAAAGGTCGCGGGAAGAGCCTGGATGCGGGCAGCGCAGGACCGTTCATTGTGGAAAACCTTGGGGGAGGCCTTTGTCCAGCAGTGGACGTCATTTGGCTGAAACGAAGGATAAGAATTACTTCGTTTTTGTTTTCTGTATGTAATTTGTTAATTTTTTGGTAGGGTCTTTATTTTAATTACTTAGGTTGGTAGGTACTTACTTATTTGATTTTAATGATAATTACTATAGGTACGTATAATTTTTGGCTGAAACGAACGAACGAACGAACGTATAATTTTAGTAGAAAGAAAGGTCATTGAATGTCTAAGTGACTCACTCACTCATCACGAAGTCTCAGAAACTACAAGTCTCAAAAGAGTTCTCATAGGGGTTAATGGTCTATTCCACCTGGCTTTGATCACCAAGATGATTAAAGTGGACTCCAGTTAAATTATTTTTTTTTAGTGTTCTTTGATCACCTATAAATAAATCATACCTCTGAATTGTCACATACATGTCCAATTTGTTTATTGCGTTATTATTAGAAAATATCAAAAATGTTACATAACAAAATATGTAGTAAGTACAACAATTGGACATGTGACTATTCAGAGGAGGTGTGATTTGTTTGTAGATAATCAAAGGACACTAAAATAATAATTTAACTAGAGTCCACTTGGCTCAAGGCACAATGCTCGAAGTCCTTAATCGATTTTCCCAACAGGTAAGCCTGAGGATGAACATGGACAAAACGAAGCTTATGTCGAATGTCCATGTTGCGCCCTACCCAGTTTCAGTTGGGAGCTTAATTCTCGAGATTGTCGACAAGTAGGTAAAATAGGTATGTCTACCTCGGACAAACGATCCAGCTAGGTAGGTCCAATTTCGAGAAGGAGGTCAATCGTCGAATCCAACTCGGCTGGGCAGCGTTCGGGAAACTACGCAACATCTTTTCGTCCAAAATACCTCAATACCTGAAGACTAGAGTGTATAACCAATGTGTGTTACCAGTGATAACTTATGGCTCGGAAACGTGGCCTCTCACTATAGGCCGAACAGTTACAGAAGCTCAGTTGCACAGCGTGCTATGAAGAGGGCTATGCTTGGTGTTTCTTTGCGAGATCGAATCAGAAATGAGGAGATCCGTAAACGAACCAAAGTCGCTGACATAGCCCGACGGATTAGCAAGCTGAAGTGGCAATGGGCAGGGCACATAGTATGCAGAACTGATGGCCGATGGGGCAGAATGGTTCTGGAATGGAGGCCGCGTACCGGAAAACGTAGCGTGGGACTTCCACCTACAAGGTGGACCGACGACATCGTAAAGGTAGCAGGGAAGCGCTGGACGCAGGCCGCTTCCAATCGATCAACATGGAAAGCATTGGGGGAGGCCTATGTTCAGCAGTGGACGTCCTATGGCTGAAATGGTGGTGGTGGTGGTGGTACATATACTGAAAATGTATCATTAGAAATCAACTACGGGGGCTAAGGAGATAAAAGGAGGGTTGGAAGTTTATATTATGAAAGTCCTATGTGTTTAAAGTAAGAGAGTTGAAATTTAAAATGTATGCGCTATAGATGCTAAGAGCGGATTTTACGAAACTCCACCCCTAATGGAGTAAAACGAGGTCCACGCGTACGAAGTCGCGGGCGGCCGCTAGTTTATAAGATAAAGTTGTTTATTTGCTGTCGAAAAATTCTAAGTTTTCTAAGAGTGGGTACTCGTACATTTTGTGAATTCAGAAGCAAATATAAATTAATCTATAATATCTGTTGGCTGTAGGGTATTTATTTTACTCCAAATAAATTCACTGTGAATGTGCGAGTGGAAAGCCGACCGCAGACGGCTACAGGCGAGGGCTTTCGTATTTGCGCTCGCCAATTATTGGCGCTACAGCCGAGTAAAGATCTTATCACTCGCTATTGGAGATGTATACGTAGGTAGATACTAGAGCCTACTTGTGATCTGTATTAATTAATAAGCTGGGCTTCGTTCGTTCGTTGGTTTCAGCCGAAAGATGTCCTTTACTGGACAAAGGCCTCCCCAAAGGATTTCCACAAAGACCGGTCCTGCGCCGCTCGCATCCAGGCACCTCCCGCGACCTTCACCAGATCGTCGGTCCACCTAGTGGGAGGCCTGCTAGTGGGAGGCCTGCTAGTGGGAGGCCTGCTAGTGGGAGGCCTGCTAGTGGGAGGCCTGCTAGTGGGAGGCCTGCTAGTGGGAGAGTGAAGCTGGGCTTGTGGAATGTATATTCAAAGTGTTGGCCCCACTGCTGTCGAGTAAGTCCTGACTCCTCTCCTGCCGCACAATTTATAAACGCAGTAAGTACCACTTACTGCATTTATGATTGTTTTGAATATTCTGAATCCTGACATCGCGATCTATAAGAATCAAAGACCCGTTTTTTTCTATCTATCTTAGAACGGAAGATACATATTATCATAAACGCAGTAAAGAGCAGATTGTAGGTTTCTTCACATACTATGTTAGCAGTAAGAGCACATAATAACTTAATATTACGTGAATACTCGCGCTTACTTAATTTGCTACACAGTAATAGTGCAGTATGTGCCAATTACATCATTCTTATTATGTTTCTACAATTGTTAAGTTCACCTTGCACATAGTATATGTGCAGTAATTCCACTTAAACACACACTGATATTATGTTTCCATAGGAAAAACAGATGACTTGTACTTAATATTAATGCAGTAATTACAATTATACTGCGTACATACTAAGGATTGTCAGAGTGCTGCCTAGGTGTTAACATGTTATGAACGCAGTGGCTGACTCTTACGTTATTGGAAGAAGTTGAAAACCTGTCCAAATGACAAATCTAGCCGAAGACCCAAGAGCTAGATTGACCCGACACTATACCGAAGATATCCCGGACGTGTCTGTACGAGATTAGAATGGCTCTCAAACAGCTGAAAAACAACAAGGCACCGGGCGATGATGGAATCACGGCTGAGCTTCTGAAATCAGGCGGAACGCCGGTACTAAAGGCTCTTTAGAAGCTATTCGATTCCGTCATCCTTGAGGGAAAAACGCCTACGGCATGGCACAGAAGTGTGGTGATACTCTTCTTCAAAAAAGGCAACAAAACCTTGTTGAAGAATTTATTTTATACCCATCTCACTTCTGATTCTGTTTTTGAGAGTCATCATGAATGGTTTCACGCGACATCTAGTCTCCCGAACAAATCGGTTTCCGATAAGGCTTTAGTACGATAGACCACACACTTATCTATGGCAGAAAACTGAGGAGAATAATCAGCAACTTTGTCTGGCATTTGTGGTCTATGAGAAAGACTTTTCTCTTCAAGCTACAGTCTCTCCAACGGTGCCAAATTTACTATAGATATAATCGTTGAAGGGCTTGTACGAAGACGCCACAATGTCAGTCCGTCTCCGGGATCAGGACTCCAGATGCAGCGAGGGGTCAGACAGGGAGATGTCATATTTCTAAAACTGTTCACTACCACTCTGGAAGATGTTTTCAAGCTTCTGGACTGGAGCGGATTGGGCATAAATATCATCAGCGAGTACATCACCCATCTTTGATTCGCGGACGATCTAGTCATGGCTGAGAACGTGGAGGATCTAAGCTCAATCCTCGATTGCCTCAATAGAGCCTCTCAACAAATGGGTCTTTAATGGACAAGACAAAAATCATGTCAAATGCCGTGATGTACCCACTCCTCTGAAGGTTGGAGACACTATGAGTTGTCTGATGGCCGCTGGGGCAGGAAAGTTCTTGAGTGGCGACCATGAGCTGGAAGACGCAGCTTGGGCAAGCCTCACACTAGGTGGACCGATGATCTGGTGAAGGTCGCGTCAGGTGCCTGTATGCGAGCGGCACAGGACCGGTCTTTGTGGAAATCCTTGGGGGAGGCCGTTGTCCAGCAGTGGACGTATTTCGGCTGAAACGAACGACCGAGTCTTTATTTTATTAGATTGGTATATTTAAGATCTAAAAGTGGGTGCCATATCTTAATTTTTGATTGAATAACAAGCGATCTTAGCAATTATTTTGTAATACTTGTTTCATTTACCCCTTGGTCATTTGGGAAAGTTCAACATGAAAGCGTTATTGGCTTATGATAAGCGCAGTATAATTGTATTATTACTGCGCATTTAAAGTTTTGATAAATTATTTTGATTCACACTCCCACTCATAAATGCAGTAAGTTATAAAGATACGGCGCATATATTACGTTGTAAGAACTAAAATTTAAATCAATCATTTAACACATGTACCGTAAGTAACGAAAACTACTGATAAACGCAGTAAGGAACAATCATACTGCATTCATGGGTAGTAAGTATCGAACGAAATCTTAGTTAATCCATAACATAAACAGTTTTTTAATAATTTTAAATACAAAATATTAATTAAAATACAAAAACCTCATATCAAAATAAACTTTGAGTTTAGCTCTATAAGCCCATATATTTTTTTTTACAAATATTTGCGTAACTAATTGTAGACACCCCAAAATAAAATTTCAACTTTGATCGCGTTTTTCTCGAAACTGTTCACGTGTTACTTACTGCGTTTATAAATTGTGCGGCAGTCTCACTGACCGATACGAAGCGCGAGCATGCACACCGAAGTATGGGCGACTCACGGCGAAACATCTCGACCAATTTCGCGCACAGGTTACCATAGTGGCGTCTATTGATGATCGAGCACTAATATGACAGGAAGGCTAACTATAATATAAACGACAATAGTGCACTTTTATTCACACTACAAGTGTTTTGTTTGTAGAAGGCAGAAATCTGTAACAGTGTCTACATTTCAACAGAGCAAAAAACTCTAAGAATCTATTAAAATATTGTAGGTACATTTAAATAAGCTAGAACACAATTTCAACGCGATGCGAAACCTATCCAACTTGTCTCTGAAATAAGTTGTATAACTTTTTAACAACTAGGTATGATTGGTTCATGCGACCGGTGTAGACTACTAACGTTGCACTTTATAAATTGTTTGATTCAGCAGATAGTTAAGTACTTGTTACCGCTTGTTTAGTTTCTATAGAACTTCTCCAGATCGTCCGTCCACCTAGCCTAGGCCCCCCGCCTACCCACGCTGAGTCTTTCGGCCCTATGGAAATCCTTAGGAGAGGCCTTTGTCCAGCGGTGGACGTCATTTGACTAAAACGAACGAACGAAATAAAAATCGCATATTTAATTAAACAACAAAATATTATTAAAGCGCCAAATCCTTTTTATATAAATAAATTATTAGGTATTACACGTATTCGACGAACCGCATCGCTTTATGGATTTTTCGCAAACAATCGGGCAGACATTTCAGCACACCCACAGAGCTGAGTTTCTATAAAATCCCTGTATTGTACTTTTTTGTTTGTATTTTTACCGATATTGTAAAATATATTTATTTATAAAATATTTTATGGATTAAAAAAAATAAACTAGGCATTCCTTTCACTGCGGATTATTCAGTTTAAAAACTACAAACAGATAATATTATAAAGAGGATAACAAAAGGTACACTACAAGAAAAGACTGATTGAAATCTTTGTTTGGTTAGACAAGTTTCAGAAAAGAAATAAAATACTAAAAACTTGAAGCCTGTTCATTGTAAGAACGAAGTTTAAACCCAAATAATATATTTTCAATAGAGTTCTTTCTGAAAACATTTTGAGGTTTTTCGGCATATTGCGTACTATTTTGCGTCCGTTTAGTGACCAAATTTAGGTTCTGCGGTACATACGAATTGTAATTACAGCGGTGAGTTGCCACGGGTTTGCTTTATTAAAATGAAATGTACAGGACCACTCGAAAAGGGCAATGAAAATTTTGTAATTAAACGTGCAATATCTAGCATAGCAAATATACGGGATGGAAGTACCAGATAAATATTATAAAGTGTAGGTGGATTTAAAGCGATATTAAACGTACCTACCTGTTTACCGAATGTTTTAAAACGTTTTTCATTATAGCATTCAGTGCGAGGATCAACAAACATTGCATCCGATGCAATCACGGAAAGTACTGCATTTTATTTGTTTAATTAACCTGTAAGCAAATAAAATACTTGCTAGTTATTAGACTGTACTGAAACGAACTTATATACAAGTTTTTAAAACTATAGCTCTGGCACTTAGCTGAATCAGTGCCTGAGGTGAGCGGCACGGGAGGGTGTGTTTGAGACGAGTAGGTACGTCATAAGTACGTCATAGAGACTACAGATTAGTACAGACTAGCTTTTGCCCGCGGCTTCTCCCGCGTGAAATTTAGTTTGTAACAAATCGTCATAAATGTTTAACATTTGTTAATCTGGGTTATAAACTATAATACTGTAAAGTTTCATCAAAATCCGTTCAGCAGTTTTTGCGTGAAAGAGTAACAAACATCCAGACATCGAGACATCCAAACTTTCGCATTTACGAGTATAATATTAGTAGGATTTATAATATTAAGTAGGATGTGCTTCAGGAGGCGTAATGTGAGCTTACTTCAAACGCATTCGATATCGACAGCGTTAAAAAATATTATGAAGATTTTAGTTCTTGAAAGTTTTCGCTATGGGCGCTGTAGGTACAATCCGTCATACATTAAGGCTGAGTTGCACAACCTAACTTTGACCGTAACTATGACGATAACCGGTGTCTTTTGTATGGAGTTTGACAGATTTTTGACGTTTGTCAAAGTTAAAGTAAAAAAAAACACTGGTTGTCGTTATAGTTAAGGTCAAAGTTAGATGGTGCAACTCAACCTTAGGCGGTTATCACACTGCACCGCGCTCCGTCGCGGAGCGCGGGGTGACAGATTTAATAATTGTATGCAAGTACCTCAGTTTGTATGGAAAACACGCGCGGCACTTCACACTGACAACGCATCCGCGCGCGTGATTTTTTATATGAAATCACGCGGCGTAGTGTGATAACCGCCTTAATGTTACTTTTTTACGCAGTCGATATCGAATGCATTTGACGTAAACTCACACTACGCCCCCAGTGTGCATATCATGAGTTTACGTTAGGTGTGCTCGCTAACGAGTACGTCAAATAAATCTATGAAGATTTTGATTTTTGAAAGTAGCCGCTACGGGCGCTACACAATATATCATACATTCAACGTCATTTTTTTACGCAGTCGCTAGCGAGCACACCTAACGTCAACTCATGGTAAGCACAGTGATTTGTATGCTCTGTCACATCATAATTGTCAATGTCATTCCCACCGTATCACTCCCATACCTCAGGCACAGTCTGAGTCATGTGCTACACCTATAACGTAAGGTAGAGTAAATAGTTTCTTGAAAGGAGACCACGTCTATGCAAATGTTGTGTTGGATGCACCTTCATGATCTAAAGAAGAGAGTTGAACATTTTTTGACGAAACAAGTGGTAAGTATACAAGTGCTTTGCACTGCTCTTTGGTTGAATTTAATTGAACATCGTCTGCTAAACCAATTTCGAGTAGGTACTCGTATAATGAATTTGAATTGCTACATTTTGTCGCAAAAAGCAATGAAATACTCGTGGTTTTCCACCGTGTTTTTTTCTAATAAGATTGGTCTGTTAAAGTTATATTGATTTATTCGTAGGAGATTTACACTATGAACTAATGATTCTATCTTATAGCATCAAAGTTCTTAGTGCTAATTTAAATAGAAGTAAAACACGATCTACCTTTGACAAAGCAAAGTAGGTACCTAAATGCGGTTCTACGAGTAAACTTGCTAGTGGCCTTTTAAAAGCTTAGATTGCGTAGTTTTTTTATGACCTTAATCAACTTATTGGAGCTTTTTACTAACCAGTGGAGGAGTTATCTCTCTCCTGTAGATTGAATAAAACCTAATCAGTGAAGGTTCACTATACAGGGTGTCTATGACAGACAGCTTCACATCACTATCGTTCAATCTCATTCGGTCCGCGCGCGCGTTCACTCTCCCATTCACTGTATCCCTCTCTCGCCTATCAGCCACCGAACCGGCTTGACTTGCCGGCCGGCACGTTAACTCACAAATTATTTCAATGTAATATTGTCCAAAGTACAATAAATTCTCAAACTCAAGAATGCATTTTATTAACTAGTTCTGCGTGAACACAGGGTGTTAGGTAAATGGGTATATGAGCCGACACTAGCCCATGTTAACATATGCATATAAATGGTATGGTGAAGTCAGAAATTTTATATCATCATTTTAATTTTTTAAATGTTCATACAATATAAAATTTATTAAATCAGATTTGTATGAAAATTAAAATAATTAAAATGATGATATCAATTTTCTGACTTCACCATACTATTTATATGCATATGTTAACATGGGCTAGTGTCGGCTCATATACCCATTTACCTAACACCCTGTATTTTGTGATAATGTGATGTACTTAGATCATGGAGAAACATCACGTGAGGCATTTCACGGTAGGTTCATAATGGTAATTACGAAAAATAAGTGTTATAACTATTTTTTAAAAGCTTGCTAACTACTAACTATCAAACCACAAACTGTGGCTTAAGTTAAAAATCGTTTGGACATTGACACTAATAAAAATGGCGCTGCCAAAACTTATGATGTTGAGAGCAACTTGGGACAAAAATTGTATAATTCAGAAAATGGTATTCTTACATTAGAACCTAATGAAGATAATAGATAAGTACAATAAATACGTATCACGCGATATTTATTTGACAACTAGCTTTCCGCCCGCGGCTTCGCCCGCGTGGAATTTTGTCTGTTACAGAAAAACAATATCGCGCGCGTATTTGCTCACCGTTTAGACCTACCCTGGACTACGACAAACATTTTAAAACCAAAATCAGCTCAATCGGCCCAGCCGTTCTCGAGTTTTAATCAGACTAACGAACATCAATTCATTTTTATTTATATAACTAGCTTTCCGCCCGCGGCTTCGCCAGCGTGGAATTTTGTCTGTCACAGAAAAACAATATCGCGCGCGTATTTACTCACCGTTTAGACCTGAACTACGACAAACATTTTAAAACCAAAATCAGTTCTCGAGTTATAATCAGACTAACGAACATCAATTCATTTTTATTTATATAGATAGATAGATGATAGCTAGCGGCCGCCCGCGACTTCGTACGCGTGGATCCCGTTTTACCCCCTTCATCTATCTTAAGTGGTTTAGATTTTTTTCATACAAATGTTTTTTCCCGCTAAGTCCCGTTCCCGTAGGAATTTTGCAATATCCTGTTGTAACTAAGCTTTAAGTTTACTAAGGTACCTGCATGCCAAATTTCAAGCGTCTATCTTACGCAGTTTAGATTTTTTCATACATATGTTTTTTCCCGCTAACTCCCGTTCCCGTGGGAATTTTACGATATCCTGTTGTACCTAAGCTTTAAGTTTACTAAGGTACCTGCACACCAAATTTCAAGCATCTAACTTAAGCGGTTTAGATTTTTCATACAAAAGGATTTTTCCGCTAATTCCCGTTCCCGTGGGAATTTCGGGAATTCCTTTCTTAGTGCACCTCTACGGTACCTAAACTACGTCCCTTCCAAATTTCAAGTGCCTACGTTTAGCCGTTTAGGCTGTGCGTTGATCTGTCAGTCAGTCAGTCAGTTTCTCCTTTTATATATTTAGATAATAATAACTATTTTTATTTATATAGATTACTTATGTGTAATCGCTTGCGATGTTGTAAATGTAAACCGCATACGTACTAATACGATTTCATGTAATCGAAATAAATGGCAAAAAAGCTTACTTGAACAGGTTTTTATCTTCAGACGTCCAACCAATGTTTAAGCTTTTGTAGCCATTTAAGAAAGTATTTTTTTAATTTTTATTTAACTACTAGCTCGACTTTGAATATAAAAATAAGAACTTTGATTCTGAGCTACATTATTTATTTTATTTGAAACCAGCGGCCGCGGCTACGCCCGGGGTTTTCCCGGAAATTATTCCAATTTGTCTCCCCGTAAAAACCATCCTCGGACTTCAACGAACAATCATCATCATCATCTTCATATTTTCAGCCATAAAACGTCCACTGCTGAACATAGGCCTCCCCCAATGTCAGTGTCAGTCATGTTCAACGAACAGTAAAAAAAAAGAATTGGAAAAATTGGTCCAGGCGTTGTTAAGTTATGCGCTTACCAACACATTTTGCGATTCATTTGTATATTATTAGATAATAATACCTTATTGAAATAATATAATCACTTTTTCAGATAGAGTTTCACACATTAAATATCATAGTTTTAAAACAGAAAATCTTTTCAAAAATTTCAAAAAACACCCTATTAGTAAAACCGTCTTGCAAATGCGAACCGCGTTGTAATAAGTATTAGGGCAATTTGGGGTAAACGCGCCGAAAGTTGTCACATTACCAGTCTCAAATTACCCCGGATGGTCGAATGCTTTACCGCAATATTTTAGCGCTGAACCTGAGGAAATATTGGCGGCATTATACCGTTCATGACGATTAATGGGGAAATTAATTATACACCATCACTGCACCGTGTCTTTACGGGCAAAGTATTCTTCATTGACAGAAAGTCTTTGCCAAATCATATTTACAATGAGTGAGAGAGAGAGAGAGAGAGGGGTGGAGGGGAGAGAGGAAGAGAACGATACTTAAAAAACTCCTTACTTAACCGGGTGATATACCGGATTTTAGTTGGTTCGATTTCCGGGTGTGGCAAGCTAATTTTCAAAAATATAAGAATGCAGTTTCCTTTCCATTAAAAAATAAAATTTTCTATCTATAGAATTAAGAGTAGACTTACTTTCCCTTCAGGTGGCATTACAAAATTACACCCTATATAGTATTTTTATCTTGTATCGCACGTCGCATCGTCCCGTTAACCCGTCGTGGTACGCTAAAATGCTTGTTTTACGAGCGGTGTCATCAGTACAATAGTCTAGCAGCGCGTCGGCCAGATTTTAACCAGCGTTACTCCGATCACGAGTCGGTAAATAACGGTCAATAATCAATAATCATTAGCGCTCCTGCACATGACGCCGCTACCACGCCGCCGCCGCGCCGTCGCCGCGCCGTCGCCGCGCCTTTGCACTGTTTATACGTGCCGCGTGAACACCGCTGCCGCGCCGCCGCCGCGCCGCGGGCGAAATTATGCTTTGATGGCGCTTAGCATGTAAAAATAGAGTAGGTACAAAACTGATCTTCCTTCCACATCATTAATTAAGTCAGCAATTAAACTAATTTGAACCCAGCATCTTGTATTAATTCAAATATAATAATAAGCTAATAGCAAGCAATCAGAGTCTACAAACAAATTGTGCAAAATAAATCACAAAAATTTAAAGCACTAAAGAATTTCGTTAGCTGCAACCGGAGGTTCCAAAAAAAAGCAAACTTTATTTAATTAAATTAAATTTAAAAGAAAGAAATTACAATAAAAGTAAAATTAGGTAAGCTAGTGATACCGTCTCGAAGTATGAAACAAATATGATTATAGAATAATTAGTAAAATTAATGAAACTTCGCCGCTGTCGTCATGAGAGGCGCATTTTGCTGATGATGCTCCGCGCGGTCCATAGTGCAGTTGCAATGTTGATTTGGGTAAACTGGGTCAGCGTCGATGCAGCGATCTTCATAGATTAGGCGTACGTAACAAAAGAGTAAATACCCGAGAGGCATTGAAGCGTGTATTTTTAATTTTCTCATAACATTATTAAATTACATTTTTAGTGGAAAGGTTTATAATATTTAGCTATAACTAATATACAGATTGGTTTTGAACGTAGTTATCCAGTAGATTAGAGCTGTCTGATGAACATGTTACAATATCCGAAACACAATGCATCTATTCACTTTGTCACTCCAGTGCAATCACATTGGAATAGGGATGTTATGGATATGTAGTTTCGGTTATAGATACGGTTACGGATATAGGAATAATTTATACCGGTTTCGGTTACGATTACGGATATCTGTTTATCTGTGCTTTAGAATGCAATTTGCAATAGTTGTCCAACACGGTTAATTCATGGCCGCACACTTTACATCGAATAAAAAGTAATAAAAATGGATTATAGATGGCATTATAAAGGTAAATCAGGCTGTTATGCCTTTACATATAAAGCTATACAAAAAACAATTTAAACTGCCTATATCCGAAACTATCCGAAACTTTTGAATCTTTTGAATGAAAGTTTCGGTTACTGTTACGGATACCCATAACATCCCTGCATTGGAACGCCTATTGTTTTATCTCGATTGATCCGAAAGCGAAGATACTATAGCAATCACTATGACATGCTATCAGTCTGCTTGATGGATATTAGTTATTGATTTAGGTACCTATTCATGTGAAGTCTGCGTCAGTCAAGAGACTTGACACTTTGTAAAAAAATACGATATACCTATCAAAACAAAAGGCTTAACTGTTTAAGAATAAAATCAATCAAAAGTGATATTGACCAAGAGCATCAGTTAAAACCACTTTTGACTGGTTTTTGCAGTCAAAAGTGGTTTTGACCGATTATGAGTTTTGACTATAACATATTGATAGGTAGGTTTTATGACACAAATAGCAAATAGGTTCAATCGTGTTTTAGGTTTTTCGTGATAGTATTTTATATGCCTTAATATTATTAGTAAGATCCAATAACATCTTTATTACATAGAACAGAAAAAAACCACAAGATAATATGTATTTTTGCTTTTAAAGATCGGATAAATGGATTTGTAATTTTCCACAAACAGATTTCTAAAATAAAAAAAATAAATCAGGATTCTCCTAAATAAGTAAGTAAATACTTTGAAATACCAAACCACAAGTTATGTAATCCTAAAGAGTACCTAGCAATGAAGCAAAACCATGTTATCGGCATTAGAAATAACGAGAAGTGAGATTTTCTATCTAAACAGACAAGAAGGTACAGCCCGCTCTAGCTAACTGCGTACCTGGCAGCCGTGACGTCACATCGACGCTCTGGTACGGACGGGGTGAACGCAGGGAGGTGAGCGGGTAGCGAGAGGGAGAGTCGCATTCCATCAAGGTGCGCAGTTAGCTTGATCGGGTCGTCGTACCACTCAATCTACCAATCTTTGTTCGTTTGTTCGTTTCAGCCGAAAGACGTCTACTGTTGGACAAAGGCCTCCCCCAAGCTTTTCCACAAAGACCGGTTCTGCGCCGTTCGCATCCAAGCACCTCCTGCGACCTTCACCAGATCGTCGAGGCCTGCCCACATTACGTCTTCCGGCTACCAAACTTACCATAACATAAAAGCCTACAATTTCAATAACAAGACTAGAAACTACTATTACTGGATAGGGTGAATGTAAAGCTATGTTCAATCAATACCACAAACAGGTCTCATAAAGCTTATCCTAGATCAGGGATGGCGAACCAATGGCACGCGCCACAATATTTATAGCGCGCTACCAATCACAAAATTCACTATAAAACAAAATGGTAAATAATGTCTTTTGAATAAGGGCTATCGTATTTGCCCTCGTCATTTAGTGACACTGTTAAATAAGGTCCTGTCACTCACCAGTGGCGCCACTTGTACTACCCCTCATTGATAGCATTAGGTGATATTTGATGGCACGTCTATGACTAAGTACATAAATTATTTTTTTCGGAAAAGTGGCACGTTGATACATAAAGGTTTTCCATCCCTGTCCTAGATGAAACATTCCAAATACTGCACGCGGTAATAACTACGCATCACTCTAATGGATATGTTCCAGCTAACAGATTACAGCCTACTGCCTAATGCACATCTATACTTATAATAAATCTGTAGAGAGGTCAATTCTGTACATGAAATATATTTTCAAAATAACTATCAGGGGGTGATTAGTGATCGATACTGATGCCAAAAATGCAATCAGTAAAATTTTTGTCTGTCTGTCTGTCTTGCTTATAGAAAGAAAAACTACTCGACGGATTTTAACGAAACTTGGTACAATTATTCTTCATACTCCTGGGCAGGTTATAGTATACTTAGGAATTCCCACGGGAACAGAAATTAGCGGGAAAATCCTTTTGTATGAAAAATCTAAACCGCTTGAGTTAGACGCTTAAAATTTGGCATGCAGGTACCTTAGTAAACTTAAAGCTTAGTTACAACAGGATATTGCAAAATTCCCACGGGAACGGGAGTTAGCGGGAAAAAACATTTGAATGAAAAAATCGATGAAGAGGGTAAAACGGGATTCACGCGTACGAAGTCGCGGGTGTCCGCTAGTTTCAAATAAAACATTTGGATCATTTATGTGGCGTATAAACTCATAAATCCGCGCTTATAACATTTAAATGCGAAAGTGTGTATTTGCACTGAAAAAAATGGGTTGCTTGCTGCTTACACAAAAAAGTGACTTGCGAACTGGAGGTTACCACTAACTGCTAACTTTGGTTATGAGGAATAAAATGTTGTGTTAATTAAACAAACTATTTAGTAGTGAGCTAAACCACAGAATAATAATAAGTACTACGTACAGAAGTTTTACTTCGCGAAGGTATTTAAAAAAATGTATGCTCAATGTCATTAACAATATGGTGTAATTTAGCCTGTCTCAAGAGTCAAGCACCATTTTGTTGACAAACGTCAGTGATCGGCACTGCGCCGAAGCTATAGGGCTGACTTCGGTAAATTGATGTGACGTGAGGTGCCAAACTGCGGAAAATGGCGGAGGAAATACATGATTAGCATGAATTATCATGAATAATATTAACTACTTATTTACCTCTCAGTGTCTTGAGGCAACTTAAAAAAGTACATTCTGTGTTTTTATTATTATTTAGGCAGTTAAACACTGCACAGTATTTAGTACACCATTTTCTTTATTTTCTTCCATCATACACAAGAATACGCGTGTTTGAGTCAATGTTCGCTCGTAAGTCGTATGTGAGGCCTTGTCGAATAGTATCCTGTAGGTGGGCCATCGTGCGTGTTTTGTTTTCGATGTAAACTCGCGGAGATGAACAGGCCTGGCTAAACTTGCAATCAGCTGCAAGTATTTTTTTTTTGTGTAAGCAGTAGGTAACTTAAACATTTTTTTCAGTGTCTATTATCGGTTACCTTTTTATTTAATTTCATTTAGATGGTGTCTGTTATCTCTTAAATGACTCTTCACATCAAGCCCGCTTTTTTAAAAGGAAATAAATCAACGACTTTGCTTTTAATTACTTTGACAAATGTAAAAGTCGAGTTTAGGATAGTTTTTGTCCCAGTTTTTGATACAGGGATGTAATGTCAACACATTGACATTAGCGAACGAAGCCACGGGAAAAAGCTAGTTCTGACTATGCAAATCAGATTTTCTAGTAACTTGAAAGTACATTTTCTAAAGTGAGCAATCTCCTTTAGAAAATTCCTTTACTGATAGACAAGTGGGTAGTAGGTACTAACGCGAAGATTCGTTGCTCTGTGCTAGAGCGAGACGTAAGTATTTAGTTTTTCATTACTAACATAACTAGGAATAAACCTTTGCTTAGGCTGAGTTGCACCAACTGACATTAACCGTAACTACAACATTAACCGGTGCTTTTTGTATGGAGTTTGACAGACCTTTGACGTTTGTTAATGTCAAAGTAAGATGGTGCAACCCAGCATAAGTTTGCGGTCATTTTGAAAAGTATAGAACCCTAAGGTTAGTAGTTTTAAAAGGTTATAGTACATTGTTTTAGTAAGACTCTAACTGATATAAAATTAAGGGTACTACATTTTATTTTTATTAGTAGATCCATATGTTAATTGACCTCTGTCTACAAGTAGTCTCAAATAATTTGAAAATTATAAACAACTTGAAAAAATCAAACTGCCTAAGGCAGTTCCTTAGTTGGAAGAGCAGTCGCCCGGCAAGCAGAAGGTCGTGGGTTCAATTCCCGCCTTAGGCAGTTCGATTTTTTCAAGTTATTTATAATTTTCAAATTAGTTTGAGATGCATCCCTTAATGCGAAAAATAAAATAACTATAGTCTGAAATAAATGAGAGATACTTATTGGCTTACTAACTAAACTTACTAAACATAAACGTTTTTAAACACAGAGTAGTGAGAGAAAAGCCAGTTAGTTACAGATTAACCAATTACATAAAAGTTAGCCGGCAAAATTATTGAAACAAAATGGGTTAGTCGCACTCGTATTAGATTTCTCGCGACCTGATATTGTTTGTGGCCGAGTGCATTATTACTGCGGTTACGGGAATTGTACCTAATTATAAATCATTAGTAGGTAAATGTAATTAGTATAAATGCTGGTGTTCGCTAATATAATTTAGTTAACTCAATCTTTAGTGATTTTTTATATTGACGCGTTTGTTACGCGTAACTGAGTCTTCTAGGTACTGCCTAAGCGCTCCTGCACATGACGCCGCTACCGCGCCGCCACCGCGCCGCCACCGCGCCGTCGCCGCGCCTTTGCACTGTTTATACGCGCCGCGTGAACACCGCTGCCGCGCCGCCGCCGCGCCACGGGCGAAATTATACTTTGATGGCGCGGTGGCGGCGCGGCGGTGGTTTTACTCGGTGCGGCATGGGAGAGACACGGGAGGGTGTTTTTGTGATGTCAAAGTCAAACGTCAGCGAGACTTCAGATGTACTTCAGACTTGTATGCTCTCATCATATTCATATTTATTTATGTGTACGTACAGTAAGGTCTTATAAAATAGGTAAGGTAAACATATGGGCTCTGCAAGGGCACTTCAATTTTACTCGTATTCAAATGTCACCCCTCCAGTGCCGCTTCCATACCTCAGACACTGACTCAGTAGCGGTAGAGCTTATAACTTATACATTTTATTTAAAGTAACAACTGCACAAATATAAATCCAAAAATAAAACAGAGATTTGTTAAAAAAAGTTTTAAAAACAAGCTTGCCCATAACATGTCGACATAGTGATGGATCGACACTCAAGCTTACTAGATTCATGCACAGACAGTTTATTGACAAATGACACTGACATAACTATGCAAAAACAACTCAATCGAGCTCGGGAAGTCGTTCAATGCAATTTAAAAGGTTTGACATCCCACGAACAGGCATTGGGACAGGTTTAATTAATGACAGACAGATTGTAAAAAGGGTTGTTCATGTTCATTCCCATTCAGTAAAAGGGGAAAACAGGCCGTATGTAAAGTTGTAGTGCTGTCAAATAGTCTACTCTATATTTATCAACAAACCGCGTTTAGCAAAGCAAATGACAACATCCAAAACATTCCGATCGTATCATTTAAAATGGGGTGCCCTCTTAGACGCATAACATTTTTCATCATAATTTAGTTTGGTATAACAGTATTTGCATAAAGTTTTTTCGCATAAACTTTGATATGCATAGTTTTCTAAATGCATAATGGTTTCTTAGGCATAATAATAACTTTCTCTAATTTTCAATACCATAATTTAAATAATCATAAATGTAAAGAACATAATTTTTATATACATAAAGTTTGTTTTTAATAAAATACTATAAACATAATTTAATTATTTATAACATTTAAAGTCATAAATATTGTCTATAAGAGCAACCAACATTGAAGAGTAAATAATTATGTATTTGTGATGTTGCGAACGATCCTCCTTCCACCTTTATACTCTTTCGGCCTATAGATTTGCAAAAACTAAATTCTCTGTATCATTGTCATTTTTGTTCTTAATTTTTGACCTGTTTCTTAGAAAACTTAAGCTCGTGAAACTACATTCTGTTTGATCTTGAATCCCTCTTATCTATTATAACGCACATATTATACAGTCCACATTTCTTTTACAACATTAAGCTTGCCTGGTCTGAAATTATGTAGATCCCGACTGGCCGTGGTCTCTTCCACGTGGTACTAGTCTGCCCTATACTAGAGTGTAATTTAAAAGCCGGAGGCGCGGAGGGAGTACGGTCCTCGCTCGCTGTAACATATATCCGGCAGCCGTGCGAGCTGGAGCGGCTGAGGCTGGTCGCCGAAGGCGACCAGCAAGCCGAAGCTGCGGAAGCGAGCATGGCATGCCGGGTATATGTTACGCCAGAGCGGAAGGACCGCACTTCCCGCAGCGCCGGAGATAAGGCAATCCTAATGCTTGCTTGCATGCTTGCTTGCTTGCATGCTTGCTTGCTTGCATGCTTGCTTGCTTGCATGCTTGCATGCATGCTTCCTTGCTGCTTGCTTGCATGCTTGCTTGCTGCTTGCTTGCATGCTTGCGTGCTTGCTGCTTGCTTGCATGCTTGCTTGCTGCTTGCTTGCTGCTTGCTTGCTGCTTGCTTGCTGCTTGCTTGCTGCTTGCTTGCTGCTTGCTTGCAGGCTTGCTTGTTTGCATCCTTGCTTGCATGCATGCTTACATGCTTCCTTGCAGCTTGCTTGCATGCTTGCTGTTTGATTGCATGCTTGCTGCTTGCTTGCATGCTTGTTTGCATGCTTGCTTGTCTATTTATATTTGTTAACTTATAACATTTTTATATTTCATATTTGTTAAAATTATGGTATTTTGTATATTATGAATGATAATATTTATGGCATTGGTTTAGATGCCAATAAATGTTATGCCTAGAAATCGTTATTAAAAAAACGAGTATACAGAAAAAATATATACTAAAATATTATTATAATAAAAGTGGTAATGGCAAAAAAAATATGCCTTATGAATTATTCTGTATGAACGTTATGCGAAATGATGAGTATGCCAAAAAACTTTATGCACTCTTAAATTATGACAATATTTTTTATGCAACCGAATATGGACCCTTTAAAATGATCCCTTTCAGCGTTCATTAGCAAGCGCTGGCAGCGCTATAAATATTCGCAAAGATAAATTTCCAAATTCAGCTTTCACAAATGTGTGGCGCGGAGGCAGGTTTGTCGCGCTAACTGTACACACCATGAATAGGGCACGTGGGAAATTAACAACATTTGTCCAGCCTGCGGGGTGGAGCAGACGAGCGACTTTTAGACGCAATAGACAGACGTTAAAATCCGTACATAAACTAATTAAAGCTTGTGTAATAATAATTTTTAGATTGTGGAGGGGTAAATAACGAGTCTCAAACTAATTTAATACACCCTGATATCGCCCTAAGCTTCCTGAATACATCTTGCGAACATCCCAAATACCTTTAACTTGTTTTCGAAAGATAGATGAGAGATTACATATATGTATAGATGATTTATTTTTAGATGTCCTAAAACTACGAAATCCGGTCACAAAAGTGCAGCATTGATTCAGTCTACAGTCATTATAGATATCGACTGCAAAGTAGACAATATACGTAACACAGGAGTCGAAGCCACGATAGCCGAACGGTGAAGGGGTGACTCGTGCGTCACACGAGGAACGCGGGTTCGGTCCCCGCCGCCGCTCGACTATTGTGGTGAGCTCACTCGTGATACAAGCATACTTTAGCTTAGTACGAGGGGCTAACGGGACTATTAGTAATTTGTGTAATAACAAAAACATCGATGCATCCGCATAAAGTAGCCCGTCTGCTCCGCTCCTAAGCTATAGCGCGGTAAAAACCTGCAGCTGACGCTCACTGATAGCGTGTCTGTCACGTAGCACAAGCTATTATTTTATGTACCTTTAATGTTATTTAAATAAAATAAAATGACACAGAAAGTTCAACTCAGCTCAACTTCTATTAATTTAATTTATCGCATAATAAAAATATGCACACAAACAAGGGGTATAATTTTATGCACTTTTATACCTTTTTCTCAGTTTTTCGTATCTTTTTCCTTTATTTATGTCATTACCTTTCACCGCACCCCTTTTTTCGCCATGGCTATTGCACAAGTCGTGCTGAGCCATGGAAAGAACTTCAATCGGTCTCTGGAGAGGTGAAAAAATGGACTGTCGTTTAAGTCACTCATTGCAGTCTTCGAAAAAAGGTGTGATATTTAATTTCTTGGTAGTTTTCGAAATGAAAATATAAAATAAACTTTATGATTTTTCTTGTAATAAAAATTCCATTATGGCGCTCTATAATATTATTAATTATTGTGAAAATAGAAAATTATTAATCTAATTAAATGACACTAAAAATTATCAAAATACCAATAACATTACCGCAAGGTAGTAATAATAGGTACCTATTTAATTTGGTAGAGCTTATTAGGCTTTATAGTCAAACTCATTAATCGAAATAAATAATTTTAATGGTATTATTGTTACATATTTTTATCATTTCTTCCTTCAGTTATTTGCTTCAATACGTCTAAAATAAGGTAATAAACCAATACATCTGCGTCTTCTGCCCATACAAAGTCGGTGTGACTGAATTCATGTCTTTTGATTACATGGTGTATTACAGGGTTCAGTATATTAGATAACAAACTCTGAATATCTGGAATTGTTGATAACCAATCATCTGAAGATGAAAATATAGCCACTGGTAATGTAACATCGTTCAAACGGTATATTGGAGGCGCCACTCTCCCATACTTTTTCAAATTCTGCGATCTACCCATATCAAACATTTGGAATTGACCACTTTTCACAAGCTGGATATAATGAATTATAGTTTTCATTGACCCTCCTGCTGGCACACGATTCAAAATGTTTTGTCTTAGAGTTTTATTTGCTATCTCTCGTCCTCCATTTGCTAATAATAATAAAGGATTTAAGCACATAATTTTAGTACCTTTGCAAAATTTTTCAATGAAATTCCTTGGAAAGTATTCCAGTGGTGCGAAATCATGTGCACCTAAAAATTTTAATGACACAAACGTGTTTTGATTATAAAATTCAGCGAGAAGTCGTATTGGTCCTTTCACTTCATACATGAATGCTAAAGGAGCTAACAGAACAGCCGATTTTAAGACCTGGTTGTAAGTAGGATAAGTCGACAAAAGTGCTAAAAGTGCTGTAGCTCCCATCGAATGCCCAACGTAGTGCAAAGGTTGATCTTTATCGTTTTGTTCTCGTATGTAGTCAATTACTGCTGATAGATCAAACTGCCCAATCTCATGCCAGGAAAAGTTCCAAAATTCATCATCAGTCATTGTCCGACTCATATGTGCTTTCGAGTATTTGTTTCCTCTTGCATTAGTCAGCCAAACATCGTAATGAGCATTAACCAGTAAATAGGGAAGGGATTTCTTTGGTCCTAGTAATACCCAATCTTCGGAGCTACCAAAAAGACCATGGTGCAACAACACTATACCACTTTTTGTTGCAGACTCATTAAGGGTGGCGGGCAATATCCTGTGAACAATCAATACATAGCCGTCTGTGGTCACCACTGCATGACTTTCTGCTTTGTAGCCATGTGATTTCACTAATTCTTCCATTAGAACACCAGCTTCAGAGTTTTCTTCATGGCTCATGACAGTTGTGTTTAATTTGGCGGGAATATCGTCAGCAAAGGCTTCATTGATGAATTTGAAAAATGCCTTCTTTATTGTCACTCTCCTGCGTTCCATCTGTTTCATGTTTGCTTTAAAAAATGATTCTACTTCATTTCTGAATTTTTCGAAAGACGATACCAGACCGCCTCCTGCACGCTCCACTGCTCCTCGAAATTGTTGTTCCATGCAGGCGCCATTTGCATAGTCTTCGGTATTGGCACTAGAAATTAAAAGTATAAAAATTAACCACATTGCTGTTGAAATCTGAATCAGACTGCTCAGTGTACGTTGTAGTGTCCAATTTATATGCCGAAAAAATGTTCGCAGGTATTTTATATTATTAATCACTGACCTAGAATAGGTTCATAGATGACAATATTTTTAATATCTAATAAAACAATGTCCTTTGTTAATAAAATGTACTATTAAATAGCTATTGTCTATTCATGTCATGTGAATGATAGACTCATAGACTCACTCACGCACATAAATCTAGGCATTTCTCATTCTCAATGGGTGCAGGATGTTTTTACGCTTGCTAACTTAAATAATATTATAATCTAAATTATAATATTATGCTATGTGATGAAAACACTAAATCATTTTCGCTAGTTTTCTTCTAGGATTGTAACAAATACGATCTCAATTCAGGTGTCAAGCTTAATGAGGCCTAACTTGCTCTCTGAACTCCAATTTCTCTCATTCAGTATTTTTTAAACCATTACTAATAGTCCCGTGTACCTCTCCTGCTAAGCTAATTTATGTTTGTGTTACGAGTGGGTTCACCACTAGTCCAGTGGCGGCGAACCATCGTTCCTCGTTTCTCAAGTCAGCCAATCCAACACCTTCACCTTTGGGCCATTGTCGCTTTTTCAACCGACTTCAAAAAAAGGAGGAGGTTCTCAATTCGACCCGTATGTTTTTTTTTTTTTTTTTTTTTTTCTATGTTTGTTACGCGATAACTCCGCCAATTATGAACCGATTTGAACAAAACTTTTTTTTTAGCGTATAGGTAATACCTCAAGGGTGGTCCCATTTAAATTTAATAATAAAAAAAACAACCCCCAAGGGTGGAAAATTGGGGATGAACTTTTTTATACGCAATATCTCCGCCGATTATAAACTAATTAGAACGATTACTTTTTTGTTGAATAGGTATTATCAAAAGGGTGGTTTCATGCGAATTTGAAGAAAATATTTCACCCCCAAGGGTGGAAAATTGGGGATGAACTTTTTTATAATATACATTAAGAATATTATGGTCTCAATGTACTGCCTACCTTCAGTGGTAACATCAAGGTAATAATTAGTTAACTAAAAAGCAAGAAATAAGTTAAATTTTATAAAAAAAAAAAACCGACTCCAAAAAACCTACACTAAAAAGTAGAATAATAATTACTAATTACCTACTTATTTATTAGGACGAATTATTAATATTTATGTAGGTATACCATGATTGATACTTTTGGAGTCGGTGCAGGCAAACTTTACATGTTTCATAATCTTGGCACCGACTCCAGAAGTATCAATCATGGTATACCTACATAAATATTAATAATTCGTCCTAATAAATAAGTAGGTAATTAGTAATTATTATTCTACTTTTTAGTGTAGGTTTTTTGGAGTCGGTTTTTTTTTTTAATTAATTGTTAGTGTTTTTATTCAGCTGTTTAAACATTGAGCTATTTTGGTCCAATTTCTCAACTTTGGCCTACAGCATTGAAAATGATTGCTTGTATGTAACCAAGCAAAAAGCAGATAGATATTGACTTGTTATGATGCCCAGGTCAATATCTAAGGCGAACATGGTGTTCCGATACATTTTCAGATGTAAGAAACCACAAAATTCACAACATCAAAACAAATTTTGAAAGTGTTTAGGCGGATAATGGTGTGATTAATAACCATTGATTTTTTCGTGAAAATGTATGAGGGCAATTTATGCCCAAAACAGTTCAACGCCCTACTTCAAATTCTCTCACCAAGTTTGCGTGTGGTGTCAGTACTTTACTTCAGTATTACTACTTTACTTCAGTACTACTTTCAAGTCAAGGAGAACGGGGGGATAAAACATCTATCACTCATTAAAATAATAATAGTAATTATTTTACAACAATAATTGAGTAAAACGCGATCTTGTCGCAACAACGAAAAAAACTGTACTGCGATTTTGTGAAAAATATTATTGGCAGGTTAGTTGCTAATTATTCATAAGATAGGCCCCCTTAATTGATATTTATTGTCCGTGGTGCATAATCTTTTCTTAAGGTTTTAAACCTTTGTTTGTCACCTGTACCTGTCATCCGCTTTGTAACTTGCCCTTCATTGGTTGGGTTTTTATGGCGGTCAAGCTGTAGATCCTGGCTAGTGGCTACACAGAAGTTGCAGTGGTGGGAACGAGAGGTGGGAATAGTCCCGTTTAATTAAGTAAAACGTTTTTACTTGAATTGTTAATGTTAGATAAGTTTATTTTTGTACTTGACACTGGATATAATATGTGCAAAACCCACACGAAGCCATATTTACTAACATAGTAGATACCTGGTCGAGAATGCTTTAGAGCATTAAGTTCGCCTTATGTTCAATTTTGGCATTAAAGTTTTAAATAAATAAATAAATACCTATCTACAATTTGTTGGTTTCGCACGTACACACCTAGAGTTCACAGACTAATTTACTTCAAACCCCTATCCTTCTTTGAATATGAAAACAGTCGTTTTATTGAACAATGGATTTAATATCATTCTGCGTTTTAAACTCTATTTGCATTAGAATTCTTTCATGCAGGAAATTAAAATAAAGCAGTTTAAGTAAAACAATGTGGCCCGACTAATGTTCTCCAAGTGGAATAAATGCAAATCTGTTTTGCAAATTATTCCCCCGTTTTTTTATTATTTTGTTCCTTTCCACAATGTCTGCCTCATTCCATTGGTGGTTGGTTTTCTTTGTATTGTCAATGAACAAAAGCTGATTTGTATAAAGTTGAGTGAAGTTTTGCCGGGACCTATTCTAGAGCGATATAATAGTAGATGTTGTTTTTCTTTATCCATAAAGGAAGAGAAAAATGCTTTAAGGTGGGAATTGTGCTAAGATTTTTCCGTTTTACTTCGTTCTTTACAGAGCGCTTATTTGTGAAATTGAGGTACGCTTTCTTTTAGAGTCTGATATATTTGTTTATTTTTTCAAGCTTTACCTCAGAGCACGTACATTGGTCATTTATCTTTAGGGGTCGTTCCCAAAATCATAAACAGAAGTTTGCTTTTACTAGCAGTAAAGAGCGCACGTCAAACAAAGTTGGACATTTATTACAAAACTTACTAAGATTAATCTAAAATGGACGTAACTAAAAGTTTTGTCGTTTGATGAGATTGGTGATGCGAGTGTGGCTTATTTGGAGTCTCCTTAATGAATTGTAGATGTGTGCCCATTTATTCCTTTTTAGCTAAACTTTCTTATTAACAGTACTTCTCATTATTTATTAGATTGTATGATACCTACTACTATTTGTGTTCTCTCTCAGTGGTGGTAAACTAGGCCATATTTTATTTGAAATGCACAGTATTAAGTTTCACCTACGTATTGATTTTGTATTTATATTTGGGAATATTATTAAGAAGGGGAATTCAATAAAAAACAAATAATGCTGTACATCTTTAAATGGTTACAATATTGTACGATCTATTGTCATTCATCAGTTCAAACCTCGTTCGCCTTAACAAAATTAACATTCAAACCATTTTCTAAGTAATCCATCAGTTTCGGGAACACCAATACGTTAGCTTCGGACCCCCAAACGAATTCGGTATGGCTCAGGTTCTGACCACGGATTACGTAATGGTCAATAGGGTTTGAAATACTAAAGTACAGCCTCAGGACATCAGGAACTGTAGCGAGCCAGTCGGTGCTCGAACTGAACATAGCAATCGGGAGCTTAACTTGGTTCAATGGAAATTCAGACTTAACCCGACCAAATCTATGGAACTTCCCGCTCTTGACAAGCTGTCCGTAATGCATTATGGTATCAGTTGATCCCCCGGCGGGCACGTGGTACAACAATCTGGCCATGAAGCTTGCATCCTGCGGCTCCTGTTCGGGTATACTGCCCGTCAAAAAAAGCAACGGATTGCTGCAGTAAATATTTGCTCCTTTACAAAATTTTGATGCCATCATTTTCGGGATCTTCCTGGATGGCACGAACTCTGTGTCGCCGATGGCTTTAAGCAATTGATCGGGAGGATCGGTCGACATACTCGTAAGAATTTTTAGTGGACCTTGGATATTGGTCATAAATGCCAACGGTGCCAACAATATCCCGATTCGTAAGTACTGGTTGTAACGCGGAGCAGTTGATAGCAGCACCAATAATGCTGTAGCACCCATGGAATGGCCAATATAATTTATTTTCTTGGTAGAATTTTTTAAGGTTCGAACATAGTCAATGGCGGCGGGCAGGTCGTATTCGCCCATTTCTTGAAATGTGAACCTCCAGTATGACCGTGAATTCACAGGTTTTGACTTATGACCTCTGGAATAGTAATTACCTCTGGCATTGGTCATCCATACATCGTAACCAGCGTCACTTAGAATATATGGTAACGATTTTTCCGGCCCTAAAAGTATCCAGTCAGCTGAGCTGCCAAGAAGACCGTGGTGTAGTAAAATGGTTTCATTACTAAATTTTGTGTCATTTTGGTTGTGTTTACTTAATATTCGATGCAACGTTAACAGATACCCGTCTCTTGTCTTGATGACATGGGATTCAATTCTTCTTCCATGTATGGTAGCCAGCTGCGGTGTAGACATCAATGCTGTTGGTTCGGACTTCATGCTGGCATATTCAGGACTTTCAGTATCCGCATCAGCTGCAGTTTTCTCAACAAAATCATTGAAAGCTTGCTTAATCCTTTCTTCTAAAATGTATTGTTCTATCGATTTCTGAGCATCTCGGACTCGCGGGACAAAGATGCTTTTCACTTTAGAAAATAGCCCATCAAAACTATTGGACATGATCCTTGTAAAATCATTGAACTTCACAGTCATTACTCTGAAAAAGTCATGACAACGCACATTATGATTATGGTATAGAAATGTAACAATTAATATAGTAAAAATTTTCATTATCAGGCTTGTGCTCACTTTCACTTCCCGGTCTACACTGATGCAAGCATCAAGCGGTGTCATTTCTCTGTTATGACAAGTGTTAGCAATATTATTTACTAAAATGAACAATAGAGTAGTCAAAACATCACTTACATAAAAGAAAAGACAATGATTACATTTGCCGACGCAATCACTCAAAGGAAGTGCGTGCAAACATTTTGATAGCAGTCGTATGCCTTCTAAATCAATGGAATAGTAACAAAACAATACTATTACAACATGCCCATAGCTCCTATTATATCAATCCATCTAGAAGCATTTCCCAACCGTAAACAAGAAAGTACGTTACGTTGTTCGACAATTTGATTTACTGTCGTTGTATATCAAAGTTACTTTCGAAATTAAAAAAGAAGGTCACAACAATTCCCATACGATTATGCGGAAAAATTAAACATCCCAAGAACTTTTCTGCGCCTCGAACAGTTGAGGAGAACTTTCTTTCTTAACGACGTAAACAATTTAAATCTAATGCAATATGCAGACCGGGCAGGCGACTCCGCCCTCCCGCCTCCCTACCTGCGTCTTCATAAAAAATTCACCCTAATTCTGAAGCAAGCATTCAGGAAGCCCTGGGTCACTCACAGCTCGCGATATAGCCACTAAACTGTATTTCGGCTGGATTATTTTCTATGTTATGACCACTTTCATCCTTTATGTCGTAGTAGTGCTGCTACGTCGTTATGAATTAAATATAGGAATACGTGATTGATACATAATGAAAGCGAATGTGAACGTAGGATTGTGGTTTTGATTTGAGGAAATCAAATCGTATAATGTTAAAATTAATCTTTCTTTATATTCATGCGTTTCAAACAAACGTAGGAGTTGAATATCTTAAAGTGTTTTGCTATGTTGCAATGAGGAAGTACGATAAGTAATTACTTTTATGGTAAATTTTATGTATGAGTAAGGATAAGTACTTTCGTTGAGAGTACAAACAAGGCGTATATAACTATTCTATAGGTAAATTTTTTTTTATCTTATAATTGTTATGTTTTAGAGAACCTACAAAGTGAGTGTAAATTGTAGTAGTGACTTCAATTTGTTGAAAAGATCACCTCCTTCTGAAATTAAGTAAGTAGTAAGTAACCTATTAACAAAACAAGTCAAAATAATAATAATGTCTTTCGCTTAAACGGAAGTGTAGTTCTTACAGACTAACTCACAGTTCAATAACAGCCACTAAAAATAATAACAATAAAACGATCAGATACATGTAGTGGAGAGAAATGAGGTAGATCGGCCAACCGACAGAGCTCATGCAAAATGCAGTTCGGCACCTTTCCCCTCCTATATCGCCGCCCAGTCACCCCCATTTATAAATGATTCGGGTCTCAATTCCACTAGCTCTCTGACTGGATATTGTTTGACTTGTGGACACGGTGAACCGACGAGATTTTTTCAGACCTTTGAATATGTAAAATAAAGTTTTGGTAGGTTCAAGTTTTAGGAACTTCTTAGGAACTACTGCTAGGAACAATAAATCATAAAAAGGAGGAAATAGGAGACGAAGTATACTGGTGGTCAACAATTTCACAGAAGTATTAACATTTTTATTGTTAATGAATCTGGACTAACTATAGTGGGGAAGCAAAGTCGCAGCTAGAAGCAGGTAAGTAAACTAAGTAATTATTAATAAATTAAATTCGTTAACGAAAAACTTTTCAATATTCAAAAATCTTAATTTACACTGACCGACAAAATAATGTTAATTTAAACGGACTGTATGAATATTATTTCATTATTTTCATAATTGTAGGTATCATGCAACAGCGATCATTGTTCCAATATATTCATTAATGTGAATTTAAATAACGAAAATTTTATCACACTACGTGAATTACGATTCTCATAGCGACAGCTTTTGCATTAATTAAAAATATTTGTCATCACAAAGGAGTAATTAATTTGTGGACCGACGTACGTGGATAAAGAACTCCACTAATGTAAATGAAGCGACTTTACTGTAGATATTGATATGAGACATGAAAGATAAGCACGACACAAAGCAGCAAAGTTTTGCTGCATCAAGTAAAAGATATTAAATTAATTAATTAACATGATACGGAGAACTGCATCAACGTGTCTTCCCTTTGAACCTCCTCGTTACTAACAACATATTCGCAACATAGATTTTAAGCTGCTTACAGTCTTGCATTCACATAAATGCTATGTCGAAACAGGTAACGCAAGCGTACCTATGTTATTACAATCGTATCACAAATTCAGACGTAAACTAGCGTCTAATTTAACTAACGTAGCACGATAGCAAAATGGATATCAAAATAGATCCTAAACCGGTGCTAAGATTTAATTAAAAGACCACCTTTGAGAATTAAAGAAGAACGGTCACGCCCCATACAAAAAAAACCCAGACCCGACAGAAACGAGACATACCTCAGTTTTTTTGTCATGTCTTAATTAGTTAAATTATATATTTTTTATATTCGAAATCTATGTATAACACCAAAATATTACCCTTTGTTTTTGATTAGGCGTTATACAAAAACTAATACAAAATGCTTATTTATCACCAAAATTGGTAAATGTATGTACCTAAATGTCTATTACAGCTGCTATGGAATGTATCTAGGTGACCTGGAGATACAACCGGATTATACAGGATGGTTATACATATGGAACGATAAGTGATCTCACTCGATTATTTCTAAACTATACAAGATATGGGTCATTCTACGATAGGGTAGGTGAAAAGAAAAAAAAAGTAAAATCCACTTTTTTAATTATTTATGGTATCAAAAATATTTCTCTAACATAAAGAATCTTATAAAAAATAACGACAGAGATCAAACTTAATTAATCAATTTTAAAATGAACTTTTTTTAAATAATGAGATAGACAGAAGTGACCTTAAAATCGACAAATGTGACACTTTGTGTTGTAGGTCCTAAGAATTATAAAAATTAAAACAAAATCAAGCCGTAATATTATAACCTTTAACGTTAAAAACTAGTTCTCAGTCTCAAATAATTCAAGGTAATCAAAAGTTTAGAATTAAAAATATAAGAAAAAATGTCGTCAGAAATGTAAATCATTTCTGTCGACGAATCAAAACATAGCCTCATCACTAGACGATCACATTAAATGAATGCGTTTTTGTTTTACGGAATTAGGAAGATCGTCAAATTCTTCAAACTATGTCTCAGAAATGTTTTATATAAATAAAAAAAATGTTGCATGCAATACTTCATGCATGGCAATATTAACAGAGCGATCACAACAAATACGTTTCGTTCTACCGATTTTGTAATAAAATTTATAAAAATGTAAAAATATAGCACAAAAAAAATCACAAACTAATGTTTTTTATTTTGAAATCACTAATGTTTCATGTTATAAAAAGTAATTGCATTTGCAATTGCTCATTGCTAACAATCATGTTTTTATTGAATAATTTCCAAAGAACGAAACGCTCTTGATAGAATTGACCTAATATCGAGCCCTAAAGTCGTAATAATATGCTTAACTGGCAGATAAAAGATAAACAATCATGTTTCTATCTGACAGCGCCATTTTAAAATTCCTAAATAATTTAGACGGAAGCATGGATAATTGTAGTGCCACAATGTCACAGACAGATACGTACATCAAACACACAATAAAACACCCTTCTGTTTGAGTCAGGAATTGAAAACAATATTAAAAGCATGAATATATCATTTCTGTCGACAAAACTATAGACAAGTGTGACATAGACAGAAATGACAATTTGAAGTAATTTGTAAATTGTGGTTTTAATTTTGCAGTTAGATTGTAAATAATTTAGGCACAGTAAATAATTCCACATTTACTGTTATCAATTGTTATAAATTAAATTAAATTAAATTAAATTAGAGAGTAGTTAGGGTAAAAATAGTTTTCATCTTTGTTATAATCGTGATTGTATTAGGCATTGTCATTGAACTAGTATGCAGAAACGCTACCACCATGTTAACGGTCTTTGAAGTAACAGGCCATTCAGCTATTGAGAATTTGATCCGGTGGCTGCTGTGCGGCCGGCCGGAGCGCTCACTATTTTGTGGCTCACGCGTGTAATGTTCCTTATTCCGTTGAATTAAGGCTCACACACGAACACGTCAGTGTCACTTTGCCAGATCATGAAACCCAAGCCTCAGACAAATCGAATTGAAGAGCAGGGGGGAACATTGCAATTTCAATATTGAAATAAAGTATTGGATGGAAAATGGAAAGTCCATCATTGTAAATTAAAACTTCATCAGTGTACGCACGTGGAGATTCATCAAAGGCAAGGTGCAGCAATATTTAATTTAAAATGTCAGTTGTTTTATAATCTACTACAAAGGCTTCGAGAACGTCAAAGCTTCAAACTGGTATTGGATATGTGAATTACAAAAGATTTTACAGTCTGACACACAACAATTTTAAAATCAATCGCAGAGTGGAGCGGGAATGTATACGTGAGGTGCAATCCAAAGGGTTCAGAATGAATGCACAACTGCAAATAACAAATATTGAATCCAATTGCAAAACGCCAAATAACACCGTCTTATCTGTATAAACGCGACTTTAGTCAAATATTATTTTTAAATTTTTACCTGACTACGAAGGCAAAAGGAAGGGTTATGATTTTAAGTTATTGTCTAATGTGATGTTTGTATTTACGTATGTCCCTTTGTAGTGCCTACTCGTAAAGTATAAATCTGACTAATGAATATGGTGTCAATCGATTTAATAATATAGCCGGTACTTTAACAATTTAAGGAGTAAATTATTCCACAAGTTACAGTATTTTTCACTTTTAGTCGTCTATTTTGGAACCGTCGTCGATTTTTATTTTTTCACAGCACAGAGTAATGTCTACTACAAACTGAAATGAAAAATTATTCAGTACTTTCCGCTGCTTCCAATCAAAGTTTCAAAAGATGCAAACTGTACGAAAATGCATTTTCAACTGCCCTGAAAGATATTTTGTCTCTTGCTATAAATCTGTGCAAAGGCGTACTTAATTATGGAAAAAGCTGTGTATTTGTCTGTTTTCTAAAATCCAAATTAGATTTTGGAAACCTTTTTGTGCGCTCTGAAAGTGTTGATTAGAAGTTGCGTATTTCTTTAAAAAATAAGCGAGAGCGAGTCGGACTCGCGCACTGAAAGTTGCTTGATAGTCTTGATACTTTTTTTTCATAAGTTTGGCATGCACTATGCAGTCCATCTTAACCTTACAAATGTACCCAGGTGTCAAGTATAGTATAGGTCATATGCAAATGCAATAACCGTTATTATAATACCTGAAGCTAAATGCTTAGACACCTCACAGAAATTCCGCGTACCTACTCGTAGTAGGTAGGTAGGTTTCCCCGTATATTGCTTCATTTGTCCCCTACTGTATCTTTCCTAATCAGAATATTCAATGCATGCCTAACTCCACTAACTAAAATTAATTTACATGGACATCTGAGATTCTCGCTGCCTTTACGCTGCTTTTAGTTACGACTGTCCATTGCAATCTGATTGCCTTGAGCGCGGGCACGTATATGAGCTGGCTAATGAATATCATTCATGCCCCCGACATTGCCTGGGGATAGATGGACATAGGTAAATAAATCCAATTCTGAGCGACCGAGCACCTGTCGTAATGCGACGCTTTAAGGTCATGACGCATTTTTACGTCCGTGTACCCTCGAAGGACCTTTCCTGAAATAGGTACCTACCTATGAATAATTTTTATTTATTTATTTGAGTTAAGTGATGACCAGAGCTGAGTTGTACCATCTTATTTTAACCGTAACAACAACAATAACCGGTGATTTTTGTATAGAGTGACAGATTTGTGACGTTTGTCAAAGTTAAAGTAAGATGGTGCAACTCAGCCTTAAAGTTTCTTACAGGATGTAATAATTACGTCAAGAAAGTATACAAATCTGTTTATCATAAAATACCTGCTCTCTTTACCTCTTTACCTCTGTAACAAAGATAAACTTTCTAAGATAAAAAAATGTAACTATATAAGTATTTAATATTACAAAAAAGAAAATGTCTTTAATTTTAAGTACAGTTAGTGGAAAATAATTACCTATACCAACACGCTAATAAAAACCGGAAGCCTTTTTTAATGTCTGGGTGTATTGCATATGTCACTCCTGAGTATTTTCCACTTTTTTTAAGGTGTGATCGTCCAAATAGTCCGAACAGACTTAAATATTTAGGTGGACTAAAAAGGCGATATTACCCTAACGTATGTTCGAGATGGTAGTTTGCTAATCGAATGTGTTGGGAAGGCTGGATAACGTCATTGAGTGGCAAAAGTTTTTAAATAACACCGTGTTATAAAGCTGTTAAGGATTTAATTTGGAAATATTTCATGATGTAAAATTGTTATTTTGGATATAGACCTTACAACAGGGAAATAGGTATCTGTTATTTAGGTACTAATAAACAAAATGAGGTAATAAATGCACACTCAGACGCTGCCTTTACTATAATGGAGATTTGAACAATGCATTCAGAATATTATTCCCGTGAAATGAGAAGAGTCATTATTATTAAGTTTAATAAGCTTATAGACTGAACGTTTTTAATATGAACTTCAGTTCATTTAAATGATAAAACATATTATTGCTGTAGAGGTAGAGCTGTTTTTGTTTTTTCATATCGTAAAAAAATATTTGGATTGATTTGACAATCCTCTTTTCGTCGAAGCTTTAAAAACTATTTCTCTGTGGTGCGAAATGTTTAAATGTTTGGTGTCAAAAGCCTGTCATGTTAATATTTTGCAAACACGAAAAGTTTATTTGTTTTGTTTTGATAACTGCAGGATTCTGATAAAATGTAAGTATTTGTATAACTTACAAAATATTTTATTTATCACTTATATTGAGGGTATTTTTCGAAGAAACTTATCTCTCAAAAAATGCTCAAAAATTGTAATTTTTAGAACCATGAACTTGAAAGACAAATTTTAATGTAATGACCACCCGGCCCCTTTAATAATGGTTAATTAACACATAAATAATGAGTAAGTACTTAAGACTAGTGATACTGACTATCTATAAAGAGTAGAACATTAAAATAGTCCTTAGTTTCTATCCAATCGGAAATCAGTTAAGATCTTGTTACGATACTAATGATATCGATAATGAGCAGGTCAATCGAGGGACGCCACTAATAGCACCCCTTAGGCCATGAGCTACCAAGCTGGTTTCGCTTTTCATCAGACTCTGCCCCTGTGAGTTCAGACTTAAGCTTCAACCACACCAACGCGTGCAGATCGCCATCGCCGGCGCGATCATAGGCTAATGACAGGTCGCGCGACCCATGACAGTCCGAACGACTAGTCATTGGCCTATGATCGCGCCAGCGATAACGATATGCACGCGTTGGTGTGGTTGAAGCATAACAATGAGTACACTCAATAGCTGGAATGGTTAATTTCAGAGCTCACAATGGGGTGTATGCTGCGCAGTGACTTGATGACGCTGTGTGATATGTATCTCCAACGAGAGGCCGGCTTTGAGACTCTCTCGCAACTTGGCGAGATGGGCTGTGTCCAGTTTTTGGATGTAAGTATTAACCTTTTTTATTTAACAAGTTTCCTTCATAAACTTCCAAAGTTCGAGTATATTTAGGTGTCTTGTGGACATAGAGACCTCAAAAAATGTAGGAAAACCCGTCATAGTCACATAAATTGTCATGTCACGTGGACGTTTTATTTTTAAGAATTTAACCTCAGGAATTTACGTAATATCCTTAAAAATACAGTTGGTACAGTTAAATTGCGTCTTTTACATTATAATTAAACATACTATTAATCTCTTAATAAATACTTTATAAATATAATTAATCGACTCCTTTCAATAACACTATTACCAACTCTATAACCCTATCTGTCAAGTCTACCCAACTATAATTGATCCTTATTAAACAACCATCAATTTTAATCTTTTAATACAATTAGCTGAGAGATATTTATTTCCAAATTATTCTAGAACATAGTCACAAAACTTAAATTAGGTTCTGGCGGAACTAGAAATACTACTTAGCAAATTCCAGGTAAAGTTTGCAAGGCAAATATTTAATGCAATATTCTCACCTCGGTATAAATAAAGGTTTCTTTTGTTAGTCTTGTAAATTCCGTAAACAAGAAAGGCCTTCTATTCAACACTACTCTGGGAGCTCACATACGAGCAACAGTATATCGGCAACTTAAGTCGGCGACAGTCGCCGACAATCGCTGACGACAGATATATTTTGTCGACCACTTTACGATTATCCAACTGAGTAGCTATCTTAATAAATAGAGGTCAAAATAAAATTTACACATTGCCGGTGGGCTTGCAGGTATTCTATAAAGTATGTAATGGAAAATAGTATTCATAATTTTAGTAGTATAATCTGTTAAAAGTCGCGGGAGGAACCTGGATGCGGGCAGCGCAGGACCGTTCATTGTGGAAACCCTTGGGGGAGGCCTTTGGAGCAGTGGACGTCATTTGGCTGAAACGAACGATATCCGTTAAGCTAGCACCCATTTATAACAAGCATATTAATTGCTTAATTTGGGGCTAGAATGGCACTGTGTGAAATTGTCCACAGATGTTTATTATTTATTTTATACATTGCTTAAATACTCCAGGCATTCTTTAGATTACAAGTATAGTATAGAATACCTGAATTATAATTCAGGTTCACACTGCCGGTAATATGAATATGTTATGAAGCTGACCGTCACCTACCACTATCGCAAGCCGTCGCCGACGTAATGTCGCTCGTCTGTGAGCTCTCTCTTATTGTTAGATAGATCCCCAGGTGTCTCAGTGGCACAAAACAGGAGTGCGGTGTACCTAGGTGGCTTATTTTGATACGATTTGTGAGGACAACTCGCACGTGAATCAAAGTATGTTAGGGGAATTGTTCAGAAGTGAACACGGAAATTTTAAGACGCTTACATCTGTGAAGGTAGTGCTTGTTTTCACTAAGATGTTAAGCATTTGTGGAACAATGAAGCTAATTTTTAATGTCTTGCCATGTTGGAAACTTTAACGATGTGTACAGGGTATTCAGTGCATACTATGCACAAAATACATTCATGACTTGGTGTGAAGAAATGGTAACTGAACTTTTTAATAAAATTCAGGGTTCGTTTTCTTTTTTTTTTCCATATACTATAAGGCTGGGTTGCACCATCTTACCTAATTATAACAAACGTCAAAAGTCTGATAAACTCCAAACAAAAACATCAGTGATGGCTAAAGTTACTGTCAAAAGTAAGGGTGGTGGTGCAACTGAACCTTAAAGTTCAGAGAGAGAGCGCAGCTGTAACAGATCGTGTGGCTATCGCCACAATATTCTTTCAGTTGTTATTAATTAATACCTACCCAAGGGGTTAAAGAAGGGGGGTTATAAAGTACCTAATTCATCTAAAAGTATCGTGAGGGTTACAATGACTGAAGTTTCAACCCTGTTATCGGATTTTGTGATCCTCCATACGCCTCAGACTTGGTTTCATTCAACCGGCAACGGCTTAGCGTACCCTCCAAAGCACAAAATCACAGGAGTAGTTTATTTTCTTACAATGAGGGTTTTCGCTATTGAAAAATCCGCCAGATGGCAATACGTCGACGCGAGGTCCAAATGCTGCATGATTGGTTATTTTTGACGTGACATTGACAGATATGTCAAAATCCACCAATCATGCAGCATTTGGACCTCCCGTCTACGTATTGCCACCTGGCGGATTTTTCAATCGCGAAAACCCTCATTGGTTGATTTAAGTCTGCCATGGCCAAGCAAAAGTGGAAATAAATGAATGAAAAAATATACAGCACAAATGGATTTTATGTCCCTCGTGGAAATAAAACCTAGACAAAAAGTGTCCAACAGATTACCAAAGGCGTATTTTGTTATGAATTAACCTTGTACCATCCCACAGTTGGGAAAATTATCTCAATCTCACCCACAGATTCCTATTAATAGTCATTCGACTCTCAGTCCCTACAAGTTTGATCAAATCGTCTCACCATCTGTATGGTTTGTAGGGCCATACATTTATCTAAGTAGAGTTGAAGTTAGTTGAAGTCGAGTTGAAGAGCACGTCGAGAAGAATAGATCTCCAAAGTTTAAAGTTTATATTGTAGTAAAATACTGACAGAGTTATCGTGGCAAATCTTTTCTTGAGTAGTAGTGTTACGTGGGATGGTTGTTGACGTACTGAGTTATAATAAAGAAAAATACTTAAAATAGTAACTAACGCGCGCCCAAAAAGTAGGACGCAAACGTAAGCGTAAAAGTAAGTGCAATGTACGATGGCTTGCCCGTACATTGGCAACCCGAAAAGAAAATAAGATAAACTAGGAAGTAAAACTATCAAGATTAAGATATGCCATTACAAAGCAAACAATTTTTTAAATACTAATCGTCAAAACTAAAAGTAACGTGGTTCTTCTTTGGTGCCGCAGTAGCAGGCGTTGGAGGCCGGGACTCGCGGGGGCGCGGCGCCGGCGGCTGGGCTGGGGCTGTGTGTTCTTGACCCACCCCGTAGTGTGTCTTTATTTCTTCCAGTTCAAATGCTTCATTTGTATGAGTTGTCATGCCGTTGTGCTTGGTACGGTAAGAGTTGACAAGTTTTCTGGTAATCCATACACTCATTCCAATTATTGCTGCACTGAGGAGTGCATAGCATATGGTGTATTGATGAATGTCGTGATTGGAAATAGATGTGGGTAAAACTTCGTTTTCATGCAGGGAATGTAGTCGCTCGTCAATTTCTTGAAGTTCAGTATCATGTGTTTCTCGGAGTACTTTCCATGACACATTATGGCGAGTTAATTGGATAATGTTGTTTGCCGTAGAGTTGAGAGTTGGGATTTCGGAGTAGTGGTCGATGTTAATAATTTTGCTGTTGTATTCATTGTGCGAGTGAATAGTGAAGTCCTTGGATTGTAGTACACATCCTTGCGCTAGGTTTACTATTCCAGATGACGTCATAGAGTGCGACGTCACGTCAAAGTTGCAAACCGTGCGCAAAGTGCAAGCCTCGCAGCAAACGGCCAGCCAGCTGTTCGCTTCGTGTAATTCGATCCAGGCGTCATTGCACGACGCTGGCCTGACGTCACAAGTTGTCCCCGAGCTGTGACTCAGTAACTTAGCCTCGCACGGAGCATTGTAGTTATGCAGGTTGAAAATAGGCACATTTTTGTAACATAGATAATTATCTGTTTTGACTTGAGTACACAACTTCAAATCAGTTTCTGTAACAGATATGTAGGTGTTCTTGTGGAAGTTGACAGCAATGTATTGAGATTGCAGGTTTATAATTGTTGTACCCTTTTCAGTCTTGACAGGCAGTGGAATCATCTTGTAGATGAGGAAATCTTCGTCTGAAGTGAGTGGAATGTGAACTTCAAACAAAAAGTAATCTGAAGTAACTCTTGCTTTTGCATACAGTAGTTTGTAGACTGTTTTGATGTCTTCTCTTATGTTTTCCACAGGTAAGGTTAATGATTTCGGCAATTTTCCAGAAATGTCATTAAGTTGGTCAATCAGGTTTACTGGAGTAAGTAAGTGCACGTCCATATGTCCTTTATAGACGTCAGTGAGTGTGTCGAATAGCATGTCTTGCATAACTCGCATATTTTTAATGAGTAAATATGCTGTCAGTGACGCTGAGTTGAAATAACTAGTGGCCATCATGGCTTCCATAGTTGATTCGATCTTGGCTAAGTTGGTGTCAGTTTGGTTCATGTAGCCTTCCATCACGGAGACTTGGCGATTTATGTTGTCTTCAGTTTTCTTTATTACATGTGGAAGTCTGGATCTGCGAGCTTCAAGTTTTCTAAGTGTGGCCATTCATTTGGCTCAAATGACGAGTTTGGCAATTTGTTAGTGAGCTTTTTCATTACGAGGGCTTGTACCTCAAACTCGTAACTGGAGTAAATGGACTTGCAAGACAGATTTAGACGTCCTTTGCAGTCTCCAGAAACAGATCCTACTCCTGTTATGGTTGCGTTCAGACGCTTCCTAGGCAGACGTAGCAGTTGCGCCGCCCTTTCAGTAATTAAGTTCACTTGCGAGACTTGATCTAGTAAAGCTCGAAGTTTAATTTGAGTGCCGTTTGTAGACAGCACTTGCAGCTGTACAGTTGGCAGTAAGATCTCCACATCTTCCGTCGATAGATGATTGGAAGATGGTTGAGAAGAAGTTGAAAGTCGTGGTTTTGAGCTAGTTTCGTTCGATGTTTTAGTTGTTGGTGAATATTTCTTTGTAGAGTTGTGCAATAAAGTGTGGTGTCGCATGTTGCATTCTTTGCAAGTTTTTGTAGAATTGCATTTGTCGTTGCCGTGCCTGTATAAGCAGTTTTCGCACAAATGCAGTTTTGCAACAGTGTTATTGCGTTGAGTGGGGTTCATGTCGATGAACTTTGGACATTGCATCAACACGTGATTCTCGTTACAGTTTGGGCACTTTCCATAAGTAGTGTAATAAGTTTTCTTAGGTTCGTTGTTGTATTTCTTGAATGAATAGTTTCTCTCGTTAGTATTCCACGATGTAATGTTTCTGTTTGAAGTTGAAGTCTTCGTAAAAGTATGCTTCTGATTTTGAGTACCAAAAGCTTCTTTTTTGGTGTTTTTCATGGACTCGTAGGCCATGAACTTGCACTCGAGAAATTATAGAAAGTCGTTTAGTGGCTGCAATTCTCTGTGGTCTTGTAGTTCTTTCATGTATTCCGAGTAAGTACTTCTGTCAAGTTTTAGTGACATCAGGTGGACAATAAGTGGGTCCCACGTAGTCGTGTCAATGCCAATGTTTGTGATTCCATTCAAACATTCAGTGATGACGTCGTGCATCTTTTTCAAGTTGTAGCTCTCAGGATTTTATATAGTAGGCAAGTTGAGCATGGTGTTGATGAAAGATGTAAACTGAAGGCGTCGGTTTCCATAGCGTTGCGTTAGTATCTCCCAGCATGAGTTGTAGTTGTCGGCACTGATACTGAGATGCTGCACTATGCGCTCTGCCTCGCCTCTCAGTTTAGATTTGAGATGCTGCATCTTCTGAGAGTTGTTTATCATTGGATTGTTGTGAATGGTTTCCATGAAAAGATCTTTAAAGGAAATCCATTGAGTATAGTTGCCAGAAAATTCAGGTATTTCCATTTTCGGCGCTGATGTTTCGTAATGCACAGTCGACCATATTCTTGAGTTTAAAACTCGTCGGATGTCGTCATACTTGTCTTCCATTTCGACAAATATGTTGTAGTATTTGTCATTAGAGCCCTTGTACTTAGCTTCTAATTCCCAATGTAGTTTGTCAATATCTTGCCACTTGGATTTTAGTATAGAGAGATGGTCTTGAAGCTCCCACTTCTCTGTGATTGTTTTGAGGTCAATTTTGGACATAGCACGGTCAAGAGCCTTGAAGTTACACATTTGTTTTTCCAGCAGTGAGTTTGAAGATGAAGTTTCATCCGAGCTGTCCTCCAGCATTCCTGATAGGTCGAATTCCAGAGACTTGGGCTCAGATAGTTTTTTCAGTAAGCTCTCCATGCTTGTTTTAGTAGTTTCGTAAAGTTGTTTCGTATTCTCGTAGATGTTTTCGGTGAAGTAGTTGATGTTCTTGTCTTCGAACGTTTCTAGTAGTATTTATGTCGTGCACTGAAGTCGCTCCACTGTGCCTCGAGAGACTCCAGTCGTTTAAGTAAGTATTCTTGGTTTTTTCGGTTTTCGCTGTCTTTCTTGTAGTTAGAGCAGAGAGTTTTGATGTTGTTGAAACACTGTTGTTGTAGTTCCAGCATGATGTTGTTGAAGTAGTTGATTGTAGTTGTAGAAGTTGGATGAAGTTTCGTAAGTAGTTCGTAGCTTAGTGATCTGGCACGTAGTTGACGGTGGCAGATGAAGCTTGGTGTTGGTTCGTTCCAGGAGGTAGTGCAAGTACGTGATAGGATTCCTCTGCGATATGTGCGCCTTCTCAATTGATCTGGGGATTTCCTCTTCCGGAAGGCCAGTCAACCGATTCGCTACCGCAGATTTATCACTGATCACACACTGTACACTTCACTGGTGAATTTATACTCGAAGGACCATTAAATGTATGGTTTGTAGGGCCATACATTTATCTAAGTAGAGTTGAAGTTAGTTGAAGTCGAGTTGAAGAACACGTCGAGAAGAATAGATCTCCAAAGTTTAAAGTTTAATTGTAGTAAAATACTGACAGAGTTATCGTAGCAAATCTTTTCTTGAGTAGTAGTGTTACGTGGGATGGTTGTTGACGTACTGAGTTATAATAAAGAAAAATACTTAAAATAGTAACTAACGCGCGCCCAAAAAGTAGGACACAAACGTAAGCGTAAAAGTAAGTGCAATGTACGATGGCTTGCCCGTACACCATCTTTTATGTGCGATCTCTTTGGCGGTAACCGTCTGCCACTAGTCGTATGACGTGAATGTTTAATAAGTTCTAAATGTAACGAACTCCTAACAACATTGAACAAGGTTGGGAAATAGTTGTTGCAGAATCATTCGGTACCATTTCGGTTAGCCTAAGCACTAAAGTTAATGAAAATAGCTCAAAGCGGAATGCTCTCACTGGTTCGGACTAACAAATAAATGAGTCCACGAGCACTGGACTTTGCTTGGCCATGTGGATAATCTTGAAATTAATAAGGATATAGCTTTCAAACCACTAATGTTAACTCCGAACAGCCATTTCAATTCAGCAAGTAAAGTTTGTCACTGCCAAGTTTTCAAACTAGTTGGCATGAATAGTGTAAAGGAAAAAGAAAAAATACGAACCCTGCATTTTTAAGTAGAAGTTTGTGGGTACGAACTAAATACCAGTATTTTAGTCCATGAAATGAAGAAAATGGTTCTAAAAACATTTTGCACAGTGTTAAAAATGTTTGTTCGAATTTTTATTCTCTTGCTGTTACCTACCAGGTATAACCTATTTACAATTTATCTGACTGATAAAGATACTTGTAATAAGCTAACTTAGCTTAATAAATATTGTTTTAGGTCAGCCTTAACCACATTAAATTATTTCAACTTATATTACAATTAAAATTACTTATAATTCAGCTAAAAACAAAGTTGAAGATTTTTGTTTACTGACGCGACACGTGGAAGCTATTAGCTTACTAAGCCTCTATTAATAGATTAATCTATTGGAATATTTCACGAAACATGAAATATTAAATTATTATGGACAATAAGGTCATGCTAATTTATTAGAATAATAACCAAAAGATAAGGAACACGAGTCACCCAAAATACTCCGTGCCAATTATTTTGGTAACTTAGTAATTTTAATTATTACTAGCGGCCGCCCGCGACTTCGTACGCCTGGATCCCATTTTACCCCCTTCATCTATCTTACGCGGTTTAGATTTTTTCATACAAATGTTTTTTCCCGCTAACTCCCGTTCCCGTTGGAATTTCGCAATATCCTGTTGTAACTAAGCTTTAAGTTTACTAAGAGACCTTCATGCCAAATTTCAAGCGTCTAACTTAAGCGGTTTAGATTTTTCATACAAAAGGATTTTCCCGGTAATTCCTGTTCCTGTGGGAATTTCGGGAATTCTTTTCTTAGTGCACCTCTACGGTACCTAAGCTACGTCCCTTATAAATTTCAAGTGCCTACGTTTAGCCGTTTAGGCTGTGCGTGGGTATGTCAGTGAGTCAGTCATACAAAAGGAATTTCCCGCTAATTCCAGTTCCCGTGGGAATTTTGCAATATCCTGTTGTAACTAAGCTTTAAGTTTACTAAGGTACCTGCATGCCAAATTTCAAGCGTCTAACTTACGCGGTTTAGATATTTTCATACAAATGTTTTTTCCCGCTAACTCCCGTTCCCGTGGGAATTCCTAAGTATCCTATAACCTGCCCAGGAGTATGAAGAATAATTGTACCAAGTTTCGTTAAAATCCGTCGAGTAGTTTTTGTTTCTATAAGGAACATACAGACAGACAGACAGACAGACAGACAGACAAAAATTTTACTGATTGCATTTTTGGCATCAGTATCGATCACTAATCACCCCCTGATAGTTATTTTGAAAATATATTTCATGTACAGAATTGACCTCTCTACAGATTTATTATAAGTATAGATGTCAGGATAATGAATTGTTTTGACTAAATACCTTTAAGTGCTAATAGAAACATATTTATTTTCCTATTATCTGTTTCTGTAGTTCCACAATGACACTGTTTATTAAGAAATCCATTATATACGTTTTCTTGACAAAGAAGAAAATTACGAAGGCCCCGGACGCAATTCCATTTCTAATAAACTTGTGTGTGTTAATGTTTAAGTAATAGACTTGGGAACTTGAAAGAATTGTGATTTTACAAAAGAGCTTTTTATAATTAAACTCTGTAAAAAATACTATAAAATTACTTCTACGACTGTTTCTCGGCGTCGCAAAGCTACTTAGAGCTTAGATAGTGAATAAAGTACGCGCTTACTCTTAGGTCATAACTGAAACAAATCGCAGAACATGATGCAAAGCGCGCACACAATAGTCAAAATATATACTACTTGCGTACTACGGTACAACATTAAAGGATGCGCTATTATCCTTGTCATATTTTCATTTTTAAGCCAGTGAATTTAAGGGTGCTCTTCCTCTGTGAAACGGATTTATCATGCTCTTGTCGTTTTAAAATAGGCGCGGGCGCGGGCGCGGGCGTCGTATTTATAAAGACACAGAGCCACCACTTTCTTTTTAACTTAAGTGTGTTTTCACCATCAATCCCTAATTTTTAATTGACCCCTATGGTAACACATAACAGGAAATTGGTTTTCATAGGGTTCACATAAAAATTAGGGATTGATGGTGAAAACGGGCATTAAGCCTACTGCCATCGTAAGGAAGCCCCTTAATAAAGCAAATAACACATTTCTCATAAAATCTCTTTCAGTTAAATGCAGATGTGCAGCCCTTCCAAAAACAATACGTAGCGGACTTGTGTCGATGCGCGGAAATGGAGCGCAAACTGCGCTACATGGAATCTGAAATGATTAAAGATAACATAGAAGTTGTTAGACATGACAAAGAACCTCGAGCCTTGCACCCGAATGAAATGCTACACTTTGAGGTAATGCCACAGAATAATAATAAGTAGGTACTTCGTACAGAAGATTTTCTTCGTGAAGGTATTTAAAAAAATGTATGCTCAATGTCGTTAACAATAATATTACACCATAATATTATTATGGTGTAATTTAGCTTTTCTCAAGAGTCGAGCACCATTTTGTTGACAAAAATCAGTGATCGGTACTGCGCTGAAGCCATAGGGCTGACTTCGGTAAAATGATGTGTGACGTGAGGTGCCAAACTGCGGAAAATGGTGGAGGAAATGCATGAATAAGCATGAATATATTTTTTGTTTCTATTATTATTCAGGCAGTTAAAATACTGCACAGTATTAATTACACCACCGTTTTTTTTTCTACTTTCCATCAAACATGTTTATTGTCTTTACAATGCAAATGGGTCCAGATGGGTGTCCTGTCGATTAAATATCCCAGTAGGTGCCGTCGCGCGTGTTTTGTTTTCCATGCAAACTCGCGGAGATGAACAGGCCTGGTAATGCTTTAAGGCTTGGTATTTCTGCTAAAGTAGGTATTTCGCGCTGTCAAAATCTGCGCGCGCAATACTTCGCCGAAGACAGCGCGCCAAAGAGCTCTCGCGGCTACACAGTATAGAAATACGCAGTTGGTTAGGTTAGGTTGACTTCCTTCCGTTCAAGCGTCATACTCACAGCACTTACTAATACAAATCATATCCAAGTGATACAAATTAAAACAACTTTCAAAATTTTTGTATTTTATATTTTAGAATCGAATAAATATAGAATATAACTGCCAAAGTAAACACGGTTCAAAGAGGCGTGGCGTCACCCGACCTTCCGGAAGTTCCGCGCCGGCTAAAAGAATTTCAAGATTACGTCACCCGACCTATCGGTAGATCCTCGGGAGCTTGAGCGATTGGAAAAACATTTTATGATCAGTTACTCGTAGTAGCGATTATTTAGCTTGGATAATAAATTATAGTTGTTGCAATTCACAAAGCTTTGCATGTGGTTAATTACATTAATCAGTACACGCATCAATTTTGTTCAGTCTTTTTGTTTATTAATAAATAAAAATATCATACTGAAATTGCATACATATTTGTTTGTATTGGTCTGGGTGTTTTCTTTCCATAATTTATGTATAACGTATGTACGGGGCTCTGTATCGAAAATCACTATGAGCAATAAGCATCACACACGGTTACCTGGAGTGCATTACCGCAGCAAAAAGCTTGCCATCTTAAATGAACGGTATAATATCGAGGTTTCGTCAGTACAGTTGCGAACAAAGGTGTTTGTGTAGTGTAGTTGAGTTGAGAGGTCAGATTATTGAAATAATAAAACGAACATTTAATCTTTTAAATACATTTTAAAAATAATTTATATCACAGATAACAATGAGAGGATGACATTGCAAGGTGGTGCCAGTCCAGTCTTAAATCCGTTGACATCTGCTGCATCTGCCATCTTTTTGGCTAGAAGATTCTTCTATCTTGCAGCTTAGACCTTTAGCTACAGACCTTAGACAGTATTTTTGAAACATTCTTACGCATAGAGGAGGAAGGGACGCTCTAGAGAAGTGGTTCTTAACCGGTGGTCCGCGGACCACTGGTGGTCCCTGGAGGCATTCCAAGTGGTCCACGATGTGCACTTGCACACCTTGGTCAAAACCACTTTTAACTGATTTTTGCAGTCAAACTGGTTTTGACCGATTATGAGGTGGTCCCTGACAAGACAAAAATTTGGTAAAATGGTCCCTCATGACTTAAAGGTTAAGAACCACTGCTCTAGAGACTCAAAACTACAAGGATACACATGAACTCCAGTTTTAAATCCGTTGATATCTGCTGCATCTGCCATGTTTTTGTAAGATTCTTCTATCTTGCAGCTTAGACCTTTAGCTACAGACCTTAGACAGTATTTTTGTGAAAATTCTTATGCATGGTGGAGGAAGGGATGCTCTAGACACTCAAGTCTACAAGGAGTCACATCAACTCCAGTTTTAAATCCGTTGACATCTACTGCATCTGCCATCTTTTTGGTTAGAAGATTCTTCCATCTTGCAGCGTAGACCTTTAGCTACAGACCTTAGACAGTATTTTTGTGAAAATTCTTACGCATGGTGGAGGAAGGGACGCTCTAGACACTCAAGTCTACAAGGAGTCACATCAACTCCAGTTTTAAATCCGTTGACATCTGCTGCATCTGCCATCTTTTTGGCTAGAAGATTCTTCTATCTTGCAGCTTAGACCTGTAGCTACAAACCTTAGACAGTATTTTTGTGAAAATTCTTACGTATGGTGGAGGAAGGGACGCTCTAGAGACTCAAGTCTACAAGGAGTCATATGAACTCCAGTTTTAAATCCGTTGACATCTGCTGCATCTGCCATCTTTTTGGCTAGAAGATTCTTCTATCTTACAGCTTAGACCTTTAGCTACAGACCTTAGACAGTATTTTTTATTATTTATTTTTGTCAGTGTGCTCTTCTAAAGAGTGTAAGACGATTGTATGTAAGTACTATTAAAATGTAATTTTAACTCATTGGTTTTGTCTCATATTTGAGGAATGTACTATGTATCATGAGTAGAGTCTTCGTTTAAAAGGATGCGAACGATTAAAATTTCAATAGGTAGACAAAATTGATAATTTTTAATTATCAAAAATTTAAGCTTTCTCCAGTAACACTGATATTATTATACTGTGACTCATCAAAGTCATCATTGTCAAAAATATTGACAAACCGCGAACTGTCACGGGCAAAAAACTGACACGCGTCCGTCCTCCGTAAGCGCCACCGCGCGACTGATTGAGATTGTCCAAGCCGTCATGGACGATTTTTTCCACATTTTTTAACATTGTAACTAAATAAGACGCAATATAAAAATTTCATCCGTTAAAAGCCCTCAAGTTATTTCTGAACTTTAGTTTAGTAAAAGATTTAGAATCTCAAATCGCTTATTTTAAAAATAAAACCATAAATAGAAAACGAATAGAGGTAATTTTGGGAATTTATTCTATCGAGTCAACTTCATCAAATCGTGTTTCCATCCGTTAATAGCCCTAGAAAATATCCTCAACTATGCCCAATAAAAATCTTAGCCTTTAATTTTACTGTTTAGTACCTCAAAAATGAAAAATGAAAACCTCATTTTCGCCATTTTCTCTGCTACCCGGCCTTAAAATATAAATATCAGTAGTCAGTAAGTAAATATTTTAGAGATATATAATGAACTACACTGAAATGTCCCACCAAACTCATTGACAGGCAGGCGCCACCATCGTTCAACTGTATAGTTTCCAACATGACAAAAATCGGAACTAGCGATCCGGTATTGATGGTGGCGCCTCCCTGTCAATGTTACTGATAGGACGGGTCGTTGTAGTTAGACAAAAAGTGACGTAATCAACGCACAGTTGTTTTATTTTCAGTCAATTTGAAAGTGATTGTCTTGCATTGTGCGACGCACACAGGCTATCAATTTTTGTGAAAATGAAATGGGTTTGCCAGTCTTAGTTTCGTTTAGTTCGTTTCAGCCAAATGACGTTCACTACAATAGTTTATTACAACATGATTTTTAAAAAGATTTCCCTTTCAAGTCCTTACATTATTTAATTGGGCAGGCACGAAAAGGGCACTACGTGTTCGAATAGACCCTACCCCTCAGGCGACTCGCTTCAGTCTCGCTAGATTGTGGTAGTGCATTTACCTCCACAGTAAGCGGATTGCCAAGTGAAAATTTCGTGAGCGTTGTCACCAAGCCGCCTAAGCATGACCGTTCTTTGCAATTCATTGAACTTTTGTCAGGCTTGCTATAAAAGTATCTTAAATCCATGAGACAGGCCGCCTACGACCAGCAGTTCCATGGTTGCCTACCTGGAGATTCGCCCACATTGACTAATTGGAGACAGATATTCGGGTTCAAAGACATTTATTTATAAAATAAATGTTTTTTAACTTTGTCTGCGTCTACGCTGCTATTTATAATAAATCAAAATTAATTAACCATAATATAAGAAGTATTATTTTTCCAATACCAAAAAATTAAGATATTACATAGTTCATAGTATTCACTTATGAAAATCATTTCAAAACCAATCTCGAATTTCAAAAATAGGCAATTATGTACTGGAAATACTATTGTTCAACGGTTTTTCCAAACGTTTTTAGCTGGGTCCCTTTTGATATCCCATTTGACTTTAATTTGTACAGAACATACTAGAAAAATGGGAGGACGACATCGTGGAAATGTCGACTAACCACGTCAACCTGCTGAAGAATTACGTGGAACTAACCGAGATGTATTACGTGCTTGACCAAATCGGACCTCTGTTGGGGGACACGGAATTTAGACGGGAATCTTTGTTAAACAAAGATAAAAGGTAAATTAGTACACTCTCTGACAATTTATGGACTAAGCATTCTGAATTATTTGAATGATAACAGCTGTCTGCTAATAAGTTCCACAGAAAAGCAACGACAATGCTAAAAAGTCTTGACTTACTCGACTTAACCATGAAAGCAAGATGCCCTCGATTACGACCCGACCTTGTTGTTTGGTCGTAAAAATATAAGTTGAATTTGAATTTGAATTTGAATTAACCCACAGCAGATGCTGATAGCGAAGCCAAATTATCGACTCTTGTTCTGCATATTCACTAAAAGAGATGTTCGTTCGTTCGTTTCAGCCAAATGACAGCCACTGCTGGACAAAGGCCTCCCCCAAGGCTTTCCAAAATGAACGGTCCTGCGCTGCCCGCATCCAGGTTCTTCCCGCGACCTTTACCAGATCGTCGGTCTACCTAGAAGGAGGCCTGCCAACGCTACGTCTTCCAGCCCGTGGTCACCACTTGAGAACTTTTACTTTAACACTCGAGAAAAGAGATGATACTTTTCTTATTCTATCCTCACAGCAGCAGCAAATCTCCACGTTTAGTTGAACAAGGCCAGTTGGGAGCCCAGCTGGTCATCTTCACGGGAGTGGTCAGACGCAGCAGAAGCTTCCCCTTCGAGATGATGCTGTGGAGGATCTCTCGTGGCAACATCTACTACCGACAGGCCAGCCATGATAAACTGATTCAAGACCCGAAAACTGTAAGTCATCAAAACTTAACTTGACTTTCAGTCCATTCCCAAATGGACTACCGAGTTCTAAGTGAAAATGGAGAGTCAATGAAGACTGCGCATTGGATGTTAGTATTTTTTGTGTGACTGTCGAGTTAGGCTCTTAACATATTTATCGAGGTGCTACGCCACATAGTTTTTGTGATAATATAGTAACATACCCCGACCCAGCATTTACCTTTTTAGAACCAAGAAATACGAAAGGTGGCGTTTCTTGCAATTTGCCAAGGGGAAGAACTGAATAACCGCATGCAGAAGGTATGCAGCGGGTTTGGTGTGAACGTCTACCCATGTCCGAAGACCTTCGATGAGAGAATGGAAATGATCGCCAAGATCGGTTACCGGATCCTCGATTTAGAACAGGTCATATCAGTTTTGCTAATGTTTTTAAGTAAATAAAAAGTACTTACGTTTGTAGAATTTTGTCATGCATAAAAGAGATGCTTAAGACACATAAGATATAGAGCAGTTTTTTCTTGCTTCCAAAAATCATGGAATCTTTAAGCTAACAAGTTAGAGGTTAATGACTAAAAATTACACCCCAAAAGGATTTCTCAATTTCCACCTCCCTAAAAACCTGAACAAATCCTTATTTTTTTATCTTATTCCATACTCATTTTAAATAAATCTTGTAGGTGATAAAAAAGACGCACTACCATAGATGCAAAGCGTTACGAGTGATAGCTCGGCAGTGGCACACGTGGATGATCCAAGTGAAGAAAGCCAAGGCCATATACCACAATCTAAATCTCTTCAACCTGGACATAACGAAGAACTGCCTGATCGGTCAGTGCTGGGTCCCCGATACAGATTTGCGACTCGTACAAGATAGTTTGGAGATTACATCGGTAAGTTTTTCCGTAAAAATTATTAACTTTTAACTTACTGTAACAGCCTAACCTCACTACGAGTTTAATACCTATTTCAAAGTAAATCACTTTAAGTGAATTTATGCTCTACATATCCTAGTTTTTGCTAGCGATAGGCCCATACCTATAGCCTATCTCTGAAAACACAGTTCACAGCATTTTTGTTGCAAAATATTATACTTTTCACAACCACATTAGTTATCTTTATGTGTAATCGACTATACATAAAGAACGCCCGTTTTTAATAATATATTTAAAAAATCGGCTGTTCTCTCTTGCTGTTTCAGATGAGGCAATGATTTTGTTTATGCAGGTTCTTATAACTATCAACCCCATTCCATCATTTCAGCAATCAGTCGGTACTACCGTGCCATCGTTTATGTCAAAAACGGAAACTAACGCAAAGCCTCCGACGTATCATCGCACCAATAAATTTACGTACGGATTTCAAAATCTTATCAACGCATATGGCGAGTCCACTTACAGAGAGCTTAATCCAGGTAAGACTACTTTACGTGTTGAAGGTTAGCCGATTTTAGGAGGTATCAAATATTTAACATTGGTGGTGATAGTTAATTCATGTCAGGTTACATCAAGAACTAAATTAAGTTAGTTTGGCTTAGCTCCTTGCTTGAGAGAGATAATACCGTCGGGTTTTAGTGGGGATCTTCTGGCAGGGAGAGTCCCACATATAACCCACTCACCATCCCCATCAGCTAGTGAGTAGGTATGTGCAAAGCATTTCCCGACGGAAAATGTCGCATGGCTGACGCAGTTTCTCTTTGTATGGTACACAAACTATGGAAAACTGCGTCAGCTATGCGAGTTAAGCTGAACTAACTTAGCCTGGCCTTTGGTCTGACTCTGCAAGTTCTACAACTCTCTTAAGAGCTGGCCAAAGGCTACCAGGGTCGCCGTCGTAACTTAAAAATATGACTACGCAGCTACGGTATCTCGTCCGTCTGACCTTTTCCGGACATAACGAAAGCTAAAGCTGAAGATGCCTTATACTTCAACATCATCATTATCATTTCAGTCTTAGGACGTCCACTGCTGAACATAAGCCTCCCCCAATGAATTCCATGATTGTCGTTTGGTAGCGGCCTCCATTCAGCGCCTTACTGCTACCTTTATGATGTTGTCCACCAACAAGGTGGACGCCCCACGCTGTTTTTCAGTACGCTTTTACTTATTTTATAATTCACAGAACTATTTTACAGGGCTATACACGCTGATTACTTTTCCATTTCTCTTTGCACTGATGTTCGCTGACATCGGCCATGGGTTGATCATGTTAATGTTTGGCATATGGATGGTGGTGGATGAAAAGAAATTGATGGCGCAGAGATCTACCAACGAAATCTGGAAAATATTTTTTGGGGGTAAGTGATCCAGAACAGCATTTACTATTAGTCATTTGATTATCAATAAGTGTTTAGAATGATTACGTTGATCAAAGAGAACATCATGGAATTAGACATATTGAAATTCATAATAAGCATCAGAAACTACAGGTGTAGCGTTTAACATAGCCCGTGTATGCGGTAGTAGAGCGGTACAGAGGTGTTTTTGATACGTCAAAACGTCATCGAACTTGTGTGCCGTGGACAGCTCTGTTACGTCACGTCACCCCTTTTGTACCGCTCCATACCGCAGGAACTGACTCAGTTATACATATACCATGACTGTAACAGTAGTTGTACCCACAAAAAGTGTGACAATATAGATCACAATATACGAGTAATGTTCTTTTTATCTCAGGCCGTTATGTGATTCTGATGATGGGCATGTTCTCAATCTACGCTGGCTTCATCTACAACGACTGTTTCTCCAAACCTTTCAACATGATGGGCTCTTACTGGTTGAACCACTACACCAGAACTGAACTTGCAGACTTTGAGCAGCTCGACCTGAATCCTAGCTTGGACACACGTAAAGTGTACTGGTTTGGAATAGACCCAGTATGGGCGGTAAGTTACCGATTTAAAATCTTCAAATCACTTTTCATACAACATGATTTACGAGTAGGTACTTGAAAGACAAGAACGATCGCCAGGATGCATATCCACGACCTTAAATGGTCAAAACTAATAATTTCATTTGGATACCTAACGTATTAGATTTTTGAAATCAATAGGATACCTCTTTAATTTTTCACATTGATAAAGTCGTGCTCGTTTTAAATCGGCAATTAGGGCAAGAAACTACGCTCTTATTAATATTAGAAAACCACTTTAATTACTCGAAAAATTATTTAACTTTGATTTACTAATGCTAAAAATAAGGTAAAGTATAAGAAAGAGTTGCTCACAGAACCGTCGACCTGATTAAGGTTGTAGAAAGCCATCGATGCAGACCACCATGGACTATTCTCGCGGAAACTACACGACAAAGGCTCGGCACTGGACATTTATAGCACAAAACCTTTTTACTCAGAATTAAGTGAAATCCTTTAATGCTTTTAAAAACATGATTATTTTTAGCAAGATTAACAACAATAGTGTATCATGGCAAGGGTATAAAGGGTTAATGGTGCGCTCACCACAATGCATGCCCTAGTGATAGCTTTTAAGTCATTTACGTCGCAAATTATGTTATGAGTAACTCACCTACAGTAAATAGAAACCTCCTCTTTCAATCATAATCTTCAACGATCATTTACAAAAACAAAATAATAATCGTACGCTATGTAATATTAATTTATTAGAAATAAAGTATGATCATATCCAATCAGTCAATAAATTATTCTTTATTACCAGCGTTACAGTAATTCTTAGCTATATACTAAAAACCGCTTTTCAGCCCATTCGTGAAGCATGCACTATCTTATTTACGAGGGGCGGCTGAAAAGTTTTGAGCCTAGGGTATTAAAAATGCCGATAGAAAAGTATAAAAAATATATTTTTCTATTTAATCTCCCTCTACTACAACGGACTTCTTACATTTGTGTAAAAGAGCTTTTAACCCATTGAAAAAACATTCGCAATCTTTGCCTTCGAAATGAGCCTTTAACGCTGCCTTAATTTCTTTGTCACTCAAAAATCTTCGTTCCTGGAGGACTTTTTTCCAATTTGAGAATTAGACAAAATAGCTAGGGATTCGGACTAAACTGTGTGGTGGGTGATTAATTTCTTGAAATCCAGTTTTACCCGGGGCAAGTCATGCAACATGCGCGGTGTGCACGGGCGAATTGTCTTGCAATAAAAGATTTCCTTTCGCCAGTTTGCCTCTTAATATTTCAACAACCACTTGACGTACTCTTATCAGCAGTACAGCATAATAATCCCCGTTTATTGTAGTTTTTTTTAAGTAGGTAGTCAATGAATAAAATTCCTCCACAATCCCAAATATAGTGGCTATGAGCTTGGGTATCGATTGCTCCACTTGAATTTCCGCGGCGGCGTTTTCCCTTTTGAATCCATTGCATTGACTCTTATTTTGACTCTAGATCGTACTGCCGGATCTATTATTTATCAGTCGTGACAATGTGAGAAAAAAAATTGTTAGGATTATGACCAAAGATGTCCTAAAACTCCTGCGAAGTTGTGACTCGACGCTGGTTGTCGAGCGGCGTGAGCATTATTGGCACCCATCGCGCGTACCCCTATTTCATGTGTAAATGAGTATGAAAAATATCGCCAATATGCTCCTTGCTAATGCCTATAGCTTCAGCTATCTGTCACAGCTTAATTCGCTGATCTCTTAAGCAAGATTCTTTAAATTTTCATTATTTTATTCGTTAATGGCGAAATCTGGCCGCCCTGACTTGCGGTCATCTTTAAGCGACTTCCTGCCATGCTTGAACTATCGGATCCAATCTTTCATGGTGGCAAATGAAGGCCCAGACTCCCCATAAACTGTAGACATCTCTTCAAATGTTACCGTCAGCTTTTTGTTCCTCTTTTTGAGGAATTTTATGACAACTGTGTACTTCAATTTCGTACATTGCGCGGATGACTGAGACATGATGTTGTTTACGGATTAATTACTAAAAGCGTAATGACGCTAATGAAATGAAACTTTGTACATATACTAAGGAGGTTATTGGCAAATTAATTCAATCAAAATAAAGTCAATAATAACACTTGAACATACTTAGGCTCAAAACTTTTCAGCCGCCCCTCGTACGTAACTAGCGGCCGCCCGCGCCCGCGACATCCCACGCGTGGATCCCGTTTTACCCCCTTAGGAGTGGAGTTTCGTAAAATCCTTTCTTAGCGGATGCCTACGTCATAACATCTATCTGCATGCCAAATTTCAGCCCGATCCGTCCAGTGGTTTGGGCTGTGCGTTGATAGATCACTATGTCACTCAGTCAGTCAGTCACCTTTGAGTTATATTTTAGATTATCACTGTAGAGACGTATCGCAGTCTAGTTCATAATCATGCCTGGTTGGCCTCTAAGTCTAGTAGTTCCATAGACACACGCTTGTTGGCATTAAGGGTCTATTTAGTATTGCCAGTCAAGGAGGTAATGTGCCGTCCTAATTAAGATCGTATTAACTTTGATCCATTGACTGCCCAGTCATCTAGTCAATTACATGCGTGCACGCCCTTTGTTTAACGTTACACGTGATTGCTCGCAATGAGTGACCAACGTAATGAATTAATTAGCGCTTCTCGCACTGCGTGAATGAACTAGCTAGGTCTAAAAATTTAAATATATCAAAAATTTCTAGGTTGAAAAACCCTTATATTCCTAAATCACATTCACACTATAAATCATACAGCTTAAAAAGGGATAAAAAGATAATTTTATAAAAAGAAAATGAAAACGTGGAACGTTAATAAAACTGTAAGCGTACAGTAAATTATTGTACTTAATTTGTAAAATTTTGAAACAAGAGGCTGAAAATTTTAACTTAGTTTCAGCACTGAAATCGTATAAAATCCTAAGGCCCGGTTTCCACCAAGGCTGAGTGGAGCGGAGCAAAGCGGAAAAGTGTTTTGAATAATCAATCAGGTTTCATTATTATTTCCACTTCTCTCATCCGCTCCGCACAGCTCCGCTCCGCACCGCCTTCTGCCGCTGTCAAATTCTATAGAAACATTCGTCCGCCCGACATTTCTTCACTCTGCTGCGCTCTGCTCCGCTTTGCTACGCTCTGCTCAGCTCTCTTCGGCTGGAAACCGGGCCAAATGTCACTTTTCCTTTTTTAACAATTTCATGAAGTAATTTGTATGACTTTTAGCTATCAGCAAATCACATCATGGTAACAAATTCCATCAAGATGAAGCTCTCCATCATAGTCGGTGTCGTGCACATGATATTTGGGATTGTTTTGAGTTTGTTTGATCACATGTAAGTTTTGTTGCAAAACTTATTTTGTTTGTTAACTTTCGAGAAGTACCTATTTCCTAAAATAATAAAAATTTTTTGAAGCAAACAATAAAGTATCAAAATCATTCACTCACTTAGATTTTTGGCCTCAGTCCTATGGAAAACCTTAAAAAAATTTTTTCGTACTCTCTCATTGATTTTTTTCAGGTACTTCAAACGCTACTATGCAATTGTCTTGGAATTCATACCACAAATATTATTTTTGACGTGCATTTTCTTCTGGTTGGTTTTTATGATTTTCTTCAAATGGTTCACTTACGGCGCTAAAGAAAGTAAGTATTACCTTACGTTCATAAAGATTTCATGATTTAGTAAAAAAATTTTTTCGATGAGAGGAGACAACTATGTCAGGTTCGCTAATGTAGTTCGCTATTTGGTTCTAAGGCCGCATACACACTCGCGTTGGTCAGCCGAAGGCGATATTTCAGCATCTAATAACATCTTTAAACCTGAATGTTGATGACTGGTTGGATTGGTTGGTACTAACTAGGTAGCGTTAACCACCCCAGACCTTCAACGCTAATGTAGTTCTAGTGTTATCTGTCCTCTTTAATTGCAATAACCGTGGTCAATTCTCAGATGCATATTGTATGTTTTAAAACGTCAAACTAAAAACCCTATAGAATGATATAACTTTATTTAAGCCAAGGTAACTAGCGCTTAGTTACTTTAACTGTGTGCCCTTGGCCTAAACAACTCCTGATCCGACCGCGTAATTTGATTTGACACAGTAAAACTTCATCGTACGTTCTTCGGGAACTAAGTATCGGAGTCACTTTTTAAAGTGGCACTTAGGAGTTTGCATGCTCAAGGAGTTCTGTAAATATTGACGCTAAGTGCTAGGAAACCAGACCCTTATCTTTCTTGTCTGTTTGTTGACCAGACCAATTTATTTTTATTATGTTTGCAGTGTAGTCAATTTGGGGTTAAGCGTAATTATAGGTGGGTGAATTTTTAAAAAATCTCACAATTAAGTACACAGTTATTTTATAGACTGAATTTGTCATCGAGTGTCAGAACTCGGTGATCTATTGTATTTTTAAGAACTCCTCTTTTTGTATACTAAAATATCGTGGAAATTAATTTGTACCAACTTCATTTTGATTTAATATACCTAAGCCCAACATCTAGAAACTATGTAGGTAGGTATATGACGAGATGAGTTCAAAATTATGAGAGAATAACTCGCCAGTTGTTATCGAGTTATCTTGTATTGCAGTTGAAGTGTTAATAATTTACAATGATTATCATTACAGCAAACATAGTAAAGACTCCAGGATGCGCTCCCCAGATCTTAATTCTCTTCATCGACATGGTTCTGCTAAGCAAGACCAAACCGCTGGAAGAGGACTGTGAGGCTTACATGTTTGAGATCCAGCGGGAGTTCCAGCTGGGTTTGGTAGCAGCTGCAGGTCTGTGCGTCCCGGTACTGCTATTCGGTACCCCATTGTACCTTGTCCGCCAGAACAAAAAGAGAAGGGATGCAGCTCTGGTAAGCATGCTGAATACACAGCGAGTAAAGGCTGATCAAAATGTATTTAAATAATCAAGCTCTTGTTTATAGACCCAATATACTGAACTGACCTATCCGTGACATTGACAGCGGGGCGCCACCGTCAACCGGATCGCTGCTGGTTCTGATTTTTTTCATGTTGGAATTATTTTTTTATCTATCTATACAGGGTGTTAGGTAAATGGGTATATGAGCCGACACTAGCCCATGTTAATATGGTCATATAAATGGTATGGTGAAGTCAGAAATTTGATATCATGATTTTATTTTTTTTAATTTTCATACAAAATAAATTTTATAAAATTCGATTTGTATGAAAATTTAAATAATTAAAATGAATATTGTTTTTCTGTGACAGACAAAATTCCACGCGGGCGAAGCTGCGGGCGGAAAGCTAGTTAAAAATAATATTAATATTGCCACACGGTATTGTTATACAAATAAAGATAATTTTGATTTTGAAAGTTTTAGAAGAAGCTAAGTTTGTTTTGTTTTGACCAAAATTCACGCAGATGAAGCTTAATTATATTTTTAATTTTTAATAGACCTACTTCAAATAATATTTATTTCTTAGCTTGAAAAATTAATAGTCCAGTCATTATAGTAAGTTCACCTCGGAATTCGAGATACCCAGCTGTAAGTCTGTAAATACTTGTATATTGACACCCTAAAAGTAGTCTCAAAACCTACATATGGTAGGGTGTAAGCAACTATTAAATTTCAAGGTCAACGGTCACAAAAATCGGTTTTTTGCGCTTTTTTTAGAAATATCTCATTTCCTGTGGGTTTTTTGCTATTTGTATTTATTATCAATATTGTAGAATACTAAATTCTCTACAAATTTTGTTTAAAAACTTTTTTTATACGGTGAACCGTTTTCGAGATAGAGGGCGGAGAGCGCGCGGTCACTGCATCACTTCAGGTCTACTTAAGCGGTTTAGATTTTTCATACAAAAGGATTTTCCCGCTAATTCCTGTGGGAATTTCGGGAATTCCTTGTTGTAACTAAGCTTTGAGTTTACTAAGGTACCTACATGCCAAATTTCAAGCGTCTAACTTCCGTTAAGCGTTTAGATTTTTCATACAAAAGGATTTTCCCGCTAATTCCTGTTACCGTGGGAATTCCTAAGTATACTATAACCTGCCCAGGTGTATGAAGAATAATTGTACCAAGTTTCGTTAAAATCCGTCGAGTAGTTTTTGTTTCTGTAAGAAACATACAGACGGACAGAATTCTATACATGAAATATATTTTCAAAATAACTATCAGGGGGTGATTAGTGATCGATACTGATGCCAAAAATGCAATCAGTAAAATTTTTGTCTGTCTGTCTGTCCGTCTGTATGTTCCTTATAGAAACAAAAACTACTCGACGGATTTTAACGAAACTTGGTACAATTATTCTTCATACACCTGGGCAGGTTATAGTTTACTTAGGAATTCCCACGGGAACAGGAATTAGCGGGAAAATCCTTTTGTATGAAAAATCTAAACGCTTAACGGAAGTTTTAGACGCTTGAAATTTGGCATGTAGGTACCTTAGTAAACTTAAAGCTTATTTACAACAAGTAATTACCGAAATTCCCACGGGAATTAGCGGGAAAATCCTTTTGTATGAAAAACCTAAACCGCTTAAGTTGACCTGAAGTGATGCAGTGACCGCGCGCTCTCCGCCCTCTATCTCGAAAACGGTTCACCGTATAAAAAAATTTTTTAAACAAAATTTGTAGAGAATTTAGTATTCTACAATATTGATAATAAATACAAATAGCAAAAAACCCATAGGAAATGAGATATTTCCAAAAAAAGCGCAAAAAACCGATTTTTGTGACCTTTGACCTTAAAATTTAATAGTTGCTTACACCCTACCATATGTAGGTTTTGAGACAACTTTTAGGGTGTCAATATACAAGTATTTACAGACTTACAGCTGGGTATCTCTAATTCCGAGATTCTTACCTAATTTAAGCTTAAATGACTGGACTATAAGCCATAAATGTAAAAAGTAATCAGCGTTCGAGAGAAAATTGAAATCAAAGGGAAACTATTTTTATATTCTATTTTCAAGTCTAAGCGGCTTGCAAATGTCAAATCAAAGCAATCGTACTTGTAAATGCAAGGCTGAATAAAATTATATTGCTATTCTTTGTATTGATGAAACCTTGTAATGTCGTATCATTTCATTTTCCCTAGCTGTGGGCAGCATCAAACGGCTTTTGGAGCATTTTAAACTCCATAAATACTTACTTATTGATAGATTTGTAATAAATTGTAATTTTCCTTTGCCTACGTGATTTCTAGAAAATTCTACCTACACACTCGGTCTACCTTAAAATTAAAAGAACAGTAATGAGCTATGACTGATTTCTAAAACACACATTACACACTCATACTAGTAAACTTGCCAAAATAATATGTCGTCGTATTAAAAACAAAATTGGCACCCACGCTCGAAAATTTCAGCTTTCAATTTCGTTAAAAAGACAGCTTTGCTTCCGCAATTTCTTGGCCGATAGGTTATTAAGTGTCACGATAAAGCACGTTTCCTTTTATAAAATGTCTTCGTAATTATTTTTTGTTTTGTATGAATACGAATGTTTTGTTTCAGAATAAAATAAGCAATTTTCGGCGATATCAGCAGAGAAGGGAATCCGATAAGAAGGCGGAGGAAAAAATTCTGGCTGACATAGAGAGGTACAGCCAGCCATTTGGAGAGCTGATGATACACCAAGGAGTCAGCACCATCGAATTCGTTTTGAGCACCATATCTCATACTGCTTCGTATCTTCGTTTGTGGGCACTATCCCTAGCTCATGCAGGTAAAACAAAGTACAGGTATTTTGTCGACGCACATTTGGTTTTTTACCCCCTACGGGGAAGTTCTTGGCCGGAATCTTACCTAAAGACTATAGATGGAAGCAAGCATTCGAAATCCTCAACTGTATAGAAATGGCTTGGAAACGGGCTACCTTAGATTACTCTGCTCTTGTTTTGCCTTCTGTACCGTAGAAGTAACCAAGTATTGATATAATAATATGTCAAACAAAGAAACACATAATGGAAATCGCAGCGTAGGACGTTCACCCACAAGGTGGACCGACAACCTGACAAAGGTAGCGGATAGAAGGCGCTGGCTGCAGGCCGCCACTAACCGGCCATTGTGGAAATCATTGGGGGAGTTCAGCAGTGGACGTCTTATGGCTGAAATGATGATGATGATGAAACAAAGACTATTGTATGTTTCAGAGCTGTCAGATATCCTGTGGAACATGGTCTTACAAGCCGGCCGCGACTACGAGAACACTATAAAGTGTGTGCTGCTGCCGATCAAGTTCGCCTGCTGGGCCTTCTTCACGGTCACCATCCTCGTCGTGATGGAGGGGCTGTCGGCCTTCTTGCACACTCTGCGGCTGCATTGGTGAGCTGGTTTTGTCTTTGGGCGAGACAGTGCTCTCGGTCGAGTACTCGGTGTGTATGAACATTACGCCGAGTGCTCGGCCGAGCGCTCGAGTATGTGACTCGCTCACCCAACTGTCTCGACCGAGTAAACATTTTACTGTCTCGCCCATTTACTCGGTACGTGTGATTAAGGCATAATACTCAAATTCAAATTATTTATTAGTATGTAGACCCTTTTCAGGCTTGTAATATAGCTTTCAACACCACAACTTTTGAACAACAAAGCGGCTGGTGCTGAGAAGAAGTGCCGAAAGAAAATCGAAAGAAGTTTTCATCTGCGAATTCTAATAAATACGCAAAAGTTTGTTACAAAAACTACTGGATAGTTTTTGACGAAACCTTAAAATGTTTTGAAATCAGATTACTGAAAGGGTAAAGGTTAGGAACGACTAGTGAAGCTAATGAACCTATTGTGCTTGGCACCAAGACATTGATAATGTCGATAGCACCAAACGCCTTAGAGTGCCTGGAGGCAGCGTCAGCGAATATCTCTAGCTTCGTCGGCGAAGTGCGTCAGATGTCAGTTGTCAGTAGCCATCAGCGTCATAATTGCATGACATCGATACAAAGGCATGTCAAACACAATACTATCTGTTGCATCGGCATTAGGCGGATTCTGGAATTGCGATGGTCTGAAACTGATAGCTTTGTAATGGTTTCCAATTAAGACAATGATTGAATATAATATTAGGTTTGCAGGAAGCTATCAAAGCTGCTACATTGTGTACGAATGTCTTTTACAAACATTATTTTAGTATGCTTTATCATTTGTCGTTAAGAACTAAACAGTATTTTCTCTGTCTAAGACGAATATCGCAGCAGGTCTTCCGAACGACTGAACAGATTTTGAAAAGATTTTACCGTACGTCTAGCGCATAACTCAGTGCTTGAGATATGGGAGCGGTACAGGAGGGTAATTTCATGGCGATCAAACGTCAGTTAGACTTCAGATGCCATGCCACATGCCCTGTCACGTTATAATATGTCAATATCAATCCCCTCCCATACCTCAACAACTCAACCTTTAAGTTCCAGTTAACTTTTGGGCCAAACTGAAAATCATGGGCTATTTTGTCTGATTTTTTCACTTTTTTTTGTTTCCAGGGTTGAATTTATGAGCAAGTTCTACCTGGGTCGGGGATGGATGTTCCACCCCTTCAGCTTCAAGACCATCTGCGCAGAGGGCGATGACAAGGCCGACAACATCTGCAAGAAGAAGGCGAAGGCCGAAGACACGGTGGAGTCTCACAAAGTGTAGATGGATATAGGTACATAGATCGTGTCATCCACGAAGACGCGCCCCACCATTCTTCCGCTAATGTTTGAATGTTATCGGCACACGCTAAATTATCCATGAGTGCACACGCACACTACAAATATGACGCTCGAATTGCTCGGATCAAACTACCCGCATCCCGCGCTTCCCTCGACAAAAAATTGGTGGGGCTCGTCTTCGTGGATGAAACGATCTATACCTACCCGTATTTGTTTTCATATTATTTATTTATTAGCTTTAATAATTTATATTTGAATTAAATCTTATTTATTAAAATTTTGTTTCATTTGTATAGATTTTTTAAAATTATTTATATCCTATCATATAAGTATTTCAACACCAATTACTTCAGCTTCAAACTAAGTAATTTTTGTTGTCGATGGCACATACAAATACAAATACAAATACAAATCTATTTATTCAAAAGTAAGTACATGCATATAAAAACAAGCAACAAATGTTTAAGTACAGACATTAATGTATCTTACAAAATATTATGATTCTAAAAACATTGAGCTTTGCTTCCTAAGTTAGGGCAGAGCCCTGTATTTTAGGATAAGCAAGCGCTCTTCCCATAGCGAAAATTCGCAAAAAGATACATTTTATAGCTAACTAGGTAAATGTAATTTTTGACACTGGTAGGTATCTCGAAACAAAACGTGTTATAACAAGTTTAACAAAATTAAAATCTATTCACATTACAATGCATTATAAAGCATATTTCCCTTGAGTGTAATGATAAAGGGCATTTGTAATCAGGACTATAAATTACAGAAGTAGAAGAAAATAGTAATGATTTGACTTAAAGTTAATAAGAAGTATTGACTATTCAATCACAGTCCATAACTCTTCAGTCTCATCGTATGTTTTCTGTTGTAGCCACGCCTTAAGAACTGTGCTACATTCATACCTACTCAATGGATAAATTTTAAGATGTCTATTTATTTTATTATACAAAAATGGTCCAATGGAAGAAAAAAATTTTTTACTAAATTTTGTTTTTGAAATTACTCTAGATTCGATAACAATGTCTTTACGACGCTTGGTTTTTATCCTCTCTGGCTCAAAATTCAATAACTGATGTTGTCTTTTAATAGTACAAAGAATAAACAGCTGACGAACTGTAAGTACTTGACAATCTTTATATAAAAATGTCGTGTAATAGGAAAAAGGTCTAAAAGTGCAAACTTTTAACACAGCTCTTTGGGCCCTCTCTAAAGTTATCATGTTAGATTTGGGAGCACCTCCCCAACAGGATATGCAATAACTTATAAGAGACTCACACAGGGCTTGATAGACCTGTAGTAGTAGACCTCGTTGAGCTACATTTCTTAAGTTTTACATGCATGTCACATACCTATTATCAGACTACAATGGTAGACTTTCCAATAATATTTAATTTTGCATGAATCGTTCATTAGGTTTGAATGTCTTCGTATAATCAACATAACCTCTCATACCTGGTCGAGTATCATATTTTATGATTTGCTTATATTCGAAAACACACTACCGCCATCTGCCGGTGCCACTGCGAGACACTTGCTTGCGATTTCGGTCCTTGCTCGATGCTGTTTGCCCTATCTGGCGCACGCTATAGCTTTCATAAATCCCAATAGAGGGCACTAGAGTCTTGACACAACTTATTTTCGTAAGCACATCATAACAACATAACATCAACAATGGTTTGCGGAGCTTGTAATAAGTCTACAAAAAACAAGAACGGGACAGAAGACGGTGCAGCTACCATTACATGCTCTAAATGCTCAACAGTATACCACACGCTTTGCTTGAACATGACCCGGGAGGACCACAAGGTGCTTAGAACAAAACAAAACCAATATATCTGCCCCACCTGTAAGTTGAAAAGTAAGAGCGTGAAAACAGACAACACCCCAATTAGAACAAAGCAACAGAGACCTGAGCAGGAATTGGCCGGCTGCGATTTTACGTTGTCTGCTCAACAGTTGGCTGCCATGGAGGTGCCGGCCCAGACAATGGCTGCGTTCACCAATGCTGTTGCTGACTTAAAAACCATTTTCATTACAATGAAAAATGAAATGATTGACTTCACTAAGTCGTTAAACTCGACCACGGACGAGATCGCTGCTTTTCGGCAGGAACTAGCCGACATAAAAAGTCAAATGAAGGAAATGGACAGATGCAAAGCTGAAGTTATCGAACTACGCGCCGAAGTGACTGAACTGCGTCAGGTTATAGCCGCAAAGGAACAACGAAGCTTTCTTAAAGACGTGGAGATCACTGGAATTACAGAAAATAGTACAGAAAACCTGCAACAACTTGTAAGCGTGGTGTCCGCTAGCCTTGGCGTCGAACTGGACCCCCGTGACATCGACGACGTCAGGCGTGTAGGACCCCGAGGTGGTGCAAGTGCGTCAGACCGCCCCAGACCCATTGTAGTCTCGATGACGCGTCGCGCGCCGCGAGACCAGCTGCTGCGCGCGGCCCGAGTCCGGCGGGGCCTCACTACCGACAAGCTGAACCTTCAGGGCACCCTGCGCCGCGTTTTTCTGAATGAACATCTGACGAAAGAAAATAGAATACTCTTCAGTAAGGCTAGAAAGCTGGGCAATGAACTACGTTTTAAATTTGTCTGGACGTCAAACGGCAATATCTTCATGCGTCGCACCGAGACAAGCTCTGTTCTCCACGTTACATCTTTAGCGGTCCTGGAGAAACTAGAGGTCCAGAACAGACCCTCCTTAGCCCCTATGGAGCCTCTAAACTGTTCCTAACAAACGTATAACAATTGTTACTCTTGCTTACCTCCTACTACTTACCTCGGCCTCCTGGCTGTTACTACCTTTACTTTTTAATTGTTCTTTATTAAGAAACACTCTCAATTTTAACTCAATACTTTTATTGTATAGATTATTTGTTGTGCCACAAGTTACTCTTACTAATTTAACTCGTTTTTGCTTAGAACTTTATTTGAATTTTGTCAATATTGCTGCGAAACATCAATTTATAAACACACTTCACTGCTTCCTAAAACTGTCTAGATTAAACTGCTACCGGCGCTCTCTTCTGACGGCTGACCTTGTTAATTCTGCTTACTCAACTCTTTATTTTATGAAAACTATTCCTAATAATGGGTAATTTAGACCTAATTGCTGATATTGATAAAATTCCTGATATTCCATGTTATGAACTGATCGACCCAGAGTCATGTGGCGCTGTAATCACCCCTACATTTAATTTTACCGTACTAACTATGAATATCAGAAGTATCGCTAAAAATCTCGACGCTTTCTTGATTTACCTCCACAGGTTAAATATTAACTTTGATGTCCTAATTCTAACTGAGTGCAGACTTGACGAATCTACTATAATTGAAAAAATTCCTGGGTATAACTCCTACTCAACCAAACACAATATTAACCAAAATGGAGGTGTAGTTGCATTTGTTAAGTCCACATGGCCTGCTGTAGTGATGGAGCCATTTTTCAGTGAGGCATGTTGTCTATCAATAACCATTGACAATCAGTTTACAATCCTAGGAATATATAGATCGCCATCCTTCAGAAACATTAATAACTTTCTGTTCTCACTGGACGAACTTCTCGGTACTACGAAAGACCAGCGGTGCATCATTGTGGCCGGTGATATTAACATCGACATCCTCGGTTCAGAATCAACTGATTACCTGTGTTGCTACACAGAGCATGGTCTGGAACCTGCTATCACAAAACCTACTCGATTAGATGCCTGTCTCGATCACATCTTCGTTAAAACAAAAACCAAAGCCATCGGTGTTGTATGCGACGCTGATATCACCGACCACAGGATCGCCATGCTTGCTCTCACAACCAAATCCAAGCATCCCAGCAATGGTCAAGCCAGGTTTAGAACTATTACTGACTACACCGGAGTTTGCAAATACTTGGAGGAAGTAGACTGGAACCCATTATATTCTATGACTAACGTTAATGAAGCTGTGGATGCGTTCATGGCAAAGATCAATGAATCAATTAAACTGAACTCCAAAACAGTTAAATTGAGTCGTTCGAGATTCGTCATCAGGCCGTGGATGACCCCCGGCCTGCTTAGGTGCTCACGGCACAAGGATAGGCTCCACGCTAAACTTAAACAAAACCCAAATGATGAAATCTTAAGTATTTCATATCGTAGGTATAGAAACTTCTACGTTGACATAATAAGAAAGGTAAAGCTAGCTTATGAAAGGGAAGAACTCTTAAAAAACAGCAAAGATTCTAGGCTTCTCTGGAAATCTATAAAGAAAACTTACAACTCTAAACTTAATCAGCAATCGAACGACCTAATTTCAGATAAAAATAACCCTATGGTTTCCTTAAACGAATGTAATGCTTTCTTCTCCGGCGTCGGACAGTCACTGGCAAATAACATAATGTCTCAGACTGGAGAAACTGAAGACCATCTAGCTTCCAGTGTTAAGCACACACACTCACCTGCACACTCCTTCTTCATCGACCCAACTGATCAAGATGAAATACTTGATATGATTGCCCAACTAAAAATTGACAGTGCGCCCGGAGTAGACGAAGTCAGTACCGCTCTTGTTAAATGTGCTAGAAGTATTATCTGTGCACCCTTAGAACACATATTCAACTTGAGTTTGGGAACTGGCTGCTTTCCTGCATCCTGGAAGATTGCTCTGGTAACTCCTATTTACAAAGACGGTCCTAAAGATAAACCGGGTAATTACAGACCTATCTCGTTACTCTGTGTCTTCTCCAAGATGCTGGAGAAAATTGTCAATAACCGCCTGACCAGGTTCATTGAGCAAAACGAGTTACTATCCCCAAGACAATTCGGATTCAGACGCCACAAATCAACCGAAGACGCTGTCACGTTACTCACTGAGATTGTCTCTGGCTCCCTGGATAAGGGCCAGCAATGTGTAGGGGTTTTCTTGGATTTGGCCAAGGCTTTCGACACCGTGTCCACAAAAATACTGTACCGTAAATTGGAGGGCTTGGGTGTGAGGGGTCTTGCGCTGGATTGGTTTAAAAGTTACCTTTCGGATAGGCAACAATTTACCAGGGTAGGCCAACTAAGAAGTGATTCTCTACCTATACATTTCGGCGTACCCCAGGGTAGCATACTTGGCCCCACCCTTTTCATTATATACATGAATGATATTCATGATCTACACCTTTTAAATGCCGAGGTGATATGCTACGCAGACGACACTGCTGTTCTGTTCAATGGTAATAATTGGTCCTCCACACTTCACTCTGCTGAGCTCGGAATGTCCTTAATTTGTAAATGGGTACTTCTCATTTACACTCAAATTTGATGGTCACACAATAATATTTCATAAACGGTATAAGTTAGAACAATAACTTTGAAATCAGATGATAAAATATCTATTTAGCTACATACAAAATAAATTTCATTGTAATAGAAGCAAAAATAATACGAAAAAATCACATGAAACGATAAAAAACGGGGTCATTTTTCGCGTTCTCATCGTGTCACACCTTCGGTTGCAATGAAACATTTAGTTACTGCATTCACAATTTTCATTCAATTTGTGTGTAGCATATACTGAAATCATCGTAATTAAATATACTTTCCACACAAAAATAAAAAAAATATCTTCTTATAATTATTTTGAATTGAGAAAACGAAATACGTTGGTCACACGATTTTAGGTACCTAAAATTTTGAGTAATAATGCAAGATTGCCGTTAAACCGAACACCAGTAACCAATCACAGCATTCTATTCCGTTAACGTCAGTCGCGCTTCGACCATTGGGGAGGTGAGATAGGTCGATCGTCGCTTCGCGAAAAAAATACGTAACTTTTTGTGATTATCCATAGACATACCGTCGCTTGCTTGAACAATATTTTCTACCTCTAAAATTTAAACAATTTAATTGAAACTTTGCCATTGAAAACTTAACATGTTAGACTTATTTGTGTAGTATTCGACTTGAACCGTTAAATTCAAATTTAAGGATAATTCATAAAAAACTAAAATTTTCGTCACCTTCGTGGCATTACCTTCGTGGTGTTTTATACACGAAGGTGATTTTAGGCCACGAAAGTGATTTCTCGCTTTGGTTTATTTTAAAATATAGTGACTGGTGTTTATGTTTTTACAATATTTTAATAACTAATAAATTATACGTGGTAAGTAGAGATCAGTACATCAATAAATAAATAAGGGCCTCGTATTTTTGTTGTCTGTCTGTATGACTGTATGTATGTCTGTATATGTGACTGTGTATCTGGTTGTAAGATAAATGGCAATGCCAGATTTTGTATGGAAAGTGGCGTCTTTTCTTTTCGCGCGGCCATCGACCAAACTTTGCGCGATGTTGCAATTTCTTACAAAACTTTGCGCGAAAAAAGCAAATCTAGTATGAAAATCATCAAACTTCTAATGCTCGTAACTCAGTTCAGACTGAGTTTACAGGTATACATGTCATAGTATGTTTGTTTTATTACACTATTTTGTAATCAAAAAACAAAGTTTGGTCGATGGCCGCGCGAAAAAAAAAAGACCCCAATTTCCGGCATTGTCTTTTAATCTGAAGTTCGAGTTAAAAGTTGTACAACAAAAATACGAGGCCCTCTGGCCTAAATAAAAAATATATTTTTGTTGAGGGACTGATAATCAGTTAGAGTTCTTTTTTATTGAGGTACCTACTGATAATCCGTTTTTTACTTCTTTAGCATTTCAGAATGCCACCAGTGTCACCCTTAAAACCAATTGCGTAGAATCTTGTAACTTAGTAGGTGACGTAATCGGTAAATTTTTATCTTGTAATTAAGTAGGTACCTATTTATATTATGTTATTGCTATTTATCTATGAAAATAAGACAAAATATATGTTTTATAAACACTTAAGAGTCATTTACAGTAGTAAAGTTTGAAAAAATTATTGCTGTGAAGTACAGCATCACTTTCGTGGCATCAAAAAATTCAAAACGTTATAGCTTCCAAACGAGACTCACTATTTGACTGATTTACTGAGAATACAATCTTCACATCAAGTGCTACAATTTTTGTTTAAAAAAAGTTGAAATAAGTTAGAAATAAAATTCGCCACGAAGGTGACGATGAGAACCGTGGCGGTGAGAAATACCCAAATGGCTTAAATATAACCTACTTACCCTAAATCACTCTAAAACTAACTTCATCTGCTTTCATAAAACGGCAGCGTCCAGTCCTAATTCCGAAAACAAACTAGTAATACATTCTTGCGATCTGTCCTCATCTCAAAATTGCACTTGTAACTACATTAGCCGTATCAATGTCACAAAATACCTGGGAGTAATGATAGACGAGCATCTTAACTTCAAAATCCATATCCAGCAGCTGGCTAAACGTCTGAGAAAGCTATCAGGTATTTTCAGGAAGCTTAGAGATACAGCCAACTTCGAGTTACTGATTATTATTTACAAAGCGCTCATCGTGTCTTTGATTGGTTACTGTGTCTCAGTCTGGGGCAGTGCTGCCAAGACTTCACTCCTGGTAGCTGAACGAGCAAACAGATCCATTTTAAAAATAATGCTCATGAAACCTTTTAGATACCCTACAACGGACCTCTATAGGGAGGCTCAGGTTCTTACAGTGCGTCAGTTGTTCATCCTTAAAACCACCCTGATTGCCCACAAACGATTAATCTCATCTGATGAATACAATACTCTCATTAAAAAGCGCGTATTCAAAATCCCCACTCCCTCCGTAAATTCTCGATTTGCAAGCAGATTTGGTGACTATGTTAAGGCGCGTATTTATAATAAGGCAGCAAGCTCTTGTAATATAAAATCTTGTTCTGTTTCGGAAGCAAAGATAGCCCTAAGCAAGTGGTTACTCTCGCTGGATTATTTAAGTACAGAAAACCTGATAAATTGATGTTTTTAGGCTACTCATGATGTTTCTTTTGCACCAGAAATTGCATTGTTGTACGCTGGTTTTCCTTTTCTCTGCAAGTTACACACTTAATTTTATTGGTTTTCCAAGATACAGGCTTGGCCTAGTTTGGAAACCTCTGTATATTTACTCTGTGTCTCCTTCAGCAATGCACTATTTATATTTATATTTAAATTGTGTTACTACCATTGTAAAAGTTTTGTGCAATAAAGAAATATTAATCAATGGAAAATGTTATTAATCATCATGCTTAGATGTTTGTGATCTTCATACCAAAAGATCGCTGAGGATCCTAGGCAACCTAAAGAACTATAATAGGTCTTACGCTTAACTTCGTCAGTAGGTATAGTTCCAAAATACTGAACTGTCCTATGCATGACATTGACAGTGGGGCGCCACCGTCAATACCGGATCGCTGGTTCCGATTTTTGCCATGTTGGAAACCATATAGTTGAACGATGGTAGCGCCCCCCTGTCATTGAGTTTGGTGGGACAGTTCAGCGTGGGTCATCTATACCTAAGATCATATGGAAGGGGTTTTGGGACGTCAAACGTCAGCGAGACTTCAATGTGCTTCAGATTTTTCTTTTGTAGGAGTTATTTCCGATTTCAGCTCTAATTCTACACTGGCATATATTGAAATCGGATTGGAAACAAACCACCTGCTTCAGACGCAGAGGTCCCGGGTTCAATTCCCAGTGGGGGCAGACTTTTCTGTTCGGTTTGGTTGGTGGTAGGGCTTGTTCTAAGTCCGCCTGGCTAGCTACCACAATCTTACCTAAGTCTGTCGCCATAACAACAATGTTAACAGCATTGTTGTGTTCCGGCAGTTAGAGGTAAGATAGCCAGTTCCTCGTGGTTGAAGATTCCGGGTGAAGCTCGCTTCCACCTTCGGCCACTCATCATCATCATCTCAGCCATAGGACGTCCACTGCTGAACATAGGCCTCCCTCAATGCTTTCCATGTTGCCTGGTTGGTAGCGGGTTGCATCCAGTGCTTTCCTGCTACCTTTATGATGTCGTCGGTCCACCTTGTAGGTGCACGTCTCACGCTGCGTTTTCCGGTACGCGGCCTCCACTCCAGAACCACTGCCACATCGGCCGTCAGTTCTGCGTACTATGTGCCCTGCCCATTGCCACTTCAGCTAGCTAATCAGTCGGGCTATGTCAGTGACTTTAGTTCGTTTACCTAACACCGAGCATAGCCCTCTCCATAGCACGCTGTGCAACTTTGAGCTTCTGTACTTATACAGAAGGTAAGGTCTTAGCCTATAGTGAGAGGCCACGTTTCCGAACCATAAGGGCTCCTGCTCCTGCACACGACGCCGCTACCGCGCCGCCGCCGCGCCGCGGGCGAAATTATGCTTTGATGGTGTGGTGGCGGCGCGGCGGCGGCATGGCGGCGGCATGGTATGAATGAAACATCTTAAGGCGATTAGAGTCCTCAATGACCTTGGGCGTTTGACCTTCACGCCGCGAGCAACACCCGCGTACCCCGCACCAAAAACTCCGATTTGACACCGATCAAAAATACACGGGCATAGGTAGATACAGAATAGAAGCTCTTTCTTCATACATTACTGCCTATTATTTTAAACTTAAATTGATGAACCTTGATGTCGGTGTCATTTAACTCAGGCGTAAAGGTATTTAATAAAAATAACAAAATCCATGAACATTTTGTACGGGATAAAATTTTATTTTATTTTTCGTAAATTTTCTAATGCTTTTGTCGGTTCAGTCGTTCTCGAAATTTGAACAAACCCGACTTTATTACAAGCTTTTATTTAGCTTGCAATTTATGATGTATGTAGGTAATTACATAAATGTTTGTTCGGGTGGAATCTTGCAAGCTGAATTAGTTAGACCAACTTCCTGACGACAACTAGGCTAGATGACAAAATTTCAATTATTTGTCCGTCAGACAGATAATTAGAAAATATTAGACTCACATTTTTTATTTTCTTTCATAATTAAATAATAACAGTGCTACATCGAGTTGAAATGGCGCGATACGCCACGCTTGAGTAGAATTTTTACTCAAATGTGACGTCACGCGACGTTTCAACTCAATAAAATACTGTAATTATTCGATTATGGAAAAAATTAAAAAATATGAGTCTAATATTTTGTAAACAATAGACTAAAGTTTAAGTACAGTAACTTATTTGTTTGTTTGTGTCAGTATCTTTTAGCCTTCGTTCCGGCAGCATTTCTTTGCACACTGTGAGTGAAAATGAATTCAAAACGAAAAATGAAAGCATTAACATAATTATGCTGAGAAGTTAAAAGCGATTGAAGCTGTGGAAAGTGGATTGAAGAGAAAAGACGTTGCAGTCCAGTTTGGAATACATGAGAGTACATTATCCATCATATTCAAAAACAAATCTGAATTCTTGAAGAAGCAAGAATCGGGCGAAAGTCTTCTATGTAAAAGACGAAGAATTGCTGAGTTCCCTAATTTAGAACAATGCTTGTTTACATGGTTTAAACAGTGTAGAAATAAAAACATCAGTGTTAGCGGACCCATACTAAAGGAAAAAGCTGAAGAGTTTGCTAAATCACTGCAAATCCATAATTTTAAAGCTATCAATGGTTGGTTGGAAAAATATAAACCGATAAAAACTCTTTAACTTAAACCCTTAGTAAGTAAAAACCTCTATAACTCAAATTATTTAACGTTTCCCTTGGTCTTTATCTTATCGAGGTTCTACTGTATTTATCTAGTGCAGTTGTTTTGGAGTCAATTAAAGTTTTTTTACACTAATAGATTCTATTCAGGTAGAAAATAGCGTCTGAGCGCGTCATAATTCAATTGTATCGTCTGACTGCACGTACTCTATGAACAATTCTGACATAAAATCTATTGTCGAACAAAAGCTGGGTTGCACCATCTTACTTCAACTTTGACAAGCGTCAAAACTCTGTCTAACTCCATACAAAAAACACCGGTTATCACCAAAGCTACGGTCAAAGTTAGGTCACGTCAGGTGGTGCAACTCAGCCAAAGAAAAAATTCATTTTGATCGCTAATGTCAGTTTGCAGCGAGTGACACAACCTCCCCGTCTGAAGGCCAGCGGCCGACTGCCGCCCGCACCCCGCGAAGGCCCCCTCAACAGCAAAACGTTCGGAATTTATCAAAAGTAAAATTTATGAATGAAAGTAATGTTCGATTGAAAAACGCAACGTGTCATTTAAAGATTAAAGAATTCCTAATCTATTCGTGCAAAAATCTTTTAAATTAACATAGCCGTTTTGGAGGAGTAGGGAATTTAAGTAAAAAATCGATGTCCCGTATTTATTTTTTTAATCCAAAACAAAGAGACGTAGCGAAAATTCAAACGTCACAAATGTAGTCCTTGAACTGTTGTATAACATATATTTTTTTCAACTATTTCTATCCAGCAGTAAAAGAGGAGTAGGCTTTACAAAATGCCCATTTGGCGCGGATTGAGGACTCTAATCGCCTTAAGGCTTTGATTCTCAAACCCTAAAGGATTACTCGACGTAAAATCGTTCCTTTACCGTTGACAATGGGTTCTAATTCTTGACAGAGAAAAATTCCATACAATCTTAAGCGAATTATTCCTTTTATACTTTGTGTCTATTGTGTACCTATCCCGTGCTATTCTACTTGAGGGTTTTCTTTTTTCCTTATTAATTGGTTGGTAGAATTAATTGTGGAGATTGTTGCAGCTTTCATGGTGTTAATGGTGGCATTAATAATAAACAATAATAATAAAAATATTTTTATTTAGGCTGTTTCACCACCTAACTTTGACCGTAACTATAACGGTAACCGGTGCTGTTTGTATGGAGTTTAACAGATTTTTGACGTTTGTCAAAGTTAAAGTAACAAAAGAAAGTGGTGCAACTCAGCCTTAGACTCGAGGCCTCACAACAACTTAGGCTGAGTTGCACCAAGTAACTTTGACCGTAATATGACGATAACTGGTGTTTTTTGTATGGAGTTTGACAGATTTTTGACGTTTGTCAATGTTAAAGTAAGATGGTGCAACCAAGCCTTAATGATTAATGATACGTCATGATGCGTTTTATGCAATGATATGGAACTCAAAAGCCCAAAGTGATTGGGAGGGGCTTTGAGAAAGGGGGTTAAACAATGTACAGGTTGTAATAACTAGCATTTCCGAGATCTATTCCTTGAGGTATCTAAAGAAACAGCTACTGAAAACATTTTTCCAAACTGATTTTATGTAGGTATTTCTTTGGAAAATACATTTTTTTGCAACCACAACGGTGACAACATCGATTCGATGAGAGCTGTGAGACCTAACGGGTTGGGCGGAGAAAAAACCATTTGACCTATCATCAGAAATAACTTTGTCCCGGTAAAATTACCAATAATGTTCTATGAAAACACTCTTCTTCGATGCTTAATTAAATAGTTAAGAAATAAAGAAGAGTCGGTTCAACAAAAATATATGTTTATTAGGTTCAATTTAAATACTCTAATCCGAAAACAATAAAATAACTAAATCTCTCATATAAATATCATCACTTAAGTTTTGAAGGTGGTTTTCTTGCTGACTGTGCTCTTCGCGGAGACAACAGACTTCCTGCTGATGATGGACTTGGTGTCGACTGCTTCTCCCTCGTCCTCGTTGAGGCTCTCCAAAGAGATGGCGGGAGTAACGGTCACGTTGTTGTCGGTGGCCCCAGTCTCTCTTGGCAGGTAAATTCCAAAACGGTCCTGTAGATGAAAAAGTTATGATAGCTATTTATTGCACACCAAACAAGAAAGACAAAGAAATCAAAAATCGAATTGGCACAGTTTAGAGGCCCGGTTTTCACCAAGGCGGAGCAGATAAGTGTTTTGAATAACCAATCAGATTTCATAATTTCCACATCTCTTGTCCGCTCGACGCCGCACAGTGTGTTATGGGACTGTATAATCGGACATTCTCATTTATTTGATGAACCGTATAGAGCTCAGTTATACAAACATGATAGTAAAACTCCCGTTTGAAAATTCCACGTAGTTTTCGCGGTATAAAAATTCAAAGTTACCTATTTTTTTACTTCAAAATTATGCAAAAATATTCTAACTCGTTAACTAATAACATTTAATTCAGAAATGTTATAATACTTCATAGATTACTTAAAACTACAAGTAATAAGCGTATTAAGTGCTTCGTAAACGCATTCAGTTAATTAGGAAAAATTATTTTAGTGATTTTTGTTTTTATTTTTTTTCTCAATTATACCTTAACATATGCAACCATTTTTAATTGCAAGATATAGTCTGATATTTAATCTAATTGTATAAAAAAACCGGCCAAGTGCGAGTCGGACTCGCACACCGAGGGTTCCGCCGTACAAACGTAGCGGTTTACAATTTATGACGTATTAAATCAAATTACTTACTAGATATCGTAGTAGTCTTTAAGTTTTGATTCCGTTGCGAGTAGTGGCGAATTTCAAAATATGCGGTATGATTATAGGTAGGTACACCTACCTCAGCGTTTTGAATTTTTGCGTTGATTTAGAATTTTTCACAGTTTAGAGGCAATTAGATTTAAGAAGTGTTTGATATGAATTTCAACTTTAATATCTCTACGCGTTCATGTGAAAAAGGGTAGGTATTAAGTTTATAATTCTTAAAAAAATATTTTATGTCATGTACAAGCAAAAATAATATTTTAATATTTTATGTAACTTCAAATTTATCATTTTCGCAATTTTTCCTTTATCTGTACTATATAACGTTGCTTCGTGCCGAATTTCAAGATTCTGAGTTCACGGGAAGTACCTTGTAGGTTTTGATTCCCTGGCGTGTGACGGAAATCCGTCTAAGGTGTCGGTATAAACTGCTGTATCTTTTGATCGCGTTAACTTAGAAGTTTGATTTTTTCACTGCTAAAAGGGACAATAGACCTAGGTATTTGGTATACATTTCAATTTGATACCTTTATTCGTTCGTGAGAAATAAGGTAGTACGTTTCATTTTATTAAAATATTTTTATTATATTATATAACTAAAAAAATGTGATTTTTGCAATTTTTCCTATATTTGCATTATATGACAATGCTTCATGCCAAATTTCAAGATTCTGAGTTTACGGGAAGTATCCTGTAGGTTTTGATTCCTTTGCGAGTGTCGAAAATTTGTTGAAAATATCGACATAATCGGCTGTATCTTTTGATTGCGTTGGCTTAGAAGTTTGATTTTTTCACAGCTTCAAGGGACAGTAGACCTGAGTAATTGATATAAATTTCAGCTTCATACCTCCACGCGTTCCTGAGAAAAAGGGTCTTGACAGACGGACGGACAGACGGACAACAAAGTGATCCTATAAGGGTTCCGTTTTTTCCTTTTGAGGTACGGAACCCTAAAAATCAGCTTTAAATTCCGTGACATATTTGAGGAAAATCAAATTGAAAATATGCGCCAGGGCTGTCACATAGAATTGTAAATTTCCCATCACTGTTTAATAGCAATATTTCTTTTGGATGTTTAAATATCATCAGCTCGAATGTACCAAATTATTGTATTGACATCCGATTTACATAGGTTTCAAATCGATGAGAAAATTATTAAAGGTAGAATAAATTCGACTTCCTACATTTGTTTACATACTTTTTTAGTTACTTACTTACATACAACTTAAGTTAATATAAGAGTGTTAAAAAAGAAAAAAAACTCGACTTGAGAACCTCCTCCTTTTTTTGAAGTCGGTTAAAACAATGTGAATGTGACTTTTTAGAACCTTCAACACTATGCACATAACAGGCGGGATTTGAAACTTTTTAGACATGAATTATTCCTATAAAATTATTCCTTCCAAAATTGACGACCTTAGACGCGTAAAAATTTTATTAAGACGTTTTATGTTTTTCCTCAAATATGTCACGAAATTTAAATATCAGACTATATCTTGCAATTAAAAATGGTTGCATATATTAAGGTATAATTGAGAAAAAAAAATAAAAACAAAAATCACTAAAATAATTTTTCCTTATTAACTGAATGCGTTTACGAAGCACTTAATACGCTTATTACTTGTAGTTTTAAGTAATCTATGAAGTATTATAACATTTCTGAAATAAATGTTATTAGTTAACGAGTTAGAATATTTTTGCATAATTTTGAAGTAAAAAAATAGGTAACTTTGAATTTTTATACCGCGAAAACTACGTGGAATTTTCAAACGGGAGTTTTACTATCATGTTTGTATAACTGAGCTCTATACGGTTCATCAAATAAATGAGAATGTCCGATTATACAGTCCCATAACATACTGTGCGCCGCTTTCAAATTCCATAGAAAAATTCGACCGTCTGACACTTCTTCGCTCCGCTCTTCTTTGGTAGAAACCAGGCCTTATAGCAATAAGGCCTCTTCTAGCTAGCCAGGGAGAGGACAGTAGCTTAAAATAAAAGGTAAAGTTGTATTGAAACAAACTGAGATTCAACTGAGATTATCAATTTAATACTCAAATAAAGAACTAACTAACTAAGTCTCTCTAATATTTATTAAACCTATTTTTGAGAGCTCGAGATTCTTACTTAAGCATAAAAATCTTACTAATATTATAAACGCGAAAGTTTGTATGGATATCTGGATGTCTGGATGTTAACATGTTTGTTACTCTTTCACCCAAAAACTACTGAACGGATTTTTATTAAACTTTACAATATTATTGTTTATAACCTAGAACTAAATTTCACGCGGGTGAAGCCGCGTGCTAAAGCTAGTATTTTATATACTTCAAATGCTTAAGATTACCTTCTGAAGGTTATAATTTTATATTATGTATTTTTAGTGTTCATAAGTCTAAAATTTTATTAAACTCAACAACCCGACCCAACTACTTATCGGCTGATAAAAAGTCTATAGTCGGCGGCTAGGCTAACCTTCATACCTTTGCATATCGGTTGTAATAGAACTGGGGATGGCACACGCACGGCCTTGGCGGTGGCTTCTTGTAGCTCTCATGGGACGAAATCTCGCTTTTTGGCGAAGGCGGAGTCTCGTAACCTTTAAAATATAACAGTTCAAAACCTATTAAATACACGCCAATTAAAAGGGTAAAACGTCTATCAAACTCCAATTATAGCAAAAACTAATAACTCATTGAAAATCACAACTGATATTGAAAAATAAAAGTGTGAGGTCAACAAAGTAATAAAGCACCACCCACCACCCATGAAAGTTTATTTGATAGAAAATATTATCACAATGAATTTTTACAGTAATTTTGATAACACAAAATTTGACAGAAAACCATAGACTGCTTTCGAATCGTTTCGTAATAGTAAAGCAATAAGGTTTGAAAGAACAATGTACGCACCTCTAAAGTTGTTCAATCTTCTCAGTGTTCTCTTCAACTTCTTCCTCATCCTTTTCTCCCATGCAATTTCAGCCGCTGCAAAAATAATCCTCAAAATTAATACCCTTTAAACAAAGTCTATTTTGTTTTACAGAGCTGAAACATCATTATTTTTCATCAGACCACTAATGAATGGTCAGGGTGTAAGTTTTTCGCATAACATGTCAGCCATTACAACAGACAGTGCCCGTGCACCCGCGTCGGATATTGAATAATAACAGAGCGTCAACACAATGTAAGCATTAATTAGTGCCCGCGTCGGTTTATCGATGTTGATATTCGTTGTGTATTTCGAATTCCCAGCCAGGTATTCGATCCCCTTGTTAGTTACCGACCAGGTATCAGCACACGGATTCCAGCGTTAGTTATGGGTGAAAGGAATTCGTAGTCTAGACTGATTGTACTTGTGTTCACAATTAAAACGTTGTTTCGGCGGCATATTTCATGCGGAATCGTAAATTACAAACGCGACGAGTCGCATGAATTGAATTCCGAACTGTCTCAAATACGGGATTATGAGATGCAAAATAAGGGAGAAAACACCTTTTTACTAATTGATATGCGAGTATAAAGAGCAGATTAAAATAATGATAAAACTATGCTCTAAAATTATGATTGAAAATCTATTTATTTTAAAACTGCAGTCTTCTTTCCTGGACTCTATGGCTACATGAAGCTCGGTTTCCACCAAGTCGGAGCGGTGCAGATATCTATGATCCTACGTTTTGATGATTTCTCCTATCAAAGATTAGATATTGATCTTATCAACAGGAATACCTAGATAGTCAACTAAAGATACTTACCAATTCTTTCTTTCTCCATGATATCAAGTTCGAATAGTTTGTAGGCGTTATAGAACAGCTCAGCTATGTCCTCTCGTATTTCTATCACTGGAATCTCCATGGCTTGTTCTACAGCTTTCATGAGTTCCACATATGCAGTATCGTATCTCAACGCAGCATCATCAATGTGGGTGAAGATCGCCTTGTCCACGGTGTTTGAGACAACGGCGAACAGGGTCTCCGAGAGAGTTGCTTCAGGAGTACGAACTGGTTCTGTAGAAGTAAATTGAGGATCAGTTGATTTGCATTAGACCATGATGAAAGATTTGGGCGCAGAAAAAACGTCGAGTGGTTTGCGGTCCAAAGTAAAAAACTGACTCGCAGTTTTGGGTGCATAGCTTGAGTTCAATACAACACCTAAGTTACAACATAGTTATATTAAAAGCTTATTTCTTCAAAATAAATAACTGCAAGAATTTTTCCCTTATGTAACATAATATTTCAAGACATATTTCAAGAAAACTCTTAAATAAATACAGGTTTTTCTTTACTTTGAGTGGCATTCAAACAGCTTGTTTGTCTATAATAAGAGCATCAAGATGCAACGTATCCACATTCAATTACTTTCAAGTAGTGCAGAGAAAACGTAAACTGAATAAATACTCATTAGTCCGCGTGAGACGTTGATGTAAAGCCCTCATTAGTTGGAAACACTTTATCCGATACGCTATTGTCTTTCAGTGCTTTACTTCAGCCTTTCTTCTCGATTTTATAACAGTAATGCGTTACTTACACCCCTGCATTGTTCATTCACCTATCAGTTTGCGGATAGTGGATAGACGTGTTGAAGGGAGCTCTCAGGCAAAATATAAAAGACCGATGAAGGTAATGTCTGTTGTAAAGGCAGGCTGACAGCGCACTTGAGCGTGGAGTCTTTGTCGTGCTAATTTCTATGGAAATGTTTGAGTTGATACATAGAAAGTCGCGCTGCTCCACGTCAAACATCGGCAAAGGCTGTCAAATAGATATACCCCCGTTTGACGGGGCCTTTATTACACACTGCGCTGTAAATATTTATATTTTCCGCTATCAACTTTATTTAAATTTTGCTCGTTATTGCTACCTACGAGGTCAGGTAAACGGGATACTAAGTAAAATGCTCTGAGGCCACGTGGTCCTACTGCTTTCGTCCTACCAGGTTTTCTCGAAGTGGGGTACACGAACCCCTAGGGATTCGCCATTCGATGGCAGGGGGTTCGCGACAAGATTTACGTAATGGTGGCAGATAAGACAAGAAACAAGCATAACCATCACAAAATCAAACGTTTCTTTGGCACTTTATTTGGTACTAAGGTTTGGTTGAATTTAAACCTTATTTTCTTCAATAGTCATTTTTATTATTTTTTTTGAGGGAAGGGGGGAACTAATTACAGGGTTTCATGGAGCTGAAAGTTTGAGAAACCCTGGCCTACCGATCGGACTACATGAACTTTTTTCCGGTTGGCAATTGGATTAGATTGAATTAGATTGCATGATTTATATCTTAAATCTATTATTCGTGATTTATTATATTTTTAACATATTTTAGTTGAAGTTGAACATAGTTGAAGTTCCGCGTGACGTCTCAAAGTGCTACACTTTTAAGCACTTCTTGACGTCACGGGCCTCTTCCATTGTACTTTAGCAGGCTTTTTCTCTTTAAATTTTCAATAGTTTGAAAAAGTGAAAAATACGTGTCGAGTATTTTTCGATAAGTTAACTGACGGACTACTCCTACTTTTCCCACGGGTGTCGTAAGAGGCGACTTAGGGACTACACATCAAACAGAGAACGGGCAGCAGCGCTCTCTGAAAAACATCAATCTTTTAAACTCCAACCCGCCTGCAAAGCGTGGAGATTATGGCAAAACCCTCCACTATAGTGGAGGAGGCTCATAGGCCAGCAGTGGACTGTAAAGGGCTATTGATGATGATGATGAACTAACGGACTAATTTAAACACTTGCTTTATTACCCAGGAAACATCCCAATCATATTGTAATCTTACCTGGGGTTGGTAAAGTTGTATCGGACGTGATAATGGACAAGAAGTCCGAAGACACCGTGTTAGGAGTGCTGACGACAGGCGTAGGGATCTTCCACTGTTCTGGAGGGTAGTTCCGCATCACGATGTTCTTCAGGTCATACTCCAAATCAAGGTCTTTGTACCGAAAAGGTGGTTTTTGGTCCTGAAATAAATGCATTATAAAATACTGGAGATCGGATAAAGATTAACGCCCGTATTCACGAACGATGCTTGTTAAAGTGAAGCAGCAAATCAAACGCACAGCGTTGAATGGAGATCTGTGATTGGTTCATGTGTCACCCAATGCATCCACGCGCACTGTGAAACCTCATAGTAATGTTTGTGAATACGGGCGTAAGTATTCTCAGATAATTTTACTTTGCTTTTTATACAAACAGTCAATAAAAAATCCAAAGTTAAATAAAATCCAAGTTATGTAAAGAATATTAATGTTTAATATTCACTAAACGGAATGCGTTGCAACAAGTTTTAATTTTATCAAGGAAAACTCTTCAAGGATGCAATAAGACATTCTTGCGGCACCGCTACTACTTGTAACTCCCACGTCGTCCTTATAAAGTAATAAAATTGTGTACTCCGCCGTGAAGCGTTCAACATTGCTATATGCATTACTTTTGCTTTTGTTTTATAATGTGAACGGCGAGGGATTGGAATACCAAAAATCCGCGCGGACCTTTTCATACTGTTCAAGGCGAGAGTGAATACCTAGGCACTTACAGGGTAGGTTTGTAACATCCTAGACTGCATCTCACTTAACATCAGGTGTAATTACAGTCAAATAACTACTTGGGTATGTATAAAAATACTTTATTAGGCATAATACGAGGCTCCTCGAGTAGGCATCGAAAACAAAACACGCGGCGTACCCGCCGTTTTATCTAAAAGGGATTTACGAGTGAGCAGTTATAGTGACGTATGCGCGCGTATTCTTTACCCATTGTAAAATAAATATTCGTTATGAAAATTAAAGAAGAAAATACACGTACTATGGTGCGCTAGCTTCTTATAGCAGTCGTCCCTATCGCATCGGCACAGTACCGATCACTGATCTATGTACGTAACGATACTCGACTTTGAGACAAGCTAAATTACCTACACCATATTGTTGACGACATTGAGTAGACATTTTTTTAAAAACCTTCGCGAAAAAATCTTTCTGTACGTATAATCCGGTCGAGTTAACTGCGTACTTGGCTACCGTGACGTCGTATCGATGCTGCGGCGAACGCGAGAGTATTCCAGCGAGGTGCGCAGCAGTTAGCTCGATCGGGTAGTAGTACATTTATTATTATTCTGTGATAATACCTGCACGTATGGACTGGATTGCACACCAATTCGCTCTTTGATCTCAGCGTCGAGAACCTCGGCTGGCCGAGTGAAAAATCTTGCCGCCTCGCCGAGCAAGTCCTTCCTTTTTGGTTGCAGGACGATTCCCGTGAAAAAGTTTTCCAGCATAGCTCTAACCTGTGTCAAAAACTTGATTGAATTAACAATACAATTTAAGCCATCGAAGTTGGAGGATCAATGGAAAGCTGTAAGAAAACAATACGGTTTATATGATTCTGATTGTCTCTTGTGTACAAAATGCTTTTAAAAAAATAATACGTTTGTAACGAGGATATCTAAGGTTAGTTCTGACATGACTTAACATTTAACTTAGTTTTCCGAAGCACAAAATGACGTACCTATTTTTGAACAATCAAGTGAATTCAATAGAATAAAACAGAAAATGATATTACCTACATGATGGAAAATCCTATACACCTAGTTAAAACTACGAAGGCTTCGTAAATTAGTCTACTTCGAGAAAAATAATAAAATAGCAGTAGATTCTGCGGAAAGTAAAAATAACCGGCAACAGAACAAATATATAACCTACAAAGGGTCGGATCTGCGTTAAGAATAAACAGTTTTCTATTGAAGCAAGCACACAATTAGCGACAAATAAAATCATTTTTAAAATAACAGTCTTTGTTACTGTAAAAGCTCGAACTACGGTTAATCTTAAGATTTAAGTGTAAGTCTTAGGATTTACCGACATGAGTTGGTAAATGTAAGTATTTCTGAAAATACGACGATTTTTTCGAGCTTTTACCATTCGAATTCAGTATATGCTAGGTTTTACCTCTGTCAGCTGGTAGATGTTGGTTTTAGGAATAAAACAATGAGTAATTCTTAATGGGGAATTATAAAACGATCGACTAAAAAATAACTTAGCGATTGATGATGGCATACTTACTGTTTTAATAACTTGAGCGGTATGAATTTGAGTAAGCGAAAAATTAACTTAACTAACGACGAATATTGATTAATATAATCAAATGCAGAACGAGCTTACAAAAAGTGGGTAATGTTTAATCCATTTTAGATATTAAAATTCTGTCCGTGCGACTAAATTACTTTAATATTAAGATAGATTCGATTTTTTCCAATTGAAGTAATTTCTGATGATGATGATGATGATGATGATGAGATGCGCTGAGCACATTATGACATGTTTTGTTTTTCAACATTTACCGTGCCATTAATGTAAATCTTAAGATTTACCAACGAAATGGTGGTAAGAGTTCGAATCGCAAACCTTTTGGGACATTTACCATTAGAATTTGGTAGATCTTAGGTTGTACTGGAATATCTTAGGATTTACTGCAATTCGAGCTTTTACAGTAACATCTTCATCAGTTCTCAGACATGACGTAGTTTCGAAGTGGTTGGTTAGTGGTTACACAGGGAAGCCTTAGTAGTAGGCGAGACTGCGAACTTCAGTTTTACCACACAATTGCCGCGGAAAAAGTTATTTATGATTAGAACACGAAGTTGGAGACAGCTGCTAAATTAAGAACATGTACAGATAAATAAATACTACTAAGAAAAAAAAGTTTTAACTTTGGCTACATATTCTTCTGGAAGTCCACTATACAAGGCCGGTTGCAATAGAAATCCTCGGGGGAAGGGGGGACCTTTAACTTACTTTATTTAACTAGGTAGACACATTAAATTAAATTTAATATTCTGCTTTTTTTCTTGAGGGTGGCGGGATGGTAGGGTGGTACCTATGTGGGATTCATTTTATCAAAAAGACGTAAAATAGTCCCGGTACTCCGTTTGCCTTATTTGGGAGGATCTGTGGTTCCTTAATTTAGAATTCAGACAAAGTGACCAAAGTAACGTCCCACTGGATTGAATTTTATGATCCAAACTGAATTTTTTTCAATTTTCTCTACATTGAAAATAAAACTGCCTACTACACTGCCTTTTTAAAGTTGTTTACTGATACATTCTAATATTCTTGGACAGGAAGACGTAGTGTAGGCTGGCTACCCACTCTTTGGCCCTACGATCTGTTGAAGCTCGCAGGAAGCGCGGAATGGACTGCGTAGAACCGCTCGTTGTAGAAATCATTGGGGAAGGCACGTCCAGCAGTGGACGTCTTAGCCTAGGCGCAAACCACCGACTTTTAGCTGGCCGATTCTTGGGTCGGTCTGTTAATCTGTATGGACAATGGACATGTATGAAAGTGCGAACAAATTAAAATCGGTGGTCTGCGCCTAGGTTTATAGTTGATAGATGCGGTTAGTGTAGAACCAGCCGTTGTGGTAATCTGTGGGAAACTCCTTTTCCAGCAGAGGGCATGGTCTGATTAAACCGAATGATTCGTTAACTTAATTTACCTCTGGATGCTCAGTAAGGTAAGCCTCCTGTTCCAACTGGATGGTCATCCCAAGCCTGGTGATGCACTCCCTTTGACATGTAGTCAGCGCGTCCCAATCTTGGTACATTAAGCCCTCCGCAACCAAGAGGTCAGAAGGCAGCCCCTTCATTACTTTCTTTAACGACATTATGTTACTATTTCTAAGCTAAAATTATTACTAATTTACAAATTTTGATTCTGAGAGCCCAATTTCGTCAAACGAAAAAAAAAGTAAAAATGTCAAAGAGACGGCTTGTTTTTGGTTTTTAGTGTCCATAAATAAGTAAAGTAAATACTTTTCTGATTATAATATAACCTCATTTGCTTTAGCGTTCGGATCGGTTCCTAAAGACCCGTAGTAGGTATATAAATAAGATGACCCACGATAATAAAATATGTATTGATCATCAATCATCATTATCGTCATCATAATCAACTTGGATTAGGTATATAAAATTGGCATCATTCTTGTTCTTTAAATAGGCTTGTATCCACAGTGAATAAATCTGCAGTATAAGATTGTATAACTATTAAGATAGTCGTATACCTACTTAATGAAAAACGAAACTACATAAAATAATAATTAAAGATTATTTATATTTTTAGCAAATAAATTCGGAAAAATGGCCCATAAGTCACGTGACAGCAAACACCAATCAGAAAGCGTTACGTCACGTTTTCTATTTTTTTAAATATAGTTTTTTACGGCTCTGGGTGCAAGCCCTTTTAAGCCAGATTGTCATTGCCAACATTTGAGTGTTGCTAGAAGGTTATTTTTGTAACCTGTTAGGTGATTTTTCGAAATTTGTAGATATTTTTCCTTTATAGGGCTCTACAAATAATTTTACATTGTCTCGAGTTTTGGCAAATAATGTTAGATATAGGTACTGTACAGTACAACTAAGTGATATAAAACATACACCGTTACTATAGTTTCCCATATGAATAAGATGAGAGAGTACATTTTAAAAATAGGTTAAATTTTTTTATATTTCTGGTAATTTCTGACAAGACCCGACTGGCAACACTTTTCTTCATGTGAAGTCTTGACCCAGAGCCGTGAAAATCTATATTTAAAAAAAAGTGAAGTTTGTTGGTATAGCCTGACCAGGAACATAAAAACCCTGGCATAGAGGCGCGTCAATTGCATTTGATAGTGCAACACTGAGTACAGTCGTACCTGTGTTAAATTAATAGGCTAACTTTATGTATCAGGATTCAGGATTACGGGCTAATTTGATATTTTCATAAATTAACGAAAAAATATTATTATAGGTAACCTGGTTTAAATAAATTAAATGAAACCATCAATCGAGCTAGTAGGATTTATTTTATTATTCATCAATAATAAATGTGTCTTTCTTTCTTTCTTTCTTTCAATAATCAAATTCAGAACTTTAATATTCAACTGCAATGTCTGCTCATGAACGCTTCAAACTCGGTACTTCTTTCCCAATTCCATAAAATTCAACACTTAGAAAGTGACAAAAAATTTTAAAATTGGTAGTTGAAACAAACCACAGCTAATTTTCATAGTGGACTGTACTATACGATAAACATGTCAGTCAATTTGACAACCTTTGTCGGAAACATTATTCAATGAAAATATTGTCCGAATCCTTAGTATTTCTCTTCGACAAATACTTTAACACATTGTGAACCACTTTTGGAGGCGAGGATGGTGACCTTCTTGATAAATGTGTCTACTACTGGTCAAAGGCCTCCCCTACGGATTTCCTGCGGATAAATGCGTAAATACCGCGTTATTCAGCAGTTTAACCAAGCAATATGAAGGTTGAAATTTATACCCGCTATCTGAAAGTTTCAAGAGCAATTGTAAACTTGCCTGCGCCGGTTTTAGGCCGTTTTAAATAAGGCTACAGTTGCATACAGCCGTATTTATTACAGCTAAAATTAAATTTTGGTCTTACAAAACGGCGTTGCTGACTTTACAATAGTTGAAAAACTGTTATAAAGCGATAAAATAGGGGTTGCTTATTATTGCTCAATATCGTCTACGAATTCAGAACTCATGATCAAGTAGAGAGAGAGAGAAGTTCATAAGTGCCACTTACATTTTGACGTTCATAAGTGCCACTTGTGGTCTAAACTGAATAAATATTTTAGATTTTTATTTTGAATTTTTTTTTGAAGAGAAAAAGACCGAGAGAGAGAGAGACTGAGAGAGAGAGAGAGATGACGCTGTTAAACTCTTCGACAGATAGGTTCTAGGATGTGACACATACACCTTTGCTTGCAATTTGACAGATGCTTAAGGACTGGGTTTTAAAGCAATGAGGGCTATCGTTTTAGCGCTCACCAGTTAGCGCCACTGTAGAGTAAGGTCCTGTCACTTGCTAGTAGCGAAGACAGTGGCACCAACTTGTGAGCGTTAAAGTGGTAGGAGGACTATCGCATTTGCACTCATCAAGATGGCGCCACTGTAGAGTAAGGTCCTGTCAATCGCCAGGGGTGCCAACTGTTAAGTATAAAAACGATAGCCCTCATTACAAGCGCTGCAAACAGTAAAACCATTTAGAAAGTTAGCACATTTAATATTCATCCAGTTATTATAATAATGGAAGCATCAAAATAGTGTCTAACTTCACTCTTACAATTTTGAAATGGCTGCTAAATTAATTTTAAATACCTCCAGAAAGGAATTTGTAAAATAATTAGGAGACAAGATCCGTCTCCTTTCCCCTTTTCCCTGCAACGGTGAATAATAATTAAAAGTAAGTAATAATGGGCAGGCAAATAAAGCAAACCGTACTGGTATGCATATTTCACAAACTAATTTGGCCCGTCGTGTCGATCCAATTATACGAATGTTGCCCTCTCGCCGATGTCCCCTTAGTTTCACCAGTTATAAATTTGATATTCAGCTAGGGCTGCCAAAACGAAGCTTATAAGTTATAACGCTCGGCGTTAAAAATGTTTTTGGGGTGCCTCAGTTTTACATTGCTCGGTGTTAGGTAAATATTGTTTTTGGGGTTACAAAATTATTTTAATGGTTGAAGTTTATATTATGTTTTAAATTATATTTAATAATAACATCTGCGGATCTGTTACAAAAGTAAAAGTTTTGATTTGCGTGGTTTTGAGAAACAGAGAAGAAGACACTTTGGTGAATAAAAAATATAAAATTTCTTAATAATTGTAGCAATATTGAGCACACCGTCTGTTTATAAACAAATTAAATGTAATTGCACTATAACATGTTATATTTTTTTTAAGTAAGTAATGTAATTTTAGTGATAAATCAAACGCTTATTGATGTTAAATAATCAATTAACCCATTTATTAAGTGTATATCCAGTTCTGGGAATAATAACAGTACAGCAAAACGGGTATTTATTTGGAACTAAAGACAAATATTATTTTCATCATTTGCATAAATACGGCAGCACATAAACATACATATTAATTTAATAATGTGCAGACAACATCACGTAAGCATTGTCATAGGTTTCATTTTACAACAAGAATTAAAATGTGCTGCTGCTATACAAGGGTATGTTATCGAAAAAATAATACGTCACGTACAGGTCACACAACAAGAGCATAGGGTCATTCCACCGGCCAAGAAAATCACGTGTCCGTGGCCAAAAAGTACCCGAATATCATAATATTTTAGTAACAAATATTTTTATCTAATAGTATAACTTTGGTTCTTGTTGTTAAACCACAGAGATAGTTAATAATAGTTAATTAAGTAATTTAAAAAAAATCGTAAGTCGTCAAAAATTATGCCTGCTATTTGGACCTATCAAAGGCGTTCGACCTAGTCTCATATAACATACTATGGGAAAAGCTAAGCAACGAAACAAACATACCGCCTGAGATCGTGTCAATGTTTGGGTATTGGTACAACAATCAAAAGAACAGTGTTAAGTGGGCGGGGGCTTTCTCGGACGTGTACACGTTGGAGTGCGGGGTGAGGCAGGGGGGGTTGACCTCGCCAAGCCTCTTCAACTTGTACATGAACCGACTGATCGAGGGGCTCAGCAGCACCAAGGTCGGGTGTCATATCGACGGCGTTTGTATTAATAATATTAGTTATGCTGATGACATGGTGCTGCTGACCCCGTCTATTGCAGCTATGCGTAAACTGCTTAAGATATGCGAGGAGTATGCGATGGCACATGGACTCAAATATAATGTGTCGAAGAGTGAGTTCATGATCTTCAAATCGCGGACTAAAACATACTCATCAGTTCCGCACTTAACACTTTGTGGTATGCCTCTGAAACGGGTTAACTCATTTAAATACCTTGGTCACTGGGTTACAGATGACTTAAAGGATAATGTAGACATAGAAAGGGAGCGCAGGGCGCTGTCAGTGCGTTGTAATATGCTGGCACGTAGGTTTGCGCGTTGTAAGGATGAAGTAAAAATCACGCTTTTTAAAGCTTACTGCCAGTCTCTTTACACGTGCAGCCTATGGGTCAGCTTTACCCAGCGCGCTTACAGCGCACTGCGTGTGCAGTACAACAATGCGTTCAGGGTGCTACTTGGCCTGCCGCGGTTCTGCAGCGCGTCAACCATGTTTGCGGAAGCGCACACCGACGGCTTCCACGCGATAATTCGGAAGCGGAGCGCATCGCTCCTAGAGCGTCTCCGCGCCAGTACAAATGGCATCCTGAGGGCATTGGCTGACAGGTGGGACTCGCCGCTGCTGGGGCGCTGGCTTAGCTTGCACGTCTCCAGTGCTATGTAAGCGGCTTCATATTTCATTATTTGTATCTTACTAACATAGGCTAAGTGAAAATTGTTACTAACACGATTATGGACCCCGGTCTGACAATAAATTTTTTCAATTTCAATTTCAATTCAATTTCAAAAATTGATTACCACGACGTGTCCGCGCTCCCGATTTCAGAACAAATTTGCTCGTATAAATTAATCCGTTATTATTACCGCTTTCAATGCTTATGTAATCGATTACTGATTAAATAAACATTGATAAATTAAATACGATATAACTATATCACTAAAAGGTTTTGTAAAATAACTATTTGAAGTTGTGTCCGGGCGTTAACCGTGATTACCCCGACACGTCACTAATGTGCGCCTACGTCCCTAGCTACGCAATTTAGAAACGAGCTCTATCCTCCCCCGTGAACCTTTAGTGGTGGCCTGCGTGCCGAGGTGATCGGTAATGCAACTCGTCGCAGGATTTCGGAGTTATCGAGATAAGAATATGATTACCCCGACCTTGGTTCAGTGCACGATTGATTTACTCTATCCTGTTTTTTTAGGTTTCTTTACATGGAAAGTTCTTGAGAATGTACAGGAATAATGGTCCATGTAACCGCATTTTTGTGTATTAAAACATATGGGATTCAACTTACAGATTGGGCAGGGCTCAGGATAAACCTTAATTTTTTGACTACCCCGACCTTGATTACCCCGATTTTTGTCACCGAGTAATCAATAATACTGTAATTTTTACTAATGAATGATTAACTAAATAACGTTTAATAAGCAAAATTACCCTTTACTAAAATGAAATCCTATCTCCTATTAATACATAATATTATTATCCCTCAAAATTGGCAAGACCCCTGGACTCGACCTTATCACCGCTGAAATGCTGTAAGCCGATGTAAACTCCGCCGTTAACGTCCTGACACCTGTCTTCGAAAACATCTGGATGGAAGAGGAACTCCCAGACGACTGGCATAAGGGGCTTCTAATTATTGTGCCGAAAAAAGGGTAAAGCAAGGGTATCAGTACCGGAAGACCCAAGAGATGCGATCTGGAGTGAGGATTGCACACCGTTGGTGCAGAGGATGTCCAACGAATCCACAATTTCACTTACCTCGGGAGCATCGTTTCAGAGCCTAGAGGTACCGAAGAGGACATCACTTCGCGCATTGCCAAGGCCAGAGCTATTTTCGCACAACTTCGAGCCGTATGGCAGTCACGGAAATTGACCCAAGCAAGATCAAAATATTCGGGTCCAACGTCAAACCAGTTCTGCTCTATAAGCGTGAAACGTGGAAGGTCACTAAGGTTATCTCGCACCAGCTGCAGATCTTCTTCAGCCGCTGTCTTCGCCGAATTCTCCAAAATCTTCAAACGACGAACTTTTGGAGCGCTGCCACGAAATACCGATCTTTCAGCAGAATAAACGCTGCAAGTGGAACTGGATCGGCCATACTCTCCGAAGGGACCCCGATCACATCCCCAAGCAGGCTCTAGATTGGAACCCCCAGGGAAAATGCAAACGTGGTCGCGCCAAAAAAACATAGCGGCGCACTGTTAAGACTTGGAGCGAGATCAAATACGAAGCTCAAGACCGAATGCGATGGAGGACTGTTGTGGACGCCTTCTGTCCCATATAGGAGACATAGGACATTGAGTCACTAATATTATATGTATATGTATGTTTTTTACTCTTTTACGCAACAACTACTTAACAGATTTTGTTGAAACTTTACAATATTGTCGCTTATACATCAAAATAACAAATGGCTAGTTATAATAACATTTATTTTACCATAACTTAAAAAAAACCTTAGAAAATAAAATATTTTGTTTTATTTTTGATTACTCTGACTCCCAACTTTGATTACCCCGACCATGAAAATGTTGATGTCGCATAACTTTTTATTCCTGCTTGCTACAGATGGGCCAATATAAAAAATATGCTCGTAATAATGTCTATTTTGAAATGTTTTACCTAAACTTACTCTAAATTCAAAAATAAAAAAGGTCGGGGTAATCAACAAAATAATCCAGATCCGGAGAATGACCGAGTAACACAAGCAAAGATTTTGTATCTGTATACTCAGGCCAAATAAGTCTGTGGGTCTAGACAAAGTGCAAATTATAATCGCAAACCAGTCGAAAAGTGGTCGAAAAGCCCCTTTTTTGTATGGAGTTTTGACGGATTCGATTTTCGATTCGATCAAAAAGTGCGTTTTGTAAAATAACACACCACGCAGTAGGTACTATCGAATGTGGCAACCCTAACCACCCCTTCTTTGTTAAAAACGATATGCTCATTTATAGAAAAAGTTCTATAGCTATAAATTATAAATTTGCTCTTAATTATTAATATTCACGTTAATTAAAGTTGCTCGATGGAAAGAGAGCTTTTATTGTATGCTATCACGATACTGAGTGACCTTGTTTATTTAGTTAATGAGTTTTTTTCTATGTTTTTTCTATGTTTGGACACTACGGTGTGCTTTGTGCAGTTAGTTCGTGATTATTTTCTCATTACTGTGGATTATTAACTAAAGTACGGCCAACGAGAAGCGATACCAAATGTAAACAAACCCAATGTCATGGTCATTGGGAATAGCAGGGGTGCATAACTTTTTAATAGTAGATTACATAAGTTGTTGAAAATAAATAAATAAAAAAAGAAAATGATACCAGCTACAAATTCGATTCTCGATTTAGCAGTATACTTACCAGATACCACGTTTGAACTAATTTAATCATTTTATCAATAAAAAATAAAAAATGTTTTTGTAAACAATATAGTTTTGAAGAATTTTGTTTTTGTTATAATTTGAATTATTATATAATGTAGATTTAAATGAAATTACGAGAATAATAATAATATTTCTGCTTCACAATGTGCCCGGTGTATGGCCACAGGCCTACCCTTTTTTCATAGAGACTTAATAAAATAAGAACCGACAAGTAACAGATTCGCCCTCGTGTTATAGGTACTAAATGTTGACGAAACCGTCTGACTTTGATATATTTTGGCGGGAGAACGAGACATTTTGACATATTTCAGAAGTGTTGCCAACATTGAAACATTCCCACTAAGAATGGAGAGCATTTTCACAAATTAAAAAATAATCCTTTCTGGAATTCAAGGTGAAAAACTAAGGCTTAAAAATGTACTGATCATTGAAAATGGTTATTTGAATTTTTATTATCATATTTTTGAAGTTACAAAAAAAATTGGGAAATTATTTTTCTATTACTGGACTCCCTGGCCAATAATCCATGGGTTACAAACATTTTCATGAAAATCCTTTTGTTAATAAAATCTTAGCTTCATAAAATAACCAATAGGCTTTTCGCCCAAATTTCAATAATTAGTTAATAATATACCTTGATGCCTATTTTATACAAATGCGCTCTTATCTTGGAAAAAATCTCATCTCCAAGGATTATTTTGCATTTTCAATAATATTTGACATTATAGCCCTCAAAAACGCTCACGACCGTCATAGCGTCTTGAATGACGTCACGCCTTGCAAAACACAGCTGTTTTAGTACGGAAATTGTAAAGTTAAATTAATTACAAATGGATCCATCGTATTTCAAGTCATGTATAGTGCCCCAATGTACAAGCACAAGTATAAAAACGCCAAACAAGTTATTTATTAGTATGTACGTACCAAACAATCAGCAGATACGTAAAATATGATGTCCATTGTTTAGCAACAAAATCAAGGATGTATAGCCTGACCAGGAACATAAAAACCCTGGCATAGAGGCGCGTCAATTGCATTTGATAGTGCAACACTGAGTACAGTCGTACCTGTGTTAAATTAATAGGCTAACTTTATGTATCAGGATTCAGGATTACGGGCTAATTTGATATTTTCATAAATTAACGAAAAAATATTATTATAGGTAACCTGGTTTAAATAAATTAAATGAAACCATCAATCGAGCTAGTAGGATTTATTTTATTATTCATCAATAATAAATGTGTCTTTCTTTCTTTCTTTCTTTCAATAATCAAATTCAGAACTTTAATATTCAACTGCAATGTCTGCTCATGAACGCTTCAAACTCGGTACTTCTTTCCCAATTCCATAAAATTCAACACTTAGAAAGTGACAAAAAATTTTAAAATTGGTAGTTGAAACAAACCACAGCTAATTTTCATAGTGGACTGTACTATACGATAAACATGTCAGTCAATTTGACAACCTTTGTCGGAAACATTATTCAATGAAAATATTGTCCGAATCCTTAGTATTTCTCTTCGACAAATACTTTAACACATTGTGAACCACTTTTCTGTCACGACTATAAAAAGATTTTAGCAATTTAATTCACAAAATCAATTGCGCACATTTAAAATAAAGTTTGTTTACACTTTGAAAGCAATAGACTGACATGCAAGGTGACATGTCAATGAAGTTTTCAGTTACTGTTGCCATTAAAAGAAATTAGTACCATTAGTTTTCCGCAACATGGCGAGGGTTTTTATGTTCCTGGTCAGGCTATATTTAAATATGTCATGAATAGTTCCTAACCTCATTTTGTTGTTATCATTATTCTTAAACAAAGTTCAACAATTTCATTATAATATGTAGGTATATGATATCAGATTATGTTGTGTGATATATCTAACTTACTGTTTCGGACCATTTCCCCTAAATTAATTAAAATTTCGGAAAATCTAAATGCTGGCTCTTTCCTTGCACAAAGGCTTAGTATTGCCATTCAGCGAGGAAATGCAGCCAGCATTCTCGCCTCTTTGCCTCACGGACACACTTTTATTTTTGAGTAAAATAAGTTTATATTTTTATTTCGTTTAGAGTTAAGTTTGCCTTAGTTTTAAAAAAAAAAATCTGTTTTTTGTAAATAAAATCTTTCTACTTACATTGAAATGATCTTCACAAAAATATAGCCTGACCAGGAACATAAAAACCCTCGCCATGCTGCGGAAAACTAATGGTACTAATTTCTTTTAATGGCAACAGTAACTGAAAACTTCATTGCATGTCAGTCTATTGCTGTCAAAGTGTAAACAAACTTTATTTTAAATGTGCGCAATTGATTTTGTGAATTAAATTGCTAAAAGAAAAGTGGTTCACAATGTGTTAAAGTATTTGTCGAAGAGAAATACTAAGGATTCGGACAATATTTTCATTGAATAATGTTTCCGACAAAGGTTGTCAAATTGACTGACATGTTTATCGTATAGTACAGTCCACTATGAAAATTAGCTGTGGTTTGTTTCAACTACCAATTTTAAAATTTTTTGTCACTTTCTAAGTGTTGAATTTTATGGAATTGGGAAAGAAGTACCGAGTTTGAAGCGTTCATGAGCAGACATTGCAGTTGAATATTAAAGTTCTGAATTTGATTATTGAAAGAAAGAAAGAAAGAAAGACACATTTATTATTGATGAATAATAAAATAAATCCTACTAGCTCGATTGATGGTTTCATTTAATTTATTTAAACCAGGTTACCTATAATAATATTTTTTCGTTAATTTATGAAAATATCAAATTAGCCCGTAATCCTGAATCCTGATACATAAAGTTAGCCTATTAATTTAACACAGGTACGACTGTACTCAGTGTTGCACTATCAAATGCAATTGACGCGCCTCTATGCCAGGGTTTTTATGTTCCTGGTCAGGCTATACATCCTTGATTTTGTTGCTAAACAATGGACATCATATTTTACGTATCTGCTGATTGTTTGGTACGTACATACTAATAAATAACTTGTTTGGCGTTTTTATACTTGTGCTTGTACATTGGGGCACTATACATGACTTGAAATACGATGGATCCATTTGTAATTAATTTAACTTTACAATTTCCGTACTAAAACAGCTGTGTTTTGCAAGGCGTGACGTCATTCAAGACGCTATGACGGTCGTGAGCGTTTTTGAGGGCTATAATGTCAAATATTATTGAAAATGCAAAATAATCCTTGGAGATGAGATTTTTTCCAAGATAAGAGCGCATTTGTATAAAATAGGCATCAAGGTATATTATTAACTAATTATTGAAATTTGGGCGAAAAGCCTATTGGTTATTTTATGAAGCTAAGATTTTATTAACAAAAGGATTTTCATGAAAATGTTTGTAACCCATGGATTATTGGCCAGGGAGTCCAGTAATAGAAAAATAATTTCCCAATTTTTTTTGTAACTTCAAAAATATGATAATAAAAATTCAAATAACCATTTTCAATGATCAGTACATTTTTAAGCCTTAGTTTTTCACCTTGAATTCCAGAAAGGATTATTTTTTAATTTGTGAAAATGCTCTCCATTCTTAGTGGGAATGTTTCAATGTTGGCAACACTTCTGAAATATGTCAAAATGTCTCGTTCTCCCGCCAAAATATATCAAAGTCAGACGGTTTCGTCAACATTTAGTACCTATAACACGAGGGCGAATCTGTTACTTGTCGGTTCTTATTTTATTAAGTCTCTATGAAAAAAGGGTAGGCCTGTGGCCATACACCGGGCACATTGTGAAGCAGAAATATTATTATTATTCTCGTAATTTCATTTAAATCTACATTATATAATAATTCAAATTATAACAAAAACAAAATTCTTCAAAACTATATTGTTTACAAAAACATTTTTTATTTTTTATTGATAAAATGATTAAATTAGTTCAAACGTGGTATCTGGTAAGTATACTGCTAAATCGAGAATCGAATTTGTAGCTGGTATCATTTTCTTTTTTTATTTATTTATTTTCAACAACTTATGTAATCTACTATTAAAAAGTTATGCACCCCTGCTATTCCCAATGACCATGACATTGGGTTTGTTTACATTTGGTATCGCTTCTCGTTGGCCGTACTTTAGTTAATAATCCACAGTAATGAGAAAATAATCACGAACTAACTGCACAAAGCACACCGTAGTGTCCAAACATAGAAAAAACATAGAAAAAAACTCATTAACTAAATAAACAAGGTCACTCAGTATCGTGATAGCATACAATAAAAGCTCTCTTTCCATCGAGCAACTTTAATTAACGTGAATATTAATAATTAAGAGCAAATTTATAATTTATAGCTATAGAACTTTTTCTATAAATGAGCATATCGTTTTTAACAAAGAAGGGGTGGTTAGGGTTGCCACATTCGATAGTACCTACTGCGTGGTGTGTTATTTTACAAAACGCACTTTTTGATCGAATCGAAAATCGAATCCGTCAAAACTCCATACAAAAAAGGGGCTTTTCGACCACTTTTCGACTGGTTTGCGATTATAATTTGCACTTTGTCTAGACCCACAGACTTATTTGGCCTGAGTATACAGATACAAAATCTTTGCTTGTGTTACTCGGTCATTCTCCGGATCTGGATTATTTTGTTGATTACCCCGACCTTTTTTATTTTTGAATTTAGAGTAAGTTTAGGTAAAACATTTCAAAATAGACATTATTACGAGCATATTTTTTATATTGGCCCATCTGTAGCAAGCAGGAATAAAAAGTTATGCGACATCAACATTTTCATGGTCGGGGTAATCAAAGTTGGGAGTCAGAGTAATCAAAAATAAAACAAAATATTTTATTTTCTAAGGTTTTTTTTAAGTTATGGTAAAATAAATGTTATTATAACTAGCCATTTGTTATTTTGATGTATAAGCGACAATATTGTAAAGTTTCAACAAAATCTGTTAAGTAGTTGTTGCGTAAAAGAGTAAAAAACATACATATACATATAATATTAGTGACTCAATGTCCTATGTCTCCTATATGGGACAGAAGGCGTCCACAACAGTCCTCCATCGCATTCGGTCTTGAGCTTCGTATTTGATCTCGCTCCAAGTCTTAACAGTGCGCCGCTATGTTTTTTTGGCGCGACCACGTTTGCATTTTCCCTGGGGGTTCCAATCTAGAGCCTGCTTGGGGATGTGATCGGGGTCCCTTCGGAGAGTATGGCCGATCCAGTTCCACTTGCAGCGTTTATTCTGCTGAAAGATCGGTATTTCGTGGCAGCGCTCCAAAAGTTCGTCGTTTGAAGATTTTGGAGAATTCGGCGAAGACAGCGGCTGAAGAAGATCTGCAGCTGGTGCGAGATAACCTTAGTGACCTTCCACGTTTCACGCTTATAGAGCAGAACTGGTTTGACGTTGGACCCGAATATTTTGATCTTGCTTGGGTCAATTTCCGTGACTGCCATACGGCTCGAAGTTGTGCGAAAATAGCTCTGGCCTTGGCAATGCGCGAAGTGATGTCCTCTTCGGTACCTCTAGGCTCTGAAACGATGCTCCCGAGGTAAGTGAAATTGTGGATTCGTTGGACATCCTCTGCACCAACGGTGTGCAATCCTCACTCCAGATCGCATCTCTTGGGTCTTCCGGTACTGATACCCTTGCTTTACCCTTTTTTCGGCACAATAATTAGAAGCCCCTTATGCCAGTCGTCTGGGAGTTCCTCTTCCATCCAGATGTTTTCGAAGACAGGTGTCAGGACGTTAACGGCGGAGTTTACATCGGCTTACAGCATTTCAGCGGTGATAAGGTCGAGTCCAGGGGTCTTGCCAATTTTGAGGGATAATAATATTATGTATTAATAGGAGATAGGATTTCATTTTAGTAAAGGGTAATTTTGCTTATTAAACGTTATTTAGTTAATCATTCATTAGTAAAAATTACAGTATTATTGATTACTCGGTGACAAAAATCGGGGTAATCAAGGTCGGGGTAGTCAAAAAATTAAGGTTTATCCTGAGCCCTGCCCAATCTGTAAGTTGAATCCCATATGTTTTAATACACAAAAATGCGGTTACATGGACCATTATTCCTGTACATTCTCAAGAACTTTCCATGTAAAGAAACCTAAAAAAACAGGATAGAGTAAATCAATCGTGCACTGAACCAAGGTCGGGGTAATCATATTCTTATCTCGATAACTCCGAAATCCTGCGACGAGTTGCATTACCGATCACCTCGGCACGCAGGCCACCACTAAAGGTTCACGGGGGAGGATAGAGCTCGTTTCTAAATTGCGTAGCTAGGGACGTAGGCGCACATTAGTGACGTGTCGGGGTAATCACGGTTAACGCCCGGACACAACTTCAAATAGTTATTTTACAAAACCTTTTAGTGATATAGTTATATCGTATTTAATTTATCAATGTTTATTTAATCAGTAATCGATTACATAAGCATTGAAAGCGGTAATAATAACGGATTAATTTATACGAGCAAATTTGTTCTGAAATCGGGAGCGCGGACACGTCGTGGTAATCAATTTTTGAAATTGAATTGAAATTGAAATTGAAAAAATTTATTGTCAGACCGGGGTCCATAATCGTGTTAGTAACAATTTTCACTTAGCCTATGTTAGTAAGATACAAATAATGAAATATGAAGCCGCTTACATAGCACTGGAGACGTGCAAGCTAAGCCAGCGCCCCAGCAGCGGCGAGTCCCACCTGTCAGCCAATGCCCTCAGGATGCCATTTGTACTGGCGCGGAGACGCTCTAGGAGCGATGCGCTCCGCTTCCGAATTATCGCGTGGAAGCCGTCGGTGTGCGCTTCCGCAAACATGGTTGACGCGCTGCAGAACCGCGGCAGGCCAAGTAGCACCCTGAACGCATTGTTGTACTGCACACGCAGTGCGCTGTAAGCGCGCTGGGTAAAGCTGACCCATAGGCTGCACGTGTAAAGAGACTGGCAGTAAGCTTTAAAAAGCGTGATTTTTACTTCATCCTTACAACGCGCAAACCTACGTGCCAACATATTACAACGCACTGACAGCGCCCTGCGCTCCCTTTCTATGTCTACATTATCCTTTAAGTCATCTGTAACCCAGTGACCAAGGTATTTAAATGAGTTAACCCGTTTCAGAGGCATACCACAAAGTGTTAAGTGCGGAACTGATGAGTATGTTTTAGTCCGCGATTTGAAGATCATGAACTCACTCTTCGACACATTATATTTGAGTCCATGTGCCATCGCATACTCCTCGCATATCTTAAGCAGTTTACGCATAGCTGCAATAGACGGGGTCAGCAGCACCATGTCATCAGCATAACTAATATTATTAATACAAACGCCGTCGATATGACACCCGACCTTGGTGCTGCTGAGCCCCTCGATCAGTCGGTTCATGTACAAGTTGAAGAGGCTTGGCGAGGTCAACCCCCCCTGCCTCACCCCGCACTCCAACGTGTACACGTCCGAGAAAGCCCCCGCCCACTTAACACTGTTCTTTTGATTGTTGTACCAATACCCAAACATTGACACGATCTCAGGCGGTATGTTTGTTTCGTTGCTTAGCTTTTCCCATAGTATGTTATATGAGACTAGGTCGAACGCCTTTGATAGGTCCAAATAGCAGGCATAATTTTTGACGACTTACGATTTTTTTTAAATTACTTAATTAACTATTATTAACTATCTCTGTGGTTTAACAACAAGAACCAAAGTTATACTATTAGATAAAAATATTTGTTACTAAAATATTATGATATTCGGGTACTTTTTGGCCACGGACACGTGATTTTCTTGGCCGGTGGAATGACCCTATGCTCTTGTTGTGTGACCTGTACGTGACGTATTATTTTTTCGATAACATACCCTTGTATAGCAGCAGCACATTTTAATTCTTGTTGTAAAATGAAACCTATGACAATGCTTACGTGATGTTGTCTGCACATTATTAAATTAATATGTATGTTTATGTGCTGCCGTATTTATGCAAATGATGAAAATAATATTTGTCTTTAGTTCCAAATAAATACCCGTTTTGCTGTACTGTTATTATTCCTAGAACTGGATATACACTTAATAAATGGGTTAATTGATTATTTAACATCAATAAGCGTTTGATTTATCACTAAAATTACATTACTTACTTAAAAAAAATATAACATGTTATAGTGCAATTACATTTAATTTGTTTATAAACAGACGGTGTGCTCAATATTGCTACAATTATTAAGAAATTTTATATTTTTTATTCACCAAAGTGTCTTCTTCTCTGTTTCTCAAAACCACGCAAATCAAAACTTTTACTTTTGTAACAGATCCGCAGATGTTATTATTAAATATAATTTAAAACATAATATAAACTTCAACCATTAAAATAATTTTGTAACCCCAAAAACAATATTTACCTAACACCGAGCAATGTAAAACTGAGGCACCCCAAAAACATTTTTAACGCCGAGCGTTATAACTTATAAGCTTCGTTTTGGCAGCCCTAGCTGAATATCAAATTTATAACTGGTGAAACTAAGGGGACATCGGCGAGAGGGCAACATTCGTATAATTGGATCGACACGACGGGCCAAATTAGTTTGTGAAATATGCATACCAGTACGGTTTGCTTTATTTGCCTGCCCATTATTACTTACTTTTAATTATTATTCACCGTTGCAGGGAAAAGGGGAAAGGAGACGGATCTTGTCTCCTAATTATTTTACAAATTCCTTTCTGGAGGTATTTAAAATTAATTTAGCAGCCATTTCAAAATTGTAAGAGTGAAGTTAGACACTATTTTGATGCTTCCATTATTATAATAACTGGATGAATATTAAATGTGCTAACTTTCTAAATGGTTTTACTGTTTGCAGCGCTTGTAATGAGGGCTATCGTTTTTATACTTAACAGTTGGCACCCCTGGCGATTGACAGGACCTTACTCTACAGTGGCGCCATCTTGATGAGTGCAAATGCGATAGTCCTCCTACCACTTTAACGCTCACAAGTTGGTGCCACTGTCTTCGCTACTAGCAAGTGACAGGACCTTACTCTACAGTGGCGCTAACTGGTGAGCGCTAAAACGATAGCCCTCATTGCTTTAAAACCCAGTCCTTAAGCATCTGTCAAATTGCAAGCAAAGGTGTATGTGTCACATCCTAGAACCTATCTGTCGAAGAGTTTAACAGCGTCATCTCTCTCTCTCTCTCAGTCTCTCTCTCTCTCGGTCTTTTTCTCTTCAAAAAAAAATTCAAAATAAAAATCTAAAATATTTATTCAGTTTAGACCACAAGTGGCACTTATGAACGTCAAAATGTAAGTGGCACTTATGAACTTCTCTCTCTCTCTACTTGATCATGAGTTCTGAATTCGTAGACGATATTGAGCAATAATAAGCAACCCCTATTTTATCGCTTTATAACAGTTTTTCAACTATTGTAAAGTCAGCAACGCCGTTTTGTAAGACCAAAATTTAATTTTAGCTGTAATAAATACGGCTGTATGCAACTGTAGCCTTATTTAAAACGGCCTAAAACCGGCGCAGGCAAGTTTACAATTGCTCTTGAAACTTTCAGATAGCGGGTATAAATTTCAACCTTCATATTGCTTGGTTAAACTGCTGAATAACGCGGTATTTACGCATTTATCCGCAGGAAATCCGTAGGGGAGGCCTTTGACCAGTAGTAGACACATTTATCAAGAAGGTCACCATCCTCGCTGTCACTATTATATCAGTCATCATGACTTCCAAAATTTCGTATTCCCTGAGCGAATTTTTTTTTATGTCAATTTGAAGACAAACAATAAAAAAAAATTTTGAAGGTCTCATTTTTCGGTTTTTCGTTTAATAAAATTCTTGGAAACTATGATAGTATTACCGTGACTATGCGTACCTACTAGTGACAACCAAAAAAAGCTGATTAAAGCTACAGGCGAATTAGCCAAGTTTTTTCTATATCTTGTAAGGGAGAGTCCGGTAATTTGGGCCAGTTTTTTTCAATCCCATTTTACACATAGTTTTGTTTTGTTTTTGCTAATGTCCATGGTATATAATGAAAGAGAAACTATTCAACTTACTATTTCATAGGTTTTAATCAACATGATTATTGTATATTTAGCACAAATCAACAAAATAATTTTCAGAATTCAGAACTTGGGTCCAATTTAGCCAACCGGTTTGATAATTTGTACCACAGGGTTACTAAATTGGATTTCCATAAATTTCAAGATTATAAAATATCTATGGCAAAATATTATACGATACATTCTTAACAAATTAGGTAACGAAAAGGAACAGTAGTTAATAACATAGACAATCGATATTGTTTTACACGTTATCACGATTTTGAGTACAAGTTTTGTAATTCCAATTATCGTAACGCACACTTGTACGTAATCTACTTTGCCAGTCTTTTGTTTTCATTTATTGTTAGTCAAACATAACTATGCTATGATAACTTCAAAATATGATTTACTAAAAAATTTTTAAAAATCCTTTGGTAACATTCCATACAACTTGATGTGGTACAATTTAACCGACTAGGTGATAGTGCTTTTAAAAAATCGGTAAAAAATATAGTTTATAAATACCGAAAAATGTTTCAAATAATTGTAATCCACACTAATTTATGCTTCTAATTAATACATTAGAAACACTGCGTGATTAATTTTAACAAAATTACAAACCAAACATGCATTCTCAAAAGTTACTTGAAAACAATGAAAAAAATCTTTTCAAAATAAAACACACGTGTTAATTGTCACGGCAAAAACCATATGGCCAATATTCAATGAATTTAGTTGTGTATCGCTGAGTGTTGCAATTACAGACATTCAATAAATACTTTACTAAATATATGAGGGTGGTACAGTTTACCCGGCGGTACAATATACCGAACTCTCCCCTATAGTTTTCGAGACATCTGCTCTAGGAAAGTCTGTAAATATTGGAAAATTTCATGTTTGTCATACATTCCCATCATCATCATCTTTGCCAAAAATTTTAGGGGGGACTCGGAATCAGTAACTTAATCGATTTACGTAAAGATTTTTTTTATTATACCCTAACCCTTTTCGGGCAGCGCCTTAGGGCAGCGCGCTGTTTCCAAATTGGCACACGTGGATAATTTTCTTCGTTCATAGAAAAATACGTACACACAGTTATCTACAAAGCTTATTAGACATAATAATGCGCGAAAATAAGCATTCGATTTTAATTTTTTTTCGCGAAAACTACCACTATTAAAAATAATTACGATAAAGTTGTATTGTTAAATTGTTCTAGTTATAGAGCTTATTGCAGCACTGGTTGCACCCACTCTTGTGTAGAGTTAGACTTGATACTTCATGTTGTGGAAGCATTTGTAGGTATACCTGACCAAACAGTCTAGTTATTCAATAAAATTGAGTTGGAATGAGAATTTTCAACAATTTTTTTTCAGCCTCCATGCATGTTTTAACTAGGTAATTGTTGCCATTTTTTATTGTACATTAAAATACCACAAATTTTGATATGTTGATATAAAAAATGATAAGTTTAATATGAAATTAGTGGAAATTTTTACTAGCGTTTTTATAAAATGTGACGAGTTGAGACACTGTTGAAATTACCAGAGTTTACCTCACTAGGTAAATTGATTCCTGTATTTGTGTAGCGCGGTATTATAGCATTGTAACATCATAGTGTTTATTTGTCTGAATATTTATCTACTGTCCATGTGTACAGTAATTGCATACTATTATTTCAATTGCCCTTCCTTCAAAAAGATCAATAACTCATGTTTACATGTCACCAGTTTTGTCGGAACCAGAGTGAAGTGAGATCATGATGTATCGTTTTAAAAATCTCCACGAAGACCATCAGACCACTTTAAAGATATGGTTAACTATTTTAAAGTTTTACGGGACAAACATGTTTAACGATTCTCTCAGTTGGAAGCGAACCATATTGACCTTAGTACTTGCATTCGCTAGTCCAGCCGCGACACTCAGATGTTTGATATATTATCGCCCGCCAAGTGCGGGCTCAGTATCAATATTAGAAATAATGTATGTGTGTTGCGGTGTCAGTTCATTATCTCAAAGTAAGTTTAATTAATAGACTACCTAGATTAATCTTTAGCATTATTATTAGGTCTGCTTAATAAGGACCCATTTTTTTCCTAATAACAAGATTGCCGCCTCTGAAGTACCCCCTTGTGGTACTATGGTCACCATCACCATTTTCTTGGCTGGTTTTTAAATCAAATTTAATTTTCAGTGATATCAAAGATTTTTGTCTTAGTAGTACATAGAAAGAAAATTGAAAACATATTAATATCCATTGATGAGTTGTGGTCAACATACGAGATTCCAAGACGTAATAAATATATCCGCTCAATGAATATATTATTTGGAGGTAAGTTGTTTTGTGTGTTATAATGCTGCTTTTATACTGCGCGGCAATTAGCCAAGTCAATGTAACCCTTGACTTGGCTAATTGACGCGCAGTGTAAATGCGGCATAAGGAAGTCTTGGGCATATTTTATTTTGTTACGAGTTTTCTCTAATTGAGCTGGTGCGGTAGCATACCTACTTACTTAACTATTGAAATATTTTATTTAGTGAAATAATACAGCCACAGCTCTATAAAAACTTCATTACTTAATCCATTATTTATATTTCTAGGAACATTCCTTTGGATCACACTTGGAGGTGTTATATGGTTGCTCTATTGTGTAGGCTTAGGTATTTTATTAATTAATTGGATATATCACGTGCATGGGAAAACTGAAATATTGATGATGTATATTATCTTTGCGACGACATCAAAAATCTTAAGTAGGTGCCTACATTATTATGGTATTATCAATCAGTATTTTATAAGAACATTTTAGATCCAGAAATATCGACCAGTACCTTTATATTACGAAAAACTTTCGAGTTCGTATCGTTTGCGTATTCGCATCGCCATCGAGAGATTTAGTATAATTTATAGCAATGTCGTATCAATGTTTACCAATCACTTCACACACACATCAAAATATAAGGCAAAAAAAGAATGAGACATGTATAGGCTCCTTAAGAGCATTTGACGATTTGTAAGTACTAATTTAATTAGTCTATACAAATAAAGATAATTTTGATTTTGATTTTGAATCAGTGTTGCTAGAAAAAAAGTGTATTAGTTCCGAAATAATTAATTTCTACTCTTTTATCATATGTCGCACTCTACCTACATATTATTATTTTGGCGTGGAACTCAAACGGGCGGTTCCGTGACGTCACGCCACATATTCAAGTTTCAACCACAATGCTGACCACCCCTGGCGCGTTGTCGAAAATGACACTATAATGTCAAAGTCTTCTTCTTCTTTTTATACCTACTACAACGTGCTCCTTTTGCTTTTCGGAAACTTTAGGGGTATATTCTATAAATAAAAACTAGTTAAAGTCTTTGGAATATGTATTTCTAAAAGCATATTTTTGATGATATTGTGGATTCTTAGATTTAGAAGATACCTAGTTGATTTAGATTATAGTATCATCAGTCTAGTTTTTTTTTTTCAAAATTGTCACCTGGTCTTTTTGTGCAGACTTTTTATTGATAAGTGTATGTAGTTTTAAATAATTTCGTATAAAAAAATAAGTCGAAAAAAATTCTTGAATTTAACAAAAAATGTAATGCCATTCCATTGTGGTCTTATTAATACCCTAGAGTTTCAGGAAATCAAAAAGAGCACGTTGTATATGGCCAGGTCTGGGATATGTTTAAAAAAGGTTTACAAAAGAATCTTGAGTGATCCTGGCTGAAAAATTAAAAACTACTAGATAGATTTAAAAAAATCGGATCTGTCATCACTAGACCAGGGGTGATTCACTGTTTGTAACTCCGAATGTGTGCAGTGACGTCACCGATCAAATACTTAGCGTGAAATATTTGTTATGCGCAACTTTCGGGCCCTGTAACTTCTTTATTTGTATATGTATGTATATTTTCAAGTTTTATTAATGGAAAAAATTGGGAACTTCTCCATTTTTGAATATTCATTGATTGGTAAAACAATGGTTTTAAATAATTACGTATTATGATAATATGATGAAAAAAGCTTGTAAAATACTCTATAATTCGTCAATAGAAGCTCGATAAAAGGTCGTTGAACTTCGAGTTGACGTTAGTCGGTCGAAAGTGTTTTGTGCCACCAAATAAGTACAAGTGTAGGTAATCGTATCGAGTGCGTTATCGAATAGTAAGAAAATACGTTCTCTTTTTAAACTCGAAAGATTTTCGTAATAGGGGTACAGGTTTTTTAAAACGAAAAGTGTAAATAATGAGAAAAGTGCACTATCACTGATTGACAATTTAAATAAAAAGAAGTTTTATTTATTGTTGTGATATACAGGGTGGAAAAGATAAGTGATCTCACTCGATTATTTCTAAACTATGCAAGATATAAAAAAACTGGTTACTGATCCTGGAATTGCTTCACGAGCTCTATCTAACGGTTACAAAATAAACTGGATCTATCCGAAAATTCAATGTTTCCAGCTTCCATACATTTAGTAAAACCACTTAATATTAAAAACTATACAAGCTATCCAAAAACTGGTTACTGATCCTGAAAGTGCTTCTCGAGCTCTATCTAACGGTTACAAAATAAACTGGATCTATCCGAAAATTCAATGTTTCCAGCGTCCATACATTTAGTAAAACCACTTAATATTAAAAACTATACAAGCTATCCAAAAACTGGTTACTGATCCTGAAAGTGCTTCTCGAGCTCTATCCAACGGTACCAACAATAAGTTACAAAATAAACTGGATCTATCCGAAAATTCAATGTTTCCAACTTCCATACATTTAGTACTGCCACAGTCATGGCACTCATGTCTTGATAATATTATAGCAACTAAAGCCTAGAACCAATGTTTTCCGTGAATTATTTTAAATAAGAATGCAATTTACGAGTTCATTTTAAGTGTTTATTATTTAATAAAAAAAAAATACACTTTTCATATTGTGTGGCTGGCATACATTTAGTATGGAGGCTGAAAACATTGAATTTTCTGATAGATCCAGTTAATTCTGTAACCTATTACTGATACCGTTAGAAAGAGCTCGTGAAGCTCTTTCAGGATCAGTAACCAGTTTTTCAATATCTTGTGTAGTTTAGAAATAATCGAGTGAGATCACTTATCGTTTCCACCCTGTATTGATGCTGCGTTAGGCTGTAAAGATTTGGAAAAGTCTTGCGAGATGGGAGGAGTAAGGTGGATGGACCTATTGCGGTGCGTCTAATTTTCTGTTAGCCACCAAATCATTAGTAACCTTTCAGGTCTGTTGATGGATATTTTTTCCCTAACTTCTCGCTGTCTGATGGGTACCATCATCATAAATGCGAGTATGCTGTTTCTGCCGCTACAGATAGAGTTGGCAAACATCATCGACATAGGCGAGGCACGAAACGCTGAACTAAACGAATCAGAACTTGAAGAAAGACTCAAACTTTTAATTAAATATCATCAGAAAATCCTGCAGTAAGTGTCTTATTGTATTTTTATTTCACGTATTCAAGATTGTCATTTTATATTTCTGTTTGAATATGACACTTAATGTCCGTTTTCACCATCAATCCCTAATTTTTAAGTGACCCCTATGGTAACACTTAACAGGAATTTTGTTTGCAAAAGGGTCACTTAAAAATTAGGTATTGATGGTGAAAACAGGCATTAGGCTCGATTCCACCTACGCCGGACCGGCAAATCTGCTGGACCGGTAAAACTCCCGGAAGGGCTAGTGGCTGTACAATTTAGATGAAGCTATTCACATTATCCCGGATCCGGCATTTTTTCCGGACCGGAGCAGTGTGAACGAGTTTGTCCGGTATCGGTTCCCCGCTCGCCCCACCCGTGCTCCCCTCGCGTCATTCGGCTCGCATTTTGTGATATAAGTAGACTGACGTGACTGTCCTATTTTCTTACGGGATCCGGTTTAATGTGAACACTCTATCCGAATAGTGGGTACGCGGTATAAAGCGTAACATTTCAGTAGGTAATTAATGGATTTTTATTTTGCGTCGTCATTTGTTTACAGGGTTACTGACGACATTCGAAAAGTATTCTCCATTCCATTGTTTTTTGATATATTAGAGGGATCAGTACTGTTGGCACACAATGGAGTAGACTTTTTGCTTAGTTTAACCCGGCGCCAATGACGTGAAAATTATTGCAAAGACGATGACCCCGGGTCATATTGACCCATACTTCATCGATAAAGGACAGTGCCAATCCATGTATGGAAGTTGGACCAAGTGCTGCCCAGAATGAAAACATAGTGCATTTTATTCCTCAGGCCAATACTAATTTGTAAACCGGAGCGCACTGAAATCTATCCCTGGAGTTAAGAGAAAAAAAGAGTTTTGTTTTGAATTATTTACATACAAAATATCATCGATGTATACGTACTACCCATAAGATTTCGCGATTGTGGCATTAAATAGCACTCGCTATGTTGAAGTTAACCATACTGCATCCGTACACCTTACTTTAGTACGACTTCGACATTCTTTTTAAGCGATCAAGCGCTGTTGCAGTAGTTTGGTTAGTTGACAGAAATTAATAATTTCCAAAATGGAGCAAGAAGTTTTTGCTTACAATAACTTCAATAATCGATTGTAATACACCAATACATTAACTTTTTGCAAGGATAAAAAACTAAAACTTCTTGCTTCATTTTGGAAATAATTAATTTCTGTCAACTTACCAAACAATTAAAACAGCGCTAGATCGTTTATAAAGAATGCCTAAATCGCACTAAAGTAACGTGTACGGATGCAGTATGGTTAAGTTCAACATAGCGAGTGTTATTTAATGCCACAATCGCGAAATCTTATGCGTAGTACGTATACATCGATGATATTTTGTATGTAAATAATTCAAAACAAAACTCTTTTTTTCTCTTAACTCCAGGGATAGATTTCAGTGCGCTTTTGTTCACACATTAGTATAGGTCTGAGGAACAAAATGCACTATGTGTTGATTCTGGGCAGCACTTGGTCCAGACCCTGGCACTATCCTTTTCAGGAAATTGAACAAGTAATCTTAATTTTAATTACTGTCTATGTTTATAGGGTTCTTTACTGAGCTAATAAAACAAAAATAATACTAATACATAATATAAATCAATTTTTTATTAATTTTTAAACAAAACATGAAAAAATCATGTATAAAAACACAATGAGTCTATATTTTTGTATTTTGGTAAAGATTTTTAATATTTATAGGAATCGACAATGTTATATAGTGAAAAAGAGATAAAATCAACTTCTTATATGCATATACAATGAGATCAGTCTTCTACTTCATCATTCAGAGCCATGGAACTGCTGCAACTGGTGCAGTATATAATCAAATGGTCTGGGCATGTAAATGTGGTATGACGTACTTGCCGGCGTCATACTAATGCAAGGTTGAGATTATCCGAAGACTGAGTCCACATTACTTGCGTATTTTTCACATTCGTTGCCATTCCTAAGTTCTGACTATTACAGCCTAAAATTCTTCTCTCTCAGAATCCGACTCTTCTAGCAGCGCTTCATTCTTGCTGGGTCATTAAACAGTCATTTTGACTAAAACTTAAAAAAGAACAACAAAAGCTAGCACTAAACACAAAATAAGTGAATAAATGTAAGCCACAAAATCACTGCGCCACCGATGACGCCGGGTCATAATGACCCGTTTTAATTTGAAGCCTGTGTATCTCGCTACGCAAGCGGAGTCACACTGAGTTAACTAACGGAATGGGCTTAGGGAGATTGTATCTCCAGCTTTACGAACGCTCGAACCACAAAATGGCCGCAAAAAAAAATTATGAACTTTTGAAAATGCCTCGGGTCAATATGACCCAGCGTCATTGACGCCGGGTTAAAACTAGTAAGTAATATATTTATTTAATATTATGTATTTAATAGACTCCCTTACTTTAACAGTTTTAAATATTCAATCATATTTTAGTTGAACCCAACGAGTACGCTTAGATCTACCTGGATCATAGTAATTCATTTTCTATCACTCTTCATCGCCCACTGGACAGGACAAGTAGTGGTCGACATGGTAAGTAACAGTTCTTACATTATGTACTTATTAATTTTTCCATTTGAACTGCTGCCTATTTTTACCTATTTTTTCCGTTTGCTTGCTCTTATAAGCAAGTAGTTTCGATAATATTATATTTTATTTATTTACTATTGTTTATTCGAAAATTAAATCCTTAACTGTCTTTAGTTACCAACCAGACCATAATGCGGGTTGCAGACCAAGAGCCAAGCTAAGTTAGTTTAGCTTAGTTCGCCTCTCGCTCCGCAGCCCACATGGTTGCACGGGCCTTGTAGTATTCTTCCCAACTTTAGCTTTACAAGGGCACATAACCCTTCGTGTTGTAGAAACAAGCCAAATTGGGTAAATGAAGTGATAAAGGTTATCTCACATTTCCCAGAGTGAGAGCCTGGCGCTCGCAGCCTACAGGAGTCGCTGGTACACTCGGAGCAGAAGGATCGCTACAGTACTCAACATCATCATGTTAAGGTGATTATGAAGAATGAATCACGGATTAATTTGTCTAGGCTCAGTACCTCTAGCACGAAAAAGTTTCGACTTCGAATCGTATGCGTATTCGAATCGCCATCAAAAGCTTTAGTATTTAAACATAAACAGCGCCCCTGTGAACGTGACGTAAAGTGAACTTAGTACGAGAAATGGGAGCACGAAACTAATTTGACAGTTGAGATTGTCACGTTATCATTGAATTCGAAGGCTGATTATCGAATTTTGTCGAATACGCAAACGGTTCGAAGACGAAAGTTTTTTGTGCTAGAGGTAAAGAGCCTGAATCTTAGCTAGTACATCGAAATCATAATCTTCTTTTATTAATTTTAGATCTCAAACACCAGTTCATATGAATGCTTCGATCATAATAATTAAACTGGAAAACATGTCAGTGGTAAGTTTAATTTTGTTTAACACGTTGAACGCCACGCTAAAAATCGAGTCTTTCCGTACAGGCCATGAGACTTACCGGTGAGCCTTCCCCTACTGTTCCGTTCAGGCCACGGGGGTCACCGGTGAGCCGTGAGCAAGGTTCAACAAAAACGCTTCTCACGAGCCAAATATTGTTGCTATCTAACAAAACGCTAATTGAAGTGAGCCGCGTGGCCCTCTAGTCTAACCGGACGGCGTGGTTTTCGAATCCGAAAGAAAGGAGAGGTGTTACGGCACATACAAAACTTACCAAGGCCCAACAAGAAGGAAAACCTAGATAACCCATGTTTTTGCTATATTCAGGCAGTGCAACATAAGTATGTAATTTTTATATTCAACATTAGTGACTAACATATAAATATATTGCTTAGATTTTTTAATCAAGCGCGAAATTTTTTTTTTCAACTACTTCTACTAGTATGAAGTTCATACTAGTAGAAGTAGTTCATACTATGGACCTAAACTCGATGGATAGAGTTTAGGTTCATTCAAATGATATTCCCTGATAACACATTCAAAGATAAAACGATTTTTCGGTTTCGGAACGATTTTTTCGGTGGATCCGCATCCATCTACGTCTAGGCCGCATCCATCTACGTCTAGGCCAGGGAGATTGGGTTCTGGATCCCTTCATAATTCGGAGGCCCTGTATCCGCATATAGAGCCCCCGAATTATGGAGAGCCTCCCCGAGCTCCAGACGTCATTATATTATTTATTTACACTACTGGCGACTATCGTGCCACCTGCAGCGACTAGGCAGGCCGCCTCGTTGTAGTTCCTCCCACGGGCAGTTACAATGATGTCCATGACCGGGAGGGAGATAGATCGCCGCGTAGGACCCAGGTGTATTCGATGTTCCACAAGATTTGGTGCCAGAACTGAGTAGACCCGGAACACCTAACTCGACGCCATGCCATCGAAGATCTCCCGGCTTGAGAGGTGGTTGGTCAACAGATTCCTCAGACAAAGACTACTCTTAGAGAAGTCCCGTTTCTGTCAAGTGCTCAACGAGGCGGGATGCTATTATGCGTTCGAACAGTTTTCCTACCTCGTCGTGCAGGAATTTAACCTACCTAACCCTGATGCCAAGTACGATGCTGAGTTGGGACTTTTTTATGTGGATGCAGTACATAGACACTTACATGAGCATAAAAACTCGATGGGCATTCTAGTAAATTAGGTGGAAAATATTTTTTTCAGTCTGCGCTTCAAGAACAAATAAAGCTACATATTTATATGTTCGCCACTAATATTTCATACAAAAATTACATATTTATGTTGCACTGAAAATTACAAAACAATGGCATCTTTCGTGTCGGGCTTGGGTCATAAATGACTACTCTTCTTTGTACACTTTTTCAAAGTTATGAACGCACGAGCGCGCGGGGTGAGCCGCGGCGTGACCCAGTGGCCTCCGCCAACGGAAATTCTTGATTCTTTCCCAGGGGGCTTCGCGACCCACCGGTGAGCCTTTTGTTATATTGCTAAAACTACACGGTAGAAGTCGCTAATTTTTATTTTCTGCGCGAATTATGGCATTTTATAAACACTGGAATAAAAATTAGAAGTTGTCAAAAATGACCGATTACGTGATTTTGGCGTGGCCCGAATGGAAAAGTCGACTAGGCTCACCGGTGGGCCGTGTGGCGCGCAACGTGTTAATTTTAAGTCTAATTAATTTTGTTTAAGAGCCATTTTACATTTTCGTGCGAATTTCTAAGATTTTGGAAGCATGAATTACTATCTTAAGCAACACCCAGAGATTATTTAATAACTGCGAAAGATAGGTCAATCCTTGGTGTTGACCATTAATGAAACGGATTTACTAAAACTGTTTTGCTTAATTCACAGTGCCCCATCTCCCACAACCATTTTACGGAAAAATTGCCGCAGACTCATTTTCAAAGTCATGTATCTATTATTTATGCTCATATAATAAGCTTAAAAATATATAGTAATCATCGGACATATATTCTTGTAGTCCATTAATGAAATAGATTCTTGAATTTCATTACCATTATTGAGTAAAATCTAAAAATAATTTGGCAAATTTGAAGATTAACGTCACATTTTGATCGTGGTTTTTGGTTTAAAAACACAGCAATAACTGCAATAAAAGTATCCCAAAATAAAGAATATTCATTGTAGAATTGATTTCTACAGTTATTGTTTAAATATTAGTAACCACTTTGTCAAAATATTGATGTGAATATCAGTATAAATTACAATACGCAAGCCGACATCGATTAGTATGGCGCGAGCGCCCGTCAAGGTAGGACCTGTGTCATTTTTCCCGCCGTGACGTTTACGTGCGTTCGTGTCGTGAAGCGGTGATTTGTACGGCGACCAAATGCATTTGATACTATGCCGAGAGGCTGTTTCGAGTCGGCCGGCCGAGCAGAAATTGAAATGATGAATTTTAATTTCTTTGACGGATCTGGGTGTAACTATGTATAATATGTAGGTACCATGTATTTAATTTAATAAATAAATTATAAAAAAGTATATCCATTATGCTAGCACCCTTAACACAAGCATATTGGTTGCCTACTTTTGGACTAGATGGCGCTGTGAAATTGTCCAAAGATTTGTTTATTTATTTATCCGCTTTGAGTTTTGTTTCGTGAAGAAGAAAAAGAAGCGTTTTGTTTCGAGAGGGAAGCTTTGTTGTTAAATCTATACTAATAAAAGAGGAAAGATTTAATTGTTTGTTTGTTTGTTTGGAGGCAATAGGCTCCGAAAAAAAATTCTTTCACGATTTAGAATCCTAATTTTTTTCTATGTAGGCTATAAAATATTTTCAAAAACTTTAGTCCAAAATCTTTGATAAAATTCGACGTTTAATAAATAAATTAGATAACATATTATTAATACTTTTTTTTTCAGTACGATTTTAGTACTTGTTTTTCAGAAATTCTACGATTTAACTAAACTTCTTAAGTGTTTATATTTTATGCATAATTTATTAACTTCTAAAATATACATATATCCTATTGATAGATGACGTGCTTCGTATTTTATTAAAATTATTACCTGACTAGGTTAAAAAGGTGTGGAATGTTATTTTGGAGATAACTTGGTTCCATAGAAATATAGAGAGATGCTAAGTAATGCGCTGAGTTCGAAACTCAGTGTCGTATTAGAAATTCACACACACAAAGAAATCAAATTATGTGCTCATTATCCACTGTGGTATCAGCATTCAACGTTCGAATAATTTTTAGTACTATGCAAGCAATATAAACTGTTTACATAATGACGTCGCTACTGTCATCATTGCTTTCACAAGCAATATGTTCCAATTTGTCCCTTGTCACATTTCCCTTTAGTTTCTGTGATCTGTGCTTGTTTCTAAGTTGATATCAATGAAATATTCCTTAGTACTTTTGATTTAAATTACTTTTTTTATTTTGACACGTGTTTAAAAATCAAGGTCAGATAACAATAAAATAACAAGTGAAAACGTAACATTGCATTGCAACTCGCAATTTCGCAATATTGATGAGGAGATTCCATTGGAAAGTCTGTATTCATTCCTAGGATTCCCCTAACACCATCAAATTCAAGAGAATTCAAGAGAGTGCAGTTTCCCATCTCATGCTTATGGACCACGGTTTAAAATAGTGTGGTTGCATAGAGCCTGCAACGGGCAACCGCGTGCGCAGCTGCTCATACTAATTTTCGATACAAAAGTAAGTGTTGGCGCCCTCACGAGTTTTAGCGGAGTTCTATATGGTAGCGGGAGTAGACTTAATGGAAATCTATGCTTCTCCGACGACCAGTTGTATGTGGAATACTCCAGAGTATGCGCACACAATAGCCTGGTGATTTTAGCACCTGAAGGAAAAACAAAAAAACATTGTTTACAAAGAAATCTGCGGCAGGTGTAGTGTTTTAATTTTGTTTTAGAAAGATCTCATAATTTTGTAAGTATTCAAATATTTAAACATAATAATTTGTAGATTTTATATCAAAAAATATAATCATTTAACAAAATTAATTTTCTTAGAATATTTTAATTCTATTAGAACCATTTTCCACTTCATCGCAGAAGAAGTCGCGGGCAAAAAGCTAGTATGAAATATGTAGTATTGCCCGCGGCTTCACCCGCTTGAAATTTAGTTTGTCACAGATCGTCATAAATTATAGCCTATACATTGTTATTCTGGTCGACGCCAGGGATGGATGAGCGTCGCTGTCGCTGGCGACAGGGTCTTCTGGTTCAGGGTTTATGGCGTAGGTCTCAGTCAAAATGAAATCCACTCGTAGAAATTAATAAACTCAGTGTATTCACGAAAATGATTACACACAGCACTAGAGTCGTATCGGAACTGAGTGAACCAAAGGTCTTGCGATAGGAACGTCCGACCCGAGTGATAGTTGAACACAGACTGCCTAGTACTGCTGTACTGTACTGTAAAGTTTCATCAAAATCTGTTCAGTAGTTTTTGCGTGAAAGTGTAACAAACACCCAGACATCCACACAAACTTTCGTATTTATAATATTAGTAAGACTAGTAAGAAGTAAGATAGTAAGATGAATTATTTTAGTTATTTGTTTACTTATAATAATATTTATTTATTTATTTCTTAGCTCTGTCTGATAATGGATCTGGAGGAGATGCAATGGCCACCTCCGTAACAAAACAATAGAACCCTATGGAGTTTGGGCTTGTGTGATTCGCCTTGACGAATAGTTCGTATCCAGGGTCCGATGATGGAGCTGTAAGGGGGCAGATTTTTTTTTCACTATGTGACTGTCTTTATTTTGTACTTAATATATATTTTACATATTATACCTATTCGTGTTTCATTATGAATCGAAATATAAAAGACTTAATAAACTCTATTAAAAATTTAAATTAATTTATCAAGTTTGAATACCTCATTCTACCTTAAAATTAATAACTTAATTCAAGTCTTAATACGGTCACGGCTCAAGATTTTTTTGTCCATTTCAGCGTTCTTTTTACTCTTTTGACGTTGCGTTGACAGCTTTTACCTAAATTCGCGCGGAATATTTTTGTGAAATGGCTCTTAATTATAAACAACACTTGCTTAGTAAGGTATAAATAGACTGATAAAATCAAAGTTAACAAATAAACCCGGTTATTTTTAAAAGATTCTTTACGGCACCTTGTTTTTAATTTTATAAATATATTGTTCACAGATAATTAAAGAAGTTTGGTCATATATAGGAACTAGCTTTCCGCCCGCGGCTTCGCCCGCGTGGAATATGTCTGTCACAGAAAAACTTTATCGCGCGCGTCCCTGTTTCAAAAACCGGGATAAAAACTATCCTATGTTCTTTCCCGGGACTCAAACTATCTCTATGCCAAATTTCATCAAAATCGGTTGCGAGGTTTAAGCGGGAAAGCGTAACAGACAGACAGACAGACAGACAGACAGACAGAGTTACTTTCGCATTTATAATATTATAGTTGGGATTATGGCGTATTTGTATTCAAAAGCTTGGAATTTGTAACTAAAAAAAAACACTCTTCGTTTGATATTTGGCAGCCATCTTGTCTTATCAGCTAATTTATTTAATTTGCGCTCTCATTCAGGGAGGTTCTTTTCAATTTGTTTGTGTAAAATTTGGGTTTTCAGTATAAATAATGGTAACAGAATGAGTATCTTTATTTGTGTTTTATTATTATAGTTAATTAGTTAGTTAATTGTATTAAAAATGTATACCTGGGACAAACGGTCCAGTTAGGTAGGTCCAACTTCGAGAAAGAGGTCAATCGTCGAATCCAACTCGGATGGGCAGCGTTCGGGAAGCTTCGCCATATACTCATGTCCGAAATACCGCAGTGTCTCAAGTCGAAAGTATTCGACCAATGTGTGTTGCCAGTGATGGTATACGGATCTGAGACGTGGTCGCTTACTATGGGCCTCATAAGAAGGCTCAAGGTCACCCAAAGGGCGATGGAGCGGGCTATGCTCGGAGTTTCCCTGCGTGATCGAATCAGAAATGAGGAGATCCGTAGGAGAACCAAAGTAACCGACATAGCTCGCAGAATTGCTAAAATCAAGTGGCAGTGGGCGGGCTCTCGAGTGGCGACCACGGGCTGGAAGACGTAGCGTGGGCAGGACTCCTACTAGGTGGACCGACGATCTGGTAAAGGTCGCGGGAAGAGCCTGGATGCGGGCAGCGCAGGACCGTTCATTGTGGAAAACCTTGGGGGAGGCCTTTGTCCAGCAGTGGACGTCATTTGGCTGAAACAGACAGACAGACAGTTAGTTAATTGGCCCTTTACAACTACCGAAACTCAAATGCTGATGTCTATGGAAAAAGCTAATTTTATTACAACAACATTGAAACGTGTTGAAACGAAGTCTTTTAGTAATTTGTTGATTATTATCAAAGGTTTTTTGGTAAGTATCATTATGTCATAGTAGCAAGTAGCATGTCATTTAGTTTAATATTAATAACTAGCGGTCTACGCGGTTAAGACTTTTTCATACAAATGTTTTTTTCCCGCTAACTCCCGTTCCCGTGTAAATAAATTTTATAAAATCCGATTTATATGAAAATTAAAATAATTAAAATGAAGATATCAATTTTCTGACTTCACCATACCATTTATATGCTCATGTTAACATGGGCTAGTGTCGGCTCATATACCCATTTACCAAACACCCTGTATACAATCTCGTAATCCCGAGATCAGAAAAAAGGTCCGGGATCGCATCCTCTACTCACGTCATTATTTCGCTGGTTGGGCCATACAGTTATTATAGCTAGCGGAATAACTTTATAATTATGCTAGGATTGCCCCTGAACCTTATTATGTAAGCATATCAAATTCCAATAGATCATAATAAAACATGTTTCATTTCAATCCAAATCAATTAAAGAACAAATATCTTTAGTTTAAGCCTAAGCGCAGATCACCGACTTTTAGTTGGCCGATAGTTGGGCTGGGCTCGTTTTTAAATTTTTATGAAGAATCGGTCGATACCAAATCGGTGTAATGTGTGCACTTTTATACATCTCCATACTGATCAACAGCCCGACCCAACTATCGGCCAAATTAAAAATCGGTGGTTTGCGCCTAGGTTAAACAACTGCAATGGATTAGGTATACTAGGATTACCTACCTATTTGATTCCTCCCTTCCTAAAACTCTTTTCTTATCTTTCTGTTGATTACAACGCCATGAACATCACCACAGCTACAGCTGTCAATTGATGTATCAGAATCGCTGTGTTTTTCTTCTAACATTAAATCAGAACCACCTAAGCAAATCCCACTAGCAACTCAATAGATTACCCGCTGCCTGCGTTCTTATGTTATTCTTTGAATCCCCTGGGTCCAGCGAGCAGTAGAATAATTTACTGTTTCCACAAACTTTTGACTTGGGATTGCGAAGGAGTCTCCCAAGGGCCTTAGAGCCTATTTTCTACCTTTACAACCGCGAAAGTAGCTCGCAATAGTTTTCACTGGTGAAGGTGGATAATATTCGTCTTATATTAACGCTAAAATATTTTTTAATCTTAAGTTTATCTGATAATCCTATTACGAAGCTATTTATATCAGGTTAAGCCGAGCGAAACTACCCACGCTAGACTCTACCTCGTCAAAGCAAAAACAATTCTAAGAAAAAATTATAAAGAACTAAAACCTGATGAAATGAAATCTTCTGCATTGGTACAGGAATATGAATTCTATAGAATCTTGCAGTGACTCCACGAGGCGCTCGGAAAATTAATCAACAAGAATTCAAACCTTGTAACCGAAGACAACCATTTTATATTAAAGACGTGGAAACGTTATAAACGGCTTCATTGAACTTTTGTTTCGATTCTAAATAATATTTTCATTTCGTTGTGCTTTCAGTGGAGTGAAAACATTGTAATGGAAGGTAGGTACTTTATCTGCATCGACGTAATAAGAGGAAATTGGTTATGATAGGAAGCATCTTGCGTAGTAGAATATTTTCCGTGTTCTTTTAACGTATTTAGGTACTCAAAGATACGTACACTTACCTGCTATTAGGGTAGTAATAGCTAGTCATTTAGTTAAGTGCTTTTGGATTCTTTAACTCGTATTTGCAGTCATGTTTTTTATAAAATAATACATTGTTGCAATCACTTTTTTGTTTGTAACCGTAAGTATGGCTGCCGTCCTCTAATTAAAAAGCAGCTAATTTTATTTGGGCAATTTTCACTTTGGTATATTTTTTCATTTTATAACACTATCGATCTATTCGTACTTATCTATGGATATAGAATAGTTCCAGATTCAAATGCTCTATCACATTAACTTAATTTGTCGTCACCGGGACTCGAACTCGCAAATGGCAGCTGCGGTATTGTAACTCAATAACATCTAGACCCTCGATCATCAAATAGATGAAATTGATTGTATGATAATGAAATACACATTACACTGTCGACTAAAGGGTATACATCTGTTGTGCAATTTCATTAATTTTTTCAGACATTTATCTCATTTTCTTTAAACACGCCCAAATAACTGGAACCTGAAAACACAATAAACCATTTTTCAATACAACAACAGACCGTAAATGAAGTCTCTTAAATGGAGGTAGGTACCTACATCCGAAATTCGTCCTATAGCTATTCAATGTTCTGTAATTATTATTGAAAATAGGGTGACGCCGACACACCTTCCTCCTTCCCTATCGGCTTCAATTTCCGCTTAGAACTATGAACTAGGTACGAATTGGGTCTGTGACACATGAACATTGAACACGGCCCGAAGTGTATATTGTTTAGGTATTATCTGTTCATTCAATTATGGCAGTGTTGTGGAATTTGTTGAAATATAACAGTGGGTCTAGACAAAGTGCCATTATAATCGCAAACCAGTCGAAAAGTGGTCGAAAAGCCCCTTTTTTGTATGGAATTTGACGGATTCGATTTTCGATTCGATCAAAAAGTGCGTTTTGTCTAGGGGGGCAGATGAGGGTGTTTTGTATCGTTGAATAATAACTTTGTTTGCATTTTTATACGAGTGAAGTCGTCTTTTCAGTCAACTAAGACCTGTTTTAAGTAGGTAGGTGGTATTTACTCGTATACGAAGAGACGTATTTTGATCCTTTAAATATAAATACTTATTTCGATTAATTTCATAAAGGAAATAAATTGAAATCCTATATCTATGTATGAAGTATGGTTAGTATGTTTTTGAGTCTACTAAATACATAAGTACAGACAAGATATTTTTTCATTATACCATCTACTACGTTGGAAATGTAAGTGACATACGATATAAGAGTCTACCTAAGTGCATATTGGGTAGAAACTTGAGTTTTACAGAAGCTGCACTGAAACTATCGTCAGTCAACGTGACATGGCCTCATCACGATGCGTCATCTTGACCCTATCAATGAGCCTCCACCGAATCGGCGTAATGACAGTTGAGAAACAGATTTGTATTAGAGCTGTTGATCGCGAAGTGCAAATAGGTCTGGAAGCGATTTTGCATCTGCATTGAATTCACTAGGACGCATAGTTTCCGAGGATTAAGCGAAAAACCGAAAAGTGGTACCTTTAAACTCCCCTCTCCCCGCCGGCTCAACGGCTAAGGGCGGGGACTTTTGGTATGTTCACCTCCTAACTAGTCTAAATAAAGTCCCGAAGTCAAAAATTGTGTTCCACGGATTTCCATCTATAATGCTTTATTGACTGGACTATCATATTATTGTGTTCAATACAAACAATCATTAAGTTACACTCACCCCAACCGCGTCTCCGCATTGCATCGAATCCTATGAAAATGTGGTTTTTGGACATGGTGATACCTATTTTTCACAATTTTTATTTTTAAAAATTACTGGTCGATAGGTTACTTTATTTTGATGAATAAAATTAAATGTTATTAAAAGTTTTTTTCTAAAACTGATAGTTTAGCTGGAAAAAAATATTTTCCATGCCAATAGTACGCCGGCTGCGCTCGATTCGGATATAGTGACGTCACGCGGCCCTGCGTACGTTGACTTTTAGCGGCAAAAACGGCCTATGTTTATTACTTAATATCTTCGTAAGTAATGGTCCGATTTGTATAATTCAAAAAGATATATCTTTCTTATGTCTTAAAGATTAACGTAGATACTAGTTTTATTGAATTTTCTACAACAGTACTGATCCTCATTATGCCACATTCAACAAAAAGAAGTGAAATCCCACCAAAAACATTCTGTAAAAAACTAGCCAAGTCTCGATGGAGCTGCTTGTTTATCTCTAAAAAGTAATGAAATCTAGACAAAGTCGTGCCAAGTCTATGGTCTTTACTGCGATTTCTTTATTATTATAGTTAATGTTGTGTGACTTGGCCGTTGAACAATCTTTATTAAGATAATCATGCGTAAGTATTGTTGAAATACGCAGCTTTATTAAGCCTACAATTAACTGGTTATTAAATCAACGTTTTCCAAGTAGCAATATTCCATCGTCAATGGGTAGCGGTTCTGGCAACAGATTGGTGCAATGGTGTCATGGAGCACCTGGTTTTGTACCCTTAAACGGCCAAGTCACACAACATTAACTATAATAATAAAGAAATCGCAGTAAAGACCATAGACTTGGCACGACTTTGTCTAGATTTCATTACTTTTTAGAGATAAACAAGCAGCTCCATCGAGACTTGGCTAGTTTTTTACAGAATGTTTTTGGTGGGATAGACTTATTAATTTCAATTTGCAGGCAACTACGAGTAGGTACGTCCGAAATTCGTTGCGAACTATACCGTTTGATTTTTCGTAGAAGCTTCCCGTATTGGATTTGTAAAAGTAATATTTTTGATAGCATTCGAGTACCTGCACGGCAGGATTTATCCCTGTATCCATTTATGTATTTTTGCTGCATCGATTCTACTGTCAAACTTTTACACTGCTGTAAAATGTACAATTTACAAGTATTTATGTGAACTGTTAAATGTCTGCACATAAAAGAGCAATTTGGTTAAAGTACAAAAAAACCCTTTAATAATTACAAGTGAGACTCGCGAAGTAGGTTCAGTATGATGACTTTTTAAACAGTAATGTTTATACTTGATCAAACAAAAAGGACAGCTTCTTCTGCTCAAATGCTACTAGTTTAAATAGTTTCCCCAGAGACAGGATCGAAGTTCCAATATTTAAAAAATGCTGTTCATACAAATTGACATAATTATGCAATCAATTAGTAATGGGAAACGTGTTTTTTGATAAGTCTATAAAACTACAAAAGCTTGCAGCCTCAGTATTTATTTTAATATTATTAATTTTAACTAAATCTACGCTTTCATAAGTAAATGCTGTTTTAAGTAACACACACAGCAACATAATATGACCATAGATGGCTGACTATTCGAGTGGGACAGCCAAAAGTTAGCGGGACAAGTTTGGAATCGACAAGTTTACTTTTGAAACTGAAACTGCGACAAGTAGTGGTCGATTCTAACCATAGCTGGGCATTAACTCGTTAATCCGTTAATCGTTAATTAACGAAGTTAACATTTCTATTAACGGATTAACTTTTAAGTTAACTTTAAAAAATGTTAACGGACTCGTTAACTTCCGTTAAATTATCCTAAGTCCGTTAATCGTTAATCCAGTACCTACTATTTACCAAAAAGATACAGCAGGCACGCTAAAAAACGTTAGAAAAACGCGTTCTGACAAGTACGTTCGGGCTTCCAGAACTTCCAGAAGCCAAAACAACAGTTTTTGTAACCAGATCACTAACGACACTTAATTGTTAGTATGTGTAGGACAACTCTTGCAACTGAATCTAAGACCAGTTTTCCTGACCCTATTGTGCTGTTTGGTATACTTATGTAAGTACGATGACAATGCAATGTTATGGTACCATTGAGCTGGTCTAATGATTGGGTCATGAGGTGGCCGTAGGAACTCTGAAATGAAACAGAAGCATTGCTTCGAATTTGGGTTCGTTGGATTTGTCTTTTCGAGCACTTTAGTACTAGATGATGTCCAGGGTCCTGATGATGGAGTCAGGAGGTGGCCATAGGAATTCCTAAACGGTGGAAACTTATCGAGTTTGGGTTTGCTGGATTTGTCCACTTTGGTTCTAAATTGTAATGTAATTAAACCAAGGCTCTGAGATTGAGATAATACCTACTGAAAAGTGTAAAATAAAATTATAATGGTTTGCTTCCTACCTTCGTGGCCGCCAGCAAGCGGTCCGTATCGATAACTCTATTTCCCACTGGCGTGACTTGCTTACTGGCGTTCCGCAGGGTGGCATACTCTCTCCTTTACTGTTTTCTCTCTTTATAAACTCTATCACCTCCGGTATTGGCTCCTCTTGCCATCTATATGCAGACGATCTGCAACTTTACCGTCAATGCCACTTCAAGGACATCAACAGGGCTGTGGAGTATATTAATGCTGATCTTGATTACATTGCTGAGTGGTCTGGTCGATTTGGTGTAGCCGTCAACCCTAACAAGTGGAAGTCAGCGTCAAATATGTCACCTCAACGGCGTGCCACCGGTTAACTTTAATGGAGTTGACATTCCTTACTGTGCGAGCGTCAAAAACCTTGGCTTGCACTTGGACACCACGCTCAGCTGGAATGTACAGGTTGCGGAGGTCAGTCGGAAGGTTACAGCCACAATGCGCTCCTTCTGGAGGCTCAAAAACTTCCTCCCAACAAAAACGGAAATTTCCCTCATTCAAGCTCTAATAAATCGACTATGCCGACGTCTGTTACCCCGACCTGAATCAAGATCTACTTACAAAGTTGGATCGCCTTGTCAACAATGCCATTCGCTTTATTTTCTGTCTCCGTAAATACGACCATATCTCCGCTTACCGTTCCCAGCTTCAATGGTTGCCTCTCCCACTTCGACGCAAAGTCAGAATTCTCTCTACCCTTTTTTCAATTCTAAATGATCCCAACTCTCCTTCATATCTTAAGTCTCAGTTTAATCTTCTCAGCTCTACGCACTCACGTCAGCTCCGTTCCTCCAACAAGTCCGTTCTTTCCACCCCTCTTCACCGAACTGGTTTTCTCTCCGACTCCTTCCGTCTCCAGGCCATAAGGCTCTGGAACTCTCTGCCTGAAGGGACCAGGCAAGCGTCTAGTAAGTTTTCTTTTAAAAAATCTGTCCACAATCACTTCCTCCAAATGATTTCATCTTCATGAATTGTAATTTCAGTTTAACTCAATCATCTGTTTTATGTATGTATTTATTTATTATATATTTTATATATTATTTATGTATGTAGCATATTTGTTTTTGTTTTTCTTTCCTGCACTAGAAGTACCGCCAAACAAATTTCTTTTCTGCTCAACCCAAAGGTAAACTGGTCGAGAATGCTTTAGTGCATTAATTTCGCCTTATGTACAAATTTATTTTGGCATAAAAGTTTAAATAAATAAATAAATATTATACATAGAAAACACCCAGACCCGTCACAGAAATTAAAATTCATCTTTTTAATTTCTGCCCGGCCGGGAATCGAACCCGGGACCTCTCGGCATAGTAGTCCGTTCTGAACCACTACACCAAACGGTCAATTGTACTTATGCAAGGTTCAAATAATTTCGAAAGCTTGTAGCACAAACATAAAAGAGGAATAAATTCCATGCGCGATACAAGCTTTCGAAATTATTTGAACCTTGCATACAATTATTTTTTTCGTTTTATTATCATGTGTTAACGGATTAACGATTAACGTTAACTTCCGTTAAATCTTGCTAAATGTAACGTTTTAACGTTTAACGAAGTTAATTTTTTTATTAACGATTTAACGATTAACGAAGTTAACTATTTGATTAACGGTGCCCAGCTATGATTCTAACACCACTTAGCCCGCGAGGAACCAGGAAGATTTAGTAAAGTAACGCCTTTAAACCGAGGAGAGTTGTACAGAAGAGTTGTGACATTGTCGATTTATAAAAACCTATTCTATCAGCGAGCTCGCAACAGCGCGTATTTGTTAGTTCGAGACTAGAACTAAAATAAAAACCGACTCCAAAAAACCTACACTAAAACGTAGAAAAATAATTACTAATTACCTACTTATTTATTAGGACGAATTATTAATATTTATGTAGGTATACCATGATTGATACTTCTGGAGTCGGTGCCAAGATTATGAAACATGTTTGCCTGCACCGACTCCAAAAGTATCAATCATGGTATACCTACATAAATATTAATAATTCGTCCTAATAAATAAGTAGGTAATTACTAATTATTTTTCTACGTTTTAGTGTAGGTTTTTTGGAGTCGGTTTTTTTTTTTTTTTATAAAATTTTACTTATTTCTTGCTTTTTAGTTAACTAATTATTACCTTGATGTTACCACTGAAGGTAGGCAGTACACTGAGACCAAAAAAAATTGGTTCATAATCGGCGGAGATATTGCGTATAAAAAAGTTCATCCCCAATTTTCCACCCTTGGGGGTGAAATATTTTCTTCAAATTCGCATGAAACCACCCTTTTGATAATACCTATTCAACAAAAAAATAATCGTTCAAATTGGTTTATAATCGGCGGAGATATTGCGTATAAAAAAGTTCATCCCCAATTTTCCACCCTTGGGGGTTGTTTTTTTATTATTAAATTTAAATGGGACCACCCTTGAGGTATTACCTATACGCCGAAAAAAGATTTGTTCAAATCGGTTCATAATTGGCGGAGTTATAAAAAAACATACGGGTCGAATTGAGAACCTCCTCCTTTTTTGAAGTCGGTTGAAAAAACCGGCCAAGTGCGTTTTAATTATGTTTTAATTTAAGTTATTTGTATGAAAGATTACGCGGTAATAAGCGGTTTACGATTTACGAGTTATTAAAAAAAAACTACTTACTAGATCTCGTTCAAAACAATTTTCGTTGGTAGTTTTTATAGTAATGTACCTACCTACATCATTTGTTTTTTTAGATTTTTCATTTTCTTATTTTAGAAGTTAGGCAACTTTTGGGGGGGGGGGGGGCAACTTTTTTCCACTTTGGAAGCGTCTGTCACGCAAACTATTCGGTTTAGAAAAAAAATATTTTTGAAACCTCGATATCATTTTTGAAGACCTATCCATAGATACCCCACAGTCACGTATGTGTTTGATGAAAAAAATATTTTTGAGTTTCAGTTCTAAGTATGGGGAGCCCCCAATATTTCTTTTTATTTTTATTTTTGCATCAAAATCTTAATGCGGTTCACAGAATACTTACATCTATCTACCAAGTTTCAACAGTATAGCTCTTATAGTTTCGGAAAAAAATGGCTGTGACATACGGACGGACAGACAGACATGACGAATCTATAAGGGTTCCGTTTTTTGCCATTTGGCTACGGAACCCTAAAAACCCGCACTGTTACGAGCTCACTAGTAATTAATCGACAATGTTACAACTCTCCTCTGTTACTACTCTCCTCCGGTTAGGGGAGACCTAACGAATCTTAACTATTTTGACTTTTGTTCAACAATTTGTAGGACGGGACAGTTTTTTATAATAGGGAAATGTTACTACTTAAATTCATGATGACTTAAACGCCAACCACTTCAAAGTCATTGTATAATTTGAATAAAACACTTTACAATAGGTAAATATCATATTCTAGCCTTTAGTAATAAATATTCAATAATATTCAATAATGGACAACACGCATAAGTTGTAATATTAAGTTAAATTATGACCTAATTTAAAGTTTAGATCACACACATTACACTAGTTTTTATTTCACCTCAATCCATCCAGTATTACCGAAGATAGAGCCTCGAGAAGTTTACGGACTTTTTAAAATTTTCAAAAATTTCCAATATTCGCGCGTGACGTCACAACATGATTTTGCAGCCCCCGCACGTTAACCCATTTACCACTTTTTGTCTTTTTCCAACTAAAATAAAATTTTACCTAATTCTGACAACTGTTGTTAGTTGTCATCGTTCAATCACATTTCAAATTAGGCGCTAAAAAATTAACCATTATTATGCCACCTATTGCCAATTTTGTGCACTATGAAGCCATTTTTACATTTATGCACTTAAATATATTTTTTCTGGAAAAATAACCAAGTTTGTGTCTCTGTGCTCAATAACGAGTAAATAGTCCAGTTATTTGTTAATTTTACTTGGAAAGTTTTCCAGAATTTTTGAAAATTGGTGAATAAATGGATTTCGCTATGTTCTTTCCGAATTTTGTGACCTCGATTATAGCCGGCGCGCGCCTGCCTCATTGAAAAAAATCCGCCTTAAAAAAGGTTTTTGACAACTACTTTTTTCATTTTATAATTTTTGGGACATAGACAAGCTAAGAAGCTTTGATAAATGTGATAAATTTCATGTAATGTAAGTTAAATAGATTTAGAGTTGTGAAACAGTCAAATTAATGTACCTGCTAAATTGCGAGTTCTTTTTTCTTTGATCATGGCAGGACACGCTGCCGGGTGTCCTAAATATGCTGAAGTTTAAAAAAATTCGCGTTGCTGAAGTATACATTTTTTTTGTCTTGTTTGTTTCTACATTACATAATTGTATCCTACTAATATTATAAATGCGAAAGTTTGGATGTCTGGAAGTTTAAAATAAAGTAAAGTAATGTTTATTTCTCACCAACATAACAGATAATATTATGATAACAAACAATCAGGAAAAACAAAAAGTAAGAATGTTGGTGGGTTGATACCTGAACTAGGAAGATTCCTGTGTCTCAGGTTTGTTACTCTTTCACGCAAAAAGTACTCAACGGATTATGTTGAAACTGTACAATATTATTGTTTGTAACCCAGATTAACATATAGGCTATAATTTATGCCGATCTGTGACACTAAATTTCACGCGGGTGAAGCCGCAAGCAAAAGCTAGTCGTGAAATAAATAGGAAAGTTTAAGGTTCTGAAACGTGGTCGCTTACTATGGGCCTCATAAGAAGGCTCAAGGTCACCCAAAGGGTGATGGAGCGGGCTATGCTCGGGCTCAGTAATGAGGAGATCCGCAGGAGAACCAAAGTGACCGACATAGCACGCAGAATTGCTAAAATCAAGTGGCAGTGGGCGGGACACATAGCCCGTAGAGACGATGGCCATTGGGGCAGAAAAGGATGATGGGCACAAATGTATGGAAAGTGGTACCCGCTCCAATAGCCATAACCAATATATATTTTAAAAGGCCTTTAGATGTAGGAAAATGTCTGCTATGGGGCCAGTTCTAATTCACGTTTTGAAAGCAGTAATTCCACTAAGTATTATAATGAAAGTATAACACAATCATCCATGTATACGAGTATGTATTATGACTACAATCTATTAATATAACTAAAAGAAGCATTGAAAAGGAAAGGATTATACCTACGATGAACTATCCAAGCTATTAGCCCTTTATTCGCTTTCATCATCATCATCATGATCATTTTAGCCATAGGACGTCCAGTTGAACATAGGCCTCCCCCAATGATTTCCACAATGGCCGGTTGGTGGCGGTCTGCATCCAGCGCCTTCCCGCTACCTTTATGAGGTCGTCGGTCCATCTTGTGGGTGGACTTATTGGGTCTTGTGGGTTTATTCGCCCATAATAAAACCCTTAAGAAGTAATAAAACTCCAACCCCTTTATTAATAAAAGTTACACCCTAGTTGAACTCTGGCTTAAATTGTCACTTAGTATTTAAATGTAATTTTAATCCAAGGTTCTTCCTAGGTGTAACTTTTTATTAATAAGGGGGTAGTACTTCTTTAAATAAAAATATTTATTTCACAATTATCCCCATCAATAATAATAGAGTTAAGGAAGGATGCTGGAGCAGTAAACCCTTCCTGCCTCGCATAACCTAAGTACCATACGATGGACACGTATGATACTTCTTCTTCTTCTTCTTCGGTCCCTCACTGATGAGGATCGCGACCACAGATAGTGTTCATAAGCTGTGTGGACCGCACGATGCAAACTCCCGCCCACCGTCTTCCTCACCGCGTCCGACCATCTCGTCGGTGCCCTGCCCCGAGCGCGTCCCCCTTCATACTGTATGATACTTAGGTTACACAAAAAGTATCTTTATCTTCGAACGCAACCAGATCTGAGGCTGGTGGCCATAGTAAATGTTGTTCGTCTTGGTAAGACCTTTCAAATGACACTACAAACATAACTATTGGAGCCGGGTACCATTCTGCAAAAAAGTATGTATATCTTCGTACACAACCAGATCTGAGGCTGGTGATCATAGTAAAAGTTGTTCATCTTGGTAAGACCTTTCAAACGATACTAGACACATATCTATTGGAGCCGGGTACCATTTTGCCCATTGTCCTTTCTTGAGTGGTGACCACGGGCTGGAAGACGTAGCGTGGGCAGGCCTCCTACTAGGTGGACCGACGATCTGGTAAAGGTCGCGGGAAGAACCTGAATGCGGGCAGCGCAGGACTGTTCATTATGAAAAACCTATGGAAGACCCAAAGGCCTCTCGCCTTTGTCCAGCAGTGAACGTCATTTGGCTGTAACGACGAAATAGGAAAGAATGTAACTATCAAAAATCTTCTCTAAGGCAGCATTTTTCCAATTTCGCAACGAGCCCGGCAATCACACTTAACTAACAGAGAACATAGCGAAATCTATTTTAATCACCAATTTTCAAAACTCCCGGAACACTTTCCAGGTAACCACGTTAATTTGTACCAAACGACTGGACTATAATTTAATTGATATAAAAATTTGGGTACATCTTCTCAAAAACAATAGAACTGGTGCTAAAAGGGTTAAGTGACGTTTTGACATTTGTAGAGGGCCTTGTAGAAGGGGAGGCTATGGTGCTGAATGTGGATTAACTCGAGTGTCATAGTAACTTATTAGACTGCTAAGCTTGATGATAAAAAGAAAAATATTTTATTCAATGTACTATCGGGGACTCTTCCGCCTGACCACTTTGTAGAAATTTTAGCGTAAGCGCATCGCTCCGGTCACGTGCTCACCCCGTCTCTAATTGGTTACGCATTTTACTATATTTTTACTACGACCAATAAGAGACAATCAGGGCTTAGGTTGCAATACGAAATACCATTGTGCACTTTATTGTCATACGGTTAAGGTTTAAAACGAAATGTTTCTTTTTCTTCAATCTTTCTTAGTTTTAGGCTGAGTTGCACCACCTAACTTTGACCGTAACTATAACGGTAACCGGTGCTTTTTGTATGGAGTTTGACAGAATTTTGACGTTTGTTAAAGTTAAAGTAAGATGGTGCAACTCAGCCTTAGAATTTTAATAATAGAATTTGGTTACAAACAAATAGATATGTATTTTTTTTTATATTGTGTTTTTATACGAGGTCTGTCTGCTTTTTGCTTTGGCGATCTGTCGACATATTCTCTCCTTTGTTTTTTTGTGAAGTTTCGTGATCAATAACCGATTGATTTGTGTTGACCCGTGCTAGTAATTGGACTGTTTGATTGCCTTTTTATTGACCTCCGCTCGATTACTGAACCATGCCTCTCAAAATAATTCTTATATTTACTTACAAACTTATCTATACATTGTTAACTGTTTAAGTATTATTTAGTTTGAAGTTTAATTGTTATTGATTTAAGACCTTGTGTAAAGACACTTAATGTGCAATAAAAAATTGAATTTGAAATAAAACTAACTTAATATTATAATATTTACGATAACCAATTACCTGGATCATTGCTACCAAGTGCAATATTTATAAAATTTTAATAACGTAGATAAGTGTTTCTTTAAAACGGAAAACAAAATATGCATTAAAAATAAATAGAAACCTATTATAAGTTTTTATTTACATTCAAGGATTTAAGAAAGTTATAGCCAGATCTTACAATAATTGTTTTTAAGCCACAAATATTCCTTAACTCTTTACTAATTAATTCAATAACATATTGTTTTAAATTATAAGTTCCGAATAAATTAAATACCTATTAAATAAGTAAAATTCGAAAGTAACTGTATGATTTTGTATTTCTCGCCCTAACTAGCTAAACTAATATCATGAGATTTACACTCATAATATCAACAATAATTGTAGAAAGGGCTACTTTTTTCTCGGGAAATTGCATAGTTACCTCGGAATGTGCGATAGCAATTTTGTGACCCGAGCGGGCAATCGCTAGTTCAAATTTCACACGAAGCCTCATATAATATTTTGTAGCGATTCTTTATTGGGTTTCAAATTGACTAAAATGCGACGTTGCCAAACGAGCGCTACGGATGCGGGTAATAAGCAATACTCAATCCTAAATGCTTTACATAGAGCTTGGTTTGCTAGGGCAAACATCTACAGTGGTGCGCCGACGCTGCTTAGACCCGAAACATGAATGAACGGGGGCGGAGCATAATCGAGCGTGTGTGTGCAAACAATTTAGGCCCTTAAGGTGTCAAGGCGTTCGAGTCCCCGATAGTACATAGTCTGGTCATAAGTTCTGTCATAGGATAATCACTTTTGAATTTTGAATGAAGGTTTCAAAAACATTTTTTACTGAATTAGAATTAAAAAGAAAAAATGTGCGATAGTTCGAATTTATTGTATGTGTAGTGGACGCATAAAGAAGTCCGAACTGCAGTTGACACGTTGCATTGCTACGCGCCAAAGCTGATTTTCGTTGTGCTGAAAAAATTTATTTTATCTTTTCATTAAATGATATATGGTAATGATAATGGTATAGGTGTACCAGAATCTCATGGCAAACAAAAATATTGGAAAAGTGTGTCTTTCATATGGCAAATGTCTATGGATTTATTGTCACCTGTCAAAGTAAATCAAGTGAACTGTCAGTCGCTGCAGAAATTTTGTAATCTCTTCATGCCTATTTGTTATTTTTGTGAAAAAGTCGAAAAAGCTCAAGCAAGTCATATTGTTTTCAATGTGTATTGTAAAATAAGGCATAATTCAAAGTCAATCTTTGATATTAAAGCGCGTCGTTGAGTTGACAGTAAGTTGGAGTGAAATTGGATACATTTAGTTTATTACCTAACTGCGTCAGAAGGAGGGTTTTTCTAAATATTATTCTTATAATAGCTGCTTTATCGGGGGTTGTTTCAGGTGTACCTCACAAATTGGTGCAGAGGAATGGTGAAAATGTTATGACCATGTAAATAAAATTGAAAAAGATTTCATCAAGTAAGATGTAAGATAGAATAATTGAAATGGTGGAAGAGCAATTTATAATAAATACCTCTTTATCTTGATCATCTATTGAAGAAAAGTGGAATCCTTGGAATCGTTTTCTAGTTCTGAATGAAGTGATTAATTATAAGTATGATACATAATAAAATTAGTTACATAAAGTAATATACGATTTACTTATTTTTCAAGACATTTTCCTATTATTATTACTGACGGGTAACTCTGAACTCAAAACTAAGGTACATGGTAGCAATTACCATGTAATTTAGTTTTGAGTTTCCAATATTTCGGCACTGTTGCAAGCGCCATGGTCACGGAGTAACTGAAGAAATTAAAACCAGACATCGTTCAGATGTGCGTTCAAAAGACCTGAGATTTAAAAAAATCCCACGTTTTTTTTAAACAGTAAGCGAAAAAAAAGTGACTTGAAAATGGAATACAAAATGATAAGGTATGGTAAATGACAAGTCTTTATCAATGAAGAAGCAGAAGTTCAATTTCATGTGTCCTCCATCTAGGCTAGTTTCCATCGTCACTCAAAGTTTGGCTGCGGTCTCTAATTTGGGCTTAATTGAGGTATTTTTTGGGTGAGAGGCATAAGAACTAATGCCGTTTTATATCAAAAATGCATACTTAGAGATAATCAACCAGGTACAAAGTATTTCCTTGTATGTTAGTCTGCCACTCTTTAGTAAGTCCCGAAATCCCCGCTTCGGCTCCCCTACTAACCATTCTAACCATTGTACACAGATAATATCTTACATGCAGCTTTTCATGTTACTACGTCACATTTTCAAAATCCGCGCGGAAAATCGCTCCTAGCGGAAGAGCGCACTTTGAGCTTGAATATTTCAGTCATTTTTAAAGATATCAAAAAAGTAAAAATACAGTATTCATTCTAATTTTTTGTAGTTTTTTTTGGCATCTTCAACAAAAATGGTGCGCCATGTCCATTGTGCTGTGAGTACCTACCAAACGTAATTAACTGATTTAATGCTTTCTCAAGTAGCATGCCTAGCCAATTAAGTTTAAAATTAATATTTTATTTCAAGTGTATATTAATGGGAACTTTAAGTGGTCGAAAAACAAGTTATGCCTGAAATGAAAATTTAATAATGTATTTCCCAAGTTAGCATGCCGAGCCAATTAAGTTTAAAAATAATATTTTAATTCAAGTGTATTTTAACGGGAACTTTGAGTGATCGAAAAACAAGTTACTTACGCCTGAAATAACTCGAATTTATCTATGTTCTGTGAATTTCATAGTGAAAATGGAAAAACGATTCTTCACTCAATGATGTAAAAAATATTTTCATAAAATTAATAACAACATTTTAAAATCTCTGTTTTCGTTTCAAACCTCTTACAATTTGTTAAATCCCTGGATTTTATAAGCACAGTTAAAAAGTACAGCTTTTATCAACTACACCAATATAATTGGCTACTTGTACACGTAGTTTTAATTAAAATTTGCAAAATGAATATTTTGAGAAATTTGATTTTTCTCGAAAAATTGTTGCGAAATAAAAATAATTTACTCTCGTAGATTAATTTGAAAAGCGCACTGAAATAGCTGCCTAACTAATGGTGAAGCAAACCCAAGTTCCTTTAATAACTACATGAAAACATAAAGGATGAGTTGCGTGACCCGTACACTGTAAATAATTTTCTAGGTAAGATCAAAGCAGAATTGCGTACCAGCTTCGGTCGTTCACTTTTAGCCATCTTTTTCAAAAATGTTTTTATAACAAGTATACTGAAACAGTTTCATTTGGTTTACTTTGACAGGGCAATTTATGTGCATTTTACCTTCCGATATTCAAGTAACTGGGCCAGAATGGTTACGTACTGCAAAGGAAGAATATGACAGCGGCGGCGGCGCTGCGGTGCGGAGATGTGCGGAGCGGTGCGGCAGAGTAAATGGTGCGGTAAAACTCGGTGCTGCGGTGTTTCATAGATAGCAATAGACTGACAGCTAAAGCCACGTATTCATTACGCAACATAATTATGTTGATAAACTGTTTATGACTAGTGTGAGTTTACCATAATATACCTTTACAGGTTTCTGAAACATGGCCGTCCACACTTGTCAGTTGTTGACAGGATGTCGCCCGAGGAGGTAGTGAACTAGTGATGCTCGCTGCCACGGTAATAATATCATACAGTACCTATTGTAACTTCATATAAACAGACGCAACGCCAACTTTCCTTCGAAATTCAAATCTTGGGATGCGCTCGAGATTCAAAAGTCGCGAATGTACCTGTCCAATTTTGGTACTAAAATGTAAGTGCAAAACTAGTGTGTTATGCTTAAGCAATGTAATAGTTAGTTCTCATCGACACCAAGAGATGGCGCTGTACGGTTTTAGATCGCGGTATCGTTTTATTTTTTCTGATCTATATAAGCATTTGGTGTCATGAGGATTTCGTTCGCTCTTTGAATAAACCTGGTGTTGTTTTCAAAGCAGTTGGTTTTATTTAGTAGATTTGGGCCCTTATTTTACATGGTCCTTATCGAGTCGGATTTAAGACACAAGTTCGTGTCTTCCGGCGACTTTTTGCAACACTGCATAGAAACCAGTGACGGATCGTTACTGAAGTGCAGACCAGTCTCGACGGGTGGAGGTGTACTTTGGTGGACGGGCGCTCACCGGCGCTAGAGGGCGCTGTTGCTGCAAATTGGTGTGCAAAGGTGCCGGAGGAGACAATTTGGACGGCGCGGCGGCAATATTGTGACGTGCGTAAATAATCCAAGTGATCAGTGTGAGTGAGGTGCATAACTGTGAGTACTTTGAAATTATTTGGAACTTCAAGAATATTTTGCAAGTTGAGAAATTAACCGGACTTAGAAAAATTTGGAGTTGTTTCAATCAGTTATTGGACTTTGTAATATTTAGAGTAACTTTGGTTAAGACTTAGCAATAATTAAGTAAAAAGTGGTGAGACGGGGAACCTATGCCCGATTTTATATCGATTTTGCATGTTTAAAACACTTGTAAAAATTTTAGCTTCATAACTACTTGAAAATTATAATTTGTTTATATTGTTAACACAGTAATTGCTTCATAATGGAAGAATTGTATAAGTTACAGTTTGATAAATACAAGTCAATTGATAAAGCTAGAAGTAATTACAGAAAATCACCTAGAGACAGAATTAAGTTATCATATTTGCAAACTAGGTTGGAGGCTTTGGACAATCAATGGTCACAATTTATTTCAACGCATGAAAACATAATTCGTTTAGTCACAGAAAAACATTCGGGAGATCAGTACTTTAAAGATAACGTTTATGAAAATGCCGAGGAATTATATTTTGCTTATAAATCTGAGTTAAAGGAAGCCATTGATTGTTTAACACCAAATCAATCAACATGCAAAGGACAGGTTCCATCCGATTTGAGTCAATCTAATGAAAGTTCATTTGTAAAACTACCACAAATATCCATCCCTAGCTTTTCGGGCTTATATAGCGAATGGACCACATTTGAGGATTTGTTTTTGTCATTGATCGATAGAAATGCCCGCTTAGATGATGTGCAAAAAATGCATTATCTTAAGAGTCTCTTGACAGGTGAGGCAGAACAGCTTGTTCGACATATACCAATAACCGCTGGTAATTATAAGCAATGTTGGTCTCAGTTAAGCAGTAGATACAAAAACAAGAGATTTCTATCAAACACCTTACTAAAGCGACTCATAAGTCAGCCAAATGTCGTAGAATCTTCGACAGCTATAAAGGGTCTTTTAGACACAACTGTTGAGTGTTTGAATGGTCTGCAAAATCTCAGTGTCGACATCAGTACGTGGGACATTATAATTATTTATATAATTGGTTCTAAATTAGATGCAGAGTCACGAAAGCAATGGGAATCGAAGATAAGTTCAAATGATAGTTTGCCAAAGTTTTCTGAATTTAAAGAATTTTTAGAAGCCAGATTTCGTGCTCTTGAGTTTTTAGATCCAAAAGCTAATATTAAGTCTAAGCAAAACAGCACTTCTCATTATAATAAACCAAAAGTTATGCATGTAATCAACAATGATGATAACTCTAAGTCTGTAATTTCATGTTCATTTTGCAAAGAAAATCATAAAATCGCCAATTGTAAACAATTTGCAAAAGAGAGTTACGATTCGCGTCACAGTTTCGTTCAAAACAATGGACTTTGCTTTAATTGTTTGGGGAGTAATCATTCAATTAAATACTGCCGCACCAATTCAACTTGTCGTATTTGCAATAAAAAACATCACTCACTATTACATCCCAAGTCTAATTCAAACTTCACTGCAACAACAAAGAAATTTAATTCAGCAGTTGAAGTCAATACAGCAGCCGTGTCTACGGTTCAGGCACAGCTGTCAGAGGGCGAACCAACCACTTCCAATGTAGTCACTCACTTTTCTAAAGAGTCGATGTCCGTGCCTACTCAAGTTTTGTTAGCAACAGCTCTAGTCGAAGCACAGACTAGCAGCGGCTATGTTCAACTGTTGAGGGTGTTATTGGATCAGGGATCCCAAGCATCATTCATAACCGAATCAGCAGTTCAGTTATTAGGGCTGAAGAAAATACCTGTTAAGTCAGTTATATCAGGAATAGGCGGAGATCAAAGCTCCTTAGCTTCCAGGTTTGTCGTAATGGTAACGATTCAATCCCGCTTAGATCCAAAGTTTAGCGTCCAAGTAAGAGCTTATGTGCTAAGCACTATAACGTCTCTACTGCCATCAGAGAAGCTTCACCAGTGTCAATGGCCAGAGTTTCAAGCGGTCACATTAGCTGATCCAGAGTTCCACACGCCAAGTAAAGTGGACATGTTACTTGGTGCAGAAATTTATGGCCTAGTCCTGAGGGAAGGTATTATAAAGGGACCTAGAGGGACGCCTACCGCTCAAAATACTGTGTTGGGCTGGATCCTATCTGGACAAACCGGACATGAGCAGAATAACATTCACTGTCATCATGTCGTAAGTGACTCTACTAATCAGGCGGATGATAATGAATTACTAAGGCAATTTTGGGAGATAGAAAGCATTGTTCCCAAAAGGATTCTGTCTGAAGATGAGCAACGTTGCGAAGAAATATACAAAGCAACCACAAGCAGAGACCAGAGTGGGCGCTACGTTGTGAATCTACCATTTCGCAGTAGAGATCCCAAATCCCAATATGGGAATTCTAGAGAACTTGCAATCAAAAGATTTTTGCTACTTGAAAATAAGTTTAAAAGACAACCTCAAATCAAGGAACGTTACTCTGAGGTAATTCATGAATACTTAGGGCTGGGACACATGCAACGTATAGACAGCCGCGTTGATTCAAAGAGAGATACAGCCGTCTATTTGCCCCACCACGCTGTCATACGTGAAGACAAGTCTACGACAAAGGTCCGAATTGTATTCGATGCGTCAATGAAGGGCTCTAATGGGGTGTCTCTTAATGATGACCTTTTAGTAGGCCCTACTCTACAACCGCCTCTACGACACACTATTATGAGATGGAGAATGCACCCAATCATAATTTGCGCTGACATTATAAAAATGTATCGGCAAGTTAAGGTTTCGGATGAACACAGCGATTTTCAGCGGATAGTTTGGCGAGATAATCCTGATTCTGAATTAGAAGAATACAGATTGCAACGTGTTACATTCGGTACAGCATCTGCTCCTTACTTAGCAGTGAAAACACTGCAGCAAGTAGCAGAAGATGACGGTCAAAGTTGTCAAGAGATACGTGAAATAGTGAAGAGAGATTTTTATGTCGATGACTTGATGTCAGGGTGTCAATCAATAGAACAGGGACTTATGATCAAGGAAAAAATTACAGAATTACTTGACAAGAGTGGTTTTCAACTGCAAAAGTGGATTAGTAATGATCAGGAATTGAATCAACAAATTTCAGACACTAAAGGCGAAAAGGAAACTCAATTGGGAAAGGATATCAAGATAGACGAGGTTATAAAAATTTTAGGGCTGTCTTGGGATCGTGATACTGATAAGTTTAAGTACTCAGTGCAGCTGCCGACTCAACAAACACCAATCACAAAGAGAAGAGTGATTTCAGACATATCTCGTCTGTATGATCCGCTAGGTTGGGTGTCACCATGTGTGATTGTCTCTAAGATATTTATTCAAAAGCTTTGGCTTTCGGGAATTGATTGGGACGAAGAGTTGCCAGCGGAATTGTTGGATGAATGGCAAGCCTACAGATGTGACCTAGAGCACATTAGTAAGTGTCAAATTCCAAGATGGGTTGCAACTTGTCATGACGATAAGGTAGTAGAATTACACGGGTTCTGCGATGCATCTACAGCGGCATATGCAGCTGTAGTATATGTCAGGGTCATAGATGCACAGGGTGAAGTGAAAGTAATCTTAGTCACATCCAGAACTAAAGTTGCACCTGTGAAGCAGCAATCCATTCCCCGACTAGAGTTGATGGGAGCCGCTTTGTTAGTTGAGCTAATCACTGAAGTTGCAGAGGTAATGAACGTTCCGAAATCAAGTGTACGTGCTTGGACGGACTCATCAGTGGTTCTTGCTTGGCTTAGTGGTCATCCCAGTCGATGGACAACCTTTGTAGGAAACAGGGTTTCTCACATTATCTCCTTGTTGAACAACACCCATTGGGCTCATGTGACGTCATCGCAAAATCCAGCTGACATTGCTTCTCGGGGATTAACTCCGCAAGAGCTTCATTGCAACGAGTTATGGATACAGGGACCGTTATGGCTTCAGGAAGAAACCATTACGTATACGCGGCCAAAATCAATCAGTACCAACATGGAAGAAAGAGTACTTAAATCACATGTAGTTACTGATAATGTCCCAGAGGACCAAGTTTGGACGAAGTTTTCATCGTTGCACAGATTAGTACGGGTCATAGCATTTTGCAAAAGGTTCTTAAATCTAACGAGAAAAGAAAATAAAAAGAATCAACATAAATCTTACCTAACAAGTGATGAAATATCAGAATCTTTGAAGATATGTACGAGACAATGTCAACGGAAAGAATTTTTGGAAGAAATAGAGGATCTTAAAAGAACAGGAAAAGTGAAGAATAAAAGTAAACTAAAATGTTTAAATCCAATATTAGATAAAGATGATATCTTGCGAGTAGGCGGAAGAATTACAAATGCTCAACTGGACGATGATGTAAAAAATCCGATCATCATCCCTCAGAAAAATCATTTTACGTACTTACTTGTTGATGATGCACACAAGAAGACCCTTCATGGTGGTCCATCCGTAATGCTCAATTACTTACGTTCAAAATATTGGATCATCTCAGGAAAGAACGTAACAAAGGCTCATGTGCGCAAATGCGTCACTTGCGTGCGACATGCTGCTGTGACAAAGCCACAAATCATGGGTCAGTTACCGTCTTGTCGTGTAACACCAGCAAGAGCATTCTTGAGAAGCGGTGTTGATTTTGCTGGACCCATCAGCATCAGAATGTCCAAAGGTAGGGGCAACAAGTCTTACAAGGGATACGTGTGTCTCTTCGTTTGTATGGTTACCCGGGCTATTCACTTAGAAGTTGTAAGTGACTTAAATTCTGAAGGTTTTATTGCAGGATTCAAAAGATTTGTTTCAAGGAGAGGACTTTGTAGAGAAATATGGAGTGACAATGGCACAAATTTTGTAGGTGCGTCCAAAGAACTACATTCTTTAATTGTGCTTGAAAGGTCATCTGTAGCTCTTGAAATTCGGAGTTGGCTGAACGACAACAGTGTTACTTGGCATTTTATCCCTCCTCATGCACCCAACTTTGGTGGACTTTGGGAAGCCGGAGTTAAGTCTACCAAATTTCACTTGAGAAGAGTGATCGGTGATTCAACGCTTACCTTTGAAGAGATGACCACCCTACTCAGCCAAATCGAGGCTTGTCTTAATTCCCGTCCGATCTCCCAATTACCGAGTAACTGTGAGGACCCTATGCCTTTAACACCTGGACACTTTCTTATCGGCGAGCCCCTTGTCACTGTGCCTGACCGAGATTATCTCGAAATGAACATAGGAAGTCTGCGACGCTGGCAGGTTACACAACGTATGTTGCAAGGTTTTTGGCGGCGATGGTCAAATGAGTACCTTCTGCATATGTTGCAACGGTACAAGTGGACAAATCGTACCCCAGAACCAGTTATAGGCGATATTATTTTAGTAAAGGAAGATAACCTTCCCCCGGCTCGTTGGCTCATGGGCAAGGTTGTCGAAAAGCATCCAGGTTTGGACGGAGTTACGCGGGTCGTATCTCTCAAATGCAATGGATCCATAATTAAGCGGCCTACATCCAAATTATGTATTTTACCTGTTAAATCCGAAACGTTTTAATTAAGTTTATATGTATGTATGGTGAAGTTAGTGTACCTCATGATGATGGCCGAGTTTTGTTTGTATAAGTTTTTTATTTTATTTGTATAAGGACATAAACAGATGTCCTTGGTGGGCGGTATGTCCAATTTTGGTACTAAAATGTAAGTGCAAAACTAGTGTGTTATGCTTAAGCAATGTAATAGTTAGTTCTCATCGACACCAAGAGATGGCGCTGTACGGTTTTAGATCGCGGTATCGTTTTATTTTTTCTGATCTATATAAGCATTTGGTGTCATGAGGATTTCGTTCGCTCTTTGAATAAACCTGGTGTTGTTTTCAAAGCAGTTGGTTTTATTTAGTAGATTTGGGCCCTTATTTTACAGTACCAAACAGACGTCGGTGGCCTAGTGTTGAAAATTACTAAAGTGATTGAATTTGACTGACCGTCATTTACGGTCAAATTGGTCAAAGACTAGTCATTAACTGTCAAAAATTGTCATTTTCAGTCAGTTTGATTTGAAATGAAAATTATATTGTACAAAACCAGCTTTAGATAAGATAAAATCTAACAGTAATCTTATTTTTTATTTTATTGGGCTCTGCTTCTCTCCTGCACTCCATGAGCACGTGCTGCGGAGTTTCTTATGCCTCATTGCAACCTCTGCACAGTGGACTATCTATCACACACATTTAAACAGTGTGCTGCTTCATGGATTTACATTAAGCGGATATCCGAGTACTTCCCTGTTTAGTCTTATGAGGTAATGCCACTTGTGGTCTAAACTGAATAAATATTTTTGATTTTGATTTTTGATTTTGATTTTTTAATGGATAAACTTTTTCGATACATCCCGAACTGCATTTTTTGTTTGCCTACTCCCTTAACCCACTTACTGTTAATGAACAATTATATTTGGTGTATTTATGCTGTTGTATCGAAACATCTTTTGTACTTGAAATTGTAACGTACGAAAGATTAGTCGTCACAAAACAAAAGTGAAAAACTTGAGGTCTTATACAAGTTAAATACAATTGGGCTAAGTGTAACACAAAATCGTAGAAGTAACACACTGTCTACGCAAAGAACACAATCTTTGCGTGGCTCACGTTCAATAAACATAAGTGCGAAACTTATCGGGTCCCCCTGTCTCGTAGGGCGGTTTACACCATCCGATTTCAGAGACAATAAAAATTTACATTCTTCTAAAAAAAACATGAATATAATAATTAAGCCTAGGCGCAAGGCTGTTAATAAGTATGGACATGTATGACAGTGCGCACATTACACCGATTTGGTATCGGCCGATTCTTCATACAAATAAGAACCGGGCCCGACTATCGGCCAACTAAAAGTCGGTGGCCTGCGCCCAGGCTAACTGTCCGAAAAAAAATAATTTTCTGCATCGGATGGCACATTAAGTAATACTAGTTTAATTATAATAACTGTGTATTAAAATACCACATACTCGTATTTTAAAAAAGTGTAAGTACTTTGTTAGACGTCTGTTAGCAAAAACATTAGGTAAAATATAAAAAGATTATGGCAGTACGAAAAGATTTGAAATGACAAATAGTTATTTTAGACCTTCGCAGCTTAGATTAATAGACTTTTAAACTTTAGTTTTCTTACACTGAACTTAAAGTTATCCAGTAAACCTCACCTTCATACCTCTGACGTGCAAACCTCCCGGTAAGCAAGCCCGCTTGGCCCGGAACCAATACTGCCGATACCACAAGCACAGATCAGGAACTGGCTGCATTCCAAAACAGAAGAAAAACACCACACAGAATGGAAAAATAACGAAGGATGCAGGCAAACAAAAGATGCGGTTCCGGACGTATCGAAAAAGTTCTCCCGCAGCCTCATCAGACTAAACAGGGACAGCATCCGCAAGGTCTTGAGTGTCATAACCGGACACTGTATGCTAAACAAGCACCTATACAATATAGGTGTCACAGACAGCCCACTATGCAGGGGGTGCATGGAGGCAGAGGAAACACCGCAGCATGTGCTCATGGAGTGCAGTAGCGTGGAAGAACAACGGGCTCAATTTCTTCGATCACCGTCGTCGCTACAGGTAGCCTGCAGCAGCCTGGACGGGCTGCTCGCCTTCTGGGGGGATCTGGGGTGGTTGGAGTAGGAAGATAAACCACAAATCGCGCACAATGGCCCTATCATGAGGCTAAGTGCGGTATTCGATTGCCCTGCAAAACTAACTAACTAACTAAGCAAGCCCGCTTCTGCATTATAAGCATTCATTAACCACGGCGCGGATTAACCCTTTGACATCGGGATCCAATAACCTACTTTCATCACTTGATTCGGAACTAGCTCTCAGTTGTAGTGCGGTTCGTGATTAATAACGAGATAAGGTTGGTGTGCACGACGGACGGCCCCGAATAGAAACTTATAGCTGTAAATAATTGTTTCGTTTTTGTTTCATAGTTGTTTCATAGTTGTTTCATTTTATTTCGTTTTATAAAGTTTGTATAGTTTGAATGTCGATAACTTCGTAATACAGTCCACTTTCTCTTAGTTGGTTCTCAATTAGTAATGTGTCGAGTCCTTAATTACTGATTAATAGGCGTATGTGGGACGTTGGAGATGTATAAATCATAGTTTATTTTAGAAAACCATAGAAATGTATAATTTGATAGCCCTTTGTTTTATGTATATCGATTAAACCTATAATTTCGCATAGTTATGTATGTCGAGTCATATTTATAATATGTAAATTAGATAGATAATTATGTGTAGATCTTTATAGTTATTTACTTTTAATTGGTGATAATCTTAATTAGCCATAAAGGCAATTAATTTAAAATAGTGTGGCCAAATGAGCCCTAATTTTTGTACAAATGATTTATTTGTAATTAACCCTGTACCTGTGTACCTTTATTTACCTACCGAATAGTAAGAAGTAATTTGTCTGAAAATAAATAACATAGATTCCAAAGAATAGTGGAAGAGCTAATTAGAATCCGATAAGAATTAGGTCAAGGTCATAGTTAAAAAATAGGTCACCGAATAGATAAAAAACAGGCTCTCTATACGGTATTGCCGCCCAGGGGGGGTCTAAATTAGAGAGAGAGGGCAATAGATTTGCTGTTTCATTAGAGCGAGAGGCAGCTAGGTTTTCTCACTCTAATGAAAGTAAATAAATATCGGGGTGCCATCCGGACCCAGTCAGTTCCGCGTTTTCTCCTCAACAAGCTACAACACCAAGCTCTCGCCACTGCTCCGAGGAACCGGTCACAGTCTCAACCACAACCGAGTTATTATTTCTGCGCTCCCCGCCCCCTTCGTCTCGCTCTCCCGCTCGCGCTGCACCCCGCATCGCGCCGTGTCGGCGTACGGTATCCAGGGTCCGCACAGGGTTGCTACCCCATACCGTCCGGCACAGTTGGATAAGGTGACATACAGAATAACTTAGGAAATTGTGTTTTCAGTAGTTCGACGTTACAGGTAAAAAGCCCAGAGTTGGTTTAATCAGCCATGGAAAAGGCCTATTTCAATTATGAATTTTTTGCTATTTAACTATTCGGCATACTCAGGAAAGACGCAGGTAATTTTGGGCAATTAAGGTTCTAGAAAATGCCTTTATTCATTTTGATAACTTACTCGTATAAATTAAATACATTTAACTAATCAGGTACCTAATAACAGCTTTTATGTTTAAAGAACATTAACTGCGGACTTACATAAAACCCCTTTACGTCCCCCGTGAGCGCAGCAAAGGGATTACTTGAAAAAAGTCCGGAATCCCCTTTGCAGGGGATTGTACTCGGGGATTATTGGAACTAGCCATTTCAAACGTTTGCATTTCGTCAAAGGAACATCGGAATCCTTGCAAATGAGTTTGACCAATATTTATTTAAGAACTGCACTTGCAAAGTAAGGTAAATAAATTGTGACTGGATGATATCGTCTTATGTAAACCTCCTTTTTGTGTGTGTTTGCTTTGCCTGTTGGGTGTTTGGTGTGGAAACCGGACAGGTTTGGAAAACACGTGTGTGTACTCACTGGAATTAGCGGCTTTATTAGCGATTCGCTTGGCTCTGCTCGTTTTGTTTGTGAATCTTTTGGAATTTCTGTTATCGTTGGAACTAAGCGTGTACGAATTAAACAATTATCAGTTATTGCGTGTGATTAGGAAGACTTTTTGAAGATGTTTTATTAAATTTATATATAAATGGTACTTATTATAAACGGGACTTTATTTAATTATTCAGTTGTTTTGGACCATTTCCCCTGAATTAATAAAATTTTCAGAAAATATGAATGCTGGCTCTTTTTTTGCTTATAGGCTTCGTTAAGCTGAGTTGCACCACCTGACATTAACCGTGACTATAACGAAAACCGATGTATAGTTCCAAAATACTGAACTGTCCTATGCATGACATTGACAGTGGGGCGCCACCGTCAATACCGGATCGCTGGTTCCGATTTTTGCCATGTTGAAAACCATATAGTTGAACGATGGTAGCGCCCCTCTGTCATTGAGTTTGGTGGGACAGTTCAGCGTGGGTCATCTCTATTTTGTATGGAGTTTGACAGATTTTTGACGTTTGTCAAAGTCAAAGTAAGATGGTGCAACCCAGCCTTAGTATTGCTATTCAGCAAGGAAATGCAGCCAGCATCCTCACCTCTTTGCCTCGCGGTCACGCTTTTATTTTTGGGTAAACAATAAGTTTTATTTTTATTTATTTTTTCTTTGTTTAGTTAAGTTTGCGTTTGTTGTAAAAATATCTGTTTATTTTAATAATTTGTTTTTTTTATGATTTCAAATAACGAGTTAACGTACTGCAAACAGGACAGCGGACGGACGACAACGGATTTAAGTATCCAAATGATGAGCGGACTGCCATTCGGTTCTGTTTTGCAAGAGACACGAATTCTGCATGTGCCAAGACCGTCAAATGTTGTTGCAACTTCGTTCCCAAATTAGATATTTTATTACGTATTATTGTATCCGATTGTACCTGTTCACGTCATTTTCACGGTGTAATGCGATTATAAGTGTTTACTTAATAAGATATTAATAGATTTTAAGATATACTAAAGTTATGAAATAATAATTTGTAAAAACGCGTTTTTTTTTATTAACGATTAATTAGAAAGCTGCTGCTGAGCTACCTTAAAATTTTTGTAGCCACCAAATTAAAACAATATAAAAACTACAAGCATAGCTGGGCACCGTTAATCAAATAGTTAACTTCGTTAATCGTTAAACCGTTACTAAAAAAATTAACTTCGTTAAACGTTAAAACGTTACATTTCGGAAGATTTAACGCATGTTAACGTTAATCGTTAATCCGTTAACACGTGATAATAAAACGAAAAAAATATTGTTCAAATAATTTCGAAAACTTGTATCGCGCATTCGCGCATGGAATTTATTCCTCTTTTATGTTTGCGTTACAAGCTTTCGAAATTATTGAAACTTGCTTAAGTATTTCTATACTGAGTCCTATCTTATTTTCAATTTTTACTGCTGATCTCCCACAGTGTATCCAGTCCTGTAAATACCACTTATATGCAGACGACACACAAGTGTACTATTCTTTTAAAAGCAATGACACCACTGAGGCTGTTGAAAAAGTAAATGAGGATCTAAAAAACATTTATCTTTGGTCAGAAAGGAACTCATTGGTACTAAACCCTTCTAAGTCACAAGTACTAGTCCTAGGAACTAAACACCAAATAAAGAAGGTCCTGGATTGTAGCATTGAAGTTTCCATTAATAAGATAGTCTTGGACAAAGTAAAATGTGCTCGCAACTTGGGTCTGCTTCTAGATGGAGAACAGAAATTCATTGAACACGTAAACGAAGAAATCAGGAATGCCTTCTTTAAACTCAAGACACTTTATAAAATAAGACCATTTCTAAAGGAAGAGCTGCGCTTAATGCTCACTGACTTACTCGTGCTCTCCCCTTTTAACTACTGCGGTTCAGTAATCGGTCCCAAACTAAATGTCGGCACTGAAAAAGATATTCAAAGGGTACAAAACGCTTGCATACGGTTTTGTTTTGATGTGCCTCGAAGGCAGCATATAACCCCATACCTAAACAGTAAAGGGATACTAAATATGAAGGCTCGTAGGGAACTGCAGTTTGCCTGCATGGTCCACAGGACAATATGGAACAAAAAGCCTGAATATCTGTACGAAAAACTTCACTGGGTAAAAGACAGTGCACTAAGAAGTCTTCGAACAGCTATTCAAAATAGATTAAAAATACCTCAACATTGTTCTTCTCGTTTTCGTGGCTCTTTTAAGTTCGCTGCTGCTAATATATGGAATGACCTACCGCCGCCTATGAAAATAAAAATGAGTACAGCTACCTTTAAAATGAAATACACAGTGGCTTTAAAAGAAAGACAATTGACAGCAGAGAACACACACACACACACACGCGCGGTTATAGCAGGCCTCCGTCACTCGCCTATGCCGGCCGAGATAATTACCTACAGCGCGCGACAACTTCAAGTTGCAAATCAGTCAGGACCGCCACGCGCCGTGACGCGCCAGTGAGCACACGCGTATTTCTATACACGCTCGGTCGATCATCGTTGAAATCAAGGTTTATTGTTCCAACAGCACTGTTATTCTTCTTTAATGGAAAATCGTAATATTTAGAAATAATAATTAACTGTAGTGATTTAAATAATTTAAAAAACTACACTTTTTGAATAATTTTGAAATACTTATGACAAAAAACTGTAGCAAAAAAAAATATTTTACCTAATAAAAATATTAACTTTTACTTTACCGTGTCTATTTTCCAACACTACACCTTTTAAAACTATTTGTCCAATTTCGAATTATCGTAACACTGAAGTTTATTAATAGGTACTTTAGAGATGATACGATTATACAAACACCACTAGATTAAAGTTTACCGTAATAATATAGTAAATACAATAAATACTTCTTAAAATTAAGTTTTTATTTATTTTACTTTGCTTATACAACCCTGACGCTTGAGCTGTGAGGTAGATCAATTCTGAACACAAAAAATAGCGCTCTTGTGAGCGTAGTAGTAAGGTGCGATTTCGAATGCACCATGTGCGTTGGATATTTTGCATTATTATTATTACCGTTAAAATGCCGGCATCTGATCCTACACAAAGGAGTGCAATTTCTGTTGCTACTATTATGTATTCTGTGGTTATAGTGTATTGGGTAAATGGCATAGAAGGCGTTTTCGTTTTTTTATAGGTATGCTTATGTATAAATAGGTAATATTTTAGATTGCAAAAATTTTTTTTTTCTCTTTCAAAGTCTATAGTTATTATTGTTTCAAAGTGTATATTTATTTCTTAAGCCCTCATATCTTTATTCTCGCTCAACATCCTAGAGAATTGGGCATGGCTGAAAACCAGTGTTGCAAGGATCTCTCCTTACAACGTAGACTGAGCCAGGTCCAATTGCCTTCGGTGTACTTCATATTATTATAGTTGTAAGTCTAACTACCTGTACCTGTCTAATGGTTCAAAGGCAATAAATACATTTTTTATTTTATTTTTTTATTTTTACAAATATTTTTTTCGTTTTAGTACAAATGAATTTCAGAATAAAAGCTTGTTTTAAAAAAAAGGGTTTTTTATTATAATTTTATTACGAGTACTGTCGAGTACTTATACACTTTTTAGTTGCATCTCAATCTCAGAGCCTTGATACAATTACAATACAATTTAGCACCAAAGTGCTCGAAAAGACAAATCCAACAAACCCAAACACGATAAGTTTTCACTGTTTCATTTAGGAATTCCTATGGCCACCTCCTGACTCTATCATCAGGACCCTGGACATCATCTTGTACTAAAGTGCTCAAAAAGACAAATCCAACGAACCCAAATTCGATGCGATTCCGCCGTTTCATTTAGGAGTTTCTATGGCCACCTCCTGACTCCATCATCAGACCAGCTGAATGGTACCATAACGTTGCATTGTCATTGTACTTACATAAGTATACTTTCAGCTCAATCGGTTGAGGAGAACTGTTCTTAAATTCAGTTGTAAATAAATAAAAATTTAAAAATAAATTGCATTTTTTATGTCGTTGCGTTGGTGATCTGGTTACAAAAACTGTTGTTTTGGGTTCTGGAAGTTCTGATAGCCCGAACGTTTTTGTCAGAACGCGTTTTTCAGCGTGCCTGCTGTATCTTTTTGTTAAATATTAGGTACTGGATTAACGATTAACGGACTTAGGATAATTTAACGGAAGTTAACGAGTCCGTTAACATTTTTTAAAGTTAACTTAAAAGTTAATAGAAATGTTAACTTTGTTAATTAACGATTAACGGATTAACGAGTTAATGCCCAGCTATGACTACAAGTATTTAAAACCTACGCTTCATTCGCACCTATTTTATGTAACACAAATTCGTACCTAGGTATGTACAAAGTACAAATCTATGATATTGAGTCATATCATGATTACTCTATTTCAATGTAATCATTTTGACATAGTCTCAAATTAATAAGTTGTGTACTGGCACAAACAAATGAAATGTAAGTATTAAGTACTTATTTATTCTGTGGTATTATTTACAAGTAAAAATAACGTGTTAATCCCTCAGAGCCACGATGACACTGCCAATCAACTGACATACTTTTTTTCATCAGTCAAATCTATTTTTAAAACGGAAATACGACGAGTGGAGTTCACAGACATGAGACAGACTCTTTTTTGTAGGACTGACTAATTTTCTTTCACAGTTTTTTATGTTTCTGATAATAATTTTATGCAAATACTGACTATAAGAGCGCTTTCACATTATGGCGTTAGTAGCACGACTGCAGCGCGGCAGCGGCGCGCGGCGTTTTTTAATGTGATGGCAGGCATGCGTTGTCGCATTAGTATGAAATTTTCGTCAGCGCGTTTATCGCGCTGCTAAATCGCCTAAATGTAAAAGCGCTCTAAAGCATTAAGAGCATTGCAGTTAACTAAGGTTTTTGAAACTGCGCAACTTTGTTTACCGACTTCAACAAAAGGAGGAGATTCTCAATTCGATTGTATGGTATTTTTTATTTATTTTACCGCAGAAGTCCGTCACTTATAAACCGATTTCCAAAATATTTTTTTGTTCTTTAGGGTATTCCCCTGGGTAGTCCCATTGTCACCAATTCAGGGTCTGAACGGTGGGCCAGAAACCTGGACACCACGTGCTAGGAATTTTCCATATCGACAGGGGTGCCATCTGTTAGTAAAACTATGTAAACTCAACTCAAAAATAGCACGCGGCGTCATCTAGTGGTTTAATCGAACTTTAAACTTACTCAAACATAAAGTGTAGTCTATTTCCACCTTTTGGAGACTCTATGGAACTAGGTAGATAAATTAAAAAAGTTTTCATTTAACGATACTTACCGAGAAAATAGTTGTGACTTGTGTAATGAACTAATGACCCTTATCTCCCTTTACCTTTCACAGGAACAGTTTACCGATTTCTTGTAGTGTGACTTCTCAGAACTGTATAGGGGAGACCGAGGAGAATTGTAACAGAGGAAAGTTGTGACATTGTCGATTTTTGAAAATCTAATAACTATCAACGAGCTCGCAACAACGCGCGTTTGGTAGCTTGAGACTTGAACTAAAAAACGCTCGACGCTCGAGCTCACTCGTTGTTAGCGACGTCAACCGAGAAAATACGCTAATTTATTAATTAGAATTGATTAGCAATGTTAACAGACAGAAAATGTTGTAAAATAATCAATTAGATCGATTAGATATAAATAACATTCCATCTCTTTCTCACATTATCTGTCATCTCGCTTGCACATCAATTACTCTTCCACACACTTCTGGAATATTCGAGAGAAAAAGAAACAGGACGGCAATATCGGACCTCTCGCTTCGAACATTCCAGAACTATGGTCCAGAACATGAGAGACAGAGACAGGAATATCGGGAGAGAAAGGGATGGATATAGCCCGGGGCCCTATAAATACGGAGCGAGGCGCTCCGGGAGACAAGTTTATTTAAAGATGTATTGTTTTGTTCAGTTCAGAGAACAAGTGCTCCAAGCAACAAGTGATCTGAAGAAGCAAGAACTGAGAAAAGGAAGCGAATAATAAACGCGAGAAGTCTCAGCAAGTGAAATAGTGGTTTTATTCCTGCAAGTAGCACCTACTACGCCTGACATAGTAAGGGCAAGCTCTCAACGGCAGTCATCATCGTCCGGTCAGCGCTCTCGAACACACACAAACGCATACAGTCCACTGCAATCCACCACATTTTCCTGGTCCTTCGAGCCGGATTACGGGAATAGCGAAGATGCCTGTCACCAGGTCGGAGAAGCTACGAGGTGCCGCCGCCGCGGCTAGCGCCGCCGCCGCAGGGAGAATTACGTCGCCGCCGGTTCATGGAGGAAGTACTTCGACGGAAACCACGGATACTTCATCAACGCTGACCCCGTATCCCGCCGGGGGCGCGTCCTCACCGCGCATCGCCAGGGACCACGCCGCGCCGGCTGTTAGCACCCGGGTTATGGGAGAGCCCGGCGTGCATTTGGGAAGAGGGGAACCAGCACCGCGCTCCTACACAGAGGAGATAACCGCCGACGTCACGAAGCCACACGAAGCACTAAGGGCCCGTATCGCGGAAGCAGAGAAGAGACGTGCCGCCGCCGCCGCCGCCGCCGCCGCCGCCGCAGCCGCCGCCGCCGCCGCCGCCTCCACGCCCACCGCGGCCAATGTTGCCGCCGCCTCCGTCGCCGCCGCCAACGCCGCCGCCGCGACTCCCGCGACTACGGTGACCACCGTGCCGACTGTTGAAGGACAGTACGCGCCACCCACGCCGCAAGTGCATGAACAAACGCCGCGACTGTCACGAGTGAATCAAGACACGCGCTCCGTCCGCTCGTCAAAAAGAAGGGCAGAAATAGAGGCCAAATTAAGAGTGGCCCGCCAGGAACTGGAAGTTGCCAAAGCGGAATTGGAGTTGGCCCAATTGGATTCCGACATGGAAGAGGATCCAGAAGAAGTGCAGTACAGGCAAATGCAGGTCGAAAATTGGTTGGACCACTCAAACACCATCGCCGAGAGGGTCCCGCCGGAACCACAACCGATACCGCTACCACCGCCCGCCGTGTCGTCGCCGTCGCCGCCGCAAGTGTTGCCGCCGTTGCCGCCGCAAGTGTTGCCGCCGACGCCGCCGCCGCAGCCACTAACTTCGGAAGGGAGGACCGATATTCAAGAATTGGCCATGGCCATCACCAAGCTGTCACAGAGGGCAGAGGGTGGCCTCACGAGACAACTGGTCGACCTCCCAAGTTTCAATGGCGCATGTGAAGAATGGCTCGCGTTCAGAAGGTCGTATGAAGACACCGCGCGCTCCTTCACGCCGGCACAGAATTTGGCGCGACTTCGAAGGTGTCTCCAGGGGCACGCGAGGGAGGCAGTCAAGAGCCTCCTGTTCACCGCCGAGGATCCGGAAGAGCTGATGAAGAGCCTGGAGGTCCGGTTCGGCAGACCTGGAGCGATAGCCCTGGCGGAGTTGAAGAAGATGGAAAGGCTGCCAAGGGTCAACGAGTCATCGGGGGAGATCTGCATGTTTGCCAGCCGAGTCCGCAATGCCGTGGCCACCATCAGGGCACTCGGGAAGACGGAATATTTGTGTGCACCGGGGGCCGTGGAGTGTCTTATAGAGAAGATGCCGCCGACCATGAAGTCTCGGTGGCTCATTTACCAACGTGAGCGCCGGGCAGAGGGAAAACCAGCGCTCGAACTCATGTACGACTTCATGGAAGTTGAAGCAGATATGAACAGCGACTACGCTCCCCCAGAAGTGTCCTGGGATCAGAAGAGGAACACGTTCAAGAGGCCGATCCACCACGTCCCACAAGCGGAGGGATACTACGAAGATCAGAAGACCGACGTGAAGAAGTGCCCAGAATGCCGAGAAGATCACTGGCTGTACGAGTGCAAGAGGTACAGGGAATCCAGTGTAGACGAAAAATGGGAAATGGCGAAGAAGGCAAGAATGTGCTTCAAATGCCTGCGCTTCAAGCATGCTAGAAACACATGCCGGGCACAGCCGTGCAAGAAGTGCACGAGGTGGCATCACATCAGTCTTCACTCGGAGAAGTCTGCAGCAACGAAGACTCAAGAGAAGCCTGCTGAAGGAGTTGTATCGTCGGTGCACGTCACGAGCTGCGGAAGGACCTACTTGAAGATGACGCCGGTAAACCTCTACGGGCCCAAGGGGACAGCAAGAGTGCTCGCGCTCCTGGACGAAGGATCCACCATCACGCTGCTGGACTCATCAGTAGCGAAGAAGATTGGGGCGCAAGGGAAGCCGGAAGCCATCACCATCGAGATGGTCGGGGGGAGCGGTATGCAGAAGAGCAACTCCCAGAAGATCAACATGAAAATCAAAGGGGTCCATTGTAGAAATAAACTCAACATGGAAGCGAGAACTATCGACAACTTGAAGTTGACGAAGCAAGGTGTCGAAGAAGGAATGCTTCAAAACTGGAAACACCTGAAGAAAATTAAGAAGAAGCTGGTCTACGACAAAGAAGTACCTAGACTTCTGATTGGGCAAGACAATTGGGGGCTAATAGTCACACGGAGACTACGCAGAGGGAAGGCCTCCGAACCAGTTGCCTCTTTGACCAGCCTTGGATGGGTCCTGCATGGATCCAACACTGGAGGAAGTGATCCAGTGAAGTTAGTGCACCACAGCAGACTAGTAGAAGATGGAACGGAAGCCTTGGTTCACCAACACTTCGAGAAAGAGGACATCGGAGTGGAACCACGTCGGCCATGCAACGACGCCGACAAACGGGCTCGCAGTGTCCTGAAGAAGACCAGCAGAGGGCATCAGGCACATCAGCGTCTCATCAAGAGGAAGTTGGAAAAAGATCCAGCGTTGAAGACTTTGAAGAAAGATCGCTTCGTGATGAAGGATGAATACAGCGGAGAAGAGAAGAATTCTGAAGTTGAAGTTGCCACATTGAAGGTAACACCAGAAGTCACTCCGGACCCGAAGAGATTCTCCGATTGGACTCAACTGCTACCTCATCGGGAAGGCAAACTGGAGGACAACGCAGCGCTTCTGGCAAAGATGGCTAAAAGAGTACCTGCCAACTTTGATGCCAAGGAAGATAGCCGGTCGGGAGACAGAAGACCCTCAAGTCGGCGACGTCGCCCTGAGATTCGACGCAACGCCACCAAGAAACTCTTGGCCACGAGGGAAAGCACAGCGGGTATACCTTGGTCCGGACAGAAGAAAACGAGACCTCGACGTGCGAACACCCGGAGGAGTGCTACGGCGACCGACGCGATGAGTGGTAGTCCTGGTTCCTGCCAAGACGTCGCATCCGGAAGAGGGAGTGCTTCGCACTGCGGGGGAGATTGTTAGCGACGTCAACCGAGAAAATACGCTAATTTATTAATTAGAATTGATTAGCAATGTTAACAGACAGAAAATGTTGTAAAATAATCAATTAGATCGATTAGATATAAATAACATTCCATCTCTTTCTCACATTATCTGTCATCTCGCTTGCACATCAATTACTCTTCCACACACTTCTGGAATATTCGAGAGAAAAAGAAACAGGACGGCAATATCGGACCTCTCGCTTCGAACATTCCAGAACTATGGTCCAGAACATGAGAGACAGAGACAGGAATATCGGGAGAGAAAGGGATGGATATAGCCCGGGGCCCTATAAATACGGAGCGAGGCGCTCCGGGAGACAAGTTTATTTAAAGATGTATTGTTTTGTTCAGTTCAGAGAACAAGTGCTCCAAGCAACAAGTGATCTGAAGAAGCAAGAACTGAGAAAAGGAAGCGAATAATAAACGCGAGAAGTCTCAGCAAGTGAAATAGTGGTTTTATTCCTGCAAGTAGCACCTACTACGCCTGACATAGTAAGGGCAAGCTCTCAACGGCAGTCATCATCGTCCGGTCAGCGCTCTCGAACACACACAAACGCATACAGTCCACTGCAGTCCACCACATTTTCCTGGTCCTTCGAGCCGGATCATCACACTCGTAGTTAATAATATCTTTCAAAAAATCGAACAATATCACAACTCTCTTCTGTTACAACTTACCTCGGTCTCCCCCTACTTGTTTAACTAAGGACTGAAGTATGTTTCCACTGTGTAAACACAAATTGCTTAATTTACTAATTTTCAATTTAACCGTATTCACAAACATTACTATGAGGTCTCACAGTGAGCGTCGACGCACAGTGTGAGACACGAACCAATCACAGAGGTCTATTCAACGCTGTGCGTTCGATTTGCTGCTTCACTTAAGCAAGCATCGTTTGTGAATACGGGCGTTAGTGTCATACACTTATAATAGGTAACCGTTACTTACGAGTACCTATATTAATAAACTTTCACGCGTGTCACACTTGTTTTTATTGTTCTGATGTTAATAACCATTTAAAGCGTGAAAGAAACAACTAAAATAATGTTAAGTAAGATACATAGATAAAATAGCGTTAAGTCTTTATCTAACTAACCAACCCACTAGCTAACAGACTACGTATCTAACCTTCGGAACTAATACGAAAATACATTTTATAACACTGAGGATTATAGAGTTCGTTGTTTAGGAACTCGTAGCTCAACGTACGACTGAAAATGCGAATATCTAAAAAGCTTAAAAATCAAGGGGTACGTAGGTAGTAAGTTTTTTATGCAGTATACCTAAGTACTGGAGAAAATTACGTTTTCATTTAGTCAAAAGTCAATTTCTTATCTAAATAAATTAATTAATCATATCCAAGTGTAATCCTTACAAATGGTACACCAAACCGTGCCAATGGCTGTCACGCTGAACTTTTGTCTAAACGTTCTCGAACTGAGGAGAGTTAACGTGGTCTATAGCAGTGGAAATGAGACCAAAGGCTTTATTATTCGCAAAACAATAAGCGATATCGCATTGAAGCCGGCGCGGCGCTGTTGGGTATTGTGGTAGTCATTTGTCTGCTAGCTGCTCCTGCGCCGTTATTGTTTTGATTCCAACTTCGGCTAGGGTTAGTAAGTAAATTAAGCCGTAATTTGAATTAAGATTATCGACTGTATGACGTTTGGTGTTAAGTTTATTTGAAGAGCGTGTAATGTTTGATATCACGAAAGCTAACGTCCATATTAGAGCGACGACTCAAAATTCGATTTAGCGATTCTGTAAGCTGTGTACAACCAATCACAAGGTCTAAATATTAGGAATCAACCAATACAACTTTGAGATTCAATCGAGAATTTAACGTTGTTTTATCATTCGGACAATTTTGTAGTAACTTAGATTTTTGGGAAAAAATCGACTTCTTTCACTTCCCCTAAAATCGTTTTCTAGAAAGTTCCATCGGGAATTTCGTTAATTCATAATAAATTACCACACACTCAAAATCCCTGTCACAGTCCCAACTCACGCCGGTTTGTTTTCAAGAATGCACCTCTCGGTAACCGTGTCATGTCAACAGTTGTATTCTCGGAAATTCGTGATCGATTCTTCCTGCTGGATGCGCGTTAGTTCTCTCACAAGGAAATCATTCGGAACAAAAGTCAGTATATTTCTGTGTGGCTCACGGTTAAACATAGTCTCGCCCACGCTGCTCGCGCGCCGAATCTTGCCGCCCGCCCAGTCCCATCTGCTTTCTCACCGCCAGTACACGCCCCAGGTCAGTCAAATTTAAATTAACAAAGTTCCACCTAAGCAACTTCAGCGAATTCTACCTAGTGCTCAAAGCAACTGCTGTGCGACATTCTTGTTTCTTTCACAGTGCGTTAAAACTTAAACCGTCCAAGGAATTTGTGATCACATAATTTACCGGTTAGTGCGTTCAGATATCAAACGGGCGATTATTTATAGCTGTGCTGTTTAAGATTAACTGAGTGCATAATACAATACCTCCTGTCGGGCGGACAAAAACCGGGTTTTCGGTACTAAAAATACCCCCATATCGAATGTTTGCGAAATCTATTTTGAAATTGTTCTGTTCGGCGTACGCGCCGATGTTCGGGAGATAATTCATTGGGAGAAAACAATGGTTAGCGTTGGATTGGCTCGGTCGAGAATCGTATAAGTAAAAAATTTACAAAATATTTGTTGTGTTAAGATATTGAAGTGTCAGTGAGGTAATTTTTTTGAGTCAATTTTTTTATTGAACCTCGATTTGGCTCAACAAGTCCATTGCCAAGAATCATTTCTATCACGTGTAAGTTTACATTTGCGATTACGTCAAGATAATAACGTTGGCCTAGCTGTCTTGTTAGTGGATGATGGAAACCTTCGTCTATTTTCGCGTTTTCTTCCGTATCTCAGTTTTTACTACAGTTTCGATCATGATTACGCGTTTGTTTGCTTTGAACATCGTTTATTTTGTGTCTTTTCTTAGACGTCGTGTGGGTGTGTTGTTATTTATTGTGTAGGATTTCGGTGCTGAAAATGATGTAATAGCAATATTCGAACATTATTTATAAATCTAGTTTATAAACAACTTACCTACTTCCTTAAAAAATATTGACGAATAGGTAATCTTGCTAAAATGTATATTGGAGTCGTATCAAAGATCGAATCGAAATCGATAATGTGGATATCAATACTCATTTCTATCTTTTTGCATTTTTATGTAAGTTTCTCAATACAACTTTTTGTTTGAATCAATACATCAAATAGTGTATTTTTCGGTTTTCATTCGATATTTCTATCATTAATTTGTTTTTATTTATTTTTCTCTGGGTTAAATAACTTAAACAGTAAACGTAGTGGAGTAAACTGATATTTAAGCATTTATTAAGCTAGCAAAATATAAATGACTTGAGTTTTATGAGTTACAAAAAAAATTATGGTGTTATTTTCTATCATACAAAATGAAACAAAATAACCATAAATGAAGTTTATTGATACTCTTTAATTTAATGATCGAAACTAATTCGTTTTGGTACATCATGACGTGAATTAAAAAAAAAATACATCATCCGAACCAAAACTATTTAATTAAAACAAACTAACCTTCGAAAACTATTCGTGTTTTTACACTTTTTTTTTTCAATGAAGACGCGATTTATATTAATAAATTGTACCTTTTGATCGGTGAAATTATATATTTAGACGAATTACAAGACCCGTTATGCACTATGGTTCGTAGTATACCTACATAATTTAAGACCTATCAGATTAATTTAGCTATCTAGACCAATTTAATGCGCTTAATGCACCTGAAATTATAATAACCACTTGACGTTATCTATCAAGTGGTCTGAAACATCTTGAACGTTTCTAGAACTAAAATTTTGCGAGTATGTGGGTAGATGATAAGGCAAACGAAGCTCTATTCAAGTGCATTACCAACGCAAATTCCAAAGCACTTGAATTATTTTGGTACATGAATGTAATCGTAAGAGTGCCTACATATTGATTGATCTCATCTACTCGTAGTCATAGTTTGTTATGAAAGAAGTCTCAAACTATTTATCTACTATTTTTAATCTAGATAATTGTACAATTGTATTTAGGTAGGCACCTATTGCCTTGTAGGTAGTAGTTAATCATTACCTTCCCACACACTACACCGCTGATTCTCAGTAATGATGCCATTTGGTAGGTACTGCCAAATCTCCTATATATGTTAATCCACCCGACCCTGTAATGTAGTTACTACATTTTTAACACAAGGTTATAATGAAATCACTTTCTGATTGTCTTATCATTGATGAAAATATATTAAGGAGGTATTTCATGGCCCAAAAAATTCTGAAAGAGACACGTCTCGTTACTTTTCAAGTACATCGAGCTACGTAAGTAATTTAAACACGTCTTTGACAAAAATCTCTCCTAAATACCTCTATGATACAGTAACTAAATCCAAAGTTGTTTACTCATTTTCTTGTCAATTCGGCATCTTCCTCTAGGCTATGTCCATCTTTGAACGCCTTTTCGGTGACGATTTGAGTCAAACTTCTATAATAGCACCAGCAACTCACCAAATATGACACAATAACGAGTATTTACAGCCCACTAGTCCACTTTTGGACGGACGATTCAAACTTCTATATTAACATCAACAACTCAGTACAACACGGGCGAGTAAATACTCGCACTGCATAAAAAGATGATGAATTTCTTGGCAGTTGCATCTGGAACTGCAGTGAGGTGCATTTACGACATGATTCACTATTAAAATGTAATAAACGATAACATCTAGACAGCCGTCGGCGTGGTAATGATCGTGTGGCTAGTCGAAATGATAGATAGTTGTAAATAAACAAGCAAATTACTGCATGTTCAATCTGTTTGTTTCTATAAACAAATTGTATCTATAAACTATTTACTTGCGCTTGCATTCAAATGGTACTATAATTGAATGTCTTTGAAAACCATATCAGTTTCTAGCTAACATGCTAGTATCTGCCCGCGGCTTCGCCGAAAGACTTTCATATTTTTTTGAATATTAATTTTTTAGAGTATTATTTTAATTTTCAGTCCCTTAATCGAATAACAGCCTTCTTTCGTGCCAGTTTTTGTGCAAAAAGTATCTAATTTATCTTTTTTTCGGGCCTAATTCATAGGTAATATTAATTTAATTTTAAAGGTACTTTACAATTAATCAGTGGTTTACTCCATTTTACGCATCACAATTAGGCTTCCATACCAAACAAACCGACACAGTTACAGCATTTACTGCTTGTAAGTACAGCTGAAGATTGCACTGAACATTACTGCGAACAGAGCGTACATTTTGAATTCAAAATTCCCAGAATAGTTGATGATCAAAGCAGCGCAGACCTCGCGAAGAGCGAAATGCAATGACGTATGTACTCTGCATTCGACATCATATCGGAGGCTGAAGCGAAAAACCTCGTAACTCCAATTTTCTTTTTTTTATACAATTTTATTAGTATTTTATAACACATCCATGTTAAAACTAATGTAAAATGTAGAAGGTTAAAAAATACTGTCAATCCTTTAAAAACGCCTCCACAGTTTAAAATTACTAAAATCCAATCCCCAGTTATGATTTTGATTGCCAAGACACTAGACCCAATAGAAACTCTATTCTACTCTATTCTTTGAGGCTCACCGGTGAGCCGTGTGGCGTCCAACGTGTAGATTTTTTTTTCAGAAAAAATATTGTCTGCGATTTTTTCTAATTTGCAATGATATTTTTATATGTAGGTAGGTATACAATAAATATCAAAGGTGTTGTGATCTATCAACGCACAGCCTTAACCACTGGACGGATCGGGCTGAAATTTGGCATACAGGTAGATGTTATGACGTAGGCATCCGCTAAGAAAGGATTTTACGAAACTCCACCCCTAAGAGGGTAAAACGGGATCCACGCGTACGAAGTCGCGGGCGGCCGCTAGGTTTTAAATAAAATTTGAGAAACCTTCACACAAAACTTTTCATAGTTCAGTCCTAAAATTTGACCTAAATGGAGTTACGAGGTCTGACACCGAGGCCGACGATATTCTCCACGTCATAGTCATATCTGTACTACGAAATACATTCGTAATCATAGTTCACAAGCATGGAATTGCGAATATTAATTTCCAACGAATTGCTGGTTCGGGACAAACCTAATTTATATGGGACTACTCGAACGGGCTTTTGAGTCGCGAATGTAACCGATGATTATGGGAAAACATTATACTGTAGTTCGTAGGTAGATCTTTATGCCAAATAATATGCACTTTTGTAAATACAAAATAGATTGGAATACCAATATTGAATTAAGTACGAGATAAAAAAATACCAACGCGAAAGCTTTAAATAAGTTTAACTGAGTGGACTTTTAGATTAATTTTTACCGCAACTAGTCATTGGTTCCTAAATAATAATACAATACAAGCATCAGGACATTCTGGTTGAGGAAACTTTATTATTAGGTATATCATCATCATCATTTCCAGCCATAGGACGTCCACTGCTGAGCATAGGCCTCCCCCAATGATTTTCATAATATTTATTATCTTAAATAAATCATTAAAATAAACACACAATAAAAAACTGCATATTTATTTGTAAAAATTCGCTTCGTACTACTCTTAGGCTGAGTAGCACCATCTTAATTTAACTTAGACAAAAGTCAAAAATTTGCCCATACAAAAACACCGGCTAACGTTATAGTTACGGTCAAAGTTTGGTGGCGCAACTCAGCCTTAATAATCAGAATGCTGTTTATAAGTAGGATGTACGAGTTAAAAAGTGTTCGTAAAATAAACTTACAACAATTTTCTGACTCTGACAATCAACCCTATCCCCAGGAACCAGAATGAGCCGTATAGGGAGAACCCGGCGCACGCGCGTCTACGACTGCAACTATAACAAGGGCGAGAGCTACTACCGTCCGGTTCTGGACCGGCTCGACGGCAAGGTCGCACCGGCCCGTGAACCGGACCGCGAGCGCATCCGGTCCGACGTTGAGAACCGGATCAACCGAGCGCTGGATGACATCGAGGCGCCGCACGACGAGTTGTACGACTCCAGGGGTGCGCGCGCGCAGCGAGGCAGGCCGTTGTCCTCCGCTTTTGAGGACGACGAGCTCTCTGAAGATGTAAGTGTATTTTTTTTTAAAGATTTTTAGTATTTTGTTACTAAAAGCCGGAAGACGTAGCGTGGGCAGGCCTCTCACAAGGTGGACCGACGATCTGGTGAAGGTCGCGGGAGGTACCTGGATGCGAGCGGCGCAGGACCGGTCTTTGTGGAAATCCTTGGGGAAGGCCTTTGTCCAGCAGTGGACGTCTTTCGGTTGAAACGAACAAACGAACGAATTTGTTATTGAACAAATAACTAATACTCCCGTTATTCCCTCGTACTAAGCTAAATATGCTTGTGTCACACAAGTGAGCTCACCACAATTATAGTCGAACGGCGGCGGGGACCGAACCCGCGTTCCTCGGATCACGAGTCGGCCAGTCGCCATTCGGCTATCGTAGCTTCATTTTAAATTAATACTGAGCTAAACATGGCCTTCAATGATTGGGCAGGGTATTGGAGATTATGCAGAAGATCCTTGCTACTGGCGTTGCAATCATGCAACAGTTGGAATTGTCTTGTAGCGTTTATATGAAGCAGGAATACAAACGGGATGTATAGTTATTTTACTGTCTATAATGCCTAGCGTTTATGTGTAGCAGGAATACAACAGGTGCTTGATTGAATATTGCAAATAATTGTGGAAAATTTTAGTTCTTATGAACTTGACACTCAAGTATGAAACTTTTTCATAATAGGTATACCTACCTTCTCTTTCAATAATGTTTAAATACTAGTATTATCAACTGGGCCTATTCTAAGATTCTAGAGTAGATTATTGTTGATTTGGTGTTTAATTTATCAATATGCATATTGGAGGTGGGCCCAGTGGACCAAAATAAAAGTGGCCCAGGTCGCTGGAAGACTCCGTTTTAGCTACCACAATGACCTACTAGAACTAAATACCACGATCCTTACTTCCATTATTGCTTTGTAGCCCGCGGAATACTCAGGGAGCTCGGGCAACAACAAACTTTGTCTTCATGGGAAAGAAATTCGCAAAATGAAATTCCATTACTATGACCGTAATGACAGAGCTGCAAGGGACTGAGAATCCACCGCTGTTATTAAAAAGCTGTACAAAAAGAATAGAAGATCTAGAATTACTTGGGCTACCATTCATTAGTGCACTCATTTACTCACCGTCTGTCTTTATTTGTTTATTTACTGCTTTGAGAAATACTTTTTATTCGACCGCTGAACTACTCGTACCTCGTCTTGACGTAATGAACTGCAACTGCAAATCAAACATCAAGCTATAAGAAATCTAAATTAGCACTAAGATAGCGATAAACAAACACGTTCTACATCTTAAGATCCTTTACTGGAAATAAAAACAAAGTTTAATGTGATTTTGAAGACAATTTATCGCTTTCAATTTAATCATATTCGCGCAAAATGTTTTCCACGTCACCACATTCGCACGTTCGCAATTATTTTGAGTCAACTCTGCACGTGTCTTATAAAATCAGAAGAATATAAATAGAAAACTAAGATGGGAATGGTAATTATAAATGTAGACCCGTATTGCTAAACGATGCCCGAGACTCGATTCGGACTTGAACATAATTTGTAAGTACTTTGTGATTGAATGAATAGCAATATTCTGACCAAGCACAGCTTAAAGTCAATCTTGAGTTTGAATCTAAATTTAAGTGTCGTTTTATAATACGGTAAAGGAACGTAGCCAATCGCAGTCTCATGTTGCCTCTAAAAATAGTAGCACAGAGACTGAGTAACAAAAATATTATGTTGGTATTGGTAAACAACATTAATTTAATAATAGATGTGTGTAATGAAATAGAACTAATGAATGTTACATGATCTCACGACCCATTATTATTAATAGCGAGAATGATCGCGTGGTATAGGGCTTCTTATTTTTATTATGTGCTTTGTTTGATTTACTTATATGTATTTTGTATGTTCAATAAAACTAGTAACTTACGTACGAAGCCTGAGTTGCACCACTTTATTTAAACCATAACGTTAACATAACCGTTGTTTTGGGTATAGAGTTTGACAGACTTTTGACGTTTGTTAAAGTTAAAGTAAGATTTCTAAATGGATATTTTTGGATTGAACTTGCTTATCTTCTAATCAGGTATGAACTTTTCATCCGTCTTTGAGTAGAAGATGAGTACACTCCAGCTGAAAATCTCAATTCAGAAGGCCTAAGTACCTAGGTACTTAATTAATGGTGTGGTGCTTCCATCTATATGTATGAAATCGCGTTTCTTTTTATATATTTCTTTGCAATAAAGCATGGTCAACCAAAAGAATCAAAATTGTTTTTCTTCATTCCTAAAGTGTTATAATTCTAGATGAAAATAAAACTTACCACAATATTTTAAACTTGTAACAATGTCAAACGCAGTCCAAACTTTTGCGTCACAACGTATAATAAGTTGCATAAACATTATGAAATTCTATTGAAAATTTCATTTCATTCAGAAAAATTGTATTTACTATATCACAGATGACGTGAATGGGACATCTAAAATAAAATACTCGCGTAACGGCGTCCGTGTTCAGTGCTAACCTCTATAAATAAGAAATTCAATAACGTCATGAGAGTATAGAATAGATGTAGGTTTGGCCTTTAGAAAATTTACAATTTAGAAACGATTAGATTTCACTATCTTTTCGCTACATTCCCTTAAAATATATTATACTACTTAGCTTTCCGCCCGCGACTTCGCCCGCGTGGAATTTTGTCTGTCACAGAAAAACTTTATCGCGCGCGTCCCTGTTTCAAAAACCGGGATAAAAACTATCCTATGTCCTTTCCCGGGACTCAAACTATCTCTATGCCAAATTTCATCAAAATCGGTTCAGTTGTTTAGGCGTGAAAGCGAGACAGACAAACAGAGTTACTTTCGCATTTATAATATTAGTATAGATTGGATCAGCTGTAACAAGTCGAAGTCAACAAAGAAAGTTATTGTCATCTACAGTCACTGAAAGCCTAACTTTGAAACTTTTGCAGTGTTTAAAATTGCAAGACACACTTTTACTTAAAAGAACAGCAAGTTTAATTCCGAGAAAACCTATAAAATAAAGTAGTTCTAAAAACCTGTAAATAATTTTATATATTTTTTCATGGTCGTCTTTTTAGACGCATTTTTTTATTTTTTTGAACATTCCATTTCAGCTAATGGTAAAATAAATAGTAAATACCTATTGCATTACTGGGATCTCCTAATATTTGTTTTAAACAATAGGCATGTTTGTTTTTGCCTTTTGATTTTGATTGCAATATGCGCGCCAATCAATGCGGCCATATTGCATTCCGGAATATTCCCCTTTAGCCTTCAGCCATGTTAAACATTTGCCCGCCGCTCCCGCTGAATGGACTAAATAAATAACTCGGTTCACTGAATTATTGTCAGATTCCAATGTAGATTATTTAATAACGCCTATCATAATAATGAAACCGCTTTGCAAACAAAGCATTGAAGCTATGTATTAACGTGTTTATTAAGTAAATGAAATATTAAATGAACAATTAAAAAGTTTTAAGGAAAACCATTTAAGGTAGCCTTTCGAAGTGAGCGTCTATAGCGTCAGTCAGTGGCGCCGCGACTGTGACGCCAATGTAAGTGAGATGTATGAAATTCTAGGGAACGTCATTCGAACGCAGCGACACTGTCACGGCTACACTACCTTAAAGTTAAAGACGCTGCGTCTGTGACGCTTAGTTCGAAAGGCTACCTTTAGAGTTATGGGTACCAGTATTTTTTCATAATGCCATAATCTGTTATGTCTCCAAATTGTGATGATTTGAAAATAGTCAAAAATCAGTTTTACCTAGATGCAACAATGACAATAAGATGATTACAAGGCACTTGATATTTTAAGGATTAATCAAATAATCAGATTTTTAATACTAGGTGTTATTAATAAATCTCAATATACTTACCTACCTTTTCAGGCTCAGTTGCACCACTTAACTTTAACCGTAGTTATAACGATGACAGCTTTTTTTGTATGGAGTTTGATTTTCAAAATTTGTTACGGTTAAAGTAAGATGGTGCAACTCAGCCTTAGTTTTCTTCCTCAAACTATTTATTAAACTAAATTCAATACCCACGTATGATTTCCTCTAGACTCAACAACATAGATTCACCAATCTATAGGTATCCACGTCATCATCATCATCATTTCAAGCACAGGACGTCCACTGCTGAACATAGGCCTCCCCCAATGACTTCCACATCGCGCGGTTGGTAGCGGCCTGCATCCAGCGCCTTCCTGCTACTTTTATCAGGTCATCGGTCCTTGTGGGTGGATGTCCCACGCTAATACATATCCACGTAACTCTCGCCTAAGCTGAATAATTACCATGGCAGCCAGTGTTGCCAGCTGCAAACCCTTTCGTGTAATTAAAACTTTTATGTTTGTACCAGTACCATTTGTTGATCTAGATAGGCTTAAGATTCGTAGGATTCTAAGTCAACTACCTAGGTTGAAAAGTTTAATCTGATTTAATAATTATTTTTTATCATCAGAACAAAGTAGTTTTCAAATAGAAGAGTCTTCTAGTACCTAGGCCAGAATCTCGAACAAACAGAGTTTAGGAATCTATCATGCATTTTTGTGACACCTACAAATTAATCTTCGTAAGTCCACAAATAGTTCTGAAACCAACTCGCTAGTATTATTTTAATTAAAAATTTCATAAATTAAAATACAGCAGTACTTTTTTTGAAGACCAAATTGTTAATATGAGAGGCAAGTAAAAAAATTTACAGCATGAGAGACAACAAAAAAATGGGTGAGTGCAAATAACAGTAGATCCTGTGTAAATAGTGGTATGGCAACACTGATGGCAGCCGACAAAATTTTATCCACACATAACATGCATCCATGAACCGTGCGCGATCAAACCTAACTTAATAAAGGGCTGCACTTTAGTAATATTGAACACGAATTCCACGTTCCTTTGACGGTGATTTCAGCGAGTCCAGTAAAATACACAAAAGGTCTGGTTTTTCATGTTATTTAGTGTTGGACGTGTTTTGGGCAGTAATTAATTTCCATTGGAGAAAAATAATTCACTTACCTACAATCGACCCTGACTGTACATTTTGGTTGCAAGAGTTCATTTGAGACCGAGATTTGGCCCTTTTATGAACGTAAATATAAAGAAATAAAAGTAGGCTCCTAGACTCGTTCGTTTCAGTAAATAATTGACGTCCACTGCTGGACAAAGGCCTCCCCCAAGGATTTCCACAACCAGCGGCCCTGCGAAGCCCGCATCCAGACTCCTAGATTGCATGGCGTGCCTTTTATTGTGCGGTCAATAACCGCTTGGTTCTGGATAAAAGTATTAAAAGTAACCCATAGGGGATTTTTTATTATGTATCCTTATCTATTGGGCCCCACCAGCACTTTGGAGACAAACATAATGAAACGCCGGAACAAACTCATCTATTACAACTATCTACTTATATGCAAGTTACTTTAGTGTTCCATCATCCGTATTCATTCAATTAAGTGCATGCTTTATAAGATCGCCTAAATTGAGCCCTATCTTTTGTTTATTTCTTTCTTTTCTTTTATTGTTTTGTGTTAGTATCTATCTACGTATTATCACAGAATAATAATAAGTTATTATGTCCAAATACAGAGGGTCTCAAACAAGAAATCATATCTCGTTCTGCTTGCGGTCTAGCCCCCTCTAACGTAGCTCGACAAAGCCACCCTATAGCTATGCAAGGACCTGCCTCATTAGATGTCTGTTTCTGAGAGATGCTTCTAACATTGTAAATAGAATAGTTTAATAGAAAGAATACGAGCAACTGACATACGAGTTGAGTTATCTTAGACTGCTTTTTAAAATATACTTACATGGCGTGTTCGTTTTAGATGGATTAAGTAAATTTACTTGATAAATCAAAACGTATTACTTCTTATACGAAAACCGTTTAGAAACACTGTTATTTAAATTAACAAAGAACTTTTTTAGGTACATAAAAATTAAATTCGAGTTGATGAAACTGTTTGTTTTATCTGATATTTTCAATACTCGCGACTTCGTACACGTGGATCCCGTTTTACTCCCTTAGGGGTTTAATTTTGCAAATTCCCCAAAGTCCTAATGAGCATCTACGTTCTAAAAGGAAGTCCCATGCAAAATTTGAGACTCCTAGCACTTGTAGTTTCTGAGATTTCGTGATGAGTGGGTCAGTCAGTCAGGCAATCAGTGACCTTTCGCTTTTATAAATAGATGAGAACATAACATGCCATTTTAGAGTTAATAACAGAGCATTTTGATATAACTCACACAAGTTTCTCGGAAGCGACGCCGGCGATGCAGCCGCTCTACTTACGAGTCCTTTAGTTACCTTTGAGACCTCCAATTATTTGTATCCCCTTGAATCAGCCTCGAACTATGCTCGGAGGAGCTTCAATCATTTCGCTGCCTTTGCCATGGATACGCTTGATGTATGTGTTACGGGAAAAGCTTGAACCGTCCGTTATAATTATGTCTTGGTTTCCGAAAAATTCATTTTGTAATCGAAAAAATGAAGTCTTAGCAGTCATTTACTTTTTGCAATAAGGCTTTTTAAAAGCGCTCAAATATCCTTAATGGTTGTCGTTTCAGTGGGAGCTGGTAGTTAAAGGCTTTTCGTTGTGTTTGTTACTGTATTTCATGTAGAGAACCCAATAAATTAATAAAATATACTATTCGCACTCAAATACAAGGCCTCACATACGAGTGAACATTGACTCACGCACGCGTATTCTTGTGTATGATGAAAGAAAATAAAGAAAATGGTGTACTAAATACTGTGCAGTCTGCAGTATTTAACTGCCTAAATAATAATAAAAACACAGAATGTACTTTTTTAAGTTGCGCCAAGACACTGAGAGGTAAATAAGTAGTTAATGTTATTCATGATAATTCATGCTAAATCATGTATTTCCTCCGCCATTTTCCGCAGTTTGGCACCTCACGTCACATCATTTTACCGAAGTCAGCCCTATAGCTTCGGCGCAGTGCCGATCACTGACGTTTGTCAACAAAATGGTGCTTGACTCTTGAGACAGGCTAAATTACAACATATTGTTAATGACATTGAGCATACATTTTTTTTAATACCTTCGCGAAGTAAAACTTCTGTACGTAGCACTTGTTATTATTCTGTGATTATACATTTCATAGGGACAGACAGATACTAATGTTTATCTTGTTGGAACATATTTTAGCCTGACTGGAAACTCCATAGTATAGGTATATACCTTGGTCCGGTGTTTTAAAGTGACATACGACTGTTCTACGCAAATGCAATGACTGAATGCTCTTTCTGTGATTAGTATTGGATCTACAAAGCATCTAAGGCTGAGTTGCACCACCTAACTTTAACGGTAATTACGACGATAACCGGTGCTTTTTGTATGGAGTTTGACAGCTTTTTGACGTTTGTGAAAGTTAAAGTAAGTTGGTGCAACCCACCCTTATGTTGTTTGTTACTTACTTTTTGAAAAATCATTTTAAAAAGGATAGGACACCACATTAAGTAGATGGAGCCTAGGGAAAATCTTGTTAAGGTCGAGTTTTTTACATTGACAAGCTTTTCATTTTAAGTTTTTTCAATTTATGAACATAATATCCACGACCTCTCGCTTGCCGGGCGAATGCTCTTCCATCTAAGCTATCCATCAATCATCCATCCATCCTGGGTTCGAGTCCCGCCTTAGGCAGTTCGATTTTTTCAAGTTATTTACAATTTAGTTCGAAAATCGACTCTTAACGCTAAGAAATTTTAATAACTATAATATCCACATAACATTATTTTCTATAACTCTAACATTGATTATGGTCAATGAAACGTGAATGAAATATATTAAAATCATTATTTTTAACCAGTTTCAATTGTAATCAAACTAGTTAAAATTAATTAAAACCTTTAATTTGAACCATAATTGAATTTCAGTGTATCCAGTTCCCTTATTTTAATATAACTTCCAAAATTTTGTGGTATCGTCCAATGTTTCAAACGAAACAGTGTGTGTGGTTTAATTATGATATTTCTACGTAACTTCAATTTAAATGTGAAATAGTCAATTTGTTTTTCCATAAATGTGGCTTGAATAAATTAATTATTGAACCGTAATTACAAAATGGCAATATTAATAACCGTAGTTTTGTTTGGAAGTATTGATTGCGCCACGGATACACTAGGGCAGGGGTTCTCAATCATTTTCACCATTTTTTCACGGCGCCCTACCCTTTGAAAAAGATACAGTAAAAGGACGGGCGGGTCAAGACGTTTGAGGGGTAGGGTATCAACGGTTTTCAGACACCAACAATGCGACGTAAAGGATTGACTCACGGCGCCCCTCTTTGCTCTCTACGGCGCACCAAGGTGCCGCAGCACACACTTTGGGAACCCCTGCACCAGGGGACAAATGTCCCGGGCGGTGCAACTCAGATTCTACGTGTTGCAGCAACGGTTTCTGTGTTTCGCGCAACATTTTATGTGACCTGGACCATTAGAGTCATACTTGCTGTATGAGACATACATACATTTCATGTGATGTCTGCTGCTCTGACTTTCATTTTTAAGGGTATTTAAAGTTCCTCTATATATGTACGGGTTCAACGTTTCAACGTAAAGAGTATAACCCCCTTACTAATAAAAAGTTACACAGTTGTTGATCACTGTTTTAAAATGACATTTACATACTAAACGTCACTTTAAAACAGTGATCACCGAGTGTGTAAGTTTTATTAGTAAGGGGGTAAATCTTTTCTATAAATTGTATTATGACTCTATCCTCGGTACCTAACACATGCTTAACTCTTATACTAGTATATGGTTAGAGTACATTATCCTTTATTCCATTAATGTGTTGTGTGTTATTCGGGTTAGTAGGTCTAGTAAGAAGTAAATTAAATTCATTATAACCATTAACCCTTCGGCGCACGTGGCGGTCGCGTGCGAGTCCCTCGGCGGCGCGTGCGCATTTGAACGCGAATGTTACATTACCATAGCTAATATGTTACAGTCGTCAAAATTAACATGTTTTCGCGGATTTAATGGAGCGTAGAGTCATAAATAGGGTACTAAATGTTGGGGCTAATTTTGCAAAGCAATTTGTATCGAGTTTCAACGCCTGTATGATTGATGTAACGCACAACTTACGAATCTACTTTAAAAAAATAATACAAACCCGTGATTCGTTTAAATATTACAATTTAACTAACAGCAAGCCTACTGAAACTTGAGTTAGAACCGTGTTTTGATCTACGTCAAAATACTGGCTTTTAACTGTACAAAACGTAAAATTCAGTTAACAGAATCAGATGCAAACGACAATACAAGTCAATTTTCATACCGGCTTTTCATTACTTTTTTTTTACTTTTGCATAAACACATTTTGTACCTAACCGTTTTAACTGCTAATATAACGTTCATCTGTATATTAATAACCGTATTAAATGTAAATAAAGACCAAATGCCCGATTGCTGACGTCAGCAGATTATTTCTAGACGGATTCTGGAATTAATAATCCGTTTCTGGAAATTGTTATGGCAATAAAACGATTCACAATCCTCAAAGCTTCTTTTGTCCTGGGATTATACAACGTTACTCAGAGAAGCGATTTTCTTTCCATAAAGAAGCAAATCCACGCTACAGACTAGTTTAGGCCACATCTACGCTAATAAGAAAGTAAACTTGTCTGCTTGTGGCGTTACCATAACGAAATCATTGAATTTTGGTAATTTTTGGTATAGATAAAGTACAAAGATAACATTATAAATAACGGGCTAAGGCCCCTCGCCCACGGCGAATTTTTTGTAGCGATGCAGTAGTGATTCTGTAGCGCGTTCGCATCGATACAGTCGTGATGCTGTACCGCGTTACTAGCGCGTTGGATTCACTTCTGCAGTGCGTTGCAAATGCTACTAACGCGCGTTAGTAGCGATGCCGTCGCTCGTTTACGAAACGCGCCACAGCATCACTACAAAAAGTCGCCGTGGGTGAGGGGTCTAAGATTTGTCACTTAATAAATCTACTGGAGGTATAATCACAAGCAGAGCGCATATTCGTTTTAAGTTAGCGATGAGAAATTGCAAAATAAAAGTAAGAAAAAAGCTATATTAGACTTTCTGTAACATTAAATCCACACAGACAAAGCAACGGGCCGAATATAGTTAATAATAAGTGATTAATCGGCTTACAGCATTACCATTATCGTAATTAATATTAAACGTCCATTTTGCCACATTAATTACTCAGAACCTAGATAGAGGAGGCTTCATTCTAGAACTTTACCTGACGATTTCAAGGTAAATTTAACTTCAAAAGGAGATAAATATTAGTTAATTTAATATAATTCCATAATATCGAATTATACTTTGCTTTTTGTAATAATGCATTTATAAATAAATCTAGTCTGGTGCTTACAGATTTTGCTAATTCCACATTGCATCGTAAAATATTTTCAGAGATGTTGTTTTTCTCACATACGTTTTCCTAGTTAAATCATTCGTTAGTACTTCGCGTAAGCTATCATAGAACTAAAAAATGGCGATATTGAGTTATAACACACAATATTAAAAACGTGCATTTTATAACATCACAAAACATCGTAATTTAATTATTTGTCAGGAAGCCAGTATTGACAGTTAAAAATGGTCCGAAATGCTTCAAATTTTCTTTTTTCGCTTCTGTAAAATTGATAAAAATCAGTTGCGTCTTTGCGTTATTCGACCCACGATACAAAGCATTAAAGCAGTAAAAACATAGTGACGTTCTACCTTTGCTGTGCTCAAAAACCTAATTTAATTATAACTTTCTTTGATGTCTGCGAATGTGCAATATCGGACGAAAAATTTGACGTGCTTTTGTATAACAACCCTTCCCCGAACGGGCAATTAGCGTCAGAATGTAGAGGCAGCACATCAAGTTCAACACTGTAGCTTCATAAACAGTTGGAATAAGTGCGATTTTGCAACAAAAAACCGGCCAAGTGCGAGTCGGGCTCGCACACCGAGGGTTCCGCCGTACAAACGTAGCGGTTTACAATTTATGACGTATTAAATCAAATTACTTACTTGATTCCGTTGCGAGTAGTGGCGAATTTCAAAATATGCGGTATGATTATTTTTTATTTATTTATTTTTCCTATATTTGCATTATAGGTAGGTACCTACCTCAGCGTTTTGAATTTTTGCGTTGATTTAGAATTTCTCACAGTTTAGAGGCAATTAGATTTAAGAAGTGTTTGATATGAATTTCAACTTTAATATCTCTACGCGTTCATGTGAAAAAGGGTAGGTAGTAAGTTTATAATTATTAAAAAAATATTTTATGTCATGTAAGCAAAAATAATATTTTAAATTTTATATAACTTCAAATTTATCATTTTCGCAATTTTTCCTTTATCTGTACTATATAACGTTGCTTCGTGCCGAATTTCAAGATTCTGAGTTCACAGGAAGTACCTTGTAGGTTTTGATTCCCTAGCGTGTGACGGAAATTCGTCTAAGGTGTCGGTATAAACTGCTGTATCTTTTGATCGCGTTAACTTAGAAGTTTGATTTTTTTACTTCTTAAAGGGACAATAGATCTAGGTATTTGGTATAAATTTCAATTTGATACCTTTATTCGTTCGTGAGAAATAAGGTAGTAAGTTTAATTTTATTAAAATATTTTTATTATATTATATAACTAAAAAAATGAAATTTTCGCAATTTTTCCTATATTTGCATTATATGACAATGCTTTATGCCAAATTTCAAGATTCTGAGTTTACGAGAAGTATCCTGTAGGTTTTGATTCCTTTGCGAGTGTCGAAAATTTGTTGAAAATATCGACATAATCGGCTGTATCTTTTGATTGGCTTGGCTTAGAAGTTTGATATTTTCACAGCTTAAAGGGACAATAGACCTGAGTATTTCATGTGAATTTCAGCTTGATACGTTCACGCGTTCTTGAGATAAAGGGTCTTGACAGACGGACGGACGGACAACAAAGTGATCCTATAAGGGTTCCGTTTTTTCCTTATGAGGTACGGAACCCTAAAAATGTAAAGGCTGATGTGCTGTCGACTGTACAAAAATCTGGCCAAGTGCGAGTCAGACTCGCTTTTCGAAGGTTGGTTCCGTACAAACTTGAAGGTATTTAAATAGTTTTTCCTGAAAGTAAGGTATTCAAGCAAACAAAGACAAATAATCGCGTTTGTTGCATGGGGGATTTTTGGTATAGCGGTATTTTGGTATTACTGTGAAAATTTCAACTGCCTAGGTAGAAGGAAAGAAAAAATGATCATTTGATACTAAAGATGAAAGACAGACAGACGGACAGTGACTTCGGCTGGTTTGCACCATCTTACTCTAACTTTAACAAACGTCAAAAGTCTGTCAAACTCCATACAGAAAACACATTGTTGTAGTCACAGTTAAAATAAGGTGATGCAAATCAGCCTCAGTAATAGGGTCCCTATTTGGGTTTTCTCTATTTGGTTACAGAACCCCAAAACCATGGCACCGGGGACGCCCTACCGAGTTATTTGTTTTTCTAGATTCGGACCAAATCATGACTGGCACAATCTGACAACCCTCGCTTTGAGCCCCGATTTTAATTTCAGATCGAAATGAAAGAGAACCCTTTTAATTATCCTACCGAAGGTTACAGACTGAGCTAAATATTTAGTGCATCCAGATTGAAATTCCACAGCTTTGCTTTATATGTTAGTTTGCACAAACGCTTGTGTTTTAATTTCGTCAGTTCATTATAGTGTGAAAAGTTTATGAATGCCTTTGCTGCTGTTACTGCTTAAAACAGTAATTTTATTATGCATTATTTTCTGCCTAATTCACACACTTTTAACCTGTAGGCTGGCTTTTGTATTGCTCTACTCGTATAAAACAAAAGAGTGTATTCTAACATTAAACGCTAAAATAAGTTTCACTCCAGGAGAAGTAATAATAGGAGACTAGTATTTTTATTGGTATAAAATGTTAAAACTTGGAAGTTTACTTAAAATAACGTGGGACCTCCACCCACAAGGTGGGTTAAAAAAAATCCTTTAGGTACCAGAGTTGAATTCTACATAAACCACTTTAAGTAATAGTTCAATCGCAAAATCCAATACTAAATAGGCAAACGGCAAACAGCTAAATAGGCAAACTATTCAGTAGTTTCTTGAACTAATAGTTCACACTGCAACCAAATCCGAGTTCCGAACTGAAACTATAAATCAAATCATGAAGAAGTTAATAGTCTCGATGAGGCGTTCGAAGACAGATCACTGCCTTGGGCGTAAGTCCACTAATTGCAGGGTCAGTACATATTGTGTATAACTCCCTAGGCTCTGGATTACTTATTAAAATAGGTATCTAAATTAAAAATTGTAATAATTTCCGGGAAAATCCTAAAAACAGCCCTTTTTCCACGCGGACGAAGCCGCGGGTGAACCCGCAGGCGGAAAGTTAGTATAATTATAAAATTAAGCATTGATACTAGATATTTACTTTTGGAAAACGTAAGCGAATAAAAATACTATCGGTAAAAGTAAAGACTCTTTTATCCCTTATCGCAACTCAGTCATAAATTCCGAGAAATTCCAGAATTGCATGAGCTTACTTTCATTAGGCAGAATTCCCTACAGAACCAAACTATTTGTAAGGCATCAATCAAAGGAATTCGGAAAACCACTAACGCACAAGTAAAGTTTCACATCGGAAACTTGCCGACATCAAAAGTATAAAGTTCTGAAATAAAATAAAACTAACATGTACAATTTCCATCGGTTTCGTGGTTTCGCAAAATCGCCGTCTCGGCCCTACTTCGTGGAAGAAGCGCTCAAGCCCGATCCGAATGCTAAAATTGAAAAGCAACCGTAGTAAAAAGAGCTACAGTCGTAAATTAAACGAAAATCCCTAACAAGCAGTTAAAATTAACTATCTAACCCAAGGCACCGTTACCCACATACATGTCGCCCGTTGTGAGCTTACCCGTCAGACAGAAATAGCTTGGAACTCCCAACCACTGAGTTGATAGGGATGCCAATCTGTTTGACAAGGTACTCGAATGGAATCGAAATAGATTCTCTATGGTGAACGTACTTAATCAAAATGGGATATGGCCAGGTATTGAATAGCTCACCGCAAGCTATCTTGCCGGCGCTGTATTTCTACCTAGACTAAAATATGAATTCATATTCGCATTTCACATTCTAGGTATACGATCTCATAATAGATTGCAAATTAGATTGTTGCATTTTAAGAAACTTAAAATTTAACTTAATTGAATTCTTTGTTAATTTCAGATCACAGAGTCGCTGAAGCGCCTACGAGCTGGAAAGAAATCATCCCGTTTCGCAGAAGACATCGACTTCGAGAATGCCGTGTCCAACATCGAGAACCGTATGAGGATCTCCGACAAAATTTTGGAGAGCGTGGGAATTGGCTCGTCCGAAGTCAGTGGGGCGAGGAAAGCTCTGCAAGAGAACGAGGAGAGGACCGAGAAGCGTATCGCCCGCCGGCTGAACGAAGAAAACTCGCTGACAAAGTGGACAGCGCTGAACAGTGACGAAAGCGCTGCAGCACAGCGGGCGAAGGTGAGCAGGGCGCGCTTGAGCGACCTTGAAGACGAGATGTCAGAACTCAATGAGAGGACCGCTGCCAGAGAAAAGAGGGCTGCACGTCTCCGAGCCCTGGTCGCCGACAGTGACTCCGTCGACACCTCTGTTGCCGCTTCCAAAATCACCATCAGAGCAGAGAGGGAAAAGAAACAAGTCACTTTCTAAATCTCATATTCGGTAACGCTTCAAACACTCTCTGCTCTCTAAGATCGAAATTTTAGAGTCGTTGAGGATAGATAAATTTGCTAGAATATACTCCTGCATTTGTCATTGTCACGGCTTCACTTTCACTTGCATTGCTTTATTTTAATAGTATGATTCTGAAATATTTAATATTATAAAAGTGTAACTGAGAGTGCTGCCTTGCATAATGACCGAGCCGATGTCTATTTTATACTTGTTGTGTAGAATACAGTGCTGCGTATCGCCCTTTTTTTATTTGTCTGTTGAATAAAGAACAAAAGATAGAGCGTTTGATTATTTTTGCTCGAAAAATCTTTTGATAAGGGTTTGACGAGTCGACAGATTTATAGGGACGTAAGTATGGATATGTTGTATTAAAATACTGATGAAGGAATGATAAGGCTTTGATGCAAATCGAAATCATTACAAGCACTAAATAAAGATATCCTACTTACCTAAGTATAAGTCCGCAGGACATGAGTAAAGAAGTTTCTTCCGATGTTCCTCCTATGGTGAAATTCTGGTATTATCAGGCCTGTTCATCTCCGCGAGTTTATATCGAAAACAAAACACGCACGATGGCCCACCTACAGGATACTATTCGACAAGGCCTCACATACGAGCGAACATTGACTCACGCACGCGTATTCTTGTGTATGATGGAATAAAATAAAGAAAATGGTGTACTAAATACTCTGCAGTATTTAACTGCCTAAATAATAATAAAAACACAGAATGTACTTTTTTAAGTTGCCTCAAGACACTGAGAGGTAAATAAGTAGTTAATATTATTCATGATAATTCATGCTAAATCATGTATTTCCTCCGCCATTTTCCGCAGTTTGGCACCTCACGTCACATCATTTTACCGAAGTCAGCCCTATAGCTTCGGCGCAGTGCCGATCACTGACGTTTGTCAACAAAATGGTGCTTGACTCTTGAGACAGGCTAAATTACACCATATTGTTAATAACATTGAGCATACATTTTTTAAAATAGCTTCGCGAAGTAAAACTTCTGTACGTAGTACTTATTATTATTCTGTGGTATTATTATGAAATGGATAAAATTAATAGGTATTCAATTTCTGATGATTTTTGTTTGGCCTGAGACAATGTTATTATAAATCGTAATTGAGGTTCCATCCACAAAGTTCTTAAGTAAATTACTGAAACCTTTGAGTATAGCCTCGGCCTCATGTAGACATTGAACTTAATTGATTTTTGTTTTTGTGTTCTATAAAAAAACTAGCTGACCCGGCGAACTTTGTTCCGCCTTAATGGCAATAAATAAACAGACTTTTTTTTTAATTTCGAACGGGATAAAAAGTATCCTATGTCCTTCTCCTGGTTCTAAACTACCTCCCTGACAATTTTCAGCTAAATCGGTTCAGCCGTTCTTGAGTTATAAGTGGTGTAACTAACACGACTTTCTTTTATATATACATAGATATATGTATTTTATCCCAAAAACCGTCTTTCACAATAGCGGCATTTTATTAAGGTTTTGCAAAAGCCAAAAGTATTTAATACTGCTATTTTCGTTCGTTCGTCGTTTTCGTTTGCATTCAGTCGCTGCTTTGGAAGCAATCAAGCTGCTGCGAGAATGTTGCTGCGATTTTATGTATAGTCCTCACAACTCATGAAGGCGAGTGAGCTTTTACTTGTGTGTGTACTTGTACATGCACATAACAATAGTGTAATTTCTATCAAAACTTGAAAAACGAACAGTAGCGAGCCACCACACATGTAAAGCTCACTCGCCTTCGTGAATTGCAACAACTACATATACTTACGAGTAAGTATGTTGCCGTGTGGACAGCTGAATAACCTACCTATATAAGTCTTTAAGCCTTACAAATGCCATAAACCACATAAAAAGAAACGTGAAACAAATTAGTTACTATTTTTAGGACTAACGAAAAATATTTTCATTATAATCTTAGCAAAAGAGACTCGTGTAACGGATTGGTAATTTGGGAGGTACACTCAATTACGTTTAATTATCTATCTATAAACATAAAAGCGAAAGGTCACTCACTTACCACGAAATCTCAGAAACTACATAAATAAAAAAATAAATACAAACTTGCATGGAGGTTCCTTTTAGAACCTAGGTGCTATGACTACTATGACGGGATGTTACAAAATTCAACCCCAAAGGGCTAAAACTGGGTCCACGCGCTCGAAGTCGTGGGCGGCCTCTAGTACTTCATAAAGTGTAGGTCGTTCCTAAATATGTATTAATATTCGATGCATACTTAACTACACCTACAATGGAATACATTTCACCGATGAATGGTCGATCGGTTTACAATTAGTGCGCGATGCAAACACTGGCTAATGCAGTGGCTTTTAAAAATGCAAAGGCGACCCGAATGTTATGCCTATATGGAATACAGAGGCATTATTTATTCAATATTTCATCGGTTTGTTCACGTAGGCCATTATGGGATCGTGGGCGCATAAGTAGTGACCTAATTTGTAACGCTAAAAGGTTCTATTTCAGGCGTTTAGTACTTTAGCGCATTAACTCTCAGTATATCGCAACGTAAATTTATAATTCACTAATGAGAGTTTGAAAATAAGCAATCAATTATAGTGTGCTAATATTTTGCAGCTGTTTCATTTTATTTTAAAGTGCTCCTATTATTTAGAAGTTTTTGAGTAAAACTCATCTTGGATTTTAATTGGCCAAAAGGACATAACTCGTGACATAACCGGTTATTATTAATAATTTTCAATTTATCACATTGACCGTAACACATATATCATGTTTTCTCTCGCACTTACACTGGTTATGGGTGACGTCACACAGAGGCAGGTATAGCGTTATTATTAATACGTAATAAGTAATCAATAAAATATTGGCGAGTGTGCATCTCTGTTTCAAAAATTACTTATAGCCACGCCTGCCACGACTCTTTGCGTCGAGTCTAGTGTCAATTTAGATAATATGAGACTATAGGCGTTATTGGGTGCCCAGATAAATATTCAATTTTGGAGTAACAGGATTTTCGTTCTTCCATAAGGCAGAAAAGTTTAAATACTTGTATGATATACACATAGATATACGAACACAAGCGATGAAAGTAAAAAAAATATTTTAGTTCAATTGTTTATTTAAAAAACGAATAAACATCATAAGTGCCACTCACAAGTTAAGACTTGACACAGTAAAACAGCCACAATAAGAAAGTTATTAAAACACAAAGTCAATTTACTCGAAGATGCAACACCTATATAACTCTTGCAACTGGGTATTACCGACGACACTAAGTAGTAAGTACCCAGTAAGTACAATAAAAATAATAGCCTTTGGATATTAATTAAATTTTTATTGCGATGGTTATTGATCGAGAAATAGAAATAAAATACACTCAACATCAAATAAACCGCACCTTCCGCGACGCGAACTTTAAAGATTTTCTTCTAACACAATCATGGTGCTCCAACAATATTGGTTTTATTTGCCCAATAAAATATCCTTAAAGAAAAACACATTTGATTTCTTAATAAATGATTAACATAAAATATATCATAAATGTGACTTGAAAAAAGACCTCACTTTGGGCTCACCTCTGGGATCAATTAGACCAAATTTTATGGTTATAAAACCAAATAATGATCACACCTGTCCTCTTTAACAGATGCATAGAGATTAATCCCAACTTAACAGTTTTATAGCCATAAAAGTTGACTCAAGCGTAACTACCTATTTTTTAACCGACTTCAAAAAAGGAGGAGGTTATATGTTCGACTGTATGTATGTTTTTTTTTTCTATGTATGTTCACCGATTACTCCGTCAATTGTGGACCGATTTTCAAAATTCTTTTTTTGTTTGATAGGGTACACTTCTGAGGTGGTCCCATTGTCACCAAGTCAGGATCTGATGATGGGATCCTAGGGAAATCGAGGGCAACCCCCAAATTTCATAGGCACGTATATCGTTTTTCAAAAGTTTTCTTAAGTTGTTCAAGTATTTGCTCCTGGAAATCATCATAATATCATATTGATGAGCTGATGATAGAAGGTAAAACTCCTTAATGTTTAGGAGTTGGAGGGTAATTCTTTTAATTTTATAGATAAGTATAGTTTCTAAAGTTATTCAAGTGTTAGTATTAGATAGTCATCATCTCATCATGATGAACTGGTCATGGTACGTACAACTCCTTAACGCTTAGGAGTTGGAGGATAATTCTTTAAATATTATAGGTACAAATAGACCAACAGTTGTATTTTTTCATGTTTTTAAGGTGGGCTGACGGTTTAAGGTCTTTTTAGGTTGCCGATATGGTAACCTGTATTTTGTAGGGAATATTATTTTACACTTGACATGAAGAATATAGTCTCAATGTACTGCCTACCTTCAGTAGTAATACGTGGTACAATAAGTTAACTAAAAAGCAAGAAATAAGTTAATTTTTATTAAAAAAAAATAAAACCGACTCCAAAAAACATACACTAAAAAGTAGAAAAATAATTACTAGGTACTAAAAAAGTAGAAAAATAATTACTAGGTAATTACTTATTTATTAGGACGAATTAATATTTATGTATACCATTATTGATACTTTTGGAGTCGGTGCAGGCAAACTTCACACGTTTCATAATCTTGGCACCGACTCCAGAAGTATCAATAATGGTATACATAAATATTAATTCGTCCTAATAAATAAGTAATTACCTAGTAATTATTTTTCTACTTTTTTAGTACCTAGTAATTATTTTTCTACTTTTTAGTGTATGTTTTTTGGAGTCGGTTTTTTTTTTTTTAATAAAAATTAATTGAAGAAGTGATCCTTCTAAAGACACGTTTTTGGGAAAAACCTTTTTTTTAATGAATTTAATGAAATGCAGTTTAGAACTAGGCTTTTAAATGGTGCCAATATAGGTGGGAAGTGGGGATGCATACGTTTGAAAGTGCTTGTCTCGGGAAGTACGATTTATTTGATGTCGAGTGTAATTAATGAAGGTTTATTGCGTGCATCTCAAATAATGTTTATATTATGATTTATGAAGTGGAAAAATCGATTGATGCGGCCACGTTCGTCGATCTTTCGTTTGCCGAGTGACTGCTCTGACAATTAATCACTCTGACCAGCTCAATCCCAAAACTACAATATTAAACCTATATTTGTTTATATATGTATCGTTACTAAATTTTACAGAGAAAGTCAGACTATAATATCACTTGAGTAACTCATATGCTCCTGTGCTAGAAGGTAGGTGGTAACCTATGTATGTTTTTGCACTCACATGTGGCCTGTGCCTGTGGGTCTCTCGGCCGTATTCACAAATGATGCTTGCTTAAGTGAAGTAGAAAATCGAACGCATAGCTTTGAATAGAGCTCTGTGATTGGTTCATGTGCCACCCTATGCGTCCATGCGCACTGTGAGACCTCATAGTAATGTTTGTGAATACGGCGTCTGTGTTTTGAAGCGACAGTTTATTAAATAAAACTTTCACGCATTTTTTATTTACATTATCACTTATTTGGCGAATTAAAATAGCAAGTAACAAATCTACTGTATTGTGTAGTACTTTTACTGTTCAAACTAATTCAACAAAGATTTTGAATTACGGGTATTTAAATATTTTACGTGAAGAGTGCTAGACGCGATGATCTCGCTTGTTTAAAGACATTAAGCGACCGTGCCGCGGGCAATGAAGTGGGATCAGGAATTTGCGTTGAACATAAAAATGGGAATACTTTTCCCACTTTACTGTATTTATTTTACGCTGTTGATTGTAGCTATTTTATGCTATTTAACCTAAATAAAACTGCACAGATTAGTATGAGAAAGATAGTATAAAACAAAAGTATATAGGTTCTCTTCCCACAAATATTATGAATGTGAAAGTTTGTATATGAATGGATGGGTGTATGTTACTCTTTCATACAATAACTATTGAATAGATTTTCATGAAAACCTTGAAACTCAGGGAAAGCAGTGGAAACTACTGAAAATTGGTAAGTACATAAGGTTACTAGCTGTTCATAACACTGTTAAGCTGAAATAAGGTAAGTGGGTAATTAGTGGTACTTGATGGTACTTTAATATGTAAGTAATATGTATTAGTAGTTTCGAAACCATTTAAAAACAATAGACTGGACCATTAAGGAATCATCTTATTAATAAATGTAGTATTCGTTTATTTCAATTAAACTCCGTAGTTTGTAAATACCTATGTGATAGTTGCTTCAAACATTTAAAGGATTTAATTTCGATCAATAAATATTGCATTAGATATCATTACCATGGTCCTTATGAAGATACTTGACAAAGGCCTTTGTTATGCGGTAGACCTGTTGAAAGGGATCATCATCATCATCTCAGCCATAGGACGTCCACTGCTGAACATAGGCCTCCCCCAATGCTTTCCATGCTGCCCGGTTGAGCGGCCTGCGTCCATCGCCTTCCTGCTACCTTTATGATGATGTTGAAAGGGATACACCAGAATAATAGGCAATCTGTATGGATTCTTTGGTCGTCCAACTTCTCACAAATGAAGTCCCGGGCGGACGAATGAAGCGTAGGTAATGTTTAGCAGTTTTGTTTTAATTTCCAAGTGTTTACCTGACTATTAATGTGTAATAATCGATTATTAACCATTAGTGTTCGTGAACGTGAATGAGTGTAGTCAAATGAAAGAAAACAGTGCAATATCACTTTTCAAGTTCTCTCAAGAGGTCCGCGTCAGGTTTCAGTAAAAATCCTTAATGAAACTCAAGAGATATGTATCATTTAAGATTTTAAACTTCGCGTTTCATTTCAACTAAAATAAATTTAACTTAGTCCTAAATGTCGCTTTCGTAAGACCCGTATCTTTCTGTTTTAGTTGAAATGGAACGCGAAAGTTTATGTACTCACGGCTTGACGTTTTGGCTGCTATGCTGCAGCCGGGGACACAAGCAGACTGAGCATCTTTCTATCATGTACATTATTTTTTATCACTAACTGAATGTTTCTAATTACTTGATATTTAATTTATTAATAACTTGACTTGTTGAAATGTGCAAACCGTACGAAGCCATAATCTAAACAAAAAAGGTCCCGGGTATTTGCTAGTATTCCAATTTCCACATTTCCTATTTGCTTTTACATTAAATGCTTCATAACTTTCAATGGCATCATGTCTGTTTGGTGCATTTTGAATTAACTTTTATGATTTTTCAAAACATTCAAAGGGATTCCATGAATGGGGCTCGACACCTTCGCATGCTCCAAAAACTTGCATTCATTGTAAGTCCAGCTTTGACACGCCACCACAGTCATCAACCAACAGATGGCGCTGACACCTACTTTACTATGGCACACGCCACCGCGCCTACAAACCTGCATCGCGGTATCTAAGTTCGCCGCTCTGACTAAATATTACATAGAAAACCGAGTTGGTAGCTAAATAACTGGACCTGGGTCCCGAGTATAACCAAGAAACAATACCCTCTTAGCTACCTTATTGTGGTGTATCGTCTAATTCCACACACCTCTTTGTTATGTTGCCCTGGTACCTACTCGTATTATTCATCGTAGTGAACATTAAGTTCAAAATCGTTATATGTACATATTATTAGTAAACAAAGGTTCACTTCCAGGAATAATTTAGGTGCACTTCATTAGGTGCGCCTCAAAATGTGTGCGCTTCGATAAATAAATACCTCAACGAAACGGAATGAGAGTCAGCATAATACTTATTATTGACGTTTGATCACGAAAGTTTTTGCGAACCAATTACTCGTACATTTGAGGTTTCCACAAATATCTAGAGGCGACCAATACTTCAAAGGGAAATTTTCCGTTGTATGAAATATTGCAGTTAAACCATCCTTGACTAATCGAGGTATCGGGGCCGATGCAAACGGGAAAGAAAAGCAAACAAAATATTATTTGATACCGCTTTTTGCGGAGCGTAAAACAATAACTCGTTTCAACGTTCGTGTATTCTTATTCGGTTTCGATTTACCAGCCATTGGATTGTTTGACATTCATTATTTTTCAGTGTTTATTGTTTACACATTGTTTAGTGCTCAGGGAGATACACTTTAGCCCTCATTAAATAACAAGTCTGTTTCATCTAATTTTATTAATGCTTTTTTTTTCGTTTTTAATGGTGGTCCTCTTCTCTTCTTCTTTTTTGATGATGTTGGCAATACACGTCGAGTAATGATATACGATCAAGTAATGATATAATGAAGGATGATAGATGATACCCCTTCCCACCCTTTGAGTCTCAGTAAAGTTGTGGTGCTTTACTGAGACCTCCTATGGACAACTTGAGAGAACCAGAAGAAAACACGATGCACTGTTTTGCTTCATTTGCCCACACTCATGCACATTCACGAACACTCAATGGTTAATAATCCACCATTATTACACATTAATAGTCGCCTAAACACGAATTTGAGAAAACAAAACAAAACCGCTAACATGACGCTTCAGATTCCCGCCAATAAAGTTTAAAATACTGAAGAGAGTCTAATGTTCCATGACACGTTTTACTAGAAAGATTTTTTCACTCTCAATAAAATAAAACTATTAATGATATATTTAGAATATTAATAATATAAATTAATTAATAGTCGAAAATATAACAAAACAGTTTATAACTACTCAGAAATAAGCTGATTCAATTATTAGAAGTACAAGGTATAAGCCATTAATTACTTATTAGCACCTAATGGACTACGTGATATCATTACCTACTTACAAATTACAAGGGAACCTACATAACAAACCACTATTACTAAAATAAAAAAATTACCTTGGACATTTTACACTGCGCTTCTAGTCCCAAACTAAGCAAAGCTTGTACTATGGGTACTAGACAACCGATATAAACATACTTAAATACTTTTACTTATTATACATAGAAAACACCCAGTCCAATACAAACAAATATGTTCATGCACACAAATGTTTGTACAGTGCGGGATTCGAACCCGCAACCTCCGGAATAGTATTCCTTTTCGAAGCACTACACCAAACGGCCGAAATCCAGCAAAACTCTGCGTCACTCATACGTATTATTCTGAAAACACCACTGTTAATGAACCAGCGAGCTTTACTGCTCGTACCTACTTTAAGGCTTGGTATTTCTGCTAAAGTAGGTATTTCGCGCTGTCAAAATCTGCGCGCGCAATATTTCGCCGAAGACAGCGCGCCAAAGAGCTCTCGCGGCTACACAGTATAGAAATACGCAGTTGGTTAGGTTAGGTTGACTTCAAGCGTACTACCGTTCAAGCGTCACACTCACAGCACTTTCTAATACAAATCATATCCAAGTGATACAAATTAAAACAACTTTCAAAATTTTTGGGAATATATTTTAGAATCGAATAAATATAGAATATAACTGCCAAAGTAAACACGGTTCAAAGAGGCGTGGCGTCACCCGACCTTCCGGAAGTTCCACGCCGGCTAAAAGAATTTCAAGATTACGTCACCCGACCTATCGGTAGATCCTCGGGAGCTTGAGCGATTGGAAAAATATTTTATGATCAGTTACTCGTAGTAGCGATTATTTAGAGCTTGGATAATAAATTATAGTTGTTGCAATTCACAAAGCTTTGCATGTGGTTAATTACATTAATCAGTACACGCATCAATTTTGTTCAGTCTTTTTGTTTATTAATAAATAAAAATATCATACTAAAATTGCATACATATTTGTTTGTATTGGTCTGGGTGTTTTCTTTCCATAATTTATGTATAACGTATGTACGGGGCTCTGTATCGAAAATCACTATGAGCAATAAGCACCACACACGGTTACCTGGAGTGCATTACCGCAGCAAAAAGCTTGCCATCTTAAATAAACGGTATAATATCGAGGTTTCGTCAGTACAGTTGCGAACAAAGGTGTTTGTGTAGTGTGGTTGAGTTGAGAGGTCAGATTATTGAAATAATAAAACGAACATTTTATTTTTTAAATACATTTTAAAAATAATTTACATTACAGATAACAATGAGAGGATGACATTGCAAGGTGGTGCCAGTCCAGTCTTAAATCCGTTGATATATGCTGCATCTGCCATGTTTTTGGCTAAAAGATTCTACTATCTTGCAGTTTAGACTTTTATTACAGACCTCAGACAGTATTTTTGGAAAACTTTTACGCATGGTGGAGGAAGGGACGCTCTAGAGACTCAAGTCTACAAGGAGTCACATGAACTCCAAGTTTTAAATCCGTTGACATCTGCTGCATCTGCCATCTTTTTGGCTAGAAGATTCTTCTATCTTGCAGCTTAGACCTTTAGCTACAGACCTTAGACAGTATTTTTGTGAAAATTCTTACGCATGGTGGAGGAAGCGACGCTCTAGAGACTCAAGTCTACAAGGAGTCATATGAACTCCAGTTTTAAATCCGTTGACATCTGCTGCATCTGCCATCTTTTTGGCTAGAAGATTCTTCTATCTTACAGCTTAGACCTTTAGCTACAGACCTTAGACAGTATTTTTTATTATTTATTTGTGTCAGTGTGCTCTTCTAAATAGTGTAAGACGATTGTATGTAGGTACTATTAAAATGTAATTTTAACTCATTGGTTTTGTCTCATATTAGAGGAATGTACTATGTATCATGAGTAGAGTCTTCGTTTAAAAGGATGCGAACGATTTAAATTTCAATAGGTAGACAAAATTGATAATTTTTAATTATCAAAAATTTAAGCTTTCTCCAGTAACACTGATATTATTATACTGTGACTCATCAAAGTCATCATTGTCAAAAATATTGACAAATCGCGAACTGTCACGGCCAAAAAACTGACACGCGTCCGTCCTCCGTAAGCGCCACCGCGCGACTGATTGAGATTGTCCAAGCCGTCATGGACGATTTTTTCCACATTTTTAACATAGTAACTAAATAAGACGCAATATAAAAATTTCATCCGTTAAAAGCCCTCAAGTTATTTCTGAACTTTAGTTTAGTAAAAGATTTAGAATCTCAAATCGCTTATTTTAAAAATAAAACCATAAATAGAAAACGAATAGAGGTAACTTTGGGAATTTATTCTATCGAGTCAACTTCATCAAATCGTGTTTCCATCCGTTAATAGCCCTAGAAAATATCCTTAACTATGCCCAATAAAAATCTTAGCCTTTAATTTTACTGTTTAGTACCTCAAAAATGAAAAATGAAAACCTCATTTTCGCCATTTTCTCTGCTACCCGGCCTTAATACCTTGACACACTACCGCGGATATGCGTCGGAAGCGACTCAAAGCGGAACCCGTCGAATATGGCTTCGACTGACGTATCTCATATGACCCAAACCAGGCGACATCGGTCCACATCCGGGACAAGAGCATCATGTCCACCTACTTACTGCTTAGGGTTGCCAGGTATCCGGATTTAGCCGGACATGTTTGGCTTTTTACGAACTTGTTCGGCCAAATATTCTCTTTTTAAAGATAAAGATAAAAGATCATTTATTCACCGAGACAAGGTAATACAATAAGGTATCTTGTCCGGCCTGTCCGACTTTTTTAGGCTTTTTACGCGCCTGTCGAAAGTCGAGCCACAGAATAATATCAAGCACACATGGGCATGTTGTGAGCTATCGATACGAAGATGATAGTTGTAGTATGATACTTATTGCAACCCCCCCCCCCCCCCCCCCGTGACATGCTTTAAAAAGGTATGCCCGGCTTTTAGTGTTAAATGTCCGGCCAAATTAAGCACCGAGTCCGGCTTTTGTGTTTTTGGACCTGGCAACCCTATACATGTTGACAGTTTTTCGAACATGTTCTGAAATTCGGTAATGAAGAGAACTTTCCCTCAAATGGAAATTGATTGACAAGACTTAATGAACTTGCTGATGATAAAACGTTGCTTTAAACAACACCTTTTGCGAGTGACGTGTACTTAAGTAGGTATTAATTTTGGTTTAATCGAACTGTTTTATGCCCTCAGAGAACTCCTCTTTCACATAGAAAAATCACGTAGAGTTAGGCATAGCTACTATGTCTTTAAAACAAAGTAAATCACTTTGTGTTTGGGATAGGTTGCAAGAACGTCAACCACGACCACTTAAAGGAAAATAAGTATCACCAGATCTGTTCATCTCCGCGAGTTTTCATCGAAAACAAAACACACGCGGCGTACTCTCCTGGGATATTTAATCGACAAGGCACTCACGAGCGAACATTGACGCACGCACGTGTATTCTTTACCCATTTGTTTGATGGAAAGTAGAAAAAATGGTGGTGTATTAAATAGGCATCGCACCACTCGTGTACACTGTGCACGCTACAGATATTTCTATGTAAGACCACACAGTGGCACCGCTCCAGAGTCGCAACGCCGCCGCAACGCATCTTGTGCCTCGGCTCTCATTGAGTACATTTTAATAAAACAACAGAACATCGGCTAACCGGATTTCTGAATGAAGTAATATCAGCTCGCATCTGCTGCGCCGGTCACATAACAGACGCCAGTCAATTTGTTTACTCATAGACTTCTAATATGGCTCAATATCGACAAGGCCGACAGATTTGTGAGTTATCTGAAGCATGCAATCAGTTTTTTACTTGATTGCACCAGGAGGGTTTGTTCTAAATGTATTCGTAGTTCACTTATAAATGAGCTTATGTTCATTTACCTATACCAACATTATAAAAATATGTAGAACGTTATCTATTGTACTTATATTATTTATTATTTTTTATATTATTTAGCCTATGTTGAACTTTGTGTAATATTATGTGGTTATTATTAGGTAGGTACTTACTTATACATAGAATCTATAAGCATTACAATATTCAGTATTACTAAGTCATAATAGTCTCGAAGGAAAAATCCTTTAATAGCTATGTTCCAAAAACTGCTACCGTGAAACCGAACGTCACTTCAAAAACTAACAAAAGAAAATAGAAGAGATTTTGCCGGCGAAATTGCCAACTGCTACGTCAATATTGATGCTCAAAATCTCCGGGTACATCACGTCACGGGCGTATGTAACAAAAGCAACGTAACAGCATGCCATCGGACATCAGAATGAAGTAATTTCGGCTCCCACCCTGCACCGGCCACGGGGGCAACTGGGAAATGGAAACGAAATGAGCCCTCCCTGCGTTAGTTCTCGCGTCGCTTCGGTATGTCGGCTTTTGATGCGTAAATCCCTATGCTAAAGGCTACATCGTTTCAGAATAACTGCACAGTGCTCAGTACACTGTAGAGATGGGCAATTCCGACAATTGCGATATAAATGACTTCGAGAATTCTCACTAATAATTAAAATTCTCACTGTTGCATTTCTAGTTCTCGCTGAAATGATTTTCATTAAAATTATTCCTTGTTAATTTTAAAGCTTGCAGAACATTGCGAGGTAATAAATGCTATTATGACGTTAGTATTCCAAATACACTGCAACAAACATAAGAGCGATGATCAATAAAAGCTAATGAAACATAATAGTTACAAAGTAGAGCCCTCCTCGAGCTTCTAAATTATTCAAAGACCCTCCACCAGCTGGAAAATTACCAACACAATAACACTTTTGTTCCTCATTTTTATATTGAACTGGGCACTTTTATTACAGCTCATTATATGCTTCTATTATTTGAAAGGGAGGAGTAAAAGCAACAAAACCTGGTCCAGAAAGGGTGAATGACTATTTTGAGTATTTAGGGACAAAAATCAAGTCCTCCAATGACTTGGCCCGCAGTTAGCTTGGTCCACGGGCCAAGTCGCTGCGTTGAATTTTTAAATATTTTTTATTCCCGCAACTGGGCTCACTCTAAGATTTTTTTAAAAGTAGATATCTGCTGATTTGGTGTTTAATTTATTAGTAAAACATTTCAATGTAAAAAAAAAAACCGGCCAAGTGCGAGTCGGACTCGCGCACCGAGGGTTCCGTACAAACCTGCAAGGTTTACAAAGTTCGTTCATTACAACAATCGAGTCATAACTATGGTATTTTTATTGCAAAATGAAATTCATAACATTACAATGGGGAAAGATGGAGGAGCATAAATTTAAGACAAAGATCTCTTTATCGTTTAAGTAAATAATAATGTCATTGAATTTAATTATAAGTATAACACTCTAAGCAGTTAGGACGCATTTAGATTATACAGCTACATTCACCAAAACATCGGGATTGAATGACGATGAGTGAGGTCGTCTTTGCCGTTTGAAAAATGTTGCCCTCCCCATACATAGTATAATAACTCGCGGTCATTGCTGTAACTAAAATTATGTTTACAATCACAATTTTTTTGGTGGTATAACTACTTAAAATTTTAAGCTTTTCGGAATTTTTCTGTTACCTGTGCTGTAAGCTATTTCTTTTTACCAAATTTCGAGATTCTATGTTAACGGGAAGTGGTCTTTAGGTTTTAATTCCCTTGCGTGTAGTTGCGAGTTTCAAAATATGCGGTATCAATGGTTGTACTTTTGCGTTTTGCGTTTTTGCGTTGACTTAGAATTTTTTTTTTCACGGGTTAAAGGCAATTAGATCTAAGTATTTGATATGAATTTCAACTTGATAGCTCTACGCGTTCATGAGGAAAAAAGTAATAAGTTTATATTTATTAAAAAATATATATTTTGTAATGTAACTAAAAATTTAAGGTTTTCGGAATTTTTCCTTTATGTGTGCTATAAAACGTTGGTTCATGCCAAATTTCAAGATTCTAGGTCGACTGGAAGTACCCTTTAGGTTTTGATTCCCTTGCGAGTACTTGCGAGTTTCAAAATATGCAGCTTAAATTGCTGTTTCTTTTGATTGCGTTGACATAGAAGTTTGATTTTGTTACAACTTAAAGGTATTATAGACCTGATGTTTGGTATGAATTTCAATTTAATACCTCTACGCGTTTATGAGGAAATGGGTAGTAAGTTTAAAATTATTAAAAAAAAAAATATTATGTGATGTAACTAAAAATTAATGGTTTTCGTAATTTTTCCTTTATCTATGCTATAAGACGTTGCTTCGTACCAAATTTCAAGATTCTGAGTTCACGGGAAGCACCCTGTAGGTTTTGATTCCCTTGCAAGTGTCGAAAATTTGCGGCATAAACGGCTGTATCTTTTGATTGCGTTGGCTTAGAAGTTTGATTTTTTCACAGCTTCAAGGGACAGTAGACCTGAGTAATTGATATAAATTTCAGCTTCATACCTCCACGCGTTCCTGAGAAAAAGGGTCTTGACAGACGGACGGACAGACGGACAACAAAGTGATCCTATAAGGGTTCCGTTTTTTCCTTTTGAGGTACGGAACCCTAATAACCAATCCAACTACTTGGCTCGTGGACCGAGCTAACAGTGGGCCAAGTCACTGGAAGACTCCAAAAATCGGACCCTCATAATTATTTTTTTGTGAAGAGTACGGTAGTATCTATTCTATTCAAGTATCTATTCTATACAATTTACCAGCTAATCCTGAAAGTCAGAAAGTTTAAAAGGAAGTAGGTAACTACTCGTATAATAATTTCTTTGGAGGTAAAATGTCTTCATTGAATCTTACGTAGCTACATAACAAAATGTTGAAAGTTTTCCCGAAAGGAATATATTTGTGGCGTCCAGTGACAGTCTTACAACGCCATCTATTGGTGATACCATAAACTATCTACAGAAATATTTCAGTTACTCGTAGAATTTATAGATCACTGAACGATTACAGCTTAATAGTTTCATTCTAAATAACATAGATGGAAGCTCTATGTAAAAGTGTCTACCAGACCATAAAATAAGTAAGGCTGGATTGCACCATCTTTATAACTTCTTAACCAAATTTTAAAAATCTGTCAAACTCTATAAACTAAAAATACCAAATATCGTTATAGTTACGGGTAAGTTAGGTGGTGCAACTCAGTCTTATTTTCAGTATTGTAAATAGTAGGTGTTACGGACAGCCGCTCGGGCGTGCGGAAATAAGAAAAACCTTCGGTTAAAATGAACATGTATTCCAGCAAAAATTGCCCACAACGGCTATCAAAAAACATCAACTTAAACTCCAGACTAAACAAAAGGTATCAAAAGTAATAAAAAAAGTATAAAAAACATAGACAATATAAAAAAGAGGTTGGTCCACCAATCGGTTCCCAACAGTAGGTATTTCACAGGAATCATTTTGTTACAAATTCATATCTATCCATCCCCTTTGCCTTCCTATAGCCGACAGAACAGACAGCCCAATCTAGCCGAAGTACTAACAGTGGACCAAGCTCTGGATCCATCATCCATCATTAAGGTGCTATTCTTACCGCAGATTAGTGCTGCCAACCACTGAATAAAAATGTATTAAAAACGCTATTCTCGGAAATCGAATAGGGAAATTTGATGAGACTCCACGGCTGGCGTCGCGGGCGGAAATTGACGGATTCAGTCTTCGGATTGAGGTAGATTTAGAGCTAGGTAACGTAAATGCGCCTATTACCGCCAGTTTAAGCTGACTTCGGATAAACGTTAGAAAATTAGATATAAGACGTGGTGATAGAAAAGACACTTTAATTTATTTATAACAATGATGAAGTCATCTTTGAATTCAAGTAGTAACAATGAGTATTAAATCACACAATAATTAATAAATAGCAATTTAATCTGAAAAAGCAGTTGTTTCTATTACCGACCTATAGACGAGGTGTGTTTCTATTAACGTTTTTTCTGTTTCTATTACCGACCGCTAAGAATTTTGCTCTTCAATTAGGTATATTCCAAGAGGCACGGGTTCGATTCCCGCTCAGAGGCTCGGGAACCACTTGATTTTTTCAAGTTAAATTTGTTTTGCTTTTAGTTTTAGTTAAATTTGTTTTTTTTTTCAAGATTATTTTTTTTTATTATTAAAAAAGAAAAGGCACGCTTCTCGAAAATAAATATATAATCAAGCAGAAATAGTAGAATAATAAATTCCTCTATTATACTTGATTACGCGGAACCCGGTGTTCTAGTGAGTAGTGGGGGTCATTATTTAAACTATATTTAAGCTTTAATAAAAATTAATTTTCATTTATTTATTTTATTTTTATTTTTAATTTGACTATAATTTTTAATTAGTTTTGGACTTATGTTTTTTATTTTAATTGTGTGTAATTGTGTATTTTAATTTAAACTATGGACAATTGGACACTGTCTGTATAATTATTTTAAATTATTTTTTTATTATTCAAAATATCTTAAAAAGTTACATAGTAGTGATAACATGATTGGTTTGGTGTCACGTCATAAATGTTAGTTATACAGGGTGTTTGGTAAATGGGTATATGAGCCGACACTAGCCCATGTTAACATGGGCATATAAATGGTATGGTGAAGTCAGAAAATTGATATCTTCATTTTAACTATTTTAATTTTTATACAAATCGGAATTTATAAAATTTATTTTGTATGAAAATTTAAAAAAATAAAATGATGATATCAAATTTCTGACTTCACCATATCATTTATATGCCCATGTTAACATGGGCTAGTGTCGGCTCATATACCCATTTACCAAACACCCTGTATACAAAATACAGGCTTATAAGTCTTCGCAGGTGGCGTTATAGTTATGAGGCGGTAATAGAATTAAGTATGAAAATTACTTTATTCTATTAGCGACCGTAAAAAAAAACAGTAACCAGCTAAAATATCTACTTTAATGAAGACGTGATCAGTGAAGTATCATTTTTAATAGGTTTATTTTATATCAAATAGGTACTTATTAGAATTTAACAGGTTTTTATAAAATCTATTGTCTTACATTATTAGAGATATTTTTTAATGTTCATTGCAGTTTTATGCCAAACCTATGACAATTAACGTATGGCGTTAATTGATTTAACCATGTGAAATATTCTTATGAATCGATCAAGACAACAAAATGGAGGTTAAATGCGTAATTAAAGATATAAATACTAAAATAAAAAACTTTTTCAAAATTCTAACAACGCCATGGGTCGTTATTAGGAACCAAATTATGAAAAGTGTTTCTATTACCGCCCTTATTTAAAATTGTATTTAAGCTTCAAAAATACAGCGAGAGGGCTATATTGAGGGTTTATTAAGGAAACTAAAGTACGAATTAATATTGTTATGCAAAAACATGTTGGTATACTCATTTTAAATGTGTTAAAATTGCTAATTAATAACAAGGTGCACCTTAAGTAGCTGGGAGCGCGTCAGTATGAAAAGTGCGTCCGTTGCGGGCGCGTCCTATTTAATGTCAAATAACTCCGTTTACTGGTTATTTACGAAAACAAACTTTAATCGTTTTGATAGTCAATAAACATATGTAGATATTTTTTAGGTAACGTGTTTTCTGGAACCTGTTATTATGTCTTTTATGAAAGAAAGAAAAATAGGGCGGTAATAGAATACAAATTTTGGGGGGTCGTTAATAGGCGCACTTACGTTAGTATTAAAATAAGCTGCTGCAACGGCATAAGCAACCGCTAGTTTATAAAATCCTTTTACCTTTTATTAAACTGTAATGTTGGTTCGGATAGCAATAAAATATATAGTTTAAGCAACACTTCCCTGTGGAAAGAGTTTTCTCTCAAATCGGAGATTCTAATTTTGATTTACAGGGTAAACTCTATTATAACAGAGGTCTATGATAATAGGTAAGTAGATAGGTAAAATAATTTAAATTGCAGGTGGCTTTGAACATTGTAATGGATGTTGCAACCTCCACTAATTACGGTTTTTTACACATTGCTTGCACTTTCAACACTGATTAATTTTTGTACAATAAGGCCTCAGCCTTATGCAACTCTGCAACTCATTGCGCCACCTTATTTTAACCGTAACAATAACAGTTACTGGTGCTTTTTGTATGGAATTTGACAGATATAAGACGTTTGAAATGTTTAAGTAAGATGGTGCAACTCAGCTAAGAACATGTACATTTCGATCTAGTATTCCAAAATAGGTGTAAGTATAAAATTTTGGACCGTAACTTGTGGGAACCATTAACCCTAAAGTGCGGCAACAAGTTTGAATGTTACAAGTAGTTTTGTCTTAAATATGTAGTACTACTTTTCCCAGGAACCCTAATCTGGATTAAAGGTCCCTAAACTTTTTATTTAAGTGGTGTCGTAAACTAAGAATCCAGACTTTTTGTAGGGTAGGCCATCAGTTGATTTTACTTGTTAAATATAAAATTCGTTTATTGAAAAAATACATCTACACTCGGCATCAAATAAATCGCACCTCCCGCGGCAAGACTTATCAAACGTATGCATCCCCATATAATAAACATAATAACTATTTTAATTTTATGGTTCTCTTACCGGACTCACCCAGTGTCTATATTATGAACCCATTCAGTATTATCGTAGTTATAATGAAGTAGGTAGGTATAGTACGAAGAAACGATCGCCTACTATCTAGTGACCTGATTTCATCTTCCTTTGATATCAATAGAAGGAAGGTAATTACACTCTACAGACCTAAGCTGTTTAAATATTAAAGATTAATCGAGTCATTTCCCGGATCTTAGTCGATTCTGCACCTTCATATTTCTTTTACTTCTTTCAGATTAAATATATCTGAACTATTATTATCTTTTTCATACTAACTATTGGTTATTAGAAACAAAAAAAAATGAAAGTAGCCTTTAAAGAAAGGGCTTTTCACATGTCTCATAGTCATTAAATTTTGGGCGCTATTTATTTATTTAGGAAAACCAGTCAGTGAGTAGCACGTGGAGACAAATAGGTAGGTACATGGCAAGTTTTGAGAAGGCGCTAGAAAAACCTTCGATGCCAGAAGCTCATTCATGTAATTATGAAAAAATATAGGTAATTGCTGTAATTTTTCTATTTTCGTCTAATAAAATAACTACACAATATGGACATGCAATAAAGTATTGAGTATTATTATCAATCGTAATATTTTCTCTTTTCTATACACTATACCGCTGAGTGTAGGTAAACTTTCTTGCAAAACAGTGTTACTTCTATCTGAATGGAGCCATATTGAAACTTCGGTATGCCAGCAAACAATTACAGCGTCAATTTAAAATGTGTCGTTACACTCAATTCACTGGCTCATTAGTGTCGCAAATGATCACAGAAACATCGATGTCTGATAATAAACAACTTCTTCTTGCTATTTAATGCCGATCAAATTCTGTGATTCGCAGCCTCACATAAACAAGGTCGGGTCATGAGTAATGTCGTCTGACATTTAGCTAATCGTGCGTACATTTTATACAGGATGTAATCAATTTATTTTTGACGGTCGCTCTTGTGATTCGGGAATTAGAACTTCTACGAAGGATTTCTTATTCGATTTCCACCGTAGCAATTAGTCTGATGTTAGTATAATATTATGAGAAATATTAATGCTTTTTTAACTGTTTTAAAAAATAAATCAATCTTAACAAAAAATTCGGTTAGAGGTTCCACTCGAAGGGGCTTCTATGAGCTATAATAATGTGATATTTTCACAGACTTTATCGATAATCGCCGTTTTTTGTATGGAGTTTTTACAGATTTTTGACGTTTGTTAAAGTTGAAGTACCTAAGATAGTGCAGAAGTTGGTGACCACCGCAGGAGCTCTTAGTCGCTTGCTCCCCAACACGGGAGGCCCAGACTAATTGTGCCGGAAGTTATATATGGGCGTCGTCCGCTCCATGGCCCTTTACGGGGCCCCTGTGTGGTTTGACGCCCTTCCTGGAGATAATGCCAAAAGGGTCCTGGCTGTCCAACGGCTCATGGCAACAAGAGTGGTGCGAGGTTACCGCACCATTTCGACCGACGCAGCCCTGGCCTTAGCCGGACCCCTACCCTGGGATCTCGACTCTCTGGTCCTCGCCGCAGTTTTTCAGTGGCGAGGAGACCAAAGAGCTCAGGATCAGCGACCAGCACCCAGAGAGGTTGAGGCACAGAGGACGAGACATGAAGATGTCGCCATAGAGACATGGAAGCGCCGTCTGGCCCAGAGCAAAGCTGGCCGTCGTACCATATCCGCCATACATCCGGTGTTGGAGGAGTGGGTACGGCGGCAACACGGTCGTCTCTCTTATAGAACGACCCAACTGCTAACTGGCCACGGCTGTTTCGGCGACTATCTATTTCGGATAGGACGGGAGCAAAGTGCCAACTGCTGGCATTGTCGAGAGGGCATTGAGGATTCCGCGCAGCACACACTCGAAGTGTGCCCAGCGTGGGTGGCAGAGCGCGAAATCCTCGTGGAACAAGTAGGACAAGATCTCTCCTTACGGGCCATCCTGCCTCGTATGCTAGAGAGCCCAGACGCATGGCATGCGGTGCTCCACTTCTGCGAGGAGGTCATGTCGCAGAAAGAAGCGGCGGAGAGGGAGCGAGAGGCCTCGCCTGACGCTCCACCGAACCGTCGCCGACGTCCAGGACACCGCAGGAGACACTACCATCTCCATGCCCCCTCTTAAGGGTCCTCGGCCACTAGACACGGGGGTGTTTGGTGGCCGCTAAAGGAGGACCCGTGGCGGCGGCGCGCGTATGTGTTCACGCGCACCGTTAGCGAAGAACAGGGGAGGTACTTCTCCCCTGAAGCCAGTCGTCGCCTGCTCCAACAGAGCGAGTCACAGTCTGGGGCGGAGCCGCGAAAGAATGTCTAGGCCGTAGCTCGGACAATAACTCGCAGTTCCGTCCCTAAGACTTCGGGAGGACACCGTCAGGTTTTAGTGAGTAGTCACATAACCTGGCTGGTACCCCCGGGCCAGTGGGTATGCAATTTCATGCATTTCCTGACGAAAAAAAAAAAGTGCAATCCAGCCTGTGTGCTAGATGTACCATTATAGTCTTAACTTCTCTGTCTTTACTTTAAACCGCGCTGCACTGTCGAAAGCAGAATACACTGGCGACAGCCGAATTTTTGACATATTTTGAATATGAAATGTTCAATATTAAAATTAAATACAAATAAGTACAAATACAAAATCATTTATTGTGAATCATACGTAAAATGGTGACATGTTACATTAGTATCACTATGTACCGCTCAAAGAGCATACAATTTGTCAGACAATAAATAAACAATAAAATTTGGCAGTTACATAAACTAAATATTTTTCGACATAGTAGTTCAGTAGTTTTTTGTTTAATCCACAACGAGGAAGCTCTTGTCCTGTATCTCATCTGATGGTAAGTGACGATCAGGCCAAAGGTTTAAAGAGTTCCAAAGAAAGCGACTGCCAAGTGCAAGGGTTATTGCAATAAGATAATAAACTAGCTCGGGTCTATAGAAAGGAAATTGCTAGTCAAGTTACCGAGATATAAATTGTAAAAGGCAACGGAACTCCTGCCATGTCAAATGCCTCATCTTGATAATGAGACGGAGACTAGCTTCTTATCTAAGCAGCTCTATTAAAATCACTATTATTAGGTAATAACTAGGTACCTTACCTACCTTTTCTGATAAAAGACATCCTGACATAAAAATCTATATCACTTAGAAGAAAGACATATTATTTTCCCAAACTATAAATGTTACGGGATTCTTTTGATTTTTTTCCGTTGATACAAACCTTCTACGGAATTACAGAACTGCCCTAACTAAAACAATTGTGATGCATTTTTATTAGTGTAGTTAAAATTGTAAACTACTTATCAATCAAAATGTAAATATGTTAACTTTTGATTAAGATAAGTTTAAATATCTAAAGTTTTGTGGTGGATAAAACGTTTTCTAATTTAAGATATTTTGATTTAGCTAGCTAAGTTTGGCTACCCTACATTGATTGCCACATCGCATCAACAGAAGCAAGGTAACTCTGCCAAATAAGGTCCTGTCTCGGACCTTTTAATTCGATTTCTACTCATTCGATTTTCTACTCATACATCGACTCAAAAATTGAGGTCGATGTATGAGTAGAAAAACTAACAATAAAAATCAGCGTCCTATAGTTTGGCGATCGGAGTAGGTCAATAGAGCGACACTAGATCGAAGCCAAATTATTTATCGATACAGTGTCACGAATCGTTTGGTCGGTATCACTGCCGGGCACTTTATTGTCTGTATAAATGATGGCAGGTAGCATTTCAATAAACATACACGTCAGGTCGAATTCCCGCGTATTTGTATGTTTAAAAATATTTTAACTCAATAGGTACACATTAAACAAGGTATAGCCTGACCAGGAACATAAAAACCCTGGCATAGAGGCGCGTCAATTGCATTTGAGAGTGCAACACTGAGTACAGTCGTACCTGTGTTAAATTAATAGGCTAACTTTATGTATCAGGATTCAGGATTACGGGCTAATTTGATATTTTCATAAATTAACGAAAAAATATTATTATAGGTAACCTGGTTTAAATAAATTAAATGAAACCATCAATCGAGCTAGTAAGATTTATTTTATTATTCATCAATAAATAATCAAATTCAGAACTTGAATATTCAACTGCAATGTCTGCTCATGAACGCTTCAAACTCGGTGCTTCTTTCCCAATTCCATAAAATTCAACACTTAGAAAGTGACAAAAAACTTTAAAATAGGTAAGTAGTTGAAACAAACCACAGCTAATTTTCTTGTGGACTGTACTATACGATAAACATATCAGTCAATTTGACAATCTTTGTTGGAAACATTATTCAATGAAAATATTGTCCGAACCCTTGGTATTTCTCTTCGACAAATACTTTAACACATTGAGAACCACTTTTCTTTCACGACTGTAAAAAGATTTTAGCAATTTCATTCACAAAATCAATTGCGCACATTTAAAATAAAGTTTGTTTACACTTTGACAGCAATAGACTGACATGCAAGGTGACATGTCAATGAAGTTTTCAGTTACTGTTGCCATTAAAAGAAATTAGTACCATTAGTTTTCCGCAACATGGCGAGGGTTTTTATGTTCCTGGTCAGGCTATATATGGGTTAACAGCAAGTCCACTTTCAGTTACATAAATTAAGCATTTTACAATGTCTATACAATATTTTTTTAAGACAACACCAGTATTTTCACTTTTAAACTGACGATGGTTAAGCCTCTATACAGATATTTCACTTTTAAAACCAGTCCACAAATTCGATGTGTAATGTATTTATATCGCGTACAATATACTAAAATAAGGTCAAGGGTGTAAAATACAAAGTATTATTCATTCCTCTTAAAAATATGAATCTGGATAAAAATTAATAGGTATGGAATTTTATGAGACAGCTTCAATAACATTTACTTTATGTACCGAATGCACACGTTTTGGATCAAAGCACTGCAACAGAAAGCCAAGGCCGTTCATTAATCAATCAGGTGATATGTTAATTTTAGAAGTCTGTATTTTATAAATCAAATACAGTCAACAGAAGACCGACTCTTGTAAGTTGCAAAGTAGCATCTATCACCTTAACTTACGATACCTCACTTCAACGTGCTGTCTGTACATATACGAGATCGTCTCCCATATCCAGATGTTTCTCAGTGGTTTACACTCGCGAGCAAATTAAATAAAAATACAACTGAAACACAAGCTTGCATTCTCTGAAAATAAATCATGCAAGCTTTCGACTTTACAGCAAAAGTTCGTTCAGTTATTTGAATATGAAATAAAAGGACATGGAAATGGTAATAATTATTTTAACGACTAACAGTGTATGCGCTGGCAAACAAATACATTGAAAATAACTGGAACTTTGTAGCAATTATGCAACATTCGTAGACTTATCTCATTTATGTTTGCCGCAAAGGGGTTCAGTTCACACAAATTCAGTTGTTTAATAAAGTTCGTGTTCTCGAAATCCGTCATATTATTAGATTTAAAGGATACTACATTAGTTTGACCCCACTTAATTAAGGACGTTCTTGCTTTCTCGCTCTCTTATTTTCACGCCCCTCTTGTAGCGCAGATCCACAATTCCACATCAGCTTTGCTAATAATAATAAATAGTTTATGAGAAAACAAGTCAAAGATGCCCTAAATCTGTATAAAAATCAAACGGTGGTGTTTACCAAAGATATATGACGTAATTAAACAACCTAAGGCAACAGTGTGCGCTATCTCGCGTGCCATCAATATACCTAGTATATTTTTTGTTGTAAATGCCTAAAATTTGGTGAAAGCCATCATTCATTTGTTTTTGTTTTGGATCCTTGACGTGGTATTTTTTGTTTCTTGAAATATAAATTTTAAGTGGACTATTTCAGTGCACTGATGTGTATCTTTCAGGAAAACACACACCTGTATTTACCTGAGGAAATGTCCCATGCCAAAGAAGGTTGCTATAATTAGTTTTTTAATTCCCATACGAATGTTTATTCTAGCTTCAAACGTCATCAATCATATTGGTCTATTTGAACATCAATGGCTGATTGCATTATGCAAAACAATCATATAACTGCCAAAGCTAATAATAACAAATCGTCAATATTTATAATTACCGCGAGGACTTATCTCGATGAGTGACATGATTGTAGATACATAACTGTGTAATGAAAAGATTCCTATGCACTATACATATTTTATATGGAACATTTGGCTTCACATCTATTTAAATATAGTGAAAGTGATCTTAAATAATAATATGTTCTGACATATTAATAAATATAATTTATTGTTCTGCTTTTCTATTTTTTAGGTCCTACCGGCTACCGGAAAGCGCAGCGTCGGATGTCCACCCACACAGTGGACCGACGACCTCATAAAGGTAGCAGGAAGGCGCTGGATGTAGGCCGCTACCAACCGGCCTTTGTGGAAGTCATTTGAGGATGCCTATGTTTAGCAGTGAAATGATGATGATGATGATGATGATGATTAGTTTTTATTCCTTACATTATATTGTTTAAGGTGCTAACTGTTCAATTTAGCCAAAATGTTAATTTTTTCTGCACATTCTCGTACCTAATTTCGGAGTAATTTAAGAAAAGTTTCCATAATGAGCATTGTGTACACTAAGAACACTTTATAATAAGGGTTAAAGATATAATTCTAACTTTAAAATATCATACAGTAATAATAGCCGTATCCCAGATGGGGTTTCCCATGGGAAACATCAAATGACAGCTTCCACCCAAACTTTCATCCCCTATTTAACTTTTAATTAATGAATTCTCTGGCATTTTCATTAATCTGCATCACCTACGTCATTAAAACATTTTAAATTGTGCTTCTTTGATATTTTAATAACTATTTTCATGGTGTCGTGTCCAAGAAAAAATATCGATTGACATTATTCACCGTGAAGTTTTAATTACTCTGGAAAATTGAGGGGTGAATTAATATTAAAGCGGTCATTGTTCCCTCATAATTTACAAAACAGTCTCCATGCATTTCCTTGACTACCTTCCTGCTTCATAATTTATTCACGGAATTGAAACTACCCGCTTCAACATTTTTCATTCTTTTAAGGTCTTAGCGCTTTGACGAAGCTTTATTACATTTAGAATTTACGTTGTTTTACATTATCTACCTTTATCATGCCTTACACATTCATGAGATCTTAGAGATCTTAAATGACCCACAATATGCAATAAGGAAGGTTGTTTAGAAAATTGAGTGTCATCAACAGAAATACGTTTCTGGGTTTGTTATCTATACTTATAATAAATCTGTAGAGAGGTCAATTCTGTACATGAAATATATTTTCAAAATAACTATCAGGGGGTGATTAGTGATCGATACTGATGCCAAAAATGCAATCAGTAAAATTTTTGTCTGTCTGTCTGTCTGTCTGTCTGTCTGTCTGTCTGTCTGTATGTTCCTTATAGAAACAAAAACTACTAGACGGATTTTAACGAAATTTGGTACAATTATTCTTCGTACTCCTGGGCAGGTTATAGGATACTTAGGAATTCCCACGGGAACGGGAATAAGCGGGAAAATCCTTTTGTATGAAAAATCTAAACCGCTTAAGTTAGACGCTTTCAATTTGGCATGCAGGTACCTTAGTAAAATTAAAGCTTAGTTGCAACAGGATATTGCAAAATTCTCACGGGAACGGGAGTGAGCGGGAAAAAACATTTGTATGAAAAAATCTAAACCGCTTAAGTTAGACGCTTGAAATTTGGCATGCAGGTACCTTAGTAAATTTAAAGCTTAGTTACAACAGGATATTGCAAAATTCTCACGGGAAAGGGAGTGAGCGGGAAAAAACATTTGTATGAAAAAATCTAAACCACTCAAGTTAGACGCTTGAAATTTGGCATGCAGGTATCTTAGTAAACTTAAAGCTTAGTTTCAACAGGATATTGCAAAATTCCCACGGGAACGGGAATTAGCGGGAAAAAACATTTTTATGAAAAAATCTAAACCGCGTAAGATAGATGAAGGGGGTAAAACGGGATCCACGCGTACGAAGTCGCGGGCGGCCGCTAGTAAGTAATATGAAATGTTTTAGTCGCCGTTTGCTTTTATGTGTAATTTAATTATCAATTTATGAATTAAAAATAATTATCTTTTACTTTGAACTCGCCACCACTTTTCAGAGCCACGCGTGCCGTGCGTAAATCGTCTTTGTCGTAAACAAAGGCATTAGAGAATTAACAGTTAAAATAATTCATGTTTACAAGTTGGCGTGTGTCCACGCGAGCGTTCTGCGGTGCTTCACAAAATTAATTTATCATTTTCATGCGGCTTTTCAAGTCACTCCGCATTCACAATATTATTAACATCGCCATCGGAACGTTTTAATGAATTCATACACACACCGGCCATTTGCAACATAATTTGAATTTCGTGAATATTCCAATCGGCGTGCAGTTCATATGAGCTAACTAAAATATTCCGGCTAATATCATGTGCGTTTTAACAGAACGCCATTCCGACGAATGCTAAATCAACGCCACTGCAAAATAAATAAACCTTGTATAGAATGACACTAAGTGATTAAGATAAAACGGGGCGTCACGTTAACTTAACTCGCGTTTAGATTAAATTAAACTTTAGTCGGCCGTAATAGAGTCCAGACTTTTAAAATGAAAAAAGAATTTGCATTTTGGCACACTAATTAAAAACGGTTAGGAATCCGTCGATGCACGGCCGGCGTATTGACAGAAAATCATTGGCAGCGTATCCCACAAACAGAGTAAGCGCTTGCGACAGCCAGGTGGGGTCGAAGGGAGATAATTTGGGAGGCTGCGTGCGCGAGCAGGGCACGGCAGCACCAGTCGTAGACGAACGATCATCCACTCCACACGTTTTTCCAAACCTAGTAAGGTGTGTGGGTCCACGGTGTCGTGTTGTGACATGTGTGTGTTAAGTGATTGCGTTAAATGAATTTTGTTTGGTTTTTGATCCTAGAGAACCCCCTATCGAGATGTGGGATGACGCGGACATAGAGGAGGAGACCAAGGCGGCGGAACCCGAGCCGGAGGCGGCGCCCGAGGCGGCTGCGCCGGCGGCGGAGGCCGCGGCCGAGGCCGAGCCCCCCGCTCCTGAGAACATTGTCATGGGAACCGAGCCGCGAAAACTTATATTCAAACATTGGATCAGGTAAACAACAACTTTTCTTATCGTCATTGCACCAACAACATAGTATAATGATAACACTTGTGATTCTGGAATCGGCAATTATCAAACAAAATTTTGATTGAAAATATCTTATTCAGATTTACGTAGCCAGTGTCCAGTGTTCTCAGGTGAAGATCGTAACCCATTGCATAATTTGCAGGCCAAAATTCCTCCAGTACACGTACCTATACGACTACCAGCACAACTACTACGACGACGTGATCAACTACCTGGACCGGCGGAACAAGGGGCTGCCGGTGGAGAAGCCCCGCGCGCAGACGTGGGGCGAGCGCGCCCTCCGCACCTACCTCTCAAAGAGCTCCTCAAGCTTCAGCTCGAGGTCCTCCAACAGAGACTCCGCCCTCCTCCGCCACATCTCAGCCGGCGCTCGGTTCCATCGCTACCACAGCAAGTCCCTCATCTCGAGGAAGTATTCCAAACTAGGATTTAACACCGTCTCCATCTAGCTTCGCTCTAACACCCTGCTTGACCTGGCTACGCGGACCTCCCCCGCCCGTTCGCGGCGTGACCTCTCTGTCCATGTTACAGGATTTCCTTGGTGTGATGGCAGTGCGTCGGTCACCGCATGAGTGGTTCGCCACTCAGTGACTTTGCCTGTTCGGAAGCCGTCCGCATTCCTAATCTAATCTGTCTTATATGTAAGACAATAAACTTTTAAGTTTACCAATTGTTTCATTTACCCAATAAGCTTGCGCTAGTAATAAATAGGATTGACTTGTAAATTAACTCAATTTACTTTATCAATTAAATCGATAAACATTTCCAGTAAATGCAAAGCGATGGTATTTCAGAGTAACAAGCTAAAGCGATATTAACTTTGATTAGTTAACTCAAACATTGACTAGCATGAATCAGTATTGATATAGACCAATTTAGTTTTCCTGTGAAACTGATTTTATTGTAACTGGCATAATCCATTGGTAAGTGATGTGCGTTTACACACGAATACAACTCTACTTTATTAGATTATAATAAAATAAATCAAAAGGAGTATCTTAATAATTTACGCCGCTATAAAGTTTTGAAATATAGTCGGTCTGCTCTAAGTTAGGTACACTCATATAGCTAAATTGTTATAAATAAATAGTACTGATTACTATCCTCGACACAAATAACTCAAAAGATATATAAATATTTTATATTTAGTTTAAATCCCAACTGATTTACTCCGAGGATAAGATTCCAAAGTTTGTTGTTATCTTTACATCAGCGGTCGAGTTTCTGAGAGTCTTTCAGAGACGCGTGCTCGAGGAAGTCGCTTTAAATCATAAATAACATCTAATCCTTTAGCAAGCCATCGTAATTGATGCCTATCAAAATGATTAGCAGTTAAGACGAAGAATAACGCCCTATAATCCGACTCGCCGGGTAATAAGGCATATCAGATTAATTGCTGATAAATGACCCCTATTAACTTCGCCTAAATAATAAATCTGGGCGCTACAATTAATTAATAAACTTGATTTATGAATTAATAATGAAATAATCTACGCGGGTGGATAGAGAAAAACCGTTAATCTGGAGTGCCCACGTTAGAGGAGAGCTGTCGAAAAGATCATTGATCGTAAGCTGTTACCATCAAAAATGTACTTATGACAGAGTGTTAGACTTTTAGAGGACACATCATAAATAAGATGACAGTTTAACAAACGAGAAACACTTTTGAACACGTAAAACGACACTGCAGCAATGTCCACCAATGTCACGTTGTGACACATCCACTCGGCAGGCACAGCTCAGCATTTCAATGTCGGGATATCTAAAATAACTTATCTTTGACAGTTCAGTGAATGTAATCGTTTGGGCGGGCGCCAAAGCTTGAGCTACCTAGCAGGTAAATCAGGCAATCGGCCAAATTGCAGATAATTAAATGTTACAATGACCAAGACAGCCTAGACATCGATTGGATCGTACTAAGCAAGAATAGAAGTTACGAAACCGCGATTGATGTAGTGCAGCGATCAATTATGCATTGATATGCAAAACAAGCTGCTGCGTTGAGAAACAGATGTACGACTAGTTTGTCAAGTCGTACATTTCAATTTAAGCTCTAGACTAGAGTGATACCTAAAGTGGTAATTAGGTACAATTCATTGAGATTTGTGATAGATTTTTAGACGAGTCAGTTATGATTTTTGAAAGTACAGTCAGCAAGATTATAAATAATTTGCTCAAAAAGTTATATAACGCTTTCTTCTGTGTAATAATGTATACTTACCTAACATAGGTTACTTTAATGTGACTAAATGCTTCATTTTGAGTTTCAAATCACAGTATATTAATTGCAATCGGCATTCATTTGTTTTTAAAATCATGAACGTATAAAAAACGTGATAAAGTTATGTAACGTAAATAAAAATAGTAGATCTATGTTCTTTTTCTATTTTAAATCTTATATTATTTTTCAACAATCTTTCAAAGCTTATAAAAAGGTGAAAGAACGTATCTATTAAACTTTTTACTGGGGACTGTATTCCTATACATATTCCATTTTCCTTAAACCTTTTTAAGCACACATACTCGTAAGAAGAACCCCATAACCTCTGCGAATAGAGAGAGACTTTATCTAACCATAGATCATGGAGGCGTTCCAAACTGTAAGTAAAATAGAGGAAAGTAAATAAAACCAATACAGGTAAGCAAATAAAAAACCTTCAAGTCAATCCCGGAAATCTATTTCTGATTCAATTAGCTAGAGCCAATATTAATTAGGTACTTTATGTAATACTGTAAACAACAATACAGCAAAACATCCTAATATGTAATTTGTAGAAGAAAACAAGAAAACAATCCGTATTCCGTTGTTAGTAATTAATATTGATTAATTCTCAGAAATATACTTGTTGTTGAAATTATAATGGAGTTAGTTTTTCTGGATTTTTAAATTCAATATCCGATAGCAAAATAACAACCGAGGATACTTTAGTTAGAGTTTTGAGATTATGCTCAAGTACCTGTAATATTTGATACGAGTATCATAAGAAGAAATCATTATACCCACCAACTAAAGCCTTATAAAGATGTCACATAAAAGCACTTTGTAAGCAGGGCTTAGGGCTATGCTTGGTGTTTCTTTACCTACGAGATCGAATCAGAAATGAGGAGATCCATAAATGGCATAGCTCGACGGATTAGCAAGCTGAAGTGGTACTGAGCAGGGCACCTAGTACGCAAAACTGACGGCCGATAGGGCAATAAGGTTCTGGAGTGGAGGCCACGTACCGGAAAGCGCAGCGTAAGACGTCCTTCCACCCACACGGTGGACCGACTACCTCATAAAGGTAGCAGGAAGGCGTTTGATGCAGGCCGCTACCAACCAGTCGTTATAGAAACCATTGGGGATTTGTAAATATAATGCAAAACTATTCTGCAACACCATATCTTACTGAAAATCTGTCCAAACGAAAAACAATAGTGAACATTAATAGCTCAGTTATGGAACAGCCAATCTACAGATAGTTACATATAACTGTACATAGTTACATATCTTTTGTCAGCGACTGCACTTGGCGGTCTGCTTGCAACTTATTTTATGTGGATTTGCCACACTTGATGTAAACGCCGTCTCGGTTCTTCCGCCAATACAACTCACGTCAAACAAAACCGTTTTTTGTTGAAAAAACGGTTTTGTTTGACGTGAGTTGTATTGGCAATAGTTGTATTGACAGTTCGTTTGCACTTATTGGCACGTTGAAAATTTAACCTGTCAGAAATTTTCAGATTTTACGTGAGCGAAATCGTGGATGTGTATGAGAAATAGTGCTTCCGATACAAGGTGACTAGTTCAGTGATTGAATGTTGGTATAAAACAGTGAAATAATCCTGACCACTGACTCACAAATGGCATCCAGTGTCATTCAAAATCGGTTTCGTTTGACAGCTCGTTCGTCGCTCTATTCCGAAAAAATAACTGTGACTACCACATCAAAAATGTTTTAATTCAAGCAGGGCTATGATTGTCATACACCGAATCATGTGCATAAACGTTAATTCGAGCATTAATTGACCGAAGAATAGACACAGACAATTAGACACACTGAAGCTATACAAGACAGTTATTACACGTCAATTGATATTAATCATACGCCAGCACGCTACTTTGAAATTCATAGTGCTAGACTCGCTTTATGTTTATGATATTAGCTACAATATTAATAACCAGTCAGTAATAATCAGCAGATTAAAACCTTTTTATTACGTGGATGGGTTCAACGTAACACGTACAGTCAGCGTCAGATAATTACTGACACCTAAAGTAGCCAAAAAGTTCGCATCACGTCTTTATTACAATAAAATTGGAATAAGGTTGTGTTATCAACTTTTTGGCTACTTTGGGTGTCATCAACTATTTGACTCTGACTGTACCAGTGATTTCAGATTGTCACATTAAGGCTTAAAAACACACGCTCTGAAATCAGAAACGCGGTCTATATTAATAGGTTAAAACAACCAAAAATTACAAAAACAATTTTAGTAAAAAAAACTATGTATGTAGAGACCGTATAGTAAGATTATTACTATACGAGTTATATATTTAAATGGTTTACTCTAATAATTCTTAGAAAATACAATAATTATAGACAGAATTATCTTACTTCTCAATATCGTTTAAGTTCCACAAGGTTTCCTTTTCTATGTAAATTAAATTAGTAGTTAAATGGAAACACAAATTAAGCTGAAAAACTGTTTTAAATTAAAAACTGGAGCAGAATCTTATTATGCGCGTATTTCATTTCAAGGATTTCAACTGTTCACTAGTTTCTAGAAATTTCCATTTGCGTTAAAGGTATAAAAACATTTTCCATGCAACTCTACAATGTACCTCAATTTAGCTTTTTCTAAATGGTTAATCGAAAAATTAAATACACTTGAATAAAAATTATCAACTTTTCAAAGAATTTCCTTTTAGATTTTTTTTAAAGATTATTAGTGATTTTTGTAATAACAAAAAGGAACTCCCGTTAGCCCCTCGTACTAAGCAGCGGCGGGGACCGAACCCGCGTTCCTCGGATTACGAGTCGGCCAGTCCGCCCCTTCAACGTTCGGCTATCGTAGCTTCAAAAAAAATTGAAATAGGTAAGTACTGAATTGATATGAAATACTTTAAATCTATAATTTTTTTTGATTAAACGATTTTTGAAAGCATAATTCTATCTCTTAGTTAAAAAATGAAAATTCTGAAAAATTGTTATGCAAAAATGTGGAATCCAAACATGTACTAAAAGATTTATGTTATGTAATTTAACATAAAATTTGGGGTACTTTTTATTAGTATTAAATGATTATAAAGTAATAAATAAAATTATTATAAAGTAATTATTATTAAGTCGGCCGTTTGGTGTAGTGGTTTCGGAACGGACTACTATGCCGAGAGGACCCGGGTTCGATTCCCGGCCGGGTAGAAATTGAAATGATGAATTGTAATTTTTGTGTCGGGTCTGGGTGTTACCATGTTTAATGTGTATGTATTTATAAAAAAAATTAAGTATGTTTATATCCGTTGTCTAGTACCCGTAGTACAAGCTTTGCTTAGTTTGGGACTAGAAGCGCAGTGTAAAATGTCCAAGGATATTTATTATTTATTTATTTATTTTAAATGAGATGGCTTGGTTCACTGGACTGTTTTACAAAGTTACTGGACGGTAACTGTTAGGCACCTATGCATTCTACAAGCTCTCCCAATATACCACTTAGCAACTTTCTAAAAGTTACATAAAACAGTAACAGCTGCCCATGAATGTAAAAAAAAATGTCGCGGTAGCAAAAAATTAGATTTTTCGGACATGGGGAATGAGTAATTTAGAAACACATCAGTGTGTCAAGAGCCAAATATTTCACTATTTCCTTGGGCTAGGCCAATGTCTTGGGCAGCTATTTTTATCGCTTGCCCAGGAAAACAATCGTCTACCTCTTTAGCCAATTGGAAAGAGTTTGGATTCTGCGACAGATATAAATCGCAGCCTGTAAATATTCGAGACAATAGACCGACGTTGCGGAAGCGGGTTATGTTTTACGGCCCCAATCAGAACTGTAATTTATGGCTTTGAATAATTGGATAATTATGTCACTGTCGGATGGTTGAATTAAAATAGTATATTTATAACTGATTTTAAATACTTGACGCTTTTCTATTTATTTTAGGCCTATTTATTTTTCTCTCTTAGTTTAACTTCAAATTGAAAGTCGTTATTAGATCGGCCCTTTTTCAGGGCACTTGCACGTCGTAAATTACGTTACGTTACAGTCATACATGTTCGTTCAGTCATAATAACTAAATTATAACAAATGAAATAAATTAAATAAACTTATATTAGCATAATTATGCTATGCATCTTAATTACTGGAGCAATAACGCACGCAATAACATCGACGAATATAGTATCATTATAAGCGACATACGTATCCATAAGGATACGAAGTCACTGCAAAAATTTGAGTGATAGGCAGGAATCACCCTTACACTGTACTAGACAGCAGTCCTTAACCTAAACTTAAACCTAATTATTGCTACCGACTACTAGATATCTCAGATCTTATCATGATTCGGAAAAAACCAAATGAAACCGCGATCTAACTAAGCACAGTGCCATCTATTGGTACGAGCTTTAATAAGTATATGACTTCAGTCATAATAACTAAATTTTAACAAATGAAATGTATTAAATAAACTTACATTAGAATAATTATGCTATGCAATAATTATGCATCTTAATTACTGGCGCAATAACGCACGCAATAATGTCGACGAATATAGTATCATTATAAACGACATACGTATCCGTAAAGGATACGAAGTCGCTGCAAAAATTTGGGTGATAGGCTGGAATCACCCGTATACACTGTACTAGACAGGAGTCCTTAACCTAAACTTAAATCTAATTATTGCTACCGACTACTGGATATCTCAAAGCTTATCATGATTCGGAAAAAACCAAATGAAACCGCGATCTAACTAAGCACAGTGCCATCTATTGGTACGAGCTTTTGGGTAGGCCCACGCAACCACGAATGTTTGGTGCTGCCACGGCTCATTAGATACGGCAGAAAAAGGAACATAATTTACTATGAGAAATAAATACCCATCAAACTTTTTCTCGCGAGTTTTTCGCGTAGATATCAATAATAATTACCATTGTTCTAAGCCTTATTACTTAACAGTTAAGTTATTTATTTATTCAGTAGTTTTTGCGTGTCTGAGTAACAAATATATCTCCAAAAACATTCACGCACATCAGTCTCGGTTCTATTAATAAATTACAAATCGATCAAACGAGGAAACTCGACTTAATGTGTATCACACATTTATGAAATCTGACTTGTACTATTTGATTTCAACATTTATCACTGTTTTTTATACTACGAGTATCGAGTATGATACAAATATAATATAGCAAAGCAGTATGGTTTTTGGTTTACGTACGAAGTTCATTAGTATATTTACCATGACCGAATTTTTAATAACCCTTTGACCGTACTTTCGGTATGTAAAGCTGCCGAAATATTGAAACGTTTACATTACAAAAAATGTTAGTCGGTGCTTTTAAATTTTAATTAGAAAATGCAGCTAGTCGCATAGCTGGCCTTTTAATTTAACGAATGGATTTTATTTATACAGCATCATTTCAAAGGGGATGCTATTAGATTATATGTATGTGGTTTATTTATTTATTATTAATAATAACGATTGATTTATTAAATATTAACAGAAAAAAGTTTAACTAGCTTTTGTCCACGGTTTCGCCTGCGTGAAATTGTAATGTGTCACAGATCGTTAAAAATATAGCCTATGCTTATGTTATTCTGATTATAGACAATAATAAGTACTGAGTAAAAAGAGTAAACTAAAGTACATATGTACATCCATACAAACTTTCGCATCCGACATAGCTCGCAGAATTGCTAAAATCAAGTGGCAGTGGGCGGGGCACATAGCTCGTAGAGACGATGGCCGTTGGGGCAGGAAAGTTCTCGAGTGGCGACCACGGGCTGGAAGACGTAGCGTGGGTAGGCCTCCTACTAGGTGGACCGACGATCTGGTAAAGGTCGCGGGAAGAGCCTGGATGCGGGCAGCGCAGGACCGTTCATTGTGGAAAACCTTGGGGGAGGCCTTTGTCCAGCAGTGGACGTCATTTGGCTGAAACGAACGAACAAACTTTCGCATTTATAAATTAGTGGAATAATTTCAACGTCGGCCGTCTGGTGTAGTGGCTCGAAACGGACTACTATTCCGGAGGTAGCGGGTTCGATTCCCGCACAGTACAAACATTTGTGTGCATGAACATAATTTTCTATGTATAATAAATATGTATTTACAAAAAAAAAGTATTTAAAAACCTATATTTATATCCGTTGTCTAGTACCCATAATACAAGCTTTGCTTAGTTTGGGACTAAAAGCGCAATGTAATTGTCCAAGGATATTTATTTATTTATTATTATTATAAAAAAAACTACCCAAAAATTACCCACTGACATAACTACGATACAGCAAGACAGAGAAGAGCTTAGATTTTAAATAGGACTCTACTTAAGTTTCTTAATTGTGCTTTATGCTGCTTAACATCAAAATCTGTTTTCAGGCACGGTCCATTAATTAATATTATTAGCCTATCGCATCTGAAAATGACACATCCAGTTAAAGCTAGCTACTGAGCTCAGTACAATCTACATTGATTACTAGTTTAATATGACTGTAAGCTGACTCAAAGGTAAATTAATAATGTCTGCCTTGCGCTATGTGTCAATACATTGTATTATTATTCATGTTATACGTGGACTAAGACAGATAATTAATATTGTAAATAAAAACTTCCTATGTATTTGTGCTTGGGTGACAAGTCACTTAATTAAAAAGCGCTTTTACACATCCCAGTATTACAATAACATTTAAAAAATGTTAAAAATGGCAATCTTTAATTTTTAGTTTAAAAAAACGAACTTTTAGCCACCACTCATGTACTTGAATCCGATGCAGTTATTTTGATAGAGCAGAGTCCACGTGGACTCGAAAAGTGAAGGACGTTTCAAATATAAGAGAGGATGTGTAGTAGGCGGATAGATGTAATATTATGTAGGCTGAATGAGGAAACAGAATTCTCAAGTAAAATAAGTACGCCTTAGTAGAATCGAAAAAGACCAGCACTTTTATTAATAACTCCTGCCACGTAAACCAATATTTTTATTACGATGTCATAATTCAGGTGATAAGTTGACACATAATTTAAAGGACATTGTCAGAAACCGCCTAAAAAACCGCCCAAAAACATTAACCCATCATAATTATTTTCTATTTTTTTTAATACATTAAGCACCCTTTCATTCTAATGGACACTTAAGCATTGAAAAATTAAATAAATAAGTCTTTTAACGTTTATTCTATAATACTATTACAACTTCCGGACGTTTTGGTGCGTGGCATGGTCTAAAACCTATCAAGTTCCATAATTTTTGCCGATAAAATCTGTACGAGGCATTACCGTACTTTATTGCTGGGAGTCCATGTATAGTGATGTTCCTGCGGCCATCATAGACAATAAAATATCGATTTTGAAAATAAAATAAATCGATTAAGCTGCTTTGAAGACTAGATTTGCGTTAAAAGCTAAAAAGATATTGACAGTTTGACACTATTACAAGAAGATATCTAAAGTGTCCAACTGGTCGAAGGTCGTAAATAAAATAAAAATAATTAGGACCATAAACTGATATTCATGGTATCATAACTGTAAAAGTGTCAGAATCCGATGTTGAATCCAATGCCAGTTGAAGTGTGAGAAACATATATATTTTTTTTTATGTGACAGGAGGCAAATGAGCAGACGGATCACCTGATATCAACCTAGTATAGTTGCCAGTCTCTCATAATCTATGCCAATGAGGGTTTTCGCGATTGAAAAATCCGCCAGATGGCAATACGTAGACGTGAGGTCCAAATGCTGCATGATTGGTTATTTTTGACATGACATTGACAGATATCCACCAATCATGCAGCATTTGGACCTCGCGTCTACGTATTGCCATCTCGCGGATTTTTCAATCGCGAAAACCCTCATTCATAGCACATGTATAATAATAGACCAAATGAACTTTTATAGATTGTGAAAGAGAAGATAAAGATTTTATTATTTTATTAAAATCTTGCCACGAGGTAGTTTTTCAGTAGAAACCAGGATTGGATAATCGCTACAGGCAAGTATCAGAACATTTTATAAATATTTTTAATCGATTATATCCATGTGAATCGTTTTAATAAATTGTCATTTTACTTTTTCAATTAAAACTTTTTCAATCCCTAGTCTTGTCAAACTGTCATAATGTCAACAAATTATAAATGTCACGTCAGTTGACTCAATTTCAGTCTTCTGTGCGTTTATTGTATTTTTATTTCAATGAAATAGTGCTAAAGGGTTAGTACTAAAACTGAAAGCCTTTTTTCAGAAAGAAAACCAATGTGGTGCCCTTATTATTCATGCTGTTTGAAAGTTACAAGTCAGTGATACAGAGTTGCCGACATTATAACTCCGTAGTGATACCATACCAAAGAAGAAGTTTTCCTAAACACTTGTGTTGTTTTTATATGTGATCGAATAAAAAGGATTAATTCTACTGCTCAAATGGAATAACTTATCCCAAGAGACCGAATATAAAAAAAACCTCTCCATAGAAATTATCACCATCACGAGGTTGTGAATTTTTTTGAGAATTTGATATTGGTCCTGTAAGAAAAGTAGTTGTATTTCAGTAGTAGAATCAACCCTTCTTGTTTCATCAGCAAGAGTAACTATAAAAACGCCCTGTAGGTAGGTATTATTAAGCTGAAGAGTTTGTTTAGTGTCAAAGACTGTCACACAGTGTAACTTAAATTGGCATATTATGATAATGAACATAAAAACTTAAATAAATATTTATGTTAATATTTTTTCTATTTATTTATTTTCCCAAAGCTTCACAGTGACAGCTGAAACAGCAATACTGTTAACAAAACAGTAAAACTAAACTTGGAACAAACTGTTACAAATATGAGGGGTTTAATATTTTACAAATTAAAATAAAACCGCATGTTGCTTTACTTTCTCGTATAGGTAATAAATGTAATTAATGGCTAGATTATTAATGTTACTTTGTTACCCTCAATAGTGAGGAAATCTTATAAAATGGTAACCCTGATTTTTATTGTCATTCAAGTGCTCTTTCTTCGCATAGGCTTCTGTGATTTGGCCAAGGGCCACACACATTGCGATAACATTATGCGACATTGATTTGACAGCAGCGGAGTGAAGTCTTGCGACTATGCAAAATGATACCCTGTAATCGTAGCGCATACAGACATAGACGGGGCGGGGCACATAGCTCGTAGAGCTGATGGCCGCTGGGGCAGGAAAGTTCTTGAGTGGCGACCACGAGCCGAAAGACTTAGCGTGGGCAGGCCTCCCACTAGGTGGACCGACGATCTGGTGAAGGTCGCGGGAGGTGCCTGTATGCGAGCGGTGCAGGATCGGTCTTCGTGGAAATCCTTGGGGGAGGCCTTTGTCCAGCAGTGGACGTCTTTTCGGCTGAAACGAACGAACGAACGATACGTATTACCACTATTTACCAGACATTACTATTTATTGCATACTCGCCGGATTACACGTAGGAGCACGCGCGTAACAGCTTCGGCCTTGCATTATTATAAGATCTTGTTCCGCCCTTTTACGAACTTCCTCCGTGAGGATATCCCCGCCGAATTCTATGATGAACCTATCAAAAGTCATATTCTGCAATGTCAACCCACCACAAGGTGGACCGACGACCTGATAAAGGTAGCGGGAAGGCGCTGGATGCAGGCCGCTACCAACCGTGCGATGTGGAAGTCATTGGGGGAGGCCTATGTTCAGTAGTGGACGTCCTGTGGCTGAAATGATGATGATGATGAAGAAATGAATGAAAATGACAAATCTTCGAACGTGTATAATACCGTGCCAAAGTAATCATATAATTTTGGCACCTTAATAACTATTGCCGTTTTTGTTGTAAAGATCATGCAGCGCTACTTGCGGATATTATTGGAAAGAAAACTATGTGGGCTCTAGATCTGAAGCCGCTTTAACGAACACGAAGTGCTCATACAATGCGGCGTATTTTCTTCCAGTCTTTAGTCAGGACTTTAGTCGAATTAAAACCCCGGTTGAACGTGATATAGCCGCACTAGAATACGATGCTTTTTTGCATAATCGCAAGACTTCGTTCCGGTGTCGACCGAATGTTATCATGATGTATGTGGCCCAGGGGTTACCGTAGCCGCTAAGGTTTGAAACTTCTTGCTTAAAATATTGTAGTCTTTGGCATAGACTACGATGGTAGTCATGGAGATAGGAGTTTGTTATCTCGTGTCAGATGTAAATGGTGAAAAGAAAACTCATGATTCGTGGTATTTTTATGTAATATGTAGGTATTTTATAAAAGTGGAACCCCGAGTGATCTCCAAAACCCATTCTATTATTATATACGATTCGGCTTCGATATCTATAATACAATAGGAGTTTATTTCATGTGTCAGATGACAAGGGTGGAAACAACCTACGATTCATGTTGTTTATTTACGTGCAATATGTGGGCATATTGTAAAAGTGGAATGCCGAGTTGTATTTCTAAAACTTGTTCTATTATTTTATACTATTTGGCTGCGACTCGGCGTGACGACAATACAAAACATTTTTCGCGAATCGGTGTTCACAATACATTACACAATACACATTCACACAATACATTAGACGCCATGTTGTCATAAACGACATATTATAAAATCGCTGTGATTTAATATTCTTAATCATTAATTTTATGGCAAGTGTCCATCAGGAATCATTGTTCTTACACACAGAATCGTATTATTTCGCTTTCGGGTAGTAATATGTCAAAATTGTTGGTTCTTTAGGCGAACAATGTATGGAGAACGAACATTGTCCTTTCACGCATAACTCGTCGAATTTTGTGAAACAATTAATAATATAATGTTAACTATTCGCGTCGTAATGCGAAATACTCGTTCTGCCTCGATCGTACGCAAACATTTTCAATCCATCACATTTCACGTTTCGTCGTAAAATATTATTGAAATAATAATATGAAGCGAGACCAGAAGCCGATAAAAGTTAATAAAATTCTCTCGGGTTCTGTTCTCCGAGTTCATTTAATTTTGAGGTGAACGAAATAGTTCCTATAATCCAGTTGATGATGAAATTGAAAACAACGGGGAGTTGAATGAGTAAAATTATGGTGATTGTTTTAGTTGTCTCACACTTTTAAAAGCGGTCGCCTCAGAAAATAGACGGGCAGCTGTTGAAGTCTATCAAAGCGCCACAGACGGTGAACAGTACGTTAGAAGAATTGTCCATGGAGAGAGTGAGTATTTCCTTCATACTACCAAAATAAATGTCGACGTAGCCAACTAATTAAATCACACTTTTGTAAATTGTGCGTTGTGTTCTAGAAATAACGGAACGACCGGAATATTTATTATTCACGGCACCTTATAGACTGTGCGAGGGTGAATGTGCGAATGGCAAAAATTTTGTGCTGTCATTCCCGCTTTACATTGGTAAGAAGGGTGTCAAAGCGTACAGGAGTAATTACCAAAGAGATGCATTGAAAGTTCATTCGTTGCGGCCTAACGCGCCGTTCAGAACTAAGCCTAAACGGACGGCATTGACAACTTGCCCGACGCTTCGAGAAAATCCTACCACAGAATCAACCACTACTACGACAACAACAACTGAAGCGACAACTACTACAGAAACGACAACAACAGAAGCAACAACTACAACTGAAGCAACCACTACAACCGAAGCAACAACTACAACAGAAGCTACTACTACTACAGAACCAACTACTATTACAGAAGCAACTACTACTACAGAAGCAACTACGACTACAGAAGCAACTACTACTACAGAAGCAACTACTACAACAAAATCAACCACTACGACAGAAGCAACTACTACAACGGAAACTACTACTGAAAAAACAACGCCAACGATAGATACGGATGAAGAAGACCCAAAACTATTGGACTTATTATACTCAGAAGAAACGACAGTCACGCAAAAAATTAAAAGAACTAAATGCAAAAACTACTCTGGCCTTTGTCTAAAAAAAATAAAGAGAAGGACCCCAGATGAATATATTGACCACAATTTAAACGTCACTGAATCTCAAGAGAAGTTTTTTAATTATGTTGACAATCGTCCTGAATTTGAGGTTAATATTACTCAAGATTATACTATTTAAGCAAAGGTTAATAAATTGAAGGTGAAAGTGTCGAACTTACTTTATTTAACCACTTCTGTCCTAATACTAGTAAACGATAAGAAAAGAAAAAGTAGAGAAAGCTTAGGCTGTGTAGGGGAGTGATATTATTTGTAGAGTGAATCACCATTAATAACAATTAGAATCCAACATACACTAGATTGAAATAAAAGACACAAAATAAATCTGATCGTGGCATTGATTTTAGACAATGTAATCTAGGTAAGTACGTGTTCGTACTTGCTGTTCGGTTTCAATCAATAGTCGGACGGATTCCGTCAGTTGGTCAAAAAAACACACATTGTATATTATGATCATGATATTATAATATTATGGTAGGTAGATGAATAGATAATAACTATATAAATATGCTCGCCTCCTTGGATGCGCGTCACTGGCCATCAAGAAAACTGCATCTTTTCGTCGACGAATTTCGATACTCTTTTGTTTTTTTCTCGCTCTCGACTCCCGATTTTAGACGTATAATTTCCGCGACTTGTAAATAAATTAATAATGTAAACTATTTAATGTTTTTACCCCGTATCTTTGGCTAGCTTCATTTTTACGAAACCCACGAAACCAAATCATTTTCAATGTTTTGCAGAAAGCGGTGATACTTATAATCCTCCCGATCCTCGAAGGAGGTGATCTCCCGTGGCACAAATGGTCGTGGTCAGCACCCCAGGCCCCCATCGAGTACTTCTTCCGAAGACAAGGCAGCATGCCCATTAAATCCCCGAGGGACAACTTCGAGTGCACGTGCCCTCCGCATAGAGGTAACTTACGAATTTAAATTGGATCCTAAACTTATGAATGGAAAATATGAAACTTGCACACGTTGGCAAAAGTTGGACTACGAAATTTTTGTGATGTTTCCATGTTGAAGATTTTTGAAAATATTTTTAAAACGTACTCAGTGATCGTTACGGGATACGAAAAACTGTCGTTTCATTGCCAACCGAACAATGTAATAACCTAATAATAAACAAATAATTTCGTAGCTTCATAATAAAGTCTAGATCATACATCCCTTCACCCATCGTTTTCCAAAAATCTGTGAAATAAGCCTAGAATAAAAATAATTTCACGAAAGGAAAATCTAATTTAACTTGAACTTTGATTTTGTTTTTTTTTTTTTGTTTAGATAGCAGTAAAGAGTATAGAATCTGGAGATTACTAAGTAGAAACATTAACTCGGAATTCTCTAAAAACAAAATAAATGTATCATATCCAAATCCCGCACAAAACTGATATCACATGAAACCACAAGTGGCTTTTCTCCCTTTCTCGGTTTAGGCGCATAATTTCAAAAGCGCAGAACATCAAATCCATAAAAATCTTATTAATTTATGATATTTTTATCCTGTTTTAATTTTGTTAATTAGTTTAACCGCTGAGTTAATGAAATAAAGTAAAACTCGTAGTTAGATTAGGTTAGGTCTAAGATTTTTATGGATTTGACATTTTGCGCTTTTGACATTATGCGGCTAAACCGCTTTTCTCCAGAAAACTGTCTTCGTGATAAGCCAAAATCATTAAAAAACACTAATAAAATTGAGGAAAATGTACTTACCTGTGTATAATAATATGAAAAGGTGAAAGTATTTTTACAAAAACAGACGGTTGAAATAAAACCGGCAGTAAACTCCATACATTTAACAATGCTCTCTAATTATTCAGTCCACTTTTGAATGGAAATATTTTGCTCTAGCCCAACTTGATTTCACTATTGGCATATTCAAGCGTCTCGAAGCGGAGTCCATTAGCATAAATAATTAGCGAACTTTATTACTAGATGTGAATGCTTTAACTTTTCATTATGCAACAGTCAAAGTAGGGGAGACCGAGGAGAGTTATAACAGGGACACTTGTGACTTGTCGATTTTTGGAAACCTAGAGCTCGCAACAGCGCGTATTTGTTAGCTCGACACTTAGGCCGAGTTGCACCACCTAACTTTGACCGTAAGTATAACGATAACCGGCGTATTTTGTATGGAGTTTGACAGATTTTTGACGTTTGTTTAAGTCAAAGTAAGATGGTGCAACCCAGCCTTAAACTAAAAAACGCGCACTGTCAAGAGCTCGCCACCCAGCCCTAAACAAAATAAAAGACGCACACTGTTAAGAGCTCGCTAATAAGTTCCATAAAATCGACAATGTCACAACTCTCCTCTGTTACAACTCACCTCGGTCTCCCCTACTGCTATTAACCATCTTGGGAATGGACACAGGCTCCATTCGTTTTGTTGTTCGAAACTTTTTGCCCTTGTTTCACAGTCTCCGTTCTCAGAACTTAAATAGACCGGTCCATTAAGCACGGACAAATTTTCTCGAAAGTATTAAATTATGTTCCGCCACCGAATAATTATACCTGATGATAATGACTTAATTAGATGATTTATTCCTTGTTACTCCTGTAAAGTATGACTTCCAAGGTAACAGGACTAAACAGAATATTATCATAAAGTTTTCAGTTGTTTTTGCAACATGAATTATTTGTAAATATCACTACTATAAACTTATAGTTAGTTTAGTATATGGGCCGGTAAAATTATAGTTATTGTAGGCTATAATTTTATCGGTTCTCGGTCTTAACAGTCATATCAGAAAGTGGTACTTAATGTAAAAAAAAGATTAAATTGTTTAATTTGCAGAAAATATTTAGAAGGTTTTAAAAGAGTAATCAGTAAAAATAATTTCAGCATTTAATCATTATACTTCTTTTGTTAATTTAAAATTTTAAATTCGGAACCAAAAGAATCATGCCAGGGTGCTTCAAATAACATGCCAGTACATCTACAAATCAATAAAACTTTTTTCTTGTAATAAAGGTACCTGAAGTATAGAAAAAAAACCGGAGGTTTTTTTTGCAAAAGAGTTTATGATTTCGATATTTCGAAAGACTGATATTAACTAGCGTCCTGCTTTCTTACCGTGGGACTCAACATATTATTATTGCGCTGAGTGGAGTCCATTGCCATGGGCATCGCGATCGCTACAGTGCATTTTGTGGCATTACTTACTTATTTTTCTTTTTTTTTCGTTACTACTTTTCTTTGCGCATATTAGATCTTAATAATCATCTTGTTTTGCTATAAATGATAATTACGAATTTTAAATAGATTTTAATTACATAGACGAATTATGTATTAATCATATCAACATACAATTGTTGTCGCGGACATTGAACGTACAGGCAGGTGCAATACTTCCAACTCAGACATGCAGGAATTATTGGCAATTCAACAATTCTTTAATTAATCAGATTGAACTGATAAGTGCGCTCTAATAAAATGAAATAGGGCAGTTGACACATTAGTCAATTTACATACTTATTAACAGCTGTCAAAACGTTACTTCCAAAATTTTGTATATGGCAAAGAGAATTATGACGTCACCAGTTCGCCAACTAAATTGACTATAGCTTGACTACTACCTCGTTCCTACCTGTCTTTCTGGAGTTTTTAATTCACGTTCTTTTGACGTTAGATTCGCGATATTGTAAGTAAATTACAAATATCTGAATTTCTTCTACTGCTAAATTACTGGTCTAAACGCGCTTTCCGAAATCCGCATTCTTTTTAAATAACTTAGGTTAATTTTTACAGTTGTGTCATGGAATAATATTGGCTAATAGTGTCAAATAACTACTCAGTTGTCTATCCTACTGTTGAAGAAACCTATTGTACTTCATATCATCCTTTACTAGACCAGAACGCAAAAATGTTCGTGACCTAGTAAGCTATAATCACATACTTAAAATCCAAAATTTCAAGTTTGTAGGTCATTTAGTTCCGAAGTTAAGCGAAAGCAAAGTTTCGCATTTATGACACTCACTCACTCACTGATGATCATCAAAATAGATCTAAAACTTCCCATAAACTCAGAGAGCTGAAATTTGGTACAGAGTTAGGGTTTAATGGCCACATAAAGGGAAAATTATAAAAACTGGGAAAATCGAAGATCTGGAGTAACACCACATTCATAATTAATACTACTAGCGCATAGCGCCACACCGGCAACGTGGTGTTCGCCTGTACCGGTCACCGCTAGATGGCGCTAGCATTTTAAGCTTCGATTTTCTGCACCGCGGTGTCCAAATTTTTTTTCCTTTCTAGACGCCCCCGTCGATTAGGTTGAAAGTTGTGTAATTTGCATTTCGTTGATTTCGTTTATTATGTCGTTAGTTATTAAAACAATAATAATAATTATGATTCGTTGTCCATTTTAAAGGTCGTTGAGTTTATTTGTGTTTAATATCGTAAAAAAAATGTCGATAATATTAAGGGACGACGACGTTAAATAATTATGCAACTTTCTACAAAAAGAAGTTAAATCCGTCCCACCAAAAACATTCTGTAAAAAACTAACCAAGTCTCGATGGAGCTGCTTGTTTAACTCTAAAAAGCAATGAAATCTAGACAAAGTCGTACCAAGTCTATGGTTCCTTACTGCGATTTCTTTATTATTATAGTTAATGTTGTGTGACTTGACCTTTGAATAATCTTTATTAAGATAATCATACATAAGTATTATTGAAATACGCTTTATTAAGCCTACAATTGACTGGTTATTGAATCAACGTTTTCCAAGTGGCAATTTTCTATCGTCAATGGGTAGCGGTTCTGGCGACAGATTGGTGCAATGGTGTCATGGAGCACCCGGTTTTGTACCCTTCAACGGTCAAGTCACACAACATTAAGGCTGAGTTGCACCACCTAACTTTGACCGTAACTATAACGATGACCGGCGTTTTTTGTATGGAGTTTGACAGATTTCTAACGTTTGTCAAAGTTAAAGTAACTTGGTGCAACCCAGCCTAACTATAACAATAAAGAAATCGCAGTAAGGAACCATAGACTTGTCCACCACTGTCTAGATTTCATTACCTACTTTTTAGAGATAAACAAGCAGCTCCATTGAGATTTGGCTAGTTTTTTACAGAATGTGTTTGGTGGGATTCAACATACTTAGTATTGCATTTTGTCTGTAAGTAATAAGTACTATATTTATCTATGAAGTATGCGGAGAGCTGATATCCGAGTTTTACAATAATTAATGCAACCATTGCATTAATGAAACACGTCAGTCAAAGAGAATATCAATCATCAATGCGATAGGTAAGCCAAATCATTACGGATGCGATGGTATTTATTGACGTATCATTATTTATATTTAACGGATACAAATTTTAAGTAAAAGTACAAAATTATGCAGGCAGCAGATGTAGTTGCTCTCAGGTTTGACTCTAAGTTTTATAACAAATACTCATCATCCAGTGACATACAAAATAAGAGACAGGTAGGTTCCAACATTATTATATTTTTAAAGTGGTACCTATGTATATGTATTTAAGGCAGTTACCTGTTTAAGACATTTTGCATGCGAGCTGACTTTTCTATTGCCATTTTAGAGCGGTTACAACGTACCTACGTTCTATAACTTTAAAAACGTCTTGTCATAATAAAGCCACTTATTAACTAATCACCAATTCCCGGAATTAATGAAAGCTATTTAAATCAAATCGCATCAGAACTTAGCCTTGCAACCAGACTCAATTTAAATGGATTAGAAATTTAGTTCAGTTTCAATAAGTGCCGGGGCCGACGTACTGGCGCTTGTTAGTAACTTTGTACCCGGGTATCATAATAGGACGCACGATCAAAAGGGCGTATCATAATAGATTTTATAGTTATTGTAATTCACGAAGGCGAGTGAGCTTTAGACTAGGCGCATACCGCCGATTTTTAGTTGGCCGATAGTTGGGCCCGATTTTAATTTGTATGAAGAATCGGCCAAATTGAATCGACGTAATGTGCGCACTTCCATACATGCCCATACTTACTGATTAACTGTCCGACTAAACTATCGGCCGACGAAAAATCAATGGTCTGCGCCTAGGCTTACATTTGTGGTGGCTCGCTGTACTTACTGTTCGTTTTTCAAAAGTTTTGATAGACATTACGACATTACACTATCGTCACAGCTATCGTTATATGCATGTACGCGTACACACACAAGTAAAGCTCACTCGCCTTCGTGAGTTGCACCACCACGGCTTATAAAAGCCTTTCATAACATCATAAAGGTAGAAGGAAGGCGCTGTAAGTAGGTATGCAGGCCGCTACCAACCGAGCAATATAGAAAGCATTGTGGGAGGCCCATGTTCAGCAGTGGACGTCCTATGGCTGAGATGATGATGATGAATATGACCTAGGGAAAAACTAGAATAGTTTTTATCCCGGTTTTAGTGTTCCCCACACTGTAAAGACATTCTGTAAAAGTACGAAAGTCAGGCCGACAAAACCGCGGGTAAAAGCTAGTTTCTAACAGTCCATGATAAATCCGCTTGAGTCATGAATACATGAGTCAAAGAGGAACACTAACGAACCATGATACCGTTTAGTTAAATGAAGTAATGGGCTTTTGAGAACTAAGTATTATTAATTAATGAACTGAGCAAATTAAGTCTGTATAAAGCTGTGCATGAGCAACTTAGGTAAAGTTAGGGCGCGTTCAATACTAACACTGTACCTAAGGGGCTTACGGTTAAGTATTAGCCAACTATTGCTTCATATTTAGAGTAATAATATAAGTATACAGGGTGTTAGGTAAATGGGTATATGAGCCGACACTAGCCCGTGGGCATATAAATGGTATGGTGAAGTCAGAAAATTCATTATCTTTATTTTAATTACATATTTTAATTTTCATACAAATCGGATTTTATAAAATTTATTTTGTATGAAAATTAAAAAAAGATGTCAAATTTCTGACTTCCCCATACCATTTATATGCCCATGCTAACATGGGCTAGTGTCGGCTCATATACCCATTTACCTAACACTCTGTATACATACATAATCGAACTCGTCATACCTTACTTTATTTTAAATAAAGTACTTGAATGTTATTAAAAAGTTATTAAAATTTTTATAGCGCTAATACGTTTTTAATAACTTCAAAAAATAATATTCCATGTAATGGGAATTGCAGAATAATTAAGAGTAGGCGCACACCGTTGATTTTTCGTCGGCCGATAGTTTAGTCGGGCAGTTGATCAGTATGGGCATGTATGGGAGTGCGCACACTACGCCGATTCGAATTGGCCGATTCTTCATACAATTTAAAATCGGGCACAACTATCGGCCAACTAAAAATCAGCGGTGTGCGCCTACTCTAAAACGTTAAGTTTATTTCTTTTCAAGACAAACAATACGTAGAGGCTGAAAAAAAAATACTGCAACAAGTTACACCCGTATTCACAAACGATGCTGCTTGCTTAAGTGAAGCATCAAATCAAACGCACAACGTTGAATAGAACTCTGTGATTGGTTCATGTATCACCCTGAGCGTCCACGCGCACTGTGAGACCTCATAGTAATGTTTGTGAATACGGGCGTTAGTGACCTTTATATTAATACAACCTTCCTAATATAAAAGCTGTAATCATTCTACATAAATATTAGAGCATAATATAGAAAATCCATTAAAATAGACATACAGAGGGTATGTAAGATTCAATCAATAACTGCATTTCACCAGAAGAACCTACGTTACTTTTCCCTTATTTGCTTCCGGCAGAACCCCCCAGTACGCCACTCGCGTTTTCCCCGATTTCCGGAAATGCTCAGAATAGGAAGTACCGTAGCAAGTTTTATTGATGTATGGAAGTCACAGCTGCTCAATTTATGACTTGAAAAGCAAATAGTAACTCGATAAATTAGAAATCCAAACATGTAACTCGATAAAAATATATGTGATCCAGTTTTATCGATTGAGAAAATTTTTGTGTTTTTTATTATTATTATTTATTATTTCTGTTCGTTTGTAAAATTATCTTATTATGTATATTGCGCTCCGCGTTGACCTATTTTTCAATCTTAAATACATATTTTCACTAAGTCGTCACTTAAATCTACTTATTTTTTTTTTTTTTTTTTTTTTTATTATATATTATAATTTATACTTTTTCTATTTTTTAGGGTTTCGTACCTCAAAAGGAAAAAACGGAACCCTTATAGGATCACTTTGTTGTCCGTCTGTCCGTCCGTCCGTCTGTCAAGACCCTTTTTCTCAGGAACGCGTGGAGGTATGAAGCTGAAATTTATATCAATTACTCAGGTCTACTGTCCCTTGAAGCTGTGAAAAAATCAAACTTCTAAGCCAACGCAATCAAAAGATACAGCCGTTTATGCCGCAAATTTTCGACACTTGCAAGGGAATCAAAACCTACAGGGTGCTTCCCGTGAACTCAGAATCTTGAAATTTGGTACGAAGCAACGTCTTATAGCATAGATAAAGGAAAAATTACGAAAACCATAAATTTTTAGTTACATCACATAATATATTTTTTTTTATAAATTTAAACTTACTACCCATTTCCTCATAAACGCGTAGAGGTATTAAATTGAAATTCATACTAAATACTCAGGTCTATAATACCTTTAAGCTGTAACAAAATCAAACTTCTATGTCAACGCAATCAAAAGAAACAGCAATTTAAGCTGCATATTTTGAAACTCGCAAGTACTCGCAAGGGAATCAAAACCTAAAGGGTACTTCCAGTCGACCTAGAATCTTGAAATTTGGCATGAAGCAACGTTTTATAGCACACATAAAGGAAAAATTCCGAAAACCTTAAATTTTTAGTTACATTACAAAATATATATTTTTTAATAAATATAAACTTATTACTTTTTTCCTCATGAACGCGTAGAGCTATCAAGTTGAAATTCATATCAAATACTATAAAATAAAGGATTACTTAAACGATAAAGAGATCTTTGTCTTAAATTTATGCTCCTCCATCTTTCCCCATTGTAATGTTATGAATTTCATTTTGCAATAAAAATACCATAGTTATGACTCGATTGTCGTAATGAACGAACTTTGTAAACCTTGCCGGTTTGTACGGAACCCTCGGTGCGCGAGTCCGACTCGCACTTGGCCGGTTTTTTTTATCCACAACGAGGAAGCTCTTGACCTGTATCTCACCTGATGGTAAGTGATGATCAGGCCGAAGGTGGAAGCGAGCTTCACCCGGAATCCTCAACCACGGAGGAACTGGCTATCTACTTCAGACGCAGAGGTCCCGGGTTCGATTCCGCATATCCGATTCTAGACATTATCTTTCAATGGATTTCTAATCATTTATGTAGTTTAGCATAATTTCAAACATCTTTAATTTGTATGGAATACGCTACACTACGGATACTACGTTATTTTGAAACCTACCCGTAATGATGACGTCTTTAAAAATGACAGTTTTTTGGCCAAACTTCAAAAACAATTCATGTCGTACTCTTATATCTCTCGTGTGATGTATCACTATGACGAAACAACTATAATTTGTGGATTAGATCCGCATTATAGTTTTGAAAAATAAACGTATGTACATATGTATCACGCTCTCATACGAAAGTTTGCAAAAACTTGAACGTAACGTACCGGGAGAGTTTTGCGCATAAACAAAAACTTTATCCATCTTTGCATTTAGGGAATATTTGAAACGGGCATATTTTAAATAAAATTTATGGGCGGGTTCTGCAAGTACAGTATTTTGGCTACGATCAGCTTAATTATGTCTCAGAATTAACCTCAATTAAAATTGTATAAGGCTGCTTTATTTAGAAATGTTTAGAAATTATTTAGAAATAAAGAAATCGCAGTAAGGAACCATAGACTTGTCCACCACTGTCTAGATTTCATTACCTACTTTTTAGAGATAAACAAGCAGCTCCATTGAGATTTGGCTAGTTTTTTACAGAATGTGTTTGGTGGGATTCAACATACTTAGTATTGCATTTTGTCTGTAAGTAATAAGTACTATATTTATCTATGAAGTATGCGGAGAGCTGATATCCGAGTTTTACAATAATTAATGCAACCATTGCATTAATGAAACACGTCAGTCAAAGAGAATATCAATCATCAATGCGATAGGTAAGCCAAATCATTACGGATGCGATGGTATTTATTGACGTATCATTATTTATATTTAACGGATACAAATTTTAAGTAAAAGTACAAAATTATGCAGGCAGCAGATGTAGTTGCTCTCAGGTTTGACTCTAAGTTTTATAACAAATACTCATCATCCAGTGACATACAAAATAAGAGACAGGTAGGTTCCAACATTATTATATTTTTAAAGTGGTACCTATGTATATGTATTTAAGGCAGTTACCTGTTTAAGACATTTTGCATGCGAGCTGACTTTTCTATTGCCATTTTAGAGCGGTTACAACGTACCTACGTTCTATAACTTTAAAAACGTCTTGTCATAATAAAGCCACTTATTAACTAATCACCAATTCCCGGAATTAATGAAAGCTATTTAAATCAAATCGCATCAGAACTTAGCCTTGCAACCAGACTCAATTTAAATGGATTAGAAATTTAGTTCAGTTTCAATAAGTGCCGGGGCCGACGTACTGGCGCTTGTTAGTAACTTTGTACCCGGGTATCATAATAGGACGCACGATCAAAAGGGCGTATCATAATAGATTTTATAGTTATTGTAATTCACGAAGGCGAGTGAGCTTTAGACTAGGCGCATACCGCCGATTTTTAGTTGGCCGATAGTTGGGCCCGATTTTAATTTGTATGAAGAATCGGCCAAATTGAATCGACGTAATGTGCGCACTTCCATACATGCCCATACTTACTGATTAACTGTCCGACTAAACTATCGGCCGACGAAAAATCAATGGTCTGCGCCTAGGCTTACATTTGTGGTGGCTCGCTGTACTTACTGTTCGTTTTTCAAAAGTTTTGATAGACATTACGACATTACACTATCGTCACAGCTATCGTTATATGCATGTACGCGTACACACACAAGTAAAGCTCACTCGCCTTCGTGAGTTGCACCACCACGGCTTATAAAAGCCTTTCATAACATCATAAAGGTAGAAGGAAGGCGCTGTAAGTAGGTATGCAGGCCGCTACCAACCGAGCAATATAGAAAGCATTGTGGGAGGCCCATGTTCAGCAGTGGACGTCCTATGGCTGAGATGATGATGATGAATATGACCTAGGGAAAAACTAGAATAGTTTTTATCCCGGTTTTAGTGTTCCCCACACTGTAAAGACATTCTGTAAAAGTACGAAAGTCAGGCCGACAAAACCGCGGGTAAAAGCTAGTTTCTAACAGTCCATGATAAATCCGCTTGAGTCATGAATACATGAGTCAAAGAGGAACACTAACGAACCATGATACCGTTTAGTTAAATGAAGTAATGGGCTTTTGAGAACTAAGTATTATTAATTAATGAACTGAGCAAATTAAGTCTGTATAAAGCTGTGCATGAGCAACTTAGGTAAAGTTAGGGCGCGTTCAATACTAACACTGTACCTAAGGGGCTTACGGTTAAGTATTAGCCAACTATTGCTTCATATTTAGAGTAATAATATAAGTATACAGGGTGTTAGGTAAATGGGTATATGAGCCGACACTAGCCCGTGGGCATATAAATGGTATGGTGAAGTCAGAAAATTCATTATCTTTATTTTAATTACATATTTTAATTTTCATACAAATCGGATTTTATAAAATTTATTTTGTATGAAAATTAAAAAAAGATGTCAAATTTCTGACTTCCCCATACCATTTATATGCCCATGCTAACATGGGCTAGTGTCGGCTCATATACCCATTTACCTAACACTCTGTATACATACATAATCGAACTCGTCATACCTTACTTTATTTTAAATAAAGTACTTGAATGTTATTAAAAAGTTATTAAAATTTTTATAGCGCTAATACGTTTTTAATAACTTCAAAAAATAATATTCCATGTAATGGGAATTGCAGAATAATTAAGAGTAGGCGCACACCGTTGATTTTTCGTCGGCCGATAGTTTAGTCGGGCAGTTGATCAGTATGGGCATGTATGGGAGTGCGCACACTACGCCGATTCGAATTGGCCGATTCTTCATACAATTTAAAATCGGGCACAACTATCGGCCAACTAAAAATCAGCGGTGTGCGCCTACTCTAAAACGTTAAGTTTATTTCTTTTCAAGACAAACAATACGTAGAGGCTGAAAAAAAAATACTGCAACAAGTTACACCCGTATTCACAAACGATGCTGCTTGCTTAAGTGAAGCATCAAATCAAACGCACAACGTTGAATAGAACTCTGTGATTGGTTCATGTATCACCCTGAGCGTCCACGCGCACTGTGAGACCTCATAGTAATGTTTGTGAATACGGGCGTTAGTGACCTTTATATTAATACAACCTTCCTAATATAAAAGCTGTAATCATTCTACATAAATATTAGAGCATAATATAGAAAATCCATTAAAATAGACATACAGAGGGTATGTAAGATTCAATCAATAACTGCATTTCACCAGAAGAACCTACGTTACTTTTCCCTTATTTGCTTCCGGCAGAACCCCCCAGTACGCCACTCGCGTTTTCCCCGATTTCCGGAAATGCTCAGAATAGGAAGTACCGTAGCAAGTTTTATTGATGTATGGAAGTCACAGCTGCTCAATTTATGACTTGAAAAGCAAATAGTAACTCGATAAATTAGAAATCCAAACATGTAACTCGATAAAAATATATGTGATCCAGTTTTATCGATTGAGAAAATTTTTGTGTTTTTTATTATTATTATTTATTATTTCTGTTCGTTTGTAAAATTATCTTATTATGTATATTGCGCTCCGCGTTGACCTATTTTTCAATCTTAAATACATATTTTCACTAAGTCGTCACTTAAATCTACTTATTTTTTTTTTTTTTTTTTTTTTTATTATATATTATAATTTATACTTTTTCTATTTTTTAGGGTTTCGTACCTCAAAAGGAAAAAACGGAACCCTTATAGGATCACTTTGTTGTCCGTCTGTCCGTCCGTCCGTCTGTCAAGACCCTTTTTCTCAGGAACGCGTGGAGGTATGAAGCTGAAATTTATATCAATTACTCAGGTCTACTGTCCCTTGAAGCTGTGAAAAAATCAAACTTCTAAGCCAACGCAATCAAAAGATACAGCCGTTTATGCCGCAAATTTTCGACACTTGCAAGGGAATCAAAACCTACAGGGTGCTTCCCGTGAACTCAGAATCTTGAAATTTGGTACGAAGCAACGTCTTATAGCATAGATAAAGGAAAAATTACGAAAACCATAAATTTTTAGTTACATCACATAATATATTTTTTTTTATAAATTTAAACTTACTACCCATTTCCTCATAAACGCGTAGAGGTATTAAATTGAAATTCATACTAAATACTCAGGTCTATAATACCTTTAAGCTGTAACAAAATCAAACTTCTATGTCAACGCAATCAAAAGAAACAGCAATTTAAGCTGCATATTTTGAAACTCGCAAGTACTCGCAAGGGAATCAAAACCTAAAGGGTACTTCCAGTCGACCTAGAATCTTGAAATTTGGCATGAAGCAACGTTTTATAGCACACATAAAGGAAAAATTCCGAAAACCTTAAATTTTTAGTTACATTACAAAATATATATTTTTTAATAAATATAAACTTATTACTTTTTTCCTCATGAACGCGTAGAGCTATCAAGTTGAAATTCATATCAAATACTATAAAATAAAGGATTACTTAAACGATAAAGAGATCTTTGTCTTAAATTTATGCTCCTCCATCTTTCCCCATTGTAATGTTATGAATTTCATTTTGCAATAAAAATACCATAGTTATGACTCGATTGTCGTAATGAACGAACTTTGTAAACCTTGCCGGTTTGTACGGAACCCTCGGTGCGCGAGTCCGACTCGCACTTGGCCGGTTTTTTTTATCCACAACGAGGAAGCTCTTGACCTGTATCTCACCTGATGGTAAGTGATGATCAGGCCGAAGGTGGAAGCGAGCTTCACCCGGAATCCTCAACCACGGAGGAACTGGCTATCTACTTCAGACGCAGAGGTCCCGGGTTCGATTCCGCATATCCGATTCTAGACATTATCTTTCAATGGATTTCTAATCATTTATGTAGTTTAGCATAATTTCAAACATCTTTAATTTGTATGGAATACGCTACACTACGGATACTACGTTATTTTGAAACCTACCCGTAATGATGACGTCTTTAAAAATGACAGTTTTTTGGCCAAACTTCAAAAACAATTCATGTCGTACTCTTATATCTCTCGTGTGATGTATCACTATGACGAAACAACTATAATTTGTGGATTAGATCCGCATTATAGTTTTGAAAAATAAACGTATGTACATATGTATCACGCTCTCATACGAAAGTTTGCAAAAACTTGAACGTAACGTACCGGGAGAGTTTTGCGCATAAACAAAAACTTTATCCATCTTTGCATTTAGGGAATATTTGAAACGGGCATATTTTAAATAAAATTTATGGGCGGGTTCTGCAAGTACAGTATTTTGGCTACGATCAGCTTAATTATGTCTCAGAATTAACCTCAATTAAAATTGTATAAGGCTGCTTTATTTAGAAATGTGTATCATAGATATTTCAACTTAACTATCATAATCTATCATAAAATATGTTCATCAGTCACACGATAAAAAGAGTTAACCTTGTTTTGGAATAGTATCTACCTACCTGTTAACTAAAAAAGCGCTTTGTAATGATATATTTTAATAAAATCTTATTCTTTAATACTTTTCATTATCCTTCAATTCATAAGAAGTATCTCCATTAAAGCAGCTAACAATAATTAAAACTAGCTCTCCAGGGCAATCTAATGCCTCTGACGCAGAAATACTAGACTGGAACAGTCTTTCATCGATATTAAAAATAATTTATGCAAAAAATTACGAATATTTAAATTGAAAGTAAGTAATGTAATTTTAAATGGAAGCTAATTTAATTTGGTCATTAGTGATGGATGGAGATATTGAATATTCACAACTGTACCTACTGGGAATTATTTTTTAATCACCATAAATTACCGTTTCTGCCAAAAAAAACCTAAGTAATAGACTATTCTGTACAACTGATGTGTAATTATAGAAACAAACAAACAAGTTTGTGCTTAACACCTCAAAACATATCGTATGCTTTAATGGCAATAAAAAGATTTACAGAGTAGAGAACCCAACACAAAATCAATTATACCTAACATACGATTACTAACATGGGACTGCACAGCTCTTTGGCACGAAAACGGGACTAATCCCGCCTCTCTTTCCCACTACTGCAACTCCTGTATCCAGGATCTAGCCTCCAATAGAACCCAATGGAACCCAACCAGTGAAAGTTGAGTTGTGTAGGGGATAGCTTGCTGTCTAGGAAGCTGCAACGAATACAGACGCAGAAAACTAAATCTAATCTATACTTATAGGTACTTACAATAAACCTGTAGAGAGGTCAATTCTGTACATGAAATATATTTTCAAAATAACTATTAGGGGGTGATTAGTGATCGATACTGATGCCAAAAATGCAATCAGTAAAATTTTTGTCTGTCTGTCTGTCTGTCTGTCTGTATGTTCCTTATAGAAACAAAAACTACTTGACGGATTTTAACGAAACTTGGTACAATTATTCATCATACTCCTGGGCAGGTTATAGTATACTTAGGAATTCCCACGGGAACAGGAATTAGCGGGAAAATCCTTTTGTACGAAAAATCTAAACCGCTTAAGTTAGACGCTTGAAATTTGGCATGTAGGTACCTTAGTAAACTTAAAGCTTAGTTACAACAAGGAATTCCCGAAATTCACACGGGATCGGGAATTAGCGGGAAAATCCTTTTGTATGAAAAATCTAAACCGCTTAAGTTAGACGCTTGAAATTTGGCATGCAGGTACCTTAGTAAACTTAAAGCTTAGTTACAACAGGATATTGCAAAATTCCCACGGAAACGGGAGTTAGCGGGAAAAAATATTTGTATGATAAAATCTAAACCGCGTAAGATATATGAAGGGGGTAAAACGGGATCCACGCGTACGAAGTCGCGGGCGGCCGCTAGTTCAACAATAATTGCCCTTAAATCACATTCCTCATTCTGCGAATAATCATAATGTTCTGAAGTTTGTACGATAGAACATAGAAAAGGGCAGCTCAGCGGGATTACTTCGAAAAACGTTATCCGAAGTTACGAGTGTTGCCATATTCCTTCACAGGCAAAGAGTGAGTGATGGTGACAGATAGACCTGAAACTACTTAAACAGCGTTTCGAAGTAGTCCTACCAATCCATATATGCCCGGAGGTACGAAAACGACCAAATGGTACAACTACAAGTTCTCTTCCGATGCCTATAAAAGAAACTGTAAATATGCCAAATTACATAAAAATCTGAGATTTTAATCTGGGCATATATGGGCTAATCTTCAACTGGTCATTAAAGGCCTGATTCTGTCAAATGCAAACAAAGTGCTATTAAATTGGCGTTTTGAAAAAAGTGATGTACTCTAGTAATTAATTTAGCTGCACGCTCCATTTGATGAGATTGATCAGCGTCTCCACTCCACACAACTAGCTTGTGCTTGCGGGCCCAGCTGCCAGCTGTCGATGCCACAAACGATGACAGATATCGAGCGATTGACTCATCGACTATTGATGCATCGGGGCAATAAGTAAAGGATCGTTTGCTGCACTATTAATCACACGGCGTACTTGGCCGGTCACTAGCTAAAGAAAATCTATAATACACTCGACATCAAATAAATCGCACCTCCCGCAACAAGCACTTTCAAACGTATGCATCCCCACTTCCCACCAATATTGGCATCATTTGAAAGCCTAGTTCTAAGCTTCATTTCATTAAAGAAAATGTTTTTACCCCAAAAATGTGTCTTTAGAAGGATCCAGAGTCACTTCTTCAAAAAATAGGTAGTTACGCTTGAGCCAACTTTTACGACTATAAAACTGTTAAGTTGGGATTAATCGCTATCAATCTGTTAAAGAGGACACGTGAGATCATTATTTGGTTTTATAACCATAAAAATTGGTTTAATTGATCCCAGAGGTGAGGCCAAAGTGAGGTCTTTTTTCAAGTCACATTTATGGTAGATATATGTTAATCATTTCTTAAGAAATTAAATGTGTTTTTTTTAAGGATATTTATTGGGCTTTCAAATAACACCAATATTTTTGGGGCAGCATGATTGTGTCAGAAGAAAATCTTAAAAGTTCGCGTCGCGGAAGGTGCGGTTTATTTGATGTTGAGTATACATATATAAAAATGAAACCCGTTTTCCGTTGTCACGACATAACATGAAAACGGCTTGACCGATTTGGCTGATTTTTTTTTGTAGTTTTCTTATACTCTGTACAAGGTTTTTACGGAAAAAAATATAAAGAAAATCTCTACGCTAAGGCGGTACGAAGTTCGCCGGGTCAGCTAGTTAACAATAATAATCACTCAAAGACACGCCATAGAACAAATAATTTTCACGTAGGTTTTCTTTGAAGTACGTAACGTGTGATTTATTAATTATGACATAATTTTATGCTCCTTTCCTAACGTTAATATAGATACCAAATAATAAGCATTTCCGATAGCTTTTTTCAACAGAGAAGCAAAACAAATCAGTACAGAACTTTTTTATTTAGAACTAGAATCAATATTTGAGATTAGCAATAAGTAAATGACAAAATATGCTCTTATTTCATTTTATTTCCTTTTCAGAATGTGAAGTTGAGTTCAAGATGAACGAAGATATGGTCGAGTTTCTCAAACTCCGTGGTTTGCTCAAAAAAGAAGATATTGTATCTTATCAAAAAGATATAGAAGATTATCGGAAGAGCAACGGCTTGTCGCCAAAGGAGTACATTCGGGAGAACAGGTTCAGAAGGAGTAACATCGACGACGATGATGATGACTGTTGCTGTCCCCCTCGCTCTGTGATGATGCCTACTTTCATCACAGAGAAGAGGTTCGACGAAATGGTCGAGCAGTTTGATAAGAAGCAAGTGCCACCGTCTGTAATGATAAAATAGTTTTTTGGTCGGCGAATTTCATTGTTATCCTTTATTGAATAATCCATGTTTCAAGTCAAATGCTACTCCAATAGGTTTATTTTCAGTAATCAATACTTTCAGATCATTAAATATGGCCGGTGGACATGCGTCACTGGCGCGTATGAATTGGTCAGCAAAACGAAATCAATTATTGACAGGCAAACTGGTTGAACGTACATAATGTCACATAGATCTAAAACATCGGGACTTGTACGAAACAAAAAAGTTTTGGACGTAATTATTGTGAGAAAGTAGGACCTACACTCATTCGCCGCGCTACTCCGTCAAATAATTAATTGATGCACAAAAACATATTATAAAGTAGTAAATTAATTACAAAATTATACGTAACACAAAGTTGAAAAGCAAGAAGTGACACAAATTTGAAAAGCAAGATCGAAAGAAAAATATCCAATAACCGAATCCTTTCCACTTATTTGACCATATCCGGCCGGGGGGGTTTGCTCAGGTTTCAATATTTTCGCAGCTAGGAAGTGGATTAAAGGCCAACCCCTCCAAATGGTCAGATTTCTAAAAAGTACAGACAGGTTTTCCAGCGCCCTACGGCTTTTTAAAAATTGGATCTGCGAACACTTCCTAAGTGTTGATAACAGAGCGCGCTTTAATTATAGGTCGGTGTTGATTCTGTTTGCCTACCCGCGCCGCACCGGTGGCACACCGGTGGCGTGTACGGTGCAAATGGGCCATTCTTAAATTTGTGCCAAATTTATTTTTAAAATTAAAGATTTTTTTTTAAACTTTTTGCGATGTGTATCGAAAGTATAAACCAAAAGCATACTTTTGATGTATATGGACAACCTTAAAGCCTTCGGAAAGGAAACAAAATAGCCTACGTAAACACGGCTGTGACACTGCATGACACGGATGTGACAGTTTTACATTTTTACTGTAAATAATAATATTTATGTTGTTAAATTTATATCATAATAGTTTAAATTGATTAACAATAAAATACACTAAATTCGTTTCATCAACAAAGGTGTTATTTGGTAATATGTACTTTTTTCTGAACATCCAAAAATTTAATCAAAATTGAGATCAAAAATACCGTCAGGTAGTTAATATATCTACTAGATAATAAAAAAAATAGACTTTTTATTATTGGCACTATCTGATCATGCTTCCGATATGCTACCTACATGGTTTCGATATGATAATATGCTTAACAAATTAGTAAATCTTAAACACAGTAGGTACCTAATTGAGTATCAAATGAGATTTCTGTAGGATTCACATAACAGTTGGTTTTGACAACTTAAACATGTTTCATAGTCACCGTACCACTAAAAATATGGTTAATAGCAATTCCTTTTAAAACAACTCCGACCACCTCTGCAGGGCCTTTACCGGGAGCTGTCTCAGTAAAATTTGATATTACTGCAGAAATGAGAAAGTGCAATAATTTTTCCTTCGTGGCATCTAGAAAATCATACTAGCGAAAAATAAGTACACTTACTAAAAGGCTACTCCTAAAAATTGCACAATACACAAAATAATTTAGCAGAACAACAAAAACTATTAAAATAATAAAAATAGAATGTCACAACCACGCGATGTAATGTCACGACCATGTACTTAAATAATTTGCGGTAGTGACACATTTTTAATACCATGGCCGTGACAATTTGGAACGTGTCCGATATATCCAAAAAACTATCTGTGAATTAGCAGATCTTGTGCAATTATCTGAAACTATACTGCATGAGGTACATAATTATGTTTTATACAATAGCGTGACATTGATACCTACCTTTAAAAACCGTACACGGGATGGACGTGTTATGGTTGTCCCTTTTTTCAAATAAATAGAAAATATTTTTTTGCGACTCACTCACTACGTTCAGCCATTTGCAAATCTAATAAGATGACAATGTTACTGTTCTAAAAAAACTTAGCAAGGGATGTCAATATCAAAGATAGTTTTTTACCGAGTTACGCATATTTAAAGTGGCGCAGGTGGTTGTGACACAAAAACTGCTCACACAATGTTTGGTGTTCAAAATCAAAAATGGTAATTATTATTGATATAAATTTTTAACAGTCTTATTTAACATGTATTAATCTTGCATAATTACTGTAATATTTATCAAAATAACATAACATCTCTTCAGAAAAAAATATTGTATGTCCAAATCCGGGAATCTCACACTACACGGTCCGTGACATTTTGGACTTGTAACTTTTTTTAAATATTCTTCTAATAGTTTTATGATAAAAATGATATTGGGCCTAGTTAATAGAGGTATTTTACTAAGTAAATTAATATGCAGTGCACTGATTTTCTTTAAAAACATGCTATTCTTACATCTCACACAAAAATGCGTAAGAATAAGAATGGCCCAAATACTTTCTATTTTATTGTGTTTGTATTCGATGGGAATGGGGTAAAAAGTTGTGTCGAAATAAAACTTTTTTACCAGTTTGACAGATGAGAATTTATATCCTTTCTTGTTTCCCGCGGCTTTGTCCGCTTTGTCAGTATGTTACATAAAGTAGGACTTAATTGACACATTGTAATTTGGTCAATTAACTCAATATCGTTGAAAATTAGAGCCTTACGTTATTCGTCTGTAACATAAACACTATAACTACAGTTACTTGGCGTTCAATACATTTTTCCTAAATTTTAAATAATTTATTATCATCACAAACTTTCACATTTAAATCTGATTAGTAATCTTTATCTTAGCACTAAAAACGTACATGCTTTATGAGACAGATTAGCCGAATTTTAATAGAGAAAAATAACAGAATTTGTCCTTCATTTCGTTTGTCTGTTATTGTATTAATTAATCCCAGTTGTATTTGCAGAAGGAATGCATTAGATTGAGACCCAACAGCTGGCGTAGTGACGCCTCGGAATATCAAACAATCTTTTATTTATGAGTTCCTAAAAAAAAAGAATGTATTTCAAGTTCAATTCTTTTTTTAAATTTATTCATTTACATAAATCCTTAAATCTGGCCTTCAATTGTTTTCATGGAATCGAGGTGCACTGTCATCATTTCGTGGATAAATTACTTGTTTTCTAATTTATTTATTGCATTGCTGAACACTGAACATACCCAGATAAGATTGTTTTTTTTTAGGTAGTTGCAATTGTTGCAAACTCTTATACATATAGGTAAGCATTTTAAGGAAATACTTAGGCAACTCTTGAGAACTGGTTTTCTTAAAATTCGTTCCTTTTTACTTAAAAAAGTATGCTCCAAAATACTGAGATACATGTTCAAATGCCGATTGTCATGTGACGTAGGTACATACGAGAAGTAAAAGCACCTACTTTAAACTGATTACTAAATAAATTTTAAATAATTGTTTTGTCAATTATACAAATTAAGCACGAGTCGAAATCTATTTTGATCGTATTTCAGAGCATCCGCCTCTGCATGTGGACTTACGATGTCAAGCTAATGAAAATGAACTCATGAATGCAGTTTAACGTTTAAGCCAGACTTTTGACGCTTAAACCCAGTTCAGAGTGAACCAAAGGTCTAAGGCTTCGTCCACACTATTAGAATATTGGGCAGTTTCCTGTATGTCTGATAAAACTTGGCTCCCTTTACCCTCACGTGGTTGTATGCACTTAGCATGTTGAATTAAATTAAAACCAGAAACCTAAGTGTTTAACAGCTTCTATAAGCATACTAAAGTCATTAAGTCAAGAATTTCATAGTTATTCTCTTCACAATATTTTCATGTCTATGTACGAATGACAGAGCAATGAGCTAAGTACCTAAGAATCTTATATGTTAGCTGTAATAAGCGCTGATTCGTAACAAAAATGTAGTTATGCGCTTGGACTGCACTAAATGTAAAACATATCCATTTTTGTTACCTATTAAAAGGACTGCATGATATCAGAAGCATAACAATACAAGACTGCCATAAGTAATTTTTATTAAATGCTCATCTGCACATACATCGAATCCATCAGACAAAATAAAAGAGATAATTAAAAGTATGCCAAAAAACACAAATGTAACATGTACGCCCACGCGTATTCGATTTCGCAGGGTAGTTTCGACATGGAAATGCATTAACTACCGCCTACCGCCTCCGGCAGTTCGTACTGGACATCAGCGCCAGATGTGGTTGGGGGTTTTAATCCCGCCGGGAGCAACTGCTAGTGTGATGAGCGCGAGTATTTTGCCTCGGAATCCTTGACGTTGACGTTGAATAAGCTCTGCCTAGTGGGAATTATGACTTGTGAGATTTTGTTTGTTTAATGCTGTCAGTAATTCTCTTATGCCTGATTTGGAAAGTCGAATACTAGATTTTCTGCCTTCTATTGAATATAGAATTAAATTGAACCCGTGAAAAAGTCAGTTGAACTATTATTTTTACTATGTATGTATATTAAAATAAATACTAACCTTGAGAGGAAATTAATTTGACAAATAGAAAACTATTTAAAGTACCTACTTAAATTATTACCTATTGAAACCAGTACTTATGTTATGTTACAGCCGTAGTATAAATCCCAGTTCCCAAGTCCATAAAAAGTAGTAATTTATTTCATTTTTCAGTGTGTGCATTGTGGTATTGATTCAAAGAACTGTATAGTCGGCGTTGAAGCAGAATGTGAGTTCACTTTCAAAAGCAAATACAAAAACAAATGTTAGTTTTTCACAAAAACATGGCAATTCAATTACTACAGCTTCCTTCCCCGAGGCAGTGTGCATCTTTGTTTAGTTTTTACTGAAAAAATCTTTTCGCACACACAAACAGACGCGCTATAAAAACAAATACATGTACGCTTGTAAACGCAAAAATTCACTTCGGTAGTAGTTACCACAGCCCAAACTGATGAGATTGTTTTATATTTTTATAGAGCACTTATTTTGAATATAATAATGTACTCTTGTAAAGCATAATATCAATTTAGGTTACATGCAATGTTACTATAGCTGGGCACCGTTAATCAAATAGTTAACTTCGTTAATCGTTAAACCGTTAATAAAAAAATTAACTTCGTTAAACGTTAAAACGTTACATTTCGCAAGATTTAACGCAAGTTAACGTTAATCGTTAATCCGTTAACACATGATAATAAAACGAAAAAAATAATTGTATGCAAGGTTCAAATAATTTCGAAAGCTTGTATCGCGCATGGAATTTATTCCTCTTTTATGTTTGCGCTATAAGCTTTCGAAATTATTTGAACTTTGCATAAGCACAATTATTTTTTCGTTTTAGTACAACTGCATTTCAGAATAAAAGCTTGTTTTTAAAAAAGTTTTTTAATTATTATAATTTTATTTTACACTTTTTAGTAGTATCTCACTCTCAGAGCCTTGGTTCAATTACAATACAATTTAGCACCAAAGTGCTCGAAAAGACAAATCCAGCAAACCCAAACTCGATAAGTTTCCACCGTTTCGTTTAGGAATTCCTATGGCCACCTCCTGACCCCATCATCAGGACCCTGGACATCATCTAGTACTAAAGTGCTCGAAAAGACAAATCCAACGAACCCAAATTCGATGCGATGCCGCCGTTTAATTTAGGAGCTCCTATGGTCACCTCAAGACTCCATCATCAGACCAGCTCAATGGTACTTATGGTACCATTGAGCTGGAACAACTATACCATTACCATTATACCATTGAACAACTATATCTGTTATAGCATCTACAGCAATAAACAGCCTTCTGACGATCTAAGCATAAAAATTCACAACTGCAATGCTGTTGATGCTGATAGGCTGAACTGCAGCTGCCCGAAAATTCAAAGGGTCGAGCAGACGAAATACTTAGGTGTTTATGTGGATCAGCGACTGTCTTGGTATCCGCATCTAGAACATGTCATCTCAAGAGTCAGGAAGCTGACATGGATATTTAAGACCTTGAGATATGTGGTGCCTGGAACGGCTGTTGATCTACTGAGCTCAAACAGAGATCTTTTCACAGAGATCTATATTTCGTTGGTTCAGTCTGTCTTAACATATTGTGTACCAATATGGGGTGGTGCAGCTAAAACCCGCTTCATTGATGTAGAACGGGCCCAACGTAGCCTAATTAAGGTTATGTATTTTAAAAAGATTAGATTTCCAACACAAATTCTTTATCAAATTAGTGGCCTTCTTTCAGTTAGGAAGTTGTATGTGCTTCACACAGTTTTGAGAAAGCACAAATCCATGCCTTATAACCCTGACTTCACCAATAGGAGGAGGAAAGATATTGTTGCACATGCTCCTAGATTTAAAACCTTCTTTGCAAAAAAGCAATATGATAGGCGTTCTGTGTATCTCTATAATTTACTTAATAAGGAGATTAATATTTATGACAAAAATTACTTCGAGTGCAAGAAACTTTTAATGAAATGGCTGAAGCCAAAATCTTATGACGACATTGAGACAGTCTTAAACTAAACTAATAAAATATAAATAAAAATAAAACACACATGTACACATTCACACATACACTCACTCACTCACATACACACTCACACACACACACACACACACTCACACACACACACACACACACACTCACACACACACACACACACACTCACACACACACACACACACACACACACACACACATACACTCACTCACACATACACTCACTCACTCCGCGCGCGCCATCCCCCTTACTTTGTTACTACAGATATGTTACTTAGTATACCTAGTTGATATTATGTAGTATTAGTGCTTACTTTTATTTTTGTATAAGTACCTATTGAATTGTATTTACGCACACATAATATTCCAAGGAAGAGCGATGTCTCCTGGCACAGGCTTCTTTAAGCTTAAAAGGAGGCATCGATCACTATTAATTATAAGCAATTCCGCTGGTAATGAAATAAAGATTTTATTATTATTTATTATTATTATTATTACCATTGCATTGTTATCGTACTTACATAAGTATACCAAATTTCAGCTCAATCGGTTGAAGAAAACTGGTCTTAAATTCAGTCGCAAGAGTTGTCCCACACATACTAACAAGTGTCGTTTATATCGTTAGTGATCGGGTGGAAGCCCGTTTTCAGCGTGCCTGCTGTATCCTTTTGGTAAATAGTAGGTACTGGAATAACGATTAACGGATTTAGGAAAATTTAACGGAAGTTAACAAGTCCGTTAACATTTTTAAAGTTAACTTAAAAGTTAATCCGTTAATAGAAATGTTAACTTCGTTAATTAACGATTAACGGATTAACGAGTTAATGCCCATCTATGAATATTACCTACAATATTCATTCATCAACCTGTTAAAACATGTTGACTTGATTTTGAAACATTGCCTCAGATTACAGCAGTTTCATAACATCAAATACTCGTAAAATAACAGTTAACGGAGCTGTGCGGTTAATGTTCAGTTTTTAGGCAGAGCTTGCCTGGCCAACGGTCTCTTATTGTCCATTTCCCTCAAAGCCCGAGGCCTGTGACTGAGCCGTGGACGAACGGCCAGGAAAACCGAAATAATTACCTACTTTAAAAACGAATGCACTGGCTGTTATACATTTCCAGCGGCAGGTCGGCAGCCGATACGGGGCTTCATCCGCTGCAAATAAAACTGTATAGACTCCATCGGAACGCCATACAATTATTTCGGGAATTTTCAGGAACATGCAGCTCGCCCCTCTGTTATTAGTGATTTGTGCCGTGGGCTCTTTGTGCGAGGTTATCGAACCAACTACACGACATAACCATACAGGTACCTAGTCTAGATAACGTCGCCTCAGTCTCAATACACCCCATGATATTTTATATGACGACTCTTCAAGCACTCTTTGGTCTTATACTGTTTCAATAAGGGTGAAATTACTTACAACAAAAATGGAGATACCTATTGTGATTATAATTTGCAGTAATTTAAGTACGTTTTACATTTTGTGTCCGCTACGAGGAATCCCTTGGCCTGCATCTCACCTGATGGAAAGTGATGATCAGGACAAAGATGGAAGCGAGCTTTACCCGGATTCTAATTTACAGTCTTTGATTTTTCTAACCTTTTGAATAAAAACATAAAGAATATGCCATCGCAGTAATGCATTTTTTTACTTACTCTTTAATACATTACAAAATAAAATTGGTTCAGAGTTATTTTCAGAGGTATTGTGTTTGTTGTTTACCGATGTTTTGATGATTCATTCAGCGAGGACCTATAATAAAAACCAAACACAGAAAACCATTTTTATAAAACTTAATTAAAATGTTTTGTTTCAGATGACTGCGCAGACAAAGCTCCAATTATTGTGCTGCCAGTGATTATAAAACTGTTCAGATATCCTAAAATAAAGACTAACAATACAAATATGACTGATCTTACATAATATTAATAAATTGAACCATTTTTGGAAAAACTAACAAAAATACAGACTTCTTTTTTTTTCTCAAACTCCTGTAGTTTTAAACCACCCCATGAAAATTTTTCTACGTCACTTTACGAGACAGAAGAAGAATTCTATAGTTAATTTAAATGTGTTTTAAGCATTTTAAGGGTACATAAATAGATATTATGTGTCTATATTATTGGTATGTAAAAATGACAGAGGCCACAGCAAACTTTAGTTCATGGGTAGAGAGAGATCATATTAGGTCTAAATCTACCTCAGTTCATTAGTAGGAAACATATTGAGTGAAACGGATTAAACAATAGTCAAAAATAAACAATTCTTACACGTAACGTAGTAAGTAACTCCATTCAAAATGCATACCGATAAAACTGTACCTATTACACAACCGCCCAGGTGGTGCGCGTGGAGTACTTGGCACATACAAAGAAACATGAAAACGGCGCGAAGACCGAGTGCTAAGAAAGTGCGAAACGAGTTGACATTTTGCAAAATTCAAGAACATGACGCTGGTATGTCTTTGTTCTATCGTTTTTTGTTCAGACCTATTTATAATTTGAAAATTAAATACTCGCTCGTTGCGGCTTTTAAAAAGTTTTAACCGATTGCTATGATGTAACAAGTTGTCCAGTGAGATTAATATGCAACATTTTCTTTGGTAATCTGAAATCTATTTGAAGTGGAAATACAATCGTTTCACGAATAAAAAACATTCCAAACCGAAAACTTCGTACCAAGAGTGGCTTCGCACTACGTATCCGACCCGAATCTGCGAAATTTCGGAGTATTCGTAGAACTATTTGCATGGTAGTTTACCACCAAGTTTAATAAACATCGGTAGTTAGGGTTAAATCTTTACCAAACTAACATACCTACAAGAGATTTTAATTTTTCGTATACACGAATCCTACTTTTGCCTATGAATTACCACTACTTATCATGATACCAAATTATCCAGCCGTAAAGGTACCAGACAATCCTAACTAACTAGCCACTCTTTGCCGGCAATGCAACGTTCATATCCTACTTCCTTAGTTACTCTTTCACACAAAAACTACTGAACGGATTTTGATGAAACTTTACAGAATTATTGTTTATAAATAACCTAGAATAACATAGGCTATAATTTATGACGATCTGTGACAAATCAAATTTCACGCGGGTGAAGCCGCTGACAAAAAGTAGTTTTAACATACAAAAATAATATCGAATGCAAACAAACACACGCTAATGAGGTAAAACCACGAACTGTCACCAGCTGAAACAATTAGCGGTAACAAAACTGAAGTATGGAAAATATGGAAAAATAAATTAATTGTGGATGATCTACGAGTTCGCATTGTTATTGAAAGCGAGAATTATTCCATTTTGTCGTGTGACGGCCATTTGAGCGGCAACAGAATATTACCTCATTTTAATTAATTAATGATTTCGTCGAGTATAAATTCCGCCGCCCACATATTGGCATGAAATTGCCGTCTGCATTAATTTGGGTGGCGTGCTGTTGACGCCAGGGAAATTATCCGGCTCCAGAATACACAGATCTTCAAGTTCCTAACGAGCGATCCTATCTATTACCACTAGACTACTTATGCAATACTTATTATTATACTATAGGTTAGACTAAAGTTGTAATAACATCTTGAACTAACTTTAATAATAACTTAAGAACAGACTACAATCGTGCCCCTTGACATCCCTTGATCAAATCAATAGTATCTTACTTTGAGAATATCATTAATCTTCCGTCAATGACTTACTTATTTTTAATTTAATATTCACTGGCTCATCACGCAACTAAAGAAATACAGTGAAAAATTTCTCAAGCTGGAGTCTATTTTTATTACAACCGAAATTGCATTAATTAATGCAATTTATTGAAACTTACAACAAAATCCATCACTTCTTTGAGTATTTCCCTCTACTCATAGTATCGTGTCGGCCAACTACGTTCAGTAGAAAAATGAACCCTGTGTAGTACTATTTTTTTTAAATTAATATCTTTTTCAGCTGAAAGTGATGCTGCTGCAGGTGATTCTAGTTGGGCTCTTTATACGGACCAAGCAATCAATCACAGGAGTCACGTACATGGACCACTTCGACTTCGAGGAAAGATACAGGAACGTGTATGAATGCGACCCTCTCCATTGGTACCCACTACATCTGCCTCCCGAGTGCACCAAAATGTATGAGGAACTTATTCGAAAGGGAGTAGCTTCTATGACAAATACACCAGTAAAAATATTGAAAGAGAGAGAAAGTGCTTTCTACAATCTGAATCCCTATGCTCTCTCTTCATCCGTCCCTTTGTATGAACCTCCAGATTCCCAAGAATCCGAAGAAGTGTACAAGTATGACATTCCACGATTGCCACCGTACGTGAAAATGATTGACATGCTCAGGAAAGATGTCAGAAGAGAGCCGAAAGCACCTGTAGTAACTAACTTACCTGGATTGGGAGCAGTGGCTTTGTATCGTCAACCAATATCAAGAAAGAGTGGTCAATATATTAAAAAAATTGCCGGAGTTTATAGAGATGCATATATGAAACAGTATCCATATTATAATAACACAACGAACAACGATACAGAAACTACAACTGAACAACATGAAACATCAGAAGTTGATGAAAATGAAGCTTCCGTTCACAAACATAAGCTTAATATAAAAAAGAAAATAAAAAATGGAAATTCATTCGCCATTCTTAGAACATACCAAAATTAATTTATACGAACAATTACATGAAAGTTACTTATGACTTTTTTTTTTACTTCAATACGAGTAATAAATAATCTAAATTTTTTACTGTGTGATACTAGTGATGTGAAATAGCATAGGATAATAGAATAGGTATTATTGAACTACGCTTTTTTGTTTTGATCATGTTTTCCATGGTAAAAAACATGGAACTCTGTGTCCTTTTTCCATCTTTTCAGCTTTGTTTCTGTCAATAAAAATCAGCCTATTGTTGTAAACACAATAGGAAATGCTTTCATTGTTTCACCAAGCGAGCCCACATCATATTGTTTCAAAATCATCGAATGCAATGACACTAGTGAGTTCACAATCAAGACTGTGAATATATGTGAATTTCATAAAATGACTGCTGCTACTCTTTTAAAGGTTGGTATAAAAAACCGTACGATTTTTAAATGGCCTTTGACACTTTTTAAATACCTACGTGTAAGATACAAATACCTACTTGTTAAAGATGCCTTTTTATTTTGCAGGTAATATTTATAGTAGCTTTAGCTACAAATTCGTTATGTAACATTGGTGGACTCACTTACATGGACCCAATGAACTACGAGCCGCTTCCAACGCCCCGTGGGGAAGACCCTTGTAACCCACTTTACTGGTATCCAAAGGAAATTCCGGAATATTGTTACATTAAAATGGAAACACCTCAACCTCCAGTCGCTATACCACAACCCGTACCAGTACCAATACCAATACCAGCGCCGGCTGTTGTTGTACCAGCACCTCTTCCTCTGATGCCTCCGTCAAGGAGGATGGAACCAGCAGAGCTTCCAGCGCCGGTACCTCTAGGGTCACCACCTCCAGGGCTACCACCTAAAGGGAAACCACCGATATCTATACTACCTCCACCGCCGTTACCCTATGGAGTGCCGATCGCTCCAACCAATCCCATGTTGCCTGTAGCTGGCATACCTTATTCTCAAGTGCCACCACCATATCCTTACCCACAATTCCCACCAGGTCCTTATCCGGATCCTTACGCATTGCAGCGCCCCGGATTGGGAATGGTCCCGGGTATACCCGGAATTGTCTCCCGCGATGGAGGTATCAACGTTCTACCCTTTTCTGATGCTTACTCGGATATTCTTGAAAAGCGAAAGAACAAATTGCTAAGAAGACGGCTAAAGAAGGTCTTAGAAGACTACGAAGACTACCCGAGGTGGAGACGCAGAAGGCGTAGGAGGCATAGAAGTAGGATGTTTGAATAGCTAACTGGTTAAGTATTAAAAACCTTGGTTATTCAATGCCAAAATTTATTTAAATATATTTTTACAGTAATAATAACAGTTAGGTACGTACTCTAGTTTTATAATACGAAAATGTTATTAAATATTTGTCTACTCGAAGACATTACTAAAATCTAATTCTTACAATAATGGACGGACTTTCTGAGGGTCTCATTTATATACATATAATTCTTAGACTAAAAGTAATCTAGGTGTATAAATTGTAAAACTGTGCCTATCTCGAAATACACTTAACTATATTAATACTTAATTAAGATTTTATTAAAACCATACAATTGATTGCAAAGTGTAAACTAAATTTTAATTTACTAGCTACAATTTGTTAAGTACATGTTTGCCACTAGAGAGTGTTATTTATAAATCCCAACTCTATTTTATAATAATATTATAAAAGTTATAATATCATAATAAACTCATTCTTAATTATCCCTATTAGATCGCATTAGATGATTTAAAACACCGGATTCAGTCTCAATTGCGCGTATCAATGATATCATATCGGTCGTTCAATGCCAGAGAAATAAAATCACAAATAAATATTACCTAATACCTGAACAATTATGAACCAAATTAATTTCATATTGGATTTCCGGGAATCAAATTAATAATCAGGGCCAACCTTTGAGTTGGGAGAGCCAAAGGACATTAGGTACAGTTTTTCATTTGGTTATTACACTGGTTTGATTGAAATTGCCATATGTACTGATGACTAGTTGACCAGGATATTGCAATGTACCTACGATTTAATGTTTGACACTTATTGGTGACTAATCACATATAGATCTAGCGCTTATCTCAGTGCTTGAGGTATGGGAGCGGCACGGGAGGTTTATCTGACAGATAATATGACTTTGTCAGCAAAGTGAAACTGTTGTAACTACTAATTTAGTTTTTAACCTATGTCTTCAGTTTTATGGCTCCAAAACTTAAATGTTACAAATACTAGACAATAAAAGAATCCAGTCATAAATCCTCAAAAAGCTGGATCTTTAGCATTTGTCAGAGCACTGTTTAACGAAACAGTTGCCAGAACATCGGCTACTCGCAAGCACAACAATATTTGCTGAGCAAGCGTAGTTCGAGCACCAGACGTTTAGTACACATTTGAGCCGAATCCCAAACCGAATCTGAAGTATTATTCTGCTATACGTGTTCTGTGTTTTCCGCTCTATACGCCTCTCGTTTTCTCCCTTGCAAAATAAGCGAGACAAATAGAAGAGGATGTGGATTCAGCTTTTCAGAGTGGACCCCTTGTGGTCAACACAGCTCATGCGGCTGGACACGTAGGTACTCTCGCACATTGTGACTCCGATATCGCATCATGCTTGACAGGGTACACTACACGTAGCGTCGATTTACTTTAAATGTATGCTGGATTTTCGCTGCTTTTTAGCTGACTTCAAAAAGAAGGTGGTTATCAATTCGATTGTATGTTTTTTTATTGATTCGTGTTTGAAACCATCCATTCTCGCGATCAATTAAATAGATTGCAAATACGAGTAATATATTATAATAACAAAATTAAATACTATAATAATAAAAACTAAAACAGCTGGTATGTGCGTGGCGTGGCGTTTGCATACAAAGTCAATTCGCTATGCATTTTGTAAGCAGGCAGGCTTTTTTTATTTCTCACATTTCAGTAGCCTTGGCATTATCAAATCAATCAGTGCTTTTCTTTAACAAAAATTTCAAAAGATACCTAAGATAAAGACGTTAGATATCTCATGACGTCTTTGGTCATGTTAGAACGACACGCAGAGTCCCATACAAGTAACTATAGGCGGGTGACATTTGACGTCATGCTCAGCTTTTTGTTTCCAGTCCTATTTAAATGCTAGCTTTTCATAAGTTTATTTAGGTAAAGCCCGGTCTATGAGCACGTAGAATTTTGTCCAATGACCCCAAGCTACAACATAATTACGCGCGAGCGATAAAGATGGGTAGCTTGGGGTCATTGGACAAAATTCTACGTGCTCACAGACCAGACTATATGTATACATAAATTAACTTTTAAAATCGATGCATATTTCCCTATTGCGTCATTATCGTGCCCAGCAAGTAAAGTACACCTTTTCACATAGCTACGATGTTGCATGAAGCATGTAAGTACAGGGCTTGGTTTCCCGACAAAAACTGGCAATTTTTCAAACAAAGCCGTATGCAAACAAGGTGTATATAATTATCTAGTAATCTAGTCAACCTATCTTTTTATGGTAGGTGAAGCAATGTTGATTATCTCTGTTTGAGTTGATATTTATCAAACTATATTTAAAAAACTGCCAGATACCGTGGACTATTACGTGTATGCATCGTCGTGAATAAACTAATTATGAATCGATCACGCCTCCTGCACGTTGTAGCATTGTAAATGTTTTGCTATGTTGTTACACTTCACGTAACGTCATGCCACGCCACGCCCAATCCCACTGTCTGTCAGAGGCTTAACGGTTACCTCGAATTACCTTACCTAATGGAATGTTTCGTATGGACGTATGAAGTTACACTAATAATACTTAAAAATTACACGTAAATTACGTAACACATAAGCCCGTATTCACAAACATTACTATGAGGTCTCACAGTGCGGGTGGACGCACAGGGTGACACACGAACCAATCACAGAGCTCTATTCAACGCTGTGGGATCGGTTTGCTGATTCACTTAAGCAAGCATCGTGTGTGAATACGGACGTTAATATCTTTCCTTTTAAATATTAAACATACCTAATATGTCTATTACAATCAAGTAATCTCTAATTTATTAGCTAATGTGATGTGTTTTATAGTGAAGTTTTTAAAATCTCCTGATTAAAGAATTTAAGATAAAATTATCTAATTTATAAATCCGCACTCAATCTTTACTTCCTCTGCGATCGCAATGTAGTATCCATTAGCCTAAATAGTTATCAATATCATAGCAACACAACATCAGTAAAAGAAAAAAATAATAATAGAAAATGTTTAGGCATACCTACCTACTGATCTATCCCACTTTGATCACCTGGATTTGGTTACCTAGGTAATCTTAGTGTGTCACCTGGAGTCCACTTTGATCACCTGGGTGATCAAATCCAGGTGATCAAAGAGGATACCTACCTACTACATAATGAAAGCAACAGAGCATACTAATCCCTTCAAATTGCAATATTAAATTATAGCAATAATACAGCAACACTAAGTAATTACAGGGAAAACATTTGTATTTCGGTTTATTATTGTAAGTTGCGATGTTTGTAAGCCGATTTGAGAGAGTAATTAGAGCTATTCCATCAAAATCCGGCACATTGCAATCGAAAATTATTACCTACATCATTTACGATTTGATCCACTTCAAAAGGATATATTTGAAGATTCCTGGTATTGGGAAAGGTAAAATCGAACGTTGCTAAGGGCCGATTTTTCAATCGTCGGAACTTTTAAATGAAGAATAAGTTTGGCTCATTGACAGTTGCAGTATGGGAGATATGTCAAAATAACAAGTTTATTCTTCAGATAAAATAATATGTGAAGATTGAAATTCAGCCCTTAGGGCTTTATAAAATGAATGTGCTCTTTATAAAATGTTTACCGAAAAATTGTTGCGCACTTTTTTTTTCTTTGGAAAACGTTTACTTAACGTTAAAAAACTTTTTAGTTATGTAAGTTCTCAAATGGAATTTCTACGTAGGCCGAAAGTTTTGCTAATAATGCGTACTTCGTAGATAGATTTAATAACATTAAATATTTTAGAACATGCCAATTTTGTTTGACATTTATTTATTTTTGAGAGCTTCTTTTCCTCTAATGGATTTTAATGCCAAATGCCTGTCAGTAAGATAAATACGCTTTCAATAAGATTTAGATGTAGTAAACATAGTAAGTAGTTACTTAAATTTGGTAGCTGTATCGAGCGAGAAATTTATAGAAGTCAATACATCTTTGTCATAACTTCTACCTTCAAGAAATACGCCAACACTTGACTGAAATATAAACCAGTTAAGCTCATGTCTGACAATATTTATACAGATAATAAAAGTCTAGAAAGTGTTATCGCGTAGGTTTTTACTGGAAAAAGTAAAAATACTAAGTGTCAGTCCTGGAATACACGATCAATAAATTATTTTGCAGAATAGTTGCCTGAAAGTGTATGTAACGTATGAAGGAGAAAACTACTCAGCAAGGTAAGTTTAGTAAAGTGATCTACTTTCACACATCATATCACACTAATATTATAAAGGCGAAAGTTTGTGAGTGTGTGTGTGTTTGTTACTTCTTCACGTCTAAACGGCTGGAGTGATTTTCATATTTGGCACGGAGTTAGCTGACACCCTAGATTAGCACATGGGCTACGTTTTACCGCGGGTAACACCGCGGGGCACAGCTAGTAGATCATGATTGCCTAGACGGTTAGGAATCTATTTCTATAAAAGCTAAGTTATATAATACATAAATTGTGTTTTTTTCTTGTCAAAAGCATGTCTAACAATGAAAATTACAAAAGCAATATCGCTGATACTCTGAAAGCACTTTCAGTATTTCTAGCATTTTCTTCAGTCTCTTGAGACGTCATACCGACAAGTAATTTCCAATGAACTTTGTTGGGAGCAATAACAATACATAATATCGTAGACGCAGAACGCAATGAGTGTTTACATTATTTGATTTATTTTCTTGGTATTGCAAATAAAATTGTACGTTATTGCTTTAGAATGAAAATCGTTCGCAATAAAATTCACTCTTAAGATTTCATCATGTATTGCGTGGTATTGAAATACTGATTTTATTTATATACCTTGTAGAATATTACATACGCCTGCTTATAAAAAATTCCAGTTAAACCCCCCAATAACATATCCCTAGTTAAGACACCTTACATTATATAGATTACATTATAGATTCATAAGTACAAATATAAATACATAACTTTATTAACTGAATTAATTGGTTTAATATCGCTATCAATTATTGCTCTCTTCGAGATTCAAACCCGCAACATATTTGTGATCTTTGTATTCTATTAATTATCACTATTACGGAATTTGGCAACAAAACACTTTTATAAAGGTACAGATATTACCCTCCCTAAGATTGTATGTAATCTAGTAACTCGATGCGTCCTTGGTTCTATCTCAAGCTTTTTTAATTACTTAGTTGCATTTAATTGTAGCTTTTTATGAATTTGAATTAGACTAAACATAAGTTGTGTTAAGTGTCTCTACTAATGTATTTGACAGTTTCAAAAATTTTAAAGTACATTGTTCAGAATCTGAACTGCCAACGGATCTCCCATATAGTTTGTAGTCATGCTATGATGTCACTTTTTCGCCAACTAAGTAGGTACGCTATGATTGTTTTAATTTGTAGGTATTTAAGTACTTTTTCCACCCCAACACCGGAAACATTAAATGTGTGTTTTATTACATAATTATTGGATTGTATTAACAAAAACTACGCAATAAAACTAGTAATGATAATTATTTGAGGTAGTAAATTGTATAGATTTGCACAAAACAGCGGGATGCCCTATTTTATGTAAATTAGACAGAAAATTATAATAATTATAGTTAACACATTGATGCCATGTCTATCGGTCATGGGGTGGGATTTTCATAAGAAACATTTTCTGGTAGCCATGAAAAAAGCTTAGCATGGTAGGGGACAGTACATTAAGCAATAACAAGAATATTTTCCTGTTCATTAATTACTTTTCCTGTGGACAATACTTATCGCAACTATACATATATTTCGTGTACCTGTTCTGCCATGTTAATCCATGAAGTTTTTAACAGAAGAGACACTTTTCGATGTTTAGAGCAAAATTCCTGTTGCTGCAGCCACGTACAGTGCAGTAACAGGATAAATTCCTCAAATTCCCATGTGCTCACCCGAGCGTAGTTTCAGAAATTCACCCTAAACTGCTAACAGCGTAACAGCTAACTCTTTGCCTCGTGTAACCAGCTCATGCCCTGATTCAGTTAACGCGACACCAAACTTCAAATATCGCCCCTAGCAGTTTTAAAAATCTACACGTGCAAATTGTAAATCACTTGCATATTTAATTTTCACAGTAGAATTTTACCTTAAGTTGTAACTTCGGGGGACGTATCCTTGAATCGCATTTAAACAAATTCGCACATAAATTCCTAGAAACGCCTATTTTTGAAAAATCGTTCCATGCAACCTGTGGTGAAACGTAGCGTATTTTGAATTTGGAAGAAATCATGATATTGACAAATGAAGGATATATCAGAAAAGCATCTGACATCAATAACTCTAAGCACAATCCAGTTCATGGAATATTTTAACCAAAAACCCGGTAAAAGCGACTTATTCTATTGACTTCCTGATTTCAATCATAAAATTCCCCATAAGACTTGTTTGCAAGCTCGTAGTCAAGATGAAATTCGAACGGTTCAAAAATACTTTTTCTGATCGGAATTAGGTACAGCCAAAAAGTTCGCAACACGTCTTTGTTACAATTGGAATAAGTTTGTTAATAATACCAATTTGATAACATAAACTGTGCACACTGATATTGGTAACAATTTAGGCAGAACATACAACAAACAATAGAATAACATGGAACTATTCAATTTGAGCACCTTCACCGTTTAACAAATAAAGCATGAGTGGGATTTATACTCGTACAATATTAAGATTATAATACTAAAGACAAAACTAACATTTTCCAGTCGAACTTTTAGCTACCATCATCAACATAACATATTAAACTCTTACACAATTTTAATATCAATAAAGTTAATATATAACCTAACGTATTTAAACATTTTGCGTTGTTAACACATAAGCTTTCTTATACAGTGTGTTAGTCGACTGTGTTTATCTGTATTTTGGTACTTTTGTGCATTTAAATATTTTGTTAAAACCGAAATTACAGTAGGTAGGCACTGTTAGTTTGTTACACACTGTATGAGATATAACAAACACAAATAATTTAAAACAATCACAATACCCAATTCCACTACACTAAAGAAAACTACCTCAGCTATGCTGAAAACATTTATTATAACCCGAGTCGAACTCGATTCGAAAACTACTTATCATTAACATAATCACTCAATATTATTCCTAGTTTCTGCCAGATCACCAGTAAGTACAATACAACTTACTAATCTAAACATTTATATGAAAAATCCATTAAACAGCGCTATATTTGATGAACAAGTATAAAGTTACAACGTGAGGTTATAGAAATAATAATAAATTACTAATAATACAAATCATGTTATGAAATAAGTGTAAAACAATGATTCTTGTTCTCTGGCAAAAACTTGTATAAGATAACATTATGTTTGCAATTTTATAACTATCTTAGCCAATGTTATTGCTGTATGAATACACGCAAAGCATCCATTGTAGATGCGGATATAGTACGTTTAAGATATAACTAAATATACAAAAAACAATTAAATACTACGACAATATCGTGCTACTGCTTTCCGTTTGAAACAATCTCAACTTTGTGTAATTTAATTTTTTCAAATCATTTTCTTAAGAATCAGTCAATACAAACCCAAATCCTGCAGGATTATTCATCACATGTTGATCTACATTCAAGATCGGGTTCGTATCAAACTAAAATTCAATTTTGTGCTTATTCGAGTGTTTTTGGAAAGGCTATTTGACTACATCGATGATTTCATTTATTTAAAAGCTGATGACGTCAGTGAAGTTCTAACAGTGCGTAAGTGATTTTTTGACTGTTTTAACAATTTGATGCCATTAGATGAAGAAAGACCGCGTGCTTTTTTCCGACCAATCTCCTGTAAAATGCACATTTTTGACTTACGCCCTGTTAGAACTTTACTGACGAAATGCAAGTTAGTCTGTCATCGACTGTACCACGCTATATTGTTTATAAAGCGGTTTTAGACAAAGACAAGAAGTTCTCGATGATGAAATTTAATGATCTAGGACGGGGGGTTTGAGAAACTAGTCAAATAGCCTATTCAGACCTTTTCAGTATTATTTAAATCTATCTTAACCAAACAGATCAAAGTAAATTGAAACAATAAATAACGTACATCTATGATTATGACAATATTGTGATGCTACTGTGATAGTATAAGACATAATATGATATGTATTTCAACCCTACAATATTAAATTAATGTTAAAAAAACTGAGCTTGGAAAAATACTAGCTAATTTAAAGAATGTGATGATGGGTATTTCGTGTGACGTTATTATATTTATTAATACTAACTACACTTACATTACATGTAAAAATGGGAATGTAAGTACATCTGTTACTCCTAAGTAGATAGATTACTTACTCTATTCTGCTGTAAATGACTATGTTTTATGATATTTGATCAGTTAATACACATTACGTACGATACATGATCATGTTAATGAATATATTCTGCATTGAAGGTAGGTAACATAACAAAATATCTAAGTGCCTTGTAATACTTTTTCAAAAGTTCAATTTGAAAAATACAGGTTTCTCAAGAAACAAAGCAGTCCCTGAATCATAATTAGATGCTGATTTAAAACAACTTTTACTTTGGGAACACCAAAATTACGTAAATAAATTCAAGCTTTTAAAACAAATTGGAAAGTTTGCATTTCGATCTATGATGATGTAAATAAACATTTGCGCACAATAAATTACAACACTGTTTATAAAAGTTGCTCTGAAAGTATCAGGATAATGTAGAGTCATGTACAACTAGGTCTTCTTGTACACCCTGTATAAAAAATACCTCAAAAACTTTGACATGTAAAAACAATCAAGAAATTTTCACGATTATTATAATTTCATTACACGTGGTTTGGCTTTCATGACATTATTTTCTTTCAAATATAATTCATAACAAGTAAATCGAATATCGTAAGTAGGTACATAAGTCTTTTCGGTCGAACAAACTCGTCATCGCTTCGTGTAGTTATTATTCGAAGTGTCTAATAATTTCGAAGGAAAAACGTTATTGATGCTAAGTATTGCCGCTATAGTCAAGGACTTCGATATACTTAACTGTCTTCCCTCCGAAAAACACCTGCCCTCAGAACCTGTGACTAGAAAGACCGCCGATCTGTTCTGGTGGAGTTTCGTTCATGCCCATGTTGTCATAGGAAAAGTCCAGGGTGGTATCCTCAGCCGGGTGCCGGTTGCTCAGAGCTGTGCTGACGGTCTTGGGCGTGGTGGCTCCCTGGCTCTTATCAGCTTGGGAATTCCTCGTCTCCAAATCTCTAACGTTCAGAGGCTGGTTCCGCTTCGGTGGTTCAGGGTTTCTGATCTCCAACTTGAGCTCGGGCTTTGCTTTCGGCATTTCGGCGTGCGGGTTGTGATGTGTGAGGTCTGCTGGGTAGTTCTTTACACGGTTCTGAAATGTATTATTAATTTAAGTTCTTTAACTGAAGTGAACGAAAAAGACTTGACTAGGTTTACCTCAATTTATTGGAGTTATCAGTAAAGACGGATCGCATTGGCAGCTAAAAAATCACAAATGGGTAAATGAGTTTTGAATTATTTTAGAAATTATAAAGTTCTGCTTGACTATCTCATTAGTCCAGAAGATTGTTCTTGGCTCTTCATTGAGCGGCTATTGGGAATGTAACAGATTTCTAATAAGAGTTTAAGCCTTCATTATTTGAATTTATTCTTTTTCTTTTATTCATTCTGCTTCTGGGTGGAGAAATTGATCCAAAATATGCACCCTACCCTTGAAAACAGTCTTAATGGTTGACCAGATGACATTTTATGATAGTCTCATGAAGAGTTGTACCTTCGACGGCTGCAGCTTCTGCTTGAGGTATCTCCAGGACAGCCGGCCCCTGCAGACGATGATGAGCACCAGCACCAGCACCGCCAGCGCCACTCCGCTGAGGATCAGCGCCGTCTGCGCCTGCCGCTGGACACCTTCGGGCACAATTGTGGGATATTGCAACGATTCACAAATATGACACTGATGACGTAAGTATATGATATTGCAACGATACAAGTTCTTAGCCATCAACCCAAAGAAGAAAAAGAACGTGTGATATGGGTGACGTCATAAAAATGACTCTCTTTTAACCTAATGCCGTCCACTGCTAGACACAGTCCTCCCCCAAAGATTTCCACAACGATTGGCTCTGCACTGCCCACCTCCACGTGCTTCCCGTGATCTTCACAAGACATTATTGATGTTTTTAAAGAATGATAATTTAGCAGAACTCCCCATTACAAGCTTAATCCTCCATCTACCTCTAGTGAATTAGAGAGTACTCTGTACTATGTATGTATGTATAATTAGTGGAAACTTAATGACCTTAATGATTATGATTCTTCGACATGATTTATCTTTTTATTGACTGACATTATAAGGGCATACGTCTCAGCAGTACTTTTCTTTAGAAATAGTTTTGTATTTTTGTTGTAATAATTCAGAATTTAAAAGTTTTCTGTGAAAAACATCTTTATTGGTACAAAAAAATACATTTCGCACGAAGTGCTCCATCACAATAATAAATTTAATAAAGAATGCAAACAATTCGCTGGGCTCAAATAAAATGTAGCCTATTCGAGTTCGCAGACTGTTAGATTAGGTATAATTTTTTGATGTTGTGGCAAAGATTTTTAAGCTTAGCTAAAATGATTATAGATAAGGTGCGTAACCTCAATCGTACCTAATGCCAAAACGTTGTCACACAATTAAATATTAACTGGCGCTCGTCAGCAGAATTAGATGTGACGTGTCCATTTACGAGGCTATAATTGAATTTTAAAACCATAATTTTGATATTTGATCTACAGAAGTCATTGAACAATCTTTAAAGCAGTGATTGTTTACCCGCTTAACTCAGTCAGTGACTGAGGTATGGAAACGGCACGGGAAGGTGTTAACATCAAACGTCAGCGAGACTTCAGATCTCCTTCAGAATTATATGCTCCCGTGCCGCTCACATATTATACCTCAGGCACAGAGTGAATTAAGCGCTAGACCTCTAAATAAGTTATTGAACCTTTTGTAAATTTAAAAAATATAATGTTTTCGATGTAAGGATCTGCTAGCTTGGAAGAGATGTCTTATTGCGGAAGTATGCTGGCCTCGTCTACCAGAACATGCAATTAAAAATCAACGTTTTCTAACTTGACCCTAACAGGTATCGAACCTGGCTTCAGCCGCGTTCAAGGCAGCAACAGCATATTTGCAAGTTTCTCTTTCTCTCGGTTAAACCAATTCAACTTTCTTTTTCCAGGAACGGTAGCACAGCAGACTATATAGCAATATGTTTCGTCATACGTAAGTTGGAAGTTATGTGCATTTGATAATCGCATTACTTTTGAAGGGTAGAAATTATTTTTTAATTGGGCCATATGAGAGATTTCTTTCGCCAGTGCTTTAGCTAGTGCAAGTGCGTGTAACATAAAATAACGTGTATGTATACATAGCATGAAAAGGCATGAAACATTCGCATAAGCAAACAATTCTAATAAAAAACAAACAAAAATAAACATTTGAGGAACAAAACTTCCTTTATGATGTTAAGTATAAGTCAAACTAAATACTCTTACAAAGTGCAAGACAAAGAAACAAAAATAAAAGAAAAGAATAAAAAGAAGGCGTTTATGATACTTACTGCTATAATCCGATACAGGCGCGACATCTTCCCTCCGCTGGTATCTCAAGTCTAGAAGATATCCTGGAAAGACAAAAAAAAAAGTTCTTAACGGAAAAAATTAACTAATAGTGCAAATAAATGAACATTGTTCACTAATTTAAACATAGATTCAAGTCAGTTCCTGGTTTATTCCAGAAGAACTATGCTTAGTTCTTGAGATTATTTTTAATACGAAAATCTTACCATAAATATGTATCTACTACCTATAGATTAATTTAATCATTCAATTCAATCAGTAATTAATTTATGAATAATTTGCTATTTTTGTAATCATTGGGAAATGATTTTGGAGAGGCTACTAATGTTTTTTAAATTTATTTCTGTTTTTCTGCCATAATGAAACGATTTCTTTTATAATTAAAGATAAAAAAAAACATCACTAAAAGCATAAAAAGTGTGTCAAATGATTGGTAGAGTCAACACACTCGTAGTTATTAACAACATGTGGAATTCATGAACATCGTCGTTGTCTTACAACTCGTGGCCCTTAATGACTGCAGCTCCTTTGTCACGGGGCAATGACCTCTTATCTCGAACTATGTCTAAACACTTCCTTTGGCTTAGTAAATCTTAGCTTAAACAAGAGGCACCCTCATAATCGTGTGAGAAATATACCTACCTAGTGACTTTTATTTTATCATAGTAAGGATGAGGAGAGATACGTACTTTAATCAAATATTACTCGTACTCAACCTAGGTATATGCTTAATTTTCTAGGAACGAATAGAAATTGAAGACCTCTTAAAAGAAACTTCATTCTACTTCACACAGTTATGACTAGAAAACATAGCATCAATATTCTTATTTGATCTATTCGTCGCGTCGACTCTACCAAACCGGCCTCGTCAGTAGTGACGTTAGGAAAAGAACTTTTACACTGTTTCCAGCTTTGCGTAAAACCTGCAACTGCAAGTGCTGCAAGCCTTAATTGGCAACGCTCATACTGACCCGGTGCAACACGATATGAATGATACGATACGACTCCCGCGAATTAGGTCTCAGTATCAAATCCCTACCTTTTCTATTGTTATTTTTCCGTGTGCATTTCTGTTTGATGCTACTTTTCAGTACTACTATACCAGCTGCAAACAATGTTGCGATCATAAAAATATTTATCAAGCAGTGCTAAGTTTCATGACATTTATGCTAATTTTGTTATGCTTAGTAGAAACTAGTTAGTAGACAAAACTAAGAAAGTAGGTACCTACCTACTACAAAATACGTGACAGCAAATAAAGCCATAATATTCTTGTATAATTTCTAGCTCCATACTTTTTTTTCCACGACCCATTTTATTCAGAGATCATATTTTTTACGTTATTTCTACTTATATCATTATTATTTTATTTCTCTAGATGAGATATTGTTGGAGTATTCCAAAAACAAATTATAGAATTTTGTCTCGCCGTATGTCTTTCTAGATTTAGTTAAGCTAAAGTAAGTTTCCCTTGATATTTAAAAACCGCTAGAGGTATTTTGTGCCTATGGAGATAGAATAGAAAATGGTATTACCTCTTTCATGTGAAAACCATTTATCAAAAGATTTATTTTTTACCTCTTCTAACTAATGTGATTACAAAGTTATCTAGCTCACTGTAATAAATAATTACTATAGTAATTGAATATAGTATATTCTAGTATTTAATTTATAAAGTCGTAACGACATTTTTAAGGCCCGTGTTCGTTCATGTGCATTTAGAGAGTTGAGGTCAAAGTAGTTCCTACAAACTGGTTCATTAGTAGAGAAACAAAACAGGTACGATCTCACATAAAAAATAGTTAAGGACGAGCGGAAAAAGCTGCCTGCAGTCGACAAAAAATATGTGGTTTTTCTAACCTCAACAGGTCGAAAAAAGTTTACAAAAAATTATTGTGGAAGAGCGCAGTTAACACCTCTCTGCGACGAACCGAAAATGCCGTGCAAACAAACTGGGGCTGCCACATACATACACACACACCTGTGTCTTTCATAAACACTACTGTAAAAATGTTCCCTTTAAAACCAACGCAATTGAAATTGAAATATTTGGTCCAACTAGAAAACAATAGAAACCATTAAAAGTCACTTTAAAAAGAAACTAACCGCCGCTCGCCAAATTGCTTTGTTATAGTTTTGAAATAAAGAGTTATTTTTAATTAATTTCTTATTTATTCTGGAACCATGGACAATATTGGACAACTTCAAGAAGCTTGATTGCTTAATGATTTCAACTTTACTGAACTTCATGATTCATTGAAAATTTGTACCTTACTCTTTTATCTATTTTTTTTAATAGATTAAAAAATAGTGGGTATGTCCGAACATAATCTTGTTTTACTGTTCGATAATGTCTGGCGATAATGCCTGTTCTATTGTAAAATCATAGTTTAGTTTAATAGTTTTGTTTTCAGCAAAACATCATTCATGTTTATATACTTAAATACATAATACCTACCTAATATTAAAGTAATGCTTTCAATGTGACATAAGCATAAAAAAACTTTCTGAAACTCCATCAACTTTACTTCAATCATCGAAAGCTTGAAAGTGCTTTCAAATAAAAATACTTATTGCTCAAATCCATTCCCTTTGGGCCTTATAGTTTTTTTATGGTTTTATCAAAAACGACAGGCTGTGACATGTTAAGCTTAAAAATAAGTAACGAAAACATTAAATATTTTTTCACACATCACACGCATTTATGAAATCAAATTGAAATTACATTCCATTGCAAAACACACCTAAGCTTTTGAATGGCTCTCCTATTTGCACTTAAATTGTGTAAGCATTCTTAGACAAACAAACACACATTCGTAATAAAGAGAAAATATTAAATGCCCCGACGTTAAAAGGAAAAGGATGTTTCGCGTTTACATTTCGCAGAACTAAACTTCATGCAAAGGCACGTATTCATTCTTCGTTTGTTTACAGACGAGTAAATCGAGACATAGCTACATACTTTAATTGCATCGCTACCCGACTGCGTCGTGAGAGTTGTTGAACTTCACTTTATAAACAACGAGACAAGAGTAGCCACCTGTGAACCTGATCGGTGTGGGGACGTGTTCACGCTGTTCACAGTCACACACATGGTGATTGTGTCCCTGTGTGAGCGCCTCGATACCTGCCGGCCTGCGAGTCATCGGACCATATCGGCCGTGCATTGTTATTCCCCTTGCCATGGCCCTCCGCTACATTATTATACACCTGATCTCACGCCACAGGTCAACAGCGAAAACTCACAAACACTCAATCAAATCAAAGATTCATTCAATTCATTCAAAATTTATTCAAAATTTCTTTATTTTCTTATAAGACACATTTACAGGGGTTGGGTGTCTCCTTTTAAGTTTAGAAAACCTGTATTAGGAGACGCCCGCCTGTTTCGGCGAAGATTAAACTACGCGCAAATATTTGGATATTCAACTACGAAGTTATCTGCTGCTCACTAAAACCACTAAAACATTAAATATTCGATTTCAAGGTTTGCATTCAAGCATTACTTGAAGTGTACCTAAGTGTATTTTATATAAAATAAACCTGATGATTTGAAAACGATAGTATAGGATGAAATTGTATCGCTCAATCCAATCTGATCGACCAAGCAATCTAAGTGGCCGCGTGTAATGTAATAGATAAATACGAGTATAGAGGCTACAGTAACATCAATTCGTAGGATTCTATACCTACGACCCTACGTGTAAACACAGATAAACTGTTTACACTTGACTGATCAACATTCGAATCAATGAAACGTTACGCCAACTTACGTTTTTTTTAATATTTGCATCATACAGGGGCTAAAGCAATTGCAACGCAGTACATATAACACACATATTATTGTATGTAGGTTTTCCTATGTAGGTATCTGTTAAGGTAGGTAATAATATTATGTATGTCACGAACCATAAATTATTGTAATTTACTTCAATCCTACACAAAATTAATTCTTAATTGGACGGTAAAGATAAATTAAATATTAATATTCCACGAATGCACGATGTTTTTACCCTCATTCTTTTGTATTTGGCAAAAGTAATTTAGAATTAAGGTATGATACGACGTAAAGATTGGGACGGTAGATTTCTCAGAACGCCTTATACCTTCTACTTTTAAAAGGTATAATAAACCATCTAACTAACTAGTTTAAAGAATTCAAATAAAAATATTGGCAGAATGAAGATACTTAATTTTTATCTAGGTCTTTTAAGAATTTTGCGTTTTAATGGAATCCTTCAGTAGGTACCTAAAACATAATAATGTACCAACCCCTCATGTATACTAGTAATAATGTAGAAGAAATAGATAAACACTGTAATAGACTGCAGAAGATTATTTTCTTTTCTAATAAGAAACTCATTAAATCTTATATACTTTTATGAATATAAAATTCTTTACCTACAAGCGACGGTACCTGATGCTAATTAGGTACGATTCAACTCTTTTTCTTCTAAACTTGCCGTGGTCGAGGCATTATTTTTACCGTTACTAACTGCTCCTGCGTTTGACATGACATAATTATTCCTATTGTAAGACCTAGAGTTCTTGTTGGATGCTTTGGGAATGGAAAACAGATCCTTGTTATCTTTATGAAAAGTATTTTACAGTAGTCTGCGTTTTCATAATTGTCCTTGTGAATTTTTAGATTATTTTGTAAGATGAAAGTCTGCTTACGTAAGTACGTATTTATAATAGTACTTAATTATCTACACGTTAAATAATTTTTAAGTATTGTTGTAAGTTAAGTGTATTGTCGATGATACTGAATAAACATTTCTTCTTTCTTTCTTTCTTTCAAATTATTGTCCCGATGATCAAAATGTCTACGAGCATTACGTCAGGGTTCTATTTACGAATGAAGTGATCAGTAAGTAGGTTACATAACTAATAATTCTCAGAGAGTAAAAAAACAAAGCACTTTAATATCTTCACAAGTCTCAACAGATATTATTATATTGAGTAGGTACTCATACTTAGAATCACTTAAAGTTCAAAGCAATATTTTCAAAGGCAGATTGACGTTTTAAAATAATATTTTCATTCCCTCGGAAGGAGATGGCTCAGTTTATTGACATAGGATTTAGCTATTTCTTACAGATTCGCCCGCGTTCCCGAATGTCTCTCCTCATTAGGAAGAAGCTGTTTCGGTACAAACTAGTGCCGTCAGATGTCCCGCTTTTAGCAGGAGTTCCCGTTTAATAAGCGTCACAAAAAACGAGCTGTTTAGCGAACAGCTTTTTCGCACATTTAATACTTTGATTTAATAAACTTATTAACTAACCTATTTACTATGGAAAGTACCTATCTATATTATAATTGTTAATATTTGTGTTCTATGGTGAGAAATAAAGAATTATTATTATTATTATTTGTACGCTTTGGAGCTCACGGGTCAAAAGTGGCCCGGTCCTTTATAAGGCTTGCGTGGGGATACAGATCCAACACGTAGAGGCCGTTTAAAGCGCAAAATAATCGAAAAAAGTGAAAGTGGTGCACATACTGGATCTAGTCTCTGACTATATCATGGGATGTAGCCAGAGACCATCCCCAGCCTGTGCACAGGAGCTATTGTAGTTATTGATGAATGGACTAGGGCTATGGATGAAGGATGGAGGGACTGGTTACTGGGCTATGGAAGGAGACTACGGGTCACCTGCCTGGTTCATAGTCTCTGACTGAAAAAATGGCAGGCGGTGACTAGCCAGCGACTAAATGGGCCCCCCCTGGCGTCATGAGTCGTATAGACCGGACTGAGGGGCAACATTGGCGTCTGCCAGCTCAGGGGTGTAGAGAGGTGTGCTGCGCTTTCTCCGAGGTTACTCGCGGCGTTATGCCCTTTAACACTTCCACCCCTGGAGCATATAGCTCTAGCGACTCCACTCTGGCCGGCCGGTTAAGGCAAGCCAGAGGTGAAAGTCCTGCAGACCCTCTCGGATTCCACTTCGGCAAGCCGAAGACGAGGGTCTTGACCGACTCTCGGGAGCACTCGGATTAACAACTGGCCCCGTGGTGTCGCTACTCACCAACAGCTCGCCACAAAGCTGCCCTGCGGGGCACAAAGCTGCCCTGCGGGGCAACAAAGCTGCCCTGCGGGGCTTATTATTATTATTATTATATTAAAAGGTTCGATTGGTCTCTGTAAGTCAGTTCGATTAGTCTCTCTTCGATTGGTCAACCGTCTCTGTGGTCTAGTGGTAAGATTAGATTAGATAAGATTCCGGGTGAAGCTCGCAGTGCCGTATTATCCATAAGGCACTTTAGGCCAGTGCCTAGGGGCCCACTATGACCAGGGGCCCAGCACTCCCGATTAAAAAAAAATGTTAAAGATTATTTTTATGCAACAAAACTCAAACCACCTCAAAACTTCGCCTTATTTTGATTTACACATTCAATCGTCAAATTTCGATATTGTGGATGGAAACTAATCCATTTTCGTAACGTTGACATTACTGCTTTGGTTTACATGACAGGTCGACCGTCGACGCCCTTCAGAGGCTTAAAAGCCTCACTGCAGAGGCTAGGGAGAGGGGTGAGGGTGTGTTGACTGTATCGTTCGATATAGCCTTTGGATATTGGTATTGAAAGAATACCATTCCTCATTCCACCATACTCTAGGCACTTGAACATCACAGAGTGCCTCAGTACCTTCGAGCGCTGCTGGCCGATTACTTACGGGCCCGCGAAGTCCTGTATGTTAACAGAGACGGCCAGCTCAAACGGCGCGGCGTAGCCAGCGGGGTTTCGCAGGGTTCGGTGCTCGGTCCACTCTTGTGGAACCTAGGCTTCAACTGGCTCCTCCGGGGCGTCCTTCTCGCGGGCATGAGTGTCATATGCTATGCGGATGACACTCTGGTCACTGCCCGGGAGAAGACATTTGGGACCGCGGCGCGGCTGGCGTCGGCGGGCGGCACATTAGTCGGTCGCAGAATACGATGCCTCTGCCTGAAAGTCGCGCTGGAGAAGACTGAGGCCCTCTTCTTACCGGGGCCTCGCCAGCGCACCCCTCCCGACGCCCACATTGTGGTTAAGGATGTTAGGATTGACGTCAAAGGCCAGATGAAATATCTGGGCCTCACGCTTGACGGGAGGTGGCATTTTAGCCCACACTTCAACGGTCTAGCGTCACGCCTCCTCAAGGCAGCTGGCGCACTGAGTTGGCCCCTCCCGAATTTGGAAGGGCCACAAACGAGGTATCGTCGACTTTATGCAGGCGTTCTGAGGAGCATGGTGCTGTATGGCGCCCCAATCTGGACGGACGCACTCAACAAGAGGGAGAATGCTGCCCTTATGTGCAGGCCCCAGCGGGCCATAGCGCAGAAAGTCGCAAGGATCTACCGTACGGTAGGGCACGCTGTGGCGTGCGTCCTCGCTGGTACTCCTCCTTTGGGAGCTAGAAGCTGGGGTCTTGTCTGTCATCTGTCATCTATCACTGGATGGCAGACCAGAAGGCGCGTGGAAAGCGCCCGGCCCCGGAGCGGCGCGGCGCCGTCAGGCAGGAAGAGCGCGAGATCATGATCGCCCGCAGGAAGGAAGACATGACTCGCGCGCAGTTTGGCTGCCGCACTCTGGACGCCATTGGTCCTGTTCTGGACCAATGGTTGGAACGACCGCACGGGTTCCTCACGTTCCGTCTGGCGCAAGTGCTGACCGATGGCTGCTTCGGTTCGTACCTGCTTAGGATCGGGCGAGAGGAATCCCCATCATCATCATCATCATCAACAGCCCTTTACAGTCCACTGCTAGACTATGAGCCTCCTCCATTATAGTGGAGGGTTTTGCCATAATCTCCACGCTTGGCAGGCGGGTTGGAGAACGCAGTTTAAAAGATTGATGTTTTTCAGAGAGCGCTGCTGCCCGTTCTCTGTTTGATATGTAGTCCCTAAGTCGCCTCTTACGACACCCGCGGGAAGAGTAGGGGTTGGTGACAAATGTATTCTACTCTGCCGTCACCACACGGCCGAGGAATCCCCGCTGTACCACAAATGCGGCGCGGCGGATGACACGGTGCAGCACACCCTCGCGGTCTGCACAGGCTGGGAGGAGCAGCGCCGTGTCCTCACTGCGGTCGTGGGCCGGGATCTTTTGCTTCCGAGCCTGGTCAACGCCATGCTTAGAAGTGAAGGATGCTGGATGGTGGTCGCCTTCTTTTGCGAAGACATCTTCTTTCAGAAGGAGGCAGCGGAGCGCGAGCGGGAGAACGATCCTCTCGCCTCATCGCTCCGCAGGCGGAGAAGGGGGTGGAGAAGGCGGTTGTACGACCGTTCTACTCTGCCCCCAGGTGGCGGCCAGCAGGCCGGGGGTGCGGGGGCACCCTTGTCACCTCCGTCTGACGGGAACGGCTTGGCGTTTCGCGCCATTCCCGTGGGACCCCCACAAGGGGGGCGTCTAGGGTCCACCGTGTAGGCGAGATGTCGCCGGTGGTGTCGCGGAAGTCTAAGGTTACGGCCCGATACTATAAAATAAAGCATTTCCTCCGCGACAAAAAAAGGGGGGCCCGAAACGAGCTGTGCCTAGGGGCCCCGAGATGGTTAATCCGGCCCTGGAAGCTCGCTTCCACCCGGCCTGATCATCACTTACCATCAGGTGAGATACAGGCCAAGAGCTTTCTGGTTGTGGATAAAAAAATGATTTTTAAGTTTGCAATTTTAATCAGAGTTTGCTATCGTTTATTTGCGCATTATTCAACGTCCCGAGTTTTCGATTTTTATGTTTGTCCCGGCTTTTAAACAGCTTTGGCAACACTACTACCCACGGAAGTTAGTTGATATTTTCTCGGAAAATAAGCCCGTACCTTACAAGTGACTTCATAGAACACTGTAGTGAACCGCTAACAAAAGTACTTTTTATTTCTTTTTTATATTTCCAAGGATTGCATACATCTTTACACCATTGAATTAACGTGGCTTCTCTGTCGTTTACTAACTTATTCACCAGAATTCTTCTTCTATGAGGAGGATTTATTATAGCTAAGCTAAACGAGCTATTATATAAAACTCGGGCGCCCGCGTGGACCTCGTTTTACCCCCTTAGGGGTGGAGTTTCGTAAAATCCGTTCTTAGTGGATGTCCACCCTACGCCTTGGAACCTGCCAAATTTCAAGTTTGTAGGTGTTATTTCCAAGATTTCGTGATTAATCAGTAAGGCCTGATTCGACCAAACTTTTATCCGAGAAAAACTCCTGGTATAACTGACACATTGACAGTTTCAGTATGGGAAATATTATGTCAGATGACGTTTTATTCTGAGATTAATATTTACTCTTGTTTGGTCGAATCCACCCTAAGTGGTATTTCGCTTTTATAGTACATGTAAAGATTAATTTATTATTACGTGTGAGAAAAAAGATATTAAGGTTATTTACCACATATTATACACGTAATACATAAGAGTTACTTGACGTTGTAACAAAATCTTGCAAATTCAACTTGAAACTTTGTAAGAATATAACCTGGGTGAGGCCTGTTTGCAGCCTTTCCATAAGTGAGAGAGAGAATCTGATATGTTGAAAGAGTGCAAAGATACCGTAGGCGGTTTGCGGTCACGAAACTGGTTGCCCAGGAAGCCATTTAAAATACTACAATAGACTCTACGCACTTGAGAATAGAGTTTATAACGTCTTACACGTGTCTCGAATACTATTATTATCTTGTACATATATTAGTCATCGTCATTGACTTCGAGGATTTCTACGATATGGAAACTCATCAGTAAATTACGTCTTATTAATTGACTAAGAAAAACCTGACCTTAATCGATCATAATACTAATAAAGAACATAAATGAAGATTTCTATTTCGCCCAGTAGACTACTTTTACCCTACCACTGCTTCGAGACAATAAATGGGCCCCAGTGCTGAGAAGAAGCACCACAAGTCAGTCACCCATTGGCAGCCATCTTGATGCCCAATTAGGGTTGCCAGGTCCAAAATCACAAAAGCCGGACTTTGTGCTTCATTTGGCCGGACATTTTACCCTAAAAGCGGGACATGTGACGGGGGGGGGGGGGCATTAGTGTCAGCTCATGAGTGAGTACTATCATTATCGGTTACTATCCAAAACATCATGATGCGTGCGCTTTATATGATTCTGTGGCTCGAGTTTCGCCTGGCGCGGCAACCAAATAAAAAGCCTAACAAAAGCCGGACAGGCCGGACAAGGCAATATTTGGCCGGACAAGTCCCTAAAAAGCCAAACATGTCCGGCTAAAGCCGGACGCCTGGCAACCCTATGCCCAATCCAGTGTCAGTCAGTCTGCGTCGAAACAATATCTGATTTACTATTTGACCAGACGGTTTGCGAGGTTCACTTATTCTCCCCTAGTTGTCTCTCACGATTACGACATCGGGGACAGGGGGCATACCTTGGCACTCCTTGATGCACAAGCCAGTGTCAGTCAGCGTTATGGTGGGTCTTGTTGCAGACGACAGGGCACGGGGCGCATCTGTTGGTGTCTGGCGAGCAGTACTCGTCGAGCTGACACGTCAGCTGCCCGCAGCGGACGATGTGAAGCGTGAGCTACGCAGCACAGGAACAGTGGGGGACATACCTTGGCACTCCTTGATGCACAAGCCAGTGTCAGCGTTATGATGGGTCTTGTTGCAGACGACAGCGCACGGGGCGCATCTGTTGGTGTCTGGTGAGCAGTACTCGTCGAGCTGACACGTCAGCTGCCCGCAGCGGACGCCGTCAAGCGTGAGCTGCGCTGATGCAGCGCCCGCTACCGCCAGCAAGCACGCTATGTGAGACATGGTGGTCCTAAAAGAAAAATAATGTTTTTAGTCGAATCCACACTGTGGTCTGGTCTACCTGTAGGCTTTTACGCTTGAACCACAACTGAGCCAATTTTTGTTCATCTGCTAGCTGTGCCCGCGACTTCATACGCGTGAAAAACCCTTATTAGCTTGAAAAATAGTTGACATCCTATTCTCAAACCTACAGAATATACAAAAAAAACATAAGAATCGGTCAAGCCATTTAGGAGGAGTTTTGTTAATAAGTGCAAGCTATGTTTTATGTGTATTTAATTAACAAATAATTTTAATTTTGAAGGAAGACTAGGCTAGTTATTAACGTGAACAGAAAACATGGCATTGCTACCAATAATTTCCTTGTTGTGCTTTTAATAAACCAAGGATGCACGCGCAATAGACTTTCTCGCGAGCGAAAGCTAGTTGGTAAATCGACATCTATCGATTGTCGACAAACGTATCGTTAACACAAAAACGAATCATGTAACTGTCTATCCATCTTAAGCTGTTCCTCAACCTAGACAACCTAACATAGGTACAATACTTACATTATGGACTTTGATTTGATACGAGTAGAGTCGACTTCATCGACAGTTCTTTGCGTAACTTGGGTATAATTTATGATGCGAATAGATGACAAATTTTGGACTTTTTAAAATCAATTAGCAAACTTCATATCTAATTTTGTAAGCGGAATCGCTGATACATTGTAAACATTTAAACACTTGCAACCATTAGGTATTGCCACACGATAATTGTCTTCCATTAGCTGCGACAATTAATAACGATTTATTTGAAATACAGGTTTGGTCCTCAAGCAGGTACCTGTTCTATACAAAAACTCGTTAGTAAACAACAGCTAGACCTTTTCGCCCAAAAACTATGAATATTTACACTCATGCCGCAACGGTTGTGGCGCTGGTGACTCATCGCATAGAGACAGGTAACCAGATGTATTTACTAATGAAACGTCACAAACATGAATGGAAGTCGATAATTCCAAGAACGTTTTACGCCTCTTTTGTTATTACTAACAATTCAACAGCTACATTGCCGTAAATGCATACCATTGAAAAGAAAATACAATGTCAAGAGGCTCCGGCGCCATCCTTTTATGTTTGAATGCAAGTTGAATGTGATTTTTTTACAGTTATGTCATTGTATTACATTATTCAACAATAAAAGCAACATGTATGTATAGTCATTTGTTAATCGCTTTAGAATAGCATTTATACTAGAGTAATGCCTGTTTTCACCAGCAAACCCTAATTTTTAAGTGACCCCTTTGAAAACAAAATTCCTGTTTTGTGTTACCATAGGGGTCACTTAAAAATTAGGAATTGATGGTTAAAACGGGCATAGGTATTTTGAATTTCTATTAAGTCAAGTAGGTATGAATCAACACTCAAAAACAGGCTGAATAATGTAAATATTTAGTGTACCTAAACAATCATGATCTCAAATCTATTATTGATATTGGATCGAGTTTAGAACGTCGTCTCATATAATACCTAATACGGGTTATCACGAAGCTTAAAAATACACTATCATTTTGATTTCTAATAAGGCTTTTTTATAATTATTTAAAACCCTAAAAAATATTAATATTGATAAGTAACTATTTACTGTCATGACCATGGAATCAAATGACACTGAACACTGAGGCAAGCGGACGTTAAAAGCCGCCATACTTTCTCTGCATAGTAAATAGGATGACTCATAACTACGTAACGAGTGTTCAACACAATATTAACAGCTGGGTTTAAGACACAAAACTTTGCAAATATTAAGTAGTGTAATTAGATAAAAACTAAAAACTCATTTATTTCTGTAAATAGGCTTAAAAAAAAGCACTTTTACAAATATAATAAAGACAGGTAACTATATTTTATTTACATTTTTACCTGTAACTTTTCACAAAATGCTTTTTCGTTTGAGTTTTAAAAAAGATAATAAGTAAATAGAGAGAGCATTAGACCGTCCATTCTTACATAACTTGCATAACACAAATAACAGAATAAAATTATCCTCTACAGATTTTTTCAGATATTCATCTCAAAATCACTGCAGTACCTTCTCGTAAGCGAAGCGATTAAAAATCAAATTATTTTTTGGAGCGACAAGACCCTTCAAACTAATGGAATGCATAGAACGAAACTATGTCCATTGTCCAATTTGTCCACTTTTAAATGATTGCGATGCGGCGTAGAGGAGCATCAAATCACCTTGCTCTATGAGCATGAATCGATCCAGATAAATTAGATTATGTAAGTCGACGTTAAGGTACCGAATAAAATATTAAAATACTCTGTACACACAATATACATACAAGTAGTATAAAGAAAAAGAAAACTCACTCACTCAAAATTATAGGTACGTCAAGGAAGCGATGTACGTATTTTTCCTAAGAAATAAACATTAAAACAGAAGAAAAATATATGTAATTATATGAGAAGGGAAGACGGATGAATTTATCGGAAACTTTCATTTCAATATTGATAATTCTTAATTTCGCCACTACCTATCTCTAACTTCTTGTAAAGAGCCATCCAAAAGTACGTCTATCAAGCTCGACTTCCCACAAAATTTTGATAGAACACCCGTGAATAATACCTTCAGATACTTTGCAGGTATTCCTCCAAACAGAAAATTGGAGGCGAGAGTCCGAAACTATCATACCTTTGAAACTGTCCACTTTAAAGGGATCTTTTAATATTCACGGAGGCTAATTTAGCTGGATGCAGCTGTAACAAATTCATGAACTGGCACGGACCTAGTTTCTCTGGGCGCTTGGAATGAGTGAGATATTCGGGAAAGAAATGAGCTCGATTAAAATATTATTAATTAATGATGTGCATTCGTGTAAACATGCTTTGAAGCAACCGCTCGGTTGTAATACTTTGAAATGTACAGAATGAAAACATATTTCCGTTTTCTCGTGCAAGGGAAATGGACACAAGTGAAAATCATATTGGCTTACCTGGAAATGAAGGCTATGCAAAGCTGAATGGGACGTACAGTCACATGACGGTCAATTTAGAATACACAGATTTTCAGGGCGGAAATTTTGATTGAAATGCTGTGAATGCACGCATTGCAAGCGAAGCACACAACACTACAGGCTACAGGATGAGGTGTTTTGATGGCTTCCACGATGGTAGCCTAGCAACCGCTACACCAACCAGTGATTCACAGTCTAACGCCGCGTTACGAGTAGGTACTATTGAAATGTTTGGCTTTCGTGACGAAGAAAATTTTATTGTTGATTACGTAATTTTAATAGTTATTGTTATTTACTTTATGATCGGATTACTAGTAAAAACAAGTTAAGATTAGGTCATAGATGAGAAATTAGATTTATTACATCCGCAGAGAGAGAGAGTAAAATTACTATTATACCTACTTCATAGTAATTAAACAACTTATTTTATTTGGCCACATCAAATCTCGTGCAATAAGTAAGGGTTGTATTGACACAGGCCTTGTATTATAATAAGCCATCCGTGTCAATAAATGGCAAGGAAACAAAACATCTTTATTATTTTTTGTTTACTTCAAATTAAGTTAACTTGTTTACGGAGTTACATAAGTACCAATCTCCAAGTTAATAGATATAAAATACCATAAGTTTCAATCGTTGATATCGATGTTTTAAGGACAAGGAAAATACCTTGAGAAAACAAAGTTTATCTGCACCGAATGTAAAGTTGATTGCAGCTTATTGATGATACTACATACTACTGCTAAGTATATTACAACAAAAGGTTTCTGCTGTAATTTAAAAAAAGATAATAATTAGGTACCTAAAATACTGGAGTGTTAAATATTACATGTTCTTAAATTATCTAAACTAATGAAAGAAGCGGGGCCTCCTGCCACAGATAATATACATCCATCCCAGCCTCAGATTATTGTAAGTAACATACAGGGTGGAAACGATAAGTGATCTCATTCGATTATTTCTAAACTATACAAGATATCGAAAAACTGGTTACTGATCCTGAAAGTGCTTCACGAGCTCTATCCAACGGTACCAATAATAGGTTACAGAATTAACTGGATCTATCCGAAAATTAATTGTTTTCAGCTTCCATACATTTAGTAAAACCACATAATATTAAAAACTATACAAGATATTAAAAAACTGGTTACTGATCCTGAAAGTGCTTCACGAGCTCTATCCAACGATACCAATAATAGGTTACAAAATTAACTGGATCCATCCTAAAATTCAATGTTTCCAGCTTCCATACATTTAGTACAGCCACAGTCATGGCACTCATGTCTTGATAATATTATAGCAAGTAAAGCCTACAACCAATGTTTTCCATGAATAATTTTAAATAAGAATGCAATTTACGAGTTCATTTTAAGTGTTTATTGTTTAATAAAAAAAATTAATACTTCTAATTTTGTTTGACTGGCATACATTTAGTATGGAGGCTGAAAACATTTAATTTTCGGATAGATCCATTTTATTATGTAACCTATTATTTGTACCGTTTGAAAGAGCTTGTGAAGCACTTTCAGAATCAGTAATCAGTTTTTCGATATCTTGTATAGTTTAGAAATAATCGAGTGAGATCACTTAACGTTTCCACCCTGTATACCTGCTTGTTGGTGTAATATTTTTTTTATTGATATTTATGAAGGTACTACCTAAGTAGATTAATTACGTAGTTAATAAATTAGGAACTTATTTCGTTCCGTATCCTAAATGCGTAAAAGCAGTTGTAATTTGTATGAAATATTTAATAATATACGTCATACAAAAGGCGTGCAATGATCTAACTGCTCGATCACCTTGAACATGAGGCGCGCGCAACGTCCTATCAAGTCTTTAGTTAAGACACGTACTTAAATAGATTCACGATCCGAAGGTATTTATGTGCAAGTAAAACGAAATCTCCACCCTCTTCCAATTCTCGATAAAGCAGACACAAAAGAAAGGTACTTGACGTTGTCTCAAGCCGTGGCGGATCGTATGAACTCGATTGTATATTGACTCCTGAAGCACATCATAAGTGTTTAGGAAACGACCGAAAAGAATGACAATCACGTATTGTCTTATGTTATTTGGTATGCACGACAGAATGCCATGACTCGCTGCGCTAAGGTCCTTGTATGTCGCAATGTTACAACGTACAAGTAATTTCAACTTAATGTACTGACGATAAGTGTTATTTTGTAAGTGGCGTTTCAATTAATTGCAACGCTTTTACCGGTGTCTAATTGGGAAACTAGGATGAGACGTATGTAGCCTTCGCCTGTAATCTCAAAATTAGTACCTACTTCTGTAATGTATCATTTCAGATTCGACGGTTACAAGTAGCACACTGTAATGCTCGGTTCAGCTTCATCACTGATGTAATGCTCGACTCTGTAACATCATTATGGTGTTTGCATTACATGCAAATGCTCCAGGTGAAGGGAGCACCTTACGCGCAAGAAAGCGTTTAGAAAAAGTGCAGGGATTCGTGAAGGATTTTTAAAATATCGGAAGCGTTTCAAAATCGAATTCCCCGAAAATAGGTACTTGTTGTTTGATAAATTCTGATTTGTAGATATATGTATTTAAAATGCAGACTATCATTTGTTAATAAAAATAGTAGAGTCAAGTAAAGATTACAATGTGAACACAATCACATTTTGCAACAAATTAATGCCGTTTCAAAATCAAAAAAATCAAAATCAAAAATATTTGTCGGAAAAGAACCAGGGATAGTGTTCTCAGGCGACTCAGACATGGTAATACGTGATCGAGTTATAAGGAGGCAGGGTATGATAATTTAAACAGTCAGGTGCGGTATTTAACACTGTAATCGAATTTAACAAAACAAAGTACACTGTTCATAATAACAACGATTGATTGGTTCGATAACTTGAGGCAAACGATCCGTCAGAGTGGCGCGTGCGCACCGTGCGCTAGCAGAGTCTCGTCCGCCCGCTCGGTGTCGGCCCAACTCGACGTTCCGTTAGCGCGCGGCGCCACCTGGCGGGCGGAATGCGCGCTTTGCCTCGTAACAAAATCATCTTCAAATCATTTTCGCCGACACGGCCTTCCTGACGAGCGCACGTCCTCGTGCGTTAATCATCTGTAACCAAAAAATTCAATCTTGAACCCAACTCAGCTCACCTCCTCTACAGCTCTACCATCATCTCTACAACCACAAAACAACTCTCTTTAACCATCATCTCATTTGGAACGCGTGGGACACTCGCTACAGCTCTGCGCCACGCGCTGGGGGCCATCACGCATGTAGCGTGAGACAGGCCAGCGGCTTGCAGCCAGTCAACGAGAACCCAGCTTTTGTAAGCGCCGCGAGAACTAACTCTAACCTTTCCAATCCTTGCTCTACATTTTCTGACGGTATTAAAACGTCATCTATGTAGACAAGAGCAAAGTCACAGTCTTTTAGAGCATTCTGAATGCATCTTTGGAACACGGACGGTGCATTTTTAAGTCCAAAGGGCATGGCGGTATATTCGAACTGCCCATCGGGCGTAACGAAGGCAGTTCGCTCTACAGAACCTGCTTCTACGCTAATACAATGGAAACCTGAAGTCATGTCAAGAGACGTAAAGAAATTTGCACCGTGCAGCTTATCAATGTGATCGCTAATTCGCGGCAGAGGATAATTATCGGTTCGCGTATTTGAGTTTAACTCCCTGTAATCTACTACCATACGGTCAGTCCCATCTTTTTTCTTGACGAGCAAAATGGGACTGGCGAAAGGAGAATTGCTTTCTCTAATAATGTTAGCCTCAAGTAACTCAGACACTTTATCCTTTACTACTTGCCGCTCACTTGCCGATAGCCGATACGGACGTCTTTGTACCGTTTTATTTGGGTCAATAAGGTCAATTTTCATTTCTCCTGTAGTTACGCGTCTTTTAGGAACACCCTCAACAAAATTATCAGAATAGGAGGTAAGTATGTTCAGCAAAGAATTTTTAGATTCACCTTCTAAATCAGTATCAACTTGTGCTTCAAATGGGGTGACCGTTTTGTTACAGGATATTAATTGAGAAAATTTCGATTTAAATAAATTGACACCCTTGCTATCAATTTCAACGTGTACCCCCATGTCTATAAGATCACGACCTAGTAAAATGGGCTCAATCAAATAAGAATCATCAACGACGTAAAATAAAATTTTCAATGTCAAATTTTGGACATTAATTGTGCATCTCATTTGCTTTGTACACTTGACGTCCGAATTACCTATCCCCACTAGAGTCACAGTGTCGTAAAAATACTCTCTATTTATTTGATCAGCAAGACTACTTTTAATTAAGGAACATTCTGAACCAGAGTCAAAAAGAAAACGACAACTCATACCTGCAACATGTAGCTCACCAGTAACCGCCCGTTTGCTGCACAGTTTTACCTCCTTCTTCGAGGCTTGAGAAGCTTCGCGAAGAGCGGCGGCGGCTGGGCAGACGCTGGCGACGTGTCCCGGCTTACCGCAGGCATAACACGTCACGGCTCGTTTTTCGTCATAGCGTTGGGGCCCTGGTAACGGCTTGTGAATCTGTGAACTTTCACCACGAATTTGAGGACAGTTAAAAATTCGGTGGCCTATTTCCCCACAACGATGGCAAGAACCAGGAAATGTTGACATCGGTCGCTGATTATTATATCGTGGGCGTTTATTGTCAATGTGGGTAGTGGCATCGTCGATATGTCGCTTCATAGATACCCCACGTAATATACGACACAGCTGTGATTTTGAAGATATGCTACTGGCATTCAATTCGCGCCTTAAATTATGATCACAGTTCGCCAATATTGACACAGCAAATCCAGTTATAACTTCCTCATTTAATTCAACTTTAGGTATTGTCTCAATCAAATTCCAAAGACGCAATGCGCCGTCTGCAGCGGTTTCTTTATCATTAATTTTGAACTTTATAATTCGATCAAAATAATCTTGCATTAACAACGGTTTAGCAAACTTCGCAATCAGAATATTTTTCACATTTTCCCACGTAATACAATCCGGCTGGATCTTGGTTAGGCACGTAGCAGCACGACCACGAAGCGCTTGCATTAAGGGTAATAATAAATCGGTACCTTTCAAATCCTTGTGCCTTACTATCACCTCGTTAATCTTACACCAGCCTTCGATGTCTGCGTCCGGATCGTCGGGGTCAAATTTGATGAGCGCCACCGGCGCGGGTGGCTGGAGCCCACCCGCCAACACGCGTAGCATCTTCAACAACGCAGCAGCATCGCCCGTATCACTCACACTTTCCGAACAAGTTGCATTGTCAGAGTTTTTCGAACAACCCGCACTACCCACCGCATAATGTTCCGTGGTCACGCTTGATTTACTTGCTGACCCACCATCGTTACACTCTCGGGTCCCGCATCCCACTTCTGATGTCGGAAAAGAACCAGGGATAGTGTTCTCAGGCGACTCAGACATGGTAATACGTGATCGAGTTATAAGGAGGCAGGGTATGATAATTTAAACAGTCAGGTGCGGTATTTAACACTGTAATCGAATTTAACAAAACAAAGTACACTGTTCATAATAACAACGATTGATTGGTTCGATAACTTGAGGCAAACGATCCGTCAGAGTGGCGCGTGCGCACCGTGCGCTAGCAGAGTCTCGTCCGCCCGCTCGGTGTCGGCCCAACTCGACGTTCCGTTAGCGCGCGGCGCCACCTGGCGGGCGGAATGCGCGCTTTGCCTCGTAACAAAATCATCTTCAAATCATTTTCGCCGACATATTTATTCAGTTTAGACCACAAATGGCACTTTTGCGTTTTAAAGCGACTCTACCTCCGTTTAATTGGAAATTAATTGTTCAAAAAGTTAACGCAAACGCTCTGTTTAAAACAAAGGTTTAGGAAAGCTTCATTGCAGGTGGTTTTAGAATTAAAAAGTTTTTTACATTACATTTTGCAACATATTAATGCCGTTTAAAACCGACTACCTCTAAGTTTAAATTGGAAATCAATTGTTTAAAAAGTTAACGTAAACGGTTTGTTTAGAAGTGGAACTGTTAAAACTTCATTGTTGCAGAACGTTTTAATTTATTGAAACCTACAAATACTTTTGCTAATTAACTAGGTAGTTCTCGTTTGAATTCAAGATATTTAAACACTGTTTTGTGGCAGTATTAATATGATAAAATTATTTACAATTACAGTCGAGACAGCTGCATAAAGTTGAATAAATTAGGATCATAGAATAATAATTTCCAAAATCTAACAAAGTACAAATGTACCTAAATGTGAGAATCGAGCCGAACTCAAAATTGTTATTTCTGAAACATAACCGAAAACATTCACCTGTTAATGAACCGGGCGCGTACCAAACATGGATTTATTACACTAGCGACCCGCCCCGGCATCGCTCGGTTGCAATGGAATTTCTTGGCTTTTCTCTTCTATAAATGCATGTTTTAGGTAAACCTTCCTCTTGAATCACTATCTATTAAAAAACCGCATGAAAACCAGTTGCGTAGTTTTAAGATGTAAGTGTACATAGGGACAATCAGACAGGAAAGCGACTTTGTTTTATAATATGTAGTGATGATAGAGATGTACCTAACTATTAGGATCGCATGGTTAGTGGGTGGATAGGCAGCTTTAAATTAACGCATTGTTTTGACTCGCAAACAATACCTGGGGGCATTCATAGGGGGATCGCCGCCCTTCGTTGAAACCTAACTGTTCTATACATATACAGTGTGAGTCACGTTAAAGTGTACATATGAAAATAGATGAAACTAGACCTATTTTTATCGACAAAAAAGAGGTCTAAAAATTTTTGAGATTTTTTTTTAATTTTTTATAGAATTTTTTTTCTTCCAATTACTTATTGTAAAGAAAACATAATTACTTTTAAACTAAGCGGTATATCTTAATAAAATAAAAACAGTAATAATGCTAAATAACAGGCAATACTAAAAAAATACATAAAATATACAAAAAGGGCCAACAAATAATAAAAAAATTATACTTTTTGAAAAAAATCCGCTTAAAAATTCGTGTTTTTTTGGTTATTTGATAAATTTCTCCAAAAAATGCCCCTATAACCGGTAGTTTTTATTACTTTGTATTATTCTCTATCGTATTACCTTCGTAAAACGAAAAATCACATGTCTCTATCCCTATCACAACGTTTGCAATAATCGTTTGAACTAAGCCTATCCGGGCGCGCCATTCAACGCTTCGTTAACAACAAAACTGAAAATGGCTCTAGATTTGTAATTTTGATAAAGACAAGTTAGATTTCAAATAAAAACAAAAGATTTCGAAGTAAAATAAGCATTTTAGTTAAAATTAAAATTGTCTCTACCTGTAGCGGAGAATAATGTTGTGGCAGGCCTTTGTTCAAACGATCATAGCAAATGTTGTGATAGGGATAGAGACATGCAATTTTTGGTTTTACAAAGATAATACGATAGAAAATAATACAAAGTAATAAAAACCACCGGTTATAGGGGCATTTTTTGGAGAAATTTATAAAATAACCAAAAAAACACGAATTTTTAAGCAGATTTTTTTCAAAAAGTATCATTTTTTATTATTTGTTGGCATTTTTTGTGTATTTTATGTATTTTTTAGTATCGCCTGTTATTTAGCATTATTACTGTTTTTATTTTATCAGGATATACCGCTTAGTTTAAAAGTTATTACGTTTTCTTTACAATAAGTAATTTGAAGAAAAAAAATTCTATAAAAAAATTTAAAAAAATCTCAAAAATTTTTTGACCTCTTTTTTGTCGATAAAAATAGGTCTAGTTTCATCTATTTTCATATGTACACTTTAACGTGACTCACACTGTATATTGTATTGTATCTATACCTAGGTACAGGTACAATACTATAACATTTGATGTCTGAGGGGCCTCGTGCATCAGATTACAGATGCCTTGCCATGTTCATTAAACAAATAATTAAAGTAGCAGCACAAACTAGAAACAACAAAGGCAGGCTTAGACAGTCTAGCTTTAAGTTCTCAACAAGAGATCTTACCTTTATTTGATAGATGAGATTCGAAAGGCAACTAACGTTTACATGTTATTGTTACACCGAAAGGATTCAAGTCTACTAACTAATATTACTAATTACCTACTTACTTACCTGCAGTGAATGTGATCTATTCTAAAGTTACATTTTAAAATATGTATTTGTACATTAAGTTCGTACATTTATTTAAGCACACGATTAACTACTTTATCTGTTGCTTGCGACTGCTCGCGCTATGTAAGTAGTGCTTTCGTAATTTTTATATTCTCAGTACGTTGAAAAACATACTTAGCTATGGCTGTGCGCCTGATGATAACAATATACCTAATCACGTAGGTAAAGTGAGTACCTAAAGAAGTTTAATTGCGCATCTTTATGACTCACTACGAGAAATTGTGCATGATATCATTTTATCATTAGGGATTTATTTTATCTCACTTCCGATTTTACTCACAGAAATATTTCGAGTTTTAATTAGAAACGAAAACTATATAATGTGATGGATGTAGTTTAGCGCTTTATAATTAAACGCGTTCAGATTTAGAATTATTTTCGCAACACTCTATTTTAATTTCCTGGGTTAGTTTTATGGAATAATAAAGGCGTGCATAAGTGCTGGTAGAGACGATTGCCGTTGGGGCAGAAAAGTTCTCGAGTCGAACCACGGGCCGGAAGACGTAAGCGTGAGCAGGTCTCCTACTAGGTGAACTGACGATCTGGTGAAGGTTGCGGGAAGAACCTGGATGCGGGCAACGCAGGACCGGTCGCTATGGAAAGCCTTGGAGAAAGCCTTTGTCCAGCAGTGGACGAACGAACCAACTAAAGGCGTGCATAGGACGCCCCATCCAAATTGGAGGCCGATGAAGTTTGTCCAACCTAGACATCTGTTTAAGATAAAATACTTACCTAAGCGATACTTAACTATGTTTTAAGTGCATCGATAAAAATGGTCATCCAAAACTTTAATATACAATTAAGTAGGTAGAGAAGGTATTACCTACTTATACTTTTTTGTACGATACATTTCATTTTTATTGCAATAGAAAGACAATACGAGTATGAGTAGACAACTATCATAATTACTTACTGTACATTATCTACTTCATAGTGTTCATAGTGACAGTCGAATCCAAAGATTTATAAACTTCTAAAACGAAATTAGCAGAGTTCGGTTAGTGGTATGTTGCACATAATAACTCCTAGCTAAAATACTAATTCCTTTTAATTCTTGCTTTTATGCTTAGAATTGGACAAAAATAATTACACCGTCGTTTATATTATTCTTTTATATTTTAAAATGTCTATGATCGCTTTGATTGGTATATTGCTAATTTGGTTCACGAGAGATCAAAGCCTAACAGAATAATGCACTAAGCGATGCAGTTTCGATGGGCTTCCACCCAAAGCCTTCCGATAAAGACACCCTATGGACTTTATTTATAGCTCGACTCCAAAGTTTAATTAAAACCGTTCAGTTGCTATCTTATTTTCATTTCAAATGATTTTTATAAGGTATCTACGAGTATCAGTGTCGATTAAGAAAGTACCTACTTGGAGTAGATTTCAGCATTTTATAACAAAGTTTCTGTGTTGTTACTGCAGATATTTTTTGGTGTCTAAGTAATAGTAATTTTGGAAGAGTATAAATGCATTTTACACACTTTTCTCTGTAAGTAAGTATTTTTTTTAATATGGAATCGAAGCTAGTGTGTTTACATACCTAACTGTGCCTACATGTAATAGTAAGCGTGTCTTATATCGTGCTGATTTTCTCTTGTGGATTGTTAATATGTAACCAAGAAGTAGGTACACAATCCTGACTTCTACATGACCGTTTGGTGATGGATGGTGATGTACCTTCCAAATGAAACTTAACTAAACTAACCAAATTGTAAATATAACCACAGATAAAATGTTAATTTGACACTATAGCCTAGCTAGATACTTTTTAATTATTTATTAATAAGTTTAAAGTTTTAATAATAAGTATTTGATGGCTTCATGTCTATCACATAAAACGGTGAGCACATAAAATTGTCCTTATACCTAGTGTAACTCGACAAACTCGTACTCGTAAACCTGTGCGACAAATATTGAGATACACCTGCTGTTTGTTGACGTTAAACAGTGCCAGTGATCGTAGAGCGTATAGGTGCGTATCATAGAATACGGACCTAAAACTTACTTTAAGCTTAGGCAAGCCAAATTTTTATACATTGGTTAGATAAATAATAATAGAAACGCAGCTGCTGCCCTAGTAAGTAATCATATAATTTAAAAAATATATATTTAATATCAAAACAAGGCTAATGGATTCTTGGCGTACAAACTCTATACTAGAGAATTCCACCTGTTTTTCCTTGAATTTTCTTATGAATCTTCGGTTCTACGTACTTATAATCAACCACTCTTTCCTTTTTATGGTTAAACTGACAATTTATTTGTAAGTAGGTACACCATTCTAGGAATCTGCCTAGTTTTCTTGCTTGAACTCTACAATTGCGTAGAATAAAATAAAAGTTTCTGACGTGTATATTTAAATTACTTGGGATTTCCCCATTTAAATTCCGTGAAAGTATTGAGCCCTTTTAAATCTCAGTGTTGCCTACCTGCCATAAATAAATAGCAAAAAAAACTGCATTGTGAGACACTACAATATCTTTCAGTGATAATGCGATGATGCTCTCTACAATAGGACTCGGACACATCACCGCTAAGCCCACGACCGCCGACAGTACCTTTGTCTTTTTTTCAATCACAATTTTTATTTACTGTTGTGACTCATCGCCAAGCAATTCATGTAAAAAACTATTAGACTATAAGATAGACACTGGAGGAATACAAATCACGTGATGATGATTTCTATACTTATTGATCTAAATGGCTTTAGCTATTGGTAAACTATCTAGGCCACGTTTTGTCTTTAGTTGTAGGTTGTATGGTAGATTAGGTTTCAAGTACAAAAACTGGTTTTACGTTCACGTATAACATGATGCTGTAAGAACAATGATTCAGGCGATAAGAAAAAAAGCCTTTACACGGTTTTTCCTTCACACCAAGGCCGCGTCGCGTAATTATTAGAACAATATAGCGTGTGTATTTTTATGGTATACAGGTAAATGATTAGTTTAAATAAAGTAAAATGTTAAAAACCTACCTTAGAATGAGGTGGTCATTTTGCACACGTCTCTGAGGTCACAACACAACAAAATCGTATAAAAGTCAGTAACGAACTGGAATGCTAAGGCTTCGTGGCGACCAATAGCGGAGGTGGGCGACGGAATGCGACTCTTGCGCACAGGTAGAGGCGGCGCGCGTGTGTGCGTCACGTTGGTCCCACCGACACTGTTAGTGTTGCGACTCGGCACGCAAACATAGGCGTAATGCAAGTGCAAGTAGAGTTCATGCAACTTATCTTTTTTTCAAAAACTAGTGAGTTTACAGTTACTAAGAATGTGTCTTGTGCAGTCTACAGATCGACAAGGCATTATAAATTAGTTACAAGACACTTATGCCCGTTTTCACCATCAATCTTTAATTTTTAAGTGACCCCTATGGTAACACATAACAGGCATTTTGTTTTCATAGAGGTCACTTAAAAATTGGAGATTGATGGTGAAAACGGGCATTATGCATAGTTTTATAGGCCAGAGATATCTAATTTAAACTATTTGTATGGGACAATGTACGACAGCACATCAAGTTAAACACAGCGGTATCTTATCTCGTTATAATACAGGCTATTTTGCAACTAAAATGTGTACTCTTATGTGCTGTCGACTTTACTTCTGGGTGCGATGAAAACTTATTTGCAAATGAGAAATTACGAGGTAGATAAATAAAAATCTTCTTTAAGCAATCATAGAAGTTTATTCGCTGATCTTTGACTTAAGGGCCAACACCCGGCAAAACTAATACAAACTTCGCTTTTTTCAATAATCCCTTTTACTAATAATCAATCACACTTTAGTTATGTCCAAAAAAACATCTAATGACGTAAATAGTTTTTTGGTATTATTACACAAACTAGTACTGACTTTTGTAGATCATTATAAACCTTATATTCGAAAATAAGTGCAGGCGAATAAATAATAACAGTGCATCTATACCAAAATAACTATCTCATTCTTACTGAAAAATAAAATAACCTAATAAAGAATTTAAATTAACTGGTCAATGAAAACTACAAGGTACCTACTAATATAACTTAAAACAATGTTTATAATTACAAAATTAATGTAATTAAAGAAGTACAACCTATAAACTTAATTAATTTTATTAAGTAAAAGCTGTTGTAAAATAAGTGATACAAACTCTTTATAAAATTAATTTAAAGTGAATGAACAAAATCTGGTGTCGCAATCTGTACATTAATGGTCTTTGTAAGTAAATCAGTAAGTTCTCAAACGATTAATAATACTCGAAATGTCAGTACAATTAGAAAAAAACAGGTCAAATGTGATTCGCACTCGCACACAAAGGATTCCGTACTATTGTAGACGCGCAAGTGACAGACCGCTGAGCTTATACAGACGTAACCCTAAAAACGATAGGAACTATTTTATTATGTTTTTTTCCATCGTCATTTTGTTTATTTTATTGGAGTGAACACAAATTCGCATTGCATGTTGTGTGAACTAATACATAATTTTAAGATACCAACCTACACAAGAAACACGCAAGCGCGAGCGCAGCATACCATTCTTAGTACCATCTGTCGCTTTTGAAATAAAACTAATATGAAGTTAACTGCGCCAATTTTTTTATTGTGTGGCTATTGAGTTAATTCCATAGGTAATTTTGTCAAAAGGAGAAACGTATTTTTATATTTTAGACGATTCGATACTGACTAACATAGAAATGCACTGTTTTCGAACTCCATACACAAATTAAATTAAAATTCTATAGCTACCACGTCGACACAGAAATGCCTAAAGTGAAATCGAACATGTTGCTAAGGAATTTTCTGTGGATATTTTCTAGTTATAAAAATATCCAATTTAGTTTATAACATTGTGTAATCGGTTTGAGTTAACCTATTTTTCTTAATTATTCCGAAACATTTAGTAATGCAGTTTAAAAATCGTGTCTCTAATGACCCCACAGACATCACTAAAGGTTATGCCTTTGGCATGGATAATTTAGTCAAAGCTAACTAGAAATTTAAATTGAATAAAATGTATGTTACAATAAATTTATTAAATAAATATTTTTTTTCATTGTGACGGTAATCGGATTTCATTATGGCGAGCATTTTTTATGAAAAAATACAAATAAAGTTTCATGCCAATCCCTTAACCGAATAATCAATAAAAAATAATTTTGAACATAGCTACTAAATAACTCAAATTGTAGATTAATTTATTATTTACGAAATTTTTATCCAATTTTCTATAATTAAATTGATGTATAACTTTTACACAACGTCCTTTAGTAGCTAAAAATCATAAAAATGGTATATTAAATTCATCAGACACGATTTTTAAACAAAGTAATTTAACCAAAACGTTGAAAACTTACTTCATGACATAAATACAAATAAACTACCTACTTTACTTATAAGAAATAGCTTTCTTCAAATCATACTTTCATACCGCGTTCATACAATTTAATTACACTTCATGAAATTTTAAATATTTTGGTTAGTATTTTATGATATGTGGTAACAGTTACTTTATTCTTATCGACATAGGAATGGACTGATTTTAATGTAGGTACAGGTCGCCACCACACCACAGCGTACATTTGTGTTACAAATTCACACCTATAGCAATTACTTAAGTTAAGGTATAAAATTATTCAGCATAATGCGCCGGAATCCCTACCAAAATGACCACTAATGTAAGACAGACGTAGTTTTAAGACTACCTACCTAGTAGGTAATTTAATAGTACGTTGTTAAATGTCATTAACCACAAAATTAACAATAAAAAACATTTTGTTCGTAATGAAACTAATTAAATATTAAGTAAAAATTCCAAAATAGTAAGGCAGTAAACATCAGAGTGGTCAACTAAAATTGTGTTAGGGCTGTTAATATGTATCTGTCAAGAAATAATTTTGCAAGTGAAATCATTTTAAATATCATATATTTTAGGACTGAATGGCTCGGCTTAACGTTTGGCAACACATCTCAAATTTTTAAAGATCTAAAAAGCCTAAAAATTCACTATAAGGTACATTCACACAAACGTGAAGTGAGCGGTATTTGGCACATACGCACGACACGACATTAAAACTGAAGATCGACGCGTACGCAGCTCTCTTGAGAGAGAACAAATGTCCACCCACTTAAAGTAACAATGTCAATATACCTTTAAGTCAGATCTCCATTTAAAACTAAGACTAGCCGTGTGACCAAGTAACATTTAATGGCCAACATCATTTTTTTAATAATCTCTAATTTCATTATTTGAGAAGTTTGTAACTTCAAAGTAAAAGCAAAGATTTTTTAATGTCTAACACCAATTATCAATTTCAATTTTCTAAAAGCGCCATCAGTTTTTTTCTACTTTTGTATCATGTTTTTATCCCAAAATGCCGATACAGATCTATATACAGGGTGTTAGGTAAATGGGTATATGAGCCGACACTAGCCCATGTTAACATGGGCATATAAATGGTATGGTGAAGTCAGAAAATTGATATCTTCATTTTAATTATTTTAATTTTCATACAAATCGGATTTTATAAAATTTATTTTGTATGAAAATTTAAAAAAATAAAATGATGATATCAAATTTCTGATTTCACCATACCATTTATATGCCCATGTTAACATGGGCTAGTGTCGGCTCATATACCCATTTACCTAACACCCTGTATATAAACAGAAGCCAAAACATGAATTTATGAACATTCACTACAAATACGACGAAATTACATCTTCTTTCGACGACGTTTTTTTATCAAAGAGCCCTCTGGGTATTTAAATATCGATTTAGACTAGTCAAGTTACTTTAAATTCTCTAATAATTATTATTTCTTGGCGAGATTATTTTTAACTAACCATTGGCGACCAATTTTAATCGAGTTCTGGCAACTTACAAGTGACCCGATTTTTAATCGCCAAACAACTTTTGAATGAAGAACGATTTTGACACATTATTTATCCAAAAACTTTGAACATGTCAAGTAGAATCTACAGAAAAAAGTTACTTGACAACGAAGTAATACAGTAAAGAAAAAAATTACAACCTATAACTAAATCAATCATGATTTTAAAAAATGAAATCGTCTTTTTGTCATATTTATCGTAAAAAAGACGATCTTACTATCAAACAAAAGACAACTTCACATTGGAAAATCGGTCTAAAGAAGTAATCGCAAGGTAGACTGTATGTATGTGAAGCAAGACCTATACGACTTTTATGAAAACTATGTGTTTATGAAAAGAGCTCCAGCTCATCTTTATATCAAAATATACGAAAAATAGCTTGCATTATAAATAGATCTTACTCCACGTTTGTTGAAAATTCTTCAACAAATATTTCGTATTCTTATAAACATTGTAAAAATATTTTCTTATAAATCTCAAAAAACGTAACATACTCTAAACAAAAGTAAATATAAAAATGAGAAGAAAAATCTTAACAATTTGTATCAAATTGATTAACATAAATGAACTTATATCTTAATACTAATACATAACAGTACTTGTCACATCATATCAAAGATGTTAACAAGTGTATGGTAAATAAATTGTAACATAAAGTTTGATAATGGTACGACGTTATCGGAAAAAAAATGGCAACAACTACGAATGCTAGCTTTAAAAGCATAAATCTTTTAATACCCTGTCTTGTATACAAACAAACAGTCTATGAACGGAGATACATTATGTACCTATTTTCGGTATGTCAATATGAGAGTATAAATATTTTGTCTGTAAATAGTTTTCTCTGATTTGATAGTCATTTTATTTAATCATTAAGTATCTACATAATAAATCTTTGTGTTTTGATAGGTACTAATTTGAATGTTTGTAATAATATAATCTTTCATTCAATCAACAGCTATAAAATTTAAACTTGATAGCTTTTCATTTTTACTACATTACGTTTCAATTTGAGTCCATTTTCTGATAAAGAACTAGGAACATCAATTTGGCGTATAACAACGTTAATACCTCTAATTATACTTAACTATACTAGAATTGCAAGAGCCTTTAAACCTATATAATAATAATTAATTGGTATGACTATAAAAAAAGTTAATGTCAAAATAAACATAAGCAGTTACTATTCGATTGTTTTGATTCCCTGTCAAAATATCTTTATAAACTAAAATTAGATTTGGTTTTATAGGTTAACTTAAACATGGCAGTTTATTGGTAGATCTGTCCATCGCAGTGCGATATACGAGACTTAAGTCCTTCAGGAAACAAACTTCAAAACTTAATTCAAACTCCAAAACAGATTCTGGTTTGTTATTGGTCTAATTAGAACTAAACCAATCACATTGCTTGAATCTATGCTGGAGTTTTAATAGAGTTTTGCTCTTTTATAACACAGGACTTAGTCTTTCGTTGCAGGCAGTGACACAACGACAGTGAAGAATCAATATTTCTTATCTAACACATATTGTCATGGTGTTTCCATAATTGAATTTTAATACAAATAAGCTAGTACACAAACTCATTACCTTTCGAACTTTCAGAATTGATTGAAATAATGTGCGATACGTAACCGCCCTGCGATGCACAGAATAGGCTTAAAGGCTTCCGAAACTACGCGATACGAAGTTGAAACGTTCTGTTAATCGCGCACTTGTTGACCGTCACGAGTACCGTGTTAACAATGGTGAATAACACTGTGGCGTAGCATTCTTCTCCTTTAGTCGGGCAACACCGTTTGACTGTCATTTTGTTGTATGTGTGTGTGATGGCACACCGGGACAACACCACTGTGTGGTGGCGCCAGTACTAAGTGGACTCTGGCGGCATTTCGTCATCAGTGGAGGGAGGGGGCAGGGGGGCGTCCTCCTCGTAGATCATGACGAGCTTGCTATATTCCCGCTTTTTCTTTGGTGTCTGGAAGGATTAGGAGATTTTGTTAACATAACAAAAATATGTAGTACAGAAATATATCAAACTCATCGTGGACTCATAGTATCATTGAAAATACCTATTGAAAGTGATATGCAACAGAGCTTTCCACACTATAAGTCGAAACCTTCGTCAATCTAACTCCTAGTGACGCCACGGACGATCGACAGGATATTATAGATGACCCACGCTGAACTGTCCCACCAAACTCAATGACAGGGGGGCGCTACCATCGTTCAACTATATGGTTTCCAACATGGCAAAAATCGAAAGCAGCGATCCGGTATTGACGGTGGCGCCACGCTGTCAATGTCATGGATAAGACAGTTCAGTATTTTGGAACTATACCATAGTATATCGTCTCCGCGGCGAACACGAGGCGTAAACTCTAGGGGGAAACGTTGCGCATCCGCGGCGTCTCCGCAGCGTCGCCACTTCACGTTGAAAACGCTTGCAAACCGCTAGTGTGGCAGCTCACTAAGCGCTGGCAGCTCGCTAAGGGCGTTACTGTCTTATTGGCCACTAGCGAGTGACATAAAATACCTCTACAGTAGCGCCAACTGATGAACGCTAATACAGTAGCTCTCGCTGGCACATTCTCGCACTGCCTGACTACATCCAGGTGTTTCCTGCGACCTTGGCTAGATCGTCGGTTTACCGAATGGATTTCTAGAATACCTGCCTACATTGTGTTTTCCAGTCCTGGATCGCTACTTGCACTTTTCTGTACCAAAGGCCATTACTTCTACTAGCTATGTCCTCGCCCACTGCCAATTTTTTTAAGAGACTTTTGTTTATTTCATTAATCTTGATGTCATAAGTCTAAAGCAAGGCTGCTCGACCCCATGCCTGAAGAATTTTAAGTGGCCCGCGCAAGTATGGTTTGAAAATACGCACCAAACCACTCTCTGAAGTTAGCTGTCAGAAATGTTAGTGGCCCGTCGTTAACGACTCAATCCACCGTTTGGCCCTCTTCAAAAGGTTGAGCAGCCTTGAGTGTAAGGGGCCGTTCAAGTATTACGTAAGCACCAAGGGGGGGTGGGGGGGTCTCTGTTTTGCTTATTTTGGATGACATGGGGGGTAGGGGGGTCTAGATGATGATTACGTCATCGTTAGTTATTTCATCATTGCAAACGTTGTGATAGGGATAGAGACATACTATTTTTGGTTTTACGAAGGTAATACGATAGAGATTAATACAAAGTAAAAAAAAAAACACCGGTTATAGGGGCATTTTTTGGAGAAATTTATTAAATAACCAAAAAAACACGAATTTAAAAGCAGTTTTTTTTATCAAAAAGTATCATTTTTTATTATTTGTTGGCCTTTTTTGTGTATTTTATGTAATTTTTTAGTATCACCTTTTATTTAGCATTATTACTGTTTTTACTTTATCAGGATATACCGCTTAGTTTAAAAGTAATTACGTTTTCTTTACAATAAGTAATTGGAAGAAAAAAAATTCTATAATTTTTTTTAAAAAAATTCCAAAAATTTTTTGACCTCTTTTTTGTCGATAAAAATAGGTCTAGTTTCATATATTTTTATATGTACACTTTAACGTGACTCACACTGTATAAAAAACATTTATAACTAAAAATGTTTACGTAAGCATAGGGGAGGGGGTAAGTGCTTTGCTTACTTTTGATGACAACGGGGGCGGGGGGGTAAAAAATGGTAAGAAATCTGCTTACGTAATACTTGAACGGCCCCTTAAAAAGGTTTCGCGAGTAAACTTACACGCACTGTATTGGTGCTGGTCTCCTCTCCGGAACTGCTGGAGCTGGTAATTCCTTCCTCGAGGGTCAGGCGCGAGGCCACTCCCTCCAACTGCAGGTCGAGGTACAGCTGGCCCAACTGCTCGTTCACCAATGAGGGCTGCAAGAAAGTACCAAGAACTTAAGTATAAGATAAGATAGCGTTGCATTATGATGATGATCTTTCTGGTATTACACACTGAATAAACCAAGTGCGAACACTCATTTTACGTTTCAACTTTCACACAACAATTAACTGAAAGATAATTATCCTGTCAAACGAGGCAATGACAGTTTAACTTGCCCCGAGTTTTCCGACAAACTTAACCTTCTCTGGTTGGGTTTTTACTGGAGGTCAAGCTGTAGATCCTAGCTACATAGGAGTTGCAGCAGTAGGAACGAGAAGTGGGAATAGTTCCGTGTCAAACGAGGCAGCAGGATTCATGAAACATCTTGGTGTCGTCGTTTCTACTCTCATGTAATCATGAGGTAGTCACAGAGAACATAGAACATGGTGTGGTTATGGCAGCAAGGAATTTCAGACCACTTCCATTAATGTACAGATCTTACAGATACTAGCACCCGTATTTACAAACGATGCTTGCTTAAGTGAAGCAGCAAATCGAACGCACAGAGTTGAATAGAGCTCTGTGATTGGTTCGTATGTGATCACAATATGCGTCCACATGCACTGTGAGACCTCATAGTAATGTTTGTGAATACGGGCGTAATAATATCGTACTTACAAAGAATAAATTAAAATGTAAATTACCTGTGGTAGGTGTGCCATTTTGTCCTTGTCAGAGCTCAAAACTTCTTCTAAAGTCTTTGTCAAAATCTGGTACTTGTAGATTAATTCTGATGTGACGCAGACCTGTAAGCAAAAATGAAATCATCATAAAACAAGCCCAGTAGGTAGACCTAGCGCCATGATAATCTTTTATCGAGCGCTTTCACATTTAGACGATTTAGCAGCGCGACAAACGCGCGACACACACGCTGCCGAAAATTTCATACTATGTGCGGATGCATGCCTTCACATTATAAAAACGCCGCTGCCGCGCTGCAGTCGCGCTACTAACGCCCTAATGTGAAAGCGCTCTATATCATAAATAAGATTTCATCACCGCGCGAATCCTAGCCTGGCTGGTCAAAAGAGAATGGTGTCTAGTGCTTGGCTATGACACTACGTGGGAGATGCCAGTGTCTAGTGTATCCATCGTCAATATACATGATTCGTTTGTTCGTTTCAGCCGAATGACGTCCACTGCTGGACAAAGGCCTCCTCCAAGGTTTTCTACAATGAACGGTCCTGCGCTGCCCGCATCCAGGCTTTTCCCGCGACCTTCACCAGATCGCCGGTCCACCTAGTAGAAGGCCTGCCCACGCTACGTCTTCCAGCCCGTGGTCGCCACTCGAGAACTTTTCTGCCCCAACGGCCATCGTCTCTACGAGCTATTATACATGATTAGATAGCTATTAAATCTATACTAATATTTATAATGCTGAAGAGCTTTTTGTTTGTTTGCTTACGCGCTAATCTCAGGAACTACTAGACCGATTTGAAAAATTGTTTTTGTGTTAGATTTTAAATAAATAAATAGCCTATTTATCGAGAAAAGCAGCACATCAGCCAATAGGGGCGGCGCAGTAAAGAAAAATGGGCACAGCTAGTCTAATATAATCTGATAGTGATATTATTTACTTGTTCCATCCATGGCGGTTCCATCTTCCTCCGAGGCACCTTCTTCTTGGCCTCGCTTTCCCGATACGCATTGGTCGTTTCCATGGAGCTGACGTCATCAGGGGTGCTCTTGTCCCAAAACTCAGTTGACGTCTGGAAACCAAGAATTTATAATAATAAATTTATCAAAAGGACAATAACAATCGGATTCGGTAATATGCTATGCTAAGTTCAACTTCTACATATAGTAGGTACTTAAGATTCATATAAAATATCGAACTCACCCGGAGTCGCCGACCCTTTTTGGGGTCTCCGCTTTCTTCAGCGCTGCCAGACTCAGTCTTGAAGAAGGAAGAATAGAAAGATGAGTAGCTAGACTCTCCATCAGTCCTGTCGACACCCTCGTCGCTAGTGCGCATTTTCGAGTTCGAGCTCTTGGTCTTTACGTTCCTGTTCTGTATAGCGTCAGGCACCGCTTCTGTGCTCTGGTGAGTTAAAGGATACCCTGTTGAATCCTCAATGGTTACCAAGCATTAAACTCACATTTCTCGCCGTATGTGAACATTCGTACATCGCAAACAGATTTGCTGTCCCGACTTACATAAGTGTTGAAAAAGTGAATTCGTGAACACATAACAGGTAACATTTCGCACATGCTGTTGCAAGTGAATTTTATTCGTGTAATAAATTTTGCACGTGACTTGAAATCAATAAGATTCGATTCCGAGGATATACATTTTTGTAATGTAAATTACTTGTAAAACTAATAATATGCATTCTGTTGCTGTAGCTAAATAAATAAATATCTTAATTTATATTTTTAAATCGTGTTTTCACGCGGAATTTGTTGCTAACGACGGTTTCGGAATCAAACCTTTAACATTTAAAGTAATATAACAGTTCAAAATAAGCCATACAAGTTGAACTTTGGAGTAAGCAATCAAGACTCAATCGAGACTCGTCGAAGTCTCAATCGAGTACTTAAAGTCGACAACAACAATAATACACCTATTATAGTTTTCAGATCTGCATATAATGTTTTTAAATAAAAATATATACAAAATATACTACCTTCTGCTGCTTGTTTCGACTCCACGTGTGTAATATGTGTACCTGTATTGCGTTGTATTAGTGTTTGAGTGTTGTAACTTAAACGTGAGAAGTTTTTGCTGAACTGTTTAGAGTCGAAATAACTGTTATTGTAGTTGACATGTTGGGTAAACTCCGTTACTTACCTTACATCAAAATTTTGTACGAATTTACACACAACACACGCAAGCCCAATTGCATGACAAAAATACCTTAGGGTCCTTAGGACTGTTACTATTCGTCGCTGATCGCGCGTCAGAGATATATCTGTCCATTTTCCTATGAGCACTCAGATTACCGCATTTCTTTTCGCCAGACTCCTATAAACGTGTCAAAAAGAAGCATCTAGCTTATACAAGGCTTAAAACTACGACTAAAATTAAAGAAACAAAGAAAAACATCAAAATTTGGAGACCATGATAATACCAGGATAAAAATAAATAATGTCCTGTGAAGTATTCAAATAAAGTTAACGTTAAAACCATAGCAACACACCAGCAACTCTGTTCGACTTTCATGATTTTACGGGGTAACTGCCAATCTAGTGTTTAGACTAGTTTACCGTGTTTCATAACAGTATCTTTTCTGCGACCTCCCGATGATAATTTATAACGAAATGACAGTTGTCGTGAGAACCCCGGCAAGCGACGTCTAGTGAGCTTTTCGTCGCATTTTGCTCGTACCATGCAAGGAAAACGTCTGGTTCCTGCGTCGTATCTAATACTTACTCAAACATCATCATTACGAATCAAATAAAAACCCCAAATGCAAGTTAATTAATCGAACAAAATCACTGATGCAAATACGTAAAGCTCGTTAAATTAGCGCTGCTTTTGACTGAATAAAAATAATAATTATTACGTGCGAAAAAAACATAACGTCTATTTGTTACCATAAGTGTCACTTTGTTTCAAATATTAGGCACTTATAAAACTACAGCTAGTATTGGCATGCTGTCAAGGTTCATGCGTTTTACAGTTCCCGCTACCGACTCATAGTGCTGTGCGTATAGCATCCTTATATTTGAAACAAATGGGTAAAACTCTAGGATGTGTTGTCGTACCCGGTTGTTGGCGCTGGTGGAAGTCATACTATCGGCGCTGCCGTGATCGGTTTTGGAGGAGGCAGCCTGAGATTCGCGTTTCTTGTCCCTCCACCCGCCGCCGGTTTTCGTGAGCCTTAGTGGCACACTGGGCTTACACGCCTGCATGTATCACGTGACCAATCAGATAAGTGTAAAGCTAGAGTAGTGATGCGGTTAAGCGTGGGTGTAGCGGCGTATGTGTCGGTGTGTCCTTACTTAAAGCTAGCCTAGCTGTGTCGCAGTGATGTTTAGTGTGTCAGAATACTTATTGATACCTTGTTCCTTTATAAAAATAATGTATCTTTGTAACCGTAAAAAATAAGGATCACGAAAACATAATTTTATTAATGACGTCTCAAAAGTATACTAAGCACACTGTCCAGTACTAGATTTTTTACGGAATTAGTATAAATTAACTAAATTAATAAAAAGAAAAAGATATTTATTTGTTAACTGTCCCATGCATGACCATACACTTTTATAAACTAATAAATACAGGATGTGGTTTTGTAAAACAACGCCCATCTCAAGGGTGATAGTACACATGAAAGTAATTACAAAAACGTTCGAGACGGCGCTTGTTACCGCCCGCACCACCCCCGCGTACCCCTCTAGACCACCGAGCACATGCGGCCGCCGCCCCGGGAGAGCGGGGGGACTGACCGATAGCTCGCCCGCGTAATAATACCATTTTTCTGATTTCCTGGATTTTTCCATGAAAATTTAAGGTTTTTTGGACATCAATGTCGTGTATACTACCACCCATGATGGGAGTTGTTTTACAAAACCACACCCTGTATCCATAGACTTAAATTAAATTACCTGATTATGTGACTTAAATTATAAAAAAATGCTTCAGACGTTTTGCATTGATGAACATAAAAATATATAACTTAAATAAAAGCAAAATACGTCATATGGTGTATAAATTATATATAAAAAGTTCTCTTAATACGCTACTACTTGCTACAAAATTATGTATAAGTCCTAGTTGTATGCCCTATCTATAACCCCTTGAGCGACCATGAGTATACTAGTACGTAATACTATTTCTACGAGTAGTAGAACCACTTAACTTTATTTTATACCCCATAGTTGTTTTTTTTTATATTGTTAGGGGATTGATTAAAAATTATAATGATAGAGCATTTTTATATGAATTATACAGCTATTTACTGCAAAGAATCGCAATGTGGCAAAAATGAGTACTTGACACTTGGTTTAAAATATCATTTAATAAAAAATAAAAACACGCTTAGATAACTACTGCAGATTAGCAGATTCATAATATAATGTCGAAAACTATTTGATAGGCCTAATTATTTTTAATTAGTACGTAACAATACCGTTCAATTGAACTATTATTCTATTATACATAACTACGATCATCATTCAAGCAGCGCGCTTCTAACAAATTAATCAAAGGCTACCTACCATCGTCAGATAACAAAAGAAATTTAACGTTCTGTCAATTTTTAAAACTGTCAAAACATATTCTTTAGACAACGAAATGACGATTCAAAATCGGCGACTAGGCGCTACTATACTATACAAAAAAGTGATCTTTAGAACTTTAACGGATTACAAGTAATTATTTTACATGACTATACGAACCGCGGATCCGGACCAAATGCACTAAAAACTTACGGACTTCAAGCCCACATGAGCTGACGTATACTCGCTTTACGGACAACGTAAGCAAATATCTACACTAATATTATAAAGAGGAAAACTTTGTTTGTTTGTTTGTTTAGTTGTAATGGATAGGCTCAAAAACTACTGGACCGATTTTAAAAATTCTTATACCATTCGAAAGCTACATAACTCACGAGTAACATAGGCTAAATTTTATTTTGGAAAAAAGTAGGGTCCCGTAAAATAATTGGGATTTTCATAAGACGTGGAAAAGCGCCATCTATCGTCATTGATTAAAATCTTCTTGCGCCTGACAAAAATTTTTGAGGTAGGTACGTAAATATTCATGAAGGCAAAGCTGTCAAACGCCATCTATCGACATCATTAGTAAATTAGTAACTAAATATTACATGTACTATGAATAACGCTGTTCGTAAATAATATTGAAAATTTAATAAATAAAGATATTTTATGTAATTGAACTATTCACTGTATGTACCTATTTGAATCATTCACTGTGTTTAAACGAGCAAATCAAAGTGTTAATTAGTGACTTTTTACAAACTTCCTTGCAAATTCTTATTAAGTGCCGCCATCTACCGAGATGAATATTAGGGTACGGTTCAGCGGCGGACAAATGGGATGGGCGCGTGGGCGATTGTAGTTAAATAGGATAAGAATGAATAAATAAAGGGCAGGCCTCCTACTAGGTGGACCGACGATCTGGTAAAGGTCGCGGGAAGAGCCTGGATGCGGGCAGCGCAGGACCGTTCATTGTGGAAAACCTTGGGGGAGGCCTTTGTCCAGCAGTGGACGTCATTTGGCTGAAACGAAGGATAAGAATTACTTCGTTTTTGTTTTCTGTATGTAATTTGTTAATTTTTTGGTAGGGTCTTTATTTTAATTACTTAGGTTGGTAGGTACTTACTTATTTGATTTTAATGATAATTACTATAGGTACGTATAATTTTTGGCTGAAACGAACGAACGAACGAACGTATAATTTTAGTAGAAAGAAAGGTCATTGAATGTCTAAGTGACTCACTCACTCATCACGAAGTCTCAGAAACTACAAGTCTCAAAAGAGTTCTCATAGGGGTTAATGGTCTATTCCACCTGGCTTTGATCACCAAGATGATTAAAGTGGACTCCAGTTAAATTATTTTTTTTTAGTGTTCTTTGATCACCTATAAATAAATCATACCTCTGAATTGTCACATACATGTCCAATTTGTTTATTGCGTTATTATTAGAAAATATCAAAAATGTTACATAACAAAATATGTAGTAAGTACAACAATTGGACATGTGACTATTCAGAGGAGGTGTGATTTGTTTGTAGATAATCAAAGGACACTAAAATAATAATTTAACTAGAGTCCACTTGGCTCAAGGCACAATGCTCGAAGTCCTTAATCGATTTTCCCAACAGGTAAGCCTGAGGATGAACATGGACAAAACGAAGCTTATGTCGAATGTCCATGTTGCGCCCTACCCAGTTTCAGTTGGGAGCTCAATTCTCGAGATTGTCGACAAGTAGGTAAAATAGGTATGTCTACCTCGGACAAACGATCCAGCTAGGTAGGTCCAATTTCGAGAAGGAGGTCAATCGTCGAATCCAACTCGGCTGGGCAGCGTTCGGGAAACTACGCAACATCTTTTCGTCCAAAATACCTCAATACCTGAAGACTAGAGTGTATAACCAATGTGTGTTACCAGTGATAACTTATGGCTCGGAAACGTGGCCTCTCACTATAGGCCGAACAGTTACAGAAGCTCAGTTGCACAGCGTGCTATGAAGAGGGCTATGCTTGGTGTTTCTTTGCGAGATCGAATCAGAAATGAGGAGATCCGTAAACGAACCAAAGTCGCTGACATAGCCCGACGGATTAGCAAGCTGAAGTGGCAATGGGCAGGGCACATAGTATGCAGAACTGATGGCCGATGGGGCAGAATGGTTCTGGAATGGAGGCCGCGTACCGGAAAACGTAGCGTGGGACTTCCACCTACAAGGTGGACCGACGACATCGTAAAGGTAGCAGGGAAGCGCTGGACGCAGGCCGCTTCCAATCGATCAACATGGTAAGCATTGGGGGAGGCCTATGTTCAGCAGTGGACGTCCTATGGCTGAAATGGTGGTGGTGGTGGTGGTACATATACTGAAAATGTATCATTAGAAATCAACTACGGGGGCTAAGGAGATAAAAGGAGGGTTGGAAGTTTATATTATGAAAGTCCTATGTGTTTAAAGTAAGAGAGTTGAAATTTAAAATGTATGCGCTATAGATGCTAAGAGCGGATTTTACGAAACTCCACCCCTAATGGAGTAAAACGAGGTCCACGCGTACGAAGTCGCGGGCGGCCGTTTTAAATAAACCGGTAATAAATTAGGTACAACACCAGTACACCACTAAGAAAAATCGGATATGAGTGCTAGAGAGCCGCGTGACTCGGAACGTAACGTCAACATCGTGCGATAAGAAACGGTATAATGCGTCACTTTAGTTGCCAAGTCGCGAGAATCCACAATTTACGGTTAGTCGGTAACACAAGTAGAAATAGAAGAAAGTTCGAAGTCTTCTAGTCGTCTTTGAGTCAATGTTGTCAATTAAAGTTTGGCCGCCATCAGGCGCACAAGAACGTAGGTAGAGGTGGTGTCATCGAAGACTACCTCGTGGAATCTGCAAAGGATATAAGAACATAAATATCGACTACATGTGATTTATCGTACAGTATCGGAACGCGTGATAGACCACTTGAACCTATCGTAGAATCTCGAAGATCGGGAAAACTGAAAGAAATGTTAAACTTATGACCATTGCAATTAGGATAAGTTCGAAGTAGAATTTCGATATGAACACTGTCATTTAAACAAGATACGGGGAATATTGATGCATAACATAAGATGCAGACTTGTTGTAGTAAAATTTCCGATCCTTAAACCTACAAGTATCCATCATAACTTTAACTAACCGAAGCCCTAAAATACTAGCAAAAGAAATCACCATCAAATCCTAAAACAAATATTTATGTAAAAAAGCGGCTGTTAATAGATACAAAAAACATGAGTTAAAACCACACAATGAGTTGAGCATGAAATTATGTGTGATGTGAGGCAAGCATGATGTGTGGATAATTTTGTCTATGGGCGAAGCGAGACTTGTATGCGATTGCCAGCTTACCTCTTCGTAGTTGCTTCGCGTGAGCCCGAGAGGGTTCAGCGAGTTTGTGTATTGCATGGTCTGTTGGGCCATCGTGGTCTGTTGGGCCATCATGGTCTGTTGCACGGGATACGAAGGCGCGACGGGTGAGTACATGAACGGAGACCCGTACATTGCTTGACCATACATCATGCATTGCACTGGAAAAGAATAGTATTATTATTACATGGTAAAATCATTTTAAATTATGGTACATCGTATCAAGTATAGCATTTATATAAATATCATTATAGGTATCCTTCCGTTTGGCCAAATTACTTTTCGCCAAATTTTACTTCGCAAACAACTTATCGCCAAAGTTTCATTTCCCAAATGAACTTTTAGCAACTGTACTTTTCGCAACTAATTCATTTGGTCAAATTATCATTTGGCAAAATTTTACTTGGCAAATGATTATACAGGGTGTCCCGTAATGTAACGTCAAGCCGGAACTGGGTGTTGAGGCAAGTTGTGCTGGTTATCAGAAAAATATAAAAAAAATTCTATGTGGCATATTTTAAAAATAATAGGCATTTAAAAAAAATCCAAAAATTCTACTCCAGGTGACGGTCCTTTTACTCGTGTTGCCACAAATCTTCACTTTTTCCAAATTTTTTTTTTTGTTATGTAACCCTGAATAATGCTTCTCTAAATTGTTATCAAAATTACAAAACCATCTGCTCCAACTTGGATGAAAAAAATACATTATTCCCAAAAAAAATATCAAAATAAAAATTTTACCTAGTTTAAACTGACTGTACTGAAAAAAAATTGTACTACGCGAGTGTGGCAAGTGACGTCATAATTTGGCGCATTTAGTAAGGATTCCAAAATGGTATAACACTTGTGTTTAATATTTACTTATTTTTTGTTACTAGTATAAAGTGCATTTACAACGCCATTTAACTTCAAGCCTCGTACTCCAGTCCCCAAGAGACAGGTGTTACCTAGTTTGGGGACCACTGGCAATGTTGTCTAAGTTGTTAACTTGGTTGAATAAAGGTTTTTATTATTATTTATTATTATTATTACTTTGTAAAATCTTGCTGTAATTGTCGACAATTTTTGTTTATTGGAAATAATCCCGTTTTTAACTTTATCTACCTTGGTTAAAAATATTATTCTAATGTGCTCAAAATGCAAGTTTCTGGCTTAAGTGAGGTGGATAAGACATTTTAAAAGGTATGAGCGGGACGGAGAAGGCCATCTTACCAAGCAGGGATGTTATGGATATCCGTAACCGTAACCGAAACTATCGGATATCCGAAATAAAAAAATGTCCATAACCGTAACCGAAACTGATTCAAAAGTTACGGATAGTTTCGGATAAAGGCCAAACTGCAAAACTCTATGAAATCTGCAGTATACACGCCGCAGCTGCAATGCCGCGCTGCCGATTTCATAGTTTTGCAGTTTGCGGTTGCAGTTTGCGGTCTGCGACCCGTCTTGGAATTGTACCTTAAATCTTAATATTTGTTACCAACTTGTCTGGCATTCGCTGGCACCATCTAATATGCCAGCCTGTTTTACCTTTATCATACATAGGTGTCGTCTTAGTTGGTACATAAAGTAGCTATGTGGGTCACGCTCACGCAGCATCTTGCTATTTGAATTATACCTACATTTTTGAAATTCTAATAATTCCGTAACCGAAATTATCCGAGACTTTCGGATAATCTGAAATGATTTCATATCCGTGACCGTAACCGAAACCGGTATATTATTCTAATATCCGTAACCGTATCCATAACCGAAACTTCATATCCTTATTATCCCTGTTACCAAGTACAAGTGCAGGCAGAGCAGGTAGTAAAGGCGCGCGCGCACGGGTGACTTTTGTTACAGTATGTCAACTACTAATTACTGTCATGGTGACAAAAGTTTCTGTGACTGAGAATTTTGGGCACATTAGAATAATAATTTTTAACCAAGGTAGATAAAGTTAAAAACGGGACTATTTCCAAAAAACCAAAAATTGTCGACAATTACAGCAAAAATTTACCAAGTGTTATACCATTTTGGAATCCTTACTAAATGCGCCAAATTATGACGTCACTTGCCACACTCGCGTAGTACATTTTTTTTTCAGTACAGTCAGTTTAAACTAGGCAAAATTTTTATTTTGAAATTTTTTTTGGGAATAATGTATTTTTTTCATCCAAGCTGGAGCAGCTGGTTTTGTAATTTTGATAACAATTTAGAGAAGCATTATTCAGGGTTACATAACAAAAAAAAAATTTGGAAAAGGTGAAGATTTGTGGCAACACGAGCAAAAGGACCGTCATCTGGAGTAGAATTTTTAGATTTTTTTTAAATGCCTTTAATTATAATATTATTTTTAAAATATGCCACATAGATTTTTTTTTATATTTTTCTGATAACCAGCACAACTTGCCTCAACACCCAGTTCCGGCTTGACGTTACATTACGGGACACCCTGTATAGCAAATGTTTTATTTTGCCAAATATTATATCCCAAATAATTTGTTTGGTCAAATTGACACTTCACATACTTACCCACCCACCGTTACCCACAAATCAAAGCATAAGGCAGATGATCATGGTTTTCACAAGAATTTTACGTAAAACAAAGAGATTGCAGAAAATAGTATGGTTGCAGAAAGTAGGTATCGCAGAAAATAGTAGGTTAGGTTAGGTTAGAGCAGTGACGCGGCAGCGGCCGCCGAGCGATCATTTGGGAAACGTTTTTTGGCCAAACATTAGTAATCCATCATTATAATATGATATAAAATTAAAGTTTAGATTTTTTTCTGTGTATAAAATTAAAATATCATACGAACCTATAGCTGAAAATATAAAATGAAATTTTATAGGCGGTGGCAAGGAGGTGTATCATGGTATATAATAGATGCAAGACTGAATGAGTGCGTACTCATCACGAAATTTCAGAAACTACATGTGCTAGGAGTCTTAAACTTTGCATGGGGGTTAATTATAGAACGTAGGTGCTCACTAAGACGCGATTTTGCAAGGAGGTAAAACGGGGTCCACGCATACGAAGTCGCTGGTGGCTGCTAGTTACGTTATAAGATAAAGTTAAATATAAGTACTAAGTATACTTACTAGTAGGAGGCGGTGGGTACTGTGGGTTGCTTTTGTTAGGGTCCTTTGTGTTGTCCGAAGTACTCGGCATGGGTGTAGACTGTGGAGGCGCGTAGTACATAGGAAACACGCCTGGAAACACACAAGTTGTTATTCAGAATTGAAATTTATTTTTGACGAACTAAGGCTTATAATATTCAACTGTAATTGAGCACATAAGACCGAATCAAAATAGGTAATATAACGGTATGGAGAATCTATTGGCACAAATAATAAACAAACAGCCATGATGCATGATATCTGTAACGCACCACTGATTCGAGCGTGAAAATGCATATTAGATGACCTACACTGAACTATCTCACCAAATTCATTGACAGGGGGGCGTTACCATCGTTCAAATTTATAGTTTCCAACATGGCGAAAATCGGAACCAGCGATCCGGTATTAACGGTTGCGCCCTGCTGTCAATGACACGGGTAGTACAGTGTGCTTACCATGAGTTTACGTTAGGTGTGCTCGCTAGCGACTGCGTAAAAAAATGACATTTAAATGTATGACATATTGTGCAGCGCCCCTAGCGGCTACTTTCAAGAAATAAAATCTTCATAGAATTTTTTGACGTATTCGCTAGCGAGCTCACCTAACGTAAACTCATGGTAAGCACACAGTTCAACATATTGGGACTTTACGAGAAAATTCAAGAGCTGAGACGAAAAAAGGATAGAAAAATGTATTATTAGTCGTCGAAAACAGAATGGCGTTTCTTGGTGCCCAATGTTGTGCGGCCAGTAGTTACCTAGTGTAATATTCGATGTTTGAATATGGATGCGTATACGTTACTTCAACAACCGAAAAAAAAAACGTGTTTTATGTGTTCCTGAATAGTGTCAGTGTGAGTACCATATTTACCTCAATCACAGAATAATAATAAGATTTTAGTTCTTGAAAGTTTCCGTTAGGGGCACTGTACAATCCGTCATACAATGTCACTATTTTATGCAGTCGACTTCATAACGGTAGCGGGAAGGCGCTGGATGCAGGCCGCCACCAACCGGCCATTGTTTAAAACATTAGGGGAGGCCTATGTTCAGCTGTGGACGTCCTATGGCTGAAATGATGGTGATGATGAAAAACTAATGCTAAATTACCTGGCATTCCTGGCATAGCCGCGACTTGCTGGGACATGACCGGGCTCATGAGCTGCATCTGCTGCGGGATTCCGACGCCCAGTATAAACGTGTTCATGTAGTTCATGTTGTTCACCGCGTTAGGGTGCCACTGAGAGGCGGCAGCTGGAAGACAAAACTGTTAATTAAAACTAATGAAAAAGCTGCAGACATAGTATAGATAAAAAGCTGCAGACATAGCAAGAACTCGTTGAGTTATTTAGTGCATCTGCACAAAAAACCTGCTCTGTGTCTGCGTTTCAGCCTAGGCCTTTTACCTCACACTCACATTTAACATAGAGGCGATTGGTTAAAACGGGACTATTCCCACCGCTGCAACTCCTGTGTAGCAAGGATCTACAGCTTGACCGCCAAAAAAAACCCAATCAGTAAGGTCAAGTTTGTCCCGGGGAAAAATTAAACTGACATTGGACCCGCAACGAAATTAATCGGAAGAACATAAGAGGAGTTCGAAGTTAAGATAGGCGATTGGTCAGTGTACTAAGTAAAGATCATACCTTAAATTAGTATAACTACCAAAACTATCCGCCTGCTTCAATGCGCGCTTGTTCCCAACACTAAACGACAGTAGTGATGGTGGCGGACGGCTGTGTGGGCGTCGCACGGTGGTCCCGATTTAATAAAACATGGACATTGATGCTAGAAGCACGAAATTTTTTTCGATGGTTACTGCTATGATAACTAATAAGGCAAAAAAATATTACAATCCTACGACGTCTATTTCGTAGTAAAAAAAAATATATAGATATTTTTTGTATGGAAGAAATTACGTTTCTGTAATTTTTTCGAAATTCTTAAACGATGTCAAGATGCCGATCACACATGTTATAAAACAAGTGATTCTAAGTATTTCATGCGAAGATACTTGTCACTTTTCTCTGCGTACTTTTGAGTTATCGAGGGTTGAAAAATCGATTTTTTTATATTAAATATTTCCACGAATAATTGCCAAAATTACAATATGGTGTATAAGGGACACCTTTGATGACACATAACAACGACTCGCACTCGCGCGCGCTCGTATGCATCAGCTTTTAATAAAATAAAATAAAAAATTAAGGGAAATACTTAATACAACGTTGTATGTATAGGTCCGCTGGCCTTTATCCGCTAGCTTATACGAGAGGTTGCCCAATTTACAATATGTCCATCATTGATAACTCACACAAATATCATATCTCTCTGAAGGATAACAAGTTTTTTTTGTTTCCAGATGCTTTTGATAGGATGGAAGCTCATAAATACTCTCTGAAGTGAGAATGAATCTCAAATTGCGATATTGCCATTTTGACAAATTACATGATGTAACTAGCGTTAACGTTTATCTTCAGGTAGACACAGTTTTAAGTTAAAAGATTGTCTACTATTTCACACTGTTTTTCGTTTTGGAACAGTTCTTTGATTATAGGTAGTCACTAATTTCGTTTTGTTAGACTCTTTCAGTTTAGCACATAAAGCGTAAACTAATTCCTCCTCAGAATGATCTAAAAGTGTTAGAGAGCGCCTCTTCTTCTGCAGAAGAAGAATTTTGCATAAATCTTCAAAAGGTTTTTTATTTATACCAGAAGTCGATGGTTGCACATCTACTTCCGCAGTCTCATCAACTGGAGCGTCTTCCTCGGTGTTAACGTTGTCTATGCGTTGTGTTAACTCGGTAAAAAACATTTTTTAAATCTATATTTTTACATTTCGGCCAGACCATTTCAGACTAAAATGACGAACGTATTGGCATTGAATTTTCTTCCGAAGATTTGAGTAATTATCAAATCATTAAGTCGTAATTTTACAAGAAATATATCAAAGAAGATATGGTCTGCTTCCAGCAGAGCCCAAAAGACATTTTTGCACCAAAATTCGCATTGGCTAGACTCTGAAATTGTCTGGCCGAATTGTAAAAATATAGATTTAAACAATGTTTTGTACCGAGTTAACACAACGCATAGACAACGTTAATACTGAGGAAGACGCTCCAGTTGATGAGACTGCGGAAGTAGATGTGCAACCATCGACTTTTAGTATAAATAAAAAACCTTTTGAAGATTTATGCAAAATTCTTCTTCTGCAGAAGAAGAGGCGCTCTCTAACACTTTTAGATCATTCTGAGGAGGAATTAGTTTACGCTTTATGTGCTAAACTGAAAGAGTCTAACAAAACGAAATTAGCGACTACCTATAATCAAAGAACTGTTCCAAAACGAAGAACAGTGTGAAATAGTAGACAATCTTTTAACTTAAAACTGTGTCTACCTGAAGATAAACGTTAGCGCTAGTTACATCATGTAATTTGTCAAAATGGCAATATCGCAATTTGAGATTCATTCTCGCTTCAGAGAGTATTTATGGGCTTCCATCCTATCAAGAGCTTCTGGAAACAAAAAAAACTTATTATCCTTCAGAGAGAGACGATATTTGTGTGAGTTATCAATGATGGACATATTGTAAATTGGGCAACCTCTCGTATAAGCTACTTTTTGACGGCCAGCGGACCTATACATACAACGTTGTATTAAGTACTTCACTTAATTTTATTTTTATTTTAGTAAAAGTTGATGCATACGAGCGCGCGCGAGTGCGAGTCGTTGTTATGTGTCATCAAAGGTGTCCCTTATACACCATATTGTAATTCTGGCAATTTTTCGTGGAAATATTTAATATAAAAAAATCGATTTTTCAACCCTCGATAACTCAAAAGTACGCAGAGATAAGTGACAAGTATCTTCGCATGAAATACTCAGAATCACTTGTTTTATAACATGTGTGATCGGCATCTTGACATCGTTAAAGAATTTCGAAAAATTGACAGAAACGTAATTTCTTCCATACAAAAAATATGTATTTATTTTTTTTTACTACGAAATAGACGTCGTAGGATTGTAATATTTTTTTGCCTTATTAGTTATCATAGCAGTAACCATCAAAAAAATTTTCGTGCCTCTAGCATCAATGTCCATGTTTTATTAAATCGGGACCACTGTGCGTCGCGATGATCATGCGACGACAACGCGGCGAGGGCGAGGGACAGTGGTGCTTGAATAAAGCAGGTATCCGTCTGCTTCGATGTCGTGTAGCTTTGGTATTAACATATTCCCAACACTAACCGATAGTAGTAGTGATGGTGGCGGACGGCTGTGTGGGCGTCGCGATGATCACGTGACTACAACGCAGCGAGGGTCAGTGGTGCTTGAATAACGCAGGTATCCGTCTGCTTTGATGTCGTGTAGCTTTGGTATTAACATATTCCCAACACTAACCGATAGTAGTAGTGATGGTGGCGGACGGCTGTGTGGGCGTCGCGATGATCACGTGACTACAACGCAGCGAGGGTCAGTGGTGCTTGAATAACGCAGGTATCCGTCTGCTTTGATGTCGTGTAGCCTTGGTATTATATTCCCAACACTAACCGACAGTAGTAGTGATGGTGGCGGACGGCTGCGTGGTCGCCGCGGTGGTCACGTGACTACAACGCAGCGAGGGTCAGTGGTGCTTGAATAAAGCAGGTATCCGTCTGCTTTGATGTCGTGTAGCCTTGGTATTAACATATTCGCAACACTAACCGACAGTAGTAGTGATGGTGGCGGACGGCTGCGTGGTCGCCGCGGTGGTCACGTGACGGCGGCGGGGTGTGCGCGGCGACGGGCAATGGTGCTTGTGCGACACAGGATCGGTATCCGTCTGCTTTGATGCACGCTTCATACCGTGCGGCTGTAAACACGGCGATTTTAAATCCTACTATCGTACTTCCTACTAATATTATAAAGGGGAAAGTTTGGATGTCTGGATGTCATGATGTCTGGATATTTGTTACTCTTTCACGCAAAAACTAATGAACGGATTTTGTTGAAACTTTACAGTATTATTGTTTATAACAAAGATTAACATATAGGCTATAATTTATGACGATATGTGACAAATAAATTGCAATAAATAAATAAGACGTCTAAAAAGCGCCATCTATCGTCATTGGTTAAAATCTACAGCGCTGGTTAAACTACTGTTTTTGACATTAGTAAATATTCATGCCGTGAAACGCCATCTATCAACATGATATCTAACGGGGGTAAAACGAGGACCACGCGTACGAAGTCGCGGGCGGCCGCTAGTAACAAATAAGACAATGTAGTCATCATCATTAAGTCAAGAAAAACTAGAAGATAGAATAGCAGGAGGAGAGCAAAGAAGAACTTATGTATGCAATTTAAAGAACAAGTAAATTCATCAGTGTGCTTAACATGAGTTTACGTTAGGTGTGCTCGCTAGCGAGTACGTCAAAAATGTATGAATATTTTAATAGTTCTTGAAAGTAACCGCTAGGGGTGCTGTAAAATCTGTCATACATTTAATGACATTATTTTTACGTACTCGCGCGGACACCTAACGTAAACTCATGGTAAGCACACAGGGCGTTAACTTACAACCTACAAGTGTACCTAGTTGAAGTTCACATAATATTTTTAAATGCGTTTGAAAATCTGGTCTAAAATCAAAAACATCCAACTCAACAAAACCACAAAACATGTGAATTTTCCTTTCCTGGCAACAATAAAGGAACTTCGGACACAAATAGCAGTCACGTGCGATACCAAACAAAATTACTTGAACTTGCGTCAAATGTGACTTCATTTAAAAATAACGGGCGTAATTGAATAAACCCTCGTGCGGACGCAGTTAGCTAAAGGGCAAACAAACTTTTCTTTTGTTCTAATGAATTAGGGAGTAAAGGTCACGCAGCACGAATTCTTATTCACGTTTTCCTTAAAGGTCATAAGTTACCGCAACGAAAAAGAAAATAAAATTGAATTGTGCCAAAAAAGTTGTAATAGTCAATTGGGTTGTATAAGTTTTGATAACCTGCCTCATAAATCCTACAGGTGCCTACGTAGCACTCAGCAACGTCGTAAAGATTTTTGTCGATAATATCCGATACCTTAAAGTGTATGAAGCTTAAACTCAAATTAGCCCAAAGAAGTTGTAAGGAACAATTTTAAGATGTAGTATCTGATTAACGGCCGAATACTGAAACACTACTCAAATCTGTCACTCAGCTGACGGGCTCCTAAATTTAAGTATCCTTCAATTTTAAATGGTATTCTCAAACGCCACTCAACGGATTTGAAGCCGTGATCAGCTAAGCAGCTCTCAAATGTTTACATAATGGCAACATTTACCAAAAAAAGTATGTTTTCATTTACACAAATGATAACTTTACGTTTTTTATCCATTACACGCAGCATCGTTTGGTTATGTATTGTCTTTTATGGAAATATTACTCAATCAACTTAACATACAACAGTTTATTTTTAGTTTCTATTATACATAAATCTCGTTTTATCATATAAAAAAATTAATGCTTGCATTTTTATTTAATTAAAAAAATAATTTTAAAGGTGATACTTTTTATTGTTGAAATCTATTAAGTGGCGATCGTGGACCGAAACGTAACCACAATTGACATTTATCATTGTTGACAGAGCATCAAATTGACAAATCAACAACTCTTGGAAATGCTACTATGCGATGTCCCCATATTATTCCTCAGAAATAAGCATGTTTATGTAAAGCGATTTCATAGCAGCTATTTTGGTTGTTACTTTGTGCACTATACGATGCACAGTTGGCTGTTCGATGTGGAAGATATCACCTAGTACACGTTCATAACTTCCCGTTGCGTAGAACAGTAGGGTTATAATAAGTATTTGGTCCACTGGTTGTATGGCGTTTGGTGCGGGGTTTCAAAGAGCTTCCAAATTATGAATCCAGACACAACACCGTTTCTTTAGAGATGCGGAACCTCGCTCGGAATTGCATGTCATTATAATAATATTTTTCAATAGCGTTCAGCATTATTGCGTTCCTGCGATTAGATCTAGGTATTTTCTCGAGCCTCGAAAGAAATGATAACGATGACACACATTATTTACCACTATTTAGGTCGATTTAGGTATAAGAATAGGATTTAAGATACCGCGCAAGCACTCTCAAATTTAACAGCTGCTTAAGACGATTTGACAGTTGTTTGAGTAATGCTTAGCGTTGAATGGCGTTTCAGTATGCGAAAATTCATTTAAGTGGCGTTTGAGTGCAACTTAATTTGAGAGGTGCTTAAAAATTGAGAACTGCTCACGGCCGAATACTGAAACACTACTCAAATCTTTCACTCAGCTGACGGGCTCCTAAATTTAAGTATCCTTCAATTTTAAATGGTATTCTCAAACGCTACTCAACGGATTTGAAGCCGTGATCAGCTAAGCAGCTCTCAAATGTTTACATAATGGCAACATTTGCCAAAAAAAGTATGTTTTCATTTACACAAATGATGACTTTACGTTTTTTATCCATTACACGCAGCATCGTTTGGTTATGTATTGTCTTTTATGGAAATATACTCAATCAACTTAACATAGAACAGTTTATTTTTAGTTTCTATTACATATAAATCTCGTTTTATTATATAAAAAAATTAATGCTTGCATTTTTATTTAATAAAAATAATAATTTTAAAGGTGATACTTTTTATTGTTGAAATCTATTAAGTGGCGATCGTGGACCGAAACGTAACCACAATTGACATTTATCATTGTTGACAGAGCATCAAATTGACAAATCAAAAACTCTTGGAAATGCTGCTATAGCTTAAACCCATTTGCGATGTCCCCATATTCCTCAGAAATAGGCATGTTTATGTAAAGCGATTTCATAGCAGCTATTTTGGTTGTTACTTTGTGCACTATACGATGCACAGTTGGCTGTTCGATGTGGAAGATATCACCTACTTAGTACACGTTCATAACTTCCCGCATGTCATTATCAAATAATATTTTTCAATAGCGTTCAGCCTTATTGCGTTCCTGCGATTAGATCTAGGTATTTCCTCGAGGTTCGAAAGAAATGATAACGTTGACACAAACATTATTTACCACTATTTAGGTCGATTTAGGTATAAGAATTGGATTTAAGATACCGCGCAAGCACTCTCAAATTTAACGGCTGCTTAAGACGATTTGACAGTTGTTTGAGTAATGCTTAGCGTTGAATGGCGTTTCAGTATGCGAAAATTCATTTGAGTGGCGTTTGATTGCAACTTAATTTGAGAGGTGCTTAAAAATTGAGAACTGCTTAGATATTGTTTTGAGTATGCGAAATGTAAGTTTAGGAGCTGCTTAACTATTTGAGAAGCCGTCAAATATTTAAATGGCGTTTCAGTATTCGGCCGTCAGATATTGTTTTGAGTATGCGAAATGTAAGTTTAGGAGCTGCTTAACTATTTGAGAAGCCGTCAAATATTTAAATGGCGTTTCAGTATTCGGCCGTAAAACTCAAACCCCCTTATTACAAAACCCGGCACGAACACTGGCTTAAAATGACATTTCCATACATCCCCCTTATTAATAAAAAGTTACACCCTAGTTGAACACTGTTTTAATGTGACATTAATGTCAATTTAAACCAGTGTGCCTACCATGAGTTTACGTTAGGTGTGCTCGCTAGCGACTGCGTAAAAAAATGACATTTAAATGTATGACATATTGTGCAGCGCCCCTAGCGGCTACTTTCAAGAAATAAAATCTTCATAGAATTTTTTGACGTATTCGCTAGCGAGCTCACCTAACGTAAACTCATGGTAGGCACACTGAGTTCAATCAGTCTAACTTTTTGTACGAGTGTGACGCTGAGTATTTTTTTCCTTTTCATGCTTATATTAGGTAATCGAAGTAGTTTATGCAATAATCATTATTCTTTATGGTGAAGTCTACGAAAAATGATATAACCGTTCAGGGAAAGTTATTGTTTTATGGATTGTTTAAATAAATATTAGAATTTAAATTAGTAAAACAAACGAACCTTCCTTTCTACTATTGGCTCCAGCGCCAAAGTGCCCGACGCCGCGGGCTGGAACGAAGCATTGCAGCGAGCCAGATGCTCCTTCTTCTTCTGTTTCTTCTCATTCGAAGACTTCTCCTTCTCTCCCTTGCTACAGGACCGAATCTCGCGATGAGCTCGCAACAGCTCCCTTTCCATTTCACTATTGTGCCTGTAAAGGAAACGCATTTAATAAAAATACCTATTTTCTGTAGTTTGGTTAAAAAAAACAATCAGAGGGACGTATTTCAGTGTGACAATTAAATTAAATATTGAACAGTAGGTATTTAAACAAGTCAAAGCCTAAATCAGAGTAATCAGGTGAGATACAGGCCAAGAGTTTCCTCGTTGTGGATAAAAAAAAACAAATGAGTAGGTCATCTTCATAGAAACTCACCGCGCCCGGTGCGTTTCTATGAAGATGACCTACTCATTTGTCTTTACTCTGCCTAAATGAATATAAACCCAATTGCTGAGTACTAATCGGCATCATTGGTATCATAAATACTACAATCTTTGGTGTGTTTTCAGTTTTAGTATCAACAAGTACCTATTAAATAAAATAATTCACTCGTAAAGACGAATGATCAAAAAGGCAATCTTTTTTTAGGTATTCCCTTACCAGCGGCGGCGATAATACAGGGTGGAAACGATAAGTGATCTCACTCGATTATTTCTAAACTATACAAGATATCCAAAAACTGGTTACTGATCCTGAAAGTGCTTCACGAGCTCTATCCAACGGTACCAATAATAGGTTACAAAATAAACTGGATCTATCTTAAAATTCAATGTTTCCAGTCTCCATACATTTAGTAAAACCTTAGTATATTAAAAACTATACAAGATATCCAAAAACTGGTTACTGATCCTGAAAGTGCTTCACAAGCTCTATCCAACGGTACCAATAATAAGTTATAAAATAAACTGGATCTATCCGAAAATTCAAATGTTTCCAGCTTCCATACATTTAGTACTGCCACAGTCATGGCACTCATGTCTTGATAATATTATAGCAAGTAAAGCCTAAAACCAATGTTTCCATGAATAATTTTAAATAAGAATGCAATTTACGAGTTAATTTTAAGCGTTTAAAATTTAAAATAAAAAAATTTACACTTCTAATATTATGTGGCTGGCATAGTGGTATACATTTAGTATGGAGGCTGAAAACATTGAATTTTCGGACAGATCCAGTTAATTCTGTAACCTATTACTGATATCGTATGAAAGAGCTCGTGAAGCACTTTCAGGATCAGTAATCAGTTTTTCGATATCTTGTATAGTTTAGAAATAATCGAGTGAGATCACTTATCGTTTCCACCCTGTATAGCGTTTATACGGACCTGATCAAAAGCGACTCGGTAAGCCTCACAGGCTGATAGTCTCCTAGAGGCGCCGCGGGACTGCTGACGCGCGCTGTTAGTCCACTCTCACAAGAGCTATTGAGGTCTGCGGAGTCCCGGGAATGTTGTGCCATTGGCGACATGCAATTACTAAAAACAGACATTGTTACACTGGCGACTTCGAACTTTGACCTTTTAAATGAAGTGAGTGGTAGCCTAAAGTAGTTTACTTCCGAATTTTAGGGTTAATTCTGATCTTATACTTTTGAAATATCCTAGATTTTTTTCTGGTGTAGATACAGGTCACGCAGCAAGAGTTGAAGCGATGAACACAAGCAAATCTTTTTGTACAGATAAACTAAAATATTACGACAACGGCTTGCGAATTGCACTGATTTCTTTGTTCTGAATCAAAATAATTATAACATTAGTGTGTATACGCCTTAACTTTCGTTACGCGACCTATAATAACTAGCTACCTACCTAGATAAGAAATCATTTTCTAAAGAAATAACTTTTACTTATTCCATTAGGCCTGAGTTCAGCAATGGTCAAATCAATCTACCTACCTATTTTCTAATGCCTATTTACAGTCTATTTTCTAATGCCTATTTACTTTTTGTCTGTTTGTAATTTAGTTTCATGGTTAATTAAGAATTAACACACTTTTGTAATTCAGTTTAGTTTATTTAGCTTACGAAGAGAAGAAGGCTTAAAGAAGATAATACAGTGTGAGTCACGTTAAAGTGTACATATGAAAATAGATGAAACTAGACCTATTTTTATCGACAAAAAAGAAGTCAAAAAATTTTTGAGTTTTTTTTTTTTTTTTTAATTTTTTATCGAATTTTTTTTCTTCCAATTACCTATTGTAAAGAAAACGTAATACTTTTAAACTAAGCGGTATATCCTGATAAAATAAACACAGTAATAATGCTAAATAACAGGCGATACTAAAAAAATACATAAAATACACAAAAAAGGCCAAAAAATAATAAAAAATTATACTTTTTGAAAAAAATCTGCTTAAAAATTCGTGTTTTTTTGGTTATTTGATAAATTTCTCCAAAAAATGCCCCTATAACCGGTAGTTTTTATTACTTTGTATTATTCTCTATCGTATTACCTTCGTAAAACCAAAAATCGCATGTCCCTATCACAACATTTGCAATGATAGTTTTAACTAAGCCTCTCCGGGCGCGCCATTCAATGCTTCGTTAACAACGAAAATGAAAATGGCTCTAGATTTGTAATTTTGATAAAGACAAGTTAGATTTCAAATAAAAACAAAAGATTTCGAAGTAAAATAAGCATTTTAGTTAAAATTAAAATTGTCTCTACCTGTAGCGGAGAATAATGTTGTGGCAGGCCTTTGTTCAAACGATCATAGCAAATGTTGTGATAGGGATAGAGACATGCGATTTTTGGTTTTACAAAGGTAATACGATAGAGAATAATACAAAGTAATAAAAACCACCTGTTATAGGGGCATTTTTTTGAGAAATTTATCAAATAACCAAAAAAATACGAATTTTTAAGCAGATTTTTTTCAAAAAGTATAATTTTTTATTATTTTTTTGCCTTTTTTGTGTATTTTATGTATTTTTTTAGTATCGCCTGTTATTTAGCATTATTACTGTGTTTATTTTATCAGGATATGACCGGTCCCCATTGAGGATGTTGCCTGGGTCAAAAAGCAAGAGTTTTAATTAGTCCGTCAGTTAACTTATCAAAAAATACTCTACTCGTATTTTTCACTTTTTCAAACTAATGAAAATTTAAAGAGATAAAGCGCCCCAAAGTTCATAAGAAGAGGCCCGTGACGTCAACGCTTGCTTAAAAATGCCGCACGTTGTGACGTCGTGCGCAACTTCAACGCACCATAACTATGTAATTATTTGTTAGATTGACAAATAAAATTATACGTGTCCAATATTTTTTGATATTAAACATTACGGACTAAAAAAATTTTTTTAGGCAACTAGCCTATTGGACCGAAGCTCTGAACTCATATTTTGTTGATTTGTATTAAATACTAGCTGACCCGGCGAACTTCGTACCGCCTTAGCGTAGAGATTTTCTTTATATATTTTTCCGTAAAAACCTTGTACAGAGTATTAGAAAACTACAAAAAAAAAATCAGCCAAATCGGTCAAGCCGTTTTCATGTTATGTCGTGACAACGGAAAACGGGTTTCATTTTTATATATATAGACGAGCTTTATATAATATAGATAGAACAATCAGGTTGATTAATATCTATGAAATAGTAAGTTGAATAATTTCTCTTTTATTATATACCTACCACGGACCTCCTCTGCTAACTCGGCGTCATCTGCAGGTGAGGTGCACCATCAGAATTGCAGCACCCACATTTTACTCCAAGCTATAAGTTATAGGTCCTGCAGCGAGAGTTGAGGCGATACACACAAGCAGATATTTGTTTGTGTTTATGTATCTTTAAATACGCTTGCCAACCTGACCAAAAGTCGGTGGTCTGCGGCTAAGCTTAGCAAGAGCGAGTTAACTTAATGTATTCGATATTTAAATGTGTAACGTATTGTGTGTGTTCCTGTACACTCGTGTGTTAATGTGAGTACCGTGTTCGCCTCAACATTTCAACTTTTGCTACTTAGTTTCCAACGAATTCTTATCCAACATCATAAGGACGTCAGTCGATTTCAGCATAAAACTTTGAAAACTGCGTCACAACATTATTACGTGTTGATTAACCGTTGACGAACTCAGGCCTTGTAACTTTTCTTCAAATATCCATTACATAACATGCCGCTTAAACAATAATCATTTTCCTAAATTGCTAGCCGATGTAGGCTACGTCTTGTAAAACATTTATTTTGCTATTTTAATGTTAGACTAATACAATCTACAGTCCAAAGGCATAGTGAAACTGACGGTATCCTAATAAATGGCTTTGTTAGAAGCAGTAAACATTAGTAAGAATAATAGGCAATGCAAAACTTACGAAGCAATTAGCTTTTCTTTGAGACCGAAAATGTTTTCTCCGACAGCCGTATTGTAGTCCTCGTATGAGAAGGGCTGGTGACTATCGAAGTATCTAGAATATTACAGAATCCAATTGCAGTGATTGTTGCTTTATCCAAGTAAGTGTTACTTTGTTAAATAGTAAGTTTTGTGACAAACCTTTGCAAGTTCTCATTGTAATTTAACTGTGCGTAACTGAGAGGTGTCTCAGTGCTGGACTTGCTGTCATTGTACTCGTGATGAGGCGATATGCCACCAAGCATAGAGTCTCGCTCCTGCAACAATAGTTACATTTTAGTATTGCAAAAACTACTCAAAAATAAAATACTGTGACTGTATCTATGCCATCAACAAGTAGTATTATTATTAATATTGCAAATCCAAGATGTAATTTGTGTTGATTTCAAAATGTGTTACAAGTGAGGGGAGGCCTTGATTAAAGGATAAATTAAAAAGCATGATTGGTAATTTTTGTTATTCACGCAACAAAATAAAATACAATACAATAATATGTTATTGTAACAAAGTAAATGATACTAATCAGACTTTTGTTTTTATCGGAAATAAACGAACTTTACAAATTATGAACTTAATCGCTACAAAACTGTTTACACAAAAAGACATGTAATAAAGTTAAGAATTAAGGTGTCCCAAAATTAGCACGTTATACTGACACCGGTAGGTGGACATGAGACACATCCAAAAAGCCTAATATGTTTACCATGAGTTACGAGATATGAACAATTTTAGTTATAATATCCTTAGAAAAGTTTAGTGAGTATTGTAATGTGACCAATTCTACAGGGTGTTAGGTAAATGGGTATATGAGCCGACACTAGCCCATGTTAACATGGTCATATAAATGGTATGGTGAAGTCAGAAAATTGATATCTTCATTTTAATTATTTTATTTTTCAAACAAATCGGATTTTATAAAATTTATTTTGTATGAAAATTAAAAAATGAAAATCATGATATCAAATGTCTGACTTCACCATACCATTTATATGCCCATGTTAACATGGGCTAGTGTCGGCTCATATACCCATTTACCTAACACCCTGTATATTATTTTTTTAAATGGACTTAATAGACTTCGATAGATATCAGTGTGACTTGCTAATCTTGGCACATCCTTTTGCAATCTTTAACCTAGGCGCAAACCATCGATTTTTCGTCGGCCGATAGTTTAGTCGGGCAGTTGATCAGTATGGGCATGTATGGAAGTGCGCACATTACACCTATTTGATTTGGCCGATTCTTCATACAAATTAAAATCGGGCCCAACTATCGGCCAACTTAAAATCGGTGGTCTGCGCCTAGTCTTAAACAATATTCATAATATTGACTTTGATTGCTTTGAGCTTAGTCAATCGCTGGATAACTTCATATCGAGTTTCTCCTGCCCTCGCAGTTTACGTTGTCCTTCGCGGGTGAAACGGGCAGTGGGTCTAGACAAAGTGCAAATTATAATCGCAAACCAGTCGAAAAGTGGTCGAAAAGCCCCTTTTTTGTATGGAGTTTTGACGGATTCGATTTTCGATTCGATCAAAAAGTGCGTTTTGTCTAAGGGGGCTGATTTATGATTATCTAAAAATTATAAATATGTCCGAGTTAACTTTTAAGCTGAGTTGCACCATCTTATTTTAACTTTGACAAACGTCAAAAATCTGTCAAACTCCATACAAAAAGCACCGGTTATTGTCAATGTTACGGTTAAAATAAGGTGGTGCAACTCAGCCTTAAGAGTTTTTAGCCCTTATTATTTAGACTTGAAAATCAATTTGCATTTTGTAAACAGTGCTTGAATCGTCAATGGTTTTAATTTTCTAGACATTTTACAAACCAGCTTGCATTTGAGATCTGTTTGTAATTTGAATAAATCTTATCGATAATTTTAGACGAAAAATGTACGGGTTTATGTAAATTGCTACGACGCTGTTTGTAAAATGTCAACTATTAAACTACAACTACATGACTAGATACAGTGATATTTGATACGACCAAGGACTTCTTTGATTAGACGAGCTGTTAAGGCTGATATACAAATATGAAGTTGTTAAGTAGGTAACTAAATTTTAACTTAATTTTAATATTTTAAACTATTATGTTGCATCTTTTACTATACAATTATCACTCCACAGGATTTTACAACAATTTTTTTATAACGGTAAACAGTCTGCCCGCAACCATGACTCGTGCAACCGAGTGGAAACGTCGGGCGGGAGGGTAAATATCTTATTATGTACCGTTATAAAAGTTTTGTTGTAAAATCCCGTGAAATTTAGTTTGTCACAGATCGTTATAAATTATGTTATTTTGGGTTATAAACAATAATACTGCAGTTTCATCAAAATCCGTTCAGTAGTTTTTGCGTGAAAGAGTAACAAACATACATCCATCTAGACATCCAAACTTTCGCATTTATAGTATTAGTAGGATTTTACATGTAAACAGTCTTTAGGGAGCATCTCTGTTACCTAAAATAACTTCACATCATGTGACAAAATGCTCATGTGAATAAATAACATTTTATTAGTCACATAAAACGGATATCTATCAATTTGTTAATAGATAATTATGAATTTAAAGAGAAATATCTCAGAGCTTGTATTTTAGAAGTCTTTGGGCATATGTGACTTACATAAACACCAAATCTAAAAGCAAATGATGAGCACACTAAAGAACCTCGCACAAAATACTTAGAAAAAGCCGTTAGGTCACAAGGGCAGTAATAAAGCACTAGCGTTACCTAGGTGTAAATAATGTATCTTTTATGCCAGGGTTTCCCAATTTTTTATTGCCAAGGAACCCTAATTGATTATACTTTGCCTAGCGGAACCCCCGTACTACTCCGCCCGCACGCCCTGCCCTTCCCTTGTGCGTAAACAAGTCGATGCGAGCGAACAACGTCGGTCACGAAACGTGGGATAATATTTTTTGCGGAACCCTTGCGGCCTTTCCACGGAACCCCAGAGTTCCGCGGACCACCTTTCGGGAACCGCTGTTTTATGCTAGGTACAACTACAAGAAAACTTACGTTTGGAAGTCTACAACCTACATTCTTTCAGTATAGTTCTTTTAATTTTATTCCAAAGTTGATAGTACCTTTAGGGTTAATCTCATCATTATTTGTAATAATTAGCCAGATAGGTAGTTATAAAACATGATTGTTTCTAAGACGCTTTTGTATGTAATTTTAACTTTCTCGCTGAATGTCACCAAAAGTAGAAAGCTTTCTAAAAGTTATTATCGTGACTCAAAAATAAAACCTGTCTTAGGCGATTATCACACTGCACCGCGCTCCGCCGCGGTACGCGGGACGACAGATTTAATCATTGTATGCAAGTACCTCAGTTTGTATAGAAAACACGCGCGGCACAACACACTGAAAACGCGTTTGCGCGCGGAATTCGTTATATGTCGCCACGCGGACCGCGGCGGAGCGCGGTACAGTGTGATAATCGCCTTAATACTGCTGAGCACAGTCGATGCAATTTTACGCCTTCGATCATCGTGTTAAAGACTACATTTTCTTAATTGCCCCAATACCCAAAGGATGATTCCTAAACATTTTGAGCGGGGTTCCTCACGATCAATTCTTACATAGTAGCTGTTGTCAGGGTCCTGTATCTCCAGACGGAGCTCATCATCATTCCTGGGCTGTTCCTCCATCAGGCTCTCCATGAATGACGCGATGTCCTGGCAGCGCTTGTTCATCCGCTGCTTAGCTGCTTCAGCCGGTTTAGTGAGTACCTGCAACAATGTACTTATGGTTAGAAAAATCCAACCAATTAATAGAATATGCACTGTCGAATAGGACACGCCTACGCTAATTTTGCATGATAACTAAAGCCTGGTCCGTGAGCAAGTAGAATTTTGTCCAATGACCTCAAACTACCTACCCATCCTTATTGCTCGCGCGTAATAATTATGTTGCTGTCACTGCGGGCGCCCGTCGCGCAGTCGCGACAGCAATATAATTACGCGCGAGCGATAAGGATGGGTAGCTTGGAGTCATTGGACAAAATTCTACGTGCTCACGGACCAGGTTTTAGTCCTCAAGATGTGCATGCACCTTCCATCGAAATTCTATCAAGGTATGTACCTATATAGCTGCTTCTATCAGTCTTTACAACTGACGGGATAGGTCTTTGCTGATCTCAATTTTTTAACTAAAACAAGACAATCTACTGCAAAATACTTGCTGAAACGTTTTCATACTAAGGATAGTGAAAAGGGTGTTCTAGATGAACAAAGGCTCCGTTTACCTCATTCAGGATCTTGATGATTTTCTCTCGCATTACTTGCTGCTGTATCTTCTCATCTTCTGACATCTTTTGAGCCTTCTCCAGCTCAGGGGTTTGAAACACGTCTGGGTTGCTGGGCCCCTATAAAATGTTAGGAATAATAGCATGTTAGTTAACTTGCCCTTAAGTGGTACACTATGTTGGTTAACAATTGAGACCAATGATACTATATATTTCTTACCTCAACAATGTGGTGTTTGCCGATGACATACTCCAGTTTACGCGACCAGGGGTTGATGAAAGAAGACCACTCAGTCTCAAGCTTGACGTAGAAGCCATTTTGGGTCAGCATCCTATAGAAAAACAAGAGATACGTTAGTAATTAGATAAGACTTGAAGATTGATTACAATTAACCTTGTTGATATGACGAATTTTTTAACATAGTCAATGGAATTTTAGTAAAATACAGAAATGACCTGGCGGTATGCATACCGAACCTTGTCGTTCGGTCAACAGCTATGGTCGCTGAATAAAATTCCGCAGACTAAATTTCGGTAATGAGCTTATGTTGGTATTGCTTATGCAGTAATTGTAAGTCTTAGAAGTTCACTTTATTTATTTTACGTAATCTAGTCGCCAAAGTCATTTTGCTCGGGCTTGGCGATTGCTATGGGCGTTGAACTACTAAAATTAATATTAAATCAAACTCAAAGCAACTTACCTGTAAGGATTAGACCTGGGCAGTCTCCCTTCTTTCACGATAGTCTCATACACCTGGCGCAGATAGCACAGGTCTTCAGGGTGGTACAGCCTAATGGCGTCTTCTCCCACCAGGTCTTGCGGCAGGTACCCCAGGTAGGGCACCGACTCAGGGTCTATGTACTCCAGATTGCCGTTGGCGGCGTGGCGCATCACAAAGGGCACGGGTTTACAAGCTATCTCGTTTGGGACTGGAATTGGAAGAATATTTTGACTTTAATATTTAAAACAATGTGAAGATTTTGGTGATCAATTCTATCCCGAACGATAAATCAACTGCCTCAAGTAGGACTTGATAACAGAACTTTCTCTTACGACTGCTTTGACTTTCGAGCAAGTTGTTTACGTTTAAGCTTTCAAGTGTTCTACATTATGAGGCAGTAACACCCTTAAATAATAACTAATTAAGAACAATACTATTCCAATTAATCATAAAATAACTTAATTAACTGACTGAGTACGTCCAAGATTGGACTGCTTCTGAGTGACTACAAAGTAAGTAAAAAGTACGAGTAAAATAAACAATCCAAGTCTGTTTTTTTGGAATGTGTACCTTTAAACGCCGAAAAAAAAGGAGTCGCTTGGATGACCAGGTAGATGATGCCTCCGTCTTCATCGCTGACGTTCTTGAAGGTTAGTTTCAGCAGCACCGGCATGTAGGTAACCATGCGTTCTTTGACTCCGAACCCGGTGGTCAGGCCCCGGTAGCGTCTGATGCGGCAGACCATAGTCGATATGGCGTTCTCTGGTGCTGGAACTAAAATACAGGTTAAAATAATAGAGATGGGCCAAATATAGCCTGTAGGCCCACACACAAACTTTCAATTTATAATACTCTTAAGAAAGGCCTTTGGAAATATATTTGACAGTTTTGTCAAAACATCCTGTGTTCCAAAGGCTGGCTCGTGCTTAGTTTTTACATTTGCCCCCCGTAATTAGAACAGTGGATCTGTATATTCTTCTTCTTGGCTTCTGTGAATATTTTAGTATTCTGGCCTCCAATGAAAGTTTGCCTAGTTCACAGGCGGGCCAGCATGGACAAGATAATAATTATGTTTGTGCCATTTCCTCGAGGCTACATACACTCAATTTAACTTAATTGCTTACTTTGGGGCTAGATAGCGCTGTGTGAAATTGTCCAAAGATATACACTTATTACATAGTGCATATTACAAAAACAGCATCTTTACTATTTTCTTATAGTTATGCAAACTAAGAAAGCCCAATGCAGTTTCAGAAATACAAAATTATAAATAAAAACAAAAACATGTTAGGTATTACCAAATTTTTGGGTATTCTATTGTTTTGACAATTGTTATTAAAATTAATTGAGATTCGAGTTGCGGTAAGGAATGCTAGTATTAGGTGAGTAAAAAATATAAATAAATAACTTGAGGATTAAATAAAAAGAAAAAAATAGGTAAATAATAAAAAATATGAACAAAAAAAGGGAAATATAAAATAAAATGTGAATTTACTAGCATTCACCCCTTTCATCCATGTGCCAATCAATCAATTGAACATCCAAGATCAAAATAAAAATAAGTAATTTATTATTTAAATATTTATTTATTACTATTGCAGTGCTTAAGCATATCCTCGAATTCATCAACGTACATACATTCCAACAAGTTACTACATACTTGTGGAAATATCATCACTTGCATATACGTGGGACACTATTTAAGTTGTGAGCCTAACTATGAAAACAAAGTAGTTTATTATTAAAATGGTACTGATTGCGTTTATTGGTATTGTCTTTCATGATTTATGTACTTTTTAATGTGTCCGAAACACTTTTCATAGCATTTTTTCCACTCAGCTTGAGGCACCTCCAAAGCATGGTTTTTGACCGCACCGACAGTTGCTTCTGGCTACATAAATCGCTGTTCACGCATTTAATTTTAATATATGGGTACCAAAAGAAGTGTTTAGATTCCAAGCAAGAATTTTGTAGCGTTGGACCTGTTTATTTCATATTTTAAGTGTTCAAATAGTCAGTTGTTTGACGAGACGTGTAAAAGCTCACATTTTCAACACGAATGGCGATTCGACTATGCTGGTCAGTTTCCCTTATTATTAAACTGAAGACTTTTGGAAAAAAAGTGGCTGTTTACTATTAAGAATTAACCATTCTAAATTTCTCTAGTGACGTTTCTGTCATATAATCGGATATTTCGGAAAATTAGGCGACCGTAAGTTTTAAAGTGTTCCGAGCGCATGGGACTTTTGTTGGAATTGGTTCATCTTAAAACACCTCCATAGTCGATAGCTGTTTATTTTCAGGATCATTATGCATAGATCCTTAATTCGTCAACTGTCACAATTTTAAAAACGGCTTTTAAAGCTTGTTAAACGTATTTATCACACATTTCCAAGGACTAAACGACACAAGCGTCCTATTGAGCGTTTGAAAATTTTTGTGACATCCAGCGAGAAAAAAACGTATTAACCAGAATATGGTCATACAATATTTTATTACTGCTAGTGGAATTAATGCCTAGGATTATCTCAATCCTACGATACATCACATGACGAGGTTTGTCTTCCATTTTTCTGACAACACCAATGTTTTCCGCCACTATTAGTCATTTTGGACGACTTTCGCAAAGTTCACTGGTGAGCCAATTACATACAATATTATACTTCTTAAACTAGCGTTTTACAATGGTAAAGGACAGATCTTTATCACCAAAAGTGAAATTTAGCTGACCGCTTCAGTTTTGTATTGATTAACCACGTCGAAAGTTATAATAAATCTTCGCGCGAAAATTTCCGCAAGTCAATTCCATGTTTTTGTAGTCAAGATAATTTTCAATTCAATGTTAATAATACAAAACGTGCTCAAATGATAAAAAGTTTTGAATAAGGTTGTAGTCAAAAATGTCAAACTTTTCATTAAAAGTATCAGATGTCGTCTAAAAACACGTTATGTTGTCGAGGCTCACAACTTAAATAGTGCCCTAGTACGTGATCAACTTTAAGGATATCACTTTCATACGGCAGTCTCCGATATCATCGACGTCATCGTCTTCAGCATCGTTCTTTATAATAAAACGAAGACTGCCTAGATCCAATGATACTTTCAGTAGCAGCATCCTTCATGGAAAGAAGTGAAAATATACTAACTCTAGCAAAGCGTTTACTCATTAGCTTAACATTGGCACAATGGATTCTGATTTACCTTTTTTTTGCGTACCATTTACGATTTTCGGTATGGCCAAGCCATTAGTTATCTGAGACTCAAAAGTGGAGCGATCCTGCGAACAAAAAACAAATTACAATTAAAACAAAACAAATTTTTGATGATTTCCTGGTAATTTTCACTAATCATTACTTTGTGTATTAATTTTGAACTGATTGTAAAGTTTAAAAAAATAGTTCTTTTAAGTTAAGTTTAAGTTACTTACCCTTGGGTGAACGAAGTCGATGAATGATCTGCCTACCCACATGTCTTTGGGGAAGCCAAGGGTGGCCGTCAGCGATGATGTGGTATACATGACCACTCCGTCATGCATCGATATCACACACGAGAATCCGTCCTGCAAATAGTTAATGACATTATCTAAAATATGAAACCGATTTCGTGATACAATAACATTTTAGTAGCAAACTCTTCGATATGCAACGAGCATTGTGCGTGCAAGTCACACAGACCACGATACCAAGAACTAAGATTGTTTACAAGTTGAATGTACACACAGCACAGTCGGGTGTATTCTGGTTATGACACTACTTTTATACCGTACGAAATAAGAGTGATTTTCGAAGTACAACTGTTGCATTTGACCGATCATCGACTGACCATGTTTGTAAGGAGTAATCGCTAGAAGCATGAACCAATTAAGGAAGTTATTTTAATAACACAAAGCTACCTAGAATCCTATAGTATAGACTGTTTAGCCTAGTAAACTAGTCAATACTTCGGGTGCTTAGGTACTTTGTAAGTTTGAATACACCAATTGATATTTGCCTCACTAAAATTTATGTCGATCTGTCTTTCTGTACGCACATGAACCAAACACAAAGCTCTATTCAACGCTGTGCATTCGATTTGCTGTTTCACTAAAGCAAGCATCGTTTGTGAATACGGGTTAGTAAGGGGACTAATAAAAATTACAAGCTCGGTGATAATGTTTTAAAGTGACGTTTAGTATGTTAATGTCATTTTAAAACAGTGTTCAACAATCGTGTAACTTTTTTCAGTAAGGGGGTGTAACAATAAAGTGGTTTTAATTAAGCCTCCTCAATATGAGGTAGCCATAGCACACATTCGTGCAGGTTTTGTGTAAACAAACGCCTTGTGACACGTGACGCCTGGCATGACACGAGGCGCCCGAATTAAGCAGCTCATGTGTACACTCGTAATTACTGTCCTTAACGTGTCATATGCTTTGGAACCACCAAACCGAACGGAACAAGAATCGATATAGGTCCTTAAAGATACCTCCGATTTGATACACAAAGGACAACTATGCAAAATACTATAATATGGAGTACATAAATCGTGACATTTCATTTAAGGGTGTAAAATGGAAAATAAAAAACCTCGATTTAATTATAACATATAGACAAAATATCAATAACTGGGATTAAATCGAGTTGTTGTTTTGCAATACAGACCTTAGCAATGACGCAAACAGTCTAAAACATTTCCTTAGCGACAAAGTTTGTAAGAACCAGGGCACCTGATTTTCCTGCCCTTTTTTTCGATTCGAGAAGACTTTTAAGTCCTTGTAAGACTTAGCGCGTTTCGAGGTGAGCGATCACGTCAGTCACAGTCTAAAGATTTCATATACTCAAAACTTTGTCAGAACTAGGATTTCTGATTTTTCTACCAATTTTTTCTATTCGAGAAGACTTGGACCTTCATTGTGACTTTCTGACGCTAAACGTACGTAATGTTGCATTTCGATTTAGGCAAGACACGTTTAATTGTATACAATCAAAGATTTCACAAGCGCAAAAGTTTTACGAGCTAGGGTTTCTGGTTACACGACCAATTTAGACTTTTTGAAGCAAAACCTACGTAACGTAGACATAGCGCGTGTCGACGTGGGCGAAATGCGCAGCGTGCACGTGTCTCGGACAATGGGACATCCGTATAAATGCGACCCTTTGAGAACATTCGCAGAGTTTGTTGCGCCTTTTGTTCCCGCGTTTTCCCGAAAACAAAAATAACGTGTAAATGAGCCTTTTAAATACCTCTATTATACATAATTAATACTGTGTGCTGAAAGCTATTTGTAATTGCAATATTTTTGGTTGCAATTGTTTTAAGAAGAGACTTGTTTCGGATTCTTCTTACTACGTAGCTGCGTAGGGATATTAGTACTAAACCCGCTTTCAATTGTCATACAGAAATCTTCGAAATAAAACTGAAAAATAAGCTATATTTAACACCTATAAAAATAATATAGTGTAAATAATTATGAAGTATTCTTACGGAACAGAACGTCGGGGTGGTGCGATTGACGACGACATTCATAAATGGTGTTCTTAACTGGAGGTTACTGGTGGATGCAACCTGAAAATTACAAGTGTTTTAAACGTTATTAACCTTTGCACAAAATACAGTAATAAGACTTATCATCATCAAGTTTTGAGACATCTTACCTCCTCTTTACTCAGCAAAGACTCCGGCGAAGAGATGTCCATGCTTTCCGGACCTTTTTCAATGTGCGAGAGCGCTGGCGAAGGCAACTGGATAACTGCAGAAAAAGTTACAGACGGAAGATAAACATGAACCTACAATGTCCGCATACCTTAACATAATCTGAAAAAAAAAGGCACATCACTAACTCTACGTCTTCGAGGCAAAAATTAGAAAATTAATCTGACATTTATACATACCAAACAAATCCGACCGAACCCCATATGTTACCTGGGACAATGTCTACATTGGCCCCTAAATCTCGACGCCTTGAACCTATAGAATACATATAAGGGAGTACATTTTTATAACAAAGACTATTGTCAGTAATTCGGTTCCTTTGGCCTCTCTGTAACGATAGTAGATTGTTTTACATAATGCAAGAAGGTTGACTATCACCATAGTCACCACCAACAGATGAAATGTTCCACTAGTCGATGGAACGGTAGGAGCATGTCAAGCTTAACAGTTACAGAGGAACCAGCAATTGTTGGTGAAACGATCAAAAGAATGTCAAATGTAAATACAGGGTGGCCCAGAAGAAAGTTCACTTTTGAAAATTCAAGGAAACGAAAACTGTACATTTTTATAGAACTTTAACTATTGCAATTTAAAGGAAATTTAATGCAATTTATTTGTTAATTTACCTTTATTAAATTACGTCGCCCAGGAGATTTCCTTGACGCTTACAACATTCGACCAACATACATCAAAATCTTGAAATGCGTTCGTTAGAATTACCTCGAAACCTATTTTCAATTTTTTGCCGAATGCTTAGCTTCAGTTGCTGCATGGTTGTTGGATTATAAAAGTATACTCTATTCTTAAGGTAACACCACAAAAAAGAATTTTCTGGAGTGAGATCAGGGCTTCCTGGTGGCCAGGAGATGTCACCCCTGCCTGAAATTATTTTTTTGTGGGAACATGTCTCTTACCATCTAAATGCCCTCATTTGAAGTGTGACACGTAGCCCCATCTTGATGAAACCAAGTGCTCCGGTCATAGCCTTGCGAATCTTGCAGCTTTGAAATCAAAAAGCTTTTCAGCCTACCAGTATAGCGCTCTCAAAAATTAATCATCTTTTCAATGCAACAAACCAATTAAGCAGGGGTGAAATCTCACTGCCTCTAAGAAGCGCTAATCTCATTCCAGCAGACTTCTTTTTGTGGGGTTACCTTATGAGCAGAGTATACTCTCATAATTCAAAAACTCTGCAGCATTCATTCATCCTGAATCCATTCCGAGGTAACTCTAACAAAAAATTTCGAAAATTTTGATGTATGTTGACCGAATGTTGTAAACGTCAAGGGAATCACATGTACGATAAAATTTATAAAAGAAAGTAAATTTTAAAATAAATTGCACTAAATTTCCTTTAAATTGCAATAGTTAAAGTTCTACAAAAATGTACAGTTTTCGTTTCCTTGAATTTTCAAAAGTTCTTCTGGGCCACCCTGTACATATGTAGTATCGAAAAAGAGTGGCTATGCGACCGTTAATCGTCATATTACTTTCAAAAATTCATTAAGAAAAATGCATTCCCTTCAGTTAATTCAATAAATTAATGAGTTTTAGGAACCAACCAACCTTAACAAAATATTTGTTTTGATGTATAATAAAAATTATGTAATTAAAGTACTTAGGGTAAGTGCGCTAGTTTTCGTCCAATTATCGGAGTTGCCAACTTTGTGATGCGAAATGAATATCTTAAAATACCCTTACTCATATGTATCATATGTCATTTTAGTCCTTATATAGTCTACTTTACGTTAATATTATACGACAATAAGTAAATACCACGGGTTTTTAAATAATAAATATTTTATGCAAAAGAGGCGATTTCACTAGTTTTTGGCCAAAAAAATCAGTTTTCGTCCTAGTGTACGCTAGTTTTCAACCACTGTGTAGAAAAAAGGGTGCAGTTGAATTATTGACTTAAAACCAATTCTACAATACAGTAACTATGGATTTTGGTATATCATTTGAAAGGTAATTTTGTTAGCTTTCAAATGATATCAAAAAGATTTAAATAAGTTTCTTACCTAAATTTAGGAAAATATTTTAATAGGTCGAAGGACAAATGGACGAAAACTAATCTACAGGAATAGGTAATTTTGGTTTTCGTCCACCCCAGTGCTTGCTCATGACGTCATGGACGAAAACACAACAACGTTTAAAGCTGTTTTTTGTTTTCGTCCACATCTTTGTAACGGTTTTTATGGGTTTATCACTGTTAAAAAGTGGACGTAAACTAAAATGTTTAATGTAATAGCAATAAAGATCATATTGGAAGAAAAAACATTGTATTTTGTAGGTCCATTGAAGTAAAATGATTATTAAAAATATTAACTAGGTGTCAGGGTTTCCGTCCACGTGGACGAAAACCAAAATCTTGCAAAATTGTTATGCTAGTATTAGTCCACTTAATTATCTAAGATTTAATAAACCCTTAAAATAGTGTTTATTATGCTAATAATTAGACATACGTGCCAAAAACTTTACGTAAAGTAGCTTAAACAGTAATTAAACATAACCATGAAAGTACCTACCGGCACGTTTTTTTTTTAACTTGACGACGTTTTCCATTCACCTGTGTGCAGCAGCAACTTCCGTAGATTTTTTTGGAGTTATTACTTGTCAAATTACATTTTCATGCAGGCAGAACTGTTACTTAGATATTATAGATTGTAACAAGTCCAAACTTGCACGGAAAGTTAGGTTTGTATTCTAATTTTCCGTATTTGTTTGTGGCAAGTCAGTCAAGTGGACGAAAACAGGAGCTGGACGGAAAACCGGCGCAATTACCCTATTACGAATGAAGAAACGAGGTATTAAAACCCTTGAGCAGATAGGATAAATGGAGAATTTTAAGACGCAATCCCTTCACCGTTTAGACACATTTGTGCCACTGTAACCGCTAAACGTTATTCTAAGTCACGCCGATCAAACCTCCACCGAACAATACAATAATTACGAGTACTAGGCTCATAATCATGCACAAATTGGTACTAAGAATATTATATTTTCATAAATATCTACATAGCTGTCAGACAAGTAAAATATTTAAATATTATAAGTGGTAGGGGAGACCTAGGAGAGTTGTGACAAGGACGATTTCTCCTTAATTAATATAGTTAGGAAGCTGGTAAAAACGTTTGTTTGTCGCTTTTTAGACGCTCTTCTTGACTAAGTACCTGTGGGCGGCGCTAGAGGCACGGTTACGTAAATATGACGTCTGTGTACAAAAAAATGCTAAAAGTAAGTTTTTCGTCCAAATTTTATTTAAGTTTATATCATGTTTTAGTATAATGTGCACTGTTGTGTTATTTTTTCTCAAGTTGCATGGTTATTCAGGTCTCAAAATGTAGCACTGATATTTTGTGTGCGCAACGTGTTTAGAAAATAAAAAATATTATTCGAACCAAGTCGTCATTTTAAACACCTAGGAGAGTTGTGACAGCCTGTCACAACTCTCCTAGCTTACTTAATTTTTCTGATGGGCCATTTCCACGATGTTTTTAGATGTTTTTTTGTGTGTTAGTAGGTTCATAATTTGTATAATTGCCTGCTGCTACTTTTTTGATTCTGAATGCCTAATAACTATATAAAGGACTCTTTCTCAGAGATAAAATAAACACATGTGTTGCTCTGTAAAATAAAAGATTTATTTAATATTAATACATTCCCCATTGAAATAAACTAAATTCCTTATTCATTGGCTATAACACAAACCTGTAAAATAAAAGAAACGACATTTAAAGTTTATTAATATCTCTTAAAATATCTTCATATTTTCCACAATGACTTTTCATTATGACATTTCTTGACAGACATTTAAAGTCATAGACAAATCATAGACCTTAAAGTAAAAAGTATTTACATTACATCTCCCCCCTTTGAAAAAGAAATTTACAGAAGTAAATTTTCTTTAATATCAGTTCTCTTTAATGTTCTGTCTCTTCACTTTCTGTCTCTTCTTCTCCTTGTATTGTGGATACTGGTACAAGTTTTGTAATGTGAAAAAGATTCGACTCTGTTTTCTTGTGTCTTGTATCAATTCTATATATTGATTCTGAAACTTTTTCAACAATCTGAAACTGTCCAATTTTCAGTTCTTCTAATTTTTTTCTATTTAGCCCGTTACCATTTTCTACATAAACCATATCTCCTACGTTAAGTTCATAGTATTTTCTATTTTTGTCAAACCGCGATTTGTTGTAGTTATGTGACTTAATTGTATTCTGTAGTGCCGTCATCTTATCTTTGACCCAGTCATTATAGGTTTTGTCTCGCTTTAATTCATTGGGTAAAATCGTAGCATCTGTACCATACATAAGATAACTTGGTGTGAAGCCTGCTGGAGTCGAAATAATCACTTGATAAGCTAGGTTATGAAGTGATTAGGTTAAAAAGGGTTAAAGTTTAAGATAATATGCTGCCTGCGACCTCTTACAATCTAAACTTGTCAAGATATAAAGAAAGAGACTTATCAAGTAAACCCAGAAGGCGAAGCTCCGTCTATGAAGAAAATATTATATTAAGTGACTATATTAGCTAAAAAATATAATTAAAAAATCCAGTGTGGGAGAAAAATGAAAGCTGGAGAAATGTGGCTCAATTTGTGTAACGACATCCTATAACTATTTGTTTTAATTGTTACTAAAGGATGATTAAAGTACTTTTTTGCTAAAAAAATATATTTGATTGAGTATTATGGTATTATGTCACAACTCACCTCGCTACCTGTCACAACTTACCTCGGTGCTAGGAGAGTTGTGACAGAGGGAGTGGTCTAAGATTTTGGTGATTTTCTTAGAAACCCTGATACTTTAGTTAACTTTGGTGATTGTTTTGAAAACAGAAGGAACGGCGCTACATACATTTGTATGATTCATAGCTGTGGAATGTTTTTTGAGCGAGATATGGCCCCTAAAGTAAAAATTGTCACAACTCTCCTAGGTCTCCCCTATGTATTCGAAACACCCATTATAATAATAGTTACAGTCTTTAAATCCCCCTAGTACCTACCTAATTAATAAATGTAAAACTCGGACAACTTATTCAAGTCGAACTACTGATTTGTTTCGCACATGATAAACTTAAGTATACCTAATGATAAATGCTTAATGAACGAATAACGTCAATACGACAATAACTATTCACTCAGAGTGCTAAAAGTAATGCACACACACAAGCTTTCATAAGTGATGCAACGAATATCCATTAATTGTATTCGTCGAATAGCACGAGATTAGCGAATTCCTGATGAAGTTTGCATAAACACAAAATGCTCAAACACATTTAACCCTTTCAATGTGACCAGCCCTTTTCAAGAAAGCTAATTTATTTCAACCGGAGAGGAAAATTTTGGGGAAACAAAAGAATCGCGACTCCCAAAAATGTGAAAGTGTTGTTATTTTTAGATGAAACACAATTAGAATTTGGAAAAATCATCACGTTTATAGTAAAATCAAATATTCGCATTAGCAACAAAGTACAATCGGCACTTGCATTCTTATTCGTAAATAATATTCGTTGCATCACAAGGTATAAACACTGTCTAAAAGTACGACACTTAAATAATACAGGATGTAAAGGATAGTTTGGTAAGAGCTAAAACATTACTTCAGATATACACCTAATAAATTCAATACATTGTACGAACATAGTATTTTAAAATTAAGATATCGTCTATGCCTGAATTTAAATCGAGGCAATAATTCCTGCACAAGAAAGCTGAGTGAATTTATTTTATCACATTATTGTTTCTTTAACGCCGAGGGATTCAGTGTTTATTAGTTCAACACTAATTACGTTCTTCACAAATAGGAGTTACTTCATAAATCACCATAAAATTACAAGCTTTTAATACGCAACAAATCATAACTTCAATTCCAGGAAAAGCACTGGTTACCTAAAGCGTTATCTAACTCATTGTTGAAGTTTCAGCAGACCTTTCCTTTTCACCCTGTATTGCTAGTGTTATGTCAGACTTGACGTTGGTTTCATACACTATTTAGGGTTAATTGTAATTAAAAGTCTATTGAATAATAATGAAGGTCACCCACCATCGCTGACCTCCTCCTTCGGAGCGTCCAACGCCGGCACCGGCTCCGAGGGTTGACATTCAGCAGCAACCTCTGCCTTCTCGGTGATTATTTGCACATGCTTCTTCTTTTTGGGTTCCTTCTCTTTGGTCCTCTTCTCCGGTGGTTGGTTGCTACATAAAAATAAATATTGTCACAGTGTAATCATTCTGGGTACTCGTGGGCCACTATGAATATGGTTAAAAAATTCATTTTATTCTAAAGTCAGGATTGCAACAGCTGAAGTTGAAACTCTGATGTCAGAATGTTTCTAATGAGCAGCTAAAGTCTGACTCACGAGATAATATCGCCACAAAATTATTAAAGTATTTAGTTGTAGTTGTAAACTTGTACACTAAAATAGTGTAGATTTAGTCTTCGACTAAAGTGAGGGTTGTTTCAGCCGAAGTCCTGGAGTCAAAATGTTTCTAATGAGCAGCTAAGGTCCGACTCACGAGATAATATGTCTTCTGAGACAAGCAGGTACTCGTTTAATCCTTCTATGTACTAGGTGCAGGTTGACGGCTAAGTCCTATATGGTAGCTTGAAGAAACCACTATGGGACAGCGTGTGTATCCCGCGCCGCTCGACTAAAGTATGAACCTGAGCTCAAAATGGTTGGCGTCCGATCGGGACTGATTAGGCAATCTAGTGCCGAGCCTAGCCTTCGAACGCTAAGGCTTCGCCGAGGGCACCGACGGTTGTCGCAACCCACAAGTTCCCTTGATTCCCGCTAGTATAGTATGTATGCCTTTAATGCACTCCTTGACGTCGCAAAAAACCCTTAACCAAAGTGCCAAGCTTATGTCGAGAGAGTAATATCTCACTGCTGGTTACTAGGTACGTTATAGGTATCATTATGGTAAGTATTAAAAGTTTTATATACGGCAGCACATTAAACTACACAAAATGACAAATTGTAGAAAAAAATACATTTCGTGTTTGCTCAAATTGATCTACTGGCGACTGTACATAAAATGGAGATACCTAACCAAAATATTTACTAACCTGCTCCCTGATGTGGATGGTTGCCCCCCATATCCACTACTTCCACTGGAGTTGCTGCCAGAATGCGTCGACTTAGAGCTGTGACTGCAAAAGAATAATCCTGTTATTACCATTGAGTTATAATGTACTACGTACTAGAGAAGACATGTCAACTAGACTGTTTCTGGCACGTAAATAGGTCCACGGACCGAAATTCAATTAGTATGTGCTCAGCGGTTGCTGTGACAACACGCTTGAGTGCAGTTTTGTTTTTTGAAATATGCCATCCTATAGACGAAAATACTTTTCAAATAACTCCAGATACATATTAAGTAAAAATCAAGGAATGACTTTTTACCATTAAGTTGTACATTTATGCACTTTAAAACACTAATTTAATTTTAATTTGTTAATTACAAGGCGTCACCGCGGCGGCAGCCATTTTACGAAAATTTCAAAGAATAAAAATCGCAGACTTGACACTGACGCATAAATTAGTATACGAAAGGAAGGTTAAATACAGCAATAAAAATATTTTTTTAAAGATTATAAGCACTTTGTATTGCACAAATTACTAATAGTCCCGTCCAGCCCCTTGTGTTAAGCTAAATAAGCTTGGGTTACGGGTGGGCTCACACAATAGTCGTGCGGCATCATGGATCAAACTTGTTTGAATCTCACTGCTGTTGTTCGTATGCGACTGGTTAGTTAGTAAATCACCCTAATTATTGACACCTAGCTCACGAGATAGGCTAAAATTATAATAATTGTACAGTGTGTCTGATCACCAGTGTCCGACCCGTTAGGGCGCAGTAATAAATGATCAATTTAATCGACAAATCCAGTATTAAAAAATTACAGCTATTTTAATTTTTTTAGTTTCTGAGTCCGGATTGATTCATTTATTTACCAAATCTACCGATGTACAGGACCTATGAGTATAAAAGTGATTCGTTCGACAGCTGAAAAGTGAGCAATACGTTGTCATCAAAAGCTTCCATTTAAATTTCTTAGAAACACTTGGTAAAAAAAATGATGCTTCTTTTTAGATTTTTCAATGTTACAAAAAACTAGAAAGTTTTACATTTTTAGATGCACTATGTCATTACCTAAAAACTGATATACCTTGGCTTTAAATCAACTAGTCTAGGTGCTAGCTACATAGGAGATGCAGCGGTGAAAAGGAGAGGTGGGAATAGTCCCGTAACTTCTACCTCACAGCTATTATACGTGTACTCAACCACTAAGATAGTTAACAATAGACACAATAAAATAACTGAAAGTTTCTGACTTTAAGTTATTTTATTGGTTCTGGAGTGAAGGCGTGGGTCATCCCTAGCTTTGTTCCTACCGTGACGAGTGGGAATTTTTCCAAAATCTCAAGATGGACTGACTGAAGATAGCAGGAAGACGCTGGGTGCAGGCCACTATCAACTGGGCGATGTGGAATTCATTAGAGGAGGCCTTTGTTCAGCAGTGGACGTCCAGTAGCTAAAATGATGATGACGATGTTTCCTTACAGTATCCAATTCAATAGGCAGAAACTAAACGTAAACGAAGTGTCGCCTCTGTAATGGTATCATTATCTATAACTCATAATATTTCGTGCGCTGTTGGATGACAGTTTTAAACTAGAGATGGGTAATTTTTTTATCGAATTAGAAAATACCAGTTACGAGTCTCAAGGCGATTATCGATTACATTAGATTTTAATCGGGAAGAAAAATAATTAATGGCTTAAGCATCAGTATGAAGCCCATACGCACTTGTAACCCAAGTAACACGATTAGCCTCAGTCCCCTCAGTTGTGAATTCGGAATCGCCAGTTGTAATTTTAAAATCGCATCACAGAGTGAAAGTAACTAACACCAAAAAACGGCGGAGCCAATGATATTATTAGTTCTGTAATATCATTGGGCAGAGCGAAGTGATTTCGAATGTTTCAACTGCTACGTTTTGTCACTTGTCTAGGAGGGCTAGTTTTAGTCTAACGGAGGGGAGCTTAGATTACATTACAGGAACCGCACAATATAATAAAAGAAAATAATGTAAGTAGCTGAACCTTTTTGCTGTTGAGCACCATGAAAATTTAACACAATTTAGCCGATTTGTTTATTTTCACAATCGTTTCACAATGTCTATGATGAGGCGACCGCAGGAACGTCACTATTCGTGCAATCCTATCAATGAAGTACGACATTTTCTGATGCAGATTTTATCGCCATAAATTATGAAACTTGATAGTCATGGATTTGACTGACAGCTGTCCGTCAAATTCCCGCCCCGCACCCCGCACTGTACATATTTTGTTCGCGATGTCTGTTCTATACGTAGTAATATTACTTCAATGGTTATTACGTGACAGGATACGGCATTATGACCTGCCTCCCTCGTTCAATCATTGAACACGCCGAGCGGATGCATTTATTCGTATGCAGTCTGATAAAATAATGTTGTCCACGGTCAGTGTTCTCAGGCGTCAAATGTATTACGTGAGGATATTTTTTTTTATTTAAAATGGGTACACAAACAGATCACTATCCATTACATAGCCATAAAATTAAATCAATATAAATAACTAAGCAGAGATCCAAAAATAGCGTACACAACATGTTTATAGTCTATCCAATATAGCTTGATTAGAATGACGGCTGTCAAACGAATGTGACTAGTGATGGGTATGTTTCGTACGGTTCACATAGATGTATCGATAAGTTTTCGAAAAAATGATATGAAAAAATGCACCCAATTTTTCTTCATATATCTTTATTCATAAAAATGACAATTATGATTTAAATTTAAAGACAGTAAAATTTAAAATTCATGTCAAGGGTGTACAACCTAAGTCGTAGTCATTATCATCAGTGTTCTTCAGTGGTTTTTTCCTCTCGCTAGAGGGCGGTGGACATCTCTTCTAGAGCAACGGTGCTATGAATACCCAAAAAATTACCGGTGATTGATTTCCGATGTTTGATTATTTAAGAATGAAATGTTTTTTGGTTTTTAATAGTGAACATTTAGAAAAACGTATAACTTGACTTAAATATGTTAAAAAATTAGTTAGAAAAAAAATTTGTTAAATATGTTTAAAAAATAGTTTTAATTTAATATGACATTTTGTCGATATGTCCCAACACTAACATTTTTGTAACTCGAGATAACCTTGTAGAGACGTCGTTAATACTCTAGCTTGATTTTTATAATTTCGAATTACTACTTATTGGTGTAATTTAACGCTGCATTTACATGAAATTATCATTTTTATTGGAAGCACTGTCGTCGAAAATATTGTTTGTAGGTCAGACGTGAATTATTTCTTGTCCGCCAATATTTAGCTCTCATTGATCGCTACTACAAAGTTATGTCGTTACTTTTGATGACAGCTGTCATTCTAATCAAGCTATGTTGGATAGACTATAGTACTAAATAAAGCTACTTTTGCAACCTGCAAGAGATTTAAGTTGGAAAACTAAATTGGAAGTACAGGTATACAAACGGAGCACACAATAGTGACTTGGAGTTTTTAATCATATTTTTTTATCATGTCTCATACAGACAATAAATTGGAATATGTGCCCAGAAGAATCAAAAATAAAACCGTCTATAGCATTATAGGGTCTTCCCAGAACTGAAAAACAATGGTACAAAAGCGATCTGTAATTTCCCCCTTCTACTCGACACAATTACGAGTATTACATTCGTACAGAATATTTTTCTTAAAAAAAAACATTCATACTACATTCTGTAACAATTTAAACATCTCGTAATACTGATGCAAATTTTATTCGCTAAAGAACGATTGGTCAAAGACATTCTCAAAATACAAGCACGTGTTACAAGCAAGTGTATGTAATAAGATGGAAAAATGTGCATTGACTCATTTTTACTTGAATTTTGAATACAAAGTACATGGATTTGCTCACTGTCAAACAAACATCTTAATCACCATGCTCTCGTATAGGAACACGCGTGTGCCTAAGTAGGTACATACCTATTATAAAAACTGTTATAAATAAATTACACATCACTTACGATAAAAATAGTGTATTCATATTATTTAACCATTTTTTTACGTAATTTAATATTCCGGACATTATTTTACATTAAAACCACTTCTCAAACTCGTTACGGTGATATTATTTTGTTAGCCAGTTTAACCACTTACATTTAACGCACGAAAAAATTATACTTCGTAAATGAGTAGTTTTTCTTGCAATTATTGCTTTGTACCACCATAACCAACACTTCAATCAATCGAAAGTTACGATGAAGAAAATTTAATTAAAGAAAATCTTGAAAAAAAAATCTGGTAAACTTGATAACTTTTACGGCATACTAGCATTACGCCCCATTGCATCGGCAGAACCGCAGAACTTTAATCGGCCGTCCTCGGCCAAACTCGGCTGATCAAATCAAACTTATATTAGAAAGAAAGCGTATACTTTTTTTTGTTCGCTTCGCTGTACGAATGCCTTTAGGCATTACCAGGGTTCGAAATTATCAAGATAATTACGCTTCATGATAATTATCGGATAATTTCAGATTTTATGGTATAACGTAAGCAGAATTACAGTCTATTGAATATACAGAAAAAACCACCGTAAAAGTTAGGCTTACGTTATACAGGGTGTTAGGTAAATGGGTATATGAGCCGACACTAGCCCATGTTAACATGGTCATATAAATGGTATGGTGAAGTCAGAAAGAAGAACGGTCATCTGTGACCCAGGCCCGACAGAAACGAGACAACCCTCAGTTTTTTTGTCATGTCTTAATTAGTTAAATTATATATTTTTTATATTCGAAATCTATGTATAACACCAAAATATTACCCTTTGTTTTTGTTCAGGCGTTATGCAAAAACTAATACAAAATGCCTATTTATCACCAAAATTGGTAAATGTATGTACCTAAATGTCTATTACAGCTGCTATGGAATGTATCTAGGTGACCTGGAGATACAGCCGGATTATACAGGGTGGAAACGAGAAGTTACAAAATCCAAAAATTCAATGTTACCAGCTTCCATAATCTGTAACCTATTATTGGTACCATTCGAAAGAGCTCGTGAAGCACTTTCAGAATCAGTAAATAGTTTTTCGATATCTTGTATAGTTTAGAAATAATCGAGTGAGATCACTTATCGTTCCATATGTATAACCAACCACCCTGTATAATCTGGCTGTATCTCCAGGTCACCTAGATACATTCCATAGCAGCTGTAATAGACATTTAGGTACATACATTTACCAATTTTGGTGATAAATAGGCATTTTGTATTAGTTTTTGTATAACGCCTGAACAAAAACAAAGGGTAATATTTTGGTGTTATACATAGATTTCGAATATAAAAAATATATAATTTAACTAACTAAGACATGACAAAAAAACTGAGGTATGTCTCGTTTCTGTCGGGTCTGGGTTTTTTTTGTATGGGACGTGACCGTTCTTCTTTGATATCATCATTTTAATTTTTTAATTTTCATACAAAATAAATTTTATAAAATACGATTAGTATGGAAATTAAAATTATTAAAATGAAGATATCAATTTTCTGACTTCACCAGACCATTTATATGACCATGTTAACATGGGCTAGTGTCGGCTCATATACCCATTTACCTAACACCCTGTATAGTAAAAGCTGATTTTTATATAAAATATTCGGGCAATAATTAGAAGTAGTTTCCTCATCAGCCAGACAGTTTTGACAGTTCCAACTCCTTGCCAGACAGTTTTTTTAGGATAGCTTCCAAAGCCACGATGACCCAAACTTCATGATTCACCAACATTCTATCCTATATTAGAAACATACGCTGACAAACTTTCAGCTTTTATAAAATAACGTAGGTCTGGCGTTCACTAGCAAGAGCTATTTAGACTAAGAAGTCTAAATAGCATTATGCCAAGAAAAAAGAAAAAAAGTTTTAAATAAACAATACACCAATATTATAGTATAGGAACAATAAACACTCACCTTCTCCTGGACTGGCTGTTACTGCAGCTGTTCGAGTAGGCCGAGTCCGACACCTTGGCATTATTCTCCGAATCGTCAAGATTATCCATGTTAGTTACGTACTGCAACAAGACAATAATTCGTCAACAAAAATAACACAAAACCATTTCAATCTTAACTTAAAATTTATAGAAATATTGTTAACTTTCGCCGTGCCGAATAACTTGAAAAAAGAAAACCAAAGAAAAAGAACTCATTTATTTTTGCAAGTAGGCTTTTAAAAAACACTTTACACACTACTTTTCACACTTTACTAAACACAAATGCAATAAAAAGTGCATTGTACATGTGACAATTATTATAATGTAACATATGCGTGCACAACCTGCAACCACATGGTGACCGCCTAAGATTAGCTTCCAGCAATCAAATTTCAAGTGTTACAAGAATTGTTACACATTACAAATGTTGCAAAAGCAGGAGTCGCGACCGCCTTGTCTTGGGGAAAGCTACGACTGGCGAATAAATTCGCCAAAACCCCAAAGAAACCTTTGGCCCCTTCTAACGCACGCCTGCTAAGTTTCCCTCTCCGATTGAAACCAAAAAAATGCATAATGAGTCTCAAGTCAAAAGTTCTTTGGGCATTTTAACAATAGGGAACTTTACAAACGCTTTTTTACCGTGAAAAGGGCAACAAGTACCTTTGTCTAAATGTAAGAATTGTTTCGATTCCATAGTCACATACTTACGTCTATTGTACCGCTAGGCAATGTAGTTTCATTATCAAATTAGGATTTCATTATCAAGTATTCATTCACTACTAGGAAACGTACTGACGCAATGAAGCTCTCGACTCAAACTGCAAGTGACAATCTATAGAAATCGGCGTCTGCTAAATGATGGCTTGCATTCTTTGATAAAGTGGGTAGAAGATGCCAGTAGTTTTCTCTACTGGCTACTCACTCTAAGATTCTAGAGCAGATTTTTGTTGATGTTTAGGTATTTAATTTCGGCTGGTCCATTTTAAAACCTAGTGCAAGTGTCCCTTACACTTGCAGATTTTTGTTTTAGTCGGGCCCAGTTGCTGGAAAAAAAAATTAATAATTCAATCCAGCGGCTTGGCCCGTGTACCAAGCTAAAAGTGAGCCAAGTTAATGGAAGACTCACAATGTCAGTAAAATTACATTTATCTATTCAAATTTCTTTGTAATTGCGCATGCGTAATTGCAAATATCCAGAAATGAAATTAAAGTTTTAATTACGAAATTAATCTACCTAAAAATTTTAAAGTAAACTTGATCTTTTGCAACCGCACAAGCCCGCCTCCTTGGCTGCGCGACACAGGCCGGTAAGAAACCCTCATTCTTTTTTCAACGCCAGATTTATGTTTTTGTCAGTGGCTTCGTGCGGTTTGCCTGTTTAGCCGTGTCAATACAAGTAAATTAATAATATTCCAATCCAAGTAATGATAAGATCATAAGAGTAGGCGCACACCGTTGATTTTTCGTCGGCCGATAGTTTAGTCGGGCAGTTGATCAGTATTAGTGATGTTCAAGACTCGAGGCGTCGAGTCCTATTTTTGAAGCCTCGAGGCGGAATGGCAAGACTCAGTGAGCTCGGTAGGCTCGGTGCCCCGAGCTTAGACGAGCTGCGAGCTCAGAGGCATGGCTCAGAGGAGCCATGCCTCGAGGCTTTAAAAGAGCTCGAGCCTTCTAATGAGCTCGAACCTTCAAAAGAGCTCAAACCTTCGAAAAAAATAAAAAACATCACCTACATTGATTTTTATTATAAGATTCTTAAAATTTACTTATATTTTATTTTGTTAGGAAAAGTTATAATTCTAATTGTATGTAAAGCCTGGTCCGTGAGCACGTAGAATCCCGTCCAATGACCCCAAGCTACCCATCCCTATCGCTCGCGCGTAATTATGTTGCTCATGACGACGAATAGTATGAAAAAATATTTTGCGACCCCCCGACCGCTCGTTTTTTTTTTCATGCATTTTATAATGTTACAAAGATCTTGTAGGAATCGAATATTTAAATCCATACAACATTTATGCATTTGCATAATTTGATTTCGGATAAATCTATCCTTATAACTTTACTGTTTTTTTACTGAGGTAGTTTTTACGACCTCTCGCGACCCCCCTATAGAGGCTTGGCGACCCCCCAGGGGGTCGCGACCCACAGGTTGAAAAACACTGATGTAGAGGATTTCTTAAATCTAGGTACGAAACCCCGAAGCACGCGAATAGGCTCAACGAGCCACTGCAGTATCAAACAAAATTATGGTTGCTACTGAAGTAAAGGACATCATCCACGTTTCATATATTTTTGGTCCAAAATCAAAAGTGCCGGCCAACAAAAAAAAGTGCTGTATTCTGACAGAATACGTCTGCCTTAGCATTTGTTACTATGGCACCAAAGCCGTAGCTCCACTGTGCGTCGAGTATTTGAGATGTAAAAGTCATCGACTATTCATACATTATTTGTTCAAAATCAAAAGTGTCGGCCAATTAAAAAAAAAGTGCTGTATTCTGACAGAATACGTCCGCCTTAGCATTTGTTACTATGGCACCAAAGCTGTAGCACCACTATGCGTCGAGTATTTGAGATCTAAAATTCATCGACGATTCATACATTTTTTGTTCAAAATCAAAAGTGTCGGCCAATAAAAAAAAGTGCTGTCTTCTGACAGACGTCCGCCTTAGCATTTGTTACTATGGCACCAAAGCTGTAGCACCACTGTGCGTCGAGTATTTGAGATCTAAAATTCATCGACGATTCATACATTTTTTGTTCAAAATCAAAAGTGTCGGCCAATAAAAAAAAGTGCTGTCTTCTGACAGAATACGTCCGCCTTAGCATTTGTTACTATGGCACCAAAGCTGTAGCACCACTGTGCGTCGAGTATTTGAGATCTAAAATTCATCGACGATTCATACATTTTTTGTTCAAAATCAAAAATGTCGGCCAATTAAAAAAAAACGTGCTGTATTCTGACAGAATATGTCCGCCTTAGCATTTGTTACTATGACACCAAAGCTGTAGCACCACTGTGCGTCGTAGTATTTGAGATCAAAGTCAGTCGTTTCATATATTTTTAGAACTCAAATACTACGATGCACAGTGGTGCTACAGCTTTGGTGCCATAGTAATAAATGCTAAGGCGGACGTATTCTATCCGAATACAGCACTTTTATTTTCTGGCCGGCACTTTTGATTTTGGACCAAAATGGATGATGTCCTTTCCTAAAAAATACTAAGCTTTCAAGCTTTCAAGCGTACAAAGGTAAACTTGTTAATTTACGAGATAAAATCAACAATAGCCTATCTTCTTTCGATAAACCAAATATTGTTTTCAAGGGAATTTTTGAACCTCAGTAGTACTCGATCGAAGGTACCATGAAATTCGAGGAATCTTGACTTTGTTAAAACAAAAGAAACAGTATGCTTTTAAAGCACTGGATCGGCTTCAAATTGAAGGTTGAAAATGAAATATGTAGTAAAAAATCAATTATTTGGTCCTTTAAGAAATCAGCTGAGATTTCATAAAACGTGCTTTTTGAATGGCATGTTATTGTTTACAGTTTTGATTTCAGTTGTTGTTTTCCTTCAGACTGGCTTTCAGTGGATTCTGGAGTTTCGACATCTACCTTAGGGCGGGTATGGCTCAACAAAAATCACGTTGTTAGTCAATATAGTCAAGACGTGCGTAGGTCAGTAACGCAGGGCGGAAATAAAAAATAAATCCAAAAGATTAATCATACGGAAATCATTAAATGAAAATTATACGTAGTCGTTGTCTAATCGTCATATCAAAAGTAATATAGAATAATTAACCGAATTAGTTTTATAAAAATATTTTCCATAACTATAAAATTAATTAAATGGCTTTGAAACTAACTCGTCAAAAATACACAATACTCTATGCATGCTGCAATAAAACGAAGAAACACAATCAAATAAATTATAATAAATAAATTAATAATATCTTTGGACATTTTACACTGCGCCTCTAGTTCCAAACTAAGCAAAGCTTGTAATGGGTACTAGACAACGAATATAAATATACTTAAATACTTTTCTTTGTAAATACATACAAACTATACATAGAAAAATAAGTGCCAGGAAGAGGTGCAGCAACCGCAGTTAAGGAACGGCTGGGACGAACAAGGATAGGCGCATCAAGCTCGTAAGCCTTGATAGGGTTACACTGGTTAAGGCACTCCTTTTCAAGACTTGGAAGCCTGCGGGTAACGAGCCATTGGACGTGGAGAGGGTCATTAATTATACACATATTTTCTACTTTGCCGAACATTTGCACGAGAACGGTTTGTTCAAAACATATGAATTTGGTCTTATTTAATGCAGGATTAAATGCCCTTCAACCGTCAGGAAGACCACTTTTCGATAGGGTAAGTCCTTTACGCGGTATAACCGGAAACCGAAAAAGCGCCCCTTTCGGGGGCCCCCACCACTTAAGCACAACTCCGTCGAAGTCGAAAACCTAGGAGAGTCTTTATGGGCAACTAATGAAGCCATTAAAGCACTAAAATCTTTACTAGGAATTATTTCCGATTTAATTCATTTTTGTGTTTAATTCTACTGGCCTATGGTTAAAAACTTAAACCTCATATTATGTCTGGCAACGTCAATCAATAGTATGAAATTCGAAAGAAAAAAAATGTTTAGAACCTCGTACGACATTCGAAACATTTTTCCAAAAAACAAAGACATTTATTTGCAAAAAAAATAGGTTGTAACAGATAGGCTGAGTTGCACCACCTAACTTTGAGCATAACTATAACGATAACCGGTGTTTTTTGTATGGATTTTGACAGATTTTTGACGTTTGTCAAAGTTAAAGTAAGATGGTGCAACCCACCCATAGTGTTGTAAAATACAGTGCTCTAATGCTAAATTACAACATGCAAAATGTCCAGAAATTCCTGAACGCTATAAAAGCAGGTAGTGGTCAGCCATTCCCTACGAGGCTTAACAACTAGGGAATGCAAAACCGGTTAATCGGAAACCGAAAAATCGGAAAAACCGCTCTTTTTCGACGAATTCTAAAACCGGTTTTAAAAATCGAAACCCGGATTTAAATCGGTTTTTCTATCTGTATACACGTAACAAATTCCATAAATAAGAAATATCATTTTATTATAATATAACCTGGGTATTTTGATATTTGACGAATATTTGGTTATTTTACAATTTATAACTTGGCAACATTGTCACTTGGTTACTCCGTCGTTTACCTTTGAACGGGGAATCCCCGATAATTATTTAAGACTCGTACCGCCCGCGCCCGCCACCTGACATGACCCACCCCGCGATTCAGATTTTTTAATGAAAATGAATTTTTTAAAACGTATTCGTTGACAATTATTACGTACAATGGAGATAAACTACCATCCCTTGAGTTAAATTTAGCTTATTCATTATTCAGACGACTGGAATAAGGGGCTTTTAATTACTGTGCCAAAGAAAGGGGACCTAAGCCAGTGTAGCAATTGGAGAGGTATCACTTTGCTCTCGATATCGTCAAAGGTTTTCTGCAAGATTATCTTGGATAGGTTATCGGGGGCCGTTGAACCTCTTTTGCGTAGGGAACAGGCTGGCTTCCGCCCGAACCGCTCGTGCACCGACCAGATCAATACTTTGCGTATCATCTTGGAGCAGGCATCAGAATGGCAAAGGGAAGTCTATCTTACCTTTGTAGACTTCGAAAAAGCCTTTGATACGCTAAAGTGGGCTTGCCCAATTTGCTATATGGTCGCGACTCGCTGACATTGGTGTCCCGCCGAAAATTATCTATCTACTGAAGGCCATCTACAAGAAATATTCTTGTAAAGTCACTCACGACGGCCTTATCTCCGAAGACATTGAGGTGCATGCGGGCGTCCGGCAAGGCTGCCTGCTTTTGCCGCTTCTCTTTTTGGTAGTCTTGGATGGAGTCATGTGTCGTGCATATCAAAACCAACGGCGTGGAATAGAGTGGGGTATAATCGGAGTCTTAGAAGACTTAGATTATGCCGATGACCTCTGTTTGCTGAGCCACACGCATCACGATATGCAATCCAAAATTGATGACCTACATCGAGAGGCGGGCATCACGGGGCTCAAAATTAACTGCCGGAAGACCCAAGAGATGCGATCTGGAATGAGGAATTGCACACCATTACGGATTGGTGTAGAGGATGTGGAACGTGTCCACAATTTTACCTACCTCGGGAGCGTCGTGTCAGAGACTGGAGGTACCGAAGAGGACATCACTTCACGCATTGCCAAGGCTAGAGCCACCTTCGCACAACTTCGCCCCGTATGGCAGTCACGGAAACTGACCCGAAGGGTCAAGATCAAAATTTTCGGGTCCAACGTTAAATCCGTGCTGCTCTATGGGTGTGAAACGTGGAAGGTCACCAAGGTCATCTCGCACCAGCTGCAGGTCTTCGTCAACCGCTGCCTTCGCCGAATTCTCGGCATATACTGGCCTGAGAAAATCTCCAACGTCGAGCTATTGGAACGCTGCCACGAAATTCCGATCGACCAGCAGATCAAGCGCCGCAAGTGGAACTGGATTGGCCACACTCTCCGAAGGGATCCCGATCACATCCCCAAGCAGGCTCTGGATTGGAACCCCCAAGGAAAACGCAAACGTGGTCGCCCCAAGCAAACTTGGCGGCGCACTGTGGCAGACGAGGCGAAGAAGATCGGCAAGACTTGGAGCGAGATCAAACACATAGCTCAAGACCGAACGCGATGGAGGACTGTTGTGGACGCCCTCTACCCCATCTAGGGGACATAGGACCATAAGTAAGTCAAGTCATTATTCATTATGTGCCTATATAATGCCTAATGAATAAGCTAAATTTATCAAACTGTTATAACCCTCTCTTAAATAATGTAATCTAACACAAAACGGACAGGACGTAACAAATCGCTGTATGTAACTACTAGTTGATTGAAAAAAAAAATAGAACGATAATAACCGATTAAAAACCGAAAACCGGTTTTTTTTCTTGGAAACCGAAAAAAAAATCGGTTTTTGATAAACTTTCGGTTTTGCATACCCTATTAACAACCAAGCATCGACATATTCCATTTTGAGCACCCGCCTAAATAGCACCTGTCCTATTCCACTTAGATACCTATGGATATAAAAATTGCACGAAAATTACCTGCTCATAATATGGATAGGTGCTCTAAATGGTTTCGGTTCGGGTATTTGATGGGTGATCAAAGTGTGGAATACGTCCAAGCATCAGCCGTGCCGCACAGCTGCAGGATGACTAAAGAGGAGCTAGGTAACTAATTAGGTACATACGAAAAAAATGGTTTGCATTGAAACATAATCGCATTAGCCAGGGAGACACATAAATTGTACAGGAAGATATTATAAGGTACAAAATAAGGCTTAGTACGTTAAAGTTGAAGCTAGAAGTAGTTATTATATTATTAACTAGCGGCCGCCCGAGACTTCGTACGCATGGACCTCGTTTTAGGGGTAAAATTTTGCAAATCTCGCCGTAAAAACCATCCTTGGACTTCAACGAACATTTGAAAAAAAAGAATAGGTAAAATTGGTCCAGGCATTGTTGAGTTAATGCGCTTACCAACACATTTTGGGATTCATTATTATAGATTTCATTTATGTAATACTAGCTTTTGCCCGCGGCTTCACTGCGTGAAATTTAGTTTTTCACAGATCGTCATAAATTATAGCCTAATGTTATTCTGGGTTATAAAGAATAATACTGTAAAGTTTCATCAAAATCCGTTCAGTAGTTTTTGCGTGAAAGAGTAACAAACATCCATCCAGACATCCAAACTTTCGCATTTAAAGGGTGTCCCAAAATTAACGAAACTTTTAAATTTGCCACCATTTATGCAATAAAGTGTTGACAACCCTAAAAGTAAAACAAACCAACAGCTGATAGTTTAGGGTTACTAAAAATGTAGCTATACACGATAGAACAACCTGTCTTCGTCCGTAATTCAAAAATTTCATACAAAATATGGTTGAAATAGTGTTTTAACTTCGTGAATTGTGAAGAAATTAATTGAGAAATTTAGAGAGATAGGATTTGTTCTCTACGAGCTATGTGCCCTGCCCACTGCCACTTGATTTTAGCGATTCTGCGGGCTATGTCAGTTACTCTGGTTCTTCTACGGATCTCCTCATTTCTGATTCGATCACGCAGAGAAACTCCGAGCAAAGCACGCTCCATCGCCCTTTGGATGACCTTCAGCCTTCTTATGAGGCCCATAGTAAGCGACCACGTCTCAGATCCGTATACCATCACTGGCAACACACACTGGTCAAAGACTTGACTTTATGCAGAATTTTACTAGCCCAAAATTAAGATTTTTCTTATTTCATAATATTTTTTCGGATAAGTTGTACTTATCCGAAAAAATATTCATTATGTTATCTCAGCAATGAATTAATCAAATTCCTAGTGTTTTGAAATTTTCCTTTTCTTCTTAATATTACTTATTATATTATCTAACACAATAATTAAGTTAAGAAAAGTGTAAATCCGTAATTAAAAAGTTGTAAAAAATCATGCTCGTTGTGAAACCTTAAAAATATTGTTGAATATAAAATGATTTGACATTTAAAACTACCTTGACTTTACCGCTAGAACTTTTAACACTACATTAACTTTCATTTAAAAAAATGTGGCGAACTTAGGGCAAAAGAACAAAGGGCTCAAATCGTTTTGATGTATTTCCAGAAATTTCTATTTTTCCTTCTTATGGGCCTCGTGGTTGCGGCCTCGTGTCGGAAGTCCCTTAATTCATAAAAATATGAAATTTGAAGGCAAAAATTTGGCTTGTTTTAAAGTTAATTTCGGCTTTAGAATTTTGCTCTTTTGGAAAACGGAAATAGCAACATGAGTTGTTGACTAAAATACATTAACAATCAAAATCAAGAATCTATTACATGTAAAATTCTTTTTGAAAGCCTATCTGCAGAGGTTTTTGTAACTTTATTAGGTAGGTAGAGTATGGATTAGAGCCTGGATAATTTTTAATGTTCTGAACAAGAAACGCTTTGAATCACACTAATTTTATAATGGCGAAAGTGTGTGAGTGTGTTATGTTTGTTACTTCTTCACGTCTAAACGGCTGGAGCGATTTTAGTAAAATTTGGTATGGAGTTAGCTGACACCTTGACTGGTCGTTTCGAGATCCTAGGACTATGTGATACTGGTGATTATGTAATTTTATATCATACAAAAATAAATAAAAATCTTCTTTGAACAACGACTATGTTTTGCTGTACCCTAATATGGTACGGGCTCCCCACGGCCCCCTATTTATAGATTATTTTTTAATTCTTTTCTTCATGATTTTTATGCTTCCCTTCGTAAGTTTTTGTTGAAAAATCAATTTTTATTTATAAAAATAATTATCGGTTTAAATGGGTTAAAAACCATACACCACCGCTAAATATGGCGAAAAAATCGGGCCGTAGTCCGATAAAAAAAAACGGTTGTTTACAAGCGCGTCTGCGCCAATAGACACTTTTTTTTTGACAGATAAATCTGAGCCCCGATTACGGTAACTTTTATTAACGTCTACAATCCAGACGCGTTTCTGATTCTGCAATACGATTGGTCAAAACAGCTGACGTACGCTGTTGAACGACCAATGGTATCGCAGAATCGAGAAGCGTGTCTGGATTGTAGACGTTAAATATTACCGTAATCGGGGCTCAGATTCGGAATAACATTTACACCGAGCTGTTATTATTACTGAGTTGAGTACCTAACTGATCGTGGATTGACTTCATAGCCAATGTTTGTGAACTTCAACACTAAAATTATTTCAAGAACTCAATTTACATTTAAAACTACACTAGTTTTAAGTCGCCATTACGAAAATGGCTCATACAAAATGTCTTCTATACAATTGACGAATTCCTAAATAATCAATCTCTAATGTAATGTAATTTAATAGTGTGACATTTTATTAATTTTGTAATGAATATTTGTATGCTAAAATTTAGCTAAATGTGCAATGCTCAATAATTAAACTTAAAACACCTATGTATGTACCACATTTATTACAAATAAATATATTCTATACTAAAAAAAAAAAAAAAAAAATGTTTACTATGTAGGTACTTTAATTACACTTGACTCCAAATATTTATATTTGAATACAGTCCTCAGCAAAATTGCATAATAGCAGGCCTGGCTCACTCCGCGCGGTACATCCGATAATTACCTACAGCGAAGCGCCCCGCCGGCGGGTATTATATCAGTCGAGTGTCACGCGCGCGCCCGTCAGGACGCTGGCGTGCGTTGTAGTACCTAATTCTATGATCGAAGTATTATTTAAAAATGGACATAAAGAGAAAGAAATATTATTGTGCGGCGTTCGGGTGTTTAAATTCGAAAAGAAATCTACCGGATTTATCTTTTTTTTCGCTTCCCAAAGATGCTGAAAGGTATGTTGGCCATGTAGGTAATCAAGAATTCTTAGGATAGTATAGGAACCTAACCTACCATGACTACTGCTCAGAATGCGATCGTTCGTTTCAGCCAAATGACGTCCACTGCTGGACAAAGGCCTCTCCCAAGGTTTTCCATAATGAATGCGTACTTACATACATACGTGTCATGAGGTACGTACCTCATGACATATAAGTAGATTAATTATTTTTTTCACTAGACAGCAACCCTAACAGCGTAAGAAGAGTTCAGAGGCACGCGATAGAAAGAGACAAAACTTGTAGGTGAATAAAATTGTAGGTACGTAGTGCTGTGCGAGCTGAATTCCACTGTATCGCGTCGCAGCAAGACTCGCATTTATTTAAATCGTCTTGCGGAGTAATCCTTCTGTACCTGTACTATTACTTATTCTGTGGTTCGGGTGTTTAAATTCGAAAAGAAATCTACCGGATTTATCTTTTTTTTCGCTTCCCAAAAATGCTGAAAGGTATGTTGGCCATGTAGGTAATCAATAATTCTTAGGATAGTATAGGAACCTAACCTACCATGATTACTGCTCAGAAGGCGTTCGTTCGTTTCAGCCAATTAATGACGTCCACTGCTGGACAAAGGCCTCTCCCAAGGTTTTCCATTTAATGAATGCGTACTTACCTACATTACGTACCTCATTACAAATAAGTAGATTAATTATTTTTTTACTAGACACTACTAGACAGCAACCCTAACAGCGTAAGAAGAGTTCAGAGGTACGCGATAGAAAGAGACAAAACTTGTAGGTGAATAAAATTGTAGGTACGTAGTGCTGTGCGAGCTGAATTCCACTGTATCGCGTCGTAGCAAGACTCGCATTTATTTAAATCGTCTTGCGGAGTAATCCTTCTGTACCTGTACTATTACTTATTCTGTGATAATAGTTATAAATGTCAGTTTCTTTCGTAAACATTTTGAGTCGAAGGTGTATTAATTACTATATTTATTAATAAGTGATTTGAAGATAAATTCTAAGGTTTTTTGTTTCTTGACATACTGAGACCGTTTTTTGGATAGGTGTTCATGGAATGAGTAGCTTATGCCAGCGGATTTGGTCGCGACAATTCCGTCAGAGAAAAACTATATCGAGCCCTTTTAAGAACTGGATAAAAAAACTACCTTATGTTTTGTCCTGGGTCTCAAACTATCTACATAAGTACATATATTACCAAATTTTACTAAACTCAAATTCAATATTTTTATTTAGTACCTAAGTACCCTTTTCAGGGTCTTTTAAATGTGTTTTAGTGGTTTAATCGTGAAAAGGTTTAAACAGAATGTCACTGTCGCAATTGTAATACTATTTATTATTAAGAATATTAACTTTGGTAACAGTTTCTGTTGGCGTCGAGAATTGTAAACGTAGACGCCAATACGTACGTATTGGCTGCCGGTGACGGTTCGAAGGCAGCACGTGGCCGGCCACTAGTCGGTGCTACGAGCCACGCCAACGCAACGTGAACGGCTGATTGGGATCTCTATTTCGATGACGATAAAGTTTAAAATTGATCTCACGATCATAGTAATTGGTTTAATGTACGCGTTACATCACAAAATCAGACGTACGAACACGTTGCAAGCACCAATGTACGTAGGTATATACGTAACATAAAATATATAGAAATAATAAAAGATAACATGATCAAGGCTTTTGTGGGATATACGATTGTCGTAACGATTTCTAATGATCTGGCTACTTTTATGGAAAACTCGTCTTCCGAGATGGAGATAATATGGAATAGTTTCCATATTTCTCATAAAAAACAATGGCTACTAATTAAGCTTTTCATTGAAAGTAGGGCAAAATATCCACCTTACACCACTTTCCTTAATGAAATTATAGCATTCAAGCAAACCAAATTTCAAGATAATTTATTTGTAGTTTCACAACCCTGTCTGACGTCAATGGTCCCATAGGTATTAGCTCTCGTAAAGAGAAGGACATTGCAATCAAACATTATGTGAAAAACGTCAGGTAGGACGACTGCCCGACAAGGCAGTTTGATTAAAATAAGACAGATAATTTGTTTGTATTTCAGTAATATGTAAGTAGTTAAAGAAGCACTACATTATTAGTAGCAGGTTGGTGAAAAAAATCACCCGTTTCTGTCTTAAATGTAGGTACCTACCTACTGCAGCTTTGCTTCTAAGGTCTGACATGGCGCAAGTCTGCCAGGTTTAAATAATTAATTACTATTATTATGTGCTGACTGACTGCCTGGCTAGAATTGTTCACTTTACAAGATAGGTAGGTACTAGACGACATTGATATTGGAATGACCAGCGGTTCCCAGCATTGATCAGAGGTGCATTCCATACCTTAAAATTTATTTTTACCAAAGAATTTAAAAAGAGTATCCTGTTCGCGTGAAGGGTTACAAGATCGCGTGAAAATTGAACTAGAAAGTTGCAAAAAATTCGCGTGAACTTGGATAATGGACGGTCTGCGCTTGAGACCGTCTAGTCGGCTTGCGAAATCCGATGTTTTTCCGACTTTTTGAAGGGTGCCTTTTTTCCCCAGCAACATTTTACGTTCTCCTTTTTTACACCGTGGCACGAATACTAGCAGATTAACCTACCCGAAAATTACGGAATTCCTCATTATACTTTTATTTAACTTTAATTATCTTTTTCATAAAATCAAATATCGATTGAGGACTTTGGTGGCAGGTTGATGTGGTAACTGGACAAGGGAACATTTCACGTTCACGTAAATCGGCTTAGGTAGGTACAAAGACGTAATATAAACCTTTTTCCTTAATTGTTACTGGTGAGCGATATTACATGATCGCTTTTGAAGGAACGTGACAAAGTAAAGGGCATTTCTCTGTAAGCTCGTACAGGTCCCATAAAAATGCTGTCCTGGCAATTATTTTTAACATTTTCCAAAAAACCGTGTTCCATTTCAAAGAAAATTGACTATTATTTTAGTTAGATAAGGAGTCCCACTGAAATTATTAATATTTTCCGAGTTATTAGCGATTTTTCAAGAAATCATGACAGGGGACTGTTAATTGAGACAGAGGACTGTTATACTTTAAGAAAAAGTCATTTTAAATTAATAAATTATTTATTATTTTATAGCAAATCAATAGTAAACAAAATGTCTTTATAAAAAATTAACAGAAATAACAACTTTCCTTAATAAACATTCATATCAAAAATTAACCTTACCTCTGAGGCACTGAATTCCGAGTACCACCCGTTCCTGCTATTTCATCATCAAATCTTTGAGGGGAATTTGTGGTCAATTCAGGTTCAGCAAATTCAAAATCTTCCGTTATAATGCTCACAAGAACCACTGTTGCAAAAGCAGCTGACACTTTTCATTGTTAGTCATCATCATCATTACAGCACTGGACGTCCACTGCTGAACATAGGCCTCCCGCAATGACTTCCACATCGCACAGTTGGTAGAGCGGCCTGCATCCAGCGCCTGCTACCTTTATGAGGTCGTCGGTCCACTCACAAGGTGGCTCGCTATCGCTTGTCTCTCGCTGCGTTTTCCGGTACATGGCCTCTACCCCAGAACCTTGCTGCCTCATTGTTAGTGTTTTATATTTGGAAAGCCGAGGATGGACCAGGAATAACACTTGCGACCTGATGCACATATTCGTGCAATTTCAGGCAGAGGACTGTTGCCAGGGTACTGTGTATATCGGTTAGATTTCACAATATTTACGAAAATGATGTTAAATAGTGTTTTAAGAATCTACCGATCAATTGAGACATAATATTATATCAATTTACTTTATTTAGAGATTATTAAGTAATTAACATGCATATAATGACTTACCAGAGGACTGTGTGTGGTAGCGATTCAAGCGCGTGTCTACCTCACAAATGACGCTCTGACACTAAAATAATAGGCATCTCAACGCCGCATTCGGCAAGGTTGCCTATTTTATAGCAATTGCGTTTCATTTCACTCAAAAAAAAACATCGTAACTATTATACTTTTTTTATATTATGAATTTAAATTTTTGGCAGGGGACTGTATTAAAATTCTGGGGACAAAGTTTACATTTTAATTGCTTTTTGAAAAAATCGGCCGGGACAGCCGATTACGAGCTTACAGAGAATCGCCCTAAAACAGGTGATCCTAACTTCCTCCAACATCGGAAACGTGAAAAAAGATCACTTCTTAAAACATAAACGGTTTTATTTACTTGATAGCTTGCTAGCTTTACAATAACTAAATAACATAAATTCCGTTGTGAATTTAGGGTAGATTAGAAATAGTGTAGAAAAGGTAATAGGTATATTAAAAATTATATGGGTGTCTACTACTTTAGATGACTCACAATAGGTCATGTTAGTTTCAACTTTTGTATTGTTGTAACGTTTTGTGCAGATTGTGCATAGCTATAAAATGACGTTCCTTCAGTTAATTCTCATTATTTATAATAAACATCAATACATATTTTTTTCCAAAAACAGTATTATCAGCCTTTAATTTATTATTTTTATTTATTTACTAACAAGAACGCCATTATACTGCTAACGTTACAATACGTTTATATCGATTATTTTTAATGTTTTAACGTGAATTTTGCACGTTTATCTTTAATGGTTTTTATTTTATTTTTTATTTAATTTATTTGGTTCACCAACATTTAATTGTACACCAATCAATACCATTGTAAAATCTTAACAAGAATAGGTACATGTTCAATGTATTACTATAATGGTTAAACCATCACGTGAGGTGCAGGCCTAGAGCTTCCTCGTTGTGGATAAAAAAAGTTTGCTTTTTCCTCTTCGAAACAAGCTTAAATTTCAAAATAGTTGACTATTGCCACAGCCAGCCAGACGACGTATTGGGAAAGTTCTTTATGAAAGTTTTGATCAGACGTCGTTTTCTTAGGAAATTACCTAGACTTAAGAGCCCGTACAGAAAAAAAATTACACAAAACTTGGTAAACATTACGCCGGTCACGGGTCTTTTGTTTGTTTAGATCACGGTTTAGGCGAGCGTTCACGGGCTTCTTGAAAGTTCACAACGTGACGGAAAGACGCCAGGCGCGGCGGGAACACTGCAATGCCTAGCTCAGGCAATCATTTCTCACGAAATCAGTTTCTTAAAACTAAAACATTATAAGGTTTCGATTTGACTTCGAACCAGTACCTCTAGTACGAAAAACTTTCGAGTTCAAGACGAGGACGAATTTTTGTACGTTTCGAGTTCGAACTCGAAACGTTCATTCTTGTTTTATTAAGGATCGTACTCGTTAGCTTAACTTTCTAATTTCTTTCGTCGGCACGCAAGGCCAAGAAGCTTCTTTCGACGAGTCATAGAGTATTTTACAAGTTTTTTTTTTATTTAACATGGAATGGTGTGTTCCGTCCGAAACATGCTGCGTTATTTTAAGATGTTGTTATTAAATTTAAAAAAATAAGTTACAAAGATGAATAATGCTCATAACGCCTCATTAATTGTTTATACGTTTTTGTGTTATTGTTTGTTTAATATGTTAGTATTTAAAACCATTATTATTTATTACCAATCAATATTTATATTGTTGGGTAAACAAATTTCGGAACATCTTTCGTCTTGTTAATGTAGCTGGCAAGCAAAGCGGCGTTATGAATAAATTTAAGTTGCTATAGAAACAATGTTCTGTTGATTGTCACTTGTGTCATAGAAAATAAAAAGAGCTATCCATTGTGTATTCCTACTGTTGTAATAAATTAATTTCGTGGACAAATCTATCTTCTATTTTTCTACTGTAAAATCACACTCAGCCACACGCTCACACACGTCTGACATTGAAAAGACAGGGATTTTTCTTGTTTTGACGTATTTTCTAACCTCTTAGAATGTTATTAGAAGTCGTAATAAAATAATTTGAATATAAAGCTATGTTTTAAAGTAAATAAAGACCATTTAACGATGTTAACATGATGAGACATCGGTAAGTAAATTAAATTAGCAAGTGAAAAGATTTTTTAGTTAAATCATGTAGTTAAATATGTATATTGTAATTCTATCTTGTTTTAGATTTTATGGAATGGAGGAGAAGATTTAACAGCTAGAAATTAACAAAAATCCTGCAAGAGCATCGAGATCTCGCTTTTGGCGAGTGGAAGTCCAAAGGCAAAGTGCAGCGGTTTGCAGTTCTTAGCCTCACTTTTTTGGACCTAACAAGACAGGAAAAGAATAGTCAAAGGTATGTTGATTGCAATAATTGAATCTTTATTATTTAAGTAGGTACCTACTTACCTATGCATTCTCTAGACAAACTGAAATGTTATGCCCTTTCATATTGATTGTTAGGATGGCAAGTTAAATTAGTATTTAGTTAACATTACTTTTTCTTTTACAGAGGAAACCCGAGTAGCCAGATGATAATATATGAAACCATGAGCAGCCAGCCATTAAAACTCTCAGCAATTTGAATAACAATTTTGATTGATTACCAATCATGTATCATACCTATTAATAGAAAATTAAAACTGTTAGGTAGTACCTATGTTTTAATTGAAATTCAAAATATTGTTTAATGTTTTATAAGTATTTATTAAATAAATTGTCACACATATATTTTGTTTTAATCCCATTAATGTCTATTTGCCCGCAAGTGTTGATGGTATTTCTTAAGTGTGCTGTGGGATATGATGTTCATCCACAATAAGGAAGCTAGATGTTAGTGCTTCCTTCCGAGCGGGTGTTATGCTCGGGGACCAAGGTCCAATTTCCACCATCTTGGTTTGTCTATATATACTTGGCAGGATATAAAACTCCGTCACCGCGATGCAGGTTTGTATGAGCGACGGAGTTGTGCCATAGTGTAGTAGTGACAGCGCCATCTGTTGGTACATAGTTTGTAGTGGCGTATCGTCGGTGTCGCCACACCACTCCCCCCGGAAGAACCGGAGGTGGATGACGTCAGGATGAGCTCAGCAGTCTGTGCGTGATGAGCTTACAAGTGCCAGTGTGCTCAAGTCTGCGGTGAGTCGAGACGAGCAGGTTGCGGTGCTCTATCCACGGTGAGTCGGGATAGTGAGCGGAGGCGTCTTCGATGGTCGGGCGTGGAGCTGGGCCAGAGCTGTACCCGTGACCAGTGAAGTGACGGTTGCTTGCTGCCGAGGAACCAGGAAGGTCGGTTGCGTTCTGCGATGGTCCCTGAAGGCTGGATGCTGGCTTGTTGAAGACTGGAGCTGATGACGGAGTGGCGGAGATGGTGAGGATGGCGGAGGCTGATGCCGAAGATGGTGGTGGTGTGGAGGTTGCGTTTCACATCACGTCGGGGTCACCAATTTGGTGCCGGTTGGTGGGCACCATAAAACATCTTGTATCAGTGACTTTTGTAGAGATTCTATGAAAATATAACTCGCGCTAAGTTTGATAACGTGGTTTATTCATAAGCTTAAACACAGTACATTTTACTTGCACAATTATTTATAATTCGCGGGCGAGTCTAATAGTACGAAGTGTCAACTGGCGGCCGCCTGCCTAGCGAGTCCTCATGTTGGTAAGCCGAAGCAGTATTGCCAACCACACGATGACATTTCGCTACAGTGCCTAGGAACCTTAGTCCTATTACTTATTCTGTGCCGGAGCTGGATCTTTGTAAGGTTTGGGTAGGGTAGGTACCTGTAATGATTAATAAATGTTGATGAGTAGAATACTATAACATTAATTTTATAGTTATTAGTTTAGGTAAATAAGTTTATTAAGATCTAAAACTTTCTGGCTAAAACACTTACGAGCAAAGGTATGGAATCACCCTGTTGTGTTTTGTTCTGTATGATCTTAAGAACTGAATGCATATGACATTTGTATAAAATAGTTCATGGATAAATCTTATGTAGGCATGAGTACCTACCTACTTCTCCGAATATGTTGGGGGTATTGAGAGCATTGGTTAAGTAATTCCAAATGCTTCTTCATACCATCAGTGCCTTGGTATGAACTGGATGCATCTTAATGCATAGCACATAATATAACCTGTAATAATTATTATCTATCAAATGACAAAGAAATCATGTGGTATGTAGAGTAGACAGAATGTATGAATAAATTATGTACTTGCCTTGTGTTCCAAGGACACTCTTTTTGTTGCCATAAGACTATCTTTCCGGCAATTTGTCACATAAGTAGGTATCTTACAGGGCAGATATGTACCATCCTAGACTGCATCCCTCTTAACATCATGTGCGATTGTGGTCAAATACCTGCCTTGTTATGCATAAAAAAAATAAATAAAAAAAAATCTACTAAAATGCAGGTTTATCGACTTTGAGGCGGTATCGCTGCAACAACCACAACATCAGGATTTAAGTTTTTCCTTATTATGTTGCCCTATTAGATATGAAATAAACAAACATTAGGAAAAATGTCCACAAAATATATTTTTTTACTCACTGTTGGGATGCTTCCTAATCTCTTAACTTAAAGCATCTAAACAATCTAAATGATGCCAAACAAGGAAATAAATTCGCCGACCACATAATCTCCACATTTAAGCCTCAAAAACACGTAAAATTTATATCAACGTAATCTTCTCACAACAAAATTGACAGTGACACAACATTCGATGATTTCAACGACAACGAAACGACCGTTGATTGTCAAAATTAGGTTCGTACTACGTTATTTCATACAAAATCCATCTTTCGTCACGCCTAGTATTTGAACTCGATACGAAAGAAAATCGAAAGTTAGGTGTATTTTTCTTTTTATGACCTATAGGGGGCGCTGTTTAATTTTTCATACAACATTTTTCGATGGCACTTTGAATACGCAAACGAAACGAACTCGAAAGTTTTTCGTACTAGAGGTACAGATAGCTTTTGCCCCCAGCTTGGCCGGGGTGAGTTTTAGTTGGTCACAGGATGGTTTACTTGACACTTTTTTGGTAATTTGGACAATTAACTCAAAAACGTTAAAAATTGTTTAAAATTATTATAAACTCTAAAAACTAAACTATTGGCTTGAAAAATCTGAAAAAAATCATAATGATAGTGCTTTTTATGAACTTTCCAGGAAAACTATAACGGTTAAGATAGATCACTTAGTTTAATATTAATAGTCGTTTAACTCATGTATTATAAAATTTCATACGTAATAGAAATTCCTTAGAAGAAAAAAATATTAAAAGTTAGGTAGGTACTTTAGATGAAATAATTGCTTACTTCTGAAATATATTGTAACGACGGACAACTACGGAATACACTGCGCGTGGCACGACGCGCACTTGGCCGGTTTTGTTTATTTCATATTACTAGCTTTCCGCCCGCGGCTTCGCCCGCGTGGAATTTTGTTTGTCCTGTCTTTTACAGAAAAACTTTATCGCGCGCGTCCCTGTTTCCAAAACCAGGATAAAACTATCCTATGACCTTTCCCAGGACTCAAACTATCTCTATGCCAAATTTCATCAAAATCGGTTCAGTGGTTTAGGCGTAAAAGAGAGACAGACAGACAGACCGACAGACAGACAGAGTTACTTTCGCATTTATAATATTAGTATAGATTTCAGTTTGCTAGTAAGTCCTATCCAGCCAGTATGTGAGTCTTGAATAATGTTTAATTTGCATTGAACCAATGACAAGTTAAGGATGTCATTTTAAGCATGCATAAAGCTTGTTGAGAATCCACAACCTTTTTACTAAAAACCCAGTAAGATTAAGGTATTTGCCATTAACAAAGTACCAATCATACTTACATACTTTTTAAACTGTCAAAATGAGACTCCCATAGATTTTGTATGGCAATACTAGCCAGTGACGTCACTATTTTGTCAACTCAAATAGGTACTACTTAATTTAATTACCTACAATGCAAATAAAAATCTTATATTAATTTACAGGTAATTTAAAATTAAGTTTTTAAGACCAGAATGAAGTTGTGCTTTAGAATTATTGGGGAACGGTGAGAAATATTATGATACTAAAAATTTATTCGATTTCCAATATTTTTTTTAATAATAAAAACCATTTTTTTTTATAAAAATTGTTCACTTCCTGATACTCTAAATTTATCTTTAGATGTTTGCTTCCATTATACATGTCTTTGCAACATCAACCCTCGAGCTCAAAGAAAAGCAGAACCATGGTCTTACAAGAAGTAGCAAATGACCCTGGAATTACACTGTTGCTTAGAATGCTGCATGACTAATAAATACACTACCTACACTGAAAAATGCAATAAAGTATTGAGTATTGACTAATATTTCATACTAGCTTCTTATACTATGTGAAAATAGTTTGAATAACATTTCCTGATTTAGCAACCTTTACTGCTCAGCCTTTTTTTTTTTACGGGGAAAAAATGCGTTGAATCGTATACCTACCCTGCGGGGACAGGGTAGGTTATGTGGGGCTCACCAAGTCAGAAGGACGAAGCATACCCACTAAAAAGACCCCGGTGCTCCGTCACTCGCCATAAGTGGGAGGAAACTGTGGGTTTCCGGACAAAGCCTTCTCTACCACAGCCCCTCCCGGCGATTGCCCGCCTACACGTCGGGCCCTACAAGCCCCCCGGGACGGGGGGCGACAGGAGCAGCTGGAAGCACACAGCTGTTCCCGTCCGACGGTGGTGGTGGCCTGTGCAATGCAGGCGGGGGCGTCCCCACGCCTCCGGCCCGCTGGCCATCACCGAGGAGAGGAAACTGGAGGCGATCACATTGTCGCCTCCTCTGACCCCTCCGCCGTCGCCGGAGCGAGGGCGCGTTTGGATCATCCTCGCGCTCTCGCTCCGCGGCCTCCTTCTGAGACATCACGTCTTCACAGAAGGTGGCCATTGTCACCCAGGCCTCGTTACTGTCCAGCATAGCTTTGACTATGCAGACTTTGACTAGGCAGCACAAGGTCCCGGCCTACCGCCGCGATAAGCGTATTGCGCTGCGGAGCCCACGCCGCACATACCGCAAGGGTATGGTGTGCCGTGTCCTCCGCACCGCCGCGACACGCGTGGCAGGACGGCGTCTCTTCCCGTCCAATGCGGTGCAGATATGAGCCAAAGCATCCGTGCCCGGTCAACACCTGCACCAAATGGAAGGAAAGGTACCCGTGCGGGCGCTCGAGCCACCTTTCTATGGTCGGCGCGAGCGCATCCAAGGTTCGGCGGCCCGACTCGGCAACGGCGAGATGGTCTGCCCACTGCTGGACCACAGTTTCACGAGCCTCGCGCCGAACCGCCTCCCTCTCCTCGAAGGCGGGGTGTTCGCCCCGCTCTTTCTGGGCCGCCATCCATCTGTAAACGGCGGCCTGGACATGCGCTTCTAGCTCCCAGGGAGGGGTCCCCGCCAAGGCGCATGCTGCGTCGAAGCCGACGGTGCGATACGCCCTGGCTACCCTCTGGGCGATGGCCCGTTGGGGTCTACGGAGGTGGGCCGCGTTCCCCCTCCTGTCAAGGGTGTCAACCCATATGGGAGCCCCGTATAGGGCCTACTCTTAAGAATGCCGGCATAGAGTTGTCGGCATTTCGCCCTAGGACCTCTCAAATTTGGGAGCAGCCACGAGAAGGCCTTTCTTAAGCGCGGCGACATGTTGGCAAAATGTGCGCCAAACTGCCACCGGCTATCAATGATTAGGCCCAGATATTTGAACTGGGCCTTGACATCGACCCTAACACCTGCCACCATGATATGGGCATCAGGAGGGATCTTCTTACGGGGCCCGTGTAAGTAGATGGCCTCCGTTTTATGGAGAGCCACTCCGAGCCCCAAACGCCCTATTCTGTTGGCGACCGTTGTGCCACCTGTAGCGGCCAGGCAGGCCGCCTCGTCATAATTCCTCCCCCGGGCAGTTACAAGGGTATCGTCTGCATAGCAGATGATGTCCATGCCCGGGGGAAGGGCGCCGCGCAGGACCCAGTCATATCCGATGTTCCACAAGATCGGACCAAGGACGGACCCCTGTGGAACACCGGACTTGACGCCATGCCGTCGAAGTTGGCCGGCTCTGTCCACGAACAGTATCTCTCGGTTCGACAGGTAGTCGGCCAACAGACCCTCTAGATAAGAAGGCACCTCGTGGTATCGAAGCGCCTCCAATATGGTGGTGTGGGGGATGGTATTGAACGCGTTGGCTATATCAAAAGATATAGCCATCACGCCATCCCCTGTATTCACTGCCTGCTGGACGAGGCCTTTTAAGCGGGACACAGCGTCAATGGTCGACCGGCCTGCCCGAAAGCCAAATTGGGCCTCAGAAAGATTGGGCCCATTTTCCGTCAGTTCTCAGTTGGGCGACCCTCCTTGCGCAACAGGCACAGCTGCCCCTCCTTCCAGGGTTTCGGGAACTTTCCGATAGCAAAGCACTGGTCGAAAAGCTCCCGGAACCGACTTTCCAGTTCTGAGGAAGCCAGAGCCACCATCTTGGCCGGGATACCATCGGGGCCAGGAGCCGTCTTTTTGGCGCGGATTCTTAAAATAGCCGCGCCAAATTCCCCGTTTGTGATACAAGGAGGAGCGTCCTGAGCGGTTGAACTAGCTGCCCTGTCGCGACCGGCCATTTGCGGTGGGGTGAAAGAGGCAGGCTGACTCGGAAAGAGCGCCTGCACAACCATATCCAACAAAGTCGGCTCCATGGTCTCGGTTAGCAGGGGGCCGATAGGGCGTAGCTTATTTCTGGCCGCCTTGTACGGCCTCCCCCACGGATCTTCATCCAAGCTCGTCAGCATCTCGGCTCTATCCCGATCCTTGGCGGCGCTGATTTCCGTCTTGAAGACCCGTTTCGCCTCCACGTAAGTGCTATAGAGGCGGGCCTCATTTGATGGATCTCGGACTGCGCGGCGTCGGCTCCTAGTGTAGGCCCTCCTAGCCGCATTGCAGGTGGCCCGCATCTCTGCCAGCTCCATTGACCACCAGTAGACGGCGCGGCGAGGGGGAGGGCGGCGCGATCGAGGCATACTAGCATCGCACACTTCGGTCAGTGATTCCCGTAGTTGGGTGGCTGCCAGGTCTACGTTTGCAGTCGTCACGGATGGCTCAAACCACGCCTGCACAAAAGCGGCCTCTTTGGCCATCTGCCGGTCCAGGCTTTACTGCTTAGCCTCTACTAACTGTAGGGTGATGTAAATTATAGCCTTAAGCCTTCCTCGTTAAATGGGCTATCCAACACAAAAAGAATCTTTCACATCGGTCCAGTAGTTCCTGAGATCAACGTGTTCAACCAAACAAACACTTCAGCTTTATAATATTATAATAATATAAAGTATAGATTTATGTATACGAGTAGAATAAATGTTCATAAATAATGCACCTACAAACCATGCCTACAAGTACCTAACGGCTGGTTTCTGAAAATAATTGACATTTTGAGCTTGAGAATGCTTATTCTTTATTTAAGTATGATATGAGTTATGATTGTAGGCTCAAGTTCATAATTAAGTAGGAAATGAGAACACTGAAGCTAAAATCTCAATTCAGAAAGTAGTGTCAGCAAGTATTTAACAAGATGGAGGATGCAACAGCGACATTTCATTATGCTTTCTTGTCAAATTGAGTAGGGTAGAATTTAATCAAATCTAGATAATTAATTTGCATTTAATTAACATTAATTTAACCTGAAGATTAGTGAAGATGAGTTCACTTACTACCTGTTACCAGACATGGGATGCCGATTTTGTAAAATATCCCTAAACATGCATAAATCTGCACTAATATGCAACAAGACTAAAGAATAATAATTTTCTTATTAGAACATTTTTAATAATTCCAATTCATGTTACAAGTTGAGGGAATAGCATAGCGCCTTAAGAAAATGTTACAGTGCATTAACCGCTTGAGTCCCAGACGGGATTAATTAATGTCATAACAATTGATTATCTATTGTGTCTAGATTCGCGGGCCTTGAAGGATTAATGTCCTATTTCTATGTTTAAAAGCCGTCGCTTGAATATCATTGTGAAATATTTTGCATGAGAAATGTCAAGGCTTTGTATGCAAGCAAACCAAATAAATTAGCTAATAGGCATAGACCCTGCACAAATAGCGTACCTTAGTCCATTATAGCTTTAATTATTTTTCTCAGAATTTGATAGGCATAGTTGCAGTTGCAGCTTGCAGGTAATAAAGTAGATAGGTACTTTTCTGTAGGTACTTGAAGAGAAAGAGAACCCTATTATTTATTTAGGTTTAATATTAATTGAGTTGTAAATATTATTCAAAGATAAATTTAATTAAATTATTTATGAAGGACTTTCAGTTCAAATACAGCACTATGGAAAAGGCTTTTTAACATAGGTACATAGAAGTAATTAAACCTAACAAATCATTGAAACAGTCAACAACATACCTATGCATAGTTTTAAAATTAAATCTTAGTTTTTTGAGTGGGTCTGCTGTTGGAATTATAGAATAGAATTATAGAAATATAGAATAGAATTCAAGTAGGTAGGTACTTACTAATAAACTGTGATGTTAAAATCTTATTTTAAAGAACTAATTAATATTCAGTAATAATACTTATAAAAAAACAACGAAAAAGTGCCTAGATAATAGTTCCAACTTACAGTGAAATTAACTAACTTACCTTTGATGACAACAATCAACACATTTCTTTGCCAAAGTTTCAGAATCCGATTCAATGGGAAAAATTTACACTCTCAAACAAAACACAATCACAATCCTGCTGCTTTGGTTCAAGTTCGCGAATTCAACACTTTTCAAGTAGTAATCAATCTCACGTAATATTCCTTAATTGACGTAAATAGGGTAGGCATATTTCCTGATTTACCCGAAATAAGCTAACAAATTCACAAAACAAGGATACTTCTGCAAGAAAGAAAACTTCAACAAGTAGGTAGGTAGGTAGCTGAATATTTAGGGACGTATCGCGCTTGTCGAAATCGATTATTTTTGTATCGAATATTATCAGACTACGAATCGTTTATTGTATTTATTAACTGTTGTAAAACGTCGAAACAAACTGCGAATTGTTCTTCTCCTCTGGGGTTTATTTTATTAGTGTTAATGTTACGGTCAAAGTGATAAATGTGAAAATTATGAATAATCGCCGGTTATTATGAATAATTACCGCATGATTTGGTAAATGTGATTAATATGAGGTCATTTATGTGTGTATAAAACTAAATAGGCGGCTTAGGGGTGGCCCAAGGGCCATGGAAAAGTAATATTATGCAAGAAACATTCCAAACTCATTATGCCAAATTATATTAATATATGATATCAAAACGTTCAAAAGTTTGGTTGTACACGAGCACGTACACAAGATGTTGTTCTCTTTTATGAAATTTGTTACCTACTAAGGTTGAATTATTAAATAATCACTGTTAAATGTGATTAATTTATCACTTTTACCGCGACTGTCGGTGATTATTCATAATAACCGGTTATTATTAATAATTTTCAATTTATCACATTAACCGTAACATTAATATCAAAAAATAAATTTATATAACCCCAACGCGAACGATAGAACGTAGCGGACTGCGGATGGCGAAAGGCTTTTTTATATCGCTTTTGACAGCAAATCAGCAAACAATACATTGCCATGACAATTTTATTACAGCTCTTAAATTCTGATTGAACCTATATTTATTAAAATTGTTTGTTGGTGAAATTTTGCAAAAATCATCAAGAATAACTTATAACTGAGAAATAAAATTTGGCTCATTGACAATTTCAGTATTATGGGAAATTATGTCAAAATTGCAATTTTATTCCGTGGTTAGAAAATATCCAACGATTGAAAAATCAGCCCCTAATAGGTAGGTACATCTAAAATATAAGGTTTATCACCTATCGTATTTGTAAATTAATAATTGAAGCATTATGCGATTATCACACTTATCGTATTTGTAAATAAATCATTTGCAATGAATTTTTTTTATTCATTTCATTTCTTATCGATAATTTTACGTATCGGATACCCAATTAACATCACTATCACAAACTGTCTGAACTAATATAATACTAGGGATGCCAATTTATTGTCGATAATAATAATCGATTATTAAAATTTGTTTAACTCTAGTATCATACATGTAGAAATCAATTCGCATTTTAACAAGTTTTTGGATGAGCCTCTCAGAGCATAATATTATGAGTAGGAGTTAAAATTAGTGAAATTATGACTGTAAAAGGAGTTAAGAATGAGTATTTATTGTTTCTTTCAGAACCTCACTTACGGAAATAAACATGATTATAAGAAGCGAAGCATGATTATAATAAGCACCAAAATGATGATTGTTAACCGCGCCAATAACAACTTACCAGGGATTACACACAGGGAATTGCGAGGTTGTTAAATCATACATTTATTTTGGGGCATTAATATCCAATGAAGGCGGGTGCATAGACGAAATCAAGCGACGCAACGCAGTCACTAGGTCTGCTATGGACAAAATGAGGAAGGTTTGGGGCAACAGAAACATTACCAAGGACACGAAAACCAGGCTCGTTTATTGCCTAATATTCCCCATTTTCCTTAATGCTTCGGAAACATGGACTCTTCGTGAAACCGAAAGGAAGAAGATTGACGCATTGGAGATGTGGTGCTGGAGACGGATGCTGGGAATATCTTGGACCGAGTTTCGTACCAATGACTCCATATTAAAAGAACTCGGCATCAGACAGCGCCTATCAACCACGGTTCAGTCACGCATTTTAACCTTCTTCGGCCATGTATCTCGGCGCAGCAGTAATGATTCCATAGAGCGTCTCGTAGTGCAGGGAAAAGTTGAGGGCACCAGACCACGTGCTAGATCACCAATGAGATGGACGGACCAGATCAAGGCCGCAACTAAGTGCTCGGTTAGCGAAAGTACCCGGAAAGCTGCAGTCCGCGAATGGCGCCGTATTACGAGGAACATCACTCTGAATTGTGATTCACAATGATGACCACGACCACTCTGACAAAAGTGTTCCATGAATAATAATAGAAACACAAATATAATTCATGCTTATTCATGTATGTTGGCACCTCACGTCACACATCATTTTACCGAAGTTAGCCCTATTATGGCAGTACCGATCACTGACGTTTGTCAACAAAATGGTGCTCAACTCTTGAGACAAGCTAAATTACACCATATTTTTAACGACATTGAGCATACATTTTTTTAAATACCTTCGTGAAGAAAACCTTCTGTACATTGTACTTAATATTATTGTGATAGTACCTACTTAGTTGGCTATCGATAAGTTTATTGATGGAAAGCAAGACAACCCTAGTCATAACAGCGTTCACGCTCAAAAACACGTGAGCCGGTCAAACGAGCGAGAAGGGTATATCTTTGTTGGTAATCTATCGACATAGACTATGCTTCAGAACATCAGGAGCACGTGGTGACAGAAAGGGAGGGTAAATAACAACTACTCAATTATGTAGGTACGTAAGGTTCAAAATGGAAAAGTGTATGTACCTATTTTATTTTTGTTGCCTTGTACTTATTTGCCTGGTACTTGTACCCAGGCTTACTTAAAGTATGTTAGATACCTACCTAGATAGAAGAGGAGAGTTTTTTAACGTGTAGATCAAGTTCCCACCATCCCACATACTTACCTACCTATTCAATGGCGTGTTAAGTAGGTGCATTAGTTACAGTAGGTATAGTACAGGTTATGAGTTAGTAGGTACCTTAAAATAGGCCTACTTAGGTCTATGTACACTTATGAAGCAATAAATAAATGATTATGATTATGATTATATCGATCATACTAACCGCTGCACTACCTACCTACTTACTTGGGGCCTAAATCACTGTAGGTAGGTGGTGTGTTTTCAATACTAATTACATAACTAAGTACCTACCTCGTACCACTCGTATCTACCTTAAAATAATGAGTTAAGTCTTTCTTCCTAATTAATTTTTATTTTATAACTAGCTGACCCGGCGAACTTTGTTCCGCCTTAATGGCAATAAATAATCAGACTTTTTTTTAATTTCGAACGGGATAAAAAGTATCCTATGTCCTTCTCCTGGCTCTAAACTACCTCCCTGACAATTTTCAACTAAATCAGTTCAGCCGTTCTTGAGTTATAAGTGGAGTAACTAACACGACTTTCTTTTATATATATAGATATTCTTGGGGACAAATTTTGAACAAGATTTGGCACCAGAAAATTCAAAAAGTAATCGCGCTATAGCGCCTCGGTATTGTCTGCCAATGTGATGTGCAGCGTATAGTGACGTTATGTCTCTAACTACTTACTCTACCTAGGTAGGTACGACTCAAGTAGATGGCTCTGGTATGGTGTGTGTAATAAAAAAAGAGAAATAAAAAAATAAGTAAGAAAGTAGGTAGGTAGGTGACATTATGTAAGTCTTAATTGCGTCTATTAGATCATAGATTCCTATGTATTACCAGGCCTGTTCATCTTCGCGAGTTTACATCGAAAACAAAACACGCACGATGGCCCACCTACAGGATACTATTCGACAAGGCCTCACATACGAGCGAACATTGACTCACGCACGCGTATTCTTGTGTATGATGGAAGAAAATGGTGTACTAAATACTGTGCAGTATTTAACTGCCTAAATAATAATAAAAACACAAAATGTACCTACCTACTTTTTTAAGTTGCCTCAAGACACTGAGAGGTAAATAAGTAGTTAATATTATTCATGATAATTCATGCTAAATCATGTATTTCCTCCGCCATTTTCCGCAATTTGGCACCTCACGTCACATCATTTTAACAAAGTCAGCCCTATAGCTTCGGCGCAGTGCCGATCACTGACGTTTGTCAACAAAATGGTGCTTGACTCTTGAGACAAGCTAAATTACACCATATTGTTAATGACATTGAGCATACATTTTATTAAATACCTTCGCGAAGTAAAACTTCTGTACGTAGTACTTATTATTATTCTGTGGTATTACCTACTATTATTTATTCTGTGGTATTACTTTGCTCTATGCAGTAAGCCAGTAAACTTATTACTTAGGTACCTAGGTAGGTACCAACCTACGTCACAGCGAGACTCGGCGAGTTACTGCAATGAGGATCATTTCGATTTTTAGCTGTGAATGCAGATTTATAGGGCTAAGAAATCCTTAATACACAGTCCAAAAATTTTTGTTCTACGACAACAATTTACGAAGTTATGGCCAAATTACTAAAAAAGTTCACTGACCGCCCGGCGCGGGGACGATGACGTCACTATATCCGATCCAAACGCTGCCGGCGTACTGCGTGGATAGAAAATATTTTTTTCTAGCCAAACTATCAGTTTTAGAGAAAAACTTGTAATGACATTTATTCATCAGAATAAAGTAAGCTATCGATAGGTAATTTTTAAAAATAGAAATTGTGAAAAATAACGCAAAAAATCCATACGCTCATACGATTCAATGGAACGCAGAGACGCGATTGGGGTCTCCGCGGTGCTGGTATATTTGGCGATTTATTCAAATAAAGTGTTCATAAGTGTTTATTTATTTATTTATTGCACATAATGGATACACTGTATATTGTTAGGTACTAGGTACTAACATACAAATGCACACCCGGTTGGGCACAGCAATACAAAATAACAGTTATTAAATATTATTAACAATAATTAAATTTATAAATCTTATAAGTCTACCTACTTGTTGTTAGAGTCATATCTTCTTCCAAGTAAAATATAAAAATGTATGTATTAATTTATTTACTTCTAACAATAAGGTATAGCTGATACACTCTGCCTAGGCTACAAGACATTGCTATGAAGATCATTTCGATGTACACGCAATACCTACCTGTTATTTAGTTTTTTTGAGTTAAACCTACGTATCTACCTATCTATTCGCCGTTCCCATGGGCGGGCCAGCTACTGCAGGAAAGGACAGCTGCTCCCTCCTGAAAATCTATTTAATCTTAGCCTAGAAGCTGGGTATGACTCCCCCGCCCCCCTCCTCTCCCCAGGTCATAAGCTGGGCATGACTTTCCCATCGGCCAGAAGTTGGGTATGATTTACCCCCCCCCCCCCAGGCCCGAAACTGGGTATGACTTGACCCCTCCCCCTCCCCCCAGGCCAGAAACTGGGTAAGGCTTGCCCCTCCCCCCAGGCCATAAGCATAAGCTGGATATTACTCCCCTTCGGCCAGAAGCTGGGTATGACACCCCCCCCCATGCCAGAAATGCCAGACACTGGGTATGACTTGACCCCCCCCCCCCCCTCCCCCCAGGCCAGAAGCTGGGTAAGGCTAGCCCCTCCCCCCAGCCCATAAGCATAAGCTGGGTATGACTCCCCCTCGGCCAGAAGCTGGGTATTACATACCCCCCCCCCAGGCCAGAAACTGGGTATGACTTGACCCCCCCCTCCCCCTAGGCCAGAAGCTGGGTAAGGCTAGCCCCTCCCCCAGCCCATAGAAACTGGTTATGACTTGACCTCCCCCCCTACCCCAGGCCAGAAGCTGGGTAAGGCTAGCCCCTTCCCCCAGTCCATAAGCATAAGCTAGGTATGACTCCCCCCCGGCCAGAAGCTGGGTATGACTTACCCCCCCCCCCCCCCCCCAGGCCGGAAACTGGGTATGACTTGCCTCCCCCCCCCCCCTCCCACCAAGGCCAGAAGCTGGGTAAGGCTTGCCCCTCCTCCCAGGCTATAAGCTGGGTATGACTTATCCCCCCCCAGGCCAGAAACTGGGTATTAGCATCATATTATGTATTATTATGTTCAATACAAACAATCATTAAGTTACACTCACCCCAACCGCGTCTCCGCATTGCATCGAATCCTATGAAAAGGTGGTTTTTGGACATAGCGATACTTATTTCTCACAATTTTTATTTTTAAAAATTACTGGTCGATAGGTTACTTTATTTTGATGAATAAATGTTATTAAAAGTTTTTTTCTAAAACTGATAGTTTATCTGGAAAAAAATATTTTCCATCCCAATAGTACGCCGGCTGCGCTCGATTCGGATATAGTGACGTCACGCGGCCCTGCGTACGTTGACTTTTAGCGGCAAAAACGGCCTATGTTTATTACTTAATATCTTCGTAAGTAATGGTCCGATTTGGATAATTCAAAAAGATATATCTTTCTTATGTCTTAAAGATTAACGTAGATACTAGTTTTATTGAATTTTCTACAATAGTACTGATCCTCATTATAGGTACGTCATGTTTTCTTAGCTACTTACGACAATACAGGCAGGACATAATGTATTTACGATTGTTCACGCGGCGCGGTTATGATTATGACGTTTATAAGCATCGAGAGTGATCGAGTCGACGTAGGTGACGTAAGCAATTTTTGACATGACATTGACAGATATGTCAAAATCCACCAATCACGCAGCATTTGGACCTTGCGTCTACGTATTGCCATCTGGCGGATTTTTCAATCGCGAAAACCCAAATTCCAGCCTGTGTCTTTACCCGCCATACTTTTAGGCAATCTTAAATCACCTACTTAGAAAAATTACTAAAAATATAGGTACCTACCTATTACCTAAGCACATAAATGTACACAAAGATACCTAGGTAGTCAAGGATGAATTGAATGCGAAAAGTTCATACTGGATTAGAAGATGAGCACCTTCAAGCCAAAAATCTCAATTCAGAAAAGATTTAAATAATAATAAATAATTACTTATCCTTGGACATTTTAGACTGCGCCTCTAGTCCCAAACTAAGTAATCACTTCCCATTATTCCCAGTTGCCCACCACCAGTGTCACCCCAACTATTATAGCAATTGAATTACATAAATTAAGTACCCAGTCTTCTCCGCTATAGAAAACAGCATTTTAACCATGGATTTTTATTGAACAACAAAGTAGGTAGGTACTTATCACGTTTCTTGCATGGGAGTTCCCCTTAGAATTAGGTAGATGTTTATTTTATGGTTTTTAGTAGTTATTTGTTGCTTGTTGCGGCTTATTTCACTATTCCCCGTTGACAATCCCGGTCAACGGGGATTAGTGAACTTTTTGTTTACTATTAACCGTTAACGTTAAATTGGAACTTATAATGGGGAATAATTAACTAAAAAATTCATTAATCCCCATTACGTTCAAAATAAAATCCTAATATAACGAGGATTAATGAACTTTTTAGTTCATTATTCCCCATTATAAGCTCCAATTGGCCTTAACAGGGAATAGTGAACAAAAAGTTCACTAATCCCGTTGACGGGGATTGTCAATGGGGAATAGTGGAATAAGCCTTTGTTGCTATATCACCTGAATTTTAACTGTTTGCTATCACGCTTCATGAGAAACAGCTGGTGACACAGACAGACAGTGCAGTCCTAGTAATAGTCCTGATTTTACCTTTGGATCTAGTAATAAAGAAGGGGAAGGGAAGGGGTTCTTCTCCAGGGTCTATTCCACTTTGATCACCTGGCTTTGATCATCCAAGTGGACTCCAAGTGACAATTTGGTGTCCTTTGATCACCCATGGATAAGATGACCTGTAGGCCTAAGATGCGCGCCGCGATAAGCGGTTATCACGCCATTTTATCGATTTTGCCCATACATTTTGACGTCGATAAAAGTTATCACGGCGCGCATCTTAGGCCTACTGGGTGATCAAAGTGGAATCCAGTTTCCTTTGATCACCTATAAATAAATTACACCTCTAAATAGTACATGTCCAATTTTTTTGTTGTGGTTTTTAGAAAATATCTACAAAACAAAATATGTAAGTACAACGCGTTAAAAAAATACGAATATTTTAGTCCTTGAAAGTTGCCGCTAGGGGCGCTGTACAATCCGTCATACATTAATGCCATTTTTTTACGCGCTTACTAGTGACGACGCCGTTTGACTTTGATATAAACTCACACTAAGCCCTCAGAACTCATAGGATTTTTTGTATCCACACGTCACATGGCGCAGTACATTTAGAGTAGGCGCACACCGTTGATTTTTAGTTGGCCGATAGTTGTGCCCGATTTTAAATTGTATGAAGAATCGGCCAAATCGAATCGGCGTAATGTGCGCACTCCCATACATGCCAATACTGATCAACTGCCCGACTAAACTATCGGCCAACTAAAAATCAACGGTGTGCGCCTACTCTTATGCGGGAAATCGATCGAATCAGACTGCGCTCGTAGTTTCGTCTCGCCTTGGGTTGCCTAACTTGTCCATACTTCGGGGTGCGTGTTCGCGCTTCTGTTTGATCAATTTTCCGCATGTCAAAATATCTGTCATTTATATTAGACTAGTTGACCCGGCGAACTTCGTACCACCTATAGTCATCAGAAATAATGTAGGATTCTAATGGTTAAAGAAAGTGTTTTTAAATCGGTCCAGTAGTTTCAGAGCCTATTCAATACAAAGAAACAAAACCAAATCCTTCCTCTTTACAATATTAGCATAATGTAGATATCGAAAACTGTCTAGCTATACTCACTGAAACCCCTCATAAGTTACGTCAAAATTGCAGGCAACAAGTTGTTACAAATGAAAATACAAGATTCTAAACATCAATCTACTATAATTATTATAAATTACAAAATAATCATGAATCATATTGGAGTTTGTAAATAGACAAAAAGATATATGTAGGTAGTCTTAGACAACTCAATTTTCTTAAATATAAAATAGATAAGTATGAAAGAAAGGCACAGTAGGGTAAACTTGGGGATCTAACATTTAATATTTAATAAGTATAGTAACTTAATAAGTAGAATGATTAACCAACAGCAGCTAACAGGAAAGTAGCTATCTGGGCCTGGGTTGAGCGCACTGTCAGCTGCATGGTGACAGCGCCCTGAGCAGACACGAGGCGGGCTCGCAAGAGTATAGGGTTTCCTCCACGCCACATTCCTCCGCCACGAATGTCCTTGACGGCATCTCCGTCAATAGACGCCTTGGGCAGACCCAAATGCTCACAAACAGCCACAGCAGCTTCTCCAACGTCTGATTGGGACAAGCCAAACGTATCACTCGCTTCGTCCGCGGAAGCCGCAGCATTCCAAGAAGATTCCCAATCGTCACCGGCGGCCCGCAATCTAAATTGGTCAGCACATCTTATTTCGAATTCCTCCAGTGGATAAGTATCTGTATATCCACTACCACCATCCGGCAAACCCGTTGTTGGGTCGCAATCACGCACCACAAACTCTAAGCTTGCTTCAAATGAGCATTCCGAATCCAGTGGATTTTCAGGAAAAGATAACAGGTAGAAAATGCTCTCTTGTTTGTTGTAAGGTAATACGTCACATGGTACTTCACTTAATAGCCTGTAACCAGGAGGATGGCACAAACGGACGTGAACTCTTGTAAGAAGTTGATCGCTAAGTGTATTTAAGCATTCGAACTGAAGGATCACATGCCGAGAATAGATATGTTTTACGCAACGAACGCGATACTCAGTTTCAGGTTCGGTTAGATCGATACTTTCGCAAGTTTTAAATATTGGTCCAATTTTCTCAATTCCAGGCACAACCTTTAATTCTTCTGCATACTTTTCCTCTCGCGACACCACTGGCTGTTTGCGAGATTCTATTTCTATTGGCGTTTCTTTGGTTTCTTTTGGTTCTTCAGCTGAAGGAACGGCAGCAATATTAAATGTTTCCTCTTCTGCTTTACCTGAATTCACAAAATCTTCCAGAGCCTTTTCCAAAAGAACTGGATTTGGAATAGGTACGTTAATAATATAGTCGTTAATGAGTTGAGGATCGCCCGAATCCAGGATAGCACTATAGTAAATAGCTCGGTCGCGAACTTCGTCGTCATCGTCCAACGTACAACGAGCTAAGAGGACTCGGATATTGGGAAGAAGCTCAGGCCGCGTAGCTCCGAAGCGGGCTACCGTTGAAACTGCTGCGGCACGAACTGCACCAGATTCCAAGATGACTCGATTATAAATATACCGTATGTACCGGGAAGGTTGACGCGCTTTTGGTCCTTCACGACCTAATACATGCAGTATTCGTACTGCCAATGATGTGTGTTCACAATCTTCAATAAATTCGCAGAGATGTGCCAAGCCAGTTTCTTTAGCTTCTGGGTTTTCTTCAACCAGCGCTATTATAGCATCAGCAATAGCCGTCTTGTATTGTACACCACCTTCGTCACGAAGCATACCAGCCAAAAATGCGGCCAAAGACTGATGTTTGCGAGGATATTTAGAGCACAACCGTCTAATTGCTTGAACAACAACTATTTTGAATTCATCTGATATTTCAGACATGAAGCCTGATATTTGTTTCATCAAGCGATCGATGGAACTTTCAGTTCCAGTGGCCAGCAGGGTGGTTACGGCCAAAGTAGCTACAGATCTATTTGGGTCTGAAATCAAGTTCTCCAAGTCAGGAGCGCAGTCAGCGACAGCATTTGGATGTTTGGCTGTTAGTTTAGCTAGAGTTCGAGCTCCAGCAAATCGCAGGTGTGGTTTAGACGAGCCGCAAAATATTTGTAGTACAGAAACGGCATGAGCAATTGCTTTGGTAGACTTACTGGAATTTACAATTGCATGAGCAGCTTCGTAAACGACTATTTCTGATTTGTGTCGCAAACAAGATTCTATGAAATCTAAATATCCATCAGCAGCATCAGTTTCATCTTCTTCAGATAATTTAGCAGCATAGCGTATGAGAAGGGTAAGTGCATATGGTGATCGAAGCGGTGTTCGTGAAAACTTGGTGACCAGCTTGACAGTTGACAGGCGGTCGTTGCGCCGGGCTCCAGCTACTACCGCCAGTGCGTGGTACGACACCATCGCGTTTTCGGACATGATGGCTTCCTGCAACAACATAAATAAGATTATGAAGATATTAATCTATAAGAATATATATTAATATCTTCATATATACAACGTGTCCCAAAATTCAAGGATAAGCCGGCGCCGCAGGGTGGACCTAGTCATGACTGCTTTAGGAAAAATAAGAAAAAAAATCTATCTCAATTATTTTTTAAGTTACACAATAAATTATGAAATTCGTCGAAAATTGACACCCCTTATGATATTTTACATTACCACGACTACAATTTTTCAAATACTTCAGTTTTTTTGTTTGTATCGGCAACTTAAGTAGTGCTGCTGTCCACCCCAATTCTTAAAACCCTCAGAATCCTTGCAGTTTTTACACAAAAGTTAATCAAAATATGATATTTCCTTAAAATTTTGAACGATTTTTACTTACACTCCACTTTGACTCGTCGTTTTGTAAAAAAACAGTATGAACACTACTGCGGCAAGTTTTTTATAAAGTTGACGCAACTATCCAAGATTCCGAAATGGTATAATATACTAAGAAAACTAGTCGCAAAAAAGATATGCGTACCATTTTTACAAGCACTTCGCTTGTTAGTTAGTATGGGATAAATCTTGCAACTGAATTTAAAACCAGTTCTCCTTAACCAATTGAGCTGAAATTTGGTATACTTGTGTAAGTACGATGACAATGCAATATTATGGTACCATTGAGCTGGATGGAGTATGGAGGTGGCCATAGGAACTCTTAACGAAACGGCGGAATTACATCTAGTTTGGGTTCGTTGGACTTGTCTTTTCGAGCACTTTAGTGCTAGATGATGTTCAGGGTCCTGATGATGAAGTCAAGAGGTGGCAGGAGCTGGCCATAGGAACTCCTAAACGAAACGGCGGAAGCTTATCGAGTTTGGGTTCGTTGGATTTGTCTTCCCGAGCACTTGGGCCATGAGATTGAGAAACAACTAAAAAGCTTAAAATAAAGTTGTAATAAAAAAAACTTATTTAAAAACAAGCTTGACTTCGTTTGAAAATTATAATTGACTTCATCATCAGGACCCTGGACATCATCTAGCACTAAAGTGAAAAAAAATCTATCTCAATTATTTTTTAAGTTACACAATAAATCGTCAGTTGCAGGTTCACTTGGGGTAACTGACAAAATACAGTTTTTCAGTAGAGCCGTTTAAAGTTTTTTTTCGTCTTTAATCGGACATAACTTTTTTCATATTTAACCTTTTTTGGATCTGTTTTCACAGAAATGCTTAGAATTCTACGCGGTTTTAGATTAAATAAAAAGAATTATCTAATATGTCTTAGTTAAGGAAATAAATTGCAGTTACACCAATGTATTTTTGTACTTTTGACAGTTACACTAATTTTACACCATACTTTTGGAAAAAACATAGGTCAAATTGGTGTAATTAAACGACTACCAAAGGAAGAGAACTAAAAAAGAGTATCGACAACCAGAAACTAATAACACTGGGAACAAACGAGCCAACGTACTGGCCGACTGACGCGAATAAAATTCCTGATCTTGTGGACTTCTTTGTTGTGAAAGGTCTATCAGAAATGTACTTCAAAATTGAATCCTCACTTGACTCTGTATCTGACCACACACCAATTATAGCAACGTTTAGTACCTCAGTAATAACTAAAGAACCGATATCGACATTATTTAACCACAAAACCGACTGGGACTCATTTGCAAGATACATAGAACAGGAAATAGACTTGAAAGTTAAATTAAAAACAGCAGAGGATATAGAAGAAGCTGCCTTCTATATAACAAATCTCATCCAGGTCGCCGCGTGGCGTGCAACACCGGCCCTAAATAACCCTGCCCCAAAAAATAATATTCCACTTGAAATACGTAACAAGTTGGTAGAAAAAAGAAAACTACGAAGGCAATGGCAGACAGGTAGACATCATGGTGACAGAGCAAAATATAACAGAGCCTCCAGAGAGCTGAAAGAACTTATAAAAGAGAATCAAAATGAAGCATTCCAACATAAGCTGTCCAATTTATCCGCTTACAAAAAAGACGGCTACTCCCTTTGGAAAATAACTAAAAACTTCAAAAGACCACAAAATCACATTCCACCGATAAGAAAAAGTGCAGCTGAAGCGTGGGCCAGAAGCGGAAAAGAGAAAGCGGAGTTGTTTGCAGAACACCTTAGTCAAGTTTTCACTCCGAACGAGTCATCCTCTACAGAATTCGAAGCAGAAGTCGAAATGATGATCCAAAGTGATCAACAATTGACATTGCCACTGGCTTTGGTGACTCCTAGGGAACTCAAAAGAACAATATTTAAACTAGCCAACAAAAAAGCACCAGGCTTCGATCTTATAACGGGGGAAATTCTCAAACAACTACCCAGAAAACCAATAGTATTTCTAACAATGCTATTCAATGCAATCCTCAGAATACACCATTTCCCAAACATCTGGAAGATATCTACCATATGCATGATTGCGAAGCCAGGAAAACCTCCAACTGAACCCAGTTCATATAGACCGATAAGTCTACTTCCAATCTTATCTAAGTTGTTCGAGAAGATACTACTGTGGAGACTGAAGCCTATATTGGATGAGAATGGGATCATACCGGATCACCAGTTTGGGTTTCGGGAGAAACATGCTACTGTTGAGCAAGTGCACAGAGTGGTCCAAAAAATCAGGCAATCACTTGAGAAAAAAGAATACTGCTCTGCTGTATTCCTAGACATACAACAGGCATTCGACAAAGTCTGGCACAAGGGTCTACTATACAAACTAAAAACCCTACTACCGAACTCAATCTACATGATCCTAAAATCCTACCTGGAACAAAGAAGGTTTCAAGTAAAATATGAAGAAGAATTCTCCAAGCTGTGTGAAATCAGAGCCTCAGTACCGCAAGGATCAGTGCTGGGACCTGTCCTATACTCCATATATACGGCAGACCTGCCTGAGACACCTGATGTAGTGACGGCTACCTATGCAGACGACACCGCGTGCCTCTCAAGCGATACAGACCCGGAAAAGGCATCAACCAAATTGCAGACCCAGCTTAACAAAATAGACTTGTGGCTGAAAAAATGGAGAATCAGGCCCAGCGTAACTAAGTCCACACAAATAATCTTCACCCTTCGAAAAGGTGATTGTGCTCCTGTCACCTTGGAAGGCAAACCCTTGCCAACCAATAACACTGTGAAGTACCTGGGCTTGCACCTCGATAGAAGGCTAACCTGGGCAAATCATGTTAAAGCCAAGAGAACTGAAGCAAATATGCAACTCAGGAACCTGTCATGGCTGATAGGACGACAATCCCGACTCTCTATCAACAACAAACTGCTCGTCTACAAGTCTATTATCAAACCAATCTGGACCTACGGAATAGAACTCTGGGGATCTGCTAGCAACTCCAACCTGGAAATAATACAGAGATTCCAAAACATCGCATTGAGAACAGTCTCCAGCGCCCACTGGTTTGTGAGAAACGCAGAAATACACGAATACCTTGAGATGCCGACTGTAAAGGAGGAAGTGAGCAACTACAGCAAAAAGTACAGACAGAGACTCGACAGACATAGCAACGCGCTGGCCAAGAACCTGCTAATGGACGAAGATACAAAGCGCCTCAAGAGATGGCACATCCTCGAGCTCAGCGAGAGAAATTAGAGCTCTTACCAGTGATGGACTTTGCTATTCAATGGAATACCAGTCAAATAATCCGCTCCCAGAACACATCTAATTATGGCTATGGATGGCCGATCGTAGATAATAAGAGGAGAAAAAAAAAAAAAAAAAAAAAAAAAAAAAAATTGGTGTAAGTACTGCCCAAATTAAAATAATTTGATGTATTTGCTGGGTTTTGTTTACTTAGTTGCTGTATAATTTATGTAAAAGTATTAAAAAATAAGAGAATTCATGAAAAAATTAACATTTTGTCGTTTTCTTTATTTTTTTTTTAATTTTATTAGAAGTAACTTTTATTTTATTCATTAAAAAATGTTAAAAAAGCCACGAAAATCAAGAAAATATGTGTATTTAATTTTTTTAAGACAGAAATATTGAAATAACTAAAGTATTACTGTGAAACTAAGTAATTTCTATATTTTTTTAAGCTTTGACTTACTAATACCGTAATTAGCTCTACGGGGCAACTTAAACTGAAGACAAAACGGATTTAATTTCCCACCTCTTTATAGCAATGTTGAATTAAGGTCATGAGTACTACAACAGTAAAAGTAACAGAGTAACAACAGGTTAATGTTAGCAACGCGCAGTGACGCCTAGTTGGCTGGATAGTTTACTCAATTTCAATTTTTTTTTGTTGAGCCAACTTTAACTTCTTTAACTGATACTGCTGGTATAATAATAACGTAATATGCCTTAAAACTTTCTAAATTCCTATTTTATTTCATGTTATAAACCTTAGCAAATCAGTGTAATTGCAAAGTTTTGAAGCAAAATTTTTACATTATTACAGATTCACCAATTCAACCTGGTAAAATTATTACAATGTCAGTTACACCAAAATTGTGAAGGAAATCTGAAAATTTCACACCTGAAAATGTCCGTGTAATTGTATTTTTTTTAAAGCTAGAATTTTTTTACGTATACCATTCGAAAGAGCAGAAAAAACCAGGGTTCGAAAATATCCGATATTTATTATAAATATCAAAATATCGGATATTTATGATATATATCGGATATATATCAACTTTGATATATATCAATTTTGTATGAAAGCCATACTATTATTTTATTGTATTATTCATGAATACTATTGCATAAGTGTTACATAAACATGTTTTTAATGTTTTTAAAACATAAAATCAGAGAAATAAAGCAAAAACATAAAATTTCTTTGAAATACGGCAAAATGAACTAAAAAAATTAAAATCTTATGTCAAAAAGTTCAAATACAGTAACAAATTTTAAAAGTTGATATATATCATTAAAACCGCCTTGATATATATCGGATATATATCCGATATATATCAAGATATATATCCCTTGATATATATCCTCGAACCCTGGAAAAAACTAAGAAAAACTGTATATTTAACTCAAAAACCGTATTTTGTCAGTTACCCCAAGTGAACCTGCAACTGACGAAATTATGAAATTCGTCGAAAATTGACACCCCTTATGATATTTTACATTACCACGACTACAATTTTTCAAATAATTCTGTTTTTTTGTTTGTATTGGCAACTTTATTAGTGCTGCTGTCCACTCCAATTCTTAAAACCCCCAGAATCCTTGCAGTTTTTACACAAAAGTTAATCAAAATATGATATTTCCTTAAAATTTTAAACGATTTTTACTTTCACTCCACTTTGACTCGTCGTTTTGTAAAAAAACAGTATGAACACTACTGCGGCAAGTTTATTATAAAATTGCCGCAACTATCCAAGATTCCAAAATGGTATAATACTCTAAGAAAACTAGTCGCAAATTAGATATGCGTACCATTTTTACAAGCACTTCGCTTGTTAGTAGTATGGGATAAATCTTGCAACTAAATTTAAAACCAGTTCTCCTCAACCAATTGAGCTGAAATTTGGTATACTTATGTAAGTACGATGACAATGCAATATTATGGTATCATTGAGCTGGATGGAGTCTGGAGGTGGCCATAGGAACTTCCAAATGAAACGGCGGAATTGCATCTAGTTTAGGTTCGTTAGATTTGTCTTTTCAAGCACTTTGGTGCTAGATGATGTCCAGGATCCTGATGATGAAGTCAAGAGGTGGCCAGGAGCTGGCCATAGGAACTCCTAAACGAAATAGTGGAAGCTTATCGAGTTTGGGTTCGTTGGGTTTGTCTTCTCGGGCACTTGGGCCATGAGATTGAGAAACAACTAAAAAGTTTAAAATAAAGTTATAATTGCGCATGGAATTTATTCCTTTTTTTTTCTGTTTGCGCTACAAACTTTCGAAATTATTTGAACCTTGCATACAATTATTTTTATCGTTAAATTCTTTCGTAAAATTTCGCATTAATGCTTGTTTTTAAAATAGTTTTTTTTATTAAGTATAACTTTATTTTACACTTTTTAGTTGTTTCTCAATCTCATGGTCCAAGTGCTCGGAAAGTCAAATCCAACGAACCCAAACTCGATAATCTTCCGCCATTTCGATTAGGAGTTCCTTTGGCCAGCTCCTGGCCTCATCATCAGGACCCTGGACATCATCTAGCACTAAAGTGCTCGAAAAGATATCCAACGAACCCAAACTAGATGCGATTCCGCCGTTTCGTTTAGAAGTTCATATGGCCACCTCCAGACTCCATCCAGCTCAATGATACCATAATATTGCAATGTCATCGTACTTACATAAGTATACCAAATTTCAGCTCAATTGGTTGAGGAGAACTGGTTTTAAATTTAGTTGCAAGATTTATCCCATACTACTAACAAGCGAAGTGTTTGTAAAAATGGTACGCATATCTTTATTGCGACTAGTTTTCTTAGAGTATTATACCATTTTGGAATCTTGGATAGTTGCGGCAACTTTATAAAAAACTTGCCGCAGTAGTGTTCATACTGTTTTATTACAAAACGACGAGTCAAAGTGGAGTGAAAGTAAAAATCGTTCAAAATTTTAAGGAAATATCATATTTTGATTAACTTTTGTGTAAAAACTGCAAGGATTCTGAGGGTTTTAAGAATTGGAGAGGACAGCAGCACTACTTAAGTTGCCGATACAAATAAAAAAACAGAAGTATTTGAAAAATTGTGGTCGTGGTAATGTAAAATATCATAAGGGGTGTCAATTTTCGACGAATTTCATAATTTATTGTGTAACTTAAAAAATAATTGAGATAGATTTTTTTTCTTATTTTTCCTAAAGTAGTCATGACTATGTCCATCCTGCGGCGCCGGCTTATCCTTGAATTTTGGGACACGTTGTATATGAAGATCCGCATCAATGATAATTACATCATTGATGTGGTGATATTACAAACCTCATTCATAATATGTTAATTTGTTACAATAAATTGATTAGGCTCTCTTGTTGAAAAATCAAAACTATAGTGATTCAAATGTACTGTAATGTGTATGAGCTTAAGAAGTTAATATGCATATTAGAAGTTAACTATCATATTTTCCTGTATTGCAGAAAACACATTTTACAATGTTTTTATTTATTTTAGCTCATGTAGTTAAACAGTAACCACAGAATTCTAGCACAGCACAACCTTAAAATTATAATGTTACTCACTCATAGCTTATCATAATTTTCTGTTCGCACTTGTGCTACAGAGAGATGTTATATTTTACATCAGTGGTTCTTAACCGGTGGTCCGCAGACCTCTGGTGGTCCCTGGAGGCATTCCAAGTGGTCCACGAAGACATCGTAATAAACAAGTGACGTGACGTGATGAGTCGAATAAACACAACGCAAACGGCGCACAGCGGGCGAAAAATCGACCTCCCCTTTCATAGGACTTTAATAAAAAAAAAGTGGTCCCTGACAAGATAGAAATTTGGTAAAATGGTCTATTGTGACTTAAAGGTTAAGAACCACTGTTTTACATAGGGGCACACTTTATTTATTTTGATTAATTATACCAATGATATAAGACTTAAGATTCTGATTGTATCGCAGAGCTGGATGTGTTAATAATTTTCTAAACTAGTAAAACAGTATTATGATGATGCAATACGAGAGAAGATAAGATTTAACTTGAATTTGATAACTTATTCACATCAGTAACTAGGTCAAACATTACAATATAAGTAGCTTTTGCCTGTGGCTTTTCTAATGTGGATTTGTAATGAAACATCATTATGTTATTCCGCAACATTATTGTCAAATACCTTTCAAATCTGTTCAATACTTTTTCGAATAAAGACTAACGATACATCCATCGTAACAAAGTTGCACATTTATAAGAAGTATAAAGTAAGAAAGGTGGGAAGAAACAAATAGAAATAATTTATTGGCACATGACAAAAAAAGAAGACATGTATTCTGTGCCAACGGGCCCCCGCTCAGCATTTATCATGACATGTTCAAAAGTGCATGTCAATAGTCTTCCGCAGAAACTAACAAGAATTAATTCACTTACATGGCATAACCATTAACCATTGATATATTCGCAAACAGCTTATTATTCAATAAGAAGCTAAATTATATTTATTCAGAATAAATATTGTGCTAGAATATTACCTGAGCCTCATTCACCCAACGCCGGACGAGGTCTGGGACAGTCGCCGACAAGTGCAGCGCCGAAACAAGAGCCGCTGAACTGACCGCCGGATTCTTATCAACAATTGCCTGCTTCATGTAACGCTCAATAGCTTGAAGCATCGTGCTATCTGTGATGCAGCATAATGCTCTAATAGCAGCCGCTCGGTACAAATCTTCTTTCCCAGTCATGTCTTTCGTTAGCGAAGAAGTCACAATGATGACGTCTTGAGCCATGGGGCTCAGCTCCTTGATACACAGGTATACCAGGCGACGCAAAACTACATCTTTCGATTGAAACAGCTTTGTAGTAGCAAAGAACACGTCTGTTGCTTCTTGCGTACCCAGTTTCTCTCCCTGATACAGCAAATAAATGATCTTTGTGAGGATATGTATACATTTTCGAGGGTTCACAGGGGTAGAATTAAAATACCTCGCTTCTTGGATAAGCGTAGTCTTATCCAGATTTTGAAAAATAGTTCCCACGGCATCTTCATCTTCTTTCTTATCACGACGACTCATTTCGCTTACAAAATTAATTACCTAATCAATACAAAGATTTATTTTTCTTCTCAAAAATTACAATTTTTCACACAACTACACAAAGAGCTTAAAAGAGTAAGAGACGGCACTCCATAGATATTTTTTGAGCTCACGCACACATATGCATTTCAGAGAACGACCCGCAAATCTTTACCAACCGCACAAACTACAGGCGGAGCTACCAACATAATGCCTTATTTTCTGACAGTATTAGTGACGTTCGTAATAACTTATCGATTATCGATACTTTGCTAGGGTTGTAATTGCATATCGATATCTAGTATAGGAACCTTCAATATTTTAATGATTACTATTTTTATTTTATACTATGTGTAAGTAAAACGAAGTTTTGTAACGTAAATTATTTATTTCGAAATAAAATAGGTATATTACAATAAGTATTGAACATGACATAGCAGTTGTAGACTTGTAGGCATGAGGAATTATTGAATATTATAACAAAGTACAGAAATGATAATTTTGTAAACTTTTATTTTCACAACTTTTTCTAAGAAAAAATAGGATTTTTATTTATAAACATCTTTAATTTTCTTATCAGCTGATCGAACCTCAGCCTCAAGATTACTTTTCAATGCTTTGTTGCTGTGCTTTTTTACTTTTGTCAGCAAAATTGTTTTCACTTTTTATGAAGCTGTCATTAATGATTTTACAACTTTTTCTTAGAAAAAGGTAACTTAATATTTTAAACATCTTATCATAAATTTCTTTATTATGTTGTTGACATTTAAACCAACTAAAATTACAATTTGTACTCAACATTAAGAAAATGAATTTTCCAACATTTTCCATATATATCTGGTCGGCAATATGGTCACGATAAAATTGTTTAGCTTCATTTACGGTGGTACATAATTGAATTGTTGGATAAACGAGACTTTTTTTTATCATGCCACCATTCGCGAAGAGATATATATGCATACAAATCATTGTCAACAGGAGTTTTCACGCTCAAACACTCTTCACAAATTAAACAAGAACTGTTCTGTAATAGTTTGGCAGCTAAATACCCGCTTACATATACTACTGGTTGGTTTTCAAGGCTACACAAATTTTCAATGGGCTGTTCTAAGTTTTCAGGGTCCGGGATAGACAACACAGGATAAAATTCAGTGTCTGTGGAATCTTGAACATTAATTTTTATTTCTGTTGTTTTTAAATTAGTTTTTAAAATGTCTTTATATTCCAGCATATGTTTATTGTTGTCTGCTTCACAATTAGCACTTCTGCTATGAGGCACTTTCAGCCCAGTAACCATGCTTGTTTTAAGCGCTGCAGTAAAGTGCGTGATAGTGGGATTTCTATTGGTTACACTGTGTTGCCTAATGATTCCAAATAAGTTTTCCAGAGAGTCTTGGTTAAACTGTCTAAGGTTCATATATTTAAACCCTTCATTCTTTAACTTTTCCCAAATATCGTTTAAGGATTTGATAGATATTTGATATCCCTTAACGCATTTAACATTTTTTAGTATCGTGTTTTCTGCTGTTATAAATTTTATGGTTTTTAACTTATCAGTATAAAAGGTCCAAGACTCAATGTGATTACTTGATGTGGAAACATTTTCCCGGATCCCTTTCTTTACGTCATTTAAAGATGATGGACCATTTGTACAATCAAATAGTTTATCTAACTGTTCAATCACAAATGCTGTATCATTGCAATCAGAAACTTCTTTCCATGCCATCATTTTTAAAATAGCTGCCACGGTATTACTCAGAGCATGCGCAGCATACTTCACCCTCATCTTAGTTTTGAATGTTGGATTTACAACGGTACTATTCAGTTTTTTAAAATTTAAAAAATTTCTGTTGTGTTCTTCTGCAACTACCAAAGCCTCCATTGTGCAATTTTTCCATCGAAAGACATATTTCCACTTTTAAAGAAATTGTTTCGTAATGATTTGAACAAGTGAGGGATGTCATAGATTATAAAAATGTTGTCATTATTTACAGAGAAAAAGTTGCTATCTATGCCTTGTCCACAGTTTCTTTTTAACATGTTAAGAGCTCCTATATTTGTAGATCCCTGATCACAAACTGTTGTTAGAACCACAAATCCGATTTCTTTTAATTTTTTGATGATGTCCGATATAATTTTTGCCAGTTTTGCTGTTGATATTGTGCCTTCCACAAAATAGTGCGCAATATATTGTTTGTATTTATGTTTAGCACCCTGTATCATAAACACTAACGCATGGTCTGCAATTTTATTTTCTCGTCCCATGTTCTCGCCCTCTCCATAATCCACGTAGCCATCCACTTTATCAGCAATTTCGTTATAAATTATCCGTTTCTTTAACGCCATCTCGTCAAATATTAACGAGCAATATTTATTTTCCTTTGGCATACTTGATGCTTTTGCCTCTAACATATCAATTATATTTTTATTTATACCAGGCTCCATTGGTATATTTTTTTAAATCCTTTGGAGCGTTTTAGTGCTTGGTAGCGTAAACAGCTTTTGCATATAGCGGTATGCTTTAGGGGACCGTTTAAATATAGCCAAAGCATATATCCGTACCGCGCGGGAATAACTTGACATGTCATTTTTGCGTACTTTTCAGGGGAGCGATTTTAAAGTTTAGAGTTCCCTGGTAAATCGGAATTAATGATAATTGATATTTTTATGATTGAAATAAGCTAATTTGATGCATATCTTTCGATTGGCGTAAGAATTTGATTAAATTATCTTCTTAATCTATTAAAAAAAAGACTTGTCAAGTTGTGTACCGACGACTTGTCAAGTTATTCACCAAAGAAAAACAAATATTTAAGGTGTAAAAATTGGATTTAAGTTAATTATTTTGAATGAAGTTTAAGTAAAAAAACAAAACATAAAAATAGAACATATTTTTATCACTTTTGCAATGAAATAGTAGCAAATTTATTAGAAAAATCAAATATAATCGCAGATTATGATCGCTTTTGATCAGGTAATTGTACGTTTACTTAAAATTTAAAAAAAGACAAATAAAAGAACAAAAGCCATGCTTCATAACAAGCACAATTAATTTCAATTATTTTAAGCTTACCATTAAGCTTAAAATAATTAAAATTAGCTGGATACATTTTTGCGTAAGGTCGACACGCCCTTACGCGTCCACCGTCCAGTTCACGTCCAAATGACGGATCACTCTAGAACGAAAGCTATTGCTATGATTTCCTGAATGTATGACACGTAAACCCACATTAAAAAAATCTTATAGCATGCTACCGTTTTTGCCAAAAATAAATCCCACATGAGCAGGTGCGCGTTTCAAGGTAAGTTTTTAATATATTTAGGTCTAGTTTGGGATTTACCGCAGTCTATAAGCCTTAACCATGAATAATGATATCGGTGATTGTACTTTATTAAATGACACTTAAAATAAGGTGGATGCGAATTTACTACAATGCAATTTCCACTTTGCGTCAGAAGTGATCGCGGTCTGGTCTATCTGGGTCTAAGATATTAAAATATACAAAACAATGCATGTTTTATATCATGTAAAACGTTATTTACATGACGTATCGAACATAAAGATTTTTTTCAGTACTTAGGCCTTTTCCTGGACGCTAATACACGCTCTTAATGTAGCTTACCCTTGTGATAGCCAATTTGCGTCCACATTATCACGACTATTTTCTAAATACAGACGTTATAAATAATATTAAAAAGCAAACTGTGCCTAGAGAGGATACCATATTGTAAATTGAGCCATACTATTGAAATTCCAAAAAATGAAATAAACTAAAATATATTTTGTCTGTTTATAATTATTAAGTGTGATACCTTAATATTTTGAATACCAATTAGTAAGATTTTATTTATATTTTTTTATTTCCATGCTGTTATTAATAATTAGTGATTTTGAATGCATTTTTTCTATATTTTATTAATATTACAAAGATAATATTAAAACTTCTAATGGTTTAGAGCAAGTTTAATACTATACTTATAAAGACTAAAGGGAGCATAATGACAACAATTTTTCGTTCAAAATGATTACGAAAAATTGTATATTATTTTTTTATTCCTCAAATCTACCAACTCACTAAATGGACGAGATCTGGCGTATCGACCCTACTTACTTTTACCTCATCATTATTCCTAAATAATGTCATTGAAGTCAAATAGACTATAAAAATAAAATTATCCGGAACTTAACTTAACTTTCAGATTGCATAAAATTGGTAATTCATTTATATGAAAATGTATTAAATTCTTTAATAAATTACCACAAACTGTTGTAGAACTACCCATTCATAAATTCAAAACACATATTAAAAGTACCTTAATGAAAAAGGGCTACTATAAAGTCGATGATTATTTAAAAGATAAAAATGTTTGGGATACGTTACTGCCTAGCTCGCATAAATATTTATAACTTTGTACATTTTAAAGCATGTAAACCTTTGAAAAAGAGGCTGACAATAGTGACTGAGTTTCTTGCGCTGCTTCTTCTCAGCACTGGCCCATTTATTGTCCTGAAGCAGTGGTAGGGTTAATACTGGGACGTGTAAAAGTGCTTTTTTTAAGCCTATTTACAGAAATAAATAAGTTTTAATGTTTTAAAATTGACCTAAAAGTTTATTATTAGATTTTTTACTTAAATTCTGTTGTCAAACGAAATATTAGTCTGTTATGAAAAAACATTAGTAGATAGTACCTACCTATTGACTAAACTTATCCTTCTTCTTTCAACTTGCTATTTAAACGTTAATTTAGTTTTAAACTATTGAAAATAGTAATAAAAGTAATAATTAACGCTTAAATATATTTAAAAAATATTTTCAGGGGTTGGTAAGTAAAAAATATTTAAAGACGCTCGAAATCCTGACAATGTTTATTTTAACAACTGCTAATGACACATATAAAAATATGATTATACGAAGGTAATAGCTTGATAACTCTAAATATCCAAACTCTTGACTGCGTGCATAACAAGACAACTGCACATATCATGGATGTGTTTAGTACTCAGAGGGGATCATAACTTGATAACTGTTTTTGTCAAATTAAAAACGAAAATCCATAAATGTATAAGTCGAGATATTAATAAATACATGTTCTGACATACATTGATAAATCGAAATATAAATGTTTGTAAGAATAATATTAATTGGATATATCGTTATGTCAAATATTTATTGCCTAAATTAGAGATATTTACTTATGAACAAGAGCTGTATTTCAAGTATTTTTGGGTATTTCGAGTTGAGTTTTTTATACCAGTAGGGTATAAGGTAGAGGAAGCGCTTAAGCTAAAAAAAAAAAAAAAGTGCAGGTCGAGATGTCAAGTTATTCCCGCGCGGTACGGATATTTTGTTGGCTAAAGTCCACCTTTTTCCTTGTGACTTTTTTTTGTTATTCTGCACTACATCCTTTACTAACGATGTCAGCACTTCCGAATCTAACTTGTCTAAATTCACTCTTGACTTCGCTATATTCCTTATTGTTTTTTTTGCATTTTGTAACTGTCGCCAAAGCCTCTTCTCTTTAATTGTAAATGTTGATGAAGTGTCTGTAGTAAAAACATTTCCATTAGTAAAAAAAACAACATTAAAGCAAATTGAATTGAATATTGGTTAATTAATCAGCAATTTTACTTAGTTTTTTAAATTAGGTATGTTTTATCTTACCTTTCATTTCAATGTTTTTCTTAGGTCTTTTATAACTGTGGACTAATATTTCTGCCTGTGCATCTTGATGGCAAAGGTTTTTATCATCTGAAATATTATAAATATGCAAATTAGTTTAAAATTTATTTTGTTGTTTTATGAAACATATTATTTCCAAATCAATCAATCATTATCAAGTTTTAAAAAAATGCAAAGACAGGATAATGATAGCTCTTCTCATAAAATATGAAGCGTGGGCCCACCTTCAATAACAATGACATAATATTAAATTAAAGGCATTTAGAGGTTTTAATGTTCTGCATTCTGGATGCGGTCTGCGGGTATGTCAAGACAATCTGTAAGTGGTCGTGATAAGGCAATCAGTCACGTGTGCTTTGCGTTCTTTGTTCGTATCCGCACGGTCATATCGCATTAATATAAAATGTACAGAAACCTAGAATGTTGTACATATAAGTTCATTTTGACCTGACTGCAGACTGCAGAACGCATCCAAGGTGGCATTCTTTAGTTTGAAGGAAGGCATATTTTAGAAGGTAAATAATTAGTTTGTATACTTACCATGAGTAATGGGTTTATAGGTCATATGTTCTGGTGCATTGGAAGTAGAAGGAAGAGGTTCAAAAGTTGTTTTCGCAGAAATACCAGAATCTGGTATATCCACAGCTCCCAAACATGTTGAATTTAGTTGTTTGGTTGTAGTTGTAAGGGGAACTGAAAGCAGATAATGAAATGTGAATTGGGTAATAAAATGTCATGTTCTTACCCAATTTTAGGGTACAATCAGTCTAGTACATGTCTTGCTCACATTAAAAAATACTAGCTTATAAATATTATTAAACTAGCTGACCTGGCTAATTAATGTAGATTGCCTAAAATTTTTCAAATTGGTCCGGTACTTTTTTTGAAGAATTTGTATTACACAAATTACTAAAGTCCCTCTAACTCAACACCTCATTCTAAGCTAAATTGTGTTACGAGTGGGTTTACTACAATATTCAAGCTGTGGGGTTCTAACCCGCACTTTAGGCTATCTTGGCTTCGAGTTACGGAGCCGATCAAATACAAACAAACAATTAAATATTTCCTTTTTATATTATTAGTATAATTTTAGATAAACATACCTCGTTCAACTGGATTTGACTTCTTTGGAATGCAATATGAATGATCATAAAGAACTGTAACAAAGTATAGACATAATTAATAATTGAAATTATATTTTATTTATTGATAAGCATACAACACAGTCATGTTTGTGGTTACAAAGAAAGAACCTTGTTAAATTGCATTCGGTTGGTTTGTTTTGGAAACCAAAGAAAATTAATTAAGACATCTAAATAATTCAGAAAAATTGATAGATAGTAAATTAAATTTAAAAAAAATAATTGAAGTCATCATCATACCTGTCTTGAGGTTTTCTTTATTGGAGTCTTTTACATGAAGAGGAAACTCTGTCAAAACTTCATCTGGCAAGATGGGATTGCTCAATTCCAGTGTTGGAATAGCTGAGTTCTTCAGCCGAGTTCCTTTGGCATTGAAGGATTCAGGAGTGAAGTGCCCACCACAAACAAACTTAAGTTGGTGTAACTTTTCAATAGGTACATATGCTAAGTCTTCTATGCCAGCATTTTTAACCCACATTCGACAACTGAAATAAGAAATACCTATTAGAAAAGAAAAAGAATAACAAACTGAAATTTATTCATCAACTAATTTCTTTTAATATTGTTATGCAATTCATTTAAAGAGTACTAAACAAAATACTGAAATTAAAAATTGGTTATGGTTATTTACTGTATGATTAAAAATATTAATCCCAGCCTTTAAGTTTACACAATCAGTAAAATTATCTTGTAATAAATGAGTGTTATTAGAAACTTACCGGTCAGAATCCAGAGGAAACCTACTCAAAAGTAAGGGTGATCCACCACGACTTCGCCTCTTATTACAAATAACGCACTTCTTGTAGTTTCTACTCTCCATTATCAGTAGAAGCCTAAAATGAAATAGGTATTAATTAAACAAAGCCTATAATTTCTCTCCAACCAGTGTCAATGCCCTGGTTCATGCATTTACCAGTTTTGAAAGTACATTTACATTTTCATCACATAAGGTTGTTTTTAATGAAAAATAGATCTAATATTTCAAGTAAGTAGATAACATACCCATTAAACAGAAAAGTAAATAAGAGTTTAAACTTCTGTAGAAGTTGAAACACAACTTATTTAAAAGAGTCTCTATCTCACAAAAAACATAACACTGAACAGCAAACTTTATCACGCCCGATACGGAGGAACTTAATCAACTCAACGTAAACGACAGAAAAGTTTATTTACAGTAATATTGCACCAAATCTGAGAAAATAACTTCACGCGAATCAATTCGCCGGTTAAAAACTCAAACTCAATTGACAGACATTTTTTTTTCATTTGTCAAACTAACAATACTACCAACATAAGGACACTAACAATTATTTTTAGTATGGTGGTATTGATCCGCGGGTTCCCCTGCTATAGTGAAATCAATCCAAAATGCACTTTATTGCTTAAGGGATAAGGTTGTATATCAATTGCTACATATAGAGACTAGTTTTTGTATGAGAAGTGTCTACCCACTGCAACTACACGTCACGTCACAGTGGTCCGGCGCCACCACAGATTAAAAATGTGTCCATTGATTTTATAAAGTGAGATAGTTCATGTCTCATGTACGGTGATTAAATGAATGGACAAAAATCGAAATGAAACTCAAAATAAAATACAGATAAATCATTTGCTTGCGGTGACGAGAAGGATCAGATTTTATAGCCTGACCAGGAACATAAAAACCCTCGCCATGTTGCGGAAAACTAATGGTACTAATTTCTTTTAATGGCAACAGCGGGTCTAGTCAAAACGCACTTTAAAATCGCAAACCCATCGCAAACCAGTCGCAAACAAATAAACAAATCGCAAAAGAGGTCGATAACAAAAAAGGCTTAGTCAAACGGCAAAAAATCGAATCGCAAAGCCCTACCTATCGATAATCGAAAGACTGGTTTGAAATTTCCCATACAAAGGCTTAGCCAACATGCATTTAAGACTCAATCAAAATCGAATCGAATCGCAACACCCGCCATTTTCATTGCGATTACTAAAACCCCGGTGATAAGCTTGGATTCGATCGAAAACCAATAGGGTGAGTTGCACCACCTAACTTTAAACGTAACTATGACGTTAACCGGTGTTTTTTGTATGGAGTTTGACAGATTTTAGACGTTTGTCAAAGTTAAACTAAGATGGTGCAACCCACCCTAAGGCTGTTTTGACAAATCCGTATCGCGATGTCGTTTTGACAGCTAGTTTGACAGCGAAGCATAGACGTAAACAGAGAGCAGAAAGAAGGAAGAAACTAATTTAAAAAAAAAAGCTAGAAAAAGTAAAAACAATCGCAAAGTCATAGACATTTTTTAACTTTTATTCGATTTTGAATGAACTTTTATATCGCCGCGTCGCTGGTGGTTCAATGTGCATGTTGGCTGCCATTTTCCGATCGAATCGAATCACTGGTGACGCGGCGACTGACATTAGTGAAAACTTCACATTGGTTTGCGATGGCATTTTGACTAGACCCACAGTAACTGAAAACTTCATTGACATGTCACCTTGCATGTCAGTCTATTGCTGTCAAAGTGTAAACAAACTTTATTTTAAATGTGTGCAATTGATTTTGTGAATTAAATTGCTAAAATATTTTTATAGTCGTAAAAGAAAAGTGGTTCACAATGTGTTAAAGTATTTGTCGAAGAGAAATACTAAGGGTTCGGACAATATTTTCATTGAATAATGTTTCCGACAAAGGTTGTCAAATTGACTGACATGTTTATCGTATAGTACAGTCCACTATGAAAATTAGCTGTGGTTTGTTTCAACTACCTATTTTAAAATTTTTTGTCACTTTCTAAGTGTTGAATTTTATGGAATGAGGATCATTTCGATTTTTAGCTGTGAATGCAGATTTATAGGACTAAGAAATCCTTAATACACAGTCCAAAAATTTTTGTTCTACGACAAAAATTGACGAAGTTATGGCCAAATTACTAAAAAAGTTCACTGACCGCCCGGCGCGGGGACGATGACGTCATTATATCCGAACCGAACGCTGCCGGCGTACTGCGTGGATAGAAAATATTTTTTTCTAGCCAAACTATCAGTTTTAGAGAAAAACTTGTAATGACATTTATTCATCAGAATAAAGTAAGCTATCGATAGGTAATTTTTAAAAATAGAAATTGTGAAAAATAACGCAAAAAATCCATACGCTCATACGATTCAATGGAACGCAGAGACCCGATTGGGGTCTCCGCGGTGGTATATTTGGCGATTTATTCAAATAAAATGTTCATAAGTGTTGTTAGAGTCATATCTTCTTCCAAGTAAAATATAAAAATGTATAAGTATTAATTTATTTACTTCTAACATAAGGTATAGCTGAGGCAGATACACTCTGCCTAGGCTTACAAGACATTGCTATGAAGATCATTTCGATGTACACGCAATACCTACCTGTTATTTAGTTTTTCTGAGTTAAACCTACGTATCTACCTATCTATTCGCCGTTCCCATGGGCAGGCCAGCTGCTGCAGGAAAGGGCAGCTGCTGCAGGAAAGGGCAGCTGCTCTCTCCTGGAAATCTATTTTATCTTAGCCTAGAAGCTGGGTATGACTCCCCCGCCCCCCTCCTCTCCTCAGGTCATAAGCTGGGCATGACTTCCCCCTCGGCCAGAAGTTGGGTATGATTTACCCCCCCCCCCCCCAGGTTCGAAACTGGGTATGACTTGACCCCTCCCCCTCCTCCCAGGCCAGAAGCTGGGTAAGGCTAGCCCCTTCCCCCAGCCCATAAGCATAAGCTGGGTATGACTCCCCCTCGGCCAGAAGCTGGGTATTACATACCCCCCCCAGGCCAGAAACTGGGTATGACTTGACCCCCCCCTCACCCCAGGCCAGATGCTGGGTAAGGCTAGCCCCTCCCCCCAGCCCATAGAAACTGGTTATGACTTGACCCCCCCCCTCCCCCCAGGCCAGAAGCTGGGTAAGGCTAGCCCCTCCCCCCAGTCCATAAGCATAAGCTAGGTATGACTCCCCCTCAGCCAGAAGCTGGGTATGACTTACCCCCCCCCCCCCCCCAGGCCAGAAACTGGGTATGACTTGCCTCTCCCCCCTCCCACCAAGGCCAGAAGCTGGGTAAGGCTTGCCCCTCCCCCCAGGCTATAAGCTGGGTATGACTTATCCCTCCCCCCCCCCCCAGGCCAGAAACTGGGTATTAGCATCATATTATGTATTATTGTTACGGTCAAAGTGATAAATGTGAAAATTATGAATAATCGCCGGTTATTATGAATAATTACCGCATGATTTGGTAAATGTGATTAATATGAGGTCATTTATGTGTGTATAAAACTAAATAGGCGGCTTAGGGGTGGCCCAAGGGCCACCCCCGCCGCACCTTAACCTATTTTTCACTTTAAATCAAAACATTATGTTATATGCATCATGGAAAAGTAATATTATGCAAAAAACATTCCAAACTCATTATGCCAAATTATACTAATATATGATATCAAAACGTTCAAAAGTTTGGCTGTACACGAGCACGTACACAAGATGTTGTTCTCTTTTATGAAATTTGTTAGTACTAAGGTTGAATTATTAAATAATCACTGTTAAATGTGATTAATTTATCACTTTCACCGCGACTGTCGGGAATTATTCATAATAACCGGTTATTATTAATAATTTTCAATTTATCACATTAACCGTAACATTATTATGTTCAATACAAACAATCATTAAGTTACACTCACCCCAACCGCGTCTCGGCATTGCATCGAATCCTATGAAAATGAGATTTTTGGACATAGCGATACTTATTTTTCACAATTTTTATTTTTAAAAATTACTGGTCGATAGGTTACTTTATTTTGATGAATAAATGTTATTAAAAGTTTTTTTCTAAAACTGATGGTTTAGCTGGAAAAAAATATTTTCCATCCCAATAGTACGCCGGCTGCGCTCGATTCGGATATAGTGACGTCACGCGGCCCTGCGTACGTTGACTTTTAGCGGCAAAAACGGCCTATGTTTATTACTTAATATCTTCGTAAGTAATGGTCCGATTTGGATAATTCAAAAAGATATATCTTTCTTATGTCTTAAAGATTAACGTAGATACTAGTTTTATTGAATTTTCTACAACAGTACTGATCCTCATTGGGAAAGAAGTACCGAGTTTGAAGCGTTCATGAGCAGACATTGCAGTTGAATATTCAAGTTCTGAATTTGATTATTGATGAATAATAAAATAAATCCTACTAGGTCGATTGATGGTTTCATTTAATTTATTTAAACCAGGTTACCTATAATAATATTTTTTCGATAATTTATGAAAACATCAAATTAGCCAGTAATCCTGAATACTGATACATAAAGTTAGCCTATTAATTTTACACAGGTACGACTGTACTCAGTGTTGCACTATCAAATGCAATTGACGCGCCTCTATGCCAGGGTTTTTATGTTCCTGGTCAGGCTATAATATAATAATAACAAACAGTGCATGAATGTGGGAAGTGAAAAAACAGAGCCCCGATTACGGTAATTTTTAACGTCTACAATCCAGACACGCTTCTCGATTCTGCGATACCATTGGTCGTTCAACAGCGTACGTCAGCTGTTTTGACCAATCGTATCGCAGAATCAGAAACGCGTCTGGATTGTAGACGTTATAAAAGTTACCGTAATCGGGGCTCAGGACAATTAACCGATCGGTACCTACATAATAGCTGCGCACTTCGTTACTTCTATTCTTATACCCATCATAAACCACTTTACCACCTATTTCTGTGTCTTTATTTTTTATTCGCTATACTTGTTGTATTTCATTGCAATTTATGCTTTACGTGAATAATTATAAGATAAAAATAAGTTTTTGAGAGAAATAGACTTCGTTGAATAACTACCTATAGTGTAATTAAACTCGCCTCACACGTACCTGAACTATAATTTACAACTCTCTAACAAATTGTCTTGGCTATTTCTTGGAAACAAAATAATTATTACCAGTGGGTCTAGACAAAGTGCAAATTATAATCGCAAACCAGTCGAACAGTGGTCGAAAAGCCCCTTTTTTGTATGGTTTTGACGTTAGTTTTGACGGATTCGATTTTCGATTCGATCAAAAAGTGCGTTTTGTCTAAGGGGGCAGATGCATGATCAAGAATATTTTTTTACGCTTACATCTTAATCTCTGCCTTGTATTATATAATCTTTGGTCCGAAACTAATCGATGTGACGTCACTTGCGCGCGCGGGTGGAATCCATGAAGCTAAAGATAAAAATGGAGGGCAGAGTTGGAACAAAAACTTGAGTCAAATACCTACTTATATCTATCTCGCTCTCTGCGGCCCTACCTCTCTTTTTAGTGTGAACTGTAGTATTGCTATCTTCTGATTTAAATCTCCTTGTAAATTCTTCGAAATAGCCAATTCACTAACCAAATCAGAAGTTAAACAAATAAATAATTAATATTTGAAACTAAGATTTCCTAGTTAAATAAAAAATCACAAAATTGTCGGCCATTTAGGCTTAATGTGTTGGCGAATCAGGGAATTACAATCCCAATTCCTGGGTAATCGGTACCATGTGGCAACATCGGCCCAATCCGGCCCATCATGGCGGTTGTTTACTATTTTGTTTATTAAGCAGTTAATTTCGTTTGAGATTGTTTACAGGAAATAATCATTGTTTTATCACAAGAATTGGTGCAAAATTTTGTAGTGCGTGGTTGCGGTAGTACGTGGTGTCCTGGAAGTGACATAAGATTCCACGCGTAAGTGTTTATTTCGTGATTTCCGACATTGGATCATTGTAAACATTTTTCACATTTTTTACAGTAATTTCTTCCTAAAACGTTTTACCAGTAATTACACTTATCATATTTAATGATACCTATGTCAAGAAATAAAGATTTTACATTGGTTTCATTGAATTTGAGCAATTTTATATTTTTTGTTTATTTAGAAAGAGCGAGTCTGCCCACAGAGAGCGAGATAGTGATACTTAGTTTGTGCTTCAAGTAGGTATTCGGAGTGTGGCCTCCATTTTTATCTGTAGCTTCATGGTGGAATCGTACTTCTACGAAAAATATTTAACGAAAATACGGCTCGTGCGGCGCGCATTTATGCGCTTTGCTTATTTGCTTATTTATATTTTTTTTTAATAGGTTTAACCTGTTCTAACTGACTGGTAAGTTGTTTTTTCTTAATTTTACGTCTGATCCTGAGCAATCCTGAGAAAGGCGTATCGGTGACTTCAAACTAGGTAAGTAAACTAAACAATACGTTTCATGTTCCTTTCGAAAATTCAGTTGTTTACTTAGATTAATAAAGCCGTTGTTCATTGTATTTTTCTATTAATTGGTTCACCTAAAGATTAAAAATTGTGTTCGCGCAGATATCTATACCCTTGAATACAAAGGGAATGTCAGGATCCTTGACATTGTACCTAGGCAGCTAGGTACCACCTGATACGGGGTTCTCCCTGTTGTACCAAATCAATCATTGAAAATTCAGACTGTGCTAGTTATTATATTCAGATTGTAAGCGACATAGCTCGTCCGTGTCCCTATTAACTTTAATACCACCTAAGTATGGTGTTCATTGAAAAAACAAGATCAACAAGCAGGTAGGGTTTCGAAAATCCGGTATTGTTCCGGATTGGCGAATGCAGCGTTATGATGTTCCGTATTATAAATTCACGTTACTAATCCCAGAATTTGTTTTTTACCTAGATATCACTAAGTTTTGCAATGATCTTACGTGCTACACACGTTCTATTAAAGGTCGCTCGCTACCTTAATTCTACTCGTAAATTAAGATAGCGAGCGAGATGGTGCTTGGTACCTACCTTAAATTTGCAATTTATTTTTACCTAGGTACTTAATGTCTTAATTTTGTGAAGGTTCCAAAAATTCGCACATGTGAATTCCTTGTCTGTACCTACACTTAAGTTCTTTACTACCTTATTCATTTAGCTGTAGAAATTACAAGTCTCGTCAACCAGTTTGAACCATGTGTCCATCGTGCAGATGTGACTACCTACCAAAGCTATGTTCTTCCTTCCCTTTCGACATTACGGCGTGGCCCTGAATCCCAGCACATAGTTTCCACTGACTGCAAGTGGATTCAGTTTGACTTGTCAGACACTATCTGACAGGCTGTAGATAGAGTCATTTTTTGGAAAATTAAGTTCTCGAGTGGCGACAATGAGTCCTAGTCCCTAGGCAGGGTACCTACTCACCTGCCACCATGTAGCACGTAACGTAGCATGTAACGTATCCAACCTTCAAGTGAGTACATCTCGTCCACTGTCATCGCGTATCTTGCTGCGAGCTCCTGGATCCTACTGCGAGCCGCCTTTGTGCTCGCAGTTATACCACCACTCGGCGGGTCGCTGCGATCTCCTTGCGAACCACGCGCGAGCAGCTCGCAGCGCGGGCTCGTGCCTATGTACCTACTCACTTGATACCTACATTATCTGATACATTTTTTTTATCCACAACGAGGAAGCTCTTGGCCTGTATCTATCTTTATCATTACATGCTACACGGCTAAATGAGTACCTACCCTGCTTTAGGCAGAGCGACGATCTTTTGATGGTCGCGGGAAGTTTGGATGCGAGCAGCTGTAGGTACAGGACCGGTCGTTCTTGAAATCTTTGAGGAATGCCTTTTCCAGAAGTCCACGTCATTTGAAAAATTACCTACCTAATTGATTTTGAAAACCGTGTCAAAATCCGTTGAGGAATTAGGGGATGACGCGGGAAGCCACTTTGTTTTATGTACCTAGTTACTTAAGTACATATTAAAAGAAAACAAATTAGGAAAAATAAAAAACTTGCTGTTTATCTCTTCAGTACTTTATTCGTTTACCGATCTACAAATGCATTTGTACACAGGTAATTTGAAACATTTTATGGCGAACTGTTTGCCCTAACACTCATTATACATCTTGATTTCATAATTTAATTAATAACTACCATTCGCAATTACGAACTTAAAGTTTCACTTTATATTAATACTTATTCAAATTTCCATAAAACAGGTATTGCATACCTTTACGACAGACCAAACAAGGCTCTGTATTGATAACAGTGTCATTAGTATTATAAAAGTTGGCAATTGAAAATCATTTTATTACATGAAGCATACAAAAACAGACAATATTAACATTATAAAGTAAACAAACTCACAGTTAACATTAAATAAATACTTTAATAGTTTTACAGTGAAACATGAATTGAGAACATTTAGTTACCTAAACAAAAACCTACGCTATCGATCAAATATGTAATCAATAATCATGCTGCAGATAATTAATATGAAAGAGTAATCCCACTCTGACCGTTTGGTTATTAGATTCAACAATTAATTTACAACATCAATGGATCACAAGTTGTATGATGCGTCCAAATCCAGACACATAAATTTTCTTATTAAATGCTACCTAAGTACCTACATGTAAATAATGAGATCTAGGGAGTCGATGTTCAAATAATATTTGAAGTTTTCCGGAGTTGAACACTTCTTAGAAAGAAGAAACAACAACTAACCATCTCTCTATTGCGAAAATGGCGAGATACAAACTAAGCCACGGCATGTCACGAAAACTTATCTCATTTATTTAGGCATGAAATTGCAAGCAAAGGATTTTGACAAATTTTTACTATTGTTCGTAACAACGGCTCGTAAATTAAATTACATTTAAGTATTAAAAACATCAATTGTATGCCACAGAAGAATACATCTCTTCATACAAACAGATTGCGCATTTGCTTGCGCTATGTAACTCCATGCTCAAGCAAAAATTATGCTCGGAGATTGACCAATAGGTACGAGGATGAGTAAATTAGGTAATTCGTTAAAAACCTGACATCTAGATTCTCTTCTCTAACCGGTTGGTTAGATTGTAGATGGTTATCTAAAAACTGTGAATTTGTGAACTCGGCCTAAACTTTTTGAAAGTTACAATTTTTTAATGGACACTATCCATTTACTACACAATGTAGTCAATAGTAACGTTTAACATCACTAGAGCTTCCCATTTCCTATTTAAGTTTTTTTATGTTAATTTTCCTAATGCTTATAAAAAATACACAGTTTTGAATCCTTTCAAAATAGCTACATGTTATTTTAGGTAATTTTGTATTCTATTTCGATTCCAAACAAAATAGATCACATCGTGTAGCTATGTTAATTAACGTAGAGTCGATGTAACAAATTCAAGGGTCTTTAGCAGAGGTGGGCAAACTTTTTCCAGAAATACACCATGTACTCTACAGGGTGTTAGGTAAATGGGTATATGAGCCGACACTAGCCCATGTTAACATGGGCATATAAATGGTATGGTGAAGTCAGAAATTTGATATCATCATTTTAATTTTTTTATATTTCATACAAAATAATTTTTATAAAATCCGATTTGTATGGAAATTAAAATAATTAAAATGAAGATATCAATTTTCTGACTTCACCATACCATTTATATGACCATGTTAACATGGGCTAGTGTCGGCTCATATACCCATTTACCTAACACCCTGTATATTGAGGTACCCTAGATCGTAAATTATTAATTCAATACCCTTTTCATTGCATTGATGATTGTCAAAAGATGCAAGGGGACACGAATTTTTGTGTCAGAGTCGGCCAAATATGGTCAAGGCATGAAACATACATTTGTCTACCCCTGTAATAGAGCTTTTTGAGATTTGGTTAATTAGCCGTCTGTTATTAATTACTTACTGTCTCTAGACTAGACTCTAATGTGTACTTACTTGCAAAGTTTTTTTAGAAAAATCTACTTTTATATTAAGTCCTGATTCACATTGCATTTTTTCATAGGTATTAACTATTCAGGATTCGTTTTATTGTGAACTTTACAACTATAAAACTGGAAGAATTTTAGTTTTAATATGAATTGATTTTTACACAAGTTGATGCTATTGTAACAGACGGCTAAGTATATAGGTTCTACCCGATTGTTGGTCACATTAAAATTTAATTACATTTTTGTATTTGTACGTTTCAACTACTGATTTCCATATTTTAGTTAGATACAAATGGAATGGTTTTATAAACAATACTCTCAATCGAAGTAATCATATCTCAGACAGTATAGAGATATAGAGTAGGTATAGAGAGAGATAGAGTATTCAAGACTCGTAAAAATATGAAAAAATGTCTCCAATAATTGGGACACATTTTTTAATGCAAGTTCGTGTGATTGAACGCATAAGTAGAGATTATTTAAAATTTATTCATACATTTAAACTCTTGAAATGTTTGACTTTATAAATATGAATTATTTAAAGCAGACACAATCACAGAAATTATTATAAATTATAATTTAAAAATATACAGGTTGGCCAAAACAGTGAGGTCTAAAAGAAAAATTTAGATTCCTTATATCAAGGTGTACCTAAATCACCCCCATGTATATAGTATGATTGTGCTTAGTTTAGGAGATAGAGTTAATTTTGTGATATTTTAAAGTTTTATGACCTAGTAGGCTTTAAACATTTTTATCTTTTTTTTGGGTTGACTTTTTTCGGATTTCTTTCTTTCGACAGATTTGTTATTAATTGCAGATGTTTGAAAAAAATAATCACCTTCCTATCTTTGATTCAAGATACAAAAGTTTTGCTAGAAACATTAAAATTATGCTTTTATCAGAATACTATAAAATTTTCAACTTAAAAGTTTAAGTATAAAAAAGAACTTCCATAGGTCCAAAACCATTTTAAAAACTTCGCCGTTTCCTGAACATTCATAATAATACAAAAAAACATGTACTTAATGGGCCACTATTTCCTGTAATCGGTCCACTAAAGTGGTAAGTCGGAGATTCCGTTACATGTTTTTGAATTTCTTAGAGTGAATTAATATTGGGAATCCTCTAAGTTTACATTACGTAGAACAGATTTAGAGCAGTAACTGGACAGAACATGTTTTTATTCTCAACGAGGAAGCTCTTGCCCTTCATCACACCTGGCGGAAACTGATGATTGGGCTGAAGGTGGAAGGGAACTTCAACTACAGAGGAACTATAGCTTCCTACCTCCAAATGCCGGAATACAGTATTGCTATTAACATTATTGCAGGCCTCCTACTAGGTGGACCGACGATCTGGTAAAGGTCGCGGGAAGAGCCTGGATGCGGGTAGCGCAGGACCGTTCATTGTGGAAAACTTTGGGGGAGGCCTTTGTCCAGCAGTGGACGTCATTTGGCTGAAACGACGATTAACATTATTGTTATAGTGACAGACTTAGGAAAATAGATTTGCTAGCCAGGCAGACTTAGATCAAACCCTACCGCCAACCAAACCGAGCAGAAAATTTCACCTCCACTGGAAATCAAACCCGGGACCTCTGAAACTTACCTCTTACCAGTTGAAGACAGAGGCAGTTGTTACATTTGAAATACCTACTACAGTGAGAAGAAGAAGGAGGGATATTTGGTTTATGTTCATTAAAACTTACTTAAAATAACAATGTGTTCCAGAATTTGGAGGTAGGAAGCCATAGTTCCTCTGTAGTTGAAGTTCCCTTCCACCTTCAGCCTAATCATCAGTTTCCACCAGGTGTGATGAAGGGCAAGAGCTTCCTTGTTGAGAATAAAAACTTGTTCTATCCAGTTACTGCTCTAAATCTGTTCTACGTAATGTAAACTTAGAGGATTCCCAATATTAATTCACTCTAAGAAAGTCAAAAACATGTAACGGAATCTCCGACTTACCACTTTAGTGGACCGATTACAGGAAATAGTGGCCCATTAAGTACATGTTTTTTTGTATTATTATGAATTTTAAGGAAACGGCGCAGTTTTTAAAATGGTTTTGGACCTATGGAAGTTCTTTTTTTTACTTAAACTTTTAAGTTGAAAATTTGATAGTGTTCTGATAAAAGCATAATTTTAATGTTTCTAGCAAAACTTTTGTATCTTGAATCAAAGATAGGAAGGTGATTATTTTTTTCAAACATCTGCAATTAATAATAAATCTGTCGAAAAAAAGAAATCTGAGAAAAGTCACCCCCAAAAAAAGATAAAAATGTTTAAAGCCTACTAGGTCACAAAATTTTAAAATATCACAAAATTAACTCTATCTCCTAAACTAAGCACAATCGTATTACATACATGGGGGTTATTTAGGTACACCTTGATGTAACGAATCTAAATTTTTCTTTTAGACCTCACTGTTTTGGCCACCCTGTATACAAATAATAAAAATATAACGATAAAATTAAAACTATGATAACATTGAAAAATAAACATAACAATAAAGTTAACAATACTTAATATAAAAAAATATATACCTATTATCATAATGGACAATGTTTTTACTAGAATATGAATGGTAACTGACCTGACCACTTTAAAGGTGCTTTGGTTTCGGTTACGATCATTATAATGATTCTCCTGGAGCTTACATGATGCAATCAATATAAGGTAGACAAGCAAAGCTTTCTTTCTTTCTGATTTAGACTGAATTGATGTACTTTAGATCTACATAAAACCAAAAAAGCCCATACATTTTCAAACATATAGGCAGGTATTAAATTACACTTAACTACAGACAGAGCTACGCTTTCTTTGCCGATACATAGATAATATTTATTTACACCATATTAATTTACAAAATAGTTCAATTTCGTCTAAGATAACATGAATATTTTCTACAAGAAAAATCTTAATAGCATTAAATACAAAAACCTTCATTCCAAAAACTGAGAACCTTTTCATAGTAGGTTTTGTGGAGAACCACTAGAAAGTTACAAACAACTATGAAGAGATAGTCAGACGTCACTTATTTAAAATCTACCTAATCAATTGAATTTAGCTTGATATTTTTGCCTCTGGTACCTACTCTACAATAACTTAAGTAGGTATTTTCTAAACCAAACAAATTTTCCTTCATTCGTTTTTATAGACATGAGAAGAAATTTAAAGACGGAAATACCTACCCTACGTTTAAACTCATACAAATTTTAAGTAAATTTTTATAAATATTAATAATACTTAATTTTTCACGTTAGCCACGTTAAAAAAGCAAATTATTGTGTCTGGTTTACTTCATTGGATGGAAATATCGAATTAGGTTCTATAAAATTGTCTAAGTCTTGTTACAGATTCGAAGCACTAAATAAATACCTACCTACTTATTCATCATTACCTATTCCCGAAAGTTGATTTCAAGGTTTCAATCTATAACGTTTCCCATTTTTAAAACGTTTGTCGTTAAAACGTTTATGTAATTATATTCAATTTAACATAATAAATACTAAAAACTCCCACTTGAGCAGGATAATATTTAATAATACTAACTAAGCGTACTTACTCAAACTCTCACCAGGCTAATTGTGATGCTCCTCATCATATTGTGATGTGAATAACCTTCCCATCAACCATCAATATCCTCTCCGAAATTCCTCTTATATTGTAACCAAGCCCGTGATTATTGGTCTTCTTAAACTTATATTACCTTTTATATTTTTTTCTAAAATAATTGTACCGAAATACACTAGAATTGGTAACATTTCCTGATCAAGTTAGTAGAATGTGTGTTAGTGATTCAAAATAGAAAATAGCTAATGTAACTCTGATTCGTAGTTCGTAGTTAATTGAAACAAAATTTAAGGAAGATCATAAAAATCATCAAGGATGTGCCGGGTACTAGAGGCACGAATCTCAAGCTATATCGATACCACCGTACCATGCTATAAATCTCTCTACAAACACGGTTATGTACAGAAAATAACCGCATTTATAACATGATACCTTTAGATTTAGAATTCTGTGTCAAAAATACTTTTTTCAACGGAATGTGTTTGTAGTTTGGTCTCCTTTTGGTCTAGAAGTTGTGCGATTTAGTTTCATTTTTGTCAATTTAACTTTTACATTATGAAATCATGCCATAGGTATGCAGGCACTCCTAAAACTACTTACGTCGAATACAATATAACGTAAATATAACCCACACACTAGCCGCTGTAACTTTTTAAATAACTATTACCTAATAATCGTAAGCTGAAGCGTTCTAAGGTAAAAAAGAAAATTATTGTCGTAACATAATACGAGTACACAACTAATAAAATATTTATATTCGTGAAAATCGAGGCGTCCCACTAGAATCCCGAATATTCTTAATTATAATACATTCACTAAGTTTTAAAAAGATTCACGGAGCGTCCGTAGTCCGTACCATCCCAAAAAAGTGGATTTACTTTGCCACTCATATTAAAAAAAAAAGAAAAAACAACAAAAAATAAGCTAACTTTACATTTACATTACTATAAAATGTCATGACTTTGGCATTATTTACAAGAATCCCCTGAAAAATAACTTTGAAGTTATGCTACCTTTAGGCCATTTGTTAAAAATAACATTCGATAACTTTGAAAGATAAAAATCAACAACATCAACTTGCTAGCCTACTTGTAAATAAAAAATTATATTATTTTATAATAATGCAGTTACATTTTGGCACTAGCTTATTATACAGCCGGAAGGATGAGTTCACACCGAGGTATAGCGTTTTTGAAAATTCTGACTCGCACTTAGGAAGTCTTAGAAAACACTTTATATGTAGGCCATCGAGCCTTTGATCAGTAAATTAGGAAATTATTTTCAATTCAATGATTAGGAAAAAATGGAAGCATCTCAGATAATTTACTCTTTGTTAACTTTAATCGGTACATAATAATACTCATGTTAAGTCACCTCATTAGGTACTTAATATTCCTTCGACTGTGCATCGGATACCTTTTCATTAATTGTAGAAATTGGCATAGAATAGAAAAGCTAAAAGATCCAACTTGTTATCCTGTTTCTATTTTTATGAAATACAAATACAATTAGTCAAATACATACCTATTACAAATCGCGCAGATAAATAGGTACATGTGCGTTTGTGGAAATATTATTTTCTAACACATAGAAAGAAATTGCCATTTCAACATTTATTAATTAACTTGTCTTTAAGTTCAATTTGTGTGATTGAAACCTTAGTTTGTATGCTTACAGACTGCACATTTATTCTTTATCTACTTCGTGATAGGGAAGTAGACTCTTGGCTTGTTTGACTAGAATTTTATCCGTATTTGGTATGAGCACTTTGGTGTTAATTAACACACAGAATTCTGCATTGGGTTTTGATAACACTTATTAATCTATTTTTTTATATTACCGTAACATGAATTAAGAATATTATAACCATAACATTAAGTGAGAAACAATGCATGCAATTCAACTACAATGGAAAATCTTTGGAAGTCAACATTTGAAATTATTACTATTTTAGCTTATTCAATTTATAGTAGCTGTGTTGAAGTGTAATTTATATTGAACCGAAATGGCCATCTTATTGCGCCCTGTTAATTATACTTAAGTTAATACTTAACTAAATCATCATCAATCATCAGTGTGAGTAGGTAAAGTGGAAGAGAGAAGCTTGTATCTGGTTAGGGGAAGTTTGATTCTGGAGCGAGAAACGGGCACGGAATTAGGGTTCTTTTTTGGAAGAATCGGCGCTCGGTGTGGCGTTTGGCTGTACGCTGATACGGACCTCACCTGTGGGGCCCACCACGATTTTCACCTGAAAATGAAACAAATAACTATTACATTTTAATTTGTACCTACAATTTTAAAAGACGAGGGAAATAGACCGTTTTAGAAACTAATTTATATACAGCATTGTTGTGGCATTGTGTTTAGGTAACTTATAAGTTCAGAAAATCGTTCTTTGGACCTTCCGGAAGCCGTTTCATCGCTGCGGCATTTGTTTGATGCGGGTACGGTGTTGCACACCATGATTTTCCCATATTACTTATATTTAGTAGCAGTATTTGATCTGATGGACGAACGACGTATGTCTGACGCCAAAGTCGAGACGAAACTAGAGGACAATTTACAGTTCTCATATTCGCTTAGTAATACGGTTGCTTGTGGAGGTGATAGGAGCTTTCTGAGGTGTTTATTAATGTTATCAGACTCACAATGTATTAAATCTTTAAAGCAATTAACATTTGCAAGCTATGCAACTAGAACATACCTAGTCCCCGCGTCAGACGTTCATGGCATAATACACGGGGTTGGGCGGCGCGGCCATGGGCGACGTGGCAGCGGGGGCCACGGGCCCGCTGGCCGCGCCCTCGGGGGCCCCGCGCGCCGCCCTTGACGGCGAACCTGGCGCCGGCTGGTATAACGGAGCGGCCACCTGGAAATAGCCAGGCTTGTTGTACTTAACGACTAAAGCGCGCTTGAAAGTTTGCTTAGCTAGATGCTTCGCGAAAAAATCCATGATCTCCGGCGATTTGCTATACTTGTTACTATATTATTCTAATCAGGAACAGAGTAATGTCTTTTACTGTGCAGTTATTTATAATGAAGATACAACTGAATTTTAGAAAGGTATGTTTATTTACTTTTCAGGTCATCTGTCCCTCGCCTTGCAATATTTACATTATTGGAAGCAAACATGTCCGATAAAAATCCAATTTCTTCCGCTTTAATACTCTATGAGTAATTTTGTCCCGGGTTTGATTTTCCCCCGGACAAAATTAACTGTCATTGTCATCGTTTTGGCGCCCAAACTAAGTATAGGAGTTGCTGAAAACACCTTACGTAAACAGACTGTTTTTCAAGTTTACTTTTGTTGTTTAGATCCGCCCATTGGCGCAGTTACACTATGCGGGAAATTGACTGAAACGAAACGCGAGCACGCACACCGAAGAATGGGCGACGCACGACGAAACTAACTGCAATGCGTGTTTACATTATAAGTAATAATATGTCTCTATCAATTTCTCGCATAGTGTAACTGCGCCATATACCTTATAGCTTGATTCGATTTTCGATTCGATAAAAAAGTGCCGCTTGTCTATCTATCCCCACAGCACAGTCAGTACCATAGGAAATTGATACAGAATACTATGGACCCAAGGGCTACAAACTATCGACGCCACCGACAAAGCAAACTGTCAGAACCACAGTCAGAACATCCATATCTGTGGTCAGAACCTTTCCCACGTGGCCGCGTTGGAAAACAGTTGGCAAAGCGTTTACGGCTGCCGCCGCTAGATGGCGTTACGTGTATCTTACGCAGCGTGGTAGCGTGTTTTGGTTAGACACGCGGTAGCGTAATCTTTATAAAATTTTAAATACAGTTTTACATTTGAATGGTATTGGAAATTTAAAAGGCTTTAAAGTGGTTTATACTTCGTATGTATTATTAAAATTTCGAAGTTTTTTCTATTTAACTGTAGCTTTTAGTAAGTTATATTCACAATTTTCAACAATTTCAAATTATCAAAATCATGATGGCAACTATTAAAAATTCGCAATGCAAAAATTTTATGCGGCAACTAGCACAAGCAGCTTAAATTAATATCTAACCATAATGGGATTAATTTGTAAAAATCGCTAGCACACAGCTGTTTTTAAATATAATTCTGCGTACATTTTTATTGTTTGTAAGGTGCGCTACACACATTAAGCGGGAAAACTCTTTGAAAATCGAACGTCGTTAAAGATCAAATCAACGGCTTTGCTGTTCGGCAAATGCTGTCGAACCGAAATGTGGTACCCCGCTCAAATGTGTAACGGCCCTGTCAGTATTGACTTACTTTTTCCGAATAACAGATCATTTGTTTGCCGCCGCCCGGAGGAGGTGCCGGCACTGGTCTGTATCTAGCTGGTGCCGGGCACAGGTTCTGAAATATAAACAATAAATAAGTTAATACGAGTATCAGTATCATTCCTGTTACAAAATGGCAATCTTGTGAAAAACGAATCGTTTATTTAACTAGTGGCGCCCATTAAAATATTGCCTCCTTTTTCAGGCAATCAGTTACATGGGTTCAGAGTGTCACAAAAACTGTGTCAGTAAAGGCTAAGCTTTGTTATTATACCATGAGTGTTGTAAGATTAGTGTTTCTTTTTACTAGGACTACCTAATTTAAACAAAAACCATTCTGTTCCTAGCGCATGACTAGAGTTACGAAAGTTACAATGTTATTACAAAAGTTAAAAAGTTGAATGTTAGTTTAAAATGATATTTCCCTATTAAAGTCAATTTAAACAATGCCCTTATACTTAGTTTATCATTGTGTAACTATAAAATCTTTTTAAGACCAGACAGATATTATTTCAATTCATAATACAGGCCCTGAAGTGGAGTACACCTATTTTGACTAAGATATAATGTAGTTTAGGCTTGTAGATTTATACGAACCTGTATCTGTAGAGCGTGGGTATATTGCGCCCTCTGCGGCTGTGCGGCCGCGGGCTGCGGCGTACTTGTGGCGCCGCGGCTGGCCTGCTGGTAGTACGAGTGCATGCGGCTGTCTGGAATGCCCCAAATATTCAATTAGAGCAGCCACTGATTATTACTATGTAAAACATTCAAGATGCTTGCTATAGGCAGCAGGTAGGCAGGCAGGCAGACGAAATTTTGAACTTAATGTCTTGATTATAAAATGGTCATATTTGTGTTGGCGTCACATACAGAAGGTACACACAACCGCGAACGCACCCCCCAACACTTCTCTCAAGCATGCTCCATTTTTTCTCAGAAAGGCGCGGCGCGTACACTTGAATATATTCGCGAAAAAACCGTCGGGAGTGCTGTTATGAATTGCAAAAATGCTACTGTTGTGACAAACGCGATACATTTCACCTTTATATAAACCAGTCGCTGGCATAGGTGACCGCATAAGCCGCACACCAACAAAATGATCAACGCTTTTCCACGCGAGTCCGACGCGTTGTAAATGTGGTGCACTCGCCACGCGGGTTTTAAACGGATTTCGCTGTTATGGTTTCGCGGTGATGGAGGGACGCCAGAGGCGTCATAATTTAACAAATTATTATCGACTTTTATTGGCTCTATTTTAACACTAAAGTAGACGTTGGTGTGCAGAAAAACTAAAATAGGTAATTTATCAAATTGTAGATCTGCTGTGAATTGTGACATTGGGTAAAGATGTTAATTATTTAGGTGATCCTAAACTTGTATTTAAATACTTAATAAAATGATATTAAGGAAGGTATTAGACTATTATTAGTTACTTAGATTGACCATATTTCGCAATCGGGTATTAATATAGTCAAACGAAACAAAATAGCAATAAATCCAACCGTAGACAATTTGAGAAAGCTTTTTCAATTTCCATCCATCAACATTTAAAATGGTACAATTTGCGGACAGAAATCGTGGACAAATCGAGACAAACCGGATTGGCAGCGATAAAGCGCTCTCTTTGCTTTATTTATTGTCAGCTACGTAAGTCATTTAAAAGGACACCGAAAACAATCCGAGTTCTCTAATTTATTTCACATTTTTCACGGCACCGCCCCTTTACTTCAGTCAATATTCGTTTGTTTCTATCGTAATTTCATTATTTGTGAAAATGTTATTTGCGATTTTACCATAGCATTTTACTGTAATCTTAATTATGAAGAATTTACGAGTACAATAAAATAAATATACCTAAATAAATACTGACCGTATTGTATTAAATTGATGATTGAGTGTCTTAAGTGAATTTATCAGAAGTTTTATAATTAGACTTCGTAAAATCTATTCATATAATGTAATCATTGTTGTAGGTCGAATTTACACAAAACAAATAGGTGTTTTAAACATAAACTATAAACCAATTACGATGTGAGTCAAAATATTTTACTTTGGAAAACTTGTTTCGTTACTTGTTAGTCTTTAGTTCAATGAAAGGTAAACTTAAACTGAAATTTCAAAAGGCAAGTCTAACGAGAATAACGAGATAGAAATTGATAGAACTCACGAAAGTTGTGAGTTTGCACTAGCGCTAATTATTTTAACAAGTATTACAAAGAGGGCATGCGAAGAAATATGGCAACCTGCTAATTAACTGTAATGCCTCGCTTTCGCATCGTCGTGATATATCGTCGAAAGGAATATTCTTAATACAGAATACTTGCCGACATTAATCCTATAACGTCTACAAATACCTATTTAAAAAAGGACGTTAAGTACGAAGCATTTCAACAGCAGCAGTTTACTGGGAATATTATTAGGAGGGTTGCAGTTAGGAATTTCATACAAGAAAATAAAGTGGACATTGGAATCTATTTACGAATACTTGATAGAGAAAATAAGTGTTTGAAGTAGAGCGAGTAAGTAGAGTTTTATATGTCTGAAAAGGGGACTAAAGCCAGGGCTACACTAGGGGACAAAAGTGCCTCGATACGTATTGGCGACAAGCAATTTCGAATGAATTTTGCTTGACCATTTGGCAAATCGTGCAACAAGTCGGTAGCGACGTCAAGTGAAGCTGTGCAACTTTGCGAAACTTCGCCTGACGACTCATATCTATACATTAAGTTATCTCAAGGCCGTGGAATTCAGGACACCTGTCACATGATACATCATGTTGTATGTCGAGGGAAGTCCGTCAAAGTCGCACTACTTCACCCGTCGTTGCTGGCGACTCACTTCCGGGACATTTAATTTTTGTCCCCTACTTTTTTGGGCTTGAGGAGAACATTGAAGGCAGGACTTTTCAACGTGGATGGGTACATGCAACAGTTTGCAATTATATTCTGCGTTTTTATACCAAATTCTTCGCCAAGCTGAGGTGCCCAGGCCGCAGAAACGCGCGTTTGTATAAATTGACACGGGCCGGTCTGAACGATGTTCTTCTGATCGTGATTGTGATGCGAATGTAAGTGGTTATCTGCAAGTGAAATCATCACTTAAAGGTTGTCATTTCTCGGTCAAGTCTTGGCTTTTGGACCTGGGTCCAGAATGGTTGGCTCGAAGTTAAAAAAATAACGCTCTTTAGGTAATCTGGACTAGATCGGTTGTTACTGTTGACTGTCAAGCCGGTCTATGTTCCTTGGATTGTTTGTTCATTGACTTCATATGCCTATCTGACTTCTTGTGAAAATCTATGTAGAATATCTTAAGCCAACATTGATAGTTAAAAGTTACAGAAAGAGAGATTTACTGAACAAACTTTCCTAGCGATATTGTAGTTGCTTTTAAAAGTTTTCTCATCAATTTCTTCTGTTACGAATGAAATAACGTTTGGAAAGTTTAAATCGACGAAATTAATCCAACAAACAAGAGTTAATCACAGTTGCTGAATATTCCGGGAAAGCCTTTATCGTTACTACTTGACTCTTGCGTACCCAACTCACGTTACTCGCTGATAAGAGTATACCTTCCTTGTCGAGTGTGATTGGCAACCTCGGTGTCAAGAGCTCCGGAACGTGTATAGATTGTGTGGTCTCTATCCTCTCTACAATCATTTCGCTTTGTAATTTGATTAAACTATACACACCATATTATATTCTACAGTGCCCAGATTAAGGGCGAGTGCACACTGCCGCTCCAATACCCACGCAAATTGCGAGTTTGGCCCCACCGCACGTGAATAGCGAGCCTGCAAAGCAAGCTTGCTATTCTAACAGGTATCGTGGTTGGTGTTCCGTAAGGTATTGAACAACGTATATCTATCAGATACCTACGAGCTTAGTTCAGCTTAGTTTGCGTGCCTCCAGGAACTATGATCAGATTTTGCCTAAGTATTATACCTGTATGTGTTGTAATTGTGTACCTAAAGGTGTTGAAGTTTCTAATAAAAGTTCGTGAGTGTTGTTTTTGTTGGAGGTGTGTAAACTGTGCTTTTATCCGCCAGATTCTGAGAATTCTTTCACTAAAGCCACGCTATTTTTGGAAATCCAATAATATTTCGTAAAAGGGCTGTTCAATAATGACTGCTTCCTTCACTTCCTCATCTTGAGTGATATACAGAGTGTTGCACCTTTACTGTTTTGTCAACCTGTGCCTTAATATACCTGTACCTACTGTATTCCCTTAGTTAAATGGGACATTGCCGTTGTCACCGTTCCTAAAATAATATGTATGTTTGTAAAAAAAAAATTATATTTAAACCCTACGCATAGTTATTAAACCTGTATTTCTTGTACCAACAAACTTAATAAACACAAATATATCAGGTGCGATTGTGGTCAAATACCTGCCTTGTTAATCTTGTTATGCATAAAAAAAAAGTATGTAGAAAACTAATAGCAATAACAATTAAGTAATTCAAATAACACTTACAGTCATTGGCGGTCCAGTGCGCCCCATAATCGTGGTGCTGGTAGTGGTAGTGTTGACTGTACGGCACGTAGAGGAGCTGGTGGTGATTCCGTATCGGGGGAGGCGACTCCGGCCGCCGGCACCGCGGCGCCGCGCGTACCGGCGACGTCTGCTCGGAACTGGTCTGCGAGCTGTATAGCTCTTGACTGCTGTCAGAACAGCTAAAATAAAACACCGGCTTGAATAAAGATAATGACGGATTGGGAACCTCCTCATTCTTTGAAGTCGGTTGAAATGCTGTTGATGGCTGTAAGGTCGCAGAATTTTTACGAAGCCTTTTAATTTCTTGTTGCAGAAATTCGATAATGCTTTATGAAAAACAATGGAAATTCAATAGAATTACGAATTCAATGCATAGGTGTTAAGTGTAAGCAAACGTACTACAAGTTATTACGAGTAAGTACCTGAATGTTTCACGTTGAAAAGGTTTTTAAGAGAATTTACTGAACCTTAAGATACTAAATATTACGAGAAGGACAAATAAACAAAGTGCTAAACAAAGTCTGAGGTGTGAATTTACTTAGGACGTTTCAATCATTCGATTATACTAAAGAATGATCCTGGATAAAGGAAAAAAAACCCGCTGGTCCCGGTTAATGTGTACTTAAAGTAACTACCTAATTAGTACTACGAGTCCGAGTGTATCCAAATAGAATCCTACTTAACGCCCCTTTTGTGTTCTCAACCTCTAAACAGTCTTGCCTATTTGTAAAAGCTACTAACCTATTCTATCGTTGCTTCTAGAAGCCAAAATAGAATTATTATGTAGCAGGTCTCAGCAATTCTATTACCAAAGTGTATCATCGCCTAGCATTAATAACTGTCGATGTTTTGGGATCTAACCCACATCCATAAACAAAAGCAGTGTTACATGACGTATATAGGAGTATACTCGTATGTGGCTCATACATAATAGATGAGTTAAAACTTAAAATGGACCCCAAAGTAGAGCCGATACACAATAACACTCTCAGGCAGTGACAGGGCTGATTGGTTCGACTAATTCCAAATCGGTGCAGACGATGCGACCAATAACTAACGCAAAACTTTTATATTTATACCAAAGCCAGTTCCGTAACTGACCCGCTTTAGATTCGACGTTCCCATTAAAGTGACAAACTAATTCTGTAATGTTAGTAATAACTTGTTACTTGAGTTGGAAATACGGAAATACCACTTGTGTGTTACGCGTTCATGGAGATTCAGGGCTTAAGCGAAGTGTTCATTGACGAACTAATCAAACGCATGGAAAAGTACTCGTATTAGTTTCGGGCGGTTTATTTATAGAGTGCATTAGGCACTGAGTGCGCAGCTGAGTTCGCGATCGGATGTAGAACTTTTTAAAACGTAGCTGCTACAAACTTTATCCCCGCAGCTTTAGAGTGCTGTCCATCCAGACAGAAGTATCCGATTTTAGACGGAATCGATTCTCAGTTCTTCTATAAAGGGTACTAGTTTCTGGATCCAAAACAGCAGACATTCGTTCTAAATACCGTCATTTGTTTTTTTTTAAATAGCATTATTTCTTACCCAATATTGGCGTAAAGCGAGCAGTTCCTATACATTGGGTCTTGGTGCCGATGTTGGGTGTGCGCGTAGTGCACATAGGTGGCCACATTCTGCGAGTGCGCGTAGCAACTCTCGCTGTGTTGCTGCTGCGGCACGGGGGTGGCACACTGGCGGGCTGTCACGTAGTCTGATGATTTCGTGGACCTAGATTAAATGTATTTTTTAGGAACAATGTAGTTTTTGACGACCATTCTAAAAAAAGATATTTCCTAAAAGTCCTGCGTAGCCTGGATCTACAGCTTGCCCGTTAACCAGCGAGGGCTTAGTTTTCCCGGAGGAAAGTTGAAAAACTGCTGTTGGGCACGCAACGAAATTAATCAGTAGAAAATAACGAGAAATTAAGAATCGACTTCTCTTCATTGTATTGTTCCATGGAAACGGATAAGGCATTTACATTGGTCTTGCACAGATAAGAAGGAAATTATGCAGCAAATCAATATCAGCTCAAGTCTTCTTGGTGAAGTGTGGAATCTTCAATTTGCTAAATATGGAGCATGACATAGTTGCATTGGAGCTTTTGTAACATTAAACTCACCAATTGGATGTGGCACTGGCCCTGCTCTGCGGCCGTGAATTCAAGTTGGCTTCCGAATAGTACGGCCAGGAGTAGCTGGAGTTAGTGCGCTGGCACGCATGCGCGGGCATCTGCGCGGGAGTCGTGCCCGGTGAAGGCTGGAGCTCGTTCTGCATTTGCTGCAGGATGTCGTCTGATGCTCCAAGCTGTTGCTTGATGGCGATACCCCGGACAGCTGGTCGGCGGTGGAAACCTGGAATAGCGTTTGCAGATAACAATGTGGTCTTCCTAAGGTGTTAGCGACTGAAGAAATGAAATTACCGTCGCTCATATCAAAACGGAATCTCTAGAAATATCTCAACAGTTCTGCCTAAATTCTATGTCCATATGTTCGTACATATTATGGATGATAAACTCGTATTTATGTCAGTGCGATTTGTCAATTTGTGTGTATGTTGAGCTAGCATGTCTATTACAAAGGACATCAGTCAAGTGTAAAGAAGATAGATACGGCCTGAGATCCACATTTCAGTACCAATATTCAAAGGCGTCATAGATTGTCTTTGTTTTCGCTATCTACGTTTCATTCTTACGGGACTATTCCCACCTCTCGTTCTCAACGTTGCCATATCAGCGTGGCCAGAATCTAGGTTGTATATCTTGACCGCCAATAAAATTGTTACATACCTATTACGTGTCTCCATAGACTCGTAATAGACAATGGGCGTTTGGTGGTTTTCTACACATCTCACCGTAGTCATCATGTTCGTCGTCACTGCTTGCGGGCTGCGACTCTTGTCCGTACCGCTGCCGTAGTCGTTCAGTTCGCGGCGCGTTGGCCCGCGCAAACGCTGCTAAACCATCATCACCATCGCCAGCACCTAATATTTAAACATAGACCTTATTTTCTAATACGTAGGCTACAATTTTATCCAAAATATTCTATGAAAACAAAAAACGATCTTAATCCTCCACATACACGCAAAATAATTGATTGATTGGTCAGATTGTGTTACAGGCAAATTGATGTTATTTACAAGTACTGTGTAATCCGATAAACTCTCACCACAGTGATTTTCGTGTAAGGCTTTGTGTTTATTATTTTTATGCTGTTGTTTTTAATGGATTTTAATTGAGTGATGCTATCTGATATTATAAAACCTTCGTTATTAACTACGCGTGTTATAATAATAACCTTAAAAGTATTTCTCTGACGATGAACGTTAAAGGTAAGAAATTGTACCAGGAATTCGATGAAACAACCCCAACCTCATTAAGAATGTAATAAAATAATTGAACCGTGACACGTTTCCTTATAGCTCCGAAATAATATTTTACAAAAAACAAACATTTTCTTAATTAACATAAAGTGTTTAAATGGAAGCCTTTATAAACGTGTGATAATAATCAATTAAGCTTCGAAAAAAGAGCCTTTATTTTCCAACGGACGGAGCAAACCGCAGAAAGGCGCCGCTGAAATCATGATTGACCAATTAACTGCGCGCCGATGTTAATAAAATTCCAGAGAGTCGTATGAACGTAGTTAATAGGAAAACGGAGTAAAATGCTAATTAATGCAGTCTACACCCAACAAACCCAACGATTTGAGTTGACTTTGGCATGTTTTCAAAAGTTATAGAAAGTTGGGCTTGTTCAGTGTTCCCCGTTCCCGTTTTTCGCAGGATCCCGTCACTTATTTTGTGATCCCCTTTAGTAGTTTTCAAACATACAATATACAGTTTACACGACAGTATTGCAAGATCCCGCAAACCTGGATTTGGGAAGGAGCTCTAAATCGTCGATACTTTTGAAAAAAAAAAATGGGCGGGCTTGGTAGAGTCCTTAGCACGTACCAGGGGTGCCTGCCACGACATCTGGGGCAGGGTTTTCGTTGTGCTCGTGGAGGTCGAGGTTAGTGGCTGATGAAGCTGAGGTCCTGTCTCCAGGGGGCACGTAGTAGAAGCCCTCGTGGTGCGCCGCGCTGCCCACACACGCTGTCAAAGGTGCCAGGGTCGATAGGAACTGCCGTCTGGGTTCTGACCTTGGCTATGGATAAAGAATAGAAGTTAGTTCGTTCGTTCGTTTCAGCCGAAAGACGTCCACTACTGGACAAAGGCCTCCCCCAAGGATTTCCATAAAGACCGGTCCTGCGCCGCTCGCATCCAGGCACTTCCCGCGACCTTACCAGATCGTCGGTCTACCTAGTAGTGGGAGGTCTGCCCACGCCACGTCTTTCGGTTCGTGGTCGCCAGTAAGTTAGTAGGTCACTTTGTTTATTTTTTTCTTTCAATCGCAAAAGATTGACTCAAAGTTAATTTAAATATAAAAAGAATCAGGATGAACAGAGTTGAATAGGGGACCGGATCACCAGTCAAATAAGATACCGTTTAGATCAGCTATCAACATACTGTTCGGAGTCATAATAATCGAACTACGTATAGTCCCACGTTTGATATAAATTAAATCAGTTTTTGTTTTACAACAATTAGTTATTTAAGTAAGATGCTTAAAGCACCAGCTCGCCACGTGACCTTCTTCATTCAGCTCTATGCATTTGTAAATACAGCCGCATGACTTGCGCAGTGTTCCACTGGAACTAAAAGCAACAGGTTTATGGCCGAACGGTTCTGCTAGCCCTGTACCCGTATAAACATAACTCAAATGCAACCTTCGGATAGGGCGAGTATTGACATCGACATATTTGAATCACGTAAGCAACCTTATAGTAGTTTGAACGCATTCAGAACCTACATGAATGCCAGTGAAAACAAAATCCGCAATTTCTTTTCGATTCTAGAAATGGGAATAAATAGGCTTTTATAAACATGTTTTTATTTGTTCGTTCTTTGAAAATTGAACTTTAAAACTAGGTTATTCCTACCAGTACTTAAGGTTCCACAGTGTTAACTGGATAGGAATATTCTCGTGAAAAAACAATACTTACTTACTATATAGATAATAGACTCGTATCTCTTATAACGTACGAACTACGGTTATTTAACGGTCTTCCGATTAGTAATAAACAATATTACCTCAGTTAGAAATATTTATTCCTATTCTCTTTTGAGAACAAACAGATAAGCCGATTCCGCGATGTGGCGTCACAAAGCTTAGTTCTGCCGTACGAATATAGTTTCCATTTCCTAATGAACAGACACGCCACCCGGTGTTTAGAGTCCGCTCGGTGCTGGTCGAAGGTGCATTAAAGCCTAATGGATTGATGCTGTTACTGCGAACTGACTGATCGGATCGGCAGCCAATGTGCCGCATGAAACACAAATTACCGGGAAAACAGAAATACTCGTACATTTCAAACATCAAATTGGACACTGAGCCCATTCAATGAGATCCATGAAAAAGAATTTAAGCGCCTGAAAATTCCTCCTTTTTACTGCACTAAGTACTATTCCTTGTTCTGGAGCAATTTCTGTAATAAAATCCACTAGACTAGATAGAAGGGAACGCGGTCGCAGGATAGGAATAATAGTAATGGAGAGTACTGAGGGCGAAGTAGGTACTCGCAATATGATTACTTGATAGATAAAGAGTTATTAATGTGAGGATGGTACTTTTAACTTTTGTTATTATATGGATTCAAAGGCAGAAGACTAATTAAAGCAGTTAATGTAATAAGTACTCATAATTGCGTCCCATACTCCCATTACAATAAATAATAAACGTCGCGCGTTTCATTCATTTCACATTATTGGCATCGAGCTGAAGAGAATATAATAAATAAATAGCTGACGCTCAACGCCCATGAAACCATTCCGAATATAACCGATTAAATATGAATTGTACCTACTCGTACATATTCTCCATATGTGTACTGTATAAGAGCAATCAGAATGGATTGCCTGATATTTATCAATAGAGCTATATTTTATTAGCAAACGTTGAAATTAGGGTCGCATATTTTATCAACGTTGTTTTTCATTATATTAAGGCTTTTAAGGTTTCAGCCAAAAAACATTCATGCTTTTAAATAATGTGTTAGGCTGAGTTGCACCACCTAACTTTGACCGTAACTATAACGATAACGGGTGGTTCTAGTATGGTGTTTGACAGATTTTTGACGTTTGTCAAAGTTAAAGTAAGATGGTGCAACCCAGCCTTAGTACTTAGTACTTTTAGTGCGGAGGCATTATAGTTTTCCTTTTGCATCTATTCTGTCTATCCCCGCGTAAAGTTTTCATCCATGAGCCTAAATTCTACAAAATTTCTAAATTTAGATTCTCCGTTAGTGTGATTCGGCGTTGCTAAACGATTAGTTGTTGTTATTCGTCGACAATTTGCTAGCGCTCGCAAGTTGAGGCTGGAGACTTCAATTTATGAGACTGCCGTCGTCAGTTTATTTGATAATTGTTAGGCAGAGGTTACATTGACCTACACTTTTTTATTTAGATAACACTAATGTACCTACACCACACAAGACAAGAAAAGAAAAGAATGAAATACACAAAAGAGACGGCGTAATTTAGGCGATCTTATCTTATGGTTTTGCTGAGAAGCATTTAAAAAGTCTTAATTTTAAGTCTGTGGAAAGCATTTTAAAAAATGTTTTGTTCAATAGGTACACAATTAAATGTCTTGATTTTTTTTAATAAGGCCTTATTTAAGACGTATTGTTGTTATTAGCAGAAATATTTCTATAATTAAGATTGCTTTTCTTTATATTTATCTAACATCTTATTCAGACGTGAGTGCTTTAGATTATAGCTAGAACCTTAGATTAATAAAACCTAGATGGATAGTCTTCATACAAACGCTTCGTCAAGAGTGAGGCAAAAATCTTATGTCATTAGTGTAAATTTTGTTGGGGAGTGTAGACAGTGAAGGCGATTTTCCCGAAAGTAGGGAAATTTTTAATACGTTTTTAATTATTTTATAACTAACAAAAACAAAACGCATCATGCACTTACTTATTTATTGAATTCAAAGTACCTACCTAATTACAATAAGATAAATCGACTTAAAAGTCTCGATTTCATAAAAAAGGAAGTGTATTTGTACGGCGAACAATTGGGAAATAAATTTTCTTGTTACTGGTATCATTCCCGTATTTAATTTTTGAAAGCCAAATTCAAGCAAAATACGCGTCGAATCGTAGTACTTACTAATGAATTGTAACACTGGTCACTTTCTTTAGTTTTTCTGATGTATTTGGACACCCTTTCACAGCACAAACCGTCTTAATTAATTAAAAGTCGTCGGACGTGTTTACCAATTTTTCACTTTGACAGTTCATGTGACGTTTACGAGTAAGCCATTCTGGCTCACTAAAATCTGCCTCACCTTTCGTGCACTGACTATCTATCTAGGTTTTATTAATCTAAGGCTAGAACTGAACAACTTTCTGCCTGTTATGTTGAGACGCTTTTATAGATAAACAACGTAGTGCCTAATATTTCTATTAGTAAGAAAATTAAATGTAGGTATTTAAAATCTAATTTGTTTCGTGTTTATTAATTGCAGACTTCAAAGACATAACCTACATATTTGTATCTACTTCTATTCCCAGACGTTCATTTTAAAGTTGGAGTCATTGTTTTAAAACAGTGTTAAATAATTATCTTGCTTGTTTATCTTTTTCTGATAATTTGCAAAATATGTAGCGTAAGTAAATATCATTTCGCCCCGTTTGGGATAGGTTGTAGAGCTAGAGCTCAATTGAATTTCACGTGAGACTTCGTGTTCAGGGGAAGGTTAACATCAGAGTTAGACAGGAACAGAATAATATTCAATTGTAAATAATATTATTATTTAAATCTTGTCCTCATTTTCAGGTCTAGTAGAGCAGATCTCATGAGGCATGTAAAAGCCCTTTGGGCATAGCTTCGAACCTTTTTCTAGCACTTTTAAAACTTGATGATAATATTATGTTAGTACTACTAAAGAGTTTGAACGAAGCGAAGCACACGAACCATTTGTAGTCACTTTTGTGACCCCCTCATAACCCAAAAACTATTTCACATATACGTGTCTTTGGCTCGTAAGTTTTTAACCATGACCTTCGAATTATTTTCATGTCAACGGCACTATTTTGAAACAGAACCTAACTACCACCAATGATTTTTTCGTTGTCACTCTACGAAAACTTACTTATTCAAGGGGACTGAAAATGTGTGACGTACCTTTTGCAGTTCTTGGTGCATGTCCCCTAGATCCGGGGGCTGCTGTCGGTTGGGCACCGGCGCCGAGAGCGTCGAGGACGACGAGCTCGACGACGCGCTCCCAAAAGCCTTCTCGCTGTTCTTGTCGACGCTGTTGAATGACTTGTCACTCGACTTGTCGCTGCTTGTCGACAGCTTGTCGGTGTTGCTCAAACCAGCCGGCGACGATCGATGCTCCTCCGGCTCGTCTTCCACATCGCAAGTCAGCAGCCTGATGCGCTCTGCCAGTGACGTTGTTTCTTGCTACATTGGACAAACAAAACTTGATTAAAATTTTGCTCAACCTGCGGGTTTTAGTCAATGGCAATGGCTAATAATGATTCAATTTCTATTGTGGGCAAATGATAGTTTAATAAATAGGTATGCTGTCAATAATCAATTTAATGATAATGTTTTGTATTTACTTCTGAATGTTTATTGGGTATTTTTTAGGGCTAGTTGAAATGGGTCATTGTTGGAAAAAATAATTAAAGGAGAATGTTATCAGATTCGTTCTTGACACATAAGTTGATCACACCACACACTCTTGTCTAATAAAACTAAACTGGGTCAAGAAAGTGGCGTAAATTCTATTATAGGGTAGCCTCGATTTCATCTTATAAACAATCGGGTGACGGCCGATCTATGGAGCGATCCTCGATTTATTCAAAGAGGAATTTAAAGTACCTATGATCAGGTGATAAATAAATTGCAGCTATTATTAAATTGAACTCTCACGTATCAAAGGCGAGCCTGTCTCGACGTCATAGGATATTGAAATTTATACGAAAGCAAACTGCATAAGAACCTCTTTATCTTCCGTCTACGACGATATCCTTTAACGTTGAAAAATATTTTTACATTTATCCTTTTAGCGCGCAGCAAACTTTTGCAAAATAAGCTTATGATCAACTTTTCTAATAAAATGTTGAACTAAATCCCACTACAAGTTTTGTGCATTAAAAACTTTTCACTTAAAAAACTTGGTTTATAAATAAATCACATTTAATTGCCGCAATGGATGCCTTCTTTTTGTATAATCACTGCTAATTTCTCTGACTAAGTACTTAATTATGTAAGTGTTGATGAATTAAGCTTATTGATACATAAAGTATTTATAGTATTCCAAAACACCGACTTGTAAAAATATGTACGGTGCTAATTTTGTTGTGTAAGTGCCCTAACTATTTATATGCTGCATACGGCAGACTCGGAAACTTACTAATTTCATGGTACACAGGCACAGAGGCATGTATTCTGAAACGACTACCGGCGACGGCTCGAGTTGTGTTGCACAGTATCAGAAATTGGTGCCACTTCAATAAGAGCTTTGACGGTTGCGTTTGAAATTCAAAGCGCCATAGACACTACACGTTTCATGTTTTGCACTACCCAACTGTGTCTATGCCTGTATTTCAACAGGCTTAAACCCAAATTGGCTTTGACTGGACATAAATGTAAAGTGGCAATGTTAGAGGTGTTTGCTGCAGGTCAGACGTACTTTACAGGCCGTGACGTGACGTGAATAAATTGTTAATTGTGGCAGAGGAATTGCGAACTTATTTATCATTTTATTTTCTATTTTTACGCTATTTTAAAAGTTATCCTGCTATTCGCGGCGGAAAAGAAAACAACAAATTAAAGATAATTAAAATCGGTGTAGCCGTTCTTAAGCAGAATAGAATAGAATATTGTTTGTTTGGCACAATACACAATACATGATGTTTCGTACCGAAATGTATTTATGTATGTATGTAGAAATGTATGTAACGTAAAATCAACGAGTGATTTACGTAACTTATTAAATACATTCCAAGAAAACATTAAACCTCTTGAAGTAATGAAGTTTCCCACCAGTGAATGGAGTTTCGTTTTGTTACACATTTTACTACGTGAAATTCCCGCATCTGTTCGTAAGCAATTCGAGTTATCATTGTGTTCACCTTCAGACATTCCAGAGGTCAACACATTCATTTCATTTTTAGAGCGTGAACTTGTCGCTGAGGAGTTTTCTAACGATAATTTCGGGCAGTCGAGTAAAATTATTAACAATAAAGGCGGTAGATTTGGCTCAAAGTCTAGCTCGCGAGCGCCCCCTAGCGGCAATATGGCCGCCGGTCAGCGACAAGCCTTCGCGGCGAACTTCGCGCCCCCTTATTTTCCTGTGTACCCTTGGCTGTTCCCTTGATGGTACAGTGGTAAATAAATTTTAACCGCTGTACCCTTGGCCGTAAAACCCAACCAACTTAAATTGGACACGTGACCAAGAGGACTAGCTTTTCTTGAATTTGGCCAAAAAACAAAACAAATGAACATCGATAAAAACAAATGAAGTAACATGGACGTAGATAAAAGTAAAACCTAATTATAATTAATTAAGTACATTAAAATTAATTAAGTACATAGAATAAAGAAAAAAGGAGGAGGTTATAATAATATTATAACCTCCTCCTTTTTTGAAGTCGGTTAAAAATGGCGTAATATTGTCTTTATTCTATGTACTTAATTAATTTTAATGTACTTAATTAATTAAACATGTAAACAGTTTGTTACAATTGTTTACATCTCGGCCATAACGTGAGCCAATGTAAATCCAATTTTTCGTGTAGGAATTGTTAGAAGCGCCATCACACATTAATTCATTTTGACAATAATGTAAACAAAGCGTTCGATCCGAGTAGCGGTACTAATCAGTCCGTCCCGCTCCCGCTCACGGCGGAGTGTAATAATGTTGTCTCTGTTTCTACGACTGATGCCCAGCTGACTTTAACGTCAACTCGAGATAAGGAAAACGATTCTATTGTGCGTACGAGTACGCGTCTTTCCGTTCTATACATGGCCAGAACGCACCCATAGGAAACTGCTCGTGTATATTTTGGAATGTCCCTTTGTAAATCGGTCACAACAAACTATACACGAATTTTGCGTACTGATCGTGTATAGTTTGTATCGTGGATGGATTCCGTCTTCGCTCCAAACTATACTACACCACTTACAGTTGACTAGTGTGTTTAGTTGATTTGATTTAGTAAAATATGGAATTATTACTTTTATTAGATATTATGCTCGTGCTTTTTCCTCGAGATTAGAAATAAGAACTACCTATATGTAGTATCACGTACGGTGATGCCATTTTTAAATTAATTAATTATTACATAAAATATTATTATTTTACTGAATCTACATATAATAAATCTAGATTTATAACACTAATGTAAGTGGTTTCTGAAATTAAATTGATTAGGTAGATTTCAAATTAAATAACAATTATTTATTAGTGTAATCATAAATTCATTTAAAATGAGAGAGAGTAAATGAAGAAAGTTAAACGTGCGTTATTAACTAAAATTGTCGACCGTTTGGTGTAGTGGTTCGAAACGGATAACTGTTCCGGAGGTAGCGGGTTCGATTCCCGCACAGTAGAGACCGGGGATAGTTGACTAATTTTTTACTAAATCATAATTATTTTTTGTGTTTTCATCCATACAGACAAATAATTCGCATTAATGGATAGAAGAACTATTAAACTAATAAAAAACAACAAAACATAGTTCATTATTAAATATTATCATCATATTTAAATGCATTTTATAGAACATCAACTCTTAGTCAATCTACCCCGGTTCCGGGGTAGATTGACTATATGCCCGGGGTAAGTAGACCTACGTATCAATAAGCAAGAAATTATGAGCAGAGTCAAGTAATAAAACACTATTTTCAATTTAATTGAACTCTTTATTCAAAAACAATTATAATCAGGTACAGGCATCTTTAATAAGTCTTTAAAAAAACTATAAACTCTTAGTATTTAAACTTTTTAAACTAAAATCTTCAATCTTCTTAGATCACATATCAATATTTGTATACAGGGTGTCCCAGATGGGTGAATCAAACTGATAGGGGTAGCTCTAATAATGTAGGTACTATCCCTAAAAAATATGAAAAAAAAAATAAAGCTCATAAGGACACAATTTTTTTTTAAAGTGAAAATAAATCATCTTTGCCTAAGTATCTGGCTATAATTGCTGCGTTTGGAGTTTATTTGTACTTTTTATTACTAATATTAATTGTACATGATCGCTTCGTTTATCTGTAAACAAACTTTTGAAAATAATGACTAGATTTCGAGTTTAGAGAACTTTATTAAAAAAAAATCCGAACTCAATTTTTTTTTTCATATTTTTTTGGGATAGTACATTAGTAGATCTACCTCCCCTAGCAGTTTGATTCACCCATTCTGTGACACCCTGTATAGTACTTTTACGTTATTTCTTCTATTATCTAAACGTGGCGCCGCTTTAGGAAAGGGTCTTATTTCTTCATCGTTCAGTCGTTCGTTTATAGATCCTCATCGTGCTGTAGCAATAAAAAGAATGTATGTATTAAGAATCGAATAAATAGATAATTTTAAAGATATTTTAAACTCAAAATGTTATTGGGGTTGGTTGATTCAACCAGCCCCGAAAGAAATTAGTCTACCAACCCCAAACGACATTTTAAGTTTCGATGGCATGGATAACCTACACACTGCCACCTAATAAAGAAATAACACAAGAAATAATATCAATATGGACTCATAAAACACTCTGACTAATAGGCAAACGGTTAACATAAAATGTGTAGGTACCAAATCAAAAAATATGCAACACGAAAATATTACTTACATGATATGAAAACAAATCACGGGTCACTACTCGAAAACGGCGTGTGCCGGCGACGCGGCGTTACCGACGACTGAGCGGGGGGCGGAGAGTGATGCACGGCTGCGCTGGGATCACACAACACTCAAACCATTGGCGAGTTTTTGGCGGTTAGTCTACCTACCCCTATAGTCAACTATCCCCGGTCTCCCCTACAAACATTAATTTGTGTGCATGAACATATTTGTTTGTATTGGACTGGGTGTCTTATTATTATTATTATTATAAAACTTTATTGCACAATAAAATAGTACAAAAGGTGGACTTAATGCTTCTGTGTATATGTATTTACAAAAAAAAGTATTTAAGTATGTTTATATCCGTTATCTAGTACCCATAGTACAAGCTTTGCTTAGTTTGGGACTAGAAGCGCAGTGTAAAATGTCCAGGGATATTTATTTTTATTTATAAGCTTTTATCTCAAGAACAAAATCATTTTGACATACATAATAATAACACAGGCCTGCAAAATGAGGGTCATAACTTCCTCTCTAGGATTTGATAGCTGATTCTAGGGTATTTTGGTGCGCTGATTACGAATATGTACTTAGTTTTTCTCCATAACCTCCAGATTTTTCAAAAAAGGTACAGATTGAAAATAGGAAAAAAATCACAAGTTTTTACATAAAAAAATATATCTTTAAAGAAGTACAATACTTTTAACTTAAAAAACTACTAAAACATAATAACAACTTATTACTAGACTAAATTACATGTAAATTTTATTTATGGAACCTGGTCCTTTTTTCCTGGAAGCTTCGGTTGTGCGATTTTTGCTTAAATTTCCGGTTTGGATCATCGCGCTTCCATAACCAGCAATAGTCCGCCATCATGCTAGTATTCCATCTGCCTTGATACCGGACTACAAGCTCTTTCAAATCTTGGTGAAACCTTTCGCCTTGTTCTTCGCTAACGGCTCCTAGATTTTTTAGGAAGTAATCAATGCGCGAATTAAGGAAATGAAGTTTAATGCACATATTACAACCCATTACACCAAAAGTTGTAAACATTTTGGCCACTATTTCTTTACATTCGGAGCATAGGCATATCTATAGCATAGGCGAAATGATTTTGAAGCAATTTTTCTGTCCTTTTGACCACTTGCGAAGTTCTAATAAACAAGTCGTACAAATTTTATGAGGAGTCCAAGTTTTGTCTTGGTTACTTAAAACGTATCCAAAATAACTTTCGTAAATATTTTTTACAAAGTCTGTAATGCTGTTTCGTTGATTTTTCCACCATAAATTTCCCGCAAATATTACAAAAACTATTCAGAGAATTTAAACAATGACATTTTAAAGTTTATGTTGCAAGATCCGCAGTTCACTGTTAATTTTATAAATCAGTGCGGGTACTTATACAAAAACCCTTTGGTTTATCTCTATTACACCCTTTTCTAATAATATTTGCAACAATTAAGTAATATTACCTAATCATTAAGTATGAATGAGCTTATTACTAAATTAAGCCAAAATACCCCTTTTTCGACATATTTAAAGCGAATTACATATACTCATTATGTAGTAATTAACAAATTACTGATTTGCAATAACTTCTATGTCCCCTTACACTAATTAAATACAATAAAAATTAAGCTGAAGTAATTTAATGACGTTTTATAAATTTTAAAATGTAGGCGTTCAGACATTTTTGAGAAAATCTTAAATATTCAATATCAAAAAATCCTGACGTGATGGATTTTTTTTATTATTTTTCTCGTAATCAGCACATCAGAAACTATAGAAAACGTTACTCAGATTTCAAAGAGGAAAACCATTGCAGACCTGTGTAATTCTTAATTTAAGAGTTATTGGAGAATTGATAAAATATCAGCCCCAAAACAAATATATTTTCTATGGCAGAATACAAACACCAAAAAACTCAGTTATGAATTAATATGTAATAGAAAGAGAGGTAAATAAGTCAAAATGACGAGCATGCAACTACTCGCGTATATATTGTAATCGCGAACTTATTACAATACATACATGATTAGTCCGTATGCGTACTGACGATGTATATTTTGGAGGAAGATAATTGACCTAAGTCACTACAAAGTATACGCGAGCAGTACGCAGCGTATGCGTACTGGTCGTGTATAGTTTGGAGGAGCTTAGTAAAAAAAGTCATATCCAAACTATACTCGATTAGTTTCACACCCTTGCGTTCTGGCTATGTATAGAACGGAAAGACGCTACGAGTACGGTGTTATTGTCTACGGCACTTGTCGATGTTTATATTGATGATCACAAGTTATCAACCGTGCGCTGTTTAATTGATACTGGCAGCCAGGCTACTTTCATTTCGGAAGCGTGTGCGCAACGTTTAGGTATTTCACGTAGACGTGTGAACGTTCCGCAAGTTTATGGAATAAATAATAACAAACCGGTTTATCCTAAGGGAGTGGCTTCTTTCTTCATTGCGCCTAGAAATCAATCGCAACCATCGATTCATGTTGATGCATTGATCTTGCCCAAATTAATTACAACACAAATGCCTACTTGTCAATTACCTTATACAGGGTGGTCTCATATTCAAAACTTAACTTTAGCTGATCCGAGTTTTCATACACCACTACCAGTGGAAATGCTTTTAGGTGCTGACATTATTCCTCAAATTTTATTACATAACACAATCACGGGTCTACCAGGTTCACCAATTGCTATGAATAGTATTTTTGGTTATTTATTGTTGGGTAAACTCGATTTGAATTCATCGACTGAGGTTTCTCTTCCGGTCCAGGTGTGTCACAGCTCTGTTAACGACGACTTTGACCTCCAGCGATTTTGGGAATTAGAAACAATCTCTGAACAAAAGTCTCTCACTCCTGATGAACTTTTGTGTCAATCTTTTTTTGAAAACACGCATACGCGTAATGAGTGTGGGCGATACGTGGTCGCTCTTCCCTTCAAACCTGACGCACCGCCCCTCGGCGAGTCGCGGGATATTGCTGTTTCTAGATTTCGTAAATTAGAGTACAAACTCGAGCGCAATTCGCAGCTCAAACATGATTATCACGCGTGCCTCCAGGAGTACTTAGAGCTCGGCCACATGGAGCCCGTCGATAGTCCAGCAGCTGCAGGTGGTAACTATTATATACCGCACCACGCCGTGGTCAAAGAATCTAGTGAAACCACCAAAACCAGAGTAGTTTACGACGCAAGCTCTAAGACTACAAACGGTTTTTCTCTAAACGACAATTTATTAATTGGTCGTTCAAAGCTTCATTTAGATATTGTTGATGTGTTATTAAAATTTCGCATTCATTTAATTGCCTTCACAGCTGATATCAAACAAATGTATCGTAACATTATGATTCGTGAATCGGATAGGGATTTTCAGCGTATAGTGTGGCGCACCTCGCCCGAGGAGCCCCTACGCGATTATAGACTTTGCACTGTGACCTTTGGAGTTAGCTCATCGCCCTATCTTGCTCTTCGCACCATTCAGCAGCTCGCTCATGACGAGGCCGCACGCTTCCCGCGCGCATCGCAGGTCCTCATGCGCGACGTATTTGTAGACGATGTCGTATCAGGTGAAAGTGATGAGTCACGGGCTCTCGCCCTACAACAAGAGTCCGCAGGTTTTGAGTTGCACAAGTGGCATAGTAATTCTCCCGCCTTACTTCTCGGTTCTCAGCCGACAGTTTCTCATGGTGAGCGGTGCGAAAGTGTGCCCTTCGCACACATGGAGAATGACTCATCCACTAAGGTCCTAGGTATGCAGTGGGACCCGAACTTAGATACTTTTGGTTTCAGTGTGAAAAGTTACTCTGAAAAATGTACAAAGAGGTCCATTCTTTCAGAAATTGCACGTATTTACGACCCTCTCGGTCTTTTATCTCCAGTGACTTTATTTGCAAAACATTTAATTCAATTATTGTGGATTTCTTCTGTGGACTGGGACGAAACCCCACCACAAGACATAGTCGATTCGTGGGCTAGCTTTACAAGTCAGCTCCCACTATTATCTAAAGTTAGCTTTCCGCGTCATATTTTCCCTCAAAATTGTAAATTACAGCTTCACGGCTTTTCAGACGCCTCCGAAAAGGCATACGCAGCATGTGTTTATCTCCGCGCGCAGCGCGAGGATGGTAGTGTGTGCGTGTCCTTATTGTTAGCGAAAACACGCGTCGCGCCTACGCGTCGCGTATCTATTCCCCGTCTCGAACTGATGGGAGGTGTTTTGTTATCATAACTTATTAAAAAGGTGTTACAAAATTATAGTGATAAAATACAAAGTGATCAAATTTATACTTGGTCGGATTCAAGTATTGTTTTAGCATGGTTGCGTTCACCGCCCCATGAATGGAAAACATTCGTTTCAAACCGTACTACGGAGATATTGAATACTAGCTTTCCGCCCGCGGCTTCGCCCGCGTGGAATTTTGTCTGTCACAGAAAAACTTTATCGCGCGCGTCCCTGTTTCAAAAACCGGGATAAAAACTATCCTATGTTCTTTCCCGGGACTCAAACTATCTCTATGCCAAATTTCATCAAAATCGGTTGCGAGGTTTAAGCGGGAAAGCGTAACAGACAGACAGACAGACAGAGTTACTTTCGCATTTATAATATTAGTTGGGATTGTCCCCGCGGATTGTTGGCGGTACGTCCCGTCGGCCGACAACCCCGCGGACGCTGCTTCGCGCGGCATGTTACCCGCTGCTTTCTTGCACCATGAGATGTGGTTTCATGGGCATCGCTGGTTGAGCGAGGATGAAAGTATGTGGCCTGTTCCAAAGCCTGTTCTTCCTACTGATGAAGAAAAGCGTAATGTTGTGTTGTGTTCAAGTACTTCTACTCCAAACGAGGACGTAGAAATTATTTCACGTTTTTCTTCACTCGGTAGACTTGTTCGTGTTACGGCTTTGATATTTCGTTTCTATCACAAGTGTAGAAAGGTCAATATTTCTAGTTCAAAACACATTACTGTGTCAGAGTATAATTTCGCTTTGAATCGACTTATACGAGTTGTTCAACATTCAGTTTTCAATGATGATATTTTGAAGATTTGTAATGGGCAATCGCCATCAAATCAATTAAAACGTCTTAATCCTTTTATAGATTCAAACAAGTTGCTTCGCGTTGGCGGTAGAATTCATAAATCGCTTTTATCTTTTGAGTCAAAACATCAATTGATTTTACCTAAAAAACATCCTTTAACTTATTTACTAATTGACTTTATTCACGTTTCAAACTTGCACAGTGGGGCTCAAAGCACCCAATATACACTTTTACAAAAGTATTGGATATTATCAAGTCGTGACGTCATCCGCCAACGCATTCATCCATGCGTCCGTTGTGCTCGTGCGCGCCCCGCGCACACGCAGCCGTCAATGGGTTTGTTGCCCGCAGCTCGCTTGCGACCGGCCAGACCATTCATAAAAACTTCGGTAGATTTCGCAGGTCCATTTTACGTTCGGGCAAATAAGGTTCGTAACGCTAAAATAGTTAAATGTTATGTAGCAGTTTTCGTATGTATGAGCGTTAAGGCTATACATTTAGAGATCGTTTCGGAGCTTTCCACAGAAGCGTTTTTAGCTACACTTAGGCGTTTTGTTTCGCGACGCGGTTTGTGTACCGATATTTATTCAGACTGTGGAAAGGATTTCGTGGGATGCGATAGGTATCTTACAGAATTGTATAGTTTCTTGCGTAATGACGTAGTACAAACTACGCTCAATTCAAAGGTTCTTGGTCAAGGCATCACTTGGCATTTTCAACCCCCATACGCTAGTCATTTTGGTGGACTATTCGAAGCGGGTGTTAAAAGCTTTAAGCATCATTTTCATCGTGTGGTCGGCACACGAACTTTGACATATGACGAGATGCATACGCTCTTATGTCAAATAGAGGCGATTCTCAATTCGCGCCCACTTTGTGTTTTAAGTGCAGACTCAAGGGATCCTCTCCCTTTGACTCCATCACATTTTTTAATAGGTGAGCCCTTAACGTCAATTCCTGACATTTCTTTAGTGGATGAGAATCCTAAGCGCTTAGTAAGATGGCGTCTCATCCAACAGTCCACTCAACATTTTTGGAAGAGATGGAGTCTTGAGTATTTACATCATATTCAACAAGCAACCAAGTGGTTTAGTAATCGCGGTGCCCCGATACGTGAGGGCATGATTGTGGTGTTACGCGAAAACAACGTTCCTCCCTTGCAGTGGAGACTTGCGCGTGTTCACGCCTTACACCCAGGTCCTGACGGGATCTGTCGGGTCGTTACTTTACAAATTGGACAGTCGTTCTTCAAACGAGCTGTTGTTAAGATTTGTCCTCTTCCTGTTGAGTAGGGAGTAGGTACGTTTTGCATCTAAGTAAAGCTAGAGTAGTTTTAGGTTTATAGTTAGGTTCTCACTCTACGAATAACTTAGACATTTGTTAGTTTCTTATCTTAGGTTTTGTCTTGTTAAAAGATACTCGGTACTTTTAAGGTGAGCGGTATGTTTCGTACCGAAATGTATTTATTAGTTTCTTAATTTTAGTTTAAGATAAAACAACACAAACTGGAAGGAATTTGCTCTTTTCTTAATTGCATTTTTTAATCACAAACTGGCAACATTCTTTCCAATCCTAAAGAGCTAGGCTCGCGATTGCGATTGCGACGCCCCCCAGTGACGCAAGAGTTTTGAGTTCGGAAGGACGCCCGTGCGCAACAGCGGTGTGTTCTTTAATTCGGCAACCATATAAGCGTTTGTCAATTTCCAAAATAAAGTGAATCTAATGAGTGCGGGATCCAGCCCCTATGGAACTATGGTCTTTCTCATCAATATGTGCTAATACTTCACAAGCAAACTGCATTTCGGAGATACGTCGGGCCCGGCTGAGCACGCGGCTGGCACTGTGGAAAAGAGGTTTGTTCGCCGTTTGTTTTGAAAATTTAGTATAGCTAACACATGATATAGGCACAATACAAGATTAAAACATCATAGAAAGAACAAAAAAGATAGTCTATACTTGTAATAAATCTGTAGAGTATTCTGTACATGAAATATATTTTCAAAATAACTATCAGGGGGTGATTTATTAGTGATCGATACTGATGCCAAAAATGCAGTCAGTTAAATTTTTGTCTGTCTGTCTGTCTGTCTGTATGTTCCTTATAGAAACAAAAACTACTCGACGGATTTTAACGAAACTTGGTACAATTATTCTTCATACTCTTGGGCAGGTTATAGGATACTTAGGAATTCCCACGGGGACGGGCATTAGCGGGAAAATCCTTTTGTATGAAAAATCTAAACCGCTTAAGTTAGACGCTTGAAATTTGGCAAGCAGGTACCTTAGTAAACTTAAAGCTTAGTTATAACAGGATATTGCAAAATTCCTACGGGAACGGGAATTAGCGAGAAAAAACATTTGTATGAAAAAATCTAAACCGCGTAAGTTAGACGCATAAAATTTGGCATGCAGGTACCTTAGTAAACTTAAAGCTTAGTTACAACAAGATATTGCAAAATTCCCACGGGAACTGGAATTAGCGGGAAATTCCTTTTGTATGACTGATTCACTGACATACCCACGCACAGCCTAAACGGCTAAACGTAGGCACTTGAAATTTATAAGGGACGTAGCTTAGGTACCGTAGAGGTGCACTAAGAAAGAAATTCCCGAAATTCCCACAGGAACAGGAATTACCGGGAAAATCCTTTTGTATGAAAAATCTAAACCGCTTAAGTTAGACGCTTGAAATTTGGCATGCAGGTCCCTTAGTAAACTTAAAGCTTAGTTACAACAGGATATAAGATATATACAGGATATTATTATATATATACACCACTACATTTTTATCACCGGAAAAAAAAAATCTGGGTAATGAGTTATTGATACTGATCCTATTTATGCAAAAAAAAAAGTTAAATAAAGCTACTCAAAATTTCATCCCAAAATTGGTAATATTTGGACACACGCGTCGCTAGCACTATTTACGCTCAACGCAAGGCCGCCCGTTACTATGGAGAGAGATGCGACGTTGCCGGCCCGACGCTTCCTAAAGGCGGCGGTGTACGTTTGTTGTGCGGCCATTATCACCCGCGAGCCACGAGCGAGAGGGCGGCGCGGGGCCGCGGCCCGCGCCGCCCTCTCGCTCTTCCGGCCGCCGGCCGCGGTCGGTCAGTTGCGCGCGCGCGAGCTCTTTATCGGTCGTGAAGTGTCTTGTTAACATTGTATCAATCAAGTCAATAGTGTCGTGCAATTATTACGTTGTCTTACCAATTCACCTCACGTGAATACGTGTTAATGATACGTGCATTATTATTCTTGGCCGGAGAAATTGTGTAGTGCAGTTTTGCGACTGTACCGGGACAGCCACACTTCAGCACGATGCAGGGTGCTTATCAAAGCATTGAATTTTGTCGGTCCTAAGGCCGATCCTAAGCCCGGGTAAGTATGAAGGGAAAGTTGAATTATTTTTATTATTTTACCTAAGCGCCTACTTAAACCACCATCTAAAACTGTTCGCACCACTCAGCTGTTATGGCGGATCTTTAATTCACGAACTACGAACGACGCGCGATCTCAATTGGAGTTACACAGTAGGTATTATTATTAACTAGTGTTAAAAACTCACAGAAATACAACGTGACGTATTACGTAATTACTAAATTACTGTTTTCGTCCTTTGCCCTGCGTTCAATTACAATTCTAATTACCTACTTGAAATGTTGCAATAAAAATAGCCTAAGATAGGTAGCTAAGTAATACATTATTATTATTCTGTGATGATAACACTGAAAGCCGCTGTTTTGGCATATCTTTGAATTACATATTTCTTTTAAAGTCGTAGTAGCCTCGTAACGACACATTGCTTGGTGTGTATTCGTAACGTATTCACTGTAGGTAGGTATTTCATTGTATTATTAACTTACAATTAGTGTTAACAGTCAGAATACCACGTAAAGAAGTACGTAAGTGTAATGAAACACTTATTAGAACTCAAAATTACTTGAAATGTTGCATTATAATGGTCTAAATTAGTAATAATAACACTGGAAGCGTGGTCAAGGCGTGAGCGAGACAGACAGATCAATGTGCGAGCGCGTACGACTACTCTACTGAATGAACGAGCAGCGGAGTGGCCCAGCTGTGACGCGTAAAATAGGGACTAAAGAAAATTTAATAAAAAAATTAACTTTATAAAAATTTAATTTTTTTTTTTTACTTTATAATTTTCACACATTTCTACATAACCTGTTAAAAATTTTCCGGTGATAAAAAAGTAGTAGTGTATATATACAGGGTGTCCCGTAATGTAACGTCAAGCCGGAACTGGGTGTTGAGGCAAGTTGTGCTGGTTATCAGAAAAATATTTAAAAAAATCTATGTGGCATATTTTAAAAATAATAGGCATTTAAAAAAAAACAAAAAATTCTACTCCAGGTGACGGTCCTTTTGCTCGTGTTGCCACAAATCTTCACTTTTACCAAATTTTTTTTTGTTATGTAACCCTGAATAATGCTTCTCTAAATTGTTATCAAAATTACAAAACCAGCTGCTCCAACTTGGATGAAAAAAATACATTATTCCCAAAAAAAATATCAAAATAAAAATTTTGCCTAGTTTAAACTGACTGTACTGAAAAAAAATTGTACTACGGGAGTGTGGCAAGTGACGTCATAATTTGGCGCATTTAGTAAGGATTCCAAAATGGTATAACACTTTGTAAAATCTTGCTGTAATTGTCGACAATTTTTGTTTATTGGAAATAATCCTGTTTTTAACTTTATCTACCTTGGTTAAAAATATTATTCTAATGTGCCCAAAATTCAAGTTCCTGGCTTAAGTGAGGTGGAGAAGCCATTTTAAAAGGTATGAGCGGAACAGAGAGGGCCATCTTACCAAGCGCAGGGATGTTATGGATATCCGTAACCGTAACCGAAACTATCGGATATCCGAAATAAAAAAATGTCCATAACCGTAACCGAAACTTATTCAAAAGTTACGGATAGTTTCGGATAAAGGCCAAACTACAAAACTCTATGAAATCTGCAGTATTCACGCCGCAGCTGCAATGCCGCGCTGCCGATTTCATAGTTTTGCAGTTTGCGGTTGCAGTTTGCGGTTGCAGTTTGCGGTCTGCTGCCCGTCTTGGAATTGTACCTTAAATCTTAATATTAGTTACCAACTTGTCTGGCATTCGCTGGCACCATCTAATATGCCAGCCTGTTTTACCTTTATCATACATAGGTGTCGTCTTAGTTGGTACATAAAGTAGCTATGTGGGTCACGCTCACGCAGCATCTTGCTATTTGTATTATACCTACATTTTTGAAATTCTAATAATTCCGTAACAGAAATTATCCGAGACTTTCGGATAATCTGAAATGATTTCATATCCGTGACCGTAACCGAAACCGGTATAATATTATTCTATAGCCTGACCAGGAACATAAAAACCCTCGCCATGTTGCGGAAAATTAATGGTACTAATTTCTTTTAATGGCAACAGTAACTGAAAACTTCATTGACATGTCACCTTGCATGTCAGTCTATTGCTGTCAAAGTGTAAACAAACTTTATTTTAAATGTGCGCAATTGATTTTGTGAATTAAATTGCTAAAATCTTTTTATAGTCGTGAAAGAAAAGTGGTTCACAATGTGTTAAAGTATTTGTCGAAGAGAAATACTAAGGGTTCGGACAATATTTTCATTGAATAATGTTTCCGACAAAGGTTGTCAAATTGACTGACATGTTTATCGTATAGTATAGTCAACTATGAAAATTAGCTGTGGTTTGTTTCAACTACCTATTTTAAAGTTTTTTGTCACTTTGTAAGTATTGAATTTTATGGAATTGGGAAAGAAGTACCGAGTTTGAAGCGTTCATGAGCAGACATTGTAGTTGAATATTCAAGTTCAGAATTTGATTATTGATGAATAATAATAAAATCCTACTTGCTCGATTGATGGTTTCATTTAATTTATTTAAACCAGTTTACCTATAATATAATATTTTTTTGTTAATTTATGAAAATATCAAATTAGCCTATAATCCTGAATCCTGATACATAAAGTTAGCCTATTAATTTAATACAGGTACGACTGTACCCAGTGTTGCACTATCAAATGCAATTGACGCGCCTCTATGCCAGGGTTTTTATGTTCCTGGTCAGGCTATAATATCCGTAACCGTATACATAACCGAAACTTCATATCCTTATTATCCCTGTTACCAGTGCAGGCAGAGCAGGTAGTAAAGGCGCGCGCGCACGGGTGACTTTTGTCACAGTATGTCAACTACTAATTACTGTCATGGCGACAAAAGTTTCTGTGACTGACTGTACGGTAGTCAGTCACAGAAACTTGAATTTTGGGCACATTAGAATAATAATTTTTAACCAAGGTAGATAAAGTTAAAAACGGGATTATTTCCAAAAAACCAAAAATTGTCGACAATTACAGCAAAAATTTACCAAGTGTTATACCATTTTGGAATCCTTACTAAATGCGCCAAATTATGACGTCACTTGCCACTCTATCGTAGTACAATTTTTTTTCAGTACAGTCAGTTTAAACTAGGCAAAATTTTTATTTTGAATTTTTTTTTGGGAATAATGTATTTTTTTCATCCAAGCTGGAGCAGCTGGTTTTGTAATTTTGATAACAATTTAGAGAAGCATTATTCAGGGCTACATAACAAAAAAAAAATTTGGAAAAAGTGAAGATTTGTGGCAACACGAGCAAAAGGACCGTCACCTGGAGTAGAATTTTTTGATTTTTTTTTAAATGCCTATTATTTTTAAAATATGCCACATAGATTTTTTTTATATTTTTCTGATAACCAGCACAACTTGCCTCAACACCCAGTTCCGGCTTGACGTTACATTACGGGACACCCTGTATATATATATATATATATATATATATATATATATATAGACAGGATAGGAAAGCAAGAACTTACACGTGTTAACGAAATCAAGGATCTGGGCGTTACCCACGACACTAAACTAACTTATGAAAAACACGTAGGTAGACACTATCTCTAGAAAGGCCATTAAACTCATGGGATTCGTAATGAGATCTTGTTCTCAGTTTTCGAGCATCAAAATCATCAAGATACTCTACTGTTCATTTGTGCGTAGTGCCCTGGAATATTGTTCACAGATCTGGTATCCACAGTATAACATATACATCAATAGATTGGAAAGTATACAACGTAAGCTGATGAGATTCTTGCAGTATAAATGTAAAAAATACGATGCCTCATATGAATCCAGGTGTAAGAGACATCATATGCTGCCTTTGAGTGAGAGACGTAGAATCGCAGACGTTGTGCTGTATGTGAAAATAGCACAGTCTCAAATAGATGCGCCAGACCTTCTTTCCTCAATTAAACTTAAAGTACCAAACAGATCAGTCAGACGACCTACTGCAATCTGTATTCCTCAATGTTCTACAAATTATAGACAGAACTCTTTCCTTGTGCGAGCAGCGGCCCAGGTGAACGGGCTCGTCGATGATCGTGAGCTGGACCTGTTCAACTCCAAACCAGTAGATTTTAAAAAAACTATGTCGAAAGAGTGGTTTGAGTTGGTTCCCTGACCGGAGGTTCTTTTGTTCCTGTTTTATATTTTATTTTTTATCTTTAAGTGTGTTGTTTAGTTTGCAGCGTAATTTGTGGCGTAAAAAGTATAAAATAATTTAAGTATATTAGTAAACATTATTTCAGTTATTGTATGCGAAAACATATAATTGGTGTAAAGCTTTATATTCAGATAGTTAATAAGTCAATTAACACTGTTTGTTTTCCGAATAAAGTAAAATAAAATAAAATAAAATATTGCGAAATTCCAACGGGAACGGAAGTTAGCGGGATAAAACATTTGTATGAAAAAATCTAAACCGCGTAAGATAGATGAAGGGGGTAAAACGGGATCCACGCGTACGAAGTCGCGGGCGGCCGCTAGTAGATAAATAAATAAATATCCTTGGACATTTTACACTACGTTTCTAGTCCCAAACTAAGCAAAGCTTGTACTATGGGGTACTAGACAACGGATAGATAGGCAAGTGGTATAGCTAACCACACCTTATTTTATGTACCTACCTACTAGTATTTAATAGATTTTCTTACATACGTATTTCTGGGCTTGAATGATTTTTCGTGCGCCCTTAGCGAACCAGAACCTTCGTTGATCCCTTGAATCAATGACGGGTGAGGAAGCTCGACTCGGTGGGAGGCGAAGTGTCGTCTCTATACAGTATTATTGTATTATACATAATTATTCCCTGCTTAGGCACAGCTTTGATAAGGGTCACTATCGACCAACGTTACAAATTCGCCGGCGAGGGTGGGAAAGTTTCATTTCATTAGTGTGTATGAATATAAAATATATTATTAATTTTAACGTTTGATGCCATTGACGCAGAATCAAGGTCTTATTGCTTTTTGAACAGTTTTTCCATGCGGACATTTTTTATCCATATTGACGCTGACTCCTTAGTTTGAAAAAGTTTTTCTCTTAGCTAAGAGAAAGTTAAAACAGTTTAATTTTATTTAATTAAAATAAAGCTAAATTTGGGTAAGTGGGGCAGGGTCCAATTGTTCAATTAGGTAGATTCTGTGTTTATAATGAATATCAGCCACGGTGCTATGTTAAAATAGTTTACGTGCCAGTGCTGAGCCAGTACCAGGGATCGCGCGATCCATTTAATACTTAGTTACTAAGTAAGTTGATAGTTTTGGAGTTAAAGAGGTAACCTGCTATAGTTGAAAATACTCCAAGTTACATCTTCCAAGAACTTATGCCACTAGATCAATCATTCCAATATCCTACTAATATTATAAATGTGAAAGTTTGTGTGAATGTATGTTTATTACTCTTTCGCGCAAAACCTACTGAATGGATTTTAAGAATTTTTCAGAATTATTGTTTATATATCAGAATAACATTTAAGCTGTAATTTATAACGATTTGTGATAAGCTAATTTTCACGCGGGAGAAGCCGTGGGCAAAAGCTAGTAAGGTAAATAAAAGTTAAACGCAAACCTGTAAGGTTAAGTAAGAGTATGTTTTAGAATGGTCCATCTATTCCTTGATGGCTGTCAATAACATTTGTTATGTATCGTAACAATTTTAGGGGTCGGTGAATCGCAAATTGAGGGCGAATAATTGTCCGCCCACGGTCATCTAACAGTCTACGGCGGACATTTTTTTACGCTTTTTCCTGTAGGTATGATTGCCACAATTTTATCATTCTTGCAACCGGTCCTTATTTATGACTACTAAGCTAATACCTGCCTACAGATTAAACAAGTTGGAAAGTTGAAGATGATTAAACTTAATAGAATTAAAAATAGACGCTGCGACAATGTTAAAAAAAGCTACGAAAATGAAGAGGACGCTAAATTGAAAGGTAACAATGATGTACCGTGAAATCATCTCTCAAACCCAAAGGTCGGGAAGTGAAACAGCAACAGATTTCATTGGAGCCGTCAGAAGATAAATCCCTCGTGAATATTATATGGCAAAATAAAACCGAAATCACTTTCACATTCATCATAATTAAGCCTGAGATTAATCTTAAATCCAACTAAGGCATAAATGTATTTCAAGAATCCTAATCCCAAGACCTACTTTATAAAACGATCTGTATTTTAACAACAGATATTTCAGATAGTGCCTACTTGATATTTCACTGAGTTAGGCACCTTTCCACTAACGGATGAATTAAAGCACTTTTGGAGAGCATTCGACGCTGATTGCTTTTGCATTGTAATGCCTAACAAGAAGCCAAAAATGCAGGCAACAAGAAACTGTTGAAACAAAATGGCATTCGGAACAACAGAGCATTTGGGTCGAGAGATATTTTACAAGACAAAATGCAATCATATCTAGAGGGGTATACAAAGTAGATAAACTTTTTTTACTGTCGGTTGCTAAGTGAGGTTAGTTCCTTAATTTTCTAGGAAATACGACATGATATTGCTGTTTTCAAATGACGTTACTTTTCGTGATTTGAACCGTGTGCTTTTGAAGGGCTAAAGATTGTGAGAAGTGAGCGGTGAAAGGTCAATTTAAAGCTCGAGTCGAATCTGCTCTCGATCAAAGCGCAATATCCGCCTAGCCTTGATGTACATTTGTGACTGGCAGTCGGGATTGCGCTGGAATGCATTCCGTGCTACACCGGTTTCTGGGGCATGTTATGATTTTCCAGATCGTATGCCAATTTTGAGGCGAAAGTGACACTGTTTGAAGTTAAATCTACTACCATCAACTACCATGTTTGTGAGTAAGTAGGAGATGATAATGTTGTTAACTTGTACCATTATTTTGGATGACTGTGGTTTTGGAAAAAAAAATACAGCGTGGTGAAATGGGCGGTGCAATATTACTAAAATTGTGGTGGGTTTAATTGTTATTTCTAGTTTTGTATTACTCTGTATTTTCATACGTTCGCATTATACAGATTTTCATGAAAGAAATAAAACAGCCGAAGTAATTATACTACGCAAGCGGGAGCCATCTAGTAAGTATCAAACATTAATGTGCCAGCGGAATGACATGTAATCAGAAGAATAATTTCCTGAAGGCGTCAACTTCTGATAATGTCCTATCTGTATCTAGGGAATTGGAAATTAACTCATTAGAGCTGAACTAACACTCGAATGCAAATAAAATGTTTTCGTACTCAAGTGAGGTCAAGTGTTAGGGACAGGTTGAAAAACTTACACAATCAATCCAGAACGCCTCTCAGTTCAGAAACCAATTTTCCCGCTACTCTTTCTTTTTTCGATTAAGAGATCATCAAAATGTGTAATTGATTGGACTTTTAGCTATTTTAAATACTTTGACTCGGCACTCCGTAATCGGAAAATGTTTTACTTGAAAAAAAAAAAAAAAAAAAACAACGCCCGGCTCTCGATTCCGGAAAAAAAGCAGAATGAAAAGCTATTCGGGATAGTGATCGGGGTTTACTGCGTCAGCTTTTGCCACCTTGTTTTTACACCTGTATGCGAAAATTGAAATTTGCATTCCCGGTGTCGACTGTCGGCCATTGCTGGAATCGGGGATATGCGTCAACACACGATGTTATTCCACAAATCGAGCACCAAACTAGGTACAAGATTGAATTAAAGCCGTTGTACTGTCCAAGCTTAACTCGTATATTAAGTTAACGAATACTGTTGCTAGTAGTTTTTTTGAGTTGAGTTAATACAGTATAAATAACTTTTTTTCAATTTTAAATAATTTCTAAAAAGTAAATATTAAAAGTATTACTATTCTATGCCAAGTTGTCGCAAACTTTAGTGAGAGTTTTCAATTATTGATCGGGTGGAAATATAAGTCAGAAAGAAGTAAAAGTATTTTCATTCGTTTTGTTACCATCAATTCCAATTTTACCACCTAAAAAGTTACATTAGAACTCTTTTCGTATACAAGAGCATATCGCGCTTCTCACAAAAGTATTTTGTATAACAAGACACGCACGCGTACCTAAGTTGTGGAAGAACGGTACGCGCTGAAAAATGATACGAGTAATTTGAAACATTGCGATATAATGTATACGCTAGTAATATTACTTCAATGATCTGAAAAAACGACTTTATTTAACAGTGTTGCTCTTTTACCTTACAGATGGAGTAATTTCATTGTGTCAGACCGACTGGCAACACATGGATTAAATTTTTTTTTTCATTTAATAAAGGCGAACGAACTTTTGTATTTGGTAAATAGGATAAGCTTTACAACAGGATTATTCTTTATTTACAAACTATGAGCTCTTCCGGCAGATAATGAATATTAATTTTTGTCTCAAGTTACGTCATTAAGATTAACCTGACTAAATTAAAAGAAGAACGTTGCGTAGGAAGCTCCTTTTTAGGTGAGACGACCGTTCAAATATAAGTTAAGGAACTGAGATTGGTGTTGTATGCTACTTAAATTTAAATCATAGGTAGGTATACATTATGTATGTAATATGTATGTAGCTTATTTATTGTACCTACTCGTTTAGCTGAACCAGATTACGTGAAAATTCGGAGTAGGCTTTTTTCACGTAAAGATGAAGGACCGCGCCCAGTACCGGATACAAGCAACTTTACGGGAGACTTATCCCTTATTTTTAATTAGATACCTAACTAATTAAGCAGAATACAGACAGAATTAATTCCACAACAATAATTAAGTTCTTAGTCCAAATAAAGACCCGAATTTGGTTAATTTTGTCCAAGTCTATTAATGTATATTATAGCAGTTAATTATTCTGTGTTTTCACATCAAAGCCGAAACATCGTTAATCAAGTTTTTCGATGTAATTTCACAATCGGGCTGACCGGTCGATTAAATAATCAGCATTAAAGGAGCCATTACTCCCGCACTGGGCTTTGACGAGGTCAGTATTGGTTGGCCACGAACGCTGTTTAGGGCGGGGCGGCCTTTTCCGAAAGTTTTCCTTCTCGCGGCAGTACCTAATTAGCGGCGGTAATAAACATGAAGGTTACGGTTAAAGTGAGAGAGAAAGATGGTAAGGGACAAACGGAGTCGACCGTAAACCGAGCCGTTGCGAGGCTGCGCCAGATGCGCATTGAGCACCGATTGTGAACACCGTCTGAGGCAACTGCATTGAATCGGAGCTTACTGCCACTGAGAGCCCCCACTTTAAATAAGAGCTTGGAATTGTAAACACTGTTTGAAATGCTTTTCTGACGCTGTTGTACCCCTCGTTCTATTGTTTTGATGCCTCTGGATATCATCATGAATATTTTTTAAATGCGACGCCTTTGAATGCTTTCAGAATACACTTTGGAAGTTTTGAATAGCACAAAACCATTCATTTCCAGGGAAATACACAAGTCCAGATTGTAAGTGCCTACGTATTTTTCCCTGAGGAAACTTGATGATATAAGATCAGCATTCTTTTTGTCATTCAACTTTGACAAAAGGAAGAAAATAAAGTTGGACATCCATGACTACGAGCGAGGGTTCGATCGTAATTCCGCCATAGAGCAAGTTTGGTCTTACGAGGTTAATGTTTTTACGACAATGCGGTCAGCGGATCGGAAGAGAGTTTTGATAAGGAATCCACACTAATATTACTAATAAGAAAGTAAATCTGTCCGTTTCGTTTTCAGTTTTTCATACCAAATCCCAGAACCTAACATATAGTATAGAGATGGGTCATTTTCCCAAGCACTTTTTTTGGGCGCGGCGTAGCTGCAAATCATATGTTTTTTATGATTTGACTTTGATTTTTTTTATACGAAAATATACAGAGGTTCCATTTTGAGGACAACATTATTAATGAGTATTTTCTTTAACAAATTCGACAAAAAATAATTGAACTAAGCGTTTCTAATTTTGGTGCAGTGTCCACATCCTTAATTTCTAACAATATGTATTTTTTTAGCTGAAGATCAAAACAGAACTTAGGGAAAAAGTATATTTTTGAATTATACAATCTATCTATTATCTAAAATTACCAAATTAAGCAAGTTTCCCAAATAACTGTGATTAAGTCACGTCCTTAAGTTTTGTCCGCGAAAAATTTATAATTTTGGTGTCAATAATGAAATAGCTCGTCAGTTTCTTTAAGGATCAAACAGGATTTAAACACTCCCATCATTCGTTAGGTTTAGTACCGCCCCCGCGAGCAGTGACGGCAGACGGGTGCAAGACCTCTGCATCTTCCCGCCAAAAACGTAAATGTGTTGTTTTTTTAGGGTTCCGTACCTCAAAAGGAAAAAACGGAACCCTTATAGGATCACTTTGTTGTCCGTCTGTCCGTCCGTCCGTCCGTCTGTCAAGACCCTTTTTCTCAGGAACGCGTGGAGGTATGAAGCTGAAATTTATATCAATTACTCAGATCTACTGTCCCTTGAAGCTGTAAAAAAATCAAACTTCTAAGCCAACGCAATCAAAAGATACAGCCGTTTATGCCGCAAATTTTCGACACTTGCAAGGGAATCAAAACCTACAGGGTGCTTCCCGTGAACTCAGAATCTTGAAATTTGGTACGAAGCAACTTCTTATAGCATAGATAAAGGAAAAATTACGAAAACCATAAATTTTTAGTTACATCACACAATATATATTTTTTTAATAATTTTAAACTTACTACCCATTTCCTCATAAACGCGTAGAGGTATTAAATTGAAATTCATACCAAATACTTAGGTCTATAATACCTTTAAGCTGTAACAAAATCAAACTTCTATGTCAACGCAATCAAAAGAAACAGCAATTTAAGCTGCATATTAGAGTATACTCTGCTCATAATGTAACCCCACAAAAAGAAGTCTGCTGGTATGAGATTAGGGCTTCTTAGTGGCAATGAGATTTCACCCCTGCTTAATTGGTTTGTTGCATCGAAGGGATAATTAATTTTTGAGAGCGCTATACTGACACGCTGAAAAGCTTTTTGATTTCAAAGTGGCAAGATTCGCAAGGATATGACAGGAGCTCTTGGTTTCATCAAGATAGGGCTACGTGTCACACTTCAAATGAGATCATTTAGATGGTAAGAGACATGTTCCCACAAAAAAATAATTTCAGGCAGGGGTGACATCTCCTGGCCACCAGGAAGCCCTGATCTGACTCCAGAAAACTCCTTTTTGTGGTATTAGCTTAAGAATAGAGTATACTTTTATAATCCAACAATCATGCAGCAACTGAAGCTGAATATTCGGCAAAAAATGGAAAATAAGTTTCGAGGTAATTCTAACGAACGCATTTCAAGATTTTGATGTATGTTGATTGAATGTTGTATTCGTCAAGGAAATCTCCTGGACGATGTAATTTAATGAAGGTAAATTTAAAAATAAATTTCATTTAATTTTTTTTGAATTGTAATTAATAAAGTTCTACAAAATTACACAGATTTTTTTTCCTCGATATTTCAAAAGTGAATTTCTTTCTGGGCCACCCTGTATAATGTAAAGGAACTGTTTTCATACCATATGTTAAAATGTTGTTGTTATATTTAAAACAGATTTCATATAATTTAGCTTTTTCAACGAGAATCTAATTTTGGTGAGTCAATTTTGGTGTTTTTGGTGGTGCACCAAAGCATTTTTAACCGACTTAACTACGTCAATTGTGAACCGATTTTCAAAATTCTTTTTTTGTTCGATAGGGTACACTTCTGTGGTGGTCCCATTGTCACCAAGTCAGGATCTGATGATGGGATCCTAGGGAAATCGAGAGTAAACCTCAAATTTTGTAGGAATGCAATACGTTTTTCATATATTTTATTCTAAAGTTATTCAAGTAGTCATCATCTAATGTTGATGAGGTGATGATGGAAGGTAAGACTCCTTAACGCTTAGGAGTTGGAGGATAATTCTTTAAATATTTTAGGTAGGTATGTACAGTCACGGAATGAAAAGGTTCGTCAGTTTTCAAATTGATTCCTTCAACGAATCGCGAGCACATATCACCTTTTGAAACTATGTTACAAAATAATCTCGAGTTAGAGAAAATAATATTTAGTTCTGTTCGTCAGTAAAGTTCAAAATTATTCAGATCAAAGTTGTTTGACGATGATTGATAAACTAAAACCTTCTTGTTGGTTCAACCTGCTATTCTATTCTATTAAATAAAAAAAACTACATTTTGTAACATTGCGCTGATAGGATAGAAAAATAAACAAGCAAAACCTTATTCGTTAGCAAACGTCATATTTATTTAAATGTTAGCAGCAATGTTTCTTGCACGGTTATGTTGGCAGGTTTGACTCTTACAGTACCTAGTGCAAGCGAAAACCGACACTAAGGTGACGAACCTTTTCATTCCGCGACTGTACATACAGTTGTATTATTTCAGGTATTTAAGATGAGCTGATGATGAAAGGTCAAACTACATAAGTTAGAAGTTAGAAGATACTCAATACTCATTTGTTGATACATACATTGATACATGATATATTGATACTTTTTAGTTGCCGATATTTAAAGTAGGTAGCCTGTATTTTGTTAGGAAGATTATTTACACTTGGATTGTGATCAAGACTATAATTTTCCATTACAAAATGGAAAATTATAGTCTTAATCACATTAAACATGGGTACTGTCCATCTTCAGTGACAATAACAAGGACTAATCAACTAAAAAACATGAAAAAAATTAATTTTAACAAAAAAAATTAAAACCGACGCCAAAAATAACTAAAAAGTAGAAAATAAGTACGTCGTTATTTATTTATTAGGACAATATACCATGATTAATATTTTTGGAGTCGGTGCTGGTAAATTTAAAACATTTCTTGAGCTTGGCACTGAGCAGGCTGGCACCGACATGACCGACTGACAGCATTTCCAATTTTGGTACTTTAATATAAATTTTGGTGTTCTCTTAATTTTGGTGTAAGGAAAATCTAAAAAACTGCTGGACAAAATTTAATGTCTTAATCATTTTAGAAACAGTATACGTTTCCAATTTTGATCTATAATTAAAAAATAAAAATACACAAATAACAATTTCCACCAAAATTAGGCAAAAATATACACTTGTTGATATTCACCCAGATAGATGCAATTCACTCATTTGTACAGATGATGAACTGAAATTATTACTATTATACCGTTTTACTCCCTTAGGGATGGAGTTTCGTAAAATCCGTTCTTAGAGAGCACCTACACGTTCTAAAAGAAACCCCCATGCAAAATTTGTTGTAGTTTCTGAGATTTCGAGTTAAGTGAGTTTATCAGTCAGTCAGTAACCTTTCGCTTTTATAAATATAGATTTATTTACCTAATTTACAATAAAAAATAAGCTAAAAATACCATAACAAGAAAGCTAACTAGATAAGAAAAACTATTAATTAGAAACAACGTAGCCACCTCTATATTTATAAATAGTGGAATCCACATGGATTTTAAACGTGGTAGACTCACTGAAACTCATATTTTAATCTAATAGATTTTATTTTACGTCGAACAAATATAAAAGTGTGATAAGCTCCACAGAAAGCGTGGGATCAATTCATTACTTTGTCGCTATTGAAGTGGGCAATTCCTTGAAATAGCGGAAGGATACTGTATCTGGGCGTGTCGAGTCGTCGCTATTACACGCACTGCGATATGATCCTCATTAGCTTTTAGCACTAATTGATTAGTACATCCTTAGTGAGATAATTTATATATCGGCTCATATTGCGTGGACTCTGATTTCAGTATCATCCTAATTATCTGATTCTGTTTCTAGTGATTGGAAACAGACAAATTCTGTGTCTCTGTTCTGCGATCTGCCAACGGAAAACTTTGATGAGTTTATTATTTTATAAAATGGACTTAATAGACTTGTTCGACGCATCTCAGGCCCATTTACCTCCGGTATCATTTAAGCAATGTTGTCATTTTTTGTTTGTTGTATAGTTAGTTGAATTTATAAAAATCAACAGTCATAAATGCTTTCTGAAAGTATGAAACTCAGGTCAGCGATTTTACGAGTAAGTTCTGCATCAGTAATATTCAGTAAACTAATAGCTGCTCGCTTGAACAACTACCGTCGAAGTTTGTGAACTAAATCATCTATAGATCTAGTAGTTGTTGTAAATGCGCAAGCAATTCTGTCGATTTGTCTGCTAAGTTTTATTACCTAAACGATCAACCAATATTGCTGATGCTGAATTTAGGATACTTAAGTAGACATAATTCTAACCTTGAAGGACTTAGGAACTCTGAGGGAATTAGTGGGTAAAAGTTTGTACATCGTTTTCTCGATAGTTATTTTTGAAATTAGGTATGTAAGTTTTTCAGATTAGTTCACGCACGCTTCTCAAAAACGACTACAATGGTACAATACTGTACGTAGACGAAAAGTCTGTAGTCTGCGCTAGGCTAACATTACTAATATAGGATGGATGGATGTACACGGTACACGGCCGAGGGCACAGCCTAAAGTGTCTTAGTTAGCATCTTATGTCGTAGTGATAGGTACTATTTTGCAACATGAATTGTAGTTTATTGTACATACCTTGGGCTGTTGTTTCTTCCGCGCCTCGCTGCGCAGGAGCGAGCATCGCAGCGCGTTCCTCTCGGCCACGCGCCGCACGGCCGCGTCCTCCGCCTTGGGCCTCACTCCCGCGTCCCACGCCCTAGGAATACAATAATAATTAATCTTAGTACTGCTATCTCAAATAGGTAAAGTTTTTATACTGGTCTCAGACATAATGTGGAAGTACATGCACAAAATACAATAAATCTTAGTACTGCCACCTCAAATAGGCAAATCTATGTTGTTTACGCCGGCCTCGGACATGTGTAAATATTTAGGAAAGATTTAGGAATAGTTTTTTTGGGGGGAAATTACATCTTTGCAAATAATATTTCGATGGCTCCTACGTATAAGGGCGAAACTGCCGCTTACGCCTTTTTCCAATTATTTAAGCAATGATTTCACTTTGCTCTAATCTATAACATCAGTAAGAAAAAAAAATTTTTTTTCCATTAGATACAAAATAAAATTTTAGGCAAATAGGCGTATGTGCAAATCTACGCCACGTATAAAGCCCAATCATACGATTCGTCAATCTATACGAGTAGTTGCTTACATAAACATATATTTTTTATAATCCAAATCTTAAATAAAGCCATGAAAATATTTAGCAAATTGTTTTATTTATAAATTATGACACATTATATAGTTATTTAATTTTTAGCGTTAAGAGTCGCATCTCAAACTAATTTGAAAATTATAAATGACTTGAAAAAATCGAACTGCCTAAGGCATCGTGGGTTCAATTCCCGCCTTAGGCAATTCGATTTTTTCAAGTTATTTATATTTTTTAAAAATATGACACATTATGTTAAAAGACCTAACTAAATCTCGAGCACAGTATATGGGCGTATTTGCGTTAAAACGTAAAACGGTACATTAAACGACTTTTTCTAACTGATTTATTATTGATATAGCACATGATAACAATTAAAATAATTACATGCATAAATAAAGAGAGTAATCGCTTAAAATATTATATTTACGTTGTCATTTAAGTCTCTTTACGTTGAACAATATACATGAAATTATAGAAATATGCCGACGTAAAAGGGCAATGCGTAAAATCTCAAAATATATAAGAAAAATATAAAAATTGATAACAGCAGTAGCAAAAGCATTACATGTTAAGTCTAAATGTGAAATTTCATTAAATTCGTTTTAGTAGGTCAGAACATATGACCCAAAAATATGGTTCTGGCCACTAAAATGGCTCTCCTGTAAAATTTACTTTTTTCACTTACGCCAGTATACGTAGGAGCCATCGAAAATTTATGGGTTACGTTGCGTTGCGCCCTTTGAAGTAATTACGCCAAAAACCGCCATTCCAATGCACAAAGTTACACAGTCATGTTGTGTTTTAAAACACATTAGGTGGCTACAGTTTTATAAACATCGTTCTTAATTTAGTTAGTATTCCCTTCCGATTTTACCCATAATCGAATAACAACTATGTTAATGAACTATTTGTTTTATACACCATATCGTAGGTTATATTAGTAAAGTAGGTAGTACTTAAACCTCAAATGACAGTATCAATACGGGAATTGCGACGCATCCATTTGATTCAAACGAGTCTTATTCAAATATGTTTACATTTTGTGCCATCAAAGGCCACCGCTGTGCGTCACAAATTGAAGAGAGCAAATAATTTAAATTACAGACTACATCAACATTATCAATGTACCATTTTAGTGCTTCAAATAAAGTTTAGTCTGCTGACTTCATGTCAGCTACATTCCTGTTTTCAGATACCTACTTACTACATGAGCGTAGCAATTTTGCACTTTTAATTATTTTACGCGGCATAATTACCCACGTTACGTTACTGGAACTCCGGTAAATACGTTTTGTCAGTTAATTAAAATACGATCAATTATTTGTTGACTATAATATAAAATGAATTAATAATTAACTTATCTTTATTGCCTATTTGGTCTATACTCAATAATCTATTACATCGCACCAAGAACCACACAATTTTTTCTTCAAATTCTTCCCCCACCGACCGTTCTCTACGCGCATTTGTTACGACGAAACAGACGACAGAAATTGTCACTAAGTGTAAAATGCAATAAATAATACTATTCAGAAAATTTAAATATAGACAAAGCGATCGACACTTCATAACGGATGGCCTGGAATAAACGATATTTTGAGCCCTATTTGTATTTTCCCATGTTTGAAGCAGGCTATACAAACGTACGCACGTCAAACAGAACACCAGAACATCATTCTTATGTAGTTGTAATAGGGGCTGTTTTGCAACAGAAATGAATAAGTCTGTTGTGCTGTTGACGGTATCAGCAGACAAAAGCGCCGCTTGGTAGCGGGCAAGCGGCTTACGGACGCGTCAATCATTAGCGTGCAAATCAATTTTGCTCCCCTTTCCACGAAATTTCCAGGATCAATTAGGTGCTAATTGATTGCAATCAGGGGACTGAATGCTTGCATTTTAAGATCAATTATTAATGTGTTGTGAATTGACACCTGAGGTTATTCAGTAACCTCGGCTTTTAAACGTCAAGTTTTGGGAAAAACTGTCAACCTCAACTAATAACTTCGTAAATGGCGCCTGAACTTTGATGTTGTAGTATGATGTTGAATTATACCTACTGAGGTCTTGGATTTGGCGAGAAGTGAAATTGACTGATATAGGTACATAAGAATGAGAAATAACGGATTGGCGGAATAAAAGGACATGGGATGGTTAGAAAATCATTGGCCTGGATAAGTCCGTCGTTACCGGACCATGGCAAGGCAAAATGGAGGCCGATATTATCACCCATCCACCAGCTAATATAGGCTGTACAAATTGTACAAAATTGATATTGTAACCATGTCATCTGCGACTGCATAATGTATGGCATAACTACTAAGCCAATTTAATAAATTCAAGCGGTTACGTTCAAATACAATGTCGAAATTTTATTTCTTTCTTCTTCTTTCTTTCTTTCTAAATAATAGTTTGCTACATTTCAGGCGTAGACTAAAGAGTTAAAGGGATAAAGTTCAGCTTGGAATAAAATAATCAACCGGAGGCGTCCAAAATACGTACGGCACATAATGAATGAGATTTCAGCCGTTGCACCGTGCTGTTCGAAACTAATCCAGTTTCCAACGCAGAGTTTGAGAGTAAATACCGGAATATTGACTTATTCAACCGTTTGGTGTAGTGGTTCAGAGCGGACTACTATGCCAAGAGGTCCCGGGTTCGATTCCCGGCCGGGCAGAAATTGAAATGATGAATTTTAATTTCTGTGACGGGTCTGGGTGTTACTACGTATAATATGTATGTATTTAAAAAAAAAAAAAGTATATAAGTAGTATATCTGTTACTGTAAAAGCTCGAACTACGGTTAATCTTAAGATTTAAGTGTAAGTCTTAGGATTTACCGACATGAGTTGGTAAATGTAAGTATTTCTGAAAATACGACGATTTTTTCGAGCTTTTACCATTCGAATTCAGTATAATGCTAGGTTTTACCTCTGTCAGCTGGTAGATGTTGGTTTTAGGAATAAAACAATGAGTAATTCTTAATGGGGAATTATAACACGATCGACTAAAAAATAACTTAGCGACTGATGATGGCATACTTACTGTTTTAATAGCGTAATGAATTTGAGTAAGCGAAAAATTAACTTTACTAACGACGAATATTGATTAATATAATCAAATGCAGAACGAGCTTACAAAAAGTGGGTTATGTTTAATCCATTTTAGATATTAAAATTCTGTCCGTGCGACTACATTACTAAGTGAGCGACTAGAAATACAAAGAGGGCAACTTCAATATTAAGATAGATTCGAGTTTTTCCAATTGAAGTAATTTCTGATGATGATGATGAGATGCGCTGAGCACGTTATGACATGTTTTGTTTTTCAACATTTACCGTGCCATTAATGTAAATCCTAAGATTTACTAACGAAATGGTGGTAAGAGTTCGAATCGCATACCTTTTGGGACATTTACCATTAGACATTGGTAGATCTTAGGTTTTACTGGAATATCTTAGGATTTACTCCAATTCGAGCTTTTACAGTAACATATCCGTTAAGCTAGCACCCATAACACAAGCATTAAGTTGCTTACTTTGGGGCTAGCTGGCGCTGTGTGAAATTGTCCAAAGATTTATTTATTATTATCATTCAACGGTTAGCCATTTTTGATTCAAATGAAAGCCTTTCCAAGAACTGTAATAATTATGGTTCTAATAATATTGTTATGATTTGTTCGACATTGATACGTGTTTTGCTTACGAATAATAACTTTATTTTCGGATCCAATTTGTTAATGATTTGTAAAAATAAAAGACCCATGTTTATATTGTTTCGAAATTGCTTTTTCATTCAACGTTGATTGTTACTTTGAAATCTACTCAGTTAAAAAAAGACAATGTGTGTAAACTAACGTCACAATTTCGTTGACGACGTTATTCCTGTGCCATCAACCGTGAATTCAGAGGCTCCGTTATATCATAGATGTAGGGATTTGTCCCTGATATTTGGTTGCCATAACAACAGGCCGGGCAAATATCAGTGTAGTGACGTCATCACACGTTAAAGGCTATTAATTTTTTTCTCGGTCTACATACCTACTACAGTACAACGTTAGCAAAAATGTTTACTTTCTCAGAACAGGAAAATGGTGGAACATTGTTTTTTTATTTTAAGAGATTAGCTCCAGTGTCGCATATTGTATTAATTGGGATTATGATAATATTTCTACCCCCGGCGTCCGTGTTTGTTAGAGAAAGAAATAATAATTGGTTTGATGATAAAAAGTTTGAAACATGAAAATAGAATTGTTGGTTCAATGTCCTATTAAAACATTTTTAGACCGTCTGTCCCACGATCAGTTGATTTTTGGACACAAATGTGAGGAATGCTTTTATCTTTTACGTAAAAAAATTCGGATCGTGTTCTTTTAAGAAGCGAGCCCTAATAGGCCAGTAGAATTAAACACAAAAATTGATTAAATCGGAAATAATTCCTACAAAAGATTTTTTTGCTTTAATGGCTTCATTGGTTGCCCATTAAGACTCTCCTAAGTTTTCGACTTCGACGGAGTTGTGCTTAAGTGGTGGGGGCCCCCGAAAGCGGCGTTTTTTCGGTTTTCCGGTTATACCACGTAAAGGACTTACCCTATCGAAAAGTGGTCTTCATGACGGTTAAAGGGCACTTAATCCTGAATTGAACAAGACCAAATTCATATGTTTTGGACAAACCGTTCTCGTGCAAATTTTCGGCAAAGTAGAAAATATGTGTATAATTAATGACCCTCTCCACGTCCAATGGCTTGTTACCCACATGCTTCCAAGCCTTGTAAAGGGTCGCCTTAACCAGTGTAACCCTAACAAGGCTCACGAGTTTGATTCGCTTATCCTTGTTCGTCCCAGCCGTTCCTTAACTGCGGTTGCTGCACCTCTTCCTGACACTCTCCTGAAAATGCAGGATTAAGTGCCCTTCAACCGCCATGAAGACCACTTTTTGATAGGGTAAGTCCTTTACGCGGTATAACCGGAAAACCGAAAAAATGCCTCTTTCGGGGGCCCCCACCACTTAAGCACAACTCCGTCGAAGTCGAAAACTTAGGAGAGTCTTAATGGGCAACCAATGAAGCCATTAAAACAATAAAATCTTTTGTAGGAATTATTTCCGATTTAAAAGCTAATTCTACTGGACTATAACTATTTTCACGAATTAGGGTGCGGTAAGTTGAAATTTTCAGAAAATGTTTTTGGTAAAATGTTGTCCGAAATTGCTCTGCCACGTTTGGCAAAAAAAAGACATCGGTGAAAGAAACCTTTTGCTATGTTCAATTTGTCGAAGTTGTAACCATATGTGAAAGATTCTTACCAGGGCTAAATTAAAGAACTACCTAATTAAAACTAACTAATCTAGAAATCTTAAGATATACAGTCAATATAATCTTAGTTAGATGGGTATATCATTAACAAGAGATTAACTTTAGTGGTTGTAAAAAGCTTTTGAAAAGCCTTATAACACATCCCAGTTGTTTTTTAAGCCCTGCCAATGCTTCTCGTTTAGTAGTTGCCGTAAATACTGCTTTGAAAAAAACTTTTTTTACGTAGCCGTCTGGCGTTAGCTTTGGCTTCGACCAAACAATTACGGCGGTTGGTCAGTATTTAAAATAGCATATAGATCGTTTCATCCACGAAGACGCGCCTCACCATTCTTCCGCTCCATTCACCACTTCATCCACCATTCGTCAGTTTGAGTGTTATCGGTACACGTTAAATTATCCATGAGTGCTCACGCATATTACAATATTTACAATGATGACGCTCGGATTGCAAACTCCCCGCACTCCGCGCTTCCCATGACGAAAAATTGGTAGATGAAACGATCTTATACCTGAGCGTCTCTGAAGTGACGAGCTGCGGCTCGATGGCAGGCGGCGGCGGCCTGCCGCTATTGAACAGTTGCTGCACCGCCGAATTGGTTTTCGGCGTGTTGATCGTCAGGATAAGCGGCGTTTCTAATCTAAAAAGAAAAATTGTCTTTTATCCCCTCCATGTACCACTTTTATTTGCATCAGTAAATCAGTCTAAGAGGTTCTATTGTGTTTAACATATGAGCATTATATGTATAAAATGTCGCGTTAACAGTCTCACGTATGCTGCTCATATGCTTCCACTTTATAGGGTATTTTCATATTGAATGGCACGCCGTATAGGAAGGCTAGATAAAAGGCATTGTTACATCTTAAGCCTCAAGCCTCATATTTCCCACAACACTAAGTAGAAGTGAAATATTTAACGCTGCTCCAGATTTTGTCGGGAGTTTTTTAATTTCCGTGCTCAATTTTGAGGGCTTCGTTAAAGTTGATAGTGTTGATACTTAGAAAGTATTGCTTTTCACAATAGAAAGCTTAGTAAATTATGAAGTCCTTCTAAGTTTCAGCTAACTTTAATGATAAATTAATCGAAGTGACAAATGCCAAGCCCTACCTAAAATTACAAACTTTCACCATTGATTTTGAGCTTTTCACTAAAGGTATTATAGCTCCTTACCTATTACCTAATAAAGTTTATGCGTGGGTTGAATACTATTTATTAGTTAACGCGACGTTTAGTGTGAAAATCTTATTTTAACATTTCATTGACATGGCTGTTTTCGTAACTATCTATTAGTAAGGGGTATACAGTTCAAATCCTTCGCGCATATCCATCATTGCTAGTTAGGACTTAGGAACCAATTAGGTAAGCGCGTTGGATTAAGCTTTAAATCCGTACCTGTGTGCTGTATTAGTACTGTAGTCCTTTTGCGTGCTGGTTTCGTTGTCCGTTGTCTGAGGCGGTTCTGGTTCGGACTTGGGCGCTGGAGTTTGAGCTGGGTCCTCCTCTGAATGCTCCTGGCGTTCGACGAAGCGCACCGAGCGCGGAGTGACAGAACCATCTTCGTCGCTGGCCGTGGTCGTCGAACGCTGGTCGTCATTCTGCTTGAAAGACATTACTTGTTAATACCCTTGATTTATTTATACAAAAATTCTCACTTGTGTCGTACTCTACAATCACCTGATGGCATTTGGCTAAAACCGCTGAATCCTTAACTTTAACAGTCACGAAGACAATAGCCCAAAGCTTAACGTGTCACCATTGCCGATTAACGATTCTAGTGACGCTACGTAGTTCGATCCCGTCGACCGCTGGACTATAAAATTGTGGTGGAACCATTCCTAACACTTACTAACAAACATCTTGATCACTTCGAAATGAAATTGTACAAGTTACTTAGATAGATTAGACGGTAACAAGATCAGTGAACGAAAGTAAAAACATGATAACTTTTTTGACCTCAAATACTTCAGGTTTCCCCAATTGAGGAGTGTTTTGGGTAATGCCTACAGCCTACCTACTCCACCACTCGGACTCAGCGCCTAATAGAGGGGGTGGGTATACGTGACGTGACCCACCTTATCTTAAATTTTGCTGTATTTAGTAACTTAAATTCTTGTTTTTTACACACGGTTGAGGCGGTACAGGGTTTTGGGACGTGTGACCGCGTTGAGTGCCTATTTTAGGCTCTACTCTGGCTAGACGTTATGACTACCCAGTAGTACCCACTACTGCAATTTCTAGATTACGGGAATAAATAAAATCTAAGATCGATCAACCGCAACTGAGCTCACCTAGGTTTCGCAAGCAAATCTAGATTCAAACTTTAGCTTAACGCTAACATCTAGGTTAACATAATTCACGACGATAGTGGCTTACTACCTGACAATGCGCAAATAAAAATAACTACACTACAAAATAATTAACGCAAAAACGCAAAAGGATATTTATTAAATCAAGATTGATTCTGAACTTTATTTGTGCTATTTCGTTGATTGCAGTTGGTAAAAGCTTTTTAATTTTCGAGAATTTAACCTGAACTGGATTTGTTAGGGAACTGCGAAATGTAAATATGTTTTAAATTTTATTACCTCCGGGAACTGGTAATTTTGTTTTTGCAGAAAAACAATAATATGAATGGACTGAAAATACCCTTGTTCTTTTCAGGTCAAACCTTGTGAAGTTTTAATAATATTTAAGTGTAATTGATTTCTTTGTAAATTACGAAACGGACAATCGTTATTTTATTGTTTATTTTTTCAATAATGCTGGGTGCATTATTGAAAAAATAAACAATAAAATTGTTCATTTTTTCAATAATGCACCCAGCATTATTACAACAACATTGTTCTCTTATAACTTACACGGTACAAAACTCTGATATTATTCGATGTCACTTAATAGGAGACAATATTCTTAGAATTTATTTCTATTATTATTCTTAAGATTTCTTGAAAGAGAAAGGTTTCTCTAAATTAGTTATAGGAAACATACATTAGAAAGTTAATCATACATACTAGGTCCTCAATTTCAAAGAGAGGATCATAAAATTCATAAAGTACCTACCTACTTTTTCTTTGAGTTACTTAGTGATACTAGCTCTAGCTAGGGGCTTAGACTAGACTCTAAATGGATAGTCTTCATACAAACGTGAGGTATTGTACTTGATTAGTCATTAAAGAGTTTATGATAATGGATATTTTTATTATTACATATTATTATTACAAGCTTATTTACTTTCACTGGTGTGGGCAAATCTTACAACTTAAAATTGACCAACTTCCCGGTTTCCCATTGAGCTGAAATTTTGCATGCATGTGTAAGTCGGATGACAATGCAATATTATGATGACATGGAGCTGATCTGATGATGGAGCTGGAAGGTAGCCATAGGAGCTCTGCAATAAAATGACACGAGCCTTTTAAGTTTGGGCTCGTTTAATTCGTATGGACGAGAACTTTAATCCTATATGGTAGCCATCAGGGTCTGATGATGGAGCTGGAAGGTGGCCATAGGAAATCCGCACTGAAACGACACAACCACATCGACTTTGGGCTCATTTAATTCGTATTGACGAGAATTTCTATCTTATATGGTAACCAGGGTCTGATGATGGAACCGGAAGGTGCCCATAGGAACTTCCGATAAAACGACACAACTTCATCGAGTTTGGGCTCGTTTAATTCGTATTGACGAGAACTTCAATCCTATTCCGCTTGTGGCTCGGACGTTGACTGTGATTGTGCTCCCCTACTGCAAACAGACAATCATAAGTACCTAGGAATAATAGTAGACAAGAACCTAAACTGGCGTCCACAAATTACAGCATTGAGCAAACGAATTCGGAAACTTCTGCCTATTTTTAGGAATCTTCGAGATTCTGCAGATCTGAAACTTATTAAAAATATATATCTCGCTCTTTGTCAATCACTGTTGACGTACTGTGTCACGGTGTGGGGTGGGGCCGCACCCTGCCATCTCTTGGAGTTGGAACGAGCCCAACGATCAGTTATTAAAGTTATGACCCATAAGCCCAGAAAATATTCCACTGAAAAATTTTATGCGGAGACTCAACTTTTAACGGTCCGACAATTGTACATATTTAACTCTGTACTCCGCCACCACCCAAATATAGACCTAGCCCAGCTACCTCAAGGTAAAAGACGGGTTCGAACTCCAGTTCCAACTATAAACACTGTGTTTGGTAGGCGTCAATTATTCTACATGGGTCCGTACCTATATAGATATTTCAATGATCAAAATCAAATTGTTCAATTAAATAAAGAACGACTCAAAACTACAATGAAAAAAATTTTGCTAGCACTTAATTATACCCAAACAGAGAATATCTTTAAAATTAAATAATTTGCAGACCATTAAACTCATATCTATTCATAAAATAAAATAATGCAAATAGGCACTTACTGGCTTTTGCCCGCGGCTTCACCCGCGTGAAATTTGTTTTGTCACAGATCGTCATAAATTGTAGTCTATACCTATGTTATACTTGGTTATGAAAAATAATACTGTGAAGTTTCATCGAAACCCGTTCAGTAGTTTTTGCGAGAAAGAGTGACAAACATGTAGACATCCAGACAGTCGCACACATACACACACACGCACGAATAAACCTCACCTATGCCTACTTGTAATTTCAATAGTGTACTTAAGATTAAGTTTCATTTTTATAGTAATAAAAAACACTTCTATTCTGTAATACCTATTTATTCACGCAATATTTACTGTATTGTAAACATAGCTCCACCATTAATTTTAGATTAAGCCAACAGCTCATAACTTGTACCACAAGCAATACTTTTTTACCCAGGCGAAGTAGCTGCTGCCATACATATGTAAGTTTTTGCATACTACCCGCATAATATTTTTAATACTTTTCGAGTCGAAATTTTTTTTTTTTTTTTCTCTACCTTAGAAAATTCTCATACTTTTATAATTGTTATTTTCTTAAATGTTAATAAAATATAATCTATTTATTTATAACATAGACCATTGTATGGGGTGGAGGGTTGGTAACCTGAGACACAGGAATCTTCCTAGATCAGGTATCAACCCACCAACATTCTTACTTTGTTTTCACTGATTGTTTGTTATCATAATATTATCTGTTATGTTGGTGAGAAATAAACATTACTTTACTTTACTTTACTATATGGTAACCAGGGTCTGATGATGGAACCAGAAGGTGCCCATAGGAACTTCTCAATAAAACGACACAACCCCATCAAGTTTGAGCTCATTTAATTCGTATTGACAAGAACTTCAATACCATATGGTAACCAGGGTCTGATGATGGAGCCGGAAGGTGGCCATAGGAACTTCGCAATAAAACGATACAACCCCATCGACTTTGGGCTCATTTGATTTGTTTTGTATTGACGAGAACTTCCATCCTATATGGTAACCAGGGTCTGATGATGGAGCCGGAAGGTGGCCATAGGAAATCCGCACTGAAACGACACAACCTCATCGAGTTTGGGCTCATTTGGTTCGTATTGACGAGAACTTCAATCCTATAATGATAACTAGGGTCTAATGATGGAGCTGGAAGGTAGCCATAATAACTACGTAATAAAACGACACAACTTCGTCGAGTTTGGTAATTCGTATTAACGAGCACTTCAATCACATAATTATGATAACTAGGGTCTGATGATGGAGCTGAAAGGTGGGCATACGAATTCTCCACACTAAAGCGACACTACCTCATCGAGTATGACTTCAATCCTACTTATATGTTAACCAGTCTGATGATGGAGTGGAAGGTGGCCATAGGAACTCCGCAATAAAGCGACACAGCCCCGTTGACTTTGGGCTCATTTAATTCGTCTTAAAGAGTACGTTGGCCTAGATAATATCTATAACCCTATCAAATGGAAATGTTCGTTTCATTTAGTATGATTGTAGTTTTATTTTGATTAGAAGCCCATTGCAAAGATGAGCACGAGCTGAGAGCTGAATATTATGAGGGTATATAAACTCATTATTTGACATTATCGTTAACGCTGTGACTTAACAAAAAATGTTTCAACAAATATTAACTTTTCAATCCCGCATTATAAATACTAAAAAGTCAAAAATAAAATTGGAATAAAAAAATATTTTTCAAAAACAAGCTTTTAATGCGCTAAAAAGAATAAAATAAAATATAAATTGTTTCAAACCCATCAACTTATTACTTTACTCAATTTATATGATTAAAAGCTTGTCGCGAGATTTACAAGTAAATCATTAATTAGCGTAGCATGATCTTGCTAAAAGTCTGATCTGAGAAAAAAAATCAAATAGGTAAATTCTTAATGTACTATCTTAATCTCGCGGCAAGCTTTTAGTCATATAAATTGAGTAAAGTAATAAGTTGATGGGTTTGAAACAATTTATATTTAATTTTATTCATTTTAGCGCATTAAAAGCTTGTTTTTGAAAAATATTTTTACTAACTACTACCACAGAATAATAATAAGTACTACGTACTACTACCTACTTTATAATTTATGTATGGATTTAGTCGGTATTTTCCTACATAATTTTCTTTTTATGTTTTTCTAATGTATAGCCTGACCAGGAACATAAAAACCTTGGCATAGAGGCGCGTCAGTTGCATTTGATAGTGCAACACTGAGTACAGTCGTACCTGTGTTAAATTAATAGACTAACTTTATGTATCAGGATTCAGAATTACGGGCTAATTTGTTATTTTCATAAATTAACGAAAAAATATTATTATAGGTAACCTGGTTTAAATAAATTAAATGAAACCATCAATCGAGCTAGTACGATTTATTTTATTATTCAACAATAATCAAATTCAGAACTTGAATATTCAACTGCAATGTCTGCTCATGAACGCTTCAAACTCGGTACTTCTTTCCCAATTCCATAAAATTCAACACTTAGAAAGTGACAAAAATCTTTAAAATAGGTAGTTGAAACAAACCACAGCTAATTTTCATAGTGGACTGTACTATACGATAAACATGTCAGTCAATTTGACAACCTTTGTCGGAAACATTATTCAATGAAAATATTGTCCGAACCCTTAGTATTTCTCTTCGACAAATACTTTGACACAATGCAAACCACTTTTCTTTCACGACTATAAAAATATTTTAGCAATTTAATTCACAAAATCAATTGCGCACATTTAAAATAAAGTTTGTTTACACTTTGACAGCAATAGACTGACATGCAAGGTGACATGTCAATGAAGTTTTCAGTTACTGTTGCCATTAAAAGAAATTAGTACCATTAGTTTTCCGCAACATGGCGAGGGTTTTTATGTTCCTGGTCAGGCTATAAACAGATGTATCCGTAAAGTAAAACGTACGAAAAAATTATACACACATATATGGTAATATAGGTATTATTTGACATCCAGTAATGTGTTTCACACATTAGAAGTTATAGTCGTGATAGTAGATTTCATGGCGAATCTTTATTGATAAATATCGCAATATTATTGAAGCGTTCGCGCACCGTTGCATTCTCGCAAATGCCTAGGGCACGGGAGGGCAAGCTCGAAATAGCGTGCAACACAATAATAACCCATTTCAAGGACATCGCTACGCGAGGGGGGCGCGCGGCGAGGCGGGGGCCGCAGTTCAGTCTGCAGCCTGCCGCCGTGGGGAGTGCACGCGTCTGCAGCGCAAAATGCACGGAACTTTCTCGCCGAACGTGTCGAATATTACGCTGCGATTGGTTCTACGATTTTCTGCCTGGTGAACTATTTTGCTACATTATATTTAAGCTGTTTCTTTGTTGTTTGAGTGAGAATGTTTGAATAACTTTAATTTCGCTTTTATTTATAGCCTGACCAGGAACATAAAAACCCTCGCCATGTTGCGGAAAACTAATGGTACTAATTTCTTTTAATGGCAACAGTAACTGAAAACTTCATTGACATGTCACCTTGCATGTCAGTCTATTGTTGTCAAAGTGTAAACAAACTTTATTTTAAATGTTTGCAATTGATTTTGTGAATTAAATTGCTAAAATGTTTTTATAGTCGTGAAAGAAAAGTGGTTCACGATGTGTTAATGTATTTGTCGAAGAGAAATACTAAGGGTTCGGACAATATTTTCATTGAATAATGTTTCCGACAAAGGTTGTCAAATTGACTGACATGTTTATCGTATAGTACAGTCCACTATGAAAATTAGCTGTAGTCTGTTTCAACTACCTATTTTAAAGTTTTTTGTCACTTTCTAAGTTTTGAATTTTATGGAATTGGGAAAGAAGTACCGAGTTGGAAGCGTTCATGAGCAGACATTGCAGTTGAATATTCAAGTTCTGAATTTGATTATTGATGAATAATAAAATAAATCCTACTAGCTCGATTGATGGTTTCATTTAATTTATTTAAACCAGGTTACCTTTAGTAATATTGTTCGTTAATTTATGAAAATATCAAATTAGCCCGTAATCCTGAATCCTGATACATAAATTTAGCCTATTAATTTAACACATGTACGACTGTACTCAGTGTTGCACTATCAAATGCAATTGAAGCGCCTCTATGCCAGGGTTTTTATGTTCCTGGTCAGGCTATACTTATAGTTATTTTTGATATATTTTATTGAATGCAAGTTAGATCACTGCGCTCCAAGTTAAATAGTTATTTCAGATTCACGACCATTTTACACGGATACATGGCACCCAATCATCGGTAGAAGATATGTACGTGCATGGCCTTATAACGTCTGCATCTTCCACTACGGTGGAATTAGTTGGATCAAACGCCTATGGAACCACTGATCAAGATCTGGCCCCTGTAGTTCTTGAAGAAATGAAGAAAAGGAATTGGATAAGGCAATTTTCCTGATTACTTAAGAGATAAACGACTGGACTTCAGACGCGATCCTGGATATAAAAGATGGATTATGATGGCGATGACCTATTTACGTATTCGCTACACGATTTTTTGACTTGGATAGACGATAATCAAATTGACGGCGTATCTTCTGAAGACCTTAATCTTTGTTCGGACATTTACAAGATTAACTCAAGCCTGCATGTCTTACCGAAACACTGGAAACTCGTGCGGCCTGAGAATTGAACCGACATTCTTCGATTCAAGAATTCAACTCTCTTAGCATTTAGCAAACATTCGTTTTTAATCAAATATAAGTATTTTACTTTTTTACATATTTCGTGTCTTTTTTAACATACCTACATTTTATTCAGTTTACGTCACTTTTGCCTCTTTCTTTAAGAGAAGCAGTCCGTATTGTAGGTCTATTTTTACAAGCTTTAAATTGACTTCATTAGTATGTGTGGGACAAATCTTGCAACGGAATTTAAGACCACTTCTCCTCAACCGATTGAGCTGAAATTTGGTATACTTATGTAAGTACGATGACAATGCAATGTTATGGTACCATTGAGCTGGTCTGGTGATGGAGTCACGAGATGGCCATAGGAACTCCTGAACGAAACGGCGGAATCGCATCGAGTTTGGGTTCGTTGGATTTGTCTTTTTGAGCAGTTTAGTGTTAGATGATGTCTAGGGTCCTGATGATGGATTAGGGAGGTGGCCATAGGAACTCCTAAACGAAACGGCAGAAACTCATCGAGTTTGGGTTCGTTGGATTTGTCTTTTCGAGCAGTTTAGTGCTAGATGATCTCCAGGGTCCTTATGATGGATTAAGGAGGTGGCCATAGGAACTCCTAAACGAAACGGCAGAAACTCATCGAGTTTGGGTTCGTTGGATTTTTCTTTTCGAGCAGTTTAGTGCTAGATGATGTCCAGGGTCCTGATGATGGAGTCAGGAGGTGGCCATAGGAACTCCTAAACGAAACGGCGGAATCGCATCGAGTTTGGGTTCGTTGGAATTGTCTTTTCGAGCAGTTTGGTGCTAGATGATCTCCAGGGTCCTTATGATGGATTAAGGAGGTAGCCATAGGAACTCCTAAACGAAACGGCAGAAACTCATCGAGTTTGGGTTCGTTGGATTTTTCTTTTCGAGCAGTTTAGTGCTAGATGATGTCCAGGGTCCTGATGATGGAGTCAGGAGGTTGCCATAGGAACTCCTAAACGAAACGACGGAAGCGCATCGAGTTTGGGTTCGTTGGATTTGTCTTTTCGAGCAGTTTAGTGCTAGATGATCTCCAGGGTCCTTATGATGGATTAAGGAGGTGGCCATAGGAAATCCTAAACGAAAAGGCAGAAACTCATCGAGTTTGGGTTCGTTGGATTTGTCTTTTCAAGCAGTTAAGTGCTAGATGATTTTTTTGAAGGGACGCGCGCTTGTCGCAGACCGACGTTCGCGATCGGGCAGTATCGAGCGCATAAAGCGCCCGATCAGTGGCGAACCCAACTAGAGGGTTGCCCACCGCGGTGTTGGACCAAAGTCCAGCCTACGGTGGGCTCACTCTAGTGGGCCCGATCGAGGGGGACTACGGACGTGGCCTGAGGGCGCCACGGTAGGCTCGGACCTCGGCTCAGGCCGTGTCCGGGGGACGGATTGGGGAGAACCGGCCCGGTACATGTCTGTACCGTCCGAAATGGAAGGCAGGGCCTAGTACTCGCCGGCGAGTACGGTGTAACGAGCTACTGTGTTGTGGAGTAGTTGGCGTGCTTAAGGCAGTGATGTCTGTGTTCAGAAATTCGGTAATAGGATCGTCCGGGTCGTCTAGAACATGCCTAGGTTGTCGGTATTGGGCAGCGACATCTTTCTGGGGTGTGTACGTGGCGGCGCTAACGATAAGAGGGTTCTTGTGGTTGATCGCTTTATCAAAGTAGCGGCGAGAGGCTTCTTTTATAAAGTGATCAATCGATGGGATCTCGAAATCTCTATGGAGATTCGTGTTACGCACGAACCACGGGGCATCCGCGTCTTGGCGTAAGAATTTGTTTTGGAGGGTCTGGAATTTCTTAAGGACTGTGCAGGAAGTGTGAGCAAACACCGGACTGGGCGTAAGTCAACACTGGACGGATGCAGGTTTTGTAAATTGTCAACTTATTCCTAAGTGACAATTTACTTTTCCTTCCAACTAGGTGGTAGAGTCGGTGGGTGTAGTTGTTCGCATGGCTCAAGACACGTCTGAGGTGCGGAGCGAACGATAATCTCTGGTCGAGGGTGACACCTAAGTACTTGGCCTCACTCTTCCAAAGAATAATTTGTTCAAACAAGGTGAGATGGGTGGGGACATTAGGACGAGTGCGAACCGGAGGACGTTTCGCAGACAAAGCCCTAGAAAAGTACACTGCTGCACTTTTTTCGGGATTTACCTCGATACGCCACTTCCTGAACCATTCGCCTAATTGTGTGACTGCGCGTTGGAGCGCCAAGATGACGTAATTCCGATTACGTCCGGACTTGTAGAGTGCGGTGTCGTCCGCAAAGAGGGCTAAATCCGTATTCGGATATTTGGGGATGTCATTGACGTACAATGAAAAAAGAATGGGTGCTAGATGATGTCCAGGGTCCTGATGATGTACTCAGGAGGTGGCCATAGGAACTCCTAAACGAAACGGCGGATTCTTATCGAGTTTGGGTTCGTTGGATTCGACTTCTCGAGCACTTTGGTGCTAAATAATGACCCAGAGATTGAGATACAACTAAAAAGTGTAAAATAAAATTATAATAAAAAAAACTTTTTTAAAAACAAGCTTTATCCTGAAATGCAGTTGTACTAAAACGAAAAAAATAATTGTATGCTTGGTTCAAAGAATTTCGAAAGCTTGTAGCGCAAACAGAAAAAAAGAGGAATAAATTCCATGCGCGATACAAGCTTTCGAAATTCTTTGAACCAAGCATACAATTATTTTTTTCGTTTTAGTACAACTGCATTTCAGGATAAAGCTTGTTTTTAAAAAAGTTTTTTTTATTTAGTTCCATTTACTTATTTATACTTACTAATATTAGGTATAAAGCTGTAAAGAGTTTGTTTGTTTATTCGAACGCGCTAATCTCAGGATCTTACTAAGTCCGATGTGAAAAATTCTTTCAGTGTTAGATAGACCATTTATCGAGGAAGGCTATAATATCATCACGCTAACTTCAACTCTTGATTATAGCTTTAATGGAAATATTTTTGACTCTATCTCGCAACGCTACCATTTGTTTACCACACGTATTTAATTCAACACATATATGGTATCACATCCTTGGTAAATAAACTCTGAGATACTAATTAGAGAGTACCAAAATAACTTAAAATAATTTGCGTACCTTTCAAAGAGGGTATTATCAATCCTACTCACGGTTAGCAGAAAACGCTTGATTCGGGCGACACAAAAGTATGTTACAAATTGATAGTTTGTTTTATTCCTTTGAAGATTTACGGTGTTCTACATCAAAGTGCCTAGCACATTGAAGAAAATCTAAAGGGCACACATCTGCAATCTATCAAAGAAAATTTTCTTAGAAAATCCATCGACAATAATGGCAGTGCGTTTCCATTCAAGAGGAAATGCTTTCTAGCATGTCTTATCAAAGGATTTTTTAAATAAAGGTTTAATATTTTCGAATACATTCTTATGTATCTATTAATACTTGTATCAGGTAGGTAGGTATGTTTCAAATTATGGAATAATTATTGCATCGCGAGCCATCTGTGTACTTAAATATAAAAAAAAAACCTGCGACCGCTGAGAGAATGCGTTCCAGACTGCTAGATACGACCAATAAATAATTTTGACTGGAGGAGGGGGGCGCGGAATTTTTTGTATGGTCGAAAGGGGGCGCGTCTCAAATAAGTTAGAATTCCCTGTACTGTGTGCTTACCATGAGTTTACGTTAGGTGTGCTCGCTAGCGAGTACGTCAGAAAAATCTATGAAGATTTTATTTCTTGAAAGTAGCCGCTAGGGGCGTTGCACAATATGTCATACATTTAATGTCATTTTTTTACGCAGTCGCTAGCGAGCACATCATTCTAACGTAAACTCATGGTAAGCACACTGTTTAAAGATTAACAATAGTTTCGAAATTGCGGCTGAAATGCGCTATTCACGTTGAAGGTGAAATAATTACCTGTTCGTTAGGCTCCTTGTCGTTATCCAGTGATTTCCATAACCTGCCCCCCTTGAGGATGCCCCCCCGTCGCTGACGCATGGGCGAGCTTTCCGCCGACAGCCGACCTTCGTTCTCAGCAGTGTCACTTTCCTCGCCTGCAAATTGACATTAGATTGTAACGAGCTCCACAAATGATACCAATTTAAGTTTACTCAAGGCAGATTTGTTTACGATTTGATTACGAGTTTCAACATTAACATTTATTTATTTATTATAGACGCAAAACAGATTACAATTAAGATTTCACAAATTGTATAGCAGGTAAACTTATGGGCTAAATTGTAACCTAACAACATGCACCCTATAAAGTATAAGTTAATGATGAATGTTACAACATAACTTCAAAAAATCAGTTCACATTTTACTGAAAATAAAGATGTTTATTAAAATATTTTAGTTTATGTGACATGAGAGTGAGAAAAGTGAAAATTTGCCTTATTAGGGACCTATAATAATGTGTAAAATATGTTTACTACAACTTGTGATGTTACAGGTTTCGGGTAGAGATATCTGTTAGTAAAAGTCTCCTCTAACCATAAGTTAATTTGTTAGATAGTAACGTCATTTAGGCATCAGATAACTATAGAAAACAGTAAACAATGTCCCTAGTTAATTATACTAACTAAACCCTGATGCAAGTCTAGCCCGGATCACTAATTTGGTTCGGCATCCGGCGAAATCCTCTCGTAATCCGATAAAAAAACCGTCACGTCAGCGCTTTATCCGTTTCTGTTTCGTTTTTGTGGATGACACGAGGAATTAGCCGGTGAATTAAAATAGATGCATTGGCGCAGGCAGGTGTCAGCCGTAGTTCTCTCGCGAAATTTTAGAGAGCGGATTAAAAAAGTGGGCTTTGTTAATACTATTTCCGTGACTGGCAGTGTTCGTTGGTGAATTATTCAGCAAAGATTAGCTATGGGTAAAACTAATATAAAAATATTTTTTTGCACGGGATTAAAATAAATAAAAACGCCGAAATGCCAAACAACTAGGTATTTAATGTATGCAAATACGAGTATTAAATTAAGTAAAAGTGGCAAAAACTGAAATGTTTATCATATTTTTTATTCGAGACGAAAACAAATATAATATTCGTAGGTCACTAAATTCATATTTACAAATACAATATTGCGATATTAATGATAAAATGACTAACTTTTAGTTTAAACAGAACGTTAGCTAGCGTAAGCCTTGGATTAATAAGTTGGAATTAAGTTAGTAAATCATTCAAGATTATTCTAAATCCCTTAAAGTAATAGTCGTTTGTTATTTAAATCTTAAATGAGCAGCCACAAAGCTATCGCGATAGCTAATCTTGTAAACTGAAAAGATTAATATGTTGCCAATGAAACGTCCTAAAGACGCGATCGATCTGGTACCTCTAGCACGCAAAACGTATCGAATTTTGGCGAATATGCAAACGATTCGAGGACGAAAGGTAGGGTGGTAGGGTAAAAAGATTATGTGACATGTAGAGGTTCCTTAAGAGCAAAATATTTGACGATTTGTAAGTACTGTTTAAATACTCTATGCAAATAAAGAAAAGTTGACTTTGACTTTGAAAGTATTTCGTGCTAGAGGTACTGGCGACGGTAATCCGCAAAGCACTCGTGGTGCCAATGGAAGGGTTTACTCACTCGTCTGCGGGGCTGTTGACAACTCGGTCTGAGCCTCTTCCAAGGACACATCTGGAGGGCATTCTGCAACAAACAAAACGTTTCTTTAGAATATTTACTTACTACAGAATAGTTACAGGATTGCTACCATGTACCTTTTTATTTACGAGCAGTCGTCATTTCGGCACTGTTGCAAGCCCATGATCACGATCATAAATAAAAAGGTACATAGCAGCAATCCCGTAGATAACTATTCTAATATTAGTGACCATGAAAGTTTAAAACAGTGGTTAGTTAGCTTGTTTAATTTCGTTATATCAGATTAGAGCAGTCCTATCACGGAATTAGGTAAGTTGACTTGCTTTAGTAAATCTGGTATAACTCTAAGGTATTTACTATTTAGGAAATCCTGTAATTAACTATGCCTATAATCCTCAAAAAAGACTGACTAAGTGATGCAAAGTTTGTATTTAATTAATAAATAATTGGTATTTTATTAATCAAATGCCTTTGTCACGAAGTTAGATGAGCTCACCCTATATGTACTACAGGACAATAATAAAATCTTTTTCCCGAGACACGAGACTTTTCAAAGCGAAAAATTCGCGTAATTCTCAACACTAAACTACCTAATGAAAAACGTTGAAGTTCTATTCAATTGCAATCGAGAAAATTATGACTTAATAGAAATGCAAATATCCTATACAAACTTATATTAACTTGAGTTTTTTACTTCAAGATGAAGGAGAACGGATAAAGGTGATATATTATACTAGTAATCTTAATTTCAAATTGCATTTAATGCCTTCTGTGGCCAAAACGGGAAAATAATAATATAGGTGTCCTAAAACTTCCTTCAAGCACTCTGTGATGAAAAAAAGACTGTCGTTTAAAATAGGACGAATGAGCACATTCATTGTGACATTAACTAGGCTAACCACATTGAATAGGCTGGGTAGCACAATCTTACTTTAACTTTGACAAACGTCCAAAATCTGTCGAACTCCATACAAAAAACATCGGTTATCATTATAGTTACGGTCAAAGTTAGACGGTGCAACTCAGCCTTAGAAATTGACTGTAACCAACAAAAAACAGTTGGTAAGGTAAGAATTTCTGAGAATAAATCGACAAAAGGATTAGAATTCTCATAAAAAAAAAAATTTGAAGTGGAATGCGAATTAGATTAACGCTACTGAGAAGATCAAGATTTTTATTAGGTATATTAACAGAAGATTGATTTCATTTCATTTCATTCGATATTCGACAGAAATATTTCACGTCGCTGAACACCCATCGATGTTCTCTTTCTCCTTGAAGTAGGTTTGTAACAGAATTACCTACTTTGATGAATACAATATTTATTATTTGTCTCGGGAATCCATTTTCACCTAAATGTTTTGTATAAAATTAACATTTCCAAAAACTTATAATTAAAGAGAATCCATTTTATGGTCCGGGGGATTGAGTGTTTTACTTGGACTTGGATTAAGTTAGATAATGTAAAAGTCTTCTTCGAGTTAAGGTACCTATGATTTTTATTCAAGATGTATTTGGTTAATCTTAGTAGGTGTTTACTCGTACTTTATCTTTTAGGTCAAATCAACTTGTCATTGTCATCTTATTATCATTGTTAATTAAGTTATTTATGGATAAATTCAATACACGTTTGTATCAATTATACTAACATTTAGTCACTCGAGAGATTCTGTCATCTTTTGACATACCTACCTATTATGTATGCATAAATCAACGTTGCGGTACATAATTCATTTAGCTAGCATGTAATATTATTCATGTTTACTGTATACATTATGTAACAACATCATTTGCACGGCAATCAGACTTATGGTCTTGTAAGTTCATCAAAATAAATCAAATCAATGATTACAAAACTACATTTTAGTTACTTTTAAAAACTCTTTTATAACATTTGACTATAAGTATAATATAGTCGTATTACTATACAATATACTATACATATACAGTTATACACACTATATTCTAGTTAATTTAATGAATTTATTTATGAATATCGCAAACAGTTATCGTTTTACAAATTTTCCTGATACTGAAATATGTACCTGCAACCATCCGATAAAATAGCATTTCAAGATTCGGCTTAAATACAACTTTATTGTAAACTACTTAGCTTTCCGCCCGCGGCTTCGCGCGCGTGGGCTACATTATCTACATATTTTACGGAACCCTATTTTTTTCCAAAATAAAATTTAGCCTATGTTACTCGTGGATAATGTAGCTTTCGAATGGTGAAATAATTTTTAAAAACAGTCCAGTAGTTTTTGAGCCTATTCATTACAACCAAACAAACAAAGTTTTCCTCTTTATAATATTAGTGTAGATATTATGTTTACACACATGTCGCCACAGTCAAAGCCAGTGTTGCGTGAAATGATTTAACAAAATGAATTTTTAGTTTATTGGACTTTGAGTTTATTAATTTCGGTGTTTATTACAGTTTGATAAATACTAGGTTCACGATATTTATTAAAATTCTCGGAACAAAGTGTCATTCAAGTTAACTCTGCAAACACGCTGACTGTACACAAAATGTAGCATGAGCAAATTTGATTTTATTTGGCTTTGACATTAAAATCGCCCAGTGTTTTTCGTTTTTTGTCAAAAATCTAGCTTGATAATTGAATTCAGCAGCATATCTACCAATCAATAAACTCAGTTTTATTTAGCACTCATGCCCAATTAAAGCTTATATTTGAGCATCTGAGTTAAATTGGTGAAGAATTTAACTAAGTACATAGTAACTGATACGAAAAAATATTATGACACTAGTAAACCAACATAAATATAGTACCAGAATAACGGCCGAATACTGAAACGCCATTTAAATATTTGACGGCTTCTCAAATAGTTAAGCAGCTCCTAAACTTACATTTCGCATACTCAAAACAATATCTGAGCAGTTCTCAATTTGTAAGCACCTCTCAAATTAAGTTGCACTTAAACGCCACTCAAATGAATTTTCGCATACTGAAACGCCATTCAACGCTAAGCATTACTCAAACAACTGTCAAATCGTCTTAAGCAGCTGTTAAATTTGAGAGTGCTTGCCCGGTATCTTAAATCCTATTCTTATACCTAAATCGACCTAAATAGTGGTAAATAATGTGTGTCATCGTTATCATTTCTTTCGAGCCTTGAGGAAATACCTAGATCTAATCGCAGGAATGCAATAAGGCTGAACGCTATTGAAAAATATTATTATAATGACATGCAATTCCGACCGAGGTTCCGCGTCTCTAAAGAAACGGTGTTGTTTCTGGATTCATAATTTGGAAGCTCTTTGAAACCCCTCACCAAACGCCATACAACCAGTGGACCAAATACTACGCAACGGGAAGTTATGAACGTGTACTAGGTGATATCTTCCACATCTAACAGCCAACTGTGCATCGTATAGTGCACGAAGTAACAACCAAAATAGCTGCTATGAAATCGCAATACATAAACATGCCTATTTCTGAGGAATAAGGGGACATCGCATAGCAGCATTTCCAAGAGTTGTTGATTTGTCAATTTGATGCTCTGTCAGTCAACAATGATAAATGTCAATTGTGGTTACGTTTCGGTCCACGATCGCCACTTAATAGATTTCAACAATAAAAAGTATCACCTTTAAAATTATTTTTTTAATTAAATAAAAATGCAAGCATTAATTTTTTTATATGATAAAACGAGATTTATATATAATAGAAACTAAAAATAAACTGTTCTATGTTAAGTTGATTGAGTATATTTCCATAAAAGACAATACATAACCAAACGATGCTGCGTGTAATGGATAAAAGACGTAAAGTTATCATTTGTGTAAATGAAAACATACTTTTTTTGGTAAATGTTGCCATTATGTAAACATTTGAGAGCTGCTTAGCTGATCACGGCTTCAAATCCGTTGAGTAGCGTTTGAGAATACCATTTGAAATTGAAGGATACTTAAATTTAGGAGCCCGTCAGCTGAGTGACAGATTTGAGTAGTGTTTCAGTATTCGGCCGTTAAAATTAGGTAGGTACGACTTTTCCCTAAGATATTCAATTCCGGTGTTTGCAAATATAAAAATTATTATCACGTACAAGTGAAAAAACGAACGTGATCCAAGGCTTAGTTGGCTTCCTGGGTCACTTACAGGCTCGTGGAAACTTCGAGAATTAGCATATTGGACCGCGTCGTGTCCCCTCCGCGACGCGGCGGTGTCGCTGGCACCTAGCCAGGACTTTAGTACACCTCAATGTGGCAGACGAGGCGAAGAAGATCGGCAAGACTTGAAGCGAGATCAAACACATAGCTCAAGACCGAACGCGATAGAGGACTGTTGTGGACGCCCTCTGCCCTATCTAGGGGACATACGGCCGAATACTGAAACACTACTCAAATCTGTCACTCAGCTGACGGGCTCCTAAGTATCCTTCAATTTTAAATGGTATTCTCAAACGCTACTCAACGGATTTGAAGCCGTGATCAGCTAAGCAGCTCTCAAATGTTTACATAATGGCAACATTTACCAAAAAAAGTATGTTTTCATTTACACAAATGATAACTTTACGTCTTTTATCCATTACACGCAGCATCGTTTGGTTATGTATTGTCTTTTATGGAAATATACTCAATCAACTTAACATAGAACAGTTTATTTTTAGTTTCTATTATATATAAATCTCGTTTTATCATATAAAAAAATTAATGCTTGCATTTTTATTTAATTAAAAAAATAATTTTAAATGTGATACTTTTTATTGTTGAAATCTATTAAGTGGCGATCGTGGACCGAAACGTAACCACAATTGACATTTATCATTGTTGACTGACAGAGCATCAAATTGACAAATCAACAACTCTTGGAAATGCTGCTATGCGATGTCCCCTTATTCCTCAGAAATAGGCATGTTTATGTATTGCGATTTCATAGCAGCTATTTTGGTTGTTACTTCGTGCACTATACGATGCACAGTTGGCTGTTAGATGTGGAAGATATCACCTAGTACACGTTCATAACTTCCCGTTGCGTAGAACAGTAGGGTTATAATAAGTATTTGGTCCACTGGTTGTATGGCATTTGGTGAGGGGTTTCAAAGAGCTTCCAAATTATGAATCCAGAAACAACACCGTTTCTTTAGAGACGCGGAACCTCGCTCGGAATTGCATGTCATTATAATAATATTTTTCAATAGCGTTCAGCCTTATTGCGTTCCTGCGATTAGATCTAGGTATTTCCTCGAGGCTCGAAAGAAATGATAACGATGACACACATTATTTACCACTATTTAGGTCGATTTAGGTATAAGAATAGGATTTAAGATACCGCGCAAGCACTCTCAAATTTAACAGCTGCTTAAGACGATTTGACAGTTGTTTGAGTAATGCATAACGTTGAATGGCGTTTCAGTATGCGAAAATTCATTTAAGTGGCGTTTGAGTGCAACTTAATTTGAGAGGTGCTTAAAAATTGAGAACTGCTCAGATATTGTTTTGAGTATGCGAAATGTAAGTTTAGGAGCTGCTTAACTATTTGAGAAGCCGTCAAATATTTAAATGGCGTTTCAGTATTCGGCCGATAGTACCATAAGTAATGTGGATGTAGCAGTAGCATTTGTTAGTTAGAAAGAACCCTTGGCGCATGTACAAAAAGATTAATCGCTAAAGACAATAAAAACCGTATTCAGCTGACTTAAGGTTGATTGTTTGGGTGCTGAAGCATGGGTCAGACACGCTTAATCAACGAATTAGGGTAAAATTGTTACATTAATTCAAAAGGCTTTAGAGAAGCAATACTTTATTTTTCTGAAAGTATTTGAATACGAGTAACTTTATTTTATTAAACATAATGAAATCTACTGGGACCGTCTGATTTCATAAATTATTATGTTAATGTTAATAGCGAAGGGAAAGGCTGAAAATTAAAGGTTAATTTCATAATTGATAGTCTTTAAAAAACAGTTTCTGAATAAAGCGTAACTGTCTCGCTCTAACAAAGTAGATAATGCCGTTTTGGATTCAAACAATTAGCCTCTGACTAACGAAGCTATCCCAGTATATTGAAGGCAACACCATAACTAAATTTGATTGGGTCCTCGGATCATTTTCAGCTTGTTCAACTTGGCTTTGAAATTAAAGCGGTTATCGTCCATTCAGAATGTAATTAGTACCAATTGGAAAACGTGGCTACTGTTCAACCATTTTACATTTAAGGCTGAGTTGCACCACCTAATTTTGACCGTAACTTTGACGATAAACGGTGTTTTTTGTATGGAATTTGACAGATTTCTGACGTTTGTCAAAGTTAAAGTAAGATGGTGCAACCCAGCCTATGTATTTGGATTTTATTGTTTTTGACGTTGATCAAGTAGTTGCAACTGATAGTCTTATCGAATAACAGATTTCTAAATTATCTCAAGGCGGGATGACAATTCCATAGAACGACTGGTCGTCCAAGGAAAAGTCGAAGGAACCCGATCGCGTGGCAGGTCACCAATGCGCTGGACCGACCAAGTGAAATCGGCAGTGGGAGACGGCGTATGTGACTGCACCAGACAGTCTGCCAATAGAGAGAGATGGCGGGAGATCGTGCGGAGAGTTGTAACCGCCTCAACAACCGATGTGAATAACGCATCAACGTGACCACGACCGCTCTGCCAAGAGCGTAACGAATTAGAAGAAGAAGAAGAAATTATGAAGAATCGTACGAAATGGACATTAAACAGCCCTCCATGTGTATGATAGTAGATTTGTAGCAGTACTTATATTTTTTCACATAACCTGCGAAACCGGCTTGAACACCTATTTTGCTTGTGTACACCATAATTACCGGTGTTTCAAATATGAATTAAGTTAGTAGATAAATTAACTCAAGAAGCTACCGATCACGAGCTGAAATAATAAAACTTCTTACTCCCGAAGTCCCTAGTTTTCCCTATAAGTGCGAGTCATCAAAGCCGTCTTGAAAAATAAAACAATCACAAAACCATCTTTCGGAAAGTGAACGTGGAAAATTTTCTTAGGAACAAACCAAAACACAAACATGCTTCATTTTGCACGCCGAGCAATATTTTGTATAAGGATATAATAATAATGTGTGTGGTTTTTTGAACCCAAAGGCCTTTTTGGGACTTTCTATTTTCGGCATCTTCATTCTCCTTTTTAAAGCGGCTTTAATTCTAAATATAACGTTCTATATTTATACGTTGGTACCCTTAGGGATAGTCTTAATATTTTGTCATTTACATATACCTACCGCATTAAGCTAAGAAGAGGTCACTAAACGAACATGAAACTTACCTTAGAATCTAAGGCTTAGTTTGCTGATTAGAGAACTTTTTTGTTGAAAAATCGTACCTTACTCGTACATAGCAAATCATCTACATAATTGATACAACATAAATACCTACCGTGTTTTATGTAAGTTTAAATAAATACAAAGACGATGTACTGTGTCTATCCGTTCACTGTTATAAATATTACCTTTTTGGATTAAAGGACCCGTGTTGGTGCCGTCTCACGAATTCCCGCACCAACCTTTAATAAATAGTTTGAAAAACTAAAAACACGCTTTTAATTACTGCACTAAATCATATAGCACTAAAAGATACCAGTCCCATCATCAGACTAGCTCGATGGTTATTATTCTGTGGTTAAAGTTTTGAATTAAACTGATTAAACACAAAATAGATTTAATTAAATTTAAAGCAATAAAACATTTAGGATTATTTTGATATACATACAAGTACATACCTAGTTTTAACTTATTTTAAGAATAAAAAGTCTTATTTCATCTATTAAGGTTCGGACAAACCAACGCGTGCAGCGATGGCGATGGCGATGGCGACCACTGCGCGTGCAAAAGTTGTTTCACACTGCCGCGACCGCGATGGCGATCACTGCGCGTGCAGGTTGTCACTGTCACCACAACTGTCACGCATATTGTCAATCACGCCTATTCGGCAAAATGGAAACTGAATTAAATGATTTGTTTGGAGCTTTTGATGCAATTGAGACAGTGGAAACACTTTTTCACTCAAGTTTATTCAGGCGGCCATATATTATAGAATGAGACAGGATTACATGCGGTATAGGTAGTAGGTATTGGTTACCTACTCATAACCAAGCTATATTTCTGGCTTCGTTTGTAGTCCCTAGAGCCCTAACAATACCTTTTAATTAGATTTAAAGAAAGGTTTGATAGGAAGGAGGACTGCACTAAGGCTTTCTTGGCCTCAGTGGGGGAAATGAAAAACAACGCGGATGGTTGATATCTGGTTTATTACTGTTATGCTATTGCTATATACAAGATTTACATAATGTACACAATTCAATGTGTCCAGTCCGATGTGCCGTCGGTGTAGAGTGCCTACGGTGCACGTTCGTTCAGGGTTCATGGGCCAGTCGGCTAGCATGTTGTAGGTCGCGGTCGATGCTGACGTGCTCGTACAGTATCCTTGTGGGCAAGTAAGATTATAACCAATTCATCTTTTTCCTTGAGGGAAAAAATTTGCCCCCATTACCTTTTACCATTGTCGTTCTTATCGTTAAATCGCACAAAACTACACAGAACTCAACACAACATCTATCAAATTCAATTTTCATTTTCATTTTTGGTGCAAGTCATCTTGACATTTACTTTTTTTAAGGCAAAGGAATTACATTATGCACCCAAACCACAGAGTACATAATAGTCCAAATATCTTTTTTGTCTTTAATAATAACCCAAAAATACAAAAAGACATCTGCCCCACTAGACAAAACGCACTTTTTGATCGAATCGAAAATCGAATCCGTCAAAACTCCATACAAATAAGTAAAATTTTATAAAAAAAAAAAAAACCGACTCCAAAAAACCTACACTAAAACGTAGAAAAATAATTACTCATTATAGCCTGACCAGGAACATAAAAACCCTCGCCATGTTGCGGAAAACTAATGGTACTAATTTCTTTTAATGGCAACAGTAACTGAAAACTTCATTGACATGTCACCTTGCATGTCAGTCTATTGCTGTCAAAGTGTAAACAAACTTTATTTTAAATGTGCGCAATTGATTTTGTGAATTAAATTGCTAAAATCTTTTTATAGTCGTGAAAGAAAAGTGGTTCACAATGTGTTAAAGTATTTGTCGAAGAGAAATACTAAGGATTCGGACAATATTTTCATTGAATAATGTTTCCGACAAAGGTTGTCAAATTGACTGACATGTTTATCGTATAGTACAGTCCACTATGAAAATTAGCTGTGGTTGGTTTCAACTACCAATTTTAAAATTTTTTGTCACTTTCTAAGTGCTGAATTTTATGTAATTGGGAAAGAAGTACCGAGTTTGAAGCGTTCATGAGCAGACATTGCAGTTAAATATTCAAGTTCTGAATTTGATTATTGATGAATAATAAAATAAATCCTACTAGCTCGATTGATGGTTTCATTTAATTTATTTAAACCAGGTTACCTATAATAATATTTTTTCGTTAATTTATGAAAATATCAAATTAGCCCGTAATCCTGAATCCTGATACATAAAGTTAGCCTATTGCGCACATTTAAAATAAAGTTTGTTTACACTTTGACAGCAATAGACTGACATGCAAGGTGACATGTCAATGAAGTTTTCAGTTACTGTTGCCATTATAGATGACCCACGCTGAACTGTCCCACCAAACTCAATGACAGGGGGGCGCTACCATCGTTCAACTATACGGTTTCCAACATGGCAAAAATCTGAACCAGCGATCCGGTATTGACGGTGGCGCCCCACTGTCAATGTCATCGACAGGACAGTCCAGTATTTTGGAACTATAAAAGAAATTAGCACCATTAGTTTTCCGCAACATGGCGAGGGTTTTTATGTTCCTGGTCGGGCCATAAAAATAAATTCTGATATTGATACTTTATTCTAAAACCTTTTTTATTATTCAAGTAAGTCAGACTAGAAGTGGTATGTTATGAATAATTCATTTTTAATTGTGTAAAAACTTTTTAACAGATCCTACTTACTATTACATCGATTTTAAAAAACAGAAACGTCACAGTGACAAATGTCGCGATGATCGCTGATCGCTGCGTGCAGACGCTGCATAGATCGCCGCGACCAATGACAGGACGCGTTGATGTGAACACATCGCTACAAATTCATACACGCTGTCTGGTCGCCATCGCCATCGTCATCGTGCACGCCGGCTGCACGCGTTGGTCTGGTCTAACCTTTAATTATTTCATGAGATACGATCTTCCCCACGGTAGAGTTTAGATTACAAATTTTCTTATTCTTATTCTTAATATTTGGACAGGGTATTTAAAATGCCCCATATTCTCAACTTTCATATGTGGTCGGTCAGAATAACGAAGGTATCTATTCGTGCTCTCAGCAAATACAGCAAACTTGGAACAACGTAAAGGAAATAGAATCACCAAAATTGGAAAATATCTATGTATACTAATATTATAAAAGATTTGAGTGTTTGTTTGTTTGCATTGAATAGAAAGAAAACTACTGAACATTATTTTACCAACCCTGATGAAAATATATTTTCAAAATTTTTATCCAAAGCCGTATGAAAATTTCGTTGGTGTAAAGTAGAATGTAGATAAATAAAATAGGTAATTTATTCCGCCATTTTCCGCAATACACACCTCATGTTACATAATTATTGACTGGACGTTACGAAGCGCTACGAAGGCGCTACGAAGCGCTACGAAGACGTTATGATGCGCTACGAAGCGCTACGTAGACATTACAAAGCGCTACGAAGCGCTACGAAGTTCGTCGAGCGGTAGTGCGCCCAAACTAGGTAATAAATGTAGGAATATACTTATTTCATTACGTAGCGTAGGTATTAAAATATGAAGATAATATAAATCTTTATGGACGATTCGTCATAATCATTTAACGCTATTTGTGTAGTTAGTATATTCTGACTCAACTTATTTTCTTCCATCTGAGTTTTCCAGCAATAAAAGATTGGTTTCGTTTGTTAGAGCTTTATGAGCTGGAAAATAAAAACATGACGGAATAATGAAAGAAAAATGCAGCAAAGTAAGCGGATAGACTTCACTAAATTGAGAAATGCATCAGTGTTCTCTGTTTTCATCTGGGCGTAAGAAGGGCTTCATGTTTTACACTAAATCTACAAATTAGTCCCGTACAAAATACGACATTAAAATCACAAAGCTATTTTGACTTACTTGTTTTATGTGAGGTCACTAGCCGCGCTGAGTTTGTGTTTGTTTGGGCTAATCTCAGAAACTACGAGTACCTATAGGTTCATACTGTACGAATTTCATTCATCAACTGTCTATTTTTTAGTTTAGTTTTTTATTAACAAATAGGATATTTCTTGTATAGAAACACCACACAAGCACGCACCAGAAAATAGCTAATTTACTTGGAACAACGTAAAGGAAATAGAATCACCAAAATTGCAAAATATCTATGTACATTAATATTATAAAAGATTTCAGTGTTTGTTTGTGCATTGAATAGAAAGAAAACTACTGAAAATTATTTCACCATTAATTTAGTGCTATTTAATATTTCTACATATTTTCAAATCCAATTTAATTGTGATACAAGCATATTTAGCTTAGTACGAAGGGCTAACGGGAGTTATAAGAGTAATTTGATATTACACAAAATTAAAAAAAAAGAGCATCTTGCAAATTAATTTTAAGGTTTAGCCAGACCAACTCGTGCAGCCGGTGTGCACGATGACGATGGCGACCAGACAGCGTGTATGAATTTGTAGCGATGAGTTCACATCAACGCGTCCTGTTATTGGTCGCGGCGATCTATGCAGCGTCTGCACGCAGCGATCAGCGATCATCGCGCAATTTGACGTTTCTGTTTTTTAAAATCGTAGATGTAACAAAGCCTAGATAAATAGTATAGTAAGTAGGATCTGTTAAAAAGGTTTTACTTATATATAATTAAGGGCTGATTTTTCAATCGTTGGATAACTTTTAACTGAAGAATAAGTTTGGCACATTGACAGTTTCAGTATGGAAGATATGTCAAAATGACAAGTTTATTCTTCAGTTAAAAGATATCCGACGATTGAAAAATCAGCCCTAAATGAAATAACATGCCACTAGTCTGACCTACTTGAATAATAAAAAAGGTTTTAGAATAAAGTATCAATATCACATAAGAATTTATTTTAATGTAATAAACAAATTATTCTAGTTCTCTCAAGAACCCTGATAGGAGTCAATCTATAATAAAGACTGTAATAATAAATTATTACATAGATATGTATACAGTAATGCTTCTTCAACTTCGCTATCGGTATCAGATAACATTGTAAAATAAAATTGGGATGGATATTCATCTGCAGAACAAACTTTGTAAACGCCTGGAAAGCGAAAGGGACAGTGTGCGTGACAGTGACAACCTGCACGCGCAGTGATCGCGGTCGCGGCAGTGTGAAACAACTTTTGCACGCGCAGTGGTCGCCATCGCCATCGCCATCGTGCACGCCGGCCGCACGCGTTGGTTTGTCCGAACCTTAACAAACCTAAAAGCATGCTCTTAGTGCGTATCTTACTCGATTACGAAGATTACCTCCCTATGGATTAGGTACCGTTTAGCGCAGTACCTACCTAGGTAATTTCGTATTACCACCGATTACTAAATAAGTTTTTAGGTAAAAATGCCACCCATTCATAAATAATTTTAAACTGTGTGTTGATACAGGATAAATAATTAAACTATTGATAAAAATATGAAAAATGTGAATTGTCCTAGTAATTTTCCAGTATTATTATTCATCTAATTATTCGTCCTTTGAGATTATAGAGGTTCTACCTACTCAAATCTTAATCTGCGTCACAGATGCGTGACACGTGCAGACACTTGCGTGGGATACGTTGTAACGTATTAGACGAATATTTTCATAGCTTATTTCCCAGTAAATCTATTTTGGTCCTAGAACTAAGTACCTAACTACTAACTAAACTAAGACTTCTTTATAATTCCAGCTTTGAGATTTACCCTTCCGTTCTGATTTCCAAGTTGATATCACAATATTTGTGTTAGGGATAAACACCTACAAAGGGACTTGACGAGTTTTTGCGAGTAAAGTATTTAAGTATGATACAAAACGTATTAGAAAAGAATTTCGTAACTAAGTAGTGTACCAAGCCGGGGAGGGACACCTGCAGTCACTACTTTAAAAAAATCATCATTTATCAAATTCAAACCTTAATATTTTATCTTTCAAATCAGCAGCACGGTGGTAGTAAACAGCAGATTTAAGTGCCACAGTTCTAATGAAGAAAACAACAGCCTGGATAATAGCGGTGTTCAACCACAGAAGCTAGATTTCATGGTTTGTTTTCGCGCACCCCTTACTCATCCATCTTGGGCGTATTTGGGAGAGCGCGGTATCTCCTCGTATAATGGAGGCTTAAAATTCGAAATAGGGGTCTGGCGCTACGCCAACCTCCTTGCCACGTCTGTCTTTGCATGCGAAGGAGCTCGCTGTGTCTGCTCGTAATTAAAAAATATTACGCTTCATTTTAATGCGAGAAAATGGGCGTTAAACTCGCTATGCGAGTATAGCCTGCGTAAAGTAAATAGGCAAGCGTTGACAACATTTACCGTTCAGCCGTTTAAGTCCCTAATAATCTTAATAATGTGTGTGATCAACCCGCTTTGTGCAGAGGGTGCGTAACTTAACGTCAGAGTACAACTTCAAATGGAGATCATTTGATAAATTCTGGTCGTACGCGAGTTGGCGTTATTTTAAACGCTCCCAGGAATTGCTCAAACTAAAAATATATTATGTGCAGTGCACTCATCTCGAATAGAAAACGAGTAGTATTTTTCCTCTGAAAAATTGTTGTGCATAATTGAACAAAGTTGCACTACCTGGAACTGCTTTAAGGCAATTTTAGTTGATGTATTTTCCGAGCATGAAACTTTTTGAAAACACCACCTGAATAACTTTAAAATATGATGCTGATAAACGTCTGTTATTATACAAAGAGGTATTTGGTAAATTTGGTAATATAATTTGAGTAGTTATTCTATGACAAAGGGTTTTTGAATACAAGGACATCCCAACAACTTGAATTAATTAAATAAGTTTAACGACACCGCGCTCCAGCTTATTCGTAGTAATAGTTAACTACACGTTTTAGCGGTTCATATGATCAATGTTGTCGTGATTAATACTCATATACCTGATGGTCCTATCTATTATTTCGATTATATGACCAATATTTTTACACATAACAAACATAGTCGGCCAAACATATACATAGTCGGCCGTTTGGTGTAGTGGTTTGAAACGGACTACTATTCCAGAGGTTGCGGGTTCGATTCCCACACAGTACAAACATTTGTGTGCATTAACATATTTGTTTGTATTGGACTGGGTGTTTTCTATGTATAATATGTATGTATTTACAAAAAAAAAAGTATTTTTAAGTATGTTTATATCCGTTGTCTAGTACCCATAGCACAAGCTTCGCTTAGTTTGGGACTAGAAGCGCAGTGTAAAATGTCCAAGGATATTATTATATTATTATTATTATAAACACCTTGAACTTTCATAAATGGTTTTGGAGCGTTCAATCGAGAAAAATTGATCCAGCTAAACTCGAGTAGACAGCGTTCATAAAAGTAGAAATATTCTCTCAGCGAGCCAGTGGAGTTGACGGGCATGTAATAGCGTTCCGCCAATCGTGCATCAATCAGGAGTGATTGCTGGCACTCGGCTATCAAAGGTGGCCAAAAGCTCTGTTCAGAGACCGTGACATTTTCAGGCAAATGACTGACTTGATCGTCCGAATGCCTGAAGCAGCTACCTACCATTATCTACCTTTCATTACATTCCAACAAACTGCATGAATGGAATTACATCATAAAGTTAAACTTTCTTCTCGAAAACAAAAAACTACCTATCTTATGTTTTTCCGAGGTTTCAGATTGAGAGTTTATTCGTGAAAAGTAAGTGACACACTGATAGTTGGAGTTACTTTCGCATTTTATAATACTAGTGTGGATTAATTAGTATTATATCTTCCAATATTTAGTCAGTTTTTATTGAATGCGAGTGGGTGTTTATTGACAGGTAAATCGATGGGTGTAGAGATAGCCCCACCAATTCACTAAGACTTCTTTATAATTGCAACAGGTTTTCGACGTTATTTCGACGTTAGTATAATTTTAATAGTGTTTTGATATTCTCTTTTAATTTTATTTAAGGTAGTGCTATTTCCTTTCATACTTACATATTAGTACTCAAGTAGAGAATCGGCATGCTCGAGTTAAAAATCTTTATACAGACACCAGGCAATTTTGCTTGTGAAAAGGGCTGTCATCATCAAAGATTGTACAAGGTCGGTTTTAAATGTGTCAATGCAAGGGTAACCAGTGATCCCAAAATGGCCTTTCATTATGTCTACGTTACTTCAGAACACTGTTTCGCTGTAAATTACAAAGATTTGTTTTTCATGTTCTTGTTGCCAAGACTTTGGACTCGCAGCTGCAGTAGAACCTTAGGAGTTGATATGAGTTGAGTCAAAAAATGGTCGGTCATTTGGTCTTTGTTAGTTTCACAACTGAAATTTTCAAAGCATGTTTGTTTATGTTGTTCTTGTTGCCTAAACTGGAGCTATGGCAGCTGCAGCAGACCTTGGGAGTTTAGACGTGCAAGCGACAAGTTGGCAAAAACTCCAACGGTATATTCAGTGTGCGCCAAGTTCAAAATTCCCTCCCTATCACGAACTAACTGTAGTCTGTAAGTTAGTTTACTTTGTACTAAAACTGTATGTTGTTGCGTGTTAGTAGCTACCTTTATTAGCTCTAACTTAGGACCTAAATATTATATGTAGATATTAAATAATTAGGTTGGGCGAATTTGAATCAAAAATTTATATGATTTGTAGGACTTAATTAAAAAAATATATGAATAAATGAAAAAAAAATGACTAAAAAAGTAAATAAAAGATATGACAAATGAAAGAAGAAATTTTAATACCATAAAAATCAAGAATTAGTTTACTAAGAACACAGAAACTCACGAAATATCCTGAAACAAGCCGAAGCTTCGGTAAAACTAAAACTAAAAGAACCTTCCTTAAGATCTGGCCCATTCATAAAAGATAAAGTGGGTAGTATTCTATTGTCGAGCCACGTATTCGTTCACCTTTCTAACATAGCTCGAGGGTACAAGAACAATCACGGGCTCCTTCAGTAGATTACTCTCCAAATTACATTTGGTCTTGTTATAAACAAATATAACTTGAGAAGTGTTCCCAAAAAATATTAAATCAAAGTAATAGGAATATGATCAATTTTCGATCTGAAAGCACTTCGCGAATAAACAACGGTAAGTTTAAATTAGATTTCCGATTGGGCACACACAGTTGATGCCTTTGCTTATAGAATACTAGCTTTCCGCCCGCGGCTTCGCCCGCGTGGAATTTTGTCTGTCACAGAAAAACTTTATCACGCGCGTCCCTGTTTCAAAAACCGGGATAAAAACTATCCTATGTCCTTTCCTGTGACTCAAATTATCTCTATGCCAAATTTCATTAAAATCGGTTCAGTAGTTTAAGCGTGAAAGCAAGACAGACAGAGTTACTTTCGCATTTAAAATATTAGTATCTATAGATAGATATTTTCTCTGTCTGATTTGCGTCGCAAGGTTGCTCCACAATAGAAAGGCATATTAAACTACTCAAATCCAAGTATTGTTATCATATTAATTACTAAAACAATAAATGAAATAGATCCTACTTGTAAATCACACTACAATGACTAAACAAAGTAGACACTGTTATTATTATTATTATTCTTGTACACAATTCATAAAATATTTCAATACTAACTACGATAAAAACTTTAAACACACAACAACTTTTTAGTGAGCCTTAATTTAGAATAGAACGGTGGCTTTTGCAAAACGAAAAATTTTCTTCGAACTTTTAAAACTATATGAACTCGTGCTCGAAAAAGCTTCCAGTTTAGTTATTATTTATAGTCAGATAAAAGTCTGAGCTTTTAACGGATTATCAAAACAGCCGAAATAAATGGAGGATTATTATGAAGAAGCATGTTACTGGTATTGAGAGATAATATTATTTTCAATCTTCGTCTCTATATTTTCTTTTTGATTATCAGGATTTGTGGATACAAACAACGCCCTACGGATTGTAATAATATTTTTTGTCAAAGACAAAGAAGCGTAGTTATATTGAAATAACCTATCGTATTTTCTAACCTATACTATTATACAGGGTGTTAGGTAAATGGGTATATGAGCCGACACTAGCCCATGTTAACATGGTCATATAAATGGTATGGTGAAGTCAGAAAATTGATATCTTCATTTTAATTATTTTAATTTTCATACAAATCGGATTTTATAAAATTTATTTTGTATGAATATTAAAAAATTTAAAATGATGATATCAAATTTCTGACTTCACCATACCATTTATATGACCATGTTAACATGGGCTAGTGTCGGCTCATATACCCATTTACCTAACACCCTGTATTTTTCATCCTATACTTAAAACAACTTACGTTTTTAGAATTTTTACATCTGAGTTACCTAATTGTATTCGAGTAGGTATTGTCTATTACCTGAGAGTTCTTAATCTGAGTAAATACTCCCTCGAATTAAAGACTGCAATACTTATATTTATTCAGTTTTTATTATTTAGAAGCTCGCCAGTAAATGCGTATTAAAACTATTTATTCAGTTGAGGCAATGTTGACGCTTTCTGGCTTACCGCTCACAGAACACGAAAGGAAATTGTTTTACATATTTTTCTTCCTGTTAGAAATTTTCTGCTTGTCAACTTCGTAGTAGTAAAATGCAAAACAAAACTATAACGAATAAATACATTTGCTTTTGATTTAGTATGTTGTAACAAACAATGCTAAAAGCAATTTAGAATCTCGAGGAAACAAAAGATTTAGAATCTCGTGTAGGTACCTACTAGAGGTTCGCACGCCGACATATTCATAGCACTCGTAGAGTTTTTAGACCGTACCATGCCTTAATGACTTTAGCACGCATCGCCTCACCCTGAAAGCCTCGACACTATACGAATACAAATGCTTTTTGTTCCCAGCGACTAGCTATTATACCTTCATTTTGGATATTCAAAATGATGCTGTTCATTTAGGTCAGTGCTTTTAATTAACTCGTCTTTTCCAATTTTCGGACGAGGACAACGCTTATTAAACACACACTCACTTCACCCACTCGTCCATCGTTGGGAAATTTAATCACAATTTTATTCCAGACTTTGCACTATGAAGCCCTTATACGAACAATAGAGAACTAAAATAACCTCTGAACTTTGCGATTTTGAAATAACTGAAAACCTACAATCATAAATATTATAAACTTCCTAATCAAACCTAATGGAAATACTTACTTGTTGTTGTTGTTGTTTTCTAAAAATGGTAACTCTCTTTGCAATGTTTTATTGCACTTACAATGAAGAAACCTCAAGATTTTTTTTCACAGAGGGAAACTTTTAGTTTCGTAAAAGGACTTGATTTTGCAACTCTTTCTTTCATGATTGCCATGTAATGTTTTATTTTAAAGTACAAAAGTACTTCAAAAGGCTTCTTTTATCACAAAAGGTTATTAAAGTAGCCTTACCTACTTGTTTTTGTAACCCTTTATGGTTACATGATAGTACTTTAGAACATTCAACATATATGTAAGGATTCTTTTTAATACAAAAGGGATACATTATAGGGCCTATTTGATAACCAAAGAAAGTATGTATAATTAAAATGATTTATTAGTGGATGGGCTCGTATAAGTCCCAAAATAGTTTGTCCTACCACCACTTCGAGACAATACCAAATTATGAGCTGAGAAGTGGCTGAAGAAACTCAGTGTGATAATGTATGTAGATGACGTCCAAAATATGTTTAAAACTTTGATTAGTATTCTAAAGTTTGAGATAGACTTAAAATTCAACATCTTATTAAATTAATACATACTATTGCTATTTAGGCTAATATTCTCGCGTTCCTAATCACTCTAAAATTTTTAACAAAAAAAAGAGAGAAGAAAATTAACCATTATTAACACTCGATAATTGATAATATTAAAGGAAAAGAATGAGGCTGCTCTGCTCAATGAGGACACTTTCACAAGGTCTTTACAATTACACGACTTATTAGTCAGAAAATTAAACAAAAAATGAGCAGGCAGAGATAATAAAACAAGGAGATAGAATAAATATTAAAAAAAAAAACGAACGGAGAAGTTCGGTCAAGCGTTATGTATAAACGAAACTAATTTAACCGTAACGGCAAAATATAACCGTATGAACTCCCTCATACGTAGGTGTTCCAAATTTTTTAGATAGGCTCGTGGAGAGCTGGCTACCCGAATTTCACATTTTATATATTCAACTGATACAAATTGCATATTTTATCCCAGAAAATTGGTCCCATTGTAGGAAAAGTTTTTTTTTGTAATAGTACAAAAGGTCAGCGACCAGGAAAAACGGGTTCATTCCTATGCAAAGATAAATGAATATAAATGAAGCAAACATAGACGGAGTTATATTTGTGTTGAAAAAGTGTCCTCGCGCCGCACACGACACTGATGAAAAGAAAAAGTAAGCTGTCTGGGAAGGCCCCTTCAATATTGTATGCTTTGCAAACATTTTACTAGAGGTGGAAAATGCAAAATCAAAAATATATCATTTGTAACTCCTCCTCGCATTTCGGAATGTTTTCTTTTAGGGTTGGAAACCAGGAGATTAATATTTAATAGATACTTATACCGTTTTGCATGATTGTCGTACCGGAGTACCTACATAATCAAAGTTTTTTCAAGTTTAGGACTTCAACCCTTTTTGGCTATAACTCCATCTTCCGTCTCCATCTCCATCCGTCTATTGTCTGGATCGAGTCCAAGTTAGTTATCATTGTCTGATTTTACCAATTTACCAAAGTAATTAACACTTAACGTTAAACAACTAAAATATATTTATTTTTATCTAACTACTTAAATTGTTTGGTTCCGAAGAAATAAAAACTTCATTTCGAATAATAAAAGTTCTTTTTACCCTAGTCAAAGAAACAATAATGGGTAAGTAATTAGGCCAGCTCTTATAGTGTGGCAAAGGAATCAATTAAGGAAATGCCAGGGAAAATGAATAAAGCTTTTATTAAAAAATACTTTCTACTTACCGCGTGAAAGAGGGAAACAAGAATTTAAATAATGGAATACCTGTTTTTAATCAACACAAGGAAACTAAAAACCATTAAAAATTAAATGTTTAATTAGATTCATTGCTTAACAATTAGGAGACATTAATAATGAAAATTGTTATGCTTTAAATGGTGTTTAAATATTCATGTAAGTAGAAAAAGCCTCATAGTCGGTGTAAATCGCGCGTGGTATATTTTACGTTATTTCGGGAGTCTGCGGGGCAGGGCGGCCGACGGCTATTGTCGCGCCAAAATGCGACATATGTATGAGTGCACAGAGACACAACGATGAGAACAACAAATATATTATAAAACAAATACAATCTAATGCTCATTTTGTTGTTCTCTTTACCAACCTATACTCGTACCTATTGTACGTCCGCATTGCATGTTTCCTATCTTAATTACATGTAACTTTACACAGTTTTGACACAAGACTACCCGCTGAAAACCAGTGTCGAGGCACGCGTACACGCGTGTCTCAATTAATATTGAGCGGGGCGCCTTATTTAATGGTTTTTATCTTCTTTCATTCGTTCATTTTCATTTGTATTTTCGTGTCAAATAAAGGTTTTTCTATTTCTAGAACTAGATCTTCCGTCTGTGGAGTATCAATAGGAATCGTTTTAAACCAATTTGTTGCCTAGGCAAACTTAATCTGAGTGACTTCAGTGAATAAAATTGAATGAGAGATCATAAAAAAACAAAATAACTCGCTTTTGCTGATATATTTCAGTGATTATAAAAAAATGGGACAGTTTTGTACTTCCAACAACACACAGTAGACTTAAAGTTTGGTGACACACGAAGTAAAATTAATAACGATTTGAACTTTTACTAAAATGGTTTATTACTCTTTGTTTAAAGATAGCAGCTTTTGTTAAAGCTATTAATAGGTAGTTATTTTGGAAGTTCACTTATCGAACTAATTATTGCTTAAAATATAATTCGCCATCCTCTTGATATGTGTAGACTAATTATACCTACTATCCACAAATATTCATAAATAGTCTAATTAAAACTCTTAAACTGCCTTAAGAGGTTTTTAAGTGTCTCATATTTTTTCCCTACTGGCAAGCGCTGAGAAGAAGCGCTGCAAATAACTCGGCCAACACAAGTATTGAGGAAGTGTCGAACAAAAAGAAAACTGCTAATTGAACAGCCACAAATTCCGTCTTGACGCTGGAAATATTTGAACACTTCGAGAAATATCGCCTTTTGCAGGGGCAAGTAGCCAATTATTTCGCTTTAATGATTCATCGCGTGACATTTTGTAAAATAAGTTTTTGCTCATCTTCGGGCCAGTAGCAATTAAATATTTAAAGAAGGTTTGAAAAATGTTTTTTTATAGTTTTGAAAGTTTATCATGAAGTAGCCGAGAGAGGACACAAAAACAGTGATGCTTTGTGCTTTCATCGCGGCGACTAAGTATACATATTTTTCTCCACGTGTAATTATTGGAACTCGCAAATCATTACTTTTTGTACTTTGATTAATGTGTCATGAAAAATACAAATATTTTATAGCCGACTTTGACAGTCGATATTTTCTTCTTTAAAAATTTCACTAATCCTTCGAGCCGGATCAATCATCATTTAACCTGACACATAAACAATAATTGATTTGAAAATTCCCTTTATATCTACATCCGAAATAGGTAGGTACGAAGGGATTCGAGACAACAGTAATAAAATCCAATCAGACTTCACATGTAGAGTTTGCTGCCTACTTGTGTGTTGTTATGTCCCAGATACGGGGTCAAGGGTACCGGAGCCGCACCCTTCCCGCCCCGAGTAGGCTCGAGTCTTCGAAATCGGCCGTGAAATACGCCCGGAAATTTTTATGATAGTGCTTACGTGTACGAAATGATAAACGAAGGGCTGAATGAGTCTTGGTGCATGGACCCGTGGCAAATCTATTACTTTAGTATTCAGTTGGGACAAATTGGGTTAGACTAAGTAAATGATTAATCAGAAACCGTATCGAAAGAAATACAGTATAATACTTCTCATGCGAAACGTCGATGTAGATGAATTAGCATGAATCAAAAAGTCTTCTGCATAATTGGCGCCTTCTTAAAACTTTGCTAACGATGCTTAATTTATAGGCGTTTAGGCGGGCATGTATGAAGTACTAGATTTTTCCCACGGCTTCGTCCGCATGACAATTTGTTTGTCACAGAAAACTTTATAGCGCGTGTCCCTGTTTCAAAAACCGGCATAAAAAATATCCTATGTCCTTTTTCGGGATTCAAACTATCTCTATAGCCATCAAAATCGGTCCAGTGGTTTTGGCGTGAAAGCGTGACAGATTGAGAGAGTTACTTTCGCATTCATAATATTAGTAAGAAGTTTGTATTTGATTTGATTTTAATCTTTTTTAAACACAGCTTAGACAAGGTGGTGATGTTATTTTTATATGTATAATACTAGCGGCCGCCCGCGACTTTACCCGCTTAAGGGTTGTAGATCTCGCCGTAAAAACCATCCTTAGACTTCATCGAACATTAAAAAAAGAGAATTTGTAAAATTGATCCGGATGTTATTGAGTTATGCGCTTACCAACACATTTTGCGATTCATTTTTAAAGATCGAGCTTTATTAATATAGATAGAAGAGAGATAAAATCTATTGCACTGGCATTCGAGACCAACATTTGGCACTTGCCAAATGTTGGTCTCGAAGCGCTGGTAGGGTAAAAAGATTATGAGACATGTAGAGTAGAGGCTCCTTAAGAGCAAAATGACGATTTGTAAGAACTATTTATTAGTCCAAACAAATAAAGAAATTTTGACTTTGACTTTGACTTTATTTGTTCACGAAACCACGTCTGCTTCAAGTTTGTGCAAGTAATATGAAGCAAATTTGGAAAGGTGCGAGCAGAAGATGACAACACCAAGTCATATATCCAACACATTTCAGTACTTTCAGAACTGTGCAGGCAGTTTCTCGGGAACTTCATCCGAGCGAGAATCTTCCGTTGCAGGAATAAAATGATCTAAGTTAAGGAACGAAACTGGATATGAAAAGGGTTTTCGAATTTAAGTTTATAACTGCATTCGATTCAATAAATGTCTTTTGTCCATGTTACCTTAAAATCCTAGATGATACTATAACCAGGCCTGTTCATCTCCGCGAGTTTACATCGAAAACAAAACAAGCACGATGGCACCCTACATGGATGGCTTACTATTCGACAATAAGGCCTCACATACGAGTGAGCATTGACTCACGCACGCGTATTCTTGTGTATGATGGAAAAAAATAAAGAAAATGGTGTACTAAATACTGTGCAGTATTTAACTGCCTAAATACTAATAATAAAAACACAGAATGTACTTTTTTAAGTTGCCTGAAGACACTGAGAGGTAAATAAGTGGTTATTATTATTCATGATAATTCATGCTTATTGCTTAGTCATGTATTTCCTCCGCCATTTTCTGCAGTTTGGCACATCACGTTACACATCATTTTACCGAAGTCAGCCCTATGGCTTCAGCCGGCTTCGGCGCTAACCGATCACTGACGTTTGTCAACAAAATGGTGCTTGACTCTTGAGACAAACTAAAAGACTGACATTGAGCATACATTTTTTGAAATACCTTCGCGAAGTAAACCTTCTGTACGTAGTACTTATTATTATTCTGTGCTATAACTCTATGAAATGAGGCTAAATTGGCAGCTCTCTTGTACTTTTCTGAGACAGATGAGATATACTTAAGCACTCTACTGCTACAAGTATCGAAATTGTAAAAAATATAAAACAATCAGAAATCTATCACAAAATTAGGAAAAACAAATCTGGCCACAAATTGTAGTTGCTCCAATTCTACGAGAAGCTGCATTGTTTTGTATTAACACGCTATCATAGTTAACTGACTAACGTGCAGAGTTTCTATTAAACTAGTAGAGGCGCTGTAAACGGTAAATCTATTTACCACGTAACCAGTATTATTTCACGGTATCTGCAAGATAGCTTCAGAGCTTTATTTAATTAATCGTCAGATACTCTGAATAACGCTGTGAGCCAATCATATTATTACGATGTTGCAGTAGCACAGAATTTATGCCAAACATTTCAAAGGTAGCATTTCAATGGATAATTATATTTTCTTGTCAGTGCCATTTTACTTGTAGGATTACTGAGTTGGGAAAATTCTGAAGAAACTTAATCAGGTGAATATTATTTTCAGACTTTCGAATTTTTTACGAGTATATGTAATATGTAATTTTCTTAGAAGCATTTTTTTTAATTGCCGTCTCTTGATATCTTTTCACCTCATACCGTATTCAAAAGCTCATGAATAATTTTAGTGGTGGGAAGAATTAGAATTCTTTAAAAAAAAATTAGAACTAAGACAAGTTAGATCAATTTCATTAAATTAATTGAAAATTTTCTGGACATTTTAAGTTATAAAATAAATTAGGTAATATTATGACTTCATTAACAATAAAATGACAATGGTGGTCTCATACACCATTAGGAATGTATTGTATATAATATTATTGCCCAACGCTTTCAATTCTTCTTTTATTATTGGTTGATTGATTTGATTTCTTCTTTTATTAACTAAGACATCGTACCATAATAACTAAAGATACTCTCAAAATCAATACAAAAATTACTTACTACGTACTGAAAGATTATTTATTAATAAAATTAATTAATAAATTACCTGAAGTTAAGACAGCGAGTAGACCCGACTCTAGTTACACCCGTTACATAAACTTTGAGCAAGATCATCTTAAAACCTAAACCCTGTCTAAGATATGATTTATAGTCTTATTTACTATTTATAATGTGAATGATGGAACGATTTTGCTTTAACGACGGTGTAGAGAGAAATCCCTGGAACACAATTTCTGACCTCGGGACTTTATTTAGACTAGTTAGGAGGAGGAGTTTTCTATATCTTTTATAGTTTTCACGGCATCTGCTCTAGAAGGTCTGTAATGTTGGAAATTTTATTTTTGTCTTACATGTTCCCATCAGGAGAAAATCGACTAAATCAACATTAAGCAAACATTTTAGACATGCGGGAGCACGTTAAGCCTAGTTCCAGGGAGGGGACTGCACCGTGCGTATATTTAGACGACCCAATTGGAGCCACTTTTGACTCCTCATCACACAAAAACTACTGTGCATTAACACTTCAAATTTGGCTCATGTGTTGAGACTTGCAAGATAAACATCAGCTTCAAATTTCATAAATATACCTCAAACGGTTATTTTGGTATTGACGTTCAAAAATTGACATTTAGAACACTAAAATCTATCTATCACATGTGAAATGTTAAAATTTACTGGTTTTTTATTTGTTCCTTTGTATTTACACATCTATCTATCTGGATGACAAATTTGAACCTTCAAGGTCATCTGGAAGTTGTTAGAATTAGGTCTATAGGTCAGATATGTAGATTTTTGGACGTCAATACCTAAAGAACCGTTTGAGGTATATTTATGAAATTTGAAGCTGATGTTTATCTTGCAAGTCTCAACACATGAGCCAAATTTGAAGTGTTAATGCACAGTAGTTTTTGAGTGATGAGGAGTCAAAAGTGGCTCCAATTGATTCGTCTAAATATACGCACAGTGCAGTCCTCTCCCTGGAACTACGCTTAACGTGCTTCCGCATGTCTAAAATATTTGCTCAATATTGATTTAGTCGATTTTCTCTTGATGGGAACATGTAAGACAAAAATAAAATTTCCAATATTACAGACCTTCTAGAACAAATTCCGCAAAAACCATACAAGATATAGAAAAACTTGACTATCTCACCTGTAGCAAATTGAATAAGCTTTTTTTGGTTCATAGTAGTCATGTCACTAGGACGCATAGTTTCCGAGAGTTAAGCGAAAAACCGAAAAGTGGTACCTTTAAACCCCCCTCATCCCGCTGGCTCAAGGGCTAAGGGCGGGGACTTTTGCTATGTTCACCTCCTAACTAGTCTAAATAAAGTCCCGAGGTCAGAAATTGTGTTCCACGGATTTCCATCTATAATGCTTTATTGACTGGACTACTTCAATTACATTTTGATAACAAATTTAATTTTAATCCTCTTTCATAACAGGTTACGACAGCGCGATGTTCATTGCGGCCCGAAGTTTAAATTTAAAAGTTTGGTTACTTTAATTAAAAATAAAGTAAATAATAATAAATATCCTTGGACATTTTACACTACGCCTTCTAGTCCCAAACTAAGCATAGCTTGTAGGTACTATGGGTACTAGACAACGGATATAAACATACTTAAATACTTTTTTTTTGTAAATACATGCATATTATACATAGAAAACACCCAGACCCGTCACAGAAATTAAAATTCATCATTTCAATTTCTGCCCGGCCGGGAATCGAACCCGGGACCTCTCGGCATAGTAGTTTGTTCTGAACCACTACACCAAACGGCTGAATTGAATCCGCACATGACCGAGGCTCGGATCAGCATTGGCTTTACGTATGCCCCAGAGGCTTACAGTCACGCCCCATTAGAGCCACTGCACACATGCTACTTTAAGCATCGACGATCGGCGATTTAGCCACTTTTTAGAAGCTGAATGCAGCGACCACACATTCACCACCGCACATTATTTAAAAACGCTAAACGCGGCGATTTAGTCGATTTTCGAAAGCTTGACGCTGTAAAACGAGCAATTCTGATACCAATACCATGAAGTCGCGTAATCGCGAGGAGTCGGTAAAACGCGCGATTCCGATAGTGCGTCCGAGCGCCATAAAGTCGCCATATTGCTATGCTGCATCGATACAGTAGCAAATTCATCGATCGCCGATTATAGCATGTCTGCTGCGGCCCTTACTCCTACAAGTGTGCAAACATTTCCGATGCACTCGTGTCAATATTGCCATCCGTGCCAGCTTTAATTTATCGAGTCTAGTTTTTCTGAAAAAATAGTAATTTCCAATCTCATATTTATTATGAACTAGCTGACCCGGCGAACTTCGTACCGCCTTAGCGTAGAGATTTTCTTAATATTTTCCACAAACATTTAAAAAAAAGAATTATCGAAATCGGTTCAGCCGTTCACACGTGATGCCGTGACAACGCGAAACGGGTTTCATTTTTATATATATAGATAACGCACTACAGTTGTTGATCTAACGTAAGTAAACTTTACTATAAAAATATGAAAAACATCGCCTTTTTTCCACGTTTTACCTAGTTATTTCCAGGAGTTCATCCATATCCGTTTCAAGTGTGCTTATTATTTATTCTGCTAATCCCGGAGTTAATTATTTATCAATCGTAAACTGTTGAACACCCTCGACCTAGATTCCAGGTTTCCCTTCAACATCTTTATTAAAATTACAGTTACTTTGTCTAGAGACCTGCCGAGTTCGCAAAACTTTTAAATTGTACCCTTTTTTTCTTGTTTGATCTGAAAGTTCATTTAAATTTTTAACGCAGGAATATTGGAGGGTAAAAATTTTGATATTACTTTATGAGTAAACAATTTTACTTGGCTTCTTGTATAAAACTGAAAAACCAACAAAGAAAAAAAATTGTTGTTAAAATAAAAATAAAGCCAAAAGAGCTAAAGCTGTGAAAATTGATACCTGATGTTGAAACATACGCAAATTCCTGTATGCAAGATAGATTTCTGTTTTCTGTAAGAAATATTTCAATCCTAAAGTCAACTGCTTTACACGGCTTTGATACACAAAGCGACGTGAAGTGTCGATATTCCGAGCTAAGGTGTTTTCCCTGTATCTACTAGACCCTGAAGTGTTTGTCTTCGTGCCTCTCAATAGTGCAGCTAGGTCACGAAATGGTAATCAAAGTGTTCAACACTATGACAGCAGTGTTACTCTGTTTGTACGGGGTGCTTTGTGTATTGTGCCAAAATTCAACGTGTAGGCGTGCGATTTCTTAAAATGTTTTTCTTTTTTACTTTTTGTTTGTAGAAGTGGTAGTACATTACATAATTATTTTCTTCACCAAAATTTACTCATGTAAGATTATTTCGTTACCTACTTAAAGTTCAAGACTTGTTAGTTGTTATAATGTAGATTGAAATGCTGCATTATTTCATTTACAGCGGATCCATAGGGGATTTTTGGGTATTTTTGTAAAATGAAAGTGCTTTTTAAAAATAAATTATGAATAATAATATATTTTTCATTTCTTTCTAGATCCACCCACAACGAACTTCACTCGTGGCTAGATTAACAACACAAGCTGAATACTAAAAGGTAACAAATAAGAAAATGATAATAGAAAAAACTATCACTTACCTTCTCTCTACTCTATCTGTCTTTTTTCTGAGATTTTAATCTTGAGAATGCATTCTTTACTCACTTGAGTATGAACGTACTCGTAAAACTATTTTCGTTTTTGCATTGTTTTGAATTAAATTGAAAATTTGAATTTGATTACTCAAGCCGAACTTTTGAAGTTGATACTACTTTATTACTACTCTCTTCAGAAGTAAGTATATCAATAAGTTTTATTCTCTTATTCGGAAACAAACGCCTTTTAATGTTCCTAATATAGATCCGGGCATTACACCAGTGATTGAAGAGAACCAAGCAGGCGGTGAGGGAATGTAACGTAATGCTCAAAATCAAATCTTCGATTACTGCATTACAGGCCAATGTTCCCGAGGAGGAGGCGCCTATAATTTCGTTACGCGAGAATCAGTTTCATATTTTGAAGCTTTGTTACTCTTGTTTCAACGTACTATATCCCTGCAGAGAACAAAGAAATACCAGCTGCCCATTCATTATTATTTAATGTAAGTTTCGTGAAATCCCGTCATAAGTAGGAATATCAGCTTTCATAAATTAAACTAAACATCAAAAAACTTTCAACTCAAAATCAGAGTAGTGATGGAAATCCGAGCTTATTAATCGCGAAAAATAAACAATGCATGTAACAATCGCAGACAGTTGAAATACAAAACAATATGGAAACCCAAAACCCAAAAACTGTGTGCACTATTGTTAAAATACAGACGCGGTGTGAAAACCCAACGCGGGACGATAACAAAATAAATTTGTTTATCGGCTTCCTCGCAGCCACTGCGGACTTGATCCTATTGATTTAATTGTAGCAACTTGCAATTAAACCTACAATGCCAGTGAAGCGTTAACTAACCCCTGGTCTCTGAACTGAGATTTTTAGCTTGAGCGTGTTCATTTTCTACCTAAGTATGAACTTAAAAGCACAATTTTCGCAACTTAAAAGCACATTTAAGTGGAAAATGAGCAATTCAGAAACCGGAGGTAAACGTGTTGAGAAGATTAGTTCGTAGAATTAACCTGTATGTTTGTGGGATGGTTAACCTTCAACACGTAATCAAAGAGCACAGAAAAAGGAAAAATTATATCTTTTACGACGCGAATATGAGTAGAGAAGCAGCTCCGGCTCATTCATTATACATGTGAGAACTGTATAACTTCCTTACAGTCTTTTTCCTTATTCGTTTTAGGCTAAACTGTGTATTCCACGGATTCCTTATTGAATTATCTTGTAAGTCTCCCTAGACAATGCAACGTTCGTCGTAAATACTGGTTAGCACCTAATGATACATTTGTGGATAATTTAAGGCTTGGCAATGTAATTTTGTGGCAATGTAGAATGTAGCTAACACGTACGTTAAGAATATGGATGTTATTACGTCATCAAAAGTTTCTTCACCTCCGATGAGTGACAACTGTAATCCTTTTTCTTTTGGTCAAAACCATTCTTGAATCATTAAACGTCCTATTTTCATGTATTTGCGTTACGTGCAAAATTCGATATTACTATAAGTATCTCAATTTCTTCGCAGAACTAGTTACCACAAATCTAACAAGAATCTTTAAAGTACTTGCTAACGTTTTTCAAATAAATCACGAACAAGGAACATGGCAATGTATCGTTGGCTGACTTCTAGCAATGGTAACATCACGGTCGGTCAGACATTGCTGTCGAATAGTGCGCTCAGCGAACAAAACGAATCGACTGGATTTGTAGTCTAAGAGCCAAAGCACACGATGCTTTGCGGCGGCGCCGCGACGCCGGAGCGGTGGTGCTGCGTCGTCTTACATAGAAATACTCGCATCTATGGCGGGCACACGAGCAGTGCGTGGCACGTCGCGTCGCCCGATACGACGAAACCTTTGCTGTGCGGCGCCGCAACGCATCGTGTGCTTTGGCTCTTAACCTTACGTTTAAGCATAGCTGGGCACCGTTAATCAAATAGTTAACTTCGTTAATCGTTAAACCGTTAATAAAAAAATTAACTTCGTTAAACGTTAAAACGTTACATTTAGCAAGATTTAACGCAAGTTAACGTTAATCGTTAATCCGTTAACACATTATAATAAAACGAAAAAAATAATTGTATGCAAGGTTCAAATAATTTCGAAAGCTTGTATCGCGCATGGAATTTATTCCTCTTTTTACCCAGACAGTTTTGACAGCTCCAACTCCTTGCCAGACAGTTTTTTTAGGATAGTTGCAAAAGCCACGATGACCCAAACTTCATAATCCACCAACATTCTAACCTATATTGGGAGCATACGCTGACAAACTTTCAGCTTTTATAAAATGACGTTGGTCTGGCGTTCACCAGCTCTTAGTCTATAGTATCTCAATCTCAGAGCCTTGGTTCAATTACAATACAATTTAGCACCAATGTGCTCGAAAAGACAAATCCAACAAACCCAAACTCGATAAGTTTCCACCGTTTCGTTTAGGAATTTCTATGGCCACCTCCTGACTCCATCATCAGGATCCTGGACATCATCTAGTACTAAAGTGCTCGAAAAGAAAAATCCAACGAACCCAAATTCGATGCGATTTCGCCATTTCATTTAGGAGTTCCTATGGCCGCCTCCTGACTCCATCATTAGACCAGCTCAATGATACCACAACATTTGCATTTTCATCGTACTTACATAAGTTGATAAGTATACCAAATTGCAGCTCAATCGGTTGGAGAACTGGTCTTAAATTCAGTTGCAAGTAGTGATGTACAAGACTCGAGGCGTCGAGTCCTATTTTTGAAGCCTCACGGCGGAATGGCAAGACTCAGTGAGCTCGGTAGGCTCGGTGCCCCGAGCTTAGCCGAGCTGCGAGTTCTCTGAGCCATGCCTCGAGGCTTTAAAAGAGCTCGAGCCTTCTAAAGAGCTCGAACCTTCGAAAAAAATAAAAAAACATCACCTACATTGATTTTTATTATAAGATTCTTAAAATTTACTTATATTTTATTTTGTTAGGAAAAGTTATAATTCTAATCGTATGTAGTCATTATTTGATTTGTCTCCTTTTGTGAAAAACGTTTTTCAAATATGTATTTTATTGTAGGTATCAGATTTTCTGCAGTTTTTTTTAAATATAACGACCTTAACACAAAAGCTTCAACAAACGAGGCGAGCTCCGAAAAAGGCTCGAACTCTAAAAAAGATTTCCGAGTCGTCGAGCTTCATACAAACGAGGCGGGCCCTGTAAACGACTCTGAGCTCTCGGCAGGACTCGGAAGCCTCGAGCCTTATACATCACTAGTTGCAAGATTTGTCCCACACATTACACTAATACATAAGATACGCTTTAAATAAAAAAATAGCATTTTTATATAGTTTCTTTATGGTTACAAAAACTGTTTTGGCTTCTGGAAGCCCGAACGTACTTACGTTCGGGCTTCCAGAAGCCAAAACAGTTTTTGTGAGACTTGTCAGAACGCGTTTTTCTAGTGTTTTTCAGCGTGCCTGCTGTATCTTTTTTGTAAATAGTAGGTACTGGATTAACGATTAACGGACTTAGGATAATTTAACGGAAGTTAACGAGTCCGTTAACATTTTTTAAAGTTAACTTAAAAGTTAATCCGTTAATAGATATGTTAACTTCGTTAATTAACGATTAACGGATTAACGAGTTAATGCCCAGCTATGCGTTTAAGCTCTGCTTGCATGAACTTGCAATAAGTTCTCTGGGATCAGCAATCGGATCGGATTGCTATAAAGAAGAAGTAAACATAAACAACTTAATTTGAAAACACAATCATGACACAATGTTTTAATTTTTTTTAAAACTGAAGAATAAAGTTTTTACAAAAGTTTTTATTGAAGCACACGTAGACCAGTTTAGGTGTTATGGTAAAATATTTTCGTTCGCTTAGTTCAATTTACACAAATTGTAAGGGCTTCTCTAAGTACTTTTACCTGTAACCTAGATACCATCATTGTTTTCTTTTTTTAAATAGACCTGAACTTTTTTGCTCGTACAAATCTAATATAGACCAATATAGACGTCTCTAACCAAGTAACTAAAAAAATGTTCGCTGTATATTATTAACTTCAATAACTTAATATTGGTGTGCGTAAAATCCCTCTATAAAAAGTTCCACAAATAAATTAAAACGGAATAAACAGTATTTATTTCCGCAAGCATTAAACGGCGCCTCCGTTAACTGTATTACAAGCTTCGTTTAACGACATTACAAACAGACAATAGCACATTGGCGTAGGATAAACATCAATGGATTTACAGTCTCGTTTCTGCGAACTGACTGGACTTTCAACGCCCAAACGTATCCCAGTTTCACAGTAGGTAATTTCTATCTGACGGCTATTTTCGACGTAACACAAACTGCATTTGATTAAACTTGTCGGCCGTTTGGTGAAGTGGCTCGGAACGAACTATTATGCCGAGAGGTCCCGGGTTACACGATTCCCGGCTGGGCAGTAATTTAAATTATTGAATTTTAATTTCTGTGATGGGTCTGGGTGTTAATAATATGTATGTATTTACAAAAAAAAAGTATTTAAGTATGTTTATATCCGTGGTTTATATCCCATAGTACAAGCTTTGCTTAGTTTGGGACTAGAAGCGTAGTGTAATATGTCCATAACGATATTTATTATTTATAATTATTTTATTTATAAACGTTGGCAGGAAATGTTTTGTTATCCCTTTGTTATAAATTCCAATCATAATGGGAATGTTTGGCGTGATATTTTTTGTGGATAGGTATTGTTCTGGGAATGGATTTTTGGCTCGTTTGAATTCCAATAAATTGCCGCAATAAAGTAACGCCAATTTGCCATAATGATCATGTAATATTTATAAAATACAGCTTAATAAATTGCCATAATCTACCACATGACGACCAAATTGACCAATTTTCAATAATGATCCCTAATCTTATTAAAATTAAACTCACCGTTTAAGTCATGGCAAGGCGCTAAATCCTTTAAACTTACTAGGGTTTCTGCTCGAGCTTTCTCGAACTCGAGAAAACTCGAGAAATTTGGCTTCATTCGAGACGAGAAAAAAATTACCGGAGCTCGAGAATTCTCGAGTTTCGATTTTGAAGCTTTAATATTCTTGAAAGCCTATTTTCTTAGACAAAAGTAAGTTTTTTATTATTTAATATAGGTCAACGTTGCTTTTAGACTGGCCTAGTCTTTCCTTTTTTAACTGATTTGATTTGCAAGTAATGATCTCAATCGAAACTAAGTAATAATGTTCACCAACGAGTATGCTATATTTATTATGTATGTTTAATCTGACTGATTTAAAGACTGAAAAATTTCAACTAGGCAGTTACCTTACCTAACAGACGTTAGGTTAGGTACTCGTGCCTCCTCGTTAAGTTTATTCAAGTCGTTATCTGTAAGAAATTTAAAAATTTATTAAAAAAAATTTCTGTTCATAAAAAAAACTATTTATTTATTTATTTAAGGATAGCTAACAAGACTGGAACTGACTGACTACACAATTAACTGGAAAAAACATTGAAAACAATACGTGTTTATAGTGTAGCCTTAATTAAAAGCTGCCACGACATCTGCATAGATTGCGTGGAGGCGTAGTATCGACTAAAGTAAAAAAAAATGAAAATTTATTTATTTATTTATCGTAATTTTGCTATTTGGAATTGTGTTCTTTAGAAAACAAGTGATTCAATTGTAGCTCCAGATTTTAATTATTATTTATCCTTAAAGTACACGCGAATTTATGACTTTTGTTATGATATTAGTAAATATTAATTATGAAAGAAGATTTTATTTTTTGTTTATTTCCTTACCAAAATAGGTGGTACTAAATTCTAATATTAATGTTGTGCATAAAAGTAGGTATATCAGATTAAAAAAACCTGTTTTTATCTTTCAACCGATTTCAGCAGTTTTCATCAAAAGACTCGAGACCCGAGAAAACTCGAGACTTTGGCCTCGAGAATTCTCGAAACTCGAGTAAAAAAATAGGTCGAGAAATCAGAAACCCTAAAACTTACTAAACCCCTAGTTTCTGAATCGATATTTTTAGCATGAGCGTGCTCACCTCTAAGTACTTACTTAAACATGAACTCAATATGATAAGTTCATACTTGAGTAACAAAATGAGCATGCTCAATGTTTAAAATCTCTAAATAAGGCCCTAGTATACCCATGCGTATCAAGGTACATTTTACTTAATCTGAAAAGAATATCATTTACATTATTATAACCCTCTTGTGGCAAACCGCACGAAGAGTTTTTGCATGTAATATTTTTTTAATGTAACAACGTCGATGTATGAAAAATCGCTGCTTCACATACAGTTTTGGGTTCAGTACAGTTTTGGGTTTTATCTCTATTTTGCGTTTCATTTTATTATGCCGTAATCTGCCACGAACCCTTTTACATTGCGTATACCTCTACTATAATACTTGGGTCACAAATTCTTTATCCTTACTCGTAGATACTTTGTTAACTCGAGAATACATTCTTGTTAAAAGAAATAATAGGAGGATTTACTCGTACCTTGACAAAAATAACTAGGTATAATTCTACTCATTGATTTATTGAATTTTATGTTACAGTCGATGTTCATCGATATAACATTTATTAGAGTGCATAAGAACAGTTGGTTTTATATTCTACTTTAATAGTAATAAATTTACAAATAAATATTTCTCGCCACAGTGGTTATTCCATACGATGGTCTCGCGTCATATTTTTGCTTCAGCGCGTACCAAACTGAAAAAAAATCTCCACAATATGTTATTCAAAACCGGTCGTTGGCACCAAAAGGTAAAAAAAAAGTTTTGATCATAAAATTCAGGTTACTTTTGTCAAATCGTTTTTAACATGTGGTATCGGTTGTTAAAATACGGGACTATTCCCACCTTTCGTTCCCACCACTGCAACTCCTGTGTAGCCAGAATCTACAGCTTGACCGCTAATAAAAACCCAACCAGTGAAGGTCAAGTTTGTCCCGAGGGAAAGTTAAATTGTCATTGGACCCGCAACGAAATTAATTAGAAGAAGTATCGGTTGTTAAAGTCAAATAAAAGATTTTTAAACCTTGATAGGTTACGAAATAGTAAACTGTAAAATAGTGTTGTTACTTTATCTTACTTAATATTAGCTGTTCCCCGAATAGAGTAACAATCTTGCAGCTAAAAATGTTCAGGTTACATATGTTTCAACTATTACAACTTTAGTTAAGTTAAATTTATGTGACGTAGTACCTACGTAGAATTGGACGGGGCGATTCAATGAAATTCGGGTAAAACAAAAAGTGATCTACTTAGTGATGCTTTATAGAATTTATGCGCATGTGAATAAAGGTACTTTATCTGCTCCTCTGGTTTCTGATGGCCATTAATTCAATACGAAATGCGATAGTATCGCTACCTCGTTACGGACGAAGGGCATTTACTTGACCTTTCATCATGATAATACTGATCGGTGCTATTGGTCATTGCTGGCTATTAATTGTTGAAAAAATAATAAAAAACATAGTTAAGACCTATGTTATTTGCTGTACACAATAAATTTTAAGTTACAGGTCATTTTAAAAACAAATAAATAGGCGGTAAAAGTAAATTCGGCTTAATACGCGCACGTGCCGCGCCATGTCGGAAAAACCGGGCGCGCTCTGCCCCTCGTCAGTGTCAAATGTCATACAAATTACCCATTTTTAAAAATAGCGTCCAGAGTAAAACAATTGAAACTGTAATAAAATTGTATCATTTAATCAAGATGAAATAATGTAGGTACCTAGGTACATCAGACTAAATATTTTTGCTAAATCACCTCTATTGTAAAAACATAAAATACCAACTTCAATGTTGATGTGATATCGTCTCTCCTTAATTCATCTAAACCATCCATATATCCGATACCGTCTCGCACTAAGTGAACTGGGTGTGCGTTGCAGTTTGCGGTCGGAACTAACACTGTCAATCATCGTTACCACTGCCAAGATTGCGCCTGCCTTCTGTGGTATACAGCTCGGAGGTCCGACGACCTACTTCTGAACGATACGTCGATAGTATGTTAGCGTCCTCATTAAGATAATAGACTCGAGGCAATGCTGAGAAAATGCATTTTGATTTATTTTCTCATTTTCAAAGAAGGGCAAATATATCAAATTCACAGTCGTACCTACCTTTCTAAGAGAATAGGATCGTTTAATCTCCTGAACAATATAATAAAGGTTCACGGGAAGTGTCCCGTGGATATCGTAAATGGCGACGAAGGGACAAATACCCATTCGCGAACGACAGGCGTCCCCAAATCGTCTAGCTAGCGTGAGTCGTGGGACGAGTATTTAGGCCAAATCCTACATTTGCCTCTCGTGAGAGAGTCGTGCTCCTACAGTATCTTCTAAAATTAATGGTTTGATGTTGATAATGAAGCACATAGCACGCCAGTAGACGCAGATTTACCTTACAAATAACGTAATAATCAAAACCGTTCTGTTGTACTGACAAATGACCAACCACACACAATTTGTGTGCAAAATGCAGCTTTCAACGAAACAAACTTTCCCAATAACCGAATGGGGAAACAATAAAACTTTTAAATGCACTCTTGGTGACGACACACAAAAACAAAGGAGGACTTTGTTCGCAACCGAGTTTGATAACAAGCGGGCGCCAACAAAACTGCCCTCGATGTGTGTTACAAAGGAGTTAACATGTATTTTATTACGATATCAATGTGGCGAAAAATTTTCTAATAGACAAATGGTAGTATGAAAGAAAAGCTACAATATTATCTTGTAAACGATGTGTGTACCTATTATATCGTTTAAACCCAAATGTTTACGTTTATTGCCAAAAGGTCGATTTCTGCCACCTAACATCATCAAGTTCTCCATGAAGATAGGGCTGGTGACCTCTCTAGACCTATTATAAGTGCAAGGTCGAGTTCAGTCAGAAAGGTTTGGGCTATAATTAACCATTTTTATTGAAGTCTACGTAGGAATAACTTTTACAGAAAATATTTTTCAGATCCCAAATATAAAAGGGAAAGCCGGAAATTTAAAAAATGAATAGAACTCAGGTGAAGCATAATCTGAAGCCGAGTCGAAGAAATGTCAGAGACAGTTATTATACGAAAGTAAATGGATTTAAAAGAAATAAAAATGTTTGTATGACAATTTCAAGATAAAACCACACTAACTGTAAGTTCGCGCGTCTAGCACAAAAGATAAAATGTAAGTTATTGACAATATAAAAGCAAACGTCCCCCGCTTTTCGGAGGAATAGAGATTGTGTTACAAATGTAATGTAATACAATCTGCCTTGTTCTGCCTAAGAAAATGTTCATATTATGATGAGATGTTTTTGTTACTGGAATCCCAACTAATATTATAAATGCGAAAGTAACTCTGTCTGTCTGTCTGTCTGTCTGTCTGTTACGCTTTCCCGCTTAAACCTCGCAACCGATTTTGATGAAATTTGGCATAGAGATAGTTTGAGTCCCGGGAAAGAACATAGGATAGTTTTTATCCCGGTTTTTGAAACAGGGACGCGCGCGATAAAGTTTTTCTGTGACAGACAAAATTCCACGCGGGCGAAGCCGCGGGCGGAAAGCTAGTAAATTATAAAACCTTTTTTAATATGCATTGTTTTCGAAGACTTTGGAGGTATAGAGAAAACTTTAAAAGTTTACTGACTGACTTCAGGATCTCTTCTATTATGATTTTAAAAATTTTAATAATTAACTAATTTTCATCAGTCCCTGATTTATGCTTCAACCACACCAACACGTGCAGATTGCCATCGCCGGCGCAATCACGACGCGATCATAGGGAAATGACAGGTCGCGTGAACTGTCATGAGTCGCGCGACTTGTCATTGGCCTTTGATCGCGCCAGCGATGACGATCTGCACACGTTGGTGTGGTTGAAGATTTATATGTATAAAATATTTGTGAATACTTTACAGTATAGTAGGTATTACATCTAATATGATGTCAAATTCTCCGTCATCCTCGAAGGAAAAACGCCTACGACATGGCACAGAAGCGTGGTGGTACTCTTCTTCAAAAAAGGTGACAAAACCTTATTAAAGAACTATAGACCCATCTCGCTTCTGAGCCATGTCTACAAGCTGTTTTCAAGAGTCATTACGAATCGTCTCGCTCGCAGGCTCGACGACTTCCAGCCTCCCGAACAAGCCGGTTTCCGAAAAGGCTTTAGTACCATAGACCACATACATACGTTAAGGTAGATTATACAGAAGACCGAGGAGTATAATCAACCACTTTGCCTGGCGTTTGTGGATTATGAGAAAGCCTTCGATTCGGTCGAGACCTGGGCAGTGCTACAGTCTCTCCAAAGGTGCCAAATTGACTATCGATATATCGAAGTGTTGAGGGGTTTGTACAAAAACGCCACAATGTCGGTCCGCCTCCAGGATCGGGATCCGAAACCTATCCAGTTGCAGCGAGGGGTAAGACAGGGAGACGTCATATCTCCAAAATTATCCCCCATCCGGAAGCCAAAGACGCATTGTAACTATACAGGGTGTGGTTTTGTAAAACAACCCCCATCACAGGGATACACATGAAAGTAATTCCAAAAAAAATATGAATAAAATTTAAACTATTACTTTATTAGTTTAAAACCTTGTTCAAAAGTCTCCTAAAACGTTCGAGACGGCGCTTGTTACCGCCCGCACCACCCCCGCGTACCCCGTTATACCACTGAGCACATGCGGCCGCTGCCCCGAGAGAGCGGGAGGACTTACCAATATCCTGATGATCCTGATTTCATCGATTTTTCCATGAATTTTTTTTCGGCATCAGTGTGGGCGTTATTTTACAAAATCTGTAAGTCTAGCGTTTAACTCAGTCAATTCCTTAGGTATGGGAGCGGTACGGGAGGGGTGACATTGCAATATTATGCCATCTGAAGTCTCGCTGACGTTTGACTGACACAATCTCCACCTCCCGTGCATCTCCCAAACTTCAGGCACTGACGAGTTAAGCACTATAGTAGCTCTACTGTTATGCCATAGTAGTCCACTATTTTAAAGCCTTATGTGCTTCTCACGATGACAAAATCCAGTAGGTAAACCAACCCCCGGTTCTAAATTGAAATTTTAGCATGACCGTGCTTTTCCATACAAGTTTAAACTTTTCAAATTAAATCCATCTTGAGTAGGGTTTCTGATTTCTCGACCTATTTTTTTTCTCGAGTTTCGGGAATTCTCGAGGCCAAAGTCTCGAGTTTTCTCGGGTCTCGAGTCTTTTAATTAAAATTGTTAAAATCGGTTGAAATTTTCTAAAAACACAGGTTTTTTAAAATCTAATATACAAATAAACAAAAACCCAACTACGTAAAAATGAACTGAAAAGATAGGAACAAGACAAAGTGTTCACAAATGCAGTCGGAGGCATCAATGACTATTTTGTTTTGTTGGTGATAAGTAGTTGGTGATAAGCCGTGTGGTGACGGCAAAATATAATACATTTGTCACCAACCCCTACTCTTCCTGCGGAGGAGGCTCATAGTCCAGCAGTGGACTGTAAAGGGCTGTCAATGATGATGATGATAAGTGTTTGATGCTTTCGACTGCATTTGTGAACACTTTGGGTGAGTTGCACCACCTAACTTTGATTTTGGTTTTTGTATGGAGTTTGACAGATTTTTGACGTTTGTCAAAGTTAAAGTAGATGGTGCACTTGAGTAAAAGATGAGCACGCTCAAGCTGGAAATCTCAATTCAGAAATCAGGCCAAAGTCCTAGTAAACTTCGGTCCCTAAGCTAATCTAATCTCTCAAGTCTCAACATTTATTGGTCTCGGAACAAAAGTGGGAAAAAAAGAAACCAGTTTTTTAAATTTAATCAACGTCATAAAGTGTTAATTTAAACTAATAGAAAAGAAGTTAATCCAATGAAGCTGTTAACTCTACAGGTAAAGTGATAATAAACGCTTACCTATTATGCAATCTCTTCAGCTAGGAATAAACAATAAAACGCTGCACGATAGTAGACGACTGGTTTATTTGTTTTAATACTGTTTCTTAAACAAACTAACTTGTAGAGACACCATACTTAAATTTTGAGACAATATTTTTGTTATGTATGTGTGCTTTTTGTCCTAAGTAGTTTTTATTATGACTTACTAGCTTTACGCCTGCGGCTTCGCCCGCGTTAATTTTTGTCTGTCAAAGACCGGGATAAAATATATCCTATGTCCTTTCCCGGGACTCGAACTATCTCTATGCCAACTTTCATCAAAATCGCTTCAGTGGTTTAGGCGTGAAAGCGACACAGACAGACAGACAGAGTTACTGCCATTCTGGCTCACTAAAAGTTGCCTCACTTTTCGTGCACTGATTACCTATCTATCTAGGCTTTATTAATCTAAGTATATACTCGTACATGGCACACGCCGCTTACGGGATCTAAAACCGTAAATTATGTACGAAAAACCCGGTACGCTCGTCACAACGCAAGCTTAATCACTTCATAGAAAATAGTTCGCTTGTAAAGCATTTGATATTTCCAGGAAGCAGGTATTAGATTTTTTGGCCGTCAAGTATATAATATAAAAGAACTAGAACATCAGTTGTTGGAAGAATATCGGTATATCAGCAACAAAATATCGAAAGGAAGTCAATTTACTATATTACTTATGATCTTTCTGAAGAACGGCGTGACATTCCAAAAATCACAAGGCCTCCACCTAATCTTCGTCCTTTGTGTCATCTACCGAGCGAATGGAGTCTACTGGGAATATGTTTCTCTTTTTTTATAACTGTTTCTCAAAATTTAAAAACAACCTAAGATTTTCATGATAAATTGTAACTATTCTACCACACTTTGAAACAAACGGATCTTATTCCTAACTTCCGAAGCATACAAATCTTTTTTCCTGGGCATCAGATGGATTTAAGTCTATTCCTTTACATAAAAGGAACTGATTTACTTCCTACTTACCCCGAGAATAAGACCTACACGCGGGCACGATATGCTGAAATATGTACGAGTACGATGCTCCAATAACAATGTCACGTACTCAGCTAGTATGACAGTTCGAATTCAGTGAATATGCAAGTGCAGAATGTACCACAAATCAAATAAAAGTAGCGTCAACTGATAAAAGCTGTACCAATCCAATTTAGAAATATGGGAATTTTGTCAATTTCCCACCAAAAGGTTAGGTGAAGCGCCAGTAACAAGGTGAGCTCAATCCTCATGTGTGAAACGTACTCGTAGCTCTCACAGATAGGGTTTATTACATTAATTCACCTTTCCGTGAGACTTTAGGTCTTAAGACCAAGCTATTTTTAAAGACTCGCAATTTCGTAACAACATGTGACTACGTAGATAGTCGATAACAAGTGACACATTACTGCCAGGGTAGTCTTTTAACTTTTATAACTTTTTGAATTCACGCGTCCAAATCAACAGGGTTAAAACGTTTAAAATGAGCTTTCGGCTTCCGGAAAGCTCATAATAAATAATAAAGATACCTATACGATGCATCACCAATTTAGTTAAAGTAAACTTATCCTAACTACTTATTATTTTCTAAAGTGTAATTTCAAAGTTAAAGAGTTCATATTTAACTTACTTAACTCACATAAACATATTTGTCTTCTCATTGTATTCGCTATTAAAAGTTTCTATAAATTTAACGAGCGCGCCAATACACGAAGTTAGTTAAACTAACATGCAGTTCACTTTAAACTCCTTTACGTAGAGACTCCTTTACGTAAGTTAACTTAGTAATCGAGTTGGTGCGCAACGAAATTACCACGTTAACGCCTACTGTGAGGCGACATATTGAATAACTACGTAAAGGAAAGTAACTAGTAGATTTCGTACAAGCAATTTCTCCGTAAAGTAGTAAAAAATGTGTTATGGCTAGAGATGTGCCGATCCCGGGAATTTTTCGCTAGTGCTCCGCTTTTCGCGAAAACTACACAACTTAGTGTAAGTAAAAGGAAACGGCTTTAATATGTATTATTTAAATGTATGTAAGGTTTTGTGTAAATCGCATTTAACGTGGCGAAACTTTGAAAAAGTGCTTAGGTACAGTTACAGTTTTTAGCTGCTCTCAAAACTAGCTCACATTATTGTTTTAATCATGGTAAGGTTTTTACGTACATTGGGAGCATATTCAAAGAGATTATCAAAAAGTAAATTAATAATACATAAAAATAATAACTATGCTTTCATCACAAGTTAAGGCAATTAACTTGGTTTGAGTCAATCACAGAAGAGATACGATCCCAAATAGTTGGCGGTAGTAAAATTCGACAGGAAGTTCGTTACAGTCGACCAAATGGCAGAAAAACTCGGAAAATTGTACAAAATTTTTCCTCCCCGAGATAAGATAAGATAAGAAATAAATATGGACTTCTGCTTACAAATAGAAATGTACTTTGGTGTTCTAAATTTTTTTTGTTTCTTGACTCCTTATTCCTTCTATTTCCTTCTAGAAGGCGGTGCAACCTAACGCCGAGACATCCGAGCCCGAGCTCGCCGATAAAAATTAGTAGCCTCTCGTAACCTCGTCAACTGGTGTGATTGGTTGACGCGAATCTCATCAACCGATCAACCAGTTAAAATGCGACTACGAGGCATTTTATCGACTGGAATAGACGTGTGATTATAATCATGTTCTAGAAAAATCTTAAACGTTATGACGTAACTTTTTAACTGCTTCATTCTTTCAAAATTAGCTGATAAGTTTTCATTTTAGTATTTTTACTAACAATATTGTGTAGTGTGTAAGATAACGCCTAAAACCAACAAAACCTTGTAAAATGATGTCACAAAAAATAGTGGTCCGCGCCAACAAAACAAAATGACGTAGACAACGTCCATGGTATTGCAGCTAACTGGCGAAAAGCTTTATTTTTCATTTTAACATGGGAGCATTCGACGAATTTGTGGCTTTCATCCATCAGGTATTTTTTGCATCCCAACCCTCTTAATTGCACTAAAAGCCAATACGTAACTTGAACGGATTTATAATCAAAATTCTATTGAACATATTAAATAACGGCATTCTCTTGTTTGTTTTTAGTTATGTTACGAATATCAATTTGTTTTCATTTGTAATTGATATTTTGTTTTTCAAAACTCACAGTAACTCAATATTATGATTAAGCTTCCCGCATTTCGATATTGGCATATTTATGACGTGTAAAGATAGCGATATTTTTAAATCCACAACGTAATCTTCATTTCTGGTCTTTCTGTCCTTTTCACACATCACATCATCTCCTGATGTGTGGGGAAGGGGATTAGAGCCAAAATGAATTAGCGCCACAGAACATCGTATCCGTCACTAATTATTAACTAACGAGGCGAGATTAAGACAAGATTATGAACGTATACTCAGCCTAGGTACGAGTATGAAAGCAGCATTACAATTTCCACCCCAGATGTGTCGAGTGACTTATCGTCATGAATATTTATAACAGCAGATTTTCTCACGTTGTTTTATTGTACAATATAGCCTTTACGTGATGAAAAAATAAGGGGTGTTATAAAAAGTGCGTGAGTGCGACAATTTAGTGCCTATACCAAAGTGTAAATGACTAGAAAAACCCAAAGCACTCTGCTACCGCAAAAACCCGTGTGAAAATATAAAATGTTAGCTGAAAATCATAAAATTCTTGCCAGATGTTTACATACATCGCATACTTTAATAGAAATTGGGGCAAATCCGGTGAACGTATGCGAAATACAGCTTCTGGGTAGTGAAAAGTGTCTCGGCGGTACCCACGCAGACACATGTATATGTACAGTAGACAGCACATTAGACTGTACAGTTTTGCTGCAATATAGCGCCTATTACATGTACATAAGATGCCACCCTGTTTACCTCGATGTGCCGCCGCTCGTACGGACACAGTGTCCCATCCGTCATGACCCAAAAAAAGGATGATTGATAACAGCCCGACCTGAGAAATATTATAACTAGGTAGAAACAGGGAGCGAACGTGTTTTGTTACATTGTCTGACCTTGCTGCTATTTACAGTGGATTGTAATGTATGTGAAAGTACGCGTTGTGTTGCTATGTAATAAATACCAGCAATTTCTCTCAGTAAATTACTAGATCGATTATCCTTTCAGCGTAGGTACATTCGATATATCAACGCTCACAGCGTGTACATTTGGTTCCAACCCACGGATCAAACGCTCAAAATAAATTGACTAAGCAGAGCTGTTGACATGTCATGTACTTACCTTATTTATGGAAAATCTTTTACCTGAGAATTACGTAATGCTAACAAATGAATATTCGCATTTCGAGAATAAGTCTTCTCGGGGTCTTATTTAATAGTGCTGACGCAACAAAACTGAAGGGCCCACGTCGGACACCTAACACAAAATAACCTATTTTAAGTCCCGCTAAAGATGGTAATAATAACATCGTTTCGGCACTACTACTTATTTCCTTCATTCGAGTTCCTATTACGAGTACATAATAAATTAGATAGTGGTAGGTAATAAAATATGTAAGATAGCCGTATGGGAGGTTCAAGTAAACGTGTTTATTGGCACTCGTCCGTTAGTGAATATTGTGTTTTCAGCATGAATTTTCGTGAAACGTAAATCAGTTAACTGCTTTTGAGAATATTTCACACCGAATGAGAGCCACACGGCTAAAGCTTAACCTATTTTAGTAAATGCTAAATGGTAAGTAGGTATTAGGGTCATTATAAAAAAAGTGATAACCTTCCCTTTTTACCCTTTAAGTTATTCTACAGAATAATACTCTACTTACCTCTTATTTTTCTAAAAAAACACTTTAGAGCCTAGAAAGTTTCTAAAATATACAAATTCTTTACAAAGTCTTATTTTTAATGACTCAAATCGTTATCACAAAGTTTTATTCAAAAGTATCGTGTCGTATTCAAGTTATTTTCTAAAGAAGAGATACAATATCAATTTGAACAATGTAAAAGAGATCAAAGATTATATTTTTTCCTCAGCATAGAAACGTTTCTGAGAATTCGCGTTGCAGCTGCGGGAAGTTTTCAGCTAAATAACAAGTAAAATAACTTAGCGTCAATGATATTATAGAACTATAGATATGTTACGTTCATAGAAATTACGATTTTAATCCGTGCCGAGCTATTCCAAATTGCACACATTGACAAATGTAACTGATAAGTGAAACAAAAGATCCGAAATAGCACGCAAATGAAAGAGATAGCTATAGTTTTAACGATTCTGCACTAACTAATCTATGTCCGCAGCGCACGCATCCTTATCGCTCTAACGTCAAAACAAGATCGCTTTCTCTTTCTTAACTTGAACATGGCGCATGGCGTCTTGATTGTTCGCATAAATAATTGAAAATATAAATACTAAATAATTTTGCATAATCACATGTGGTAAGAGATCCCTTGTATTTTGTTTACTTTAGAGTCATAATTGGTACACTTTCGAAACACACACGATGGCATTTTTTATTTATTTTGGTAAGAACACAGGAACTTACGGTGTGGTACACGCGATTGCGCACGACGCAGGCCACACGAAGACTAAACACAAGACGTCCCAATTGGGACGTATTTGAGTATTCACAGCGCGAGCGCTTATAACATATCTGCTTTTGTTTTTATATAATATCATTGCTTAGCGTATTGTGAAATGTTACGTAAATACTTGTGTTTCTCTCATAAACAATGATAAATAACTGTTGTGGATTTTATCTGTACAAGTTTTAAAATGTCTTTGTAAAGAAAATGCTTTAACACATTTTCCTGTTACAAAAGCAAAGTACTTACCTACACATATGTAAAGTACGCAAATATAACATAAATTAACAAAGAAAATAAGTATCTCGTGATATCTTAAAATAAATGTAATTTATTGATACTTACTCGCACACAATTTTTGAAGGATTAAAAAGGATTGCGTACATATGTTACTTCATTTACCTATTACCTACTCATATTCCTAAGTGTAATACTTGTTAAGTTGGTCTCGGGGTCGTGAAATAATGTTCAAGGCACAATTCAATCATCAACAAGTATATTGTCAATTTAACACAACGAAATGTACATAAAACTTTGCTTATATCAGTCAAAACAATATCCAAACACCGAAATATTGGGAGAGTAATAATCACGCGTCGCGGCCATGGGCGGACTGGCAATAGGGTCGATTTTAGAAAAGACGCCGGCGACCGTTGGTGAGAGCGCGCCGGCAGAGCGCGCGAGCCCGCGAGTTACAAAATAAAGCCCGCCAAACTCGAATGCGAGCATTAACCACAGAGGTCGCGTTACATAAGTAAGAATCTACTTAAATCGTATCCATTTAAACTTTGCCCAGTATAACTCTAATATGCGGGACAGTTAAAATAGGCGTTACAGGAACATTTAAAACGCTTTTCAAAAGACTATTGGAAATAGAAAAGTCAGCAGCATGATTAAGGAGAGATGGCGCTAGTTGCCAAGTAAACATCGGATCCGTACTTTTTACGTGATTAAAAATATACACACCCAATAAATTGACTTTTTAACGTGTGCTATGTATAGGAGTAACAATATTACCCAAGTGAAAGTGTTATCTACGTACAAACTACCTTGTGTGAAGTGAAATTACCCAAAAACTGATACGCAATAAACACTGCTAAATTCATCTCATTCCTGCGGATTCTTATGACTGACCTATCAATTTACGTGCAAAATTGATCATGGATTGCGAGGACGCTTGTGAGTGCCACTAAAGCTCAAGGTATGAGAATTGATATCTTTTAATAACCTCGAAATAAAATATTGATGATTCATGAACTGGTGTAATCGCGAACGAAAAACTACAACAACGCCATCTATTAAAAAAATCGAAAACTATCTACGTAAATAGCGCCATCTAGTGAAGTTGTAGAAAATTACCTACACCGCAAAGATCTGCGATAAACAGTGCAATCCATACCAAATACTAAGTTTACGCCGTTATCCGAAAGATGGCAAATGTGTGCGCAGGCTGCCGCCTAACAATACCTGATAGAAGATACCTTAAGTGCTCGAAATGTCATGAAAACTATGATCTTGATTGCGCAAACGTACCTGAAAAGCGTTTCTACAATACTATGACAAGTGACCACAAAAGAGCTTGGAAATGTCAACTATGTCGATCTAAGGAACCGAAAACTGGTAACAGCAACACGCCAATTCGCGCAGACCTTCATCTTGATATATCTCATGAAAGCCAGGGTCCAGCACGTTCATCGGAGACCCCAACACTAGATCAAAACGTCACGGTTAGAAGAAAGATTCCCTACAGCGGAAACACCAGTTACATAGAAAGCTATGATGACTCAACCTGCTCTCCCGAAGGAAATACACTGATAACAAGCCCACAAGCACACACTACAAACAAACCAACTGATTCCTTTGTGGAAAATCCATTAGTACTAAAAAGTTTTACATCAATACTACAGGAAAATAATAAAACCATAATATCTGCATTGCAAGCATCCTTCAGAAATGATATAGCAAACGTTGTATCAGAGATAAAAGCGGACTTCAAACAAACTTTTGAAAGAATATTTAACGAACAAACATTGTTTAAACAGGATCTCACTTCTATAAACTCCAAATTATCAGTACTTGAAAAGAAATGCAACACACTTCAATCAGAAAAAGAAAAATTACAAATAGAGATACAAAATCTACAGAAAACATGCAATACATACCAACCTAACAACCAAATGAAAAACGAAACAAATGACAAAACATTAGTTTTACATGGCCTAACAGAAAATTACTGGGAATCAGAAGAACAACTTATTGCCAGAGTAACAAACATGTTTTATGAATTGCTAAATGTAGATATATCGGGACACGTCGAAGAAATGATATTTATAGGAAGAAATAACAACAAAAGACCATTAAAAATCTAACTTATTAGCAAAAGGATGAAAAAATACATTTTGGAAAACTCTATATATTTGAAAGAAGTAGGTTATAACGTCACTGAATATTTAAACCCGTTAGCATTGCAAGAAAGGAGGAAATTACATCAAGCTTTACAAGCCGCTAGAAGAAACGGGCAGCATGCAATAATAAGAAATAACAAATTGATTATAAACGGAAAAGAAGAAACAACCTCCCCACCACACAAAGACCGTAAATCAAACTCCCGAGTTTCAAGGACAGAAAATAAAGAAGCCACCAATCTACAAGAAAATCGCTCCTGCTTACCCCCAAACCTATCTCCTTCCCCCACCCAAACTGTACATAAAACTCCAAATGCGGTAAAAGGTGATAGAGTAGGCATATCAAATGGAAATCAATCTAAAAATTGTTCCTTTCGTAGCTAATTTAAATATTATGTTCCAAAATATGCAAAGCATTTGTAATAAAATCCATCTTTTAGATGCTCTTACTCAGGAAAATTCAAATTTGCACATCATATGTATAACTGAATCTTGGCTAAACAAAGACAAAAAAGATTTACTAAATTTAGATAACTACATTATATGCTCATCGTTCTGCCGAGAACAACATGAGTGTGGGGGCGTGTGCATATTAATAAAAAAGACATTGCATTACCATGAACGTACAGATATAACCTCTATGTCATTAGAAATGATTTTCGAGGTATGTGCTATTGAGTTACCAAAAGAGAACCTTTTGATCATTAATTTGTATTGGCCGAATAGTGTGAGGGAAATCGAAGTATTTTATATGTGCCTAGAGAAACTTCTAAAGCACATCTCTACAAGAGATGGCTCTAGAAATATTATTATAGGAGGTGACTTCAACGTGGACTTTATGACAAATAATAAAAATAAAATAAGACTCAAAAATCTAATGCTAACATTTAATTTTCACCAAAAGATAAAAGAACCCACTAGAGTTACACCAAGTAGGTCTACATGCATTGACCTACTTTTTACTAATTTTAAAATTAGAGACACTAAAACATCTGTTCACGAGTTTGGCCTTTCGGACCATAGAGGAATATTGTTTTCAGCACCTCTCATGTCGCAAAACTTAAAGCAATTTTTGGTTTGTAAAAGAATATTTAATGAGAAAAGTATTAACAGTTTCAGGGCTGCACTTATGAATACCGATTGGGACAGTATAATTACACTGGATAAAGATATTAATCAAAATTATAATGCCTTCAATGATACCTTGGAGGCGGCCTTGAACAGTTGTATGCCAAAAAGACTTATTAAAATCAAAATAAATCACAGGCAGAAACACCTCACTACAGGAATAAAGACATCATGCCGAAACAAAAGATTCTTAAAACTAATAACATCAAGAACAAAAAATGATAATTTAAAACAATTCTATAAAACCTATTGTAAAATACTAAAAGCAGTTATCTATAAATCAAAAAAGATGTGTAATAGGTATAGATTTCAAAACTCACAAAATAAAACTAAATCTATGTGGCAAATTATAAACCGTGAAACTAACAAAAATACCCAAAGATACAGGAACCTAATGATTAAGGCGCCTGACAAAAATACTCAATGCGTTCCTAAATTGACAGCAAACACATTTAACAACTACTTTGCGTCCATTGGAAATTCCCAAACAAAATCGGCAAAAATTGTTGAAAAGACACCAAACAACACAGTAGAAAACACATTTTACCTTAGCCCTGTTCAACCAAAAGAAATAAGCAATATAATAAAGAACCTCAAAAATAAGACTTCCTTCGGCATCGATGAGATCCCCCCCCTCTTTGGTAAAAAAATGCGAAACACTGCTCACCTACCCATATACCAAGCTAATTAACCAATCCTTCTCACAGGGCACTGTACCAGATGCTCTAAAAATAGCAATAGTTAAGCCAATCCACAAAAAGGGGGATGAAACGGACATCACAAACTACCGGCCTATTGCATTACTCCCTACGTCATCGAAAATTTTTGAAACCGCTATGGTGAATCGCCTGTATGATTTTTATGAAAAATTTAAAATCCTACATGAAAATCAGATGGGGTTCAGAAAAAATCGCTCTACTAGTCTTGCCGTTTATAAATACCTAGAGAATATCGTAGACACAATTGATAAAAAAACATATGCAGTAGGTCTACTCTTAGATATGAGCAAGGCCTACGATAGAGTATGCTATAAAATCCTTCTAAATAAATTATACCAGTCAGGAATCAGAGGAGTAGCTCATGACTGGTTGAGATCTTATTTGAGCAACCGTTATCAATACGTGGAAATAGAAAACACCAACTTTGAAACCGGAGAAATAACCCACTGCAGATCGGATGCAGTTCCTATTACTGGCTCAATACCTCAAGGCAGCGTCCTGGGATGTCTCCTGTTCTTGATCTATATAAATAATCTCCCTAGTATATTGAACGAAGGATGTGTTTTGTTTGCCGATGACATCTCAGTTCTAATTCCCTGTAGTAACACCGCAGAATTGGAAATCAAGCTAAATTCGGTGCTGGATAGGATTATGGGTTGGCTTGATTCACATAACCTACAACTTAACCTGAGCAAAACCAAACTTATACAATTTAAACCCTACCAGAAAAAAGCGCTACAGATATTATATCACTACAACAATATAAAACTAGACACTGTAAACTCTGCCAAGCTATTGGGCATACATCTTGATACACATTTGAACTGGAATAGGCACATTCAATACTTACTGAATAAAATATCGTCATTCATTTATGCACTTTATCATTTAAAGCGGGTAACAGATTTCGGGACGGCCCTAACGGCATACTACGCCTATGCGTATTCGAGACTTTCCTATGGTATAATTATTTGGGGGAACTCTTGTGAAGCAAACAAATTATTTATACTGCAAAAAAAGTGTATTAGAATATTAACAAATATAGACCAGTTGGAATCATGTAAACCGCACTTTATCAAACACCAAATACTCACGCTAACGTCTATATACATATTTGAGTCGTGTAAATTTGTTAGGAGCCACCCAGAGTTATACTCACCACTGGAAGGTTTAAAAAGAAACAATAGAAACCAAAATAAACTTAAAGTACCTTTTTCCAAATTAAAATTAGTTACATGTAGCCCTCCGACGATGCTAATAAAAATTTACAATCATATACCGAATAACATTAAAAATCTAGAAAAATCAACACTGTTCAACAAAACACTAAAATCATTCTTAATAAATAAAGGCTACTATGACTTACCAGAATTTTTTAATGACAAGCTTGACTAAAATTTTATTAATCATTTTCTGACATATTGGAATGCTTCGACGTCTCAATTCAAATTGTTTTTGTAATTTAATAAAATGGAATAACGTTTTTTTTTTTTTTTTCCGTATAATACTGACCATTTAAGACTAACTAAATGTTATTTAAAATTATTTTTAAGGTAAATACTAACCCTCTCTCTGATGTTTTGCTGTGCCCTTGCAGGGCGTCACATGTATACCTACCTCTATTTTGCAACAACATATAAATTGTAATGTGACATGCAATAAACGTTTTGAATTTGAATTTGAATTTGAATTAAAGAACTTGGCTGACTTGGCACTTGGCTTCTGTTGGATTACAACTCTTATCGACACAGACCAGCCCGAACTTTATTTGAACGGACTTGGCTTGGCGCCTCTATCATATTTCGATTTGTTTTCGTCCGAATTCAAAAATATTTAATGGTAAAGCCTGGTCCGTGAGCACGTAGAATCCCGTCCAATGACCCCAAGCTACCCATCCTTATCGCTCGCGCGTAATTATATTGCTGTCGCGACTGTGCGACGCGCGCCCGCAGTGAGTGTGCGAGCGCGACAGCAACATAATTACGTGCGAGCGACAAGGATGGGCAGCTTGGGGTCATTGGACGGGATTCTACGTGCTCACGGACCAGGCTTTAGCTGCTACAAATCTATTCGCATTTGAAAAGTACTCACTTGAAACACCCACGATAGAATTTGCGAGAACAAATGTTTGAGTTCATATTTTTTATCACAGTTTTCTATTGAGATATCAATTTTCAATGTAAATATTGTCGTCCACGTCCATACACAGGATTCAATCGGTTTTATTAAGCCAACACGATTCGCAATCGTATGTTACGTTGTCTGCTGACACTCTTTTTATAAGTTCACTTCGGTATTTAAAGGCACAAATAATAATTTAAGACCTCTATATGCACTAAAAAGCCTTGGAAACCCTTTGATTTATGTACGTAATTCAAGTGTCATCTTCAAAATACGTTCGGGTACGAGGCAACAAAAACCCTATCCCAAGTAATTTACTGACAAAAAGTTAATTCGGATGTACGGGCGACCCAAATGAGGCGCCACAAGAAACTTCGAGCTAAGCAAATGTCTCAAAGATCGTGCAACCTGAACACATAACTTGAACAGCCAAGTTGAACGAGAGAACAAACGTTCTCTGTTTGTGTTTGTACACACTCCGATTGTTCGATGCCCAGAACAACAGCTTTTATTATGTAGCGCCGAGAGATCAATACAGGTTGATGCAATTGTGACACATAAGTCACATGACGTGACTGTAACTCAGTGACGAGCCTGCTCGCAAAGCAAACTTTCAATCTATGTAGTAACAGAGTTACACTGGGACTCAGGTTATTGAGTTACGACGCGGGGAAACTGGAAATGACAAACATCAAGCTTATTACCCTTTATTTCTTTTTAAGGTTCGAATAAAATGTAGTTCTCAGTCGACTCGAACGGGAAATAGAGGAGTAAAAATATTTTTCATATCAAAAAGTTGTAGGTATTTGCTATGTCTGTTGTTATAAAACAAATAGCTTTTCATTGTGTTACAAATAAGGAAAAAATATTAGAGATATTCGTAACATGATGCGGGGTAGACTTTTTCAGTGTTACCAACGAGTAACAAATGTAACGAACTTGCACAGAAAAGGTAGATAGCGTTCAAACTGCTGTTGACAATTTAATAACCGGTGTGGCGGCCAGGGCAGTGCTAATAAAAGTAACAAAGAGCGAGCTAAAATCGGTTCACCCGCCTGAGCCCTCAGGCTAGGCTGCCACGGACAGACATTCAGATAAGCATAGGTTAAACTTGTTACGGCCCTCCCTCGCGGGTCGGATTAAAAATGCCAATCTAGTAAACTAGATTAAACGAAAAGCGGATTTCAAGACTTTAATTAAAAATGGCACAAGCATTACTAAAACTGTAACACTCAAATTAATTACATTAGCTAAACACGCATTTATAATAAACTCTAAAACGGATCCTCTATGAGAGTTGTTGTAGAGATTATCCACTAGCGAACAAACAAAACAGCAGTTATTTTGTAATTACTGGAATGAAGACCATTTGAGCTTTGTGGTTTATTACGCGTTTCATATTTCAGCCAGTTTTGTAGCTCTGGTAGTACCTGGTCATTAGACAAACTCTACAACTGTAAAACTGTATTTTATTTGTCATTTTACTTGTTTATATTTTACAGTCATTTGTTTTTGTCACATGTGTAGAGACTCTTATTTTATCCTAAAAGCAATTGAATCGTGTTGTTTTTAGTTTGTAAATTCAAACAATTTATTTTTCTATGATTTATCAAAAGGCAGTTGGTAAGTACTGGTAGTGGTAAATGTACAGTTTATATTATAACAAAATATGGAAATATCGTTTGTATAACCATTTCTGGCATGCAAATACTCGTAATCAAACGATATAACATCATAATATTGTGTCTAGTATCATGATTCGAAATAATAACGATCGTGAATATATCCAGGCTCTGTATAATTGGGATGAGTAGCACAAGCATTTTAAATTCATTGCGCTGTTATCGTGCACTGAAATATTCCCAATAGAGAGACCTACCTATGCTTATGACGATATTTTAAACTATAAATATCTCTGTTACCGAATATTGACTCAAATACTATCATAGTTTCAACGTTACAAGTAGGTACGCGAAAAAAGGGAGTTTATTTAAATTTGTTTTAGACACGTGGTTACTTCTGATTTTTCATGTTTCTAAGAAACTTAAGTTGTGTTATGGCCCGGAGGCCCAGAATTATGATTAAGGCAACATAATTTTTGATATTGTTAGGCCTCAGCCTCGAGTTTAGCGGGCAGCGGGGCGGGAGCGGCGGCGGCGCGGGAGCGGGGCGGGCAACGCAGACCCGTTCTCGAAACAAGCGGGCAGCTCGCGCGGCACTTTAGCGGCCTTAAGGTTTATGCTTTGCGGGATGTCCTTAAATTAATCAATTAACGTGTCCTCCGCACCACGTAATCATATTCCTTTACTTACAATAAGGTTATGTTAAAGTCCCTGTTTGGACCCAGAAACATAAGTAAGTATAAAGGTCTAGATCTTATCATCTTATCTTATGACGGAGTTTATTCATGTATGCTACTCACAACGTACAACGTACGGTCTTTATGGATAAACCAATCAACGATTCTGCGTCTATTTTAGTGCGTTATTTGTCAGACGAAAGTAAACGAAAGTGTCACTAAACCAACCAATTTGTAACTGTGAAATTGCATTAAACATCTACTTCGTCCAAGTTCCAGTTTTAATCACAACGCTGCCCCAGCAAATGGGCGAAACTGACAAAATCTCCGACACTGCACGTGAACCACGTAGGTACTCGTACCACCGAAAGCAGGTTTAGGAAGTTTAGTTACTAATTTGTTAGTTTGAATTGAAAATCTAAAAGCTACTTAACTAGTTAAGTAGAAGTTCAACACATCGGTGTTTACGCGAGTAGCGTACCTAAAATGGCACAGAAATTAGTAAAATATGTTTATAACATATTACTAATAGATCATATAACATTGAACACAATGCTAATATACTCAACATCAAATAAATCGCACCTTCTGCGAGGCGAACTTTAAAGATTTTCTTCTGACATAATCATGGTGCCCCAACAATATTGGTGTTATTTGAAAGCCCAATAAATATCCTTAAAGAAAAACACATTCAATTTATTAATAAATGATTAACATATACCATAAATGTGACTTGAAAAAATACCTCACTTTGGGCTCACCTCTGGGATCAATTAGACCATTTTTTATAGTTATAAAACCAAATAATGATCTCACGTGTCCTCTTTAACAGATGGATAGCGATTAATCTCAACTTAACAGTTTTATAGCCATAAAAGTTGGCTCAAGCGTAACTACCTATTTTTTGAAGAAGTGACTCTGGATCCTTCTAGAGACACATTTTTATGGTAAAAACCTTTCCCATAGTGAAATCAAGTTTAGAACTAGGCTTTTAAATAGTGCCAATATTGGTGGGAAGTGGGGATGCATACGTTTGAAAGTGCTTGTCGCGCGAAGTGCGATTTATTTGACGACGAGTGTAGTTCTAAACAAAGAACCAATACGTGCAGGATGGTTTTACCACAAAATTGTTTTAGTTGTTTTGACTTGGTCAAAAATTGCGCGAAAAATACTGTTTCACTCTCTGAATTTTGCAATATTGTAAAGTGCACAATGTACTAGCACTATAGGCTAAAAGTTTTCTCATATAATAGTGGGAACAAATACTGTTCGTGCATTAAAATAAAACTCTCATTTTCATTTCAATATATTCATTGACTAGCGCACAGTGTTTTATTTTGGCTTAGAAGCGGACATCCCTGTTTTATTAATTCAATCGTTAGATATTACTATTATGTATACAATTGATGAAGGAACTAGTAGTTGTATTTGTTTAGTTTCGAAGAAATATTCGATTTTGTGATTTTATAAAAAAAACTGTTTTAGAAGCATATTTTCTAAAAAAATTACATTAAGTCAGAATTTTGTAAATAAATTTACCTATCACTATAACGTCTACCTTTATGTAAAAATAAATGGTTATTGCTGCAGTAATTTAGGAATTATTTAATAATTTATGATTTTCAGAAAACATTTTTTTCTCTGTTGTCCTAGAAAAATGGCAGCTAGACTTACTTTATATTGATGCATGATATAATTATCTATAATACCTGAAAATATTACTTGCCTATCCCGTGGAAGTTCGAAGATATTTTAATTTCTATGAGTTTAGAAGATTTATATGTAAATAGGGTTGTCATCTAAATATTTTTTAGTTTTTTAAATGCCGTCCGTAACAATACGGTTTTAATGCCTTTGTTAGATAACTATTGAAATTCATTGCTTTTACCATTATTAATTTGTCTGGTCGAGTTTGATAATTATAGAGTTGGCCCTGTGGCGGCTTATTGGAAATCCTATCGTTTTCGAAACATCGATATATATGTTGCAGTCAAAACTCATAATCGATCAAAACCACTTTTGACTGCAAATTTCAGGTAATAGTGGTTTTGACCGATGGCCTTAGTCAATATTACTTTTGACAAATTTTTCTAGTCGTATCATCGAACTTCCACGGGATAGGCAAGTAATATTTTCAGGTATTATAGATAATTATATCATGCATCAATATAAAGTAAGTCTAGCTGCCATTTTTCTAGGACAACAGAGAAAAAAATGTTTTCTGAAAATCATAAATTATTAAATAATTCCTAAATTACTGCAGCAATAACCATTTATTTTTACATAAAGGTAGACGTTATAGTGATAGGTAAATTTATTTACAAAATTCTGACTTAATGTAATTTTTTTAGAAAATATGCTTCTAAAACAGTTTTTTTTATAAAATCACAAAATCGAATATTTCTTCGAAACTAAACAAATACAACTACTAGTTCCTTCATCAATTGTATACATAATAGTAATATCTAACGATTGAATTAATAAAACAGGGATGTCCGCTTCTAAGGCAAAATAAAAGACTGTGTAGCGGCCGCCCGCGACTTCGTACGCGTGGATCCCGTTTGTTTCGTAAAATCCTTTCTTAGCAGATGCATACGTCATAACATCTACCTGCATGCCAAATTTCAGCCTTCAAAATTCAAATCTGTCCAGTGGTTTGGGATTCCGGAAATTCAGACAAACCTGTGTTTACGCGACGAGCATACTTTAAGTGCACATACTCGCAACTATAGTACCTAACTAGGTTACTATTTATGATATTACCTACCAAGCTGAAAGTTTCTGAAAGCGCCAACCCATTCAAACGGAAAACTATGGAATGGTTCTGCCAAAAACCATTTAGCTGCTTTGAATTCGGTCTAAAATCGCACCATAAAGTTCATCGATGATGCCATGCTTGCTAAAGCTTCGCTTCAGGGACTTGTTCTTAGTAAAGTGGCTATGTTCCAGGCAACAGGCTGTTACAGGCTACACTTGGGGAAAGTGCGAATACATACACGACCTCATTCCACCAGCCCCCTTTGAACCAAGCTGGACCTGTTAGATATTTAAAGCACTTCGTTTCTAGCATTTTTGGTTCAACTGTCAGTATTTGCGATCTTTTCAGTCTGGTAGTGGTCCTGTTTGAACAATATCTCTAGCGAGTTGGATTATGTAATTTTACATATGTATTTAGCTCAGTAATAGGTATTCGCTCACCTCCACCCTAAGGGCCTTGCCACACTGGCCGATTACAAGCGGTTTCAAGCAGAGCGGAGACGCGGCGGAGACGCGACTCGGGCGTCGCCGCTCCGCCAGTGTGACAGCTCACTAACTGTCGACACATTCAAGCGTTCATTGTAGGTGTCTCCATATTTTTAGCAAATTAACAGTCTGAATAATATGACCTGGGCCAAGACTGAGACTTTTAGGACTAGACTGGGTTACTTGATACTTTTATAGCTCTAGCGCTTACCTAGTGACATTGACCTATGACGTGACAGAGCAAACTCTGAAGCGTATTAACTGAAGTCTCGCTGACGTCGTCGTCTTCGTGAGTCTGATTGACATCTCAAAAACACCCCCCGCTCCCTTACCTCAGGCACGACTGAGTTAAGCGCTAGTATGTGCGCGCACTGCGAGGGGTTAGGCCAATGACAGCACGCACGACCAATGACAGTCATTGGCCTATGCATGCGTGATCGCCATCGCCGACGAGATCTGCACGCGTTGGTTTGGCTGAAGCTTTAATGTTCCGCATTACTCGTAATTTAATAGGTAACTGAACAGAAGTAAAAAATATTTTAAAAATTAGCTTTAATAACTTCATTTAACCTCTAGATACTCGTGTATCCCGCAGTTAGCGCCAAGCTCGCGCCACTTCTCTGCGCCATTTCCTAATTACGCAGCAACCTGATGCGAATTTATTCCACAGCGGATTCTGCAATTTGTAACTCATTTAGCTTTAAATAAGTTATACCTACAATTTGATTCTAGAATTTAACTCTAGTCTTGATGGTTCGCATAACGAAATATAATAGGGGGTAATTGGTCCATATTTATTACACTGTGCAATGTGTGCATTAAAAATACTAAATCATACATTTGATCAATCTAAATATATAAAAGGAGAAACTGACTGACTGACTGACAGATCAACGCACAGCCTAAACGGCTAAACGTAGGCACTTGAAATTTGGAAGGGACGTAGTTTAGGTACCGTAGAGGTGCACTAAGAAAGGAATTCCCGAAATTACCACGGGAACGGGAATTAGCGGAAAAATCCTTTTGTATGAAAAATCTAAACCGCTTAAGTTAGATGCTTGAAATTTGGTGTGCAGGTACCTTAGTAAACTTAAAGCTTAGGTACAACAGGATATCGTAAAATTCCCAAAGGAACGGGAGTTAGCGGGAAAAAACATATGTATGAAAAAATCTAAACTGCGTAAGATAGACGCTTGAAATTTCGCATGCAGGTACCTTAGTAAACTTAAAGCTTAGTTACAACAGGATATTGCAAAATTCCTACGGGAACGGGAGTTAGCGGGAAAAACATTTGTATGAAAAAAATCTAAACCGCTTAAGATAGATGAAGGGGGTAAAACGGGATCCACGCGTACGAAGTCGCGGGCGGCCACTAGCTATCATCTAATCTTCTAAATATATAAAAGGAGAAACTGACTGACTGACTGACAGATCAACGCACAGCCTAAACGGCTAAACGTAGGCACTTGAAATTTAGAAGGGACGTAGTTTAGGTACCGTAGAGGTGCACTAAGAAAGGAAATCCCGAAATTACCACGGGAACGGGAATTAGCGGAAAAATCCTTTTGTATGAAAAATCTAAACCGCTTAAGTTAGATGCTTGAAATTTGGTGTGCAGGTACCTTAGTAAATTTAAAGCTTAGGTACAACAGGATATCGTAAAATTCCCACGGGAACGGGAGTTAGCGGGAAAAAACATATGTATGAAAAAATCTAAACTGCGTAAGATAGACGCTTGAAAGGACATTGTCAGAAACCGCCTAAAAAACCGCCCAAAAACATTAACCCATCATAATTATTTTCTATTTTTTTTAATACATTAAGCACCCTTTCATTCTAATGGACACTTAAGCATTGAAAAATTAAATAAATAAGTCTTTTAACGTTTATTCTATAATACTATTACAACTTCCGGACGTTTTGGTGCGTGGCATGGTCTAAAACCTATCAAGTTCCATAATTTTTGCCGATAAAATCTGTACGAGGCATTACCGTACTTTATTGCTGGGAGTCCATGTATAGTGATGTTCCTGCGGCCATCATAGACAATAAAATATCGATTTTGAAAATAAAATAAATCGATTAAACTGCTTTGAAGACTAGATTTGCGTTAAAAGCTAAAAAGATATTGACAGTTTGACACTATTACAAGAAGATATCTAAAGTGTCCAACTGGTCGAAGGTCGTAAATAAAATAAAAATAATTAGGACCATAAACTGATATTCATGGTATCATAACTGTAAAAGTGTCAGAATCCGATGTTGAATCCAATGCCAGTTGAAGTGTGAGAAACATATATATTTTTTTTTTATGTGACAGGAGGCAAATGAGCAGACGGATCACCTGATATCAACCTAGTATAGTTGCCAGTCTCTCATAATCTATGCCAATGAGGGTTTTCGCGATTGAAAAATCCGCCAGATGGCAATACGTAGACGTGAGGTCCAAATGCTGCATGATTGGTTATTTTTGACATGACATTGACAGATATCCACCAATCATGCAGCATTTGGACCTCGCGTCTACGTATTGCCATCTCGCGGATTTTTCAATCGCGAAAACCCTCATTCATAGCACATGTATAATAATAGACCAAATGAACTTTTATAGATTGTGAAAGAGAAGATAAAGATTTTATTATTTTATTAAAATCTTGCCACGAGGTAGTTTTTCAGTAGAAACCAGGATTGGATAATCGCTACAGGCAAGTATCAGAACATTTTATAAATATTTTTAATCGATTATATCCATGTGAATCGTTTTAATAAATTGTCATTTTACTTTTTCAATTAAAACTTTTTCAATCCCTAGTCTTGTCAAACTGTCATAATGTCAACAAATTATAAATGTCACGTCAGTTGACTCAATTTCAGTCTTCTGTGCGTTTATTGTATTTTTATTTCAATGAAATAGTGCTAAAGGGTTAGTACTAAAACTGAAAGCCTTTTTTCAGAAAGAAAACCAATGTGGTGCCCTTATTATTCATGCTGTTTGAAAGTTACAAGTCAGTGATACAGAGTTGCCGACATTATAACTCCGTAGTGATACCATACCAAAGAAGAAGTTTTCCTAAACACTTGTGTTGTTTTTATATGTGATCGAATAAAAAGGATTAATTCTACTGCTCAAATGGAATAACTTATCCCAAGAGACCGAATATAAAAAAAACCTCTCCATAGAAATTATCACCATCACGAGGATGTGAATTTTTTTGAGAATTTGATATTGGTCCTGTAAGAAAAGTAGTTGTATTTCAGTAGTAGAATCAACCCTTCTTGTTTCATCAGCAAGAGTAACTATAAAAACGCCCTGTAGGTAGGTATTATTAAGCTGAAGAGTTTGTTTAGTGTCAAAGACTGTCACACAGTGTAACTTAAATTGGCATATTATGATAATGAACATAAAAACTTAAATAAATATTTATGTTAATATTTTTTCTATTTATTTATTTTCCCAAAGCTTCACAGTGACAGCTGAAACAGCAATACTGTTAACAAAACAGTAAAACTAAACTTGGAACAAACTGTTACAAATATGAGGGGTTTAATATTTTACAAATTAAAATAAAACCGCATGTTGCTTTACTTTCTCGTATAGGTAATAAATGTAATTAATGGCTAGATTATTAATGTTACTTTGTTACCCTCAATAGTGAGGAAATCTTATAAAATGGTAACCCTGATTTTTATTGTCATTCAAGTGCTCTTTCTTCGCATAGGCTTCTGTGATTTGGCCAAGGGCCACACACATTGCGATAACATTATGCGACATTGATTTGACAGCAGCGGAGTGAAGTCTTGCGACTATGCAAAATGATACCCTGTAATCGTAGCGCATACAGACATAGACTGGGCGGGGCACATAGCTCGTAGAGCTGATGGCCGCTGGGGCAGGAAAGTTCTTGAGTGGCGATCACGAGCCGAAAGACGTAGCGTGGGCAGGCCTCCCACTAGGTGGACCGACGATCTGGTGAAGGTCGCGGGAGGTGCCTGTATGCGAGCGGTGCAGGATCGGTCTTCGTGGAAATCCTTGGGGGAGGCCTTTGTCCAGCAGTGGACGTCTTTTCGGCTGAAACGAACGAACGAACGATACGTATTACCACTATTTACCAGACATTACTATTTATTGCATACTCGCCGGATTACACGTAGGAGCACGCGCGTAACAGCTTCGGCCTTGCATTATTATAAGATCTTGTTCCGCCCTTTTACGAACTTCCTCCGTGAGGATATCCCCGCCGAATTCTATGATGAACCTATCAAAAGTCATATTCTGCAATGTCAACCCACCACAAGGTGGACCGACGACCTGATAAAGGTAGCGGGAAGGCGCTGGATGCAGGCCGCTACCAACCGTGCGATGTGGAAGTCATTGGGGGAGGCCTATGTTCAGTAGTGGACGTCCTGTGGCTGAAATGATGATGATGATGAAGAAATGAATGAAAATGACAAATCTTCGCACGTGTATAATACCGTGCCAAAGTAATCATATAATTTTGGCACCTTAATAACTATTGCCGTTTTTGTTGTAAAGATCATGCAGCGCTACTTGCGGATATTATTGGAAAGAAAACTATGTGGGCTCTAGATCTGAAGCCGCTTTAACGAACACGAAGTGCTCATACAATGCGGCGTATTTTCTTCCAGTCTTTAGTCAGGACTTTAGTCGAATTAAAACCCCGGTTGAACGTGATATAGCCGCACTAGAATACGATGCTTTTTTGCATAATCGCAAGACTTCGTTCCGGTGTCGACCGAATGTTATCATGATGTATGTGGCCCAGGGGTTACCGTAGCCGCTAAGGTTTGAAACTTCTTGCTTAAAATATTGTAGTCTTTGGCATAGACTACGATGGTAGTCATGGAGATAGGAGTTTGTTATCTCGTGTCAGATGTAAATGGTGAAAAGAAAACTCATGATTCGTGGTATTTTTATGTAATATGTAGGTATTTTATAAAAGTGGAACCCCGAGTGATCTCCAAAACCCATTCTATTATTATATACGATTCGGCTTCGATATCTATAATACAATAGGAGTTTATTTCATGTGTCAGATGACAAGGGTGGAAACAACCTACGATTCATGTTGTTTATTTACGTGCAATATGTGGGCATATTGTAAAAGTGGAATTCCGAGTTGTATTTCTAAAACTTGTTCTATTATTTTATACTATTTGGCTGCGACTCGGCGTGACGACAATACAAAACATTTCTCGCGAATCGGTGTTCATACATTCACACAATACATTAGACGCCATGTTGTCATAAACGACATATTATAAAATCGCTGTGATTTAATATTCTTAATCATTAATTTTATGGCAAGTGTCCATCAGGAATCATTGTTCTTACACACAGAATCGTATTATTTCGCTTTCGGGTAGTAATATGTCAAAATTGTTGGTTCTTTAGGCGAACAATGTATGGAGAACGAACATTGTCCTTTGGCATGCAGGTACCTTAGTAAACTTAAAGCTTAGTTACAACAGGATATTGCAAAATTCCTACGGGAACTGGAGTTAACCGCTGAAGATAGATGAAGGGGGTAAAACGGGATCCACGCGTACGAAGTCGCGGGCGGCCGCTAGCTATCATCTATCTATCTATATAAATAAAAATGAATTGATGTTCGTTAGTCTGATTATAACTCGAGAACGACTGGGCCGATTGAGCTGATTTTGGTTTTAAAATGTTTATCGTAGTCCAGGTCTAAACGGTGAGTAAATACGCGCGCGATATTGTTTTTCTGTGACAGACAAAATTCCACGCGGGCGAAGCCGCGGGCGGAAAGCTAGTCATTGTATATTTAATTAGGTAGGTTCACCTATAAACCAAATAAAAGCGATTGACTTACTCACTCATCACGAAATCTCAGAACCTACAATTGCTACGGATTTTACGAAACTTCACCCCTAAGGGGGTAAAACGGGATCCACGCGTACGTAGTCGCGCGCGGCCGCTAGTCCAGTATAAGCTTAGCTTAGTTCGAAGCCGGGTAATAAGGCTGGGTTGCACCATCTTACTTTAACTTTGACAAACGTCAAAAATCTGTCAAAATCCATACAAAAAGCACCGGTTATCGTCAAAGTTACGGTCAAAGTTAGGTGGTGCAACTCAGCCTAAGTGTGATAGTTGAAACAACAATACATTTACTATCAACTAGCTTGTCACCAAGCTACTTGTTTCACCTCACGGTGATGAAGGATTTTTTTTATTTTTTTTTATTTAATTTAATTACAAGGTTAGGCTTATAATCTAACATTTCTTATAATCACTAAACATAAAAATGTTTGTTGTGACATTGCACATTCATCGCAATAGCTTATAAGTATAAAAATTAATATTATAGGAGGGCGGTAGGTATCAATAAAATTGCCAGCTGGAGGTGAGTCGCACGACGCGATACTACGTCGACTCGGGTCGAGCGTTCCGGTAGTTATTTTTTGCAACGTACCTACAGGATGTCTTCATATTTATGTACTTAATACAAGTTATACTTGTTCCAAAGAAATTTTTTTATTTTTTTATTATTTGATTTTAGTTAGTAAACTAAAATAAAATATTGAAATATAAATTGTATCTTTAATTACCGGTATAATTAAAATAATCTCACACATTGGTGTAGCGGCCAAATTGTAGTTCTACCAGCCGGTATATTGAGTGATTTCGCACTTTACCGAATTGCATTAACACTGATTTCACGCAAAGCCGGAATATTTTGGGAAAGTACATTAATATTTCGACGATTACGTTGATTATGTTTATTCACTTAAAATACAAGTACCTACCTAACAGGATGAAGTAGGATTACAATTAATTAATTTAATTAACGTTAGTGAATACATTCATGTGTTACCTAATTTAATAATTTATACTAGCTCATAGCGTAGAAATTATTTGAAAACAACAGGTAACAATACAAAAAGCAAAGGTCAGGCAGTCGTCCATATTTCCAATGAAAATATTGTGCTACATTGTTGTATTAACTAGAATTGTTAATTGATGTTAATTATTTCATGATTTAATTATTACTGGTATGTATGTCAGTTTGGAATTCAATCAATGTTTCGGTGTAACTGTTTGTACATTTAATCCTCTAATTTTGTTTTCGCTGATGTTCAAATGAATTTTTCGTTTAGTATCATCGTTATTGTAAACCCAAAGCTACTATATCAGACAATACGTATAGTATTACCTTTTAAGCACACTAAAACAATGTATTGTGATAATAACAATGCGTATCACGAAAAAAGGGAGGTTATTTATGGGTTTTTGCCAGTCCTTTTATGCGTTTAACCTGTGGGTCAGCTGTACGGAGAAGACCATCAACGTATGGACGTGTACAGCGTTTAGAGTTTTCTAGGGGCTACGATACTGTTCGCAGAAGCTCATATTGCTATTTAATTTCATGATATCTTTTGGAAAAGAGAAGTCTCGAAAGCTTAACAATGTTTGACTCAACTCCTATGACACATTCTGCGTGTTAAATCTGATCGAAGAAACTGTCCACTAATGACTATAGATTCGTCTTCCCCGTGATCTGTATTGCATTATTGTTTTATTGATTTATGTGCGATATTATGTCATAATTTTATATTCTTGCATGTGTCTGAAATAAGAGCATACGTTTGAATTGAATTTAGTGTATCCAAAATACAGCTGAGGCAACTCATCATCGTGTGCTCAGTCAAGACGCAATCGCGAAAACTTTACTCGGAAAGACCAGAGCAGACATTTTTCAAGATCCGCACCTCACCAGCCCCCAGCTGCGGGCTACGGCTAACCAAATCAGTCTGGCAGGAAATTCGACATTGATATTGCAGCCGATTGCCACCGATTTCCATCAGAATGTCTAACGGATAAAAACACATTTCCAGTGAAGGCGTCTGCGTGAAATAAAAAATATTTTAAATTTTCTTTATTAGTTTATGTACGAAAATAGCCCAATACAAAGTCGCTCGGTAGTAAGAGGTAGTTACCGCGTCGTTCGGTGGACTATTGTGATGAAACATTTCATAACACAGGTTTAGGCGGAGGGGTTAGCAGGAATATCAGCTATAGTGAACTACAAATTACATTCTTTAAAAAACTAATTCTCTAAAAAGTAACTTTGTGTTACATTAGTGTTAAAATAATGCGGTCGTGTTAAGCAAACTAGGTGAATCCCGGTCACGTACATCTATAACAAAAGCTCGTTGTATAATAAAGAAAGAAAATTATTCTAGAAAATTCAGGAATTCTCTCAACGTCAAATGTATATTACCTTTTCAAATGTCAAGATGAAAATCTACTCGTGCGGAACTGCTGGAAAGGCCAGCTTAACATTTTATTTGAAATCACTAAATTGCTCCGATATTTCTAAGCATTCTTAGAGCTCTAGCGTCTGCAAACACAATGTTGAGGGGCTAGCTATTGACAGAAATCGGTGGAAAAGTATTTGTTATGAATGTCGAGAATTCGTTAGCTGGTAATAATTTCGTGAGGACGTAACTGAAATCTGAATGTTGTTAACTCTCTACAAATAAAATAACGTCTTTTAGTAATAATTAATTACCTTAAAGGAATTTGCCTTACTGGATGAATTCTACGGACTGCGGTCAGGTCAAAGTGAACGCAGCCTGCAACATGTAGAACAACATTGTCAGTTTACTTGTGTCGATGCGATCTGACCGTGCGGGTACGAGCAAAGAACGTATGGGTGCTGCTGACACAGCACACACATGCTCACCGCCCATATTAGGTATTGTATTGTAATCAGATAGGACTGCGCGCCATTTCATTGTAAAGCAGTCGTTTATAGAGATGTAGAGAGTGAACACGTTAACCTATCTTAACCTAAAATAAATTAAAGTGCAATAAATTGGTATCGTCTAAAGCCGACCCCGTGTTCCCATTCACCCCCCCCCCCCCCCCCCCTACACAAGTCTTCTCTACATACACACCATCCCAACAAACGCAAACCGCACCGATGACAGATTTGACAGATTGCCTTGTCACGACCGCTAACAAATTGTTTTGCCCAGACTGCTGACCGATTGCTCTGACCGATAATGTTGTTATACATGATGCGGGCTGCGTTCACTTTGACCTGACCGCTAACCGCGAACGCATCTAGTGTGGCAAATCCTTTACCCATTAAGGCTGGTCGAAGACACAGGCAATCTATTAAATTAGTTTGGATCAACAAACAATAATGAGTTAATTTGGAGTCGATGCATACTGAAATACGAACAAAGTTCGATATAAAATGGCCTACTATATGTAATGTTTGCCATTCCGATGGTGTCCACCACGACTAGGCCCGTGTTGTTCAGCAATCAGCATAATCAAATCAAGTACGTGTGGTTGGATTTATTTACCGAACTTTGCGACGGGAGAGCTCAATGTATTTTCAATCTAAGTGCAATTCACATGTGGTTGAAAATCGTTTCATACGTTACGGTGTGGAAAAACGATCATTAAAATAGCGCGGAGCTAAATAGCCGATTTTATATCGGTTATTTTGCCAACACTACAGTGTCAGTAAGTAAAATGAACGCTTATTTCATGCGTTTGTCTGATCCACTGGGAATTTTATCTTTTATCCTGTGACATTATCACACGATAAATCAAAAGATTTATCACTAGCAGAATATACTTACAACAACTGAACTTAAAAATCATTGTCATTTTATTAGGTTTTTCTTCACGATCGCGGGACCTATCCATTTACTAAGTTAGATAAATGAATGAATAATTACAAAATTTATTTTTACGCTCATTGAAAATAGTAAGACACAAAATAGCAGAGCGTAAATTATCACAATTATCTTCGCTCGTTACAAAAAAACGAAATATTAACGCAAATTAATTGGAAATAATTTGAGAAGAGCCTGAAATATTCATTTACCTAATAGTAATTAAAAATTAACACCACCCAGTATGATTGTGCTGGTAAATGTGAATTATTTTAATTTAACGCCTTTGTATTAAATTGGTAAACATTAATTTTAAATGTTGGGCGTTTGTTGTAATGTTAGAGGTATTTGTAGTGTGAATAAAATATCAATATGAATTTCAAAGTGAAAATTGTTTTAAGCCAAATATCTAAAATATATATTTTTTTAAATATTATAAGGCCGACTCATTGACTGACTCATCAATGCAGTTGTTATTTTCTCTTTCTATGCGGATTAAAGAAGGATTTCTTGAAATTCAACCCATAAAGGGTTGAAAGGGGTTGCATTTTGAAGCTGAACCATGAAACTTAGATTACAGGCAATGAGATTATATTATGTTTAATAGAGACAAGTGTTTAACGGTTTCTAAGTTCGTTATGAACGGATTTAACTCAAAATTAAACGATTGTGAAGCTGCGGAGTGCGGACAAAGGCTCCAAAGACGCCTCTTTAGGTTAAAGAAGCCAGGACTCCATAAATGGATTTATTATAACCCATATTTATTTTGCTATATGAGAACAACATTGAGAACGAGGAAAGAATAACAAAAACTAAATAACAAAAAATGTAGGGCGCCCTAATACCAAAGTACACAATGACAAGTAGAAGATTGGCGTATTTCTGACAGCGCTAGTTGCCCAATTTGTTTTTATATCCTGAATTCTAGACCTAAATGTTTGTAGGTATATGTTCATATGAAGGAAATTGTTACTTGTTATTTTTATTATTTTTGTAGATTACTTACGCATTCGGTCCGCCTGTGTCCAGAGATATTACAAACGTAATATTTATTTTTTATTTTATTATATTGCAGTTGCACGTACTTTTGCTTTTTGTGTAGGTATTCTTTGGAGATAGTTTCCCGAGTAGAAGCAGATTTCTGACTGACATCAAGTCCAAAGCCTTCTTGCTTTGGACATACGAGTGCATAATGCGTATGTTTTTTTAAAATTATACACCGACATTCCTACCTTTTTTCCGACTTCTGGATGCTTGTGTAGCCAAACATACAGCTTGATTGTCAACAAACTTAAAGCTTTTTTCCGCTGGTTAATAAAAACTAGAGTCGGCTAAGTTACTCCCAGGTGAAGTTTAACCTTCATTGCAGCCATTACACTAAACTTAATATTAATCGCTTAGAATATTGTTGCAAGTTATGAAGCCGATATTCCTGTCTTGTACGGGGACAAAGCGGGTAACTTAATTAGATAGATTACCCATAATACCCATGGCCTCGCACAACTCCAGGAAATGCCTTTGTCAGTTTATCAGGTTCACCGAGATACGAATTAGTTCATTTACAGAGGAGTAGACATCCAGCTAAACTATTTGCGATGAGTTCATCCATTTGTGTTGTATTGCTTATCGTTCCAAATTAAGCAACTGTTCAGGTAAATCAACGTGTTAAGCTTTTGCCTCAATTTCAGAATCCAATACATTGAGGAAATAATTTGTAATATCTATAAAGGATTTATTTATTTTATTATACTTATCACAGCTGTTATTCCACTTCTAATCCTTTCAATATATGTCAAAAAAAATAAGGCACGTCTTGTCAATCACCATTTAGTTTGCTAGAGGATTTTTCATTATGTGTGATATGAAATAATTAATTACTGTAGTTTATTATTAGCTAAATTTTATACATGCACGTGCTTTCCATATCCTTTCTATCTACTCGTAATAACACCAGCTCCATCAAATATAACGAAAAAGAACATTCAATTTCATAATTGGACAGTTTTTTCATATTTTTTAAAACGCAGAATTAATAACGAATGCTTCCCATGTTTTTGTGGGTGTCAATGGCTATCGGAAAATGATTACCGGACAGCGATGTCACAGAGTATACGCAAAAAGTTCACTGATTTTTTAAATCTCTGCCAACAAAGAATTCTCTTTGCTCACTTTTCAAAATGTCCGCTTGATTGAGTTTTATTTTACGGTGCAATATTTTTTCAATGTAACACGTAACATGTGTCAAAAAAGTAACATGTAGGTACCTACTGTACCTACTTCGGTTTCGGAGTACCTACCACGGTACCTACGATGACTTTTATTGCAGTTTGGATTTCGTAAATATTTATATGAAGCTGTTTTTTAAAATTAAGCTACAAAGCAAAGTTCTGGTCAATTCACCTTGTATTCCTTTTAGTGCTGAGTCGATCCAATTACTAACTTCGGACCGACATTCTCGGGTTCCCACCGGATGCAGTGCTAATCTCTCTAAATATTTAACCAATCCAATACTCCACGTGCTTCGTATTCTGGGTATTGTGTCTGTAATCTGTATTGAGCTAACATCGGCCGATCTCAGTAAGGAGTCTCTACATTTTGACACGGTCAACAATAAATTAGGATCGCTACTTTTAACTCTAAGGTTCGTTTTATCGTCAGTTGTTTACATGTTATGCATAGCATCTGATTTGAATCAATAGCTTGTATTTATTTGTATTTGACCAGTGTGGTGGTTTGAATGAAAGAATGACGGTTATAGTGCGACAAGGACAAGAATGTCATTACCGAAGGATAGAATGACAGTAATATTTATGTCTAATTACTGATAGTAATTGAAGCATAAAGTTATTATTTCTTTAGAATAGAGCAACAACCAAGAGATTTTGGATGACACTGGATATTATTTGTGTGTTAGTATCAGGTTTATTTCACTGTTTTGTACAATCAATCAATCACTGAACCAATCACCACGTTTCTGAAGCACTATTTCTCATAAACATCAACGATTTCACTCACGTAAAATCTGAAAATATCTTGGCGTTCAAATTTTCAGCGGGCCAATAAGTGCCTCCGAACTGTCAAATAGTTGCAAAAACGGTTCTGTATGACGTGACAGCGACGGCATAACGCATCTCTTTTTATCACACAGTGTTGTTTTTAGTGACATTACGCTCGTTGTTGCTCTATTCCGCTAGTTATAATAACTTTATGATGTGAAGTATTGTCTGAAGGCATTTTATATCGACATTCTAAGATTTGAAATGAATACAATGCATCCTTACTATCCTTACGATGTGAACATTCCCAACAAAACACTCACTACATAATATTCTGTTGTTAACAGGTGAAACTGGAACTCGCCGCCTGTTGGTGTCTTCCCGACCATGACCTGCACCTGAGATTGAATAGCACTTACCAGGCACATACCAGGCACATACCAGTCGCATACCACTGCGTCCACATTAACATAAGGTGATCTCGCTTGTAACTCTTTCTATCTTCATCTTAAAGTACTTACTGTCTTGAGTCGAATGTAAGTAGGCTATGTTTTTTACATGTTTCTAGCTCATTCAGTTTAGTAAATTATGTGTTTAAAGTCTAGACAATCCACCAATGCCACAGCAAAGGTGTTACTCAGAATATACATAAATGAATGTTTTGTATCTGGAACAGACTCCTTCTATGTTGGTAGAATGCTTACAGAAGTAGGTAGCAGACTTGTCCTAGAAATAAATATCAAGCGAAGTTCAGGATTTAAAGCTTTTGCCTATTCTCTGAGTTTTTATTATTTTTGCAACATTTCCACTTTTAAGGATTCTTCTCGCTAAAGTAAGGTACCTACGGATTGCAGGACAGTTCAAATGAACAGTGGCGTAATTCACGTGTTTTGACACGGTCAATATCTCTTTGACGTTTAGAAGTCGGCCTATTGAAAAACAGTCCTAAATCCGTGTTCACGTGTCATTTCGATAGAATGATTACTCATAGGATCGCAACTCAGCGATTTGTCATTTAATCACTTGAACCAAACTTACCGAGGAGGCAACGGTTGAATGCGCTTAAAATAGAAATCAAAACAAAATCGGGCGATTAACACGTGATTACATAAAGTGACTAGCGATCAAATCGCTTGCATGTCGTTGAAGTTTTGTTAACTTGAATACGGCTACTGAGCGAGTGTTCGGATCGCGATATTTATAGCGTAGTAGGTACATACTGACCAATACCTAGTTCTAGATAACGAGGGTATTCCACTTACCATCAGTGGGTGTGGTCTGCTGACTGGAGTTGATCCTGGGCCTCTCCTCGCCGGCCGCTATGTGCTTGGCCGTCCGCCGGGCCACCGGCCTTAGTTCCCGGTCTACGTCACTGGTGTCCTCCTCCTCGTAGTTGTAATCCATGTCTGCAATAAAAACACGTCATACATTACTACTTAACATACTCACTTTTGGTACTCGCTGATTGTGATGTTTGTTCCTGTTATGCAAATGTTTTAGGTATCTATCTTCTACCAATTACTTATTATGTGAGGCGAAGAAAGAGTAAGGGGAAATGAGACGATGTACGCAATGTAGTCGCTAGCGCATCGACTTTTAACAAAATGGCGAAACCTCAATTGATATGCAGTTAGTAATCGATTGAAAAGGGCATTTAGGCCCGATTCGACCAAACTTTTATCCGAGAATAAACTCCTGGCATAACTGACACATTGACCGTGTCAGCTGTGGTGTCAGTATGGGAAATATGTCAAAACTGACGATTTATTCTGAGATTAATATCTAATCTTGTTTGGTCGAATCCACCCTTACTCGTATATCGAGTTGATGGTTAGGAAAAGTCTTTCTCTCTCTTTGCAAGAATATTTATTCATTTTTATGTTACGATGAATAGGTGAATCGTTTTGTTACGGAAGTTATTATTGTCGGTAGCGCCTAATTATCTTTAATATTATGTTTAAATAGATAAGAATTAATCAAAATAATCAATTAGCTTCTCAAATAACCTACAATGACTATTGTCTCTAACTAACTGCCCATCGCACATAAATCGAAAGCTACATTTCATATTCATTTGTGTGCATGAACATATTTGTTTGTATTGGACTGGGTGTTTCCTATGTATAATATGTATGTATTTACAAAAAAAAAAAGTATTTAAGTATGTTTATATCCGTTGTCTAGTACCCATAGTACAAGCTTTGCTTAGTTTGGGACTAGAAGCGCAGTGTAAAATGTCCAAGGATATTTTTTTTTTTTTTTTTTATTGTGTTATTATTTCTCCTATTATAACTTATTTATTTATCTTTTTCCATTAACTCAAAGGATAATAATTGCCCTGCTCTTTGTATTACACATTATCTAACCCATACATTATGTACCCGAATGTTTTGAAGAAAGCCTAACTAATTGTTTATTATTAGCACAGTATGTAACTTAAACAATAAGTATAATAGTTTGCCCTTCAGACTTTGTACGCAGGTCTTCAATTAATTTCTGCTTCATCTAAAATTACTTCAAAGGTAGAAAATTCTTTATGCGTTAATACGACAAGAAAGATATTTTACGAACCATTACAGATCTGCCAGAGCGTGTCAGTGTGAGCAAAATATATTATTTTGCTGTTATTTTTATTTTATCTAGGTGTAGTTTTCGTTCTGAGTAAATAAGACATAATAAATATTATCGCCACATTTCTTACAATTTAAGAAATACTGATCTTTTATTTTTTCTCTATAAAGATAAAAGATCGTTCCACTAAATAGCAGAAAATCTATGTTAGACTAAATGAAATAAGTATTGATCTAGAACCTCTTCTACCTATAATCTACAATTTCATACGCAACAATCAATTAACGTTGTCAATCACAATAAAATTATGGTGTGGTATATGGAGTTATTTATTCTTTTACTGCCGCTCTTAAATAAACCATAAAACAATTTGGACCCTTTTACAAATGTGTGGAATAAAAGCTAACCGATTTAAACTCCAATATTCCAAATTTTTGGCCTGAGTTTTGCGCTACATGAAACCTCATACAACCACGTGTCACTTTTTTCTATTCAAGATTGCCTGAATAAAACTGTCGCTAGAATTTTTAGGTTGTATTTTTAGGTAGAGCTTCAAATGTGGTTCAATTTTAATCTATCATGTTCCCCAGTTGTTTTATCATGATTTAATTGTAAAATTCTGTTATGTTTTTTCTCTTTTCTTCTGTGTACATCAGACTCTTTCTTAAGTTTATCTTCTAATGACAATTTAAGTAAAAGCTTATTGAAACTCAAAGAATAAACAGTATTCTATTCTATTTTATTCTAAAGAATAATTAATTGATGAAAGTCAAAGAAGATAATAAGTTGATGCCTTAAGGCCCAATATCTTAAGTCTAGCAATATCTTGGCTTAAGTTCTAGCACGTGTACTTAATCTTGGTGTTGTCCTGTCAATTGAGGGCACGTGTAAGCTTCTCACGTGCTCCTGCCACCAGCCCCATTTATAATGGAATTCTTCCCAACATGGAAACTTTCCTATTGGAATTTCCTGGGAATAACCAAAGAAATTGAACGTAGCGTTGAAAAATGCATACCTACCTACATTTTTTATTTTTGCCAGGCGTTTGGCGAAATAGAGGATATGATATTGCTCTGACAATTCATGTTCATTTCTGTTAGCCATTTAATATTGTGATTAAGTACGTAGGTTGTAGTGTTCGTATGTTGGGTGGTGTTTACCCACGTCAGTCTAACGCTGACGGCCGACCTGCCATACATTATATTGGTCCAACCGTACTTTTGCGTATAACTAACGACATTAAGTAGGTCTAAGAAGGTCATGTAAAATGCAAGTGAAATTCCTAACTGAAATCTAATTGGCTACCTTTCCAATCTTATTTAATCGAACGTAGTAGAAAACCAAAATTGAACCCAATGACTTTAAAGAGACGTTGATAAAATCAATTGTTGCTTGTATTTGGAAAATTGTTAAGGCGTCTTGGAAATTTGTTTTGTGCCGTTAAAAGTCTGTAATTTAATACCTTTTACTCAATAAATCATTACAGAGAACTTCGATTTAACAACTCACAAACTGACCATCGCATCGCTCAGTTGGAAAACAATATTATTGACTTGCTCATTGAATTGTGAAGTTGTGTGGGAAAAGTATCGCTCACAACAACAAACTGAAAGTTTTAACAGGAGCAGCGCGAGAGAAAAAATACTACTACAAAATGTTTGTGTTGGAGAAAATCTAAAGATTTCACAAGAAAATACTTGCACCTAATGTGAACTTGAACTCATGGAATGTGCTATTGAACGTCCACAAAAGCGGTGCCGTTTTGCTTTTCAAGATTCTGAATTGCGAGTCCTGTTAAAATTGCACCTAGATTTTTCCTTTAGCGAGCTATCAAAACGAATTTACTTGTACAATCTGCCGGTAGTATGAATGGGAAAGCAGATAAATTGTGTCGGTGCCGTACCAGGCTCGGCTCGTTGCGACGATCTTTGGCCGGCGGGACCGCGAGACGGGGCGGGGTTCCGACTGACCTAGCGTCCCGGGGTCCCGCCGCCCGATATAAAATCAAGTTGCAAACAGACGCTCGTTCCAGATTCGATTGCCTTTTGGGTGTACCGCAACAGCATTTTGTATTCTCTTTTAAAATGAAACATTAATCTTGTTGATTTATGTCGCAGTAATAAGCGGAAGATAAACTGGTATCGACGTTTAGTCGTAGGTCATTATTTCGCTGCTTATCTGGTTTCGGTTGAGCTTTAAAAATGATAATTTAACATTGCTTGGGCTTTTTATGTATTGTAAAGATAAATTATTTTTTGAATACTGTTTTTGTATTATTTCGTGTTTTTTTTTGTATAAATCACAATTTTTGATGACAGTTAATCACGACAGATTTTTATTGCAATTTTCCAACCATATCTGCTTGCTACGAGTATACTTAATGTAAGTACAGGATCTACCATCTATACCATTTATAAGCCGCAGTTACAAACTGACCATTTTTGAATTCATACTCTTAAAGTAATTTGTCGCTTCTTCCAATTCATAAAGCAAAAATTCTCAACTATAACTGTTAACAATATTACGTCAAGTGCTCTCGTATAAATAACGCTAGAAAAGAAAAACATCAATGGAACTTGAGAACATAAGCTGCTTCAAATAGTAAGTAATATGTTCAGCACATTTCAGAATGGCAGCCAAATCCGTGAAAATTGAAGTCGCGCTGCAATCTCGAGACTTTTTGCAGTTGTAATGGAAAATATTCCTCGCCTATTTTGTGCTGGATATTTTTCATCTTTCGCATTAAAATTATTTACTCACAAACCAATCTATCTCGATTCAACAACCCTTTTCAGACGGCTATCAATCAAATCGGGATTGAGTAGAAAATTGCCTTCATGTTGAAATAGAGCGCCCCCAGTTGGGTTTCAAACTGCAATATTCCAAACTCTGGCATTCACTTTCAAATATTCACAACTAAAAACTTAAGTTCTAGTAATGACTGTGAGGGTTATGAATGACACGACATTATAGTGTTATTAATTTATATCGATTAAGTGCGACTAGAGATACGCTTAGATATATTTTACTTCCCATAAATAATCACTTCGCGTGTAAGGAGAATACATGGAACGCATATAACCAGACAAAAAATTGCATGACGAAGGTTCGACATTTCGGCAATTGCCACGTAATTTCAGCTGATGTGGCACATTATTTAAAACCTGTCGTTACGTGCCGCGCCACTAAGACAATCTATCTACCCACAGCGTAATTATTTCTCTAATTTTTGTTTTATTTCAACAAAATATTCATATGGTTTGCCCAACATTATGTGTATATTTTATTTATTTATTTAATTAAAATGCAAGACGTGAGCTTACAGATATATCCAAAGCGCTCACATTGCCAACTGTGGAATTTGTGTGTGCCAATTTAACTGTGGAAACTTAATTGATTTATGTGTTTTATGTTAAATTATATTGTAACTGTATGTTAATTTCCCAAAAATAAATAAATAATGTCATGTCAGAACGATTATGTATCTTCCCGTTCAGCTACGGTAATAAGCATTGTTTTTACCCGACTGCGCCAGAAGGAGGGTTATGTTTTTAGCTTACATCATTAAAACTGAGAACAATGTTTTGAAATATGTCAAATCTACTCGATTTACACTAATGTCTTCGCATTATAAGCCCACAAATATATCACTGAAATAAGCCTACGTTTAGCATCCGACTAACCTACGTAATTAGGTCAAGCAATTACGAGCATAATGTAATTGTTTCTGTATTTGTAAGTACAGGTCTCGAAACTCTACAAGTCAAGTTGAATACTCATATCTAGGTCAAGAAAAGTGGGGTAGTGAGAATTAATTATATTATCTGTTGTTTAATTAATACGCCGAAAATAACTTTATATTTGTGGGACTCATCTCTATTTATCATCATAAACGTTTGTACGGACCCCAAACTTAGTCAGTGAATGTTTTAAAATCTAAATCTGTGTCATCCTCATAAAAGTATTATGCCGAAAGATAAGCTATATTTATTATGAATAGGGTCTACATTTGGTTGCAAGTAACGCTTTCGATTTTCAGGTAGAGGGGCATACTTGCGCGCTACAATCGTTTTCCGGATAAACCATTTCGGGTAAATATTAAGAATCCACTTTATAATTATGAAACTGGTATCAATGTCTCTGTAACAAGAAAACAGACAGCCTTTTTGTGTAGCAGAAACGTAGTATTTTCGAATTTCATCTGAGTTAAATGATTTTTCAATCTGAAAAAAGTTCATTTAACTAAAAACAGGCATGAAAAACTTTTGTGCGCTCTTTATTTTCATTTTGTGACACACTAAACATTTATATGCACTTTAATTCCTCCGTGTAACGTCAAAGCATTTTAATTATACCTGTTGTGCAGTATTTTCCAAACAAAAACGTGAATATTAAAAAATGTAAGTACCAAAAAAAACGTGGATATCCCATTGTATTATTTAAAAAGTTGTATAATCTAAATGAGGAAGTTGCAGCTTACGTCTTTAATGAAAACATACGGGTCGAATTGAGAACCTCCTCCTTTTTTGAAGTCGGTTGAAAATGAGCATTACTACGATGAACGGATCGGGACTTAAGTGCAAAAGTTAGGTCGCAGCGTCGAAGCCCTGATGGAGCAACTTCGGAATTGCAAGCCCCAAGGTCGTGTTTAGCTTATTTATAGTGGACCACTTATATGAGCAATTTGAAGTAGATGGTATTTAGTATATTGATACACAAAGGATATTTTAAAATAGGATAGAGCTTGAGAATGGAGAAGTTTCGTGATGTTGAAAACATTATATTATTATTTCACTAAATGGGATTAAAATATAGACCACAAAAAACTAAAAAGACACTGAAGTTTTTTTTTAAATCCATCAAGAAATGGCTGAGAAATTAATTATTTAAATACCTACATATTTTCGCGTGGAATTCAAACATGGGAGGGAGGTGTCGTTGTCATCCGTGACGTTACGCCACCTATTCAAGTTTCAAGTACAATGCTGACCAACCCTGGCGCGTTGTCGAAAATGACACAATATTATTCAAAGTCTTCTTCTTCTTTTTGTATATGACCAGGTCTAGGATATGTTAAAATTAAAAAAGGTTACACAATTTTACTCAGAAATAATCTTGAGTGACCCTGGCTGAAAAATTAAAAACTACTAGATTTAAAAAAAAATGGATCTGTCAACAACACTGGACCAGCCCCCCTAGACAAAACGCACTTTTTGATCGAATCGAAAATCGAATCCGTCAAAACTCCATACAAAAAAGGAGCTTTTCGACCACTTTTCGACTGGTTTGCGATTATAATTTGCACTTTGTCTAGACCCACAGGGGTGATTACTGTTTGTACTCCGAATGTGTGCCGTGACATCACCGACCAAATGCCGCGAAATATTTGTTATGCGCAACTTTGGGGTCTTGTAAGTTCTTTATTTGTAGAGATATTTTCATGATTCTTTCACAAATATTATTGGTTTTACTTATATTTTCAAGGTTTATTATTAGAAAAAAAATGGAAACTTATCCATTAATTGGTATGGTGTACATGATGAAGAATGTAATCTACATCTACCTACAGCCAATAGGGGCGGAGCAATAAAGAAAAAAATGTTGCACAAACGGGAAATATTATTCAAACTCAGTCAAAGTAAAAAATTCTTGAAGGACTATTTAAATACTACTTAAAAATCGTAATTTAAATTTCTTAGAGATTAGAGTCGCTTCTCAAACTAAATTTTAAATAAACAACTGGAAAAAATCGAACTGCCTACACGAATCGCTCCGCAAGCCAAAGGTTTAATTCCCACCTTAGGCAGATCCATTGTTTCATGTGGTTTATTAAAAAAATACTTAAAAGTCGTCAAACTAAAAAAAATAATAATAAAGTTTTGCTCTTATGGAGCAAAGCATGTAAAGCATGTCTCATAATAATCCAGCAAGTTCAGTAACTCAGTCTCCACTGTCTGCCGGTTGAAACTAATTTCCCGCGTACGAAGTCGCGGGCATAGCTAGTATTTGATACATAAGCAACAATATACTATACTTTTTCACAAGAATTTAATATTATACTCGTGCCTACACGTCGGCCTTCGGGAGCGGAAATTGACTTCTTACAAACTTCGAATGGTTTGATCGCTTATTAACATCCTTGAGGAGCCTTTGAAGCCTTTTAACATCCTCGCCGCAGACTGTAGTGTTGTGTCGAGCAGCTTTTATAATCTTCTCGGTTTGATTGGCATTTTTTATGAATAGATACCTACTATGTATGCTTTGAATTGCTTTCGTATAATTTCTTGTGAGTTTGTAAATGTCTAACCTGATGTAGGATTTTAGTAGAGGGAGAATGAGACTGAAAATGATGTTGAAGTACCTATTTATCAGTTTAAAAATATTGTTCACTTTTGACATAAATGTGAATCCATAGTCGTAGCATTATTTAATAATTTTCGTATAGCAACATTGGGTTGAACTGTCAAGAAAAGTTTAGTTGCAAAATTTGGATTCGGCCGTCGCGTCGCTATTGTTTTCGAATCGCCAAAAAGGCGGTTAAACTTGTCGGAATTATCGCGCAAGCATATAAATTACTCTCAATTAGTGTCGCAGTAGTTTAAAGTAGTATATTTATTAAATCCATCATCGATTGCGTGAGAGGCGGTGTGAAGGTGTCCAGCGTGGCCGTTACTACAAGGACGGTAGGAACTCATCTGGGCCCAGCACTGGGGGATTACTTGAATTGTACGTATCAGGCTAAACATCTTCAGGAGCCAGGTAAGCCCGCTCGCAATCCTTTTACATTATTTTCAATCTTAAAGTTTTTCACCCAAGTCGCAGAAATATTTTGGAAGTCTCCCTATCGCTATACAGTCCACTTTTATCGAAATCGCTTCAAATATCAATAAGTAACTATGAGCACAACTAACAACATTCTATTATACAAGTATATATGATATTCACAATTTCAAATAAGAACATTTTTAACTAAGAAAAATGTGTTTGTCATCCCTATTTATGATAAATAACTTAGCTACTATGAAAAATCTAAACCATTCAAGAAAATTCATGAATCGGTCTAGTGAAATATCGAGCAAGAGAACGTTTGCGTCGATCGGTCCGTCGCCGTAGCCCGCCCGTGGCGGCACTTCTAAGTTGGCCTAGCTCGACGGAGTAGTGCTGCAAGTTGTCCCGATTTTCAAGGCTCTGGGACACGTCCTGACCAATTCCCAAATTTAACTTTCACCAAAGTTCTTTACATTGTATTTTATAATTCGGTCAAAGCAGACAAATAAGGTTAGGTACACTAATTCACATGAAGCTTACTGTTTTCTGTAGGTCTTTAGTTACTGTTACAACTAAAGAAAGAAATTGTCAGTTAAAATGACTTTTTTTTACCAACTTGTTAGATTTTACCCAGAAAATGAGAAATCTGTTTGAAATCCATACTTTTTCATCTATCGCAAATTCAGATTTGAAAGAACAGAATTCCCGTTATCCCCGTTCCGTCGCTTTTTGAAAACAGAATTCCCCGTTGCGTCCCGTTGACACACCACTTCCCTAGACATGGCTGAGGCAGATTCGGATCGATTGGCGCTGCCCATTCAGCTGCCGCCGCCGCGCCAGTGAAAGTGACACGCGCTACGTGGGCTTTTACTGAAAATATGAAGGTGCGGGTCGTATCGCGCACCGGCCGCCTCGCAAATTGTTTTGGTGCGGATTGCTGCGATGGACCGCGTGGGTTTAATGGTTGTTTAAATTGGAACCTCTTAAAAATTAATACTATATTAACAATAAATATAGGGCATTTTTCACGCTCCATATGATATTATACGGCGTTACCGTAAAGTGTCACGGCGCTACATGGGCTTTTCAAGATATCTTGTTTCCCTACTTTCCCGCCAATATTTTCCATCCTATTATAGCTAGTTAGCTGGAATTAACAGGGTGTGTACTACGGGCAAAGTTTAGAATATCGGAAAACGTAGTTTATTTGTTATAAAATTCCAATGAGTGCTTTTTTCCAGACGATTTTCCAGGTATCATAACCAACAACAATTTATTGTGAGGACTCCGTTCATCTATTGTTGGTCTATCTGTCAGTTTATTGTAGGTAGGTACCTATCATACAGGGTGTCCCAGAATGGGTGAATCAAACTGATAGGGGAGGTAGCTTTACTAATGTACTATCCTTAAAAAATATGAAAAAAAAAATGAAGCGCAAAAGGAAAAGATTTTTTTTTAAAGTGAAAATAAATCAGCTTTGCCTAAGTATCTGGCTATAATTGCTGCGTTTGGAGTTTATTAATTTGTACTTTTTTCTTACTAATATTAATTGTACATGATCGCTTCGTTTATCTGTAAACGAACTTTTGAAAATAATGACTAGATTTTGAGTTTAGAGCACTTTATTTAAAAAATTCCGAACTCAAAATTTTTTTTTCATATTTTTTAGGGATAGTACATTAATAGAGCTACCTCCCCTAGTAGTTTGATTCACCCATTCTAGGACACCCTGTATAAACGACAATAATAATAATATAGAGATACTAATGTAGTGATTTTTTTTAAATCTTTTCGATTCACAAACGAAATCTCCATGGTCCACAAAATTTGTACCCAACTCGCCCTTAGCCTTTTTTTAGAGTATTTTAATATGACAAGCTTAATGCTTTTCACTAAAGCTCATACGAACCCAAAGCAGCGAATGCGCAGCTAAGCAGCCATATGCCTGTTGCACTCGTGAAGGCTTTAGACAGATGCTTTTAAGCTGCCAGGCTGAAAGCACAGGCAGATAATTACGCTGAAAATTTCCTTTGGCTCTATTCCTTTCGTAACTATGCCTACTGCAACAGCTAACTAAATCTATCGCATATTCCATTTACGTTTTAATTTTGGAAAAAAAATACAAGTATAGGACAATAGGGTTATGAAATCTACAGTTTTAGCCAGAAACTTTTCGTAAATACGAATTTACTAACGTGTATTTTTTAGAAGTTTCAATCAAATTCAAATTACGAGTTTAAATACGCTCAGGTTACTCTCCGATAATCGCTATGGATTATCTCGTCCAAATGCGAATTCTAGGAATCGGGAATACACAAACTACGCGACGTAGCTCCATCTATGCAATTTGAAGTTCGACAACTCCACTTGTTGTGTACCACAGTGTTCAACGCAAATAATTTTCTTGAGTTGACACACAATTTTCACACAACGTGAAAACATGACAATCAAACAATGAGGGCTATCGTTTTAGCGTTCACCAGTTAGCGCCACTGTAGAGTACGATCCTGTCACTTGCTAGTAGCGAAGACAGTGGCACCAACTGGTGAGCGCTAAAGTGGTAGGAGGACTATCGCATTTGCACTCATCAAGATGGCGCCACTGTAGAGTAAGGTCCTGTCAATCGCCAGGGGTGCCAACTGTTAAGTATAAAAACGATAGCCCTCATTCCATTTTCAAAACAAGCAATTGTTTTTTTAAATGATTTTCAAACGGCCAGTTCTAGAAACGTAAAAATAACAAACAAAAAGTTTGTCACGATAGTGACGAAACAAAACCTTTGATTTTTAGATAAGGAGCTAATAAAAACCATCTGTTTTCTGTCTAAGAAGTCTAAGCAAAAGTGTTTAAATTGCACAATAAAAAGACAAGAAATGCTGTACGGTGCAGTCCTGTTGTCCCCCCTGCTTGGCCCCCCTAGGGGAGCCAACAGGATTTCGAAATCCTGTTGTCCCCCCTGGCTAGGGGAGACAACAGGACTAGATTTTTAATCAATAATTTGAGGACTGTTGTCCCCCCTGGCAAAAATTATTTAAAAGCCATAAATTTTTATAGCATAATTTATGAAAAACTGAAGTATTTGACTGAATGCCAAATTGCCAAACTGAATACCTAAACGTTTGTCAAGGTAATAATTACAATTTTGATAGGTATTGGTGCCGGCCGGTATTAACTAACACTTCAACTTCAACAACTTCCTTATAGGGTGTAGACATCCACTAAGAACGGAATTTATTTATTAAAGGATTGAAAATAATATGACGAAATCGCGGGCGGCTGCTAGTTGAATCACTGTCACTGAGCAAGTAATTTGTTGAATATTATGATTAACTGTGCCCGCGACTTCGTATGCATGAAAACCCGTTTTCGCAACATTTTTCATTTTTGCTCTGCACCTATTACTTACTCGTAGCGTGATAGTATATAGCCTATAGCCTTCCTCAATAAATGGGCTATCTAACACTGAAAGAATTTTTCAAATCGTACCGATAGTTCCTGAGATTAGCGCGTTCAAGTAAACAAACAAACTCCTCAGCTTTATAATATTAAGTATAGATTTAAAATTATTCAGTTTTAGCATCCTACCTACTAATGTTGTAAGTAAATGCGGAACTTTGTGAGTATGGATGTTTGATACTCTTTCACGTAAAAACTACTAAACGGATTTTTACTTCCAGTTGATAAACTTTTAGATAATATTTTTTATACATGAGAATAGCATAATAGAGGTACTCAGCTTTTGCCTACGGCTTTGTCCGCTATATGTTTATATTTATTTATAAAAAAAGATAAAGTTACTTTCGCATTTATAATATTATTTAGTAGGGATAATTCATAACGATTTTGTCAAAAGCAAGTAAAGCAGATTTTGAAATAGTCTGAAATAGTACCGGTACCAAGAACTTATATTTTTTTCGTTATCCAAATGTTAATATTATTTGACATACGTTTAGGTATTCAGTTTGGCAATTTGCCATTCATTCAGGTACTCCAGTCCTTCTTAAATGTTATAAAATTTTATGGCTTTTAAATAATTTTTGCCAGGGGGGACAACAGTCCTCAAATCATTGATTAAAAATCTAGTCCTGTTGTCTCCCCTAGCCAGGGGGGACAACAGGATTTCGAAATCCTGTTGGCTCCCCTAGGGGGGCCAAGCAGGGGGGACAACAGGACTGCACCATGCTGTACAAATACAATTTCGATATCAGTTTTAGATGAAACCATTTTCATCAATCTAATGTGCTAGGCTACGAGTGAGCTGGATTTAGGTAAATTAATTTGAATACGAGTGGGTGCAGATCATATTTACACGGTCGAAGGTGAATTTGCTTTGGGGCATGATTTTAATCCTGGATGTGAGAACTCCGGGAAATTCGTATTTTAGAGTAGCTGCATTACTCAAATTCACGTTTGGATTTATCGCGGTAAATTTTTAGGAGACCCCTAAACCATGTTCATACTCGTATTTATTTATTTAGGTAATCTTTTGAAACGCGTTGGTTTAGATGTGTTAATGTGAAACATTGCTGTTTGTTTACCCATACGCTAACCGAATCCCAATATCCATTAAAATAGATTAAGACTTATTAATGCTTAGAAACGTGCGACTGCGTTTAACATTATGTAACTCGTTCCCTTAGAACCTATGCTTAAGTAAGCAAATTTACATTTAACTACTCGCTTTGAATATACGGTATTAGACATTCTTTATGTAACGTTTCAGTTGAAAAAGGTTTTAATTAATGTGTTTCTGTGTGCTAATTAATGACTGCGGACGGTTCGCCTGGAAAATTAATACTTCTTTCCCTAATACGTTCCTAAGTCCTCTTTGTATAATTTTTACCCTTACTAAAATAATGTACATTAAGTATTTCAAAGACGAATAAATTTTAACAACTTACCAATACTTTAAATACGTTTTACTTGTATACTTTTGTTACTTGTTTGTTTTTATTTTTACACAGATATTTTTCATATTTTATAATTATTATTCAGTCATTATTATTTGTGTTTCTCAGTGGAAACACAAATAATAATAAAATTAAATTATTATAAAATAGGAAAACAAAACACGATATTGTTTGTTTTCATTTCGTATAAAGCCTACGTTTGAAATTAATGATAACATCGAATAATTAAGCGTATAACTAAATTATTAATAGGGTATTCTAAAATGTATTAAACCGATTATTTATTCTATGAATCGTTGCTCGAGTGAGGTTTCATTAAGTATGCGGTTAAATATTGCTTCCATTTTCTGCTAACTCGGAGTTTATTCGGTCTAGTTTAATAATATCCTTTCAAATACCATTTGCATTTCACATTTCGGCTATTTCAAATACAACAATTATTTCCAGGTGTAATTTGATAGTTGAACGTTATTAATAGGTGTTGGACCACAATTAATAGTACACGAAGCACGAACAAATACTGTTCTCGCTATAGTATGATTATCGTTTTATTTGTATAAAAAAGAAAACAGCACTGCAATGGTTTTTAACCGACTTCAAAAAAGGAGGTTCAATGTTCGACTGTATGTATTTTTTAAAGAATTCGATTAGTTACATACTATTACGAGAGTCAAAGTCAAAATGTGTTTATGTAATGCGGGTTCGAATCCTGCCACCGCGCGCCGCTCGACTAAGTATGTATTGTGGTGAGGGCCCCACTCGTGACACAAGCATAGTTAGCTTAGTACGAGGGGCTAACGGGACTATTAGTAATTAGTGCAATACAAATTACTAATATTAAAAAAATAAACAAAAAGAACATTTAGTTGCAATACAAGGCCGCACACGGCAGCCTCCTTGGCTGCTGTACGACACTAACCACTAAGAAAAGGCCACCGTAAAAGTTAGGCTGATTTTTATGTTTCAAATATCAAACAATAATTAGAAGTAAGTAGTTTCTTCATCATTTAGACAGTTTTGACAGTTCCAACTCCCTGCCAGACAATCTTTTTAGGATAGCTGCCAAAGTCACGATGACCAAAACTTCATGATGCACCAACAATCTAACCTATATTGGGAGCATACGCTGACAAACTTTCAGCTTTTATAAAATGACGTACGAGTAAGTCTGGCGTTCACTAGCTCTTAGTCTACAAAAATTAGGCCCACCGAGCCACAGGTCTGTGTTAATTTGCAACAGCGTAACGTGTCGATTACACGTCATCAACGCTCCCCCACAGTAGGGCATCAGATTATTCCAAGATATCATATAGCGAAGCATCTTAAGCAATCTCGGAGTCCGGTGCTTGATTTCAGTGTGCGTTGCAAATTGAGTCAATCAGCAGTTTACATGATATTCCGTTCCATTTACATGCCGATACCAATCAACAGTCCGTCTAGCTTACAGACTGCGGTAAATTATTGCGAGAGGCACTGTTGAATCAGTTAGTAAACTTGAACTGTATTGTATGGGGCTTATGCAATATTGTAGTTCTTATTTGTGCATGGTGATTTGATATTTTTGCTAATTTGTTTTGACTTATTTCCTATACTGAAACTGGCAATGTGCCAAACTTATTCTTCAGTTAAAAGTTATCCGACTATGGTAAAATCAGCCCTAAGAGATGTAAGAAATTAGAGAGATTTTTGACAAGTTTTGATAACTCTTCTAAGGAATGGAGAAAATCACAGAATTTCAAGATTAAAATGTATTTAAGAAAATTATTTAAGAAAAAGGTAAAAACACGTGACTGAAAATTGTGAAACTGTACTTATTTTTCATCATAAAATAAACATTGACATCAACAAATACAAACTAGCTTAAATCTAGTACAATCTCGTATCTGCATTCTTGACCTGGTTTCCGCAAGCCTTATAGACAATGATATTTTGAAGTCTAATGACATGAGATTCGTTCCCATTCACATCAAATGTTTTATAATAACAAATTATTATTGGTAATTTAATTAAATAGATATGCCTATGAGTTAAAATGTTTTTTTCATTTGTCTTTAATTTGTCTTCAGGTACTGTTTCACTCAAAGTCACTTTACTGTGCAACGAAAAATATATTTTTAGAACAAAAAAGTCAACTTGAATTACCAGGGATTCGTTTTTAGCGGTGTTCATTTGTTTTTCTTAGTAGGTGTTGATTGCTTTCCACAACTTAGACCGATAAAATTACCATTAACTTGTTTTCCAGTGACTAAATATTTCAGTACTAGTCATCATCATCATCATCATCATTTCAGCCACAGGACGTCCACTGCTGAACATAGGCCTCCCCCAATGTTTTCCATGTTGATCGATTGGTAGCGGCCTGCGTCCAGCGCTTCCCTGCTACCTTTACGATGTCGTCGGTCCACCTTGTAGGTGGACGTCCCACGCTGCGTTTTCCGGTACGCGGTCTCCGTTCCAGAACCTTTCTGCCCTACTAGTGCTTTAATTTAAACGTACGCCCAACGTGCTTTAATTTAAGTACTAGTGCTTTAATTTAAACTAAGTATTAGGTTTCAAATTCGTTAAAATACTTGCAGTAATTGATGTCTAATTATGGAAATACCCAATTACAACTGGGGAAAAGTACACCTCAGTGCTCTTACGAATCGGTGCCGCGGGCGCTATGAACAAACTGTTTTATTTTGTAAACTGGAAACATTCAAAAATTTCTTTCACACATTCCCTTTAAATGCGTCGCAAAAAAATATTTGCAGTATCGGAATGGCTTTTAGTTGACATAACTGATTCGTTTTGGGTTCCAGGATCGGATTTAAAGAAATTTTAAAATGAATGTTTTTCGTTTCACTGAGTTTTCCTTGAAAATATAAACGCTCAGTTTTACGCAGTATTCAATAAATTGAACAGTTGACAGGAAAAAAAAAATTAGCTTTTCTTCGAAATTTAAAGGATGAAAATAACAGAAAATATTTTATGAAACTTGATAAACAAAAATTAACAAAGAAACTTCTTATAAAAACCACCGACAGCATCTCAATTTATTATCGTGTTAACAGTATTACCTAGATCATATTACGATTTCAACAGCAATAAAATAAAAATACATTTTTTTCTTCCCTTGCTTTCCCAAGAAATAAAACCAGCTAATCTTATAAAACTTTTAGTTTACATCTCAGCTTCCCCGAAGATATTTCTTTCTATAAAAAATAATTCCCTCGTCTAAGACACCATACAGTTTCGAAGCAGCTATTGCAAGGAAATTTAATTTGCTTCGGTTCGTGCCAGGTAAATAATAAAATGAGTGTAAATAATTGCGCATTTTTCCTGTCGTTTACAACACGATATTAGAGTTTTTCCTGCTATTTTTTATTTAAAACTCGTATGCCTTTTTGTTGTATTTTTAAAACCTCAGTAAAATCCGTTTTTATGGAAACAAAATAACCAACTTAATCAATATTATTTACACTAGCTTAAATTACCTTGCATTGTCAACGGGTTTTTTGTTTAGTTTTTGTGCAGCCCAAATGAATAAACAATAAGACTTTGTTATAAAGTTCACACGATTTTGAGAGGCACAAAATATAGGTGGTAATATTAATTATTTGGGAAAATTCATTAAGTACTGCCTTCTTCATAAAGATGTTATTAATATTTGCTTTGTAAGGTAGTAACAAAGCTTTATACCTAATCAGAGGAACTCAACAAGTTGGTGTAGCTCCAAGTCCTAATAATATTCTGTAATTTAGCTACTACTTATTAAAAGTGCCTACATTTAAAATAGTTTGCACTTTTTAAAAACTGTCTATTTCCCTGTTCCTTTATTAAAAAAGCTAAAACAATTTAAAAGCATGAAGTGGCTATTATATCAAAATTAAACTGACCGCCAACACTGCTTTTTAAAACTTAACAGTTACAAAATTAGTAAATTGTAGCCGTGAAAACCGGGTGGTTTGTTCATCACAAACTTAACTGACGTTTCTCAGTACACGTCAGAGGGGTGTATAGGGTGGCAAAACGGAATAAGCGAATTAGTCTGCCAGTGTCAGACACCCGAGAGTGGTTGCAATTCTGAAACGCCTGTCGGACGTAATAAACCGGGCGGCAGGACGATACCGGTGGGCAAAACCATCAGTTTCAAAGAGCTCAACTGCATTCCGTATTTAACAATGGGCTGTCGAAAGCACATCCTACCACATTTATGTTGCGAAATCGCTCTTATTTCAACTGAATAAGACCACGGCTTAGTTCAATATCTCGTCATATCGTAGGATTTTTTACCGACTTGATTAAGACTAACCAAAAGCACGAGTAAAGCTTCATGTGCCAAAAGTGAATAATGCTAGTGGTTTCAAAATGACATAAATCAAATGAACAATTTTTCCATAAAACTCCATTTAACCTCCTGTTTGAAAACATTGAAATGTTTCCCGTTCATTAAAAAATCAGACCACAAAGGCCCGTGAAAATTTACAGAATATATTGAATAGTCAACTGTTTAAACTGAAACCGCCTCACTTCGTGTTTCGAGTTGGAATAAAAACTGACCGCAATTGCATGGTTTAACCGCCCCATGAAAGGTGAAACTTGCCTGCATGCTTTTCTTTAGTACGTACCTACTAAATATTTCAGATTGTCACAAAAGACTATCGTACATTTCAATCAGGGATGTTATGGATATGAAGTTTCGGTTATGGATACGGTTACGGATAGTAAATCATTTCGGATTATCCGGAAGTTTCGGATAATTTCGATTACGGATATTATAATTTTAAAAAGGTAAAATTCAAATAGCAAGATGCTGCGCGACCCACATAGCCACTTTATGTACTATGACGGTACCTATGATAAAGGTAAAACAGGCGGGTATATCAGAATGGTGCCAGGGGATGCCAGACAAGTCCGCCTTTATCCGAAACAATCCGAAACTTTTGAATCGGTTATGGTTGCGGATATTTTTTATTTCAGGTATCCGATAGTTTCGGTTACGGTTACGGATTCCCTGAATGTAAGGGAATACTGCAATACCGGGAGGTAAGGTTGAAAATTAAAACAAACTTTCCCAGTGTGAATAGAGTCGCGTTTTTATCACTAGTATGAGCGGCCCTCACTTCGTTATAACACTTTTCGTCACCGCTTTATATCGATATTTTACATGAAATTCAGGGCTTAAACTTTAACGTGTGGTTTATGCATGAATTGAGCTTATTTATAATTTCCCAAGTGTTTGTGATTTAATTGTCTAATAAAAGAATATTCAAATAAACACTTAAAATAATTTAAATATTATTTCACGGCGGCAAACCGCACGAAGATATTTATTTTCGGTCGTGTGCTTTACAGTAAATAATTTTGTTAGTTTAAATTAATTTCTATAATCTAGTTTTATTAAATCAGTAATAATTTCGTCACCGTTGACCATTTTAAAAGATAGGTAATTAATTTAACTATATTCTAATTATTTGTATTCCTGTTAACGCAGTTACCCACACGGTTAACCACAATAGTTCGACATTTGAAGGATGTTGAAACAACTAGGCGCCCTGAAACGTCAGCCCGTCACCGAAACCACTCTAATTTTAATTTTTTTCTATAAATAACAATACCGTACCATCATTTTTTCAAAAAAGTACGTCAATTGATTGCAAGTGTCAGCCGCCGCTGCATGCATAAAATCTGTGAACCTATTGGATAGTGGCTAAAAGGGAAGCCTTTGTTTAAACGCCTTTTTGTTTTCAGTGGCTAGTCCGGCAGCCGGACAGCGTGTCCGGACAGGGTGTCCGGTGTCTACACGCCAGGGCAGCGTGTAAGGCTTGAACAGGAGCACGATATTGACAGCTCCGTTTACCATATCATCGCCAGCATCGCCAACAAAGAAAGCAGGTTTCTCTTTGCTTAGACTGTCTTTCTCCTTTTGTGTTGTAAAATCGTCTTTCTAAAATATCTACGTCGAATAAATAACTACAACCTTATTTGTACGCCTGTAACATAAGCTGAAGTTTTAAAAGAGCTCAGAGAGAAGAGTGTATCAATCACACTCATCATCATTATCATCATCATGAGGTATTCACTGCTGGAGCACTGTTCTTTCTAATGCAAATAGACGATTTTCTAGCGCTAACGCTGGCCAGACGGGTAAAGAGGTGTCTTCCCATTTCCACCTATCTAGGCCGGTTATTTCTACTTAACTTTTTGAAAATAAACCGAGAAAAAAAAAAGATTAGTGAAATATGGATTTTTTTAAAACAAAACAATAAAACTAATGCAATTTAAGCCGATATTATAAGCCGATAAGCTTAATCTCCTTTTTCGTTAGCAAATAATTCATAGCTCTCTTAATCGTGTAGACTAACGAACGTCCAACGATAAACTAACAAAATCCCAATCACACGAACTGCAGTTACACGTATCCATTCACAAAGGCCCATCGCTACTGGTCCGCGAACTACATAGTTAGTTTAACACGACTGTAATTAGTGCTTCCGCTGGCAGGCTTTCTCGAATGGATTCATCTCCATTGTTGGGACTGTCATGCATTTATACGATTCGGATAGTTCTACTTCATTTTCAACTGACAATTTATGTCTAAGCACACTCTTGTGAAATCAGGAGATACAGAGAAAGCTTTGTTATAGCTATTGCGTTGGCCAAAAATTTCCGTGCTTTTAAGCGATTTTGTGAAAAATGTTATTGGCAGGTAGTTGCCAATTACTCATGAGATAGGCCCCCTTAATTTAATTTATTGTCCGTGGTGCATAATCTTTTCTTAAAGGTTTTAAACCTTTGTTTGTCACCTGTCATCCGCTTTGCAATGGAGGGAAGTCGAACCTTAATTTCGAACTCCTCCTATGTTCTTCTGATTAATTTCGTTGCGGGTCCAATGACAGTTTAGCTTTCCCCCGGGACAAACTTGACCTTCATTGGTTGGGTTTTTGTGGCGGTCAAGCTGTAGATCCTGGCTACACAGGAGTTGCAGTGGTGGGAACGAGAGGTGGGAATAATCCCGTATTGCGTTGGCCATGTTGCTTTACACTACTCTGTAAATTTAAAGACGACTATTCAATTCCAAATTATTAATTGACTGATTAGATTTTTTTTATATCGATGTTGGTCTCATAAAAAAGTTCTCGCGATAGATCACCCGTTTTCCAATCAGACAGGGTGTATTTTTAAGCGATTCAATATTATTGAATCGATATAAATAATCATGAACTTCCCAACGAGTTATCCACCGAGTAATTACTTGTCCCCAAAATTACTCGTGTCGAAATTCACGTTTATTCTGTAATTGGGGAAATTTTCAGAATCACGTTATTGGTTCGTCGATGAAAATAGATATTATATTAGAATTGCTTGTATACTCGTGTCTAAATATTGAGACACGAGCCTAAAGTTATGCTTTATTTTATGCCTTAATACTTTAATTTTGAGGCCACAATATCCAGGGTCATGTTCAGAAATAATTGAATAAGTAAATATTTTTTCTTTCATTCAGAAACCACGCGACGATAAAAACTATACAAAACTCCCATCATGTCTGTAATTGATTTAAGTATTAAATCGAATCCATGATCCAAACTAATTGATCGCAGTCTTGCATCTATGCTCCAGTTTAAATTGAGTTTTGAACATCACTTCAAAGCAATAGCTTAAATGGATTGCAGTGCCATTTCAAGTGCAAGATACTCGGAAGTTAAATTGGCGCAAATGTTTGTTACTCAGTTCGTTTAATCTACATATATATAAACTTCAGATCATTTTAACCATTGCTCATTTCGATGTTTATACTTTTTGCCACATTAACAGCCGGTCCGTATAGACAATTTGACCCCTGCACATTCCAACCGTTGAGCGTTTTTTCACATTGACTACCCACTCCCAGAATGGTCTATTAAAGTCCGGTAGACCTATTCTCATAAATAAAACACTGGCTACTTAACTGCACATTATATTGCTTCATTTACAATACAATTAATCACGTACCCCCTTACTAATAAAAAGTTACACAGTTGTTGAACATTGTTTTAAAATGACATTTCCATATAAACGTCACTTTAAAACACTGTTCAACGAGCGTGTAAGTTTTATTAGTAAGGGGGTTAGCATAAAAGCCCGCGGAGACATTACTTACGTCCATGTCACTCTGACAGCAGCTCATTTACTATAACAGCACCGATATTATAACGTTTTGATTTTTCAATTAACACTAAAGTACGGCCAGCTAGCAGCGATACAAAAGGTCGATTCGACTGTCGAACTGACAATCTATTCTGTCTCTTCCCATCTTGTATATTTGTCGTAATGTCTCGTTCTCCCGCCAAAATATGTCAAAGTCAAACCCCTGCTATTCCAAATGACCATGCCATTGGGTTTGTTTACATTTGGTATCGCTTCTCGTTGGCCGTACTTTAGTATCATGAAAGTATAATAATAATAATAAACATTATTGTTCAGCTAATCTAAATAAAACATAAGATAAATCCGCATCAGTATCAAACAGAATAATCAAATATTGATAGAATAACATCGCTGAATATTCAAAATATTTAGCTACAAACAGATTCCGTTTATTGTAAAATCCATGCGTAAATAAACCTACTATTGAAACTTTTTTTGAAAAGAAAACAGTTTGATATTTGTTACTGAATATAGTTCCAACAAAGGAATCCGTGAAAATGCTAACTTATTTAATAAACCCAGTTTAAAAATATTCGTAATAACACAAATGAGAACTAAATTGAAAAAGTCAGTCAGATGTTGAAATACCTAACGTGAGCATTATGTTAAAAGTCTATTCTCATCGAGTAACAGGAAGTGAAAAGAATATTCATTCTGTATTCCTGCTGGAACTGGAATTAATAGCTAAATTGAAAATATTTACGGCAGATCGCACATTTTAATCAAATGCTGGTTGTTGGTAGACATCACGGAAACATATTGAGTAAGTAAATACCTAAAAATTACAGGCATGTTTTCCGTCTGACAGAATGCAATTTTAATGCTGTAAAGTCAGCGTCAAATAGTTCATGACATCCAAAGTAGCCAAAAAGTTCGCAACACGTCTTTATTACAGTTGGAATAAGGTTGAGTTGTCAACTTTATGACCACTTTGAGTGTCACGAACTATTTGACGCTGATTGTACTTAACGGATGATCTACCCGTTAATCGATCCGCTTATCCCAGATTCGATAACTAAAAGAAAATCAATAAGCAACAATCACTAGGTAATGGTATCGATAAACATTTATCTTAAAAATTGTAACAGATACGAGAACAATTAAAAGCTTTTTTCATTCAATTACGAAAGTGCTTGTCACGGCCGCCCGTCCGCAAAAAGTGATGCAGTGCAATTAATTTTAAATGCAGCTCCCGTGAATATTTAATTTATTAATTTCATCGTGAGTGTTGACACGTGACACAGCCTGTACAATTATGAACGCCAGACCTCACGGTAATTAATGCGATTTAAATAAAATAATTAAGTCCCATAACGTGAGATGAATTTTTGGTTTTTATTTTACAATAATTGACATCAGAAAACTGTTTCCAATAAAGATAAGTGGGTATTTCTTCGGAGGCAAAATTTTCGATGTCTTTGGGTATAGTTCTGTAACCAACTAACAAAATGGCATGCAATATTTTTTTTCGTATAGCTTAGCTATAGCCCTATCTGGCGCAAATTACATTTTTGACATAATTGCTGTCTTTATACAAAATAAAAATATTTGAAGTGTGATTCTCTGATTCATATGGTGTGTCCGTTAGCCATTTTCCGGAACAAAATGGTTGATGTAGCATTTTTATTTTTTATTTTCCTTTTGATATATATCAATATAAATTAAAATTAATTCTAAAGCTAATGAGTTGTCCTTCTACAAAAAAAATGTGTCATAATTTTAATTAAGTTAGTTTGTTCGCAAAAAAATAAATAAGCAGTGTCCGGCATAAAATACTGATTCATATGGCGTGAGCTGTTCTTGACCATAACTGGTCAGGTTTTAATCATGAGAGTCTGGTTTCTGGCGTGGAGGCAAGCCCATCTTGCAACGGATGAGCTAGGAGGCAGACGTGGAGCTGGTTGGCTTAGAACCCGGTGTGACGAAGGCAAATACTTGATTCATCTGTGCTTGGTTCAGGTGGCATGCTGATTACAATGCCTACTTTATAAAATTACATTATTGCATTAAAAATCTAATCTGTCTTTCTTGTGATGCTTTTGGGTTATATAATCATGTAGAAAAATGACAACACTGTAGTCTGTATGTATGACGAGTTTTGCTCGATTTTAGGCAAAAAACTGATTTATCTGTGCGTGATTCATAATATGGTCAGGGCCCTATATGAATCATAAAATAAATTAGTTTTTGGTCTTTCAAGCACCAAAAAAGGGTTTTTTAACTAAGAATGACATCCCAGACTGCATCTCACTTAAGACCAGGTGCGATTGCGGTCTTGTTATGAATAAAAAAAACATTATCAATTTTTTATGTTAATAATAATTTGTGTTTAAACAGTAAATAAGTAGTATATCCGTTAAGCTAGCAACCATAACACAAGCATATTCGTTGCTTATTTTGTAGCTAAATGGCGCTGTATGAAATTGCCCAACGATTTATTTATTTTTATTATTATTTCAGCTACACTTATGGCGTCCATAGCACATAATAATATACTGCTGAGCATAGGCCTCCAATGATTTCGAGATTAACTGATTGCCATTGCCACAACCTCTATAAGCTCATCTCACCTTCTTCACCATGTAGGTGGACGTCTTAACAACAATAGCTTGGATAAGTGATACAGCTCAGTAGAGTCATCTAAAATACCTTAGTGCCATAAGATAAAGGTCTACATCCAGTGTGTGTTTATCAGTGATGACAAATTGTACTGAAAAGCGGCCTCTCACTGTAGGCTTACGAACCACAAAGTTGCATAGTGTACTATGGAGTGGACTATGCTTGTTTTTTTAAGCAATCGAATCTGTAATGAGGAGATCCGTAAACGATCTAAAGTCGCATGGTGGCATAGTCCGATGTTTTAGCAAGCTGAAGTGATAATGGGCAGGACACATAGTATACAGAAATGATGGCTGATGGGATAGCACGTTTCTGGAGTGGAAGCTACGTGCCGGAAAGCTCAGTGTAGAACCTCCTCCCACAGGAAGGCGCAGGATGCAGGCCGCTGCCAACCGGTCATTATGGAAATCATTGGGAGAGGCTTATGTTCAGTTGAAATGATTATGATGATGACAAAATATTATGGATGTATACTAAAGTTTCAAAAAAATGTTTTTTCACGAATTATTGTGGAATCGTTGCATTTTTTCATAACAACAGATCATTGTTTTTGTTATAATAAGATTATTTTCTTAATTTAGAGCCAATTGTACATAAATATCATAAATTTTATTTCTGTTTTTGGTTATTATGTAACAAATTCTGATTCATATGGGCACAAAATATTTGAACGTCGATATCTTGAAAACTACTTTACAAAAACGAGTCCCTTATCCAAATATATGTTATTGGGTGTACCTATTTTCATATGAGTCTATGTTACAAACCTAAAATTGAATTTGAAATTTGTCCATATGAATCAGCCGAAGAATGCGATTTCGAAGAAGTGCCCAAGTGTACTCAAAATACTAGAGCTTTCAGAATTCGGTATCAATCACGAATGGTATTGGTTTAGGGAAGCAAAGATAAACATTTTTAGAAGAGTGGCAGAAATTGCAATAAAACAAAAACTTACTAGAGTAATTGAGGGACGAACATCGAAACTCCGTTTAATTCACCGGTTTTTCGAACGAAGGATAGAAAATGGAATCGAAGCATGGTTCCAGCAAAAAGCAAAACGTGTTCCTACTGCGAAATAAAGTTACAGCTTCAAAAAGAGCGTAGAACGAAAATCCTGCGGAAAATCGAATCGTATCCGCTTCAAAACTCAATCTTTACGTTGCAATTTGCAAAATACGGTTCTCCGAAAACCGCAGTACTATTTGACCAATTGAATCTATCAAACGCCGAACCAATTGCGTTAAAAGCGCTCGCTACCCTTCAATGAAGTGTTTGCTTCGTATTGGAGGTCAATTCACGCTTATTCAACTGATGTAGTGATTTAGATTGGGAAGCTTAATTAAAGCTTAATTATGGGTCAATTAAGTTCACACTTTCATACAAAACTTGTCCACGGATATTTAGTTCATACACACAGGTTGTGTTGATTAGCTAAGTTGTCCAAAATTATTCAGTGTTTTAGAATTTTTTTGACAAATTTGAAAATTAGTATTCTGAATAATATTATGAAAGCTTTTACTTAATATACGAGTACTCATGTAATATGTTCATTATAAATAATGTTTTGTAAATCAGTTAAGGCAGAAATCTTTAACATCGCAATTTATAGAGTTTGTAAAATGTTAGTCGGTAATAGGGGAAGTGTACAAGATATAAAACAAAATTCAACACATTATCTGCTAAACTATTGTACGCAAAGACATTTTAAAAATTAATCTAAAAAATATATATTAATTACAATGAATGATAAACGACAAAATATTTAAAAGGTAACCCGAACCTGAACTACAGAACAATCAATCTCGGGAGGAGATGAATTACCGATACCTTTTAAATAAGAAAAGAATCCTAAGATAGTAAAAGCTACAAAATTAGTCTTCACTCAATTTCAGCTTCGGTTTAAACGCCCACTTAACAACACTGCAACCAAGTAATTTATGACTAAAATAACTAAGCTACAGTCCTTTTTATGTAAGTAAATGTTTTGGCAATTGTTATACATAAACAATTGCCACACGACGAAGTGGTTGTGTTGTGACTTCAAAGTTCAAAAGTTTTATTACTATCTGACTGTTATTGCAAAAGTTCACACAAGTGTTGTTCCTTTCCTCATGCGACAGAAGAATAAAATCGGAGAATACATGAGTTTATTATAGTTTACGGAACTTTTTGACATATTCAAGTACGTATAAGTTTTTACCTGTTTGCACCATTGTTATCCTTATTATTTGCATTGCAGAATCAAAAATTTCAGAAGAAACCTTTAAAATATTTTTATTAAAACCCACTGAAGAGGTTCAACTACCTCACCGTGTCCAACAAACATGGAAAATAGAAAACTTTTTATATCAACTCTAGGAAAGGACAACAGATTGAAATGTTCACGTTCAACACAATGTGGATTTGTTTTTTCTTCTCACTTTTGTTTTTGTTACACTACAGGCAACAGAAAGCCATGTACAGACCACCGCGCGTAAGACAAAACACTGGCATCTTTTGTGGTACCACTAGGTGCGATTTTGCAACAAAAGCATTAACATAGGTAATTCGCTTAAGTTCATATACCGAGGACGGGTTAATACACTCAATTTGATCGATCCAATTACGCGCGTAACTACGCGCGTATCAATGATCTCTAGGAGATACCGTGTACAAGCCATAGGACAATGATCTACATATTGATAATATTGATGCTAAGGATGGGCTAAACGTATTTCAAGCAAACATAAAGAAATCCTAAATGGCAAGATTATGAGATTAGGTTCTTTTTCACTTTAATAGTTTAAATTCCAAAGCTTATGGCCCGGGTTCTGAGTTGAGATTTTTAGCTTAAGCTTGCTCATTTTCCTCTTAAGTAAGTATGAAATTAATATGAAAAGTGCATAATTAAGGAGAAAATTAAAATAGATATTTAAAAGCGGAACGAGTCTCCGTCGTCATCTCTAACAAGTCATCTTTTAACAGATTGTCGATAAAATAAAATACTCAAGATTAAAATACAAAATTTTAGGGCATTCTTTTTTTTACTGATTCGTGTTCAGTGTCAGTAATAGTACCTCTGTAAATATGGCAAGAATGCAAAGTAACACCGTGTATTTAAATCTGTCAGCACTATCTCAACCGCTGGCTTTTAGAAATTGTGAGTGTGACAACTATGAGATTCTACCTAACAAGGTCAGTGTCAAGTTGTCGCCCGCCGCAGCCACTAGATATCGGCGACAAGTGGTAAAACTTGGTGCCTTAGGCTGCTTCCTGACTTGGCGGTGCGGTATCGGTACGATTTCGTTTCGGTATACTGCATCGGTACCGAAAGCTTACCGAGCGCCTATTTTTTTTTGGACTATACCGTGGATTTATTGTACCGAGCGCACGCTTCCTGATTGGTGCGGCATGTGCGGCAGCGGCGCGGCACAGACTCAATCAGGAACGCTCCATTGAAATATAGGCGCTCGGTAAGCTTTCGGTAGGTAGGTACCGCGTATACAGTAGAGCATACATGCATATATACATACATAAGAGACATGCGACAAGTCAGGAAACGGCCTTAGCGACAATTATATTCATCTCACCGAGCCGATCATGCCGAAATATCGGAGAGTCGAAATTAAGGTGCAGTCCTGTTGTCCCCCCTGCTTGGCCCCCCTAGGGGAGCCAACAGGATTTCGAAATCCTGTTGGCTCCCCTAGGGGGGCCAAGTTGGGGGGACAACAGGACTGCACCGAAATATTAAGATACATGGTAGCAATCCCGTCAATAATAATTATTATTCTGTTAGTGACTATGGAAGTTTGAAACAACAGACAATTCTATTGTCATCAAAAATCAGGTATAACATCTTTTAATGTATCTATTTCTCACTTCATCAATGCCATAAAATAATTTAAATCCTTTTTATTTCATTCGAATGAGTATCAGCATTTCCGCGTTTATTTGATAAATTCAACTTAGTTACATAATTACGTAAAGTAGACCGTAAGGAATTGATGCAGAAAATTCTACAATCGATTTTGCGTGAAATTATGGTTGGGACCTTTTTGGCACACTTTTATCTGTTCATTTATGATTATAAATATATTTTTAGGGTTCCATATTTTTTGCTTTTATTACTGAGTCTAATAAATGACTGCAATTTGTAAAACAGATATGAAAACCTTAAAGATCTCAAGGGCCACGAAATTAATCAATTACAGAAATAACCAATGTTGTTGGTCGACAATCACACTATCACACTAGAAATACATGACATGCATGCACTCAACAACTTAAACAACTCCTAACTAATATTATGTAAAATAGTCAACAACTCCGGAACATACTCGCGGCGCTCTATTTAACGACTGTATCCAACTTCCTCATTCGTACGAGCACATCTTAGTTGAAAGAGATGGATAGAGCCAATTAATCCGGATTTTGAGACCATCTTAGATTCGCCCATACAATAAGTATGTCTCCCAGTTTTAGAGGGCATTGTGAAGTGGATTTCGTTAATGTCAATATTATGTTTTGACCATTCACAAGATCTACCAGGGTGGCCGGATTTTTTTTCTAAATTTTGAAAAAAAAATAATAGATATTTCCGGGTACACCTAGATGTCAGGAATCAAAAAAAAATTGTGTCACCTTTTGGGCCACCCTGTATACCTACGTTTGTTTTTTATTCCAATTAAAGAGGATTACAAAACGGGCACTGGTGATAAATGTTACTGGAACTAACGGAAAAAATGCGCATATAAATATCTATCGGTCACTAAAGTTTTTATACAATTTACTCTGTTTCGTAACTAGCACTTATACTGGTTTGAAGGCAATGAGAAATGTCCGCGCGGGCTGCACGTGTCGCTGTATTTCAGCGACGTCATAAAATCTGAAATTGTCACTGAAAGAAGAATAGAGTACACACGCGGTCATGCTTTGTGGATGGTGTGTGCAACAGTGGCATGAAAATAAAACGCTACAATGAAACTGATGCAACACGTTTTGCTATTCGTAGTTAGGGTTGCCAAGTGTCCGGCCAAATATTCTCTCGTCCGGCCTGTCCGGCTTTTGGCTTTTTATGTGGCTGCAGGGCCTTATTAGCAAACTTTTGAATAACGCACGCAGTAGACACTGGCTAACATAATGTAGGATTAACCCATAAGGAAATTCAGCCACGCACCAAAAAAAAACACAAAAGCACATATAAAATATTTTCCGGAATAAACGACTTTGTACGCCTTGAATGTCCGGATAGGGTTGCCAGGTCTAAAAACACTAAATTTTTAGACTTGGCAACCCTATCCGTAGTACGTATTCTCCGTGCGGACGGTCCGTACCGTTCCAATCCAAAGCCGGCCGTAGTAATTTCTCAGTATCATACTGGCTATCTAGTACATAGTAGGATAGGTATAGAAGTTTGCTTCCGACTAGGGCGCGCTTTATCGTCGCTAACGAGGGGTATCAGGATTGCGCAAGTGAATGCACACATTGTTGTGTGAAAAGCGAAATTATTTCTACTGTTATATTATGACAATCATAATCGTTATTATTAAACGTATGACCAGTTCGTAGTTAGAATTTTTGAGCACCTATCGCACGGTTTACCACACTTAATTATTTTAGCAATTCTAGACTTCTAGAGAGAGAGGAATCAATGTATGATATTACATTTTTGAAAACAGTAAGAGCTGTGGACATTTGGGAATAAGCGGGGCCGATGTCGCAGCTACTACCCAAAAACAGAACACATTGCTCGTGAAAGCAATGATGACAGCAGCGACGTCATAATGTAAACAGCTTACATTGCTTGCGTTTTATAAGATTATTCGAACGTTGAGTACTGATACCTCAGTGGATAATGAACACATATTTTGATTTCTTTGTGTGTGTGAATTTCGACACTGAGTTTCGAACTCAGCGCATTAGTTGGCATCTCACTATATCTCTATGAGCAGCATAGATATGCCAGTATCGGTATTATGGTTATGTACGAGTGGTATAAGCAACTGTGTTACCACTACTGCGAAACTGTGAAGCGACGCAATTAGGCGTCCGCGTCGTACAGAAGGTTAATTGTGCGTCGACCTCGGCGCAATTGCCCTGCTTTATGGGTGCCACAGAAGTTTGTATCCGCTGATATTCGACACGCATGCTTCGATGTGTTGCACCAAAATTGGGTGTTTGACACCATTCCCCAATAAATCTAAAGCCCAACTGTTTTAAACAGACCCTTCATTTTCGTCTTAAAAACTTATTTTAGCTGTAAATTATGATTTTAGGTTGCATAATTAATTATTAAAAAAAGGATTTTGAGTCGACAAAATAGTGACGTCAGGCTAGTATTGCCATAAAAAATGGGAGTCTCGATTTGACAGTCTTAAAAAGTACGTCAATTGATTTGTGGTGTCAAATACCCTATATTACTATTCAGGGTGGATTCGACCAAACTATAGTAAATATATCTCAGAATAAACTTGTCATTTTGACATATTTCCCATACTGAAACTGTCAATGTGCCAGTTATACCAGGAGTTATTCTCGGATAAAAGTTTGGTCAAATCTGGCCTCAAGCACGCAAGTTTGTAGGTACACTATTTGACTCGCATGCTTTGATGTGTTGCACCAAAATTGCACTATTCAAGCACGTTTCACTTTCAAAGGCGCTCGACGCTCGCAAAACGTTTGAACATTTCGAGGCGGCTATAAATCAAACGGTCAAATGATACTGAAATACATTCGCATCATTTCCTCTGAATGTGAAAGGAAATATTCGTTACGTTCCTGTATGAATTCACATGAGGAATTACTTAGTTCCATAAACAATTTTCCCCCCTTTTTTTCGAAATACTTAATAAGTTATTTATGCCTTTAGTATAATATCAGGACTATTCTTACTTCCAAACATGTCGACATTTCTGTCTTTTCTTCTAATAACACAATAATTATTTACCCAAATATTATTTTTGTATCGCCAAAATGTAATAAAGTCTTCTTTAAATAAACCATTGCTGAGTTAGACGTCCTCTGCCGATTCAAAAGAGGCGACAAATACTGTTTGAACATTAATAATTAAATATTAACGCAACTTGTGTTCCCACTCATGTCCCATGTTTGTTGTAGGGTTACCAGACGTTAGAACTTGCTCCGACATAAGTATCAGGATTTTTTTTATCCAACATCACGGTTACAGTACGAATGTACTTGGAAAAGAGAAAGTATATGGCGCATCCATACATGCCGCCGGTTTATGCCGCCGGGTTTGCCGCCGGCTTTCAGTCTGCCTTGCCAGTAAAAGATGCACGACCGCCGGGTTGGCCGCCGGCCGTGCCGCCCGGCATGTGTGGATGCGCCATTAAGATTTGATCTAAAGTAAAATAAATCATAAAAATATTTATTTCATAGTTAACTTACGAAACGGACAATATTTTTAATTGCCACACATTTCAAGCACACGTGGAACCGTGGGCGTATAATGATTTGTTATGAAAAGGGCTAATTCAGGACATGGACCTATAAAAAAAGTCGGACGGATTCTCATCAACAAAATACTGTGACATTAGGATACACCAGCTTGCCTGTACGTACAGGCCGGCACGCACACATTCAAACCCTGACGCACCACTTCGAGTGCAAACTTTACACAGTTGACACATTTAGGCGGCGAAAAAACAACACGAATACGACATTTCTTGTGTGATGAAATTGTGTAAAAACCGTTCTGTTCGAACAAACAAAAATTAAGGAATCACATTTCACAGGTAAAATAATAATCCAATCACTTATTTCCCTACATTAAAATATTGAAATTAATTGAAATCAAACGTCATTCACTCGAAAAAATAATACGTCAAAGACTAGTGTTCTCAGTTATTTACGTGGGAAAATTACCCGAAATATGGGAAATAGGGTGGTCCTTATTCCTACGAAAAAAAATTTTTTTCTTATATTTTGCGGGGCACCACGTAATTTGAATATATACCATATGAGTCTTTCATTATTTTTTTTTTTAATTTTTAAAAGACATTTAGGGGTCGCTACCAAGGTTTGAATTTTAAGTAAAAACACAAAATCTGTATTTGTTAGATTCATTTATTTTTAAAGCCAAAGCCAAATAAAAATATTACAAAATTATTGTTGTTGCTATGAACTAAGATATTATATACAATGTACATATTTGAATCAAGTATTTTTAAGATATAAGAGTTTACTTGTTAGTATCTCGACGCGTCGGTACCATGGTCGGTACAAAAGAGGGGTTGAGGGGAGAAGAGGACAAGAAGCGATTGTCTATTCTATCTATGCGATGTTCATTTGCACGTAAAATGTGATATAAACACTTAAATAAAACATTTATGAAACCATGATTTAAGATCTTCAAAGCTTTTGTAAATATTTTGACAGCTGGTAGCGACCTCTAAATCTTAACCAAAAAAAAAACAAAAAAAGCTAATTTCATATTTAGAGGTATATAATCGAATGAGAAAGTGCCCCGGGTATAATTCAAAAGTCGAAAAATAAGGACCACCCTAATGGGAAATTAATAATAATTTTAGGACTTTTTAGTTGTTTATTACGCATACTATAAAAATAAAATAATTTATCATAATAATTGTGTTTTAATGGGATATATTTTCATAGGCAGATTTGATCCTTCCCAAAAATGTGGAACTGCGAAATTCAAATTTTCTTACATTGATTGCAAGTCAGTGTCAGGTTGTATGTTAAAATCTATCAGAGATAATAAATATTGATGATGCATAAGATTATGATTATAATGTACACAAGATTCGTAATTTGTAACTGCGTGAATCATTTTTGATCAACATTATGTACAAACCCTGACACTGACTTGCAAACAATGTTAGAAAATTTGAACATTGAAAATTTCGCGTCTACCTCAACGCATTCACCTTTCATTCTTTTCAAATGGCACGGAATAATTCTGTCTGCATTTCCAAGTAACATCTGCCGATCTATGTTTTTCTTAAAGTAAATGGGTATAATGTTTTGGCTAACATGGCATCCCTAAATTCACTCACACAATAGATAGACGTCAAAATTTTGCGTCACAGTTTTGTTGTAGCGCGAGTTCCGTCCGCCTTTTTTTATAGGTCCATGATTCAGGATAATTCATTTTTTTATATCTGGCAACATTGTACGTGTGAAGTACGCGTTTCAAGAGCCCACGCCGTTTTCCCTGGCTCCGTACGCCCGATCGGCTTAGCTCGGTCGTTTGCCCCGGCACGCGGCAGATCGAAGAAAATTATAACCGGCCACTACTCCGTACAATGCCTGCTCTTCAAGGTCTGAGAGGACTCAAGCTATGAAGTGGGCTCAACTCCACTGTTCTATGCAAAGATTTTAAAACGAGCAGACTTAAACAGGTTCAATAGAGCTTATAGAGGTACTAGCTTTCGCCTACGGCTTTGCCCGCGTGAAAACCTTGTTACAGATCGTTATAAATATATACATATAATTATAGCCTATAATATAATTATTCTGATGTATAAGCAATAATAAATACTTGCTGTAAAGTTTTGCGTGAAAGAATAACAAACATAACATACACATAGACAAACTTTTTCATTTATCAGTAAGATAATTTATTGTGAATAGGTACGGGAAATTGCCGATTTTTTATTTTATTCGTGTAGTTTATATTTCATTTATTCAATAGATATTCTAGTAAAGTGATTTCAAGTATTCAGAATGAGTGGTAAAAATATAACTATTTTTGCAGAAAATATCAAATAGAGACTAGTCATTCCTAGGACTCAACTGAAAAAATCATTTTCACTTTTTCTTGAGTCGTACGTATTATAATTTTATTAAGTCACTCTTACTTAGGACCGCATTATTGATGGACACTTAAGCATGACTCGACACTCAAGAATGAATCGAAGTCTGTTATGTATTGGCTCTGTGCACGATTACAGCGCCAACTAGCGTCCACAACTTTGTGGGCTCTGTCACATTGACATTTAGGTCGTATATTTGTGAAAAAATATTGAAATGAAAAAATAACAAATATTTTCAACTAATAAATTGTTGTGATACCACGATTTGGGTGGAAAAAAGGTTTTGAAATAATTTTGGTCATTCAAATCAAATGAGGTAAGTCCAATAGTGTGTTTAATTTTGATTGTGTCAGGGTTTGTTTACTTTATTTATATTTATTTATTTATTAATGCAAAACACTTGTAAGCTAACAGAGCAGGTCCAAAGCGCTTACAAGCTTAAAAATAAAATAAACATATCATACACTTAGGTCACAAATAAAATACATGCAGTTTATAAATTAAATGGCCCTTAATGTTCTAATTTTAAGTACGTAATGGATGCAATAAAATATTGAGTATGGGACATTAAATAATTTAAAGAAACACTGAACAAGAGAAAAAAAAAATGTCAGTGGTCAAATACATGTCAAAGAGATATAATAAGTCACTTTAAAAAACAGAACAATAAAAATAAATGTCAATGGTCAAAATACATGTCAGAGAAATACTACTGAGTCAATTTTAAATAGAACAATACAAATAAATGTCAATGGTCAAATACATGTTAAGAAATACAATTAAAGTCAATTTTAAACAGAACAATAAAATATACAAATGTCAATGGTTAAATAAGTCAGAAAGTGTCATTTAAGAGAAGACAGAATTGGCGAAACACAATTCCAATCTGGTCAGCAAAAATGTCGATGTCGGTGTGCTGAGCAAGCAAGTCCCCAACGAGGCGCAGAGCGCGGGCGGTGGGCGCGTGCGCGGCGCGCTGCGTGCGCGTTTCGGGGCGCGCTAGCAGGCGCGGCGGGCGGCGCGGCGCAGTTTGCACTCCCGAGGCGTCCCGAGGTATGTTCCTTGGAACCAGTAGACATAGCCTCTCCAAGACAGATGGACTCTCAATAACATTCCTTATAATTAGGAGATAATGCTTTAGGAGGAGTATAAGTCGCCTATATTTGAGAGACTCCATATCGACCATTGCACATACGAACATTGACGGATACAGGTATGGGTAGTACCCGTATCGCTTTTTATATAACCAGCGCGCAAACTTACGCTGTATTTTTTCCACTAAGAGAACATATTTGTTCTCGTAGGGGTCCCATACTACCGCACCATACTCCAGTTTACTGCGGACGTATGCATTAAATAAAACTTTTGCCACTGAGAGGTTGTCAAACTGCGCCGCTGTTCTCATTACGAAACCCAGCATACTACTCGCTTTTTTACAGGTCGCTAATACGTGGGAATGAAAGTCCAATTTTTCGTCAATAATTAAGCCTAGGTCTCGAATGTTATCAACTCTTACCAGTGGCGCGTCAGATAGTCTATACGTTGCGCATATTGGTCTCCGCTTACGCGAACAAGTAATAACTTTACACTTGTCATTATTAAGTGGGAGATGGTTTTCCTGGCTCCATTTGTACACAAAGTCAATATCATTCTGCAGCGATTGGGTATCGTTAGGATCGGCTATACTTAGACTCAACTTGAGATCATCGGCGAACATAAGACACCTGGCTATACGGACTTTTCCCGGCAAGTCATTGACGAATACCAAGAATAGCGTAGGTCCCAGAGTGCTTCCCTGACTAACACCGGATCTTGTATAGTACTCTGTAGACTCGTAACCGTCAATCTTAACATACTGGCAACGGTCACCTAGGTAACTTGCCATCAGCTGGAGTAACTTCGGCGTGAATCCCAGTATTGCCAATTTCTGCAGCAGAATATCGTTGTCCACCAAATCAAACGCCTTGCGGAAATCGAAATAGGCCACGTCCACCTGCCGACCCACATCCATCTCGGAACACACGTAATCCACATGCGCCACAACAGTAACAGTTGAACGAGCTTTCCTAAATCCATGCTGATCATCATGTAACATGTTACCAATCTGATTACTGATATGTTTATTTAGGATTATTTCGTAAACTTTTGCAAAAACAGAGAGCACCGCAATAGGTCTGAAGGACGAAACATCACTACCACCATCACCTTTCGGAACTGGGGTAACTCTGGTCAACTTCCATTTCATGGGATACTTTGCCTGGTGGAGTGAAAGATTAAATATATACAGGAGTGGCTCCGCTAGAACTGAGGCACAATCCTTGGCAAGAAATACCGGAATACCATCAGGCCCGCCAGAAGTTCTAGGTTTGAGTCGTCTTACAGCCTCTTTCAAGTTAGCTTCGTCCACAGATAAAACTGTGACAGAAGCAGCATTAGGATGATCGTGAGCTGCACGCAATGCCTCGAGATGGTTCAACTGAGGTACGCTTGGCAGAAAAACAGAGCTGAAGTATCGAGCAAAGGCGTCCGCGGCCGCCTGACCTAGCACCTCATCACCCTTGTAAGTGTAGGTTTCAACACCACGTCTCTCCTTTTTTTTCTCCTTAACAAAGTTCCAAAATTGGGTGGGATCATGAATAATGTTATTCTGAATACGCATAAGATGCTGCCGATATTCCACGTCAATGAATTTTTTGACGCGTTCACGGTAGTATTTAAAAAGCTCCCTGTTAAGCTCTTTGCCTTCACTTTTGTATCTCTTTAGGTGAAAGTACTTTTTCTTAATACTACTTATTATTTCACCAGTATACCAATTTGGATAATTGTACATTTTACTATTAGTAGAACGCTTCTTGATGGGAACAAAGCTCTTAATACAGTCATATAACTTAGAGTAATAAAGCTCAACGGCGGAGTCCAAGTCCACCACATTTAACAAATCAGACCAGTCCATCGCTGCTAATGCCAAGTATAGACCCCGCAAATTGCCCTTACGCCAATTGAAGTCGGGGCTGCAGCTAGATCTATACACGGGCAGAGATGAAGGGGCTGGTATTATAGTTGTAGTTTTACAGTAAAACAAAAAGAAAAAGCTACTTTAACGGTTTCATTATATAACAGTAAATATATTTAAATGTTCCTGTATCACTAGTAATAAATTAAATATCGTTTTCAGATCGAAATGAGTATTGTTTTGAAGACCGGGTTTGTGAGTTTTACAATATCAAATTCCAACCACAAACCGTATTTAAAGGAAAGTTGTTGGTATTGGCTGGACAAGTCCGAGATGTAGAAGAATAAGAACAAAACAAGGGCAGAGTTCAATAATTCACGCTCTCATCATAAGGCAAACATCTGTGCACAACAACTACTGTGACTCATTTTTGTGCTACCACGTTGTATAGTTATTTCCAAATTGTAAACGGCTATTAAACCAGCCCTATCGAAAAACAGTCCACTCTTTTATTTAAGTTCCCAGTTCATGCGATTAATTAATGATATTAAAATGTATTAAGTAGAATCGCTTTGCCATTGACAGATACATCTGATGACAGAGCTTACATTATTTCTACTTTTGACCACCATGAGCGCTGCGATCGATTATGTTACCCCCACCTAGTACTTCGCACCCAGCGAATAGCTACTACCTTTTTGATTTAAGTTTTGAGCTCACAATAAAAGTAATAAGGATGCAATGAAATAGAAAAAAAAAACATTATTTTTATTTTCTTTTTAGTGGAATTCGACAAAATTGTTTGTATGAACAAGTAAAATACAATTATCATAACTAGCACTTTACCTGTTGAGTTAAAATCGAGAAAAGTACAAGTTAATAAAATAATGACAATAAATATTTGGAGTGTAAGCGCAACCGGGGCGTAATAAGGGCTCGAGCCCTCTTCCAACGAGGGTCTCTTGTGAGCATCTTCCTTTGGAAAATACAGGTACAATTTTACATACATTTTCAAGCCGTATTGCTATTGCTAACATGAACTGCACTTCAATGTGACTTCAAAGGTAACAAAACTTTAAGGCTTTTAAGTATTGGTAAGAGTTTAGCGTCAGTGTTAGTGCCTTTTTACTGTGATGCGGATATCGGCACGCGTTCCATTTCATACACGTTTTTCTTTCTACGCGGGCTACACGCACGCGGGACGCGAATTGGCTACGGGCACACAATACGAGATCTTTGCAGTTGATTTGCGGTGATTTTAGACGCACGCGGACTACAAAAAGGTACTAAAGAAGTATAAAAATGAAATAATAATACGCTAGAACAAGTTTTTCAGTTTAAACTTTTTTGACCGCTGAAATCCTTCATCTTCATAAATAACCCCGATTCTAGAAGCTTTAAATAATACTCAACACCTCCAATCTAGTAATTGCCAGCTTTGCCTTGAATCTAGACAGCTTTAGCCTACTTTGTCTTGTTGGGTCGGGCTATTCTCTAAAGCCCGTGTCTGTAGCTCAAGATATCCTAAGATCCCGTAAAAAGATAATTTTAAACCTGACGGCTTAGCCTTTAAATGGAGAAGCTGGGCTAAGTCCGACTGAACTAAATAATATTGCAAATGTTGTAAAAGAACAACACTTTAGAAAGATTAACACTAGGGGCTTGTTTCCACGGAGATATCCCATTTTTTGCAGGAACTGTTTCTTGCAGAATCCCTTTTAGTTACGTGACTTTCACACGAAGATCTAGTTTGCAGTGTCCGTCAAAAAAACCGATCCGTTCGAATTCGTAATTCGAATTTGAAACACACATACTCGTACGGGATCCAGTAACATCCAGAATCCCTCAAAATTGGATTGCCGTGGGAACGAGCCCTCTGTGTTTTCTGTTATTTTGAAAATTTTATGACTTGCTTTAATTCATGCATAAAAGTTGAAATTTTTATATTTACTAAAAGCTGCTTAATAAGAGTTTATATATTTTTGTAATTTCAATCTTGTGCTTTCAACATAACGGTAGATAAGGTACTTGATACAAATAAGGCTTCATTACCACCCAACTTTTGTTACCGTCCACATAGCTTTGAATATGCTATCCCGCAAGAATATGGTGTGTCGTATGCTCCTAGCCACCGAAATACAGGTAGGGCTCGAAGGATCCGTGCCCAGTCATGGTGCGATCGCTAGAGCAACCTTAAACTTCAGCACGAGTGCGAATAAGGTTCGGCAACCCAACTTAGCCACGGCCCACGGCGAGGTGGTTTATCAACTATTAGACTACAGCACAGTCTAGCGAGTCTCACGTCAAACGGCCTCTCTGTCCTCCTATGGCGGAGCTTTCACCTCGTTCTTCACGCTGCGTTAAGGCCGACGATGTAGCCCTGTAGACTTTCTGGGCCTGTTAAGGTCTTAGAAGATGGGCAGCGTTACCCTTCCCTATGAGGGTGATGCCTTGGATGGGACAGAATCATGCTTTTGAGGGCACCAGTATAGAGCCCCCGGCCTTTCTCCATAGCCTTCCGACATAGAGTTTTTGGACCTCCAAATTAGGGAAGCAGCCACGAAAAAGAAAGCTGTCTTCCATTCGCACGGCTACGGATTGGAAAAAGTGCGAGCTGCCACTGGTTATATACAGTTAAGGTCACGTTTGCGGTCATTACTTGGCGCCACTGGTGATTAACAGGATAACTCTTAGATATTTGATCTGGGCCTTAGTTTTGACAGTGGTGTGGGCGTCAGGTGAAGGTGTCAGGGATGCCTTTAAATATATGTGATCCCTGGCCTAGGGCGACCATAATGCCGTCTGTTTCGTCCAGGCAAGCCGCCTCGCTGTGATAGTTATTTATTTATTTATGAGGATATTCTTGTAATGATGAAACTATCTGCATGACAGAAAATATGAAATATTGAAATATCCATGCCCTTAAAAAGGGTTCAATTTAGTACCCAGTTGTATTCAATGTTCCACACGATCGAACTTAAAAAAGAGCCATGTGGATCTTCGGACTCTATGCCATGCTGTCAAATCTGGCCGGCACTATTGACAAAGAAAATGTACCGGTTCTACAAGTATTCTTCAGTCAAAAGACCCCTTAGATAAGGAAGAATCTTAAGGTATTGAGTTTGCCTCCAAAATGCAACTATCTGGGAAACGAGGCGGGATGCTGTTATGCCTCGTCGAGCAGGACTATGGGCCTAAAGTGAGAGTTACGGTCAGTAGTAGCTGAACTTTGGTCCCGTGTACAATTGCTTATGTGGCAGTTAATAATTTAAACAAATATATTACTCCGACGTAAAAGTTAGTAAGTACCACTTACGTCATTTGTAATTAGAAACTTTCCGTTGTATAAGTGAGTAAATGACAAATAATACACTTACTGTGATTATTTTTTGATAATTCTTCATGTTTTATAAAATATACCTCATATAAAACTATTATACCAAATTTCATCAATGTATGATAAATAGAACGCGAGCTACACATGTTTAAACCTTCAAACCGCTCTCCTGTAAAATTGGCCGTTTTCAGATACGTTTTTATACGTAGGGACCGTCGAAATATTAACGCCAGTCAACAAAAACAAGGTTAATTAACTTCTTCCATCCTTTAATTTTAGCAATATTACAAAAAATTACACAATTTTTAACTAAATCTATTCAAAATAAGCAAATTACGAAACCACTGATTTTGGCTTTAATAAATCACCTACACGGAATAAGGCCTATATGATTCAAATGCCTGTAGACCTTAAAATTGAGGTTGTATTAAACAAAATGCGGTCTTATAACATTAAACACGTCGATTTGTTTGCGTTATCAATATTTTACATACCAAGTAAACAGAAATATACTGTATATCTCTACATAAACTTAAATTCCACTTATTAAGAATAATAGGTACATAAATTATAGATAAAATTAAATATTCATAGTAACAAAGTAATGATTCCTTACTCAAATTATCAAAAAAAATATCAAAAACAAACAATATTATTTTTTTGTATAGGGCTTATTAAAACACCGTGTTCGAATAAGGCGTACTCATAACATCTTTTAAATAAATCAGTTTAGGAACATCATTTAGTCTTGAATTTTTGTAAACAAAATGAGATCTTAATTTTTGTTAGAACCAGGGCATAAAAAGGCTTCTGAATCATCTTTACGAACTCCTACACAATATTTGTGATACCACCAAACGATGGCTCCTACGTATACTGGCGTAAGTGAAAAAAGTAAAGGACAATGTTCGTTCTCCATACATTGTTCGCCGTTAGATCAACAGTGCCGAAATAATACTTTCTAGGTTCTAAATGACACAAATCTTTATGTAAGAACAATTATTCCTGGCGGACCAATTCTATAAACTTATTGATAGCAATATTGTTATCATAACCTCTTACTTACTAGTATTGTATTATATTATTTTATGCACATCGATTTGGGAGATGTTCTGTATTGTAGTTGTCGCAGCCAAATTGTATTATAATATTGGACGGGTTTTGGAAATAGCTCGGCGTTCCACTTTTATGATTTACTTACTTACATTTTGGACGTAAATAAATAACATGAATCCTATGTTTACTTTCCACTCTTGACATTTAACACGTGACTTACCAAACTAACTATCTCCATGGTTACCGTCTTAGTCTATGCATGACTAGGGATTGAACAACTTTTAATTGAATATTATTAACAATTCTCGATAATTATTATCGATTGAAAAATATTCGGTATTTGAATCGAAAGATATATTCAATTTTATCAATATCAAAATATTCAATTTTAATAATAAAATAAATATTATTTACTACCACATATGAAATGTTCTAAAAATTGCCTGGAGCGCTCCCCCAATCCTGGGTTTTCCCTTTCCAAACTGAGAGGATATCATTTTGGTTCTATCGATACATTATAAAGGTAGTTACTTAATATTTGAAATGTATTACCAATTATTGTTATAAGCATTTTGAGCGAATAAAACTTTCAATTCTATTAGAACTTTAGACATTTCTCTCACTTTAAGCGGCATTGGATTTTTCATCGAATTTTGAAACTGTAACAGATATGTAAAGATGATCCCATATTGTTGTCATTGTCTATATCAGTGTTATGATCACAATTCTTTTTATTTTATTCATGACCTTCGACCAGTTGGACACATTAGATAGCTTCTTGTAGTATCGTGCAATATATTTTTAACTTTTAATTAAAATCTAGTCATACTGTAGCAATTTGGACGATTTATTTTATTTACAAGATCGGTATCTTATTGTCTATGATGACCGCAGTCAACATCACTATTACATGGATTCCTAACAATGAAGTACGGCATTGCCTTGTGCCGATTTTACATAGATTTTATCGACACAAATTATGGAACTTCATAGGATATGGAGCAGGCCACGCCCTAAAATGTCCGGATGTCGTCTTAGTATTATGGAATACATATAAAATACTTTTATTATTTCATTTTTTAATCCTCAAGTGTCCGTTACAATCTAATTAATATTTAAGTATTCAAAAAGTAAGAGATTAATTTTGATACTTTACTGCTGTGCCCAGGAATCTAAGGCGGTTTCTGACAATGTCCTTTACAGGAGAGCTATTTTAGTGGCCAGAACCATATTTTTGGGTCATATATTCTGACCTACTAAAACGAATTTAATGAAATTTCACATTTAGCCTTAACATGTAATGCTTTTGCTACTGCTGTTATCAATTTTTATATTTTTCTTACATATTTTGAGATTTTACGCATTGCCCTTTTACGTCGTCACATTTCTATAATTTCATGTATATTGTTCAACGTAAAGAGACTTAAATGACAACATAAATATAATATTTTAAGCGATTACTCTCTTTATTTATGCGTGTAATTATTTTAATTGTTATCATGTGCTATATCAATAATAAATCAGTTAGAAAAAGTTGTTTAATGTATCGTTATTACGTTTTAACGCAAATACGCCCATATACTGTGCTCGAGATTTAGTTAGGTCTTTTAACATAATGTGTCATATTTTTTAAAATTATAAATAACTTGAAAAAATCGAACTGCCTAAGGCGGGAATTGAACCCACGATGCCTTAGGCAGTTCGATTTTTTCAAGTTATTTATAATTTTGATTTTGATGCGACTCTTAACGCTAAAAATTAAATAACTATATAATGTGTCATAATTTATAAATAAAACAATTTGCTAAATATTTTCATGGCTTTATTTAAGATTTGGATTATAAAAAATATATATTTATGTAAGCAACTACTCGTATAGATTGACGAATCGTATGATTGGGCTTTATACGTGGCGTAGTTTTGCACATACGCCTATTTGCCTAAAATTTTATTTTGTATCTAATGGAAAAAAAATTTTTTTTCTTACTGACGTTATAGATTAGAGCAAAATGAAATCATTGCTTAAATAATTGGAAAAAGGCGTAAGCGGCAGTTTCGCCTTTATACGTAGGAGCCATCGCAAAAGCAGTCCTTTATGGTCGCATATCTACGACATTGGCTTCGAGACAGGCATTACAATACCAGCTCTTATTCTCCTTTCCTTTAGCTTGGCTTTTTTTGTTATTTTTTATTAGTTTTGTATTTTGTTTCTTTTTTTTACAGGTTTTGTAATTTTTTTCGACTCTGTTTTCTATTTCTTTTCTGTGCTGTTTGTAACATTCTTATTAAATAAATATTTAGTTACTCTTTGACTCATTTAGTTTAATGAATTTGTCCGTAATCAGGTGTTGACATAAGTATCTAATATGGCCTACCATGCTGAAATAAGGCCTAGGCCTTATTAGATATCTCGCTCTTGTTGTCTTTAAAAAATTACAAATAATGCATCTATAGCCAGTAGTATAAATTAAGGTAATTATTAGCTAGTAAGAAATATTTAGAAACGATTACTAAGAAAAGCTTAATCTAAAACAGCGTCATTTTACCGAAAATTTAAAATGAAATCGTCATATTTTTATAAGAGAGCACGAAATCACCCACCACCTTAGAAGAACGCGTGCCAATTGGTCCTGGGATCGTGGATCGGGACGCTCTTCCACTCTACCGGGTTGTAGGGCATATGAGTACGTGTCCTTGAAGAATTATCCCGGTTGGATTTATTTATCTGTGTTTTCTGATGTATAGGCCTTATTAGAACGTAGGCCTTATTTATATCAAGTACCTTATTTCATCATTTCATCGGAGCTTGAATGAATTTATTAGTTATTTTCATTAATTTTTTTGCGGATTGAGATCTGAAAGATACTTAAATGAGAATCGTTCCAGGAATTACAATTAGAGGGATACGGGTTCCTTTGAAGGTGAACGTTCAAGATGTGTGAAGAGGGTACAATCTCTTCAAATACACCAAATTAAAGGAATATTAGGTACCTCATTTTGTGTCAAAATTAAATCGTGAGGTATTTTCGGGAAAATATTTTGTCTTACTCGGCGCCTGAGACTATATTGGCTCATATTTATTTACTGTCACATCTTATGTTTACTTTGCGGAAAGATAAGTAATAAATATTTCAAGTTAATGCGTAACATCTTTTCTCCTATATTTTTTTTATCTTGTTTTAAATAACCTTTCGCACAATTAAAAGCCCTTATAAATACACAGGATACCACAATGAAAATGACTGAATATTTCCCAGGTTAATTTGGGCTTTTGTCTGCAATCCAGACAATATCAGCCCCGTATGAGCCTACGGAGCGCACGTGACTTGGTTCTACGAAACGCCGTGTTAACCGTGTGACGTGATTTGACATTTAACTGCATTCAATAGTGGCTTTATTGGACTCATCCATCATGCATGTGGAGCCGAGCAGCCGCCACAATATCGTATTAATTGACAATTATTTCAATTTGTCGTTGTTATTCGGCACTGTCGAATAAAAAAACATGAATTTACAGTTTTGAGTCGGAACTTTTGACGCGGGCAGCAGAATTAACATAAACGCCTGCAAAAGATTTTATTTTACATTGCAAAGTTTTCTTAAAATTGTCCCAGGATCTGATGGTGCGAAAATATTTAAGGTTAAAGAAAGTCTCAGGGTGAGATTTTAATCTCAAATATTTTTGTTTTTCTTTTGTGGTTTCAAAATGCTCAAAGCGAAAATTCTTAGCCACTTTTTGTTAAGACCTGGCTTTAAAAAAGAAAAAAAAGTCGTTTTATATTTACGTAAGTCGTTTTTCGTTTGTTCTTTGACACTCCATACAAATAAGAGATCCCTCCGTCTAATAAGATGTTAAGTACCTTATTCCTAAGATATAAAATGAAATAAATACTTAATAGGTATGTGGCTCTACTCAGTTAGCTCAAAACGTCCGTTTAACGAACGCTACACGAGCACAGTTATCAAAGTCAGTGAACCAACCGACCTTGAAATAAAAGGTAAATAAAAACTAGTTGCGACAGTTTTCCTAAAGTTATGAATTTAGCGAACGCTCTCGTACTCGCAACGTAGGGGTTATTTTGGTCGCGCTCTCGGAATAGCCGGGCAGGATGCGAGAGCTGTGTACTGTAGCTAGGTAGGGGTTCCCATTCCACTACGCTTGTTGCGGTTTGTTCGTTCACTTTTACTTTTTCCATGCTGGATCTATTTGATATTCAAATATTTTATTTGTAAATATGAAATGCTGATCATTTTACACATCGTCGATGATTTAGTTATTTATAGAAAGCAATTTAAAGATATTCCCGAAAAGTTTAATCACATAAGTAATTAAGAAGACACTGTAACTTAAGATTTTAGTTACTTTTGAACAGTGAAAATGCGTAGAAATATTGTTATCAATTACTGATTCCTAACAAATAGTTTGTGCTGTCAGCAAAAACCATTTGTAACAGCAAAAAACAAATTAGAGTTACTCAGAACGATCACATCAATGCGTCTGTTACTCCAGGTCCCAGCTCTTGGCTGGGGTCGCTTCTACAATCTGCAGGAGGGCTACTCCGAAACGCTGTTTACGTTGTTTCGGGTCTATCTATCACCGTCGCTCATGCTTGCATCTCGCTTTGCGTGAGAGGGATGACCACATTCGATGCTTTGGATAACGTTTTTCGGGGTAAACCCGCAGGTCACCTTTCGGCGCGACGTTCGCCGACTGCGAGGTTCACCGACTCTAAGTCGACCAGAGTCAACGAACACCGGAGTGTAAGCGTGTAACGCTACCACCCCGTCTAACCTTTGTTCTATCATCTGATTATCACTATTTATTGTTTGAACTACGACATGAGAAACGACTTGTCCGATCTGCAATGGAGTGCTTCTGTTATAATAAAACAACTATTTGTATGCTATCAAAAGAGAAAACTAAAATACACTTCCGCCTTAATTTGCACAAAAAAAGGGTTATTTTAGCGCAATTACCATAATATCTTTCTCTTGGGAAAAGACACGGTTTTATAACAAACTATCACATCTACTCCAATAGGCCATGATACCAATGAAGAATTAGAGTACCTATTAGGTACATACCATATTTTAACATAGACATACTCGTACTGTATCCGTAGATAGGCATTTAGTAAACAAACTTGTATACCAGACCAGACCAACACTACACGGTATCATTACCCTCGCTTTCTCGTCAGAGTGCCCTCGATAACTTTATGTATTAACTATGCCACGTTTTTGTTTTTCTTCAACGTCGTCAGCATCAGTTTGCGTGGCCCAACCAAAATAAATTGAGATAATATTTCTCTAACCTACGATATTGTCGCTTATTATTGAAGTAAACAAATGATTAATGGTACAGTCGGCGTCAAATATTTCGTGACACCCAAAATAGCCAAAAGTTGACAACACAACCTTATTATTTGTGACAAAGACGTGCTGCGAGCTTGTTGGCTACTTTGGGTGTCACGTATCTGATGCTGACTGTACTTCGAAGCCTGTCTTTCTCGTGCACTGAACCCTCGGGGCAAGAGGGAATGGACACGCCACAGACGTATTGTCTATGGAATTTGTGGAATAGACTAGGCGTAGTGGCTGGGCTGGGCTCCCGGACTATAAAATATCACTGTGGTTGCCGATACGAATCTCTCGGGGTGCAAATGATATTGTAATGAAGTTTATCGGTGCGTCTAGTCGCATAATGGCTCCAAACATAACCGTAATTATATATTACTTACATTTACAAAGTTCAAAAGTTTTAAGACCTGCAAGTTATAATAATTAACGTCACCAAAGTGTTAAATTGAGTTTAAGATCCCAAGTTTCACTTTAAAATAGGTTGTCTTTGTCTTTTGACCAGCCTTTTGCAAGTCTTTAGAGTAATATAAAATAAATATAAAGATAATTGTGCGGCCACCCTTAAGTTTCTTTTTACCCGACTGCGCCAGAAGGAGGGTTATTAATGTATTTTTAGCTGTGGGTCACGGTGTAATACTTTAAACATTATACCATTAATTAAATTTCAAAAACCACGAATTAAATTAATTACACCTTCTAAAATAGGGGTTTACCTAAAAATCATAGTCTGTCGACTTCATAATATCATTATTGTACGTTTTTCAGACTTTTGAAGTTTGTCAGATGGTGCAACTCTATCTTGAGACATGAGATGATGCTTTATATGATATTAGTAATAACATCTCAAAATTGAATTCCTCGACTACTGTTTGAAATCGTAATAGAAAATCTAAACAAATGACAATGACAACGCATTTCTGCTATTCAAGAGCGAGGAGACCGGTACACTTACTACAGAACTTTACGTAACAATAACAAAGCAGCAGTCACAGGCAGCTACACTGGCAACTGACAAGGCCTAGGTCAGTTCTAGTAAGGTCAGCAATACATCTTTAAAATGGAGAAAACGAATCGACGAGACATCCGCCTTGAGTTACCCTTACATCCCTTTTATTTAAACCAAGAAACTAAGAGGTCGCGACATACCTAAACCAGAATTATACGAAAACCGCGGATTTTGAAATGCTTCTTACTTAAGATGAATCTCATAAAATCGTCTTACTAGATTTAGTACAAGGCTGGTCAACCCCAGGCCCGCAGACCACAGAGTGGTCCGCGAAATAATCATAAGAATCCCACGCAAGTAGGTATGGTTTGAAATAAATTGCACCAAATTCAGAATTCCCGCCGCGCACTGTACGTACAGTCCGATTCAAACATTATGACCTCTCTGAAGTTAGCTGTCAGAAATGTAAGTGGCCGACTGAATCCACCGTTTGGCCCGACTCTTCAAAAGGTTGAGCTTCATTTAGTACCTGACTTTTGCCTCATATTTTCGAAATAAAACCATTATTAGGACGGATGAGAGTTTACTTTTTAAATCGTCTAACATATAGGTAGTTAATGAATTTGTTTCATACCTATTTCAAAACAAAAACTTTTATACACATGGTTTATTTTTAGAATTTCTTTATCATAATTTCTAGGCTAATACGAGTAGGGACCTATTTCTAGCTTCATGTATGATGCTAACTTCATCTCAGCAATCAAGTTAATTGAATCGGACGGAGCTTGCGCATCCTAATACGATTCACGACTGAATCGCAAATATAAATACCCACTTACAAAATATTTGCTGTATTTAGCATGAAATAACTAGCTTCAAAGACTGTTTACTCCGTTTTAGAGCACTTACAGTATTAAGTTTTGTTAGTAGACTCTTTTATTTTGATGTAAAGCATCTTGCTTCTAGACTAAATGATTGGAAAAATGGTGAAAATATAAAAATGTATTTTAAAGACTTCACTTGGTTACTAAGAACTGGAAGTCCAGACGTGCAAAAAATGTTATAGGATTTTTCTGTAGAAGTTCCATTTAAATGTATAAAATAGAAGTTAGACACTACACACAATAAGAAGCTCAAATTAAAAAGACCTCACGTTTTCACTAAGTTTCATTTACTTACCAATTTTAATACCTAATAATAATATAAGGAACTATACTTATTACGATAATTAAATGTTATACACGCGTTTGTTACTCCGCTTACCAATTAGTGCAACCAAATGTGAATTTCAATTGGTAACAAACTATTTCGTAACCGCAAGTTAACACAATGCCTGACTGTCCATACCGGTTTGTACTCGTTTACGTGACACTCGTGTTTATTTTTAAACATAATTAATAATAATATTAATTGGATTAAGTAAATAATTTTAACTGAAAATTGATTAACAACGATCGACATTATTTAAAAGTAAATAAGTAATTATATCGACGCGGACCGTATTACTCGTAGGTACTTATTAGTCCGAATGAGTTGTTTTAAAATCAGCATCTTGTGCAAATACAAGGAATCGTCTATTTTTGCACAATGCACCTAAGTAATTGGAAAGTGCCTAAACTCTGAAACGTAATTTAATCTATATAAAAGAATTATACTTATTTATTAACTAATATGTTTGAAAATGAATAGTCTCCCTTGGTCTCGACATAATTATCATGAAAACGACTTTACCGATTTATTTTATAACTTTTCTAATAAGTAGGTAGGTAGGTACGTAAGTACGTTGTAGAAGATTCTTACGTCAAGAAAAATAAAAAAAAACCCTAATTAGATAAAATTAGTTAAAAACGGGATTACTTAATAAACTTTGAGGAATAGGTTCGCTTAAGTAAAGATTAAGGTGAGATAAGCTGCAATAAATTTACTTATTATAAAATACCTCGTCTCGATGAATATTATATTATTAATAATAATCTTTGAATCTTCAAACAGAATTTATTTCCAGTAATCTCTCTCTATCACAAACACACTGTGGCATTTGAAATCAAATATCATTTTGAATAATTTGTGAAAGTAGGTCAGGTCAGGAATGTAGGATTGTAGGTAGTTGACGGAATTACAAGCCAAATGTAACCGATCGGCAGAATGCCTTGCACTCCAAATAATTTATCGGAAAATTCCCTTTGTTTTATTAAAAAGAATAACATTTTCAGACAAATAAGTACATATCATATCACGGTTACCGGAAAATATATTTGTGTTCATTTTACAAAAGAGATGCTTATAATATTTTATTCTCAAATGAATTTCAATCACAGGCATATTTTTATCGAGTGCAAATTCGTGCTTGCCTTTCTGTAAAATTAAAGTACCATAACAGTTTTAAAAAAAAATTATTTAAAAAGTACTTAGAAATAAAATGCTGGGACAAACGATCCTGCGAGTTGTGTTCTGAGAAAAAATAATATTTAGAAGTTGTATTTCTTAAATTACTTGAAAGTTGAAACTGCCGTCGGGTGTGTCTCTTAACTTTAATTTTATTTCTTGGAATGTGAAATATCAACCGCGCTTCGTTAAGACCTATTCAGCCTTGCTTCTAAGAAAATTGCAAAACCACTTACCTACAAGGACTAGGGACAATAATCTAAAATTTTCAATTCGTTCAACAATTTAAATTTTTCCAAGAAATGGACGGGCCTAAATAATGATTTCGTGATTTTTATTCTGTCCACGTTTTAAATAAATAATTCATATTTTATTAATGTCAAAATTATCACAATTAGAATTTGACTGACCGTCAATCATACATTTTTACCCGACTGCGCCAGAAGGAGGGTTATGTTATTACTGTAGTGCCTCTGAAATGTACTTATTGTTATTTTTACCATAACGGGCCTGTCCGTATCTCAACTATAGAAAGATGATCAGACAAGGTGGGAGCAAGATTGACCCAAAGTTTCCATTGCTGCAAACAATAGTACTAGACCAAAGTAGCTGTTGCGAAAATGTTAGCCTAGTTATTTGAAAAAGCCATTATTTTTTTCATTAACCTACCTTAAAACATTCCAGTAAAAGACCTTAGTAAGGCTTAATTACCTAAGAGACTAAGTTAGTCACTAGGAGGGCCTTGTCCCTCCATCAACCAGTGATCGATACGCAAGTGCCCTCCTGGGACAGATACCTGTGGCTGGACTCTACATCCTATTGCTAAGCAAACTAGCTTAATTTTGTAAGCATCGCTATCCTTTACTGTTCTGGATTTTGTTAGAAAGATAGACAACACTTTGTACACCATTCAAAACAAGAAAAGAAGAGAAAGAAATTCCTTGCGTGTTCCTCCATCAATCAGCGATCGATACGTGAGTGCCCTTCCGGGACAGACGTTTTTTTTTTACTTTGCACTCTTTTTATTTACAATAAACAGATTTTTTTAAACTAAGGCAAACTTAATTCTAAACAAAATAAAAATATAAACTTATTTTACTCAAAAATAAAAGTGTGACCGTGAGGCAAAGAGGCGAGGATGCTGGCTGCATTTCCTCGCTGAATGGCAATACTAAGCCTTTGTGCAATTAAAGAGCCAGCATTTAGATTCTCCGAAATTTTTATTAATTTGGGGAAATGGTCCGAAACAGTAATTTAGCATTCGGTCCCCAAGGTCCGAAGGTCTCGACACCAAAAGCCGCAAATATGTAATCATTAGAAAGTGACTCATATTTGCGCCGTTTGTCTAAGACCTGTGGCTGGATTCTACATCCCCCTACTTCTGAGCTAATTTTGTAAGTGTCGCTGTAATTAAAATGCCCTTTGCTGTCCTGGATATAGACAAAACAAGAAAAGAAGAGAAATAAATTCCTTGCATGTTCCTCCTTCAATCAGCGATCGATACACAAGTGCCCTCCCGGGACAGAAACCTGTGGCTGACCTCTACATCCCTTTGCTGAGCAAACGCGCTTAATTTTATAAGTGTCGCTATAATTATAATGTCCTTTGCGGTCTTGGATATTTGTACAATGCGAGGCTTTTGATAATACAATGTACCTAGTTTGAACTAAAAATATTAAGAAAGTAGTAGGTACAGGGAAATTGTTATTGTAAATTTTCATACTTCAGCGTTAAACGATTTGTGTTGTTTCGTCTTTAATTGAAACCAAAGTGGCGAATAAACTTATTACTCTTTGAAATGACAAAATATGAGTCTTTATTTCATTTTACGTGGAAATATTTTGTATTTTCACAGGTAGGAACAATGTTGAATTTTTAGTCTGTTTCGTTATGTAATAAAAAATACGACACGACGGCGTCCGTGGTTCAGTCCAAAAACGAATGCGACGCGTAGTCTAAACGACGCCGCGCACCGACCGTGCCGATAAAAACAAATTCATTTTTGTAAACGATTCAAAGGTTCAATACCTTTTTCATTTGAAACAAGATGTATTTTGTAAATCAATCTTTCAATATTCATCTATTTTTAATCACCACTTCTCATCTCTTAAATGCCTGTTGACTATTTTCGCACGCTTTAAGTGTTTCGGTATTTAAGTTAATAGTAGTAGTATAAATCTGTTTAAATCTTTTAATTTCAAAAGATTCCTTTTTAATTTCAATACAGAGATAGGTTTCTATCAATAGAGATGGCAGAATAGTTTTTACTTAAAGATTTGTTTATTTTTACAACTGCTAAGACGTCCAAGGCTCTTTTCGTCTAAGCATAGTTTTTCGGGTCGTCGTCCGAAAGGCTCAGACAATGCTTATTCAATTAGCCAATCACAAAACAGCTAAGATAAAAATAACAAAGGGCTCAAGAACTGAACCGCGTAAAATTCGTTTGTTGAACTTTATGAATTGCGGCTGACCGGACTGAGTTTCGAACGGTTACAATTTATACAGCGCGCTAGGGACTAAAGCATACTGAAGTCTCTTTCACACGGCCACGCTTGTCGAAATGGGACCTGTGATTTTAGCATCTGAATTACATGAAAGTCAAACGTAGCTCACACGCGCGCCTCTCTGATTGCCGCACTAGCGTTCGACAGAGCTGTTTTAAGTCACATAAGCTTACACACGGGAATAGAAGGATGGTTTCGTACACGGTTTAAAAGTGGAATATTTTATTTTATTATTTGTTTTTAACGGAACGAAACGCTTCAGAACTGGACTTAGGCACTGTCCGATTGCGGATGACGAATGAGAAGCGAGTTGAGCTGGAAACTAGCGATGAGTTTTCGATTAAGAAGTGAGTGTGTAGTTCCGATAGCTATCTCACTGAACTTTAAGCGAATTTGCAGAATGACGGCTAGATACTCTCTTGGCGAGTGTTTTGAGCGCCAAACGAGAATCACTTTGCTATTATACCTAATATATGACAGTGAAGAGAGAGAGCTTGCCGGAAAAGAAAACAGTCAGCGATTAAACTATTTTGTTTGAGGTAGGTACCTACTATGGTTCACGAGTGATGAGCGAGAAAATAGAATAAGCTGATTCGACCATACTATGACGCCTCTTTAGCGGTGAGACTCATGCATGCGTGCGCTCTGATTAACGCAGAAGCCTGCCCCTGCGTTCTTCGTCATAACATCGTGCCATCCTGGCGTCATGCGTCACCGTGTGAATACTGCCTGATCCACCGGGATGCACGGTGTGTTTGTACAGCCTACAGACTCGCAGTTTCAGTTTGTTCAGCCGCTGCAGAGCGGAAAATTGAATTAGCGACGTCACCGTGTAGCTGACCCTGACTAGGCCGACGTAATTGCAGGCCGGCTTGCTCGCGACACGTCCCAGTAATTATGTATTCTAACCAATTTGACCTTGTTAATTTATTAACAATTGATGCGGTAATAGAACTGTCGGGTGTTTGACCTCACATATGCATAGCATAAGTAGGTAGCTGAGCAAAGCGTAATTCAAGCTTATGATTTCAGTAATGCTCTAGCTTAAAAGTTGTGGTAGAAATATCTCATCCTTCCAAACTCATATCTCAGAACTGGGCACGACTAGGGAAATATTTATTTCATTTTCCTTGCTGACATAAACAATATTTCACTATTGATGAATGTATTCCTTGAGGACCGCTCAGCATCTTTCCTTCTTTCCTTTCATACGCTTTTAGAAAAGGGAGTCTATTAATATAATATCATCCACGTGTATAATAATTTCTTGTAGTAAAATCCCTACCAATATTATATGCGAAAGTGTCTGTCTGTTACGCTCTCACGCCTAAACAAATCAACCGATTTTGATGTGTAGAGATATTCTGTATCCAGCGAAAGAACACGTCATGATAGTTTTTATCTCGGTTTTTGAAACAGGGACGCGTGCGATACTTAAAGTTTACAAAATTTCACGCTCACCCGCGTGAAATTTTGCCGCAAGCTACTTACAAATACGTTTAGTTTACGACTTAATTTAGTCCCTAATTACGTAGCCGTACCTTTAGAAGATCGCTGAGGTTGCAGCCGCGCGCTCTGTATGAAAATACCTAAGTGTCGATATTGCAATTTGGCGCTGTGACGCAAATCTATTTCCTTTCAATATTGTTTAATTTAATTTGTCATTCCATAATCCGACTTCGATTAGGTTTCATCTCTTAGAAAGTAATTTCATGTAATTTTTTATTTCTTTTAATTAAATATATTTTAAATTAATTGGTTTTTTTTCGATCCTCCGGCTGCAGTAAACGTATTTGGCGCAGTCGGTAGGATACTCGCGGGCCGGTTCGCGAGGGTAAAAGTTAGAATCTCTCTATCGCGTCGCGAGTCGCCCGGGAAGCTATCAAGATTCCATCGACGAGTATCCTGATCTACGGACCTGCTGCAGACCAAGGAGGAGAATCCAGCCTTCGATTCACGAACAGGACCAGTTATGAAATCTTACCTGTAAGTACACTTGAATTGATCTCGTGTTGCTTCCTTTCTATTGTTAGTTATCCTAGTGTTTTATCTTAATCCTTCAAGATTTATCATCCTAGAGCTAATAGTTCGCGGGAGACTGAATCGAAACAGGCTCGCCGATATAGAATAGACAGTAATAGAGATATAGACATGTCGCACGACCCGGACACAATCTTTAAGGCCTTACGCCTCGTCCCGGAATTCGACGGGAACCCTAATATTCTCACACGATTCATTAATATTTGCGATCAACTAGTAACGCAATATATAAGTAATTCACAAGGTAGCGAGTTCTCTAACTTATGTTTATTGAATGGCATACTTAATAAGATAACTGGGACCGCTGCGTGTACCATCAACTCCAACGGGATACCAGAAAATTGGATAGGAATTAGAACTGCTTTAATTAATAATTTCTCAGACCAGCGCGACGAAACGGCCTTGTACAACGACCTCTCATTAGCTACGCAAGGAAATAGGACTCCGCAGGAATTCTATGACCATTGCCAAACGTTGTTTAGCACCATAATGACGTATGTGACTCTACATGAATCGGTACCTACGACCGTACAGGCGAAACGTGATCTATATAAGAAGGTTACTATGCAGGCGTACGTCCGCGGACTGAAGGAACCCCTAGGTTCCCGTATTCGTTGTATGCGTCCTCCCACTATAGAAAAAGCATTAGAATACGTACAAGAGGAGCTGAATATTATATATTTACAGCAGCGAAATGAACCCACTAAGTCCCATGTCAATGTCACTCCCAAACCTACCTCACAGGCACCTATTCCATTCGTGCCGCCACCCAGGATCCCTAATTTGCAATTACCCGTGCCTAACTGGCCTATTCCTGTAGGACAGCGGCCTATGAGACCTCCACCTCAGCCATTCAAGTTCTCAGAACGCATGCCCACTAACACCCAGAGGATGTTCGCCGCACCTCCACCTAACTACAACCCCCGTAGTCACGTATTCCGGATGCCACCCCGGAATAATCCACCACCACCTCAATATCACGCTCCCCAACCGATGAGCGGAGTGCAGCGCTTTACCCCTAAAGCCTTACCTCACACCCAGATGTTGACAGGGCATGACTGGGCCAAATCAGGGAACCCGCCTCCTACTAATTATTTCAAAAGTCGCGAAATGAACGTTAATGAATGCATGCCGTACGATGCCGCCGCCGCCGATGCATACTCGTATTACAATCACTATGACTATTACGAACCGGCGTACAATTACTACGCTGACTATACTACTGATTCACCCGACTTTACTCCTGACTATAATATTTTTTATAACACGACTGATGAAAATCAAGTGACTGAGGAAATTCAACCACAGCCAGGTTCTAGCCACTCCGAGCAGGATTTTCAGGAGGATTCAATATTAAAAAGGCAAAAATAGAATTAAATCTCCAGACCCAAAGACAGTTGCCTTATATTCAGATAGCACACCCCCCATTAAAATTATTAGTAGATACCGGCGCGAATCAGTCTTTTATAAGCCCCGAGGCTGTAGAAAAATATTTTACTAACTATCCTCTTAATTTCGACCCCTTCGAGGTTACAAACATACACGCAACCAGCAGGAACGATTATTCAATAACGTTGCCGTGTTTCCCCGAGTTCAATGACAATGATGGTATGAAGTTATTTGTGTATAGATTTCACGAGTACTTTGACGGGCTTATTGGATTAGATCTTTTAAGTAAATGGGAAGCCCGTATAGACCTGAAGGAAGGGCAATTGCTAACCCGTTCAGCTTCAAATCCGATTAAAATGTTTAACTCGCGTAACGTAAATTTATATGAAGACATCATACCAGCATTCTCTTCGAAACTCATTAGAGTTCCCCTAGATGTGCCTGACGGCGATGCTTTCATTAAAGAGCAGATTATTTGCAACTGCATAGTGCACGAATGCCTCACCACAGTTAGTAATAATCGTGGTTACTTAGAGATAGAGAACCCTACGGCGAATGATGTTATAATTTCACTAGATAGCCCAGCGCACGCCGAATTATTTAATATCCAGTGCACGAGCACTCAACAACCGCAGGCGCGCACCGACAAAGTTATTTCACGCTTACGTACGGAACACTTAAATGAAGAGGAAAAGGCTAATTTAGTCACTCTGTGTTCTCGGTACGCAGATGTCTTCTACATAGAAGGCGAAGCGTTAACATTCACGAATAAAGTGAAACACCGGATTAGGACTACCGATGAAGTGCCCGTACATGGTAAAACTTATCGTTACCCGTTCGTACACCGACAGGAAGTTAGGGACCAAATCGAGAAAATGCTAGACCAGGGTATTATCAGACCATCTGACTCAGCTTGGAGTTCACCTATCTGGGTTGTACCCAAGAAGATAGATGCTTCTGGTAAGCAGAAATGGCGACTTGTGGTTGACTTCCGTAAACTTAATGAAAAGACTCTCGACGATAAGTACCCGATACCCAACATAAGTGACGTACTTGACAAGTTAGGGAAATGTCAATACTTTACGACCCTCGACCTGGCCAGTGGCTTCTACCAGGTAGAGATGGACCCTCAGGACATCACAAAGACCGCCTTCAATGTCGAGCATGGGCACTTTGAATTTCTCAGAATGCCCATGGGACTTAAGAACTCTCCATCCACCTTCCAGCGAGTGATGGACAATGTCCTCAGAGGCCTCCAGAATGACATATGTCTCGTTTATCTTGATGACATAATAGTCTTCAGCACCTCATTACAAGAACACATGGTTAATCTGGAGAAGGTCTTTCAAAGACTCCGAGAGTCAAACTTCAAAATTCAAATGGATAAATCTGAATTCTTGAAGCTGGAGACAGCTTATCTCGGCCATATCATCAGTCGGGATGGTATCAAGCCTAACCCTGATAAAATTTCTGCCATTCAGAAATATCCAATCCCCAAGACCACGAAGGAAATCAAGCAGTTCCTTGGACTTCTCGGTTACTACCGAAAGTTTATTCCAGACTTTGCCCGTACTACCAAACCCATGACTCAGTGTCTTAAAAAGGGCAGAAAAATCACCTTAGATCATGAATACGTTAATTGCTTCGAAAAATGCAAATCTTTACTCACTAACGATACCATCCTCCAGTATCCAGATTTCAGTAGAGACTTTAACTTAACCACCGATGCTTCAAATGTGGCCATTGGAGCCGTTCTATCCCAAGGCCCCATAGGTTCAGATAAGCCAGTATGCTACGCCTCCCGTACCTTGAACGAAAGTGAAATGAATTATAGCACCATTGAAAAGGAGCTATTAGCAATAGTATGGGCCACAAAGTACTTTAGACCATATTTATTCGGACGGAAATTCAAGATACTGACTGACCACAAACCTCTAGAATGGATGATGAATTTGAAGGAACCAAATTCACGTCTGACTAGATGGCGACTCAGACTTAGTGAATATGACTTTACTGTGCAGTATAAAAAGGGCAAAACCAATACTAACGCCGACGCTCTTTCACGCGTTGAAATCCACCTCGGTGACACCAGATCGCTCATGGAAGAAATAGATGAATTAAACTCCATACTAGGCAATCCAACTGATACCCTGCATACAAAGCCAAACTCTTCCACTGAAACAGCGCATACCAGTAATGAGCATCCTATCCTGGAAATACCAATCACAGATGAACCCCTCAATAAATTTAACCGACAGATATGCCTCTCCGTAGTCAACGACGTTAAACGGAAACCTACTGTCACTAAACCCTTCGATACACATACTCGTATAAGCATTCAATTAGCAGAACAGAACCTAGAAGAAGATGTAGTAAATGCAGTCAAGGAATATGTCAATCCAAAGGTCAAAACCGCTCTCCTTATCAATCCACCACTAGCAATGTATTCTATCATCCCGATATTACAAGACAAGTTCAAAAGTTCATCAATGAACCTCATCTTAACTAAGACTGAAATAGAGAACGTTAAAGAGTATCTCCGTCAACAGGAGATTATTCGCCATTATCACGATGGTAAAACCAACCATCGCGGTATTAACGAATGCTACCTGGCTCTATCCCGAAAGTATTATTGGCCTAAAATGAAAGACCAAATAACTAAGTTCATAAATGAATGTACCATCTGTGGCCAAGGTAAATATGATAGGAATCCCATCAGACCTCAGTTTAACATCGTGCCTCCTGCCACGAAGCCTTTCGAGATAGTCCATATGGACCTATTTACCGTTCAAAGTGAGAAGTACGTAACCTTCATAGACGTCTTTACAAAGTATGGTCAAGCCTACCATCTACGTGATGGTACAGCTCTTAGCATACTCCAGTCCCTATTACAATTCTGCACCCACCATGGTGTACCTGTAACCATCATTACTGACAATGGAACGGAGTTCACAAACCAACTATTTCTGGAATTCACAAGATTACATAAAATCAATCATCATAGAATATTACCTCACTCTCCCAATGATAATGGAAATATAGAAAGATTTCACTCAACCCTCCTTGAACACCTCAGACTTCTAAAACTTCAGCATAAAGAAGAACCAGTCGTAAACCTCATGCCCTACGCACTTATTGCTTATAACAGCTCCATCCATAGCTTTACAAGATGTAGACCCTTCGACCTATTGAATGGACATTTTGACCCAAGAGATTGTCTGGATATCGATATATCTCAACACCTTCTACAACAATATACTCAAAACCATAGAGAGCAAATGAAAAAGGTCTATGACTTAATTAATAGTTCTTCCTTAGCTAACCGCACTGCTATTATAGACAATAGGAATCGGAACCGGGAACCAGAAACAGAATACGCACCTGATCAACAGATCTTCATCAAAAATCCTCTGGCTAGTCGTCAAAAAACCGCTGCTCGTTACACACAAGACACAGTTCTAGCAGACCTACCAATACACATATACACTTCTAAAAAACGCGGCCCTGTAGCCAAGTCACGCCTGAAACGAATCCCTAAAGCGGTTAATTTGTTACAGGATACTGTTAATAACGGCCCTCGGGTTCAGCCAACCTCAAGAGATAAAACTTGAGAGCTTGGATGACGGACCAGGACTGCTACCACATAAACTTGGACCTATGAAACTGACGACCCATCATCATACATTCATCCAGTACGTAGACTTAAACGACATCGAGGATAAAATTAACTCACTACAAATCCAACTTAAGAGCTACGAACAACGACTGACTAACGACACTTTCTTACTGTACGAGACTCAGATCGACTATTTAGGCAACAAACTCAACAAGGTACTTAAACAACTAAGGTCATTAGAACCGAATAGAGCTAAAAGAGGCATTGTAGATGGCCTAGGCTCAGTAATAAAAAGCATTACCGGTAACTTAGATCATACGGATGCTGAGAAATATAATAAAGTAATTAATATTCTTAAAAGCAATCAGGATAAGGTTACAACTGAATTCAATAATCATATTAGTCTTTGTAAGGAGTGGATGTCTAAACACAATGATATCCTAACTCAATTATTAGATAATCAGAATAAGATTAATGCTACTATCGAAACAATATTAAATAGTGATGCTTATAAAGAAAACAGTCTTATCAAGTATGCGAAATTTGCTCAGTTATTGGTAATTGTAAGTGAGAATATTGAGGATTTAACTCAAGAATTAATTAGATTAGAAAACTGTCTAGCTTTTATACGTGCATCTAGCACACATCATTCAATGATAGATGTAGATGTTTTAAATTCAATGATAAGTAAACTTAAAGTTATTTATGGAACCGATCGAATAATTAATCTTGAACTAAGACAGTACTATGAAATAATAAAACCTGGTTCATATTATACAGAAAATCAAATAGTATTCATATTTCAATTCCCTATTATCTCCAAGGATGTATATAATCTATATCATTTATCAATAGTTCCCAATAAAAATGCACAGGCCCTTATCCCAACCTATCCCTACATAGCAACCAATGAGATCGCATTCATGTACATAGAGACAGAATGTCCGAAGCTAAACCACTGGTTCCTGTGTGAAAGCACTGCAAATCATCAGCTACGCACCAAGTCTGACTGCATCCAGGAGCTGATTGTTAACCAAATCCTGAAGGAGACCTGTGAATTTTCAACAATTACACTCAAGAGAGAAGCCATGGAGAAATTGGACGACCAGCATTATGTCCTGTCGTTCCCACATCCCACCAAGGTCCAGCTCATCTGTTCAAGACAAGACTACAATACGCTCCAGGGAAGCTATCTCATCACCATCCCCGTTGGCTGCCACCTGAAAACTGCGGAATTCACTATAACAAACGACAATGATGAGGTAAAAGGACAGCCTCTCAAACTGACTGAGATACCATTTGATGTGGAAGGACAAGTCAAGATATCATCTCATATGAACTTAAACTCGATCAACCTGCAAGAACTACATAGTATACAAGACAAAATCATGATGCAGACTCCGATCAAGATCGACGACGCTCAGCTTCACACCCTGTACCACACGACTGTACCGTTTTACATAGTACTATTAGGTGCAGTTGCACTTATCATCGTCATCTCATGCCGGCGCTACAACATTCTGAAATGTAACAAGAAGCCTTCAAGAAATGAACAACAGCCACCAATCCAGAAAGATCCAGAGGGCATCCCGGCAACATTTTCACTGAACGTGCTAAAATAGTCGCCGTTCTCAGAGGGGAGGAATTACGTAGCCGTACCTTTAGAAGATCGCTGAGGTTGCAGCCGCGCGCTCTGTATGAAAATACCTAAGTGTCGATATTGCAATTTGGCGCTGTGACGCAAATCTATTTCCTTTCAATATTGTTTAATTTAATTTGTCATTCCATAATCCGACTTCGATTAGGTTTCATCTCTTAGAAAGTAATTTCATGTAATTTTTTATTTCTTTTAATTAAATATATTTTAAATTAATTGGTTTTTTTTCGATCCTCCGGCTGCAGTAAACGTATTTCCCTTCCTTTGCCTTTATTTACTAGGTTGTCAATCCTCTAAAACTCGCTTTTAAATCTTCACCATAAAGTGTAAAGTTCCTAAATCCCGCAGGAACAATAAAACGCGTTAAAACAACATTTATAAATTCATTTATGGCATCCACTTGCACCGAATCGATATGTCTGGCTGGTTTGCTTGCAGCTTGCAGAGCCTCGACGTACTGACGGCGGCACTAGACTGGAGCTCGATAGTGTAACGCGGTACGGGATCGTCGTTAATTTTGTATTTTTTTTTTAATTATACCAAAGTCTATTTTGTAAGATATTATCATAGATTTTAAACAAAAAAAATAGTTTTGTTAAGGTGTTCCTGGGGAAGATGACTTTTCGACAAAAGTGGGTTTGTGTGAAAAGTTTTGCCTCACTTAAAAGAGGAAGGTATTGAAAGATGTATAAGTAAATGACCATTCTAATAAATTTGCCGAGCCAACTTTGCATGATGAATAAGTAAAAAATTAAAGCGTTAAGTATAAGTAGGCGTAGGGAGTGTGTAAGTATTCTATAAACGGCAGCATAAAGAAAATTGCTAAAGTTAAGCGTCTAAGGCTGAGCATGAAATAAATATACTTAATATAAGGATTTTATGACAACAACATGAAAAAGCAAAGACGTAGGCCTTGAAATCAAGAAAACATTTTGGAACTTTGTTAATTAATCGATTTGTTCGTGTTACACCAAATAGTTTTTTAGGCAAGCAAGTTTTTCAAGTAAAAATAAAACAATAACCCATTTAAGAACCTCCTTCTTTATTAATTGTACTTAGTAGATTAGAAAATTATGTTTTACTTTGAATCTGCTTAACATTTAATGCTCTATGCTCGAAAATGCTCTATCGGCGAAAAAGGATACTAAAAACTCATTTATTTTCAGATGTGCAATTCAATTTTATGTTCCATCCAATTTTGTCTTTCCAAATTTTTTTTTATAGCTGCAGCTAAAGACTAAAAGGTGTTATTAGTAATTGCCGAAAGGCAATTAAATATGACCACCAGAAACGTTAACGTTACATTAATTTATTTGCTACGTATACGTAACGTATCTGCTATGTAGACGGTTTCAGTTGGTGAAACCAACTACGGCGACGCGACGGCGGCACTAAGCTGGAGCCTGCACCCCGGACGGGACGGTGAGGGAAATGGTGGTACGTTGAATTTCCCAAATGAACAACATTCTTGCTTACGTTATTAAATTATCCTCCTAAGTCGAGCTGCCATGATTTATATGTATAAATACGAGTAATTATACAGGTTGGAATTTTGTAATGCCACCTGGAGGGAAAGTACTCTTAATACTGTAGATAGAAAAGTTTACTGAAAGAAAACATTCCTTTATTTTTGAAAAGAAAGAGACCTGCATTCAAAGATGTTCGATTTTTTTTCGAAAATTCATTACCATACCTACTATAAAATTTTCTCTACATAATTAAAATAATTTAAGATTTCATGGTTTTCCTTTCATTTGATTTATCAAGTTTGTTAGAGAGGTTTCATAACCCTAATGATCAATGCAATAAAAATACAGGGTGTAATTTTTAACAAATAGTTGGTGCGATTCCCGGGTGCAGCAAGTAAATTTTTGGAAATCTTTGAATGCAGTTTTATTTCTTTTCAAAAATAAAGGAATGTTTTCTTTGAGCACTTTCCCTTCAGGTGGCATTACAAAATTCCACCCTGTATATTTGGTTCTGACTTATCAACGGTGATTATTCTTGCTTGGACCTAACTAAAGAGCTATATTATTCTCATTCTAGGTTGATTTTGAAAAGTGAACAAAGAATATGAGAAGATCTTTCGATATACAGCTGAGGGATTGAAAGTTTTGATTGCATTCCGTAATTTTTGATACTAGAAGTTTTAAACTTTGTTTTAAACTGGGGCTAACGATTGGAGATAAAGAAATCCGTGTCTTAACTTTTGTTTCTAGACTTTTATTGAGTTATAGAAACAGATTTTAACGTTTTCAAGTTCATTATGTATGTATTTGTATAATTTAATATTAGTTTTCATTGGTACTAGAGGATACTCAATACACAAACGTTTTTTCTTTACCATACTACTATCATCATTAAAAGTAAACCATACTTAACGCAAACAAAACGGCGGGAAAAAGCTTATTAAAAAATAAAAAGCCTCGCTCGTAACTGCTCAAAAGGCTGGCAGTTGTCGCCAATTAAAAAGCGGTGCTAATTATTGGGTAATTAATATTATGTCGCCGTAACTACGAGTATTTACGACATCGATCGCGTGTACGATCAAATCAATTTGTTGTTAACACTGTTGTCGCATGAATATGTGAGAAATGATGCATTCACGACACATCAATTACTGCGGTGGTGTATCTTTTACATGGAATAAGTTGTGAAAGGAAACGATTATTTTTTCAGCATTCCTTCAAAAATGGTACTTATTTTTGTCTTCTTTTACGTAGGTACTTGTTCACATGTAAGCGGAGTGGAATATCTTTAAGGAAACGTATTCTCTACATCGTTAGCTTACCGGACTGGCTTAGAACATTGTGATTAGCCCCATTAAACTTTAAGAAAAGACATAAAATTGAGGTTTCTTTTTTGTCATTTTAAGCCAATTTTTATTTGTCTACGGTAATTCTACATAATAATATAACCAATACAGGACATGTTAGGAAAACAAAAAGGCATCCTCTATTTGTTCGAAAATCAATCGTTTGAGGGTGATTTATGTAGGTATCTATTCGTTTATTTTTCAAGCAAAAGCGATGCAGGTTGCGCTGCACCTGGCAGCTGGAATCAGATTGCGTTGATGTCTTATGTACTAGCCTTATGTACTGGGATGTTTCGCCTATATATTAGACTGTTACTCAACTTCGCGTCATTTGTCGGGGGTATGTAATAATTACTCAGTACTATAGAGACCTTACACCGTTTAGAAGTAATAAGGACATTTTTTAGGGTTCCGTAGTCCTGACAAGGAACCCTTATTTATGTTTACTACAGCTTTTTGGGCTTTGATAAGGTTTTGCGAGCTTCAATTTATATTTGTGGACGTTTTGAAGGTTTATTGATGTTTATTGTCAACTAGAAACAATACGGTTGTTCAGAAGTCTGATATACAACCTCAGGTTCTTTTTGTCACCTATGTTAGGTTGATTTGATGGTGTTATCCGATGTGTATCATTATTATTTGTTGCTAGTAAATAATATATATAAAAATGCTACTTGTGTTGTTTGTATTGCTTTAGTTTCGTGACATTCCGACGGAAAAACGTTCTTATTTTCACTGTTTGTCCAAGTGTTTTGCAATCTGACGTAAACGCGCCTAAACTAACAATCCGCCAATTATTCTCATAGTAACGATTTCGTGGCCGTATACTTTTTCAATATTCGGTAAGTGAGCTGTTTATTCGCGTATTTAATCGAGCGTTAAAGATTGGCCAAGCCACGCCACGAAGCGCTCTCTCTAGATGAGCACAATAGGTTCCCAACTGTTTTGAAACATGACGCCTCTTACGTCATCCGTTCTAATAACGAACTAAAATGGTTTTATTACATTGTTTCAGTCACGCTAAACGTTCCATTGTTAACTAACCAACTCACTGACGTTTTCGCTTCAGCTGATTCTTAATACAGTGCTATCAGAGGTATTATGATAATGAAAAATTTAACATATAAATGGCTTCGCTGAGCATTGTACAAAGTAGACGACAGTCGCGCAAGCATTTGTTCTTATAACATTATTTCTACTTAAGAATAAGAACGTAGGTGTAATGAGAACGAATGGGATTTTTATCGGACGTAAGGGACAACGATGTCGTAAGGTTTCAGTGCCGTGTTTATCGGTCATTGCGGCTGAACGTGGCCGCGTGGATTAGATGAGCGAGCTCGTCGGGCGAGAAACTCGACTCGAGGACGTCCGCGTGGGCGCGCGCCCTTGGCAAGGACGACTGTGACGGTGACTCACCGAGCGGCTGGTGCAGCGCGGCGTGCGCGTCGCAGTCGGCACAGATGGCGGAGCGCAGCATCCGCTCGCGCTGCAGCCGCCGCAGCAGCTGCAGGTGCTGCGGCGTGAACACCGTGCCCGAGCGCTCGCCCACCAGCACCACGTCGCCCGCCTCCCACCAGGCCTGCTCGCGCAGCGTGCCGTCGCGGTTGAACAGCCCCATGTCCTTGTACCCCTCCGGCGGGCTCAGCGCGCCCGGCTCCGGCTCCTGGTAGCGCTCGCACGCGCCGCATCCCGAGCATTCCTCGCTCTCTCCCTCGTCCGAGTATCCGCACTCGTCTCGGACGACAATAATATAATCTGCCTCAAAAAATTCATTTGCGCTCTCATCGAACACCACCCTGTGCTTTTTGGGTTTAGTGCCCTTTTTCAGTGATGACTTTAAGTTTTCGTGATCTTTGTTGTGACGCGTGTCACGGCCGGCGCGGTCGCCGCGCATGGTCGCGAGTGTTCGCGGCGCGGGCGAACGCCGGAGTGTCGTGTCGCGGGCGGCGCGGAGCAGCGGCGGCGTCGAGCAGCGGCTGCCGGACGACGCCAGACTGCAACGCCACACCCTGCTCGCCCTCCGCGGCGCGCGTCTTATTGATCCGCGCCTGCCCGACTCGCCGACTCGGCGGTGCCCGCGAAACGGCTACAGACACAAAACACGCGGTGATATCATCACTCTTGTTGTCGTAAACATTTGAAACTCGCGCTCTTTCAACCGTTAGGTTAACTGTCAAGTTTACTGAAGTTACGATTGTTTCGCATACTTATCGGTTTCAGTATTAAAACGTGTGAGAATATAGTTACAAACTAAGTGAAACTTTTGAAAACTGTGCGTGTTTGGTTCATGTTTGTAGTTTAACTGTAACTTGTGGCTATCAGTTTGTAAGTTGTGTGAACTAAAACTTTTCTATTTAACTCCTTATGCATTGTTAGACAAAAACTACTTAGTGACGGGATTTTTCGTAAGAACTGTCATTCATCTTGTGATCTCCACACTTTTTAAAGTTCTATAAAAGTTTTGTGGTTCATTCTAAGTTCTCGAGCGATGTATATTTAAATTGAGTAGGAAAGAAAGCAATTAATGTCATGTTATTAGTAAATTAATTAGTGTCTCAACTCAACAGTGAAAAGTTTTATTGCGGTTGTGAATACTGAATTGAATTAGGTATAAATTTTAAATTAGGGCTGTGGATTTTGTGTAGATATTTATTGCGAATTTGTGAACGAGTTAAGAAGAATTATTTATTATCGTTATTGGTTTTAGTGAGTTTATAGAGTTGTTTTGATTGACGGCCGAACTAACGTTAAATAGAACTTACGTAGAGGAATATTCAAAAATGAAACTAGATTGAATTTAAATAGGTATATGATATAGGTACTTATAAAAGTAACTAAAGGCTACATTATTGTTTCAAAATCGATTTTAGCAGGGATAACTAATTAAACATAGTCGCTCTCCACATTCTCAGTCCAGTTTTACATCTTATTTCTTATAAACCACGTGAAAATCGATATTTAAAAACTAAGATCGTCCACACTTTTAAAATGTACTCGTAAACAAACATAGTGTACCTAGATACTTAACGAATATTTTCGTTAGATTCGTCTCCTGTGAAAAACGGCGGGAAAACTTTTTTAACTACTTGACAACTGGCCAAGCGAAATAACTTTTGAAACCGCGTGTCTCCCGTAAGAAAAAGATAATTTAGTGTTAAAAATTTGAACTCTCTATCTTTGATAAACTCTTATACTTGTACTTACCAAGGATGTTATGGATATGAAGTTTCCGGTTATGGATACGGTTACGGATTTTAGATTAATATTATACCGGTTTCGGTTACGGTTACGGATACGAAATCATTTAGGATTATCCGAAAGCTTTGGAGAATTTCGGTTACGGATATTTGAATTTTTAAAATGTTAAATTCAGATAGCAAGATGCGACCCACATAGCCACTTTATGTACCATGACGACACCTTAGATAAAGGTAAAACAGGCGGGGATATTAGATGGTGCCAGGGAATGCCAGACAAGTAAGACTCCGCCTCCGCCTTTATCCGAAACTAATCGAAACTTTTGAATCGGTTTCGGTTACGGTTACGGATATTTTTTTATTTCAGATATCCAAAAGTTTCGGTTACGGTTACGGATATATCCATAACATCCCTGGTACTTACTATGAAATGCTTTCAGCTCCTAAGGAACTTCTACTAATTGAAGAACATGAAAACCTTGACCTAGCTGAAACTGAAGCGCCATCTGAATCCAACTCTTTGCCGACTAGCAGAAGAGGTAAACTGTGTTGTATTTTATGTTTTAAAGCTTTAAGTTTTTGCGACGGATTCTAGACCTGGTTCACGTAAGTACCTAATTGACTGTGGGGGCTGAAGGTGGTTTAACTTTTAAAGTAAGTATTATACACTAATTGATTTAGTAGTACTAATTGGTTAGCGGTTGGTAGCGTGGGCAGGCCTCCCACTAGGTGGACCGACGATCTGGTGATTCGATCAAAAAGTGCCACTTGTCTAGGGGGGCAGATATTTCCGACATCGAGACGTGCTACGTGCCTACGACGCGACATTGTTTGACGATGCGATGTCGTATCGAGGTAACCGACGACATCGCAACTTGTCTCCTTTTTGTATATTGGAATTCGACGAAGGAGTGCACTGTAAGTTTTTACGATAGTACGTCGCAGATTTTTGCTTGATATTTTTTTACTCGGGCTGATCGATGCGGTGAATGAAGGTAAATGGTTAGAAAACAGCCGATAAAAGCCGATAAAATTGTCTTGCAGCATATTTAATAAATTTTTTTAGGGTTTATTATTTTAATTGTAGGTGTTTTAATTAGAGCGTAAAGCTTTATTAGGTTGTGACGCGTTGCAACGGACTGTGGTCCGTTTGGTGTGGTCCTATCTGTGGGTAGGATTTCTAGTATTTCTTGTTGTTTATTAATTATTTTTAGAGGTAGGGATCTGTATTCTATATACGCAATGTATCTGCCGCTTTTTTATCGGGGCAAGCTACGAGCAAACTGCATCTATTTTTATTACAAGCTTTTTATTATTATTACAAGCTTTATATTGACTTCACTTGTGTATGTGTGGGACAAATCTTGCAACTGAAATTAAGACCAGTTCTCCTCAACCGATTGAGCTGTGGTATACTTATGTAAGTACGATGACAATACAATATTATGGTACCGTTGAGCTGGTCTGATGATGGAGTCAGGAGGTGGCCATAGGAACTCCTAAACGAAACGGCGGAATGACATCGAATTTGGGTTCGTTGGATTTGTCTTTTTGAGCACTTTAGTGCTAAATGATGACCAGGGCCCAGATTGAGATACAACTAAAAAGTGTAAAATAAAATTATAATAAAAAAAACTTTTTTAAAAACAAGCTTTATTCTGAAACTAGCGGCCGCCCGCGACTTCGTACGCGTGGATCCCGTTTTGCCCCCTTCATGTTTCTTTTCCCCGCTAACTCCCGTTCCCGTGGGAATTTTGCAATATCCTGTTGTAACTAAGCTTTAAATTTACTAAGGTACCTGGACGCCAAATTTCAAGCGTCTAACTTAAGCGGTTTAGATTTTTCATACAAAAGGATTTTCCCGCTTTTTCCCGTTCCCGTGGGAATTCCTAAGTATCCTATAACCTGCCCAGGAGTATGAAGAATAATTGTACCAAGTTTCGTTAAAATCCCTCGAGTAGTTTTAGTTTCTATAAGGAACATACAGACAGACAGACAGACAGACAGACAGACAGACAGACAAAAATTTTACTGATTGCATTTTTGGCATCAGTATCGATCACTAATCACCCCCTGATAGTTATTTTCAATATACAGTGTGTCCGGGCTTGTAGTGATCAAACTTTAAGGGCAAAATCTAGGGACAATTTTATCGATAAAAATACTTCAAATTTGGGGCCTGACCCATTTCTCGAAAAATTACATCGATTTAAGTTTTTAATTTTTAGTTTACACATCTTCTTTAAAAAACAAGTGAAAGCGTGGGTAGCTTAACATTAATATGCAAATATTTTATATCATGCGATAGCCAATAAAATTATCTATTAGTAGAAGAAGAAAACAGACACAAATTTCATACATTTTATGGGAGTAAGAATGGATTTAATTAGAAAAATACATTACTTTTTTCACTTCTTTTTCAGTTATTTTCCAACACAAGAAAAACCAGGTCGTTAAGGTATGTTTTATTTGCATTGTATTATTAGTATTTGAGCTATTCTACAAAACGAATGTAAATTTATTAGTCTACGTCTATTAGTTTCGACGTAATTGTTGAACAAAGATACCCCTTCCCAGCGGTTTCCATAGTAATCGGAATAGGTTGTGTGATTCTTTCAGGCAGTGCATTTTCGCATGCCGCGTGCGCTATGGAAACTGCTGGGAAGGGGTATTTTTGTTCAACAATTACGTCGAAACTAATAGACGTAGACTAATAAATTTACATTCGTTTTGTAGAATAGCTCAAATACTAATAATACAATGCAAATAAAACATACCTTAACAACCTGGTTTTTCTTGTGTTGGAAAATAACTGAAAAAGAAGTGAAAAAAGTAATGTATTTTTCTAATTAAATCCATTCTTACTCCCATAAAATGTATGAAATTTGTGTCTGTTTTCTTCTTCTACTAATAGATAATTTTAATTCTAAAAATATTTGCCTATTAATGTTAAGCTACCCACGCTTTCACTTGTTTTTTAAAAAAGAGGTGTAAACTAAAAATTAAAAACTTAAATCGATGTAATTTTTCGAGAAATGGGTCAATACCCAAATTTGAAGTATTTTCATCGATAAAATTGTTCATAGATTACGCCTTTAAAGTTTGATCACTACATGCCCGGACACACTGTATATTTCATGTACAGAATTGACCTCTCTACAGATTTATTATAAGTATAGATGCAGTTGTACTAAAACGAAAAAAATAATTGTATGCAATGTTCAAATAATTTCGAAAGCTTGTAGCGCAAACAGAAAACAGAAGAATAAATTCCATGCGCGATACAAGCTTTCGAAATGATTTGAACATTGCATACAATTATTTTTTTCGTTTTAGTACAACTGCATTTCATAATAAAGCTTGTTTTTAAAAAAGTTTTTTTTATTATAATTAGTAAGTTTATTGGTTTAAAATTAAATTTAAAATAAAAACTAAAATCTGCAACGTCAGCATGTTTACGTACCTACCCATGATGCATGTTACGCTTTAGTGTTGGTGGTAGTTAATTATTTAATTTATTTTCCTAGACCTGATAAAGACACCTACGAGCCTTTAAAGTCTCTTGACACAGGAGTTTAGGGTAAGTAGGTACACGTTGAAACGTTAATCAGTTTTCTTTTTTATGTAGGTAGGTACTCGTAAGTATAAACATGAAAGCAATAGCCATTTTCTATCTCTTGTAATAATTAGAAAACAAAACTTAGGCTGAGTTGCACCATCTTACTTTAGCTTTGACAAACGTCAAAAGTCTGTCAAACTTCATATCCAGTTTCAGTTTCATTCATCAGAATCATCAGAAAGTTGCAGTTTCGTTGCAGTTGCGTTTCACCGTCTGTTCTGGGCCTTATGGTTAAATTTTGGTGGTGCAACTCAGCCTTGGTCAAATCACCTAGATGAAAATTACAAACCTGTGTGTAAGTTAGCATAAAAACTTATTCAACGTGTCTTTGCCATGTAAGTTAATGAAGGCGTTAAGAGTTTCATTTGTAGAATACCTAATGGTACAAAAAGCAATGAATACTTACACTCGCTCGGTGATTTGAACACTTAATTCCAGACGATAAAAAAGTGGGAAACCGTGATTCAAGACGCTCCTTTATTAAACCCACTACCTACTCTTGTTTCATCTGATGGTTACGAAGATGGAAGCAAACTTTGCCTGGAATTCTCAACCACTGAGGAACTGCCTCCAGCTGCTGAAACACAACAATTAATTAAATAAATAAACATCCTTGGACATTTTACACTTACGCTTCTAGTCCCAAACTAAGCAAAGCTTGTAGGTACCTACTATGGGTATACGGACAACGGATATAAACATACGTAGTATACTTTTTTTTGTAAATACATACATTTTTTTACTGTTGTACATACTGCTTGTGACCACGGCTGTAGCATCGCAGCCGTAACGTCAAACCGTGAGTACATAATGTAACTCAAATAAGACCTGTGTCTATTTTAAATACATACATATTATACATGGTAACACACAGACCCATCACAACAATTAAAATTCATCATTTCAATTTCTGCCCGGCCGGGAATCGAACCCGGGACCTCTCGGCATAGTAGTCCGTTCTGAACCACTACACCAAACGGCCGACTCAATAATGAAAAAATGAACCCGGACCTCTGCGTCTGAGACAGAATCAGATAGTCTAACCAATAAACCACTGAGATATAAATTTTGGCTGGTTACATCCAGTAGAGTCTGCAGTAGGCTGTAATCAAAATCAAAACATTTATTAGTAGTGTAGGCCCCTTCTAGGGCCCTTCACGCCCCAAACCACACCCACCACAAAATCTTAGTGACTGAGTTTCTTGTGCTGCTTCTTCTCAGCACTGGCCCATTTATTGTCCTGAAGCAGTGCTGCAGTGGTAGGGTTAATATTGGGACGTGTAAAAGTGCTTTTTAAAAGCTTAATTGCATAAATGAGTTTTTATGTGTTTTAGAAGATGATGGTTTATTTTATTAGATAGACCGGAAAACAATTTACAACAGCTGTGTGGAATTTTGTCTGTCACAGAAAAACTTTATCGCGCGCGACCCTGTTTCAAAAACCGGAATAAAAACTATCCTATGTCCTTTCCCGAGACTATCTCTATGCCAAATTTCATAAAAAAAAAGTAGTTCAGTTTGGTAAGTTACTTAGGTATCTACCCTACTAACTTATGTACCCAGGTAAGTACTTTTCCATCGTGCTATGACGCACGTCGTAGACTTGTTTATGATTAAATCTTTATTTTTAGCATACGATTTCACATCAACTTACATTTGAATTTCAGAGAATAACATAAATTACCTAAATAAATATAAAACGCACACACAGATTTTACTTGTGCGTCTACGCAGTCACATAGAGCTAGCTGCGAACAACTGGAAGTGTTAGTGAAAATATAAAATATGTTACTGTGCATACTTAATGCCCAGACCAGAACTCTTAGGTTTTTAAATACATATTATAGGATTTACCAACATAAGTTGGTAAATATAAGAAACTAGCGGCCGCCTGCGACTTCGTACGCGTGGATCCCTTTTTACCCCCTTAGAGGTTGAATTTTGTAAAGTCGTAGTCTGCATAGTCGAATGGATTTATGTTCTACTATGCCAAGTACGATTTATCTAGTAACTGCTTGTGTATGACGGCATACAGCATAAAAATATCAAAATATTCTGGCGCTGAAAGGGTTAAATTCCGTATAATTTATTAAATGTAAGATCAGTGTGCCTATAGTTCCAAAATACTGGACTGTCCTGTCGATGACATTGACAGTGGGGCGCCACCGTCAATACCGGATCGCTGGTTCAGATTTTTGCCATGTTGGAAACCATATAGTTGAACGATGGTAGCGCCCCCCTGTCATTGAGTTTGGCGGGACAGTTCAGCGTGGGTCATCTATACCATGAGTTTACGTTAGGTGTGCTCGCTAGCGACTGCGTAAAAAAATGACATTTAAATGTATGACATATTGTGCAGCGCCCCTAGTGGCTACTTTCAAGAAATAAAATCTTCATATGCTGCGTTTACACTGCGCGGTAAATTAGCCAAGTCAAGTCAATGTGAATCTCAAAAATCCATAAATATATTCCATTCCACTCATTTCCCCCCTAAATTTGGGAGAAAACTACTAAGTTGGCAACACTGACCACGGAACACGACCTATCGACGCGAACTCTGTACGTTAACTGACTATTAGCCGCGTAGTGTAAAAACGAAACTTGTGTTCGGAGTTCGGAATACTTGGCCACGCCCACAGTCCTTTGACTTGGGCGCATTTGCCGACAGTGGGTGGGGATGAAAAACTTGTCAAATTTTTACTTGGTAAGCGTTCACACTGACTTGACTTGGCTAATTTACCGCGCAGTGTAAACGCAGCATAAAACCAGCAATAGAATTTTTTGACGTATTCGCTTGCGAGCTCACCTAACGTAAACTCATGGTAGGCACCATAGCTGGGCACCGTTAATCAAATAGTTAACTTCGTTAATCGTTAAACCGTTAATAAAAAAATTAACTTCGTTAAACGTTAAAACGTTACATTTCGCAAGATTTAACGCAAGTTAACGTTAATCGTTAATCCGTTAACACAAGATAATAAAACGAAAAAAATAATTGTATGCAAGGTTCAAATAATTTCGAAAGCTTGTATCGCGCATGGAATTTATTCCTCTTTTATGTTTACGCTACAAGCTTTTGAAATTATTTGAGCCTTGCATAAGTACAATTATTTTTTTCGTTTTAGTACAGCTGCATTTATTTTCAGAAAAAAAGTTTTTTAATTATTATAATTTTATTTTACACTTTTTAGTAGTATCTCAATCTCAGAGCCTTGGTTCAATTACAATACAATACAATTTAGCACCAAAGTGCTCGAAAAGACAAATCCAGCAAACCCAAACTCGATAAGTTTCCACCGTTTCGTTTAGGAATTTCTATGGCCACCTCCGGACTCCATCATCAGGACCCTGGACATCATCTAGTACTAAAGTGCTTGAAAAGACAAATCCAACGAACCCAAATTCGATGCGATGCCGCCGTTTCATTTAAGAGTTCCTATGGCCACCTCATGACTCCATCATCAGACCAGCTCAATGGTACCATAACATTGCATTGTCATCGTACTTACATAAGTATTAGAGATGAAACGGATAGTTGTTTGGCCGGATACCGGATATCCGGCCAGCTGCTAGGCCGGATAGCCGGATATCCGGCGGCCGGATAGTTGGCCCATTGTCTCGTTGCATGTCGTGACGAGTTTAGCGCCGCACAGGTGCTTCGAACGCGATCAGTGGGTCTATTAGTAGACTAGACTAGTCACACTTTTCGAAAATCTAATCCGTCCGAATAGAATGTCAGATTTTGCCACTTGTCTAGGGGGCGGATCAATTCGGGCGGTTTCGGTTGCCATCGTGAGTGTGTGATTGAATAGCAAAAATTAAATTAGTTTACTTGCTGCGTAATCTGACTGAACTGCATAGCTGCATCATGTCATCAGACCATTAGTGAAAAAAAGTTCGCCTATTTTATTTGGCAATATTTCGACATTAACAAATATTTACTATTTATGTCATTGAATATGTCATTAGAGTGAATAAGCTCAGAAAAAGAAATTAGTTTTTTGAAAGGCCGTATTATGACTTTTTTTTATAACTTTTTGGACTTTATCCTCGTAAGCCCGGATGTGCATCAGAAGGAACTAAAACTTTGTAGTCAGTAACGCCGAGACATTTTCGGAGGTGATTTCGAAGTATCGCCGGATGTGCCTTCAGAGGAACTAAAACTTTAGCGATAAATTTAAGTTCAAAAATTCGCGCCTATCGAAAAAAAAGAGTGATAGTCTATGGCTTAAAGTATTCAAAATCAGGTATCCAAACTTATTAATATAAAAAAAACAAAACGTCACTATCAAATTATCATTTTCCTTTGACAAGGTGGTTCGTCCGAGAAGACGTGATGTGCGATTATTTTTTTTTCTTCGCGTTAACGTAGTTTAATTGCAAAACTGATCAGTATAATTTAAGTTAAAATACTGCTAAACAAGCAAAAAAATTATTTTTCCCAATTTGAAGTAGTTTTGTAAGATTTTTTTTCGTTTGAAAATAATAGTTCTTTGCAAGGAACATTCGGTCTTGATGGTGAAAGTTTTATTTTTGTATATTTTTTCTATTGAGATGGAATTGAGTATTGGACTTTTAAAATTATGATATGATTGAGAAAATTTACCATGATAACGTTCTGATTTTTAGTTTAGTAAATATTATAATTAACATGAATTTTCACTTTACTTCTTATACATTCTAACCTATCATTAGTGTATGTTATAAAACCGATAGTACTTTTAAAAGTACTAATTATGAAACATTAAATAAAATAAAAACCGTTGTACCTTTTCAGTTACATTTATTAATATCATTATTGTATCTTTATGTAGTATTAATTTATTAAGAAGGTTACATTTATGTTTTACTTTAAAGTATAAAATACAATTTATTTACTTTTCCTTTTTAAAGTCTGTAATACCGAATGTTCTTTTAAGAGAAAACATTTTTTTATTATTTTTCACCTAAAATAAGCTCTGTGCACTATTATATAGGGCCCCTGAAAATATGAATGCAAAAGAAAATCTCTAACATAGAAATTTTTTTACTCGAAGTGCTCGGCGTTTACTACTTCAAATTATTCGTTCTTCTGAAAGCACATCCGGCGATACTTAGAAGTCGACAAAATTTACTCTTCGGTCTTACGAGGTTAAATAAAAGCCGTCATTATTATAAGCCATTTTATTGATATTTACCTCAAAGATTAATGTATTTCATTTTATTAATAGGAAATTGTTGTAGTTTTTTAATATCCGGTATCCGGCCGGATAGTGAGTTACTATCCGGTATCCGGCCGGATAGTAAATTTAGGCCGGATATCCGGCCTACCGGATAGTTACCGGATATCCGTTTCATCTCTTTCATCTTGGTATACTTACCAAATTTCAGCTCAATCGGTTAAGGAAAACTGGTCTTAAATTTAGTTGCAAGAGTTGTTCCACACATACTAACAAGTCGTTAGTGATCTGGTTACAAAAACTGTTGTTTTGGGTTCTGGAAGTTCTGGAAGCCCGCGTTTTTCAGCGTGCCTGCTGTATCTTTTTGCTAAATAGTATGTACTGGATTAACGATTAACGGACTTAGGATAATTTAACGGAAGTTAACGAGTCCGTTAACATTTTTTAAAGTTAACTTAAAAGTTAATCCGTTAATAGAAATGTTAACTTCGTTAATTAACGATTAACGGATTAACGAGTTAATGCCCAGCTATGGTAGGCACACAGTAAATAAACGACACTGTAAAGTGAAACTTTTGGGAGTTCCTACAATGAGGAAAGAAAGGATAAATAATAAACGTTAAACCTGTTACATTATGTACCTATTTTCAATTTAGTGTGTCAATAAAAAGAAGATGCATAAATCCATACTTATCTAAGTATACGCCTCCACTGTGGTCCACACTCCACTATTCTACAATAAATAATAAGTATCGCCCGAGCGTAAAATGTACGAAAAGACCTAAACGAATCCCAAGAGAAAATTTTAATATTCGCACAAACGACCATCATCAAAAAACGTAGACATCTGAGCATTTGCTTGTACTTACTTAGGTAGGTACATTGTTATTGGCGACAAATTACTAATTACCTGTTACTACTTACAGTAGACTTCCTAGTTCGATCCCCGTTGGCCATATGGACTGGAGAACTTAGTCCAAACAAAAGCATAAATAAACCCTAAGTGATTTACTTACCAAATTGTTTGTTATATCACATTTTATCGTTTCATAAAAATTGCTCTGTGGCGGAATCTTACAATCACTGCAATCACTGTAACTTCTTCACTAAATCAGCCTTTTAGTCGAGCTACAATGAATACTATAACCGGTGCAGCACACTGGTCTGATTTTATAGCCCGCGCAAGAAAGTTACAAAACCATAGAGTTATTAACCCAGGAGTAGCAGCGCGCGTTTATTTCCATACAAAAAATTTCGCCATTTCCTGAGGGGGACGAGGTAATGATATTTGTGTAACAGCTGATGGCGCTGGGACACTATCGATATTTTTGTCGATGAGAATCATTGCTCTATGGTTCATAGTCTATGGTTTTTGTTTTAAATAATATGAATTAATTTATTATCATAAGGAAGATTCAATGTTTCAGATCTCTATTTACAGGAAAATACGCAGAAGTTTGGCATTTCTTCCTTAGCACCAATACGAATTGTGAAGTTTATGAGTTACATGAAAAAAAAAACTAACAAGCCATTTATTTATGCAAGTAGGGCTTTTAAAAAGCAATTTAAAACGTCCTAGTATTAACCCTACCACCATTACCCTACTACCCATGAAATAGGTACCTAATATTATACAGCGTGTAACCTTTTGATATCCCATTACTTTAAGGGTTTATTCTGTACATTACATAAAAATAATTTATAATGTCCAAGAATCATGTGTCCCAAAATGCATATTTTCGAAGATATCATCATTTTTAGTTCTTAAACTGTTACCGCTATGACTGGTTTTTATAATTGCGACGTTTAAATAATTACACTAGTACAGACCACAGTACAGTAAGTGTAACCGTTCCAATGCAATATGCGCTTTTATTTTGTAGGAGATAAAGACGATTTTTAAGTCAACATGGTCGTGAGGTTTATTCTTCTTTTGTATTATTCATAATTTAAAAGAAATGTAACGGTGTTTTACATAATAGTCGTATTTTTGGCGAATGAATTTGCATGAAAAATGAAAAAGAAATAATGAATTGAAAAATATTAAATATGCTATTCGATCCTATTATGTGGTCGTATTAATACCCTAGAGTTATGGGATATCAAAAAGAAATATTTAATTATTTATATGTTTAACTTCTGATTTGGTTTGTGAATTAGCTATTTCGAAGAATTTACTAGGAGATTTAAATCAGGAGATAGCAATACTACAGTCCACACTAAAAAGAGAGGTCGGCCCACAGAGAGCGAGATAGAGATAAGTAGGTATTTGACTCAAGTTTTTGTTCCAAGTCTGGCCTCCATTTTTATCTTTAGCTTCATGGGAGCGGAGTGGCGATGAGCAAATAAGGGAATCTGATTGGTTATTCAAAAACTTTTCTGCTCCGCTCTGCCTTAGTGTAAACCGGACCTTAGAGGATGAACAGGAGGTGGTATTTGGAGTATTAATTCTCTTTCAATATTCAATATTGAATTTTGACGTTGAGAAGGGTAGCTCAACGTCGAAATTCAACTTTAAAAAATGGTATGGAACTCTGTTTCAATTTTCTTTTGTTCGGTTTATACGTAAAATTATTTACAGGAGAAGTGCGACTCTTACATTTTTCTAACAATACAATCACCAAGTCGATGTCGATATCGATATTTCATATTGTGCTGTACCACACTAAAATTTCCGCTGGGTGGCCAGCGTATTGAAATAAAAATGTACACTTTTGGGTTACCAAACACTGACCGTACTATGTAATAATGAAATAGGCAGATTCGACGAACATTATTTTATTGTATTAATACAAACGTTTGGACATAGGATTTATTTACATTAATTAATTAGTATATTGACCAAATAAAAAAAAACTTTCTTTTCCAAATACTTACTTCCTGCCAATAGGTAGGCAGTATCAAATTTTTAACATAGAATTTCGATTATATTCGTAAGTACACTATTCTTAAAAATATTACAAAATTAGGAATTTGTGCTTTCCAGTGGCAACACTTCTTGAAATTTAGTTTTTTGCAAATTTAGTGTATTAATTAATGTAAAATAAATAAAATAATATTTACTGATGGAAGGTAATATTGTCCTTTTCAAGATTTGAAGTTTCAGATCTCTTTTTACAATAAAATACACTGCAATTCACTATTTTTGTCTCAGCACGTTACTCATCAATAGTGACATTTGGAATATGTCATTGGTGGCGCTGCAACTAGTTTTTATAAACTGAGTGAACCACTGGTCTACTTACATTGCTAGAGGGGATTGCCCACAGATATGGATAGATGCAGCATGTGTCAAAAATTGTATGAAGCCGAGCGTGCCACTTTTTAAACGTCGTTAGTGTCATTTTAGCGAATTTTAGTGATTGCCGCAACGTAAAAGTAATCGTATCATCGTACTGCATTCGCAAAGTCATCGAATGATATCGTGTGACTCGATTCGAAAATTAATTAATTCCGATAAAACTGATATTTTGTTAAATTTATAGCTAGTCTGACTGTGGATTAAAATAATTTTGTAGCGGTAGACTTTATTCTACAATTCTACATTATTAATTTGCAAATAATATTTTTGTTGTGCCTAATGTTTATGAAAGTAATGATCGTTATTCCATTATGTTAAATAGTACTACTAGTAATTCATACTTAATTCCATACTTTTAAATATCCTAATAAGTAAATGACCTAGTTTCATAAAATAAATACTATTTACTCAAGCTTTTTATTTTTAATAAATGTAAAAATGCGTAGTTTTGCCAATACGTTTTCTTTCATAAAGCTAAGTCAGGTACCTAGTTTTGAAGATATTTCTAAACGACAAAATCTCGGCCGTCGTATACATAGACTAGTAATAGTGTATACTGCGATCACTGACCTAACTTCTTGATTTGTATATTTCGACGTTATACAGTGCACTCTGTCTTCCGCGATCACTGATCTAACTTGTTTAATAATTCTTCTACTGCTACTTTATTCTAATTAATTACATATTTGTTACTCGTTGCTGTTAATTACAATTCTCAATCTGTAAATAATTTCTTCTCTCTACCGTGTTCGTACTGTTCGAGAGTGTGCCTCTCTTTACATAACTCCTGGGAACTCTTGCCCCAACCCTAGGAGGTTATTCTTCAATCATAACAACACTTCAATACTCCCACTTTATTATTGTTTAAAACATTATCAAAATCTATTAAATATTAAAACATTTTTCAACTGAGTCTATCGAAATACAATAATACGATGTCACATTTTCTTGCTTTTCTTCACCAGTCATATTTTCAAAATTGATTCTATTGCTGTTTTCTTTTAAATAAAAACTGCCAGCAACATTATACCAACAAATCATCTCATGTTAAAATTCTATATCCTAACACGTACTACTGTCCTCGTAAAATCATCGTATCCGATTATTGTAATCGGATTACATGAACATCACTCGACCATGTATGTCCATTTGGACATATCGGAATGGCACGCTTTGACTAGCAACTTGCTGTATCTACTCTAATCCATATCTGTGGGATTGCCTGTCAGTTCCACTCCTGGGTTAATAACTCTATGTACAAAACTGATCAAAACTCCCGCCATGTTGGAGAGTGTTGCATGTTACACGCTACTTTTACTACCATCACACAGTGTTTTTTTTTGACCCGAAAAAGTGACATTCTGTTTTTATCACTAATATCCAAAGTTTAACTTATTATTAATGTTAGACTAAAACACCCAGGTGACAAATAGCTATAGATTATTTTAAAAAAAATATTTTAGAAAATTTATTTTGTACTGGGTCAAACTACAATTTTATTATTATTTAAAGAAACGTACACACTAAGCTTCTCTTTGCATTGCTGGTAGGTAGGTTGGTGTATGGCGAATATTATTGCACCTATAATTATTTAAAAGTAGTTATAGGAACGACAGTATGATTATTTTTTAAATTTAAGAAATTATTATTTTTCTCTTTTTCTAAGCCGAAGTAGAATCTCTGCTTAGGTCAGATACATTTCTTAAAATAAGCTCTATCACCTATAATTTTTCTATATTCTAACTCGGCCGCAATTTCGAGAAAAAGTATTTTTTCCAAAATGTTAGGATTGTCACAAAAAATGACCTTACGTAGTTCCACTTTCTTTAGGGTTCCGTGGCCAAAGGATGCTAACGGGACATAATTAATATTATGCAAATACAGGGTGACTTTTGTATCAGTATCCAAATTTTTTCCTGACATTAGGTATCGTTTATAGATGACATTTTTAATAAAAAATAGGTAGGTCAATTTTTAACATCAACTATTTTTTTCCTAACCAATTAATCACGTAGTGTGGTTACCGCGCTTAGCGCGTAAACATTTTGCGGGTGAGCTGGTCGAGCGGAGAGCTGGCAACTAGGCATGGAAATGATTGCTATTTTTCATTCATTTTCATTCAATGAAATGATGATTTTTTTTCATATGATTTCACATGCGAAATTTCACAGGCAATGATTTTTATTCGCAGTGTTTTAATGTAGCTCTTTCATATAATGTGCTACTTTTAATGAAGTATGAATTATGACGAAGGATTGCTAATTAGCTAAAATATGAAATGTAACAATGTCTGTTTCATTTATGTCGCACAACAAAAAACAGACAGTTTCACAGCACATTAATAACCGCGCGACTAATGAAAATCATTCATTTCATCTGCCTGCTATCTAATGAAATCACACGAATCATGACAAGGAAATCTAAACCTTACACCTTTGAGTTTAAAGTTCATATTTAAAATGCCCAGTTTCGTCCGTCATCACATCTCTTGTTCGTTTCTAACACGCACATGATCAAATCATTCCTTCTTACTCGCTCGGTCGCTTCGCAGAGCTGCGCTCACGGACTTCGCTCGAATGAATTAATGAAATTCATGTGATTCGTGATTTCGTTGACTGTGAAATTATAGCAGTCTATGTGAAGTAATTTAGCAGGTGTGATTAATGAAATTCATTTCATATGATTTTTCACCTGCTATTCATGAAATGTTCCATGCCTACTGGCAACGTGTGGCAACGCTCGACCGGCCGGCCTGGCCGCGCGGCACTTCAATCAGTCGCCCGCGCAACCCATTACGAGACGCGCGTATCGCTGCGCGCGCCGATCGTTCCGTCGTCGTGCGGTCAATGTAACGATGTATTCGCAGCGCGAGTGTTATGAAATGATTCGGTGCTACATTTTAAGTGGAGAGAGTTTGAACCGGGCCCAGAGGAATACCTCGACTTCGTAACCAAGGACTAAACCCAACAGTGCCAAACCGGTGAACGATTTTAGCGGCAAACTGAAGCGAGATCCGCGAGCAAGTAGGTAAGTACCTACACGAGACGCGAAGTGCGAAATGACACTGTAGTTTTAAATAAACTCAAAGACAATGTACAAAAGCGTGCAAGTCTGTCTGGAGAAAAATGATATGCACTTTGGGCAATTATTAAAATAACTGCTCATAATTTGTTAGTTTGTTGTTAGGTTAGGTAGGTTTGGTAAGCAATCTCAATTATTGCACATGAAAATAACGATAAATATCCCCGAATAGGTACACAAGAAAATTAGTGTTACCGCTCTCGGTGATTTTATTTTCTTTTTGATAGCGTAATTATTGTCGTAGGTATTTAATTTTTCTACCATAAATTAGTAAGTCTGTTTAATTAAAACTAATTACCACTTTGAAATCTTTTGCATTTTGACGGTCCTAAGCCCGTGAAAGTATGAAGGGAAAATCGACAACTTATAAATCGTATCGCAATGAATGAAATGCGGCGCGGGCAGGCGCGTACGTGTGTGCGTGCGTAAGCGAGTGAGCCGTGACCACGGTGTAAGTGTTTTTTCAGACTGTTTCTGAGTGCTTTATTTTGACATTTTTGTACTGGACGATACAAAAATAAAAAATACGTGTTTTGTCTTTCGCTTCATAGATTATTATATTAAAATTTGGATACTGATACAAAAGTCACCCTGTATAAATACCACTCCTGATGATCAAGAGTCTTCATATATCTTAAAAGATGATGAAGAAACAGTATTCTTGAGCACTGATAGTAATTTAACTGATAACCTACCTAAGACAAATTAAACACATAATTAAGACCGATTAGCATCCTTTGGCCACGGAACCCTAAAGAAAGTGGAACTACGTAAGGTCATTTTTTGTGACAATCCTAACATTTTGGAAAAAATACTTTTTCTCGAAATTGCGGCCGAGTTAGAATATAGAAAAATTATAGGTGATAGAGCTTATTTTAAGAAATGTATCTGACCTAAGCAGAGATTCTACTTCGGCTTAGAAAAAGAGAAAAATAATAATTTCTTAAATTTAAAAAATAATCATACTGTCGTTCCTATAACTACTTTTAAATAATTATAGGTGCAATAATATTCGCCATACACCAACCTACCTACCAGCAATGCAAAGAGAAGCTTAGTGTGTACGTTTCTTTAAATAATAATAAAATTGTAGTTTGACCCAGTACAAAATAAATTTTCTAAAATATTTTTTTTAAAATAATCTATAGCTATTTGTCACCTGGGTGTTTTAGTCTAACATTAATAATAAGTTAAACTTTGGATATTAGTGATAAAAACAGAATGTCACTTTTTCGGGTCAAAAAAAACACTGTGCATCAGTTTATTATTTGAATAAAATTTACGCATTAACGGGTCCTGTTATCTAACACATAGAAATACGAAATATCTGAATTCTCATTTCGACGATTCACTTATGATTTTATTAGGGATTCTCTTCTCTGAATGTTTGATAAATGGACATGCGCAGATGTGCAGCGATGAAACATAGTAGTGTTATAACATCTTTGTCAGCAGCAATCGATCTTGCTTGCTTGTCTGTGGCAACAGAAAACTGTCAGTTTGACAATTCTGTGTTGCGATCGAGGTGCTGTTTACCTACAAAAATAAATTTTAAAATTGCTTACCTTGCACAATATTTCATGAATAGGGTACCCACGTTAATTCTTGTGTGAGTGCTCTTTCTGCCAACCCACGGGTGGTCCGTTAGTTCTTCAGGCAAGAAATGAGCGATAAGCCACGGTAAGTAAATGTATGTTCATGTTACTTTGAATGAGAGCAAACAAACATCCTGCTTTAAATAAAACATAAAGTAGATTTTACTTAAAATTCTGTAGAAACTGGTAGCTAGATTCAGAAAATAGGGCAAAGCATAATGTTTGGAATGGTCCAGAGTAAGTCATTTGAAATTTAAAATCTAGATGCCACTGCATTGCGTGGGCAGGTATATATACGATACACATGCTGTGATTGCCCATTTCTTTGCAGTAGTGCACCAGCCATTGTGTGACAATCTCGTATATCCTTTGTAATTTAAGTGAGAGTTCTCAAGTAATTTAAAAGGTTTGTTTTGATAACATGTTGCTAGCTTTGCAATTTGCCATTTTCTGCATCATCAGATTTTTTGTAGGTATAGAAGTTTTACAGTATTGTTTTTACTGCAAACCATAATGTTATGTTTTTTATTTGCATCAAAATTAAAGTAATAAAGAAAAATCAATTGTTTAGGTAATTTAATATATTGGTATTTGCAATGATATTGCATTGGCAATGGGTTTGGTCTGCTGTAGGTAGTTTCAACAAAATTTGATTTACTTAGTTTAATCAAAAGTACTTTTTTTTTTTTTTTTTTTTTTTTTATCCACAACGAGGAAGCTCTTGGCCTGTATCTCACCTGATGGTAAGTGACGATCAGGCCGAAGGTGGAAGCGAGCTTCACCCGGAATCCTCAACCACGGAGGAACTGGCTATCTTACCTCTAACTGCCGGAACACAACAATGCTGTTAACATTGTTGTTATGGCGACAGACTTAGGTAAGATGGTGGTAGCTAGCCAGGCGGACTTAGAACAAGCCCTACCACCAACCAAACCGAACAGAAAAATCTGCCCCCACTGGGAATCGAACCCGGGACCTCTGCGTCTGAAGCAGGTGGTCTTACCACTAGACCACAGAGGCGGTTATTACAATTTTAACATTGATAACACATTAATATTATATTAAGTGCGAAAGTTTGTGTGGATGTATGCTTGTTACTCTTTTACACTAAAACCAATTAAATGTGGTGAAACTTTACAGTATTATTGTTTATACATCAGAATAACATATAGGTATAACGATCCGTGACAAGCTAAATTTCATGCGGCCGAAGCCATGGGTTTTTATGGCTAGTTCTTTCATAAATAATATCAACTGACTTTCTTGCTGTTGTATTTAAGACATAAAAATAGTAATTTTTAGCATATTTATTATCTATTTCCTTTCAAAGACCTAGATCCCTTATATTATTTACTTATTCATAACTATCTAGAGCAACATAACTATGATGTACTTATTTTGTGATCCTTTTTTCTTGGGTAGGGGATCGGATCTACTGAATAATTGCATGACGTGCGTGAAACCAATAACTGAGTGAAGTTCCTAGAAAGAACATTAAATAGTAAAATTGTTTTTTGAAATTATATCTTTAAAATTTTGTCATACTGTGATTTGTAGCTCTGTTGAACTATAAATCTGTTATAATATGTAATGTCCGTTAACATTAATGTTTCAACTAGTTAATTGTAACAATAGTAATTTATCAAAATAAATAATTTCATGAAAAGAACCAAATTACTTATCTTTCATACAAAAGTAAAATAGGTACTTGTTAAATATAGATCGCCTTTAGAAATCTTTAGGGAAGGTAGGTCAACCATCTTTAGATTCAACAGCAAATTTCCTGTGTGTGAAGACAGCGGTTTGCAAGCCATGTTCAGTCTTGTCGGCATACAATTGTCAAATCAAATCAAATCATTTATTTACATACAGACACGGTACATTAGATGGTAAAAAATAAAATAAAATAGATCCACATGTCTCGCCATAGTAGGTATGGCATGTAAAATTAATTAGTAGGTAACATATAATATTATTATGACTTATTTATCAATATGTCAAAGGTCATAGCAATCTAAAAGGTCCCTAGGAAAAGTTGTAGTTATATAGCAGACAGATAAGGTTTTTTTATTATTTCCAGATAATGGGTATGTGTTGGAGCTGTTTTAAAGACAAGGCACCGGATGAGGAGAGGCCTTATGAGGCGTCCCCGGAGCAATGCCGGGTGTACAAGCCGTACGACTCGGCCATGGTGGACCGCTTGGTGCTGGAGATGCTAAGTCTGATCGCATCATTTGTTGACAAGTGAGTTTCTGTCTTTTAGGGTTCTGCACCTCAAAAAGAAACAAACGAAACCCTTATAGGATCACTTTGTTGTCTGTCCGTCCATCTTTCACCACCCTTTTCCTCGGGAACGCGTGGAGCAACATAACTATGATAAAATTTATACTAAATACTCAGATCTACTGTCCCTTGGAGCTGTGAAAAAATCAAACTTCTAAACCAACGCAATCAATAGATACAGCCCTTTATGCCGCAAATTTCCGCAAGTATCGACACTCTCAATGGAATCAAAGCCTACAGGGTACTTCCCGTGAATTCAGAATCTTGAAATTTGGTACGAAGCAACGTCTTATAGCACAGATTAAAAAAATATCGAAAACTGTATTTTTTTGTTAAAATATTCTTAATAATTTTAAACTAACTGCCCCTTTCCTCATGAACAGGGATGTTAAATTGAAATTCATATGAAATACTCAGGTCTATAATACCTTTATGCTGCAACAAAATCAAAGTTATATACCTACAGGTTTGTACGGAATCCTCGATGCGCATCGCGCGAGTCCGACTCGCACTTGGCCAGTTTTTTATTAACTTCTTATCTTCAACCCGTCTGGCCTTAGTAGGGACTAGGGAGTGTAGACCAAATTCTTTTTACCTCTGGTAAATTAGATAAGGTTCTGGTTCTGCAGTGGAGGCTAAACAACCTAATGATGAATCCTACTTAACCTTTAACCGACGACGTGCGGTCCCACAGACCGCTCCGGTTTTTGAAATTTCTGGATTGCAATGTTCTACTTACTCCCGTGTCCCGAGAGTCTCAGTACCTTCGAGTTTAGTTACCCATACGCCATTACAGGTAGTGGTTACATCGATGAGGGCAGTTTTAATAAAATAATTGGATTCAAAGTTCAATAGCAGTCTGTGGGACCGCACGTCGCAGACTACGTAACATTTTTGTACCATACTAAAACTTGCGTTTTTGTTTTAGACGACTGATTTTTTGTAAAAATGATGGACCTTGGGCCGTCACAACCTAGAGAAAGACATTTCCTAATGATATATTGATAATAGGACATAATATTATGTAAAATATGGTAGTCTGTAAAAAAATACCACGGAACGGGTGGTAAAGCAAACAGTGACATGATTATTGGCTCTGACATGCCAAATCAGCCTGATGTCATTGCAAAAAAGACGTACATTTTAGTCCACCTAGATTGCAAACGAAATTATCTTACAGGTGTTACTTATGCATACCGAAAATGCTTGGCATGTGGTAAAAAAATATGTCCAGATTGTGCCTAATGTTTACCCTACGTCAAAATTTTTTTGTGCATGTAATGTCATTTATTTTTATTTTATTCATTATGTTCACTGTATTTAGGAAGAAGTGTAGTTTTTCTTGATTTGGTTAAAATTTACAAGATTTAAAGGTATTATTGAGCTCTAGTGTAATTTCAATGAAATTAAGGGTCAAAAAGTTTTAGCCATATTTAAATAAAAAATATACATTATTTCCTCACAAATTATTAGTATGTTTATTTGTAATACTATTATGTTCTCAAAAAGTATAAAACCAATATACTTTTATACAAAAAATGATTATTTTTTATATAAACAGTATAGCGGTCCCACAGACCGCACGTCGCAGACGACGTTACAAAAAAATCACGTCGTCGGTTAAAGGTTAATATTATAAATGCGAAAGTTTGGATGTCTGGATGGATGTTTGTTATTCTTTCACGCAAAAACTACCTTACGGATTTTGATGAAACTTTACAGTATTATTCTTTATAACCCAGAAAAACATACAGGCTATAATTTATGACGATTATTGACGATCTATGACAAACTAAATTTCACGCGGGTGAAGCCGCGGGCAATAGCTAGTATGAAAATAAGAAAAGAAAACCCTAGTTTTTTAATGGGGTAGATAACACCACAAGTCAATTCCCATACTTTTTATGTTACTGTCTAAATGTAGATATTGTATTTGAACTTGCAATGTTACTTGCTGACCAACTCAATTTGTAAACTAAATGCAATTCTCCTATACATAGTTCTGTAATGGAATCTATAATGGGTATCTGTTGCTAGCTAACTCAATTGATTAACTTTTTATTGATATTCGCCGCAATACAGTTTTCAGGGCTATTATGATGTATTATTTAATAAAAGTAGCGTCTTGGAATTATTAAAATTAAATAATGGTGACAACTACCCAACCAATTTAAAAAATCGTTTATTAAAACATTGATTGCTTTATGTAAGGCATGCTGAAACTAATTCAGTCTAAATAAGTACAAAGTTAGTTAAATTTTACAACAATTCTGTGTTTGGTATGTTTTGCTATCATCTCTTGGTTTTACCATTTGCTATAAGTAGGTAATGGTAGCAATGAGCTGTTATTCTGAGTCACCACACTATTAATTTAACCGCCTCTGTGGTCTAGTGGTAAGACCACCTGCTTCAGACGCAGAGGTCCCGGGTTCGATTCCCAGTGGGGGCAGAATTTTCGGTTTGGTTTGGTTGGTGGTAGGGCTTGTTTTAAGTCCGTCTGGCTAGCTACCACCATCTTACCTAAGTCTGTCGCCATAACAACAATGTTAACAGCATTGTTGTGTTCCGGCAGTTAGAGGTAAGATAGCCAGTTCCTCCGTGGTTGAGGATTCCGGGTTAAGCTCAGGCCAAGAGCTTCGTCGTTGTGGATAAAAAAAAAGTATTACAATAATTGACATAATATAATATACAGTGTGAGTCACGTTAAAGTGTACATAAGAAAATAGATGAAACTAGACCTATTTTTATCGACAAAAAAGATGTCAACATTTTTTTGAGATATTTTTTAAATTTTTTATAGATTTTTATTACTGCCAATTACTTATTGTAATAACTTTTAAACTAAGCGGTATATCCTGATAAAATAAAAACAGTAATAATGCTAAATAACAGACGATACTAAAAAAATACATAAAATACACAAAAACTGCCAACAAATAATAAAAAATGATACTTTTTGAAAAAAATCTGCTTTTAAATTCGTGTTTTTTTGGTTATTTGATAAATTTCTCCAAAAACTGCCCCTATAACCGGTGGTTTTTATTACTTTGTGTTATTCTCTATCGTATTACCTTCGTAAAACCAAAATCTATCTTACGCGGTTTAGAATTTTTCATACAAATATTTTTTCCCGCTAACTCCTGTTCCCGTGGGAATTTTGCAATATCCTGTTGTAACTAAGTTTACTAAATTTCAAGCGTCTAACTTAAGCGGTTTAGGTTTTTGCATACAAAAGGATTTTCTTGCTAATTCCCGTTCCCGTGGGAATTTCGGGAATTCCTTTCTTAGTGCACCTCTACGATACCTAAGCTACGTCCCTTCCAAATTTCAAGTGCCTACGTTGAGCCGTTTAGGCTGTGCGTTGATATGTCACTCAGTCAGTCAGTTTCTCTTTTTATACAGAGTGTTCCAGAATGGGTGAATCAAACTGATAAGGGAGGTAGCTCTACTAATGTACTATCCCTAAAAATATGAAAAAAATAAAGCGCATAAGGACACAATTATTTTTTTTTAAAGTGAAAATTAATCAGCTTCGCCTAAGTATTTGGCTATAATTGCTGCGTTTGGAGTTTATTTGTACTTTTTTCTTACTAATATTAATTGTACATGATCGCTTCGTTTATCTGTAAACAAACTTTTGAAAATAATGACTAGATTTCGAGTTTAGAGCACATTATTTAAAAAGAAATTCCGAACTCAATTTTTTTCATATTTTTTAGGGATAGTACATTAGTAGAGCTACCTCCCCTAGCAGTTTGATTCACCCATCCTGGGACACCCTGTATATTTAGATATCGCCCATTTGCGACGACACTGTGACATCTCGACATATACGATTTTTTGTTTTACCGAAATTCTGAACCGCGATCTTGCGTTCTTTTATCTCCAAAAACAGGGTATTTGTTACTCCAAAAACAACAATACTATGAGAGAAAGAGACAAAATATTACGTTATAGCGCTGGCTCGTTCGGCGATCTAGTTGGCTTCGACACTGTGACAGTTCAGTTGCCACCTGCGCTTTGAGATGTGAGGTGCTCATCGTTTTTAAGAAAAACGTGACATCTCGAGGATACCGCGGTATTGATGACAAAGGTAAGTTTTTAAAATATTTTTATTTTATTCAACAATGTGGCACGTCATACTTATCACAGTGTTCTTATAAAACAAAAAGCAAAGTAAAAGAGAAATTATTTATATGTCACGTTATTCTTGTAAGAAAATCGAAGTATCATCGGGACATCTTAACTAGTAACGTTGTAGATGATGAAATTTTTTCCTATATTGAAAATATGTTGTAGGTCATTTGTTGATGTTCTGTTATTGCAGAATACATGTTATTGAAATTGAATGGTATATCTACTTGTCACGTTGTATACGCTAAACAGTAATACTAAACTCCAGATATCATTACAGATGGGGACTAGCAATGCAAAAAAGCAAAGGTTAACATTTGTGGCGATGCACTGCCTGAAGGAATTCCACAACCTAATCCGACAACATGACTAACAGCGCTATGCGAGCGCTAAGAAAGGGTCTCTTTGAGCTACAATAACGTCGGAACTAATATGAGTAGATATAGACTGATAAACATACATTCGTTTTGAAGAATAGTTCAAATATGTACTAGAAATACAGTGCAAATAAAACATACTTATACGACTGTCTGTTTTTACAGACACAACAAGCAACATATTTTATATTAACATACGATAGCCTTAGATTAGCTTAATCTAAGACGATAGCTAACAAAATTATCTATTAGTAGAAGTATGCTAGAATAGCAATGCGTTGGATGACCCCAGATATATATTTATTTATGTAATTATTCAATGTTACTTAGCTGTATTGGCTATGTTTTGCTTTCTGCAAAAAAAGTATTTTAATGTTTTAATATAATTACAGATAATCAGCAATTGATGGAATTTTATCGCTTCTTGCCCGAATATACTTTGGCGGGCGCAACATTGTTTTGTATAATAACATTGCAATAGGTATAACTATTTCAGAAAAACTACGCCAATAAAATGGCTACATTTTTAAAATAGTGGTTGTTATTTTTCACTATTAATACATTATTTAAATATGTTTTATAAATTTAATTTTAAATAGTTAAGTATAAAAAATTAAAACACCCTAAAAGGTACCAAAATGTCGCTTTTTTGTCATTTTATGCGCCGGAGACGGCGATTTTTGCGTTGATAATTTTAGGATTAAATTGTCATAACTAGTCAGTTAAAAAACATCTATTTACTAACCTAGTAGGTGCCTACAATTTTTTCTTCTGCATACATACATACTTAGTACAGTTTCTCTTACTGTGTTTTATTTTGTACCTAGTAGTTTACGAGGTTTTACTTTTGAGAGTTTTTCGTTTATTTTGATAAGCATTAGTTTTTAGAATAAGAAAACTTAATGTGAGCTTAAATATTGTATGTATACAACTGTCTGTCTACTTAGATAATATTTTTATAAGTGCAATTTAACATGGCAAAGCGAAATATTCGCCTGTTCCAAAAATTACCTCATTTTTACTGATTGTAATGTTATTAAAATAAAATAAAAATTTTCAAGATCAACGTGCTATCTAAATAATGACTTATATAAATATATTTTTTTACATCATCTTCAACGTGACAACTGAACTTACCATCTTCAAAATATTATTTTTTACTGGAACAACGTGATAAGTTGTCTCTTTTTTTTTCAATCGCTATAATTTCATCAATTTAGACGCAAAGTTATGTCTTACTATAAATATTTAAATTCATTAATAGTTAATCTTTAAATGTTTCATACACAATTAGGTAATCCTAACCTTCTTTTAAGAGTTATGGTCATTCAAAAGTTAAAAAGTCAATTTCTGTAAAACCACTGTTTTTCATATATCACAGTGTCGTCGCAAATGGACGATATGTACACTCACATACTCATATAGCATCGTACCTACCTACAATTGAAAGTTTTCAGTTGTATTGTAACAGGCAAAAATGAAATGATGATTACCTATGCTTGATCGTCAAGTTCACTCGTCGTTTCAGCCGAAAGACGTCCACTGCTGGACAAAGGCCTCCCCCAAGGATTTCCACAACGACCGGTCCTGCGCCGCTTGCATCCAGGTACTTCCAAGTTCACTCAAATGAAATAAATAATTTCAGAACCTATTCATGTTTAGTTTGTTGTAGTGTTTTTCTTTCGATGAATAGTAATTTTATAATTTTAATGGCTATGTTCTCTCAACACGAGAACCGTACCCTCATTAACTATATTTCGGGTGTGTAAATTATTTATGGTCATGCCATATAAAATGGTACATATGGCGAACTTAATGCCATAAGATATTCTCTACCAGTTAACCTTTGGGCTAATATAATAATGATAATAATTAGGCAGTGCTTTATAAAAAATAAACTTAGGATGAAACATTTTTAAAGTCTAATCGAAGGAAACAGTTTTAAGAAACTTGGCTCATTTTTACAGAAATTCTTATGGGTGATGTTATTGTTACTATTTCTTACCAGGTCGGATATTAAGTAGGCATAGGTCCTGCGCATGACGTGCGAATACAAATTTAAATGTTGTCCATGGCACACATAATGCTATTGCTTATTCTAGTACTCTACGCAATATTATTCTGAATAAATTGCTACAAGCGACTGTCTTATCTAAACATAGTTGTTTTTTATTTAGTTTTAATATAGGATTTTTTTTCTGGGTAAAAAAGCAAGAGTTTGAATTAGTCCGTTAAGTTAACTTATCAAAAAATACTCAACACGTATTTTTCACTTTTACAAACTAATGAAAATTTACAAAGATAAAGCCACCAAAATTCAAAAGAAGAGGCCTGTGACGTCAAGGCGCGATTAAAGTGCAGTATCTACTTTTTGACGTCACGCGGAATTTCAACGCATCATAACTTCGTTATTACTTTGATTGACAAATAAAAATATACGTGTCCAATATTTTTTGATAATGTAATTGACGGACAAAGTTTTTTTTAGGAAACTAGCCTATTGTGGCTATTAATTGACAGTTGTCTGAACATTTGTGAATTTCATTATTAGTGAAAAATATAGTTTTTGTTTTGATGAACTAGGCAGTGCTGGACAAATGATTAGTGATTGATTATTAAATCAAACTTATTACTTGATTGGATTAGACAAGTCCCAATTAATGTTTAAAGAAAACATGTTCTGTATCATACATACATAATTTAGGAAAAATAAAATTAATTAATTAGGATTTATAAATTTTCCACGAGCCGGAAGACGTAGCGTGGGCAGTCCTCCCTCTAGGTGGACCGACGATCTGGTGAAGGTCGCGGGAGGTGCCTGGATGCGAGCGGCGCAGTCCCGGTCTTTGTGGAAATTCTTGGAGGAGGCCTTTGTCCAGCAGTGGACGTCTTTCGGCTGAAACGAACGAACGAACGAAATTTCCTTAGTCCTCGAACAGGCGGGAATCTAAAGTGCAACTGCTTCAATAAGTAACTATTGAGTTACAATGCTCACGTCTTTTATGATTCAGTTAGTCATAATTCAATTTGTAATAATCAACCAATCTGCTGAGAGGAGAGTGGTTTGACCTAACGCTGCTATTTATAAAATCTCTTTGATTGTAGGTACTCTTTTTCCTTAAAAGGTAGGTACCTTATTTAAGATAATACTGTATAATGATTAACTTATAGCGCTTTTACTACAGATTATGTATTTTCACTGTATAAATTGTATATCCATCAATTTGTTACATGCACCTTAAAATGAGCCTGAAATTTTCATTGATTTACTTAATTACCTTCTTATAAACCGCACAGCCTTGTCATAGTCTGTGTTAATTAAATATTTAAATCAACTTATTTGGTTGATGGCAAAAACAGACTTAAGTTGAGCGCATATACGCACAAGCCTCATCAATATTAATTAAGTACTTATAGTGTGAAAGAGTAATACATTTAGGCCCGATTCGACCAAACTTTAATCCGAGAATAACTCCTTGTATAACTGGCACATTGACAGTTTCAGTATCGGAAATATGTCAAAACTGACGATTTATTCTGAGATTAATATTAACTCTTGTTTGGTCCATCCTTATCCATCTACTAAACAGTCCCAGGCTTAATGTTAGTCGAGTTCTGATTCTTAATATTACGACTTTTTTACCCGACTACCGCAAAGCCAATAGAAACAGTTATGATTTTATGATGGAGTTGCGTTAATTAGGTAACAATAACAATAGCTCATTCTTTAACCTGCCGAAAAGGGGGAGAATATAAATTATTTGAGGTGATTTTGGCGTTTTTCGGATTCCTCCCCCTCCCGTCTTAGTGAGATATCATAAGATTTGACTCCCCCCTCCCCCTCCCTCCCTCTAACCTCACGTGAGTTTTTACAAAAAGGGTATTTTTACTGTAAATGCGTTAATTCAACCTAATATTCGAAAAAAGTTTCTTGTGAAAAACATAAATTAGTACGTGATACTTGCCCGGCTTATATGTACATGGAAACCAATATCGGTACACCCATGTGTTTATGCTGAGTGGGCATCTTTATGCCACAGCGTACCTTTTGCTGTATTGTGTTTATTGTTCTTCGTATGTGACCAAATAAAGTTTTTGTTATTCTTAACCGAAATACTTTAATTTCAGCGAGGAGGAGTCTCCTGTGCTGCTGGTGAAGCTCCACATGATAGCTGACAAGGAAGACGGGTGGATCCAAGTGGTCTCGTCCATGGTGAATGTGATACCGCTCGAGGATCCTTTCGGGCCCTCCGCCATAACCATACTCTTTGACGACTGCCCTCTGCCTTCCAAGGAATCAGTTAGGAGGGTAAGTATTTTTAATGCAGTTTCGTAAAGGAAGCTCGTGGCCTGTATCTCACCATCATCACCTGATGGAGTGATGATCAGGCCGAAGTTGGAAGCGAGTTTCACCCGAAATCCGAGGACCTGGATATCTTACCTTCTTCTTTTTCTCTGAAACTGCTGGACTAAAAACTAAGATTGATGTTGATATACACAAATTAATAAAATTATAGCTTGGCTTGATCATCATCAGGTGTCAAAAATGTAGAGATAAATCTATTTATGACAATTATGGTGCATTTAGCCACAGTTGTCTGTCTAGCTCATATTTTATTGAATGATTGATTGATGCAAACTGCTGCTATATTATACTGCACACGTAAAAAAATATTGCATCTCTCCGTAGGGTTGCTAATGGAGATTGTCACTGTATGATTACAGTTGACAGCATATCACACTATAAATGGAAAATAGCACCAATCACAGTCAATAGACAGTGCAAACACTGTGACGCAGACGTCAAGCAGACTTGATAGCCGTCGTCCGTACTAGCACGGAACATAGCTCAATTGACACGATGGACATTATTGCGCTCAGCTCAGATAATAGTGGTCCTGGATCTGTCCACAATGTTCAGGGAATTTGGACGAACAATAATAAGATTTGATCTTAGAATATTAGGTTTATAGATTTGCTAAATTTGAATTTAATACAATGCAATCAAATAATGTTGGAGTGGAAATTTGACAGCTCGGCGTGGGAGCGCCCACGTAACGTCCATAGATCAGCAGCGACATTATGACGTAGATAAATATGTCTAGGGGCTGAGCTTGTAAAGCTGACCTATCCCTCCAGCCGGGCTAGGATGCGCGCCGAGATAAAATCTTATCTATGAATTTAGACGACAAATGTATGGGTTAATCGCGTTAAATTGATAAAATGGCGTGGTAAAATATTATCGTGGCCAGCATCCAGGTCTACTGGCCTAGGAGGGGCATCAGGACTTTAGAAATCCTGTTGTGTCCCACAGGAAGATTTTAGCGTGTGCGTACGTACATGAGAACTGCATCGCAGCAGGATACAGGGGGGGTGCCTCTGGTTGTGGACAACCCAGGGCCTGCTAAAAAAACGCTGTTTACATAGTTTCGAGTCTATTTGTCACCGTTGCTCATGCTGGCATCTCGTCTTGTGTGAGAGGAATGGCAACATTCGAAACTTCGGATAACGTTTTTAGAATATTACCCCGCTGGCATTTAGGTGTGGAACTCCTTAGGGAAGGCCAGAAGACGATATTCGGCTCATAAGGAAGCATAATTCTCTAAAATCAATTTAAAAGAAAACTCAACAACCATTTCCTCCCAGGTGACGGAGATGTTCAATCTGTCAGCGGAGCGCGCGAGCACGGGCGAGCTGAACGTTCGCGTCGAGCGGAACATTTGCGTCGTGCTCGGCTGCATAGCGGAGAAGCTGGCGGGCCCGAACAGCGTTGCGGTGCTGACAGAGAACACGCTGGATTACCTGCTCACGTTCTTGGTAAGTTAATCAAAGTTATAAATACGTTTTTAGGGTTCCGTAGCCAAATGGCAAAAAACGGAACCCTTATAGATTCGTCATGTCTGTCTGTCTGTCCGTCCGTCTGTCCGTCCGTATGTCACAGCCATTTTTTTCCGAAACTATAAGAGCTATACTGTTAAAACTTGGTAAGTAGATGTATTCTGTGAACCGCATTAAGATTTTGATGCAAAAATAAAAAAATAATCTATATAAATAAAAATGAATTGATGTTCGTTAGTCTGATTAAAACTCGAGAACGGCTGGGCCGATTGAGCTGACTTTGGTTTTAAAATGTTTGTCGTAGTCCAGGGAAGGTCTAAACGGTGAGCAAATACGCGCGCAATATTTCCACGCGGGCGAAGCCGCGGGCGGAAGGCTAATAATAAATATTGGGGGCTCCCCATACTTAGAACTGAAACTCAAAATTTTTTTTTCTATCAAACACATACGTGTGGGGTATCTATGGATAGGTCTTCAAAAATGATATCGAGGTTTCTAGAATACTTTTTTTCTAAACCGAATAGTTTGCGTGACAGACGCTTCGAAAGTGGAAAAAAGTTGGTCCCCCCCCCCCCTCTAACTTCTAAAATAAGATAAAGAAAAATCTAAAAAAAACATATGATGTACATTACTATAAAAACTACCAACGAAAATTGTTTAGAACGAGATCTAGTAAGTAGTTTTTTTTAATACCTCGTAAATCGTAAACCGCTTATTACCGCGTAATCTTTTATCATACTAATAACTTAAATAAAAAATAATAATTTTAATTTCATAAATCAATGGTACGGAACCCTTTGTGCGTGAGTCCGACACGCACTTGGCCGGTTTTTTTATAAATAAATAAATAAGTAATTAGTATTTGTAACTGATTACTAATATAACCCCTGTGGGTAAAGTAACCTGTATTCTTGCTATAGACACAGATACATTGCACATACCTTAATTAATTTACCACTATATCATCCACGATAGTTATATTAGTTCACAATTAAAAATGCTGTAGCAGCAGTAAAATGAAACTATGTTGAAATGCGCTGCATAACTGCATTCAATTATGATGAGCACAGGGTGTCCTATTATACTCGTAGTATAACACGTTTTGTTGTGTTTTGTAGCAAGTTTTGTTCATAGTAACGTCTTCCGCTTTTTAATATTTTTATAAACGTGAGGTCAATGTCCCATTATATCTATATTTATTTCAAAATTTATTAATTTATTTGGTAATAATAATAGCACACAGCACAATAACCACCAAGGTTATAATGTAGTAATTAACCAATTATCCAGCCTATTCCACAGGTTATACAATATTCTTAGTACCTACTTATAAATATTAAAACACTGTAAGTACATCTAATCAAATTTTTGCACTAAATTAATTAATGGCTTTATCGCAGCATAAAAGTAGTTTACAACTTAAGTTTTTATTTTATTGGTGTTAATATCAACAATAAAACCATTGTATTATCGCATACATTGTATATCGCAGGTTTTATCAACTTGCTTAAAAGAAATAGGTACGTATGGAAAAACTCACTCGAATAAGCAACTAGTGTAAGTGGCGGCTGTGTTCAAATTTATATCTTTGAAATGTTTCTAAAAGAGCTTATTAGATGGCCAATTATACCTTTGATGTGTCATCAATGACTTATCGACGTACAATATTTTAAAAAATGCACTTTTCATTCTTTGAATCTCATGATTTGCTGCCCCTTACGACATCGATAGGAAGAATGGAAGTAGTCCCATTCTACTCAGCCAGAACCACACAGTAAATTTAAAGTATTTTCTGTCCGCCAAGAGGAGCGAAGCGAAATCCAAAAGCACTTCTTACTCTTCTTGAAGCGTTTTGTTTTTTTGAACCCTACTAATTAGTCCATTACAACCACAGATCACGCGTCGCGAAGCCTGCGTAGTGTTGTTCGCACTCATCGCTCTAGAGAAGTTCGCGCAAACCACAGAGAACAAACTGTCTATAAAACATCGCTTCGAGCGCGAGGCGGTGAATCCGCTTCTGATCCTTGAGGAGATGGCGGAGAGCGAAGACTATATCTGGAGGCAGGTCGGCTTCTGTGCCAAGTGGGCCCTGGATAATCTGTGTAAGTTACCAAAAATTCTTGCACTAGTCTGGTAGTCTATGCTAAGACCTTTTGCTTTTAGCTTTTGAAAAGAGACAGAACAGAAGTGTGAAACTATACATTGTTTGTTATTTTTTATCATGACGTCTACTATCTAGACAATAGCCAAACCGGTATGCTCATTGCCCAAGCGCACTAATGAAGGTATTAAAAAATATGTAACTAAATTGTACGGAAACGTCATACCTCGCTCACGTCGCTCTGCATAAAAACTTACACGCAGATAATGTATAACTAAATTGCTGGTATGCTCATGAATTCATTGAACTTTGCGAATTTTAATTAAATTGCTAGCATAACGCCAATGCGAAATGTGCTACGCCCTTAAGTTTGCGAGCGCGATTTCATATTTATGAAACTGGATATTTTATGTTGCACATGCATTTGAAGTTTATTGAAGTACATATTACCGTTATACCTAATTATACCCACAATGCTCATTCTCTTCTATCTGTCGATCAACCTGACGTTCTTTTACAGTCGTTGTCGAGGGCCGAAAACTGTCTTACGAAATCGTGGACATGAGCAACATCAACGTGATACTAAACTCGCATGACGTCAGCGAGTACCTCAAGATATCGAGCAACGGTCTCGAGGCGCGCTGCGACTCGTATTCATTCGAGAGCGTGCGGTGCACGTACCAGGTGGACGATGGCTGCTGGTACTACGAGTGCACCATTATAACACCAGGGGTCATGCAGATAGGATGGGCTACCAAGAACAGCCACTTCCTCAACTTGGTGAGTCCACAAAACTCCTTCCTTTTTCATCTAGCTACTTCCAGCTTCTCTTGAAGCCTTTAGCCCATCGAGCAAGTGGACATTCCTACGTTACGTTTGCTGATACCTGGTCTCCAATCAAGATTCGGTTGACTCCACCTTTCGAGGATTCTCCGACAGATATGACCGACCCACTGCAACTAGAGCGGCTTTTGTTTTAGTAGCTTTACTCGTGACGTCATCTGCTCAAGACCTGGAGATTTCGAGCGACGGTCTCGAGGCGCGCTGCGACTCGTACTCGTTCGAGAGCGTGCGGTGCACGTACCAGGTGGACGAAGGCTGCTGGTACTACGAGTGCACTATTATAACACCAGGGGTCATGCAGATAGGATGGGCTACCAAGAACAGCCACTTCCTCAATTTGGTGAGTCCACAAACCTCCTTCCTTTTTCATCTAGCTACTTCCAGCTTCTCTTGAAGCCTTTAGCCCATCGAGCAAGTGGGCATTCCTACGTTACGTTTGCTGATACCTGGTCTCCAATCAAGATTCGGTTGACTCCACCTTTCGAGGATTCTCCGACAGATATGATCGACCCACTGCAACTAGAGTGGCTTTTGTTTTGGTAGCTTTTCTTGTGACGTCATCTGCTCAAGACCTGGAGATATCGAGCGACGGTCTTGAGGCGCGCTGCGGCCACCAAGAACGGGCATTTCCTGAACTTGGTGAGTGCACTGCTAGATAAATATTCTTTTTTCATCCAGAAGCTTCCAGATTTTCATAAACTGATGGTCGGCTTAGCTACTGGGGCAGCTACTTCCTCAATTTGTGATTGCTTTCATCATTTCCGCCAGTGACAGTCCACTGCTGGACGCAAGTGCCAGCAGACTGCTAGCTCTCTTATTACAGCCGTAAGTCCATTGAGTAGGTGAGCGTATACACGTTTGCTGAGACGTGGTCTCCATTTAAGAACGAGCAATCTCCGCCTTTCGTGGATTCTCGTAACTTTTCTCGTTCCTCCTCTTAGGACCTCCTTCAACTGTAAAGGCTTCCACAGACCAAACGCGGGTCAGAAGCAGTGCGGGTCAGTTGCAGCGCGGCTGAGGCACACTGAAAGCAGCGCAGTTTCAAAGCAGTTCATCATCATCATCATCATCATTTCAGCCACAGGACGTCCACTGCTGAACATAGGCCTCCCTCAATGACTTCCACATCGCACGGTTGGTAGCGGCCTGCATCCAGCGCCTTCCCGCTACCTTTATCAGGTCATCGGTCCACCTTGTGGGTGGACGTCCTACGCTGCGTTTTCCGGTACGTGGCCTCCATTCCAGAACCTTGCTGCCCCATCGGCCGTCAGTTCTGCGTACTATGTGCCCAGCCCACTGCCACTTCAGCTTGCTGATCCGTCGGGCTATGTCAGCGACTTTAGTTCGTTTGCGGATCTCCTCATTTCTGATTCGATCTCGTAAAGAAACACCGAGCATAGCCCTCTCCATAGCACGCTGTGCAACTTTGAGCTTCTGTATAAGGCCTATAGTGAGGGGCCACGTTTCCGAGCCATAAGTCATCACAGGTAACACACATTGGTTGTAGACTTTCGTCTTCAGGCACTGGGGTATTTTGGACGAAAAGATATTGCGTAGTTTCCCGAACGCTGCCCAGCCGAGTTGGATTCGACGATTGACCTCCTTCTCGAAATTGGACCTACCTAGCTGGATCGTTTGTCCGAGGTAGACATACTTGTCAACAATCTCAAGAATCGAGCTCCCAACCGACACCGGGTAGGGCGCAACATGGACGTTCGACATAAGCTTCGTTTTGTCCATGTTCATCCGAAGGCCTACCTGTTGGGAAACTCGATTAAGGTCTTCGAGCATGGTGCCGAGGTCCTCCAGCGATTCTGCCATGACCACGATATCGTCGGCAAACCGAAGGTGAGTGATGTACTCGCCGTTAACGTTTATGCCGTATCCTTTCCATTCCAGGAGTTTGAAAGCGTCTTCCAATGCCGCGGTGAAGAGTTTCGGAGATATAACATCTCCCTGTCTTACGCCTCGCTGTAGAGGAATCGCCCTCGTGCTTTGCTCCTGTACTCGGACCGACATGGTGGCGTTTTTGTACAAGCACTTTAGTACCTCGATGTACCGATAGTCGATACGGCACCAAAGCAGTTGCAACGCGAAAATTAAATATTCGAAAACCGCTTTCAACGCGCTGCTACCGCCCTGCGTCCGGTGTGTCATGCTAATATGGCCGCCATAGTAATACAAATCGCGGGCCCGCGTTCGCGCCGCTTCTGTCCCGCACCCGCGCCGCCTCGTTTGTCGTTTGGCAGTTGCAGTGCGGCGCGGTTGGAGCGCGGGCCCGCGTTCTTTGGTGTGACATACTTCAAAGAGTTTCTTGTATTACATCTTGCGCGGGCCCGCATTAAAACTGCGCTGCTACTGCCCCACGTTTGGTCTGCCCAAGGCTTTATTTTGTGTAGGTATATCTTTCGAGCATCGCGCAAACAAAAGTTAATATAGTCATTCAAACAAAATAATATGCCCTGGAGGGAGAGCTGACCTCCTGGACGGGCATAAGCTCCAAGATCCCACGAAATTATTGAGGCAATATTTTCATTGCAAGTTGATCTGCTAATATTGACTGTATTGTGTTATCACCAGGAGGGCTACGGCATCGGGGATGACCTATACTCGCTGTCGTACGACGGCTGCCGTCGGCTCATCTGGTTCAAGGCTCGCTCGGCGCCCGTGAGCGAGGTCCGCGCCTGGCGCCCAGGCGACGTGCTCGGCTGCCTCATAGACTTCTCGGCCCGTGAGGTCATCTTCTCGCTGAACGGGGACCGCCTGCCCGCCTGCTGGGAGATCTTTGAGACCACGCGGTGAGGCCACATTTTACAGCGGAAGACTGAACAGTGAGACACTGCTCGGCTGCCTCATAGACTTCTCGGCTTCTCGGTCCGTGAGGTCATATTCTGGCTCAACGGGGACCGCTTGCCTACCTGTTGGGAAATCTTCGAGACCACGCGGTGAGACCACATTTTACAGCGGAAGACTGAACAGTGAGACACTGCTCGGCTGCCTCATAGACTTCTCGGCTTCTCGGTCCGTGAGGTCATATTCTGGCTCAACGGGGATCGCTTGCCCACCTGTTGGGAAATCTTCGAGACCACGCGGTGAGACCACATTTTACAGCGGAAGACTGAACAGTGAGACACTGCTCGGCTGCCTCATAGACTTCTCGGCTTCTCGGTCCGTGAGGTCATATTCTGGCTCAACGGGGACCGCTTGCCCACCTGTTGGGAAATCTTCGAGACCACGCGGTAAGACCACATTTTACAGCGGAAGACTGAACAGTGAGACACTGCTCGGCTGCCTCATAGACTTCTCGGCTTCTCGGTCCGTGAGGTCATATTCTGGCTCAACGGGGACCGCTTGCCCACCTGTTGGGAAATCTTCGAGACTACGCGGTGAGATGACCTTGTCCTACAGGTTACGGTGGTCTTTGTCGTCTATATTGCGCGACACCTGCTGGCCTACCGTCAGAATAGGAGAGATGTAGATCATCTTTTTGCCCTACGGAAACTGACGACCCACCTGTTGGGAGATCTTCGAGACTACGCAGTGAAACCACATCTTACAGGCAGTGCAGTGAGACATTAGCGCCCGAGAATATCATATGCAACAATTTAAAAGCAACTAACCCTGTGTTCTCAGGACTGTTGACATACAGTATACCGAATCATCAGATGTTTCCGCGCGCGAGCGATAAGGATGGGTAGCTTGGGGCCATTGAACGAAATTCTACGTGCTCGGCGACTGGACTTTAGTTTCACTGTTGATTTCTGTTCTTATTGCCTCAGGTTCGGTTTCTTCGCTGCGGCCAGCTTCATGGCCTTCCAGCAGTGCCAGTTCAACTTTGGACACGAGCCGTTCCGCTTCCCGCCAGCTGATCGAACCTTCTCATCGTTCAACCAGTTCGGGGAACTCACTGATGAGGAGAAACAGGTATACACACTCATAATCTGCCTTGTAAACAAATAAAGTTGATTATTATTGATACCGATTATTTATGCCTCTAATTATGCGAAAACGCCGGTCTTTAATAATTACGACAGCAAAACGATTTCAACACAAATCTCTGTATGCACTTTGCTACGTTACTGATTTCTTGCTCCCAGGATCTAAGTTCGCTTCATTCGCGTGGATGAAGCGAACTATTTATTTATTTATTTATCCATGAATAGAACGGTAGTACCAATTACACTATTCAAACAAAACGTAACAAAGTTCAGAATAATAGATCAAACTACAAGATCCACGCGCACTGTGAGACCTCATAGTAATGTTTGTGAATACGGGCGTAAGAGTAGGTAAATAAAGCTTCAACCACGCCAACGCGTGCAGATCGCCATCGCCGGCGCGATCATAGGCCGATGACAGGTCGCGCGGACTGTCATTGGCCTTTAAGGCATAACCAGGCCTGTTCATCTCCGCGAGTTTACATTGGAAACAAAACACGCACGATGGCCCACCTACAGGGTACTATTCGACAAGGCCTCACATATGAGCGAACATTGACTCACGCACGCGTATTCTTGTGTATGATGGAAGAAAATAAAGAAAATGGTGTACTAAATACTGTGCAGTATTTAACTGCCTAAATAATAATAAAAACACAGAATGTACTTTTTTAAGTTGCCTCAAGACACTGAGAGGTAAATAAGTAGTTAATATTATTCATGATAATTCATGCTAAATCATGTATTTCCTCCGCCATTTTCCGCAGTTTGGCACCTCACGTCACATCATTTTACCGAAGTCAGCCCTATAGCTTCGGCGCAGTGCCGATCACAGACGTTTGTCAACAAAATGGTGCTTGACTCTTGAGACAGGCTAAATGGACATGGCGCACAATTTTTGTTGAAGATGCCAATAAAAACTACAAAAAATTAGAATGATTACTGTATTTTTACTTTTTTGATATCTTTAAAAATGACTGAAATATTCAAGCTCAAAGTGCGCTCTTCCGCTTGGAGCGATTTTCCGCGCGGATTTTGAAAATGTGACGTAGTAACATGAAAAGCTGCATGTAAGATATTATCTGTGTACAATGGTTAGAATGGTTAGTAGGGGAGCCGAAGCGGGGATTTCGGGACTTACTAAAGAGTGGCAGACTAACATACAAGGAAATACTTTGTACCTGGTTGAGTACCTTGATGATTTTTTTATATAAAACGGCATTAGTTCTTATGCCTCTCACCCAAAAAATACCTCAATTAAGCCCAAATTTGAGACACGCAGTCAAACCTTGAGTGACGATGGAAACTAGCCTAGATGGAGGACATATGAAATTGAACTTCTGCTTCTTCATTGATGAAAACTTATCATTTACCATACCTTATCATTTTGTATTTCATTTTCAAGTCACTTTTTTTTCGCTTACTGTTTAAACAAAACGTGGATTTTTTTTAAATCTCAGGTCTTTTGAGCGCACTTCTGAACGATGTCTGGTTTTAATTTCACCCTGTTTCTGCTGTAGACTACCTCCAGGGTAAACAGTTATAAAGCATGGGATTCTTTGGGTTCTCGCCTTCACTGCTTTTAACGCTATTACTACTAGGTCTCCCGTGAGAGGGCAACTACTTTTATTTTTGATTTTTTACACTTAAAACTTCATTGTACCTATTGTTCACGCAGAACTAATCAAAGAAATACATTATTTAGTTTAGAGAATTTATTTTACTTTAGACAATTATATTACATTGAAATTGGAGTTAACGTGCCGGCCGGCAAGCCGGTTCGGTGGCTGATATAGATGACCTACGCTGAACTGTCCCACCAATCGCAATGACAGGGGGGCGCTACCATCGTTCAATTAGATGGTTTCCAACATGGCAAAAATCGGAACCAGCGATCCGGTATTGACGATGGCGCCCCACTGTCAATGTCATGGATAGGACACAGTATTTTGGAACTATAGGCGAGAGGGGGATACAGTGAATGGAAGAGAGAACGCGCGCGCGGACCGAATGAGATCAACCGATAGTGATGTGTAGCTGTCTGTCATAGACACCTATCATTTAATGAAAAGATGAACTAAAATTTTTCATCGCGACTAAAATATGCTTTGGCGCGTAGCCGCACCAATGCAGCGTGACAACTGCAGTTCGGACTTCATTATGCGTCCACTACACATACAATAAAATTCGAACTATCGCATATTTTTTCTTTCTAATTCTAATTCAGTAAAAAATGTTTTTGAGACCTTCATTCAAAATTCAAAAGTTATTGTCATATGACAGAACTTATGACCAGACTATGTACATTGAATAAAATATTTTTCTTTTTATCATCAAGTTTAGCAACCTAATGTTACTATGACACCCGAGTTAATCCACATTCAGCACCATAGCCTCCCCTTCTACAAGCCCCTCTACAAATGTCAAAATGTCACTTAACCCTTTTAGCACCAGTTTTCTTTTGTTTTTGAGAAGATGTAGGTAGTACCCAAATTTTTATTTCAGTTAAATTATAGTCCAGTCGTTTGGTACAAATTAACGTGGTTACCTGGAGAGTGTTCTGGGAGTTTTGAAAATTGGTGTTTAAATAGATTTCGCTATGCTCTCTGTTAGCCTGTTAGTTAAGTGTGATTGCCGCGCTCGTTGAGAAATTGGAAAAATGCTGCATTAGAGAAAGTTTTGATAATTTTACATATTTTCCTATTTCATCGTTACAGCCAAATGACGTCCACTGCTGGACAAAGGCGAGAGGCATTTGGGTTTTCCATAGGTTTTTTACAATGAACAGTCCTGAGCTGCCCGCATTCAGGTTCTACCCGCGACCTTTACCAGATCGTCGGTCCACCTAGTAGGAGGCCTACCCACGCTACGTCTTCCAGCCCGTGGTCGCCACTCAAGAAATTTTCTGCCCCAATGGCCATCGTATCTACGAGCTATGTGTCCCGCCCACTGCCACTTGATTTTAGCAATTCTGCGTGCTATGTCGGTCACTTTGGTTCTCCTGCGGATCTCCTCATTTCTGATTTGATCACGCATGGAAACCCCGAGCATAGCCCGCTCCATCGCCCTTTGGGTGACCTTGAGCCTTCTTATGAGGCCCATAGTAAGCGACCACGTTTCAGATCCTTAAACTTTCCTATTTATTTCACGACTAGCTTATGTCTGCGGCCTCACCCGCGTGAAATTCAGTGTCACAGATCGGCATAAATTATAGCCTATATGGTAATCTGGGTTACAAACAATAATATTGTACAGTTTCAACAAAATCCGTTGAGTACTTTTTGCGTGAAAGAGTAACAAACCTAAGACACAGGAATCTTCCTAGTAAGAAAAAGAAGTTTAGTTTATTCTTTTTATTTTTCCTCATTGTTTGTTATTATAAATATCATAATATTATCTGTTATGTTAGTGAGAAATAAACATGACTTTACTTTACTTTACTTTACTTTAAACATCCAGACATCCAAACTTTCGCATCCGCGACTTCGTACGCATGGACCTCGTTTTACTCCATTAGGGGTGGAGTTTCGTATAATCCGCTCTTAGCATCTATAGCGCATACGCATACATAAATGTAAAAATGGCTTAGTAGTGCACAAAATTGGCAATAGGTGGCATAATAATGGTTACTTTTGGGTTTGAAATGTGATTGAACGATGACAACTAACAACAGTTGTCAGTTGGGTAAAATTTTATTTTATTTGGAAAAAGACAAAAAGTGGTAAATGGGTTAACGTGCGGGGGCTGAAAAATCATGTTGTGACGTCACGCGCGAATATTGGAAATTTTTGAAAATTTAAAAAGGTCCGTAAACTTCTCGAGGCTCTATCTTCGGTAATACTGGATGGATTGAGGTGAAATAAAGACTAGTGTAATGTATGTGATCTAAACTTTAAATTAAATCATAATTTAACTTAATATTACAACTTATGCGTGTTGTCCATTACACCATATTGTTAATGACATTGAGCATACATTTTTTTAAATACCTTCGCGAAGTAAAACTTCTGTACGTAGTACTTATTATTGTTCTGTGGTACTACGTACAGAAGTTTTACTTCTGTACGTAGTACCACAGAATGGTGTAATTTAGCCTGTCTCAAGAGTCAAGCACCATTTTGTTGACAAACGTCTGTGATCGGCACTGCGCCCAAGCTATAGGGCTGACTTCGGTAAAATGATGTGACGTGAGGTGCCACACTGCGGAAAATGGCGGAGGAAATACATGATTTAGCATGAATTATCATGAATATTATTAACTACTTATTTACCTCCCAGTGTCTTGAGGCAACTTAAAAAAGCATATTCTGTGTTTTTATTATTATTTAGGCAGTTACATACTGCACAGTATTTAGTACACCATTTTCTTTATTTTCTTCCATCATACACAAGAATACGCGTGCGTGAGTCAATGTTCGCTCGTATGTGAGGCCTTGTCGAATAGTATCCTGTAGGTGGGCCATCGTGCGTGTTTTGTTTTCGATGTAAACTCGCGGAGATGAACAGGCCTGCCACTACGAGCAAGAGGCGGTTAAAAAACAAAGCTTCAACTACGCCAACGCGTGAAGATCGCCATCGCCGGCGCGATCATAGGCCGATGACAGGTCGCGGACTGTCATTGGCCTTTATGGCATAAGACAAAACCCTTAACTAAGAGACTGGGCATGTTATCGTGCGCAGGTGGTCCCGAGGCGGGTGCTGCTGCAACAGCTGCGCTGCTCCAGCGTGAAGGAAGACTCCTGCACGCTCTGCTTCGACGACACGCCGTGCTGCGTGCTAGAGCCGTGCGGACACAGGTGAGTCCACAGTAGGGATTTTATTTATTTATTTATTTAGGTACAGCAACAGAATACAAATTAGTTTTTATTTATTACTAGCTGACCCGGCGAACTTTATTCCGCCTTAATGGCAATAAATAAGCAGACTTTTTTTTTAATTTCGAACGGGATAAAAAGTATCCTATGTCCTTCTCCTGGCTCTAAACTACCTCCCTGACAATTTTCAGCTAAATCGGTTCAGCCGTTCTTGAGTTATAAGTGGTGTAACTAACACGACTTTCTTTTATATACGAGGGTGGTCTGAAAAGTTTCCGACCTAACATAGATACAAGATTTTTTTTCTTAAAATTTATTTTTATTTTTCTACATATTCTCATCTACAGTAATTAGTCGGCGCCAAAACTCGGATTTATTGCGCCTAAATTGCGCCAACAGAGCATTGGAAATGTTCATTCGAACACGTCGTTGGTCTGACGTTAGCAAACGCGGCACCCAACGCGCGGACAGCTTTCTCATGCCTAAATCTTGATTTAATATGTGACAAACACGTTCTTTGGACATTTTCATTGCCTCTGCTATCTCTCTCACTTTAATTCGGCGGTCGTCTAACACCATTTGGTGAACTTTAGCGATGTTATCGTCAGTAGTTACAGTTTTTGGACGTCCCGAACGTTCATCATCTCCCAAGCTCTTACGGCAACGTTTAAATTCGGCTGCCCAAAATTTTACTGTGGTAAATGACGGTGAAGAGTCCCCGTACACAGAATCTAACTCATCTTTGATTTGCTTAGGGGTATTCCCTTTCAAAAACAAATATTTTATGACAGTTTGATACTCGATTTTTTCCATTTTCACAAAAATACTCACATCGACTCACTCAAACGACTTTCAAATAAAAACCGCGCGTCAAAAATGGCTGAAACTTTGAAGTGTTGCTGTCAAAAGATGCACAATTACATTCCCTGACTTTAATTGATGTGTGCTGCCATCTTCACGTTGAGGTCGGAAACTTTTCAGACCACCCTCGTATGTTACAGGAAATGTATGAATTCTAGGAATTGTATACTATTCCTAGGAAATGTATACAATTCCGAAGCTATTTAGGAAATGTATAAAATATTGCTTCAGAGATTTTTTAATACGCACATATCCTAGGAAATGTAAACTTTTCCTAGGAATTTTATAGAATTCCAATATTGTATTAGGAAATGTATAAAACTAAGCGGCACAAGCGCGGTCGCGTGATCGGGTGTCCCTCGGTACGCCTAAAATTTCATTTAGCCAAACCACATTGGCCGATAGGTACTTTTAACTCACAATTATTATTGTTTAGCCTGATAGTTGTTTTCGCACTATTATACCTTTCTTTCGGCATCACGCATATTACGCTGAAGTATTGGAAATCCCTAATTTTAACATCTCTTTTATTAAACTATTATTGACATGAAGGTTTTAGTACTCCTGTAGCTGAATAACAAAGTCTCGGTTAGGTTAGGTTAGACTTGCGACCTTACACATACACAGCTGCCGCGGCGCGGTAGCGCCATTTAAGTTTCGGAGAACAAAAAGTGGCGTATTAAAAATAATTTTGTGTAAAAAAAAAATATCTTAATTACATTTCCGATTGCTGTTTAGGAAATGTGTAATTTTCCTAGGAAATGTGTCTAATATAATTTACATCACACATTTCCGGGTGATTTTAGGACTTATACACAATTCCTAGGAATTGTATACAATGACGGATTTCATACATTTCCTGTAACATATATATAGATTATGTGGTTTCGGTTATGGATACGGTTACGGATATTTTATATTTTTAACCCATTTAGACCGATAATTATTTTTGTAAATAATAATTGATTTCTCAGCAAGAACTTACAAAAGGAAGCATAAAAATCATGAAAAAAATATTTAAAAAAATAATCCATAAAAAGGGGGCCGTGGGGAGCCCGTACCATATAGGGTACAGTAGGTCTATATGCATGCAAAACATACTAGTTGTTCAAAGCAGGTTTTTATTTATTTTTGTATGATATAAAATAAAAATAAAATCACATAATCACCAGTATTACTCTTGGCATAGCTTGTAAGACGTTTTATGTGGCACTAATCACATTTGGTTCTTTTTTCCTACCTTCTCCAAAGTTAGTGAGGATAGCTGAAGAAGACCTGGCTTCTTCTGACTTGTTACGTTTATTGCTATCAATAACCGCATTTAACAATACGATGACGGAAATTTAGCAAATCCATCGAAGAAAACTCTGAGGATAATTATTTACATTGACAATATCTTTATCGCCTGAATCTTCGTCAGTCTGATAAGAAAGCAGTAAAAAAATACCAAAATTGCTTTGTTTGCTGAAATTATAATTTTTTTCTGGAGTTGTGGCAATCAAGTGAAGCATCAATAGCCTAAAACAATGAAAAATAATAAAAATTAAATTACATTTTCTCGCATGATTTTGCTTATGCATAGACCTACTGTACCTTATAGGGTACACCTATTTTAGACTAGAAAAAATGGTATAAAAATAATCTCAATAATATTTTTTTCGTAGTTATGATATCTATTGTACTTTATTTTTGAAATAAAATTGATAAATAATATAATTTACCATGAATAATATGAAATATACCTTCTTGAATACATTGTAAATATTTTTTTTGTTTTCTGTCGAGGAATTTTAAAAATATTTCCGAAACCACCTGTTAAAGCGCATTTTTAAATATTTTTATGTAAAATAATCACTTTAAGCTTACTGTCACAATCATTTTTACAAAATAACAACAGTTTGGTACTTCAAAATATTTTCAATAATATACCGTACCACATAGGGTACGGTAGGTCTAAATGGGTTAATAATTGATACTATAGTCTTTTTCACGTAAGATGATTCGTATGACGTTTCGAGTTTGAAAGTTATAGAGATGTCACATAACTAAACCATAGCGATTTATCTATCGATTTTTTCTAAGAGTTCGCAAAACCTACTTTTAGAGAAATATTTTGTATAGGTGTCATTTAACAAAAAACATATTTTTTTTTAATTATAAATATCTTTGTAACAATTTTTGTTGATAATATTCAAATTCCATGGACTTCATGTTCAAAAAAACGATTCCTAAAAAGTACTGGTTCTATTTCTTTAAATTAAAAACTATTAATTTATTTTCAATGCGTTTATTTAAGCCAAGAATCGAAAAATATAGTTGATTTTTGTGATGTTTTTAAGAACTAAGTATTCACTGCAATCGATTAATGAACCGCGGAAATAATCGATTTTGTTAAACAACAAATACCACAGCACTAAATCTATTCCGTTTCACACATTGCATACATTAAATAAAAAATATTTTTACATCGTATTTAATTAAAATATTAATCAACAGACTCAGGTTTTACTATATATTTCAAGACAAGTAGTTAACTTTTTTTTATTATATTGCTAATAAAATACAAATATTTTTCAAAAATATTCTGCATATGTAGTATGCGTAATATGGATAACCTTGAAGTGTCATACGGATCATCTTAGGTGAAAAGGACTATAGATGGCATTATTATAAAGGTAAATCAGGCTGTTATGCCTTTACATAAAATGCCATACAAAAAGCAATTAAAACTGCTTACATCCGAAACTTGAATCGGTTACGGTTTCGGATATTTTTTTATTTCGGATATCCGAAAATTTCGGTTACGGTTACGGATATCCATAACATCCCTGGTCCACAAGTCACAGAACAGAACAGAATTAAAGGGAGTTGTGTCAAAAATAGAAAACATTGACGTTTATTGACGACACAACGACGTCATAATGTAAACAATTGTAATGTTCATTTCTTGCGTAGTACTAAAGATTGTTCGAACGTTGAGTCAGTGCTCAATCATAATATGCGCTCATTATCCACTGCGGTATACTGATAGCGCATATTTTGATTACTTTGTTTGTGTGAATTTTTAATGCGACACTGAGTTTCGAAATCAGCGCATTAGTTGGCAACTCTCTATATCCCTAAGGGTGAGTCAGACAGATTCGTCATCATCCTTTAGGCGCATTAGGGCTAATTCTCATTATGGCAACCGACTCCCTAATCGACTACTTCTCATTGTGGCTACTTCATCATTTCAGCCATAAGACGTCCACTGCTGAACATAGGCCTCCCCCAATAATTTCTACAATGGCCGGTTGGTGACTGTATGCATCCAACGCCTTCCAGCTATCTATTCTTAAAACACGTATTAAAATGTTGAAGTTAGTTAAACACGCTAATCTCAAGAACTACTGGTTCGAATTACCGTGCCTTACAGGGTCCCTAATCTTCTAATTTTGAGTACATAATGGATGCAATAAAATATTGAGTATTGAATTGAACAAATATTTTAGAACTTTATCGAAGAAGGCCTATATATAGCCTATACAGGTTTCAAGCCGAATGCAGGTGATAGGTGAGGACTACACCTATCGATTTACCCCCGCGTATGTTCTACGATTTTTAAAATTGTATGACTTAGTAGGCTTTAAAATGTTTTTTTTTTTTTTTTGCTTGACTTTGAACACTACGCTACAACTTTTGAATTCAGCAGCAGTAGGTTTATGAGATTATTGATCAGAAGTGTCACATTTGCTTCATAGCGATAAGACCGCCTAGTTTTACCTTGTGTGTTCCTTTTCTTTCTGTTATGTTCTTTGATGTGCAATAAAGTGTATTTATTATTATTATTATTTGCTTAATATGCTGGTTTAAATTGAATAAAACATTTTTTATTTTTTATTGCTCCCAGGGGCTTCTGTTCCCTCTGCACGTCGCAGCTGAAGGAGTGCCCGATGTGCCGCGCGGGCATCCTGAACATCCGTCGCGAGGACACATGACAGAAGGCCTCCGCGTCCAGCGCCAGCGAACCCACCAGCCCCAACATCACCATGGACGAATCCTCCACGCCACGCTCCACCTCCTATGTGTTCCCTCCCCTCAATTAACCAGCTCCGATTTCAGCTTTACCCCATAGTCAAGCCAATATACTAGTCTGTTAATGGTTGACTTCAGTAGCTTCAATTTCTGAATAGGCTAGATGATTTCAATTATTTGTCCGTCACACAGAAAATATTAGACTCGTATTTTTTATTGTCTTTCATAATTAAATAATAACAGTGCTACATCGAGTTAAAATGTCGCGTGACGTCACTTTTGTGTAGATTTTTTACTCAAAAGTGACGTCATGCGACATTTCAACTCAATATAATACTGTAATTATTCGATTATGAAAAACTACATGTCCAATATTTTTTTATTGTCTGTCTGACGAACTAAATAGAATTTCGATTTCAATATACTAGTCGGATAGTGGTTGACTTCAGTAGCTTCAATTTCAGGCCCGTCCCATACGCAAACCAATACGCTGGTCTGGCAATGGTCGATATTTATTCGTAGTCACTCTCACGACTGTCTGAGACTCCTTCGTTTTCTGGACCATAGACACACCATTACGATACGCTAGTGTGATCACAGTAAGTTGACACACCAGTGTGACTGGTTTTTTTGTGAAAAAATATGTAACCTGGCATTTTATTTTTTCATAGTGTACTCTATGCTACTAGTCAAGCTCAAACTTTTTCATTTGATACCCTTATGGAGGTAATTTGTGCAAATTATCCGTATGTAATCCGCCATTTTATAGCGGCGGCCATCTTGACTTTACAATGATACAGAATGTATCAAATTATATTGTTATCTGAACAAAAGATTTTTACCAAATTAATATCAGTTACTAAATTTGACCCAAATAAAAACAGGGCAAGTTAAGTAATACAAAACCGTTTGACAACGCTAATTGGGTGGAAAGTGTGTTGATGTGATTACAGATAAATTAATTCACCACTATCACACTAGTGTGACATTTTTGTGTGACTATCGTTCAATTGTAGTACATTTACAGATTCAATTCTCTCAAACAACTATTCTGATAGATGTTGAAGTTAATTAGTACCTATTCAATGTGATCATAGCGATCATCTACAACTCTCTTTCCTTTAGATCTGTGTTAGCTACATACATACAGTGTTATATGTTATTATATGTAAGGTAGACATGATGTCAGTTTCAATAAGCGAATTGCCAATATCCTTGATCCTGTGTGTTTAACTATTCTGGATGTATACATAGTTCAATGGGCTTTTTAGGTAATAAGTGCGTGTATTTTAAATAATATATTATTATAATCTACATTCCTGTACCGCCAAATGGGCAGCTAAGACCCATAATATCCCAACATCGAGTTGCGTCTTCTTCTTCTTTGCTTGCATTCAAACCTCTTTCAGGGGTTTATTTGTGCTAATATCAAGTGGAAATTGACATAATTCAGAACAATAGAACATAGGTGTAGAAGTTTTGAAAGAAATCCTTAAAAGGCGTGTCTGTCAGCGGCATGAAATAGCAAATTGTTTGGCGAGCTTATTTCCAAATGATAGATGAACCTTGTATAATCCAATTGCGATTTAAATTAATTTTTTTCACTGTCGACATAACATCATAGCTCATAATTTAATAGTCCAGTCATTTAAGCTTAAATTAGGTAAGAATCTCGGAATTAGAGATACCCAGCTGTAAGTCTGTAAATACTTGTATATTGACACCCTAAAAGTTGTCTCAAAACCTACATATGGTAGGGTGTAAGCAACTATTAAATTTTAAGGTCAAAGGTCACAAAAATCGGTTTTTTGCGCTTTTTTTGGAAATATCTCATTTCCTATGGGTTTTTTGCTATTTGTATTTATTATCAATATTGTAGAATACTAAATTCTCTACAAATTTTGTTTAAAAAATTTTTTTATACGGTGAACCGTTTTCGAGATAGAGGGCGGAGAGCGCGCGGTCACTGCATCACTTCAGGTCAACTTAAGCGGTTTAGGTTTTTCATACAAAAGGATTTTCCCGCTAATTCCCGTGGGAATTTCATTAATTACTTGTTGTAAATAAGCTTTAAGTTTACTAAGGTACCTACATGCCAAATTTCAAGCGTCTAACTTCCGTTAAGCGTTTAGATTTTTCATACAAAAGGATTTTCCCGCTAATTCCTGTTCCCGTGGGAATTCCTAAGTAAACTATAACCTGCCCAGGTGTATGAAGAATAATTGTACCAAGTTTCGTTAAAATCCGTCGAGTAGTTTTTGTTTCTATAAGGAACATACAGACGGACAGACAGACAGACAAAAATTTTACTGATTGCATTTTTGGCATCAGTATCGATCACTAATCACCCCCTGATAGTTATTTTGAAAATATATTTCATGTATAGAATTCTGTCCGTCTGTATGTTCCTTATAGAAACAAAAACTACTCGACGGATTTTAACGAAACTTGGTACAATTATTCTTCATACACCTGGGCAGGTTATAGTATACTTAGGAATTCCCACGGGAACAGGAATTAGCGGGAAAATCCTTTTGTATGAAAAATCTAAACGCTTAACGGAAGTTAGACGCTTGAAATTTGGCATGTAGGTACCTTAGTAAACTTAAAGCTTATTTACAACAAGTAATTAATGAAATTCCCACGGGAATTAGCGGGAAAATCCTTTTGTATGAAAAACCTAAACCGCTTAAGTTGACCTGAAGTGATGCAGTGACCGCGCGCTCTCCGCCCTCTATCTCGAAAACGGTTCACCGTATAAAAAAATTTTTTAAACAAAATTTGTAGAGAATTTAGTATTCTACAATATTGATAATAAATACAAATAGCAAAAAACCCACAGGAAATGAGATATTTCTAAAAAAAGCGCAAAAAAACGATTTTTGTGACCGTTGACCTTGAAATTTAATAGTTGCTTACACCCTACCATATGTAGGTTTTGAGACAACTTTTAGGGTGTCAATATACACGTATTTACAGACTTACAGCTGGGTATCTCGAATTCCGAGGTGAACTTACTATAATGACTGGACTATAAACACATTTTACAGCAACAGTTAGACGAAGTCAAAAATTGCAGAAAACCTAAAAATAATTCTTATTTCAACAGCATAAATTATTTAATTACGTGTCCACCTGTGGACCAGTGTAACCAGTTTTTTGATATCTTATCGTGTCCACCCTGTATACTACACTTATGTTAATATCAGCTAGAAATTACATTAGATTCGTTCTAACGTTGGGTTGTTTGCGTTTAAAAAATCGTGATTTGCTCAAAATTTTAATAGGTTAAATATCTGCTGACTTGTGAGGATTTTTGAAGTTTCTTAATTTACTTATACAACGAAGCCTGAATCAGTGGCATTTGCTGATATAAATTCGAGAATAGCAAGAGACTAGACAAGTTCGCTAATTAAAATTATTTTTCTTTAGTGGTAAGTTCAAAAACATCGGAATTCAGAAAATTTAAAAGAAACTTAATCTTAAATAATATAAAGACCAAAATATTATATCATTCTTTTAGGGAGAGGAGGGGCTCCTAGAGGCTCCATAATGAGGTACTATCAGCTAAGCGAGACGAGGCTCAAGCCAGTCCCCGGTGCTATGAATGCCTAAATTGATATTTCATAAAAGTAGGATAGTTGACACCTTTATAATTATGTTGACCATTTAGGGATGGGATCGCAAGAATGTAATTAATATTGGATTCACCACGTTCACTAACACCCGTATTCACAAACATTACTATGAGGTCTCACAGTGCGCATGGAAGCACAGAATCCAAAAAAGCTATTCATAGACAATACTTGAGTTGCAGAGTGACACAAACGAACAAATCACAGAGATCTAGCGTTCGACTTCGCATAGCGTTGCTGCTACACTTAGGCAAACATCGTTTGTGAATACGGGTGTAAAACTTACTTACATCGGTGATTAAAAATTGGGGCGTATCGTATATTTATGTTCTATAAAAGCCATCTTTCTAAAGATCTCGTAAAGCTGTATCAGGCATTGGTCTGACACAACCAAGTTCGAGAGGGAAGACTTTCAGCAGGACTGTTATTGCAGGTGCATATTAAAATTCCATACAACTTCAAGCATACATTCAGGTTCTTGATTGGTTGAAGTTATAGGTATGTGTTACATTCAAAACTCATAATCGGTCAATAACACTTTTGACTGGAAAAATCAATCATCAAAAGTGATATTGACCAAGAGCATCAGTCAAAACTACTTTTGACTGATTTTTGCGGTCTGACTGTAATATACAGTGTGTCCGGGCTTGTAGTGATCAAACTTTAAGGGCAAAATCTAGGGACAATTTTATCGATAAAAATACTTCAAATTTGGGGCCTGACCCATTTCTCGAAAAATTACATCGATTTAAGTTTTTAATTTTTAGTTTACACCTCTTCTTTAAAAAACAAGTGAAAGCGTGGGTAGTTTAACATTAATAGGCAAATATTTTATATCATGCGATAGCCAATAAAATTATCTATTAGTAGAAGAAGAAAATAGACACAAATTTCATACATTTTATGGGAGTAACAATGGATTGAATTAGAAAAACACATTACTTTTTTCACTTCTTTTTCAGTTATTTTCCAACACAAGAAAAACCAGGTCGTTAAGGTATGTTTTATTTGCATTGTATTTTTAGTATTTGAGCTATTCTACAAAACGAATGTAAATTTATTAGTCTACGTCTATTAGTTTCGACGTAATTGTTGAACAAAGATACCCCTTCCCAGCGGTTTCCATAGTAATCGGAATAGGTTGTGTGATTCTTTCAGGCAGTGCATTTTCGCATGTCGCGTGCGCTATGGAAACCGCTGGGAAGGGGTATCTTTTTTCAACAATTACGTCGAAACTAATAGACGTAGACTAATAAATTTACATTCGTTTTGTAGAATAGCTCAAATACTAATAATACAATGCAACTAAAACATACCTTAACGACCTGGTTTTTCTTTTGTTGGAAAATAACTGAAAAAAAAGTGAAAAAAGTATTGTATTTTTCTAATTCAATCCATTCTTACTCCCATAAAATGTATGAAATTTGTGTCTGTTTTCTTCTTCTACTAATAGATAATTTTATTGGCTATCGCATGATATAAAATATTTGCCTATTAATGTTAAGCTACCCACGCTTTCACTTGTTTTTTAAAGAAGAGGTGTAAACTAAAAATTAAAAACTTAAATCGATGTAATTTTTCGAGAAATGGGTCAAACCCCAAATTTGAAGTATTTTCATCGATAAAATTGTTCATAGATTACGCCTTTAAAGTTTGATCACTACATGCCCGGACACACTGTATATTTAGACTACTCAAAGGAATCTTATCTATGACTAAAATTGAATCGAGCTTCGAAGATTGTTTTTTAATATACACCTTAGGTTCATATTAGGTATCAAGCGATATTAAAATATGAATGTACTTACACTCATGAATCTTTTTAGTTTGTTTTAATTTTAATGCACTTTGGAGAAAATTGCGACATGACTTATCTTGAGTGTTAGATTCATATTCGGATATCATTTTTTAATACGGACCATAATGTAACCGACCTGCCGAGTATTGTTATTTTCTCTAAATTAAAGACTTTTAGGCCTAAAGAAATTTACACAAGTGTTGTCTTGTGCTTGTCAGTTATTTTTGTATATTTACGTTTAGATATGTTATGTAAGTACGTAATACAAATAATTGTTTTAACTAAAAAGCTGATATTATTATTTTTTCTTGCGAGTAAGCAGTTTATATTTAAGTATCCCTTCAGTGATTAATATCACTTAATTCTTAAAGCTTGTCATCAAATCAGTGCTTTACAGAAAAATATATGGGTATGAGGTTGTAATATTGCACATAAATAGTTGCTATATTTTGTGACAAATGTAAATAAAATCCATTTATTCTCAGAGATATATTGATAAGTCTGCAAAAAGAGCGAATATGAAATTTTGAGCGTACTTCTATGGTTTTTTGTATCAGTTTTTAATTCATTTTAACCATTCATTGATCTTTGAAGATTACACTTAAAATTTTATTATTCGGGTATATCAGACACACTTAATCAGTAAATATCGATTTACTATGAAGATGTAGTCAAGATAAATAGTTTTCTTTCCATGAATTATCGGTTTCATATTCGCTCTTTATATAATGCAATATACTATAGATATAGTATTCATATACACATTATTATTCACAAAAAACAGAGTATGTATTTACAAAATATCACATCCTGCATCAAAATGTACAAAGAATATAATATTGAAACGTTAAAACCGCGTTCATCTTGCAATCTACGAAACCTCGTAAAGGTTTTTTAGGCTATGATGAGATACTGGAATCACTAAACTACTGGTATTTATTTTCACCATGGCAATGTGTATACGATAGTTTCCTTCGTCATCTCCTTTTTTAATGGCATTAACAGTAATTTTTATTAACACTACACAATTGCTTACTGGTCCTTTAGTTTATACTAGAGAATATGCTTTTGGGCGATATTTTTCTGGATAGAATCAACTCTAGCTAGACTTCATACGGTTTCAGCATTCCCATATTATGAAAGCCCTTAAGTGCACGTCCATACGAAGAACCCTCCAGATTTGAAAACTAAATTGTATGAAATATTTTTGTACCAATAAAAAATAAACCTATTTTAAAACTAACACGTACCTACATGACAAGCTTGTAATAAAGGACTATAGTTAGCATTTAAACATATTGTTATTTTTACCTAAAGTTATGTATGTATGTAGATAGATAATCGTGAATGAAACCTGTGTACTTGGTTTCAGTTATTTAAATAGTCTGCTATTTGATTAAATCAAGTTTAAATTATGGTTTTATGTGTTTATTAAGGTAAAAAAACTGGTACATATGAATGTAACTATGTACTTACGCAAAATCGAAGGTAATTGCTGATATGTCACTTGTATCGAAACTACAACCATCATTGCAATTTGTGTTTATTACGATGAATTGTTACATAAGCAAATTTTATTGACTTGGGTATTACTCACAGTCTCTTATTTTTATCTTACCTTGTAGGAATTACTGCGAAAAGATACAGTAATATCTGTGGTAATATCTTCAAAGGTGCGAATGGTCCTCGCTTCCAGCTTTATTATTACAACATTTAGTGAATAAAAAGTGTCTAATAGCTTTCTCTTCAGCATGTAAAAGTTGAACGTACCGGCCATGTTACAATGTGTTCTTGTTGACTTAAGCCCAGAACACACGGTGAAACGCAACTGCAACGAAATTTCACCGTCTGTTCTGGGCCTTACTAGTGTGACTTCAACCACATGGCCTCATCCCGAAGAGGAAATCATAATGTATCAAAATATATATTAATTAACCATATTTAAATAGGCTTCATTCTATATGTATTTAAAATGTTATGCAGTTTTAAATCCGCTGGTGTATTGATGTAATATATGTTAGAATCAATATAGTTTTATTCTGGGAACGTAAAGGTAATAAATAATACATAATAACTAAAAAAACTATGTGTTAGCATTAAAATCAAGACATGTTATAGCCAAAATGTTCCGAACTATAATTTTATTCTTCAAGGTAGGGAGTATTGCCCCATTGTTACTATGCATGTTATGTACGAATTTATTTTACGGTTCTAGAATATCACTGTTGTTGTTACCTTATCATCCTGTATGATATGTATACAGTGTATTAAATTGTAAAGGTAGATTAAAAATATATTTTCTTACGAATACTAGTAATTGTAAGAAAATATCAAACTTTAGTGACAAATATTGAAAATATTAGTTAGTACCTACATAATGCAAATATCTTCTTGTTGTTTAGTAACAAAAGTAACTATCCTGGGCCTAATTTGAACATTGATTCAGATTAATACTAAATTAAACAATTGTGAAAATTATATTTGACAATCATGTGACCTAATGAAGATGTTTATTCTCCGTAGAAACTAAATAATCACGCAAATAAAAAATAAGCTTACAGCTGGGAAGCATAGAAATGTATATTCATAATATTATGTAACTAATTCATTGTTGTGGCTGTTTAAATCGAATAATGGAAAGATAATATTACCTTCTGAATGTTATATGTCAATACTATTATGTAATACTTGATTATGTTACTTCGTAAATTCGACAATTTTCCAATCGATTTGTGCTTAATAATACCGAATAATAAAAAAGTTCTGTAGTTCTACTTCTATTATGTTATTTAGTTTAGTGCGTTCCAGTTAGACCTTAATTACTTTATTTTGTATGTTAATTTAATTATAGCGAACAATTGCTACAAAAGCTGATTTTGTATTGTTAGCTATAACGCAATTGTTTGCATTATGTATGTGTAAAGTATCGAACTACTTGCTTATGAAGATTATTTTATTTTTTATACATCTACCTAGTTGTTAAGTACTATTATAGACAACAATGTTTCTAACTGGTAAATATACAGGGTGGAAACGATAAGTGATCTCATTCGATTATTTCTAAACTATACAAGATATCGAAAAACTGATTACTGATCCTGAAAGTGCTTCACGAGCTCTTTCAAACGATATCAGTAATAGGTTACAGAATTAACTGGATCTATCCGAAAATTCAATGTTTTCAGCCTCCATACTAAATGTATGCCACTTTGCCCGGCACACAATATAAGAAGTATTATTTTTTTATTTTAAATCATAAACACTTTAAAATTAACTCCTAAATTGCATTCTTATTTAAAATTATTCATGGAAAACATTGGTTTTAGGCTTTACTTGCTATAATATTATCAAGACATGAGCGCCATGACTGTGGCAGTAGTAAATGTATGGAAGCTAGAAACATTGAATTTTCGGATAGATCCAGTTTATTTTATAACTTATTATTGATACCGTTGGATAAAGCTCGTGGAGCACTTTCAGGATCAGTAACCAGTTTTTGGATATCTTGAATAGTTTTTAATATTATGTGGTTTTACTAAATGTATGGAGGCTGGAAACATTGAATTTTCAGATAGATCCAATTTATTTAGTAACCTATTATTGGTACCGTTGGATAGAGCTTGTGAAGCACTTTCAGGATCAGTAACCAGTTTTTGGATATCTTGTAATAGTTTAGAAATAATCGAGTGAGATCACTTATCGTTTCCACCCTGTATGTATTTTCTCATAGAGGCGTTCAGCCTGTATCTATACATGCGTTTCTATTTAGGACGACATGCTTGCTTTTTGTCAAACATCCATATAATGGCAGTTACATGATTGTATTTACTTTATTATATTTAGATAATATATTACATAATATGTATTTCAAAAGATGTTAACGCTGTTAAATGTCACAAAACTATTAATAAACGAAATATATGTAAAAAAAAACCTATTATTTATTTACAAGCTTGCTGTAAATAAGAAGAAATGGTTGGTGGAATGCGTTGCAGACCGTTGTACTTGTGTCTGCTGTTCTGCCTCAAATAATCAAACAACCACATGCAAAAATAATTTGCAAATAGTAAATCCCAACCCATAGTTCCATGGGTGTGGTATGGTATAGTTGATTTTTAGGGTTCCGTGCCTCAAAAGGAAAAAACGGACCACTTTGTTGTCCGCCCGTCTGTCACCACCCTTTTTCTCTGCAACGCGTGGAGCTATCAAGCTAGCCTTGGAGCTGTGAAAACATCAAACTTCTAAGCCGACGCAATCAAAAGATACAGCCGTTTATGCCGCAAATTTTCGCAATTTTCGACACTCACAAGGGAACAAAAACCTACAGGTAGGGTTGCCAGGTCCAAAAACACAAAAGACGGATTCAGTCCTTAATTTGGCCGGACATTTCACCTCAAGACACAAGAGTGATAAGTATCATCTTCGAATCGATAGCCCAACATCCTGATACGCGCATGTGTGCTCGATATTATTCTGTGGCTCGATTTTCAACTGGCATGGCGTGGCGCGACAGCCACATATAAAGCCAAACAAAAACCGGACTAGACAATATTTGGCCGGACAAGTCCGTAAAAAGCCAAACATGTCCGGCTAAATCTGGACACCTGGCAACCCTGCCTACAGTTCCCGTGAACTCAGAATCTTGTTTGGTAGAAAGCAACGTCTTATAGCATATCTCATATCATATCATTTTCTGACATTTGCATGACATTCAATTAAAATGATACTACTTTTTAATATTAAAAAATATAACCTAATATTTTATATTTGCACATCGTATGTACGATAGAATATGTTGGGAACTTCCCTCTCTATAACCATTTGTAACCGTATTCTCTCAAATAAATGATTTTATGTATTTATTTATTTCATAGATGAAGGAAAAATTGTGAAAGCCGTAAATTTTTAGTTACATCATTTAATTAAAATATTTTGAATAATTTTAAACTACCCCTTTCCACACGAACTCGTAGAGGTATTAAATTGAAATTCATATCAAATTCTCAAGTCTATAATACCTTTAAGCTGTAACAAAATCATAGTTATATACCTACCTACAGGTTGTACGTACGGAACCCTCGGTGCGCGAGTCCGACTCGCACTTAACCGGTTTTTTATAATAGGTACATTATGTGTAACCAACGAAAAACTACTAGTAGATGTTAGCAGTTGAGACCACGGGCACAGCATGAGTTAAATTTATAGTATTTACTTGTTTTTAGTAAGTACATAAAGGAATGGCTTGATGCCTTGCCAAGACTTGATTGCATCAGCTCTACGTCCTTACATTTGTTTAGGTCAGTTTTCTTCGATATTCGTCATTTTCGGAATCCTACTTCCTGCTAATATTATAAACTAGCTGACCCGGCCAACTTTGTTCCGCCTTAATGGCAATAAATAAGCAGACTTTTTATTTATTTCGAACGGGATAAAAAGTATCCTATGTCCTTCTCCTGGCTCTAAACTACCTCCCTGACAATTTTCAGCTAAATCGGTTCAGCCGTTCTTGAGTTATAAGTGGAGTAGGTAACCCAAAAACGTATTTTGTTGAAACTTTATTGTTTACTAGCGGCTGCCCGCGACTTCGTACGCGTAAATCCCGTTTTACCCCCTTCATCTATCTTACTCGGTTTAGATTTTTTCATACAAATGTTATTTCCCGCTAACTCCCGTTCCCGTGGGAATTTTGCAATATCCTGTTGTAACTAAGCTTTAAGTTTACTAAGGTACCTGCATGCCAAATTTCAAGCGTCTAACTTAAGCGGTTTAGATTTTTCATACAAAAGGATTTTCCCGCTAATTCCCGTTCTCGTCGGATACTCCTAAGTATACTACCTATAACCTGCCCAGGAGCATGAAGAATAATTTGTACCAAGTTTCGTTAAAATCCGTCGAGTACCTAGTTTTTGTTTCTATAAGGAACATACAGACAGACAGACAGACAAAAATTTTACTGATTGCATTTTTGGCATCAGTATCGATCACTAATCACCCCCTGATAGTTATTTTGAAAATATATTTCATGTACAGAATTGACCTATCTACAGATTTATTATAAGTAGGTATAGGGGTATTTCGCCGAAACAGTAAATTTTCTGTGTCCAGGCAGGCGAACACATGTTTTTTTATATTTATATGTATAAAACTATTTTTATGGGAAAGTTAATCAAAAGTTTTATTTGTTTTTGCTATTACAATAGCAGAAATTACAAATAATACCGTAGAAAAACTTAATCAAAAGTCGTTTTTCTAATTTCCTTGTTATGTCCATTACTGTTGTTTGCCAAAATGAAGGCACATTATAACAAATTGAAGCGTAATTCCATTCTAATGGCACTCTCTTTATATTTGAGAAACGTTTGGCTATCGGAAAATAAAACTTTAAATGTCAAATACTTATAGGAAGGAAATAAAGTGAAGTTAAGTTCTTGTCCAAGTGAAAAGAATGATTTCCCTGGGTCTTCTTTTCGACCATTTTAGTAACGAAACGAAAGAACTTAGAATGTAATGCACTGCACCGTTACACTCGGCCATTTCGTCCCAAGAGGCCATCGAGGCAGGACAGTACTTCGTTGATCAGTTTCGCGACAAATCGCATAAGTAGGTCCCTCCTTGGGTTTTTGTTTACTAAAAAGTCAATTTCTTTGGACGGTTTTTTGCAGCTAAACAATGGATTAATTTTATTGTTTATTTACACAGATGTAGTGTCTGTAGGGGTAAACCCATGATTTAAATAGTAAATGCATAGGGTAAATAGGTTTTTGTCTGTGGTGTCTTTTAGGCATAAATCTAATTTCTTTGGCCCTAATTTCCTTGTTTTCTGTGGCATAAAATTTCCTATGAAATTATAAAAGATCATTTTTAATTCGGCGTAAAGTCTAATTTTGGGTATTTCTTTATTGGAATAAGTTTAAAATTTTTAGAATTTTTAGAAATGGGTATCAGAATAGATATAGAACAACTTGTTTTTAACTCTTAACCCAATCTACTGAATTTATCTTCCTTAGTTGTGTAAAAAGGTCGTAATGATACAATATTCATTGGTATGTTTGCTTGCGAAGGTACACAAAAATGGGTCGAACAAAAAAAAGCAAACCACAGAAGAAAACTTAGAGAAAAAAAATATTTATAATAATTTCCTTGGCTACCAAAAATTCATGACCTTATAACTTTGTTTCTAAAACGAATTATGAGACCCCTTTTAGTTATATTAGCTTAGTTTTGGCTACTTAATACAATGGGAAACTAAAAATAGTTAAAAACAAAAATATATTTCGTACCAAGGAAATTAGGCAAAATTGACCATTTTTAGCGAAATACCCATAGATAACTTAGAATAACATATAGCTACAATTTATGACGATCTGTGCCAAACTGAATTGCATGTGGGTGAAGCCACGGGCAAAAGCTAGTACCTACAGTGTAACCTCTATAACGACACTCAAGATACTGAGCATTTTTCGACGTTATAGAGAGTTAGAGTTGTCGTAATATAGAGTGACATAGTAGAGCGGATAGAGAACAAGGTAAAGTAACAAATTCAAGAGATTTCGACGCTACAGTTTTTCGTATAATCGAGTGATGTTATAGAGTTTACACTGTTTTCTATAAGCTACGCAATTCAGTGTATAAACTTTAAAGGAACGCCTTAACGATCTTTACACCCTTTTTTGTCGATATTGACAGCTGTCTTTAAAATAACTGTTTTCTCCGATGACTATATGCATATAAGATAGCAAGGTACCACAATGATGTGTGCTGCAATAGCCGAGGTTGCAATCCTAATAATTCTTAAACAGCCATAGGCCATCTTTAGTCACTTACCTACTTACTCATTATACTTACCACACCGCCAAATCTGCACGGGGGCTGCATAGTATAGTGGTCCAAACTAAAGCCCGTATTCACAAACGATGCTGTGAAGCAGCAAATCGAACGCACAGCCTTGAATAGAGCTCTGTGATTGGTTCTTCACCCTGTGCGTCCACGCGCACTGTGAGACCTCATAGTAATGTTCGTGAATACGGGCGTTTAACTGATCAGTAGTTTTAGCAGATATTTGTCCAGCTTGATTAAAATTTAAGTAATGGGATAATCCTCAACTCTTACCAAGTACAGTCAGCGTCAAATAGTTCGTGACACCAATACTAGTCAAAAACATGACAACATAACCTACTTTATTCCAACTGTAACAAAAACGTATTGAAAAGGATGATGGGCATATTGGGCGTTAAACCAACAGAAACAAAAAGTAAAGCTTAATACTAGTACTTCAATTCATAGTATGACAACAATCCTGAAATACGCGGGGATACGGAGATAGAGGTCGTTGAATATGCAAAGTTTCCATAGTATTTCACATCATATTAAGGTAATAAAAATAGTATTAGCTCAATTAGATTGCTTTTATCGATCATATTGAGCGTATTGTATCATACTTACTATCCATTCTATCGATTTAGTAAGTATGTATACCTACCGAATAAATCATAATCGATTATTCGATTGCAATAAATCGATTATATTGCTGAAAATAAGGAATCGAATTAACAATCAAATGATAGTGATGATGTTCAATAAAATCGATTAATCGAATTGTTAATCGATAAATCATTATTTGACAGTATCGATTAATAATCGATCCGTGATCGATTATGCGACAACACTACAACTTAAATGGTAGAAATCATATTGAAATATGACTGTGTTCGTTCATGTCATTTCTCTAAATGGTACCTAGGTATGATCCTACGCTCATAATGTAGAACATGGTTTATTATATACCATTTTGTTGGCCCCACTCCTGAACTGTGTTAGCGCAATAAAGCACCTATTACTATTATATATTATGTCAATTTCCAAGCAAACCCGGGAGTTTTTGGTAGTTATTTATATGAAAATATATTTCTGATACTAAGTCCTAACAAATAATAGTAGTTACATTTCTGTTGGTTTTACGCCCAGATTCCATAGAAAAGTGCCCATCATCCTTTATTGGTTACTATGGGTGTCACGAAAGCCAACAAAACCCAACCAGTGAAGGTTGAGTCAACTTCGGAAGAAAATTATATTCTTGATCAAGTACCTAAGTGGTTTTTCCTTATTTATTTCTTGAATTCACAATAAAACAAATAATAATATTTTAAAATCATATTGTACTCTGTATAGTTTTAATCAATTATAGGATGTGTGTGTATGTGAGTAGTATGTATATCTATGTCTCTCTTTTTAAAATCATATATTATGGTTGCCATACACGTTAGGGTTTGTATGATGGTTTTGACCGTACATGCTTAACCGACATGCAAACCCTAGCGTGTATGTTATAAAACTGTACAGTTATTGGTGCGTGTACATGCAACCTAACGAATATCAAAAAATATATTTTTGCCGCTCGGTTATGTTTGCGTGTGTGCGCCCGCTCATGCTTGCATGCACAGTTTTCTCTCAGTCTCCTATAGTCTGTGGCAGTGAATGGTGGTGAATATTGAAGACACTCTCATGTGTTCTCTCTGTTTCAAGAAATCTTAATGTTACTGCTAGGTTTGGGCTGTGCGTTGATAGATCACTATGTCAGTCAGTCAGTCACCTTTGAGTTAAATAAATTTAGATTGTACAATGTACATGTAAACCCTAACGTGTATGTGCTATAGATAACTCGGTTATACCTGTCGATTAAGCATGTACGGTCGTAACCATCATGCAAACCCTAACGTGTATGGCCACCATTATGTAGTTAAATTGATAAGGTTATGCATAAAGAAAAGGTTGTAATATGTCGATTAGGTAAGTATGAGACGATTTGAAGTTAAATGAAAAACTTTTTAATTGTATTTTATTTTATTAAGAAAACCAACTGCGTAGTGCAATTTTTTACAAATCTAGTATATAACTATGAGTAATATCTTTATTTGAACGTTACAAACAGAATACTTAAAGCTATTTAAATAGTAGTTTACAAATCGTAAAATACTTAAAGAAAAAAACTCATAAAAATTTGATCTCTTTTTGGGGCCTTTACATGTCTTATAATCTTTTTACCCCAACGCTTCGCACCACTGTCTACCGGTTGAAATAAATAAATAAATAGAAATATCAGTTGTAGGTAAGTTGTTGATTCAGGCAGTCCACGCATTCTTGTATGGTGTATCTTAATGCGTAGATTGTCGTCACTCCCTGAAGCGTTGTCGCTGACCACCGACCTGTAACCCAGAAACAAAAGGTTCTATTAGTTTGATACGTTGAAAAACTATTTAAGTTTATGAATATTAAATAATACAAGTAATTATTACACAAAAAGACCAAAAAGTACACAAAAATACAAGTAGATACAAACAGATTAGGCAAAAAGATGCAAAATAGTAATAGCACATAATAATTATACCTAATTTTAACACGACAAAAGAACAGGTATCAATACATAAAAAACATTAACAAGTTATCATAAAAATAGAGCACAACAAATTATAACAACAAAACAGTATCCAGTAGCAGTATAAAAAAGTGAAACGGTAAGTGACAGAAATAATCGAAATTGTTTTTGAAAATCGAAATAACATACACAAAAAATCAAAAAGTATGTGCTTGTGCACATTAAAAATTACATTAATATGCCAACTTTCAGCTCAATTGGAAAAAGTAAATAATTGAAACATGGTTTGCAAAAGGACATCTAAACATACATACGAACATTGTTAAATAAAAGCTTGTAAGATCAACGACGTTCCAGATGAATGTGGGAGGTAAGGAGTCAACAAAGCTGGCTGTGATATGTCGGTACTAACAGCACACCACCGCCACTTTGTCGGCGCCCGCCCTCCCTGCGAAGGGACCTCCAGGCAGACCGGCTTCTTCCAGAAGGTTAGGTGGGCTGTGTCGCTCATCAAAGCTGGCTGTGATACGGCACTAACCACGTACCACAACCACTTTGTGAGCAACACAATCCACACAGTTCTCGCTTGCTTGATCTTCACATTTCGCTATTCATTGCAACTTGTTCTACTGCGATGATCCCACGCTGTAATGTCGCACAGCCCAACTCGTCAAAAATGGCTGTGATATGCTTATCCAACAACATTGCACCGCCATTTTTACGAATGGGCCATGGGCCTGCTTCTTTTCTTCACTTGCTGCTGACACGTTGAAATCATCTCCGCAAACCGACCACATCAAAGTGGCTGTGATATGAAGACGGGTGACATTTCACCGCCGCTTTGACAGGCTAGGCCCGAGAAATATTTTGATTTGTTTTGTTCATGATGTCTTGTGTTCGGCGGCAATGTGATGGTGCTGTACGAATGTGGCCATGCTCATCAAAGCTGGCTGTGATAGCTGCACTATGATCTATAACACACCAACTTTGATGGCAGGGCCACATTGAATTACGTACGCCTGAAACGTGTACAGCGAAAATACAAAGCTTGCATGTTGAAATACAAATATACAAACAATAACAGTGAATAATCGTGAAATGCGTATAACTACTAAACAATAGACAGGTAGAGAACATACACAAGTACAAAAAACGTGTCAAAACAATTGCAGTGTTTTACAAATTAAACCAATTCAAGTGTAAAATCGTTTATCGTGAAAAAGGATTAAAAAGTGAACTGAATTAAAATTAAAAGTTGCCAAATTTTACACCTGATTTACAAAACCACAAAATAAGGGTAAAAAAGTCAACAAGTTTTTTTTAATGCATAGCACAAGGCAGTTATCGAGATTTCAAAAACCATAAATCTTTAAAGAAGCAGCACAATGTTTATTATAGCATACCAGTATATTATTCAAGACGACCACCGCGGACAGGCAAATGTATCGAAATTAAAACGAGTAATCAGAATGAGGTGTACTCAGGTACAGGCCTGTGTGTTAACTGAGCAATTCCTATTTCTTCGACCTGTACGAAAAGACATTTAATCTCAACACGCTAGTTGTTTCTATGTCAACAAGAAAATATGAGCTCGGGGTGAAACAATATATTAATTAGTAGCTATGGTTACTAATGAGAAAAACAATACCGTTTCTTTTCCGATGGTGTCATGTTTCATAGAACAAAATAATGATCTATAGAATACACGGGAAATAGAAAGGTCGTCCACTGAGGCGGACAATAGTTGTTGTGCCCGGTAACATAATAAGCTCAGCGTTAGGCACGAGCCATACCTATTAATTTTCTTGGAACCGATAAGGCGATATATGTATTAGATATTATCTCTCAATCTCAGCACCTACGGTACATTATTAAGTTTCTGCAAAATAATCCACAATAATATCGTCTTAAAGTAAAACGTACCTACCGTTATTTATTGTTGATAATTTAGTGTTAAAGACAATTTTTTCATAGGTTTTCTAATTGGCTGTCATCAAGTTTAGCTAATTGACTGGTCGAAAAGACCAGTAAAAGAGACTGACTAATTGAAACGTTTATTTTCATGACCTTAAAATAAAGACAAGCCCTTCAAAAGCCCTGTGAAGTAACCAATTGTCGACGTTTAACGCAAAGGCAATTACTTAGGTATCTCACATTTCATGCTACAGGCTACTGCTGTAGACGCAATAAACTCTAGGAGCTTCACGTTTTAACGTTTGAAATAAACTATTTCAACCAAGGTATTGGTTTGCAATTAGAGCAATTAAGCAAGTGGAACGATAGATAAATACAATCGTTTGACAATTATTGTGTTTATTTTATAAGTGAATGATAGCAGAACAACAACAAAGACAGGGATCATATTGTCACCGCATCGACGGACTGCGACTAAAGAAGCGCAAACTCTGGAAGAATGGCATCGCCGACCCCGCACCTTTGCACATGTTTATTTTTCCACGTTAGGTGCGAACTGTAGCGACATCGTTAAAAGTGCGCTGTACCGTGTATTTTCAACCTGAATGCTTACGACGTATAAGTTGACAAACTAAGATTGTGCTGCAAACAAGTTCTGATAGTAAAGTTGGTCCTTCAATACGGTGCGAGTTTGAAAACGTGCATATACTTAACAAACAAGCTGTGATCAGAAAAATGGTAATATTGAAAAGGTGTTTCCATCTATGATTATTTGTAAAAAAAAGAGTAACGTACTCGTACGTAAGTAAAAGATCCAGCTTATAATATTGTTAGAAGTAAGTTCACCACAACGTCCACAACAGTCGAGAGGTATCACACTAGGGTCCTGTGATCCTGTCAATGCAATTGAGTTATCGTCGCCTATCCCTCAATCAGAAATTCCATTGCAGGTACAGGTGGCTACACTAACCAAAATAAACAAAAGCGGCGTACAGCGTGGGTTGTAAAACGAGCGCAACCCTCCCGTCACCTGTTGGACGGCTGCGGGTAGTGCCTTCCTAGTACCGACCTACACGCCACCTAACACTGCGCAATTACCCTACAAACACCGTAACGCATCAGTCTGACGAATTACTAGGATATACGAAAGTTACTGACTACTAAGTTGTAAATAATAGTGAATATCGCAAAATATGAACGCGAAAGTTAAAAAGGCGACATAAAGTTACCGATACAGAGTTTCAGAGCGCTTCTAAGGTGTAATGAAGCTCGGGACTTTAAATATGATAATTAGGTACTGGGGAACCCTCGTCGCAAGCAAAAAGTGACGATCTCATTATAAAAATTACGTATACTTATTTAATATTTCCTCAAACAGTTTGAAATGAGATACCGTGAGAGTAAATAAAAATACGCAAGTTATTTTGTTCACGTTTAGCTTAAATATCAACGAACACCGTTAACAACTTGTTGGTATGTACGAATTGGTATGTGGTTTATGCGATATTTAAATCGAAACAATGCTGTATGTGGGTAGTCGTACTGTACTGCCGGCATGCGGCGGCGGCGGCCGCAGAGCGCCGGGAATGCGTGCGGTCGCAGACAGAACCGCAAGCAAATTACTGTGCGCTACTGCTATACCTGTGCAACTGACGGCTCTATTAACTATTTTCAATTTACAAAGGACTAAAAGGGCCTTTAAACAAGATACTACTTTGTTTCACCCCTTTGTGGATAGCAGACACAAATGAGATGTCAGCGATGCAAAGGGCATACGATTAATTTTCCTTACACTCTTTCCTGTTTTCCAATATTTAATCGAGTTTAGAAAACTGATATTTATTGGTATAAGTTTACTTTTAACGCAAACATCTGGTTTTAGAGGATTTCCAAAAGATATGTTAAACATTTGCATGACAATCTGTTTTATGAGTATATTAAGGTAACATACTTGGAATCAAATTAATCAGTCACTTGTGTCCTATATGTAGATGAGATCCCTAACCGCAAACGTATATGTATTAAGGCTTTAAATAGCGCAGCGGTTACACGTCTGAGATGTACTTAGGCGTGAAGAAACGGTCGTATATTCATAAAATACAAAGATATATAAACGTAAGCAAAATAACAAAATAACAAATCTGAACATATTCCCGATAATCACTTCCCCAGGTATCACTTCCGCTTGCCTATTGCCAGGGAAGTACGAGTCCAAATTATTTCTCCGATTGCGGATGTGCGCAAAAGGACTAATTGTGTTATCGTCACGATTTTTCTTATTTCCTTGCTCTTCATTTTATTACCCGTCAATTGTACAGATGGATTTTTAACTCTATTACATTCTAATTGAATTATTTGAACGTCTTTCAATATTTGCGCCGTTCACACTTCGGAGTTCATGAGTAGTGCGTGTGATTGAGAAGTTTTCTAACTATTCTAAAGTAACTTTTTAGATATTAAATATCTACATAGGTATGATATATTGGTATAAATATTAGTTAATGTCAAATCATTTAAACCAACAATAGTTGTGCCAGTAATTAACTTTAATTTTAATTTTATTTTCTGAAATATATTATTTACTTTTTTTTATTAATAAAATACACGCTTTGTCTTCACTGATCGATACTGCAGCTCATGCATAACAGAGCGTTTAGCTTGTAATTATGACTTATTACTGCTACTAAGATATGCATGACAAATTCATAGTATTACGTAGCAAGCGGCCTCCAAGGCGGCAACAAAGATATTGTAAAGCAGGTCAATTCATAATTCAATAAAATCAATATATTGCCGCTAATATTAGAATCAAGACCAGGCCTGGCTCACTCCGCGCGGTACATCCGATAATTACCTACAGCGAAGCGCCCCGCCGGCGGGTATTATATCAGTCGAGTGTCACGCGCGCGCCCGTCAGGACGCTGGCGTGCGTTGTAGTATGTACCTAATTCTATGATCGAAGTATTATTTAAAAATGGACATAAAGAGAAAGAAATATTGTGCGGCGTTCGGGTGTTTAAATTCGAAAAGAAATCTACCGGATTTATCTTTTTTTTCGCTTCCCAAAGATGCTGAAAGGTATGTTGGCCATGTAGGTAATCAATAATAAAATTCTTAGGATAGTATAGGATTCTTCTTTTTTCTGTAATAGTATGTTTAATTTATCTGTCTTATGTTAAAATAGGTATGAATGAAGACATTGTAATAAAACAAGTTTTTTTAATCCTAATTAGGTATATTTGAAATGTTATTTTTACAAAGGTAAAATAACAGTAATACTTACTTACCTACATACGTACCTCATTACAAATAAGTAGAATAATTATTTTTTCACTAGACAGCAACCCTAACAGCGTAAGAAGAGTTCAGAGGCACGCGATAGAAAGAGACAAAACTTGTAGGTGAATAAAATTGTAGGTACGTAGTGCTGTGCGAGCTGAATTCCACTGTATCGCGTCGTAGCAAGACTTGCATTTATTTAAATCGTCTTGCGGAGTAATCCTTCTGTACCTGTACTATTACTTATTCTGTGTCAAGACTGGACATTGCATGTGAAAAGACTTGGTTTTTCCCTTCGCGATTGCAACCGGTATTCAACATTACGTTCGATTTTATGACTTATGTCTTTGTGAACTTAATACACTATCGTGTGATCAAAGGGACGATCATATCGGTATGATAGGCTAAGTAATAGAGCAATTCACTTTGTGTGTTAATCGTACCAATTTTCTCTGACAACTCGCAAAGGTAAAAAGTTTTTTAAACTATATTCGACATGATTGTTTTCTAATGCATTAAAAATTATGACTGTAATTTGAACTTCTAAGTCGGTAAATGAACCAACTAAGTGGAATATTACTTTAAAGGCATTGAAATTCTGTGATAACATTTTCACTTTTCCAACTCACATAAAATTCAAACAAAGGACACAAATTGCATCATGAAAAAAGTAATAAAGTAACAGACACGAAACGCAATATCCTGTGCATCCTTTTAAAAACCGATGGAACGTCATATTGCCGGAGATCAAATTGTATCACGGTTTCCAATTTGCAGCACAAAGGTTTAAAATAATGCCTCTGACAAACTACCAGCCGGTCGGGCGCCGTCGCGCTCACCTACGGCGGACCGTAATTAAATTGCCAATGTAACAAGCGCGCATTCGGGACATAATCAAACTTCCTTTCCCGCATCCACACACAATTTGAACTATTAATTATTCAGTGTTCAGTGCAACAGTGTATGTTTTGGGCAACGGCACAAGCTCATTTTGTTACTATGTATTCAATTGTTTTAAAATATAATTAAAGATTTAAGGAAAACTGACTGATTGGTGCATTTGTAGCACTAGATCGAATCTATGGCGGGCCGTAATTTTTCCAATGTAGAAAACGCGGATTCGGAACATAATCAAACTTCCTTTCCCGCAGCCGGGCCACGATTGGAACACAATTTAAACTATTAATTATTCAGCTCTCAGTGTAACAATGTATGTTTCAATTAACGACAAAAGGACCATTTTTTAGTATGTAATGTATTAATTTGTTTTAAATTAGAATATTTAAATATTTGTTAGTACATTCGTAGAACCAGATCAAATCATAACGACGATAATGATCCAAGACTGTTTATTAATAGAAACGTTAATTATTAAAGTACTATTAATTATCATTAAAAGATGATACAAATACTTAGTTTCATGAAAATTATTAATTAAGCAATTCTAAGACTGGCGCCATAAATAGTTTGTAGTACCTGCCCACTTCTCACTAATTAGCTTCGAAAACCTTCAGCTAAGTATTGTGCTCAGGTATTAATACAGTGAAGAGCAAGTTATAATGGTTTTAAAATGAAAGTTAATAAAATTAGTGTTACTAGTTTCCAATATTGTAAAAAGAAATGTTTCTAAAATATGTGAGAAACAATATAAAAAAACAAAGTAATCACACTAAATGATATCAGTAATGATATAAAAATAAATATTTAACTTAAATAAAAGTAAATTAAAAAAGAAAAATTCGAAAAGCCACCTCTACAGACAGACTTTGTTAGATAAATATAGTCATAAAATATTAAAATAATATTTAAGATTACAATAAAATAAAAACAAGTAACTGAAAAATATCTAAGTTCAACCAAAAAAAACAAACAAAAATAAAAAACAGCACAATAAAATAAAAGAAGACCGAAATATAAAAAAAAGTTGATGTGCAAAGTACCTGATCATGGCTGAGGAAGCCGGCCTGTGGAGGAGCAGTGGTGCTTGGCGGCTCGCTCGCGGTCCCCCGGCGTTCTGATGCCGGGCGGCCCGCGAACACTCTAGTAGTGCCGGCAGCGACTTGCGCGCGCAACCAGGCACCAAAGCTCCCACAGGTAGTATAACCGTTTAATGTTTAACGTTTAACGCACTATAGAGGGAACTAGGAAATGATGACTCATTCTTGCACTGCTTCTTCTCAGCACTTACTCGTATTGTCCCCAAGCAGTTACGCGTATTTGACTTTTGGTGAAAGTGTAATCGAAAAAAATACTAACAACATTTGTTTTGTGTAACTTGTAACTCTTTACACTAACTTAAATTGACTCTTTGTTCGCTTTGTAAAACATTGAATAAATCATGATTGCATGTCCTGATGCAATTACTAGCGTTTCAGTTATTTACTGGACTTAGCCCGGTTCCAGGTTGTTTTTGTATGTATTTGTAACATCTTGCTGCTCAAATTGCTTGCTCGAGGCGCAATCAAGCAAAGCTTGTTTACGATGCGACTAGTTCCAAATAATTTACTTATGTATCGCGACCTCATCAGGCCTTATTGACACAAATAAAATCGGAATAGTGCAAGTGGATACAAGATTGCGTATAATATTAAATTTAAAAAAATATGTTTGTATCCTGAATCCTTATACACTTGACATCCAATAAATCGCACCTCCGGCGACAAGCACTTTCAAACGTATGCATCCCCACTTCCCACCAATATTGGCACCATTCGAAAGCCTAATTCTAAACTTCATTTCATTAAAGGAAAGGTTTTTACCCCAAAAATGTGTCTTTAGAAGGATCCAGTCACTTCTTCAAAAAATAGGTACTTACGCTTGAGCCAACTTTTATGGCTATAAAACTGTTAAGTTAGGATTTTTCGCTATCCATCTGTTAAAGAGGACACGTGAGATCATGATTATTTGGTTTTATAACCATAAAAATTGGTCTCATTGATCCCAGAGGTGAGCCCCAAGTGAGGTCTTTTTTCAATTCGCGTCGCGGAAGGTGCGTTTTATTTGATGTTGAGTATATTTGCAGGCTTTTAAGATTGTTTTAAAAAATAGGTCCATACTAGTATTGAGTTCTAGTTACTTCGGCAAATTAATACCTGTAGTCAATACCTTTAATTTGAATTTAATTAATCATTAAATAATAAGTATAAGTACTTATGGGATGTGGACTGGGTAATGAAATCGAAATTGTATTTAGACCGTTAGACAGATAAATAAAAATAAAAAAGTATTGAACACGTATTTTTTAATTTTTTTCATAATCGAATAATTACAGTTCTATATTGAGTTAAAAAAAAGTCACATGACGTCACTTCGCGGTAAAAAAATCTATAAGTTGATGTCACGCGCCATTTCAACTCGACGTAGCACTGTTATTATTTAATTATAAAAAAAAAGAAAAAATACGTGTCAAATATTTTCTTATTATCTGTCTGACGGACAAATAATAGAAAATTTGTCCGCTAGCCTATTATTATCCTAAATTTAATTTCTTTTTCTACCAGTATGTCCCCACTTCTAAATTGCACCATTTAAGAATCTAAACAAATAAAACAGGCACCCCATTATTAAATTAATTAACATCCACACGTCAATCAACAAATTAATTATTGACGTTTGATTACCGCAGTGCAGCTTTACATGCCACGTTGTTGACAAAGCGGTCAGCCACTGCCGTATATTGCAGATGAACCGTATATTGTGTTCCTATTACGTTTCCATTCAGATCCACTCAACTGGTTAAGTACTTGTAGCTTGTGGACGGAAGTGATCGAGACGGATCGCAAGTACCGGCAAGATGCGGGAATAGGACCCTCGGCTGTCATAATATACGTTGTTGCAATTCACGAAGGCGAGTGAGCTTTACATGTGTGGTAGCTCGCTACTGTTCGTTTTTTTTTTTCAATAGTTTTGATAGACATTGCACTATCGTTATGTGCATAGGATAAACGTACACGCACAAGTATTTAAAGCTCACTCGCCCTCGTGAGTTGCAAGAACTATACGTCGTAGAGCTAATAAATGTACAGACAGTATAACAAGCTTAGCACTGGCATCTTACGTAGTTGGAATATGAGCTAAATTGCCACAAAAATATTGATTCTGATATGCATTCGATTCGAATGTACATATACATGCACTGGACCACGTATCGAGCAGTTATTGTATTGAACTTTGATAATGGCTTTCTTTGTAACCTTACTGCGAATGGTAGATAAGGTTTACAAAGACGCAATATCGTAAGAAATAAATAGTTTTGTTAGTTATGATGACTCTACGTGATTTTAAAAGTCAAAATGCAAATGATATTGAGTAACATTGTTCAAAACTTTTTCAGGAGTTTTGTTGCTAGCGTATATGTAATTTTCTTTGTAATTGACTTAAGTTGCTTTCCTTACATTCACAATTTCTTGATTTTTAATTAATTGAAACGAATACAATAAAATTTCATGAAATTATTCAACTGATCAATATGCATATCACATGTTTTTAAATGCAGGAATTCATGTACAGAGCTAATACGGAAACATATTTACATAAAATAATTCGGATTTCATTTTGTGTAACTGCATTACAAACCGCATCAAAACAGGCAAGCAACAGGAGCACTCAAGACGCTCCAACAGCCACTAACATACGAACAAAGGTTTATTACGATACGTGATTCATACATATCCAAACGCTCTACAGAATAAATTCATTTGAATGCACGTGGTGTATAAGATCCTACAATGGATGGCATCACGGCTCTTACGTACAATATACAGATTTAACTTCGGATGCACACAGATAACCTTGCTAAACAATTCCTACGATACAATATAAAGGGTGATGGCTACGAACCGGTATTATCATAATAATATGTACACTGTATTGTCATTCCGCATTACCTAAACTAAGTACAGTAGAACCTTGATAACTTAAACCTCGATAACGTAATAACCTCTATAAATTCATAAAATGTTGTGTTCCCTTCCCCTCGGAGTCCAAAACCTCTTTTACTTAAAATACGAACCCTCTATAACTTAAACGAATAATTTGGGCTTCACACCTCAGTAACTCAAAGTTGTACTGACGACGACCTTTGTAACTTCAATCATCTGTCAATGAGACGAATGTGCAATCAAAGAAGGTTTCCTGTAGACCATTCCCAAGTAACATTTTACTCCATTTAAGAGTTCACATTTAGTTCCAATGTGTACTTAAAGCATTAGTACAGTTCACTCGTGATGTATAAGCTGTATTATTGCAATTAATTACACCTATACCTGTCTAAGGGACTTATAGGAGTGTAGACTAGTGTAGAGTTATACTTTTATACGATTGTTGGTGTTATAATACTCTAACAACTATCCTTAAGTCAGCCATCTGTCTAAGAGCATTATAGGAGGGTAGAGATACGGCAACCGCTGTTTAACGGCCTACTTGTACGATGTTATAGAGCTAGCATTTTAATAGAACACACGTGGTCATTTATAAAGCCAAAGGCTGTTATGTTTACTTGTTTTAGACTGTTATACAGCTAGTAGCTGTAGTAGGACTTGTTTGTGATAATTAAAATAACCTTTTTTTACTATCTGTACAAAAGTGTTTCAATGGTTCGCATGTACACTGTAGGCTGTTAAAAGGACTATATGTGTTGTCCATTAACATCAATAGCAGTTTATTTGTCCACAAGTACTACTCTTATTTGCTTTAAGCTGAACACGAATGTGAATGTGATATTCTATTACACATTTCCCCAAGCCTGTTTTTAGTTGTTCATGGTGGTTCTGTACATGATGCAGAGGAAAATATTATGCCTGAACCTGAAATTTCCCTTCAAAATATACCAGATATCAGAGTGTGATGATTGCAGTTCTTGTGATAGTGAATACCATTTTGATTTGGACAATTATTTAACCTTTCGCAAAAAAAAAATAAGAACATGGGCTATTGAAAATCGTATTCCTCATTCCGCTTTGAATAAATTGTCAAGCATATTAAACGAATTTAAACCGGGAACACTACCGTCTGATGCTTTAGGTATTCATACTTGACTATTAGTACCTGGGCTAGGCGATTTAACGGACATTAATAATTTTTATTGCGGATCTCTAAAATTTCAGTATTTGAAAGAATTAAAGATACACAATTGACCTGAACTAGGTACATCTTAAAGCTGTACATAAGTTCACATTAGAATAAATTTATAGACATTAGCGCTGTAGTGGTACAAATGTGGAACTTCATATAGATAACAGCATTCTAATATAACACATGTGAACCTAATATACGCGCACCGCATTAAATTGGAGTTATAACAGTTCACATAGCCGTATTTCATTTCCACCATTTTGTTCTACATAACCTAAAATATTTACCAAATAAATCTCCAAAATTAATGCAGATTTATCACAAAATTCGCAGATAGAGCGATTGAGTTTTGGTTTCATGTTATAATTAATTACCGTAATATAATTATAATGCCTATCCAATATCAAAAACTGAAAATTGTAGATTTCCTCTCAGCCAGTTTTAAATATTTTAAAATGAATATCGCGTTTTTACAGAGGCGCGTAAATATTTTAGCTGTAAATATGTATACATTTCACGATAAAGTTGCATTCCCAATGGCATTAACATTATTAAGTATTTAAAACCCGTGTTATTATTTGCATAAATGATTATCCGCCCGAGTTGTTTCCCTCTTGGCACTCACGTACAAATACCAAACTAATATTAAAATGTGGAAATAATTTAAGACACACGTGAACTTTAGGTAGCATTGGAGTACTTTTGTCGGACTTTATAACTTTGAAAGCTGTGCATTTAGCCACTTGTTACTCTTTATTGTCCTCACGTACGTTGTATGGTTCACACTGCGTCCCATATAGTGCCGTAAGTCAGCCTTAAGTACGATGTTACTACTTAAACTGCTATTATAATGCTATTATACTGCTAATGTACAGCCATAGTGAACTTAAAGCTGTCTAATTTGTGCCCAAACTGGTTCTATAAAAGCATTATAGCAAGCTATACAGCTCGTATATAGCTGACATACACAGCTTGTGGAGTACATGTGAACGACTATTGAACTCTTAAATGGAGTAAAATGTTACTTGGGTTGTTATTGTCCATTGCTTACACGTGTTTACCAAATGGCTTCAAAATGTAAACAATAGACTAAAGTTTAAGTACAGTAACTTATTTGTTTGTTTGTGTCAGTATCTTTTAGCCTTCGTTTCGGCAGCATCTCTTTGCACACTGTGAGTGAAAATGAATTCAAAACGAAAACTGAAAGCATTAACATATGCTGAGAATTTTATGTAGAATAAATTTCAATAAATATACCTACCTTTAAATGTAAAATAAAGTAATTTAACCTACCTCCTCTATCTTCATTAGTCTTAAACAAAGCCCGTAATCGAACCTCTGTAAGTAAAAATATAAACCGATAAAAACTCTTTGTTTGTGTCAGTATCTTTTAGCCTTCGTTTCGGCAGCATCTCTTTGCACACTGTGAGTGAAAATGAATTCAAAACGAAAACTGAAAGCATTAACATATCTATAACTCAAATTATTTAACGTTTCCCTTGGTCTTTATCTATCGTAGTTTCAATGTGTTATCTTAATAGTTTTGTTCGAAGATGATTTATAACCTGCGTAGTTAACTTTTCTAGAAACTTTAATAATCGTTTTATTTAATGACAATATAGGTACAAGCATAAGGCAACTGATAAGCATTTAAAAGTAATTTCATTAATTGCATTCTGGGACTGGGTAGTCAATGCGAAAAAACGCTCAACGGTTGGAATGTGCAGGTGTCAAAATGTCCATACGGACCGGCTGTTAGTGTGGCAAAAAGTATGAACGTCGAAATGAGCAATGGTTAAAATGATCTGAAGTTAAAATGTCTTCGGGTTTATTTGAACAAGCGTCTTATTGTATAATAGCTAACGTGAACACGTGTTTAAATGCATCAAGGTAAAAATGTCCAAAAAAACTTTATTGACTAGACTACAAGAACATTGAACATTTTGACATTTAATTTTATTAATTTATTCATGAGCACAATATATCAGTTGATCATTTTATCTATCACACCTTTTGTTGTACTTGTATTTTGTGATGTGTACCATTTGTCACTAAACCATTGTAACCATGGTAACAATGTACATTTTGGCACTGGGACTTTTTGACGTTCATACTTTCTGCCACACTAACAACCGGTCCGTATGGACATTTTGACACCTGCACATTCCAACCGTAGAGCGTTTTTTCGCATTGACTACCCAGTCCCTGAATGATTAATTGCCTTTGCTACATTATTTAATTATTTTGTTTATCGTCTTTAATTTTACGGTCCTTTTCAGAGAAAACTAAGGGTTGGGTGACCCCTTATCTTATAAAATAGCACTATCACCAGAAGAGATGTTTCAAGAATTTGAAACACAATAATTCCTATAGGAATCTGCACGAGTATTTTAGCTAGAGCGTGCATACTGGATATACGAATATGTACTGCATTGCGATACGGGCGATTTGGAATTCAAATACATATTTTAAATAAATGTCCCTTGAACGGGACCCTTGTATGACCTTACGTGACTATACAGGGTGTCCCAAAAAGTAGTGTCAAGCCGAAGCCCAGAGGTAGAGCATCACTAGAGTTACCCGAATCACCCATGTACAGTCGCAGAATGAAAAGGTTCGTCACCTTAGTGTCGGTTTTCGCTTGCACTAGGTACTGTAGGAGTCAAACCTGCCAACATAACAGTGCAAGAAACAGAGCTGCTAACATTTAAATAAATATGACGTTTGCTAACGAATAAGGTTTTGCTTGTTTATTTTTCTATCCCATCAGTGCAATGTTACAAAATGTAGTTTTTTTTTATATAGAAATAACAATGGCAGGTTGAACCAACAAGAAGGTTTTATTTAGTTTATCAATCATAATAATCTTCTTGACAAGATAAATCGACTTTGATCTGAATAATTTTGAACTTTACTGACATACAGTTAAAGATTATTTTCTCTAACTCGAGATTATTCTGTAACATAGTTTCAAAAGGTAATATGTGCTCGCGATTCGTTGAAGGAATCAATTTGAAAACTGACGAACCTTTTCATTCCGCGACTGTACATGTTCCGCGATTTTGGATAGCACTCGAGTTAGGATTGTTTTAAATTTCTATTCTTAGGTACTTTTTTGGTTACTGTGACGCGAATAGTTAAGGTACATGCCTGATTTTTTTTATTCTTAGATGAATACTAGGCCTAACTAATTCAGAAGTATTTACATCCATAACACGAATGTAAACTAAAATCTTGTATGTTTTAAAAAAAATATAATTCGAAATATATCAATAGACGCGGTGATTGGGGTAGGCCTAGTGATGCTCTACCTCTGGGCTTTGGCTTGAGACAATTTTTTGGGATCTTGTATATCAGTGGTTCTTAACCGGTGGTCCGCAGACCACTGGTGGTCCCTGGAGGCATTCCAAGTGGTCCGCGAAGACATCGTAATAAACAAGTGACGTGACGTGATGAGTCGAGTCAACACAACGCAAACGGTGCACAGTGGGCGAGAAATCGACCTCCCCTTTCATAGGATTTTGACAAAAAAAAAAGTGGTCCCTGACAAGACAGAAATTTGGTAAAATGGTCCTTCGTGACTTAAGGTTAAGAACCACTGCTGTATATGAATAAAAATGCCTTGGACTAATATTTTTCATTAATCTATTTACCGCTTGTGTCGGCTTCAACCAAATATTTGCATTCCCGTACCGCCCGTGACGGCCCGTGTCGCATTTATCCGACAAAGCACATTATGTCATGCATTCGTAAAATTTTAGTTCTATGAGTTTTATATTTGTATTTTTTCCTTCTGGCGCTAGATGCACAAATATCAAGCGTTGAAAAGTTTACAGAGTTCAACTTGCAAAGTCAAGGTTTCCCACGCGTTTTATATTTGTTGAGTTATTTTTGCGTGGATCAAATTCTCAATGAGAAGGTGTCAACTTCCCATGATATTAGATATCACAACAAACTAATGCGTTTACTACAATTGAAACTAGAACACAATGCCAGCTGATAAACAAACCGATGATTAAGACCAATAAGTGTGTCACAGAATGCGTAATAAATTGTGTTAGTTTAAACATCGACGGGCAATGACATTCGTCGCCATTGACCAAGTGTATCAGTGTCAATGCCGTGTCGCCGTGTCATACAAGACTGAAGTAAAGTCTTCAGTATTTAGTAGTGTTATATTACAAATACAATCCTTTTAACGCATAAGCAAATGAGTGATAGCGGGCTACTGAATGCTGATTGAAGAAAAGTACGGGTATGTTACAGTATATTTTTCATTATTTTTCGAACAACATGTTGTTTAATGATTTGACATTGGTGTCATAACAATAAACTACAAAAATCTTCGATCATACAGCTGGCGAGTGGCGTACCACGGGCCACTATTAAAAATTTAAATAATCGTCAATACATAGCAACGTTGAAAATGCCCTACAACGAAATTGTTCACGTAATTAAAACTCACGCAGCCTGGCTTTGTATAATTGGAAACCAATTAAAACAACTTATTTTGCTTACGTTAAAAGCAATAACAGCATAGAACTTTAGCGTAATAAAGTATAAAAAATACGAGGGTAGTAGAGTTGGAATATTAAAAATGCTCTCGTAGGTAATTGCCGATGCGCTGAACCGCGCTCGTTACACGGCAGGCTCTGGAGTACTTAATTATTTAATATCCTACAATTCAGGGATGGCCAACCAATGGCACGCGTGCGAATGATGGTATTCGACACAATATTTTGATAACGCCACTTATTACAAAATGTACAAAGTTCACTGTGTTCAAAAAAATATTACGTACAAAAGTTTTTTTTGGTTGTCAATAAAGTTGCAATTGATAGAATTCAGAAATATTGGACGGCACGGCTTATTAGGAAATTTTTGAGACAAAATGGCACATTGACACGTAAAAGTTCGCCACTCCTGCCCTACACAGTTTGACCACCCAACTCTGTGTTCCGGTCCGAGAATAATGAACAATATCAGTAATCTCTCATCCACAATTATGCGCCCAATGAACCATAACATTTTAATTATTTGGCGTTGATTAACTAGCTTTATTCGAACATCAAAATTCCAGGTATGGAACGTCCAGGCGTGGAATTTAGAGTACCTATGGAATTAAGTAAAAGTATTTGTGTGGTTATGCACAATTTATGAGTAGAGTACCAGTTGCGTTTCAAATTGTTACGTTTTAATTGGATACAGCGATTGCTGATCATTTCGATATTAATACAGTTCTCCGGATTACTGGCATTTTATATTTATAGAATGATATTTTTGCTCTACAATACCAGTGACATTGGCTAATTATATCGAAATAAGATTGCTAAGATTGCGAGATATTTTTGTACAGCTAATCAATCCACGTAAGCGTAACTGCGAAGGCAAAGGAAAGTTTTTGTACAGAAATACTCTAATTAATGACGAAAATACTAGAATAAAACGATCACTTTTCAAGAAGCAGCCTTGTTGGATAAGAATAGCATGTTATAAGAAATACAACTATATTTTTATGTACAATTTGTTGTATCGTAATACTGTTATGTTTCGTTTGTTTACAGACAAATAATTATTTTTATGTGTCACCCAATCCACTACTTCAAATTCAACGTTTTTTTTTTTGCTACATTTTATGATAACTACGGTATGTAATTCATCAGAGCTAGAACACAATCATTTCATAAAAGGCAAAACGTTTCATATGAAGTGCTTAAACTTTTAAATGTATCACTTTATTGACAAAGAATAAAAGAGTCACGAATACTCGTAACGCCTGTGAAACTTTTCAAATGCGAGTTTTCAAACAAATCTATTGAATCACAAGGCTGGAGTAATTGACGAAAAAGATAAAAACACGAAACGCTTTGAGGGATTTGGACGACAGCTTTTTGAATTACGAAATATTCGCAGAAGCGGCACCAAACAAATATGATCCTTTAATAGGATCGCGACGAGTCAACTCAAACGGCTAACTGTCGTTTTAGTTTTAAATAAACGGCCATGTTAGAGTCTGTATTACATACGAATGGTTCCGTGAGTGCCATTTTTGACTGAGGAGCACTGTGCCTTATTTAAGCTTTGAACATTGAGCATACGCCAAAATAAATAAATACGTTCTCATTTGTATTTATATATTTAGTTATTTAGCTTTTGGGTGCGAAACTTTAAAAAGTGCTATGGCCGATGAATTGAATTCTAGCACAGTTTTTTGACGAACTTTAATATATTTTGCGAACCACTAATTGGGTCGGCTCGAAAAATATCGTTTTACTCGAATATTTACAGTTAGTTTTGATACATTTGCGAGGCACTAGTTGGATTGGGCTGAAAAATGTTACCATTCTCGAACATTTTAAACGGTTAGCCTAATCTATTTAAGTAATTAAAGAATGAAGAATGTTAGTTTATCAATGTGGTCATAGCTATTCCCGTCCCAATATAGCGTTACTTCTAAAACTTAGCGCTGCACCGCGCTATTGGTCTAGCTCAGTTCATTGCCTCGGATGTGTTAAATCACTTCTTCAAGTTGCTTTAAAGCACAGAGGATTCTAAAAGGTATTAAGTTGTTGGAATTTTCCGCAAAATGTAGTGTTTCATATCATTCTGCGGATAAAAACTCCGTGAAAAGTGATCTTTCTATTCTTTACTGGCGACTAATTTTTATACAATGGCTGAGTTGACTTGCTTTTTGAAATAAAGTAGGACCAGAAGAATGATGATAAACTTAGAAATTGTATAAATAAAAGCAGTTTCGAGTTCACTCAATGACCTAATGCAGAAAGCTGAGCTAGAGCATTTTTTTTGACGGGACGCGCGCTGGTAGCTTGAAGAGCTTTTCCAGCTTCACCGGGCAGAGTGGCGAGTACAGAAGGTACCTACTCTAGCCGTTTGGCGATCGTCGGTGCGCGTACCGACGAGGCCGAGTGTGGGCTCATCCGCGTCGGTCGTGCGACCGACGTTCGCGATCGGGCCGTATCGAGCGCATATGGCGCCCGATCAGTGGTGAACCCAACTAGAGGGTTGCCCATCGCGGTGTTGGACCAAAGTCCAGCCTACGGCGGGCTCACTCTAGTGGGCCCGATCGAGGGGACTGAGCTAGAGTTACCGCGTTGCACAATTGTTGAGTTAAGCACACCTACGACTACATACGTGCATCATCCCGGATTCCGCCTATCGTGCATACATTGTAACTTACTTTACATGCTAGTTGTTAGGACTCGCAGTCGATTGATGCAAAAGATTATAGTCGGAAATTATATTAAGCTCGGAGCAATCATACCAAAACGTGTCAATCGCATTACAAGGGGCAAAGACTGTCATTGAGCTTGAGAGAACGTTGTTAGTTGTTACATAGTGCAAGTACATAACAATCGAGTAACAGTTAGAAAAGCAAAAGGACGAATAACTGACACGTGATGAATTGTTTATAGAGTGTAAGATACACTAGAACGAACATGCAGAGCTTAATTTATAATTTAGAAACGCAAGATATTGCAGCGTATTTGATTCTATACTATAAGACCTTAATTACTTATGATAGGTAAATGATATTAACATTATTTGTATAATACGAGTATTGGCAAGTTAATATATTAATAATTAATAATTTAAAAATGAATCGCAAAATGTGTTGGTAAGCGCATTAAAAACTTAAAAACGCCTGGACCAATTTACTAGTTCTTTTTTTTAATGTTCGTTGAATTTCAAGGATAGTTTTTACGGCGAGAAAAATTCGAATAATTTCCGGGAAAACCCCGGGCGAAGCCGCGTAGGCAGGTAATGTAATAAAATAAATTGGCATGTCTAATATCCACCATGAGGTAGTTTCATAAAATTAAATGCGGCCAGAAAGAAACATTTCTTTAATGTTAAATTGCATAAGGGTTATTTTTTGTAATACATAGTTTTAATGGACACTAAATACAGAATGTTCCAAAAAGTAGTGTCATACCGAAGCCCAGAGGTAGAGCATCACTAGGGCTATCCAAATCATCTCCATGTATGTTCCGCGATTTTTGATAGTTTTTGAGTTATGATTGTTTTTAAATTTCTGTGCTTAGGCACTTTTTTGGTCACTGTGGCGCAAATAGTCAAGATACATGCCTGATTTTTTAATTATTATTAGATTAATACTAGACCTAGCTGATTCAGAAGTATTTACACCCGTAACACGAATGTAAACTAAAATCTTATTTGTTGTAAAAAAAATCATAACTCGAAAACTATCAAAAGTTACAGTGATTTGGGTAGCCCTAGTGATGCTCTACCTCTGGGCTTCGGCTTGACACTACTTTTTGGGACACCCTGTATAATTAAATTCTTTATGATTGTTATATTGTGAAAGGCCAACTACTAGTTAATACTAGTAAGTAATTTACGGGAAATAATGTCATCCTGTTATGCACGTTAAGAGCTGACATCACATCGCATTAAAGGCATCTCAGAAGCAGCCCAGGCGGAAGGATCGGTTCCGAGTTACCCTACCGCCGCGTACGTCCCAACGTCGCCAACGAGACACTTGATTTGCATTTGTTCAAGCATAATGATAACAGATACCTACAACTATGTCACGCCATTAACGCCGCATTGCTAATATAATATAATCAATCCCAATCCAAATCGGTCCGTCAACTGTCAAATTTCAATCTGTTTTTGATCAAATAACAATAATTTTCGATGCGTTTACACTTTTATAAAATTTTTCAAATCTTATAAACAATATGATAATGTAAAACATCGAAAACCGTAGATATTTTGACCAAGACATAGGACTGTCTGTTAACGGGTAGATTTAGATTGGGATAGAAAAAATAGCAATCCGGAGTAAGACAATTCCTTACACATTATAAAGACGGGCTACGAAAGCTGATACCAGCGTGGCGTTAAAGTAGCACAAATCGATACAACTACATCGAAGACACTACATTTTTATGTAAGTAGTCAGGGCCTTTGCTGTGGTACATAATTATGTCGTCAAAGGCTGTTCTAAAAAATAGCACAAATCGATACCAGCCCCATAGCGAAGTATGAATTTTAAAGCAGACGAGGCCTTTGTGTAGAATTATTATTTTGACTTCAAAGACGGACAGTTCAATCTTCAATTTGTCTTTGTCATTTAGCTGTTCGAAATCGGCCATATAAAATGCAAACAGCCGTTAAGGTAACAAGGCATAATGCACGATACTATACTAAGAACAATTTTAAGCTATAAGAATTCTTATTCCTTTACTCAAGGACGTAGTGTTGCATGTGATATTTCCCAAACACATAGACCAGCCCATGCATGTCCCAGCCGGATGGTTAATTAGTCAGACAGTCGGTTCATTAATAGTAGGAAGCCAATTAACGTGAAATGTTTAGTTTTAATTCAATAAAATCTACAGGATATACGAGTAATATACTTCTAGCAAGCATAAAACACTATACATTTATCAGTTATCTCGTACTGCGATCAAAGCTGACAAATCGTACTACAATATAAACTTAAGAAGAAGACATGCTTGGAGTCTCTTTAACGACTTTTACCAGGCCTGTTCATCTCCGCGAGTTTACATCGAAAACAAAACACGCACGATGGCCCACCTACAGGATACTATTCGACAAGGCCTCACATACGAGCGAACATTGACTCACGCACGCGTATTCTTGTGTATGATGGAAGAAAATAAAGAAAATGGTGTACTAAATACTGTGCAGTATTTAACTGCCTAAATAATAATAAAAACACAGAATGTACTTTTTTAAGTTGCCTCAAGACACTGAGAGGTAAATAAGTAGTTAATATTATTCATGATAATTCATGCTAAATCATGTATTTCCTCCGCCATTTTCCGCAGTTTGGCACCTCACGTCACATCATTTTACCGAAGTAAGCCCTATAGCTTCGGCGCAGTGCCGATCACTGACGTTTGTCAACAAAATGGTGCTTGACTCTTGAGACAAGCTAAATTACACCATATTTTAATGACATTGAGCATACATTTTTTTAAATACCTTCGCGAAGTAAAACTTCTGTACGTAGTACTTATTATTATTCTGTGCTTTTACAGTAATTACTTCATGTTAATATGACTTATTATTGTACAAGTAACATAAGGCCTCCGAAGTTATGAAATCATTATAAAGCTAATCGATTATAAACGTTTAATCTAATCTATACTAATATTATAAATGCGAAAGTAACTCAGACAGTCTGTCTGTCTCGCTTTCACGCCTAAACCACTTAACCGATTTTGATGAAATTTGGCATAGACATACTTAGTTTGTGTCCCGTGAAAGGACATAGGATAGTTTTTATCCCGGTTTTTGAAACAGGGACGTACGCGATAATGTTTTTCTGTGGCAGACAAAATTCCACGCGGGCAAAGCCGCGGGTAGAAAGCTAGTCTTCGATAAAAAGACCTCTTACGAGTTACGGATCAATAAATCGTACGGGGAAATACTACATTTTAAACTAGAGACGTGTGCAAAAAATCGATTCAATGATGTATGCAATAATAATGTCATGTCAAGGCACATTTCAGGGTGGCAAAAGGCAGTAAAGCAGCTTGTAGCATCCGTTACGTAGGAAAAATGAAAGCTTCTAGTCGTCCCTTTGTAGAAATCTAATACTTCAGAGAAAATAATCCATATTACGAAATAGACAATTTGACACCATTCCCCAATAATTCGAAATCACAATTTTTCTAAAAAGACACTTCTTTCTGGTCTTAAAAACTTAATTTTAAATTAACTGTAAATTACGATTTTTGGTCGCATTGTAATTGAAAAAAGTAGTTTGAGTTGACAAAATAGTGACGTCACTTGCTTGTAGTGCCATTCAAAATCTATGGGAGAGTTTCGTTTTGACAGTTTTAAAAAGTACGTCAACTGATTGGTGGTGTCAACATGTCTATTGTTGTCACCGTGTGTTTCAGTTTCAGTGCCGTATCATATGCAACACTGCAGTATATTCACTTAACTTTAATCCTAAGAAAATCTTATTGTGTTACTTTGTTTATTCAGTCAAGCTTTCGAAAATATGGTTAGAATATCAATATTTTATTCAACTACTCTATTTGTTCATAAATCATAAACAATGATCTTACCTAGTACAATGCTAATGTACCCTTGTAATGAAGAATACGGAATAATGTTAACTTTTTTGTTGTATTCGTATAGCTAAATAATAAGATTGACATTTTAAATTAAAATTTGCAAGAAAGAATCGTCATTACTCAAGTAAAAGCTAAAAAACCATGTATCATTTTGCAAAAAAATTATGTTTTAGGTCATTAAACGAAGAATTTCCAAGAAAAAATGTATGAAATGTTGCTTACAATTTGACAAGTTTACGAACCTAGCCAATGATTGAAGGCGATTCTGTTGGAACTATGAGCGCATTCAGAGGGCAGCTCAAGATATTCAGCAAAGTTTGACAACAAGAGTCACAAAAACAGAAGTGAGAAACAGACTACGAGCTTGTATTAGAGGGCTCACAGTTTGAGCAGGACTTAAAATAATGTACCTAGATAAAATTAGGTGATACAATTATTACTAAAATACTAAGTTTTTCATTTATTGAGACCCAAGAATGGTTGTGTGACTTTATTACTTATTAATTTTTTTATGAAAGTATCTTACTAGACGTTTAAATTCAAATAAAAAAATAATTATGTCGTGTTTGTTAAACACCTGTACCTTTTTGAATAGCTAATGAATCAAGGAACTAAATCCTGTAATTTGTACACAACATTCCATACATTTTTTCTTGGAAATTCTTCGTTTAATGACCTAAAACATAATTTTTTTGCAAAATGATACATGGTTTTTTAGCTTTTACTTGAGTAATGACGATTCTTTCTTGCAAATTTTAATTTAAAATGTCAATCTTATTATTTAGCTATACGAATACAACAAAAAAGTTAACATTATTCCGTATTCTTCATTACAAGGGTACATTTTAACATAAAAACTAGAGTTTTTTTTTAAATACTTAAATAACTTGGAAATGAACAAGTTTCGGACATGGTGTCATATGACTTAAATGACTGCAAATAAGCTCTACTTAAACCCCTATCAAGGAATGTATCGCTTTACCTGTCACCCTGTATAATAATATTGAAAGCATATCTGAAGAATGCTGCCTGATGAATGGACCCATGTTCCTGAAGATAGATATGCTAAAATAAGGTACACCCAAATAAGTATGAATAGCACAAGTTTCATGAACACCGGAACTTCTTGAAAAAATATGGTTAGGTTCCTGAAGACATTCTGAAACCCGGTTAGGTTCGTTTCAGAACCTAACTTAACGAAACCTAACAAAAACCGGTTATACAGAAGGAATATACCCAAATGATGAGAGGATGATAAATAAGATCTATGCCACGGAAGGGATGCAATAAATTTTAAAAATATGATGTTGGTTTTAATAAGTTGTTTACGACTATTCTTAAGTCGCACAAGTAAGTACATATTGATGTCACATTTAATTGTTATTGTAACTATCACGTCTCACTCGTAAAAATTAATCAATTAATGCATTTTTAACGGCACCCGTTATCACACAAATTGACCCTATATACTTTGTAACACTAAGGACATGACTGCGCCGCACATGTATATTATCTACCTACAGGCATTATGCAGAGAGTAAACAGGTAAAAGCCGATTCTAATAGCGAGTTAATTGCCCGGCTTCATATTAAGTGTTGACAAACATTCCATTGCTTGATTGGTTTATTATTGGCCGACGCGGTTCGTTTGCTTGCTACTGTTATACGTCTTAGATTAAATTCTTACTTTTACTTTAGTAACATACGAAAATATTTAGAATGTTTGATAGTATTGTGGTATGAGTATTATCGCTAATTGAGGAATATTTGAAATTTAAAACAGATTCAGGTGACACACCCTATTTCCTTTCTGAGTATTAAAAGATACAAGATTACGTAGTTAAATCACTATTAGCACTGTAAGTTGTATAACTTTTCATAAGAAAACATTTGTTGTTTATTTATTTATTATTTAACGGATTATAGATTTGCACGCTCTACTTACTTTGTATTACAATTAATAGTAGCTTGCGAGTTATAACATCATTCTATAGCGGTCTTTCAGTTTAAGAGAGATAGAATCATGTTATAACCCATTATTAAAACAAAATTAATTGCAATTAGTTTTCTAAAAACACCGATCTCTGATTGTTATATTTTATGTTGTGGCACATTGGTAGTTGTGAATATAGAGTACTATACTGATTGAGATATTTATAAACACTAATAATAACAGTCTATGTTATCAGACAATAAGACGTCGCGTCGCGCCATAAATGTCTGTATAAACAGAAACATGGAAAACATTGTTAAATTACCGAATTCTACTTCTGTTATAGACTAATGTAAATAATAAATGAATAACAACAGATGGCGTTTGGCCAACAAGTCAAATCCTACGCTGGGCGTGTCCGACACGCACTTGGCCGGTATTGAATATGTAAGACAAAAGCTTTCTTATTCAGTAAAAAGATTGAGGCGTTTGTTACGTAGGCAAGAGGAAGGGTTTGAACGTTCCTTTGCTGTCAATGGAAACCGATACTGCAGCGAAATGATCCGTATTATGGAACGCTTTGTAGCATCTTTCAGCACACTATTACGTGCAATAATGCAGTATGTTTTCTAAACATTATTTCTAAGAGACTCCTATTAGAAACTGCCTTTGCTGAGACAGACTTTCAACTAAAAGGAACTCTTTCTTCTTAACATACGATGACATGATTGCGTTTCATTATAACCCTCACAAAATAACTCCTAAAATTAGAATCAAACAACACATCACGTCCGTATTTATGTCACATAAAGTGAGTCCGTGAGTCAAATTTAGACTCAGATGGCCATCCACTACTCTTTACCATAGTAACAAATAGTGCACCAAAATGGGCAGCAAGATGGAGATCAGCGCTTCTTTAAAGTACTTATAGCGTTATCTACTAATAGTTATAAATTAAAGATGTATGTTTGTGTTGGAAACTCACTGACGTCATTAATAGCTAGACTCATCAATATTATAAAATGATTTTACACATGATTACAAAGAACACAATAACTTCAAAAATTTAAATACTTAGGAAAGGTAACAAGCTGAGCAAAATGTTGTACCAAGTCTTCAGGTAGGTCTTCTCAGGCTAGGAAGGTCTTCGCATGAAGTATATTTGCTCGATCCGCATGAAAGACAAGGTAGTGAGAATTTGTGATGTACAGGACATCTCACTACCCATGTCTTTCACGGGGCAAAGAGCAAGCGCTGGATGCAGGCGGCTGGTGCTAAATACTACGAAACACAGCTGGAGCGTGACTCTGCATTGGTTTGACTATTGAACATGATAAGAAAACAGTGACGTCGACTTCCCATTTCTATTTCTTATTTTTGCTTTAACCATTTATTTAAAAATCATTAATTTAGCTTTCAAATAAAATTGTTCAAGAAAGTTTATAATTTTCCATTGTAATGCTGAGGAAATAAACTCAGATGAAACGGAATCTTTCCAGCAACTTTTCCTTCAGCTGAATCCGTAAACAACTTAAACAAACTTGTTTAAACGCTTTAAAATGGCAATAGCTGTTGGCGACTTCAAAAGTTAGTGCCCGAGAGCGATTGAGCTCACCGTTGGTTGTGGGATTAATACCACAATAGACTGCAAGAACTTCTGACGGGTTTCACTAAACACTTTATAAATGTATTTCTTTCTATAAACTTGTTTCAGAAAGTATGATGTAACTGAATTAGAGATACTTTTAAAACTTTACAAAGTCAATTGTTTAGCGAACCAGGTCTTCTTCAATCTACTTACCCTACTATATCCCAAACGAATACCTACATATTCTACGATATGCATTGTTTATATTTGAGAAGAAAAAGCTATCTAGAAATGAGTCTGTTATCTTTATTCTGGAACATTAAATTAATCTGACCCTATAGTCATAACAGACAATAAAATTCGTTATCTTTGGGATTATGAAAAGTAATGATCAAATTATTTAATAAAGAAACACCTTACCACTTCATAATAATATTAGTTCATAACTGTTAGAAAAGACGACGCCACTGAAAACATGTCATGGTGATGATGAAAAATGTATTTCGCAAATTATGGTCCAAATCGCTTCAATGCAACAGTCACTTCAAAATACAAATAACAATAAAATATACAATATAAGTGCATACATCATAAAAAAATATGTCAATAAAATTCATTATACCTAATACAGCTAGGTATCTAAACATATTACAATATCAAATAAAAGTTACACAACTTACACATATATTTTTCTGTCATCAACTAGGTATTTAAATTAGTATCAATTATTTAGAAATATATGAAAATCTGACTCAAATGCTAATATTACATAGGTAATGTGAACCAATGGACACCAGACCACATAAAAGTATACATTTTTAATTAATTACTTCTGAGATGTGGTGAATGAATGAAAGATGATAATTGGGAATAAAACCAAACACTACTGAATACATCGTATCACATCGTCTTTTTCTTCCTAATATTTAAATAAACCAAAGATTGTTTTGTACTTGTATATTTGTAGTTTAAAGTTTATAAAGGCATTTTTTATTTGAATAAAGGTACTTATCCCTATAATATTATTACGCTCGTAACAATAATCTCTTCTCAAAAATGATAAAATATTTTGACACAGATTACCTGGAATAAATTGATTAAAAATGTGATTGGATTGTCACGTGCGTCCGAAAATGTGCTGCAGATCAAATGAGATTTTGGTTAGCGAAATTTCCACGAATTTCTAATATTGGACGTTTCTTTGGACATATTATGCAGTCTCCAAGGCATTGTCTGGAGAAACAAATTATCTTGGGACAAATGGAAGGCAGACATGCTCGGGGCAGGGCACCGACGAGATGGTCAGACGCGGTGAGGAAGACGGTGGGCGGAAGCTTGCATCGTGTGATCCACACCACACAGCTTATGACCGCAGTCTGTGTAGGAACACTATATGTGGTCGCGATCCTCATCAGTAAGGGACCGAGGAAGAAGAAGAGAATATTGGACCAAAGGGGTAGGGAAGTGCTTAATATGTAATTATGTCATCCTACATCGAGGAAGTTATTAATATTCTGAATAATCGACCGGTTTATTTGGAGTGCTAACACGTAATTGTTTGTCTTGACGTTTCTTTTTTCATATAAAGTTACTCGGAATGTAATAACTGGTCTTCCTTGAAAATCTTCTATTGGTACTGAACAAATTATTTAAATGTACAGCTAGAGCTGTTAATAAATCGCATACAATGGGAAAAGGTCTGAGGGGTGCTGATTCAATCATGAGAAAGTAGTGTAGTATGTAGTACTTTTGGCATTATCTTGGCAAAGTAACATGACCATCTTGCGCAGGTAAGATGTTGATTTAAGAATTCATTATTATGTACTATCGGCTACAGTTCCAGCTATCCATTTCCGGTCATGTCGTCTCTTTCTGTCGCAAAGAATCATTATTTTATGAGAGCGAGAGAAAGAACGGAAATGGAAGCTGGAAGTGTTGCCGATTGTACCTAATTTTAAATGTACGATATCAGTCGATTGAAATAATCTTCTCTTTCTCAGTAACTGGTGTGGTCAGTTCATTGGTAGGGATTTTAAGGCTGATTTGGATAACCGCCGCAACTAGAATAATAACTTTTCTTTAAAAATAACCACGTCACTGAATATCCAACAATTGAGATGTGGACTGAAATTATGATGCAGTATTTTAAGGCGATTAGAGTCCTCAATGACCTTGGGCGTTTGACCTTCACGCCGCGAGCAACACCCGCGTACCCCGCACCAAAAACTCCGATTTGACACCGATCTAATATACCCGGGCATAGGTAGATACAGAATAGAAGCTCTTTCTTCATACATTACTGCCTATTATATTTTTAAACTTAAATTGATGAACCTTGATGTCGGTGTCATTTAACTCAGGCGTAAAGGTATTTAATAAAAATAACTAAATCCATGAACATTTTGTACGGGATAAAATTTTATTTTATTTTTCGTAAATTTTCTAATGCTTTTGTCGGTTCAGTCGTTCTCGAAATTTGAACAAACCCGACTTTATTACAAGCTTTTATTTAGCTTGCAATTTATGATGTATGTAGGTAATTACATAAATGTTTGTTCGGGTGGAATCTTGCAAGCTAGACCAACTTCCTGACGACAACTAGGCTAGATGACAAAATTTCAATTATTTGTCCGTTAGACAGATAATTAGAAAATATTAGACTCATATTTTTTATTTTCTTTCATAATTAAATAATAACAGTGCTACATCGAGTTGAAATGGCGCGATACGTTACGCTTGAGTAGAATTTTTACTCAAATGTGACGTCACGCAACATTTCAACTCAATATAATACTGTTATTATTCGATTATGGAAAAAATTAAAAAATATGAGTCTAATGTTTTCTAATTATCTGTCTGATGGACTAAATAGAATTTCGATTTCATTACCCAGTCATCATCCCTATTGGAACGCATTAGTACCTAGTATTGTCTATGGCCTAAAAAAGCAAATAAATGTTTCTGCTTTTGTCTATTGTCATTCTCTCTGTGTCACTTATGAAGAATAAACTGAAAATGTATTTGTCTTTTTATTAGAAATCCTTCATCAATTGATTAAGTTAAAATTTCGGATATACATGTGATTCGGGTGACAATGCAATATTGTTATGACATGGAGCTGATCTGATGGTAGAGTTGGAATGCCAGTGGCCCCATAGCAACTCCGGGATTAAACGATTCCATCGAGTTTAGGCTCGTTTGATTTGTATTTATTTATTATTATACCTAAATAATTTCATTACAATTTTCTAAAAATGCACAAAAACTTAAAAATCTTGAAATCGGTTATATTTTTAATGGGGTCAAAATTGGACGTTAGGGAGGCCATGGCGAGGCCTATCGATGGTTGAAGGGTTATCATTGTTTTTGGGACACTCTGTATAAGCAAGTACCTAAAATGTTATGTAAGTACGCTACTTTGAAAATCACGAATCTTCAATTCTCTAAGGTAAACTGCAGGGTCTGATGATGGAGCTGGAATGTAGCCATAGGAATAGGCTAGTTTCTTAAAAAAAGACTTTTGGTCCGTCAATTTTACATTATCAAAAAATATTGGACACAGGATATTTTTATTTGTTAATTAAACAAGAGGAGGCCTTTGTCCAGCAGTGGACGTCATTTGGCTGAAACGAACGAACGAACGAAACAAGTAATTACGAAGATATGATGCGATGAAATTCCGCGTGACGGCACAAATCGCCACATTTTTAAACATGCCTTGATGTCATGTGCCTCATCTTCTGAACTTTGGTGCGCTTCATCTTTTTAAATTTTCATAAGTTTAAAAAAGTGAAAAATACATTTAGAGTTTTTTTTTTGGTAAGTTCACCGACGGACTAATTCAAACTCTTGCTACTTTCTTGCTTTATCCACGAAACATCCCTATTCTTCGAAATTATTACGATCTACATACGGAAAATCTCTGCTACTACGCCGCAGTAAATTCCCCATCATAAATAAAAAAATAAATAAAAAGATTTTTTTTAAAACAAGCTCTTGTATGCTAATAATTTTGGTTTCATGACATGCTCCTAAAATTCATCACCTTATAAGAGGATTTCAGTTTTTATCTGCGAAACTTTTTAATAATATAGGTACGTTTCATGGTTTGGTAATTTAGGGAAGTTTATTTGCATTTAACATGAAAAATATGGTATCAATGTACTGTGTACCTATGCACCTTCAGTGACAACAACAAGGTCTACTGAGTACCTATAGTCTACTAAAGAAACATATTGAAAATCTAATTCTAATAAGTATGAAAAATATAAATTGTTTTCTTCACGTAAATCGATTAAGTTACAGATTCTGACTAGCTCCTAATTTGGATACTGATTGCAAAGGCCTAGTAAATAAATAACGTAATAATTTTTCTACTTGTATTTATCTTGTGCAGTTGTTTTGGAGTCAATTATAGTTTTTTTACACTAATAGATTCTATTCAGGTAGAAAATAGCGTCTGAGCGCGTCATAATTCAATTGTATCATCTGACTGCACGTACTCTATGAACAATTCTGACATAAAATCTATTGTCGAACAAAAGCTGGGTTGCACCATCTTACTTCAACTTTGACAAGCGTCAAAAGTCTGTCTAACTCCATACAAAAAACACCGGTTATCGCCAAAGCTACGGTCAAAGTTAGGTCACGTCAGGTGGTGCAACTCAGCCAAAGAAAAAATTCATTTTGATCGCTAATGTCAGTTTGCAGCGAGTGACACAACCTCCCCGTCTGAAGGCCAGCGGCCGACTGCCGCCCGCACCCCGCGAAGGCCCCCTCAACAGCAAAACGTTCGGAATTTATCAAAAGTAAAATTTATGAATGAAAGTAATGTTCGATTGAAAAACGCAACGTGTCATTTAAAGATTAAAGAATTCCTAATCTATTCGTGCAAAAATCTTTTAAAATAACATAGCCGATTTGGAGGAGTAGGGAATTTAAGTAAAAAATCGATGTCCCGTATTTATTTTTTTAATCCAAAACAAAGAGACGTAGCGAAAATTCAAACGTCACAAATGTAGTCCTTGAACTGTTGTATAACATATATTTTTTTCAACTATTTCTGTCCAGCAGTAAAAGAGGAGTAGGCTTTACAAAATGCCCATTTGGCGCGGATTGAGGACTCTAATCGCCTTAACTGAATGAAATCGAAATTGTATTTAGTCCTTCAAACAGATAATAAAAAAATATCGGACACGTATTTTTTCATAAGTTGCCTTGGTACTTTGTTATTGAATACGTATTATATTTTTTAATTAATTAAATAATTTCTTATTGTTCATCTATGGGTGGCTGGGTCTGGATAAATATGTGATTATTGACTACTATACCCATAAAGTACCTACCTATCGTTTACGGATTTATAGAAAAGTTAGTGTTTGGTAACAAATCCTAGTATGGTAATATAATATCACGAAGAGCACTTCTTAGTATGTAACTTGTTCGAAAGTTCTAATATCTTATTATTAAACTATTCCTTCAATATATGTAATGCCAGATATACCTATTTGTGTTCTATTTCGACTAGCCGTTTGTGTGTATCAAGGTTAAAAACGTCATATCAATTATATTATACAACGTTTCCTGCTAATATTATTCTTTCCAGAATTTATATTCTTCTCGTCGCTCGGACATAAAGCTAAAAGAGGATGTGATGACGAATGTGTGTAACATTAGGCTGATAATTTAACACAACTCTATTTTACAGATAGATAATGTCGGACTATGTAATATGTGGTTTGAAATAACTATTTCAATTCTAATTGTGACTTGGAACGATAACAAAATGGTAATTTAGTTGTAAAAAGCATAGTTCATGCATGGTGAACATTTGAAGAGGTTTGATGTTTAGATGGTTTGCGTGCGATGATGGTGGTCACACCGATACAGTTGATGACATAAAAATGTAAGTCGCTTGGGCGCATACGCAAAACGAGAAAACGGCAACAGAAGCATGAAAAGTGATACGAAATAAAAATAAAAGGAACAAAAAAGATGCGATATACTGTGATTATGATGCGAGAGAAAATATGACAAGAGTGCTGCATGCAACAGACTGAAAATGGGAATGTGTTGAGTTCGCTCGGGTAAAATAGTTTCTCTCACAGCATGTCTTTTGACCTACCTGTCAATTGTCGCCAATGATCGCGGGTGTGGGAAGGCTGCGTTACTGCCAGGAGTTAGCACAGCGCTCCACCAAGCCAGCTGTCAAAACGCATCATAAGATACATTCAAATAACTTCCATCATCTTTTTCATCGCCAGCAATGTATACCAAGTCTGATAAGTTCCATGGTAATGCCTCATGGTGAATATTATCATGAATCCCGGTACAACACGCAGCAAAGATCAAGTGGGTTATCACATTTAAATGCACATTGAGTTATCGGAAAAACCTTTTTTATGTTCGTATGTAAATAGTCTTATCTTAACATTCTCGAAGTGCATTTAAGTTGATTCCTAAAGGTGTTTTCACATAGCCGTAAAACATTTTATACATAGTTACGTCTCAAAAAGTATGTTTTTAGATAAATCATTATTATTTTTTACCTCTCTGTGAATACACCAATCAGAATATAATTGGGGGATAGTTCTAAGACTAAAAGTCGCACAAGCCTGCAACATTCGCTTATTTGACTAAAGCTTTGCATATTATATTATAACTTAAATTAATTAACTTAAAATACACACACATATAGTAATAAGAAAGTAGAAAAAGATAATTACCTGTTTATGTTGTTTTCCAGTATTTATTTCTTTTATTAAGCTTGTGGATATCTTCCGCGTTTCAAGGCAGCTCCGTTTTGTTTTATATTTATCTGTAACAATAGAGAATACTTTGTTTGATCTAAGTCGCCCATTGACTACATCTAACATTTAGGCCTTAAAATACGCATAGCATTAGCACAGCATAACATAACACATGTATAATTCGCTGTAGCAAACAGAATTATGGCGTAAGGTCATATAAAGGTTTAATTAAAACTTACCAGCCACATTGAACCCAATACGTGTCCATGTGATCATCTTTTGGTTTTGTACCTGTGAAAGACAAGACGTATAATTTAACAATGAAAATAAGTATTGAGACTTATTGGTTTATTAGGCTAAGAACACACGGCGCGATTTTCACCCGCGCCCACGGCGGTTGTGGAATTGCGGTTTTATTTCAAAACTCACGGGAACGGTTATTTGCGCGGTTATTCTAAGAACTCACGACGCGATTTTAAATCGCGCCGCTTGCTAAGTCACTGGTACAAAATGGTCGCCCGCCGATCGGACGATTTTCGCGCAGTTTTCGAGCGGGACCCGATTACAACCGCGCCCGTTGCGGGCGAAAACCGCGTCGTGAGTTGTGCATTAGTTTTTACATAAAGTATCTGCATTCTACAGAAGCTGCGGGCCCGCAACCACCGCGGCCGCGGGTGAAAATCGCGCCATGAGTTCTTAGCCTTAGAGCGGTAGAGTCCAGAATATTCTTACAATGATTTTACTATATCCATATATTTTAAGGGTTCTCTTCAGGCCGAAAGGAATTCAGAACACGTAGGCATTCTATCGAATATACAGAATACTATTTGTTTCACGTTTTACATACACATAATTAAATACCAAACGTTCAGCCAGCCATGTGTTTACATAGCAAAAGTCGGGTTTACATAGGCTCTGTTATACAGAATGTATATTTAATTCTATGACTTAGGATTGCCGCGGCTATATTTTACCTACTGTTTATATAAATGTTTTTATTGATAGGAAGATAAAAGTATGTTGATATAAAAATATGAAGCGGTCAAGATTTTTAAGGTCTTGCGCTTTGTCTTTTTATGAACAAAAATAACTACAGCGGTTTGTTATTTTAAATATTTTATTTATACCTAAAGCAGCTGGGCAACAAATTGATTAGGCATTCATTATATGACTAAATTATTTATTGTCCGTAAATAACTATACAGTATACACGTTATGAAAATTAATTACGTGCTATAACAGTTGCATGTAAGTATGAAAATTTAATTATGCATCTTTAAAAACATAAAACATATTGATTCATTACATTATTTCTTACAACCCAAAAAAACTAATACACTCACGTTTCCTTCACGCGTATGATTTATTATTATTTATTTACATGTCATTGTCAACATATTGTTTTTTTACATTTGTATACAACTTTCGGTTTACATTTTTGTCATTCCATTTATATTTAAATCGGAAAATCTATTCAAATTATTTATCAATATTTAAGGTCCGTTTTCAAGTCATAATATAGTTTGCCCTACCACCACTTCGGGACAACATATCGGCTGGTACTGAGAAGAAGTGGCGGAAGAAACTTTGTCACCTTAGTCAGCCAATATTTTATAACATAAATCTATATAATAATCATTCAAGCTAAATACTATAATAGTGGGTTTCACACTTAGATACGGTTATTACTCAATATTTTCGATTGTTTATTACAAATACATAAGTGATGGAGGTAAGCCGCACTTTTGCACGGTTAATAGCCCTAACGAGTGGCGGAGTTTTAATGACAATAATGAGCAATGGCGTCGATCGGCGATTGTCTCTTCAATGCAACTAGTAATTAATGTTTCAGACAAATCCAACTGGTCTTGGATTAAACAAAGACACCATTATTGTTCTAGCCATAATAAATATTGTAACTCTATAATCTATAAACTTATTTCCAGTCAGTCCAGTACAAAAAACCGGCCAAGTGCGAATCGGACTCGCGCACCGAGGGTTCCGTGCAAACCTGTACGTATTTATCTTTGATTTTGTTACAGCTTAAAGATATTATAGACCTGAGTTTTGATATGAATTTCAATTTAATACGTCTACGCGTCCCTGAGGTAGTAAATTATTTTAAATATTTTATAAAAATTTATGATTTTCGCAATTTTTCCATTATCTGTGCTATAAGACGTTGCTTCGTACCAAATTTCAAGATTCTGAGTTCACGGGAAGTACCCTGTAGGTTTTGATAAACGGCTGTCTTTTGATTGCGTCGGCTTAGAAGTTTGATTTTTTTCATAGCTCCAAGGGACAGTAGACCTGAGTATTTTGTATAAATTTTAGCTTGATACCTCCACGTGTTACTGAGAAAAAGGGTCATGACAGACGGACGGACGGACGGACGGACGGACGGACGGACGGACAACAAAGTGATCCTATAAAGGTTCCGTTTTTTTTTTGAGGTACGGAACCCTAAAAAATTTAATATTCAGTATTTTCAATCGTGTAAAAGAATAATGAATTCCGAGAAGTATCCTTGATTAATATACGAAGTAGACAACCTGCGAAATAAATAGCAATTATTGGAAAAACATTGACGAGACATAAGCTTTGGTAAACAAAATAATAATAAGAATATAATAATACATAATAATACGATCTCTATCGCAAATATTGGAAAAGTTTGTCTCATTTAGAAATCGATTGCGGTGCGCATGCGTGGTACTGGTAACAAAGTTGACTGTTCAGGCGTACTCTGACTTTCCCCCCTATTAGATTACTTGAATGTGCGCTCTAAATCGTGCAGTATAAATGCCACTTTAGACTGAGCTCGTCACCAGGGTGTTTCAGGTTTCTAAATCTACAAATATTTATGACTTCCTTAAAATTAAATTATCAGTAAAATCAGTAATTTACTATGCTGTAATATTATAGCTTGTGCTGGTCATCTTTAGAGCGTTTAAGGCTTGGTATTTCTGCTAAAGTAGGTATTTCGCGCTGTCAAAATCTGCGCGCGCAATACTTCGCCGAAGACAGCGCGCCAAAGAGCTCTCGCGGCTACACAGTATAGAAATACGCAGTTTGGAAATACGCAGTTGGTTAGGTTAGGTTGACTTCCTTCCGTTCAAGCGTCACACTCACAGCACTTTCTAATACAAATCATATCCAAGTGATACAAATTAAAAGAACTTTCAAAATTTTTGGGAATATATTTTAGAATCGAATAAACATAGAATATAACTGCCAAAGTAAACACGGTTCAAAGAGGCGTGGCGTCACCCGACCCTCCGGAAGTTTCGCGCCGGCTAAAAGAATTTCAAGATTACGTCACCCGACCTATCGGTATATCCTCGGGAGCTTGAGCGATTGGAAAAACATTTTATGATCAGTTACTCGTAGTAGCGATTAATTATTTAGAGCTTGGATAATAAATTATAGTTGTTGCAATTCACAAAGCTTTGCATGTGGTTAATTACATTAATCAGTACACGCATCAATTTTGTTGAGTCTTTAACTTATTTATTAGAGAATAAATTTTATAATAATACGTTAACTTAAAATGACTTAAAAACTAAAATTTATGTTTATTAATAAATAAAAATATCATACTAAAATTGCATACATATTTGTTTGTATTGGTCTGGGTGTTTTCTTTCCATAATTTATGTATAACGTATGTACGGGGCTCTGTATCGAAAATCACTATGAGCAATAAGCATCACACACGGTTACCTGGAGTGCATTACCGCAGCAAAAAGCTTGCCATCTTAAATGAACGGTATAATATCGAGGTTTCGTCAGTACAGTTGCGAACAAAGGTGTTTGTGTAGTGTAGTTGAGTTGAGAGGTCAGATTATTGAAATAATAAAACGAACATTTTATTTTTTAAATACATTTTAAAAATAATTTACATTACAGATAACAATGAGAGGATGACATTGCAAGGTGATGCCAGTCCAGTCTTAAATCCGTTGATGTAATATGCTGCATCTGCCATGTTTTTGGCTAAAAGATTCTTCTATCTTGCAGTTTAGACTTTTATTACAGACCTCAGACAGTATTTTTGGAAAACTTTTACGCATGGTGGAGGAATGGACGCTCTAGAGACTCAAGTCTAGAAGGAGTCACATGAACTCCAAGTTTTAAATCCGTTGACATCTACTGCATCTGCCATCTTTTTGGCTAGAAGATTCTTCTATCTTGCAGCTTAGACCTTTAGCTACAGACCTTAGACAGTATTTTTGAAACATTCTTACGCATGGTGGAGGAAGGGACGCTCTAGAGCAGTGGTTCTTAACCGGTGGTCCCTGGAGGCATTCCAAGTGGTCCACGATGTGCACTTGCACACCTTGGTCAAAACCACTTTTAACTGATTTTTGCAGTCAAACTGGTTTTGACCGATTATGAGGTGGTCCCTGACAAGACAGAAATTTTGTAAAATGGTCCCTCATGACGTAAAGGTTAAGAACCACTGCTCTAGACTTTTATTACAGACCTTAGACAGTATTTTTGTGAAAATTCTTACGCATGGTGGAGGAAGGGACGCTCTAGACACTCAAGTCTACAAGGAGTCACATGAACTCCAGTTTTAAATCCGTTGACATCTGCTGCATCTGCCATCTTTTTGGCTAGAAGATTCTTCTATCTTGCAGCTTAGACCTTTAGCTACAGACCTTAGACAGTATTTTTGTGAAAATTCTTACGCATGGTGGAGGAAGGGACGCTCTAGAGACTCAAGTCTACAAGGAGTCATATGAACTCCAGCTTTAAATCCGTTGACATCTGCTGCATCTGCCATCTTTTTGGCTAGAAGATTCTTCTATCTTACAGCTTAGACCTTTAGCTACAGACCTTAGACAGTATTTTTTATTATTTATTTGTGTCAGTGTGCTCTTCTAAAGAGTGTAAGACGATTGTATGTAGGTACTATTAAAATGTAATTTTAACTCAATGGTTTTGTCTCATATTTGAGGAATGTACTATGTATCATGAGTAGAGTCTTCGTTTAAAAGGATGCGAACGATTTAAATTTCAATAGGTAGACAAAATTGAATTGAATTTAAGCTTTCTCCAGTAACACTGATATTATTATACTGTGACTCATCAAAGTCATCATTGTCAAAAATATTGACAAATCGCGAACTGTCACGACCAAAAAACTGACACGCGTCCGTCCTCCGTAAGCGCCACCGCGCGACTGATTGAGATTGTCCAAGCCGTCATGGACGATTTTCTCCACATTTTTTAACATAGTAACTAAATAAGACGCAATATAAAAATTTCATCCGTTAAAAGCCCTCAAGTTATTTCTGAACTTTAGTTTAGTAAAAGATTTAGAATCTAAAATCGCTTATTTTAAAAATAAAACCATAAATAGAAAACGAATAGAGGTAACTTTGGGAATTTATTCTATCGAGTCAACTTCATCAAATCGTGTTTCCATCCGTTAATAGCCCTAGAAAATATCCTCAACTATGCCCAATAAAAATCTTCTACCTCAAAAATGAAAAATGAAAACCTCATTTTCGCCATTTTCTCTGCTACCCGGCCTTAAGCTGTATAAATGCAGCAAAACGTAGTAATTAGCGGCGGCCATTAACGCAAACTGCCAGCTGTTACGTAGCATTTTTCGCGCGTCGTTGACTCGTCCGCCTGACCTCGGGCACGCTGCGGCCGCGGTGCACCGGGTTCAATAGCTCCGTTTTTTCGCCACACACCAAAGCTGCAGATATCGTCATACAATCTGAATCATTAAACTCGAGTTCGACTAACGGTTAGTTTAGCGATTTGTCCGAATACGATGGATGTGGCGATTTTTTATGAGATTGAAATATTGGTCGAATTAAATTGTACTTTAATTAAGTTTATCTGATAAAGGCTTCATAAATTATTCAAACATTTACTAACTATGTACGAGTATTAGGTATAGTTTATTATGTTATACCTAACCACTGCAAGTGAGTAGAATGCATAATGAGGATCAGTACTGTTGTAGAAAATTCAATAAAACTAGTATCTACGTTAATCTTTAAGACATAAGAAAGATATATCTTTTTGAATTATCCAAATCGGACCATTACTTACGAAGATATTAAGTAATAAACATAGGCCGTTTTTGCCGCTAAAAGTCAACGTACGCAGGGCCGCGTGACGTCACTATATCCGAATCGAGCGCAGCCGGCGTACTATTGGGATGGAAAATATTTTTTTCCAGCTAAACTATCAGTTTTAGAAAAAAACTTTTAATAACATTTATTCTTCAAAATAAAGTAACTCATCGACCAGTAATTTAAAAAAATAAAAATTGTGAAAAATAAGTATCGCTATGTCCAAAAACCACATTTTCATAGGATTCGATGCAATGCGGAGACGCGGTTGGGGTGAGTGTAACTTAATGATTGTTTGTATTGAACATAATAATACATAATATTTTATGATGCTAATACCCGGGGCCGGGGGGGGGGGGGGGAAGTCATACCCAGCTTCTGGCCGAGGGGGAGTCATCACGTCACCTAGCTTATGCTTATGGACTGGGGGAAGGGGCTAGCCTTACACAGCTTCTGGCCTGGGGGAGGGGGGGGATCAAGTTATAACCAGTTTCTATGGGCTGGGGGGGAGGGGCTAGCCTCAGAAACTGTCAATGAATAGACCATTGACCCGTTTTTTTTTATTATTTTATAAAATCCGTCTTCAGGTCGCCACAGAACAAGGCCTCGCGAAATCTGTCTTGCCCACATCAAATTTAGGTCTCGCCCCGCCACTGCAGGTAGGTATTGCGTGTACATCGAAATGATCTTCATAGCAATGTCTTGTAGCCTAGGCAGAGTGTATCTGCCTCAGCTATACCTTATATTGTTAGAAGAAGTAAATAAATTTATACTTATACATTTTTATATTTTACTTGGAAGAAGATAATTATGACTCTAACAACACTTATGAACACTTTATTTGAATAAATCGCCAAATATACCACCGCGGAGACCCCAATCGCGTCTCTGCGTTCCATTGAATCGTATGAGCGTATGGATTTTTTGCGTTATTTTTCACAATTTCTATTTTTAAAAATTACCTATCGATAGCTTACTTTATTCTGATGAATAAATGTCATTACAAGTTTTTCTCTAAAACTGATAGTTTGGCTAGAAAAAAATATTTTCTATCCACGCAGTACGCCGGCAGCGTTCGGATCGGATATAGTGACGTCATCGTCCCCGCGCCGGGCGGTCAGTGAACTTTTTTAGTAATTTGGCCATAACTTCGTCAATTTTTGTCGTAGAACAAAAATTTTTGGACTGTGTATTAAGGATTTCTTAGCCCTATAAAACTGCATTCACAGCTAAAAATCGAAATGATCCTCATTATTATCGCGCAAATTAAAGCAATCACTGCCTAGGTAATTTCATTACAACGTTTAAACGAACCAATAATACCTTATTACATTGTTATTGTTAATGTGTTATTTGTTAACTTCGTGTCTATTGATTAATTATGGTGAAAAATCGCCGTCAGCGCGATTTAGCTATAAAAATGTAGAGTCTGTACTCTGTAGAGCAGTCGACTTGGCTGTAGTAAAATAAAAGCGTAAGCATTGAGTCTTGAGCGCGAGGTCGCAGCCGGCGCATGCCGCGCGAAGTTCAAGTGCACTACAGAAAGCACCAGGGATTCGGAGGAACGGCAGGGAGGCACTCAGTCGTACACCTGTTGGAATCTGAATTTCCCTCCCATTGAATGCATTCTGTTGATGCATGAATAACTGATGCGTGCGTGTGACACTGGCCCGGCCACCCTTATCGCCCGGGGCGCAGCTCCATTCAGCGATGTTTGTTATTGACTCTCACTTTTAATCACGACCCGCTTGCTACTGATTAGTACATAATTGCTATTATAACTCGCCACTCGAAACACGTCAATGGGAAGGGTAAATGTACAATGATGTTTACGCTTGTACAGTCGTGCGCAAACGATACAATTATGAAGTATCCGCTAGGTGCATAGAGTTGATTTTCAGCAAGACGAGACAAAACTGATTCCACTTTATTTCAAATTCAAATTCAAATTTCTTTATTCATAACCAGGTGTTTTTACATTTCTATATTGCGATCGAGGAATTCTTTTAAGTAAATAAATACTTGTGGTAGAATATCCCCGCTCTCCATATTAATTTAACATTAATTGACAATATAAATAATAATTATGACTTTAGATTATACATATATTATTTTTCAGCCTATTTTATGAAATTAAATAAAATAATGTAAAAATTAATTAGTTAAATCAATTTAAATATAAAAAAGAAAAAGTAATTTGTTTCAGGTATTGTTACACAATATAAATTAATGTTCAAAATTCCAGGGTGCAAGAGTGAGTTTGTGAGAGCAAACAGTGTGGTGTGTGTGTGTGTGTGTGTGTGTGTGTGTGTGTGTGTGTGTGTGTGTGTGTGTGTGTGTGTGTGTGTGTGTGTGTGTGTGTGTGTGTGTGTGTGTGTGTGTGTGTGTGTGTGTGTGTGTGTGTGTGTGTGCGAGGGTGGGTGATTTAGTTAATTTACTTCTTCTAGAAATGCCTCAGTTTCCACATAGCTACAGGATTTAAGGAATAAAGTGATGGTCTCTTTGCACGTGCATATATTCTTTGGGTAGATATTCAAAATTTTATTTATTTTATTGTATAATATGGCAGACCGTGACATATTTATTGCCTTTTTGCGTAAGCCGTTCTTACAGCAGGAGCAATAGCTACGCTATAATTACGTCTTCGGGCGACTTTATGGGCATCGTAAGGCAAGGATTTATGAAGTTTCAGGATAGCGTTTAAAAAATAGATTTGTCTTACCGAGAGAACATCACTAAGTTTGTAAAGATCTTGCGTAGAGTATCTGTACGGTTTGAAATGAATAACTTTTAACACTAGAGTGCTCGCGCCCCTAAATACTCCTAGAGTGCTCGCGCGGGTGACATACGTCCCCCATTATGATATGGGTTTATTTTTGCTAATCTTATTTAATACAAGTAAAACAATTTATAATATTAAACATCAACTATATTTCTTACTAAATAATTGAAAAAAAGTGAGAAATTATTTCATGAACTCTTATTATAAACCAAAAGAAATACTTCAATATTTTTCAAATATTTTAGAGTCGAAGAGACCAAAGTAGTTTAAATAGTCGTTTGACCCGTTATTTTGGCAAAAATATCACCTAATTAGAAAGTTAATCAATAGATTGATCTTATTCTGTGATATTTTGATCACAACTAGGGCACGATATGATTTGATGATCTGGACAAAAACGCCTATTCCACTTGTTATATTTGCTTACGAGTGCTTCGATTTCTTGCTCTTGTGCAATAAACACATCGTCCTTTGCCACAATACTGGCAAGTTTTGTGCTAGTTGGTGTTGTCGCAAGCCCAGAAGAATCCTGGTTTTTAATTTTACAGTCCTAGGTAAGTTATTACTACATTGCATACAATCTAAAACAACTACTTTCTTGCATCATTTTATGCTTATAAAACAATATAATTATTGTAAATGTTTAAAAAATGGTTAAATATTATAACTTTGAGCTTACATGAAAGTAAACTTGATTTTAAACCGCGACGATAGGGGATCAAACAATTCCTCAAGTGCTCGCGCGGGGGACATGCGTCACCCAAACACTTTAAATGTTTTCTGCACTCACGTTGATGCGTCTCTAGCAAGATGGCGTTACTACTAAAATGTGCGACAATACATGCTCGAAGAATACATGAGAAGGCAGCACTGTAGCTCGATACCTTGAAAAAATATTTACAAATTTTACACCCTGGGTGACATATGTCACCCGCGCGAGCACTCTAGTGTTAAGAGAGCTCTTTGTGCTATTTCTAAATCTTTAAACTTCATCTTACTTGCCCCTCCCCAGACCGGAATACAATAAGCCAAGAGTGACTGAGCAAGTGAAATATACACTGATTTTAGCAGACTTTTATCGGCAACGCAACGAAGTTTTTTGAACACCCATATTAGTTTCCTGGTTCTTGTCATCATCATTTCAAGGTGGGCATGCCAGGAAAGTCGCTGGTCAACAAGCACTCCTAGGTATTTAGTGTAAGTCACTTTGGAAATTACTTTACAATCACATGCCAAACTACTCTGGTTCTGACATTCATGAATTTGTATTTTAAAGTTTGTTTTAGGTTGTGATGAGTTGTAATTTGTGAACGCAATGTAATTTGTCTTGTCCGTATTTAACGTCAACAGATTCAACCTTAACCAGATGGCTATGCTTGCAAGCCCTGCCTCTGCAGCCCGACGCGACTTTATTTGTGAATCATACTTAAGATACGCTTAGCTACTTTCGAGATTAGTTAAGATTTGTAAAGTTGGAGTAATTTACTAATTTATCTTAAAATTTTTGGTACAACAATACATATTTTCGTTGAAACTATATTTTTCACCCATAGATTATCTAAAAATAACTACACATAAACCGGTGATTGATTACCCCAATCTTGGCCGCATTGCAGTTGTTTACTTTTAAAAAGATATCCACGAAAATGAAAACCAATAACGTTTTACATTATGTTTGCAACTATTCCAAAATCCTATTGTTTACACAACCTCGACGCAAAGTCATCGTTATCGTGGAGCTAACTATAAGAATAATATTTCCATAAACAATACTGGTTGATACAGATACGGCTGTGTACAAAACAATTGTACCTACGAACAAACGCTAGCGTCACCGCGCGATAACCGCCGCGAGTGTGAGTGGCGCTGAGTCGATAGCGATGCGCGCGCGCACTGGACGTCACCGTTATCAACGACCACAGACAAGATGCTGTTCAAAATACGCTTTTAGTACGTGCAAAATTTGTCATCGCCCTCCATTGAACTCAAATTTAAATCTAAATTTGTCATCAACGATCAACGCGGATAGAGCAGAAACCGTTTCAATTTTTTATACACGTGTGGCCTAATCCAAGAGCATTAATTACGTCTCTGACTGGGCCAAAAAACTTAATTTTACAACTGCAATCTTAATTAAGGTCTGTTTAATTAAACTAAGCCACGGAGCCAGACTAGATCTGTAGAAGTTTTGGCCCCCATTACGATGATGAATTTTTAGTATCTAATTTTTAAAAGCTCTGTTTAGCGCCAATTTTTCAACATTTCCCTGAGGATACCGATAACAATCATCAAACCTGATTTGTTTTTCAATTTCAGCTCGCACAGAAATTTTCCTGGTTGTTTTTCACTCATCAAACGGTGTTAACTGACGAATCGGTCCTGTTGGAACGTGGAATTATAGACTTCTCATGTATCCCGACCACGATAGAGCAACCAACAACCTGTGGGGTCAGCTTTTTGGGTAGTTTTATGTCTTTTTGCTGGGCTTTAATAGAGGCTTTCAGCGGTCACTGCCACATTACAAAAGGGGGGCACCTAAACATGTCTGTTTGGAAAGGTTTACGTACCTACTAAACGAAATGTTTAACACCTTTACTACATTTATTATTATTTTACAAATATCGTCTTTCAATAAAACTTTTTATAGTTCACGGAGCCGTTTAATATAGATGTCATTGTATAAAAATATTCTCACCTGCACTTGATTTAATAGCATTTTCTTCAGAGAGGGGGTCGCAACGCTCAATCGACTTGATTTGGTTTTGTACCTGCAACAAAAAATACGACTTAAAATTTAGAGTCTCATAAGAAACGGCAAATTCAATATTTTAAAGCAATAACTGAAAAGTTTTAGAATAAGACGCGTCCTTTGAAAGAATGGGATGGAGGTAGGTCGTCGACATCGAAACTGTACCACATGCTCAACAAATGGTACCTAATATGCATTGCAGAAATAGAACGGAACACTGAACTGCAGTTTAGTTTACGGCCTTTAGACGGTCGTAAAATCAGCTCAGAAAGTAAATAATAATAACGGCACAATGAAACAGTGCCACACCGCACGAAGCGAAAGCGAACTCTATTCTCTGCTGCGCGCGCGGCGGGCTCCGACACCACCGGGGAACAAAAGAAAAAATAAATTGCATAGTTTCAACTCACTTTTTCTAACCAAGGGTGACTTTTGAATAGCTTTTTCTACCTGCGTTTGGGTCAGGCGTTACGTTCATGATGCAAACGTTTGCCCGAACTTTTACAAAGTTTTAACGTTTATGCCGCTTGTTATAATAGAATTTCTACGAACTAGTTAAATTATTAACATTGTGATGTAGCGCAAAGTTGTGCGAATTTCTACGGTTATGTTTACGTCTCCTATATAATTTATCAGAAAACCGGTTGCGTTTTGTTTTATTTAAAGAGTTTGTACACAAATTATCAAGGCCTTGTAATAGCTTTATTACATTTCACTGGTTACACCAATTATTATAATAAGTTTATGGTTATACGTTTTATTAACAAAAATGCATGAACACAGTATTGTGAACGTAAATACCATGGGAGAACAAACGACAAATTGAGCCAAATAAATATAATTGTTGAATTACCAAATAAAGTGGAAGGTGGCGACCTCGAAATACTTGCATAATTGACAATTAGCCCGTTAGCCGAGCGGTTCAGGGCACTTGTGTAAACAATGTGCCAAAAGGTAATCTGCATGTCTAAAGGTGGTTAGTTAAAACTGGCACACGTAAGAAGCTAGATCCTGTAAGATTGTGTTGTTTACAGATTGAAATAACCGTTCGGACAGTAGACACGAAGAGCGTTCGCGGTCATGTTAGCAATGTTAATGCTAAATGCGTGCTGCGACGCTCTACTTGGTGTAACGGAACGTCGCGTGGTTTAGAACAGAACCGGTTTTTGAAAACTTGCATCAAAAACAGAGCGAAATCTGCTACGTGTCATGTATCGACACATAATTCATATAATCTATGGTCTCCAGTCACGATTCCATGGGAATAATTAAGAGCTATTCACAAATTGACATAGCACGCTTTATGATAACCAAATAACTTTAAATATTTGCGTCACTAACATATTCGTGTTAGCTTCAAATAAGTATTGACAAATCACAGCTCAGAACCGACATGGATCCAATAACCGTTACGACTTTTTAAAGTAAAATGTAACGGACTCGTTACTTTTTAACTAAATAATGATTTAGACGATGTATTTGTTATACATAGTTGATTTGCTTAGGTAAATACATCCATTACATAGACTTCCGTAACTGATAGGGATTAGGGTGTCAACCACGTCATGACAATAACTTGCGTTTTGCACCCAAGTAGTTAATGCAGTTAACGCAAACCTGACACATCCTGCCTGGCAACTTGGGGACAATGAAGCACAAAAGGGATTGGCCTTCTAAATCGATAGCGACCGTAAATTAGAAGCCACAATGATCCGCTGGACAGTCATGGCATGTAATTGTTTATTTTAATTCCATCATTTGACTGTCAGTCACGTAACCATGATCGGTGTTGCCACTGAGCGACAGAATACCCGGTACTCGTTATATGAGTTTGCCAAGACTTCTATAATAAATATATACGTGATTTGGTAATTTAAGATCTTAAGTTTACTTTAAATTGTTGACTTATTTTCTCTCTACTGTAACAGAACTGTTATTTTGAAAATTTTAAGGTCATATACTTTTTTCAATAATCTAATGCCCGTCAATCCCAAATTTGTTGTTACCATAGGGATCTTTAAAAAATAGGGATCGATGGTGAAAACGGGCATGACTCTACTTATTTACTTGAACTTCGCTTCGATATCATGTCGTCTGAAACAAATTGAACTCACTCAAGAAAATATTTTCTCGAAGTTATTTCATCGTAGAAAGAAAGTTTTCATAAAATCTCAAGTTACAAGAATTAAAATTAATAAAGCAAAAGTCTCTAATAAATCTCACTTCGTTACCCTACGCTTGAGAGTTTCATATTTTCAAAGGTTTCAGCTTACCAATTGAACAGTGTAGAGTTCAATAGAATCACTTTTTACTCTGCTCCGCTTTAAAAATGCCTTTTAAATTTTGTCTACATTGTTTTAACACTTTTTACTTCAATCAGCTTTATAAATGCCTTTTAAATTTCTTCTACATTGTTTAAACATTTTTTACTTCAATCCGCTTTAAAAATGCCTTTTAAATTTCTTATATATTGTTTAACCACTTTTTACTTTAATCCGCTTTAAAAATGCCTTTTAAATTTATTCTACATTGTTTAATGGCGTTTAATAGGTAATCAGTTTTGAAAGAAACAATGTTTTTAGCATCGTACTGTCTAAATCAGGTCGTTTGTGTGTTATTAATTTTATGTATGTATTGGATACCGGCATATAAGAGAGATGAGCTTTCTTCGCATACCGGGCATTGCGTGAGCTAGCCGATGCGGCGGCACGTCCGATGGTCGCACTCCACTTCGCACGAGGCCTGCACAAGCGTCTAGCACGCGTAATCAGTCTTGATACAAAAAACATCACGAAATACGACGAAGGAAAAAACTTTTTATTTTATTTCCGGTATTTAAGTCACTCCACACACCGGTGTGGTCCACCTTGACGACTATTGATCAACATTATTGCGTAGATGACGCGGCCCACGAGCGGCGCGAGATCGATGTGTCGATCGGAGCCACGTGACTAACAGCCACGTCGTAGATTCGTGAAATTTACGGAAGCATCTCGACTTCTCGAGCCCCATTGGACGGCTCCCGAGACCCGGCGAGTTAGAAGGCACCTTGTTGAGTTGATTTCCACGCCGAAAGGAACAGACGAGTAAACCCCTTTCATTCTGGCAGAATGCGCGCGCAAATTTTTCCGATACGCGATACCTACGCAACTTGTTGAAGTTAAACACGCGAGGACATAAAATTTATCAGAAATATTAGTGTATAGAGAGCTAATAATGTGTTAGATATTTAATTTAGAATAGTGTAAACGTTACCTATGAAAACATCGCCCAATCCTCTTCGTTCAGATATTTACGCTTTTTTGGTTATTTTTATTTTCCATTTGCTTCTTTTTTACTTATTTGTGTACATTATATTTAATAGGATTCAACTTTATTATGGACATCAGATTTATTTTTTCTTTGTAATCCTATTTGTTTTTGAGCAAAACACGAATCTTCGTTCTCAATTTAATTATGAATCTCAGAATTTCTACTGGTATAATCTTCTTTGCAAGATGTTTAGCTTTTAAAGCTTTTTATACAAAAATAAACTGACTTTCAGGTTCAATTATTTACTTTTTTGGAGATACATCTGATAGAGAGCTACTTTTCATTTCATGATTTTCTTGTTTCAGGGAATTTCGTTTGTTGGTTCGTCTCAGGGACTTTCGCGCGCAAAAAATGAAATATTAAATGGAAAATTGAATTATGTTAGAGCACTATTAGCTTAGCTAAAATTTAATTATCATATTGTTTCAGTGCAAATAAAAGTATTTTAATATTCCTACTGAAAGTCGATATAGAAAATTATATTACTGTTTAATTTATTCTCAGTCAGTACCTTTAAAAATAGAATGCCTATTACCAAAAATAGCAAGTCTGTTACAAAAAATAGTAGTTACCTAGTACCTACCAGTTAATAAACTTGTTTACAAACAAATGCATATTTCATGACTTAGTGAAAATCGATTATTACTGAAACGTAATAAACTTCGGATTCATAACTTTTATGCATTTTAAATTAATTAATCGATTGTACAAATAAAACGGTATCATTAAATAAAAATTTACAACAGAAAAAAATAAACGTATTTTCTTGATAACTTTCCAATGATAAAAAAATAAGAAATAAATTAATTGAACAAGATTTAGCAGTGTAAAGCTGAGTTGCTCCATCCTATTTTGACTTTAACAAACGACAAAAATCTGTCAAACTCCATACAAAAAGCACCGGTTATTGTTAAAGTTACGGTCAAAGTTTTTAGGTGCAACTCAGCCTAAGTGTGTAATATGATTCATTTAATAGAAATCGATGAGTCATGTCAAACGCCAGGGGGATCGGATCTACCAAGGGTTACATTACCTATTGGAATCCATCAAGAATGTTTTAGATACTACTCATTGTTAATGTTTTGCGTATACCTTACTTAGCTCTATTTTGATTATTACGGATAATTCTACAAATATTTATAAAAAATATGTAAAATGAAAGGTGCTTTACAACAGGTAGAGTCATAGCATAGCACATGCTAATAAGGTACAATGTTGATATTTCATTAACAAGAGATTCTATAATGTGTAAGTCACACACAAGCTTTAACAATTGGCACCGGTTCTCGGTGAGGCCACGCGAGGCGGGCTGGGCATTGGCACGCGGCAGCGGGGTCTTCGCCCTTCGCATCTTGGCCAGTAACTGACCTAACACTAGGCAGGCGCACCTTCGCCGAGGGTTGCATTGCACCTGGCGATCGAGCAGACGCTCTTTTTTGTGAAGCTATCTGTCGGTGGCAGTTTATTTTAATCGTGCGCGCGCAGATGGCGCAGGCGCAGGGGTCGCACTCCAGGCGGCCGCGGCGCGAGAGTGCACCCTAGGCCGAGCGCACAGGGTGCACATACGAGTGCGCACTTCCCCTGGCCTTAGTTGTAAACAAACCGGGTGAGGGCAATGGCTGCCAGCCACTCCCCGCGCTCTGCCGCGCCGACGACGCCATTCAACCGGGAAGTTCACGCTTTATTTTTAGCGCTCCACGAAACGCGCATTACTGATAGTAGGTATAACGGCGTTTGCTGAAGGACTCGAACAAAAAATCAAAACAATATTTCATGTGTCCCTGGCTAACCGAAAACAATGCTACTGTCAATACTATTTGTGATACAACAAGAGAATGTTATCTTTATCATAACAGAACAACTCCAGCGAATTGCTCTCCGAGCGTGTTAGCAAGTCGTGTCCGAGATAAGATAACATATACCTAGGTAGATTTATGAAAATACGCGTGGGCGCGTTGAAAATAAGAACAGCATTACGAGCACTGCGTAACTATCCAACAAACTTATGAGAAAAAATCTAAATTTGCCGCAATCGAGGGGCGAACAAAAAAACGGCACCCAGCTCTGTCGACAGGAAATAAAACGGTGGGTCGGCTATTTTTAAAACCAGTTTTGCAAAATAACAGAACAAATCCCGAACTGCGGGTTCGCTTACTGGTTTAGGGTGGTATTGTAACAGAACCCGATATTATAAACGGGGTCGTTGGCCGTTGGGAGTCCGACAAGTAGGTGCGCGGCGTGTGCCTGTAGCGTTCTAGTTGGTGACTCTAGCATGTACCTAATCAGCGGCATTGACATTGGTGTATAGGTGGGCGGCTCGGTTGCCCGGTTGCCCGGCGGCCCGGCGGCAGGAGCAGCGCGGCGGAGGCGGCGGCGGCGTACGGGGCTCGAGCGCGGCAACAGTTCGGGGAATTGTTGTCTTCAGCAGCGTCGTCGCCGGGTGTCGGTGTCGGGCGCGAGTCAATGACCCGAGCGCTCGGAAGGCGCGGGAGGGTGCGCGCGCACGCAGCCGCGCCCCGCCTTTATTTATTACGCTACGCGCGGCGCGCTCGGCGCCGGCAACGCGCGGCGGGGCGGAGGCCGCATTCCGGGCCGCCGGCCGCCGGCGCCGTGCTCCGGCGACCGGCGTACGCTGCGAAAATAACGCACCGCACATCTCACGGACCAGCCGACGTCAGGAAACGAGTCACACTTTAAAATAAACTAACTCAAAACTTACTCAGATTCAGGAACGAACGCGAACACGTGCGCCAACCTCGTGCACCACTAGGTCTCTATGCTCACAGACCACTAAGTCACTGTCCTCGATGGGTCTAGTTCATAAAGGCCGCAGGTAAGCCGGGCGTAGCTTCCCGTCAGCTCGGAATGGTTAGACAAGTCAACACTGAAGTACACATGGCGCGCGCGAAGTGTCGTATCGAGACAACGGCATGCGCGTCAGCTTCGATGGCGGTATGACGCATTAGTGAGCGCGCGGCGCGGCTCTACAAAATGCGCAAGCAGACGGGACGGTGAAACGGTCGCGGGGGGCCCTCGGGAGCGCGCCCCCCTCCACGGCGCTCCGTGCTGCCCTCTGCGTCGGGCTCATCGACCGCGCGCCCTCACCGCGGCACCGCCGCCGCGCGCCTGCTGCTGCTGCCTCGCCACTCTCACTCTACCGCAACACGACGCGTTCCCGCCTGCTCAGACACACTGCTGCCCGCTAATACAATATCTATCCCACCAGAAGAAACTAGGTCCAATTTTGATCACATTTTTCAAAATGACAGGAAAAATTACGCAGCCGGAACTCTACATTTTATTTATAACAAACTAAATTGATTAGAGTAGTATTTTTCATGTATTTTGCCCCAAATTAACGTCATACAACCATTAAACTGGGCCAAATTACAATGAATTTATCACGTCATCATGCAGGGGTCAAAAAAACGCTAACCGCCTCATCCCGGGCCGGGCGGCCGCGCTGGCGAGCCCCGCGCTAACGGGCCGACGTGTCAACAACCACGCACGCGTACGCTCGAATCACGGCGCGGCCGATGTGGCTATACAATATCGCCATCAGCAATCTACTCTCAGCGATAGATGAGGCACCTTTACAGTTTGAGGCTCTTTGTACGAGTATAATACACATGACTCATTTTCTTGAATTGTTATTTATTGCAAATCGACGAGACAAAAAGTTTCATTGAAGAACTTTATCAAACAAACATTGATTCAAATGGTAATTTGCATTAAATGATGCAGATTTGCCTCATCCATAACAAACAGATTTCTAGTTCGGTGTAGGCCCAGCTTTTTCTGCAGCATTCAATGAACTAGTTTTTTTACTCGCCGACGCTCGAGTAAGTACGGCCCCGAATAAGAATTTAAAACGCACGATTGTGGCCTCTCTAACGGGTAGTCATTTGGAGCAGATTACCAGTGCACTAGGATCCGTACGAAATCAAAAGTGCACAGGTGACTGCCTTTTTAATTTCCATTTTGCCGGGGACTGAACCGGGGCGTCTTTACGATGCAATGACATAATTGTCTAGAGAAGGATGCAGAGTAACGGAAGTCATTATTACGATGTGATCACACAGAACATAAACAATAGTAAAATTGTACATTGTTTTCTCGAGACCTCTGTAACGGTTTCTTTTACAATTAAACGGGTTTTGGCTGGACGAATCTATAATTAACAATTTTATATTTATCGATTACATAAAATATTCGGTTTTGTGTAGAGACCTGTTATTTGTGAGTTACATATTATTATTCCGAGAATTAACATTCCATAATAATGTCTCTCTGCAGTCTAAAGCAAGAGATAAGGACGGCGTTGGCCGCCTACGCGAGGCACACAGAAATAGCAGCGCGTGCGCCGCCTCTGACTCAGCACAGACAATGGACCTGGTGTCCCCGACTAAGACAGCTTTCGCCACTATCAACACGTCAGCTTAACTAGGTATTTCGAAAGTGGAAATGACAAATATCAATATACGGTACGAGTAGTAGACTTTGTCTCTACCATTATTATCACATTCATCAAAGCGAGAGCTGATCAACCAACACGTAATAAAATTTATTACGATTTAGCTACTAGTATTCTCATGAGGACTAGTATAGTTAAACTAGCTTTTGCCCGCGGCTTCACCCGCGTGAAATTTATTTTGTCACAGATCGTCATAAATTATAGCCTATATGTTATTCTGGGTGATAAACAATAATACTGTAAAGTTTCATCAAAATCCGTTCAGTAGTTTTTGCGTGAAAGAGTAATAAACATCCAGACAACATGACATCCAGACATCCAAACTTTCGCATTTGTAGGATAATCTGTGACATAATTAAGTACACAAAAGCTCCGTCGGTTTATCAAAAAATATTTTAAAAAAAACAGGTCAATAAAAAAGTTTCCGCGATATTACATTGTAATTAAGGACCACTGAACATGTTTTTTGATAAGTCTGGCTTGGCTTACAAGAGAAAGCAATGAATCTTTCACACTAATGAATCGCCATCGCCCAAAATATTTGCAAGATTTCGCGAGCTGCAAAGCTCTCATGTAGAGTAGCGCGGCTTACTCGAGCGCAGTGCAAACGGTCGTTTCGTTCAGAGTTGATGCCTGATTGTAAATAAAGAATGACACAAGGAAACAATACGCTAAGTAAGTACATTAAGATGTTTTCGTAGCAGTTCGTAGCAAATCTTAGTGTTGATTTTACGATACGTATTTGGTAGTGTGTGTGAAATGCGTCATCAAATCTTCATCATTCTAATGTTAAATTCACGTAGCGCCAATGTTTTCACGCTTTTAAAGCAAATAGCAAATGATTTAGATTCGCTAAAAATAGGCATGTGGTGGGTTTTACATAAGAAACGATCTAGCGGCTCTCTAGTGCTGACAAAGTATGCGATACGAATACGATGACCTTTCCAGTGTAAACGTATCAGTCTACGTGGGTTGTGATGTTCATAATATCTCTACATTTATTCCTTTTTATATACAAATATGACACGCATTTACGATGATTGACTTTACACACGCAAATATTTTTCCAATTTAGACCAATCAATCAAACAATCCTATTATCAAAAAAATAAATCATACTTTACTAATATAATACTAAAACCATTTTTAACAAATATATTCAAATGCTCAACAACTCAACCAAAATATGTAACTAATAACTCATTCAATCGAGTTTGCTAATTCAAATTATGGCTAGATAAAAAACATCGGCCGTAAATTAAGAACTTACGAGAAGGATAAGAAACGAAACGAGCTATTTCAAAAATAACGTCGTTCGGATAAATTCTTCAAAGCCGCTAAGTTCATTCGGAATGAAAATTAAATAAACAAAGACCGGTCCTACTCAGCTCACACAACATTTATATGGTAATACTAAGACAAGTCCACTTGTTTTTTACTCTTTACGTTTATCTAAAGCAACCCGAACCACCATTCCATAAGACTTATTTTTGAAAATATACTAACTAAACATGTTCACTTGCCTTTTATTTCGTAGAAATCGTAGAAGAGAATCGTCAAAGAGTTGATCCGTAAATACGAAATGGAATTAATTCTAGTTACGATTCAACACTATGCAAGTTAAAAGGATTGGATAAGTACCGGCGCATCTTTGTGTAGACAATCATAGTTGCAACTTGCAACGGAACTGCATGTAACGACAGCGCGTTTGTTGATACTGAAAGTAGCTAGTCGGTCAGTTTCAAGATGGCGCACCCAGACGCCATTTCAGCTCGGTAAAGTGCGGTTACTCAAATATTTCTCGAGCAAAGTGCTTGGCAAACATTACCAGTGGCACATACTAATGCGATGCTAATCATTACGCCGGACACATATTAATTTAAGTACGGCACTTTAGCACGGCGAGCGGACGACAAAGGCCTCCAATCAGTAACGGTCTAGGTATTCGAAGAAAGGAACCCAACATAGCGGATCTTCGTGCCCCTCGGCAAGTTTTGCATTATGATGTGATGAGAACTCCTGCCGTAAAAAGTAATCATTTCTTATTTCGAGACGTTTATATGAAATTAATATAAAGGTTAACGATCACGGCCATGAAATTGCTCGCTAACAGGAGGTACATAAGTGAAGGAGTATACGCAATAAGGCAGTTAATAACGAGCAGGCCACAGTGCAAATGCGGCAAGGCCTGTGAATATTTTTGCGCCGAGCATCGGCGAACTGGTCCAGCGGCATTCTCCCGCTACTGCAGCCAGCACTCCATCCAACGCTTTTACCATAATAGGCTAAACTAACCATATCTTTTAGCAAAAACATTACAGCGAACTGCTTGGCTCTTAAACATATATAATTGTCAAGAAAAAATACAGACTCCGGAATATTCGTTTATTAAAGCATATTCATTCAGTGAACCATAGACGTTTAATTTTATGCTACATCAACTGATGCAAACATTAATTGGTTATAAGGATGCTCCTGAAAAGCAATCACGAGGCTTGTGTTCTATGGCAATAAATCAATGTTGATATTTTATCTTTAGCAAGCATTTACGAGTGATGCTCCTAATCCAGATCTCAAACTACAAATGTCTAATATTTCGGAAATCCCTACTTCAAATATTAGACTCATATGGCTTGTAACATTTAATACACATTCAAGTAATTCTACGTTTCAAGTTTAAACGACTGTTTATATAAATTAAAAAAATAACATTCACAATTCGTACGACTACAAAATCGCAAATATAAATGATGGTAACTGTAGTAGGTACTTATCTCTACCAGCTACGACGCAATTAAGCACATCCAGCAAATATTAATTGATGACTTACGTTTATTTTTATGTCGATCGTACATTATCGGACAGGTTGTCTAGGATAGGGAACTGCGTTGCCGATTGCAGTGAGCATAATGCGCGTCTCTACATCGACCAACGACGCGAGAGCGGGCCGGCCCGTGCGAAAGGGACGGCCACAACGAGCGTGGGAACTGCCTTCGACACGAGGAGTATGACTGCATTTGAGCCTGAGCTTGCTGCAGGCGATTCGGGCAACAAGTTGCTGGAAAAAAGTTGTCCGTGTAGTTACTTTGTCATCACGGCTTTCGAAAGGCTCGCGAAAATAACGGTTCGTGGAAGTAGGCTCCGCGGGTATTTTCATATTACATACTTATTTCACCCGAGCCAATCATTAAGTTTAAAGCGCGTTAAGTTTAACAAACTTTCTGATATACTTATCCGATTGTGGAAGACATCATCGAAAATAAACCCTTTCCTTTCGAATCAATGAAAATTAGGGCATCGGATTTAATTTCGTTTGCAAGTCCTAATCCTAACTGCCAATCTACTGTGGTTTTGGTGCGGTTTTGCCGCCAGCGTAGAATGTTTATCAAATATGCATTAATTATTATGATAATAAATTCCCGTAACAGAAACAAATTAATACTTAACTTCGCGGCGATTTATGGTGGCCGCGCGCCGATACGGCGAGGTGTCCATAAAAACAGGATCGCGTATGTTTTATTAAAGACTGCCGAAGCTTGAAAACAACGTGAGAGGCCGTTAGCACCGAGAAGCTGCAGATGCACCATTTCGGAATAAAGAACCAAGCCCTCCTTGAATACAAATATGGTTATAGTTTATTTATAAGGCACTCGATGACAAAGAAATATTTTTAAATTGTTAACCTTGTTTTTCGTGCGTCATTTCTTCACTGACAGCACGATTTTGAATGCAATAAAATATTGAAATATGCAACGAATTAAGCAGCTCCTTTGTATGGGCAAAAATTAACCAACATCGTGATATATGATCTTTTATGAAGACTTTAAATTCAAAAGCAATTACTAGTATGAATTCCTGTAAAATTTAAATATGATAATAATTATGTCATTTTACTATGTTGACAGTTGGGAGTATTATCATGTTGCTTTTTTATCCTCTGATATTTTATGTCGTTTTCATTCCTGAGAAGCCTTGGTTATGTGTCTTGAAATCTGAACTCTCTTAATTCTCTTTAAAGTAGGTATAAAATTAATTACTAATCTCAAGTGGAGAAAACTTAAAGCTACTACGACTTGGAATACTATAGGTATGCATAAAATAATGGTACTTCCACGCATGTATTCGCAAACAAACGTACCTATTAAGTATAAGTATTAAAATAAATTATAACTATTTCGATAACCTTTTGTTTATTTGACATATTCACCGCTGAATCTGAAATGAACGAAAGTTATAAAAATTTCGACGTTTGATTTTATCGTTAACATTTTGATGATAGCTTTTAACATCATCCAGATATTTTCAATGGAATGCATGTTTATAATGGAATTGTAATTAATATAATTAACACTTTATTAATTAAAATGAATCTGTTATTTGTAGAGTGAAGTTTTACCTGGACACATGAAATGTTTCTTCTCAAATTACAATTTTATAAGCTTTCATATAGGTGGGGTTCTGACGCACGTTACCTTGACGCATCTGCAACGTGAGATTATGCATCTCAATATTTGCATAATATATGGAAATAGTATGGGGACTCTAATGCAGTACATTGATTCACACATTTGCTTTCTAGTCTCTTGATAAAGCGTAAATTACTTGATTTATACTATGTATTTCCGATTACCTCTTGTAATAAGACAACATAAATATTGTTATACTTATAACAATATTATATTTCTGCATTGAGTACCTCCTACCCACATAATCAATCTGCAATTTTTTTGGTCTTGCTAAAAGACTTCATTTAAACCGATAGGGTTTAATGGCAAAGACTTATAGAAATACTTAAATCTTTTAAATAACAATTTTGGTGGTCATAAAACCGTACTACTTATATTATTTAAAACTGCTACCTACCTACCTAACAGTTTTTCAGTTATATGATCCATCAATATTGCAAAAAACAAAATATAAGATGCACAAAAAGTCGTAGCCGGCTATTACATACTACAATTACGTTTTCGTAGTACGCTACAAATTCATTCGTAGTCGCGCCAACGACCATCACACTCGCGTCACTCGCATTAAAAAAATGCAGTTAATTCAAAACTCGGACTTAATTTAATGTTATTAAGTGCTCATAATTGTAAATAGGTACTCGATTAACTATCCAATTAGAAAGTTAATTTAAGGTTATTTTTCAATCTTAATTATATTCTACGGACATTTATATACTTAAACACAACAGGTTGGCCTGTTAGCAAGTCAGCTTGTTCTGGCAATGAAAAATCCGCTAATTTCAACCTAGCAAAAGTTTAAACTGTAAAATTGAAACGGAAAAATATTTTTGTGACAAAAGAAATGAGAAAAATCATGGAGGAGAATCCTTTATTTCCCGCGGAATGTTAACAGGTGTCCGCTCGTAGAACACTCTAAAATTGAAGTGCGAGGGGTTTAATAAAACTACCAAGAAGAAAATATCTGCACAAAGATAGATATGTACAAAATGGGGAGTGAGAGGAGGATAAGGGTTTGAGTATTTTCGCTCTAATATAAAAGGACTTGAGGCGTATTACGACAGAACTATCTTAAATAAGTATTTATTGGCTAAAAATACTTGGATATCTATTTTTACGGACGACAATATATCATGCTAAACTCTACGTAGTACCTAGTTTTACATCCAAAATTATCAAATACCAAAATTAATTTGTTCTTTCATTATTCAAAAGGTATTTATTAAACCTTTCTCTAATACCACGATTGGTACCTGCTAGATATGGCTCCAGTTCTTTTTGTCTCTCCTAATATCCCGTGTCACGTTTCGAGGTTAAATGAGTAGGTAATTTCGTGTCCACGTTCCCCCAAAAGTTAATATCGTACTTCCTCAAAGTTGTACACAAAGAGGCTTTATATGTCAAAAATACATTCCACGTGTAAGGAAACGCGGAAATACCTTCATATTAAATATAGAATTGTACCTTTCTTCGCCAGTGGAATTGGCAATAGTAAGAGATTTATTAGCTGTAATAGAATAAGGTTTGTAGCACAAAACAACTCTCTAAACTCGATTCCATCTAAGCCATAGATTCTATCCTGTGGTTGGTTTCAAAATTGAAATTCAATCGATCAAAAAGTCTCAATCTATGCTTTAAAATCCGTTCCGTGTTTTGTGTGAAATTGAAATTGAAGTCCTTTTGTCTCCATTGGAGATTCCTTCTCTTTTTTTAGTTCATGCAAACCGAAGCTTGCACAGGAATCCAGCACACAGGAAAAACGTCTTCTCCATACTTTAAAGCATCTATTGATAGATGACATCTGCTTACGTATGTATTTGTGAGTTGTGGCTCGTTATACAAAGTTTGGTGTATACAAACTGGTGTATAAGTGTTTTAAAACCACTGTATCCAAGTATAATTCCATTAGCAAATGCACGAATCTCTCGTTGCTATTTTATTACACATGAATTTATTATCAAATAGCGTGTAATCATGGGTAGAGCAACGTATTACGTCTTGGCATGGCTTCTGCTGAACAAATTGCTTGCACATTTTTAATTCAATCTTGTTCCTGAATTTTGCAGTACTACGCGGCTACGGCAGAATAATGTAGCTGGCTTCACCGCCTCTTAGGAACTTATTGAAGTTTGCCTTAAAGGCGCTATGGCTTCTGTAACTCGTTTGATAAGACGGTATAGAATGGAGACTTGAAAGCTACTCTAATCACAATGATGCAGAAGCTCTCAAAAGCACAAAAGCGCATTTCTATAGCTTTAATAGGGACGGCATAAAATTGATTATGAAATTAATAAAAGCACGTAAGCTTTTACTGAGGATGTAGACTTTAGTTGGGGAATTATTTTAAAATTTCACTGAGGATTCAATTCTTTTATCAGGGAAAGCAAATACTGCATTTACTCATTAAAAGTCTGCGATGAAATCCCTCTGAATCCCCTTGTATAATGTTAATGATCGGTTCTCGACCTAATTGTTCTTTTTTCTTTCAGTTCATAATCTGCGTACACTCGGGAATTTCCCGGCGCTGGAACATCCGGAAAACTCGATTTGTTTGAAATTGTTCTGAATAACTGCTATTGTGTCAATAGGACAACGAGAGTGTTTTTATCTTGTGTTTCTTTTGTGTTGTATGTGTTTCTTTGTTGTGTCCGTTTCCGACGTTCATACGTTTTTGTTACTTTTAATTATGACTTTGTGCCATATCTGGTGTTGCAGTTAAAATAAAATTCGATTTATAACGTTGTCTATGATGTAGCCTAGACATGCACATTGCACCTACATAATGCACCGCTACTGGGTCATGACAACACGGCTGACTGTGCGCAACGACTCACAGTGGTCCCGATTTAATAAAACATGGACATTGATGCTAGAAGCACGAAAATTTTTTTGATGGTTACTGCTATGATAACTAATAAGGCAAAAAAATATTACAATCCTGCGACGTCTATTTCGTAGTAAAAAAAAATATATACATATTTTTTGTATGGAAGAAATTACGTCTTAAACGAAGTCAAGATGCCGATCACACATGTTATAAAACAAGTGATTCTGAGTATTTCATGCGAAGATACTTGTCACTTATCTCTGCGTAAGAAGAAGAGGCGCTCTCTAACACTTTTAGATCATTCTGAGGAGGAATTAGTTTACGCTTTATGTGCTAAACTGAAAGAGTCTAACAAAACGAAATTAGCGACTACCTATAATCAAAGAACTGTTCCAAAACGAAGAACTTAAAACTGTGTCTACCTGAAGATAAACGTTAGCGCTAGTTACATCGTAATTTGTCAAAATGGCAATATCGCAATTTAAGATTCATTCTCACTTCAGAGAGTATATATGGGCTTCCATCCTATCAAAAGCTTCTGGAAACAAAAAAAACTTGTTATCCTTCAGAGAGAGATGATATTTGTGTGAGTTATCAATGATGGACATATTGCAAATTGGGCAACCTCTCGTATAAGCTACTTTTTGACGGCCAGCGGACCTATACATACAACGTTGTATTAAGTATTTCCCTTAAATTTTTATTTTATTAAAAGCTGATGCATACGAGCGCGCGCGAGTGCGAGTCGTTGTTATGTGTCATCAAAGGTGTCCCTTACACACCATATTGTAATTCTGGCAATTTTTCGTGGAAATATTTAATATAAAAAAATCGATTTTTCAACACTCGATAACTCAAAAGTACGGAGAGATAAGTGACAAGTATCTTCGCATGAAATACTCAGAATCACTTGTTTTATAACATGTGTGAGCGGCATCTTGACATCGTTTAAGAATTTCGAAAAATTGTCAGAAACGTAATTTCTTCCATACAAAAAATATGTATATATTTTTTTTTACTACGAAATAGACGTCGTAGGATTGTAATATTTTTTTTTGCCTTATTATTAGTTATAATAGCAGTAACCATCAAAAAAAATTTCGTGCTTCTAGCATCAATGTCCATGTTTTATTAAATCGGGACCACTGTGCGACTGGATGAATTGATTATAGAAATTACTCTAATTCAATACATTCTGATATAGTACCGCTAATAACATATCATCATGAGCTACTGTCAAGTCAGGGAGGGAACAAAGTCCTATATCAAACATCATCATTAGATGAGGTTGGGTTAACAGTCGTGTAAATTGTAACTTAAGTTGTATGTATTGCAGAAAGAATCACTAATATTACTTAGACATCATGAGATATAAACTATACGCGAATGGTTGACGTACCGTAGAATTTGTGTGCAACTTGGAACAACGTAGCTCTTTGCTGTCGAATACTGACAATCAAGTTCCGTTATTTAGTATGTCCTCACATTAGAACGGACAAAGGATATTGTGTATTTTCCTAATGTCAGTTGCTAAACAATTTATATTATTGATTATGTAGGGTGTGAAAAGGGCTATAATATTACTGAACATTTTAATGACGGATTAGTGACAGCTAGTCCTATTAGATTTTTATTATTTAGTACATAATCGGTGTAGGTTACATTTCGGGAATACTTTAACAATTTCCTTATGCTGCTGATGCAATTTGGTACTGTATTCACGTCAGCCATGGAAACGCCCGAACATATCAACAGGTATGCAGCATTTCAGCAGTCATGCAGTACCTACCCGTGCATTTATTTTTAAATGTGCTAGCACCCTTGACCTACACTGAATGACGTGACTCATTAATAGTAGTATTAAAAATAGAGACAATTTGGTAGCTTTTGCCGGTTATTTTTCGAGATCGTACTTCTACAGGTACAGGTTTAAAAAGTGCTAGCAAACTTATTTATAGATGCCGAGTATACACACGCAAAACGTCAACAACACCGCAATTCAAGAATGCAGGGTTATATTTTTTCGCTTTTTAAAGGGCGGGCATATGTACGCGGCGTAAATAAAAAGCAACAGAGTACTAGGATGCGACGATCGCGAGGCAGTTGACCTTGCTGGTGTTTACATCGGCGCTCGATGCGCGGGCGCGGGCGCGTCAGGGCCGCGCGTTGCACCGCGCTGGACACAAACAACCTACATGTCCATACCTACACCGATGCTAATGCGGCTCCATCTACATAGTGGTTCGAGTATGCAGGACGCCGCCACCGCCGTGTCCGGTTAGGCGCGTCGCGTTCCGATCAGGCAAGCCAATGGCAGTGAACTCATAGCGCCCATTGTGAACCCTAAGGCCTCAGCCTCGAACTTAGCGGGCAGCGGGGCGGCGGCGGCGGCGGCGCGGGAGCGGCAGGATCTTATGCGTAAAATCAAATAGACCGGTTCTCGAAAACAGCGGCGCGGCAGCGGGGCGGCAGCGGGCAACGAGCGGGCAGCGGCGAGGGAGCGGGCAACGAGCGGGCAGCGCACTCCTTCTTTTTCCCACAATAAATCGAGCGTTAGGAATAAATTTGAATCGAAATAAAATTGTCGCCGTTGTTCAGACATTTCGTTTGCGAATAAAAACAAATATCTCGACAACACAACCCCGAACACAACACTTCGCCGCTAAAGCGCCGCGCGAGCTGCCCGCTTGTTTCGAGAACGGGTCTGCGTTGCCCGCCCCGCTCCAGCGCCGCCGCCGCTCCCGCCCCGCTGCCCGCTAAGTTCGAGGCTGAGGCCTAAGGCTTGGGCTTTTGTGTAGTACCCATGGGGCCGCGCGCAAAACTTTAACATAATACCGGAGAGGTTTATTTATTTGATAACTGTACAGAATCTCACAAGCTAAGATAAAGCCAATGAGTTATAGAATAGAAATTGTAGGTTTTACTGGTACTATGAAATACGTAGTTGAAACATTTAGCTAAAGTAAATATTAACTTGCTTTTAGTTTGTACTTTAAATTCATGACTTTACATAATTTTAAATATGTATTAGATTTCAGTTAACTTAAATGTTTCCATGAAATTTTTTAATAATAAACAAACTGACATAAAATTGATATTCCGAAAAAAGTCTTCAAACTTTACAAAATGTGTAAATAAAAAAAACAGTGATATCTCGGGATAACTATTCTTAAATCAGGTCAGAACCATATTAAAGTGCTGATTGCTATCATATGCAAGGTAGTTCGTTAATTTTGTGTAAACTTCAGGTTACCCTGCACTTCACAGACTGCCGAAAACTGCAATTTGTTCGGAAACTCCCACCGAACCAGTCAAATCCAGCTGAGTAACAGTAAAACACAAATTAAAACTTTCGGTAACGTTCCTGGACTTTTGGTAATACGCAATCAGACTTGGTCGAATCTTATATTTTTTTAATGATTAACTACAATATTATTTACAGGATGTCCAAAAATTTGCACGACACTCTGAAACGTACGCAACCGAAAAAAGCACACCGACACGACACCGGAGGCAGAATAGTCTTATGACGCATACGCGCCCAAAAATCATTTTTTCTTTCTTACTTTCAAAAACTTTTTCAATTATAAATAGACAACCATAATATTTTTTCAAGTAGGTATTTAACTTCACTTTATTAACAGCAATAGACAGGTTCATTACAATATAATCAATGACAAGAAAGTCACTGAGCATACTAACTTATTTGGTATAATTTAATTTACGCACAACAAACCACAGTACACACATATTCCCGAGCAACCTCTTATTACCGTTAATTTGTGAATAGCAACATTTTTAAACAAAACAAAGCTTATACGTAAGTAATAAACAAATGTGTGCTCATTTCGTTTTATTTCATCAAGCTGTCTCGACTGACTTTAATTTATTAACCGTAATGGATCATTAACAAATTATGCCTGAACAACCTACGTCATTGACGTTATTAAATATTCATCCACTTATATTCATGCAACAAATTTGATTATTACGTAATTATAATTAATTATATCGGATACAACCATTTATCGTTTTATTATATTTTCGATAATTCATAATTAAAACCAGGGTTTCATACCTTATAATGAATGAATATTTATTATCGTAATTACTACATACCTACTTAATTATTTTAATTTTTATAATTGTGAGCAGGTGCAAATAAATTAAAATAATTCAAAAAACTATTTTAATAGCCTGTCTCTCTGTCTAGTCAATACTTCATTTTTTCCTTTAGTTTTGCACTCGTACCTATAGATTTAATGGCTACGCTGAATAAAAAAGTCAGCCGTTGCTGGAAAACGTAAAAAAATAAAGTAACAACGTTCATTAAGATATCACTATATCATATTCTTTTTATACTGTACTCATACACAATCATAACCGATTGAAGCTTTCAGATATAATATGATGGCAACTGTACTCCAAATACATTATTGGATACGACTTTACATACTTAGATGTAGCCAAAGTATGCAGGTACGATACTCCGATCTAAACTATTATGGTAGTTTACACTACGACAGTTTGTGCTTTTAATAATAAGTGCCTTTTTGTAACAAAAATATATACAGGATGTCCCAGAATGGGTGAATCAAACTGCTAGGGAAGGTAGCTCTACTAATGTACTATCCCAAAAAAATATGTTAAAAAAAATTTGAGTTCTATAAAAGGTGTGAAGTTCTCGGCTGACAAGCTTGAGGTGCAGGGTCCAAATAAGAAGGCCAGGGTGTAGCAAAAAGTGTACTTTTACTTCGCAGTACCAGCGTATTATATGTACAAAAATAGTGCGTGCGTGCTCCGTCCGTCAACCAATTCCAATCAGGACGTTAGAGACAGACGCGGAGTCACGGGGCAAATATTCGTAATGCGCCTTCGGAAGTCCCAATCTGCGATTCCCCTAAAGAACGTCACAGTCGGATGCAACCTCAGGTTATTACTTTACTTCTTACTTACATCTTCCCATATTCAACATAATCGTCGGAAGGTCTTTAAGGGAAAAAAAATCTGGACACCGCGGTGTAGAAATCGGCGAACACCACGAGATGGCGCTAGTAGTATTGATTGATAAATGTGACGTTGTTACAACCTCCCCCTCAGATCACGAAGTCGTCCCGACGAGAAGATCTGGATTACGTTCTTGTGACGTCCACGGCCTCGTCGGTGAACAACTGGTTCATCTTTCGTCTTCTTAGACCATCTTCTGATGTTTCGTTTGTTGTAGTAACGATTATGTGCGCAGCACGATCCTTTTTCTATGCTCAGCGCTTTATGTGAAGCTACGTTACAGGATGTAGGGCCAGGTTGCCTTTTAGTCTTACGAGGGTGATTGCAGCTTGGAGAGAATTTGCCTGTGATTCCTCTCGATTCCTTGACTACGGAATGTATATCTGTTAGCACCAAATCTTCATTTTGGTGTTCCGGACGACAATGACACTGTTTGTCAACTGTTTCCATAACAACGGGGGTTTCCTTCCCCTCCCCCTGCTCATGAACCACCACTTGCTGGTAGTGAAGGCAGGTTGGTATCGTAGGTACGAATGCATGACGCAATGCTATCCCGAACTGCTTCCAGGTTGTCACTTGCATTTTGACTATTTGCCACCAGACGGCTGCCGCCCCTTTCAATAGAAGTGGGACGCCATCAAGAGCTTCCTGGTCTGGGATGTTTTCAATGCACTTGTATAGGTTCACTGCAGCTAAAAATTCTTCGACCACTTCGGTGTTTCTCTCACCGTGAAAGTGGGAATTGCAATGAGTGAAATTTCCTTGCCGACCCGGTGAAATTTCCGCGAGTAGCAGCTGGAACTGTTCATATGCTAAGGTCACCACCATCTTGGACTGCTGCTTATCAGGTCTACCGCTGGTCGCCAGTGTGAAGATACAGGTATGATGACTTGTGCTTCTCAGAGTGACCGTTGAATCGCCAGTGTGCAGATGCAGGTAGGACTAGTGCTTGTCAGGCCCCACGTTGGGCGCCAGTATAAAAGGTGTGAAGTTCTCGGCTGACAAGCTCGAGGTGCAGGGTCCAAATAAGAAGGCCAGGGTGTAGCAAAAAGTGTACTTTTACTTCGCAGTACCAGCGTATTATACAAAAATAGTGCGTGCGTGCTCCGTCCGTCAACCAATTCCAATCAGGACGTTAGAGACAGACGCGGAGTCACGGGGCAAATATTCGTAATGCGCCTTCGGAAGTCCCAATCTGCGATTCCCCTAAAGAACGTCACAGTCGGATGCAACCTCAGGTTATTACTTTACTTCTTACTAACATCTTCCCATATTCAACATAATCGTCGGAAGGTCTTTAAGGGAAAAAAAATCTGGACACCGCGGTGTAGAAATCGGCTCTTAATGTGCTAGTGTCATCTAGCGGCGAGTGGCGCAAACACTTCCTAAACTAGATACATCTTACAATAAGCACGGTGATCCGCGGAGGCTTGGTAATGAAGGCGAACACCACGAGATGGCGCTAGTAGTATTGATTGATAAATGTGACTTTGTTACAGTTCGAAATTTTTTTTAAAATAAAGTGCTCTAAGCTCGAAATCTAGTCATTATTTTCAACAGTTTGTTTACAGATAAACGAAGCGATCATGTACAATTAATATTAGTAAGAAAAAAGTACAAATAAACTCCAAACGCCGCAATTATAGCCAGATACTTAGGCAAAGCTGATTTATTTTCACTTTAAAAAAAATTTTTTTTGTTTGCTTAAGCGCTTTATTTTTTTTCATATTTTTTAGGGATAGTACATTAGTAGAGCTACCTCCCCTATCAGTTTGATTCACCCATTCTAGGACACCCTGTATTTTGATGCAACTATACATACATACGTTGGTGGGTTGTGGGTGTTGATTAGTTCTTTTACTTTATTTGACGTTTCCTCGGTAATCGTTATCTCGATAACTTTACTCCGATGTTGACTCGAAGGACCAACTCTTCGAAAGCTCGCCTCGGCGGAATGCCACAAAAACGAGTTCTTACCTCGATTAATTCATTGGACAAAGTTAATTCGATGGCGATCTGTCGCGTATGTTAGGGGTAGTCAAGTGTATAATTTTTAGTCTAGCTAACTAAGGAGGTATGATAATACTTAACCAGTATGTAAATTGGAATGAGTGGATATTTTTATTTATTACATTACCCCCATAAAAAAGTTGAAAATCATGAACTATTGGTAATCAAAATCATTATTAAAATCATAATTTTCTTTTTGCATCTACATCCTTTGTCGTCATAATCATATTATAAACCATGGCTCTTACACATAGCTAAAGAAACTAATAAATACATTTCATCAAACGGTATTCCAGCTTCGCGAAAAAGGTGCAAGTTTTCAGACGCACATAGAAAATTGTGAAAAAAAATTCTTCTATTGGGATAATATATTTTCAGCTCGTTTAAATTAAACTTTTGTTCAACTGTATTAATGTAAAGTGAATTAAGTCAACTTTAACTTGGAGAGAATACATTTTTTCATCCATGAAAATTTTCTTGAAGAAATAACAATACTAAATAACATTTTAACCAACTTTGCGTACAACAATCTTTTGGTACAGCTTTTTCGTAAGGCTGGAATCATTTTACAGACTCAAAGTAAGGACGTACTTAAAACCGTATTATAAAAAAATCCATCTCTTTTTCATTGTAACAATTCAACGGTAAATCTATGCCTATAATTGAACCTAGTTTTGACCTAAATTTTTGAAAACCCTTAAAAACTAATTTAGAATATTAAAAACAATATAAGTACTGCAAAAATATACTATTTCTGTCGAGTCAATTTTAACGCAAGGTATGTGTGAAATTGAACCAGGAACCCCCTGATTGATATGACTGGATACGGCCCCGCCAAAGCATTCGTGTCCGTGTTCATTCTTTTGTGAGTATGAGCTTTCGCGTTTAAGCCTCCAGAGTTCCAAATCCAAACATACATTATATTTTCTTGAAACAACACAGTGAAAACTTATATTTATTAGCAAAGTCCCCATATAGCTTCGGTTCGATACCTGTTGCTCTTAAAAGGAGTAACTTCGCAGTAAATGAACGAAATACTAACTTTAATAACTTTCAGAAACTTGATATTTAAACTTTCATATAGGCTCTCGTCTCTCACGCCTTTTCAACACATTCGAGTGAAGATAACTTAAGAAAATTAATTACTAATCGGATAAGTAAAAAATAATATAACAAAATAGCCGCCTCGGTCGTAGTATAAAAAATCTATTAGTTTTAAAATCTATAAATTTGGGGGCCCGTATAGAGTCCTATTTGAGAAATACCTAATTATTGTTAAACCATAAGTATTTTTATACAATGTTTCATAAGCGAATTTCACTTCAAACACTTATTCGCTTCTCTCGTCATGATCCGTACCTAATTTGCAATGGATTTGACAACAACAATGTTTCAAAATCACTGAATTATTATCTCCTTCAATGTTTAACACATGAAGGGTAAGTTAAGTTGCAGGTAAGCTTTGCAATTCAAAATATTATCCTGTGATACATTATTAATATTAGCAGATACGGAGCGCGCGAGACGTGTTTGCCTCATAAAATGATTCAAACGCAGCGAACTGAAACTGATACGACTCCTCATTCAGGATTGCAGAAAGTTGGATATTAGTTACACATGAGGATGGAAACTGCACAATAGAATACGACGGTGTTGTGCCAGGGCCGTAGCTAGGGGGACATTATGGGGGCAATTCCCTTCCTGAAAAATATCATTACCTTCGACATCGACTACGATAATACACAAGTAAATTGTTCTTAGTTTGATAGATGATAAAATAAATATAAGCCACGGATACTACTTGAAAAAATAAAATTATACGGGAAAAAATGTCCCGTGCAACTCAGATTCTACGTTTCGCAGCAACGTTTTCTAAGTGCACCGGGTGTTCTTCGTGAACCGGGACATGTTTCGTGTTGTCACTGCAGGCAAGAACATGAGACCCGTGACAGTGCTATGGCGCAACTTTTTCAAAATATCAACAAGCACTAAGCAAAACAATCTCTTCGGGCAACATCCCTGCAACTATGACTAGTGCGCAAACTCCCGCAACGTTTTCCTCGGGAACATCACGTAATTGGTCAAGGACATGTTCCGCATATGTCGCTAATTTCGCTTCGCTGTCGCTATTTGTTCCCTAGTGTATCCGATTTTCTAGATTGCAGAAAAATAAAAGAATTAATATCAGTTCATCATTTCATGGTTATTAGAAAGAAAGATATTAGAAAGAAAGAAATGTTTGTTCACGTCATGAAGTTCTCCTCTTTTTGGTCCTTGCTCTACTGGTACAGCTGGTACTCTAATAACAAGTTATCGCTACCCTACCTGAAGCTTTATTCTGACTACGGCCCTGTCCTGTTCTACGACCGGCGACGCAGGAACTCGAGTCGACAGATATCAGACGAAGCGAACGGTGCAGCTGCACCAATTGAAACAACGTTTATTTGCATGTACACTTCACAAAATTACTGTTTGGCGCCTAGCTGTTCATTAAGTGAAATGATTCTGCGCTAGATACAAACTAGAATTATGAAACATGCACGTGCAAAACTGAAATAACTATAACTTTATTGTATATGTGATTGAAAATTATGAAGATTACCTACATTATATTTTTCAATGAAAATTCTTGTAAGGAAATGGTTTGATTGGAACTAATCCCAATACTTTCACGAGCAATAAATTGCTCCGCTACAATACAATAAATACCTAATCCAATTGCTGAAAATTCAATCAATGATTTTATTCCTGTCTCGTATTTACGTCTAAATGTAATCATTACACATACATTTCTAAATTTTATTGCTCTACATTGCACCAATATAGTACCGTGACGTCATGACTAATAATATAGCTATGAATCGAGCAATTTAAATGGCTGTATAAAGGCACTTAGTTTGGAAAATTAAATTTCCGGAGCCCGGAGTGCATTGCGATGTGGAATCTGCACCAAAGTGAATTCATGTGTCAGTGCCCAGACCTTTCACGTTTAAAACGTTCAATAGTTTTAAAATGGCAATTTCACAAAATGAACAATTTTCCATTACAGCTTTCAAAGAAAATCCACAGCGAAAATATTTTAGTAAATGTAGATGAAAAAGACCACAATATTTTTAAATTCTTATGCTAGAACAAAGAGTTTATTTCACAAGTCTATTTTTAAACATTACCTAAAATAGTCTATGTAATTTGAGTCTAACCGTCCGTGGGTGAACGCGGGCTCTATGTCAAAAGGTCACAAGGTAATTTTCTCGGCGACACCTTCAGGACAGGCTTAAAAGTTCACGGAGGGCAGGCATTACGTCTTCTTTGAATACGCAAGCACTAAAGGGTTCCGTTATACTTAAGGACAATTTTGAAAACTGAAAATTATAAAACACACTAATTAATATAACTTTATAAGAACCCGAAATGTTTCATGTAGAACCCGAAATTTCAAGTTGCCGTATATAGTTTTTGATGTTTGCACATACGAAACGTTTAATCTTACTCCAATAAGACATGCTACGATTAGATTTCTTTACAAACCATCTCTTTGAAGATAAAAATTTGCAAATTAAAAGCCTTTTTGTCAAGATATTGCTCTCGAGTCGAGATTCTCTCCGTCTAGTTTGCGAATTTAAGCTGAATTAAGCATACTCTACCTTAGCCTTAACTTATACCTTAGCCTTAAAAGTTATCTATCTATACACACTCGTATAATATTCACAGCGATAACGTAACTTCGCAAGTAAGTACGAGGTACCAAGTTGAGCGTAGGTCGAAGATATTCAAGAAAGCTCTACCCACATCGATCGACGTGTCTAGTAACAGAGCACCTGCACGTATTAAGTGCTGAAGCGAAGGGTTATTTTTAGTACGAGTATAGTAAGTAATCACTTAACCTTTAGTTTAAATAACAAACGCCTTTAAAACCACTGCATTTTTTCATTATGATTGACCACATTACACGTTACCTTAAAACTGATATACTCATACAATGACGCGTCATCACTACCAACCTAATAACGAAGCAGAAAGCGCTCGTTCAGGCACAACTTTCGCGCCTTGCGCGTTCGACTTTGAACGCCAAACAGCGCACACAACCTGAGTAAGGAATGGAAAAGGTAAGAACTACGGGAGGTGTATGAGTGTGACAGAGACGACAGAACGGTCGCGGAATGCGGCGCACTTAATTTTTGTAACGGACTACGGGTCGAAAAGCGCGCGTCGCAGAGAGGGCCATGTAGTACGGGCCGCGACGAACGCGGGGGGAGGGGGGGCTCGGCTGTAGTACGACGGCCCGCGCTTCTCGTAAAGGAAGCGACCCTGGCGCGGTCATTGCTCGCCGCGGCCGCATTCCTCTCCCCCGCCCCCCGGCCCTCTGAGGCGCCTGCGCATCAATGAACGGCGCGCGCGCAACTGCCGCGACCACTCGTCCTATCTCATTCCCGCAGAACTTTATTTTATTTCTTTTCTGCTCCATCATCATCTTATCATATCAGTGTGTCTACTATATTGCACGTCTGTCATCGTCCATGAAAGCACACATACAATGTCATTGACAAATAACACACTAATGTAGGCAATTCAATTCATTGATCATACATATTGAAGCTACCCCGTCGATTGAAAATTTTAATGAAATCACACCTGATTGAAAATATTAAATTTTTTCATAGATTTTCAGTTATTATGAGTTTAAAAGCTCAAGCTATGAAAACAAATAATCCCCTAAACCTTTTTAAGTCACTGATAACAAACAATTAAAATAGTATTTTAAAAAGCATTGAAAATAAACCGGCTTCGAAATTTTAATATGATAATTCTTTCATAAGATTGGGTATTAACAATATGAAAAGTGTGTCACTTGGATGAAGCTTTTTTCAAATTTGTCGGTGACAAACCGGACCTTGCAGAAAGAGCTTTGAATTTTTGAGCTTTGACAATAGACACAACATAAGACGTGCCTGTGGAGAAAGAATATGGACCGTACAGACCTTTTATTTAACCCCTTCAGGAAAAGAAATTCTCAAATTCACAAAGATTAAACTGGATTACTGGTTATTCAACAAATTCTTACCCTTCTTCCTGAATTCAATACCTTTCATGTTTTGCAGACAGTCAACCCCTATGGGTATTAGTGTTGTTTCGCAAACTATCTCATGCGCATAAGACCCTATACGCACAACGTCGTATTTGGAAATTGATCTATGGTAACATGTCTATGGTAAGAATACAAAACAAAAATGTAAATAATGCAATGAAATCAAAGTTTACAAAATTTAATGATGCGGATGACACTGGAAAAGTATAATTTACTGAATATTAAATTCTGCTAGTACTTTTTCTTTGGTTCTACAATTCTACATTAATAATGTACACAAAACCATAAACAGTGTTGTTAATGAAATAATAAGATATTATTTGAATTTAGCACAAGTAGAGCGAATCGAAACAAAATAATACACTTTACTTTGCGCAAAGACCGCTTCAAGCTTCAAGTCAATGTGCTGACAGCCATCGTTTAAGTAACGTACTTATTAGTGATCATTATTCGCTCTACCTGCGCTCTAGGTCAAAAAATTATTTTCATAGATAATAATGTCATATTTTCATGTGGTAATGTAAAAAAAATCAGTAAACTTTCTTATATTTTGCGTAAATTATATTTTAAAAGTTGGGCATGACTCTCATATGCCTTGCAGAACTAAGAATGTGTCAACTAAAAGGTAAGCAAGTATAGTGCATACCAAAGGCGCACTGTGGTGGGCAAGTCACTTACACCCGTATTCACAAACGATGCTTGCTTAAGTGCAGCAGCAAATCGAACGCACAGCGTTGAATAGAGCTCTGTGATTGGATCGTGTGTCACCCTGTGCGTCCACGCGCACTGTGCTGTGAGACCTCATAGTAATGTTTGTGAATACGGGCGTTAGCATCGCAGCATTTCCATTTTCATCCTAACTTTGACCTAGTATTGATCTCATTACCCTCTTTCGACAGTGTGCAATTCTGACACATATTTTTCGAAGACGGAGAGCGCTCCGGGCCTACGTGCGTTTTTACACGAACGACAATGCACTCGGAACCTGCTTCACGAACTGTTTTGAGGCCTGCGCGCACACGGCCAAGGAGGCCTAAGAGTCCTTTGTAGGAACGGAAGGTAATGGTCAAGTGCTCATGCGCAGAATGTCAAAAAATGCAATATGACACAACCCCCTCGCAAAAGTATCAAAGTACGTAACAATGGTAAAGCTCTTAATAGCAGGTGGATACGAGAGGTTAGTTTATCTCAAAATTTTACCGGCAGAACACAACCGTGACACAACCAAGGAAAGGAACACTCTAAGACTGGCAAAATGCCTGGCTGCAGTGGTAAGCCTCGATGTGTCCCAGTTCTTTACGCTTGCACTACGTCTCTTTGTCAATTCTTGCGAGCGACTCATAAGTGTTTCGTTTCACCGATATAAACGGGTAATGGAGATTCACACTCAGTCACAAACGTCTAGCCTGAAACTCTATTACGAGCCCTGTCGAGAGCACTCAGACGTTGAACAGTCAACGTAGCAAATTGACGTTATGTCGTTATTATATTCAGTATCTATTTGTGCTCCGATCCCAAAGCGGTGCATAAAGGCTTAAAAGCTCTACTTTGTACGCTATATGAACTCTATGACTGACAGTTAAATGGAACATTTACAGGCAACTGAAATAAAGAGACACCGCCCGTAAAATTGATAAAGCCTTCGCTCGGTGCTTGGAGCGGGGACATTTCACCCTCTGCGACTGTGAATAAAAAGTAACTGTGCGCCTACCATGAGTTTACGTTAGGTGTGCTCGCTAGCGAGTACGTCAAAAAAATCTATGAAGATTTAATTTCTTGAAAGTAGCCGCTAGGGGCGCTGCGCAATATGTCATACATTTAAATGTCATTTTTTTACGCAGTCGCTAGCGAACACACCTAACGTAAACTCATGGTAAGCACACTGATGACAGTCGACGAGTCGAGTTGCTTTTAAAGAAATTGAATTAAAGAATCGGATCCGTAGTTTTAAAAAGTACGAAAAAGCTTTTGTGACCACGAAACAACACGGATATTTCGCTATCTACCAGAACTTTTTTTTAACTACTAAACATACTTTTGATTGCCTGCCATTTGATATCAGATTGTACGAATAGATAACTGTATTTATTTGCGCGTTAACTGCTGAATATTTTGGCGTAACAACGCTTATCTAGATAAGCTTTTGAGAATTCTCACAGTCGAAAATGTTATTTTTCAGACTTCATTTATAAAGATTGCTCTGAAACTAATCTTCTTATTTAATATTAAATAAAAGACATCAGAGTTAGAACAGTCACAAACAAGTATTCCACTGAATTATCTACTTAGAAAAAGAAATAAAAAGTAGTCAGTAGATCTGTACTTTTGATGATCGAACAAAAGTTAGTAAAAAATATAAATCAGACCTAATATTGAAAGTTCATGTTTCTAATGAAAATTTAATCAAGCTCTTACTTTGCTCATTGTCGAAGTCACGTTTAACATAGTTGTTGTGTTGGATCCTCTAAAAGTTTTCCGATAAGGAGTCGTTGAAAGTTATCCAGGCAAAAAGTGCTTCGTAACTAAAGATACTTTTAAAAACTTAAATTAAAAGCAATGTATTGATACTTGGAAATATAGATTCAAATGGCTGTTGGTTTTTCAAAATGCGGGACATGAGGCCAATTAGTATAGCCGTCTCGTGTTAAAATGCCCGACAATCTTTGCTCTATTTTATTGAAGCTCTGCGAAATCTGAATTTGGGGCTCGACCCGTGTTCAATAATAATTGATAAAAATAAGTACATTAAGTGTCTCATTCTGTGCGTTAAAATACTTTGGTTTCTGTGACTTCGTGAAGAATTTGAGGCTGGTATCAATTTAAATTTTATCAGATGTAGGACACGTTAAGCCATCATCGATCCAATCGAGCTATGTAAGGCACTTATGGTTGCTGATAATGGCTGACACCTATGTTGTTATTAGTTATAGCTCACGATAAAATAAGACAAAACCTCCCACGTAAACAGCCAAAATGGAGTTTTGATTACTGTCGTATTGCGTACTTCGTAGGTTAACTTGGAATTTACGACTGCTCTTTTCGGTACCGGCACTTCAAGTGAAAAGTTTAAGATAAGCAATTACAAAAATTTTGCTGTACAATTCAGATTTATTATAACATCGGGGATCTATCATGGATATGAATCGTTTTTATGGAATCAGTTACGTGTGTTTCATACTTTCTGGTTGATGGATCAGCAAAAACGCCGACGACTTGCATTGCATTTTAGCCATCAATTAACTTAAAAGTTTCCTTATTTACCGCGTATTCTATTACACATTTATAAATTGTCATGATGTGTAGTTTTCAACTGAATTTCCTCTTCAAATTTTACCGTCCTTAACTTGCATAAAAGCTTTTGTATGTTCAAAATATGCAAAATATGAAAATGAATCAGTTAAAATGTGCATATAATTATCTCGTATAGCTTTGTCTCATAACTTTCCTCGACGGTCTGCCAAAACAACATCGTGGATATTGCTGAGGATACCTTCAGCGGTGACCCCGATCGCCTTCCTGGACGCTCGGCGGCATTTGTGGTGATAAGACCGCATCGGAATTCCATGAACCACTTATGTATGGAATGGACCTCTCCATGAGAGAAAGAGAGAGCAGACTACCCGTATTTAATAATATTTTTACTTAATTTACAATCTGTACTTCACCTGACATTCCAAATTCAGCTTTCATCATTTCCAAACAATATTCTGACCACCTGTTTTCCCGCTTACTTTAAAAATAGAACGTGTCAGTTCTAAATTAAGAAACAAAAATAAAACACGAAAAATTTTTATTCAATCATAAAAGTCACGGAATTACCAAACTGCCCTCCCATTTGTACCGATTTTTATAAAGGCGGACAGCTTTTTATCTTCCCAAACCATAATTGAAAATTCAGATCGCAATAAAGATTCAAAGGACAAGCCGTACAAGACGACGTAAACCGGTACTTAATGATTATATTAAGACAATGAGTAATGAAATGAAACTTTACCAGTCTCCTATAATGTAAAAGGTCGATGAACTTAATGAATGCGTGTACTTGAGCTTATTACCACCTACTCTGGGTCTCAAACGTCCACTTAATAAACTCCCTAGCCGCTACCGTATTTTAAAGTGGTTACCCACTGTGGGAGTGGAGAGCTTTTATGAAGACAAGCCTAGCATTTAAAAACTTAACCGCAATTCTTATAGACTTGCAATACACTATTGTTCATGAATAGAAAATATGTACTTGCTGTATTTAGCACCCCACACATGCGATTCGTTAAATCAGCATGACGTTTTAGCAAATTACCTGTAATTAGTAGAGGTCGACCCAGGTGCGTTTAACATAATACTTCAATTAGATACTTTAAACAATAAACACTCGGGGTTACAAAGAGTTTGCAGTCAGAACATTACCACCGAGGGCAATTTGGGAGCTATTAACAAAACTTTGAACTGGCAAGGAATGTGGTCAATCAGCAATTCAGCAAATACGTTATGGTGTATAAATAAAAATGTATTTTTAGTTTAGTGTTGAGCGTGTGAGATAGGATAGTCGATAGGTACGTCAGGCAGGCACCGCGAGCGTGTATCGTTTATGGTTTACGGGAGCTATCGAAAGCGTCCACTGTAGTTGTCCAACGACTTTGCGCTTGGTGGCGAGGCGCGCGGTCAACGCTCGGCAAACTGCCGGACTTACAGGTTGGACATGGGGCAATGGAATCCGCGGGGGACAAAAAAGAACGCGCCCGCGCCGCCTGCCGCGCGCGCTTCTCGACTACTAAACAACGGCATACGGCCACTCTTCGATAGGGATGTGCTTATGCTACGATTTATCGAGCATCGAGATGATTTTAAGAGCCAGTCTCTCTGGACAACAATTCTGCCATTAATGTTGCCGCGTAATATGGGAACGATATTTAAAGAAAACACACCTAAGGAAGGCTAGAATATAATATCTTCTTTGTCAGTCAGTAGTTACTTAGAAAGGAGTCGGTCCATAAAATGACCGCACTTCCAAATAAATAATAGGGTTTAACGGCTAGGCGTACTAATATTTCAGTTAAATCTTTACCGTTTTGTAAAAACAATTTATAATATCAGGGGACTTAATATTGTACCATTGTAATTCCAATTCACATACGAATAAGGAAACGATGATTTTGTGATATTTCACACGGCATTAATTAGCCAATACATTGCATTATATTCTAAAGCTTCAACAATACGTTTCCAGTCGAACAGTCAAACCACCCTAAGTTAGGTATATTTAAAAGAAAATGCCTAAAGGAGCATCCGTCGAACAAGCTTCGGAAGATGTGTGCAGCGACGAGCGAAACTGCCTTCCGGTCTCGTTACGTGTCGAGAGGTAACCACGTTGGCAGAAGAGTGGCAGAATATTCCACCAGAATTGCCTCAGGAATATGCACAAAACAAGTAACGAAGGCCGCATGAGTACCCCTTTGATTGACAATACGCCGGTATAATAATGGAAGTTCTAACAATAGCGCAAGTGTAAGTTTGGCGAAACAGTTCAAAAGGATACTAAAAGTATGCTGTATGGTTAGCATGTTCACGGCATTGTATCTTTTAACACAATAAACTGACACGAGAGATAAGCCACAGCTTCCAAGTTTCAATTTCATTTATTGTAGCTTTACACAATAAAATACAAGTTTATTACATAATTATTAACGCATCGTCGCAAAATGCTGAACATTAATGAACGGCTGCGGTTTATTGGCAAATCATTTAAACCTTTAACCACAAATTATACTAACCAGCTTTCACGGTTTACCGTTAATTATTTTATAAATAACTTATTTCAGTAATAATATTATCAAAGATATTATATTGTTATTTAATTTATCATAACAGAAGCGTGTTAAGGGATAATAAGTTTTTAATTTGCTTTATGTTTATGACTTCAAATGTGAATCATATCTTAAAATTAAGAGTGGGTACTTAAATATGTTATAGTTATAAATCTAGTAATCTAGATTTTAAATTAAAACCAAACGTTTATTACGTTTGGTTCATAAACTGAGAGTGGATTGTTATGTTATAAATCTAGTAATCTAGATTTTAATTAAAACAGTAAACGTTTTATTCACATACAATAATCAAGACTTGAGATGAAATTATCATTTTACCTACCTACTCGAATAACGCGGTTCTATCACACAAGAATAGAGTCCTAGCAAACCTAAATTGATAGTATATTATTTGTTTAACTATTCATCGAGACCAGTTACTTAGCGGTGTCACATCACTAGTAAAGACCGCCGACCCTGCATCCGTCCGTCCTTAAGTATAGTCAACCTCAAAAGGATACATGTATGTTTATTCCACTTAAAGAGAAAGAGCTTTAATATCTTTTGAACGATCAACTTCAAACGTTTTTTTGAGCAAACTTGAAGTCGATGTGACAATGACTTTTCACTTCTTCCAACAACTAACGGCGCCTCGATCTCTCATAGGTCCATTTCCAAGAGAGGGGCAGCAAACCTACTTGGGATTATTTATTCAAGATCACAAACACTAAATAAGGTTACTATTGTTTTATCAACAGGTTTTATTTTTTGTCCTTTGAGTGCGATAAAATAAATATAAGATCACCATGGTCTTTCCATCAGATGACCTCGTAACTCATCCCACGTTAAAACAATCAGTCAAACCGATAAATAAATGGTTTTTTCATTCATCTTTGTCTTTGTTTTACTTTTTCCCATAAACTGACCAGACAAATATAAGGTACTTCGACTACTCTTATACTGTAAGACCAATTGAAATCTAACTGAATACTAAATTGATCTTCAAAGAGATAATGCTCATTGACACAATGGTTCGTATTCAAGGGACCAGTGTTTAAATAAATTCCATTAGACATTATTCAATAAAACATGAAATATTTGGCACCGATTCTCCGGTCCTTTCCGAGAAGTGTCTTTTCTCGGAAGAATGGTCAGATTTTTTACGCGCCAAATTCATATTACAATGAGATCCGGATGCTACCAAGCATTCTCGGAGCCCGGCCCTTCGGGCGCGCTCGTTACGATCTGGAACGCGTGCATCCTACTCCAGAGGCGTTGAACTCTGTACGAATGCAACATACTTACTTAATTTGCACATAAAATAATTCACTTTTTGTTCCAATTATCTGGAAGTGGGACGTGGATATGTTTGTCATTTGGCATGACGGAGCTGAAATTTCAAAATGAAAATACTGGGAGACATCATCTACATACGAAACATTTCAGTGAAAAAACTGTTTGACAAATCCATGTCAAAATGTAATTTATAACAACACATGAAAGTTTTTGTTTACAGTAAACAAAAAGAAGTGTCACAGGTTAAATGTCAATGCACCAGAATTGTAACAGCAATGACGACAAACGAAACCTTTTGAGACGAATTTTTAATAAGGTCTACCTCTGATGGCCTTTCAAAAGTTAGATTAGAAGTTCGAAAAGAATATATGGAACCCATTATACAACCCTTGGTTATCGTTTAGGACTACATCGAGAGACGGGAGACCGAGAGAGACACGCCACAAGGAACAGGAGACCGCAACACATACGCTCTGTTTGCAATTGTTTGCTTAAATACTGTCTCCGTCACCTCGTTGTCGCTAGTCTATGTCTCCCACTTCAAATGCTTTAATACCAAGAGATGATGATAAGGATAATTAATATAGGTACATAGTATAATTTGGGAGAGAAACTAAATGTTCCCTAAAGCTAACCAGAATAGAGCAGACCCTAATCTGTACATTAGATAATCTACAAAAAAATCCTATATTATAAATATTGCATGTCTGTATCTTCCATGTAGCAGCACTAGTAAACTTTGGCATCTGGAAGTCAATGTCACGCAGATGACCTGCCCTGGGTCAAGTATGGACTAGCGTAGTGGCCGTAGACAGAGACTAGACGAGCTCCTAATAGGATTGGAGAATAATAAGCGCAACGAACTTTTACTGCAATGAGGGTCGGTAGAGTCGGTACTTTGACATTTGCGACAGGTTTGGTCCGGGTTAAAGCGAAAGAAATAAACGGTCAAAAAACCGCCAGCCTACGTTTATCGATAGTTGGCAAAAAAAACTGTCGTAGGGTTAAAAATAGCGACAGTCAAGTAGCCAATGACCGCTTTGCTTGAAGTATAATAAATAACTTCAAAAGTTAAAAAAGCAGGTGTATTATTTTCTGTATGTTACTGCTAGTAAATCAATGGCGATGCCTGCAAAAGACAAAAGCTGACGCAATAACAAATGAAAGTGTAGTTATCAAATAAAAAACCCAACACGTAAGTAATAATCAAAGAACGAAAGTCAACAAGTGAAGTGAGAATCATAAAACATTGACTCGGAACATAACTTGTAAAGAACTTAATCATAAAGTTAATAAGCGCATTTAAGCCGCGTCCCAAATACCTTGTCGAACCACCATTTCGGGAAAAAGTTTTTTGGTGGTGAGAGAGAATAAGTGGTATAAGAAACATTCAGAGTATTCTGTTGGGTATTCAGTAGCAGTTTATGTGTGACCCCACGAAAAAAGATACGAGTTCAACTAGAACTACCTACTGGATCTAAAGATTCCAAAATAAAAATTATGTATTGTATATAATCAAACAAAGCACGTCAAACAAAAACACATTCTTTTTTTCAATTACAATGCAATGTTTTTGTAAAATATCGTAAGCAGATGATGAACATGCATCGATTTACCCGAACCAGGTTAGAGCTGTGCAAAATAGTGTAAAAGATCTCTGGAACGGCAGCAATAAAGACACTGAATACTGAACCACCACTGCAATATCTTCATCAGTTATTTATTAAAGAGCCCAGAACGTTTCCTCGAGCTATTTCCACGTGATAGTAAAGTTCAAACTAAACAAGATACTGATCAAATGCTTTCAAAAATGCAGTACCGAGAAAGTTACACCGTGAATTTCAGAGTTGAATTTCAATATTGCATTCTCTGTCTACGGTAAGAGACGAATGCGATATTAAAAATTGCATCTTTTTACTACGAGCAGTGAAATGCAATTTTAAGAATCGAAAATAGAGTGTGCATTTAACAAATGTGACCATTTCAAACATAGCGGCATCGTTTACACAAAGGATTCTGGGAGTTGGGGGGTGGGGGGCATGTCTACAAACTATACCCATTATTGACGCTTCACATAATAGTTATTAGATATTAGCTGATGCGGCGAATTTCGTGCCGCCTATGTTCATCAGAAATAATGTAGGATTCTAATAGTGAAAGAATTTTTCAAATCGTTCACATATTATGTACTTAGTTGCGGAGCCTTTTTCAATACAAACTAACAAATAAATAAATAATAAATAAATCTTTGGACAATTTCACACAGCGCCAGCTAGCCCCAAAGTAAGCAACTTAATGCTTGTGTTATGGGTGCTAGCTTAACGGATATACTACTTATATACTTTTTTTTTAAATACATAAATATTATACATAGTCACACCCAGACCCGTCACAGAAATTAAAATTCATCATTTCAATTTCTGCCCGGCCGGGAATCGAACCCGGGACCTCTCGGCATAGTAGTCCGTTCTGAACCACTACACCAAACGGCCGACAAAATCTAACAATCAAATCTTTCATCTTAAGAATATTAGTGTAGATTATGGTTTGAGAGGCTGGTTGCAGAAGATGAGTGGCATTGTTAAAGGCTGCACCCCACCTAATCACTGAGCTATGGTTCCGCATCGGTCATTGACCGACCACCGTCGGAAATAGATGCTCCCTCCTACAGTTCCGGCATAGTGTCCTCCGTGCATAAATTTAAACTATATGATAGAACAATAAAATCGTGGACGTTCTTTGACAAATCAAAGTCCACTTTTCTGCACTCTAGATTAACTCTCAATAAAAAAATGAAAATTATTTATGTAATATCTTTAAAGTTTACATTATGTTTCAAGTGGCTGGGGTCTCGTTTAAAGTATAATACCTGCATTAGGAGGCTCTGCTGTCTTAAAGTTACAATGTCACAAGATATAGAAATCCGAAATTGAGATCTTTGTACAACCCCTCACTATCAAATCGTTCAAGTTTTCTGTTTGCTCGTATTCATTGGCGAGAAAAAAAGGCCAATCTCTCCAAAATTAAATACTTTTATCTTTACGTGGGCAACTCTGATAACACCTAGTAGTATTAATAACTCAGGAAACAAGTCAGAGATGAAAACAATCTAATTAGCGGTCGAAGTCACCTATTTTAATTTAACATTTAAGTAAACATCATTTAATTAATAACCAAACACTTTCCGTGCAGTAAGATCATCTACGTTTTTATTCGCGATGCAACGAAGAACGTATCGTTACAGTTATGATACGCCAGTAGCGTCCAATACTCTTTGATTCGAATTAATTAATTGACGTTAACATTGCGGATTAACGCTATTTCATATTCCGCTACGTATTTTCCTCTACAGATAAGAAACTGAGGAATATACTTAACCCGTTATTTGTTTGCACTTGCTGTTATTCTATTCTAGATGCTTTACAATATGTACGCCGGTAATAATGATCATAGTAATGTCTGTGGCGCAACAATTTGCAACGATGTGATTTTATCAGTATTGTTATCAATAATCTGCCTTGCATAATAAATTCCTTTAGGTGTCCGAGATAGTGTCACCTCAGGATTAAGGATTTGAAAAAACGTAACTGACATGTCTGTTCATAGACTAAACTCGTGGTTCAGCTGAAATAATGCAGCAATGACGCCGCTTAGGGGGCGTCCATAAATTACGTGAGACTTTTAGGGGGGGGAGGGGGTCAACGAAAACCTCACTAAATCTCACGTGGGGGAGAGGGGGGGGTCTCAGGAAATATCACGTAATTTTTTCCACAAGAAATAGAGAAATAGAGTTTGCCAGAAAACTGGGTTTAAATCTTAAGTAAAAAAATTGGCCAAGTGCATGTCGTGCCACGCGCAGTGTAGGGTTCCGTAGTTGTCCGTCGTTAACAAAATATTTTTCAGAAGCAAGCAATTACTTCATCTAAAGTCGCTTTTAATATTTTCTTCTAAGGAATTTTTACTAGTATTAAATTTTATAATACATGAGTTAAATGACTATTACTCTTAAACTAACAGACCTACCCTAACCGTTATAGTTTTCTTGAAAGTTCATAAAAAACAGTATTATTATGAATTTTTCCAGATTTTTCAAGCCAATAGTCTAGTTTTCAGAGTGGGGGGACGCCCTGCTCGAACAAAAATTGGCACTTTAAACTTTAATAGTTTGCAAACGGACCCCTAAATCGAAAAATAGTCTTTGAAACCCCCAAGTCATCCAACGATATCCTACACGATGGTGTAGGTAGAAGATGAAAAAAAAATCATCCCCACTTTACATGTAGGTACCCTAAAAAAATGTTTTTTCAAAATTTTATTCTACCGTTTTGTCTAGTGCCAATAGTTTCCAAACAAAACCTCGGACAGACAGACATATCGAAACTATAAGGGTTCCTTGTCCGGACTACGGCGGGACCCTAAAAAATTATATTTTCTATGATGATAATGACATTTTATCCTATACCGTCTAAACAAATAAAACTAACAATGCTTCCGTCTGCATGTGTGAATACTAAAATGCAGAATAAATGACGAAATTAAGAAAATTATAAAACAAGTTTTTTTTTATCAAAATCGATTTTGCTAGATTATGTAGAAAGGAACAATAATTAGACTAGGTACTTCTGTAAAAAAAACAATGAGACCCTAGAACTAACCGCTGTCACTACACGTGTTTTTCTGGATCTATTCGTAATCAGTGGGCTTAGTGCGACTTTATATCGATCGTCATCCGCTAGCGACTGCGTAAAAAATGACATGCATTAAATGTATGATGATTGTACAGCGTCCCTAGCAGATACTTTCAAGAAATAAAATCTCTTTATAGATCTTTTTGATGCACTCATTAGCGACAACGGTAAATGCAAACTCGCACTAAGCACACAAAAAAATCTTTCTCAATTAAATTACTCCAAAACTATTAAATTTCGGATTTTTTTAAAATATCACGTGAGATTAGGGGGTGGGGGAGGGGGTTAGGCAAAATCTCACCAAATCTCACCAAGGGGGGCGGGGGGGGTTGAAAAATAGCCAAAATTGTCTCACGTAATTTATGGACGCCCCCTTACCTGGAAACTATATTTATGATTGAAAATTATAATTAGTCTGCCTACCTCGAAATAAAACAAAGGCCATCCACTGCGGTGCTCACCCTAGTAAATATTAAATTATACTGGCGTGTCCTGGCATGCAGTACTCTTTAGCGAGTTCAAAATTGTTTATTAGATAATATTCAAGCAGACGCAGACGCAATCGGAAATCTTGTTAGCAACGAGTAAGGAGACGCTTCCGCCGTCGCCATGCGACAGGATAGCTACGATAATTCTATCAACTGCTTTATAATATTGGTCATAAGTGAACTAGGTACTTCAGCGGAGAAAGGGCACACCGCAGATAAAGTTTACAGGTGTGGTAAATTGAAACTCATTTATAACTTGGTAATTGCATCTGAGAGCAGGTGTCTCATAAAAAAATCTTTTACTTATCACTCTCCCATGGTTATTTTACTGTCTTGTAATCGCTAAAATCATTTGTCCAATAAGCCAAATTACAATCCTTTTGACAATAAAATTATAATTGGTTGCCGCGAACGCGTCAGGGCGATATGTGGTTAACCGCTGATGCGTTGATAGTGACGTTGCTACGAGTTAAGCGTAAAATTAAACAATTTGTTGGTATATTTGAAATATGAAAAAGGTCGCTAGATTAATACTAGTCCAGAATTAATTGAATTATGGTCCCGCCAAATAAAAAGGAGCAAGAGATACCACGTGTGAATCGTTACGTTTGACCCAATGCCAATATTTTTTGTCATGTTTTGATCATTGATTTCATTTCCTATTCCTACAGATCTTATATTTCGGTCACGCTATAGGCAGAGAGTGTTTTATCGACAACTGATTTGCATCCCCAATCCACAGGTCTCATCCGCCCCGCCATAAGGCATCAGCGCGCGACATAGGACGTCGGCCATGATGCATCACAATCGAATCGTTCGATTCGGAAGACAATGTGCCGCTAGTAGAGGGCTCCCAACTAGTGGCCCATGCCATGGACCACCGGTGCTGGTCCGCAGGAGTTAAAATATGGTCCACGAACGATTACACACGAGTGTTACACTTCGCGAGTCATGAGAGGGCTTAAATAATAATGAATACTCGTATTAGTCCTATGATAACTTGTAAAAATGCAAACTCAAAAGTCTCATAGATATTTATAAAATGAACATCTCTTTTTAAATAATACCTTGTAAATTGAGTTTTTAAGTTTATTTTTGGATATTATTGTTAATTTTTTATGTGACACCGGTCTCTGCGAACAATAAAGAAACCAAAGTGGTCCCTGTTCCAGAAAAGGTTGGGAACCAGTGCGATAGTAGGTGGGTCGGCTGATCTCACCGGCACCGCGGCAGCATTGCAATGCACATCCGGGGCGGTCGATACGGGCGGCGACTTGCGCGGTGCCGGTCCCCCGCTCCCAACCCCCTCACGTCTTCGAACCCCCTCCGACGACTCACATCGATTCGCGCGCTTGATAATAATTATAAGAGTTTGTTGGGAAAATTTATCATCTCGCGAGAAAACGGATCTCGTGTCATGGAGTGGACGCGGCGTCGCCGTACTCTCAAGATTTACAGCGTCTTCGGATTGCACGGTCGGACTTACTGTGACCACGCAATTTTTTACGATTAGAAATCTCATTCAGTCGTGCAGTGCTGGATGACATAAAGAGAGGAGTACTATAAAATAGACCCGAATACTTCTTGAAAAAAAATCCAAAATGGAATAACTTTTAGGCTGATGTTGATATGGTGCAAAATGTTTGGAATCGATTTCTAGACAACTATGTACGTTCTCAGCAATGTAATGACTGCTTCCTACAGGATTAATACACTTAAGTCACCCTGAGCCACCCCTAAAATAACCCACGATCAATGTTACATTGTAGATACAAAAAAGTATCATAAACTATCTTGGCAAGCTCCGTGGTTACTTGTTAGTAAGATACATAAAGCGGCGGGTTTATACAAAAGACTTAAAAGTATTACTTGTAACAGGGCACAGCAATCACCAGCACAACAAAGTTGGTAATCCCAGCGCCAATGGAAACATCACGTTACTACGTACTACTACCACTACTACGCAATATTCGTACTACGTAGTTACAGCGAAGTATCGGCGATAGAGCTCAGAAAACTTATTAGAATCATGGTAGATGCGGAATTGTATTTGATCATATTACTGTGACCTAATTGAAACTTCTGATAATATTGAAAACAGTTTTACTTGTGAAAAGAAGGAGAGCATTGGAGAATGCCTTTATTTTGTGAGAGAAGCATCATTGAGACACGCTACGATGCTACGATTTTTATGGGCGTGGAGAGCATTCAACTAATTCGAGTTGGTATGTCATCGGAAAATAACAAGAACCGCAAATTTATAAATTTCCTAGGAAAAGCAACTTTCGTAACTTCTAAACAAGAGATAAATTGTATTATTATACGCCCACATTTTCTAAAATTGATAAACTTACCTAACTCACGCGTAAAATAATACGCGTCACGCATATAATTATGCCCAATTTCTAAGAGGAATTCGATGTAATTAATTTGGACCATTTTTATATGGAAAAACACCAGTTTTTTTCTTAATTATTTTATAAATAGGTACCTACTGGGCACTTTGTGTGCAATAAAAAAGTAGAGATATGTCATTTAATTACGTCGCATGATAGGTATTAAACGTGACCTTTAAGTTACCTATCTTAAGCACACTTTTAATAAAAGTGATAATAGTAATGATAGCTCATTCGAAAACAATAAACAATAATTTATCTGTCTACTATATGAACGTAGTAAGCGTCCTGGTTGCATTTCAATCGAATCAATAATAAACATACACTTACACAACTTAATGAATATGCAACAAAATATCCCTGAAATTCGTGAATCCGTTTGAGACCGTCATCATCCGTTGTGGTCTCAAGACTAGGGGTCGCAAACCGGGATACCGAATTTCGAAAATACCGGAATACCGGGCCAAATTTAGGTCTAATTAATACCGGTATTCATTTCACAAAAACCGGGATATTCGGTATTTTCGGTTTTAGTAAAATAAATAAAAAACAAATACAAATAGAAAAATTTACGCGCCATTTAATTCAAAATACGCGCGCGCGAGTTAATTAAAGTATTTGAACTAGTTAACCCATGTTATTTTAATAAAGGATTATGATTATACCAAATCCATTCCAGTCCAGAAGCTTGAAGACATCTTCCCGGGCGGTGGTAAACAGTTTTGGAGATATGACGTCTCCCTGTCTTACTTCTCGCTGCAGCTGGATAGGTTTCGAGTCCCGATCCTGGAGGCGGACCCACATTGTGGCGTTTTTGTATAAACTTTTCAACACTTCGATATATCGATAGTCAATTTGGCACCTTTGGAGAGACTATAGCACTGCCCAGGTCTCGACTGAATCGAAGGCTTTCTCATAATCCACAAACGCCAGGCAAAGTGGTTGATTATACTCCTCGGTCTTCTGTATAATCTGCCTTAGCGTATGTATGTGGTCTATGGTACTAAAGCCTTTTCGGAAACCGGCTTGTTTGGGAGGCTGGAAGTCGTCGAGCCTGCGAGCGAGACGATTCGTAATGACTCTTGAAAACAGCTTGTAGACATAGCTCAGAAGTGAGATGGGTCTATAATTCTTCAACAAGGTTTTGTCGCCTTTTTTGAAGAAGAGTATCACCACACTTCTGTGCCATGTCGTAGGCGTTTTTCCTTCGAGGATGACGGAATTGAATAGCTTCTTAAGAGCCCTTAGTACCGGCGTTCCGCCTGCCTTCAAAAGTTCAACCGTAATTCCATCATCACCCGGTGCCTTGTTGTTCTTCAGCTGTTTGAGAGCCATTCTAATCTCGTACAGACTGACGTCCGGGATATCTTCGGTATAGTGTCGGGTCAATCTAGCTCTTGAGTCTTCGGCTAGATTTGTGACAGGTGTGCGTACACTCGTGTATAATTGTCCCTAGAACTTCTCAACCTCTTCCAATACCTCCGGCTCCGACGAAATGGCTCTGCCATCCTCTGTCTTCAGCTTGGTCAGTTGACTTTGGTCAACAGACAGATCTCTTGCGAACACTTTAGAGCCCTTGTTTCACTCAATCGCCTCTTTAATACGGTCTGTATTAAATTGGCGTAGGTCGCGAGTCAAAGACTTGGAGATCTGTCTGTTGAGGCGCCGATACTGAGCAGCATCTTCAGAGGACTGCAGAACCAAGTTCCGTCTCTCTACCATGAGTTGATTGGTGAGGTCAGAGATCTTTTTGGTTCCTTTTGAACGACGGGTTTTAAAGAACTTAGACCCAGTCGTTTGGGCAATTTCCACGAACCTGTCATTGTATTCGTCCACATTTCCGCAGTCTCCTAGGCATTCGAAACGATTTTGTAATTCGAGCTGAAAGCTTTCGGGGTTTTTGACTTGGATAGGATAGGTGCTGGGCGGAGCGTAAACTTCATCAGTCGACATCTTTTGAGCTTGGGTCTGATATTCAATGTGCCTCACCATTCGGTGATCGCTTCCTGTTTTGACCGAGTTGATCATAGAGACATCGTTGAATTAGTAAATTATTGCAAAAAACTACCAACCAACATATCAAACAACAAACCTTGTGTCAATGAGTATTTTGTTTTATTTAGAGCTGATTTTTCAATCGTTGGATAACTCTTTAACTGAAGAATAATTTTGGCATATTGATAGTTTCAGCGGGTCTAGTCAAAACGCACTTTAAAATCGCAAACCCATCGCAAACCAGTCGCAAACAAATAAACAAATCGCAAAAGAGGTCGATAACAAAAAAGGCTTAGTCAAACGGCAAAAAATCGAATCGCAAAGCCCTACCTATCGATAATCGAAAGACTGGTTTGAAATTTCCCATACAAAGGCTTAGCCAACATGCATTTAAGACTCAATCAAAATCGAATCGAATCGCAACACCCGCCATTTTCATTGCGATTACTAAAACCCCGGTGATAAGCTTGGATTCGATCGAAAACCAATAGGGTGAGTTGCACCACCTAACTTTAAACGTAACTATGACGTTAACCGGTGATTTTTGTATGGAGTTTGACAGATTTTAGACGTTTGTCAAAGTTAAACTAAGATGGTGCAACCCACCCTAAGGCTGTTTTGACAAATCCGTATCGCGATGTCGTTTTGACAGCTAGTTTGACAGCGAAGCATAGACGTAAACAGAGAGCAGAAAGAAGGAAGAAACTAATTTAAAAAAAAAAGCTAGAAAAAGTAAAAACAATCGCAAAGTCATAGACATTTTTTAACTTTTATTCGATTTTGAATGAACTTTTATATCGCCGCGTCGTTGGTGGTTCAATGTGCATTTTGGCTGCCATTTTCCGATCGAATCGAATCACTGGTGACGCGGCGACTGACATTAGTGAAAACTTCACATTGGTTTGCGATGGCATTTTGACTAGACCCACAGTATGGGAAATATGTCAAAATGACAAATTTATTCGTCAGTTAAAAGTTATTTGATGATTGAAAAATCAGCCCTTAGAAGATAAATTCATTTAGGTTAGGTACCTACTTACTATTCCTCCGCAAAATAACTTTATTATACTAAATTTGCTAACTTTAGCTTAATCCCGGAAATATCGAAAATACCGGATTATCGGTATTGGTTTAGAGCCAATACCGAAAATACCGGTTTTGCTGAAATGATTCGGTATTGCGACCCCTACTCAAGACTCAAGTCCCATTTGAGCCCGAGTGGCCGACGGACGGCGCAGTGTCAAGTTGAAAGCAATTTGAAAGCTCCCTAGCCACATGCAAAGTGCAAGGCATTTGTAACTGGAGCGACGGGAGTACGGAACGAACAGCAATTAAAACTGCAAACCAGGGATGCTATGGATATGAAGTTTCGGTTATGGATACGGTAACGGATATTAGAATAATATTATACCGGTTTCGGTTAAGGTTACGGATATGAAATCATTTCGGATTATCCGAAAGTTTCGGATAATTTCGGTTACGGATATAACAATTTAAAAAATGTAAAATTCAAATAGCAAGATGCTGCGCGATCCACATAGCCACTTTTTATACTATGACGGTACCTACATATTATAAAGGTAAAACAGGCGGGTATTTATCAAAATGGTGCCACGGGATACCAGACAAGTAATAAATATTTTAAAATACTAAGATTTAGACTACTAAGCCTTTATCCGTAACTATCCGAAACGTTTGGACCGGTTTCGGTTACGGTTACGGATATCCATAACATCCCTGTTGCAAACACAGGAGTAGTTATCAATTAAACCGTGTACATTTTGGTTCAATTGTTTAAAACACGTTTATTATCCAATCCACTATATTATTAACGCTGCTTATTTAACTATTGTGATTACTGTGTCAAGTTTGTGGACAAACAATATTAATTTTATACGGGTTGATATTTCAATTCGAAACACCCGCGACTATATTTTCATTCATGAAATATGAAATACTATACTACGAAATCCAGTTACATTTAAAGTGACTGTAATAATTTAATTAGTTTCACAATAACTTTGCTACGCAAAAGCTCCGTGTAATCGTAATAGCAACTGTTCAATGAATGTATAAATTAGTAGGTACTATAGGTGTACCAGAATCTCATGGCAAACAAAAATATTGGAAAAGTGTGTTTTTCATATGGCCATTGTCTATGGCTTTATGTCACCTGTTAAAGTAAATCAAGAGATCTGTCAGCCGCTGCAGAAATTTTGTAATCTCTTCATGCCTATTTGTTATTTTTGTGAAAAAGTCGAAAAAGCTCAAGCAAGTCATATTGTTTTCAATGAGAATTGTAAAATAAGGCATAATTCAAAGTCAATCTTTGATTTTAAAGCACGTCGTCGAGTTGACAGTAAGTTGGGCTGAAATGTTTTGATACATTTAGTTTATTACCCAACTGCGTCAGAAGGAGCGTTGTGTTTTTTATATTATTATTACTTAATATCTGCTTTATTGGGATTTTCAGGTGTATCTCACAAATTGGTGCAGAGGAATGGTGAAAATGTTATGACCATGTAAAGAAAATTTAAAAAGATTTCATCAAGCAAGTTTGAGTAATTGAAATGCTGAAAGAGCGATTTATATTATACAGGGTGGAATTTTGTAATGCCACCTGGAGGGAAAGTACCTACTCTTAATATTGTAGATAGAATTTTTTTCTCAAAGAAAACATTCCTTTATTTTTGAAAAGAAATAGAACTGCATTCAAAGATTTCCAAATATTTGCTTACAACACCCGGGAACAGAACTAACTTAAATCTGTTAAAAATTACATCCTGTATTTTTATTACATCGATCGTTAGGGTTAAATATAAGGATGAAATCTCTCTAACAAACTTGATATATCAAATGAAAGGAAAACCATGAAATTTAAAATTATTTTGATAATGTTACAGAAAATTGTATGGTATAGTATTGAATTTTCGAACAAAATTCGAAAATCTTTGAATGCAGTTCTCTTTTTTTTTTCAAAAATAAAGGAATGTTTTTTTTCAGTATTTTTTTACCTACAGTATTAAGAGTACTTTCCCTCCAGGTGGCATTACAAAATTCCATCCTGTATAAAAATACCTCTTTAACTTGATCATCTATTGAAGAATAAAAAATGCAAGTGGAGTTCTTAGAATCGTTTTCTAGTTCTGAATGAAGTGATAAGTTATAAGTATGATACATAATACAATTATTTACAGTAATATACTGTTTACTTATTTTTCAAGACATGTTTCTATGTTAAAAACCCGATGTATAACAACATTCTTCATACACATACCTAAAATGTACCTATAGGTAGGCATTCGTACTTCATGTTCATTAATATTAAAGTCATAAATAAAAAATGAAAAAGTATCAAGATCGTTTAATCCAATTTCCCCAGTATTGCACTCAACAAAGTTTATTTTCCCCATTTGCCATGAGATTCTGGTACACCTATAGTAATTTTTTTCGTTATTTCTCTACCCCAGCGATTTTCTTTTTTCTATCAATCTAAACTCTTGATGCCTAGAAGGTATTATGAAAAAATACTAAAATTACCGTTTACTAAGTAGGTACTTGGAAGTTTAGTAAATTTGTGAATTATATTAAATAATTATTTATTTTTAATCGACACTTATGACCCGATCCAAAATACTTTTATAAAAATTTAATCTCAGTGCAAAAATATCATTTCGCGTAACTGATCCAACTACACAACATCTATTTTGATAGCAATTAGAGAATAAAACAGGATAGCTTCTAATAGGCCAGTAGAATTAAACACAAAAATTGATTAAATCGGAAATAATTCCTACTAATGATTTTAGTGCTTTAATGGCTTCATTAGTTGCCCATAAAGACTCACCTAGGTTTTCGACTTCGACGGAGTTGTGCTTAAGTGGTGGGGGCCCCCGAAAGGGGCGCTTTTTCGGTTTTCCAGTTATACCGCGTAAAGGCCTTACCCTATCGAAAAGTGGTCTTCCTGACGGTTGAAGGGCATTTAATCCTGCATTAAATAAGACCAAATTCATATGTTTTGAACAAATCGTTCTCTAGCAAATGTTCGGCAAAGTAGAAAATAAGTGTATAATTAATGACCCTCTCCACGTCCAATGGCTCGTTACCCGCAGACTTCCAAATCTTGAAAAGGAGCGCCTCAACCAGTGTAACCCTATCAAGGCTTACGAGCTGGAAGCGCCTATCCTTGTTAGTCCCAGACGTTCCTTATCTGCGGTTGCTGCACCTCTTCCTGGCACGCACCTGAACGACTCTGTGTTACCTACTGTGGCTGCCCCTCTTCCTTGTATCCTCCTGCACAACTACGTTGCCTAGCCGTATGCCTGGTTTAAGGTTCGACGCCAAAAATCAACAACAACAAGTTCATAATAAAACGTTGAAGAGTTTTTTGTTTGTTTCTTTGAACGCACTAATCTCAAAAATTACTAGTTTTATTGAAATAATTATTTTTGTGTTGAATAGCTCATAAATTGAAGAAGGCTATAGGATATTTACAATCACTCTACGACTAATAGAGGCGAAGCAGTGAAGAAAAATGTTGCAAGCACGGAAAATAGTATTTAAACTATTTCACGCGTACGAAGTTGATTTTGTGGCGTCGAACCTTGGACCAGGCATAGGGCTAAGCAATGCAATCGTACAGGAGGGTACAAGGAAGAGAAGCAGCCACATTAGGTAACACAGAGTCGTTCAGGAGAGTGCCAGGAAGAGGTGCAGCAACCGCAGTTAAGGAACGGCTGGGACGAACAAGGATAAGCGAATCTAACTCGTGAGCCTTGACAAGGATACGCTGGTTAAGGCGACCCTTTACAAGGCTTGGGAGCCTACGGGTGACGAGCTATTGGACGTAGAGAGGGTCATTAATTAAACACATATTTTCTACTTTGCCGAACATTTGCACGAGAACGGTTTGTCCAAAACATATGAATTTGATCTTATTAAATGCAGGATTAAATGCCCTTCAACCGTCAGGAAGACCACTTTTCGATAGGGTAAGTCCTTTACGCGGTATAACCGGAAAACCGAAAAAGCGCCCCTTTCGGGGCCCCCCACCACAAGCACAACTCCGTCGAAGTCGAAAACCTAGGAGAATCTTAATGGGCAACCAATGAACCCATTAAAGCAATAAAATCTTTTGTAGGAATTAATTCCGATTTAAAATCTAATTCTACTGGCCTATAACAGGAACGCCCCCGCACTACCTACAAAGAACGCCGAAACCAAACCAAACTAGATGGCGCTGTTTGACTTTACATCGCGATATCATTTGAATTTATGCCAAAAAGTAAAAGCTTTCATAGGACTCAGTGTTTATCGAAGTTGTAACCCTTGCAAATGCAAATTTTGAAAAGGCCACCTGTTTTTTAGATGCCTTATAACAAAGTTAAAAAAGCTAGATTGTTCGAAACTACAATAAAAAGTATTCGATCGGAACCTTACGAGTGTGTATCAGACTATAAATTACAGCCACTGCGTTTATTGTATATCCGTCATATTTAATGTCTTGTCTCAAATAGGTACCTACTTTGATAGTGTTTATTATTTTATAATAAGTAGTATATTTCTCGCTTTATGTCAGATTAAGGGTAGGCGTAATTCATAAAAATAGGTTGTTTTCAGGTCGGACTACACACGTGAGCAAAAGTATGGAATCGCCCTATTTGTTTTAAGCGACCTTATGAACTAAATAACTAATATAATAATAGATACATAAAAGTGGTACAATTTTAAAGGTAATAGGTATTACTTTAAATTGATACCATAGATAGTACGTCATTCAGTTCTCACACAGAACACAATACAAGGGGGTGATTCCATACTTTTGCTCGTAAGTATACATTATCTAAATATACATAACTCAAACCACTGGACGGATCGGGCTGTTTGGCATGCAGATAGATGTTATAACGTAGGCATCCGCTAAGAAAGGATTTTACGAAGCTCCATCCCTAAAGGGGGAAAACGGGATCCACGCGTACGAAGTTGTGGGCGGCCACTAGTGTAGGATAATATCCTTTGCAATAACAAGATGGGCGGATCAAGGTGTTACGTCTATAAAAGCGAAATATCACTTACTGAAACTAATAACTATAACACCTAAACTTAAAAGGCAGGTAGGTCCTTATAGGGTGTAGACATTCGCTAAGAAAGGATTTTACAAAATTCCACCCCTAAGTGGGTATAACGGGAGCCACACATAAGTCGTGGGCGGCCGCTAGTTAGTGATTTATACATTATTTTAAATTGTTTTTCTGTCATTAAATAGTTTAGCCACAGTGAACTGAATGCAGCAATGTCTTTTTTCTAAAATAAAACAAGGCACTCTAGTTAAAACTCGGAATCCGTGTGCAGTTTCGGGTCTGCCATCGGACGCGTCCCCGGGTCGCGTATAGATAGGGAAAGCCCCCAGTCATGGGGAGTATCAGTTTACCGGCGCGTACAGAAACCCAAGCTGTCGTCATTAATTCAGCGGGCCTGTCGGGCAACTCGTAACCCAGGCCACGGTGCATGGTGCAGGGAACATCTTTAAAAAGTTCCACAGGTGGGGGTTGGTAGAGTGTTTGACCTGACCCATTCATTGGAGGGCCGCTCTCGGTACCTACTCCTCTGATCAGCACAGTTAGCATAGAGCAAAAAAAAAGTTAAAACCTGAGTGACGAATATGAGAAACACATGAATCCAATAATTAACAAAAATAGAATAGAAACTATGATTATTTGATTAAGCAATAGTAAGGTTTGTTGATAATAGTTATTTTTAGTAATTACTAGTCATCCTAATTGGTAGGTAAGTCATTATGAAGAATTGTATAAGATTAGTAATTGAACTAACTCTGTGTAATAAGCCTCAACTTATCTAGTATGCATCTACATAGTAAGTTTTTTTGATAAATCTACTGAAAACTTAAGAAATAAAAAAATTATACATAATAATTACTTCAGGTCATGACTACAGATATATTAAAGTTCTACAGGAAACTTTGGTGATTCTTTCCGAGACAGACTTTGGAGAGAGCTAAAGCTTAAAAAGCTTAAATCTTCAAACTACACCTGGCTAATCGGTCAGAGGGTATCTATTAGAAATTTAGAAGTTAAGTTTTCAGGCACAATAATCTTATAAAAATGAATCGCAAAATATGTTTGTAAGCGCTTAACCTAACAAAGCCAATTTTACCAATTCTTTTTTTTTAATGTTTGTTGAAGTCCAAGGTAAGTTTTTACGGCGAGATTTGCAAAATTCAAGGGGTAAAACGGGGTCCACGCGTACTAAGTCGCGGGCGGGCGCTTGTATCTCAATATAAAAGTTTTAATACATAAAATTTATGTTGATTAAATATATGCAAAAGTTCCTTTCAATGTTAACAGCTTTTATCAGTCTAATAAATTGAAGAATAATTCCTTTTTTCTTACAATATGGTGAAAAGGTAGGTAGGTACCTACTTAAGTCTTCTTGAACTGAAAAACAATAAAAAGAAATATTTGACTTACCATTAACTGCAATTTCTGGATATTCTTAATTTTGTTCACCCGCCTGTAACATACAACAACCGGTGTAAGAAGTTTTCTCTACGTTCTACCCGACATCATATCACATTGATCATACTTCATACCTACTTTACTACATTGATAAACAATAACAATAATTTGCGGTGTAGTTATTAATAAACAAATAGACATGTAATATATTGTTATTTAGCAATAATTATAAATAAATCCCATTAAATTAAGCATAAAATTGGTTCTACTGGACAAAATATCAATCAACGGTAGGTAGAGGCTCTACCCTCCACTAATATTATCGACACAATTTATTTTACATTAATATATAATTAATCATTTAATGTATTACGGTGCAACCAAACTATAATACATTTTTCATTGATTGTAAAGGACCTACCGAAAATTTTGCAGATCGTCGAATATTGGAACATGGTGTACGTCGACGCAACGCAACTCGTAGAAAAAATGCTCGTGGTATCGAGCGAAACGAGAAATTCGTTCTTGACAGTTGACATTTCAAAACTGACAATGACAATGTTGTATAGTTCCAAAATACTGGACTGTCCTGTCGATGACATTGACAGTGGGGCGCCACCGTCAATACCAGATCGCTGGTTCAGATTTTTGCCATGTTGGAAACCATATAGTTGAACGATGGTAGCGCCCCCCTGTCATTGAGTTTGGTGGGACAGTTCAGCGTCGCGCCTATGCGCAACTCCACAGATATGGATAGAATAGATACAGCAAGTTGCTTGTCAAAGCGTGCCATTCCGATATGTCCAAAAGGACATACATGGTCGGCGGTGTAGACATTGTTATTTTTAAATCGGATCTGGGGATACTCAGTATATACATAGTATGCCAGGGTTTTTATGCCAGGGTTCGGACAATATTTTCAGCCAGGGTTTTTATGTTCCTGGTCAGGCTATACATAGTATAGCCTGACCAGGAACATAAAAACCCTGGCATAGAGGCGCTTCAATTGCATTTGATAGTGCAACACTGAGTACAGTCGTACCTGTGTTAAATTAATAGGCTAACTTTATGTATCAGGATTCAGGATTACGGGCTAATTTGATATTTTCATAAATTAACGAGAAAATATTATTATAGGTAACCTGGTTTAAATAAATTAAATGAAACCATCAATCGAGCTAGTAGGATTTATTTTATTATTCATTCATAATCAAATTCAGAACTTGAATATTTAACTGCAATGTCTGCTCATGAACGCTTCAAACTCGGTACTTCTTTTCCAATTCCATAAAATTCAACACTTAGAAAGTGACAAAAAACTTTAAAATAGGTAGTTGAAACAAACCACAGCTAATTTTCATAGTGGACTGTACTATACGATAAACATGTCAGTCAATTTGACAACCTGTGTTGGAAACATTATTCAATGAAAATATTGTCCGAACCCTTGGTATTTCTCTTCGACAAATACTTTAACACATTGCGAACCACTTTTCTTTCACGACTATAAAAAGATTTTAGCAATTTCATTCACAAAATCAATTGCGCACATTTAAAATAAAGTTTGTTTACACTTTGACAGCAATAGACTGACAGGCAAGGTGACATGTCAATGAAGTTTTCAGTTACTGTTGCCATTAAAAGAAATTAGTACCATTAGTTTTCCGCAACATGGCGAGGGTTTTTATGTTCCTGGTCAGGCTATATACTTAGTGAGCTTAAGTATATTTTTATTTTATTTTATTTTTCTTTTATTTTCTGTAAATATTACTTTTGTATATAGTTTTTAAGGAACCCTTATAGTTTCAATATGTCTGTCTGTCCAAGGTTTTGCTTGGAAACTATTGGCACTAGAGAGAGAGCTGTAATTTTGTGGAGGTATGTACTATATTATAGATGACCCACGCTGAACTGTCCCGCCAAACTCAATGACAGGGGGGCGCTACCATCGTTCAACTTTATGGTTTCCAACATAGCAAAAATCGGAACCAGCGATTCGGTATTGACGGTGGCGCCCCGCTGTCAATGTCATCGATAGGACAGTTCAGTATTTTGGAACTATAATCACGCCGACAAAACGATAAAATAAAATTTTGAGCAAAAATTTTTTTTTATGGTGGCTGGCCAGTGGGTCTAGTTAAAACGCACTTTAAAATCGCAAACCAGTCGCAAAATCGCAAAAGAGGTCGATAACAAAAAAGGCTTAGTCAAACGGCAAAAAATCGAATCGCAAAGCCCTACCTATCGATAATCGAAAGACTGGATTGAAATTTCCCATACAAAAGCTTAGCCAACATGCATTTAAGACTCAATCAAAATCGAATCGAATCGCAACACCCGCCATTTTCATTGCGATTACTAAAACCCCGGTGATAAGCTTCGATTATATCGAAAACCAATAGGGTGAGTTGCACCACCTAACTTTGACCGTAACTATGACGTTAACCGGTGTTTTTTGTATGGAGTTTGACAGATTTTAGACGTTTGTCAAAGTTAAACTAAGATGGCGCAACCCACCCTAAGGCTGTTTTGACAAATCCGTATCGCGATGTCGTTTTGACAGCTAGTTTGACAGCGAAGCATAGACGTAAACAGAGAGCAGAAAGAAGGAAGAAACGAATTTAAAAACAAAAAGCTAAAAAAAGTAAAAACAATCGCAAAGTCATAGACATTTTTTAACTTTTATTCGATTTTGAATGAACTTTTATATCGCCGCGTCGTTGGTGGTTCAATGTGCATTATGGCTGCCATTTTCCGATCGAATCGAATTACTGGTGACGCGGCGACTGACATTAGTGAAAACTTCCTATTGGTTTGCGATGGCATTTTGACTAGACCCACTGTTGTGACATTTTTGCCACGTGGAAAACACTGAAATGTCATTTGCATGAGAGGGCGCTGCTATCAATGCTGTGCTGCGCCATTTGACTTTTCGAAATCGTTTCAACTCTAGTGTTACGATATCTTTGGTGAGTGTTTTTTTTTTATAGTTTTTGAGTGATAAAATGTTTGTCTTTGGTTTGACTGTGTCTACTCTACTGTCTATGGCAATAGCGCCCCACCATTTCCATGAAGCCGATTGTGTTTTGACATCACGAAATTCAATATTTTATGGTTTTATTTGTGTTACCATCAGATTTTTTATTTACTTTCCATTTAAATTTTGTTTAGCATCAATATGACTTGGGGATTTGTAACTTGTGGACCCAATGAAGCTCTCGTTGTTTCGGGTGAGTTTCTTCTTCGTGTAGTTGAATCATACTTTGAAGTAGCAAGTAGGTAGCTAACGCTTAGAAATGTTTTGCCCTAAAAATATTTATAGTACTTAACTATTTTAAGAATAAACGTAGGCCTTTGGCTGGTACTAATGATGTATTGCGAATGTAAATTAATGTACAAGAAATGCTATGCGATTTTTATTGTTTACACCAAAGAGTAGGTATCTGACGCGAGTGAATCAGGACTATCTATAAAATAAATGATTAATAATTAAGGAATTTCAGAGATACAAACGACATAGTGTGTAATAAATAATTGTATGACTAAGCAGAAAGATATCAAAAATAACCCCTAGATATGTGTACTATCTACAGCATCAGTGTAATAAATAATTCTTATAAGAAAAACCCTACATATTTTCTAAATATAAGCTTAGATTACGAAAAAAATATATATTATAGGATTATTTAATAGTTACTTCAACACAATCCCTGGTTTTATGGAATCTCCGTTTATAATCTACCATTTATCCTGTTGCTGCACTATTATGGAAATGTGTACTAGCATTCAATGATTGGTAGAATCCTACCAATCTTGAATGATTTTTATATTCCTGATTTTTTTTTACTTTTACGCTATTTTTTATTTAAAGATTATTATTAATTTGTATTGCTCAAATTACTAATAGTCCCATTAGCTCCTCATGGTAAGCTTGTTTTACGAGTGGGCTCACTACAATAGTAGGATTTGAACCCGCATTCCTCGCATCTCGAGTCTGCCAGTCCAACCCCTTCACCGTTTGGCTATTGTGGCTTCAAATTATTATCCAACCAAGCCTTTAAAATGCCAGGTGGATACTCTGAAATCAACAGTTTGAGCTCAGCCTCAAGGTTCGAAATCACGATAATTATCATGATAATAACAGATGGATAATTATCAGTTGATAATAACAAAAAAATGCGATTGTTTAAATGGACTATTCGAAGTTTTCGACCGTGTATTTCCGCACTTGAGTCTAAAGGTGGGCGTTAATAAACATAAATAGTTATAAAACCAATCTATTTAACTCCACAATGATCACTAGTTATCTGGCGTCAAAATATTTATCAATTTTCCAAGCTTTATGCGCCCAGCGATGGATAACTTGACAACAACCAGCAACTAAAAACATAAAACAACATTAGCAATCAAAATTTCTTATGTAACAATATGACAAATGTATCTTAAACTATTGATAAATTATCCGATAATTATCATGTAGCATAATTATCTTGATAATTTCGAACCCTGCTAATAGTCCAGTCATTATAGGAAGTTCACCTCGGAATTCGAGATACCCAGCTGTAAGTCTGTAAATACGTGTATATTGATACCCTAAAAATTGTCTCAAAACCTACATATGGTAGGGTGTAAGCAACTGTTAAATTTCAAGGTCATCGGTCACAAAAATCAGTTTTTTGCTTTTTTTTTAGAAATATCTCATTTCCTATGGGTTTTTTTGCTATTTGTATTTATTATCAATATTGTAGAATACTAAATTCTCTACAAATTTTGTTTAAAAAATGTTTTTATACGGTGAACCGTTTTCGAGATAGCGGGCGGCCGCTAGTACTTATAATAAATCTGTAGAGAGGTCAATTCTGTACATGAAATATATTTTCAAAATAACTATCAGGGGGTGATTAGTGATCGATACTGATGGAAGATGGAAGGAATAGTAGGAGGGTCATTCCATCGTTTCGGGTGTTACGTTCGTACACACATATTCAACAATTTCATGTATTTTGAAATAGTATTTTAATAATGTTAGTGCCTTAATCTGTCCGTTTTTAGTTCTTTTATCTAAATAATAAAGTTTGTACAGCTTAGAATGTAAGATAACGAAAATATGAGTCGAAAAGTGTGCGTTTCGGGCGTTACGAGATTTTGCCTCTATGTTCTGACTGTTGCTGCATTTACTCGAAATTTAGCGAATTTTCTTAAGGAGTCATACCTAAAACTTACAGGACTTCTAAAGTATGACATTTACAAACCATGTAACATACAATCACTGTTAAATAAAACGTTTTACTATTTTTTTATAAATTTTTTCTTTGTTTCGGGTGTTACAATGGTTCTGTTTCGGGTGTTACGAGTACGAAAATTCAACGCGTTTTATCGATAAAATCGGTGTTTTATTAGTCTCTAGGTACTACAAAATAAGGAGTACAACAAATAAACACAAATAGAGCGAATTCTGGTTTGAAATTACGAAGCAGCTTTTTTTTTTAAATATACAAAGTTCAAGTTTAATTTTTCCTCAGAATATAGCTTTTTCTATTGTTTTTGGCTTGAAATAGCATTACTTTAATTTCTAATTACGATATTTATTGGAAATGTCAAACATCGACACTTTTCAGCAATACCTTAATTTTAGTGTTAAGTCGACATTTCAAAAAAGTCTTAAATTGAGAAATATGACTCCTTTTCCGATGCCAGCGCTAGTGGGAGGTCAAAGGACTCTCACAGTAATACTTTTTCACTTCTCCAAGCAATATACACACATTATCGACATATAAATAAAAATGTAATACCCGAAACGTTTCGGGTGTTACAGTTTTTAATCAAGAAAGAAACATACTAAATTAGTATCATGCTCAGATATTAGTTAGTATTTGAAATCATTACTACCATGACCTTACTTTTACCAAATATTGTTACCCTAATCCATGTGTAAGGTACAATAATAAAACAAATACCTGTTTTTCTGTTTCGGGTGTTACATCGCCGAAGTAACAAGAAAACACACTTAAAACTTGATACTTATCCATTTTTTTGGGACTATGACGCTATCTACCAATACTATGATAAATACCCTCGAATCATATAGTGGCAAAACGTTTCACAGATTGATAGTTTTTTTTTAAATCGTATTACCAATAATTAGAGAGAAAATGATCATTCAGACAGTTGACTTAAGTATACACTTTGAAGACTAATAACTTAAAAATTACTTGTTTCTTTCAGATTTTTTTTGTTGCACATTATAATTTGGAATGTTTACTTTCAAAATCCATCAAATTTAATGCGAAAAGAACATATTTAGTTTTTCACCCTCGGTAACATTTGTCATGGAATGACCCAGGAGCAGCTTTGTCCTTTCTTCTTTTGTTATTAATTTTAGGGTCATAGTATATACTTTTATGTATTTTCAATATGGCAGTTAATATATATAGTTTTCTTATAGAAAGGAGATCTCCGTGATTATAAAGTTCTTCAGTAGAATGTCTGAAAGGCAGAGAGTACATTACTTTAAGTAACCGTCTTTGCGTTCTTTCTACCTCCAGAAGTTTCGTTTTGGTTGAGCCCCCCCAAACTGAGATTCCATAGCAAAAAACTGATTGAGCTAGAGCTATATAGATTTTATTTATGAGGTCCTTAGTTGTGACATGCATAAGCTTCTTAAAAATCCATGTAAGTAGTAATAGGAAATGAGATATTTCCAAAAAAAGCGCAAAAAACCGATTTTTGTGACCTTTGACCTTAAAATTTAGTAGTTGCTTACACCCTACCATATGTAGGTTTTGAGACAACTTTTAGGGTGTCAATATACAAGTATTTACAGACTTACAGCTGGGTATCTCGAATTCCGAGATTCTTACCTAATTTAAGCTTAAATGACTGGACTATAAGCCTAGAGAGCTTTGTTAATTTATGTACAGTCATCGTCAAATATTTTGTCACACCCAAATTTGTCAAAAAGTTAGTGACACAACCTTAGTCTGTATCTGAAAAAGATGTGTTGCAAAGTTATTGTCTACTTTAGGTGTTACAGACTATTTGATGCTTACTGTTATGTACATTATGATGATACAAGACACATATGCCCGTTTTCACCATCAATCCCACCAATTTTTATGTGACCCCTATATGATAACACATAATAGGAATTTTGTTTACATAGGTAGGGTTGCCAACTTTTCTTTCAAAATACAGGGTGTCCCGTAATGCAACGTCAAGCCGGAACTGGGTGTTGAGGCAAGTTATGCTGGTTATCAGAAAAATATAAAAAAAAATCTATGTGGCATATTTTCAAAATAATGGGCATTTAAAAAAATCAAAAATTTCTACTCCAGGTGACGGTCTTTTTACTCGTGTTGCCACAAATCTTCACTTTTTCCAAATTTTTTTTTTGTTATGTAACCCTGAATAATGCTTCTCTAAATTGTTATCAAAATTACAAAACCAGCTGCTCCAGCTTGGATAAAAAAAATACATTATTCCCAAAAAAAATTTCAAAATAAAAATTTTGCCTAGTTTAAACTGACTGTACTGAAAAAAAAATGTACTACGCAAGTGTGGCATGTGACGTCATAATTTGGCGCATTTAGTAAGGATTCCAAAATGGTATAACACTTGGTAAATTCTTGCTGTAATTGTCGACAATTTTTGGTTTTTTGGAAATAATCCCGTTTTTAACTTTATCTACCTTGGTTAAAAATTATTATTCTAATGTGCCCAAAATTCAAGTTTCTGTGACTGACTACCGTACAGTCAGTCACAGAAACCTTTGTCACCATGACAGTAATTAGTAGTTGACATACTGTGACAAAAGTCACCCGTGTGTGCGCACCGCTACTACCTGCTCTGCCTGCACTTGTACTTGGTAACAGGGATAATAAGGATATGAAGTTTCGGTTATGGATACGGTTACGGATATTAGAATAATATTATACCGGTTTCGGTTACGGTCACGGATATGAAATCATTTCAGATTATCCGAAAGTTTCGGATAATTTCGGTTACGGAATTATTAGAATTTCAAAAATGTAGGTATAATTCAAATAGCAAGATGCTGCGTGACCCACATAGCTACTTTATGTACCAACTAAGACGACACCTATGTATGATAAAGGTAAAACAGGCTGGCATGTTAGATGGTGCCAGGGAATGCCAGACAAGTTGGTAACAAATATTAAGATTTAAGGTACAATTCCAAGACGGGCCGCAGACCGCAAACTGCAAAACTCTATGAAATCAGCAGCGCGGCATTGCAGCTGCGGCGTGTATACTGCAGATTTCATAGAGTTTTGCAGTTTGGAATAATTGTACCCTTAGACTCCGCCTTTATCCGAAACTATCCGTAACTTTTGAATCAGTTTCGGTTACGGTTATGGATATTTTTTTTATTTCGGATATCCGATAGTTTCGGTTACGGTTACGGATATCCATAACATCCCTGCTTGGTAAGATGGCCCTCTCCGTCCCGCTCATACCTTTTAAAATAGCTTCTCCACCTCATTTAAGCCAGAAACTTGAATTTTGGGCACATTAGAATAATAATTTTTAACCAAGGTAGATAAAGTTAAAAACGGGATTATTTCCAAAAAACCAAAAATTGTCGACAATTACAGCAAGAATTTACCAAGTGTTATACCATTTTGGAATCCTTACTAAATGCGCCAAATTATGACGTCACTTGCCACACTCGCGTAGTACAATTTTTTTTCAGTACAGTCAGTTTAAACTAGGCAAAATTTTTATTTTGAAAATTTTTTTGGGAATAATGTATTTTTTTCTTCCAAGCTGGAGCAGCTGGTTTTGTAATTTTGATAACAATTTAGAGAAGCATTATTCAGGGATACATAACAAAAAAAAAAATTTGGAAAAAGTGAAGATTTGTGGCAACACGAGTAAAAATACCGTCACCGGGAGTAGAATTTTTCGTTTTTTTTTAAATGCCTATTATTTTGACAAAATGCCATATAGATTTTTTTTTATATTTTTCTGAGAACCAGCATAACTTGCCTCAACACCCAGTTCCGGCTTGACGTTACATTACGGGACACCCTGTATAAAGTATATCAGAGGTCGGAGAAGGAAAACAGACAGTATTAAAAAAAAACAAACAGTATAGCTCTACAACGCGTACTTAAATGTGGTGTTGGGCATTTACTTTTAAAAATATCTATGGATACTAGTGATGCTAGCTGAAAACAGTATTTTGTATACTTTATTTTTGTTCAACAGTAAAAAGTATAATTTAGTGAAAAACAGTATAATACTGTTCAAAACAGTATAGTTGGCAACCCTATACATAGGCGTCACTTAAAAATTAGGGATTGATGGTGAAAACTGGTTACATACCCCTGAGTATGTTATCAATCACTTCTATTCCATATTGGTATAGAAAATTATGTAACTTTCTATTTTTTTTTTATATAGTTTAGTTTTTAAGTTTATAAATAGTCACTTTCTATAAAAAGTGCTTTTATAGCACTTAGTCACATTCATATTATGGCTTTAAAGGACAAAATGGTGATCTTTAAAGAAAAAATCTCTTAAGCTACATTTATTCGTAAGCATTTGCCTACAAATAAATGTATAAGACGAAAGTTTTTTAAGATATTTCTATGGAGCTAAATATGTATTTTTTACGAATATTTCTGCTTGCCTTAATATTTTCATCGTACTCTTTGTCATGATATGGTGGTATTGTTATTCCTCAGGATGCTGTTACTCCAAGCCTTTGTTAGTCCCGGGTGGCCGGGCGTTCGTCTGGCCCGCCATCCAAAACGTGCAGAGGATCTCACTCAACACCATGACGTTACAAGTAGAATCGCCCACTGTCTACACCAGCCAGGGTGTTCCAATATCTGTCACTGGCATTGCGCAGGTGAGCATTGATCATTATACAGGGCGAAGACCTATTGGTGGTGTATCAAACTTAAAGAATTGATTTTACTGCTCAAAGATAAAAAGGAAATTCAATCTTCCAAATAAATTAACCTTTTTATGCTCATCAGTAAATAAGTGTGAGATATCTTTATTGGTATTTAATTATTCGTGTACGAAACTTGTTGCATTTGAGCAGTAGAATCAATCATTCAGGTTAAGTACACCACTTACGAGTCACATTGTATAAGTTTACTTTCACACTATGTGTTTGACACACAGTCCCACTCACATACACATGTATATCAGAAAATGTAATAATTTGTTTAGCTTCATGGGGTCCTGACGTCATTAAAAAAAGGCTTCTATTATTTTAATATGTACTCAGTATTCAATAGTTTATTGCATAACCATAAAACGTGCAAACTATAAGTAAGCAAGGTTAATTACATTCATGGATCCTCTCTATTATGTCTGATGTGCCTCATTTGGGTTGTAATGCCTATTGTCACCGCGCTTGGTATCGCAGGATGTAGCTTTTTATGTACTACTATTTACAAGCTGACAGACAAGTTGAAGAATGGCGAATTGACTAGTTATCACTATTAGCCAAAAATTAGAAGAAACAACATAAAAGTATACCCTCGAAAAACCGGTTTATGCCTAACTGGACACGTTTTCACCCAACCTGACACAACAGATAAATACCTATCAAAAATCCCAACTGCCAAGTAGGGAATAAGCCGAAAAACTAATTACTTTTCAATATTTTGTTTTTAGGTATTAGGAAAACATACAGATCAGTACAAATGCTTTAAAATCAATATAAATCAATCAATAATAGTTATGAACTATTGACGACGTCATAGCTCTTGCCTTGCCTTTGCCAAACAAAATATGTATAAGGAAAATTCAATTTAATTTACCTACTCATAAAAATACAGTGGAATGCTAATGCTAATTAGCAGTTCTTATAATACTTATCTACATGCTTACTGTCTTGAGAAGATCATCTTGGTTGTTATAAGTATTATTATAGACAATACATGTTTGATATTCCTGATGGATGCTCCATGGCACCTTGACTGCTGCCATATAGCGGAACAAATTACGCGACTTATATCATTGTCATTTTGTGCAAACGGCGTGTATAGAGTTCTTTTTCAGGGCCCCTGACATGCTATGTCACGGGGAGAGTGGGGGGCGTTTAGTATCATAGCTCATGAGTTAGTACTAATATTTGAATGACGTGCCAGCCCGGCCCCCACGCTATGCACGACTTTGAAAAGGGTCTTTACTTTCAGACTGGAAGAGCTTAATGCCTGTACTTTTATTACTTCACAGTAAAAAAAACTATATTAGTTTTCAATTTGTAAAGCTTCTAAACACTGTTCAAGTACAGACGACAGCACAGTATCATCATGCTGTTGACTGTACATTAATATGGATGGTTCAATGTTAACTTTAAATAAAATTCTTTGAATATATTCCAGGTTAAGATACAAGGTCAAAACGCCGAAATGCTGCTCTCAGCTTGCGAACAGTTTTTGGGCAAATCGGAGCATGAGATTCAACATATAGCTCTGGTAACCCTCGAAGGTCATCAGCGTGCTATTATGGGCTCCATGACAGTCGAAGAAATATACAAAGACAGGAAAATATTCTCCAAGAAGGTAAATGTAAAAATCTTCATGATGGTTATACGATTTTATTAGCGCTTAAAATCCAATGAAATCCTTCACCGAAAATCAATTAACTAAACATATATTTATTTTTCTAGGTTTTCGAAGTAGCTTCAAGCGACCTTATCAACATGGGCATTACTGTCGTGTCTTACACGCTCAAGGACATAAGAGATGAGGAGGTATGTCTTCATGTACTATGATATTTGGAATAAATTACAATAATAAACATTTTGTTACGTTTTAACACTTCTTGCATTGTGAAAACTACGTCTGTACTACATATTTACATACGTACATTATTTTATCTTTTTAAGATATAAATAGTCATCATTAGCACTTCTAGTGACACAAACTGATTTTAGATACTTATTTCCGCATTCAAAGCTTTGTTTGCAGTGTTATACATAAGTATAAATAACTCACACGCGTTCATGCTTCTGTACTATTGAATGTGGGAATACGTGCCGATGAAGTACACAAGTATACACAAGTTAATGTTGACTATTATACAAAATGTTCACCGCACATATAAGTACAATGTTTTCTCTCTAAACTGCCACAGGGAGCGAAGGTACGTTACGTTTGGAATGGCGTTCGTTGCTGTATGTTTTGTTACCGCGTGCCACGCAGTGTATACTATGCGCTTAAACCAATCTTCGAACTGCGACGTATATTTAAATTCGGACAATGTTATGAACAGGAATAAACTACTTGACACTAATATTTGCCGAAGCATGTACAAGCAATGCACTTGCCTGAAAGCACAATTTTAACTAAAAATTAAGAACCTAATTTTGTTAGCTTAGAATTCAATGAGCGGAATGAAATTGCTCTGTGTCGACTAGTTTATTCAATAGAGGCAGGGGCTACAATTCATTTGGTTTTCTTTATTTGTACCGCAGTTATTTTTCAACACACTTGTTAGTTGAGTGAATCTTGATGCACCTTTTTTGAGTTTGAGAGTGTCGCCTATTACACGAAACGACAGTGTGTTTTTCAACTGATTTATTAATTGTTTTGAAAATATGTCTAACATTCACTTTAAGTGATTGTGAATTATAAATTAAAAAAATTCGTACAAGTGTGTTGAAAATGGTTGAATGAATTCGCGTGCGCATTGAATTTATTACACTATGGCGCTATATTGCCTCGCCTACCAATATAGCACTTGTACCAAAATAATAATGACTTAAACTGTTTTGCAATCATTCCTTCACACGACTGCTCTCGCACGAAATTTATTCTTTGAAACCATAACTACTTTATATTGTACAATAGTAGTACCTTTAGTTAAAGTATACATTTTCGTGCGAACGCAGTCTGCCACTATTCATCTAGTTTTATGGTCGTCAACGTTTCGGTGCCCTCTGACCAATTAGAATCAATAAACAGCATCTTAGTCTAAAGTTGCTGGGCACCCACAGCTTACTGTTATAAAAGCCTCAATCCCTGCCTTTAAATGTTGTCTCATACATGCAGCTTAGAAACGGCTGCTACTTTCATTAGCAAATGATGTTATACATACACAATACAATAACCAGTAGTATATGGACTTAATTAATTAGTTTGCTGATACAATCAACACAAGATACCCCCTAGCTTTGTATCGATGTTATCACATAGATATTATCGGCTATCCTATACCTCCCTTATTACTTTCCGTTGATTGCAATAAAATATAAACCTGGATTTACCATTATCACACCAGCTGCACCTGCATCAAATAGTAATAGTATTTGATATAAACCTATGGCTATTTTAATGCTTTGGCATAATCTATATGTGTATAACTCAACGGTGACTGATTAACTGACATAGTGATCTATCAACGCACAGCCCAAACCACTGGACCGGGCTGTAATTTGGTATGCAGGTAGATGTTATGATGTAGGCATCCGCTAGGAAAGTATTTTACGAAACTCCACCCCTAAGGGGGTAAAACGGGATCCACGCGTACGAAGTCGCGGGCGGCCGCTAGTTATCAATAAACATCTAATACAAGTAACGAATAAATAAGTCTTTGTACAGTCACGGAATGAAAAGGTTCGTCAGTTTTCAAATTGATTCCTTCAACGAATCGCGAGCACATATTACCTTTTGAAACTATGTTACAGAATAATCTCGAGTTAGAGAAAATAATCTTTAACTGTTCGTCAGTAAAGTTCAAAATTATTCAGATTAAAGTTGTTTGACGATTTATCTTGTCAAGAAGATTATTATGATTGATAAACTTAAACCTTCTTGTTGGTTCAACCTGCCATTATTATTTCTTTTAAATAAAAAAAAAACTATTGTCAATTGGTCCAGTGGGTCTAGACAAAGTGCCATTATAATCGCAAACCAGTCGAAAAGTGGTCGAAAAGCCCCTTTTTTGTATGGAATTTGACGGATTCGATTTTCGATTCGATCAAAAAGTGCGTTTTGTCTAGGGGGGAAGGTCATCATTGCATTGCACTGATGGGATAGAAAAATAAACAAGCAAAACCTTATTCGTTAGCAAACGTCATATTTATTTAAATGTTAGCAGCACTGTTTCTCGCACTGTTATGTTGGCAGGTTTGACTCTTACAGTACCTAGTGCAAGCGAAAACCGACACTAAGGTGACGAACCTTTTCATTCCGCGACTGTACATATTAAAACCTAGATTCCCTTTAACTAGCTAATGATACGGGAATTAGGTGACGCAATGTGTGTCATGGTCACTTGGTCAGTTATAGCCGTGGGAAACAAAACATATGACAGTAACATGTCTATTACCATTTCCATGAAGGTCAAATACTATGAATGTCCAGTTTATTGTTTCAGAGACAATATTACTAATTGATTGTGTAATGTATTTTCCATAAAAAGGTACACTTTGTGTAGCATGTGTGCACTAGCATTTTAAGAATGATAAAAGACCCTATAAATAAGAAAATGTAAAGTGAAGATAAAAGGCCATACGAGAATCTAAATAAATATGTAGTAGTAGATTAGGTTTGTCACGTTCTCGCTTATTAATCGTTTGATCCTAATTGACCTGAATTCCCCAATAAGTGTGCCTATGACATAACCAGGTTACACCACCACACAAAAATAAATAACTATAGCTAGTAGAAATAGTTGCAATTTGCGCGGATAATAAGTTTAAATCATAAGTATTTACATATTTCTAAAATGTTCAACAGTTCTTTAGATATAATATGTACTTTGAAAATTACACATTAATGTCATGATCATTTTATAATATCCATATCCAAATACACACAATATTTTTAAGAAATCCCAAAGAACGATATGATAATATCTTACAGTAAGTTTGGCTTCTACCGTATACCTGTCAACGTGAAATTATTAACTCCGTCAGCTTATAATGTAACTAGCGGCGTGCCCCAGCTTCGCACGGGTGCTACGTATAGGTACATATTATTATAAACGTGACCCGCTATATCTGTATATTCTACACGCAGGGTTACCTGAAAGCTCTTGGAATGGCTCGCACGGCCGAGGTGAAGAGAGACGCTCGTATCGGAGAGGCGGAGGCCCAAGCCGAGGCCAAGATCAAGGAAGCGATGGCTGAAGAGCAGCGAATGGCTGCTCGCTTCCTAAACGACACCGAGATCGCGAAAGCGCAGCGAGACTTCGAACTGAAGAAAGCCGCTTATGACGTCGAAGTGCAGACGAAGAAGGTATTTATTTTAAAGCATAAGAGTAGGCGCACACCGTTGATTTTTCGTCGGCCGATAGTTTAGTCGGGCAGTTGATCAGTATGGGCATGTATGGGAGTGCGCACACTACGCCGATTCGATTTGACCGATTCTTCATACAATTTAAAATCGGGCACAACTATCGGCCAACTAAAAATCAACGGTGTGCGCGCCTACTTAAAGTTCACCGTGTATAGCTTGCTATGCAATACTGAGCTTGTAAGTGTATAGAGAATGAACAAAAGTCGCTGACATAGCTCGACGTATTAGCAAACTGAAGTGGTAATACACAGGGTACATAGCACGCCAGATAAGGCTGCAAAGTTCTGGAATAGACACATACTGGTAAGCGGTCAATCTGGAAATCTTTGGAAGAAATTATGATGATCATTTAAATTCATGTGCTTAGATTTGTATCGTAATATTTTGTTAAGATTCGATCGTTGTGTTTACCGAGTTTTTTCAAAGAAGTAATGTAATGTTGTTGTTATATTGACGCACTTATAACACCTCAGGCCGAAGCGGAGATGGCTTATGAACTGCAAGCGGCGAAGACGAAGCAGCGCATCAAGGAGGAGCAAATGCAGATCGCGGTGGTGGAGCGCACGCAGGAGATCGCCGTGCAGAAGTGGGAGGTGCAGCGCCGCGAGCGCGAGCTGGAGGCCACTGTGCGCAGGTCAGGCCCCATCCCACACCAGATGCTGTGCAGCAGACACCAGCAGCCCTCAAGGAGAGCAGACGCAGGTCGCGGTGGTGGAGCGAGCTCAGGAGATCGCCGTGCAGAAGTGGGAGGTGCAGCGCCGCGAGCGCGAGCTGGAGGCCACTGTGCGCAGGTCAGGCCCCATCCCACACCAGATGCTGTGCAGCAGACACCAGCAGCCCTCAAGGAGAGCAGACGCAGGTCGCGGTGGTGGAGCGAGCTCAGGAGATCGCCGTGCAGAAGTGGGAGGTGCAGCGCCGCGAGCGCGAGCTGGAGGCCACTGTGCGCAGGTCAGGCCCCATCCCACACCAGATGCTGTGCAGCAGACACCAGCAGCCCTCAAGGAGAGCAGACGCAGGTCGCGGTGGTGGAGCGAGCTCAGGAGATCGCCGTGCAGAAGTGGGAGGTGCAGCGCCGCGAGCGCGAGCTGGAGGCCACTGTGCGCAGGTCAGGCCCCATCCCACACCAGATGCTGTGCAGCAGACACCAGCAGCCCTCAAGGAGAGCAGACGCAGGTCGCGGTGGTGGAGCGAGCTCAGGAGATCGCCGTGCAGAAGTGGGAGGTGCAGCGCCGCGAGCGCGAGCTGGAGGCCACTGTGCGCAGGTCAGGCCCCATCCCACACCAGATGCTGTGCAGCAGACACCAGCAGCCCTCAAGGAGAGCAGACGCAGGTCGCGGTGGTGGAGCGAGCTCAGGAGATCGCCGTGCAGAAGTGGGAGGTGCAGCGCCGCGAGCGCGAGCTGGAGGCCACTGTGCGCAGGTCAGGCCCCATCCCACACCAGATGCTGTGCAGCAGACACCAGCAGCCCTCAAGGAGAGCAGACGCAGGTCGCGGTGGTGGAGCGAGCTCAGGAGATCGCCGTGCAGAAGTGGGAGGTGCAGCGCCGCGAGCGCGAGCTGGAGGCCACTGTGCGCAGGTCAGGCCCCATCCCACACCAGATGCTGTGCAGCAGACACCAGCAGCCCTCAAGGAGAGCAGACGCAGGTCGCGGTGGTGGAGCGAGCTCAGGAGATCGCCGTGCAGAAGTGGGAGGTGCAGCGCCGCGAGCGCGAGCTGGAGGCCACTGTGCGCAGGTCAGGCCCCATCCCACACCAGATGCTGTGCAGCAGACACCAGCAGCCCTCAAGGGCAGGGTACTCACCTGTGCCATGCAGCACGTAACATAGCATGTAACGTAACCAACCTTCAAGTGAGTACGGCTCGTCCACGGTCATCGCGTATCTGGCTGCGAGCTCCTGAATCCTACTGCCAGCCGCCTTTGTACTCGCAGTGATACCGCTACGCGGCGGGTCGCTACGATCTCCCTGCGAACCACGCGCGAGCAGCTCGCAGCGGGTTCGTGCCTATGTACTCACTTGATACAGTATCTGATACATTACACGCTACACGGCTAAATGAGTACCCTGCTAAGGAGAGCAGATGCAGATCGCGGTGGTGGAGCGCACGCAGGAGATCGTCGTGCAGAAGTTGGCAAAGTATCACTTAACGCAACTTCTCAATAATTCGAGCATCGTATTTCGTCTATTCCAATGATATCCAGTTTAAGTAAATCAAATTATAACATGATTTAATAAATTATATTGTACGTTACCTCTACTAAAATACCTTTCATTCACAGACCTGCTGAAGCCGAGAAATTCAAATTGGAGAAGTTGGCCGAAGCGCAGCGACTTAAGACCGTGCTCGAAGCAGAGGCCGAGGCTGAGGCCGTGAAAGTTCGCGGAGAGGTGAGTACCGGACTCACCTTGTTCTTCCACATAAGATGTTTGTGTAGCACTACTAGAACCACAGTGTTTTTGACACAGAGGAAATCCTTTGCGCATTGTCACTCTTGAGGGACAAAAGCCTGTAAAATGCACTGCAGTTTTAAGAAAGACAGAGTATAATAAAATCTCAGCGGCGTTTCGTCATGGACCGACTGACGGTGTCAGGAGGAAGCATCCATATCTTAGACGTCTGAAACACCGTCGGCGACGGCCCATCTACATAATAATATCCCCCTTGCCTGCTTGCCTGAACGGTCTGCAACGCCAAACTGTTTCCTTCAGACGGTCCTCTCACTCGCGCTCCGTTGCCGTCGCAAAAGAAGGTGACCGCCTCCCAGCAAGGCGTTGACCAGGCTCGGAAACAATGTAAAATATTAACAATTTTAAACGTAGAGAGTTACTGTAGCCCTGTCAGTTACATTGTGGTTCTGTAAATTCCGTTTAAAAGTTTACTAGCGTTAAGAGTCGCATCTCAAACTAACGCTGGCTGTAACAGCGAACATATTACGCTAGAAAATTTTGACTGGTTCATCCAGTTTCTAAATAGCTCAGATGGAAGCGCCCGGCAAGCGAATGGTCGTAGGTTGGATTCCCTTCCTTATGCAATTCGATTTTTTCAAGTTATTTATAGTCTATACTAATATTATAAATGCGAAAGTAACTGTCTGTCTGTCTTGCTTTCACGCCTAAACCACTGAACAGATTGTGATGAAATTTGGCATAGTAGTCCCGGGAAAGGACATAGGATAGTTTTTATTCCGGTTTTTGGAACAGGGGCGCGCGTGATAAAGTTTTTCTGTGACAGACAAAATTTCACGCGGGCGAAACTGCGGGCGGAAAGCTAGTTCTGTATAAAATTTAAAAACTGATAGAAATGGAATGGAAAGGAGTACAAATAAAAAAAAAATTAATGATTGAACATTGTGATCCGCAGGCGGAGGCCTACGCCATCAAAGCCAAGGCAGTAGCAGACGCCGAACAGATGTCCAAGAAGGCCGAGGCGTGGAAGGAGTACGGATCCGCTGCCATGGTCGACATGATGCTGGAGACTCTACCCAAGGTTTGTACTCTGATTGTGTTTTCCCAGCCGGGCCAATATATGAACGACACTTTGGTGCAAATGGGCCACCGACCACAGCCACCGGTGGCCAGTGACGGCGACTTAACACACTTTTTAATATATTTTGTATAGACGCGCCGCTTAGTAGTGTCCGCAACTCGCCACTAGTGGTCACTACGTGCCACATAAAACGCCGACACTCGCCACTAGAGATGGGTTGGATTAAAATATTTGGATTAGGTACTGATTTACCTAATCCACCTAATCCAAATATTTTTAAATACCTATTCCGAATATTTAGCATAGAGCGGGTTTAAAATGTGGTGGCTTCCAGACACCGGTGGCTGTCGCTCGCTTCTGACACTCTTAGAAATGTGGCGGTAGCGCGTCGGTGGCCCATTTGCGCCGACACTTAGTATTATTATTGTACTCATACATCTTAGTTAGTTTTGCAGGGCAATCTATTCGCACTTAGCTTCTATATTGGGCCATGGTGCGCAATTTGTGGTTTATCTTCCTACTCCAACCATCCTAGATTTCCCAAAAAGCAAGCTGCCTATCTAGGCCACTACAGGCTTGCAGCGATGCTGGTGATTGGAGAATTTGATCCCTTTGGACGGGGTTCATACTCCGCCGACTATTGTAGTGAACCCATTAGTAACACGAGCACTAACCTTACCACGAGGGTTAAACAAGGAGTATGTTTCTTACACCCTGTATGAACGAATTGAAAATAACTCAAGTCTATTTTATCAATGCCACGCAAATAGTAAATGCTCGTAAAGTTTTGAAACAATGCCAGCGTTGTCTATTAATGAAAGTTATTTATGTGAAATGCTTTGTAACGACTTATTTTTAGTTTTTAATGTTAACAAGACATATTTTTGCTTATACTAACGCGTGTTTTTATATTTTATTACTTGTATGTTTATTTGTAGTGCCTTGATATTATTTTGTAGATAGTTTCGACTGCCTAATTAATGGTTGGTAGTATGAGAAATTGGCCGATACCAAAGCCACACCACACTACACCGGTTACTTAGATTACATATACAGGGTGTTAGGTAAATGGGTATATGAGCCGACACTAGCCCATGTTAACATGGGCATATAAATGGTATGGTGAAGTCAGAAAATTGATATCTTCATTTTAATTATTTAAATTTTCATACAAATCGGATTTTATAAAATTTATTTTGTATGAAAATTTAAAAAAATTAAATGATGATATCAAATTTTTGTTCACCATACCATTTATATGCATATGTTAACATGGACTAGTGTCGGCTCATATACCCATTTACCTAACACCCTGTATACTGATAACAGCCCGATTATATTGGCCGATAAAAAGTTTGTAGTCTGCATTAAATACAATAGGTGTGGAGTGTTTTTGGGTACCAACTAATCTTCCTCTTTAGGTCTCTACTGATTAATTTCGTTGCGAGTCCAATGACAGTTTAACTTTCCCCCGGGACAAACTTGACCTCCACTGGTTGGGTTTTTATTGATAGATCCTGGCTACACAGGAGTTGCAGCAGTTGTCCACAGGAGTTGTCCCGTTAATCTTCTTTCTTCTCTCAGGTGGCAGCAGAGGTGGCAGCGCCTCTGTCCCAAGCGCGCAAGGTGACGATGGTGTCTTGCGGCGGCGGCGAAGTGGGAGCCGCCAAGCTGACCGGAGAAGTGCTCAGCATCGTGCAGTGCATCCCTGACTTGGTGAAGGGAGTCACTGGCGTCGACATCAGCAAGGTAAGCCTAGGAACTATTGAGCGCTTTCACATTTAATAGTACTAATCGCCATCGCGCACTCTAGCTTCACGCGTGCCTGCCTTCACGTTATAAAAATGCCGTTGCCGCGCTGCTGTCGCGCTTCTGACGCCCCAATGTGAAAGCGCTCTTTACACCGATCTTGTCGCGATGAGGAAAAACTTTCGTGCTTTCGGGCGATTTTGTCACGCCTATTACTGGCAAATTAGTAAACGGCTCACATGATAGGTCCCCTTATCCCATTCTAAGGCTGGGAAAGTGTGATGTGATAAATCGCATTAAAAATGATAAAAAAGATAATGTGTCACTACCTACGACATGCGTATACGATTTTAGCAACCGGTTGCTAATTGTACAATAGCAACGCGACTGCGATAAAATAATGTATGGAGACGATACTATTCGGCAATCTATCAGAAAACCAAAATATTGTGAGTAATAATAAGTACTACGTACAGAAGGTTTACTTCGCGAAGGTATTTAAAAAAATGTATGCTCAATGTCATTAACATTAAGGTGTAATTTAGCCTGTCTCAAGAGTCAAGCACCGACAGCATGATTTAGCATGAATTATCATGAATAATATTATTAACTACTTATTTACCTCTCAGTGTCTTGAGGCAACTTAAAAAATTACATTCTGTGTTTTTATTATTATTTAGGCAATTAAATACTGCACAGTATTTAGTACACCATTTTCTTTATTTTCTTTCATCATACACAAGAATACGCGTGCGTGAGTCAATGTTCGCTCGTATGTGAGGCCTTGTCGAATAGTATCCTGTAGGTGGGCCATCGTGCGTGTTTTGTTTTCGATGTAAACTCGCGGAGATGAACAGGCCTGGTGTTACCAATATATTGCCGCAATATACGCCCAAGTAAGTTTTTTTTTGTACAGAAAATAAAATTGTTTGACACTTTCAAAAGGAAAAGTAAGTCAGATATAGTTCCAAAATACTGAACTGTCCTATGCATGACATTGACAGTGGGGCGCCACCGTCAATACCGGTTCGCTGGTTCCGATTTTTGCCATGTTGGAAACCATATAGTTGAACGATCGTAGCGCCCCCCTGTCATTGAGTTTGGTGGGACAGTTCAGCGTGGGTGATCTATACAGTCGAATTTTTTCGAATTCAGTAGAAACTTAAACAAATATGGCTAACTGACATAAAAATATTTTTAATCTGTGCCCTAGTGAGGCGACACAACCTCTCGTTAATCGCGAATTGAAATTATTGTAGTACTTACATATCTATAGAAAGAATCTATAATGCTTTAAAAAGCAGTGCATTAAGTAATTAGTAGTACATTCAATGAAGAAAAAATACATTGTTGATTAGGACCCTTTTTAAATCTATTTAAATGCAATCAGGAATAGAAATGATTGAACAATTTAAATAAAATCGATTAAATTTACCGATTATTGTCTATGACATACAGGTTACAACACTGATGTATCAGAGAAAACCAGAGACAACATGGAGATAACACATGATTTTAAACGTCAAGTCAATTTGACAAGTCTCACAAATTTACATCGTACACGTATTTGCTAAAATAATTTGTTTCAAAGATTGATTTCAAACTTGTATAATCGTGAGAATAAAGTTGGTTTAATGGGCTTGTGTAATAATGTGTATGATATTATGAACACGTAAGTGATTATGGTGTAATTGTGTATGAAAGTGTTTGTTTACATCTCTGCCGGATTCTAAAAAATCAAGGTATAGGTAAATCTAATTTGTGCAACCTTAAGGTCAATCAGTAAGATAACAGGAATGAGGTCTAGATAGCCAAATGTAAGTTGATTAGGTATAATCAGGCCTGTTCATCTCCGCGAGTTTACATCGAAAACAAAACACGCACGATGGCCCACCTACAGGATACTATTCGACAAGGCCTCACATACGTGCGAACATTGACTCACGCACGCGTATTCTTGTGTATGATGGAAGAAAATAAAGAAAATGGTGTACTAAATACTGTGCAGTATTTAACTGCCTAAATAATAATAAAAACACAGAATGTACTTTTTTAAGTTGCCTCAAGACACTGAGAGGTAAATAAGTCGTTAATATTATTCATGATAATTCATGCTAAATCATGTATTTCCTCCGCCATTTTCCGCAGTTTGGCACCTCACGTCACATCATTTTACCGAAGTAAGCCCTATAGCTTCGGCGCAGTGCCGATCACTGACGTTTGTCAACAAAATGGTGCTTGACTCTTGAGACAAGCTAAATTACACCATATTTTAATGACATTGAGCATACATTTTTTTAAATACCTTCGCGAAGTAAAACTTCTGTACGTAGTACTTATTATTATTCTGTGGTATAATGAGAATAAAATTAAATACAAGTCAAGATGTACATTCTAAAGAACTCTTGGCAATTTTTGATAATTGTTCTTATTCACTTGCTCTCAATAACTTAAACAATGAGCTATCCTATCTTTAAACGCGTAATTACTTTTCCACGTAATGTAAATTATAATAACACAGTTCAAGAGCCTTTCGAACAAACGATGCTTATGAGAATTAAATACAATTTGTTTTCTTGTAGTTATACGTATCGGTTATTTGGTAGGTACCCAACTACCCATAGTACAGCTATGCTTGGTACTTAAGCTTCGGCCAAACCAACGCGTCCGCGATAGCGATCACTGCGCGTGCATAGATCGCCGCGACTAATGACAGGACGCGTTGATGTGAACTCATCGCTTCAAATTCGTACATGACGTCTGATCGCCATCGCGCACGCAGGCTTCACGTTAGCCGAACCTTTACTGAGAAGTAGTGGCGAAAGAAAGGCATCTTTTGAATTATAAGTTTCTAATAATATATTACTGGAAATACAATTTAATATAAAATATTAGCTATGCATCAAGAAGTTCCTAGCTAATTATGTTAACTAGATTTGTTGATGTTGATGATTCAATAGGTACTTAATTATTTATTAACAAGTCATATACGTACTCGTAGTGCACACAACACTCGACATATCCTAACAATAGCAAGATAAAATTATAAGATTGCGATAATAATAGTCAGTCTTAACCACACTTGAGTGCAGCATGATGAAATTCTGTAACCTTGTAACTTGGAAGTGTAGAAAACTGGAATTAGTTTTGGAATAAATAATCTTAAATAAATATGGTAGGATATTTCTACTTCGCCATGTAGATTCAGACTAAGTCAAGGTTTTTATATTTATAACCAGACAATGTGTTTTCCGTTGATTTGATAACTAGTGTTATAATTTCTATACTTTCTGAACTGACACTTGAAACAGCAATATGTATGACGGCTCGGGCGATAAATAACTAATAATGCTTGTATACAAAAAGCTTTATTACAGGTTTATGAATCCATATTTCCTGTAATATAATCGTCATATTGTGTTATTTGCTGATGATTTCAAGGTTGCAAAAAATGTTTACACTTGTCATGTAATGTTCACATGTCTTCAGTCTTCGTTAAAAACGAAATATACATACCTATTATGATACAGGGGTGAAGTAATAATGGGAGCTATTTAAAACCCAAAAATTAACGAGTAGTTAAAGTTTAAAATCCTACTTAATGATGAAAAGGACATACAAGTTTTATTTAAGGTATATTTTTTCAACTCAACAGATGATCCCTCACCTGAAGCATTTGCCTGTAATGTAACATTACAGTCTTAAGCATTACGTATTTAGTGAGGGAAAAGAACCGACCATTACAGTGCGTAACTTGATAATACAATGTTAATTTAATTGAAATATTAATTATGATGCTACTTGTAAAGGTGAGTACAGATTATTTGCAACATAAAAATGCCGCTCTATGTTATGTTTTAGTGTATCATCACCCTTTCTCCTGAGCGTGTTGCTCGCAAGAACGTTACATAACATAGAAATGCTCGAGAAAATGCTCTAGTAAATACTGTAATGTATATGTATTATATCCACCTTTATCATTGAATCTGAAATGTTACAATACAGGCAAAAGCTCCTCAAGTCGGGGTAGTATTATAATGAAATGATCAAAATCGAATCGGAAATATTACATTAAAGGCGAATGCATCAGTTTAGGGAATACCTTATTAATCGGTCTCTTGGCTGGTTCTATACCAAAGGAAACAGTTCCTATAAATTTGATCCTGTCTGTCGCGGGGACCCAGTACGGTGATAAGTCAGCAGTCGTCACGTCTCACGCGCGTAACGTAACCTGCGCCTAATGCGATTCGCCTCGCCACTGCGAAGTGCCTAACTTGCCTCGTGCTATGTAATCAAAGTTACTTGAAGTAACAGTGGTTGTATACATACAAATACTAAACATATGTATACCTATACATAATAATTCGCGACACAAACTCGTCATAGCTATCCTTGTTATTCGCAAAGTATTTATTTGCGGTTTTGGGTTATCAGTAAGTGTTTCTCACAGGAAAAACAACAATATAATTTACTACCTAATCAGCTAGTAGGTATTTGTTGCATATTTAATGCTGCGCTGAAGTCATCTCTCAGTTCGTTTTATCATTTCACCTTTGACTTTACGCTTATTATCTTCGCGAACACCCAAACATTACACTGTAAGTAGTCTCAAATTATGTTTGATTATACTTTATAATTCAGTTCATAGCTCTACTCTACGAGCATGTAATTTTTATAGTTTTGTAACAAAGCGTTAAATCAAATATTTGAAATGCACATGTGGGGTCATTATATCACGTGCGAATAATAAACGATTACCAAACGTTATGGGTATATTTCCCCTGACACAATATGAGATTAGTAAAATTTGCCACATAAATAGTCCTCGTCCAGTATAGGGCACAACTGTCAGATATTTTTTGTCAATTTTACAGATTATATGTTATCATGCAATGTCAAATGCAACCGAAATCATGTTCCGATACAAATGCGCCCAAAGCCCTTTAATGCAACTTAAATTACTTCTGTAGCGTAGGAAGCGAAAACCAACCTTTGGTATACTTAGTTGGTATTCAGTATCATTTTGCCAGGCAAAGTAAGAAAACACAGAAGTTATTTCTAAAAATGCGTGCATAACCAGAAAGCATTTGATTTGAAACTCTATTATGATTTCTACCAAACTACATGTCTGAACATTTTAAAAACAATTGTTATTTTATCTTTGCGCTGCTTCAGTTAGTTTTAACTGGCGCAGATTCGCCGGCTCACTGGTCTGGTATCAAGTTAGCACAATACTCGATAGTTTCGCCCACTTACACGGACAATTTCACCCTTATCGAATGTATAACAATCACTCACCCGAAACCATACGCAGCTCGACGTTTACGATTAAAACGTAATGTGTGTAATGCACTGTAACTTCATTTACGGTAACTCGATATACCAAAAAGAAATTTCTTTATCGCTTTTGTTGTTATTTTGTATGTGTTTTATGACTTTTTATGTTCTATGTTACTTTTAATGTTGTGTACCTAACGCATGGTTAACATTAAAACACTAAAATAGTGCATAACATATCGGGGGTCGAATCACGAAAAGGCGTAACTGATTTTTATCAATTTTACAGCAGCGACTTTTAAAGATAATTTAAAGTATGGAAAAATGCATTTCGGGCCCATTTTACCTGTCAATACTGGCTTCCTTAAAAATAATTCAGTTACGATCTTTTGTGAGGTTATAAAATGCATGTTTTTAATAACATGGTGTGTATAACTCAATATCTCCATTTTGTTAGATACGCCTTTTCGTGATTCGACTTAACTGATGTTCTGTAACCCTATCTATGTGACACAGTGTTACGGAACTTCACCTTTAAACTGTATACGGTCCTATATTAGTCTGTAACTTTTTTCTTGTATAATTTAGTACTTACCTAAATGCCAATTCTCAACTAAATCCAATTTCTTAAGAGCCATTTCACAAAAATATTCCGCGCGAATTTAGGTAAAAGCTGTCAACGCAACGTCAAAAGAGTAAAAAGAACGCTGAAATGGACAAAAAAATCTTGAGCCGTGACCGTATTAAGACTTGATTTAAGTTATTAATTTTAAGGTAGAATGAGGTATTCAAACTTGATTAATTAATTTAAATTTTTAATAGAGTTTATTAAGTCTTTTATATTTCGATTCATAATGAAACACGAATAGGTATAATATGTAAAATATATATTAAGTACAAAATAAAGACAGTCACATAGTGAAAAATAAATCTGCCCCCTTACAGCTCCATCATCGGACCCTGGATACGAATAATGAAACACGAATAGGTATAATATGTTAAATATATTAAGTACAAAATAAAGACAGTCACATAGTGAAAAATAAATCTGCCCCCTTACAGCTCCATCATCGGACCCTGGATACGAAATATTCGTCAAGGCGAATCACACAAGCCCAAACTCCATATGGTTCTATTGTTTTGTTACGGAGGTGGCCATTGCATCTCCTCCAGATCCATTATCAGACAGAGCTAAGAAATAAATAAATAAATATTATTATAAGTAAACAAATAACTAAAATAATTCATCTTACTATCTTACTTTTTACTAGTCTTACTAATATTATAAATACGAAAGTTTGTGTGGATGTCTGGATGTTTGTTACACTTTCACGCAAAAACTACTGAACAGATTTTGATGAAACTTTACAGTACAGTACAGCAGTACTAGGCAGTCTATGTTCAACTATCACTCGGGTCGGACGTTCCTATCGCAAGACCTTTGGTTCACTCAGTTCCGATACGACTCTAGTGCAGTGTGTAATTATTTTCGTTAATACACTGAGTTTATTAATTTCTACGAGTGGATTTCATTTTGCCTGAGACCTACGCCATGAACCCTGAACCAGAAGACCCTGTCGCCAGCGACAGCGACGCTCATCCATCCCTGGCGTCGACCAGAATAACAATGTATAGGCTATAATTTATGACGATCTTTAAATTTCAAGCGGGTGAAGCCGCGGGCAATACTACATATTTCATACTAGCTTTTTGCCCGCGACTTCTTCTGCGATGAAGTGGAAAATGGTTCTAATAGAATTAAAATATTCTAAGAAAATTAATTTTGTTAAATGATTATATTTTTTGATATAAAATCTACACATCATTATGTTTAAATATTTGAATACTTACAAAATTATGAGATCTTTCTAAAACAACATTAAAACACTACACCTGCCGCAGATTTCTTTGTAAACAATGTTTTTTTGTTTTTCCTTCAGGTGCTAAAATCACCAGGCTATTGTGTGCGCATACTCTGGAGTATTCCACATACAACTGGTCGTCGGAGAAGCATAGATTTCCATTGAGTCTACTCCCGCTACCATAATTATGGAACTCCGCTAAAACTCGTGAGGGCGCCAACACTTGCTTTTGTATCGAAAATTAGTATGAGCAGCTGCGCACGCGGTTGCCCGTTGCAGGCTCTATGCAACCACACTATTTTAAACCGTGGTCCCTAAGCATGAGATGGGAAACTGCACTCTCTTGAATTCTCTTGAATTTGATGGTGTTAGGGGAATCCTAGGAATGAATACAGACTTTCCAATGGAATCTCCTCATCAATATTGCGAAATTGCGAGTTGCAATGAAATGTTACGTTTTCACTTGTTATTTTATTGTAATCTGACCTTGATTTTTCAAACACGTGTCAAAATAAAAAAAAATAATTTAAATCAAAAGTACTAAGGAATATTTCATTGATATCAACTTAGAAACAAGCACAGATCACAGAAACTAAAGGGAAATGTGACAAGGGACAAATTGGAACATATTGCTTGTGAAAGCAATGATGACAGTAGCGACGTCATTATGTAAACAGTTTATATTGCTTGCATAGTACTAAAGATTATTCGAACGTTGAATACTGATACCGCAATGGATAATGAGCACATAATTTGATTTCTTTGTGTGTGTGAATTTCTAATACGACACTGAGTTTCGAACTCAGTGCATTACTTAGCATCTCTCTATATTTCTATGGAACCAAGTTATCTCCAAAATAACATTCCACACCTTTTTAACCTAGTCAGGTAATAATTTTAATAAAATACGAAGCACGTCATCTATCAATAGGATATATGTATATTTTAGAAGTTAATAAATTATGCATAAAATATAAACACTAGAAGTTTAGTTAAATCGTAGAATTTCTGAAAAACAAGTACTAAAATCGTACTGAAAAAAAAAGTATTAACATGTTATCTAATTTATTTATTAAACGTCGAATTTTATCAAAGATTTTGGACTAAAGTTTTTGAAAATATTTTATAGCCTACATAGAAAAAAATTAGGATTCTAAATCGTGAAAGAAATTTTTTTCGGAGCCTATTGCCTCCAAACAAACAAACAAACAATTAAATCTTTCCTCTTTTATTAGTATAGATTTAACAACAAAACAAAACGCTTCTTTTTCTTCTTCACGAAACAAAACTCAAAGCGGATAAATAAATAAACAAATCTTTGGACAATTTCACAGCGCCATCTAGTCCAAAAGTAGGCAACCAATATGCTTGTGTTAAGGGTGCTATCATAATGGATATACTTTTTTATAATTTATTTATTAAATTAAATACATGGTACCTACATATTATACATAGTTACACCCAGATCCGTCAAAGAAATTAAAATTCATCATTTCAATTTCTGCTCGGCCGGCCGACTCGAAACAGCCTCTCGGCATAGTATCAAATGTATTTGGTCGCCGTACAAATCACCGCTTTACGACACGAACGCACGTAAACGTCACGGCGGGAAAAATAACACAGGTCCTGCCTTGACGGGCGCTCGCGCCATACTAATCGATGTCGGCTTGCGCATTGTAATTTATACTGATATTCACATCAATATTTTGACAAAGTGGTTACTAATATTTAAACAATAACTGTAGAAATTAATTCTACAATGAATATTCTTTATTTTGGGATACTTTTATTGCAGTTTATGCTGTGTTTTTAAACCAAAAACCACGATCAAAATGTGACGTTAATCTTCAAATTTGCCAAATTATTTTTAGATTTTACTCAATAATGGTAATGAAATTCAAGAATCTATTTCATTAATGGACTACAAGAATATATGTCCGATGATTACTATATATTTTTAAGCTTATTATATAAGCATAAATAATAGATACAGGACTTTGAAAATGAGTCTGCGGCAATTTTTTCGTAAAATGGTTGTGGGAGATGAGGCACTGTGAATTAAGCAAAAGAGTTTTAGTAAATCCGTTTCATTAATGGTCAACAACAAGGATTGACCTATCTTTCGCAGTTATTAAATAATCTCTGGGTGTTGCTTAAGATAGTAATTCATGCTTCCAAAATCTTAGAAATTCGCACGAAAATGTAAAATGGCTCTTAAATAGTAAACGAGGACCTTATATCGTTTCATTTATCTCATTTCATTTATTGTTCCACTGTCTGTTTAAACTTTATAACCACTCAATATTTCCTAAAGGTGCTGAATTAATAATACTTACACAGGGTGAATTACATCGTTTCTTTGATCCACTTCAATCTATAATCATTGCTTTAAAAATTTAAAGAGTCACGGGCAATGTCATCGCAAATAATTATGTACTATCGTCAGCACACTACACCGTTACAATTTATTAAAGGTTGACAAAAGGCAATTTACATGCTATCTAACAAATAAAGTTTTTCGGGAATTTATCAGAAGGTAGTGAATATAATAGTTAAAATCTATCGTGGAATTCATCAAATATGATTTGTTTTGCTGACGATAGTGCACACCAATACCATTGTAAAGGCGATGTATTAAGGCCGTATTAATCCAGCACCCCACGCACTCACATACTAACGCTTGGCTTAACCGTGGTGGTGGCAGGCCGTGGCCGAACCGCCGCCGGTGCCCACTCCGACGGCGCGCGGGGACTCCGCCAGGAAGGCACGATAACTCCCCGACGACACCAAAAAATGCTCATTCAGGTAAGCAACTAATACCATCAACCGGCACTGACTTGTGGTCATACCAAACTCGCGGATATTTTGGTCTAATCGTGAAAAAATAACCCATGATTGTGCGGGTTGCAGACCAAGAGCTAAGTTTGTTTTGCTTAAAGGCGACGGGTCGCGCTGCGACATGGCGATCGAGACAAGAAACCACGACCGCTACTTGACTTAGGTCTCTGTCTCGCTCAAGAACTGACGCTTATACCACAAAATAGATCAGAAGGTAAACTCATGTATGTACCTTGCTTTGTATACCTCGCTCGCTCGCACGCTCGGCCGTCGCGCTAGGGTTCTCTTGTCATGTGTTGCGTTTATTTCGTTATGATAGAAAAATGTAACTCTTAATACTATGGAAGAAAGACAATAACAGGGTATCTTTCCGTTTGGCCAAATTACTTTTCGCCAAATTTCACTTCTCAAACAACTTATCGCTAAAGTTTCATTTCCCAAATGCAACTTTTAGCAACTGTACTTTTCGCAACTAATTCATTTGGTCAAATTATCATTTGGCCAAATTTTACTTGGCAAATGTTTATATAGCAAATGTTTTATGTTGCCAAATATTATATCCCAAATAATTTGTTTGGTCAAATTGACACTTCACATACTTACCCACCGTTTTACCCACCTAGTCTGGACTAGGGAGTACCAATTTCAGTAATTTAATGTGTGTCCTGCATTTTTGTACGTTATTCTTATTGCCTAATCTCATCCTTAAATTTTAATGTTCTCCTCTACGATTACTTCTAACAGAAGTTCCCTCGTTAGCCAAAAACAATTTTTATAAAATATGTTTACTAAGTAACAACAAGAACTATGTGTGCGACCATCCAAAACGGTAATGTTTTAATTAACAGTTTTTCTCAGTTCACGCATATAATATTAAAAACTGGGAATTAGTCACGAATTGTAATTATTCTCATTAGTGGTCTCAATCGACGCGAGACTCTGTTGACTCGAAATAATATCCACCTCCGTCTCATTACTGCGATTATGTACACACTTGCGATAAGAAATTCATTTACATTGAAAACAGGAGTACAATTTTTAAAGAAGTTAGGTTTCACCTCACCTAGCTGTGGCTAGGTGACAAAAAGACAATGTGTCTGTGGACTTACAGACATTTTGTCGACCGATAGTTGGGTCGGACTGTTAATCAGTATGGACATGTATGAAAGTGCGCACATTGGTTCTTCATGCAAATTAAAATCGGGCTCAACTATCAGCCGATTATAAGTCTGTACTTAGTCTGCTTCAAATTAAACTATTTATATTTCTTGTATAAAAAAGAGCTATTGTAATATATCAATATCAATCATAATAAATGTGCAATCATTATTTTAATGATTTTGGATTTAAAATCTCCTTTACATTAGTTGCCATTTATCAAATAAATTTAACACTGTTACTATAATATTGGTCATTTTAAATACATACACACAAATTCATGTATTTATCAATACAAAACAAAGGTCACAACTGGCAAATGACATCGCAAAAATAATAATAACAATTGCGCTTCTAAGTGGTTCCAATCGAGGAGTCAGAAATTTATCTTCTAGCTAGACTGGATGAGGATGCCGTGCGGCATTATTTTTGCCTTTCCAATTTCATAAATCCACTTGTCACTGAGCAAACAACATAATTAAGATAGATAAATACATGACAAATTATTATTAATGTAGCCCACAGCGCTATGCTCTGTTTACTAAAACAATTTTTTCCGCACTGTCGCTCAGGCACGGATCGCTCTTGGCTGCGCACACCTTTAACATCCGTAGCTAAATGAGCGCGTGACCTTTACTCATATCCCGCATTTTAGTTCCCGCAGTTTATTTATTGAATTCGATAAGATTAGCTAAACATGTGTTTTTTACTGTTAATATTAAAAATACAATATTTATTTCTACACAAGGTAACAAGTAATAAACATACAGCTCCGTCCGCCTAGTAGTGAAACGACCACATGCCAACGTTCATTCAATAAATCCAATCCTAATATTTTTATTGGCTTAAACATTAACATTAAATCATAAGATGTAGGTAGGATCTGTGCTTCAATTGTTTCGTAGGACGGACCTTCCTATATAAACGATATTTGTTTATCAGAAATAGATATTTTACGTTATATTGCTTACAACAATGTTTTTTTTTTCTTTTACAGAATGCTCGCGCACTGTAAGCTGCAATGAATTTCTTAGCGTTGCCGCCGTTGCTCGTTACCTAAAGAGAAAACTACATTTGATGTTAATTCAGATTTATACATTATAATGTATTAAGGTAAGTAATATTTTATTCGACCTAAGTGCCACTTTTGGAAAACTCAAGGGAAATACCAAAGCTGAATTTACTTTGTTTACTGTAACGATGTTACGATAAAGTCTACGCCGCTACTATTAAAATATATTTTCGTACCTATCTACTAGTGAACAGTAGAAAGCTTACCAGCCAGTCTGTAATAATGTAGTGTTTAGTGATTATCTTCAAACAAAATGACACCGAAATGTGTTATTTTTTATGTAAAATGTTTCCTTATGCTAACCATCAATCTTGTTATTGCAACTGTTTCAATTTATGCAAAAATCTTCCACAAAATCAATTCTTCCATGTATCTTCATAAAATGTACGACGAAACTATTTTGATCTTATAGCTCGTCTTGTAATGTTACGTTATTCTATTACCTCAACAAATCAGAAAATATATATTTTAAAACTAATCAAAGAAATCGTTAATTACTTAGTAGCTACTCGAACTTAGGTCCTAAAACTAATTGGATACAGTTGCATTTTGAAATCACCAAAAAAGTAACTTGACTTTGGGAACTACTCGAAGTTAGTTTAAATTACTTTGGGTGCGTAGAACTAAAATTGCTAATTGCTAGTTTTTATCCATAGCAGCATTACACTATTTACATGATAAACATTATTGTTGTTTATCTAATTCTTGTTTCTACATAAGTGGCATTAACTTATGGACAACAGAACATGTTATAAAGTCATCAATGCTGCTTACGTCAAGACAACAATCCACATCCGTGTAAGTCGTATTGATTGATTTCTTTATCAGCGACGACCTAATGAGGCCTGAGGCTGTGGGAATTCTAGCATCTGTAACGTTAGCGCTAAAAAGGTTTGACACAATGGCACCATTTTTCTGCTAAAACTAAAGAGCGTCAGGCTGGCTGGTGACCTTATCTGAAGTTGTGATTCGGTCACTTTGTGTATGGAGTAGGTGGACACTGGTGTGCTAATATAATTTAGACTACTGTGTGACCTGATGTTAGGTAAACTTAGTTTTGATCTGTCGCTGTACAAATGTGATCCGCATCCACTCGACCCAACCGTGCGACATTGGTCAGTGCGATGAGCGCTGTATCTCTGTAACAATACTAACAATGTACAAGTGTTTGTTCTAGCATACATAAAAACAACTTTTGACCAATCGCCTAAATTTTTTCCCTATGTAGATGATTACAAAATGACTGTTATACAAAAAATAATACCTATATTTTTTTATTTAGCTAACTGTCGTTAGGGTATAATGTGGTAAATATTTGGTGTTCAAAAAGTGCAGTTTAGAAAATTTAATATTGTAACTTAGCGCGTTCATATTAGACATTATTGATGTCATTTTCTAAAGTAATACGAATCGAGTAGATTTTTAAGAATTTGTGTGTAAACTTGTTTTCTACAGAGCGGTTCGGTTACCGTCTACATTGGCTTAGTAACGGCTAGTCAATTTACAAAATTCTCTTTCTATATTTTTACCATTTGTTTTCTTAGATATGTAAATAATCATCAACGTTTCGTTGTAAAAAACTTTTTTATGCTTTTTTTCCTATGTTGAATATGAATTTTTATAATTTGTAATATCTGATTGCTATAATATGATTATAGTACAGATTTTCAATTTTAATTTGTAAAGGTTTACATTAATTTTAGTTCAAGTATTAACGGTAAGGTAAATTTACCGTTTATTTAAATTTTTGGCAGATCAATTATTATTCAGTCTTTCCATTTTATCTATACAGGGCTAGTGAACATTTTTTCAAAGATTTATGAATAATTGTGGGTTTCTGTTCATTTCTGATATAATTAAGGTGATTTAACTACGAAAACTCCATTTAACTATAAGATAGGTATTTTTCTTCAGGGTGCATTCAATAGGCTCTAGCCCTGTACTACTAGAAAGCTAGCTAGGAGTATCCATAATTATGTCGATTCGATCCCTTTTGTACCCTTTGCACCACCGGCCTGCACCACTGGTGGTGCAAGGGGTATTTTTAAATCCCCTTTGCACCACCAACAAATAGTGCTGTGCTACCATCGACTGTAAAACTAGTAGTAGACTGTAAAATACTTAATAATTTAATTGTTATAAATAAATCAAAACCTACCTAAAAGTTTTAATTTGTGTGTGTGTAAGTGCCTATAAACATACTTCAGACCCACGATACCTCGGGCCTACATCATACATACAACGAATAAAGTACCAGGGCAACATAACCATAAAGGAGCTATTTTATGATACATGTTTATTTCTCGGGTCAACCAAGAAGAATTTGATATAGCTCCTTTATGATTATGTTGCCCTGGTACTTTAGGATATTATTCGTTGTATGTAGGTATGAATGGTTGTTATTAATTTTTATGTTATGTTGTCAAATCTGTCCAGTAGTTTCGGAGCCTATTCAGTACAAACAAACAATCAAATCTTCCCTCTTTATAATATTAATATTATATGTTTATAGATAATCGTTTTACAGTTAATGGTCGGGCGGCACTATTGGTGGTGCAAAAGGGATTAAAAAATACCCTTTGCACCACCAGTGGTGCAGGCCGGTGGTGCAAAGGGTACAAAAGGGATTCGATCAACTGCTATACATTTAATAAGATTAATTTAATGCCATCCGGCACGGAACACTATAGTACCTCTGGTGCCATATCAATACACTATGATTTAAGGCTTTTATATTGTTTATTTCTTTAAATACTTTGTATGATTTAATTAGGTTTTAAGATAATGTACAATCGAGAGAAATGAATTAATATAATTTGTTACCAGTTAGTTTTAATTGCATATTGCGTGAAAAGTATTTGCTTAGTTAAAATAACCGCACAATATTATTTCAAAGTAACAATGCATTTATTTTAATTGTTTTAAGTTTTATTTTACGAGTACCGTATTTTACCTCTTTTTTTTCATTATCTAAATGTGCAAATTATAAGCTGACAAATGAGTAAACTGAATTAATATTTGTCGTTTTGAACTTAGTACATTTACTTACCAAGTATGTACCATAATATTATGATGTTACATAACCTATTTAAAATATGTTTTATCAGATATTGTAAAAAATACAAATGCCTAACTTAATACCTGCATTCAATTATAGTAAATTGTCTATGTAGTCATTTTTCATGTAACGATATTTACGAAAAATCATGAATGCACTGAGAGTGGCACATTGAATATACGTTTCGTTGTGTGAATCACAAATTTTCAATAATGGATGTGTATTGACGTGGTTTTTATTCATGTATAATTCAATAAACTTGCAGATTGAACTTGTTGTTTTATTTCATAGTTACTAAAATCAGATCAATATTATGAAAATCATCTTTTTCATAATTCTATTTATACAGGGTGTTAGCTAAATGGGTATATGAGCCGACACTAGCACACTAACATGGGCATATAAATGGTATGGTGAAGTGGGTAATGGAATGGGTATATCCATTTACCTAACACCCTGTATAAGTTTTGAACTTATCAACCAAGACAGGTCTAACTAAGGTCAATTTGAATATATCTAATAGCTATGATACGGTGGGTGGTGATAAAAAATATGCCTTTACTTGATTTGTGAGAAATTTACGAAAAACATTTAAATGTATAGCAAACTCCCCTAGAGCGCCACCTATCGGCATGTTTATTAGACTACTATTTAGATCAGTCTCAACAGAAGTTAAAATAAACTGATTCTTTTCCGCTGAAAAGCTGTTGAGCTTAACTACTTATTTGGTTGAATGGTTTCGAATCAAGTGGATGATCCACTTTATGGTCTACTGAATTGTTGCTGTAAGTCTTGCACCATTGCCGTATGCCTAACAAGAACAGTGATTAGGTAAACTTAATCTAAGAACTCTACTACTAATTTATGTCAATTTTAAGACTTGCGAAACGAAATAAGTAATTGATGTTAAATGTGCTCACACTACTCGCACTAGTTTTTTTAATTCGAACATGCCGTACCTACTTTGCTGCTTTGCGAAACTAATCTAAGGTAAAGTTTAATAAGTAAAATGATAAGAAAACGGTTTACGTAAAAAAATATCAAGTATATTTCAGTAAACAACACAGCATAATGACTTACTCGTAATTATCTACATCAACATGTAAATAAATCTTATTGTGTAGCTAAAAGTGAATTAAAGGATTTATTTAGATCTATAAAATAAATTACTTAACGCATTTACTAGGCGAATACATAATATTAGGACAAATACAATAAGAAGACATTATCGTTATGTATTACAGTAATTAAAATATAGACATTTCACAGATGATACTACAAAATAACAATATTTAGCATATTTCAAAGGTTTTTGGCCTAAGGTAGATGTAGTTTGAACGCCATTCGCTGCTTCAATTCATATCTAACCCATGTACCTGGAATAGAAATTTATATTTTTTATTTTCATGTATGGTGAGTATTATAAACGTTTGAGTGTTGGTTTTGAATCTCGGCGAGGAAAAACATGAGCGTAATTTATTAGAGTATTTCTCAAAAAAAATGTACATTTTGAAAAAAAAAAGTGTGCTTTGAAACAGTTCAAAAGTTTTATATTTATAAATCATCACACAAAAAAAACACACACACAATTTTGAAGGATGACTATTAATCTTTAAGATAACGAAGAATTATAGCTATAATCCTACTTATTACCAAATATTTATATATTTTAAAAATAGTCCTTTTTTACCTTTCATACAAAAACCTGTTTGCCACCCTAGCTTTTTCATGTATTTTTGTTTCATAAAATGCGATACGTAACTAAATTATTGTAAATTTCTTTGTATTATCGTTCTACAGTAATCGCAGTTTCTGTATCAAATTGATTTTCTATGGGGTGTCATAATGAATTGGCAATTTAAAGCAAAAAAACAAAATGAGTCGCTCTCATTTACTATTTCGTTATTTACTCTTTAGTTACGATTTATTTCTACTTTCCCATGGTTTCTGAACAATTCCGTATTTATTTTACACGGACAACAATAGCTGCACTCTGAATGGCTGTTGGCCTGACGTCTCCGCCATAACATCTATCGCGAAAATTAGTGAAAACGTGTGTGTTTTGTGGGATTACTTTTTCGTAACAGGCAGTAAAATCAGCGATTTTATATAGAACGATAAGTCTTCATTTAACCATTTTTTGTAATACGTGTGGTACGAACATTTAGTAAGCTTTTATATTTGCTGTAACAAATTTTATCAAAAAAATACTTGTTTCTGATCTCATTTTGTCTAATATTTCGTTACGTTTTTTACGAATTTCGTTACGTTACGAAAAAGTACAACATAATGCTGAGTGTATACTGTTATTACCTGACTAAGCATAGTAATATTCACTACTTAATTTATTTCAAAAAATATATAGCGTTAATAACAAAAGGATTGGATACTATCTGCTTTACAGAAGTGCCACCAGCAAAAAATTATCAAATCATTTAGATTACGTTTTTATGTGATTACTTCTTTTGTTTTTTTAGGAATGCCGCCAAAAACCAATGCCGAAAGGCAAAAAGCTTACAGAGAACGACTCAAAATGGATAAACATGATGGAACAAAAATAATTTTATTAAAATAGTATGAATGATTACTCCCTTATTTTATTTCTAACCCCTTAATATTACCCCGTATTTGGGTGCATACTTACAAATATTTCGAATTGAATAAATGAAGAGCATTCACAATATTTCGCCAATGTATAACAAGCCTTATGGCCTTACTATTTCGTTACTACCGTTTCGTTACGTACATTTTTTTTGAGAAATACTCATTAGGCGTTTTTCCTGCGGCGACAGATAGAGGCAAAAATTATACGATAGTCATAATAATAACAGATGTATCGTGGAAACACACGGGGCATGGGGCAATCCGATTTGCATTTTACTACGAAATCACATCCGTTTGTACTTAGCAAGGCTTCGTCGAGGCTATGACACGCCTTAAGAAAAACGCCCTATAAATTAATGAAGTTAGTATTTAGATCCAGAGTTCATTTTAGGAAATAAAATTAAATCTGCGCTTGCTCACTAAAATTTGAGCATCAAAATTAGGTAGGTACCGCGTGTTCAGGTACGGTAATTATTTTCTTAAAAGAACTCTGGAAGAAAGACTTGAAATAGGTAGAAAATAATCAGTTCCTATGTTAAGTTCTAAAATTGTATGTACAGTTGATAACATTTTATAACCGTAAGTAAGATAAGAAGCTGGAAGGTAACTATTTTTTACTTTAATCGCATGATTATTAATTGACTTCCCTACCAGATCGTTCAATAACATAATTATTAACTCTTATTAACAATGCTTTACTCGTAGTCAATCATTATTATCTAGTTTAACGAATGGTTCTCTCATGACGTAAGTAGGTAGGTACTATTTCTAATAGATGACAACCTTGTCTAGTTAGTAGTTATTTTTAATGCCTTGTTTGTACCACATGAAGCAATAAAGATATTATGATTATGATTACCTATTGAAACACTCAAAGTGAATGAAGTTCCTATTATTTGCATAACATACAAGTTAAGTCACGATAAATATCACGACATTCAGCCCATACATAAATAAATCAAATATACGATCAACCTATCTATCTACATTTAAATCGTCTTTTTGTAATTAGTCATTCATCGCGAAATCAGGCCAAGTAGATAAACTTAATTTTCTATATCTAGATTTTTTAAAACCACTAACATGTTTCCTGTTCCCGGGACAAACTTGGCCTTCACTGGTTGGGTTTTTTTGGCGGTCAAGATGTAGATCCTGGCTACACAGGAGTTGTGATGGGGAGGAGAGGTGGGAATAGTCCCCGTGGCCCGTGTCACGTTTCCTCATAACTTTAGTTTCCGTAAAGTAAACGACATGTAAAAAGTGTTATAACTGTGCACCGTTTAAGGCTATATTAATTTATCAGCAGTTAGGATGACCATGCCCAACAAACGCAGTCATGTTATCTGTAGAAAAACTTGAGTGATGGGTAGGCACGTAAAGACGTCTTTGCCAACAAATGTGACATCAAAAAGCAATTAAAAAAAATATGGAAATGAGTGATCGTGATATTAGGTTAGGGTAATTTTATCTATATTACCGTAGGCGTAGTAATATAATATGATCTAGCAGCAGTATTGATGCTGCACAATCATACCAATTGCTCATCTAACGAACACCCGGTGCAAGTTATAAAAATCTAATTGGGTTTTAAGCACATCGTCGACATACTACAATATTGAAAATTAAAAAAACAGCAAATGCCACCAGACAACCCAGGACTACAAAAAGGACATAACAGATGCATAAATTCGTGACACCAGCGTCAGGCCAATAATAAAGTTATTATTACCTAAATACTCTTAAACTAGAGGAACGGGCGCGGCACTTCTGTGCTGGTAACTGAACTTAAATGATCACCTACACCAAGCACATCCACATTAAACTGAGAACTACCACCAACGAAACATTTAACACCAGTGTTAATTTACATAATTAGATTTAGTCAGCTAAGTAATGGGGCATTCGAATTTTAGGAATTAACTAAATATGGTGCTTCTAAATCATCCCTGGGGAGAAACATATCATTACAATTTATTGAAATCTGTAAATGTTTTCAATTTTAAGCATTGGAGTTTCCATGGAATCTTAACGAAATCGCGGATAGAGGTATCGCACTAAATTTTTATACATAATTCGGCCAAGATGCATAACATCATGAAAAATAGTAGTACATAATCAGAATATGGATATATTATTATGGAATTACATGACATGTTTCATAAAAATAAGTAAATATCTAAATTAATAATGATTTAAAATCTCCAAATTAAAGCTTATTGCTTCATAGCATAAATTAAATATCTGATTTTGCTGCGATTAGTCTCAGGCATTAATGTTTCCAGCTAGATTTTTCAATCGATATATTATTAATACTAAATAATATCCACACCACCCACCACCACATTCAAATAATAATGACTCTCATACTCTTCCATAACTGACCTTAGCCTAAACTGGTAGCACTTCCCGCCCAGATGCGTAGGAGCAAACTGAATACAAAAATATGGTAGGTAAATCATCATGTAAACTGCTTGTACGAATAATTAGAATTGAAACAACAAAATTAACACAAACACTTTTAATACATCGCATTATTTCCAACATCTGTAATTTTCATTATAATATTGCTTATTAATGTTGTACTGATGGAATGTTTTATATTTGAACAGTTATAATGTAAATAGCCATCACAATATAGCATCCAGATTTTTAGATCTACATACTTATTTATAAAACTTATGTTTGGACTGATATGTTTATATATTTATATAATTAGTTACTTACCTACATATTTATGTTACATAATTACATGTTTACAAAATTATAAATGGTAATATTATAATACATAAAATATGGGTATAGTGACTCATAATTTATTTATAAAAATTACTTAATGAGGAATGTAATCTATAGTACGTATTTATTTACATTACAATATTTTTTGTTAGTCTCGTTTTTCCAGAATACACTGCATACTTTTTTACATATTTAATTGAGTTTTAAATCTGTTGGTAGTATTGGCACGGATAAGGGTAGTATTTTAGCTTTATAGATTTAGCTACGATTTAAAATTGCATGAACTGATATTATATAAAGTATTTTTTTATTTTAAATCTAAGGAAGACATGTAATTGTATTACGTTAGCTGAATAATTGTGTACCTAAAACAACAGTTAATAGGAAGTTAATATTAATACTAATAGACGAGACCGTTAAAACAATCAAAAACCGGTGGATGCAATGTCATTGTTATTAATTTCGATTCAACCGACCACATTGAAAATACAGTTATTTCTTGTATGGTAGGAGGTACTTTAGAGTATTTTGCAATAAGATACCAGTAGTAATAATCCCATCAAAAACAATACTTGTTAAAAAAACCAAGTCTCGCAACTCAGTTGTTCTACGGTAAAAAGTTGTGAGATCCATGTTATACCAAGTCCAGGCCAGGAAATCTTTAACGTTTTACATAAATTATTGACTTGGCCATCGCACTAAATAATTTAATTTACACGTGTTTTCATGCGATGGCCAAGTCAATATATTTATGTAAAACGTTAAAGATTTCCTGGCCTGGACTTGGTATAACATGGATCTCACAACTTTTTACCGTAAAACAACTGAGTTGCGAGACTTGGTTTTTTTAACAAGTATTGTTTTTGATGGGATCTCATTTCTTTTTGTATTTTGTAGACAGCAGTTATGTATTTAGAAAACTGGACCGAAATTGAAAAATTTTACTCGACTTAGCGGTTGCACTACCGTGCCCCCAAATATTTTAGTTTTTCCTTGATTCATACACCAAACACTACTTATATTCCAAATTTGAAGCTTCTAGGTCTGCTAGAAGTGCCTTAGAGTTTTGATGATCGGTGAGTCAGTCAGTGAGTGACAAAATTAAGAAACTTTGACCCGTTATACTTCTTAAACTACTGGTTCAAATTGAATGAAATTTGAAATATACCGTGTCTTTACAATGCCTGCATGGTTACTGAAAATTCAGTCTTCTAGTTTTATCCACAACAAAGTTACAGGGGGTCGAAAATGGCCTGAATTGCTTCGAGAAAAGGATGGTACGGCCGTGCCGCTTTTTTGCTCGACTTGGTGGGGGCACTACCGTGCCCCCAGATACCAGTGGTCATGACGCGCTCTCTGCCGTCACGGCTTATATTGAGCAGATGCCATTTTGGTGCATGTACCTTACTGTTTGGTTTTATTATATCTATTTGTTATTTTATTTTGTACTTGCATCGAATAAATACTTTTCTTTCTTTCTAAGTATTTCGTGTAGGTCCTGTACTAATCGTATTTTAGGCACCTAGGTATTTATCTTTCATACAAATCTCTTTCTAATATTTAATTGTGACATTTGTTTAGGCACTGAATGGCGTAACGCACAGCTTGAGGTAAGAATACTATGTATATTGGTTTAATAAAGATAAGTAACTCATATTTTTTAATTGTATCCATACTGTTAAATTTTAATTATTACAATTTTGGCTTTAAGATAGGAGATATTTATTATTAAAATGTGCATTATTTAACTATAAAAATAAATCCAAAAAAATCACTAACCTTCAAATACGGCACAGTATTTTAGGCAGTGCTTTGAAAAAACACGAGAGGTTTAAAGGCGCCGCCCGCGCCGAAACAAAAAACACTAAATTGTCATGTAAGTTATGTAACTCTAAATGGTTTCATAGGGTAGGTACTAGTTGCTAACCAACACCAATTCTCCATCTAATACAATACGAAAGGTCAGACCTCTGGATAAAGGGGTTGTAACGAGGGCATCCGGTGTGGGACACAGATCACACAGATCAAAGGCAATTCACAGACACTCGAGGAGATATCTAGTTAAACCACTTATGTAACTCGCGCAGCGCATGAGATTGTTCTAAATCGCGATAGCGGTAATGTAAACATCTCTCGCTCTTGCAATCAGATTAGCGAAGAGTAAAATGGATTCGTATGTCATTTCTCAAAAATGCGATGATACAACACCGCGAATTCTCCGAAAAAAGGTAAGTATATTTGAGCGTCACGTAAGTACCTAACAAACAAACAAATATTACATGTGAACAAAAGTTAAATACAAGTTCATATCATGACGATGTTTCGGGGAAAACAATAGTGACTGAAGTAGGAATACGAGAAATATAAGAGGCGTCTGAATCGCACTAAACCATTATTTTTAACCTGAAATTTACTACTTGCGTAGTTTTTATATTTATCAAGTTAATGACTTACATTTACGTACATTATCAGATGGTCGCAAGACAAATAAATTAACAGAGTATTGTCTGCACACTTCAGTTAAGGACTCAATTAAGTGGTACTGAAAAACTGCCCGACTTTGTACAAGTGTATATTATTTCTATACGTTTTAAGAATTCCTAATTCTAAACGTAGGATTAAACCACCAGCATCAACCACTAACCTCAGGAAGAGCGGTCTTGGCTAAAAACAAACATAATAAATTAATTTGTATATTATTCTTTTAAATATTGTCATACTTATTTTTATTATTCTAAAATTATTTTAATAAATTAGTACATACTGCGACAATTTTTACGCGGAAAAATGGATTTTTGATACAGATTATTTAAATTTAAGTAAAGGTACGAGTTTTCTTTTAATTCTTACAGGTGACTGTACCTACCCTACATTTAACCTATAATAGGTTTTATAATAAAACTAATCATCAAAATAAATAATACATAACAAATTGTCTTACCTATAAAATATTTTCTGTAAAAACCGATTTTGTTGGTTAAAACTTCAGCGTATTGTTAAGAAAATGGATAGTTTTATTGAGGTAAGAAGTTTGTGTTGAAAGTGACTTAGGTACCTAAGTACCTATTTTTTTTTTCTGTACTGGAATGATTAAATTATTTTTCCATATAAAAATACGTGTTACACTGCTGAGTGGATTTTGTCATGAATAATTTAAGTGTTCGTTAAAAAATACTACAGATAATGAAAGTCGAAATGTGTTTTGATATCAGCAATTATGATTAAGAACAATGCTCGTATGGTATTAATGCAATATTTTTTGGAATAAACTTCATAATATTTTTTTTTCTACAGTTAGGTTCGCAATTAAAATGGGTTAATTTATTATTTCACCTCGTTTAGAGTTGGCTTTCGTCAGAGCAGGTCAAGGATGTGGTAATTTCGTTTTTATTAACAGTAGGCTTAATGCGATGTCATGAAATAGGTTTAGTGAAAAATACGTTGCCTGTGTTGTGATGCCAACCTGCTCTGATGCTCACAAAGCCAAAATTTAAAGAGCCCACACACACGCACCTACACGACTCGCTGCATGGATTTCAATAAAGGAATAATGCGCCTTACCGATGACATACAATTTTTGAAATACCTACTTTTAATCTTTAAATTCTTATTCTACGCCGTAATTACTGAGATACAAAATGGTTAATAGTTCTGCTGTTGTGTGCCTTAAGCTTAAGCTGTAAGTACCAACTTTTGAAGGCTAGAAAGTCAGCTTTTAGCGCTTACACTTACTTTGGCACGCCCAGAGGATATAGTTAACTCAGGAGTTATGATAGGTACTAATCGCGAAAAAGAAACCTAGATACGCCAATGGTCAGATGATAACGAAAAGTTAATTAAGATTTCAAGAATGCAAGGATGTTTATAATTCACAAACTCAGAATATGTAGGGAAAGATACCGATATGATATGTAGGTATACATACACAGTGTCCCAAAATTCAACGATAAGCCGGCGCACAGTAGTCGGCAAGCGGAAAAAAGTCCAAAATTGGAAGGTTCTAATTCATTAAAATTAGCATAGTAGCCTTATTGTAGAATAGTTATGGGATCATAATCACAAAAAAAAATCAATTTAACGTTATTTTAAAGGAAAATTATGCGTCATAAGTTGATCAAACACGAAATATTTATTTAAGCGTAGTTTCTACGCTCGGATGTCTACGAATGTATTTTGTTAAGACATTGATGATATCAACAATATTTCTTTTTAATTGTCTTTTAGGAAGCATTATGCATTTACATTTAAATTATATTTTGCAAATAACTGCTGTCGTCATGTCCTACTTGACCTATATAAAAGACACTCTTTTATATTCGAAATTATTGCTTTTCTTGGACCATAACTTTTTTGCCTTGTCGATCCTAGTGGAGATGTATGTATCAAAAGATTCCTTAGTCCTTCTAGTAACTAGCCTATTATAAATTAGCTGCTAATATCTGCTACCCTTGACATACGATTCATTTATCTACTGAGGTTAAGTGATTGGATATGACGAGACGGGGATGAGAGAGTAGGTACTCTCGGTGCAAATGAGGATATTATGAACATTCTTCTGGCTTTGTCTGATCCATTGATCAATAAATTTAGAAGTAAAATCAGCAAAAAATGTTTAGTTCTAAACCAAGAAGTTTTAGACCTGATAAAAAAGTGACATTATTTGTTAGTAATTTCTGTTATGTATTAAAACATAGACATTGCACTATATAACATTTTTTTTATTATTTTAAAGCAATATTATGAAAAGAAACATGAAAACACTGAAAAATGTAATTATTTCCGCTCTCCCATACAAAGCCGACCACTGTGCGGCGCCCGTCGACATAGTCACAACTATTTTTAAAAAAATGAAAAAATATCTTAATTTTTTTTTCTTATTTTTCTTAAAGTAGTCATGATGACGATGTCCACCCTACGGCGCCGGCTTATCGTTGAATTTTGGGACAGTATGTATAACATATACCTACTTACACATAACGGCAGATATAAGAAGGTTAACGAACTGACGATGACGATCATTTAACTGCTATTGTTCTTCTTCTAATTTATTTATAACTGAAAGACTACTTCCGAGCGACTACTACCTACTTAAGTCTCGAAGCGCATAAAAAGTAAAATGGGAGTTGATGCTAGTTAGGAGGTACCGACGCGAAATGTGTTTTTATAAGTAATTTAAGGTTAATTTACATTACTAACGTATATAATCTTTATATTTTCGTTAAATCTTTAAAGATATTCCAAAAAAAAGTCACATTTACTTACTTTTTTTTAATTTTTCAGAACCTCATAACTTGTGAACGGGCAACTTTGGGCGCGCGCTGATAGTGTAGGATTATAGTCAACAAGCCATAGAACAAGGCTCAAGTAGTTTCAAAGCAAGATCTGTCAAGGCTTAGTAGAAATCGACCACTTTATGTTTCATTCCATACAACGAAAATGGAAAATATTTTTTTCCAGCCAAACTATTGATTTAGAGAAAAACTTGTGCAGCATTTATTCATCAGAATAACGTAACCTATCGATAGGTAATTTTTTCAAATAGAAATTGTGAAAAAAATCGCTATGTCCATAAATCTCAATTTCGATCGTGCGATGTCCGACTTCTTTCGCGGCGCGTTTTAGATGCTTTCGATTCGAATAAAAGTCGAACTTCGAAAAATTCCAATATTACATATTTACTTATTACGAATGCATTAAAATTGCTGAATAATAATTAGCTGTTCACGGATTATCCACCATTTTCACAGTTTGCCGGAATTACAAAACGCATAACCATGTTATAACGCAGGTGAGTGTGTGAAAGGCCCTTTGCCCCTCCTACAAGTGTACGAAGGTAAGCACAGATAGTGGAAGAAACACTCCATAGTGTTATTTTGCACCTGACTACCAAAATAATTTAATAACATGGTGGATACCTACTTATGTCCATGAAAGTATTAATGTGGTTTCAATTATTTTATTTAATAATAAATTTTAGCTACATGAAATGTAATTAAAATCTATTGGAAGTTAGTTTATGAAATCAGTCTTTAGTGAATTTCAATATAATTATTATTTTCCGTAATGTATTTCATTAATTGCATAAATTATTATGAACACAATATGATTGAACTATGTCTAATATATCAACCAGATTTAAATAAATATCATGCATGTATATGTTACATGCAAAATCAGATCAGCAGCAATAAATTATGATGGTAATAATTGAGTGCCACATCATATTGTTAATCAAATTATAAATAATTATAAAGACAGGCACAAATATATAAAATATGAGTAAAATCACTGGGTCAGATGTTACTTGTGCACAAATGAACACTCATACTTTACCCCGCCCATGCTTGTAATGACGCTTTCGGTAAAGCCGCTGTGTTAAGAAGTATTTAATGACTAGAATGAGAATAATAAAAGATAATATGTACAGGAGGCTTAACATTCCGATATCCAGGTTGGAGAAAGGGCTTGCTGCAGTTGCAGCTGATCTAGCTCTTCTTGTGTCACGAATGTTCCCTGCACCATAAACACTTTGCAGATACTGGTAGACCGCTGGCAAGTTCCAAGCACCTCTCGCTAGCCTACACTCGGGACATCTAGTTACACTTGGAAACTGAATCTTTGGATACTCTGGATCCTCCGTCACATCACCGGCAAGTCTTAAATTCACTTCATTATGTGATATCCATAACCATAGCACAGCTTTGTCATTTTCTTTTACATCAAATAATCTGTTTCGAGCAGCCATAGCCTGAAAGTGTTCTGAACAAGTAGTGCATCCAAAAAAGTGTTTTACGTAACCATGCATCACTCTTAAAACTCTTGGCCCTTCGTTGCCAGGCTTAAGTGCAGCATTAACAGTCAGTGTGTGAAATAGGGTCCATAAGCCACAGGTATAACCTCGATATTTTGACTGACTTCCCTTGCATCCGATATATTCTAATTGTGACATGTAGACTGGTGCATGGACAGTTTCTAATCGCTTCACAATTTCGTAAATATCATTTCCATTCCACTCACTTCTGGTACGAAGTGTATCATGTATATTTTCAATATATTCTTTAAGATTGTTGTTTTTGAATGGGAATAAGGTTTTCAGGACATATAAGTAATCTAAAAGAACAGTCAAAGGTTCTCCTGTTAGGCTTTTATATCTTGTAATTTCAGTATTTAAACTTGTTTTCAGTGTCTTTTCTAGGTCACTGTAGTATACAGCATCGGAGTGAGTTGAAGTTAATTTCTCATCTGAGTGATCATTATGAATCATTTCCAGCTCAGGTGTGTCACGTGTGGGGAAAACATAATTTTTCGACTTCAAAAATGTGTTCACAGCTGCCAATAGATTTTGCTTAGTTGGATTTTTTGGAGTAAGCGAATTAGCATCCAACATGGAACTTACAGCAACAAGGCCTGGAAAATGGCTGACACCTGCTGTGTTTGCCAACTCACTAGTATCAAAAACTCTTTTTACTTTTATGTGGTTATAATCATTTATATCCAATGCAAGTTCTGATCCAACAGTTGAGTTTTCATTTTCAAATACTAAAAATGTATAGATTACATCATTTGGAACATCATCAAGAACCGAAGCATAAGAAGCATATGATGCAATAGACAATTTGGGCGCAAATCTCATCCTGCCCAGAGTCTGTTCCTGCTGCAATTTGGTGATTATTTGAGCCTTCAGTTTTTCTGCAGTGTCAGTCATTTGAATACGATCACCCACATTGTGGTTTGCTTTCACATAATGCTCATGAATGTAACGTAATGAAGGGTAGGCCATGACTTCAAACTCTCTGCATATCTCATTGTTTTCCTCAATGGAACAGTCCATAACTTTAAGCTGAATTAAATTTTTCCATGGACCCACTTCAGCTGCTAGAGCCTTAAATTTTGGGGCAAATCCTCTGCAATGACCGCAGTAGCTGTTATAAAATTGAACGATTGCTGCATGGTTTTGGCTATACACCTTCTTCTCAAAATTTCGCTGCGTTAAGATAATAACATGATCTGACTTACTATATAAACCTTGCTCATCAACATCACCGTCGTTTGCAATCACAGCACAATTTACTATAGAAGGAACTAGTACAATCGCGATTATACTCCAAAGATTCATGGTCGTTGACAATTACATCCAAATAAATAAAACCTTGTCCAAATCTTACACAGCACCACAAAGACGTCCGCCGTACGAGCGACGACTAACAACGACTAGCATTGAAAGGAATTATTGGATTACTAGGTATATCCAATAGCGATAAAACTGCATACGTCATAGATTCAATGAAACATTTTACTTCTTGGACAAATTCTCATAACTTTCGTTGATTACACTACGAGTACCTAGTTACTACTTTTTTATTCCTAGTGCCTGCAGAACGTAACGCAACGTCACTTTTAATGATTTCTATTGGTTCAACAATGGTTTATAAATTTATTTTGACCAATTAAAATTAAAAGAACATTTTGTAACAAAACATTTGAGCGACTTCATAGTTTTAAATGTCACTTCTCCATCACTGTCATTTTGAAAGGTGTTTTTTTTTTCATAAAAGTTTTACGGCTTTGGATTATAGATCATTGGGGTAAGCTGTTCAGAGCCCCGATTACGGTAATTTTTAACGTCAACAATCCAGACACGCTTCTCGATTCTGCGATACGATTGGTCGTTCAACAGCGTACGTCAGCTGTTTTGACCAATCGTATCGCAGAATCAGAAACGCGTCTGGATTGTAGACGTTATAAAAGTTACCGTAATCGGGGCTCAGCTGTGGACATCCTATGACGGCTATGACTGAAATGATGATGATGATAAAATGTTGCTTTATTTAAATTCTTACGCTAAAAAATTATACATTTGTATTTAATGCCACTCATGCAGTCTAGTTTAACTATTACGAGAAAAACTCATTTTTGCAGTTTTCATCAATCAATAGCCATAAGATAAAAATAATACAGAACACATTTATAGGCTCGTGATACCTTTTTTAAGGAAGTTTATAAGGTTTGGAATAAGCTATTATTCTGTGATAATGGACACGATGGGCTTCCTATTTTTTTTTTACACGATGGCTGATCAAAAGTGCAAGACAATGAATTAATTTTTCCTTCTTTTCTGCAACTTCTTTTATTGTTCATACTCTTTTTAAGTAGTTTGTTGAACTTTAATCTTTTCTTTTGATAACCCAACTATAAAACTATATCCCTTGTGACAAGAAAACGAGTGCGTGTCGTGCCACGCGCCATGTAGGGTTCCGTAGTGTCCGTTGTTAACACAATATTATTTCAGAAGCAAGCAATTACCACCAACTACTTCATCTAAAGTCACTTTTAATATCTTTTTCTAAGGAATTTTTATTAGTTAAAAAAATTATAATGCATGAGTTAAAAAGGACTATTACCTACCAGCTATTACTCTTAAACTAGTGATCTATCTTCTTGTCTTAACCATTTCATTTTTCAAGCCAACAGTTTAGTTTTTAGAGGGGGGGGACGACGCCCTAAATAACCAACATGAAACGACAGATCTAATCTTGTTTTGTTCACTAAATACCTACAACAACGAGCCGATTAACTGCCTATAACGATGCACATCATCATCACCACCTTTCCCCTCTTGATGTGTATCTACCAAAATATCTGGATAACTACTATCTTTTAAGCTTTTGTATTTAAATTTATCTAAAAGTTGATTTATATAACTTTCCTGAAAATTTTTTATAAAATTTTCTTCAACAAAACCTATAAACTTTTCAGTTTTATTAAATTTCCGCATTTCAAATTCCGTTTCTAATTGATTTATTATTTTATTTAAACATGTCTCATCCTTACCAATTAAAATACCATCATCTACGTAAATTGCTAAGTATATATTTTTATTTTTATATTATGAAACACACATGGATCTAATTTCATTTGTATCAATCCCAATTTCTTCAAAAATTCCGTCAACCTCTTATTCCACATAAGTGGCGCTTGCTTCAACCCGTACAAACTTTTCTTTAATTTACACACCTTATTTTCTTTGTCCTTTATGTTGTATCCTAAAGGTATCTCCATAAAAATATCTTCATTTAATTCCCCATATAAAAACGCTGTTTTCACGTCGAACTGCTTTATTTTAAACCCTTGTTGAGCTGCAATAGCCAACAACAATCTAACACTCTTGTTGTGTTTACCACTGGACTATATGTTTCTTTATAGTCAATATTATACTTTTGTAAAAAACCTCTTGCCACTAATCTAGCCTTATATCTTCCACCAGGCTTTATTGTAAAAATCCATTTACTTGATATTATTTTTCGATTTCCTGCTTCCTCTCTTCCTACAATTTCCCATGTTTTATTCTTCTCTAAAGATTCTTTTTCTTCATCAATTGCTTTCTTCCATAAATCTTTATCAACACTACTCAAAACTTCCGTAAAAGTTAAAAACGAACTCTCTAAATCATAATCCATTAGCCTAGAAGGTAATCTCCTCTCTCTATTTGGTAAAATCCTTAAACCATCACTGTCTTCAACAGCTGAATCTTCTCTAACCTCCCCTCTCAAATTTATATTTTCTTCAATACAATCTTCAATATTCTCAGTATTTCCACCATCAACTTCAACATCTTCAACTCTATCTTCACAAACATCAGTAACTCTTTCTTCATAAACACCATTATCTTCAACACCATTTCTAATATCTTCATTAACTTCTTCATTACCAACACCACCGCTTATAACTTCATCACAAATATCACCATTAATATCACCATTAATATCACTATTAATATCACCATTAATAACTTCATCACTAATATCAACACTAATTTCTTTAAATAAATTATTTAAATCACTTAGTCTCACTTCCCTATAACACGTTTTTAAAAACTCACTAACATCACTCTTACTATTATTAAACGTTACATCTCTTGAATAATAGATTTTAAAATGTAAAGGATCCCATATTTTATATCCGTTATTAGTATAACCTACTAAAAGCCCTTTACTGCTTCTTGAGTCAAGTTTATTTAACTGAAAATTATTTTTAAAGTATGTTAATGATCCGAAAATATTTAAGTGTTTTAAATTTGGTATTCTATTAAACCACATCTCCGCCGGTGTTTTAATGTTTACTGTGTTTGAACATCTGTTTAATAAATAAGCAGAAGTTAAAACCGCTTCACCCCATAATTCATGTGGTAGCTGCATATCAAAGAGTAAAGCTCTTGTTCGTTCCATTAAAAGGACCTATTTAACCGTTCAGCTTTACCATTCAGTTGAGGAGTATACGGAATTGTATAATCAATATTAATACCTTTGGAAATACAATAAGTTTTAAATTGGTTACTGGTGTATTCTCCACCATTATCACATCTGAATGTTTTAACTGTTGTGTTAAAATGATTTTCCGCCAAATTGATAAAGTTTAAAATTTTAGAAAAAGCTTCGCTCCTGTTTTTAAGAAGAAATAATTTAACAAAATGTGTGTAATCATCTAAAAATGTAATAAAATATTTGTAGCCATCCCATGTTTCCTTTCCAATAGGACCACAAATATCACTGTGAATAATTTCTAAAGGTTTAGTAGCTCTATATCTAACAGTTTTAAAAGGTTTTCTACAAAGCTTAGATTGTATCTGATTGTATGCAGACTTCACAGATGTCTACATCATCTACTAAGTTTCTATCTATACCTAAAACAAGGTCTTTAGTCTTGTTTATAGGTACATGACCTAAGGCACGATGCCAGAAGCCTTTAATAAGGAATGTTTTGTCTGACCTCGAATGCACGACTGACTTTGACATGTCCATTGGCAGTTTCATATAATAGAGGCCATCCTCTCTGCGAACTCCTGTCTGCTTACACTCAGAGTTCTGATCCATGATTTGGCATTTATTTCTGTAAAATTTAACAATATAATTATCATCAGGGTAAATCCGCGAAACAGTAAAAAACTTATGTTCCGATCGATAAAAAAAAATGTTGTAGTTCTGGTAAATTTAACTTCTGAATAACGATTCATACACGTTTCCACCATAAGGCCCCATGATCCATATTGAATAAATACTTCAAGTTATTTCGATAATCAAGAAAACACGCACTAAACATCATTACCATCACAGTAAAAGTACTGACCTTTGCCGTTGTCTTTTAAATTTTTTTATTTTACCTATACACAGACCAGATTTTGATTATAAATTTAAAATGTACATATTTACCGTGACAAAATAACAAAATTATATTGAAATCGTATTAGCCAATAAAATGGAATCATGAATTGAAATATTGTCACGAGAAATCGTCATTGCCATCGCGGCAGCATCAAAGGTTCTTTAATGTGGCCGCGACGCGACTTATCCCCGCTTGTGTCCGCGCGTCCCACTCTTCAATTCGTTGCTCGTAACAGAGGGTAGATCCGCCGATTTTATTCCGCGGGATTTATTTTACGTTTTTTGAAAAACTTAACAGGGATGCGTGCAAACTAGCTTAAACTGAAAGGTTAAGCAATAAGCTTTTTAGATCAGTGTGAGGCCCTTAGATTCAATCGTGATTTTAGAAGTAACAAGCGTCCAAATATTTTTTCACAAAATGGTAATGACGTTTTCCTAATGGTAATGATTTTATTAAAATGGTAATGATCTTATGTTAATGGTGATGACGAAATATATTTTATAGTAATACATTAAATTAAAATTACTTAAAAACTAAAATTTAAATATAATTGTTTAGCTAAACACCAATTTTATCTATGTTATTTTCCTAGCTAAGCACGTACCTATTAAATAATGGGTTGGAAATAAAAATAAATGTATTCAACATTTTAATGAATTTATTGAATTTGGAACAATACGGACATTAGTTAAATTTTTTTTACGTTCCTAATATTATTCAGAATCAGAAAAAATATATATTTACACCAATGAGGATTTTGATTGAAAAATATGCCTAGGTACTCTTACTTAGACTTACACAATAGTCAACATACAAGAAATGAATAAAAAAACGTCTTTTCGTAAACTAATAAAAAACCTTCTCATTTAAAAACAAAGCTTAAAGAACAATGGGACAAAACGTCCCCAGAACTGTAGCACTTTAATACCTACCTTGTATGATAGACCATGCTAATACCCGACCGATCTCTCTAGCTACAATCACGGCAAAGGTCCTTGACAGTGTGCTTGACTCTCTACTAGATAAATATTTAAAATCACATAATGCTCAATTCGGGTTTAAGCCTGGACTGTCGACCGAGAGCGCCATCCTTAGTCTTAAGCACACTGTCAGGTACTACACGGATCAGGGGACTTCCATTTACGCATGCTTCCTCGACCTCTCCAAGGCGTTCGATCTTGTGTCTTATGACATCCTTTGGGATAAGATGAGGAGGCAGGGCGTCCCGTCAGAAGTATCACAAATATTCCATTATTAGTATGCTAACCAGATTAACAGCGTAAGATGGGCTAACGTTTTTTCTGAGGAGTATGGGTTGCAGTGCGGGGTGAGACAGGGTGGGCTGACGTCTCCCAGGCTTTTCAACCTATACGTAAATGACCTCATTGTTGCCCTTAGCAGTATGCGTATCGGATGCTGGGTAGATGGTGTTTGTATCAACAACATAAGCTACGCTGATGATATGGTACTGCTGGCGCCAACAATGGGGGCTCTCAGAAAGATGGTGGGTGTGTGTGAAGCGTATGCTAAATGCCATGGCTTATTTGTATATGTTAGGGATATATTAAGTCCGCTACAGAGCAATAAACACAGTGGTTGGTAGTAACATAATAAATATATTGGTATCAAAGCACACGTAGAATATTTACAATAGAGAGTTCGGCACAGCCATTACACAACTAAAAAACAACATCACATTTAAATATAAATGACAGTTCTATCATAGCGGTTCCAGCTAGCCAGCTCTACGTTATACAGCATGAAGGTGCTCATCAACACACCCCCTCAACTCATGCTTTATACAAGGCACTAGAGTACGCGCAACCCTAACCCTTTACTCAGCAAGTGATGCCTTATACGAGGCAAAGGTTTGGTGAAAATATCTGCCAGCATATTTTCAGTTGCCAAATGTTCTAAAGTTATCGACTTATTGTCACGCAGCACATCCCTTATAAAGAAATGCCTAATGTCGATGTGCTTACTTTTCGCGTGATAAACACCGTGATCTTCAGCTAGACAGATAGCAGCCAAGTTATCAGCATGCATGCTTACCTTAGACCAATGGTGAAGACCAAGTTCCTTCAGTAAGCCATTCAAATACACTGCTTCTTTCATAGCTTCCGCTAAACTTACAAATTCAGCCTCACAAGTCGACGTCGCAACGATGCGTTGCTTTTGTGATGCCCATGAGATACCTGCTCCGCCTAAAATGAAAACATAGCCGGTAAAAGATCGTCTATCTGTTTCACAGTTACCCCAATCTGCATCCGCATAACCTTGAATGCACTTACCCATCGGTTTAAATGTTAAACCCTGAGTAATCGTACCTTTTAGGTACCTAAGGATCCGCTTTGCAGCTCTCCAATGAGTTTCCTGAGGATTCTCTGAAAATTGTGCGAGTTTTGCCGTCGCGTTCGCGATATCTGGTCTAGTCGCTACGCTCAAGAACATAAGTGCCCCTATGAGTTCTCGGAACGGAAAAGACTTTCCTCCTTCATCCTTCTCTTTGCCACTCATAGCTATCTTTCCCATCTCCATTGGAGTTTGTACAGGATTACAGTCCTCCATGTTAAATCTCTTCAAAATGGTCTTTACATATCTCTCCTGTGACATGTGATATTCATTACCATTTTTCTTTATGTCGATCCCTAGACAAAAGGTTGCTTGGCCAAAGTCCTTTAGTTCAAACCTCTTTGCCAGTTCCTGCTTGAATTTATTTATGGTTTCTCTCTTGCGTGAAGCAATTAATATATCATCAACATAGATAACGACAAATAGGTCTGCTCCATTATTGTCACATTTATGATACATACAAGGTTCACTCACTGTTGGTCTCAAACCCATTTCTCTAAGTTTCATGTCCAGCTTCATATTCCACTGTCTTCCAGCTTGCTTGAGACCATATAACGACTTCTTCAAAAGACAGGTGTTGTTAGGAATTGGGATAGAAAGGAGTAAAAATGATACCCGGGCTCAGGGAAAGGGCTATATTAAGGAATAAAGGAACATACAGGAATACAGGGTATCGAAGGCACAGACAGATGACAAGAAGCCAAACCATAGACAAAAATAAAATTATAAAAACATAGACTTAAAAGGAGGCCGTTCGTAACATCTCTCCCTCTCTCTCAACAATGATAGAATACGAGTATCAAAGGAAAGGAGTGAGAGCGGGAGAGATTGATACGACCGGCCTTAAAATGGGATGTACATATGTATATACAACGGCCTTCAGACAGGCAACCGAACAAGTTTTCTTAACGGTCTTCGTAACACCCCTCCCGCTGTGGAGACCTCGGCCACTCTAACAACGTTATCTCCACCCGGAAACAGTTTCTTTACTCGACCTCTGGGCCAAGTTCCCCGCGGCAAATTCCCGTCAACAATAAGGACGAGGTCACCCACACTGAGAGGGGTTCCTTCAACCTCGCTGCCGCTGCGCCGAGGAACGAGGGTTGGAAGGTATTCTTTCAGCCACCTCTGCCAAAAGAGATCCGCCAGTCTCACAGTCTTCCTCCAAGCGGTTCTACCATACAAGTCTTGAGGGACGGCGCCAACATGATGGTTTCCCGTTGAGGAAGTCCCGATCAGAAAATGAAATGGTGTGAGAGCTTCGTTACCTTCTTGTCCAACCGAAACGTGCGTTAGTGGCCTTGAATTCACGATTGCCTCCGCCTCAACGAGAAGGGTGGTGAATATCGGTTCTTTAGGGGCTCTGTCCTTGAGGATCACTTTAAGGGCCGTTTTAACGGAACGCACTAAGCGCTCCCAAGCTCCGCCCATTGAGGGCGCCGAAGGCGGTATGAAACGCCATTCTATTCCGTTGTTCACAGTGAAGTCGTTCAATTTTGGACCGTAGAGCTCGCGAAGGAATTTCGTCGCTCCAACAAAGCTAGTTCCATTATCCGACCAGATCTCCTTAGGCGTGCCTCGACGGGCTACAAACCGACGTAAAGCCATTATCGCGGCGTCAGTTGACAGATCGTGCACAACTTCCAAATGAACTGCCCGGGTCGTCAGGCACGTAAACAAGGCGACATACCGTTTTTCGTGCCGCCTGCCAATCGTCACCTGGACGGGGCCGAAGTAATCTAGTCCAACACACGTGAAAGGACGACAATGGTGGGTTAGACGGGAAGCAGGTAGATTTCCCATAGGAGGAATCACAGCGGTTGCTTTCCTGATACGGCAAAATTGACACCTGTGCCCCACAGATCTGACGGTGCTTCTAAGGTTTAAGATGAAAAACTCCTGGCGTAGCTCGTTCACGACGGTTTCATTATTGCCATGGGCTAGTCGACGGTGCTCGTGCTCAATTAGTAGTCGCACGGCTTGATGAGTTCCATCCAAGATAATAGGAAAATTCATTGCATCTGGCACGCCGGTAATTACTCCCACACGCCCTGAGAGTCTCAGTAGGCCGTCCTCCCCAAGGACCACATGAAGCTTTTGCAGCTTGCTTTGCCGAGGAATTGGCAAACCTTGGCGTATAGCAGCCATTTCTTCTTGAAAGGAGTCCACTTGGGCCTGGAGAAAGATGTGAGACCGGGCGATGTACATATCATCGGCAGACAGCGGCATAAGTTTAGTAGAGCTAACAGAGCCAGGAGCGTGGGAGGTTGAGGCGCACACACTAGCTCTACCTTTCAAGCTCCTGATGTACAAATGCGCGCGCGCTGTAGAGCGGAGCAAACGCAGCCATTGGCTGAAGCGGAACGGATCCGCACACAAAGGTATGACAGATGGAATAATGGATGTGGTTGAAATATGACCTACGTTAATGAGGTTAATTCTAGCGCTTGGTTTTAGCTCGTCAGTGTTAAAGTGCCCACTGGTAAGGACCAAAATGTTAGGAATTGGGATAGAAAGGAGTAAAAATGATACCCGGGCTCAGGGAAAGGGCTATATTAAGGAATAAAGGAACATACAGGAATACAGGGTATCGAAGGCACAGACAGATGACAAGAAGCCAAACCATAGACAAAAATAAAATTATAAAAACATAGACTTAAAAGGAGGCCGTTCGTAACAGGTGTCACCCCCTGCTTTCATATTCTCAAGCATTTTCACAGCTCTTTTGCCTATTTCGCTTTTTCTGCCATCCAAGCTTATCAGCTTTTCTAAACTTTCTTTCAGCAGTTCTGGAATTCTCATATAAATATTCTCATCAAGATCTCCATTTAAATAAGCAGTATTTATATCTATCTGATCTATGTCCATGCCCATTTCAGCTGCTAAAGCAATCAATAGACGAACCGTTGCTATCCTAGCAACTGGGGCGAATGTCTTGAAGTAATCCAGACCATGTTGTTGACTATATCCTTTCGCGACAAGCCTGGCCTTCTTCTTTTCTGTTAAATCAACATTTACCTTCGTTGTTAACACATATCGACATCCAATGACATTTCGATCAGGTGGTTTCTTTACTATTTTCCATGTATCATTCTTCACTAAACTTCTTAACTCTGATAAAATTGCTTCTTCCCATTTGACTTTTTCATCACTTCCCAAAGCTTCCTTCAAAGTTGTCTCAATAGCTCCAACAAAATCATCACAGTCACCATATTCTTCTTCCTGTGACTCACTGTCACTATTCTCTGTTTCTCTAACTTCAACCATATTAAAGATTTTTCGGGGGCGCCCAACGTGTCCTCTCTCAATCCTAGGTCTTCCAGGGCCTCTTTTCAAAGTGATATTCCAGTCAAATGTCTCATTTCTATCAGTAGTACTAGTAACTTCCGTATCTTCTGTGTTTAGTTCGTTTCTGAACGGTACATCTTGAGATCGATCTATTGGAACTTGAATATTCGAAGGTTGATCACTAAAGTGTGAACTACATTGTCTGTTGGACAATTCAAACTCGATAGTCTTCCTTTTATCAACACTATCTTGTTCACATTGCAGCTCAATAGATGGTTCTTTCAAAACTTCACTTTCAGTTTTCTTATCTTCCTGAAACTTGACGTCTCTTGACACCACTATTTTTCTTTTCTCGGATATCCACACCCTATAGCTACCAGATTCAGCCGGGTAGCCCACAAAAATGCCGGGAGAACTTCGTGCTGCGAACTTATCCTTTCCTGGCTCCTTTTCCAAAACATGAACTTTCGCACCGAATGTTCTGAAATAACCAATATTTACAGGTTTATTAAACAATTTTTCATATGGAATTTCTCCATTCAAGCTGCTAGTCGGACATCTGTTACGCAAATAACACGCGGTTGCAATAGCTTCCGCCCAAAAACTTGCTGGTAGACCAGAGGATAATAACATACATCTTGCCTTCTCCAGTAAGGTGCGATTCATCCGTTCTGCAATTCCATTACTCTGCGGTGAATACGGCGTAGTCAACCTCCTTTTTATTCCATTTTCTTGTAAAAATTTCGAAAAATCACTTTTCACAAATTCCTTGCCATTATCGGAATGGAAATATTTTATTTGTTTACCTGTCAAATTTTCGATCTGACATTTAAATATTTTAAACTTTGACAAGACGTCACTTTTATTTTTCAACATAAAAACTTCACACCAACGAGTACAATCATCAATAAATGTAACAAAATATTTGTTTCCCGCATTTGATTGAACTCTCATTGGGCCTACCACATCAGAATAAATTATTTTTAACTTTTCGTCACATGGCTGACTGGACTTCACAAAAGGCAACGCAACCATCTTTCCCTTAGCACACACATCACAATCGCGCAATTCAGTATCAGACTTGGTGGCGTCTATACCCGATTTCTTCAGTACTTTCATAAGATCCCTAGCATTCAAATGTCCCATACGCTCATGCCATCTACACAAATCCACATCCTTATCTGATACTACAGATGCCGAAGCATCCTGCTCTCTCAGGTAATACAAATTACCTCTACGATCAGCAGTCAACTTAACTTCACCATCCTTAGTTGCATATGCTACATCACGTTTAAAAGTGACTATACAACCTCGATCAGTAAGTTTAGAAATTGAAATTAAGTTACTACGTAGATCAGGAACTAACAACGTATCTTCAAATTGGATTTTTCGCGTAATATCATCGTTACATGCTAATATCTTGACAGTACCCTTACCTTGCACGGTTGTCAAAGAATCAGTGGCTAATTTCAATTGTTGGTTACTTGGCAATATTTTATCAAACCTGCTTGCGTTGTTACACATGTGCGAGCTGCAACCGCTATCAAACAACCATTCCTGATGAAGACGCTTGGAATCAATAGCTAAACAGTTATCTGAAACATGATACACAGTTAAAGCTTCATGTTCTACAGTCGAACACGACTCAACGCAACTAGATTCTGAAGGTTTCTGTTCTGAAGCCTGAGAAGACTTCTTTTTCTTGCAATCGGATGCCTTATGTCCAAAGTTATGACATTTGAAACATTTATACTTAAATTTTGTTTCAGGTCCAGTCCCATTCTTCTTCTGATGTTTATTTATATACATAGCTCCTTCTATCCTCTCAACTTGGGTATTGCCTCTCGAACTGTATTCTTCGATAATTTTTACCCTAAGTTGTTCAGGCTTTGGCAGCTCGTCTCTACTTTCAATGGCGCATCTGAAGTTCTCATAGCTTGCTGGTAAACTATACAGCAACATAATCGCTAAAAGATCATCATGGATCACGATGTCCATTTCTTCTAACTTATCGACAGCTTCAAAAAATAAATCAAGATGTTCGCATACGTTCTGATCCTCACTCATCTTGTGTAGCATGAGCCTTTTCATCAGGATCGCTTTTTTTGCAGGTCCACGTGATACGAACAGACTCTCTAATTTCAGCCAAACCTCTCGTGCAGTCTTCAATCTTTTCACATGATGAACAACACTCGGATCCAATGACAAAATCAACTCCGATCTTGCCTTTCTGTCAGCAAAATCCCATGCTGTTGATAATGTCTCATCCGTGGGTTTTGACTTTTCTCCACTTACATATTCCCAAAAATCATTTCTGATCAATAGGGCTTCTACTTGCACTTTCCAACTATCATAGTTGTCTTTTCTCAATAACTCAATACGTACATTCGACATTCTGTTCACGTCACTTTATACGAAATTATTTTCACGACAAACTATTTTAAAATGTTACTTTGCTCTGGGGCTCTGGGCCCATAACCCTTGTTAGGGATATATTAAGTCCGCTACAGAGCAATAAACACAGTGGTTGGTAGTAACATAATAAATATATTGGTATCAAAGCACACGTAGAATATTTACAATAGAGAGTTCGGCACAGCCATTACACAACTAAAAAACAACATCACATTTAAATATAAATGACAGTTCTATCATAGCGGTTCCAGCTAGCCAGCTCTACGTTATACAGCATGAAGGTGCTCATCAACAGTATAATGTGAAGAAGAGCGAATACATGGTATTTAAGGCCGCCAGTAAATGTCCAAACGTGGTACCCGACCTCTTGCTGAATGGGGGAAACTTAAACAGAGTCACTAAATTTAAATATCTCGGACACTACGTTACTGATGACCTTAAAGATCATGTTGATATCGAGAGGGAACGAAGGGCGCTGGCAGTAAGGTGTAATATGTTGGCTCGCAGGTTTGCCCGATGTAATGACCATGTCAAGATCACTCTGTTTAAAGCATACTGTCAGAGTCTATACACGGGAAACCTATGGACCACGTACTCGCAGAAATCGCTTGGCGTCCTTCGGGTCCAATATAACAACGGTTTCAGGGTGCTGTTGGGCTTGCCTCGCTTCTGCAGTGCTTCGGAAATGTTTGCTCAGTCGCATACTGACGGCTTCTTTGCTGTCCTATGCAAGAAGACTGCCTCGTTGCTCAGTAGGATACGGGCGAGCCCCAACAGTATCCTGAAGACCGTGGCGGAGAGGTACGACTCTCCTATTATCCGACATTTCCTTCGGCTACTTCTTACCGAACGGGTTGGATAATTAGTGGTATGTTATAATAAGTAAATTACTAACATAGTTGTATAAGGCACCCATTTACTAACCATGTGGATCATTGTTATCTTTAAATGAATAAATTGAATTGAATACTATAATTTTATTATATGACAGCTCAAGTGTGACATGTCTCAGAAAAGTTATATCAAAAATAAAAATTCATAAGCAACCCTGAAAAAATACATACAAAATCACTTTTGACCAACTTCAAAGGGCACGACAGCTTGACCCCGGGACAATTCGACCCCTGTGACAACTCGACCCCTGCTACAACTCAAACCCTGCGACAACTTGATTTTTTTCAACACTCAACACTTTTAACTTACTTCAAAATAATGGTTTCACGACTGCTGGACAGTGGCGGCGTAGCATGGGTTGGCATCCGGGGCATAGCACAGCACAGCATCCCCCGTCATAAGTCCTTAATGTAAGTAAGTTGGGTATACATATAGTGGGGAGGTAAGACACCCCAAAATGGTCTGGTGCACCCCCTCTTTTGTGTTACCGATTGAATGAATGAAAGGTGTTAGTTCGAATGAGCTATAATTATGATACTAATCGCAACACCCCCCCCCCCCCCAATCATGGCATATCCTCGTTATACTAGCGCCAGTGAGTACTAATCTGCGTGACTTTTGTCACCCCCTGATGAGTGGCACCCGGGGCGGACCGCCCCCCCCTTACGCCGCTAGTGGCTGGACCCTACGACTGCTTAACCCTACGACCACTCGAACCCTCCGACAACTTGTACTTGTGACCCTGTGACAAGTCGAACACTGTGACACGTCAACCCCTGCGACTACTCTGAGCATTTATTGTAGATACAGTTCAGGCATTGATTGATGGAGCTAAATGGTTTACAATAAGTATCATAGTTGAATATTTTGGACTTGTCGTAGGGGTCGAGTTGTCCAGGTCAAGTTTTTGTAGGGTCGAGCTTCGTTTAAAGTAGGTTAAAATTAATTTAATCTTGTTATCGCAGGGGTCGAGTTGTCACAGGGGTCCAGTTGTCGAACTGTCGTAGGGAACCTACGACAGTTCGACCCCGATGACAACTATGATACTTATTGTAAACCATTTAGCTCCATCAATCAATGCCTGAACAGAATCTAGAATAAATGCTCAGAGTAGTCGCAGGGGTTGACGTGTCGCAGTGTTCGACTTGTCACAGGGGTCGAGTTGTAATAGAGATCGACTTGTCGCAAGGATCGAGGTGTCCAGGTCGAGTTTTCTTAACGCTCAAGCAGTCGTGATACCGTTTGAAGTAGGTCATAAGTAATTTAATCGAGTTGTCGCAGGGGTCAAGTTGTCGGAGGGTTCGAGTGGTCGTAGGGTTCAGCTGTCGTATGGTCCAGCAGTCGTGAAACCATTTGAAGTAAGTCAAAAGTGTTGAGTGTTGAAAAAAATCAAGTTGTCGCAGGGTTTGAGTTGTCGGGGTGCGATGGTGAGGGATAGGGTTTCTGCTCGAGCTTTCTCGAACTCGAGAAAACTCGAGAAATTTGGCTTCATTCGAGACGAGAAAAAAATTACCGGAGCTCGAGAATTCTCGAGTTTCGATTTTGAAGCTTTAATATTCTTGAAAGCCTATTTTCTTAGACAAAAGTAAGTTTTTAATTATTTAAAAGGTCAACGTTGCTTTAAGACTGGCCTAGTCTTTCCTTTTTTAACTGATTTGATTTGCAAGTAATGATCTTAATCGAAACTAAGTAATAATAATGTTCACCAACGAGTATGATATTTTTATTATGTATTTTTAACTCTGACTGATGTAAAGACTGAAAAACTTGTTAACTAGACAGTTACCTTACCTAACAGATGTTAGGTTAGGTACTCGTGCCTCCTCGTAAAGTTTATTCAAGTCGTTATCTGTAAGAAATTTAAAAATTTATTAAAAAGTGTTTTTTGTTCATAAAAAAAACTATTTATCGTAATTTTGCTATTTGGACTTGTGTTCTTTAGAAAACAAGTGATTCAATTGTAGCTACAGATTTTTATTGTTATTTATCTTTAAAGTACACGAGACTTTATGACTTTTGTTATGATTATTAGTAAATATTAATAATGAAAGAAGATTTTATTTTTTGTTTCTTTTCTTACCAAATAAGTGGTACTAAATTCTAATATTGATTGTTGTGCATAAAAATAGGTAGTTATATTAGATTTAAAAAACCTGTGTTTTTATTAAATTTCAACCGATTTCAGCAGTTTTCATTAAAAGACTCGAGACTCGAGAAAACTCGAGACTTTGGCCTCGAGAATTCTCGAAACTCGAGAAAAAAAATAAGTCGAGAAATCAGAAACCCTAGTGAGGGACCTCCCCGTGGTGCATCCCGGGCAACGTCCGCGTGTTCTGTCACGCGGGCGGCTGACTCCTCACCGGCGCGGCAGGTTTCGTCAACTCGGCGGGCCTGTCGGGCAACCCGTAACCCCCCAATGGAGGGGGGCCGGGGGCCTCGGCTACGGAAGTCGGGGCCAAGACAAGGAAAAGTCTCTAAAACCCTCAAACGCCAAGGACTGGTGGGGGCCGAGGAGCGATATCGGGTCTGAATAGGCTCGATATGGTCGGTGGAGTAGCACCGGCCGCTAACTCGCCCGGAGAGGAAAGGTGGGGTACCTGCGCCCGTAAGCAGATGCTATTATGGACAGTGCTGTAAATGAATATTGTACCCGGGCGGGTCCCAGCTGTGCTGGGGAATCCCGTGGCCGCCCTTCGGGTGGTCGGTCTCGCGTATACGGGGAGACCAAGCCTGTTCCGCGGGAAACCGCGTTTGTAGATATAACGTTTGGAGATAGAGAGGACGGAGAGGCCGACAATGTAAATAATAATATGTATATAGCGGAGATGACGACTGTAGATAATGAACAGATTGTAAATACAATTGGGTCTGGTTCCTGCGCAGGACCGATGGAAGAGACAGCACGCCGCGAACTACGCGTGTCGCTGGAACGCTTGGATGTTGACAATTGGTCTGACACTACTGACGCTTCGCGTGCAGAGCCGCGCTCGCCGCGCTTCTGGTCACGGAAACGTCAGCTTCCGTATATGGACGACGATGGTAGCACAACGGACAGCTCGGTGCGTTCACCAAAGATCTCTACTGCTGCTATACACAACCGAAGAGGTCGAGGCAGGCCGGTTACTACTACTAGCGCCCGAGCCGAACAGACCACTGCCAAAGAGCAGCGAAAGAAAGGAAAATGGGAAGCTCGTCAGGCAGACGCAGAAGAACAAGCTGTCGTTTATACGAGCAAATTGAAAAAAATGAGAGCACGGGCGCACTTGCTCGCCCGAGATCTTACTGCTAAAGAGCTTACGGAGGCGGCTCAGGCCAGTACCGAAGCCATCATATACTGCGCAAAAAATAGCGGAAATCTGAAAGGTACATTTCAAAATACCTTTAATGAGGCTGCCACTACTATCAGCACGGTGGTAGAGACGCTCAACAAGAGGACACAAAGTGAGGAAATAGAAAAACTCACTAAGGCGAACGAGCAGCTAAAAAGGGAACTAGCAGAGCTTCGCAGCGAAATTGCCAAACTCAAAGAAGACAAAATCAACGCTGCGACTCCTCCGACAGCTGCAGCTGCAGACGATAACGCCACCCCCGACGGGGCATCACCCTCCAATATGGAGGAGTGGGCAGCGAAAATATTAGGTGTAGCAACGGCGCGGATCAATGCTCGAGTCGAAGGACTCGAACCGCGTCTAAACCCTGAGCCTCGGCTTCGCCCGGCCCTGGCTTTCGAGAAGAAGAGAGAAGAGGCCTCCTTACAGCCACCTCCCAAAACTAAGAAATCCAAAGCACAGCCACCTGAACCACGTTCTTTACCGGCTAGAGAAGAAATAACTGCCCCTATTGTCGTAGAGGGAAAGGAGAGCAGTTCCAAAAGAAAGAATCGGAAGGGGAAAACGCCAAAAGTGGCTCCAGCAGCCTCTGCCCCACCCGTCCCCCGACTCCTGCCGCCTGCACCGGCTTCCATGAGCGAAGGCTGGAGCACGGTAGTGAAGAAGGGGAAGATAAATAGCAGCGGGGGGAAAAAACCACCTACCAAGGTGCCAAAGAAAATGGCTCCGTCCGCACCGGCCAGGATGCGTCCGCCCAAATCCGCTGCAGTGGTGGTATCCGTTCAGCCTGGGGCTAACGAGAAGGGATTAACTTATGAAAAGGTTATCGGGGAGGCGAAACGGCGAATTGACATTGCCGAATTGGGCATTGAGGCCGTTCGCTTTCGGAAGGCACTGACAGGAGCCACTATATTAGAAGTCTCCGGTACTGCAAGCGATGATAAAGCGGACTCCTTGGCGGATAAGCTCAGGCAAATATTTAAGGAGGAGGAAGTGCGGGTGTCCAGACCTGTCAAGAGCTCCGATCTCAGGGTGTCGGGGCTGGACGACTCGGTGACAGCTGAGGAGGTTGCAGCGGCGATAGCTAAATTGGGAGACTGCCCGACTGATCAGATCAAAGTCGGTGCCCCACGCCGCGATCACACCGGACTTTTCGCCGCGTGGGTTCGCTGCCCAATCGTTGCAGCCAAAAAGGTGTTAGAGGGGCGCCTTCTCGTAGGATGGGTCGCAGCTAGAGTGCGGCTCCTTCCTGCGAGAGATCTTAGGTGTTTCCGTTGCTTGGAAGCAGGGCATGTCCAAGCCGTGTGTCCGGCTGAAGTTGATCGTAGCCGGCAGTGCTACAAGTGTGGGCAACTCGGCCATATTGCAGTAACATGCACTAACGAGCCTCATTGCTCGATATGTGCAGCGACCGAGAAACCAGCCGGACACCGAGTGGGTGCCAAAGCCTGCAAGGCACCGGCAAAGAAGGTAGGAAGGAGGGCAGCGGCAAGTGCACATAGCCAGCCAGTGCCATCCCACCCCACTGTGGGGCAAGAGTAGGTTGACATGGCTGGAGAGTAAATAATGGCTCGAAAGTTCTTACTGGCGAATGTCAACCACTGTGCCAGAGCTCAAGACCTTTTATATCAGAGCCTGACACAGTGGATGACCCATATCTGCGTGGTGTCCGAACCCTATTTCGTCCACAAACGAGAAAACTGGGCCGGCGATGTGGATGAAAAAGTAGCTGTAATTACCAACACAGCAGCTGATTCCGAACCTTTTAGAAAGGTACGGAGAGGCCGTGGTTGCGTCGCTGTCCTAGTGGGTGACACAGTAATTGTCGGGGGATACTTCTCACCAAACCGACCTATCTCGGAGTTCGAGAGATTTCTGGCAGAGGTAGGAACACTAATATCCGGCTGGGGCCACCCTCATCATACTATCGTGATGGGCGACCTAAATGCAAAGTCAACTGCGTGGGGCTCCCGCATAACAGACGCAAGGGGTGAGGTACTCGAGGAGTGGCTGGTGTCGCACGGTCTTGTCATCCTGAACAGGGGAACGATAGAAACATGCGTGCGGATGCAGGGTGGATCGGTTGTAGATGTAACGTTTGCAACTCCCGCCTTGGCGTGCCGCGTCCAGAACTGGGAGGTGCTGGAGGAGGTTGAGACTTTATCGGACCACAGATATGTGCGTTTCGACATCTCTCCCCTCCAGGCTGCCCCGAGCAGTTCAAGCCGTCCCCCGGACACATTGGGTCCACGATGGGCGCTTAAACGTTTGGACAGAGAAGCGTTAGTGGTGGCGTCTCTCGTCGAGAGCTGGTCACCATTGTCATCTAATGCTGAGCCGAATAACGAGGTCGGGTGGTTCCGCGAGGCCATGTCGCACGTGTGCGACTCGGCGATGCCCAGGGTAAGGGCGCTGCCGGCTCGTACAGCGGTGCACTGGTGGTCTCCGGAACTGGCTCGTCTCAGGGAGGCATGTGTGGTGGCCAGGCGCCAATACTCCCGGCATCGCAGGAGACAGCGTAGGAATGAGGCGCAAGACGTCCCACTGTATGCAGCATACCAGCAGGCGAAAAAGGAGTTAAGGGGTGCGATAGGGGCGGCTAAAAACGCCGCCTGGGAGGAACTCCTCTCCACTCTTAATCAGGATCCATGGGGGAGGCCCTACAAGCTCGTTATGAGCAAATTGAGATCGTGGGCTCCTCCAATTACCACCAGCATGGATCCTGGTCTCCTTCGAACCGTTGTAACAGCCCTTTTCCCACCGAGGCCGGACTTTACACCACCGGTACGGTATAGCTCAACCGGGGCTGATACCAGTGAAGCACAAGATGTCTCTGAAGGAGAGCTAGGTGCGGCTATTCTGCGTCTCCAGGCTAAGAACACCGCGCCTGGCCCAGATGGAGTGCCAGGAAAAGCGTGGGTGCTTGCCCTTAAAAACGGCCTTGAGCCACGATTTCGAGCGCTACTCTCGACGTGTCTAAGAGACGGAACCTTCCCACAGGAGTGGAAGACAGGGAAACTTGTTCTCCTGAAGAAAGAGGGACGGCCGGCCGAGTCACCATCGGCATATAGGCCAATTGTCCTGTTAGACGAGGCGGCGAAGCTCTTCGAGCGCGTTATCGCTACCCGTCTGAACAGGCACCTGGAAGAAACTGGGCCGAACTTGGCCTCAAACCAGTTCGGATTCCGGCGTGGTCGGTCCACCCTGGATGCCATAGCCGACGTCAAGGATTTTACTGAGCGAGAGGTGGCTAGAGGGGGCAGCGTTGTGGCGGTTTCTCTTGACATCGCCAACGCTTTCAATAGCCTTCCCCACACATGTATAGAGGAAGCTCTGAAACACCACAGGGTCCCTTTATACTTGCAGAAGATCATTCAAGCCTACCTCAAAGACCGGGAGGTAGTATTTCCGACGGCCGACGGATGGGGCAGAAGGCCGGTGTCATGCGGTGTGCCACAGGGCTCGGTTCTTGGGCCACTCCTGTGGAACATCGGTTATGACTGGGCCATAAGAGGAAACCGTCTGCCAGGAGTAAAAATCGTCTGCTACGCAGATGATACACTTGTGATGGCCAAAGACAAGACATACCGGGAAGCTGCCGTCCGAGCAACAGCAGGGGTGGCGGAAGTAGTCAGGCGCATCAGACGCCTAGGCCTCACAGTAGCCCTGCATAAGTCAGAGGCCATTTGCTTTCATGGGCCGCGAAGAAGACCTCCGGTGGGCTCCGCAATGGTTGTGGGTGGCGTCTCTATCGGCGTCGAGGCGACCATGAAATACTTAGGTTTGGTCCTCGACAGCCGGTGGAACTTTAAGGCACATTTTAAGGCTTTGTCTCCAAAACTGACAAGGGTGTCCGGCGCTTTATGCCGGGTAATGCCCAATTTGGGAGGCCCACACATGGGGTGCCGCCGCTTGTTTGCAGGGGTCGTGAGATCTATGGCCCTGTACGGCGCCCCAATATGGGTAGACTCCCTTTGCCGGGATAACGTATCAGCGCTCAGAAAGCCGCAGCGGATCGTCGCTAAGAGGGTAGTTCGTGCATACTGCACAGTTTCCAGAGAAGCGGCATGCGCCCTCGCGGGTACTCCCCCCTGGGAGCTTGAGGCCAAGGTGCTGGCGGATGTATACCACCGAACCGCTGCTGCAAAGCGCAGTGGGAACCCCCCAGCACCCCGCGAAATTGAGAAGTGGAGGGAGGAGGCCCGCGAGTCTATTATAGAAGAATGGGCTGAGTGGCTGGAGGAGCCCAGTGCAGGCCACCGCACGGTTGCTGCCCTTCAGCCCTGCCTTAAAGACTGGACTGAAAGACGAAAGGGCTCCCTCACCTACCGGATGGTGCAGGTGTTGACCGGACATGGTTGTTTCGGGAAATTCCTGCACCGCATCGGCCGCGAGAGGACCCCTATGTGTCACCACTGTGGCGCCGCTGTCGACACAGCGGAGCATACTGTGGAAGACTGCCCGGAATGGACACAGCACAGAACTCAGCTCTGTGCAGTTATTGGAAGTGATTTAAGGCTGCCAGCTGTGGTCAAAGCTATGGTCGGTAGTGACACGGGATGGGACTCAGTGAAGGCCTTCTGCGAGGCGGTCATGTCCTCAAAGGAGGAAGCCGAGAGAGCCAGAGAGGAGGATCCCCTCGCGGACCCTGCTCGGCGAAAGAGATTGGGTCGGAGGCGTCGCGATTTTGCACGACGTTTCTGACATCTAGTCGTTTGTCTAGTCAGTTAGGTTAAACTATGTATATATAATTTATTAAGGAGTAGGCGTGGTGGGCGCCAGCCGATGGGCCCTTTACACCCTTCGGCTGGCGTCGTTTGTAAACTATCTTTGTAAATATTTGTAATTAGTTGTACAGTCTTAGAATATTACTGTATATATTGTGTACATAAATTGTAAAGATTGTACAGCTGTACATAAACTGGCGGAAGGCGCATAGGCGCCTGATTAGAGTTGTCCTGTGGTAATAATAAGGTGGGTCCGCACAGCGGATTAACTGAGCATAGGTGGAACTCGGGTTAAGGTTCGCTACACCGGCAACTCCCCTATGCTCAGAAAGAAGGACACTGGTGGATTTTTAGTGGGTAGGCCCCTCCCGTCTGGAGGGGAGAGCCCCACATAACCCGTCGCCTGACCACAGCGGCGGGTATGCAGCTCAATGCATTTTTACCACCTAAAAAAAAAAAAAAAAAAAGGGTTTGAGTTGTCGCAGGGGTCGAGTTGTCACAGGAGTCGAATTGTCCCGGGGTCAAGCTGTCGTGATACCCATTGAAGTCGGTCAAAAGTGATTTTGTATGTATTTTTTCAGGGTTGCTTATGGATTCTTATTTTAGATATAACTTTTTTCTGAGACATGCATGTCACACTTGAGCTGTCATATTATAATAAAATTATAGTATTATCATGTACTATCATATTATAAGGTAGGTATTAAAGTGCTACAGTTCTGGGGACGTTTTGTCCCATTGTTCTTTTAGGAAACCATTCATAGTCATCATTACCATATACAAAGTGTCATCACCATAAGCCTAAATGATATGGTAATGATGTTAATGGTAATGACGAAAACGATTTTAAAATTATATAAAAATAATTGTCACCACTATTGGGACACCTCAATATCGCCATTTTTTTATTGTAATCACATGCTACAAAGTGCTAATTATTAGAAAAATATCGATATATAAAACTTACCAAATCGCACAAAATGGGAATGACGCGAGCCGATGACAAACTGCGAGTGTCTCTCGTTTTCGGAGTTTAAAAAGTCTCGGAGCTGCGTAAATTTTACGTGCATTCTGTTCTGTTACGAGCAACGAATTGAAGAGTGGGACGCGCGGACACAAGCGGGGATAAGTCGCGTCGCGGCCACATTAAAGAACCTTTGATGCTGCCGCGATGGCTATGACGATTTCTCGTGACAATATTTCAATTCATGATTCCATTTTATTGGCTAATACGATTTCAATATAATTTTGTTATTTTGTCACGGTAAATATGTACATTTTAAATTTATAATCAAAATCTGGTCTGTGTATAGGTAAAGTAAAAAAAATTAAAAGACAACGGCAAAGGTCAGTATTTTTACTGTGATGGTAATGACGTTTAGTGCGTGTTTTCTTGATTATCGAAATAACTTGAAGTATTTAATCAATATGGATCATGGCGCCTTATGTGGAAACTTGTATGAATCGTTATTCAGAAGTTTAATTTACCAGAACTCCAACAGTTATTTTTTTATCGATCGGAACATAAGTTTTTTACTGTTTCGCGGATTTACCCCAGAACAGAATGCACGTACAATTTACGCAGCTCCGAGACTTTTTAAACTCCGAAAACGAGAGACACTCGCAGTTTCTCATCGGCTCGCGTCATTCCCATTTTGTGCGATTTGGTAAGTTTTATATATCGATATTTTTCTAATAATTAGCACTTTGTAGCATGTGATTACAATAAAAAAATGGCAATATTGAGGTGTCCCAATAGTGGTGATAATTATTTTTAAATAATTTTAAAATCGTTTTCGTCATTACCATTAACATCATTACCATATCATTTAGGCTTATGGTGATGACACTTTGTATATGGTAATGATGACTATGAATGGTTTCCTGAAAGAACAATGGGACAAAACGTCCCCAGAACTGTAGCACTTTAATACCTACCTTATAATATGATAGTACATGATAATACTATAATTTTATTATATGACAGCTCAAGTGTGACATGCATGTCTCAGAAAAAAGTTATATCTAAAATAAAAAACCATAAGCAACCCTGAAAAAATACATACAAAATCACTTTTGACCAACTTCAATGGGTATCACGACAGCTTGACCCCGGGACAATTCGACTCCTGTGACAACTCGACCCCTGCGACAACTCAAACCCTGCGACAACTTGATTTTTTTCAACACTCAACACTTTTGACTTACTTCAAATGGTTTCACGACTGCTGGACCCTACGACAGCTGAACCCTACGACCACTCGAACCCTCCGACAACTTGACCCCTGCGATAACTCGATTAAATTACTTTTGACCTACTTCAAACGGTATCACGACTGCTTGAGCGTTAAGAAAACTCGACCTGGACACCTCGATCCTTGCGACAAGTCGATCTCTATTACAACTCGACCCCTGTGACAAGTCGAACACTGCGACACGTCAACCCCTGCGACTACTCTGAGCATTTATTGTAGATTCTGTTCAGGCATTGATTGATGGAGCTAAATGGTTTACAATAAGTATCATAGTTGTCATCGGGGTCAAACTGTCGTAGGGTCCCTACGACAGTTCGACAACTGGACCCCTGTGACAACTCGACCCCTGCGATAACTCGATTAAATTAATTTTAACCTACTTTAAACGAAGCTCGACCCTACAAAAACTTGACCCGGACAACTCGACCCCTACGACAAGTCCAAAATATTCAACTATGATACTTATTGTAAACCATTTAGCTCCATCAATCAATGCCTGAACTGTATCTACAATAAATGCTCAGAGTAGTCGCAGGGGTTGACGTGTCGCAGTGTTCGACTTGTCACAGGGTCACAAGTACAAGTTGTCGGAGGGTTCGAGTGGTCGTAGGGTTAAGCAGTCGTAGGGTCCAGCCACTAGCGGCCTAAGGGGGGGGGGGGGGCGCCCCGGGTGCCACTCATCAGGGGGTGACAAAAGTCACGCAGATTAGTACTCACTGGCGCTAGTATAACAAGGATATGCCATGATTCGGGGGGGGGGGGTTTGCGATTGGTATCATATAGCTCATTCGAACTAACACCTTTCATTCATTCAATCGGTAACCCAAAAGAGGGGGTGCACCAGACCATTTTGGGGTGTCTTACCTCCCCGCTATATGTATACCCAACTTACTTACATTAAGGACTTATGACGGGGGGTGCTGTGCTGTGCTATGCCCCGGGTGCCAACCCATGCTACGCCGCCACTGTCCAGCAGTCGTGAAACCATTTGAAGTAAGTTAAAAGTGTTGAGTGTTGAAAAAAATCAAGTTGTCGCAGGGGTCGAGTTGTCACAGGGGTCGAATTGTCCCGGGGTCAAGCTGTCGTGCCCTTTGAAGTTGGTCAAAAGTGATTTTGTATGTATTTTTTCAGGGTTGCTTATGAACTTTTATTTTTGATAGTATAACTTTTCTGAGACATGTCACACTTTCTTGAGCTGTCATATAATAAAATTATAGTATTCAATTCAATTTATTCATTTAAAGATAACAATGATCCACATGGTTAGTAAATGGGTGCCTTATACAACTATGTTAGTAATTTACTTATTATAACATACCACTAATTATCCAACCCGTTCGGCAAGAAGTAGCCGAAGGAAATGTCGGATAATAGGAGAGTCGTACCTCTCCGCCACAGTCTTCAGGATACTGTTGGGGCTCGCCCGTATCCTACTGAGCAACGAGGCAGTCTTCTTGCATAGGACAGCAAAGAAGCCGTCAGTATGCGACTGAGCAAACATTTCCGAAGCACTGCAGAAGCGAGGCAAGCCCAACAGCACCCTGAAACCGTTGTTATAATTGGACCCGAAGGACGCTAAGCGATTTCTGCGAGTACGTGGTCCACAGGTTTCCCGTGTATAGACTCTGACAGTATGCTTTAAACAGAGTGATCTTGACATGGTCATTACATCGGGCAAACCTGCGAGCCAACATATTACACCTTACTGTCAGCGCCCTTCGTTCCCTCTCGATATCAACATGATCTTTAAGGTCATCAGTAACGTAGTGTCCGAGATATTTAAATTTAGTGACTCTGTTTAACTTTACCCCATCCCATTCAGCAAGAGGTCGGGTACCACGTTTGGACATTTACTGGCGGCCTTAAATACCATGTATTCGCTCTTCTTCACATTATACAATAAGCCATGGCATTTAGCATACGCTTCACACACACCCACCATCTTTCTGAGAGCCCCCATTGTTGGCGCCAGCAGTACCATATCATCAGCGTAGCTTATGTTGTTGATACAAACACCATCTACCCAGCATCCGATACGCATACTGCTAAGGGCAACAATGAGGTCATTTACGTATAGGTTGAAAAGCCTGGGAGACGTCAGCCCACCCTGTCTCACCCCGCACTGCAACCCATACTCCTCAGAAAAAACGTTAGCCCATCTTACGCTGTTAATCTGGTTAGCATACCAATAATGGAATATTTGTGATACTTCTGACGGGACGCCCTGCCTCCTCATCTTATCCCAAAGGATGTCATAAGACACAAGATCGAACGCCTTGGAGAGGTCGAGGAAGCATGCGTAAATGGGAGTCCCCTGATCCGTGTAGTACCTGACAGTGTGCTTAAGACTAAGGATGGCGCTCTCGGTCGACAGTCCAGGCTTAAACCCGAATTGAGCATCATGTGATTTTAAATATTTATCTAGTAGAGAGTCAAGCACACTGTCAAGGACCTTTGCCGTGATTTTAGCTAGAGAGATCGGTCAGGTATTAGCATGGTCTATCATATAAGGTAGGTATTAAAGTGCTACAGTTCTGGGGACGTTTTGTCCCATTGTTCTTTAAGCTTTGTTTTTAAATGAGAAGGTTTTTTATTAGTTTACGAAAATACGTTTTTTTATTCATTTCTTGTATGTTGACTATTGTGTAAGTCTAAGTAAGAGTACCTAGACATATTTTTCAATCAAAATCCTCATTGGTGTAAATATATATTTTTTCTGATTCTGAATAATATTAGGAACGTAAAAAAATTTTAACTAATGTCCGTATTGTTCCAGATTCAATAAATTCATTAAAATATTGAATACATTTACTTTTATTTCCAACCCATTCTTTAATAGGTACGTGCTTAGCTAGGAAAATAACATAGATAAAATTGGTGTTTAGCTAAACAATTATATTTAAATTTTAGTTTTTAAGTAATTTTAATTTAATGTATTACTATATAATTATATTTCGTCATCACCATTAACATAAGATCATTACCATTTTAATAAAATCATTACCATTAGGAAAACGTCATTACCATTTTGTGAAAAAATATTTGGACGCTTGTTACTTCTAAAATCACGATTGAATCTAAGGGCCTCACATTGATCTAAAAAGCTTATTGCTTAACCTTTCAGTTTAAGCTAGTTTGCACGCATCCCTGTTAAGTTTTTCAAAAAACGTAAAATAAATCTCGCGGAATCAAATCGGCGGATCCACCCATCAGCTAATTTAGACACAGATAATAAATTCTTTTTAAGTTGGGGTACACATAAAACATTCTTAAAATTAATATTGTCTGTATAAATATTTCCCATGGTGTTAACTGGATGTATGTTTCCATCAGCAGTCATAATTCTATAATTTATGTCTTCTTTGTCATTCAGATAGTTTTCAGACGTAACAATATGACTACTGGTTCCTGAATCCAGGATGAAGTCCACAGTTGTTTTTAAAGGAATAAAATTACTCACATGCTGATGTTGCTGTAGACAGAATTTCGTGTAATGAGAATTATGCTTGCAGTACTACAGTTCGTTTGTTGACTGCACTCCGTATGTTTGTGTCCGAACTTCAGACATCTGAAGCATTGCAGGTTATTATTTTTCCATCCACGATTTCCATTCATATTCTGCCGACAATACTTGGCAATGTGTCCTTTCTTGCCACATTGAAAACAACTCTTGACTAAAAATGCGTTGTCATTTGTTTCTATTGCTGACGTAGACGGCGTCATTTCGGGTTTTTCCAAATTTTGATTTTGATTTTCTTTTCGCATAGTAAGTTCTAGATTAATTCTTGATAGTAGATTTATTAATGTTTTTTCGGAAGTTTGGGTTGACTCCCACGCAGTTCTAAAAAAGGCTAATTTTTCTGGTAAACTTGATAAAATTTTTATCATGATTTGTTTCTCGTCTATGCTGTAACCTAAATTTCTTAATTTTATCGCTTGATTTTCAATTTCTGCTATGTCAATCATCAAATCCGAATTTGAAAATTTGAATTTGTAAAATTGTTCTAAAAGTTGACAAATCTGTGTATCTTCATGTCCTAGAAATAATGTGTCAAATTTTTTTAAAATTTCTTTTGTTGTATTGCAATTCAATGCATATACAACAAATTTATCACATAATGAGCTTATTATGATGTATCTTGCTTTTGCATCCTTTCTATTAAAATCCTTTTTGCTCTCAGCATTATCTTCCAAAACACAATCTATATCTTTCGCTGTCAATAACAATATCAATTTCTTCTTCCAGTTTGTATAGTCTTCTCCTTTTGATAACGTTGATAATTTAAAATTTTCTTCCGACATATTGTAAAGTTACTGTTTTAAAATTTTCAAAAATAAAATCAGGATAGATCTTTAACTTTCATTCTTCTTATTCAAGAGATAATTCTTACAGCCCTCTGGGTACGTACCAGCGTTGCCAGACGTCCCGATTTTGGCGGGACGTCCCGATTTTTAAATAAAATTTATATGTCCCGCGCGGGACAGGCTCGGTCCCGCTTTTTGGAGAGAGACATTCACTTCACCAGACTATTGTTTGAAACGCCATATTACTGTAAAGAATTTTTTTTTCGATTTTGGTTTATTTTTTCTTTTTATATTCTAAAGACGAATTTAACGATAGAGTAAATCTGATTTAAAATATTTTTTTTTTGTTTAAATACATTTTCTATGGCTACTTTTGCTATCTATTGTCACGTAAACGTAATTTTAAGTCAAATAAAAAGATAAATATTTGAAAACCTTTGATTGTATACGTTTTTTTACTATGTCCCGCTTTTGACGGAAGAATCCCGCTATTTTCACTCAAAAAGTACCAAAGTCCCGACTTGGCGAAAAAAAAAACTGGCAACGCTGGTACGTACCTACGCTGGGCCCATAACCTGTTCGAGGAGTGTGCCTCTCTACACAACTCCTGGGAGGTTATTCTTCAATCATAATAACGCCACTTCAATACTTCACACTTTATTATTAAAATATTATCAAAATCTATTACATATTAAATATTAAAACATTTTCAACTGAGTCTATCGAAATCCAATAATACAATGATACAATGTCACATTTTCTCGCTTTTCTACACCTGTCATTATTTTCAAAATTCATTCTATTGCTGTTTACTTTTAAAATAAAACCTGCCAGCAACATGTCATCTCATGATAAAATTCTATATCCTAACAGTGAAAACGGGCTTTAGAAACACACACTTTAGACGTAAGGGGAGCTACACAAAAAAAAAAATTAAATTTATTTACCGTTATTAAATTAAATTACAGCTCTCTAGTGCCAATAGTTTCCAAGCAAAACCTCGGTCAGACAGACAGAAAGACATATTATCGAAACTATAAGAGATCCTTGTCAGTCCTACGGAACCCTAAAAAACTGGACTGAAAAATATCCTCATTTGTAGAAATGGCATGAGAAAAAGTTAGTAATCCCAGGTGGCAATTTTCTAAAAATGCACAAAAACTTAAAAATCTTTAAAACGGCGATATTTTTACTAGGGTCAAAATTTGATGCTAGGGAGACCATGGCGAGGCTATCGATAGTTACAGGGTTAACCATTGTTACTTTTTGGGAACTGTATTTTATTGAACAATAATATTTATAACAATTCATACATTGCCTACGTGCCCCAGGCATTCTACACATTGACTAGGGATTATAGAATTCCTAAATTAAACAAATTGCCGGTAACAACTACACAGAGTCCGTCGCACCAGGTCGCACCCGTGACTGGGCGCCACTGTTTCTAAAGCACAACTTTTTTAAAAGTCACTTCTTAACCCTTAATCAAATAGGGGGAAATATATTCCCAGTTGGCTAGGATGATAATTTTTTTTCTCCTGTATAATACATTATGTACCTAATAATACCAAATAGAGAGAAAACAAATCTTGGATCCTATATATTTTTAACTGATAAAATATATCAACATGTGTCCAAAAGTTGTATCCTGGCCTAGTACATCAAAGCCAAAGTCACAAAGTTTGGTCACAAGTCGTGAAAAATGGTGGTCCTCGGGAGTTTTTCAACAAGTTTGTAAAAAAAATCTTGTGAGTTACACGTGATAAAACTAGTAAACTAGACCTATAATCTGAGCGCTTAGCTATAATCGTATGTAAAATAGAATACCTATTCATTTATTTTAACATTATAGGTCTACCAGAATTCATGGCAAACAAAAATATTGGAAAAGTATGTTTTTCACACAGATATGGATTGTTTTTCATATGGCAATGAGGATCATTTCGATTTTTAGCTGTGAATGCAGATTTATAGGTCTAAGAAATCCTTAATATACAGTCCAAAAATTTTTGTTCTACGACAAAAATTGACGAAGTTATGGCCAAATTACTTAAAAAGTTCACTGACCGCCCGGCGCGGGACCGATGACGTCACTATATCCGATCCGAACTCTGCCGGCGTACTGCGTGGATAGAAAATATTTTTTTCTAGCCAAACTATCAGTTTTAGAGAAAAACTTGTTATGACATTTATTCATCAGAATAAAGTAAGCTATCGATAGGTAATTTTTTAAAATAGAAATTGTGAAAAATATCGCAAAAAATCCATACGCTCATACGATTCAATGGAACGCGGAGACGCGATTAGGGTCTCCGCGGTGGTATATTTGGCGATTTATTCAAATAAAGTGTTCATAAGTGTTATTAGAGTCATAAAATATCTTCGTCCAAGTAAAATATAAAAATGTATAAATATTAATTTATTTACTTCTAACAATAAGTATAGCTGAGGCAGATACACTCTGCCTAGGCTACAAGACATTGCTATGAAGATCATTTCGATGTACACGCAATACCTACCTGTTATTTAGTTTTTCTGAGTTAAACCTACCTATCTATTCGCCGTTCCCACGGGCGGGCCAGCTGCTCCCTCCTGGAAATCTATTTAATCTTAGCCTAGAAGCTGGGTATGACTCCCCCGTCCCTCTCCTCTCCCCAGGTCATAAGCTGGGCATGACTTCCCCCTCGGCCAGAAGTCGGGTATGATTTACTACTATGCCGAGAGGTCCCGGGTTCGATTCCCGGCCGGGCAGAAATTGAAATTATGAATTTTAAAAAAGTATTTAAGTATGTTTATATCCGTTGTCTAGTACCCATAGTACAAGCTTTGCTTAGTTTGGGACTAGAAGCGTAGTGTATAATGTCCAAGGATATTTATTTATTTATTAATTATTTATTATGTTCAATACAAACAATCATAAAGTTACACTCACCCCAACCGCGTCTCCGCATTCCATCGAATCTTATAAAAATGTGGTTTTTGGACATATCGATACTTATTTTTCACAATTTTTATTTTTAAAAATTATTGGTCGATAGGTTACTTTATTTTGATGAATAAATGTTATTAAAAGTTTTTTTCTAAAACTGATAGTTTAGCTGGAAAAAAATATTTTCCATCCCAATAGTACGCCGGCTGCGCTCGATTCGGATATAGTGACGTCACGCGGCCCTGCGTACGTTGTCTTTTAGCGGCAAAAACGGCCTATGTTTATTACTTAATATCTTCGTAAGTAATGGTCCGATTTGGATAATTCAAAAAGATATAATATCTTTCTTATGTCTTAAAGATTAACGTAGATACTAGTTTTATTGAATTTTCTACAACAGTACTGATCCTCATTGTCTATGGTTTAATTGTCACAATTGTCAAAGAAAATTATAGTTCCAAAATACTGGACTGTCCTGTCGATGACATTGACAGTGGGGCGCCACCGTCTATACCGGATCGCTGGTTCAGATTTTTGCCATGTTGGAAACCATATAGTTGAACGATGGTAGCGCCCCCCTGTCATTGAGTTTGGTGGGACAGTTCAGCGTGGGTCATCTATATGAAATCTGCTGTCAGCCGCTGCAAAAATTTTGTAATGTTTTTTTGGCGGGAAGCTCTCGAGGCGGGAGGTTCAACTTTTTCTTTGCGAGTTCAATAAAATTCAATTAAATAGTAAATCTAGCAGCAAATTAGTGGCTGTAGTGGCGAGATGAGTTCTGACAGTGGGGGTAAAGACCCCAAACATAATACCAAGAAAAGAAAAGTAGTTGAAGTACAAGATGATGAGTCCATACATGCACCATACTACAAGAAGAACCATATACGCTGTTATCCTGATAATTCTCCAGGTTGTGTATTTCCTGTATACATACAAAGCACAAATGACACTGTAAAGTTTGGAAACAAGGACCCTATATACCTGAATAGCATTTTTAGTCGGTACAACAAGGGAGTCAAAGAAATAAAACGAGTGAATGCAATGCGGTATGCTGTAATTTTTGACAATGCAAAGAATGCTAATGCGTTACTGTTTAACTCAACATTCTTGTCTTCTCATGACATCAAAGCCTTCATCCCTGCGGCAACATCAGAATGCATAGGAGTTATACGATACATTCCCACAGATCTTAGCTGCAAACATCTATTTGACAAACTTCTCAGTTCACAGGAGATCCTGGCAGTCAGAAGGTTCACGAAGCGCACTCCTGAAGGTATCATCCCATTGCAAACTGTATCTCTGACCTTTGCAGGTAATGTACTCCCCGAGCATGTTAACTATGGTCTAAGCATCGTACCTGTAACTGAATACATTAAGCCTGTAATGCAGTGTTATAAATGTATGGCATTTGGTCATACCACCAAATTTTGTAAAAGGAACATCGTATGCTCTATATGTTCACAATCTCACTCATACAAAGAATGTACAAATGCAAACAAACCTCTATGTGTCAATTGTAAAGGCGAGCATATTGCTGTGGCAAGGATTTGTCCAGTTAAACAACAGAAAATTGAAGAAAACAAATATAAAATAATGAACAAAACTACTTTGGGTTCTTTCTTCCCAACTTTAAACAAATCCTTTGCCAAAGCAATAAGTTCCCGACCCCAACAACAAAATGTTAAAGACACTAAAGAGATTAAAAATAAAAACTTGTTGACTGATGTTATCAATAATGATCTAATTATTAAAGCTATTGTTGATACTTTATTAACTTTTTGTGACAAAGAAAATAGCTTGCCAATTAATTCCTCTAATATCAAAGAAATGTTTTTAAAGAAAGTTTCTCAAAATGGATAGTAAGTCTTTAGTTATTGTTCAACACAATATTCAGAGTCTTAAGCCTAAGACTCCCTTCGTAAGTGAGCTTTTAATTACACTTAATATTGATATTTTAATTCTCAATGAAACTTGGTTAAAATCATCAGATTCAGTAAAATTTAGAGGTTATAAAATATTTAGAAATGACAGTGACAATGGTTACGGTGGTGTTGCTATTATTTGCAAGAACTCTCTTTTATCATCAGAAATTGTTACAGCAAGTATTGATAGAATCCAAACTTTAGCCATTAGTGTAAAAGTAAATCGTAATAGCTCATTTACAGTTTTTGGTGCGTATTGTCCTCCACGTCCTGGCCGATTTCCAGTAAATAATTTAAAAAATATTATTAGCTCTTTACCTTCTCCAGTTCTAGTAATGGGTGACTTCAATGCCCACCATACAGCATTTGGGTCCTCTACTAACAAGCCAAGAGGTATCCAGATTTATGACATGCTGGATGAAATTAATATGTGTATATTAAATGATGGTCAGCCTACCACGCTAAACCGTCCCAATCAATCGGCATCAGCAATTGACATTGCATTCGTATCTCCTTCATTAGCAGCTTCAGCAGAGTGGTCGGTATATACAGAGGATACCTTAGGAAGCTATCATTTTCCTACTTTAGTCAACTTAAATTATGATTGTGAAATATATCAAGATTCCTGTGGTTTTGAAAAGTTTATTTACAAAAAAGCTGACTGGTTAGGTTATACAATCAAGTCTAGAACGTTTTTTAATCATCTTCTTGATTATCCAGACCCACTCATTGCTTATGCAGAATTTTGTGATTTATTAAATACTTTGAGAAAAGATTTTATACCGATACACACTTATGATAGCAATAATAGTCGCAAAGTTTATAAACCTATGCCATGGTGGAATGAAACTTGTTCCAACGCAGTTAAGGAAACTAAATTAGCTCTTCATATGTATAGACGTCATCCAACAATAGAAAATTACATTATTTATAAAAAACTTGAAGCATCTAAAAGATTGATTATTAAAGAACAAAAGATAATCAGTTGGAAAAATTTGTGTTCTAGCTTTGATCGGTGTACACCAATCAGCAAAATATGGAAGTTTATTAAAGTTCTTAATAGAAAAGCTTCGAAGCCGGATAGCAAAGATGAAGAATTTTTGCAAGACTTTTTTGATAAAATAGCTCCTAATCATGATTCTGTAAATACTGACCACCTTAATAATTTATTTGTTTTTAATGATCTTAATATTCATTTGAATTCACTTTTTTCTGAAACAGAGTTTAATTTTTCTTTGAATTCTAAAAAAGACACTTCTCCAGGACTTGACGATATTCCGTATATTTTGATTAAACGCTTAGACTCTTCAGCTAAATTAATTTTGCTTAATATTTTTAACAATTTGTGGTCCGCTGGCTTAATACCAAAGTCGTGGAAAACTATTGCTGTAGTTCCCATTCTCAAACCGGATAAGGATCCTAAATATGCTGATTCTTACAGACCTATTTCTTTATCTTCTTGTGTGGGGAAAATTTTTGAAAATATGTTAAAGACTAGATTAGAGCTTTTTGTTGAATCCAGATCAATTATTCCTCACGATCAATTTGGGTTTCGTAAAGGCCGTTCTACGTTAGATAGTCTTGTAAAGTTCACAGGTGATATACAAGAATCTTTTTGTGATCACAGCTATTTATTAAGTACCTTCTTAGATGTGAGTGGAGCGTTTGATAACGTCAATCTTTTAACCCTAGTTGAGATTCTACATAGCTTCAATATCCCAGGTAAAGTGTGCAAATGGATTTTTGATTTTTTTTATTCACGTACTGTTTATTTAAAGTTCAACAATGTCCTTCATGGTCCAAAATTAGTCTATAAAGGGGTTCCTCAGGGGGCCACCTTATCACCCTTGATTTACTTGCTGTACACATCTCAAATACATAGATTTATTTCAGTTCCAAGATTATCGGTTTTGCAATATGCAGATGATATTGTGTTGTACACTACTAATAGAAATTTATCACTTGCCGAATTGACTATTAATGAAGCTCTACGTCAATTATATTTGTATTATAATGTTAAGTTGAAATTAGATGTAAATCCCACTAAAAGCTCGACCATAATATTCACTAAGAAAAATGATTCTCAGTCTCGTGACCATGTAAATATTGTATATAATTCTGTAAATATTCAAATAGTGGAAGAAAAGAAATTTTTAGGTATTATTTTTGATTCTCAATTAACTTTTCATTCTCATGTGCTCAAAATTGTAGATAAGATGCAAAAAACTGTAAATATCATGAGACATTTAGCAAGTGTTACGTGGGGAATGGACCCAAAAATTTTAAATATGGTCTTTAAGGCAATAGTTAGATCTCATTATGACTATGGACTTATTGTTTATGGGAGATATCTAAGTAATTTTTTGTATCGTAAATTAGAAGTAATTCAAAACAAGGGATTAAGAATTATAACTGGAGCTTTTTGTTCAACTCCAATAAATTCCTTAGAAATAGAGTCCGGGATTCCACCAATTTTAGTTAGACTTAGATATCTAACAGAAAAGTTTTATCTTAAGATTTTAAGTAATAAAATGTATTTTAATTTGTATTGCAATAATTGTCTTTTGCAATGCGAGCATTTAAATGAGCTAAAAGAAATTTGTAAATGCATAGACCATAGGATAAATTGGGATCTAAGTACATTAGAAATTCAAACTATGATACCAACGGTTTGCTTGAAGAAAGTTAATAACAACTATGAGTTTGTCCAATTTGTAAATAGCGAAAAGTTTCGGCATCGGAAGATATACACAGACGGTTCTAAAACTGAGGAAAATACTAAAGCAGCGTATTATGATTCAAGAGATAAGTTTGGGAGATGTTTCACACTTGATAAGAACGCATCGATTTTCACGGCGGAAGCCTATGCAATATATACTGCATTGCAATATGTTGGAGGAATAAGAGATGAAAATACTTTCTTGATTGTTACCGACTCCTTGAGTGTCCTCACTTGTCTTCAAAACACTCATATTCATTACAAGACCAACATCTACATAACTAAAATAAGAGAAATACTATTGAACAATGATTGCAAGCAAATAGAGTTTATGTGGGTCCCCTCGCATTCAGGGATTACCGGTAATGAAATAGTAGACAGACTGATGAAAATAGTAAGTCCATACAGCGGCGATTCACGATATCCAGCGCCCCCTGTACCCATCTCAGACTATGACTCCATCTTGAAAACCCGTATGTTCGATAATTGGCACGAAGAGTGGAATATCACTAAATTAACCAAAGGAAAATGGTATGGACAAATACAACAAACACTTCCAAGAAAACCATGGTACTGCAAGTCGCAAAGTACTACCTCAAGAAAATTCATCACTACAATGAATCGCTTACGACTTGGACATGCAAAATTTCCAACCCACCTTAAACGGATTAAAATGGTCTCTACAGATAAATGCGAATTTTGTCAGGCAGACGCGGCAGACTTAGACCATCTTATTCTTCATTGCCCAGCCTTTAATTTGGAAAGGCTTTTGCTAGTGGATGGCTTACTGAAGATCTATCAAGAAGATGAAAATATTCCCCGCCTCTTGCCATCCATACTAGCGAATGAGAAGTCATACCCACATATTTACCAGTACATTGTAAATACTCATATAAATTTATGAAGACATTTCAACATAGACACAGAAGAACAGAAATCCTCAACTCATATCCATTGTAAAAAATACTCAGAAAGTACTCATGGATGAAAATACTTAAAGATTTGGCCGAAAGGATACTATCCGAAGCCGTTAAACCTGTTAGAAAAAAAAAAAAAAATTTTGTAATCTGTGGGTCTAGACAAAGTGCAAATTATAACAGGCCAGTGGGTCTAGACAAAGTGCCATTATAATCGCAAACCAGTCGAAAAGTGGTCGAAAAGCCCCTTTTTTGTATGGAATTTGACGGATTCGATTTTCGATTCGATCAAAAAGTGCGTTTTGTCTAGGGGGCTTTTGTTCATCTCCGCGAGTTCACATCGAAAACAAAACACGCACGATAGCCCACCTACAGGAGGCGATTCGACAAGGCGTCACATACGAGATACGAGCGAGCATTGACACACGCACGCGTACTCTTGTATTATGGAAAAAAATACTGTGTAAAAAATACTGTGCAGTAATTTAACTGCCTAAATAATAAGAAAAACACACAATGTACTTTTTTTAAGTTGCCTGAAGACACTGAGAGGTAAATAAGTGGTTATTGTTATTCATGATAATTCATGCAAATTCATGTATTTCTTCCGACATTTTCCGCGATTTGGCACTTCACGTCACACATTAGTTTGCCGAAGTTCGCCGAGCCAGCTATTGTCAATTATTATAGGTGTCAAACAGGATAGGGTCTTTGCGCTGGTTTTCGTCCAACTATCGGAGTTGCCAACTTTGTGATCTTAAAATACCCTTACATAAATGTATCATATTATTTTATGTCGTTCGAGTGCTCATAAAGACAGTCAACTAAAGTCCATACTGCAACGCACACACAATCCGCACCGTAACGTAAACGCCTTGCCTCGCCGATGACAGTGCGCGAAGGGCAATGACAGCTCGCAAAACACTGACGTATATCAATGTCTCATGGACTTGGCGTAACTTTAAAATAAACGTACTCGGTACATTACGCACACATTTACACGCATTATAAATACATACACGATTTAAGAAAACAACATGGCCGCAATATAGGCAATCAGCTGACAAGTATTTGTGTGTGTGTGTGTGTGCGTGTAGTTGTCAGCTGATTGCCTATAAATATGTTATTTTCTTAAATCTTGTATGTAGGTACCTACTCGGCGCAAGTCAGGTAGTTAGTGACGTCACATGAAAATGTTGCCAGAATGAGTACTGACCAAACATTATCTATTTCTTTTTTTTATACATCACCAGGGGTAAGTTAGAAAGAGATAAACAGCTGTTTGTCATTAATTTGTCGAATTTTTGTATAGATCTATATTTCCTCTCCACTATTACCTCCATGCCACAAAAGGCGATACGTTGTTGATCCCTTTCCGAGTTGATTTGCCTGCTATATGACCTGAGCTATGATTTAAAAAAATTACCCTTAGTCATCTAAGATTTAATTTTGTATGAAGAAGTTTAATAAACACTTAAAATTGTGTTTATAATGCTATCAATTAGACATACGTGCCAAAAACTTTTCCTGTCAGCACGTTTTTTTTCTAGCGCGATGATTTCTGCAATGTACCGGTGACCGGTGTATGGCCGCGCATTTACGTAATTTTTTGGAACTCACTACTTTTTAAATTACATTTTCATTTAGGTAGAACTGTTGCTTAGGCATTATAGATTGCAACAAAACTAGCGCGGGATGGCTACTGCCTTCTGTGAATACAATACTTTGTATTCAAATTTTACGCATGTGTTTATGGCAGCTCAGTGAAATGGACGAAAACCGAAGTTAGATAGAAAACCAGCACAATGACCCTACTTTCAAAAATTAATATTGCGATTTTATAAACAACTTTATATTAATTTGCGGTACGAAGTACGCCGGGACAGCTCGTAAAACAAATTCATTATTTACATATTACTAATTTATCAACTTTGTTCATTGTTAGTTCATTAGTTGTTCGTGTTTCGTTTGGGTTAGACCAAGAGCCGAATGCAAAAAATAAATGTTACTTAATTATATTAATCCTACAAAAAACGGACGGACGTGTGCAAGTCTAATAGCCATATACTTGGTTAACTCATTTTAAAAAGTGCACAAAAACGTTCTATGTTCAGACAGACTATATGACGAATCTATAAGGGTTCCGTTTTTGCCATTTGGCTACGGAACCCTAAATACCGTATCAAAATCTGTTGCATAGTTTTAAAGATCTAAGCATACATAGGGACAGACAGACAGGAAAGCGACTTTTTTTATAATTATTACGTAGTGATGATGGGCATATAGACCAAATAAAGACATTTTGATTTAAGGGGGGGACATCGTAAGAGCCATTCACATTTTTATCAGAAAGTTAATAAATTAATATATTTAGGTTTTTGAAATCTAAAACAGCCAGGAAATCAAAGAGGCAAACATGATACCTTTGTGATTTTATAGGAATTTTATTATTGTAAAACACGGTCATATTAAACTTTTATAAAAAAATCCAGAGGTAAATGTTTTTTTTCGAGAAAATTTTTTTCTAATCGTGTTTTCGAAAATATCATCCCATCAACAGTGCGAAATATCGTCAATTGCAGTTTTCACATACTAAGGGCCCATAATGAAATTAGTATAATGTTTGTTTATGTAATAAAATTTGGTTTGAAATACCTACTGAATTGAATTTTTATTTCTTACTAGCTTTTTGGCTTCGCCCACGTGAAATAAATTGTCACAGTTATGTGTGTTACTCAGAATACAGAACAAACCAGAAGGAGTGTTCGATAACATTTCTACGCGGCAACTTGTGTCCAAAATACTTCCCCTCCCGCGCCCCTCTACCCCCTTTAGTGTTACTAGCGCCGTGTGACACCCCCATTTTTGGGGTAAAATTATGTAATTTTTTAAAGAGATGTTAAACAAGTAAAAAATAAGTAAGTGAAATAAGTACACACGGCCACAGTGTTAACTATCCATTTCCGTTTTTGCTCTCGCTCTTATCAAATGGTGATTCTTTGCGATAGAACGAGACGACTTGACTGGCCATAGGCATAGATAGTAGGTACCTACCTACCTATGAATTTAATTTTTATTCCGAAGTAACTAAGTGTAGATGATTATTTATTTCTATTAAATAGTGTAATATACTATATGTAGGTATAATATGTTATTTAAAAGTCAATTACAAAAGTCGAATATAAATTTTAGAATGCCAAGTAAAACAAAAAAGAAACTTAAGGTTCTTTATTATGTAAACATATCGACAACAAAACATTTGTTTACGGCGCAGTAGTGCTTTTAGTTTAACTTTTCTTGGAGTCAAAAACAGAATCCAAATCAAAAACATCACCAATACTTGAATTTGATTGCGAGGCAACTCTGGCTGTGTATCCTGAAAGAAAATCAGAGTAAGTATGTAAGCAATAATTAATTACTTAAAATTATTATTAAATATACAAATATTGCTGCTGATGCTAATCTGTTGATACCAATGCCTTACTTTTGAATAAATGGGAAAGTATGAAATTCACGATAGTAATTTATTATCTCCTCATTATTAGGGAGTAATATTATAAATTAATTCAATATATTAAAATCAAATCAAAATCAAAAATATTTATTCAGTTTAGACCACAAGTGGCACTTATAATTTAATTAATCAGGTTGTCATGTCATGAATGAAATTACACTAAAAACTAATTAAAACAAAAAGGATGGGGAAAATATTCCATTATTCTGTGGTAACGCTAACAAAATTAACGCGTGAATTTTTTATAGACAAATGTAATTCAATATAAAAAAGTAGGGTAAAATATTCCGTTGACCTGTGGCAACACTTACAAAATACAACCGTGATTTTTTTTGAAAATTATTATTTAATTAAAATGAATTGGAAATGTGCTACTTACGGATAAAACATGATTCCATGCACTTTCTTCGTAATTCCAGTAGCATTCTTACATGTTGGAACGGCACAAGACGGCATAATTTAATTATAAAGTGTCAATCTGACGGATATGTAAACAATGCGCGCGCCGGCCATTGACTAATTGCTCTAAAGTCACATTAGTGCGATTTGGAGTAATTTATATGAATACACATTTACGCCCGTTGACGGTTTCTGGTTTGTTCCGTATTCTGAGGTGTGTTATAAAATATTTAAGTGCTAGCTCTTACACTATATAACTGGCGGCCGCATTTAGCTGCGCGTTGCCGCGAAGAGCAGTGAATGCAAGTGTGGTGCGCTAGATGGCGACACAGTAGCTTCTTGTAGCAGTCAGCCCTATGGCATCAAGACAGTACCGATCACTGACGTATGTCAACAAAACGGTGCTCGACTCTTAAGACAAGCTAAATTACACCATATTGTTGATGACATTGAGCATACATTTTTTTGAATACCTTCGCGAAGAAAAACTTCTGTACGTAGTACTTATTATTATTCTGTGATTATAATCGCAAACCAGTCGATAAGTGGTCGAAAAGCCCCTTTTTTGTATGGAGTTTTGACCATAGTTTTGACGGATTCGATTTTCGATTCGATCAAAAAGTGCGTTTTGTCCAGTTTTGTCTAGGGGGGCTCTTCTTGACTATTTGTTATTTTTCTGAAAAAGTCGAAAAAGCTCAAGCAAGTCATATTGTTTTCAATGAGAATTGTAAAATAAGGCATAATTCAAAGTCAATCTTTGATTTTAAAGCGCGTCGTCGAGTTGACAGTAAGTTGGACTGAAATGTTTTAATACATTTAGTTTATTACCCAACTGCGTCAGAAGGAGGGTTATGTTTTTTTAATATTATTATTAATAGATGCTTTATCGGGGTTTTCAGGTATATCTCAGTGCAGAGGAATGGTCAAAATATTATGACCATGTAAAGAAAATTGAAAAAGATTTCATCAAGCAAGATTGAATAATGGAGAAGTTTCCAATTTTTTTCTTTCAAATAAACTTGAAATAAATATAAGTAAAACTAATAATAATTGTGAAAGAATCATGAAAATATCTCTACAAATAAAGAAGTTACAGGGCCCTAAAGTTGCGCATAACTATTCGCGCCATTTTGATCGGTGTATTCACGATAGTCATTCGGAGAACAAACAGTAAATCACCCCTGATGCAGTGCTGTTGACAGATCCATTTTTTTTAAATCTAGCAGTTTTTAATTTTTCAGCTAGGGTCACCCAAGAGTTGTCTAGTTTTGAATGAAGAGATAAGTTAAAAGTATGATGCTTATTAAAATAAGTTACTTAAAGTAATATACGATTTAATTATTTTTCAAGTCATTTTCCTATGTTAAAAACCCGATGTATAACAACATTCTTCATACACGTACCTACCTAAAATGTATATTCGTACTTCATGTTCACTATTAAACTAAAAAGTCATAAAAGTAAAAAATTAAACAGTATCAAGATCGTTTATTCCAATTTCCCCAGTATTGCTCTCAACAAAGTTTATTTTCCCTATTTGCCATGAGATTCTGGTACACCTATAACAAGTAATGCCTAGGTACCTATAACAAGTAGGTAATGTAAGTAAGTAAGGCTTTAACATAACATTTTCACCGTTAATAATCTAATGCTTTGATAAAACCAAAACAAATTTCCAAAACCAATTTGCAAAATCTAAGTAATATAGGTGTACCAGAATCTCATGGCAAATGGGGAAAATAAACTTTGTTGAGTGCAATACTGGGGAAATTGGATTAAACGATCTTGATACTTTTTAATTTTTTATTTATGACTTTAATATTAATGAACATGAAGTACGAATTCCTACCTATACATTTTAGGTATGTGTATGAAGAATGTTGTTATAAATCGGGTTTTTAACATAAAAACATGTCTTGAAAATAAGTAAACCGTATATTACTGTAAATAATTTTATTATGTATCATACTAATTATAACTTATCACTTCATTCAGAACTAGAAAATGATTCTAAGAATTCCACTTGCATTTCTTGTTCTTCAATAGATGATCAAGTTAAAGAGGTATTTATACAGGGTGGAATTTTGTAATGCCACCTGGAGGGAAAGTACTCTTAATACTGTAGATAGAAAATTTTATTGTAAGAAAACATTCCTTTATTTTTGAAAAAAAAAAAGAGAACTGCATTCATAGATTTCGATATTTTTTTAAATGTCACTACTATACCATACAATTTTCTGTAACACTATCAAAATAATTGTAAGATTTCATGGTTTTCCTTTCATTTGATTTATCAAGTTTGTTAGAGAGATTTCATCCTTATACTTAACCCTAACGATCGATGTAATAAAAATAGAGGATGTAATTTTTTATAGATTTTAGTTGGTTCGATTCCCGGGTGTGGCAAGCAAATTTTTGGAAATCTTTGAATGCAGTTCTATTTCTTTTCAAAAATAAAGGAATGTTTACTTTGAGAAAAAAATTCTATCTACAATATTAAGAGTAGGTAGGTACTTTCCCTCCAGGTGGCATTACAATATTCCAGCCTGTATAATATAAATCGCTCTTTCAGCATTTCAATTACTCAAACTTGCTTGATGAAATCTTTTTCAATTTTCTTTACATGGTCATAACTTTTTCACTATTCCTCTGCACCAATGTATGAAATACACCTGAAAACCCCGATAAAGCGGATATTAGGTAAGAATAATTTAAAAATAAACATAACCCACCCTCCTTCTGACGCAGTTAGGTAATAAACTAAATGTATCAAAACATTTCACTCCAACTTACTGTCAACTCAACGACGCGCTTTAAAATCAAGCATGTTGCGGAAAACTAATGGTACTAATTTCTTTTAATGGCAACAGTAATTGAAAACTTCATTGACAATTATTAATGAATCTAAATATTATATAAAAGGAGAAACTGACTGACTTACTGACAGATCAACGCACAGCCTAAACGGCTAAACGTAGGCACTTGAAATTTGGAAGGGACGTAGCTTAGGTACCGTAGAGGTGCACTAAGAAAGGAATTTCCGAAATTCCCACGGGAACGGGAATTAGCGGGAAAAACGGGATTCACGCGTACGAAGTCGCGGGCGGCCGCTAGTAATAATATAAATCCTACTAGCTCGATTGATGGTATCATTTAATTTATTTAAACCAGGTTACCTATAATATTATTTTTTTGTTAATTTATGAAACTATCAAATTAGCCCGCAATCCTGAATCCTGATACATAAAGTTAGCCTATTAATTTAACACAGGTACCACTGTAGGTACTCAGTGTTGCACTATCAAATGCAATTGACGCGCCTCTATGCCAGGGTTTTTATGTTCCTGGTCAGGCTATACCTACTTATCTACGTAACCTAAATTGTTTTTTTTTTCATTTTCCAATTAATAAGAAAATGAAGTCTAAAATAATAACCAAATAAGAGCTCGAAGAAACTGTCGTAAATTGTCGTTCATAAAATGACAAGCAAAGCAGGGTGAAGAAGATTAGTATTTAAACAGTAGTCCATATTATGAACAAATCGTATCATGTAATTCCTTCCTGTACTTACCTACTGGGAAATATTTCCCACTTTGATAAAATTTTGCATGCCGTTATGAAGAAAGGGCCATAATTTCCCACAGTAAAACCTCCCTTTAACCCCACTGTTCCAGGATTTAGATTTTTTCAAATTTAATATTATATGCAAAAAAATCACCTTATTATAACAATCAATCTCGTTTTGTATTTATCAAACGTTTTTCCAATTAATTAAGGGTTAAAACATGGTAGAATAATATTTTTATTTACCGTTTTGTATTTGTCAAACTTTTTTCCAATTAATTAAGGGTTAAAACCTGGTAGAATAATATTTTATCTACCGTATCAGAAGTTTCGATGTTTATTTCTTTAGAACATTAATTTAATGTAATATTTTTTTAAGTTTTAAAAGCATTAAAAGGTAGATTAACCGAATGTGTGGAATCGATTTAATTTTCAGTGTTTCGATTCTAACTGATGAGAGATTGATTCAAAGGATTTACTCTATTCACAGATAAAAAATACCAGTGGGTCTAGAGTTTTAGACAAAGTGCACACTAATTAATCGCAAACTAGTCGAAAAGTGGTCGAAAAATCCTTGTTAAAAAGTGCATTTTGTTTAGGGGGCAGCTCTATTGATTTATAAACTCTTTTTTAATAATCTGTGGTATACAGGATGTCCCAGAATGGGTGAATCAAACTGCTAGGGGAGGTAGCTCTACTAATGTACTATCCCTAAAAATATGAAAAAAAAGTTTGTTCGGAATTTTTTTTTATATAAAGTGCTCTAAACTCGAAGTTTAGTCATTATTTTCAAAAGTTTGTTGACAGATAAACGAAGCGATCATGTACAATTAATATTAGTAAGAAAAAAGTACAAATAAACTCCAAACGCAGCAATTATAGCCAGATAACTAGGTAAATACTTAGGCAAAGCTGATTTATTTTCACTTTTTCAAAAATTCTTTTTTGTTTCCTTGTAGCGCTTTATTTTTTTTTCATATTTTTAAGGGATAGCAGCAGCAGTTTGATTCACCCATTCTGGGACACCCTGTATATACAGGGTGTTTGGCGCATCGTGTGCCAAAATGATTTGGCAGATAGAATGGGTCATTTCCTATATTTTCAGCCCCCATAACACGTTCCATGCCAGGCGGCTACTTTTATATTAATTTTTTTAGTAATTTCACCAAAATACCCAAATCGCATCATATAATATCGATTTTAAAAAAAACTACTAGGCGTAGCCTCAAAGTAAATATTTTGTTTTGACGTGCATTGATGTAGGGTTGCATCAAATCTAAATTTACTGGCAAATATCATCTAGTTTTTTTTAAATTCAGCTTTGAAGTTTTCCGAAAAGTTAAAAATGGACTGAACATTTAAGTTTACATGGCTATAAAAAAATAAATAAAAGAGATAGCGATCTTCGGATTTTATCAAAACTTCTCTAGTCTATCCCCATTCAAACGGTATACTAATCTTATTTAAATAATAACAATAACTTCACAAATTCCTTAAATTAGTGCATTGACTCTACTCGGACTGATTTGCGAAATTTGTGTTTATAGCCCCTTTTTGTGTGAATAGCACGTTATTAAACACCTAACAGGTAAAAATTATTTATCTTATGCAATGTAAAAACCTTTTCTCTATCGTTTTTCAATGTGGATTTCTTGAATTTAAAGACGGAAATAATTATTTTGATCGTTTATTAATTATTACAAATTTAGTTCAAAATGACCGCCTCGGCAACGTATACACTCACGACATCTTCTTCTAATTTTGACTATTGTCGTATGCAGCCACATTTCTCTTTTTATTACTACAAAGACTACTTTTTTTCTACTCGTGGATTAGAAGAGATGGCCCTATACAGTGGCCTGCACATTCCCCAGACCTAATTCCGTTAGATTTTTACGTCTGGGGACGAGCTAAAGAAATGGTGTACGTAACGGATTCAAACAATAGAAGAACTACAACAATGAATAAAAAACGCCTTTGTAGTAATAAAAAGAGAAATGTGGCTGCATACGACAACAGTCAAAATTAGAAGAAGATGTCGTGAGTGTATACGTTGCCGAGGCGGTCATTTTGAACTAAATTTGTAATAATTAATAAACGATCAAAATAATTATTTTCGTCTTTAAATTCAAGAAATCCACATTGAAAAACGATAGGGAAAAGGTTTTTACATTGCATAAGATAAATAATTTTTACCTGTTAGGTGTTTAATAACGTGCTATTCACACAAAAAGGGGCTATAAACACAAATTTCGCAAATCAGTCCGAGTAGAGTCAATGCACTAATTTAAGGAATTTGTGAAGTTATTGTTATTATTTAAATAAGATTAGTATACCGTTTGAATGGGGATAGACTAGAGAAGTTTTGATAAAATCCAAAGATCGCTATCTCTTTTATTTATTTTTTTATAGCCATGTAAACTTAAATGTTCAGTCCATTTTTAACTTTTCGGAAAACTTCAAAGCTGAATTAAAAAAAAACTAGATGATATTTGCCAGTAAATTTAAATTCGATGCAACCCTACATCAATGCACGTCAAAACAAAATATTTACTTTGAGGCTACGCCTAGTAGTTTTTTTTAAAATCGAAATTAAATGATGCGATTTGGGTATTTTGGTGAAATTACTAAAAAAATTAATATAAAAGTAGCCGCCTGGCATGGAACGTGTTATGGGGGCTGAAAATATAGGAAATGACCCATTCTATCCGCCAAATCATTTTGGCACACGATGCGCCAAACACCCTGTATATAAGTGAGTGATGAGAAATGAGAAGGACACCGTTGTGGCACTTGTGGCTAAACGCAAACCGCGAAAGCTAAGAAAAAAAAGAGAAGGTTCTTGGCGGGAATGTGAAACTATAGCAGTTTTGTTTTATCGAAAAACTTAAATCAAAAGTCGTTCGTCTAATTTCCTTGTTGGCGCATCTGCATGGGCAAATCAATCTTCGAATCGGTAGGCCAACCCATGCTACGCCGCCACTGGTCTAACCTTCCGCCAAACACCCTGTATTAACCACTAAGTTTTCGTGAACGTGCATGAGTGTGGGCAAATGAAACAAAACAGTGCAGCTGCAGTGTGATTCTTCGGATTCTCTCAAGTAGGTAAGATGAAAGTCTCAATAACGCCACAAATTTTTTGAGACTCAAAGGGTGGGAAGCTATGGAAAGGGGTATCATTTAATATCCTTCATTATATCAATAACTCATGTCCCATCCCACTTGGTCCCATTTTCTAAACTCGTCTCACAACTTGAAAATAGCACAAAATTACGTCGACCTCGAAGAAGAAGAAGGGACGGGAGCTCTAATCTATATCTGTGGACGGGAGCAACATTGGCAACCGCTGGCAACACTGTCGTAGCCATAGACACAGAGATAAGTAATCTGTGACACAGAGTACCTGTCTCCCAGTGTTGTTCTTGATACGGCAATTGCCGTAATATACGGCATTTAGGCCTCTTAGGCACCATAAATACGGTATACGGCAGCACTTCCATTACCGTATCAAAATATACGGCAATTGATTAATGTAGAGTTTTATGAGTTTTTCATGAGTTTTAGTAAACAAAAAAAATATTTCATTTAATGGAACGCACCAACTTGTAAACCATATAAAAGAAACGTCAACATAATTCAACCAAATGCAACCTTATCTCCGAGATGTTAATGTCTAAAATCGTTTGGTCTTCATTTTGGTAGATTCTTCACTTTTATTCGGGTCGGTTCTAGGACTAAACTATTTATTCAAAACCTTTATAAGTGAAGAATAAGTTTAAAAGTAGTAAGTATACGCATAGTACATAATACATCATTTGTATTTTTTTAATTTAAACCTTCCAAATAAACATTTTGCACAATACGGCAATTTTTCTTAGTTTTCCTTAAAAATACGGCAATTTTAGAATTAGAATACGGCAACCCTAAATTTGTCAGGAACAACACTGCTGTCTCCTGTCTCATCTGTCCGCTCCGCTAATAAAATAAATCGCTACATCCCTATTTAATTCCCGGTCGTGTTATTTTTTTGTTCTGTGTTTTGCACCATTGCTCCATTGTAAAATCAATACTCACTTATTCTGCGTTGCTTGAAGATTACCTGCCGTGGCGTGGAATTAAATTCTCAATCGTCTGCTGCTGTGCTGTGTGGTTACTTACGTGACACCTGTGTATTTATCGATCCAAACCATTGAAATAAATATTCATCAATCATGTAAGTAATGTACCTAATTGCTCCAACCAAGGGCCCCAACAGATTAAAGAGAGTGCATGAGTGCATGCATAGAGAGTAATGGCTGTGGTGTTTTTGTCTCAGTGATAAAGTTTTACTAGTATTTTTTATAGAAGATCCTAAATTATGTTCGAAGTTTTTAACATTGATTGACTACCTAGTAAAGAAAAGAGTCAGAGGGTAGTGTTTTGTACCCACTAAACTCCGCTGAAAGTAGCCTCTTGCAGTTTGGTCAGAGAGTAGTTCTTCAGGGTCAGGATAGGTAATCTTAAAATTCACTTTTAGATTTTTATATTCTAATTAACTATTTAGGCAGGTAGGTATAGTTAGAAAATGTTAGATTTCTATGTAAATTATACCCTCAATTTTTCTAATTTGGTGGGTAATAGAGTAAGTAGCATGTGGTGCCAAGAGAAATTCCTCATTATTATTGAAACAATGATTGAATTTTTTATAGTTATGATAGAATTAATGGTACTATTAATTTACATTGGTATTTTAATAGATTGCACAAATCTGATGTGGGCACGGAAACGCAGATAATAATCTTAGCTGTAAACGCTTGTCACATACAGTGTGAGTTTGTGTTTGCCTCAACATTTATTGTGCGACCTAGGGGAAGAGTAATGTTGGGAGGCCCAAGGAAAGGTGGGCGGATGACATAAGGAGAACAACTGGCTCGACCTAGCCCAAGACAGGCATGAGTGAAGCGAGTTGAAGAAGGCTTTTGCCCATATAGGGTGCCACAATTTTATATTTATTTATTTTGCTGAAAAAGTTGTATATTGTTACAGAGATCATGGCTTCAAGAACATTTCGCAAAATTTATGGTGGTGCTGAACTACCCCCACTGGAGGGGAACTCTGATGAAGAGTTTGCACCCCATTACGCGAAAGAAATAAAGTCAAAATTTTCAGGGGTAAGCTTCCTATTTTACTTTACATTTTGTTAAATGCTAGCGTTAAAAATTATGATATTGATAAATGACATCTATTTTTTTGTGCATAAAAAATTATTATTGCTCAGCGCTCAGCACTGTCTCTTAGTTAAGCTAACCGAATTTAATGTTATTATCAGCAAAGCGAAATCTACTACATCTGACACTTGTAGCAACAAGTGTTGTAGGTGTAGTATACCTTTTCCCTTTAAATGCGATCAATTTAATTTTTATCAGCTTTACTTAATAATTTAGCTCATGCCGAGTGTTTCTTTTGTTATTCAAAATGTTCATTTTTTTTGTTCAATAGTTGGTCGTAAGTTCGAATTCGGAATCTGAGCAAGAGGGGCCAGAGAAAAGTGATGATGATTCTTATATGATTCCGGCTGAGACAAAATCAAAAAAGAAAAATAACAAAAAGAAGCAACGACGAGCCAAAAACAAAAATGCCAGTGCTGACATGCCAGAGGTATGATATGTGTAAACAATGTATTCTATGAGTTGTGATAGTTACAGTCTACCATTTTGCTGCTTTTATGTTTTCCCTTCCGGAAATATTTTGTCAATAATTAATAAATTAATTCATGTTGTCATAATATTATTAATTGATTCTTCATACAAAACTCCCATAATCATTTTCATCTCACATGATTTTTAGGATAAAAAGTATCCTGTCTTTTCAAAGTTTCAAACTACATATTATCTTCATGCCATATCTAGAAAAAGAGTTTAATAAAGTTGCTATCCCATGCCCATCCCATCCTTTAGGTAAATATTATGTTCCGAGAACACGAGGCGGCGGCTCGCTCAGTGAATCAATAACGCGCCGGGCCGGTTACCTAGGTTACCTAGACACCTAGCTACGAGTTACCACGCAAAAGCAAAGTCGATACAGACGGTCGCCACGCGCCCCTTCCTCCGGCCGCGCAGTCCGCGCCTGCGCGAATATAATGTGACCTTTTTATTTATTTACTTGTCTCGAAACGATTTTACACGGACTATTAGCGCACAGATTTCATTTTAATACGTTTATCTTCACCTCTAACTTACAATGCACATAGTTTTACCAAATCTTGTAAGTTGGCTTCAATCTACTTATAGTCGTGTTGATTTGAAACTTTTCAAGTGAATATAAACTCGAAAGACTAGTTTATTACTAATTTGGTACTATCGAACGTATTGGGCTACACTTTGGGCCTGTATCCTGTATCCTTTTAGAGAGGTTTGATTGATACTGAACTAGGACTTCATTTAGAAACCGTTTCATACGCATCTACGTATCATTACTCATAGATCTATTAAAGGCTCCACATAATGGCGCACGATCCACGTTTCTTTACGGTTTGTGATTTAGATACGCATAAATTATGCAATGTGGCGCGATGAATATTAACTACATAATATTAGGAAGCTGTTCCAGCGTTTGTAATTAAATAATATCAATTGCTTACCTATAAATAAACCTAATGCCCTCCACTTTCACGATGGTAACTATTCCTTCAATCAAACAGTACTTAGGAGATTAGATTTTTTATTGGTTGAGTAGGAGATTAGATATTTGATTGGTCGTTATTTTTTTTTGTGGGAGCCCCTGTTCATAAGAACTTTATAAGATTTAAATGCATTTAAGTAAACAGTGCCTGTAGGGGCTTAATGTTTAGTGTAACATAAGCTGAGCTTTTCATGTAATGAAATTAAAATTTCAAATATTTTTAGATGGACGAAATAGATAAATCCGTAATGGAAGTAAATGCTCTTCTTGGAAAACCGCCACCAGCGGCTCTGGTGCAGGAAAAAAAAGTGGACCCTAGGAAAGTGCTTTTCTCAGTAAAGGCTAAGCATTTGGACTTTAATAATGAATTAAAAAGGATTTTTGGATCAGAATCCCTTGATGAAGCTCACGGCAAGTATGTATCTTATAGAATGCTCTAATTTCAATATTCTGCCGTTTAATGTTAATGCGACATGCAAGCAGTAATTTAATACGGATCGTTTGACGCTATATTAAAAGATAGACGTTCAATTTCTTGAGTTTTTTCATAATTTATAAAAAACTAATTCACGCTTAATTTCCAGAAAATATCGCCCCCACAATGTAGTCAAATACAGGCGGGCAGCAATAGTTCCTATTCTAGAAAACAGACATTATGTCAGCGTGGGTAAGTTATAATTACCAATTGTTAAGTGTTATTAAAACAATATTATTTGTTCTTTGAATGTGGTTAATGAATGTTTATATATTTTTAGGACTGTCGATGTCTGTCCACCGTCGTGAGAATGATCCGCTGTCATATTTCACCTTTGACCACAACAGAGAGTACCAGGCCATGCACCAACGTGTCCTTGAGCTTGTGACCCAGGATGAAGTGTTACCCCCAGATGATCGGAGGAGCATTCACATTGAGGGAATGTTGCAAGTAAGTGTATTCTGATGATGACTTCTGGGCCTTTACTACCAGGTACTACCAGGCAGGTACTTGCCTACTATTCGAGTGTCACCACATCAATTAATACAATAATTTTTCATAAGAAATAATTTGTAAATTATTAAAATATGCCGTCTCACTTAGCTTTTTTTTAAACTTTTTCAAAGAAGATCTGCAAAGATTGATGTAATCAAAATGAATTTTCTTTAAAATTCTTTGTTCTGCATTTAAACATCACGGAACATGAATACAGTAGTTGATACAGTTTTTTGTAGTCGCTGTAGGCTGGTTTGTTGTCATTTATATATTTTTTTTAATCCTTTACAGAGTACAGATTACATGTTCCGTGCTGAAGAGTACACTGCGGCCAATAACCTGCTAGAGCAAATTATTTCGTATTTGCACTACGTAGCGCATCCGTGCTTCAACTTAACAGATGTAAGTAATATCCTAAACATGGATTCATTTAATATGACATTGCCGAGCTGTTTATGTGTCTAGTGATTTATAGCAAACATATATTCATGATTGCAAATTGAGTTAGGATACCAAGACTGTTCAATTTCTGAGTCGATTTTTATCATGTTATATTTACAAAATTATCAGTTCAGGTTCTATCGGGGCGGATACAAAACATCACAGTTTTCAACATTCATTGCCATTTAGACTGACGAATAACATTTTGCAGCAATCAATCCGCTTGGAGTACAAGTACTTGGAAAACAGGCCTTTCCACATCGCCGTTCTGAAGTATTGCCACATGCTTACAAATAAGGCCTGCCACCGCACCGCTTTGGAGTTGGCCAAGCTGCTCCTAAACCTGGATCCGTCCGATCCCCTGGCCATCATATACGTCATCGACGCCATAGCTCTTCGAGCCAGGGAGCACCAGTGGTTGATCGACGCCATTGACTACTGGAAGCAAGAGCGCGACGCGGAATACTTGTTCAATATTAAGTATTCCTACGCAATGGCCCATTTCCATGTTGCTAAGAAGAACAAGAGTGAGTATTTATTTGTTATGAGAATCCAAACAATATTTTTTTAAATCTAAGTTGGTTTTGTGAATACAATGATCTGCTTTATGCGAATTGTAGACCAGGAGCTAAGCTAATAGACGCAGTGTTCCATAGTTATGTGCAAACTGCATGACACACACTGCATTGTTCATTTTTCGCCGTTATAAAGTTTGTCATTGAATTAAGTGATGTTATAAAGAGTTTACACTGTATATTTTGCTTCTCGTCTTAACTATATTAAACACTTTCAGCTAACGATTTCACCCGAGCCGACGAGCTGCTGAAAGACGCTCTGCTCCACTACCCCACGATCGCAGCCAGGATTTTTGAGAACTGCAAGCAAGATTGCGCCAATCTCTACAACCACGCGTATTTCAGCCTCAGTGGCGAGGACAAGTAAGTACTTTGAAGTTTAAATTGGGTTTACTTTCGATTTTCAGCACAAATAACTTAATATTCCAAAAAAATAAGAAGATTGTTCACATTGTGTTAATTTTGGACATTCATCACGAAGAAAGATTAAACACATTTCAAAAGTGATCACCTACTTTTATAATAATTATTTCATTTGCACAATGAATAAAGAAACGGTTGCATGTGTGTAAAATTTATTTACCCTGCTAAATGAACCCTTGGTAATGAGCTTTGAGACATTATCATCATTTCAGTCACAGGACGTCTACTGCTGAACATAGGCTTCCCCCAATAATTTCCAGATTGTCCGGTAGGTAGCGGCCTGCATCCAGTGCATTGAGACTGATGAAATGAAAATCAGTTGTTTGTTGTTGCCATATTAATGTGTCGCCAAGTCAATTTAAATTGTATCTTTTATTGAATCCCATATTTGTGAGAATAATAATGACTCATGAACAATGAGCGTCTGATAACAAGTTGTAAACTGAATAATTTGTAGGAACATTATTTCATGAATAAAGCAAGTAAAGTACCTAATAGTTAAAACATAACAAGCTAGACTCGATTAAATTCTTGAAACATGTTGCTCATCTCTATCCTCATAACTCATAGTACTGTCCAGGGTCGTCTTTAATCTACTAGGGCCCTGGACACTTAAAGATCAAGGGGCCCTTATCATCTGGAAAAAAGTCTTTGAGCAACCCCTCGGACGCAGGGCCCTGGGCATGTGCCCAGTGGGACAGTACTATCTAACAAAAAAATTGCTGTCGTGATCTAAGCAAAAAGAACCAGTTACAGTCGTCTAAACAATAAATCGATGTAATGCAGGTTCCCTGAGAAGGTGACTACAGCCATGATCCTTCACGCCAAGCTCGTGTGCTGGCGTTGGCGCGAGCCCAAGGTGAAGCAGTGGTTCCTCAAGAACCTCAACGAGCTCGTGCATCAGCTCGACAACGATCCCGCGGTCAAGGTAAGCTTGACACTCTTAGGCTGAGTTGCACCACCTAACTTTGACCGTAACTATAACGATAACCGGTGATTTTTGTATGGAGGTTGACGGATATATAACGTGTGTTACAGTCAAAGTAAGATGGTGCAAACCCTGCCTTAAATTCAAACTCTTTATTATCTTGCGCTTAACTGAGTCAGGGCCTGAGGTAACAGGATGGCTGATATCGAAGAAGGAGGTTAAGGCTTTTATTTTCGCACACCATTGTCTATTAAGCTTTGCAGTTACTCGTGTGTACGTATTTTTCTATGATCGAAGTTAATTATTCACGTGTGTCAATTTTTAAACCGCGCGCAGCGGATAAAAAAAATTTTTTTCTTTACGTAAATCGATAACTTACTGATTCTGAGCCGCTCCTAAAAATGTGGACACTGATTGCAAATTCAGCCTGTATAATGTAGCGTATTGTTCTCTTGCAGGCACGTTCTGAGCAGATCTCCCGCATTCGGCACTCGCTCTACGCTGCATGCCCGGAACAAATTCACCGCCACATGCACGTGATCAAACCCATGGCTAACCTCCTGGTCGAGTGGGTAAGTTTCTTTTAAATACACTATTTATCTTTAAGATCCGTATAGATCGCGCAACCTGTCAACCGCTTTGCAATGGAGGAAAGTCGAACCTTAACTTCGAACTCCTATGTTCTTCTGAATTATTTCGTTGCGGTTCCAAATACAATTTAACTTTCCCCCGGGACAAACTTGACTTTCACTGGTTGGATTTTTATTGGCGGCCAAGCTGTAGATCCTGGCTACACAGGAGTTGCAGCTGTGGGAACGTGAGGTGGGAATAGTCCCGTACTCCCGTTATAGGTCGCGCAACCAGAGTTGAGGCGATCAACACATGCAAATGTTATCTTGTATAAATGAGGCCTCTTACACACAGCTACGACCGACACCCGTCAATACGAATTTAGAATGAAAGTCATGTAGCTTACTTTTACTTATACGTGACGTAAAGTTACGACATAGACTATTTGACACCATTCCCCAATAATTCGAAATCACAACTGTTTTAAGATACTTCATTCTGGTCTTAATAAAAACTTAATTAAATTTAAATTACCTGCAAAATAAGATTTTTGGTTGCATTGTATTTGAAAAAAGTAGTTTAATTGAGTTGACAAAATAGTGATGTCACTTGCTTGTATTGCCATACAAAATCTAAGTCTCGTTTTGACAGTTATAAAAAGTACGTCAAAATTGATTAATGTTGTCAAATAGTCTAAAAACGCAATCGCGTGTTCTTTTTTAAATCGTCGTGGTGTGGGTTGTTTTGTGTGTGAATAGCGCCTTGATTGTGTGTGCGTGTATAGGAGCTGCCAAGGATGACGCGCCAGACCTCGTTTAACCCCATGCCGCCAGCGAACACCATCAATCGGTACCATTACGGCGTCGACTTAGGTCTCGACCCCCGAAACGTGACGCACTATTTGGGACTCTTCAATGCTTTCACGTTAGTATGATGCATCTACGACAGCGAACAGCCGCTACAGTTTGAGCGATATAAATCTGGATATACGGTGGAATTTTTGATAAATTATTATCCCTAAAACGACATCACTTGCGTATCATAATTTAGGCTAGATGTTTGCTTGCGTAATGCATTGTTAGATGTTTTTGCCGAGAAAATTTTTCTCGGTCGTTTTTATAGTTTTTAAAAAAGTACATGTGTAGAACATAATTATTGTTAACTTTCTCATTTTGAGAAAGTATTTTTTTATTGCTTAGTAATTCACTTTACTATCACCACTATTTCCGCTCTTTGTACTTTCGTCTTCTGGTATATTCGTGTAATTTGCCAAAATAAGTATTATGAAACGCGCTTCGTGGCATGGTTAGCGACAGTAATTACTAATTATGTACATAATTTTTATGTGAAACATGGCAGAAAATGCCAATGAGCAGGGTCAATGTACTTTTACTCCGATTTATTTCGCTCAAACCAAATCGGCGAATCAATAGTAATTTATTTTCAAATAAAATGTTGATTTTAAACAAAGTACTTTTATTGTTTTAACACGACGAATTGTTAAAATACATTTCGCCCAAATACTGATGCAACGCGATGAGTTAAGGCTGGCGTTTTTTAGCATTGTCAACGATGTTATATTTTATATTACCGAAATATCATTATTTACCAGGTTGGTAAAAGCTAGCAGTGAGTGCAGGTTACCCATTTTTCCAATTCGCACATTATAATTAAATTGTTCTATTTCTACTGTTATTCATATATTTCCAGGATGTTAGGGTTATGGTCATGGTCCAAAACCACTGTCTTAGTTTTCTTCAACCTGTCGTTGATAATAGAGACTTAATTCCCTAATAATTATGGATCCTGTTCTGACATTAAATGTAAACAGCCTTAATTTTGAGTGTATCTTCAGTTTTTGGTAATGATGTCGTTGTCCAGTATGTTAGTTCTAACTGCACTGGATAAAACAGTACTACTATAGTAAAATAGAAAAGTAAAACTTCTTTAGAGCGAGTATCCGCACTTCTACTACAAAAATTCTTATTGTATTTTGCTTTGACAACGTGAAATACTTTTCATAAGCTGCCAAATCGCGATTTTTATGTTATTAGAGATTTGTGACGTCATTTGTTTGCAACTCAATCTCTGTATAATCTACCTATTTTGGTTTTGTCTTAGAGTACCTTCTGTACTCGCCACTCTGCCCAGTGAAGCTGGAAAAATTCTTACAGCTACCAGCGCGCGGCCCTTGAAAAATTCACGTATAATAGAGATGGCGGTTCTGTTCACGTCTGTTTCAAGACAAAAACCAAGATGTTTTACTTTTCTTTACTGTGTAATTGTATGTTCGTGAATGTCAGTAGTTAGATTGGTGTTTTAAAATAATACCTTTAGAGGGATTGATTTAGATTTAACAACAGTGCCGTTGTGTACTAAAAGAGATCGGGAGTTATGTTAGAGGAGAGGAGGTAATAACAAAATACTCTAAAAAAGGTTCCGAGTTTCTGGAAATTAAACGTCATAATGGTTTATAAAGGTGTTATTTTGAATTCGGTTTTTAATTCGAGTCAATGTTTGAGCCATATTTGCTATAGGTAGCGAATTATCATTTGGACAATTCGTATAGTTCATTATTTGTATAGTTTTTTTTATGATGACTCGAATTAAATGTCAAGTATAGTTGTTGTTCTACGTAGGACAGATTTTTCAATTACTAATAGGAAAGAAATAACAATCGCCTTTTTCGTGAATTGAAACTTGACAATTGAAAAATCAATCCTTCATTGTTCGTGTAATATAGTGCCGTCGCACACCCGGCTTATAATCGAGTTTCAGTACTAAGACTCAAGGAAATCAGTAAAGTACTATGATAGTTAAGTAAACCCTTATAACTAATAAAGATCTTTTTATTTATTTGTATAGTTATTTGGCAGGAGGTAATGTAACGTTACTGAGGGTAGAGCATTATTTACGTAACCGGGTGTGCAGCAGCGCAGTATAACAGCATTGTGATATTTCATGATAATGCTACAATTTAATTATTGACATATAAAATACCAGTCAATTTCCTGTGCAATACGTGCCAAGTTACAATCCGCACGCTGCTAATTTCAAGCCAATCACGAAAGTCTCGTGTACAAGGCAATAGTTGCACGATAATGAAACAAAATGATTTCGAAGTAGCCCGAAAAAATGGTGGTGTTACATTCAGATAATTTTCATTGAGGGGATACATTAAGTAAAAATCTACATTTAAACAAGAATGTTCATCACAGGGTTAATATTACTTATGCCAGCGAAATCAGCGCGTTATGAAAGGAACCTACTTTAAAGCGCTGGCCAAGCGAACGCGAATTTTAAATGTTTTTACCCTCCTCCCGGTGCTCATAGAAACTGATCTCGATTTTTTCTCCTGAAACGGAGGTTTAACGGAGTCTGAATCTTTAAATTGGTTTTATAAAAGAAATATGAAACCTTTGGTAAGAAAATTAAAACCCTACATGTAAATCAAGTGAATTGGTATTATTATGGCTTTGCGAGCAAAAGTAATGTTTTATAATAAAACTAGCTGACCCGGCGAACTTTGGCAATAAATAAGCAGACTTTTTTTTTATTTCGAACGGGATAAAAAGTTTCCTATGTCCTTCTCCTGGCTCTAAACTACCTCCCTGACAATTTTCAGCTGAATCGGTTCAGCCATTCTTGAGTTATAAGTGGAGTAACTAACACGACTTTCTTTTATATATACCTATAGATAGGTACGTTTGTAAAGCGCATAACCATTTTGTGCAAGAGTTCAGTGATGAGTAATTTTCATACAATTTCTAGATGCACAGTCGCGGCGCCACTAACGTGACAAACGCGATTGTGTTGCATTTCTAGAAATTGTATGAAAACTAGTAGTGGCGCGACTGTAGCGCATTCTCACGCCTCTAATTTGAAGGCGCCCTAAGTTTTGCTGTCGTCATGCGCTACGAAAACTCCGTTATGCCTCCGCACGCATTCTCGTGGGAGAAAAGCGGATGAAGAGATTAAATGTTATCCAAGAAATCCGAATTTTTGGGTGCGGAACCAGCGTTCCCCTCGATCCCCAATTTGTTCCATTGGTAAGTGCTTCTGTTGTATAAAGTTCAATAAAATTGTTTGTAGTTTCGTGGCTCTACTAAAAACGTAACCAATAAAACCAAATACATTTTTAGCACTTATTCTAACGACACTTTGTATATAAGGTGGCCGGAGTAGTAATGCCCATAACTAAAATTTACTTACTTCCTAGATTACAAGCACTAACCAATACGTTAGATAAATAAGCTTATTGAAGCTTTTTCGCTTTGTTGGGGTTTCGTGCAAGCTTGGGCCTTAATAACTTTACCTGTCTCTGCCTGTCACAGGCAATTTCCACAAAAGTCAATAATTGATATTTAATGGTGATCCCAGAAACATATTTTTTTTAAATAAGGAGGCAAATTACGGGGCAATCAATTGGCAACTTGAAAAATTAACGTTTTCCGGTAAGTATATAAATTGGTAAATATTTTTAGAAATTATCTTTATTAGGTAAAATTTATTAAAATTTAGCACATTCAGACTTGTGATGTGAGTAAATGTACAGAACCCACTGCACTCGGCCGATGTTTGACTAGGTAAATGTAAGACTAACAAACTCAATGAGTATTTTGTAACATCACCATTTTCCATCGCATTCATATACTTACCATCATCTCGCTGCACGTGCTTGTTAATATCTAATGTATTTAAGTATTTATATATGTATTTAGTAAGCACAACATTTCAAAGCCGCAGACCCGCTTAGATTTCTTAAAAAAATGCAGTTAATAGCGATATAATGTCGACGACTAATCTTTTGCTATGTTACTGTATGTATTTATAATATTCGTAATGTTTTTATATTATTATTTATTGTTATGTATCGTATGCTTATGTTAAAATGCACCACCCTCAAGACCATTTAATTTTGTCCTAACTCTGAGATTCCCAAAATGTAAGTAAGTCGCCTCCAGGGATCCGTGGGAAACAAAAGTTGCGGTCAAATACCAGTACATGCCTTGTTACTTGTTAGGTCTATTCCATTTTGGAGTCCTTTGATGGTGTGCGTCAGGAACTGAAAACGTTTGGGAATCTCTGGTAGCTGACTGCAATTAATGTGCTTATAATGTCACTTTATGCTTTACTTTGCTCTTGTAGTGTTATGAGTAGTTTTTTTTTTATTTCATTTTGCTTGCTTCTTGGTTTTATACTCGTATGTGTACTCGTATATGCGCAAATAGCGTTTAAATCAGCTTATAATTTTCTTGTGGCAGGCGTTTCATGGGTCAGCCTGAACTTGGCTTTGTGGCCAGTGACGCAGAGGACACTGACACCGAGAACCAGGGACAGGTGCCTGAGGGCCAGGTGCCTGAGGGTCAGGCTTCTGAGGGCCAGGCTCCTGAGGGTCAGGCTTCTGAGGGTCAGGCTCCTGAGGGTCAGGTTTCTGAGGGTCAGGCTTCTGAGGGCCAGGCTCCTGAGGATCAGGCTCCTGAGGGCCAGGCTCCTGAAGACCAGGCTCCTGAAGACCAGGCTCCTGATGGCCAGGCTCCTGATGACCAAGCCCCCGACGGCAACAACGCTCCAGGCCAGGCCCCGGACGGCCAAGTGCCTGTGGTTGCGGCCCCGCCCCCGGAGGGACAGGGTGCCGGCGGGCAGGATCCTGGTGATGACCAAGGCGACCAAGAACCTTCACAGAACCCTGGTGGTCAAGATGGTCGACGTAACGATGACGACGAAGAAGACGACGAGGACGACGAGGACGATGATGACGACGACGACGACGACGACGACGATGACGACGACGACGACGACGAAAATCCTGATGACGATGATAATAACGATGATCAAGAGCAGTTTGATGAGAATCAAGATCACCGCGGCGACGATGACGACGCTCCGGAAGGCGAAGCGGAGGACCCCGACCGCGTGGCGCGCTTGGAGGCCTTCATGGCGTTCAGGAATCTTCTATTGCAGGCTGCTAATTTGCCACCCGATGACCAGCTCGATGCAGACGATTGGGATTTTGTTCTTCCGGGTCTTGATGATGAAATCGGAGATGAGATAACTCCGCGATAAATATTTTACGGAGCTCGGAGTTAGCTAGCCCCATGTTAGACTTAAATTCCGAAAAACCTTTTTATTTTTTCAATTTCGGGCTATAAGCGTAACATCATAAAAAGTCACGATTTTGTAAACATTCCGGAAGCAGGTTGCCCGGCAATTCGGGTATTTTTACATAAACGTATTTAATATTAAAGATCTCAGTTTGGAGACATAAATCGTAAACTGATTTATAGTCTTCTCAAGTATTATTAGGTGTTTACTTATGAAATTGCCATTTTTTATTGTGAATTTAACCATGAAAATTTTGAGAATTGATATCAGTAAAATACAATTTTATGCGTAGATGAAAGTTCTTTATGTCTTTGAAACCACAGATCACCCCCTTTGAAACAAACAATTAAAAATGAAATAGCTATGTAATGAATGTATTCCAATTTGAAGCTCACAAACATGAAATATCATACAATTTCATAGACACACACTTGTGTCTCTTTACGATCTGATTTAGAGCTTGAGTTTATATCACACTTTGTTTTTATTGTTGTTCACTTTCAAAGTTATTAGTTTCGCTCATTTCGGCCAGGGTACGTGCATTAATTAGGTTCCTTTTTGTTATCCCAAACTTTTCACAGCCTAGTGTTTTTGACTGTGTGGGAAACTTATTTTTAGTTTTCATATTACTACTATGTTTTGGCAATTAAAAATTGCTGGTTTTGTTTACGATGTGCATGTTAGTTATAAGTAACACTATTTATCAATGGTATATTGATATGTAATAAGGAATCTCAAAAATGAGATTTTAGCGTCGGGTATGTACCTAGATGAAGGATGGAAAGACATTTGGAAAACCAAAGATTTATTTTTTTGAAAAATTTTACCGCCTATTTTATACATATACACACAGTGTGTGAGCAATTGAGAATTGCATGTTTTTTTACTACTATTTTTAAGGAAGATAAAACAATATAATAGCCACGAGGTAGTTTAGTCATTTATTTATTTTTTAATTACCTACGTGGCTGGATGCAAAATAAGACTTGTTTTGTTTTGCTTTAGGTAAGTACAAATTATTATTATTATTAATTCTTTAGACTTTGGAACTTTGTTTACATTAAACACATTGTTGATATCGTGTCAAGTTTTTGATCGCTTAAAGCTGCTTTTTAGACTACCGCTTGACACTAATATTGGTATGATTTTTTTTGTGATGTGTTATCAAGCAGGCACAGCACAATTTACAATTACGTGTGCCAGTGTATTCTAACGAATTGTAATAGAAATTACAGCACAAAATATTTTTTTTTTTTAGTTAGTAAGGAAAGGGGCTTGAAATGACGCTGAAAGAGATATGTTTTTTGGGCGTTTTCCCGTATTTATGTTGCGTCGAGGCAACTATTGTATACCGTATTATGTGTCTATTTGTACCGAGTCCGACGACTTGTCGGCTAGTTGTTAACGTCTATATTTATCTTATTTATATCTTAATCAAATACGAAGATCATGTAATCATAGATTTAATAAAGACTTCATAGTCAAATCGCGTTTCATTGCTCTATGCGATAGCTTAATAAATCACGCTCCAAGAGTTATGAAAATATATATAGTTCCAAAATACTGGACTGTCCTGTCGATGACATTGACAGTGGGGCGCCACCGTCAATACCGGATCGCTGGTTCAGATTTTTGCCATGTTGGAAACCATATAGTTGAACGATGGTAGCGCCCCCCTGTCATTGAGTTTGGCGGGACAGTTCAGCGTGGGTCATCTATAGTTCCAAAATACTGAACTGTCCTATGCATGACATTGACAGTGGGGCGCCACCGTCAATACCGGATCGCTGGTTCCGATTTTTGCCATGTTGGAAACCATATAGTTGAACGATGGTAGCGCCCCCCTGTCATTGAGTTTGGTGGGACAGTTCAGCGTGGGTCATCTATACTTAAGTTCTCTATGAATTGACAGTGTCATGGTCATGATAAGGTTCATGCGGGTCTAGTCAAAACGCACTTTAAAATCGCAAACCCATCGCAAACCAGTCGCAAACAAATAAACAAATCGCAAAAGAGGTCAATAACAAAAAAGGCTTAGTCAAACGGCAAAAAATCGAATCGCAAAGCCCTACCTATCGATAATCGAAAGACTGGATTGAAATTTACCATACAAAGGCTTAGCCAACATGCATTTAAGACTCAATCAAAATCGAATCGAATCGCAACACCCGCCATTTTCATTGCGATTACTAAAACCCCGGTGATAAGCTTCGATTCGATCGAAAACCAATAGGGTGAGTTGCACCACCTAACTTTGACCGTAACTATGACGTTAACCGGAGTTTTTTGTATGGAGTTTGACAGATTTTAGACGTTTGTCAAAGTTAAACTAAGATGGTGCAACCCACCCTAAGGCTGTTTTGACAAATCCGTATCGCGATGTCGTTTTGACAGTTAGTTTGACAGCGAAGCATAGACATAAACAGAGAGCAGAAAGAAGGAAGAAACAAATTAAAAAAAAATAGCTAAAAAAAGTAAAAACAATCGCAAAGTCATAGACATTTTTTAACTTTTTTTCGATTTTGAATGAACTTTTATATCGCCGCGTCGTTGGTGGTTCAATGTGCATTTTGGCTGCCATTTTCCGATCGAATCGAATTACTGGTGACGCGGCGACTGACATTAGTGAAAACTTCCTATTGGTTTGCGATGGCATTTTGACTAGACCCAATGGTTGTTATTTCAAAAAGAGATTGTGAGATTGATAAATGTCCTCAGATTAATACTAATAAAATTCAATATATATCTTTGTTGCCATAGGATTTTACCAACCGTAGCACCAATTTCTCTATTTGCAATTTGAGGCAAACATGTTTCACAGTCATCCTACGTCGATATTTTGTATAATTGCTACAGAATTTTGTGAAAGATTTTCATTTTGTGGCCTCAGAAGTGAGTATTAGATCATACATTATTATTATTCTATTGAATTTCTTTTTTCTTTTTCCATCGTCGCCTTGTTATCCAGTTTCGTATTGGTTCGTAAAGTATTGCAAACACCTAGGTACTAAGATGTTTTTAGGTACTAATAGTACTATGAGTAATAGTAGTGTGGCCATTGTTTGTAGGATCATAATTTGTAGGCACCTAAGTGCTTACTTGTACGTACCTATATGCGTCAAGCGAATATGCATCTTAGTTTCGTTGAATAAATATTTGAAATACTGCCACATTAATTCCCTTCAATAGGTTTACCTTGAGTGGGTAACTAATGTCATGTTAATATTTTTTTAGCTATATTGTCCCTGTACCTAAGAAATGTGCTATGTTTGCACGAAAACGCGGCAACGGTGGTGTACCACATATTCATAATGCTGTGCTACACCATGCCTCTGATGGGGGCCATCCTGGCCGACAACTTTATTGGACGATATAAGTATGTAGATTTAACACATTGAGGTAATTTGCAGCTGTTATAAGTACCTACTCATGTTCTTTTTTGTATACCATGCACTTTATGGGGACTATCTTTGCTCATAGCTCATAGAATGCAGACTACGAGTTAATATCGAAAATATAAAATATCGCGTAACAATGGCATTTTTCTGGGCTTATTCCACTATTCCCCATTGACAATCCCCGTCAACGGGGATTAGTGAACTTTTTGTTCACTATTCCTCGTTAACGCCAATTGGAGCTTATAATGTTAAAAATAAAATCCTATTATAACGGGGAATAGTGAACAAAAAGTTCACTAATCCCCGTTGACGGGGATTGTCAATGGGGAATAGTGGAATAAGCCTTTTTCTGTTAGCAGGCTCTGTAGGCCTACTTAATGACGACAAGAAATGGCTACATTTTAAAATGAAATATTGTTTTCAGGGTCATATTATATTTCTCGATAATTTATCTGTTCGGTACCATATTGACTTGCTGCTCTGCTATACCGCCTCTTATGCTACCGCCTACGTAAGTGTCATTTTATTTTTTGGTAAGAGTAGTAAGTACCTAAGATAGTTACGAACGAACCATAGAAAATAGTGGCCTTTATCCAGCACAGCTACGAAAGGGGTGTTTATAGTTATAAAACCATCCTGTAGGTTTAACTTTAGCCAAAATCCATGTTGATCATGCTAATCTGATCGAATCTATTAGTTAGGTAGGTACTACAATCTTTGGACAATCTCACACAGCGCCATCTAGCCCCAAAGTAAGCAATTAATATGCTTGTGTTATGGGTGCTAGCTTAACGGATATACTACTTATATACTTTTTTTTTTTTTTTTAATACATAAATATTATACATAGTAACACCCAGACCCGTCACAGAAATTAAAATTCATCATTTCAATTTCTGCCCGGCCGGGAATCGAACCCGGGACCTCTCGGCATAGTAGTCCGTTCTGAACCACTACACCAAACGGCCGACAAATACAATGGACACTTGACTTGAATAGGATGGGGTAATATAGGCTTACTGATTGTATCATTAATATGCAAAGCTTACCTTTGATCGTGCGACCTGTACCTACCTATATTAGTTACTTGGATACCTTTTACTTAGCTAGCTGGCAAGTCAAGTCCGTCTCTGATTGCTTAGGCCGGGCCAATAATTGGCTCTTGAATATTGCACTGAATCCTATTTAGATATTATTCTAATGAAAATATCCTGGCTTTCCATTTGACTCTATGTACCTACTTGGTTAAAAGTTACAAGGTTTCTTATCTTAGTTTATGAATCCTTGAAATTATACAGGTCAGGTGACAGGTCTTCATAATGTAAGGCCTAAAAGGAGATGGCCTAGATATGGTTCTATTGGCGCGGAATTTAACTTAAGTAACGATTTTTTCTTAGGACCACTTCGATGATTGGTTTGGCGTTGATTGCTACTGGGACTGGAGGCATCAAGCCTTGTGTTGCGGCATTTGGGGGCGACCAGGTAGACAGGTCTTTTTTGTAACATTACCTATATTCAATTTTATCATCTTAATTCTTGAATAATAGGTATAGGTATAGTTAGCGAAAGCGTTTAAACGTGTACAAACGGCCACCTTGCTTTTGATCTTGATATTTCGTTGTAGTGTGTGGTGTGGATTGTGGTTCATCTTTCCTACAGTCTCACTCGAATGCTTTCGCTTCGGTGTTACGCTTGAAAAAAAGACAGTAGATGGCGCTACTAGTATTAGTGTGATTGGTAAAATGAACTGAAACTGAACAAAGTTGCAAGTAGAGACATAAAATTATTGTTTAGTAGTAAATATGATTAAGTACGAGTATCCGAAATGTAATTCTTGACTGACAATTTTATTTGACTGAAACCAATCAAGTCTCATTATCTATTTTGAAAGGAAAGTAAAAAACAGAAACTACTGAAAAATCTGAAATTACATAAGTACCTATGACGCTTTCAAGCAGGAGTTAAGATTTTAAAGCCATAAGATATTTTGGAATAAAGAAAATTCTGGTTTCGGAATACTTACTGTTGCTTCTAGTATAACCAACTAGGGTGTTGTTAGGTAAGTAAATGGGTATATGAGCCGACACTAGCCCATGTTAACATGGGCATATAAATAGTATGGTGAAGTCAGAAAGTTGATATCTTCATTTTAATTATTTTAATTTTCATACAAAATAAATTTTATAAAACCCGATTTGTATGAAAATTAAAATGATATCAAATTTCTGACTTCACCATACCATTTATATGCCCATGTTAACATGGGCTAGTGTCGGCTCATATACCCATTTACCTAACACCCTGTATAGTTAGAAGAATGCCCAAAAATCGACCTACCATTACCCACTGTGTCCTACAGTTTCGCCTCCCAGAGGAGAATCAGAGACTGCAGAGGTTCTTCTCCACTTTCTACTGCACAGTGAACCTGGGCGGGTTCATGGGCATGATCGTGACGCCTGCGCTGCGCAGGAGCGTCATGTGCTTCGGCGACGACGCGTGCTACGCGCTGGGCTTCGGCTTCCCGGCGCTGCTGGTGCTCATATCCATTGGTCAGTACTCGCATCAGTTGGAGACTGCAGAGGTTCTGCACTTTCTACTGCACAGTGAACCTGGGCGGGTTCATGGGCATGATCGTGAAGCCTGCGCTACGCAGGAGCGTCATGTGCTTCGGCGACGACGCGTGCTACGCGCTGGGCTTCGGCTTCCCGGCGCTGCTGGTGCTCATATCCATTGGTCAGTACTCGCATCAGTTGGAGACTGCAGAGGTTCTCCACTTTCTACTGCACAGTGAACCTGGGCGGGTTCATGGTCATGATCGTGACGCCTGCGCTGCGCAGGAGCGTCATGTGCTTCGGCGACGACGCGTGCTACGCGCTGGGCTTCGGCTTCCCGGCGCTGCTGGTGCTCATATCCATTGGTTAGTACTCGCATCAGTTGGAGACTGCAGATTTTTTTGAGGTTCTTCACTTTCTACTATACCTAACAGTAAACCTGGCCAATTTTATACGGTAAATGTCTTATTAAAATAATAATGAAGTAACAAATAATAACATTTTATTACGATAAATGAGGATAAAAACTCTCATTCATCTAAATTTAGAAATTTTTAACAACGTTTTGACATTAATGTCATAAGATTTTTGCCTCACTTTTGAAGCGTTTATGAAGACTAATCCATCTAACTAGTTAGGCTTTATTATTCTAAGCTTTCAGCTATCTATGTGGCTATTTGATCAGAAAATGTAAGGAGGTTCATAAAAACAGTTGTGTAATAAGAAATATTTTTTCTTCTTCTTATTTACTTAAGGCGATTAGAGTCCTCAATGACCTTGGGCGTTTGACCTTCACGCCGCGCGAAACACCCGCGCACCCCGCATGAAAACTCCGATTTGACACCGATCAAAATTACACGGGCATAGGTAGATACAGAATAGAAGCTCTTTTTTCATGACATTACTGCCTATTATTTTAAACTTGAATTGATGAACCTTGATGACGGTGTCATTTAACTCAGGCGTAAAGGTATTTAATAAAAATAACACAATCCATGAACATTTTGTACGGGATATTTTTTCGTAAATTTTCTAATGTTTTTGTTGGTTCAGTCGTTCTCGAAATTTGAACATGTAATATGTAGGTAACTTCGTGTGGAATCTTGCAATTTGAATTTGTTAGACCAACTTCCTGACGACAACTGTAGGAACACATAGTAGTATTGTCTATGGTTTAAAAAAGCAATGTTTCTTCTTTTGTCTATTGTCATTCTCTTTGTGTCACTTATGAAGAATAAACTGAAAATGTTTAATCTCGTCTTTTTATGAGAAATCCTTCAACAACTGATTGAGTTAAAATTTTGGATATACATGTAATTCGGATGATAATGCAATATTGTGATGACATGGAGTCGATCTGATGATAGAGCTGGAATGCCAGTGGCCCCATGCCCCATAGCAACTCCGGGATTAAACGATTCCATAGAGTTTAGGCTCGTTTGAATTGTATTTATTTATTTATATAAATACTAGCGGCCGCCCGCGACTTCGTACGCGTGGAACTCGTTTTACTCCTAGAGGTGGAGTTTCGTAAAATCCGCTCTGAGCATCTATTGCGCATACATTTTAAATTTCAACTCTCTTACTTTAAACACATAGGACTTTCATAATATAAACTTCCAACCCTCCTTATATCTCCTTAGCCCCCGTAGTTGATTTCTAATGATACATTTTCAGTATATATACCACCACCACCACCACCATTTCAGCCATAGGACGTCCACTGCTGAACATAGGCCTCCCCCAATTTCAGTATATATGTTACGGCTAAAGATAGTTGTGAACATAAACTTAAGTTTAGCCGGCTAAACTTAAGTTTATCTTCGAGAAGCAGCTAAAGTTCGATAGCATGTTAGTTTGCGTCGTGATATTCCATCTTTAGACGGCTAATGTGCACATTAGCCAAAACGAAACGGCTAAAAATGTATTCGATGGGCGCGCCAGGCCGGCGGAGGGCTTGAGGGGGCGGTGGGGGGACAACGCGCGCGCAGTTTTATTTTGTTTTATTTTGTAATTTTAAATACCTACAGAAAATTCAATTGTAATGACCAAATGGCTCCTTATTATTTTATTTTAATGATTAGGTAGATATTATTATAAGTGACTAATATTTTGTTATTGTAATAATTGTAATTTTGAATACCTACATAGGTACATAAAAGTATGTGTAATGAAAGTGATTATTTTTTAACACGTTCCGCCGCGGTAACGGCACATACAGTAAAGGAGGAATTTATTCATATTATACGGGTCTCGCCGTTTTCACGAAAATCAATCTAAAAAACACTACGGCAACAACCGTCGATTTTACATTAGAGTTTCATAGAGAGCAGACTTGTTGTTGCAAAATATTGTGAACAATAGTACGGGTATAGGTGTATGAAACATTTATGTGAAGATTGTTAGTGTCATATTGGACTGGAGTACAGCGTCGGAACGTGTTAATAAAGTTTTCGTGTCAAAATAGTAAACATTATTACATTGTTTCCTTTTCCATTTCCTTCTACATTTTTAGCCAAGGGCCTGCGGTTACACTTAAGTTTAGCCGGCTAAAGATAGAAGAAACTAACATTAACACCTCGTCGAAGATAAACTTAAGTTTAGCCGGCTAATCTTAAGTTTATGTTCACACCTATCTTTAGCCGTAACATATATACCACCACCACCACCACCATTTCAGCCATAGGACGTCCACTGCTGAACATAGGCCTCCCCCAATGCTTTCCATGTTGATCGATTGTAAGCAGCCTGCGTCCAGCGCTTTCCTGCTTCCTTTACGATGTCGTCGGTCCACCTTGTAGGTGGAAGTCCCACGCTACGTTTTCCGGTACGCGGCCTCCATTCCAGAACCATTCTGCGCCATCGGCCATCAGTTCTGCGTACCATGTGCCCTGCCCATTGCTACTTCAGCTTGCTAATCCGTCGGGCTATGTCAGCGACTTTGGTTCGTTTACGGATCTCATTTCTGATTCGATCTCGCAAAGAAACACCAAGCATAGCTCTCTTCATAGCACGCTGTGCAACTGAGCTTCTGTATAAGGCCTATAGTGAGAGGCCACGTTTCCGAGCCATAAGTTGTCACTGGTAACACACATTGGTTATACACTCTAGTCTTCAGGCATTGAGGTATTTTGGACGAAAAGATGTTGCGTAGTTTCCCGAAAGCTGCCCAGCCGAGTTGGATTCGACGATTGACCTCCTTCTCGAAATTGGACCTACCTAGCTGGATCGTTTGTCCGAGGTAGACATACCTACTTGTCGACAATCTCGAGAATTGAGCTCCCAACTGAAACTGGGTAGGGCGCAACATAGACATTCGACATAAGCTTCGTTTTGTCCATGTTCATCCTCAGGCCTACCTGTTGGGAAAATCGATTAAGGTCTTCGAGCATTGTGCCAAGATCTTCCAACGATTCTGCCATGACCACAATATCGTCGGCAAACCGATGTGTACACAGTACCACAGTGTACCGAACAGTATACGTACACCTCCACAATATCTAGAGATCATAGTTAGCATACATTTTAACTTTCAAGTCTCTTACTTTAAAAACCGAGGACTGCAATACAAACTTCTAACCCCCTTTTTAACTCCCATAAGGGTTGAATTTTGCAAAATTTCATCTTAGTGACTACCTACGTTCTAAAAGGAGGTGTACCTATTCCACTTTGATCACCTGGCTTTGATCAGCCAGGTGATCAAAGTGGACTTACAGCGACAATTTAGTGTCCTTTGAATTTATTCTGTGCCTTTGATCACCCATGGATACGATGTCATGGGTGAGCCAAGTGGACTCTAGTTAAATTATTATTTTAGTGTCCTTTGATCATCTACAAACAAATCACACCTCCTCTGAATAGTCACATGTCCAATTGTTGTACTACATATTTTGTTTTGTAACATTTTTGATATTTTCTATAAACCGCAATAAACAAATTGGACATGTATGTGACAATTCAGAGGTATGATTTATTTATAGGTGATCAAAGAACACTAAAAAAATCATTTAACTGGAGTCCACTTTGATCATCTTGGTGATCAAAGCAAGGTGGAATAGACCATTAACCCCTATGAGAACTCTTTTGAGACTTGTAGTTTCTGAGACTTCGTGATGAGTGAGTGAGTCACTTAGTCATTCAATGACCTTTCTTTCTACTAAAATTATACGTACCTATAGTAATTATCATTAAAATCAAATAAGTAAGTATCTACCAACCAAAGTAATTAAAATAAGACCTTACCAAAAAATTAACAAATTACATAGGGGAAGCCCGGGCAAACCGAATAACCCAGGTAAAGCGGATAAGCGATTTTTCTGGAACACAATAAGAGATGGCTTTACAAGTTGCGGCTGCGTAGGCGAGTGACCCCTCTGACTACGCCATGACAGTTGATTCAAAGCGACTGGTGCCTTTCGTTTATTTTTGTGACAAAAAAATTGTTTAGTGTGTTCTTCTTACGATTTTCGATCAGGTTTGTTCTCATTTCATTTGTTTTTACTGTTAGCTAACCCAAGAACGATTTAGTTTTGCAAATTAACAATGTTTTCTAGTAATATTTGTAATATTAGTATTACATTAAACCGGTATTGAAATGTTAAGAAAAGGCATGTTTAGAAATACACGTTTTGGGCAAAGCGGATAGGGCAAAGCGGATAACTTATCTTTGTATTGAGTAACTTGTATTTTATTTTTCTTTTCTTTTCTTTTCAGAATAGTGTTTAGGTATAAACGTAAAACAAATAAGAAACGTAAATGGTATTAACTTCTACACCAGTTAAAAGCAAACAAGCAATAAAATGCAAAAAAATGATATTAAAATGGATCCACCCATAGAGGACTGGATCCAATGCTCAGAGTGCCACCGTTGGGCACATTAAAATTGTACGTTATTATGATGGACTTGACAGTTATTTCTGCGATGACTGTCAGGAGTTACTGCCTAATATGCTATACCCGACGTAGCTTATCCACTTTACCCGACCGGGTCGGGTAAAGCGGATAATGGAAGAGGTTTAGAAAAAGTAATAATTAAGTATGAAGATATTATATTTTGCTACTTTTAACTTTACAATTGCAATTGTGATTATATGTGCCATAAATAAATAAATGAAAAATAAAGGTTGTTCCTAAGTTCAGTATTTCTGTGTTATTTTTTTGTTTTTCCTTAACTTATCCGCGCTGCCCGGGCTTCCCCTACAGAAAACAAAAACGAAGTAGGTAATTCTTATCCTATTTAACTACAATCGCCCACGCGCCCATCCCATTTGTCCGCCGCTGAACCGTACCCTAATATTCATCTCGGTAGATGGCGGCACTTAATAAGAATTTGCAAGGAAGTTTGTAAAAAGTCACTAATTAACACTTTGATTTGCTCGTTTAAACACAGTGAATGATTCAAATAGGTACATACAGTGAATGGTTTAATTACATAAAATATCTTTATTTATTAAATTTTCAATATTATGATTACGAAGAGCGTTATTCATAGTACATGACATTGTAATATTTAGTTACTAATTTACTAATGATGTCGATAGATGGCGTTTGACAGCTTTGCCTTCATGAATATTTACGTACCTCAAAAATTTTTGTCAGGCGCAAGAAGATTTTAACCAATGACGATAGATGGCGCTTTTCCACGTCTTATGAAAATCCCAAATATTTTACGGGACCCTATTTTTTTCCAAAATAACTATGTTACTCGTGAGTTATGTAGCTTTCGAATGGTGAAAGAATTTTTAAAATCGGTCCAGTAGTTTTTGAGCCAATTTCGTTAGCTGCAACCGGAGGTTCCAAGAAAAAGCAAACTTTATTTAATTAAATTTAATTTAAAAGAAAGAAATTACAATAAAAGTAAAATTAGGTAAGCTAGTGATACCGTCTCGAAGTGTGAAACAAATATGACTATAAAATAATTGGTAAAATTAATGAAACGTCGCCGCTGTCGTCATGAGAGGCGCATTTTGCTGATGCTGTTGTCAAGAGAGGCGCGTTTTGCTGATGCTGCTCCGCGCGGTCCATAGTGCAATGTGCAATCTTGATTTGGGTAAACTGGGTCAGCGTCGATGCAGCGATCTTCATAGATTAGGCGTGCGTAACACCTCCCCCCGAAGAACAGCCACCACCGAAGAATTTCGTTGTGAATTGAGGTGGGGGTTGGCTTGCCCTTGTCTTTGGTTCTGGTACAGCGTATATTGTGCCTTGTGTCTGAGTTTCCCTTGGTTGGGTCTGGACAGAGTCTAATTTCTTGTAGTACTTGCGGTATAGTATGACGCTGATGAGTACAGATGCACCGATTAATACCATGTACAATGGGATGGTAGTATGGTATATACTGTAATCTTCGTTCTTCTCAAGATTTAACGTTGGATGCTGGGAGATCTTCATGTTGGTGGCGTGAAGATGATCCAGATTCATAGAGTTTAGTTTGAGTGTGACTGTCGAAATATTGTACTCTGGTCCCTTCGGTAGATCCGTGATTGTCAGTACATGTCCTTTCAGTCGATCCTTGAGGTTGGAGATTGTCAACAGAGATGTTTCCATGTAGCATTTGTGTGGGATGATTGCGAGATAGCTGCCTCGATACTCCTTGTAGAGATCTTGCCCGCAGGACAGATGTACTTTCGTAGAAGTAGGGAAGTTGATGACATAGTGGCGGTCGTCTAGTTGTTCGTATGCTGGTTGATTTAGTGTGACCGTGATTGGGCTGCAGTTGGCGCTCCGTTGTTGGGTAGTGATGAGTTGATGGATGCAATCTTCAGATGGTTGGCTTTGGAGACTCCGTGTTTCTTCACATATGAACCATTTGCTGGTCTTCGGGCATTCAGCCTCTATGTGCTTGAAATCTTTCTCATTGATAGCTAGGAATGGGGAGGATGGAACAAGGATTTCGTGATTTCCGTTAGGGACAATAGATAATTTGTATAGGTCGTATATGTAAGGAGTAAATATTGGGAACTTGTACACTATTACTATTTCATTATCTACGTAATATGAACCTAACTTAATTATGTCGTAATATTCTCTTATTTCTAAGTCTAGAATCTTATTGTTTCCGTATAAAGTATTTAGCTTATTTATTAAACTGCGAATTTCACGTGAGTTAAGAAACGAATGATGCATAGTAGAAACTTTAATAAATGCTAAGATGTTTTGTAATTTAGTTAGTTCTATTTTATTTTTTATTTTCTTTATTAGGAAAACATACAGCTTAAATTATGATACATGTAGAATAAAAATAATAAGTCTTACACAAGCCTATGAGTTTTCACTGGTAATTTAAAATTGAAAAGACAGATTCACAATACTTAATTATCTAACTTAAACATTTAAAACCATGCGCAAATTTTATTTGTAAGGTGTATTAATACACATTTTATGCCTTTATTAGGCCACGGAACCGCATAGGCCTCTCGTGAAATATGTCAACGTGACCATAATCACTGTCATACTTTTTGCAGGCTCTAATGACAAAACAGTTATTTCTATAATTAGTCCTACATAGTGGCGTCATAAAAGTTTTTCCGTGTCTTGCGTTAGGTCTAGAACACCTGAAAGACAACTTACTCAATAAATAGGGCGAGTCAACAATACTATTTATGATTTTATATAAAAGAAATTGATCTCTAAATTCGCGTCTAATGGCCAGGGGCTCAATTTTATCCACGGCTTCGGAATCCTTAAAACGATACCTCAAACGCCTTACAAACTTGTCCTGGATACTCTGCAAGATATTTACGTACTTTGAGTACATAGGGTTCCACACAGTAGAGGCGTATTCCAATTGCGACCGGACGTATGCATTATAAAGAAGTTTTAAGGTGCCAATATTTTTGAAATCAGTGCTTTGTCTAAAGATAAAACCCAACAATTTATATGCCTTAGCAATTATCTTATTGATATGTTGCTCAAAATATAGTCCGCTATCCAAGACAACCCCCAGATCTCGCACCTCATTTACCCTTTTTAATTTTTTCGCATCAAGTTTATAATCGTATTGAATTATTTTTTTCTTTCTACTAAAGGTTATGACATTACACTTATCGACATTTAGGTACAATTTATTGAGAGAACAATATTCACATAAAGTGTTTAAATCTCTTTGCAATTTTTGGCAGTCACTTTCTGACTTTATGACTGAGAATATTTTCGTATCATCTGCATATAGTAATATTTTAGAATTTTGAAAACAATTTGTAACATCGTTTACGAATATATTAAAAAGCAAAGGGCCAAGATGCGAGCCCTGTGGGACTCCTGAAGAGATGGGAATAAAGCTGGAAGTGAAACCCTTAATCGTCACAGCCTGTGTTCGGTTTCTAAGGTACGATGTAAGCCATCTGAGCAGATCACCATGCACACCGATTGCCTCAAGTTTGGATATAAGGATAGAATGCGATATTTTATCGAATGCTTTTGAGTAATCAGTGTACACAGCGTCCACCTGGAAGCCCCCATCCATAGCCTCCAATACTGTATCAAGAAACTCACAGAGATTAGTTTCTGTGGACCGCTTAGCGACAAAACCATGTTGATGGACTGTCAACAAAGGGCTCACTGCAGGATACAACGAGTCGTATACAATCTTCTCAAAGATTTTTGGCAAAACAGATAACTTAGAGATTCCACGATAGTTACGAGCATTATGTCTATCCCCACTCTTGTGTATCGGAACAACAAACGATTGCTTCCAGGTAAGAGGCATGATGCCACAGGACATAGACAAGATAAAGATAGATGCAACTGGGAGTGCCAACTGTTTACTACATGCCTTCAAAAATATAGGATGTATACCATCAGGACCACTGCCTTTCGTCGTGTTAATCCTTGAGAGATACTTCTCAACGATATCCGGCGTGATGCGTACACTACCAATGAGGGCAGCGGACAAAGAATTAGACTTTATTGACGGACTCGGGGATGATATTATAGTATCATTATCATCTTCAAAAACTGATTGGAAGAAAGCGTTAAACATATTCGAGATGGTTTGACCGTCGTTACCAACTTCGTTATCAAGCTTAATAGTGTCAGGTATACCGGAAAGACTTTTTTTAGATTTTATAAAAGACCAAAAGTGTTTTGAGCACCGATTTATGTTTGACTCGGACCTCGTTAAAAAGATTTTATAACATGAGATTTCTAGTTTTTTTACTGAGCGTCTTAAATCTGAAAAAGTTTCATAATCTAGAAGTCTACCATATGTTTTCCATTTTTTATGAACTTTGTTCTTTTTCTTTATGAGTTTGATTAATTTAAATGAGAACCAGACAGGATATTCCTTATTGTTATTCATGATCTTCAAAGGTACATATTTATCGATAATGTCATTTACTACCGAGTAAAAACTATTCAATGCGCTCTCGACATCCGAACTAGATAGATGCTGGTCCCAGTCAATGTCATCCAGCTCGGCCCTGATAAGCTCATAGTCAGCAGCGTGGAAAAGGCGCGCTGTGCGTGGAGCCTGCTGGAGGCTAGTATCGTCCGATAACACCTTCGCAGCTATGGACAAAGACGGGTGATGACTATCCTCAGGCTCCGACAAAGGCTCAGCCCGAGTCACACAACTGATAAAACTGGAGAGGATCAGATCGAGAAGTCTATCATTTTGATTTCGTATTCCGTTGTACTGACCAAAGCCGGTAAAAGATAGGAAAGCAAATAACTGGGAAGTCAACACGTCTCTAGAGGGATCTGACAAAGTTATACTATTAATTATATTACAGTCGCTTAGCCAAGTTGCGTTTCTTATATTAAAATCGCCAACAATCAGGTACTCATCACCAGGTCGATCTATACTTAAGTCTGACACTGACTCAAGAAACGTTTGTTGTGAAGTTATTTGGTCTTTCGTCTCCGGAAAGTAGCAACAATATAAATGTAGACGCTTGGGATCGGGGCCGCGGCAGTTCTTGTGATACTAGATCTATATTATCTCCAAGTATTAAGAATGTTTGTGCGAGATGAGCATATTTTATAAGATCGTGGTCTCTATTAGCATCGCTTATGGAGATTTTATTTATTATAGTCTCTATAGTCTTTTGGTTATGTACTAAGCTATCTATAATTTTAGAATATTGCGCGGCCATTTCTTTAGTTAAGCTTACACGATTGTTAAGTTCAGTTAATAATTTATTTTCATTATTACGAATACCTTTTATGGCCTGGTCATAGTGTAAGGCGTCCGTGTAGTCTAAGTTACCAGTTACACTCTTGACTACAGATCCGAGGCCATCAATGAGTCCCCTTTTAACTCGACTTGTTTCAAATGTCTGGAGTTGATCTGATACACTGTCGAGCTTAGACATAAGATATTGTAAATGGGGTTGAAATAAAGAGTTGGTCTTATTATTAAGTTCTGGGGAAGTATTCGCTAGTTGGTCATTGATTGAATTTACTTTATCTTGTAATTCTTGAAGGTTAACATATTGTAAAAAGGAATGATAATGGGATAGGATCCGGGACGGACCTAGCTTAAAGGGAAGGATACCAGGACCGCTATCTAGACTTTCAAGTCTTATCTCTTGTGTTACTACTGTTCGTAGAACCAGGTGGATTATCACTGCTGTCCTGTAACAATTTAGAGCTCTTAGGGGTTCTCTTCAATCTATGTTTTGCCACAGGGCCTCGTCTTTTCTTTGTATAAATATGGATAGGAAGGTCTGCTATGACTACATCATGAGTGAAACGTGGGGCTAGTTTTTGCCGGGATGCAAAGGGATTTTTAACAAATACTTGTTGTTCAGGACAGTAGTCAATCTCAGGTTCCCTATTTTTATTACGGTTATCCATTAAAGCCTTACGGGAGTCAGTACTTAAGTCGTGAATTAATTGATATGCATTAGTCATTTTGTCTTTATGGTTAGTCATGTATTGTTGGAATAAGTGAACTGTAAGATCGAGGTCAAAAGCGTCCCGAGGATCAAAGTGGCCAGTTATTACCTCAATGGGTCTACATTTGGTTAGGCTGTGTATACTATTATTATAAGCGAGAAGGGCGTAGGGCATAAGATTAGGGACAGAATCATTTTTATGTGTAACCTTTAAGATTCGAAGATGTTCTAGGATAGTCGAATGGAACTTTTCAACAATTCCATTTTCATTGGGTGTATGCGCAGCAACTTTGTGATGCTGTATTCTGTGCAATCTTACGAATTCACCGACAAGTTGGTTAGTGAACTCTGGCCCATTATCAGTCACTATGGTGATAGGTATGCCGTGATGTGTGCAGAAGCTAAGAAAACCCTGAACTACGCTAATAGCGGTTCCGTCTCGCAAATAGTATGCCTGAGCGCATTTAGAAAAGGCGTCTACGATGGTTAAAAACTTCTCACCTTGGATTGTTAATAAATCAATATGTACAAGCTCAAAAGGTTTATTGGTGGAAGCAACTATTTTAAATTGTTGTTTGACGGGGTTTCGATCATACTTTGCTTGACCGCACACTGTACATTCATTTATAAATTTAGTAATACTTTCGCGCATTTTGGGCCAATAGTATTTGTGAGACAGAGCTAAAAACGTTTCATTTATGCCCCGATGATTGGTTTTGCCGTCATGATACTTGTTAATAATTTCCTGTTGTCTTAAATATTCCCGAACGTTTTCTAATTCCCTTTTGGTTAGTATTAATTGCATTGATGAACTCTTAAATGTTCTTTGAATGATGGGAATGATGGAATACATGGCCAAAGGTGGGTTAATAAGCAATCCCGTTTTAACCTTTGGGTTCACGTACTCTTTTATTGCGTTCGTAACATCCTCCTCTAAGTTAGATTGCGATAGTTGAACTGTGATGCGAGTGTGCGTATCAAAGGGTTTAGTCACAATTGGGCGCCCTTTTATATCACCTACGATATTTAAAATAATTTGTTTGGTGAACTTATTTAATGGTTCATCGGAGATTGGGATTTCTAATATTGGGTTCTCATTATCTGTATGAACTGTCGCAGTCCCAGAGTTATCTGAAGGGGCTGTTATAGTTCTAGATTCATCTAATGTAGGTGCTTTCTCAGATGGATTGGCTACGATAGACATGAGCTCTTCGTTATTCAGTTCTATCCTAGATAATGCATCTGCGTTCGTGTTACACTTTCCCTGTTTATATATTACTGAAAAATCAAATTCACTTAATTTTAGGCGCCACCTTGTGAGACGTGAATTGGGCTCCTTTAAGTTCATGATCCATTGTAAGGGTTTGTGGTCTGTTATAATTTTAAATTTACGACCGAACAAATAAGGCCTGAAATACTTAGTTGCCCATACAATAGCTAGGAGCTCTTTTTCTATTGTACTATAGTTGAGCTCACTGGAATTAAGTGTACGTGAGGCATACGCTATTGGTTTATCCGAGCCTATTGTACCCTGGGATAAAACAGCACCGATAGCTACATTAGACGCATCCGTTGTTAGTATGAATTCCTTAGAAAAATCGGGATATTGGAGGATAGGGTCGTTAGTCAGAAGCGTTTTGCAGTGATTGAAACAATCTACGTAATTTTTGTCTAGTGTAATTTTAGAACCTTTTTTAAGACATTTAGTTAGTGGTTTTGTTAATCGTGCAAAATCTGGGATGAATTTCCTATAGTACCCTAGCAATCCGAGAAAACGTTTGATTTCAGTTGGGGTTTTAGGAAGGGGATAATTTTGTATAGCGGTAATTTTATCTGGATTAGGCTTCACACCCTCATTACAAATGATGTGGCCTAAGAAACTCGTTTCTAATTTTAAAAATTCCGATTTGTCCATTTGTATTTTAAAATTGGATTCTCGTAGTCTATCAAAAACTTTCTTCAGGTTTACTATGTGTTCCTGTAGGGAAGTACTGAATACGACAATGTCATCTAAGTACACTAGGCATATTTGATGTAGGTCTCTTAGAACATTGTCCATCACTCTTTGAAAAGTTGACGGAGAATTCTTGAGACCCATCGGCATTCTTAGAAATTCATAATGCCCATTTTCTACGGTGAATGCGGTTTTATGAATATCGGTCGGATCCATCTCTACCTGATAGAACCCTGACGCTAAATCTAGGGTGCTGAAGTACTGGCATTTACCAAGTTTATCAAGGACATCGGTAATGTTGGGTATAGGATACTTGTCATCAATCGTCTTCTCGTTCACTTTCCTAAAGTCCACGACAAGACGCCACTTTACCTTTCCTGATGCATCTGCTTTCTTGGGGACAATCCATATAGGAGAGCTCCAAGCAGAGTCTGATGGTCTTATAATATTCTGTTTGAGCATCTTATCTATCTGATCCCTAACCTCTTGTCTGTGAACGTATGGGTACCTATAGCTCTTGGTGTACACTGGAATTTCATCGGTCGTTCTAATTTTGTGTTTTATTTTATTGGTGAATGTTAACGGTTCACCCTCAAGATAAAACACATCCGCGTAATTAGCACAGAGGTTTTTCAAGTTAACAAGTTCTTCTGGGTTGAGATGATCGGTACGCAAACGAGATAAAACTGCTTGTGTACGATCCGATGAGATTACAGGTTGTACGCTTTCGATGTTAAATAATTCAGCTTCTATGGGGCGGTCCATTGAAAAGATGAGATCGTTAGATGAAGTGTTAGTAATTTCTACCCAGCCTCTACTGTTACTAACTGTGGTTAAGCAATCTGAAATAAGGCAGTTACAAATAGTTTGATGTTGGACTAAAACTTCACCATCACTCGTGTTGATGGGCAGCTTCAGTAGTTTAGATGAATTAGCAGGGATGATATCTTCGTAAAGATTAACATTACGAGAATCATACATTTGTAAAGGTATCTGCGCATTTCTAGTTAGCAGCATTTTATTTTTAAGATCTATCTTTGATCCCCATTTTTCTAATAAGTCAAATCCTAGTAATCCGTCAAAGTAGTTGTGAAACTTGTACAGGAACAAGGTAATGTCAGTATTTTCATTTATCTCTGGAAAGCAAGGCAAGGTTATGGAATACTCGTTTTTACTAGTCCCATGAACATTGGTCACTTCAAACGGTTCGTGATTCAGAGGCAAATGATTAAAGTATTTAGTTACAGCGTCTGGGTTTATAAAAGATTGATTAGCACCTGTGTCAATCAATAACTTTAAAGGAGGGTTGCTAATCTGGATAAACCCTAGCTGTCTCTGTATATGAAAATTAAGCTCTATTTTGGTTTTTCGGATTGGGAAGCTTGCTGAAAATTTTCGGTTGGGACTACGCCAGCCTCCTGGTCTACCGTTTCGGTTCCAGGGTGTTGTTCATAATAAAAGTTGGGGTTGTCATAGTAAGTATAGTCAGTATAGTTGGGGTTCCCGTAATAAGAAAATTGATCTGATGGGTAGGAATATTCCTGTTCACAGTCCGCGTAATTATAGTTGTTATAGTCATAGTCGTACTCGCACTCGTTCATATTCATTTCCCTAGTCTTAAAATAATTGCTGGGGGGCGGATTCCCATAAATTCTCCAGTCACGACCGGTAGGTGGTAAGGGTTTCGGCACAAACTGACTAACTCCACTCATAGGACGGGGGCCATTAAAAGGCTGTTGTGGTGAATATCGATTAGGTGCTCTAAAAACTTGGCTGCCGGGGTTATAGTTCGGCAAGGGGGCGCGCATCATTTGCTGCGTTCTAGTGAGTCCCTGGGGTTGGTGAGCTCTAAAATTATTAGGCTTCCAATTTTGAGCAAAGGGTTGGATAGGCTGTTGCCGAGAAGGGCCAGGACCGTTAATCATTGGTGGCATCAATGACCTGGGATTATTAAAATTATTATATGAGGGTTGTTTCGAGATGAAGTTATTAAGTGGTAAATTAAAATTATTAGGCTGTGAAGGAGACCACTCCTTCCTATGTGACGGGTTACTCTCGTTACGATTTTGCATATAGATAGTATTTAACTCCTCCTGCACGAACTCTAATGCTTTCTCCATGGATTCCGGACGCATACAGCGTATCTTTGATCCCAGAGGGTCTTTTAGACCTCTCATATAAGCCTTGAGGGTTAATGTTTGATATAAAGCACGTTTAGACTCTATTGTTGTAGGTACAGTTTCGTGAAGCGAAATGTAGGTCATGATAGTACTGAACAGATTCTGGCATCGTTCGTAATATTCCTGAGGGGTACTAGATCCCTGGGTCTGCATAGCCAAATCGTTATACAATGAGGACTCATCGCGGTGGTCTGCGAAGTTATTTATTAAGGCCGTTTTTATACCCTGCCACGTTTCTGGAATACCATTCGCATTAATATGTCTAGCCGCGGCGCCGGTAACTTTATTTAAAATACCATTTATAAGGGCTAAATTTGATAATTCGTGCCCTGGCGCAGCGCAAAAGTGGGTCAACACTAACTGGTCGCATAGATTTATAAATCGTGTAAGTACGTGCGGATTACCGTCGAAGTCTGGTAATAGCCTAAGAGACTTGTAAATTACATCAATATCGTATTGCGCCATATTTTCGTTTAAGTTCCTACACTCGTCTATTGCTCCTAATCTATTTATAGCTCTACTATCCCTATCTAACCTAACGGTACGCGATTCCCTTGGATGAAAAATTTTGACGAACTAATAAAATACACACACAAAAAAAAATACAGTAAAGTAATAGCATGCACAAGATTGGAAAGGATAAAAATTTAAGTTTAATATAATTAGGATTAGGAAGGTGAGGACTTGAAAGATTCAAGGACTTACAGCATTGCTTTCTTCTGGACGAATCGATGGCTTGATTCACCTCTGGACTGCAGCTCCCGTAGGTTCGGATATTCGAAGCGCGACTTGATAGCCACTCGGAGGGCTCGGTGAACGGAAATCTTCGTACGCGACCCGGGCCTAACCACGAATATCCTACCGACTGCGCCAATTTCGTTAGCTGCAACCGGAGGTTCCAAGAAAAAGCAAACTTTATTTAATTAAATTTAATTTAAAAGAAAGAAATTACAATAAAAGTAAAATTAGGTAAGCTAGTGATACCGTCTCGAAGTGTGAAACAAATATGACTATAAAATAATTGGTAAAATTAATGAAACGTCGCCGCTGTCGTCATGAGAGGCGCATTTTGCTGATGCTGTTGTCAAGAGAGGCGCGTTTTGCTGATGCTGCTCCGCGCGGTCCATAGTGCAATGTGCAATCTTGATTTGGGTAAACTGGGTCAGCGTCGATGCAGCGATCTTCATAGATTAGGCGTGCGTAACAAGCCTATCCATTATAACTAAACAAACAAACAAACAAACAAACAAACAAACAAAGTTTTCCTCTTTATAATATTAGTGTAGATAAGTAAGTAATATTATGTAAGTAAGCTATTTTAAAAATCACGAGTAGGTACCTACCTACTTCAATTCTCAAAGGCAAACAGGGTCTGATGATGGAGCTGAAATGTGGCCGTAGGAATAGGCTAGTTTCTTAAAAAAACACTTTTAGTCCGTCAATTACACTATCAAAAAATATTGGACACGGGATATTTTTATTTGTCAACAAACAAGTAAATTTTACGAAGTTATGATGCTATGAAATTCCGCGTGACGTCACAAATCGCAACAATTTTAAGCACGCCTTAACGTCATGGGCCTCTTCTGAACTTTGGCGCGCTTTATCTCTTTAAATTTTCATAAGTTTAAAAAAGTGAAAAATACAGTCATTTAAAGTATTTTTTTGGTAAGTTGACCGACGGACTAATTCAAACTCTTGCTTTACCCAGGAAACATCCCTATTCTTCGAAATTATTACGAGCAACATAATGAAAAATCTTTGCTACTACGCCGCAGCAAATTCCGCATCATAAATAAAAAAATAAATTAAAAGAAAAAACCTTTTTTTTAAAACAAGTTTTTGTATGCTTATAATTTTAGTTTCATGACATGCTCCCAAAATTCATCATCTTATAAGAGGATTTCAGTTTTTATCGACGAAACTTTTTAATTATTATAGCCTATAGGTACGTTTCATGGTTAGGTAATTTAGGGAAGTTTATTTGCACTTAACATGAAAAATATGGTATCAATGTACTGCATGCACCTTCAGTGGCAACACCAAGGTCTATTGAGTACCTATAGTCTACTAAAGGCATGAAATAAATTAATTTTCACCAAAAATTAAAACCAACTCCAAAACGAATCACCAAAAGGTAGGCTGTCACCGACTCCGAAAATATCAATCATGATATACGGGCATTTGTAATCAGTATCCACATTTTTTAATAAGCTCTATAGAACAATTTATCAATACCACTTTATCTTATTTTTTTTAACTGTGGTATTTTCGCGAAGAAACATATTGAAAATCTAATTCTAAATGGCCCATTTGCGCCGAGCCTAAGTATGAAAAATATAAATTGTTTTCTTCACGTAAATCGATTAAGTTACTGATTCTGACTCGCTCCTAATTTGGATACTGATTGCAAAGGCCTAGTAAATAAATAACGGAATATATTTTCAACTTTTACTTATCTAGTGTCGTTATTTTTTGGAGTCGATTTTTTTACACTAATAGATTCGATTTAGGTAGATAATAGCGTCCGAGCATGCCTTAATTCAATCGTATCGTCTGACTGTACGTGCTCTATGAACAACTCTGACATAAAAACTATTGTCAAACAAAGACTAGGTTGCACCATCTTATTTTAAATTTGACAAAAGTCAAAAATCTGTCAAACTCCATACAAAAAAACACCGGTTATCGCCAAAGCTACGGTCAAAGTTAGGTCACGTCAGGTGGTGCAACTCAGCCAAAGAAAAAAATCATTTTGATCGCTAATGTCAGTTTGCAGCGAGTGACACAACCTCCCCGTCTGAAGGCCAGCGGCCGACTGCCGCCCGCACCCCGCGAAGGCCCCCTCAACAGCAAAACGTTCGGAATTTATCAAAAGTAAAATTTATGAATGAAAGTAATGTTCGATTGAAAAACGCAACGTGTCATTTAAAGATTAAAGAATTCCTAATCTATTCGTGCAAAAATCTTTTAAGAGCGTTGTCACATTTTTCATGCAGAAATCGAGAATTTGGCAGATTTCGAAATGATTTTAGTCATATAATTTATTGTTATAGCTTCTTTTGACTTATATCATCGTAATTATCATACGTTTTTACGGAATGTCTATTGACAAAATCTCGTTCAAATTGGATTTTTGCCTACGGAAACAGCGAATTTCGAAAGCCCGATTTCCAGGTAACTCGCGAAGGCACAACTTTGAACTAATATTACAACAAATTTATTTCTAAGTAAGAAGATATAATGTATTCATTAGAATAAGCATACCCTGAAGAAGAAAGTGTATTGAGAAAATTTTGATGTTTAATTCATTAAAATGCATTTTTATCATGTCTAAGATAGTCAAAATTCGAGAAAATTACTGCAAGAAAACAGGTCACATCTCATAATCTAGAAGTAATTTGGCAACATAAACTACTTTATACTTAAGAAGAAACATAGTACTATTATTGTGTGAAAAAGAAAAAATATCTATCTTCAATCTTCAAATGAAAAATTAATTTGAAAATACTATAAAATCGGGTGCATCAAATGGCATAAATCAGTCGTGCTTTGGCACTCGTAGACGCCGGGTCTATGTCAGTTGACTGCCCACTGACGTATATGCGTCACGCGTGATTTTTTCGTAAATTGTAGTATGATTGAGTACTTTTGATCCGCAAGTATTTTTGATTTATTTGTTTAGGTAAATCGGACTTGTAATTTCTTTTTTTTCAAACTTTTTATTATTTTACTTACAGAATATGGGTAGAATAGACAAAAGATATTATTATGGTATCTGTTTGGTCAGGAAAAAATAAATGACTAATAAAAATTTTAACAGGGTGTCAAAACATTAGTCTATGCTATTGTGTTTCTACCAACATAAAAATACTCTTCCTTACTAATAAAAGTTGAATAGCGTCCAGTGGCGGATTTACAAATTTGCCGCTAGTAGGCCATTCAATTTTTGCCGCCCCTACCTACTGACTTGAAATTCAATACGTTAGTTTAATCCCGTTATTAGTATGATTGTGAACTTAATGATATTTCTGTCAGTTACTAGATTATTATTGCAACCCGCTATGTAATGAAGAGTTTAATGTTGACCTAAAAACAGCAGTATGTATTAATCCTAAGGTGGGCAAAGGCATGACTTAAAAATACCTACACTATATGAACACAGACAAAATAATGTGTGGTCAGTAAACATTGTTTTTGGTAAATATTTTTTATTGGGTTTAACAGTTTAAAAACAATACAAACAATTTCTATTAAAATATAACATGTTAACAATTCAGTTAATGGTGACAGACAATGAGATCAAATAAGTTTTACATTATTTTCTTGCGAGATTTTAAATTTGTAAATTCATTAATTATATCGACGTATGAAATCTTTTTCATAAGTTCTGACTCTATGCACAAAAGAGATAAAGCATTAATTAGGTCAGAAGAATTAGATTTTAAATCGGAAATAATTCCTACAAAAGATTTTATTGCTTTAATGGCTTCATTGGTTGCCCATTAAGACTTTCCTAGGTTTTCGTTTAGGTTTTCCGGTTATACCGCGTAAAGGACTTACCCTATCGAAAAGTGGTCTTCCTGACGGTTGAAGGGCATTTAATCTTGCATTAAATAACACCAAATTCATATGTTTTGGACAAACCGTTCTCGTGCAAATGTTCGGCAAAGTAGAAAATATGTGTATAATTAATGACCCTCTCCACGTCCAATGGCTCGTTACCCGTAGGCTCCCAAGCCTTGTAAAGGGTCGCCTTAACCAGCGTATCCCTGTCAAGGCTCACGAGTTGGATTCGCTTATCCTTGTTCGTCCCAGCCGTTCCTTAACTGCGGTTGCTGCACCTCTTCCTGGCACTCTCCTGAACGACTCTGTGTTACCTAATGTGGCTGCCCCTCTTCCTTGTATCCTCCTGCAGGACTACGTTGCCTAGCCGTATGCCTGATCTAAGGTTCGACGCCAAAAATCAACAACCACTTTTCGATAGGGTAAGTCCTTTACGCGGTATAACCGGAAAACCGAAAAAGCGCCCCTTTCGGGGGCCCCCACCACTTAAGCACAACTCCGTCGAAGTCGAAAACCTAGGAGAGTCTTTATGGGCAACTAATGAAGCCATTAAAACACTTAAATCTTTAGTAGGAATTATTTCCGATTTAATTCATTTTTGTGTTTAATTCTACTGGCCTATAAGCTTTTCTTGACTTAAAGTAGATCGTAGATAGTTTTTAACCCGTTTTAAGCAAGAAAAGCTTCTCACCTGAATGTGCACAGAGCCATGCGAAGTGCTATATCCAGTGTAATTAGCTAAGAACTACTTAAAGGTAAACAGAAATACCAAGGCTTGGTAATACAGGGTGGCCCAAAAGAAAATTAACTTGAAAATTCAAGGAAACGAAAACTGTACCTACTTTATAGAACTTTAACTATTGCAATTTAAAGAAAATTTAATGCAATTTATTTTTAAATTTACCTTTATTAAATTACATCGCCCAGGAGATTTCCTTGACGCTTACAACATTCGATCAACATACATACATCAAAATCTTGGAATGCGTTCGTCAGAATTACTTTGAAACCTATTTTCAATTTTTTGCCGAATGCTCAGCTTCAGTTGCTGCATGGTTGTTGGATTATAAAAGTATACTCTATTCTTAATGTAACACCACAAAAAATAATTTTCTGGAGTGAGATCAGCGCTTCCTGGTGACTAGGAGATGTCACCCCTGCCTGAAATTATTTTTTTGTGGGAACATGACGTCTCTTACCATCTAAATGCTCTCAGTTGAAGTGTGACACGTAGCCCCATCTTGATGAAACCAAGTGCTCCGGTCATAACCTTGCAAATCTTGCAGCTTTGAAATCAAAAAGCTTTTCAGCCTACCAGTATAGCGCTCTTAAAAATTAATCATCCTTTCAATGCAACAAACAAATTAAGCAGTGGTGAAATCTCACTGCCTCTAAGAAGCGCTAATCTCATTCCAGCAGACTTCTTTTTGTGAACCTCACAAAAAGAAGTCTGAAACCTTACGAGCAGAGTATACTCTAATAATCCAAAAACTCTACAGCATTCATCCATCCTGAATCCATTTTGAGGTAACTCTAAGGGCTCCTGCACACGACGCTGCCACCGCGCCGCCGCCGCGCCGTCACCGCGCCGCTACACTGTTCATACGCACCGAGTAAAACCGCCGCCGCGCCGCCACCGCGCCAACAAAGCATAATTTCGCGCTCGGCGCGGCGGCTGCGCGGAGCGGTGTTCACGCGGCGGGTATAAACAGTGCAAAGGCGCGGCGACGGCGCGGCGGCGCCGCGGTAGCGGCGTCGTGTGCATCAGCGCTTACGAAAGTTTTCCAAAATGTTGATGTATGTTGACCGAATGTTGTAAACGTCTCAAGGGAAACATGTACGATAAAATTTATAAAAAATAACTTAGTAAATTTTAAAATAAATTGCACTAAATTTCCTTTAAATTGCAATGACTTAAGTTCTACAAAAATGTACAGTTTTCGTTTCCTTGAATTTTCAAAAGTGAATTTTCTTCTGGGCTACCCTGTAAAACAATATACACGAAGTTGTGGAGAGATGGTGCTCGTGCTAGGCTCCGAAGATCCTGTGTTACTTAAGAGTTATTTATTTTATTTTTATTGAAACGCTATTGGAATATTTTAAAATTCATGATCACATAAGTACCTAAGTATATATTACAGTGCGTTTATTAATCGTTTATTTATATATGGATTGTGTAGGTATACGTATAATTATATATTTTTTTCCTGTAAAAAAAATTTGCTAAATTTGCCGCCCCCCTAAATCTGCCGCCCTAGGCACTGGCCTACTTGGCCTATTGGTAAATCCGCCACTGATAGCGTCTGTATGGTCACACAATGCTTCGTCATGTTTTTCCGAAAGTTCAATTACTGACGACTGAATGAAAGAAATTGGTGCGTAACTATTCATCTGATATTAAACGTTTAGTAATAAAGGGGTAGGTCAGGTAAATGGCAAATCCACCAGCGGTCGCTCGATGACACTTAGACAAATAGTTTTATAAAACGTCAACTAAGTTGGTTAGGTATTTGTATTGTAGATACTTATACAAATGAACGTATAAAATGAGTTTATTTTTAAAAGTATAGGTACAGGGTGGAAACGATAAGTGATTTCACTTGATTTTTAATTATACAAGATATCGAGAAACTGTTTACTGTTCCTGTAAGTGCTTTATGAGCTCTTTAAAACAATAACAATAAATAGGTCAAAGAATAAACTGGATCTATGCGAAAATTCAATGTTTCCGAATTTCATACTAAATGTATGCCGCCAGCCATACCTACCATATTAGAAGTGTTAATTTTTTAAATTTAAATGTTTCATTGAGTAATATAAAATATAATAATCAAACAACAAACTCGTAAATTGCATTCTTATTTAAATTATTTACGGAAAACATGATTTTAGGTTTAACTTGCTACAATATCATCAAGAGATACTAATTAATAAATACTAAATAAACAGATAAAGGGCATTAAGGCACTCAGAATTCTCAGAAACCATTGATTTCGTGTTTGTTTGTAACTGTATTAAATGTATGAAAGCTGGAAATATAGGTTTTTTGAATAGATTCAGTTCGTTCTTAAACATATTATTGATGCCGTTTGCTAGGTCTCATGAAGCACTTTTTCAGTAAGTAACCATTTGTTCGACATCTTGTATACCTACTAGAGGTGGGCGCCACGCCGGCGCGCCGCCGCCGCCGCGAATTTTTTCACGCCGCCGCCGCCGACGACCAGCTGTCGGCGCGCCGATACTGATACTGAACAAACTATTTGAAATCTATTCCTCTCCTATACTGTACTTATTTGTGTTTCAAACGCAGAACTATTTTTTTATTGAGTTGAGCGGCTATTCTTGTTCAAGAAAGTCCTAGTATCACTGCGACCGGTACCGATCTATTGTGATCGCCTTTATTTTCCTTACAGTTCGCCTCCGAGTCCTGCATCCATTGGGAATTGCAGTATCTTTTGGGGGGCTATATGTTTTGCGTCTTGTGGGCTAAGGATGTATTTGCCCAGGTGTAAGCTCCGCTTGCGCATTAATGGTCCGCAGTCCGTGAGAATGTGTAGTGGCGTTTCATCTGCCTCTTGGCACATCCTGCACGTTCTTGATTCGGACAGTCCCATAGTGGACAAGTGCTTGTTTAAGCTGCTATGTCCAGTGAAGGCTCGAACTAAGATGCGCATTTTGATCCTGCTCAGTCCTATGATCTGCTTAGAGTATTTTCGGTCATAGGCTTTTATAAGAGGTTTGGAATGAGTTAATCCTACCGTGTCTGACCATGCCTTAAAGGATTCGTTTAATGCCACAAAAGGGTTCTGGACCATAAATATTGTGTTCCCTCCGCTCCCGCTCTGGCCAGTTCGTCAGCATTTTCACTGTCCACGATTTCCGCGTGACCTGGAACCCATCTCACCGTTACTCTGTTACGTTTTCCTAGGGTATTCAGTCGACTCATGCAGTTTTCTACCAACTTTGAGGTGATTAAGTTGGAGTTCAAGGCCAGCAGCGCGGCCTGACTGTCTGAGTTAATGTAAATTATGTGGTTGGCATAATTTTTTCGCAGGTTAGCTTCCGCACATTCAATAATGGCGTAGACTTCTGAAAGATAGAGGCAAATTTGCCCAGGCTTTGAGCTAGCCTAAGCTTCGGCTGCTCTCCATACACGCCAAAGCCTACGTTAGGGCCCATTTTTGACCCATCAGTAAACCATATAACAGAAGAACTAACTATAATATTTATTATTTATGCCATATAAATTGGTACACAAGGCGAACTTAATACTAATAATTAATTGAATAACTTAATACTAACTATATTAACAGTTAATCAAGTACATTATTCAAGTTACTGCTTGGTCTAGTAAATAATTGATCGCGAGAGGCGCCGGTCCCTCTTGCTGTCAAGAAAAAAATCCTCGCCTTCGTCTGGCAGATAACCCACACTATTGGACTATACTTTAAGCGAATCACTCACACAGAGATTGGCCAATATATCTCGGAATGCAAATGGGAACCACAACCTCTGGAAGGCAACTAAGTTGTCCGTTGTCTAGTACCCATAGTACAAGCTTTGCTTAGTTTGGGACTAGAAGCGCAGTGTAAAATGTCCAAGGATATTTATAAAAAAAAAAAAGTACCTCCCTCCAAGTGTTCTCCGCTTACACAACACAATCTCCCGCCATTGTAGATGCTGTACTGCCAAACCTTCCCATTGTGATTTGAGAGAGCTCATTTTGCATCTTTGCGTATACTGCTTCTGGATATCTTTGTACTTGACTATCTGAGGAGTTGACCGCCATGTTTCTGCTTACTCTCTCAAGTTCAAAGTAGAAGATTGATTCCTACTATGCTAATTGAGGACGAAAGACGCAGGAGGACAAAGTGACTGACATAGCCCACAGAATCGCTAAAATCAAGTGGCAGTGGGCGGGGCACATAATATCTCGTAGAGCTGATTGCCGCTGGGGCAGTAAAGTTTTTGAGTGGCGACGTAGCGTGGGCAGGCCTCCCACTAGGTGGACCGACGATTTGGGGAAGGTCGCAGGAAGTGCCTGGATGCGAGCGGCGCAGGGCGTCTTTCGGCTGAAACGAAAGAACTAACGCTAAGAGAGATGGCTAAGCTAAAGAAATAGCCAAAATGGACCCTCGTAAAGCACTTGCATTTGATCTGATCACCATGAAGTCCATGGTCTTGACAATGACCACACTGAGTGAGAAGAACCTCGCAAGTCTCTTAACTTTGGAAATGATCCATAAGGCTGGCAAGTCGCCTAACGAATTCTCTTATCGCTCAATTAATCTGACATTTGTATTGTTAAAATTATGGAAAAGGATCATTCTTGCTCGTTTATTCCCTTGCCTAAGTATGACCCATGTAATATAGTATACCCGACCATAAATTTTGGCAGAAACCATACCAACCATATCAGTACAATGTTTGGAAAAGAAAGAATCCTGTACGTCTGCTTTCGCTGCGGCTTCAGCTGGGTTTATCATAAAGGACTACTCTATGAAATTAAAAAGTACCTTCTAGCACACTTCTACTACCTGCTGATGGATTCTTATCTCAGTGACAGACAGTTTTAAATCAAACTCGGTGACAAAATCTTCTCTTTTTAGCTGCAGAGCTGGAGTACCCCAGGACTCTGTACTTGGTCCGATACTCTATAACATCTACTAGTAAAGTAGCCCAGACACCAGAAGGCTGCGGCATTCTTCAAATGTAACAGTGATCTTAAAGTGACTAGACTGTTGCAATGTTAGCTGCTTGGCTGACCAAGTGGCGCATGTAATTAAGCCCCGAAGTCTCACCATATTATCATTTAAGACGTGAAACTAATCCTCCGGTCAATCTAGACCTCGACACATTGCTGCAATCAACCTGCATTAAAATCCTGGACCGTAGGATGACATGAAAAGACCATAAATATAAATAAAAAAGAACTGAATATAATATTCCACCGACAGTCAGCTAATCCAACATTAACTATGTGCCTCCAAAGAGCTCAAAAATGCATGTTAAGGCTACTTTTATCGGCACATTGATACGCTCGCCTTTAGGAAATACACGAGAACCTGATCTCAGCCACACCCGCTATTCAAATATCAAATTTATGATCAAGAGAGCTAATTTACTAGGGTAAACCACTGCTTTAGTGGCTCAAACCCCAACCAACTGCAAATCACCTGGCTAGTCTTACTGATACTAAAAAAGCAGATTAAAAAAAAACCTAATGAACAAAGGTCAATCAAGGTCACGCCGCCGACGCCGCCGCCGCCGAGGTCAAAAAGTCGGCGCGCCGCCGCCGGCCAATTTTATATCGGCGCCCACCTCTAATACCTACTATAAGAAATATTCGAGTGAGATCATTTATCGATTATTTTCGTCATCCTTATTTGTATTAAATTTAATTAAAATACACTAAGGCTGAGATGCACCACCTAACTTTGACCCTAACTGACAATAACCGGTGTTTTATGTTAGACAGCTTTTTGACATCCAAAATTTTGATGTCAATGTTAAAGTAAGACGGTGCAACACGGCCTAACAAATGTATCGTAGACAGTACTTTTTATTTTCTTCATAAATCTTTCTTTTCTTTGTAAAGCTATTGTGGTAAGTGTCTATTGTTATGTGTGTAGTAAAGACGTTTATAAATCACAACACAGTCTTAGGGAAACACCAAACAGTTTATTGACGTCACACACAGAATAACTGTCCACAATAAGAAGGAGTAAGAAGTAGATAGATAACAAGGTCACAAATCACAGTAGAATATCGAAACAGAAAATTACATAAAACTAACTGGGTCACGAATGTATTATGCGCGCGCGCAATGTTTTTATGCAAAATCGACAGCTGACTAAGATTGACTGGCGCGCGTCAGGCGAACGCGGCGGCTGCGGCGGGGGGCGTTCATCCACGGAACCGGTTGGCCCGACCGCCGCCGCTCGCGCCGTGCTGATCGTGCATTCACAAAAATATTTACTAATAAAACGAATTGCGCGCGGTGTTTGTGCGTTTAACTATATTGACAAAAGTTATACAAAAATAAGTATGCTATTTATTATACACAGTGTAGTTACTTTAAGTAGGTTTAGTACAGATACATATTTATAATATTTTTACAATTATATTAATTTAAGATAAACTATGAAAAAAATATATTAACTTAATTTTAAGAGGTTAAACGCCACACTATCTACAAGCTTTTATTTTCTTTGACGTCTGGAGTTGTAAAATCTTGCAACTTAAAATTTACTTACTTCCCGTTTTCCCATTGAGCTGAAATTTTGCACGTCTACACAGGCATGCAAAATTTCGTTTCATTTCGCACTAAATAATTTAATTTACACGTGTTTTCATGCGATGGCCAAGTCAATATATTTATGTAAAACGTTAATGATTTCCTGGACTGGACTTGGTATTACATGGATCTCACAACTTTTTACCGTAGAACAACTGAGTAGTGAGACTTGGTTTTTTGACAAGTATTGTTTTTGATGGGTTTGTATTACAGAACGCATGTGTACCTAATGGGATAACTGTTTAAAAACACGATTAGATAAATTTTGCTCTATGGATAAAAATCTGAAAGTTACCTCTGATTTTTTAGCATTATACGACCGTGGTTTATAATAATAAATTCTATAAAATCACAATGATATCAGTATTTACCTCTTTGATTTCCTGACTTGTATAGATTTACAAACACTAAATATTTATTATTAACTTTTAGATAATAATGTGAATGGCGCTTACGATGTTTAGTTACGAGCTCTTTGATCGACACAGATATTATAGATAACGTTTAAAAAATGGCACGCTCGTTTTCATACATTTCATTCTATTTATTTAACCTATCCATATTTATGTGCGGAAACGTCACAAAATCAGAATAAATTTTAATTTTTCCATCCCGCATCATAAAAACTAAAAAGTCAAAAGTAAAATTTAAATAGTAAATATTTTTCATAAACAAGCTTTTGATGCTGTAAAAATAATAAAATAAAACATAAATTCTTTCGAACCCATCAACTTATTACTTTACTCAATTTAAAGATTAAAAACTTGTCGCGGGATTTACTAGTGTAAAAAATACATTAATTACGTAACTTGATTTTGCTAAAAGTCTAATCTGAGAAAAAATCAAATAGGTAAATTATACAGTGTGAGTCACGTTAAAGTGTACATATTAAAATAGATGAAACTAGACCTATTTTTATCGACAAAAAAGAGGTCAAAATTTTTTTGAGATTTTTTTTAAATTTTTTATAGATTTTTTTTTCTTCCAATTACTTATTGTAAATAAAACGTAATAACTTTTAAACTAAGCGGTATATCCTGATAAAATAAAAACAGTAATAATGCTAAATAGCAGGCGATACTAAAAAAATACATAAAAGACACAAAAAAGGCCAACAAATAATAAAAAATGGCATTTTTTGAAAAAAATCTGCTTCTAAATTCGTGTTTTTTTGGTTATTTGATAAATTTCTCCAAAAAATGCCCCTATAACCGGTGGTTTTTATTACTTTGTATTATTCTCTATCGTATTACCTTCGTATAACCAAAAATCTCATGTCTCTATCCCTATCACAACGTTTGCAATGATCGTTTGAACTAAGCCTCTCCGGGCGCGCCATTCAACGCTTCGTTAACAACTAAACTGAAAATGGTTCTACATTTGTAATTTTGATAAAGACAAGTTAAGATTTCAAATAAAAATAAAAGATTTTGAAGTAAAATAAGCATTTTAGTTAAAATTAGAATTGTCTCTACCTGTAGCGGAGAATAATGTTGTGGCAGACCTTTGTTCAAACGATCATAGCAAATGTTGTGATAGGGATAGAGACATGCGATTTTTGGTTATACGAAGGTAATACGGTAAAGAATAATACAAAGTAATAAAAACCACCGGTTATGGGGGCATTTTTTGGAGAAATTTATCAAATAACCAAAAAAACACGAATTTAAAAGCAGATTTTTTTCAAAAAGTGTAATTTTTTATTATTTGTTGGCCTTTTTTGTGTATTTTATGTATTTTTTTTAGTATCGCCTGTTATTTAGCATTATTACTGTTTTTATTTTATCAGGATATACCGCTTAGTTTAAAAGTTATTACGTTTTCTTTACAATAAGTAATTGAAAGAAAAAAAATTCTATAAAAAATTTAAAAAAAATCTCAAAAAATTTTTGACCTCTTTTTTGTCGATAAAAATAGGTTTAGTTTCATCTATTTTCATATGTACACTTTAACGTGACTCACACTGTATATTATTTCTTTATTATTATGTCTGATGTACTGTCTTAGGTACGATACAACTACGGATTAAGATCGTTTAGTCGACGCAGCGTTGAAATTGTACAGATAAATGCAGTTTGCGCACTCACTACGCGACGTCAAGCAATAAAAACCTAAAATTCGAACGCCAACTTTTTGCTACAACGCTCTTAAATTAACATAGCCGTTTTGGAGGAGTAGGGAATTTAAGTAAAAAATCGATTTCCCGTATTTATTTTTTTAATCCAAAACAAAGAGACGTAGCGAAAATTCAAACGTCACAAATGTAGTCCTTGAACTGTTGTATAACATATATTTTTTTCAACTATTTCTGTCCAGCAGTAAAAGAGGAGTAGGCTTTACAAAATGCCCATTTGACGCGGATTGAGGACTCTAATCGCCTTAACCTACACCACAGATGGCTGAGGTGAAAATGAAATTCCGGCGTTTAATTTTTAATAAACTCATAAAGCTTTCAACTTTCAGTTATTTTTGTTGCTGGGAAGCCTTCGTATAGAATAAAACAGCCTCGCGATAACGTCACATTGAAATTCGTGTCGTGTGCTTGGGTAAGTGGGAAACGTACAAAAACGCTATTTCTTTGCATGTCCTTTCATTCCACCACCGCAGCAGGGGTAGGTAGTGGTGGGCTCACTCTGAAATTCCGCGTGATTGGTGTTGGTAGATAAGCTGTTTTACTTCAATTTTTTATCAATTTTGTTTTATCATATGTGTAAATCAGTTAGATTTAAAGTCTGATTTCTGTCCTATTTTTTGTGTGATTATTTATCTGTACCTATATCAAAATTGTTTGTTTCCCTAATATAAATGTGCACGACGGACGGCCCCGAATAGAAACTTATAGCTGTAAATAATTGTTTCGTTTTTGTTTCATAGTTGTTTCATAGTTGTTTCATAGTTGTTTCATAGTTATTTCGTTTTTATTTCGTTTATATAGTTTGACAGTAAATAGTTTAATTTCGTAATACAGTCCACTTTCTCTTAGTTGGTTCTCAGTTAGTTCTCAATTAGTAATGTGTCGAGTCCTTAATTACTGATTAATAGGCGTATGTGAGACGTTGGAGATGTATAAATCATAGTTTATTTTAGAAAACCATAGAAATGTATAATTTGATAGCCCTTTGTTTTATGTATATCGATTAAACCTATAATTTCGCATAGTTATGTATGTCGAGTCATATTTATAATATGTAAATTAGATAGATAATTATGTGTAGATCTTTATAGTTATTTACTTTTAATTGGTGATAATCTTAATTAGCCATAAAGGCAATTAATTTAAAATAGTGTGGCCAAATGAGCCCTAATATTTGTACAAATGATTTATTTGTAATTAACCCTGTACCTGTGTACCTTTATTTACCTATCGAATAGTAAGAAGTAATTTGTCTGAAAATAAATAACATAGATTCCAAAGAATAGTGGAAGAGCTAATTAGAATCCGATAAGAATTAGGTCAAGGTCATAGTTAAAAAATAGGTCACCGAATAGATAAAAAACAGGCTCTCTATACGGTATTGCCGCCCAGGGGGGGTCTAAATTAGAGAGAGAGGGCAATAGATTTGCTGTTTCATTAGAGCGAGAGGCAACGAGGTTTTCTCACTCTAATGAAAGTAAATAAATATCGGGGTGCCATCCGGACCCAGTCAGTTCCGCGTTTTCTCCTCAACAAGCTACAACACCAAGCTCTCGCCACTGCTCCGAGGAACCGGTCACAGTCTCAACCACAACCGAGTTATTATTTCTGCGCTCCCCGCCCCCTTCGTCTCGCTCTCCCGCTCGCGCTGCACCCCGCATCGCGCCGTGTCGGCGTACGGTATTCAGGGTCCGCACAGGGTTGCTACCCCATACCGTCCGGCACATTGGTCCATTCGGAGCCGGATTGGACACTTCGGCAGCAAAAGCGAGTGGGAAATTTCATCGGCTTCATAACCGGAAGCAAGGGGAGCGTAGCAAAATGCCGGTGACTCGGAGTAGAGGCAGACCCGCGGAGCCGATCGAGGCACAGGAGCGCCCTGAGGAGAGCGCTCCCGCGACCGCGTCACAGTCAGTGGCGGCCCCGAGGCCGTCAGCGCCGGAACCGGTGCGGCATATCGAGCCGCCCGGCTCCCCGTCGGAGGCGCCACCACCACCGCCAGCACCGTCGTCGCAACAGCAGCACGACGACGCAGCAAGAGCGTCGTCGACGAAATCCGACCGTGCGCGAAGGATCGCGCGCGCTAAACAGAAGATAGCCAGACTCAAGCTGGAGCTGGAAGAGGCCAGGCTTGCCGTCCTGGAGGAGGACAGCCAGGACGGCGAGTCGGTCGCATCGGGTGAATCGCTGGGCCAGGCGCGAGTGGCCGAGTGGCTGAATACAGTGCCGCCGCCACCGCCCGCCGCGCCGCTCAGTGCACCGCAACAGTCTACAGGCGTAGCACCGCCGCCCGGCGTGCCACATGCACCGCCGCCCGGCGTGTCACACGCACCACCGCCGCCACCCGGCGCGCCACACGCGCTGCCGACCGGCGTATCGATCGCACAGCAGCTCGCCGCGCCGCTATCGGGCGTGGCGCCGCCGCACAGCGTACAGTTGAAGCAATCGTCGTCATCGAAGCCGCCGCCAGCAGCAACGGGGTATCATCGGTCCGAGGGACAATTCGACCTTAACGAGCTGGCGGCCGCCATCGCGCAGGCCGCGCGCCCACATGGGGCCACGCCGCGATTCATCGGAGAACTGATGCCCTTCGGGGGCTCGCATCTCGACTGGCTCGCCTTCAGAGCGGGCTATCAAGAAACAGAGAGATACTTCACAGAAATCGAGAATACAGCCCGCCTGCGACGGGCTTTGAAAGGAAAAGCCAAGGAAGCGGTTAGCAGTTTACTCATAGTAAACACTAGCCCGGCGGAAATAATCGGCGAACTCGAGACAAGATTCGGCAGACCGGAGACGATTGCGCTCGCCGAGATCGAACGACTTCGCAACGTACAGAAGCCTACAGATGCGCCACGGGACATAATACAGTTCGCGAGTCGAATAAAAAACAGCGTCGCTACACTCCGCGCACTCCAGCAGCCGCAGTACATGTACAATCCGGAAGTGGTCAAGCAAGTGACAGAGAAGCTGACGCCGTCGCTGCGGTACCGGTGGTTCGACTTCAGCCGGGACCAGCCGCCAGAGGAGCCGGACCTCGTGCGCCTTCACCGCTTCGTGACCAGGGAGGCGGAGGCGTGCGGGAAGTACGCAGACCCCGAGCTCGTCGGCGGCGCCGAGGAGCAGCAGCAGCGCGCGGCGCCACGCAACCGGCCGCAGCGCGCCTACAACAGTCGGAGTGACAGCGAAAAGTGCGACAACAGAAGCGAAAAGTGTCCAGTGTGCAGTTTACCGAACCATAGTGCCGACAAATGTAGAAAATTTGTGCGTGCGAACAACAGTGAACGATGGAGCATAGCGAAAGCGGATCGACTATGTTTCCGTTGCCTGAACCCCAGGAGAGGGGGGCATAAGTGTGAAGACCGTCAGTGTGGAGAGGACGGCTGTGAGAGGACCCACCACCCATTACTGCACTTCAAGAGACCCGAAGTGCCAGCCAGCCGGAGTGAAACAGTGACAGCAGCAAACTCATCTGGAAAGTCAACCGTAAGTTTCCTCAAAATTCTACCAGTGACAGTGGTGGGCCCCAAGGCCAATATAGACACATTCGCACTATTAGACGACGGCTCGACAGTCACACTCGTAGACGAAGACCTGGCTAAGCGCGCGGGCGCTACAGGACCCATAGACCCATTGAGCATAGAAGCTATAGCGGGGGCCCGAGTCACGCGTACCGACTCGCGACGAGTGAAACTTGTGCTACGAGGGCAGGACGAAGAGCACTCCCTGCGAGGCCGCACTATCAAGAACTTACGACTGGCGGCCCAGCACATTGACCGAGACTTGTCAAAATATCAACATCTTCAAGATATCGAAACGCGAGTGCGGTATGCGGAGGCGCGGCCCACTATCCTGATCGGGCAGGACAATTGGGAACTCCTACTGGCCAACGAGGTACGACGTGGCGCCGCAACAGAACCGGTGGCGTCCCGCACACCCCTGGGGTGGGTGCTCCACGGCTCAAGCAGCCGGAGCCTGGGGCACACAGTCCACCACGTATACAGGCTCAATGAAGAGAGCGACAATAGAATAGAAGAAATGATCAAGAAACATTTCGCAATCGAATCGTTGGGCGTGACGCCCAAGAAAACGCGCGCCGACCCCGAAGAGCGGGCGCTTCGCATCCTGGAGAGTGAAACCATCAAGCTGCCGACAGCGGGCTACGAAACGGGCCTACTTTGGGCCACCGACCACCCCGAGCTGCCCAACAATTACGACCAAGCCTTGACGCGCCTACACAGCACAGAGCGCAAGCTGGACAAGCAGCCGGAGCTCGGGGCGGCGTACGAGCGGCAGATGACACAGCTGATAGAAAAAGGATACGCAGAGGAAGCCGCCACCGCACCATCGACCACCGGGCGCATCTGGTACCTGCCTCACTTCCCGGTGCTCCATCCAGCCAAGCCCGGGAAGGTGAGGCCAGTCTTCGACGCCGCCGCTCGCACGAAGGGTACGTGCCTGAACGACCACCTGCTGTCGGGTCCGGACCTCCTGCAGTCGCTGCCGGGGGTGCTGATGCGCTTTCGCCAGCACGCCGTCGCCGTCGCCGCGGACATACAAGAAATGTTCCTGCGAATACAAGTTCACGAGAAAGATAGAGATGCGCTGCGCTTCTTGTGGCGCTCACACCGGCGGGAGGGACCGCCCACAGAGTACCGGATGAAGTCGGTCATCTTCGGAGCAGCCTGCTCACCGTGCACGGCGTTGTTTGTCAAGAATCACAACGCCGAGCGTCATCGGGCCGACCATCCGGACGCAGCCGAAGCCATCGTGCGTCATCACTACATGGATGATTGTCTCCAAAGTTCTGAAACAGTGGAAGAAGCGGTATGTGGCTCTGTCCACACACTTCACCACTCGAGCCGTGCACCTGGAGGTCGCGGCCTCGCTCTCCACCTACTCCGCCGTCCTCGCGCTGCGCCACATGAAGGCGCGCCGAGGGCAACCATCCGAGACCGGCACCAACCTTCGTGGTGCCGACGTCGAGCTCCAGCGGGCCGCCCTCCAGGCGAGCCGGCAGGAGGCCGCCAACCACCTCATCAGATGGCGCTACATACCGCCGAGCGCACCGTTCATGGGCGGGGCGTGGGAACGCCTCGTCCGGTCCGTCAAGGACGCCCTCAGTACCGTCCTGCGCGAGCGTCACCCCCACGAAGAGACGCTCGCCACTCTGCTTTGCGAGGCAGAATACACAGTCAACAGCAGACCACTGACCCACGTGTCAGTGGACCCCGACGACGCCGAAGCCTTGACCCCCAACCACTTCCTACTCGGGGGGTCGGGCCGCATCCAACAGCCGGGGACGTTCACCGAAGCAGACGTCGCCAGCCGCCACCACTGGAGGCGAGCTCAGCGGCTAGCCGACGAGTTCTGGGACCGCTGGGTCCGAGAGTACCTGCCGGAGCTCCAACACCGGCGGGAGCCGCACGGGAGCGGAGCACCGCTCAACATCGGCGACCTCGTGCTCATCGCCGACTCCAACCTGCCACGCAACGTGTGGCCCCGGGGGCGCGTCGTCCAAGTCTACCCTGGGCGCGATGGCATCGTGCGCGCCGCCGACGTCGCCACCCGCACCGGAGTCCTGCGCCGCCCCACCAAGAAGCTCGTCGTGCTGCCCACATCGACCGTCGTGACACCGAGTGAGGTGTAGCGCCGAGTCAACCAGCGCTACACGGCGGGAGAATGTGCACGACGGACGGCCCCGAATAGAAACTTATAGCTGTAAATAATTGTTTCGTTTTTGTTTCATAGTTGTTTCATAGTTGTTTCATAGTTGTTTCATAGTTATTTCGTTTTTATTTCGTTTATATAGTTTGACAGTAAATAGTTTAATTTCGTAATACAGTCCACTTTCTCTTAGTTGGTTCTCAGTTAGTTCTCAATTAGTAATGTGTCGAGTCCTTAATTACTGATTAATAGGCGTATGTGAGACGTTGGAGATGTATAAATCATAGTTTATTTTAGAAAACCATAGAAATGTATAATTTGATAGCCCTTTGTTTTATGTATATCGATTAAACCTATAATTTCGCATAGTTATGTATGTCGAGTCATATTTATAATATGTAAATTAGATAGATAATTATGTGTAGATCTTTATAGTTATTTACTTTTAATTGGTGATAATCTTAATTAGCCATAAAGGCAATTAATTTAAAATAGTGTGGCCAAATGAGCCCTAATATTTGTACAAATGATTTATTTGTAATTAACCCTGTACCTGTGTACCTTTATTTACCTATCGAATAGTAAGAAGTAATTTGTGTGAAAATAAATAACATAGATTCCAAAGAATAGTGGAAGAGCTAATTAGAATCCGATAAGAATTAGGTCAAGGTCATAGTTAAAAAATAGGTCACCGAATAGATAAAAAACAGGCTCTCTATACGGTATTGCCGCCCAGGGGGGGTCTAAATTAGAGAGAGAGGGCAATAGATTTGCTGTTTCATTAGAGCGAGAGGCAACGAGGTTTTCTCACTCTAATGAAAGTAAATAAATATCGGGGTGCCATCCGGACCCAGTCAGTTCCGCGTTTTCTCCTCAACAAGCTACAACACCAAGCTCTCGCCACTGCTCCGAGGAACCGGTCACAGTCTCAACCACAACCGAGTTATTATTTCTGCGCTCCCCGCCCCCTTCGTCTCGCTCTCCCGCTCGCGCTGCACCCCGCATCGCGCCGTGTCGGCGTACGGTATTCAGGGTCCGCACAGGGTTGCTACCCCATACCGTCCGGCACAATAAATAACTAAATAAATAAATAAATAAATTTTCTGTTTCAAAACAAAATGCTGAATTTTCTTTAATTGAGAACAAAGAAATTGAGGTCAAAGATTTTGAGAAAGTTGTAGGTATAAGTTATAAACCAGATTATTAAGTAAGTATGTGGAATGAGATGGGACCCATCATGGGGTCATGCCAATGTCATTTCCTTTTTGCACAAATAGATATCTGAATGATTGATGTTGCTAATCGTCGCACTGCTTACTAACCTTTTCGTAGTTTAGTTGGTGAATGGATTTATAGAAATGAGGATATTTCAACCGAATGCATTAAATCTCCATTGCCACTTGAATGTGGTTCCTACCACTTTGATGTTATACAGTGTGAGTCACGTTAAAGTGTACATATGAAAATAGATGAAACTAGACCTATTTTTATCGACAAAAAAGAGGTCAAAATTTTTTTGAGATTTTTTTAAAAAAATTTATAGAATTTTTTTTCTTCCAATTACGTATTGTAAAGAAAACGTAATAACTTTTAAACTAAGCGGTATATCCTGATAAAATAAAAACAGTGATAATGCTAAATAACAGGCGATACTAAAAAAATACATAAAATACACAAAAATTGCCAACAAATAATAAAAAATGATACTTTTTGAAAAAAATCTGCTTAAAAATTCGTGTTTTTTTTGTTATTTGATAAATTTCTCCAAAAAATGCCCCTATAACAGGTGGTTTTTATTGTTTTGTATTATTCTCTATCGTATTACCTTTGTAAAACCAAAAATTGCATGTCTCTATCCCTATCACAACATTTGCTATGATAGTTTGAACAAAGGCCTACCACAACATTATTCTCCTCTACAGGTAGGGACAATTTTAATTTTAACTAAAATGCTTATTTTACTTCGAAATCTTTTGTTTTTACTTGAAATCTAACTTGTCTTTATCAAAATTACAAATCTAGAGCCATTTTCAGTTTCGTTGTTAGCGAAGCGTTGAATGGCGCGCCCGGAGAGGCTTAGTTCAAACGATCATAGCAAATGTTGTGATAGGGATAGAGACATGCGATTTTTGGTTTTACAAAGGTAATACGATAGAGAATAATTCAAAGTAATAAAAACCACCTTTTATGGGGGCATTTTTTGGAGAAATTTATCAAATAACCAAAAAAACACGAATTTTTAAGCAGATTTTTTTCAAAAAGTATCGTTTTTTATTATTTGTTGGCATTTTCTGAGTATTTTATGTATTTTTTTAGTATCGTCTGTTTATTTAGCATTATTACTATTTTTATTTTATCAGGATATACCTCTTAGTTTCAAAGTTATTACGATTTCTTTACAATAAGTACTTGAAAGGAAAAAAAATCTATAAAAAATTAAAAAAAAATCTCAAAAAATTTTTGACCACTTTTTTGTCGATAAAAATAGGTCTAGTTTCATCTATTTTCATATGTACACTTTAACGTGACTCACACTGTATATCTTATAGAAATAGAGGCCTTTTCCGTGTGTTTCAGTTTATTACCAACACCTCCAAAACCACACAACAGATTTTCATGCAGTTTCCATCATTTTAATAATGATGGAAACTGCATGAAAAACTATTGTTCCGATTTTTTCACACCCGCGCGAAGTCGGGATAGCGAGCTAGTTAAACATATTTTATGTATTTTAGTATGCCTTGATGAAACGACTTCGATATGATAGAGACAAAGACGGCCCGCCACTTGAACACTGGCTCGACTACGCCTCGGAAAAGTACGGAGAAAAGCTCGTATCGGACATGAAGATAGTATTTTCAATACTCTACCTTTATCTGCCTGTGCCTATATTTTGGTCTCTATTCGACCAACAGGTTAGTTTTATTTATTTACTTATGTCGTATTTTTTACAAATACCTACTGACAGACCGGGGTCCTGATCTATCAAGAATCTTTTGTCCTATTTGCTTCAGACACTTCAGCTTCTCTCTTTAATCTCTATGAAAATTTTATTAATATCATCACTAATCTGTTATTATTTCAATAAGCAAGAGTAAATAAGCCTTAATTATTTACCTATAAATATTTACTTTGATGTATTTTTACTTGTGCATAGGGTTCCCGATGGACTTTCCAAGCGTCGCGGCTCCGAAGCGAGGTGTTTGGAGTGACGCTAATGCCCGACCAGTTACAGGCAAGCTCATAAACTTTTAATACCAATCCTAATCTATACTATGTATTATAAATGCGAAAGTAACTCTTTCTGTCTGTCTGTCTTGCTTTTACGCCTAAACCACTGAACCGATTTTGATGAAATTTGGCATAGACATAGTTTGAGTCCCGGTAAAGGATTATCCAGGTTTTTGAAATAGGTAAAGTTTTTCTGAGACAGACAAATATACGGCATAAAATTAATTGTTAGAGCCAATGTGCAATACATTTTATTCAGGCGTCGTCGATGCGCGTTTTAGGCAATCGAAACGCAATCGATGTGCAGCAAAGTAATTTTGCAATTAGTTTTTTTCAAGTTTATCAAGTAGGTACCAACGCAGCTTGTGCGATCATAAAACGAGTGTCGATCGGGCCTGGAAGAAATGTGGTTTACATTACGCAGTACGCAGAACTGACGGCCGATGGGGCAGCAAGGTTCTAGTCTGGAGGCCACGTACTGGAAAAAGCAGCGTAGGACGTCCACCCACAAGGTGGACCGACGACCTCATAAAGGAAGGCGCTGGATGCAGGCCGCCACCAACCGGCCATTGGAAATCATTGGGGGAGGCCTATGTTCAGCAGTGGACGTCCTATGGCTGAAATGATGATGATGATGATGATGATAAACCTAATTAGATCTACTACAAATACCTACTACGATGTTTACAAAGAGTCCGTAAAAATATCCAAGCGGACAGAATCTGACTGTCAAATAAGTCCCAGCACAGGTTCCATCAACCAGTTTCCAAAACCACCCTGCAGGTGATGAACCCCGCTATGGTGCTGCTGATGATCCCCGTCTGCCCCGGGGGTGCGTGGCCGATGCTCCCCGACCTCCCCCCGCTTCAGAAAATGTTCGTCGGAGGCATCTTGGCAGCCATGGCGTTCGTTTCAGCTGGCATCTTACAAATTGGGATAGAGGTGAGCTATGTAATGTAATATTTCTTACATATTCTTTGGAAGTTCAGGGATCCTATAGTTTTTTGTTTTCTTCTATTCACATTACGTTTGTTGTTGGTTTTCTTTATGCCTTTTTAATACAAAAGGTATTATGCTCATACTTAAGTACTTAGTTACCTATTTCGAAGAAAAAATAATCTTTAGCAGGTGTGAGCAACTTTTGGAAAGTACTTAGTAAACTTTAAGATGCTTACAAAGTCGTGGGCCGTAAATAATAGCTGCTAAGTTATGAAAAAACACCTGCAATTTATTTAACGTATTGAAAATTAAATGTTTGGCGGGTTGAATCAGCTCTAAATCAGACCATCACTGGAGAGTTTTGAATGATGTATTTTAGGTTATCCCGTTTAGTGACTTACATTTTGGATTAGCGGGTAGGGGTCTCCAAACTTTGAAGCCTTGAGGCCATAATATTTTTTAGTATGTTGTAAGGGTCATAACAATTTTAATTTTTCTGTCCACATATGCAAACATAGGCTTAGTCTTAAGCTGCCGGATTGATGGCAGTGGCCCGGATATGGCCGTAGTTTGGAGACCCCTGATCTAAGGTGTTACGTGGTTTTCATTTAGTAACAATATTTGTCATTTACACATTAGTTTTCCGACCCGAAAGGTACAAAACTAGAGTTCATGATATTTGTTGCTGTACAGGGTCTATGGAAACTCTGAGCGACTCTATCATAAGAGGAGGCTGCTTACCATTAGAACAGGGTGCTGGAATTTTTCTGGGCACTCTTTTAAGTCTCCACTTAAGAGAGTTCTCTTATTCTGTCCAGCGATCGACCCTCCAAGTGCCGGCCCACCACCAGAGCGGGCTAGTACTACTGAATACTCTGGGCTGCCCCGCGGAGATAGCAGTGCGGGGCGAGGGCGTAGCGCCCGTGGAGGCCCACGGGACGGCTCTAATGGCGCCGCTGCCGCACCGCGTCCTGACCGTCACCGCCAGCTGCCCTGCCAACTGCGCCGGCCGCGTCATGAAACGGCACGTCGTGAGGGAGGACCTCAAGACTGTCGCTAGCATGGTTGTCTACATTTTTAGTGAATTTGTGAATAAAAGAGCTCACAGACGAGCGACCTCGACAGTATATCGCCTTAAGCTAAGCGTCCACATGTCGGTACCGTAGGGGAGATGGGCCCAAAGCGGGTAACTTAAGGTTTGTGTCAATATAAAAGACGTTACTGCAGTTGCAAAGTTATATATTTTTAATAATTCGTACAAGTATGTATTAAACTTTGTAATAAAAACTAAAAATCACTTCTCTTGTAACAAATCACTTCAAAAATTTAAGAACTAATCAGTCGGTCATTTTACCCGGTTTGCCCGCAGGGGGTGCCCAAAGCGGGTATGGCCCCTGGGGCAAAACGGGTCGAGACTGGGCAAGGCGAGTTACTGACGTTGGCTTTGACTTTCTTAATGTTAGTTGGGGATATCTCTTTTCAAAGGCTTTACACCAATCTTTTCCAGCAGTTTGACTTTTGAAAGGGTGCGGAATTCTATTGCTCTCTGCATATTGATATACGAGAGATAAAAATCCGATTTTGTCAGACCAAAAAAAGATTATCCATGTGAAACAAGACTTCTATCAATTCAGATTCTTGTTCAGCCAAAACAACAAAAATTACCTATGAAACTACCATTTTTGTATCCATATATAATTAGAATAAGAATAAGAAGCGGTTACCCGTTTTACCCATACCCGCTTTGCCCAAAAGATACTTTTTCAGGTTTTGTAAAATAATCTCAAAATCTTTATCAGAAATGTTGCTCAAACAATAAGAATTCTACTCTGTTTTAATGCAGAATAATACACAAGTAACAGATTCAACACAACTTTAAACAGAATGAAGTAATTCATATTCACATATCTTGATATTTTTTTGTGAAACAGGCAAATAAAAACATTCGCGTCTCGGATCTCCGCCGCGCGTCGCCGATGTTTCAGCAAAACTGATTCGTGTCGAAACGAGTTCGGACGTTGCCACGAAACGCACACATGTGCACTATCGGCTTGTATACGTGAATAACGAAGGCTACCCGCTTTGGGCGGTATACCCGCTTTGGGCTCACCTCCCCTACGCATCGGACGTATCGCACGCAACGGATCGTAGTATTATTTATATGGAAACTCATATAAGTGCGTCCACCTGTCCGCATCGTACGCATCGCACATCCAATATAATGTGTTTCGTACGATGCGTCCGTTGCGTACGATACCGACAAGTGGCTTTAATCGGCGAATACCGCCCGCGATGGTCGCCGACAGTCGCTGGTGTATCGCGCTATCGAAGACGAGCAGTCACTGACATAGAATGTCAACATGTCATGACAGCAAAAGGTGCGAGTCGGAGACTGTCGCCTACATTCGCTGACCGCGCCTACCACTATCGCAAGCAGTGGCCGACATAAAGTCGCTCGTCTGTGAGCTCTCTAAGGGTTGCAACATGATAAACTGGCTTCTGCTGATCCGAAGGATCTTTTTCGACATTATTTACTTAGTTGTATATTATGTACCTAGTTCTGATCAGATAGCTCATTCGAGTCGGCTCACTGAGTGCTTGTGTCGATTAATTAATTCCAATATAGTAATAGTTAAAATAGTACAAAAGTAGCTTTTAATTTTTATTTAGCCTTATTTTTTATTTAAAAATCCTTTATTTCCACTCTATGTCTGACTTTAATTACGATGAATCCGTCTTTAGTTGTCCATACAAAGGAAGAAAGAAGTAAGAATATTTCCAATTCTAAATCCGTCAGTAATCTCTTTGACTTATTGAGAACTTCAGACTGCATCTGGATTTTTCCATTACCTAGAGATATCAATGGTTTTTGGTTGGCTTTGAAGCAATAAATTACTCTCTACTTAAATAATATGATTGGTAATTTTTTGCTCTACGTTGTTTTCTGCTCAGACATATTACTGTCTCTGAACTTGTAAAGGGACCTACTTCAGTAATGGTATTAAAAAATTAAACAGATAAATGTCTACGAATCTCATATTAAGTTAATTTTTAGAATTCCGTAATAAGTGTATGAAGTCTTCAGTGTTTTATTCTGCTAACCATTTCGTTTTTATAAACGTTCACAACTACCTATAAATAAAAATATTTAAAAATATATATAATCTTTGAGACATTTTTATAGTCACACCTTATAGCCACAACAAAAATGTTGTTGACTGAAGCGCAGTTTTTTGACTGGTTGTTGAATTGGCTATTTTAACTTACCTACGGATCAAAAACTTCACCTATCGCCATTGAAGTAATATTACAATGCCTACCGCACCATCTTACTTTAACAAAGTTCAGAAGTCTCTCAAAAAACTCCATACAAAAACACCGGTTATTGTTATAGTTACGGTTAAACATCAGATACAACTCACAGTCAGCCTAACGGTTAACTTTGATTTCCAGTTCATGCCGATAGTCATCGGACAGAATTCGGACGACCAAATCTCATTTTATTTCATGGACCCCAACCCTTTCACGAAGTCTTTGACGGGAAAGCCGAAGTTAAAGTAAGTGATGATTCTACAAATACCGACGTTAGTTACCTACGTCAACTGCGAATGTAGAGTCATCGGGGATAATTTGTTTAATGGTTCCGGAAAGACCCTGTAGAGGTGTTTATTGCTAGGTGGTTAGGGGGTTTTATTTTTCTTTCACCGTTCTTGTATCTACGAGTAATTTTTACCGTTCTTTAAAGGGTATCTACCAATATGACATAAATATTCTATACTAAGGACCCTATTACTAAAGAGCCAAGGTCATAAGTAGAGATGGAGATTTAACAAATGTAAGATAAAAAAATGTGAAAAGTTATTGTACGGTTGTACAGAACCACACACAATATGCGCACTTTCTATGCAAAATCTGGCAAGTTTGAGAAGCGACTCGAATCGTTAAGAAATTTTAATAACGATTTTTATGATTTGTTTGTCATATCCATATTTTTATTTTTTTGCTTCAAATGGATGTTATTGGAAGAGTCAATAAAAAACCAATAGTCCCTAAGTTCGTTGCTGCCGGCTGGCTCGCGCGAACGTAAATTGATTAAAAGTTGATTGCTTTTAAACGCATTTATTGCCGAGCAGTATGACCATCAACCGCATCAAGTTTTGAAATTGACAATTAATACTTTTCCCGCAGGGAGATGCAGGTTCTGGATTACCTGTCGCAAAATTATTAGGTAGGTGCCCATCGATAAGTGAGTCGCCTAATCATGATGACTATGATGAGTTTCATGATTGATGGATGATTTCTTAATAAAATAATAAAGGCACTTACGTTTGAATTAAAACTAATTTGTGTACATTTTCTTATAAATAATTGCATGCGGGATTAAACCACGTCTCACTTACTCCCGACCTAAGACGCATCGAACAAGCCTAATAATATTGTCTATAGAAAAGTATTATGAGTTTTGAGATATGGCCAATTTTAAAATAAAAAGTTATTTTTTAAATGGACTTATGCTTGTTCGATCTATTCTTTCACATTGACCCCGAAGACCTTGGGACACCCTGTATATTCTCTATTATTTTTTTCTGTTTGCTGCCTAAAAGGGTGGTGTACGTGGGTGATACAGGGCCGAACAAAAACGTCTCCATAGCGGTGGAGACGGATCGCAGCCTCAGCGACATCTATTACGTATCTGACGCCCCCATTGACCACATCGGCGAGTCGGCATACATGTGCCTGCAGCCTGGCAAGTGAGTTAAATTCCATCTTAAGATGAGCATAGACTAAAGCAATTACTTGTAACAGAACAAGGAGCCGCTCTATGAAATGTCTAATGTCACACCCTGAACCAAATGTTATACAATTTACCTGTATTGTACCATTTGCAAGAACGTTTAATTACATAGAAATGCTCTAGTCTAACTCGTCTCCTCTCGTCGCCGGCCTTATAACATAATAGTACATGGGTACATCCTGTGCTGTATACATTTACCCCCTCACTAATAAAAAGTTACACAGTTGTTGAACACTGTTTTAAAATGACATTTCCATACTAAACGTCCTTTAAAACACTGTTCAACGAGTGTGTAAGTTTTATTAGTAAGGGGGTTACTATATTACATACACAAGTTGCAGAACAAGAGTTAAGTAAGCTAAGTTCAGAATTGCTAAAATCAAGTGGCAGTGGGCGGGGCACATAGCTCGTAGAGACGATGGCCGTTGGGGCAGGAAAGTTCTCGAGTGGCGACCACGGGCTGGAAGACGTAGCGTGGGCAGGCCTCCTACTAGGTGGACCGACGATCTGGTAAAGGTCGCGGGAAGAGCCTGGATGCGGGCAGCGCAGGACCGTTCATTGTGGAAAACCTTGGGGGAGGCCTTTGTCCAGCAGTGGACGTCATTTGGCTGAAAAAAGAAAAAGAAAAATAGTCGTGTGCGAACTGCAAACTATACAAACACTATAGAAAATTGCATCAGGCTAAGCCAAACTGACTTAGCTTGGCTCTTGTGCTGCAACTTGTGTATGTAATTTAACCATGTATACAGGGTGTACCTACCCATGTATGTTATGAATGAGGTGTCAAGCCAGTGTGTGTGAGGCGAGAAGAGTCATTCATATCGTTAACGAAGCATTTTGTGTAGCTGATTGATGCTCTTTTTTATATGCATTTCCAAGCAGAAATTTCCAATGTCAGAAAAAAAGTTATTCTGAGTGAAAAATGTGCCTTAGAAAATATGACTTAATATTTCACACTCACTAAAATTTTAACTGTCACGAACAATCTTCTATGGAACATGTCAGGAAATTAGAACTTTTCATTTTTAATAAATATTTGGACTCTATTTTAAATTTTCTCTTGTGAGAATGAATTTTAAATGGATGTTTGGTATGTTTTAATAATTAGAAAGAATGAAAGAAAAAAAGAAAAAAATATATTTGGCAACAAATTGAATCATCTCTATGTTCATGTTTCATACATTCATTGATATGAATTTTTCTATTTTTTACACATATAAGCAAATTCAGAACAATTTTTTGTTGTTATTCTTATTTCTAGGTCATAAAGCAATAAAAATAAGCTATGCATAACCCGTGCGCAAAAATGCTGTAGACAGTTGTAATTAATGCTCTTCAACCTGCAGTATAAACATTTATTGAGAAAGTAATTAACCACATGACGTTAACGTTGAAACTGCCTTGATAACCGCTGCCCGCAAATAATTACAGCGAACCAAGATTGTAAATTAAAAAACCAAAATTGATTGACCCGAATTTTCAATGGACATGGCGCACAATTTTTGTTGAAGATGCCAAAAAAATCTACAAAAAATTAGAATGAATACTGTATTTTTACTTTTTTGATATCTTTAAAAATGACTGAAATATTCAAGCTCAAAGTGCGCTCTTCCGCTAGGAGCGATTTTCCGCGCGGATTTTGAAAATGTGACGTAGTAACATGAAAAGCTGCATGTAAGATATTATCTGTGTACAATGGTTAGAATGGTTAGTAGGGGAGCCGAAGCGGGGATTTCGGGACTTACTAAAGAGTGGCAGACTAACATACAAGGAAATACTTTGTACCTAGTGGAGTACCTCTAAGTATGATTTTTTGATATAAAACGGCATTAGTTCTTATGCCTCTCACCCAAAAAATACCTCAATTAAGCCCAAATTTTAGTGACGATGGAAACTAGCCTAGATGGAAGACACAATACATGAAATTGAACTTCTGCTTCTTCTTTGGTAAAGACTTATCATTTACCATACCTTATCATTTTGTATTCCATTTTCAAGTCACTTTTTTTTCGCTTACTGTTTAAACAAAACGTGGGTTTTTTTTAAATCTCAGGTCTTTTGAACGCACATCCGAACGATGTCTGGTTTTAATTTCTTCAGTTACTCCGTGACCATGGCGCTTGCAACAGTGCCGAAATATTGGAAACTCAAAACTAAGGTACATGGTAGCAATCCCGTCAGTAATAAATGTCTTGAAAAATAAGTAAATCGTATATTACTTTATGTAACTAATTTTATTATGTAATCAAAACTAATCACTTCATTTAGAACTAGAAAACGATTCCAAGGATTCCACTTTTCTTCAATAGATGATCAAGATAAAGAGGTATTTATTATAAATTGCTCTTCCAGCATTTCAATTATCCTATCTTGCTTGATGAAATCTTTTTCAATTTTATTGACATGGTCATAACATTTTCACCATTTCTCTGCACCAATTTGTGAGGTACACCTGAAACCCCCGATAAAGCAGTAATTATAAGAATAATATTAAAAAAAACCTCCTTCTGACGGAGTTAGGTAATAAACTAAATGTATCAAATTTCACTCCAACTTACTGTCAACTCAACGACGCGCTTTAAAATCAAAGATTGACTTTGAATTATGCCCATTGCAAACAATATAACTTACTATACACATTGCAAACAATATAACTTACTTGAGCTTTTTCGACTTTTTCACAAAAATAACATATAGACATGAAGAGATTACAAAATTTCTGCAGCGACTGACAGTTCACTTGATTTACTTTGACAGGTGACAATAAAGCCTATGAAATTTGCCAAAAAGAAAGACACACTTTTCCAATATTTTTGTTTACCATGAGATTCTGGTACACCTATACCTATCATTTAATGAAAAGATGTTACTTCGATAGTGAGTGTAGTGGAAGTTATTGAATGAAAAGAGTGGACTGTATAAATTAATTGTCTATTCGGTATAAATTTACAATGATATTGAGACCGTTTAGTGCAAAGTCGTTGAAGAGAGTGTGTCAGGATCGTCTTCTTAGATGTTCGCTCGCGAACCGAACATTGCTCGTTCGTTCGCCGAACGCTCCCTCCGGTCACGCCGCCCGCGGGCAATGTCCGTGAGTAGTCAAAAGATAAACTAATTTTTTTCAGCACAACGAAAATCTGCTTTGGCGCGTAGCAATACAATGTGAGAACTGCAGTTTGGACTTCTTTATGCGTCCACTACACATACAATAAAATTCGAACTATCGCACATTTTTCTTTTTAATTCTAATTCAGTAAAAAATGTTTTTGAAACCTTCATTCAAAATTCAAAAGTTATTATCATATGACAGAACTTATGACCAGACTATGTACATTAAATAAAATATTTTTCTTTTTATCATCAAGCTTAGCAGCCTAATAAGTTACTATGATACTCGAGTTAATCCACATTCAGCACCATAGCCTCCCCTTCTACAAGGCCCTCTACAAATGTCAAAATGTCACTTAACCCTTTTAGCACCAGTTCTTTTGTTTTTGAGAAGATGTACCCTTTTTATATCAATTAAATTATAGTCCAGTCGTTTGGTACAAATTAACGTGGTTACCTGGAAAGTGTTCCGGGAGTTTTGAAAATTAGTGATTAAAATAGATTTCGCTATGCTCTCTGTTAGTCTGTTAGTTAAGTGTGATTGCCGCGTTCGTTGCGAAATTGGAAAAATGCTGCCTTAGAGAAGATTTTTGATAGTTACATTCTTTCCTATTTCGTCGTTACAGCCAAATGACGTCCACTGCTGGACAAAGGCGAGAGGCCTTTGGGTTTTCCATAGGTTTTTCATAAAGAACAGTCCTGCGCTGCCCGCATTCAGGTTCTTCCCGCGATCTTTACCAGATCGTCGGTCCACCTAGTAGGAGGCCTGCCCACGCTACGTCTTCCAGCCCGTGGTCGCCACTCAATAAATTTTCTGCCCCAATGGCCATCGTCTCTACGAGCTATGTGTCCCGCCCACTGCCACTTGATTTTAGCAATTCTGCGTGCTATATCGGTCACTTTGGTTCTCCTGCGGATCTCCTCATTTCTGATTCGATCACGCAGGGAAACCCCGAGCATAGACCGTTCCATCACCCTTTGGGTGGCCTTGAGCTTTCTTATGAGGCCCATAGTAAGCGACCACGTTTCAGATCCTTAAACTTTCCTATTTATTTCAAGACTAGCTTTTGCCTGCGGCTTCACCCGCGTAAAATTTAGTGTCACAGATCGGCATAAATTATAGCCTATATGTTCTGGGTTACAAACAATAATATTGTACAGTTTCAACAAAATCCGTTAAGTACTTTTTGCGTGAAAGAGTAACAAACCTGAGACACAGGAATCTTCCTAGTTCAGGTATCAACCCACCAACATTCTTACTTTTTGTTTTTCCTGATTGTTTGTTACCATAATATTATCTGTTATGTTGGTGAGAAATAAACATTACTTTATTTTAAACTTCCAGACATCCAGACATGCAAACTTTCGCATTTATAATATTAGTAGGATACAATTATGTAATGTAGAAACAAACAAGACAAAAAAAAATTTATACTTCAGCAACGCGATTTTTTTTATACTTCAGCATATTAAGGACACCCGGCAGCGTGTCCTGCCATGATCAAATAAAAAAGAACTCGCAATTTAGCAGGTACATTAATATGACTGTTACACAACTCTAAATCTATTTAACTTACATTACATGAAATCAAAGCTTCTTAGCTTGTCTATGTCCCAAAAATTATAAAATGAAAAAAGCAGTTGTCAAAAGCCTTTTTTAGGGCGGATTTATTTCAATAAGGCGGGCGCCCTCGCGGCTATAAACGAGGTCACAAAATTCGGAAAGAACATAGCGAAATCTATTTATTCACCAATTTTAAAAAATTCCGGAAAACTTTCCAAGTAAAATTAACAAATAACTGGACTATTTACTCGTTATTGAGCACAGAGACACAAACTTGGTTATTTTTCCAGAAAATTTATATTTTTTTTAAGTGCATAAATGTAAAAATGGCTTCATAGTGCACAAAATTGGCAATAGGTGGCATAATAATGGTTACTTTTTTAGCGCCAAGTTTGAAATGTGATTGAACGATGACAACTAACAACAGTTGTCAGTTAGGTAAAATTTTATTTTAGTTGGAAAAAGACAAAAAGTGGTAAATGGGTTAACGTGCGGGGGCTGCAAAATCATGTTGTGACGTCACGCGCGAATATTGAAAATTTTTGAAAATTTTAAAAAGTCCGTAAACTTCTCGAGGCTCTATCTTCGGTAATACTGGATGGATTGAGGTGAAATAAAAACTAGTGTAATGTGTGTGATCTAAACTTTAAATTAAGTCATAATTTAACTTAATATTACAACTTATGCGTGTTGTCCATTACGCATCGGCGTGATTTAAATTAAAATAGGTATTTTTAGGACATGATTTTCAATTTTATATTTAGCATTATGAATATCGAAAAATCACTCACATTTTGTTATTATTGTGATTTACTATTCTTTTAAATCTTATACCTTACAGACTCTACCTACACCCTGGAAATACATGAAATATCTAAAAAGTTTCTATTTCTCTATTTAGCGTCACAATTAAAAACGTTTTAAAATCTTTTTAAAAACACTATTAATGAGTCCAGTTAAAAAGTTCGCTCCAATAACGGAACAAGGTGTCTTCTACCTTTGTGCACTTTTACAATGTTCTAATTGAGCCATAAAACGGAGCAGTGTGAATTTACCGGCACTAAAACTTAGAAGTTGGATCACTAGCGAGACATCATTTTACACGTTTCCCGGTCTTGAAAACAATATTACCCACCGTCCCCTTTTACTTAATATTAAACAGATTGTGTACATTTTTTTTGTTATTGATGTCATCTGATGTTACGGTAACGTACGATAGAATAACATGAAGACACAATGTACCATGGTAATTTATTTAATTGCATTTATCCGATGTAACTTCGCAACATTACTGTAAAAGTAGTTTGTTATTCGGACGATTCTACTTCCAGTATCAGATATAGGTTTTAATTAAATTATATTTTCAAAATTATACCTTTTATTACATCCTGTATAATCGTTCAAAATCTTCTCATCATAATCGTAACTAAAAGGAAAACTATCAAAATAGCGTTGAAAGATTTGCCTATGTGAATAGTCTGATGAAATCTTAGCAAGTCGCATCCAATAGTTAGTTGCGAAAACTATGTAGGAGTTCTGTATTTTCCAGACTTGCTACTACTATCCCGAGAAACTGTACCTATCACTTCAATATTCGTCTTTGAACACAGTCCCGTCGAGATTGTTGTTTCTGACTGTCGATTTCTCATTTGACTGATGTATTTCATCTGAAGGTGCCTTTGTAAGGTTAAAAGGAATAGGGGGCGATACGCAGTAGAGCAGTCTTTGAAACCGCACTTGGTAATAACACCAGTCTGTTTCAAATAATTTCGAAGTCAATAAATTTAATGAAGGTAGCATTTAAAGAAAACTTTTATGAGTATCAAGTTTGGTTAGTTTTAATTTATTCCCTAAAAATGTAATGGACATGAAATTAATTGTAAATAATTTTGGTCAGTACTTCATAATACATACGTCACAAATCTGTTTTCCACAACTTGATTTAAGAATAATAAACCATATTGCATCATAAACCCATCGACATAATGAAAAAGAAGGTGCTCAATACAAAATCTTTCTATTTCATATTTTTTGTTCCGTTTCTAAGAAAATCATTTTTGAAAATCAAATTGATTTCGTATTATAATGTTAGTATGGATAGATCAATCAAGCTCATGTTATCCAGGTTTCGTTGGCGTGCCGAGAGCGCGGGCGGCGAGGTGTCCGGCTCTGGCGAGGGTTACCTACGCGCGGGCGGCGTGTACGTGCTATGCTTGCGCGAGCGCCTGGGCCGACTGGATGCAGCTGTCCTGCACGCGCCTAACCCACCCAACGAGCTGCAACTGGCCTGGATCGTGCCGCAGTATCTGCTCGTCTCTGTAGCGGAGATCATGTTCGCTGTGTCGGGCCTGGAGTTCTCTTTCACGCAGGTAATTTGAACGAAGCTTCAGCCCCTGTTGTCTAGATTTCTTTGGAGCGCGGGTGGCGAGGTGTCTGGCGTTAGCGAGGTTTACCTGCGCGAGCTCCTGGGCCGACTAGATGCAGCTGTCCTGCACGCGCCTAACCCACCCAACGAGCTGCAACTGGCCTGGATAGTGCCGCAGTATCTGCTCGTCTCCGTGGCGGAGATCATGTTCGCTGTGTCGGGCCTGGAGTTCTCTTTCACGCAGGTAATTTGAACGAAGCTTCAGCCCCTGTTTTCTAGATTTCTTTGGAGCGCGGGTGGCGAGGTGTCTGGCTCTACCGAGGGTTACCTGCGCGAGCTCCTGGGCCGACTAGATGCAGCTGTTCTACACGTGCCTAATCTATCCAATGAGTTGCAACTGGCCTGGATAGTGTAGCAGTATCTGCTCGTCTCTGTGGCGGAGATCATGTTCGCTGTGTCGGGCCTGAAGTTCTCTTTCACGCAGGTAAATAATGATGTGAGATTGACGATGTTCTTGATCAGGCATTGAAACTGTTACTAGTCAAGCATGGTTGATTTGATGGGCGCAGCTGGTGAGTTATTATCGGGCATAGGTTTGTTATAGTCACTGCTCACCGGTCGGACCTCGAGTTCTCTTTTACATAATCTCTATTGATATTGGGAAATGTACCTACTCATGTCATCCAGGATGAACCTACAACTATCTACATTGTTGGCCACAGGAACTGTTATTTTAATCTGCCCTACCAAGCACGTAATGCACATAGATAATTTCACCGCAGCTAGTTGCACTTGAATCGACTGTTATTATTGCGCGCGCCCATAATCTACCACATGACTAGCTGCGAACACACTGCTTTGCTTGATTAGGCGCGCGTTTAAGCGCGGTCGAACGGACGGTCTTCCATCTGAAGCGAATTATATGCAAACGGCTTAATTACCGCATTATCTTAGTAGGTATTCCTAGAGGTGGAGACATTTATTCTGCGGAAATCCCACAGTTAACGGTGTTCTGTCACTATACATTAACGAAGGTAATTAAGCTGTTAACAACTGATTTTAATACTGTTATCTTGGACTGACATTTCTAGGAATCTGATCTTATCCAGGGCGAAATTGGATTATAGCTAAAGCCTTGATCACACGTAGGTACCGAGTAAACGTGCGAGACAGTAAAATGTTTACTCGGTCGAGACAGTTGGGTGAGCGAGTCACATACTAGAGCGCCCGGCCGAGCACTCGGCGTAATGTTCATACACACCGAGTACTCGGCCGAGAGCACTGTCTCGCCCGTTTGCTCGGTACGTGTGATCAAGGCTTTAGGCTATTTAAATAAGGTGCAAATGTACGATGTATGTCTTATTGTTAGATAATGAAATGTACTTAACCATGTTCTCTTATCTAATATTCTCATAACGTATAATGTACTGTATCTAATCATCTATTAATTACCTGTTTAAATATTTTTAGGCGCCAAAAAGTATGAAAACCATCACCATCGCCGCGTGGTACGTGTCGGTGGCGTTTGGGAACCTCATCGTCATATTGGTGGCTCAGACCAAAATCTTTGAGTCAAGGGTGAGCTTACCTACTTGTAAACTTGGTAGCTAATCATCATCATCATCCATAGGACCCCAATGCTTTCCATGCTGCCCGGAGACATGTTGACACCACCAATTGACGTACTTTTTAAAACTGTCAAAACGAAACTCTCCCATAGATTTTGTATGGCACTACAAGCAAGTGACGTCACTATTTTGTCAATTCAATTAAACTACTTTTTTCAATTACAATGCGACCAAAAATCGTAATTTACGATTTGTAAGTTTTTAAGACCAGAATTAAGTGTCTTTTTAGAAAAGTTGTGATTTCGAATTATTGAGGAATGGTGTCAAATTGTCTATTATATTAATGTGGTAGCTAATAATAATAAATTGTTATCTTGCTTGCTGCGTCGTTCGCGTAGATTTAAACAATACCAGTCTATTCATCCAGCGGTGTTCGCCATCAACCAACGATCATCCATAAAAGTTTCTATAGTGCCATCTTTTATTTCTTTGTTATTCACACCGCTATGCTATCATCAAAACCGTAGATGTTGAGTGTAGAAAATCGTAAATAGTTACATAAATAAAGAAACTTAGATATAATTTTCTGTTGTGGTGTCTGATAGGTATACCTATATATTTTTTGATATTATAAAGAAATCGTTGGTTTAGAGCAGCGCTCGAAAATAACAATGTAAAATGATCACATTTTCATAAAAAATACGTATCCAAGCGTGCATGGCCGCCGGCTACTATTTCCAGGGATGCTGCAATAAACATTTTTTGCTTGTTAAAATGAGTTTTTCCATGTCTTTTTTTATTTTAATTTGAATAGTACATGCGCAAAATGTAGGGTTACAATATTTTGAAATTGATATTGGAAAAATAAAGTTAAAATTTAAAAGTTGAAATAAAAATACCAAAGCTGCAAGGTGTAAAGGATTTTATGGCTGTTTGTTTTCAGGGGCTGAACTTTTTCAGATTTTAATTATAATTTATAATTTTTTACATTCATCTTTATTTTCACTTTAATAATATTTAGGTAGGTACATAATATGGATTTCTCAAACACGATTATGGCTAAAAGTCAAGTAGGTAACTCCTATGTCTTATCAGTCGAAATGTATGCTCGTAAATGCTAGCCATTTCAAAAACCATGGCAATGGCAGTTGTAAAGAATATCAATTTACGTAATAATTAAATATCTTTTACGCCGAATTTCGTGTCGCACAAATGAGTGTTTAATCTACATTTCGTTATTGGATACGTTTAAAATTTAATTGGCTTAATTGGATAATGTCATTGGGCACCATTGCGATTGACAGAGTAACAATGGTAAACATTTATTTTCATGTTGTTGCAACACATTTCCAAAAACACACAAAGTAAATGAAAATAATAATACAGATATCGATGTAATTTATACTTTGTTACAAAATGTAACTTACTCTGAAATGTTGAACTTTTTACTTGTTCATGTGTGGAAACCAGTTAGTTCAGTTGCTTAAAAAATTAACTCTCATTGCCATAATTAAGGTTTCATGAAACTCATTGCTGAATTATTGAAACAATTTTGACGATTGTGATTGTGATATTAGTAAAGAGATAATTCCTATAGCAATCTAAAAAAATGTTTTGTGTGCTTTTTTTGTTCATTAGCGTTAGGTAGGTATGTCGTGTTTTGTCGCCTGTAATAAACAATTGAAATTGAAACCGAAATCAAGCCGTGGGTGGAAGCTGTAGGAAGGAAGGTAATACACTTCATAAACGTGTTTGACACAAACGTAACTGAGCAAGTGATCTGCTGCAAAAGTTTGTAGCGTTTGCTCATTAGTACGACTGAATCTGATTACGTTAATGGTGACATTCTCCCCTCAAACCACCTTGTTATAGTTCAGTTTAGAATATTAATCTGTGCTAACGTTGTTGACGAGCTTAACTTGCATGTTATACTCGTACATCACCAACTTAATAAAATTATTGTTTTGGAGTTAAACGCTGCAAGACTTGAAAGCTGTACTGCAACTTGTCTGTTACCTCCCATGATCTACCGCATGTTTAAGACAGCCACTTGCTCTCTGAAATTAATTTGTGCTTAAAATTTCTGCTTCCTAAGTAAGGCGTAAGTTTCTACCTAAGATTGTGTAGCACAAAATCCGTGTTTTAGTGAGATTATCAGCATTCATCTTGAATAGATCTTTTAGGTGTCCTTTTATTACACAGTAAAACCACTAAAGTATAATATAAATCGTACCTAGTTCCTTAATTATATTTCCTCCATTTGAACCACACATTTCTTTTCATCTAAACATAGTATTAAAGCCTTACTGCCTAACCCATTCACGCGTCAATTCATGCCGAAATCCCAAGCTTCCTCGCTATGAATGGGCTTCCCAGCTTTACTTCTTAGTTTGAGACAAGATTAATGAGAAAAATAAATATGTTGTAACATAAGTGCTCTCAATCGTGATGAGGCGATTTTAGTGCTTTAGTGACTTGCCCCAAACATTTGGATACCGTCTGCTACGCCATTGGGGCGTCCATATATTTACCGACAGCTCCCTGGTAGCTCTCCCTCGCCAAAAAGCGCAGCGAACTGAGTATCTAAAATATTAAAATTAATAATAACTGCTTTATTATTAAAGTGATATACCTAAGGGCTGATTTTTCAATCGTCAGATATCTTTTAACTGAAGAATAAATTTGTCATTTTGACATATTTTCCATACTGAAACTGTCAATGTGTCAAACTTATTCTTCAGTTAAAGTTATCCGACGATTGAAAAATCTGCCCTAATTCATGTAAATTCCAAACCTTGGTGATAGTGTCAATAGCCCTACTATTTTTTTGTTGGTAGAAGAGGCACAATGTCGTTGCATAAGCTCTTCGAAAAGAGCCCAAAACAACTAAAAGATTGTATGAAATCGAAATCATTTGGAAGATGGTGAAGGAAATCGGCCTGCAATTATCTTCTTCTTATCAATGTTGTTCTTCGCTCTTCTTGTATGGCATCTACTAGTAACAAAATAAATAGCGAGCAATTTTATGCAAAAAAATATTTTTCATCCGCATTTAGAGCTATCTAGTGCAATATCCTTCAAAATCCGAAACAATTTACGTCAAAATACGAAACATCGTCTGTCAGTTGTTTCGTAGTAGCACATTTCGGAGGTAACGTCAAAATACGTCACGTACGGACTTCCTTTCCGATTTCGGATCCGAAACATTTCATAGGCAATTTCGGATTCGATTGTCGTTGTGACGGATTTAGTTTTTCGTAGTAGGCCTGCTGATTTTTACCACAGTATAAACACAGTTTTTACTGTGGATTTTTACCATTTGACGTTTCAGTGTTTTATGACTATGACACTGACACGGACACATGCCACTAAGAAAAAGATTTTCGTAAAGAGGTCATCACGGATTTAAACACAATAATTGCCATAAAAGAAAAAGAAGAATAATAATTGTTTTTCACAGGCGATTTTTACTTCGAAGCTTTATTTAAAGGACATGAAAGAATATTGACAACTTACACGTATTCGGCCAATGGTACAAATTTCCAGGCCAGGAAGGAAGGGGTTTAAAAAAAATGTAGCAAACAGGATTTTGACCTACATTCCCCATGCTGGCCAGACGGGAGTGTTACTACCTTCGTAGAAGCATTTACTAAACACTTATTTTTTTATTTAGGCGACAGAATTCTTCGTGTACGCCGCGGTGCTGACGCTGGCGATGCTGGTGTTCCTCCGCATGGCGCAGGGCTACCAGACGCGGAGCATTGAGGGCGACGCCTCCTCCTCCGAGAGCCGGCCGCTGCTGCATCATCGCTCAAAGGTGAGCATCATCAGTAATTTGTTTAGGCGAGAGTTCTTCGTGTACGCCGCGGTGCTAACGCTGGCGATGCTGGTGTTCCTGGTGGTGGCTACCAGACGCGGAGCATTGAAGGCGACGCCTCCTCTTCCGAGAGCCGGCCGCTGCTGCATCATCGCTCAAAGGTGAGCTGAGCATCATCAGTCATTTGTTAAGGCGACAGAGTTCTTGGTGTACGCCGCGGTGCTGACGCTGGGCGTACAAATGACGTTAGTTTGTACTAAAAAAAATATTTGTTGACCCTTTTCGAACCCAGCTCTAATTTACAAGGCTTTTTTAATTGCTCGCTCTTTAAATCCTGTCAGATGAAAATGCGTAAATCCATTAATCCCATTATAACAGGAGCTTGCTATGAAAACAAACTTTAACATAACAATCCATAAAACTGGTTATTACTGCAGCCAGGTGAATACAACTTTGCCAATTAGCTGATTGCCTGCGGCGGAACAGCACCAGTTTTCCACTTCAATGATAGAATTCCATGACAAAGGGCATGACGTATAGGCACAAAATAGGTATAGGGGAGACCGAGGTGAGTTGTAACAGAGGAGAGTTGTGATTTTGTCAATTTTTGGAACTTATTAACTACTAGCGAGCTTGTAACAGTGCGTGTTCAAGTCTCGAGCTAACAAATAAGCGCTGTTGCGACGTCGCGCGGGTCATGTTAACAGGTTTCCAAGAATCGACATTGTCACAACTCTCTCTCTCTTCTGTTACAACTCACCTCGGTCTCCCTTACATCGAGACAAAGGCTGTGCGCAAATCCAGTGACGAGACATGATTAGTCAATTTATTGTTCCAGCCACAATACAACACAATTTACCTTTGATTAACATACTCGAAGCAATTTACCTCCTAATGATGTCGGTAGCTACCTATAGCATCCGTGGCTCAGTGGTTACATGGGACTCTTAAGAGGTTTTGTGTTCGATTCCTAGAGTGTTCCCTCAAGCAGCACAAAAATATAAAGTTCTTATCGTGTCCCAAACTTGAGAAATAATGTGGTCGCCGTACAAAGTTGATGTTAGGTTTTTCACCTCATAATTATTTTTTTCTTTCTTGCAATTGATAGTTTAAATCCTCCTCTCAGATGAAAATTGGTTTAGCGGTTTTGGTAATGATGTGGAACAGACAGTAATATTAGTTTTGCATCTTATTGACAGTTTAGATTTTGAATTAATTGAAAGCTTTCATGTATAGGCATTAAGTACCTACTTCACGTTGTCGAATTTTAATGGTTAGGCGTTATTGTACTCGTAAATACGTGACGTGGGTGAGGTTCTTTAAAATGAAACGTAGTTTGCGGTGTCAGTTTGTGTTGGTTTTGTGACAGAAAGGCAATCGCGGATTCTCCGGAACGTGTGTTTCCTGGATTTAAACAGTTTTCTGACACCGGGAAATGGTATTCGCATTGGCACCTATTTATGCAAACAGACATTTAAATTCCCTTAAAATGCTAATGAGTTTAACGTAATGGTTTCAAAATAAATCAGCGTTTGCCCGCGGCGTCGTCTGCGTTAAATTCCGGGAAACGTAGTTTATCTGAAGATCTTTTACATAATAATAATATTTACTAACACATTATTCAATCATATTTTGATTCCATACTTTTCGACCCCGTTTCATCTCCATAGGGGGATGAATTTTGGAAAAGCTTTTCTTTGCGAATTGAAGGTTTAACCACTTTTTGCATGCCGAAATTCCTTCAGTGGATTGAAATGGGTGTTGATAGATCAGTCAGTCAGTAAAACGGTTACTCGTATACAGACTACAAAATATGAAAAGGGCGGAATTTGAGGCTCAACTCAATGGAAGAAAAATATTTTCAGCTCACTAGACTTTACATGTGCCTGCATTTCTTAATAACATTATTTCAGTGAAAACTCGTTATTTTCCATTTCAGTTAATTAACATTCGAGTTGATTTGAGAACCTTCTTTTAATTAATATGTAGGTACCTATGTTGTGTATTAATTTGTTTTACATCAGTCTTGTTTTCCGAATGAAAGCCAAAAGTGTTTTATTAATTAAAATAATTTCATTTTCACGTACAAAATATTTTTACCGTGTTACAACAGCGTATGGTTAATTAGCACGACAGTTAAAATTGCGGTTTTCATACATTTCAGTAAATGTTGACACAGCGATAAATATATTTTTTACTAGCTTTTGCCCGCGGCTTCACCCGCGTGAAATTTAGTGTGTCACAGATCGATATAATTACCTATAGCCTATATGTTATTCTGGGTTATAAACAATAATACTGTAAAGTTTCATCAAAATTAGGTACCTACAAAAGAGTAACAAACATCCAGACATCCACACAAACTTTCGCATTTATAATATTAGGTAGGATAATATTAGTAGGATAGGATAGTAGGATAGGATAGTAGGAAGTAGGATAGTAGGATTAGTAGGAAGTAGGATAATATGAAAGCGAATTTTACAGGAAAGAAACTACATTGGTTAATTTTACATGTTATATGATAAGGGTAGTCTGAAGTGCAGTATTTAGGTAATTTGAAGCTTTATAGCCTGACCAGGAACATAAAAACCCTCGCCATGTTGCGGAAAATTAATGGTACTAATTTCTTTTAATGGCAACAGTAACTGAAAACTTCATTGACATGTCACCTTGCATGTCAGTCTATTGTTGTCAAAGTGTAAACAAACTTTATTTTAAATGTGCGCAATTGATTTTGTGAATTAAATTGCTAAAATCTTTTTATAGTCGTGAAAGAAAAGTGGTTTACAATGTGTTAAAGTATTTGTCGAAGAGAAATACTAAGGGTTCGGACAATATTTTCATTGAATAATGTTTCCGACAAAGGTTGTCAAATTGACTGACATGTTTATCGTATAGTACAGTCAACTATGAAAATTAGCTGTGGTTTGTTTCAACTACCTATTTTAAAGTTTTTTGTCACTTTGTAAGTGTTGAATTTTATGGATTTGGGAAAGAAGTACCGAGTTTGAAGCGTTCATGAGCAGACATTGTAGTTGAATATTCAAGTTCAGAATTTGATTATTGATGAATAATAATAAAATCCTACTTGCTCGATTGATGGTTTCATTTAATTTATTTAAACCAGTTTACCTATAATATAATATTTTTTTGTTAATTTATGAAAATATTAAATTAGCCCCTAATCCTGAATCCTGATACATAAAGTTAGCCTATTAATTTAATACAGGTACGACTGTACCCAGTGTTGCACTATCAAATGCAATTGACGCGCCTCTATGCCAGGGTTTTTATGTTCCTGGTCAGGCTATAAAGTGATTATCGATGCTAGGTACAGTCAGCGTCAAATATTTCGTGATACCCAAAGTAGCCAATATAAGTTACCAACACTTCTTTAATCCAATTCAATTGGAATAAGGTTGTGTTGTCAACTTTTTGGCCATGGCCTGTTTTAGTGTGCGTAAACGTAAGTAGGCACATACAGTGGGCCACAGTTCTCAGCTACCCATTTCCGTTTTTTCTCTCGCTTTGAATTCTTTGCGATAGAACGAGACGACATGTCCGGAAATAGGTAGCTGGAAATGTGACCCGTAGTAAACTAAGTACTTTTTCTCAGCCTCACGGTACACCATCACAGGAAACCGGTCTCAAGCGGAAGCGTTTACGCAGTTTCACAACAAATGGGTGTATCGTTTATGTTTTTTCCAGGTCATATCAGTCCACTCGCTGTCGACCTCTAGCACGCGCGCGTTCAGCGGCCGCAGCAGCGCGGCGTCGTGTCTCGGGCTGATGGAGCGCGCGCGACCTGCTACCTGGCCCACGCGCGCCTACGTGCACCTAGCGACGCCCAGCACCAGCGAGCCACGCGTCACGACCCTCGCCAAGTAGACCGCCTGTAGTGTGCTGTTCACCGCGCTATTGAACATCACTACGACAACTGTAGCGCGGCGTCGTGTCTCGGGCTGATGGAGCGCGCGCGACCTGCTACTTGGCCCACGCGCGCCTACGTGCACCTAGCGACGCCCAGCACCAGCGAGCCACACGTCACGACCCTCGCCAAGTAGACCGCCTGTAGTGTGCTTCACCGCGCTATTGAACATCACTACGACAACTGTAGCGCGGCGTCGTGTCTCGGGCTGATGGAGCGCGCCCGACCTGCTACCTGGCCCACGCGCGCCTACGTGCACCTCGCGACACCCAGCACTAGCGAGCCTCATGTCACGACCCTCGCCAAGTAGACCGCCTGTAGTGTGCTGTTCACCGCGCTATTGAACATCACTACGACAACTGTAGCGCGGCGTCGTGTCTCGGGCTGATGGAGCGCGCGCGACCTGCTACTTGGCCCACGCGCGTCTACGTGCACCTAGCCACGCCCAGCACCAGCGAGCCAGGCGTCACGACCCTGGCCAAGTAGATAGACCAGCTTGCAGGAGTTTGCCAGGAGGTGGATCCTGCATTGTATCTCGCCATGCCCAGTAATCTCGATCACAGGGTCACGGACTCACGACTCTAGCTTCTGTATACTGGTGACTGCGCTATGTGATTGTGCACCTCGCCATGTTCAGTACCAGTGGGTCACGACGCTGGCCAAGTAGACCGCCTGTATTGTACTGGTGACCGCGCTATTCAACCTTGCTACGGCTGCATGTGACTGCGATATGTGCACCTTTCCATGCCAGGCACAAATGAAAGATAATAGTGGTGACCACGCTATTTGAATTTCGCAATGAACGGCTTGCATAGTACTGACGAACGCCCTATTTAATGCTCTTGGCTGTACAGAAAAATATTAGACCAGAGTTATTATATTTTTCATAAAAATAGGAGTCTGTGGAATAAGTCCAAATTGATATCCCAAGCTAGCTTATTATTATATAATTTCTGATCTTGCCTCTTACATTCTGTATTTTAGATAAGTTCGTACTTATTATTTTAGATAAGTGATTATTTTAATATAGTTACTAACTTACTATAAAACTATTATCTACTTAGTTGTAATGTCTTTTCTTTAAATAAATACGTACACATTAATTGATATTGCTTTTATTATTTGAAATGAATAAATAAGAAAAGGTTTTTCCTAACACAGGTAAAATAAGTATTACCAGTTTCAATTTCAGTTGATTTAACTCAACTCAAACTGAACCTATTTTATTAACAGTAAGGTACAGTCAGCGTCAAATAGTTCGTACTTAATACCCAAAGTGGCCAAAAAGTTGACATTATTCCAAATTGTAACAAAGACGTGTTGCGAAGTTTTTGGCTACTATGGGTGTCACCGCTAACTCCTCTAAGCCTAGGCGCAGACCATCGATTATTAGTCGGCCGATAGTTGGGCACGATTTTAATTTGTATGAAAATCAAATCGGTGTAATTATGCGCACTTCCATACATGCCCATACTGATTAACTGTCCGATTAAATTATCGGCGGACAAAAAGTTGGTGGTCTGCGCCTAGGCTTGGGTGCCACGAAATATATTTTGACGCTGACTGTTCTACTTATATTATTTTTCCATTTATAATTTTCCAATCCAATTTATAAAAAAAGCTTCACAACAATGCCTTATAAAATTACAAGCACGGAAGTTACATACCTACTAACTCCAATTTTTAATATCTAAAAAGTAATAAAAAAAGCTAACGATCGTATAAAATATTCAAGACCGTTTTGATTTACATAAAAATAGGTAGGCTTGTAAACGTAGTTTTTATTTTGAACTAAGTTTGAATAACATTACAGCGAATTCGTTTGCGTTATTTTTTGAACCATGAAACATAAACAAATAGTTACAAAGTTTCAAGTTTTACGTAGGGAAGAGAGGGCAATGTACGAGTATGTTATTGTATTGTTATGTATGTATTGTTGCCTAAAAAGGCAATGTTGCTCATGGCAGCAATAGACCTTCTACAGCAGCATTAAGACAGAAAATTAATATACAATCTTTGATTAGGAATGTAGCGAAATCTGTGCTGCTCCAAGAATGTTGTGAAGACCATTGTATTGCCCCAATATTGTCTCGAAGCTTTCGGCCACACAATACCGCTATAGATAGCACAGGCCTATATAGTTATATAGCCGTATACAATGTCAGTGATAGTGTAGTTCGTCTGCAATGTCTTTGCGTTCGCAAGTCTTGTACTTACTTAATATAGGTAAAGTTAATTAAGCCTACTAGATTGCTGTGCGTAACGAAGTACTGAAACATGACGAAGTTCATTATAATGTGCATTTTTGGTATGTATTTTATAATTTCAGTTAGGCATAACAACTTTTTTAAAATCTAGGAATGTACTCTAGGGATTAAGTCGGGTATGTATCAATTAATAAGTTTTCATTTTAGTGATAAAATACGTGGGACCTGTAGCAGTTCCTGCAAATGACACGTGTAAAGATTGTCTAGCGAGTCTATTTGAGAAGAGATTTTTCCCAAAAAATGGTGACATACCGATGCTTAACCGAAAGGTAGGTAAAGTATTTTTCTTCTTCTACTGAATCAAACTTTGTTAGCATCATCAATATCGATATTAAGTCACCACAACATGGGAGCCCTCTATTTGAATTTGAATTTATCTAATTTTCCAAAGACAAATAATAGGGGGGGATTCGTCCTATATTCAACACGCTGACCAGTCCCGTTAGGGAGGCCTGACGTTTCCATATTGTTTATTATTTAATTATCGGTCTGAAAAAATACCTTTTTTTTTTTCTTTTAAAGTAAACGAAAAGAGCCAAACACCTTATCACAACCGAACTTTCAACAGTTAAAAAGCGCTTTAACTCTTAAAATTTTTGACACACAAACTAATTCAATCCTTCTCTCTATTCTTGAGTCGCTTAGGTGTTAAGTTTGAATATGGTAACAGAATTTACTCCACAAATAAGCTCAGTGTTAGTACAAAGAGCAAACTACACAGCTAAACACGCTGCACTTAGTGGATACAATTTAGTAATTAGCTTGAAAACGTGTAATGCACTAATTCGTGAATAAGTTTAGTAGCTCGCGACACCTCGTTTCAGTTCGTCTCTCTAATCTTTAACTTTAAGACAAGTTAAAGATGATTTGATTATTCAAAAAATATTCCACATTAATAATGTAGGTATTATTATCAATTATAGCAACTGAATGGTTTCTTTTGACAGTGGTCAAAATAAAATGTAACTTTCTTATGGGCATTGGTGAATCGTTTTCTCTACTTTATATTACTTAGCTTTGGTAGCATTACTTTCGATATGATCAACAAAATATTGGTGAGATCCTTTAAAGAATTCGAAGCATAGTTAATCGCATACACGCGTATAGGATCTTGTCCTACAGTTGGATCGATTCAAGACTTCAAAGTAGGTACAAATAACTCTCCTATTACAGTCGGGTAACTAAACTAATAAATAACAAAGTTTTACGACTTTAAATGTGCTATCTGAATAGAAACAACACTTTAATTCCAAATAGGTAGGTATCTACCTAGTACAGCCTAGTACCTACTAATTAATAGACTACTTCAAAATCGGAAGAGAATCAGATGGATCTTATTTATATCGAAATCGGTTTGGGGACCTTCTGCCTGAGTGTCTTTTAGTTTTAGGCTGAGAACCTAAACAGTGAAGGTTAAGTTTGTCCTGGAGAAATTCATCGTTCTTTCGTTTCAGCCAAATGACGTCCACTGCTGGACAAAGATTTCTTCAACGACCGTTTATAGGCGACCTGCACCAGATCGTTAGTCCACCTAGCGAAAGGTTATTAACAGTAATCGATCGAATTGGTAATGTGCCTGTGCAGGTGTTCCGTGCCACACTGGTCCCGATCGCGGAACACCCTTACGTGGTGAGCGTGCGGCGGCAGTATGCTCACTACCTCACCGGCACCGTGCTCACCAAGAACACAATACTCTCCGTCGCTCACCCGCTGTACAGGTAAAAATATAATACTTCTATAATAGCTATTATTTTTTCATCTATCACAGGTCATTTTAAAAACCGAGATAAAATTCCTAGGTTTTTAAGAGCGTTGTAGCAAAAAGTTGACGTTCGAATTTTAGGTTTTTATTGCTTGACGTCGCGTAGTGAGTGCGCAAACTGCATTTATCTGTACAATTTCAACGCTGCGTCGACTAAACGATCTTAATCCGTAGTTGTATCGTACCTAAGACAGTACATCATACATAATAATAAAGAAATAATGTATAATTTACCTATTTGATTTTTTCTCAGATCAGACTATTAGCAAAATCAAGTTACGTAATTAATGTATTTTTTACACTAGTAAATCCCGCGACAAGTTTTTAATCTTTAAATTGACTAAAGTAATAAGTTGATGGGTTTGAAAGAATTTATGTTTTATTTTATTCTTTTTACAGCATCAAAAGCTTGTTTATGAAAAATATTTACTATTTAAATTTTACTTTTGACTTTTTAGTTTTTATGATGCGGGATGAAAAAATTAAAATTTATTCTGATTTTGTGACGTTTCCGCACATAAATATGGATAGGTTAAATAAATAGAATGAAATGTATGAAAACGAGCGTGCCATTCTTTAAACGTTATCTATAATATCTGTGTCCATCAAAGAGCTCGTAGTCGTAACTAAACATCGTAAGCGTCATTCAAATTATTATCTAAAAGTTAATAATAAATATTTAGTTTTTGTAAATCTAAACAAGTCAGGAAATCAAAGAGGTAAATACTGATATCATTGTGATTTTATAGAATTTATTAGGTATTATAAACCACGGTCGTATAATGCTAAAAAATCAGAGGTAACTTTAAGATTTTTATCCATAGAGCAAAATTTATATAATCGTGTTTTTAAACAGTTATCCCATTAGGTACACATGCGTTCTGTAATACAAACCCATCAAAAACAATACTTGTCAAAAAACCAAGTCTCACTACTCAGTTGTTCTACGGTAAAAAGTTGTGAGATCCATGTAATACCAAGTCCAGTCCAGGAAATCATTAACGTTTTACATAAATATATTGACTAGGCCATCGCATGAAAACACGTGTAAATTAAATTATTTAGTGCGAAATGAAACGAAATTTTGCATGCCTGTGTAGACATGCAAAATTTCAGCTCAATGGGAAAACGGGAAGTAAGTAAATTTTAAGTTGCAAGATTTTACAACTCCAGATGTCAAAGAAAATAAAAGCTTGTAGATAGCTTTACAAAGAAAAGAAAGATTTATGAAGAAAATAAAAAGTACTGTCTACGATACATTTGTTAGGCCGTGTTGCACCGTCTTACTTTAACATTGACATCAAAATTTTGGATGTCAAAAATCTGTCTAACATAAAACACCGGTTATTGTCAGTTAGAGTCAAAGTTAGGTGGTGCATCTCAGCCTTAGTGTATTTTAATTAAAGGATGATGGGCACAAATGTATGGAAAGTGGTACCCGCTCCAATAGCCATAACCAATATATATTTCAAAAGGCCTTTAGATGTAGGAAAATGTCTGCTATGGGGCCAGTTCTAAATCACGTTTTGAAAGCAGTAATTCCACTAAGTATTATAATGAAAGTATAACACAATCATCCATGTATACGAGTATGTACTATGACTACAATCTATTAATATAACTAAAAGAAGCCTTGAAAAGGAAAGGATTATACCTACCATGAACTACCCAAGCTATTAGCCCTTTATTCGCTTTCTTCATCATAATCATGATCATTTTAGCCATAAGACGTCCAGTTGAACATAGGCCTCCCCCAATGATTTCCACAATGGCCCGTTTGTGGCGGCCTGCATACAGCGCCTTCCCGCTACCTTTATAAGGTCGTCGGTCCATCTTGTGGGTGGACTTATTGAGTTTTGTGGGTTTATTCGCTTTAGCAATCCATAATAAAACCCTTAAGAAATAATAAAACTCCAACTCCTTTATTAATAAAAGTTACACCCTAGTTGAACTCTGACTTAAATTGTCGTTTGGTATGGAAATGTCATTTTAATCCAAGGTTCATCCTTGGTATAACTTTTTTTTAAATAAGGGGGTAGTAGTTCTTCAAATAAAAACATTTATTTCACAATTTATCTCTATTAATAATTATAGAGTTAAGGAAGGATGCTGGAGCAGTAAACCCTTCATGCCTCGCATAACCTAAGTACCTACCATACGATGGACACGCATGATACTTCGGTTACACAAAAAGTAAGTTTATCTTCGAACGCAAACAGATCTGAGGCTGGTGGCCATAGTAAATGTTGTTCGTCTTGGCAAGACCTTTCAAATGACACTACAAACATAACTATTGGAGCCGGGTACCATTTTGCAAAAAAGTATGTTTATCTTCGAACACAACCAGATCTGAGGCTGGTGGCCATAGTAAAAGTTGTTCGTCTTGGTAAGACCTTTCAAACGACACTAGAAGCATATCTATTGGAGCCGGGTACCATTTTGCCCATTGTCCTTTAATACAAATATAAGGATGACGAAAATAATCGATAAGTGATCTCACTCGAATATTTCTTATAGTAGGTATACAAGATGTCGAACAAATGGTTACTTACTGAAAAAGTGCTTCATGAGACCTAGCAAACGGCATCAATAATATGTTTAAGAACGAACTGAATCTATTCAAAAAACCTATATTTCCAGCTTTCATACATTTAATACAGTTACAAGCCACGATAGCCGAACGGTGAAGGGGTCGGACTGGCAGTCTGGCAGACTCGTGATCCGGGGAACGCGGGTTCGGTCCCCGCTCGACTATTGTGGTGAGTTGATGGTTTCTGAGAATTCTGAGTGCCTTAATGCTGTCCCCTTTATCTGTTTATTTAGTATTTATTAATTAGTATCTCTTGATGATATTATAGCAAGTTAAACCTAAAATCATGTTTTCCGTAAATAATTTAAATAAGAATGCAATTTACGAGTTTGTTGTTTGATTATTATAAATATTACTCAAATAAAAATTTAAATTTAAAAAATTAACACTTCTAATATGGTAGGTATGGCTGGCGGCATACATTTAGTATGAAATTCGGAAACATTGAATTTTCGCATAGATCCAGTTTATTCTTTGACCTATTTATTGTTATTGTTTTAAAGAGCTCATGAAGCACTTACAGGAACAGTAAACAGTTTCTCGATATCTTGTATAATTAAAAATCAAGTGAAATCACTTATCGTTTCCACCCTGTACCTATACTTTTAAAAATAAACTCATTTTATACGTTCATTTGTATATAAGTATCTACAATACAAATACCTAACCAACTTAGTTGACGTTTTATAAAACTATTTGTCTAAGTGTCATCGAGTGACCGCTGGTGGATTTGCCATTTACCTGACCTACCCCTTTATTACTAAACGTTTAATATCAGATGAATAGTTACGCACCAATTTCTTTCATTCAGTCGTCAGTAATTGAACTTTCGGAAAAACATGACGAAGCGTTGTGTGACCATACAGACGCTATTCAACTTTTATTAGTAAGGAAGAGTATATTTTATGTTGGTAGAAACACAATAGCATAGACTAATGTTTTGACACCCTGTTAAAATTTTTATTAGTCATTTATTTTTTCCTGACCAAACAGATACCATAATAATATATTTTATCTATTCTACCCATATTCTGTAAGTAAAATAATAAAAAGTTTGAAAAGAAAGAAATTACAAGTCCGATTTACCTAAACAAATAAATTAAAAATACTTGCGGATCAAAAGTACTCAATCATACTACAATTTACGAAAAAAATCACGCGTGACGCATATACGTCAGTGGGCAGTCAACTGACATAGACCCGCCGTCTACGAGTGCCAAAGCACGACTGATTTATGCCATTTGATCAGCGTTGCCAGTTTTTTTTTTTGCCAAGTCGGGACTTTGGTACTTTTTGAGTGAAAATAGCGGGATTCTTCCGTCAAAAGCGGGACATAGTAAAACAACGTATTATAATCAAAGGTTTTCAAATATTTATCTTTTTATTTGACTTAAAATTACGTTTACGTGACAATAGATAGCAAAAGTAGCCATACAAAATGTATTTTAACAAAAAAAAAATATTTTAAATCAGATTTAGTACGTACGCCACGTACGGTCGAGTTCTTTCCGAAAAGCGGGACCGAGCCTGTCCCGCGCGGGACATTTAAATTTGATTTAAAAATCGGGACGTCCCGCCAAAATCGGGACGTCTGGCAACGCTGCATTTGATGCACCCGATTTTATAGTATTTTCAAATTAATTTTTCATTTGAAGATTGAAGATAGATATTTTATCTTTTTCACACAATAATAGTACTATGTTTCTTCTTAAGTATAAATTAGTTTATGTTGCCAAATGACTTTTAGATTATGAGATGTGACCTGTTTTCTTGCAGTAATTTTCTCGAATTTTGACTATCTTAGACATGATAAAAATGCATTTTAATGAATTAAACACCAAAATTTTCTCAATACACTTTCTTCTTCAGGGTATGCTTATTCTAATGAATACATTCTATCTTCTTACTTAGAAATAAATTTGTTGTAATATTAGTTCAAAGTTGTGCCTTCGCGAGTTACCTGGAAATCGGGCTTTCGAAATTCGCTGTTTTCGTAGGCAAAAATCCAATTTGAACGAGATTTTGTCAATAGACATTCCGGAAAAATGTATGATAATTACGATGATATAAGTCAAAAGAAGCTATAACAATAAATTATATGACTAAAATCATTTCGAAATCTGCCAAATTCTCGATTTCTGCATGAAAAATGTGACAACGCTCTTAATCTATATCCTAAACAGCGGCCGCCCGCGACTTCGTACGCGTGGACCCCGTTTTGCTCCTTTAGGGTATGAATTTTGCACTGCTTTGAAGACTAGATTTGCGTTAAAAGCTAAAAAGATATTGACACTATTACAAAAAGCTATCTAAAGTGTCCAACTGGTCGAAGGTCGTAAATAAAATAAAAATAATTAGGACCATAAACTGATATTCATGGTATCATAACTGTAAAAGTGTCAGAATCCGATGTTGAATCCAATGCCAGTTGAAGTGAGAGAAACATATATCAACCTAGTATAGTTGCCAGTCTCTCATAATCTATGCCAATGAGGGTTTTCGCGATTGAAAAATCCGCCAGATGGCAATACGTAGACGTGAGGTCCAAATGCTGCATGATTGGTTATTTTTGACATGACATTGACAGATATGTCAAAATCCACCAATCATGCAGCATTTGGACCTCGCGTCTACGTATTGCCATCTCGCGGATTTTTCAATCGCGAAAACCCTCATTCATAGCACATGTATAATAATAGACCAAATGAACTTTTATAGATTGTAAAAGAGAAGATAAAGATTTTATTATTTTATTAAAATCTTGCCACAAGGTATAGACTAAGAGCTAGTGAACGCCAGACCTACGTCATTTTATAAAAGCTGAAAGTTTGTCAGCGTATGCTCCCAATATAGGATATAATGTTGGTGAATTATGAAGTTTGGGTCGTGGTGGCTTTGGGAGCTACCCTAAAAAAACTGTCTGGCAAGGAGTTGGAACTGTCAAAACTGTCTGGCTGTTGGGGAAAATACTTCTAATTATTGCCCAAATATTATACATAAAAATCAGATTTTATAGTATAACGTAAGTCTAAATTTTACGGTGTCTTTTTCTGTATATTCAAAAGACTGTAATTCTACTAACGTTATACCATTAAATCTGATTTTTATGTATTATAATATTTGGACAATAATTAGAAGTATTTTCCCCAACAGCCAGACAGTTTTGACAGTTCCAACTCCTTGAAAGACAGTTTTTTTAGGGTAGCTCCCAAAGCCACCACGACCCAAACTTCTTATTTCACCAACATTATATCCTATATTGGGAGCATACGCTGACAAACTTTCAGCTTTTATAAAATGACGTAGGTCTGGCGTTCACTAGCTCTTAGTCTAGTAGTTTTTCAGTAGAAACCAGGATTGGATAATCGCTTCAGGCAAGTATCAGAACATTTTATAAATATTTTTTATTCGATTATATCCTTGTGAATCGTTTTAATAAATTGTCATTTTACTTTTTCAATTAAAACTTTTTCAATCCCTAGTCTTGTCAAACTGTCATAATGTCAACAAATTATAAATGTCACGTCAGTTGACTCAATTTCAGTCTTCTGTGCGTTTATTGTATTTTTATTTCAATGAAATAGTGCTAAAGGGTAGTACTAAAAGTGAAAGCCTTTTTTCAGAAAAAAAACCAATGTGGTGCCCTTATTATTCATACTGTTTGAAAGTTACAAGTCAGTGATACAGAGTTGCCGCCATTATAACTCCGTGGTGATACCATACCAAAGAAGAAGTTTTCCTAAAAACTTGTGTTATTTTTATATGTGATCAAATAAAAAGGATTAATTCTACTGCTCAAATGGAATAACTTATCCCAAGAGACCGAATATAAAAAAAAAACCTCTCCATAGAAATTATCACCATCAGGGGGTGTGATTTTTTTTGAGAATTTGATATTGGTCCTGTAAGAAAAGTAGTTGTATTTAAGTAGTAGAATCAATCCTTCTTGTTTCATCAGCAAGAGTAACTATAAAAACGCCCTGTAGGTAGGTATTATTAAGCTGAAGAGTTTGTTTAGTGTCAAAGACTGTCACACAGTGTAACTTAAATTGGCATAAAATATTATGATAATGAACATAAAAACTTAAATAAATATTTATATGTTAATATTTTTTCTATTTATTTATTTTCCCAAAGCTTCACAGTGACAGCTGAAACAGCAATACTGTTGTAAAACTAAACTTAGAACAAACTGTTACAAATATTTTACAAATTAAAATAAAACCGCATGTTGCTTTACTTTCTCGTATAGGTAATAAATGTAATTAATGGCTAGATTATTAATGTTACTTTGTTACCCTCAATAGTGAGGAGATCTTACAAAATGGTAACCCTGATTTTCATTGTCATTCAAGTGCTCTTTCTTCGCATAGGCTTCTGTGATTTGGCCAAGGGCCACACACATTGCGATAACATTATGCGACATTGATTTGACAGCAGCGGAGTGAAGTCTTGCGACTATGCAAAACGATACCCTGTAATCGTAGCGCATATAGACATAGACGGGGCGGGGCACATAGCTCGTAGAGCTGATGGCCGCTGGGGCAGGAAAGTTCTTGAGTGGCGACCACGAGCCGAAAGACGTAGCGTGGGCAGGCCTCCCACTAGGTGGACCGACGATCTGGTGAAGGTCGCGGGAGGTGCCTGTATGCGAGCGGTGCAGGATCGGTCTTCGTGGAAATCCTTGGGGGAGACCTTTGTCCAGCAGTGGACGTCTTTTCGGCTGAAACGAACGAACGAACGATACGTATTACCACTATTTACCAGACATTACTATTTATTGTATACTCGCCGGATTACACGTAGGAGCACGCGCGTTACAGCTTCGGCCTTGCATTATTATAAGATCTTGTTCCGCCATTTTTCGAACTTCCTCCGTGAGGATATCCCCGCCGAATTCTATGATAAACCTATCAAAAGTCATATTCTGCAATGTCAAAATTAATTTGCCGAAATTCGCCGAGCTAGCTATGTCAAATAATATTATTAGGTGTCAAACAGGATACGTTCAGAAATTAATATTACGATTTTAAAGATAAGACAAGACAACTTTTTATTGACGAAGTTGCTGGGACAGCTAGAAACTACTTTTTTTCCGGCACTTTAAGAAAATAATAAGTGAATGAAAACGCAGCGTGGGACGTCCACCCACAAGGTGGACCGACGACCTGATAAAGGTAGCGGGAAGGCGCTGGATGCAGGCCGCTACCAACCGTGCGATGTGGAAGTCATTGGGGGAGGCCTTTGTTCAGCAGTGGACGTCCTGTGGCTGAAATGATGATGATGATGATGATGAAATGAATGAAAATGACAAATCTTCGAACGTGTATAATACCGTGCCAAAGTAATCATATAATGTTGGCACCTTAATAACTATTGCTGTTTTTGTTGTAAAGATCATGCAGCGCTACTTGCGGATATTATTGGCAAGAAAACTATGTAGGCTCTAGATCTGAAGCCGCTTTAACGAACACAAAGTGCTCATACAATGCGGCTTATTTTCTTCCAGTCTTTAGTCAGGACTTTAGTCGAATTAAAACCCCGGTTGAACGTGATATAGCCGCACTAGAATACGGTGCTTTTTTGCATAATCGCAAAACTTCGTTCCGGTGTCGACCGAATGTTATCACGATGTATGTGGCCCAGGGGTTACTGTAGCCGCTAAGGTTTGAAACTTCTTGCTTAAAATATTGTAGTCTTTGGCATAGACTACGACGGTAGTCATGGAGATAGGAGTTTGTTATCTCGTGTCAGATGTAAATGGTGAAAAGAAACCCATGATTCGTGTTATTTTTATGCAATATGTAGGTATTTTATAAAAGTGGAACCCCGAGTGATCTCCAAAACCCATTCTATTATTATATACGATTCGGCTTCGATATCTATAATACAATAGGAGTTTATTTCATGTGTCAGATGACAAGGGTGGAAACAACCTACGATTCATGCATTGAGTTATAATGTACTACGTACTAGAGAAGACATGTCAACTAGACTGTTTCTGGCACGCAAACAGGTCCATGGACCGAAATTCAATTAGTATGTGCTCAGCGGTTGCTGTGACAACACGCTTGAGTGCAGTTTTGTTTTTTGAAATATGCCATCCTATAGACGAAAATACTGTTCAAATAACCCCAGATACATATTAAGTAAAAATCAAGGAATGACTTTTTACCATTAAGTTGTACATTTATGCACTTAAAACACTAATTTAATTTTAATTTGTTAATTACAAGGCGTCACCGCGGCGGCAGCCATTTTACGAAAATTTCAAAGAATAAAAATCGCAGACTTGACACTGACGCATAAATTAGTATACGAAAGGAAGGTTAAATACAGCAATAAAAAGATTTTTTTTTAGATTATAAGCACTTTGTATTGCACAAATTACTAATAGTCCCGTCCAGCCCCTAGTGTTAAGCTAAATAAGCTTGGGTTACGGGTGGGCTCACACAATAGTCGTGCGGCATCATGGATCAGTGAGATTGTTTGAATCTCACTGCTGTTGTTCGTATGCGACTGGTTAGTTAGTAAATCACCCTAATTATTGACACCTAGCTCACGAGATAGGCTAAAATTATAATAATTGTACAGTGTGTCTGGTCACCAGTGTCCGACCCGTTAGGGCGCAATAATATGATCAATTTAATTGACAAATCTAGTATTAAAAAATTACAGCTATTTTAATTTTTTTAATTTCTGAGTCCGGATGGATTCATTTATTTACCAAATCTACCGATGTACAGGACCTATGAGTATAAAAGTGATTCGTTCGACAGCTGAAAAAGTAAGCAATATGTTGTCATCAAAAGCTTCTATTTAAATTTCTTAGAAACACTTGAACGTAAAAAAAATGATGCTTCTTTTTAGATTTTTCAATGTTACAAAAAACTAGAAAGTTTTACATTTTTAGATGCACTAAGTCATTACCTAAAAACTGATATACCTTGGCTTTAAATCAACTAGTCTAGGTGCTAGCTACACAGGAGATGCAGCGGTGAAAAGGAGAGGTGGAAATAGTCCCGTAACTTCTACCTCACAGCTATTATACGTGTACTCAACCACTGAGTTAGTTAACAATAGAGACAATAAAATAACTGAAAGTTTCTGACTTTCAGTTATTTTATTGGTTCTGGAATGAAGGCGTGGGTCATCCCTAGCTTTGTTCCTACCGTTACGAGTGGGAATTTTTCTAAAATCTCAAGATGGACTGACTGAAGATAGCAGGAAGACGCTGGGTGCAGGCCACTATCAACTGGGCGATGTGGAAATCATTAGAGGAGGCCTTTGTTCAGCAGTGGACGTCCAGTAGCTAAAATGATGATGACGATGTTTCCTTACAGTATCCAATTCAATAGGCAGAAACTAAACGTAAACGAAGTGTCGCCTCTGTAATGGTATCATTATCTATAACTCATAATATTTCGTGCGCTGTTGGATGACAGTTTTAAACTAGAGATGGGTAATTTTTTTATCGAATTAGAAAATACCAGTTAACGATTCTCAAGGCGATTATCGATTACATTAGATTTTAATCGGGAAGAAAAATAATTAATGGCTTAAGCATCAGTATGAAGCCCATACGCACTTGTAGCACAAGTAACACGATTAGCCTCAGTCCCCTCAGTTGTGAATTCGGAATCGCCAGTTGTAATTTTAAAATCGCATCACAGAGTGAAGTAACTAACACCAAAAAACGGCAGAGCGAAGTGATTTCGAATATAATAAAAGAAACGCACAATATAATAAAAGAAAATAATGTAAGTAGCTGAACCTTTTTGCTATTGAGCACCATGAAAATTTAACACAATTTAGCCGATTTGTTTATTTTCACAATCGATTCACAATGTCTATGATGAGGCGACCGCAGGAACGTCACTATTCGTGCAATCCTATTAATGAAGTACGACATTTTCTGGTGCAGATTTTATCGCCATAAATTATGAAACTTGATAGTCATGGATTTGACTGACAGCTGTCCGTCAAATTCCCGCCCCGCACCCCGCACTGTACATATTTTGTTCGCGATGTCTGTTCTATACGTAGTAATATTACTTCAATGGATTCATGTTGTTTATTTATGTGCAATATGTGGACATATTATAAAAGTGGAATGCCGAGTTGTATTTCTAAAACTTGTTCTATTATTTTATACTATTTGGCTGCGACTCGGCGTGACGACAATACAAAACATTTTTCGCGAATCGGTGTTCATACATTCACACAATACATTAGACGCCATGTTGTCATAAACGACATTATTATAAAATCGCTGTGATTTAATATTCTTAATCATTAATTTTATGGCAAGTGTCCATCAGGAATCATTGTTCTTACACACAGAATCGTATTATTTCGCTTTCGGGTAGTAATATGTCAAAATTGTTGGTTCTTAGGCGAACAATGTATGGAGAACGAACATTTTCCTTTGCAACTTCAAGCCAAAAATCGAAATTATACAAAAGACCCGGTTTAATCTTAAATTTTTGCATAGAAACAAAAGACAAAGCCTATTTGCAAGAACAAATAAAAAACCACCTCTCCTCAGTTGTCAGTTACGAATTGGCATCGATATGCGTCGCTAATCAGTAGTCGATTATCTTACAACGCTTTGATACAAAAATCGTCCGACTCTACAATGTAGAGCAGGGGCGCCACGGCGGGGCCCTGTAGGTGTAGGGCCCCCACCCCATCGGTCAGTGGGATGGGTAGAGCTTAGAACGACGGCTGCGAATTTTATTCACACTTGATTAGGATGTGGACATACTCTATTCGGAGGTCCTGGGTTCGAATCCCAGAAAGTGCAAAATATTTTATTTTTTAGTTTGTTTTCTCAAAATATTAATAAGTTTTCATCATAGTATTGGATGGCTGGATGACATACTCGTATTTAGGTGTATTTTTGTAATTTTTTTGTAAAATTAAAACTAGATAGGTATGTAAATGTAATAATATTATTTTACGTGCTGACACTTTTCATACTGATAGGTTTTTTGATGAGTACCTACCTATATTGAATTTGAATTTGAATTTATACTTTATGATGTTATTTTTCTGTAAAATTTAAAAATCTTCTTCACAGAAATACTACCCTGGTTATTATTTTCAGTCCATGTCAATCTGATGTAATCATTGCATCATCAGTCATTCTGCATCACATGCTCACGCATCGACCAATTAAGCCCTGACTCATGGGAACAGGAAAGTTGACTTTATTCGTCAATACGTCTAATTTGAAGACTGTACCATATTTACCTACACGTGTGTAAATTATGCATCAGGGAAAATGTCACTGGCCACGAGCGTGTTATTCAAGTTAGGGGCCGTCCATAAATTACGTCATCGATTTTTTCAGATTTTAGACCCCCCCCCCCCTACAATCATCCTAGCGTCATTTCTTAATGACCCCCCCCCCCTTCTCCCAAAATTGACGTCATTACCAGTTTGACAAAATTAAAACACTTGTAGAATCACCTTTTTTTTTTTTTTTAATAGATAGAGTGATTCTTAAGGAAGGTTTATATGTATAATACACGTAAGTACCACGGGCGAAGTCGGGGCGGGCAGCTAGTATTATATGTAATCAGTAGCTGCGGAAGGGGGGGGGGGCGGGGGGGGGGGGGGCGGTGGGGGCGGTCCGCCCCGGGTGCCAAGCATCAGGGGGTGACACAAGTCGCGCAGATTAGTACTCCCTGGCACATCTGCATGGCACCAGGGGGGGGTACCAGGGGGTGCCATAGGACTTGTGACGGGGGGGGGGGGGTGATCGCCCCGGGTGCCAACCTAGGTGTGCTGGAAGAAATTTCTTTTTAGAAATAATCTTTTTGTAGGTGAACAATAAACTATAAATAAATAAATAAGAATGACGTCAATTTCGAAACACCCCCCCCCCCCCCCCCCCCCTATCTATCATTTACCGTCATCCGCAGACCAACCCCCCCCCCCCCTAATTTAGAATGACGTAATATATGGACGGCCCCTTACAAACAAAAGCGTGGTGTAAACAAAATTGTATCAACAAAATGTATGTTATCGAATGAATGTAGAGCAAGAATGAAATTTCGTAGGCCACAGTTTTCGTTTGTTTGCATTTTTTAAGTCTTTACTAATCAGGATGCAAAAAGAAAAACTTATTCATTCACCATTCAGTAGGAATCGAATGCACAAACTTCGGGTGGTGAGGGTACGGGGTGTTAATAATATTTCTACACCCCTTACGCTGGGGCAAGAAACTCTGGTCTTTATTTAGTACTGTAGCTTTTAGTTACGGCCGAATTTCATAGATGGCGTCGACAACGTTTTCCGCTGTCAATTACAAATAAAAACCAATTTTCCTTGCAATTTACTAAAAAAACATTATCAATGACAATATTGTGCCATAGCGATTAATAATACGAGTGTAGTTTCAGTTACTTCATAAGGTATATTTTTTGAAATATGTGGTAAATGTGCGATAACCTGAACCGCGGTGACGAAGTTTTTTGCCCTGTAAAGTATATATACCAAAAATTTTGTAGCACCGTTGGAAGTGTGTTCTTTAGTGTGATGCCACTACTGTACCTTTGATCGTCGGCTGTAGTCGTGATCGGCGCGGGCCGTGGCATCACCGCCCATGTGCCCGCCTTGTAGCGTGCGCGGCGGCCGCTCGCCCGCGCGGCTGCGACGGCTTGCCGGCGCATTCTCCTCGAGCGGCACATACAGTTGTTGCACGCGGTTTACGCGATTAAAGTAAATCTGTTAGTAATTCGTCTTCAAGCACTTCTATGATATTACGGCGGCGAGATGTCTCTCGAATGCCAGATTTTTTGCACTTATTTGTATTGAAATATTGTTTAAATCTGACAACAATAAAATTGTTTATAATAATTTACGCACTAATTATTACAATACCATGCACCCTTAATTTATTTAACCGACTTCATTTATCTCTAGAAATCTATGTTTTATCGTTATTTGTAATTATTTTAAAAACTGACAGGAATGAAATGTTTCATTTAAATTGTTTTTGTAATATATTGCACCCTTGCGAGATAGAGGGTAAAATATTAATTAGATGGTGCTAGTTGTGTTAGGGTTGTTGGAATCACAAAAAGAAAACACTTAAATTGGGATTTTGAAGATATTTTGTATGAGGAGGAGCGGGGTAGAGTCGCCAAGAAACATCATTTTTCACGAAGCCTAATAAAATGCAGTTTTAAATTAATGATTTCTAATCATCACTTTCACTTTTGTAATATTTTTTTATTTACCTACAATAAATCCAGAACCATAACTTTGTGAGTTTCACAGGTATGGCGCTAAAGATAAATGTGGTTGTACTTACTTGGTTACGTGATAGGTTTCCTGTTAAGTTTCAGCCAAACCAACGCGTGCAGATCGCGTCGGCGATGGCGATTACTGCGCGTGCATAGGCCAATGACAGGACGCGCGTCCTTTCATTTTCAACCGATTTCAAAAAAGGAGGAGGTTCTCAATTCGACCCGTATGTTTTTTTTTTTTTCTATGTTTGTTACGCGATAACTCCGCCAATTATGAACCGATTTGAACAAATCTTTTTTCAGCGTATAGGTAATACCTCAAGGGTGGTCCCATTTAAATTTAATAATAAAAAAAAACAACCCCCAAGGGTGGAAAATTGGGGATGAACTTTTTTATACGCAATATCTCCGCCGATTATGAACCAATTTGAACGATTATTTTTTTGTTGAATAGGTATTATCAAAAGGGTGGTTTCATGCGAATTTGAAGAAAATATTTCACCCCCAAGGGTGGAAAATTGGGGATGAACTTTTTTATAATATATAAGAATATGGTCTCAATGTACTGCCTACCTTCATTGGTAACATCAAGGTAATAATTAGTTAACTAAAAAGCAAGAAATAAGTAAAATTTTATAAAAAAAAAAAACCGACTCCAAAAAACCTACACTAAAAAGTAGAAAAATAATTACTAATTACCTACTTATTTATTAGGACGAATTATTAATATTTATGTAGGTATACCATGATTGATACTTTTGGAGTCGGTGCAGGCAAACTTTACATGTTTCATAATCTTGGCACCGACTCCAGAATTATCAATCATGGTATACCTACATAAATATTAATAATTCGTCCTAATAAATAAGTAGGTAATTAGTAATTATTTTTCTACTTTTTAGTGTAGGTTTTTTGGAGTCGGTTTTTTTTTTTTTTTATAAAATTTTACTTATTTTCCTATACCGCTCAGTGATCGCCATTTCGCCATCACTGACGCGATCTGCACGCGTTGGTTTGGCTGAGGCTTTATACTGCTCACGTCCGTCTATAGAACTCCGTCGTTCCTATTCGGGAGTCTGAATCACTCTATTTTAAAGGTAGACTCAAAACACGATTCCTTACGCTCTGATTATTCGACTCTACCTTTCTTGATACGTTTTGTTTTCCCCGAACATTTCCTTTGGCTACTTGTTATTTTACTTTTACTTGGCTACGTACATATTTAGTTTTAGTTAATTTTCCTTGTTGGTCTTTTGCGTTTATTTCCATAGTAAAGGGCCTTTTAAAACGTTACTCGCAGTTTTTTTATGTGTTGAGGTTTATAACAGTACTATGATACTACTTAAATATTGATTTATCGAAAGAGTTTGCTTTTGCATTTATTTAAGCACACGTACGGATGTTATATTTATGTAAGTAGCTCTATTTGTTTACATACATGATTCTAAATTCATGACACACTTGGTATAGTAATTAGAGATAATTTAGGTAGTTTATGATTTTTAAACCTTTAGCCCTCACTTATTACTAGGGACAAGTGGAGGATTTGGCCTAAAAATAATAAATCCAATTTACATAATAAAAAACATACTTTTGGCAATATGGTACCTACCTACCTAGGATAATTTATTACAAATTTTTTTAGACCAAGAATGGCTGTACTTGAATCTCATTTCATGTAGCTTGTGGATGCATAATATTACAGGTTACAAAATTCTTTAAATAAATTATTCTTTCATTTAGTCAAAGCTAAAAATCTAGTTACCTTTTAGGATCCCTCTGCTGGAAGCGGCTCCAAACAAATGGAAGGTCTTAGTTGACTGGTCTTGGATAATGAAATCCGTAGATACCTACTGCAAAAACCCTACTAGCTGTGCCTTTTTAGTGCTCTACATTTAATAAATAAGGAAGTAAAATATTCCAAATATCTCCATTATCCAAACCTACCCAAATTAAGCGATCTTGGTACGATGGCAAATATGTAATAATTATCAAACAAAATATTATAGGAGTGGTCATACCAACATCATATTATTAACATTTTAAATTACGGTAGACATAGTTTTAAACATCATGTGAAGAAAGCTGTCTTCGTTTAACAAGTTATAAAGTGTATTGTCTTTTACTGTTCTTTATTCCTTTACAAAGTGTATGAGAACAGAAAAGACACATTGTTACCGTCAAAATGGCACATTAATGCTGGGTTACACCAACTTACTTTAACCTTAAGCCTAAGCGCAGACTACAGGGGTTGTGTCCGAGCTTAATTTGTATGAAGAATCAGCTGATACCAAATTGGTGTAACATTCGCACTTTCATATTACATAAACATACTGATTACAGCTCGATCCAACTATAGGCCGACAAAAAGTTGTTGGTAGGCTTACTTTATAACGGGTGTCTTTTTTGTATGGAGTTTGACAGATTTTTGACGTTTGTTAATACTAAATTATGATGGTGCAACCCAGCCGAAGTACCTAACTACAAAAACTTTTGTAAACATTTTCATCCATCACTCTTGAAACATCGCGAACACACAAGGCAATTTAGTTCGACAGTTTAAGTAAGACTTGCCACTTTTTATTAGAGAAAAAAACAGAACGTGGAACTATCTGATAGATTCACTATTTCTTCTTTTAACAATTACCTTATTCGTACCTATATCTTTATTGAACTTGTTACTAAAAGTAGATATGTTTTTGTTTTAGTTTTTCTGTGGTCTCTGTCTGCTCTCTACAGATGTAGGTCATGCGTACTTGTTTATTATTGTTTATTATATTATTGTAGGTATGTACGAGTAGCTATGATTTTTCATATTTTAGGTATTGTCAATTACAAGGCCCCTTATAATATAATATGTAGCCCCTGACCACTAAGAAACTAATTTTTCTTCGACCAAATTCGATCGATTTTTGTTTTCTTTTCGTGGTTATTCCACCTACGTACTTCTTTCGTTATCACCATACCTGTTAGATAAAATTAATAGGTTTATGATACTGACCAAAATAAAATACTTCAAACCGCGTTACGAATAGTACCTATTACGAAAAACCACTCAATTTTTTTTAGAAACGAATAACTGAAATGGAAAATTCGGTTGTAGAACTTATCCAAACAGGATCTATTGTTTGTGGAACCAACGTAAGCCAGATAGATATATGTATTCAATCATCCGAGAGTACCTGCGATATCGGGAAAAAATGGCCGTGTCATATCGAATAGTGCAGCTCTCTATTTTCTATGTGAAGGATTTTTGAAACGCGATCACCATTTTCGAAGAATTCCAGCAGACACGGCAGCCGCAGTTTCCGTTCAACATGTTTGTATAAAATTGAAGCACCTCTAGTGGAAAACGAGTATCTACATTCCGGGAAAACAGTTGTGTATTTACAAACTGTGAAAAAGATTTTCAGGAATCGAATAACCACAAAAAACTCTGAATAATCCGAAAACTTTGCGAAAAGGCAGACCCAATCTACCTATCTCAAATCGTGGCCATAAAGCTAATCATGCAATATAGCATTTTATATTATAGAATTTAATTTGATAAAGATTAAGACTACCTAGTTAGTGAGCCAGTTTTGTATGTAATTTACGGTACCTACCTAACGATAAAGACTTGAATTCTAAATTAATGGTCATATTGTCAACCAACACCCTCTGATCAGGGCAGTCGTACCTACTCGAAGAAAACTCTTTCTTAAATAAATATATCAATTTCAATATTTGAAATTATGCAAATAAAGTCGTTTAGGAACTTAGGAAGTCGTCTTAAAATAAGTTTTCAAGACTTTGTTTTACAAGATTTTCACAATGCCCTCTATTCAAGAAACAATTTATGTTTGCAAAAGAAAAGATATTATAGTCTATCCAATATAGCTTGATTAGAATGACAGCTGTCATCAAAAGTAACGACATAACTTTGTAGTAGCGATCAATGAGAGCTAAATATTGGCGGACAAGAAATAATTCACGTCTGACCTACAAACAATATTTTCGACGACAGTGCTTCCAATAAAAATGATAATTTCGTGTAAATGCAGCGTTAAATTACACCAATAAGTAGTAATTCGAAATTATAAAAATCAAGCTAGAGTATTCACGACGTCTCTACAAGGTTATCTCGAGTTACAAAAATGTTAGTGTTGGGACATATCGACAAATGTCATATTAAATTAAAACCATGGGGTCCAAGCGCTCGTTCCTTTTATAAGGAACTGGCAAAAGGCTCACCGAGGTGACCGGTGATCAAAAGGCTGGCAGCTATTTCGGCCAGAGAATTAGCCTGGCCATTCAACGTGGCAATGCTGCCAGCCTTTTGGGCACCATTCCTGACTGCGGCGCTGGGGGTGAAGTATTTTTTATTTTGTAAATAGTTTTTATCATTAGTAATTTTAAAATTTTAGTTTTTAAGTCATTTTAAATTAAAACTATTTTTTTAACATATTTAACAAATTTTTTTTCTAACTAATTTTTTAACATATTTAAGTCAAGTTATACGTTTTTCTAAATGTTCACTATTAAAAACCAAAAAACATTTCATTCTTAAATAATCAAACATCGGAAATCAATCACCGGTAATTTTTTGGGTATTCATAGCACCGTTGCTCTAGAAGAGATGCCCACCGCCCTCTAGCGAGAGGAAAAAACCACTGAAGAACACTGATGATAATGACTACGACTTAGGTTATACACCCTTGACATGAATTTTAAATTTTACTGTCTTTAAATTTAAATAATAATTGTCATTTTTATGAATAAAGATATATGAAGAAAAATTGGGTGCATTTTTTCATATCATTTTTTCGAAAACTTATCGATACATCTATGTGAACCGTACGAAACATACCCATCACTAGTCACATTCGTTTGACAGCCGTCATTCTAATCAAGCTATATTGGATAGACTATAACTATTGTCTTGAAAATGTATAGTGTGGAAATACTCTACATACCGACTCGTATTGTCCTGAAAAATGATAGAGCAATAAAAGCTCGAACCGAAGCCGTGCCTACAGTAAGAGCCAAAGCACACGATGCGTTGCGGCGCCGCACCGCAAAGTTTCTCCAAATCGCACCGCTCGCGCTCGTGTGCCCGCCACAGATAATTTATATGTAAAGGCGGCGGTTCGCACTGCGACAGAGACAAGCGACCGAGACAAGAGGCCGAGACGAGAAATCACGACCACTGCTTGTCTTTAGGCAATGTATGTATAAGTGCCAGTTTGCAAGCGAGACAGAGACAAAGACAAGTCAAGATCTCGGTCTCTGTCGATGCGTTTGCGTACCTCCCTGCGCCACCTAGAAGACGCAGCGACACCGTTCTGGCGTCGCACGCATCTTGTGCTTTGACTCTTACAATGGTGTTTGATAATAGAAATGATTATGTTTTCTTTTTGCAGAGTGGGAACTTATGAGCTAGCCGTGGTGGTGGGCGAGAGCTACGCCGACCGGGGCACGTCTCTACATTCAGTGATATTAATAATTATCCACGAGGACTTCGATCGCTTCACCCTCAAGGCTGATATTGCGCTCTTGAGGTTATACGAGGAACTTAGTTACAGGTATGATATGTATAATAATTACGCAAAATTTTGTAAGCAAATCAATCTCATACCTAAAGATTTGCTTGCTGCAAACTAGACTTTCAAATAAAGTTGTTACTCGTTGCGTAACGTGACGCATCAGCACAGAGAACAATATATCGCATTAATATCGATCCAATCAGGGGCTGTTCTCTCATTTAACTTGATACCCTGCCCATCCTCAGCTTGGAGTCAGGTCTAATCAACGGAACACTAAGGGCTTTGTGCATTTCAGTCGATACCTTTTGACAGGCGTGCTGCATCCCGGATTTGTATCGAAGAAACGTCATGTTTAATTTCGCCGGTAGATCTAATCCGATCCAATGCTGGTGCTTGTCAAAGGATATTGACTGAACGAAGCTGGCATTCAGGTGGTGTAACGGTAGTTGGATCCATTGATGGACAATGGGAATTATAATTACTGACCGCGTTTGAGCAAAGCCGAAATTAATTTGAAGATGCAAATAGGACTAATTACTACGTGAGATTAGTGTATTGGTTTATTTGGAACATACCCATATGACGAGTAATCTACGAGTAGGTATACTAAGGCTGAGTTGCACCACCAAACTTTGACCGAAACTATAACGATAACCGATGTTTTTTGTATGGAGTTAGACAGATTTTTGACGTTCGTCAAAGTTAAAGTAAGATGGTGCAACCCAGCCTAAGATTATTTTGGGTTATGCTGTATTCGACCCATGACAACTCAACCCATTTCTTCACTCATCCCAAATTAGTATTCCTAGCTCAACCCATTACATAATTTCGTTATTCTACCCAAATGCATTCCTTACTCAACCCAAAGTAAATATACCAAAAATAAGTATGGCTAGCAAAACAACGTTTACTGTTTTTTCAGAAAGGATAGTGCCAGGGTCTGGACCAAGTGTTGCCCAGAATCAACCCATAGTGCATTTTGTTCCTCAGGCCTATACTAATGTGTAAACCGAAGCGCACTGAAATCTATCCCTGGAGTTAAGAGAAAAAAAGAGTTTTGTTTTGAATTATTTACATACAAAATATCATCGATGTATACGTACTACGCATAAGATTTCGCGATTGTGGCATTAAATAACACTCGCTATGTTGAACTTAACCATAATGCATCCGTACACGTTACTTTAGTGTGATTAAGACATTCTTTATAAACGACTAGCTTTCCGCCCGCGGCTTCGCCCGCGTGGAATTTTGTCTGTCACAGAAAAACAATATCGCGCGCGTATTTACTCATCGTTTAGACCTGGACTACGACAAACATTTTAAAACCAAAATCAGCTCAATCGGCCCAGTCGTTCTCGAGTTATAATCAGACTAACGAACATCAATTCATTTTTATTTATATAGATAGATAGATGATAGCTAGCGGCCGCCCGCGACTTCGTACGCGTGGATCCCGTTTTACCCCCTTCATCTATCTTCAGCGGTTAACTCCCCTTCCCGTAGGAATTTTGCAATATCCTGTTGTAACTAAGCTTTAAGTTTACTAAGGTACCTGCATGCCACATTTCAAGCGTCTATCTTACGCAGTTTAGATTTTTTCATACATAAGTTTTTTCCCGCTAACTCCCGTTCCCGTGGGAATTTTACGATATCCTGTTGTACCTAAGCTTTAAGTTTACTAAGGTACCTGCACACCAAATTTCAAGCATCTAACTTAAGCGGTTTAGATTTTTCATACAAAAGGATTTTTCCGCTAATTCCCGTTCCCGTGGTAATTTCGGGTATTCCTTTCTTAGCGCACCTCTACGGTACCTAAACTACGTCCCTTCCAAATTTCAAGTGCCTACGTTTAGCCGTTTAGGCTGTGCGTTGATCTGTCAGTCAGTCAGTCAGTTTCTCCTTTTATACATATATTTAGAAGATAGATTAGATGATAGCTAGCTGCCGCCCGCGACTTCGTACGCGTGGATCCCGTTTTACCCCCTTTATCTATCTTAAGCGGTTTAGATTTTTTTCATACAAATGTTTTTTCCCGCTAACTCCCGTTCCCGTGGGAATTTTACGATATCCTGTTGTACCTAAGCTTTAAGTTTACTAACGTACCTGCACACCAAATTTCAAGCATCTAACTTAAGCGGTTTAGATTTTTCATACAAAAGGATTTTTCCGCTAATTCCCGTTCCCGTGGTAATTTCGGGAATTCCTTTCTTAGTGCACCTCTACGGTACCTAAACTACGTCCCTTCCAAATTTCAAGTGCCTACGTTTAGCCGTTTAGGCTGTGCGTTGATCTGTCAGTCAGTCAGTCAGTTTCTCTTTTTATATATTTAGATCTAGCGCTGTTTTAATTGTTTGGTAAGTTGAAAAAATTCATTATTTCCAAAATGAAGCAAGTTTTAGTTTTCTATACTTGCAAAAAATCAATTTATTGGTGTATTACAATCGATTATTGAAGTTATTGTGAGCTAAAACTTCTTGCTCCATTTTGGAAATAATTAATTTTTGTCAAGTAACTAAACTACTGCAACAGCGCTTAATCGCTTATAAAGAATGTCGAATTCGTACTAAAGTAAGGTGTACGGATGCAGTATGGTTAAGTTCAACGTAGCAAGTGTTATTTAATGCCACAATCGCGAAATCTTATGCGTAGTACGTATACATCGATGATATTTTATATGTAAATAATTCAAAACAAAACTCTTTTTTTCTCTTAACTCCAGGGATAGATTTCAGTGCGCTTCGGTTCACAAATTAGTATTGACCTGAGGAAGAAAATGCACTATCGTTTCATTCTGGGCAGCACTTGGTCCAACTTCCATACATGGATTGGCACTGTCCTTTAATAATGATAAATACATACTAGTATGTACATTTATTTATAATTAAATAAAAAAATAAAAAACATCACCTGCCTACATGAAAAAATTATAGATATGAGTGAGTATGTTGATTAACTAAAATTTTTATTTTATTTTAAGGTAAATACATAAAACAAATTAAGAGGCTCAAAACTTATACCGGGGGATTAGCTGTCCATATGAATACCTTATTATTTTTCTATTGTCATCTCATACCGCTTGAAAAAAAAAAAGATAAAATACATAGTATTATTTGAAATATTTGTACCTTCATGAACAAGTGTCTGGGGGAAAAATTATACGCCACTAGCGGCCGCCCGCGACTTCGTACGCGTGGATCCCGTTTTACCCCCTTTTCCCGAATTTTCTTTGCTATAAACCTCACGGAGCCCGAGACCTTTCCAACGAATGCAAAACCGTGGAAATCGGTTCGTGCGTTCTGGAGTTATAGCGTCAGGGAGGAAAACCCGACTTATTTTTATATTATAGTAGATAGCTTGGTTATACTGATTTAATAAAAAATCACAGTCGTTTGATTTATAGTAGATTTATAGTAGACTCTAACTCTAATTAGTCATTATTTGATTTGTGTCCTTTTGTGAAAAACGTTTTTCAAATATACAGGGTGTTTGGCGCATCGTGTGCCAAAATGATTTGGTGGATAGAATGGGTCATTTCCTATATTTTCAGCCCCCATAACACGTTCCATACCAGGCGGCTACTTTTATATTATTTTTTTTAGTAATTTCACCAAAATACCCAAATCGCATCATTTAATTTCGATTTAAAAAAAAACTACAAGGCGTAGCCTCAAAATAAATATTTTGTTTTGACGTGCATTGATGTAGGGTTGCATCAAATCTTAATTTACTGACAAATATAATCTAGTTTTTTTTAAATTCAGCTTTAAAATTTTCCGAAAAGTTAAAAATGCACTGAACATTTAAGTTTACATAGCTATAAAAAAATTAATAAAAGAGATAGCGATCTTCGGATTTTATCAAAACTTCTCTAGTCTATCCCCATTTAAACGGTACACTAATCTTGTTTAAATAACAACAATAACTTCACAAATTCCTTAAATTAGTGCATTGACTCTACTCGGACTGATTTGCGAAATTTGTGTTTATAGCCCCTTTTGTGTGAATAGCACGTTATTAAACACCTAACAGGTAAAAATTATTTATCTTATGCAATGTAAAAACCTTTTCCCTTTCGTATTTCAATGTGGATTTCTTGAAATTAAAGACGAAAATAATTATTTTGATCGTTTATTAATTATTACAAATTTTGTTCAAAATGACCGTCTCGGCAACGTAGGTATACTCACGACATCTTTTTCTAATTTTGACTGTTGTCGTATGCAGCCACATTTCTCTTTTTATTACTACAAAGGCGTTTTCTACTTGTGGATTGGAAGAGATGGCCCTATACAGTGGCCTGCACGTTCCCCAGACCTAATTCCGTTAGATTTTTACGTCTGGGGACGAGCTAAAGAACTGGTGTACGTAACGGATTCAAACAATAGAAGAACTACAACAACGAATAGAAAATGCCTTTGTAGTAATAAAAAGAGAAATGTGGCTGCATACGACAACAGTCGAAATTAGAAGAAGATGTCGTGAGTGTATACGTTGCCGAGGCGGACATTTTGAACAAAATTTGTAATAATTAATAAACGATCAAAATAATTATTTTCGTCTTTAATTTCAAGAAATCCACATTGAAAAACGAAAGGGAAAAGGTTTTTACATTGCATAAGACAAATAATTTTTACCTGTTAGGTGTTTAATAACGTGCTATTCACACAAAAGGGGCTATAAACACAAATTTCGCAAATCGGTCCGAGTAGAGTCAATGCACTAATTTAAGGAATTTGTGAAGTTATTGTTATTATTTAAACAAGATTAGTATACCTTTTGTATGGGGATAGACTAGAGAAGTTTTGATTAAATCCGAAGAACACTATCTCTTTTATTTATTTTTTTATAGCCATGTAAACTTAAATGTTCAGTCCATTTTTAACTTTTCGGAAAACTTCAAAGCTGAATTAAAAAAAAAACTAGATGATATTTGGCAGTAAATTTAGATTTGATGCAACCCTACATCAATGCACGTCAAAACAAAATATTTACTTTGAGGCTACACCTTGTAGTTTTTTTTTAAATCGAAATTAAATGATGCGATTTGGGTATTTTAGTGAAATTACTAAAAAAATTAATATAAAAGTAGCCGCCTGGCATGGAACGTGTTATGGGGGCTGAAAATATAGGAAATGACCCATTCTATCCGCCAAATCATTTTGGCACACGATGCGCCAAACACCCTGTATTATTGTATCAGAACTCTTGCAGTTTTATTTAATAGAACTATCTTAACACAAAAGTTAACTGAGCTTTTTCTAAAAAATATTATTTTTAACCTGACTGTACATAAAAATCTTATATTTTTGAAATGGTTTTAAAATGGGTTGAGCTAGGAATGTTTTTGGGGTGAATAAGGAACATAAAATTAAAAATTTGTTGTGGGTAGAGTAAGGAACAAAATTGGGTTGAGTAAGGAAAAAATAATGAGTGGGTTGAGTTGTCGTGGGTCGAATACGGAATAACCCATTATTGGGTATTTTGTATTTTTGTTATGTTTGTATATTAAATAGGCTCCGAAACTATTGAATCGATTTAAACAATTGTTTCACCATGATAATCCAATTATTTTTCTGCTGAATACTGCCATTTATATTTTTTTGATAATTTTTTTTATTGAAACGTTTGATAAATAAATACGTGTGAAGTTGGGGCGGGCAGCTTGGTATGTTAAAAATGAATTCACAACGACGTTGTAATTTAACTACTCGTTTGTATCATGTTTTGTTTTAACTGTGAAAAGTCACAGGATTTTCTATTTATTTTCTCCAGGACCAATTAATTAGTTACTTGCAAGCTTGTTTCTAATTAATGATTGCTACCTCACTATGTCCAATATCAGCGTATACGTAATACAGGGTGACATTTAAATCGTTGGCATCCTTTTAAACTAAGACTCTACTCATGATACCTACATAATAGGTACACTCCCTGAATGTGAGACGAATCCAATGAGCAAAAATTAAACCCTTGTATAGACGACAGCACATCAAACTTAACACTGGTATCTCATTTTGATGTAGGTATTAGGTGTTATTATGCAACAAAAATGTATGGTCTGATGTGCTGTTAACTGTATTTAAAAAACTTATTGAATTGTCTCTCAATCAGGGAATGTATTAAGTATGTGTCATGAGTAGAGTCTTACTTCACAAACGATGCTTGCATAAGTAATCGATCAAATCGAACGCACAGCATTGAATAGAGTTCTGCGATTGGTTCGTGTGTGACTCTGTGCGATCTCGTAGTAATGTTTGCGAATGGACGTTAGTTTAATAGGATGCCAATGCTTTAAATGTCACCCTGTATATGGTTCGGCGAAATTCACAAGGTTCTTGTGTTGCTGTTAAACCTTGTTAGTGAGTTTGTATCATACACTTACCGTTTCTAGTATGGCTGGTCTAGGATGCTTTTCAGGTCAGGGATGGCAAACCAATGGCACGCGACATGTTTTAGGAACTACGCTGATTAAATGTGAGTTGCATGTAACGCGTCTATGTAGTTTTGAGACTATCTATCAGCCCTGAGAGGTATGAAATACTTCAGAACTACTACTACCTAAAATAGTAAGACACGGGTCTTAACGCGACGTTTATTAATGAGTTACATTATGTACCTACTCACGGTTTGACGTCACGAACTATTTGACGTTGCCTGTACTTATATTTTATACTTATTAACTTCTCAATTAAAATTCCCTGTCTATGGTGTCATTAAAAATTAATCAAACGTATGAATTTAGCCATTTGATCAAAAAGGTTAGCCATCCCTGTATCAGGTGCTAGTTTCAATAGCATGATAAACGAACGAAGAGATTCATACGAATGGTTACCATCCGTCCGAATTTTCTCGGACATTGGCCTTTCAATTCGGACTCAGTATAGCTTCTAAAGTTTGGATAATAAACTAAACATCTTTAAGCTGATGATGTTGTTATTTTATATTGCTTTCTGTCTAAGGCATTTTTCTGTAATATTCGAGTTTATAGTGGTCGCGTAACAAAAGTTGAGACTACAAACTAACTCAGATATACTAACAAATCAGTGAGATATGCAAGACGTCCAACACGTCACAAAGATTACAGATATAGCTGACCCACGCTGAACTGTCCCACCAAACTCAATGACAGTTACCATCGTTCAACTATATGGTTTCCAACATGGCAAAAACCAGCGATCCGGTATTGACGGTGGCGCCCCACTGTCAATGTCATGGATAGAACAGTTCAGTATTTTGGAACTATACGAATCTTTGCTTGTGTGATGGCCTCAAACTCTTGAATACTCTCGATGCGCAACCTGGATTTTTAAATATAAATGTGGCAACACTATTACACACGAGCATTCCTTGAATCGAACTCAGAGAAATGCAATCAAAATTGCAATTACAAACAGCTTTGTCTATTAATTAACAAATAACTGTACACGATGTTTTCATGGAATATGTGATGACGGTCCAACAGGTAGGTATTTAGCTTCAAGCAAAATATATTATTTTATAAGTTTAAAAAATGTTTGCTTAAATGTAATTTAGACTAGACTTCGAATATTATATTGATTAGAGTCTGATAACGTTTTAGGCCACCACTACCCGGTTTTCACCAAGGCGGAGCGGAGCGTAGAAATGTTTTGAATAAACAATCAGATTTCATTATTTCCACATTAACTCCTATCCGCTCTGCTCGAGAACCGGGCCTTACCAAAGATTCTGTTTAAGATTTTCAAGAACGAAAGCGAAGAAAGAGACTTAAAAATTGGGTTACGATGCCGCGATGGGTGACGAATCCTTATACGTGCCTATGTATAAAGTTAACCCTTCACAAAACGTTTGGGGTTCGGAGGATTTATCCTTGAAATTGTAGGAATATTCCCGAAGGTAAGGGGCAGGTTGGCAAACCTTAAATAGTTAAATCATAAACCTTTGGCCCGTGTTTCCAAAGTGCTACAGATGTGTATCTGATATCATCGAAAATTTCTGATTTGAAACTAATGCTTTCTAAAGGCCATTTTTTAATTTTTTATTGTCTTACATTTTTGTATCGAATGTTTTTTCGTTTTTGAGCACCAGAATCAATCATCTTCATTTCGTAATATTTTTACACCTTGTATTGGCAAAATATTTTCGAAGATATTTTTCGCTACCCCAAAAAAAAAAGAAGCGTCGAATGAACAAAGTTTTGATTGACGTCAGCTATATTTGGTAGCAGAGAACAAAACAATATCGTGAAACTCAGGTAATCGATCATCTGTAAGTAATAATTTTCGCAGAATAGGGAAAATGCAAGTTTTTTTTATTATTATTTCTCAAGTTTCAGTATGTACCTATTATCGGCATTATCAAATCAATCAGTGCTTTTCTTTGTCAAAAATCAGAAAAATACCTTAGGTAGAGACATTATAAATCTCGTGACGTCACTGGCCACGTTAGAAAAAACGCAGTCTAACGTTACCCATTTGACTTCAATCTCAGCTATTTCCATACAAAGTTTAAGGGCTTGTATTTGTTTTTGTTTCTGAATTCAAAACTTAACTTACAGAAATACTAAAACTTACTTTTAAAAGCGATGCATACCTATTCCTTAATCGAAGTTCGAAGTTTAGTACAGTCAGGGTCAAATAGTTCGTGATACCCAATGTATCCAATAAGTTCGCAACACGTTTTTGTCACTACATTATTCCAGGTTGTGTTTTCAACTTTTTGGCAACTTTAAGTATCACGAACTATTTGACACTAGATAAGGCTGGGCACTATTTTGCACCATCTTACTTTAACTTTGACAAACGTCAAAAATCTGTCAAACTTCATACAAAAAACACCGGTTATTGTTAAAGTTACGGTCAAAGTTAGGTGGTGCAACTCAGCCTAACTGTTCTATACGGAATCTGGCGAAAAGTAGCAAACGTATAGGTAGTTAGGTATATTATGAGTTGACATGTAGGATTACAGGGACTCTGGACAACACTGGAGCGGATTACGAAGGGCTTACTGTTGTCAGTTTCACACTGGTCAAAGAGTTAAGAGCAACATTAAACATTAACCGATGTTTCAAAACATTTGGTAGCGAAAAAAATCATAGGGTTAAGCAAGGACACTTTTCTTTAAATATAACATTTTCTTTAGTGAGATTTTTTACTTGTAGTAGTAAGTATTCGTAATAAGAATTTAAATTGAAGTAATGATAATATTTTTTTCTATTTATGATGATAAAAAAGTCAAACTGGTAAGCATTTAGTCCAATAGAACTGTTAACTCGAAAAGGTAGGTATACTATACTTACCTACGTATTTTACGAAAATACATTTTTTTTTCATAAAATAGAGAAAAGAGGTGGGTACTGTGTATTATTATTAATATTCTATCTTGTTTTAGGCAACTGTGTAACATTGTGTTTGAGCGCTTTCATTGTAAGATATTTCAGAATGCCAGTTTCGTGTATGCCGAGTATTTATCGCACACTGCCCACGTCGTAGCGGTCTATAATTCTACATATTCGAGGATCCGAAATAAGCGGTTTTGTACATAGAATATAATGCCTCACAGAATTCCAAATATGTATATTTAATTAACAGATGTTGGACAAAATCCGAAAATAGCCCTTATATTTTGTAGGGGATGAATCAAAATCGTGTCACATTTATTTTTACTTACAGGGTCTCCATAAAACCCATATCTCTGTCTTCCTCGTTTTCTCCAAAATATGGCCGAACTGCTTTTGTCACAGGATGGGGACGATGCGACAGAATGGTTCGGTACTAAACATTAAATAAACTTATTTGTAGGTGGACCGACGATCTGGTGAAGGTCGCGGGAGGTGCCTGGATGCCGGCGGCGCAGGACCGGTCGTTGTGGAAATCCTTAGGTTTCCTTAGGCTGGGTTGCACCATTTTATTTTAACTTTGACAAACGTCAAAAATCAGTCAAACTCCATACAAAAAGCATTGGTTATCGTTATAGTAACCGTTGAAGTTAGGTGGTGCACCTCAGCCTTAATATTTTCAAATTCATTGTACTACAAAACTTTTTAATGTTAGACAAATAACACGTGTATACCATTTCAGAAAGTACATATTGATTAAAGTAGGTAAACAAACAAAAATAATACAAAGGCATTTCAATTGTGTTGGATTTGCCTTAGATTAAATAACATCCTCTCTCACCCTTGCCGAGTTCATACAAGGCAATTTATGAAGTAATAGTTCGCTGTAGTTCTAGTCCTACTGAGAGACGGAGCCGGCACTAGCTGTGGAACGGGGACTAGCTGAAGACTTCTATAATGTATTACTAGACAGGCTTTAAGAAATACATAAATAAATATCCCCGCCATCTAGATGGCGGTTTGGTACTAGTACCAAACTAAGCAAAGCTTGTACTATGGCACTATGGGTACCAGAGAACGGATATAAACATTTTTTTTTTTGTGAATACTTATTACATAATTTTTATAGATAGAAAACACCCAGAATACAAACAAATATGTTCATGCACACAAATGTTTGCGGGAATCGAACCCGACACTTCGGCATAGTAGGTAGTCTGTTACGAACCATAGCATCAAACGGCCGACTTTGCTATATTACTGACGAATTCGCGGTTAAATTAGCCGGAATTTATTTAGTCAGTGAGGGAAATTGCAGGTGTCCCGCTAGGCCGAAAGTTCATTGTCATTTCAGTCATTGGATTTCCACGACTGAATAAGTTTTACAAAGATTTTCAGATTTGCAGAATGTTGTAGTTAACAGGCCAACATTCTTAAAGTTTTTGAAGTCCGATAAACGTGTGTTAACGTGTTTAAAATTATTGTTTTAAGTACCTATCGCACGCCTATGCTGGTGCACATTTTCCAATTTTATTCAGATTTAAATTCTTTAATAGTAGGTCGATTTCCTTTACAAGACACTGAACAAGATCTGACGACCTCATAAAGGTAGCAGGAACCGCCACCAACCGTCCAGTGTGGAAATCATTGGATTGGGGGAGGCCTATGTTCAGCAATGGACGTCTTATGACTGAAATGATGATGATGAGGATTTGCTCAAGTATAGCTTGCAATGGTTTGTCTAATATTTGCATAGAGTTCATGTTCAGTTCGTGGCTAACTTATAATTTAATTCCCAGGGCAAGGAGCTGTGCTTGCCTCGGTCCTCTCGATTCTTCCGCTGGGAGAAGTTGGACCCCATGTTGAGGACAATCAAGTTCACCATGACACACAGCGAGCACTGCAATGAGTATACTATGGTGAGTGCCTAATTCACAGTTTGTCCATAAAATGTGAGTTTGTTTTCTGACCTTCGTGTGAACCTTATTTGACATTTTAGGCTGATTGATTACTGTAATACTGGTCCTTAGAATACAATATGGCAGTGTTATTATTAGTTATTATAGTTATAGTAAATACTTTATTCATAAAAATATACAACGTTTGTTAAACCTATATGAAAATTGGATTTCTCCCTGTAATTTTTTTCAACATTTGACTTCGACAAAAACAAGACAAACATATTTTAACTAGGTAAAATAGGTTCAGTAAACGTTTGTATTTTTTTATAAATTCTTATTTAAGGGGGTTACTTTCATAACTTTGTTTTTCTTTCCATTTTTGTTTAAGAATTTAACTCGTATTTATCTAATAAACGTATCCCTACTTTTATATATTTTGAAAATAACTTTTTTCCTTCTTAGATTACTTGTAGCTCGCGTCAATTTTCGGATGCAACTTAATAGTTATTTTAAAGTTATATGACAAAACAAAATAAATAACAAAACTTTACACACAAATCACTTTATTCGTACACTGGTTGTCCGAGTGAGGTAGTCCCAGTTTCAGCAACTCTTCAATGTCCCCTTTGAATAGGTGCAATCGCAATTTATCAATTGAGTGTCATAGCGCATGACACCCGCTTGGTCGCGTAATTTTCCAGTTAGGTGCATCAAGTGTGGTTACCAAGGTTAAAGGATGGTTACCAAAATACTTTAAATGAACTTTTTTATAAAATAAAACATTTTCATTTCATTTTCATCAAGTACCCGACTATAAAAACGAAATACCGATTTCGATTCGAGCCAGCAAATCGTCAGATGAACTCGATTTTAGTTCTCGATTGAGATTAACATATTAACACGATCTCGGTGATTCTGTCATTTCTAATATTTTATTGGTCGGTGAACCGAAACGTGTAGTTACGAGTGAGTTATGAACCATAATAGGTAATATCAAAAAATATACAGAACAGTTGTAAGTTATTAGCTGTACGGATAGACAGTTGATAGAAAACTCAAATGTTATTATTGGCTTGTCGGAGTCCAATAGAAAAAAAAAACGTTTTTAGGTGTTATTACTTTATGTCTCAATAATATACACTTTTAAGCATCTACAAGGTTATTTTTAGTATATACGAAACCTTTAAAACTACACTGGTCATCACAAAAATCGGCCCACCTACGTTTTACAGGAAAACTCGTTTCTACAGACACAATCATGGTGCCCCAACAATATTGGTGTTATTTGAAAGCCCAATAAATATCCTTAAAGAAAAACACATTTAATTTCCTAATAAACGATTAACATATACAATAAATGTGACTTGAAAAACTTGAAAAAAGACCTCACTTTGGGCTCACCTCTGGGATCAATTAGACCAATTTTTATGGTTATAAAACCAATTAATGATCTCACGTGTCCTCTTTAACAGATGGATAGTGATTAATCCCAACTTAACAGTTTTATAGCCATAAAAGTTGGCTCAAGCGTAACTACCTATTTTTTGAAGAAGTGACTCTGGATTCTTCTACAGACACATTTTTGGGGTAAAAACCTTTCCTTTAATGGGAAGTGGGGATGCATACGTTTGAAAGTGCTTGTCGCGGGTGGGTCGATTTTTATGATGACCAGTGTATTTGTTCAGAATCAGTAATAATCCCAATATTTTTTATGTCTTTTTTTATGTAACAGGAGGCAAACGAGCAGACGGATCACCTGATGGTAAGTGATTACCGTCGCCCTTAGACAAACTTAACAAACATTGCGTTAAAGATTTCCTGGCCTGGACTTGGTATTACATGGATCTCACAACTTTTTACCGTAGAACAACTGAGTTGCGAGACTTGGTTTTTTTGACAAGTATTGTTTTTGATGGGATCTCATTTCTTTTTGTATTTTGTAGACAGCAGTTATGTATCTAGAAAACTGGACCGAAATTGAAAAATTTTACTCGACTTGGCGGTTGCACTACCGTGCCCCCAAATATTTTAGTTTTTCCTTGATTCATACACCAAACACTACTTATATTCCAAATTTGAAGCTGCTAGGTCTGCTAGAAGTGCCTTAGAATTTTGATGATCGGTGAGTCAGTCACTCAGTCAGTCAGTCAGTCAGTCAGTGAGTGACAAAATTAAGTAACTTTGACCCGTTATAATTCTTAAACTACTGGTTCAAATTGAATGAAATTTTAAATATACCGTGTCTTTACAATGCCTGCATAGCTAATGAAAATTCAGCCTTCTAGTTTTATCTACAACGAAGTTACAGGCGGTCGAAAATGGCCTGAATTGCTTCGAGAAAAGGATGGTACGGCCGTGCCGCTTTTTTGCTCGACTTGGTGGGGGCACTGCTCTGAGATTTGTATGGGGAAAGAAAAATGTTGCTTTTACAATTTTCCACGCTATTTTTGTCTTTTTTCTCCCCTTAGAAACCTTCCACGTGCCTTAAGGAAAATACGCAAAAAATAGCCAATTAAAAATAGCTAAATACGTAAATACTTTACCTAACTGTTTTCGACTTTTGAGCTTAGCAACACATTTTGGCGATTTATTTTTATTTACATAGATTTAACATCTTAAGAGTCCATATTTTACTTGCTAGATATGGATTGGCACGCGACATACTATGACGTTACAGAGCATATAAATAATTCTGAAGGAGATCTGTGGGTCTAGACAAAGTGCAAATTATAATCGCAAACCAGTCGAAAAGTGGTCGAAAAGCCCCTTTTTTCTATGGAGTTTTGACGGATTCGATTTTCGATTCGATCAAAAAGTGCGTTTTGTCTAGGGGGGCTGATATTTCGCTGACATTTGACGTTACAAAAACACCCTCCCGTGTCACTCCCATACCTCAGACACTGACTGAGTCAAGCAACCTATATACATACAGGACGTTTCGTTTTTGTGATTTTTTAAAATTTTATGACCTAAAAATCATAAAATTAACGATAACTTCTAAACTACGAAAAATCGTAGAACATACATGGGGGTGACCTGCCTTCAGCTTACACGAAACACTCTGTATAGCTTTCTCGATAGAGCCATCGAAAATATATGAGTGATTTGGGGCACTTCCTGTCGTTATTATCTGCATACAGTCGATTTTTCAGGCAAGTTCTAATGGTGGTAATGATCTCGTTTTGCAAAACACATGTAACTGAATGCACAAATTGGATGATTGATGCCGGTACGTACGTAGAGCCGCGACAACAAGATAATAGATTGCAGAGATTGAAACGACCCGCAATTGGAAATCACCCTTGCAGCGGACGTTTCCACTTATACAGGGTGGAAACGATATGTGATCTCACTCGATAGTTTCTAAACTATTCAAGATATCGAAAACCAAACAATGGTTACTGATCATAAAAGTACTTTACGAGCTGTATCAAATAATATAATAGGTTACAGAATAAACTGGATCTATCCGAAAATTCAATGTTTTCAACTTCCATTCTAAATGTATGCCAGACGTACCTACAATTTTAAGTTATGTGCATCAAGTGTGAGTATAATAATCGAGATACCGATTTCGAAGCTGGAAACATTGAATTTTCAGATAGATCCAGTTTATTCTGTAACCTATTATATTGATACCATTTGATAGAGCTCGTGAAGCAATTTCAGGATCAGAAACCAGTTTTACGATAAATGGATGCCGTTTGATAGAGCTTGTTAAGCACTTTCAGGATCAGTAACCAGTGTTTCGATATCTTGTAGAGTTTAGAAATAATCGAGATAGATCACTTATAATTTTCACCCTGTATTGTATCTCTTTGGATTTCACGCATCAAACATTAACAGTCCATTCCGCGAATACACAACACGTGCTATTGCGCCCTCAGCAATAATCCCATCTGCGTGATACTGCGCAATAGTGCAACGGGAGTAGGGTCACCACACATCAACCGTTGCGACGTCGTGACGAGACACGTTACGTTGCCGTCGTTGTAACGCGAAAAAGTATGTATATCTATAGCGGGGGTCGGGGTGTCTGGTGCCCCCCACCCCCCCTTGGATGTTTTTTTATATCTCACTGACTCACTGACTCACCGATCATCAAAATTCTAAGGCACTTCTAGCAGACCTAGAAGCTTCAAATTTGGAATATAAGTAGTGTTTGGTGTATGAATCAAGGAAAAACTAAAATATTTGGGGGCACGGTAGTGCAACCGCCAAGTCGAGTAAAATTTTTCAATTTCGGTCCAGTTTTCTAGATACATAACTGCTGTCTACAAAATACAAAAAGAAATGAGATTTGGGGGCACGGTAGTGCAACCGCCAAGTCGAGTAAAATTTTTCAATTTCGGTCCAGTTTTCTAGTTACATAACTGCTGTCTACAAAATACAAAAAGAAATGAGATCCCATCAAAAACAATACTTGTCAAAAAAACCAAGTCTCGCAACTCAGTTGTTCTACGGTAAAAAGTTGTGAAATCCATGTAATACCAAGTCCAGGCCAGGAAATCTTTAACGTTTTACATAAATATATTGAATTGGCCATCGCATGAAAACACGTGTAAATTTAAATTATTTAGTGCGATGGCCAAGTCTAAAATTTATGTAAAACGTTAAAGATTTCCTGGCCTGGACTTGGTATTACATGGATCTCACAACTTTTTACCGTAGAACAACTGAGTTGCGAGACTTGGTTTTTTTGACAAGTATTGTTTTTGATGGGATTATGTATACAGAAAACAGAACAAGTGTCTTAAAATGGGAATCATTGGTACGAAATAGAAAAGTTATGGATACAGTAGGTACCTTCTATTCTTGCATTCTATTTTTAGATAAAAACTGTGATAACATGACGTGTCACGTCACGATGTCGTAACGAGTTCGTGTGTGGTAGCCCTAACAGCCTCCGATGCGTTGATAGCCAGATGGTACCAATTTTCTTATCGTGCATGCGTTTGAACGTCATCCGCCGACCTAGGCTAACAAACATGGAAAATATTACTATGTAGATAAAAGATAAACAATCAATGAACTATCTTACTATTATTATAAATGCGAAAGTTTGTACGGATGGCTGGATATTAACATGTTTGTTACTGTTTCACGCAAAAACTACTAAAAGGATTTTGATGAAACTTTACATTGTTATTGTTTATAGCCCAGAATAACAAAATTGGCTATAATTTATGACGATCTATGACAAACTAAATTTCACGCGGGTGAAGCCGCGGGCAAAAGATAGTGGTTTATAAACGTCGTTATTTTCAGTAGGTATATATGTTGGAATTCAAAGAGCACATTTTATAAGTACGTCATTAATTTTGCTTTAAGATACTTATTACTTTGATTTTTTTGTAGGTGTCACTTTATATATTTTAATAACAAACAAACTGGTGTGAGTGCCGTGTCGTTTTCTACACAATTTTATTTTTAGGTAAATATTTCTATACTGAAATAAGTTATTGAATATTTTAATATGGAAAGTTTATATCGGTTTTGACGATAAAATTGAGACGCAAATGGGTATCAAGTTGAACAATTTATCCATCAATATTTACAGCTCAACAATATTCATTATTGCTTGTAGCGAAAGCTTAGACCTCGCTAAGTAATATCGGAGCAATTGAACCGTGCCAATGCAAGTTCTACTGAAAGGCAGTTCGCTTCGCTTGCTCTACAATGACAATATCTAGCGAGGTGTGATTTGCGACGGTTCAACAATTCATAGGTCGAGCGATATATTCGATGAATTTCGATGTGACTTTACCATGACATTAGTGTCCTCTGAGACCTTTTGATTCTAAACAATGTAATTGTTACCGAAAATTGTGGGTTAGGTGAGGTAAATAATTTTCCTTTTACTTTACACGTGCTAAGCATTTATAGTTCACCAATAAGTAATATCAGTTTTCAAACAGCAAAGTTTTTGCAGGTTTTTGCTTATGATTAAAGATTTGATACAAGAATAGAATATAAAAGATTTGATGATGGAATAGTTTGTAAAAAGTTATGAACCTATTAAACAACTTCCATAATATGAAATACTTATTTACAGTTTTTTTTTTATCATGGTACGAGTTTGAGGATGCTTTAATTTCATCTTGTTACGAGAACAATAATAATAATTAATAGTGTCTAATCAAACCTAATAATAATATATTTTTACTTCGTAGCACGAACTCAAGATGGACGACAAAATGCTGTGCGCGGGTCCTGCTCGTGTGGATGAGATTCTGTGCCCCTGCATGGCGGTGCCGGGTGCTCCGCTGGTGGTGGACGCCAAGCTGGTCGGCATTCAGTCCTGGGGCTTCAGCTGCGGCTACCTCCGCGACATGCCTGTGGTCTATACGCGTCTGGAAGCTTACCACGGGTGTGTATCTCTACCTTTATGACTCTGTGACGTATTAAGGGTTTCCTCGCGGGCCCTGTCTGGTTTAATGAGATCCTGTGCCCCTGCATGGCGGTGCCGGGTGCTCCGCTAGTGGTGGACGCCAAGCTGGTCGGCATTCAGTCCTGGGGCTTCAGCTGCGGCTTACTCCGCGACATGCCTGTGGTCTAAACGCGCCTGGAAGCTTACCACGGGTGTGTATCTCTACCTTTATGACTCTGTGACGTATTAAGGGTTTCCTCGCGGGCCCGGTCTGGTTTAATGAGATCCTGTGCCCCTGCATGGCAGTGCCGGGTGCTCCGCTAGTGGTGGACGCCAAGCTGGTCGGCATTCAGTCCTGGGGCTTCAGCTGCGGCTACCTCCGCGACATGCCTGTGGTCTATACGCGCCTGGAAGCTTACCACGGGTGTGTATCTCTACCTTTATGACTCTGTGACGTATTAAGGGTTTCCTCGCGGGCCCGGTCTGGTTTAATGAGATCCTGTGCCCCTGCATGGCAGTGCCGGGTGCTCCGCTAGTGGTGGACGCCAAGCTGGTCGGCATTCAGTCCTGGGGCTTCAGCTGCTGTTACATCCATGATCCTGTAGTCTATACGCACCTGAAAGCTTACCAAGGGTGTGTACCTTTCTACCTTTATGATTCTGGGACGTATTAAGGGTTTCCTCGCGGGCCCTGAAAGGGTGGATGAGATTCTGTGCCCCTGCATGGCGGTGCTGGGTGCTCCACTGGTGGTAGCCAAGATGGTCGGCATTCAGTCCTGGGGCTTCAGCTGCGGCTACCTCCGCGACATGCCTGTAGTCTATACGCGCCTGGACGCATACCATGGGTGAGAACCTTCTACCTTTATGATTCTGGGACGTATTAAGGGTTTCCTCGCGGGCCCTGAAAGGTTGGATGAGATTTTGTGCCCCTGCATAGCGGTGCCGGTTGTTTTACCCAACACAACACATTTTTATTTTGATTAAGTATTATTTAAAAATGCTCCGATAAACTACGAGTATAACGTGGTATAACCAAAAATATCGATATCATTTAATTTTATTAGAAGACGTCTAGACTTTTTGATCAACTTGAGAAAAAAACCGGCCAAGTGCGAGTCGGACTCGCACACCGAGGGTTCCGCCGTACAAACGTAGCGGATAACAATTTATGACGTATTAAATCAAATTACTTACTAGATATCGTAGTAGTCTTTTAAGTTTTAATTCCGTTGCGAGTAGTAGCGAATTTCAAAATATGCGGTATGATTATAGGTAGGTATAGCCTGACCAGGAACATAAAAACCCTGGCATAGAGGCGCGTCAATTGCATTTGATAGTGCAACACTGAGTACAGTCGTACCTGTGTTAAATTAATAGGCTAACTTTATGTATCAGGATTCAGGATTACGGGCTAATTTGATATTTTCATAAATTAACGAAAAAATATTATTATAGGTAACCTGATTTAAATAAATTAAATGAAACCATCAATCGAGCTAGTAGAATTTATTTTATTATTCATCAATAATCAAATTCAGAACTTGAATATTCAACTGCAATGTCTGCTCAAGAACGGTAGATACTTCTTTCCCAATCCCATAAAATTCAACACTTAGAAAGTGACAAAATTTTTAAAATAGGTAGTTGAAACAAACCACAGCTAATTTTCATAGTGGACTGTACTATACGATAAACATGTCAGTCAATTTGACAACCTTTGTCGGAAACATTATTCAATGAAAATATTGTCCGAACCCTTAGTATTTCTCTTCGACAAATACTTTAACACATTGTGAACCACTTTTCTTTCACGACTATAAAAATATTTCAGCAATTTAATTCATAAAACCAATTGCGCACATTTAAAATAAAGTTTGTTTACACTTTGACAGCAATAGACTGACATGCAAGGTGACATGTCAATGAAGTTTTGAGTTACTGTTGCCATTAAAAGAAATTAGTACCATTAGTTTTCCGCAACATGGCGAGGGTTTTTATGTTCCTGGTCAGGCTATACCTACCTCAGCGTTTTGAATTTTTGCGTTGATTTAGAATTTTTCACAGTTTAGAGGCAATTAGATTTAAGAAGTGTTTGATATAAATTTCAACTTTAATATCTCTACCCGTTCATGTAAAAAGGGTAGGTACTTAGTAAGTTTATAATTATTAAAAAAATATTTTATGTCATGTAAGCAAAAATAATATTTTTATATTTTATCTAACTTCAAATTTATCATTTTCGCAATTTTTCTTTATCTGTACTATACAGGGTGTTAGGTAAATGGGTATATGAGCCGACACTAGCCCATGTTAACATGGTCATATAAATGGTATGGTGTATAACGTTGCTTCGTGCCGAATTTCAAGATTCTGAGTTCACGGGAAGTACCTTGTAGGTTTTGATTCCCTAGCGTAATACGTAATAGACCTGAGTATTACATGTGAATTTCAGCTTGATACGTCCACGCGTTCTTGAGATAAAGGGTCTTGACAGACAGACAGACGGACAACAAAGTGATCCTATAAGGGTTCCGTTTTTTCCTTTTGAGGTACGGAACCCTAAAAAATGACTTTATAAACTTTCCTAACTGCGAAAGTTATTTTACAAAACTGCTAGAGTTCTCTTGTGATAATTTTGTACTTAACATTACTTCAGAGTTATCTAATAATTATATTTTTGAAATAGAAAATATAAAATCTAGTACCAGTATTAAGTATCAAATTCACATTTAATTCTTGAGAGTAATTAAGCACTTTCCAAGTCACATAAGCTTGTTTCAAATGGCCTACTATCGCATATTGGCTGGTTTTGAATACGAGTCCAATCATTATTATAAATTAATGAAATGTAGGTATTATGTCTCTGTATTTTATTATTTACAGATGGCTCAGCCACAACATCCCACACTTGAGGAGAATACACAAAGAGAATCTAACTCAATTGTTTGATGCAACCAAAGTGAAAAGGCTGACTGATTGGCTAGTCAAAAGCAGAGTTAGGATGCCTTTTTTACGGAAAATGCATAGCCACGACCTTCAAATATTACCTATTGACCATCAATTGTCATTGCTGAGAGGAGTAGTGTACGATATTAGAGACTTCCTCCGTAGAGGGATTTATCATGAAGCGAAAACAGCAATGTATAATTCTATCAGGCTATCCACGGAGAAGGTGAAGGCTATGAGAGATAATACTATGATGAAGAGCAACGTGGAAGTTGTGCCGTTTTTATCCAATTCCACCCTTGATGATATTGGATTAGTGCTCAGGAATGGGAGTTTGATAGATGAAGCTTCTGGTGAAGAATTTGACGAAGTCGAAGAAGCAAGCATAACTGCAAAGTTTTCAAGCTCGAGAAATATCAGTTTGATAGATGAAGATTCTAGTGACGAATCTGTTGAAGTGGAGGGGACTGACTCTACGCCTTCCTTATCGACTATCGCCTACGATTCTGATGAGTCTGATGAAAATTAATACTTAAACTTTTGTCGAAATTATGTTAATACTATACTAGGTACTCACAACATGAGAATTTTTAGCTACTTGGTATTTCCTTGTAAATGCGTTCTCGAAAGATGCCTTTAGCTAGGTTTCGTTTCTGGGCAAATTGCTTCAGAGAAGCTAGGGTGCTTAATGTAGTTCAACGAACTGAATAAAGATACCATAAAATACAATTATCTTCTTTCCTTTTGTGTAAACTAAAACCTTTTTAAATTATATTCACAAATAGTCTAGTTCAGACTTGAAAATGGAGGGTTTTCAGTCACCAACAAGGTAAGTAGCCTGTGCTACTACCATGGTGCTCGAAAAATTGTAACTTGGGGGTAAACTTCTCTCAAGGATGTCAGTCGATATCATTACTACTTCAATGGCGTTAATTGTGTCAATTTGACTGGACTAGTAGCTTCGCACAGAGTAGTACCTAACTAGGTACATACTCGTATTATGTATTTGGTTATTATGCCTACGGTGATAATATAACACGAGGGAAAGTGAGGTATTACTAAATTAGACTTAAAGACCCTTAATTTCATTGAATATAGGTATTTACTACAGTAATTCGACGCTAATTACTCAGTAATAGTAAGAATTATCGACTTAAACTAATTTCGTGTGTAGTACACGAGTCAAGACAATTCGACAAATTATCACAGCATTAACTAAACAGAATTTTGAATCTTCATTTGAACGTTAATTTGGCATCAATTAGAAGAGAAAATGTAGTACCTGTTTACTTGCATGTAGCTTTATCACTCGTCATCATCATCATCATTTCAGCCATAACGTCCACTGCAGAATATAGGCCTCCCCCAATGGTAGCGGCCTGCATCCAGCGTCTTCCTGCTACCTTTATGAGGTCGTCGGTCCACCTTGAGCTTTATCACTGATTATGTAGTTTGGAAGGAGGGAATTGAACTCTACTAATTGTCTAAGTAGAAGAAAACTTTATAAATTTTAATGTAACAAAATATTGTACATACACGCAGATGTAATCATCTAAATATATATAACTCAAAGGTGACTGACTGACTGACTGACTGACATAGTGATCTATCAACGCACAGCCCAAACCACTGGACGGATCGGGCTGAAATTTGGCATGCAGGTAGATATTATTACGTAGGCATCCGCTAAGAAAGGATTTTACGAAACTCCACCCCTAAGGGGGTAAAACGGGATCCACGCGTACGAAGTTGCGGGCGGCCGCTAGTTTGTTTATAAAAACGTAAGTAAACCACAACTTGCTGCAATTACTTTATTTATACTTACTTGAAGCTTGCACGCGACCTGTTATGTATACTACCTATAAGAAATGTATGAAAAAAATGTCATTTTTTACTAGTGCACTAGTCCTTTATTATTGCAATGACTATTCTTTACAACTTAAGGTTATAGCACACTTATCAACTCAGGGATCAACACCGTATACCGTATTGCCTTTCGCCGCGAGGCGTTTACGTAACGGTGTGAGTAAGTGTGCGTTGCAGTAGTAGTACGTACGGAGTTTCATACAAAGAATACTGACCGCCTCGAGTTGATACGGTTACGATCCGCTTCCGGGTGGATAAGTGTGCTTCATCCTTTAAATTCCACCTTTCGCTCCTAGTCCTGTTACTCCTATAGCCAGGATCAACCGTCAGCTTGCAAAGGTTGAGTAGTCCTTAGGGATAGTCCTAAATGAAGCTTACGGAACCCGCAACGAAATTAATAAGAAATACCTCACTTAAACATTACATACAGAGTGTGAAGCATATACAGGGTGGAAACGATAAGTGATCTCACTCGATTATTTCTAAACTATACAAGATATCAAAAAACTAGTTACTGTTCCTGAAAGTGCTTCATGAGCTCTATCAAACGGTACCAATAATAGGTTAAAGAATAAACTGGATCTAGCCGAAAATTCAATGTTTCCGGCTTCCATACATTATACAGGCACAGCCTCATAATATTAAAAACTACAAAAGATATCGTAAAACAGGTTACTGATTCTAAAAGTGCTTAACGAGCTCTATCCAATAGTATTAATATTAAGTTCCAGAATAAACTGGATCTATCTAAAAATCAATGTTTCCATCTTCCATACATTTAGTACTATCACAGATCTTGCACTCATCTCTTGATAATATTATAGCAAATTTTATAGCAAATAAAGCCTAAAACTAATGTTTTCCATAAATAATTTTAATTAAGAATGCAATTTACGAGTTTATTTTAAGTTTTAAAAAAATGCACTTCTAATATTGAGTGGTTGGCATACATTTAGTATGGAAGCTGGAAACATTGAATTTTCGGATAGATCCCGTTTATTCTGTAACCTGTTATTGGTACCATTTGAAAGAGCTCGTGAAGCACTTTCAGGATCAGTAACCAATTTTTCGATATCTGTTATAGTTTAGAAACAATCGAGTGAGATCACTTATAGTTTCCACCCTGTATAGTCAACAGCAAAAGTCGATGGTCAAAATCAGAAATTAAATACTACGACGTTCACGTTAGAGTTCTGTAGCATTGAAGTGATTTTAAAGAAGATGATAAATATACCTAAGAATAGCAATTTATTGACATCACATAGTGCGGACACGGATTGTGATCATCAACTTTGGTTGTTGTCTGTACCTACCCAGTGTGGTAACATGGTTGATCATAGCAGTTTCAAGTTAAAGTTACGTTCTGACTTTTGATGTTTGTTGACTGTACCTCTACTTACCTATCATGGTAGAGAAGATTGTCGTGTGTTCTTAGGCTGAGTTGCACCACCTATCTTTGACCGTGACTATAACGATAACCGGTGCTTTTGTATGGAGTTTGAAAGATTTTTGACTTTTGTCAAAAAAAAAGTAAGATGGTGCAACCCAGCCTTACTGTCCTTAGCGCTCTGTCAACGCCAGATGACGGGATCCATACAATCGTAAATATCTAGATTTATTGATATTTTCATTAATTTGATTGAAAGAAGATTTGTGGGTTTTCCTCGTTCCAGTCTGTGACATATCCGAGCCTATGGATGCTTTCTTTGTAAGAATTTGAAAGATGTAATTTACTATTTGATTTCTATAACAGCTTTACGATAAAGTTACTCACTATATTAAGCCTTAATTCGGCCGTTTGGTGTAGTGGTTCGTAGAAGGACTCCTATGCTGGAGGTCGCGGGTTATTCCGCACAGTACAAACATTTATGTGCATGAACATTAATTTATTTGTTTGTATTGGTCTGGGTGTTTTCCATCTATATAACAATGTATGTATTTACAAAAAAAGTGCATATTTAAGTATTTTTATTTCCGTTTTCTAGTACCCATAGCACAAGCTTGTTCAGTATGGTGTAGTGTAAGAATGTTCAAGGATATTCTTTCTTTCTTATTTATTTAATTACCTAATTAATTGAATGTCTTTAGTAAAGTATGGTGCGTTGTATGTAGCAGTATTTTTGTTTGTTCTCTTTTGTAAATAATTTTTGCTTTGATGTCAAATACATGCTGATATTTTAGAGCGAATGTTGATATAACAAAAAATAATGAAATATGAAATGAAATGAAATATATATATGAAATATATCTAGTATTGGGAAAAGGTACAGCTACAATAAAACAATAATATTTTTTTGTGGATTTATTTGGTTTCCCATTGGTACAGTGTTGTGCGGCGGACGTAGTACCGGCCTTTAAGGCTGATTTACACTAATAAGTAGATAAGTAGGTAACTAAATTTTAACTTGATTTTTTTGCCAAGTTGGTGGGCGGGGCTTTTCACTTGACACGTTTTGACAAGCAGTTTCATAGTAAACAAGAGCTTGACCTTTGGAAATAACGCCCGTATTCACAAACATTACTATGCGGTCTTACAGTGCGCGTGGACGCACAGGGTGACACACGAACCAATAACAGAGCTCTATTCAACGCTGTGCGTTCAATTTGCTGCTTCACTTAAGCAAGCATCGTTTGTGAATACGGGTGTAAGTTAAAATTTATTAGTTACGATGCAATTATTTATTTATATTTATTTAATTAAGTACCTACTTAACTACTTTACGTATAAATCAGCCTTTTTTAGGCCTAGGATGCGCGCCACGATAAGTAAAGTTCACTGATAGTATCGCAACATTTTATCGATTTTACGCGATAAGGGGCCATTCATTTGTCACGTAAGACGATTTAGGGGGGGAGGGGGTCGACCATGTCTTATTTTTTCTTATAAGGGGTTGGGAGGGAGTCTCGATAGCTCTTACACGTAAGATCACAAAAATGCGCAAAGTTACAATTAGGTATATTTTGAAAAAGCGCGGCCACTCGCACTGCGCCCCCCGGGAATTCTTGCTTGTGTACCTACTAGTCGTCAAACGTGTACCTATATTTTTTTTCTTTTAGATTCTTACGTAATAAATATATAACAGGGGGGGGGGGGGGGGGTCGGCCTATTCTTATTTTTTCTTATAATGGGAGGTTGTCAAAAGCTAGCGAAAATAGTCTTACCTACGTAATAAATGAATGGCGCCTAAGCCACATTTAGACGTCTGAAATCATCGATAACATTTTATCACGGCACGCATCCTACCTAGCCCGGCTGATCGGAATCCGTGTGACATGGTAATGGTCTGTCCTTTAAATCTCATCTTTTAATCTATTACTAATGCAGACTATACACAAAACCCACCGACAGGAGCCGTCAACTTTTTTGTCAGCGGGTTAGTCGGCGACTTCACATCTCATTCAAATTAGAAAACTTGCTGAGTTGCACCACCTATTTTAACCGTGACTATAACCATAACTGGTGTTTTTGTATGGAGTTTGATATGACGTTTGATCTAGTTAAAGTAAGATGGTGCAGCCCAGCCAGAGGCCCGGGCCCATTTCTACCAAGGCGGAGCGGAGATGTGTTTTCTTTCATAGACAGCATAGATTGATATCTGACAGCTACGCATAGCTCACACAATTCCTCCTGTCAAGCTGGCAGGTTATTTCCTCCACCGCATATCTCCTGATCTCCTCTTCTCTCCGCTCCGCTCCGCCTTAATGTAAACCGGGCGTCAGTGGCGCGACGTCGGTGGGTTTGGTATGTACAGTCCTTAAGCTTTATATAGCAGCTTATAAATGCGATTAATATGTGTTACTTTAACGATTACATTGGATGAGAAGTAAAAGATTAAAGATTAACAAAAAAGGTCACGGGTGTCACATAATCCAGCCATTTGCAACAAAGTACAGTTTACAATAACAAACGTAACATCTTATTGGCAGTAAACAAACTTTAATGGATCCCAAGCAACTAAAAAGTTATTTTTCCAGAACTTTAAACAATCTGATGTGCCAGATTTACATTTTAAAATGTCTTTTGACTTGAATTAAAGGACATGGGGATATCCTAGCACTCAATGTCTCGTGTATGTACTAACAACGCGATGGGCATCGCTTCAACATTCCAACTCTCTTCTTTGTATAATCTCTAAATCTATTATTTACAAATAAACAAAACGCTTCACTAACTAGGAGACTGAATTATTTAGGGGATACCGAAATGAGTTGTAACAAAAGAGAGTTGTGACATTGACGATTTTTTTGAACATATTAACTACTAGCGAGCTCGTAACAGTGCGGGTTTTTAGTTCTAGTCTCGAGCTAACAAATACGCGCTGTTGCGAGCTCGCTGATAATGAATAGGATTCCAAAAAGTCTACAATGTCACAACTCTCCTCTGTTACAACTCTCCTCTGCTACTACAACTCTCCTCGGTCTCCCCTACTTGACCAGAACCAAACTGCAGGAGCTGGTTGAGGCCTGTTGAACGCTCAAGACGGCCTAATCGTTAACCAAATGACATCCATTTTATTTTTCCTAATTTTACCTTATTTATTTTTAGATTGGCTTCAACAGTCTTATATATTTTTGGTCACTACTACTTAAATTAAATTCAACTTAATATAAAATCTTTCAAGGCTTCTAATTCATAGGATGGCATCCGAACTACTAATATCATAGATTACATCTCTCAACACCAGACAATGAGTGTGTACTCACTAATGAGTCTTAAGTGCAATTAATTGAAATTATTACTGCTGGGCTTAACAAAATGTAGGAATGTTGAGTATATTTTAATACTAGAGTTATTTATTACATATTATGACTTTGAAAAGGGTCCGATTCGACTAAAACTTGTTAAATAAATGATGATGTTTAGCTGGTTGCAGGCTGAAAACTTAGTTACGAGTATGTTACAGCTAAATTGTGAGGTAAACCGAACAAGAAATAAATTTCTTGAACTTACACCAAAAACTAAGCTATAGATCAGTCAGTGCAAACGGGACGAGGGGTAGGCAAGAGGGGGTAGGCATAGCTTAACTCGTAGCTATACAGAACTTAGCTTCGTGTATTTACTTAAATCACTTATAAGTTTGCATAGTTTGTATGCACACAACTATTCTACGTCACGAAGTCCAATTAGCTTAGCTCTCGGTCTGCAACCAGCAATTAGGTAGACTTTCAAGAGTTGTGACCAATCGCAGTTGCGCGCGATCTTTCTCGTACTGTCAGTGTCAAATAGTGCGTATTTCGTAACACCCAAAGGGGCCAAAAAGTTGACGATATAACCTTCTTCCAATTGTAACAAAGATGTGTGATTGCGAACTTTTTGACAACTTTGGGTGTCACGAACTATTTGACGCTGACTGTATCTACCAGTATAGCATAGTAGAATCTGTGGTAGAATCAAACTCTGGCGTGTAAGCGACACTTCAGTGGTCAGTAAGTTATATTGTCGCTGCGACTGTAGCACAGAACTCTACCTTTAAGGTCAGGCGCTAGGTCTGGCTGGAGACACCACTTTGGAACAAATTTTATTGGCCGACAACCTTTTTATGTGTGATATTTAACAAATTTTCGTGAATTCGGACCTTTTAGAAGACTTACACCTAATTACTATTTCTTCGTGCGCATTATATGCATCAAAATTTAATATTACTATATTAAACTTTATTATAACTATTTAGTGTGAAATAGTACAGTAAGAGTATTAATAACACAAATAATTAATTGGTTAAAGATAGAACTAAGAGCTAGACAAGAAATAAATAAATATAACCTAAGTCAATAATATTCACAAAAGAAAAAATAATATACAGTCACCCTGTGAGATGGGAATGAGAAAATATTTCAAATCATAATCATTTTGTTTGTCAAAATATCATAAGAAAGTTATAAAACTGTTGAAAAAGAGGTTTAAATTCATGAAATTATACGTAGGTAATGAAAGAGGATAGGATAGACGGCACTGAAGTTATATGTCAGCCGTGATATTGAATAAACATTGATTATACGAACTACTACAACATTCAGATTCTTAAATATCCTGTAATTATACGATAAAACACAAACCCTTTATCCATAAAAACTTAAAAACTGCTTTACCTTCGGCGGCAATAGAATCTGGCAATTTTGTAAAAAAAGCATTAGCGAACATTCGGCAAACAAAGACTGAACTGTCCCGGTACTCTCTACATTACTCTTCAGTCAAAGATACGCTCACGCAAATAACCGGAGTAGGTAGTTCGGTTTAATGTGATTCGGCTTTATTTGTTAGCAAGATTGCCGGCTTCTACTGGCGCGGACTGTAAAACACTGCATTCTCGCTTTTCCTCATTCATGAAATCTTCATTTAGCAGACAGTGAAAGAGCATTTCGAGTGCATCACCGAGTGTGGTAAACTAGAGAGGGTCGACCTCTTGCACTGCAGATCGAATACTTAAGTAGATATTTACTTATTCGCATGATGATGATAATACCCGAGCAGTTATTAGCTGAAATGCTGTTTTAAATTTTCATGAATAACGGGGCACATTGATTAAATGTAATATCCATTAAACATCAAATTGAAACTACTGTTACTTACTGCTATAATAATAACCGTCTATCCGCAAATGAACAAAATTACTAGTTATCTTTGGTATAATTCAGAAATAAAATCTAATATCTTCAATAATAAGCGCTACAGTTTAAATATTTTAAAATTTGTCAGCGCACAACATACAAGACGCACGGCAAAACTCGCAAAACTGAAACGTTGAGTCATTCACTCTAAAAAAACTTCGACTGAAATCGTGAGATCAAAAATGTGAGTGAGCAAATGTAAAATATACTAACGTATAATAATTATGAGTAAGTAATAGTACGAAACTGAAAAAGGAAATTGGATAGTTCCATGCGACTTCTATGTCGTGCGTAACGCGGTCTCCTACGTTATGACAAACGCGACGTCACGGTATGGCATGTGCGCCAGGAGCGGGGAATGTTATTGGTTTCATTACGCTAGTCAGTTGGTCATATCGCGTTGTGTCGCGTCCTGTAGCGTTTGTCACTGACGCTGGTAGGACACCGCGTTAGCGCGCGAGGCGCTTAGGCGCAGCCACGCCGGCGAGACAAGCGCATCTCGCTGGTGGCCACGGCGATCCATTCGTTGCGAGCCGAGTCGAACCAAGTCAGGCCGAGCGTGTACTTGCCGTTGATGTTCACGTGCTGGCAGTGGGAGAACCACCATCCGCCCTCGTAGTTGCTGGCGCAGTGCGTGTTAGAGATGTCACGGTCGCGGTCGATGGCAGAGAATTCCATGTGGTTCTGGTACTCAAAAGCGTCGCTGGCATTCCCCTTGAAGCCACTCACGTTCAAAACATAGCCAGAGTCAGCGCTGCCGACGGAGAATTGGTCATACTCGGCATACCACACGCCCCCGTAGATATCGGTCATGTCAATCCTCATCGAAGTGCAGTTGTCGGCGGTCAGCAGGTGCATGGTTTCCAGGCCGAGCCAGTATTCCGAAGCGGGGTTTCCAAATCCGTGGACGTACTCGGCGAACTTCCTGTTGAACTCGATGGAGCCGTTGTAACGGCGCTGGAGGAGGGTGGAGCCGTCGGCGCACCAGGTGTCGAGGGGCTTGTTGCCGGGATGGATCAGGTAGGTGCCGGGGGGGCCGGACACGCTGGAGCAGTCGCGGGGCAGCTGGTTCACAAGGTCTTCATACTCACGTTCCACAGGTTGCAGTTCCTTCACCTCACCCATTAACTCCGGAAGAGAGATCGTTTCGGTCCCATTGATCTCGTTGTTAGCCTCGCTCTGTAACAAAAGAAAAAAATAATTTATCTTTTAAATCCAAAGCATATCATAATTCTAATATTTACGCGCTCATTAAAAAGGAAATCAGCCTCGTTGCGACGAAATATCTCTATTTCCCGTACGGATTTCGATTACATTTTGATTGTGGACAAAGCTGTTTCAATTCCCATTTGCCAACTCTAAACATTGAAGTTGCGCGTGTATGTTAACAAGGGTTCATAAAATGCAAATAGGCAAGTTCGTTCCGTTGGCATTAACTAATACGTGACTGGAAAACGTAAATAACCCACTTTTACCTTTTTACTCGTTAGCGATAAACATGGTTTTCGGTGCTTTTGTAGTCAAAGCTTACATTGCACTCTAGTTCACTGACTTGTGTACATAACTACCCACGTAACAAAATTAAATTACACGAGAATCAAATTGCCTTAGGAAACTAATCTAGCGGGAATGTGCCTCACTTTTGTTTTCATTTCATATTTATTACTACTGAAAGTTACCTTCAAAATGTGATCGTTCAGGCGGTAGAAATGTTGCTTGGAGCTGGTCTCGAGCTTGCAGATGGTATCATTCATGGTCTTGATCAGGACGCGGTCAGTCTCGGCGCGGTCGATGGCGTTGCTCACGCTCACAGCGATCGCCTTCACCGATTGGCGCAGGTTCTCTTGGTCCTCCCTCAGGTAGGAAGACGCGGCATTCAGCTAGGAAGAAAAAGACATGTTAGTTTTTAAAGACACAACACCAATAAACGAGTAGCAATAGGCATTACAGGTTTGCTTAACCAGCTAATCGATTCAAAAACTTACTTGAGCGAAGTTCACGTCAAGCTTGGAGATCTCTTTGCGGAATTCGGGGATGGTCTTGTCGGCCTTGTTCTCAATGCTCTCAACGTCTTCACGCAGCTCCAGCATCGAGGCGTGAATCTTGTCGAAGTCGGATACCTTCTCCGTGTTCTTGCTCACGTCGGTGCGGATGTTCTTGGTCTCCACTTCAAGGTAGTCCACTTTAGCGGTTATGAGGTTCCAGTTGGGCTCTTCGAAACGGTCCATGCGACGTTCCACATCCAGGATCTGGGTCTGGAGATTCTGTTGCAACACCTCCATCTGGTTCTGAGCGCGAGCCAGGCGAGATATTTGGGAATGTACCATTTTGTTGTGGCGCAGCTTGTGCACGCAGTCGGACCTCATGGGGCCATGTTGGCCCGCGAGCACATCGTTGTAACTTTCGTTGCTGTACTCTTCCATTCGGTTCAGTTTTGTCTGTAACAATAACACAGGTTGATTATGTTATCTCTAATTAATTATCCTTATGTTTATTACTACTATTGAGTTACAAACGAGATAATTGCTGTCCTCTTACTAGACGATAGAGTCAAGTTTCTCAAACCTAATTAATTAACAGAGGTTTGTAATGAACGTTTTCGTCATAAGATTTCCAATATACTAAGATGTGCTTATATTATAAGCCCAAACGCGCGCGTCTTAGAACAAAATGTGGTAGGTAATATTGCATATTTAATCATCGCATTCAAAATTATTTTAAGAGGCTTCTCTAGCATTGAGCATTTCTACAACCTACACATAATTTTATTTTTGTACCATTCACTTTAATACTCTTTAATAGGCCTTTAATTTATTTATTAGTTTTCTATTTCAGGCGATTGATGACGGCTATCGAAACCTTTTTTTGTAGTTTGAAATAGGGTAAATGTATAGCCCGTTAGCTCGGCGCTAGAGTCGCTTACGTCGCTAATCGCGCAGCGGAGCGGGAAAGGTACAAAGGGACCGCGGAAGACACCGCCGGCTGCAGTGTGTGTGGTTGAATAATTCAAGTTCAGCCGAGCTCAAGCGCATTGGCGAGCGACAACCTACGGATATAAACGGCTATTGAGGCTTACTGTTTGCTCTCGTGTCTCTATCAACTACACTGCAAACACAAAGGGAATCAAAAAGATTAAAAGAGACTGATAAACTATTCATTTCTAATGAAAACTGTTTTAAGAAACTCTAAGAAACATTTTTAAATCTATTATAAACTTTAAAAGAAATCGTTAAGACCAAAGTAGCCCGGCGTCCTACAAAATCAATTTCAATCATAAACTTTGTACAATTATAGCATTAAACTTGATAATTTATGCAAAATGTATCCTCTGTCTGAAGACGAATTATCAAAATTGGACAATAGGGTATAACAGACCCCGCGGCTGAAAGGGCGAGTTAATAAAATAATAAATATAGCTCCAGATCGGCAGCCGCCTGTAAGTGTACCGAATGAATGTTGAATGAAGCGGGAATAGACCTTCGCAAACATTATTCGTTCCTGATCCTACACCGTAAGTACTTAGTCTGTGGATCGCCAACTTAAACATTTGGCCAAATCAAAGATTGATGGATATATCTAAATAATTTTCCAATCTTACTTTTTAATTGTTACTGTTGATGCAAGCGATCCGGATAATCTTTAAAATTAAAGGTAAAATATGTTTGTTAATTATTTCCGTCTTAATTTCCTACGAATTTGTCACATTAATCTCGATAATTTAATAGGGGCGCTAATTGGAGGTTAATTAATATCTACGTATATCCTCTCATTAAAATTATTTCCTGCTCATCCGCTATTATGCGTAAACTGTGGCGAAAGCTCGCGTTCTTTGCAAAGTTGAGTCTAACTTTTGCTAACTTGCATCCTATTTTAATCTTCTACGCCGTCGGTTACTTTGAAGACTACATTGCTGCAATTCCAAGTCGTTCTAAATAGTAAATAGGTACGAGTATTCGCAGTTGCAAAATAAGGTGTACAACATTTTGTTGGGCTTCCCATTTTTCCAACTTTTCGTTTAGTGTGCTTCCACCGACGGGCTCTATTCAGCGTCATTGAATCAGAATAACAAAACAAAGAACAAGCGAAACTTTTATTTGCGAAATCGTGTTGTTTTGAAATAAGCACGAGCATTTGTTACAAGCATTGTTAAAGATGTTTCTCCCAAGTCCCAATCTAATTTTGCAGCCCACGAAAAATGTGCGATGAAAAATTCAGGAAGGACAGGAGTGCTCAGGTGCTTCGCGTAAGGGATTGTAAGGGGCGCTCACAAAGGTGGAGACAGCATGCTAATGTTGATTTAGCTGGAGAATATTCATACTTGCTATAACAGGGCTTGGGAGCAAATCTGTGGGACACACTGCCGAGATATGTCACACTGAATACCGTCAGTCTGTGGACTGGAAATTCGTTTCTGCTCCGTTTGGCGCGAGCTTATTTACGTTGGAATTAGACACAAACCTCACTATCCTATTCAAATAATGTTCAGACCGACGTACCTACGTGTGTTCTGATTTGAGACATTTGGCTGTCTAGCAATTCTAGTCCGATGCTCCGTTTACGTGAGATTGCAATTCATAATGCATAGTCTAGAACATACGTAATAAATTATGTATTCATTTAGAACTTGTAAACTAATGTAATAATAACATTGATTCAGAGCTAACAAGTATATGGAATAGGAACATGTTAATTATTTAATATACCTACACAAATTAGGTACCTACAAAATAATGAGCTAATGAAACTCAGCAGGTTGTATTCTAAGAATTTTCTACTAATTAAAATTAATCTGCCCTACTCTAAACCGTATTTAGTTCGAGTTAGTAATTAACGTTTACATTTTGCTACAACTAAATTCATTGTCATTTTGTCAAGCAAATAGTGGCTGTTCAAATATTAAAGTCCCGAGTGACCTTTCATGAGTCGCCCCTGAATCTGTATGACAAGTATTTTCAAACGTATGGTGTGCTAGTTTCTTGTTGCAAATGAAGTCAATTTTAGGAGTAATTTTGGACAATTTTAATTGTGTCACCTAAACAAGATTTACCTAATTGTATTTTTTTTATCCACAACGAGGAAGCTCTTGGCCTGTATCTCACCTGATTAAGTGATGATCAGGCCGAAGGTGGAAGCGAGCTTCACCCGGAATCCTCAATCACGGAGGAACTGGCTATCTTACCTCTTACTGCCGGAACACAACAATGCTGTTAACATTGTTGTTATGGCGACAGACCTAAGTAAGATGGTGGTAGCTAGCCAGGCGGACTTAGAACTAGCTCTACCACCAAAAATCTTGTCGTGAGCCCCTAGGGGTTCGCGTACCCCACTTTGAGAAACCCTGCTGTATGACATTGTGCGGCTTGCTGCGGTTGAGAAGCAATTTATGAAGCTTCACCACAACAATGTGGAGCCAGATGACACGTCGGAGTAGTTTGTCCACGCCAGACATGCTGTGGGATGGCCACCTGAGATCAATTTATCGATACTTCAATGTTGCGGGTCTATTTATTTTAATTTAGTCGAATAACTAGAAATCGATTCTGATTAGAATCGACTCAAAATCATTTGTGAAGTATCATATCTTTTAAAGATATTGTTAATGTAGGTAAGTATTCAATATCAATGAAAAATTAAAGTTGTGAAGAATGTTTTTAATGAGGTAAGACTTTGATAAGATTTCCGATTGAGACTGTTTACAAATTGTTTCAAGTTTTAGAATCACAAGAAGATTTTAAAATTAAAGTTGGTGATTTAATCATTAACATAATAATTTGTTATTTTTATTATTACATATTTTAAAAGACTTTTGAAAGAAGAAGGATTTGTAAATTAATTCCATCGATAATCACAAAATTGTTCAAAAACAACAATAAAGAAAGATGAAGTATCTACTAGGTACGTACTACGAGTTGTATTTAAATCCAAGTACTTATAAACTAACAATTCCTGAGACTCAATTTTCCTCAAAAATCTTTCAGTGTTATTTTTTGACAAAATTTCAATAAACTCCATTTAAAATGAGGTTTGATCGTTTACGGTTTGTTTGGAACAGTTGCTGTATCAGTAAGATAATTGAAGACACAAACAAAAGAAACTAGTATGCAGAAGGCAAAGTAATGCTCGCGTTGTCCATTAGTGTCGATACGGGACTACAGCATTTATGTCCTATAAGTGCTTTATTTTCTTACACTTAAAGGAAACCGCGGAGATAATTTCCCTTGAGGCTAGCGGTGTCCAAGTTTTAGAGGGAACTAGCGGAAAACACTTTTATAAAAGTGAGTTGGCTTCGCCTTAGATAAGAATTGTGTACTTACGAGAAAGTATACCACTCCCCTGATTTGATCTAGCTACTTCGCAACTAGTGAAAGTTTAATAATAGCAATTTACTTCGTTCTAGTTACGTTGTTTGAAAAATATCCTTTTACCTATACTAATATGGTTTCAAATATTTTAAAATTGGATTTATACCATGGATTATTATATTTTTTTATGAGATACAACAAGATTTTAATAACATATCCATGATTACGAACATGTACACATTTTCTTTGGATTTTATAACACACACTTTTGTAATAAATATGTATGGTTTATTGTTAAGTGAGAGTGTTTCCTTTTAAATACACAGACGTATATTATTATGCGTTTCAATTGAACTGTATCAATATTGTTTGTTTTTTGCAATTTGATCATTAATCGACATCATAATTTTAGCCATAGGACGTCCACTGCTGAACATAAAGGTCTTACCCAATGATTTCAATGTTGATCGATTGGTATTTTGGATCATTATTATCGTTTAAATTAAGCATTTATCTAAAAGCTTGCACGTGTCGTACGCAGTGGAAGAAGCGGTTTGCAACAAACCAGGTGTGTCGGCGGCCATATGCAACTCGATGGACGACAACAGAACGTTATTTATTTTGCACATTATTCAGCACACATGGGACTGAGCAGGTGGCCAGTTACATCGTTAGCTCAGAATACATTAACTAATATTATCTTGTTTTAATTCTCTATACCTAGTAAGAGGATAAACAACGAACAGTGTTACATTTTTTCTATAACAATTTGCGATAAAACGGAAAATATTGAACTGCTTGCTTGTTATTAGTGTGTAAGATAATATTTACCATTAATTAGCCAATTACGAGTACAGACAGTAACAGGATCTCCTGTAATAGTATTCGCAGGATTAGTTAAACTTGTTGGGTTCAGTATAGAGAATACGCCTGGGAAGGCTTTGATGTCTATGTTTTATTTAATTAGAAACGCTAGACAGACGCTGCGCTTCAGAACCTACGGCTGTCTGTCATATCGCCAACCGATTCAACACTAATAAATTGGCCAAGTGCGTGTCGTGCCACGCGCAGTGTAGGGTTCCGTAGTTGTCCGTCGTTAGCACAATATATTTCAGAAGCAAGCAATTACTTCATCTAAAGTCACTTTTCATGTTTTCTTATAAGGAAAATTTACTGGTTAAGAAATTTTATAATACTAGGGCACTATTTAAGTTGTGAGCCTCGACAACATAACGTGTTGTTAGACGACATCTGATACTTTTAATGAAAAGTTTGACATTTTTGACTACAACCTTATTCAAAACTTTTTATCATTTGAGCACGTTTTGTATTATTAACATTGAATTGAAAATTATCTTGACTACAAAAACATGGAATTGACTTGCGGAAATTTTCGCGCGAAGATTTATTATGACTTTCGACGTGGTTAATCAATACAAAACTGAAGCGGTCAGCTAAATTTCACTTTTGGTGATTAAGATCTGTCCTTTACCATTGTAAAACGCTAGTTTAAGAAATATAATATTGTATGTCATTGGCTCACCAGTGAACTTTGCAAAAGTCGTCCAAAATGACTAATAGTGGCGGAAAACATTGATGTTGTCAGAAAAATGGAAGAGAAACCTCGTCATGTGATATATCGTAGGATTGAGATAATCCTAAGCATTAATTCCACTAGCAGTAATAAAATATTGTATGACCATATTATGGTTAATACGTTTTTTTCTTTACGGATGTCACAAAATTTTTCAAACGCTCTATAGGACGCTTGTGTCGTTTAGTCCTTGGAAATGTTTGATAAATATGTTTAAAAAGCTTTAAAAGCCGTTTTTAAAATTGTGACAGTTGACGAATTAAGGATCTATGCATAATGATCCTGAAAATAAACAGCTATCGACTATGGAGGTGTTTTAAGATGAACCAATTCCAACAAAAGTCCCATGCGCTCGGAACACTTTGAAACTTACGGTCGCCTATTTTTCCGAAATATCCGATTATATGACAGAAACGTCACTAGAAAAATTTAGAATGGTTAATTCTTAATAGTAAACAGCTACTTTTTTTCCAAAAGTCTTCAGTTTAATAAGGGAAACTGACCAGCATAGTTGAATCGCCATTCGTGACGAAAATGTGAGCTTTTACACGTCTTGTCAAACAACTGTCTATTTGAACACTCAAAATATGAAATTAACAGGTCCAACGCTACAAAATTCTTGCTTGGAATCTAAACAATTCTTTTGGTACCCATATATTAAAATTAAATGCGTGAACAGCGATTTATGTAGCCAGAAGCAACTGTCGGTGCGGTCAAAAACCATGCTTTGGAGGTGCCTCAAGCTGAGTGGAAAAAATGCTATGAAAAGTGTTTCGGACACATTAAAAAGTACATAAATCATGAAAGACAATACCAATAAACGCAATCAATACCATTTTAATAATAAACTACTTTGTTTTCATAGTTAGGCTCACAACTTAAATAGTGTCCCACGTACATGTGTCAAATGACTGTTACTCTTCAACTGACTGATGTATCTTAACCGTTATAGTTTTCCTTGAACGTTCATAAAAAGCAGTATTGTTACGTTTTTTTCCAGATTTTTCAAGTCAACCGATTAGTTTTTAGAGGGGGGGGGGGGGGAAGATTTTTCAATCTGCTCGTATAATCACTCAGAACAGCACAATCGCACCTAATCCAAGAACATAAGATGCCATAGTGCCCACGCCTGTACAAAGAGATTAAAGGATGACCTAGTTTCCTTTTGGTTTGGTTATAATCATTTTGGTTTATAATAAAGTCGTAAGATATACGAGTTCGTCAACTTCATCCTTACTTTTCAAAAAAGTTTTTACAGTAGGGTTTCATTATTTCTTCAGAATCATTTCTCTATATGATTATATATTTTGATCAAATCTTTATTAGGAACATACACAATAACGCTAAAACAATAAACCATTAAGGTACCTACCATTACTAACACTGATATGGGTAGAGAACATCTTACAATTTGCCCATTCACGACTGTCTCTATTTATACTATTATCTAAGGCATATTATTTCGCTAAGTGAGTGTACAGTCGGCCACACAAAACTAAACACTGAAACGTCTTGTGTAATTGGAACTGGTGCTATTTTGCATTAACTAATTAACTACTCGTACATGCGTGTGTTGACCACTGTACATAAGTTGAATAATATTAATCAAGTAAATGCTTTCCTTGGAAACGTGCTCGTGTCGTGTTTATTAATAAGTTATTAATAACACATTTATTTTTAAGTTATCGTGTTCGAAAAATATATTTGGGCTTTACAAGGAGACGCTGTTTATCATAATAGCAGTTAATTAAAATTAAAATTATAAAAGGCGTGGTAATTGAAACCGATTTCAAGTTGTTTCCTAAACAATTTATACTTATTTTAAGTCTTAGGAGCTAACGATTATTATTTTTCTTCCGTTGGCATTATTTGTGTCCAGTTAGGTATTTTCATTTGGCTGACATGGCTACATTACGGAAACTAAAAATTCGACTAGATCAATCATCATAAATTATACCTCATTTTCTTAAAACTTTTCCTTTAAAATATAATGTTATTGGTCATTTCGTAAAATCACTAAATTACAAAAATATCTCATAATAGATTATTCCTACACGTGTACTACCAGAATAAACTGCTCTCACTGCCCCATGTCAAAACCCGCCCTGCATATTCAACTAAAACACGAATATAGTTATAAGTGTGTTGGGAGAACCGCTGACCTGTTTAAGTAAAGAAAGTTACGTGAGAAGGCCACACCATTCCCTCGATAGGGGTACATTTTATCCCCGGAATATGCACGATTCCTGAGGGACCGCTAAGTACTAAGCCTCTCTGTAACGGGAAAGGCTAGTGATAACTAAGAAATTGGGGCTAAAGTATTTTCTGCTCTTTTTATAGACCATCTAAAACTTTTTTATCCCAAATGCTGTATTCGACCTTAAAATTCAACACCTTGCGTAAATCCCATTTTAGATTAAAGATATGGATGAAAATTACAAGTTATACAATAATAATTAATTCATACATTTTTAAAAATTTACAGTAGCCTCAGAGCGAACGGAATAGTCAATGTAAACATTACAACTATTAAAATCGATGCCCACTGAATATTTTTTGTAGCGGGGAAAAAACAAACTTTATTAAACAGAGCAATAACATTTTTTAGTTCAGTAAACTAATCGATGTTCGTAAAATTGCCGTCCATTTTGCACTGGTATAGCATAATTGCAATTATTATAGTTAATTAATGAACGACGTTGGTCATTATCTTATTACATCACGTGTCTGTTATTCCTGGGGTGGATTTTGTCGAACATCTGCTATGGAATGAAGGATTTATTCTCTTGGATCTAAGGGACAAGGATTATGTCGATTAGTCTTAAGATCATCCCTTCTTTAAAAGCTTGCTATACCAATCGCTATGTTAACAGTAAGATAAGATAGTCGGTCCCAATATTTGATCAGATAAGTTCTACCTAATAAGATATTTGACATTACTTTCGTATCTTCCTAAAAATAACATTATCGTAGCCCATTTATTTTATAAGTAAGAATATTTTTCAAATTAACGCGTGTAACGGGCCAGTTTTGGCGACCTGGGACAGGCAAATAATGGTGATTAGTGGTAAATAGGGTCTTGTTACTGAACACGGCGTGCGACATTGTACAAATTGTAAAATATTTTTACAATCTTTTGAAATTGAAATATGGACGTTGACCCTGTGTGGTACTTTTGTATTTTTAAGAGACTTTATGTGATACGCGTCCGGTCACCAGGACTAAAGTTTTAGCTACAAAATGCTTGATTTTATTTTTAAGTTTTTTGAGGTTCGTTTCATTTATTTTGCCGGGCTTTGGGAGCCAGTCAGTCGTTGTCAATGGGCCAGATTCGAGGGCTCGTCCGGTCGGTCCTTTGTGGGAATGCAAAACAAAAATGGCACCAGCAAACTGCTATTATACGGCCTTCAATGACGCGGAAGCGGGACCAGTTCGCTACCACTTTTTGAGTTATCAACACAGCAGCTGCAGGTTATTTTTAATATTCAGACAGCTATGGCAACCAGCTATACCAATTTGCACACATTATTTCAACATGTGGCACGATATTTGACTTAAACTCTTTTCTACTTCATTGCGTTTACATACGAAAAACCTGGTGAAAATCTCGTCCTCCTTATTGGATATGTAAGTAATTTTATTTTCCATTCAATGTAAAACAAAAGAACGGAGCAAATTTGATTGGTAGGTAATATTTCACTACTGCTTTGTTATGTGCTCGTATTTTGAAATATTGCTCTTACATTTTCCTCGGCCGGGCTTTTAGTAGATATTATCATATTATTAGATATAGATAAGCCGATATAGAAAACATACGACATACATAATCAAGATTGAGATGATATGGAGATGTAAGCCATATTACGCGTTTTACTTAAAGATATTTTCCTTATTTACCCATAAGTTTACCCTTATGCCTAATATTTTTAGATTACACCTTTATTACGGCTCAATCATAAATATTTATTGAGATAAATTTTGATGTGTACGAAAGCTTTATTACATTTACTTCCATAGGTACTTGTTTTTCTTTTGTTTTATTAAATATGATAAAATCATTTCGGCTCACCCACAGTTTCGATATCCATAATCTTGCTTGCTAGGTACTTACACAATATCTGCATTCGTCTTAGGCCCGATTCGACTGAACTTTTATCCGAGAATAACTCCTGGTGTAACTGGCACATTGACAGTTTCAGAATGGGAAATATGTATATTTTACTCTTGTTTGGTCGAATCCACCCTTAGAGTAAATATTAATCTCAGAATAAATTGTCAGTTATTCGACATTTTGACATATTTCCCATACTGAAACTATCAATGTGCCAGTTATACCAGGAGTTATTTTCGGATAAAAGTTTGGTCGAATTGGGCCTTAAAGTCTCACGCTAGTCTCGAGTTAACCAAATCTCTCTCAGAAAAACGTTGATCCTTAATGAAGTATCAGATTTCGCGGAGCGCGCGGTGTGGTCCCGACTTGCACCACGGCTGCGACCGCCCGGGACATTCGTCGGTTCCCACAGCATCGGTACTACATTATTTAAGGCCCGTATTACGAAACGAAACTCAAAATACGGTGCCATCTTAAGTGGCTGACTTGAGCTAACTAGCTCAACTTGTAGTTTTAATCCATGTTTCCTAAAAACGGCTAATTTTGAAAAATGGATGCAATTACAAGCTGGCGGGAAGTTCTAATATTTAAGAAACCTTTTTATGCCTTTGTTCTTTCCTTTACGTTTAAATTGGTAATAGGTATCGTATTTTTGTAAAAAGCTGCTTTTGAAAAACACAGAGAACCCAAAGAAATGCAAATAAATAAAATATGGAAAGAAGTTTTAACGTTTTAATTTCGTATTCCATTTTGAGCGTGGTTTCGTAATACGGTCTGAAAGACTCACAACTGTCGATGTGACTGAGAGACCGCTGCATTTAAATAAACTAAGTATATTATGTAAAGTAGGGGTACTATGTATTATCCATCTCTGTGGGTGTTTGTCAAGATTCGTGTTGTCATATAAAATTCATTGATTAATACTTAGCGTTTATTGAAAAATATAATATGAAATATTGATATCCATTAAGCCACGCGATAATATTGAATAGTATAATTAATGATACTATTAATAAACAGAAATACTCAAAGGTAGTCTCTTGTTTAATAGTTAATATGAAATATTTATAGATAAATACGCGTCAATAATGAATTTTGAGTGAGTGAGTAAGTACCTCTAGAAATACTCAAAGGTAATCTCTCAAAAAACACACTTAATATTAATTAAAACCTATTCCATTTCGACTAAAACATGTGAATAACTTGGAAAAATCAATCACACGTAAAACGGCATGGTGTACAATTACTATTTCACATGATTGGTCGCGCTTAAAGCTGCGGGATGCTAATCACTAATGATGCAAGCCGAAAGCTTTAATTAAGATGATCAATTAGTACTTTAAATAAATCTATATTTAACCCGCCCTTCAGCGGCCAAACTGTAGCAGTCTATACCTATTTAGCAGTGCTACTAAGAAAGCTGTTACGTTCTAAATTCGGCGTATATTTTTTGTTTACTTTTATTTTTTGTTCTAGAAATCAGTTTATTTAAAAACTTAGGTAATTGGAATAATGGTATTTTAATTAGATACGCTGCAAAATACACTGTCTCTCAGATTTAAATATTATCAGACAAGAAAAGCAAAAAACGAACCAAAGTATAATGGGACAGAAATAAATTAAAGAGTTTTGATGTCGCCCATTATGTCATCAAACTGGCTAAAATGAGTACGAAACGGGCAACGACACTCGTCCCAAACCATTGTAACAGTCATTTGTTGAGCTGAAGGGCCACATATTATGTGTCTACATTATCTATTTTCACATCATACAATGACCACAAAATACACTATTCATGTGGATCTGATAAGTATAATCACCACCTCTACCAAAGAATTTATTGATTTATCTAGGTTTAGTTACTGCCTCGTGGTTTAAACACATTAGGTTCTACCAAGGTTCTACTACTCATATAACTACTTATCTAATTATGGATCATTATAAATAATATCCAAGTCGTTTTCTCTGTTTGATGACGTAAGTGGATAGACATTTTGTTTTGTTTGCCAGATAAAGATATTTTAACGAATTCGTAGCGGCGATCGACAAATAGATATGTTTACCTTCAATCCATCGCTGAAATTCAACACGTGTGGTCAAACAAAATCGAACAAATGGTGTTGGCGCTTTTTCCACGGCTTTTACATTGTTCCTATGCATTGCTCACAACTCGAATTGAAAATTTTCCGCTGTCGGTAGGCATTTGTTTGTGTTTTCAAACCCGTAGACAGCTGCGAATGGAAAACGCTTTTCTTGTCTTACAATTTTGCGAATCTCGTAACTACGAGGGAAATTCGAAATTCTAGCTGAACCCAAAAGTGCATATTAAATAATTTTAATTATGCAACAGTTCATTATAAATTACCTAGTCGTACCTATACCGAGTTCCTAAAGGAACATAAAATTGGAACGGAATGTTTACTTGAAATCAAATTTCGTAGATTATTTCAGAAGATAACGATTTAAGTAAGTACTTTAGATAGATAACTGGAATATAGGACATTTCCTGTTAATATTTATCTGGTAGTTAGTTACCTGCCCGATTACAATGTTTGCTAACGAATATCGTCCATATACTCGTATTGTGCGGATATTCAATTCAATGTTCGATAATTTTCAACATTGCTTCATTTTCAGCTGGATCATGTTATTATTTTAAACACAGTGGTAACAAAATTAATTTAGTAAATGAACCACTAATTTTCAAACAAGTTGTGGTAAAATGTGCCGGTATTGTTGACGTTACTATTTATCCACAAATGAAAAATAGAGGATTATTAAAAGATAAATAATTTCCATTGAAAATAATATTGAATTTTTATATTTGACCACGTTAATAATGTTTGGTTATTATATTAATAATTGGCCTAGGACGTAAATTGCAGTGTTCATAGCGTCACGCTTATGAATCCTTGAGAAATTAAAACGATATTCTAAATACAAAGCATATTGACCGGTAAAAAGTCGCAGGCGCAACGGTCGGCGACGGTTACGTCCAGCGAGCGTGAAGGGACTACACCTGTTTTTGTCTCGTGATATTTAATATTCAACCTTAACATTGAGTTATTATGTCGTAAGATGAATTTATCAGCCACTTTAATATATTTTCAACGGACTTGATAACTAGATTTTTCTGTAATCTGAGTTAAAAAAAGAATTAAGTACTAATATAAAAACAAATAGTCAACGTAGCTGCGGTAAGCAGTAATGAATGAGTGACTAATAAAAAGCACTGTAAAATTAGCTTATAAACGCTAAGTTTCAACTAAATATTGATCTTAAATAATACTTATCAGAAAACAATAGGTGCCTACATACAATCGAATATAGAACCTTCTTCTTTTTGGAAGTCGGTTAATAAATTTTAACATCAAAAATAAGTAACTAAATTCAAAGACAAAACCTGAAAACCTTAAAGATGGATCTTAAAGTTCGTCGATCGCTCGCTCACATTTCCCATCCAAGCCAGTTAGTTAGTCAGTTAACCAACTGGTTAATAGTTCATTGGTCATCTGCAGGTGTAATCTGTACGTTACGTTGTAGCTATTTGCTAAAAATATCCAGCACTAAGCACATTTTTAGGGTCCTGTACCTCAAAAAGAAAAAAACCTTTAAAGAATTACTTTGTTGTCGGTCAGTCTGTTAAGACCCTTAATCTTAAAAACGCGTAAAGGTATCGAGTTGAAATTAAAACCATACACTCTAGTCTAAGTCTCTGTGAACAAAATCAAACTTGTCGAATACTTGCAAAAGGAAGTCAAACTTGTCTATTTTCAACCGACTTCAAAAAAGGAGGAGGTTCTCAATTCGACCCGTATGTTTTTTTTTTTCTATGTTTGTTACGCGATAACTCCGCCAATTATGAACCGATTTGAACAAATCTTTTTTCGGCGTATAGGTAATACCTCAAGGGTGGTCCCATTTAAATTTAATAATAAAAAAAACAACCCCCAAGGGTGGAAAATTGGGGATGAACTTTTTTATACGCAATATCTCCGCCGATTATAAACCAATTTGAACGATTATTTTTTTGTTGAATAGGTATTATCAAAAGGGTGGTTTCATGCGAATTTGAAGAAAATATTTCACCCCCAAGGGTGGAAAATTGGGGATGAACTTTTTTATACGCAATATCTCCGCCGATTATGAACCAATTTTTTTTGGTCTCAGTGTACTGCCTACCTTCAGTGGTAACATCAAGGTAATAATTAGTTAACTAAAAAGCAAGAAATAAGTAAAATTTTATAAAAAAAAAAAAACCGACTCCAAAAAACCTACACTAAAACGTAGAAAAATAATTACTAATTACCTACTTATTGTATATTTTAATGTTCTTTATTATGAAAGAATAAATTTTATAATAATACGTTAACTTAAAATGACTTAAAAACTAAAATTTAAAAATTACTAATGAAAAAAACTATTTACAAAATAAAAAATACTTCACCCCCAGCGCCGCAGTCAGGAATCGTGCCCAAAAGGCTGGCAGCATTGCCACGTTGAATGGCCAGGCTAATTCTCTGACCAAAATAGCTGCCAGCCTTTTGATCACCGGTCACCTCGGTGAGCCTCTTTGCCAGTTCCTTATAAAAGGAACGAGCGCTTGGACCCCATGGTCCCATAGTCTCAACCCCAAACGGCACAAATATATAACTCTCATTGAGAGCTGCATATTTGCGCCGCTTGGAGCACTCAGCCGAGGTCGCCGCCGCGCCTGCGGCAAGGGAGGTACCTCCTGTATGAGACGGAGCAAGCGTATCCGCGCATGTTGCGTCCCACACAAGAGGACGTCCCTGCTTCCAGGGAATGAGCGTCATGCCGTCAGGTCTCTTGCCGTCGTCACGGAATATGCCGTTAGGCTCTAAAACTGCTGGCACATTGACGGCGACAAGAGCTCTGCGGATGACGTCATTGATGCAGGCGTGTCGGGAGACTCGACCAGCGCTCATTTGGCATGAGAGGCCATGGTGTCCTAACTCACCGACGCGAGTACCGCAACGACAGCGATGGGGATGGTTTGTCTTGACGCCAAGTCTAAGGGAAATGGCAAGGGACAGTGTACTCCTGTCAAGCAGAGTCCCGATATTGGCCGAAGGAAGAGCATGTAGCCAATAACCGGACTCTGCCTGAAAGACCGCTAGTAGGCGAGCACGCTCTGCAGCATTTTCGGAGGAAGCCAATAGATTACTCTGAAAACGCAAACAGAGCGGCTCGTCCCACTGCCTCTGAGACGATAGAGAGGTAGGTGGATCGGCTCCCGGGCATGCCCTAGTCCAAGCGTTTCTGGCCTCTGCGAGGTGAGCCAACTCCACTACCCCTAAAGAAGGGGCTAGTAATTTATTAAAGAGTTCGGCTGTACCATACGCAGAAGACAGAAAAGCTGGAAGGGCAATATGCGATATCTGACGTGTGCCTAGTCCTCCGAAACGCACAGGGAGAGAGGCCTGTTTCCAGGCGTTATCGCTAAATGCACAATTTAGAATTTTGGAGAGTGTCTCCCTGAGCGAACTATCAATGGTTGACAGTAGTCCTGGAAAAAGCCAAAAATGGGTACTACGTAAAAAATATATAAATTTAGGGGCGTATGCGCAAAAACGGATTAAATACAAAGCCATGTGAGGGTTTATCTTTAGCATATTTTCGGAGGACTGCTGAAATTTGGAAATTTGTTCATTAATAAAAATCGGAATAGCCTCGTCAAAAATAGGGGAACCTAGAAGACGGAGTGACGTATTATTGAGAATTTTGATATTGGGGGCTAAAGCCGAAAATTTTGTAATAATGTCTTGTAACTGAACATGTGAAAATTTTGATTCTGGGATAAATAGCTCGCATTTTGAATAATTGAGATCAAGTCCGATACTTTTGAATTTATCAATGATGGTGTGGAAGTCTGAGAGAACGGATGAAATATCGCCAGCGATAGTTCCGTCATCTAGGTACCACACATTAAATTTTGAATTTAGTGAATCAATAATGGGTTGTATTGCCAAACTAAAAATAGCGGGCCCGAGAGGATCGCCTTGCTGACAGCCGACAGATGAATATAATAGGTTGTTTTTGAAAATTAATTTTGTGGGTTTGCTATAGCATTGCCAAAGATAATTGTAAATATGAGGAACTTTTTGATGAATGGCTGAAAGCAAGGCACCTCTATCTACCGAGTTGAAGGCGTTCTTGACATCCACCTTCAGCACCACCTCCGCGGCGTCAAGTGACAGGAAGGTACGGAGAGCGTGAACGGCTGCTTCGCATCCACCTTTGACGCCGAAACCAAGCTGTACTGGTTGGAACTCTGCAGAAACGGTAGGTAAAATGTGAGAACAGCAAATTTTGGATGCTATACGGCGAAGGGTGGAGCCAACAGCTATAGGGCGAATGCCGCCATCTTTTTTCCGTAAAGCTATTAAGTTGGCTCCATAAAGAATTTCGATAATATCAGCTGGGACTTCGCCGGATAGCATTAGGTTTACCAAAAGAGTCATATTGTGCAATAATACTCTGCCAGCGTCACCGACTGAGACAGAGAGAAGGTCTTTCAGGTGTTGAGGTGAAAGACCGTCTAGGCCGCTGGCAGACCCGCTTTTGAATGAAAAGATGGCAGACGATACGTCATCATCTTTGCAGATTATGTGGGCAGCGGTAGGATCAGGAGGCGGAGGCAGGAGGAGATTCGGTGCTGGAGGTGGGTGCTTATCCTCAAGAGCACTGAGTGTTTCCTGGCAGTCGACGGCGACAACATCGTTGCTAAATAAAAGATTGGCGGCTCCACGGAGATCACCATCGCTAACTTTTGACTCAATTAATTTTATGGATTTATTGGAATTTTGGGGCCGAGAGGGAGGAATAACAATGGAATGAACGGAGGGATTTAGACGGCAGTTTTCTTTTATTTTTTGTGTTAATGACATGCTATTATTTTGATTGATATGTAGGATTCTATAGGAAAACATTAGGAGTTCTGCCCAGCTCTCAGTCGTGTTTACTCTAATCACATGCTCGATGCAATGTGATAGAGCAACAGCGACTGAATGCCGTGCAGAACGAGGGATTCTTTTCAAGAGTGGAAGTGAATTTTTTAGGTTGCCGAGAGTTTGCCAAAGAGGTTGGTTAGCCGGGTGTGGAGCTGGAGAAACTGCTGGTGAGGAAACATGAGGGGGTTTATGACATCTGCCAATGTGTATATTCAAGCCTCGGTTACCTTTAAAAAACCGGGGCTGTGGGCAATGAGGGCATTGTACAAGTTGTACGTCGTCGCTGCCAGGAATTGAAGAACTTGCCGACATTCACGTCAAGACAAATAGAGTAATTATGACGCTAAACTAATAAAAAGGATTCCAAAAACTCATAAAAAATAAAATATAAAAACACAGCACATTTAAACATCCCATATGTCATCATTGTTATCAACACGTCACGTCGTCGGCTTGGTTGCTAAGCAGCGCAGCTAAAAAGCGAAGAACCGCGCATGCGTGGACAGCGCACGCCGAGCAAACGGTGACGGGTTGCCGTAGCGCATGCGTTGGATTACATCCGGTTATTGGCTGGCTTACGGCAACCCACGTTGTCAAAAAGGGCGTCCTTGGATACTGTCAATACTGGATGATGACTGAAGATTATTAAAACACAGCTCAAAACAGCCACGGGGGAGTCTGTCCTAATGCACAAGACAGGCCTGCCACTTACTGGAGGGAAATATATAGTCCAGGGGCTCGGACGCACAAGAATAACACAGAAAATATTATTTTAATCCGAGCATTCGGAGCGATCGGTTGACAGTTGTTTTTGCTTATGCTCGAATTATTAATATTTATGTAGGTATAACATGATTGATACTTTTGGAGTCGGTGCAGGCAAACTTTACATGTTTCATAATCTTGGCACCGACTCCAGAAGTATCAATCATGGTATACCTACATAAATATTAATAATTCGTCCTAATAAATAAGTAGGTAATTTGTAATTATTTTTCTACGTTTTAGTGTAGGTTTTTTGGAGTCGGTTTTTTTTTTTAATAAAATTTTATAGAAGCAATATCATAAAGGACGATAAGGAAAAAACCAATCTGAAAACCATTTTGTGGTTACATCATCATAATAATACCTAAACTTTAATCGTAGAAACAAACTGTTATACACCCACAATGTGTAGGTACCTACGTAACCCTCGGTGCGAGAGTCCGACTCGCACTTGGCGTCGAAAATGTTTGTGACTGAAACTAAAGAGTGCTGAAACGTGCCAATACTGTTCAGGAAATGGGAACGCGCGGGGTGAAATAGCTGAACCTCATCACTGCAGTTCCCCGCATTTTGCAGGACAAGTAATTTCGCACCACCGCGCATCGCGGCACCGCCTGCTACCACATTTCCGCAGTTGCTACCCTCATATCCGCGTTGAGAGCAAGCAGCACACGTCATCAACGTTCTATATCCATTATTTCCTTCATCGCCTTTTGACCTAACTATTTCGCTCGGCGTTTGTTTATTGTTCGTTTTTAGGCTATGCGAAAAAGCTCTCTTTTCTACACCTAAATTATTCCATGGGTATTCCATTTTGATGAATGTCAGTTACCTAAGGACTTGACATAAGGATTTAGGCAGAAACTGTGGGTATAAGGCACTCAGTAAATTCTAGGAACCTACAACATAAATGATGACTTATCATAAATACCAATAATTAAATATGTGTGATATAAAATAAATTACCTAATTAAATTTACCTAACATAATCATGATAATAATTAAATACCATGTTAATTAGCATTTAAAATGTTCCTTTTAATAAATGTTATCTAAATTATTTAAATGTTATCCGGGAGCCTTTAAAATAATACTCGTTTATTTTGCAACCAAAATCCGTAATAACAAGGGAATCTTGTTTGCCAATTTGCCAATGAAATATTGTTTTAAAAGTTCTCTATTCCAATGTTTACCTAATTATCACGTAGGCAGATATTTATCTAGGTAGGTAGTGTAGCATAATAAATACAATCGGAATACCTAACGGTCTTCCACTTTGTATACTACAAGTAAATATTTATTCAAACAACTTTTCAATATCAGAGATCTCATTTCGTTTGTAAGTAATTGACTTTCTCAATGCATTTTCACAATACCGGAAGAAACTCGAATTGAATATTGCACAAGAAAATCTGAAGACGCTATTTAGTGAAGGGAATACTTATACAAAAGCAATGTAATCTTCCCCCGGAACGAAGGGGCAGACGCAAAAATAAATTGGGAAAACATTTTGACATAAATGAGGGGTTGAAATAGTTATTAGCTCCTTTCTTTATGTATCGCTGGGATGGCTTGCAGCGCCATAAACTAGGTATAAACGTTTTCTTGGAGATCCACAAACCTTGTACGTGATTTTTATACTATGTTCGGATGAGAGATTGCCCGAAGTCTAAAATATATCATCAAAAGCTACTAATACACTTCGATAATTCCGTCCGTGTTACGTTTTCACACCAGAACCTTTGAACCAATTTTGATGAGTTTTTTTATAGAAATAAATTGGATCCTGCGTGAAGGCGTGGATTAACTTTTGCCACTAAAACGAGGGGGAATTATGTAATAAAATATTGTATGGGGCTGACCATTTCTCTAGGATGAGGACTTAAATTCATAAGTCTTTGGAAAGGCTTTCTGTGACAGGCCGTACATAAGTATAGGTACCTTCTGCATATTGTTAAGACTATAGAGACCATTTTTTAACCTGTGTGTGTTTGGAATAAGTAACTATGTCAATAGAGTTTCCTGTAAATGCGGTGTACACTCTCTCTGTTAATAGCTTTTTGAACTTCATTATGTCCATTACACAACAAACTACCTAAACTATTATTAAATTAAAGATAAGATAAGTGTGAACTATGAATATTCTTAGCAAACGATTAACAACTCCGAACTAAATGACAAGAGGGAGCAGAATTTAAACGTAGTTATGGTTCCCTTCACCAGGACTTAATAGATTTGAATTATTTATGTTGCAGGTCATTTGCTTTGCCGTAGAATTGTTTGAATTATTCCAAATGAAATCTGCGTGATTTTAATAACTAATAATTTACATAAGTATTTTGTAAATATGCGTTGCCTTTTTGTAGAGTATAAAGTAAATTACTAGATTTGATTTTCAGGAGAATTGTTCATAATTTTACGAGTATATCACAGCGTCACAGCGCGCCTTGGAAATGCAGCCATCATTATGTCCCGTTGTTTAGACACCGATTTGAGACATAATATTTAGTCTAATAACCCAAGTGTAGAGCTTCATAATAATTTTCTTGACCGATAAAAATACGCGAAATTAAAAAGTACCAAAAAAACATCTGAAGCATGGTTCTCTGGAAGATTAATTTACCTGTAAATGACTGACCTCTTTGACGACCTTCCCGAGCTGGCCTCGAAGATCGGCCACCATGCCCCTCATCTGGGTCACATCGAACTTGATGCGGCTGAGTTCGTTGTCCATCTTGTCCACACGGGCCTCCTGGGTGCGGGCGAGTTGAGCCAAGTCGGAGTTCTCCATTAGTGCTTGCTTCAGCTAGAACAAAAACGCACTATAAGCTAATCGAACCGGAAGGCCTCCCTTAGTGGACTGAAGCACGACCCTGATAATAGTATCGACCCGTTTCTTGTGACGGTTACAGAAGCCGATGGTTTCCCATAATTACCTAATATTTAGTAAGTAATTTACTAATAATTAATTTGACAGTAATAAGTTGAATAGACCTACTTTCCAGGGTTCATTCTGGCAGATTTTTTTTTATTTTTACATAAAGGCTGGTTTCGCTATGGATACTTTTGTGAGCAGAAAAAGTAACAAAACTTTGTATGCCTTGCTTGTTGCAATCTAAATTCAGCACATGAAAGGGTATTTCTTCGGAGGCAAAATTTTCGATGTCTTTGGGTATAGTTCTGTAACCAACTAACAAAATGGCATGCAATATTTTTTTTCGTATAGCTTAGCTATAGCCCTATCTGGCGCAAATTACATTTTTGACATAATTGCTGTCTTTATACAAAATAAAAATATTTGAAGTGTGATTCTCTGATTCATATGGTGTGTCCGTTAGCCATTTTCCGGAACAAAATGGTTGATGTAGCATTTTCCTTTTGATATAATTATCAATATAAATTAAAATTATTTCGAAAGCTAATGAGTTGTCCTTCTACAAAAAAAATATGTCATAATTTTAATTAAGTTATTTTGTTCGCAAAAAAATAAATAAGCAGTGTCCGGCATAAAATACTGATTCATATGGCGTGAGCTGTTCTTGACCATAACTGGTTAGGTTTTAATCATGAGAGTCTGGTTTCTGGCGTGGAGGCAAGCCCATCTTGCAACGGATGAGCTAGAAGGCAGACGTGGAGCTGGTTGGCTTAGAACCCGGTGTGACGAAGGTAAATACTTGATTCATCTGTGCTTGGTTCAGGTGGCATGCTGATTACAATGCCTAGTTGATAAAATTACATTATTGCATTAAAAATCTAATCTGTCTTACTTGTGATGCTTTTGGGTTATATAATCATGTAGAAAAATGACAACACTGTAGTCTGTATGTATGACAAGTTTTGCTCGATTTTAGGCAAAAAACTGATTTATCTGTGCGTGATTCATATGGTCAGGGCCCTATATGAATCATAAAATAAATTAGTTTTTGGTCTTTCAAGCACAAAAAAAGGGTTTTTTAACTAAGAATGACATCCCAGACTGCATCTCACTTAAGACCAGGTGCGATTGCGGTCTTGTTATGAATAAAAAACATTATCATTTTTATGTTAAGAATAATTTGTGTTTAAACAGTAAATAAGTAGTATATCCGTTAAGCTAGCAACCATAACACAAGCATATTTGTTGCTTATTTTGTAGCTAAATGGCGATGTATGAAATTGCCCAACGATTTATTTATTTCTATTATTATTTCAGCTACACTTATGGCGTCCATAGCACATAATAATATACTGCTGAGCATAGTCCTCCATTGATTTCGAGATTAACTGATTGCCATTGCCACAACCTCTATAAGCTCATCTTACCTTCTTCACCTTGTAGGTGGACGTCTTAACAACAATAGCTTGGATAAGTGATACAGCTCGGTAGAGTCATCTAAAATACCTTAGTGCCATAAGATGAAAGTCTACATCCAGTGTGTGTTTATCAGTGATGACAAAATGTACTGAAAAGCGGCCGCTCACTGTAGGCTTACGAACCACAAAGTTGCATAGTGTACTATGGAGTGGACTATGCTTGTTTTTTTTATGCAATCTAATCTGTAATGAGGAGACCCGTAAACGATCTAAAGTCGCATGGTGGCATAGTCCGATGTTTTAGCAAGCTGAATTGATAATGGCCAGGACACATAGTGTACAGAAATGATGGCGGATGGGATAGCACGTTTCTGGAGTGGAAGCTACGTGCCGGAAAGCTCAGTGTAGAACGTCCTCCCACAGGAAGGCGCAGGATGCAGGCCGCTACCAACCGGTCATTATGGAAATCATTGGGAGAGGCTTATGTTCAGTTGAAATGATTATGATGATGAAAAAATATTATGGATGTATACTAAAGTTTCAAAAAAATGTTTTTTCACGAATTATTGTGGAATCGTTGCATTTTTTCATAACAACAGATCATTGTTTTTGTTATAATATGATTATTTTCTTAATTTAGAGCCAAATGTACATAAATATCATAAATATTATTTCTATTTTTGATTAATATGTAACAAATTCTGATTCATATGGGCACAAAATATTTGAACGTCGATATCTTGAAAACTACATTACAAAAACGAGTCCCTTATCCAAATATATGTTATTGGGTGTACCTATTTTCTTAAGAGTCTATGTTACAAACCTAAAATTGAATTTGAAATTTGTCCATATGAATCAGCCGAAGAATGCGATTTCGAAGAAGTGCCCGAAAACGAGACAGAGTAAAAGGACAGACTTACGCACACATTAGCCAAAAACACAGACTGATTTACTCTAGCCGCGTCCATTAGTGCTTTTCAAAGCTATTTTTGTCACGGCATATAGAGCTATTTAGTTTCGATCACAGTGGATTTAATGCGGCGATTTTCTTTCTGAATTTCAGCCATGGCGACTGTCTCCCATAAATAGACCTTTTATTATCATATAGATAAGATTTCCAGTTACGAAGAAGTGTGTAGGTACTGAGACGGTTTATGGCGTTGTGTTTAGATAGTGTCTATTCTATTGAGTACATTATGATAGACTTACCAAATATATCTCCTTTGTTAATGAAATCAATAGGCTCATTGTTCAAGTTTTGGTGGTCTTCGCGTGATACTAGTGAACTAAAGCAACTGTAGGTATATGTATGTATTCTGTATATAGCTTACTGTTCCTCAAGTTTTAAGAAAGATCAGGTTTTTTACCCATTGTATCTATGCAATTATTGTTGCATGATCGAAGGCCATCTCCATATGTAGACAAGTAGACATACAGGGTGTCCCGTAATGTAACGTCAAGCCGGAACTGGGTGTTGAGGCAAGTTGTGCTGGTTATCAGAAAAATATAAAAAAAAATCTATGTGGCATATTTTCAAAATAATAGGCATTTAAAAAAAATCTAAAAATTCTACTTCAGGTGACGGTCCTTTTACTCGTGTTGCCACAAATCTTCACTTTTTCCAAAATTTTTTTTTGTTATGTAACCCTGAATAATGCTTCTCTAAATTGTTATCAAAATTACAAAACCAGCTGCTCCAGCTTGGATGAAAAAAATACATTATTCCCAAAAATTTTTTCAAAATAAAAATTTTGCCTAGTTTAAACTGACTGTACTGAAAAAAAATTGTACTACGCGAGTGTGGCAAGTGACGTCATAATTTGGCGCATTTAGTAAGGATTCCAAAATGGTATAACACTTGGTAAATTTTTGCAGTAATTGTCGACAATTTTTGTTTTTTTTGGAAATAGTCCCGTTTTTAACTTTATCTACCTTGGTTAAAAAATATTATTCTTATGTGCCCAAAATTCAAGTTTCTGTGACTGACTGTACGGTAGTAAACTTTTGTCACCATGACAGTAATTAGTAGTTGACATACTGTGACAAAAGTCACCCGTGCGCGCGCGCCTTTACTACCTGCTCTGCCTGCACTTGTACTTGGTAACAGGGATGATAAGGATATGAAGTTTCGGTTATGGATACGGTTACGGATATAAGAATAATATTATACCGGTTTCTGTTACGGTCACGGATATGAAATCATTTCAGATTATCCGAAAGTTTCGGATAATTTCGGTTACGGATATTACTAGAATTTCAAAAATGTAGGTATAATTCAAATAGCAAAATGCTGCGTGACCCACATAGCTACTTTATGTACCAACTAAGACGACACCTATCTATGATAAAGGTAAAACAGGCTGGCATATTAAATGGTGCCAGGGAATGCCAGACAAGTTGGTAACAAATATTAAGATTTAAGGTACAATTCCAAGACGGGCCGCAGACCGCAAACTGCAACCGCAAACTGCAAAACTCTATGAAATCGGCAGCGCGGCATTGCAGCTGCGGCGTGTATACTGCAGATTTCATAGAGTTTTGCAGTTTGGAATTGTACCCTTAGACTCCGCCTTTATCCGAAACTATCCGTAACTTTTGAATCAGTTTCGGTTACGGTTATGGATATTTTTTTATTTCGGATATCCGATAGTTTCGGTTACGGTTACGGATATCCATAACATCCCTGCTTGGTAAGATGACCCTCTCCGTCCCGCTCATACCTTTTAAAATGGCTTCTTCACCTCACTTAAGCCAGAAACTTGAATTATGGGCACATTAGAATAATATTTTTAACCAAGGTAGATAAAGTTAAAAACGGGATTATTTCCAAAAAAACAAAAATTGTCGACAATTACAGCGCCAAATTATGACGTCACTTGCCACACTCGCGTAGTACAATTTTTTTTCAATACAGTCAGTTTAAACTAGGCAAAATTTTTATTCTGAAATTATTTTTGGGAATAATGTATTTTTTTCATCCAAGCTGTAGCAGCTGGTTTTGTAATTTTGATAACAATTTAGAGAAGCATTATTCAGGGTTACATAACAAAAAAAAATTTTGGAAAAAGTGAAGATTTGTGGCAACACGAGTAAAAGGACCGTCACCTGGAGTAGAATTTTTAGATTTTTTTTAAATGCCTATTATTTTGAAAATATGCCACATAGATTTTTTTTTATATTTTTCTGATAACCAGCACAACTTGCCTCAACACCCAGTTCCGGCTTGACGTTACATTACGGGACACCCTGTATATGCTAACGCCTTGAAAACTGCCCGTTCTTATGAAGATCACTTGGGGCCCGTGAGGTTCATGCTTAGAAATTTAGATGAAGACCTCTATCTATCACTTACTTCGTTCCTCATGTTATGCAGCTGGCGCAGCAGGACCGAGTTGTTGACGCTCTCTCCCAGCTCCTTCATCTCGACGCGGAGTTCATGCATGGAGGTCTTAGCCCACTGCAGAGTAGCCTGTTCGTTGCGTTCGTGGTTATTGGTCGTGTGTGCCTGGCATTCTTGTCTGCAACAAAAAAAACTAAATTTAAAAACAGAACAGCAACGTTCCATTTTCGAAACCGTTTGCGCGGCTTTTGTTTGTGTTTTCTTTCCATTACACGGGCAATAGACTCTAGTGAATGCTAGACCTACGTCATTTTATTACCCGACTACGGCAAAGCAAAAGGAGGGTTTTTGGTTTTGACAGGCTATGTATGTATGTATGTATGTATGTATGTATGTTCATCGGTTCTCTCGTAACTTCTAAACTACTTATCAGAATTCGACAAATGACATGTCATTAGAAGCGTCTTAGAGTAGGCGCACACCGTTGAATTTAGTTGGCCGATAGTTGTGCCCGATTTTGATTTGTATGAAGAATCGGCCAAATTGAATCGGCGTAGTGTGCGCACTCCCATACATGCCCATACTGATCAACTGCCCGACTAAACTATCGGCCGACGAAAAATCAACGGTGTGCGCCTACTCTTAATTGTCCGCTGGTTATAGGCTGTATGGGGTTTCACAAAATCTAATGTGGCGCCCTCTAGCGGACAAAACATGCAAAGTAAAAAAAATAAAGTTAAGATAAATATGCCGTGTTTGGTATCATTTGAAAGCACTTTACTTGTACATTTGGACAATATATACTAGCATTTGCTTGCGACTTTACCTGTATTCATGGGCTGATTGCATTTAATTCACATCTTTTCGTTCATAGCTTCTTTACTACTTATTAGTTCATCAATTTAACTTTTGTTACAATACACACAAATACACTTTAACACCAAAATAGTACGAATAATAAATAAAAAGTAAAAAAACTAAAACCCAACTACGACAAAAAACGACGCTGAAAAAGTATAAAACAAGATTTTCAGAATACTGAACTGAACAAAGTTGCTAATGTAGTTGCATAGTAATTTTCATGTTTGGAAAACCGCAGTCACACGTTGTCAAAGTGCTACGGTAGGTAGGTATATGTACGAAGAAAGGTAGGTATATGTACAAAGTGCTACGGTAGGTAGGTATATGTACGAAGAAATCGACGCTTGTATGGACCTCAGTCCCGAAGTTCCGGGGAATTTTAAAGTTAATTTACAAACCACAGAACTGGACCGTTAATTAACAGACAGGGAAGTCTTTTATTTATAAATCGAATGAGATTGCCACTGGATAAATACAATTTCAGCGATTTAAAATTCGTTGCTTTAGTAAAAACAAGTTTAAAGTGCTTTCAAAAGAATCGCATGCTTTGCAGTGAGTTATTTAATACCGGTCGCATTCACATTACATTTATTTCATCAAAGGCTTGGTAGAAGTAAACATAATTATTTGCTTTATTCAATATTACGGTATATTAGAATATGTATATGTGTGTGTATGTCATAAGTAGTTACTTATTATTAAGTAAATACTCATTATTTAGCCTGAATTTTATTTTTAACGAATACTAAAAATAAAACAACTCCCGCCACCGTCACAGTCTTCTTCTTTTTTTCGTATCGACAACAAACCTACACAGTGTCAGCCCAAAACAGTCTTGTTTACTAATTATTCTAACTTAATTTGAATTAAAGATAATTTTAGCTTTTTCTCTGACCTTTAATCAACCATAAGTACCTATTTATGTTTTGTCTGCCCAGATTGTAAATTAAGTAGGTAACAAAATACGCTGGTTATATAGTTACGGTTAAAGATAGATGGTGCAAATCAGCCTTAGCAATACGCTGTGGTTTGGGGTATTAGCAGGCCTGTTCATCTCCACGAGTTTACATCGAAAACAAAACACGCACGATGGCCCACCTACAGGATACTATTCGACAAGGCCTCACATACGAGCGAACATTGACTCACGCACGCGTATTCTTGTGTATGATGGAAGAAAATAAAGAAAATGGTGTACTAAATACTGTGCACTATTTAACTGCCTAAATAATAATAAAAACACAGAATGTACTTTTTTAAGTTGCCTCAAGACACTGAGAGGTAAATAAGTAGTTAATATTATTCATGATAATTCATGCTAAATCATATATTTCCTCCGCCATTTTCCGCAGTTTGGCACCTCACGTCACATCATTTTACCGAAGTCAGCCCTATAGCTTCGGAGCAGTGCCGATCACTGACGTTTGTCAACAAAATGGTGCTTGACTCTTGAGACAGGCTAAATTACACCATATTGTTAATGACATTGAGCATACATTTTTTTAAATACCTTCGCGAAGTAAAACTTCTGTACGTAGTACTTATTATTATTCTGTGGTATTAGTGTTAATTAATTGATAGCGCAGCCTAACCGGAAGGGTGAGCATGCGATGCGGTGCGACGCGATGCGTATCGGCATCCTGCGGCGACGGCCATGCACCACGGTCAACCCCCATAGTGGTGAACCGTGACATACTATTATTACATTTGTGTCCACCACTTTGCATTGTGTACGATAAAAAAACGCTTACATAGGACCTAATAGAGCTTTAATTGGAAGTACCTACTTCATGGTCTATCATAGACCATAGACTCGATGGTAAAATAATTGGAGAACATTTGTCTGGATTACTGCGTGTGATTTATTCCTATTATACCTATGTATTTGATTTCTAACAAAATAGAGCTGTACATAACTTTCAAACCTATATCAAACAAAAGCTTGCTGTTTTTCCAAAGTGGAAGAAAAACAATAACACACCTATGCATAAAAATCATATTTCGGATGGAGCAAAACTGGTTTCCCGAAAAAGTGAGATATTTTTCGATAACAATCGAATGGATGCCCGATACGAGCTATATTTACGAACTTTTATTCGCTTTGAAAATTTCTATTCATCTAATAGGCATCGCTGTACGTCCGTTGCATTTATGAAACAAAAAATACCAACGTATTGTTCCGAACAGAAAACAACGCCATGTTTTAGAATTTTCAGTCAACATTATTGGAAAACACATTGTAAAAGAGAAATTAAATCCTCGTTAAAACTAACATGTTGTCTTGTTAGCTTCAATTTTGCTGGAAACAAGTTCGTTTAAATTCACCGTTCTGTTTAAGCGGTACGTTTGAGTTTTACAGCGTCCTAAAGGAAGTTCCTGCTTTTGCCGCTATTAAATAACAATAACAAAATTGTTAGCAGAGTAAAAATATTCATGAAAGTAAATTGTTTCGATCTAATAACTAGAAAGTTAAGCTAGGAGAGCCGAGAATTCATTTGCACAGAAAAGGTCTTTTTTCTGAAATAAAAATAGCCTAGTCCATTTCCAATTGAGTGATCGGAGAGTTGTAATGGTTTCATTAGATCGACGTGGGACTGTTAGAGGACACGCCCGGAGATTGAATGCTTACAAAAGATGCGCAATGTCAATGATGCAGGTAGTTGTGTCGGATCACCCGTCTGTGATGTAGTCATTGATGTGAATGCATTCCGGTCCGGTCGAGCGACAATGCAGTGCAAAAACCACAATCGCAACCAATGAACTCACAATGAACCAATTTCTCCCAATCCTTCGCGATTTAACAATAACAGATGCCAGTTTGCGAGAACCTATTGGTACCTACTTGGGTGCCGAAATATTTTCTTTATGCCCCTTGGTGATACCCATCAATTACACTTAAAGTTGGGTGATATAGGAAGCACATTTTGGTACTGATTTGGAATACCCAATCAGTAAGTAGTTAAGACAATTAAATGCATCTGCTCAATTAATCTGATTTGCATAATAATAGTAGGTAGACACGAGCTAATCGGTTACACCTAAATATTTGCAATCGCTCCAAAACTGAACGGTACCTAAATGGAATGGACATCATTTATTCCGTGTGTCATTTCGCCATCGCCCTTTTGAAGGGAATGAATTTTAATAGAATTCGGTAAAAGGCTTTGAAAAACGTTCGACCGTTTATTAATGGAAAGTTTGACAAAGGTCTTGTGCCAGACGCGGGCAGACGGCAGATGTGTCGTGTTCCGAGCTTGCACCACCCAAAAAAATGTTAATTTACCGTGCGGAGAGGCAATCGATGTTTATAGTGCTGGTAATAAGGTTGCATTTGATAAGCCTACGTGTTAAAAAATACATCTGCCAAATGGCGTTGGAATAGGCAGACCGTCATTAGAAATAGCACCTGCCTTTTGTGATGGCCATTAAGGATCCCGGATAACGCGCGCGGGCGGAGTTTTTTCGGGGGTCGTGTACAGGTCCCTTATGCGGGCATTAAAATTACACGGAGAATAAAGCTAGCTAGCTCAACAAATTGGCTGCTACATTTTGTCTAGAATATTAGAGAAGGCCTAGACATGTAAGTGGATTATTGGATCAATGGATCTAATTTGGTGTATCGAAATCACATTTTGAGTAGTGTGTTGTAATAAAAGTGAGCGTTTATTTTCAATTCTTGTATAAATATTATGTTTAAATAATTAAACCCCCCATAAATATTAGAAAGAAAGAAAGAAAGAAGTAATTTAGAATAATAAAATACAGATCTACTTTTTACTTTATTAATACTGACTATGTATAATATATTTTCCTAAACTCTATATCAATGCATAGGTAGTAAAGTAAGTATATGAGATATAGTTTTCAATTGAGTACGAGTTAAGTACATCCGTGGTTAAAAGATTACTAGGTACTTAATTCAAACTGGAATTGAAAACATTCGAAGGATTAAATCCCACATTTGTAAATGAACTGCGGCTGCGAAATAGCGTCGACAAAATACCTACGCTCAGCCGAATGCAATTATGGCATCGCACTAGGCTTCATTTTGTTCATACGAGTACGTTCCGTTGCATAAAATACTGGAGTGCGCTCTGAAATCCAGGTATTTGCTCTATTCATAGAGCCAAAGGGCCTATCTCAAAAGCAATTTGATATGCCAGGTTTATCCGCCTTTACCTATCTCTCCTGCCAGTATCGAGATTCAGAAAAAGAGAGAGATGATTTATCGTGGTCGGACCTCTGTTAGTTCTGAGCAATCGTAAGTGGATGTGGTCTAGCCTATTACGTATCTAATAACGTCTCTTGACACCTAAATTGGCTTGTTAAAATCTTAATCCGGCCTAGATAGCTTAGGCCTACCACACGTTATTAGCAGAGAAGCATGAAAATAGACGAGGCATCGGTAGTATTTGAAATTGGTTTAGTGAATAATTAAACTCTAGATAGAGCTATCTATGTGAGCAGTGAGCCTTCGAGAGCAAATGCGTCGAATGTTTTTATTTATTTATTGAACCAGCGACCATCAGTGTGCTTACCATGAGTTTACGTTCCGAGTGCTCGCTAGCGAGTACGTCAAAAAAATCTATGAAGATTTTGTTTCTTGAAAGTAGCCGCTAGGGGCGCTGCACAATATGTCATACATTTAATGTCATTTTTTTACGTAGTCGCTAGCGAGCACACCTAACGTAAACTCATGGTAAGCACACAGAAGTTAATAGTTAATCTCAGTGAAGTGTACATTTCCTAATCGTATTTACCTAGCAATCGAAAGGAAATAATTTATCTTTCTGAAACTAATTCGCTCGGTTCGACTGGTGTTGATTTCTTTAGTAAATACTGGAACGCAGAGTTCAGGCGTAGTTGACAACTATTAGGTGTCATTATAGCATGGCAGAGTAACGACGTCACAAGCGAGTAACGAAGTAAGCCAGTCCAAAATAACAAGCGATACCGTACTTTATGGACCACCGGGCTCGGGATAATTGATTTTCTGTTATGTATGTGTACGTGACTTGAAGTTTAAGGTATCTCGATAACTATTGGGATAAAAAGGTAGATAACGGTCCATATACGGTTTTTATTGGAGTAGCCACTGATTTTCGTCATTAAAGCAGTCATGTTTTTAAAAGCTACCGAAAAAAGACCCATGCTTGACTCTACACAGAGAATAGCTACGGTAACCCGTAGCATATTGTAAGAAGCGGTAATGTGTCTTAGGCTTTTTTAGCATTTTAATTTGTACCAAATGTTTAAGATAATAGGTAGTTTTTATGCGTCATATCTAAAAGCGTACCTATCAGTAACAGTGTTTTCACTCGAAAAATGAGAAGTTTGTATTTCCATGATTTGTATTTACAACAATCAAACGTAAAAGTTTGCTTGTGCGCACGCGTCAATGTTTTTCGTAGCCGGATGTGGGAGGTACTTCCGGACGAGTATAAATAAACATGGCGGCCAGATGTCGCCCCCATGCGGCTGCTCGCCCGCGGAACCGAACGTGTTAACAGGCCTGATTTGTTTAAACTTCCTTTGAAAATATGTATCTAAGTAGCTAAGGCCTTTTTTACTTTTTTATCATCAAGCAATTACGAAAATATTGGTATAATCTTATTTCATTAATCTATCTATCAATTTTTAAGATTAATTTATGAACTCCGAAACCAAATTTCTACCTGCAGGTCCATATAGTATTATGAATATAGAGTAAATTCTCGACAGACACAGCGCCGAATTATAATAATTGAAGATAATAATAAGTCGGTGAAGTAGTTAATTGCAGAAAAAGAAATTGCTATTGATAGCTAAAAAACTCTAGGCTTCTCTAGTCTTCTCTTCTCTAGTCTGTAATGATGATTATTACCATGGAAAATTATACCCCGCAAGTTTGAGTTAAAATTAATACGTCCTTTGATCATGTCTATAAGATTTCGTAATCAATATTTTAAATGCCATCTCATATTAACCATTTTTGTGACCGCACCGCCAGATGACGGATACAAAAATAACTGCGCTGGATCATCGTTCATTGATTAAAGATAATTTTCTAGCCGCGGACCAGTATACTTCCATGTTTGCCGCAAAAATAAACCTCGAGTTCAATAAAAATCGATGAGCAAAAGTTGTGGCAACAGCTGGCGTCGTTGCATTTCAAGTATGCAAACTCATCTTAACACGAGCCTGGTTCTGCATCCCAACAACTATACCGATGTTCTGAAGCGGATAGATTGGAGGTTTTATTGTGGGGGTACAAAGTTTGAAATCGCGTGACGTTTCGCGTGCAAGCTGCAAGAGCGGCGAGCGAGGCGTAGGCGCAGGTGTCCCGCGGTGCAGATCCCACAACCAGTTTTTAGTATAGAATGTAATAAAAATTCTAGCGAAGACTACTCAATCCTTTATTGTCCAGCCCGCAATTAAGTATGGGTAGCCGTTGGTATTTTTAAATTCAACTATTGACGCTGTGAATCCGAATTGTCCGCTATTTTAAATAATTAAAAATACAGATTACCTACTAAGTAAATTATCCTTGCTAAGCCTATACGGACACGTCGGGGCACTGTAAAGTAAAAAGCTCTCAAATACGGAGCATTTTCCTCTATCCGCTAAATTTTCATAAGAAGGCTTCTTAAGTTGATGAGGTATTTTGAGAATCCTAGAAATTCCTTTTACTTCGTTTTAGGTTAGCACAACCTCATTTGTAGAGCCCTTCAAAGAACTTGAACCATTATCATCTCTTAAAACACGATTTAGATCGTGCAAAGTCAGGATCAACGAACGGCTAGTAATTTGGGTTATATCTAAGCATATTTCACCACCAATACCATCTGTAAGAACTTTACCTCATTCACAAACAAAATAAGTAAAGTTTCTGGTGCATAATTGATTTCAATTATGGCTTAACCACATGTGTTAACCACGTGGTCAGACTCTGTTAAGCCGCGGTCATACGATGAGTGCTTTGAGGCTGTTGTCATAAAAAGTCCAAACTCATTTATTTTTGCGTTTAAGCTTTTAAATGAAAAAGAGTTTTTACAGTTTCAGTATAATTTAAGCTCTCATTGCCTCGGGACAGTAATGTCGGTAACTCACTATTGTCGGCCTCTTGGTTTGTATATTATATCGTGTGAGTTAACATTCCACACATTCTTGTCTTTTTTCTTTTTTTTTATCTTTTAATTTAAAGCTCTTTTTCATTAAAGTATTTTAAGTTGGAAGGTCGCATAATGGCTGGTGCCAATTACGAGTAGGTATTCATAGGGATGAAGTGAAACGGTCACGAAATTTATTCTAAATTGAATGTTACATACCAGTCGGTAACTTTAACGGATAGGTTTTTTTTTATTAGCTTTTATATCGGAGTAGTAATTTGTTATTTTTAAACTTAAACACGTTTTAAAATGTGATAGATATTACTAGATACTATTTTCGTATCATAAAATGTTATAGTGCCGCCCTTGACCCACATTTGTAACTTAGCTCTTACTATGGGTTGCTTCCCTAGAGCTTTTAAAAAAGCAATCATTAAACCTATTTATAAGAGTGGGGACAGAGATCGTGTTGGCAATTATAGACCTATAGCCATTTTATCCTCTTGTTCAAAAATCCTAGAACGTATTATTAATCGTAGACTTGTTAGCTATCTAGAAAAAAACGATTTATTTTTCCCTTCTCAATATGGTTTCCGTGCCGAAAAGTCCACTTCTGACGCTGTGCATGACCTGACTGACTACATTGTTAGAAACCTAGATAGTGGACATAAAGTTTTGGGAATATTTTTGGACTTGGCAAAAGCATTTGACACGGTCTCTGTCCCGATTCTGCTAAGTAAATTGGAAGGCATGGGAATACGGGATGTGCAGTTGAGACTCTTCGAGAGCTATCTAAGTGAGAGAACCCAGCGAGTTAAAGTAGATGATGTCATCAGCGATGAGCGCACTGTCAATTATGGAGTTCCCCAAGGCAGTGTGCTAGGGCCCACACTTTTTCTAATCTACATTAACGAACTGGGAGGGCTTAAGCTACCTAACGGAAAATCCATAATTTTCGCAGATGATACAGTCCTATTATTCAAAGCCAAAACATGGGAAGAGGTATACGGAAATGCTCAGCATGGAATGAATCTAGTAACGCAATGGCTAAAAAATAATGTGCTGACCCTAAATGCCGACAAAACCAAATTTATTTCTTTTACTATAAAAAAACAAGTTGACTCATCACCTAATCTTGCTCTGACTGCTCATTCCTGTCTTATGCCAGGACATGGTACCTGCTCCTGTCCTTATCTAAACCGTTGTGAGAGTATCAAGTACTTGGGAGTCTATATCGACGAACATCTCAGATTCCAGGAACACATCAACTCTCTCAACAGTAGGCTCAGAAAAATGATTTATGTTTTTAGAACTCTGAGACACGTTGCTGATGAGTTCGTGCGCAAATCGGTCTACTTTGCACTAGTGCAGTCACTGATTACTTACTGCATCACTGCCTGGGGAGGCTCGCCCAAAACAAACCTCATTGATCTTGAGAGAACGCAACGAGCTATTCTCAAGGTCTCCTACTTTCACACATATAGACATCCCACGTTCCAATTGTATACCCAAGCTAAGGTCCTAACAGTGCGCCAACTGTTTATATTGCATATAGTGCTCAAGCAGCACATCCTTGTCCCTTACAAAAACCCCTCTAAAAGTTCACCACGTAGGCGTCAACTGCCAGTGGACCGACGAACTCACAAGTTCTCAACATCTTTTTCGCAGAAGTTCTTTTGCTTTCTTGGCGGATTCCTTTATAATAAAATCAATAAAATTCTTACAATATACCCGCTAACGAAAGTGAAATGTAAAGTGTTAACTTCAGAATGGCTGAATACTCTAAATTATAATGAAACAGAAATGCTATTAAATGTACCACTTTAGACGTATTTAAACAAGCGAGTTGAGTGTAACTGTTTCTGCTTTTGACACTGTAAAACTGATTGTTGCAATAACCTGTATCTATCTTTATACTTTGTTTTCTTTTTTCTATATTTATATAATACTAGCTTTCCGCCCGCGATTTCGCACGGGTGAAATTTCGTTTGTCACAGATCGTCATAAATTATAGCCTATGTGTTATTCTGGATTATGAACAACAATACTGTAAAGTTTCATCAAAATCCACTCAGTGGTTTTTGAGCCTATTCATTACAAACATACAAAAATAGTTACAAATCTTTCCTCTTTATAATATTAGTATAGATGTATTTTTTTGGGAAGTTGGTTTGTGGAGGGGGCCTGATGACCTGAAATACAAGCTTCTTTTAGCTTAGTTTAGGCATCAGTCTCCCACAATAATCGAATTCTACTATAAGTCTAAATTGTATTAAAAATATTGTATTGATTGTTGTGGTGAGGAAATAAAGCATTTTTATTATTATTATTTTATTATTATCATAAAAACTAACGCACCTACACTGCATCTCAAATTATAATCGACGCAGACAGATCGGTGGTCGCGCGTTAACAAAGATTGACTGATTGCATCCGCGTGAATGCATCCCGCAAAGGATACACAAAATACCTCCCACTTCAAAGGGCGGAAAACAAAGTACGATCCTTCAGACTTCAGACTCCCTTATTATCGGGCACTTGACCTACGCCGAATGTAACAATGCGAAGAGTGTACGAAAATCATCAGCGAGATGTCAAGAATCATTTCAAGAGTGAAATGAAATGACAATCCAGGAGGAGGGAGGCCGGAGTAATCGTGTCGATCTGGCCTGGTTCCGTGGAGGGCCCTCGTGCCTCGATCGCGAGCAACACTCGGGAGTTAAGGCTTTTTTGTTGTATATTACGGCACGTTTAACGGCCGAGTGCCGCGGGGACGGCCTAAACGCTCCCTAGGGCGGCACATTTTGATCTGAATTTGCGAATTTTTTTACTCATGTATGATAAGAATACGGATTCTCTAAACTAGATAATATGTTTACAATTATAACTGTATGCATTGTCTTGTACTCGTAAATGAATGGAGTTTAAGGATATAATTATCGGAGATCCGGTTTTGAATACGTGAAGCTTTTTTAAACTGTAAGTAAATGTCCTGAGACTAACGATTGCAGAAAGTACCTACTGCTATCCTTAGAAAAAAGTTTTGTTCTTTTTCAAGTTTTTAATTGCCAAAATCTGTAAAGTTCTTTCGTTCTTTCTCAACGAACTAGGAACGTTATATAAATGGAACTTTTAAAAAGACTTGAAGTTAGGTGATTTCGAAAAATGCAAGCGATAAGCCAATTTACAATATTGGCTTTTGAAACTCACTTGACCGAAATCCAGCTTGCAAAAGTCCCCAGTAACGAACTAGAGAACTAAATTAAAACTTTTTCGCACACGTATCGCTTTGCCTCAAAACGTTGTGAAAATAATAGGTTTAAAGCTTTTTCTCCATCAGTATAATGTCCATTAGGTTAATGAAAATCATAATGGAGAGTATGGACTTTGTATGTTCCTCATTATTCATGTAGGTACTTAAAAGTCGAAATGCCTAAATATGTTTGATTGTTCAATTTTAAACACCTTTATGAAAAACTTCGGTATTTATGTCAACGGCTTTATTCATTACTAGCTTTCCGCCCGCGGCTTCGCCCGCGTGGAATTTTGTCTGTCACAGAAAAACTTTATCGCGCGCGTCCCTGTTTCAAAAACCGGGATAAAAACTATCCTATGTTCTTTCCCGGGACTCAAACTATCTCTATGCCAAATTTCATCAAAATCGGTTGCGAGGTTTAAGCGGGAAAGCGTAACAGACAGACAGACAGACAGACAGACAGACAGACAGACAGACAGACAGACAGACAGAGTTACTTTCGCATTTATAATATTAGTTGGGATGCATACTATTCTGTAGCGTCAGACACATTCGCTTAATGCAGTGCTTTATAGAAATTAACGATTTTCTAATTTAATTCTTCTTAAGTAGAGCCGTCTTTAAATCTACCCCTTGTCTTTAAAAAGGTTTTCAGATTATGTCGAGTCACCACAACGTTCGAGATCAACTTTTCGTATCGAGCATCTTGACTTTACAAGAAGTGAACCATCTTATATTAAACTTTGATACTCTATAGCTCTGTTTCAAGTTGTAATTAAAGAAAAATAACCATTTATCCTTTGAACTGCCAGTGGCACTTGTGGGATCTTATTCGATGTACCTGATACCCGGGATCGGAACTCACAAAGCATTGTTTTAAAGTAATTTAAAACAGATACTCGTTTCTTCCTCAATGTTTCATAAAAATAGCACTAACGGGATAACAAAAGTTAATTAAACCTTTTTCTTAAGGCAATATTAGGTGGTTATACCATTCATATTTTTTTCCGTATAATTTCGAGGTAAAAATAACTCTTATTGTCTTTCAGTGGCGAACCAAATTCCACGACAAAGGGCGAGGTAAGAACATGTCTTATTACTTATTTAAGCTATCGATAAAACATGTGAATGCCGTAGAAGTAAAAAGATCCTTAAACCCTCACCTAAATAGGTACGAAAAATTGATTTTTTTAAAGTGTTTTTCTTAAATAGATAAAATTGAATTATTACAGTGCTCTTGTAGAGTAGTAGGTACGGAACCTTCACGTGCGAATCAGATTAGTACTTAGCTGGTTCTATAATAATTGATGCAAGTATACTCATAAAATTGCCTACCACATTCTAACGTACCTAAAGCGGCGCGTTCAAAGAAATAACGGCTCGCGTAAATCTAAATAAATGAATTGTGTGATTTATTCACGAGATGGAAAATAACCAGTTCCTGTAGGCTGTAATATTCCAGGGAAATCCTCTTGATTTGTCCTCCTCAAATTGTCAACGCCCAGGTTTTGCGAATGAAGAGGCAGCTAAAGCGAAAGCACCTACTTGACTACAGAAGTGCAGATGCGAGAAAACCTCGTCACCAACTTGAGAGGCGACCGAACCCAATTTATTTGTGCCCATTTAAATCTTTCCCATTGTTCCGCTAAGTATAAAAGTATCTACCAATAAACAAGTGTTTTCGTAGCGAAAATTCAATTACGAGCTTCGCGATACCAAAGAGAACGAGAAGTACATACAAAGTTATGACACTGATAATTTCAAGAAACAACTGTATTTTTGTAGCGATATTGAGCATTTTTAAATTAAACTTTTAAAACAGGCTTCTGTTGCTACAAAAGTTTATTTAATTAAGAATTTTAAGTTTTATAAAAATGATATATATATTGGCAAAAAACCATACTAGGTACCTACACGAGTACTTGATTTAATTTTTGCAAGGTTAACACAAATCTTTGGGTGAAATAATTATCAATAGCTTTTTGTCATTTATTACAAACTAGCTTTCCGCCCGCGGCTTCGCCCGCGTGGAATTTTGTCTGTCACAGAAAAACTTTATCGCGCGCGTCCCTGTTTCAAAAACCGGGATAAAAACTATCCTATGTTCTTTCCCGGGACTCAAACTATCTCTATGCCAAATTTCATCAAAATCGGTTGCGAGGTTTAAGCGGGAAAGCGTAACAGACAGACAGACAGACAGACAGACAGAGTTACTTTCGCATTTATAATATTAGTTGGGATAAGTAATTTCCCACAAAACAGTAAAAAACAAAAAACGAAACAAAATAATTCTTCTAGCTTTTCTTTATCAATTTATTTCCTGTCCTTTTACTTGAAAAAAATTCGCTGTGCACATTACTTCCTTCGCGTAAGATAGGCTTTTAAAAGTTTTGTAGCTAAGCAGTTAATAATTAGAACAGTTAGAAGCCAAGCCACCAGTATCAGTAGAATTAGTTTAAATAACTTTTCTAACTTATGAAACCTCAACTTTTTAATTCACAATTTTAGCTCGGTAAATACTTTTAAACTCATCAAAACATTGAAATTTTCGAATCGCCGGCAACAATACCAAAAGCTGCTTCGAGCCAAGTTTATGGGCTGGATCCACGCTGTTTAGAACTTTTAAAATTACATTAAAAGTGTATTTAACTTAAATACTTACTTCAGTTCTGCTACTTCTCTCTTCAGGCGGGTGACATCGGTCAGGTGGTTTGTTTTCAGGATTTCTAACTGTTCTGCCATGGCCTGCATTTCTTCGCGGAGTCTCATCTCGGCAGCGTTCACGTTTATAAGTATACATATTAAAGTCATTAGCACAGTTTTTATACACTTCATCTTGGCGCTGGCTGAGTTCGTCAGAGTTAAGAGTTCGGCGCGAGAGTATAGGCGATGGCGGTCGGACGCCTGCCTCGGGGGACGGTCGGGAACGGAATGAAGGCGCCGCAGCCCGCCGGGTTCAGATATAGGCGTGCGTGGAGCAGATGTGCTCAACAGTTGTCAAAGGGGAAGCCCGCGAGCGCAGCCTGCTTAAACATACGCTAAGCGCGCCCGAAAGCAAAACTTTCGACCACTTATGCTACCCGATTTGGGAGCGAACAATGAGAAGGGATGAAAAAAACCGCAGCTTTCTTAACGCACATTAATATGAATCTCGTAATTTATTTTTTTAATGTAACGTACAAAAATAAATAAGGTGCGAGTACATTTTTACAAAATTTATTATGTGGTATTCTTTCTTTCTCTTTCCATCTTATTACGCAATGATTGAAATTAGACTTGAAAACACTGAATGGGACAGGTTTTCTCTATAAATAAAAAATATTTTCATAAAGGTTGGCGATTCAGTGAGTCAGTACCTAGCCAGTATAGCTGTTTTTCATGGTCAATAAAGAGTGATAGGTACTGTAGCATAGTATTAACTCTAACAAATATAGGAAGCATCCACATACGTGCCAGCGAAAAAACAACATAGATAAGAACATCTATAATTTTGGTTGTTTAACGTAGGCGGCTGAGTTCGTATTTGTTTTGAAACGAATAAGTACTTTGTAATAATACCTTTCATGACAAAGCTTTTACAAAATACGTAACAAAATATTTCACAAAGGTGTTTGCGCCTCTTGTTCAGTCGAGCTGGACCTGTAATCGGCTCGCAAAATTTGATAGTATTTGCGTTCTCCTATGTCCTAAAAACCTTTTGTGGGTGCGCAGGGTAAACAGATTTTGGAAAAAAACCTGCCACGAGTTCTCAACAAGTCTTAGATGATTAAATCTACAAGTATTTACTTTATATTTATAGATAGTGTTTTGGTGATTTACAGTTAGGTAGTTTGTATGAAGAAATGCTTTTGTAATGGATGATCCATTTTCTGCGGAAAGCAACATCACGCTACAAGAAAATGGGAAAAAATACTCAAACGATTTTCACGAGGGCACAGGATGTTTGAAATTTAAATGTAATTTTTTAAATCAACTCTAAGTTTTTTTAAATCTCCGGCTAAATTAAGTCACCTGCAAAATTAAGTTAAGTCAGATTTTTACTAAAAGCGTCCTATTCATACTTAGCTAACTATCCGACTCAATCCACCACTATGAAACGTGGGCTCAAATGAATACCAGGAACGGGCCTCATCACAGAGTCTCTAAAGAACTTAATTATTTATGGAGCTTAATCACAGAATCACATTAAATTGTTCAAAATATTGTACTGCTATTTCTTAATTACATTATGAATAGAATTTGGTTATATCAGTTCAATTCACAGAATAAAATTATCTTAGATAATTGTTTTACTTAGAAATGTTGAATGTTAATTAGGCGATACTGAAGTAGAAGATGAAAGGCTGCATTAAAACATACTCCAATGATTGATACGAATTTCATATTTAAGTGGTTAATGGAAGAGTAATTTTCAATATTTCGCAGATTAAAAAGATACAAATTTCTATAAGATTAAAAGTTTTTATTTTACAAAACCGTGGGTGGAAGTTGGGATATAAATAATGCTTTGTACAAGTAGATATATAGCGTTATGTAATGAAACAGAAATGTTTAAGAATAAAACCATTCGCTTCTAACTTTACTAGTTTTACAGACATACTTGAACTAGAGACCAAAAATAGCCCTTTTTAATCCCCGACACAAAAAGAAAGGGGTGTTATTAAAATGAGTAGATTACAAAAAGATTATACCTATGAAATTTTCAGAACTAGGCACTCATTTATAAGTTGAAAAGTTTGGAATGCCATGCCCTATAGATTCGTGTTGATGAATTCGAGCAAGGTGTTTCGTATCAAAGGGTTAAAGGGTTCCATTCGAGCTTAATAGCGCACCGACTGAAGTATTGGACCCACACAAAAGCGAGATGTTTATTAAAATCTTTTTACGATCATGTTTATGATTTACATTTACTTTTTAGGTTGTTTGTTCACAATTTGTGAAGTTATACTCGAGACTCGCCTCCTTCTAAGGCTGAGTTGTACCACCTAACTTTAACGGTAACATTGACGATAACCGGTGCTTTTTGTATGGAGTTTGACAGATTTTTGACGTTTTTCAAAGTTAATGAAAGATGGTGCAACTCAGCCTAAATGTCGATCGAACTGTGATTATTTCTTGATTATAAGAGGAACATAAAATAACTTTGGATACCTAACAAACAATAGTGAAAATGTGGTGGTAGTGGATCAAACCCTGGGTCTACTGGCGTTGTAGTTCAATTTGTCCGGTAGGTAGGTACACTATTAGCATAGGTTGCTTACAAGGTAGGTACATACGCTATCTAAAATAAATTAATTCCAAAACTGGTCTGGTTTAAGCCTGGCATAGTTTAACTTCTTGTGTCTTCTTAAATCTTCTTAAGTTCTGAAAACAGGCCTTTATTGCTTTCAGCCAACTAAACGACTCTTGAGATTTTAAGGATATGTCCGTGTCATTAAAATATCCACTTCTAGGTACTCCTGGAAGATTATCCTGAACAAGAGCTAATACCTACTATACACACTAAGGCTGGGTTGCACTATCTTACTTTAACTGTAACAAACGCCAAAAATCTGTCAAACTTCATAAAAAACACCCGTTATCGTTATAATTACGGTTAAAGTTAGGTGGTCTCTCAGCCTAATGCCCGTTTTCACCATCAATCCCTTATTTTAAAGTGACCCATATGGTGACATATCACAGGCATTTTGTTTTCATAGGGGTCACTTAAAAATTAGGGATTGATGGTGAAAACGGGCATAAGCCTAACAAAACAACGTTAATTCGATTCAATTTCAGTCATGCTGTAAGATTTTGTCCTGTGGTTGTTGTACATAAATATTGAAATTCAATCAATCGGAGGCCTCCTCACTGAGATTGAATCTTATTTTCAGCGTCGCTCTATATGGAACTGAGGTTCTGATTGCTGTGATAAACTAGTTATTTATCTAGTCGATTGCTGTGAAGAGAGAGTAGAGAACTACCTACATAGTTTGTCAAACGAACACTTACTTATATCGTTTAAGACCGAAATAACCGTTTCATTATTATTTATGTGTACTCTGTACCATGGATTTTATTCTGAACAGCTTGCTCAGTTGGCTTGGGGTTATTGTCGATTGGACACAGAGTCAACTCGTCACAGGGAAAAGTACGTGTAAATTCGTCACATTTTGTTGATGTCTTGTGACAAATTGACGCGTACTTATTCGCGTTTACGTATTATGATTTTTCAACGTATGAAACATACAAAAGTGTGACGAATAGATTGCAGTGGAAAATTTAAAAAGTTCTTGACTATTGAAACTACTGAAAACTACTCATATTTGGGCTCTTACTGATGACTGATTTACACGTATTAAGTAGTTAAGTAAATTTTAACTTAATTTTAAGTGATTGAATGTAAACACAGAATTTAGTAGTAGCAAACGTAACTAAATTTTAACTTGGAGCTTGTGTTTACATGCAATTTAATTACTTAAAATTAAGTTAAAATTTGATTACCTACTTACTCGTAACAACTTAAGACGTGTAAATTAGCCTTTACTGACTAGTAGGTGGTCGTTACGGCTTTCAGATTTCAATACGCAACCCTATCAACTATAAATTGTCAAATCAAATCAAATCAAATCAAATATATTTATTTTGCGAACATGGGTATATGTAGGTATTACAAGTATTTTAGTATCTCCATCTTCCACCTTTTGGCATGCAAAATTATAAATCAAACTTATCAAATTTCATTTACATAAAAAAAGAATTTTCACTTAAATAATGTCAGATCAATCGCAGTCATATTATAATTGAATAAACATTCTACATTACATTTAAACATAATAGATTAGTAAAAAATAAAATAATAATAATAATAAAACAATGTCATAAACACAATAAAAGTTAAAAATTTACATATTATACAATCACATTTATATTAATGGTTACAATTCTCTGTCATTAAAATATTCATTCATATTATAATAACATTTATCTATTAACATTTTTGATAAAATAATTTTAAATTTATTTAAATTAAATTGCTTCAAGGATTCTGGGAGTTTGTTGTAAACCTTTGGAGCCATTTCTGTGACATTTTTACGCATTAGTGCGGTTTTACATTTATTATTTGTGCAAAGTTCGGGTTTTCTAGGGCGAAGGTTAGATATGTGATCTTTTTTTTTAAACAAATCTGGATTAGATTTTACGAATACACACAGTTCAAAAATATATATACATGGAAAAGTTAATAACTTCAGTGATTTAAAATATGGCTGACAACTTTCTATAGGTTTTAGACCGCATATAGCCCTAACACATCGCTTTTGAGCCCTCAGTAATATTTCTCTGTAGGTAGAATTGCCCCAAAATATTACACCATAACGAAGAGTCGAGGCAACAAAACCATGGTAAGCCGTTAATACTGTATCACGGTTAGCAGTCTTAGCTAACTTGTAAAGTGCAAATGAAAATTTATACATTTTTTTGCAAACTTCAATAGAATGGGATTCCCATGACATATTGCTGTCTATGTATATGCCAAGAAATTTTGTGCCATTGGTTCTTTCTATTTTACAATCTCCGTAGTTAATATTCAAATTAGGATAAAATTTTTTCTGAGAAAAATGCATTATATTTGTTTTTTCTAAATTAACCTTTAAATTATTTTGTTCCATCCACCTAATAATATCTTTTATGGTCTTGTTTATATCGTTTTCTCTTTAAGTAAAAACTATTCTGCCATCTCTATTGATAGAAACCTATCTCTGTATTGAAATTAAAAAGGAATCTTTTGAAATTAAAAGATTTAAACAGATTTATACTACTACTATTAACTTAAATACCGAAACACTTAAAGCGTGCGAAAATAGTCAACAGGCATTTAAGAGATGAGAAGTGGTGATTAAAAATAGATGAATATTGAAAGATTGATTTACAAAATACATCTTGTTTCAAATGAAAAAGGTATTGAACCTTTGAATCGTTTACAAAAATGAATTTGTTTTTATCGGCACGGTCGGTGCGCGGCGTCGTTTAGACTACGCGTCGCATTCGTTTTTGGACTGAACCACGGACGCCGTCGTGTCATATTTTTTTTATTACATAACGAAACAGACTAAAAATTCAACATTGTTCCTACCTGTGAAAATACAAAATATTTCCACGTAAAATGAAATAAAGACTCATATTTTGTCAATCGGCGGCGGCGATAATTGCTTCGAGGCGTGCGGGACGCGTGGTCGTGCTGCGTAGGTACTAGTTCTTACAGAAAACCTACGCACGCGGCGATGTGCAGTGTCGTGTGGCTGGCGAATTGCGTGGTAGGGGACTGAAATACAACTAAGATTTTATATTATAAATACACTCAAAAAACAACCCTCCTTCTGGCGCAGTCGGGTAAAAAATTGTCTTATTTCCGTTTATTTCAGACCAGCTTTACATGGGCTAAAGTTTTAATTTGAGCACACTATGACCACTTGCTCCACCCTTGTGAATATCAGTGTAATAGAAAAACAACGTGCGCTTCTCCCTCTTTGAAAAATCGAGATATGTACAATCAGTCTATCTTCTTCACTGGGTCTCCAGCTATCTCTGTCCAAGTTTTACCCAAATTGGTTTAGTGGTTTAAGCCTGAAAAGACAAATAAAGAAACTTTAGCAGTTTTACTTATGAAATAGTTCCGTGTATTTTTCAGGGCAGTGACAATAATATACATATAGTTACGAGCATAATGAAAACATACGAGTAGGGGAGACCGAGGAGAGTTGTGACATTGTCGCTTTGTGGAATTATCGCAACAGCGCGTATTGGTTAGCTCGACACTTGAACTAAAAAACGCGCACTGTCACGTGCTCGCAAGTAGTTATTCATAAGTTCCAAAAAATCCACAATGTCACAACTCTCCTGAGTCTCCCCTAGGTATTTGAGAATGTTACTAGGTATGCAAAATCACTTGAACCTATGTTACAGTTAAGCTTTTACATTAACAAATACATTAGTTTTTATTTCATTCAAAAATACCCAGTAGTTATGATTTTATAGGCATTCAAAGTTCGCTTAAATATTGAGTCCCGCCGACGGTCACGTGACCCCGCGTGACGTACATTCACAGTGTCCGCTCACTAGAAAACGGATATAAACATACTTAAATACATTTTTTTTTGTAAATACAAACTTATTATACATATTAACACCCAGACACACCACAGAAATTAAAATTGAACCAAACCCAAACTTGATGCGATTGTGTCGTTTTATTGCGAATTACCTTCCAGCTCCATCATTAGACCCTGATTACTATATAGAATTAAAGTACTCATCAATACAAAACGAACGAGCCCAAACTCGATGGATTTAAGTCGTTTTATTATAGAGTTCCTATGGCCACCTTCCAGCTCCATCATCAGATCAGCTCCATGTCATCATAATATTACATGGTCATCCAAATCACATGGTGTATGCGAAATTTCAGCTTAATCGGTTGCCTGGAAGTGGGTCTTAATTCAGCTTGCAAGATTCCACCCATACAAATATGAGCCATTCACTGTAATATGACGTCACGCGCATAAAATGGCGGGATGGCCGCCGCCCGCACTTTTAAAATTCAATATCTTGGAAACTAATTGACGTATCGAAATAATTATTTCACGTGTATTTTTTATTTTTAACAGAGAATACAGAAAGCTAAAAAACAAAATTAGAGAACATTCTTCATTCAAAGCAATTAAACTAATAAAGCAGTCAATTATTTTCATCGTTTCATCGATGAATCAGCGTACATTGCTTTACTTTCGGGCAGTCAGCCTAATTTAATCCCCCGCTGTCCAAACCAAAGTGGGTCAAATTGCACAAATTGAAATATCACTCTGTCAATTACCAACAATCGAACGTGGGACTTATGATCGAGAGAAACCGGGTCGTCATAAGCAATAGATGAAAGAGGGAGTGAGAGAGAGGATAAAAGAAGATATTAATAAATATTTATAGCAGTAATAATGAATTATTTAGTTTCGCAGGAGTGCATTGAATTTACACCTACTTATAAACCTTCCTCTTGAATCACTCTGACTATTGCTGAAAATGTCTGAAAGGAAGGCGCTGGATGCAGGCTGCTACTGGCAGGCGCTGGAAGCCTATGTTCAGCAGTGGACGTCCTATGGCTGAAATCATGATTGCTGAAAATCGCACTAAAATCAGTTTCAAAGATCTAAGCGTACAGACAAGAGCGACTTTGTTTTATACTATTCAAAGATGTAGTTCAAAACCTCTGGATTAGGTAATTACGAAAAAAACATTCATCAAGAACTAGACACATTGTTAAGAAAATATCTACAAATATGACACATAATATGAACACCAACATAGCTAGCGTTGTAAAATAAACATTAATGTAGTTACTCATATCTCTACATTGCTTCTAGCTCGAGACCGCCATTTCTCGAGTAAATTGATTATAGGTGACATGTACGATAAATATATAGGGTGTTGATTTCAATAGGTACTCGCCATATTTAGGGAGTTGATTAAGTAGCTTATTCTGATCACGAATCATTAAAAAAATTGACTTTAATTTTTTTTTAAAACGAACTTTAATTTTAGTTAGTGAAGAAAAATACCTATTACATACACTACCTACTTTACGTGGCTTCCTTCAGTAGGCTATCCGACATGATAAGCGAGCGATCCGCGTAGCTCGATGGTGCTGCAGTGTAGCTATTGCAGTTTTACGAGCTAGAAATATTCGCTAAAAATTCGACTTTCGTTTGTATTTTTTTTTTTTTTGGTGGATAATTAGTTTATATAAGTCATAATAGATCACCTAAATAAATATGGCGAGGATTGAAATCAACACCCTGTATGTAGTATATTCTGTACTGTAGGTATTAGCTCCCAGCGACTTAGATCACACGTACGTTCGAGGTTGCAGCCAAATGTAATTATTAGAAAATCCTTATGTTTATTATCTAAGTAGGTACTTTTGTACGTTCTATTTACGCTTAGAAATGAAAATTGGCAGACCAATAGAGCTTGACTTGAAGGACTAATATACAGATTTCCATCTGAAGTTTTTCTCCAAATAATGTTATACATAAATTATACCTACAGTAAAATTACCATTGATACTTTTATTTTGATCCAACACATTATTTGCCACAAAATATGTTTATTATTCGCGTACACTGATGGATGGATATTATGGATACCAATACTCATATGTCAAATTCGATATCATTAGTACTCGTGTATGGATTTCCCGGAAAAAGCCAATTTTTCTATTCATTTCTCCCTTTCACTCACTTCGTATGTAACTTCAGTTGCCAACCGAAGAACCCGAATATTATTATACATATTTGTTTCAAAATACAACTACGTAAATACATATGCGTAAGATAAAAGGTTGACTGAGTTTCTTCCGCCAATTCTTCCCAGCACCAGCCCATTTTTTGTTCCGAAGTGGTGATAGGGCAAGCTATACTTGGGACGTGTACCACAGAATAATAATAAGTAGGTACTACGTACGTGTACTCGTATGTATAAGTGCCCTGGCAAGAACCTATGTAGGTACTGAATAAACTATTTGATTTGAATTTTGATTTGATAAAATTAGGCGAAAAGAAAATAAAGAACAAAATTGTTTTATAAATAGTACATTGCTGCACCCACGTATAAAAAGGTCAAAGGGTTGGGTAAAGGGCGGTCAAACGCTGAAGGACTATTCCTACTATAGCTATGTCTATACCATCATAATAATATAGTCTTTATATAAGGTGTTATTTTTTGTACTGATCATACTTTACCAACGCATCTAATAAAATCATACAAATACAACCCAAGTGTTTTTAAAAAAAAATTCAGGCTAGTTTTCGAGTAAAACGACAAAGAATGTTTCGAAAAAAATAAAAAATAAATCATCCTTTGAGCGCGGTGAGTATTCGTTTGTACGCACTATCGTAGTAGCCGGCCGAGGGCAACGACCTGCCACGTGCCGCGCCGCGTGAGTCGGCCATATTGATATCGCTCGCTGCCATGCCAGTCGCTCCGCGCCCACAGTCCGCGCCGAGCCGCCGATCGGCATGCGGGAGCGCAACAACATAAATAATCGTCCCAGTCCGTCCAATGCGCCCAAACGTATTGCAGTGTATGTGTGATTTATTACAATGCCGCGCTTGATCAATAACAAAACGCAGGTGAAATTATGTTTCGGGCACACTAACTGGCCGACGAGAAACATTGACGAGTCGAAAACCTTCATTGCTTGTTTGGAGCCGCGCAGCGCTTCAGGGAGCGCAGCCGTATCCTGACTTGACGAGATTCCGTGCGCTTCGAGGACGAAGTTCTGGATTTCAATTTCAATCACTGGCACAGTGCTGGCGGTACCCAGATGCGAGCGCCGCAGACGGCGGCTTTTGCGTAAAAATACGGAATGCCTTATCAAGGAGTTGTTGCCAAAGGGCCACGACCGCGACCTAGTTCTATCGATGGTTATTGCGGAAGTCTACCTAGGTACATACCTACAGTGTGATTTGGACAGATGAGTGCTTGTTTACGCGAAAGGGACTTTTTCCGTAAAAAAGTTAGTGCGTGAATTGTGAATACAACATCCGACGTGGTGTCTAGTGAACAGCAAGCAAGTGTGCAGCCCGAAAGCATTACCTCAATTCGATCGTGGCTAGATTAGACAGTGCAAGACAGTGTTTACGTGAACATTCAACAAAGGCTTGACGTTCAAAATGTATTGTGATTAGTGTAATAATAACCTAGGAACTTTAAATAACAACATTCAAAATAGGTAAATGTGTGAATAAGTAAAATCAATGAATCTAAAGTGTGATGGCAAATCATAATTTAGGAATTAAAACCAGGAAAATTGATCAGTGCGTTTTATTTACAACACCTATTCATATTCAATATTAGGGTGCATTTCCACTGAAGCGAAGCGAAGTAGTAATAGGTATGTACCTATCAATTTTTTATTACGTCTCTAAATAAATTGCGTAGGCATTACGAAACCGTAGATATTGAATTCCAATTTCTATCCTTTTTTAAATTTCTAGTTTAACGCGGATGATTCGCCTCGGTTCGTTGGAAAAGTCCCCCGCTATTACACTAATGAAAATACACTTATTTACCTACTTATGTAGCTAGATTTTGTTTCTCCCAGCGCGTAGTACCTATTAACATGACGTAACATCGTACATACTCACGAGTGATAATTTTTGGTAACGTAGGTTTAGTGTAATCTAACCTTTATGTGTGTGAACGTTGAATGAATGCGCGCGGCCATTGTTCGTACTCGTATGAATGAAATGAGTAAAGAAAGAGAGAGAGGCAGTGAGTGAAGACAGGATGGTTGTAAAAATAATATCTTTTTTTTGTTAGGAAAAGTAAAAACAAAAACTAGCCTGAATTTTTTTTTAAAAACACTTGGGTTGTATTTGTATGATTTTATTAGATGCGTTGGTAAAGTATGATCAGTACAAAAAATAACACCTTATATAGGTAACGACGACACGAACCCGCAATTATGTATTGTGAAATGAAAATTATAGACTTGTAATACAAATATTATTCATGAATACTTCGGACTGATATCATCTGTCCGTGGTTGGAAAGTAAGCAATGACAGAATAGTAGTACCTACAAATAATAGGCCTTCCTAATTGTAAATACTTTTTATAAAAATTTCACATGGAAGAAAGAATCTATAGTAATCTATTTTTTACGAGACATCTGGTACACTACGTTCGTACACTCTTTATTTTTTTTTATTAATCATAAGAATAATCAATAGTATGGACAACACAAGTACCTACCTCGTATGTATTTCATCAAGGAGACACCGATTTTCAGGAAAGCACTACCTCATATGCACACTTGCACAGTGCACGTCCTTGCTCCGTTGCTTTATGTTACACTTTCTACCTGATTCTCGGTTCTATTCCCAGGTGAGGAGCACAAACGAAGTAGTAAAATTCACTTTAGATTTCCGTCGCAACGTACCCAATTTTTCATCCAATTGGAAGAAATAGCACAACATAAAAGTATTAGCTATGCCCGCGACTTCATGCGCGTGAAAATAGTTTGAATATTTCCCGTTTGTGCGACTTTTTCTTTACTGCTCCGCCCCTATTGGCTGTAGAGTGATGTTATATAGCATAAGTCTTCCTCGATAAATGGGCTATAATCTATACTTATAATAAATCTGTAGAGAGGTCAATTCTGTACATGAAATATATTTTCAAAATAACTATCAGGGGGTGATTAGTGATCGATACTGATGCCAAAAATGCAATCAGTAAAATTTTTGTCTGTCTGTCTGTCTGTCTGTATGTTCCTTATAGAAACAAAAACTACTCGACGGATTTTAACGAAACTTGGTAGAATTATTCTTCATACTCCTGGGCAGGTTAAAGTATACTTAGGAATTCCCACGGGAACGGGAGTTAGCGGGAAAAAACATTTGTATGAAAAATCTAAACCGCTTAAGTTAGACGCTTGAAATTTGGCATGCAGGTACTTTAGTAAACTTAAAGCTTAGTTATAACAGGATATTGAAAAATTCCCACGGGAACGGGAGAAACCTTTGTATGAAAAAATCTAAACCGCGTAAGATAGATGAAGGAGGTAAAACGGGATCCACGCGTACGAAGTCGCGGGCGGCCGCTAGTACAAAAATAATTTTTTAATCGTTAGTTCCTGAGATTAACAAACAAACTCTTCAGCTTTATAACATAAATAAATATAGACAGTTATTTGACCTGTTGCTTATTATTTTCCTTTTACACTTATGAGAAGAACATTTTTCAGTGGAAAAGGCAACTGGTGCAATTATTTGTTACGTAATTAAAAGATCACAAAGAGAATGATTCTTTTGAAAAAATATGTTTTTCCGATACCGGAACAAAGGAAATTTATATCGATAATGCTTGTTATTAATAGGTCAATGATAATAAGATAAGAGAGAAAATCGGCGATTACAAAGGATCGATTGTAGGAACGTTTGCATCACAACAATTAATTTACATCTCATTTTGCTTTACAGCGATTCTTCTTTGAATGCTGTTTAAGTCGAGTTAAAGTTAAACATGGATTACAATGAGGATCATTTCGATTTTTAGCTGTGAATGCAGATTTATAGGGCTAAGAAATTCTTAATACACAGTCCAAAAATTTTTGTTCTACGACAAAAATTGACGAAATTATGGCCAAATTACTAAAAAAGTTCACTGACCGCCCGGCGCGGGACCGATGACGTCACTATATCCGATCCGAACGCTGCCGGCGTACTGCGTGGATAGAAAATATTTTTTTCTAGCCAAACTATCAGTTTTAGAGAAAAACTTGTAATGACATTTATTCATCAGAATAAAGTAAGCTATCGATAGGTAATTTTAAAAAATAGAAATTGTGAAAAATAACGCAAAAAATCCATACGCTCATACGATTCAATGGAACGCAGAGACGCGATTGGGGTCTCCGCGGTGTTATATTTGGCAATTTATTCAAATAAAGTGTTCATAAGTGTTGTCTTCTTCCAAGTAAAATATAAAAATGTATAAGTATTAATTTATTTACTTCTAACAATAAGGTATAGCTGAGGCAGATACACTCTGCCTAGGCTACAAGACATTGCTATGAAGATCATTTCGATGTACACGCAATACCTACCTGTTATTTAGTTTTTCTGAGTTAAACCTACGTACCTACCTATCTATTCGCCGTTCCCATGGGCGGGCCAGCTGCTGCAGGAAAGGACAGCTGCTCCCTCCTGGAAATCTATTTGATCTTTTACATACCCCCCCCCCCCCCAGGCCAGAAACTGGGTATGACTTGCCTCCCCCCCCCCTTCCCACAAAGGCCAGAAGCTGGGTAAGGCTTGCCCCTCCCCCCCAGGCCAGAAACTGGGTATTATTAGCATCATATTATGTATTATTATGTTCAATACAAACAATCATTAAGTTACACTCACCCCAACCGCGTCTCCCCATTGCATCGAATCCTATGAAAATGTGGTTTTTGGACATAGCGATACTTATTTTTCACAATTTTTATTTTTAAAAATTACTGGTCGATAGGTTACTTTATTTTGATGAAAAATGTTATTAAAAGTTTTTTTCTAAAACTGATAGTTTAGCTGGAAAAAAATATTTTCCATCCCAATAGTACGCCGGCTGCGCTCGATTCGGATATAGTGACGTCACGCGGCCCTGCGTACGTTGACTTTTAGCGGCAAAAACGGCCTATGTTTATTACTTAATATCTTCGTAAGTAATGGTCCGATTTGGATAATTCAAAAAGATATATCTTTCTTATGTCTTAAAGATTAACGTAGATACTAGTTTTATTGAATTTTCTACAACAGTACTGATCCTCATTAAAGGGCTATAAAGATTTACTTAATAGGTACAATTATTGCATCATTTAAGAAAACGAACTAAAGACGTTTCTTATAGGCGTTGTGAGAATCCAGCTGTGCCTTGTGGTTCCCATTGAGTAAGAAGGCAACTCCCACTCTTCCGTGGGTGTTGTAAAAAGGGACTAGTAAAACACGTTACCACTCCTTTTCGTCGCGCAGTCGGGTAAAAACAGCAGCCTCGACAACTTGTCTGGCCTGCAACAGTAGTGTAGACCAAATACTCCAATTTCCTTTGGAAAAATCATGACCCTCCTTTTGGCGCAGTCGAGTTATTAGGAAGGACCGTTCTCTTGCGATGGAGACCGATTTTAATTAATATTGTACCTAAGCTATAATAATATTATTTATGCTAGCTATAGCCCGCGTGAAATTTAGCTTGTCACAGATCTTTATTAATTATACCTTATAATTATTTTGATGTATAAATAATATTACACTAAAGTTTCATCAAAATCCGTTCAGCAGTTTTTGCGTGAAAGAGCAACATACATAGACAAGTAGGTATATCAACCCAAACTTTCACATTTACGAGTAAGTATATAGTTATACTTAATACTAGCGGCCGCCCGCGACTTCGTGCGCGTGGATCTCGTTTTACCCCCCCTTCATCTATCTTACGCGGTTCAGATTTTTTCATACAAATGTTTTTTCCTGCTAACTCCCGTTCCCATGGGAATTTTGCTATATCCTGTTGTAACTAAGCTTTAAGTTTACTAAGGTACCTGCATGCCAAATTTCAAGAGTCTATTTTACGCGGTTTAGATTTTTTCATACAAATGTTTTTTCCCACTTACTCCCGTTCCCGTGGGAATTTTGCAATATCCTGTTGTAACTAAGCTTTAAGTTTACTAAGGTACCTGCATGCCAAATTTCAAGCATCTAACTTAAGCGGTTTAGATTTTTTATACAAATGTTTTTTCCCGCCTACTCCCGTTTCCGTGGGAATTTTGCAATATCCTGTTGTAACTAAGCTTTAAGTTTACTAAGGTACCTGCATGCCAAATTTCAAGCGTCTAACTTAAGCGGTTTAGATTTTTCATACAAAAGGATTTTCCCGCTAATTACCGTTCCCGTGGGAATTCCTAAGTATCCTATAACCTGCCCAGGAGTATGAAGAATAATTGTACCAAGTTTCGTCAAAATCCGTCGAGTAGTTTTTATTTCTATAAGGAACATACAGACAGACAGACAGACAGACAGACAGACAGACAGACAAAAATTTTACTGATTGCATTTTTGGCATCAGTATCGATCACTAATCACCCCCTAATAGTTATTTTGAAAATATATTTCATGTACAGAATTGACCTCTCTACAGATTTATTATATGTATAGATTATTATGGGAGGATTTGTTCGGTAAAATAAACCCTCGGAGGATCTAGTTTTGGCACCTAGTTAATGTGATGTTGTATGAATTTAAGATTTTAGTATGAAAATTGTTCCCCTGAACTAGGTAGGTACTTAATGCAAAGTGGTTTCTAACTAAACTAAGGGAGCATGAAACCACTTTGTCAATTAACTGAGTATGCTGCCTATAATTTTGTTAGTGCATATTACCTCCTACGACATACGAGCACACGAGTGAGAAACTCAATAGAAAATCAATAATGCTTATTCGCCAATAGAGAGACGATATTGCTAGGCTGGTGTTTATGCTCTTACGGCAAAATGCATTTACGAGTATGGCTAGAAAACTGGTACTAATTAATTCAGGAAAATATGAATGAATTTATACCCAGCAGCCCAATGGCTGTTTTTCAATTACCTTCATTCGCTCAGTAAGAGGTACCTAGTTGATACGAGTATTACTCATGACATAGACAGAAACGTAATAAAATGTTATTTGTACTTTTCGATGTGACATTGACGCTGAAAACGCATATAGCGTCGAGAAGAGATTGTAAAAGTGGCTTGAAATGCATTTTTTTATTACTACAAACATAATATACAGAACTATAGTGACTTCTGTCGCTTAACAGAATATAATCTGTTGTTATTATCATCATCATTTAAATCAAATTCTGTGCTATAAATGGAATAAATAATTGTATGAACAAAAAAGTGCGCGATTAAGCCTCACGCAATCAAGACTGGTGGAAATTGCCAAGCGAAAAATCTCAGGTATTTTATAGGTATATTTTTTGCCCCTTTTGTCTCACCCCAGCCCTCTTAATTAACCACCATTGGAAATAGGACATAACGATGAGCTCAGTACTGGTCTGTACTGAAATTAATTAAAACCATGCCCAGATTTCCTCTCCGATAGCACGTGAGCATAAAATTGGATTTCAATATTCTCTGCACGTGTAATTCCATTTCACAAGCATATTCTCGTGCATAACTTTGTAGGTGGATTTGAACCATTGTTAAAACTACTTCGTTACGATCCGAGTGAATCAGGTACGAGTATGTTAGTAAAGCCTCACTAACTATCGCTGGTTTGGAGTTTGCACGAGGGTTTGATCTAGCAAATAATGGCGAGTTTGGAGTGTATGCAAATGGCAAAAAAAAGTCCTACTAAGTCCTTAAATTGCTCATAACCATGCGGAGTTTTTCAAGAGAATAAAAATGGATGCTCATTTTTCGTTTCAACTCATTTTTAACTCGATTTAAAGTAGCAAATTACATACAACACAGTAGCTTTTATTTGATATATTTCTGCCTAATCACGGAAAATATTTATATCACACGCATCTCCTGTTTATAATAACTTTAAAACTATCTTCTGTCTCCTTAGCATCCACTTTAATTTTTACACTTCGGACCGACCTTCTTTATTGTTAAAATCTCTATAGATACCAAAATTAATCAAAATTGTTGTAGATGTTTAAGAATTAAATAGACATGGCTACTTTTCCTTTTACAGTCCAGAGTTTCTAAGCTTCCCGTCCGCTTTAAGTTCCGCGTATTCTGCGGTTCCGCTTTAGCTCCGCGTAATTACACAAACACAGTCTAAATCGAATCAAAGTGCAGCCAATATAATTAGAGTAGAGGCAATTTATTAGATGTCTAGAACAGATTACAGTTGCTAATGTATCAAATGAGATTATACGGACCTGACATTATCAATAACGATTATAGCTCGATTTCGATTATGTCGATCTCAATTAGGTAGCGCTTTGTGGTTTAACTGGTGAATGCTCTTATTACAAACAGGTAATTACAGAGATGTCGTAGATATAGTTATAGGTGTAGCTTTTAACTCAGTCAATGCCTGAGGTATGGAAACTGCACGGAGGGGTGACATTGACATCATGACGTGACAGAGCATACAAATCTGCCCCCCTAGACAAAACGCACTTTTTGATCGAATCGAAAATCGAATCCGTCAAAACTCCATACAAATTAACTTTTAAAAAAAATAAAACCGACTTCAAATGCGTGAACACAAAAAAAAACTAAAAATTAAAAATATTGCGTATAAAAAAGTTCATCCCCAATTTTCCACCCTTGGGGGTGAAATATTTTCTTCAAATTCGCATGAAACCACCCTTTTGATAATACCTATTCAACAAAAAAATAATCGTTCAAATTGATTTATAATCGGCGGAGATATTGCGTATAAAAAAGTTCATCCCCATTTTCCACCCTTGGGGGTTGTTTTTTCTATTATTAAATTTAAATGGGACCACTCTTGAGGTATTACCTATACGCCGAAAAAAGATTTGTTCAAATCGGTTCATAATTGGCGGAGTTATCGCGTAACAAACATAGAAAAAAAAAATACGGGTCGAATTGAGAACCTCCTCCTTTTTTGAAGTCGGTTGAAAAGGGGCTTTTCGACCACTTTTCGACTGGTTTGATTATAATTTGCACTTTGTCTAGACCCACTGAAGCACATCTGTACCTCTAGTACGAAAAACTTTCGAGTTCGTTTCGTTTGCGTATTCAAAGTGTCATCGAAAAATTTTGTATGAAAAATTAAACAGCGCCCCCTAGGGCGGCTATAATATAGGGGGCGCTGTTTAATTTTTCATACAAAATTTTTCGATGACACTTTGAATACGCAACGAAACGAACTCGAAAGTTTTTCCTACTAGAGGTACTGAAGTCTCGCTGACGTTTGACGTCTCAAAAACACCCTCCCGTACCGCTTCCACACCTCAGGCACTAAGTAACTGAGTTAGCGCTAGACCTTTATGAATTACCTAAAATCCGTCGGCTTTGGTAAATTTTATTAATTAGGTACTCTTAGGCTGAGTTGCACCGTCTACTTTAACTTTGACAAACGTAAAAAATCTGTCAAACTCCATACAAAATGCACCGGTTATTGTTATTGTTTTAAGGTTAAATTAAGGTGGTGCAACTCAGCCCAATTATTTTCATTCACAATAGTGACACGGAAATCTATTGTTTTGGAGTTTTCAATTATATTTGCTAGTTAACTTTTATCATGCAATAAGTATTATATTAAAAAAAAATTGTAAAAGGTTTAGTTACCTATTCTCTTTGGTCTGGGAAAATATAAAGTTTCATCGCTTAACTCTTTGCAATCCCGCCTCTTACATACATGAGTGTGTATTCTAGAATATAATATGCAAAAAGATACTAGCAGTAAGTTTGTTTGCACAGTAAATGATGTTCAAAGTGAATAAGGTTTGCTATGGAGCCTGCAGCTAGTGGTGCCAGTTGCAGCTACGCTAGTCTAACTAACGCACGAACCAAGTGTTTACCAGCGCATACACGTAGGTGTACAGTCAGCACCGTGTGTTGAATCTTGAACTAATGGCTAAAAACATCTTAGTTAGTGGCATCTTGAAAAGATGGCCAGATACTTAGATTAATAAAGCCTAGATGGATAGTATTCACACAAGCGCTTCGTCTAAATTTAAGCAAAATAATATGTTATGTATTATTAGTAATGACATAAGATTTTGTCTCATTAATGACTCATTACTGTCAAAAACGTTATGAAAATTAATGTAAGGTATTGAGGTAATGTTAATGCGTAGTAAGTACATACTAAACTCAATGAATAAAGGCGATTTTTTAAAGTGGGAGAGTTTATTGTTACAATTTTTTTATTTGTTATTTATTAAGATTGATGTGACGTAGAAGTAGACTAAGTACTTATAGAATGGTCCACTAAAGTTGTCTAATTTTTCTTGCGCTTTCTAACTAAATATCTATCTAGGCCAATGATATTACAGAACTATAGATATGTTACGTTCATAGAAATTACGATTTTAATCCGTGCCGAGCTATTCCAAATTGCACACATTGACAAATGTAACTGATAAGTGAAACAAAAGATACGAAATAGCACGCAAATGAAAGAGATAGCTATAGTTTTAACGATTCTGCACTAACTAATCTATGTCCGCAGCGCACGCATCCTTATCGCTCTAACGTCAAAACAAGATCGCTTTCTCTTTCTTAACTTGAACATGGCGCATGGCGTCTTGATTGTTTGCATAAATAATTGAAAATATAAATACTAAATAATTTTGCATAATCACATGTGGTAAGAGATCCCTTGTATTTTGTTTACTTTAGAGTAGGGCATGCATTATTCGTTCGATATTGGTATTCGAATATTTCGAATACTAAAATTTATGGTATTCGAATACTTCGAATAAAACGATTTTTTCGAATACTGCTATTTTCAATATAATGTAAATTAAAAGAAACACTTTTTTGTCTATAACCATTTTAATAAGGATCAATTTGCTTAATACAATCATCTAACTTCAATAACTACTTGAAAAAAAAAACGCTGCTATTAAAAAATTAAAATATTCGAAAAAATACTGTTCAAACGAATGAAGCCCCACATCGGTGATCTGATACCTGAAACACCAATTTGGTTTCCGGGAAAGACACTCCACAACTGAGCAGGTCCACATAACCATAAACATCGTCTCTGAAGCACTAGAAAAGAAACGATACTGCTCAGCTGCGTTCTTGGACATAAGTCAAGCCTTCGACAAGGTCTGGCATAAAGGGCTCTTGTTAACTCTTGTACAAACTTAAACAGAACCTCCCATGTCCATTCTACGAAATACTTAGGTCGTATTTGAAAGACATATGCTTTGAAGTCAGATCTGGAGACTCTGGTTCTGCCCTATGGAACATAACGTCCGGTATACCCCAGGGTAGTGTCTTGGGGCCCGTGCTATACCTATTGTTTACCGCAGACCTGCCAACAACTGCAAATACATTCACAGGAACCTTTGCTGACGACAATGTAACAATGGCAACACACAACGATTCAGTGACGGCTTCACTCTCACTCAAATCTGTGCATGTTCATGTAACCTTCACTCTCAGAAGAAACTCCTGCCCACCGCTTAAACTTAATGGCCGCTGAGGACGTTAGGTATCTGGGCTTGCACTTGGACCGCAGGCTAACCTGGAGAAAGCATATAATATGGACAAAGAGGAAGCACCTAGATGCCAAACTAAAAAACATGATGTAGCTTGTCAGAGTCCAGTCACAGCTGAACACCAGTAGTAAAATGATGGTCTACAAAACTATCCTTAAACCTATCTGGACCTACGGGATACAGCTGTGGGGAACAGCTGCCAACTCCAATCTCGACATAATCGAGCACTTTTAGACAAAAGCCGTACGTTTGAATTACCAAATGCCGTGGTATATCAGCAACAGGCTCATCTATCAGGACTTGCCATTGCCCACAGTCAGAGAGGAAATAAAGAGCCACACACTCCGCTACAAGGATAAACTTTCAAATCATCCAAACTCATAAGTCCAACAACTCATGACCATTGAAGGCTTCCTATTCAGCAGACTGCAAAGAGCTAGTGTCAGGAGTATCCTTAGTATATTTTAGGACAGTTGAGAAACCGGATGCCCACTGAGGGCAACTGAGTCACTGGACTCCTGCTGATTTACTACAAACAAAAAATCTCAGTACCACAGGAGATAACTACACCATAACACTAGCACCATTGGAAACCATATGCCTGGCACTTTATCCTTTTTCGCGAATATTGGTTGGCACTTGAAGGGATATCTGCGATTGCGCGCACTTGTCCATTCATCTAACCTTACCCCTAACTTATTGCCTGCAGTTTTAATAGTTTTAAGTTTTATTAATAAGTTTGCGGTCAGATATTTTTACAATTTTTTAATAGGAAAGGCGTATTCGTATTGTTCGAAAAGACCGAATAATTACATAGATGCTATTCGAATAATAAATGTGACGAATATCCGAATAATATGGATATCCGGATATCCGAATTGCATGCCCTACTTTAGAGTCATAATTGGTACACTTTCGAAACACACACGATGGCATTTTTTATTTATTTTGGTAAGAACACAGGAACTTACGGTGTGGTACGCACGCGATTGCGCACGACGTAGGCCACACGAAGACTAAACACAAGACGTCCCAATTGGGACGTATTTGAGTATTCACAGCGCGAGCGCTTATAACATATCTGCTTTTGTTTTTATATAATATCATTGATCTAGGCTTTATTAATCTATGGCTAGAAATGATCAATTCTTCACCTCTAAAACGTAGTTAGGTATACCTATACCTACTACGATCTATCTACTTCAATATCAAAATTACTAATAGTCCCGTTAGCCCCTCGTGTTAAGCTATATAAGCTTGTGTTACGAGTGGGCTCACCATAATAGTCGAGCGGCGCCGGTGGGATTCGAACCCGCGTTCCTCGGATCTCGAGTCGGTCGGTCCGACGACCACTTCACCGTTGGGCTATCGTGGCTATTTGTTACAAAATCGCAGATTATTACAAAAAATGTATTAAGATGCCACAGCATTAAATTATGTCATCGTCGGTTTAAACGTCGCTTCCATTAAATATTCCATAAATCGTTGCAGTAGGTAAATTTTATGACTTTAATCTGTTTCCAGGCAATTTACAAAAACCTAAGTGGATTTATTTCTTGGAAACTTTACACTTTTGAATATTTTTAACATAAAACTTAGGAACAAAAAGGTTAAGTTAGTAGGTGTCTGCTGACACATAAATACATATCTATTGTTCTGAGATACCTACGACTTTTTCAAATAAGTACTTATCCTAAGGCCCGATCGGAAAATAATACCTGGGTAACTGGCACATTGACAGTTTCAGTATGGGAAATATTATTATGTCAAAATGTCGAATAACTGACGATTTATTCTGAGATTAATATTTACTCTTGTTTGGTTTAATCCACCTAAGTCCTTCAACTATCTCTGTACCAAATTTACATCAAAATCGGTTCAGCGGTTAAAACGTGAAAGCGTAACAGGTAGACAGAATTACTCTTGCTATGATGATGTTAGGTACCTAATATTTTTTTATCTGTATTAATATTTTGATTCCGACTGTACCTGCTGGCGAGGGCGCAGAGTAACTTATGCTCCGATATACCTGCCGATGCAAACACAATTATTTTCAGTTCACTACTACGTCGGCAGTTCATTTACTAATTTAAGTAGTTAAATACACAAAAGTATTTTCAATAGGTACACTCAGCGTCAAATAGAACGTATCACTCAAAGTGGCCAAAAAGTTTGTAACACAACCTTATTTCAAATGCAACAAAGACATTGTTACATTTGAAATAAGGTTGGGTTCCCAGAAATTGCACTTACCTTTAACGTTAAAATAGACACTTTAACTAACTAGTTTAATTCACATAAAGCTAATTAAAATAAAGCATAAATTATTATATGAAAAAAGTCTAAAAGCTCAGTCGAAAAAATCTATTAGGATTTATTATGTCGCTGATTTTCAGCGGTTTCCTGGCAATAATAATAATAAAATAACTTAAAAATCGAACTGCCTAAGGTGGGAATCGAACCTACCTTTCGCTTTACTCATGTGCCTTCGTTTGCCGGGCGACTGCTTTTCCATTTGAGCTACTTAGACACTGGACGAGACTTTTATTTATTGTTAATACTGATAAAAATACATTAAGTTAATATATGGATTAATGGACATACTTATTAATAACCTGTAAGTAAGTCTCTACATTCCTGTAACCTTTATCTTGTAGTAGGTATTACTGATAAAAACGATCGAATAATCGCTAATTAGAGCTGAGTAATCATCCAGCTAAGGAGCTATTTAAACCTAGATACAGTAACAGTACGCCCGTAATCTCCAGCCTCAAATTCCAAAGCATAATTTGGTCTAGTACCTACTCAATTGACGAGCAGTAACTGAAACCGCCCACTGCCACTTGATTTTAGCAATTCTGCGAGCTATGTCGAACACTTTGGTGGAGTTTTGGTGGCCGACGATCTGGTAAAGGTCGCGGGAAGGACCTGGATGCGGGCAGTGCAGGACCGTTCACTATGGAAAACCTGGACAAAGGTGTCCAGCAGTGAACGTCATTTGGCTGAAACAAACAAAGGAACTGAAACCGACAAGGTTTGATATTCTACAATCTAGCGAACGCCGCCTATTTCCCAGAAAAAAATGCACAAGAAACGACGTTATGGTTTCGTATGTTGTTGCTAAATCCGGATCCAGACCCGGGTGCAATGCGTAAAAAAAATTCTTACAACATTATGGGCGCCTAAAACCCGCCATTTTGATTTTTTTTTTCAATTTTAATATAGCCAGTGTCACTCATGATTAAGATGAATCTAACGACACCTCTCACGGTCAATCGGTCAAGCCGTTTAGGCTGTAGGCCGTGCCAAAGAAATATACATACATTGTATGTAAACATACACTCGAAAAACATAACCCTCCTTCTGACGCAGTCGGGTAATTAGGAGAACCACGTCCGGCAAAACAAGGTAATTTGGGTATTAAACTTCCATCGGAAGTAAGTTACTTATCGTATTTCTGTCTAAAATCGTAATACATTATAATAGGGCCACTTATTTCAGATAAATTACTTTAAATCGGAAGAAGTACCTAAGTTTCCTTAACTCTATCTAAAATCATAACACATAATAGGTACTTAATAAGGCTATTTCAGAGAAACTGTCTCCATTTAAGCCTGCCCAATTACTAATGGGAGTGCGCACACTACGCCGATTCAATTTTGCCGATTCTTCATACAAATTAAAATCGGGCACAACTATCGGCCAACTAAAAATCAACGGTGTGCGCCTACTCTAACTCTTGTCGCTGCCAGTATTTGACATTGATAGAAAGTGAGAAAACATATTTTAAGTAAAATAGGTTGATTAAACGATTGTTGCTTTTTATGAATATGGCGGTTATGATTTTTAATAGGCATTTATAACGAGTTTTGTCGTGTTGTGTAACTGTTTGGACTGATTTATTATTAAGGTAACAAACCAATTGAACTGAACAGAAAAAGTTTAATATTTTTGTTAACCTATTTACATTTTTATTAAAATTACGTACAATTTAGGTAATTTGTTTTAATAAATAATAACCATTCACGTGGGTACCGAAATTCCCGAATTTCCCGGTTTTCCCGGTACTGGCTTAGACCTGGTACCGGGAATTCAGTAACATTCCTTAGTACCGGGACTTGCAACCCCTAGGAGCAGGTGGCTGGAAGCGAGGCGCCGCGGCTGAGGCTGGCCGGCAAAGCCGGCCAGCAAGCCGAAGACGCGGTGTCGAGCGAAAGCCATCTGCGACGATTAGCACGCGAGGGACCGCCAGAGCCCCGCAGTGCCGGAGCCGTGACAGAAGTCTCAAGTTTTTAGTCAAATTTGCATGCTGCATGCCTGCTTGCTTGCTTGCCTGCTTGCTTGCTTGCTTGCTTGCTTGCTTGCTTGCTTGCTTGCTTGCCTGCTTGCTTGCTTGCCTGCTTGCTTGCCTGCTTGCTAGCTTGCTTGCTTGCTAGCTTGCTTGCCTGCTTGCTTGCCTGCATGCTAGCTTGCTTGCTCGCTTGCTTGCTTGCTCGTTTGCTAGCTTGCTTGTTTGCTTGCTGCATGCAATGCTTATTATAACAATTGAACTTTATATAAAATTAATATTGTTATATGATTTAAGTTTTATAGGAAAAGAATTTTATCTCATTTGATTGTTCGACACTTTATTTTTATATGATTTGAATGTTATTTGTTTTAAATTTTATACATTGTAAGTTTTATAGAAAATATTCATTATATCAAACCATTTTATATCAGTTAATAGTTATTTGTCTTAAAATTATTCGTTTTAAAATTATATTATTCGTTTATTATAGTAAATAATTATTATATTAAATGATTTTATATAATTTGATGTTATATCTTTTAAGTATTATATGATATGTAGTTATATCATACATTACACACCCCCCGACTAAACTATCAGCCGACGAAAAATCAACGGAGTGCGCCTACTCTAATTTTATCTGTGAAAATAGGCTAAGTCAAGTAATACGTGCGTAAAGGATTATTAGAGGCTAGCCTTTTGGCAGCACTAATGTGCCCCAGATTACCGCTTAGGATGCTTCAAGCGATCCTTTGTAGGCATCGAGCGAGAGATCATTAAGTGCAGGGGCCGCTTAAAGTACAAGGCTTGCCGATGGACAAGGACAATTGGGACGGCAGCTAAGCTTTTTGTTCTCTTGGGCTTAATTCAATAATACTATTCAGGAGCTGCTTAACCTCCTGGGGCCCGGGAATTATTTTTATCGTGAATTCATATGAAAACTATCCAAATAGTATAGCCTGACCAGGAACATAAAAACCCTGGCATAGAGGCGCGTCAATTGCATTTGATAGTGCAACACTGAGTACAGTCGTACCTGTGTTAAATTAATAGGCTAACTTTATGTGTCAGGATTCAGGATTACGGGCTAATTTGATATTTTCATAAATTAACGAAAAAAATATTATTATAGGTAACCTGGTTTAAATAAATTAAATGAAACCATCAATCGGATTTATTTTATTATTCACCAAATCAAATTCAGAACTTGAATATTCAACTGCAATGTTGCACATGAACGCTTCAAACTCGGTACTTCTTTCCCAATTCCATAAAATTCAACACTTAGAAAGTGACAAAAATTTTTAAAATAGGTAGTTGAAACAAACCACAGCTAATTTTCATAGTGGACTGTACTATACGATAAACATGTCAGTCAATTTGACAACCTTTGTCGGAAACATTATTCAATGAAAATATTGTCCGAACCCTTAGTATTTCTCTTCGACAAATACTTTAACACATTGTGAACCACTTTTCTTTCACAACTATAAAAAGATTTTAGCAATTTAATTCACAAAATCAATTGCGCACATTTAAAATAAAGTTTGTTTACACTTTGACAGCAATAGACTGACATGCAAGGTGACATGTCAATGAAGTTTTCAGTTACTGTTGCCATTAAAAGAAATTAGTAGGGTAGACCGGGGACAATAGTACCATTTTTTGGAAATTGTTCAATATTGAGAAATCTAATGAAATATAACTTATTCTGTTAGTATGCTGTAAAAACTAGACTCCTAAGCTACAAATTTAAGCATGCAGAGTTGAACTATTCTTTCGAATACTTAATGAAAAACGAGTTTGAACTGTACGATGTCTCATGTTACAATTGACCCCTACAACGGGTCAATTGTACCAATAATATATGAGGCTATAAAAGTCGTTATGTTTATCTAATCATCACCTTTGTTGGTATTCTGTACTCTTAATCTCCTACAATCATCATTCTTTATTAATTGAGATCGAAAATATTTAGGAACAAGTATGAAAAATCAACACTAAAGTTTAAAAACAAAACAATAACTTTTCTTCCATAAAAACGAAAAAGCTAACTGTTTCTACATAATATGTCATTTATTTGGCTCGGATATTGCTCCTGAAACAACAATAAGCATAATAATAATGATAGAATAATCAAAACTTAAAAATCTATTTTTGTATGAGGGTACAATTGACCCCTGGTACAATTGACCCTGATTTATTTATACCTACTAATGCTTCGCCCTTTTAAAAAATTTTCATAAGCCTGTTCATAAAGGAATAGATCCGTTGATCCGTGATCAGTACTTTTGACTCTACGTCGAGGCATCTAAAACAAAACGTTCAAATACTTAGTTACTTACTGAATTAAGCTAAAATGTACATATTCAGAAGGGTTTTAGAAACCTATATTAAAATATTTTAAGTAGGCATTTAGGTACTTATATCACCTTTTTATCGACATCTACCTACTTATTTAATAAAACACATTAACTATTTTTTCAGTAGGTAGGTAGGTATGCCTATACCTAATTATAAAAATATAATTGTAAAAATGTAAAATAACCACGTGAATGTTTTATAATAACTTATTTTATTATAAGTGTAGGTACTTTAAAACCAATTTAAAATATTAAGTATAAAATAAGGTTCCGGGGGTTAATTGTACCACGGGGTTGATTGTACCGCTACAATTGACCCCATGGAGACTGGTACATTTGTTCCAAGTAGGTAGTCAAGAGAACTTCACCTAAAATTCAGTCATTTTCACAGTGAATGCCAATAATTCGCTGTCGATACAAAGTTTAGAGCCTGGATAAACTATTGACAACAATACTTTGGTAATAAATAGCATATTAGGCAACTTATGGGCTCATATATTTGACATAAAAACTTACTGCGGCTGGGCAAAAAACAAAAATCCTTCCTGTACACCTTCGTTTTTCAGCGCAAGCGCCGCCGACTGGTGAGCAGATAGAAACACAAAAAGCGCATATTCTGACGCTATGCACACAATCTAACGTCGCTTGTATGAAGAAATATCGCCGATGGTACTATTGACCCGTGGTACTATTGTACCCGGTCTACCCTACTATTAGTTTTCCGCAACATGGCGAGGGTTTTTATGTTCCTGGTCGGGCTATAATAATAATTGATACAATTATCTTAAAAAATAAAATAAAAAATTTTATCTGGAAAACGGCAATTTTCTCAATGTCATATATTTACGACATCGGTTCCCAATGTCAACGACTTTTTTATTTCATGTACAGGATGTCCCGTAATAAATAGCACAAAATTAATTCCTAGTTAAGTTTCTTGACTATCTACAACGAATTTGAATCGATTTTTGAAATATATTGATATGCCAAATTTTTTTTTTACATATTTTCAATTTTTTTTTCTGCCTGTACTTACTTTTTTCTATGCAGTGGATGCAAATATTGATATTTTTTAAGTACCTTTTCGTTAAAATGTAGCTAGATAGATTCTTTATCAAGTTTTATGTCATTTTTGGGCAATAACATTGCATCTCTATTTTTTTTTAAATAGTATTTCAAAATTTTATTGCATTTCATATGGATGACTGAAATTAAAAAATCCTCGTGATAAAAAAATGCATCACACCAATGTGTAATTAACATTAAGTGATGTAGATAAGGTCAATAGCAATAAAAAAAAATAAAAAACAATTTGATTAAGAGCCTGATGAAATTATTTTAATTTCATAAAAAAAAATCAAAGTGACTTGAGGTGTTGATAGTACTTCTGGGCCGACTTTACCAGTAAAATCGAGTTTTGAGTGTTCTTATATGTTATATTCGCATATATCTACCTAAACAAATAAGAAAATAATATCAGATTGTATGCTACTAATAGAAAATGTATAATGTCATACAGGTATTACAGGTATTACACTAGTAATTGGGACCTCATGTAATACCTGTATGACATTCAGATTTCACCATGGTTTTCGTAGTTTTCATACGTATTTCCACAATCAGTGATACTCAGATAATAAAACAGTTCAAATCCCAAAACGAATAATAACAAAGTCTTATAGAAATCATTCATATTTTAGTAAAAATTTCATTATTACTAACCACTCGTTCCAGGTCGCAGCGCCGTCGCTAGTTCAATTAAAGATAAAAAAATATAAATGTCACTTCACTAGCCAATCACAGCTAAAAATGATGGACAGATGCACCATCTAACTAACTAACGTAAAAGTTCTGGTAAATTTCAACAGATAGCGTTGATTTATATTTTTTTGTTTTATGTAATAAATATATATGACGCCAGGCCCCAGGAGGTTAAGTATCTTTCAGGTCGTGAATGAGGGTCTCACTAGTTGTGAATACGGCTCACGTTTTTTACATGAAGCATGAGGGCTTTTTAGCAATATGTATAACTAGCTGACCCGGCGAACTTTGTTCCGCCTTAATGGCAATAAATAAGCAGACTTTTTTTTTAAATTTCGAACGGGGTAAAAAGTATCCTATGTCCTTCTCCTGGCTCTAAACTACATCCCTGACGATTTTCAGCTAAATCGGTTCAGCCGTTCTTGAGTTATAAGTGGAGTAACTAACACGACTTTCTTTTATAAATATAATATACTAGCTTTCCGCCCGCGGCTTCGCCCGCGTGGAATTTTGTCTGTCACAGAAAAACAATATCGCGCGCGTATTTACTCACCGTTTAGACCTGGACTACGATAAACATTTTAAAACCAAAATCAGCTCAATCGGCCCAGTCGTTCTCGAGTTATAATCAGACTAACGAACATCAATTCATTTTTATTTATATAGATAGATAGATGATAGCTAGCGGCCGCCCGCGACTTCGTACGCGTGGATCCCGTTTTACCCCCTTCATCATCTATCTTCAGCGGTTAACTCCAGTTTCCGTAAGAATTTTGCAATATCCTGTTGTAACTAAGCTTTAAGTTTACTAAGGTACCTGCATGCCAAATTTCAAGCGTCTATCTTACGCAGTTTAGATTTTTTCATACATATGTTTTTTCCCGCTAACTCCCGTTCCCGTGGGATTTTTACGATATCCTGTTGTACCTAAGCTTTAAATTTACTAAGGTACCTGCACACCAAATTTCAAGCATCTAACTTAAGCGGTTTAGATTTTTCATACAAAAGGATTTTTCCGCTAATTCCCGTTCCCGTGGTGATTTCGGGAATTCCTTTCTTAGTGCACCTCTACGGTACCTAAACTACATCCCTTCCAAATTTCAAGTGCCTACGTTTAGCCGTTTAGGCTGTGCGTTGATCTGTCAGTCAGTCAGTCAGTTTCTTTTTTATTTATATAGAAAGATAGATGATAGCTAGCGGCCGCCCGCGACTTCGTACGCGTGGATCCCGTTTTACCCCCTTCATCTATCTTCAGCGGTTAACTACAGTTTCCGTAGGAATTTTGCAATATCCTGTTGTAACTAAGCTTTAAGTTTACTAAGGTACCTGCATGCCAAATTTCAAGCGTCTATCTTACGCAGTTTAGATTTTTTCATACATATGTTTTTTCCCGCTAACTCCCGTTCCCGTGGGATTTTTACGATATCCTGTTGTACCTAAGCTTTAAATTTACTAAGGTACCTGCACACCAAATTTCAAGCATCTAACTTAAGCGGTTTAGATTTTTCATACAAAAGGATTTTTCCGCTAATTCCCGTTCCCGTGGTGATTTCGGGAATTCCTTTCTTAGTGCACCTCTACGGTACCTAAACTACGTCCCTTCCAAATTTCAAGTGCCTACGTTTAGCCGTTTAGGCTGTGCGTTGATCTGTCAGTCAGTCAGTCAGTTTCTTTTTTATTTATATAGAAAGATAGATGATAGCTAGCGGCCGCCCGCGACTTCGTACGCGTGGATCCCGTTTTACCCCCTTCATCTATCTTCAGCGGTTAACTCCAGTTCCCGTAGGAATTTTGCAATATCCTGTTGTAACTAAGCTTTAAGTTAACTAAGGTACCTGCATGCCAAATTTCAAGCGTCTATCTTACGCAGTTTAGATTTTTTCATACATATGTTTTTTCCCGCTAACTCCCGTTCCCGTGGGAATTTTACGATATCCTGTTGTACCTAAGCTTTAAATTTACTAAGGTACCTGCACACCAAATTTCAAGCATCTAACTTAAGCGGTTTAGATTTTTCATACAAAAGGATTTTTCCGCTAATTCCCGTTCCCGTGGTAATTTCGGGATTTCCTTTCTTAGTGCACCTCTACGGTACCTAAACTACGTCCCTTCTAAATTTCAAGTGCCTACGTTTAGCCGTTTAGGCTGTGCGTTGATCTGTCAGTCAGTCAGTCAGTTTCTCCTTTTATATATTTAGATACTTACTAGCTGACCCGACGAACTTTGTTCCGCCTTAATGGCAATAAATAAGCAGACTTTTTTTTTTTTCGAACGTGATAAAAAGTATCCTATGTCCTTCTCCTGGCTCTAAACTACCCCCCTGACAATTTTCAGCTAAATCGGTTCAGCCGTTCTTGAGTTATAAGTGAAGTAACTAACACGACTTTCTTTTATATATATAGATATAGATAGATATAGATATATAGATTGTATAAGTGACCGTATTCAAACAAATATTGAAATAACACAGTGCTTGTGACAGTTAAATAAGTTCGTACAAACTGCACGAAGCCTTAAGTAATTAAATAAAAGTTATATGGAACTTTTTCTTTTGCGGTACAAAACCGGTTCCGATATTGTGTGTGAAGATTACACTAAAAGGATCTTGATAATTTAATCCGCCTTTAGCCTTTGATGCAATTCCTGTTTAAAATTAAATCCTTATATGCAAGCGCACTAAAGATTAAAACAATCTAAGAGGTGCTTAACTTACAAAGGATAACGTAAAGTGAGGTACCGAGATCGGTACTTATAGAGCTAATAAGGCAGGGAAATATTAACAGTTTAAGTCAAGATTCTTGTAAACCCAATTACAAAGAGTTAAAAGAATTTGGTTCAAGTAAGGTCAAGTTTGAAACAAAAGCAGACTAACTACTTACTATGGGTGATTATTTTAAGTTACGGATCTTTATTAAATATTATAAAATGCTAAATGTCGATTTAGACAAAATCAGATTTTCATAGCCACGATAGCCCAACATTGAAGTGGTCGGACTGGCCGACTCGAGATCCGAGGAACGCGGGTTCGAATGCCACCGCCGCTCGACTATTATTGTGGTGAGCCTACTCGTAACACAAGCTTATTTAGCTTAACACGAGGGGCTAACGGGACCTGCAATTTGTATTGCACAAAAACTTGAAAAAATAATCTAAAACCGCACCATTAGATTCTGAAAAATACGTAAGGAGTCTAAAAATATGTACCTATAACATGTTATACAAAACTTTGAAAAAATATGCTAAGTAAACACAATCCTACTAATATTATAAATGCGCAAGCTTGGATGTCTGGATGTTTGTCTACTGAACGGATGTTGATGAAACTTTACAGTAATATTGTTTATAACCCAGAATAATATACAGGGTGTTAGGTAAATGGGTTTATGAGCCGACACTAGCCCATGTTAACATGGGCATATAAATGGTATAGTGAAGTCAGAAAATTGATATCTTCATTTTAATTATTTTAATTTTCACACAAATCGGATGTTATAAAATTTATTTTGTATGAAAATTAAAAAAAATAAAATGATGATATCAAATTTCTAACTTCACCATACCATTTATATGCCCATGTTAACATGGGCTAGTGTCGGCTCATATACCCATTTACCTAACACCCTGTATAGGCTATAATTTACGACGATCTGTGACAAACTGAATTACACGCGGGTGAAGCCGCGGGCAACAGCTAGTTTTCTTATAATTAGGCCTGCCGGGCTAGGATGCCCGCCGTGATACAATTTGATCGATGATTTTAAATGTATCGGCTTATCGCGTTAAATCAAAAACACAAAAAAGCTAAAAAAATCGCAAAATTTAGCGATGACCATTTAAAAATAGTCAAAAATACAGTCACGTGCCATGCCGTATATTATGCACCTTTGAACAAAGTGCATAGTCACGCGCGAAAAGCATCGCCCCAGACGGGAGTGGAACCTGCTACCGCGCCGAAGAATACGAAAGTAGCGTTCAACAAATGCAATGCTCAAGTTCGCAAAAGTTCGAAGCGAAAAGTGTGAAAATATGAAGTTACTATCAACTGAAGAACAAAGATCATATTATTATTATGATTTTTGGCAGATTTCATTTTACTTGGTGTGGTCTGTAATCTATATTAAAATCAACGTAGGTAGGCAGTCCTCATCTCAGATATTTTGTAACAAGAGGAAATAATTGTTTACCAAAACCACAACAATAATACTGAAACACAAAACATGGGAGTCATGAAAATAAAGTTAATGTATAATAAAAGGAATAATCATGTTCCAAATTAATTGAGTTATACGGTTATACCTAACTGGAATATGGAATATTATGTTACCTTTTTATACAGTTCCTGAAAAAACACTGAAACATAATTATTTAACAAAACAAACAGTAGGTAACTAGGCACTTTAATTTGAATTCCGCTAAAAAGCGTTTCACTGAATATTCTGGGTTCACGGAACAAATGGTAAGTAAAAAGTAAAATGTATTGTTGTTACTGACTTTTATATGTAAGTAGATGAACTCGTACCTCATCATCATCATCTCAGCCACAGGACGTCCACTGTTAAACATAGGCCTCCCCCAATGCTTTCCATGTTGCCCTGTTGGTAGCGGCCTGCGTCCAGCGTCCTCCTGCCACCCGATGTCGTCGGTCCACCTTCTGGGTGGACGTCCCACGCAGCGTTTTCCGGCGTACATTGTCAAAAAATGAAATTGTTTATTTCAAGTTTTCAGAGTTTTATTCATATTATTGTGCACTTTTGATTTGGATTAACGAAGTTGTATCGTATTTTATTATTTAAGGCTGCGTTGCGCCCCCTTAACTTTAACCGTAAGGATCGTCAAGAGCCTGTAAAACTCCATTCAAAAACACCGGTTAAAGTTATTATTATGGTTAAAGTTAAGGTGGTGTAAATCAGCCTAACTCATGAATGTTTTATTTTAAAGAACCTACCTATCTACTTATTTTCACATATTTTTGGAGCTTTTACGTTGCCCTATACAAGTAAAGCAGTATAATTATTTTCGCATCGGTGTCTAGCCACGACCGATTTCGTAGTTAGCCCAGGGCTCTTAATAAGTATTCTGTGCCACGGACAATATCTGTCAAAACCAGCTGGTCCTAAATTAGTATTCCATTTCTCAAAACAGGAACAGAACCCTTTCAAGTTGTGAACCGTTTTGACATATTCTGATTTTAGATGAGTCCTTTGTCCAGCAGTGGACGTCATTTGGCTGAAACGAATATAATTACGTAAGTAGGTAGGTACTAATTACTTTACATTTTGATAGCATTGTGCCGACTCTTTTGTGTATTTCTTTCTTTTCTTGTTTTGTGTGGTATACATACAATAAAGTGTTTATCTACCTATTCCTCCTTATAAAAAGTGAAGAATCTTAACAATAATATTTTATAGAAATACCTACCTACTTATTCCCCGTTTAGTAGGTACATAAACGGCCATTCTCACGATTAGGCGTTCTCAGCCTAATTACCATATCATTTTTGAAATTTGGCTTAATTGACTTAAACGCATTTAAATATAAAACACCTGAAAAGTACGAATTTAACAATCGTAAAGGCGTCAAATTATTCAAAGCGGTTTTCGCGTAAATGAGATCCAAAAATTTTATGGTCACGGTAATTAGATAAGGATTATACTTAATCTAACGGTTATTAGAAAAGATATGTAAAATAACAAACAAAACAGCATCTTGCATTGATAAACTTGTACACAAATATATAGCGTCATAAAAAACGTTGTAGGTACTCTTAATAACCCTTTTTAAAAAGAAAAACACTAATTTATATTATTTATTGAATCAAGATATTTTCAGTATACTGCAAGAATCGAGGCTATAACAGGAACCCTTAGTTTCCTCTTTTGATTCTATCTGCGATCAGCCATCAGCCATTATCAGATTGGATTGAATTTGTAATAATGACAGTTCCAGCTCTGCACATCCCATGATTTGTCACCTCGATTCTTTTACAATACGTTTTCAGATTGATGCTATTCGCTTTAGAGTTCTCAGAATTTAGAAGGGATGCAGCAAATATATTTCCTCTTTGACGTTTGGTATCACTTCAGTGGACTTTGTAAACCAAGGTGCACAACTCAAGATTTTTAATGCTTTATTTTGAAAACGTTAAATTATTTCTACATTTGCGAGGCTGGGTCGATGCCATATGTCTACATGGGTCTTAGGATTCATTTGTAAATAGTTTGTTCTCCAAGCTTCTTCTGCCCAGTATCCATTGCATATTATTATCACGAAGTTTTTTCTATGCATAACAAGGCAGGTAGGATGCAGTCTAGGATGGTACAAAGTGCCTATACACTCTCGCCTTAAAAAGGCCCATTGTCTGTTCATTTGTTCCCTTTTGTTCTTAATGTGTTCACGCCAGGTAAGTGTTACTATTGGACAATCTCCTCTTCTTAGAGCGAAGGTAATATGGATAGATTTTAATGGTATTATATTAATATTAATTAATGATTTAACTTGCTAATATAAATGATATTAATAGTAAAATAAATATCTGGTACGAGTCATGTTTCACGCAGGGGTGACATCAACTGGCCATCAGGAAGCCCCGATTACACTCCAGCTAACTTCTTTTTGTGGGGTTACCTTAAGAGTTAAAATATACTCTATAATCCAACAACCATGCAGCAACTGAAGCTGAACATTCGTCATGAAATCGAATCTATTTCGAGGTAACTCTAACTAAAGCTTTTCAAAATTTTGATGTCAGATTGGAAGAAAAATCCGTAAAGATGTTATGCGAAAGTCTAGGTATTTTTTCATATTTTATCATCATACTTATTCAATCGTGAGTGCAATTTGTAGGTAATAATTTCATACAACGGTGATTATAAATGTATGGTAATTAGTACATGGAAATTATAAAACGATAGTTTTTCTTCAAAATTTCCAGAATCTGCAGGGTATGCAAATACTGTCTTACTACAATGTACGGAGGCCAAAGTAATGTTTCTATTTAAACTAACAACGTGGATCTACCTTTATAAATCTAGTACAAAAATAAGGACATGGTAATTAGAAAAATTGAAAACCAAAGATATGGTAATTATACTCTTACGCAATTCATCGACGGTTACGCCAACGCAATAGACATCCACTTGCTAACAGGTCAAGGCACTAACTAAGGGCTAGCGCCGCGCGCGATAATGATGTGTCAAATACTATTATTTAGGCTAACATGACCACGAACAGAAAACGTAACGGTAATTAGGACTTCAGCTCGGACAAGCTGTTTTTTAATTATAATTATTTACAGAATGGTTCTATTGAATAGATATTTTGCCAAGCATAAGACAATCTTATAAACTCTTTAAAACGTTGAATGTGGTAAATCAAATCTATACGACATAAAAATTACAGCCAACTTTTAACATTAAGTCGGTGTGCGGACGCGTCACGGTAATTATAGAACAGAGGTTCATGAAATTAATTTAGCCACTCATACTTAAAATAGAGGCCTATGATTTTATGCACAACTGGATAGGGTTGTTAAGTAACATATAAAAATACTTGCATGTCTCTAATTTGTCATTTTTATGGATTTAACAGCCCGGACACGTAAAAACTAGCTAATCTGAGAATGGCCGTAAATCATTTGACAATACACACTTACCTCCTACACTTCTCCACGTTTACTTTAACATCCACTTTAGTGGATTTCCAGTACTTCGTCTTAAAACTTATTTTCTCAATATTGTTATAAAGGTAAATAACACTCAGTCTAGGAACTCTACAAGTGATCATTCATTCTACAGTTCCCTGAAAACTTTTATAAAGGCTAACAACTTCAGTTTCAATGAAATAGGTACCTAGGCAATATTTTATTACAACGCTTATTATCATAATAACTGACAAAGAAGTTAAACTGCACTCTCCGAAATATGAGTTGCATAAACAGAAACGATTTTCCACATTTTATTGTATTTGTATACTTGAATAAATTTGCTTCAGTAAGCACACGTACGGTGAGGGATAATAAGCGCCTCGCGACAGGCACACATCTCAAGTACCAGTCATTCGCATCGTTGCACTACGAGCTCCTATTAGAGAGTGCTTTGAGAAAAATTGTTTTGCAACTTATTTTAATGTCATCTGCAACGTGGAATATTAAATTTCCTTTATATACGTAATGGCAAATTTGTAACGCCACTTCAGCTCAGTTTTACGAGAGCAGAAGTTTTAAAAAGCCACGGCTTTTTAATTTGTCAGTACGAATCAGCTCTACAAAAATTACACTGCGGTTTACTGTAAAGTTGTTCTCTCAGAGGTTTCCCACTCGACAACTTAGGTGTATAGTTGCCTAGATACTAAGCACTTTAAGTAATGTCTCTGCTAAATATTATATCCAATTTGTTGGATACGCCTGATCCACAAAGGAGATTAGTTTCTAAGTACCCTTGACCCAACTCGAGATTTAAGAGCGCCTTTGTTACATTGTCTGTTGTCCTAATACAGTTTCGGTCTAGACCTGAACTTCAGACACACGATGACGTTAGCGTGGCGTGGCTTTTCCATGCAAATTGACAGCTGTGTGTAGTAACGAGGGTCAGTCAATGCGAGACAACCTGAAATCATTTACAAAGCAAAGGCAATGACAGTGATAACTTTGAGATATAAGTTCGCGGTAATAATTACTGGTTTTAAAATTATGCTTGTTCATTACATTTTATTAATAGTCATAACTAGCTAGCTTATCTATACATTTATCTTCAAAATAACTATCAGGGGGTGATTAGTGATCGATACTAATGCCAAAAATGCAATCAGTAAAATTTTTGTCTGTCTGTCTGTCTGTCTGTCCGTCTGTATGTTCCTCATAGAAACAAAAACTACTCGACGGATTTTAACGAAACTTGGTACAATTATTCTTCATACTCCTGGGCAGGTTATAGTATACTTAGGAATTCCCACGGGAACGGGAATGAGCGGGAAAATCCTTTTGTATGAAAAATCTAAACGCTTAAGTTAGACGCTTGAAATTTGGCATGCAGGTATCTTTGGCATGCAGGTACCTTAGTAAACTTAAAGCTTAGTTACAACAGGGTATTGCAAAATTCCCACGTCAACGGGAGTTAGCGGGAAAAAACATTTGTATGAAAAAATCTAAACCGCGTAATATAGATGAAGAGGGTAAAACGGGATCCACGCGTACGAAGTCGCGGGCGGCCGCTAGTGATGAAATAAGAATTAAAAAAATATTTTCATAAAAAGCTTTAGGCTGGGTTGCACCATTTTACTTTGACTGTAACAAACGTCATAAATCTGTCAAACTCCATACAAAATCCACCGGTTATCGTTATAGTTACGGTTAAAGTTTGGTGGTGCAACTCAGCCTTAGAAAGCAGAGAGAACAGACAGAGTTGTTGATAAAATAATGATATCGGTTTAACATTTAAATCAGGTAAAAACTATGTAATTCACAATAATCCCCAGATCAAAAGCTAAATTCGCGCCATTATTTCGACGGATAGCGGTTATTATCATATTTAAATTTCATATGAACAGCCCCGAAATAATTATTCTCCGTTGCTAAATTATTTTGGCATTACTTCGGGCGTCCACTTAAAGAGCTGTGGGAGCTTTGCAGCATGGCATTGGTATTTTATGAATGTGGCAACTCGATATGAAGCCTTAAAATTGTGCATTTGACACGTGGTGCCCGCGACACGCCATATGCGCAATGGCGCGTATGACAAGTGTCCTGTTACCTCCTTGAAACCGATCTAGTGAAATAATGCAGCCTTAGTGCTTAAGAAATGTCGTCACATTTCTTGTCCCATAATACCTAATTATAGCTATAAAAAAGCCTTATAGTAGGGAATTTAGTGCAATGATTTGTATGGAGACCCCTCCACTTTGGTATAGAAGGCTCATTTTTACACCAGTTGTTCTTTGGGTGCTCCTGAGTAGATTTCCGTCGGTAGACATCGGGAGCCCCCCCTGTGGTAGCAGGGGAAGGGGGGGCAAGTTTCCTTCTGCCGCGCTTCACTTTAAGGCCCATATCTTCAAAACTATGGGTATTAGGGCAAGTGTGGTGTCATTTTCGGATAATTAAAGGATGGCGAATTCATTTCTAGAACAAACTTTTTGCCTTTTCGTACAAAAAAATAGAAATATTGGGTAAAATTCACAAAAACCAAAAAGTATTTTTTTAAATAAACGTCGTTTACTTTTAAACCATTGGAGATAATCTAATAAAAAAATATGTCCTGAAAGCTACATTTATCAGGATTATGGGCATTTCTACGGGGACGACCGATCGACCTACTGGGGCGAAAAAAGTACTTTTAAAATTGAAGTACGGACTTGAAAAAATTCACACGTATTTATAGGACTCTTGACTTGATGGAGAGCATATTTAAAAGACCGCCAGGTTTTACATTTCGCCTTGAAAAAATCCGAAAGTTCAAAAACGGGCGAAATTTGGCCTAAAATAGAGTGTCCGGTTTCCAGAATTTACTCGTTTTTGCTTCATAACTTTTGAAATAATAACTTCCCCATTATGATACCTACATTCACAGAACAAGGGATAGTTAATAAAGCCATATAAATGAGTTTCTTTATTGTAAGTCTTTGGGTTTTAATACAGTAGGTAACACATTTAAATTTTGTCCGACGTGTGTGTCTCAATTCCGTGATTTTTACTTTTGTGCTCCTATATCACTAACTACACACAGTAAGAACACCCACGACTGATTCCCATAAACTAGCAGTTGCACTCGAGTGGTCAAGTAGTATAAAAGTGGGATCTGTCGTTTTGAGGAGCATTTTTCAGAGGTTTGAAATCACTCAGAATTTTTGGTCACTGGTCATTTCTCAAACCGGTGTGCGACATTAATAATGTTCATGAAGTATTTAATAAGATTACTGCTAAATTAATTAAGTATTTAACTGATATCTGCCATTACGTTTGGTAGAAATTGTTGTAATTTATAATATTTTCGAGTAATTTGATGAAATGACATTTTTCCTCAATTCCGTGGATCTCAATTCCGCGGAATATGGGGCATCGAATTGAGAAAACACGTACACCGAATTGATATTAAATGAAAATAGATACTTTTATTGTGCTATAAATTGTTTGAGTATCTTAAAATAATAATGAAATCAATAGAGCATAATAATAGGGTGAACTACCAACCAATCATTGGACCGTACCAGTCATTGGACAGAAGACAATAAAACTTATTTTTTTGAGGTTTCATTAAAAATAATACACTGCTGTTGCTCCCTTATCAAAATAATTCTTCCAGGTTCTTCCCTCGACCTTCACCAGATCGTCGGTCTACCTAGTGGGGGGGCCTGCTCACTGGTCCGTGGTTTCCACTCGACAGCTTTTCAGTCCCAACAGCCATTATCTGTACGAGCTATGTGCCCCGCCCACTGCTACTTGATTTATGCAATTCTGCGGGCTATGCCGGTCACTTTGGTTCTTTTGCCGATATTTTCATTTCTGATTCTTATTAGGCTCATAGTAACGGACCACGTTTCACATCCATACACCATCACTGGCAACACACACTGGTCGAAGACTTTTGTCTTAAGACACTGCGGTATTTCAGACGTAATAGCGAAGCTTCCCGATCGATGCTTAGCTATGTTAAATTCAGCGATAGACCTCTTTCTCAAAGATGGACCTAACTATCTGGACTCTTGTCCCAGGTATACACAATTGTCAAAAACTTCGAGTGTAGTCTCCAACCTTCAGAGGAGTGGGTGCAACACGGACATTTGACATGATTTTTGTCTTGTCCATGTTCATTTTGTGATGAGACCCAGGTGATCAGACCCACCCACTTGTTGAGAGGCTCTGCGGAGGCCATCGAGCATTGTGCTTAGATCTTCCAAGGTTTCAGCCATGACTCCGATATCGTCCGCGATATCGCGACTCCTTGGTCTTCTGTATAATCTGCCGAAGCGTACCTGTGTGTGTACCATAATACTAAAGCCTTTTCGGAAACAAGCTTGTTCGGAAGACTGGAAGTCGTCGAATCTGCGAGCGAGATGATTCGTAAGGACTCTCGAAAACAGCTTGTAAACACGCCTCATAAGTGAGATGAGTCTATAATGCTATCACTACACTTCTGTGCCATACCGAAGGCGTTTTTTCTTTGAGAATGACGGAATTGAACTGCTTCTGTAGAGCCTTTAGTACCGGCGAAGCTCAGCCATGATGCCGTAACACCCGGTGCCTTGTTGTATTTCAGCTATTTGAGAGCCATTTTAATCGTGTACAAACTGACGTTCGATATAATCTTCGGTTATAGTGTCAGGTCAATCTAGCTCTTGGGTCTTGCAATATTTGTTTTATGTTTAAGGTTAAGAATAAATAAACAATGAGACCCTGTGTTATGTATTTATTTGTTTTATTTAAATAAATTAAAATAATATATAAATATTAAGTATTAATTATAGTTCTTTATTAAAAAATTAAACATATTGATTAGGATTTTTGTTATATTCCATTGGTATTTCAGACACAAACCTAAAATGAACATTCTAACTAATAGACCAGCAGTCAGATATCAAAACGTTTTAAGTATTTATGATATTAATTATTGAAATACATTAGGTATTTCTTCATGATGTCATCAATTCTAAGTTTGTGGAGCGATTTTTATATTTGGAGATTCATTTCTCAATTCCGTGATTCATTTTCTCAATTCGGTGCTCTCTCAATTCGGTGCTTAACTTTTCTCATAAACCACTTCACAATATTTAGTGACAATGCTATTTTTACATTCAGAATGGAGTAAATTTATTTTTTTTGTATTGAAACTACTTAAAAAACTAAATATAAATTTTAACACCGAATTGAGAAAAAATACACCGTGCAGTAGAAATGCCCTTATAAATATATACCATTGTATGGTACTGCTACCACAGGGGGGGCTCCCGATGTCTACCGACGGAAATCTACTCAGGAGCACCCAAAGAACAACTGGTGCAAAAATGAGCCTTCTATACCAAAGTGGAGGGGTTCTTGCACTAAATTCCCTACTATACAGTGACCTTACTTGTTGGTTGTAGGTTTCCTATTATTTTGTGTCAGTTTCGCAAATTATGGCAATGAAATCAAAAGCCTAACTAGAAATCGTTAACTAACTCAGCTATAGGTCAGAAATGTAAAACTTGATTTGCTATTCTGTAGACACTCTCTCAAACTAATTTTAGGACTTGCTGTTTCAGCCACTCATCCAAGACATAGTTGGGTGATTCGATATTCTGACGCATACCTACAAATCTAGGCTAACGCAGGGAACATAGTTATTAGAAGTTTTATTGATAGTGAGAAAACTAAGATTTTTATATTAGTGATTATGATAAAAGTCCCCAATGATTTGAGACTTTGAATTGATAAGTAGGTACTAGAGAGTTAAAGTACCTACTTGTATAAAACAAAAGTGTATACCTACACAATTGTCTGCTGGTTCCGGCAATTCTCCGAAATGGGAACCGGATTTGACGAGTCTTTCACTGACAGATAGCAATGTTTTAAGGAGCACTTATGCTTCTTTTATTTTCCAAAAGCAATTGGGTTCCATAAAAATGAAAACTCATGAAACAAACTGCAGACAGCCGCGGCCGAAGCCAATAAATAAATGGAGATAAACCTGTGATTTTCTGAAGCAACTTAAGTGAATAACTCAATAAAATGTCGGCGTAAACCAGCAATAACAAATCGCATCAACGTCTGCCGCCTTGCGGAGAATGGGGGTAAGTAGTTATTGAAAGAGGAGCCTCCCTGGCCGGGTGAGATAGACTAGCAGAATCCAGAGACTCTATGTAGATCCAATTTGTTACATCCTGCTCTGAACAGTTTACAGTACAATAATATATGCATAACACGCCCGCAGGCATGCACAATACCACAGCTTGATTACAAATACAATAACATTACCACATCAGCTAGTTAGTTACCTACTCAGTAAATTGTGTTTCGTCCTAAACTAGACAATTCAGGCACACATGTTAGTAGCATGTAGCACCGCCTACTAAATATCTCTGTTTTGCTCAAGGTCAGCTGGTAGAGAATGACGTATGGCATTAAGCTCGCCTTTTTGTACAGAACATTGTTGTGTGTGCAATAAAGTCTTTAAATAAAAATAAAATGTTAACTGCAATAGCTCATTTGGAATATAACTTTGAAGTCCTAATATTCCTGTTAAGTAAATGCAAGTAGTAACTAACTCTTATTTTTTCGGACCTAGCTATAGCTAAAGTTTGTCACTAAAAGCATTTATGGTCTGCGCGATTGAAACACACTTTATTTAATTACATTTAACCTGACTAAGAAAATGTGGCAAATGTCATACAAATGTAAATAAGTATTAATAAGTTTTAGCATCACCAACATGAGCAATGATTGATGTCTCGTACTCCAGGTTTACCTATTACATAGGTATTCGCATCACATCCGACACACCGCCCATGAATGTGGGGGATTTAAGTTTCAAGCTATCTGAGAGTGTTGGCGGTTTTAAACTTTCGCGGATAGACGTACCTAAACTACTTATTTCTTTTAAAATTGAACGTTACCAATAGTTGAGCTTTTCATGACATTCACAAAAACACAAAATCGCACTCAATATTCTATTTCAGTCCAGCAACATTTTATGCTGTTTCGCTGTTTGTATCTTCAAAAAGGTGTGTGAAAAGGGTAAGAATGTATTTATTTATTTCCAAAAAATGTCACAAAAGTACATAGTAAATTTTAAATAGCGGTTTCTACACTAAGTTATCGCAGTGGGCAGAAACAATAACCATATGGATATGTCAGCGGAAAACAACAAGAACCGCATACCTTAAATATCCTAGGAACTTCACAAGGTTTCGCAGGACTCTAAACTTAAGACAAACTGCACTGGAAGGAAGGTGAATGTAAAATGTTGGATGTTGCTCTTTCAACAGTCCAAAAGTCAAATGATATAAAGCCTTTGTATGTGCTTAAGGCGGGTGTGAGATATGAGGACGTTTTCTTATAACCATTTAGGGTGCCTCGCAGTTTTTGTCTCCGTTACATTGTTTTCACGTGCACTATGGAGATGAGTTCGCGTCTCCGCTACATGGCACCGTCACGCGAATATAGAGCTGAAAGTGTATTAGAAGTGACATGTGATTGAATAGTACTCGGAACATAAACAGAAGCGAGATATAAAATTATGTCGATTCATATTTTGGATACTAAAATCTCAGAAATCTTACTTTAACAAACGTCAAAAATCTGCCAAATTGTTATGTTATTACAACCCTTGGGTTACTTAGTTACTTACGGTGAAAGTAAATCAAGACATGACAAGTGCGAAAATTGATGTAGGTAGGTAAGCAACTCTTATAAAACTTATCCTCAGTTGATAACTTCGAGCTAATTTTACAATGGATCTCATCCCTATACCGTTATAGTAAGGTTCAAATTCTAGCGACCATTTTGTAGGATGTTCAAATTCCTGGATGAATCCTAATTTTGTAGTTGGTGTGTAGTTAAATGATGCAATGTCCAATCAAATGTGTGATTTTTCGAAGTGCAGTTAGAAGAGTTTTGTTTGCAAAATACACGTAATTTATGCAGCTCACAATCTAAGTTTACTTATCTCTTATTTTGAAGCTTTGATTTGATGGTAGAGCCAGTGAAATGTTTTTGGTGGCTACGTAAGTAGGTAATTTTCCTATATTAAAGATAATAAAGATAGTTAAAGGAGTTAATTATTAATCTCAAAATAATTATAATGTACCTAATTGAATACCTAATTAATTTTTTGCAGTTAAGCATACAAAATGTTTTATTTCAACACTCATAAAACGTGGTACGAGTGCCTACATTAACAGGAAAATATCTCATGGAATAAAACATTGAACATTAATTAAAGCAAACTAACTAAAAAAGTTAACTTTTGTTTTTTGCAATTCACAAAAAGCACACAACTTGTGAAAATGTGTTTAAATGTAGGTTTACACCCTGATCTTGCCGTTGATCGACAATGGCAATAAAAATATGATAAATTTAAATTTTACTGTACTTGAGACCACCTAAAACGTTTTTAATTACGTAGACCCATTAACCGTAGGTACATGCAAGCATATTTGCATGATGCATTCCAGTTATTTTAAACGGCAGTCTATCTTGTGATATTATGTTAATAAGTAATTATGCCATTTTCAGAATACTTAATTGTTAAAATTATTATAGGCCTAGTAAGGAATTTCTCGCATACGGTTATATTTCGGTTAGGTAGGTACTTGCTTAGTATTCAAGTTCTTCAATCGAGTTGGTGTTTGGGTCACTTCTAGATCACATTCTGGTGTCAGTCTTATGGAGTACGTTAAATGCGTCTGACATTTACTATTGAACTTTAATATGTATTTAATATTAATTATACTTACAAAGATAAAGAATGTAGAAAGATAAAGAAGTCTTTTATTAAAATTAATGAATTTCGTTAATTTGCCTTTTGTCATGTTTTTGGAGTATTTTTTAAGTAGAGCTCTACCTTTGTTTCGTTCAAACGTGCATATTATTAATCAATTATTAATATGGAAATCTCTCAGAATCTGACTCTGTAATTAATTCGTAAAGCAAAAACCATCGAAAATCGCAATTAATTAAAGGTTGAATATTATGCTACTTACACATTGAAGTACCTTGCATTATGCGCAAGCATTTAATTAATACAACCTATCATAGCCACCAAGAATCGCTCTACAATCCCTAAATAACCACAGAATTCTCGATATAGTATTTCAGCTACAATACTCGCATCGGCACTTCGACTAAGTGCGGCGAAGTGCGTCACTAAACGATGGTGACCCTGCTAATATAACTTCGATAGTAGTGTATATCACTCGAAAAATACAGGGTGTCCTGAGCTTTCTACAGATGCGCAAGTCTGCCCTAATCTTCGAAAACTCACGCGGCGCATCGTCGCGCCTTCTTCATCAAGCCTTTGAGAGAGCCTCGCCACCAATCAGTTTGGATTCGTTGTTTTATAGACAACTAGCTTTCCGCCCGCGGCTTCGCGCGCGTGGACTACATTATCTACATATTTTACGGAACCATATTTTTTTCCAAAATAAAATTTAGCCTATGTTTCTCGTGGATAATGTAGTTTTCGAATGGTGAAAGAATTTTTGAAAACGGTCCAGTAGTTTTTGAGCCTATTCATTACAACCAAACAAACAATTTTTCCTCAAAAGTTTTCCTCTTTATAATATTAGTGTAGACGAGTAGTAAAGGAATGAGCGGTTTTGATACACATTTTTATACAAGTAGATAATTTTGAAAAATGTTAGGCATGAATTTCTTTCAATTATGAATAACGAGAGTCAGAAGTAGGTAGATGTCGTGATGCTTGCTCGTCGTAGATTCTCACGATGCGACGTGTCGTAGCATGATGAGCCCTAATTTCGTACTTAAATACTTAGTACCCAATTCAACAAAACCTTTGTCCGAATATTACTAATTAGGTACTTAGCGCTTCAGTGCAATACAGATGCTCTGCGCCAGGTTCGATATGAACCCATTTGTCAATTAGTCTCATTAGAGTTTCACCCAAATAGAGGATCCTAACACAAGCAGCTTAATTTTGACGTTTCCAGGTATTTTGGGCACGCCTAACGGGCGATCGGTGTTATGTAACCTATTTCGCGGTTGCATGAAATTCAATGCGTTTATCGTTTATTTCCACTAATGAAATGTTAGTTTTGGAAATCCTCACTTAAAAAAATATGTCAAAATCACGAACTAATTTTCAAGTAGGCTTTGAATCAAATTAAACTTTAACCCCATTGGTGCTTCTGTTCTCATGCACCTTAATTCGGCTCTGTCGCAAAATTCGTAACAATAAACCTTTATAAAGGTCAAGCAGTTTTCGAGATTTTGCAAGTTATTAAGATTTATTATGCGTAAGTACTTACTTAGATAAAATATGTAGATACGAGATGAGCATAAGTTATTGTTTTCTTTTTCTTTTTGTGAATTATTTTTATAACCATCTACTATTCAATTAAAACTCTGCTTTATTTAAACATTGTTATTTACCGTACCAAGTAACTTTTTCCAAATACCTAGTGACAGATTTTCACGAAAAATCACAAAGCTTGAGTTTACAGCCACTTTCTATGTAAGTTAAAAGTTAACTGTGATGCTGCTTGAGGCAAATGCCCTAAGTTTAACCCCTTTTGAGTAAGTTTCATACTTCAGCATCTTTTTTAATAATACGAGGTTCCGTTTATAGATGAAAATCAGCATCTTTATTTATTATTTGCATATAACATATTTAGGTACAACCATGCACATAGAAAGCATTTATTCTGAGAATAAAGTTGTTGTATGTCTACATATGTGTCAAATTATGTACCTTTAATTATATTTCACTAATAAATATATGTAGGTACAAGACGGCGGCACAGACACTTAAGTCGTACTAATATTCACAGTCATTTTTCGCAGTGTCCTCAAGCGAAGTGTGGGTACAATAATAACACTGCACAACAGCATTTCTGATGATTGGGTTATGTTACATGATATTAGTATAATTTTTAATGACGATTTCAAATCTGTGATTGAAATATATCTGTATCAGCTCTGGTTAAAAAAATATGACACTTGGGTCTTTTTGTAAAAAAACACTCTTTTTTTAGAGATGATCCTATTTTATGAAGTTGTTAAGTTGAAAAAACTTCCTTTTATTTGACTTCCTTGCTGATGCTAAAGGCAGACAGCTCTTCTGAATGATTCAACAGCAGTCAGCCATCATGTGTGCATTCCAGTGGCCCTGATAGCGTCCCTCTATCGTACGAAGGCCCTGGTGGATTTGCTCGCCATGTTCTTCACTTAGATCCTTAAGAGTTGTGATAAAATTGTTCAGGTGATTGCGAAGAGAGTGTAATTCGATGTTTATGTTACGGCTAAAGATAGGTGTGAATATAAACTTAAGATTAGCCGGCTAAACTTAAGTTTATCTTCGACGAGGTGTTAATGTTAGTTTCTTCTATCTTTAGCCGGCTAATCTTAAGTGTAACCGCAGACCCTTGGCTAAAAATGTAGAAGGAAATGGAAAAAGAAACAATGTATATGTACTATTTTGACACGAAAACTTTACTAAAAAATAATCACTTTCATTACACATACTTTTATGTACCTATGTAGGTATTCAAAATTACAATTATTACAATAACAAAATATTATTTACCTACTTAAAAACAATATAGTCTACCTAATCATTGAAATAAAATAATGAACCATTTGGTCATTACAGAATCTTCTTTAGGTATTTAAAATTACAAAATAAAACTTCTTCAGTGTTAATTACTTAAAACAATATCTAAATGGCCGGCCTGGCGCGCCCATCGAATACATTTTTAGCCGTTTCGTTTTGGCTAATGTGCACATTAGCTGGCTAAAGATGGAATATCACGACGCAAACTAACATGTTATCGAACTTTAGCTGCTTCTCGAAGATAAACTTAAGTTTAGCCGGCTAATCTTAAGTTTATGTTCATACCTATCTTTAGCCGTAACATTTATATTACGTCCAACCAAAAAAACATGTTTGTAAGTGACTCATACGTTGTTCGATGTGTAAGAATAGTAAGATTTTTTCGGATTTTCCAAAAAAAAAAATTAAAATGCCAAAATAACTCATTCCATGTCTTTTCGGAAGACTTGAAGATCCTAAATCTCTAAAACGATCGTTTAAACCATCTTGGCTACATGGTTTTGAAAATTTCGGGTCACATTCAAAGTCTCTACCACACTGACAGTTTTCGCTTCAAAATCCTCATGTGAAGTATCAACATGAGGTTCAGGTGACTTCTTAGGGTTGAAAAGACGTCTACATGCCAAACGTATGCAAGGAATTACTATTTAGTTCAATATTTTTTGGTTAATACCATTTTTGTTCAAAAATAAAAATAACAGTCGTCGCGATGGTTCAAGGGTTCCTTTCATATCATAGCGGTTTCGTACCTAAATCTACACATATTCTTATTTGTTTATAAACGTAAAAACTCAACGCATCTTTTCCATGCCTTTTGCGGAATTCAAGGCTTATCTTTCATTTCCACTGGGTCCCCAAACTAATTTTTTTAAGACAATTTTACGAACTTTGTCACATTTAAACGGATTATTTAAACATATCCTCTCCGCAAATGAAACAAAATTGATATAGATAATTCACACAAACACTTCTTAATGCTACCATATTAAATTATACAAAGAAAACATAGTATTTTTTGAACTGTCGGCGAATTAAGACTGAAATTTAGCAATTTTTGAGTGAAAGCTATAACACGTAAACAAGAGCTGCTACGAAAAAATGGACGGCAGATTCAGAATCAGCGACGTTAAATTAGTAAACATCATGTAATGAAAGTCAATCATCAGCCAAAAGTTGCAATTTTGTTGTGCAGTGTAATAATTAAGAACAGATGGCATACTTTATGCATTTTACTCTCATGTGCCGTCACTTAATGGCAGCCATTAATATGCCTCTTCCTTCTCCACGAGCAGGTTTCAGATCGGGTTGTCCTTGACCTCCAACGACACTTTTGAAATGCCTACGCAAAACAGTGCAATTTGCTTCTGAAGTATTTTACACCTTAAAATAATACCTTACCAGTAGTACTAAAATAAATAAAAGCTTTGTAAATTATCATCGGATATTTACAGTTAAGTACCTACTAGGGAATGCAGAATCGGTTCTGATTTGAGGAACCGGGTTTTTCGGGTCTGGTGGTTATAAGAACCGGGAGCCCCGGTTTTTTCGGTTCTTTCGGTTCAAAAAAAAACATTTTGATTATGATTTTTCTATGAAAATAACACTTCTTTGAATAGACTAGGAATAATCAACAAACATGATTTACAATATTTCTCTATTTTTACTAAATTTTACTCCCAAAAATAAAATAAAACACTTAAAAAATCAAATTCTAAAATCTTCTTAAAAAGTGAAATAATTAGTTTTCAATTGAGGTACAACAATCAGTCTTTTTCATCCAACTTAACGATATATATTTTTCTGGAAAACAGTAAATTATCAGTTATTTAAAAAATCAACTTCTAAAAAGTTAAACTAAAATCCGGTACGCGGCCTCCATTCCAGGACATTGGCCGTCAGTTCTGCGTACTGTGTGCCCTGCCCATTGCCACTTCAGCTTGCTAATCCGTCGGGCTATGTCAGCGACTTTAGTTCGTTTACGGATCTCCTCATTTCTGATTCGATCTTGTAAAGAAACACCGAGCATAGTCCTCTTCATAGCACGCTGTGCAACTTTGAGCTTCTGTAAAGGCCTATAGTGAGAGGCCACGTGTCCGAGCCATAAGTAACTGGTAACACACATTGGTTGTAGACTTTCGTCTTCAGGCACTGAGGTATTTTGGATGAAAAGATGTTGCGTAGTTTCCCGAACGCTGCCCAGCCGAGTTGGATTTGACGATTGACCCCCTTCTCGAAATTGGACCTACCTAGCTGGATCGTTTATCCGAGGTAGACATACTTGTCAACAATCTCGAGGATTGAGCTCCCAACCGAAACTGGGTAGGGCGCAACATGGACATTGGAAAGCTTTGTTTTGTCCATATTCATCCTCAGGCCTACCTGTTGGGAAACTCGATTAAGGTCTTCGAGCATTGTGCCAAGATCTTACAACGATTTTTCCATGACCACAATTATCGTCGGCAAACCGAAGGTGAGTGATGTACTCGCCATTAATGTCTATACCGAATCCTTTCCATTTCAGGAGTTTAAAAGCGTCTTCCAATGCAGCGGTGAACAGTTTCGGAGATATAACATCTCCCTGCCTAACGCCTCGCTGCAGAGGAATCGCCCTCGTCCTGTTCTCGGACCGACATGGTGGCGTTTTTGTACAAGCACTTTAGCACCTCATACCGATAGTCAATACGGCACCGCTGAAGAGACTGTACCTAAGCACTGCCCAAGCCTCGATCAAATCGAAGGTCCACGAACGCCAAGCATAGTGGCAAGTTATACTCCTCAGTCTTCTGTATAACCTGTCGCAGTGTAAGCGCACACAAAAAATTGGAAGAAAAATGCTTAAAATATTTACATATCTCACAAAAAAAAACAAAGTACAATAAGTAATCTTTATTAGTAGCTAATCTGATATCTTTAGGTTCTCTAAACGTTCGCAATTTTCTTGTTACGACTCATGCCTAATACTATAACAGATTTTTAGATAACTATGCAAAACCCGAAAGAGCCCCTTAAGCTGTCGAAAAAACCCGGGTTTTCCCGGTTCTTTCGGTTCCGGGACTACCCGGGTACAAACCCTAGTACCTACCTGCTTTATGAATTGACCGCCTGCCAGTCGTCGGTTTATGATCTAGATATTTCTTCTTGTGGCATTTCTCTAAGACGTTCTCAGTCATAATAATGATGGATGATTTTGTTAACACACTGATATAATAAAGGCGAAAGTGTGTGTGTATGTTTGTTACTTCTTCACGTCTAAACGGCTGGAGAGATTTTAATAATATTTGGTATGGAGTTATCGCGTACCGGAAAACGCAGCGTGGGACGTCCACCTACAAGGTGGACCGACGACATCGTAAAGGTAGCAGGGAAGCGCTGGACGCAAGCCGCTACCAATCGATCAACATGGAAAGCATTGGGGGAGGCCTATGTTCAGCAGTGGACGTCCTGTGGCTGAAATGATGATGATGATGATGATGGAGTTATCTGACACCACAGCTAGTTGTGATATTTGTATACGGATTAGGCCATCATTTCAGGCTAATGAAATCCACGCGGTTCCGAGAATACGTTACCTTCTATGAATATCCTTCAATTAAAGCCTAAGCAAGCGAGCCTATTATCTGTATCTACTAATTAGATCATTAGGCTAAAACCCTCATCCATAACCACAAACAATCGATCAACAATTAGTATATTTTCACAAAATGCAGAATCGCTGAGATTCAAGATTCAGTAATGAATTCATATCTAGATTTCAGCTGTATACCTACTTACCTGTAAACTTTGATGGAAAACTTATTTCCACGAAGCTTTAAAAAAACGTAATACACACTATCCATTTTTATATCACGCTACGTCTACTAATATTATTAAGTAAGTAAAAGCGGCAATATACGAGTAGGTATAACGAACAGTCAGGATGTCCTATCGTAGTGCCTTAAGTTTACCTACAGCTCTTTCCCTGATGCTAGGATTATAAATGGAAGGGAAACAAATGAAATCTGTAAATGGACGAAAATCTAGTCAACTCTAGTCACACCTAATGATGAATGTGCCTCGGTAACTTAGTGGTAAGAGCGCCCGATTGCAATGCAAGAGGTCAGAGGTCTCCTCATGCTCGTTTTGTTTTATATTCGGTAGGTGTTTCAAAAAACATAAGGTAACATTTCCAGAGAATTCAGCGCTACATGCAGCCAAACCTACGCAAAGACGCGGTCAGAAGCTAGTAAGTAAAAACCAAGGTGCTAAATCAAAGCCAGGCTGTATATTAGTGCAGAAACGAGGTTTCTACTTATAATAGTGCATGCATATTCAAGACAGACTGCGTTCCATGAAGCAGCGCATATCATTAGGCATTTAAAATGCAGCACCTCCAATCCACGCAGCTGTCATGGCGCCAGGTGCGCGCGCGCCGTGTAGATCCCGAACTGGTTCCAAGCACGGCACATGTTTTGTTTACTTTTGAATTAGTCTACGATCAATATTGTGGACATTGAAGAGTGTAAGGACTATTAAATAAAAGGAAGGCTTTACTTACCTAAAGAACAGGTTTGTTCGCGAATGTATTTGCGAGTTTCAGTTAAGATGTTATCATTTTTTAATGAATCAGGTGCTAAGTTGCTAACTAAGTATTGATTTTTATTTTTGAGCGATCTCAGTAGGTAGGTTCATTTGACTATACATTTCTGTTGATTAGATAGCATGCCAAAGTAATCAGCTAAATTCGAAAAATAGAGTAACTTACTTATCAGTATTTTGCATTAACTACCATGTCAAATATACAGGGTGTTAGATAAATGGGTATATGAGCTAACACTAGCCCATGTTAACATATGCATATAAATGGTATGGTGAAGTCAGAAAATTGATATTTTCATTTTAATTATTTTAATTTTCATACAAATCAAATTTTATAAAATTTATTTTGTATGAAAATAAAAAATTATAAAATGATGATATCAAATTTCTGACTTCACCATACCATTTATATGCCCATGTTAACATGGGCTAGTGTCGGCTCATATACCCATTTACCTAACACCCTGTATAATAGGCTTAGCATTTTTTGTGGTCAGTATTTAATTTTAAGTATGGTCCATCGATTACCGAGTTCAAGTTTTAAGTCCCGTAAACATAAAAATTAAAACGTTTAGGGATACCTGCGTTAGGCATTATCACTAAAATAAACTTATGTAGCGTAGGTACTCGTAAGTATGTAAGTAAAGCCTTAAAGAGGTGGCGTATATCGCCACATCGTGCCCGAAAACTGTTGATTTTTTTGAGCACGCCACAGCTGTCCGTAATTTGAAGGCAATAAGATTAGTGTGATAGGCGCCGCGTGCGCAGCGATACTTTCGGGAACACATTGTTATTACGACGGGCAGCTGCAAGACACACTCCTCTTTTTAAAGGACAGTTCCGAAGATGTATTTTGGGTTTAAGGTTCTGTTAAGACCAAAATCTCTCGATTTTGCCGTGTTAATAAGTAACTATTCATAACTACGAGTAAATGTATTTAAACCTCTCTTCTTCTACTTAACTAATAAAAAGCATATAGGCATACCTACGATTTTATATAGTAGCGTTTAACGAGCGTGTAAAGAGATTATAAAGAAACTGAAGTTTATAATTAAAAATTGTTAACCTGTTACCATCGGAGGCGGGTTTAGGACCTAATGTAAATCATAACCCAACATAAAACTACTTTAAGACTGCCTGGACCTTAAGTCCTACTTACCTAATTATCTTTTACAACGTTTACGAGTTAATGTTCTCATGCTTTGAATTAGGTATTAAAATTTTTCAATTATCTAAAAGCTTCTGATTTTCAAGAAGAACCCTAAAACATGTAATATCTGTTCCAAACGAAAGTTAACTGGAGTTTATTTTTTTGGCTACTACCTCGTAAATAATAATTTAAAACTTTAATGAGTGCTTCGTTCCAATCATTTGTCCTGCATGCAAAACATTCAGGTTTTATCCTTGAAAGCTAATTAAGGCTTTAAGTAGGTAAAACTAACAAGGTAGAGTGCTTGTTTTCGTTCTAGAGTTCTTTTAAAGGGCATGTATTGACAAAATAAGTAGTTAGTACATAAGAGTATTTCTCAAAAAAAATGTACGTAACGAAACGGTAGTAACGAAATAGTAAGGCCATAAGGCTTGTTATACATTGGCGAAATATTGTGAATGCTCTTCATTTATTCAATTCGAAATATTTGTAAGTATGCACCCAAATACGGGGTGATATTAAGGGGTTAGAAATAAAATAAGGGAGTAATCATTCATACTATTTTAATAAAATTATTTTTGTTCCATCATGTTTATCCATTTTGAGTCGTTCTCTGTAAGCTTTTTGCCTTTCGGCATTGGTTTTTGGCGGCATTCCTAAAAAACAAAAGAAGTAATCACATAAAAACGTAATCTAAATGATTTGATTATTTTTTGCTGGTGGCACTTCTGTAAAGCAGATAGTATCCAATCCTTTTGTTATTGACGCTCTATATTTTTTTTAAATAAATTAATTAGTGAATATTACTATGCTTAGTCAGGTAATAACAGTATACACTCAGCATTATGTTGTACTTTTTCGTAACGTAACGAAATTCGTAAAAAACGTAACGAAATATTAGGCAAAATGAGATCAGACACAAGTATTTTTTTGATAAAAGCTGTTACAGCAAATATAAAAGCTTACTAAATGTTCGTACCACACGTATTACAAAAAATGGTTAAATGAAGACTTATCGTTCTATATAAAATCACTGATTTTACTTCCTGTTACGAAAAAGTAATCCCACAAAACACACACGTTTTCACTAATTTTCGCGATAGATGTAATGGCGGAGACGTCAGGCCAACAGCCATTCAGAGTGCAGCTATTGTTGTCCGTGTAAAATAAATACGGAATTGTTCAGAAACCATGGGAAAGTAGAAATAAATCGTAACTAAAGAGTAAATAACGAAATAGTAAATGAGAGCGACTCATTTTGTTTTTTTGCTTTAAATTGCCAATTCATTATGACACCCCATAGAAAATCAATTTGATACAGAAACTGCGATTACTGTAGAACGATAATACAAAGAAATTTACAATAATTTAGTTACGTATCGCATTTTATGAAACAAAAATAGGTACATGAAAAAGCTAGGGTGGCAAACAGGTTTTTGTATGAAAGGTAAAAAAGGACTATTTTTAAAATATCTAAATATTTGGTAATAAGTAGGATTATAGCTATAATTCTTCGTTATCTTAAAGATTAATATTCATCCTTCAAAATTGTGTGTGTGTTTTTTTTGTGTGATGATTTATAAACATAAAACTTTTGAACTGTTTCAAAGCACACTTTTTTTTTTTCAAGATGTACAGTCACGGAATGAAAAGGTTCGTCAGTTTTCAAATTGATTCCTTCAACGAATCGCGAACACATATTACCTTTTGAAACTATGTTACAGAATAATCTCGAGTTAGAGAAAATAATCTTTAACTGTTCGTCAGTAAAGTTCAAAATTATTGATCAAAGTTGTTTGACGATTTATCTTGTCAAGAAGATTATTATGATTGATAAACTAAAACCTTCTTGTTGGTTCAACCTGCCATTATTATAGTCTATCCAATATAGCTTGATTAGAATGACAGCTGCCATCAAAAGTAACGACATAACTTTGTAGTAGCGATCAATGAGAGCTAAATATTGGCGGACAAGAAATAATTCACGTCTGACCTACAAACAATATTTTCGACGACAGTGCTTCCAATAAAAATGTTAATTTCGTGTTATATGCAGCGTTAAATTACACCAATAAGTAGTAATTCGAAATTACAAAAATCAAGCTAGAGTATTAACGACGTCTCTACAAGGTTATCTCGACTTACAAAAATGTTAGTGTTGGGACATATCGACAAATGTCATATTAAATTAAAACTATTTTTTTAACATATTTAACAAATTTTTTTTCTAACTAATTTTTTTACATATTTAAGTCAAGTTATACGTTTTTCTAAATGTTCACTATTAAAAACCAAAAAACATTTCATTCTTAAATAATCAAACATCGGAAATCAATCACCGGTAATTTTTTGGGTATTCATAGCACTGTTGCTCTAGAAGAGATACCCACCGCCCTCTAGCGAGAGGAAAAAACCACTGAAGAACACTGATGATAATGACTACGACTTAGGTTGTACACCCTTGACATGAATTTTAAATTTTACTGTCTTTAAATTTAAATCATAATTGTCATTTTTATGAATAAAGATATGAAGAAAAATTGGGTGCATTTTTTTATATCATTTTTTCGAAAACTTATCGATACATCTATGTGAACCGTACGAAACATACTCAGCACTAGTCACATTCGTTTGACAGCCGTCATTCTAATCAAGCTATATTGGATAGACTATATTATTTCTTTAAATAAAAAAAACTATTGTCAATTGGTCAATGTCATCATTGCATTGCACTGATGGGATAGAAAAATAAACAAGCAAAACCTTATTCGTTAGCAAACGTCATATTTATTTAAATGTTAGCAGCACTGTTTCTTGTACTGTTATGTTGGCAGGTTTGACTCTTACAGTACCTAGTGCAAGTGGTGCAAGCGAAAACCGACACTAAGGTGACGAACCTTTTCATTCTGCGACTGTACATTTTTTTTGAGAAATACTCATAATAAGTTAATCACTGGGTACACTTGTATTTCTTTTAATGATAAGAATTCAAGCACAGTTTTCATACTTTAGACTTTAGACGACTGTGTCCTACACAATTTGTTTCAAGCAGTTAGTCCAGGAAACGATTGTGAACACACGAGGCGCTTTGGTTTTAATAAATTAACAAATTAAATAGTAAACTAGCCGAAGTTTAAGAATGTCTACCTGAGCATAGGGGTGCGAGCCGGGGGCGGCGCGGACGCATGTGCCGGCGCATCTGTCTTTATCTCGAAGTCACCCACGATTACAAAGTAGCGCACGAGTCCAATCAGGGACAGGGTGCTCCTTTTTATTAAACTTCTAGCTTTAGGTAACTTCATTCTTCTACCCTATATTAATTTAGGTAACAAACGTGTTTTATTCTAGACGACGATTTTTTAATATTAAACATTTTTAATTTAGGTATGTACTTGTACCTACTTAGATATGGGTAATTTTATAATGATTGACGGTACTACGAGTTAGTTGGTAGGTACTCGATTGTTTTAAATTCATTTAATTTACTGTCGGTACTATCGGTTATATCTCTAGGCCTACGTTTTACAATCTACCTTTACTCTTTATACATCCGTGTGAACCTACTCTAACTTACTTAGTAATTTTTACCTCTATGCATGTTTTGATTGAAAAATATATTTTGTTTTTACTTACAGATGCTTTACCAAACCATTGCAAACAAAGAAGTGTGTAAAATGTTAATTAATAACTTGAATTCTTTTTACTACATATTGTTTGTTACACCAATCACATCAGGCTGTATACTGACATCGGCTGAGATCGCGGCGTCACCTGCACGCCACACCTGCCACCTCTGATTCGCCAAAAACGAACAGTCGGACAACGCACCTGCCGTATCGATACTCTGTTGTCAATACTTAATACCTATACAAATAAAATTGTTAGTATTTCCAAAGATTTTGTATCTCATTATTTTAACAAAATAATGAGATGTTCTAAATTCCCAAAAAACTTTTCACTTTATCAAGTCTTATTGAGCAGGAGAAATGTTGAATATCAGCTTTGTAAAACCATTTACCCTTTTCCTCGACAGACCGTTAATGTATGGTAATGTTATTTCATTGTAGGTAGGTCTTGGTACATCTGGCGTCGTTTCTTAATGACCTCAATCCTCTGGGTAAGTAAGAATAAATGACGTCTGTGAGTTTGTTAATAAATGTCGCTGAAAAATGTGATCCATCTTCGAAAAAAGCGATTAAAAATCAAAGGCTTTAATCTAGATTACCTATGTCTAGATTGATGTTGTATTCCAATGAAGTCTTGAAGTTGAATTAAAATACCGGTCTACTTAATTAGATACTTTAATTTCAAAGCAGCGCTCTTTTTTATAACACACGGCAGTTGTTGGACGCTCTATGCCATCTGGCGCCTAGAGCAACCCAACCAATTTTCTCGCTACGAAGACAGTGAGCTCGTGAGATAAAGTATGCACCTTTCGTAGATAGTGTGCTTATGGTAAGGTATAAGGTTAGATATTGGTTAAATACTGCCATTCTAGAGTAGAGTAAGGAGGTTGGTGTAGGTATCGGTATCGGTGCTATTTGATAGTCTTTTGCACATTTGGCTTTTAAACAAAGATCTTCTAAGCTGCGTAGCAATTTACGAGATGTATTTCTGTCAAACTCACGAAATCACTTTAAATTACCTACCCTACCTACCTACGATTAGATCAAGACCACAACAATGTTCGTCAGAGAAGTGACGTGTGAACAAATTGATATCAATTCTTCAAGGTTTAAACTGCAGTTTAGTGATGCACGGCCGGGGCTACGCAGTAGAGCCATTAAGGTAAACGGCTACTAGTTCGTGATAGTACGTAAGTTCGTAAGTTTTTTTTCTAGCTCAAATAATAAGCAAATGGAATATTATTTATTAAAATTGTTCATTAGTACAAAAACTCTATTATTTAAGCTCTCTAAAAAACCAAGTACCAACATTGTGGCTCCAAAAATGAGAGCAATACGAAGCTTCAAACTCTCAGAGAGCCAAAAACAGCCGTGCGGCGTGCAAAGGTTGCTCTCACCCTAAGGTTAGCGCTCCAACTTCTTAAGCTTATAGAAAGGCGAAGGAACGCCCATTTGAATAAAACTTGTAATAGTGGTTTCATGTGTTCCTTGACAATTGATTTGGCTTAGAAAAAAGTTATAAGAAAACGTAGAATTCCTTTAAAATTGCGATTAATTGACTCACGAAATAGCGTACATATTATTTTTCGGGTGTCCCCTATTTCGTGACACTACCGAATCAAGGGTATGATGGATAACATTTTGATGCTTGGTTTTTAAATAATTATTTATGATAATTTAAATGTAAGTTATGAAACAAATAATGCATTTATTTAAGTTTCTCATGACCTAAATTCGGTATATGTTTCGTTCACTAGAATTTATATGACACGAGTTTGAAATTCACATAAATGACCAATTTTAAGATAAATTAGCATAAGTACTACCAGTGCAATTTTGGTTTTAATTCGATTTGTTTTATTTATCTTTGTTTATTTGTGTAATATATGGGGTAGATAATAGTTAATTGACACAATTTGACAAAAATCCATGAATTTTACTTGGGGAATTTGAAATAATCAATATCACGAAACAAGAAACCGTATTAATGTTACTTTTTTCCAAGTTCGTGATATATAAATGTATAGTGTTCGGTACTTTTATGATACATACCATCAAAGAAATCGACATAAATTATTTTTTAGTTTTTTTAATACTGACCTACCTACCTAGATTAAAAATTTATTAATTACTTACTTTTTATTATGAATCATTGGCGTATCTGGGGTTATTTTCAGGGGGGGCTACCCTCACTTGAAGCAGCTCCAGAGATGGGATTAGGGGGAAGGGGGGGCGCCAGCCCGCCCCCCCCCCCCCCTCCACAATTCTAATGGCTTGTATAAATATTTTCACATACTTATCGTCAGAAATAACAAATCAAAATTTCATGGGTACGAAGGGGGGTGCAGCCCCCCCCCCCTCCATATTTCTGATGGTTATATAAATATTTTCACATATATTGTTAGAATTAACAAATCAAAATTTTATACGTAGGTACGTACCTAGCTAGACTCACATTATTTCTCATAAATATTTCAGGTAAGTAATATCGTCAATTTCACACTATTAATTTATTCTAAATGTATATTTTCGTTTTTAAATTTATTAAACCCTTAATCATTATTAAAATATCCTAACTCGATCCATAAAACCTTATCCCGAAATAGGGGACATGAGTTCACGAACTTAGAATCAGAGCAAAATTTTATCACGAAACAGGATCCAAACAAGAGGTCCACAGAACAATTAATATTAAAAAAAGTTCAAACTATATAACTATAATTTATGTATTCAGTTACTGTCAAAAGACCAAAGTTTAGCATACAAAAGCTTTCATACTGATATCATGCTTGGTTATTTTTAAATAAAATGTTAAAGTCGTAAGTGCCTTAATATACCGAAGTAGGGGGCACTTACCTTACGTTGCTATGCAGTTGCAACGGAAGATCCAATATTCGCACAATGCTCGGTGCAACAATGTTGCCTCGCAGCATTGGTGACAGAATACGCACCAAGGGCATCAATCATTGGATAAACGTCTACTGACTTGATTGCTGGCTTGACGATGTTAGATACGAGTACAATGCTGATAGAGGAATAAGCAACTTATTTACATCATCTCATTGGTGCCATCTTCCTTAGAGATAGGTACCTACGCTTGCCTTGGTTGTATTATTTATTTATATTAGGAAGACCAGGGTTTACATAATTGATTATTTAAGAGCCTTCAGAAAGCTATCAGGTATAGATGTACCGTTTAGTTGGTGGTAGGGCTTGTTCTAAGTCCGCCTGGCTAGCTACGGTGGTAGATGGTGATCTTACCTAAGTCTGCGGCATAACAACAATGTTAACAGCATTGTTGTTTCGGCAGTTATAATAAGAGGTAAGATAGCCAGTTCCTTTGTGCCACACAGGAACTGAGTCATCCAGAATCCTCAACCACAGAGTACAGACAGACTGTGGTTGACGATTCCGGGTGAAGCTCGCTTCCACCTTCGGCCTGATCATCACTTAATCAAGTGAGATATAATGCCAGGAGCTTCCTCGTCCTGGTTAAAAAAATCATCAGGTCAATAGTCTGCACTGCAGGTACAAGATACTCGCCAATTTCCCAGAGGCAAACGAAGGACTGAATTTTTGCGATTGGTACTTTTTACAGCTGGAGGCAGACTCCGAAATATACGAGGGCGGCACTGAAAATTTCGGGAATCAAGGAAGTGAAACAACATTACTATTTAAAAATGTATTTATTGCTTTTTAAAGTATTCTCCGCGAACTTTGACACATTTTTCCATACACGAAACCAATCATTGAAGCAACCATTGCATTCGGAAGTTTGGGTCTCCAAAATGGCCGTTTTGTAGGCTTCCACAGCTTCTTCAGGTGATGAAAATCTCTGACCACGCAATTTATTCTTTATTTTAGGGAAAGTATAGAAATCATTAGGGCTTTGGTCGGGGCTGTACGGCGGATGGACTAATAATTCTATGTTTTCTTGCTCTAAAAACTCTTTTGTTCTGTGCGCGGTGTGAGAACTCGCATTGTCGTGATGGAGGATGATGCGGCGGTTGCAGTTCTCTTTACGGAGTTCAGAAACGACCTGTGGCAAACAAATGCTAGCATACTAATCTGCATTAACCGTTCTTTGTCTCCCAAGAGGAATAGTCGCAACATGGCTGGTTTTGGAGACAAACGTGGCCACCATTTTTTTTGCAACACTCCGTGAACGAACAATTTTTGTTGGCTTTAATTCATTTTCGAACACCCAAACTCGTGACTGGTTTTTTGTTTCGGGTTCGTACGCGTATATCCATGATTCGTCACCTGATACGATGTTGTATACAGCATTTGAGGATCCTGCATGTAATCTCCCGAGAGTTCTGACGCACCAAGTAACGCGAGCCGCTTTTTGCTCTTCACAGAGCGAATGCGGTATCCATCGGGAAAACAACTTTTTTACACCTAATTGTTCATGCAAGATTATTTGTATTTGACTCATGCCAATGTCTAAAGTTGCCTGAATTTCGCGGTATATCACATGTCGATCTTCTTCAATCAGCTTACGCACAGCATCAACGTTTTCTTAGGTGACTGCAGTTTTTGGACGACCTTGACGGGGATCATCACTGAGCTTGACACGTCCACGTTGAAATTCAGGAAACCAGCGATAAATTGTGGTTTTGGATGGGGCTTCATTACCAAATGCCGAAATCATCCGGTCAACACACTGTTTTTGTGTTAAACCACTTCAAAAGTCATAATAAATCATCGCTCTTGAATTTTCTCGAGTCAATTCCATTTTCTCAACGACTAAACAAGTTTGACAAGACCTTGTGATACGACCGAGAATCTTTTTTTAAATAAATAAATGGTATACGATTTTTAAAACCCTGGAGTTTGCAATTAAATAGATTTTAATATGACTGGAACAGTGGAAATATTCCATTCCCGATACTTTTAGTGCAGCCCTCGTAATAGCGTGGCTACATGTTTCTCTGCGTTCCTGTGCTACATTGAAGGCAATTTCAAGTCAAGTGCTTTTGTTTACATATCTGCCTACGGCTTGGAAGGGCACCGTTTAAGTGAAATTGTACTCATTATGGTTGCTATAGCACAGAACCACTCGGAACATTGGCACGCGAGCAAAAGGTGCATTGTGTTTTACTTTATTGAAGCAAAATGCAAAATAACACGCCGTTTTTATAATATACAATTTATTTAAACTTTTACAGGACGGTGGTATTTATCACATGTTTTACAAAGTCGTTATTTATTACAAAAACATTATTCAGAGATCAACTTCTTACATACTAAATGAAATAAAATTGGAGTACTGAATTTACAGCCCGTTGTATTGACCCCAGAAAGTAATGATAGTTTGAAAAATATATTGTCAAGGGTAGTATAAAAACATGTATAAGTATTCTACAGATAGACGAACCATACGTAATTGTATGCAGGCACAAAAGGCTTTGTTTATTCAAACTATTATTGGCTATTTACACAAATCTCCATCACGGATAATTGGATAAAATATTATTTCAAATGTTTTAAAGCTTCCAGGCACATTGAGTACAATTCTACTCAGGCTTTGATAACACTGAACTCCTTTCTCGAATTCTTTGTAAACACTACCATCCAAAGAATTTTCAGACCTCACTATATTTGGGCTTTCGTAGATACATTAAATAATAGGTCTGCTTAATCCATTTGAGACATCACATCCTTATAACAAGAAATGCATGGTGGGATTTTATAAGCCCAAAAAAATCAGCATTGTCCATATTTTTAGGTGTCAGTTAGCACTATAAAGAGCTAAAACCCTAAAACTATTTATTGGAAACTCTTCGTACAATGTGGTACAGTCAGCGTCAAATAAATAAATAGTTCGTGACACAGCAATACGTTCACAACTGTTGTTGATTGTTGCCTGACAGTAGCCAATAATTTGAAAATTATAAATAACTTGAAAAATCGAACTGCCTAAGGCGGGAATTGAACCCACGACCTTCCGCTTGCCGGGCGACTGCTCTTCCAACTGAGCTACTTAGACACTGGATGAACCCGTCGAAATTTTCAAGTGTAATACGCTGTTACAGCCAGCGTTTAGTAGCCAATAAGTTCACAATCACAACACCTATTTGTTAGTCGGAATAAGGTTGTATTGTCAACTTTTTGGCCACTTTGAGTGTCACGAACTATTTGATGCTGAGTGTACTAGCAGTACACAGAAATACAGATCTTATTTAATAAATATAGTACATTCTAATTTAAAATATAAATAAGTTCATAAATATACAGGGTGACTGGAACTGAACCCGCCATAGCTAATATGCGTATAGAGGAGGTCATTTGCTAATTATTGAACCTTACTTTCTATGACTAAAGTTTTATAGTTTAGGAGATATGACAATTTTTATACTTTTTTCAGATTTTACCGAAATTTGACTTAAAACTGCTTTAATTTTTTTCTCGCGTGATTTCAACAGTGTTTTTTTATTTGATAATAATATCGAATATGTCTTTATTCAAATAAAATAAATTTCTGATCCAGATAATGATTGAATAGCTAGTTACGAGCCGCCAAAGTCTAACAAAAGTACAAACCACGATAAAAATTTCTACTTCGAAATCGATTTAAAAATAATTGATGGTGATAATGGATTGCCAATAATCTTAAAAATATCTCTAGCTTCTCTTCTTTCCAATGACATATTACACGTTGTAATTAGATATTGAAATTTGTCAAAAATTCAAAGTTTATGGAAGAAAATGGAGTAATAATACAAAAATTATCCATACAAAGTTGATTTTGAATTGTTTTATTCTCTTTTCTTCATAATGTGATTATTATTTTTAAATCCATTTTTCAAAAAACACACAAAAATAGTTATGAAAAGGAGTCTAGCAGAAAATATGAGATGTTTCAAGAAACTTTGTATGGATAATTTTTCTCCATTTTCTTCCATAAGCTTTGAATTTTTAATAAATTTCAATATCTAATTACTACGTGTGATATATCATTGGAAAGAAGAGAAAGTAGAGATTTTTTTAAGGTTATTGGCAATCCATTATCAGTATTAGTTTTTTTTTTAAATCGAATTCGAACTTGAATTTTTTATCGTTGTTTGTACTTTTGTTGAACTTTGGCGGCTCGTAACTAGTTATTTAATCATTATCTGGATCTGAAATTTATTTTATTTGACTAAAGGTTTATTCGATATTAGTATCAAATAAAAATATCGGTTAAAATCATGCGAGAAAAAAAAATTAAGCAGATTTTAGGTCAAATTTCGGAAAAATCTGAAAAATTTATAAAAATTGACATATCTTCTAAACTATAAAACTTTTGCCATAGAAAGTAAGGTTCAATAAGTAGCAAATGACCTCCTCTATACGTGTATTAGCTATGGCGGGTTCAGTTCCAGTCACCCTGTATGTATGTATAAGTAGGACGGATTGAAATCATCACAATATTTACTTTCAGCTAAATATTAAATGCACTATTTTTTATCAAATCAAATTTCTTTATCAGGTTGTCGAGCACATGAATCCATTTTGAAATTTACCTATTTCGAATTGTTGTTCTCATTATCATTGTCATTCAGTTTTACTGTATTTGTATTCCTATTCTTAATAATAATTTAAGTAACTAAGCCACTCAAGGTTTTAAAACACTAAAGTTTAATTCACATTTGTTTATTAAATATAATTAAAATTGTACGTCGAGGTTTGTACGGTATTTACTATTATGACACATTTTACAACCTCTCTCTAGCTTATCTAGGTATATTTCAAGTAAATTATTGGTCATTCATTCTTTGTTCATGTTATAAAAAATATTGACTTACCGAATAATTATTTGTTTTGATTGTTATGCCGGTTACAAACACGTGTCAAGATGTTTGTGAAGATGCATAAAAACTGTGTGTGAAAGGCCATTGGCACATATTTGTGCAAATATTTGAACTGCGTGGAAAGTTGTTGAAGCATTCTGTCACGAAACTGATGATAGATTAGGTATGCTATTTATGTATTTGTAAAAACTGTTTCGAAAATATTGGAAATCGTATTTGCGAAAAATACTAACTTACCAAAAACGAAAGATACGTACAAACATGTTGACAAACATCTTGACAAATATCTGTGATACGTACAAATATGTTGACAAACATCTTGACAAATATCAGTTCCAAGAGCCATGGCCGTTGCCGGGACTAGCCGGAGAGGAGGTTATGGATCCGTTGAGCATGGAGTCGTCAGTGCCGTCCTCTGTGGCCTCATCCTTAGGATGCCGGCAGAAGGGGCAGTGTCCTTTCGTCACTAGTTGTATCTCGTAGTCCTCCATGTAGAACAGCTGTCAAGAGAAAACGCCTTACAGAAAAATCGCAGGTGGAAAAACACTAACTACTTTCTTTTTAACAGTGCTTATTTCAATGTGTTATGATATTTTGCAAAACATAGCAAATTTGACTGTTCTATACGAATAATGGAAAGGAGATTAACTTTGAACAATGTTGTAAAAGGTTGTTAGCATTTATTTGGTTTAATTAGTCGCACTTTTAATTTTTCTGTCACAAGGGCAGGACCATCTTGTCACAGTCGATTCAGTTGAAGATCGAGCCCTATATTCGTATAACATTCTAAACGGATCTTTGCTAACGCAGTCCCATCACTATCTCAGTTTCGTTATACATCTTCGCACCACTAATCTTGCTCATACATATGACATTGTAATGTTAAAATGACTTAAAGCTAACTTATAAGTATATGCCTTGCATTAGGTTGGTACTAAGAAGAGGTGTGTCATACACTACAACATATCTGACACAAATGCCCATAACTTTTCAGTTTTGCTACACATACTCCATAGCTCATTATCCTCGCACATCTCAGTTAAAAAGGCAGTCTAAAGTCCTTATTGCGGGTAATGCGGGTACATAACTGACGCAGTTTTCCATAGTTGTGTGCAAACTGCAAACTACAAACACTATGGAAAACTGCGTCAGCTATGCGAGCTAAGCTAAACTAACATAGCTTAGCTCTTGGTCTACAACCTGCAAGCTACTCATTGACCTCTCTGGACAGGCTTTCTCATACAAATGACAGCTAATTTTGTGTGCCAATTTGAAGCGCCATTACAAGTGTCGCGAGAACTAATTTTGACGTACAATAAATGGAGTAACCATGGGAGTAAGCGAGAAAGAAAATCACTAATTTTAGTTTCATGGACACTCGTATCTGCCTACAGTATGGCCTACAGCGCCAAAGTGGCGAAAATCAAGTAGGCACAAAAATATTATGACCGCAGCCAGTCCATTGTGTATAGAGGCAGGCCTGTTCATCTCCGCGAGTTTGCATCGAAAACAAAACACGCGCGACTACACCTCCTGAGATATCTAATCGACAGGACAACCATGAGCGAGCATTGAGGCACGCACGTGTATTCTTCACCCATTTGCATTGTAAAGACAATATAAACTATGTATGTAAAAACGGTGGTGTAATTACTAATTAATACTGTGCAGTATTTTAACTGCCTGAATAATAATAAACACAAAATATAATTCAAATTCAAATTCAAATTCAAATTTTTTATTGCATATTAACGGTCTTATTCATAATCATTTTTCACATTTTATCAAATGCTTATTAGAGGTTTATAAAACGTTTGATAAAAATTGTTATTCATAATCGTCATTTAGCGCTAAAATCCTCTTATAACTGTGTGATAAGTTATCGAGAGCTCGGGCCTTGTTTAAAGCTCTAATAAACCTATTTTAACCTAACTTTTATAAATGTCATTTCATATGAATGTCACTTCGTTGGTTTATTTATTCAAAATATCCTTGCTGTGATCCTTGCTTGTGAAAATGAATGCTATAAATGCAATTGTGCATTTAGCCAATAATGCCGACCCAGCGCGACGTAGAAAGCTCTACCGCCAACGAAGCAACCCATTCGATTTGCGGGACCTAAATTTTAAAATAAAATATAGGTTCAATAAGGACACAGTGCGCACCATCATAGATTTGGTGGAAGATGATCTGGTTCAGAGCGCTAGAGGTGGTGGCACGTGTCCTGAACTGCAAGTTTTAGTGGCCATAAGATGTTGGGGACGTCGTGAGGTAAGCACAAAAAAGTGTTTTATTTTATCCCTTTGTCGTGGCTGCTATAATTATTTTCATACATTTTCAGGTACAAGATGATGCTGGTGACCTCCATGGCCTAAGTCAGCCGACAGTGAGCCGGATATGCGCCAGAGTCGCGCATGCAATCGCGAATAAGGCAAATTCCTTCATCAAAATGCCTATCACTATAGGAGAGCAGGAAAGAATTAGTGCCAAATTTAGAGCAATTAAAAATTTTCCTGGGGTGATAGGAGCCATAGATTGCACCCACATTAAAATTAAAAAAACCGGAGGTGACATGGCCCAGTACTATATTAATAGAAAAGGCTATTATTCCCTGAATGTTCAGGTAAAATATATTTTGATTTTATACAGTTTACAACAGAGAAAGATTTGTTTTAATAATGTCTATAATTTTTACTTTGTATGATCTAAATTTTAGCAACATTCAACACTATATTATTGGATGGATTACCTACAGGATACTGTTTTTTTTATTTTAGGTTGTCTGTGATGCTGACCTCAAAATAATGGATATAGTGGCTAGATGGCGAGGCAGTACACATGACAGTCGAATTTTTATGGAGAGCAATATAAAACAACGATTTGAGGATAGGCAGTTTAGAGGACGCCTTATTGGCGATTCGGGCTACCCTCTTCTGCCATATCTATTTACACCTATTTTAAGGCCTAGTCGTCCAGAAGAAGAAGCATACAATAATGCTCACATCTCAACTAGGAACACTGTTGAAAGGTGTTTTGGGGTGTGGAAGCAGCGGTTCCAATGCCTACTCCATGGCTTACCAGTAAGCCTCCAAAATGGAAAAGCTGTGATCATAGCATTGGCTGTATTACATAATATAGCCATTGATATGAATGACACATTGTTAGGTAAATGTTATCAATTTGACTGTACATAAGGAATACAAATCTTTATGACAAAATGTTGACAAATTCATAATATTTTTCAGAACAACATATGGAGCAGGTCCCTGTAACTCCGCAACTTTCGACGGAGAACAGTGTTCACGACAACCGACCTTCATTGTTGAGGCGTAGGTCGCAGTTGATACTACAAAATTTTATAAATCAACATTTTTGAATGGTACTAAAATACATTTTGATAAATTCCAACGATTTACTTTTATGTAATGTCATTTGAGTTCATGAAAATGTTGTATTTTAATTTTTCAGATACTGTTCCTGGCATCTTAATGAAAATAAAAAGAATATTTGATTGAAAAATACCTGTATTTCAATTTTCAGTCCAATTTGTTACTATCACAAAAACAAAACCTGTAGTTCTCTTTAAAAAAGCAATTATTCTGCAAAAATTCAAAACAAATTACTTTATATCACTAATTTAAGTACAATTAGTTTCAACAAACTTACTTATTAAAAATCACAGTTCAATTCTTTAAAACAAAGAAATTGCTTAAGTATAAACGTTTCTATTCGGAGGTTATCAACCTTCTACATTTAAAACAAAATAACCATAATTTACACTATTATTATAAAGGCGAATGTTTGTGACTAGGCATATGTGTATTTACTTTATATCACTAATTTAAGTACAATTATTAAACTTACTTACTAAAAATCACAGTTCAATTCTTATAAACAAATAAATTGCTAAAACAGATAGATTATATAGTCTCGAATAACATATAGGCTTCTTTTTATCCTGGAAAAATGCACAGATCCTGTAGGTTACAGAAATAGTAGTCTACGCAGGCGGAGTCGTGGGCAACAGCTAGTTAATAGTAATCTCAAACTCTTATTAAGTTATGACTAGTAAACATATTCATAGCCGTCTAAATATATTGCAGAAACACAATCAAAATGCGGATTGGAACTGCATAAAATACAAATTAAAAACAAACAGAAGTAAGGGAGGAACTAACTTATTATTTAGAATCTGTTAGTACTTGAAAAACTTTAACATCAAAAGACTTATTATTCTTTATTAATGTGAGTGTAATATTTAAGTTTTTCCTGTAATAATTGATGCTCAAGATCCAAGTTTCTCCCTTTCTTCCGTTCGTTTTCCATTTGAACTTCATGCAGTTCAATCCGGCATTTTGATTCTGTTTCTGCAATTTCGGAAATCCTAACTTTGCTTAAATCAATTAAGCCTTCTTTGTTTAACAGTTTCCTTTTTTTTTTGATTGCTGGTGCTTTAAAATTAGGTTTTGCTTTATTTTCTTTTGCCTCTACTTTTTTATTTTCTTTATCTTCCAATATGCCTCTAGTAGTACAAGCATGTGTATCTTCTATTTCTTCATCAAGTACCACCAATTCATATTGGATTTCTTCATTATTTATCAATTCCTGATCTTGCGTATTTTGAGTTGATTCCTCCTCTTGAATGTTAATTAATTCACTTTTATTTGAGTCCGAGTCAAATCTGTTAACATCGACTACAAATTCATTGGGCAACCAAGATGCTATATCATCAGCCCTATCGTCAGGCACTGATAATGGTGGACCACCGCCAGTTTTAATTTGAGCCTGCCTAGCAATGGTCTTGTCTTTCTTCGCACTGATTTTTATGAGGCTCCATTGCGATTTTAACTGGGTAATGGAGCGGTTCATACCAGCGCACATTGAATTAAACCTGAAAAAGAAATGACAGGATTTTGAATTACAGGTAAAGGCAAAATTTTATATTGAAGGCAGAAATCAAAAGATGTACCAACGTTGTTTGTAAATCAGCCCAAGCCGCAACCTTCCGTTTATTCGTGTTAGTGTCTGTATTTTTATTTTCGATTGCATTTACTCTTTCTTTCACCAACTCTTTCAGCAAATACTGAAAAGCAAACACTAGGCGTCAAACATAAATAAAACCATGCTACAAAAATTAGTAGGCACTTTATCAGGCTAAAAATAAGTACTACCTTATCTTCCTCCAACCAGTGGGTCTAGTCAAAACGCACTTTAAAATCGCAAACCCATCGCAAACCAGTCGCAAACAAATAAACAAATCGCAAAAGAGGTCGATAACAAAAAAGGCTTAGTCAAACGGCAAAAAATCGAATCGCAAAGCCCTACCTATCGATAATCGAAAGACTGGATTGAAATTTCCCATACAAAGGCTTAGCCAACATGCATTTAAGACTCAATCAAAATCGAATCGAATCGCAACACCCGCCATTTTCATTGCGATTACTAAAACCCCGGTGATAAGCTTCGATTAGATCGAAAACCAATAGGGTGAGTTGCACCACCTAACTTTGACCGTAACTATGACGTTAACCGGTGTTTTTTGTATGGAGTTTGACAGATTTTAGACGTTTGTCAAAGTTAAACTAAGATGGTGCAACCCACCCTAAGGCTGTTTTTTGACAAATCCGTATCGCGATGTCGTTTTGACAGTTAGTTTGACGGCAATGCATAGACGTAAACAGAGAGCAGAAAGAAGGAAGAAACTAATTAAAAAAAAAAAAGCTAGAAAAAGTAAAAACAATCGCAAAGTCATAGACATTTTTTAACTTTTATTCGATTTTGAATGAACTTTTATATCGCCGCGTCGTTGGTGGTTCAATGTGCATTTTGGCTGCCATTTTCCGATCGAATCGAATCACTGGTGACGCGGCGACTGACATTAGTGAAAACTTCCCATTGGTTTGCGATGGCATTTTGACTAGACCCACAGTTTTCTGATCGTTGCCTTTTAGGCGGTCTGTTCTCCTTCGTCATGGACATAATTAGTATCCGATGTAACTAGCCGGGTCGTCGTAAGAGCTTATTGCAGAGTACAGGGTAAGAGGTACAGAATCCAGAACATACAATCCCAAGTTTTATAAAAGTTTGATAAAACTTGGGAGTTGATCGAAAAAACCGAAAACTTTATTAAATTTTCGTGCCAAATGTCAATGTCAGTAAGTAAAACGTCACAGCTGCCAATTTTTTGTTTTTTTTTTCTGCGATTTGTCTATGATTTTACATGGTCCATCAAGTTAAATCACCAAAAAAGCTGTTTTCGTTCATTCTTTTTGTATAGTCTGTGGAAAGAAAATATTAAACTCTGTTTTAGCTATCAAAGGTTTGTAAACGATTATGAATAACGTTTTTTATCAGAGGTTTATAAGAGTGTTTTAAGCCTATCAAACGTTTTAGCTAATGTAGGTTTTAAACCTATATTAGCATTTTATTATGAATAAGACCGTAAGTGTTTACAATTGGGTCTTAATCTAAACAATGAGCTTATAACTTAATAACCCGTTAATGGGTATTGCAATATTAGTGGTGAGAGAGGACTAGTCTAAACTTAGGTCTAGCAACTTACATTATGAGATGCCTTATCTTAAAAGAGTTTGTTTACTATTAAAGAATTCATCTAATGTATAAAAGCAGTTGGTAATTAAATATTTTTTTAATTGGTTCTTGAAAATTTTGAATTTAGTTTGGTTTTTTATCTCTATAGGTATTTTATTATAAATTTTTACTGACATAAATAGTGGGCTGCAGTTAAGTTTTTTAATTCTAGATTGTGGCAGAAAGAGTTTATCTTTATGTCGGGTGTTTAAATTATGAGTGTCTTTCCTCTTTAAGAAGAAGTACATATTTTTAAAGACGAATGTGCATATTTCCAGAATGTATATCGATGTGAGCGTGAGGATATTAAATTTTTTAAAAAATGGTCTGCAACTTTGGGTATTTTTAATTTGGGCCATAATTCGTATACATTTCTTTTGTTGTAAGAACAGATCATTAACATTGACGCTATTCCCCCATAGGATTATGCCATATTTGAGCCATGAGAAAGCATACGCGTAATAAGCTGAAAGGGCTGTCTTCATATTGGTACTTTGGTTAATTTGGAAAAGGGCATAAGTAAAACGAGATAGCTTGGTTTGAATTTTCTCTATGTGAGATTTCCAATTTAAGTGACTGTCAATATTTATTCCTAGTAGGTTTAACGTGTCTACGGTTTCTATTTTTTCATTGTGGTATTTGATAGATATGTTTAATGGTGATTTATTATAAGATCGATATTCCATTATTTTAGTTTTTTTTAAGTTTATTCTGAGATTGTGATTTTCAAGCCATGCAATTACGTTTTTTAATGTATCGTTAATTAGGGTTTCATGGTTGGTTTTATCATCAGATTTAATAAGTATTGATATATCGTCTGCGAACAGTACCGGTAGTGTTAATTCTTTGTTTAAGCATTTCGGGAGGTCGTTAATGTACAGAAGAAAAAGTACGCAGCCTAACACGCTTCCTTGAGGGATAGATCCATTTAGGTGTTTCACCGCTGACTGTACTTTTTCTAGCTCGTTGGTTTCTCTATTGTAATAATCGATCTGAACAATTTGTTTTCGGTTGTGTAAATATGATTTAAACCAGCTGTATGCTGGGCCGCGTATGCCCGAGCCATTTAGTTTCTGGAGTAGACGGTCATACGGTACTCGATCGTATGCCTTGCTCATATCGAGCAGAAGACCTATAGCATGTTTTTTGTCATTAATGAGTTGAAGGGCTGTTTGAGTGTATTTGAATACTGCAAGGGTAGTAGATCTGGATTTTCTAAAGCCGTTTTGACTGTCATCTAGAATGTTGTATTTTTCTAAAAAGGAGTAAAGTCTTACACACATAGCTTTTTCAAAGATTTTCGAGAAGGTGGGTAATAGTGCTATTGGCCTGTAATTGGAGGGGTCGTTTGGGTCGTCTTTCTTATGTAATGGCTTTATCAATGCTATTTTGAGCAGATCCGGAAAACGCCCATCTTGAAAGCTTTGGTTTACTAATAATGTAAGAGGGGTACATAGTTCGATAGCACATTTTTTAAGGAGGATAGGAGGCACATCGTCTAATCCAGAGCTGTATTTATTTTTTAGTTGTTTTATTATGGCAAGAATTTCGTTTTTATTTACAGGGCTCAGGTACATTGAACAAGTTGGAGAGTTAATTACGGTCTGATTATTATTAATAATGTTTCTATTGCTGTTATCCCGGGGTGTTTCGCTTGTCGAAGCAAAGTAATCATTGAAGGTCTGTGATATTTCGGTTGGGCACTTTATTTTCTTATTTTCAATTGTAAGTTCGATGTTTTTATGGTGTTTTACTTTTGTTTTACCGGTTTTAGTGTTAATAATATTCCACATAGTTTTTATTTTATTATCCGAGGTATCCATTTGTTTTATGTATTGCAATCTTTTTGATATTTTTATACTACGCTTCAAGATTTTGCTGAACAATTTGTAATGCTCTTTAATAACATCGCTTTTTGTTTCATTTATAATCGTTTTAAGGATACGCTTATGCTTGCAGGATTTTTTTAAACCAGTTGTTAGCCAGGTTTTAGTAGTATTCATTTTTATTTTTATTTTAGTTATTGGGATGAATTTATTTAAATTATCTGTTATTACCTTAAGAAATGAGTTGTAATTTTGGTTTATGTTTTGATTTTTATTTATTATATTTTCCCAGTTTATATCTTTTAATGAATTTTGAAATAAGTCTATTTGTTTTTTTGTAAATAATCTCTTTCGTATGTGGTATAGGACTTTTTGAGCGTGCAAGTTTAGTGAGTTTAGTTGTATACAAGTAGCTTTATGATCAGATAGTCCGTAGTCATTTACATTGACCGTTTTAATCAACTGTGCGTAGTTAGTGAAAATCAGATCGATGCAAGTCGCAGATTTGTTAGTCACTCTTGTAGGTTCTTTTACTATTTGGAGTAGGTTAAAAGATCTCATGTAATTAAGAAATTCTCGTGATTGTTGAGAGTTTTCTTTAACATTTATATTAAAATCTCCTCCCAAGATTATATTTTTATTTTTGTCTTTAGATCTTAGTTTAATTAGTAGTTGGTTCATTTGTTTATAAAATATATCTATATGGCGATCGGCTCTATATAATCCTACTAAAACAATGTTGAGTCATGCTTTATCATGTATTTCTCCGCCATTTTCCGCAGTTTAGCACCTCACGTGACACATCATTTTACCGAAGTCAGCCCTATGACTTCGGCGCAGTACCGATCACTGACGTTTTCAACAAAATGGTGCTCGATTGTTGAGACAAGCTAAATTACGCCATATAGTTAATGACATTGAGCATACATTTTTTTAAATACCTTCGCTAAGATAACCTTATGTACGTAGTACTTATTATTATTCTGTGATAGAGGTCAGTGAAGCTACTGTACTCACGTGGCGGCAATGGCGGCAAGCCACACACGGCAGCTCGGGCAGCATATTGCGGTACAGTTTCGGCGGCAGCGGCGGTCGCGTCACGCACACCACGCAGCCCGGACTTAGCTGCAACAGTGCCTGTCGACTGCACATCACCACGCCGCTCTCGTCATCCTGGAGGTAGGGAAACGATGTTATAATAAATATCTTTTTGAACCATTTCAAACAGCGCCATCTAGCCCCAAAGTAAGCAACTAATATGCTTGTGTTATGGGTGCTAGCTTAACGGATAATTTAACTACATATTTTTTTTTAAATAACTAAATAATATACATAGTCAAACCCAATATAGATGTCCAATACTGAACCGTCCCAGCTATAACATCGTCAGGACGGCGCTACAATCAATACTGGATTATTAGTTCCGACTCTTGCCACGCTGGACAACCATATAATTATGACATTTACAGGAGAGCATTACCATCTATCAATACGGGTTGTTTGTTTTTAATTTTGCCACATGACGTTCCAAAGTCGCTTGAATATTAATTTATCGATTATTTCATTGATTCAGGCTTTGCGTCGTCCTACTAAATAGCACAGTTGCGGTAAACACGCGTATTCTTCAACCATTGTAAATAAATTTTTCACTATGAAAATAAGAAAAAATACGGGTGTGGTGCGCTAGATGGCGAAACAGTAGCTTCTTGTAACAGTCAGCCCTATCGCATCGGCAAACATATTTCCAGCTTTGTCTAGGTCTATCCGCAGCACCTCAGCACCACCTGTGTCCTCGAAATCCTGCATCTCTGCGAGAGGAGAGCGCTGGATCAGCTCCATCGCTTCCCCGAACGAGATGCCTTCTAAAATGAAGCAAGTCTGACCTCATCAGCTTTGTCCAGGAAGGGGTCTGAGGCATCAGGATCACGGTCTATCCGCAGCACCTCAGCACCACCTGTGTCCACGAAATCCTGCGTCTCTGCGAGAAGAGATCGCTGGATCAGCTCCATCGCTTCCCCGAACGAGATGCCTTCTAAAATGAAGCAAGTCTGACCTCGTCAGCTTTGTCCAGGAAGGGGTCTGAGGCATCAGGATTACGGTCTATCCGCAGCACCTCAGCGCCGCCTGTGTCCTCGCGATCTTGTGTCTCCGGGAGAGGAGAGCGTTCGATCAGCTCCATCGCTTCTTCGAACGTGATGCCCTCTTCTGGCTCGAACTGCACTAGCGGCAACACCTCTGTGAACAAACAATGTTTTACTGAAATATTTACTACACATAAATAGACCAACGGCTGACTTGGTCGCTTCTTATAATATGTTTTGGCTGAGTGCTTAGGTATCCAACCAAGACGTGATCTGTAGCCTTATTCAGGTAACAAAACTTCAACGACAACAAATCGCTGAGTTGCTAATGTTTGAGTGTTTTCGGTACACGCTATCCATGAGTGCACACTGCACATGCACACTACAATAATGACGCTCGGATCAAACTCCCTGCACCCCGCGCTTCCCTCGACCAAAAATTGGTGGGGCGCGTCTTCGTGTTTGAAACGATCTATAGACGTTGATCGAGTAGTTACCATGTTACTCACTGTGCATATTCTATCGCATGTATCACGGGGAGTGCTCCGAAGAATTATCCGGACTTATTCCTGCCGCCACTTTTCGCCACCGATCTACCCGACAGCACTTCCACCCCCATCACTTAGATGGTTGGCAGTCCACAACAGTACGTTTCTCTAGAAACTTTCTGCCCCGTACAACCAAACTGTGGAATGGACTGTCGTCTGCGGTGTTTCCGGACGGATACGACCTGCAAGCTTTCAAGAGGAGAGCGTATCTTTACCTTAAAGGCCGGCAACGCACCTGTAACGCCCCTGGGTCTGCGGGTGTCTATGGGCGACGGTAATCACTTACCATCAGGTGATCCGTTTGCTCGTTTGCCTCCTATCACATAAAAAAAAAAAAAAAAAAAAAGAGTGGCCAGAGAGTGCGCTAGTGCGTGGCGGCAGTGCGGGCAGCGCGTGGCGCACAGCGACGGCGCGTGGCGGCGGCAGCGCCAGCACAGCGGCGCCACTTCTTCATCTCGCGTCTCGCCGCCGCGGCTCGCTCGGATCGTCAGTTAGACGCTGCTAGTCAGTTACCATGAGTGGCCAGGGAGTGCGCTAGTGCGTGGCGGCAGTGCGGGCAGTGCGTGGCGCACAGCGGCGGCGCGTGGCGGCGGCAGCGCCAGCACAGCGGCGCCACTTCTTCATCTCGCGTCTCGCCGCCGCGGCTCGCTCGGATCGTCAGTTAGACGCTGCTAGTCAGTTACCATGAGTGGCCAGGGAGTGCGCTAGTGCGTGGCGGCAGTGCGGGCAGTGCGTGGCGCACAGCGGCGGCGCGTGGCGGCGGCAGCGCCAGCACAGCGGCGCCACTTCTTCATCTCGCGTCTCGCCGCCGCGGCTCGCTCGGATCGTCAGTTAGACGCTGCTAGTCAGTTACCATGAGTGGCCAGGGAGTGCGCTAGTGCGTGGCGGCAGTGCGGGCAGTGCGTGGCGCACAGCGGCGGCGCGTGGCGGCGGCAGCGCCAGCACAGCGGCGCCACTTCTTCATCTCGCGTCTCGCCGCCGCAGCTCGCTCGAATCTTCAGTATCATTAGTTCGACGCTTTCCTATGGAACACAATAAAAAGACAGTTTCAGGACCTCCAGAACTATTACAGATTTACAATTTGATTTGATAAAAATTAAGATGGAACACATCCTGTATATTTGGTCCTTTTCATTTCTTACTCATATGACAAATATTTTTTTGAAAAATGAAATACATACGGTTATTCAATACATTTTTATTAAAATTTGTCTGTAATTGAAAAATAAAGACAAAAACACATTAAGCTATACATTTTTGTTGCAAAGTCGCCCTTATTACAACTGTATAAGATGCTGCAATGTTTAGCTTGACGTGCTGTCGTCTGTACATTAGTTTATAAAAATTTTGAATATACCTGAAACTTCTGTGGTATTTGCAGCGCTAAGATCTTGTCCAGCATCTGCCGGGCGAGCGTGTGCGCGTTCAGAGCCTTCGCTTGCTTCGCCAGGCACAAGTACAAACAGCTGGGTGGTGTTGAGGAAAATATTTCAAATATTCTAAAGTCTGTTCGCCGAGAGTTGATAAATATTATGAAATGTCTTGCAATAGCGACTGTCGCTTAATTATCGCATTCTGTATGGCGGGCGTCGTTTGTCACAACGCGCACTGAGTACCATGGTATGAGCCACGCAGCTGTCGTCAAGCGCCGGCCGGCGGGCGGCGGCGGCCACAGCGTGACCACTTTTAGTAGATTTCTACTTTTTTGGTAGATTTGAGGCAAAGAGAACGATGATTTAGTAGTGCGAAATCGTTTAGTAGGTTTTGGTAGATAATTGGTATTTTTAGAACATTTTTATAAATAGTAGTCCAAAATTAAATTGTAACCGAGCCGAGAATCCAGGCCAAAAAAAAAGGCCAGGCCAAATAATCTACCAACTTTTTCATTATATCGACAAAAATAATTAGCGGGCCGCAATTTATAAGGAGTTTAGAACCTCTGATATTTAATTTTTTTATCAACTCTCGGCGAACAGACTTTAGTGAATTTGATAAATTGATGGACGCTTTCCCACTCACACACAGGGTGGCCCGTAGGTGGATGATCAAACAAAAACGATTAATTCTACTGCTCTAATGCAAACACCTTTCCTATAGAAACAACAATATCCTAAATCTAAAAAATAAGTGACGTCCCCACGCTGTATAATTGGCTGATTACTGATGATAATTTGTATGAAAAGGTAGTTTTTTTTTTTTCATTTGAGCGTTAAAATCCCCAACCAATGGGTTAACCAGTCACTCTGTATGGTTCGTTTCAGCCAAATGACGTCCACTGACAAAGCTACTGACCAGTCCTGCGCTGCCCGCATCCAGGTTCTTCCCGCGACCTTCAGCAGATCGTCAGTCCACCTAATAGGAGGCCTACCCGCTACGACGCTACGTCTTTCGGCCCGTGGTTGCAACTCGAGAATAAAATATTTTTTAATATGTTTAAAGGATACAATTTAGAGACCCCAGGCGGCGGGCCCGAGTCAATCAGCGCTAGTACGTAACGCGCCGCGTTCAGCAACGCGTCGGGTTGGCTGAGCGAAAACGGCTCGTGCACGCAGCGGTGCACCGCCTCGTACGCGTGGTACACGCGCGCGAGACGCTCGTTGTGCGCGTACTGGCGGAGGCTGGACTCGCGCTCTCTGGAAACATGTTTGAATTTGGAACGGTAACAAAAGAATTTTACTAGCGTTCCATTAGAAGCAGAGTAAATTATGTACAAATGAGTAGGTTATCTTCATAGAAACGCACCGAGCGGTTTGTATGCGAGCGCGTCAATATACGTATGCGGCGCGCACGCACACACTGATAAAATTCGGCGCAACCACGACTGGCTCCCCGATAATCCACGCTAAACCCCTACTCATTTGTATTTCTCTGTTAGAGGCATGAGGAAGCGCTGTAGTGGCGCGACTATGGTGAGCTTGCCGCGTCACTACTTGTTTTACTACAATTTCTAGTAGCGCAACGCAGGTTTTTCACGGTAGTGGACTGCGATTGCGCTTCTAGGAATTGTATGAAAACTAGTAGTAGTAACGCTACAGTGGCGCCACTGCACTTGTTTGGCCGGCGTGGGAAGTATAAAAACTCATAAAAATCTTTTTTTTTTTGCAAATAGTCCGTATCCTCCATTTGCCTCTGGATTATATTTTGTGTTTCTACTATTATTTAGGCAGTTAAAGAATACTGCACAGTATTAATTACACTAACGTTTTTACATATAGTTTATTGTCTTTACAATGCAAATGGGTGAAGAATACACGTGCGTGCGTCAATACTTGCTCGTGATTGGGTACCGCGGTCCTGTCGATTAGGTACCGCAGGAGGGGTAGTCGCGCGTGTTTTGTTTTCGATGCAAGCTCGCGGAGATGAACAGGCCTGGTTGTACGTACTTGACGTCATGAGTGTGTAATGCAGAGGTTATACGTACTTGACGTCATGAGTGTGTAATGCAGAGGTTATACGTACTTGACGTCATGAGTGTGTAATGCAGAGATTATACGTACTTGACGTCATGAGTGTGTAATGCAGAGGTTATACGTACTTGACGTCATGAGTGTGTAATGCAGAGGTTATACGTACTTGACGTCATGAGTGTGTAATGCAGAGGTTATACGTACTTGACGTCATGAGTGTGTAATGCAGAGGTTATACGTACTTGACGTCATGAGTGTGTAATGCAGAGGTTATACGTACTTGACGTCATGAGTGTCAGCCCGCTCTAGACACTGCATGGCGAGGAGATGGTGCAAGTAGCCGGCGTCGCTGAACCTTTCCTCTGCCACCGCATTGCCTACCAGAATCGTGAATACGTGGACCGCTGTCTCAATCTCCCCAGCCATGTGGTAAGCTGCAGACAGTACAATACAGATACAGATTTAGAGTGGAGCGGTAAATTGAACCTATTTTTTTAAACGACGATGATGACTTTCTTCTTCTTCTTCAGTGAAACAGCCAATAATACAATAGGGTATTTGCCACCACCAATCAATGAGGGTTTTCGCGATTGAAAAATCCGCCAACCATGCAGCATTTGGACCTCCCGTCTACGTATTGCCATCTGGCGGATTTTTCAATCGCGAAAACCCTCATTGACGCACTTTTTAAAACTGTTAAACCCGGACTCTCCCATAGATTTTGTATGGCAATACTAACCAGTGACGTCACTATTTTGTACTTTTTTCAATTACAATGCAACCAAAAATCTTAATTTACAGCTAATTTAAAATTAAATTAAGTTTTTAAGACCAGAATGAAGTGCCCTTTTAAAAAAGTTGTGCTTTAGAATTATTGGGGAGTGGTGGCGAATACCCAATTATTTTCAGTTCTCCATAAAACATAGCATCAAAGCACAATGTGAATGTATGTAATAGGACGTCTAATTTTGATTTTAAAAATGTTTTGATCAATGTCACGACGTGTTTGTAACCTACATCTGAATAACCGTATCTTTCAAACATAATTACCAGGCCATAACTTACAAACTTCAAATTCCTTATGATATTAAACTGGACCATAGTCATTCAATAGCAACTTATCGATCTACAAGTTGTGTATGTCACCAAGTTATTGCCAAATCTTTAAATAAATAAAAAATTAAGTCAGACAAACCTTTCTGAGCTTCGACGAATTTGTTCTCGCGCGCCATGTGATGTGCGTAGGGCAGATACACGTCCCGTTTACATTCGGAGTGCTCGTGAGCGAGCGTGAATGCTCGTGACCATTCGCCCGCGGATATTGCCAGTTGTGCTACTTTCCTGGAGAGAAATTGTTGCATTTATGTATTTTTTATAAGTACAAAATTGGGGTCCAAACTGAATCTGTCACCACGATCACGTGATCAAAGGCGATATAAAGACACGCCTTGTAGTCCCAAATTAATGCGGCATGATGGAATGTAGTAAGACGTACACTCGACGTCACTTCAGAAGTTCAGACTATAAAATGATTGTTAGTTACTTTGCTTAGTTTGGGGCTAGCGGCACAGTGTAAAATGTCCAAGGATATTTATTTATTTTATTTTATTGTTGAAAGATACACATCAGATCTGTCATTTTTGTTGTAAAATAGCACCTAGTACAACCACATAAGGACGTGCTGCCATCTACCTGTCGTCGCCAAACCGCTGATACACGTCGGCTACGATAACGAGCTTGCTAGTAGAGACGTCCGCTGGTAGACGTCACATCATTGTTGTTGCAAAATAGCACCTACCACACCCACATAAGGACGTGTTGGCATCTACCAGTCGCCAGCTCACTAGTAGTTGACATAGCATTGGCATTGTTGTTGGAAAATGGCACCTACTACACTCAACATAAGTACGTGCTGTCATCTACCTATAGTCGCCGAGCCGCTGATACACGTCGGCGGCGGTGACGTCCACTGGTGCGTCATATCATTGTTGTTGCAAAATGGCACCTATTGCACTCACCATAAGGATGTGCTGCCATCTCCCTGCAGTCGCTGGCCCTACTCTGGTAGACGTCACAACATTATTGTTGAAAAATAGCAACTACTACAACCACATAAGGGCGTGCTGCCATCTACCTGTAGTCGCCGAGCCGCTGATACACGTCGGCGGCGGTGGCGTGCTCGCCGGCGGTCACTAGGGCTTCTGCGACGTATCGCAAAGACTCGCTGGAGCCTTTGTCCAGCTTGCGGGCTAGCTCGATCAACCTGCGGACACAATAACAATAAATATTAACCAGTAACTGCTGGATATAATTACGATCCCTCCGAAGACTCGTTGCCAGTGTGTTGTGCCAGGCGTTCTATAGAAACTAACTTGTACTGGGTGGCGCAAAAGTACTGGCACTAAAGAAAATACTTTTTTTTTTTTATATGACATTTTCTGTCATTTTGTTGTTGAAAATCGTGTAGTGAACAAATGTAAAATACACTGAAAATAAACATGGACCGTTTTACTCCCCAAGAACGTGGAATAATTGTGTCAATGTTCTTACGGAATAATTCATCAGTGATAAGAACACAACGTGAATTTCGTCGACGATTTCCCCACCGTCCGGCACCGATTGGTCGCACAATTCGACGCTTTGCCACACGCCTTGAAGCAACTGGCTCAACATTGGATAGACCTAAGTCTGGGAGACCAAGAACAGGCCGTTCAGCTGAAAATATCGATGCTGTGCGCGAAGATGTGGAAGAGTGTCCAGAAACATCAACGAGGCGACGTGCCACGCAATTGGGCATTTCCAGACGGACCCTGCAGCGTATTTTGGTGAAAGACTTAAAGATGTTCCCGTATAAAACTCAAATGACTCATCAGCTGCTGCCTGCTGACCACCGAGCTCGTCTAGATTACTGCCAGCGCGTCATAAACCTCAACCTTGAAGAGGATGATTTTCCTTCAAAATTGGTTATGAGTGACGAAGCGCATTTCCATCTCTCAGGGCATGTCAATAAGCAGAATACTCGGTTCTGGGGCACTGAAAATCCGCGCATTATTCAAGAAACACCTCTACACCCACTAAAAGTTACTGTATGGTGTGGCATCTGTGTTGACAGAGTGATCGGACCCTATTTTTTCGAAGACGCTGGAGGCAATGCGATAACTGTCACTGGAGAACGCTACAGAACCATGTTACGTGAGTTTTTGATACCCAGTTTGGACGAATTGGGGCTGGAGCACATCTGGTTTCAACAAGACGGCGCTACGGCACACACAGCGCGCGACACTATGGACTTAGTGAGGGACGCTTTTCCAGGCCGAGTTATCTCTCGTTTTGGCGATTTGCCTTGGCCTGCAAGATCACCCGATCTGACCAGTCCAGACTTCTTTCTTTGGGGTTTTTTGAAATCTCGGGTGTATGTGAACAAGCCACAGACTCTCGCAGCTCTAAAAGAAAACATTCGTCAAGAAATAACGAACATATCGCAGGAAGTGTTACGGCAAGTTATGCAAAATGTCATAAATAGGGCTCAAATGTGTATCAACTCTGGAGGTCACCATTTAAAAGACATCATCTTTAAATCCTAATGGTACGAAATTTAATGGCACAAATATACATTTAAAAAAACCTAAATCTAGTTTTCTAATTTAGAAAAAATGTTATAGCTGAACCAAATAGGGTCTTTACTTTTGCGCCACCAGTATAATCGTGACTTTCTTTCTCACTTAGCAAGACGGCAACAATAGATGGCACAGCAGACAACATTTTTGTTGCTATTTGCTCTTTCGCCTGAACATGCTTGTGGATACAAGTCTTAAGATACGAGGCACGAACTACAATAATATTACACTCACATGTCCCGACGACCGCTTTCGGCCATGAGCTGTGCCGCCTTCTGCACGTCGCCAGCAGCCAGATACATCTCTGCATCTGCTCGCGGCTCGTTCACGTGGCGCGCCCACTCCGCAAGAAGTTGCAAAATAGCACCTACTACACCCACATAAGAGTCAGCCTATAGCTACACTCACATGTCCCGACGACCGCTTTCGGCCATGAGCTGTGCCGCCTTCTGCACGTCGCCAGCCGCCAGATACATCTCAGTGGCGGCTCGCGGCTCGTTCACGTGGCGCACCTACTTCGCGAGAAGTTGAAAAATAGCATCTACTACACCCACATAAGAGACAGCCTATAGCTACACTCACATGTCCCGACGACCGCTTTCGGCCATGAGCTGTGCCGCCTTCTGCACGTCGCCAGCCGCCAGATACATCTCAGCGGCGGCTCGCGGCTCATTCACGTGGCGCACCTACTTCGCGAGAAGTTACAAAATAGCATCTACTACACCCACATAAGACACAGCCTATAGCTACACTCACATGTCCCGGCGGCCGCTCTCGGCCATAAGTTGTGCCGCCTTCGGCACGTCGCCAGCCGCCAGATACATCTCTGCATCTGCTCGCGGCTCATTCACGTGGCGCACCTACTCCGCAAGAAGTTGCAAAATAGCACCTACTACACCCACATAAGAGACAGCCTATAGCTACACAGCTACACTCACATGTCCCGACGACCGCTCTCGGCCATAAGCTGTGAGGCCTTCTGTACGTCGCCAGCCGCCAGATACATCTCAGCGGCGGCTCGCGGCTCGTTCACGTGGCGCACCTACTTCGCGAGAAGTTGCAAAAAAGCATCTACTACACCCACAGAAGAGACAACCTATAGCTACACTCACATGTCCCGACGACCGCTTTCGGCCATGAGCTGGGCCGCCTTCTGCACGTCGCCAGCCGCCAGATACATCTCAGCGGCGGCTCGCGGCTCTTTCACGTGGCGCGCCCACTTCGCAAGAAGTACAATTGATGACACAGCAGACTACACTTTTTTGCAAATAGCACCTACTACACCCTCATAAAACTGTTGCACCACACAAAAATAATAATGTTCTTACGGCGCAACGTTGCCAGTGTGTTGTGATAGGCGTTCTATAGAATAATGATTTGTATCTTCTTATCTTTTACGACGAAGACTCGCTTATCGCCTTAGTTACTCACATGTCCCGACGACCGCTCTCGGCCATAAGTTGTGCCGCCTTCTGTACGTCGCCAGCCGCCAGATACATCTCAGCGGCGCACGGTGGATCGAAATGGCATTAAAGTGGACATAGGGATTTTTTCCGGAAAATCGAATTTTAAAAATTGCCAATCGATAGTCCTTTGCTCACTCATTACGACATGTCATATCACATTTTTCTCTAAACCTGATACTTTAGCTTAAAAAAAATAATTTGTGTTTTTTTTGTATGAAACGAGACATAAAGTGCTAATTTTCTCCGAAGACCTGCTAGATCGTGACTTGAAACAACCTAGGTCGGTATAACTGCATTATTTATTAATATTCTAAGCTATTTCCAGCTGCTCCAAACCGCAACTTAGCCTGTTAAACGATTCCGAAAAAAATTAAAAATTGACTCTTCTTGTAATTGTATTTTAGTTCTTTTTTTTAGAAAAAGCTTCGATTACGGTACTAGAAAGTGATTTTATCGTTAGGTGACATTGTTATCTATTCTCAAAACCTGTTAAACCCTTTCTTTCCTATCAGCACATGACTTTAAAACAACAATGAAGTTACTCATACCTCGTAAATAACGTGTTTTGCGAATAAGCAGATAATGGTCAGGGGTGGGGGTAAAAAACAGATAAGGATTGTTTATTTTTTTTAAATTTAGTTTGGGCTGTGTAACGTCCCCAATAACATTCAACTTTAAATGCGGTTTTTAACATGTAATTACAATGGAAGCTATTGTGAATAATATAGATTTGTTCGTAGTCTTAAGAAATACCTTAAAACCTTTCATGGACAGTGAGGAACTTTATAATCACCTTTAGCAGAAAATGGTACATTTGTCAGAAGAAAACAGTGTTAAGTTAAAAAAAGTTTGCCGGAATTTTTGTACTAATCTTAATGGACGATGGACAACCTGTCATCTATCTCTTCCCCAATTTTTAAGAAGAAACAGTGATTGCCTTGAATCTCCAATTAACTGGGTCTGGCAACTAGTTTTTGATGAAGACAAAATTGAGGAAAATGTTGGTTCAATTACTGAACCTAGTGAAAAAACAACGTCAAATATAGATGCTATTACAGAAAACAATTTCTACACTACATGCTTCGACTACTTCCTTTATCCCGAGGAAACCGTTACATAAATTAACTCAGAAACAGAAAAAAAGATGAATTACACGTTACATAAATTAACTCAGAAACAGAACATTTTCCTCAATTTTGTCTTCATCAAAAACTAGTTGCCAGACCCAGTTAATTGGAGATTCAAGCCAATCACTGTTTCTTCTTAAAAATTGGGGAAGAGATAGATGACAGTTTGTCCATCATCAAGAAGAATAATGGTGTAAAAATCACTTTGATTTTTGGGTATTTCACGTTCTTTGAATTTGTGATTTCTTATTGTAAAATGCTTAAATCTAAGAATTTTCTCAACTAACTATTTGCCTAAAGACCTATGCTATAGGATATAAATGTTTGTTATATCGTTTTCACAGTATTTTTATAAAAAAAATCAGCTTGTAAACTGACGCTAAAATGGAAATTTGAAAACCTGTGAGGACTTATCTTGATAGAATTCTTAAATTAATACTATACTAATCGAAATATTATCTCAACTAACTATTTAGACGACGAAATTGCCTAATTATTTATGCCTATAACATATTTGTAATGTAACTGGTTAATGATTGTAACGGGTTAAAAAAGTACTTATCGGGTTAAAAAAGTACTTATCGGGTTAAAAAAGTAATATGTCGGCCGTTTGGTGTAGTGGTTCGGAACGGACTACTATTCCGGAGGTAGCGGGTTCGATACCCGCACAGTACAAACATTTGTGTGCATGAACATATTTGTTTGTATTGGACTGGGTGTTTTCTATGTATAATAAGTATGTATTTACAACAAAAAAAAGTATTTAAGTATGTTTATATCCGTTGTCTAGTACCCATAGTACAAGCTTTGCTTAGTTTGGGACTAGAAGCGCAGTGTAAAATGTCTAAGGATATTTATCATTTATTTATTTTATTATTTACTGTTTTTGCGCCAAACGGCGTAAACGCTCTTAACACTGTTTTCTTCTGACAAATGTACCATTTTCTGCTAAAGGTGATTATAAAGTTCCTCACTGTCCATGAAAGGTTTTAAGGTATTTCTTAAGACTACGAACAAATCTATATTATTCACAATAGCTTCCATTGTAATTACATGTTAAAAACCGCATTTAAAGTTGAATGTTATTGGGGACGTTACACAGCCCAAACTAAATTTAAAAAAAATAAACAATCCTTATCTGTTTTTTACCCCCACCCCTGACCATTATCTGCTTATTCGCAAAACACGTTATTTACGAGGTATGAGTAACTTCATTGTTGTTTTAAAGTCATGTGCTGATAGGAAAGAAAGGGTTTAACAGGTTTTGAGAATAGATAACAATGTCACCTAACGATAAAATAACTTTCTAGTACCGTAATCGAAGCTTTTTCTAAAAAAAAGAACTAAAATACAATTACAAGAAGAGTCAATTTTTAATTTTTTTCGGAATCGTTTAACAGGCTAAGTTGCGGTTTGGAGCAGCTGGAAATAGCTTAGAATATTAATAAATAATGCAGTTATACCGACCTAGGTTGTTTCAAGTCACGATCTAGCAGGTCTTCGGAGAAAATTAGCACTTTATGTCTCGTTTCATACAAAAAAAACACAAATTATTTTTTTTAAGCTAAAGTATCAGGTTTAGAGAAAAATGTGATATGACATGTCGTGATGAGTGAGCAAAGGACTATCGATTGGCAATTTTTAAAATTCGATTTTCCGGAAAAAATCCCTATGTCCACTTTAATGCCATTTCGATTAGGGTTTCTGATTTCTCGACCTATTTTTTTTCTCGAGTTTCGGGAATTCTCGAGGCGAAAGTCTCGAGTTTTCTCGGGTCTCGAGTCTTTAAATTAAAACTGTTGAAATCGGTTGAAATTTAATAAAAACACAGGTTTTTTAATCTAATATACCTACTTTAATGCACAACAATCAATATTAGAATTTAGTACCACTTATTTTGGTAAGAAAACAAACAAAAAATGAAATTTTCTTTCATAATTATTATTAACTAATAATCATAACTTAGTTATTAACTAAAGGAACAAAAGTCATAAAGTCGCGTGTACTTTAAGGATAAATAACAATAAAAATCTGGAGCTACAATTGAATCACTTGTTTTTCAAAGGACACAAGTCCAAATAGCAAAATTACGATAAATAGTTTTTTTTTTATAAACAAATAAACACTTTTTAATATTTTTTTTTAATTTCTTTAGGATAACGATTTGAATAAACTTTACGAGGAGGCACGAGTACCTAACCTAACAGACAGTTAACAAATTTTTCGGTCTTTAAATCAGTCAGAGTTAAACATACATAATGAATAGGTATAGCATACTCGTAGATAAACATTATTACTTAGTTTCGATTGAGATCATTAATTGCAAATCAAATCAGTTAAAAAAAGGAAGACTAGGCCAGTCTAAAAGCAACGTTAACCTATTAAATAATTAAAAACTTACTTTTGTCTACGAAAACAGGCTTTCAAGACTATTAAAGCTTCAAAATCGAAACTCGAGAATTCTCGAGCTCCGGTAATTTTTTTCTCGTCTCGAGTGAAGCCAAATTTCTCGAGTTTTCTCGAGTTCGAGAAGGCTCGAGCAGAAACCCTAATTTCGATCCACCGTGCGGCGGCTCGCGGCTCGTTCACGAGGCGAGCTCACTTCGCAAGAAGTACAAATGACGACAAAGCAGACTACACTTTTTTGCAAATAGCACCTACTACACCCTCATAAAACTGTTGCACCACAGAAAAATAATAATGTTCTTACGGCGCAACGTTGCCAGTGTGTTGTGATAGGCGTTCTATAGAATAATTATTTGTATCTTCTTATCTTTTACGACGAAGACTTGCTTATCGCCTTAGTTACTCACATGTCCCGACGACCGCTCTCGGCCATAAGTTGTGCCGCCTTCTGTACGTCGCCAGCCGCCAGATACATCTCAGCGGCGGCTCGCGGCTCGTTCACGTGGCGAGCCCACTCCGCGAGAAGTTGCAAAATAGCACCTACTACACCCTCATAAGACACAGCCTATAGCTACACTCACATGTCCCGACGGCCGCTCTCGGCCATAAGTTGTGCCGCCTTCTGTACGTCGCCAGCCGCCAGATACATCTCAGCGGCGGCTCGCGGCTCGTTCACGTGGCGAGCCCACTCCGCGAGAAGTTGCAAAATAGCACCTACTACACCCTCATAAGACACAGCCTATAGCTACACTCACATGTCCCGACGGCCGCTCTCGGCCATAAGCTGTGCCGCCTTCTGTACGTCACCAGCCGCCAGATACATCTTAGCGGCGGCTCGCGGCTCGTTCACGTGGCGCGCCCACTCCGCGCGGCGCCGCGCCAGCGCCGCCAGGCCTTCGCCCTCGCCCACGTACTCCTGGAATAAATATACTTGGAAATGTGTACACACTGCAGGACCCATGCTAGATTGCTTTGCTTAAAAGCCAATGTCGCAAACAATTGTATATTGGTCCGAACACGATTTGTCTTTTTGTAAAGGCTGATTTACACGTATTATGGGCAAGGCTTGTCACTTGACACGTTTTGACAAGCAGTTTCATAGGACACAAGAGCTTGACTACTTAAATACGCTTGGTCATACTTAGACCTAAAATTAAGTCATAATTTAGTTATCTACTTAACTACTTACTGAATGCGCTGTGAATATACTACGTTTACTTGCACGAGTTAAGTCAGCGCAGCGTGTTGAGTGTTTATAAGTAATGTATGTGCAAGAGTGTTTATAAGTAACTAGCTGACCCGGCGAACTTTGTTCCGCCTTAATGGCAATAAATAAGCAGACTTTTTTTTATTTCGAACGGGATAAAAAGTATCCTATGTCCTTCTCCTGGCTCTAAACTACCTCCCTGACAATTTTCAGCTAAATCGGTTCAGCCGTTCTTGAGTTATAAGTGGAGTAACTAACACGACTTTCTTTTATATATATAGATGTATGTGCAAGAGTGTTTATAAGTAATGTATGTATGCCTACCATCTATTGGTAGGCATACATACATTACTTATAAACACTCTTACACTATGCCTAGTCCCAAACTTAGAGCTTGTAGTTAGATCAGTATCCATAGTCCACAACGGATCGGATACTTTTGTCATATTTTTTTAAATACTAGGTGTAACTTTAAAACAATTTGCTGCCTAAAAACTACCGTGCCCTATTTACCTATCTTCCGACCACAATGTGTATTTATTTTATTTTATTTGTTTAACAGTGTTTCAACAGCATTCAAATGTACATACATGTGCAGGAAGACACAACTTGAACTTGTTGTGTAGCTTACCTGTGCCTTGCAAACTAAACAAACACAAATCAAACATGAACATGACCGAGGAAACTCTGTGCAGATTCTGCCACACAGAAGAAGAAACGGCCATGCATGTTCTTTGCTCATGCGGCCCGCTTATGAGCAAAATAAGTATCCATCTCGGGCGACACATCATGCACCCGGATGAGATAGCAGATATCACGCTCCAAAAAATCTGGAAATTTATAGACTCAACGGGACTAAGCAGTGAACTCTAAACACAAGGACTGCCACAATAGATCAAACCTGGTCGAGCTGGCGCAAATGAAGGCCCAAGAAACCAATAATAATAATAATAAGCCCCGCAGGGCAGCTTTGTGGCGAGCTGTTGGTGAGTAGCGACACCACGGGGCCAGTTGTTAACCCGAGTGCTCCCGAGAGTCGGTCAAGACCCTCGTCTTCGGCTTGCCGAAGTGGAATCCGAGAGGGTCTGCAGGACTTTCACCTCTGGCTTGCCTTAACCGGCCGGCCAGAGTGGAGCCGCTAGAGCTATATGCTCCAGGGGTGGAAGTGTTAAAGGGCATAACGCCGCGAGTAACCTCGGAGAAAGCGCAGCACACCTCTCTACACCCCTGAGCTGGCAGACGCCAATGTTGCCCCTCAGTCCGGTCTATACGACCCATGACGCCAGGGGGGGGCCCATTTAGTCGCTGGCTAGTCACCGCCTGCCATTTTTTCAGTCCGAGACTATGAACCAGGCAGGTGACCCGTAGTCTCCATCCATAGCCCAGTAACCAGTCCATCCATCCTTCATCCATAACCCTAGTCCATTCTCCAATAACTGCAATAGCTCCTGTGCACAGGCTGGGGCTGGTCTCTGGCTACATCCCATGATATAGTCAGAGACTAGATCCAGCATGTGCACCACTTTCACTTTTGTCGATTATTTTGCGCTTAAAACGGCCTCTACGTGTTGGATCTGTATCCCCACGCAAGCCTTATAAAGGACCGGGCCACTTTTGACCCGTGAGCTCCAAAGCGTACAAACATAATAATAATAATACCTGTGCCTTGTTGAACATTCGCAGGTCGACGTACAGGTTCAGAGCGCGCTCGTCTCGGCCCACGCTGTGGAAGGAGCGCGCGGCGTCGGCATACCGCCCGCGGTACGCTAGGACCTCGCCCACGATCACCGCTCGCTTCTCGCCGGCTTCCAGGCGCTCCTACAAATAATAACTTTATGCCAATATTCATAAATAGGCTAGTTTCCTAAAAAAACTTTGTTTCCATTTTAATATTAAAAAATATTGGACACGTATATTTTTAATTGTCAATCAAACAAATAATTACAAAGTTATGGTGCGTTGAAGTTCCGCGCGACGTCACAAAGTGCTGCACTTTTAAGCACTCATTGACGTCACGGCCCTCTTCTTTTGAACTTTGGTGCGCTTTTTCTCTTTAAATTTTCATTAGTTTGAAAAAGTGAAAAATACGTGTCGAGTATTTTTTGATAAGTTAACTGACGGACTAATTAAAACTCTTGCTTTTTTTACCCAGGAAACATCCAAACAACAACATACAAGTTAAGAATATCCTTATGAAAAAAGGATACTATAAAGTAAACGACTATTTAAATGACAAGAGTGCGTGGATTTTACCTGCCTAGCTCGCACTTATTGCGTGTCATGTAAGCAATTTACAATTACTGCATTTTATTGAAAATTAGCCTGACAAAGGTGACCGAGTTTATTCCGCCACTTCCTCTCAGCACCAGCCCATATGTTGTCCCGAAGTGGTGGTAGGGCAAGCTATATTTGGGACGTGTATAAGTGCCCTACAAAGGGCCTATGTACTGAATAAACTATTTGAATTTGAATAAATAAGAGCGCTTTCACATATAGGCGTTTTTGTCGCGCGACTGAAGCGCTGCACAGCGAATCCCTTCATACTACAGCGGCTGTAGATGCCGTTGCTAGCGACAGCGTTATAATGTACATTTTGTTATTAACAATATTGTTGTTACGCTGGATGCAGGCCGCTACCAACCGTGCGATGTGGAAGTCATTGGGGGAGGCCTATGTTCAGCAGTGGACGTCCTGTGGCTGAAATGATGATAAATATTGTTGTTTAAAATATTTTCATTTGTTTGCAAGACACAGTAAATATATTATATCGAATTCACTTGTTTTCCCACTTACGCAAGTTTTTAGTCCTTCCTATTCCTATTTTATTGTTATAATCACAAAAGCGCCTTTGCTATTTTAGTAACAATTACACAAACACTTGATTTTGATTTTTGATTTTTTGCGTAAATATCAGCTCAAGACAGTCTTTCGCGTCACATAGCCGTAGCTTACTAGATTCAATCCCGAGTATCGACTAGTTAAATCTTGTGTTTACGGTCTAAAATATGCATTCAATGAACGCAGTCACGCGAGGCAAAGTTGCAATAAAAATGCCCTGTCTAATGATAACGCATTAGTACTAAAATGAGGAGTTTATATAGGGAGTTGACAAAATCACTGTTAGGGTCCTAACGATTATTAGTAAAAATGAAATAGCGGACTGTTTAAAAAATAGGTTGCTGTATTCTCGCCAGCCTAATTTACATGAAATTATCAGAGTACGCGACGGTGGTGTCCTAAGGCGAGTGTGTGAGCCGAGCGCAGCCGATGATGACGCTGTCGGCCCGAGGTGACGTTAGTCATTGTACGCCGCACGCACGTCTCCTTGTTGGGCGTTGTTGGGTTCCCAACAATCACATTGTTTTTACTTGAGGGTTAGAGCACAGACTTTTTATCGGCCGATATCGGTTTGTTAATCAATATAAACGTGCACGTTACACCAATTTGGAATCGGCCGATTCCTCATACAAATTACACGTTCATCAAACTATCAGCCAACTGAAAATCTGTAGTCTGCGAACTTCAGTACGTACAGTGCGTCCTTCCATACATATTCTTACTGAATTGTAGCTCGATCAAAATATCTACAGACTTTAAAAGTCAGTAATCTGTGGGTTGTCTTAAGAATTTGCTATACTATACTAGATTGGCTTTCAGTAGACAGCGTCAAAGTGAAAGCAACCCGAATCATGCATGAACAACATTTTTAATCTCTATACATTTTGTATTGATACGATCTGACAGTACGGGCACGAGCATAGAACGCAAACTGACAGGTGCGGGCTGCGTTCATTTGACCCGTGGGTCTAGTCAAAACGCACTTTAAAATCGCAAACCCATCGCCAACATGCATTTAAGACTCAATCAAAATCTAATCGAATCGCAACACCCGCCATTTTCATTGCGATTACTTATACCCCGGTGATAAGCTTCGATTATATCGAAAACCAATAGGGTGAATTGCACCACCTAACCTTGACCGTAACTATGACGTTAACCGGTGTTTTTTGTATGGAGTTTGACAGATTTTACGAAGTTAAACTAAGATGGTGCAACCCACCCTAAGGCTGTTTTGACAAATCCGTATCGCGATGTCGTTTTGACAGCTAGTTTGACAGCGAAGCATAGACGTAAACAGAGAGCAGAAAGAAGGAAGAAACTAATTTAAAAAAAAAAAGCTAAAAAAAGTAAAAACAATCGCAAAGTCATAGACATTTTTTAACTTTTATTCGATTTCGAATGAACTTTTATATCGCCGCGTCGTTGGTGGTTCAATGTGCATTTTGGCTGCCATTTTTCGATCGAATCGAATTACTGGTGACGCGGCGACTGACATTAGCGAAATCTTCCCATTGGTTTGCGATGGCATTTTGACTAGACCCACTGACTTCAGGAGACGTAGTGTGACTACGTCAAACGCATTAGATATCGACTGCGTAAAAAATGTCATTTAGAGACAGCGCACACTGGGCGAGAAATCGCGGCGACAGACGCGGACACAAAACGTGTGTCATTTCATATTATTAGCTTGTCGTCGCGACATGTCGCGGAGTCGCTAAATGTATGACGGATTGTACAGCGCCCCTAGCCGAAACTTTGAAGAACTAAAAACTGCATATATATTTTTTAACGTGCTCGTTAGTGACGACGTTTGATGTAAATTCACACTAAGCCCCCAGAACTCATCCAGTGTGGCAAATGCTTCAAGGTCACTTACCTGCAGATGGTCTATAAGAGTGAGGTAGACAATGTTCTCGCTCCGCTGAAAGGCTTTCCTCGCGACCTCGAAGGAAAGCTCTTCAAGCGCCGCCATCCCAAGCCGCTCCCAATCTGAAGGCGTCACGCCTAGACACGCCACGGCGTACGCCTCGCTGGAATCACATTGAATTCGATGCTTTGCGTGTAAGTTGTTAAGGTTTAAACCTCAATAACAAGATATTGATATTGTTTATTACTTCATTCTTATTGTTTATTTCTTCATTGTGTATCGTTGTTTTTTACTTAATTTTTTTTTATTCAAATATATTGCCACTACTACTATAGTCTTTTTCACCTAAGATGATCCGTATGACGTTTCGAGTTTGAAAGATTTAGAGATGTCACATAACTAAACCATAGCGATTTATCTATCGATTTTATTCGAAGAGTTAGTAAAACCTACTTTTAGAGAAATATTTTGTATAGGTGTTATTTAACAAAAAAAAAGTTTTTTTTAATTACATATATTATTGTAACAATTTTTTATTGATAATATTCAAATTTCATGGTTCGTGTTCAAAAAAACGATTCCTAAAAAGTACTGGTTCTGTTTCTTTAAATTAAAAACGATTAATTTATTTTCAATGCGTTTATTAAAGTCAATAAACGAAAAATATAGTTGATTTTTGTGATGTTTTTAATAACTAAGTATTTACTGCAATCGATTAATGAACCGCGGAAATAATCGATTTTATTATACAAGAAATACCCCAGCACTAAATCTATTCCGTTTCACACATTGCGTACATTAAATAAAAAATATTTTTACATCGTATTTAATTAAAATATAATCAATAGACTCAGATTTTACTATATATTTCAAGACAAGTAGTTAATTTTTTTTTATTATATTGCTAATAAAATACAAATATTTTTTCAAATATATTCTGCATATGTAGTATGCGTAATATGGATAACCTTGAAGTGTCATACGGATCATCTTACGTGAAAAAGACTATAGTTGCCAGTAACACACCTCCGCCGCGAAATAATGACAGCTAAACAAATGCAGTCAGCATTACGTCACTCAGCACGAAGTCAACAAGGTACAAAGTCAACAAGGTTATACAGTGTGTTTGGGATAGGGCTAGCGATAATTTAAGGCGATGTTGTGATGTCAATTTTATCGACAAAAATGCCCCCATATGTGGGCCCATCTCCCTCCTCTTGGACTGGGGAGGGGGTGAGGCTTAATTTTTTATGTGACTCTACAGAAAAATTGTTTGTATTTCTTATGTGCCCGTCTTACAGATAAATAAAAAATTGCATTTGTAAGTCAATAATATGTCATTAAAAAAAGACACAAATATAAAAAATAATGGCCAAAAAACTAAAAAAAAAATATTGAATTTAAGTTTTTGTCAAAAAATTTAGTTTTTACGGGCACATTTTTGGGGGCATTTTTGTCGATAAAATTGACATAAAAACATCGCCTTAAATTATCGCTAGCCCTATCCCAAAAACACTGTATAAACAGATTTTTTATTAGCATATCTAGATATTTAGATAATTTTCAGTCGAAATTTACTAATTTGCTTCCTATTTATTTTATTTAAATGAGAAAAAAAATGATAAAAAATCTGATAGGATTGTGTGACGATGACGTGAACATTGAAGACTCGTTCTAACTCCCAACGTACAGAGAAGATAATTAAATTGCGACTTAGTCGCTTGAAATAAAGAAATAAAGTTAATCTCACTTGAAAAGCTTTTGTTGCGTGTATTGATGAACAGCGTGAGATAAGGGAACGTTTATCGTCTGCATCGAATTGGCTTGCAAACAAAATACTCGACCACCCTGAAAACACATCACAAATAAACTATTTAAATTGATATCTACTATAAATACAGGGTGAATTTGCAATCAGTGTCCAAATTTTTAAGAGTGATTTAGAAACGGTAACTTAGTCGATTTACATAAAGAAAACATTTTTTTTTATATTTAATTATTCTTATCCGCTGCGCGCGGTTTCAAAATTGGCACACATGGATAATTTACTTCGTTCATAGAAAAATACGTACCCACAAGTAACTGCAAAGTTAATAGACATAATGGTGTGCGAAAATAAGCTTTAAACTTTAAAACTTAAGATATGGGCACCCGCGAATTAGATTTTCGATTTTTTTTGCGAAAAATACCACGATTAAAAATAATTAAGAAAGTAGTAATATTAAATTGTTCTACAGAGATTATTAAAAAAAATTGGATACTATTTACAAAATCATCTTGTATAGGGTCGCGCAACTAAAGTTGAGGCGAGCACGTACTGATGTTTCAATAAACAATATTATTACACATTGAAGTTCAAAATATCGGATACACTAGCTACCTCGCTCTTGCTAAGTCTGCAAGCGATACAGAAAGCACTTTTCACTCCGCCTACGCAAGACGTCCGCGCAGACAGCGTATTGGGACCGAACGCGACGACAGCGCCACGTACATGTGGCCATTACGGGCAATATTGTCACCGCTGTCAAGCAAGAAGTAAGTAAATAATGTGAATAAATTTATGAAATCTTGTGCTATTTTACTATATTTGACAATTTTGGACGATGGTAGTCAGTGACATTATTGCCAATACCATTAAAATTGTTGTTTTCAGAGAAAAATGAGCCTACTGGTGACTAAAACTTGTTTTCGTGCCATCATCATTATCATTTATTTCTTTGGTCTCGTTTCCACCACGGTCTTGGAAATTGGTAAAATTTACAGTCGCTATTCTTCTTGGTGTTATTACAATTCACAACAACACATTTTACTAGAACCATATTTTATCTCAAAAACGATTAGAAAATGTTTACTGCAATACGGATTTGACAGCTCAAGTCAGCGACTAAAATGTCAATTTTAGCCGCAGCGAGCACTGTGATCGTTTAGACTACTCCCTCCACCTGCTTTGCACCCTGCCAATACAGATACAAATCTTTTCTTGTGTTGATGGCCTCAACTCTCGTTGCGCGACCTATAAATACACGCGACGTAGCAATCTTGCTACTCTCTCGCTTGGCATTGAACTTGCTTTAAAATTCATACAAGACTGAGGGATTCAATACAAGCCTCACTACGACAAATCAAATTCTTCGAGCAGAGCAATGGACTGCATCTAAAAAATATGTAAACCTAATTTAGGTATGTCACATACCTGAAAACCGACTACAGAGCCAATAAGGGGCTGCGTGGCCGGTGGAAAGTTGCCTGCCTTGATGGACAGCAAGCCTCCACCGGAAAGACCCAGTAGTTCATCGCACCACGAGTTCCACGAAACCGACGATACGTTTTCTTCCTGTTAACATAAAATAATCTTATTTCACTTTAAATAATATGCTATTATATCTCTATAGAATAGAAATAAAATATTATATTCTTAAAATAGGTAACAGTCACCGCTCACTTCTGAGCGAGTCACTGAAAAGTAAAAATTGAGAATAGTCCATGTTTCTTTATTATTTGATCTATGTTGACCAAACATTGTTGGCATTCGTTCGCAGACATTTGCCTTTATTTCGTCCCGTGCGTCACGGCACACCGCGGCAAGGCGCACTCAAATACGTCTAAGTGGCGTACACTTGCAAGCGACGTACACAGTACAATCATGATAGAGCTATATCAACGAAGACTACTGACCGTGTACAACAGTTCCCCGATGGGCAGGCTATACACGCGACACACAGACGCCTCGTCTACGACTGCCAGGCGTCCGCGAGACGCGCTCACGTCTAAGCAACGTACGCTGGCCGGCGTCTGAAGAATCATTTTGGAGCTGCCATCGCTTGGTTCCACTTGCCATATCTAGGAAAAAACACACTTTAAATTGCCAGTACAAAAATTTTAGAAATCTAAATATCGCAATGTGTAGTTTCATTATGCCAAAAAGGATCAATATACATACTTGACCATTCAAGAGTCCCAGTAATAAAACTTCTTCAAAATACAATGTGGTTACTTTAACGTAACGTATTGCAGTGGGCACCGTCCAATATTTCGGCACACGTCTTCCAATCATCACTAATTTTGTATCCTGTGAAAAGAGGCATAGTATATTGCATAAACGTATTCACTGTAGTGAAATAATTTTAATAAAAAAACAAAAATAAACAATTTACGCCTCACAGGCGTATTTTCGGTAGTAAATGAAACTACTCTGAAACATATTACTTTCTGAATTTATTTTGCAACAAAATGTGCCAAAATCCACTAAAATAGCGATTGAGGCATCAAAACTAAATAAAACATAGACAGAACAAATCTTTTTCACATTATTAATAATACACACATATTATAAATAATATAATAATAATGATGATAGGTTTTAAATTTACCTGACAAAGCAACAGGGCATCGCTAGTGGCGACCAACAGGGAGCAGTCAATCTTCTGCGACAGCTTTTCCTTGACTCTGTACAGCATACCGTCTACGTCACCTTGCTCGTACACCACGACCCGTTCAGGCAACTGGACCTGCGATGTTGAAAAAATGAAAATTAGACGATTTATTCAGCGACACAAAACTGCATCACAAAACCAACACAAAAGTAAATAAAATAACAAGTGTCACCGAAAGGGCACGCACTGCAGGCATGTTGCAGAACACGAGAGTATTTTATGGATTAGAAGAATGCATTGCATACTCTCGCAATTATTAAAAACAAAAAGCAGACTGACAAACATTGTACAGTTAAAAAAATCATGTTTTTCCTTATATTTTCTCAAACACGTTAAATGGCATACATCGTCTTAGGCCTTGCAATGTTGGGACACCCTGTATGGACAAAATACATGACGGTATATGTATGTATATACACGTACAGTCTACTGGAAATGATCTGTCTTGTTGCTTAAATGCTTACCGCCAACCGATGTTTGTAAATAGCGATCTTCTGTACTCTGTCATGGCACTTAATTCGGACTTTGCTGCCTGTAGTGAGGTGCTGTATGATGACGTCAGTCATGTTCTCCCGGTACGCGTACCGCTCCCGGTACAAGCCGTGCACCGTACTGAAAACCACTTGGTAGCACCAGAGGGTTCCGTCTTGACATGCCACTGCCTGAAAATTATGTATACTTAATAGCAATGAGGATAAAATTCAATTTAATTTTTGGATAAAGGAGCAAATAAAAGCCGATGCATACTGCATTAGTAACAAAAAGGATATAATATTAAGCGTTGAAACTTTGTAAATGTCTGAGACTCTGCATGTTGTTCCAACGTGTCGAGTGACGTCATGAGATTTGTAATGTCTATCTTAGGTCCGGTTTCCACCAAAGCGGAACGGAACAGAGCAGAGCGAAGAAGTGTCGGCCGTCTTCTGTAGAATTTTAGAGCGGCGGCGGTTCGACGCGGAGCGAAGAGGAGAATCTGATTGGTCATTCAAAATACTTCTCCGCTCCGCCTCGTTCTGCTTCATCATCATCTTCAGCCACGTACGTCCACTGCTGAACATAGGCCTCTCCCAATGACTTCCACATCGCACGGTTGGTAGCGGCCTGCATCCAGCGCCTTCCTGCTACTTTTATCAGGTCGTCGGTCCACCTTGTGGGTGGACATCTCACGCTGCGTTTTCCGGTACGCGGCCTCCATTCCAGAACCTTGCTGCCCCATCGGCCGTCAGTTCTGCGTACTATGTGCCCTGCCCACTGCCACTTCAGCTTGCTAATCCCGTTCTGCTTCACCTTAGCGGAAACGGGGCCTTAGGTATTTTTAAAAACAAAGCACTTACTAACAAACTCTGTCACAAAATATCTCACTAATCCTTTGAATATCCTCACCATAGTATTCAACGAGGGCGAAGGCGCTACCGCCCACACCCACTCCTGCTGAGTGGTGATGATTGAAACGCCTTCTGACGTCAACACAGCCCAGCCTCCCACACCGCCTACTAACACCAGAGATCCTAACGGTGTCATTGAGAGAGCAGCAATACCTGAAATGCGTGAGACGCAATGATGATTTTAAAAGCCTTACCACAGAATAATAATAAGTACTACGTACAGAAGTTTTACTTCGCGAAGATATTTAAAAAAATGTATGACAATTAACAATATGGTGTAATTTAGCCTGTCTCAAGAGTCGAGCACCATTTTGTTGACAAACGTCAGTGATCGGCACTGCGCCGAAGCTATAGGGCTGACTTCGGTAAAATGATGTGACGTGAGGTGCCAAACTGCGGAAAATGGCGGAGGAAATACATGATTTAGCATGAATTATCATGAATAATATTAACTACTTATTTACCTCTCAGTGTCTTGAGGCAACTTAAAAAAGTAAATTCTGTGTTTTTATTATTATTTAGACAGTTAAATACTGCACAGTATTTAGTACACCATTTTCTTTATTTTCTTCCATCATACACAAGAAAACGCGTGCGTGAGTCAATGTTCGCTCGTATGTGAGGCCTTGTCAAATAGTATCCTGTAGGTGGGTCATCGTGCGTGTTTTGTTTTCGATGTAAACTCGCGGAGATGAACAGGCCTGGCCTTACTAACTTTATAATATTGCTCGAGAGTAGTTGAACTTGAAATGTACCATACATTAATTAACCTCCACAAAGAGTAACTCCGTATAAATTTTATATCAAGCTCCTGAAATATACATAGTTTGTCCCCTCCGTTGGAGATCTATATCTATAAAAGCGAAAGATTACTGATTGACTAACTTACTCATCATGAAATCTCAGAAACTACAAGTGCTAGGAGTCTCAAATTTTGCATGGGGTTCCTTTTAGAACGTAGATGCTCACTAAGAACGGATTTTACAAAACTCCACCCCTAAGGGGGTAAAACGGAATCCACGCGTACGATGTAGCGGGCGGCCGCTAGTTTCCCATATAAATGAGAAGTAGCATTTGATTGGAACTTAAAATCCTCGCACACAATTAAGATGATGTCTTTTTACACAGTTATTATAATATGATAGCATAATACTGTGTCCTAAGAGAAAGAAAATAGAACTATTTGAAACAGGTTTCATTTAAATAGAGGTCAATATCTATATTACAGTCATAGCTACTGTTCTTAGTAAAAAAACTTACCTATGTTTCTTTCTTTGAAAACCACTTGACCCTGCATATCATAAAAAGATATCACATCACTCCAGTCTGCAATCATTAGCATAGATTTTGTAAAGGCAACTGCCCATACTGCAGATTCTCGTAATATTCTTTGGATTTCATCACCAACCTGAATAGAATTCAAGGATTAAAGTAAAAATCTTAAAATTAAAATAAAAAGATCTAATAAACATTTAAGTTTTAAAAATTTACATCTTCCATTTAGAAGATGTTGGTGGGTTTAAATTGATCCAGTAAAATACTCTTAACATCTGGAGTCTGAGGAATCGGAATCATGTAAATCATGATACTGATACATAATGCAATAATAATAATTTTAGATTTATATCTACAGCCATATCGTTCACAATTTATTTTCTCATTTAAGTACCTATTTATTTCTATTCAAAGTTATTTATTTATTATTTTTTTATTTACCTTATCTCTGATTGATACAGATCCTGAAGCCAATCCTATGGCCAAGTGTTGTCCATTGGGCGACCACGAACAAGAAGTTATGCGGCCAGAGAGCCGGAACTTCTGCACAGCTTTGACATCCGCCGACCAAAAGGCGAAATCAGAGATAGCACATGACGCCAAGTGCATCGTTACAGGATTGTAAGCTAGACATTGGATGGCATCGCCATGGCTGTGTTACGGGAAAGAACATTACAATGAATAATCACTCAGCAAACTTAATTATTCAAGAAAACCTAGAAAACACTGCACTGATAATGTTAAAGAATCATTTTTTATTAAAAAAATTTTGAACTTTCGCAGAGGCATTCATAACATAAAAAGCATAATATAATGCCAATTCTAGTAAATTTGACAAAATGTATAACGGACATCAACGTTTTTTAAACCACATAATTTAATAAATTAAACTTACGAGTATTTTAATACTCCTTCCATTTTAGAGGTCCAAATTATAACATTCTTGTCCGCACTCCCGCTAGCAAACTTTTTCCCATCGCTACAGTATGCAACGGCATGTACTGGGCCCTTGTGAGCCTGAAGTAGCTGAACCAAGGAACCATCTCGAGGATCGTACACCATCACCTTCTCACCCGCGCCAACAACTAATTGGGTCCCATCTGGGCTAAAGCATATTGTATGCACACTGAAAAATAGAATCAATTCATAAGATAAATAATAGAGACTATTATATTTCATTCTCATGCATTAATAATTATATTATAAACTGGCTATACCTGGAAAACTCAACCTTATCAGCTTCATGGATTTTATTCACCCACTTAGGAACTGTCCTCATTTTGTTCTTTTAGAATAGGCACTTCTTTACCAAATCAGACACAAACTATATGGCAGACAAAAAGATAGGGCTAAAACAAATACTTCTCATGGCATATTCACCGAAAAGCACTACCATCTCAGTGATAAACTCGGTTGCTAACGGGCTTCCAAACATGTAAACAAAGCAACTTTTAATGGTTGTAACTGGTTGCGTGCATAATTCATTTTACATGGTTTACAAATATATTATATCTCATGATTTTAAAGGGTTTTGATCTTTTGTTCCTTTTATTTTCAATTTGATTATTATTTTTTAATTAAAAATGCAAATTTGAACTTCCCGAAAAAGCGAAAATTAAAAGCTCAACATGACATTTGATGATGACATTCACTGTCAATGTCAAACTGCTTGTCATTTTTTTTTGGATGGACAGGAAATGGCAAAGCCACTTGGCTATACAGCCAAGTTTTCAGTTTTTGATTTAAAATGATACTAAATTTAATTAAAAGTCGCGCGAATAAAGTTGAGACCATCAACACAAGCAACGTTTGTATTTTTAAAAGCTGCCTGCACCATAGACCATAGTCTGCACTAACGACAAGTGCTTTCTGTCTTGCTTGCAGACGTACAAGTGCAAGGTGGTAGGCTAGAGTATTCGATAATTTGAAGTTCAATATATTTTATTTGTGGTCTCATCAAAACGCATTAAGTCACCATCATCTTCATTTCAGCCATAGGACGTCCACTGCTGAACATAGGCCTCCCCCAATAATTTCCCTAATGGCCGTTTGAAAGCGGCCTGCATCCAGCGCCTTCCTGCAACCTTTATGAGGTCGTTAGTTCACATTGTGGGTGGACATCCTATACTACATACGGTTTCCGGTACGTTGCCTCCACTCCAGAACCTTGTTACCTTGTTACTGTGCATTTGCCACTTTAGCTTGCTAATCCGTCAGGCTATATCAGCGTCTTTAGTTCGTATCTCCTCATTTCTGGTTCGACCTCCTCTCCTCTCGATAGCACGCTGTGCAACTTTGAGCCTATTTAAAAGGCCTTATAGTGAGAGGCCACGTTTTCTAGCCGTAACTGGTAAGTAAGACACACGTTACTGATTGAAGATTTTCGTCTTTAGGCATAAGGATTCGGCTTAAACATCAACGGCGAGTATATCACTCACCTTCGGTTTGCCGACATTATTGTGGTCATGTCATGGCATAATCGAGTCTTAACCATGTTGCGCCCTACCCAGTTTCGGTTGGGAGCTCGATTCACAGATGAGACAGTATGTGGCTCGATTCTCGAGATTGTCGTTTGTCCAAGGTAGGAGACATTACATAACATGTCTTTCGATTCAGCTAGATAGGTCCAATTTCGAGAAAGAGGTACCTAAATCATCGAATCGAACTCGGCTAGGCAGTATTCGGTATTTTGGGAAACTACATTTTACACAACACTAGCTTTTGCCCGCGGCTTAACCCGCGTGAAATTTAGTTTGTCACATTCATCACGTCATAAATTTTAACCTATAATATACAGGGTATCCCAAAAACAATAGATAACCCTGTAACCATCGATAGGCCTCGCCATGATCTCCCTAACGTCCATTTTTGACCCCAGTAAAAATATCACCGATTTCAAGATTTTTAAGTTTTTGTGCATTTTGAGAAAATTGCCACCTGCGATTACTTTTTCTCATGCCATTTCTACAAATGAGGATACTTTTCAATCTAGTTTTTTTCCTTATCACAAGGGATAGTTGGGCTGTCAAAAGAAAAGATCAAAGTTCAACAAACTAGTTTGAAAGTATGAAAATTTTAAGAAATTCCAGAAGAGAAGGAAAAATTAATTCATTGTCTTGCACTTTTGATCAGCCATCGTGTAAAAAAAATGTAGGAAGACCATCGTGCCCATTGCCTTGAAAACTTCCTTGGTTAATTGAGATTCTAAAAAGGTATCACAAACCTATGTATCCTGTATTATTTTTATCTTATGGCTACTTTAATAGCAACTAGTATGAAAACTGCAAAAAAGAGTTTTTCTCGTAATAGTTAAACTAGGACTGCATAGTGGCATTAAATACAAATAGATAATTTTTAGCGTAGGAATTTAAATAAAGCAACATTTTATCATCATCAACATCATCATTTCAGCCATAGGACGTCCTCTGCTGAACATAGGCCTGTACCCCAATGATTTTCATAATGACCGCTTGGTAGCGGCCTGCATCCAGCACCTTCCTGCTTACCTTTATGAGGTCGTCAGTCCACTTTGTAGGTGGACGTCCTACGATGCGCTTTCCAATACGTAGCCTCCACTTGAACCCTGTTGCACAATTGGCCGTCCGTTCTGCGTTTTTGTGATTACTTATTTTTTGTTTTACACCTTATAAATGTGCCTATAGACAGATGCCCGAGATGATACACGGCTCGGAAACGTGGATTTTTTGCACAGCGTGCTATGGAAGCCCGACGGATCAGCAAGCTGAAGTGGCAAAGGGCAAGGCACAGTAGTTCGCAGAACTGAGGCAGCAGGGTTCAAGTGGAGGCTACGTACCGGAGAGCGCATCGTAGGACGTCCACCTACAAAGTGGACCGACGACCTCATAAAGATAAGCAGGAAGGTACTGTATACAGGCCGCTACCAAGCGGTCATTATGAAAAGCATTAGGGTACAGGCCTATGTTCAGCAGTGGACGTCCTACGGCTGAAATGATGATGATGATGATGATAAAATGTTGCTTTATTTAAATTCCTACGCTAAAAATTATCTATTTGTATTTAATGCCACTATGCAGTCCTAGTTTAACTATTACGAGAAAAACTCATTTTTGCAATGTTCATACTAGTTGCTATTAAAGTAGCCATAAGATAAAAATAATACAGGATACATAGGTTTGTGATACCTTTTTAGAATCTCAATTAACCAAGGAAGTTTTCAAGGCAATGGGCACGATGGTCTTCCTACATTTTTTTTACACGATGGCTGATCAAAAGTGCAAGACAATGAATTAATTTTTCCTTCTCTTCTGGAATTTCTTGAAATTTTCATACTTTCAAACTAGTTTGTTGAACTTTGATCTTTTCTTTTGACAGCCCAACTATCCCTTGTGATAAGGAAAAAAACTAGATTGAAAAGTATCCTCATTTGTAGAAATGGCATGAGAAAAAGTAATCGCAGGTGGCAATTTTCTCAAAATGCACAAAAACTTAAAAATCTTGAAATCGGTGATATTTTTACTGGGGTCAAAAATGGAAGTTAGGGAGATCATGGCGAGGCCTATCGATGGTTACAGGGTTATCCATTGTTTTTGGGACACCCTGTATGTTATTCTAGACTATAAACAATAATACTGTAAAGTTTCATCAAAATCCGTTCAGTAGTTTTTGCGTGAAAGAGTAAGAAACATCCATCCAGACATCCAAACTTTCGCATTTATAAGTTAGGATACTTTTCGTCCAAAATACCTCGACGCAATAAATATTTTTTTAATTAAGGCAAAGGCAGCCAGACATATATTTTTATATATGTCTGTATTTTTTGTCATAGTATTTTTTTAAAGGACACATTTGTAAAATTTTACTGGCCAGTCCAAACTATGCAAAATAAAACTACTTAAGTGCTTGGCCAGGCTGCACACGCGGATGTGAGGCTGTAAAACCTGAGAAACACACGCGGGCGCCACTACTTAATTGAGACTCGAATAGGATTTCTTAAGTTTTAGTATCTACCTATGTAGGTACTCGTATGTGGCCAAGCACTAAAAGAGTAGGTAGGTGGAAGCTTCGTAATGATTTGGATTTTCTCTTGATCTTAATTGATACTTATTTATTAAAAATATCATACAGTGACAAACTATTAATTTGATAATCTTCGAGGGTCTTGTTCCTTTCACTTACTGGAAAATTTACTAAATTATTGAATAGACCAAATCTTTACACAACATACCTACTTAGAAGGCGTCGCGGCAATATCCCAAGATGTGTCGTCGTGTGTGTGATTGAAAATAAATGTAAAGAAGATGAGTTGAGCCTTTTAAGTGCGACACCAAGACCATCGTCGCCTGATAAAATGACAAGATCACATATTTCGCTAAGAAAATACCTACTTATGAACTATTTATTGAGTAGATACCTACTTAATAAATAATCGCGACGACTATTTTTTTTACATTTCATTTAAAGTCTGAAAGTAATATTTAAAGCAGAACCACTCAAGAAATTTTTTCATACCTACATTGTTGTTGGCGACAAGCAGTCTGCGTCAATGTTACGATAAAATTAAAACAGGAACTCCTGAACAACCATAAAAAACAGGAAAATGACACGTAGAGCAATAAAAATCTTGACTCTTATGCTATTATGACTTTGAACCTTATTTTCTAAGTGATAGGTGACAAAAATAGGACAAATTATCGACGCAAGATCATAATTTATTGTAACGACGGGTGAGGGGCGGCTAGTAGCGCTTTGGATGTCACACATCATTAATTAGTCTCTTCAGCAACATTTTTTCTGACCCATTGACAAAGTTAATATCATCTCCCGATTCCCAAAATGTTTCCACGATCCAAAGACTTATTCTCTGTGCAATAAGGTCCTGTTTTTAGATCCTAACAGCAATGACTTGATCGTCCTAAGCTTTGTCGTAGCAGCCATTTTCTTTGGTGATGATCCGTTCAAAGTTCGTGGGGTTCCGCTTTTTCTAATAGAGCTATGACCCAGGAAATGGAGGAAGACCATAAAAATCCTGCTCTAATTTATTCGTTGAGAATAAAAAATATAAAAAAGCAGGTAACATTATCTACGAGTATTCTTATACTGAATGGTCATCAACCACACATTTACTAGAAATACAAACCAACACGATCAAACAAGATTTCCAATACCAAACTCATTAAAACTCTAAATTTTAATGGGAAATTCACGCGGTGATAAAGGGTCTTTATCTAAATTTTCCCCTGTTTAATTTTCCGGTTGGACTTTCAATTTTCCTCTTCAAACGGTTTTAGCGGCATTACAATGGCGGCGATGGCATGCCCGTCACGTCACCGGCGAACACAATTATTACATTTGGAAATCGTCCGTGCAGGCCCCGAGGGCTCAATTAAAATGTAAATTGTGGCGGCCCTGGCTAAAGCGAGATAGGGCTCGCTATCACGCTCCCAGCACTTGCATGCGCGTTGTCGTATTCATAAATTTAAATTTGTCAATTAACTATTTCGGCCAAAGGATTTATTATTGCAAAGTTTTGAATAGGCAACCTTTGAATGGGTTCATTAATTGAATAATTTTCTTTTGTTTTATTATTATGTTTTAATTTGATTTGATTTTTTCTTACACGTTACAGTTAAAAAAGTTAGGTACTGCGAGTACGTATAGGTAGATAACGAAGTGTTATTTTGCATGTTTCTCAAACTATGAAGGTATTGTTGTACCAACAGCAGCTATTTTCATAAGGGTAAGTAATGGTAAACTAGCGACACTGTACATCCTAGAATTTCAGTCTGGAGAGCCAAGCTACCTGTACTCGTAGCTCTACAAACCATACTACGTCATATACTTACTACGAGTATATTACACCTGCAAAACGCAAATAATGCACTGTTCAACTATAAGTTCAGGGATCCATAGAGCCATGTGAAAATTACTCGTATGGCCACTGAATATCTACTTGACTCTATAATTTCAATTTTAGCTAACTTCTGCTCTAAACTACCAACTTTCAACGCTTTTTAAGACTTCAACGATTTCTGAACTTCTTAGCTTTACTTTTTTCAGATTCAAGAACTCTATGTTCCGGTGGTTCCGGTAGATACCTCTTCGAATTGTATTACTTATATTTTTTGCATAAATCATGTTTCTGTGTAAATTCCTAATAATTTATTTTCAATAGTTTTTCTATTCTAAAAAAATTACTTGTCCACAAAAAGCACTATACCCATGCGATATTAGCTAAAATAAAAATGCTTTTCAAATACAATTTCATGCACAATTGACATGTATCTTTTGTCAGCAAATTGAAAGGCATGCCGGAAGTCCCGAATCAATAATCTTGGTGCCAGAGAGAGACAGGAGAGGATTTAAGAGGGGCGGAGGCTCCGCCCTACTGCGTCCCCTCCAATTTACCTTGAAGCGAATCAACCCCTAGCTACTAACCATAATTGGTCTCACAATTCAATTTAGGGGACAAGGTTTTCTTACCCACACCACACCTATAATATTATGCTTTGTTAATAAAGGATTTAATGTTCGGTTAAAGGCATGTCCCTAGATGATTTATAATTAGGAGTAAGGTAGGTAGCTATACCTAATTTGGAAATTCGCAGAATTGTACTTGGCTGAAGTTAGATTTGATTCTGGGTTTATACAGGGTGGAAACGATAAGTGATCTCACTCGATTATTTCTAAACTATACAAGATAGATACAAAAAACCAATTACTGATCCTGAAAGTGCTTCATGAGCTTTACCAAACGGTACCAATAATAGGTTACAGAATAAACTGGATCTATCCGAAAACACGAGATATCGTAAAACTGATTATTGATTCTAAAAGTGCTTCACGAGCTCTATCCAACGGTATCAACATTAAGTAACAGTTAAAAATTGAATATTTCCATCTTCCATACATTATTTTAATAGGTACTATCATAGTCATGGCACTCATCTCTTGTTAATATTATAGCAAGCAAAGCCTAAAAGTAGTGTTTTCCATAAATAATTCTAATTATGAATGCAATTTACGAGTTGATTTTGAGTTTATTATTTAATTTAAAAAAAAATACACTTCTAATATTGTGTGGTTGGCATACCTACATTTAGTATGGAAGCTGGAAACATTGAATTTACAGATAGTTCTAGTTTATTCTGTAATCTGTTATTGGTACCGTTTGAAAGAGCTCATGAAGCACTTTCAGGATCAGTAACCAGTTTTTCGATATCTTCTATAGTTTAGAAATAATCGAGTGAGATCACTTATCGTTTCCACCCTGTATGAGCACGTGAATAAAGATAAATTTAATAAGCGGTAATATTTAAAAAAAAGCTACCTGACTACCATTAGACTTGCTCTCACTCAAGTATCTAGATGACACGAAGGTGAATAATATTTGCCATGTGAATCCATGGCATAATAATTAACAGGGTGATAAACGCCTCTTTACTACGAGTATAATACTATTACGTAGTTTGGGTTTTCGTAGGTTATACATTTAATGTTGGACAAAGTGATAATTAAGTGGTATTTTTTAATTTCACACCTTGATAACCAATCATAACATTATTAGAAAGCAATCCAGATGTTACGACCTGTAATATTTATCGTAGTTTCTTTATGTGAGTGCTGATTGTTATTTATTTGAAAAATCTCGAATATCATCGGGCATAATAACGAATTCTGTGACAAGACATATTTTTACGATTTGAAAATCGGATATAAGTAATTTCCGTCATTCGATGGATAAAAGATTAAATACAGTATAATTAAGTATAAATTACACAGAAAAAACGTTTTTATTTTTTCAATAGAACAGAAATAATCAAATGTTTCCCGAAAATCAAACCAGCTTTTTCTTAAAAACCGGCCAAGTGCGAGTCGGACTCGCGCACCGAGGGTTCCGTACCATTGATTTATGAAATTTAAATTATTATTTTTTATTTGTTATTAGTATGAAAGATTACGCGTTAATACCTAAGCGGTTTACGATTTACGAGGTATTAAAAAAAAACTAGTTACTAGATCTCGTTCAAAACAATTTTCGTTGGTAGTTTTTATAGTAATGTACATCATATGTTTTTTTTAGATTTTTCTTTTTCTTATTTTAGAAGTTAGAGGGGGGGGGGGGGCACTTTTTTCCACTTTGGAAGCGCCTGTCACGCAAACTATTCGGTTTAGAAAAAAATTATTTTAGAAACCTCGATATCATTTTCAACCGACTTCAAAAAAGGAGGAGGTTCTCAATTCGACCCGTATGTTTTTTTTTTTTTTTTCTATGTTTGTTACGCGATAACTCCGCCAATTATGAACCGATTTGACCAAATCTTTTTTCGGCGTATAGGTAATACCTCAAGGGTGGTCCCATTTAAATTTAATAATAGAAAAAACAACCCCCAAGGGTGGAAAATTGGGGATGAACTTTTTTATACGCAATATCTCCGCCGATTATAAATCAATTTGACTGATTATTTTTTTGTTGAATAGGTATATTATCAAAAGGGTGGTTTCATGCGAATTTGAAGAAAATATTTCACCCCCAAGGGTGGAAAATTGGGGATGAACTTTTTTATACGCAATATTTTTAATTTTTAGTTTTTTTTTGTGTTCACGCATTTGAAGTCGGTTTTATTTTTTTTAAAAGTTAATTGAAGACCTATCCATAGATACCCCACACGTATGTTTGACGAAAAACAAATTTTGAGTTTTCTTTCTAAGTATGGGGAGCCCCCAATATTTTTTTTTTTTTTTGCATCAAAATCTTAATGCGGTTCACAGAATACATCTACTTACCAAGTTTCAACAGTATAGCTCTTATAGTTTCGGAAAAAATGGCTGTGACATACGGACGGATAGACGGACGGACGGACGGACGGACAGACAGACAGACATGACGAATCTATAAGGGTTCCGTTTTTTGCCATTTGGCTACGGAACCCTAAAAAGTAGGTTTACTTTTTGTCAGCATAAGTAAGTATTTGTAATTACGTTTTGATGTATGTAGGTATTAGCGCCAAGCGTAATCGATGATCTCATTAACCCACTTTAATAAGTAATAAAATTAACCCACTTTATCTATAAGTTTTCAGTTTCACCAGATAAGTAAATCATTTTTTCAGACGGTTTGAACAATACTGTTGGTTATTATACCAATAAAACCTCTACTAGGATGAGATACAAAATCACCCAGATGAATTGCGAAATAGCGGACGATGCTCGAGCCAAAGTAGGAGCATCAATGGATATAAGTTATGAGCATACAACGTTAGTACTTACCTAATAATTTCTCGTGCGTCTTCTTTCTTTCTTTTTCCAAGCAAGAGCTAAATATCAGTGTCCTGCTCCTTTCTAGAGCAGTGTCTACACTGAGCCAGGATTTTCTTTTTTATTGCTTGTACTGTACAGTAACTTTTTTTCTGCTACTCCTGTGCTTGTTCTTCTTCTTCTTCTTTTATTTTGGCGACGGCTTGGTTTTGAGAACCATGATTTCGCCAATGTCACGTAAACAGCTTTGACAAAGTTACAGGGTTTTAAGAAAAAAAAAAAGAAAATATTTAAGTTTTTAACAATAAGCGAAATTATTTGTGTGAGTACCTAAAACAAAACAAAAACTAAGCTCTTACTTTTTGCTTATTGTTTGTCAATGTGTTTTGCAAATTAAAATTTATCTATTTATCTAAAAAATATTATTGAAAAAAAAAACAGAAAAACCAACTGCGTAAAAATGAACTAAAAGATAAATAAAAATAAGTCAACTAAGGCTGAGTTGCACCATCTTATTTTAACTTTGACAAACGTCAAAAATCTGTCAAACTCCATACAAAAACACCGGTTATCTTTATAGTTACGGTCAAAGTTAGGTGGTGCAACTCAACCTTAGTGTTCACAAATGCAGTTGGAGGCATCAATGACTAATTTTTTTGTTGGTGATATGTACTGAGGGAGGAGGGATTGTCTATGATATCGGCGGAAAAAATAAAACTCCTTTTGTATTAATGTAGATAAGTACATGATCTACTGAACCAACAGATTCGCAACACTGTGAATCGATTGAAGTTGATATTCGTTAAACTTTTACCCTCTTATTAATAAAAAGTTACACCTAGGATGACATTTGGATTAAAATAACATTTCCATACTAACAATTAAGCCAGAGTTCAACTGTAACTGGTGTAACTTTTATTATTAACACGTTGAGTGCGAAACCAGGTCTATAGACCTTGTGTACGTCTCGCTTACCGTGCGGCTAAGAAAATTATAGTCTTCCTTGTCGTGCGAAAGGCATAACTTCAATTGGGTCCGGTGTAGGAAAGTGATGAATATATATCTATGATGTATTCTTATAATAGAATCCAATGATGTACCTATCTTAATACCAGGTTTTTAGACCTGGTACCGCACGGAAGTAATAAAATGTCTTCACAATGCGAAACCAGGTCGAAGCACCTTGTACCCTGCGCACCTGGTACCGCACCCCACGCTAGCTTCGTGCAGCCAGTGTTGCCTCGCATTCGTAAGAAACGCACATGTCGACATGGCGTCAAGAGAAACAAACAAAATCAAAACTGCAAATTGATTATAATTTAATTTGCTACACGATTTATTGCTAATTTAAATAATGTTTTTCGTGACAAACATTTGAAGTTGTAACTAATATGTTTTCTTTAAATATAACTTATTTAAGTATTTATGCACGTATGTCTTATTTGTAAAATATTTAGACTAAATTATTAAAACATCTTTGTTTGTTACTTTTTTAAATTTTTACTAAAACTTAATTTAAACTATCGATATTTGTATTTCACATCCCTAGAATACCCACCAGACTTCCCTACTTCAGTGCGGTACAGGGTGCATAAGCCTTGTATTTTGAATATAGCTATAATTTTTATACTAAACAAGTTATTCACGAACGCCTTCAGGTGTATGTCAATAAATGCATTATTATTAATATTCGAAGAAAAAAAACACAATATCTATTAACATGAAGCCAAAAATAAAATTAATATATCTTAAATATTACAAGGTCTTTAAGCCTTGTGCCGCCACAATGTAAGTTTTAATACCAGGTTTACTGACCTTGTACCGAAGGAATGGAAAGTATTAGAAAGTTACTGCCGCAGCAAAGGTGTTAAGGGGGTTATTGCTACCAAACTGTATGGGTCTCTACCTACATTGCAGCTCTCCAGAGTTCCACGTGGGCAAGCTAACGTGCACAATACGCAAGAAATATGCAAGGATGATCTTTTTATACATGAGATCGTTAAACATGTTCGACGAATTTACCGAAGGAAATGTAAGTAGACATCCTATAACATAATAACAACAAAATCTTTAAGAAGAATTTAAATGGGTGCTCACCTTTAGCCTAGGCGCAGACCATCGATTTTTCGTCGGCCGATAGTTTAGTCGGGCAGTTGATCAGTACGGGCATGTATGGTAGTGCGCACATTACGCGGATTCAATTTGGCCGATTCTTCATACAAATTAAAATCGGGCCCAACTATCGGCCAACTAAAAATCGGTGGTCTGCGCCTAGTCTTATGTGCATAATTTTTGTGACTTTATGAAAGCGAAGTAAAGTTTTGTTATGCCAAGGTTTTATTTAGCGATAAGTGTTGCTAGTCGATTACCAATCTCATTTATTCTAGCACATCGTCCATATGCTAGAAGTGCAAGACTTACGATGGGCTATTGATCACCTGGTAGAAATGGTAGAGATGGAGGCTGAGGAGAAATTTAAAAGGGAAGATGCAATTAAAGCTGCAAAGGAGAGGATAAAGCAACAACAGGAACAAAACAAAAATGTCAGATGGCAGCTACAGCAGGACACCAATATATTCAAAAATTCAATTCGGAATGGTGACAAAAAGGAGGACGAAACTAATAAATACATGAACGGTTTCGATTCCGATTTTAACAGATAAGTTGATTTGGTGATAAATATAAAAAAAAAAACATAACTTGGCTATTATCAAATTATTTCAGAAAAAAATGTAAGTAGGTATGGCGTCTGACTTTCAATTTTAGTAGGACAGTTTGAAGCTCAATACCGATGACTGCATCTATTGCCGCAACGTAAACGCACACACCCCTAATTTATTTGTTTGTTCAGCATCGTCCAAGCACTCCGGAGCTGGAGGAAACAAAAGCACTCAACAGCTTTATGCCATTTTGGCCTGCGCGCAGGCAGCTCACTAAATGCGGAACGCGAGGATTCATCGGTTTACTTTTGGTTAAGAATTTGTTATTGTAAGCCATATGGGCGCACGCAGGGCGGCAAGGTTTTTTCTCTTACTACGAATTTGAATGCGTCGTTAAACAATAGGACATGTGCTTAGGCCACCGTACATCTGTGATGGACGATAAACCCAACGAAAGAGTTGCAGTCCGGATACATTTAATGTAGGTTAGCAGATGGCCTAGGCCCTTCAATAGTTAGTGATTTCAGTAATACATTTTTTGGAGAATGTCTTCTAAAACAATTCCATTTTAAAGAATCTTCAATATAAATGGTAAGTACCTACTTTATAAAATGTAGATAGCGAACTACATAGTTTTGTTTCAAATTAAAATTCAAATAGAAACTTCAGTATTTAAAAGTCCAAAAAGTAAGCAAATACCCCTGGACTAAACAGAACAAATGAAACCATTCAAGCTTAAGATGGAAATTCGATAGATTTTCAGTGTTATTAATTTCGAGCTGTTTATGGATGGAGTTAAATAATCTGCTTGAAATGAGTAGAGTATAATCCTTCCACAGCTTCCAATACTGAAGTTGGACGATCTCTGGAACGATATTTAATATTCAGGGAAAATCGGAGACTAAGCCCTGGGGTCATCAGAGGCAAACTTTGCCTTCATTTGATATCGTACTTTACTGAATTTAAGTATTAAGTTAGCCGATATTATCAACCCTCTTGGTATTAATTTTAATTGTACGTAGGATAGCTTCTGTTCGAGATCTTCAGGTATATATGTAGATGTACAATCTATGTTCCTTCTACCAATATTTTTCTGCCCATAAAATAATCACTATTACTGTTACTGTGCACTCTACATTTCCTATACATAGGAGTAGGCGCTAGTATAGGCATATGCACTACGAGTATAGGCTGTAGTATAAGTAGGTACCTTAGTAGTTGAATTGATTACATAAGTGTTGCGCAATTTGTTTACGTGATGTATAATAAGTTCACGGTAAGAAAAATATATTCGATGCACACAAACACACAATTCGATACTTATTTATAAGCTATTATTCAAATTAGCCTGTAGCCAGGATTATGTTAGGGCCTTGTTGTGTTTGTAAACTGTGGTGAAAGGGGCAAGTTGGGGAAACTTTAACAGTGAATGCAAATGTGTTGGATACTAGTGGAATTTCTTTAGTGCGCGATGAATATAGATTTTTGTAATGAGTGGAAAAATACATCGAGCTTAAGCAGTCATCTGAAATCTCTGTAAAAAAAAATTCCATAGTAAAATATAGTTATAACTAGTCTACCCCTCATAGTTATCGAGTATAATTAATCCTTTCATAGGTGTGTTAATGTTAGTCTGCCAAATCTTTTAGGCTACAAAGCGTGACATTACATAGGTACACCTAATTGCGTGACATTACATCCAATCTTTGGTTTGATCGGATGATATATTACAATACAATGATCGTTCAGAAGGAAGTACCTAAGACACGAACGCCATCAAAAATCAATTCAATTGTATTTATTGCTATTAATACGAGTACTTACTGTATTGAACATTTCAACACTGAAATATCGTGTCGTGTGGAAAATGGTCAGTAACATTTCAGGACCAAGTCCAAACATAAGTCCTAAAGCCAATCTTTAAAGTTAACTTCGACTTTAATTATGGCTTGAATAGGTTGAATTTATGCTCTAAAAATGCAAAGTACAGGGAGAATAAATACAGAAATCGATCTATTTTGTGCTCGGTGAATAACGAGTTTAATCAATTATGTCACATCGTCCTTAAAAAGTAGATGAAAATAATTAGGACTAAAAACTAAAAAACTGTATTTAACCTATATTCCTAACATATCCTAAGGGAGAAGCCACACGATGCGGTGCGGTCGGGGCGAGCGATGTCGCTGCGGCGTCCTGTATATAAAAATCAATGATATGCCAGACGGTGCGTTCCGGCGCCGCACCGCAGGCACACCGCACTTCGATTGAGCGAGACGGTGCCGTATTGCGGTGCCGCATACTTACCACATGTGTACAGTGACGCGGCAAAATGTTTGCGGTGCGGTGCGTTGCCACACCGCAATGTTTGGCTTCTCACTTTAGTGAGATTTATTCGGGGCTTTTCACAAACTTTTCACAGCACTAATTTATGACGCTATGATTTTTGCAGGACATAAAAATACAACGTCTGCTTAGCTCATTTTCTTGACAGTTATTCGAGTTCATATACAATACTCTTAGCCACTTTAGTAAATATTATGTACCTATATAGGTATACGTATGCCACATTCTGATGTATCCTCAAAGAATAATCAGCAGGTAACTAAAATTCAAAGGCGTGGGCAGTTTTCAAATGACAAAGGCACTCTTTGCTGTCTGAAACCCGACCTTGACATGAAGCGATGAAGGTTCAAAATTAATTTTCCAAATCAAGTAGACAACGAGGCACTCAACGAATGTCATGGATCAAACCGACAATAAATGTTGAGTATTTACTTTACATTTACTCTTTAATTGTAAGGCCACAATAACGGATGGAGAGTTCGCTCGAATTCCATTGATGACAATGCACGTTCGGCAGTAGGCTGTGTTATTTTACAAAACTACCTTAACGCGGGTGGGTGCGTAGGACAGCCGTAATATGCAACGTCATACATTATCATGCTGAATAACGCATCCCAACTTTAGAACCACTTGATATCTAAATGATGATTGGGAGGTTTCAATTAAGCAACTCATATTAATTTCGATGGGGTATCAAATTGGACTACTCGTATAGTCTTTTAGCCGAAGTGGCCTCAAGAAAACGGTAGACAGTGTCACAACCTTTCACCTAAATTACTTATGTAAGTTAGGTAGTACCAAGTAGGTAGGTACGTCACAGAAAATCAAGAAAAAAATAATAAAGTAGTATTTTGGTAGGTACAAAGAAAAGAAGTCTACGAAAGTTGTGATTTGCTTTTTTGTCAGATAAAGTTGCATACCTACCTATGTTTTCCACTCTAGTTCAAAAGTTCGTCACTTACGAAAATGTATGAAACGTCATCCATTTTTAGTTGGAACCTACTTATACAATTTGTTTCTCGCGTCTATTACAGCTGAATAAGGTGGCACATTGTTTAGCTATGTGCCGCGCTGTACATAGGTAGGCAGTAGGTAGCATACACAGGGTGTGAAGTATATGATGCTCAAGATACAGGGAGATGGGGAACCTCCGGCTCCGTTCGATAATGCGGAGCTGACGGCGCATGCGCCCCGGCCTGCGCGGCGACCTGAAACGATACCAACCTCTCCACTCTACAGAGATGCGACTTTGTCGTCCGACTTTTAGGATAATTTTATGGTGTAAGTAGAAGTCGACTTCCTACCTATATTTTTGAAAAGAAACAAAAAAGTTGCATCTACCTTGGGCTCAATAATTTTAGGTAGATGACACCGATAATAAGGTGCGAACGAATATGTGAATAATGCAAGAAAATATCACTAACACATTTTTTTTTAATTAGTTAATATTTTCATAAGAAGATTTAACTCTAGGATATTTTACAAAATTACGTAGGATGGTAATAATCGTATGATAAAAATATTAATTTCAGCAGGTAAGCGTGTACCTACAATATTAACTAGTGGTTTATGAAAAGTCGCAAGTTTATGTCTTCTATTCAGCTGAAACATTAATATTCAGCACTGAATTAATTTTGGGAAAAGAAGAAACTTTGTTTCCTTACTGCTAGCTCTTATATGTAGATATTTACATTATACAAGTTATAATGTTTCTTGAAAGTGAGTATTTTTTGTCAAAAGGTTGTCCAATGTCCATTTCACTTGCAATATTTGAAGTTATGAAAATAAACAACAAGAGCAAAGGATGGAAGAACTATCGAAGATAATGACGATTATCGTCAATATAGAGTCAGTAGCGTAGAGTCTTTAACTTTTTATTCTAAAGTTACTGTTATTGAATTTATCTGACTAAAGATAATAATATTTCAGAACAATTAATTGGGGAAATTTTCCAGAGATTTTACCTACAGAAACCGTTAAAATACTTTTAAGCTACTATTCATTAAACAAAACTTATGTTTATTGCCAATCTACGGCTAAAGGTTAATTACAGTTATTCGTAAACAGTTGTATGAGTATTAACAGACAATGGCATTTGAAAACAGTAGTTGAAAATGTTTCTTTGGTAACTAATCACTGTTCAATACTTTTGAATTACAACCATGTATTCGGGAACAGACCTAATAAGATTGACTCATCAACGACTGGCGAGCTGCCACTACTACCTAACAATCTTCCATTAAGCAAAACATGGCGAAAAAGCGCCATTCATACTCCCAGGGAGGTCTGACAACACAAACGTTGCCGTATCACACCGCCCTCATACAAAATCAATTCCCACAAAGGGATGATGATTCGTGCAGTATTGTAACTAACAGAAAAGTGAACCTTAACACCTTGGCTTAACAGCCAGCGGTGCTACATCACTGCGTGCGTACTTGAAAGTTTTTTCGTTGTTTTCATAAGACACACAATAGGAACTTTTATTGGCCGTTTTGTATCAGAAACTGTCACAAACGTTTATTCATCGGCCGTGCATCGGCTGTGTAAACATACCAAATTAAATTCTTAAATTGAGGGATTGGAATCGACACAAATTGATAAGCATTGTCCATTGACGTGTGATTTAGTGTAAATAGGTAATCTTCTCTTTCTGTTTTTCTTACGTACTATTTCGTAAAGGTAGGTGAAGAATAGTGATAGTGAAACTTAATAAGCAACCTTACCTATTGTTTCCCGTTTTATGCACTTCACGGATTGATTACAATACCTACAGAAACATAAGTTGAAAAAGTGTTTCTTTGCGTATTCCTTTCAGTTATTACATTACTATAGTAACATAGCTAAACACTTGAAAACTGAGCTAAAAATAATACTATTCTGTATTTTCTTTTTTAAATTTTCAGGAAAACTAAAACCAAAGTGCTTTTTTTTGCGAAGCATACCGAATGAGACACGCTCTCTTAAGTAATTAATTAAAACAACTCTACGTAGTCAGTCATGTTTTTTCACCACCTGTATCTTCCTCAAGTCATTCAGCTAACCTTGTTATACAATCAGAGGAAGTCGGTCCTGCCCGTTCCCATCGAAGTCATTCAGCAAATAATTCTTAATCCACATTGTCGCGCGGCGCAATAACATCGAGCTGTAAATTCGTACTCGTCACAATAGGAATTTAGAAGTGTGTTCCATTGTCGCAAATTGGTCGTCCCTCAGCCGTAAAATCGTCATAGACTATTGACAGCGGGCGTTAATAAAAACATGACAACATGTCAAAACTGACCAGATTTGGTAGGCGACAAGTGACGCGCATTGTTCGCTGCCTTTAGAAATCGGTGTGGCCCTCTTACACCTACGTGGTGCGATGACGAGGATAAAAGTCTGTTTGCGCACCGGATTGTCCGGGATAATCGTTCGGGACAAAAATTGAGCACGACCCCCTATTCAGGAGGAATACTCATCTGTCCGGACGTGGAGAAGACTAATAGGCCCGTAATTATCTAATTGATTGATAGGTGTAGAGTCACGTTTTCAATCAGCTCATCGGGAATGGATTAGTGGTCGTGTCATTTTGTGTACCACCGACACAATTTTTAGAGGCCAAGTATAAAAGACAACGTATTTGGATGCTCCATAACTTGTCATTTCAGTGGATTGTTTGGATTTTTTTCATGAATAGACAGGAATCCCTTTCACTTTCAAAATGTGATCCAGTACATTTTTAAAGTTATGCCCATGCCCTTATGATGCGTTGCATCATGCACTTGCACATCTATAAGGACTATTTTTTACAAATTTGAAGTTTATTAGGAACTGCTTAATTTAATTGGCATTTTTTATGGTAACTTAAACCTATTAACATAGTTTTAATCTTGTTAAGTATCTAGTATCAAAACTAACATCCATATAATACGACATTAATATTTGGGGGATTACTTCCAAATATTTTCAGTTTCAGCGATTTAAATACCGAAATGGTTCACAATTTTCAGGATTATCGTATTAACACGCATTCCGTTACACTGTTGGTTTAGCTTAGCGCGCCCAATCTGCGCGGGCGCAGGCTACCAGCGGCGCCGGCGCTCGCGCGGCTCAAGGTTGATTTATGCCGTCCTACGTCTGAATCAAGTTGGTATAAGTAAAGAGTTAAGTCAACATTATTTAATTCCTTTTTTTAATCGCAGTCAAAAATAGAATGATGCCTGTTGGGGGTGTGGGAGTTCACTCTATAACTACTAAAACTGACTTTATATGCGTTTGTGACTTGCGCCACACAGTGCTCGAGGCGAGCACATCTCGTCATACTCGCTTACATAAACCAAGCCGACGCCGTATAATTAACCAAGCATCACAATTCACGACACATTTAGTAAAGCAAACGGCTATGTACACCACTGCAGGTGCAGTCCGACGTCATTAGTTTGTTCCTACGCCTCAGCGCGAACCTCTACATGTGACATACAACAATACACAGCAATATCAATTATATTGACAGTTAATTACATTTGTAATTATGACAAAAGCATTGTTTCGATAGATTTTTAGGACCGTATTAAAATTAAACGTACGGATAAAGCTTCCAATGATAACTTCAGGTTTCCAAGCCCTTGACTTCTGTAATTTTGACTTCCTATCATAAAAGGCATACCTACTTACTCGTACTTACGGCTTAAAAATATTGTGGAAACAACTAGCATGAATCTCCTCTTCCAAGTGTCGTCATCTCTGATTTTATGTCCATTGGTCACCACAGAGTCTTCCAGTGACTTGGCCCACTTTTAGCTTGGTCCACGGGCCAAGTCGCAGGTTTGAATTTATAAATGGTTTTTCTTCCAGTGACTGGGCCCATCTCTAAGATTATAGAGTAGACTTTTGTTGATTTGGTGTTAATTTATTAATAATAAAAGTCTTCTGTAAGACTCAGATATTGCTGCCTTGTAAACAGTTTATTCTGATAAAAATCTGTGAAAGTACCTGCTCAGAAGCTTGTTAGCAGGAAGCGGGTGTTTCAGACGTAAAAGTTAACTTATTTTTATTTATTTACCCGCTCTACACTATGACTTCGCCCAGCCAGCCAGCACTCGCGTCACACGCGCTTGCCTAAAGCAAACAAAAGCCTAAGTATAACCGCCGGCTTAAACCCGCCACTTCTGCACTGACAAATTTTATTAAAGCTCATCTCAGCAATGAAAATTTATAATATAGGGTGTAACGGACTTGGCAAAAACTGAGTTATTCAGATTACTCGATATTTTAGCCTTTTCAGAGAAATGATTTGAAAGTCCGATGCTTTTTAATATGTTTTTCTTTTTATTTTTTATCAATGTAACGTAGTTCAACGTACTGGTTTCATTTCAATGCTTAATAGTTTTTAGTGTATGATTTCACTGATTACAGCAGACATATTGGTAAACTTAAAATGTGGTTGTGGTGTTGAAGTGGTTAAAACGTGTTGTCAAAATCAGTGTTTTCTGCCAAAAGTTGCTCTCGCTGACTCGCTGTTAAAGTGTTGGCTGCACACTCATTGTCTGGCTACACCCTGTATGTCGCCAGTAACATTATTCATATAGCCCACGTAGCTATCTCTCGAGCTGTCAGCGCGGTGATTATGTTGGCTACACACATTTATACTCGTAAACTATCTCACTACGGTACCTTAAGGTACGAGTATTAGTCCAGTCAATAAAGCATTATAGATGGAAAACTGTAGAACACAATTTCTGACTTCAGGACTTTATTTAGACTAGTTAGGAGGTGAACTTAGCAAAAGTCCCCGCCCTTAGCCCTTGAGCCGGCGGGGAGAGGGGGGTTTAAAGGTGCCACTTTTCGGTTTTTCGCTTAATCCTCTGAAACTATGCGTCCTAGTGACATGACTACTTTGAACCAAAAAAAGCAAATTCAATTTGCTACAGGTGAGATAGACAAGTTTTTCTATAAATTGTATAGTTTTCGCGGCATCTGCTCTAGAAGGTCTGTAATATTGGAAATTTAATTTTTGTCTTACATGTTTCCGTTAGGAGAAAATCGACTAAATCAACATTGAGCAATCATTCTAGACATGCGGGAGCATGTTAAGCCTAGTTCCAGGGAGGGGACTGCACCGTGCGTATATTTAGACGAACCACTTTGAGCCACTTTTGACTCCTCATCACTCAAAAACTGCTGTGCATTAACACTTCAAATTTGGCACATGTGTTGAGACTTGCAAGATATACATCAGTTTCAAATTTCATAACTATGCCTCAAACGGTTCTTTAGATATTGACGTCCAAAAATCTACATGTCTGACCTATAGACCAAGTTCTAACCACTTCCAGATGACCTCGAAGGTTCAAATTTGGCATCCAGAAAGGTAGTTATGTAAATACATAGGAACAAATAAAAAACCAGTAAATTTTAACATTTCACATGTGATAGATAGATTTTAGTGCTCTAAATATGGATTTTTGAACGTCAATACCTAAATAACCGTTTGAGGTATATTTATGAAATTTGAAGCTGATGTATATCTTACAAGTCTCAATACATGAGCCAAATTTGAAGTGTTAATGCACAGCAGTTTTTGAATGATGAGGAGTCAAAAGTGGCTCTAATTGGTTCGTCTAAATATACGCACGATGCAGTCCCCTCCCTGGAACTAGGCTTAACATGCTCCCGCATATCTATAGTGTTTGCTCAATGTTGATTTAGTAGATTTTCTCCTGAAAGGAACATGTAAGACAACAATAAAATTTCCGATTTTACAGACCTTCTAGAGCAGATGCCGCAAAAACTATAGAAGATATAGAAAAACTTGACGGTCTCACCTGTAGCAAATTGAATAAGCTTTTTTTGGTTCATAGTAGTCATGTCACTAAGACGCATAGTTTCCGAGGATTAAGCGAAAAACCGAAAAGTGGTACCTTTAAACCCCCCTCTCCCCGCCGGCTCAAGGGCTAAGGGTGGGGACTTTTGCTATGTTCACCACCTAACTAGGCTAAATAAAGTCCCGAGGTCAGAAATTGTGTTCCACGGATTTCTCTCTACACCGTCGTTAAGGCATTCATTGACTGGACTATATTAAACTAAAATTTAATACAATCAAAAATAACTCTACATATAATGTATAAGTAATTTTTTCAGTCACTGAACTTATTGAAACTTAACTAATAAGAATTTGCGTCACACGTTCAAATTCAATCAAATTCATTAAAGATCAAGTATGAACTATTTATATTCAAATATTATTTTGTGCTTACTGTCATAAGATTTTGTCGTTCCTTTGTTATTTGTGATATGGGGCCCGCCAAAGCTCATTTGGCTGATAGTGCTGAAACACCAAAATTAGCAAAAATCGTTGCTCGGGCGAAAGTTCCAGCGATATTATACAACAAATTCATTCGAAGGTAGCAAGTTTCAGTAAAAAAACTACAATTTCCGACGGTCCGCCGCAACCTCTCGGAAATTATTAAATAAATAAAATTGTATTTATTGAAAAAGATAGATAAATAAATAAACACGAGTCGAGAGCCGAGAGTAGCTTGACACCGCTGTGTTTACCTTGTATTTTAACCGTATCGTGTACAAGTGTAGGTTAGTTGCAGTCGCTCGCTCGATATAGTCACACGTCCGGGCTAGGATGCGTGCCGTGATAAAATCATATCGACGATTTTAAACGTTAAATGTATGGGCTTATCACTCGATAAATGGCGCGATAAAAGCTTATGGTCAATACTTTAGGACAGGATCCTGCAGCAGTATTAGACATAGCATAGATGATGTGGGGTTTGCAGGCATCTAAATTGCTGTAGAGGAAAGGTTTACTCAGCCTTCTGGTTACTTGTTTACTACTCGCCTGAAAAATATGCATACATTTTAACATTATTCCAAAAGCTCAAATATTCAAGTTAGGCTTCAAATAACAAACAACGCAGTAAGCAACGCGTCTTTTTAGACACTATTAAAACACGTCAAGTAATCGTTTTTCTTATTACAGGTACACCAAACGCATATTTAATGGCGACGAAGATCATAAGCCCATAATGCTTCAGGATGGGCAGTAAATCGTGGCGGGAAGGGCTCGTTACGGCGTAATGTTAAACATCGGACAGCCCATGTGCCCGCCACATTGCACCGCAGCGCCCACATTTGAAAGGTCCGCACCTATATCGGCGGTTGTACACAAATTGACGTTCACCGATCGGTCACACAGTTGTTGTAGGTAGCCATTTTAAAATAACCAAAAACTTCGATGTAAAACACGATTTAAACGACACGTTATTTGTTAAACAACATTCGAAAAACACTCGATTTGTTTGTCGTTTTCGACATTCAATGTTCGATTAGTGACTTTTATGTTATTTCAAGAGCAAAGCTGTTATCGTCAGAGCCGCGTAAACTAGCAATTTTAATACATTTTTGTTTGATTTTGTTTTTAAAAACAAATTAAATGTAGTTAGTTCGTACCTAGTTAGGTATTTTAGTGGGTAAAAAGTACATTGTTAATTCACATTCTGCGTAACTATAGATTCAAATAAACATTATGACGACTTTACCACAAACAGATAGATCCCTTTGTAAACTCTAAAACAAATTGCGTGCAGACAAAATAATACAAATCCTTTACCAAAATGGGGTGAGTGAGAGCACTTTATCGTTTGCCTGTTAAAGGCGTAAATCCAAACGAATAGCTGATGCCGAGTTGGGTCGTTTCTCATCGGCATCTATATTAGGGGTGATGTGTTTATACAAGGGATATTTGTGAGTGTGTGTGTTTTTAATGTTAAAATAAGTCTAACCGAAATTAGGCGTGGAGGTTAAATCCAAATTGCAGCTGTTTGCGTTCGGCTGGGATGCACGCGTCGGTGCTTCTGTGGGTAGAGCAGGACCTGAAAGACAGTTGACTGTTGGACCCAAAGACACACTTACTTAATATTATGTAATTGCATCTTAGTCAATTTTAATATTGCCCTCCTGATTCTTGTTAGACTATAATCTAATTCTTCATTTAATAATTATTTTTTGGTTAATAGAGCTTATAAAAACATTAAAATAAAGGCAGAGCTAACGACCTGAAAGACAGACTACTTTGCACATTTCCTAGTTAATTGTAGCATTACTCTCGTGTTTCTGTACTCTGTAGTCTTATCATATTAAGTATTAAGCATAGCTGGGCATTAACTCGTTAATCCGTTAATCGTTAATTAACGAAGTTAACATTTCTATTAACGGATTAACTTTTAAGTTAACTTTTAAAAATGTTAACGGACTCGTTAACTTCCGTTAAATTATCCTAAGTCCGTTAATCGTTAATCCAGTACCTACTATTTACCAAAAACATACAGCAGACACGCTGAAAAACGCGTTCTGACAAGTACGTTCGGGCTTTCAGAACTTCCAGAACCCAAAACAACAGTTTTTGTAACCAGTAGCCCTAAGATGCGCGCCGTGATAACTTTTATCGACGTCAAAATGTATGGAGAAAATCGATAAAATGACGTGATAACCGCTTATCGCGGCGCGCATTTAGGCCTACTGATCACCAACGCAACAATGTAAAAAATGCATTTTTTTATTTATTTACAACTGAATTTAAGACCAGTTTTCCTCAACCAATACTTATGTAAGTATGTTGACAATGCAATGTTATCGTACCATTGAGCTGGTCTGATGATGGAGTCAAGAGGTGGCCATAGAAACTCCTAAATGAAACGGCGGGATTGCATCGAATTTGGGTTCGTTGGATTTGTCATTTTGAGCACTTTAGTACTAGATGATGTCCAGGGTCCTGATGATGGAGTCAAGAGGTGGCCATAGGAATTCCTAAACGAAACGGTGGAAACTTATCGAGTTTGGGTTTGTTGGATTTGTCTTTTCGAGCACTATGGTGCTAAATTGTATTGTAATTTGTACCAAGGCTCTGAGATTGAGATACAACTAAAATGTATAATAAAAGCTTTTATTCTGAAATGCAGTTGTACTAAAACGAAAAAAAAAATTGTACTTATGCAAGGTTCAAATAATTTCGAAAAATTGTAGCGCAAACTAGTGTATTGGGTATGTTTAAATTCATTTTTACAATATTTCAAATGTTTCGCTTGACTTACCAACTAACATATAACTAAAAATAATGATCTCACTTGTATTTAAAACTACCTGCATTAGTTAAGTACGGCAAATAAAATGTATTGCCAATTTTGGAAACATATAATTAAATGTTATGGTTAACTATATGAAATAATTCAAGTATTCCAATAACCCTATTGTTGTGCCTATTGACTATTAGATATACCCAAATATTGTAAACGATACTATTGTAAATTGCCAAACTATCGATAGTCTAGAACAATCGATAGTATTGATAGCTTTTTATTCAAAAGCGACAATAGTATCGATACTATCGATAGTTTATTCTTCACGAGCAACAATACTATCGATAGTATCGATAGTATTGCACATATTCAATAGTATTGCCTCGTTTTGAGCTATCGATAGTATCGATAGTATCGACAGTATCGATACTATCGATAGGCCAATCGATAGTCTTGCGATAATTTGACTACCGATAGACTATCGATAGTCTATCGATAGTCGACTATCGATCGGCAACACTAGCGCAAACATAAAAGAGGAATTAATTCCATGCGCAATACAAGCTTTCGAAATTATTTGAACCTTGCATACAATAATTTTTTTCGTTATTATCACGTGTTAACGGATTAACGATTAACGTTAACTTGCGTTAAATCAACCGAAATGTAACGTTTTAACGTTTAACGAAGTTAATTTTTTTATTAACGGTTTAACGATTAACGAAGTTAACTATTTGATTAACGGTGCCCAGCTATGGTATTAAGTACCTACTTTTTTTTAATTTTGATTAAAAAATACAGGTTTTGGAATGAATATGACTTCGGTTAAAATAATTAATATTATTGATACCTTTTGACTCATGTAAAACAATGGTTTTCATCCAAACAGTCAGAAAATCTTTAAATTGACGCGCTGAATAGAGAGTAAGTATTTATTAATTTTACTCTCCTGGTGCTATTATTATTTTAAGGGGTTAACAGTTGTGGGGCCAGTTTAACTTTCCCCTTGGAGACTTCGCCTTTATTAGTTGAGTTTTTATTGATGGTCAAGCCATAGTGACGGGATGGTGGGAACGAAAGTACCAAGAAAATACCATGTCTTACAAGAAATCATAAAGCGTACAAAGGCATTCATTTTTGTAATTGTAATACGTGCTATTCTGCAACAAAATTGTAGTCTGATGTGCTGTCGTCTGCTGCACAAGGAAAAACTAAAGTTTTCAAACACCAATACACATAGGTAGTTGTCACATAGGTAGGTACACATCTTTTCAAGAACCAACTCATTTGACCCGGTGACAAAAAATATCTACCGTTCCCACCTGCAAAAGCAGTGCTATTTCGGTCTCATTGCATGCGTGCGCGCACCGCAACAAAAGCGCATCGCAAGTGTCTCCGCTAATGGCCCGTGGTGACGTCACGAGCCATGACGCGGCAAGTTCTTTCCCAGCCCTGCTCAATTTGACGCCACACCTTTGAAGTTTAATTTAGCCAAGGAAACCCGAGAATATCGTTAATCAATAATTTGACGTTGCGGAAAATCTCTGCTTTAAACAATTTCATCAAATGTAGTTCAAGCAAAGGGATATCTTAATCGCGCATGACAGGTATAGTCTGCGCTAATAAAAAACTGTCAATTTTGTAGACAAAAATTGACTCAAAGAGAGATCAAACAGTCTCAATATCAGCACTTAATTTTGCAGTCAACGATATAAACCTATCGTTATATCGTTGTATCTCAAATCACTAATACATCATAGAGAACTCAATACATTATAACTTTTTTATACAGAAGTGACATTCATTTACTTTGTTGATTTGGTTGATGCACGCTCATTTCACCGCTCACTCGGCTCGTTCATATAAAGAGCGCTTTCATGCACACTCTGAGTTTGCGGCTAAACTGAAATTAAAGTCTTAAACTTTCAGCATACATAATATTTTGACACGTAAATTGAAAGGTAAATCAAATAGCCCAATTTTATGCAAAGTCGCGAGTAGGTACCTACCCAATATGGTTTTGAAACGCAAAATTACATAAATGTGCTGAAAATCATAATTATAAAATACTGTAGGCTTATTAGGTAGGATAGTTCCTTGAATAAGTAGACCGGAATTATTTTTATCTTTTTTTATACGAGTAAATGATGTTGACTTTATGACGGTCAATGGACACAGTGTTTTAATGAGCAGTCATGATTAAGGGTGCAGAACATTATTTTTAACCGTTTTACTGTACAATGTACATATTGTGACATAATAGCCCAAATTGCCGTGACCCGTGCACACCGCTGTGATTTTTTTAACCCTTCGAGGAACTTTGGACTCTTTCCGGCCGTTATTAAAAGAAATAAAGTTATATTATTGTAGACGGCCACTTTGATAACTATTCAGAGAATCGAGCGACTTGTCATCGGGAGTCCAGAACTATATTCGCGAGCATTTGATCCTGCCGCCGATGAGAGACTGATGGAGGGACACGTGGGACTTCCGGTTGGGATTAATGAATTATATTAATACGTTTTGGCACACCGTGGAACAACAAAATTAACCTACTTGATGAAATCATCAATATTGAAACAGTTTAATTTGATCAAATCAAGGAACGAGTGATGTGAATAAGAGTGACGGTAACATTTTGGTAGTTTCAGCTTTTCGAACTTAAATTCTTTGGAAATATCTAACTTGAAGTAGAGTTTACATAGATATCATACGTAAGCGTTAATTCATAGTGGGCCTAAGAGATTATTATTCTGTGCTAAGAGTATGTAGATAGATTTGTGAACTAACGTCAAATATTAATTAATCGTGGTTGTAGCTGGTACTTTGACATGTAAATCCAAATGATTTTGTTGATGCCACCCATAAATCCTTTCTTAATTCGTTATCACAGCTTTTTTAGGTGTGAACGAAGCGAGGTTCATCAGGATCTCATTTATCGACAGCCGCCTCGGTGGCGGACCACAATGCGCGTAAAATATGCTGATCCGCCGACAGCTTCAAATTGAAACATACGCAATCAGAGTAGGCCAGGGGTCAGGGTTGAAAGGTGACAAAAACTTATGCCAGGGTTCACTTACAGTAGTCTTCATAGTGGTAGTATTTGTAACATACCCTAGTAGAAGGGTAGTAACAAAAAGGAAATTAAACAATAAAAAACTAAACATGTACAACAAAAGGTTTATTAAATGTAATTTACGAAGGTTCAGGTAGTGGGTTAATAATTGGCAACCGAGCGACACAAAGTCCCAGAAATAATCAAGGCCACGGTACTGATCTTCCGATTTCCGGTAGGCGTAAAACTGTTCTCGATGGCAGCCCAGGTCCACCAGGCTTGATTGTCCAAGGCAGCAATCTTGCCCCAAACTTCCACGGAGAGAAGTGTTTGAAACCCGGAACGGGGACCCTGGAATTCCGATACGGACAATTTTAGCAAAGTCCGATTTCGTACTTATGACTGCGACATCAGACCGGAAGCGGCGAGAAGCGGATCAGATGAAATGATTATTGCAAAAAATAGTTAATACTGATGAGGCAGTCACAAGAATCATTCTTAATCTAGATTTAAGCACTAAAAACACGATTAATGAAGATTAACTCCAAAGCATCGGTAAATAATTATCCATTATTTATAAAATGAGTTCCATATTTATAAAACAATATCTAATGCAATATGAATTGCTTAACACATTAATTTGTTGTATGGAAAATAAAAGTAAAGGAAACGTAATAAAATTAGGATGACTGTCAATTACCGTAGGGGTCATACAAGGTCATGTGTGTATTACGTTTTATGTACGTGGCGAATTTAATTTGTTTTGACGTAGTATTAACCACGCTCACGTACTAATAATTAAAAGATAAACACTTAAGCGCTACACATGCAAGCACTAAATACATTTTTTTTTTAAATAACAGTAGATAGGTACTTACTACTAAGCACTAGCTAAGCACTAAAATTAAAAATCATTTACAACACTCACCCGATATTGGGGTAACACAACACAACTTAGATTTGTAGAAATTGTTAAAAAGTGAATTTAACGACTCGTAGCTCGTCGTGACTTGGCAGTTTTAGTACAAAAGCCGTACGTCCTTGCGTTATGATAACTTCGCTCGGACTCCGCCGCGATGTTTCGACGGTTTATTCTAAACCGGGGCGAACCTGTTTCCACTTCGTTCACTCATCGTTCGCGCTCACAGATATTTAAAACGTCATTTGCGCCCGAGTTTACGTATAAGTTTTTGTTTATATTTATTTTATTTTTGTCATTAAGGTTTTAGTAAGTAAGTATATTTTTAATTAGTTTTTAGTTATAATTAAAATTTTATTTTTTTGTTAACTTTTACTTTATTTTGTTACTCTTCGTGTAACGAACCGTTACATACCCCCCTTTTTAGGTTAGGATTTTTCTAAAAAAATCCATTAATCCTAAAGCAATCTGATTTCTAGGTTAGTTTAAAATCTTTTACATGCCAGGTACCTAAATTGCGTCCTGCCATGTCTTCAAGTTCGTATACTAATTTCGATTTTTTTGTAACAATACGACATTTTAAGAATTTAGGGGCTAACTTTTTAGAGAATTTATTGTCTTTGTCGCTTTGGTAAAAGGTCCTTTTCCAAACGATATCACCCACGTTGAAGTCCACGTTCCTACGGCGAAGGTTATAGTTAGTACTATTTCTTGAGTGTGCTTTAATTAATGACAGTTGTACTTTGTCAAATAATTTATGCAACACACCAAGGTTTTCAGCGTAGGCATCGCGTGGAGAGAAAATTATTTGGTTTTCCAGGTCCGAGTCCACGTAATGTGAACCGCAGCTAACAAGCTCGCGCCCGTAGACCAAAAATGATGGTGTAAACCCTGTCACCTCATTTACGGCGCTGTTTAACGCAAATTGAATCTTGGAAATGTTAGAGTCCCAAACCCTATGGTCGCCGTCAATAAATGTAGAAACTGCCGTCATTATAGTCTTATTATAACGTTCTACTGTGTTTATTTGTGGGGTGTATAAAGGGGTATAAAAAACATTTGGGATATTATAATTTTCAAATAATTTCTTCATCGTGAGGCTGGTAAATTGACGTCCGTTATCCATTAAAATAGTGCTAGGTACCCCGTGAATGAGAAATACTTTATCTTCAATTATCTTTGAAATAATATCAGAAGTTGCTCGACGAATGGGAAATAGAAGGCAATATTTAGAAAAGCAACACGTTATAACCAGCAAGAAGGTATTTTGCTTTCTAGATACGGGCAAGGGCCCAACAAGATCTACGCTCAACATTTGGAATGGCCTACTGCAATCTTTAGGCCTCCCCATTGTACCCAGAGTTGAGTGATTAGGGTGCTTATGCGAAAGGCAGGTATCGCAACTGGATACAAATTCGACTACATCATTGTGCATGTTTGGCCAAAAATAAGTTAAACTAACACGTTTATGTGTTTTAAAAATTCCGAAATGGCCTGACGTGGGTTCAGAATGATTTTCAAATATTATTTTCCGTCGTAACTCCAATGGAACTACCTCCTTCCACTCAAACTCCCTGGTTAAGGGGTTAACAGATTTAATGAATCTGAAAAGTTTTCCGTTTTGAAATCGGTAGTTGGGAAATGATGTTGGTGATTTAATACATCCTTCAACAATATTTAAAAACCAGTCATCTTTGGTTTTCTGAGTCAGCGAGTCTGCCGAAGTATCAATAGCGGATATTGGGACAGCGCGAGACAAACTATCTGGTACCACGTTCTCAGTACCTTTACGGTGTTTAATGGTAAAATTGTAGGCGGAGAGTCTTACTCCCCACCTGGCTAATCTTCCTGTTGGATTATTGAGGTTGAGAAACCATTTTAGGGAAGAATGATCCGTATATACGGTAAACATTTGTCCGTTTTCCAGATAGCAACGCCAGTGCTCAATAGCTGTTAGCACAGCTAACGCTTCGCGTTCGGTGGTGCTATAGTTGCGTTCTGGTTTTGAAAATGATTTACTCATATATGCTATGACCCTTTCAGTGCCATCGACAGTTTGGGTTAGTATTGCTCCCATACCATAATCACTTGCGTCGGTATGCACTTCAAAAGGCTTAGCATAATCGGGACAAGAAAGAATTGGCGTGGACACGAGACATTTTTTTAATTTTAAAAAAGCGCTATTTGCTTCTTCGGACCATACAAAAGGTGGAGCGTTCTTACCTTGGCTGGTTAATTTATTTAAGGGACTAGCTAGCGTACTAAAGTTTGGAATGAATTTCCGGTACCAAGATGCAGTACCCAAAAACATTCGAACTTCCTTGCGGTTAGTTGGAATCGGATAATTAACAATAGATTCCACTTTTTCTGGATCAGCATGAAGTCCGTTTGAATCCACCACATACCCTAAGTATTTCAATTGCTTCCTGAAAAACTGACTTTTCTTAAAATTTATTGTCAGATTAGCCATTTTAAGTTTTTCGAGAACACGCATCATCAGGGAAATGTGTTGGTCAAAGTCGTCTGAAACAATTATCACGTCGTCAATGAACACAAAAACTCTGTGTTCAAACTCTGGTCCGTAGAACAAGGTATCTACTAGCCTTTGTTGCGTTGCAGGTGCATTTGTTAAGCCAAAAGCCATAGCCTTGAATTGAAAGGTGCCACGCGACGGAATGTAGAAGGCCGTCTTTTGTCTGTCCTCTTCCTTTATCAGGATCTGCCAAAAACTTTTGGAGAGATCTATACTAGACAAATACTTGGCATCACGTAGGTTGTCCAGTATTTCAGCAATATAGGGTAGACTATATGCATCTTTTTTGGTGACAGCGTTAAGCTTTCTGCTGTCAAGACAAAAGCGTAATTCCCCGTTTTTCTTTGGCGTTAGAAGAACAGGAGATGACCAAGGACTCTCACATGGTTCTACCACATCTTCCTTGATCATTTCGTCGAGTTGCTCAACTAAAACGCGTTGCTTCTCAGGGGACATTCTATAGTAGCGTTGACGAATGGGGGCAGCATCCCCAGTGTCAATTGCATGTTGTATCAAATTAGTTCGACCAAGACCACGTTCCTCGTATGACACTTCACGGAACAATGATATTATACGATCAGCAGTAATTTTTTGTTCCTGTGATAAGTGCTCATAGGAGTGTATATTAGGTGGGTTTGCTTCAATTTCTGAAGTAAAAACCTCATCAGAATCCTTAAAGTAGACAATGCTATCGAGATGTTTAGGAAAAAGGCCAAATAATCTCCAAAAGTCCATTCCTAGTATTAGCGAATGTTTAATATTAGGTACTACGTAGGCTTTTAGCACGTGTGTTTTATCATAAAAAGTAATTGGGACATATATGATTCCTTTAGAGTCTAATTTTTCCCCACCTGCTGCCATGAATTGAGCAGTATCGGTTTTTTGTAGATCATAGCCAGCTTGCAATAAATATTCATGGCAGCCGTTACCCAATATTGTAGTGGACGACCCAGTATCAAGGAGGCCGATAATATTTTTATTATTAATGACGACAGACACATAGGGTCTGGAAACGTTGACGCGATTAACGTGGATTGAAGAGACAGCGTTATAAGTAGTAAATGAAGTGACAAAGTTCAACCACTGCTGCCAATCTGACTTATTAAAATTTACATGAGAATAAGTGTTTGTACGAACACTATCTTTGCAATCCACACTTATTAGTTTTTTTGATTCTCGTCATTAACTGGGTTGCATTTAGGACAATCCGGATAGCGGACGTCTTTCTCACCACACTTAAAACAAACTATGGTACGATCCACTTTACAAGCACCAAGGGAATGTTCATGAGAGCGACATCTTGGACAATATATGGGGCCAGTACTGACAACATTAACGGTCTCGTTCTTTTGTTGTTTAGAATTTGTAGATTGTTTTTGATAAGATGAAGGAGTAAAATTTTGTTTATTAGAGTTGTTAGTATGATAGTAATAAGGTTTTTGTGTTTTATCTTGATTTTTAGGTTCTGTTTTTTGATAATTATTTTCGTAGTAGTTGTGTTTGTAAGCAAACTCAGGGGCAATGGTGCTGTTCGATACTCTAGGTGGCTCATGAAATTGAGAAAATCTGGATTGAACGTTCTCATAATTACGACAAGTTGCCACCAGGGAATCGATACTTTCGATGTTTTGAGTGGCCGCTAGTGTACTTGCATAGCATGGACGGATATTATGAAGTAATATTTCTAATTTCTCTGATTCCGAAAATGGTTTGCTTAAACGTGAAAACAATCCGTGCATGATAGATATATAGATTGTGATATTCTCTCGTTCACCTTGGGTACGAGAACGAATTTCTGCGGCAAGCCTATAGTCATAATCGCTACTACTGAAATCTTGTTTAAGCAAGTTAACTAAATCTTCCCAAGATTTAATTTTATACTTGTTGTAACGATACCAATGCAATGCATCGCCAGAAAATATCTCATAAGCCAACGAGAGTATTTTATCAAAAGATATACCACGGGATTCAACGAACTCCTCGACTTTTAAAATGAATGAGTGGACACAAGTTTTTCCCGTGTATTTAAGCTTGCTTATGTCTGCCGACAAACTGCGTTCGCTACATGAGATAGATATGGTAGTTGGTTCAATAACTGCTTCAATAGAAGATGTGGAAGGGGCTTGTGTTTGTGAGCTCTGGGGTCTCAAGGCAATAAGTTCCTTATAGTAAGCGTTAAAGTTAGAAACACAGACTTTATAAACGTCGGTAACTTCTGGGTTATTAGTGATTCTATTGATCCGATGATAGAGGTGATGTAGCAATGACTCAGTTCTGGTGTAAGCGTTTTTATCAAATTTTGATTTCAAACCTGAGAGAAGAGTATGTGCTTTGAGGAGGGATTCTTTGACGCATTTTAAATCCTCGCTTGGTTCTAAATAAGATTCGGTTATGTCTTCGGAAGTATTAAGTTGTGATAATTTTGTGATTTGTTTCCTTAATTCAAGAACCGAATCCCCAGAGCCACCACGAAGCTCCACTTCGTATTCTAATTCAGCTTTTTGTAAGGACAAAAATTTTATAGCGTACGACATTGTGATTATATCGAGAGTGTGTTGCAACGAAAGTAAAATTACCAACTACAACAATGATTTAAAAGCAGATACAAAATACCTACCACTATGTGGTAACACTGCAATCTGTTATAGCTTGTTTTTAAATATTGGGTTAATTAGTATTCAAGAGTATACAACATAACAATATAACATTTAGTCTATTTGGTAGGTATTTTGTAAGTAGAAATTAGCATAATCAGTCTTAAAGTCTATGGTTTAGAGCCAACACCAATAAAAACTATCAAATGCTTACAAGACAAGTATCGTTTCGGTTGCAATTATACCCGTTGTCAGGCGCCAATGTAACATACCCTAGTAGAAGGGTAGTAACAAAAAGGAAATTAAACAATAAAAAACTAAACATGTACAACAAAAGGTTTATTAAATGTAATTTACGAAGGTTCAGGTAGTGGGTTAATAATTGGCAACCGAGCGACACAAAGTCCCAGAAATAATCAAGGCCACGGTACTGATCTTCCGATTTCCGGTAGGCGTAAAACTGTTCTCGATGGCAGCCCAGGTCCACCAGGCTTGATTGTCCAAGGCAGCAATCTTGCCCCAAACTTCCACGGAGAGAAGTGTTTGAAACCCGGAACGGGGACCCTGGAATTCCGATACGGACAATTTTAGCAAAGTCCGATTTCGTACTTATGACTGCGACATCAGACCGGAAGCGGCGAGAAGCGGATCAGATGAAATGATTATTGCAAAAAATAGTTAATACTGATGAGGCAGTCACAAGAATCATTCTTAATCTAGATTTAAGCACTAAAAACACGATTAATGAAGATTAACTCCAAAGCATCGGTAAATAATTATCCATTATTTATAAAATGAGTTCCATATTTATAAAACAATATCTAATGCAATATGAATTGCTTAACACATTAATTTGTTGTATGGAAAATAAAAGTAAAGGAAACGTAATAAAATTAGGATGACTGTCAATTACCGTAGGGGTCATACAAGGTCATGTGTGTATTACGTTTTATGTACGTGGCGAATTTAATTTGTTTTGACGTAGTATTAACCACGCTCACGTACTAATAATTAAAAGATAAACACTTAAGCGCTACACATGCAAGCACTAAATACATTTTTTTTTTAAATAACAGTAGATAGGTACTTACTACTAAGCACTAGCTAAGCACTAAAATTAAAAATCATTTACAACACTCACCCGATATTGGGGTAACACAACACAACTTAGATTTGTAGAAATTGTTAAAAAGTGAATTTAACGACTCGTAGCTCGTCGTGACTTGGCAGTTTTAGTACAAAAGCCGTACGTCCTTGCGTTATGATAACTTCGCTCGGACTCCGCCGCGATGTTTCGACGGTTTATTCTAAACCGGGGCGAACCTGTTTCCACTTCGTTCACTCATCGTTCGCGCTCACAGATATTTAAAACGTCATTTGCGCCCGAGTTTACGTATAAGTTTTTGTTTATATTTATTTTATTTTTGTCATTAAGGTTTTAGTAAGTAAGTATATTTTTAATTAGTTTTTAGTTATAATTAAAATTTTATTTTTTTGTTAACTTTTACTTTATTTTGTTACTCTTCGTGTAACGAACCGTTACATATTTTTATTATTTTTTAAACCAGACATTTTGCTTCTTGTAACCTATATCGTTCACTTTGTCGACTTTAAATAAATTGATGTAGACAAATTAAAGGACTAATTCGTGTAGAGTTAGAATTCTGACTCAAATTTGAATTTTCACAAAATAATCACTTAAGTTTCGTGCTATGTCACTTGCGAACAAAAATTCAGAAGTATTTGGAAAATAATATTCCAAATTACATTAAATTGAGTCTCAGTATATTCGCTTCATACTTTGTACACCGATAATGAGCTGCCAGCTAAAAAGTTGTGAAGAAAAAAAAATTGAGCTTCAAATTCAAAACCATATTACGACAAACAAAAAAACACGGAATGTGGGTAGAAATATATTTTTTTCGCACGCTAGCTCCTGTACTAGAGAAAAGGGGTCGCAGGGCGTGTACCGCGTGATAACGCGGCGCCGGCGATGCGTGTGAGCTGATCCGCGCGAACAATTGAGCATCATAGAGTAACGTGGGCTTGTACAGATGTTCCGGAGAGCAGACGACAAAAGATTGGCGGATTTTAAACCTAATTTTGAGGCTTCAAAACGCGTCGTTTACTCCTGATAGCGAAAATTTGGTAGAGAAACGTCATCTTGTTACAGACTACATTATTTTTATTTAGTTTTTGAAAGCCTTATTTAATTGGTTTCCCAGGCTCTAGCGGGTTACCACAGTCTGTAAACGAACGGAGTAGAACCAAGAAGATCCGCGGAAGACCAGCTTCGTGATAATATATGCCTTTTCGGACATGTCACGATAAATGCTGAGCATGATGAGCTGAGGGGGCATGTTGACAGAGTTTTTTTATACCTTTTTTTGTCATGTACCTTCCTAAATTTATGTATGTGTCAATAAACTATTTCTATCTAAGTACCTATCTAAAAAGAAAACAGCGCAGTGGAACCAAGAAATACCTATTCAGAATACAACAAGACAGTTTATCCTAGAATCAAGGGCGTCACAAATGACTAATTTACCTCGCTGGCGGGGCCAGCATCATTTTATGCCTACGAAGTTCTATACAGTCTAAACAAAGCTGGCCGTGTGTCTGACAAATTGAACAAAAGTGAATAGACCTGCGCTAATCCTGGCATTGTGAGAAGCGCCTGCGCCCTCCGCCCCGACCTACCGCGTACACTTGCTCAAATTATTTTTTCCCGCCTACCTGTCATCATTACAATGAAATAAACTTTAACTGTCACAATCTACATCAGTCTGTATTAAATTCAGCTACGAAAATTCCGTAGTTTTTATGCGTCTTTAGAAACGAAAACCAGCTTCGTAGTCAATTTCGTAGCATCTCGTAGCACTATTTGTACCGTAGTAGTACCCCTTATTAATACTACGACTTAACATTATTATTACGTTAGATGAATTTAATGCGATAATTACACGTCGGAAAATGTAGGTAAATATCCTGGTAGCCATTTTCAATGTTAATTTAGGTTGGAGGCAACAGAAAATGATTTAATCCTTTAAAATTAACAGCAAACGTTATCATCTAAAATTGAATTTACAGAATTTGACGAAGGTCTTTGTTTACTCAACAAATGACATGAATGGGTGCCTGAGGGTTTCATTAAGAAATTCTGCTGAGAAAAACGGCCAACGTTGTCAGCATAATCTATCCTGGTTGGATATACGGTTCTGAATCTTAAGCCGTGGGTATAAGAACAAAAATAAAAAAAGCTTTAAATAAATGTAACAAAAACTCAGGGTCCGGACGGTCGGGATGAATGGTGTCAAAATGACATATCAGTTTTGATTTTTTGCGACTTCTTTGACAGACGTAGTGGCGGTATTTTATTACTAACGTCCGTCCATCAATTTGCCTAATAACATACTTACATGGGTGCCTAATAGAATCTGGACGTGAAGCGAGATTTAATAAGGAAGTAAAATTACTAAAGGCAACGAGAACATTTTAAATTTTATTTTTTAAGTAAGTTACATTCGTTTCTATAAAATACATGTCAAAGTTTATATAAGTGTGTCTTTATAAAAGATTGCCCGTCCGTGACTTTGAATGAGTACGGTAGGGAGTAAGTAATAAATTAATGTCATTCAATTAATTGTTATAATTAAATTACATAGGTACACCTGTCTAGAATATTTAATAAAACTCCAGATTGTCTTTGTGCTCTAAAAATCTTGGGGCCAAATAGCTCTACTCTCGTACCTCCCATTTTATCTCCGAAAATGTGGAACGCGCAAAAAATATAGAGCTGTCTTGTTTTTATTAGCCGGTTTATGATTTAGACAAGCGAGATTTTCGATAGTAAAATAGGTTATGTTTTTTACGTAAATAAATCGCTTTTTATATGCGTTACAAATTGCAGAAAGGACCAACCAGCCATCTTGACCCGCGGTAGCTACTACTAACCTTAATGGAAAAACGCTCGCTTACACTGGTTATTACTTCATATACCTGTAGAACAGACCACCAACAATAAAATAAAATAGTCGACTCATTGTTAACAAATTGAATTAAATCGAATGTGTAAACTTTTAGTTTTCTATCCGTAAACATAAAAAAGTTTGCGATGCAAAGATATCGACTTCTCCGTCTGGTATTTCGTCTTTCGTCCCTTGACTTAAGTGATGAAATCGTAAATGTTGTGTTAAGTGTAGTTTAGTTTTTGAATAATAGATAGTTTTTGCAGATTATATAGATCCGGGTATTGTGCGAGCGCCCGGGGCACGGTGGCGCGCGATGCGGATTATTCGCCGCATTACCCGCGGGTACAGATTCAATTCCCAATGCGGGCATGATCCCGAACTGAAAATTGTTGCGCATTTAGATCAACCGTAAACCATTGTGTGGTGACAGGCCCTTTTTGCCGCCTGTGCACAATGATGCTCACTTACAATCGGTAGACATTTTCAAACAATTAAGTGGTTTTGTTTTATTAACCTTTGTACGAAGCTTGGTTATTCTCAGAACTTAGCTCTACCTTGATGGAAAAATTACTGTATAACGTTTATGGATGGATGAGATGGATGTAATACGAGTTTTTATAAATTAATCAGGTAAAATATCTACAAACTCCGTATGATTAAGTTTAAAAAAATATTGCTGTGTTTTTCAGTTAAGCTATGTCCTTTCATTATTGCGGTAAATAAAGTTACTTATCGAGACCTAGATGAACACGTAAACCACCAAGAACAATAGCTGAACAAACCCATAAATCGGAACATAGTACACATAAACGTTGCATCTGAAGCAACGGTAACTATATCTTCACTCTAGCCAACGACATAATTTGGTGAAGACGATTTACGACTTCCAGATTGCGTAAAAACACGTCTATAACAAACTGAAAAACAAACAGGCGCGCGCGCAGCCGTCTATAAAGCGCAAGTTATCCGCATTTGATTACGTTCCGGTATTTTTGTAAGTGTGGACCGGACCGCCGGCGACGAGCTGCAAGGTGGTCGTTCAGCTATATTTTTTATAGTTTTTCCTTCATCATTTAATGGTAATACTTAAATAAATAAAAAGTGAATGTGAATCTCGATCTTCAATGTAAAGTACGAGTTGTAACATATTATTTAGAAGGCATAGATGCATGCAAATTATATTGCCTGATGCGTTGTTGCCTGAAGCTTCAATTTTCAGTTCACTTTTCCAATAAGATTATTAGACAATACCCCTATCCAGTTACAATATTACCTAGTAGGTACCATGTTTTCCGAAATAAATTAAAACTTTCCCCTTGATTCAAAGATTTAAAAGATACCGTATCTTTCCGAATGTCCAACTCCAAGTATAAGTTTATTTCCTCCAGTAAATGAGGAATGGCTGCCGAGATGTAAGTAAATACCTTGCCGTCAAAATACGATGTTATTTCAAGTGAAATCTAAACATGTCGGATAGTAATCTCTTGTAAAACGATGGCGCTATGTAGCTAAACCGAACCACTTAACTCCGCTGATATTTATATATCACAATAATTTCACAGCGCTTTGATAGTCTCATCTCATACATCTACTTGATAATTGGATAATTTACATAGGAAGGTAAAATGAATATTTAGGTTAACATGCAAATCGGCAGTTTTCTCGAAAGAGGTAAGTTCGTATAAAGTATAGACCATTGCTTTCAATCCATTTTGGTACACACCTTAATAGTGGATTTTCGGTCATACGACTGAGTCTAACTTACCTGCGCCGATTTCTAGATCAAGATATGGATAACTTTACTACCAACCTTTAATAATTAAATTATTGTTACCGTGGCTTCCATAAAGCGTATTTGATCCCTCTCACCACGAGGCCGAAGGTAAAAGCACAAATGGCGTGACTCAGAAGGGGAAATTTACTTAAAGCCGTAAGTACATAGGGGAGCGTAGGCAAACATCGGGTCCTACGAGCCTTCCCAGTACAGCCCTGGGCGGCTCGGCCAAACGAGGGTTGGCGGGAACCGACAAATATTTGCCCTGAGGGCTGGGAAGCAGCCGACTAATTGTTCTTTAAATACCTCAACCCACCCTATGGTAAACATTTTTCAAATCAATTTATTGGACCTAACTCCCTTTTTCTCGTTTTTGTAAACATACACCTTTGTGCTCCGCAGGCCTGCCAGACCAGATATAGGTTACTACGCAAACATTTTTCTATAACAGCTTCTTTAAATAATAGCCCATTTCATATTTGTTTGTACATAATTGTTCCTAGCTTTGAGGAGGTGATCTTTGTAGTTCTTCTTAGAGTAATTTGTCTCTGAAATATACCTATACTTACCTATAATGTAGATCCATTACAAGATTAGGTGCAGTGTGGAATGTAAGTACAAGTAATACTAGGTACTAGGTACCATTTCCCAAAATTAAACTTTAATAAATGTAGGTATAACACGGCATACCTACCTACGAGTACGTACCAGTTTTGTTGTGAGTGTTGTGACGAGTGTGTGATGCTCTGTAGCGTGTAGCACTCGACAAATTAAGATATTTATTGAATTCAGTGCCTATCTAATCTACAACGATCGATAGTTTTCGAACCATATAATAAAGGAATTCCTCAAAATTTCCACATTCTAACGGTTTGTGATCTATCTTTGGACATTCTGTAACATCGATAACATTCCCGGAAAGTCCATTACCTATTGTTAGCCGTCACTATTCCTGTTTTAAAATGAAAAATGGAATCCGAAGCCGGGTTTAGATATGTGAACAGATCGACGGGCGTCCCACTGTCAGCAGCACTATTTCTGTATGTCTATTTGTCACTGCGCTTGTCTAATTTGTACCAAAGTTTAAGATTTATTGTTACTCTTGTTACTTGTAACGTTAACATTTTACGTGAGTTAAGCTGTGAAGATTAATTGAAGGTTTGTATTCCACGTGTAGGTGCCTACAGATTGGGTACTTCAAACAATGGAATGTCTTTTCCTTGTTGTTGTTAACTAGGTATTTGGATAATAAAATTTATGGTCCTCTTCACTTATTTATTTATTTAAAACTTATATGCACATAGAACGGTGTACATACGGCGGACTTAATGCCTTTCGGCATTTTCCTCCAGTCAACCTTAGGGCCAAACTGAGAGTAAAGTAGGCGGTATAAAATTACTATGAATATAGAAAAAAAAATACATAAATAACATATGAATACATACATAGATACATACATATATAATATAATAATAAGATGGATGACAAAGAGAGAAAAAAAAGAGAAGGAAAAAAAAAGGGAAAAAAAAAGGAGGTTGACCAGAAATCATGAAGATGAAACACCAGCGAGAAAATGTTTGCGCACATGAAATTTAAAGGTGGACTTGCTGGGAGCCTGCCTGACGTTTTCAGGGAGACCGTTCCAAAGACGAATGGAATGTAGAAGAAAAGAGTTGGAAAGAAAACTCACTTCACTGAGGACAATTTATTTCAATGAAAACATATTAATAATTTACACGGACTTTAAAAAATCATGATATTATTATCCATGTGGGGTTCTTTTTTTAGTTTTTTATCCTTCTTCAGTCAAATAAAAAATCAAGTTTAATCTCCACATAATTCATAATAAACTATAAGGGTCAATTTCCCAAACACATTTTTTGAGCGGCGTAGCTGAAAATCATATGTTTTTTATGACATAGAACTTTGATTTTTTTTTACACGAAAATATACAGAGGTTCCATTTTGAGGACAACATTATTAATGAGTATTTTCTTTTACAAATTCGACAAAAAATAATTGAACTAAGCGTTTCTAATTTTGGTGCAGTGTCCACATCCTTAATTTCTTACAATATGTATTTTTTTAGCTGAAGATCAAAACAGAACTTAGGGAAAAAGTATATTTTTGGATTATACAATCTATCTATTATCTAAGATTACCAAATTAAGCAAGTTTCCCAAATAACTGTGATTAAGTCACGTCCTTAAGTTTTGTCCGCGAAAAATTTATGATTTTGGTGTCAATAATGAAATAGCTCGTCAGTTTCTTTAAAGATCAAACAGGATTTAAACACTCCCATCATTCGTTAGGTTTAGTACCGCCCCCGCGAGCAGTGACGGCAGACGGGTGCAAGACCTCTGCGTCTTCCCGCCAAAAACGTAAATGTGTTGTTTTTTTTTAAACGGACAACAATTCTGCAATTTTGGTGTCTTTTTGTATAAGATTTCTAAGCTATTCTTTTTAGTTGAATTCCTCCTATAATGTAAAGGAACTGTTTTCATACCATGTGTTAAAATGTTATTGTTATATTTAAAACAGATTTCATATAATTTAGCTTTTTCAACGAGAATCTAATTTTGGTGAGTGAATTTTGGTGTTTTTGGTGGTGCACCAAAGCATTTTTAACCGACTTAACTCCGTCAATTGTGAACTGATTTTCAAAATTCTTTTTTTGTTCTATAGGGTACACTTATGTGGTGGTCCCATTGTCACCAAGTCAGGATCTGATGATGGGATCCTAGGGAAATCGAGAGTAAACCTCAAATTTTGTAGGAATGCAATAAGTTTTCTAAAGTTATTCAAGTAGTCATCATCTAATGTTGATAAGGTGATGATGGAAGGTAAAACTCCTTAACGCTTAGGAGTTGGAGGATAATTCTTTAAATATTTTAGGTAGGTATGTACATACAGTTGTATTATTTCAGGTATTTAAGATGAGCTGATGATGAAAGGTCAAACAACATAAGTTAGGAGTTAGATGATACTCAATACTCATTTGTTGATACATACATTGACACATGATATATTGATACTTTTTAGTTGCCGATATTTAAAGTAGGGAGCCTGTATTTTGCTAGGAAGATTATTTACACTTGGATTGTGATTAAGACTATAATTTTCCATTACAAAATGGAAAATTATAGTCTTAATCACATTAAACATAGGTACTGTCCCTCTTCAGTGACAATAACAAGGACTAATCAACTAAAAAGCATGAAAAAAAATAATTTTAACAAAAAAATTAAAACCGACGCCAAAAATCACTTAAAAGTAGAAAATAAGTACGTCGTTATTTATTTATTAGGACAATATACCATGATTAATATTTTTGGAGTCGGTGCTGGTAAATTTAAAACCATTTCTTGAGCTTGGCACTAAGATATGACCGACTGACAGCATATTTTCTAATTTTGGTGCTTTAATATAAATTTTGGTGTTCTCTTAATTTTGGTGTAAGGAAAATCTAAAAAACTACTGGACAAAATTTAATGTCTTAATCATTTTAGAAACAGTATAAGTTTCCAATAAATTTGATCTATAATTAAAGAATAAAAATACACAAATAACAATTTCCACCAAAATTAGGCAAAAATATGCACTTGTTGAAATTCACCCATAACTAGGTACCAGCCTGGCACTCGTAACTGACAATAGTATAATGCACAATTAAAAATACACCAAATGGAGCAGTTGTGAGAAAGAAATGAAAATAACCCGCCCGGGTCCATATGGGCCGTGTCGCGCTCGCCTTTCTGGGGCCTATTTTTGTGTGACAGTTAGCAGGCGGCGATGCGAGCCGCCGCGTCTCGATTCGGACTCACTTCAGGGAAACACCTAATTGCGTGTGGCCGGTCTTTGGACATTGGACTTGCATGATCTCATACAATATCCGCAGCTAAAATTTGTGTTAAAGATATGCAATAGTTAGATAGTTGTCTATTATTCTTCTTCTAATTAATTTTGTCGCGAGTCCAATGACAGTTCAACTTTCCCCCGGGACAAACTTGACCTTCATTGGTTGGGTTTTTATGGCGGTCAAGCTGTAGATCCTGGCTACACAGGAGTTGCAGTGGTGGGAACGAGAGGTAGGAATAGTCCCGTAGTTGTCCATTAATTTGTTCCTATTTAGGTAAAGTTGCACATCAGACTAGGTACCTAGTCTAGAGGTAGGAAATATAATAAAGAATTAGAGACTAAACAACATTAATTTTTCCTTATCTCAAATTAACTGACAGCTAAAAAATTGTGCTTTAGTTCTAAATTCGACCCTGTGTGCAATAATGACACTATAATGCCACATACTAACAATCTCCATAGAAAATTATGAGTTTTCCTTACTTGTCAAGTTTTCCTTCTAATAATAATAACATTTGATTCATAATGCCCATCCGTAGGTATTTGCATAACTACCTACCTTGTAAATCGGATGCAAATCGGAAAACATTGCTTAATTTGTTGATTAATAAGTTAACCTTTGGTTTTCCATACTTATCATTACTTTGTAGAGCTAGATCGTTATAACATTGAATGGTAAATCTAAAGGGTGTTTTTTCAAAATCTGAAGAGCGTGATAACTAGTGAAATCCGTATTTTTTTATTAGACAGTTTTAATTTTTACCAAAGTCGGTTTCAAAAGCCTTTTCACTATTCATAACCTACCATGCAAATATAAAAGTACTTTTCTCTTTGTAATCTAAAGTTGTATGAAATTGTAAGAAGCCATCAATACTTCGATGTGTGTCACCACAGCTTCAAATCTAAGCTCTACCACGTGTACTTTGTTTAAAAATTACATGCGACCGCACATTGATCTCACGCTTACGTAAACGCTACTAAGTCAAGGATTACTAGTGGAGTTTATTTTAAAACGTCTCTATTTATTTACTCAACAAGTGGTTAGCAATATAAACGTAAACCAAAACGCGTCTACGTTACCCGAGCCGGGATTCGAACCCGGCGGTCGGCGACGCGGCGGGCTGTCACTTCCGACATGTGTAATTTTTTTTAATCATTCCGATGAACCCATTTTGTGAATCTGTTGTTTTGTCTGTTAAACAAACAAGATGATTCTCTAGAGACGTTTAATTGCCCTTCAATGCATTGGTTATACAAATATTAAACTAAAATCTAAAATACTTAGGTAATTACAATGCAAGTTCTCAGATGGTTTTCTAGTAGACGAAGTACAAAAAATTAATGAATGTACAAAACTTTTTCACAATACACGTATGAAAAGAATACGCTACGAAACCTTGTTAGGATCTTTTTTTTAATTAAGAGTAGGTATTTGCAACAAGTACAACTAGCTAGAATCATCCAACAAAATGCTTTGTGAAAAGCTGCATTTTTAAAAACGGTGCTATTTCTCATTTTAGTCTTTGTAAAGACTGATTTTTAAATAGAACCTCAATAATAATAACTAATTACATAAAAACCCTGAAAAACATTTAAAAACTTACCTTTGAACTGCATTGTTCCACACTTAGCTCTTGATCGGACCACTGTGCATAAAAAATAGTTATTATCATTAAAGAACAATCGGTATCGAGCTTTACTCCCATTTTTACCTCTTTTTGATGTACGTTGTATTTCTATTAAACGGTGCGGTGTGCACGGTGGCCGTGCCAAATTAGACTCGGTCGGTAAACCAAATATTTATGTAAGTTTCAATATAAACGTAGGAGGTGAGATAACCGTCAATTCAAATTGCTTTCGGGCCAACTGCGGGTGGCTCGCCGTATTTCTCGGATTTCCTAGGCGAGCTTTTAATCTTTTGGAACGTTTCCTTCTTCGGCGGATATCTCGAAGGTTTATATTGGAAACTTATTGGGTTCGTACTTGAGGAGTAACTATATAATCTGATTGGACGCTGGTTCTGGAAGGCGACTTGCGTCAACAGTAGAAAGTGCCAATTTGCTCTACATTTATAAATTAAAATGGCTGCGTTAGAAATCTATTGGTAACATATTGATTTTTTAAGCTTCTACATACATTCCAAAGCACCTACCTACCTAGGTTTTAGGAATACTTATAGGTAGGTAAACTAATAGTGTAAGCAGGCATGTAGGATGTAAATCTTGTATATTTTCCTTAGTTAGGTACGTTTGGTTTTCGCGAATGTTTTGGGATAAGATTTTTCAAATCTTCATCTTGTCGTTACGACTAAAAATCTATACAGTATCAGCCCAAAACTCCGATACAAGAGTGGCGTTGTAATTTTTCAAATTACAGAAACTTAATAATGAATACCTATACCATACCTAATGAATAATTCAATTACAAATAGAATTCCTGGATGTGATTCCTCTTGAATACCCAACATATTGAGTCAACATTCAAAATACGTAACTTAGTCAGCTTCCTTTATTATTTAACCAGTTCGCCGCCACCCTACCAGACATAAAGCTCTATCGCGTTAAATATAGCGTCCATCAGTCAATAAACCAAATTGCAGTTTTGACAGCTAGGGCGTGGGCCGGGGTGCGGCGGGGGGCGTTTTACTACTCTGTTTGTGCTTCTCCCAAGCACTTTAATACCGTGTGTACATTTGTATAGGCCCGCCCCAATAATGAGGTCTGACGCTTCCCAAGAAATATAATTAAAAACTAATTATTTAGATGGGACTGTGAAAAGGTTAAGTACCTAGTCAGCCCTTGTTTTAACAATCATATACGAAATGCAGTTATTGCTTTATTACTTTTGTACAAAACGCGTGAAACCAAGAAACTAAAATAGCACGACTACAACCACTACCACACACACAACCATACCTTTTATATTGTTAATAGTCCAATAATGCCTTCTGGTATACCTATGCATCCTTTTCAAATTGTATAATCACACAATTTTAGCTCAAAACCCATGCATAACAAAAAATACTCGCGAACAGAAGATAATAATAATTCTACCAACCAAGGTCGACCCATTTCCTTGTTCTTTAGAATATTATTTTATCGATTTCTTTAAATACCGAGCTGTAGTCAGTCATAACTCATGATGCGGGATTATTTTCTTATGTGCATGATACATGCGCGGGCGCTTGCACCGGGACTATTAGAGGCTTGGATAAACAAAGGATTAAATTATCGCGCTAAGACGGAGATAATCCATGCAGATGAGGTGGTTGTTGACCTTTGATCCTCGAGCCGATGCAGCTGACTCATTTCCAATTTATTTTGAAACTAATGAAAATCATAATCGATTCCTACTTACTTATTATAATGAGTTTAGACACCAGTCTAAAAGATTGTCACTGAAAAATCTGCTGTTTTCAAATAAGTCAGCTCAAATAATTTTGTTATGAAACTATTAAAAATCTTGTTTTAAACAGAGTAAGTAATAACGAAGGCATGGAATTTTCCTTGACTGTAAAACGATTTAAGTTTATAGAACAGAGAACATTAAGTTCTAAGTAAGTATGTATATTAGTTTAGAAAGTTTCTATAAACTTTTCCACTGGAATGGAATACTGAGCGACTTTATAAATCCATTATTTTAGTAAAAACAATCTATTAAACAAACATTTACCTCCGATGCATCGAAATCGAAACGCTTACCTTCATAATGCTTTTATCTGGCGCGCTGTGTTATTAAAGGCCTTGTTATGTAACGTTACCTGTTTGCACAAGACTTACCATTTAAACAAATAGAATTTGTGCCAATACCAACACTGGTGGTGTGGGTAGAACAATAAATACGACGGCGGTTCATTGACCGGGTGTTCTGCCAAAATAAGCACCCTTACCTTCTACAATGGAATAAGGAAATGAGCGCGTATGGATATTAATCTTATTCGTAGTAGTTATAGTATGGTACCAGTGAAAGTATCCTGAAAATCACAAGGAGAATCAGCAACGTGTCGGTTTTTAGAAGAGCAATATTTTTTTTCAGTTGTAAAAATATAGTATAAGCAAATGAATTACCAAAAGCTTCATATTTTTTACGGTTTTGGGATTGCAAGCAGTGTGGTGACGGCAGAGTAGAATACATTTGTCACCAACCCCTACTCTTCCCGCGGGTGTCGTAAGAGGCGACTTAGGGACTACACATCAAACAGAGAATGGGCAGCAGCGCTCTCTGAAAAACATCAATCTTTTAAACTGCGATCTCCAACCCGCCTGCCTAGCGTGGAGATTATGGCAAAACCCTCCACTATAGTGGAGGAGGCTCATAGTCCAGCAGTGGACTGTAAAGAGCTGTTGATGATGATGATGATGATGATTGCAATTCATCTTTGACAACAAGCAAAAGTTTTTTGAAAATGAGTTGGTCGATTTTGTACTGTTTCTTTATAATTATGACACCCGCAGACAATAGACATTTTGTCGGCCGATAGTTGGGTCGGCTTCTTTGTATCGATACCAAACAGTGTCATAATAATAATAATACAGGGTGGCTAAAACAGTGAGCACGTGAGGTCTAAAAGAACAATTTAGATTCCTTACATCAAGGTGTACCTAAATCACCCCCATGTATGTAATACGATTGTGCTTAGTTTAGGAGATAGAGTCAATTTTGTGATATTTTAAAATTTTATGACCTAGTAGTCAATTTTGTGATATTTTAAAATTTTATGGCTGTAAGGAATCTAAATTTTTCTTTTAGACCTCACTGTTTTGGCCACCCTGTATGTGCATTCTTCCATTCAAGTTTTAACTGATTAACAGCCCCGACCAAACTATCGGCCGTGTAAAAGTCGTCTGCGGGGTGTCTTAGATCTTAAAACAACAGGAAACAAAAGAAAGTTGAACGTCCCAAAAGTACCAATTTTGTTACTAAAATAGTTAAATACTTACGTAAATGGAACCCATAACCCGGAAACCATGTATAGTATAGAAGACAAGTTATACTTAACTGCTCACTTGTGAATGCGTCCGGAGTGTTTTAGATTGTTTACTACACACCAGACACAAAGTCATCTTTTAGTGATTTGTTGGCGAGCTTGCTGACGCGTGACGCTGCGTCTTGATCAAGCTAACCTTAAAACTGCAAGATTTGATTTGTTTGCGCGTGGGCAAAACATACAGTTATTATTTAACACAAACACCTACCTAACAAGTAAACAGCAAGTGGACCCAGGACCGAGCCGCCTGGAGACGCATGACACGGAGGGCCGACCCCAAATAAAATGGAAAAGGGCCAGGCAAAGAAGAAGAAGTACCTACCTAACAGAAATCTCTATTTTTGTCATCCAACACCGCCTCCGGATCTACGTCCAAAGGCTTCTTAAAAGGATCCAATGATCCCACCGATATCTCGCTATCCATAAACTACCACGAAAGTCACCACCGAGTTGCTTTGTCATCTCGCTATCCTGAGAAGGACCACAAGAGTGAGAGCGAGTACTGCGTCGCATCGTCAATTGATTGACAGATTTCACCGAAAAGTAGTAGCAGGCCGGGCCTGATGCTGCGTTACCGCATGCAGGACACCGTTTCCAGGGAGCACCACGGGGAGGTCACTACTATCGCCCGCCAAGTAATTCAAACACGGTTTGCCTTTTTTGTTTATCTAATCATAGTATAGCAACGCTGACTTGGGTGGTGACTCCGAGTAGAGCTTATAACCAAACCCGACGAGTGTTGAACATACATTGATTTATTGAATTCACCAATATTGTAATGCATAGTGACGAGCAATGCCGTAGAGCTAACTTAGCTAAATTTAAACGAGGTCAAGTAAGAAATGTTCAAGTTTATGTGCGGTGAGCCCGTACACATAGAGTCTAGAGATACTTGTTTACTATGTGTGCAACCAACCATCTTATAATCATGAAGCATGATAATTACCTAGCTTTGTTTTTAATAATTTTGCCCTATAAATTAGCTCTTTTTGAAAGTGAAGTAAACAAAAGTGTCTATTTTTCAGATTCCCAAGCTTTTTCAGCGAAATTCAAACTTGTAAGCGATGCATGTACCTACTCGTAAGTAAAATTACTGCTTATCTTTTTAGGGTTCCGTAGTCCTGATAAGGAACCCTTATTATGTGCTGACGATGGCATTAACCTTGGCATAATTAAATAGTAATAAGTGCAATTCGGCACCAAAAATGTGTAGTTTATGTGCTGACGTTGACTCTACATTTTTTCAATAAAAACTTTTTGCAATAAAGCCTTGAAAACTTTACATTAATGACAAGAGGATTACATACCAAATTAAAAATGTAATACCAACTTTACTCACATAAAAGTTATAGGTGCTTGATCTCATACCATCAACGCGGGTGGTGCTACGTCAGCCTGCTCGCCGCCGCTGACAGACCCACTTGACGTTGACCACCGTAAGTGGACCTCCACCGACCTTCACCATCTCGCCATGGCCAAACAAATAAGCTGCAGGGTTACTCCGAAAAACGTTATCCGAAGATTCTATATTGCCATCTCTCTCACGTATAGCGAGATAGCATGAGCGACGGTGACAAATAGACCAAAAACTACGAAAACAGCGTTTCGAAGTAACCCTGGATCGACAGCTCTCGCCATCTGGTCAGAAGCGCCCATTGTTGGAAACCTAGGTTGGGTTCCTTGAAATGACACTTCATTTTTTGTCAACACAGGAATGCGAGGTCTACCAAATCACCCATTGAGAACCACCTACACGATCTGAAGGCTGGTGATATTCAGTAACATTTAAAAGGACTTACTATACGTGCCTACTAATGGCCTCACTCAAATCAAAATGGTACAAAAAAATCACTAACCAATTTTATTATGACATACGCAAGTAGGTAATCATTGTTTTAGTGCCTACATTAAATGGGTAGGTGTAAATTAATTATATTTCAGTCGGGTCTTGCTACTTTGATTAAAATCCGTTGTTAATGAAAGCTGAAACGAGCTTGCACCGATTGATTACACAAAACAATCTGCCTACGTGTTTTGTAAAAAGCGCGGATTGATATTCTTATTGGTAGGTAAATTAAATCAAGCTGGAAGTTCGCTGGCGTTCGTTTTTCAGTTCCTGAAACCTGGTGCAGATCAGAGATCATAATAATAGGCCCCCGCTTTCCGGCGCCGTATTTTATGTTAATTTGGAAATCCCACGATAGAAACAAATCACAATTGAACGTAATCCTTACGCCTCGCTCGCGGTTGTTCCGGCTAGTTTCTCAGGCTATAAACGTCTCCTGCGCACACATCGCTACAGTGTTCGGAAATCTGGATATTTTGTAACACAATGCCGTGGAAACGCAGCATTTCAGAGAAAAGGATTGATGACTTATCAGCTGAACGAAAGCAGAAGGTGAAAATCTTGATTATACGCGTTGATCGATATCGGTGCAAGCGACTCTGTATTAGCAAAATTTTGACATATTTCGTGATTTATGAACATAATTGTTTCCCGCGTTTCGAGAATTTATTTAAAGAGGATAATCGCATAATACGTTATGAATTCCATAACACAATCTATAATTAAGGAACAGTATTTTTACGGTCCAAAATCGTTTGAGTTTCCACGATAATGATGAATCATCGAGTCTCACGTCGGACTGACAAAGTGGCCACTCCTCGGTTTCATTCCAGTTCAACAAACGTCAGTAAATTATTCAAACATTCAAGAAGCCACACTTGAAATTTTTGTCGTAATTTAATCGATGGACTTAAAGATTTATCGAGTGCAGAGAATATTCTACGAAACACTTTTATTTCTTAGTAGAGTATACGAGACTTGAATTCACTTCGATTCATCAGTCTGAATCTTTTTGATTGTGCATTCTCTAGCCGCCTTATAAAAACAAAACCATAAAGACTACGACATCTCTACATTGGATAGGTTTAAAGTTCTTTCATTATTAGCCTAGACTTTCTTCTACGTGTACGAATAAGGTATATCATTCAAATTAAAATAAAAAACATGGATTAGCGTCATTATTATGCTAAATACAAATAAACATTTATTGTTTAAATACATTTATGTACACACAATTTATGGTAATTATCACAAAGTTATTAACTAATAAATCATCTAAGTACAGTTAAATTTCGTGCCATTGCACAATGAATATACCTATAGGCTATGTAGATACTAATTTAAATGTATAATTTAAAGAATTAGCTATGATTTGATGTGCACACGGAGAATGAGCTCTGTGCGGTGGGAATATAGCGCATTGTTGATGGCACTCAAAAATGTAAAATCATTACTGTATTAAAACTAAAACGCATAGGTATTGAAATATGGCATAATTATTAATGTAAAGGCTTATTCAGACATTCATAAATTCAATATGGTAAATGTAGGCATAGTACGGGAAGTACATAGGTAGGTAAGTCATATTTTTTTACTTATACCTACCTAATTGTCTCTCTGAAACAACTTTTGTCGTTTAATAAGTTTTCGCTAGGCTCACATTAATTTTTACTCATACGATATAATTGTAGTACGGACAAAAGAAATTAATTTATATGTACCTACTGTACATTTCTTAATTATACAAAGGTACCGACGTCTGGTCCATGAAAATATAATTTCCTTTTACTACCTCAAAGAAGTTGGCCCATTCCATTATCACTCTTTCGCTACTTCTTATCGTTGTTTCGCGACAATTTTGTGTTTGAATAAGCCTTTATAATCAATAGAAATACAAATGCTAGTTAATTCTATGTTTACACTTGATAACTATCAATGTATGTAGTATACTAAAATTGGGTAAACGGCAAGAACGTCAGACAACTGCAAAATACATCACGAAAGTAGAAAAATTAAGTTATTTGATTACATATAGGTGAAAGAAAACGTACGTAGCTTCATCGAGCTTTTTGCTTTGATACCATAAAAGGTAGCTTTTACAGATTGTAGTATAGGAATGAATAGAATCGAATACGTTAGAAACTGTTATTTTACATTTATGCAAGAAATCACAAGTTAATCCCACACTTCAAATACTTACATCCTTATGTCAAATGTACTTAGTCTGAAATTCATAACAATAAATGTGGCTAACATCTACTGGCTATGCTATTGATCCTATTACTCTAAATATCTCAGAATACTTAGCTAAACTACACGCCTACATTCGGCCTCCTTACAGATACTATTGAAAGTTTTCAAATAAATAAACTTAGTAGAAAATGCTCAGTCTATATGAGTGTGCACATTTATTAAACAAATCAATAACTTACAGACATGATGTGATAAATATTATACATGTAAGATACATATTATAATTTTGGAATGGCTTGTAGGGTCATACATAAAAGTACACACAAAGAGACTGCATAAAGGAAAAAATGGTAAAATAAAGATAGTTAATTTTATGCATGCATGGTACGCATCTGGCAAGTTCATTTACAATGACATAATGAACCCAAAATACGACAGAATGCAGTGTCCATCTTAGTTATGAATTAATTCATAATGAACAATTTTAAATAGTATTTAGGTATTTACTTCTTCTATCTTACTATGTTAAATCGTTGTAACAAAAAATATTTGCAGTTTACGAAACTTACATAATTAAACATGATTCATTAAAATTGATTGATTGACAGATACTATGAATCATGGTACCGTGAATATTTTTTATCCTAGCTATCTTGAAATATTATAAAATGACTTGATTATTTTGGATAATATTTTATTTTTAGTTATAAAATACACACTCATCATTAAAGTATTATTTTTAAATGTTTTTTAAATGACCCAAACATTATATCATTTTCAATCCAGGTGTAGCCTAAATTAAGTGTTTAGATACAACTTTGAACACACATTTTACATAATAACCATATTTTGAAAATGCCATAGTACTTATATTAATTTATGAATATTTAACTAAGAACCACCAGAAACTTTTTCACTTTCAATATTACAATGTCACGAACTTAGCAATGAATAGACTAGAATTTAAATATCTTAACTAAACATTTGTAAAGCTTTATAATATACTATAATTTAGAAATTAAAAACTATTTAAACGACAGTAATATATTTACATAATTGATAAACACTCCCATGCTTAATACTGTAATATAATATTGTCATAAACGGAATCAATGACCAAATTGTTGATTTGCTGATAATTTACTTTCTACTTCGGAATAGTGTCATACTATAAGAATATATTCAATTGATTAAAATATACAAATCTACAGCGCGTTTTTGTTAATCATGCGTTAACATGACTTATGGTTAAGAAAAGTTAAGTATATGATACAATACTTAGTTTTTCAAGCGAATATACATACTAAAAAGTCTTGTGGCACTATGAATGAACCTCTATGGTGTAGAGACGGTCATAGTGTAGAGTCCGAGTGCTGTTGTTAAGCCAACAGCACATCACAGCTCGTGCTGTGCGTCGTCATCACAAGGACACCCCTGTTCCCTGCGCACTGCCTCCCGCTTTATCTTCGTACCGTCATACCTGCGACAAACAAACACTGTTACGGCACAAATCATTATTATCATTGCCTTTCTATACGTATATTTATTTTGGCAAATGAGCATTTGTAATTGTTTAATAATTCCGTGAAAAATCGTTTTCAGGCTTTATAAGCCAGCCAGCGATGGCCTAAAATTATAGCTTTTGAAAAAGTTTTCAGAAATAACCTAAAGATTTTTGTCTTTTCTGTTTGTATAATACTTTAATTACCTAAGAACTGATTAATTGTAATAGTGTGATTAATCGAGGTTATAAAATATCTTGGTAAAAAGTCTTTGTCGTGAAGTACAAGTATTTCGTGAAACCCTACTTTTCAGTTTCTGATAGTTTTAGAAAACATTTCTTAACATTCCGACTCCACCTCGGTTTCTTTTAAGCTGAAAAGTTGAGTAGACCAGTTTTAAAATTGTTTTATTTTACAATCAATCTTTAAAAAATTGCGTAAAAGCTCCAAAAGCGAACCAAAAGCTTAATTCAACAGATCACTTTAACCAGCCGACCACGAATGTAGAGCTTAAATCTTGTACTTTTCTGTAACATTTTAACTTATTATAACGATTAGTTTGTTCGTTACTGCAAAGATTCTCACAAAATAGAAGTCAATTTTCGTGCTTTTAAATTCCTGGTCTTTGCGGATACTGCAAAAAGGATCAAGAGATAATCGGCGATTATATTTTAAAAGCCAATAATCTATTCTTGCAAAAATCCGGACGTCAGGGGATTATTTTTTACAGATCTTTTTACATTTGGCAGCATTTCCGGCGCTTCTTGTGTCGTCGGCCGCGGGGCGCGGCGCATGACTAAATGGTCAACGGATTCTTTTTTGCAGGGATCAAATATAATTAGAATGCAATGTAGGTATTTCATATATTGTTATTACTAACTTTTGCCCGCGGCTTCACCCGCGTGAAATTTAATTTGTCAGAGATCGTCATAAATTATAGCCTATAGGTATATTATTTTGGGTTATAAACAATAATACTGTAAAGGGTTATCAAAATCCATTCAGCAGTTTTTGCTTTAAAGAGTAATAAACATCCAGACATCCATACAAACTTTCGCATTTATAATATGAATAGTAGGAAGTAGGATATTATTAAATGCGATTTCATACGATTATTAGGTAGGTACTTAGCGCTTACTCTACGCTAAACTTAAGGGAAACTTGTGGTAGATAACAATGTATAAATAACATTGTTAGTTGGACGTAGTTATTAATCCAATATCATATTAATAAGTATAAAAAAAATTAAAATGTGTTTTGAAGTAAGATTGAGTAAAGGAAACTGTTCAAACTCTACAATGTATGGTATTACTGTTGTAAAATAAGGTGCACTCACGACGACGTAGGTATGCAGGAGTATAAAAATATCTAAATAAAATAAAAAAACTTTAGTGAAACGGCTAAGATTGGTTTTAACTATATAATAATATAAAAAGGTTAAAACATCAGTCCATTAAAAAAAATATTTTAACTATAAACTATTTTTGACACTAACTCCAGCAGTAATTTAACGTAAGTGAAAGCAGTAGTTACGACATTTCAGGCTTTCATCTGTGAAAGAAGTTGGTGGTTAATGACCCAATTCAGCTAACAACTTGATAAAAATTCAGTTTAAGTGGTGTTTCCTTGTTATTATAGTCCTATTAGCGGCCGCCCGCGACTTCGTACGCGTGGATCCCGTTTTACCCCCTTCATCTATTTTACGCGGTTTAGATTTGTTCGTACAAATGTTTTTTCCCGCTAACTCCCGTTCCCGTGGGAATTTTGCAATATCCTGTTGAAACTAAGCTTTAAGTTTACTAAGGTACTCGTACCTGCATGCCAAATTTCAAGCGTCTAACTTAAGCGGTTTAGATTTTTCATACAAAAGGATTTTCCCGTTAATTCCCGTTCCCGTGGGAATTTCGGGAATTCCTTAGTGTAACTAAGCTTTAAGTTTATTAAGGTACCTACATGCCAAATTTCAAGCGTCTAACTTAAGCGGTTTAGATTTTTCATACAAAAGGATTTTCCCGCTAATTCCTATTCCCGTGGGAATTCCTAAATAAACTATAACCTGCCCAGGAGTATGAAGAATAATTGTACCAAGTTTCGTTAAAATCCGTAGAGTAGTTTTTGTTTCTATAAGGAACATACAGATGGACAGATAGACGGACAACAATTTTACTGAATGCATTTTTGGCATCAGTATCGATCACTAATTTAATCACCCCCTGATAGTTAATTTGAAAATATATTTCATGTACAGAATTGACCTCTCTACAGATTTATTATAAGTAGGTACGAGTAGGTATAGATAACAAAAATCATTTTGTGCTTCGATGAATACCCTAAAAGATTCCCACGTCTTAACGTTAATGTACTTATTTACGATTGAAAAATGGTAAAAGCTTTTGCTATATCTTTACCCGCGTGAAATTCAGTTTGTCAAAGATTAACCGACTTACTTGACACTATCGTTGTGATTTGTTAAATTAATAAATTGACAAAAATACCAAATAGTAAGTAATAGGTCCTATATCAAAATCCGTTTGTTGTTTCTGCGTGAAAGAGGAACAAACATCCTTCTATCCACACAAACTTTAACATCTATAATCTATAAAAGCGAAAGGTCAATGGCTCACTCACTCGTCACGAAATCTCAGAAACTACAAGTGCTAGGAGTCTCAAATTTTGCATGGGGGTTCCTTTTAGAACGTAGGTGCTCACTAAGATGAGATTTTGCGGCGGCCGTTAGATAGTATTCAGTAAAAGTAAGATTGAAGCTAGTTTCTTCGAATAAATTAACACATATTTACTCGTAATGTACAATATCATAGAAAAACTGATGTTAAATACCTTAGCTTTAAGTCAACAACCTTCTTAGTCTAGGCGTTATGATTAACTTAATTGATGACTCTATCAAACGTGAATTCATGCCGATAATACGAGTAAGTGCCCCCGCCCCCTAGTACTATGCCTAGACTAATTGACTTAAAGTTAAGATATTTAACATCAGTTTTAGCCGATTTTTAGTCGGCCGATAGTTGGGCCGGATAATAATTTATATGAGAATTAAATATTGGAATCAATCGGTGTAATGTGCGCAGTTCCATACATGCCCGCCCATACTGATTAACTGCCCGACTAAACTATCAGCCGATTAAAAATCGTTGGTCTGCGCCTAGGCTTAGGTAAGGACTTGGTGCATCTAAAAAGTGAAAAAAAGATAATGTTCACACGGTCTAGTTTTTTTGTAACATTGAAAATTTAAAATAAGCATTATTTTTAATTATTTTTTTACCTTTAGTGTTTCTTAAATAATGGGAGCTTTTGATATCAACTTATTGCCTACTCTTTTAGCTGTCGAATGAATTCACTTTAATGCTTATAGGTTCTGTACATCGGTGAATATTGCTAAATAAATGAATCCATCCGGACTCAGACACCCAAAAAAATGAAATAGCTAATTTTTTTTAAAAGTAGGGATTAAATGTTTTATTACAGTGGATTTGTCGATAAAATTATTATTGCGCCCTAACGGGTCGAACACCGGTGACAAGACGCACTGTATAACTAACTACATACCTAAGTAAGGGTATAAATAAGTAGAAATTGGCCATATTATTTTAGCTTGCTATGTTATAGACAGAAGATACTTACATACCTACTTAGTTAGCCGTAAGTACGTAAGGTCCCCTGGACATGTTAAAAAAATACTCATGGACATCTAACAAAGGTCAACCACAGGGTGGCCAACTTGAAGGTAAGTAGGACAACTTCTTTTGCCGCCATTTTGTTTTGGCGGCAAACATGACAGTTGTTGCATAAAAAATATTTTGTGTAGATACGGCAAAATTCATAAGAAGCGTTTTACGACTGAACGAAAGCTCTAAACTCTAGATTTTGACTGGAAAGTAACAAGAATATTAATACCTGAAATCGACAGTTAAATTAATGGTTTACAGCCTGAAAGTTACAGCCACAGAGATCAAGATCGATAGCTAATTACTTAAATAGAATTGAGTCAACTTGCTATCGGTGTTGAATAATAACATAATGTGGATATTATCAAAATGATTAAATAAAAATATTATCCCTTATGGCTCTACATTTGCTCTATTGCACTGTATTAGTTTCAATTATTCAGTACCTAGCCTAAACTTATAACAAAATTGATTGAAATACGTGAGCAAATAACTATGTAAATAATACCTTATAGATGCACTGTGGCAACTCCGCATTGTTTTGTTTATTTCAGGCGCTTGCTAAAATAAATATTTATGAGTAACCGTGAACATAACGTTTACGAGTAGATATAATACTTTTGACACAAAAATAGATAATTTTATGTTCCCGTGTAACTTGGATAGAGTTGATAATAATTAAATTCTTTGTCAAAGAAATAAACATATCTCTTTGCTCGAAAATTAGAAACGGCTCCACAATCCATAAGGCAGATTTATCTATCCTACCTAATATGAACGTTTTTATAGACAAAATACTACGAGTATTGTATACTGACTGTGACTGAAAAAGCACATCATGAACAATAGTAGCAATTTTTCTCGTATGTTGATACTAATGTAAGTTTGTCTTTGTAATAATAGTAAATTATTGGTATAACTGGAAAGCAGTAGAAATGAAGTAAACCATTATAGTGCATAGAAGATAATTATGACATTCTAGGTAGAGACACAGAATAAGTAATTAGTACCATGGTCTAGTCTCTAGAAATTTAAGTTATTGTTAACATCTACCAAGATTGCTGACTATTTTTGGTTTTGGGGCTATAAGAAAGTGTTCATAGAAATCATCGCGAACATTTCCCAATTACTGTAGGATGCTAAAAATCAAATATGTTTGTCGAAATGGAAAACTTTTAAATTCTAGTCGTACGAGTAAGTGCATCAGTAATAAAAGTGAAGGAAGAAATGCATACCTAATTATACAGAATTTTACAGAAGTGCAACAACTTTAAAAATAACCGATCTCTATCATATAAAGGGTATTTAAAAACAATATAAAATGCATCAAGGTAGATTTAGCACTCTAAATAGTGTGATAGGGAGTAACTCCCCGTAGGTGTAGGTAAGTGGAGGCTTCCGGCGACTGGGACCGCAATTAACTGAGACGGCGGTCCCAGTCGCCGGATCCGTAAAAATTAAATAATATTCTTCCGGCAACTGGGACCACTCATAGATAACTTAGAAAAATACATTATTCAGGCCAAAATCGGTACAGTCATACGAAAAAAAATCTAAATTATTTATATGAATAAGTATCATTGACGCGTTCTAGACATGATTTTATACTATGCGCTTAGCAATCGGTAAGTGTTAAAATGATCCCTGGTACGAGTATTTTGACGTAATGACCCATAGATGAATATTTTGGCGTAATCGGTACTATCAATATTTACTTTGTTACGACTTCACTAATTTCAAACAATCAACCAAATTTTTTTCCCACTAGATCGTTCGACAAGGTCCCGCAGCCTGCCCGGCCATAGTTTCAGATTTGTTTAACATTTTTTATAGTCAGTGTGCGGCACTTGCTCGCCACATGGTCAACTCATTTGTTCTACTAACAAAAGCCCACAACTGTTTGCAAATCCGCCATTTTTTATCACGTCAATGGCTACATTGTAAACTAATATGCATACGTAAACAATGGCTTCATAAATGAGTCTGCAACTAATGGTGTTAACATAAATATATTGTCACTACATGAGAAACTGACCGTTGAGAAGATAGAATCGATGTGAATACCGGTATCACAGTAATTTTGATCCTTTGATCCCTGCTCCTTCTGGAAGAAAATTCCAGCGGTGTTGCATAATGATTTCCGCTCACGAATTTATATTATTATATTCTATTGTTTTATGCACAAGTTAAATAGTATAAAAAAATCGGTAAAACCACGAACGGCGTTAGAGATTCATACATCAAAACTCTCACACAAGCTCACATTGTGATCCACTTATTGTTACAGCTAACTTCTAACACATGTTGGGTTTCGACATACCTATAGGTGTGAACGGAGCGGGAGGCGGCAGGGTCGGCCGCCGATCTGTAAACAGTGGTTATCGACGCGCCGCCACTTGCCTTCACGGCATCTCCGGCTACTGCGCTATATTTATCCGCTTTGGTACTGACGCGGGCGGCTAAATCCGTTCGGCGCCGTGTGATGCCGGCCTCCTGCAACCACAACCACGTCACGAGGTGCCCCGGGGTCCCTGCGCGCACTCCAGCCCACCCTCCGGCCGCAAGGGTGGACCAGCGCGCCATTCGCACAGCCTAATTCGCGAACGCCACGCAGTAACACATCGCACAGCCATGTTTAACACAACCAAAGCTTACCTGAGGGCAATATCTCAGTAGGACTTGTGAGCGGGTGTCGGAGCGGCTGCAACGCAGGCTTGATGGTGATAGTACGAGGGCGCCGGTGTGCGGTAGTGGTGATGCGGCGGCGGCGACGCTCTGTAAGCGTCGGGCCCGGGGGAGCCGCCGCGGAAACCGGCCAGCTGACAGCTCGGCGGCTCAAAGAGATCACGGAATGCTGGCGGCAGTTGCTCGGCGGGCGGTTCAGGCGCCGCGTACCAGCCCGAAGTGGCTGCCCGGAACTCCTCCGCGGCCAGAGAGTATGGTTGCGGAGAGCAATATACGGCTGAGGGTGGCAACCGGGGTTCGCTAAAATCGTCCATAGCTTCGGATGGTTTGTCATAGCGGGCACACTCGGCGCCGGGCTCGCGCTTGGGCCGGCACTCGAAGATGCGCGGCTTGACGTCGGGCTTGACGTCGCGCGCCTGGCCCAGCGCGTCGGCCGCGCTCAGCGCCTCCTGCGCCGCCAGGGCCTCCTGTGCCTGCTGTAGCTGCTGCTGTCTTTTCAAAGCTTCTTCCTTCTCTTTTAGAGCGTCTTTTTTTTTAAACCGACGTCGCCGCCGCAGGTACGATCCGTTATCGAACATATTGTAAGAATCAGGATCCAGAGTCCAGTAGCTTCCTTTGCCGGGCTTTTTATCGTCTCTCGCCACTTTCACAAAACACTCGTTGAGACTTAAATTGTGTCTTATAGAATTTTGCCAGCCTTGTTTATTTTCTCGGTAGTAAGGAAAGCGCTCCATGATGAACTGATAAATGCCGTTCAACGTTATTCGACGGTCCGGTGCATTTTGTATGGCCATAGCGATGAGCGCTATGTACGAATAGGGCGGTTTAACCATGTCTTTGGGCGCGCCGACATGCTGCTGGTGCGGGTGGAGGTAGGGCGCTCCGTACCCGTACCGGTACTGCTCGTAGGCATAGGGGGTCACTCCGGCCGAGTAGCCGCCGGCGGCTCCTCCGCGGTACGCATAAGGGCTCTGTTCGCCGAAGAGCGCGTGCATCGTTCCGGGGTTCGTTCACTGCCACACCATGCTCCGACCGCGAGCGCGGCCCTTCGACGCGTTGCTCTTTCGACAGCAAAACGACGACTGACTGATTTTGTTTAGATTCACAACAAGGCCCGTTTACATAGCGGACGCTAAACGAGAGACGAATGAGCGAGTCCGTGGGCGCAGTCGGTGAAGCGTTGTGCCGCGTCCTCGCCCCGCCCCGTGGCACGCGGCTCGCTCTGGCACGGGGCGGCGGGGTATATTCCATCTCTGTCTGTTGGCTGCAAAGCTCGGCAGGAGGAGCCGCACGCCCAGACGGAGCCGAGGGCGGCGCTGGCGCGTCTTCGAGGCGCGTCCCCTCCGAAACATCCCTCACCCTAACCCTATTGTGTACGACAACTGTTGCTATTCTACCACAAAGCCATGCACTCAACGTAGATAAGTACGGACAGAAAAGGAATATAAATAACCCGCCAATCATCCACTGAACCATAAGTAGAGTACGTGACTGACAACACCACAGTAATTGTTCCATATTCAGTTTACATAATTTTATACTAAGTAGTTACATTATTAAATAATATTTGTGGATTAAGATTAAATTAAAATTTTGCTTTGACTACTGCTTAGACTTGGCTAAAATTTGATTTTAATGATAAAGCTTACGATAAAAACCAAAATAGGTGCATTGGGATTCATGGTTAAAACAATAATGCCTACTCTAGTCGTTACCATATACATGTACCTAGCATTTCTGCATTTGTAGCATTATAGTGTTTTTAATTAATACTGAAATTTTAAAATCTTTGTAATTTTATTATTATAGAAATTCATAAGTAAAAGACATTTATTCTAAAGCTAAAGAATGTAACCAATAAATAGTAGTTAATAAACATTATTTAAAATTAAATAAGCATTTCATGAAAAAATATTAAATTAATCTATTCAAAGGCGACACTAGCCTAGTATGGCATAGACATGCAGGTTAGCTAGACTGTAAGAAAATGGTAACTACCTAGTTAGATTTTTGTAGGTATTTCCACCTGCCATTAGCTTTGTTATGTCAGAAGTGGACGTCCTGTGACTGAAATGATGATGATGATGCTATGTGTGGGTGAGTTAACAGTTTTTTATTTTCTTAAATTGTGTGTTTAGCCGACTAATGTGTAATTAAATATTATGTGTTCGTGAACGTGCATGAAACTCACTCATGAAAATGAAACGAAAGAGTGCAACATTACTCTTCAAGTTTTCTCAAGAAGTCCGCGTCAAGTTTCAGTATAAGTAATATGCCACATAATATTTACTGAAACTCTAGGAAAACGGGGATCATGACTAAAGTACCTACTTCTAAAAAAAGATTAAGCCTAGGCGCAGACCATTGATTTTTCGTCGGCCGATAGTTTAGTCGGGCAGTTGATCAGTATGGGCATGTATGGAAGTGCGCACATTACGCCGATTCGATTTGGCCGATTCTTCATACAAATTAAAATCGGACACAACTATCGGCCAACTAAAAATCGGTGGTCTGCGCCTAGTCTTAAATATAAAAAGGTAAGTAAGTAAAAGGTAAAAAAATAAAATTGACATTTGTGAAGATGGATCAGATGGATGGATGAATATTAATAACGATAGAACCAAACTGATTTTGATGAAATTTTACAATAATATTATAAGGATTTATCGGATTACTAATGTTTGGCCAAAAATAGTTTCCCAAATTATCACATCGCAAACAACGTTTCGCAAATTTTCATTTGGCAAATTCTCATTTGGCAAAACAACTTATTGCAAACTTTTAATTCGCAAATGTCGTTTTTGGCATTTTATTATTGTTTAGCAAATTATTGTATGTTTTGCCAAATGTTTCATTTGGCAAAAATATTTTACGATAAACTATATACAAAATTCGACTAATTACAAAACAACTTATCACAAAACTCGATTGTCAACTGTAGTAGGTATATAGTTACCTAATAATAAATAAATAAAATAAATAAATAAAACAATTTCATTGGTGCATAGAATGGAATACAAATTAGCTTGTGGTTATTATTTTGTTTAGTGGGTAGTTAATATAATATTTATTTTAAATTAATTTTCATATTTCATTATTTTTATCGAAATTTCCAAATATTCATTAACAATAGAGGTGATTCTAGCGCTCGGCGGCCGCTACCGCGGCACGCTTCGCTCGCCTTCGCGGGTCACTGTTCTAACCTAACCTAACCTACTATTTTCTGCAATACCTACTTTCTGCAACCATAGTATGGTTATACAGGGTGTTAGGTAAATGGGTATATGAGCCGACACTAGCCCATGTTAACATGGGCATATAAATGGTATGGTGAAGTCAGAAATTTGATATCATCAATTTAATTTTTTTAATTTTCATACTAAATAAATTTTATAAAATACGATTTGTATGAAAAATAAAATAATAAAAATGAAGATATAAATTTTCTGACTTCACCATACCATTTATATGACCATGTTAACATGGGCTAGTGTCGGCTCATATACCCATTTACCTAACACCCTGTATATCTCTTTGTTTTACATAAAATTCTTGTAAAAACCATGATCATGTGCCCTAAGCTTTCATTTGTGGGTAACGGTGGGTGGGTAAGTATGTGAAGTGTCAATTTGACCAAACAAATTATTTGGGATATAATATTTGGCAACATAAAACATTTACTATATAAACATTTGCCGAGTAAAATTTTGCCAAATGATAATTTGACCAAATGAATTAGTTGCGAAAAGTGCAGTTGCTAAAAGTTCATTTGGGAAATGAAACATTGGCGATAAGTTGTTTGCGAAGTGAAATTTGGCGAAAAGTAATTTGGCCACTAATTTTAATTTTTCCCCTTTTTTATTTAGTCATAGTTTAGTTTAGTAGTTATTTGTTAACATTTTGTTGTATATATGTATAGATATAAGAGTGCCAAACGGAAGGATACCGGATTTATCAAATGCAATCATTTTCCACATTCTAGTTACATTTTGTAGGTAGGCTGTGGAAATACGCAAGCGCCATTGCGATACTAACCTACTCGTAGCGCCTGGATGCTACGACGTAGCAGTGACGTCAGTAGAGTATATTAATTACAATGGAACTCTACTCTAGAAAATTGTGAATAGTCCAGTCAATAAAGCATTATAGATGGAAATCCGTGGAACACAATTTTTGACTTCGGGACTTTATTTAGACTAGTTAGAAGGTGAACATAGCAAAAGTCCCCGCCCTTAACCCTTTAGCCGGCGGGGAGAGGGGGGTTTAAAGTTACCACTTTTCGGTTTTTCGCTTAATCCTCGGAAACTATGCGTCCTAGTGACATGGCCACTATGAACCAAAAAAAAAAAGCTTATTCAATTTGCTACAGGTGAGACAGTCAAGTTTTTCTATATCTTGTATAGTTTTCGCGGCATCTGCTCTAGAAGGTCTGTAATATTAGAAATTTTAATTTTGTCTTACATGTTCCCATCAGGAGAAAATCGACTAAATCAATATTAAGCAAACATTATAGACATGCGGGAGCATGTTAAGGCTTGGTATTTCTGCTAAAGTAGGTATTTCGCGCTGTCAAAATCTGCGCGCGCAATACTTCGCCGAAGACAGCGCGCCAAAGAGCTCTCGCGGCTACACAGTATAGAAATACGCAGTTTAGAAATACGCAGTTGGTTAGGTTAGGTTGACTTCCTTACGTTCAAGCGTCACACTCACAGCACTTTCTAATACAAATCATATCCAAGTGATACAAATTAAAACAACTTTCAAAATTTTTGGGAATATATTTTAGAATCGAATAAATATAGAATATAACTGCCAAAGTAAACACGGTTCAAAGAGGCGTGGCGTCACCCGACCTTCCGGAAGTTCCGCGCCGGCTAAAAGAATTTCAAGATTACGTCACCCGACCTATCGGTAGATCCTCGGGAGCTTGAGCGATTGGAAAAACATTTTATGAATAGTTACTCGTAGTAGCGATTATTTAGAGCTTGGATAATAAATAGTTGTTGCAATTCACAAAGCTTTGCATGTGGTTAATTACATTAATCAGTACACGCATCAATTTTGTTCAGTCTTTTTGTTTATTAATAAATAAAAATATCATACTAAAATTGCATACATATTTGTTTGTATTGGTCTGGGTGTTTTCTTTCCATAATTTATGTATAACGTATGTACGGGGCTCTGTATCGAAAATCACTATGAGCAATGAGCATCACACACTGTTACCTGGAGTGCATTACCGCAGCAAAATTTTTATAAATGTTGTGCTTTAGAGAGTCGAGAGTATAGCAGATAATTAGTCCATCGTGAGCAGAAATTTGTCCACTAATAGCAAAATTCGTTCAAATTATAGTTTTAAAGTTAGAAGATTATTAATATCTTGCAGCTTAGACCTTTAGCTACAGACCTTAGACAGTATTTTTGAAACATTCTTACGCATGGTGGAGGAAGGGACGCTCTAGAGCAGTGGTTCTTAACCGGTGGTCCGCGGACCACTGGTGGTCCCTGGAGGCATTCCAAGTGGTCCACGATGTGCACTTGCACACCTTGGTCAAAACCACTTTTAACTGATTTTTGCAGTCAAACTGGCTTTGACCGATTATAAGGTGGTCCCTGACAGACAAGACAGAAATTTGGTAAAATGGTCCCTCATGACTTAAAGGTTAAGAACCACTGCTCTAGAGACTCAAAACTACAAGGATACACATGAACTCCAGTTTTAAATCCGTTGATATCTGCTGCATCTGCCATGTTTTTGGCTATAAGATTCTTCTATCTTACGGCTTAGACCTTTAGCTACAGACCTTAGACAGTATTTTTGTGAAAATTCTTACGCATGGTGGAGGAAGGGACGCTCTAGACACTCAAGTCTACAAGGAGTCACATCAACTCCAGTTTTAAATCCGTTGACATCTGCTGCATCTGCCATCTTTTTGGGTAGAAGATTCTTCCATCTTGCAGCGTAGACCTTTAGCTACAGACCTTAGACAGTATTTTTTTGAAAATTCTTACGCATGGTGGAGGAAGGGACGCTCTAGACACTCAAGTCTACAAGGAGTCATATGAACTCCAGTTTTAAATCCGTTGACATTTGCTGCATCTGCCATCTTTTTGGCTAGAAGATTCTTCCATCTTGCAGCTTAGACCTTTAGCTACAGACCTTAGACAGTATTTTTGAAACATTCTTACGCATGGTGGAGGAAGGGACGCTCTAGACACTCAAGTCTACAAGGAGTCATGTGAACTCCAGTTTTAAATCCGTTAACATCTGCTGCATCTGCCATCTTTTAGGCTAGAAGATTCTTCTATCTTACAGCTTAGACCTTTAGCTACAGACCTTAGACAGTATTTTTTATTATTTATTTGTGTCAGTGTGCTCTTCTAAAGAGTGTAAGACGATTGTATGTAGGTCCTATTAAAATGTAATTTTAACTCATTGGTTTTGTCTCATATTTGAGGAATGTACTATGTATCATGTGTAGAGTCTTCGTTTAAAAGGATGCGAACGATTTAAATTTCAATAGGTAGACAAAATTGCTTTCAAACAAATTCTTAATTATCAAAAATTTTAGCTTTCTCCAGTAACACTGATATTATTATACTGTGACTCATCAAAGTCATCATTGTCAAAAATATTGACAAATCGCGAACTGTCACGACCAAAAAACTGACACGCGTCCGTCCTCCGTAAGCGCCACCGCGCGACTGATTGAGATTGTCCAAGCCGTCATGGACGATTTTTTCCACATTTTTTAACATAGTAACTAAATAAGACGCAATATAAAAATTTCATCCGTTAAAAGCCCTCAAGTTATTTCTGAACTTTAGTTTAGTAAAAGATTTAGAATCTCAAATCGCTTATTTTAAAAATAAAACCATAAATAGAAAACGAATAGAGGTAACTTTGGGAATATATTCTATCGAGTCAACTTCATCAAATCGTGTTTCCATCCGTTAATAGCCCTAGAAAATATCCTCAACTATGCCCAATAAAAATCTTAGCCTTTAATTTTACTGTTTAGTACCTCAAAAATGAAAAATGAAAACCTCATTTTCGCCATTTTCTCTGCTACCCGGCCTTAAGCCTAGTTCCAGGGACTGCACCGTGCGTACATTTAGACGAATCAATTGGAGCCACTTTTGACTCCTCATCACTCAAAAAGTACTGTGCATTAACACTTCAAATTTGGCTCATGTGTTGAGACTTGCAAGATAAACATCAGCTTCAAATTTCATAAATATACCTCAAACGATTCTTTAGGTATTGACGTCTAAAAATCTACATGGCTGACCTATAAGACCAATTTCTAACCACTTCCAGATGATCTTGAAGGTTCAAATTTGGCATCCAGATAGGTAGTTGTGTAAATACAAAGGAACAAATAAAAAACCAGTAAATTTTAACATTTCACAGGTGATAGATAGATTTTAGTGTCCTAAATGTCGATTTTTGAACGTCAATACCTAAATAACCGTTTGAGGTATATTTATGAAATTTGAAGCTGATGTTTATCTTGCAAGTCTCAACACATGAGCCTAATTTGAAGTGTTAATGCACAGTGCTTTTTGAGTGATGAGGAGTCAAAAGTGGCTCCAATTAGTTCGTCTAAATATACGCACGATGCAGTCCCCTCCCTGGAAATAGGCTTAACATGCTCCCGCATGTCTATAATGTTTGCTTAATGTTGATTTAGTCGATTTTCTCCTGATGGGAACATGTAAGACAAAATTAAAATTTCCAATATTACAGACCTTCTAGAGCAGATGCCGCGAAAACTATACAAGATATAGAAAAACTTGACCGTCTCACCTATAGCAAATTGAATAAGCTTTTTTGGTTCATAGTAGCCATGTCACTAGGACGCATAGTTTCCGAGGATTAAGCGAAAAACCGAAAAGTGGTACCTTTTAACCCCCCTCTCCCCGCCGGCTCAAGGGCTAAGGGCGGGGACTTTTACTATGTTCACCTCCTAACTAGTCTAAATAAAATCCCGAGGTCAGAAATTGTGTTCCAGGGATTTCTCTCTACACCGTCTTTAAAGCATTCATTGACTGGACTAGAACTGTCTTCAAATTTTCGTGTTCTAATTCACCTATTGTATTCTTTTACATATTCAGTTGCAGTTCTAAAGAAGTAATCTTAAAGTATTTCATCTTTATCTATTACTCTGCCTGCGAAAGATCCAGGTACAGCTTACAAAAAGTACGAGTAGATATGTGTCAAGTACACCATTCCGAAAAAATCATGTAAGCAATATTATAGATTTATTTTATTATCATGTGTTGTAATTTAATATGTTATGGCACAATGTAGGAATAAGAGACTAGATGAAACAAAATGACGAATGCAGTTTGTATAATTTAACAGGTCAGCCAATTTTAAGGCACGTGTGGAAATCGTGGCTAAATTAATCTTAAGTAAACAATATCAATCTATCTTCATATTATCCCTCTTTGTTTTATTCCGGTTTTTATTCAACAAAACGGCACTGCTGAAAGCCGAACTGCTCTCTCTTTATTGGGTGCCGCTGTAAATAAAAAACCTATACGGATTAGTCGCGAGGCGCTGAAGGATCTAAACAGTCATTTGTCATGCTAATTATTGTCATCGGAAGTCGTAACTGTCGAAGTGTTGACTTGGCGAAGACTGTTTGTGAGCAAAAAAGGAGAGGGCATGTACGGTGGGTTGGTAGAGACGACAGATTAGAGCGCTTCCGTTTGGACTTAACCGCGACAGGGGGTCTAAAAGATCTTTAAATTCAACGTGATAGCTTCGCGATGTTTCAGTTTAGAGCGTCATCGCTTATACTGAGAGATTCACAGAGCTGATATCGACTGTGAGGTCATAGCAGACTCGGAAAGGGATCAACACCATATCGCCTTTCCAAACACGAGGCGAGGCGTTTACTTTACGGTGCGGATAGGTATGCGTTGCAGTATGGAGTTTCATACAAACTGACCGCCTCAAGTTGATACGGTTACGATCCCATTCCGGGTGTGTTACGTCCATAATTAAGCCTCCAGCCTGACATAAGTAACTTACGGAGACTCCTCAATAACAGTAGACATTACTAATAAATCACCTAGTTTTAAGTCATTTCACTGAAGATGATACATTAGATATTATGTTAGTTAATAAATACCTAATCGATAGTATGTCTAGTTACCTATATTATATTTGTTTTTATTTCGCACGAACTATTATTAATTTGTATCGCAAAAATTACTAATAGATCCGTTAAACCCTCGAGGTAAGCTTGTATGTACCTACATATTAGGTTCACCACACAATATTTTAGCGCGGTGTAATCGAACCCGCTTTCTCGGATCTCGTTTCAGCCAGTCCCACACTGACACCATAGGGCTATTGTCGCTTATTTGATGTTGTTTCATTACCCACACACATTTCAGTTACCTTTCCAAAGTGAACCTTCTGAAAAATAGGCATCATGCAGAACAATCTAATAATAAAGACCCGGGCAACATTATTGTGATAGGTAACCACGATATGGAAAGCGATTTATATTCATAATATGCTAATTCAATTATTTTGTTATTCTCATTTACATCGTCACATATTAAAAAATTATAGCTTTCCCTGAAACCCTAATTAGTTTTAGTCCAGTCAATAAAGCATTATAGATGGAAAACTGTAGAACACAATTTCTGACTTCAGGACTTTATTTAGACTAGTTAGGAGGTGAACTTAGCAAAAGTCCCCGCCCTTAGCCCTTGAGCCGGCGGGGAGAGGGGGGTTTAAAGGTGCCACTTTTCGGTTTTTCGCTTAATCCTCTGAAACTATGCGTCCTAGTGACATGACTACTTTGAACCAAAAAAAGCAAATTCAATTTGCTACAGGTGAGATAGACAAGTTTTTCTATAAATTGTATAGTTTTCGCGGCATCTGCTCTAGAAGGTCTGTAATATTGGAAATTTAATTTTTGTCTTACATGTTTCCGTTAGGAGAAAATCGACTAAATCAACATTGAGCAATCATTCTAGACATGCGGGAGCATGTTAAGCCTAGTTCCAGGGAGGGGACTGCACCGTGCGTATATTTAGACGAACCACTTTGAGCCACTTTTGACTCCTCATCACTCAAAAACTGCTGTGCATTAACACTTCAAATTTGGCACATGTGTTGAGACTTGCAAGATATACATCAGTTTCAAATTTCATAACTATGCCTCAAACGGTTCTTTAGATATTGACGTCCAAAAATCTACATGTCTGACCTATAGACCAAGTTCTAACCACTTCCAGATGACCTCGAAGGTTCAAATTTGGCATCCAGAAAGGTAGTTATGTAAATACATAGGAACAAATAAAAAACCAGTAAATTTTAACATTTCACATGTGATAGATAGATTTTAGTGCTCTAAATATGGATTTTTGAACGTCAATACCTAAATAACCGTTTGAGGTATATTTATGAAATTTGAAGCTGATGTATATCTTACAAGTCTCAATACATGAGCCAAATTTGAAGTGTTAATGCACAGCAGTTTTTGAATGATGAGGAGTCAAAAGTGGCTCTAATTGGTTCGTCTAAATATACGCACGATGCAGTCCCCTCCCTGGAACTAGGCTTAACATGCTCCCGCATATCTATAGTGTTTGCTCAATGTTGATTTAGTAGATTTTCTCCTGAAAGGAACATGTAAGACAACAATAAAATTTCCGATTTTACAGACCTTCTAGAGCAGATGCCGCAAAAACTATAGAAGATATAGAAAAACTTGACGGTCTCACCTGTAGCAAATTGAATAAGCTTTTTTTGGTTCATAGTAGTCATGTCACTAAGACGCATAGTTTCCGAGGATTAAGCGAAAAACCGAAAAGTGGTACCTTTAAACCCCCCTCTCCCCGCCGGCTCAAGGGCTAAGGGTGGGGACTTTTGCTATGTTCACCACCTAACTAGGCTAAATAAAGTCCCGAGGTCAGAAATTGTGTTCCACGGATTTCTCTCTACACCGTCGTTAAGGCATTCATTGACTGGACTATTGATATAGCTGTAAAATTAATAATTCAACCGATATTTAACTACTCGTGGTCAGGGACATGGAACATGGAAATTGACGTCAAAGTGATGTCACTCTAGCTGACATCGCGAATCAAAGTGCAGAAGCTTTACATTTATTTAAAAATAAATAAATAAATAAAAATAAAATCCTTTATTCAACCAAGGTAACAACTTAGACAACATTGCTAGTGGTCCCCAAACTAGGTTACACCTGTCTCTTGGGGACTGGAGTACGAGGCTTGAAGTTAAATGGCGTTGTAAATGCACTTTATACTAGTAACAAAAAATAAATAAATAAACACAATTTAAGTTTGAAAAGCCACCTATGCCATCGCAAACACAAAAAAAACCCAATAATATGCCCAATAAGAAAGTCTTTACTTTATGTGTAAGAGTGTGTGTTTTATGAGAGTGTATGTGTGTGTATGTATTATTTATGTGTGCGATAGTGAGTGTATATGATGTGAGTGAAACCATAATGTAGTAGTAGTAGTAGTACCTACTACATATTATCTCATCTACATATCTTCTTATTTATTCATCATCTTTATATGACTGCCTTTTTTACATATAACTCTCGTCAGATTTCTATTAATTTTTACAATGCTTTAATTTTAGTACTTGGCCTTCAATGGTAGCCTTTATACTTTTATAGCGGTCAAGCTGTACAAAGATCCCGGCTACACAGGAGTGGCAGTGGTGGAAATGCTTAGTCCCATTTGTACAGTAGGTAATTGCTTAGAGAGTAATGATAGGTACATTTATGTTAATTGAGACTGATTTACACGTGTGTTAAGTAAGTAGGTAACTTAGTCTTTATCAAAGTTCTTGTTTACTGTGAAACTGCTTTTCAAAACGTGTCAAGTGACAAACCCCGTCCAGCAACTTACCCGAAAAATTAAGATAAAATTTTGTTAAATACCTACTTAAACTACTTAATACGTGGAAATCAGCCTTTACCTACGGCTGGCTACAACTGGTGAAATTCAATGATCGAGATTGTAATGTAAGGTTGGTAAGACTTATTCCGTGGTTAAAGGTTACATCAAACAATGTTTGATGAATATCTCTGACTGACAGCCTGTGGTAGCTTTTCGCTTATAAACCATTTGGCACTGAACTAATTTAGATGAGTGTGTAGGTTAATAATTACACTGGACCCCAAAGAAAAAGTTCTTTGGGGCCCAGTGTAGTTAGTCAATCAACAATTTCTAATGTTGATGATATGAGAGAACTCTTGAACACGGTACACTTTATGGGCGTAGTCTCACAGAAAATGCATGAAAACTTCCACGTACCTACTTATTAGACACTGGCAATATGCACGGTGGAATTCTCATAAAAAAACGCGCAGTGAGCAAGTGCTACAGTCGCTTTGAAGGAGCTAAGTCAAACGGTCTGAAAAAAATCTGACTTTCTTAGGCCAAAAGTTGGGAAGATTTACCCCAATAACATATAAAATGTTATTAATGGAGGACGCAAGGGTTAAAACGATGACATACCGAAATCTAGCGGACGAAGCCGCGGATAAAATCTAGTCTTCTAATATGTACCTACCTACTACTGAAGTGTTTTATTGGTAGGTAAGTAGGTACATGATTTGGCTTTTTATCTACAACTCAATGCATTAAATTCACATTATTGCAAATTGATGTCATGCTTACTGCTAATGTTGCTATTACTGGCGATAACAGTCATGAGTTGAGTTTCTTTCGGCAGCTAGGCCTACTTAATGAAACACGGCATGAATTATCAGCTGAATCTGTCTTTTTCACAAAATGACGAATATACGATAGTGGCAGATAGAATCAGTATCAAAGTAAAATATTTAGATTAGTACGAGGGGCTAACGTGACTATTATTACTAAAATAACCTTTAAAAAAAAGTAAAAAGTATTTTATTGCCAACAAAAGGTTTAAGTAATGTACGTACATGGTAGCAATCCCGTCAGTAATAGACAGTTCTAGCGGCTGCCACTACTTACTGTGCTTTTATCGCGGCAGGGAAATTTTGCCTAGTCGGACTTCTGAATTTTGATTGTATTTTATTTACACCAAGTTGTTATGATTTTTTATTTTGAATAGGTTCTCAAAACTTAATTACTTAAATCGAAAATTAGTTTCGAGTTTAGGAAAAAATTAAATCGCCGTTGGTGGCCTCGCGCAGTTCACAGTTGCCTTATTAAATGCCATGGTCATCCATTTAGTCTATCTTCTCCTTAAGTTTGGCACGCACTTTTTGGGACACCCTGTGTATTATTTAAATAAAGAGACCCAGAAGAAAAATATCTGCAATTTCAGCATTTCGCTTCACATTAATCATGGTCGGTGACGGTAATTTAAATTCCTGTAGATTCGCGCGCCTCGACATTTTTTTAATGTACCTATCCATCCAGGCCTGGAATCCCGTCTATTGGCCAGAGCCCAAAACAGCTGACGTACGCTGTTGAACGACCAATCGTATCGCAGAATCGAGAAGCGTGTCTGGATTGTAGACGTTAAAAATTACCGTAATCGGGGCTCAGATTTGTTATCTAGGTTGTATGAAATCTCGATTGTTCAAATGACATTTCAATTGGGCTATAAAATATATTAAAAATAAATTAATTTAGTTGTCGCATTTTTATTTTAATGATGGATATAATAATAATAATATTAAACATTATAAACATAAAGGCACTGGGTATCTATCAGAAGGAACTCTAGGGGTGGAATCTCCATTGGCGTGGGTTAACGGGCAAGGAGATAATATCTTGGATGGTTGACAATCACTTTTCCTACAATTTAACGTTCCACCAAACTCAACACGCTCTCAAAGATAACCTCGCAGCCGCCTGCTCACACTTGACATGACACAACTAATTGACAGTTATCTTTTTCTGCGCATCAGTCGGGTGTTACGTTTAGGAATCACAAACCTTCTGCTCTACAGATAACATAATATTAAGATTGGTACTATTAATCATCAATAATAATTGCAGCATCTGTGTCCGGCGCCGACACGGCCAGCCTGACTATCGCACGGCCTCGTGCGCTTAGTCCAGGGTTTGTCCATCTGTAAACATTCAATTTCTCATTATCACAGCTCGTCCATTCCTGACTACAGAGCGTGCAAATATCAGATCGTAGAATCACAATAAATACAGCTGATCAGGGCGTGATGACCCTCGATCAGGAAACCAAACCATTACAGCTGGCCCGGGCGCGAAGCCCGACCAGGAAACCAAAACATTACAGCTGGCCCGGGCGTGAGGCCCCTTCGACCAGGAAACCGGGGTTTAGGTAACATGGCCCGACGCGCAAGGCTTAAGCCAAGGCTCCTTCAACCATTTACCTCAAACCGCACCACTACTACTGCTGATCCAGGCATGCAGCCATGCGACCAGGAAACCAGGGTTTAGGTAACATGGCCCGACGCGCAAGGCATAAGCCAAGGCTCCTTCAACCATTTACCTCAAACCGCACCACTACTACTGCTGATCCAGGCATGCAGCCGTGCGATCAGGAAACCAACATTACACCAGCGTGGCCCGGGCGTAAACAGCCCCTTCAACCACGGCAACAGGGTGGCCCGGGCGCCCTTGGCCCGGCCCCCTCAACTCACTCACTCACAAAGGCCCTTCCAGTTTACGTCAATCACAATAATTTCCGTGAACCTGCACCAACTCTCAATGTCTGAGCCAGCATCCTCCATGTAAAACTTGATCAGTTGCGTAGCGTAGGTGTGCATGCTGAAAGATTTATCTCCTTTGAATAGTGCCCTTCGAATCCCACTTCTGATAAAGGCACTGGGTATCTATCAGAAGGAACTCTAGGGGTGGAATCTCCATTGGCGTGGGTTAACGGGCAAGGAGATAATATCTTGGATGGTTGACAATCACTTTTCCTACAATTTAACGTTCCACCAAACTCAACACGCTCTCAAAGATAACCTCGCAGCCGCCTGCTCACACTTGACATGACACAACTAATTGACAGTTATCTTTTTCTGCGCATCAGTCGGGTGTTACGTTTAGGAATCACAAACCTTCTGCTCTACAGATAACATAATATTAAGATTGGTACTATTAATCATCAATAATAATTGCAGCATCTGTGTCCGGCGCCGACAAACATTATATGATTTTCTTCATAAAAATTGTGAACGAAGATGGCGTTGGTGTCACCTTCTCCTCGCACTAGTTTGAAGCACAGATCACTATATAGTAGTTTGAAGCATTGAAGGACAAAAAAAAATACTATCGATTTTTATTTTTGCACATCACGTGGTGTGCAGTTCAAATCGCTATAAATTGCATTGCATTCAGTCAAGTTTCAAAAAAGCATTACACACATTGATGTAGGAATGTAATACAAATAACAAGTACAGTCGACAGCATAATAACAGAATAAACATTTTTGTTGCAAAATCGCACACAAAAATAGTAATTCTCTCCTCCTTTTACATTGGGGGTTAACAGACACCCTTTATTAATTCCATCATACACTAAGGCGGTTATCACACTGCTCCGCGGAGCGCGTGATTTTTATATAAAAAAAAAATCACGCGCGCGGACCATGAAGCTACAGATAAAAATGGAGGCCACACTCCGAATACCTACTTGAAGCACAAACTAAGTATCACTATCTCGCTCTCTGTGGGCAGACTCGCTCTTTCTAAATAAACAAAAAATATAAAATTGCTCAAATTCAATGAAACCAATGTAAAATCTTTGTTTCTTGACATAGGTATCATTAAAAATGATAAGTGTAATTAGTGGTAAAACGTTTTAGGAAGAAATTACTGTAAAAAATGTGAAAAATGTTTACAATGATCCAATGTCGGAAATCACGAAATAAACAGGACACCACGAACTACCGCAACCACGCACTACAAAATTTTGCACCAATTCTTGTGATAAAACAATGATTATTTCCTGTAAACAATCTCAAACGAAATTAACTGCTTAATAAACAAAATAGTAAACAACCGCCATGATGGGCCGATCTGTGATGGGCCGGATTGGGCCGATGTTGCCACATGGTACCGATTACCCAGGAATTGGGATTGTAATTCCCTGATTCGCCAACACATTAAGCCTAAATGGCCGACAATTTTGTGATTTTTTATATAACTAGGTAATCTTAGTTTCAAATATTAATTATTTATTTAACTTCTGATTTGGTTAGTGAATTGGCTATTTCGAAGAATTTACAAGGAGATTTAAATCAGAAGATAGCAATACTACAGTTCACATTAAAAAGAGAGGTAGGGCCGCAGAGAGCGAGATAGATATAAGTAGGTATTTGACTCAAGTTTTTGTTCCAACTCTGCCCTCCATTTTTATCTTTAGCTTCATGGCGCGGACGCGTTGTCAGTGTGAAGTGCCGCGCGTGTTTTCTATACAAACTGAGGTACTTGCATCTGTCGCCCCGCGCTCCGCGGCGGAGCGCGGCGCAGGGCGCAGTGTGATAACCGCCTAACTCCGAACATGAAAGTATATTATTAAGCTTTGCTTCTAGTCCGTTTCAGTTTTTAAGATAAATCTATAAAGCAAACAAACTTTCAAATCTATCATTTTATTGTCCGAAAAACATTTTCATTATACATTAACGCTTCTTTGAGCAATGTTTCTCTAAATATATGTATTTAAAATTTTTGTTAAGGACATCAATTTTCTATGCTTTCATATTTTTATAAATGTTAGTAAAAGATTACACTTCATAGACAATGTAGAGTTATTATAATATGTATTAACTATGTAGGTAGATAGAACTATTTCAATCTAATTTTTACGAGCAAAACAGAGTCAGGTATTCTTTAAAAAAAAATTAAAAAGTAAAATTTCTTGGATGGCGAGTGTGACAGAAATATGTATTATTATTTTATACTCAAATTTTAACGTACAAGTTATATCATTAAAAAACATGTAACATGTAATTCAACCTTTCTGCACTTGCTACTCAGTAAGGTTTTTGTTGTTTTACAAGTGGGATTTAAATGCATACAAACTGTTAATGATGAAAATAAATTACAATAAAATACATAATAATTTCCAATAGCTTGTTTTTCAGCCTGCTGGCTTCTAAATGTAGCTACAACCTACAAACACTATTTACATCTGAACTACTATATCTACATGAAATATAACATTACAGAAGGTGAAGGACAAGTCGGCAAAATTTTGTAAATAATAAACTGAGATAACCATCTCGAATCCAAGATCATAAGTCTTTTTTTCTCTCCTCAAATTTAAGTACCTAGATAATGTTCCCATAGTGCCATTTTGGCATTTAATTTCCCCTTGCGGTGTAAAGCTATAAAATGTATTTGTATAAAATGCATCAATCATAAATATTGTTGATAAAAAGACATTCATTTATTACAAGAGGAAATGCCTGCCGCTGGTTCCCAACTGTTCTATGATACATGATCAGTAATCTATTGTTTAAATGTTTGCCAACCTGACTTTCACCATCAATGAATATATTAGTCAGTATTTTTTAAATTAATTACATCTCAATTTTTCCGATACAGACATCAATAAAATAGTTAAAGTAATCATATGAAACAATTGATAGAATAAATATATCACTATTAAAAAATCTACCTAAATAAATAGTATGATAACATACGAGTTGAAGGTCTAATTTCTTTGTTATTTAATTGTAGTACAATATAATAAAATACAGGGTGTTTGGCGCATCGTGTGCCAAAATGATTTGGCAGATAGAATGGGTCATTTCCTATATTTTCAGCCCCCATAACACGTTCCATGCCGGGCGGCTACTTTTATATTAATTTTTTTAGTAATTTCACCAAAATACCCAAATCGCATCATTTAATTTCGATTTAAAAAAAACTACTAGGCGTAGCCTCAAAGTAAATATTTTGTTTTGACGTGCATTGATGTAGGGTTGCATCAAATCTAAATTTACTGGCAAATATCATCTAGTTTTTTTTAAATTCAGTTTTGAAGTTTTTCTAAAAGTTAAAAATGGACTGAACATTTAAGTTTACATGGCTATAAAAAAATAAATAAAAGAGATAGCGATCTTCGGATTTTATCAAAACTTCTCTAGTCTATCTCCATTTAAACGGTATACTAATCTTGTTTAAATAATAACAATAACTTCACAAATTCCTTAAATTAGTGCATTGACTCTACTCGGACTGATTTGCGAAATTTGTGTTTATAGCCCCTTTTGTGTGAATAGCACGTTATTAAACACCTAACAGGTAAAAAATATTTATCTTATGCAATGTAAAAACCTTTTCCCTATCGTTTTTCAATGTGGATTTCTTGAATTTAAGGACGAAAATAATTATTTTGATCGTTTATTAATTATTACAAATTTTGTTCAAAATGTCCGCCTCGGCAACGTATACACTCACGACATCTTCTTCTAATTTCGACTGTTGTCGTATGCAGCCACATTTCTCTTTTTATTACTACAAAGGCGTTTTCTATTCGTTGTTGTAGTTCTTCTATTGTTTGAATCCGTTACGTACACCAGTTCTTTAGCTCGTCCCCAGACGTAAAAATCTAACGGAATTAGGTCTGGGGAACGTGCAGGCCACTGTATAGGGCCATCTCTTCCAATCCACGAGTAGAAAACGCCTTTGTAGTAATAAAAAGAGAAATGTGGCTGCATACGACAACAGTTAAAATTAGAAGAAGATGTCGTGAGTGTATACGTTGCCGAGACGGTCATTTTGAACAAAATTTGTAATAATTAATAAACGATCAAAATAATTATTTCCGTCTTTAATTTCAAGAAATCCACATTGAAAAACGATAGGGTAAAGGTTTTTACATTGCATAAGATAAATAATGTTTACCTGTTAGGTGTTTAATAAAGTGCTATTCACACAAAAGGGGCTATAAACACAAATTTCGCAAATCAGTCCGAGTAGAGTCAATGCACTAATTTAAGGAATTTGTGAAGTTATTGTTATTATTTAAACAAGATTAGTATACCGTTTAAATGGGGATAGACTAGAGAAGTTTTGATAAAATCCGAAGATCGCTATCTCTTTTATTTATTTTTTTATAGCCATGTAAACTTAAATGTTCAGTCCATTTTTAACTTTTAGGAAAACTTCAAAGCTGAATTAAAAAAAAACTGGATGATATTTGCCAGTAATTTAGATTTGATGCAACCCTACATCAATGCACGTCAAAACAAAATATTTACTTTGAGGCTACGCCTAGTAGTTTTTTTTTAAATCGAAATTAAATGATTCGATTTGGGTATTTTGGTGAAATTACTAAAAAAATTAATATAAAAGTAGCCGCCTGACATGGAACGTGTTATGGGGGCTGAAAATATAGGAAATGACCCATTCTATCCGCCAAATCATTTTGGCACACGATGCGCCAAACACCCTGTATATTGTTTAATAATACATAAAAAATTGAATATATGACTAGTTATACATGTAACACAATATTCAAAATACAGGGTGTTAGGTAAATGGGTATATGAGCCGACACTAGCCCATGTTAACATGGTCATATAAATGGTATGGTGAAGTTAGAAAATTGATATCTTCATTTTAATTATTTTAATTTTCATACAAATCGGATTTTATAAAATTTATTTTGTATGAAAATTAAAAAAAAATAAAATGATTATATCTAATTTCTGACTTCACCATACCATTTATATGACCATGTTAACATGGGCTACTGCCGGCTCATATACCCATTTACCTAACACCCTGTATAGAAGTTGTAAATTGTAATTTCTTATTTTAAAATCATTTTCATTACTTCACCAGTTGCGATTCATATATTTAAACTTTTCTTCAATTTGTTGTAGTCATCCCGAACCTTTTTACACTCACTTTGGAGATCTTCAAATTGACTCTGAAAACAGGAATTTCATTTAATATTTATTTATTTATTGACAGCCAGGAATAGCCAAGCAGTTTTTATAAACAGATTCTACTGACTATGACTAGATTACGTCTCCTCCTCATGTTCTGACTAACAAATGAATAATTATATTTTTTATCTGCAACCATCTAAGTAGGTCTTCTATAAATGTATAGAAGAAAAGATCTAAAGAGCTGTTAGAAAAAAAAGACATTAATTTATGAAGTACTCATGAGAATGTTTTAAAAACCGAATTAATTACCTGACATATTGTAGACTGTTGTTTCATGGCAACACAACTTTCCATAATGTCCTTAAACCGTTCCTTGTCTAATTCATGAGCTTTTTGTGTCTCTGTTAACAATTTGTCTATACGATCTTTATACTGGGTCACCTCTGTAAACACAAGATAAAGTGGTTAAAATTCATTTTAATAAATTTCAATTTACTTGTAAGTTGTGACCATAATTATCATAAAAATATAAAATTAATTTAATGTGGGCTAAGATGAGGAGAAATTTTTTTCACTTACCATTCAACTGATATTTCAGAGACGATAATTCAGTTAAACATCTCTCTCCCGAAGATTGAACAGTACTTTTCTCTTGCAAATTGTTCAAATAAAGATACAAAGCACTAACCGTAAGCGTTATAAACATAAATAAAGCAAATAACTTGTTTTTAGACTTGGGCAAATAGCGAGTAAACATTTTTGCGTTCTATCAGGAATTGACGCTAAAATTAACACAGAAATCCTTTAACCCAACTTTTTAAACATATTTTTCTGGAATTATATACCTATTTAGTTTTTCCTGCTTTCTTCTGTTTCTTTTTAAATCGATAAGATTTATATCAAACAATAACAAAAATAAAGAATCACTCTGTCGCTCTGTCGGAGTCTTGAAATGCCACAGATTATGCAGGCCGAGTCAGTGACAGTGAGTGAGGCAGGCACACACAAATAGAGTCACGGCTACATAGCTCAATGTGGCTCAATGCACGGTTATTAAAACAACGTTTATATACGTGATATTCATTTGTTTAGAATGTTTCAAACTTTAATGTTTCTGGATGAACATTTCAATTATTTCCGAGGTAGTTAATTAATCTAAAAAACTCTTAGAGAATCTAAAATAAACTTATAATAATTATTTGAAATGAAAAAATGATTTCTTGGGTATTATTAGCATGTAAAAGATAAATTAAACTTCGGAAATGTGGCCTTTCACTATAGGCCTTAAGTGGCCCCGAGACGATCAATGAGGGCTATCGTTTTTATACTTAACAGTTGGCACCCCTGGCGATTGACAGGACCTTACTCTACAGTGGCGCCATCTTGATGAGTGCAAATACGATAGTCCTCCTACCACTTTCGCGCTCACCAGTTAGTGCCACTGTCTTCGCTACTAGCAAGTGACAGGACCTTACTCTACAGTGGCGCTATCGTTTTAGCGCTCACCAGTTACTGGTGAGCGCTAAAACGATAGCCCTCATTTGCGATGGGTTACCTACGCCATATCGAATGACAAATGATCGAAAATCAAAATATCGAATACGTTTCATCGAACGATCAAAATATCGAACGATCAAAATATCGAATGCTCAAAATATCGAACGTTCAGAATATCGAACGATCAAAATATCGAACGATCAAAATATCGAACGATCAAAATATCGAAAGTCGATATAGACGTTTTCATTAAATTTCATCACGCATCATTTCTGAACTTTCCTTTTTGGGACAGGCTAGGCTTATAACACTGGTCAACAAAAAAAATAAAATTGTTTGTTTCCTGTGATTTTTTTTCTGTTTCTATCTCAAATTGACGCATATTTTTTAAATATGGCAACAGTTTTTCTCTAACAGCTTTTGTTTTTAAGTTATAGCTCTGTACCCTCATTTAATATTTTTACTTAGATTTTTGATTTAATTGGACAAAAAAAAATATTTTGTTGGTGTTATCAATATTGCTTTGTTATGAAGATGTTGTGCGCTTAATCCAGATGGCTTCTGCTATGTTTGTGGTAAATATAATATTTGAAAAACATCGAAAACCTCCAGTGGCGGATTTACCAATAGGCCAAGTAGGCCAGTGCCTAGGGCGGCAGATTTAGAGGGGCGGCAAATTTAGCTATTTTTTTTTACAGGAAAAAAATATATAATTATACGTTTACCTACACAATCCATATATAAATAAACGATTAATAAACGCACTGTAATATATACTTAGGTACTTATGTGATCATGAATTTTAAAATATTTCAATAGAGATTCAATAAAAATAAAATAAAAAACTCGTAACACAGGATCTTCGGAGCCTAGCACGAGCACCATCTCCACAACTTCGTGTATATTGTTTTATAGGGTGGCCCAGAAGAAAATTCACTTTTGAAAATTCAAGGAAACGAAAACTGTACATTCTTGTCGAACTTTAGCTATTGCAATTTAAAGGAAATTTAGTGCAATTTATTTTAAAATTTACTTTCTGTGATAAATTTTATCGTACATGTGATTCCCTTGACGTGTACAACATTCGGTCAACATACATCAACATTTTGGAAAACTTTCGTAAGCGCTCCTGCACACGACGCCGCTACCGCGCCGCCGCCGCGCCGTCGCCGCGCCTTTGCACTGTTTATACGCGCCGCGTGAACACCGCAGCCGCGCAGCCGCCGCCCCGCGCGCGAAATTATGCTTTGATGGCGCGGTGGCGGCGTGGCGGCAGTTTTACTCGGTGCTTATGAACAGTGTAGCGGCGCGGCAGCGGCGCGGTGGCGGCGTCGTGTGCAGGAGCCCTTAGAGTTACCTCATAATGGATTCAGGATGGATGAATGCTACAGAGTTTTTGGATTATTAGAGTATACTCTGCTCATAAGGTAACCCCACAAAAAGAAGTCTGCTGGAATGAGATTACCGCGTCTTAGAGGCAGTGAGATTTCACCACTGCTTAATTGGTTTGTTGCATTGAAAGGATGATTAATTTTTGAGAGCGCTATACTGGTAGGTAGGCTGAAAAGCTTTTTTTTTGATTTCAAAGCTGCAAGATTCGCAAGGTTATGACCGGAGCACTTGGTTTCATCAAGATGGGGCTACGTGTCACACTTCAACTGAGAGCATTTAGATGGTAAGAGACATGTTCCCACAAAAAATAATTTCAAAAATTCGTTTTTAGAAAATTATTTTTTGTGGTGTTACATTAAGAATAGAGTATACTTTTATAATCCAACAACCATGCAGCAACTGAAGCTGAGCATTCGGCAAAAAATTGAAAATAGGTTTCAAGGTAATTCTGACGAACGCATTCCAAGATTTTGATGTATGTTGATCGAATGTTGTAAGCGTCAAGGAAATCTCCTGGGCGATGTAATTTAATAAAGGTAAATTTAAAAATAAATTGCATAAAATTTTCTTTAAATTGCAATAGTTAAAGTTCTATACAGTTTTCGTTTCCTTGAATTTTCAAAAGTGAATTTTCTTCTGGGCCACCCTGCATTACCAAGCTTTACCTTTAAGTAGTTCTTAGCTAATATACTGGATATACGGGACTACTCCCACCTCTCGTTCCCACCACTGCAACTCCTGTGTAGCCAGGATCTACAGCTTGACCGCCACAAAAACCCAACCAATGAAGGTTAAGTTTGTCCCGGGGGAAAGTTAAACTGTCATTGGACCCGCAACGAAATTAATCAGAAGAACATAGGAGGAGTTCGAAATTAAGGTTCGACTTCCCTCCATTGCAAAGCGGATGACAGGTGACAAACAAAAGTTTAAAACCTTTAAGAAAAGATTATGCACCACGGACAATAAATTAAATTAAGGGGGCCTATCTTATGAGCAATTAGCAACTACCTGCCAATAATATTTTTCACAAAATCGCTTAAAAGCACGGAAATTTTTCCTTGTCGCGACAAGATCGGTGTAATAAATGGCGGAAACAGATGTATGTTGTATTGAATTAAGCATTATATCACGTTCATGTTTCCAAAGATCACACTCCCACAAGATATGATGGGCAGACTGCTCATGACTGACATCATCAGTGGAACACTCGCAAAAAGGAGACTGAACTACACTCGCGAGCAAAAGTATGGAATCACTTACATGAAGTTGTTTCCACGCGATCTTGTGTACTAACGAATTTGTTAGTAACAAAAAAGTAGCACCATTTTAAAGATTAAACTTTTAACTTTAAATTGATACCAAATTCATTGAAATCACACCGGTATTTAAAAAGATATCCCGGCTGATGTGAAGAAGTAAGAAAAAATACATGTACCAACTGTTTGATACGTCGCGAGTTGCGGCCTATTTACCCCCTATAAAAGCACGTGTTTTCGGATTTTTGCATTCACACGTTGATCCATACACATCTCGGCTTCTTTTGACACTTTACCTGGGTTTCTACACCTACAGAAGCAGCACAAATCGTTGCACTGTTGCAAGAAGGGCTCAGCCAGCGGGCTGTCGCACGTCAGCTCCACATAAGCCAGTCCTGGGTTTGGAAAGTTTTAAGACGCTTTTGGGAGACTGGTGGCTTTATCCCGAGACCAAGTTCTGAACAGCGCCGGTGCACATCGCAGAGGGATGACCGTTTTTTCATGTCAACCTCTCTATGAAATCGTCATTTGACTGGCATCAACGACCAGCAAGAGCTCAGAAATGTTTGTAGGATAGCTGTTAGCGAGTGGACAGTTCGTCTAAGATATGAGCAATAAAATTTGACTCCAAAAAGGCCTGCCACAGGCTGGAAACTGACGGCAGGTCACCGACAAGCACGCTTTCAATTAGCTCGCATTCGGAAGGCGAGTAATGGAGGCGAGTTTTGTTTTCCGATGAATGCAGATGTTTTTGCAGTGCAGCAGTCGAAGAGGTCGGGTCTATAGACGGCCTGAGGAGCGATTTGTGCAGTGCTGGTTCGCTAAAACATTGGCTTATGGGGGTGGCTTGCTCGACTTCTCATCGAGATGTGTAGGAGCAAATTGAAAGCGTGCTTATCGGTGACCTGCCGTCAGTTTCAAGCCTGTGGCAGGCCTTTTTGGAGTCAAATTCTATTTTTTATATCTTAGACGAACTGTCCACTTGCTAACAGCTATCCTACGAACATTTCTGAGCTCTTGCTGGACGTCGTTATCAGTCAAATGACGATTTCGTAGAGAAGTTGACATGAAAAAACGGTTTTCCCTCTGCGATGTGCACCGGCAATGTTCAGAACTTGGTCTCGGGATAAAGCCACCAGTCTCCCGAAAGCGTCTTAAAACTTTCCAAACCCAGGACTGGCTTATGTGGAGCTGACGTGCGACAGCCCGCTGGCTGAGCCCTTCTTGCAATAGTGCAACGATTTGTGCTGCTTCTGAAGGTGTAAAATCCCAGGTAAAGTGTCAAAAGAAACGGAGATGTGTATGGATCAACGTGTGAAAGCAAAAATCCGAAAACACTTGCTTTTAGGGGGGGTAAATAGGCCGCAACTCGCGACGTATCAAACAGTTGATACATGTCTTTTTCCTTACTTCTTCACATCAGCCGGGATATCTTTTTAAATACTGGTGTGATTTAAATGAATTTGGTATCAATTTAAAGTTAAAAGTTTAATCTTTAAAATGGTGTTACTTTTTTTGTTACTAACAAATTGGTTAGTACACAAGATCGCGTGGAAACAACTTCATGTAAGTGATTCCATACTTTTGCTCGCAAGTGTAGTTTGAATTCGTGAAGTTTATGTTTAAAGTTGCCATGTCCCGTGAGGAACTGCGACGAGCAATGGTCGATTTCTAACCATCGCCTAGTTAGACGTTCGCGTACATTCGGGAAGAATTTAATATACTTACTGGATATAGCACGTCGCATGGCTCTGTGCACACCGACCGGTGACAAATTATTCAGGTGAGAAGCTTTTCTTGCTTAAAACGGGTTAAAAACTATCTACGATATACTTTAAGTCAAGAAAAGCTTGATGCTTTATCTCTTTTGTGCATAGAGTCAGAACTGATGAAAAAGATTTTATACTTACGACGATATAATTAATGATTTTGCAAATTTAAAATCTCGCAAGAAAATAATGTAAAACCACAGAATAATAATAAGTACTACGTACAGAAGTTTTACTTCGCGAAGGTATTTAAAAAATGTATGCTCAATGTCATTAACAATATGGTGTAATTTAGCCTGTCTCAAGAGTCAAGCACCATTTTGTTGACAAACGTCAGTGATCGGCACTGCGCCGAAGCTATAGGGCTGACTTCGGTAAAATGATGTGACGTGAGGTGCCAAACTGCGGAAAATGGCGGAGGAAATACATGATATAGCATGTATTATCATGAATAATATTAACCACTTATTTACCTCTCAGTGTCTTGAGGCAACTTAAAAAAAGTACATTCTGTGTTTTTATTATTATTTAGGCAGTTAAAAACTGCACAGTATTTAGTACACCATTTTCTTTATTTTCTTCCATCATACACAAGAATACGCGTGCGTGAGTCAATGTTCGCTCGTATGTGAGGCCTTGTCGAATAGTATCCTGTAGGTGGGCCATCGTGCGTGTTTTGTTTTCGATGTAAACTCGCCTAGATGAACAGGCCTGGTAAAACTTATTTGATCTCATTGTCTGTCACCATTAACTGGATTGTTAACATGTTATATTTTAATAGAAATTGTTTGTATTGTTTTTAAACTGTTAATTGCAATAAAAAATATTTACCAAAAACAATGTTTACTGACCACACATTATTTAATTTTTGTCTGTGTTCATATAGTGTAGGTATTTTTAAGTCATGCCTTTCCCCACCTTAGGATTAGTACATACTGCTGTTTTTAGGTCAACATTAAACTCTTCAGTACATAGCGGGTTGCAATAATAATCTATTAACTGACAGAAATATCATTAAGTTCACAATCATACTAATAACGAGATTAAACTAACGTATTGAATTTCAAAAGTCAGTAGGTAGGGGCGGCAAAAATTGAATGGCCTACTAGCGGCAAATTTGTAAATCCGCCACTGAAAACCTCTATCGAACTTGATGAAAACTGCGTAACATTGACACTTTCATATAAATATTTGAAATTAAGTAATCAAGACTACAAATGGGTCATTTGTGTTCTGAGAATAGGTAACATCTTTTAGGCCAACAAGGGGGCTACACAAAATTCCCGTTCCATGTGTCTCTGGAATAGTCGTAACAAACAATAGCATTGGTTACAAAAAATTTGACCAGTGCGCCTTCCCGCACACACAACTTTTAGCTCTTCAACTAAAATTGATACAAACAATTTTATAAACGTTCCTTTAGTTAGCCAAGACCGTATCACCGTACTTCCACCACTTTATATTAAGCTCGGCATCTTGAAACAGTTTGTGAAGGCGCTTGACAAAAGTGACGAATGTTTTAATTTTCTTTCACGCAGTTTTTCAGGATTAAGCACAGAAAACTTAAAAGCTGGTAACTTTTGATGGGACTCACATTAGGCAACTGGTGAATGATCGTAATTTTAAGACATCAATGAGCGAAGTCTAGTCCTAAGCTTAAAATGATTTTTTTTGGTTATAAGTAATTTCCTAAGCAAAAAGAGATTGTTGAAAGCATGCTATCCAATTTTCAAGAGCTAGGGTGCAACATAAGCATAAAAATACACTTCATGTACTCGCATTAACATCGATTTCCACAAAATGTTGGTAATTTTAGTGAGGAGCAGGATAAACGTTTTCATTGGAATTTTCTGACAATGCGAGAAGGTTATCAGGGGCGTGGTGCTCATATATGAATGGCAGACCATTACTGAAGTTTGCAACGAGATCTACTTAAACTTGCCCATTCAAGGAAATCATATAAAATATCATTTGCTAGTGTGCAATAGAAATTTTATTAGCACAATGTAAAATTTTTGGTATTTTTTTGTCAAAATAATAAAACTCTATATTTTAAAAAGTAAAGCTGTTGGCGATCTCCCAGTATTTTTTTCATAATCAGGGCCATAGAAATAACCAATGACAGAAAAAAAATTTAAGGAATAAAAACATGTGTTGACCAGTGTAATAGGTCCCAACGGACATTATTCTCAAAATTTATAAACTTGAAGAAATGATGCATGATGAAATTTAATAAAAACGTCTATATCGACTTTCGATATTTTGATCGTTCGATATTTTGATCGTTCGATATTCTGAACGTTCGATATTTTGAGCATTCGATATTTTGATCGTTCGATGAAACGTATTCGATATTTTGATTTTCGATCATTTGTCATTCGATGTGGCGTAGGTAACCCATTGTCAATCAGCGAAACGATCAATATTAGCTTCAATGGCCCTGTCAATTGGGCTTCAATTAAAATTTTCATCAATTTGCTTCAATCACGTAAATGCAATTGACAATGGCTGAGTAAACGATCAATGTCAATTGACAATCACGTAGAATTGATTGATCGTCTCGGGGCCACTTTACACAGAAGCTCAAAGTCATAGAGTAACTTGTATATATGAGCTCAAAGTTGCACAGCGTGCTATGGAGAGGGCTATGCTCGGTGTTTCTTTACGAGATCGAATCAGAAATGAGGAGATCCGTAAACGAACTAATTTCTGAAGAGATTATATTGAAGTGAGTAATTTTAACAATATAAAATAATTTACTAAATCACAGTGATATTACTACAACTTCTCGTACAAACAACTCTACAAAGTGCCATCATCTTCTTTATGTTGGTACCGCTGAATTGTATTCTCGTGTTCGTCTTCGTGTAGTCTTCGTGTTTCGTTCGTGTATGTGTAGTAGTAAAATTCCTCCTTTTTCCTCTGTGGTGTAAACGTGTGTGTGCGTCGAAAATTTGTGTTCTCCTTGTATTTTTCGTACGCATTACACGCATTCACGTTGTGTGAATGTATTTTTTATAAACTCTTTATTGTGCGTAATAGTATTTTACTCCCGAAAGTTATTTTTTGAAGTATTTAGTGTACAATTATATTATTAATTAGTTAAAAAACATATAGACAAGTAATGATGATGAGAGAAGATGTGTAAATAAATAACCACTAAGGTACTTTTTAGAGTACCTTCACCTGCGTTTCAAGTACAGAAAATATTGATATAATTTATTGGTGCTCTTCCAATCAACAGTGTTGAATTTACGGTACGTAGAGTTTACAATTATTCATTTCAATTAGAATAAAATATGTATAGTTTCTATGGCCTTGGCGATTTGAAGGTATACTTAATATCTTTTTAGTATTAATACTAATTGCTCTAATATCTCGTAATTTAATTATCTTTTTACAAAATAGTTGTATTCTATTACAACTCCTCCGCATTTACGTAAATGTGGTAACGTTTCTCAGATTAGACTTTGACACCGAGCTTGAGTTGTGTGCGTGCGTGTGCTGTAGCGAACGTATTTTTATAACCTGTGTGTGTACATTCATTTGTAATTTCGTACTTCCAAATAATAATTAAATTAAAAGATATTTATTGGACGCAGTATTGAAGTGAAGCTTGATAAGCAATTTATTTCGGGATACTTGTTTATCATATTATTAACACATTGAATTTTCATTTTGTATAGAAAATATACAAAAACAAAAGAATAGTATGTCACTACTAGTTAACATTCCTTTTTTTGATTTATTTACCTTTTATTTATTTGATTGTTTCACATTTTCATGAGTTCCTTTTGATTACCTACCTTCTTTTAAATTTAAATTAAACCTAACCAATTAGACAATTCTATTATATTATTATTATCTTTTAGAACTTCAACCTGCTGCCAATTAAAACTTTTATACATTATTTCCATATCCATTTATTATTTTCCTGAAAATAATATTGTAAGTGGTAAACCATAACAGCTAATATTTTCTGATGTACCTATCTTATCCACTTTAAATTACTACATGGCTATTAGCAAAGCGACTGCACTTAATTAAAATAATCACCAATAACAATATTATGTATTAAATTTCACATTTAAAGCTACTCAAAATATCAGGAACCAATGATTATGATAAAATCACTAAATCATTTCCTGTTTGCACTATTGTACCTACTTAAATATAGAGGTTTCTTATTCGAAAATGTAGCAAAAATTATTCTATTTTTACAGGTTCTGACCCATCATGGCGGAAGCCCACTCAGCGGTAGCATTTTCCTTTGCTATCACTCACGATGGCTGGGATGTTAACTTTGACCGAGAAGTACTGTACTTGGTCTGGGAATCAGGTCTAAGATCTTGGAAGAAGAGGCTAGCTAGATTTAGGGTGGGCATATCAAAAGTTATTTTACAAACAAAAGAGATTTATTCATAAATTTAAATTGTACAGTCACAGAATGAAAAGGTTCGTCAGTTTTCAAATTGATTCCTTCAACGAATCGCGAGCACATATTACCTTTTGAAACTATGTTACAGAATCATCTCAAGTTAGAGAAAATAATCTTTAACTGTTCGTAAGTAAAGTTCAAAATTATTCAGATCAAAGTTGTTTGACGATAGACTTGTCAAGAAGATTAATATGATTGATAAACTAAAACCTTCTTGTTGGTTCAACCTGCCATTATCTATTAAATAAAAAAACTACATTTTGTAACATTGCACTGATGGGATAGAAAAATAAACAAGCAAAACCTTATTTGTTAGCAAACGTCATATTTATTTAAATGTTAGCAGCACTGTTTCTTGCACGGTTATGTTGGCAGGTTTGACTCTTACAGTACCTAGTGCAAGCGAAAACCGACACTAAGGTGACGAACCTTTTCATTCCGCGACTGTACAATCAATAACTAAAACTATATATTTTTTTTTATAGAATAGTGTCCATAATGGAGTATACCCAGGGCATTTACAATCTCTTTACGTCCTTTGGACATTGCTTGTGGCTGCCCATTTTGGAGGATTCAACATACCTTTTGGACTTGTACAAAAAACTTTGACTGTCTTACCGGGGTAAGTGCATATTTTACTTAATTTAACCATTTTTTAGGATATAGGTAGTCAACACAGTGTAGACTTCAAGTAGTATTTACCAAATATTAATAATAAACATTAACTAATTACATAAGTTATACCTACATATTTCTTCTAGACACTCAGCAATGTGGCAAGTGATAGCTTGCTTATTGGCAGCGCTATCGATGTGGCTATCTGTAATCTTCCTTATGAGATACTTACTGAAACTACTGCTAATGTACAAAGTAAGTTTTGACTTCTTATTTATTTTCATATTTTAATCAAACTCCGGTTTAACCCTACCAATGAATATGTTTTGTTTTCTAGGGTTGGATGTACGAGTCTCGTGCTCCTGGTGCTAGAATATCTTTGAAATCAAAGCTTTGGGTCAGTGTAGTAAAAGTGTTGTCTGGATGGAATAAACCCAAGCTTTATAGTTTCCAAGGGTCACTGCCAAGGTTGCCTTTGCCTGCAGTCAAGGATACTATGCGACGGGTAAATAACTATTTTATAGTCAGCATAATTTTACCATTGCTTGAATATTATCTCTTTTTATGATTTATGTTACTCAACCGCATCAACCCTGATTTACTTCAAACAATGCTTCTTCATTCTTCCTTTTCAGTATCTGATTAGCGTTCGGCCTCTGTTAGATGATGAAAATTATAAACGAGTAGAAAGATTAGCAAAAGAGTTCGAGGAGACAATCGCGGTCAAACTTCAAAGATACCTCGTTCTTAAGTCATGGTAATACATACTATTTTATTGTTGTTTTTGCATCCATTATATTACTGTGCTAAATATGTATCAAATGAATAATTTATGGAATTCAATTGTCCAGTAAATAACTTGTTTGTTAGAGATGTGATTTTTTGTGAACAGGTGGTCAAGCAATTACGTATCTGATTGGTGGGAAGAGTATGTGTATCTTCGCGGTCGCTCCCCGCTCATGGTGAACTCTAACTTCTACGGGACTGATGCTATTCTTCTCCGGCCAACCAACAAGCAAGCCGCGCGCGCCGCTGTCTTCATATACCTGTGCCTGAGGTTCAGAAGGCTGATTGACAGGCAGGAATTGGAGCCGGTAAGTGGACCACTTATTCAATATAGGGGTTCGGATCGGGAAGCACGTTGTTTTGTACTCAAGGTTTAGAGTTCAAGTATCAAGGTGGTTTATGTTAGATTTATACATGTTTTGATGTATGCAACACTATTTTTCATTAAACCTGAGCGATAAATATTATTACATTGTGTGTTGTACGTAGTTGTAGTTTATGTTGCTTTTATGCGAGAATCATCAACACATTTTCCTCAAGTAATTTAACTAGCTAGATGATTGATGACTTGTGAAAGAAGATTTATATGAAAATACTTTTCAATAATTATTTGATTATTATTAGATGTGATGATTGAATTTGAATGTATAAAATCTGTGATATATAGAATTATCCGTTAATATACGGTCATGTCCTTATAAACAGTCTTGTAACGGATAGCTGTTCCACAGATAATGCTGCAAGGCATGGTGCCTTTATGCTCTTGGCAATACGAGCGACTTTTCAACACCGTTCGCGTGCCAGGCATCGAGACAGACAAAATCGTGCACTACCAGGACTCTAACCATATCACCGTGTACCACAAAGGCAGATACTTCAAAGTCATGGTGAACTCCCGAGGCCGCTTGCTCAAGCCATGTGATATTCAAGTGTGAGTGATTGATCTACTACACCTTATCTTCTATAGTAGCGCTAAGGCTGGGTTACACCATCTTACTTTAACTTTGACTAACGTCAAAAATCCTGTCCTCCATTGAAAAACACTGGTTATCGTTATACTTACGGTTATAGTACCAGTAGCGGCGTAAGGGGGGGGCGGTGGGGGCGGTCCGCCCCGTGTGCCAAGCATCAGGGGGTGACACAAGTCGCGCAGATTAGTACTCATTGGCACATCTGCATGGCAAATCTTGGGTATATGTCATGATGGGGGGGGGGGGGGGGGGGGGTTACGATTGTCTTTCAATCTTCGAATCGGTAGGTAACCCCAAAATCCTGGGGGTTACCAGGGGGTGCCTTAGGACTTATGACTGGGGGGACGGGGGGGTGATCGCCCCGGGTGCCAACCCATGCTACGCCGCCACTGTATAGTACGGTCCCGATTTTAATTTGTATGAAAATCAAATAGGTGTACCTAATGTGCGCACTTCCATACTGATCAACTGCCCGATTAAACTATCGGCCGACGTAAAATCGATAGTCTGCGCCTCAGGTCTGCGCCTAGACCACGGGCTTAGTACTCAGCCTAAGTCACTGGCACAACAGAAAAAATAGTATTTACACATCGAACATTGCAGAGTCATTCCAAGAGTGAGGTAGCTGTATTCGATATTTGAATTTGAATGTGTAAGTGTTGTTTGTGTTCTGTATTCAAATAATATTATGTCGTTCAGTTATTTGGATCGCACATTGCACTCCAGTGTTAAGTTTTGTTTAAGCCCTCTGTCTTACTCCTGAACGCACCTTTAAGGACTAATTCGCGCAAAAAAAGTTAATTAATTACGTAAAAAGACCTTGCGAATTTCATTGAAAGCGGGCAGCTACGTAACGGATATGCATTCATTGTGCAATTGAGACCGCTCCGTATGCGTCGATTATGAAGCCAGGCCAGCAGTTTAAGGTCGCACTGAGTGCCCACTTGTCTTGCCTCAAGCGCATCGCATTAATTATGCGTGCAATTGTGCAGATAATTGATACACAATTGAAACGAATTGATCGTTCTCTCCATTGTCATTGTCATCACTTTTCTCCTTTACAAAATCAAATGCTTTAAAAAATCAGTATTCGGAAAAAAAGTTAACAAAGTACTTGAACCAACCAAAATCGGGTTTATATCTTCCAATACCATTACTGTAGTAATTTTAAACAGTCAATCTATACATGGAAGTCCTAACCAAACTAGGACGTCACTGTGTGTGGTATCGTAGTAGCTGACATGTATGGATGTGTCGTTCTCTTACATAATGATAGTAGGTATTCCATTATGTAATTCATATTATAAATACTCGATCGACTTCTTACATAACAAATAGCTTTGTCAAATACTTTATGAACAGTCAACAGCACATCAGACTTCACATTTTTTAACCGACTTCATAAAAGGAGGAGGTTATATGTTCGACTGTATGTATTTTTTTTTTCTATGTATGTTCACCGATTACTCCGTCAATTGTGGACCGATTTTCAAAATTCTTTTTTTGTTCGATAGGGTACACTTCCGAGGTGGTCCCATTGTCACCAAGTTAGGATCTGATGATGAGATCCTAGGGAAATCGAGGGCAACCCTCAAATTTTATAGGCACGTATATCGTTTTTCAAACTTTTTCTTAAGTTATTCAAGTATTTGCTCCTGGAAATCATCATCTCATATTGATGAGCTGATGATAGAAGGTAAAACTCCTTAATACTTAGGAGTTGGAAGATAATTCTTTTAATTTTATAGATTAGTATAGTTTCTAAAGTTATTCAAGTGTTTACATCAGATATTCATCATCTCATCATGATGAACTGGTCATGGTAGGTACAACTCCTTAATGCTTAGGAGTTGGAGGATAATTCTTTAAATATTATAGGTACAAATAGACCAACAGTTGTATTCTTTCATGTTTTTAAGGTGGGCTGACGGTTAACGTTAAGGTAATAATTAGTTAACTAAAAAGCAAGAAATAAGTAAAATTTTATTTAAAAAAATAAAACCGACTCCAAAAAACCTACACTAAAAAGTAGAAAAATAATTACTAATTACCTACTTATTTATTAGGACGAATTAATATTTATGTAGGTATACCATGATTGATACTTTTGGAGTCGGTGCAGGCAAACTTTACATGTTTCATAATCTTGGCACCGACTCCAGAAGTATCAATCATGGTATACCTACATAAATATTAATTCGTCCTAATAAATAAGTAGGTAATTAGTAATTATTTTTCTACTTTTTAGTGTAGGTTTTTTGGAGTCGGTTTTATTTTTTTAAATAAAATTTTACTTATGTTGCAAAATTATTACATCTGATTAATATTCCAGTGTTTATTGTGTTGACGAATTACGCTTTAAATAACTTAAACACGTTATTGAACTTAACTGTGATTCGAGACACATGTCACATGATAATTTTTAATGTGTTGATTAAGCAGTTAATTATATTAATTACACATGGCCATAATCTGTGGAACACCCCCGTGGCAGACGAAAGGTCAGAAATTAGGTGAAGAGTTTTATCTCGGCTTACGCACGTCGCTGGGGTTAATGTCCCGATAAAGAAGCGGATCTATAGACGTGATATTTAATTTTATTATCTCATTTAATATTGTGACAAAATAATATACCGATAGTAACGGTAATCATGATTGAAACAATCACGGTCTATACAATTTTAAATAGCAAAGAGTTTGACACTGGTTGAGGGACTCATTTTAATTCGGCGTTTTTCGTAATGCCCGCGAAAAATTATGCCTTGAATATAAATGTCTTATTAGCAGAATTTAAGCATTTTGTTACAACAAAACTAGGTTTATTTCTCCTTGATAAGATATTTACTAGAATAATCGGTGATAACCTCATCTTGCAGTCTTTATATGTCAATCTTTATCTATTCCTATCCAGGCTAAGGTCGCTTTCTATTTCGTTTCTAAAGTCCTAATATAACACAGTAGTCGTCAACACGCTGATGGTTTCTAACATTGACCCATATTCGGAGCTGGGCCAAATTGATAGTCGGCCCCATTCGACCTCTGTGTGTTTGGTAGGTACAATGTATGTTATTTACGCGATAGATATCCTGGTACGTACAATGTTATACAGCAAACATCACACGCAATAATGTTCTATTAAGTATATTAATAATGTTTAAAAACAAATCATGCCCCCAAACAAACAAATTTTCGATTTGCATTTTGCTTCACGGGACGAAGTTGCTAAATAGCATAACCCTTTCAGCACGAGAGGAAAATTTGTCGATTTCTAAAAAATCGCGTTAGTTTCTGGGGTCTTTAGGATCTTAGTAAATAGAGAAAAATTGAGAAAAAATTTAGGGGGTGACTTTAACCCCCCTAAACCCCCCCGCACGATCGTACCAATCCGTCATGAACCTATGAATAGCTATTTCATTACAATTAAAATTTAAACTAATTAAAAAAAGTCATTTTAGATATAAGGAGCTTTATTATTCTTCATAAAGACATGATATCGTAATTAGATACTAATTTCTGCAAAAAAATTCAAAAATAGCTCATGGCCCTAACCTAGAACTCTGTCAAAACCTGAATTTTGGGGGTAGTAGCATCTTAAAATTGAACATGAGCTTTCGTTTTTAGTAATAACTTTTTTTTTTGAATCCCAGATGTCGAGGCTATTATTCAATAACACATGAGGTTAGATATTTTCATAAAAGGGATCATTTTGGTTCATCTATTGGTACTAGAATCCTGGTATCCTCTCGATATTTTCACTGGTGGCTATATTTTCTACAGCGGATTTGTACTATTTGGTGGTTATGTGTCTCGGAGACATTCTTGAGTTTATTCTAGAGTAAATCTGATGTTCAGACCTTTAAAAGATTCGAAAGGTTTCCATTACTTACATTACCAAAAATTCAAACATCGTCCCGACATGCACGCTCGTGCTGTAGAACTTTAGGAGTACCTGGTACTCGGTTACATCTAACTTTTTATAAAATTAAAGCGAATTATATTTTTTAAGGATATAATTTAAATTAATACGCACAAAATTCATTGAAATCCACAAAAGAAGTAATTTAAATAAATTAATACTTTTCACGCCTCCCGTAGTCAGGTACACGTCCATCTTTGTCACTCAACACAGCACCGACTGAACGCCATTGAAAGTTTTTGTATGAAAAATAGCAAATATATCGAACCGTACGATCGATCGGAAGCGTCTTGGCGTGGTAAAATTGATTTACCAATTCACTAGATTTTTTCAAAGTCGAACGCACTTTCGTATTATTCTGTGCTGAAAGGGATAAATGCCAGAACCACTGTTGCAAAAATGAACCTTCTATATCAAAGTGGAGGGGTTCTTGCACTAAGTTCCCTACTAACAGGAGAGATTACGGAATCAAAACTATCACATGATGTAAATTTTTCTATGGGAGCTGCTACACAAGTGGTTGGTTTAGTAATTTGGTGTTCTGTGCAAAATGTTAGTGATTCTTCATCTTCTATTGATTAGGACCGAAGGCTGCGAATCATAGAATCATCGTATAAATTAATAGTTTTATTCAAGGCTGCACTATCGCTAAACTGGGAACAAATATACATATAAAGTGACTCTTTCATTTTACCAATAATAAATACTGAGTCAACATTAGCTGAGTTTCAGTGATAAAATAACAATTTTTTCTCCAATTCATTCATCCAAATAACAACTCCTTTGTAACATACTTTTAACTACCTACAAAATAAATAACAATAGCCATGTATAATTGACTTTACAATTGAACTCGTACGCCCGTGGCACTAAATATAAATACGACATCATGTGACATGACATCTCCATTTCGTTATCGCTTTCATTATAAACTAGCGACCCGTCCCGGCTTCGCACGGTTGCTAAGTATACTAATATAAACCTTTATCTTGAATCACTCTTTCTATTGAAAAAACCGCATCAAAATGCATTGCGTAGTTTTAAAGATCTAAGCATACGTAGGGACAGACAGCTGAAAGCGACTTTGTTTTATATTATGTAGTGATGAAGTAACTAGGTATTCAGCATCTCCATTCGCGTGCTATTTATTTGTTTTGTCTCAAAACAATTAAGATAATCAATCCATTATTCGTTGTGTACATGTTAATAAGCTAACAATAGCATAAATTAAAGTCTATTTAATAATTAATACGTGCTAATAATGTAAATGAAATAATAAGAGTCCCTCCCCGTAGATAACAAACTTTTGGTCGGCCGATAGTTTGGTTGGGTGGTTTGTTAATTAGTATGAACATGTATGAAAGTGCGCACATTACACCGATGTAGGTGTAGACCGATTCCTCGTCCTTTAAAGCCAAAAAATCGCCAGATAAGCAGTCGGCATAACAAGGCAGGTATTTGACCACAATCTTTTATCAGTTGCACCATAATATCTTACTTTAACTTTAACAAATCGTCAGTTGCAGGTTCACTTGGGGTAACTGACAAAATACAGTTTTTCAGTAGAGCCGTTTAAAGTTTTTTTTTGTCTTAAATCGGACATAACTTTTTTCCTATTTAACCTTTTTTGGATCTGTTTTTACAGAAATGCTTAGAATTCTACGCGGTTTTAGATTAAATAAAAAGAATTATCTAATATGTCTTAGTTAAGGAAATAAATTGCAGTTACACCAATGTATTTTTGTACTTTTGACAGTTACACCAATTTTAGACCAAACTTTTCGAAAAAACATAGGTCAAATTGGTGTAAGTACTGCCCAAAGTTAAAACAATTTGATGATTTTCTGGGATTTGGTTACTTAGTTGCTGTATAATTTATGTAAAAGTATTAAAAAATAAGAGAATTCATGAAAAAAATAACATTTTGTCGTTTTCTTTATTTTTTTTAAATTTTATTAGAAGTAACTTTTATTTTATTCATTAAAAAATGTTAAAAGCCACGAAAATCAAGAAAAATGTGTGTTTAATTTTTTTAAGACAGAAATATTGAAATTACTAAAGTATTACTGTGAAACTAATTAATTTGAATATTTTTTTTAAGCTTTGACTTACCAATACCGTATTTAGCTCTACGGGGCAACTTAAACTGAAAACAAAATGGATTTAATTTCCCACCTCTTTATAGCAATGTTGAATTAAGGTCATGAGTACTACAACAGTAAAAGTAACAGAGTAACGACAGGTTAATGTTAGCAACGCGCAGTGACGCCTAGTTGGCTGGATAGTTTGCTCAATTTCAATATTTTTTTTTGTTGAGCTAACTTTAACTTCTTTAACTGATACTGCTGGTATAATAATAATGTAATATGTCTTAAAACTTTCTAAATTCCTATTTTATTTCATGTTATAAACCTTAGCAAATCAGTGTAATTGCAAAGTTTTGTAGCAATTTTTTTACATTATTACAGATACACCAATTCAACCTGGTAAAATTATTTCAATGTCAGTTACACCAAAATTGTGAAGGAAATCTGAAAAGTTCACACCTGAAAATGTCCGTGTAATTGTAATTTTTTTAAAGCTAGAATTTTTTTACGTATACCATTCGAAAGAGCAGAAAAAACTAAGAAAAACTGTATATTTAACTCAAAAACCGTATTTTGTCAGTTACCCCAAGTGAACCTGCAACTGACGAAATGTCAAAAATCTGTCATACTCTATACAAAAGACTATTATTATAGTTACGGTTAAAGTAAGTTGACTGAACCGACAAAGTTGGTGCAACTCAAGACTATTAATTGTAGCTGAGCAAAAGTTAGTTTTTTTTATTGATTCCAAATACTTAATAAATTGTCTTTTTCTAATAAGTATTTTGTTGTTAACAGGCAAATCCAGCAGATTCTAGACGACGATTCTGAGCCGGTGGTCGGCGAGGAGCGTCTCGCGGCCTTGACGGCAGGCGAGCGCTCCCACTGGGCGCACATTCGCCAGACGATGTTCAACCGCGGCCACAACAGAACCTCCTTGCATTGCATCGAGCGCGCCGCGTTTAACGTCTGCCTTGGTAACTACCATTATTAAAACTAATTATACTGAAAGTAGGCTTTCAAAGAACACTTTTACACTTCCCAACCCTACCTTCGAGATAAATAATATGGACCAGTGTTGAGAAGTAACAGCTCAAGAAACTCGGTCAATATTGTCAGCTTCTTTCATCTATACTATTAATATTATAAATGCGAAAGTAACTCTGTCTGTCTGTCTTGCTTTCACGCCTAAACCACTGAACCGATTTTGATGTGGCATAGAGAGATAGAGATTATCCCGGTTATTGAAACAGGGATGCGGGCGATAAAGTTTTTCTGTGACAGACAAAATTCCACGCGGACGTAGCCGCGGGCAGAAAGCTAGTTTTAAAATATTCTTAATTATACACTAGATTTAGTTTAGCTTGAGCACAGGCTGCTCGCTTTTTGGAATTATCAGGGTTAGTTGGAGGATACGTGCGATTTGATTGCTCTCACTCATTAATCTACCGGTGAAAGAATTTTCACCATCAGTATGATATAGGTACATCGGTATGCTTCAAACAGTAATAAAAGACCACTCCCACTTTTTCCGTTTGACGTAAAAGACGACCAAAAGACAAATATACTCTTCTAAACATATTCAGGCCTCCTTATAAACCTCCATTTAGGTATACTTAAAAAATATTTACCAAAAATTTTATATATCAGATTATCTTTAATATAAAAATAGTAAAATCAGATTTGCATCCTCCACTTCAGCGATAGCTTATCTACCAGACATATTTTATCAGTGCTGGGTATTATGTTGTGGCCTTGCATAACCATCGAACCAATCTTATCAGATTTTACTTGCATTGCGGATATTCCGGTGTATTTCGACTGTTTCATAGCGTATGACTCTGTACAAAGTACAGTTTATTGCAAGCAAGCATAAAACCAAATGTTATTTACGCTTTGCTAGTTAGTATTGCGATCAGTGCTTTGTTCTATAAGTCCTACATCTATGAAGAGCAGTATATTTGAGGGGGAATTATCCCACTAAGCCTAGAATGTCTACGTTTTATCGCGTACATTCTTTCACAAGTACAAGGGTCACAGACACCACGTAGTAATCATTATTTGAACTATGATCCTACCGTGTGTTTACTCGCAAACAAATTGTTATTATTAGACTTTTTAAAGGGTAAACTGTTTACTCAATCCAAAGTTCCGACGAACATATTTGTCCACGTTCAGCTCCGGGCAATCATTTCATAATACGCGAAGTCAACGCTGTTCGAATGATTCAAACATACCTACGTATCAATACATGAAACATGTACAATTAAAGGTATTAAAACACTTTACTAACGATTTCAGTATTTAAACATAATACTGAAAACGTGACTGCCCTAGCAACGAAACTAGTGCATATGCACGAATCTTATATCATACAAGTAATTCAGAATATTACGATATGGCGCAGGTTTAGTAATAAAATAATCTATTATTTGTGACTTCTGTAATCAAAGGCGCGACAAAGTAGACTGATACAAGATATATTTTGATTAATTAATTGCCAAATCTTTATTTATAGTTTCTTGAAATGTACTAAATTACTAATAAAACATTGATTAATAATGCTTTAATAGAAATATCAAAAAATCAAAACTACTTCTCGTACCTATATTAAAAATGGTCTAGGGATATAATAAGATGCGATAGTACTTTGCAAAACCTATGTTGATTAGACAATATACATATAGATAAACTACTGTTGGGGTCAATTCCATTCTTATCATTTGATACACAATGTCACACTGTAATTAAATTGTACATGACATGTGTTCGTTGCATTTATGCTGCTTATGTAAGCATAATAAAGTAAATATACCCTTTAGACTTAATGGCTCGATGAACTCGCAGAACTCGACGTTCAAGCAGTCTATTGGTGATTTTATTAATATTATATTTATAGTAGTATAAAATACGTGTTTGTACTTGAGTCGTACACTTAACGGACTAGGAGTTACCTAAGTCTGTCGCCATAACAACAATGTTAACAGCATAATAATTGTGTTCCAACAGTTAGAGGTAAGATAGCCAGGTCCTCCGTGGTTGAGGATTCCGGGTGAAGCTCGCTTTCACCTTCGGCCTGAGGGCCTAGTGTGAGTTTCCATCAAACGCGCTCACTAGTGTACATGTATGACGGGATTGTACAGCGCCCCTAGCGGGAAACGTTAAAAAACTAAAATTTTCATACATTTTTTAAACGCGCTCACTAGTGACTCAGTACTCAGCCCACTGATCGTCACTTACCATCAGGTGAGATACAGGCCAAGAGCTTCCTCGTTGTGGCTAAAAAAATGCGAAAAATAAATAAGTGGCAATACAATGTGACCCTCTATAAAAAAATAATAATCATACACAGAAAACATCATTGTACTTGCGACCTTTGGCGTAGTTGGACTTCTCATTGTTGAGTTACTCGTAGCAATGTGTACCTATTATGTACAGTCTTCAACACATCTCTTTATACTGGGACATCTCATGCGAAATATCTTTATTTGTATAGACTAATTGAAATAGTTCTTACAAATCGCCTTTGCATGTCTCAATCTTTTGTTGCCCTACCTACCAGTGCTTGGAGACAAACATATTATATTTGGCAAGTGCTGAGAAGATGCGCCGTGCAGTTGTAATAAGTCCTCCTATTTGGCGACAAATATTTGTATTCGCCTGATGCGCCGACAACTGTATCTTGACACGAACGAATCTTTTGTTGCAGACGACAGAGAGTTCGGTTTCGACGAAAAAGACCCGTCGAAGTTGGATGAATACGGGCGCGTACTTTTACACGGGAAGGGTTACGACCGCTGGTTCGACAAGTCGTTCAACCTCTGCTTCAGCACCAACGGATATGTAAGTCAACAACGATCATTTCATTTTAATGGTCAAAGAACTCGCTGCTCAATGTTATGTGTTAAAGTAAAAGGTTAAACCAGTTGAACTGTCCGAGATGTCAATTGATACGAGTTCGTATTTCTGTGCAAAATATAATCTTCTCAAAGTCAATTCTAGTATTAAATAGTTCAAGTAAGTAGTCGTATGTACTGTACACACATAAAACAGGTTCAATCGTTAGTGTGTAGATTATGTACTACAAAACGATTGACTTATGTGACTACGGATTAAATCCATCATCGCCCACAAGCTCTGTTGTTGTTGAATTGCGAACAGATGAAAGTTATTTAAAATAAACTTTTTTAATGAAATTCAAACAAACTTCGTATAATTCAACCAAATTTTTCCTTTTTCAGGTTGGATTTAATGCCGAGCACACTTGGTAAGTAAAAAGCAATGAAATAGTGTAATACATAAATTGTAATAAACACTTCAGTATATTTTATAGAAATATGAAAATGTATGTACTTTATTGTTACTTTTTCATTACATTTTCTTCACTTTAAAAATAGCATAACAAGCGAGTTGCAAGTGACTTGATTGATTTTGATTATCAATATTATCATATTATTGTCTGATAACCTCACTTGAACAGAGTACCTAGATGTAAAATGATCGAGTGAGCTTGCCCAGGAGATGCCTATTTAATCATGAATTAAGAACCTTGGGGGATATAACGATATGACTTCAGAAATACAGACGCAAGAAAAGAAATCTACTTCTTAACTATAAATAAGCAAAACACGTCTTGCTACGGGTAATAGTATCCGCATTAGTTACATAATTACGTCTTTGTGTTCCATCCTATACATGTACGAGTATACAGAGTCATGTAAGAAATATTTGAATTTGTCTGAAGCGTAATGGTTTTGATATCGTTAGTGAAGTTGCAGTTCGATCAAATAACAACAATACGATAAAAGTTGTAATATTTGTATATTGTGCAAACATATTCACACTGTCAAATGCTTCATAAAGATATTTCTTTCAGGGCCGACGCACCAGTTATGGGCCACCTTTGGGAGTACGTCATCTGGTCAGAATTGGAAATTGGGTAAGTTCACACGGAATAGTAAACTGAATCACAATCGATCTAATTGATTATAAAAACAATACGGTTTTGATTTACATCTATTATGTAAATAAGTTCAATAGACAAAGCGAGGGCTTTGTCTTTCATACAAATGTTGGTCTCTTTAATTATTCAAATTGAAACTGACAGAAGTCTCCTTTATTAACAACTCACTTCTTACGCTCGTTTCAAAAATGAAAGAGCGAGACACAAATAAAATATTACAACGTAAAAACGTTGGTTATTAAATATTAATATCACATTATGATAATTAGTTCAAAGTATGAAAGGTGATTATATTATCGGCTTGACCTTAAACATTTCCGCGTTTTTAAGTAAATAAATATCAATAACAGATTTTTCAAGCGTGTGTGTACGGAAGATAAGTTCTTTCACGGATTTAAATCTTAATCTAGTTCGATTCTTGCTTTAGATTATAACTTTCCTTGAGACTAGCTTTGCCTGCAACTTGAACATTATTTGATTAATTTTCTCGTTTTAGCAACATAATATGCATCGCTTCTATTGGTCGTAGCGTGATATTAGCGTAAAAAATTGTTTTGTGTGGTTTTCACCCAACTTTAATGTGTCTTAAATTTTTGAAAGTAAAAGTTTACAACTCATCCTTTTTACGGATCTATCATCACGCATATTTCTGCGTTCTAGATACACCGAAGACGGTAACACAAAAGGCACTGTCGAGACGCCGCCGCCGCCGCCGGCGCGCCTTCAGTGGGACCTGAACAAAGAAGAGACGCTCAGCGCCATCGACCTGTCCTACAACGTCGCACAAAAGCTGCTCAACGACGTCGACCTAAGGATACTTATGTACACCAAATATGGGAAAGGTGAGTTGTAGTTGCCATCGTCATATACCTGCGCCTCCAGGGTAACCTGAACAAAGAAGGGACGCACAGCACCTTCGACACAAAAATTGTTCAACGAAGTCGACCTACGAATACTTTTGTACACCAAATATGGGAAAGGTGAGTTGTTGTTGCCATCGTCATATACTGCGCCTCCAGTTGGCCTGAACAAAGAAGAGACGCTCAGCGCCATCGACCTGTCCTACAACGTCGCACAAAAGCTGCTCAACGACGTCGACCTACGGATACTTATGTACACCAAATATGGGAAAGGTGAGTTGTTGTTGCGCCTCCAGGGTAATCTGAACAAAGAAGGGACGCACAGCACCTTCGGCACAAAAATTGTTCAACGAAGTCGACCTAAGAATACTTATGTACACCAAATATGGGAAAGGTGAGTTGTTGTTGCGCCTCCAGGGTAACCTGAACAAAGAAGGGACGCACAGCACCTTCGGCACAAAAATTGTTCAACGAAGTCGACCTAAGAATACTTATGTACACCAAATATGGGAAAGGTGAGTTGTTGTTGCGCCTCCAGGGTAACCTGAACAAAGAAGGGACGCACAGCACCTTCGGCACAAAAATTGTTCAACGAAGTCGACCTAAGAATACTTATGTACACCAAATATGGGAAAGGTGAGTTGTTGTTGCGCCTCCAGGGTAACCTGAACAAAGAAGGGACGCACAGCACCTTCGGCACAAAAATTGTTCAACGAAGTCGACCTAAGAATACTTATGTACACCAAATATGGGAAAGGTGAGTTGCTGTTGTCATATGTGTCTGCACCTGTTTATGCACGCCATGCTAATTATTATTGTGATAGGTATTGTCGTTTTGTATGGAGAAGTTGAAGAAACAGACATCATAGCGCAACAAGCGTTATACAGATACAAATCTTTGCATGTGTTAATCACCTCAACTCTTATTGCGCGACATACACTAATTTGTTTTTTTTTTTTTTGTAATTCATTATTGCATTTTTAAGAATGGGCTTGTTCTAAGTCCGCCTGGCTAGCTACCACCATCTTACCTAAGTCTGTCGCCATAACAACAATGTTAACAGCATTATTGTGTTCCGGCAGTTAGAGTAGGCGCACACCGTTGATTTTTAGTTTACCGATAGTTGTGCCCGATTTTAAATTGTATGAAGAATCGGCCAAATCGAATCGGCGTAGTGTGCGCACTCCCATACATGCCCATACTGATCAACTGCTCGACTAAACTATCGGCCGACGAAAAATCATTATCAAAAATCGCCTACTTTTAGAGGTAAGATAGCCAGTTCCTCCGTGGTTGAAGATTCCGGGTGAAGCTCGCTTCCACCTTTAGGTCTGATCGTCACTTACCATCAGGTGAGATACAGGCCAAGAGCTTCCTCGTTGTGGATAAAAAAAAAGATTTTGTTGTAGAAAGAAAAAGTTAAAACTTAAAACTAAAAAGCTGTAAGACTAAGGCTGAGTTGCACCATCGTACTTTAACTTTGACAAACGTCAAAAATTTGTCAAGTTTCATACAAAAAGCACCGGTTATCGTTATAGTTACCGTCAAAGTTAGTTGGTGCAACTCAGCCTAAGTACTATAAAAATACCTGTTTGTATTAATATTATAAAGAGCTGTGGTTTTCTGAAGCTCATATTTTGATTACTCTGTGTGTGTGAATTTCTAATGCAACAGAGTTTCGAACTCAGCGCATTAGTTGGCATCTCTATATCTATGCTTAATGGTCATTATTATGTCTCATGCAGGATTCATGAAGAAGTGCCGCGTGTCCCCCGACGCGTTCATCCAGCTGGTACTCCAGCTGTCGTACTACAGAGACGCGGGCCGGTTCTGCCTCACGTACGAGGCGTCGATGACCCGTATGTTCCGCGAGGGCCGCACCGAGACCGTCCGGCCCTGCACCATCGAGAGCTCCGCCTGGGTCAAAGCTATGGTCGACCCTAACGTGTCGGTGAGTTCACTACACCACTACATTTTTATCACCGAAAAATTTTTAACAGGTTATGTAGAAATGTGTGAAAAATATAAAGTAAAAAAAAAAATTTTTTTTTCATTAAGTTAATTTTTTTAGTAAATTTTCTTTAGTCCCTATTTTACGCGTCACAGCTGGGGCATTCCGCTGCTCGCTAGAGTAGTCGTACGCGCTCGCACATTGTCCCGATATGTCTGTCTCGCTCACGCCTAGACCACGCTTCCAGTGTTATTATTACTTACTTAGCTAACTTAGACCATTTTCATGCAACATTTCAAGTAATTTTGAGTTCTAATAAGTGTTACTTTATCTTACGTAAATAGTGCTAGCGACGCGTGTGTCCATAAACTACCAATTTTGGGAGGAAATTTTGAGTAACTTTATTTAACTTTTTTTTGGCATAAATAGGATCGGTATCAATAACTCATTACCCAGGTTTTTTTTTTCGATGATAAAAAATTTGTGGTGTATATCAGCCAAGCTAACTAATGCTTCAACCTCATAGGCCAGTGACAGGTCCCGCGACCCATAACAATTCACGCGACCTGTCATTGGCCTATGATCGCGCCACGCGTTGGTGTGGTTGAAGGTTAGCTACACCAGTAAATAAATAAATAAATCCTTGGACAGTTTACACTGTGCCTCTAGTCTATGTAGTACTATTTATGGGTACTAGCCAACGGATATAAACATACTTAAATACTTTTTTTAGTAGTTACTTTTTCTTGCTAAATTTAATTTATTGTCCGTGGTGCATAATCTTTTTCTTAAAGGTTTTAAACCTTTGTTTGTCACCTGTCATCCGCTTTGCGATGGAGGGAAGTCGAACCTTAATTTCGAACTCCTCCTATGTTCTTCTGATTAATTTCGTTGCGGGTCCAATGACAGTTTAACTTTCCCCCGGGACAAACTTGACCTTCATTGGTTGGGTTTTTGTGGCGGTCAAGCTGTAGATCCTGGCTACACAGGAGTTGCAGTGGTGGGAACGAGAGGTGGGAATAGTCACGTTAGTTACTTTTGCCTCGATGTCATTTATCGATAGATACACCGACATGTAATAAATTTTACATGCAATTACGGGTGAATATAGATTTTGCACGATAAGCATAACATTAATTTGTTATCTAAAACCATCGACAACATTTACCTAATCATTAGCCATAGTATAAACGAAAGTGTTGTATTCCGTTGTTACATTAAAAATAGGGGTTTGGTAAACCTTTGAAATAGGAGAACCTATTCCTTTTTGAAGTCGGTTAAAAAGTCACATTATTTTGACTTCTAGTCATAAGAATTAGAACTGTTCCTAAACGTAACTTGTTAATGTTCACATAATTCAACTACTGCAATATGTGAAACTGTTATGTGACAATCATAGAGATCTAGAGAGGAGAGATGCCAACCAATGCGCTGAGTTCGAAACCCAGAGTCGCGTTAGAAATTAATCAAAATAAAAACAATACTTCGTGAAGAGTGTGTGTCATGCATACATTGCATTCAGTGCGACTATTCGTTCGCATACCAGGTTGCAAGTAATGTACGTAGAGCACCACTACATACGCAGTGACGTGCGATTCTGTTAGTTTGAATGTCCTCATTATCCACTGCGGTATCATTTTTAAACGCTCAAATAATTAGTTCTACGCAAGCAATGTAAACTATTTACACATAATTATGACGTCAACTGCATGGGACATTGCAGTCACGAGCAATGTGTTCTGTTTTTGGGCATATTGCTGCGACACTGGCCCCGCCCCTTTTCACATCTCCTTTTAGCTTATGTGATCTGCGGTGAAAATATAGATGTGCTTTTTTAACTTCAGGTGGAGGAGCGTATGGATCTGTTCGTGAAAGCCAGCCAGCGCCACCAGCTCGGCTACCAGGATGCCATGTCAGGCCGCGGCATCGACCGCCACCTGTTCTGCCTGTACGTCGTCTCCAAGTACTTGGAGCTGGAGTCGCCCTTCCTGCAGGAGGTGTTCAACGAGCCCTGGCGACTGTCCACCAGCCAGACACCACACGGTAAGGATCTTAGCAGATGAGTAGTGGATTTTGCACGGAAAGCAAATTGATTGAAGCATTTTTGGGTTTAAAGGAGCACTTCTTATCGAAGTGCTTCAAAAGTGCACTTTTTTATACTTATTGTCTAGCTAGCGCATATCTGAGTCAGTCAGTAAGTAAGGTATGGAAACGGCCATTGGCGTATCTATACAGTGTGAGTCACGTTAAAGTGTACATATGAAAATAGATGAAACTAGACCTATTTTTATCGACAAAAAAGAGGTCTAAATTTTTTTGAGATTTTTTTTTAATTTTTTGTAGAATTTTTTTTCTTCCAGTTACTTATTGTAAAGAAAACGTAATAACTTTTAAACTAAGCGGTATATCCTGATAAAATAAAAACAGTAATAATGCTTAATAACAGGTGATACTAAAAAATACATAAAATACACAAAAAATGCCAACAAATAAAAAAAAATATACTTTTTGAAAAAAAAAAAACTTTTAAATTCGTGTTTTTTTGGTTATTTGAAAAATTTCTCCAAAAAATGCCCCTATAATCGGTGGTTTTTATTGCTTTGTATTATTCTCTATCGTATTACCTTCGTAAAACCAAAAATCGAATGTCTCTATCCCTATCACAACGTTTGCAATGATCGTTTGAACTAAGCCTCTCCGGGCGCGCCATTCAACGCTTCGTTAACAACGAAACTGAAAATGGCTCTAGACTTGTAATTTTGATAAAGACAAGTTAGATTTCAAATAAAAACAAAAGATTTCGAAGTAAAATAAGCATTTTAGTTAAAATTAAAATTGTCTCTACCTGTAGCGGAGAATAATGTTGTGGTAGGCCTTTGTTCAAACGATCATAGCAAATGTTGTGATAGGGATAGAGACATGCGATTTTTGGTTTTACAAAGATAATACGATAGAGAATAATACAAAGTAATAAAAACCACCTGTTATAGGGGCATTTTTTGGAGAAATTTATCAAATAACCAAAAAAACACGAATTTAAAAGCAGATTTTTTTCAAAAAGTATAATTTTTTTTTATTTGTTGGCATTTTTTGTGTATTTTATGTATTTTTTTAGTATCACCTGTTATTTAGCATTATTACTGTTTTTATTTTATCAGGATATACCGCTTAGATTAAAAGTTATTACGTTTTCTTTACAATAAGTAACTGGAAGAAAAAAAATTCTACAAAAAATTAAAAAAAAATCTCAAAAAAATTTAGACCTCTTTCTTGTCGATAAAAATAGGTCTAGTTTCATCTATTTTCATATGTACACTTTAACGTGACTCACACTGTATATCTATATCATTGGTTATTTTTCACGGGGGGTTTGGCCCCTGACATACCATGTCCGATGGAAACGCGAGAGTGGTGCGATTGTATTTTAGCTATACAGGGTGGAATTCGCAATGCCACCTGAGCCCCGATTACGGTAATTTTTAACGTCTCCAATCCAGACACGCTTCTCGATTCTGCGATACGATTGGTCGTTCAACAGCGTACGTCAGCTGTTTTGACCAATTGTATCGCAGAATCGATGAAGCGCGTCTGGATTGGAAACGTTAAAAGTTACCGTAATCGGGGCTCTGGAGGGAAAGTACTCATAATACTGTAGATAAAAAAAAATACAGAAAAAGCATTCCCTTATTTTTTTAAATAAATAGAACAGAAATCAAAGATTTTCAAAAATTTGCTTGCCACACCCGGAATCGAACCGATTAAAATCTATTAAAACTTACACCCTGTATTTTTTACCTATTAGCAGCAGTATTAAGAGTACCTACTTTCCCTCCAGGTTGCATTACAAAATTCCATCCTATATACGAGTAAAGTTTCGGATGTAGGCAGTTTAAATTGTTTTTTGTATAGCATTATAGTAGAGACATCAGCCTGATTTACCTTTATAATGCCTATCTTCTAATCTGTAAGCCTACATCCTGGGGTGGACATAAATATTGGCCATGCTATCAATTAATAATACAATTTAATGGTATTTTTATTTATAATAATTACGACTAGACGATAAATTAGTTATTAATCCTTTCTAAGTCCAGGAACTTGTTTTATCTTTAATCAAAAATTTAGATTGTGATACCACTCTATCTTGCATTTTTAATTTACCTATTGTAATTCTGATAATAATGGACACCCATCAATTTACCGGTCGATATAATTAGCACCGTCTTATCCAACAGTTAGAATGTGCGTAAGCTGAACCATTCGCGATTTCTTACTAACTACCTACATAAGTCAAGTATTTTAATTAAAAAGGATCTATTTAATTAAATAGTGCGTTTTAAGCTTAACGTGACACTACTACGCGTAATAATGTAATAAGTAGCATCAATCAAACCGTCGGAATTAGGCTCATATTATTGTAGTAAGTTCCATGATAATAAATGCACGGTTGTCGTTATAAGAAAACGATTGACTTTTACAAACAAATGCATTTACAGACAAAAGTATGTCAAGATCTCAAGCGATAGCAATGTTCTTAATAGGTATCTGTGTCAATAGCATTACACAAAACGTATAAATTACTTACTTACGTAATATACGTATTTGTCTTATCACGAGGTATAAAAAAACATTAAATAAGTTACGGAGTGGACTGTTGCATCTGTATATTGTAGTTCATAGAAGCATGGCATTGTGTGTATGTTTAATATTTGATTCAGAATCGATTTACTTACTCTAGCTAATAGATGTTTATGGAATATTAATAATATTATTTAATTGAAACACATCTTTTGTCCGCGTGAATATCCCCCGCGAACCCCCCTTTAAAAACCGAGATAAAAACAACCCTCTATTTCTCCTTAGCAAATAATTACCTAAAGTTTTCCCCATTAATGACTTACCTATTGGTGTAACCCGTATTAATATCCGTGATAAAACCACACAGACAGACGCCACGGAAAACTTTGTTTTTCGGTTGAATTTTGATAATGTAGCATAGTGTTCTAATGGTGAGAGATTATTTTTAAATTGGTCCATTAGTTTAGTTACAAACATGCAATATACAAATCTATTCTCTTTATAATATTAGTATGTTAGGACACATTCAGAGGTACATTGCAACTTTTTGCTATACAATTACAAACGCGATTCAGTTGCTGTGCAGCATCGATACAGCCCCTAAACATCTACCTTTACCACCTTTACACACACGCGATACTAAAACTTAGATACAATCGCGATGCATTCGCGCGACTGTAAAACCACGTGATTGTATGCGCTGGAAAAAGTGGCAACATGTAAGCTCCCGTGTAGTAGTGATAATAAACATAGTGATAATTTTGTGTGGCAGGTCAAACCAGCCTGCTGGACCTGAAGAAACACCCCAAGTGCATGAGCGCGGGGGGCGGCTTCGGCCCGGTGGCCGACGACGGCTACGGGGTGTCTTACATCATCGTCGGCGAGGACACGCTCTTCTTCCACGTCTCTAGCAAGAGGAGCTGCCCTATCACGGTACGTGTTCCCTTGATCCTATAGAAATAGACCCATTACACGTCCACGTGAATTCTTAAAAAATCAAAATGTAAAATTTAGTCTACTCGTTACATATTAAATTAGTTTTTACAAATCAGCAAACGCTCCTAAAGGGCCCTTTTATGTCTCATTATTTTTTGCTTGTAGTTATAACAGGTAATGTTATAAGAATAAGAAAATCTTTATTCAGCATAACAATGTGGCGGACAAAACAAGTTATAGTATTAGTATTAATTATTATAACTTGTAGTTATACAAGTTGCCGATTTCTGTCCTATTTTTTGTGTGATTATTTGTCTGTATATCAAAATCGTTTGTTTCCCTAATATAAATAAATAAATAGACATGATTATCATAAAAAATATGCTGAACAGGCGCCCGCTTAGCAAAAATCGCGATGTTGTGCTGTTGATGAGACTAACCTGCAATAAAAGAATAAAACAACAGGCAATATCTCGCGCACGACATAATGTTCCTTTTACTGCTTTTACTACATACACCAAATTATGGATTATATAATTTGGCCGGTTATCCGTTATATGAAAGTAATTTAACTTTCCATTTGTATCATAGTGATAGAAACATGTATTTTTTGCAAAATTTAAATCGCTTTCACATTTTCCAGTATACCTTTAACCCTAATGCTTTGAAATAGTAAGAAGGCTGCTGAGACAAAAGCATTTTCTCAGCCTTTTCATCGAGGGTTTACAATAATAATATATTGATGCGTGCTAACTTCTAACTTAAAAGATAAAATGGGATTGTTCATACTAAGATACTACTTTAAAAACATAATGATTGCTAAAGAGGCTTATGCCCGTTTTCACCATCATTCCCTAATTTTAAGTGACCCCTATGAAAAGAAAATTCCAGGTGTTACCATATGGGTAACTTAAAAATTAGGGATTGAAAACGGGCGTTAATCGCCGGTATGTCACTTGATTTTAGCATTAAGCTATTTACAAAATATAATTTACATAATATAAAACAAACTGCACTGTAATCCTCAATACATACTCAATAGTATGTATTGAGCAACTAACGCTGACGCTTGTTTTATTTGAATAAAAACAGTGTTTTTCGCAGATAGTATATTTATTTTTTATGGCTATAGATGCTGTAATAAACTAATACTTGTCCGTATGTTTAAGAAAAATATTGAAAAACAATCATTTGTTTAGCTTTCAGTGGATAGAGCAGTAAGTTTAACCAATCTAATTTTAATTTCAAATTAACCATTATGTTTCAAATTTTATTTATGTTACACAGTTCAATGGAATCTGGTTGTTTGTACGATGATAGGGGAATAATCGAGACATTCGTAAAGTTGAAGATTAAGGCCGAGATGCACCACCTAACTATAACAGTAACTATGACAGTGCCGGATTAAGCCAGCGCGGGGCCTGTAGCAAATTTCTATCAAGGGGCCCTTGGTTTGCTTTAGGTTCTCAAGTTTAGGGTATTAAATAAAACGGCACTCCGGTTTTTGATCCACGTTACTGAAAATGTCTTCCAAAACTTGACAAAACCACATAAAAGTGCCTTCGTAGCATCAGCTCGGGCTGACCACGACCTAGTGTCCGATAAACGTTTTAAAATCGGAATTTTTGAGGTAGAATCTTTAAGTGCGTTCGTAAGACGACCCCATCGATAGGTAGAAGCTGAAAAAAATGTATAGAGGTTTTCAATGAAATCGAAGAAAAGTAATGCTTCTGTACAGCAGTCTGCAGCGCACTTAGCAACCAAATTTAATGAGTGTGCAAGACAGGGAATATATTCGGCGTACTTATTTATATTTATAGCCTGACCAGGAACATAAAAACCCTGGCATAGAGGCGCGTCAATTGCATTTCATAGTGCAACAATGAGTACAGTCGTCGTACCTATGTTAAATTAATAGGCTAACTTTATATATCAGGATTCAGGATTACGGGCTAATTTGATATTTTCATAAATTAACGAAAAAATATTATTATAGGTAACCTGGTTTACATAAATTAAATGAAAACATCAATCGAGCTAGTAGGATTTATTTTATTATTCATCAATAATCAAATTCAGAACTTGAATATTCAACTGCAATGTCTGCTCATGAACGCTTAAAACTCGGTACTTCTTTCCCAATTCCATAAAATTCAATACTTAGAAAGTGACAAAAAACTTTAAAATAGGTAGTTGAAACAAACAACAGCTAATTTTCATAGTGTACTATACGATAAACATGTCAGTCAATTTGACACCCTTGTCGGAAAAATTATTCAATGAAAATATTGTCCGAACCCTTAGTATTTCTCTTCGACAAATACTTTAACACATTGTGAACCACTTTTCTTTCACGACTATTAAAAGATTTTAGCAATTTAATTCACAAAATCAATTGCGCGCATTTAAAATAAAGTTTGACAGCAATAGACTGACATGCAAGGTGACATGTCAATGAAGTTTTCAGTTACTGTTGCCATTAAAAGAAATGAGTACCATTAGTTTTCCGCAACATGGCGAGGGTTTTTATGTTCCTGGTCGGGCTATACTTCCTTAATTCGGGCTTGTAAGCCAATGTATTTCCCACTCATGTTACTGGCATTATCCCATGACAATCTTTGATATCAATGCCAGTCTCACTTAAGAAATCTAGTAAACTTTAAGCGAGTTGTTCAGCAGTATGACCTTGAACTTAACAAATTCTACTGGTCCAGATGGCAGAAAATAGCGCACTATCAGAGTCAGCTGGTCTACATGCGATATATCTGGAGTAGAATCCAATGAATGAAACTGAGTAGTATTTGCATCTCTTAATTTCGCAAATAATTTGATCCAGTATGCTTGATGCAATTAGATGAATAAATTCCTTACAAGTTGTTTTTGATAAATATGACGTACACACGGCCACACTGTTAACTACTTATCCATGTCCGTTTTTGCTCTCGCTCTATCAAATGGTACAATGGACATGACTGGCAATGGGCAGTTAACACTGTTGCCGATAGTACGTCCCTTTTCTTTATTAGCATAAATTTTGTATATGTTGAGCCATAAAAGCGTCAAATTGGGCTATTAAGTAATTCTAGCAAGCCTAAATAATTTCCATTGTGAGGTGAACCAACAATTTCGTCACTACCCCGAAACGCAAGCCCTCGTTCTGCAAGATATTTTACGCTCCTATCCACAGATGAGACAGGCTCCTATCTAAATTAATATTTTTTTATTTCGGTCAGATGTAGGCGTTGGAGCGCGGGGCCCCCAAATTCGCGGGGCCCGTAGAATTTGCTACTCTTGCTACGTGGCTAATCCGGCACTGAACTATGACGAAAACCGGTGTATTTTGTATGGAGTTTGACAGACTTTTAACTTTTGTCAAAGTTAAAGTAAGATGGTGCAACCCAGCCTTAGAAACTTTTCTGATATTTTAATGTTATCCGTTTTCATTTGTTTCACTTTCAGAGCTCTTCCAACTTCGTGCAACAAATCGAACGCTCCCTGAAAGATGTCCAAGACCTCTTCAATGAATTTAAGAAACTCAAAAATGGTGTTAACAGCAAATAAGTGTAGGTAATAATCTATCATAATTTACTATTTCATTTGTTCTAGAATAAATTACCTTTGTTGTTGTTGTAATAATTTTGAAGTTTTATATTCTATATAGATTATGATTAATAAGTAGGTTTAAGCGAAAACTCAAAGTATTCTTTGTTGACGCCTTTTACATTTGTATGTCGTAAAATGATAGTAAATAAATGCAGATTTTGTGAACTACAAAACTGCTGATGAGTAATATTATCATGATTAGCTTTTCAGGATTAATTGATAGTTAAATCACGCGACATCAACGCCAGGGCTATTATCATGATTGAGAAAACGATGTTTTTAAAATTTAATAAATTTCGTAACAGACAATTTAACTCATTAGTTAATGCAATTAATTTTAATGAATATTGCTATACAGGGTGCAGAAGTAGTTTCAACTTTCAACTGAATGTCGTCGAAAACTAGTTTTTTTTTTGCTTATTTTATCATTGTATTGAATTGTACTCAATTCCAGTACCTATGTAAACATACCCATATGTCTTATAAAGTGCTTTCTTATTAATTTCTTACTTCCTTCTATGTCGGATATCGCCACGGGGTAGCATTGTTACTAAGCCACATTAAGAACAAATATTTATAAAGATATTTCATATGAGTCAATAAGTTTGTATACTTATATACCTTCCGCCAAACTGCAATCGGTTGTATGTATATATTTACTCCTAAGCTTTGTGAGATGTCATCCTTACGATATAAGGCAGCTACCTCTTTACCCGTCCTAGCGTCTTGTAGAGAACGTATGTATCACTCAAACTTTCTTCTAATAACCTCTTGTTTACTTATACCCGTTGGGAAGTAAAATTACTAGCACCTAAGAATAGAAACAAACTCATTGGTTTAGGCGCTGCTTTTCTACTCGTTACTGTAGTATAGTAATTAGGTGATTTTATTAATTATTTTATTATTCTACATTGCTTTTCAATGCATTTGGATACTTGTAATCATATTTGCAATCCACAAAATATGTATGTATATTTTAATTTTTATAATTGAAAGTTTTTATTCTACTAATTATACCACAGAATCATAAAGTGTAAGTACATAATTATACAAATGAATAATATACAAATATTTATTTTTATTCAATACATACTCTGAATATTCTGTCCATTAGGTATATTTAAGCAATTAGTTAAATTATGAGTTATAAGAGTTCACGATGAGTGTGGTTTAGTGCATTTTGTTATGATTTCTCATACACCGTCTAAGTGCCTTCTATTACCAAGTGGAAGAGGGCCAACTCGATACCAACTACACCATAACCCACCCATAATGAACATTCTACGTAGCGTATCTAAAATAATAATAATAATTTTTGGAGTTTTGTGTTAAGCTACTTACAAATTTTTATCGATCTATTGTAAATAAAAATATTTTAACGTGATACATTGTTTTATTAGAACCTCAACTTTACTACTATAAAGAAAATGTTTATCGTTTTCGTCTTTGTACAGAATTTCAAAACCATTTATAATTTAAAAAATAACGTAAAAATCTTAATCATTAACAACAGTAGGTAATTTGCACTTAGAAGTTAGAGGAATTCTCAACAGGTAGGTGCATCAAGACAAGAATAGCCTAAATCACACTGTCACGGTGTTGTCAGCACAAAAAAAATAATTTTGTTATTCGAGTATCATAAACTTAGCTTTTAGGCCCTTCAGTATTTTGTGTAGCGCAAAAATTAACATGACATTAACATTAACCCAATATTCGTTGTTGTATATTAATGTAGCATCTAAGTATTTTGTCTTTCTAACTGGTAACATTAGTTAACACGTAAATCTAGATTCCAGGTCCATAAAACATATAAAAAAAAATAGGGGTAAATCAATACATTCAAACCAATCGCAAGGCGCCTTGGCTTTGATTGGTATCCCGGGCCCCGGGAGTCTATCTGAAATTAAAAATCAATACCTAGTAAAATCTGGGAGCCTCGCATAGACCTAACGGAGCTGGCAGAGTGATCGCGCATTTTGATAGCTAACTATTCAAATCCAGTAAAAATTCATGAAAAGTGCTGAAATATCATCTCAAAATCATTAGTTCAGTCGGTTTATATCCACCATTACAAAATGTATATTAAGCATTTTTTCCAAAAACCTCCACTTCCACGATTCGCAGAACAAAAACGTCGGTCATCATCCAGGTGAGTACCTGATAATTTAATGGAACCTAAAAATTAGTCACTTTTATTCGAAACGCTATCCAGACAAAGCTGTTATTAATACGAGTTAACCCTGGTGGGAAATCTACACTAATACGAGTTGGTACCTCTATAAAAAAGGAAAAGATTTTATTGTTTGAAATATTATTTCACCATAGAATCCCACGTTGTTTTTAATGAACATAGGCGGTACGATATCCGCCGGGCCAGAGGTGGAATTGTGTAAAGCAATCGTTATAATTTGACAGTTCATAACGTACGATTATTCTGTCAAACGCTTTGTTTAACTGACTTTATCGTACGTTATGAACTGTCAAATTATAACGATTGCTTTACACAATTCCACCTCTGATAGTTATTAATAAGGATTAATTTTAAAGTCAGTCAAAAGACAATGGGCTGGCCAGGAGACGGGTCCTGAAGGTAGGTTTAAAAAATAAATCAATTTTAGTTTATTCCTCATAGTATGTAAGAATTCAAAGTAGATCAATAATATCAAAAGCCATAAAGACAGCGACGTCTGCCTCTCTGATTTTTCTTGCTCTTACTTATTTTCTTTTATTTGACACATCCATCTTTCCCATTTCTATCGTGGTGATATTTATTTCCACGTGTAAATCCAACAGGTAGGTGCATCATTATAGATGGGCACGTTCGAGAAAATTGTGCTTAGTCACTTCATAAATGTTGCCAGCTCGAAATAATCAAAAGTATTTTATGAGTAATTTAAACTGGTTAATTTTTTCACCTTTCAATATTAGGGTAAGACTTAAAGCCCCTGTATTTTGTATCAGTGAAAGAATAGCAGCATAACGTAATACCGAATTAGGGTTTAAGATTATAAAACAATCTTCTTTTTTTCGCTTGCAATATTTTCTCAAACCGATTGCGCAGGTTCGAACTCCCTAGTTGCTCCCTAGTTTGATTGCGCATGTCCGCCCTCCTTAGCTCTCATTGCCTGGAGTTAAAAATCAATACTAGAAAATCTGGGAGCCTAGACAGACCTGTGAGCCAGACATCTTGGAGCTGCAGTGCGGTCGAGCAATCTGATAGCTATTCGATACCAGCAAGATAAAAAGTGCTAATACTCTCCTGCAAAATGATTTCCAATCGCCTGCATCAAATGGTACATCCCTCAAACTACAGGTAAGTGCAGTAGATAATTCCTCGAATTAAATTAGAAGTTAGAACGTAGTAGGGGGTAAAATCTGAGTGACTCTGAAGTGATTTTGGAGCTAGAAAATATATTTATACAAGTGAATAACTAATCAAAACCAGTATTAATTTTAAATGTGGGTAGTTTATGATTATGTAGGTAATAAGGTAGTTTTTTATTTAACGATTATTTATGCCAATGATCGATTACGATTGATGTAAGGAGATCGAAATTATGAAGGCAAAATCATTTTGTTCAAATTAATAATATTACCTACACCCTGTTTTGTTACGTTGACAATTAGGTACCTAATATTAGTATGACACGAAGATAAACTACATAGCGGCCCGCTCCAGCTTCACACGGTTTATTTACGACATTTACATTACAAACCTCAAAATTTATCAGTGTTTCTCTACTATTATTTTGTATTATTACGTATGAACTTTCCTCTTGAATCGCTATTAAAAAACACATCATCAAATCCGTTGTTTAAAGATTTAAGCTATCTCGTACATTGAGTAGGTACCTGTGTACTTTAAGGGTAAATAAAGGATATTACCGCGCACATCGGAGCAGCCTGCAATGCAGTAAGTACTTATCGATTAACGGACGGCGCATGCGAGAAACTTGGAGGTCGATGTAGGTTGAGGACACCTGTCTGGTCTAGACTTTGTCCTTTGCAGCCTTTTTCAGAATTATGTGTATTTTTTGCTGAAAGTGAACAGATTAATGTGGAACCTGAAAGTGTGGCACATAGTGAAGTTGAAGTTGAATAAATGCTTGTAGGTTTGTACTTACTGTATTTAGTTACGATTGTTAGAATTGATAAATACTTACAGGTGGTTCATATTTCACCCCGCAACACACACTAGGGGAAATCCAGAAAATATTATCAGATAATAAAGAGTTTCGTGAGTTTTCATACTTTTACCCTAACCCTGAGCAAACGAAATCGGCGGTGACCTGGACCTATAGTTTTCAGTTCATTACACAATAATTTTTAGAAAAAATAGTAAGGTACGAGTACCTACTTGATTTTAACCATTACATTGGCTAGTTAGGTTACAACAGGTAATTTACTTAGCTTTTAAGACGTGTTAAATTAAGCAATTGTTAAGTATGTATCTAAGCGAAGCGAGCGCGAAAGCTCGTGCCTATAATGTACCTACATACTGAGCATGAGTGATAGCTATCACTCATGATCACATCCAAAAACAAACTGCATGGACTGAACTCCTCATAGCTCTCCCTTTTTGCCCAGATTAATTTTGTTTTAATTTCTGGATTAATGAAACGAGAAAGTTACATAAACACGAAGCAAAGCGAGACTCATAATATTTCGTAGGTGTTTCAAATGCAAGCAAAGCGAGAGTATTTTCAAAATGAAATAATGTTAAACAGATTTTCATACTTACTTAACTAATTTTCGTTGATAAACCGCAGACTGAAGGCACCACAAAAAAAAGCATTGAGCTACTGAGTTCAGCACTTGCTTTGTTTAACACAAACAAACACCACCATTAGACTTAAAAACGGTCATGATCATGATATTCAGTTCATTTGATTTAGACTCCAATTAATTGTAAATTACTGCAGTACTTAGGTACCTGGTAGGTACAGACACAGTGTCCTGTGGTTTCCTGTTAGGGCAGAGTGGGCATCTTCCACGTTTACTTGAAGCTCAGTCATCATGTACCAACCTAATGGGAAAGTAGGTAATATAATATTAATGACCTAACATACGAAAATTACAATGCGCGCCGCTGCACTATTGATTGATCGAGAGCGCATGCGAGTTGGGAGGAGGGGTCGATGATGGATCCCAGTCCCCGACCCAGTTGTGCATCCAGTGCAGTGGTTTTATGTCTATGGACGCTTTGTCTTTGTTGTAAAACCAACAGAACCTTCTCGTACCGTTTTTTTATTACAATTTGAGAGCTTTTCTAGTGATAACCTGTACCTACTGTGCTGTGGTAATGTCCGGAATGTGACTGAGGTGGCACGAACCGAACTAAAGGTACCTACATAAGGATATCTTATTAGCGCGTTACCAAATTCAATTGTGTAATCAAGTCATGAATTGCTTAAGATGAAGCGAAGCTTAATTTGGCTTTCTTTATATTTAAAACCTAAGTATTTATGTAAGCTATGATTGCTCACTTTATTTTAAACATTTCACGTAAGTACATAGGCTACCAGTGTTGGCAAAAACTTCATCTGATTAATGATTAATCAATAAAATTAATCTTTAGTCCAGCAAAGGGGGGATAGGTGGAGTTGTAAGTACTGTCGTTTTCCCAAAAAAGTAGGTCGGTCACAAAAAGCTTAAGGTTCTATGCTTAGATCTTTAAAACTATGTAAAGGATTTTTTTTAAATAGATAGATTGACTCAAGAGGAAGGTTTTTAAGTATAATACATTGTACCTACCTACCTGTGCAAAGCAGGGGCGGGTCGCTAGTTTACCTATAAATAAATGTTTAAATGTTTATATCTTTTCAGGCGCCCGACCAACAACCCCACCATTGTTCGATTCACCGCAAAGAACCTGCCATCCCGCCAGCGTGAACTTAACGACCAAGTCAATGAAGCATTCGCCACAAACGTCCCATTAGAAGAAATCAGGCACCAAGATGAAACATCCGATGTGGATGTGTTTTTTAAAATACACCTGGCTGCTAAACACAAGGAGGTAGATTGCATATTACATAATATATTCAAATCAGGAGACGAGCTCTACATATCCAGAGTACTAAAAAAATGCAAATGGTTATTTAATGACAAATACACAACCCTCATTAACCCCGACTACATGGAGAAATACATATTCCCGGATATGTCAACGAGAATGATAATTAAGTTCTTTAACGTATTATCAAAACATATTAAGAATAGTGATCGTGCTGAAGATCGTGCTGAACACTTCTACGAGTACTGTTCAAAATACCATATGAGACTTTCTGGATATAAACTTCTTTTATTCACATCAGAATCATTCAAGATAGTAATGATGCGAGAAAAATTACATACTAGTATTAGATCAAACAACAGTAAATACTGGCGAAAGTTTATAGGTAATTCTTTTGTAATCTTTGAAGAGTTTTTACAGTTAAGAGCGTGGAATAAAAATGAGGTGATTCGCAGTTGTAGTCACTTGTTCACTGTATCAAGCGAACGGTTCTTAGATTTGCTGGAGAGGCATGTAAATGTTCGGTCCGCAAATCTTTTCAAGTTGGGCTTAAAAACTTCTGCGGCAATCGCAAAACACCACAAACAAAGAATAATGGCGAGACCTAACTTGTATGCAAATATACTTAATCTGGATAGTCTGCTTAGGTATAGTTTGCCTAACGAAGTTGAACGATACGGTTTATACGTATTACCCAGGCGTGTAATAGAGTTTTGGAATGATGGACATCAAAAGAGATTTAGGAAGCTTATTAGCAGTTTTCCTGAGAGGGAAAGATTAGATTATGCCAAGAGAGTATATGCACTAAGATACAATGAAGAATTTGAAATGTCAAATAATTTCATCGATGCAAAGTATTACAACCTAATGACGCCGCAAGAAAGGGAAACTTGGGCACTGCGGAACTTAGCGAATGCATTTTTAGGTTTTGGCAATGATTACACTTGGTTTCAATACACAATGTTTGATACAACATTTACCGGAATAACAAACTTGTTGCGACAAACTTTAGACCCGACGAGATTATTTCGTCTTTTTGAAGTTTTAGTAAAAGCTGCTAAAACTAATCTTGAAATTGAAAGAGTTTTGAATCATTATTTTATTTTTTATGCATATTTTGACGTCGATATTAGAAAACCGGATTTCCTACTCTTAGTTTTGAATAATCAAAACGTATTTGAGTTCGATGAATTATGTTGGAATGCATATTATAGAATTGCCAGCACTATTGAAGCTAACACGCCGGGGTGTAAATTTAAAGTCGTCACATTATTATATAAGATAGTAAATGATAAAGCTATGACCATAGACTTAGTTGAGTATATGGACGTTCACATAGAAATGAGCTCCCTTGATAAATACTTAATGAATTTTAATGTGGAAACTACTCAAAAAATATATGATTACTTTCTTGATTTCTATAAAATCAAAATTCTTAGATTTGTCTCAAATAGTAATGATAGGAATTTGCTAAGATACATTAAGTTACTGAAAGATCTAATATCTGTATTTAGTAAAACTAGGGCTGATATTCCTCATGATCTATTACCATACATTGGTGAATATTTAGATGAAGAAAATGAGGAGCCAGTAATGATCAATGAGCCAGTTTCGCAACTAAGTGAAAAGCAATTACTGGAATATCTCAAAGTTGACGTAAGAAAGGTAATTGAGAAAATGCCACAGCTGAAAAAATATATCGCTAGCAGCTGGGGCGTCATATTGAAGCGTTTCATAAGCAAGGTAAAAATATACTTTTCAAAAGATCTTGCCCAAGTATTATTGACTTGTTGTATTAATGTAGTCAATGAAAATTCAGCACTAGGTGTGTGCTCAGGAATTGATACCGCAGTATATGCAATTTTTCAGTTGGCTGATGAGTCTTTCAAAATCAGGTTCTTCATGAGGTACGCACCTGATTCTGGAACAATAATACCTCATAGAAATAAATCAATATTATACTTGAAAAAGGCAATATGCCAATTTGCAAGCTTCTCAAGGCCAACATTTCACCATAATAATATCTTGATGTACATGAAGGGTGATTATATGAAATACTGCGTGCCTGTGATTAACAGATATTGTACAACTCTGCCCAATAAATCGTGCTTTAGCTTTATCAAAACTCTAATAAATTCACCTGTTGAAGAAATTCAACAGCATGGCATAAGGTTAGCTTACAATTTGAACTTAACTAATACGATGAAACTTGTGCTAGACATTTGGAGAAACACGACTAATACTTCCATCAGAAATATTTTATACAAGTCTGTATTTGACAAGATTGCTTATGAACAAGTTGACGATTTGTGCGATTTCTTAAAAATGTTAACATCCGAATTACGAGATACGGATGACGTAACATGTTTGTCCGTATTCTCGAAAATTCACAAATTGCCATTATACTTCATAAGTGAATATACTGATGTTCTTTGGAGAACTGTGAAAGGATTCCAAGATACTGAGCAAAATCTAGCAACTAAAGCAGAGTTACTAAAACAAATGGATGATAAAATCCATTGCATACGTGTGGAAACTCTTGAGAGCATTGTTACGGAACATATTAATTCGTTCCCAATTGCAAGAGTTGTACAGCTAAGGGGTAAAGAAAGATATTTTTATCTAGCTCAAAGAGATTTCGTATTACACTACATAGCATATCGTAGTGAGACTCACACGGAGCGTTCTGAAGGTATTGCAATAGCAAAAATACTTTTAGGTGCGTACTTTAGGCACTGGAACGTTAGTGTCAATTATAGTTTTATAGGCAGGAAAATGTATCAAGAATTTATTAGAGTTTTGAATGCTCCCAGATATTTGCCAGAAGACGATAAGCTGTTCGATATACTGCCACGTTGTAGTAGACCTGATGCCAATATTTTCGTAAATTGTTTGCCATTATTTGAGGCGATTTTAACTGATTTGGAGGCGACTTTTCCTTTGAACTTAGTTTATAACCAAGTCTGGGACTTGCGCATTAACATTGCCAACAGGCACGTAATCAATGAAAATCTGACACTACGCCAAAGAGATGTGATGACTACAGCCGCTACCGAGTTCGGGAGACGCGTTGGGAATACAATAAGAGAATCCGTTGAGAGTAATACGTATCAATATTATTTTTCTAAAAACCTCTGTGATGCACTTTACAATGGTGTTCAAAATATTGAAAAATATCTTAGGGGCTCAGAGCTGCGAGATGATGTGGATGACCCTGATATTATAGTGTCACTGTGTAGTGGCATATTAGAAGTAAATACAAAGGCAACTTGTCTGATAGCCCTAATTTTACTGCCTTTAAATCCAACACGTGATTTAGATTTATATACATCTGTGTACAGCACTATTAGAGAATATCCCGACGTTGATATTCGGCGCCTTATGCATAGCAAGTTTCGTGTAGACGTGGAGCCAATGGAATAGTTATGTTGCCCACTGTTAATATTGTTGTAGCATATAGGTGTAAAAGAAACAGTAAAATTAAATGAATATTAGCTAATCGTAAGATTCGTAAGTATCTATCATGGAGTGTCATGTCAAGTGCGCGCGCGCCTATGTTAGTCGTACTCAGCTGTTAATCTATTAAAATATTTAATTATAAACCTACTGTTACTTAGCTTTTAATCTATTAAAATGTTTATTTTTATACTGAATGTTACTTAGCTGTTAATCTATTAAATAAATAAATAGTAATTTATTTCAGACCTAATGATCCATACAGAGTTGTGTTAGATAAAATGTTTATTTAAATAATGTTACTGTATGTAAAAAACTGTATTATTTGACATTTTGCTGTTTTAATAAGTTATTCTAGCTACTCTTTAAAATATTGTTCTAGTAATTATGTTTGTAATAAATGTAGAAAAATCCAATCGAGTTTTATTTTTACTTGCCTTTTTAGATTAGCAGGGTACTTAGAAGTTTTCTGTGGTAGACCGTAGAAGTAGCCGGTTTTGGCCAGATTAAATCTTCTTTTGCTTTTTGGTTACCTAAGTAAGAAACAGTCCAAACGTTCAAAATGTGTGGCTGTATAACGATTCCCTTCGAGTGACGTCATATCGCTAGCGGCAAACTATAAGCGAACGGATAGTATAATATTACTCTGTGATTAAATAAGTAATTTATCTATCTATATCTTTAAAAGCGAAAGGTCACTGATTGACTGACTCACTCATCACGAAATCTCAGAAACTACAAGTGCTAGGAGTCTCAAATTTTAACCTAGGTGCTAAAGACGATTGCAAAATGAAGATTTTGCAAAATTCAACCCCTAAGGGGGTAAAACGGGATCCACGCTTAAGTACCTACCTACAAAGTCGCGGGCGGGAAGCTAAAACAAGATGCAGTAGAAGTATTTTGTGATCTACTTATCGAAAGCGATCGATTGAGTGGACCACGAATTACGGCATTATAGTGTCTCAAATGAATTTGGAAAATTATTAGGCTCATACCTTACAGACAGGATGCAAAAAGTACCTAACTTTCAATGGAACTGATTCTTCTGTAGACCCATTACGTATGGGTGTGCCCCAGGGATCTATATTGGGACCGCTTTTGTTTTCATATACTGTATAAATGAACTTCCTTAAACTACACCGAAGATCTGTGATTTATGTAGTACTAAGTATTTGCTGATGATAGGTAGGTATGTCACGCGTCACACTTTTTAAAACAGTCAGAGTTAAATCCGCCTCTCTCTGACGATGTAAAATAGTGCTCTTACTAACTACTTAGATTCAGTAAACTCAACAACATTCTTAGGAGTTACATCAGACTCTAAACTGGGGCCTTCTTAAACAGGGTGGAATTTTGTAATACCATTGGAGGGAAAGTACTCATAATAAGTAAGTATTATAATACTGTAAACATTCCTTAATTTAGAAAAAGAAATAGAACTGCAGGGAAATTATACTTTTCAGTTTTGAAGCGGACAAGAAATTAACTTCACTTTATTTCCTTCCTTTTATTTAAAGATAATAACTAGGTACTTACCTACCTACTGTTAGAATGAAATTACGCTTCAATTTGTTTTAATGTGCTTATTTTGGCAAACAACAGTAAGGGACAAGACAAGACAAGTAAATTAGAAAAACTAGTTTTGATATTTTTTTTGTACGGTAGTTAACTAAGTATAAATTGTAGTTTCTGTTACTGTAATAGCAAAAACAAATAAAACATTAGATGAAATTTCCCATGTAAAAAAAATGTGTTCGCTTGGCTGGACAATCACCGATAATTAACTTTTAAAAAAAATAAAACCGACTTCAAATGCGTGAACACAAAAAAAAAACTAAAAATTAAAAATATTGCGTATAAAAAAGTTCATCCCCAATTTTCCACCCTTGGGGGTGAACTATTTTCTTCAAATTCGCATGAAACCACCCTTTTGATAATACCTATTCAACAAAAAAATAATTGTTCAAATTGATTTATAATCGGCGGAGATATTGCGTATAAAAAGTTCATCCCCAATTTTCCACCCTTGGGGGTTGTTTTTTCTATTATTAAATTTAAATGGGACCACCCTTGAGGTATTACCTATACGCCAAAAAAAGATTTGTTCAAATCGGTTCATAATTGGCGGAGTTATCGCGTAACAAACATAGAAAAAAAAAAAAAACATACGGGTCGAATTGAGAACCTCCTCCTTTTTTGAAGTCGGTTGAAAATTGACTGTTTCGGCGAAATACCCGCAATGACAGTAACTAGGTATAATTTCCCCCGCGCGGGACAAACATGATCACCTAAACACTTCTTTTCAAATCATAAACAACTTAATAAATTGCCAATAGTTTTTTAAAACTAAACTCTAAATGGTTGGGTTTTTATTGGCGGTCAAGCTAGATCCTGGCTACACAGCACAGGCAGGAGTTGCAGCGGTGGGAACGAGAGGTGGGAATAGACTGAGAGACTGGAATACCCCCTTGTAGGTATTTGTTTGTCCACTGGCTCACAGATGAGAGAGTATGTCGAAAGCATGAAGCTTTAGCTTCAAGGTCTAAAGCACTGGCTGGCTGTTGGTTGGCTGTTCATAACGCATGAGATATCGCATGGAGCCTTGAATATAAAAAAAATAATGGCGCAAGTACACAATGCTTGAAATTATTAATCAAGACGTATAGTGTAAACATGCACTACGGTTAGTTTCGTTGTAGGTCGCTCGCTCCGCATCGTTCATATTAATTCGGTGTACGGCTTCGCCCTTCGTCTCGGTCAAATTCCCGCTTAACCTCGTAGCGCCCACGCGCCTTTTGATAACCCAAAATAAACATGGCGACTACAGCCCAGAACTATTTTCAACTAACTTTCAATTACCGCTCATGCGCCTTTCAGAAGGACATATTATTAAACTCTGTCTAGATTTTTGAAATTTCGCGGCTTAAAGAAATAATTTAATTCGATTTCTGAACGAAATATTAGGGAACCGTTTCCGGTATGCTACCACTGGCTGTCACAATTGACAGATGGGATTTTTTGAAAAATGGCCGGCGGTATGGACGGCTCACTAACACCAGGCCTGGCTCACTCCGCGCGGTACATCCGATAATTACCTACAGCGAAGCGCCCCGCCGGCGGGTATTATATCAGTCGAGTGTCACGCGCGCGCTCGTCAGGACGCTGGCGTGCGTTGTAGTATGATTATAATTCTATGATCGAAGTATTATTTAAAAATGGACATAAAGAGAAAGAAATATTGTGCGGCGTTCGGGTGTTTAAATTCGAAAAGTAATCTACCGGATTCATCTTTTTTTTCGCTTCCCAAAGATGCTGAAAGGTATGCTGGCCAAGTGGGTAATCAATAATTCTTAGGATAGTATAGGAACCTAACCTACTATGACTACTGCTCAGAATGCGTCACTGCTGGACAAAGGCCTCTCCCAAGGTTTTCCATAATGAATGCATACTTACCTACATACGTACCTCATTACAAATAAGTAGATTAATATTTTTTCACTAGACAGCAACCCTAACAGCGTAAGAAGAGTTCAGAGGCACGCGATAGAAAGAGACAAAACTTGTAGGTGAATAAAATTGTAGGTACGTAGTGCTGTGCGAGCTGAATTCCACTGTATCGCGTCGTAGCAAGACTCGCATTTATTTAAATCGTCTTGCGGAGTAATCCTTCTGTACCTGTACTATTACTTATTCTGTGCTAACACGTAGTTAGTATAGCCTGACCAGGAACATAAAAACCCTGGCTTAGAGCATGAAGCTAAAGATAAAAATGGAGGGCAGATTTGGAACAAAAACTTGAGTCAAATACCTACTTATATCTATCTCGCTCTCTGCGGCCCTACCTCTCTTTTTAGTGTGAACTGTAGTATTGCTATCTTCTGATTTAAATCTCCTTGTAAATTCTTCGAAATAGCCAATTCACTAACCAAATCAGAAGTTAAACAAATAAATAATTAATATTTGAAACTAAGATTACCTAGTTAAATAAAAAAATCACAAAATTGTCGGCCATTTAGGCTTAATGTGTTGGCGAATCAGGGAATTACAATCCCAAATCCTGGGTAATCGGTACCATGTGGCAACATCGGCCCAATCCGGCCCATCATGGCGGTTGTTTACTATTTTGTTTATTAAGCAGTTAATTTCGTTTGAGATTGTTTACAGGAAATAATCATTGTTTTATCACAAGAATTGGTGCAAAATTTTGTAGTGCGTGGTTGCGGTAGTACGTGGTGTCCTGGAAGTGACATAAGATTCCACGCGTAAGTGTTTATTTCGTGATTTCCGACATTGGATCATTGTAAACATTTTTCACATTTTTTACAGTAATTTCTTCCTAAAACGTTTTACCAGTAATTACACTTATCATTTTTAATGATACCTATGTCAAGAAATAAAGATTTTACATTGGTTTCATTGAATTTGTTTATATTTTTTGTTTATTTAGAAAGAGCGAGTCTGCCCACAGAGAGCGAGATAGTGATACTTAGTTTGTGCTTCAAGTAGGTATTCGGAGTGTGGCCTCCATTTTTATCTGTAGCTTCATGGCTTAGAGGCGCGTCAATTGCATTTGATAGTGCAACACTGAGTACAGTCGTACCTGTATTAAATTAATAGGTTAACTTTCTATTTTATATTCAGGATTACGGGCTAATTTGATATTTTCATAAATTAACGAAAAAAGATTATATTATAGGTAACCGTTTAAACAAATTAAATGAAACCATCAATCTAGCTAGTAGGATTTATTTTATTATTCATCAATAATCAAATTCAGAACTTGAATATTCAACTGCAATGTCTGCTCACGAACGCTTCAAACTCGGTACTCAACACTTACAAAGTGACAAAAAACTTTAGGCCTCAGCCTCGAGTTTAGCGGGCAGCGGGGCGGGAGCGGCAGGATCTTATGCGTGAAATCAAATAGACCGGTTCTCGAAAACAGCGGCGCGGCAGCGGCGCCGGAGCGGGCAACGAGCGGGCAGCGGCGAGGGAGCGGGTAACGAGCGGGCTGCGCACTCCTTCTTTTGCCCACAATAAATCGAGCGTTAGGAATGAATTTGAATCGAAATAAAATTGTCGCCGTTGTTCAGACATTTCGTTTGCGCCCGCTAAATTCGAGGCTGAGGCCTTAAAATACATAGTTGAAACTAACCACAGCTAATTTTCATAGTGGACTGTACTATACGATAAACATGTCAGTCAATTTGACAACCTTTTTCGGAAACATTATTCAATGAAAATATTGTCCGAACCAGTAGTGTTTCTCTTCGACAAATACCCTAACACATTGTGAACCACTTTTCTTTCACGACTATAAAAATATTTAAGCAATTTAATTTACAAAATCAATCGCACACATTTAAAATAAAGTTTGTTTTTTTTTTTTTTTTTTTTTGGGATGGACTGTCCCGCTGAAGCGCGCAGGGCGCCACGCAGTGATTCTGCCAATGTCAAGTAGTTAGAGAGATACACGTGACTTTTGATTATTGGCCGGTATTTATTGAGTGGGTATTTATTTATCTCGAGAACTTAATTGTTTAGAGTCTTTAACATAAAACTCGCCACCTAAAACAAAACAACACATTGCAAACGTACACGTACAACACAAACAAAGTTATTGGGAAAGGGGAAGTTAAAATTTAATGTTATACACAGAACAATATTTACTTATATATTTAATACTTGAGGATATTGTTAGTAGATAATGGAAATTTAGAGGACGGGGATATTTTAAGGGAAGGACGTCGTACAATGAGATTGGATATTTCGGACAGTTGAAGAATATGTGGTCAGTAGTACCCTCATCTGTACCACAATCACAAAAAGAACTGTCTTTAATTTTAATTTTATGTAAAAATTTTGGTGTGCAAGCATGGCCAATACGTAAACGGCAAATTGTAGATACAGAGCGTTTATCAAAGTCACGGTGATAAAAGAACCAAGGCTTACGAGGAATACGCGGTTGGATATTGGCGTAATAGCGGCCTTTTAATCGAGATGATTCCTCAAACCGGGATTGCCACACGTCCACCAGTTCCTTGGACGCTAGGGGAAGGATATCCGAAGCGAAATTAGATTGTCGTGATGAGCCAAGACGACAGGCTTCCTCCGCCCATGAATCCACCTGCTCGTTGCCACGAATACCGCTATGTCCTGGGATCCAAGCGAGAGTAACTTGGATATTCTCACAGTAACACTTATATAAATAATCCTTTATATTAAGAATCAAGGGCGAGTTACATTTTGACTTAAACATATTGCCTAATAGGGCATTTAAACAGCTCTTTGAGTCCGAGAATATAACGGTCTTATTTAATTTGTGAGAATAAACATATGATATTGCTTCTAAAATTGCTAAAGATTCGCCTGAATAAACTGTTGTTTCCGTCGGAGATTTGAAGCTCAGCACCACCTGGAACTTTGGGATCCAAACAGCGCTACCTACGTGACCGTCGACAGGTGATTTTGACGCATCAGTGTAGATTGGCAGCCATTGATGCCAATCCTGGTCAAGGCGCTCGGTAAGTTTAAAATCGGCTGCTGGGTCATTCTTAAATATACCTAAGTCCAGGATAACATTAGTAAAGTTTGTTTACACTTTGACAGCATATAATGACATGCAAGGTGACATGTCAATGAAGTTTTCAGTTACTGTTGCCATTAAAAGAAATTAGTACCATTAGTTTTCCGCAACATGGCGAGGGTTTTTATGTTCCTGGTCGGGCTATAAATCGCATTTTTTTACGATAATCCGTGGTTGTCGAGTATGTTTTTATGCAAAAAGTTGCTAACGAATAGGTATTACGTAAATAGAGATAATTACTTTGCGTTTTTAGAGCTGAAATTCTGCAAAATCTTGGTTTGAAATAATATGTACTTTGTGAAGTCGGTTGGGTCGAAGCTAGTACTAAAAATATCATAATATTTTTAGTTTGTGGCTTTGTGTTTTATTGGTTTATGGAATATTACTAATATAAAAATGCAACTTATCTTTCACTAATAAATAATTCAATTAATTAATTATTTGTCGGCCGTTTGGAGTAGTAGTTTTAAAAGGGACTACTATGCCGAGAGGTCACGGGTTCGATTCCCAGCCGGGCAGAAATTGAAATGATGAATTTTAATTTCTGTGACGGGTCTGGGTGTTACTAGTATAATATGTATGTGTCGGCGCCGGACACAGATGCTGCAAATTATTATTGATGATTAATAGTACCAATCTTAATATTATGTTATCTGTAGAAATATGTAGAGCAGAAGGTTTGTGATTCCTAAACGTAACACCCTACTGATGCGCAGAAAAAGATAACTGTCAATCAGTTGTGTCATGTCAAGTGTGAGCAGGCGGCTGCGAGGTTATCTTTGAAAGCGTGTTGAGTTTGGTGGAACGTTAAATTGTAGGAAAAGTGGTTGTCTACCATCCAAGATATTATCTCCTTGCCCGTTAACCCACGCCTATGGAGATTCCACCCCTAGAGTTCCTTCTGATAGAGACCCAGTGCCTTTATCAGAAGTGGGATTCGAAGGGCACTATTCAAAGGAGATAAATCTTTCAGCATGCACACCTACGCTACGCAACTGATCAAGTTTTACATGGAGGATGCTGGCTCAGACATTGAGAGTTGGTGCAGGTTGACGGAAATTATTGTGATTGACGTAAACTGGAAGGGCCTTTGTGAGTGAGTGAGTTGAGGGGGCCGGGCCAAGGGCGCCCGGGCCACCCTGTTGCCGTGGTTGAAGGGGCTGTTTACGCCCGGGCCACGCTGGTGTAATGTTGGTTTCCTGATCGCACGGCTGCATGCCTGGATCAGCAGTAATAGTGGTAGTTGGGTTTGAGGTAACTGGTTGAAGGAGCCTTGGCTTAAGCCTTGCGCATCGGGCCATGTTACCTAAACTCTGGTTTCCTGGTCGGCCAGCTGTAATGTGTTGGTTTCCTGGTCGGGCCAGCTGTAATGTTTTGGTTTCCTGGTCGGCGGGGCCTCACCCCGGGCCAGCTGTAATGTTTTGGTTTCCTGGTCGGCGGGGCCTCACCCCGGGCCAGCTGCAATGTTTTGGTTTCCTGGTCGGCGGGGCCTCACCCCGGGCCAGCTGTAATGTTTTGGTTTCCTGGTCGGCGGGGCCTCACCCCGGGCCAGCTGTAATGTTTTGGTTTCCTGGTCGGCGGGGCCTCACCCCGGGCCAGCTGTAATGTTTTGGTTTCCTGGACGGGCCTGACGCCCGGGCCAGCTGTAATGGTTTGGTTTCCTGATCCAGGGTCATCACGCCCTGATCAGCTGTATTTATTGTGATTCTACGATCTGATATTCACACACTCTGTAGTCAGGAATGGACGAGCTGTGATAATAAGAAATTGAATGTTTACAGATGGACAAACCCTGGACTAAGCGCACGAGGCCGTGCGATAGTCAGGCTGGCCGTGTCGGCGCCGGACACAGATGCTGCAAATTATTATTGATGATTAATAGTATAGCCTGACCAGGAACATAAAAACCCTGGCATAGAGGCGCGTCAATTGCATTTGATAGTGCAACACTGAGTACAGTCGTACCTGTGTTAAATTAATAGGCTAACTTTATGTATCAGGATTCAGGATTACGGGCTAATTTGATATTTTCATAAATTAACGAAAAAATATTATTATAGGTAACCTGGTTTAAATAAATTAAATGAAACCATCAATCGAGCTAGTAGGATTTATTTTATTATTCATCAATAATCAAATTCAGAACTTGAATATTCAACTGCAATGTCTGCTCATGAACGCTTCAAACTCGGTACTTCTTTCCCAATTCCATAAAATTCAACACTTAGAAAGTGACAAAATTTTTTAAAATTGGTAGTTGAAACAAACCACGTAGCTAATTTTCATAGTGGACTGTACTATACGATAAACATGTCAGTCAATTTGACAACCTTTGTCGGAAACATTATTCAATGAAAATATTGTCCGAATCCTTAGTATTTCTCTTCGACAAATACTTTAACACATTGTGAACCACTTTTCTTTCACGACTATAAAAAGATTTTAGCAATTTAATTCACAAAATCAATTGCGCACATTTAAAATAAAGTTTGTTTACACTTTGACAGCAATAGACTGACATGCAAGGTGACATGTCAATGAAGTTTTCAGTTACTGTTGCCATTAAAAGAAATTAGTACCATTAGTTTTCCGCAACATGGCGAGGGTTTTTATGTTCCTGGTCAGGCTATACCAATCTTAATATTATGTTATCTGTAGAAATCTGTAGAGCAGAAGGTTTGTGATTCCTAAACGTAACACCCTACTGATGCGCAGAAAAAGATAACTGTCAATCAGTTGTGTCATGTCAAGTGTGAGCAGGCGGCTGCGAGGTTATCTTTGAAAGCGTGTTGAGTTTGGTGGAACGTTAAATTGTAGGAAAAGTGGTTGTCTACCATCCAAGATATTATCTCCTTGCCCGTTAACCCACGCCTATGGAGATTCCACCCCTAGAGTTCCTTCTGATAGAGACCCAGTGCCTTTATATGTATTTGAAAAAGTATATAATGTAGTATATCCGTTAAGTTAGCACCCATAACACAAGCATATTAATTGCTTACCATGGGGCTAGATAGCGTTATGTGCGAAATTGTTCAAAGATATTTATTATATTTATTATTATTATTAATTTAATACTCTCTACACTACATTTTTTTTTTATTATGTAATTTTACATTACTTAATAATTCCTTTTAATCTAGTATTTGTGGCCCGATGGCCTTTGTAAAGAACAAAAGGTAGACAAATAATTGAATTTAAAAACACATGCTAATATAATCATAATTATTATATAGCCTGACCAGTGGGTCTAGACAAAGTGCAAATTATAATCGCAAACCAGTCGAAAAGTGGTCGAAAAGCCCCTTTTTTGTATGGAGTTTTGACGGATTCGATTTTCGATTCGATCCAAAAGTGCGTTTTGTCTAGGGGGGCAGGAACATAAAAACCCTCGCCATGTTGCGGAAAACTAATGGTACTAATTTCTTTTAATGGCAACAGTAACTGAAAACTTCATTATAATGTCACCTTGCATGTCAGTCTATTGCTGTCATAGTGTAAACAAACTTTATTTTAAATGTGCGCAATTGATTTTGTGAATTAAATTGCTAAAATATTTTTATAGTCGTGAAAGAAAAGTGGTTCACAATGTGTTAAAGTATTTGTCGAAGAGAAATACTAAGGGTTCGGACAATATTTTCATTGAATAATGTTTCCGACAAAGGTTGTCAAATTGACTGACATGTTTATCGTATAGTACAGTCAACTATGAAAATTAGCTGTGGTTTGTTTCAACTACCTATTTTAAAGTTTTTTGTCACTTTTTAAGTGTTGAATTTTATGGAATTGGGTAAGAAGTACCGAGTTTGAAGCGTTCTTAGCAGACATTGCAGTTGAATATTCAAGTTCTGAATTTTATTATTGATGAATAATAAAATAAATCCTACTAGCTCGATTGATGGTTTCATTTAATTTATTTAAACCAGGTTACCTATAATAATATTTTTTCGTTAATTATGAAAATATCAAATTAGCCCGTAATCCTGAATCCTGATACATAAAGTTAGCCTATTAATTTAACACAGGTAGACTGTACTCAGTGTTGCACTATCAAATGCAATTGACGCGCCTCTATGCCAGGGTTTTTGTGTTCCTGGTCAGGCTATACCCTGAAAGTTTCACTTCAAACCGGTAACTCTAACACATACGAATTTCAACTCAAAATCTTGGGCTGATAGGACTATAACTATTATATGTCCTATAAGAAGGACAGTCGGGTCGTAGTTAAAGAGGATCCAAAAAATCCGTGGGCGCTACGAGGTTAATGTACTTGCGCCATTAGACTAAGCTTAAGCTGTATAGCACAATGCCTTTGCGTATTCCTGCTGCAAATGGAAGTAAAATCGAACGTCTCTGACCATGAAGCTAAAGATAAAAATGGAGGCCAAACTTGGAACAACAACTTGAGTCAAATACCTACTTATCTCTATCTCGCTCTCTGTGGGCCGACCTCTCTTTTTAGTGTGGACTGTAGTATTGCTATCTCCTTATTGAAATCTCCTAGTAAATTCTTCGAAATAGCCAATTCACTAACCAAATCAGAAATTAAACAAATAAATAATTAAATATTTGAACTACGATTACCTAGTTAAATTATAAAAATCACAATTTTGTCGGCCGTTTAGGCTTTTAATGTGTTTGCGAATCAGGGAATTACAATCCCAATTCCTGGGAAATCGGTACCATGTGGCAACATCGGCCCAATCCGGCCCATCATGGTGGTTGTTTACTATTTTGTTTATTAGGCAGTTAATTTCATTTGAGATTTTTTACAGGACAAAATCATTGTTTTATCACAAGAAATAGTGCAAAATTTTGTAGTGCGTGGTGTCCTGGAAATGACTTAAGATTCCACGCGTAAGTGTTTATTTCGTGATTTCCGACATTGGATCATTTGTAAACATTTTTCACATATTTCACAGTAATTTCTTCCTAAAACGTTTTACCAGTATTTACACTTAACATATTTTAATGATACCTATGTCAAGAAATAAAGATTTTACATTGAGTTTCATTGACTTTGAGCAAATTTATATTTTTTGTTTATTTAGAAAGAGAGAGTCTGCCCACAGAGAGCGAGATAGTGATACAAAGGTTGTGCTTCAAGTAGGTATTCGGAGTGTGGCCTCCATTTTTATCTATAGCTTCATGTTCTCTGACTAAGGAAAAACGAAACGCTTTTTGCTTTTGCTTGTTTGTATTTTGTCAAAATTGACATTGACATGTTGGATATATGTGTGTGTCACCACCAAACCACAGCACCAAACTAAATTTTATTTTTTGGCCAATGTGTGATTAGATTACGTGCAATAAAACCGTAATAATTTCACCAGCATAATATTAATAAACTAAATTGCATTAAATATATAAAGGTTACATTTTACGACTGACGAACTAGTTTCAAGCCTGCTCCACGAATAATGATTGGATTTTATTTTATTTAACAAAAAGGGAATGTATCACATACTCAGAATTATACTGTACAAGCTGTGGGTTTTATCAACATTTACTTTGTTTTCTAGTTTTATTGTGTTTTGGTTTTATGGATTTGTGACAGCTTTCGCCGTTTTCGTTTTGGGAATATCAGGTAAGCTGCTCAGAGTCAGACTGAACCACATTTCATCAGTGAATTTTAATCTGTCTGTGAATAGTTTGTTATTAAAATGAAAATAATGGTCATAATTACTTTATTGTAAGAGCAATATACATTTAGGTACACACAAGCAATCTGTTTAATATTTATTACTTTAGATGTTTTATCCCAGGTTTTGAAAATGCACATGTGCTAAAATTAGTGTACCATAATATTGAGATATACAGGGTGTTCCAAAACGCAACCTTAAACGGGAACCGGCCGAGTGGCTACCTCTCAGCAGTAGCCTCTCAGGCCAATAAACTCACTCGCCTTTATGAGTTGCAGGAACTATACCCTATATTTTAAAAAATGTAGCTTTATGTAATACTTTTTCCCAGGTATTTTGTACAGTGCACAAGATCTACTACTGTATTATCCAAATGATCCTCCGGACTCCAGAGTGTTTGTCCTCCAACCAAGCAACTATAAGCTGCCCTACGAAAGTATCAAGATAAAAAACAAAGATGGCTTCAAAATTCACATGTTCCTCATCAAACAAACATCCAATAGTAATCACAAACCAACAATGGTGTTTTTTCATGGAAATGCTGGTAATATGGGTCAAAGGTTTGTGAATTTTTTGTCATTGAATTGAATTTAGCTATTTATATTGATAGAAGGAAAGCATAATAATAGCGTAATAAATCTCTAGTGTCATAGCATAGTACATTCTAATTTGTGTAATGTATCTATTATTTGTTTCCAGATTATCAAATGTATCAGGGTTTTATCACAAGTTAAACATCAATATTCTCATGGTGGAATACAGAGGATATGGACTTTCTGAGGGTGCACCAAATGAAAGTGGACTGTACATTGATGCACAATCTGCAATTGACTACATAATACAACGGACTGATATTGATCGGACTAAAATTATTGTATTTGGAAGATCATTAGGTGAAATGTATTTTAATTATTTCAAACATATAGCGGGAAATGTTCAAATACTAAAATTGTCATGCGCATTTGATGTAAACTCACACTCAGCCCACTGATGGCAAAGTTAACCTTTTACCTGATGGTTTTTTTAACTACCACCAGGACCACTAAGTTTACAAAGTTGGTATAAAATCTGTACCCGTGTTAAATCGTAGCATTTTGCTTGTAGGTGGAGCAGTAGCAATCGATTTGGTATCGAGGTTGGAATACAGGAATAAAATTTGGGCATTAGTCGTTGAGAATACATTCACAAGCATACCAGACATGGCGCAGATCATACTGAAGTGGAGATGTTTAACATGGCTGCCTCAATTTTGTCATAAAAATAAGGTGAGTTGAAATTAGAGATGAAACGGATAGTTGTTTGGCCGGATACCGGATACCGGATATCCGGCCAGCTGCTAGGCCGGATAGCCGGATATCCGGCGGCCGGATAGTTGGCCCATTGTCTCGTTTCATGTCGTGACGAGTTTAGCGCCGCACAGGTGCTTCGATCGCGATCAGTGGGTCTATTACAGCGTTGCCAGTTTTTTTTTTCGCTAAGTCGGGACTTTGGTACTTTTTGAGTGAAAATAGCGGGATTCTTCCGTCAGAAGCGGGACATAGTAAAAAAACGTATATAATCAAAGGTTTTCAAATATTTATCTTTTTATTTGACTTAAAATTACGTTTACGTGACAATAGATAGCAAAAGTAGCCATAGAAAATGTATTTTAACAAAAAAATAATATTTTAAATCAGATTTACTCTATCGTTAAATTCGTCTTTAGAATAAAAAAAGAAAAAAATTAAAAAAGTTTTATTCTTTAGAATAATATGGCGTTTCAAACAATAGTCTTGGTAAGTGAGTGTCTCTCTCCGAAAAGCGGGACCGAGCCTGTCCCGCGCGGGACATTTAAATTTGATTTAAAAATCGGGACGTCCCGCCAAAATCGGGACGTCTGGCAACGCTGGTCTATTAGTAGACTAGACTAGTCATACTTTTCGAAAATCAAATCCGTCCGAATAGAATGTCAGATTTTGCCAGTTGTCTAGGGGGCAGATCAATTCGGGCGATTTCGGTTGCTATCGTGAGTCTGTGATTGAATAGCGAAAATCAAATTAGTTTACTTGCTGCGTAATCTGACTTTATCTGACTGAACTGCATGCATCATGTCATCAGACCATCAGTGAAAAAAAGATCGCCTTTTTTATTTGGAAATATTTCGACATTAACAGATATTTACTATTTATGTATTCGCCATTAGAGTGAATAGCCTATAAAAAGAAATTAGTTTTTTGAAAGACCTTAATATGGCTTTTTAGTAACTTTTTGGACTTTAAATAAAAGCCGTCATTATTATAGCCATTTTATTGATATTTACCTCAAAGATTAATGTATTTCATTTTATTTATAGGAAATTGTCGTAGTTTTTTAATATCCGGTATCCGGCCGGATAGTGAGTTACTATCCGGTATCCGGCCGGATAGTAAATTTAGGCCGGATATCCGGCCTACCGGATAGTTACCGGATATCCGTTTCATCTCTAGTTGAAATAACAAGTTACTTTAATATGTCAAATGAAACTAGTAAAGTGCTATCAGTATTTTTTTATTATATCTCTTATCACATGTGTACACTGTTGTGTAATTAATTTGTTAAATTCTGTGAGAAGGCGACTTGCATCTTATTTTCTGTAGCTGGCTGATTGCGAATATTTTTATTATTGTGTCAATTGCTCGTATTTCTCAGATAACCGTTAGCCATTCATTACTTTTCTGAGTTCATACCATTTTGTATTGCAGTATATGTCCTTGAAGAAAATTGGTCACATTTTAACACCCACCCTGGTGATTTGTGGATCGAATGATGCGCTGGTCCCTCCGGCTATGGCCCAAGAGTTGTACATTAGGTGCGGCGCGCTCTGCAAAAAATTAGTCGTTTTGCCGGGCGGGGGCCACGACGACACGTGGACTTGCAGAGACTATTACTCTTCTATCCAACAGTTCTTAGTAAATGTCCCCGCTTTGCCTGAAGACATCATCCCTTTCTTTGACGACGTATCAAAAAATCCCACCAGAAGCAGTTTAGTACACACCGTGTAGACTAATTTAAAACATATTATTATTGATTTGGGTTTTTAAGATAATAGAAAGGAAAGGTTAAATTGTCCGTGTGTAGTCTGGTTATGGTGGCGTGGCTGCTAGGAATTCTTGCATGACATACGTCTGGTCTCTAGTCTCTGAATTTTATTTTGCTCTGCTGTGCATTTGAAGTAAATATTATGATTGTTTTGTTTTTAATTATTGGAAATGAAATAAAAAAATAAATAGAATGGTCACTTAGACCAAAAATACTTGCCCCCATTTCATTAGCCGTCTTGCGAAATTTTTAGTTTTGCTTTTTCAAATGATAATAATTACATTTATTGTAAAACATTTATCCACGCCCCAATTTGTATAGAGAAATTAACCTTTCTTTAATACTATTACCTTCCTTTAATAATAATAACGTAAAATTGTTGTTGAAATAGTGTAATTTAAATTCATATAGATAATAACATAGATTCTAAACACATTTTAGTACAAAATTGTGATAGTGTTGTGCGAATGTCGGATGAAAATTGTTTCACGCAATAATACTTCGACTATAAACAATTTCTGTCGCCGACTATGAGCAATTAATAGAATATGAATTAATAATTTTATTAGCAATACATATTTAAACTTTAATGATAGAGTGAGAGACAATGTAAATAGATTATAGCTTATTTTACTAAAAATATTGTAATTATCACCAAACAACAGTATTAATGTATATTTGATTCTACATAGTAGTAAAGGACTGCCTTATTAATATGGTGGTATAGCCTGATAGATATGTGGAAGTCAAATTATGTGTGATGTGATGTAGACCTGCTTAACTACTTATACTTACATTACATATTATTATTTTCTCAGTTGGGTGACAAAACTTATCTATCAGTCCCTTTGACATACTGGTCAGGATATACACTTGTTTGTTAAAGAATTTACATATTTTTCTATGCACAACGAGATTTTTAATTGCTTTGTTGCACAATACTATTTTCATAATAAATAATATTTAATAAGCAATACTATGTTTTAACCAAGCTGTCGCGATAGATTTGTTGTGAACATAAAATAAATTAACAATAATTGTCTTATTAATTATTAATATTGCAAATCCGTCGTTAAATTCCCTAAATATTAGAAGAGTAAATATATAGTTTTTAATTAAATTGTCCAAAGTATACATAGTGTCAGTCGCGGCAGCTTAGAGCAATTATTATGAATATTAATGTTTTATAAATGTTGTATCATACGGTAAGCCTAGAGCTAGACACCGCGCTTATCGAGTTTCGTATGCGAGATTATTTTGTATGATAGCATTGATAAAGGTGTATTCTGTTGTTAATGAGACCGTTGGAAAGGTAAAATGCAGAGGCATCGTTTAAGCAATATATTACCATAGTTTAATAATAATGAGTTTAATGAGTATATTACTCAAATTACATCTAACTATGATGACATTATTGTTTTATTGAAATTATGGGGTTGATTTAAAGGCTTCGGCAGACCAAACGCGGGGCAGTAGCAACGCAGTTTGAATGCGGGCCCGCGCAAGTTGTAATACAAGAAACTCTTTGAAGTGTGTCACACCAAATTTGAACGCGGGCCCGCGCTCCAACCGCGCCGCACTGCAACTGTCGAACGACAAACCAGGCGGCGCGGGAGCGGGACAGAAGCGGCGCGAGCGCGGGCCCGCGCTGTTGTATTACTATGGCGGCCATATTAGCATGACTCACCGGAGGCAGGGCGGTAGCAGTGCAGCGCAGCGCGTTGAAGCATTGTATTTTTTTAAAAACACCCGCGTTACAACTGCTTTGAAACTGCTGCTGCCTTCAGTGTGCCTACTGCCGCGCTGCAACTGACCCGCACTGCTTCTGACCCGCGTTTGGTCGTCAAATATTGTCTGAATAGGTATTTAAATTCATAGATTAAATGAACATTATTAGATGATAGATAAATAATCCGCTCCGATTAAAATAAGTAGTTTGCTGATTTTTGTTCGCAACATGGTATTGCAATCCATGATCTTATTCAATTAAGTACTTTCATTATAAAGTCGGCATATTAGGACTCGTATTGTGAAACTGATTCAACCTATTTATTTAGATAATTGTCTTTTCATAATACGGGTCTTTTTGGGTCCGTGAGTTGCGCTCCCGATGTGTCTTGCCCACGGGGGAAAATGAAAATCTTAATTGAAAATCGGGGGTATAACCCACGGTGATTACGCCCCCGATTTTCAATTATGTTATAATGTTAATAGCTGGTTTCGTCAAAATAAAAGTATTTTCTAGCAGATACTTAGGTACAGTCCATCGCACTAAAACTTCGGAGGCGTAACCCACGGCCCCGACTTTTTGTGTGACAATGATCGCGGCTTTTGATGTTCTTAGAATTTCCATGTCGTTCAGTAAACTGATCTATAAACCTGTCCGATCCAGAAATGTCTCTAGTCTGCAAATAATACAACTTTTGGTATAGGATTTGAAATCAAAATCATAAAAAAAATACCACAAAGACGGTAAGTTATTATTTTTAAAAGCTAATCCACTGAATAAAATTACTATTTATTTGGGGAATAATATATTTTTGTATATTGTTACATTTGTCCCATATCCAAAGTTGTATTTGAGCACCAAAATCGAAGCGAATAAATGAAAATGAAGTCATCCCTTGATTGCATCGGAGGTTTTACATTTTTAATAGGAGTTAGTTATTTAAAATATTACAGCGAAGCAATACTCTTAAACTGGAACGCTTAATACATCGAATTCCATAAATCATGGTTTATTTTGGTCTAATAAATTAATTTAGTCTCATTACAGACCTCCCAAATGTATTTTTCATGATAGGTATACTCCCGAAATAGTATTCTTACTCCTTTTTTAATACTAAAAGCCACTTTTGTTAGTTTATAAATGTCAAATTACAGCTTTTACTGAAACTTCTTTGATTTAAACATCACGGAACACTAAAAGTATTTACAAATAATATTTCCCAAGAAAAACAGATTACGTTACTAATACCTACTTCAAAAAGTTAATCAATGTTACAAAAAGTAAAAACAATTGACATAATTTATTGTACCTATTAATTGTCGCGAGTCAATAGATATAAGTAGGTGTTTGTATAAAAATCATCAGTATGTGTCATCATCACTCTCACATTCATCTATGCTATGAGATGCATAGAATTACGTGAACTTGAAAATTTGTAAATGTTGATAAACTACCATAATAAATATAATGTGTAAAAAAGCGCCAACATGTAATTTATTATGGGATATTAAATGGATTTATTAACGGTTGTTAAATGAGCTATAGCACAGAATAATATGTTATAGAAGATTTTATTCAAGTTACAAACAAGTAATCACAATAATGTATTTCAGGTTAGACATTAATGTAAAATAGTCATTTGACTTCCCTCTATTAGAATACGCACTAAGCTTCTAAACTATTATAATAATGAGTATTGCATACAATAGAGGCTTGGTGGCTGGTGCGTATTCTTCTACTGCATTTTATTTGCAATATTGTTACTATGAGGTATTATGATTCACTCCAAAAATATTTGTATTTACAAGTAGGAGGTACCTTATTGCACTTCTCATTGAAGGATTAATCTGGCGTCATGCAGTTGTCTCAAACTTAAGTTTATAAATTGCTTACCTACTTTTCTTAATCATTATTATTATATTTATTGCGATTTAGAAACTATTTATGTTATATTTGCACAATGTAATTCTTATGATGATCTATATACTTAATCTTTGTTTACATTACACTGAATTATGACAATATATAATGACTTTCAATATTATTGACGATGCTGCGATAGAAGACGAAGTCCGACTTTTTGCGTATCATCAATGCGTGCCTTTACAGAAACAGACATCGAACAGTCTTAATCAGCCGTCGCCTGCAGCCAATTACAATCGATAGTTTATAATTCATAAAATTAGTTATCGATGGCAATATAATTAGACAAAATAATAAAATAATAAAAATGATTCTACTAAAAAAACTTTGTTAGCAATTAAAGAAATATAACTGTTATTATTCGGATTTAATGTTTTCTTTTGCACGACCTTTTTAAATTATTTAATAGTACCGTAGAATCAGTTAAGTATTTTTTTAAATAAATAAGTGTAGGTAGGTTTTATTTAAATTTTAACTGCATTCCTTTATCACTTACTGTATCTTTGTCACTTTCTGTAGGCACTACTGTAATACAAGCTGCACAAATATCAACCCATTTATCTCACTTAATTAAACTAACTACCACTGAGCGAGAACTGTGTTTTTCATATTTCCAGTCCTGTCATTTACTATTTAGAAGCTCCCAAGAATTTTACGTAATAAGTAATTTATGCTAAGAACTTGTTGGGATGCCTAAATAGAAAGCTATGTATTCTGGAAAATTATAGCAATCGCATAGTAGACTCTATTAAGATTATAAATAATCCTCGGTTATTGATTCAATTAATAAACTGGCAAAAGGTTAAATCAAGTAAAATTCACGTTTTGGTTACTTTGAGATTTCTCCCACTATCTTGGAAAACTCCGGCAAACATCCACATTTGATTTGAGTGTTGTAGTGTATTAAGTATTTCTCTAAACTATTTTATTAGGTCTCTTGTAAAGTTAGTAAACTTAAGGTGAGTCTGTTAGCACACTCATGTCTTAAGTTGTACAAGTTTACATTTAGATTTTGCAAAAGATTGGAGGTTTACGACAGGGCAAAACATTTTTGGACACTCAAGCGCAGAAAAAACGACATATCAGCGAAGCGTGAATGCGTCAAACATTACATTCCGTCAATTATTTTACTTTAATCAAAACTCGACATTACGTGCAATGATGGTGTATACACTCACCTTAAAAATATTACCATTATTTTTAATACCACCTATTTATCAATCATCCGGCAAATTACTAGTTTAGTGATATTCCCAGTAATTAAGATACATACTTAGTATATGCGTGTACAATGTTTAAAAGTTATACAATGGTGGCCAACGGATTAGAAATGCCATTAATATTCTATGGAGGTATGCTACGTTAAAACAGAGTAAAATGTGGATAACTAGGTCACACTAAAGGCCGATTTACACGTATTTAAGTAGTTATGTATTTAACTTAATTTTAAGTGATCAAATTGCATCGTAACAAAATTTTAACTTAATTCTAAACGTCAAGCTCTTGTTTAATAAGAAACTGCTCGTCAAAACGTGTCAAGTGACAAGCCCCGCCCTCCCAAATTGACAGAAAAATCAAGTTAAAATTAGTTACCTACGTGTAAATCAGCCTATAGGCAATGTTTTTTGGGCATCAAAAAAGGCGACTAATATGCCGGCCATCTTTGTGTATTATTTTTGTATGGCTTGTAAAGTAGTGCCAAAAGCATTCCCGTTAATAATTTCGCTAAAAATGTAATGTGTAAATTATTGTAACGCGTCAACAAAAAAATTCTGTCTTATTTTATCAATGAAAGTATTTTTATAACTAGAATGCTTTTTATTTCAAAGATCCTCATTCGTAAACAAATGAATAAAACCACAACTATTTCCTAAAATATTTATTTCAATATACCAAGTTTGTTTAACAATCCACCGTATGGTACTATTAAAGTCTGAATAGATTTATTATTTCAAACATCTCAGGAAGAGAGGTAGGTCTTTTATACAATTGTAAATATGAATGTAAGGGGAAGCTAATATTGGTAGACAGTCATTACAAATACATAATATTATTTCATGGGGGAGGTTCCCAATAAACATAACATACACCAACATGTAGTCGTCAACACGGTCATACAAAATATACAATCTAAAGTGACAAGACTGCAGCCAAATAAAAATGGACATCAATGACAATGTATAATATTTTAAAACAATCTATTGATATATTTTTCTAATAGACGTGTCATTGTAAATAAATAAGAACATAACAACGAAATATAAATTCACATTAATTTCATTTACTGATACAAAACTGTAAAAATTTAAATATTAAATAATGCATTTTTATTAAGTATAGATTAATTATTATTATTTATTAAAATTGTATTATTCATTATGAATAAAAAACAAAATGTATAATAGTATAATTATTATGTGTATAATACCATATAGTAATAATTAAGATCAATTTACACCAGATAATTTATTATATTTAATTATGATATCGGAAGAGGTTAGGTACAAACCACGTTTATTTATTATATAGTAAAATGTTTTCACAATCGTATTTCGCACACAGTTGGAGCAAAGGAGCACTCGCGGACACCGCTCGCCACCCCGCGAGCGCGCGAAGCTACGACCACATCACTGATTATTAATATACGAAATTCATATATCCGACACACAATTCACTACGTTTAAAAATTCATTAAATAATGCATGATTTATATTTCAAAGTCTGTTGCATACCTTCACAAAGCAAACCACGACAGTAGATCTCTTTTCAGAAATGAAAAACTAATACAACAAGGCTTTGGATAAACCCTGTTGTATTACATTTCAAATATATAATGAAGAATATATTTTACTGTAGTTCTAATAGACACATAACGTTGCTTTTTACACAGCAAGCCCTTAGAATAGTAATAATTATAGTTTCATTTCTGAGAAGGGAGAGTTGAGATGGGGAGTTGCTTTAGCCCTGGATAACGTTGAGGATTGCGAATACGACTGATTCCATGTGTGGCGACGCGCAAGTGGCACAGGTGAGGAGATGCGACGTGGAATCGGTGGCGTCGACCCGCGTCGGCTGGCGCTAGCGGCGCGCTCCGAACTCCACGGCGTCGTCGTCGGTGATGTCTCCGTGGCGCCACAGGTTGAGGCGCGAGCTCTTGGCGTGGTCCTGCGCCGCGCGGTACTCCGCCACCATCGCCATGAGTCGGTGGTCGCGCACAAACTCCATCAGCACCAGGCCCTCCTTGATCAGGTTCTGGAACGAGAGAACAGTGTAAAGACTCGTTCGGAGTGGAGACGCCAATTATAGACGTGTTGATACATCCAATCAATTGACGTACTTTAAACTGTCAAAACGAGACCTTATAGATTTTGTATGGCTACAAGCAAGTGACTTCACTATTTTCTCAACTCAATTGGGCCATTCTTAAATTTGTGCCAATTTTTTTTAAAAATTAAAGATTTTTTTTTTAAACTTTTTGCGATGTGTATCGAAAGTATAAACCAAAAGCATACTTTTGATGTATATGGACAACCTTAAAGCCCTCGGAAAGGAAACAAAATAGCCTACGTAAACATGGCTGTGACACTGCATGACACGGATGTGACAGTTTTACATTTTTACTGTAAATAATAATATTTATGTTGTTAAATTTATATCATAATAATTTAAATTGATTAACAATAAAATACACTAAATTCGTTTCATCAACAAAGGTGTTATTTGGTAATATGTACTTTTTTCTGAACATCCAAAAATTTAATTAAAATTGAGATCAAAAATACCGTCAGGTAGTTAATATATCTACTAGATAATAAAAAAATAGACTTTTTATTATTGGCATTATCTGATCATGCTTCCGATATGCTACCTACATGGTTTCGATATGATATGCTTAACAAATTAGTAAATCTTAAACACAGTACCTAATGAGTATCAAATGATATATTTTCTGTAGGATTCACATAACAGTTGGTTTTGACAACTTAAACATGTTTCATAGTCATCGTACCACTAAAAATATGGTTAATAGCAATTCCTTTTAAAACAACTCCGACCACCTCTGCAGGGCCTTTACCGGGAGCTGTCTCAGTAAAATTTGATATTACTGCAGAAATGAGAAAGTGCAATAATTTTTCCTTCGTGGCATCTAGAAAATCATACTAGCGAAAAATAAGTATACTTACTAAAAGGCTACTCCTAAAAATTGCACAATACACAAAATAATTTAGCAGAACAACAAAAACTATTAAAATAATTAAAATAGAATGTCACAACCACGCGTTGTAACGTCACGACCATGTACTTAAATAGTTTGCGGTAGTGACACATTTTTAATACCATGGCCGTGACAATTTGGAACGTGTCCGATATATCCAAAAAACTATCTGTGAATTAGCAGATCTTGTGCAATTATCTGAAACTATACTGCATGAGGTACATAATTATGTTTTATACAATAGCGTGACATTGATACCTACCTTTAAAAACCGTACACGGGATGGACGTGTTATGGTTGTCCCTTTTTTCAAATAAATAGGAAATAATTTTTTGCGGCTCACTCACTACGTTCAGCCATTTGCAAATCTAATAAGATGACAATGTTACTGTTCTAAAAAAACTTAGCAAGGGATGTCAATATCAAAGACAGTTTTTTACCGCATATTTAAAGTGGCGCACGTGGTTGTGACACAAAAACTGCTCACACAATGTTTGGTGTTCAAAATCAAAAATGGTAATTATTATTGATATAAATGTTTAACAGTCTTATATAACATGTATTAATCTTGCATAATTACTGTAATATTTATCAAAATAACATAACATCTCTTCAGAAAAAAATATTGTATGTCCAAATCCGGGAATCTCACACTACACGGTCCGTGACATTTTTTGGACTTGTAACTTTTTTTTAATATTCTTCTAATAGTTTTATAATAAAAATGATATTGGGCCTAGTTAATAGAGGTATTTTACTAAGTAAATTAATATACAGTGCACTGATTTTCTTTAAAAACATATGCTATTCTTACATCTCACACAAAAATGCGTAAGAATAAGAATGGCCCAATTATACTATTTTCTTCAATTACAATGCAACCAAAAATGTAAATTTAAAATGTTTTTAAGACAAAAACGAAGTGACTTAAAAAAAGTTGTGATTTCGATTTATTGGGAAATGGTATTAAATATTCTATTGCGTTCACTGCTCCCGCGCTCCGCCCGTACCCGCTAGTGCAGTCTGACTGAGACCTTAGTGAGCTTCCACACTGGCGGATTTCAAGCGTTTTCAAAGCGGAGTTAAGCTGAAGAGATTAACTGCAATATAGTCCTAGATTTTTAGTTAATCGCTACTTTTAAAAGAAACCTAGTAGGACATATACCGAAATATACCAAAGAAAGATTTAAGACCTCTCAGTTTCATTCATGGAGTGAATATTTTAACCCGGAATTTATAGTCTACTTCGGATTTATACGCACGTGGATTTATCTGTAAAACAAATTGGTAATATCCATCAAGTCAAAGCTAATGCAGTCTGTATGTCAAAGCAGACATTGATGTCTTCATTCTGCAAGAATAATAAGCTTTTTCAACAACTATGCCATGTAAATTCACCACGTGAATAATTCAATGCTTACTTATACATTCCCCAGTCTACTATGAATGTATGAAAACTCTAGCCAGATTTAATTTTGGACATTGTCATTAATATAAATAACTGCTATTCTTGATTTATGCGATGACCTGTGGCGATAACGAATACAAGAGATAAGCTTATTTGCATCGCTTGTCAGCCTATAGTATAGCTAGGCTATAATACATCACCACATCCATTGGACATATTTCTAGGTATAACCTGTGGTATAACGAAAGAAAAAGAACGTAGGCATTAGAAACGTCAAAATAACTAAGACCACAAAAAAGGGTAGAACCACGAAAACGGTGCTATCAACTGAACAACTTTTTACCTAAAAGGGATCCATATAAATCTTTAATAAATTATTGAAAAATAAACTAAATTGTAATTTTAAATTGAATATGGATAAATAAAGCTTTTGAGACAAATAAATCCCATCAAAAACAATACTTGTCAAAAAAACCAAGTCTCGCAACTTAGTTGTTCTACGGTAAAAAGTTGTGAGATCCATGTAATACCAAGTCCAGGCCAGGAAATCTTTAACGTTTTACATAAATTATTGACTTGGCCATCGCACTAAATAATTTAATTTACACGTGTTTTCATGCGATGGCCAAGTCAATATATTTATGTAAAACGTTAAAGATTTCCTGGCCTGGACTTGGTATTACATGGATCTCACAACTTTTTACCGTAGAACAACTAAGTTGCGAGACTTGGTTTTTTTGACAAGTATTGTTTTTGATGGGATCTCATTTCTTTTTGTATTTTGTAGACAGCAGTTATGTATCTAGAAAACTGGACCGAAATTGAAAAATTTTACTCGACTTGGCGGTTGCACTACCGTGCCCCCAAATATCATTTCTTTTTGTATTTTGTAGACAGCAGTTATGTAGGTATCTAGAAAACTGGACCGAAATTGAAAAATTTTACTCGACTTGGCGGTTGCACTACCGTGCCCCCAAATATTTTAGTTTTTCCTTGATTCATACACCAAACACTACTTATATTCCAAATTTGAAGCTTCTAGGTCTGCTAGAAGTGCCTTAGAGTTTTGATGATCGGTGAGTCAGTGAGTCAGTGAGTCAGTGAGTGACAAATTAAGTAACTTTGACCCGTTATAATTCTTAAACTACTGGTTCAAATTGAATGAAATTTTAAATATACCGTGTCTTTACAATGCCTGCATAGCTAATGAAAATTCAGCCTTCTAGTTTTATCCACAACGAAGTTACAGGCGGTCGAAAATGGCCTGAATTGCTTCGAGAAAAGGATGGTACGGCCGTGCCGCTTTTTTGCTCGACTTGGTGGATACTTTTTTTTTAGATACTTTCTATTCTATTTATTTTTACCTTACCGCCAGTTCCTCAGTTACTCCTTGATCATGGCGCTTGCAATCGAAGACTCGAAATTAAGGTGCATGGTAGCAATCCCGTCAATAATAATTATGTTAGTGACCATGAAAGTTGAACAATATATTTTTACCTTGCCAAGATCAGTATTGGTGGCGGGGTCGACGAGGGTGACGGATGGCGGGGCTCCACGCGTCTCGATGTTCATGAGCAGTTTCTTGTTCAGCGTGTCGGCGCCGAAAGCCGCCACCGCCTCCGCCCGCTCGTCGGGGTCGGATGGGAACTTGACGCAGCATAGCTGGAACTCGCTCGCGTAGGCTGGCTCGCTCTCAGTGCCTGGCGGGAGCGGGGCTAGGCGGGTCACGCTCACAACCTACAGGTTTGGATTAAGTCAGTCGAAATTCCTTTATTTGCATGGACTATTATAAATAGTGCTTACAAATCGTCAAATATACATGTTATACTAAAAATTATAAAACAAAGTCGATACGCTGTTTGTCCCTATGTATGCTTTGATCTTTAAAACTACGCAACGGAGTTTGATGCGGTTTTTTTAAATACATAGATAGAGTAATTCAAGAGAAAACATGCATATTGAAAAGTCAAGAAATTCCATTGCAACCGTGCGAAGCCGGGGCGGGCCGCTAGTTAAGAAATAAAAGCAAGACTAATACAAAATTTTGCTCTTATGAAACCTTCACATGTCTCTTTTTGCACTACCAGCGCTTCGAGACCAATATTGGCAAGTGCTAAAAAGAAGCGCCGCAACAAACTCAGTCACCACTGTCTGCCGGTTAAATAGAAATAACGGTAATAGATATGGTATTTGAGTCTGCTGTTGTGGTCCGGACTGCAAGTCTTTAGGCCACGCAGCCACATAAACGACAAGTAAAAATAACCCCTTTTTTCTAAATAAGAAAATAGTCTAATAGCATTGTCCGCATGCACAGACACAAGTTTAGACAATTTACCAGACAGTTTATAGTAAATACTTACAGTATCACTCATGTAATAAACCATCTTGTACTTGACGCTGTAGGTTCACATTATTACTATTACAATGTTTGTACTTTTTACTCAATAACTGCTTCGGAACCCACATAGACAAATATTATCTACGGATCAGAATCAATATTTACATGGATTAGCTAAGAGAAATGAACGCAAAATTACTATTGCTCACCTCACGGTTTCCATAGTCGATGTAGAATATGTGCGCTTTTTTGTCGTCAGTCAGCTTCTCAACCTTAGCCCTGTACCACTGGTCGTCCAATGAGAAGCGCGCTGCGCAAATTTGCCCTCGTCGGGGCATGTAGGACCCGGGCAGTGGGGCGTTCGACTTGAAATCCTGGTGAATCTTTTCCATCAAGGTCTCCAATTTCGTGCCCAAGTCTACGTTCTGAGCGTAGAAGTGACCCTCCGCAGTGATTTCAGTGATGAACACTTTCTCGTACTTGACGACGCGATCCTGGATCGGTTGGTTCCTTTCCTTTTCAGTTTCCTTCTCGATTTCCACGAAGTCTCTCCAGACGCCGATGCGCTTCTTGATGGCGCTTTCCTCCGCGTTCTTGATGGCGCGCGCGAACTCCGATGCCTCGGCGGTGTGGTGCATGGAGGCCAGGCCGTGCTCCACCAGGGAGACGGACAGGTTCTCGTTGTCCACCCAGAGCCAGCCGATGAAGTTGCCGGCCTTGTCCATCTCCTCGATGGTGACGATGACGTCGTGCTGCAGGCACTTCTCCTTGGTGAAGGCGAGCGCCTCCTCGCCGAAGGGCTCGGCGGCCTGCATGGGCCCGCCGCCGACGCCGGGCCGCGACCCCCGCGGGCAGTTGATACCGGCCAGCAGGAAAGTCACGAGCACAGACTCCTTAGGAATGTACAGCCTCATGCGCGAACCGCTCGCAACAAATTCAACTGTCGCTTCAGTCTTTTGAGCTCTCTTCAGGAAGGGGAAGAACTTCTTCGCCTTGGCGGAGTCGCCGCTGGTGTCCTGGATGCGGTGGGCGGGAATGTCTTTCTTGGCGTGCACGCCGATGCCGGCCTTCTGGGCTTTCAGTTCGGCCTCCAGGAGTTTGTCGTAGTGCGAGCTTCTCTGGTCGTTGTCGTTCCTGTACCTCACGACTGTAGCGAAGCCTTTGCTCACCAGTAGCTCGGCAATGTTCCTGAGAACAAAGAAAATATAAGTGATTAAATATTTTTCACAAATCTTAGTATTTGAGATATGATAACAGGACATAGTTCAATGGTTTATTATTAAGTACTGGAATTTCGCCAGCGTGGAATTTCGTTTCTTAAAGGACAATGGGCAAAATGGTACCCGGCTCCAATAGATATGTGTCTAGTATCGTTTGAAAGGTCTTACCAAGATGAACATCTTTTACTATGACCACCAAGCTCAGATCTGGTTGTGTACGAAGATATACATACTTTTTTGCAGAATGGTACCCGGCTCCAATAGTTATGTTTGTAGTGTCATTTGAAAGGTCTTACCAAGACGAACAACATTTACTATGGCCACCAGCCTCACATCTGGTTGCGTTCGAAGATAAAGATACTTTTTGTGTAACCTAAGTATCATACAGTATGAAGGGGGACGCGCTCGGGGCAGGGCACCGACGAGATGGTCGGACGCGGTGAGGAAGACGGTGGGCGGGAGTTTGCATCGTGCGGTCCACACAGCTTATGAACACTATCTGTGGTCACGATCCTCATCAGTGAGGGACCGAGGAAGAAGAAGAAGAAGTATCATACGTGTCCATCGTATGGTACTTAGGTTATGCGAGGCAGGAAGGGTTTACTGCTCCAGCATCCTTCCTTAACTCTATAATTATTGATGGGGATAATAATTGTGAAATAAATATTTTTATTTAAAGAAGTACAACACCCTTATTAATAAAAAGTTACACCTAGGAAGAACCTTGGATTAAAATGACATTTCCATACCAAATGACAATTTAAGCCAGAGTTCAACTAGGGTGTAACTTTTATTAATAAAGGGGTTAAAGTTTTATTACTTCTTAATGGTTTTATTCTGGGTTGCTAAAGCGAATAAACCCACAAGACCCAATAAGTCCACCCACAAGATGGACCGACGACCTCATAAAGGTAGCGGGATGGCGCTGGATGCAGGCCGCCACCAACCGGCCATTGTGGAAATCATTGGGGGAGGCCTATGTTCAACTGGACGTCCTATGGCTAAAATGATCATGATGATGATGATGAAAGCGAATAAAGGGCTAATAGCTCGGGTAGTTCATCGTAGGTATAATCCTTTCCTTTTCAATGCTTCTTTTAGTTATATTAATAGATTGTAGTCATAATACATACTCGTATACATGGATGATTGTGTTATACTTTCATTATAATACTTAGTGGAATTACTGCTTTCAAAACGTGAATTAGAACTGGCCCCATAGCAGACATTTTCCTACATCTAAAGGCCTTTTAAAATATATATTGGTTATGGCTATTGGAGCGGGTACCACTTTCCATACATTTGTGCCCATCATCCTTTTCCTGAATTTTCTTTGCTATAAACCTCACGGAGCCCGAGACCTTTCCAACGAATGTAAAACCGTGGAAATCGGTTCGTGCGTTCTGGAGTTATAGCGTCAGGAAGAAAAACCTGACTTATTTTTATAAAGTAGATCATTAAGTACATATGAGAATCAGTTCCACTTACTGTCCACCAGCCATGACAGTGCAGCAGGACTTCTCCGGGAAGTTGTCCTTGGCCGGTTGGATGTAGTCCACGGTGACGTTGACCTTCTTGCCGACGAGCTTCTTTCGGAGAGACTCGCGGGCTTCGAACATCCACGGGATGTCGTACAGAGGCTTGAATCCTTTCGGCCTGGGAGATTGCTTGCCTTCCTCATCGGGGCTGTTCCTAAATGGTGAAATGGAAACACGATATGAATGAATGTGAAAGACAAGACAAGGTTAAGTACACAAAAGAAAAATGGAAGAACAGACTAAATATACAAAGTTGCTCTATTTTTCAATAAGCTTTTACTATTTATACATATGTAACGTATGTTATCTAGACTGAAGAAACATAGCATTCAAAACCTAGCGAAAAGATATGTAGTGAAAGAATAAGAGATGACTCACTGAACTAGTCTCTTACTGAATGCCTCAAGAACCGGATTGGAATCAGATAGATGATTGGATTATTGTTTCACGGAAACAGATTGCCAAGTAGCAGATTAGAAAAGGAAAAAAAAACATATGTAACAGATTTTAATAAGGTTTTCATCACTAGAAAGAGATTCATGAGAGTTTTTAGATGTAGGTAAAATCAACTACGACTTAGTCAGGGTTCGAAAATATCCGATATTTATTATAAATATCAAAATATCGGATATTTATGATATATATCCGATATATATCAACTTTGATATATATCAATTTTGTATGAAAGCCATAGTATTATTTTATTGTATTATTCATGAATACTATTGCATATGTGTTACATAAACATGTTTTTAATGTTTTTAAACTTAAAATCAGACAAATAAAGCAAAAACATAAAATATTCTGTTAAATACGGCAAAATCAACTAAAAAAATAAAACCTTATGTCAAAAAGTACAAATACAGTAACAAATTTTAAAAGTTGATATATATCATCAAAACCGGCTGGATATATATCGGATATATATCCGATATATATCTTGATATATATCCCTTGATATATATCCTCGAACCCTGGACTTAGTTCACCCATGATAACAATTTTTTTCCCCGAAATATATCATACACAGTCCCATCCACAATTTTGACTTGTTGCTGAAGTTGCCTATTATTTGAAAACAAACAAATGAGACATGGTAGCAGTTGGGTCTATGCAAAGAAAATAAGTCTTACACTGTGGTCAAGCATCAACATTGTTGACACATTGGACATGTCGAAGTGTAACAACATGAAGTATATGAAAAATCATAATTACTTTTCACGTGGTGGTCTGATGCTGGCCAGAAAGATTTTCTTGGTGGCGTTATTGGGCATCCTCACGACGAGGGCGTCGCCGTTGACGACCTCCGTGACGGTGGCGGTGAACTCCTTGTCCTTCGCCGCGATGATAGGGGCCGTGCTGGTGTAGTTGGTCCAGATTCGCAGCTTGGAGTCTTTGGCCGCGCGCTCGGCAGCTCTCAGAGTGGACGCACCTATAAAGATGTCATGTGTTACTTTTTTATTTACTTACTTTTAAGTTACACATACACGTTTGCTGTGATATTGCACATTCATAGCAGTAATATTAGTTTCAAATGCTTATTCCACTATTCCCTGTTGAAAATCCCCATCAACAGGGATTAGTGAACTTTTTGTTCACTAATCCCCGTTAACGCCAATTGGAACTTATAATGGGGAATAATGAACTAAAAAGTTAACAAAATAAAATCCTAATATAATGGGGATTAATGAACTTTTTAGATAAGTTCCAATTGGCGTTAACGGGGAATAGTGAACAAAAAGTTCACTAATCCCCGTTGACAATCCCCGTCAATAGTGGAATAAGCCGTTTCATATTGGTACACTTATAATTAAATATTGCGTGTAGTTTTAAATTTATAGGATATTACTAGGAACTATTCTAGGTATTACTAAATCTGCGAGCTTTAGGTGAGCCGCGCGATGTGACACTACGTGGATGTTGATATAATTATGTATATGTGTTACAGGAAATGTATGAATTCTAGGAATTGTATACTATTCCTAGGAAGTGTATACAATTCCGAAGCTATTTAGGAAATGTATAAAATATTGCTTCAGAGATTTTTTAATACGCACATATCCTAGGAAATGTATACTTTTCCTAGGAATTATATATAATTCCAATATTGTATTAGGAAATGTATAAAATTAAGCGGCACAAGCGCAGTCGCGTGATCGGGTGCCCCTCGGTACGCCTAAAATTTCATTTAGCCAAATCACATTGGCCGATAGGTACTTTTAACTCACAATTATTATTGTTTAGCTGACAGTTGTTTTCGCACTGTTATATGTACTTTGGCCGAAAAAAATATTTGCCTAAAATTTATTGGCATACCTTTCTTTCGGCATCACGCATATTACGCTGAAGTATTGGAAATCCCTAATTTTAACATCTCTTTTATTAAACTATTATTGGCATGAAGGTTTTAGTTTAGCACTCCTGTAGCTGGATAACAAAGTCTCGGTTAGGTTAGGTTAGACTTGCGACCTTACACATACACAGCTGCCACGGCGGGGTAGCGCCATTTAAGTTTCGGAGAAATAAAAGTGGCGTAATAAAAATTATTTTGTGTAAAAAAACTTTAGGCTTATAATTTGTGTGCCATAGACAACAAGGCGTACAAAAAATTTGGCAATTCGATAGAGACCCCACGTAATCGGATGATGCAATATACTCCCCTCGCACCGCATGTCCACGAGTATTCATTGAAATCTTAATTACCTACATTTCCGATTGCTGTTTAGGAAATGTGTAATTTTCCTAGGAAATGTGTCTAATATAATTTACATCACACATTTCCGGGTGATTTAAGGACTTATACACAATTCCTAGGAATTGTATACAATGACGGATTTCATACATTTCCTGTAACATATGCAAAACCAGCCTACATTATCGTCTCCGCTGTAGATAACCCTCCCCTAGCTAGCTTCACGAGTTCAATTTCGAGTCCTGAGTGTCTGGGTAATACATACTAAGAGATGGCACAACCGATATTAAGGAAAGCACAGCTTAGATATTCAACATCTGGTATTTAAGTATTATGTTCACAAATAGACCTCAAGGTATTCTCTTTGTAAACAGAGATGAAACACTGCTTGGCTGACACAATAGATCATACAATGTTACAGAAGAGTTGGCAAAAACTCGAGCAACGGGCTTGGTTTATTGATCCATTCCGTCAAGTTATAATGTTATTGTTTTTTTTTTCAGCTTAAATCTGTGAGACTGCAACAAAATAAGTGACTAATAGAAGTAACTAGAGTTGCCGCGAATAGTGGTTATAGCGAATAGTCGAATACCGATTAATCGCCATTCACTTTGGCGAATAGTCGAATAACTCGACATTACTATTCGACATAAAAATAATATAAAAATTTGACCAGTGATCAGTGGGAGGTTGTAGAACATCTGTTAAAGCTCTTAAAACCCTTCGAAGAGATAACAAAAATCACGAGTTCCTCATTATGCACCTATATCAGATTTGATACCTAGCACTGTTTCATTAAGCAGATACGTAATGAAAGATGCGCTGATTCAACAAACTGCACACGTTGATGATTTTAGAAAGGCGTTGATAGTAAATATGGAAGCCCGTTTTAACTTGGACGATTTATGCTTTAGGCAGACATATTACTTGTCGACATTTTTAGACCCCCGCTAAGTACAAGGACTTTTACTTTGACTCTACTCAAGTTGAACGGATCCGTAGAGCTGTGCTCAGAGAAAGTCTTAAGCTTTTTTTAGATGACGAAAATGATGATTCGGATCCAGAAACGGCATCCAAAAGGTCTCGTTCAGACAATGAAAGTGAGCATATCGATTCGGAAACTCATAAACTATTTTGGGCATGTTTTGAAGAATCATCTATAGAGCAACCTACTGAAGAGCACCCCAAGAATGCCACTGCTGAAGAAATCGCCCACTACATCGCATTAGCAAAGGCTGACAAAAAAATAAACCCATATGAATGGTGGACTCTGTGTACCAATAAGAATAGATTTCCTATATTAATTAAGCTTGCTAAACGATACTTAATCACACCAGCAAGCTCTGTTTATTCAGAAAGACTATTTTCCGAGGCAGGTTTAATTTACGAGGAAAAACGAAACCGACTTGCTCCCTAACGTGCAGAAAAAAATGTTTTTTTGCACCACAATCTGCCTCTGTTGGATTTTAAATATTAATTAAAAATCCTAACTAATTTAATTTCATGAATATGATAGGTACAGGTACATATTACAAATAATAATTGATATTGTGTATCGTTTTATTAGGGAAAATAATAAAAATATGATTATTTTTAACTCATTAGCTTTTTTGTTCACTAAAAGTTTATTTTAGACGACTATTCGCCGAATGCCGAATAATACTAGCTATTACTCGGTATTCGACGAATATCAAAAAAATGTCGAGTAATGCCGAATACCGAATAATAGCGAGTATTCGCGGCAACTGTAGAAGTAACGTTTATAGCACAGCATGAAAAAACTTCTCACAACATTTTTCGCAATTAGCAGTATACCTACTTAAAAATGCTTACCTGATTTCATTACTGCCAATGACCAGTCAACGCATTTCGCAAATCCTTGTCTCAGGAGTGCTTCTGCAATGTTTCCTTGAGGGTGCAGAATCGTGCCGACAAAGTTGTTGTTGTTTACTGACTCAAGGATGACTTCCACATCTTTCTGTAGAAGCTTGGATTCAAGGAAGAATCGGGCTTCCTCAGCGTAAGGTTCTGAATCACCATCTTGCTTTACAGCAGGGCACTGTCAAGAATGTACAAAATATTTATTTTTTTATTTATTGTAAAGGTACATAAGTTACAAAAGAGCTAAAATAGGGCTCATAGAGTAAAAATGATATAATCACTCACCCTTATTCCTGATAGCATCAGCGTGATTTGGTTAAAATCAGGCAAAAGACACAGTCTGACCGTGGATCCATCACGTACATATTCTATGATAGCCTTGATTGGCTGCCCATTGTGCCTGTTAACAAACGCCTTCGGATTCTCAACGCTCCATTTGATGTCACGAACATGATCCTGCATTAAATACATTTAGTCAACTTTCAATGAAGTAATACAAAGGTATATTGGATGTGAAATAAGTATGTCGTTGTTACCTGAAGATCAGAGCCCCAGATGCCTTTCCCTTGTGATTTAGCAACATCTTCAATTTCAACTAGTCTCTTCAGCTGGGGAATATTACGGCCCCCATCTCTGACCTTAGCAAGCCCTTCAGCGAGCAAGCCTTCGGTTACATTTTCATCTTTAGTAGGGTCTTTGCCAGCCCAAACAGAGCCATACTCTCTAGTGGCAGAGTTGGGAGGTTTTTCAGCAGTAAAGATTACTTCTTTGCCAACGAGTTTCTTCCTGAGGAACTCACGTGCTTCCCAAGCAAAAGGTTCATCTTTGGTCTCGACATCGCTAAAAGAAACATAATGGTCAGTTAGATGTTAAATTCATTAAAAAACAGTTACAACATAGATAAACATGAAACTACAAAATAAACAAAAATAACACTGTTTGATAGAGTTATCATCCATTCAATAAAATAAATAGGAAACAATAAAAATTTTAATGAAAAATAAAATTGCATGAATAGACACATTGCCGATCAACTGACATGCTGTTTGATTTGAGTCAGAAAACTGATATTTCACCGTTTTGAGACTAAAACCCGTATACAAAACGCCAAACTAACAGTTTAGGAAATTTAAGGTAGCACACAGCAGTGGAAGTGTCATTTTAATATCTCAAATAACAACTTTGAATTAGCCTCTGCAAAGTGTATAAATTACGAAATCTTGTACTGGTCCTATTAATTTAAGTTAATATTAGGACATAATTTGGAAAAAAATACGTCATTAGGCGACGTGTTTTAGCCTAAAGTTGACATATCTTAGTTATGAGGCCAAGTCTCGATTTGCATCAAAATTGGCCCATTGCAGTATGCTGTAACTATGATTGTATTTATTACAAAAAATAAAATAAAAAAATAAGTATGATAATGGACAATAATGGTGGCTTGAACACATTCTGGTGCAAAACTTAGGCCCTATATGAAAAATGAAATTATTTTGAATAATCTACACAAAATCCTATTTATTTTGTTTATCCATAAAAGCTTTAGCAGATGTCTCTCTGCATTAGTGTCAATAATTTTGATAGTATGTACCTATATTATGAAGATTTTACTTCCAGACTTTAGTTGCAATGATTTCTTTGTATTGAAAATCCTATTGATTTAATGTTTGCATTTAATGTGCAGCAACATTAGTTTATGAGAGGTTAATAGACTATTTTACTAATATTGATTAATTATTTCTGACTGTAATGACATAGTCTGCTATTACAAAATCATATTAGTAGTCCTCTGACCACTATTATAGCAGGCACTCCTGCTCTGATATAAATATGTATTCGCTATTATGCTTGTTTTTGCATTTCGCCAGCTGACAATGAAAAATAATCATAAAAAAATAAAAAAACAAATACTGTTGAATAAACATCAACATGCAAAATAAAAATATAATAACAAGCCAAATAAAAGTCAAACTTTGTTTTTCTAACTACAACAATTTTCATAATTTTATTATGTCTACCTTAGTGGTGGTAAATCGACGTCAGAAAAACGTACTGTCTTTCTTCTACTTTTTTCACTTATTTTTTTTTTACTAGAACAATTTTAAATTAAGTAGATGAATAATAATTATACTCTCACATACATCACACAATAGAATGGTAACATTATTAGATTATAGTCAAAGTCTGTAATGTAGAGAATGAATACAAAATATGAAGAATTCGCTATAAGCGTATCCATTAAGTTAAAATTACTTATCTGCTTACAAAACTTAGCCTAATGTACTTATAATTATTATTGGAAGTAGTTGCCACATAAAACTACTTTCACTTTTAGGTAACAATTGTCCATTCTGATGAAATCTAGTAATCGAACTGGGATTATATAAAAATTTAATATATGAAAATTTACACAATAAAGTAAAAAAAAGGGTTAACTTACTTGTTGGCTGGCCTTTGGCGGGCTAACTTTGGTGCAGTGATGCCAGAGAGAGCAATCACTTTCTCGGGGGGCGGGCCGCCCTGGGGCTGTCTTCTTATGACCACTGTATCTCCTGATAATACCTGTAAGTCAAACATTCATTATTTACTCGCCCAGCCTGCAAGCGCTAGGTATGCATCCTATCGATAGCTCTACCATGTTGCGATCAAACCATTTCGTTGACATTCGGCACGGCATGCTATGCGACCTCAAATTAGAACAAATAGTCCACCGATTGGATGAACAATCAACTTCATACAACGAAAAGCAAAGATACTCACATCTTTTTTGTTTATATGAGCAAATTAACAACACTATAATACCTAAATCGGTCCAATCGTAGAGGATTATGGTGCCAACAGGGCAATTTAAACGAAATCAGCACGAGGTATGGACCACTTGTGTTTTTGAAATGTTGAAAAACATAAATAATGTATTACCTGCTTCACTATTCCGATTTTGTAAGCAGGCGAAGGTGCTGGAGCACTCATTTTTGATATATATTACTCTGTTACGATCCTAAACGTATAAGAAGCTAAAAATTACTGACGAGTGGACAACTAACAAGACTGGCGAAACGTGGCGGGTCGCCGGTGTTTCCAGATTTGAAAATGAAAGGCGCTGAGGAGGGTCTACAGATAAAATATAGTAATTAATTACTACTTTCTCTTTTTTGCGTAAGAGTACATTTAAAAATATCTGTAATTATTAATGATAAATGAAAACAATTGGGGGTTTTTCACTACCTTAGCCTGTCACTATCCATTACAAACTTTAATAAAATCGTGGGTAGTAAAAAATCGATAACCTAAATAATTTTTCGTATTATATGGTCCGAATCTTAGATTAATCAATGGATAAAAAAATTAGTCAATTTAGTGATTTTACAATTGCCTTATAAGTTTTAAGAGAAAGAATAAGTTTGGTATTTGGCAAAATCATTATTTTATTCTTCAGTGAAAAAATATCCAACGATTGAAAAATTAGTCGAGGACTAAAAAAGACGAAAAAAAAGGACGAGGTTCAGGGATAGTTATCAACCTATGTAACCTACAATCTGTAGATTTAGCCATTTTTTGATTTACCTACTGAGTTTTTTATTAAATAAGGTAGCTACTTATTTGTGTCAGTTTCGGACCAATTCAGATTGTTGCGGACCGACGACGCGGCGTGGCGCTGGCGCTAGCTGACGGTGATGATGACGTCAATCTGGCACGGCTCGCCACGCACTATGGCAAGACCAAAATAAAGCCGGTTGTTGCTTTTTTCACTCTTGCTTGTGTACCATTGAATGGATAGTACTAATGATACTTACATAAGTAAAAATCTATGAATACCTTATCATCATCTAAATAATATTAGGTTCGACCTACTAGGTGTAGGAACAGCTACCTACCATTAATAAACCAACTGCCTTTAAGCCTTAAGAGTCAGGGATTGACCTTTTGACTTTATGTGCCCGGGCATGATGTGACATACAACTTAGTTACCTATTAGATTAATGTAGAAATAGGTGTATTTAATTATGATTAGACTAGCTTTTGCCCGCATGAAATTTAGTGTCACAGATCGCTATAAATTATAGCCTATCCCAACTAATATTATAAATGCGAAAGTAACTCTGTCTGTCTGTCTGTCTGTTACGCTTTCCCGCTTAAACCTCGCAACCGATTTTGATGAAATTTGGCATAGAGATAGTTTGAGTCCCGGGAAAGAACATAGGATAGTTTTTATCCCGGTTTTTGAAACAGGGACGCGCGCGATAAAGTTTTTCTGTGACAGACAAAATTCCACGCGGGCGAAGCCGCGGGCGGAAAGCTAGTAGCCTATATTATTATGTTAATCTGGGTTATAAACAATAATACTGTAAAGTTTCATCAAAATCCATTCAGTAGTTTTTGCGTGAAAAAGTAACAAACATCCAGACATCCATACAAACTTTCGCATCTTATTATATAAAAGAAAGTCGTGTTAGTTACTCCACTTATAACTCAAGAACGGCTGAACCGATTTAGCTGAAAATTGACAGGGAGGTAGTTTAGAGCCAGGAGAAGGACATAGGATACTTTTTATCCCGTTCGAAATAAAAAAGTCATTAAGGCGGAACAAAGTTCGCCGGGTCAGCTAGTTTATAATATTAGTAGGATTATAATATTAGTAGGATTGTGTGGTTAATTCGTCCAAGAACGAATTCAGTGCCCTAAGCACGAATGACTTTAATCGTAATAAAAACGAATTATCAAATATCACGATTAGGTACAACGAGAACGTGTTTGTTCGTACTTCGGGTACTCGCACTCGGTATAATTAGTAAAAACTGCGACCGACAAGGTAAGATGTCGATTCGGGCAGAATAGTTACTTGAAGCGTAAGTATTCCTCACCTCACTAATCTCCATGCGCACTCCATCTTCCTAATAAACAGACTAGTATGCAACATAAGATCGACTTTCGATATTTTACATAATCATTCAATATTTGGAACGTTCGATCATTTGTTATTCGATATGGTGGAGTTAACTCCCTGGCCAGGGGTAGGGCCAGGACCCCCCGGGCAAGGCAAGGGTGTGGTAGCGGTAGACGAAGAGTGAAAGGTTCCATGTGGCCGTACCTACACTGGCCGTCTCCACTCCCCATCGACCAATAGGTGATTCCCAACGTTAAAGAAAAACCCTAAAAAGATAGAGTGGAGAGGTGGCAATACTTACTGGGCCAGTACTTACTGGCAGATCTAACAAGTTTTTTCCACAATGACTGGTCCTGTGCTGCCCGCATCCAGATATTTCATATCTCGCGACCTTCATCAGGTCGTCGGTCCATATAGTGTAAGGCCTGCTTACACTACGTCTTTCGGCTTGTGGTCGGCAATCGAGAATTTTTCTCTTTTTCCATCAGTTCTGAGCTACGAGCCACTGCCTTAAGATTGGTAAAAATGCGGGCTCTGCCGGTTACTTTGGTTTTCTTGCGGATCTCCTCAATTTTTGATTCGATTTAATTACGAGTAACTGAGTAGAAAATGTAGGCATACAAATAACTAAACCTCAATAATTTAGTTTTATTTCCATCCTTCGTAGAGTTTCAATTTAAATAAATCAGCCTCATGGATTTATCACCGTAGAGAAGTAAAATAAAATTTAAATATCGAATAAAATAAATGACAATTGACTTTTCCCTTACCTTCCGACCGTGAAGTATGATTTATATTATGTAGTCACTGTTGTTCATGTATTTTTAAAAATAGTGAATTAACCTTAACAGTTTTAAGTTGAAGAAGTGTTAAAATGGCTAACGCAGATTTTAGAAAGGATGTGACCATGCCTGTTCGCCCGAGGAGCGTTTATACCGCACATTCTTACAATCAGGTTATCTTTCCTTAAAGTAATCATACTATCCTTTATAATTAGGCACTAGGTCCACTAAATCTAAGGAGTTAGGAGAGTAGGGTAAAGATGACGAAGAGTATAGTCCACTTTGTGGTATGCTAAATGCTCGATTTAATATTTTTGACGGAAGTGTATGTTTATGGTCTCGCAATAGAACCTTTTATGTAGGCAGGTAGGTAGGTACCTAGTACTTGTAAATTAGTGCGATTCTGTAACAGCATTGCATCTGATGCTGTAGCGTAGACTCTACAATAAGTATCTCATCGTTTCGTTAAGATCGGTGCCCCCGTGTGCATTCGCAGCGCGAACCCCTTGTCTGACATAACTACCTACTGTCACATGACGTCATCCATGTCCGATTTATTAAAAAAAACTTCCCCGATTTCTGTAAACACCTTCTGACCAACATTTCTATTTCGAAATGTTCTGAGCCAACTCACTAGAAAACCGACTCCAAAAAACATACAAAAAGTAGAAAAATAATTACTAATTACTTATTTATTAGGACGAATTAATATTTATGTATACCATGATTGATACTTCTGGAGTCGGTGCCAAGATTATGAAACGTGTATAGTTTGCCTGCACCGACTCCAAAAGTATCAATCATGGTATACATAAATATTAATTCGTCCTAATAAATAAGTAATTAGTAATTATTTTTCTACTTTTTGTATGTTTTTTGGAGTCGGTTTTATTTTTTTTAATAAAAATTAACTTATTTCTTGCTTTTTAGTTAACTTATTATTGTACCACGTATTACCACTGAAGGTAGGCAGTACATTAAGACTATATTCTTCATGTCAAGTGTAAAATAATATTCCCTACAAAATACAGGTTACCATATAGGCAACCTAAAAAGACCTTAAACCGTCAGCCCACCTTAAAAACATGAAAAAATACAACTGTTGGTCTATTTGTACCTATAATATTTAAAGAATTATCCTCCAACTCCTAAGCGTTAAGGAGTTGTACCTACCATGACCAGTTCATTATGATGAGATGATGACTATCTAATGCTAACACTTGAATAACTTTAGAAACTATACTTATCTATAAAATTAAAAGAATTATCCTCCAACTCCTAAACATTAAGAAGTTTTACCTTCTATCATCAGCTCATCAATATGATATGATGATTTCCAGGAGCAAATACTTGAATAAGTTAAGAAAACATTTGAAAAACGATATACCTACGTGCCTATAAAATTTGGGGGTTGCCCTCGATTTCCCTAGGATCCCATCATCAGATCTTGACTTGGTGACAATGGGACCACCTCAGAAGTGTAACCTATCAAACAAAAAAAGAATTTCTAAAATCGGTCCACAATTGACGGAGTAATCGGTGAACATACATAGAAAAAAAAAAATACATACAGTCGAACATATAACCTCCTCCTTTTTTGAAGTCGGTTAAAAAAGAGCGATGTTTAGTAATTTCTTATGAGAATTGTTCATTCTTGCAATTTGGATAATTTTGCTTAATTGGGAATTATATTGATGACCCCCTTTTGCAAGAACTACGTCGTTAGTGGGTCAGTGTTTAAGAATATTAATACTTAATTTATTGATTGTATCATTTATAACTGCATTCACATTAAGTACCTCCTACCTAATATGATTGTGAAATATCGCTTACTTAATTATAAGTAGGTACCTACTTATGCAAGTCGGATGAAAATAGCATGGCGTAAAAACTGCCTCTATTTTGATTTCGTAATCGTCTCGCTATGTCCTTTAGCTAAGTAGCAAAACCATACTTAGTCTTATAAAAAAAACTCAAGATGTAGTACTTATGAAATGTAGGTAGACTACAACGTACGTATCGAAGTCAGCTGTCCCTTTACTTACACTGTCTTCAGGCATTGGTCTCACAATGGTCCCGAATCCATGGGCTAAAGATTTGAACTTCTGCAGGAGGAGTCTAACTTGTCCGCGTTCCAAGACTACAGCAAGTTCCTCGAAGGCGGCCTCGGACAGGCAGAACTCGTGGGCGCGGCCGGCTGGCAGCCCCCGTGGCGGGCTCCGCTGCAGCGCAAGGCACCTTTCTACCCCGGAGACGATATCTACCATGCCGACACCTGGAGGGAGCTTGAGGTACTTTTGGACCAGGTTTAAGACAGCCATTGTAGGAGTGTAACTTATCCGCGGTCCAAGACTACAGCAAGTTCCTCGAAGGCGGCCTCGGGCAGGTAGAACTCGTGGGCGCGGCCATCTGGCAGCCCCCGTGGAGGGCTCCGCTGCAGCGCTCGGCACCTTTCTACCCCGGAGACGATATCTACCATGCCGACACCTGACGGGAGCTTGAGGTACTTGTGGACCAGGTTTAAGACAGCCATTGTAGGAGTGTAACTTGTCCGCGATCCAAGACTACAGCAAGTTCCTCGAAGGCGGCTTCGGGCAGGCAGAACTCGTGGGCGCGGCCGGCTGGCAGCCCCCGTGGCGGGCTCCGCTGCAGCGCAAGGCACCTTTCTACCCCGGAGACGATATCTACCATGCCGACACCTGGAGGGAGCTTGAGGTACTTTTGGACCAGGTTTAAGACAGGTGCCATTGTAGGAATCTAACTTGTCCAAGACAAGCAAGTTCCTCGAAGGAGAAGGCGGTCTCGAACCGGTCTCTTGAGATGTGCAACGAAGATGAGTGGAGCGACGATGCGACGTGGGTGCTTCCACCTGAGATTTATGCCCGTACATACGGCATATAGCGATTTTTATTTTAGGTAGAGTCGCGATAAATTCATCATATTCGAAGAAATATCTAAAATTTCTCTACAGAACTCTGATTATGCTAACGTAGATTCTGCTTTTCTGTTCTGCTTTGCTTACTGTACTGTGCTTCTTGCTTTGCATTACACAAGACTCAGCAATATTTTTTCATCAATTAAGTAACCCCTAAAAATCAATCAGGGAAATAAATCATAACAGTCCCACTGTTATCATTTATTTCCCTGTGTCACTTGTTAACTGTTAATTTTGTAGGTCACGGACGTGGTGGGAGGCGCGGGATACAACGCCTCCGTTACCCCGCATGGTACTGTTTGCCTCCGACTCCGTGATAGGGTGAAGTGAGTGCACTTTATTAAAACCTCAGTGCTTCAAGAAGAAACTAACGCTTTCTCTTTTGGCTATTTAGGGCTGGGTTGCACCATCTTCTTTAACTTTAACAAACGTCAAAAATGTGTCAAACTCCACACAAAAACATCGGTTATCGTTACAGTTACGGTTAAAAAGCTAGATGGTGCAACTCGGTCTACCTAAGTGATTAAGTATGACGCCACCACTCAGCTATTTTGGCTATCCGAGTGATGTATCACACCATTGTAGATTGTTCTCTCACGAAAGCTGCAATGGCTTAAGTCGGCGGTGCTCTACCTAAACGACAATATCCTTACCTACATTTAGCACTACCATTAAACAAGTTATGATAAAAAATACATAGTTTACATAAGTAGTTAGCATGATGATTACTAATCGTAGTTAGTTAAATTTTCCAATTTAAGGACACACCAAGCCCGCTGTCAACCTGACGGTATTTCAAAAGAATTATGTCGATGACTTGTACCTACTGTCTTGACTTCTGAAATTGCAAAAGTCAGTTAGTTACGCCCGTATTCACAAAGATTACTATGAGGTCTCCAAGTGCGCGTGGAATCACAGGGTGACACACGAACCAATCACAGAGCTCTATTTAACACTGTGCGTTCGATTTGCGGCTTCACTTAAGCAAGCATCGTTTGTGAATACAGGCGTTGTTAACTGTGGGTTTGTTTGTCTAGCTATCTAGTTCTAGAGTCTAGACCGCATTGCATTTCGTAGGGTGGACATGACGATCGACGGCGCGGTGCGCGTCACCAACGCCAAGAACAACATTATCCTGGCGCTGTCCCGGTCGGGCGCCGCCGCCGCGCTCATCCACCCCAACGGCCGCGTCTACCACTACGGCTCCCGCGTCGAGATCCAAGCTCGCCACCAGCAGGGGAATAACAAGTTAGTGATCGTCGCAACAGAGCGAAGAAAACACGATATTCGTGGCTCGGATTCAACCCATGTCTGATGCACACAAGCACACAATTAGTCTTTAATTATAATTCTTATGTAAATTGACTGGAAGAATGTCTTCATAATGTATGTAGAGTCGCTTGGTCCATTAGCAACGACTTTACAAAGCGCCCATTAGCATGGCATCGCATAGTTACTTGCTTGTTTGTTTGCTATGAACAATCGCTAAGATGAACTATTAAGATATTTACTTTAAGGCACTCGAATATTACTAATTAGCCGAAATACGTACACACATATTTCGGTACGGACGGTATTAAAAAAATGAGAGCACACGCTCTTATTTTTGCAGGATCTATGAGACTATTCATGTGATAAATTCCACAAGCTGCCTTTCCACTTGCAGGTACGCAAAGATGTGGTACAAGGGCGTGTCGTTCACGGCCGAACAGTGCGCACTGGTGTACCTCGTGGACGCGGCGGGCACGCGCACCACCACCGACACCTTCCTCGACATGAGCCAGGACTTCACGCTCAACGTGTTCTACAACGAGTCGCGCCACGGCCCGTCATTCGTCAATGAAGCGCTGTCGCTGCTCCAGGCCGCTCAGTACTGGCTCACCGACGACGGCATCGATAACTGGATCATCAACAACGTGCGCGTCAGCCAGACTGCTGACGGACTTGTCAGGTAAGACTCTTTACTGAGTTTGCAGTGACGGTATTAAAAGCTGGATCATCAACAACGTGCTGGTCAGCCAGACTGCTGAAGGACTTGTCAGGTAAGACTCTTAAAGCGCTCTAGCTCTTCACTTCTCTACGGGCTGCGCAGTACTGAGTTTGCAGCGCGACGGTATTAAAAGCTGGATCATCAACAACGTGCTGGTCAGCCAGACTGCCGACGGACTTGTCAGGTGAGACACTAAGGCTATTACAGTGCTCTTTTAGCAAGAACATCAGTGGCTTCAATGAAGCGCTGTCGCTGCTGCAGGCCGCGCAGTAGGTACTGGCTCACCGACGACGGCATCGATAACTGGATCTTCAACAATGTGCGCGTCAGCCAGACTGCTGACGGATTTGTCAGGTAAGACTCTTAAAGCGCTCTAGGTCTTCACTTCTCTACGGGCTGCGCAGTACTAAGTTTGCAGCGACGCGCGACGGTTTGCAACCAAACTGTTGACCGATTTGTCAGGTGAGACGCACGAGGCTGCAACAGCGCTCTTGGACTTTCAGCAAGAACATCAGTGTTTCTTCAATGATGCTTCTTCAATCAAGACTGTCGACGGGCTTGTCAGGTGAGACACTGAGGCCAGGTGACAGTGCTCAAAGAATGTCTTTTTCAACAAAAACAATAGAAGAAACCAATCAAAAAGTAGAGTTTACTTTCATCAAATTACAATGAAGGATTCTTATCTTCTAACTAATAGGTAATGTAAATGTAATTTGTTTTTAATTCACCATATTACGTATTTTCACTAATATTTTACGTACCTACCTAATAAGGAATTAAAGGGCATTGACGATATGAGATTAGTCGTCTAATGCTTGTGCACAAAGCCTAGCTAGTAGCTAATCCTTCTAATAGTCTGATAAAGATACCATAAAAGCGTAAGGTAGGATTCTTTTCGAGCTAGAGAAAAGGCCTATTGTGAATGAATTGCTTTTATGGTTTAAGTAAGTTTGTGTCCAATAGCGCCATCATAAAGAAAATGGCTCCTGTCTAAGCGACACCGAATCCCCAATTTTAGCGTTCAACTCATGATAGAGAATTGAGTATACTAAAGTCTCGTTCATGGTTTTTATTACGCCACTCGCAGGATCCATCGCTGCAGCCACAAGTACCAGCTGCGCACGAGCCCCAGCAACGGGTCGGCGTCCATCACTAGCCCATTCCTGCACTGCACCGCCTCGCTTGGCCAGACACAACACCTTTTTGTGCGGTGAGTGTTGCACTAGTCCCCGCAGACTACAGAATTTATCGGCCGATAGTTTGGTCTAACTACTTCTAATTTAAATGAGGAATCGTCCGATACCAAATCCGTGTAATGTGCGAAATTTCATGCTGATTCACAAGTCTGTAGTCTGCGTGGACTCTTAATGCCACTTATGCCCGTTTTCACCATCAATCCCTAATTTTGAAACCCTATGAAAACAAAATTCCTGTTGAAATATTAGGAATTGATGGTGAAAACGGGCATTACTCTAGCAATAAGTCCATTATGTTTTTAATTGTAGTTTATACCTAGTTCGAAAGTTTAGATGAATGAATTTTACAATTGATAATATCTATCTTATTGCCTATCTTATAACTCTATTGCGAATAGTTAAAAGTAGAACCTAAAAATTCTAGTACGTGATGACTACTTACCTATGCACTAAATTCAACCTAAACGGTGCTACGAGCACAGGCTGGTTTAGAAGCTGAGCTTCCATTCATTAGAATAATTGCATTGCACCGCAACAGACACGGGAAGTTCTGGGCATGCTAGTGCATTAGCATGATTGCGAGCGGAAGAAACTTTTCGCGGCAAATTGCTTCAAATTGTAATTAACTTTCAACTTGCAATATTCAGACTAAAATAGGTCAGCACTCATTCCTTCCTTACTTAGTGCCCTGCTGGAGATCGTGGCATCGTTTCAATTGCTCAATAGCACAGTCAAGATAATACCACATAATGATAATACTAGCTTTTTTCTCTGATTATAAGACCAGCTACCCTCGTGCACTTTATCCAACTGTTTGAGTAGTTATTTTAGTCCAATTGATTTTCATCGTATTTTTCAGACTCTAGTCTTTCTTTCCTACATTACCTCGTCAGTTGGTCACTATCATTCCTCAAAATTGTGGTTGCTTCAGTGACAACAGGATCCTATGACCCCATTTTTCTTTAACACTACTTAATAAAATAAATCTCACTTACGTAAACGCTCAATCATTCGAGAAACTCCAAAAGCCTTCTGGCTTTTTCCCAAAATATACCTCGGCTAAAAGTCCACTTTATGGCGTAGCCAATCTCCAATAAGATTTGTCGATACTTCACACTTGGAAACTTTTGTTGATTAGCTTACAGTCCGCACGAAGTAATTGTTTATTTATGCTTTTGAGAATAGCTCTTAATATTTTCCTGTCAAGGTTTTATTTGGCTGGAAAGTTGTTAAAACTCACTATTATTTTATTTCCACGTTTCGTACGAGGGGCTAACGGGAGTATTAGTAATTTGTGTAATAACAAATTCTTCAAAACAAATCTTTTAAAAAGAAAAAAAAAAAAAAAAAAAAAAAAACATATACCATAAATGTGACTTGAAAAAAGACCTCACTTTGGGCTCACCTCTGGGATCAATTAGACCAAATTTTATGGTTATAAAACCAAATAATGATCACACGTGTCCTCTATAACAGATGGATAGCGATTAATCCCAACTTAACAGTTTTATAGCCATAAAAGTTGGCTCTGGATCCTTCTAAAGAAACATTTTTGGGGTAAAAACTAGAGATGAAACGGATAGTTGTTTGGCCGGATACCGGATACCGGATATCCGGCCAGCTGCTAGGCCGGATAGCCGGATATCCGGCGGCCGGATAGTTGGCCAATTGTCTCGTTGCATGTCGTGACTTCGAACGCGATCAGTGGGTCTATTAGTAAACTAGACTAGTCACACTTTTCGAAAATCAAATCCGTCCGAATAGAATGTCAGATTTTGCCACTTGTCTAGCCATCGTGAGTGTGTGATTGAATAGCGAAAATTAAATTAGTTTACTTGCTGCGTAATCTGACTGAACTGCATCATGTCATCAGATCATCAGTGAAAAAAAGATCGCCTATTTTATTTGGTAATATTATATCGACATTAACAGATATTTACTATTTATGTATTCGTCATTAGAGTGCATAGCCCAGAAAAGAAATTAGTTTTTAGAAAGGCTTTAAATATCTGTTAACTGCCGGAAGACCCAAGAGATGCGATCTGGTGTGAGAAATTGCACGCCATTACGGATTGGTGCAGAGGATGTGGCACGAGTCTACAATTTCACCTACCTCGGGAGCGTCGTGTCAGAAACTGGAGGTACCGAAGAGGACATCACTTCGCGCATTGCCAAGGCCAGAGCTACCTTCGCACAACTTCGCCCCATATGGCAGTCACGGAAATTGACCCGAAGGGTCAAGATCAAAATATTCGGGTCCAACGTTAAATCCATTCTGCTCTATGGGTGTGAAACGTGGAAGGTCACCAAGGTTATCTCGCACCAGCTGCAGGTCTTCATCAACCGCTGCCTTCGCCGAATTCTCGGCATATACTGGCCCGAGAAAATCTCCAACGTCGAGCTATTGGAACGCTGCCACGAAATTCCGATCGACCAGCAGATCAAGCGCCGCAAGTGGAACTGGATTGGCCACACTCTCCGAAGGGACCCCGATCACATCCCTAAGCAGGCTCTGGATTGGAATCCCCAAGGAAAACGCAAACGTGGTCGACCCGGGCAAACTTGGCGGCGCACTGTAGCGGACGAGGCGAAGAAGATCGGCAAGACCTGGAGCGAGATCAAGCGAGAAGCTCAAGACCGAACGAGATGGAGGACTGTTGTGGACGCCCTCTGCCCCATCTAGGGGACATAGGACCATAAGAAAAGAAGAAGAAATATCTGTTAATGTCGAAATATTGCCAAATAAAAAAGGCGATCTTTTTTTCACTGATGGTCTGATGACATGATGCACGCAGTTCAGTCAGATTACGCAGCAAATAAAGTAATTTAATTTTCGCTATTCAATCACACACTCACGATAGCAACCGAAATCGCCCGAATTGATCTGCCCCCTAGACAAGTGGGAAAATCTGACATTCTATTCGGACGGATCCGATTTTAGAAAAGTGTGACTAGTCTAGTCTACTAATAGACTCACTGATCGCGTTCGAAGCACCTGTGCGGCGCTAAACTCGTCACGACATGCAACGAGACAATGGGCCAACTATCCGGCCGCCGGATATCCGGCTATCCGGCCTTGCAGCTGGCCGGATATCCGGTATCCGGCCAAACAACTATCCGTTTCATCTCTAGACATTTACCTCAAAGATTAATGCATTTCATTTTATTAATAGGAAATTGTAGTAGTTTTTTAATATCCGGTATCCGGCCGGATAGTGAGTTACTATCCGGTATCCAGCCGGATAGTAAATTTAGGCCGGATATCCGGCCTACCGGATAGTTACCGGATATCCGTTTCATCTCTAGTGGGCATTTCTACGGGGACGACCGATCGACCTACTGGGGCGAAAAAAGTACCTTTAAAATTGAAGTACGGACTTGAAAAAAATCACACGTATTTATAGGACTCTTGACTTGATGGAGAGCATATTTAGAAGACCGCCAGGTTTTACATCTCGCCTTGAAAAAATCCGAAAGTTCAAAAACGGGCGAAATTTGGCCTAAAATGGAGTGTCCGGTTTCCAGAATTTACTCGTTTTTGCTTCATAACTTTTGAAATAATAACTTCCCCATTATGAAACCCACATTCACAGAACAAGGGATAGTTAATAAAGCTATATAAATGAGTTTCTTTATTGCAAGTCCTTGGGTTTTAATACAGTAACACATTTAAATTTTGTCCGACGTGTGTGCCTCAATGAGGATCAGTACTGTTGTAGAAAATTCAATAAAACTAGTATCTACGTTAATCTTTAAGACATAAGAAAGATATATCTTTTTGAATTATCCAAATCGGACCATTACTTACGAAGATATTAAGTAATAAACATAGGCCGTTTTTGCCGCTAAAAGTCAACGTACGCAGGGCCGCGTGACGTCATTATATCCGAATCGAGCGCAGCCGGCGTACTATTGGGATGGAAAATATTTTTTTCCAGCTAAACTATCAGTTTTAGAAAAAAACTTTTAATGACATTTATTCATCAAAATAAAGTAACCTATCGACCAGTAATTTTTAAAAATAAAAAAATTGTTAAAAATAAGTATCGCTATGTCCAAAAACCACATTTTCATAGGATTCGATGCAATGCGGAGACGCGGTTGGGGTGAGTGTAACTTAATTATTGTTTGTATTGAACATAATATTAATAATAATAATAATAATAATAATAATAATAAATTTTCTTTCTTCGAGGTTTAATAAAACTTAACAATAAATAATAATAATAAATATCCTTAGACATTTTACACTGCGCTTCTAGTCCCAAACTAAGCAAAGCTTGTACTATGGGTACTAGACAACGGATATAAACATAGGTACTTAAATACTTTTTTTTGTAAATACATACTTATTATACATAGAAAACACCCAGTCCAATACAAACAAATATGTTCATGCACACAAATGTTTGTACTGTGCGGGAATCGAACCCGCTACCTCCGGAATAGTAGTCCGTTTCGAACCACTACACCAAACGGCCGACAATAATACATAATATGATGCTAATACCCAGTTTCTGGCCTGGGGGGGGGGGGATAAGTCATACCCAGCTTATAGCCTGGGGGAGGGGCAAGCCTTACCCAGCTTCTAGCCTTGGTGTGGGAGGGGGGGAGAGGCAAGTCATACCCAGTTTCTGGCCTGGGGGGGGGGGGGGGGTAAGTCATACCTAGCTTATGCTCATGGACTGGGGGAAGGGGCTAGCCTTACCCAGCTTCTGGCCTGGGGGAGGGGGGGGGTCAAGTCATAACCAGTTTCTATGGGCTGGGGGGAGGGGCTAGCCTTACCCAGCTTCTGGCCTGGGGGGGGGGGGTCAAGTCATACCCAGTTTCTGGCCTGGGGGGGGGGGGGGGGGTAAGTCATACCTAGCTTATGCTCATGGGCTGGGGGGAGGGGCTAGCCTTACCCAACTTCTGGCCTGTGGGGAGGGGGGGGGTCAAGTCATACCCAGTTTCGGGCCTGGGGGGGGGGGGTAAATCATACCCAACTTCTGGCCGAGGGGGAAGTCATGCCCAGCTTATGACCTGGGCAGAGGAGGGGGGCGGGGGAGTCATACCCAGCTTCTAGGCTAAGATTAAAAAGATTTCCAGGAGGGAGCAGCTGTCCTTTCCTGCAGCAGCTGGCCCGCCCATGGGAACGGCGAATAGGTAGGTAGGTAGGTACGTAGGTTTAACTCAGAAAAACTAAATAACAGGTAGGTGTTGCGTGTACATCGAAATGATCTTCATAACAATGTCTTGTAGCCTAGGCAGAGTGTATCTGCCTCAGCTATACCTTATTAATAGAAGTAAATAAATAAATACTTATACATTTTTATATTTTACTTAGAAGAAGATATGACTCTAACAACACTTATGAACACTTTATTTGAATAAATCGCCAAATATACCACCGCGGAGACCCCAATCACGTCTCTGCGTTCCATTGAATCGTATGAGCGTATGGATTTTTTGCGTTATTTTTCACAATTTCTATTTTTAAAAATTACTTATCGATAGCTTACTTTATTTTGATGAATAAATGTCATTACAAGTTTTTCTCTAAAACTGATAGTTTGGCTAGAAAAAAATATTTTCTATCCACGCAGTACGCCGGCAGCGTTCGGATCGGATATAATGACGTCATCGTCCCCGCGCCGGGCGGTCAGTGAATTTTTTTAGTAATTTGGCCATAACTTCGTCAATTTTTGTCGTAGAACAAAAATTTTTGGACTGTGTATTAAGGATTTCTTAGCCCTATAAATCTGCATTCACAGCTAAAAATCGAAATGATCCTCATTCCGTGATTTTTACTTTTGTGCTCCTATATCACTAACAACGCACAATACGAACACCCACGCCTGATTCCCATAAACTAGCAGTTGCACTCGAGTGGTGGAGCAGTATAAAAGAGGGATTAGTCGCTTTGAGGAGCATTTTTCAGAGGTTTGAAATCACTCAGAATTTTTGGTCACTGGTCATTTCTCAAACCGGTGTGCGACATTAATAATGTTCATGAAGTATTAAACGAGATTACTGCTGAATTAATTAAGTATTTAACTGATATCTGCCATTACGTTTGGTAGAAATCGTTGTAATTTATAATATTTTCGAGTAATTTGATGAAATGTGACTTTTCCTCAATTCCGTGGATCTCAATTCCGCGGAATATGGGGCATCGAATTGAGAAAACACGTACACCGAATTGATATTAAATGAAAATAGATACTTTTATTGTGCTATAAATTGTTTGTGTAACTTAATAATGAAATCAATATAGCATAATAATAGGGTGAACTACCAATCATTGGACCGTACCAGTCATTGGACAGAAGACAATAAAACTAATTTTTTGAGGTTTCATTAAAAAAATACACTGCTATTGCTATCTTATTAAAATAATTCTTCCAGGTTCTTCCCTCAACCTTCACCAGATCGTCGGTCTACCTAGTGGGGGCCTGCTCACTTGTCCGTGGTTTCCACTCGACAACTTTTCAGTCCCAACAGACATTATCTGTTCGAGCTATGTGCCCCGCCCACTGCTACTTGATTTATGCAATTTTACGGGCTATGCCGGTCACTTAGGTTCTCTTGCCGATATTCACATTTCTGATTCTTATTAGGCTCATAGTAAGCGAACAAGTTTCACATCCATACACCATCACTGGCAACACACACTGGTAGAAGACTTTTGTCTTAAGACGCTGCGGTATTTCAGACGTAATAGCGAAGCTTCCCGATCGATGCTTAGCTGAGTTGAATTCAGCGATAGACCTCTTTCTCAAAGTTGGACCTAACTATCTGGACTCTTGTCCCAGGTATACACAATTGTCAACAACTTCGAGTGTAGTGTCCAACCTTCAGAGAAGTGGGTGCAACACGGGCATTTGACATGATTTTTGTCTTGTCCATGTTCATTTTGAGACCCACTTGTTGAAAGGCTCTACGGAGGCCATGACTCCGATATCATCCCCGATATCGCGACTCCCTGGTCTTCTGTATAATCTGCCGTAGCGTGCCTGTGTGTGTACCATAATACTAAAGCCTTTTCGGAAACAAGCTTGTTCGGAAGACTGGAAGTCGTCGAGTCTGCGAGCGAGATGATTCGTAAGGACTCTCGAAAACAGCTTGTAAACACGCCTCATAAGTGAGATGAATCTATAATGCTATCACCACACTTCTGTGCCATGCCGGAGGCGTTTTTTCTTCGAGAATGACGGAATTGAACTGCTTCTGTAGAGCCTTTAGTACCGGCGAAGCTCAGCTATAATGCCGTAACACCTGGTGCTTTGTTGTATTTCAGCTATTTGAGTGCCATTTTAATCGTGTACAAACTGACGTCCGATATAATATCTTCGGTATAGTGTCAGGTCAATCTAGCTCTTGGGTTTTGCAATATTTGTTTGTTTAAGGTTAAGAATAAATAAACAAAGAGACCCTGTATTATGTATTTATTTGTTTTATTTAAATAAAATTAAAATAATATATAAAAATTAAGAATTTATTATAGTTCCTTATTAAAAAATTTAACATATTGATTAGGATTTTTGTTTTATTCCATTGGTATTTCAGACACATAAACCTAAAATGAACCATCTAACTAATAGAACAGCAATCAGATTCTGATATCAAAACGTTTTAAGTATTTATTATTGAAATACATTGGGTATTTCTTCATAATGTCATCAATTCTAAGTTTACGGAGCGATTTTTATATTTGGAGATTCATTTCTCAATTCCGTGATTCATTTTCTCAATTCGGTGCTCTCTCAATTCGATGCTTAACATTTCTCATAAACCACTTCACAATATTTAGTGACAATGCTATTTTTACATTCAGAATGGAGTAACATTTATTTTTTTGTATTGAAACTACTTAAAAAACTAAATATAAATTTTAGCACCGAATTGAGAAAAAATAAACCGTACCTACAGTAGAAATGCCCTAGTAAAAACCTTTCCTATAATGAAATGAAGTTTAGAACTAGGCTTTTGAATGGTACCAATATTGGTGTGAAATGGCGATTTATTTGCTGTCGAGTGTATTTGCGGGAATCAAAGAGCAAGTTTATCTTATTGGTTGAATAATAAAATAGGCTTTCTCTACTTACCTACACTTTTCTCATTAATCACTCCGATTAGTGAAAATTGCATGAAAATCCGTTCAGTACTTTTGGAGTTTATCGGGAACGGACAGACAGACGCGGTGGAGAGCTTTTAAAATATTATGTAGTGATTAGTGTTTATTCTGTCGAACAGCCGCGGCGAGAGGCGGATGCACTTTGACGGCAACTCCTTCATCGTCCGCAACGCCGGCCACTCGGCCGGCTTCGACGACAAGAACCAACTCAAGGTGTACTAGCAACCCCACGCCAACAGCCGCTGACAACTCGACTGACTGGAATGTTGTACAGAACTCTTAGCCCGCACACAACACGATGGTTTCTTCTATTTTATTTACTTTAGATGTACGAAACACGTGGACAAGTCGCTTTCAAAGTTTCCGGTGAATTAGTCGTTATTTTTAATCAGCGCCAGTGTGTAAAGCTTACCCGAGTTTTTGATTATTTATTTCTAATCGCATTTTTGGTGGCACTGCCAAGCTCGCCTCAACGAAGACTTGTCGCTCGAGTCATAGTAATTAAGATTACAGTTTCATGATTAAGTGTTAGATCATCGTCTCATGATGTGCGTACTGACTTACTCTAACGGTATTTTATTTTTATAGCTTTTTGTATACGTTTTCTTTTTCTTTAATAATATAATAGTCTTGGATCAACGCTTTTGAGTATTAGAAAAAGTTAAAATACTCACACCTTTCAGCCCTTATCAGGCTACGCCTTTGCCCGTAGCCGTTACCCTACTTTGCAACTCTAATTACCGCTTATTGAAAGCAGTGTTTTTCTTCGCCTGTTTTTATTATTTTATACTCGTTGATTTTGTATTTTTACGCATTTTATACAAACCGTGCGTCGAAGGCTGAAATACCATAACGATTCAAATTAAAATTTGCACCTAATTAATTAGGTGTCTAACAAGAATGTTAAAAAATTGCCAATCGATGCATTGATTGATAACAGTTTAACAGCAAAATGATCGAAGATTTCACATTACAGTAACTTAATGACACCTCTTTTTAACATATTTTGAAAGTATCAATTATTTACTTATTACCTTACGCATAGAGGAGTAAAGCTTGGCAGTATTTCAAATAAAGATTTATTAATAAGAATTAGGAAAACTCGACTTGTCCTATATGTTTCAAAATGTATGAAAACTTCAAGTATATAACTTTATTATGAAATAATAAAGCCTTTTTCTCTTCATACGATTGTCTTATTTATTTATTTGCAATAGGTATACAAACAGCTTACACTCTAGGCTTAAAAATTGTAAAGAGGAAAAAGTAGGTACTAATTTTTAGCAGACTTCGTATAAGTTAGCAGACCTTCATTGGTAGGCTAGATTATCAGATTGTTTAATTATTTTAGTTTACCTATTTAAATTTTCGAACGGTTTTAGGCTAACCAGAAGTTAACGGAAAGTTAGGTTTTCGGAGATTGACTTGCACCATCCTGCTTTAGTTTTAACAAACGTCAAAAATCTGTCAAACTCCATACAAAGAACAACCACCTCGGTTATCGTCATAGTTACGGTCAATAGGTAACTCGGCCTTAGGTTTTCAGTTTGTAAGTTTTCGGAAAGATTTAGGTTTTCGGAAATTTTTAGGTAAAAACGGAAATTAGGTTATCGGAAAGTTAGGTTCGCGAAAAGTTAACTTTCGTAAAGTTAGGTTTTCAGATATTTTTGAAAGGCGGTCTAGGATTTCGCCCGCTTTCCTCGTGGCCAAACTAAAATGCCAATTTGGCCACGAGGAAACTTAATTCCTCGTAGCCAAACCATAGTCATAGTTTATCATCCGCCTGTATGGAAAAAGACTCTTTTACACCATACATACTAACGAGTCTATTTAACCAGCTGTGCCCGCGACTTCGTGGAAATCAAATCGTAATTTTTCCCATGTCTTCTCACCGTTTAAGCTCTCTCTGGACTACGACAATCATTTTCAAAACCAAAATAATAGTCCAGTCATTTAAGCTTAAATTAGGTAAGAATCTCGGAATTCGAGATACCCAGCTGTAAGTCTGTAAATACTTGTATATTGACACCCTAAAAGTTGTCTCAAAACCTACAATCATATGGTAGGGTGTAAGCAACTATTAAATTTTAAGGTCAAAGGTCACAAAAATCGTTTTTTTTTGCGCTTTTTTTGGAAATATCTCATTTCCTATGGGTTTTTTGCTATTTGTATTTATTATCAATATTGTAGAATACAAAATTCTCTACAAATTTTGTTCAAAAAAATTTTTTATACGGTGAACCGTTTTCGAGATAGAGGGCGGCCGCTAGTACTTATAATAAATCTGTAGAGAGGTCAATTCTGTACATGAAATATATTTTCAAAATAACTATCAGGGGGTGATTAGTCATCGATACTGATGCCAAAAATGCAATCAGTAAAATTTTTGTCTGTCTGTCTGTCCGTCTGTATGTTCCTTATAGAAACAAAAACTACTCGACGGATTTTAACGAAACTTGGTACAATTATTCTTCATACTCCTGGGCAGGTTATAGTATACTTAAGAATTCCCACGGGAACAGGAATTAGCGGGAAAATCCTTTTGTATGAAAAATCTAAACGCTTAACGGAAGTTAGACGCTTGAAATTTGGCATGTAGGTACCTTAGGCCCAGTTTTTATGTGCATGTGGATTGAGTGATCCTTGCTTCAATCTTAACAAAAATCGAGGAAGTTTTACTTAAAATATGTTAAAACATTGCGATGAAGTTTAAAAATTTGTTAAACCTAAGAAAAAAATGTTATGGCCAATAAATAGGAGCACTCATACCGCACGCTTTAAGAAAACGTCAACATGTTAATTTCTGAAAATAAAGCCTTTCCACTTCTTTTTATAGTATAGAAAAATTGTTAAGAATATGTTAAAACTATTAACAAATTCAGAAATTCCTTGCACGTCCCGTTCCAAAGTTATGACGATTATTTAGGATCACTCACACCGCACACGGGCCGTATGAGTGCTCTTCAAAATAATGACTTTTTATTAATAAATACGTTTTATTTCTGTTGGGAAATGTGTGCAAACTGACGAGCGAATTTGTTAAAGAATAAGTGTGACAAAACTTAAAAGCTGAAGGAAGAAATTAACCTTTATTCTTTCCTCCAATATGCCGTGTGAGTGATCCTTACTTTTACCTCTATCTGCTCATTATGTAGTTCGTAGGCAGACTGAGATAGTATCTAAAATTGTTAATTGTTTTTAACAATTATTTGGCATATATTTTGATTTTATTAAGGTCATAGTTTAAGAAATATCAGGCTTAGATGATTCCTAAAGGAAAATGTTGATTAGGGTACGTATGATTTTTTATTTTGAGAGACTGTTACGATTCATCAGAAGTTTTCCTAAGGACGTTTTATCAAAAATAATCCTAAAGGAATTATTTGAAAAAATCTGCTACTAGCAGCATTTTTTCAATTTGGTGGCGCCCGCGGAGACAATAGGAGGTCGCAAAGTTGAAATTTGTAAAGAGCACATCGAAATCTATACATTTCTAGTAAAACAGAATGTTAACATAGAATCCTATCCTACTAATATTATAAATGCGAAAGTTTGTGTGGATGTCTGGATGTTTGTTACTTTTTCACGCAAAAAACTGCAGAACGGATTTTGATGAAACTTTACAGTATTATTGTTTATAACCCAAAATAACATATAGGCTATAATTTATGACGATATATGACAAACTAAATTTCACGGGGGTGAAGCCGTGGGCAAAAGCTAGTATAATATAAACAGGACACAAAACACCTAAAGTATGTACCTAGGTATGTCAAGTAAAACAGAATGTCTAGAAGAGTAGTTAGCCAATAGGAATAAAATATAAACAGTATACCTAATACATATTAAATTGCATTGGTTTTGCATTGTCACGTCTGACGAATCGGAACAGTCTCACAAAATAAAAAATCATATGTACCCTAATCAACATTTTCCTTTAGGAATCATCTAAGCCTGATATTTCTTAAATTATGACCTTAATAAAAGCAAAATATATGCCAAATAATTGTTAAAAACAATTAACAATTTTAGATACTATCTCAGTCTGCCTACGAACTACATAATGAGCAGATAGAGGTAAAAGTAAGGATCACTCACACGGCATATTGGAGGAAAGAATAAAGGTTAATTTCTTCCTTCAGCTTTTAAGTTTTGTCACACTTATTCTTTAACAAATTCGCTCGTCAGTTTGCACACATTTCCCAACAGAAATAAAACGTATTTATTAATAAAAAGTCATTATTTTGAAGAGCACTCGTACGGCCCGTGTGCAGTGTGAGTGATCCTAAATAATCGTCATAACTTTGGAACGGGACGTGCAAGGAATTTCTGAATTTGTTAATAGTTTTAACATATTCTTAACAATTTTTCTATACTATAAAAAGAAGTGGAAAGGCTTTATTTTCTGAAATAAACATGTTGACGTTTTCTTAAAGCGTGCGGTATGAGTGCTCCTATTTATTGGCCATAACATTTTTATCTTAGGTTTAACAAATTTTTAAACTTCATCGCAATGTTTTAACATATTTTAAGTAAAACTTCCTCGATTTTTGTTAAGATTGAAGCAAGGATCACTCAATCCACATGCACATCAGTTTTTTGATTCGTAGTTAGAATAACCAATAGTCAAATTTGACAGGTGTCAAATGACAAGTGGTTAAATATCAGAAAGAAATGTTTTTCGAACAATGGTTAGCTTGACTTTTAGTACATCTTTTAACTATTAGCTAAATAATAGCAAAAAACCCATAGGAAATGAGATATTTCTAAAAAAGCGCAAAAAAACGATTTTTGTGACCGTTGACCTTGAAATTTAATAGTTGCTTACACCCTACCATATGTAGGTTTTGAGACAACTTTTGGGGTGTCAATATACACGTATTTACAGACTTACAGCTGGGTATCTTGAATTCCGAGGTGAACTTACTATAATGACTGGACTATAAGCTAAATCCGCCCAACCGTTCTCGAGTTTTAGCGGGACTAACGAACAGCAACTCATTTTTATTTTTAAGAAGAAGAAAAAAATTGAAACTTAGTTATTTTCGTCAAAAACAAAAAAATAATAATCAGGTCTCATAATTTTCCAAATATTTTTTCATTTCTGTTGGTCTCTTATTTCTCCGTGATTTGACTATTTTAAACTATGACCACGATTTGGCTACGAGGAACTAAGTTTCCTTATGGACAAATTAGTTTGGCATTTTAGTTTTGCCACGAGGAAAAGGGGGGGTTTCTAGGTTTTTTGAAAATTAGATTTACTGAAAGAGGTTTTTAGACAGTCATGTTTTTGGAGTTAGGTTTTCGAACAGGTTAGGTTAGGTTTTAGATTTAAGGTATTAAAAAGTTTGGTTTTGCAAAGTTAGGTTAACGGAAAGAGATTTTCGGAAGTTAGAGTTTAAAAACAAGTTTTTAGACTTTTTTTTTCCGTCTTCTGAACAGTTTTAGGCTAATCGAAAGTTAGGTTAACGGAAAGTTAGGTTTCCGGACAGTTAGGTTTTCAGTTGTAAGATTTTGGACAAATTTAGGATTTAGGTAAAAAGGGAAAAAACCGAAAGAAGTTTTTTGTAAGTTTAGATTTTCGGCAGTGGTGAAAGATTTCCTCGTTTTCGGAAAGTTAGGTTTATTGAAAGAGATTGTTGGGCGGTTATGTTTTCGAAGTTAGGTCTTCGGACAGTTTTAGGTTTTCCGACAGTTTGAAGGTATTGGAATTTATTAGAAAGTTGGCTTTTCGGAGAGTTAAGTATTTGGAAAGTTAGGTTTTTGACAGTTTAAGGTCTTCGAACAGTTTTAGACTAACCGAATGTTAGGTTTTCGGATAATTAATTAGGTTTTCAGTTGTAAGTTTTAGGATAATGTAGGTTTTTTCGGACAGTTTTAGTAAAAACGGAAATGTCATCATAAGTTCTTGAAAAGTTAGGTTAACGAGGTTACGTTTTCAGAGAGTACGTTTTCGAGCTTTTCGAAAAGTTAGGTTTACTGAAGGATGTCTTTGGACAGTTATGTTTTTGGAGTTAGGTTTTCGGACAGTTAAAGTATTGGGAAATTAGGTTTTTGGAGAGTTAGGTTTTCAGAGAGTAGGTTTTCGGAAAGTTAGGTTTACTGAACGATTTTTTTAGGCAGTTGTTTTTGGAGTTAGGTTTTCAGTCAGTTTTAAAGTATTGGGAAGTTAGGTTTTTGGAGAGTTAGGTTTCGGCAGGTTAGGTTGACGGAAAGTGGTTTTCGGAGAATTAGGTTTTGAGGTTAGGTTTTCGGACCGTTAGATTTTAGGACAGTTTGGGGCTAAAGGTTTTCGGACAGTTAGATTATTGGAATTAAGTTTCCGGACATACTTAGAGGTTTTCAGACAGTTTTTAGTAAAAACCGAAATTAAGTTATCAGAAAGAAAAGTTCTCGAAAAGTTAGGTTTTCAGAGAGTACATTTTCGAGGTTTTCGGAATCTTAGGTTTACGGAACGATGTTTTTGGACAGTTATGTTTTTGGAGTTATGTATCCGGACATACTTAGGGGTTTTCAGACAGTTTTAAGTAAAAATGGAAATTATGTGATCAGAAAGAAAAGTTCTCAAAAAGTTAGGTTTTCAGAGAGTACCTACCTACATTTTCGAGGTTTTCGGAAAGTTGTTTTTGGAGTTAGGTTTTCGGAGAGTTTTAAAGTATTGGGAAGTTAGGTTTTTGGAGAGTTAGGTTTTTGGAAGGTTAAGTTTACGGAAAGAGGTTTTCGGACAGTTTGATTTTTGAAGTTAGGTTTTCGGACAGTTCGGTTTTGGGATAGTTGTGGGACAATCAAAAGGTTTTCAGACAGTTCGATATTTGGAGTTAAGTCTTTAGACATACTTGGGTGTTTTCAGACAGTTTTAATAAAAACGGAAATTATGTGATCAGAAAGAAAAGTTCTTGAAAACTTAGGTTTTCAAAGAGTACATTTTCGAGGTTTTCGGAGTTGTTTTTGGAGTTAGGTTTTCGGACCGTTTTAAAGTATTGGGAAGTTAGGTTTTTGGAAGGTTAAGTTTACGGAAAGAGGTTTTCGGACAGTTAGATTTTTGGAGTTAGGTTTTCGGACAGTTCGGTTTCGGGATAGTTGTGAAACAATCAAAAGGTTTTCAGACAGTTCGATTTTTGGAGATAAGTTTTTAGACATACTTGGGGGTTTTCAGACAGTTTTAATAAAAACGGAAATTATGTGATCAGAAAGAAAAGTTCTCGAAAAGTTAGGTTTTCAAAGAGTACATTTTCGAGGTTTTCGGAAAGTTAGATTTACAGAACGATGTTTTTGGAAAGTCATGTTTTTGGTGTTAGGTTTTCGGACAGTTTTATAGTATTGTGAAGATAGGTTTTTGGAGTGTTAGGTTTTCGGAAGGTTAGTTTTACGGAAAGAGGTTTTCGGACAGTTAGATTTTTGAAGTTAGGTTTTCGGACAGTTCGATTTTGGGATAGTTGTGGGCCAATCTAGGTTTTCGGACAGTTAGATTTTTGAAGTTCAGTTTACGGACATACTTAGGGTTTTAAGTAAAAACGGAAATTAGGTTATCAGAAAGATAAGTTCTCGAAAAGTTAGGTTAACGAAGTTAGGTTTTGAGAGAGTAGGTTTTCGGAAAATTAGTTTTACGGAAAGAGGTTTTCAGACAGTTAAGTTTTGGGAAGGATGTTGTGGGCTAATCTAAAGGTTTTTGGACAGTTAGATATTTGAAGTTAAGTTTTTGAACAGACTTAGGATTTTTCAGACAGTTGTAAGAAAAAACGGGAATTAGGTTATCAGAAAGATAAGTTCTTGAAAAGATAGGATAACGGAGTTAGGTTTTTACTTTTTAGTGAGTAGGTTTTCGAGGTTTTCGGAAAGTTAGGTTTACTGAACGATGTTTTCGGACTTAGGTTTTAGGACAGTTTTCAAGTATTGGAAAATTAGGTTTTAGGAGAGTTAGGTTTTCGCAAGGTTAGGTTTACGGAGAGCTTTTCGGACAGTTAGATTTTTGAAGTTAGGTTTTCAGACAGTTAGGTTTTGAGACAGATTTTTGGAGTTAAGTTTTCGGACATACTTATGTTTTCAGAAAGTTTTAAGTAAAACTGAAAATTAGGTTATCAGAAAGATAAGTTCTTGTTGTAAAATTAGGTTTACTGTAAGGTTTTTGGACAGTTAAGTATGTTTTTGAACAATTCGGTTTTCAGTTGTGAAGTTTTTGGACAGATTCAAGTTTTTAGATTGTTTTAGGTAAAAACGGAAATCAGGTTATCGGAAACTTAAATTATCAAAAAGTTAGAATTTCTTAAGTTAGGTTTACAAAAATAGGTTTTCAGAAAGTAGGTTTTCGGAAGCGGTGCTGATTTATGAGATTTTCTGAAAGTTAGGTTTACTGAAAAAGCTTCTTTATTACACACACAGTTATGTTTTTGGCTTAGGTTTTCTGACAGTTTTTTTTTATCCACAACGAGGAAGCTCTTGGCTCACCTGTTTTATGGTATTGGAAAGTTTGTTTTTCGGAGTGTTAGGCTTTCGGAAAGCTAGGCTCATGGAAAAATTTACGGAAAGCAAGGATTTCAAAAGTAAGTTTTCAGACGGAACGAAAACGGAAACTTAGGTTATCGGAAACTTACAGTTTTCGGACGGTTTTAGGGTTATGGAATGTTAGGTTTTCAGAAAGATAGAAGTCTTCAGAAAGTTAGGTTTACGGAAAGTTATTTTTAGGGAAAGTTAGGTTTTTGGAAAATAAGTTTTCGGAAGCGGTATAGGATTTAGAGGCGTTAGATTTATGGAAAGATAGGTTTTTGGACCGTTAGGTTTTCGGAGTTAGGTTTTCAAAGAGTCGGGTTTACAGATAGTGAAGTTTTTGGACTATTAGCTTTTTTACACTTTTAGGCTTACGGAAAGTTATTCGTAAGTTATCGGGTTTCAGGTTTTCGGAGAATTAGCTTTATGGAAAGTTAGGTTTGCGGAGAGTTAAATTTTTAGAGTTGTTAGGTTAGGTTTACGGAAAGTTTGGCTTTCGGAAATTTATGTTTAGTGATGCAACATCACGTATATGACCTATCATTGTTTTTGAAATTCGAATTTGTATTCGAACGGACTTTGCAAACGGGATGTCTGTGTGAACTACTGTCTGAATGATATGTATACTATGTATTAAACGGGATCCTGCATAAAACAGTTCCTGTAAAATACGAGATGTCTCCGTGAGAACAAGCCCTAAGATAGTGCCACCCAGGGCTAGATTTCGAAACTTGAAGAAACTGCTTTCTTAAACGGAGCTAAGTAATAGGTCCCATTGTTTGTCTAATTGCATATAAAATTACAATCTTCTCAATCAGACTTCAGGACTTTAATTAGACTAGTTAGGAGGTGAACATAGCAAAAGTCCCCGCCCTTAGCCCTTGAGCCGGCGGGGAGAGGGGGGTTTAAAGGTGCCACTTTTCGGTTTTTCGCTTAATCCTCGGAAACTATGCGTCCTAGTGACATGACTACTTTGAACCAAAAAAAGCATATTCAATTTGCTACAGGTGAGATAGACAAGTTTTTCTATAAATTGTATAGTTTTCGCGGCATCTGCTCTAGAAGGTCTGTAATATTGGAAATTTTATTTTTGTCTTACATGTTCCCATCAGGAGAAAATCGACTAAATCAACATTGAGCAATCATTCTAGACATGCGGGAGCATGTTAAGCCTAGTTCCTGCGAGGGGACTACACCGTGCGTATATTTAGACGAATCACTTTGAGCCACTTTTGACTCCTCATCACTCAAAAACTACTGTGCATTAACACTTCAAATTTGGCTCATGTGTTGAGACTTGCAAGATAAACATCAGCTTCAAATTTCATAAATATACCTCAAACGATTCTTTAGGTATTGACGTCTAAAAATCTACATGGCTGACCTATAAGACCAATTTCTAACCACTTCCAGATGATCTTGAAGGTTCAAATTTGGCATCCAGATAGGTAGTTGTGTAAATACAAAGGAACAAATAAAAAACCAGTAAATTTTAACATTTCACAGGTGATAGATAGATTTTAGTGTCCTAAATGTCGATTTTTGAACGTCAATACCTAAATAACCGTTTGAGGTATATTTATGAAATTTGAAGCTGATGTATATCTTGCAAGTCTCAATACATGAGCCAAATTTGAAGTGTTAATGCATAGTAGTTTTTGAATGATGAGGAGTCAAAAGTGGCTCTAATTGGTTCGTCTAAATATACGCACGGTGCATTCCCTCCATGGAACTAGGCTTAACATGCTCCCGCATGTCTATAGTGTTTGCTCAATGTTGATTTAGTCGATTTTCTCCTGAAAGGAACATGTAAGACAACAATAAAATTTCCAATTTTACAGACCTTCTAGAGCAGATGCCGCAAAAACTATACAAGATATAGAAAAACTTGACGGTCTCACCTGTAGCAAATTGAATAAGCTTTTTTTGGTTCATAGTAGTCATGTCACTAGGACGCATAGTTTCCGAGGATTAAGCGAAAAACCTAAAAGTGGTACCTTTAAACCCCCCTCTCCCCGCCGGCTCAAGGGCTAAGGGCGGGGACTTTTGGTATGTTCACCACCTAACTAGGCTAAATAAAGTCCCGAGGTCAGAAATTGTGTTCCACGGATTTCTCTCTACACCGTCGTTAAGGCATTCATTGACTGGACTAATAGGTAAGTAGGGTAATTGCGCCGGTTTTCCGTCCAGCTCCTGTTTTCGTCCATTTGACCGACTTGCCACAAACAAATACGGAAAATTAGAATACAAACCTAACTTTCCGTGCAAGTTTGGACTTGTTACAATCTATAATATCTAAGTAACAGTTCTGCCTGCATGAAAATGTAATTTGACAAGTAATAACTCCAAAAAAATCTACGGAAGTTGCTGCTGCACACAGGTGAATGGAAAACGTCGTCAAGTTAGAAAAAAAACGTGCCGGTAGGGAACTTTCATGGTATGTTTAATTACTGTTTTAGCTACTTTACGTAATGTTTTTTGCACGTATGTCTAATTATTAGCATATTAAACACTATTTTAAGGGTTTATTAAAGTTTTTGTATAGAAATCTTAGATAATTAAGTGGACTAATACTAGCATAACAATTTTGCAAGATTTTGGTTTTCGTCCACGTGGACGGAAACCCTGACACCTAGTTAATATTTTTAAATATCATATTATTTCAATGGACCTACAAAATACAATGTTTTTTCTTCCAATATGATCTTTATTGCTATTACATTAAACATTTTAGTTTACGTCCACTTTTTAACAGTGATAAACCCATAAAAACCGTTAAAAAGATGTGGACGAAAACAAAAAACAGCTTTAAACGTTGTTGTGTTTTCGTCCATGACGTCATGAGCAAGCACTGGGGTGGACGAAAACCAAAATTAGCTATTCCTGTAGATTAGTTTTCGTCCATTTGTCCTTCGACCTATTGCAATATTTTTCTAAATTTAGGTAAGAATCTTATTTATATCTTTTTGATATCATTTGAAAGCTAACAAAATTACCTTTCAAATGATATACCACAATCCATAGTTACTGTATTGTAGAATTGGTTTTAAGTTAATAATTCAACTACACCCTTTTTTCTACACAGTGGTCGAAAACTAGCGTACACTAGGACGAAAACTGATTTTTTTGGACGAATACTAGTGAAATCGCCTCTTTTGAATAAAATATTTTTTATAAAAAAACCCGTGGTATTTACTTCATCATCATCATCAACAGCCCTTTACAGTCCACTGCTGGACTATGAGCCTCCTCCACTATAGTGGAGGGTTTTGCCATAATCTCCACGCTAGGCAGGCGGGTTGGAGATCGCAGTTTAAAAGATTGATGTTTTTCAGAGAGCGCTGCTGCCCATTCTCTGTTTGATGTGTAGTCCCTAAGTCGCCTCTTACGACGCCCGCGGGAAGAGTAGGGGTTGGTGACAAATGTATTCTACTCTGCCGTCACCACACGGCTTAACGGTATTTACTTATTGTCATATAATATTAACGTAAAGTAGACTATATAAGGACTAAAATGACATATGATACATATGAGTAAGGGTATTTTAAGATATTCATTTCGCATCACAAAGTTGGCAACTCCGATAATTGGACGAAAACTAGCGCACTTACCCTAATGTAGAGCTTAACTCTACCATGTAGTCTGCTCAAACCTTATTACTCGTAGAGTTATTTTTAATAATATGATAAGCGAGTGAGAACCTATTTAAAATGAATGGTGTAATTTGAAGACAGCTTCACGATCGTCTTTTGTCTAGACAAAGATAGTTAACAGCGGGTGGGTAGTAGTATTCCCAATATTGAGTGTCATAGCGGTATATCACTTGGCCCACCCAATACAATATTACTTCTGCAATTGAGTTCCAATATAATGTTAGGTTGAGTTGCTGTAAAAGATGCAGAGTGTACCTAGTTGCATCGAGATTGGCTCGCTCCTTTGAGATTATTTGCAATAGGGGTCGCCAGGGGACGCCGCAAAAAGAGAACACGCGTGCGCTGAGCGGGGCCGGCGCGCGGCGCGACCGCGTATTGATCGCGCCGGTGGCGCCGCGACGCGGCTGCGGCGGCCGGCGCCGGTGCTGCCCTCGCGCGCCGGCTGTCAGAACCGAGTGACGTAACAGCTAGGGCGGCGCACACACGGCCGCCGCCAGCCGCCCGCTCAGAACGTCCGTGCGATACGCTCTCGCGCCTGCTGCACTCGTCTACTACCGGTCCAGTGCACTGTGATCTGTCTACGCCGCAGATTTCGCGCGGCAGGTGAGGTTGGTTGGGGCCGGCGTGGCCCCGGCCGCTCGGAGCGCGCTCGACGCGGTATTGATCGCATCCCGTCCCGAGTGTTTCAATGTTTATAAACAGCCGGCCGCATCTATTAGGTCCCTCTTGTTTTTGAAACGAACGTTTGGCAGCGAGCGATCCGGACGGCTGCTCCTGAATGCACCGGCGACGCAGCGACCGGACCTAGTGCAAGTACGTATCATGCACTTGTTTCATGTTTTTATACCTACCGACTGCGCGTCATTTCGTGTCATACACGAAACTATGTATGACTATGTGCGAACTATAAATAAGATATTATCTCAATCTGTTTTTCGTATGTTGTAAACATGTAGAGAAAAGCCGGGTGTTACAAATTGATTCGATTTTTGTCATTATTTCCTGAAGTAAGACTGTAAATACACGTGGATTTGGAATAATACTGTATGTCTAAGCAAAAGCTACGCACTTTAAGCCAAAACGTGTTAGTGAATATGTAGGTAGGTGTAACAGTAATACCTATACTGCCGGATTGCATATCAAGTTACGCAACTGAAACCAAGTTAAAGGAACGGTCAGTGTTCTTATTTCCAGCACTTAGTTATTTCATTCGGTGGGTATTTGGAGAATTGGAAACGAAACTAGCTTTGTCATTGCGATGCCTCTAGGGTAGAGTCGCAGATACAGACCTACTGCATCACAACTTTGTTGCATGTTATGATTGCGCGTATCATTTAACTATCGTTTTATCAATCACTCGACTCAATGCAATTACAAGTTTACTTACCCACTTGATCTAAATATTTAATAAGAGTAAATTATAATTGATTTCAATAGCTATTTCTCTAAGAGCTACACGTTTTTTATTTCACTGAGGGTAGATAACCTGCAATTTAATTAATAGAGTAAGTATAACTATACAGATGTAGTATAACTATAGTTCTTGCATGAAACATTAGGAAGTAATCAGCAAGTGTTGATGTTGACATTGCTATGGTAATTTACGTCTTGTTTCCGTTTAGGCCAAAACGACGTTAAATATTGTGGAAGAACTTCTAGAAGTTTTATCAGGAGCAAAAATGATACTGTGACGAGCCAAAGTAAATGTCAAGCATGCATGACCTTCAAAGTTTGTGGCCTAAGTTTAGTCATCTGGGGTTAGTTGTTCGTCGACGCAAGCTCACGTCACGTCACGGGGAAAATCGTTAGGCTAATTTTATAGCCACTACTTACCGCCACGGAAAGGTTAAGGTTTATCTATTCTGAACCATCTAGAACACAGGCCCCTCCGTGACGTTGACTAGGTGTCTCTATTATTGCTAAGTCTGTCTCTTTCCTACTAAGTAGGTATAACAAAATGAGAGCGGAAAACGTAATTTTAGAACTGTCAAACTGAGTTTCGTGAATTGCTCTATGTTAACGCTGCGCTTGTTTGAGAATACACCTGTCTAAAACTGTCGTGCTGCGGTTCCTGAACGTTAAAGGTAATAGAGCTAAGAATGTCCTAAATTTTCTGGAATTCCACATCTAATTTCTACTCTAGTCATCTAGTGCATACGCGTTATACCGAGGCAGAATTATCTCTTTTCGTGAAATTATCATCGCTACGAAAAGATACACGTAACTGTAAATTAGGTACGATTAAAACAACTATAGCAACGATTCTATCATAGGTAATGTATCTTCACAAACTTCGGCAACTTTTCCACGGAACATAATTTTGGAATCGTTGGTAGTAAGGAACTGATCTTTATATGTATAATAAATAGACAAAAGGTTTTCCTCATACAAACTTTCAAGTTTTGGAAAAGTGTAGAGTTGCGGTATAGGGGCACACCATTTGTGTACTAAACTATATTAACTAACCGCAATAGAACAATGTTTGTAAAATGCGGGACGTCTCCGCACTGACGAGCGACCCAGTTTCGGCAGTGCCATTAGGTGAGGTCATGTGCCAAACCATTTCTAGGTCTGCGTGGTGGCAGGAAGCCTGCATTTTCTTACGTTCCCGCCAACCCGCGCTAAGTGTAGGATGTCCTGTCTTCATGCAAATCATGACAGCGCAATAAATGAAAGTGGGGCGACAAGGATTTGAAAGCATGTCACCCCGGGAAACAATGCTGAGTCAATACTTTTACGTGGTTCTTAACATTTATTTATTGCCTCTACTATTACATGAATCATGTTTCAACTTTGAAACTCTACATAATTTCAGTAACGTTACGATAATAGTCCCTTACTTCTGGTTCGTTTGCAAAAGAGATTTAAAAACTTTCGGCTCTACATTTTTATTGATCAACATTTGGCTACATTGTTCTGAAATGTCTTTGTCTACATTTCTAGTGATCTATCTCCTTTTCCTGTGGCGTGACCAAAAGTAGATGTTTGAGATAATATAAAAAAGGGTGATATCGAATCAGCATCACGGAATCTCGAAGAGCCTCGGTCGTGCTCGAGCGTGCGATAATGGTGACAGCGGCCGCGACCGTCTAATGTTTTGCTCCCGATAACTTCGCTGTGTCATCACAAGTTATTATTAGGTGTTATGAATGCGTTGCAGCGCGACCTTGTGGTGATGTCATGTGGCCAAACAACAAACGGTGGACGTCGGACAATAATGCGCCCTGCCCACGTCACTTGGGTGCGCCAAATCTATGTCCACGACTGGCGCTAGCGTTGTTTGATCAATTTGATCGACACGCATGAGTTACAATTAAAGCAGTTTACTTACTTGAAATACCAAATGTCGTTCTCTAAAAATTTTACACGATATCGAAATTTTGTTCGTATTATTTCAAAGATAGCTTATCATGTTGATTGATTACGTACACGCTTAAAGTGATATTGATAGTGCAATTGCGGATGATATACCTACTTGATATTGAAATAAGTGGAATAATTTTGGGAGAATTTCAGCATCAGGCGGTAGGTAGAGACACTAAGTAAACAATGTTATTGTACTAAATAGATTCAGTATTTGGAGGTCAGACAGACCAGGATCGCCTCATTTGAAAAATGCGTCAGAAAACAAACGAATGGTTTTTTTCTTTGTTGACTACACAGTCGCAGTAACAATTATTGGCACTCCCAGTAGGTTTATTTCCCTCTATACCCAGACCCCAGACAATTAAAAAGTTTTTAATTGACCTTTGGGGGAAGATCACGTTGATTTATTGCACAATACTTGTAATTCTAGATAAAGAGGTAGTTGGAGTAAGAAAGAATGCGATTAATTCACTAGTTAGGTTGGCGTTTGTATTAAATGGAACTAGAAATAAAATACTCATAAAACAATTTCTATCAGCTCTATTAACAAGCCAATCATATTTTTCGAATGAATCTTGTATTTTATACAGTAAAGGCAATTTGCCGCCGGGTTTCCACAATTTTCCAATGTTCAGTTTGTAACAGAATTCGTTTACCGATACGAATGTTATTACGAGTGTATACTCGTATTATACGAGCGTATATTGTGTGATTTGCTCTTGTTTCCAGCAATTGATTAATTATTAAACGAGTTTCGCTACGTAACAGAATTAATTACTGGACCGTTTGTTGGGGTTATTCCGCCAAATTATTTGGTGGTTACGTTTAATATGAGTTTGCTGTTTCGATGGGATGGAACCTTATCGCTATTTATATTAATTAATTACTGGTTCGGCGATACAGACCGCAGAGTAAATTTTGTGTGAAGACCACAAAATAACTAGGTTTACCTAACAGCACAAGTAGTTATGCAACTTTAAAGTGAAATACAAATATTAATTAACTCTACATCAACTTTTTAAATAAGGTCTTTTAACTGACTTATCGCAAACAGTAAATCAGCTCTACATTTTTATTGTTCCAGTTAAGGTCTGAGTGTTGCTGCTTTAACTTATTTAACATTATTCGACTTGTAAGTTCTAATTTTATTATTAATCTGGGAATTTTTATTCATTTCATTTGATTTTCCATTGAGAAACAAGAAAGCCTAGTAATTTACTTAGCAGCAATAATTATATTAAAGCTCTATGATTAACTTAGTTGGCATTAGCAGAACGTCGGAACTATGTTTTCAAATAGATAATTATTTTCCACTGGGTAATGTATAAAGTTAGAGAAAATTAGTAAGTAGTAGTGAAAATTAGCGAATGCTTGTCTCGACTAGAGATCTAAATCGAAATGTATATAGAAAATTAGCGAGCGTTTACTTATTGAATATTTTTAAACAGTAAAATATAAAATTCATTTCACTGTTTTCTTTTGCAAAGCTTTTTGTGGTTTCCGCCTCAATTTGAGCTTCATTGGTCAAATATCGAAGGAAATTTTCCTTATTAGATGGAAGTCAAACTTGGACGAAGTCTAAGTAGTTAAATAAAAATCTAGAAAACGTCCGAGTAATAAAATACCCTATACCTAATCAAACCACAAAGATGTCGACAAGAAGATGGATTTTTACAAGTTTAGCGATTTTTTTTAAATCAACCATAGTTGATAGAGCCATTATAGCTCTATCAAATCTGAAAAGAAAAATCACAAAAAGTATTAAATTTTGAGCTCTAAGTAGGTAATCGCGATTAAGGCAAAAGATCATATTTCTATTGTTGTTCAGTGACGACCTAAATACGTGCAATAAAAAAGACTAGGGAAGTGGGGAACAAATTAATGAGACATTAAACCTAAATTCCCTGTACACTCGTTCGTATGACCGCGGAAGCGAAAGAAACACAAACAAATATCTACCGCCGGAAACAAAGTAACGCGATCCCATCGGGCAATCTGTTTCGGTCATGCTAACTACTGTAATTTTTCACGCGACTTGATAGATTGTTAGTGGACATTGAAATAATTTAGAATTTCATTCACGCACCACCTTTTTTGCCGACTCCGTGAGAATTCAGCTCACATATTTTTTCACTGGGTTTTCCAAATAATGCCCGTGGGAACTACATTCCCATTAATACATTCCAAGTGTAACAATATCGATACCAATTAGTGATGCGATCGTAATAATATTGAACATAGTTTTTATTTAATCTCTGTTGGTTGGCGTACCGGATTTCGACTCGTTGCGGGTTCGAATCCCGTTACAGGCATTTGTTGTGTGTAATGAATGAGCAAAAGAGTTTCTAATGTATAGTCTCAAGACGTCTGTGTTTATTATGATAATGAATGATGATAAAATTGTTGAGATTACAACAATCTATAATTAGCAATAAATTGGAAATAACTTAAAGACGGCCTCCTTTGAAGAGTTATTATTTTAAAATGTTTTAATTAAGAAAAAATCGATTCACGGACCATTACCTACTACCGAGTCTTTCTACAATACGAGTAACAAATTGGTATAGTTGTTAATTAATAATTTTAAATGACAACAATCGAGACATCTGGAGAGATCTTTATAATTGAATGATTTGATCAGTTTTTAATTATTAAATATATCTTCAGTTATTAACTATTTATTTTTAATTAACCGACTCTCAATTTAAATTAAAATAAAACATGAAACGCAAAGCATTTGTCATGTACTAATAATGTATAAAAGATACCTGATAATTATGTAGGTATCATAATACTCATAGTAAATTAATTGGAATGCAATTAAGGTTTTAGCGTGTGCTGATGATATGAGACTGTTACAAGTCTATAAAATAACGTAGATAGAGAATGGAAAAATACACTGAATACTTTTAATTCTTAAGGATTTATTATTGTTTTAGGTGGTGTAGTAAAAAAATTCTAGAGTTTTCTATCTTTCTAAGTAATTTCATATTGATATGTGTGTTACTTTACGATAAGTATTGTGCGCTGCAAGTATAGTTTTCTATTCGAAAACACGCTTTATTATCCGCGTCTGTCTGACGCAAGCGGGCGCGCAAACTTGAATAAATATTCAACAGGCGAAAACTAAGCAATAAAATGGCCATTTCTCGCATTCGTACCCACGCTGATACTTATTAAATCAGATTGATCCAGTCGTGCATGCCAACATCGAAAATTAGCCTTCGAAAGCGTCATGGGCTAAGACAACCCGAGAACAACTTGCACCGCTACTCTACGCTTCCAATTTTTAATGTTAGTTTTTTAAATCAAACAAAAAGGTCAACGTGTCTGAGAATAAGACAGACTACTTATTCCCGGTGAACGGTGTTTGAAAGGCCTTTTTTTCCTCGTGGAATTTATAAAGAATGATCGATCGGTGCGACAGATTGTACCACGCGATTTGTCACGCATCGAATCAAGTGTTTACGATTATACGACCCCACCACTACCGTTTGCTCGAGGAAGATCATTGATACCTAAATTAACTTGGTATCGGTATCTATGTAACGCTAACGGGAATAGAAATAGGCTGGGTGGCAGGTAAAATAAGAAAAGCGTCTTTTCTTGTTTGCTACATTTAATTTTGACCAAAGCTTTAATAATAGTAAAAACTCTCTCTAAAAACACTCGCTGCATCTATACTCATAAATTATACATATAAAGCGATTATTATACATTGAATAAATGAATTCCAATAAATTATTGTAATAAACGGACATACTCGTAAATATTGCAAAACAACTTCGCAATTTATTTTGCAGATGCTAATATTATTTTGTATATTCTTCGTTTTAGATGTGTTTGTTAAAATGTGTTGCATTAATGTGTTAATTGCAGAGTTAATTTATGGTTTAAAATGTTTCGATTAACATAATCGTATTTTTGTTATTGCATATTTAATTTTGTTGTCTCATAAACATTTTTGTAACGATCTTATTGCCCAATTTAAAATAAAGGTAAGGTCACATTTTATTAAAATGTCAATGTGTCTGGAACGTTTGCAGTTTTATTATTTCGCAATTAGGTAAAATAGTTTCTAGGTGCAACTAGGTAGGTACGATTTCCCATTATATCGATACGCTATGGAGCATGATTATTGGTTATAGCTTGTTAAAAGTTTACTGTGGTAGGTACAAACGACGGCATATGCCGAACAAGGTAGCATTTTATGCAGTTGGAGTAAGTGTGATTTTGCATCATAAAATGTTATAGTTTGATGTGCTGTCGACTGTACACATAAAAGGAATAATCGCTTATGTTTCTAATTAGTCCATGCTGATTGCGATCAGCTGGGGCGGTCGCTCCGGCCGCCTCTAGCCCGGTTCACAGGGGACTGACCTTTCCTTGGCGAGGAATGCTATTATATTGTCATTCCCACACGACCTGCCGCCATCTTTACGAGTGAACTAACACCACTTAGGCTCAGGTGTTGCAATAATTAGTTTTGCCCGATTTTATTACGAATTAACACATCGGCTGCACCGGTTGTTACGTGATCTTTGGTATCATGTTCCCATACAGGATTCGACGAAATTCATTACGTAAAGTTTTTACACTTCACACTGCCCAGATTCGATAGGATTACTGGATTTATGTAGGCCATGACTCAAGTGGATTACTTTTAGTTATTCCACTGCTTTCACCATTTTTCGGATTTTGGTCTCAATGTAGATCAAAGCTGTCTAGATTTTTGCTTTTCTTGGCAGCCATAGTCGTTTCGCATTTGAAAAATTATAATTATCAGTATGAATAGGTACTGCTGACTGGTATGTAGGCAACTTCGTGACCGTACGAAATGCGTGCAGTGCACTTTTGTTTAAATAAGAGCGCTCTCATTCTTAGAATCAACTGTTAAATTTTAACTGACAACGACCTCTTGACTTGTGGATCTCACGAGTACACATTCATGACCAACAAACACATTAATGCAAAATTACTTGACCCGGTGCACTGAGATTTTATATTTTACTGCGACAGTTAATGTTATCTGTTTATAAAGACACCGTAACCGACTCACTGATTTATCAACACACAGCTCAAGCTAGTGAATAAGTTTGCACGCTGAAATTTGGCCTGCAGGGAGTTTATGACGTAGAAATCCGCTAAAATTGGATCTAATTTTCCAAAATTCACCCCCTAAGGGGATGAAATGAGTAAAGCAGTGGGCAAAAAGCTAGTAGGTAATTAACTTAAATGTAATTTACTTCGACATTATTGAAACCCTCAGTTAAAAATTGCTCAAATTCTGAATTTGGAATGCGATATAGAATAAACTTTACGTCACACTGTAGTAGGTATTACATTTTACTTCAATGCTAACAATACTATAATACAAGAAGCATTCCATTCGTACTCATAGATGTTTCCAACAAGGATCACTGCCAAAGACAGCCGCGGCGGTCGCGCGCGCGCGTGCATCTCATAGTCTTCTCATGAATGAATAGTTAAACATAAACATAGCGAAGCATCGGTTATTTTTAGGTTATTCAGCTATGGCCCACAGCACGTACGAATTTTTATTTCGCGCCAACTCTTTACGCCCCGATTCAGGGTTCATGGCCAAAGGAAGACCATCGTTCGAAACATTAAACTGGTTACGTAAACTGAAAAAAGTCATGTCTACGTCGTATTGCGAGCTAAATCTGGTCGTTTCATCAAAACAAGACCGTGATATCATGATTTGCGAGAAAACAAATGTTTTCCTGCATGCATGCAGTCATTGTTTGCACCAATGTCAGAAGTTAAAAGTTCTTTAATGCTTAGCTTTGGATAGTTGGTAGAGAGTGCTTGAGGTATAAATCTCTATTTTCGTTAAATGTATTATTAAAAAAATATGATGCACTCGTTACCTACTTGTTCTTTAAATGTATTAAGAATTAGAAGTGCTAGATACAATATAGCTACCTAGTAAAGTCTGCATATTATTTTAAAACAATCTATAATATAATTAGTTAATAATCACCAACTCTGTAGCTCTGCATTTATGTGTCTAATAATATAACCGGTAATACGTTTATATTAGCCTTTGTGCCATCATTATAGAGGCGTCTACTAAATTTAATAAAATTAAATAAAATAAAATAAAAATAAAAATTCTTTTAACTTCTTCATTACGTGCCTTAAGGCTTGAACTATTAAATAAAGTTTAATTAGGTGCAACGCTGGAGATTTTTTGCGCTACCTTCGCTTCTTTAAAAGAGCTTTTTGTACCCTTACCTCGTTACCTCGTAAATACCCTTTGATGTCATATTTCGTTACTGTTATTATTTTAATTAGGTGCGAAGGCACCGACAATTATCTCGCCCACGACGACTAAAGCCGGCTCTTTTCTTTTTGTACAAAAATGGAATTAACCTATTTTATAACGTGAAAGGTTAATTGCTACTCGTTCACTGAAATTTTAATGTGTTACAAGTGTTACTTTATTTAGATACCCTAGAGTGCTAGTTTAGCCTGTGTCTTTAAGTAATCTTACTAGTGATTTTGATCCACTTCCTAAAGTTACGTTGATCTGTATTTTGCATACTTATTAAGTCGGAGCTGATCTGATGATAGAGTCGGAAGCTATTAGCCGGTGGTTAATAGAAAATCCTGTTTTATCAATTATTGTAATTTCGCTTACTGATCGTTGTTTTCTGTTGCAGGTAACCTACATTTGTGTGTGGAAAGACAAGAATTTGTGAGGCTCGTCATGTGGTAGAGATAAACGTATAGGTATGTATGACGAATTAATAATTATCTCTGATCAATTAACCTTCGACCTTGGCAAAGCATGATGTGGAACAATCTCGATGTTGAGACCAATAGTGCATGTCCGTTGCACACCGAGACGATTCCGTAGCCTTGTAGGTAGAGGAAACAAGTAGGCGGTAATGAATTTGTGAAGCGTAATGTAATTCCTTTAGAATTAATTCGGAAAATCTTTCCTTTTTATCTTTTTACCAGAAGGAGAGTTATTTACGTAAAGAGAGCCGAGCTTACCACTCTCCACCCAAGCATGAAATTACTTACTTACTTTGTGTCCTGGGCAAATAGTTTTGAGGATTTCTCTAAAATCTTGCTTTTTGAGACTAACCGAAAGGGGTACACACAGTATTATAAAAATTACTCATACCTATCTACTTACATTACTTTGCGTAACTTTCATCATCATCAGGAAGTCTCTACTTATACATCCCTTAAAGTTTACCAGAGAGGGTTTACCAAAGGGGCGGACACCTTTAAGACATATTAAAAACTAAAAAGTCATATTAACACACTATAATTTTTACTACGTACCTAAGTAAGGTATTACGTAAAAAAATAAAATGGCAGTCTAATAAAATATGTCTAGGGTGGGTAGTCGAACAGTGAACCAACCAGATACGCTGAACCACCGCCATATTTCAAAAAGTATGACGTTGCCAGTTCCACCGAACGAGTCACTACGTGCCTCGTGGATGCCCTTACCCTCTCCCGTAGTGCGCCGGCGACTGTGGCTAAGGTGTGAAGTGTGGCTGCGAATTCTTTGTTTCTCGACGACAAAAGATAGTTTTTTTAGTTATGCTTTACGATTTTTGTATATTTTGCTATTTATATTAAGTACGAAATCTATTTGGTATCAAAATTATTGTAGATTTATCTGTATAATGAGCACATTCCGTGATGACCATTCCGCGTACTTCTTATTGTTTGTGAACTCATAAGTTGAATAGTGTATGTTTTGAACAGTGAACCAGGTTTTCAAAGTACACAGTGAACCGGTTGACTGTTTTTTTATTTAACCACCAAACGGTTGATTAATTACCTAAACGCTTTAAGAGGCAATTTTCAGTTATTTTTGTTTAAAGAAGGATTTTTCTTTTCAATTGTGTCTTGTGTTATTTTTGTTTTCTGTGATTTTTTAAATGAAGACTGTTTGTTTACCACCAAAAAGGTTGATTATTGATTACTTTGAAGGCTTTATTAGACAATGTTTAGTTATTTTTGTTAAAAGAAGCATTTTTCTTTTCATTTGGGTTTTGTGCGAGTTTCGTTGTTATTTTTGGATTCTGTGATTTTTTATGAAGACTGTTTGTGGAAATAATCATTTTGATTTCCATTTGATTTTTGTGTTGTAAAAATAAAAGCTGATTATCTAAAAATATGTTGTTTATTTTCCAAAATCATAATTTTTACTCGTAATTAACTTTATGGTTCACTGTTGAAATATGGGTGGTTCAGTGAAAACTACCCGTAGTACACAGTGAGCCAAATTTCATTTTTTTTTAAAACCTAATTTAAGTTACCTTTTTATTGCTGAGGCTAATTTTAAGCCTAAAAATTAGAAACCTTATTAAATTACCTGACTGATAAGACCATAATGACATTTCTAGCTTCATTTTTCAGCTAATTAGAGCATTTAGAAAAAAGGCCGGTTCACTGTTCAACGATGCACCCTACATGTTAGTCAGCGAATAATTCTCGACATTCCACGTTCATGTAAGATCAAGGGCGGATTTATAACTGGCCGCCGCTCGGTCATTTAGAAATGAGCCGATACATCTGGCGATAGCGGCCCATAAACAAACAGACGTGTGCTTTCTAATCAATAACATCTGAAATATTTTAAACAATCACGTCTGGATAGCGAACAAAATGCACGTAATCTATAGAATGATAAAGTATGCACACATACGTGGCTAAATGTAAATATTGCCCTAAGTGGCAGTATACCAATTTCAAACAATCTATTAAAATTTGATAGTTTTGTGGGTAGATAGATATCAAACAGCGTATAAAATATATGAAGTGCAATTTTTACATTACTTAGGCTTTAACAGCACTCAATTTAAAAGCATTAAGGGAGTGACTATATTCGCTCGCGAGCCGATCATTGCTCGCATTCGTTCGCCGCTCATCTTTATCATCCCCCATCAGTCACAGTTTTGAATATTTGCTTTACCTAATTATTGATAGCCATCAAAACCGCACTCGAAGATGATTCGTTTCATATTAATAGCCACGTCTCTGGTGTAGTAGTGATCCCTTCTGACCCACCGCACTACCAAACCACACTACCAGTAGTGTCGTGGGGAATATTTTTTCCCTTCTGCACTACCAAGCCAGTAGTGTCGTGGGTAACATACATCTTCATTCCCATCGACACTACTACCATAACTAAATGTAATATTTATAAAATTTTAGATTGTTTTGTAATAAATTATGTTTATACCTATGCAACCCTAACCTATGTGCAAATTTGTAGTTTGACGGAATTTACTGAAAATAAAATATAACCTAAAAGGGCTTATAGGTATAGGTAATATAACTTTGCGTGAAAGAAAAACAAAAATTAAATTATTTTTACCCGACTATGCATGGTCAAGGTTGCAGAGCCGATCGAAAATACCTCTATAATAATACTTTCCTTTCATGGAACTGAAAACATTGCAATGAAAAACAAGATCATGTGCGCCTCTAATGAATATTATTTTTAGCTCGGTACCGTTGACTTATTCTTTGATATTGGATTTTAAAAGGAGGTCACTCTGAAATGTTTATTATTGGCATTAGTTACGATTAAAAATGATGCGCAATAATAATATTACAACTTTTCTGCGCACTTTTATTACCCTTTATTGTTTGTTCTTCAAGAGATAGGTATCATTATTATGAGGATCTATAATAGATGTACAGTTATAATAATCATTTAAATAGAATGACCTTGTTTACTTAGATGTTTTTATTGTTTATTAATCGCTCACGTTATCGTCTTGTAAACAGGTTTACTGCATAATATTCCAGCAATAAACTGCATACTTATGTACGTGTTATTAATTTGTATAATGCCATAAATCTTTTTTAGACACTCATACACTCATTCGTGATGTTGAACACATTATATTTCACTGAATGGGATTAAAATATAGACCAAAACTTAAAAGCCGGTGAAGTTATTTTTGAAATCCATCAAGAAATGTCTGAGAAATTATTATAGTCTATCCAATATAGCTTGATTAGAATGACAGCTGCCATCAAAAGTAACGACATAACTTTGTAGTAGCGATCAATGAGAGCTAAATATTGGCGGACAAGAAATAATTCACGTCTGACCTACAAACAATATTTTCGACGACAGTGCTTCCAATAAAAATGTTAATTTCGTGTAAATGCAGCGTTAAATTACACCAATAAGTAATAATTCGAAATTATAAAAATCAAGCTAGAGTATTAACGACGTCTCTACAAGGTTATCTCGAGTTACAAAAATGTTAGTGATGGGACATATCGACAAATGTCATATTAAATTAAAACTATTTTTTTAACATATTTAACTAATTTTTTTTCTAACTAATTTTTTTACATATTTAAGTCAAGTTATACGTTTTTCTAAATGTTCACTATTAAAAACCAAAAAACATTTCATTCTTAAATAATCAAACATTGAAAATCAATCACCGGTATTTTTTTGGGTATTCATAGCACCGTTGCTCTAGAAGAGATGCCCACCGCCCTCTAGCGAGAGGAAAAAACCACTGAAGAACACTGATGATAATGACTACGACTTAGGTTGTACACCCTTGACATGAATTTTAAATTTAACTGTCTTTAAATTTAAATTATAATTGTCATTTTTATGAATAAAGATATGAAGAAAAACTGGGTGCATTTTTTAATGTCATTTTTTCGAAAACTTATCGATACATCTATGTTAGGGTGTCCCTTATTTTTCAAAGTTTTAAATTTGTAACGCATAGGTCTTAGTTTTGTTTGTATGCCTCTAAAACACTCGGAAATAAATTTTTACCTTATTTGGAGTACGATAACCCGTGCCGACTTGCATCGAAACATGTTGCGCGGCAGTAGCGGTGCGTATTCGCGGTATTTGTTATTTGTTCTCAATTAATCTCGTGATTAACACCTATTGTTTGACACTCAGAAGATGGCTGTGGAATTAAGAAGCAATAAAAAAAGTATTTTCTTAGTCGGGGACGTAAATTTATCAAATAATAGGCACAAAGTTACCGTTAATCGTCAAGTTTTTGTAGTATTTTTTTACATATTTTGCGAAGTTAATTAAATGTTATTGAAAGCTCTAATCACATCATTCGGGAGTGTACCTATTATATTTTGGGAAAAGCTATAAATCCTACCAGAGCCTAACTGTATAAAAAACTTATGTATCTTCACCATGCTTGGAGGGAGTTGCAAGAAAAAATATTTAAAAAAATCAAGATTTATAAGCGCCGCGGTGAGGAGGATTTAAAAACAAATAAAATATTTTAACAAACACAAATAAAACCAAGGCGTCCAGAGTGTTAAGGTGTAGACAAAAAGTTAGTTAAGAAAGTAGAAAGTGCAAGACAAAGAAAATTAAATAAATAAAAAATAGAGCAAATATGTTTCGGAGGTTTGTCGTCATCTCTTACTACGCAAGATTCTATACAAACGCAAGGACATCACGACCAGCTTACCAGCTCTGAGGAAAGCCTTAAGGAACTCTTGACATCCACTTTCCAAAAGGTATATGAGAGTGTTGACAAATTGATTTCCAAGGCAGCCCTGAGCAAGTTTAGTCAACATCTTTGGTACTTCATATCAGAAGAAATTGCCGTTTTATCACTCTTTAATGATGAAGGTAATGAACAAACACCGTCAATATTGTAGTAAAAGTACAAAGAGAGAGTATGTATGATTCTGGGAAGAGATACATTCCATCTGAAGAAGGTATGATTATTTCTATGGTAAATAGGACTTTGTACTAGTTTTTTATCCTGTTTTTAATGAATTGATAATAATACTGCCTTATTTATTGTTGCTGGAAAACCATTGAGTGGTTTTGTGTCTGTCAAGAGTATAAATTTATTTTCTCGATTGAAAATTGATAATAATTTCCCCCTAAAACACATTTCTATATGTGTTGCCTATTTAAAGGCAAAAAAGTGCTTTCTTTAAGGGTAGTTAATGATACAGCTGAAAGAGCTATAAAGCTTATGCAAGATTTTTATGGTTTGATCACTGCAAAGGAAGAGCAAAAGCTTTTTTTGCTTCGCACAGTGAAGCAAAAATCAGGCCAACATTCAGGAGCATGGAAATATGTATCCAGAATGTAAAAAAGAGTCCCTCAAAAGTAAAATATATTGTCTGATCTGTAATGTTATCTTCTTTTTATAAATATTTTATTAAAAATATATATTTTAATTGATTTAGCTACTTAATAAAAGGGATAAAACCAGCATTTTTCAAAATCTTCAGAGCTAGGTCGGCACGGGTTAATATTGACGTAGGAAGATGAAATTTTGTATTTAAGTATGTCTGAGTACTACGAAAAGAAATAGGGGGTATGCATTTCAATATCTAAAAAAAATTTTTTTTCGGCCATATAAGGGACACCCTAATCTATGTAATACAAAAAAAGATACAAAAAACATACAAAAAAGGGGCTTTTCGACCACTTTTCGACTGGTTTGCGATTATAATTTGCACTTTGTCTAGACCCACTGTTCAAGTTTCAATCACAATGCTTACCACCCATATCACATTGTCGAGAAAAACACTTTTTCTTTTTGTATATGGCCAGTTGGCCAGGTCTTGGATATGTCAAAAAAGGTTACACAATTTTATTTACTAAGACAGAATCTTGAATGATTCTGGCTGAAAATTTAAAAACTAGGTATAGGTACCTACTAGATTTATAAAAAATTGGATCTGTCAACAGCACTGGAACAGTGGGTCTAGACAAAGTGCAAATTATAATCGCAAACCAGTCGAAAAGTGGTCGAAAAGCCCCTTTTTTGTATGGAGTTTTGACGGATTCGATTTTCGATTCGATCAAAAAGTGCGTTTTGTTTAGGGGGGCAGGGGTGTGATTCACTGTTTGTACTCCAAATGAATGGCGTGAAGTCATCGTTCAAATGGCGATATTTGTTATGCGCATCTTTAGAGCCCTGTAACTTCTTTATTTGTAGAGATATTTTCATGATTATTTCACCAATAGGTGTTATTATATTTACTTATATTGTATTTTAAAGTTTTATTAATAGAAAAAAATTGAATCTTCTCCATTATATAAAAATCACATTAAAAATTATCTAAGGTACTTAAATACAATTACATCCAATTAAGAAATAAATGAAGTAAGAAACACAATGTTTGTTCGTGATTCCATAATTTGCCTGTTTTGCAATTTGAAGGCTATTCGGAGTGTTAGTTTTTCAGGGGCTTCGTTCCCATGAAACTTGAAACTTACCGCCACGTTTCACAATACGTCTTTGCGTAACAATTTCTTTTTGTAAAGCTTTCCGTTTTGTTTGTTAAAGTTATGTAAGATGGTCTGATGGTAAAATTGTCGCCTCACTACACAGTTAACAACTGCAAGGTGCAGTAATTACAATTACATAATAGAGACATACCCACTGTTCGTTGCTACTAGGTACAACTAGTGCTTCCACTATTGGTGTTTACTAGGTACTTACTTAGGTGCAGCTTAATTATTGTAAAAGCGGAGCTTTCCAGCCAATCCATTTCCAATAATCGAAGGTCGGTTACGTACGGGGGATAGGTAGCTCGGCTCTCTTGGAGGGACTTAGTACTGTTCATAACTCTACGCTAGTGATGGTAGTTCTTCTAACGCAGCGGAACCCATCACATGTTTGCGCCAGTTACGAATTTTTGTGCAACAATTAATTACAGTAAACTGCAGCTAAACTAATTTGATTCCATTTCTTGTTTTTTTTCATAATAATTTGCTATTATAAATTACGTCGTTGAAAATGTCTCGTCAAGAGTATAATTTGTTACTTTCGCTATCTTTCAATAAAATATGCAGAAAGTACCTACCTACGTGTATAACACATAAACATGATTACGATAAGCTCTACAGTCGCGTTTATCTTTCAGATCTCTCCGATAGACCGTGACGAGGCAACAGACTGAGATTGGGATAGTTTTGGGATAAGGAAGATTTAAATTTAATAAACATGGATAATGATGATGTGAAAGTTGACATCATATTTGTGAGCGGAAGCAGAGGGTTGTAAATTGCCGAGGGAAGAGTTAACAGCCATGCTGTCTTACATGGTCCCGGTGGAGGAGAAGCCGCCGCCAGCACCAGGCAAGGGCCGGCTGGCCTTGGAGCTGGTCGGCACTCCCAGCAGCCCGGAGTCTGCCATCAGGTAATTATCACCAACATCATCTGGTATTTAGTCCCATCTACAGGAGCAGGAACAGTCTAATTTACCAGAGGCAAAAGGAAGAGGCCTGATGTTGATGTATTTGGAAGCCACCACAGGCTGTAATCGCAGACACTCAAAGCACGCATATACAAACCTAAATGTTAATTGAATGAGAGACCGCATCGTCACTGCAACAGAGTTCGGAAGTCTTCATTGAAATGCATGCAACCGAGATATGTGTTGCTGTCTGCAATTCAATTCGGACCTCTATGCTCCTCCAAGTTTTATAAAGTTGTTCTCTTATCTGTCTGTAAAATACGGATGGCTAAAATGAGTATTTATATTTGGGGCCTGTGCTCCAACAACCGGTGTTTATTATTTGTGGTTATTCCCTTATCATCAAACTGAACGAAGCATGACTGTATGGAAAACATTTGAAGTCGAGTCATAACATAAGTAGACTGGAACAAACGTAACGAAAAGCAATTGACCATTGTTTTGTTTTTCGGTTAAAATTCCAATATCGTTTCATTCATCATTCTTTAAGATGTTTTAGTTTCTTTTTTTGTGAATTTGTAAGAAGTAAGTACAGGATACCATACATTTGTAGCTATAAGATCACCATAATTTGAACTCTATTCACTTGTAGCGATTCGACACGTAGTCACGTTTTGCATCGTATGCAGTTTTAGGACACACGATGAAAATGCGTTAGTCGTGTTCCGCCGCGCTCCCATCTCTCACTTACACATTCATACCTAAAACATAATAAAATTGTATTTTTATATCATGCACTATTACCAGTACATTCACCATGAGAGTCTGGAGTTTTACGAAGTGCATATTCTGCGTCGGCCGAACCTTCTCGTTTACTACCACCGTCACATGTCGATTCGCTACACACTAATCATAAGGTCGACATGGAGTGAAAATTTTCAATATGAGGTGTCGATATAAACGGGGAAAAACATTAATGAAAAACCTTACATATCGTAGATTGACTTTATTCTAGTTTTTATCTGTGACTGTAGTGCTCAACCGGAGTTGAGTCAAGTTATTTTTTATCTGTGGTGTTAACGTGGCGCCCAACTGTAGTTAACTTTTTTACTTTGAATCTGTGGTGTTAACGCGTTTTTCCCGCCACCAGGAAGGTGCGCACGAACATCTCGAAGGAGTCCTCCACCAGCTCGTTCGCCAGCGACCTGACGATCTCGTCGTCCACGCCCACGGGAGCGCTGGACAAGCCCAAACACAAGCTCCTTAGCAACGGAACCAAGCACACCTCTTTGAAAAGGTCAGTTACCCACTTTTCTATACAAGTCATTAAACTCGCCGAAAAGCCAAATAGTCGGCTAGTATTTAGTGTTCCGTTTATAAATAAGAAACTGAAAGAACGGGTACAAATAGCCTAATAACATTTAGTCATTAGAGAGGTAATTCAACGCCCTTTGTTACAACGCAATTAACTTTTTAAGGAGAGCCCTTTTAGGTTGTAACAAAAACCTGCCTAACTGATTTGACGTGATCACATTGCTACGTCTATAAATAAGTAAAGTACAAAATGGTATAAAATAAATGTAGGTAAGCAACTTGTCGAATCGTTTTAGAAAATCAATAACACACAATCACATTTTCTAAAGGCACTGGAATAGCAGAAAGTAGGTACTAATTAACATGCTCATATTACCTACACAAAGTATCATTGATTGTTTGTTTTAAATTGATATTCGAAATTTCACAAAACCAAAAAGATAACGAACATTGCATTGTGCCGAGGCGCCATTTCACTGCAAACGGCAGCAATCGATTTCCGCATAATTATCACAGGGCAACCCGACCCGCTTGTCGCATCTCATATTTGCAGAGAAAACGCGAAGCTGTGCCTTTGCTAACGGGCAATTTCCTTCCACAAATTGGCAACCCTGCCTGTCCTCCCATGAACGAGAATTTAAAGTACTAGAATATAAGTACCTACTTACTTGCATATAGATTGCTTTAAAGAACTACAAACGCTAAAAACATTAAAACAGCGAAATAAAATAGCGTGAGTACCTACACATAAAAGATCTGCGAAAATTATGAAAAACTTTTTACCGAATAGATAGCGGATGCATTCATGTTAAGAAGTTTCAAAACAATTGAATTCAATTCGTGATATTGTTCTGTAACGTTATTGTTCAATATTTCATAATATTATCAGTTTGTCTCTGACGCATCATTTAAGTATTAAATTAAATGATCTTATAATGAGTTAATCAATTCTGCTTAGTTATGTTCTAATAACCTATTTGTGTGAGAGTGTGTATTTAAGTCTAACATTTTGCCATGACAAAATTGAAACAATGCAAAAACAATCGACTAAATTGGCAATTTAAATGTGAACATAGAATCAATGCGCGCTCTATTATATTCGCAACTCAGTAATGATCGGAGTGACACATTGTCCCCGGGGATACAATAAAATGAAACATTTAGTAATTATACTCTTAAATACCGTGTGTGACATGTAGTTTAACAGCTAGCCGCAAATTGATTGCAATTTCAACTTGTAGACACGAAACCCACAAGCGATTTTAGTTATTTGTATGACAAACTCTATTAATCACGTCCAGCTTGGAATTACGATGTAATATTGCACATCAAACAATAGCTTTTACATTTATAAAATGTGAAACCGAGTAATTTATTATAAAAAATGTATAGTTAATTCAATTTCGTTGCATTACGAGTTTTTGTACCTACTGTTATGCCAAGAAGCATTAATAATAATTGGTCCTGTCTGAGATGATTTACCTGCCTCAAGCAGCCATCTAATGCAAAAACTCATTAACAAGAACATTATTAATGGACTTATAATATATTTTTATGGTACCCACTAATTTATCAATGTTTAAATCATAATTATTATCCATTTACACGAAGATCTTCGATTCAAATCGCTTGCATATCTCGATTAAAATCACTCTACAGCCTTCAATGATTGCCCTGGACTAAGGTAGTCCTTATCATCCCAGGCATCAGGTAGTCGCCTGGGTATTTTCGAAAGCCATGATGTATAAATTTCCAACTGGCAATCTGGCCTGGAAAATAAAATATTTTCAGGTAAAAGTAGAGCCGTTTCCGTTATCTGTAATATCCTGTGCTCAATTTTAACAGCTAAAGTCAAAGACATCTGGGTCATGTTTTCAAGACGACGAGTTTTTAATCTCGTCCTTTCAGGTGAACTGGAGCTTTACTCTTGGCGAGCATTCATGGGAGCATCTTTTAAAGTTGCCCAGTGGCCAAACATACAACGCTCGGTTCCGTAAATTCCGAAACGGAAAACATCTACACGATGTTTCGTCTAAAGTTTTGTAGTCTGTCAGTTTTTTCACTTAGCGTCAAAGACAAGCCATTGGAAAAATGCAAATGAAAAAGAATATTGGATCATCATTTAAGTCGATGAACAGAGTACAGTGATCTCTACATTAAAAAAAATCGCATATACCCTACCCACCTGACGAGTTTTTTCTTTTCTTATCCACAACGAGGAAGCTCTTGGCCTGTATCTCACCTGATGGTAAGTAATGATCAGGCCAAAGGTGGAAGCGAGCTTCTTCGGAATCCTGAACCACGGAAGTAGTAAGTACGGCCACAGAATAATAATAAGTACTACGTACAGAAGTTTTACTTCGCGAAGGTATTTAAAAAAATTGTATGCTCAATGTCATTAACAATTATGGTGTAATTTAGCCTGTCTCAAGAGTCAAGCACCATTTTGTTGACAAACGTCAGTGATCGGCACTGCGCCGAATAGGGCTGACTTCGGTAAAATGATGTGACGTGAGGTGCCAAACTGCGGAAAATGGCGGAGGAAATACATGATTTAGCATGAATTATCATGAAAAATATTAACTACTTATTTACCTCTCAGTGTCTTGAGGCAACTTGAAAAAGTACATTCTGTGTTTTTATTATTATTTAGGCAGTTAAATACTGCACAGTATTTAGTACACCATTTTCTTTATTTTCTTCCATCATACACAAGAATACGCGTGCGTGAGTCAATGTTCGCTCGTAATATGTGAGGCCTTGTCGAATAGTATTCTGTAGGTGGGCCATCGTGCGTGTTTTGTTTTCGATGTAAACTCGCGGAGATGAACAGGCCTGGTACGGCCAATTATTCAATTGTTCTGAAGAGGGATTATATAAATAGAAATGCAGGCAATAAATAGATCACTAACTTCGAAGCCAGCCATCCTATAAAGCCAGTTGACGTGACTGGCACCGGCTTCAGAGACTTGACCAGTTCTGTTTTGGTGAACACCTGATGTAGAGCTGACGCGGCTTCCTGACGAATTTTGTCGGACTCTTCTAGTGCTTTTCTGTAAGAAAAGTTATTAAAATGTAGGTAAACGCCTTTTTCAATTTTATTATTAGGTATTTCGACTAGGTATTATACATAGATAAGTTTTTAAAAAAAATAAAACCGACTTTAAATGCGTGAACACAAATAATACCTATTCAACAAAAAAATAATCGTTCAAATTGGTTCTTAATCGGCGGAGATATTGCGTATAAAAAAGTTCATCCCCAATTTTCCACCCTTGGGGGTGAAATATTTTCTTCAAATTCGCATGAAACCACCCTTTTGATAATACCTATTCAACAAAAAAATAATCGTTCAAATTGGTTTATAATCGGCGGAGATATTGCGTATAAAAAAGTTCCTCCCCAATTTTCCACCCTTGGGGGTTGTTGAAGTCGGTTAAAAATGTGATCGATTCGTCATTCCGATGTCTACTCCGATGTGAATCGTAATCATAAAAAAACTTAAACAAATTATTTTAACTGAAACTCGTTTATTCACAGCGAAATTAATACACATTTTAAAAGAAATTCAAAAAGCAATATAATAAGCTAAAACTTTATACGTTACACGAAACATTTTCAGAAATACAACGATAAAAACTCGAAGCTCAATAATTATTTAATATTTTGTTTCTGTACTTAAGTCTTATTGAACGATAAGTAATCATCGAAGGTATACCGAAATGAGAGCACCCAACAAGAGGCTTAGTGCCGCCTCCTATTCGAATTAAAAATACACAGCTCAGTAAATAATAAACAGAGGTCATTGAATTCCAACGGATTTTCAACGAAGAATAGGCAATGTCGTTATTACTAAAACCTTTTGGCGTAAACTTGGACATTAGAAAGTTCGATTTGAATTGTTATTTGTATCGATCTGTGAGCTGTCGATTTTGTATGGCGATTTCAGCGGTCAAAGGCGTTATTCGTGAACAAGCAAAGATCGTGACATTGGTTTCGCGTGATAGACTTGATGTGCGTGGCGTCCGCGCACTTTGATCTATAAATAAGTGATGCCCGATACGCAGTTAAATAGATTTTACGGTAATACAGATTATGATAACATCGATAACGTGATTTAACAGAGTATGAAAATAAAAATTACTTATTAAACAACTTACAGACTGGATTTGCTAACTCATTCAAAGCTTTTTTCTCGTAAAAAGATAATCATACGCAGCAGATCATTGGAATTATAGATATCTATGGAAGGATACGGATTCTAATTAATTTCTTATTAATTTCTCCCTTTTTATCGATAATTAGATAACAATTAACGATTCAATTTAAATAAATAAATAATTCTCCTTCCCCTTCTTTGTCACTATCTACGCATAGGCTGTCACTGAAAGATAAAAAAATCTGACCCAGTTGAAAAGTTCTGAAAGCTTTCGTTATTCTTTTTCCTAGACGGTAGAGCATAACCAGTTTATCGATAAAACGAATTACACGACGGGCATCCCTATATCGATGCAGCAGCGCGGGAGCTGCTGCGCACCAATCGACTGCAGATTACTTTATCGCCGTTTTATTGGTTTACTGCTGACGCCGTTAATTGTTCAAAAGCTAATTCGACTCTATATTTTTTCTTCATTTCCTTTCCATTCTCATAGCTGTTCGTTACGGGTAACTTTCCTATCTGTAGACCGCTATATTGTTCAAATTCACGTTTTTATAGAATCTGAGGTAAACAGGCATTTAGGTCACCTGATAGTGAGCGATACTTGTTGTTATATTTCCTGCAACTGCTTATTTATTGTGTGTAGGGTACAATTTAATAGTACTTCATATCTATTTTTCATTTATGCCCACAAGTTGGTGCTAATTTTATGATAGGAAGCTAAAATGTATGTTTTTCTGATCTACGAGTATGTAACGGAAAACAAATAAATGTATAAATTATATGAACGAATGCATATAGGGTTCTTATCTATACATATAAATAAAAATGAATTGATGTTCGTTAGTCTGATTAAAACTCGAGAACGGCTAGGCCGATTGAGCTGATTTTGGTTGTAAAATGTTTGTCGTAGTCCAGGGTAGGTCTAAACGGTGAGCAAATACGCGCGCGATATTATTTTTCTGTGACAGACAAAATTCCACGCGGGCGAAGCCGCGGGCGGAAAGCTAGTAGGCAATAATATTTTCCTGACAAACGGTGTTTTCTTGATGAAAATAAGAAGTTTTAATTTTATGGCACTTCTATCTACTATCCACCTCAAAATTAGACTACGTCCCTAAACTGATTTCTGCATCTAAAACATAAAACAACAAATATCGGAGTGACAAAAGCGGCAGCTTAAGCTAATAAAAGAAAAAACTTGTACAAGGAGCTGCCATTTGACATTGGCAATTTTGCGCCTTAATTTATTTATTGTCATACAAAAACACCAACAAAGAATTCCTGACAAAACTGCGAAGCGCATACGACAAAAAGCATTTCTATTTTTTATCTAATAACTCGCCGGTTATAATCTTCGAGGCCGTGCGAGCTAGCACGTCAAAGCCGATTTAGCGAACTAATAGAATTTCATTTTCCTCTTTTAATACTGTTTAGATGTCCGCGGGCACATAATAGCAGAGAAGGGGCATTAAAATTTATTATTATTTTATGCTTTACCTAGTTTCACGGTATTGCTCCATGAATTTAATACATTAATGGGGAAACCGCGGTCAACAGGACTCTACATTTCTATGCATTTTGCCGTTCAATTATTCGCTGTAGTTAATTATTATTTGAAAGAACCAGTTCGACCAAAAATTGAGCAAGACAACATAATGATCATAGAAAAAATAAGAAATGATGGTGAAACAAGTGACAAAATAAAAAACAAGTGACTAACGGAAAAACATCACCAGTCCGTTATGTAATCGGATGACCGTGAAAATTGTAATGGTCATACGAATGTAGCCTTTTGTATCCATAATGGAAAAGTAGGTAAGGTTTCTCCTGAATGTTGACTGCTTAGATCAGTCCCTGGTACCATCAATTAGCACAATACATGATCTATTGCGTCGTGCCCCAATTCTGGAAACAATTGAACGGACTCGCCTTAACCCAATTAAAGCAAGTGGTTATAGATTGTATTGATTGGGGCATGGAGTTTTTCCGTACTAAAATGGGAACCGATAAAAGCTGTAACAAAAACCCTACACAAACAGCACGGTGGCACAAGTGCACAACTAATCAACTAAAAAAACGATGTTTTGACGCCAGCACATAAAAAAACTAACATCAGTTGATTCTATCTGATATGAGCTCGTCCAACAATCGCTTCAAAGTCAATTTTATTTTAAATTTATGTTGAAATGTAACTTTTAGAGCGTACCTATTTTTTTACAAACGCGCGCTACCCTGAAGTGAAATTGTACAAAATTTGCCATTTACAGCTTTATGAGTCAGCTTTGCTATAGAAAAATTATACTGTGAAGCGGAACTCAATCCATTTTAAATGCATTAATTTGCGTCCATGCGACGTTGATAGGATATTGGCAAAATATGAAGTTTAATTATTGATGCTGCTATTAATAGCGTTATCCATTTTCATGTGGTTGGCAGTCTTGATTTTCTACTCTAATGTCGATCAGATAAGTTTTTTTTATACGTATTGATTGAAATTGTTTCACAGTAATTGCTTCTTTATCATTCTACTCTAGTAACTAACCAAACTGGGAATAAATACACACTGTTATTGACCCTGTTGAAACCAGAAGCTCCGAGTCTAATTGCCTATTGCAGAACGAAGCTTAAAACTTAATTTAATTAAAATCAAACAAGCTTTTGATTGAATCTCAATATTTAGACCAATCACAGAATTCATGACTAAGATTTACTTAACCGAGGTTTGAGTGTTGTTTTGCAATACGAAGACCCATAATGTGATGCAAATAAACGTAACTATTCCCACCTTTCGTTCCAGCCGCTGCAACTCCTGTGTAGCCAGGATCAACAGCTTCGTTTTCGTTGCGTGTCCAATGATAGTTTAACTTTCCCCCACAAATTAAGTTTGAAATAAATACTGACTTCCTCTCGTCCAGTAGCCAGCTCCACCGCTCGAACCACTGCTTGCGGCAGATGTCCACCTTCTTCCACTGGGCTCGCATTTGGAACGCCTCCGTGTTGGGGTCGAACTTGGGGTTGAACTCTTTTGGGGTTGCCATTATTGATGTATCTATTAATCAAGAGACAAAGAAAATAACAAACTGTCAATTGTTTCTTTTAAACGCTCATCTTGCGTATGCGCATTACTAAGATATAGGATCTATAAGGTGCAAAAAACCCCCTGTATTTTTATGGGGCCAAGTCATATACATATAGCTAAATTTTTTTATTAGGTACTTCCCCGTAAAGCTGATTGATACTAGTATAGAAAAGTGGATAAAATATATTATATTATGATTCAAATATCATTTGTTGAAATTACTGAGCCTTTCTAAATGTACTTCTGGCATGAACTCTCATGCTCTCGCACTAACATTTTCCTGATGCGGGTTTGTTTGCGTTGTTGCGAGGGATATCAATCTGCGGCATCTACATACGGACACACATCGGGCAAAGGATTCAGGACCTTAACGTTAGATCAGATGTCAACATGTACAATATGGCTTAACAGATGAGGGTAAAGTAGGTTGGTGATGTTACTAAAAATGTTAAGGTACTATGCGTCTAGCACACCAGTGCCCCTTGTAGCTTAAAAATACCCTACCTGAAACTTTTTTCAAGTAAATATGCATCATCATGCTGCATAGGACCATTGAAAAAAAAATATCGCGAGCCCATAACTAATCAAGCGATTCAGTAGGTAGGTAAACCAAAAATAAAAACAGGAAGGAAAAATAAGAAGGAAAACCCAGGAAAATCTCAGTCAATCTCGTGATATCTTAAAACATTTATTTGTATCTAATTTTCCTACCGGACTTGTTATGTTGGTGTTTATAGCATTAATTATACATAAATTGGTGTTTATTGAACTAAATACATATGATAAATAACTAAAGCAAAGCAAGCACTCAATTGCTTAGGAAATATTGCGGTCATTCATCATGAAAGTTAAACACGCGTAGTTAACTAGAATTTTCTTAACAAAGCCGCTTTATACAACAAAGAGTTTCCTATTACCAGCTAGAGTGGGTGGTGGAAACGACGGCGTCTGAATTAGGGTTGCCAGGTGTCCGACTTTAGCCGGACATTTTGACTTTTTAAGAACGTGCCCAGCCAAATATTTTCTTGTCCAGGCGGTCCATGTTTTGTTAGGCTTTTATGTGACTGCCGTGCCAGTCACTTGCCATGACGCGATTTTTTTATTTTGAAATATTTTTCCGGTTTTAGAACATAATTCGGGATTTAAAAAGCTATGATTAGGTATTAAAAAGGTCTATAGGTAAGTACAGGGGTTTTTATGGTAAAATGACAGGCCGAATTAAGCAACGAGTGCGGCTTTTGTGTTTTTGGACGTGGCAACCCTAGTCTGAATGGTTCTCGCCGTGAAAGAGAGATGGGCTCTTGTTTCTGTTACTTCTAGCAATTTTATTCGCAAGAAAAGCTGTCATTTACACAATATCCGCTTCTTCTTAGAAGACAGTTAATTAGTTATATTGATCAATACAGGATGTACGTCCACGTGTTGGAATAAAATATAGACAGATACAGATAACATAGAACTATCCTCTACAAAGATTAACCAAAACCAAAAGAATACATTTTTAAAACTCTCTGGAAGATTAAGATTAGTACTTACCTAAACAATTTCCTTCGACTAAATAGCTATTTATGTATTTTCTTGTGTATATTTGTGTTATATAATTTATTCATTCAATATTGGAATGTTTATTATACATCTTCTGAATAATAATTTCGCAGACTTATTGTAGTGGCGAGAGTTGCTTATGTGCATATTCAGGTGAAATGAATGCACTGAGTGCAGAGATTTTACTAGAATAAACTGAATATGTATCTATCATTGTAGAAGTGTCGTATGGGCTGTTATGTATACAGAAGCTTCTATTTATTCCTGATGTCAGAATTTATGAGACACCACTTCAGGTAGGCAAATAAAGTCTAAACAATTTGTGTCCTGCGGTGCACGCAATCATCTATTGGAAAATTTGATTGAATCAAGAAAAACAAAAATCTGTTTTCCCTACAAAATACATTTGTTTAGAGAATAGGCATTATTAGTAATTTGTTAAGAAGAGTTGGCTACATAAAGTCCAGCGGAGGATTAAACTAACGACCCTCGAATCGACAGACCGACACTTTCACTGTTCAGCTAATGGTAGTCTTTCTACTTATCTAGTCATGTAGCGACAACATCAGTTTTGGATATGAATCAATTAATTACGCACCGCTAGTACTTAGCCATAGTGCATCATTCATTAGCCTAATAGATGGCCAAATTACATAATTCCTGATCAAGTGGCCATATCACGAGAGCCAATAGAATCAATTTTGAGCCAGTTGATGGTGAGGCCTAGGACCGTAATCATATTAGCGTAAACCTATTACGCTGCAGTGGAGCTAGGCGCTGAATAGTGCACTCTCACGAACCTTTTGAAACAAGACACCATCTTAAAGTGAAGGTACTTGTAACAATATCCTGCTCCAGTTTTAATTCTAGGATAAAGGCACAGACTTCATTACTTGTTCTTGGATTTGTCCTTTTCTTGGGACAGGATGACTTTATCGAGAAGTTTTTGGGAAACTTTCTGACAAACGGGAAAAAACACATCTTACAGACACGTGAGTTTTTGATAATAATGATAATGTAGGTTATACATATTATTACTTAACTATAGGTTATTTCAAAGGGACATTCTCAAAAGAGATACCGAGTCCCGTATTACCATTACTTTTAAGCCATATACGTGGGACACTATTTAAGTTGTGAGCCTAACTATGAAAACAAAGTAGTTTATTATTAAAATGGTATTGATTGCGTTTATTGGTATTGTCTTTCATGATTTATGTACTTTATAATGTGTCCGAAACACTTTTCATAGCATTTTTTCCACTCGGCTTGAGGCACCTCCAAAGCATGGTTTTTGACCGCACCGACAGTTGCTTCTGGCTACATAAATCGCTGTTCACGCATTTAATTTTAATATATGGGTACCAAAAGAAATGTTTAGATTCCAAGCAAGAATTTTGTAGCGTTGGACCGGTTTATTTTTATATTTTGAGTGTTCAAATAGTCAGTTGTTTGACGAGACGTGTAAAAGCTCACATTTTCGTCACGAATGGCGATTCGACTATGCTGGTCAATTTCCCTTATTAAACTGAAGACTTTTGGAAAAAAAGTGGCTGTTTACTATTAAGAATTAACCATTCTAAATTTCTCTAGTGACGTTTCTATCATATAATCGGATATTTCGGAAAAATAGGCGACCGTAAGTTTTAGTGTTCCGAGCGCATGGGACTTTTGTTGGAATTGGTTCATCTTAAAACACCTCCATAGTCGATAGCTGTTTATTTTCAGGATCATTACGCATAGATCCTTAATTCGTCAATTGTCACAAATTTAAAAACGGCTTTTAAAGCTTGTTAAACGTGTTTATCAAACATTTCCAAGGACTAAACGACACAAGCGTCCTATTGAGCGTTTGAAAAATTTTGTGACATCCAGCGAGAAAAAAACGTATTATGACCATAATATGGTCATACAATATTTTATTACTGCAAGTGGAATTAATGCCTAGGATTATCTCAATCCTACGATATATCACATGACGAGGTTTCTCTTCCATTTTTCTGACAACATCAATGTTTTCCGCCACTATTAGTCATTTTGGAAGACTTTCGCAAAGTTCACTGGTGAGCCAATGACATACAATATTATACTTCTTAAACTAGCGTTTTACAATGGTAAAGGACAGATCTGTATCACCAAAAGTGAAATTTAGCTGACCGCTTCAGTTTTGTATTGATTAACCACGTCGAAAGTCATAATAAATCTTCGCGCGAAAATTTCCGCAAGTCAATTCCATGTTTTTGTAGTCAAGATAATTTTCAATTCAATGTTAATAATACAAAACGTGCTCAAATGATAAAAAGTTTTGAATAAGGTTGTAGTCAAAAATGTCAAACTTTTCATTAAAAGTATCAGATGTCGTCTAACAACACGTTATGTTGTCGAGGCTCACAACTTAAATAGTGCCCTAGTAACATTATGTTTGTACCTAATTAGGTATTCCATAGTAAATTATAGTTTGGTAACGAAGTAGGTGTAGCTAAAACAGTTTTTAGTGTATTTTTGCAATTTTAATGATTACCCGTAAACCCTAGACTGTAGTCACTAGGCAAGGTGTAAAGCTCCATCAAGATTAGTGCACACCCTTGTCACTGTAGAGTAATGTAGTGGTGCAGCCGTGCGTGTCGTGCTGAGGACCCCACGTAAGGCGGAGTTGCATGCAAGTTTAATAAATTCCAACGCACGTCACCGTCTAACGTCTGTCTTTTGCTGTGGGCTCTTTTACCCGGTGTTTTTGAGTTAAAAGTTCCCAGGAGTGTTACCTACTTGATTTTTTACCCGATTGTGCCAGAAGGGTTGTTTTTGCGAATTTTTATATATGCGCGATATCAGGTATAATGTAAATGGAGTTGGACAGCGTATTATTAGTGGGAAAGTTATAAAAAAATATCAGTGACATTTCATAACATGTTTTTGTCGCTACAGAAAGTTTTACACGAACTTATCTCGGAACTTCATGGTCGCGTCGCGCCCGTGACTTTTATCAATGATAAGAATTTCTTGTTGCAGTTTCAGGTATCATTGATTTTGGAGTCTGTAAACTGATTAAGCAAAAATAAACAATTCTCTTTTTAAATTCTAGAGCAAAATTAAAGAAAGGTATAAAAATATTGATTAAATATTTTACGGGAATAAAGTTGTTGGGAAGTGAGAAGTAAGACCACACTGAAATACCAATACGATTCAATAATTTAATTTATAAATGTAATTTTAAGACTCAATAACACATCTGCAATAGTTTACATAATAATAATAATATGTTATATATGTTACGGCTAAAGATAGGTGTGAACATAAACTTAAGATTAGCCGGCTAAACTTAAGTTTATCTTCGACGAGGTGTTAATGTTAGTTTCTTCTATCTCTAGCCGGCTAAACTTAAGTGTAACCGCAGGCCCTTGGCAAAAAATGAAGAAGGAAATGGAAAAGGAAACAACGTAATAATGTTTAGTATTTTGACACGAAAACTTTATTAAAAAATAATCACTTTCATTACACATACTTTTATGTACCTAAGTAGGTATTCAAAATTACAAATTACAATAACAAAATATTAATTACTTAAAATAATATCTACCTAATCATTAAAATAAAATAATAAGGAACCATTTTGGTCATTACAGAATCTTCTGTAGGTATTTAAAATTATAAAATGCGCGTTGTCTCCCCACCGCCCCCTCAAGCCCTCCGCCGGCCTGGCGCGCCCATCGAATACATTTTTAGCCGCTTCGTTTTGGCTAATGTGCACATTAGCCGGCTAAAGATGGAATATCACGACGCAAACTAACATGTTATCGAACTTTAGCCGCTTCTCGAAGATAAACTTAAGTTTAGCCGGCTAATCTTAAGTTTATGTTCATACCTATCTTTAGCCGTAACATATATATATATAGCGAATATCTATATATATAAAAGAAAGTCGTGTTAGTTACTCCACTTATAACTCAAGAACGGCTAAACCGATTTAGCTGAAAATTGTCAGGGAGGTAGTTTAGAGCCAGGAGAAGGACATAGGATACTTTTTATCCCGTTCGACAGCATTCCCGTGTGATTTGACATGAAACGTCAGTCACTATAACGTGGTATAACAAAAAAGAATCAGACTTGGAATAACAAACCACGCGGGCGAAGCCGCGGGCGGAAAGCTAGTAAGTAATATAGCAGAGAAGAAGTAAACGCTGTCTGGTAAAAGTAAAACTGCATAACCTATTCGCTAATTCCTAAATTCATAACATAAAAAGTGCAGTAGGTAAGTAATCATTAAGCGCATTGAAAATGCATTCGGTGGAAACTTACCAAGTCTTTGCCCGACTTTATAAGTAAACGTTCGCTATATTTCTCGGAATATAACGTTCAACACTCCATTACATTTTAAATCATGCTGTGTTGTCAAAAGCAACCGCCAAATAAAATCACAAATTGTATTTCTTGGAAACGTAAGCGTGATCTACAACACGGATGTTATGGATATCCGTAACCGAAACATTCGGATATTCGAAATAAAAAATAAATTCAAAGGTTTCGGATAGTTTCGGATGTAGGCAGAGTCAAACGAGTCCCTACGCTGATTTAATTATTGCATAAATGAGTTTTTTCCCTAAGATACAAGCTTTTTTGTGAGACTAAAAGAAGGTGACAGATGCCAAAGAAATCTCTTCTGTACCCATTCTATTCGTAAGGCATGAACTGTGTTGGACAACTATTGGAATTTGCATTCTATACTTAGCACAGATATCCGTAACCGTAACCGAAACCGGTATAATATTATTCCAATATCCGTAACCGTATCCATAACCGAAACTACATATCCATAACATCCCTATTACAAGAACCGTTCGCGAGTTTGGCTCAGTCGCCAGACCTAGTTTTTGTAGAGTCGCACTATGTAGCACAAAATGATAAGTGTACGCACCTACCCACTTTCGTAGCTGCAATTAAAATGTAGGTCAGTGCCCTGCCGGAGATTGTTATCATTAATGTCAATAGGTAGTGCTAACTTGAGATGAGCCTTATAAAGATAAATCTTTTCTATTTTAGTTACTAAAACTACGCAAATACAAAGTAAACAAATCTTTGTCTTATGCACGTGTTGTCTTAAGACAAGCGCTTTCAGCTTTACTCTTGAAGCGACTAGCTTAGCCCTCTTTAAGTGATACATTCTGTTTCAAAATTAACAGCTAAGGAAGATTGAATTGAATATTTTGCTCTACTTTTATTGGATTTTAGCACACTGTAAAGTTCACCATGTAGATTAACTGTTATGCAAGTGTTATAGCTAAAGTAGGCCAGATAGCAGCAAGAATGCTAAACAGATAGCTAGGAACGGATACGGAACTAACATTGGGTTAAAATTACGTGACCATAGACACAATAGGTCGATGTGAAAGTGCCAACGGCAATGGACATGGACGCAGCTCTATTAATTTAGAGCAGACAATAAATAAGGACTAGGTGTTTGTACCTGCATATTATTTTGATTATCAAAGAAAACAAAAGATAGATACCTTTAGTAGTAGATTCGATAGATGATGGATTTCGATATGAAAACTACGTCAATTTGAGGCCAGGCCAGGTAATATAAGGTAAGTAAGTAAGTAATTAATCGTCTTTGAAAAACATAATAATAAGTAGGTAGTACGTAGTACATACAACAAGGCTTCGTGTCCACTTTCCAAGAAATAGCTTCACTTCACATTACATAAATCGGAAATTGTCGTACGACGTCCAACTGTATAAATAATTCATTGAAGGATAATTTGCCGACGAAGGCTTCCACCTACCATCACTTAATTTCACGTAACTCTATTCTGCATGTAGGCAATGTAGGTTGCTGGAATTAACGTAAAGCTACATCGTCTGTAAATTACGATAATAAATATGAATGGAGAAGATCAAACTTACATTTTGTAAAAAATCTAAAATATTTATAGCTCCTCGCGCTCTTGTCACTTTTGTAATATTATGACACATACCGTCAATCATCTTTCAAAAAGATTAACAATTTTTTTTCTTATTTATGTAAACAAATAAGGATCCTTACAAATACGTTTTTTACTATTTCTATAACAATCTCCAGCACTCGTTAACATTTCTCATTTCAGTTCGATCTTACAAGGCTTTATTATTGAAAATTACGAGATAAAGCTCCGTATAAAGACAAAATGATTTTGTTCTACAAAAATAGTATTTAGCTCTAGGCAAGGGGAACCTTAACAATGTTAAGGTCAATCATAATGCAGCGGGGGACTACTCAAGTGTTCGGAGATTGACACAACATGGAGAGTAGGGAGAAAGCAGATGAAGGAAATTTGCTATTCAAGCTCAGAACATCGAGGCAAATTGGAGCGGACGTAGACTAATGGCCATGTCGGTTTGGAGGTGATTTACTTCTCGAACTCTGTCATCTTAATAAACACCATATCTACCTGTAAAGTCTACAGGTACAGTTTGTAACTAAAGTTAAAGTGCACGTGAATCGAAAGTTCGCAACCTTCGAGAAATGCACCATATCGCGCTTGAGTTAGGTATTCACGTAATGAATATGCAAGTTCAGTTGCAGAACTTTGAGCACTTTGGAAGCGCTAAGTACTTATGTGAGCCAGCCAAGTTCACGCAACTTTGACGTGAATGGCGTTGCGAAGGCACATGCCATTCATGCATTTTAAACAGTTCGAATATCCGAGTCACATAACGAAAGTTACATGAGATCGTTCAGCTGAATTTTAGGTCGAGGCTAGAATTGGTCTGTCTGAACAAACGCGTATAAAAGGCTTTGTAGGGCACGTCAACTGAATTTTTGGAGGTCGTCCAGGGCCACCGTGAACCAAATCATTAATCTGCCATCAGACGCGGCGCCCCGGCGGAAATCCATCATTGCATAATGTGTAGCCTAGCTAGCTACAGCATCCATTAATGCCGCGGTTACCTACACAGTAGGTATTGTGTGTTACGTAAAATTACTGATTGAAAACATGAACCAGCGACGGACGCTAATTGAAATTGTGGCTGCGTACCTACGTAAGCGGAGCTGTGATTCAGATGGCTATCGATCGGAGGAAAATAACAAAACAATTTCGCGCATACGAACACTAAGTATGTAAAGATTCTTAACAACGCGCAATTAGTGAAGACAAAACAAATAAAATACTTACACTATGTGTCACTTAAGTAGATAGCTACTTGTACTAGTAAATGAGTTGTTAATATGCAAATTGGGTGATAATAATACACAATGATATACCATATTATTATAATAACCGCGAATAATTTATTCATTTTTATCATCGTCATTTGTTCGAGGTCGCTAATGTCGCGACTTTCAATGTAGTGGGAAAAGTCAATACCTACTTCATATTAAGTATACACAGCCGCTATAAACTCGTGCAAGTTTTGTCACTATCCTTCGCAATCCGGTAGCGATATAAAAAGTTGCAGTTTAACAGCCACGTCCAATGATCTCACAGATAAGTGATGATTTCCCACGCGACTTTACGAGCAAAAAACAATTGTTGAATGCTTTCGTTCACGCTGCTTTGTTTTATACAGGGTGTCCTTTGGGAGCTCCAAGGGGTCGATGGTGGAGACCCTGATCTACGAGAGCCCGCTGCAGGAGGAGCCGGAGAGCAGCCCGCCGCCGAAGGTGCAGGAGACCAGCTTCCCCTACACGCCAGTGGAAGACGAGTACGTTGTATCCATTTCCTGAGTATGTTGATTTTCTTTAGAGCCGCGTTGGCGAATTATTTTTTATTTGCATGAGCCGGAGTGCCGATGCGGGCGGCGATATTCGAAATTCCGAGTGTCATGGATAAATTTTAAAATCGAATGATTAATAAATAGGCAATAGGATAATCATAAAATGATTGATTAGCATCCTCATGGAAATTGCGAGAATTTATGATGATTTTTTTTTTGCTTTCGACACTGAATGTAAGGAAAGAAAAACAGTATTTTTAAAACTAAAACATGTTGCATGCAACTTCTAAAAAAATTTTTATCGTAGCCACTGATATCGTTGTATGAATTTGGTTGGTAATTTTGGTCAAGGTGCAAAATAAATTCATAGTCGAGTCAAGAATAGGTAGTTAGGTACAATTAGGTTTACTAAGTAACGCGAGCAACAAATTTTAGGTAATTTATTGTCCTCAAAAATGTTGCTACTTAGCTAAGGGCGAGAAAGGGGAGTTAAAATTAAATTACTTAGTTTGGAAATCTGTCATTCGTCACCATCGGAACCTACGATGCTATTAGGCTACATTTTAAACAGAAAATAGACCTCAATTACGTATTCCTACTTAGTTTGCTTAAGTACCTACATAAAGTTTTCATTGTTCCTTAAAACCAGAATTAGGATGTTTCTGCTGTAGGTACTAACTACATTAAAGAAAATAATCCTGTTCTTTACACTCTGTTTAACGTTCATTGAGTTTGCAAGTGGTAACTGAAACACACATGGACACATAGGGGGAGCTAGATGCACACGACATTATGTTAGCAAGTAGGTAGGTACACCTAATGTATTATGTGCTGCAGTTAGTTTCATGGTCGGTCGTTGCGTAACAAGTTCATAGAATAGCGTGGATATAGACACAACTAGGTGAGTTCCTATCTGCCTTCCTCAATCAATATGGCATCGGGAGCATCCCCCTCGTTATTTCCTTGCGTCAGAGCGCACCTAATGGTCGCAAGTAGCTATTAGCTTTGTAGCTACAATCAGAACGAGTGTTTGACTCGAAGGGTGGTGAATAGTTGCTGTTCACACCAATATCATTTTTCATATCGGAGTTGTAAAGTTATGACTAGAATACATTTTGGTAAGTAGGAAACTAATTAACTATTTACGGACTAGGTAGGTACCCGTTATTTTTTATTTGCTGGTCTATTTTAGATTATGTTGGTGTAATAGTAATAAAGTATAAACTCTACCGATTTATTTATATACCGCATTACTTTAATTTTGTTGTGACAAAAAGAAATGTAGAGCGTTCCTTCTAAATTAGGTCATCGCAGATTCGTAGAGGTATGGAAGTATAAACTGAATGAAAAGGATTTTTTAATTGGTTAATATACTTTATCAAAAGTACCTTATCAAATTAAATCATTTCAAAAAATGTACCTAATACGACCGAATATATTTTTGATGCGTGACCCTAATCGAACCCGCTAACTATCGCGAATAGGTACGTAAGACGTGCTATGCTACTCCATCGAGTTAAAAATTTATGTTAGCTTTGAGATTCTGTAACTTTTTGCTGACTGATAAATAGTTAGAATTATAAAAGTTAAGTAGGCTTAAAGTTCACTTTTATGGCTTTAATTTAACAATATTTTTTAAAATATTTCGTCAAATTCAATGTTATGTTGCTAATAAATCGAAATATCTTACGAATAGGTGTTATTGTGGATGTAATTACATTAACGTAAACAATAAAATATGTATCACCCATCCACAAAATCAGAAAATGAAAACGACAGAAACCATTCCTAATCCGACAACTGATATTCAACGTGGTGGCGCTGCTGTCGCTCCGTCGCGTTATAAATACCGTTATCGCTAACTTCACTCCCTAGTTCTCAAAGACGCAATAGTGATGTTTTGTCTAATTAACACGAAAAAGTGGGACAGTGGATTTCCATTTAAATAAGTTTTAGTGCACCCAGAAAGTACTATTTTTAATGGGGATGTTGCCTGGGTCAAAAAGCAAGAGTTTTAATTAGTCCGTCAGTTAACTTATAAAAAAATACTCTACACGTATTTTTCACTTTTTCAAACTAATGAAAATTTAAAGAGATAAAGCGCCCCAAAGTTCATAAGAAGAAGCCCGTGACGTCAACGCTTGCTTAAAAATGCCGCACGTTGTGACGTCGTGCGCAACTTCAACGCACCATAACTATGTAATTATTTGTTAGATTGACAAATAAAAATATATGTGTCCAATATTTTTTGATATTAAACATTACGGACTAAAAAAATTTTTTTAGGCAACTAGCCTATTGTCGGACTTAACGCCTTTCAGCTCTCTCTGCCACTGGTTGATTTCTAAGTTACAAAACGTAATCGTTACCAAAGAAGCTGTTACCTACTTTACATTAACAAAGAAAAGTAATGGTGAATTTACTGAAGAAAAAACAATTATTTACAAAATAAATTACACCAAGTGGTTGCCTGTCTCATTATTTGATTTAATCATTATTAATGGTAAATAACAATCAAGTAAACTAATTTTACACGTAATGACAATCAAGTCTCAGTTATCCAACATTTAAGTCCTGCAGAAACCTAATACCGATATTGTTCGTTACTGCATCACTAGGCGGGCGGGGCACAAAATAACGTTATCGTCGTAGCGGTTTCATTGCTTGCGTTTCGTCGCCGCTCTGCGTTCGCTCATTCGCCACGGGCCGCGCGCGACTTCCGAGACCAACTGAGATCGATGTATAGCTAGTGGGAAACACTGTTTGTGAAGCGTCGAATGAACCAAACCGTACGCAAATTGCGCCGAAACTAATAAGTTGTTAATCAAAGTGATAACCTGTGTTAAAAAGTGGAAATTTCACAACATCACAGTGTCGTTGATAGCTGTAATCAGTTATTAAATCGCAAGGTATGGTAATATAATAATCACGTCATACTTGTTACGATTATTAGCTAATTAAGTCCAATTTGAGTTGATGTATTAGATCGCGTTATATTATTTGTCAAACAATTTATTAAAATATTCTTTGGATGTGGGATTCGTCCTTAGCATTTGCGATTTGTGTGGGAATTCGGTCAACATGACGTCACTAGGACTGATTTATAAACATAAAACTTTTGGATCATCCAGCAGCCGGGAATACAAGGTCATTACTCGGCATTTATGTAGTAAACATGAATTGGCAAACGTTTTAAAAGCTCTATTTATAATGTCACTATCACTGTTTTGTTGTGGCAGCGGGGGACCCGCCCTGCCCGCGGAGGCCGCTCCGCGAACTTGCACTGCATTCCAATTAAATCATTAGCTCTATTGTCACACCTAACTCCACTAATTCCATATCAAACACAGTCTATGCTAATTATACCTTACTTCTGTTGTAACTCCACCCTTATCAAACTTATTATTATTTATTCACAATAAAAACAATTTTACTTTACACTGTTGTTCTGCTAATCTGCTATTGAATTTAAGTACATTCTGATAGATTGTCAAATGTTTTTAACTTTATTATTTTTATTACACTTTTTCTTTTGTTTTTACTTTGTTGTTTTAATAATTAACTAGAGGTACAGAAGAGATGTTCTTTTGTTATTAATTTGGTTTAAATGTTATATCATAATAGTGTAACTTGAATTCATAATATTGATTATTGCTTACATCCTCATCTAAGCGTTGTTATGTGAAGCACTTTTAATTTCTATTTTTCATTCTACACTCAAGCGAATATAATTGATTTATCAGAAATATAATTATTACAACAAGAATTATTAAGGATTAGGTAATCTACAGTGGTTTAATTTCGTCCTCTGTCTCATATGGACACACCATGTACACTCCAGAATTACATAACACAGTGATTGCATCATATGCATGCCTCAATAACCTAGATTCAACACGATGGATATATAAAATGTATGTAAATTCCATTAATTCAGGCACACATTTTCAAATGTGTTTTGCAAACTGATTTGAGCAGATAACTCAAATAATCTATGTAATTCATCTTGTCACAGTGTTATACACAAAAGAAAAAATACAAATCTGAAATAGGTACTAACAATTGAAGAATTAGGTGTTAATTTCCTTTATGTGCTTGTGGAAGCTCAAAGACGTCATGAAATAAGTAATCAGACCAAATCTGAGGTGGCCGATATGATACATGATAGAATTTCTTAAAAATACCCCTTGTGATAGGCTATAACTTAATAAAAAAATATGATATTTGTTTAATATTATAAGAATAATTCTATTAAGTAGCTTATTAAATAAAAAGCTATGCAACTAAACAGCTGTTAAAATTTAAATATACACCAATTTTAAGCTGTTCTTGGAAGTCAGCATCGGAGGTTTTTAAGAATCAAAAGCATTCTGATAATGACAACAATGATGAAATTATTAAATTCTTATTTTTTATTTTTAAGTTAAACATGCAAATTAGATAAAATTGATGAAACTATGGTAGAAGTCCTAGTCTTGTTGTGTGTTTTATCTTTACCAAAATCCATTTAAATGCAAAATCATCTCTTTAACATTTTCTGAAATAGCTGAATCAATATTGATTTGTTTGGATAGATTTGAACTTTGAAAACATAAGCAAGCCTTTTAAAAAAATAAGTAGATAGAAACAGGAAAAGGAAGTTTGTATGATGATATCATCCACCAATTTAAATAATATTAAAATTTATGTTTCTGCTCTGGTAATAAATCGAGTTTCCGAATAGTTACCGCATTTATGATACAAGATGCGTGATAGACACTGTGACAGATGGAACCGCACGCGCGTGAAGCCTCAGGCAGACAAGCTAATCTTTGAATCGCCCAAGAGATCTATTCGCCTTCTAACCAACATTTTTATTCTAGTCTCCAATAAAAGCGCTGTTGGTTTATCAAATTCTCTGTCATGTTGTTATATCCACTTTATTTGCTCAGTGTGTCTGTTAGGACGTGCTCGTGACCTTGAGGCTTGTCATTAAGCTGCACTGCGCGATATTTCTCTATTTTTGCCTGATTATGAATCATCTACCGCTAAAGGAGTAAATGTGGCGCTTACGTCAGATTTTTATTTTATTGTACTTGACGATTGGCGAAGAATACCAGACGTGCGTAGGAGTTGATGCGGTTTCAAGATCATACACTCAAAACATTACAAAATTACATGCTAATGTCCCAATTACAAAATGTGTCATGAACAATATTCCTTTTAAAAACAATCGAAGAGTTCAAGTGGAAACTTGCACTTACAAATTTTCCGTTTGAACAAATGAAATCAACAGTAATTGCATATGCTAACAAGTTATTTAAGATCGGAGCTAAACAGCGCGTGGGTGTTGAATATAGTCATCTACTAATAAAGAGGAGCCTTTGAATCACCTTCAGAATTAATGCATGCTCCTCTGCCGTGGCTTCGACGTTGACCATACGTACCTACCCAACTCATTTACACTAACATTGTCTGCTTATGTGTGCAAAAGCGAAATTATTACATAAGAGTAATACACATTACAGTTGATACAGACGCTGAATTGAAAGTGAATTTCTTACAGCAGCTACTAAACATACCTACCTACTCACCAATTCAAATGATTATGTTAACAGTTACACAGTATCGACGGCAAATTACCTACTCAAATCTACTTAAAAACATATTTTTTCTGGTCGAGTAAATAGGGCGTGTATAGGTATAGTCTACCATTCATAGTTTAGTAACGTATTGTCAGTTGTAATGCTGGTCTCTACAACCGCTTAATGGTAAAGTCATTATTTGCTCGCCGTTAGAATAATGTCCACAATTTGTGAACTATGCTTGTGCCGCGGCCCGCGATACCAAAAAGAGTTAAACGTCTCCGACATAAAAGTAAACCACAGTCAGGTTTTTGGCAAGGTGTTGCCGAATAATTACTGGTCTTATTGCATATTATCTCCGATACAATTTTTGCAATAAAACCAGTTTTCGCTTACGTATACCTATTCTGTTTATTTTTTTGCTTGTGGATTTGTTTTATTTTTTATTATGTTGATGTTCAGTTTTGCTTGGCGACTGTGACATTGCGGTTGCGACTGAGTTACGATTACTAGTATCACTGCTGTGTTGTAGACGTGTTTGTAGAATAGTGCTGTATTTTGAGAGTGTGGTGTTGATTTGCAGTTCGGAGAGGTCGAAGGTCCGCGTGTCGTTCTACCAAGGGGCGCGACCGCAGTGCGTGTCCCCGCCGCCGAATCAGCAGGATTCGCACGTGTTATACGCGGCCTTGCTGTCAGCAGCTGCCAACGTAGACATGACCGACCACGCTATGTACAACAGACAGATCAGGTAAGAACTCAGTCATATACTAACTTTAGAGGACATTGCAGTCATGGAGCAATCTTGTCTGGTAGGAAATATGATTAAATTCTAAGTGAACGTTGTCCTCATCGATCTGATTCAGCCATGTCAGATTCCTGTGGTTATTCACAAAGGAACCATCAAGGCTGTGAATTAAACAATGAGTAAAGAGGTTCAAGATAGCTCACGTCTAGAGATTGAACCCGAATGAAACATTTACATCTGATGGCATTAAGAAGTGAAATTCCCTGTCAGCTTCTGTATTCCAAAAATCATACAACTCAGCCTTCAAGACACGTGAATCTTCTTGTTCTTCTTGACAAGTATTCTACACCATAGATCGCATCTGCTGCACCTCTCGGCTCAAGAGAGATTGTTATCAAGACCATGCTCCTGCAATGTAATCCCATATTTTCTCCAAACAGATGGTTCACAAGCTCTGAAGCTATGCTCAATATGATGTAGAGTTGGAAGATCATGCTTGAAATGGTAGCAACTATGGCGCAATATGACCTGCTTCCAGCAATTTATTTTCCTCTATATTTTTATGGAGACCTTCAAACTTTTATATGCATAGTTTAAATAGCGGGACTCTATAAAAATAGATTCATCCGGTCATAAGAAATTAAAATCATTTCGTGTCGGTTCTAGCATTGAACTTGCAATGATTGCGTGATATATTATGTTGTATCGTGCAAACTCTGGTGGTTAGTGCTATGCGTGATGCGGCACCGTTCTAAACGTCCGCACTCATGCATGTGTTAATTGAGAGTAGTTTTCGTCATTCATTCCACGTGCTGCAAAAGTGGAAAGTTCGACACTCGGTGACGTTGATCCCAAGAGCTTTGATCTAACGGTAATAAATTCTGCAGTCTCGCATGATGCGCTTCACTGCACTCTCACAAATTGCATCCCAGTTTTCTCCCGTCCGACTACTGTACGTATTACCACAGTATTACGTAATAAATAAAATAAATACATGCATCTTTTTATCTGTTTGCTAAATCACTGTGTGTTGCATGCAATCTAGATAAGTCACTCATTGGCCGATAACGCTTTGCAACAAAAAAATATGGACTTGATAACATCTAAATCGAGCTGCGTCTACTCAGCAGTTTTATTACAGCTCTAATAGGCACATGTTTGAGAACATAACACTTTTTAGTATCAATACGCCTAGTCGCTAATATTGAAGTCTTTCTGTGATTATCTCGTGGTTAGTAGATCGTTATGTCATCGGCAAGTTGCAATATTCGTCACTTTATAGACGGCGTTGTTTATTTGCAGGCGCTCGGTATTTTTCCGAAAACACATTTTACAGATGTTGATGCCGATTGTGATGATTCCGTCATCTGTCTATATTACGGTATTCATGGTCAATATAATTATAACATAATTCTTCTGTTTCACAAAGAAAGATAATACATAATAGAAGTTAGCGATTTATCAGATAGTTTTCAGTGCAATGACCATTGACCTCAAAGATTAAGAATTATTTTTACATTGGACGTCTTAAGTTTTTGATGTATCAGTGAGGTCTATACTTCTATATTTTTTACGAGAAGAAAGTTTCAAAATAGTAAGAGTACCTAACATCGCAACGCAATTTAATTATCTACAAATGAAAAACAGCTTATATCTAGCTGTTTAGGGGATCTTATTTATCTTTGTTTTATTTAATAAACATAACTAAATACAATGCTATTTATTCTATTGTTTGAAGTAATGTGACTAGGTCGACTAAATATCATTAAAACACCTTCAGCGACGATATTGCCTTGGCTACGGTTTATGATCGGCTATAAAACCCGCCAAACGTACCTACACAGATCTACAATGTTCGTGGAACCTTGTTTAGGTCATACGTAGATTGTTGTGGGCATACAATGTCATCTCTTCCCATTTAAATTTCAATGTATGAAAAGCGTTGTGGGTGCGCTGCACGTTGATTAGGAACTATTTCGAGGTTCGGCGTAAAATCCGTATCATTTATCAGATTTAGATACCTACACAATATAAAGTAAGTAGCCAACATCTGAATACGATAAGTGACTGACGTCCACAGATAGGAATACATGCATTTCAAGTGGTTTCTCGTATTCAAATTCATGAAGGTCAAGCCTGGTTACCATCAGCTAGCACTTCTGTGTAAGTGAGCAGGAAAACGCGAGAAATAATTTTGCATTGGAAAGCATAATCTACTTTTCAATAAGAATCACAATATAACACGAGCCGGAAGATATTATTTCAAACCTACCTGACCCCCACTTGTTAACGCCTTTAGTTATTTCAATACTAATACGTGTTGTTAGTTATCTATCACATTTAAATTAAAAAATACGTAAAAACGCATCAAGAGGTGTTTAGACTTTCAAAAGCAAATTCCTTTATGAGAAAAACGCGCTTCAAATACAGCCTGTTCTACCGCCACTTCAGAAAACCATATTAGCTGCTACTAGAAATAAATTTTCCATCTCATTAAGCTACAAATATTGAGCTACTAGCGGCCGCCCGGCCCGCGACTTCGTACGTGTGAATCCCATTTAGGGGTGGAGTTTTGTAAAATCCGTTTTTAGTGAGGTTAATGAGTGAACCTACGTTCTAAAAGGTAAAATTTGATACTCCTAGCACTTGTAGTTTCTGAGATTTCGTGATGAGTGAGTGAGTCAGTCAGTCAATCAGTGACCTTTTGCTTTTATAAATATAGATTAGTGAGCGATTGATGTATTTTCCAGTACGGAGAGCGGATGGGACAATCCGTTCCGCCCAGACGGCGATCTCAGCCGCGAAGCCGACGAAATTGTGTCTCTGATCAAGGGCGGGAAGCCCATCACGCCCACGCCCACAGCTGCGCCGCAGCTACCCGTCTGCGAGGAGATGGAGGAGAAGACTCATGACAACAACGTCACCGTAAGTACCAACGTTGGAGCATCAAGTGTTACCAGTTGTAAAGTATAACCACGCTTCTTCTTCCTCGGTCCCTCACTGATGAGGATCGCGACCACAGATAGTGTTCCTCCACAGACTGCGGTCATAAGCTGTGAGGACCGCACGATGCAAGATGAGGGTTTTCGCGAATGAAAGATCCGCTAGATGGCGGGACGTGGATGTGGGGTCTGACTGCTGCGTGATTGGTGGATTTTGACATATCTGTCAATGTCATGTCAAAAATAACCAATCATGCAGCATTTGGACCTCGCGTCTACGTATTGCCATCTGGCGGATTTTTCATTCGCCAAATCCCTCATTGATGATATAACCACGCTGCTATATCATCAATTGAAGCTACCAACCAGCCACCGTTGATGCAATTGCTATCAAACACGGCAGCTCCTTCTCTGTGAGAAGACTCATGACAACAACGTCACCGTAAGTACCGACGTTGTAGCATCAAGTGATACCAGTTGTAGAGTATAACCACGCTGCTATATCATCAATTGAAGCTAGCAACCAGCCACCTTTGATGCAATTGCCATCAAACCCTGCAGCTCCTCTGTGAGAAGACTCATGACAACAACGTCACCGTAAGTACCAACGTTGTAGCATCAAGTGAGACCAGCTGTAGAGTAAGAACCACGCTGAAATATCATCAATTGAAGCTAGCAACCAACCATTGATGCAATTGCCATCAAACTCTGCAGCTCCTTCTCTGTGCGAATACTCATGACAACAACGTCACCGTAAGTACCAACGTTGTAGCATCAAGTGATACCAGCTGTAGAGTAAGAACCACGCTGAAATATCATCAATTGAAGCTAGCAACCAGGCACCATTGATGCAATTACCATCAAACTCTGCAGCTCCTTCTCTGTGAGAAGACTCATGACAACAACGTCACCGTAAGTACCAACGTTGTAGCATCAAGTGATAACAGTTGTAGAGTATAACCACGCTGAAATATCATCAATTGAAGCTAGCAACCAGCCACCATTGATGCAAATGCCATCAAACTCTGCAGCTCCTTCCCTGTGCGAAGACTCATGACAACAACGTCACCGTAAGTACCAACGTTGTAGCATCAAGTAATACCAGCTGTAGAGTAAGAACCACGCTGAAATATCATCAATTGAAGCTAGCAACCAGCAACTATTGATGCAATTGCCATCTTACACTGCAGTTCCTTCTCTGTGCGAAGACTCATGACAACAACGTCACCGTAAGTACCAACGTTGTAGCATCAAGTGATACCAGTTGTAGAGTAAGAACCACGCTGAAATATCATCAATTGAAGCTAGCAACCAGCCACCATTGATGCAATTGCCATCAAACTCTGCAGCTCCTTCTCTGTGAGAAGACTCATGACAACAACGTCACCGTAAGTACCAACGTTGTAGCATCAAGTGATACCAGTTGTAGAGTATAACCACGCTGCTATATCATCAATTGAAGCTAGCAACCAGCCACCTTTGATGCAATTGCCATCAAACCCTGCAGCTCCTCTGTGAGAAGACTCATGACAACAACGTCACCGTAAGTACCAACGTTGTAGCATCAAGTGAGACCAGCTGTAGAGTAAGAACCACGCTGAAATATCATCAATTGAAGCTAGCAACCAGCCACTATTGATGCAATTGCCATCAAACTCTGCAGCTCCTTCTCTGTGCGAAGACTCATGACAACAACGTCACCGTAAGTACCAACGTTGTAGCATCAAGTGAGACCAGCTGTAGAGTAAGAACCACGCTGAAATATCATCAATTGAAGCTAGCAACCAACCATTGATGCAATTGCCATCAAACTCTGCAGCTCCTTCTCTGTGCGAATACTCATGACAACAACGTCACCGTAAGTACCAACGTTGTAGCATCAAGTGATACCAGTTGTAGAGTATAACCACGCTGCTATATCATCAATTGAAGCTAGCAACCAGCCACCATTGATGCAATTGCCATCAAACTCTGCAGCTCCTTCTCTGAGTGGATTTGGAGGAGATTTACTATGCATATCACCGTAAGTGCAGCATGAGTCGCAGCAGCCTGTTAAAAGAATCATATTATAAAATGTAAGTTACTACTTAAATCATCAATTGAAGCAGATCCTAGACCGCCAGCAGCCTCCTTTGATACAAGTAGTACCACCAGACATTGCAGCTCCGTTTCTGAGAGAAGATGGAGATGGAGAAAGGCCATGATATCCACTGACGCTGTTAAGGACACCACCAGGAGTCGCAGCAGCCTGTCAAAAGAATCATAAAATGTAAGTTGCTTCATTATCTATTGAAGCAGTTTCACAGCAGCAGTCACCTTTGATACAATTACTATCAGACACTGCAGCAGCTTCTATTTCAGGATATAGAAGAGATTTACTACGATAATAATATCTGCGTAATTAGATGCAGTATTATACTCGGCGCAAAAACTCGTGGCAAGCAGTGTAACAATAAAACAGTGTAGATATAATATCACGTTTTCTTTCGCACTCACACTGGTTACGGGTTACGTCACACAGAGGCAGACATTACGTTGTTTATAATAAGCAATAATAATAAAATATTAGCGAGTGTGTATCTCTGTTTCGAAAATTACTTATGGCCCCGCTTGCCACGAGTTTTTGGGCCGAGTATAATACGCTAGTATAAAACTTTGACATCACCTGACATGCACGTGAATCCATACTTACATATTTATACATAAGACGCCATAATACTTCGCTAGATGTGCCGTAGTCTGTACCTGCTGATAAACATTAGTGTCGTTGGTCAAGGCAACCAATAAATATGTCTGTAAGTACTGATTCTAATGGGAAACAGCTATCTTCGGGATTGGATTAGCTACAGAGGTCGGCAGTCATGTGATGAGCCATTTGAGACCCGCCCATCATTTGAAGTAAATACCAAAGTTCATACCCGCATCTATGTTACGCTAGAAAAAGTGCTTTGCTGACCTAATTACAGTTAGGCCCAGAACAGACGGTGAAACGCAACTGCAACGAAACTGCAACTTCTAGTTACTTTTGAGTTGCATCTAAGTTTCTGCCATAGATTCCGTCGAGACCACACATGACGCGACCAGTTTGAAACCGGTTTAGATGCAACTCAAAAGTAACTAGAAGTTACAGTTTCGTTGCAATTGCGTTTCACCGTGTGTTCTGGGCCTTAGTGCCCGATAACATTAGAAAGTTAACGAATATTGAACTACAACTGGGTGATTTGTCCAAAGGCCAATTCTCCGCCGTCGCCGCAGACGAAAGTGGCGAGTCCAGTGCAGCAGAGTACGCCGAAGGCGATGAACGGCACGAAGAACGGCGCAGCAGTGCCCGAGGCACGCGCCGGGCAGGTCGAGGTCCAGCGCTCGCCGCCGCAGGAGCCGCAGCAGCCGGAACACGTCACTATCAAGAAGAAGCCCAAGTGCAAGTGCTGCGTCGTCCAGTAAGGCCACATAGCCCCCCCCCCCACGCTTCACACCGGTAACACGCTATGCCTCCAGCATAATACTGCCAAACGTATGCTGCATCTATTGGACGTCTTTTGACTCTTCTCTTTTGAAATTCGAATGCGATCTTTTTTTTCATCATTCGTGATTGAACCGATATCGCCATTCGAATGAAACTATTATTATGTAGTGTGTTTTAAACATTTCATTGATTTACAATGAAGTTAACTTTTTATTGATATATGACGTCATACCTACATAAGATACTTTATGATGAAAAACAACTTATTTACAGTTCATACAAAACATGCTGTTGTCATCACTGTTTTGTCATAAATATTTCCTTTTTCGTATGTAAGCAATAGTTTAAGGATTTTCTAATATACTATACGTATTATGTTGGAGTATGTCTAATATTTTGATGCAGTATTTTGTTAGGCAGTAAACTTTTTCGGTGTTTACACGGTGCTGTTTCATTTTCGAGCTATTCTACGTTCGTGAGTCTACAGGTCGATTTTCTGAGATGGACACCAATAGCTATGTTATGTAGAGAAAAGTTTGATATGAGCTCGTCTCTGAATACTTTTCTCTGTAGCTAACAATTCGGCCATCTCAAACAGTCACCCTGTATGTAGAAATTTATAATAGTCCAGAATATCTGTGTTCATTGTGCTATTTACATAAAAGTCTGGCTCGTACGTTTGTACTACTTAACGAGTAGTGTTTCGTTGAATAACTTACATCTATTTCGAAGTTCCGTTTTGAATTCTGTTAAGATTGTTTTTTGATAATTTTATAAGCTAAGTTTTTATTGAACTTTTTAATAGGGTACAAACTTAAAGTATTTTTGTTTAGCTAGTCTGAGGGAAATGTTTTGGACGTTATAATATTTCAGATTTGGACAAAAGTATTTCGGATAAAGATGACACGCGCGGTACAGTGCAAGTGATGTTAAGTAACTTGATTTGTTATCCTAGAGAATCTCGGCACGGCTGCGGCAAGAATGATAAGAGCTTGCTATTTAAGAGAGATTATGAAAATGCTCTAATTTATCATAATAAAATTTTAAAATGTGACAAAAATAAAACAGTTCTGCTCATTTCAAAAGGAAACATGTCATGACCTTGGAATCATGTAATAATTTATTTAATAGCTGTTACTTTAAAGTTGAATCTGTGTTGAATAATATTTATTGACAATTTATATGTATATTTTTATATCTTTATTTATACAAAAGTATTATAAAATCACACAGTAAATCATAATATTGGAAATGTCAGATGTTTATGATCTGTGGGACTACTCTTGATCATATAAATTGGATTACGAATGCTAGTTCCTTGTAGACAATTAATCGTTTCAGTAGTTGTTAGTAATAATTCGTAATAGTAGTTATCCATTATCCTGTGGTCGATCTCCTGTTTTCAATTATATTATTATTATATACTTTAAACACAATAAGCTATGTCTTTGTGTTTGCTCATCATCCGTCTATTTTCATATCAGTAGTTCCACAGAAAAATGTGATTACTTGTAAACTGTTACTACCTACTGTTGTTAGTTTTTAACCTAGAACTCCTATAGCCACGCTTGCGTCCAATACTGTATACACACTAGTTGTGGCATACTACGAGATTGTCGCTAATCAGTTCATGAAATAATCAAAACAAGTCGATAAATACTTTTGATAAAATTATAGAATAAGACTGTATTTTTTTTTGGGTATAAATTTGTTTAGCGAGGTAACGGGAAATAATTTTGTGCAACTGGTTAGTGACAATACACCACCATCAACAAAATCTGCTGCCAGATGTTATATATTTGCTGATGGAGGATCTAGATTGCAAGCCATTTTATGTGCATGACAAACTTCTATATAATTGAAGGATAGTTAATAAAATATGTTTAAAATATTAATTGGCTATTTTCCTTGAAATCCATCTAATATAATTAAAGGGTTTTGTATCGCTCGAATGAAGTATATTGATGGGATAGCAGAACAACAACCAGGGATTAATTACCATGAGATGACGGACCGGAGATCCAAGAAAGGATTAGGCAACTAGAAGTGCTCTTTTGAAAGAAATAGCATTTGATAAGGTAGATAGGGAATAAGACAGGTCATAGTTAGGATATCTGACGTTTGAATTGTTTTGGAAACGATATTATAATTTGATGTTTACTAGGTTTTGGTATTTGGTAAAGTGGAGGTACCCCTCACGAGCACACAACGATGGGGTTGTAGAGCTTGACCGCTGTCAGCTGACCATGCCTTCATTGTGAGACGTGTGAGGAAACGACCAAAATTATCACCTTCCGACCGGCTTATTGACCGGGCTACCACATGTCCAAATTCGACTATTTCTTTCATCATAAACCTAGATTGTCGCGGTCAAGCTCTAGTACAGTTTGTGCACGCCTAATTGATGCGAATGATATACGGAATAGTGGCGTAGATCCAACTAGGATAGCTTGTTGTATATACTTTTGTATAATCCACATCCAGCTGGTTGCTTTAGTCAATCTGATAAAAAATCGTTCCGTAACTATCATTGATTCCATGTAAGCACTAACGATTGAATGAGATAGACATATGCACTAGACCATTAGGCTTCTACGATACTTGCAAGCGTCCGTTCTGCGATAGATCACCACTGCATTAGAGAAGGAGGTATTCACTATTAATTTTCTTTCTACGGAGTTGGACGATAATGCTTTTCCAAGAAGTCTTACATTTAAAATCTCATTTTACATTCTTACGTATTTCTAGAACTTATACTGCTTGTTAATTAATGTCTTGTTATTTTTTATTATTATTTTACGACAAATAGGTCGTGCAACAATTACAGTGTGTTTATTTTGGGCACAAAATTATTGTCGTAATGTGGGAGTCGTCATACAATTAATAAAGTTGTCTTACTACTCATAATTTTGAGTTGTTATTATTTCTGGTGCTAATTATATCGATTTTGGTATTCCCATTACCCATTTGGTTTTCCAGTACTTTAAGGAAAATAATACGTTTTTATTAAGTATACCGATAACAATTTTATTATTTTTACCTATGTAGGTAGATGTATGTCAATTATACTACTGACTGTTAAACATTTTTAATTTATTTAGAGCACACCATCATAATATGCATAAATAGTATCACGACTCCCGTGAACATAATAATGTTATGTATTTGTATGTAATTATGTAAAGTATCAATAGTAATGTCTATATGTTAATATGTGCTGTATACATTCTATAAAATTGATGTGGTCGTTAAAATATGTTTCTTAATAAAGTGTTTTATTTTTAAGTAAAATACTGTCATTAAGGGACTATATTTTAAATAGGTAGTTGTTATTATACCACCCTTGATGTACGATCTTCAATGATTAAAAAATAGATGAAATTTATGTACTTTATAATCAGTAATCGATTTGACGTGAAATATGTTCTTATTTCCAATGTTTTAAATACAATGTATCGCAAACAAGTAGCTGTATGTGTAATTAAAACTAAAATGACATTATATTTGTATTAAATATTTACTTTCTATTTATTATTGTCAATGAATATGTACAAATCAATTACATTGTAATTATTTATATTAAATCTTTGAAGGCGTTTCGAGCGTTATTAAATTTATCCTCCCAAAATAATAAAACACTATTTTACTGGTTAGTGTTCGCGACTTGCCTGGGCAGATTATTACTTTAGACTATGTATTTCTTCCATTATGGTTTCATCTGTCTACATCCATACCGTTGCCATCCAAATGATTAAACCGTCATATCTCTGAATCTGTTTTTATGTATAATATTTGGACTATAATTACTAGAAGTATTTTCCCCAACAGGCAGACAGTTACAAATCCTTGCCTTTTTTAGGGTAGGTTGCAAAGCCGCAATGACCCAAACTTCATAATTCACTAACATTATATCCTATAGTGGGAGCATACGCTGACAAACTATCAGCTTTTATAAAATGACGTAGGTCTGGCGGGCCAACGCGGGGAGGTGCGCGGGTGAGTGCAAGGAGAGGCATTCCAGCAAGGTGCGCAGTTAACTCACCGGGTTGTAGCGCCTCACTCATAAAACAGTTCATTTGTATGCATTTTGGTATAATATGGAAAAGAGAAGTGAGGAGTGATTCAATAAAATAAAAACAAAATAGTTTATTACAATGTTTATTAAAAAACATAACCTAGGGGTATTCACACGGCTAACAAATGAAAAATGTGGAGGTAACTTAATAATTTTAATAATATTTAATACCTAAGTATAAAAAATTCCAGGATCAGTCATCATTATCTTAACTGTCCGCTTACTTTATAATATTTTATTGATTCTAAGAGCCGATTCATCATAAAAGTTTTAACTGCAGAATAGATTTGTGAAGAATTTATATAAAAACCTTGCTATCTATAATGAACGATTACAAAATTCCACCCATAAGGGGTAAAACGGGGTCAACGCGTACGAAGTCGTGGGCGGTTGCTAGTTTATTATTAAGAGTATAACGGTTAAAAAAATATAATAATTAACAGTATTGAACTTCAATGGCTCGAACTTCTAGTTCAAATAATATAATGCAGTCAAATTAACGATTAACCTGTGAATGGGAGATAACAGCGGAATATTCGTATAGTTATACCGTTATACCATCATTTAGGCGTTCGAGGTTGTCTGAAGTCTCATAAAATCGTGAAACATCACCCTGTATGCAAAACGACGTCACCTCGCCGCACTAAAAGTTCGAGTTACATAATCTACTTAAAATAACTAATATTTCTATAAGTAAGTAAAATAATAACTTTTTGCATAAAAATAAACATGATTATCAAAATCGTTGACAGCATTCTCGAAATAAGTACCTTCGCTGTGTCAATTTGCTGTTTTAATCAATGTAGGTACGTATCTTATTTAAAAAATACTAAATATTTACATATGAATAATAACCTAAACAATTATTTATTAATAATTGTAAAAATATTAAAAATCAGTCGACAATTGATTATGTAATTACAAATCATTTTCATATAAAACGTAGAAATTTTAATGAAATTGTTAATTTCTATTAGATAAATCTAGTGCACTATAGCAAGGTAAGTATAACGAAACACCTAAATAAATAAGCACACATAATTGCGAACGAATTGCACGAAAGTTTATCAAAATTGTATCATCCTAAAAACTAAAACACTCGTGATAAATTATTGCATCGAGTGCATATTACCGAGACCTTTTTTGTAATTAATTTTCGATTAGATTATAATATTATAACTATTTTACATTCGAGAAAAATATTAATTAATTACGTTAATAAACTATGTCCTTTTTATTGTTTAAAAAGTGGCATATCCCTGTACTTCATACAAATTGTCGTGTATCTTTCGCCGAATTATCATTTACTTGTTGTACTTTACTTACTATATTAGGTAACTAAATGCGCATAGTTAAATAAAACTGGTACATCGTTAAAAGTAGTGTTTAAATGTATTATGTTGGTCTATGGAAAATACATTTTGAAAGAAATACTTCGCTTAAAAAAAGGGAAGCTGCAATCAGTCGGGTTTAAGCGAACATAAACAATAAAGATTTTTCATTTTTTGTTAAAAATGTTTTCATGATGATTATGAAATGGAGAGTACCTAAGTAAATATTTTTATTAAAACGTACAATGTGTGTACCCACGTAACATTTACGTAATTTATTACGTACCTGTTGAATAAAAAAAAATATAACGTAGATTTGTCTAATGCTAAATTGCACATTTAATAACCTAGAAAATTACGTCTATGGTTGGTTTTCATTAACTTTCAACTCGACCAGAAATAATTTTGTCACTTTTCCAAAATAAATTACGGTTCAAAATGATATGGCATTAAATATTGTGATGGTTATAACAAAATACGTATTATGCAATATCTCATATTGTCATTTAAAGCACGTTACTTATCAGAAATTTTATAAGTAGTAAAATACATTATAGCCTTAAGATCTTTCTATCATAAGTTCCAATATACAAACATAGCTTAAATATCCAAAAAATCTACGAAACATCGAAAGGTACTGCCAAAAACATTCATAAGTGTATAAATGCTTTGTAAATTTCGTTGTATAAAACGTATAAGAATATAAAATATTTGTACAAAACGGTGGGGGGGTTGTTATACATGAGATATATCGACGGCTTTGTTTAAGATTAGAGACACGTCCATTGGTGGAAAGTTCTGTAGGAGTTTCACGTTGGAAGCAAAATCACCGTTCAGCAAGTTATCTCGTACTAACCTGGTTGATAAATAAAATCAAAATATGAATATAATGTGTAACAATAGTTCTTAAAACTTGTGGCTAATTCAATTATATTCTATACGAGAAAGTTAATAATTATGTATTAACAAAAAGCTGACCAATAGAACCGAGAATTGGATTTCGCAAAGCAAATCATTCTAACGTTAAATGGAGTCTTTAAAGGTGAGTACTCTATGAAATATCTAGCTAGTATATAACCCCAAAAGTCATATTATATTTTAACTGTATTGTACCATTCACAAGAACGTTACATACATTACATAGAAATGCTCTAGTATAACTCACCTTGAGACAGATTGATTTATTAGTATTGAAATGTAAAATAATAAACTAAAATGTAAAAGTAACTTACAATATCATGGCACAGCAGATGTATATGAGGAAACTGAATCTGTTGTTATCTGCAAATAAAGTGTCCCAAATTCTTTCGACGTCGGGCAGCGAGAATTCTTGCGAGAGAAGCAACGTCAGCCATCTGAAATTGAAACAAAAAGAAGGTAAGAAGTTTATTTTAGCATACCTACTTCTTTTAGTTTCTTGTAACTACCTTCATTTCCTTTGAGCCCAATTTTCATTTGAATCAAGGAGTATTTTGTGTGTTATATGTATGTATATGACATAAAGATAAGAAACTCAAACAAATGAATAAAGAAAGCATGAATGCACTTGATGTAAGAAAACTATGAAAAGAAGGTACTGATTTGGATGTCATGAGAAGGAAAACACATGACATGCTTTGTCCTTCCGTTCAGTTTCCACCAGAAATGTACGAGGATGCGTAAAAATGAAAATATTTTTATTATAAACACTTTTAAATTACAAAATATGTGCAGCTCTCGTAAAAGGTTAACTTGTGTAACGTGAGTCAGACTCCTTCCTAAAAACATGGACTAAGTCAGTGTTTAGGTGAATACAATAAAAGAGAATAGAATCGGTTACCTCGCTTCGGTTAATGAAGCGATTCTATTGGTTCTTTACAAACACATCCCTCGCTACACATCCTCGCACATCTCTGGTGGAAACGCAGCCTAGTCCTTCCGTAGGGTCATTAGTCAATTGATGAATTGTTGGATAAAGCGTGAGAGATGATCTAGTCTAGCAAATGCACCCCTTTAGGGAAGGATTATCTAGCTAAAAATTCTTTAAATAAAATCTGAATGGCCTAGTTAGATTGGGAGAAAGAAGAAAAGATGGCCAATCAATCAATAAAGGAGTAGGTATAGATAGTGCCACCCACGAAGACGCGGCCCACCATTTTTTGGTCGAGGGAAGCGCGAGGTGCGGGGAGTTTAATCCAAGCAATTCGAGCGTCTTTATTGTAATATTTGTAATGTGCGTGTGTACTCATGGATAATTAGCGTGTACCGATAACACTCAAACATTAGCGGAAGCATGCATACATGAACTATAAACGATTAGGATGAATGGGGCGCGTCTTCGTGGATGGCACAATCTTTACAGATACAATAAATTATCGCGCTATAATAAATGATTGCGCTAATTTGTAATGTCTCCAATTCGTTCGCTTTTCTTTTCCAGTCTACACTCCAGTCACGCTCCATTGTCATTCCAGCTGATGTGCAATTCGGTATCGCGGTAAAGTTCACGCGTAAACAGACGAAATAACGGTTATACAATTTTCATTAAAAGTCCGAACACCATATTATTGTTAAACTAAAACATAGCAAATATTCGTGAAGCGTTTGACTTGTGTGTGAGAAAAAGTAGCTTTCTGTCAGCTTTTACTCAAAAGCGCAGTTGCGCTCCGTTTATGTTACAACTTCGTTTGAACTAGCTGTCAAAACGACACCGCGATACGGATTTGTCAAAGCAGCTGATGTTCGTTCGTCGTCCAGTAGCGTTGCAGTTGAAAATATTTAGCGCAATCAGAGCACTGGTTTTTTACCTAAAACTGTAATATTGCGGGCGCAGCTCCTGCGTTTCCAGCTGGTTCCAAACATCAGGATCGTTCTTCCGGAGGCATTGGCTCAGCTTGCTCATCATGTAGTTGATGCCGCTCTCAGTCTCGTCCAGCGTCCGGATGAAGAAGTCCCGGATCTCCGCCATTAGGTTCGTGAAGCAGAAGAAGCAATCGGCTTCCGCGTGTTCTGAGGAAGATTTGAAAAAAAAAAGGTATTCAGTTACATAGGCCCTTTCCAGGGCACTGATACATGTCCCAAATATAGCTTGCCCTACCACCACTTCGGGACAACATGAGCTGGTGCTGAGAAGAAGTGGCGGAAGAAACTCAGTCACCTTTGTCAGCCTCTTTTCAATCAAATACAGTAATAATAATATAATTGCACGTCCTCCTAGAACCAATTACGGTACTAAAAATATAGAATTCGAGGGTGTGAAAATGTACAATAAATTACCTAATAAAGTGAAAGACGCCAAATCATTGTTTTCCTTTAAAAAATTATTAAAAATATACGTACTAAATGAGATAACAATAAATTAGACATCTGTATTTTTAATTATATACTGTTAACAATAAATTAAACATCTATAACAATTAAATTTTATTAATTAATCTAATACAAATACGTCAAATTCTCTATACACAATTAAAATTTACATTTATTGCATACAACCATATTATTTTTACAATCCATTTAATATGCCGCATCCAATTTACAAAGTTCGCTCAGTGCGCATTACATCCGTGGTTGACTGGCGTGTGGCGACTCGTTATGCTTTGGCTCGAAGTTTTTTGTTGTGTACCGTCACATTATTTTTATTTTTGGTTAATGTTGGTAGTTACCTTGATTTTGTTTGTAATTAGTTGTACACTCACTATGTTTAAATAATTTAAATTGAAATGTTTCTCAGGAAGTGAATTATTGTTAATTCTTATGAGAAATAAAGTTCTTAAACCGTAAACCGTAATTATAACTTACATGGCACGTAATAAATGCGAGCTAGACAGGATTTATAAGTGAATAATTTGTTTCAACCTAAAGACAGTCATCTACCTACTACTGGATAGGTAAACACATATGATAATATGAATGACGATATAGAATCACCCAGTATTACCTATTAGGTATAATACAACAACTCAAGTTTTGACTCAGTTTAGCTCAAAGAACTTAAAAGACTCGAAAAGACTCAGAAGACTCAAAGGACTCGGACTCATGTGACTAACGAGTCTTAGTCTTGAAAATAGACTCATGTCTTGAAATGAAGACTCTAATTAGACTAAAAGACTCGAGTTTCTTACTAAAGCCTGGTCCGTGAGCACGTAGAATTTTGTCCAATGACCCCAAGCTACCCATCCTTATCGTTCGCGCGTAATTATGTTGCTGTCGCGCTCGCACACTCACTGCGGGCGCCCGTCGCACAGTCGCGACAGCAATATAATAACGCGCGAGCGATAAGGATGGGTAGCTTGGGGTCATTGGACAAAATTCTACGTGCTCACGGACCAGGCTTTACCTAGCGTGGTACAGCGTCATCTAGTTCCTGAAGGCAGGACTACTTGGTGTAGTACAACAGCGCCATCTACTTCCTGAAGGCAGGACTACTTGGTGTAGTACAACAGCGCCATCTACTTCCTGAAGGCAGGACTACTTGGTGTAGTACAACAGCGCCATCTACTTCCAGAAGGCAGGACTACTTGGTGTAGTACAACAGCACCATCTAGTAGCTGATGGCAGGACTACTTGGCGTGGTACAATAGCGCCATCTAGTACCTGGTGGCAGGGCTACTTGGCATAGTACAGCGCCATCTAGTACCTGGTGGCAGGACTACTTGGCGTAGTGCAATAGCGCCATCTAGTACCTGGTAGCAGGACTACTTGGCGTGGTACAACAGCGCCATCTAGTTCCTGGTGGCAGGAGTACGCTACACCGCCATCTAGTTCCTGCTGGCAGGACTTCTTGGCGTAGTACAACAGCGCCATCTAGTTCGGCCTACTTGGCATGGTACAGTGCCATCTAGTTCCTGGTGGCAGGACTACTTGGCGTGGTACAACAGCGCAATCTAGTTCCTGGTGGCAGGACTACGCTACACGGTAAAGCGCCATCTAGTACCTGGTGGCAGGACTACTTGGCATGGTACAGTGCCATCTAGTTTCTAGTGGCAGGACTACTTGGTGTGGTACAACATCGCCATCTAGTTCCTGGTGGCAGCAATACTTGACATGGTACAGTGTCATCTAGTTGCTGGTGGCAGGACTACTAGGCATGGTACAGTGCCATCTAGTTCCTGGTAGCAGGCCTACTTGGCGTGGTGCAATAGCGCCATCTAGTACATGGTGGCAGGACTACGCTACACGGTACAGCGTTATCTAGTTCCTGCTGGCAGGACTACTTGGCGTGGTACAGTGCCATCTAGTTCCTGCTGGCAGGACTTCTTGGCGTGGTACAATAGCGCCATCTAGTTCCTGGTGGCAGGCCTACTTGGCATGGTGCAGTGTCATCTAGTTCCTGGTGGCAGGACTACTTGACGTGGTACAACAGCGGCATCTAGTACCTGGTGGCAGGACTACTTGGTGTGGTACAATAGCGCCATCTAGTACCTGGTGGCAGGACTACTTGGCGTGGTACAATAGCGCCATCTAGTACCTGGTGGCAGGACTACTTGGCATGGTGCAGTGTCATCTAGTTCCTGGTGGCAGGACTACGCTACGCGGCGTGGTACAACAGCGCTATCTAGACCTGAATGTCTCCAACTTCCTCATTGGCCCTAGAGCAATTCCAAGTATACCATCAATAAAAGCCTAATTAGAGTCATCAAACCTCTCAGTCATTCAATTAGAGCCATTAGAACTTCATAACTATGAGTTGTTTTCTGTGTGTAAGCTGAGGACACGTGTCCCCAGCTGACACATCTGTATCTTCGTAAATATTTATGCTACGATAATGTATTATACCTCAAAAATTACAGTCGAATCCAAATAGTAGGCTTTCCACTTTTCAAGACTTTAGCTCAAATACTGTTAAAACCACGATCAAAAAACTATGTGCGAGCTGGAGTACCGTGTCTCCAGCTTACACATCTGTATCTTTGTAAATATTTAAGCTACATCAATGTTTTATATCTCATAAATTAAAGTCGAATAAAAAAACCCGACTTCAATTCTTTCAAAGCTTTATCTCGAACCGTTTTCGAACTACGAACCGATATGTATGTGTAAGCTGGTGACACGTAACACACGGTGGATTATTAAAACCGTATAAGTTAGAGTTGCGTTTTAAAGATCAAATAATTCGTTATAATTAAAGTACACACGAGACATAATTTCAAATCTCTAGGCCTCTTAGTTTCAGAATTAAAAGCCAAAAACTATTTTCCCGCCAAATAATTCAAATAATGTGGGTCAACTGCGACGTTGCCGTTCCGTGCGTCCACTAGAGCAGTCGAATTTGAACCTAAAAACTAGTAGCGTTTGAATCATTTTTATTTGTAGTTTAAATCATTTAATTTCGATTATAAGAATTTTAGACTAGGAGCCGGCTGATTTGTGTATTGAGTACCTAATAATAACCTATATTTTATAAATAAATAATAATAAATAATGGTTGAGTCCCGGGAAAGGACGTAGGATAGATTTTATCCCGGTTTTTGAAATATGATAAAGATTTTCATCATCATCATAAATCATCTGAAAATTATAAATAACTTGAAAAAATCGAGTATTCGGGTAGCCCTAGTGATACTCTACCTCTGGGCTTCGGCTTGACAGTACTTTTTGGGAAACCAGAGCCCCGATTACGGTAACATTTAACGTCTACAATCCAGACGCGTTTCTGATTCTGCAATACGATTGGTCAAAACAGCTGACGTACGCTGTTGAACGACCAATCGTATCGAAGAATCGAGAAGCGTGTCTGGATTGTTGACGTTAAAAATTACCGTAATCGGGGCTCTTGTATATGTCGTTATGTTCGCTTATTCTTGTAGTTAATTTTTTTTTTATTTGATTCTTCAACAGAAGAAGAAGAATTCAATGAGGGTTTTCGCGATTGGAAAATCCGCCAGATGGCAATACGTAGACGCGAGGTCCAAATGCTGCATGATTGGTTATTTTTGACATGACATTGACAGATATGTCAAAATCCACCAATAACGCAGCATTTGGACCTCGCGTCTACTTATTGCCATCTGGCGGATTTTTCAATCGCGAAAACCCTCATTGTCAACTGTGTTTGTCATAGAGCAAAATCTGTTTGTAACCATAGAGCAAAATATATATAGTTGTTGCCCATTTTTGCCACTTGACGTAGCAGAATCGTGGGACTTCACGGTATTTAAATAAAAATTAAAGTGGTTGCGTTTAGAAACGCCACAAATATTTGAGCCTTTGGAAACAAGTTCGTTACTTGTATATTAAAATATAATTTTGTTTTACCTAGCTTTTTCTTATTAATAAAATATAGGTTATTAGGTACTCAATACACAAATCAGCCGGCTCCTAGTCTAAAATTCTTATAATCGAAATTAAATGATTTAAACTACAAATAAAAATGATTCAAACGCTACTAGTTTTTAGGTTCAAATTCGACTGCTCTAGTGGACGCACGGAACGGCAACGTCGCAGTCGACCCACATTATTTGAATTATTTGGCGGGAAAATAGTTTTTGGCTTTTAATTCTGAAACTAAGAGGCCTAGAGATTTGAAATTATGTCTCGTGTGTACTTTAATTATAACGAATTATTTGATCTTTAAAACGCAACTCTAACTTATACGGTTTTAATAATCCACCGTGTGTTACGTGTCACCAGCTTACACATACATATCGGTTCGTAGTTCGAAAACGGTTCGAGATAAAGCTTTGAAAGAATTGAAGTCGGGTTTTTTTATTCGACTTTAATTTATGAGATATAAAACATTGATGTAGCTTAAATATTTACAAAGATACAGATGTGTAAGCTGGAGACACGGTACTCCAGCTCGCACATAGTTTTTTGATCGTGGTTTTAACAGTATTTGAGCTAAAGTCTTGAAAAGTGGAAAGCCTACTATTTGGATTCGACTGTAATTTTTGAGGTATAATACATTATCGTAGCATAAATATTTACGAAGATACAGATGTGTCAGCTGGGGACACGTGTCCTCAGCTTACACACAGAAAACAACTCATAGTTATGAAGTTCTAATGGCTCTAATTGAATGACTGAGAGGTTTGATGACTCTAATTAGGCTTTTATTGATGGTATACTTGGAATTGCTCTAGGGCCAATGAGGAAGTTGGAGACATTCAGGTCTATCTAGTGCCTGCTGGCAGCTGGCTGGATACAACACCACGTATCGATAGCACTATTTCTCTTAAACATCCACGATTTCACTCACGTAAAATGTGAAAACATCTCCGAGTTCAAATTTGCGTGCCAATAAGTGCTAACGAACTGACAAATAGTTGGAAAAAAAAAGGTTGTTTGACATGACGGCGACGGCATCACGCATCTCTTTTTATCATACAGTGTTGATGCTAATGACATCTCCCTCGCTCAGTTCTTTGTTGCTCTATTCCGCTAGGTATATTAACTTTATGATTGTAAGTAATTTAAGATTTGGCTCTCAATGGGTTTATTAGGTAGAGTATTTGCTAAAAGTAATATCAGCTCTGTTATGGCACTGCAACAAAGGCACTTGCGGTTTAATGCTAAAGCCATTCTGTTATGTATGAAGCCTGTATAGGCCCAAATAGATATTGAAACCGCAAACTCCACGATTTAATGTCACAATACGTAATGTCGCAGCAGCGCGAAGGTCAAGCCATTAAGTTCCGTATGCCGTGGGCCTAAAGTGCATAGTTGATTGTCTTTATTCAGTGTAACATGTCTATTTGTACTTAACGTAAATACGTAGCTCATGTGCAGTCTGATCTTCACTTCTATATCGTAAATTCTTATAAGATCTAGGCAATGTCAGAAACAGCCTAAATTGCTCTCTGCCTCTCTCTGTTCCAATTATGCATCACGAATTGTATAGTGAAAGTTATGTTTTCGGAGTCTACAGATCCCACAGAAGACATTATATTTGTTCTAAAATGTAGGTAGGTACATGATGAAATTTTCAGTTAGCATGCAGGATGGGTAACTGCAGAAACACTTTATCCAGCTGTAGACGTCTTTTGATAGAAAAGGGTGTCCTTTTTTCCTTCCTTTTTTTAAGGACTCAACTAAACACAGATTTGCTGCTTTTCTGACGACATGATGCGTGTGATTCAACAGTTCTGTACTACATAGTTATGTTCATTTAACTCACGTCTGTTTTCTTTGTCCGCATCACTGGCGAAGGTGTGGTAGATCGGGCCGATGATCTCGTTCATGCCTTGCACGTATCCTTGGCCGGGGTTGAGCTTAGCGTAGAGGAAGAGCAGTCGTTCCACCACCTCCCAGTGAGCCTCGCGACCCTCGTGCAACGGCGCGTAGTCGCCTGACGCACTGTCCGAACGACGGATCTCGCTGCTCAGCTGGAAACAAATGACGAAACTAGCTTTTTAAACGTTTCCTAAAAAAACCTTTAATTACTTATCAAAAAATATTGGACAAATTCATTTTTATTTGTCAATCAAACAAGTAATTACGAAGTTATGATGCGTTACAAAGTGCTACACTTACGTACGCCTTGACGGTCACTCTTTCAATTTTGATTATTTAAAAAAAGTGAAAAATACGAGTCGAGTGTATATTTTTGTTTATTCAGAAAACAACAGCTCTTTGTAATATCTATATATATAAAAGAAAGTCGTGTTAGTTACTCCACTTATAACTCAAGAACGGCTGAACCGATTTAGCTGAAAATTGTCAGGGAGGTAGTTTAGAGCCAGGAGAAGGACATAAGATACTTTTTATCCCGTTCGAAATAAAAAAAAGTCTGCTTATTTATTGCCATTAAGGCGGAACAAAGTTCGCCGGGTCAGCTAGTTTTTTATAAATTAACCGACGGACTAATTCAAACTATTCCCTATTCGAACTAACTTTCTTTTGTTAATATTCTTTACGCGGTCCAAGTCAGTAGTTAGCACCTGGGGTATATTTCGGGACTTCTTTCGGTTTTCACCATAAATCCCTAATTTTTAAGTGACCCCTATGTAAACAAAATTCAGTGTTAGCATAGGGGTCACTTAAAAATCAGGGATTGATGGTGAAAACGGGCATTAGTGTCGTAAGATTTTTAACCGCTACTACCCAATGCCCTAACTAGATAAAAGTGAATACGTGAGAGTTGTGAATCCGAAATCACTTGGCTTCGGCGTTTTTGTATTCATTTATGTAGTTACTTCACTCCTCAAAACGATTTAGAAATTAAACAGGTAGAATAGTACTTAATTCCATGTCTTTTTTAGGAAATGGACCAAAATTAACATTGTTTTTATATCAAGCCTAGCAATAAAATTTTCACAACATTTTAGATAACCTACAACAATATTGCAACACTGTATGGACCAAATAGATTTACTATTGCACGTTTTCCCGCATGCACATGAATGTTTATGTACGTAAACCAACAGATATTAAAGTTTAAAATTGCATATCAAAGATCATTCGAATTTCATATACATACAGGGTGGAAACGGTGATCTCACTCGATTTTTCAACTATACAATATATTGAAAAACAGGTTACTAATGCTGAAAGTTACGAGCTCTTTCAAACGGTACGGTAATAAATTACAGAATAAACTGGAACTACCCGAAAATTCAATGTTTCCAACTGATGTTTCCACCCAGTAGGCATGCCCCTCTTTCCCACTGGGCACTTTGGGCACGTGCCCAAGGCCCCGCGAACCAGTGGGCCCCCATCTGCTTAGAAGACCTTTCTCCAGATCAGGGGTCTCCAAGCTTTAAAGCCTTGGGGCCATAAAGCTTTTTTCGGTATGTTGCAAGGGCCATAACAATTTTAATTTTTCTGCCCACATATGCAAACATAGGCTTAGTCTTAAGCTGTCGCGAGCCGGATTGATGGCCGTAGTTTGGAGACCCCTGTTCCAAATCACAAGGGCCCCCCCTTGATTCTTAAGTGCCCAGGGCCCCTAGTAAGTTAAAGACGGCCCTGCCAGTAATATTAATATTATTGAATCCTGTAATTTTTGCACGTCTGCGAGCAGACTAAACACATGATCCTATTTAATATTGTCACCCTGTATTACTGTGTTTTTGGCAAATAAACGTTTTGAATTGAATTGAATTGAATAGGTAGTTATGACCAACTTTATCTAAGGTCAGTATTGAAAAATATTGATATTCACCTTAGATACACCCAGTCCCCTTCTCTCCAAGGTTGCATACGTTAGCACCGATTGCTCAACACGTTTGTGGAGTCGTTTCATGCCATTACTGTTTACCACCTGGAAGTATTGAGTTACTATGAAACCGATATCTCCGATATTACATAATGTAGCCGCACTAAGGAGTAGGAATTATGTTACATAACAGAGACAAAGTAAGGCGTTTTGAGCAGGATATTTATTGTTGTCCGTTTGTAGAACCGCACATGGAAAATTGTATCACAACTGTGTTGGAACAAAACTGATAGTTAGGACCGGGGTTTTCACCTAAGCGGAGAAGTGTCGGGCCGTCAAATTTGACAGCGGCGGCAACGCGGAACGGAGACGAGAAGTATAAATAATGAAATATGATTGGTTATAATTCTTTGCTCTGCTCCACCTTGGTCGAGACCGGGCTTTAGCAATGTCCTGCTCAAAACGTCTTGGCGGATTTACACTGCGAGGAAATTAGCCGAGTCAAGTAAAAAAAAACTGTGGAATGGGGATGAAATTCACTCAGTTTTCATCCCCACCCCACTGTTTCCGCGCAGTGTAAAAGCGGCATCTAATTTGAAAGAGCCCTAGCGGCTTTGTAAATATTTTTTTAATTCTACAGGGTGGAATTTTGTAATGCCACCTGGAGGGAAAGTACTCATAATACTGTAGATAGAAAATTTTACTGAAAGAAAACATTCCTTTATTTTTGAAAAGAAAGATAACTGCATTCAAAGATTTTCGAAAGTTGTTCGATAATTTACTACCATACCATACAATTTTCTCTACAAAATTAAAATACTTTAAGGTTTCATGGTTTTTTTCATTTATCAAGTTTGTTAGAGAGATTTCATCCTTATACCTAACCCTAACGATCGATGCAATAAAAATACGGGGTGTAATTTTTATCAGATTTTAGTTGGTTCGATTTCCGGGTGTGGCAAGCAAATTTTTGGAAATCTTTGAATGCAGTTCTATCTAGAATATTAAGAGAACTTTCCCTCCAGGTGGCATTACAAAATTCCACCCTGTATATGCGATCAGCCATCAGCCTTTATCAGATTGTATTATAATATGTTATGGTATGTCATTGATTATATGAATAAGATTTCAATTAAGCATTTTAAAAATACAGTTACCTTTTCACATGGAAAATCTGTTGCTGACTGGAAGAATGATATTTCTGGGCACAACCTTCTTACATCCTTATCAATTTGGAGAAGGACCTCATTATCCTTAAAGTATGTGCTCCAGGAGCTGTCCGGACTTATATTTAGTGGGTGGTCTGTTGGACCACCAGGCGTCACAATGATTTCATCTGTGGGAAAATAATACCCAAATTAATCTTTATATTGTGATCATAAAGTACCTAACTGTCCACTCTAACTACATTCTCTAGTATTATTTACACATAATATTCATATCCAATAAGTCATATTTTGTATCTAGCAAAAAACAGTGATGTTTACTCTAACTAGTGTTAGGATGTGGTACCACAGGTGGTACATGTGGTAATTTGTTTATTGTTGATAGTAACATCTCAAGTATTAGAATCAGATTTATATTATTATGATGACACTCTACTATAGTAGTTACCGACTACTAAAAGAAAAGAAACTTGCAAAACTTTCATAACAAAATGCTGAAATGAGTAAGTATGAATAGAATATATTAAATGAGGAAGTCAACTAATAAATGCCTACAAGATCACTCAATAAATTACTGTTGTTTGAAACTTAACTTAGGCGATTATCACACTGCACCGCGCTCCGCCGCGGCCCGCATGGCGACATATAACGAATCCCGAGCGCAAACGCGTTGTCAGTGTGTTGTGCCGCGCGTGTTTTCTATACAAACTGAGGTATATAATTATCTGTCGTCCCGCGTACCGCGGCGGAGCGCGGTGCAGTGTGATAATCGCCTTACTGTAAGTCAAGAAGTACCTACCTATAAACTGTTGATAAAGTTGTCGTTTTTTTTGCAAAGTAGCTTCTCTTATGTCTTTTTCATGTGGAACATACTGCAAAAGTATTTTCCAAACAATAGAACGGAGACCTTTTTCATCTGGGATCCCTGGGATAAATAGAAAGGAGAGTAAATAATGTTTGCTTAATTTTACGAAGAAAAAAGGAATATTTAATAGGATATCACAGAGCAAATACAATATTTAATGATAAAACATGAAGAATACAATCGCAATGCCCAATTGCAAATCGGCAAGTGACACACGGTTATATAATATTCATAATAAAATAACAACCAACATAATTTAACTGTGTTAGTGCATCATCAGTGATTCACTATGTTATACAATATAAATATGTATCTATGTTAAACAGCCCATATGTTGTCCTGTAGTGGTGGTATACCCTACCTTAAACATAACTTACCCAGCTGTTTGGGACGTGTATAAGTGCCCTGGAAAGGGTCATGTACTGAATAAACTATTTCATTTCATAGTTTCATTTCAGCTGACTATAGTGACTGAGTTTATTGCGCTGCTTCTTCTCAGAACCCGGCTCATTTATTGTAAAAGTGTTTTTTAAAAGCCTATTTGCTAAAATAAATGAGTTTTAACGGCATTTAATTTTCTTCCTTACAAAGAATATCCCACAAGTTACAAAAATTAAGATTATTACGATGTTTGCATAGAATTACACAGTTTTTGCAATTTTAGTATGTGAGTGCAAGCTTTAGTCAATAATAGAATTATATGCTTGTTGACTAAGGCTTATTAACACTGATTGAGTGACACCCACAAGGTGGATCGACGACCTCATAAAGGTAGCAGGAAGGCACAACCATTGGGGGAGGCCTATGTTCAGCAGTGGACGTTGTTTGGCTGAAATTATGATGATGATGAAGGCTTAATTATATTATTATACTTACCATTAAATGCTAATTTTTGTAACTGCACTATGTCTATGACATCTTGATCCAAAACATCTTGGAAAGCTTGAATTCTAAAAAAAGAAATAAAGTAGATGATGGCAAAGCAAATCTTATTATTGACTGATCATGATACCTACTTATTAGATTTAAGTGTCTAATAACAGGATGTGGAAAATTTTAAAATATAAATATATTCAAATTTAGGGCGTATACATAAGTTTTTATCATCTAAAAAACTTATGCTAAGGCCAAATTAAACGCCCTCTATACATTATTTTAATTACAAAAACAATTATTATTTACGTACCTTGCTTTATGTAAGCTCATTTTGATTCGTGGAATTTTCTCAAAATGTAATTAATTATACTTTAATGACACAAAAAACAACTAAAATTCACCACCAAACCACTTTACTTGTTCATACATTAACTCATGGGTCAACTTAGGATAACTTTTACATTAAACTACAAATTTTTCGTGAGTTTATGGACACTGAGAGGATTCAGAGCAGTATTTTGCTTGCTGATAATGCTGATATTACGATTCCTTTTGGCTTATTTGGTTTTGTTGCTTCCCTCGCTGCTATGGCTCGCTCGCCTGTAAAACAAGAAAGATAGGAAATGACATGAGTGACATGTCAATTGTCATGTTGACTAGTGATGATAATTTCCAAAATGTAATTGAATTTTCAATTATTATTTCATTGAAACCCATGATCATTTTTTACTTTCGGTTAATAAAAGGGCATTTTCACTCTTTCCTAATAATATTTTCAAATACGAATTTTATATTCCCACCGGTTTTTTTTTATTTCTATTTTATGCGTAGCTAATTTCAAGTTGCAGTTTGTGTGGACACCTTCTTAAAGTTTAACACTGCGACTGTTTGGTTGTAAAATAGGTGCTATTTTGCAATAGTTAGAATAATAAATAAAAATGAGAATATAAAGCTTGATAAAATTAAATGGTTACTTAATAAGTAAAAAGTGTAATTTTTTACACTATTTTAATGTCGAATGATCAGATAGCATCAGCAAAAAAATTGGATCGTTCAAGAGACGCAACTTATTTAGAAAACAAAATGATCGATTTTCCAAAAATTAGATGATATATGATGTGACGAATATAGTACTAAGGCTGTTACCAACCAACCAGTTTATTGATGATATAATATATCAGTATCGATTTTTGCAATTGAACTATTATCATTTGTTAATAACTTCACTACGTGCTGTACAAATGTCATCATGGTAATTTTTTTAAACATAATTTCTGGCTTCCACCATGAGCTTTTAGCCACAATTTAATTTTACCAAATCAAACTTTTACATGATGAAGGTACAGATATTACAGATACCTATTCAGAAAAAGAAGGCATATTTTTTAAACAGAACTCGGACACTTTGAGAAGGGAGCCATGTTCAGTACCTACCTAAGCCTCGGCGCAAGACCACCGACTTTTAGTTGGCCGATGGTTGGGCCCAATTTTAATTTGTGTGAAGAATCGGCAGATACCAAAACTAAAAGTCGGTGGTCTGCGCCTAGGCTAAATTAAATTTAGCCCAGGCGCAGTCCACCAAATGTAGGGATACCTCAGGGTGAAGAAACTTCCATACAACGGTCATCGAAGTGAAACTTGCTTCCAAACAGCGACATCGGTGAATAAATTCAAATACTTTTTAACTACCCTAAAACGCTCTAGATGTCGCTGCTCCTGTTTCCTTCATATTTTCATTTTTTTCTTAATTAAAATATATTTGAGAATATTGTTAATTACAATGTGAAAACTTTTTTTAAATGAAATTAATTTGTTTTAATTTAAAACTGAACATTGACATTTTTGTTATAATTTACATAATAGAGTAGTAGAAATTACTATTTAACATATGGCAACTTTGTTTTTCCTCCAAAATGGCCGGTGTTGTTTTTGTTAGGTTGAATTGAATGCATTATTGTTTTCTTAGCCATCGTTTATGAGTTCTGTGGCCCTATTAAAGTATTGAAGAGTCGAGTCAAATTCAAGTTCATTCCTTCGTACCTGCTGCTGTTCTGGTTCATCGGAGTTTTGTTCGTTCCTTCGTGAATCGCGAAGAAACTTTCTGTTATGTTCACAAGTGATCTGAGTTTTCTCAATGTGCTGTGTTCTGTGTTTAGTGTTGAAAACTTTGCGAAAAGACGCTTTTGGTGTATAATATTATGTGTGTTCATAAATAAAGTAAAATTATTAAATTCAAAAGTTTTTGTTTACTTATTTGCATTTCCATGTGCAATGTAGAATTTTTCCAAATACATTGTTTTGAAAATACGTACACCATAAAGATAAATATTTTCAAAATAATGGATTTGAAAAAATTCTACATTGTACATCATAAAAACAATAATTCTTTGAAGGTTATGAGGGCCTATGTGTGCGTGAACTGTGTGTATGTGTGCGTGGACTTTATGTATGTATGTGTGCGTGTACTATGTATGTATGTGAGCGTTACGTACGTAGGTTAAGTACAGGGAATTTAACACCAGGCTATCAATTAGTAGGCTCAAAAATTTGACAGAGAGGGTTCTCTATTTCCTATGTATTACTTTTCTCTATGGGATACCTAAGCTACTTGTATACAGGGTGATTTTGTAATCAAGGCTGGCAAAATGCCACGGACCCCCAACCTAAGGGGGCCCCCCGCCCAAGACCCGGGTGAAAGACCCGGGCCCCCCCTGGAAAATAAAATAACTTTAGAGTTATTTTATTTTTCTTGGCTTATCTAGATAAGTACCTACGCCAAGGGCCCCATGCATAGAATCGGATCGGGCCTCGGATGGTAAGTATAGTAACGCAACTGCTTCCAATCCACGTAAGATTAATAATTGTAAAAGCATTGTATACCGAATTAACATTAGGTACAGATACTTACCTAGTTCATATCACATTCTAAACCCTTTACTTTTAAGGTATAATTAATGAAATAACTTTGATGGATTATAGGTACATTTTAAGTCCAAAACAAAACAGATATATCTATAGCGTACACAACACCAGCTAGAATTGAAATGAATCCTTTGTTCATAGCTTCATTAGCGTACTTGGTTCCACTGTAGAATTGGACGAACGCAAGCGTGGCACAGAGCAAATTCAGAAATATGCCAGTAGACAGGAATATGCACTCTAAAAACCTGTCCGTCTTAATTTGAAACCCTACTTCGAGCAGGAGTCCTAATGTAACCACTGAGTAGCCCCCGTATATGCCGAACATTAGAAAATTATTAAATGTAGTCAAGTTTTCATGTTCGGAGTTGAAAAATAACCCCAGAACCATCATACCAAAGGTCAAACCCCGGAGACACATTTGAACCACTTTGTAAACCATTATTTCATTTAAAAAACTTTTTTCTATTATAAAAATACCTAGGTAGGTATATAAAATTATCAAAATAATTCAGAGTAAAGTTTTACGCATCAAATATGACAGAATAATAGTAAACAAAGCGAAAAAGCTCGAAGAAAATACAAATAACGACCATAGATTTTTAAATCTTAGGTAGCGACCACACTTGTAAAGTATAGAGGCAAAAGCTGGCAAAAGAAGAATGAAGTTTTCCGTCTATGTTTGACATCACAGTTTCATGCGTTTTGTGTGACGTGAACATGACGTGTTATTTTGTAACGATTTCAATTTACCAATAAATTATTTGGAATACCTGGTTTTAACTATGTGCGTATTTTATATAGCTTTTAGCATTTTTACGCTAGGACATGTACTCTGCGAGTCTAACATCAGTTCCACAGAAAATCTGCTCGACTACTGTTCTCACCCAGATTGTTCGTTGAAAAACCAGCATACAATGTGCATAGCAGCCCACAAACAAAGTCCGAGGCTGTACGCGTCCGGCATGACCACCTGGATGAGGTACCAGATACTACTGCTGCATAACCGCCATAGAGACAACATCGCTATGGGTCTAGAAGCCGGTCAGCCTCCGGCGACAAACATGCGCAAGATGTACTGGGATTACGAACTGGAGGAGATGGCGGAAGTATGGGCGAGGCAGTGTCAGAAGCGCCACGATGAGTGCAGAAATACGATCAGGTTTAATGTACTGCAGAATATGGACGTGCGCCCTGTCGTGCCCAGGGTGACGGAGGCGCAGCTGCTGGCGGACGCGGTGGGCGCCTGGTTCTCGGGCTCCAGGGTGCTGCCGGCGGAGCACGTCTGGTCTTTCAGGCTCAGCAACTGCAGCGCGCCGGGCGGCTGCAACGCTCACTGGTATTCTGCCGCCGCGTGGGCGTCCACTTGGCGACTGGGCTGCTCCCAAGCGCTGTGCACGGTCAGAAAACGTTCCTGTGTCCACTTCAGAAAACGGCGAAGAATATTGCAAAACGCCACAATGGAACCGTTTGAGAATATGACACGAACGACCGAGAATATATTGCGTCGAACCAGATATATGACGACAGCCACTTTCCCGCGCTTCGAGGATTTCGCCACGACCGAAACTCGGAAATCGAAAGAGTCGCCGTTGCACCGTGGTATTTTGGAGAGTGTTAGAAAGGAGAAATCACGGAAGGAGCCAAAGATAATAGCGTTTACAATATGCAATTATGGACCAGCCGGGAATATCGATGGCTTCCCGATCTACGAGGCCGGGACGACGTGCAGCAACTGTCCGCAGGGCACGCGCTGCGGGGACCGCACGCATCGAGCCTTGTGTTCGGTCGTGGGAGATCCTGATATCCGAACGTGAGAATGTTTTAGTCTTGTATTAGTTTCATTTTCTTAATTTTAATATTATATCTCATTTTACGTTTTCAAATAAAGCCGTTTGTTAAAAATGTAATGTTTCAAATTCTCCTGTCGTTTCCAGTTAAGATAAAGTTAATTTAAAATCTCGTAGTGAATAGCTCATTTTACAGTGCTAAACGAATAATTACCCAAAGTCGTTTAATTGGCGAACAGATTGCAATACCAAATATTTTAAGTAGGTACATAAGACTGGAAATTGACCCGATTCAACCCAAGTGCGCCCCAATAACCTAAGCTACCTATTGTCTCTACGGCACAGCGGAAATTAGGTGCCTAGCGCTTGAAACCTAACTAAAAATACATAGTAACTATTGAATTTGACATGAAGTGATATGTTCAGTGACTGACTTGACCTATAAAGACAAAACATGATAATGTCTTAGGTACCTACTCATTAAACTAAGTATTAATATTAGTAAAGCACTTACCGCATCCATTTCGTGAGACACCTAAATATTTAACCAAGTAACTTATTAATAACCTGTGCCTAAGCCTAGGCGCAGACCATCGATTTTTCGTCGGCCGATTACTTAGTTGGGCACTTGGGCCCGATTCTAATTTTTATGAAGAATCGGATAACAAATCGGTGTAATGTGCGCACTTCCATACATGCCCGCCCACTGATCAACTGCCCGACTAAACTATCGGCTGACGAAAAATCGGTGGTCTGCGCCTTGGCTAAACCATTAACTTTAAGAAAACATACTCGGTGGACTGACGACTGGTAACAGGAAGCCAGGGCTGCAGGACGTTTAGCATGGGAATCTTTGATGTCGGCCTTTGTCCAGCAGACGCCTTAAACTTCCAAAGAAAAGAAAAGAAGGACACCGAGGAAAAGTTTTACTACGAGTATAGACTTCATAACCTTTTTTTAAGGGTCGCTCACTGCTAGGGGAAAAGTGAAGCATCGAAGATTGTAGGCATTATTGAATGTACACAGAAGGGTGCTCACTACATTAAGGTGAGTATAGACTAGAGTCTATGTAATGTAACGTTTTTATAAATGCTACAATATGTAAAAACTCAGATACTAAAACATTTTCATGTAATGTAACATTCCTGCGAATGCTCGGCACTCTGTTCGACGTAATTCTCACAGCAAGTGTACATTTACCCGTAACACTTCGTTGTACCTTGCGTTCACTCTTTGTTGTATATCGCCTGCACTCGTGCAAAAGTTTGCTGATGTTTCACCAATACGCTCGAAGACTTGTACAACTAGGTTGTAACAACAGCGATCAGCGACAGTAGAACACCATCATAGAGCGGCTCGTTGTTCTGTTACAAGTAAATGATCTAGTTAGCCTATAATAAAATAAACCAAAAATAAACAAATAAAAAGCCTATTATTTCTTGCAAAATAAAGTAATAACTAAAAAAAACAATCTCGGTCGTATTTTATCACGCAAAGTAAATTGTAAAAAGATAATACTAAAAATGTAAAATAAAAATAGCAAAAAATTAGTACAATGTTAGTTTGCAAGATCCCAGAAGATGAAGGTGAAGAAGGTGAAGAGAAGCAGGTGAAGGCCTCCTCCAAGGAACCCCAGCTTTCTCTTTCCTGAGCTATCTGAATACAGTTAGGGCCAGCCGTTTTTATAATGTCGTCCGCCCATCTTGTTAGCGGTCTATCTTTGTCTTTTACCCATTAGTCCAACACTCGCCTGACAGTCTTGCCACATGCCCCGTCCATTTACATTTCAACGTTTTGGTTACACTTCTGTACGGCTAGCATGAAAAACTTTCGGTTTCGAATCGTTTGCGTATTTGAATCGCCATCAAAAGATTTAAGTACGAAAACTACAACAGCGCCCTTGTGAACGTGTGGCAAAGTGAACTTAGAATGAGAAACGGTTGCACGAAACTTATTTTGAGAATCAAAATTGTCACGTTATCGTTTAATTTGAAGGTTGAATATCGATTCGAAGACGAAAGTTGTTCATGATTGAGGTACTGATCTTTGTGTGTCTTATTTTATGAATTTTTCTAATGTTCAGCATGCTAGATGCTCTAGTCTATACTCACCTTTAAAGTTTGCATTTGAAAAAGTTAAACAACGCTGCTTGCTGATGCGACTTGTTGACACACCGCTTGACATCTTCGGCGTGACCCAGTAGGGCTTTGTAACCGGGTCAGCGCCGTTGCATCGAAGCGATTAGAGAACGGTTAGTTTTAATCTCTCAACCTCAACGAATTAATTATTACTCGTATAATCGCCTCAACGTGCAGACCAAGAGCGAACGACTAAGAATAAGTCCTAATCCCTGCTAGGCAGGTATGCTAATCATCCACTTCGACTACTTAATTAATTCTAGGTGGATTATGCATCTAGGACTCTACATAGAGAAATTCTTTTAGTCCTTTTGTAGTCCTTTTAGTCCTTTTTTTTCATGATGAGTAGGTACGAGTATTTTCACACATAATAAAATAAGTAATGATTTGATTTGCTTATGTTTCAGAAACTTTCTGTTTACCAGTCAATCCGGTAAGAGCAAATAATAAATGATGGTGTGCACGGACTTCTCAGGGTAGAGATGTTTCTATTCATCAAGTAGGTACCATAAGCCAACTATGTAAGTAAACGGGACTGCATATTTCCACCTCACGTTCCCAGGCCAGGATCTACAACTTGACGACCAATAAAACCCCAACCAGTGAAGGTCAAGTTTGTCCCAGGGGAAAGTTAACTGTCATTGGAGCCGCATAATGCTATGTAAGTAAGACTATATTTGACCTGTAGATAGCCAAATACAAGCTCTACTTAGTTTGTATTTTGGTGTGATATCTACAAGACACCCCGCAGACAACAGACTTTTTGTCGGCCGATAGTTTGGTCGGGCTGTTAATCAGAATGGACATGTATGGAAAAAGTGCGTAGGGTGGGTAGTCGAACAGTGAACCAACCAGATACGCTGAACCACCGCCATATTTCAAAAAGTATGACGTTGCCAGTTCCACCGAACGAGTCACTACGTGTCTCGTGGATGCCCTTCCCCTCTCCCGTAGTGCGCCGGCGACTGTGGCTAAGGTGTGACGTGTGGCTGCGAATTCTTTGTTTCTCGACGACAAAAGATAGTTTTTTTAGTTATGCTTTACGATTTTTGTATATTTTGCTATTTATATTAAGTACGAAATCTATTTGGTATCAAAATTATTGTAGTTTTATCTGTATAATGAGCACATTCCGTGATGACCATTCCGCGTACTTCTTATTGTTTGTGAACTCGTAAGTTGAATAGTGTATGTTTTGAACAGTGAACCAGGTTTTCAAAGTACACAGTGAACCGGTTGACTGTTTTTTTATTTAACCACCAAACGGTTGATTAATTACCTAAAGGCTTTAAGAGGCAATTTTCAGTTATTTTTGTTTAAAGAAGGATTTTTCTTTTCAATTGTGTCTTGTGTTATTTTTGTTTTCTGTGATTTTTTAAATGAAGACTATTTGTTTACCACCAAAAAGGTTGATTATTGATTACTTGAAGGCTTTATTAGACAATGTTTAGTTATTTTTGTTAAAAGAAGCAATTTTTCTTTTCATTTGGGTTTTGTGTGAGTTTCGTTGTTATTTTTGGATTCTGTGATTTTTTATGAAGACTGTTTGTTGAAATAATCATTTTTATTTCCATTTGATTTTTGTGTTGTAAAAATAAAAGCTGATTATCTAAAATTATGTTGTTTATTTTCCAAAATCATAATTTTTACTCGTAATTAACTTTATGGTTCACTGTTGAAATATGGGTGGTTCAGTGAAAACTACCCGTAGTACACAGTGAGCCAAATTTCATTTTTTTTTAAAACCTAATTTAAGTTACCTTTTTATTGCTGAGGCTAATTTTAAGCCTAAAAATTAGAAACCTTATTAAATTACCTGACTGATAAGACCATAATGACATTTCTAGCTTCATTTTCCAGCTAATTAGAGCATTTAGAAAAAAGGCCGGTTCACTGTTCAACGATGCACCCTACACTACACGGATTTAGGACGGCCGATAATACCTCAATGTATGAACAATTTCGAGGTCAACTAAAAATCTGCAGGGCATCTAAGCATTTTATATTAAAAGTAATGGCTATCGAATAAATAAAAGTAAATAATTTAATGAACGACCTTTTTTAGAATGTCAGTATATAATCCCTATTCAATCACTGATGTTGTCACATTCTGTTACATATTAAAAAAAATAAAAAGTCAGTGTCAAATGATTGAATTTATAAAAACATTTAATTTTATTAAAGTAAATATTATTAATTAAGACACGATGCTATCAGCCGCTAAAGTCCGCATTCATGGCATGCAAGATGAGAACTGGGTGATTAAAGATAAAATAAACCAGTACAGGGGACTTATAAAGTTGTATGGTAAGAGCAAAATAAAAAACGGACTGCCTACATTAGTACATTAGCCTAACGTGGAAGAACATATAATATACCATGGTATATACCATACTGGTTCGAGATCCGAGGAACGCGGGTTCGAACCCCGGGCTGCCGCCGCTGGTCTATTGTGGTGAACCCACTCGTAACACAAGCATGCTAACGAGGGGTTAACGGAGCTGTTTAAAAAAATAGTTGACCTAATCAATGTCTACCCTGGCCTCCATCAGGTTCACAGTTCACAGAGTGAACAATTTGTGAAAACTTTACATAGACGTAAAATTATTGGATCACCTTACCATACTAAATCAGGTTCAAAAAAACATCGCACAACAACATACAATCCAAAGTTTTATATGGAGCGTACTTATTTCAGTATTTTCACTACAAATTAGTTTTGGATTTAATATTGAACAGAAAGGTAGCGCATACTATCAGCAAATAAAAATCTATTCGACTTCAGATTATCTTCTTTGAAAATAATTTAATTTAGAAGGTGGTTGGCGGCAGGCTTCATTCACGTAAATACGAATTGGTTTTCTACGCTGAATTCATTTTGTTTGAAAGCTAAGCTAGAGATCAGCCTTGCAAGTTTTCGTAAGAATAAATTGTACGTAGGTAATTAATTAGTTTAATCTATACTAATATTATAAATGCGAAAGTAACTCTGTCTGTCTGTCTGTCTGTCTTGCTTTCACGCCTAAACCACTGAACCGATTTCAATGAAATTTGGCATAGAGAGTCTAGTTTGAGTCCCGGGAAAGGACATAGGATAGTTTTTATCCCGGTTTTTGAAACAGGGACGCGCGTGATAAAGATTTTCTGTGACAGACAAAATTCCACGCGGGTGAAGCCGCGGGCGGAAAGCTAGATAAATATATATTTTAGCTTTACATCAGGCTGGTTGGATGCCTAATAACTTTACGTACGGTCTGCGGTGGGTCCACCGGACTAATAGGATCCGTGTAATTGTGTTATACCTGCGAAAGTACGGCGTATCGTATAGCTTCAAGCCATGTGAATATTAAGGCACGTTAGTCTGCTAAATTTTTAACTGAATATAAACTGGTGATTTTATACAAGTCAAGTTTCGTTAAATCACATTGAGCTACTCATAGATTTTTTTCTGAATGGATGACATAATTTTGCTATGAACCGCCTTGTATTGCAATGGATCTCAGATTATCAGTATATAAAACAACCACCTTATGCTATGCGCCAGAGATACAAAAATATTAACACATATAATATACTACAGTCAGTTTTGTGATATCTTACATCTATACTTATAATAAATCTGTAGAGAGGTCAATTCTGTACATTAAATATATTTTCAAAATAACTATCAGGGGGTGATTAGTGATCGATACTGATGCCAAAAATGCAATCAGTAAAATTTTTGTCTGTCTGTCTGTCTGTCTGTCTGTCTGTCTGTCTGTCTGTATGTTCCTTATAGAAAGAAAAACTACTCGACGGATTTTAACGAAACTTGGTACAATTATTCTTCATACTCCTGGGCAGGTTATAATATACTTAGGAATTCCCACGGGAACGGGAATTTGCGGGAAAATTCTTTTGTATGAAAAATCTAAACCGCTTAAGTTAGACGCTTGAAATTTGGCATGCAGGTACCTTAGTAAACTTAAAGCTTAGTTACAACAGGATATTGCAAAATTCCCACGGGAACGAGAGTTAGCGGGAAAAAACATTTGTATGAAAAAATCTAAACCGCGTAAGATAGATGAAGGGGGTAAAACGGGATCCACGCGTACGAAGTCGCGGGCGGCCGCTAGTCATAAATGAAAAAAAAATCCATTGTTTAATATTATAAATTGGTATCCAATCAAATGGTTGACTTGGTAATCTTCCAGAAAGAGACAGAAAGATCCATGAAGGTGACCTGGCGAAACAGAAGAAGCGGTACTGCCGCGACATCCGCACGCTGCGCAAGGAAATTAACACCAAGCGCGGCGAGCTCAGTGTCGCCGTGTACGGGGACAAACAGTTCTTGAGGAACGCCTTCCAGGAGCATAGGAGGCTGCAGCTCACTTATATGAACAGCCAGGCCGATGTGAGTAGTCTTCTTTATTGAACCTAGGAACCCACTTGTTCATCATCATCTCAACCATAGGACGTCCACTGCATAGGCCTCCCCCAATGCTTTCCACGTTGATCGATTGGTAGCGGCCTGCGTCCAGCGCTTCCCTGCTACCTTTACGATGTCGTCGGTCCACCTTGCAGGTGGACGCCCCACGCTGCGTTTTCGGTACGCGGCCTCCATTCCAGAACCTTGTTGCCCCATCGGCCGTCAGTTCGTACTATGTGCCCTGCCCATTGCCACTTAAGCTTGCTAATCCGTCGGGCTATGTCAGCGACTTTAGTTCGTTTACGGATTTCCTTGAGTTTAGCTTGTCTTTATCTTATCTTTATGGGTGAGCCTTTGTTTTAAAGGTGGGTCCTCTACAGTATACAACTGCTCCATGGATAAAAATTCTTACGTCTTGCGCTTTTTGGAAATAGTGCCTTACTTTATATTGCAGCGTGGAGCACAGTTGCAGCGTCAATAACTTACTGCCACCCTTCCAGATACATCGTCAAAATACCATACGAGTTACATAAAAATATAGGGATAATTATATTGGAATTGAAATAAATTACTTGTAAACTTTTTTTAAATACAAACTGTAATATATAATTCTACTATTTTTTTAATAGATTCCTCTGTTTCCCGTTAGGTATAAACATGTTCTAAGACGCCTTCGGGTCGAAACCAACAAACACTTTGTCATTAGTTAATTTAGGTACTAATAATATTTAAATATCAAACACAGCTCGGGAATGCAATCCCGTACATTTTGAAATTTCGCAACAAAAGAAAGTCCTTGGCAACTGAATTTTACTTTGAGAAATCCGGAAAGAGCCTTCGAAGCTTTCGTATTTCACAAGCTCTGTTTGAATCCAGAGTGCCAGTTATCCTTACAGCCTTCTATTGTAAGAAAATAGAGCATGCATGCATATTCAGTATGCCAGTCTCAAACTTAATATTCAAAATGATCAGACAAGAGACCGCGAAGATTTCAGACTTGGGTTAAATACTATTTTTACACACAACAAAATTTTATAGTTTTGCCACAACTGAAAAACTCGGACACTTTTATTTTTATCGCAGAGAATACTGAGGTATACAAAATATACAACTAAAGTTATTCTTAAACTCGCACTTATTATACATAATATAAAATATGTAGATACTTAGATCTTCTGATATGTGATACGATTAAACTTTATGCAACTTTAAGCTCGCAAGTTTAATGACAGTGAGTTTTATTTCACCAGTTCAACTATTAGCAATAAAAATAAAGTTGTAATGAAACGTAAGTGAACTTTTCTTTTAGAAAACGACCCTATAATATCTCAAATGAAGAGATATCAAATGAAGAAAAAGCGCCTGTCAATAATCCTTGAACGCTTTTATGTAAGATGCCATTCTTTAATCCATTAGAGATGCAATTCCACATTTTGCATGTCTGTCAGCAAAGAGGTCGGGTTCGGCCGCCGGCCATATTTTCAATTCGTAATTTTCATTTTAGTGGCAAAGGCATCGAATACTACTTTTTGTTCACCTGTCTCCGTTTAATCGGATAGAGATGACTTCACTTGTTAGAAGTTGTTAGTATGTGGGACAAATCTTGCAACTGAATTTAAGACCAGTTCTCCTCAACAGATTAAGCTGAAATTTGGTATACTTTGAGCTGGTCTGATGAAGGAGTCAAGAGATGGCCATAGGAACTCCTGAATTAAGTAGCGGAATCGCATCGAATTTGGGTTCGTTGGATTGGTCTTTTTGAGCACTTTAGTGCTAGATGATGCCCAGGGTCTTGATGATGGATTCGGGAAGTGGCCATAGGAACTCCTAAACCAAACGGCGGAAACTCATCGAGTTTGGTTTCGCTGGATTCGTCTTCCCGAGCACTTTAGTGCTAGATGATGTTTAGGGTCCTGATTAATGGAGTCAGGAGGTGGCCATACTCCAACTCCTAAACGAGACGGCAGAACCTTATGTTCGTTGGATTCGTCTTCCCGAGCATTTTAGTGCTAAATGATGACCAGGGCCCTGAGATTGAAATACAACTAAAAAGTGTAAAATAAAAATTGTTGTTTAATATCAACACCTTTTAACAAAATTGTTTAAAATCAATGTTTGCAGCCTTGATTTCTTTTCTACAGATTTATACGCCGATTTTCAGAATGAGGTATTTATCTAATGAGTAGCTATACAAAAAATCCCTACAGTTCTTCGTTACTAAAATATGAAAATATTCAACTCGTAGACAGTGTTGATTGACAGTGAAGAATAGGTTCTGTATAAATAACAAACGTGGCAAATGCATTTTTCCTGTTCCCCGAAATCCATCCATCACCGCATCCGATGCGACGAAATACTAGGGCACTTCTTCGAAATTGCATTCTTCGGCTGATTCATATGGACAAATTTCAAATTCAATTTTGGGTCTGTAACATAGACTCGTATGAAAATAGGTACACCCAATAACATATATTTGGATGAGGGACTCGTTTTTGTAAAGTAGTTTTCAAGATATCGACGTTCAAATATTTTGTGCCCATATGAATCAGAATTTGTTACATATTAATCAAAAATAGAAATTATTAGGAAAATAATCATATTATAACAAAAACAATGATCTGTTGTTATGAAAAAAATATCAGTTATCAAAATATTACGAGAAAAAAATGCAACGAATTCCACAAAATTCATGAAAAACATTTTTTGAAACTAGTATACATCCATAATATTTTGTCATCATCATAATCATTTCAACCATAGGATCCACTACTGAACATAAGCCTCCCGCAATAATTTCCATAATGACCGGTTGGTAGCGGCCTGCATCCAGCGCCTTCCTGTGAATGAACGTTCTGCACTGAGCTTTCCGGCACGTGGCTTCCACTCCAGAAACTTGCTATCCCATCGGCCATCAGTTCTGCTGCAGAACTTCTGCATACTGTGTCCTGCCCATTAACACTTCAGCTTGCTAAAACATCGGGCTATGCCACCATGCGACTTTAGATAGTTTATGGATCTCCTCATTTCAGATTCGATTGCATAAAAAAACCAAGCATAGTCCACTGCATAGTAGTGAGAGGCCGCTTTTCAGTACAATATGTCATCACTAATAACACACACTGGATGTAGACTTTCATCTTATGGCACTAAAGTATTTTAGATGACTCTACTCAGCTGTATCACTTATCCAAGCCATCGTTGTTAAGATGTCCACCCACAAGGTGAAGAAGGTGAGATGAGCTTATAGAGGTTGTGGCAATGGCAATCAGTTAATCTCGAAATCATTGGAGGCCTATGCTCAGCAGTATATTATTATGTGCTATGGACTCCATAAGTGTAGCTGAAATTATAATAAAAATAAATAATCGTTGGGCAATTTCATACAGCGCCATTTAGCCACAAAATAAGCAACAAATATGCTTGTGTTATGGTTGCTAGCTAAACGGATATACTACTTATTTACTGTTTAAACACATACATTATTCATAGCATAAAAATGATGATGATTTTTTTTATTCATAACAAGACCGCAATCTCACCTGGTCTTAAGTGAGATGCAGTCTGGGATATCATTTTTAGCTAATAAACACTTTTTTGGTGCTTGATAGATCAAAAACTAATTTATTTTATGATTCATATTGGGCCCTGACCATATGAATCACGCACAGATGAATCAGTCTTTTGCCTAAAATCGATCAAAACTCGTCATACATACAGACTACAGTGTTGTCATTTTTCTACATGAATCTATAACCCAAAAGCATCACATGAAAGACAGAATAGATTTTTAATGCAATAATATAATTTTATAAAGTAGGCATTGTAATCAGCATGCCACCTGAACCAAGCACAGATGAATCAAGTATTTGCCTTCGTTACACCGGGTTCTAAGCCAACTAGCTCCACGTCTGCCTTCTAGCTCATCCGTTGCAAGATGGGCTTGCCTCCACGCCAGTAACCAGACTCTCATGATTAAAACCTGACCAGTTATGGTCAAGAACAGCTCACGCCATATGAATCAGTATTTTATGCCGGACACTGCTTATTTATTTTTTTGCAAACAAACTAACTTAATTAAAATTATGACGCATTTTTTTTGGAGAAGGACAACTCATTGGCTTTCGAAATAATTTTAATTTATATTGATATATCAAAAGGAAAATGCTACATCAACCATTTTGTTCCGGAAAATGGCTAACGGACACACCATATGAATCAGAGAATCACACTTCAAATATTTTTATTTTGTATAAAGACAGCAATTATGCCAAAAATGTAATTTGCGCCAGATAGGGCTATAGTTAAGCTATACGAAAAAAAATATTGCATGCCATTTTGCCAGTTGGTTACAGAACTATACCCAAAGACATCGAAAATTTTGCCTCCGAAGAAATACCCACTACCTGTGCGTATTTAGTTTTTGGGTAGTCTGAGATAATTAACAAATGGTTTTCAGATTTTAGCTTATTCCAATGTTCTTTGCATCTTCCTATACCACAAATAACATTATTTATTGGTCCATGTTGTTAGAAGTTGTATGAGCACCGGATGGTCACAGTTTCCCTTGGTCGTACCAATATTTAAATTAACTATGTAGTTATAACCAGTCTAATACCTAGCCTAAAGCTCACTAAAGCTAACGAGTGCTGAAACATTAAACTTTTTACGCTCAGGGATTATTAGTTTGTATTTTATAAACTGCTTTTTTGTAAATATGGCCATAGGGAATAATAAATGGCATTTACAACTGACACTACCCGTGGGACCACTTGACTCGATTTTTCAAGTGTCTGAATTTCCATCGGGGACGTTCTAAATTTTTCTTTTCGTGTTGAGCACGTAAAACGATTTTTGTAGGTACCTACAACAATATTGGTGCGCATATTTCAGCCATAATAATAGGTGATTCTATCATATAAAAATCAAGGTATTTTAATTAAATTCAACTTGCAGGTAGTGTTATCTTGATCATTCGTTTCCGAATAATTGGGTCTCCAACCCAGATGTAGAGCATATCACCGGCGGAACATAATTTCATTGCACGTTCCAGATGGGGGACGCGATCTAAACAAAAGTTATTGGAATTTATCTATGATGGGAGCTCAATAGAGCATGAACGCATGAACGAAGAATTTTTATCGATATTTCAATTAATTGAATTGGATATTTCAAATGGAAGAATAATCCATTGTGTGCCATATCATTCTTTCAAAGCCTTAGGCGTATTGTGGAACGACTTCAATCGCGGGTTCTTAAATGAAAATAGATTTTAAGCCCGCGTGCTTGATCTGGTAAATAGGTAGGTACTTTGAAATTCATATTCATATTCATTTAAAATAGCTTGAGTTTGAACAGAGTTTTGTTTTATAAAATGATCCCGTTTGATGAATTTTTGCTGATCTTCCTTTACCACGAAAATTTAATAAAAATATCCTTTTTTGACTACGAAACGGCAATTTTAAGGGGAAGATGCAAGCATTCATAAATTTTACAGTTTCTATTACCCACTTCCCTGAGTAACGGTGAGTCAGAGCCAGTCCTCTCACTCGGTATTTGTCACTTCCCAACTTTTATGGCGCACGATTAATCATCTTTTGGAAGACTTAGTAAAAAATTAGAGGAGAGCGTTTTGCATAATAATTCTTCCAAGTTTCTTGCCTTTCGGTATTTAATATCTCATGTTCGTTTGTGTGGGAGTTATTTTTATATGAATATTTTCGGGTGGCGTGAATTTTTGTGTACAGACTTTAGGTTGCCTGGGTTTATGCTACATGCATTTGGTATAAATATCGTTATTGAAAAAATAAAAAGAATTGTAGGTACTGACGACAGCACATCGAGCTAAATACTGCGGTATCCTTTGTAACTATACAAAGAAGAATAAGACGGAAAAATTACAACTGCAACGCAAATGAATCGTATAATTTGCCGTCGTCTGCACCTATACGGCAGATTAATGAAAAGTAAAGTATTGATTTCGCTGAAATGCTCGAAGCTCAATGGCACAGGTGCTGCAATAGAGATTTGCAAAGCAAAGCAACCTTCGCCGCGGTTGTATTTGGATGGGTGACCATTTCAGTTTCAGGTCTCACCATCGAAGTAGGTACATTTGGAAAACGTAGATGATTAGATTATATTTTTGATGTTAACAATATAGGGGTGTAATATTTATTAATAAAAATATCTTCGAATAAATCTCGTATGACATAATATAATCCCTACATTCTATTACTATATTTTTGTGTTCTATTCATATGTAAGCGTATTTAATGATTTTTTGATGATTAATATAAATAATATAAGCTTTTGTCTCTATCATTTTCCCCCGCTTTATTAAATTTCCATAGTAGTACTCTTTAAAGTTTATTAACACAGAAAACTGCGACCCAACCTATTAAAATTGGTTGTATTTGTAATTTAACTAGTGTTGAAACAAATTTCTGATATGTTGTATCTTTCACAGAGAGTGCTGGAGAGCATCCACCAGGAAAACTTCAACAAACGGAAACAACTGGACAGAATCAGATACACGAAGAAGAAGAAGATGGAGAAATTTCGATTGACCCAGGTAAGAACTATTGGCTTTAAATACTGAAGAAGCTTTGACAATTAAAAATAATTTATGCGAATTTGATTATTAATCTTTTAATGGATTAATTGAATTTTAAAGCGATTTACATTTATGTGAATAGATAATTATTATACAAATAGATTTATACTTAATAAAAAATTCGTGCAAAATAAAGACAATGAAGTTTTTTCATAAAATCTCTACAGACTCCAGGTGCGTGCGCGTGTAATAAGTATTTACGATTAAAACAAATTCATTAACATATTTCATTGCAATAGGTAGTTGTTTTTATGGGAATAAATCCATACAAAATCTGTAGAAAAGTCTAAAGAAGGACAGTTGTATAAAACGCGAACTAGACGTTTATGTAAAGAACGGCAACTTGCTCCTTGCTCTTCGCATACTGACCTAATTGTGATATAGGTATTCACTGGTAGAGAAAAATTATTACCTATTAAATTATGCATAGGTACTTTTGTATTATTTCCTACTAATATAGGTTTTCTCTCAAGAAAAGTGTATATTTTCATCGGAAAATTAATATAATATTGAATTACTTCTAGACGCGGTACGTTACAATGTTCTTAGTCGAAATCAACGAAAACGACTTTTTTAATCATTAAACTTTAGCCGCAAATTGAGATTAAAGTTCTGAAATTGTAGCAAGGGATGCTCAATTTCGAAGTCATCCGTAAGCCTTCGATAGCTCAGTTGGTAGAGCGGTGGACTGTAGTTGGGTTACACTGGAAATCCATAGGTCGCTGGTTCAAATCCGGCTCGAAGGAAACTAATCATTTTTTGACTTTTTAGAAATAAAGCTTTTAATTATGATTATTTGAAACAGAACATGCAGAAATCATTTTAATGAATTTGAGATGTTTTGCTCGACAGTGGGATTTAGATGGTTGATAAACTTTTTTTTATTTGTATTCTGTTGCTGTACCTAATTAAATAAATAAAATAAAATATTATACACTATACAGTTCATAGACAAAATAATGCATAAAATGTAAATTAATTATAAAACATATTATTAACTGCGCCATGTCCATCATAAATGTCTCTCAATTTTCTTCCTGTAAAATTAATGTAGAGACTTAGTCGTTTAAGTTTGAAATTGAAAAATTAATGTGAATTAGCTTTTAAAAAAAAGCGGGTGCCCACTTCTTAAATTAATTTACCAAAAGTTTTCCTTGTACAGTAATTTTAGTTAGCAACAGGTATTTTTCTGCATGTAGCTGTTTATAAACATTCCTAACAACGGATTCGAGTCATTGTGAAAATAATGCTTTTTAAAAGTTTGATTGTGAATCAAATTGTGGTTTTATTATAATCAAAGCTCTCCGTGTGATAGGCATTAATTGCTAACAGAAAGCATTGAAATTATGTATATTAATATTTTTAGGGAAATCATGTATTTCTATTCTATGAAATTTAGTCTGTAAAAATGTCCGACATTCGATGGACCAAGGTGGCCTCTAATCCAGGCCCTCTACCATTAGTGCACGACGTCAAAGGTTGACAGAGTGGTGCCATCATAGCGTACATTTTTGCTCCAGCTTCAACACACAGGGCACCGTGGATTCGATTACAGGCCTTTGTTTTGCGTCGGCTGCAAAAAGTGTTCGACCTACTTATGTTGGGGGTTTTCATGGAATATTTACTACTAGCTGTGTCCCACGGTGTCATCCGTAGTAAATCGTAGCCTATATGTTAATCCAGGGTGTCAGTTAACTCCATACCAAATTTTATTAAAACCGCTCCAGCCGTTTCGACGTGAAGAAGTAACAAACATACACACTCACAAACTTTCGCCTTTACAATATTAGTGTTATTTTGTTTATTTCGGGAACTAATACTAAGTGATAATGTATTGCAATGGCTCTCGCTAGTAGAGATGTGCAGTAAAGTTATTAAGTTAGGTATCATTGTACCATGGCGACTAGTTATTTTCTGTCACTGTTAACCTATCAGGAGTGTTAGGCTAAATTGCACCACCTTAACTTTAACCGTAACTATAACCGGTGTTTTCGAGATTTATAAAAATCGTTAAATCTGTGATATTTTTTGATATTATAGAGATCTTGAAGAAGCCTATCGATAGTTGTAAGGTTATCCATTGTTTTAGGGACACCCTGTATATTACCTGACAAGAAATATTGAAAAAGCTCATAATAATTATTCAGTTTGAAATTGAAATCCAGTTAAACTTCCGAACCCATTAATGGCAGGAACGAAGCCAGACTGAGGCCTCGGAATAAGGTGGTAGATTTATCGTATAACTAAGTTTAGATCCCTGCTTCGCCCGTAGCAGCATACCATCTCCTGATACTAAATGGAGTTATTTATTTACGAAGCTTCGGGGGAGTTTCACACTTCCTTACTTCACTTTAAAAGTAACTCGCCAGTATTGGATTTCCTCCCGAAATATTACGATCTATTTTGAAAAATCGGTTTTCTATTTTTTTAAGTAATTCGGTGTTTGGTTCGTCGGATGTAAGCTATTTTAAGAAGTACGAAGGTTTGTGTAGCCTTTAATAGTTAAATAGGAGCTGTTTTAAAACAAAAATAGTAGAGTCAAGCGTTGACGAGTGTATTATGTTTTTAAGATGTTTTATTTATTTGGTACCTAATTACCTATCAGGCACAGTTTTCACTAAAAATAAATCTCTATCAGTAATTTTCTAGTAATATTTAAACATATAACTATCCTACTCTTTATATCTTTCAACCACTTATTTGATAAGTAAATAATTTGAATGTTTTTGCTTTTGTTTCCACCTTATCAATCTTTAAACGGAAATTGGACTCGTTCGACGGCTTTGTGGTAAGCTACCCGCTTTGTGCGTTATAAAAAATAAAGCCTCTTGTCGATTTGGTTTGATCTTTGAAGCCCAATTATATTGTAATAATAATAATAATAAAAATTCAATAGATGGATTTTATTTTTTGTTATTTATTCACATGAATAAAATCGTTTTAATGTCCTTATAATAGAATATACGGCCGTTAGTTAAAATAGATAAATTATTTAACGCGACACAGTGCCATTGCCACTGCATAGTGTGTAAACGGCCTTACAATAACTAGTCACCCACATGTAAATAGGGCACACTGAAAACCAGCGTCGTGGCCTTCGTCACCGTGGGCCACGGCATATGCTGAGTGGGGTCCCGTTGCAGTGGGCATCCTGATTGTGAGTAGGTGGCATTGCTAGGTTCACTCTTGTTTTTGTTTTTCTTCTTTAATATTATTATCTGCTACTGCTATGTCTTTATGTAACTAGTGGCCGCCCGCGACTTCGTACGCGTGGATCCCGTTTTACCCTCTTAGGGGTGGAGCTTCGTAAAATCCGTTCTTAGAGAGCACCTACGTTCTAAAAGGAACCCCCATGCAAAAATTGACTGTTGTAGTTTCTGAGATTTCGTGATGAGTGAGTTAGTCAATCAGTGACCTTTCGCTTTTATAAATATAAATAGATTAATTACCTGTATTTGTGTGACGGACGTCCTAAATATATCTTTCTTTCTTTAAATTAAATACGATAAATTATTTACATCCCAGTTGGAATCGGCGGAGTTGCGCGACCGTCTTCTGTACGAAGTAGGGGGCAAACTACCAGCGGAGAAGAAGGAACAGGCGGTGGCCAACTACGTGCAGCGGGCCAACATCAAGAAGAACGCTGCCCTGGCCATCAAGGTCATGTACAAAAAGATCCTGGATATACTCAAAAAGGTATGATATAATTTAATACCATAGTTTTATTTTTTAGCTTTTCAGGTCTTGTTCGGACTCGAATCTCTACCTCTTATCTCTTAACCATAGGTAGGTAGCGCTGAACTCAGTGATAGAGAATACAAATTTCAAGCACATCTGAAGTCTTGCTGACGTTTGCTGATGTTTGACGTCAAAAAAAACCCTCCCGTGCCGCTCCCATAGCTCAGGTTCAGGGTATAATTATGTCAATTACATAATGCCTACCTACTACCATTAACGCGTTAATGATCGAAAATTGATATAAAGTTTTTTTTTTCAGGGCAGAAAGCAAAATGCATTGCTTTAAAATTTGCACCCAAAAGTTATTGTCTGATTCCAAAATAATTGTTTGGCAGGTTCATGCAAAATGCAAACTTGATTGCATTTCTCTCACAGAGAATGTACAGATAACTGCTTAACAAACTGCATATTTTCGTTGCAAAATAGCCTGTATTTCAACGAGATAAGATGCCACTGTGTTCAACTTGACGTGCTGTCGCCGTGTTGGAAAATTCAATTTGCACTCGTGGTCCAATAAACCGTGTACAGTTTCTGTCATCAATTTAGTATACGAGGCTCCGTATGCAGACAATTTTGTGCATTATTAAAAGTAACATGCTTGAGGAAAATACGCTTCAGTTTTATTGTTGATGTGCTAATAAGACATTCAGGTTCTTTTTCCGCACTGGAGATGTACGTTGAAAATTAGTTGATTAAGCGTTAAAAGCCTTGAGGAGCGGAGAAACAATGAAAATTGAAAGGCAATATTTTCTAAATAATGTGTAATTTTCTTGAAGTAGGTATTGATTGATACTTGAAGACTATTTTAGCAAGAAATTAGTTGCGTATTTTCAGTCCATGATAAAAATCCGATTGAATCGTTTGATTTTACTGTTAAAATGGAATCAGAGCACGATTCGTTGAATACAAATGATGGCACAATAGGGTTTTTATACATTGGTTTCTCATCATTAAGGATAATACCAAAGATTATGAAAGTACGTATAAGTAACGTCACTGCCTTAATATTTCATAATTTGGAACAACGCTCAGAGTTTCTTTGATGTCCCGAAATCCGCCTCCGCGTTGTGTTGAAATATTTGCCTACTTAGCCGCTAAATATTTGCAGAAACATAATAATGAATTCGTTATGAATGAGAGAGGAAAATTATGTTGTATGTAAGTTGGAGACATACTCGTAATTCGCTAATGTGATTGTTTTTGTTCAAAAATACATTTATATCAATCTTCGTTTGAAAACTGCTAAAAGTTTCCAATGCAAATTCTTTTCTCAATGTAAATTATATTTGGTACGTATGATTTTTCAATGACAATGAATGTTTGTTTTTGTTGCTCAGTTGTTTTAAGTTGCTACAATTGGGACCGTGCGCGATGACAGCGCCACGTGACAGGCGGCAATTATGGACATTTTAGTCACCGATGTCAAGCAAGAAGTAAGTAAATATTGTGAAAAATATGAATGAAATCTTGTGTTATTTTATTAGACATTTTTGGACGATGATAGTCAGTAAAATTATTGCCAATAATATTAAAATTGTTGTTTTTAGTGAAAAATGAGCCTATTGGTGACCAAAACGGGGTTCCGTGCCATCACCCACGAAACCATTTTCCAACCGGAGACGATGAATAAAGGCAAAAAATTGGTGCTAGCTGGCCATGTCCTTGAGGTTGAAGACATTCGCCAAGGAGAAATGGTTCTTATTTACAAAACCCGAGTAGTTCCCAAACTTCTGTCACGGCAACGGTGTACAAGACAACTTTGTTTGTAAGCAGATTTTTACGTTTTGATGCCGTTCAACAAAAGCTTATTTCTGTGTCTACCAAATCAATTTACTTACAGCTAAACACCAGTATTGTTATGTTAAGAGTGTATCGTACGACTGTGTTTATATTAAGAGTGGGAAATGCAAGCAGATCATTTACGAGGTTCATTGGTAAATTGTAATAACTTTTAATAATAAACAATATACATTACAAAAACTTGTTTCATTTACTAATCCTGACTCTACAGTTACAATTCACAATAACGCATCTTACTAGAACCATATTATAATCTCAAAAACGATTAGAAAATGTTTACTGCAATATGAATTTGACAGCTCAAGCAAGACAGCGAGCGACCAAAATGTCAATTTTAGCCGCAGCGAGCGCTGTGTGATCGTTTAGGCTACTCTCTCCACCCGCTTTGCACATAGGACCTTCTAAGAAATATGTATTTACGATTCTAAATCATCAACAAGCTCGTGCTCAAATTGTCAATCTCTTTTTCTCTCGTTTTTTTGCCAGGTAAGTGTCATAAACCGAAGTCAATATTTTTACAAGGAGTTTTCTTCCAGGACTCGTCGTACTTTACAGTGGTGCTAGAGGCTCTAAAGTTGGACTGCCGTGCTCAGGGCAAATGTCTGATGGGGGCCACGGAAATGGGGCAACTTGCCATGGAGTACCTGGACGACAGGAAGTTTGAGGTCAACAAGCTGACCCAGGAGATCAAAGCCAACATGAAGGAGAGAGAGAGGACCCTGAAGTTGGTGCGACGAGAGGTCGCCTTCCTCATAGATTCGTTTCCTGACTTGATTCGGAAAGAGGTAAGGTTTTTTTGAATAGTAGTTCGTTCGTTTCAGCCGAATAACGTCCACTGCTGGATAAAGAAGAGCCTGGATGCGGGCAGCGCAGGACCATTCATTGTGGAAAACCTTGGAGGAGGCCTTTGTCCAGCAGTGGACTACAATAGTAACATAAATAATTAATTAACTGAGGATAGCCAGAGAAAAAAACTTAAATTCTCCATACACCGTGAGTGATATAGCGATTTGAAACCCTGAAAGAATCACTCTTTTCTGCTGCTACAGGTAGAACTAGATTTTTAGCGTTCAGTTATAATCTTAACTCGAACTCCAATCTACAAAGTTAAAAAGTTAATTCTACATAATGTATCTTAATCATGATAACCGCCCTTATATTAACATTGCTGGGAGGATTCTGACTGGACATTCTCTAATAACTTATTCAAAGGATAGGATGGGCGCAAATGCTTTGCCAAAAGGGTACTACAAGGTTCGAGACTATATTGATGACAAGGATGCGTGGTCAGTTCAGTCTGCACATATTTGATGTACTTAAATTTGACTATTCTTACCGTTAGATAATTCCTGGCAATAAGTGGTGACTGAGTTTGTTCCGGCGTTTCTTCTCAGCACTTGCCATATGTTTGTCTCGAAGCGCTGGTAGGGCCCAAAAGATAAGGAGACATGTAAAGTGCCCCATAAGGGCTACCTTTTCTTTTTTTATTATTTTCTATTGACGTTCATAAGTGCCACTTGTGGTCTAAACTGAATAAATATTTTTGATTTTGATTTTGCCCAAGATTTCAATAGGTACATTATTAACACAGAACATGCAAACTCGTTCATGACTTTGTGGAAAATTGTTATTTTAACAATGGTACCGAGTCCCTTCAGCGACTTTTGTCTAATTCTATACCTAAGAGATAGAAATGTCAAACTAGTTTGCTATTCAGAACGCACTGTCTAAAACTAATTTCAAGTTCGACGTTTCTAATTTACCAAACTTAGACATACTTGACGATCTGTTGTAACTACTGAGGTATGCAATTTTGGATCGAAATGAGAGGAATAGACGGGCGTTACCTACGCCCGATTCCCATATTCAATCCTTGTCCAAATCCGGATTACAACTGTCAAATTGTATTCAGTTTTAGATTATATTTCCAAAATTTTCGATGCATTTACACTTTAATATTGTTTAAATAGTCTTATAAACAATATAAAAATGTAAAAACATCAAAAACCGCAGTTATTTTGGCCAAAAACATATTAAAATTTGACAGTTGACAATCCAAATCCGTATAATTTGGATTAGGATTGAATATAGAAATCCAGCAGAATGTAGATTTTTCAATCGCGAAAACCCTCATTGCGAAGGTAATAATGGATACGTCTCGTTTATGTTCATTAAACTTGGATATTCACTTACTGACTTAGGTCTGGAGCGATGCTGCTCAGAATTCTATTCAAACTCAAATGAAGATTCAGACCTCTGATTGGTAGAATTTCAATATAATATTTATCTGCTCAAAGTTTATTGAAATATTTGAAAATAAAATAATATTGGACCGTATTCCCAGTATTTTCCATAGTGAATTTATCGTTTGTAGTATGTGAACAGAAGACTACTCACAAAACATTTTTTTTGAACTAACATAATTAGGTACCTACAAATGACGTCAAACGAGGGTATTTCCACACAAACTCTTAGGCTGAGTTGCTCCATCTTATTTATTTTAACCGTAACATTGACAATAACCAGTGTTTTATGTATGGATACTGACAGATTTTTGACGTTTGTCAAAGTTAAAATAAGATGGCGCAACTCAGCCTTAGAGATACAGCGCTTTGGCAGTTCCTAAAAGTATCTCTCAATTGACCAGGATTTCAAAGTTTTGCTTTTGCTTACTTCGAAGGAAGCGACCAACCTGGATGATTTGTACGAAGATCTGGACGCGGGCAGCCAGCACTCAGTACACTGGGAACTTGAGGAGGTGATGGGCATCTGCAAACGACTCCAGAAGTCCACTCTCGTCCCATCCTTTGAGAGAATATTGCTGAGGTACACGAAACACATTTCCAAATAACTGTATTTCTTCTTGAGATAAGTAAAAAGTTTCTTAACTACAGGTCTAGAGCGCATAGCGTTTCATTTTATTACATTATTTTTGCCCCTGCGTACAAGGTACCCACTGAAAACCAGTGTCTTGGCACTTGGCAGTAAAATGTCAACTGTCAAGATGATACTGAGTGGACCTCTTTGGCAACATTTTTTTTCTCTTTTGTCTTCATTGTTTTTGTACTTTTTTTAGTTGTCAAATAAATATTTTTTCTTTCTTTCTTTCATAGCTGAGCCAGTGTCTGAAGTATGGGAGCACATTCTGAAGTCTGGCTGACGTTCGATGTCACAAAAACACCCTCCCGTGCCGCTCACATGCCTGAGACACTGACTCAGTTATGCACTAGAGTTGTTTACTTGGCTTTTATAATAAAAAAATCTGCTTAATCATTTTTTTTCGTGGGTGTAGGTTAAAAGAACAAACATACCAAACGGAGCGGTTGTTAACTCAATTGACGGTGAATAGCGCGAAGAGAGACGCTCTCATCGAAGATAGGAAGCATGCCTTCTTGATGCTGGATTCATTGAAGAACGTCGGTCAAGAGAAGACGGCACAGTGAGTACTTAGCGTTAGCAATGTTTTTACGAATTGATATTTGATACCGAATTGAGTCACGCAGCCGTCTCATCCCGTGGACATCGTAACAGACGACTCAGAGAGTATATGGTACGGGCATACGGCCTTCCCAAATGATCTGACCAGCGCGAGGAGTGTCTTTGCCTGTGGTAAATTGGAGAGGGCCGTGTTACCTGACTATGATGACAACGTTACACAATCAATATAAATTAACTATAACATGATTAAAATAGACTAAGTAGGAGACTAGGAATTATTTATTTTATTTATTAGGACAACCAACAAGACTTATTTAATATTATGAAAAATACTGATATACAAGATGAAACTTGACGACCAAATAAATATATTTGATTTGATTTGATTTGACCACCGTCATTTCAACTTACTGCGACTTCTTAGATTTCTGTCTCATCTCTAAGCCTGGCTTTAGTCAGATATTTTATTAGATGCTATAATACACGGTAACATACTTAAATACTATTTTTATAAATACATAGTTACTTCATATAGAAAAAACCCAGACCAATACAAACAAAAATAGCCTTCGCCTGTGTTGTGATTGTGAAAGAATTTGTCGTTGATGATCGTTCGAGAATCTGTTCGTGGGAATAGTCTTCATTTAGAAGCATCCGGCTTATTTATCAGAAATCGTATATGAATCCCTATAGAATGACATAATTAAGTTATTCTCCGAATTGTAACCTACGCATTCTCTGAATTCTTTAACGATGTAAAGTTTTTAGGTTGTTCTCGGATGTAATGAAATGGACATGAAAATACTACGTTTTACCTAGTTTTACCTAGTTTTACCTAGTATTAAACGTGTTATCTGTAGTTTTACCTTTCTAGAACTACACTCGCGAGCAAAAGTATAGAATCACCCGATTAGTTCCAAACGATTGTAAGAACTAAATTAATAGAAGATAAATGAAATACCACTCACTGATTGATCACGAAATCTCGGAAACTATACTTAACACCTACAAACTTGAAAGGCAGGTTAGACTCCATATAGCGAAGACATCACAAACCAGTTTTACAATATCTTGTGTAGTTTTTAATATAGGGTGTTTTTTTTAGAGGTACAACTTTAAAATGAAATAAAATATGTAAAAATATGTTTGATTTACATGGTTTTGTTTAAAAGATGTTCTTATGCCATTTATGCTTCATAATTATTTCGGGCCTAAGGGCGGCACGGTTGGCTCAAATGTAGCGCAATCGAGATGTCCAATTTTGAATTTCTTTTTCGAGCAACTGGGGCCATACATTGGCAATAACGCGACGAATGTTTGCATTGAATTCCGTAGTTTATCTTCGCAGTAGTGGACTTCACGTATCCCAAGAGAAAATAATCCATAGGTGTGAGATCACCCGATTGTGGAGGCAAATTCAAAGATCCATTACGTGAAATTATGCGCTCATCGAATGTTTCCCGCAATAAATTGAATGTGTCGCGTGCTAGTTGGATGGTAACACTATCATGTTGAAACCATAGCTCTTCCATGTCAATATCATTCATCTGAGGAATAAAAAGTTACGAAAATTACGTCGACCGTAATATGGACGTTTGTATGGAAAACTGAACCATGATTTTCAAAATACATTTTTGCGCAAGCGTTGTGCCGAAGTAATTCTATTTAATTATGAAATGGCAAAACATACTGACCACAAATGTACCACCAACTATCAAATATTAACTGTCACAAGATGCAGTCTAAGCAATTTAAAATTGTATTCCTCCAAAAAACACCCTTTATTATGTGGTTGTACCAAATGTATGGAAGCTGGAAACATTGAATTTTCGGATAGATCTAGTTTACTTTGTAATCTATTATTGGTACCATTTGAAAGAGCTCGTGAAGCACTTTCAGGATCAGTAACCAGTTTTTCGATATCTTGTATAGTTTAGAAATAATCGAGTGAGATCACTTATCGTTTCCACCCTGTATAGGTAACCAATATAGTAAAATAACTAGTCTATTTGAAATTTGGACTAATACCTCATGAACAAACTAAATTTGAAAAATATACTAGTAATGTGGAGCAAGCCTAATAATTTATCAGTTCAATGTAGAGGAAATCCAGACAACACCATTACTCTCAACGAGTATTCTTTATGTACTCTGTAATAAAGTTCAAATTCACGATCAATCTTCACAACGTATTTCGTGTAAATGTACAAGGGGTAACAGTGGACGTCATTTGCCTGAAACGACGTAAAAGGGGTTACTATTGTAAAGCTAAATAAGCCTACAGGACACGTAATAAAGATCAAATTAAAAAATGCTCTTTCCACCACCCCATCCCCCCCACTGCCAGTGAAGCCCATATATTTTTGTCCCCTCGCCGTTAGATGTCGCTCTCTTATTTTACGTTACCGTTGTATGTATTAACTACGCTATAAAGTCCAAATTCCAAATCTTCTCAACGTATTTCGTGCATTTGTATACAAGAGGTTACTACTTTAAAGGTAAATATGCCTACTGTCTAAAGCATTAAATATCAAATTTGAAACCCACCCCACAATTCTAGTCTCACCCTTAGATGTATGTTTATGTTCATTTGGTGAATCTTTGTCCCTTCGCCGTTAGATGTCACTCTCTGGTTTTGACTCGCGATATCATTTGATTTTTTCCTGTTTTATAAGACGAAACTGAACATAGAGCAAATAATTATTAGCAATAATCTATCACGCACATTACTCAGCCTTTGAAATTGCATCCGAGGTCGGGACACCGTTCTGGTGCCTTGTCCAGGATAGTATAAATTTTTGGAAGTCCTGTACCTAATGGTAACGGGACATTAAAAGATTATGTTATCATTCTGTCGAGAACAGATTGAACTCATGCATGCATGCGACACAGCGATATTAGCTCTCCGTGTGTATGATTTCTTTTTGTTCCTGGTTACTACAAAATATATTATTTGCCTCTGACCTGGTGATTCGCGTGCGTAACTGGACTACAATGCCAAAATAATATGTTTCACTGCGTTTGTATGGTCTAGTAACTTCCTATGTATTACAAAAAGGTGTATGTAAGTTCATAACAGTTGTATGGTAGCCATAGTAACTTATCTTATGCTTTGATTAGCTTAGGCCTAGCCTTTGCACAGTGTGATATAATATTCATTACGGATATTATTTTCCAATCGGTGTAGATTCAATAGGGGTAATATGCCAGATCCGATGTAGGCGTGCACAAACAGATGAGTTTTTCAGTAATTAAAATAGGTATTGTTCCAAATGTTTAGAAAGCACTTGCGATGGATTTGTGGTGTTTTGATAAAGTAATTTCCTTTGAAGTGGACTCGAATTATTTCTCGAATCCGAGTTGTGCCAATGTTGAAACATTTGCTGGCTTTAATTTATTATAGTGATCTTAAAATATTAGATCGTGGAGTACCTACGGAGTATTTTGACAAATCAAAAATGTTTCATTTGATTGCAAAGGATGTTTTATTGATAAACTTAGTTTTAGTTTTTTATTTACTTTTGTAAGCCTACATACCTACTTTTGTAACTCTACATTCGACGAATGACATGATCTCATCTCTGACAATGAATGATCTATCAACAGTACATTTCCATGCAATACGATTTAAACATATCAACCTTTCTTATCGTAATAATATAGGTAAATAGGTAGTATGTTTAAATTATCGGTTTAGGATACTCTTTTTTTATTTTCAGTGGCTTTTTAAACACGTACGTTTTTTATAAACGGAAACCAGCCGAATTCAGGTCACCATGGTGATCGAATTATAGAATAGGGAAATACAAAAAACATAACCCACCTTCTGGCGCAGTCGGGTAAAAATATGATTAAGAACGTTAAAGAAAAGTTGTTCCAGAGTATGTATTTTAGTCCAGCTGTCAGATTCACATGGAACGATATTGTATGTCCAGAAGCGGGAACTATTGACTGCCAAACTTTAAGGTTGATGCCGACCCCTTCACTATTGTTCGGAACTCTATGTGAAAACGAAGCGAATGTAGAGCTCGTGCGTGACACAAATAAAAAACATTAAGTTAATTTTATTTTTGGATTTCAACTGCAGATGTAATTTTATTAGTAAAAAAGAAACATACTTTGGCATTTTCACTGGCACCTAACAAAGTTTAAGGTAGATGTGTCATTTATAATAAGTAATGTACGGTATATACAGTGAAATTATAGAAGTCCGCAATTTCTGCCATCAAATATTTAAGTATTGATCGGTTAGACCTCGACAACAATATTAACTTTTAATACACCATGATAAGGTTGAAAATGGAGATCATGCGAATTTTCTTGGTTTAATCACAGAATAATAATAAGTACTACGTACAGAAGTTTTACTTCGCGAAGGTATTTAAAAAAATGTATGCTCAATGTCATTAACAATATGGTGTAATTTAGCCTGTGTCAAGAGTCAAGCACCATTTTGTTGACAAACGTCAGTGATCGGCACTGCGCCGAAGCTATAGGGCTGACTTCGGTCAAATTATGTGACGTGAGGTACCAAACTGCGGAAAATGGCGGAGGAAATACATGATTTAGCATGAATTATCATGAATAATATTAACTACTTATTTACCTCTCAGTGTCTTGAGGCAACTTAAAAAAGTACATTCTGTGTTTTTATTATTATTTAGGCAGTTAAATACTGCACAGTATTTAGTACACCATTTTCTTTATTTTCTTCCATCATACACAAGAATACGCGTGCGTGAGTCAATGTTCGCTCGTATGTGAGGCCTTGTCGAATAGTATCCTGTAGGTGGGCATCGTGCGTGTTTTGTTTTTGATGTAAACTCGCGGAGATGAACAGGCCTGGTTTAATGAACAAATTATGTATTGTGGGAAAGAGTTACTGCTGTGCAGTTGATAAGCGCCGAGGCGCATATTTGTAATCGATCTATCGCCATAATAACTGATACCTATATTGCAATAAATTATGGAGATACAGAAATAGTTGAATAGATACAGAAATTGTTTTATGTCACTGTAGACTCGTAGCTCGCCGTCGCTGTGATGAACTACATATAAAACAGGTGTAAAATCGCTCGTAGCATAAGCTAGCGTTCGTAGCGTCGTAGTTACTACGAAGTGCTTTCAAGTTAACGGGGCTAGCCGAGAGTGCATCCCTATAATTCTGTTATCACTGTATGTGAAAGAAACTATGGCAGTCACTTTATGATGGATCTTTTGACGTGTGCGCTCTTACTAAGTGCAAATTGACAGCTAAATGTATGGTGCTACTGCCGTTGTCTTCTTGAAAACTCAATGAAAGCTACATACATTAGTTGATAAGAAACTTGGCTAGCGCCATCGAGTAATAAAATTTATGCCTTTAAGTATTTTTTTTACATCTGAGAATGAGATGGAGAGATGAGACAATGTTATACTGGCTAATTCCATGATATTTTTAATTTATTGACATGAATTCGTAACTTTGCGTAAACATTATTCATTGCTCGTGGTTGTACAATTATAATTTGAATTTAATCCTTTCCTTAATTTCTCTCATTCATCCATAACTTTATGCATCTTAATTATTTCCAATCACGTTCATTATAATGCCTGATAAAATCTAATTTGATCATTTTAGCTGCTTTACGTTTTTCCAATATTATAAAAAAACGTATTTAATTTCTTGAATCCCTCACATGTAAAAGATATCGCAAAATTCACTAGCTGAAAATCCTTTATAACAACTACAAAAAGATTCCAGCTTTTTTCAGATTCCATTAGAAATATTTTTTATTTTAAAAGCTATGGATTTTTGCTATAAAGAAAATATTTTTGTTTTTCAACAAAGGTGCTTTATCCCATTGCTTGCGATAGTAAGTAAGATATTTGAAGAGGGTTTATAACAAAAGAGAAAACATGTCATACAATGTTTTTCTATCGAATGTATTTAATGATTGAAGTTTATTACCCAGCCGGTACTGTACAACAATCTACGAGTATAGTACATTAGTACCTATTAACAACCACATAGATGCTACCGTATAACTTGATTTGCTGTCGTTCGTACTAGTTTTTTTAACCCCGCAGTTTCCCAGCTCTTTTTAACCTTTAACCGACGACGTGCGGTCTCACAGACCGCTCCGGTTTTTGAAATTTCTGGATTGCAATGTTCTACTTACTCCCATGTCCCAAGTGTCTCAGTACCTTCGAGTTTAGCTGCCCAAACGCCATTACAGGTAGTGGTTACATCGATGAGGGCAGTTTTAATATGATAATTCGATTTAAAGTTCAACAGCGGTCTGTGGGACCGCACGTCGCAGACTACGTGACATTTTTGTACCATACTAAAACTTGCGTTTTTGTTTTAGACGACTCATTTGTCGTAAAAATGATGGATCCTGGGCCACCACAACCTAGGAAAAGACATTTCCTAATGATATATATTGATATTTGGACATAATATTATGTAAAAGATGGTAGTCTGTAAAAAATACCGCGAAATGGGCGGTAAAGCAAACAGTGACATGTATTTTAGGCTCTGACATGCCAAATCAGCCTGATGTCATTGCACCAGCTGCAAAAAAGACGTACATTTTAGTCCACCTAAATTGAAAACTAAATTATCTTACAGGTGTTACCTATGCATACCGGAAATGCTTGGCATACGGTAAAAAAAAATGTCCTGATTGTGCCTAATGTTTACCCTACGTCAAAAATTTTTTTGTGCATGTAATGTACGTGTCATTTATTTTTATTTTATTCATAATGTTCACTATATTTAGGAAGGAGTATAGTTTTTCTTGCTTTGATTAAAACTTACAAGTTATATAGGTTTTTATGAGCTCTAGTGTTATTTCAATAATATTAAGCGTCAAAAAAGTTTAAGCCATATTTAAATAAATAATATACATTGATTCCTCACAAATTATACGTATGTTTATTTATAATACTATAATGTTCTCAAAAAATATAAAATCAATATACTTTTATACAAAAAATGATTACTTTTTGAGTAAACAGTATAGCGGTCCCACAGACCGCACGTCGCAGACGGCGTGACAAAAAAATCACGTCGTCGGTTAAAGGTTAATCCTGGTTTCGCTGGAACTCGAAAGTATGCGGTAACTTAGAGCGAAGAAATTAATTCGTTTTTTGCGCCGCCCGCCCTGGTACATCAAGTTCAGGCCGACAAGTCTCACGGCGGCCATTTTGTTTACCTTGCATAGAGCGGGGCAGTTGATTTTGACTTTAACACTTTTTTGTTGTATGTCCTTAAAAATGACGTAGAAAATGACTCAATCACAAAGTTAGTGACAGAGCCAACATTATGCTAAACGGTACACATTTTAGCATTTAATTTGTTTGAATATTAAAAGGTTAGTTATGTATGAGTCAATGGACAGATCTTGTGATCCGACATCCAATAAGTTTCTCTTATGAGTATTTATGCAATTTGTTGGTTTAGTCGTATTCAAAAAGATTTAATCAAAGTTGAGTAAGCACTACCTACTTACGTAAAGTGTATTTAATTCTGCACAGTCTTTAAAATTGGGTATAATACACTTGACTCATGCAACCTGTATAAAGCAAAGCGGATCGTGTATCCAAATTCAATTTCCACTTTGAAATGGAAATTGGTGGTGACTCCGCATCCAGACAGTGGCAACTTTCATTATGTTCTGGTGGTAAATTAAATGCCACTCTGTGTGTGCAGGTGTTTGCTCCTAAATGAATTGGGCCGCCCGCGCCCGCTGCATAGTACATAAGCGCCACTTGAATTAGAATTTGTAGGACATAACCAATTTTCCTTGTACGTATAGCGAATGGAGATATTACATACACTGGTTGTTTAAATAGTAATTATTGACATGAATATGGCTTTTAAAGTTAACACACTTACGCCCGTATTCAAAAACATTACTATGAGGTCTCACAGTGCGCGTGGACGCACAAGGTGACATACGAACCAATCACAGAGCTCTATTCAACGCTGTGCTGCTCAAGCATCGTTTGTGAATACGGGGGTTACTCAAAAAGCAAGTTTTTCTCTCGTCTTTAGAACTGCATTAAGTTTGATCTCTTTTTTCATACGGTAGTTTCAAAAAACAACCATTTTCTGACTCTCACACGCCTTTATTTAGTCCAGTCATTTAAGCTTAAATTAGGACCTAATTTAAGCTACCTAATTATTAGGTAAGAATCTCGGAATTCGAGATACCCAGCTGTAAGTCTGTAAATACTTAGTTGTATATTGACACCCTAAAAGTTGTCTCAAAACCTACATATGGTAGGGTGTAAGCAACTATTAAATTTTAAGGTCAAAGGTCACAAAAATCGTTTTTTTGCGCTTTTTTTGGAAATATCTCATTTCCTATGGGTTTTTGCTATTTGTATTTATTATCAATATTGTAGAATACAAAATTCTCTACAAATTCTGTTAAAAAAATTTTTTATACGGTTAACTGTTTTCGAGATAGAGGGCGGCCGCTAGTACTTATAAATAAATCTGTAGAGAGGTCAATTCTGTACATGAAATATATTTTCAAAATAACTATCAGGGGGTGATTAGTGATCGATACTGATGCCAAAAATGCAATCAGTAAAATTTTTGTCTGTCTGTCTGTCCGTCTGTATGTTCCTTATAGAAACAAAAACTACTCGACGGATTTAATACAATTATTCTTCATACTCCTGGGCAGGTTATAGTATACTTAGGAATTCCCATGGGAACAGGAATTAGCGGGAAAATCCTTTTGTATGAAAAATCTAAACCGCTTAAGTTAGACGCTTGAAATTTGGCATGTAGGTACCTTAGTAAACTTAAAGCTTAGTTACAACAAGGAATTCCCGAAATTCCCATGGGAACGGGAATTAGCGGGAAAATCCTTTTGTATGAAAAATCTAAACCGCTTAAGTTGACCTGAAGTGATGCAGTGACCGCGCGCTCTCCGCCCTCTATCTCGAAAACGGTTCAACGTATAAAAAATTTTTTTAAACAAAATTTGTAAAGAATTTTGTATTCTACAATATTGATAATAAATACAAATAGCAAAAAACCCATAGGAAATGAGATATTTCTAAAAAAAGCGCAAAAAACCGATTTTTGTGACCGTTGACCTTGAAATTTAATAGTTGCTTACACCCTACCATATGTAGGTTTTGAGACAACTTTTAGGGTGTCAATATACAAGTATTTACAGACTTACAGCTGGGTATCTCGAATTCCGAGGTGAACTTACTATAATGACTGGACTATATTGACGTAACAAGGCTCAGGTTACATGGATGTAGCGGTGTCACTGCATTTAGTATGTGTGTCATGTAGTAAGTATTAAGTGTTCGATAACTCTAAAGTCTAGGCTAGTCTGTGTCCCTGAAGGCTTTCAATGACGAACTCATTAGGTACATGCCACTGATTTTAGTAAACAACTTTTCATCATTGACGTATTAAGACATAGCGGCTCCTCATTAATATGTAAAGCACTATCGCGTCTTTAAAATCAATAAATCGTTCGTTTTAGAACATTCTAAATGGAAAGTTTTGTTATAGGTCTTCTTTACACACTGCGATTTACTCCAGCACTTACAAAGTGCTTCTTTAGAATCTTTAGTGATTGTCATTCAATGCCAATCAATAGGACTTGTTGAAATTACATTTTGCTTAATTGGCTTCGGACCTACTCGTAAGTGGCAGATGAAATAACAAACTAATTAACTACATAAAATTTTGACCCTTTCAGTTTAATTCGAATTCAAAGATAAATCTTTTGCTTTAAAGTCTAACTCTTACTTTGCATGTACTTCTTTTGTGATCACTGTGACAACAATCTGACCTTAATTTGTCAGACACAGATTGTATTCATTAATTTTGCAACAGCACGAAGATTTGGAAGGTTGAATAATACAGACAGTTGTAGGGGATACGGTGAGCTGCATCTGTAGGACGATCTCATAAGTTAGGCAAACTTTTGGCGGCGTTGTGTAGATAACGCCAAATTGAAATGGACGATAGGATGACCGTATCTATATCTTATAGAGGTTTAGCTGCATCTATTACATCGGTCGACAAAAAAAAATTTTTTTTTTGCGCATGGATTTTACTTATTATATTCTGATTATATAAGCAAATTTATACAACGTGTCCCAAAATTCAAGGATAAGCCGACGCCACAGGACGGACATAGTCATGACTACTTTAGGAAAAATAAGGAAAAAAATCTATCTCAATTATTTTTTTCATCATCATCATCATTTCAGCCACAGGACGTCCACTGCTGAACATAGGCCTCCCCCAATGCTTTCCATGTTGATCGATTGGTAGCGGCCTGCGTCCAGCGCTTCCCTGCTACCTTTACGATGTCGTCGGTCCACCTTGTAGGTGGACGTCCCACGCTGCGTTTTCCGGTACGCGGCCTCCATTCCAGAACCTTTCTGCCCCATCGGCCGTCAGTTCTGCGTACTATGTGCCCTGCCCATTGCCACTTCAGCTTGCTAATACGTCGGGCTATGTCAGCGACTTTGGTTCGTTTACGGATCTCCTCATTTCTGATTCGATCTCGCAAAGAAACACCAAGCATAGCCCTCTCCATAGCACGCTGTGCAACTTTGAACTTCTGTATAAGGCCTACAGTGAGAGGCCACGTTTCCGAGCCATAAGTTATCACTGGTAACACACATTGGTTATACACTCTAGTCTTCAGGCATTGAGGTAATTTGGACGAAAAGATGTTGCGTAGTTTCCCAAACGCTGCCCAGCCGAGTTGGATTCGACGATTGACTTCCTTCTCGAAATTGGACCTACCTAGCTGAATCGTTTGTCCAAGGTAGACATACTTGTCGACAATCTCGAGAATTGAGCTCCCAACTGAAACTGGGTAGGGCGTAACATGGACATTCGACATAAGCTTCGTTTTGTCCATGTTCATCCTCAGGCCTACCTGTTGGGAAACTCGATTAAGGTCTTCGAGCATTGTGCCAAGATCTTCCAACGATTCTGCCATGACCACAATATCGTCGGCAAACCGAAGGTGAGTGATGTACTCGCCATTAATGTTTATGCCGAATCCTTTCCATTCCAGGAGTTTGAAAGCGTCTTCCAATGCAGCGGTGAACAGTTTCGGAGATATAACATCTCCCTGCCTAACGCCTCGCTGCAGTGGAATCGCCCTCGTGCTCTGCTCCTGTACTCGGACCGACATGGTGGCGTTTTTGTACAAGCACTTCAGCACCTCGATATACCGATAGTCAATACGGCACCGCTGGAGAGATTGTAACACTGCCCAAGTCTCAATCGAATCGAAGGCCTTCTCATAGTCCACGAACGCCAAGCATAGTGGCAAGTTATACTCCTCAGTCTTCTGTATAACCTGCCGCAGCGTATGGATGTGGTCTATGGTACTATAACCTTTTCGGAATCCGGCTTGTTCGGGAGGCTGGAAGTCATCGAACCTACGCGCGAGACGGTTCGTGATGACTCTCGAAAACAGTTTGTAGACATGACTCAGAAGCGAGATGGGTCTGTAATTCTTCAGCAAGGTCTTATCACCTTTCTTGAAGAAGAGCACCACCACGCTTCTGTTCCATGCCTCTGGCGTAGTTCCCTGGAGTAGGACGGAGTTAAAGAGTCTCTGAAGGACTTTCAGTATCGGTGTTCCACCCGCATTCAGAAGCTCCGATGTTATTCCGTCATCACCCGGTGCCTTGTTGTTCTTTAGCTGTTTGAGAGCCATCCTAATCTCGTATAGGCTGATGTCCGGGATATCTTCGGTATAGTGTCGAGTTAGCTTAGCTCTTGGATCTGAAGTTGAGCTATCAACGGGTTTGGTGACCGAGGTATATAGCTGTCCATAAAACCTCTCGATCTCACCCAGAACCTCGGCTGTTGTTGACGTTACACTACCGTCCGCCGTCGTTAGCTTCGTCAGCTGGCTTTGCCCAATAGAGTTGTCTCTTGCGAACACTTTGGAGCCTTGGTTCCGCTCTATCGCCTCTTTAATACTGTTAGTATTAAAGTTGCGAATATCATGTCGCAAGGACTTCCTTATCTGTCTATTGAGCTGCCTATATGCCGTAGCGTCAACGGAGGACTGCAGCGTCATTGCACGTCGTTCTGCCATGAGGTTGAGGGTGTGGTCGGTGAGCTTTTGCGGCTTGTCTTTACGACGAGGTCTAAAGAATTTAAGCCCAGCCGCCTGGACAGTTTCTACGAACCCGTTATTGATCTCATCCACTGACTCGCAGTTTTCCAGGCATGCAAAGCGATTTGTCAACTCGAGCTGAAAGCTCTCGGGGCAGTGGATATGGGAATTGTAGGGTCGGAGCGTAGACTTCATCAGACGGGACCTTTCTAGCTTGACGTTAATATTTAGTATGCCTCTGACCATTCGGTGATCACTACCGGTTTTCACCCTGTTGATCACGGAGACATCACTAAATATTCGTCGCTTTGTGGTCATGATGAAGTCAATCTCATTTTTCGTAGAACCATCGGGACTCATCCATGTCCACTTCCTATGAGGCGGCTTCTGGAAGAAGGAGTTCATCGCAAAGAGGTCTTCCTTCTCCAGAAATTCGGCCAGCCTCTGCCCCCTGGGGTTCCGTTGCCCACATCCAAATTGCCCCACTCTCAGCTCATCATCACTTCGCATGCCCAGCTTCGCGTTGAAGTCCCCCATAACAACATTGAAGTAGGTTTTAGTAGTATGTATGGCCCTACTTATGTCCTCATACATAGCCTCTACTTCCTCATCTGGGTGTGTAGAGGTCGGTGCGTATACCTGAATTACCTTCAGCAAGTATCTTTTGGATACTCTGAGTATCAGGTAAGCAACCCTGCTCGACACACTTCCGATGGTGATGATGTTGTTAATGAGGGACTTGTGGACGAGAAACCCGACACCACCTTGGGACAGTTGTTCGCCCTCCCGGTAGTAGAGTAGGTTGCCGGATTTTAGGATGATCGTGTCCTCGCCCTCTCGTCGGACTTCCGATAGTCCCATTATACTCCATCGCAACCTACTCAGTTCGTCTTCCAACTCTGTGATCCTTTCATCAGTCCTCAATGTGCGTATATTATGCGTTACCAGGGCCAGTCGTCGTCGGTGTGGGTAGCCAGTCCGCCTCCGGAGATTCTTAGATAGCAAGGCCAGGCGGAGATTCATTCTTATTCTTATTATTTTTTTACTTACACAATAAATTATGAATTTCGACGAAAATTGACACCCCTTATGATATTTTACATTACCACGACCACAATTTTTCAAATATTCCTGTTTTTCTGTTTATATCGACAACTTAAGTAGTGCTGCTGTTCACCCCAACTCTTAAAACCCCCAGAATCCTTGCAGTTTTTACACAAAAGTTAATCAAACTATGTTATTTCCTTAAAATTTTCAACGATTTTTACTTTCACTCCACTTTGACTCATCGTTTTGTAAAAAAAAAGTATGAACACTACTGCGCACAGTGTGTTATGGGACTGTATAAACGGACATTCTCATTGATTTGATGAAACGTATAGAGCTCAGTTATACAAACATGATAGTAAAACTCCCGTTTGAAAATTCCACGTAGTTTTCGCGGTATAAAAATTCAAAGTTACCTATTTTTTTACTTCAAAATTATGCAAAAATGTTCTCACTCGTTAACTAATAACATTTAATTCAGAATTGTTATAATACTTCATAGAGCTCTTAAAACTACAGGTAATAAGCGTATTAAGTGCTTCGTAAACGCATTCAGTTAATTAGGAAAAATGATTTTAGTGATTTTTGTTTTTATTTTTTTTCTCAATTATACCTTAATATATGCAAACATTTTTAATTGCAAGATATAGTCTGAGATTTAATCTAATTGTATTAATAAAATCAGCTTTAAACTCCGTGATATATTTGAGAAAAAACATAAAACGTCTTAATAAAATTTTTACGAGTCTAGGGTCGACAATTTTGGAAGGAATAATTCATGTCTAAAAAGTTTCAAATCCCGCCTGTTATGTGCATAGTGTTGAAGGTTCTAAAAAGTCACATTCACATTGTTTTTAACCGACTTCAAAAAAAGGAGGAGGTTCTCAAGTCGAGTCTTTTTTCTTTTTTAACACTCTTATATTGACTTAAGTTGTATGTAAGTAACTAGCTAAAAAAGTATGTAAACAAATCTAGGAAGTCGAATTTATCCTACCTTTAATAATTTTCTCATCGATTTGAAACCTATGTACTATCAGGGACTCGAACGCCTTGACACCTTAAGGGCCTAAATTGTTTGCACACACACGCTCGATTATGCTCCGCCCCCGTTCATTCATGTTTCGGGTCTAAGCAGCGTCGGCGCACCACTGTAGATGTTTGCCCTAGCAAACCAAGCTCTATGTAAAGCATTTAGGATTGAGTATTGCTTATTACCCGCATCCGTAGCGCTCGTTTGGCAACGTCGCATTTTAGTCAATTTGAAACCCAATAAAGAATCGCTACAAAATATTATATGAGGCTTCGTGTAAAATTTGAACTAGCGATTGCCCGCTCGGGTCACAAAATTGCTATCGCACATTCCGAGGTAACTATGCAATTTCCCAAGAAAAAAGTAGCCTTTTCTACAATTATTGTTGATATTATGAGTGTAAATCTCATGATATTAGTTTAGCTAGTTAGGGCGAGAAATACAAAATCATACAGTTACTTTCGAATTTTACTTATTTAATAGGTATTTAATTTATTCGGAACTTATAATTTAAAACAATATGTTATTGAATTAATTAGTAAAGAGTTAAGGAATATTTGTGGCTTAAAAACAATTATTGTAAGATCTAGCTATAACTTTCTTAAATCCTTGAATGTTAATAAAAACTTATAATAGGTTTCTATTTATTTTTAATGCATATTTTGTTTTCCGTCTTAAAGAAACACTTATCTACGTTATTAAAATTTAATATAAATATTGCACTAGGTAGCAATGATCCAGGTAATTGGTTATCGTAAATATTATAATATTAAGTTAGTTTTATTTCAAATTCAATTTTTTATTGCACATTAAGTGTCTTTACACAAGGTCTTAAATCAATAACAATTAAACTTCAAACTAAATAATACTTAAACAGTTAACAATGTATAGATAAGTTTGTAAGTAAATATAAGAATTATTTTGAGAGGCATGGTTCAGTAATCGAGCGGAGGTCAATAAAAAGGCAATCAAACAGTCCAATTACTAGCACGGGTCAACACAAATCAATCGATTATTGATCACGAAACTTCACAAAAAAACAAAGGAGAGAATATGTCGACAGATCGCCAAAGCAAAAAGCAGACAGACCTCGTATAAAAACACAATATTAAAAAAATACATATCTATTTGTTTGTAACCAAATTATATTATTAAAATTCTAAGGCTGAGTTGCACCATCTTACTTTAACTTTAACAAACGTCAAAATTCTGTCAAACTCCATATAAAAAGCACCGGTTACCGTTATAGTTACGGTCAAAGTTAGGTGGTGCAACTCAGCCTAAAACTAAGAAAGATTGAAGAAAAAGAAACATTTCGTTTTAAACCTTAACCGTGTGACAATAAAGTGCACAATGGTATTTCGTATTGCAACCTAAGCCCTGATTGTCTCTTATTGGTCGTAGTAAAAATATAGTAAAATGCGTAACCAATTAGAGACGGGGTGACCACGTGACCGGAGCGATGCTCTTACGCTAAAATTTCTACAAAGTGGTCAGGCGGAAGAGTCCCCGATAGTACCTAAATCGAATGTCAATACAATAATTTGGTACAATCGAGCTGATGATATTTAAACATCCAAAAGAAATATTGCTATTAAAAAGTGATGGGAAATTTACAATTCTATATGGCGCATATTTTCAATTTGATTTTCCTCAAATATATCACGGAGTTTAAAGCTGATTTTTATTATACAATTAGATTAAATATCAGACTATATCTTGCAATTAAAAATGTTTGCATATATTAAGGTATAATTGAGAAAAAAAATAAAAACAAAAATCACTAAAATCATTTTTCCTAATTAACTGAATGCGCTTACGAAGCACTTAATACGCTTATTACCTGTAGTTTTAAGAGCTCTATGAAGTATTATAACAATTCTGAATTAAATGTTATTAGTTAACGAGTGAGAATATTTTTGCATAATTTTGAAGTAAAAAAATAGGTAACTTTGAATTTTTATACCGCGAAAACTACGTGGAATTTTCAAACGGGAGTTTTACTATCATGTTTGTATAACTGAGCTCTATACGTTTCATCAAATCAATGAGAATGTCCGTTTATACAGTCCCATAACACACTGTGCTGCGGCAAGTTTTTTATAAAGTTGACGCAACTATCCAAGATTCCAAAATGGTATAATACTCTAAGAAACCTAGTCCCAAAAAAGATATGCGTACCATTTTTACAAGCACTTCGCTTGTTAGTTAGTATGGGATAAATCTTGCAACTGAATTTAAAACCAGTTCTCCTTAACCAATTGAGCTAAAATTTGGTATACTTGTGTAAGTACGATGACAATGCAATATTATGGTACCATTGAGCTGGATGGAGTCTGGAGGTGGCCATAGGAACTCTTAACGAAACGGCGGAATTGCATCTAGTTTGGGTTCGTTGGACTTGTCTTTTAGAGCACTTTAGTGCTAGATGATGTCCAGGGTCCTGATAATGAAGTCAAGAGGTGGCAGAAGCTGGCCATAGGAACTCCTAAACGAAACGTCGGAAGCTTATCAAGTTTGGGTTCGTTGGATTTGTCTTCCCGAGCACTTGGGCCATGAGATTGAGAAACAACTGAAAAGTTTAAAATAAAGTTGTAATAAAAAAAAAACTTTTTTTAAAAACAAGCTTGACTTCGTTTGAAAATTATAACTGACTTCATCATCAAGACCCTGGACATCATCTAGCACTAAAGTGCTCGAAAAGACAAGTCCAACGAACCCAAACTAGATGCAATTCCGCCGTTTCGTTTAGAAGTTCCTATGGCCACCTCCAGTCTCCATTCAGCTCAATGGTACCATAATATTGCATTTTCATCGTACTTACATAAGTATACCAAATTTCAGCTCAATCGGTTGAGGAGAACTGGTTTTAAATTCAGTTGCAAGATTTAACCCGTACTAACTAACAAGCGAAGTGCTTGTAAAAATGGTACGCATATCTTTTTTGCGACTAGGTTTCTAAGAGTATTATACCATTTTGGAATCTTGGATAGTTGCGTCAACTTTATAAAAAACTTGCCGCAGTAGTGTTCATACTTTTTTTTTACAAAACGATGAGTCAAAGTGGAGTGAAAGTAAAAATCGTTCAAAATTTTAAGGAAATAACATATTTTGATTAACTTTTGTGTAAAAACTGCAAGGATTCTGGGGGTTTTGAGAGTTGGGGTGTTGGGGTCACATTCTCATTGGGATATATTTAAAGATAATTATGGGGGCTTATTCGCAAGAACAAAAGGGGCACGCTTTCATCAAAATATAGTGGGATTTGAGAGACGACGTTACCAAGGCCGGTATACTGAAAGCATGATAGAGTTAGATTTTTATGAGAAAAATCTTCTATGGAACATGACAGGAAATTAGAACTTCTCATGTTTAATAAATATTTGGACTCTATTTTAAATTTTCTCTTGTGAGAATAAATCTTAAATGGATGTTTGGTATGTTTTAATAATTAGAAAGAATGAAAGAAAAAAAGAAAAAAAAATTGGCAACAAATTAAATCATCTCTATGTTCATGTTTCATACATTCATTGATATGAATTTTTCTATTTTTTAAACATAAAAGCAAATTCAGAACATTTTTTTGTTGTTATTCTTATTTCTAGGTATTAAAGCAATAAAAATAAGCTATGCATTACCCGTGCGCAAAAATGCTGTAGACAGTTGTTATTTATATGTATTGTACAGTCAAACAAAAGTACACATTCTGGTCGCGGAATCTCTCAAACTACATAATTATTATAAATGGTTGCAGTATCCTCGATGTGTCATTAGAAAGACCCCAGACGTTGAACACTTATTAGCATTCAAATTGATTCTGTATGCGAGTTTGCTTTGATTTATAATGTAATCTTGCGACGGAAATTTTTTCAAATCTTTTGATTGAATACGCTATTGAAAGGTTAATTAAAAAAACATAACAGAACATTTGAAATATTCCCTTTTATCACATCGGATTGCTGTTCAATTTGTTGATGACTTACGAATGTCAATGAGGGTTTTTGATTAAAGATAAAAGGTTTTATAAGGTTAACCAATGAAAAAGTAGGTACTGCGCTCAGATCATAAAAGGGAAAGAAATTATTTGTGTTCGATTTCTGACCTTATTTATTGAATACCTTTACTTATACAGTGTGAGTCACGTTAAAGTGTACATATGAAAATAGATGAAACTAGACCTATTTTTATCGACAAAAAAGTGGTCAAAAATTTTTTGAGATTTTTTTTTAAATTTTTATAGATTTTTTTTTCTACCAATTACTTATTGTAAAGAAAACGTAATAACTTTTAAACTAAGCGGTATATCCTGATAAAATAAAAACAGTAATAATGCTAAATAACAGGCGATACTAAAAAAATACATACAATACACAAAAAATGCCAACAAATAATAAAAAATGTTACTTTTTGAAAAAAATCTGCTTAAAAATTCGTGTTTTTTTGGTTATTTGATAAATTTCTCCGAAAAATGCCCCTATAACAGGTGGTTTTTATTGTTTTGTATTATTCTCTATTGTATTACCTTTGTAAAACCAAAAATTGCATGTCTCTATCCCTATCACAACATTTGCTATGATCGTTTGAACTAAGCCTCTCCGGGCGCGCCATTCAACGCTTCGTTAACAACGAAACTGAAAATGGCTCTAGATTTGTAATTTTAATAAAGACAAGTTAGATTTCAAGTAAAAACAAAAGATTTCGAAGTAAAATAAGCATTTTAGTTAAAATTAAAATTGTCCCTACCTGTAGAGGAGAATAATGTTGTGGTAGGCCTTTGTTCAAACTATCATAGCAAATGTTGTGATAGGGATAGAGACATGCAATTTTTGGTTTTACAAAGATAATACGATAGAGAATAATACACAACAATAAAAACTACCTGTTATAGGGGCATTTTTTGGAGAAATTTATGAAATAACCAAAAAAACACGAATTTTTAAGCAGATTTTTTTCAAAAAGTATCAATTTTTATTACTTGTTGGCATTTTTTGGGTATTGTATGTATTTTTTTAGTATCGCCTGTTATTTAGCATTATTACTGTTTTTATTTTATCAGGATATACCGCTTAGTTTAAAAGTTATTACGTTTTCTTTTCAATAAGTAATTGGAAGAAAAAAAATTCTATAAAAAATTTAAAAAAAATCTCAAAGACCTCTTTTTTGTCGATAAAAATAGGTCTAGTTTCATCTATTTTCATATGTACACTTTAACGTGACTCACACTGTATTAGCTTGCCTTTGATTTATTTTCATTAGATCTATGCATCATCTATTAAGGGCAAAATTTAGCACTTGTTTTTTTTTTCACCACCTGATCAAAGGTTGTGTAGCAGAGCCAGTGTAAACTGACATGTAAGATCATGAATCAGGTATCCTCTTCAGAAGGATGACCTCTTTAGTTTGACCGATACTCCCCATATTGGCCAGTAGTAGGGTTGGGAAAGCCTGATGTTCGCACATTAAATTATTTCGATTATTTTTAAAGTGTGTGCTATGGAGAGGGCTATGCTTGGTGTTTCTTTGCAAGATCGAATCAGAAATGAGGAAATCCGTAAACGAACTAAAGTCGCTGACATAGCCCGACGGATTAGCAAGCTGAAGTGGCAATGGGCAGGGCACATAGTACGCAGAACTGACGGTCGATGGGGCAGCAAGGTTCTGGAGTGGAGGCCGCGTACATAGGGTTGCCAGGTCCAAAAACACAAAAGCCGGACTCTGTGCTTCGTTTGGCCGGACATTTTACCCTAAAAGCCGGACATGTGACAATTAGTGTCATAGCTCACGAGTGAGTACTTCATCGTATTATCGGTTGCCCAACATAACATCCTGATGCGTGCGCTTTATATTATTGTGTGACTCGACTTTCGCCTGGCGCAGCAGGCCAAATAAAAAGCCTAACAAAAGCCGGACAGGCCGGACAAGACAATATTTGGCCGGACAAGACCGTAAAAAGCCAAACATGTCCGGCTAAAGCCGGACGCCTGGCAACCCTACGCGTACAGGAAAACGCAGCGTGGGACCGACAACATCGTAAAGGTAGCAGGGAAGCGCTGGACGCAGGCCGCTACCAATCGATCAACGTGAAAGTATTAGGGGAGGCCTATGTGATGATGATGATGTTTCTAAAGTGAAAACTTATAACATGAATTTATCCAACAGATATGTGAACGATAAAAAACAACTTCGTGCTCAGATCGACGCGGAGGATCGCGAGGAGAGGAACCTAACTAAAGCTTTGGATGAAAAGGGAAAACTCATTATTGAGATGAAGACATCTTTGCAGCAAATCAATGAGTTACTCTCGAGCGTGGGTAAGTCTTATTTTAGCGAATGACTCAATTAATAATTAGAGAATAGGTTGGCCGTAGGCCGTATCAGTAGGTAAGTAAATTATAATATTAAATCACAAAGAACTAGTAGCTAATCTTTGTGGAAATTTTTACACATTAACCGATCGATGTAATGCATAGAGCATATTTGTTTAGGAATTTGAAGTACAGTTTGGTCACTTTGATAAATCTTAAATTTTTAGGTGTTTAGTTTGAGAAGATATTTTAGCGAAAATCTTTTGTCAGATTATTTAGTAAAATCAGATTCAATAGTTAGTTGAATTACAGTCTATTGAATATACAGAAAAAGCCACCGTAAAAGTTAGACTTACGTTATACCATTAAATCTGATTTTTATGTATAACTAGCTGACCCGGCGAACTTTGTTCCGCCTTAATGGCAATAAATAAGCAGACTTTTTTTTATCCTATGTCCTTCTCCTGGCTCTAAACTACCTCCCTGACAATTTTCAGCTAAATCGGTTCAGCCGTTCTTGAGTTATAAGTGGAGTAACTAACACGACTTTCTTTTATATACAGGGTGTTAGGTAAATGGGTATATGAGCCGACACTAGCCCATGTTAACATGGTCATATAAATGGTATGGTGAAGTCAGAAAATTGATATCTTCATTTTAACTATTTTAATTTTCATACAAATCGGATTTTGTAAAATTTATTTTGTATGAAAATTAAAAAAAATAAAATCATGATATCAAAGAAGAACGGTCATCTGTGACCCAGGCCCGACAGAAACGAGACATACCTCAGTTTTTTTGTCATGTCTTAATTAGTTAAATTATATATTTTTTATATTCGAAATCTATGTATAACACCAAAATATTATCCTTTGTTTATGTTCAGGCGTTATACAAAAACTAATACAAAATGCCTATTTATCACCAAAATTGGTAAATTTATGTACCTAAATGTCTATTACAGCTGCTATATAATGTATCTAGGTGACCTGGAGATACATCCGGATTATACAGGGTGGAAACGATGAAGTTACAAAATCCAAAAATTCAATGTTACCAGCTTCCATAATCTGTAACCTATTATTGGTACCATTTGATAGAGCTCGTGAAGCACTTTCAGAATCAGTAACTCGTTTTTCGATATCTTGTATAGTTTAGAAATAATCAAGTGAGATCACTTATCGTTCCATATGTATAACCACCCTGTATAATCCGACTGCATCTCCAGGTCACCTAGATACATTCCATAGCAGCTGTAATAGACATTTAGGTACATACATTTACCAATTTTGGTGATAAATAGGCATTTTGTATTAGTTTTTGTATAACACCTGAACAAACACAAAGGGTAATATTTTGGTGTTATACATAGATTTCGAATATAAAAAATATATAATTTAACTAATTAAGACATGACAAAAAAACTGAGGTATGTCTCGTTTCTGTCGGGTCTGGGTTTTTTTTGTATGGGGCGTGACCGTTCTTCTTTCTGACTTCACCATATCATTTATATGCCTATGTTAACATGGGCTAGTGTTGGCTAATATACCCATTTACCTAACACCCTGTATATAGATATAGATATTTGGACAATAATTAGAAGTATTTTTCCCAACAGCTGTACAATTCTGCACGTCATGCCGCACCATACATTAAGTGGTTCATTTAATGACGCCTTTGTGACGCCATAAATACAGACCTTTGCCATATGTAGGATTCATCGGCTCAATTATGGCCACACAGTTCGCGGGAATAGTACAGCTGATATCTTTAGGCTAATTGAATAATCAATCATGTCTGCCTTTAATACCTAGCAGCTAATTACTCTTAGGCTGAGTTGCACCAACTTACTTTAACCTTAACTATAACATTAACCGTCGTTTTTTGTATGGAGTTTGACAGATCTTTGACGTTTGTTAAAGATAAAGTAAGATGGTGCAACATAGCCTTAATCAATCGATACTAATTAAAGACGTGACTTGGCCGTTAAGACTAATTTTTAATAAGAATGAAAAATGTTTCATGTACAGTCGCCACCGTATCAGGTTACATATTATTTTTGTAGCAAAATAAAAACTTTTATTAAGACTATACAGTGTGTCCAGGGAAGTAGTATCTAGTAGTTTAAGGGGGTGATCTATGGACAATTTTTTCGAAGAAAATACTTAAATTCTGGGGCCTACCTCTCTTACAAGGATTTAAGTTTTTTATTTTTAGTAGGTTGACGTCATAATGTAAACAGTTTACATTGCTTGCGTAGTACTAAAGATTATTCGAACGTTAAGTACTGATACCGCACATATTTTGATTACTATGTGTTAATATGTACTTATAATGCATATTATAATATGTATGTGTTACGGTTAAAGTGATAAATTGAAAATTATGAATAATAACCGGTTATTATTAATAATTCCCGACAATCGCGGTAAAAGTGATAAATTAATAACATTTAACAGTGATTATTTAATAATTCAACCTTAGTACTAACACATTTCATAAAAGAGAACAACATCTTGTGTAGGCACGTGTTCGTGTGCAGCCAAACTTTTGAACGTTTTGATATCATAAGTATATTAATATAATTTGGCATAATGAGTTTGGAATGTTTCTTGCATAATATTACTTTTCCATGATGCCTATAACATAACGTTTTAATTTAAAGTGAAAAATAGGTTAAGGTGCGGCGGGGGTGGCCCTTGGGCCACCCCTAAGCCGCCTATTTAGTTTTATACACACATAAATGACCTCATATTAATCACATTTACCAAATCATGCGGTAATTATTCATAATAACCGGCGATTATTCATAATTTTCACATTTATCACTTTGACCGTAACATATGTATTTACAAACAATGTATTTAAGTATGTTTATATCCGTTGTCTAGTACCCGTAGTACAAGCTTGGCTTGGGTCTAGAAACGTAGTGTAAAATGTCCAGGGATATTTATTTATATATTACTTTGTGTGTGTGAATTTCTAATGCGACACTGAGTTTCTAACTCAGCTCATTACTTGGCATCTCTCTATATCTCTATGATAAGGATGGATTCAGTAAAAAGTAATGTTTTTTACTTAAAATTTAATTGCTCTACCTCAATTAGTTCCAACGTTATTGTTGAACGTAAGAGAAACACTCGTGTTCCTGCAGAAGATACTAAATGACTTAATGATGATGATGATAATGATGATGATCTATGGGTCTTAATCGCCATCCTTTTCAGCCAAACGGCAAAGAAAAGCTTCTTAATTAATGTATTCCTCTATTTTCTTAAAACAGGGGCCGCGAACGCACCACGGCCTATGAAGGTTCCAGCGGCGATTCAGTACGCCCTCGAGGAAATGGTGCAGCCGGTGCCAGAGGTTGAAGCAGACTGTGAGTACATCTTGTCACCATAGGTGTGTCAATACGCCCGGTTGGACTGGTGGAGTGTACTGGACATTATACCACGGTAATACTATCTATACAGTATTACAACTCGGCCATATTTTTGAAACAAATGTCAACAGCCGCGCGGTACGTCACGGTATGACAACATGCGGTAGGGCTGCTCACCTACAGTACCCATTATAATTACATCTGCCTACTTAGAATTTCTATCTAGTTTTGTGATTGTATTTTTTTCTTAATTAGACAAACAAAATACTTTGTGAATGGAATAGGATAAAAATGTGTGTTGTTTTGTGATTAGTAGATTTAATTTTAAAAAACTACTAAAATAATTTTGAAACTAATCATAATAATTACCTTTCACTTTAATTTTAGGCGGGCGAAGTCGTGGGCAATAGCTGGTAAAAAACCAGCTTTTGCCCACGACTAAAATTGTATAAAACAATAATTATAATTTTCATTTCAAATCATACTGACTGAAAATTACTATTTTGACAGTTATTGACTAGTTTTTGACCAAATTGACCGTTAATGACGGTCAGTCAAATTCAATCACTTTAGTCATTTTCAACACTAGGCCACCGACATTCGCGACAACCCCGACTTTCGCATCTCGAGCGCATCCCGATATTTGAAATTCGAAGGAAAGCTCGGGTTTCGTCTGTTTATATGAAGTTACAATACTGTATGATATTATTACCGTGATTATACTGAGGTTGCATGTTCGATCCCCGCCAATACACATTATCAAATGCCCGAGTTGTAACTTGTATACGTGTATTTGATATATCTAACCTTCCGCCAAACACCCTGTATACAAGTATCTATAAATGAAACACTTGAGTGCAGTTAGGATCTACAATTTATAAGCTAGAGTAAAATTAAACTAATCATTGGAGCCATAATGAAAGGAATCAGAACAATAGGACCAAGTCAAAGCAATTTGATCACAAAAGGGTAAGAGAAAATATACTTAAAAAAGTGATTATGAGATTAATTACCTACATTCACACTGAAGCGCTCTATGGCATCTCTCTATACTTTAGTTTGTACTTCGAATTATTAGAGCTAAGCTAAGTATGCGAATAATTAAGGGAACTATTCCGCTATTTAACCTGTCCGTCCATACCGGGTGTAAATCTAACACCCTTCCCCGTTAACCTCCCGCGTGCCGATCTAACAAAGTCTTGTCATTGTTACTCGCTCGTAAAATGTCAATCGTTACTTCGTTCATACTTTCCGGTAACCCGGTTCCGGTAATCTGGGTCCCATCTGGGTAGAGTATCTCTCTAGCTAAGCTTGCATAGTTTGGTACAGCATTATGAAAGTAGCCCGCAACGTCATCCGCGTGGTCTTAAAATAATATACAGGGTGTAACAGGGAGGGTGGATCATCGTAAGTCAAACGGTGGGGGACTTAAATACCTATCGATATAACCCCCATGTATGTTCCGCAATTTTCAATGGTTCCAAAGTTATTGAGATTTTTGTGAAAAAGTAAAAAGCCGGAATTCAGTATAAAAGTCTTCACTGTAGCTTAACTACTGGACCTGCTTGCATGTTTTTTTTTCTAGAAGTAGTTCAATAGCGAGTCTTAATAATTTGACCTACCCTCTTATTTAAATCCAAGCTAGCAGTTGGTCAAAGCTGGCTCAACGACATGCTTGAGGATTTGTTATGTTCATAAAGTTACTAAAGTTGGCAACGTTATCAATCATTTCAATTTTGGCACTTTTACCTAATATTATTAAGCACAAATGCGAGCTTTTAACGGCTCTTGCTCGCAAGTCAGACGCACTCAGCGTGCGAGTAAATCACGTCCCACTCCGCTGCGAGCTGCTCGAGCGAGTTTCCAATTTCCTATTCGATTCGGCATTCAGCGCTGTGGCGTACGTCGTTTATGTTCGTATTGTGGATTCAAAAAGCTAAATAACAACAAATTTTCTTAGCTCCACAATAGGTCATTAGGTAATATTAGTTGATATTTTTAAATTTTTCACCCGCACAGCTTTTAATATAATATTTAGCTATATTCGCCTTTGTGGCATATGTGTGTAAGTCAGAAATAATGTAGCTTTTTTGCAAGGGATGCGTTCCTTCCTACAAATTCGCAAAATGTCAATTTTTACCTATTTAGAATACTTATGCTTCAACCACACCAACGCGCGCAGATTGCCATCGCCGGTGCAATCAGTATCACGGCGCGATCATAGGCCAATGACAGGTCGCGAGGATTATCATGGGTTGCGCGATCTGTCATTGGCCTATGATCGCGCCAGCGATGGCGATCTGCACGCGTTGGTGTGGTTGAAGCTTAGTCATAGGCTCATAGCAGCGGCACTAGTAACGTCGTGCTACGACAGTGTGATCTGCGGATGTGGTCAATTCCGAAAGATCAACCGTCCGCGAAAAACGATCACGGTTTTCTCAACAAACGCTTTTTATTTTAATCGAACAATGGTTAATCAAAACAAAGAGCTTTTAGTACAAATATGAGAGAATCCATCTTTCTGATTCCTAGGCCACGAGAACGCTTTTAACGTGAAATAAAACAATAATTATTTCAAACCCTCGTTAAAACGTTTGTTAGATGTTCCTCACAGACCTCATTCTGTCGGCTTAATGATATAACAGATAAACGCTATCTAAGCAAAGATCTTGGAAAAAAGAACGGAGAAAAGAAATTCTTAGACAATTTTACTTATCTATTTCGTATTCGTCAATTCATCTAATATCTCTCGAGGCTACTTTTCATTTTGATATCCACTCATTGTTCAGTTGTTTAGTTCCAAGAAATTATGTTTTGGTAGGGTTTTGTGTGATTTATGAAGCATTTTAGTTCTGTGTTACTCTGTTTACGTCTATGTCCGCTAGGTATACCTACGCTAAAAGTAAAATGTTTGGGATGTTACAACTGCTTCTAGCCTGTATCAATATAAAATAGCGCAACCCCTGAAAAAAAATGCATGATGAAAGTAACCGAGCTGCTTACACGACTTCTTTTTAGCACTGACTTACATTATTGTCCTGAAGCAGTAGTAGGGTTAATACTTCTGGGATTTCTGGGATAAAAACTGCTTTTTGAAAGCCGGTTACTAAAAATTCATTACTTTTTTTTTGCTATTTTGTATTTTGGGTTCGACTTGACAGTTACTTAAATGTAACTTTTTTACAGTCGATAAGCTGATCCTGACCGCACGGCAGAAGCTGACGGTGCTGATCCAGGCGGTTTCCAAGATGGAAGTGACGCCGGAGATCAAGTTGAACGCCAACATCTTCTACCACAACATCCTGGCGCGCTCCATGCAGGACAACTACAAGGACGACGTGGTCGCTGAAGGAGGTAAGAAAGAATTTATTTAGGGTCAATATAAGTACTTCTTGGTAGTCTAAGTCAGGACTTAAGACCACATAAGTTACGCAGAAGTTGACGGTGCTGACACTGAAGATCAAGTAGACGAAGCCAATATCCTCTCCAACTACCTAAAAGGACGGGATGAGTGACGCTCAAGGAGGTGAGACAGAATATATGGGGTCAATATCAGCAGTTTTTGTAGTCTAAGTGAGAACACGCGTGGCAGTAGCTGACTGTGCTGATACAAGCAGTTTCCAAGATGGAAGTGACGCCGGAGATAAAGTTGAATGCCAAAAACTTTTACCACAACATCCTGGCGCGCTCCATGCAGGACAACTACAAGGATGACGTGGTCGCCGAAGGAGGTAAGAAAGAATTTATTTAGGGTCAATATAAGTACTTCTTGGTAGTCTAAGTCAGGACTTAAGACCACATAAGTTACGCAGAAGTTGACGGTGCTGACACTGAAGATCAATTAGGCGAAGCCAACATCCTCTCCAACTACCTAAAAGGACGGGGTGAGTGACGCTCAAGGAGGTGAGAAAGAATGTATGGGGTCAATATCAGCAGTTTTTGATAGTCATAGTCAGGACACACGCGGAAGAAGTTGACGCTGCTGATCTAGGCGGTTTCCAAGATGGAAGTGACGCCGGAGATCAAGTTGAATGCCAAAAACTTTTACCACAACATCCTGGCGCGCTCCATGCAGGACAACTACAAGGACGACGTGGTCGCTGAAGGAGGTAAGAAAATAATATTGTTTGAAGTCAATTTCAACACACCTTGATTTTTTACGTCAACAAGACACGCGTGGTAAAAGCAAACAGATAATTCAGACGGTCTCTGAGATAGACGTAACGCCAAAATCTTCCACAACTAAAAGAACATGGTGGTCGCTGAATGAAGCGAGAATAAATTTATTTGGGGTCATTATTATAAGTACTTTTTGGTAGTCTAATTTAGGACACACGTGGAAGAAGATGACGGTGCACATGCCAGAGTTGTCCGAGATGACTGTGACCCAGGAGATCACAGCAAATGCCTTTTTCATTTATCTATCTACCTACTTAGTTCTCGTGAACACCCCTTCGCGGTAGTGTTTAAGAACTGTTGAGGCTAGGTAATAGTCACCAGAATTCAGATTCTGAGAGGAATTCAACATTAGATTTTTTAGAACAAAATACTCAATCTTCCATAATACAGGATTTGTAAAAATATTTTAAAATGTCATCAAGGCTTACTTCATTATATGTGGTTAATTTCTAGGTCAAAAATTGTATTCCTTAGTATTAAAAAATTGTTAAAAGCAATACCTATTTCGCTGTATTGTTTGTTTATTTGTGTGGCAAAGCAGATATCATTGTTCGAGCGTGCCCATTCACGGCGGTCACTCACTGTGGGGAAATCGAAACCTGTGCTTTGATTTCATACTTGATAGAATCTAATGTCTATATTCGACACAAAGCAACGCGGTGTTTGTGTTTTGACTTCATGATATTAAACGCTTCACAGGTCAACACCTATTGATTAACTGTTTAGGCCCGATTCGACCAAACTTTTATCCGAGAATAAGTCCTGGTATAGCTAGCACATTGACAGTTTCAGTATGGGAAATATGTCAAAATGTCCTATAACTGACGATTTATTCTGATATTAATATTTACTCTTGTTTGGTCGACTCCACCTATAATCGATTGTAAGTTGCCTGTCACCAAACCCTTGACACCATCACCCACGTATTCTGTGATGATGTTTCATTCTTATATCAGCCCATAAAAGTGTATGAGGCTTTTGGAGGACAAAAGGTTGTATACAGACTGTTGATTTCTCCAAAATATAATTAAATTCAAACACTTGATAGGAACTACGAAAGGTGTAGTACCTAGTCCCGCCATAAATGATACTCGTATTACCACGAGACTCTCATTATACACGTCCGCTTTAACAATAGTGTTGAATATTTGCTCTAATTCTAACGTTTCACGTTATTATTTGTTGAAACTTTTCAGGACCTGCGCGTCATTATTACTAACTCACTACAATTCATTATAATTCATAAATCTACTAAAACAAATTCCCAGAAAATAGGGCAAGGTGGAGGTCAGAATAAGTATCAGTCACTAATAGAAATTAAAGTGGCACTTAGACTAGTTTTCTAAAACCTTCCGCCTCTGTAACTGTAAGTCGGAATAAACAAGATAGATTCTATTAAATTAAAAATACTTAGATCGTGAAAGACGGGGCTGATATATTTAATTCATTTCATTTCGCTGCCCTGCTACTGAACAATTAAGCTGTAAGTGCTCGCCGCTGCAGCGCTAATTAAAAGTGGCGTTATAGTGCGGTTCGACCTTTTGCAATTTCACTTTGAGACAAGATGATGTTCAGAATCTTTGAATTATACTTACAGACACTGTTATGACCACAACCGCTCTTTTAATCAGTAAAAAGCCCTACATTTATAAAAGTTTTTAAATTACTTTGACTTGTGTGTCTTTTTGTTCAAAATGTAATACAAGTTAATTGTGTCCTACTTTTCGACAGTCTTTTGTATTTAAATTTAAATTTATTCACAAGTCGGATGGATGACAATGTAATACTCTAGCTAGTGTCACAGAGTGTTGATTATAGACAGATGTTTCGGCAAAAGATCAAAGTACTTAACTAATGAGAACACTCGCAACTTGAAAACTACAGAAAAATGTAGAGATTTTCAGGTGTTTTATAGGAAACTAATATTATAAAGAGGAAAACTTTGTTTGTTTGTTTGGTTGTAATGAATAGGCTCAAAAACTACTGGACCGTTTTTAAAATTCTTTCACCTTTCGAAAGCTACATTATCCACGAGTAGCATACGCAAAATTTTATTTTGGAAAAAAAATAGGGTTCCGTAAAATATGTAGATAATGTAGTCCACGCGCGCGAAGCCGCGGGCGGAAAGCTAGTAGGAATTAAATCGCAATATTAGCTGTCTGAGACTCCATCAATCATGAAAATAGAAGTGAACTATGTAGTAAATACTAAATAGATGAACTTAAGTCACAAATATGCAGGTGATAGGATTCAATCGTACCGTCGACATTAACATTATCAGTCAGGTTGAATGAAACCGACACTACACAACCAGACTGACTAAAAAATTCACTATGTCCCATATAGGAGTCGAACCCAGATCCTCTCCCACCACTGAAGCACGAAGGCGTCAATGTACGCGTATCTAGGGTTCTTTTTCAGAGGGGCTTAGCCCCTGACATGTCATGTCACGGGAGTGGGGAGGAGGGGTGCGATTAGTATCATAGCGGTTTATATTCTGCTTGCGCAAATATGACCACATTTCCTCATACCGGTCTAAGCTCCAATCTAAGCTCCAATCTAAGCTCCAACCTATACTTTTTCGACTTTTAACACTTTTTTTCTCCTTCTTGTCTGCGTGACCTTGAGCTCTCCACTTTGCCCTGTGGCGCTCTATGGAGCCGGTTTTACGTCTCGTGTAGTATCCTAAGAAGAATCTGAGGATACGAGCATGCATTATAAAGTAAGGTTTGTTATAATTATGGTTATCTTCTGCAGGACTAATCGAGTTTGAGATGGAAGACCCCAACGTCCCCAGCCACGCCATAGTAAAGTTGAGGAGCAAGCAACTGGTGGACGCCCAGGTCAGCGAGTTCGACGTGCCCGCCGACGGAGGGAAGAAGTGAAGAGATGATGTGAAGGAACGCGTCATGGAAGCAGCATTGTGGTAGCAGCTGACAATAGACTATTTGGCACCATTCCCCAATAATTTTAAATCACAACATAAAAAAAATACACTTCATTCTGGTGAAACTTAATTAATTTTAAATTACCTGTAAATAAGGATTTTTTGTTGCATTTTAATTGAAAAAAGTAGTTTAATTCTGTAATTATTCGATAATGAAAAAAATTAAAAAATATGTGTCCAAAATTTTTTTATTATCTGTCTGACGGACTATACAGGGTGTTAGGTAAATGGGTATATGAGCCGACACTAGCCCATGTTAACATGGTCATATAAATGGTATGGTGAAGTCAGAAAATTGATATCATCATTTTTATTATTTTATTTTTCATACAAATCGTATTTTATAAAATTTATTTTGTATGAAAATTAAAAAAAATAAAATGATGATATCAAATTTCTGACTTCACCATACCATTTATATGCCCATGCTAACATGGGCTAGTGTCGGCTCATATACCCATTTACCTAACACCCTGTATATGTTGCGGTTAATGTGATAAATTGAAAATTATTAATAATAACCGGTTATTATGAATAATTACCGACAGTCGCGGTAAAAGTGATAAATTAATCACATTTAACAGTGATTATTTAATAATTCAACGTCAGTACTAACAAATTTCATAAAAGAGAACAACATCTTGTGTACGTGCTCGTGTACAGCCAAACTCTTGACCGTTTTGATATCACATATTAATATAATTTGGCATAATGAGTTTGGAATGTTTCTTGCATAATATTACTTTTCCATGATGCCTATAACATAATGTTTTGATTTAAAGTGAAAAATAGGTTAAGGTGCGGCGGGGGTGGCCCTTGGGCCACCCCTAAGCCGCCTATTTAGTTTTATACACACATAAATGACCTCATATTAATCACATTTACCAAATCATGTGGTAATTATTCATAATAACCGGCGATTATTCATAATTTTCACATTTATCACTTTGACCGTAACATACATATATATAGAATTTCGATTTCATTACCCAGTCATCAGGGACCCAAAGATGCTTGCTGTCGAGTCGCCTACCGTTTATTTGTAACAGTTTCTAGTCAATAAATTGTGGTGTTATTATTTTAATATGTTTTATCATTTCGAAAAAGTACACTAAGCATAATATTAGTGTAAATAAGGGACCGGTCTTTGTGAAAATCTTTGGGGCCTTTGTCCAGCAGTGGACGTCATTCTACTGAAACGGACGAAGGAACAAAATAAAGGATTTATTAAGAATTTTAACGGTTAAAATTCTTAATGGAACCTAATATTAATAGCTTCTTTTGTCGTAAGAATTGTAACAATAGGGTCTTCAACGTAACAATTCAACCTTCATGTTAGTTACGTATCTTTTCTGTTAGAAGATTACCTACCTATGTTATGTTTGCCAGTAGGCCGCAATAAGCAGTTATCACGCCATTTTATCGATTTTGCCCACACATTTTGATGTCGGTCGATAAATTATATCACGGCGCGCATCCTAGCCCAGCAGTTCAGTCAAATTTAATTATTTACACATCTCACGCGTCACTTCCATACCAAGTTTTAGGTCGGCCCATTAACTTGTTCTGAGAAACTGGTGACTGTGACACTCGTGTGACCTTATCCAATAATGGTCCAACTTTACTACGGATCCCTCTAAATTTTGATGATCAGAGGGCTTAGTGTGAGTTTAAATCAAACGTCGTCACTAGTGAGCGCGTAAAAAAATGTATGACGTATAGTACAGCGCCCTTAGCGGAAACTTTCAAGATCTAAAATGTTCATATACTTTTTAACGCGCTCACTAGTGACGAGGTTTGATGTAAACTCACACTAAGCCCTCAATATTATGCTTTGTGTATGTTCCCAACAGAGGTTCGCATAATCTGAAATCTATTTTAATTTTAAAAAGAAAACTAAAGTAATGAGCGTGGTGTGACGTATTCTTATTGGCCACGTAAAACAATTGCTGCTAGGAACGAAATTAAATTCAAGATAGGTGATTTTTTTTTAAAGAAAATAGCCCACTCATACAATTAACATTTCACCAATAGGCACATTTCAGGTATCGAGGCTCACGTTAGCCGAGTTAAAATTAAAGTTAAAATTTACCTAACAAAATAACTATTTAATGCATTTGCATATTTATAAGTGTAAAGAAACCTATCGAATGGCGTAATGTAATCAATTTATTAGGCATGTTATCGTATCTTTCACTTTCAGTAGGTCACACATAACATACCTACATTTTATGTTTTAAGATTTTTCAGATAACATGCTTAGTCACATTTAAAACTTTGAATATTTTTAGTCTAAAATTTAAAAAATAAAATGTTAATATTATATCGTGTGAAAGTTGCAAATGATTTCGATCAGTTATATTTTTACTTATACGTAAACCATTATTCTAAAGATATGCGATACATTATTATCACCTATTATCTCGGCCCTCGAGATATCTCTGAAGCGATAAGTTGAAGAAGCGACACACACTAACGCGATCACTTCGACTCGTTTTCACGGTGTTTACTTTAGCCATACTTTTGCTTACATGGTGACGTTGCCGGTGTTCTCTCACTGACGTTGTCGCGAACGCGTATAATGAAATAATTACTTCGATATCAGTATTTCTTCAGAGTCGCACACACGTAGCGTTCGCCGCTAGCTACATTCAGATATTTATTACTTCACACTAATAGGATTGGGTGCCGATTATTCTTAATCGTTATCGTCACTTTTACCTTCAATATGATGGTATTATTTGTACAAGTGTAACGTTGAACGTGAATTGTGATAAAATTGTGTGTAAATTAACGGCACCATGAGGTTGTTTTGAGTGATGCTAGTTTTATTTAATTACTGCAAACTGTAATTGTTCATCGAGTAGAAAAACACAGCCGCAAACATGGATAGATTTCGACAGAAGTCGAAAAAAGAATCACCAATGAAGCACGTCGACAAAGATAAATCCAGCCTTTTCATTGCCGATGTCAAATCCATGAAGGAGAATATCAAAATAAGGGAAATATTACGAACTGTAAAAATGAATAGTAGTATGAGAATAAAGGCTCCTCGTGGAAGTAAAATAATGCAAAATAAAGATTTCAACGATAATGATGACTTCGATGAGGCCCAAAATAGCGAAGGAGCTTCCGATAGGGAGCCACACAGTGCAATTAACCAGGAAATGATGAAGACAGTAGATGATACTGTTACTGACACATTAAATGTGGAAACCAGTGATCAACAGAACTGTGGTAGTGAGGACGACGCAAATAACGAACGAAAAGAGGGTCCAGAAGATTCTCCGTATACAGAACAAAACGTTCCCCAAATTGAGACGCCAAGTGAAAGTGCAGCAAGTGATGAAGTAGATGTAAATAGTGACCATAATTCTGAAAAAATTAAAATTGTTATAACGTCTAGAAGTAACGATAACTTAGCAGTCGACCCTGCTGTTTCACCTGAAATTGCAGCATCAGTCCCAAAAGGCAAGCTTACACAGTGTCGTGAAAGAAAGTTATCACTCGATCAAACGATGCTGAATAGGCGCGAGAGTTTCTCTCAATCGGAATTAGATCTGCACTCAATTGGAAAGTCGCCTTTGGAAAGAAAATCTTCGTTTTTCAGGAAGAAAATGGACAGTTTCCTGAAAAATACTACGGAGATATTCAAAAGGCAATCCTCGCACCTGTCACGACGGGGGTCAATTTCAGTTTCGTTGCAATCGTTGAATGAAAAGACTAACCTTGATAGCGAAAATAAAACCTGTGATAAGGTAAGTTTCTAATCGGACTATTTTCAAACAGTTAATCCAATGATTAGCCCTATAAATGAGTAATAACAGGTTAAAATGAAATAACAACTTGCGTTTGAATATGAAAATATGACCGTTCAGATAGATTAATTAAAAATAGGCAACTAGGAGTAACGATATAAACACGTATCTAGATTTTACTTAGCTTATCGAACAATATTTTCTAAAGTAGGTAAGTAACAAAATAGTTTATAGCTAAAAAATAATAAATCAGTGATGTTGACACTGCCCGCACGTGCTAGACTATTTGCTGTATTATGTACTATGATTCACAGACTATGCTGCTGGTGTAATCATTATTAGTATATTAGCTACCTACCTAATGTCGTGTTTAGATTTAACATTTAGACATGTTATCATTATTTACTGAAGTATACTCAGTGTACTCGTACATGCATGTGTGAGGAATAACTTCATATAATTATTTACTATCTTCCTAATTCTTCTTCAATCTGGGCATAAAATAGGCAAAACACGACGTGTAAGTTATTTATTTAAACTTCTCCCATTAATAGTACCCAAAAGGATCACCTCTTTGGTTTACGTACCTACTCAAGCTATTTCGGGTAGCAAACAGTTTAACAGTTTGAGTTGGCTTTTACAATTGTAACTTTTGTCCATTGTACTATGTTTTTTAATGATATTCTATCAAATGGAAGAGCAATATCCGCCTTGGGATGGTGCAAGGTGCAAACCTTGTTTCCAAAGAATTCATGCCATCAAGATCAACATTTACTAGTTCACTTTTCGATTATGCATTTATTTGAATATCATGGTCATGGCATTTCAGATGAGTAGCACGACCAGCCTTCGGTCATCTTCAACAGTGGGCCGCAGCGACTCCAGCCTCTCGGCCAGCCAGGGGGAGAGGTTGGGCCAAACAGACAGCCCTGCTGGCACCCAGCCGGGCCTCAGCGTCAGCCAGCCCCTCGACCGGTCCACGGAAAGCATTAACAGTAAGTTTTAGACCATTGGTTCCAAAAGTGCATGGGAGGTGCAAAGACCTTCAAAGGGCGGCGCGGGCCATCTGTGTACTTAAGTATATAAAACCTGCGACCGCTGAGAGAATGGAGAGTCACCAGCTTTTTTAAATTTCTTTATCTGACGAACAATAATATGCTTAAGAAGGCGATATCGTGCGTAGCCCACCGGGCTAAGATGTCACATCTTATTAAAAACTTTGATAACACTCAAATTACTTATGCCAATACCAAAGTTAACAATCCCCCAGCCCAGCAATTGATATACTTGAGCTGCGATACGGTTAAGATACAGATTTGTAAAGTAATAACAGCGTTTCATTCACTCGATTAACTTAGGTTCCGTCGAACTTTGATCTTGGATTTTGCTCAAATTAAGCTCTGCGATGTATTAGAGCAAACTTGAGTAAGAAACTTTCAGTTCTGGTAATTCTGCGAGTGAGCCAGTGCAATCTAAAAGCGAATCCATTATAGGGGCGATCTTTTGTATGCTTTGCAAGCGCGAGTGAATGAATCCAAGTGACATAAGTATTTTTGAAGTATTCGAATTAATAACGCATACGGATTTGTATAATTATATTCCTCTCAGATTTCCATAAAAGTCAATTTTTCTAAATCAGTACGGGAATTCTGCAATATTCGGTCGAGCCCACTCGTATTTTTAATCCAGGTTTGTTTAAAAGAGCTCTACTAATGGGGCCCAGCTTTCAGAACGAGTTTAATGGGAAGTGGGAACCCGTTTACTAGTTATGATAAGTAACTTTACTGTTATTATTTCGGTTAATACAGGTTGTCCCAAAAAGTAGTGTCAAGCCGAAGCCCAGAGGTAGAGCATCATTAGGGCTACCCGAAATTGTAAGCATGAGCTAGTTTAATTGTATGAAAATATGTTATCATATTACCATTTTAATCTGCATAAGACCTAAACAATAGGTTTTCATTAAAACGAAACCTCTTCAGATTTGAGTAATGGAAAGTTCTAATTTATTTGTGTGTAATAATGGTCATTTAAAACAATATTGCTTGAACACAAAGATGTATTTGTGTATGGCAGTTGCGAATGCAACAATAACTTGTAAATGTTCTGTTCTAACTTTCTATTGTATAGAAAATTTTGTCGGGCAAGCTCTAACAAATCATTTAGTGAAGCTTACGTTTAAAGTCCAAAATTAACAAAAACAATGTAATTATTTTATTTCTATGTTTACCTGATTTGGTTAGGTCAGAAAGAGAGAAAAGATCTGGTAGAGTCGTCTTACAAGTACGTTGACAAACATTAAATAACTTACATCCAGGCATCCACACAATTTTTTGCATTTATAATACAGGGTGGAATTTTGTAATGCCTGGAGAGAAAGTACTTAACTCTTAATACTGTAATAGAAAATTTTAGTTTCAGTTTGTAGTCCTTTGTTTTGAAATGAAGTAGAACTGCATTTAAATATATCCAAAAATTTCCTTGCCACACCCGGTAATCGAACCAAGTATTTTTATTGCATTGATCGTTAGGGTTAAGTATATGGATGAAATCTCTCTAACAAACTTGATAAATCAAATGAAAGGAACACCATGAATTCTCGAATTATTTTAATTATTTACAGAAAATTGTACGGCATGGTAGTTTTTCAGACATCCAGATACCATACAAACTTTCGGATTTATAATATTAGTAAGATAAGGTACGCAAGATTACGATTCGCACACGTGCCGTAATCCGCATCACAGGATAAAGTCACCAACGCCCGTATTCACAAACGATGCTTGCTTAAGGCTTGGTATTTCTGCTAAAGTAGGTATTTCGCGCTGTCAAAATCTGCGCGCGCAATACTTCGCCGAAGACAGCGCGCCAAAGAGCTCTCGCGGCTACACAGTATAGAAATACGCAGTTGGTTAGGTTAGGTTGACTTCCTTCCGTTCAAGCGTCACACTCACAGCACTTTCTAATACAAATCATATCCAAGAGATACAAATTAAAACAACTTTCAAAATTTTTGGGAATATATTTTAGAATCGAATAATAAATATAGAATATAACTGCCAAAGTAAACACGGTTCAAAGAGGCGTGGCGTCACCCGACCTTCCGGAAGTTCCGCACCGGCTAAAAGAATTTCAAGATTACGTCACCCGACCTATCGGTAGATCCTCGGGAGCTTGAGCGATTGGAAAAACATTTTATGATCAGTTACTCGTAGTAGCGATTATTTAGAGCTTGGATAATAAATTATAGTTGTTGCAATTCACAAAGCTTTGCATGTACCTAGTTAATTACATTAATCAGTACACGCATCAATTATGTTCAGTCTTTTTGTTTATTAATAAATAAAAATATCATACTAAAATTGCATACATATTTGTTTGTATTGGTCTGGGTGTTTTCTTTCCATAATTTATGTATAACGTATGTACGGGGCTCTGTATCGAAAATCACTATGCAGCAATGAACATCACACACGGTTACCTGGAGTGCATTACCGCAGCAAAATTTTTATAAATGTTGTGCTTTAGAGAGTCGAGAGTATAGCAGATAATTGGTCCATCGTGAGCAGAAATTAGTCCACTAATAGCAAAATTCGTTCAAATTATAGTTTTAAAGTTATTAGGAAAACACAGATTTTGCTGGACCGTTCCATACATAAGGCTTGCCATCTTAAATGAACGGTATAATATCGACGTTTCGTCAGTACAGTTGCGAACAAAGGTGTTTGTGTAGTGTAGTTGAGTTGAGAGGTCAGATTATTGAAATAATAAAACGATCATTTTATTTTTTAAATACATTTTAAAAATAATTTACATTACAGATAACAATGAGAGGATGACATTGCAAGGTGGTGCCAGTCCAGTCTTAAATCCGTTGATAATTATATGCTGCATCTGCCATGTTTTTGGCTAAAAGATTCTTCTATCTTGCAGTTTAGACTTTTATTACAGACCTCAGACAGTATTTTTGGAAAACTTTTACGCATGGTGGAGGAAGGGACGCTCTAGAGACTCAAGTCTAGAAGGAGTCACATGAACTCCAAGTTTTAAATCCGTTGACATCTGCTGCATCTGCTATCTTTTTGGCTAGAAGATTCTTCTATCTTGCAGCTTAGACCTTTAGCTACAGACCTTAGACAGTATTTTTGAAACATTCTTACGCATGAACGCATGGAGGAAGGGACGCTCTAGAGCAGTGGTTCTTAACCGGTGGTCCGCGGACCACTGGTGGTCCCTGGAGGCATTCCAAGTGGTCCACGATGTGCACTTGCACACCTTGGTCAAAACCACTTTTAACTGATTTTTGCAGTCAAACTGGTTTTGACCGATTATGAGGTGGTCCCTGACAAGACAGAAATTTGGTAAAATGGTCCCTCATGACTAAGGTAAAGGTTAAGAACCACTGCTCTAGAGACTCAAAACTACAAGGATACACATGAACTCCAGTTTTAAATCCGTTGATATCTGCTGCATCTGCCATGTTTTTGGCTATAAGATTCTTCTATCTTACGGCTTAGACCTTTAGCTACAGACCTTAGACAGTATTTTTGTGAAAATTCTTACGCATGGTGGAGGAAGGGACGCTCTAGACACTCAAGTCTACAAGGAGTCACATCAACTCCAGTTTTAAATCCGTTGACATCTGCTGCATCTGCCATCTTTTTGGCTAGAAGATTCTTCTATCTTGCAGCTTTGACCTTTAGCTACAGACCTTAGACAGTATTTTTGAAACATTCTTACGCATGGTGGAGGAAGGGACGCTCTAGAGTTTCAAGTCTACAAGGAGTCATATGAACTCCAGTTTTAAATCCGTTGACATCTGCTGCATCTGCCATCTTTTTGGTTAGAAGATTATTCTATCTTACAGCTTAGACCTTTAGCTACAGACCTTAGACAGTATTTTTTATTATTTATTTGTGTCAGTGTGCTCTTCTGAAGAGTGTAAGACGATTGTATGTAGGTAGGTACTATTAAAATGTAATTTTAACTCATTGGTTTTGTCTCATATTTGAGGAATGTATTATTATGTATCATGAGTAGAGTCTTCGTTTAAAAAGATGCGAACGATTTAAATTTCAATAGGTAGACAAAATTGATAATTCTTAATTATCAAAAATTTAAGCTTTCTCCAGTAACATTGATATTATTATACTGCGACTCATCAAAGTCATCATTGTCAAAAATATTGACAAATCGCGAACTGTCACGGCCAAAAAACTGACACGCGTCCGTCCTCCGTAAGCGCCACCGCGCGACTGATTGAGATTGTCCAAGCCGTCATGGACGATTTTTTCCACATTTTTTAACATAGTAACTAAATAAGACGCAATATAAAAATTTCATCCGTTAAAAGCCCTCAAGTTATTTCTGAACTTTAGTTTAGTAAAAGATTTAGAATCTCAAATCGCTTATTTTAAAAATAAAACCATAAATAGAAAACGAATAGAGGTAACTTTGGGAATTTATTCTATCGAGTCAACTTCATCAAATCGTGTTTCCATCCGTTAATAGCCCTAGAAAATATCCTCAACTATGCCCAATAAAAATCTTAGCCTTTAATTTTACTGTTTAGTACCTCAAAAATGAAAAATGAAAACCTCATTTTCGCCATTTTCTCTGCTACCCGGCCTTAAGTGAAGCAGCAAATCGAACGCACAGTGTTGAATAGAGCTCTGTGATTAGTTCGTGCGTCACCCTGTGCATCCACGTGCACTGTGAGACCTCATAGTAATGTTTGTGAATACGGGCGTAATGCACGCACATGTCCACCGCGACGCGGATAAGGAAACACACAATTTCGTGTTCAAATATCCACATCAGCAACGTGGAGTATGACAAGAGCATCTATGTCCTTTAAAACATAAAGGACTTACAAAAATTTATACGAATCCTGGCTAAGGGACCCGTGCGTGCAATGAGTCGGTATCCCGAACTCGAACACAATTTGACGGCTACAGGGCTATTTGCGATTGAACTGAATTGTAGTGGAAATTTCGAAATTCTCTTAAAGAAATGGAAAAAATCAAATGATATCGCGAACTAAGGGGAGATAGTGACATCTACCGGTTAAGGGAAAAATCCAAGTCGAGTGGCCGCACCAGAAATGGTGGAGGAAAGGATGCTGTGATTTTCTAATATAACCTTTATTGTGGATAGATTGTGAGCATATTTACATTTGCAGCAGCGGATACACCTTTTACATTCATCCGAAGGAACTTGGACGTTATTTTGTTACGTTGTAGGCATATTTTTAATAGTTTCGGGGCAATTATGGTGGGGTGACAGGATATTCCCTTGATTTTAATCCCTAACTATAAGGCTATGATCACATTTGACCGTTCTGTCTACGGGATTTAATAAACGAATGTAATATAAAATTAGTTCCATCGCGGTAAATCCAGATCCAGAAGTGATTATTAAGAAGCATCCAATAGTCTTGAGTAGGTACTCTTGAGTTTGTGTTTGTAGTAAAGTGCTTATGGCGGCCATTCTCAGATGAGCTAGTTTTTGCGTGTCCGGGCTGTTAAATCGTTAAAAATGACAAATTAGAGACATGCGAGTATTTTTATATGTTACTTAACAATCCTATCCAGTTGTGCATTAAATCATAGGCCTCTATTTTAAGTATTTGTGACTTAATTAATTTCATGAATCTCTGTTCTCTAATTACCATGACGCGTCCGCACACCGACTTAATGTTAAAAGTTGGCTGTAATTTTTATGTCGTATAGATGTGGTTCACTCCATTCAACATTTTAAAGAGTACAAAATATTGTCTTATGCATAGCAAAATATCTATTCAATAGAACCATTCTGTAAATAACTAGAATTAAAAAACTGCTTGTCCGAGCGAAAGTCCTAATTCCCGTGACGTTTTCTGTTTTTGGGCACACAAGCCTAAATAATAATATTTGACACATCATTTACGCGCGCGGCGCGAGCCCTTAGTTAGTTCTAAGACCTGTTAGCAAGTAGACGTCTATTGCGTTGGCGTACCGTCGATGAATTGCGTAAGAGTATAATTACCATATCTTTGGTTTTCAATTTTTCTATTTACCATGTCCTTATTTTTATATTCGATTTTTGAAGGTAGATCCACGTTGTTAATTTAAATAGAATCAGTACTTTGGCCTTCATACGTTGTAGTAAGACAGTATTTGCATACGCTGCAGATTTTGGAAATTTTGAAGAAAAACTATCGTTTTATAATTTCCATGTACTAATTACCATATATTTATAATCACCGTTGTATGAAATTATTACCTACAAATTGCACTCACGATTGAATAAGTATGATGATAAAATATGAAATATACCTAGACTTTCCCATAACAACTTTACGGACTTTTCTTCCAATCTGACATCAAAATTTTGAAAAGCTTTCGTTAGAGTAACCTCGAAATAGATTCGATTTCATGACGAATGTTCAGCTTCAGTTGCTGCATGGTTGTTGGATTTTAGAGTATATTTTAACCCCTAAGGTAACCCCACAAAAAGAAGTTAGCTGGAGTGAAATCGGGGCTTCTCTGGCGTGATCACATTAAGAACAAAAGGGAACAAATCAACAGACAATGGGACTTTTCAAGACAAGAGTGTATAGGCACTTTGTACCATCCTAGACTGCATCCTAACTGATTTGTTATGCATAGAAAAAACTTCGTGATATGCAATGGATACTGGGCAGAAGAAGCTTGGAGAACAAACTATATACAAATGCATCCTAAGACCCATGTAGACATATGGCATCGAATTAGCCTCGCAAATGTAGAAAAACTTTAACGTTTTCAAAATAAAGTATTAAAAATCTTGAGCTGTGCACCTTGGTTTACAAAGTCCACTGAAGTGCTGCTACCAAACGTCAAAGAGGGTGTAGAAAATTTCTGTAAAGCTTACAAACAAAGACTAGATCATCATGAAATCTATTTGCTGCATCCCTTCTAAATTCTGAGAATTCTGAATTCAGGCTCAGGAGAAAGCGAATTGCATCAATCTGAAAACTTGTTGTAAAAGAATCGAGGTGACAAATCATGGGATATGCAGAGCTGGAAACTGTCATTATTACAAATTCAATTTAATCTGATAATGGCTGATGGCTGATCGCAGATAGATTAAAAACAGGAAAAATCACTTATAATTATCATTAATTACTTTTTCGATATATGCATATCCGAAAAGTCTAATTCGTGAGACCTCCTGATCCATTAATTATATCTGTACGTTAAGTCGTTTGTACCACATTTAAATTAAATAAATTATGATTAAGATTCTGATTCCGCTAAATGCTCTCATTTGAAATGTGACACGTAGCCCCTTCTTGCTGAAACTAAGTGTTCCTGTTATAGCTTCGATTCTTGCAGTATACTGAAAATATCTTGATACAATAAATAATAGAAATTAGTGTTTTACTTTTTGCAAAGGGTTTATTAAGTGTACCTACAGCTTTTTTTATGACGCTATATATTTGTATACAAATTTATCAATGCAAGATGTTGTTGTTTTGCTATCTTTTCTAATTACCGTTAGTCTTATCTAATTACCGTGACCATAAAATTTTTGGATCTCATTTACGCGAAAACCGCTTTGAATAATTTGACGCCTTTACGATTGTTAAATTCGTACTTTTCATGTGTTTTATATTTAAATGCATTTAAGTAAATTAAGCCAAATTTCAAAAATGATATGGTAATTAGGCTGAGAACGCCTGATCGTGAGAATGACCGATGGAAATCTTCAGAAACAGTATGAAATCAAAGAAAATCAAATTACTCAATACAAAAGTTATAATTTTACAATAGCTTTCAGTCGCATAGCAAGAGTATAATATTATTACAGTTTTACAACTTATAATAATATTTTGAACAGCTGTACATAGATTGCCGAATTGTTTAATTTCATGTGTCATTATCCGATTAATGTACCTATTACCAATCGTACACAGACTAACGCCCGTATTCACAAACGATGCTTACTTAAGTGAAGCAGCAAATGAATAGAGCTCTGTGATTGGTTCGTGTGTCACCCTGTACGTCCACGCGCACTGTGAGACCTCATAGTAGTGTTTGTGAATACGGGCGTATGACATTTTCCTTTCCAAATAGCTCCTATTGTAACAACTACATGAACTACATATGATCTGATCAGTGTGACGTGTTGTCCTCTATACAGTATGTTTCCCCACATTATTAATAATTCGTTTTGTTCCAGGTCTAAGCGAGTCCTACATCCAGGATTCCCTTCTGAACTCCCGTGCGATATCCATGAGCTCGGGGCTAGACACTGCTCACGGGGCCAGAGTGCGGAAATCCAGATCTAACCGGTTAGTGAAGAAAATAATAATATTTATCTGACATATTTATGTAGACAGTCACGACCAGAAATCCATCATCAGCGCCATTTTGCCACCGGTAGAGAAAAGCTAAAGCCTTGATCACACGTACCGAGCAAACGGGGCGAGACAGTGCTCTCGGCTCGGTGTGTATGAACATTACGCCGAGTGCTCAGCCGAGCCCTCGAGTATGTGACTCGCTCGACCAACTGTCTCGACCGAGTAAACATTTTACTGTCTCGCCCGTTTACTCGGTACGTGTGATCAAGGCTTTAGTAATGGTGCAGTTATAGAAAAATCCTGTAAGGAAATTTAATTCTCCAGTACAAAATACCTCTCAGTTATACAGGATAGGGCCCTGAGGGAAGAGAGGTCAAGCTATATCCCAGGAACTACATCATTGATCATATTGATTGATTTATGAAAGGTGATATAAAATTGAAGTTTATGTAATACGTAAACGTGAACAGCCAAACAAAAAGCTATCCCGTTTATTAATTAAATGTTATACCCTAGTTAAACAGATTTTAAAGTTACATTTTCATACAAAACGTCACTTTAAAACAGTTTTCAACTTTACATTACTAACTAAGCTACGATACCCTCCCTTCACCTGTCTATTTTATACTCAAATACTTATCCCAGAACAAATCGGATCATAAAACTCAATTTATAACTGGTCATATCACAGTAAAGTTGTTTATATCCGCCATTTTTCATGCGGTAATCGGTGCAATAACTTAGTGCCACAAATACGTAGCATTGACTAACAGATACAAAGTATTCAGCCCCAGCTTATATGCACCTGGACAAAGTTACTCGTGGCCTGATCGGGGCCGGGCTAAACGGCTTTACAGACTGGAAATTAGGCCACCAACTACACTCTAGTCATAACAAGCGGTAATTTATTGCTAACAACTAGTCACAACAAGTAAGCTAGCTTTGTATCGTCAGTACTAAATAGAGAATTACTATAGGCAGCCAATTTAAGGGAATGTTGTAATTTAATGCATTTAGGAAACTGTAAATCGATTTCACACAAAGGTATCCGTACCGGTACGTGACCGGTTTGGTTCCGGTGGTGGTCAACTAAATCGGAGAAAAGTCACTTTTTATTGCAAAATCGTTTCTAATTCGACTTAGTAAGGTGATAAGGTGCCTCAGTATTTACCTTGTTTTGTCGTCGCGTCGTACTTTACGAGTATGTCTTCAAAAAAGCTTTTATTATGAACGTGAAATTTTTGAGGCTATCGAACAAATTATATATCATTCGAATCCCTGGATAATTTCCGATAGCCAAACATGTAAACAGAGACGTCAACACCAACAGAGGGTCTATAATGAAGCGACATTGCAGGAAGCGGGAGGGACAACATCCTTCGCCTCCCGTCGTAAACCGAGCTAACAAACAATATCAACGTAGAATACCACAGGGGAGACCGAGGAGAGTTGTAACAGTGGAGAGTTGTGACATTGTTGATTTTTGGATTAACTATCAACGAACTAACAACAGTGCGTGTTTTTAGTTCAGGTCTCGAGCTAACAAAGCTCGCTAATATAGGTATATAAGTTCCAAAAAATCGACAATGTCATAACTCTCCTCGGTCTCCCCTATTGATATTGAACACTGGTTCCTGTAAAGTGAAAGTAGAAAACGTAATTATTGCAATTATTGTCTTAAATCAAATAATATAACTCATGTTAATCAAAGACGATAAAAACGTAACTAACAGTTTAACCAGGTAATTGCTGATACAATGTGTAAATTACAATTACTGGCATGAACTGACGATAAAACACTTACGACTAGAGATGTGCCGCTGAGAAAGTTCTCGTTCCCGGCAATATTCCCAGTGAGAATATTCTCGAGAACCGAGAACGCTCCCGGGAATATTCTCAGTGTTCTCGATAGAATACATTTAGTTTTAATTTTAATTTTGTTGTTTATGTGATATTATTTGTAATGTTTCGAAACTGGGCGTTAAGACTAGTCGTTATAAACAAGGCACGACATGTGTGAGTGAGATATTGCTGTCTTGCTCACTCTTTTCGTGGCGAACGCGTACCGCGGCTTTAGGACTCGGCTACGGTATTTGAACATCAGTGTGCCTCTGAGTTTTAAGGCCCTTGCCACCCTAGCGGATTGCAAGCGGATTCAAAGCGGATTTAAAGCGGAGCGGCAACGCGACGCAGACGCCGCGTGAAAATATCGTGAAGCTTCCCGAAGGCTGCCCAGCCGAGCTGGATTCGATGATTGACCTTTTTTCGAAGTTGGACCTACCTAACTGGACTGTTTGTCCCAGGTATACATTATTGTCAACAACTTCGAGTGTAGAGTCCAGCTTTTAGAGGAGTGGGTGCAACACGGTCTTTAGACATGATTTTTAAATCTTGTCCATGTTCATTTTGAGATCCATCTCGCCCATGACTACGATATCGTCTGTTGTCTGGGTGATGTGCTCGCCGTTGATATTATGCTGAATCCGCTCTAGCCCAGAAGCTTATAAACATCTTCCAGGGCGATGGTGATGACGTCTCCCTGTCTCACCCCTCGCTGCAACTGGATAGGTTTCGGGTCCTGGTCTTGAAACGGACTGTCACTGTGGCGTATTTGTACAAGCCATTCAACACTTTAATGTATCGATAGTCAATTTGGCACAGTTGGAGAGACTGCAGCACTGCCCATGTCTCAATCGAATCGAAGGCTTTCTCATAGTTCACAAACGCAAAGCGGCTGATTATACTCCTTGATCTTCCATATAATCTGCCGTAGCGTATATTGTTATGGTCTATCTATGGTACTAAAGCCAATTTCGGAAACCGGCTTGTTCGGGGGGCTGAAAGTCGTCGAGCCTGCTAACGTGACAATTCGTAATGACTATCGAAAACAGCTTGTAGACATGGCTCAGAAGCGAAATGGCTCTATAATTCTTTATCTTTATTTCTAATTTTGAAGATGAGTAGGTATCACTATACTTCTTTGCCATGCCGAAGGCGTTATGCCCTCGAGGATGACGGAATCGAGCAGCTTCTGAAAAGCCTTTAGTGCCGGCATTCCGCCTGCTTTCAGAAGCTCAGCCGTGATTACGGTGCCTTGCTGTTTTTCAGCTGTTTGGGAACCATTCTAATCTCGTACAGACTAATGTCCGGGATATATTCGGTAAGTGTCGGATCAATCTAGCTAGCACGTATTTTCTATAAAAATGTGTCAAATGATCCGTCAGACAAGCTATCCACAACTTATCCAGAAGTGGCGAAACAGGCCCTTACTAAGCGATTGTGAAATATGTCCTTAATGTCAAATAAGAATAGTTTAAAAAACTAAAAACACGCTTTTAATTACTAACAGCACTAAAAGGCCAAAAATCATCAGGATCCTGGACATCATCTAGCATTAAAGTGCTCAAAGAGACAAATCCAACGAACCCAACTCGATGAGTTTCCACCCTTGCGTTTAGGAGTTTCTATGGCCACCTCCTGACTCCATCATTAGGACCCTGGACATTATCTAGCACTTAAAGATCTCGAAAAGACAAATCCAATGACCCCAAACTCGATGTGATTCCGCCGTTTCCTTTGACCACCTTCCAGTCCCATCATCAGACCAGCTGGTACCACAATATTGTATTGTCATCTAATCTACATTATAAATGCCAAGTTTCATGATGATACAAGACTTAGAAGTACGTGTAATTCAGATTCTAAGATTCCATTACATAGTTAGTTACATACACGACGACCTAATAAAAGCGTGTTAAAAACGAAAAAATGGACAGTTACATTATTTAATTACGTGTAAAAAGAAATTTCTGTCATCTTACATATCATTAAAACCACATTTCACGACGAAAAAAATAAAATATAATAAAGGTGCAGTTGCCGAGAATATTGCCGGGAAAGTTCCCGAGAATATTCTCGGGAACACTGGGAATATAGCCTTTCACTGCAAATAGAGTGTATTGTTTAATATACACTTATCTGTTGACTTAATTTAATACTAATTTACTTAAGAAAGTTTGTTTATTTCCATTTGATAAACATGATTCTCAACCTTTCTCACTTAGGAGAACGCTCCCGGGAGCGCTCCCGAGAATATTCTCAGTTGGGAGAGCGTTCTCGGGAACGGCACATCAATACTTACGACTTACTTACACGCACGCTGAACACTAGTTTCAAAACGTCACTTCAATGTAGGTACTATGAGCATACGAATTACACTATACAGTGTGAGTCACGATAAAGTGCACAAGCACATATGAAAATAATATGTGAAACTAGACCTGAGATTTTTTGACATGTTTTCTTATTTATAAAGGCATATTCAAACCTGAGTGAAATTCGCTGCCGCTGTGGGTAGAGGTATATATAGGTACCGCGCGGGTTTCGCTCAGGTATTTAGTATCAAGTATCACGGCTAGAGCGATCTGAGCGATATTTGCTGCCGCTGTGGGTAGAGGTACGAGTACATACCACGCGGGTTTCGCTCAGGTATTTAGTATCAAGTACCGCGGCTAGAGCGTTTTCTCTGCCGCAGACGGTAGCGAATACCGCTTAGGTCTGAACAGTATTACTACCGCATACCCACTGGGTTTTCTCTGCCGCAGACGGTAGCGAATACCGCTTAGGTCTGAATAGGCCTTTACACACAGTTATTATTACACCGCCTGCCACGAGTCTTTGCGCCGAGTATAGTAAAGGGTAAAAACTTAAAAAGTAAACGATAAACCTACGAGACTGAAAATACGAATAACAGTATTTTAAGAAACTGCTTCTACTAAAGTGCGCTCAAGAAATATCTTATTGTAATAACAAGGATTCTAACCCTTGCACAGTGTGTTATGGGACTGTATAAACGGACATTCTCATTGATTTGATGAAACGTATAGAGCTCAGTTATACAAACATGATAGTAAAACTCCCGTTTGAAAATTCCACGTAGTTTTTGCGGTATAAAAATTCAAAGTTACCTATTTTTTTACTTCAAAATTATGCAAAAATATTCTCACTCGTTAACTAATAACATTTAATTCAGAATTGTTATAATACTTCATAGAGCTCTTAAAACTACACGTAATAAGCGTATTAAGTGCTTCGTAAACGCATTCAGTTAATTAGGAAAAATGATTTTATTGATTTTTGTTTTAATTTTTTTTCTCAATTATACCTTAATATATGCAAACATTTTTAATTGCAAGATATAGTCTGATATTCAATCTAATTGTATTAATAAAATCAGCTTTTAACTCCGTGATATATTTGAGAAAAAACATAAAACGTCTTAATAAAATTTTTACGAGTCTAGGGTCGACAATTTTGGAAGGAATAATTCATTTCTAAAAAGTTTCAAATCCCGCCTGTTATGTGCATAGTGTTGAAGGTTCTAAAAAGTCACATTCACATTGTTTTTAACCGACTTTAAAAAAAGGAGGAGGTTCTCAAGTCGAGTCTTTTTTCTTTTTTAACACTCTTATATTAACTTAAGTTGTATGTAAGTAACTAACTAAAAAAGTTTGTAAACAAATCTAGGAAGTCGAATTTATCCTACCTTTAATTATTTTTTCATCGATTTGAAACCTATGTAAATCGAATGTCAATACAATAATTTGGTATAATCGAGCTGATGATATTTAAACATCCAAAAGAAATATTGCTATTAAAAAGTGATGGGAAATTTACAATTCTATATGGCGCATATTTTCAATTTGATTTCCCTCAAATATATCACGGAATTTAAAGCTGATTTTTTTTATACAATTAGATTAAATATCAGGCTATATATTGCAATTAAAAATGTTTGCATATATTAAGGTATAATTAAGAAAAAAAATGAAAACAAAAATCAATAAAATCATTTTTCCTAATTAACTGAATGCGTTTACGAAGCACTTAATACGCTTATTACGTGTAGTTTTAAGAGCTCTATGAAGTATTATAACAATTCTGAATTAAATGTTATTAGTTAACGAGTGAGAATATTTTTGCATAATTTTGAAGTAAAAAAATAGGTAACTTTGAATTTTTATACCGCGAAAACTACTTGGAATTTTCAAACGGGAGTTTTACTATCATGTTTGTATAACTGAGCTCTATGCGGTTCATCAAATAAATGAGAATGTCCGATTATACAGTCTCATAACATACTGTGCCTTGGTATTTATTTAACGTAACATGCTAAAAATAAAGATGAATAATTTTCAGGTTAAACTTAGCTGAGGCAAATTCATTCGAAGAATATCTTAAAGCTCCGTGTGTAGGTACTATTTTAAATAATCTGGAAGATGAAAGTCTGAAAGAGGTCAATGAAAACATTTTCGGTATTTCACATTCTCTTATGTTATTACTAGCTGTGCTCGCGACTTCGTACTCGTGAAAATATTTATAGTTCGAATTATTTCCCGTATTTGCAACATTTTTCTTTCTGCTCAGCCCCTATTGGCTGCTATATGTATAGCCTAGAGCTAGCCTCGATAGTGCTGCTATCCAACACAAAAATATTCTTTCAAATCGGACCAGCAGTTTCTGACATTAGCGCGTCCAAGCAAACAATCTCTTCAGCTTTACGGTCCGCAATTGTATTTGCATACATTTATCTAATGAAAATATAAAATACAAAGTGCCACTGATATTTACTTTGAAACACCGTGTTCTACTTAGTAGGCCGCATCTAGTGGGCACATCCTCCGCTAACTGGGTCGCACCGAACTTGAACTTGGCTTCCGGAGGGTAAAGCCGTGATACCATGTACTTATATCTCATCGACTTTGTAAAACGAGCTATACTAATCAACTTTGTAAAAGTGTTGCCGGTGTGATTTTTATTTAAGCTAATATGGTACAGACAGAAGCAAAATATGATTACGTCTTAGGCCTTGTCCAGGAGGGCGAATTCGCCGCGTTGGCGAGATACTAGCAGCTAATACATTGCGTCCACAAGACACGCGCAAGTTGTTTTGCGCGTAAATCGCGTCATACATACGCTCGTGTTCGCGCGAAGACATTCGCGGTGAATTAGCCCTCCTGGACAAGGCCTTATAATAAGTTCTTTTTTGGCACTTCGATGGCGAGATTTTTTATTAGGTCGCTCTTTACCCTACCATCCACGCGCTAAATTAACCACGCTTACCTCTCGATTTCGGTATTAATCTCGATCAAGGTAGCTACTATAGTTGGGTACGGTATTCAATTCCCTTGTGAACACAACGATTGACATGATGCGCTCATGCTCCAAGCGTCGATAAGCCTAGTACAGCCGCCTGTTGTGACAGTTGTCAACATTGACAGACATTGCCGGTGACGTGTCGTCTTGATGCATGACGACACGTCCTTGTGTCCTTGAGTTAGGTTTCTCACAGACGACCTATAGTCAACGGGACGTAAATGCATTAACGCTACTTAAGATTGCACAAGACGCAAGCCACTATCAACCGGAAAACATGAAAAGCGTTGGGGGAGGCCTATGTTCAGCAGTGGTCGTCCTATGGCTGAGATGATGATGATGATGATGAATGTACCGCAGTTGTTGACTCTATTCACTATACAGGGTGACTGGAACTGAACCCGCCATAGCTAATACGCGTATAGAGGAGGTCATTTGCTAATTTTTGAACCTTACTTTCTATAGTTTAGGAGATATGTCAATTTTTAAACTGTTTTCAGATTTTTCCGAAATTTTACCTAAAAACTGCTTAAATTTTTTTCTCGCATGATTTTAACCGATTTTTTTATTTGATACTAATATCGAATAAACTTTTAGTTAAATAAAATAAATTTCAGATCCAGATAATGATTGAATAACTAGCCACGAGCCGCCAAAGTTCAACAAAAGTACAAACCACGATAAAAAATTAAAGTTCGAATTCGATTTAAAAAAAAGCTAATGGTGATAATGGATTGCCAATGATCTTCGGAAAAATCTAAAAAAAGTATAAAAATTGAAATATCTCCTAAACTATAAAACTTTAGTCATAGAAAGTAGGGTTCAATAATTAGCAAATGACCTCCTCTATACGCGTATTAGCTATGGCGGATTCAGTTCCAGTCACCCTGTATTGTTGATAAAAACGTCATCAACTGACATTTTTAATTAGTTTTTTAACTCACGGTCATATTAGAAACTAGTTTGTATATATGTTTCGTGATCTTCAGGATTTCTCGCACGTTTGGCTTCAGACTATCAGGATGCAGACGATGCAGTTGTCTTTGTCGTTAGGCAAATGTCTGTAAGCGTCCTATTACCCTGATAGCTCAGGTTTGAAAGCATGAAAATATATTATATTACTCACCTACATAATATAATCATGATTATCTGTGGAATGGTGAATTCATTTACAAAATATTTCAGGGTCACCTGGCTGGCAAGCGAAGGTCTCACCAACTACCTCCGGCGCGTCATCCAAGATGAGAAGAACCGAGAGATACAAGGATGCCACTCCTACCAGGACCTGTCCAGCATACCTGAGAACCACTATGGAGTGGTGACTGACAGCAAGGGCCGCAGGCTCTCCTACCAGCGAGCGGTGTCGGGGGAGGACCCGGTGCTCCCTACGAGGTACCAAGACTCCAGTCTAAGGAAGAAACTAATCCCGGAAAATTGGGAGGTGAGTGGACTTTTTTATATCTGACAATAATACCTTTTCTATCTGTGAGAGATAGACCGTTGATCCCACAATCAACAATTCAATCAAAATCAATCAATTTCAACATTTTCAACCATAAGAGTATCGATACCTCTCATAGAAAAAAATATTACCTATATGTATAATGACGGACGAATAAAAGATTGATGTTACGGTGAGTTGTGCGATCGCGCGTCAATAAGAGATTTAGTTGGGCGGTTCAGCACATAGCTTTGTGCGTGGGGCACACCGGGAGCTACAAGGGTTAGCTTGGCTAAGTATTTTAAGTAAGCTCTATGAGCTAAGCTGGATAATGAAGCTGCGTTAAGGCACTATCGGGACCAAACCATTTAAATAACCAATGAAAATACCTCCTAAATACCTATTGGAAAATGTTGAAACATCATAGTTAAGTTCAATAATTCCGTGAGCGTTTAATTCGCTTTAGATATTTTATAGCTTATAATAAACTAGTGACCGCAACGGATTTTGAAGCGGTTTTTTTAATAGATATGCCCGTTTTCACCATCAATCCCTAATTTTTAAGTAACCCCCATGAAAATAAAATTCCTGTTATGTGTTACCATAGGGGTCACTTAAAAATTAGGGATTGATGGTGAAAACGGGCATATCTATTAAAAAAACCGCTTCAAAATCCGTTGCGTAGTTTTAAAGATCTAAGCATACATAGGGACAGACAGCGGAAAGCGACTTTGTTTTATACTATGTAGTGATAGTCCGAGGGTACTTTTCGTATTAGTTTTGAAAAACTTTTTCAGGCTTTTATTGTTCAGTTTAACTATTCCATTTCTTAACATTAAGTTACACTGGCCCGCGCATAAACGGTGGGATACAGTACAGAACTGTGTCAGAACATACTTAGCTGACCTGAAATCGCCAGATTATGTACAGCCAGCATAGTTTAAATTCACTTAGTGTGTGTTAGTGAGGCTTATCTATTATTTCGCAGGTGAAATTAAAAACGTCTGCTGGTCCGCGGGCAAGCGAAGCTTGTTGGCATCACAAACAGAATATTAAATTTATTTTTGCATTTTTTACTGCAAGCTGCTTTCAATTTTTATAGTCGTGGTTTCATTTTCCTTTGTGGGGTGGCATAATAATTATATGCTTTTAATAAAAATTTGTTAATAGACCCATTTTGATAATTTAAGTAATATAGAAAGGCAGATGATGCAACGTTAAATCTCGTATTAACTAAAACTGAAGCATGTTGAGAATTTCCAAGTGGAAATTGTTTTACATTGTGTGAATTCAGTGGTTCTGGTTTTAAGCTCCGCTGTACATTCCGCGTGCAATGAATTAAATTACGCTTTCACATTTAGGCAACTTTCGCAGCGCGGCAAACGCGCGACAGATGCGCTGCCGATAATTTCATACTATGTGACAGCGGATGCATGCCTTAATTGCCTTCACATTATAAAAACGCCGCTGCAGCGCTGCTGTCGCGCTTCTCACGCCCTAATGTGAAAGCGGCCTCAGTGCCTCTTCACAAATGCAAGTTGTCAAGTGCTGAATCGTCATCATCAATATCAATTTATGACTACGATCACTGTGTTCTCGGTGTGTCTCGCACCTCTGTGTACTTCCCGGCATCGGCTGGTGGTATCGGATCGCGTGTCGCACGCACATCCCCGCCCGGTGTAACCGCTCTATCTCGCCTCGCTTCACTTCCTTCCATCGACTCATGACCCTTTACCTGCCCGAATAACTCCTAAGTTTACGTCACCTCACGGCGGCTAACGTGCTTCATAATCGGATTGTAATAGCAGCGATTACTATGCGCTCATTGACTGGGGAAATGGTGGATTAAGTAAATTGATTTAAATAACTCGAGGGAAATGCATGGATTAAAAAATGTATTACAATTTATTCAAATACAGGAAAATCGGGTCTTCGCCGTCATTATGAATTCTTACATTATTCTTCGTCTTAAGGGATAATATGAGTCAGATTATCCTAATACTACAGCCGCAATAGACGTCAGAAATTGACTCAATCGTAACGGCTTAACGTGTCCACTGGGGAGAGAAATTATATTTCACGATAACAATAATATTATTAATTTAAGCTTATACTTATTATCCAAACCAAACTGGGAACAATTACAAAAATTTAATTTATTTGTGCATCCCATCTAGGAATCGAATCTGGACGCACCCGATCCAATCTACTCACTAGTCCTTGGAGGCGTTTATCAGATTAATAATTATTTTTAATCACAATTTCATGTCCCGTATCTTATTATGTGTTTGAATAACATTTACTTTACCTACTTATTCATTTGCTTATTGAATTTTAATATTGAAAACAAGATCACATTTGAATGCTTAAATAATTAAAATGACGCGAACGTAAACATCACACTTCGATAGCTTTCTGTGATGGCATTATGCAGATCATAACGACTGAACGATTTATCTAAAAACATTAATGACGTGTAAATTTCGAGCTAAAATGTATCGTAAACACTAGCTGACGCGCGAAATTTGTATCGCGTGAAATCTAATAAAAATTATAATAGTGTTCATCAGGGATAGGTAGTGTAGGATTCTAATGGTGAAAGATTTTTCCAAATCGGTCCAGTACTTTAAGAGCCTATTGAATACAGAAACGGATCATCAAATCTTTCCTCTTTACAATATTAGAAAGAAAGAAACGAAAAGGACATCACACAAAAACATAAAACATCTGGCAATAAGTGCGATTTCGCAACAAAGATGTATGTAGTCTGATTTGTCAAACTGTAGGTACAGTCGAGTTCATAAATATATTGGCAGTGCCCATTCAAAATATTGTAGCGCAGTAGCCAATACTGCGCTACCGCAACATGTTAATGAACAGTTTATATGATTACATGAAATAGTATGATCGTTAAAACGCTAACAATATTTTGAAACATTGGCACTGCCTACATATTTATGAACTCGAGTGTACCTACTTACATGATGCCTTAAGGCAAATTACCAGCCTTCGAAGCATGGGTCACTTTTCTTTTCAGAATTGTTAGGCCGATAGAAATTAACCTACTCATACAATTTCTAATTGGGGATCAATTTAAAACATTTTTCCCACAGACGTATAGAGAACCTTCGTTTTTAAGTCTTTAAAAAAAATCCCATTTGGATTGCCTTCAAAGACTATTTTTTACACGTTTAAAATAACTTTTTAACAGAGAGATTTCTTTTCTCAAATTATAGTCGTTGTTTTGCTATAAATAAAGTTTTTATTGCCTTGCTATTTAGATTTTTTGAGAATACAAAACATCTCGACAAAATTATATTTTGGTACAAATAGTAATTACCTACCCAACGGCTAGAAAAATCTACCAAATAACTCAATGACCAAAATAGCAATCTTTCGCGTATGTCACCGAATATTTTGCCCATGCAATATACCACCCACACCCGACCCCTGCCTTATTATGTTGCAAGAGCAAGGATTATTCCAGGGAGAGAGAAACCAAAATAACACAGAGCCTTCTAGAACAATACATCCTACGTCCTATCACCTAATTAGAAAAATCTTGGAATTACTATTTTAGTCATTAATGCGTAGGGGTTCGTTATTTTTATTATCCGCCGAAATCTTAATCAAATGATAGAACAAAAGATATTATGACGAAAGAAGCTTATTTATATCATTGAGGAATTTTCCCATGTTGATTTCTCAGTGCCTTCACTTATTCTTTTTTTTAATAGAAGAGACTTGACTTATAATTGCAAATGGTGATGTCACAATTTTAAGTTTTCCGTTTGTTTTTAGTAATCGTTCAATATTCCGATTATTTTTAGCACTCTTTATGACAACATTTCTTTCAATTTTGGTTGAGTTCATTAATTTGATGATTTCAGTATTTATTTTGTTTACAGAAACGTATCTTTTCACACCTCGCGTCATTTGTTGGGTCACCAAATTTAATTTTTCATTTCAGTTTCAGTATGAAAATCCTTAATAATTACAGACGATGACATAAACAGTAGGATTAACGTAGGATCAAAGAAGGGGTTCTGTTGTTTTAAACTTCTTAGGAACTCCAAAAGAGTCTTGATTAACATGGTTACTATTATAAGATAATAGCCCAGTAAGCTGCTATTTATTCAAGAGGAGTCAAAGGACAACAAATCAATAAACTTTTTGACCTAGCTGATCTTAGGTGAAAATACAAAAAATCATCATGGAAAAAAGTTTCGAATGATGAAAATTAGAATGGCTTTTTTACTGACTTAAGCCGCTATTGATTTATTAGAAAGTATAGAGAAGCCACAACAGATCATTTTTTACATAATAATTTAATCATTTATTTAAAACACTTAAAACTACCTACATTCTAAAACTTTCCCAGTTTATATTGCATCATGAATTAGATAACTTATCTTAAAAACTTATTTTTGTTTATCTCGATAGATTTCATAAGTTTTCAGCGGTCGCAATATTTTCGAACGAAGAAAAACATGATTGGGGTAAAAAATATATATGTAGGCGATAAACCCAGTGCGCAGGTGCCCAGCGTTTGGGCGCCTATAAAGTTGTTCGCTGGCAGCCCTAGCGTGCAGTTTAGGCAAGTTCGCGACCGGCGCTAGACGCCCAACCACCCTCGCTGTTAGCCAAACTGTATCTCAACACCATAATTCACGAACTTTACCACTTTGATTCTCAACTCTCTAATTCGAAGTAAATTCAACCGGAAATTCACCCCAATCGCGAGTTCTGTTACTTCTCAAAACTTTGAAAGTTTAGAACCGGCGTTCCCGCTGGCCAACCGCGGGTACTTGTGATTTCTCCGTAAGTATAACTTATTTTACTTTTTAAGTTTGTTATTATTACTTTATTTTTATTTTATTTTTTAATTTTTGTTCATTGTGATTTAATGTCTGTCTCATCGCTTGTGGCCAAGTTTGGCAGCGGTCACGACGCGAAGTTCTGTTCGCGATAAAATCAGCGCTATATTGATTCGGGCCAAGGTGTTTCATTAACGCTTTAAGTATGAGGTCGGTTACGGCGACTTTCCTAATTTTGTTTGGACTTATTCACAAAAAATCCGGGAGAAACAGAAGACATTTGCACTCCAAATAAAATCATTTTCATGTTTCTTTCGACTCAAAAGTTTTTTAAAAAGTGGTTTAAATACTAATTAAAATATTATCCGAGACAGGTAATATACTAAACGATGAAATAATTTACTTTGGATTGTTAGAAACACGGACATGTAAAGTGTAAATAAAAATAATCGGAAAACAATTAATAAAAAAAAACATAAATTGCTCATGTTAAATGCTAAATACTGAATTAGCCTGAAAATTACGTTGTGAAAACTTTATTTTAAATGTCTGTGGTTAAACTCTAGACGGTTAAAAAGTTCTGAATTAGTTTACAAATACTTTAGAAGTGGTTAAAAAGAATTCTTGTGAAGGTTATTTTGTTAATTTTAAATTGAACGTCGACATAAAAATGTTAAGAATGTAGTTACAGTCATTTTAATAATGTATTTACAACTTCAAAGCAAAATTCAAGAAAATGGAAAATGCCTAAACCCATAAATAAAATTAAGTACAACATACGAGTAAAGCATGTAATGAAAAATTGCTTTAACATAAATAATATTTTTGATGTTGTAAGTAGAACCATTTTTATCATAAGTAAATAAAAGATGTCCAAAAGTTATCTTAAGTCCGATTCGTGTCTTTTATAAGTCTGAAAATGTTTAATTTTTAACAATAAATTAATTTCTCTAATCCTAAGTCCAAATAAGTTTCGTAACTTAGCATTCAGCTGCAAACAGTGCTATGACGCTGAATTTCAGTGGCAAGATATTTTTTCAGTGCACAAAATTTCTGCTTTATTTTCAATGTAACATCTGTTAGCAGTTTTATGTTGTCTGTTTCATTAGTGAATGCTCGTTTTATCTTGACTCTCAAAATGAACGGCTGGAGAATAACATTTGCATAATTTTAAATAACTATGCAACTGAGTCCAACCCTAAAAACTAACGGAAGATGAGATCGTAATAATTTAGACACGACACAAGTAATAAAGTTATCGTTGAATACATAATAAACTCAGTCCTCTTTGCATAAAGTTGTTAAGGCCAAACAACAGAAATGTATGCGTTTACATTTGTTATGAAAGTTTTGGGAAGCGCGGTCGACGTAAACATAACCCATTTCTATCCGTACTCGTATGATGCCTTATCTTGATTGAAATGCTATTTTAAGCGTTGGTAATTAATACTACTCGTATTAATTAGTACGCACAAAGGCTTATACTTTGTTAGTAGCTATAAAAATTGGCACCTTATAGTCCAGTCAAATTAGACATGAACCCTGCAATAATTCGCATACAGCTGAAAATTGGTACGAATGTTCGGAGCACTATTATGAATTAACTGTGAAAAGTCCCCATCGATCCGACATGTGCTAAAAAAAAATTCTATGTCAAAGTTAAAAAATACGGGTTTTTCAGATTTTCAGCTAAACGGTAAGTTTTATTACAAAAATATATATGACAAGGTTTAAGACCATACAATTATCTATCAAAATTGTCTATACACTTTCTCCTAAGAGTCAGCGTTTCTGAGATTCGATGATCCGAAGAGTCAAAAAAGTGTTTTCTTCATAACGGTCTTACACATAAATCCAATGTGATATCGCCTCGTGCCTCGACTCAGCATTGTATCATGATGTGTTGTCGACGTCGAATATAAAATGATCAACCTCAATGTCGTCTGTCATCTTTAATTATCGAAAAATGGGTGCAACTTTGACGAAGGACTGCACCGTGAGTTTCTAAGATACGAAGTTTTCGTGTCTATTAGGTTTAAGAGCTCTTATATGCACACGTCACTACTCTACTTGTAACTCTATGGTCACTCTTTTAGCCCGGTCAAGTCAGAAAATCCAGGTTATAATAATTCGCATAGAGCTGAAAATTTGTGTGAATGTTGAGAACACCATCCTTAATGAAATGTCAAAAGTCCCCAACGATCCGTCATTTGAAAAAAAAATTTACGAATTCCAAGTTTTTTGCATTTTTCCGCCAAACAGTAAACTTATCATAAGAAATGATAAGAAATAGTAGTAGATCATAAAATTATCTATTAAAAGTGTCTTTGCCCCTTTTTCCTAAGAGTCACCGTTTATGTGGTAACGATGCAAAAAGTTGAAGAATTCGCATTCTGTTAACTACTCCACAAGTCCACAACTTCAACTCTATTGAAATAGTTTTTAATTGAACAGGATAACAAATACATCTTAAAAAAGGCCTACTGGGGAAACCTGGTAAAAAAATGCGCCAAATAACCATCATAGGTGTTGTGGAAACATGTGCATATAACGAGAACATCTTAACTAACTTTTTGATTCGTTCTACCTCATAATCGGTGACTCTTAGGAAAAAGGGGTAAAGATAATTTTAATAGATAATTTTATGATCTACTATTATTTTTTATCAATTTTTATGATAAGTTTACTACTTGGCCAAAAAATGCAAAAAACTTGGGACTTCGAAAACTTTTTTTTAAATGACGGATCGGACGGGACTTTTGACATTTCATTTAGGATGGTGTTCTCAACATTCACACAAATTTTTAGCTCTATGCGAATTATTATAACCTGGACTGTCTATTTAACTTGGTCGTGCTAAAAGAGTGACCATAGAGTTACAAGTAGAGTAGTGACGTGTGCATATAAGAGCTCTTAAACCTAATAGACACGAAAACTTCGTATCTTAGAAACTCACGGTGCAGTCCTTCGTCAAAGTTGCACCCATTTTTCGATAATTAAAGATGACAGACGACATTGAGGTTGATCATTTTATATTCGACGTCGACAACACATTATGATACAATGCTGAGTCGAGGCACGAGGCGATATGACATTGGATTTATGTGTAAGACCGTTATGAAGAAAACACTTTTTTGACTCTTCGGATCATCGAATCTCAGAAACGCTGACTCTTAAGAGAAAGTGTATAGACAATTTTGATAGATAATTGTATGGTGTTAAACCTTGTCATACATATTTTTGTGATAAAACTTACCGTTTAGCTGAAAATCTGAAAAACCCGTATTTTTTAAGTTTGACCTTGAATTTTTTTTTTAGCACATGTCGGATCGGTGGGGACTTTTCACAGTTAATTCATAATGGTACTCCGAACATGCATACCAATTTTCAGCTGTATGCGAATTAATGCAGGGTTCATGTCTAATTTGACTGGACTATTACCTACGTAATAATAATGAGCGTTGCTACAAACGAGTCGATTTCTCACGTTCAGGCACCAAACCATTAATTTGGAGCTGACCTCAGCCAGACTTTGTTAAAAAAATAGCGTATCATGCTATCAAAAATTGGATTTTTACTGAAATTAAAACACGCATGATAATACTTCATAATCATATTTCTTATCATATCTACCCAATTTACTAATTAGTAAATTTGTACGCAGATTCCGGAATGGATGTTTATTTATTTATTTATTTTATTTTTTTTTTTTTATTTATTTATAATCTGCTTGAAGGCTTACAGAAAGTCCAACGCGCCAACAAGTTATACAATACAGATAATTTATAATATCAATTTCAATATGTAAAATTGTCAAATAATTAAAACGATAAATTAAATAATAGTCAAATAACATTAAAATTAAATACATAAAATAATTAAGTCCAAAATAGAATGCGATAAGTTAAATAATAGTCAAATAACATTAAAATTAAATACATAAAATAATAATTAAGTCCAAAATAGAATGTCATACCTAAGACTACTAATAAGAATAAGAGATAAATACATTTATGTCCAGAGATCAATGTCAAAGTTATTCAAAGTTATTACTTACACAAAAATCTATGAATTAATACCATTATTGTACCTAAGCGGTCGGCAAATATGTCGATATCGTGCTGAGCAACTAAGTCCCCGATTAAACGTAATGCGCGGGTAGAAGGCGCGCTCGCTGCGCGAGTGGTGCGCGTGACCGGCCGGTGTAGCAGCCTAGGGCGGCGACGCGGTTCAACCATCCCGGTAACATCCCGTGGTATGCGCGTGGGCACTAATAAGCCTACTTTCGCTAATATTTGTGGACTATCAATTTTGCCATGTATAATCGACAAATAGTATATTATACTTGACATTATCCTCCTAAACTTAAGGGTTTCCAAATCAACCATGCCGGAGACAAACAAGGACGGGTACAAATAGGGGTAATATCCGTATCTCTTTTTATACAGCCAGCGAGCAAACTTGCGTTGAATTTTTTCTATCATTAAGGCATATTTATCCTCGTAGGGATCCCAAATGACAGCACCATACTCAAGCTTGCTACGGACGTATGCGCTATACAATATCTTAGCTACCCTAATATCGTCAAATTGAGCAGACGTCCTTATAACAAACCCTAATAACTTACTAGCCAATTTACAAATTTTTGTCACATGTTTGTGAAAGTCCAACTTAGAATCTAGCATTAAACCTAGGTCTCGTATGTCAGCAACTCTTTCCAGTGGAGTGTCATATAAATAATAATTAATATTCAATGGAGAACGTTTACGTGTAAAAGTAATTACTTTACACTTGTCAGTATTAAATGCTAGGCGATTGACGAAACTCCATTCTAATACCGCATCAATGTCGCTTTGCAATGCTATAGCGTCTGGAACACTGGAGACACCCAAACAAAGTTTGAGATCATCCGCAAACAGTAGGCATTCAGAAAATTTAACACATGTAGGTAGGTCATTTATAAAGATTAAGAAAAGTGTGGGTCCAAGGGTACTACCTTGACTGACACCTGATCGTGTGTAGTATTCAGTTTTAGTTTTAGTTTTAGCAAAAATCTAAAGTTTATTCAGTTCAGATTAAAGCAAACGGTGCCTCAACATTTAAAAAGGATTTTAATTTATTATGTTAATTCAATTAAAATAAGCAAAGCTAAGATTAAATTATTATCTACAATAATATAGGCGAACCGTACCTATAAAATGAGATTCATTGGGACAAATAAATCAAAAATGTCACAATGGAAATGTAAGCGTTACAAATACACCTCTCATAAAATAAATTATTCATACGACAACTGTTGGACGGTTCATCTTCACTGTGAATTATGCCGAGTGTACTTGGATTTGAGCATCATCGAAAATTAATAGTCCCTAACGATCGACTTCGTTCCACATTTGATGATGCTTTATGATTACTGTGATTAAAACAGTAAATTCTTCATTTATTATTAAAAAATAAATATATGTAATTTAAAAGGCCTTACTGCTACTATTACCTACGTTTCTTATTCTCGGACAAAACATATTATGCTGAAAATGTATTGAGCTTTCGGCTAAGAAAGAAATAATATGAAATTATTAGTATTATGGTATAACAAAGTGAAGAGCTTTTGTGGTCTTTCAGTTGATTTGATTTTAATACATTGTTACATTATACATTTATCTTTGGGCCGGTTTCTGAATTGAAATTTTTAGCTTGAGTGTACTCATCTTCTCAAGTATTAATTTGTTTGAAACGTTCATACTTGATTAGGAGATTAGCACGTTCAAGCCAATCTCAATTCAGAATCCGGGCTGTATTATTAAAAAAAACAGTAGGGCATATTACTACAAGTACCTAAGTACCTGCTGTTTATAATTAAAAAGCATGAATTTGCTTGGTTTTAGTTTTAAAATTTAAATTGGGTCTTTACTGGTACTTGGTACCTACCTATATTAAGTTGAACGGACGTTTGCGCTCGTGTTTTTCAAAGTATTTAAAACTCAGTAGTACTTTCATCACAAACGACGAAAGAGCTCGACGCGAGACGATAAGTTCTCTATGAAATTCAATTTATTGCAAAAACATTGAACTAGCTGGTGCTTCTGATACGAGGCAAAAACTTTGTTGTGTCTACAAGATAATTTTTACTCAATCCGCCCTGGCATTAATCATTTTTGACGTTCTTGAGCTGAGGTTTATGAAACCGTTATTAATAATCGAGTCTTCGTTTTTGTCTCGGGATTAATTGGCTCCCTTCTATTTATTACACCCTGAGCGAGCTGGGAGCGGATATTCTGCATGATTGAAACTCCCAATAATGTTAGATTCTTTCCTATTAATTACTAGCTTTTGCCCACGGCTTCGCCCGCGTGAAATGGCAATGCCAGATTTTGTATGGAAGGTGGCGTCTTTTTTTTTTCGCGCGGCCATCGACCAAACTTTGTTTTTTGATTACAAAATAGTGTAATAAACCAAACTTACTATGACATGTATACCTCTAAACTCAGTCTGAACTGAGTTACGAGCGTTAGAAGTTTGATGATTTACATACTAGATTTGCTTTTTGCGCGCAAGTTTTGTAAGAAATTGCAACAAAATATTGCGCTATTTTTTTATTGCGCTGATTCTACTCCACACTGATGTCTGGAGCCTTTAATGGATAGTATTGTTTGTTTACACATACAATGTCACTATTTTGTTGCAATTTCTTACAAAACTTGCGCGCAAAAAGCAAATCTAGTATGTAAATCATCAAACTTCTAATGCTCGTAACTCAGTTCAGACTGAGTTTAGAGGTATACATATCATAGTAAGTTTGGTTTATTACACTATTTTGTATCCAAATAACATGGTTTGGTCGATGGCCGCGCGAAAAAAAAAAGACGCCAATTTCCGGCATTGTCTTTTAGCTTATCACAGAATCATTATACATTACACGTTATTCTAATGTATAAATAATAATACTGTAAGGTATCGTCGTAGTCGGTAGTTTTTACATGAAAGAGTGACAAACATACATCCACACTTTCGCATTTTATTAGAGGATAGAAACTCTCGATTTATTTACTTATTTATTTATTTATTTATTTATATTAACCGGCAGACAGTGGTGACTGAGTTTGTTGCGGCGCTTCTTCTCAGCACTTGCCAAATGTTGGTCTCGAAGCGCTGGTAGGGTAAAAAGATTATGAGACATGTAGAGGCTCCTTAAGAGCAAAATGACGATTTGTAAGAACTATTTATTAGTCTAAACAAATAAAGAAATTTTGACTTTGACTTTTTGACTCAGTCTCAGTTGTATATTCAGGCGTATGACTGTTCAAAAATCAATCATGAAGATTGAATTTGACTTAGAGCCCAGTTTGATCGATTGTTTTATAGTTGAATTAAATCGATAATTTTACACAGTCTACAATCGAGGTGATCAACTAATCCGAAAGCACGCGTTGTTTCGTCAAAATATCATTTAAAGGAAAGATTTGAAAAATTCTTACTTCTGTGTGTTTCTGGAATGTAATTTACGTAAAATCACGGCGGACAAACAATCGGCGGCACGAATTGATAAGTTGGAACTTTACAAGGATACAATGGCCACTTACGCGACCCTAATGAGCTCTCGACACGAATGCCAATGCTTACGATGTTTTAAACTTAGTTCGTTACAATTTTTTTCCAATAGTTTTGATCTTTTTCCTTGCATCGGTTTTTAGGGATAGGTAGTCGACAATGCAATGGCTGGAATATTTAGATATTTACGTACATTTACGAGTATAATATGACTAGCTTTCCGCCCGCGGCTTCGCCCGCGTGGAATTTTGTCTGTCACAGAAAAACAATATCGCGCGCGTATTTACTCACCGTTTAGACCTGGACTACGACAAACATTTTAAAACCAAAATCAGCTCAATCGGCCCAGTCGTTCTCGAGTTATAATCAGACTAACGAACATCAATTCATTTTTATTTATATAGATAGATAGATGATAGCTAGCGGCCGCCCGCGACTTCGTACGCGTGGATCCCGTTTTACCCCCTTCATCTATCTTCAGCGGTTAACTCCCCTTCCCGTAGGAATTTTGCAATATCCTGTTGTAACTAAGCTTTAAGTTTACTAAGGTACCTGCATGCCACATTTCAAGCGTCTATCTTACGCAGTTTAGATTTTTTCATACATATGTTTTTTCCCGCTAACTCCCGTTCCCGTGGGAATTTTACGATATCCTGTTGTACCTAAGCTTTAAGTTTACTAAGGTACCTTCACACCAAATTTCAAGCATCTAACTTAAGCGGTTTAGATTTTTCATACAAAAGGATTTTTCCGCTAATTCCCGTTCCCGTGGTAATTTCGGGAATTCCTTTCTTAGTGCACCTCTACGGTACCTAAACTACGTCCCTTCCAAATTTCAAGTGCCTACGTTTAGCCGTTTAGGCTGTGCGTTGATCTGTCAGTCAGTCAGTCAGTTTCTCCTTTTATATATTTAGATAGATTAGATGATAGCTAGCGGCCGCCCGCGACTTCGTACGCGTGGATCCCGTTTTACCCCCTTCATCTATCTTAAGCGGTTTAGATTTTTTTCATACAAATGTTTTTTCCCGCTAACTCCCGTTCCCGTAGGAATTTTGCAATATCCTGTTGTAACTAAGCTTTAAGTTTACTAAGGTAACTGCATGCCAAATTTCAAGCGTCTATCTTACGCAGTTTAGATTTTTTCATACATATGTTTTTTCCCGCTAACTCCCGTTCCCGTGGGAATTTTACGATATCCTGTTGTACCTAAGCTTTAAGTTTACTAAGGTACCTGCACTCCAAATTTCAAGCATCTAACTTAAGCGGTTTAGATTTTTCATACAAAAGGATTTTTCCGCTAATTCCCGTTCCCGTGGTAATTTCGGGAATTCCTTTCTTAGTGCACCTCTACGGTACCTAAACTACGTCCCTTCCAAATTTCAAGTGCCTACGTTTAGCCGTTTAGGCTGTGCGTTGATCTGTCAGTCAGTCAGTCAGTTTCTCCTTTTATATATTTAGAAGATGTACATGACATTACAACTCTGACTCTGACATGAACTGTGACTCTGAAACTAGCTCTAACTGACACTAACTCTGACACTAACTCCGACTCTGACACAAACTCTGACACTAACTCTGACATTTACTCTGACACTAACTCTGACACTAACTCTGACACTAACTCTGACACGAACTGTGACTGACACTAACTCTGACAAACTCTGACGCTAACTCTGACACGAACTGTGACTGACACCAGGCCTGTTCATCTCCGCGAGTTTACATCGAAAACAATACACGCACGATGGCCCACCTACAGGATACTATTCGACAAGGCCTCACATACGAGCGAACATTGACTCACGCACGCGTATTCTTGTGTATGATGGAAGAAAATAAAGAAAATGGTGTACTAAATACTGTGCAGTATTTAACTGCCTAAATAATAATAAAAACCCAGAATGTACTTTTTTAATTTGCCTCAAGACACTGAGAAGTAAATAAGTAGTTAATATTATTCATGATAATTCATGCTAAATCATGTATTACCTCCGCCATTTTCCGCAGTTTGGCACCTGACGTCACATCATTTTACCGAAGTCAGCCCTATAGCTTCGGCGCAGTGCCGATCACTGACGTTTGTGAACAAAATGGTGCTTGACTCTTGAGACAGGCTAAATTACACCATATTGTTAATGACATTGAGCATACATTTTTTTAAATACCTTCGCGAAGTAAAACTTCTGTACGTAGTACTTATTATTATTCTGTGCTGACACTTACTCTGACTCTGACACTAACTCCGACTCTGACACTATCTCAAACTCTGACTCTGACTGCCGATGATAACTTCGTTGCCTTAAAAAGCCAATTCACTTAAGTCTAATGGTCATAGCAGACTTATCAACTCGGAAAGGGATCAGCACCGTATCGCCTTTCGCGAGCTGTCATCGCCTTTTGCGCGCTGTCAATCGCGAGGCGAGGGCGTTACGGTGCGGATAAGTGTGCGTTGCAAGTTGATACGGTTACGATCCCTTTCCGGGCTGATAAATGTGCGACGTCCTTAAATCAGCTGCATCATCGCAACTTGTATATCACATGACCGGAGTTACACACCACAGATAAAATAGTACAGCCATTGAAACATACGTAAAATATAATGGTTTCAATTTCTCAAACTAATAAGTATTTTAAGCAGATACTTATTTATAACATAGAATAAAGTAAAGTAATACATATTCTAAAGTCATAATATTCGTACAGTTGCTTTACGATCTCATACGTCTCAATGCTGACTGGCCGAGCCTAGTGAACTATGATTTTACCCTTTTCCAAGGAACAGACTGCAGCGATATTTTGCTACATAGGCGTATATCCCACACATGTATTATGTATGAGTCCTTTTAAAATGTCAGGACCAACCACGCATTCCTCGGCTGAACTCGTTACGTTCATTCTACCGAAAATGTTATTTGCCAAAAGAACGTAATGTGATTCCCTTATGATTGCCATGAAGAAAACGATGCGTGTAAATAAACTGGTGATTTTATTGAATTTGTGTTTAGATCTAAAATGGCAAATAAAAAAAACTTAATAAACAAAAAAAATAGCAGCACCTAATGTTCTTTGTAGACTCCAAAGACAGATGAATCTATGATTTATTAAAGTAACATAATTAGCTCGTTTTTCTGATTTAGGTACTACTTGATACCAAATCGACTACTAATGTTACATCATAATAAAAGAAACTAATTAGATTGTCAAATCTAATTATAGGCACTATAATTCAAAGGCACCAATTATTTATAAATTTTAATATTTGGTTACCCAATTAATTTTATGTTTTACTATTTATCAATATCACTAAACTCGTAACACATAAACATTACGATAGACAAGAACAATAATCTTCATTTGATGTCAGTATTATTACGGGACTATAAAACATTTACGAGTCGATAACACAACCAGTATGTTTACGAATGTGGCTAATTCACACGAAGAAAACCCTTATAAAAAAAGAATACTATAAAGTAAACGATTATTTAAATGACAAGAGTGCGTGGACTTTACCTGCCTAGCTCGCACTAATTACGTGTCATGTAAGTTATAAATTGCTGTATTTGATCGAAAAAGAGGCTGACAAAGGTGACTGACTTTATTCCACCACTTCTTTGCAGCACCAGCCCGTATGTTGTACCCTTGGTAGGGCAAGCTGTATTTGGCCCTGGAAAGGGCCTATGTACTATTTGATTTTAATTTTTATTTGAGAAATGATGCTCTACATAGAGATGACAATGCGCATCATTATCCACTTCTAAATACATACAAAACAAAACAATTCTAGATTGTCTGGAAGAGATCACTTCATAGCGATAACACCACTTAAATTGTGCCGTCTCTTTTGTGTATTTCTTTTCTTGTTCTGTGTGGTGTACCTATAATAAAATATTTACCTACGAGTATCTACTTAAAGCTCTTACCTCAAAAAGTCCATTAAATCTTGACCCCTTCGTTCATTCAGCATTTATTGCTGCATTATTTCTGAAGCAGGTATAGATTTCTTACATAAATTAAAGCTGGAATCCTAACTAAGAGTAGGCGCACACCGTTGATTTTTAGTTGGCCGATAGTTGTGCCCGATTTTAAATTGTATGAAGAATCGGCCAAATCGAATCGGCGTAGTGTGCGCACTCCCATATATATGCCCATACTGATCAACTGCCCGACTAAACTATCGGCCGACGAAAAATCAACGGTGTGCGCCTACTCTAATACATTTTGAATGAAAGTAAGTAACAACACAAGACGTATTGCCCACCTGATTTATCATTAATTCCCTTATAAGTCGGGAAACCCACCAGTTGATCAATATCTAAGCATTATTTCAATGCTTTCTTCTCTGTGTTGTCATCGGGGCAATAACACGTTATTACATCAAATTCATAAGCACTGTGGTTATAATTTTGAAGATGGAGATGTATGATGATGATGTGCTGTCAAAGCTTGAGAGCTTTTAAACCACCTTCGTGTAAAAAACATAGGTCTTGCCTTGCAATTAAAGTGGTTGGAATGAAGGAAAGACTTATCATGTGACAGGGCTACTTTTGGGGAGATTTAGAATGTTATTACACTGGGAAGGAATGACAGTAATATCGATATCATTATATCATTATTAGCTACGATAGCCGAACGGTGAAGGGGACGGACTGGCCGACTCGAGATCCGTGGAACGTGTGGGTGCGAATCCTACCGCCGCTCGACTACTGTGGTGAGGAGAGGCTAACGGGACTATTAGGATTTTTTCTTGTAAAAAATACTAATATTTTTTTTTTAAATAACTGTGTGTCTGGTTCGCTTAGAATTTGCAGAAACTATCAATATTACTTTTATGTATTATTTTGTTGTCTGTTAGGTGTTAATTTTCTTAACTGTCTGGTCTAATTAATGAACATATAAATATTACAAACGGTTCCAAATCCGTCCGAGGATAGTCAAGTTTTAATTGCCAGCAAGTTGGTTGTCATATGAGCACCCACACTAATATGTTTAGAACTTCGTCTTCCACAACTATTTGATTTAGTGCCATCCTAATGCTTTCGTGCTGTTTCTTGCACGCATTAGTCGTGGGTTATTGCAGGGCTAATGGTAATTTAGAAATATGGTTAAACTCTCTTGAAATATTCAGTTTTCTAAAGATAGCCTGAAACTCCAAAATAAATTGGGTTACAATGTTTTAACATTAATTGACATAAACCTTATCAATCCCTCAAGGAGAGACTGTCAATTGGAAATTCTAAGAATATACTTTACTATGACGTCTGATGTTCTTTCAGATTTTATGAATGCTAAAAGATTTTTCAATCAGACAACCTATAGAGATAATGCTAAGAAAAGAGATCAAGCGGTTAAAAACAGAAACCTCTAAACAAAGCAAAAAATTAAGCTTATTTAAATTACATTTCATTCTTATTTTTCTTTTCGGACACATAGTTCATATCTCACAAAAATGATCACAATTTTTTCAGCTTACAGAAAAGTATCAATTCTGTGGAGTGCGGAGGGGAGTAGTTTATTCAAATTAAAATTTTCAAAAAATCGAAGAACCGTCATCACAGCTCCAATGCATTTTCGATCACTGGACTTAATTTGTATACTTATAACCTCTAGTATAACCCCTTTCAATAGGTCGAGTATCCCAATCACCCTGTATACTTAACAAACTATCATACCAACAATATCAGACGCGTCATACATTTCGAGACAGATTGTTTATTATGCATGTAAAGTCGCAGATATCTCCACTAAAGCTTATCTTATCCCTGTGGATTACTTACTTTCCCGGCTCACACGTGTTCGCGTTCAACCCGAGCTGAAAATGGAACATCCACGGCTGTCAGTTACAATAAGTACAGAAAAGCATTTCAGTGAAAAAGAGATGTGGTTTATTAGCAGTTCAATTAAAAGGCAGTCCATTCCACACGGCTAGCTGTAACTAAGCGTGGATACGCTGCAACTCCATATACAGGGTGGCCAAAACAGTGAGGTCTAAAAGAAAAATTTAGATTCCTTACATAAAGGTGTACCTATCGAAATCACCCCCATGTATGTTATACGATATTGCTTAGTTTAGGAGATAGAGTTAATTTTGTGATATTTTAATATTTTATGACCTAGTAGGATTTAACGGTACAAGAAGTTTACCTTAGGGTCTTATTGCGTACATTTATTAAGATTCATTTAATAACTTATAATTAGGATATAAAACAATTATAAATTAAAAATAGTGACAACCAGGATACAGGTGATGAACAGGCCGAAGGTGGAAGCGAGCTTCACCCGAAATCCTCAACCACAGGAACTGGCTATCTTGCCTCTAACTGCCGGAACCTCAGATCATAGAAAGCCGGAACACAACAATGCTGTTAATACACAACATTGTTGTTATGGCGACAAACTTAAAAGGTAAGATGGTGGTAGCTAGCCAGACGGACTTAGAACAAGCCCTACCACCAACCAAACCGAATAGAAAAATCTGCCCCCACTGGGAATCGAACCCGGGACCTCTGCGTCTGAAGCAGGTGGTCTTACCACTAGACCACTGAGGCGGTTGGATTGGATTCAGGATAAGCTTTGAATGCAGAAGTTCCCCAAATTCACTATTAACCTGATTACCGGTCATTTGGGAGAGTTCTCACGTTCGTGCTTGTGGGCCGATCCTAACTTATGTAACTACAGATGCCATAGACTCAATGGCCTAAGCGACTCGGTCTAATAAATTCTAGGGCAAAGATTCGGAAACCGGTGAGATGATATTACGTCCCTCCCACCTTGCCCTGGAATTAGGGTGAGTAAAAAACAAAAGGACTTTTGCCAACATTTGCTATAAATAGTCCTTATAAAGAAATGACGATATTATGGTATTATGATCTCATTTTCTAACTTCTAGGTTCTGAATAATAATGATTTCGATGCATAAAAATATTTTTTTTTAAATTGTAACGTGGTTAAATCGTAACAGAAAAGCATACTCATAACCTAGTGACGTAACTCCAAAAATGTTGCCAATACCGGTACCTAATCGTATTGTTATCTTAACGAACGTAGGTATATGAAGGATACAGGTGTAACTAGCACTTCGTATTTTTGAATAATAAATCAGCATTCGATCGGACCCTTCCGGTTAACGGCAGGACGAGCATAATGGCCGCCGCGGGCCTCGCCAGCCATCTGTCATGGTCATCCATCAACGGAGCCTGAACATGCTAAATATATCCAAATCAAATAGAGATTTGTTCGAATTTAATCGTCACAATGCCGATCGAGTTGGGTTGAAAGCACTGGAAAATGTTTTTATTGCTTCACTTTGAAAATACGTGCTCTAAAATGTAAATAAATGTTCTGCAAAAAACTTTTAAGCAAAGCACACCCGTGCAAATGCCCTCAGGTCTGTTTGTAACTTTAAAACACGTGCGTTAAAAATTCGGAAAAGCGTTCCTTTAGGCTTTTATCGCACACACAAAATGTAACAATCTGTGCAATAATTATTATTGTGCAAATAATAATAAAAATATTATTTTCTTAAACTCTCGTACAAACAAACTCGGAATTAAACTGCACAAAGCAAACTTTGTAGTAAGTAGGTATTTGGAAGTCAGATTGGCTGTAATATATGAAACAAAAAATCTGGTTAAAAATAAACAAACAAGTAAGTAGGGAAGTGTACTTTTGAACTTCTTACTTCACCAACTTGGTCGTCGAGTTGAGTAAAAGTATTATTGTTTTACAAAGTACTTACTCTTAACCCCTTTCCGAAACTGAAAGCACGAGCCAATCGGTAAAATTAAGAAAAAATAACAACTTAGGTACATGTACTTAAAAAAGTAATGTATCTTTATTATGTATCATTCCAATATAAAGAACCATATTCCTTTGTAAAGTAGGTACTAATTAAGTTTCATAAAGAAATAATTTGTTTTCGTGTCTCCTGTTTTTTTTTTGCAAACTGCTGAAGACGGTAAAATCATTTTAGGCATTTGACAAGTTAAATTGTCTTTTGGTAACCGGTCCCAATCAAAATTGACTTCGGAGACAGTAGGTAGGTTCATTACTTTTAATTGCTTCTTTTGGTTTTCTTTCTTTTCACTTGGTTAACTATAATATCTGAATTACACGTGTATTCCTATTACTGTGTGCTAATGTACTGTGTGTTTCATTCAGGTCTGATCCAAGGACGGTAATTCTTGAATATCCAGGGTTGTCGATTAGTCGGCAGCTAACGCATTAGTTACGGAGGCGTTTTTAAATACCGTGAGGCGCGGCCGTTTCCGGCGCCCCGCGATGGCCGCGTCCCATTCAGCGGCGCGTGAGGCAAGTTACAACACTACTGTACAGCGAGCTCACTATCGTTTCATTCAGTTATGACTTGGTCAAAGTAACACAATGCTATGGTCTCCTATAAACGCTATACGCGCGCACTACGTCAGCGTCAAACGTTTCTGTGGACGCCATACGCCAATATCAACGTCTAAAGGAGACCTCAACAGTACATTTCTATAGTAATAAATTATTGTGCATTGTGACGCGGCCTACGGCGGCGATTAAAGGTTACCAAAGCATCTATGAAGTGAGCTGGCTGTACTTATCTTGCTCTAGTCGGTGCCAATTTCGCAATTATACTTATTACATAGTAAATACGTCGCTGAAATGTCTCACAGCTACGGAAATTGATTACGTTTGGGATTGATTTGATTGACATTGATTGCTTTAAAACTGTATAATCACATGTAATATGAGTTTATATCCATGATTAAGAAAAACTATATATTTTCATTCAACCTTCAGTAGGTAAACATATTTTAAAAATTAGATTTGAATCAGTATCTAACTTACAATTGTAAAGTTGGCAACTCTATGCATTTGTTGCAATTTTTAGATGAGTTACTAGAATTTTTAATTTCCTTGTTGTATTACAAAAAGCAAACGTTTTTTGTAATACACAAAAATTGTGAGACCTCACATAAATCGATCTATGTAAAAGTTTCGAAAAAAGTCGAAGTCGGAATTTAAGTACCTAATGATAAATGATATCGGAAAATCAGAAAAACGCCTAGAAGTTACAAATACCGACTTGATTTATTCTATCAAAGGAATATGTAAAAGAGGTAAGTCAAGGTAAGGTATTCTTAGGTAAGGTAAGTAACTATTTAACCTATTTATCAAGGTATCAATACAAACACGGACTTCGTATTTCACTATGCACCTAATCTAGTTATTTCAGTCTGCATAAATTCCAATTATACTAAGTGGCTGGCGTAGATAATAGATTAACAAGATCTACTGCAGTATGCTAAGTAACATTTAAATACTGATTATTGCGAGAACGCGCAATGATGTCTACGATATTATGCTCTACTCGATTTGGAATCTGATTAGAACTCGATTTTCACATGTCGATTGGAAGTTCACAGGTAGAATTTAATGAGGTAGGTCAGGTTTTTATTCTTGAAACATACTTAATGTCGTAGTAAAAGGACGTGATTTTAGACTTGAAATATTAAGGCTATGTTGCACCATGTTACTTTAACCTTAATAAACGTCTAAAATATGTCAAACTTCATACAAAAAACACCGATTATTGCTCCGGTTAAAGTGAGTACCCGCAGCAATCCGCGTTCCGCGTGCGTGTAGCCCGCGTAATAGGAAAACATGTATGAATTATCAAATCATTAAAAGCGGGCAGCCGCAAATCATAGGAAAATGGCCCTAATAGATACTTTTATAACACCCACAAGCGGTTTATTATTTATGCTTTTGCTTCTTACCGTGTCACAATGAAAGTCACCTGTGTAATAGAAGTTTCGTTCGCCAACTAAGCTGCACCTACAAACCGTTAGCCGTTAGCTATTCCAGCTTTGCTAGGTATCATGTCAAAAGAATATTTCCGTAACACCGCTCGCACTTATTCAATAGTCGTGCTTCTTACGGTGTCGCAATGAAAGTCACATGTGTAATAGAAGTTTAGTTGCAGCTATAAACCGAGCCGTTTACTTTTAGCTATTCCAGCTGTGCTGAAGGCCTGCTCCTGGCCGGACGCCAACTCTCGGGCGCGACCTACCACGGTTCAGGCGATGTTTTAACAGTTACTCAGGCGTGAGTAGGTACACATTTTAAGCACCTTTATTCTTTCCACTGAATAAATCGCCTAGACTTGTAAAATCAAGGCTTTAACTCAACGATATAAAGCTGCAATTATACTGCCATTTTAAAAGCACTATGCATGCACTTAAACTGACCTAGAATTGGCTTGCAGATTTAAATTTTCAGTTATAGTACGATAGAACTTATCATTCATAGGCTAAGCTAATATTTTTGAATTCGGCTCTACCTATTCTGAGAAAGGGAATAAGGAAATTGGAGGGGTGGGGTTACGGAACATTTAGTACGCGAGTCTGATTTACACTTGACCGATTTTTCCATCCTTGCCGATACTGCCCTGTTTTTATAATTATCGTAAATGTGGTTAACTTTAATATCGTCGTAACTACGAGTATAAATGTCATAGTAATGAATTTTGTAGGTAGTTTGGCGTAAACGTAATAATAATTATCTGCATGTCGGATAGTAAACGGATTGATGGGTAGTCAGGCGTGAACCTATTAGCCAGCAATCAACCAGACGAGATTCGGTTACGCTGACGGCGCATGATGCATCGCCGTATCGCCGTCACGTCGACGTCTTAACGGACAGTTAGTTAACCTTATAGCCTTGATCACACATACCGAGCAAACGGGCGAGACAGTGCTCTCGGCCGAGTACTCGGTGAGTATGAACATTACGCGGAGTGCTCGGCCGAGCGCTCGAGTATGTGACTCGCTCACCCAACTGTCTCGCCCGTTTACTCGGACGTGTGATCAAGGCTTAAAGGTCTAGTATCAAACTTGACCTAAATTACCAGATGTTGTAAAAATTGTCAGTCTTTAGTTATAATACTTTTGTTTAAAAGATACCCGCGGCTTTGCTCGCATTATACGTAAATGGGGAGAAACTGTGCAGCTTTTCGAATTCAATAATCAACATGATCTTAATTCTTACAAAGTTTGAACCCCCATTTCACTGATTCAGGGTTGGAATTTCATTAAATTTATCTCTAGTCTCTAGTTTCCATAATGATGGACTAAAACACAAACTTTTGACCCCTTTTTCATCGTCTTCTAAGTCGTCATTCAAAAACAACGCCTGTAAAGGTCCTAAAATTCACCTTATGTTTGCAAGGCCCTTTTTTCTTTTCATACATATTTTTATCTAGGTAAGTTATGGAAATCCTTGGAGAAGGCCTTTGTCCACTGCTGGACAAAGGCCTCCTCCAATCCTATTTGGAATCTTTATACGCTGAACATAGCTATCCAGCCTTGTTTTGTTTAACTACGGATAAACCTGCAGGCTATTATAATATTTATTGTAGAGATAGAGCACAGTGCCCACACTTTTGGTAGGTTTAATTAAGATTTAAAGCAATTTAATAAAAAAAGTAATTGAACATAACTAGTTTTGATCAAAAATCTACTATACCTTACTTGAGTACTATAATTTACTAGGCGATAATTGTGATGTCAAGTTATAAACGTCGTCGACCCAAACTAATTTACCATCGCTTAAAAAGTAATTTCCTTGGCCAATTTATAATTGGATACTTACAGATAAGTCAATCTTGTCCTGGCCACAAAGTGAGTAATTTTGAAACATCCGACTTTTGAAGGTTGAAAAAAATGAATAGTTCATCGAAAAGTTTCGTTATTTGGAAGTTATGTGGATTTTCTAATAAAAGAAACAAAAAAGAAAGTGTAGCGTATATAGGGTTGCCAGGCGTCCGGATAAAGCCGGACATAGTTAGGCTTTTTGATTGCGTGTCCGGCCAAAATAACCGATGTCCGGCCTGTCCGGCTTTTGTTAGGCTTTTTATTAGGCTGCGAAAGTCCGCGCCAGGCGAAAGTCGAACCACAGAATAAGGCACGCACGCATCAGGACGTTAGGCAACCGATGATGATAGTACTCACTCGTGAGCTCACTAATTATTACACCCCCCCCCCCCCGTCGCATGTCCGGCTTTTAGGGTAAAATGTCCGGTCAAATGAAGCACATAGTCCGGCTTTTGTGTTTTTGGACCTGGCAACCCTAAGCGTATATGTTACCTGGGCCATAACACCGAATCTATTGACATATTCATGCATCGAAAACGGAAAAATGTACCTACGTAAAAACGTCAATACAAACATATTACACAGATAAACTGTTAAAGGGTCGTTCCACCTGCTATATACCATTCGGTCTTGAGCTTTGCGTTTGATCTCGCTGGAGGATCGCGATGGAGGACTGTTGTGGACGCCTTCTGTCCCATATAGGAGACATAGGACATTGAGTCACTAATATTAATATGTATAAGCGAAAGTTTTTTACTCTTTTACGCAACAACTACTTAACAGATTTTGTTGAAACTTTACAATATTGTCGTTTATACATCAAAATAGCAAATGGCTAGTTATAATAACATTTATTTTACCAAAACTTAAAAAAAAACCTTAGAAAATAAAATATTTTGTTTTATTTTTGATTACTTTGACTCCCAACTTTGATTACCCCGACCATGAAAATTTTGATGTCACATAACTTTTTATTCCTGCTTGCTACAGATGGGCCAATATAAAAAATATGCTCGTAACAATGTCTATTTTGAAATGTTTTACCTAAACTTACTCTAAATTCAAAAATAAAAAAGGTCGGGGTTATCAACTAAAGAATCCAGATCCGGAGAATGACCCTAAAATCATATCCCTTTCATTTTCTTCGCTGTAGTCGAGTAAAAAAACAGTGTTACGTAGGTAGGTACGAGATGATTCTTGTCCCTCAAACAATCTCGTTCTTAAATGACTTCCATTTGACTTTAAAGTAAAGTTGATCAGGGTTGATGCAGCGAATTCGATATCTGAAATTTGTTTTGAAATGTCCTAAGCAGACCTCATAGATAATGGATACAGTACTCGGTCGAATCGAACTTCCAAGTGTAGTGTCTCAAAACAACAAACAAGATAAGTAAGAACTTTCGATATTAGATAACCTAAGTGTTGTTTGTCTGCAATGACTGGCATTGGTTTAAAGAAAACTGAAACAAATGTTTGGGTACCTATGTTACAGTTTAGGTTTTGCTGTTTTTTAAAGCAACGGGGTGGATTTCACTTGGAAATAAGATAGTAAATTAAAGTTCCAGTATAACTGAAAGCTAACGTTTAATTTTATCACATTGCATTCTCTTCAGCTAAAGTTTTGAAAAGGTTTCTTCGTGCAAGGTTTAAGTAAATTAAGAATCTGATAGTAAGGTTCTGACGATAACACTTGTGCTGTAGGTACCTAATCTATTTTAAAGAAATGCTATACGAATATACCGTGTTTGCTAAAAAACTTGGTAATGATAACTTTAAAATGCCTTCTTCGCTAATACAAATATTCTGCCGAATTTAAATCTATCGATCAAGCTGTTTCCGCGAAAATTTCCTGTGACATACGGGTGCGACAGGCGATTGACGTCGTGTTCCGTTTTCACATTGAACATGCGGAACCCTGAACCCAAACGAATCAAACGTCTCTATTGAACGGAACATAAGTAAAACAGAACGCTAACTACAGAAAAATCGTTAAAGAATATCGTTCTTTTATCGGAATTTAAAGTCATTCTTTAGACCATTATTTTCAATTCAGTTACTTAATTTACTAGACTACTTACTTAACAGATTGACCGCCATTTGATATGCAAGATTCATGTCGAGGGAGAGTTATCTAAACATGAAATTCCTAAAGTAGTCATTCTTCGAAATAACTCCTGGCCATTATGATATTGAAAGTTTGTTTTATCAAAGTCTAAGGCTGATTCAGCACTACGGTTTTTTCCCGCAAGCGGTAAACCGCCAAACCGCGAGATCGCCCGAAACTTATACGCGGGAAAAAGCTCGCTTCGTCGCTTGCATTAGTTTTACAGTACTTATTATTATTCTGTGGTTTTACTTGGTTGGCGTATAAAATCACGCGGTTAAAAACCGCGGCGGTTCAGGCGTAGTGCGGACTCGGCCTAAACCAATCTTAAAAATAGCTCAGTGAAATCACTCAACTCTCTCTGGCCAGGAATACTGCGAATCGAGAATTGTAATTATGAACTAAGGATTTGCGAACAAATATTCGAAATTACGTAAAGGTACAAATGGCATTTTGCCTCGGTGATCTTGGCTGAAAATATTGCCAGCTAAATTGTGGAAAACCTGCTGGCGTCACGAATTAATAATAACGCTGTACTACGCTCTCAAGCGGAATTCCGTTATTTGGATTACGTTATAGTAGGTACGAGTAATTTCATTGTTTGTATTCAACTCGCAAACTCGATTAAAAAGAGTTTTTTTTATAAAAAAAACCTAATCTTTTTCTAATATTCATCCATTGGTTTTATCGTTATGTACAGACGACAGCACATTTCTGTTGCAACATAAAACATAAATATACAACTGCTATAAAATGCCACAATGTTTAGCTTGATGTTCGGTTGTCTGTTCTTTACTGATACTCATCTAAAACTAAAACAATATTTAGTACCACTAAAGCAATATCACTATTTTATGTCCATATCGAATGTTGAAGAATCGTTCGGACCGTTCCATGCGAAAATCAGTTTCTATCTGGCGATAGTGGCTCATATTCCCCAAATAGGCGTATAACAAACTGTGGAAACGGTCGGCAATTGTTGTTTGATGTTTGCTAAGGGAGTAGCAATGGGGAAAGGTAGGGTTACGTGGAAATAAGAAGGCCCATTTAGCTGCATTTCGCATCAACTTCAATCCTAAAATAAGGACTAAAAGCTTCACTTCCTCGATCCATTTATAGCACAAAAAACGATTGATCATTAAAAATTCATAATAGATTAAAAGTTTCGGTGTCGGACTGCCCATTCACCATCATCATCATCATCACCATTTCAGCCACAGGACGTCCCTGAACATAAGCCTCCCCCAATGACTATCACATCGCCACTCTTTTAACGCTACATTTTTTTTTTAATAACAAAAGTTCATTTTTTTCTTCATATAACAAGGACAAAAACAACAATCAGCTTCAATGAATGACAAATGTGAGTTATTTATGGTCACAATGGGAATATACAATTGGATAACTTGGGGTTAAACTTATGCTTTATTGTTCACGAACACTTCCAGCGTGTGTAATACGTAGTTACGTTCGCGTTAATTTGTTTGATTACACGAACTCTAGTTATTAAGCTACGGAGCATAATTACTTAATAGCTATTACTGATAATTTGGAACTGTAGGTCTTTGTCGCTAGCAACTGTTATCTGATTGTAATGAAAGATCATTGAATGATAAAAATAATGAAATATTTCTAACGATCTTCGCAGTTATACCTATGTATATATTTACTCTAGAAATGGGTATCATTCGTTCACTATTTTTTATTAATTTGTATCTAATAATGTTATGAAGTTGCTATAAAATCCTTTAAACCGAAGTAATCATAACGGCAAGAAATAGGTACACACGGCCACACTGTTAACTATCCATTTTCATTTTTGCTCTCGCTCTAATCAAATTGTGATTCTTTGCGATAGAACGAGATGACATGACTGGCAATGGGCAGTTAACACTGTTGCCGATAGTACATGCCTCATCTGACCATTGTCAGATGATTCTGGAGAAGTTAGCGCATGGTACCTATATAAGAGATAGCAAAATCCAGTGAATGACAAGGTCACAAAACATACGGGTCGAATTGAGAACCTCCTCCTTTTTTGAAGTCGGTTGAAAAGTAGAAACCAAGAGAGTAGGATTCAAATGTTTTAGCAGAGTATTATCGGGTCTCCCGTAGATGACGTAAAAGGTGACTAAGGGACAAATATCCGAACATCATGACTCTCCATTCCTTCTGCCCAGGGTTGGGAGTGGAGGTCTATCCTTGTACCTTGTAGAGAGGGTCATGAGACTAAGCCTAGCCGCCTAGACCGCATACTTTTTGTCGGCCGATAGTTGGATCGGGCTGTTAATCAATATGGACATGTATGAAAGTGCAGTACATTGGTATCGGCCGATTCTTCATACAGATTAGGATCGGGCCCAACTATCGGCCAACTAAAAGTCTGTAGTCCCCGGGGAGTCTGGTCTGAAGGCTAAATGACCCGATGCTGTAGATAAGAACACATAATAATTAAAAGTGTTACATTCGATTCAATTCAATTGTAGTTTTAGGATGATTAAGCTGTGCCCCAGTTTATACGCGAAATAAACTGGCACATAAAATGCTGAACATGATCGCAACTCCGAACCCATTTATCTTTTATGACCGCGGACACGGATCTTTCGGCGACAGAACCTTTATTACGACTGTATCGTCCCGATTATTGTATTATCGAATAATGTATATTATAGTCGAATAGTTTTTTCACCTTTATCCTCTCTTTTGACTTATGCGTTGCCATTCTCAAAACGGAGAGAGTAATAATGGAAGGAAGTAGGTGAGCAGGAAATGCTTAATGATTACTTTCCTAATTATTACATACTTCTGCCTATGGCTTTGCTCGCATCGATATCATTAAGTCTTCGATTTTGTTTACGATCTCTGCAGGGATATTTTTCCGATAAAAATGCTTTATGTTACTCCATATAACATCAGCTACTCGTATCTGCAAGAGAGAGTTCTCATTACGTTTAGAATGGAATTAATTTTATCGCTAAGTACATACTTAATTACTAAAGTCATAGAGAAATTACTATTAAGTAGATCAATGACTTGACACTGCATAAACGTTATCTTTTAAGTATTTACTAAATTAAAGTACGTATCAAAGCATCGGATAATTAAGTTCACTTGTACTAATTAGATACAGGTGTGCCTGTCAAAATAACCACTGATTAAGTATGTAACTTAAAATAAATAAATGCGTACGATTAAATTTACTTAAACATTCATATTAACTTCTCATGTTGAAATCAAGATAGGTTTAAAAACATAGGTAATACAGTAGGTACCATATAAGTGCCGCGAGCAACATTTACATACTACGGTTAGCTACGCGTAGCTACGGCTATGGGTGCTACGAATCGTAGCGTGGTCCGTAGCAGAGTGACTACAACAGCTGATAAAGAGTGCATTTCTTGATTTTCAGAATCTTATTTTTAATTTCGATAGTACGTGACACTTTACATTATAATTTTGGATAATAGTGCTGAAGAAGGCTTAAAGTTAAGTAAACTAGCTGCAATAGACGTCCTTATTGCGGCTAATTAAATCCTGGATAGTACCATTTGCTTTTTATTTCTCCATTTTTAGACAGCTATCCAAAATATAAAAGTTTCATTCGCAATAAATATCATATTACAAAAGAACTATCATTTACCGAGCGTAAATAATTTCTAAGGATATTATTACATGGTATCGCAAGAAGTAAGTTAGAAGGAGCCATCCACAATCTCCGGCGTCCAATAACATCAAATAATAACCGGACTTTCGTTCTGGAAAGCTCTTCCGATAAATATTATTTCATATTAGTAAGAGATAGTCCAAATGCTTTTGGGATTGAGTTGTAGCAAAAAAATGCTTTTGGGATTGAGTTGTAGCAAAAATATTAACTAGAATTTATTTTTGAAACAAGAACGAACCAAAATGTATTTGCAAAACTTGAGTGAATTATTCGTAGTAAAATAACCGATAAGACCGCCAAAGGGTGGTATTTTTTGTATGGGTTCAAACCCTTTTTGCACGCATTCTTTCACGAATTTAAGGATAGGATATAAGAACTCTATAAGACAAAAAGTATTTGGCCATTTTCACGCCTCACAGCGGTATCTCTCTAACAGGTTGTGATTCGGCATTCCCTCCTCAAATATTTGCTCGTCAAGGGCCTTGCGGTTTTGCCTTCATCATACTTATTTGCAATTTAGCACAATATTGTGTATCTTTATCAATATACTTGGAGGAAACATTATGTCTCCGTACTCACTATAAGACCGAGATCAAGATATAATTATGATATTCTTGTAAAACTACAAATCAGTTTCCCCGCCCCAAAATGTTTGCACTTTGCGGATATCGAACCCGCGACCTTCGGATTAGTCTGGTACATGAACCACTACACCAAACGGCAGTCTAGATGTCATTCTAGAATCCCATTTCACCAAAACATAAAACCCAAGTACTTAGTGCTTGCTAGTCATCTCAAAAAAAGACGAGTGACCTAAAACAATACAACTTAACATCAGGTGCGATTGTGGTCAAATATCTGCCTTGCTATGCATAAAAAAAATAAAAAACTGCCGTTACAATAACGTAGCTAAGATAACACTCGAAAACAGTTTACACAGGCTTCATTTGATGACCGTCAAGATGCTTCGCGCGGGCTCTTGTGCGTATAATGTGTGCTCTTTAGGCAGGCCGGCCTCCGAGGGTCGCGGGCCCTAAATGATATTGCTGAAGCTTGCAAAGGTGTGATAAATAAACGCACAATGCTAGTATTTGTGATATTAGTAATGAGTGCCATAAAACAATACAAATTCCACTATTAAAATGAAGCGAAGTTAACACTCGAAAACAGTTTACGCAGGCATCATTTGATGACCGTCAAGATGTTTCGCGCTGGCTCTTGGCGTATAATCTGTGCTCATTGGGCAGGCACACAACCGAGCGTCGAGGGCCCTAATTGATTAATAAAAATCGGTTATTTTTTCTCAACATTTTTCATTGATACTCTGCTCCTATTAGTTATAGTGTAACAGTATATACCTACAGCCTTCCTCGTTGAGTAGGCTATCCGACACACAAATAATTTTTCAAATCGGTCTAGTATTTCCTGAGATTAGCGCGATCAAAACAAACTCTTCAGCTTATAATACTCGTATGTATAGTATAGATAACTTTACACAGCGTACTTAAAACGGTAGTTAGTTGTTTTTAAGTCAAGGGAAATAAATCTTTCGTACTGGCAATGTTCTAAATGCAGCTCAAATGCAGGCGCGGTCTACTCCGGCCCTGGTGACCTTATTGTAAAGTGCCCTTTCCTTTGGCATTTGCCGCCTTCTGACGTAGCGGGCCCCACCTTCAAACCTTTGCCTATAAACACCGCTTCTTTAATTGTATCCCCTGAATCAATAATTAACTTTCATAGTATTCTTATAATGCATAAAAACAATGAACTCAAAAGATTTTTTGTGCTGCTCTGAAAGGTCAAAATATGTTTTAAAGTAAGTAGGTATTTAGTTTAATTAACTAATCTGAAATTTCTTCGTAAATAATTCATAAATTGTAAGCGTTATTTAATACATTCAAAATTACTGAAGTCTTTACTCTAATCTTGAAAGGTCAAAAGTTAGTTTAAAGCACTTGTTAACTAAAATGTCACTTTTAAAGCTGATTGTGTACCTACAATCTGTTTTTATTAGTTAGGTTTACTAATACGAATGAAACAACAAACTGTTAGACACAGTGCACAAAATGGCATGCGTATTATTTATTTACAAAAAATAACAGTTTAAAAAACTAAAAACACGCTTTTAATTACTGCACTAAAAGGCCAAAAATAAACAAATTATGCCCTCTGTTTACTTCGTTTCATGTCTTAAAAAATTGCCTTTTTTTATTTTCAGAGTCAAAGGTTTCCAAATTGATGGCCTCCTACCTTAACTTTATTAATCACTATTCTAAAAATGAATATTTTTAAATCATAACCCTTTTAATTAATAAACGCAAGACAGGGGTGGAGTGTACAAACTCCGCAAAAATAATGATGACATTGTAACATAAGAAGTCAATTTAGTTGAGTGAAGTGATTTGAAAGGCGATATTTTTTCAAAACACTCGTGAACAAACAAAGTTTAAAAAGTAAGCCGGCGTGGATTAAGCATAGATTTGTGTTGGAACTCAACATATTCAAACGACAGAGTAAACTCAAGAAATGAGTAGTAAGTACTAGCTGAGTTACTACGTGATGTGTTGACGTTTCTGAAGCTGTGTTCAAAATGAAATGTATACCAGTACATAATTATATTTGAATTATTTTTTCATACAAAAGTAACTTAAATCCATATTATTATGTCTATAATAGCGAAATATCACTCACTGATTAATTACGAAATCTCATAAACTATATGTATAACACTATACACTTGGCAGGTAGGTTCCTTATAAGATGTAGACATCCGTTAAGAACTAATTTTACGAAATTCCACCCCTAAGGGGGTAAAAGGACTATTATAAGGAAGGATTATTATACGAGGGTGAATATCAACAAACTCGTTTTTTGCCTAATTCCGGTGGCGAATTTTAATTTCCACTTTCCAAAACTTTTTTGTGGCAGAAATAATAGTAAATAACTTGTATTATTCAATGATATGGTAGAGATCAAAATATTATTAATACTTCTCGAGATATGTCAATTTGAAATTATCAAGAGCCACCGAAATTGTATTTGAGCCACCGGAATTAAGAACCAATCCACCGAAATTTATTTATACAGCGGACTTCGGAATGTTACGGATGATTGTCTCAAATTACTTATTTATTTGTAATCAATTAAGTATTATTATCCAGTAAAGATGTTTATAATTAAAAACAATATTCAGGCCTGTGTTGTGGCCCTAAAAAAGCATCAAATCTTCCCACGTGAGTCGTAATAGCCGACTAAGGAATCAAAATACTGGAGGGTGGGCTGCAGCATCTTTCCGGGCATTATACTACCATACTGGAACTACCAACCAGCCTGTTAAGCATGGTGATAACGGAAAAACCCCTCCATAGAGAACAAATCCAAAACTTTCTGGCTCTAGCCGCCAACAGCCCCTTTATTCTAGAGTCATCACAAAGACATCATACATGACCATCAAACCCAGAAACCAACTCTAGTCGCGGGAGGGCGACCAACTGCCCCAGGTTGGTGTTAGGTTTATCTTCCATAAGTAAAAATATTGGTCCAGGCTAGCCAAGTTTTCATGATGGTATCATACCTATCCTATACTCAGAATTACGCAACTAATTATTCGCTAAAGACCATGCGAACTGGAGATTAAGTATAAAGATATTTCTAGATCTATACCAGCTACTGAACTAACACATTACATATTTGTGACAGGGTAATTTAACGGAAAACTATGCAAACCTAGCGACAATGAGCTAGATGAAAGTAGTACAATTAAGAAACGGAGGACTAAATCCAGCCAGCCTCATAGAGAGAGAAGGCCTAGCAAAAGATGCCAGAACTGTAAAAGCGTACTGAGCTGCACCCTAATAGTACTGCAAAAATCAAAATGTAGTAATCATTTTTAGACGAACAGGCAATTTAATCACATTTGCATTCTCCGATCACCACACAGCTTATGACCGCAGTCTATGAAGGAACACTATCTGCGGTTGCGATCCTCATCAGTGAGGGACCGAGGAAGAAGAAGAAGTCATCACCGAATTAGAAGAATGCCGAATAAAAGATGCTCAAAAGCTGTCGACTGATGAAGCCTAAGCCACGACCAGTGCCAATCCAGCTCCAAAGCCCCACGAATTTTCATCTCGAGTGGCATAATAGTTTGCAACCTACGAGACTAGGGAAATTTTAGCTGTTTCAGGACTATTCTCATCTGTTTTTAAGATTCTGCTTAGTATCGATGTATAAATAGCTATCCAAGTCCTCACGCTGATACAAAGTGTATTATAGAGACGATTTTTTGTAATAAATCGAAGTATGTATTTGCGAGGACCAAATTGAATATACCAACATGAATAACGAGGATAGCAGAACCATTTTGGTAAATGCCTAAGCTGCTAGGAGAGATTAAGAAGCACTACTAGTAATTAGGCTAAAGATCGAGATTATTCCGACACTTTAGCGAAGATATCCTAGACTTTAGCTTGAGTGAGATTAGAATGCCCTATTAAAAACAACAAGGTATGTACCAGGAGATAATGAAATCACAACTGAGCTTATGAAATCAGATGGAATGCTAGTACTAAAGTTCTCTTAAATACCACCATGTTTATTGGTCGATAAACCAAAAAATAAGACATGGTGGTGGTGCTAGAGACTGGAATGGAATGGACGTTGGCGATGGTCCAGAGTCAGGTGAGGCAGCTTTTTCCTGAAACATGACACTCTCGCTATCCAACATCCAGTCTCCCAGACAACCTCATTTTCGAAAAGACGTTCGTAATACTACGTATACATATTTAATGCTGCGTCAAATTATGCAGAAGACTGAGGACTATAATCAGTCATTATTATTGGCCTTTTTGTACCTTCTTCGATTCGGTCAAGACCTGGGCTGTGCTACAGTCTCTTTAATGGCGTCAAATTGACTGTCGATACATGCAACTTACTTCATCATATCAGCCCTCCCCCAAGATCAGAACTCGAAACTTATCTGATTGCTGCGAGGGTTCAGAGTTGGAGACACCATAATCTCTTCTACTGGACATCGCGTGGCACAGTCTACCTACGCTTAAACGACGGAACTCAAGCACACCGCATCAACTCAGAATCAGACCTCGACAAAATAAAACCATGACTATGTAAACAGTGTACTATCATAGTTTGTACTTTCTTGTTTTATTATTTGCTTTTTTCATTGTTCATTCATTTAACTCGCATTATATCCATTGTTTTAAAAGGAGTAGGATGTTATTTTGTTTTCAAAAATAGATGTTTAATCACTATACATTTCAAATATTCATACATAATAATAAATGCACTCACACAATCACTTATCACACACAAAAACAAATACACATATCAAATCAACATAGTTACATTAAATTACATACATATTGAACTAGTAAAATTTATTAATAGTTCTGGAAATTTACTAAACCATTTGTATCTGCTAACTACAGGTCAAAATGGAAACTTCATGTCGCACAACTCAGGTTTCTTATACTATATTGTTGCCAACTTTAACACATTACAGCACAGTCTTATTTCTCTAACCAAACATGGAAACACAACGCAAAAGCATTGATGTTGAGATAGAACAATTAGGTCAAATACCATGTACATACGCAGATTCTCCTGTGTCGGCTAGAACAATTTTAAGCACGGATTGTGTGGATTCTATGTTTATCTTGTCAGTCAACATTAGAAGTATATTCTGCAATCTCGACAGGTTTTTGATATTCATGAAAGAGTTGGATCTCCCCATTGACGTTGTTGTGTTATCGGAGTGTTGGATAAATTCTAACGTCCCAGTGCCTGTTGTAGACGGATACAACTCCTTTGTTAGTCAACGTACATTCAATCAGAATGATGGTGTCGTAGTATACATCAAAAATAATATTGAAGTCACCTGCTCAGAGATTGCGATTTGCGATGGGAATTGTTTGTTGCTCAATTTTCATAACGAAACATCAGTTATATGTACCTATCGGCCACCATCCTTCAAAAACCCTTCACGTTACATTAACTCATTGAACCATCTATTGGAAACCATCACTACTAGGAACATAATTCTCACAGGTGATGTGAACATCAACATCTTGTCAGAACACCTAAACAGCGCAGCAAGTGATTACTTAAATACCATGGCTTATCATGGTCTTAAACAAGGTATAAATAGGCCAACAAGACTAAATGCATGCTTAGACCACTTTATGGTAAAAACATCATTGTTCTGCCAGACATTGGTTTTTGACGAGTTCACGGACCACTCGCCAATTTTACTAAATATTTACAAATCCATTATTAGGAAAATTTCGAAACCACTAACTGTAAATAAAATTGACTATGAAAATGTTAAGAAAGATTTTTTGGACTTAAACTGGGACTATTTTTATTGTTTGACGGATGTAAATCTAGCTACTGAGTATCTAATCAATAATATCAAGAATATAATAAATAAAAACACAAAAACCACAAAGATACCAAACAAAATGAAACCATTGAAACCTTGGATAACATTTGGAATAGTAAAATCAATTCGGAATCGGGACAAATTACTTAAAAAATTAAAAAAAACGCCTAATGATCTAAATTTAGAAATAGAATATAAAAATTATAGAAATACATGTAATAAATTGATAAAATATGCCAAAAGAAATTATTATAAGAACAAATTAGAAAAATCGGTTGGGAGCAATAAAGAAACCTGGAAAATCATCAAAGAACTATGCAACATGACAAAAATTAAAGAATCGGAGTCAAATCTACTCACCTTGGATGATAATCCAGAAACGTCACTAGATAAAGTTAATCAATATTTTACGAATGTGGGCAGTGATCTCGCCAATCAAACACTGCACAAACTAGGGCTGACGGAATCAGACTTAATAAACAAAATAAAGACTACAACTGCACCTGTGCACTCAATGTCGTTCCTACCAACGGACCCCCTTGAGGTCGCCAATATAATAGCAAAACTCGATTCCAATAGTGCTGGCGGAGGTGACAAGATTACTGTTCGTGTTTTGAAGATGATTAAGGAACTAATAGTGGCACCAATTGCTTTCATTTGTAACTTGAGTTTCACGACAGGTGTTTTTCCTACCTCTTTTAAAACTGCCATTGTTTGTCCCATACATAAGGCTGGAGACCGGAAGAACCCATCAAACTATAGGCCAATATCACTTCTATCGACCATGTCAAAGATATTGGAGAAACTCGTCAACCGCAGACTGGTCAGCTACCTGAATAAGGCAGATCTGCTTTCAGAAAACCAGTACGGATTTCGTGCTGGCAGATCAACGGAGGATGCTGTGCTCAAACTGACCTCTCTGATTACCAAGTACCTAGACGAGGGTGATTGCTGCGTTGGAGTATTTTTGGATCTCCAGAAAGCCTTCGACACAGTTTCTATCCCGATATTACTCGCACGGCTAGAGAGTTCAGGTATTAGGGGCATAGTACACTCTTGGTTCTCGGACTATCTGACAGGTCGACGTCAAATCGTGAGAGTGGATGAGTATCACAGCAAGTCTGCTCCATGCAACTACGGTGTCCCGCAAGGCAGTACACTCGGTCCAACACTATTTTTAATTTACATAAATAGTTTATGTGATCTGAGTGTTCCTGGGGCTGACACCATCATGTTTGCAGACGACACTGTGGTTTTATTCCATAGTAAAAAATGGGAAGAGGCGAAGCATATAGCAGAAACAGGACTAAGTCATATAACAGCCTGGTTAGAGCACAATCTTCTAACAATTAACTCCCAAAAAACCAAATTCCTCTGTTTTAGCAAGACAAAAGCCAAAAGTCCAGACAACAATATATGCCTAACGTTACACACATTCCCCTGCAACCAGAACATACAATCACCCTGTCATTGTCCTACTCTCTCCCGCATTCAGACAATCAAATATCTCGGTGTCACTGTCGATGACAACCTCCAATGGAAGCAACATCTAAATATAGTCTCCGCTAAGGCGCGCAAACTCATATTTGCATTCAGACAGTTACGTATTGCAGCAGATCACGATCTTCTTGTCTCAACTTACAAAGCTCTTTGTCAATGCATCCTTACTTACTGTCTATGTGTTTGGGGTAACGCGGCGAAGACTCATATGATTCTGCTGGAAAGAGCTCAAAGAGCCGTTCTCAAAGTTGCACTAGGTCTTCCTTATCGGTTCCCAACAGAGCATCTGTATCAGCAAGCTATGGTTCTCCCAGTCCGTAAATTATACATACTATTAACCTTATGTAGATTCCACAACAAAATAGTCCCACATACTACATTAGACAAAAGGAGAGTCCCTAGGTTCACTATTCCCATAACACACTCAACACTCATGAAACGGCATTTTTCACACATGGCCCCTAGACTGTACAACAAAATACTTGCAACAAGTAAAGACATCACACAACTTGTTTCGGTAACGTTTAAAAAACTTATTATAAAATGGATGGAACAATATACGTACGACACTTTAGAAAAGTTAATCCAGACAATTACTAGTTTCTCTTAGCACACTTATTCAGTTACACACAAAATCACACTCACACTATCACACACACATTTTTGTTTTGTTTTTCTATTTAAATTATTTTTTAAATTAAAAGATAAAATTTAATCTAAACACTAAATTTTAGTCTTATGTTTTTTTGAGGAGGAGCCTGACTCTCGTTACACAGGTTAACCTTATACGAGAGCGGCACATATCTTGTAATTGTAAAGTGTTTATTTAATAAAAGTATTTTCATTTTTTTTCATTTTCATTTTTTTCTTAAAGTCTTCACTACCTCCCACTTAGAGGTTTTCAAGCTTCTGAGCTAGACCGAGCTCAGTATCAAGATACGGCGAGTACATCACACAACTTCGATTCACTGACGATATTGTAGTTATGACTGAGACCTTAGTAGACCTAGGTACAATGCTCCAGAGCCAATAAGACCAATTCCGGCAATAGATTCGCCACCGGAGCCACCGAAATTGCGCCACCGGAATTGAAAAACTGTTACAAAATTCAAATTATAAAGAAAACTATAATTCTGATCAATAATTTCTGTATGCAGATACAACAAAACACCAAACTTTAATCATGTTAAAGAATCGTTTAGCATCTAAGTAAGTAGCTTTCACTCATACACTTGCCAGCGAAATTGAAAAATTTTGTATTCCTGTGCCGCTGATACAAATATTTACGGGTCTGCTGGAAAAACAATACCACAAGTCGCAAGTCTTTATAGCCCGATCAGGAGGACACAGTTGAGTGATGCAGGGAAGAAGAACTCTACGTCTCTCAAAGCTTCTTTGGAGAAGTAAGAGAGTGTCGAAATTGAGCCACTGTAATTGCTTTTTTTCGTGGGACAGTTTTGAAAGGCTATTTAAAACACTTAAAATATGAAATATCACATTTCTTTCATATCATTTGGAAGTCTTATTTAATGTATTTTATGGCTATACTATTTTTAAATTACTAGAATCCCCGAGAAAGAAGGAATAACACAATTTATGAGTAGAAATAGAGTTAGGACGCGCCACCGCTATTAGATTTTGGGTCTTTGAAAATTTTTTTAGTACATAAAATAACTACCTATTGTCCTGAAGACTTTGCTATCGTGTAAAACGCTGTATAAACTATATACAGAAAAAAAATCATCGCTCTAGTTACATTTCTCCCATCGATTCACAGCTCCGCCGCGTAAAAAACGTGTTTGGGATATTCACCCACGAACTCTAGGCTTTCCCATTCCGTCTGTCCAGCGCGAGAAGTGTAGGCCAAATCCTCTATTTGCCTAAATTTAGAGATATAGGGTGCTCCTGCAGTCACAATACAGTTCTATGCTGCAGTGGGGACTAATTTATGATCTGATGACGATGATTAAAAGTAAGTGTCTAGTATACACAATTTACAAGATTCTTATTCGAAAATTAACTTGTAAAAACTTTATGCAACATTTTCCGTTTAATAATAAGATTTAACACGAATGCTGATGATAATGTTATCAAACATCGAAAGCATACACTGTTCGTTCAGTGATAGATAACAATGGTTTGACTTTGAAATAATATTGCTTAGTTTATTTGGAGACGCTAGTCTGGACATGACCTTACACGTCGTTTAGGCTTACGTAAATAACAAAACCTTAACGAGTTGTTTAGATAGCACCGTTTACTGTACGGTATTGGTACAGTTGGTTCTTTTAATTTTGTGCGATTTCGATTGTCTGTTGATTTTTAGTTAGTAAAGTAAGCCAGTGATTTTCAGAATACCGTTACAGATTAATTAAACTTGGAAATGAAGCACATTCACAGCTACTTCCACAATGAAAACACATTCTCAAATAGAAAAACGAATGTTGAAAAATAACTATAAAGGTTTCTTTTAATATCGTAATAGAAACAGGTACCTACTTATTAAAACTACATCAAAGATTCACTTGTTATAGTCTTTTTCACGTAAGATGATCCGTATGACACTTCAAGGTTATCCATATTACGCATACTACATATGCAGAATATTTTTGAAAAAATATTTGTATTTTATTAGCAATATAATAAAAAAAAAAATTAACTACTTGTCTTGAAATATATAGTAAAATCTGAGTCTATTGATTATATTTTAATTAAATACGATGTAAAAATATTTTTTATTTAATGTACGCAATGTGTGAAACGGAATAGATTTAGTGCTGGGGTATTTCTTGTATAATAAAATCGATTATTTCCGCGGTTCATTAATCGACTGCAGTGAATACTTAGTTATTAAAAACATCACAAAAATCAACTATATTTTTCGATTATTGACTTTAATAAACGCATTGAAAATAAATTAATAGTTTTTAATTTAAAGAAACAGAACCAGTATTTTTTAGGAATCGTTTTTTTGAACACGAACCATGAAATTTGAATGTTATCAATAAAAAATTGTTACAATAATATTTGTAATTAAAAAAAACATGTTTTTTTGTTAAATAACACCTATACAAAATATTTCTCTAAAAGTAGGTTTTACTAACTCTTCGAAAAAAATCGATAGATAAATCGCTATGGTTTAGTTATGTGACATCTCTAAATCTTTCAAACTCGAAACGTCATACGGATCATCTTAGGTGAAAAAGACTATAGTAACTTTTAAAATGAAGGTGGCACAGAATAAAATGTTCTCATAATCAAGCCCCAAGTAATTTACAAAAAGCTGAATTCACTAAGCCCACGAAATCAATACAAAAGATGTGCCCAATATACTAAGAACAATCCATAGCGCCAAACAAAACAATAACTGAAAATATTTATCAACTGAAACGACAATAAAGATTAAGCGGGCTCTAATGGCGTTATCCTCGAGTCCTCAAACAAATGACTGTGAATTTTGAAAATGAAGATATCTCTAAATGAAGAATGTTCACTAATTTTGTTTTTTAGCTTTCTGTATTCTCTGTTAAAAATAAAAAATACACGTGAAAGAATTATTTCGATACGTCAATTAGTTTCCAAGATATTGAATTTTAAAAGTGCGGGCGGCGGCCGGCCGGCCCGCCATTTTATGCGCGTGACGTCATATTACAGTGACTGGCTCATATTTGTATGGGTGGAATCTTGCAAGCTGAATTAAGACCCACTTCCAGGTAACCGATTAAGCTGAAATTTCGCAAACACATGTGATTTGGATGACCATGCAATATTATGATGACATGGAGCTGATATGATGATGGAGCTGGAAGGTGGCCATAGGAACTCTATAATAAAACGACTCAAATGCATCGAGTTTGGGCTCGTTCGTTTTGTATTGATTAGTATTTTAATTCTATATAGTAATCAGGGTCTAATGAATGAGCTGGAAGGTAATTCGCAATAAAACGACACAATCGCATCAAGTTTGGGTTTGGTTCAATTTTAATTTCTGTGATGGGTCTAGGTGTTAATATGTATAATAAGTTTGTATTTACAAAAAAAATGTATTTAAGTATGTTTATATCCGTTTTCTAGTGAGCGGACACTGTGAATGTACGTCACGCGGGGTCACGTGACCGTCGGCGGGACTCAATATTTAAGCGAACTTTGAATGCCTATAAATTCATAACTACTAGGTATTTTTGAATGAAATAAAAACTAATGTATTTATTTATTTATATTTACTATATTGAGCCGCGGCTTTGTCTGTATTAATTTCGGTCTTCACCGATATTATTATTTCAGTACCCTAATTATTTCAGTTAGGTACTTACATATAAAGCAGGCAAAATAATTTTTAACATCAGCTCACTCGTATCTGCGAGTGAAATAATAATAATATAATTTATTTATTCAAGTAACACGTCTCATTATTTGTAACATATAAAAGACTTAACCTATATTAGTAATAATTGAAAAATCTTATGTATTTATTTATTAGGAAATGAAATGCAAAGTTAGTAAAACTTATTTGACTTCTCTCTTTATAAATTCTTTTTTTTTTCTAGTACAATAATTGATAGTTTATAGAAACTATTTTCAAAAACCAACAACGGTGTTATTGGATGGAGCGCTCTTTTTTCCTACCGCGGCGAGTGGATTTCGGCCCGTCGCAGCCACTGTACAAACGACAGCACTTTCAGCTGTAGTGCTGTCTCTTAGGTAGTTGTAATACGTGTTATTTTCTACAAAAATGTGCCTGACGACTGTACATCCCGAGGGATATCAGTAGATTCCCGGGATTCAAAGTAGCCGAGGCTTTGTGACACTCGGAAATTGTGTAGGATCTCCATTGTTGGAAGAAAATTTTCAGGTTTGGGCTTTTCGCTGCCCAAAAATAGCCGATCGTTTTCAAAGGTATACTTTTGCAAGTAATTGAAATAACACTGCCTAAAAACTATTCTTAAGATAACGATGCTTACCTATAATAAAATAAAATGTATTTTCACAATATTTAGAAAGTACTTTAACATACATACTATTATTTCTAAAAAATGTTAAACCTTAGTAACCTACAAAGGTAATATTAAATCAATCCTTACATAATAATATTAATGATTGAAATTATGAGTTTTGTAGTAATACATACTCGTAGTTGTAAGTTTGTTGTGTTTATATGTTCCCTGAGCTATATTACAATAAATTTTTCTGCAACTAAAAATAATATTCAAAAAACAATTTTATTATGAATGTTACGCGATATCTCAAGTCCCGCACAATGTTATCGTCTTCGTCCGTTATTCCCGCCGCAAAGTGTGAATGGAAATGTTGGAAAATGTAAATTTTCCCCTTTCGAGATTAAATAACAATCACAGAGAGCATTACGCATGGTTATTATACTGATTAGCTTGCGAATGCTAATTTTATTAAGGTATCCCGAGCAAATTATAATAACCTAGCAATATGTAGGGACTTAGGTACATAGTTTTTTAAAACTGTATTAATCATAATCGCAATCTTAAACTTCCAAAGGATGGCCAGTAGATTTTATTGGTGATTGTGGTCAATAGCTGTAAGCTGAGATTTGATCCCTGAGTTAGGCAATTTTGTTTTTTAACTCTTATTCTTGGTAATTTTTCCATTGTGGTTTTATCAATTGAAGTGCATTTGTATGAATATGGATATGGATACAAAAACAGTAGGGTAATTCATAGAGAAAAGTAATACATATGAAATAGAGAACCCTCTCTGTCAAATTTTTGAGCCTACAAATTGACAGCCTGGTGTTAAATTCCCTGTACTTAACCTACGTACGTAACTCTCACATACATACATAGTACACGCACACATACATACATAAAGTCCACGCACACATACACACAGTTCACGCACACATAGGCCCTCATAACCTTCAAAGAATTATTGTTTTTATGATGTACAATGTAGAATTTTTTCAAATCCATTATTTTGAAAATATTTATCTTTATGGTGTACGTATTGTATTATTTTCAAAACAATGGATTTGGAAAAATTCTACATTGCACATGGAAATGCAAATAAGTAAACAAAAACTTTTGAATTTAATAATTTTACTTTATTTATGAACACACATAATATTATACACCAAAAGCGTCTTTTCGCAAAGTTTTCAACAACACTAAAAAGCATTTGCACATTGAGAAAACTCAGATCACTTGTGAACATAACAGAAAGTTTCTTCGCGATTCACGAAGGAACGAACACAACTCCGATGAACCAGAACAGCAGCAGGTACGAAGGAATGAACTTGAATTTGACTCGACGACTCTTCAATACTTTAATAGGGCCACAGAAAACTTAAATGATGGCTAAGAAAACAAGAATGCATTTAACATAACAAAAACAACACCGGCCATTTTGGAGGAAAAACAAAGTTGCCATATGTTAAATAGTAATTTCTACTACTCTATTATGTAAATTATAACAAAAATGTCAATGTTCAGTTTTAAATTAAAACAAATTAATTTCATTTAAAAAAAGTTTTCACATTGTAATTAACAATATTCTCAAATATATTTTAATTAAGAAAAAAATGAAAATATGAAGGAAACAGGAGCAGCGACATCTAGAGCGTTTTAGGGTAGTTAAAAAGTATTTGAATTTATTCACCGATGTCGCTGTTTGGAAGCACGTTTCACTTCGATGACCGTTGTATGGAAGTTTCCATACCCTGGGGTAATTCAAGTGCAATCTGTCATTTCAATCTATTCTATTTGTCATTTAGCTTGTTTAATCTGTGCTCAATAAAGTGCACAATATTTAAGCAGGATATGGTTGCACGCGGATTTTTAGAGAGTTAAATCTTTTGGCCAATAGAAAACGTCATAATAGTTATTATATGAACTGGGATTGGTCAATGACTTTTGAAATTAAAATCCGATGGCCTGAAAAAATCGGTTTTCCAACAAACGTCAGTTACGCGCAAGGAGGTTTAGCTATTTATCCATCGAAGTTAATAAGGGAGAAGACATAAGACTAATTTTATTATTTGCCTGCCGCGACCCGGTTTTTACGAACAATGACGATGACGAACGATGAACCAGTAACGAGGAGCACACTTAGCAATGCTTCCAGGTTGCGCCTCGGTATCAATTAAGTAACATTTTCCGTTAAGTTTACTTTATGGCCAACTAAAGGACTTTTGCCGTCTCCATGGACAAACTCGAAGTATGATAACTACAGTCATTGTCAAAATTTTGCACTGCCATTGCCGCTGGATCTGGATACCATATATCGCTACTATATTCATAGATAATAGACTTTCAGTTAATCGTCAAAATTGACATTGTTTTTAAAATAACAACAAATGGTATGAATTTTTAAATGTGATATTTTTATAAAGGTAAGTCCCCAAAACAACATTTGATAGCCTATTTTCTTTCGTTGGCATCTAAGTTCCTGTTTTCTACATAAATGTTACTACTACCTATTGGATAAGTACTAAGAACTTTGTCGTTTATTCCATGTGAACAAAATCCCTAAAAGCCCATTTGTAATAATATTCTTACTAAACACTGCTGAAAAAGGACTAAACTTCTGAGCTATGAACGTATAATCCAGTAGCATTAAGTAGGTAGGTACGTATAGCGACGTTGGAACTTGATATAGAAGTTAGCTGTTTTATATTTTTTTTCACAGCAGAAATCTTTATCTTTGATCTTAATATCTGATCGTACGTATTGTCTTTTAAAATATTACATTTGCCTAAATAAAAATAACCGACCTGCTGCTTATGTAAATTATAATTATTTATAACCCTACTTACAATGCATAACAATCATAATTAGGTATTATAACCCTACTTAACAATGCATAACAATCATAAGATAGTTTGGCGTATAAGTAGGTAGGTAGGTACTATCTAGGCCGAAGGTGGAAGCAATCGACCCGGAAATATTCTCAACCATCTCAACTATCATAATATGTATTTAGAACAGTCCCTCCTTACCAATGATATTATAGATAATACCATTGCTCCTTACCATCAATGCAATCGAGCAGACAAAGGACATTGATAAAAATCGCCCTAAGATTTTCAAAGACTTAGTATGTACCATAATTTTATGTATATTTTATTTATTTACTTAGTCCAGTAGAATTAAACACAAAAATGAATTAAATCGGAAATAATTCCTAGTAAAGATTTTAGTGATTTAATAGCTTCATTAGTTGCCCATAAAGACTCTCCTAGGTTTTCGACTTCGACGGAGTTGTGCTTAAGTGGTGGGGGCCCGCGAAAGGGGTGCTTTTTCGGCTTTCCGGTTATACCGCGTAAAGGACTTACCCTATCGAAAAGTGGTCTTCCTGACGGTTGAAGGGCATTTAATCCTGCATTAAATAAGACCAAATTCATATGTTTTGAACAAACCGTTCTCGTGCAAATGTTCGGCAAAGTAGAAAATATGTGTATAATTAATGACCCTCTCCACGTCCAATGGCTCGTTACCCGCAGGCTTCCAAGTCTTGAAAAGGAGCGCCTCAACCAGTGTAACCCTATCAAGGCTTACGAGCTTGATGCGCCTATCCTTGTTCGTCCCAGCCGTTCCTTAACTGCGGTTGCTGCACCTCTTCCTGGCACTCACCTGAACGACTCTGTGTTACCTACTGTGGCTGCCCCTCTTCCTTGTATCCTCCTGCATGACTACGTTGCCTAGCCGTATGCCTGGTCTAAGGTTCGACGCCAAAAATGAACAACAACAAGTTCATATTAAAACGCTGAACAGTTTTTTATTTGTTTGTTTGAACGCGCTAATCTCAAGAATTACTAGTTTGATTGAAATAATTATTTTTGTGTTGAATAGCTCATATATTGAGGAAGGCTATAGGATATATACTATCACTCTACGACTAATAGAGGCGAAGCAGTAAAAAAAATGTTGCAAGCACGGAAAATAGTATTTAAACTATTTTCACGCGTACGAAGTTGATTTTATGGCGTCGAACCTTGGACCAGGCATATGGCTAAGCAATGCAATCGTACAGGAGGGTACAAGAAAGAGGGGCAGCCACATTAGGTAACACAGAGTCGTTCAGGAGAGTGCCAGGAAGAGGTGCAGCAACCGCAGTTAAGGAACGGCTGGAACGAACAAGGATAAGCTAATCCAACTTGTGAGCCTTGACAGGGATATGCTGGTTAAGGCAACCCTTTACAAGGCTTGGGAGCCTACAGGTGACTCTATTGGACGTGGAGAGGGTCATTAATTATACACATATTTTCTACTTTGCCGAACATTTGCACGAGAACGGTTTGTCCAAAACATATGAATTTGGTCTTATTTAATGCAGGATTAAATGCCCTTCAACCGTTAGGAAGACCACTTTTCGATAGGGTAAGTCCTTTATGCGGTATAACCGGAAAACCTAAAAAGCGCCCCTTTCGGGGGCCCCCACCACTTAAGCACAACTCTGTCGAAGTCGAAAACCTAGGAGAGTCTTGATGGGCAACCAATGAAGCCATTAAAGCAATAAAATCTTTTGTAGGAATTATTTCCGATTTAAAATCTAATTCTACTGGCCTATACTTGCAAGTGTCCAAACCTATCGGACAAGTTGCAGTTCGAAAAAATATTTTAAAAGTATTTAAACGAAATCAAAGTCACCGACATATTGACAGAGCAGAGACAGAGATGCGCTTTTTTAATTCGATTTAAGTAAATAATGGTATGATCGATTAGACTAGAGTCTAATCATTAGACCTTTAGACGGGCGCAGATCCGCCGCGCCCGCAGCGCTTCAGTGGATTATTGCATTTTATGTATATTTAATCACATTTATTTACCTACATTTACATATTTACTCTTTTCTTTAAGTGTAGACACTGTTTATGTATAAGTCCACTATTGCATGCCGTGGCAACCTATTTAAGGCAGCACTTAGATTAAGTTAAATACGTTGTAAATATTGATTGTCTTCCAGTGTATGTCTTGTTGGTTGTCCTATTAAATAAATAAAATAAATATTTATAGCAACACAATGTTTAAAAATAAAATTTTTCAAAAACGATCAATTTAATCGATTATGTCTATTCTAAATGGACATCCCTATTTGTTAGTCAAATTGTCATTCACTCGCATCACCTTTTCTCTCTCACTCACTCTTGCTGTGTTGCTGTCTTGCTTGATCCTTCTTTGTGATTCGTTTGTGTTTTAGCTTTTATTTTCGGAACTTTATTAACTACAAACTTGGCTATTCAAACGGACTCTGATTGATTGCAATAACGACATACTCAGCCTGGGATTTACTGTTTTTGTGTGGCTCGGCCAAGGCTCGGCTGGTGGTTCTATGGTGTTAGAAAATGAGCAACTTAATTATACACAACAATGGGCAGCACCTCGATCGGTAAGTACCTACATTTTGCTCTGCAATCTTATGAATAAGTACTAGCCTTGCCAAACTTCTGAATTGCCATTCTCATGGCGGGTTGTCTTGAAATGAATGTTCCGCTATTATCTGTGGTTCAACCCTGGACAGTGTGGACAGCCAGGCCCGATTCGATTGTAAGAAACTAGTCGATGGTACAGCGCAATGGAGGCATGAGCGAAACAACAATTATGTTGACAATCCAGCTGGTTTTGGTGTAAATCTAAGGAATTATTTACTTTGACACTATCTCCCTGCTCTCAATGAAAGCTTGTTTTGTTTTGTTTTTTGGAACTAAGACTACTAGATTATTATTTTTTGTAACTAAGTTTGTAACACGTCATAATTAATTATTATAACAACAATGCTTATTTACTAAAGCTGTTTAACCCTACCCTCTGACCCAAAATTCTACTAACAGCACATAATATTGAATTATCATTTTTTTTATGGTTTGCGGCTCAATTTATTCAACGCACAGGAGTATGTGTGGCATGGCATGCAATGAATCTATTTATTTTTACAGGTTACAGCTCATGATCTTATATGCACAACATGTTGGACCCAAGCCCAAGATACAACACAAATGCATCTACTTCAAATCTTAGCAGAAAATGTGTGCTTTGCAGTAGAACACTAGAGCCTAGAACACGTTCACATCAGCTCATGTCCCTGAGAACTAACACTCAACATCATATTAACATCAGGAACATAATTGTGGAACGACTAACTCCATTAGAGGTAATGCACGCTAAAGTCCTTATTTAATAAAATGTTATTGGCTATACAATCAGTCTAATTCTTGTAAAGTTATTGGTTTCTGTAAATTAATACTAAAATAAAATAATTTAAGTGCGGGACATTAAAAAACTGATAATTTTTTTAAACTTATTTCTAATTATTATTATTTTTAAACAGGTTACTGCAAATGACTACATCTGTGGGGCTTGTCACTCATTATTGCAAAGAGATACCACACCTACTTCACAAGACTCTCCAGATATGCCAACCGGTGCCCCGGTAGGTCACCAACAAGTTTGTGTTGGATGTGGTTGTTCATTATTGCGAACTTGAAGTCATTGTTTGGATACAGAGAATAATCAAGATATATTAAACATTGTTCGAAATTGGATTCAACCCAGAGAGGTAAGAGCCCTGCCAGTTTTATAATACATAAAAATAATTATGCCGGTTTATTATAATAATAAAAAAGGTTTTTTCCGAATCAGCCTTCCCATCCTTCAACTCCTTCCATTGCTTTCAATCTGCCACTACTCTCATCCATACAGGTTATACAGGGTGGAAACGATAAGTGATCTCACTCGATTATTTCTAAACTACACAAGATATCGAAAAACTGGTTACTCATCCTGAAAGTGCTTCACGAGCTCTTTCTAACGGTATCAGTAAATAGTTACAGAATTAACTGGATCTATCCGAAAATTCAATGTTTTCAGCCTCCATACTAAATGTATGCCAGCCACACAATATTAAAAGTGTTATAGATCACTTATCGTTTCCACCCTGTATAATACAAATAGACTTATATTATTAAAATATTGCAATATTATTACTTACATAATATTAAACATAATTTTTACTATTATAAAGCCAGTTAAAAATTCCCTGAGCCAAATAAACTCAGTAAAGTTTTATTTATACTTCCTGCATAACAACAGACTACTCTTTTAAACTACCACTATTCTCACTCTCAATCCTCGTTCCTCATTCATCCCTTTCGTTTCCTCCATAGACCAATCATTCCTCATCATTCAGCGTTCAAATCATAAATTATCTTTCATCACTCATCTTACTATTCCGTTACACACAAAAGTCGTTAATCCTATATAAATATTGCTCTTCTTATTGTTGAACTGTGAATCTGGTGTTTTATTTTATTTTCAGATTCGTCCTTCAGATCTTCTTTGCCATAGATACTATCAGAGAGCACGAATTACTACAGTTGGTGCTTATTTAATGAAGCTGAGGACCGGTGATTCAGATGACAGAATAGCTACATTACTTGGCATTTCAAGGAGTACTCTTACAAAATATGTAATGAAAGCACGCAGTATGATGGAGGAACATTTCGTACCAGCACATTTAGGGTTACAACATATTAGTAGAGAGGAAGTAGCCCAAAGAAACCTTTATGTTCCAGTCTCTTTTCGGGAAGCCAGGAACGATTTACCACAAAGAAAGGCTATTGTCATCATGGATGGTACATACATACATTTATGTGCAAAAAAGTAGCAATTATGCATACCAAAAAAAAAAACTTATTCCCTATACAAATATCGGAATCTCGTTAAACCATTTATGGTACTTTGTTGTGATGGCGACATCATTGATGTATTGGGCCCATATTTAATAGAAAATGTAGAACATGACTATTAATAAATAATAAGTACCTACATACGTATTTTCATTTATACCTACATAACTGCCTACTTACCCTTGGGTCGGAATAAAGATATTTTTGGATTTAAATGTAAGTAAAATATATTAACTTCTTTTTAAAAAATGTTTGGCTTTTCCGTAGGCATTCCTATTTTTCCAATACGCAAAGTTCTATTTGCTGCTATTCATACGGTTTGACAAAGGGGTTCTTTATCGATCTACGATTTAAAGTGTAATTAACCCTATACTTGGCAAAGACGGTTTTGGTTAATATTTGTGATTTACACTATAAATATTGGATTTAGGACGAATAAAAATCATGTAAAAAATACGAAAAAAAATCTTAGGTATGTAGTTTTGGAAATATAGTATGTATCTTTAAGTGCACATTGCCAGCTTTGTAGTAAATTAAAACATGGTTTATTTGTTAGTAAAAATTAGTTATTTAAATGAAAATTACTACAAAACCTTAAGCTATTCCTTATTTGAGAAATAAAAAATAAGTATCTTTTACAAAAAACTGAAAACAAAGTAAAAAACCCGCTTCAAAGTCTGTAACGCCTTGCAAGTATAGCTGCATTTGGATGTATGAGAACCACTCCATCAGCGTCATTGGAGTACCTCCTGAACCTCACACCCCTCTTACCATCCAGTAGAAGCAAATGTAGATAGGACACATAGGAATCCTGCAAGACCATTAAAAAAATACGAGGGATATTGACGCCAACTGGTACCGAACTGTGTTCACGTCTTCGATTGCAGATAATTTGATACCCAACTTACAGTGGAAACGCAAGATAGCGGAAATGGATCTCGGGAACTCTCTGGAGAACTATGCAGCAGTCGAACTGGCTGAAATTCTTCAATCACCAGCTTTATAACCAGAAGCATGCAGCAGCCTGAATAGGCTGCTCGTTTTTTGAGGGTGATCTGGGTTATTTGGAGTAGGAAGATAACCACCCAAGAGTATTAGGAGGCTAAGTGCGGCTTCTAATTCATTAGCTGAAGTGTCACCGCCACTGACTTTCGACCTGGTTCCAGATTTTGGAACCAGAACCAGCATTTTGCGCGCCTGATTTTGTTGCTGCAGCACAAAGTTGTCTAAAAAACAACATTCTTTATTACATGAATTAAAACTCACATCGGCATATAATTTACAACTTTTAATATTACTAACTAATAACATATTCCCTTTTTATGCGATAAAATCTATGAAAAAAATCATAAACTAAAGTCAACGAGAACCTGGCAATGTGTCTTTATGGATACATTCAAAATTGAAAGTAAATCATTACGTATCTGACAGTGTGCATTTAGAGATACATTCGGACAATCCGCATCGTACAAGAATAATTATACAAGTTTTGGGATGAAAAAACAGCACTATCGTCAAGAAACCTTTATTTACTATCCATATTACTACAGATAATCACCAATATTCTTTAAAAAAAACACCGAATATAATAAAAATTATTAGCCGGTGCGTAGACGCCTGTCAACGGTCTGACATTTTGAATATTACTGTTAAATCTGTGCAGCCTGTAGAGATTCTATACTGTGTAACACAATCTGTAGTATTTGGGCTAACGTTATATTAAAAAAACATTTTAAAATAGTTTTTGGTTTCTCCCCCATATTTTTGTTTTGGTCAACGTATCTTTAAATGCACAATGCCAAGAAAAGGGTTAAGACGTCTCTCCTACATATCTATAACGTAGTGGCACCAATGACCGACAAGAACCAATGACCGACACTTTATTTTTTGATTCAATAAAATAAGAGTATAAAATCGATTTCTTAATATGTCAACACTGTACCATAGAAAGCACACTTTTGACTGCCTCCCATTGACATTTTAGCAAAATCCGCCAATTTATTTTGAAAATGGCAGTATAACAACTGATTGCGGCTGGAGTACCGGTGAAAATTACAACATTTCTTAGTAAAATCCCTAAGGAAGTGAGTACATTTTTTGTTAATTACACTATTGTATTGTAACTTATTTGAATTTTATCTTTTTCACGGGTTACTTTAAGAACTATAGAATCCATTTTTGTTATAACGAATTTAAAATGTTATTTTGATATTAGTAAAATGTTGGTGTCGATCACTGGTTTTCACAAACTGACTTTTCCAATAATCGACACGTGTCGATAGTAATTTTTTGGAACATTTTTCATTTGACAACCGGATATAGTTCTTATTACTTTGCGCATTTAGTAGATATTTGAAGTAAACTATTCATAGTCGAGCTACCAGTAATCGACAAGTGTCGATTATTGGGGAATAATATATGTCGATGATTGGTTCGAGAAAAAAATATTCTCCCGAGCAGTTAGAAAAAGCTGTAGAAGTTGTTAAAATTGCGAAAAGATTGCAGTTGCTGCTAAACGTTTCGGAGTACCTAGGTAGGATTACGCTCCATGATAAAATTTCGGGAAAACAACAATGGGTTACACTATATTATACAGGGTGGAAACGATAAGTGATCTCACTCCATTATTTCTTAACTATACAAGATATCCAAAAACTGATTACTGATCCTGAAAGTGCTTTACGAGCTCTATCCAACGGTACCAATAATAGGTTACCAAATAAACTGGATCTATCCGAAAATTCAATGTTTCCGGCTTCCATACATTTAGTAAAACCACATAATATTAAAAACTATTCAAGATATCCAAAAACTGGTTACTGATCCTGAAAGTGCTTCACAAGCTCTATCCAACGGTACCAATAATAGGTTACAAAATAAACTTGATCTATCCGAAAATTCAATGTTACCAGCTTCCATACAATTTAGTACTGCCACAGTCATGGCACTCATGTCTTGATAATATTATAGTAAGTAAAGCCTAAAACCAATGTTTTCTAAATAAGAATGCAATTTGGAGTTCAATTTAAGTGTTTATTATTGAATAAAAAAAAATTAGCACTTCTAATATTGTGTGGCTTACATACATTTAGTATGAAGCCTGAAAACATTGAATTTTCGGATAGATCCAGTTAATTCTGTAACCTATTACTGATACCGTTTGAAAGAGCTCGTTAAGCACTTTCAGGATCAATAACCAGTTTTTCGATATCTTGTATAGATAGTTTACAAATAATCGAGTGAGATCACTTTTCGTTTCCACCCTGTATAATGGGGCCGAGCACAGTTTTAACTAAAATCGGGACTATTCCCACCTCTCGTTCCCACCACTGCAACTCCTGTGTAGCCAAGATCTACGGCTTGACCGCCACAAAAACCCAACCAATGAAGGTCAAGTTTGTCCCGGGGGAAAGTTAAACTGTCATTGGACCCGCAACGAAATTATTCAGAAGAACATAGGAGGAGTTCGAAATTAAGGTTCAACTTCCCTCCATTGCAAAGCGGATGACAGGTGACAAACAAAGGTTTAAAACCTTTAAGAAAAGATTATGCACCACGGACAATAAATATAAATTAAGGGGGCTTATCTTATGAGCAATTAGCAACTACCTGCCAATAATATTTTTCACAAAATCGCTTAAAAGCACGGAAAATCTTTCCTTGTCGCGACAAGATCGGTGTAATAAATTGCGGAAACAGATGTAGGTATGTTGTATTGAATTAAGCATTAAATTACGTTCATGTTTCCAAAGATCACACTCCCACAAGATAATATGATGGGCAGACTGCTCATGACTGACATCATTAGTGGAACACTCGCAAAAAAGAGACGGAAATAGTTTGAATTAGTGAAGTTTATGTTTAAAGTTGCCATGCCCCGTGAGGAACTGCGACGAGCAATGGTCGATTTCTAACCATCGCCTAGTTAGACGTTCGCGTACATTCGGGAAGAAATTATATAAGTGACGCCCTTTGACTGACGTATTCCATCTTTTTTGCCATTCATTAAGTAATTCCTCTTTAACGACTTCTCGGGAATTAAATAATCGGCTTATTTTAGAACGATCGCGGCTATTTAAGAAATCGGAGATTAGGTATATTTTCCCTTGATGCGAAGTACATAGCCGCACGCTTCTGTACCTCTAAGTCGACCGGCAGTACACCAGCCAGGACTGGCAGAGCTTCCGTCCTAAACCTGGTCGAGTACTTGCCAAAAAAGGAGATCGTCGATAACTGGGTGTCGGTAAGTGGCAGCTGTCGATGACTGGGTGTTGACTACTGGAGATTCGGTGTCGATGATTGGAGATTTATATGCTTTTTCATTTTTTGGGATTTTTTTCTAGTCCGTGTATAGTTAATAAAAATAATACATCCTATTCTTATCTCAAGAATATACCTTATCATGCTCAATCGTTACTTTTGGTTTAAAGATGACTAAATGACCTTTAATCTTAATAAGAAGCCCAATATCTCCTTAAAGTGTCGATCATTGGTGCCACTACGCTACCTACTTATAATAAATCTGTAGAGAGGTCAATTCTGTACATGAAATATAATTTTCAAAATAACTATCAGGGGGTGATACTGATGCCAAAAATGCAATCAGTAAAATTTTTGTCTGTCTGTCTGTCCGTCTGTATGTTCCTTATAGAAACAAAAACTACTCGACGGATTTTAACGAAACTTGGTACAATTATTCTTCATACTCCTGGGCAGGTTATAGTATACTTAGGAATTCTCACGGGAACAGGAATTAGCGGGAAAATCCTTTTGTATGAAAAATCTAAACCGCTTAAGTTAGACGCTTTAAATTTCGCACTTATGTACTTTAGTAAACTAATTCCCACGGGAACGGGAATTCGCAATATTATACATATAATTCTTGACAATAAATAGTTTTATTAGCAACTAGCGGCCGCCCGCGACTTCGTACGCGTGGATCCCGTTTTACCCCCTTCATCTATCTTACGCGGTTTAGATTTTTTCGTTCAAATGTTTTTTCCCGTTCACGTGGGAATTTTGCAATATCCTGTTGTAACTAAGCTTTAAGTTTATTAAGATACCTACATGTCAAATTTCAAGCGTCTAACTAAAGCGGTTTAGATTTTTCATACAAAGGGATTTTCCCACGAATTCCAGTTCCCGTGGGAATTAGTTTACTAAAGTACCTACGTGCGAAATTTAAAGCGTCTAACTTAAGCGGTTTAGATTTTTCATACAAAAGGATTTTCCCGCTAATTCCTGTTCCCGTGGGAATTCCTAAGTATACTATAACCTGCCCAGGAGTATGAAGAATAATTGTACCAAGTTTCGTTAAAATCCGTCGAGTAGTTTTTGTTTCTATAAGGAACATACAGACAGACAGACAGACAAAAATTTTACTGATTGCATTTTTGGCATCAGTATCACCCCCTGATAGTTATTTTGAAAATATATTTCATGTACAGAGTTGACCTCTCTACAGATTTATTATAAGTACCTATAGAAGATAGAAAATGGAAATGTACTTCTGTTATGCTAATAACCTCAAAATCTGAAGCGTTTTTCCTATTGTAACGAATCTCCCGCTTATCCGTGCTTTAAGTATCTACACTAATATTATAAAGAGGAAAACTTTGTTTGTTTGGTTGTAATGAATAGACTCAAAAACTATTGGACCGTTTTTATTAAATTCTTTCACCATTCGAAAGCTACATTATCCACGAGTAACAGGCTAAATTTTATTTTGGAAAATAATAGGGTTCCGTAAAATATGTAGGTACCTAATGTAGGCCACGCGCGCGAAGCCGCGAGCGAAAAGCTAGTGGAGTATAAGGTGACAATCGTTAAGTAATTTCACATATAAAAATCATTATTTCATTGCTTGGGGGTCTTGGGGCGAACGATGTATGGACGCAGAACAATATCCTTTATTTTCAAATTTAAGCAAAAAGCATTCTGTGGTTATAAAATACCTATGCTTATTTGCACCTAGTTTATCAATCACCATGTTAATTCCATGCTTTCTATCCAGTCGACTGCTCTAACGACAAGGGTGGGCAGTCGTTGAGATGACAGCGCGAAAATCGTCGGCATCCACTAATTATGACCCTTATGTACCACTATATTGACAAAGTTCTCCGTCTTCGTACGCGATATTGGAAATTTGGCATCTACCATCGGCTGATCTGACATTAGGCGTAGTCTGGCTTTGATATTCAATTTTCAACTGTATTACCTTGACAATCAGTTCAAAATTGATTACTAGAAAATTATTTGACAGACGATTTCTACTCTCGACAAATGCATTTGAATTAGCCCACTGGATACGAGTACGAAAGAACGACTACAGCAACTGCACTACTGCTTCTACATAAGCTTTTTCTCATACATCAACATATTTCTGACAACCTGGCTTGCATATCTATTAATCGATATACCTACTTGGTAAGAGATTTTTAAAGGAATTTTCATTTGAATTTCATTCTGTGCCATAAATCATCCACTACATTGGCATGCCTATTTACGACTCTGTTAACTTGTTTCTCAAACTACATATTTTTCAAGTAAATTATTTAGGAATTTATCTCATAGTAAATCTAAATGGTCCTTCGAGCCGGATGAATCTTTACTCTGCTGCATGCAATCGTCACACATTCGTCTTCTTAACGGCCAACATCCATCCATACAATACGAACGGGCCGACTACACGTGGAATTGAAACATGGCGTTTAATGGCTGTCGTAAAGGTGGCCAGCGCCGCGTTAGCCACCCGGGGCCATTGCCACCTGCTCATTAAGTGTACTTGTACAGTTAATGAGAGCTTGCACTTCAGCCTTGTTAGAAAGAATGAAGTAGGCTCATTCATTTGATGTGTGTCTTTGATCGTCGGCCGTTTGGTGTAGTGGTTCAGAACGGACTACTATGCCGAGAGGTCCCGGGTTCGATTCCCGGCCGGGCAGAAATTGAAATGATGAATTTTAATTTCTGTGATGGGTCTGGGTGTTACTATGTATAGATATTTTGTATGTATTTACAAAAAAAAAGAATTTAAGTATGTTTACAGTTTATATCTGTTGTCTAGTACCCATAGTACAAGCTTTACTTAGTTTGGGACTAGAAACGTAGTGTAGAATGTCCAATGATATTTTATTTTCTATGATCTATCGTCAGATATTCATTTATGTCACTGAGTTAGTTAAAATGCTACTCGTTACATATTTTACGAGACCGATCTTCTACTATGATCAGATACTTTGTAGTCATTGTGGTAGAGTGCCATAATTTTGAAATTGCTTCCATTTGCTGTGGCAATCAAAATATATAGTCAAGAAATTGGTTGAAGCTACCATTTAATTTCACACAAAATAAGTTAAAGACCAGATAGACCAACAAAACTTTCCCTTGGCCCTACTGCGTATCGCCTGTATTGTGTCGTTACGACCCAGTAGTGTTGACAATGTGACAACATTTCTCAAACGGACACAAGAATGTCATTAGACCCGGATCTTGGAATGGGCGGTACTTAGAACTCGGATTTCGTGTAACTACGGCCCGCTGATATGGCAACTTAGCAACTGCGATAGTAAAATTACTCTAAGTGTGAAGTCCTGCTTAGTTAGAAATTTAAAAAAGTGTAAAATGTAAAAATGGTGAATGATGTAGGTACCTGGCTGGTGGCTTTATTGCCAATAATAATTAACAACATATTAGCACAATAGACAATAGCAGTAATATGATTTAGCACTGATGATGACGTACTCTATCAATACCAACTGACATTGAGTTAATAAATTCGGGTTTTGTTCATTTGAGTAATTTTTTTTAAAATAGATTGAGAATTGCGTAGAATCAAACATCCCTAAGTAGGTACCTAGGTGCTAACTTCTAACGTGACCATGCATGCATTTTGTTCTCACAAAACCGTGATCAATCACAATATAAAAAAACCTTTTTAAAATAAATCCCCGATGAATAATTTAGTGTTTCCGCATTTTAAGTTTACGGCCCGTATGTAAATTAACAGATTAAAAGCCCGTGAATCCATCAACATGGACAATAGAATGCTTGCATGAATGCACGCGCTGCAAGCGTATTGGCGTCGTTTTAATCAAATATGGGTGCCGGAAATTGAATTAAAGGTTAAGTAAGTAACTAAGTAAGGCTCTTCAACAAAATATTTGAGATGCTCTCATTACGTACATGCCTAGGTAGTACATGAAATAAAATTAACATGATAGAAGTATTATAAACAATATTTTAATCACCACAACGTGTTCATAAGAACAAATGTGATTTCTTTTTCCATAGCTCTTTTTTGACAAATATTTGAATCCAATATAAAACGATACCGAAATCCTGATGGAAGTTCTGTAACCAAATTGTACGAGTAGTTATTAATTTGCGTTTCAGTCAACTGCCATCCCACATCGTGGCCGTCTACAAACTTTGGCCCACATCCATACGACAGTCACTACTTGTATTCCATACCGCCTTCGCCGGCTGACATAAAATAACTTTTAAGATCCACTATCAAACTCAAAGAGCCATGTGACGCGTTGCAAAAAAGGCAAAATTGCACAAGCCCCGCCCGTCACGTCAGCAATAAAAGAGGCTACGTCATTTGAAATTGCCTTCCCTGACTGACCTGCCGTAAAACTGAAGAGCCGTACCTCACTGACTAACTTATCATGATTCATTTGAACCCCTATTAGTGAATTAATAACACAGGGTGTTTTGAAAACGGATTGCTATTGCTCAAGGAGGTCATAGCTTAGTTAGACCATTTAGAACAGGGGGCGTAGTGTGAGTTTACGTCAAATGCATTAAATGTATGACGGATTGTACAGCGCCCTTAGCGGAAACTTTCAAGAATTAAAATCTTCATAATATATTTTATCGAATGCGTTTAACATAAACTCACACTACGCCCCCGTTCTAACCTTGGTTGGCTTATCGAAGTCTGAAATCAATTTTCTTTTGTTCATGTCCAAAAAGCCTTAACACAAATAAACGCATCTCGCCGATATTTTTTTACCATTATATCTAGGCTTGCTTTGGAACAGTGTTGAGAAGAGGCGGCGCATAACATTATCACTATTGTAATCCCTTTTTTATAAAATAACAAGATTATGTGCTAGTGTGTGCTCGGGACCACCAATTCTATAATGTTCTAACGTGTAAATAAAACCATGCTGTTATACAAAACAAACTCTAACCGACTAAAGTGTCTGTCAATACAACAAAGAACAATAATTATTTTCTCTATTTAAAATACTATGACTATTCATACACTAAAGTTAGCAGCGCAAGCTGTGTGCACGAAAACTTGAGCCTCGCGGCTTGCATCTGCATAATGGATCCAATTGAGACGCAAACTATCGTACTAAACTATTATATCTCACCATCTCCGCTGTTGAAATTAATCTTGCAGCTTCGAAACACGTGCAATTCTAACTCAATAACAATTAGGGTCACTTTGTACATCTCGCCTTAGCTGTGACATATGCACGGCGTATGTTCCCTTATAAATTGTGGATAGACGAAGAGCTAGTGAACGCCAGACCTACGTCATTTTATAAAAGCTGAAAGTTTGTCAGCGTATTCTCCCAATATAGGATATAATGTTGGTGAATTATGAAGTTTGGGTCATCGTGGCTTTGGGAGCTACCCTAAAAAAACTGTCTGGCAAGGAGTTGGAACTGTCAAAACTGATGGGCAATGATTAGAAGTAGTTTCCACATCAGCCAGACAGTTATTTAAGGATAGCTGCCAAAGCCACGATGACCCAAACTTCATGATTCACCAACATTCTAACCTATATTGGGAGCATACGCTGACAAACTTTCAGCTTTTATAAAATGACGTAGGTCTGGCGTTCACTAGCTCTTCGTCTATCCACAATTTATAAGGGAACATACGCCGTGCATATGTCACAGCTAAGGCGAGATGTACAAAGTGACCCTAATTGTTATTGAGTTAGAATTGCACGTGTTTCGAAGCTGCAAGATTAATTTCAACAGCGGAGATGGTGAGATATAATAGTTTAGTACGATAGTTTGTAGACAGTTATTTAAGGATAGCTGCCAAAGCCACGATGACCCAAACTTCATGATTCACCAACATTCTAACCTATATTGGGAGCATACGCTGACAAACTTTCAGCTTTTATAAAATGACGTAGGTCTGGCGTTCACTAGCTCTTAGTCTATTATAAATTGTGGTAGTCTAGATTAGGTACGTGAGGTGGAGTCTCATTTGTTAGGCAGGTTTTGTAATTGGAAGTAGTACTGTGATAGTAAATACTGAACACTAGTTTATAAGGTAGTATTAGAGTGCTATCAAAAAGCTTTAATTGTGTACAAATAAGTTTGCTTTTTCAGGTGTTTACAGTTTTTCCTATAACTAGCAGAAAATATTTTAAAGTAGTATCGAGACAGATTCTGTTTACCAATGAATTACCAATTTATACATATTGCCATTAGATCATTTTTTGTCGGCTGACCTACCTACTCGTACCTTGATGCAACATTTAAAATATTTAGCTTTATCACCTGAAAATGATATTATGCTTTTCACAATTTTGCTTTCCTAATTCAAAGGTAGACAGAACATAATAACGCTCAGTTGATGATTTCACAGCGTTTAGCCGTTTTGGCAAATCACGTATTAGTCCCGTGGGCCTTAAATATAATGTACAATCGAATTCATAAATATATTGGCAGCGCCAATGTTATTATTAGCGTTTTAACGTTCATAATATGTATTTCAATACTAGGGCACTATTTAAGTTGTGAGCCTCGACAACATAACGTGTTGTTAGACGACATCTGATACTTTTAATGAAAAGTTTGACATTTTTGACTACAACCTTATTCAAAACTTTTTATCATTTGAGCACGTTTTGTATTATTAACATTGAATTGAAAATTATCTTGACTACAAAAACATGGAATTGACTTGCGGAAATTTACGCGCGAAGATTTATTATGACTTTCGACGTGGTTAATCAATACAAAACTAAAGCGGTCAGCCAAATTTCACTTTTGGTGATAAAGATCTGTCCTTTACTATTGTAAAACGCTAGTTTAAGAAGTATAATATTGTATGTCATTTGCTCACCAGTGAACTTTGCGAAAGTCGTCCAAAATGACTAATAGTGGCGGAAAACATTGATGTTGTCAGAAAAATGGAAGAGAAACCTCGTCATGTGATATATCGTAGGATTGAGATAATCCTAGGCTTTAATTCCACCAGCAGTAATAAAATATTGTATGACCATATTATAGTTAATACGTTTTTTTCTCGCTGGATGTCACAAAATTTTTCAAACGCTCAATAGGACGCTTGTGTCGTTTAGTCCTTGGAAATGTTTGATAAATACGTTTAAAAAGCTTTAAAAGCCGTTTTTAAAATTGTGACAGTTGACGAATTAAGGATCTATGCATAATGATGCTGAAAATAAACAGCTATCGACTATGGAGGTGATTTAAGATGAACCAATTCCAACCAAAGTCCCATGCGCTCGGAACACTTTGAAACTTACGGTCGCCTATTTTTCCGAAATATCCGATTATATGACAGAAACGTCACTAGAGAAATGTAGAATGGTTAATTTTTAATAGTAAACAGCCACTTTTTTTCCAAAAGTCTTCAGTTTAATAAGGGAAACTGGCCAGCATAGTCGAATCGCCATTCGTGACGAAAATGTGAGCTTTTACACGTCTCGTCAAACAACTGACTATTTGAACACTCAAAATATGAAATAAACAGGTCAACGCTACAAAATTCTTGCTTGGAATCTAAACACTTCTTTTGGTACCCATTACATTAAAATTAAATACGTGAACAGCGATTTATGTAGCCAGAAGCAACTGTCGGTGCGGTCAAAAACCATGTTTTGGAGGTGCCTCAAGCTGAGTGGAAAAAATGCTATGAAAAGTGTTTCGGACACAATAAAAAGTACATAAATCATGAAAGACAATACCAATAAACGCAATCAATACCATTTTAATAATATACTACTTTGTTTTCATAGTTAGGCTCACAACTTAAATAGTGTCCCACGTACAAACTCATACATCAATAAAATGTAATCATATCATATACATACTCGTACATGATGCGGTAGCGCTGCTGCGCTACAATATTTTGAAACATTGGCTCTGCCAACATATTTATGAACTCGACTGTACCTACATAATATGGACTTTGTTTGCTTGATTTGTTTATTTTACATGACGTGCCAAATCAATTCAAACCTTTGAAACGTAGCTGGCAATTATTCTGCGATATATTATGTCGTCGCTTGCGCAACCTTTTAATTGGTGTTCAGCTCTACACAAAGCTTTGTTAGGTAATATGCCTTTAATACGTACACAATAAATTCACGGGTCTTTTTGAGTACGAGTTAATTTGAAATCATATCAAACATTTTTTGAATGAAATTCACAAAGACCTTTTTTAATGTGTACGTAAATAATTGCATTCCTGTGCACAACATTACAAATCAAATAGTGAGTAGACAAGATCTTAGCAAAGCTTTTTAAAAACTGGTAAAATCAATCTACAAAACACCTAATTGTCAAAGGATTTTGAACTGAATCTGCAAAGTGTTAAATGGTTTTTCCTTTGCAGGCCAGCTTCGAGCTCGCCGGGCAGTTGGCGGAGTTCTCGAGGAGCGGAGTGCCGCCCCTCCAGGGGTTTCACATCGCCAATGTGCCGGACGAGGCCTTTGCGTACCTGCTTTGGGCGGAGCACGTTGAGAATTTGGAGAACGTCTATGATTGGAAGAGTGAGTACTTTTATCTGTTCTTACTACAAGGCTCAGCCTTTTTTGTCACCCGTTATCCGCTTTGTTTTGGAAATCGAACTTTAACTTCGAACTCCTCCTATGCTCTTCTGATTAATTTCGTTACGGGTCCAATGAGCTTCACTTTCCCCCGGGACAAACTTGACCTTCACTGGTTGGGTTTTTATTGGCGATCAAGCTGTAGATCCTGGCTACACAGGAGTTGCAGCGGTGGGAACGAGAGGTGGGAACGGTGTCGTACAATGGCTCAGCGACCCAGTGTCTTGGCCTCCAATAGGAGATGTCGCCATTTGCTTGTCTTGTGCAATTTCGCCAGTCCCCTGCTTCAAACTCGCGATTATCCGCGTCCACCACTTCACCCTAGCGGTATCAGGGCCGACCCACCGGCCGTCGAGCAGTTGGACATCCGAGATATGCTATTTTGGCACTTCGATCCGATCCCATCCTCCTTTAAATTACAAGCTTTTATTTAACTTGCAATGTGTGTTTGGGTCATATCTTGCAAGCTGACTGACCCACTTCAATATAATGATGTCATGGAACTGGTGTGATAATAGAGATGGAAGCAGCCCAACCTATTAGATATTGTTATTTTATTATTTTCAGATTCGATATTTTTTAATTGGAGGCTTTATTAATTATCTTTCATTTATTTTTAATCAATGACATGCGACCCTGTGCGTGCAGTGTTCTGCGAACTTGATTTAACTTTATACTCGTCACGATACCAAAAATGTTCCATTCAATTAAAATTATTCCATTTATTCAGAACGAATCAATTTCAGATTATACGTAAATTAAATTAAATGGTTTATTTATACTTTTATAAGGTGGAATATTTGGAAATGCCGAATCTACTAAGGTAGGTAATTAATTCACTTTAAGTGGGTTGTTCACCTTCAGTATTGTTATATTCAGGTGAGAAATTATGTAATTCCTAATAATTATTGCATAATATATTATCATTTACCTTTGCACGTGGCTTCACTCGCGTTAAATTCGAGGAAACGTAGAAAAAGAAAAAGCCTGAAACAAGTTTTACTTATTTAGTACTAACTTCTATGATGTTTCGAATAAAAATATCCATGTAATGTTAAATTGTTTCTCCATTCAAAATTTGGAATTCATTTTCATCTCCTTATTGCTTTAATCCCTTTGGAAAATCCTTTCTTAGCCCACATCATAATAATTATTATTATACAACGGATAATCAACGCATATGGCTAGAAGCGCGCCGTCATGATGATGAATATATGGAACATCTGCTTTGGGGCTACATTGATACAAATGAAATGTGCATATTTAGGTACTCTTGGTTCCAAATTGAGCTACAAAGCTGACTACAATCAGGCAGTTGCTATGCATAGAACTGCGGCTGGGATCACAGGACTCATGCGAGTCGTTTCATTTGAATAACGCCTCTATGAAGGAGACCTTACACTGTCAATTAAATTACTCAATTCTGGGAAAAAATTGACAGTAATGCAAGAAAATGTAGAGCAATTTAATGCAAGCATAGAATAATATTGAGGAAAATTCTCTAACTAATGTTTTTTGCCACCTGCCCACGCAGGGAGTTTTAGCTGTGCGTAGAAAAATATTAATTTCTTTTACAATACAATCAATAACAAGTTATTAAACGCCCAAAATTACCAAATTTTAAATTATTGCTTAAAATTACCGTTGTCATTGCGCTTTTAGTCAGTGTCTACACAATTAAAGTAACGCGGGTTCTGTACAAACATACCTACGTATAAAGGTACCAGAAAATGAGCAGGACTTCGTTTGTGGAGTGAAATTAAACGATACGACTCGAGCGCCCCCGCACCGCGATATCTTTACCCAGTTTTCATAATTGACCCGACGGATAATATTTTCAAACCCGTCCTTTTCCCGATTTTGCCTGAAGGATTTCCTAATTGGATTAATATAATACGCAAGGATTTCAAGCAGAATGGCATTGTCTCCTGAGTAAAGAATCCTTGGGCTTCTCAGATGTTTCTCATCTCATCTCGAAAGGTGATATTTACTTAGTACCCATAAAAATATTAGCTCACTAGAGCTATGACAAGACCGCGGCGGTAATATACATCTCTCTCATCGCCTCTGTTACATCACTTACATCGTTGGTTCTCCTCTCAATGCCATTGTTATTTCATCCAACAAAAACTTTGTTAAAGTCCCACGTTTACCTGGAAATGAAATTGATTCCCTTTTCTTGTGCGGAGTGCGTGTTTTATCAAGACGCAGCGTATGTCGGTTTCCACTTCAGCGATGTGTAGCCTTAAGGGCAATATTACACAAGATGACAATGGAAACAAACACGTAAGTCTAGTTTGGTTTTATACTATTGTTGCGTTTATTCATCTTAAACACTTCGTATATAAATAATATTATAGTATCAAATAAACAAATCTTCCCACGCATTACGCCTACCTAATCTGTTTCGTGAATGTTTTGTGTGTCTCTTGTCTTATCATCATGGTAGGTATCGCTAAAAACGAATATGGTGATATTCCAAGCAACAAAATAGCAGTCAAGCTTGATCGAATGAAACAAACGAGATTTTGCGTGATGTAACATAGCGTTTAATTTGTAATTTGACGTTTGTAAAAACCCCCGACCCGATTTTGTGGATTTTGTGAATCGCGAACATGCGTGGGCGGGCGCGGAGCTAACACAAAGGCTTTATGTTGAGATACACTGGCTCAAAGTGAATGGGATACTTCATAACTCAAACTAAACATCCGACATTCCTAGCTGTTGAGAACGTGGACATCCAGAGTTACTTTTATTTAACTTGACTGTAAAAGTTTTTGTACCGTTTCGGGTGGATATTTTTAGAGTGCACGGTTTAGATGTTCGCTGGAGTTTTTGTGAAGGGTGTAAGATGGTTACTTAACTTAATTACTTTCTTTTCTTTACGTGTTGTTGATGCATCTGGTTTTTAGGTCACCTGACCTGCATCTATCATATTGTGATGTTGATGATAATTAATATGTAGTCTAGTGTCTCTCAATAACGGACCTTCATAATTGAACCAATGTTTATTCACCAGTAAATAGACCAGCCGGGCTTGGATGTGCGCCGTGATAAAATCTTTTCGATTATTTTAGACGACAAAGGCATGGACGTAACGAATAAAATCGATAAAATGGCGCGATAAAAGCTTATCGCAGTGCGCATCCTTGGCCTACAGATATCAATCACTATTTATTATGATTTGCTATTGCTCCCAATACCCAACTCAGGGTCCAGACGCGGGATGATCCCTAATTATATAAGGTGTTATTTTTTATACTGATCATACTTTACCAACGCGTCTAATAAAATCATACAAATACAACCCAAGTGTTTTTAAAAAAAAATTCAGGCTAGTTTTTGTTTTTACTTTTCCTAACAAAAAAAAAGATATTATTTTTACAACCATCCTGTCTTCACTCACTGCCTCTCTCTCTTTCTTTATTCATTTCATTCATACGAGTACGAACAATGGCGCGCGAAAAAAAACAAATACTATATATATATATGTTACGGTTAATGTGATAAATTGAAAATTATTAATAATAACCGGTTATTATGAATAATTCCCGACAGTCGCGGTGAAAGTGATAAATTAATCACATGTAACAGTGATTATTTAATAATTCAACCTTAGTACTAACAAATTTCATAAAAGAGAACAACATATTGTGTACGTGCTCGTGTACAGCCAAACTTTTGAACGTTTTGATATCATATATTAATATAATTTGGCATAATGAGTTTGGAATGTTTTTTGCATAATATTACTTTTCCATGATGCCTATGACATAATGTTTTGATTTAAAGTGAAAAATAGGTTAAGGTGCGGCGGGGGTGGCCCTTGGGCCACCCCTAAGCCGCCTATTTAGTTTTATACACACATAAATGACCTCATATTAATCACATTTACCAAATCATGTGGTAATTATTCATAATAACCGGCGATTATTCATAATTTTCACATTTATCACTTTGACCGTAACATATATACTAAACCTACGTTACCAAAAATTATCACTCGTGAGTATGTACGATGTTACGTCATGTTAATAGGTACTACGCGCTAGGAGAAACAAAATCTAGCCACATAAGTAGGTAAATAAGTGTATTTTCATTAGTGTAATAGCGGGGATTTTTCCAACGAACCGAGGCGAATCATCCGCGTTAAACTAGAAATTTAAAAAAGGATAGAAATTGGAATTCAATATCTACGTTTTCGTAATGCCTACGCAATTTATTTAGAGACGTAATAAAAAATTGATAGGTACATACCTATTACTACTTCGCTTCGCTTCAGTGGAAATGCACCCTAATATTGAATATGAATAGGTGTTGTAAATAAAACTCACTGATCAATTTTCCTGGTTTTAATTCCTAAATTATGATTTGCCATCACACTTTAGATTCATTGATTTTACTTATTCACACATTTACCGATTTTGAATGTTGTTATTTAAAGTTCCTAGGTTATTATTACACTAATCACAATACATTTTGAACGTCAAGCCTTTGTTGTACTTTGTTCACGTAAACACTGTCTTGCACTGTCTAATCTAGCCACGATCGAATTGAGGTAATGCTTCCGGGCTGCACACTTGCTTGCTGTTCACTAGACACTACGTCGGATGTTGTATTCACAATTCGCGCACTAACTTTTTTACGGAAAAAGTCCATTTCGCGTAAACAAGCACTCATCTGTCCAAATCACACTGTAGGTATGTACCTAGGTAGACTTCCGCAATATCCATCGATAGAACACGGTCGCGGTCGTGGCCCTCTGGCAACAACTCCTTGATAAGGCATTCCGTAAGTATTTTTACGCAAAAGCCGCCGTCTGCGGCGCTCGCATCTGGGTACCGCCAGCACTGTGCCGGTGATTGAAATTGAAATCCAGAACTTCGTCCTCGAAGCGCACGGGATCTCGTCAAGTCAGGATACGGCAAGGTGTGAAGGTTTCACCTGCGTTTTGTTATTTATCAAGCGCGGCATTGTAATAACTCGCACATACACTGCAATACGTTAGGGGACATTAGACGGACTGAGACGATTGTTTATGTTGTAAGTTGTTGCGCTCCCGCATGCCGATCGGCGGCTCGGCGCGGGCTGTGGGCGCGGAGCGACTGGCAGCGATATCAATATGGCCGACTCACGCGGCGCGGCACGTGGCAGCGGTCGTTGCCCTCGGCCGGCTACTACGATAGTGCGTAAACGAGTACTCACCGCGCTCAAAGGATGATTTATTTTTTCTTTTTTTCGAAACATTCTTTGTCGTTTTACTCGAAAACTAGCCTGAATTTTTTTGAAAAAACACTTGGGTCTTATTTGTATGATTTTATTAGATATGTTGGTAAAGTATGATCAGTACAAAAAATAACACCTTATATAGCTTACCAAGAAAAAATATCCCTCAACAAGACTACTAACAATAATAAATGACATACCTACTTAGTCAATAGTACAAATCTGATTTTCAAACAACCTACAAAAGGACTACGATCACAATGAGTGCTGTACACAAGCTCACCGCACTCAAAGGGCTGGCCTTCGATTCCGTTTCATTCAGCTAACTTATTTTTCTTTTCTATAGAACTGACTAATTATGCGGCGCTTCACGACTTTTGTTTTGATTTATATTGGAAACGGGTTACTTTCATAACTTTATCATAATTTTGTAGCTTTGACCACTTGATATTTTATGCTTTTGTTTGAAGTGTAACAAATACACCTCATTATATTTTTACCCAACTGCGCCAGAAGGAGGGTTATGAGCTTATTTTTTAATCAGCCTTGAAAAAGACGCTTATTTTTCTTGTAATTACTTTTATGTGTACGACCACCCCTGAGATTGGCTTTGTTTACAAAACCACACCCTGTATATTGATTGATATATTTTTATGGCCAATACAATCCTAGATTGCGTGCTTAATACCTCACCTATTTCATATCCAGCCATGCATAAACGAGTTCCCGGCTGAAGCTGCCATTTATCAGCAATTTATCCCACCCTCCAGGGAACTACAAGATTGATTAGATGGCGACTGTTCCATCGTTTAATCCTTACGTTAAGTAAAAAAAGGATGGTTCATTAGCCGATTTCTGTAGTGTTGTTAGCAAATGAATTAGGGGTTCACATTCGTTGATCTTTCGTTTGTTTAGAAAATTATCTGTGGAAGAAGTGGAATTGCATTGGAAAAAAAATATTACTTTAGAAAGCTACGATAAATCAATAAGAACTGATTTTAAAGTATCAGTGTAAATACAGAGTTCCAGAGAGCAACTATACTACTTACTACACTGACCTGCAAAACTACTTTTTAATTTTATTTTTTTCTAACTATAGAAGTTAGAGATTTATAATAAAAAACGTCTTATAGCTTTGTCAGCTTTCTTTTAAACTATAGTAAACTTTTAAAAGTAATACTATATAGGCCAGTAGGCCCTTAGATTAATAAAACCTAGATGGATAGTCTTCATACAAACGCTTCGTCAAGAGTGAGGCAAAAATCTTATGTCATTAGTGTCAATTTTGTTGGGGAGTGTAGACAGTGAAGGCGATTTTCCCGAAAGTAGGGAAATTTTTAATACGTTTTTAATTATTTTATAATTAACAAAAACAGAACGCATCATGTACTTACTTATTTATTGAATTCAAAATTCCTACCTAATAACAATAAGATAAATCGACTTAAAAGTCTCGATTTCATAAAAAAGGAAGTGTACCTATTTGTACGGCGAACAATTGGGAAATAAATTTTCTTGTTACTGGTATCATTCCCGTATTTAATTTTTGAAAGCCAAATTCAAGCAAAATACGCGTCGAATTGTAGTACTTACTTGTGAAATGTAACACTGGTCACTTCCTTTCGTTTTTCTGATGTATTTTAGACACCCTTTCACAGCACAAACCGTTTTAATTAATTAAAATTCGTCGGACGTGTTTACCAATTTTTCACTTTGACAGTTCATGTGACGTTTACGGGTGAGCCGTGCCGGCTCCCTAAAAACTGCCTCACCTTTCGTGCACTGACTATCTATCTAGGTTTTATTAATCTAAGAGTAGGCCTAAGATGCGCGCCGCGATAAGCGGTTATCACGCCATTTTATCGATTTTGCCCATACATTTTGACGTCGATAAAAGTTATCACAGCGCGCATCTTAGGCCTACAGTATATGTTGCAATAGTCCCTTTATCCATTTAATCGTAGAGCTAATTATACCTAATTAATTATAGTTATTGTTAGGTATTGAAAATCTGGATCATTAAGGTCGCTTGCACACACTTTATTAAATCCGGCTAAATCCAGTTAAAAATAACATTATTTAGTACTGTTAACACTTGACAGAGATGTAGTGTTTTAATAATAATGTAATTTAGTATGATGTAGAACAATGGGTCATGTCAAAAAAAAGCCACAAATTTTGAAGAGTTGACAAAAAGGCGGGATATTGAGCTGTCGAATGTGGTTTTTAAGGTTGAAGGTCTCTTAGCACCGGCTGCCCCATAATTTTGCTCAAGTACCGATACATCTCGCGTGAACAAGATGGATGCCGAATGGGCAAGCAATACTTGTTGGCAGTGTACCGTGACCTCAATATTTTGGAATTCCTTAGTTTGGTAATTTGGTAGGAATAGGTCGAGTATCCCAATCAAAGCTGAAGAGTTTGTTTGTTTGCTTGAACGCGCTAATCTCAGGAACTACTGGTGCGATTTGAAAAAATATTTTTGTGCCGGATAGCCCTTTTATCGAGGAAGGCTTTAGGCAACATCACCCTACAACCCATAGGGGCGGAGCACTAAAGAAAAATTTTTGCACAAACACGAATATTATTAAATTAATCAAACTACCTATTTTCACGCGTACGAAGTCGCTGGCAGCTAGTACATACATATGCCAATATAACCGAATTACTCCTATCGTACGGTCTTCATAACAGACTTCTTTAGCATAGCTTCTAACATTTATTTCTATCTTGTATCAATGTAGTTTGTTTGCGTGGAAATAGCTTGTGGTTACAGGAAATAATGTAAAGAACTTTATAAAAAAACCTACACTAAAAAGTAGAAAAATAATTACTAATTAGGTACCTACTTATTTATAAGGACGAATTATTAACATTTATGTAGGTATACCATGACTGATACTTCTGGAGTCGGTGCCAAGATTATGAAACATGTAAAGTTTGCCTGCACCGACTCCAAAAGTATCAGTCATGGTATACCTACATAAATATTAATAATTCGTTCTTATAAATAAGTAGATACCTAATTAGTAATTATTTTTCTACTTTTTAGTGTAGGTTTTTTGGAGTCGGTTTTATTTTTTTTTATAAAATTTTACTTATTTCTTGCTTTTTAGTTAACTAATTATTACCTTGATGTTACCACTGAAGGTAGGCAATACATTGAGACCATAATAATATTCTTCATGTGTAGTGTAAAATACTCGTAATATTCCCTACAAAATACAGGTTACCATATTATAGGAAACCTAAAAAGACCTTAAACCGTCAGCCCACCTTAAAAACATGAAAGAATACAACTGTTGGTCTATTTGTACTTATAATATTTAAAGAATTATCCTACAACTCCTAAGCATTAAGGAGTTGTACCTACCATGACCAGATTTTCTTCAAATTCGCATGAAACCACTCTTTTGATAATACCTATTCAACAAAAAAATAATCGATCAAATTGGTTCATAATCGGCGGAGATATTGCGTATAAAAAAGTTCATCCCCAATTTTCCACCCTTGGGGGTGAAATATTTTCTTCAAATTCGCATGAAACCACCCTTTTGATAATACCTATTCAACAAAAAAATAATCGTTCAAATTGGTTTATAATCGGCGGAGATATTGCGTATATAAAAGTTCATCTCCAATTTTCCACCCTTGGGGGTTGTTTTTCTTATTATTAAATTTAAATGGGACCACCCTTGAGGTATTACCTATACGCCGAAAAAAGATTTGTTCAAATCGGTTCATAATTGGCGGAGTTATCGCGTAACAAACATAGAAAAAAAAAAAAAACACACGGGTCGAATTGAGAACCTCCTCCTTTTTTGAAGTCGGTTGAAAATGAAAAGATAATCTGGGGGCACGGCAGTGCCAAGTCGAGCAAAAAAGCGGCACGGCCGTACCATCCTTTTCTCGAAGCAATTCAGGCCATTTTCGACCGCCTGTAACTTCGTTGTGGATAAAACTAGAAGGCTGAATTTTCATTAGCTATGCAGGCATTGTAAAGACACGGTATATTTAAAATTTCATTCAATTTGAACCAGTAGTTTAAGAATTATAACGGGTCAAAGTTACTTAATTTTGTCACTCACTGACTCACTGACTGACTCACCGATCATCAAAATTCTAAGGCACTTCTAGCAGACCTAGAAGCTTCAAATTTGGAATATAAGTAGTGTTTGGTGTATGAATCAAGGAAAAACTAAAATATTTGGGGGCACGGTAGTGCAACCGCCAAGTCGAGTAAAATTTTTCAATTTCGGTCCAGTTTTCTAGATACATAACTGCTGTCTACAAAATACAAAAAGAAATGAGATTTGGGGGCACGGTAGTGCAACCGCCAAGTCGAGTAAAATTTTTCAATTTCGGTTCAGTTTTCTAGATACATAACTGCTGTCTACAAAATACAAAAAGAAATGAGATCCCATCAAAAACAATACTTGTCAAAAAAACCAAGTCTCGCAACTCAGTTGTTCTACGGTAAAAAGTTGTGAGATCCATGTAATACCAAGTCCAGGCCAGGAAATCTTTAACGTTTTACATAAATATATTGACTTGGCCATCGCATGAAAACACGTGTAAATTAAATTATTTAGTGCGATGGCCAAGTCAATAATTTATGTAAAACGTTAAAGATTTCCTGGCCTGGACTTGGTATTACATGGATCTCACAACTTTTTACCGTAGAACAACTGAGTTGCGAGACTTGGTTTTTTTGACAAGTATTGTTTTTGATGGGATTTACATATTTCCCTATGTAAATTACCTTCATATAAAAATTATACTCTGGCCTAGATTTTTAAAGGACAATAAATAGTAGGTATAATCTTATTTTGCAAAAGTTATCTCTTAAGATTGGCCACGGCTTAACAGGACATGATATTTTTGAGAGATTCAAGAAGTTTTTATATCAAAAAACTTTTCAAAGCAAATATTTGTGTGGAGTCTTCACGGGCGTTACGAGTTTCAAATTACTTGGTGATTCGCAACGTACAAAGGTTTAATTTGTAGCGAGGATGCCTGGTAAAATACTTTTACAAGACAAGTTTATGACGAAGAAAATGTACCTACAATGGACAAGTTTCGTGATGTTGAAAACATTAAATTTCACTGAATGGGATTAAAATATAGACCAAAACTAAAAAGCCAGCGAAGTTATTTTTGAAATCCATCAAGAAATGGCTGAGAAATTAATTATTTAAATTACCTCCATATTTTCGCGTGGAACTTAAAAATAGGCGGTGCCGTGACGTCAGGCCACCTGTTCAAGTTTCAATCACAATACTTATAGATGACCCACGCTGAACTGTCCCGCCAAACTCAATGACAGAGGGGCGCTACCATCGTTCAACTATATGGTTTCCAACATGGCAAAAATCGGAACCAGCGATCCGGTATTGACGGTGGCGCCCCACTGTCAATGTCATCGATAGGACAGTCCAGTATTTTGGAACTATACCATCCCTAACGCATTGTCGAGAATGACAGTGTCATTATGACACTATAATGTCAAAGTCTTCTTTTCTTTTTAAATATAGTCAAAAAGGTCTTGGATATGTCAAAAAGGTTACACAATTTTACTAAGAAAGAATCTTGAGTGACTGTAAAATTAAAAACTACTAGATTTTAAAAAAATATGGATCTGTCAACAGCACTGGATCAGGGCCCCTGATCCAGTGCTGTTGACAGTAAAGGACAATGTTCGTTCTCCATACATTGTTCGCCTAAGAACCAACAATTTTGACATATTACTACCCGAAAGCGAAATAATACGATTCTGTGTGTAAGAACAATGATTCCTGATGGACACTTGCCATAAAATTAATGATTAAGAATATTAAATCACAGCGATTTTATAATATGTCGTTTATGACAACATGGCGTCTAATGTATTGTGTGAATGTATGAACACCGATTCGCGAAAAATGTTTTGTATTGTCGTCACGCCGAGTCGCAGCCAAATAGTATAAAATAATAGAACAAGTTTTAGAAATACAACTCGGCATTCCACTTTTATAATATGCCCACATATTGCACGTAAATAAACAACATGAATCGTAGGTTGTTTCCACCCTTGTCATCTGACACATGAAATAAACTCCTATTGTATTATAGATATCGAAGCCGAATCGTATATAATAATAGAATGGGTTTTGGAGATCACTCGGGGTTCCACTTTTATAATTATACCTACATATTGCATAAAAATAACACGAATCATGAGTTTTCTTTTCACCATTTACATCTGACACGAGATAACAAACTCCTATCTCCATGACTACCGTCGTAGTCTATGCCAAAGACTACAATATTTTAAGCAAGAAGTTTCAAACCTTAGCGGCTACAGTAACCCCTGGGCCACATACATCATGATAACATTCGGTCGATACCGGAACGAAGTCTTGCGATTATGCAAAAAAGCATCGTATTCTAGTGCGGCTAATCACGTTCAACCGGGGTTTTAATTCGACTAAAGTCCTGACTAAAGACTAGAAGAAAATACGCCGCATTGCATGAGCACTTCGTGTTCGTTAAAGCGGCTTCAGATCTAGAGCCCACATAGTTTTCTTTCCAATAATATCCGCAAGTAGCGCTGCATGATCTTTACAACAAAAACGGCAATAGTTATTAAGGTGCCAAAATTATATGATTACTTTGGCACGGTATTATACACGTTCGAAGATTTGTCATTTTCATTCATTTCATCATCATCATCATCATTTCAGCCACAGGACGTCCACTACTGAACATAGGCCTCCCCCAATGACTTCCACATCGCACGGTTGGTAGCGGCCTGCATCCAGCGCCTTCCCGCTACCTTTATCAGGTCGTCGGTCCACCTTGTGGTGGGTTGACATTGCAGAATATGACTTTTGATAGGTTCATCATAGAATTCGGCGGGGATATCCTCACGGAGGAAGTTCGAAAAAGGGCGGAACAAGATCTTATAATAATGCAAGGCCGAAGCTGTAACGCGCGTGCTCCTACGTGTAATCCGGCGAGTATGCAATAAATAGTAATGTCTGGTAAATAGTGGTAATACGTATCGTTCGTTCGTTCGTTTCAGCCGAAAAGACGTCCACTGCTGGACAAAGGCCTCCCCCAAGGATTTCCACGAAGACCGATCCTGCACCGCTCGCATACAGGCACCTCCCGCGACCTTCACCAGATCGTCGGTCCACCTAGTGGGAGGCCTGCCCACGCTACGTCTTTCGGCTCGTGGTCGCCACTCAAGAACTTTCCTGCCCCAGCGGCCATCAGCTCTACGAGCTATGTGCCCCGCCCCGTCTATGTCTATATGCGCTACGATTACAGGGTATCATTTTGCATAGTCGCAAGACTTCACTCCGCTGCTGTCAAATCAATGTCGCATAATGTTATCGCAATGTGTGTGGCCCTTGGCCAAATCACAGAAGCCTATGCGAAGAAAGAGCACTTGAATGACAATGAAAATCAGGGTTACCATTTTGTAAGATCTCCTCACTATTGAGGGTAACAAAGTAACATTAATAATCTAGCCATTAATTACATTTATTACCTATACGAGAAAGTAAAGCAACATGCGGTTTTATTTTAATTTGTAAAATATTTGTAAAAGTTTGTTCTAAGTTTAGTTTTACAACAGTATTGCTGTTTCAGCTGTCACTGTGAAGCTTTGGGAAAATAAATAAATAGAAAAAATATTAACATAAATATTTATTTAAGTTTTTATGTTCATTATCATAATATAATGCCAATTTAAGTTACACTGTGTGACAGTCTTTGACACTAAACAAACTCTTCAGCTTAATAATACCTACCTACAGGGCGTTTTTATAGTTACTCTTGCTGATGAAACAAGAAGGGTTGATTCTACTACTGAAATACAACTACTTTTCTTACAGGACCAATATCAAATTCTCAAAAAAATTCACATCCTCGTGATGGTGATAATTTCTATGGAGAGGTTTTTTTTTATATTCGGTCTCTTGGGATAAGTTATTCCATTTGAGCAGTAGAATTAATCCTTTTTATTTGGTCACATATAAAAATAACACAAGTGTTTAGGAAAACTTCTTCTTTGGTATGGTATCACCACGGAGTTATAATGGCGGCAACTCTGTATCACTGACTTGTAACTTTCAAACAGTATGAATAATAAGGGCACCACATTGGTTTTCTTTCTGAAAAAAGGCTTTCACTTTTAGTACTAACCCTTTAGCACTATTTCATTGAAATAAAAATACAATAAACACACAGAAGACTGAAATTGAGTCAACTGACGTGACATTTATAATTTGTTGACATTATGACAGTTTGACAAGACTAGGGATTGAAAAAGTTTTAATTGATAAAGTAAAATGACAATTTATTAAAACAATTCACAAGGATATAATCGATTAAAAATATTTATAAAATGTTCTGATACTTGCCTGTAGCGATTATCCAATCCTGGTTTCTACTGAGAAACTACCTCGTGGCAAGATTTTAATAAAATAATAAAATCTTTATCTTCTCTTTCACAATCTATAAAAGTTCATTTGGTCTATTATTATACATGTGCTATGAATGAGGGTTTTCGCGATTGAAAAATCCGCGAGATGGCAATACGTAGACGCGAGGTCCAAATGCTGCATGATTGCTGGATTTTGACATATCTGTCAAAGTCATGTCAAAAATAACCAATCATGCAGCATTTGGACCTCACGTCTACGTATTGCCATCTGGCGGATTTTTCAATCGCAAAAACCCTCATTGGCATAGATTATGAGAGACTGGCAACTATACTAGGTTGATATATGTTTCTCTCACTTCAACTGACATTGGATTCAACATCGGATTCTGACACTTTTACAGTTATGATACCATGAATATCAGTTTATGGTCATAATTATTTTTATTTTATTTACGACCTTCGACCAGTTGGACACTTTAGATAGCTTCTTGTAATAGTGTTAATATCTTTTTAGCTTTTATAGCAAATCTAGTCTTCAAAGCAGTTTAATCGATTTATTTTATTTTCAAAATCGATATTTTATTGTCTATGATGGCCGCAGGAACATCACTATACATGGACTCCCAGCAATAAAGTACGGTAATGCCTCGTACAGATTTTATCGGCAAAAATTATGGAACTTGATAGGTTTTAGACCATGCCACGCACCAAAACGTCCGGAAGTTGTAATAGTATTATAGAATAAACGTTAAAAGACTTATTTATTTAATTTTTCAATGCTTAAGTGTCCATTAGAATGAATGGGTGCTTAATGTATTTAAAAAAATAGAAAATAATTATGATGGGTTAATGTTTTTGGGCGGTTTTTAGGCGGTTTCTGACAATGTCCTTTAATCACCCCTGATTCAGGGGTGATTAAAATTTACTGTTTGTACTTCGAATGACTGTCGTGACTACTTCGAATCAAAATGGCGCGAAAAATATACGCAACTTTAGGGCCTTGTAACTTTTGTATTTGTAGAGATTTAAATACTTATAATAATTTTCATGATTCTTTCACAATTATTATTAGTTTTACTTATATTTTCAAAAATTGAAATCTTGTCCATTAGCCCCTATACTATAATGAGTGTGGATCTAAAGTCTATTTTTTATTTAGTTGTCTTGATGATGAAGATACGAGTAAGTAGAGTTCGCTATTATTCTTATAAAAAACTAGAAAAGTTTTCTGAAAAATACCTACTCGTATTTTCTTTGGTTTTGAGTTATCCCTCATCGTGTGCTACATGAACTTTTTTCCGACTGCATAAGACTCATTTTTAATTTTTGAGTAAAAAATGCTTACTCTCCTAAAATAGCACAATAACTTGAAGGCCAGGCCTCTCCGTCAACTCAAGGGTTCCGTACTTAAGGCCGTTGAAGATAATCTTCATCATATACCCGAATATTTTCGTGTTACTTTACACATGTCAACCTTAACAAATCATAAGAAAAACTAGTATGTAAGAATTGTAGGTGTAGGAATAAAAACTGTTTTTTGCTGAAATCTTTAGACGGACTTTTTTCTTGCAAAGTATTTAAATAACTTATTATTATCTATTTGTAGGTATAGTCGTTATCGCTACAATCATCAGTTTTTAAGCCATACTTATTAATTTCAACCAATTTGATACAAACCAGCGTTAATATTTTAATTCCGTTCATAGTAGGTAAGTGATGCAACGCTCTAACAAAATGTTGGGACAAGTCTTTATAGTCAAAATATTGTGTATTGAAAATTTAATTTTATTTATTGCGAGTAAAGTGCACTTTATCACGACGGGAATTACCATCATGTCCCTTAGTTGTGTACCTACGCTCAACCGAGCAACATCAGTATTTGTCTAGTGTGCCTACAACCTACAATGGCCGCTAATTTGCAAAGTTCACAGTTCAACTCAGTCTTTGGTGCCTAATTATGTAGGCTGGAGACTAACAAAAATAAATCGTTTTAAAATTGGGGATAAATGTTTTCCTTAAAACTAATTAAGCGCGCCCAAACATGTCTTTGTGGAAATGGAGGGTGCATGTGCAATAACTTACGAATACTATTCTGAGTTATTAGGGTAAAATACCCACCGATGCATACACTGATGCAATTCTCTAGTAATTAAAACAGCTTTACCGTAATTGGCATGGTAAAGATTTAGGTGGAAGTCACACCCTCCATCCACTCTTTATAGGTCATCCGATGAGTTACAGCCTTAATAACGAAGAATTATCACGGTAATCACAAGAGGCAATTATTCAAAGAAATTCTATTCTCAGAACTCAAATGCGGTAGACAAATTGTACCACTTAGCTTTACAATTTAACCGCTTGAGTTTTGTGACGAATCCTGTAGATGTATTGTGAAATTTAAATACAGCTTCGCGAGTTTGAAAAATGTTAGACCGATTAGACAAAAAAGTAATTTAGTAAAAGCAAAACTTTTCCCTTGTCCCTAGAGCCTAGCTAGACAATGAGTGGGAGATAAAATTGTTATTATTTACTTAGTTTGCTCTTTTTAAATTGGTGGAATAAACTCACTTTAATGTCACAGAAATCGACAATCTCATAGTTATAGGTGAAGATAATACTTATTGTGTATAAACTGTGTCAAAACTTTAATCTGTTTGAGACGTGTTAAATGACCCCCAGAGCCTACAAAATGAGCAGGTCAGGGCGTTAGGAGGCGATTAAATAGGATTAACCTTAGATCCGATCCCAAAAAAGTTATTCGTTTTAATTAACTTGCCGAGGTATCGTAAATCCTAGGGGGTGAAATATAATTTTCTGCGATATGATTCAATGAATGAAAATGAATGCATTTACGTAAAGTTATGGAATATTATGCTCTTTTTAAGGTTTATCAGTTATTTACACTCCAAGTTTGATGTTGAGACCCAATGAGGGTAATTCATAAAGGGTAATGTCGCCTATTTGCGTCCACCTTAACCTATTCATTTAATTGACTCATTAATGGATTATGTTCTCTATGAAAACACGTATTAAACAGTATTTTTCATATCATTTTAAACAACTTCAAAAAGTGTATGAGTGGGGATCGCATCCGCAACATAATTATGGCGAAGTAGCCTGGTACGGGAACACTAGGCCAGGCGGCTGACAAAATGGATTACATTTTTTAATTCACCCTCGCTTCAGCGCGTAAACGCCCACTGCTTGTTTTATTTAATTCTACAAATAATTAATTTGAAAAACAAGTCACACAATTAATTTCATTTCAACATTGTTTTTTCCCTCTAAACAATTTGTAACATTTTGGAGTGTCTCTTATAATTCTGCAAATAGCTCTCGGCACGAATGCTCCAATATTTTGCCGTCTCCATTCTTGTCATCCAACAATTGGGGGTTAATGGAAGAGGCACCTATTATAATGGAATTTCTAAATCTGAGTCCATTACTGGGCGGGTTAATGACTCCAAATGTAAATTAAGGTCAAACTTTCATCGTCACGGCACTGGTGTACCTTATCATTAACAAAATATAATGCAGTTCCATTTACTTAATCATGTAACTTTAATTCTATTTTCTTGGTGTAATCGGTCTCTTTTAAAACAACGAAGCAAGCTCGTTTCTAAAAATAAAAACGAAATATTGATGTCATTAATAAGAATTTAAAAGGCACCCCAGGGTAATGAAATAAATTGCAATGCCAACGAAATGAACTTGACCGTAAAGCTGATACATTTTTTACTCCGATCGCTTCATAGACGTAACAAATGGAAGCGTTTCCCGTAATATTACCGACCGAGAGCGATTTCAACAAATAGGGACTTTTATTACATTGCCCTGATAAAACATCAAAATGACAAATTCCTTTTGCATCCCACAAGCTCTTACAAGGAACCTTTTCCTGAATGAGGCAATGGATTGTTTACGCGGGTTTTTAGTCACCTTTCGATCCTTTTTTCAATTTCAAATCTTAGTTAGTACTTACGTGTAGATCTGATCTCATTATAACAAGGTACTCTTATTTTAGCATCAATGTAATAAACTTGTTTTAATAACTTGCCTTATCTTCCTGCAAGATTTTTCATCAATTCTGTGGCATTAAACCTCAATATTCCTTTTGATTTTTTATGGTTTCATTAGGAATTACAACCGGTAGCGTTTACCACAAAACTGTATAGAGCTTAGAAGCCATAATGAGCTAGTTGTTCCCTTTGATTGAGTTAATATTTGTGTTTGCGTCAATAATCGTGATAATCAACACGCTATGCTTGGTTTAACTGTTTCAAATATGCAGCTTACATTTTAGAAACTAAAACAAATTGTATTTAAAGTCTGGTATTTTTGCTAATTTAGTGAATGAATAAAAGCAAGATCAAAATACTTTTGTAAACTTTAGCATTAAAAATAGACAAATGACAAATCCATCGTTTCACAGAAGACATTTAGTGCCCCTGATTAAAAATAAGCAGAGGTGCTTATAAAATAATATACAAATGACAAAAAACATTGTTTCACAGAAGCCATTAGTGCCCCTGATTAAAAATAATCAGAAATAAGTAAACAGAGGTGCACTATTTTCTTCGCCGTAAAATTTTAGTGGTTGTTTTCTCGCAGTAAAATGATTCTATCTTAGTAGTAGGTACAATAGATTATAGAAGTTTTTTTTATTCAAATAAAAAAATAGCTTGTATAGAGCGTGTGCGATACAGTTTATGTTGTGGGTATTAATTAGTGCGAGAGCTTCTTTTTTTCGTGCGGCAGAGAGTACCGTCACATTTTGTAAAAGAAACTATCGTTTCTCACGCTGTCGAGTTGATGATTATTTTTTTTAATTAGTTGAGACGAACATTTTTTTTTATTTTCAAAAAATAGCTCGTAAAATTCGATAGTAGGTACTAAAGGTAAATCGTTCTGTCGCGGGAAAATCACCACTAAAATTTCACGGTGTATAAACATTCCACAAGAAAATGTAAAATTATCATTGTTCTTCATACAAATAAGTGTATTTTTCACTACAGTCGCAGCTGGCAAGCGCCCCGCTTTGCCGCGCGCTCCGCCTATTTATCATCTTGAGAAACGTACAACAGGTACAAACGTTACACTCTGTTTTGCTAAAATGTTCATTATCCACCTACAAACACGAGTAACTTAGTACCTACGTCCTTCAAGGGAAAGTACTCGGAAAATAAATGGAAAACAACAAAAATAGGCACTATTATTTGTTGTTTTCCATTTATTTTCCGATATGTAATACACAATTTATGAGAGTAAATCGACCTAACCTTCGCTTATCTATCTTCAAAAATGCTCGACCTAATATCACTAACTCCCTTTTGCCCGCGGCTTCACCCGCGTGAAATTTCGTTTGTCACAGATCGTCATAAATTATAATAAACAATAATACTGTAAAGTTTCATCAAAATCCGTTCAGTAGTTTTTGCGTGAAAGAGTAACAAACATCCAGACATCCAAACTTTCGCATTTATAATATTAGTAGGATAACTTTTAGGTATGACAAGTAGACATTGTAATAATCCTACAGTTATTAGGAACCACCACACCACATTAACAAATTGATATTGCCTGATCCCTAAAGATAGCAAAAACAAATTTTGTTGAATTGTAATAATAACATAGGGCACATTATTTTTCCGTAGATAGATAAGAAGAGTGTTATACGAGTAAAACTCATAAAATCTTATAACTCATTTATTTCTGCAAATAGGCTTTAAAAAAGGCACTTTTACACGTCCCAGTATTAACCCTACCACTGCTTCAGGACAATATAAATGGGCCAGTGCTGAGAAGAAGCAGCGCAAGAAACTCAGTCACTATTGTCAGCCTCTTTTATCTGAAATGATTATGTTTATTACTTATTTCAATTTATGGTCTTTAGTAAAGACTCTTTACTGCGTTACCACACTACTGGCTACCTCCAAAACTACGAATAATGTAATAAATATTTGCAAATAAAATACTAAATTCACTTTCAAATAACCATATCAGAATTATGTCTATTTTTGTTTATAGTAGTTTCAGAAAGTTAGTATTTCAGCTAATCTCGACAAAATGAGTCCCGGCAATATTCCTGAACAGGCCTTTGTCAAGCTGTAAGCATTAATTTCGCCACAATTTATGAGTGCGTAAAGAACATAATAGCCAGGCTTGCTGACTGAAATAAATCTTTTTAGCCAAAAATTAGGGGTGCGTTATGGGTTTCCGAAACACGACGTTAAACATTCTTTGCCGTGATTAAGTTGGCTATGTGGGCCGCACTCGCGAAACCCTGCAGAGCCGTGCCTTGGTAGAAAGAAAGCTCGTTTTTGTAGAGCCCCGAGCCAGGGCTCCAAACCACAGTTTTTAATTATGCCAACCTGAAAGGATAAGTATTCATCAAAGAGACCTCGTACATCGAATGAATGAACCATTTTGAGCAGTGTTCCGTTGTATGGTCCTATAGAATCCTCGCCGCTTTAATTTTAGAAACGCGCAAGTGAATCGTTTAAGCGGCAAATTATTTGTTACACATTTTATACGCTACAAAGTTATTTCGTGCTTGCAATGCACAACACTGTACATGCCTGAATTATAATTATTTAGGTAAGTACACTCTACTTACTTGTAATTATACCCATTCTCACAAAGTAAAATACCGAAGGCCATGTTCAAAAAGCGTTGGCATTAGGTATTTGAAATAATTTATGGTTAATAAATTACGGCATCTATGTTTTAATACATACATTCACAATATACACCATAATCTTGACCAGCCATTCACATTTTTGTAGTAAGTAGGTACAATGTTGAAATCGACTGAACGAAGATCCTATTAAGCAAAAATTGCTGCTTGACACGCCATCGAATAGCAACTAGGTACAATAATGAAATGTTGTTTAATTGATATGTGGGTTCTTACCCTATTGCTCATGATTTTCTCAAGAGAAAAAAAACATGTTTGCTTGTTTACATAGAAAATTTCGCTACTTATATTTTTATGTAAATCTCCGACCGTAATAAACTGGTGATACTCTATCAGGGCTCCGCTCCGTCCCTTCAAACTGGAGCGACAATAGGTGCAGAAGGGTAGCACTTACCCCTACCCCGGAAAAAGGTCTTTTGTTGCTCATTAGAAGTTTATTGTAGATATCACGTCGCTGCGTCGACGACGCGTCAACGTCGCGATGCGGCTCCGTCTCCGATATTGTCTCGAGTTACCATCAAGGTTTATTGATTAGCGCTTTGTATCCTTTCCGTACCGACAAAGCAAGTTTTTGAAAAAGTCTGGAGGGGAACTACCTAAATAAAATTGGTCAAGTGCGTGTCGTACCACGCGCAGTGTAGGGTTCTGTAGTTAAAAAAAACAGTTTTCAACCGACTTCAAAAAAGGAGGAGGTTCTCAATTCGACCCGTATGTTTTTTTTTTTTTTTTTCTATGTTTGTTACGCGATAACTCCGCCAATTATGAACCGATTTGAACAAATCTTTTTTCTGCGTATAGGTAATACCTCAAGGGTGGTCCCATTTAAATTTAATAATAGAAAAAACAACCCCCAAGGGTGGAAAATTGGGGATGAACTTTTTTATACGCAATATCTCCGCCGATTATAAATCAATTTGAACGATTATTTTTTTGTTGAATAGGTATTATCAAAAGGGTGGTTTCATGCGAATTTGAAGAAAATATTTCACCCCCAAGGGTGGAAAATTGGGGATGAAATTTTTATACCCAATATTTTCAATTTTTAGTTTTTTTTGTGTTCACGCATTTGAAGTCGGTTTTATTTTTTTAAAAAGTTAATATTATTCATCCAACAATTTACTTTTAAGAGGGGGGGACGCCCTACTCGAACAAAAATTGGCACTTTAAACTTTTCACCATCAATCCCTAATTTTTAAGTGACTCTATGGTAACACATAAAAGGTACATATTTTGTTTACATAAGGATCACTTAAAAATTAGGGATTAATGGTGAAAACGGGCATTAGAAACCCAAATGCAAATTCACTCCTAAAATAAGCATATTATTTGTTTTAAGAGTGATTTCCACAAGAGTCCAGCGATTAACTCGGGTCGAATACCTATACCTATAAAATTTTATAAAAAAAAATAAAACCGACTCCAAAAAACCTACACTAAAACGTAGAAAAATAATTACTAATTACCTACTTATTTATTAGGACGAATTATTAATATTTATGTAGGTATACCATGATTGATACTTCTGGAGTCGGTGCCAAGATTATGAAACATGTAAAGTTTGTCTGCACCGACTCCAAAAGTATCAATCATGGTATACCTACATAAATATTAATAATTCGTCCTAATAAATAATTAGGTAATTAGTAATTATTTTTCTACGTTTTAGTGTAGGTTTTTTGGAGTCGGTTTTATTTTTTTTTATAAAATTTTACTTATTTCCTGCTTTTTAGTTAAATAATTATTACCTTGATGTTACCACTGAAGGTAGGCAGTACACTGAGACCAAAAAAAATTGGTTCATAATCGGCGGAGATATTGCGTATAAAAAAGTTCATCCCCAATTTTCCACCCTTGGGGGTGAAATATTTTCTTCAAATTCGCATGAAACCACCCTTTTGATAATACCTATTCAACAAAAAAATAATCGTTCAAATTGGTTTATAATCGGCGGAGATATTGCGTATAAAAAAGTTCATCCCCAATTTTCCACCCTTGGGGGTTGTTTTTTTTATTATTAAATTTAAATGGGACCACCCTTGAGGTATTACCTATACGCCGAAAAAAGATTTGTTCAAATCGGTTCATAATTGGCGGAGTTATCGCGTAACAAACATAGAAAAAAAAAAAAAAAAAAGATACGGGTCGAATTGAGAACCTCCTCCTTTTTTGAAGTCGGTTGAAAATGACCTGATGATAAACAAAAAAAAATTCACTCGCAGTAGCATGATGTTCTCAGTATATTGACTGCATAAAAATCTTACATATTTGATTCCAGTGACAATGATCTATGATTCTTTAGTTGGTTAGACTAAATCATGACCTGGCGTCTTAATAATGGCTTAAATGCAAGTTATAAAAGATCATAACATTAATTAAGTTTACACGATTGATTAAAAAGAATATTCAATAAAAATGTTTGCGCCTGACTACCTTTTATCACGAAATTACAATCTCTAAAGACGGCGGTACTTTTTCCATAAGAGCTGGTGAAAGTCAAAAGTTTTAGCGATTATTAGGGAGAACTAGTCCGCGAAAATGCCTTATCTTTCACATAAAGTGATACATTTCGTCGGCCGTTTGGTGTAGTGTAGTGGTTCTAAAACGGACTACTATGCCGAGAGGTCCCGAGTTCAATTCCCAGCCGGGCAGAAATGGAAATGATGACTGTGTGTATTTAAAAAAGTATAGTATATCCGTTAAGCTAGCACCCATGCTTACTTTGGGGCTGGGTAGCGCTGTGTGAAATTGTCTAAAGATATTTATTTTTATTTATTTATTTAAATGAACAGAAATGAACCCACTAAAAATACTTAATGATATTCGAATTGCAACTCTACTAGTAAAGTATGTAGTTTCAACTCGAACCACTAATCCAAAAGGCCGTTCAATATACGGGACAAATTAAAGCTAGTATCTCTTTCGATGAACTTTACGAGCATCTTAAATGATACACGATATTAATTGCGGGACTATAAATTAACAGAAGCTATAACGTATGGCACTAGACGAGAGAATTTTCTTTTCAAGTTCACACAGCGGGTCTAGAATGTTCACGTTTGCAGAATAATAAATAAGTACTTATTCTAGCTAATAATACCAACGTTACAATAGGTATGTTAAATGCAAAGATATATAATAAAGATATTTAACATCTTCAATAACATTCATAACACGGATACAAAAAGAGTTAATCACAAAAAAAAATCATTTGGTCCTTCTTGGATTTGAATCTGCTCTGAAATTCACAAGCTACTTACTGCGGCAGATGTGTGTTTGTAAAGACAATAGCATCAGACTACAGTTTTATTACAAAATCATCTCTATTATTAAAATACATAAAGTACCACAGGGTTTAGCTTAAACTGCCGTCGCCTATACCTACATTTTAAGTAGCTCAGCTTCACAATTGTATCTCACATTTCAGAAATATTAAAGAGCCCAGAAAAAACATTTTTCTCTACTAATGTAACATTCAGGTTCGCGAGGTAGTCGGCTTTTATTATACCCACCTCTTCCCTCCAGTTGAATACGTAATGATTACGCGATTTGAGCACAATCGGTAAGAGCAGTAAGAAAACCGAAAGTAATAATAAGTTACCAAAATACATTTACTAGATAATTTTATTACATGAAAAGGAAAAGGTACACGTGCGGTAGTAAGCTATTTTTTTCCGTTATTTTCTGAACATCTGATGGCCGCATGGCAGAAAAGTTGCTGAGTACCTACTGACCGGATAACGTTGTGCAGGCAGGCCTCACACTCGGTGGACCGACGATCTGATGAAGATTTCAAGAAGCTCCTGGATATGGCCAGCGCTGAACCAATCGTTGGGCAAATTCTTGGAGGAGACTTTTATCCAGCACTGGACATCTTTTGATTAAAACCTACTTAGTCCAGTCAATAAAGCATTATAGATGGAAAACTGTAGAACACAATTTCTGACTTCAGGACTTTATTTAGACTCGTTAGGAGGTGAACATAGCAAAAGTCCCCGCCCTTAGCCCTTGAGCCGGCGGGGAGAGGGGGGTTTAAAGGTGCCTCTTTTCGGTTTTTCGCTTAATCCTCGGAAACTATGCGTCCTAGTGACATGACTACTTTGAACAAAAAAAAGCATATTCAATTTGCTACAGGTGAGATGGACAAGTTTTTCTATAAATTGTATAGTTTTCGCGGCATCTGCTCTAGAAGGTCTGTAATATTGGAAATTTTATTTTTGTCTTACATGTTCCCATCAGGAGAAAATCGACTAAATCAACATTGAGCAATCATTCTAGACATGCGGGAGCATGTTAAGCCTAGTTCCTGCGAGGGGACTGCACCGTGCGTATATTTAGACGAATCACTTTGAGCCACTTTTGACTCCTCATCACTCAAAAAGTACTGTGCATTAACACTTCAAATTTGGCTCATGTGTTGAGACTTGCAAGATATACATCAGTTTCAAATTTCATAAATATACCTCAAACGGTTCTTTAAATATTGACGTCCAAAAATCTACATGTCTGACCTATAGACCAAATTCTAACCACTTCCAGATGACCTCGAAGGTTCAAATTTGGCATCCAGAAAGGTAGTTATGTAAATACAAAGGAACAAATAAAAAACCAGTAAATTTTAACATTTCACATGTGATAGATAGATTTTAGTGCTCTAAATATCGATTTTTGAACGTCAATACCTAAATAACCGTTTGAGGTATATTTATGAAATTTGAAGCTAATGTATATCTTGCAAGTCTCAATACATGAGCCAAAGGACAATGTTCGTTCTCCATACATTGTTCGCCTAAGAACCAACAATTTTGACATATTACTACCCGAAAGCGAAATAATACGATTCTGTGTGTAAGAACAATGATTCCTGATGGACACTTGCCATAAAATTAATGATTAAGAATATTAAATCACAGCGATTTTATAATATGTCGTTTATGACAACATGGCGTCTAATGTATTGTGTGAATGTATGAACACCGATTCGCGAAAAATGTTTTGTATTGTCGTCACGCCGAGTCGCAGCCAAATAGTATAAAATAATAGAACAAGTTTTAGAAATACAACTCGGCATTCCACTTTTATAATATGCCCACATATTGCACGTAAATAAACAACATGAATCGTAGGTTGTTTCCACCCTTGTCATCTGACACATGAAATAAACTCCTATTGTATTATAGATATCGAAGCCGAATCGTATATAATAATAGAATGGGTTTTGGAGATCACTCGGGGTTCCACTTTTATAATTATACCTACATATTGCATAAAAATAACACGAATCATGAGTTTTCTTTTCACCATTTACATCTGACACGAGATAACAAACTCCTATCTCCATGACTACCGTCGTAGTCTATGCCAAAGACTACAATATTTTAAGCAAGAAGTTTCAAACCTTAGCGGCTACAGTAACCCCTGGGCCACATACATCATGATAACATTCGGTCGATACCGGAACGAAGTCTTGCGATTATGCAAAAAAGCATCGTATTCTAGTGCGGCTAATCACGTTCAACCGGGGTTTTAATTCGACTAAAGTCCTGACTAAAGACTAGAAGAAAATACGCCGCATTGCATGAGCACTTCGTGTTCGTTAAAGCGGCTTCAGATCTAGAGCCCACATAGTTTTCTTTCCAATAATATCCGCAAGTAGCGCTGCATGATCTTTACAACAAAAACGGCAATAGTTATTAAGGTGCCAAAATTATATGATTACTTTGGCACGGTATTATACACGTTCGAAGATTTGTCATTTTCATTCATTTCATCATCATCATCATCATTTCAGCCACAGGACGTCCACTACTGAACATAGGCCTCCCCCAATGACTTCCACATCGCACGGTTGGTAGCGGCCTGCATCCAGCGCCTTCCCGCTACCTTTATCAGGTCGTCGGTCCACCTTGTGGTGGGTTGACATTGCAGAATATGACTTTTGATAGGTTCATCATAGAATTCGGCGGGGATATCCTCACGGAGGAAGTTCGAAAAAGGGCGGAACAAGATCTTATAATAATGCAAGGCCGAAGCTGTAACGCGCGTGCTCCTACGTGTAATCCGGCGAGTATGCAATAAATAGTAATGTCTGGTAAATAGTGGTAATACGTATCGTTCGTTCGTTCGTTTCAGCCGAAAAGACGTCCACTGCTGGACAAAGGCCTCCCCCAAGGATTTCCACGAAGACCGATCCTGCACCGCTCGCATACAGGCACCTCCCGCGACCTTCACCAGATCGTCGGTCCACCTAGTGGGAGGCCTGCCCACGCTACGTCTTTCGGCTCGTGGTCGCCACTCAAGAACTTTCCTGCCCCAGCGGCCATCAGCTCTACGAGCTATGTGCCCCGCCCCGTCTATGTCTATATGCGCTACGATTACAGGGTATCATTTTGCATAGTCGCAAGACTTCACTCCGCTGCTGTCAAATCAATGTCGCATAATGTTATCGCAATGTGTGTGGCCCTTGGCCAAATCACAGAAGCCTATGCGAAGAAAGAGCACTTGAATGACAATGAAAATCAGGGTTACCATTTTGTAAGATCTCCTCACTATTGAGGGTAACAAAGTAACATTAATAATCTAGCCATTAATTACATTTATTACCTATACGAGAAAGTAAAGCAACATGCGGTTTTATTTTAATTTGTAAAATATTTGTAAAAGTTTGTTCTAAGTTTAGTTTTACAACAGTATTGCTGTTTCAGCTGTCACTGTGAAGCTTTGGGAAAATAAATAAATAGAAAAAATATTAACATAAATATTTATTTAAGTTTTTATGTTCATTATCATAATATAATGCCAATTTAAGTTACACTGTGTGACAGTCTTTGACACTAAACAAACTCTTCAGCTTAATAATACCTACCTACAGGGCGTTTTTATAGTTACTCTTGCTGATGAAACAAGAAGGGTTGATTCTACTACTGAAATACAACTACTTTTCTTACAGGACCAATATCAAATTCTCAAAAAAATTCACATCCTCGTGATGGTGATAATTTCTATGGAGAGGTTTTTTTTTATATTCGGTCTCTTGGGATAAGTTATTCCATTTGAGCAGTAGAATTAATCCTTTTTATTTGGTCACATATAAAAATAACACAAGTGTTTAGGAAAACTTCTTCTTTGGTATGGTATCACCACGGAGTTATAATGGCGGCAACTCTGTATCACTGACTTGTAACTTTCAAACAGTATGAATAATAAGGGCACCACATTGGTTTTCTTTCTGAAAAAAGGCTTTCACTTTTAGTACTAACCCTTTAGCACTATTTCATTGAAATAAAAATACAATAAACACACAGAAGACTGAAATTGAGTCAACTGACGTGACATTTATAATTTGTTGACATTATGACAGTTTGACAAGACTAGGGATTGAAAAAGTTTTAATTGATAAAGTAAAATGACAATTTATTAAAACAATTCACAAGGATATAATCGATTAAAAATATTTATAAAATGTTCTGATACTTGCCTGTAGCGATTATCCAATCCTGGTTTCTACTGAGAAACTACCTCGTGGCAAGATTTTAATAAAATAATAAAATCTTTATCTTCTCTTTCACAATCTATAAAAGTTCATTTGGTCTATTATTATACATGTGCTATGAATGAGGGTTTTCGCGATTGAAAAATCCGCGAGATGGCAATACGTAGACGCGAGGTCCAAATGCTGCATGATTGCTGGATTTTGACATATCTGTCAAAGTCATGTCAAAAATAACCAATCATGCAGCATTTGGACCTCACGTCTACGTATTGCCATCTGGCGGATTTTTCAATCGCAAAAACCCTCATTGGCATAGATTATGAGAGACTGGCAACTATACTAGGTTGATATATGTTTCTCTCACTTCAACTGACATTGGATTCAACATCGGATTCTGACACTTTTACAGTTATGATACCATGAATATCAGTTTATGGTCATAATTATTTTTATTTTATTTACGACCTTCGACCAGTTGGACACTTTAGATAGCTTCTTGTAATAGTGTTAATATCTTTTTAGCTTTTATAGCAAATCTAGTCTTCAAAGCAGTTTAATCGATTTATTTTATTTTCAAAATCGATATTTTATTGTCTATGATGGCCGCAGGAACATCACTATACATGGACTCCCAGCAATAAAGTACGGTAATGCCTCGTACAGATTTTATCGGCAAAAATTATGGAACTTGATAGGTTTTAGACCATGCCACGCACCAAAACGTCCGGAAGTTGTAATAGTATTATAGAATAAACGTTAAAAGACTTATTTATTTAATTTTTCAATGCTTAAGTGTCCATTAGAATGAATGGGTGCTTAATGTATTTAAAAAAATAGAAAATAATTATGATGGGTTAATGTTTTTGGGCGGTTTTTAGGCGGTTTCTGACAATGTCCTTTGAAGTGTTAATGCACAGTAGTTTTTGAATGATGAGGAGTCAAAAGTGGCTCTAATTGGTTCGTCTAAATATACACACGGTGCAGTCCCCTCCATGGAACTAGGCTTAACATGCTCCCGCATGTCTATTTGTGTTTGCTCAATGTTGATTTAGTCGATTTTCTCCTGAAAGGAACATGTAAGACAACAATAAAATTTCCAATTTTACAAACCTTCTAGAGCAGATGCCGCAAAAACTATACAAGATATAGAAAAACTTGACGGTCTTACCTGTAGCAAATTGAATAAGCTTTTTTCGGTTCATAGTAGTCATGTCACTAGGACGCATAGTTTCCGAGGATTAAGCGAAAAACCGAAAAGTGGTACCTTTAAACCCCCCTCTCCCCGCCGGCTCAAGGGCTAAGGGCGGGGACTTTTGCTATGTTCACCACCTAACTAGGCTAAATAAAGTCCCGAGGTCAGAAATTGTGTTCCACGGATTTCTCTCTACACCGTCGTTAAGGCATTCATTGACTGGACTAACTACCTACATAATAATTTGTACAAAAGAAAAATATTTGCTCTAGACTTTATGAAAATATGAATTATCCAGAGTTTTTATTATTAGTTTGTGAGTAATTAACTGTAATCGGATGGGACTGACTAATTGTTTTGTTCACAGAGTTGTCTCCGAACGAGGAAGCGCGGCAAGCTGTGATCCGTGAGCTAGTGACCACTGAAGCAGACTACATTCGGCATCTCATAGCCATCGTCGAGGTAAGTGTACCTACTTAAGCAGAAGTCAGATTTTCCTATTTTATTGTACACATCCCTATATGCCCCGTGGAAGGATTTGGTTCGTAAGAACAGAGAATTTAGTAGATCCAGTCGGCTAGTGTTGATATACATACATTGCATCCGAAAGACACGTAATTTATTTTTCGCTTTACATCACTAATTTAAAAAGCCTTTGAAATCACAATTAACCTATGACTGGGTATCACAGTACTACCACAGATTACTAATAAGTTACTATGCTACTACGTTCACGCTTGTGTCTCACCTTTTCCAACTTCAGAAAGAAGGTTGTATGGATTTTATTTAAAAAAATATTCATTTGACTTGGGTGTTACGTTCGTTCGTTGTGATGCCGAAAACACGAAAATAATAAAACCGCCGACGCCGTAAGATATGGATCTACGCACCCGAGTACACCACATAGATGTAAAATTACTAAATGTGGTGTAGCAGGGATTTCAACCCTGATCGTGATCAGGGCTGAAACCTTCGCACATACACAATGTAGATTGGTTTTTGCCTGTTTTTGCTCAGTCAATGTTGAATTTATCCTTTTAAAATCATAATTTACCTATCATAAGCGAAACACATTATAACGAAATCGATGGTAATTTTAAGCTCATGAACTACAAACTAGTTTTAAAGTTACTTCGCGAAATTTACTTCAACCTTCCCTAAAATTCAATATTATAAGCATACATTTGCATCCCATATGAAATAGCATATTTTCATTCTTTCAAATAATATACAAAATACCACCTATTAAATATAATTCAACCTATAAACTCACATAACTATACAGTTTATCGACCTTGTGAAATATGTTCGTGCTTGTCTTGATACATTATAATCTGCTATATGATGATCGAAAAACCTTTTTGCCCGTGAGGAGATTAACCTCTTACGGCTGTGTGAGGTTGCCTGAGTACTTTCCAAAGCGTAAACTCGTATATTAAGTAGGAACAGAAGTACCTAGCTAGCTAGAATTCTTACAAATGACTTACAAAATCGTGAGAGAAGCGTAAAGTTCAAGCAGTAAGTGGGTATCGAAATTAAATAAACACATGACATTAAACTATTAAAAGTTTTTGTTAGTCATGCTATTAGAAAAGTTTCTGTATGCTCACAGATGGTTATCGTCTTAGTGCTTCTGAGCCCTTAAAAGCTCTTGGGAAATTTAATGTTTGTGTTAAATCGTCCACTGCAGCTGTAGGTACCTATAATTCTTCACGATTTCTTCTACGTCCCATTTAAAACTCTTGAAAACTTTAACCTGTCAGTAATCAATCAATCAAAGTTTGTCTTGGCAAAAAATCCTTTCTGTACATTAAAAAATAGGACAATTTATCAAGCCTCATCATCAGGATAACATTTCAAGCACTAGTCTATTATTGCGCAGGCATATTTTCCGATTGGACGAGTTGAAACAGGATTATGCGAGCTTACGGCAAAAGGTTAATCCCCATATAACGAGGGCTATAGCGAGGTGGCCAGATCGATCACAATCTTCCCGGTTTCTTCAGCTCGCGAAGGTTAAGGGGACGAACGTTCAACTTTTGCAATAAAAGTCAAGTTTTTGGGGCCGCAATGGTTAACTGCTTTCAATTTCGATGTAGGTTCCGCAGTTAAGATAGCATTCGGATCAAGACGACCGCGACGAGAGACCACGACCCGAGACCGCGACAGGTAACCGGTCGCAGGTCGCAGGGCGACAGCTACTTACAAATCTTCGCGACACGAGTCGTGCGACCCATACGAAACTATACTGAGTTTCGTAAAGTTGCAGTTACTAAACTAAACGGTTGTATTCCATCCATCTGTAAACAATAAAAATAAGTAGGTACCTTTTCTAATAAAAATATGTATCATTTGAACTTACTTGTTTTATTCAATGCTTTTCCAATTTTTCCCAAATATTGTCTTTCACAGTATTATCTTTATAAGCTTGAAGTCTCGTATCGAATAAAGGTGCGTTTTTACTTACTAATTCTATTAAAATTTCGTCTTCGTGCGAAGAAAACACGGCCATTTTGCATCTGTCGCGTCACGGCACTGCCTTGTGAGCGACCGAGTCGCGCGACGCAAGTAGCCGGCAGGCCACGCCCACACGTCGCGCGACTCGGTTGCTTGCATCCGTCAGCACTTCCTATTAACTCATATAAAGCAGTGGGCCGCGGTCGCCGGTCGCGGTCTCGAGTCGCGGTCTCGCGTCGCGGTCGCTTTGATCCGAATGCTACCTTTAGTCATGCATTTAATATGTGCGTATGCGTGTGTTAGAAAAGCTGACTAGGCGCCACCAACACCATAGCTGCCATAGGTATTCTAAATATTATAAAATAGGCCAAGTTTTCTATTTAATATGCTCTCTCTCGTTCTCCTGGTAAATGTCCACTTTTGCTAAAGGCCTATTTAAAATTTAAAGGAAAATGAAAGGCATTAAATCATTTATTCAATAAATCTTACACATTCCTTCAATGCTTCCCTGTTTCCATTTTGACTAGCCTTTTAAATATTTTTCTCTTCAGCATCAGACTCTCTCTCTCTTTCAGCCTTTTATGTAAGGTTCGTTAACTAATAATGTCAGATTTTTTGAGACGTTAGAGCTTTATGTTACTTTGTACACTCTTGTCATTTACAACACCAATCAAGTTTGGTAATTGGTAAGCTGCACAAAACTGTTTTGTTCAGGCCATGTAATCGATTCAATGCTCGCGGCCACAAATTGCAGCCATACAGGTCTCGCTTGGTAGTTCGCAGTTATGCAATCCTCGGTACAATGAAGACATGACCAGAACTTGCCAGTCGAATTTTATCCTTATCATACTCCAATTTAAGACCAGTACTAGCAATCGCCGTACAGAATAGAATGAAATATCAAACATCCATAGTTCCAAAACTTCTAAACCGTAGTTCATCAACTATATCGCTCTCACACAACATGAGTGAGAGAGACGGCAAGATTAGGGAAACACGGAAATGTTCTTGCACAGTAGGTCATCTGACTGACCTCTTTATCGCAAAGGTAATGCGATACCATAACTGCCGTGGGGGCGGCAATAGGCCACCGCTGGCTCCTGAAGCTTTCCCCACTTTAGAAATATTCGGGTAAAAAACGCATGTCAAAAACTGTCTCACTTTTTCACTAAAATAGCTATTACGATCTTTTTAAGTGATTTTATACTTGTGTGGCTTTTTGGACTTTGAATCTTATTTTGAATGTTGTTCTATCGAGGTACTGAGTTATAAATATGTAGGTGTGGAACCGAGGTTACAACACGAATGTCAATTGAAATAACCTCTTGCTTAAAATAACACATGCACGATTAACAAACATTTTGGGGTTTCTAAAATACGAGTCGTACGTCGTACCAGTTGTACCAATATGGCACCACTTTGGTGTCTTTGGTAATAAGAAGGTAGAATTTTGTTTTCATCTTTGACGACTTTTATCAAACCTATTTAGTATTTTACTTATTTAATTTCAGTGGCAACTCCTTCAGCAAAACGTACTACGTTATGAATTTAAAGTACCGGTCCGGCATAATACTTACCGTCCACTGATATTTAATGCATACCTACTCGTATACTCGTGCTAATGCTTTGCTCGACCGCGTCTCTGCTGCGTACATAACGTGGTTGATTGTAAATGCGCTTAATGAAATAGATAATTAGGTTTACCTAAAACCAAATTGTTCGTCGCGCTGTTTGCACCCCTGCCTGGAGCGGTTTTAATTTGCACTTTTAGCAAACGCGAGTTCGCATGGTTGGCCTCAGCGGCAGGCCCAAAGTTAGTATAAAAAGCATCTAAAATGTAGGTATATGACCCATTGTTTTGTCTGATAAAAAATATCACATAGGTAGGTCTATGTTACCTCTCAACGATAACTTTAACCCCCTTATTAATTTTTATCATTTGGCTTTTTAACAACGTATACATACACTATCACAATTTTATTATACAATACATTAAAGCTATAGCTATAAATGCCCCATCACATAAAAGATACATACGGAAAAGAACCCTGTCATAATTACTGTCTCAACGGTAATATCATGAAAATAACTTCATTTGAATTAGTTCGTCGTTAAAAAGTTTGAAAAAGTGAAAAATACTCGACACATATTTTTCACTTTTTCAAACTAATGAAAATTGAAAGAGATAAGACGTGCCAAAGCTCAAAAAAAGCCCGTGACGTCAAGGCGTGCTTAAAAGTGTAGCGCTTTGTGTCGTCACGCGATACTTCATCGTAACTTCGTATTACCTACTTGTTTGATTGACAATTAAAAATAATAGTCCAGTAGAATTAGCTTTTAAATCGGAAATAATTCCTACAAAAGATTTTATTGTTTTAATGGCTTCATTGGTTGCCCATTAAGACTCTCCTAAGTTTTCGACTTCGACGGAGTTGTGCTTAAGTGGTGGGGGCCCCCGAAAGGGGCATTTTTTCGGTTTTCCGGTTATACCACGTAAAGGACTTACCCTATCAAAAAGTGGTCTTCATGACGGTTGAAGGGCACTTAATCCTGCATTGAATAAGACCAAATTCATATGTTTTGGACAAACCGTTCTCGCGCTAAAGTTCGGCAAAGTAGAAAATATACGTATAATTAATGACCCTCTCCACGTCCAATGGTTTGTTACCCACAGGCTTCCAAGTCTTGAAAAGGGCTACCTCAACCAGTGTAACCCTATCAAGGCTTACGAGCTTGATGCGCCTATCCTTGTTCGTCCCAGCCGTTCCTTAACTGCGGTTGCTGCACCTCTTCCTGGCACTCACCTGAACGACTATGTGTTATCTACTGTGGCTGCCCCTCTTCCTTGTGTCCTCCTGCATGACTACGTTGCCTAGCCGTATGCCTGGTCTAAGGTTCGACGCCAAAAATCAACAACAACAAGTTCATATTAAAACGCTGAAGAGTTTTTTGTTTGTTTGTTTGAACGCGCTAATCTTAAGAATTACTAGTTTGATTGAAATCATTATTTTTGTGTTGAATAGCTCATACATTGAGGAAGGCTATAGGATATATACAATCACTCTACGACTAATAGAGGCGAAGCAGTAAAGAAAAATGTTGCAAGCACGGGAAATAGTATTTAAACTATTTTCACTCGTACGAAGTTGATTTTGTGGCGTCGAACCTTGGACCAGGCATATGGCTAAGCAATGAAATCGTACAGGAGGGTACAAGGAAGAGGGGCAGCCACATTAGGTAACACAGAGTCGTTCAGGAGAGTGCCAGGAAGAGGTGCAGCAACCGCAGTTAAGGAACGGCTGGGACGAACAAGGATAAGCGAATCAAACTCGTGAGCCTTGTTAGGGTTACACTGGTTAAGGCGACCCTTTACAAGGCTTGGAAGCATGTGGGTAACAAGCCATTGGACGTGGAGAGGGTCATTAATTATACGTATATTTTCTACTTTGCCGAACTTTAGAGCGAGAACGGTTTGTCCAAAACATATGAATTTGGTCTTATTCAATGCAGGATTAAGTGCCCTTTAACCGTCATGAAGACCACTTTTCGATAGGGTAAGTCCTTTACGCGGTATAACCGGAAAACCGAAAAAACGCCCCTTTCGGGGGCCCCCACCACTTAAGCACAACTCCGTCGAAGTCGAAAACTTAGGAGAGTCTTAATGGGCAACCAATGAAGCCATTAAAGCAAAAAAATCTTTTGTAGGAATTATTTCCGATTTAATCAATTTTTGTGTTTAATTCTACTGGCCTATAAACGTGCCCAATATTTTTTGAAAAAGTAGCCTCCATAGTAAAAGAAAGTTCTTCCGCCGTCCGCGATCCAGTGCGGTCAGCTTATTTTTGTTTGGTAGCCGTCAATGACACAGGAGTAATATTTTGAAAGAATATTTTTATTTAGACCAAACATCCTTAGACTTACAACATACAATATTTCAATGCATTCGCTAAATTTCGATTTGCAGGCAAACTTTTAGCCTAGGCGCAGACCACCGACTTTTTGTCGGCCGATAGTTGGGTCGGGATGTTATACATATTTGGTATCAGCCAATTTTTCATACAAATTAAAATACTTTGATTTACTTTACTAAATATTACCATCTCTTATTTTATCAAAGACCTTCACCCCCATTTAATCTGTAGTCTAGGACCTAGGTAAATAGACATATCAATCTGATGCTCGTAGATAGCGTCGGGTACTCGGCCTCCATTATTACTTACCACGTTTAAATTTTTTATTGAAAATTTTCCTAGATGCTAATCTTGTTAATTGAAACGTAAATGAAGTTGCCTTTTTGAAGTATTTTTCTTTTTTATACCCTTTTATTTTTTATTCCCCTTTTAGAGGTACTAATTACTAATGTTTCGCCTTATGAAGTTCGATTTTTTCAAGTTATTTATTTATTACTTAATTAATTACTTTGTGCCTACGCATAATGTCTGCCATCTGCCTAAAAAGCTTGTGTAGTTCGCTACAATGAACGGAACTTAAATTAAGGATAGTTTTCGTTCACCGCATTGCCTTGTACAAAGTTTGCAGGCAAACTTGGTTATTGAAACATCCCTTTATTATTTTCTGGATCACTTTGATGTAAAGCTACAGCCGTATTTCAAGTTACCTACTAAAACCTCCGCTAGTAAAACCTCTTCAGGCCGCGATTGGCGGGAAGGCTGAGGATCAAATCAAATCAAATTTAAATTAAAGTATTTATTAGTATCTAAGCCCTTATCAGGGCACTCATACATGCCCCAAATTACTTACCCTACCACCAATTCGGGACTACACAAGCGCTGGTGCTGAGAAGAAGTGGCGAACGAACCGGTGTAAACTGACAGAAGTTGTATATCTAAGTGGGTTCTGCTGACTTACATACTTTACCAGAAAAAGGTGGAAATCATGATGATGATGCTATTACAACTCGCCTTCTTCATGTTCATTAAGAACATGGACAACCATGCTAAGTGAGACAGCCTCATATGCCTTCTATAATATTCAGTTCTGAAGCAATAGACGCTTCTGTTTTACTGCTAAGCTTAGCTAAGTTCTTTGCTTTAGTTTTGAACGAATCTCGCCAATTTGCGAAAAATACGAGCAATGGACGTCATTCGGCTGAAACGAACGAACTAGTGTAGTCCAAGTCTAAGTCTAATACTTAGTGTAGTCTAAGCCTTACTGACCAAGCCCGCAGGACCACAGCCGGGTCAGTGACTCAGCCAAGTCTATCAGTCTTCGTCGCTATGGTACTTAGCTTAGTGATAAGATCTCTTCGAACGAAGCTAAATTTATGTTTACTATCGATTTTCACGAAATACTACAATTCACAATGACCGACCGAAGAGTGTTTAGGGTGTAACTTTTTGTGTACTGACTTACATAAAATACTTAGATGATGCAAGTTACAGAATCTACTTTATTTTTGCTAATTAATAAACTTGCTTATTTATAAAGGACAGATTTAGGTAGCGGAAAATACCTACTGACTCTATTAGGTACTTATTGAATTATGTGAAAACAACGACTTACTTATAGCGAGATGGAGGATGATTTCTACAAAACAATGGTCTCACAGTATGTTGCTTTGAGCTGGGCCTTCTTACTCAAAGAAAGCAATTAGCGCCAACTTGCAAAGTAGCGTGAATCACAAAGATCGTCATCATTGTTTTATTAATTAATACCTGAATAGCTCCGAAGAATCGTAAATACAGGTATACCTGGGTATTTCTCATCGCCACGGTTCTCATCGTCACCTTCGTGGCGAATTTTATTTCTAACTTATTTCAACTTTTTGTAAACAAAAATTGTAGCGCTTGATGTGAAGATTGTATTCTCAGTAAATCAGTCAAATAGTGAGTCTCGTTTGGAAGCTTTAACGTTTTGAATTTTTTGATGCCACGAAAGTGATTCTGTACTTCACAGCAATAATTTTTTCAAACTTTACTACTGTAATTGACTCTTAAGTGTTTATAAAACATATATTTTGTCTTATTTTCATAGATAAATAGCAATAACATAATAATATAATTAGGTACCTACTTTAATACAAGATAAAATTTTACCGATTACGTCACCTACTAAGTTACAAGATTCTTCGCAATTGGTTTTAAGGGTGACACTGGTGTAGGGCTTCCAATCCCGCAATACCGAGATCTCGGTATTCCGGGATCCCGCATCATTTTTTAGTCCCGCGTGCTGCGGGATTACGGGTGCGGGATCCCGCGGGATTTGCGGGACTGTAAAGATACATGCGCACGACCATTCGCGACCGAAGACACGAAGATGCGACTCTGATTACCGCTGAGGTTACGCTAAAATTCATGATTAAAAAGCTGGAAGACGATAATTCAGCGTTGGCTTCAGAACTAGCTTTATACAACTTTTGCAATGCACTTTTAATGTACCTTCAAAATCCGTGTAATTACTGTGCGTCAAATGACGATGAAACATTCTGTCTTCCATCGAAAAATTTACTTTGAAAACAAATTAAAGAATCCGTCATGAGAATGAAGTTCAGAATTTTATATTCACCTGAGACAGAGAGCAATGACCAGAAAGGTCTTCTTCAAGGGACAAACAACTGTGAAGTTTCGCCATCTGATCCTAATCTTACAAGAGGAGTTGGAGTTAACTATATCATCAGCATGTAACGTAATTTACCCGTCACCATCTCGAGCTAACAGTCTCGAATTGATCATAAAAAAAGAAATTACTCTTTATGAGTCCGGCGGGTCAATGGGGAAATATCTCACATTTACATATAATTCTTTAAAAGGAATACCACCGACTAGTGTGGAAGCCGAAAGAGCCTACTCTGCTGCTGGCTAGATTGCCTCTAAAATACGCTGCAGTTTGGCAGACGACACTTTAGACATGCTATGTTTTCTTCGCAAACATTTCAAATTGAATGATAAAAAAAATATGAATGAAACTAAACAATTCTTTATCATTCAGCTGAAACTGTTTTTTCTATTGTACTTAATTGTATTTTTATATTTGCTCTCAGTAATTGAAGTGTAATTTGATTGATCTCATTTAACGTTAATTAAAGTGAAATTACGTTGATTTAATTTGATTAATGCATTGTTTTATTGGCTCACATAATATTTTTCATAATTATATGCGGGATCCCGCTAATACCGGGATCCCGCGGGATTTGAATTCCAACTCCCGCCAATACCGGGATCGAGCATGGGGTGCGGGATTGGAAGCCCTACACTGGTGGCATTCTGAAATGCTAAAGAAGCAAAAAACGGATTATCAGTACCTCAATAAAAAGAACTCTAACTGATTATCAGTCCCTCAATAAAAATATATTTTTTATTTAGGCCAGAGGGCGTCATAATTTTTGTTGTACAACTTTTAACTCAAACTTCAGATTAAATTTATCTTACAAACAGATACACAGTCACATATACAGACATACATACAGTCATACAGACAGACAACAAAAATACGATTCCCTTATTTATTTATTGATGTACTGATCTCTACTTACCTACCACGTATAATTTATTACTTAAAATATTGTAAAAACATAAACACCAGTCACTATATTTTAAAATAAACCAAAGCAAGAAATCACTTTCGTGGCCTAAAATCACCTTCGTGTATAAAACACCACGAAGGTGATGCCACGAAGGTGACGAAAATTTTAGTTTTTTATGAATTATCCTTAAATTTGAATTTAACGGTTCAAGTCGAATACTACACAAATAAGTCTAACATGTTAAGTTTTCAATGGCAAATTTTCAATTAAATTGTTTAAATTTTAGAGGTAGAAAATATTGTTCAAGCAAGCGACGGTATGTCTATGGATAATCACAAAAAGTTACGTATTTTTTTCGCGGAGCGACGATCGACCTATCTCGCCTCCCCAATGGTCGAAGCGCGACTGACGTTAACCGAATAGAACGCTGTGATTGGTTGCTGGTGTTCGGTTTAACGGCAATCTTGTATTATTACTCAAAATTTTAGGTACCTAAAATCGTGTGACCAACGTATTTCGCTTTCTCAATTCAAAATAATTATAAGAAGATATTTTTTTGACTATTGTGTGGAAAGTATATTTAATTACGATGATTTTAGTATATGCTACACACAAATTGACTGAAAATTGTGAATGCAATAACCAAATGTTTCATTGCAACCGAAGGTGTGACACGATGAGAACGCGAAAAATGACCCCGTTTTTTATCGTTTCATGTGATTTTTTCGTATTACTTTTGCTTCTATTGCGATAAAATTTATTTTGTATGTAGCTAAATAGATATTTTATCATCTGATTTCAAAGTTATTGTTCTAACTTATACCGTTTATGAACTATTATTGTGTGACCATCAAATTTGAGTGTAAATGAGAAGTACCCACCTACTTACTGTATTAGTATAGTATGATCTGTATACCTGATATGGGTCAACGCCCAAACGAATCCAAGTAAAGTTGATTGCGGTGTTATAGTGTGTCGGTTATTTAGGTTTATTTTTGGAAATCGCTTAAAGACTAGCCGTAACTGTTTAAAAAGTTGGATAATTCATGCCGTCATGGTGTTTAGGCTGGTATCACACTGCCACACGACTCACTTCAGAGCGAAGAGCTGCGTTTATAAACTTTGTCCTGTCTGGTATTAATTACACAGTAAATGATTATTTGTATCAGGTATCAGGTGCTTTGGTTTATTGGTATCTTAAGCCGAGTCTCCAGCGCGTATTTTGTCCTATACAAAATATGTCAGTATTTAACATTTTTGTAGGCAATTTTGTTGAATGTTAGAAGACTGGAGACCTGGAAACATAGGCAAGCGTCTACACCTGATGCCATAGATATGCAGTGCTGTTTATTATGAACAGTTTACAATCTTCCTTCCACTCTACCTGCCTCCCGGCATAAGAATTTTAGGAGAGCGTGTATAGATCGTTTCATCCACGAAGACGCGCCCCACCATTCTTCCGCTAATGTTTGAGTGTTATCGGTACACGCTAATTTTCTCTTATCATTTCTCTTGTAGAAATTGTTTAATCTATTAGTATTTTAAAATGTTCTCGCCTTTGCTAGCTATACTTGCTCAAATCCGTGGTGGTGGGGGCCCGGTGACCTGTAACACAGGTATTCATTTACCTAGCTCAGGCTCCGGTCTCACACACTCATTAATGAGTTTTCTTTAATGTATTGTATCCTGTATTTTTGTGTGAGAAATAAATAAATCATTATTATTATTATAGTTTTTAGTTTACACTTAAGTGTCTCAGCTTTAAGCCGGTATTTCAGGAATGTTATTATTAATTATCCATGAGTGCACACGCACACTACGATAATGACGCTCGGATTTCTCGGATCAAACTCCCCGCACCCCCGCGCTTCCCCCGACCAAAAATTGGTGGGGCGCGTCTTCGTGGATGAAACGATCTTAGGTATAGCTACTGTATCGAAGCTCTTTTTCTCTTGCGCCACTTCTCTCGGATACGATTGCAATTGGTTAGACAGATGAGTCAGTTCATCGAGGTCGCGTGTAGTGTGATAGCCGCTTTACACTCATTTCGTGGAAACCTGAGGTCAACACGGTTCGATTGAAATAAAGTGCTGTCTTCTAATATTTAGGTATTAAATGTTTATAAAACCATGCAACCGAAAATACTTCTTTACTAATCCAGTTGTACATACCTACCTTTCAAAATGTTTGTGACCCAGTCTCGTAATAAATTTATTATTGATTTCAAATCAAATGTAAATCGAATTTCATAGTAGTTATGTTACGAAAATGAGACAGCTTTTCAGCCAGGTAGCTTTGTCCAGCTTCCAGCTTTGCCAGGTCCAAAAACTCAAAAGCCGGACTCTTTGCTAATTTGGCCATAAAAGCCTTTTTTTCCATATCACGGGGGGGGGGGGGGAGTACCTATTATCAACTATCATGTCCGGCTAAAGCCAGACACCTGGCAACCCTAGGGGGGGCATAAGCGTTTATTCGGCAACGCACTAAAATTTATTCCTTATTCCGCACAGGTGTTTATTGCTGCGGCGCACGCGCTACAGGACAGCGGCAAACTCCTCGACGTGGATACTGAGAAGCTGTTCTCCAACATCCCTGACGTGCTGAACGCCAGCCTCTACTTCTGGGAGTACACCATCTATCCCATGCTGTTGGAATCCTTCGAGAACAAGACGCCGTAAGTATCCTATAAGGCTATGGTCTCGGCGTACAGCCTCAACGTCAAACGTTCCCATCGACGTCCATAGATGTCCATATGCCGACGTCAACTAACTCTGAAAGAGACTACAATAGATTACTATAGTAAGCATTACGACGCGGCCTACGGCGTTTATAGGAGACCACATCCTGAGTAACCAATACTTCATCATGATCAGAACACAACCCTTTAAGTTTTACTAGAGGCAATTGAATTAATTTAATTTTAGAGGATTTTTTACACTCCCTAGCGGTTTCATACTAAAAAAAGCAAAGTGTTACTTATCTGTGCCCAACTTTACACCATTTTAATCAAATATATCGGACTTAACATTTATTTTATGTGCAAAAATGATTTAGACTGAAGATTCCACTTTGTTCTTAAAATAAATCATGTTCTTACGGGAGTAATAAAATAATTCCTTATACTTATTTGCAATAAATGGAAGTTCAACGGAACGATAATCGTTAAAATAATGGTACCACCATTTACGAGGCTTTCCTTTTTAGAATCTTTTAGGTTTTTTTTTCGGACTGACAATGCTGATAGCCGTGAGCGGCTTTAGAATCTTTCAGGATCAACGATTTTGTGACTTTAGAATGAAACAAATGCCTAGAGGGTACTCTCATAGGTACTCTGCACCAATGAAAATCTAGCACTTATAATACGAGTATGTAAATTAGCGGCCGCCCGCGACTTCGTACGCGTGGATTTTACCCCCTTATAGGTGGAGTTTCGTAGAATCTGTTAGTGAGCACCTACGTTCTAAAAGGAACCCATGCAAAAGAGACTCCTAGCTTATGTAGTTTCAAGATTTCGTGATGAGTGAGTCAGTCAGTGACCTTTCGCTTTTATATAGATAAATAGATACAAGTGTCAGACTGTCAGTCTTTCAATGGCACTTTCGAAGATGTAACATACTTATAGTCTTGAACGTTACCAGCTTTTGGAATGCAAAATGCACAAAGATATTTGAACGCGGGAAGAATGATTTCTCTCAAATACCTACCTATTCACAAGATTAATACATGTTTGAATGCCACAGAATTGATTACCTACTCCTGTTTCTAGTCTTTAATTTAATCGATTAATTAGGACATGAGAATAAAAATAATTAATATACTACCTTTTTCAAAATATGTAAAGCACTCAGATTAATTGAGACTGCACAAATTACTACATTGGCAAAATTAATTGGAGTGAATTTTTTACACATGGCTTGATAGCAGGTAAAATATTCATATATTTAACCTGATTCTGTTAGGCAATTTGTACCACCATATTAATTTAGCTTGAGCTACCAGACCGGAGCAATTATTTCGTTATCACACAAATTCATTTTGTGTAAAGCGATTAACAGTTAAAATTTTGTTGCAGTTTCAACACCGAACTGATGTCGGCTGGATTTTGCCGTTTCCGCGACCTGTTCCAACCGTACGAGAAGTTCGTCATCGAGCAAACTAAAGCGCTGGATTATCTCCGCTCCCTATCAACTAATGCTGATTTCATGACCTACCTCACCTGGTGTCATGGCCACAAGTCTTGCAATAGGTAACCACTAGTTATAAACTATGTTAATATACCAAATAAACCTTTAAACATACAAACAACTAGGTATTACGACTTATGGACGTGCATAATCTGAAGCAGAACTAGAGTACGTCTACACTGAAGGTGTTCAGCTCAGTCATATGCCTGGCACATCAGGCAGACTATAGTAGTAACGTATTAAGTTCAAATCAAATCAAAAATATTTTATTAAATTTTGACCACTGCAGCACTGGTGGGCCACCAGTGCTGCAGGTGGCACTTATGAATGAACGTCAAATATAGTAAAAAAGTAGCCCTTAAGGGGCACTTTACATGTCTCCTTATCTTTTGTGCCCTGCTAGCCTACTATAGCGATCAATTTAATATTAGCCTATTGTTAAAAACTGTCAATAAGTTATTCAATAAAGAATTTATTTATTTATTATTTATTGGCAATTTACAGCTAAAATACATAGTCTGATGTGCTGTTGCTGTTCCGTTTTACGTAGGTGTGAGAACTTTTTAATTAACTTATACAACGTGTCCCAATATTCAAGGATAAGCCGGCGCCGCAGGATGGACATAGTCATGACTACTTCAGGAAAAATAAGAAAAAAAATCTATCTCAATTATTTTTTAAGTTACACAATAAATTAAAAATTCGTCGAAAATTTACACCCCTTATGATATTTTACATTACCACGACTACAATTTTTCTAATACTTCTGTTTTTTTGTTTGTATCGGCAACTTAAGTAGTGCTGCTGTCCACTCCAATTCTTAAAACCCCCAGAATCCTTGCAGTTTTTACACAAAAGTTAATCAAAATATGATATTTCCTTAAAATTTTGAACGATTTTTACTTTCACTCCACTTTGACTCGTCGTTTGGTAAAAAAACAGTATGAAAACTACTGCGGCAAGTTTATTATAAAGTTGACGCAACTATCCAAGATTCCAAAATGGTATAATACCTACTCTAAGAAAACTAGTCACAAAAAGATATGCGTACCATTTTTACAAGCACTTCGCTTGTTAGTAGTGTGGGATAAATCTTGCAACTTTCTCCTCAACCAATTGAGCTGAAATTTGGTATACTTATGTAAGTACGATGACAATGCAAAATTATGGTATCATTGAGCTGGATGGAGTCTGGAGGTGGCCATAGGAACTCCTAAATGAAACGGCGGAATTGCATCTAGTTTAGGTTCGTTAGATTTGTCTTTTCAAGCACTTTGGTGCTAGATGATGTCCAGGATCCTGATGATGAAGTCAAGAGGTGGCCAGGAGCTGGCCATAGGAACTCCTAAACGAAATAGTGGAAGCTTATCGAGTTTGGGTTCGTTGGGTTTGTCTTCTCGGGCAATTGGGCCATGAGATTGAGAAACTACTAAAAAGTTTAAAATAAAGTTATAATCGCGCATGGAATTTATTCCTCTTTTTTTCTGTGTGCGCTACAAACTTTCGAAATTATTTGAACCTTGCATACAATTATTTTTATCGTTAAATTCTTTCGTAAAATTTCGCATTAATGCTTGTTTTTAAAAAAGTTTTTTTTTTATTATAACTTTATTTTACACTTTTTAGTTGTTTCTCAATCTTATGGTCCAAGTGCTCGGGAAGTCAAATCTAACGAACCCAAACTCGATAATCTTTCGCCATTTCGATTAGGAGTTCCTTTGGCCAGCTCCTGGCCACCTCTTGACTTCGTCATCAGGACCCTGGACATCATCTAGCACTAAAGTGCTCGAAAAGATATCCAACGAACCCAAACTAGACGCGATTCCGCCGTTTCGTTTAGAAGTTCCTATGGCCACCTCCAGACTCCATCCAGCTCAATGATACCATAATATTGCAATGTCATCGTACTAACATAAGTATACCAAATTTCAGCTCAATTGGTTGAGGAGAACTGGTTTTAAATTTAATTGCAAGATTTATCCCATACTAACTAACAAGCGAAGTGCTTGTAAAAATGGTACGCATATCTTTATTGCGACTAATTTTCTTAGAGTATTATACCATTTTGGAATCTTGGATAGTTGCGGCAACTTTATAAAAAACTTGCCGCAGTAGTGTTCATACTGTTTTATTACAAAACGACGAGTCAAAGTGGAGTGAAAGTAAAAATCGTTCAAAATTTTAAGGAAATATCATATTTTGATTAACTTTTGTGTAAAAACTGCAAGGATTCTGAGGGTTTTAAGAATTGGAGAGGACAGCAGCACTACTTAAGTTGCCGATACAAACAAAAAAACAGAAGTATTTGAAAAATTGTAGTCGTGGTAATGTAAAATATCATAAGGGGTGTAAATTTTCGACGAATTTCATAATTTATTGTGTAACTTAAAAAATAATTGAGATAGATTTTTTTTCTTATTTTTCCTAAAGTAGTCATGGCTATGTCCATCCTGCGGCGCCGGCTTATCCTTGAATTTTGGGACACGTTGTATAAGTAGGACAGCTACCGTCTGTCTTCTGTCTTCTGCCTTCAGCTACACATCGGAAGATCAAATCAAATCTTGACGGTAGGTGTGTGCGTCATTTAAATGTCACTTTTTCAACAGGCTGCAGCTCTCTGACATCATCATTAAGCCCATGCAGCGCCTCACCAAGTACAGCCTGATCCTCAGGAGGATCATTACCCACACCGACACCGAACCTGAACGCACCAACCTTATTGCGATGGTGAGTTTAATGCTAACTTCTTCTTCTTTAAGGACACATGAATTCTTTAAGGACGGTAGGACATAAAGCTCATAGCAGACTTATCAACTCGGAAAGGAATCAACACCGTATCGCCTTTCGCAGGCTGTCATCGCCTTTCATCATCATCATCATCATCATCATTTCAGCCATAGGACGTCCACTGCTGAACATAGGCCTCCCCCAATGACTTCCACATCGCACGGTTGGTGGTGGCCTGCATCCAGCGCCTTCCTGCTACCTTTATCAGGTCGTCGGTCCACCTTGTGGGTGGACGTCCCACGTCCTTACCTTCACTTCACAGGAACTTTATGATTCACCAACATTCTAACCTATATTTGGAGTATACGCTGACAAACTTTCAGCTTTTATAAAATGACGTAGAACTGGCGTTCACTAGCTCTTAGTCTATCTGCTATTAGTTTTAGCCTTAACTGAACCTCTTCTGTGAACTTTGGCAGAAATATTTCTAAGTACAACAACTATGGTGTTACTGATAGGCGTCTAACTTGTTTAATCAGAAGGATCAATGAGGCCTCTAACTACTGACCATTATTAGGTTGATTCAAGCTTACAATCCTAAACAAACTCTTATTGGAGCAAAATCTCCGAGTGATATACGTAAGTCTGACTAAAGCTGTAGACACGGTAATACTATCATATATTACCGTGCTGTAGGTACGTGCTGTGTTGATCGTGACGCATCTGTGTGCTTACCATGAGTTTACGTTAGGTGTGCTCGCTAGCGAGTACGTCAAAAAAATCTATGAAGATTTTATTTCTTGAAAGTAGCCACTAGGGGCGCTGCACAATATGTCATACGTTTAATGTCATTTTTTTACGCAGTCGCTAGCGAGCACCCCTAACGTAAACTCATGGTAAGCACACTGAGCGGAATCGGTTATACGCTTGTGTTGTGTCGTGTCGTAATGGTCACAACAGAATACGTCAGACAAATATAAATCTGACTTTACTGTCTTACCATTTGATCAGACTAGGTATGTTAAGGATATGTAGTTTCGGTTATGGCCTACGGTTAGGGATATAGCATAATATTATACCGGTTTCGGTTACGGTTACGGATATTTTTTTATTTTGGATATCTGAAAGTTTCGGTTACGGTTACGGATATCTGTGCTTTAAAATGCAATTTGAAATAGTTGTCCAACACGGTTTATTCATGGCCGCACACTTTACATCGAATAAAAAGTAATAAAAAAATAAAAATTTATACTAGATGGCATTATTACTAAGGTAAATCAGTCTGTTATGCCTAATATAATGCTATACAAAACAAACAATTGAAACTATCCGAAATTTTTGAATCGGTTAGGTACGGTTTCGGATATTTTTTTATTTCGGATATACGAAAGTTTTGGTTACGGTTACGGATATCCATAACATCCCTGGATCAGACCGATATTCTTAAGAACTATCATCTACGAACGGAGAGGTAGGTACACAGTCGAGATCATAAAAATATTGGCAGTGCCAATATCTCTATATTAATAATTTCGTCAAGGGGTACGGTAGACTGGATCGAAACCTTATATGAATAACAAAGCATAAAAAAATATCGATTTTGAGTCGACAACATATATCCGCAAAATTCGGATAATGGAGAATTTCGTTAAATTCCGATGGCACTGACAAACAAACCGCTGTCGCCATCTTTAGTAGTTCACCATCCACTCACAATGCGATCAGCGCCAAAACCTTATATAAACCATAAACTATTTGCGGGTTGTCATCGATCCATAAATAAATGGAGATCAGTGCGTTTCTCGATTTTTATGATATACTCTTTGTTATGTGTTTTTTCTTTAAACCTGGTATTGGCCGATTCAACCACAGAAAAAGAATATTAGCCATAACCATAAAAGTTGAAGTTCAAATGTCAGTGTCATTTAGTTTCGCACAGTGATAAATTCCAGTGACATCAAGTGACATTAAATTTTTGTAATGGCAAAATATTTGTAAGAAACTGCAAACAAATGCAAATGTGCAGTCGATGTGTGGAATGCGACAACATTATACTCGGTAAGCGGCTTAATTATTTTTTTTTATTTAACCCGACAAATAATAATAAATGACCACATGCATAGCCTGTGTTGAGTTGTTATCAACATACACTCAGCGGCACGGAATTTGGCCCAAGCCTAAACAACCAGATATGAGGCCAAATAGGTGTTGTATACCTAAGTTTCGTGTGACATGTTAACAGAACATTTGTTTTTGTTAATTTAAGAGGTAGATTTATAAAAAAAATGCGTCTGTTTAACTTTTTTGACTCAAGAAACGCATTTCGTTGTTGGAGCGTAAAGAGTACGGGTAAGTTTAAATTCGATATTAAATGTTGTAAGGGTTTGGCGTTTTGTTTTTTGTTTTTAAATTAATCTTAGGGTTATTCTCGTTTCCATAATTTGACAATAATGCCCATTACTCCAGCTCAAGTTGCTCAAATAGTGTTGCTTAGAAGTCAAGGGCGTATGCAGCGGGAGATGGCTGAAACTTTCAATTTATGGCGTACAAACTTAAGATACACGTTAAAAAGGCATGACCATACCGCCTTTTACACAAGAAGACCAAGAAGTGGGGAATTAAGGTGTAAATTAGCGCGCGATAACCCGATTATCGTGCTTGCAATATCAAGAAATCGGGTTCTCACTACGTTTGAGATACGCCAGCGTTTACAAACAGCAAGCCCAGTGAATATCAGTGAGCACACAATAAGAAGAAGGATGAAGGGTCATAACCTGCAATCCTAAAAAAGAACATAGACCCTATTTAATTGCCAGAATTTTTAAACTTAAATTGGAGGAACTTTTAGATGACATTACAAGAAAACATATTTTTGGAATACCGAGTGCGTGGTTTTACACTATTGAATTTCAGAAACGTGGGCTTCCACATGCGCATATGCTTATTATTCTAAGAAATGAAGATAAACCAAGGTCATCAGTAGATTATGATAAATTTGTGTGTGCAGAAATACCTGACCCAGATAAAGACCAGGAACTTTTTCAGACGATTGTTTTGTTAATTTGTATTAGTTTATTTTGAATGTTGATTTAAAATAAAAATAATTTGTGTAAAAACTTTTGCAGTTTTTATTTACCATATTTGTTAAACACAACTAACGAAGCTATATGAATCTATATTTAATATTCTTTGAGAACCGATGACTACAGAAACATCTATCTACATTTTACGAGTCAAATTTCACCCGAGCGAAGCCGGGTTTTCATCTAGTTTTGAAATATTGTAGAGCAGTAGCGCAGTCAATACTACGCTAACGCAACTTACAACAATTTAAGAACAGTATGATAATGATTAGTAATGATTATTACATTTGATTGATGTTTGAGTTTGTATTGAAATATGTACTAAGATCGTTAAAACGCTAACAATATTTTGAAACATTGACACTGTCAATGTTTTTATGAACTCGACTGTTACCAGGGAATGTCTTAACATACATTTATGACAAGAACATTCCAAACATGAGAGACCGTGTGCAATCGCTTGTACAAAACAGCCCTACATTATCAATTCAACCTGTAAAAAGGGTAGTGAACGTTCTTACCCGTGCATAAGAAATAAATAATTCGCTTACGATGGAAGTTACAAAATATTGTTTGTACATAAGTTCTGACAGGAAACCCATTAAGGTCCAATTTCCAACCAATTTTCCGTAATTTATTTACGAGTTAGTTCTGAGAGCCATTTCCCCTGAACGTATCGAACACTGCATACATTTAGCTCTCAATGCAAGTCATCAAGTTTAGCCCTAACGACCTACACGTATAGTTTCTAAGTGGAAGTATCAACATGGCATGGATAGCTGATCGATGCTTTTATAGCGTGTGGGAGACTCGATGTTAGTTTAATAATTTCAACGAAACTGTTTTGAACACCTGCCGTTATGAGTTTATAAATTCATACTTGACTAGGGTAGCTCGAAATAACTAACTAACGCTACATAATGGTTTCAAAGTTTTGTAAAGGGTCACAAGAGCCAACATAATTACTGACCATGTGATAATTTAAAAGTGAAGTGGCCGTGTATGAAATTACTTATTTTAAAAGCAATTGCAGATATTTAGGTTAGGTTAAAATAGTAGTTTTGTAAATAGGTACGAATAATAGTATTTTAAAGAGAGATAGAGGAGATGCATTACTTTAACTTTCAATTTATAATAATAATTGAAAGTCAGTCAATACCAATTGTACTTGTGACATCATCACTCAAGAGCGAGGTATTCCTGCTTATTTGGAATCACATTTTCCTGATAAATTTTATGCCTAGCAAACTCCCGGCAACGAAACAATACTCGTAATAAGCAGTCGGCTTTCGGATTATTAACTTTGAATACCTTTGAATGTTGCTAACCTACATAATTTCCGTATTATGCCGCGTAATTCCACATTATTGGGGAGCGTTAATGATGTGCGCCACTGTAGATTATCTCAGAGGATGCTTAATTGCTTAGTTTAGCATTTTCCGATATTACAATATTGGATTAGTCGACTGCCGTCTTCCCATTTAAACTAGTAATTTATAGTTTAACTTTAACTTTGAAAAGGGTAAGTCAAGTCTTAGTCATCAACTTTGAGACCGAACATTACATAGTAGAATTTAAAAGGAAATCAACCTAATTGTATGAAAATAACTTTCTGATATCCAAAATAAAAAATACCCGTAACCGATACAAAAGTTTCGGATAGTTTCGGATATAGTCAGTTTAAATTGTTTTTTTGTATAGCATTAAGTATATGTAAAGGCATAACAGCCTGATTTACCTTCATAATGCCATCTAGATCAATTTTTAGTTGTTGGACAACTATTGAAAATTGCATTCTAAAGCACAGATATCCGTAACCGTTACCGAAACTTTCGGATATCCGAAATAAAAAAATATCCGTAAGCGTAATCGAAACCGGTATAATATTATTCCTATATCCGTAACCGTATCCATAACCGAAACTACATATCCATAACCTCCCTACCCTGAAACCGCTTCCAGCAAAGTATGGTCCTTACTGGAATCCCGTCGTCACTATCAAGCAAGACAACCGCCCAAAAAGGGTATACGTTGTAGTATTAAATCTGACTTTCCTTACTCGTTCATAAATCGACAGCATTTGATAACTGTTGCCTTACGGTTTTCTTCCAATATCCAGGAATCCTTCGCCAAGAACTATGTGCTCGACCTGAATCGTGCTATTCGCCAACGCGAAGAGCTGGAGAAGCTTGATGCTGTAGCGAACTCCATCGATATCTACGAACTAGTAAGTCCGACGAGATTATTGCTGTTAAATAAAGGTAGAGTTCCGTGCATCGCAAACAATAGTCGGTAGCCACGCGCGAATTTAGCTCGCGACAGTAAATAGTGCTTTAGGTCTACCAGAATCTCATGGCAAACAAAAATATTGGAAAAGTGTGACTTTCATATTAAATTAAGAAATCCGTCACCCGCTGCAGTAATTTTGTGATATTGTCTTCATGACTATTTGTTATTTTTGTAAAAAAAAGTCGAAAAAGCTCAAGCGAGTCATATTATTTTCAATGTGTATTGTAAAATAAGGCATAATTCAAAGTCAATCTTTGATTTTAAAGCACGTCGTTTAGTTGACAGGTAAGTTGGACTGAAATATTTTGATACAATTAGTTTATTACCCGACTGCGTCAAAAGGAAGGTTATGTTTTTTATAATTATATTATTCTTACTTAATTAATAGCTGCTTTATCGGAGTTTTCAGGTTATCTCACAAATTGGTGCAGAGGAATGGTGAAAATGTTATGCCCATGTAAAGAAAATTGAAAAAGCAAGCAAGATTGAAGAATTGAAATGCTGGAAGGGCGATTTATAATAAATACCTCTTTATCTTGATCATCAATTAATTTGAAGAACAAGAAATGCAAGTGGAGTTCTTAGAATATTTTTCTAGTTCTGAATGAAGTGATTAGTAGTATGATACATAATAAAATTAGTTACATAAAGTAATATACGATTTACTTATTTTTCAAGACATTTTCCTAGTTAAAAGCCCGATGTATAACAACATTCTTCATACACATACCTACCTAAAATGTATATTATTCGTACTTCATGTTCATTAATATTAAAGTCATAGAAATAAAAAAAATTACAGTATCAAGATCGTTTAATCCAATTTCCCCAGTTTTGCACTCAACAAAGTTTATTTTCCCCATTTGCCATGAGATTCTGGTACACCTAGGACCTACAGTTAGTGTGATTTTTTCTGGCGCAGCGGACAAGTGCACCGTGGTATAAAAACGTCGCGGCCGCGCAGCGTACACGTGGTGGTCGCGCTATCTTTTTTTGCCGCCAATACCACCATGTGGATGCCGTTTAGGTCTTGTTCGGACGCGCGCGACAACCGCGCGGTTTCTTGGTGGTTCATTGGCGAGGCACTGAGTCAGTAACCGTGCGGTTACGGTTTAAGGCAAATGCACGAGATCTGCCCAGCAACCATTCGATTATCGCTGTGTCTAAACCAGGCCTTACACTCGCATACTAAAGCCTGTGTCTCCGTCGGCGTCGGTGACTTCGTCGCTACGCCCTGCTCTGCCTTGAAAACTTATGCTATCCACTAAAGTCTTTATCACCTGTCATCCGCTTTGCAACGGAGGGAAGTCGAACCTTAACTTCGAACTCCTATGTTCTTCTGATTAATTTCGTTGCGGGTCCAATGACAGTTTAACTTTCCCCCGGTACAAACTTGACCTTCACTGGTTGGGTTTTTATTGGCGGTCAAGCTTTAGATCCTGGCTACACAAGAGTTGCAGCGGTGGGTAAGAGAGGTGGGAATAGTCCCGAAAACCATAAAGTCATTCCACTCATAGTAATAAAAATAATAAATAAAATTTCTTTCTTTTTTTCAAAATGTATGGCTTCACTTAAAGTCGTCTGTCGTGCGCGTCTGTCGCAACCCTCGGAAGAGGCGCCATACATTCCATCGCGCGAATAATCGTCGCATTTACCTCTCACAGGTCATTATTATTTAGATCCCAAACGTTTGTGATAATCCGCGATGCACTGAAATCTACCTTTGAACTTTATAATGAAATTGCGGAATTCTTTATTATGTATGTAAGTACTGTTGCAGCCCCGACGAACTCATAGGTTCTTTGAGTTTAGTCGCCTGCGTGCGTTTTTCCAGCACATTGTGGCTAGATTCTCCAACAAGAAAGAATGAGTAAGAACCCAATATTCTGTACCTACATTTTTCAATGGGCTTGACCTAAACGCCGCTAGTTACTTTAATTTTATAATTTAAAAAAAAACCTTATGTACATTATGTTATGGATAAAATATACAGTATGTCCGGACAAAGACCACGCCCTTAAAGTCAGTAGCCGACCTTAAAGTAGATCACTACATCCCCCGACACATCCCCCCCCCCCTCTAAAAACTAAAATGTTGGAAAAATTCGTAACAATTCTGCTTTTCATGAACTTTCAAGGAAAACTATAACGGTTATGATACATCAGTTAGTTTAAGAGTAAGTCATTTATAGCCCGACCAGGAACATAAAAACCCTCGCCATGTTGCGGAAAACTAATGGTACTAATTTCTTTTAATGGCAACAGTAACTGAAAACTTCATTGACATGTCACCTTGCATGTCAATAATTAAGCTGTCAAAGTGTAAACAAACTTTATTATAAATGTGTGCAATTGATTTTGTGAATTAAATTGCTAAAATCTTTTATAGTCGTGAAAGAAAAGTGGTTCACAATGTGTTAAAGTATTTGTCGAAGAGAAATACTAAGGTTTCGGACAATATTTTCATTGAATAATGTTTCCAATAAAGGTTGTCAAATTGACAGACATGCTTATTGTGTAGTACAGTATACTGTGAAAATTTACTGTGGTTTGTTTCAACTACCTATTATAAAGTTTTTGTCACTTTGTAAGTGTTGAATTTTATGGAATTGGGAAAGGACTACCGAGTTTGAAGCGTTCATGAGCAGACATAGCAGTTGAATATTCAAATTCTGATTTTGATTATTGATGAATAATAAAATAAATCCTACTAGCTCGATTGATGGTTTCATTTAATTAATTTAAACCAGGTTACCTATGTCATCTTCGTTCGTTAATTTATGAAAATATCAAATTAGACCGTAATCCTGAATCCTGATACATAAAGTTAGGTTATTAATTTAATACAGGTACGACTGTACTCAGTGTTGCACTATCAAATGCAATTGACGCGCCTCTACGCCAGGGTTTTTATGTTCCTGGTCAGGCTATAACTCAAGTATAGCCCGACGACGACGGACAACTACGGAACTACACTACTGACACGACACGCACTTGGCTAACCTACAGGAATGAGACGATTACATACACTTTTACCCTTGCTATGATTTTACAGGAACAGAAGCACCCTTTAAAAGTATTTTGCCCAAGTACCCAATTGATAAATAATTATTGTTGCTTATATTATGTTCCTTTCATTTGTGCTATCTCTTCTGTTTTTATTTTTTATTATCGTCGTAGATGAGTTTAATGTTGTCAGTTAAATATTGGAATTGTGACTATTTGATAATGTGAGTGCCCACCGGGACCCACATTGCCTGGAAATTAAATAAATGTATGTAAGCGACGGGCTATTATTTCATCAACCGAATGAATGGAACTGTAACCGCAGCCCAAAGGGTCTACTATTGACAAAATCTACAGACTCGGGTACTAATACAAATCTACTATATTAATCTTGGCGTCGGTAGAAGCCATAGGTGATGTTTAACTGTAGGTAGGTACAACAAGGACAGTAACACATAGATTATGTCCGTTGACATAATATACGATTACATATACAGTTCCATACATGTCTGTAGTTTCAGTTGGAACACATACAAAACTTTTTGAAATCTATGCCCTTACGAAAATGCAAACTTAAATTATATTGGTGCAAACGAATTGGGTCGTGTTCAAGTGCCTGATGCAGGCTCAGATCCAGAATATGATTGATTTTTAAGATTTTTCCAATATCGACAGGCATTCGAGTAGCCGATACGCTCTATTGGTTGGTTTTAAATTACCTGTGTCTACCAGTAATAGCATTTAAAAACAGGATGTAGAGATTTTTATCAGGTTGTCAGGTCATCGGTGTACTGGACAGGTGGTTTTTCATGCTGCGTTTGACCCTTATCTTCATTTGACAACCTTTTGTACCCTTTGCTTTAATATAGGTTCAACGCCGCTAAGTTTCGGACTGCTGGCTGACTCGCTACAACAATAGCATGAGCTGGGTGATCTTGGGCCTCCTCGTAATACCTACCCTTAGTACTAGACCACGTCCCAATGCCGTCTTATAACGCAACGGCAATATAACCGATCCCCTGTTAATAACAACGCATGCAAAGAAAGAGAGTCTCGAACATATAATAGGACGATTGTTTATTTTTAGGATTTCAAGGACGAAGACTTGGAGCGCTATTTCCGCCTGTACTCTGCGATAAACCTGAAGGCACCAATGGTGAACTGTATGCCCACCCACAGTCGCACCTTGATCCACCAGGGTGATCTTCGCTTCAGAGACAGTGCAAAGGAGGCAAGAGTACCAAAAAACCTTTTTTTTATCATTATTAGTAACATCAGCCCGGCGCTGATTTGACTTAACCTTGGGTAGCAATTAGTGTTTACTGTTTTACTTTGTTGTTACCGAAGTTTTCCCGCCACCCCTGTAAATACTAATAAACGTTGCGCATAGCAGATACGTTTATAGCTAACTATACATAGATACTTGCAATTGTTAGCAAGCTTTTGCCATTTTAACAACTATTACTGTTATGCAACATTTATTAAAAAGGGGAAAATTCTATAATAATGCTAGCGTTATGGGAATCGGGTGCACCCGAAAAGATATAATCTTAGTGATAAAAATGTGAAGGTAGACACGTGAGTTACATAATAACCAGCCATTAAACATTTATTATACTAAGAATAAGTGTATTATTTGAATCAAGAGTGTAGTCTACCTTTACATGCTGGTATTTTAAAGCTACTAGCGAATGTAATGTTTAAAGTGTAGCGAAAGACATTATTTTATTTAGCTTTTTCCAAGCTCAAAGTATGTAGTAAATAAGTACATAGTTGTATGTTTACTTACAGATAGAGGTCCGAGCCTTCCTCTTGACAGACATGCTTCTTATTTGTAAAAAACTATCCAAGGGCGCTGCCCTCCCCTACAAACTAATCAGGTATGTACTTGATTTTAATTTATTTATTGTAACTGTTATTTTGGTAGAGCGTATGCGAATACGAGTTTGCTTGCGTCTTAATGAGAAATATACCGATTGAATGTTCAAATTTAGCTGCGTTGCGAATACATAGGTGTGATATTTTGTAGGCCGAAGTACATGGTGGATAGAATGATGCACTTCCCAAAGTTCCAGTCGCGCCCCACTGGCAGGGAAATCATGGCTTTGCTGTTCGTTGTGGTTGATGACGTCGGCACCGCCTTCCAGAGCTTTGCTCTCACAGAGACAGCGAAGGATGCTAATCCTCACTTGACGCTGAAGGTACGGCAAGAAAATTATTCATAGTCTTTGCACTCTTCAATGTATGTACAACATTAGTTCCTACTACTCATATTTAAACCATAAAAGAACACGTGTTATACAGGATGTAAATCGTTGGCATCCTTTTAAAACTTTTAAGTAGAGTCTTAACTTTACTCATGATACATAGTACATTCCCCAAATATGAGACTAATCCAGTGAGTTAAAATTTGAGTAATTTAAAGTTTTAAACCTTGTGCAGACAGCACATCAAGCTTAGCACTATGGCATTTTATTTCGATGTAATAGGTGTTATTTTGCAACAAAAATCTATATTCTATTGTGCTCTTGACTGTACAATTGTTTTAAACTTCAAGACAATAAAATATTAAAAATAAAGACAAAAAACTCATGGATTTGTCTCTTAATTGGGGAATGTACGTATTTACTATGTATTATGAGTAGTCTTATATCAAAATAATGTCAATTTTTTAATTCTCCCTGCATATCCTGCATATTAGGTACACATACAGGTTTTCAGAAGGTAGGTACCAAAGTCATTGTTTCGTCTAGTCTAGTTCGCCAACACTTGTCCTTTACCCTCGTTATTTAATTTCATTCCAAGTATAAGTTTACGTGTCCTCTTCAATTTGACTTATTAAAACTGTTTTTTTTTTTTCTTGAAAAGCTGTGGGAGCAGAAGCTTCGGGAGGCCAAACTGACGTACGAGCTTGGCGTCTGGTTTGCGAAGAATCCATCCAGGGATATCTCAGAAGTGGACATGGACTCTTCATCAGACTATGCCGCCAGCAGCGTCAGCGGGCCTCGTCCGGTGAGCCATACTCTAGCATAGTCCCTTCGCGGAGAGAAAAAATCCTCAAGCACAAGATGGTGGAAATATTAGTAAGGCTGGTTATAGCTAAAAAGTCACTTCTTCTATATCCCAAATAATGCTGTTTGGGTTGGATATCCATGTGCGTAAACTGGTATAGCTTATCCTACTAACTAAACTTATCATTCAAGTATCATCGTTCACATTATTAATCCGTTGAAGCCCATTCCACCGTTCTTGTTTTTTATGACCTGTCAAAACGGGACTCTCCTGCCCCCCTAGACAAAACGCACTTTTTGATCGAATCGAAAATCGAATCCGTCAAAACTCCATACAAAAAAGGGGCTTTTCGACCACTTTTCGACTGGTTTGCGATTATAATTTGCACTTTGTCTAGACCACCTGTAGACTTTGAACGATTATGACGTCACCAGTAGTCCGCCAACTTAATTGACAAAGTATTGTTTAATTTCAAAGCTACCAAAAATACAATTTTACAGCTAATGTGAACCAGCTCGGTTTTCATGACTAGAATGAATTGGTTGATGGTGACAACTAAGTACCCAATTTTCGTCTGCAACTCGTGGTAGGCACTAGTCGTGCTGTGGCCGCTAGTAGTGTGGTGACAGACCGCTTTCATATTAGGGCGACAGAAGCGCAGCAATAGCGCATGTCTGCCTTCACATTACTTATAAAAATGCCGCTGCCGCGTTGTCAGGTAGTATGAATTAGTCGCGCTGCCAAAGTCGCCTAAATATTAAAGTGGTCTAAGAAGTGTTTGTATTGACCAGAGCTCCGACGACGCCAACATCGAGCGAGAGGCGCGAGAACGCGTGGCCGTGATGCTGCACCGCTGCATGGGCGTCTCTACGGAGTACGACTTCTCTCAGGGGTCCATGAACACCGACTCCTTCGATGGTAAGTATCCTGACTTAACTTGACTTATGGTCCTATGTCCCCTAGATGGGGCAGAGGGCGTCCACAACAGTCCTCCATCTCGTTCGGTCTTGAGCTTCTCGCTTGATCTCGCTCCAGGTCTTGCCGATCTTCTTCGCCTCGTCCGCTACAGTGCGCCGCCAAGTTTGCCTGGGTCGACCACGTTTGCGTTTTCCTTGGGGATTCCAATCCAGAGCCTGCTTAGGGATGTGATCGGGGTCCCTTCGGAGAGTGTGGCCAATCCAGTTCCACTTGCGGCGCTTGATCTGCTGGTCGATCGTTTATCGATTCTGTACGATAAGTCCGGGGCTGGATCCCCTGGAAGTCGCTTTGAAGGAGCTCAAACTATCTGACATAAAAATCTGACTTGCCCCCCTAGGCCAGAAGCTGGATATGTATTGCCTCCCCTTCACCCATTTTATAGTTGTCGGAAGAACTGCGGTGGATCTCTAATTACCCATAGTCGTATGCATTCCAGTACACCAATCTGACTCCTAAGTGATTATCCTAAAATTCACATAATGATTCAGCCTACTGATGACGAACAGATAGACAGCGAAGACAAAATTAATAGAGATAGGTATATCTTTTAACTTTGGTGAAAAGGAACTCTAAAAAACTAAAAAACCATAACCCAGTTACAAACTGTCCGACGAGCTAAGAATGCTTGCTTTTAACGCGATGCTGTGTTCTTTTCTTATTTTTTCTTGGGCGACACGCCGTCTTGACTATAGCTTGGAAATGGAAATTCAGGCTAGCAAAAATGTATTGGCAAGAAATGCACAACGTCTAATATAAATTATAAATTATAATTTATCTTAGACGTTATAATTTATAATGATATCGAGAAAGATTTTTGTTTACATTAATTATTATTGAACTAACAACAAACACTCAGGCTTACTTGTTTCATCATCTAAATCTAAAACATATCTAAATTGTAGGTAGGTACGAGCACAGTATACTGTGGTACGAGTACAGCTTTACGTTCGTTTTTCAATCGTTATGTGCATGTACACGTATACACACAAGTAAAGCTCACTCGCCTTCGTGAGTTGCAAGAACTTAATTAAAATAATTCATAGTCTTTCCACCCCCATCCACTTACTTTCGATTTCATATGTGCCTTCAGCTGAAGATCTTCCAATGTGTGCATTATCGACGTTGGCCGGTATTCAGCATTAATCTAGAATAGTATTATCAAACGAAGAGTTCTGCTGACATAACATAAATAGGTGATTAACCGAGATACATGAAACGATGACTTTTAAAATTGACTCATTAGTTTAGATGTAAGAGATACATGAAACGAAGACTTTTAAAATTGACTCATTAGTTTAGATGTAAGATTTGGATTTACTACCACTTTACTATTTCATCACTGTGATAATAATAGTTTCCAACAGCCTCAATATCATATTAACCATCATACAGTCCACTCCGTAACAATTCGACTGTAATAAAAGCTACTCCTTTTTGCATACTCATATTAATGAGTTCCTGCCGATCGAGTTCAGTTTTCACCAGTTGGCACCACCTATCCCCGCCACTAGCGAATGACTGGAACTTTCTTTACAGCGGCGCCAATCGGTGAACGCTATAATACGTTTTAATTAAACCCATATTGCGCTGTGATAAGGTGATAATTCAAATGTTTTTTTTTTAAAGATTATTAATAAGTACCTAAGCTAAATACGTTTGTGTTACGAGTGGACCCACCACAATAGTCGAGCGGCGGTGGGATTCGAACCCGCGTTCCTCGGATCTCGAGTCGGCCAGTCCGGCCCATTCACCGTTCGGCTATCGTGGCTTCAAATGTATAATATTTGCACGTAACTATAATATCATGTTGTTGGTGCGGCCAGCATCTTGCGCAGGCGCTGCGTCGGGCACCAGCGGGCGCGGCTCGGCGCTGCACAGCCTGCGGCACCCCATGCACCGCACCTCCACCGGCGGCAGCTCGCGTAACTCGCGCCTCTCCAGCTTCCACCAGTCCACCAGGTATGTGCCTTATGCTGCTAACAATACGACGCAAAATGACCCCATGCACAGTACCTCCACAGGCAGAACTCCCGCGTCTTCCACCAGTCCACCAGGTATGTGCCTTATGCTGCTAACAATACGACACAAAATGACCCCATGAACCGCACCTCCACCGTCAGCAGCTCGCGCAACTCGCGCCTCTCCAGCTTCCACCAGTCCACCAGGTATGTGCCTTATGCTGCTAACAATACGACGCAAAATGACTGCATGCACCGCACCTCCACCGGCGGCAGCTCGCGCAACTCGCGCCTCTCCAGCTTCCACCAGTCCACCAGGTATGTGCCTTATGCTGCTAACAATATGACACAAAATGACCCCATGCACCGCACCTTCACAGGCAGAACTCCCGCCTCTCCAGCCAGTCCACCAGGTATGTGCCTTATGCTGCTAACAATACGACACAAAATGACCCCATGAACCGCACCTCCACCGGCAGCAGCTCGCGCAACTCGCGCCTCTCCAGCTTCCACCAGTCCACCAGGTATGTGCCTTATGCTGCTAACAATACGACACAAAATGACCCCATGCACCACACCTCCACAGCCAGAACTCCCGCCTCTTCAGCCAGTCCACCAGGTATGTGCCTTATGTTGCTAACAATACGACACAAAATGACCCCATGCATCGCACCTCCACCCGCGGCAACAAATGATTTCCACCTCCCCCAAATGATTTCCACATCGCCTGGTTGGTAGCGGCCTGCATCCAGCGCCTCCCTGCTACCTTTTTGAGGTGGCTGATCTACCTTATCCCCATCACTCGCTATCTATGGCGTATATCTAGCTATGGCAGGCCGGGGGTCCCGTTTCACCTGGGCTGCGAGGAGAAAACCTCTTTAAAAAGCAACCGGAAGAAGGGATTGGTGGATCCCCCGAAGCCGGAAGCCTCGATCGCGTCATAACCTGAGACGGATCTGCGAACAAATGTCCATATTAGGACAATAACTCGCGACTCAGTTTCTCCCACTGAAGAAAACTCACAAATCAGTTTACTTGTTCTTTGTCTATAAATACATCGCTTGCTTTTGTTTTCCATACCTATTAACCGATAACCCCGTTTTGGACCCGAGCCCGAGCGCATTATAAACGTGCGGTTGTTTTCAATTCATTATCACTACACAAGCTTTACATAATTAAAGGTTAAAATAACACGAGATCCAGCGCGACGATGGCTGATCAAATAATGATTTTAAATGAAACAGTTGTTACACTATTCTAGCACAAACAATGGGACCTGCCTGTTTGCTAATCCATCGGGCTAAGTATGCAAAGGTACTTATGTCAGTGACTTTAGTTCGTTTACGGTTACGGATCTCCTCATTTCTGATTCGATCTCTTAAAAAAACACCGAGCTGATGGGGCAGCAAGGTTCTGGAGTGGAGGTCACGTACCGGAAAACGCCCACCCACAAGGTGGAGCGACGACCTGATAAAAGTAGCAGGAAAGCGCTGGATGCAGGCCGTTACCAACTGTGCAATGTGGAAGTCATTGGGGGAGGAGGCCTATGTCAGGCCTGGCTCACTCCGCGCGGTACGTCCGATAATTACCTACAGCGAAGCGCCCCGCCGGCGGGTATTATATCAGTCGAGTGTCACGCGCGCGCCCGTCAGGACGCTGGCGTGCGTTGTAGTACCTAATTCTATGATCGAAGTATTATTTAAAAATTGATATAAAGAGAAAGAAATATTATTGTGCGGCATTCGGGTGTTTAAATTCGAAAAGAAATCTACCGGATTTATCTTTTTTTTCGCTTCCCAAAGATGCTGAAAGGTATGTTGGCCATGTAGCTTAGGTAATCAATAATTCTTAGGATAGTATAGGAACCTAACCTACCATGACTACTGCTCAGAATGCGTTCGTTCGTTTCAGCCAAATGACGTACACTGCTGGACGAAGGCCTCTCCCAAGGTTTTCCATAATGAATGCGTACTTACCTACATAGGTACGTACCTCATTATAAATAAGTAGATTAATTATTTTTTCACTAGACAGCAACCCTAACAGCGTAAGAAGAGTTCAGAGGCACGCGATAGAAAGAGACAAAACTTGTAGGTGAATAAAATTGTAGGTACGTAGTGCTGTGCGAGCTGAATTCCACTGTATCGCGTCGTAGCAAGACTCGCATTTATTTAAATCGTCTTGCGGAGTAATCCTTCTGTACCTGTACTATTACTTATTCTGTGCCTATGTTCAGCAGTGGACGTTACGTGGTTGAAATAATGATGATTATTCTTTGGAGAATTGATAATAATGGGAATACTCTTTTCAGGTTAACGCTTTATGGAGATAAATTATTGTATTGTGTTGTGAATAAAAAATCTTTGAATCTTTATTATTTTAAATATATGCTACGAATTTTTGTTTGTATTATGATATTTCAATAGATACAGGTTACCTATTCCCTGCTCTCTAACCAATTCCATAACAATTATTGATTACCTACGAAGGATTATATCTTTATTATCTTTATTACCATTTTTATACCACAATATCTCTGAGAATGAATTAAATCTTTGAATCTCCGTATGGCAGTAAAATCCATAATAATAATTAATCTGCTAAAGTATCGGGAATTTTCTCATCGGTACAGTGCCTAGCTGTACTTGTAGTGGTTCCTCGGTTGCGGCGAGCGCGCTCCAGTACTAAGCTCCCGTCTAGGGTTGCCAGGTGTCCGGCTTTAGCCGGACATGTTTGGCTTTTTACGGTCGTGTCCGGCCAAATATTCCGTCGTCCGGCCTGTCCGGCTTTTGTTAGGCTTTTTATGTGGCAGCAGGGCAGGGCCTTATGTGCAAACTTTTGAAGATAAGCAAATTAGCATGTTAACCAGGCATCACATCTTCACCAAAAAGACCACGAAAATTAGTTACTTTGCTTTTGACCGACGACGACGATGAAAAATTAAGCACTGAGTCCGGCTTTTGTGTTTTTGGACCTGGCAACCCTACTCCCGTCTGTCTAGCTGTCGATTAAGATTATCCAGGAGAATTGCGGTCTAGCCCTAATTGGTAATATTTCTTTCCGAACACTCTATTTTTATTTATTCCCTGTCATTGCGTAGTAGTATTTTAGTTTTAAATTAAAAGGCGTATTGGGCGACTAAGTAGTCCCCTTTAGAAATAAAACATTTACAGCTCTGCTACTTAAGTTTACTTAACTTTCCATATTCAGTTAACGGATTAGATAAATAGGTATTCTAAATAACATAACAAGACATAATCCAATGAAAAAGGTAGTTTCAGTAAGTCTCGATTTTAAAGTTATTGAGAAAGCTAACGCATAGGGTTCCTTGCAATACCCCATGTAAATCTTAAACTAAACAACTGAATATTGAGTTCATATATTTTATATACGAAGAGTTTCTGTATCATTTCAGCTATAGGACGTACATAGCTTTTACGGACTTCCGGCCAAATACTCTTTTGTTCGGCCTGTACGGCTTTTGTTAGGCTTTTCACATGCCAGTCGAAAGTCGAGCCACAGTCGAGCGCGCATCAGGATGTTGGACTACTGATTCGAAAATTATAATTGATAGAATCACTCGTGAGCTAATACTTATTGCACGATTCACTTTTGCCGATGTCAAGTGAGAGATTGATAAATTAAATAATCTCCTTTATTACTGTGTTTCCTTAGCGCTGCTTCCCATGATGAGCCGCAAGCTGGTCCCAGCTCCAGGAATCTGTACAAGGCAGGCACCTCCGTAGAGCACCTCATCCCTCCGCAGAACCCGGACGACGGTAAGATTCAGCACTGCTCACTTTAACTAAAGTCCGGTCGCCGAGCACGTAGAATTTCGTCCAATGACCCCAAGCTACCCATCCTTATCGCTCGCGCGTAATGTAGCGTAATTTTCTCCAAGCGGAGCGGAGCTCTCAACCGTTTCTACTGAAACTGAGCGGAGACCAAACTTAAACTTCCAACGGTTTTATTATAATTAATTAATATTCATATTATAATTAATAAATAATTTCATTGTTAGGTATACATAAACATTAAACAGGCATGTCATGATATCCGGCTCTCTGTGTTCAGGAAAAAAATAAATTTCCTGTCATTACTTTTAAACACATTTGGCGCCGGTATCACGTAATCCTACACACAATGTACGCAACATTAGGTGCGAGTCACATAAAACTCTGCTGTTCATCCAGCGTGGTAAACGTATAAAGATAACTACAGTAAAAAACACAAATAAATCTTTTTTTGCTCTGGGTTGATCGCCTCAACTCTCGCGCATTATTCAATCGGCCGTTTGTGTAGTGGTTCAGAACGGACTACTATGCCGAGAGGTCCGGGTTCGATTCCCGGCCGGGCAGAAATTGAAATGATGAATTTTAATTTCTGTGAGGGATCTGGGGGCTATGTATGTATTTAAAAAAAGTCTATAAGTAGTATATCCGTCAAGCTACCCATACCACTAGCATATAAGTTGCTTGCTTTGGGGCTAGCTGGCGCTGTATGAAATTATCCAAAGATGTATTTATTATTTATTAAAATATACTAAATAGATTGCTTTTCACTTTACAGCAGTAACATCCATCACGGTGAATGTCGTGAGTGAGAGCGAGTCGGAAACCGTGGTTCCTTCTGAGCAGCCCCCTAGCGTAAGTAAAACTGTTGTATTTATTTAGGTACTAGCTTTTTCCCTACAGCTTCGCCCGCATTAAATTTAGTTTAGGATTGAAATCAACACCCTATATAAATAAAGGTTTATTAAAAAATTATAATCGCATTAAAGGCAATATAAACGCTTTAAATTTATAGGTCCTACGAAACTATTTAAGTCGATAATAATAACGGTGTTATCTGCAACAATTTCGCAAAGGAACACTTAACTAAGTGCCGTTATGATTTATTTCGGCCAACACATGCACAAAGTTGCGTGCGCTGTATGGTTAGGCCCTGAAGGGTCTCACATAAATCTTCCACACGGGCGGAAAATAGATTAAGCGGCCGTATATTGCCAAATCCACTAAGAATCATTATCGTGCCCCACATTGTGAGGGTCTATAGACTTACCTGCTTTCCACATGGAACCCTTTCAAGACAAGCCAGAAGAGCGTATATCTGCCCATAACCTTTTATGATCCTATCATTTTTTCAGATTTGAGAAAGCTGATTTAACAAATAAATAATTCAAAGCTTAGTTTGATTACTTTAAAACCCTTGAATGTGTGCTGAATAGATGAAGATGAATAAAGTTAATACTTAAGTACCTACTTAGGTATTAATTTAGAGTTTTACAAAAGGTAGTAGGTACCTATTGGAGCCGGGCGCCAAAGGTTATGTTGCCTGAAGAACGATTTATAAGTACTAAACTTGTTCCTTCCAAAAAGTGCAGGACAATACAGAATAATCTGCCAGCTACACGAGCATATTTCTCTGCAGTTGCAGCAATCACCGTCGCCCAGCAAGTCGGCGGGTAAACTGGCGAGCCGTAGCACGAGCGCGCGCGCACACAACACTCTGCGCGTGCAGCCACAGAGCGGCGTCATGGCGCTCGTGCACAGCCTGCCCGACCTCACCCTCGACCCCTCGCCGCCACGACCAGCTCAAAGGTACTAAACCTAGCACATCATCAGCTTAAGCCAGACGTCCATCATCATCATCATTTCAGCCACAGGATGTCCACTGCTGAACATAGGCCTCCCCAAATGACTTCCACACGCAGGTTGATAGCGGCCTGCATCCAGCGCCTTCCTGCTACTTTTATCAAGTCGTCGGTCCACCTTGTGGGTGAACGTCCCACGCTGCGTTTTCCGGTACGCGGCCTCCATTCCAGAACCTTGCTACCCCATCGGCCGTCAGTTCTGCGTACTATGTGCCCTGCCCACTGCCACTTCAGCTTGCTAATCCAGACGCTCTAAAGCCAGACGTCCACTGCTCAATAAAGAAGACAAGGGTTTCCACAACGATACCCACACTCTTAAATCCTTGGGAGAGGCTTTTAGAGAGGAACGGTCCTACGCTCAGTAGCGGCTTAAGGGGGGGGGGGGGGGGGGTCCGCCCCGGATGCCAAGCATCACGGGGTGACAACAGTCGCGCAGATTAGACTGCGCAGCTGCATGACAAGGACGTTCATGTATGAGATGTCATGATATAGCTCGATATCATATAGCTCATTTGTACTAATATCTTTCGAATCCAAAAATCCTGGGGGGCACCAGACCAGACCATTCTGGGGTGCCTTAGCCCCCTGCTACATGTGTATACCCAACGGGTGCCAACCCACTGCCTACGCTACCCACCCGCATCTAGATATTGATCCACCGAGTAAAAGGCAGGAGCAACTTTTCTGTTCCTGCTGTCATCAGCTCAGCGAAACGAATACATTTTATGAGTCCGCTAGCTGCACCACATCCGCTTTGAATTCTTCAATCAAATCGAACGTAATATAAGCAATAATCGAAATAAGTTTACTAACAAGTTCTTTTTCACAGCCCAAGCACCCAGTCCGCTTCCGACAAGCTGTACCAATCGCACCAGGAGCTGCTCCATCGCAACCGGCTCTCGGCCGCGCAGCATCACCAGTACCTGTCTCCCAACCACCGTGGCACCAGCTACCCGCCGCCCAGTCCCACCAGGCAGGGCCTTCGTTAGACTAGTCGTAGCAACGTAGCAGTCTAGCAACATAGCAGTCTAGCTCTACCCCCGTATACTTCGATCCTCAAACATAATTACACCTTGAACAAAAATTCGGAGCACGTGTAAATTCATCTGCAGTGTAGTGACACTTAACATCTGCCCCTGATATAAATAATGTATAAGCGCACCAAAAACGCACCAAATAGCTAGCGTCCAATCTCTGTAGTAAACATTTTTTATACTTGAGGATCGACTACGAGGGTAAGATCACCGTCAAAATTTCAGGCGCGCTAAGATCTCCCTTGAACAAAACTACATTTCACGTGTAAATTATCATCAGTAGTGTAGTGAGTAGGGGAAAGTAGTACGAGATGATCCCCTTAAGCGGGAATCGCTGTAAAATACATATTTTTCAAGGTAAACCAAAAATAAAGACGATTACTACTAGTATATTTATCTATCCAACTTTCCTTATACTCAAAACCAGAAATTAATTGAGGTTTCATTAAAATATTTCATTTTTTGCAAAACCTTACAAAGTGATCATCTTGTACACCCCTGTGGGTAAGATGATCCCCCAGATAGGGGTAAGATGATCCCTATGATTCTGTTCTATGATCTATTATTTTCTGGTTATATTTCTTTCGGGGTACCTAATTATGCGAACAAATCGTTAAAAAGTTAGAAAAGAAAAACATTTACGAATTAAATAACGAAAATAACAGATTCTTTCTTAGTACCAGCTAAAAAGCGTTTAAATAATTTAAACGCTTTTTGGCTGGAGCTGTGTTGAATATATCACAAATAAATTCACCTGCTTCATCACCCTCTACCCCAGCACATGCTTTATGGCCCCATTTTCCACATGCATAACATTTTATCCATCCTTTACCCTTGGTATCGCTTGAAAACTTTTCTGTTCAGTACAGCCACTCAGTATCATCTCCTTCAGACTCAGGTGAGTTATATGAAGTTCTCTTTCTTTTATTTCACTTCCCTTTACCTACTCCATTGACTTTTTTGTTTTCATTCCCAGGGATCATCTCGTACATATAGGAAGGGATCATCTTGACCCAAGTCCCACTTTTTGTTAAATATTTGCTAAAATAATCTACAAGTACGCGGCTACGTTTTTATGGCCAAAATATTAAAATTAAACATAATAGAAAGCCTAACGACAACAGTAATTACATTTAACATTGTTTGAATAAAAGTAACATAAGCTCAAAGTCATGCCTATTTTAGATCAGAAGTACACAATTTTTCTTTTTTCTCGTCAAATTCGATGTATCGCTCACGCCACCATTACGATTTGACTGAGGCGGGGATGTGTCCAGAGCTTTGTTTTACCAGTGAAAGAAACTAAATGACGTTAGTGGTTTCAGCACAATCGCGAAAGATCATCTTACCCCAGGGGATCAACTCGTACTACTTTCCCCTACTTATCACCTTCCCTTGATTTAAATAATGTATAAGCGCATCCACACTTTCACCATCTGGTTATGCGAAACTTTAAACATAATTTTTAGATGTAGGCAGTATTTTAATAACAATAAACCACATACAGCTATTACATTTTTAATTGCACCATTACATTTATTATTAGTTATTATAATAAGAAACTAAATAAGAAGTAAGTTTTGCCTTAAATGAGTGCAGTACTGTAGAACTTCGGAATATCTACGTAGGTCTACATTATGCTTAATCTAAAGAAGACATCATGACATCAGCTCTCACTACAGATTACTTTGATTAAACAAATATTGGGCTGGGAAACTCCTACTGTCCTTCACTTATTTCAAAATAGGTACTTTCTGCTCTTCTGGTTATTGCTGTTTAAAAAATAACATGCAATTAAGTCGACCAGAGTGGTCGCTTTGCCAGAAATTAAACTACAAACTATCTAGCAGCTATTTTAGGGTAGGTCAGCTATAAGCATGATGGGTGCGACGTGCTGACAGGGGACCACCAACAGCTGCAGCGAGATGGAAGATTAAGACTCCATGAGCAATAAATACCTGATTGATGGGCACCAAACATTTACGGGAATATCCCGCATTAAGTACCTACCCAACATACCTAAAATGAAGAACTATTAAGGTATACCTCTTACTTCTTCTTGAGTTTACCACTAAAATTTTAATCATATCGCCTTTATAACTTCACTTTATGATAGACCTTGTGGGCTTTAATTCACCTACCCGGACGCTAATAGTAACAGGCTTTGCTTACCATTAATTACTGAGTTGAATTGCAACAACACCTCTGCAGTTTCATCTTGACACTCTACACATCCTAAAACTAGTGACAAGAAACCTTTTGTTAGTACCTACACGACTCCATGCGTTTCCTACGTAACTATGTAGAAAGAAGATATTGTGTGTGTAAACGGAGTTCACTATCATAAATTGAGCTTGTGTTTAGCTTAACAGGAGGTCTTAATATTACTTAAAACGCAACTTCAAAAACATTTAGGTTACCCTAGGCATCGTTGGAACCTAAAATCTAGAACGTATGCTTATCTTTGCAGACTTACTAATGCTGTAAATGCTATTCCAGCTTTTAAAAGAACAGTAGGTATTAATCCGCTTTTCACACATTTCTACACTCCTGTTTCTCATTCACAGCCAAAAATTGAACGAGTCAGTGAAGTGGGAAAAGCTTGAGATGGACCGTCGCCTGCCAACAACATCATGCAGATACGAACAGCTTTTAAAACACTCTGCTTCTGACTTTCCTGTAAAAACTGTCACTCAGCCATTAGTTCTGCCAGAGCCAGAACATTAAGCAAATGATCACTGATTTCACTTGAAACTGGTTTTCTACAGTAAGAATAAGGATAAGCGAACTGTTGAAAGATGGAATCGTGAGCGCTAGACCTACAAGTCATCTGATTGCTAAACCGTTGTATCTTAAATTCTCCTCGCAGAAGAGTTTTGATTGCTGTTTCCATATTGTTCGACCGTTCAATTCTCCTATTTTTTCCGTTCATTCTACATGAGCTTTGACAAGTTTGGTATATAGAGTTTGAATTTGAATCTAGGGCCACAGAATTGAGGCAAAACGAAGAGTAATATTTATTTATCTGCTAACTAAAGTTTAGGATGCAAAAAGAGTCATAGGTAAGCGAAGCTTTTTACAACACAAAAAACAAACGATATCTCATCAAAAAATGTGATCGTTTCAAGTGTCCTGCCCTAACCTAACAGTGTCACCATTTTCATGCATGGAAGAATGCTTTGAGTTCAATTTACTTATATCTACATCCAATTGTTTCCTAATTTATGGAGTGGTTTGATGTTTCCGCCTTACAGAGCATCGTTGAAACGAGGACTCGCTTTCTCTTACTCATTTAAGAATCCGCCGCTCTCGAAGATGGGGCATGTGAACAGCCAGTCGCAACAGCTACAAGCCGAAGCTGGACCTTCTGCATCCAAGGTAAGTTCAACATTTTTTGAATCATGGGAATCATAGCTGATACTTGAACAGATTAAGTTTGTTTTTGATATTCATGCCAAAAGTTGCTGTAAACACCAGAATCAAAATGTACTGTATAAATTCTGAAAGAGCTCCGGTACGCTATTGGGTTGCGTGGTTGTGATGGATTTATCCTACTATCTCAGGGTGACAAGACAGCCGCGGTAGCTGGGCCGGCAGTAGTGCCAGCAGGAGCAGGAGGCCAGGCGGGAGGACAGGCGGCCGGGGCTGCGGGAGGGGCGGCAGGGGCGGCCGCAGGGCCGACGGGACTGGCAGCAGGACCCTCGACCGCACCCGTCGCCGGGCCAAGCACGAGCTCTGACAAAGGCGAGAAGGAAAAGAAGTCGAAGTTCATCAGCAGCAGGTAGCATTTTTTTCGATTTTTTGCGAACACGTAGTTGTTCCACTACTGGTTGTCTTGAAAGCAATTTTCGAATATCGTATCGATAGGGATGATATTAGATGATGATTATTATCAATGTCATAAATTCGTAAAAATTATCATATTGATTCGTATGACTCTCACATTATTATAATAAGTTTTAAGAGTCTAGTCATATGAAGTTAAGAGAATGTTCATTGCTAGTGATACAGATCAAATAGCCCTAACTTTTGTTATGTCAGTTCATTCTTCAGCTCGGGCGGGTGGCACTCCAAACTGGAGGGATGACACATAAGAGGCTGGAGGGTGATGACGTTTACCAGGCAAGCTATTAACTGTTCTGACGTAGATGCCTCAAAGCTTAAATTCACGCTCTGGTCCGAGGAAATTGTATGACTATAGGTGAGCATCCCAAGTAAGAATCTTGTAGTAGGTTTTGGTTGTGTGTTCAAGGGTGGCTCCACTATATTACTCGTAGAGAACCTTAAACGCTCTGTCCGCCGCGTAGCTCGAGTCTTTATCGGCTCGTACTGCTCATAGGCAAACACAAAGCACAGTATAATAGAGCCGTTTGAGCAGTTGCAGGATTGTAGAGACAAGAGGTTCGCGTAGTTCGATACCCACCTTATGCCACTATTATTAAAGGCCAAACTGTAGAAAATGAAATCAGTTTCTATCCATCAGATGACTGACGCTGCTCTACCCAGGAACCTAAACTCGGACCAGAGCCAGTACCTACACCGATTTTGGAAACGCCCGCACAAGCATGCTGCTTTGTAAATGCTATCATCAAGATTAGTTAAGATAATAGAGCATTGTTGACACTCATAACGTTTTATCATGACAAAAAAAATATCCAGTTCCAACAAACGAGTAGGTAACTCGTAAGTAGTTGAATGTTCTCGTTAAAGTAAAAAGTTACAAAATTAAAGTAGGCCAAGTCGAAGGAAGACTCCTCATAGAGCAAGTACTTATAACAGCATGTACCTAGTCTTGTAGAAGTAACAGAACTGGCGAGCAGCACCGTGTATAATATAGGTACACGAACCATTTGGAGTTCTGATTACGCTGGTATTTGGTAGACAGCCATGATAAGGGACTGATGGTTTGTGTATGTGCAGGAATAAAGGCGGGCGCTCCCTGAGCCCGGGCCGCAAGGACAAGGAGGACAAAAAGGACTGACACCGGCGCGACCGCTCGGCCGACTGAGCGCCGGGGAGGAAGCGAAAACTACACCTTCGATGGCTTTATGAATGGTGCTGGTAGTTTTCAGACGAGGGTCAGATAACTCTAATTTTGATGTGCTATATTGACTTGATAGAATAACACCATATGTTATTTGGTGTCTATTATAATTAACTATTAGGAGATTTAATCGTGTGAATATATCAAAATTGTGATCCCGTAATGTCACTTGAAACTGTAGCGTTAGCGATTTTGTGTCTCAGCATTAAACTTAAGTAGGCTACATCCTAATGCAGGTTTACATGCTAACTCTATACTTACTACCTAATGACCCCCCAAGACAAGAATTACATAATATGGCGTGTCCACACATTCCGCCGGCTTATGCCGCTGGGTTTGTCGCCGGCTTTCAAAATGCTTTGCCAGTAAAAGATGCACGGCCGCCGGATTGACCGCCGGCCCGGCATCTATGGATGGATACGCCAATAAAGGTAGTGTACCTTCACGCATGGGGATTCCCCCGTTACCTACTAGAACAACCGTAGTACAGAGTTCTTGTATCCCCCTAGCTTCCGGTAAACATTAGAGACGTCATCTATAATAAATACATATCTAATAGGACATATTATATTATTTATCAAGTACTATGTACAACGATATACTATTACTATACATACTGATATTTTGTAGTAACTAATACCTACCTAGTACCTGTTTCTTTTTAATTATGAGGACCATTCACGCATTTCGTACACTAATTTACTATTATATTCCAAAATTATATATATTTCTTTACCCAATGACCACTTAATTATAAATATTACATATTAATTCTATATTTGACATAACTTGCTACAATTTAGCTAAATCTATTTGTACTGAATTTTAACTAAATGCCTTTAACATGACAAGATACAATAATTATTATTGTATCCTATCATTAAATTATTCTATGATGATTTTTACCAAAGTTTCTATTAACTTATACCTTTGTAGAATAAGAGCATGGAAAGTAGAAATATTTCTTGTAACAAATAAGTATTTAAAAGTTAAGAAATATAATAATTTAATAATCAAATTATACCCTAAATTAGATGATTAAGTATACATTATCTAGTTGTTAAAAGTGAAATATTATGTTAAAGTTGTGGTAGTTAGCAGTAATATAGAAGTTGTTTATTTTTCGTATTTATCTATGAAAAACATTAATACATTTTGCTGTTTGAAACAGCTACTTATGCGTGTAGATAATGTTAATATGTACTTAATTACTATTATTCCTACGTTTTATTGCGTTTAGCAAATGAAAGTTTCGTCTGATCCGACCATAATAAAGGATTTTGATTATTAGTTAAGAGCGTTTACGCGAAGCGCGGCATTTCAAGGGGCATCATTGGAAATGATTCGCGCGCGGCGTTTTTTAATAGTTTTCAAATGTTTATAGCAAAACAATAACAATGAATTAAATATCGTTTCAAAGTAAATATTTTAAAGAAGATGTTGTTTTATTATATTAAGCTATTTTTATGTTGAATAAAGGAAAAATATTGGTGAAAAAATCACTTTGATTTTTGGGTATTTCACGTTCTTTTCAACCGACTTCAAAAAAGGAGGAGGTTCTCAATTCGACCCGTATGTTTTTTTTTTTTTTTTTTTTCTATGTTTGTTACGCGATAACTCCGCCAATTATGAACCGATTTGAACAAATCTTTTTTCGGCGTATAGGTAATACCTCAAGGGTGGTCCCATTTAAATTTAATAATAGAAAAAACAACCCCCAAGGGTGGAAAATTGGGGATGAACTTTTTTATACGCAATATCTCCGCCGATTATAAATCAATTTGAACGATTATTTTTTTGTTGAATAGGTATTATCAAAAGGGTGGTTTCATGCGAATTTGAAGAAAATATTTCACCCCCAAGGGTGGAAAATTGGGGATGAACTTTTTTATACGCAATATTTTTAATTTTTACTTTTTTTTTGTGTTCACGCATTTGAAGTCGGTTTTATTTTTTTTAAAAGTTAATTATAATTTGTGATTTCTTATTGTAAAATGCTTAAATCTAAAAATTTTCTCAGATAACTATTTGCCCAAGGATCTATGCTATAGGATATAAATGTTTTTTAAATCGTTTTCACAGTATTTTTATAAAAATTTCAGCTTGTAAACTGACGCTAAAGTGGAAATTTACAAAACCTGTGTGGACTTATCTTGATAGAATTCTTAAATACTAAACTAATCGCAATATTTTCTCAATTAACTATTTAGACGGCGAAATTGCCTAACTATTTATGCCTATAACATATTTGTAGTATTACTGGTTAATGATTGTAACGAGTTGAAAAAGTACTGTTTTTGCGCCAAACTGCGTAAACGCTCTTAAGTAGGTAAGGTTTTAGCGATAGAATGTTGCAGGGCCATGGATAAATTAAAAAGAAAGAAATAATTAGTTAATTCATCAAAATTATTTTTTTCATCAATCAGACATTAGAATTTTATTTGCATCGAATAAATCACACATAGTAATAGGTACTATGGATGGACACATGGATTTATTAGCTTAAGCTTAAGCTACCTTTAAAGTAACTTAACCTTTTAACTATACATAGGATATAGGTATGTTTAACTCTGTATGTTACATCGAGATTCTATAATTTAAGTATGAATGTTTCGAGATTTCTTTCTCGCTTGGTTTCTAAAAGTGATTTATGATAAATAGGTACTTAATAAGACAGATTTTGAGAGACGGTGATGCGCCTTGCGAATGTTGACAGAGAATAGGAAAAACACTTTTAGTGACAAGTACAATATTATATAAATTTAGCTAATAGAATATTTAACGACTACTTAAGTTAATTATATAATTTTTTTTTTAAATGATTGTATACGTAAATTAATACATAGTCTATGAAGTAGATCTAAATATGTATTATATGAAACTTGCCTAAGTTTTAGAGAAATGGCCATATTGCCTTCCTACCTAGGTATTTCTGATAAGTTGTATGATGGAGTGATCACATGTTAACATAGTATCTAGATCTAAATTACTGAATTATTTTTATTCTGACTCTACGTAGGAAAACTTACTTTATTACTACTTAGATGGTAGATATAACGATTTTAATTAGGTTTTTCAGACCTGACACTACAATTACCATGGTCATCTAATGGCATACAACACTTTCATAACCATCTACTATCTTATTATAACCATAGAATTTTGCGGGTAGAATTCAATAATAATCACGTTTGTAGAATAATAGAGATGCGATAGAAGAAAAATAAAGGTTTCTGTGATCAGAGCAACTTTACCACCTCGAGAAGTTGGATATGCCTCCACTGTACGCTGTTACGAAAAGGGTCTATTCCACTTTGATCACCTGGCTTTGATCACCCAGGTGATCAAAGTGGACTTCCAGCGATCATTTAGTGTCCTTTGATCACCCATGGATACGATGCCCTGGGTGATCAAAGTGGACTCCAGTTAAGTAAATTGTTATTTTAGTGTCCTTTGATCACCTACAAACAAATCACACCTCCTCTGAATAGTTACATGTCCAATTGTTGTAAGTACAAACATTTTCTTAAATTGTCGCTGGAAGTCCAACGAAAAGATAAGGTTCGTATAACATTTACAAACATAACCAATGTTCTCGTATCATATGAACGTCCTAGTTCAATAGTTCATATTACAATGTATAAATCAATTATAATAATAGAACTTCACTAACATTTACGTATCCGTAGTTCAAGGAAAAGCCTAATGTGAAGATATTGACATTATAAATAGGTATACTTAGTGTGATGATGAAGAAATGTTTTACAAGCGAACTACCTAGCACACTAGGTCACCAGTGACTGCTAGAAGTGGCAGGCGTAACTTTTTCGTAAATTTCACTTGCGGCGTTGTAGAGACCGTGCATGAAAAACTTGCACCGCTACTCGGCCGAAAGCGACCGGACTCCGCATGGCCGTATCACTTGAAACCTAGTAAGTAAGTACACTCTTCGGTCTGCCTCTAGCAAATACTAGAGTTGTGCTCTTTCTTGCAATGGAGACTAAAATGACCTGACAAATTAACTTTACTATGGCCATGGCTGTTTAGACCTTGCCTACCCTCATAACACTATTTGTACTGTCAATATCTAGGACCTTAGTTTGAGTAAGGAGTAAATGAACCAAAATATGAAATGCTTGTGAGTATGCCATTCAATATAAATCAATTGTAACTCAATGTAAACCGATGTTTCATGTGTAGATCGAATTCGAAATAAATAAACAAAATGAAGGAACAGTATATTTTATTTTTTGGACTAATCATCGTTCCTATCTCCGAGAATATCTTTGTATAGAGTAGGTACATAGAAATAGAAAGGTCAACCCCAATGTACCTACTGTGTGTAAATACAAAATAGAAAGTGTGGTAAACTAGAGGTGATATGCAGCAACGAGGACTCGGATTTTTTTTTATTTATTCCTGCACCCAATGACATCCTGCCCCCCTAGACAAAACGCACTTTTTGATCGAATCGAAAATCGAATCCGTCAAAACTCCATACAAAAAAGGGGCTTTTCGACCACTTTGCGACTGGTTTGCGATTATAATTTGCACTTTGTCTAGACCCACGCACCTGCGTCTTTAGGTGTCTTTGGTCACCGTGACATTTATTTATTTTATTTATTTATTTGAAGGTAGGTATATCTTTATCTTTTACACTTTTATAAAGAGAAACAAAGTATAGTTCCAAAATAGTGAACTGTCCTATCGATGACATTGACAGTGGGGCGCCACCGTCAATACCGGATCGCTGGTTCCGATTTTTGCCATGTTGGAAACCATATAGTTGAACGATGGTAGCGCCTCCCTGTCATTGAGTTTGGTGGGACAGTTCAGCGTGGGTCATCTATAGTAGGTACTTATAGTTCCAAAATACTGGACTGTCCTGTCGATGACATTGACAGTGGGGCGCCACTGTCAATACCGGATCGCTGGTTCAGATTTTTGCCATGTTGGAAACCATATAGTTGAACGATGGTAGCGCCCCCCTGTCATTGAGTTTCGTGGGACAGTTCAGCGTGGGTCATCTATAGTCACGGTGGTGGTCACGGCGACAAGTCACACGTGCGCGCAAGACCTTTCAAAAGACAGTTTGAAAACGAAACGAACCGCGCCTTCGCGTCCATTCCAATCCATTCTGTCAACCTATCGTCAAGGTATATGTCAAAGTATCTGTCAACGACAATTTCCTGTATTTATTACCACCCTAGTCGCTAATAAGTAATTGTTCCGTCCCGTTGTACAAACATTAATCATGGTTTAGGCAATGGGTTTAGGTAGTCCTATCCTCAACAATCGGCTGTTCCAAATTGAATCAAGTGTGCTTAACTATGTGTCTGCCACGATGGTGTATGGTTTAATACTGGGCACGGCACTCCTGGTGATGTGGTTCCCATGCCTCAAGCGAGGCCTGTGGGCGACGCCCGGCCCGGTATACGCACGGGACCGAAAGAACCGGGCCTTCAGAATCACCCCCACCGGTAACTGCTGCGAAAACAAGTGTACAGAGTCCCACTGAACCCCACTGTGCTGTTTTTGTCCTTGGCATTTTTTTTATTCTTGATATAAATGTATAAATTATACAATAAAAGAAGTTTAATTTAATAACCCGGAGTTGGGTGTACCTAAGCTATTTGAATTTGAGCGTTCTTCTCAGGGTTCTCAGGTATGAATGCTACAAATTAATACGGGCTGGTGGCGACCACACAATCCTACTAATATTATAAATGCGAAAGTGGATGTCTGGATGTTTGTTACTTTTTGACGCAAAAACTGAACGGATTTTGATGAAACCTTACAGTATTATTGTTTATAACACAGAATAACATATAGGCTATAATTTATGACGATCTGTTACACTAAATTTCACGCGGGTGAAACCGTGGGCAAAAGCTAGTGAAAATATAATTCTAATAATCTTTGCACTTCATTTTCATTACAACACTCGATTCAGGTCGGTGATGTTTTCATTCAATATTTAGGATGAATCTATTATAGGTTTCATTTTCGTATGTCGTTTCACCCGTATACGCCTTAAACGACCCGTATTAATCGGCAATACTATAATACAGGCACACCAGACTTCTGTCCGTATTGACAAGGCAGCAGATTAGAAGTGCATTGTTACATCAGTGTACTATTATGGAATGGAATAGATCTGCAGATTAACAATTAAAACATTGAATATCGTATAAAATATAAACTTTATTTCAAAATTAACATCCAAAATATATATATAAATAGGAAGCACCCATTTCGTTTCACAGCAGTATGGATATTTTATAAAAACAACACACAAACACGTGTGTACATCGTCAACAGTTATATAAAAATACATAAAATCCACCAACCACCTTAAAATATAAAATAAGATAGGAATGTAATCCATGATCTTATAATTACAAAATACAATTACCAAAAGGAATGTCTTATTGAATATTTTCCGCTTAAAATATAAGTAGGATCTAAAGCCACAAAGTTAAGCAAATATGCGTGAAGGTTTTGTTCTCAAATAACTTTGCAACAATACGCTTCATTTAAGAACGTACGCAGTTAAGAATGGAATGGTGAAAATAAATACGAAAAATAGTTAAGCACAGAATGATGAAAGTTGTCTTATCAAAACCGCGATCTAGAGCAGTACTTTCAGATGTAGACCAAACTAGAGAAAATGTTCTTTTACATCTTCAGCTAAGATCAAGAAACTTATGCAATTTTTAATAGGTAGACCTTTAAAAAATAAAAATCACTGGGGTATCAAATACAGATCGCGGTTATTATGTGAGTAATAAGACATGATTAGGAGTATGTCACGCAAAACCTTTAAGGATTTAACGTTTCATGTACCTGTCGTGAATGAGAGATATCGACAGATATGCGTTTTGCGTAGAGCCTCCTTAGTTAGTTATTGTAGGTGGAGGCAGAGACGTTCCCGCCGTGGCCGGTCCAGTTGGTGTGGACGAAGGTGCCCGGCTTGGTGACAAGCTCGTAAGTGTGCGCGCCGAAGTAATCTCTCTGCGCCTGGAATTTAAAGTATTTGGAAATGACTGTTCTGTACACTGTGCTAGAGTTCAAAATTCTGTTAATGTCTTGGTAAAGGCACAGAATAATAATAAGTACTACGTACAGAGGTTTACTTCGCGAAGGTATTTAAAAAAATGTATGCTCAATGTCATTAACAATATGGTGTAATTTAGCTTGTCTCAAGAGTCGAGCACCATTTTGTTAACAAACGTCAGTGATCGGTACTGCGCCGAAACCATAGGGCTGACTTCGGTAAAATAATGTGTGACGGAGGTGCCAAACTGCAGAAAATGGCGGAGGAAATACATGATTAAGTATGAATTATCATGAATAATATTAATTAACCACTTATTTACCTCTCAGTGTCTTCAGGCAACTTAAAAAAGTACATTCTGTGTTTTTATTATTATTTAGGCAGTTAAATACTGCACAGTATTTAGTACACCATTTTCTTTATTTTTTCCATCATACACAAGAATACGCGTCCGTGAGTCAATGCTCGCTCGTATGTGAGGCCTTGTCGAATAGTATAGGTGTACCAGAATCTCATGGCAAATGGGGAAAATAAACTTTGTTGAGTGCAATACTGGGGAAATTGGATTAAACGATCTTGATACTGTTTATTATATTTTTTATTTATGACTTTAATATTAATGAACATGAAGTACGAATGCCTACCTTTACATTTTATGTATGTGTATACCTAAAATATACCTAGAATGTTATTATACATCGGGTTTTAAACATAGAGACATGTCTTGAAAAATAAATAAACCGTATATTACTGTAAATAATTTTATTATGTATCATACTTATAACTTATCACTTCATTCAGAACTAGAAAACGATTCTAAGAACTCCACTTGCATTTCTTGATCTTCAATAGATGATCAAGTTAAAGAGGTATTTATACTGGGTGGAATTTTGTAATGCCACCTGGAGGAAAAGTACTCTTAATACTGTAGATAGAAAATTTTACTGAAAGAAAACATTCCTTTATTTTTGGAAAAAAAAAGAGAACTGCATTCAAAGATTTTCAAATTTTTTTCGAAAATTCACTACTATACCTGCCATATTTTCTGTAACATTATTAAAATAATTTAAGATTTCATGGTTTTCCTTTCATTTAATTTATCAAGTTTGTTAGAGAGATTTCATCCTTATACCAGGCCTGTTCATCTCCGCGAGTTTACATCGAAAACAAAACACGCACGATGGCCCACCTACAGGACACTATTCGACAAGGCCTCACATACGAACGAACATTTACTCACGCACGCTTATTCTTGTGTATTATGGAAGAAAATAAAGAAAATGGTGTACTAAATACTGTGCAGTATTTAACTGCCTAAATGATAATAAAAAACACAGAATGTACTTTTTTAAGCTGCCTGAAGACACTGAGAGGTAAATAAGTAGTTAATATTATTCATGATAATTCATGCTAAATCATGTATTTCCTCCGCCATTTTCCGCAGTTTGGCACCTCACGTCACATCATTTTATCGAAGTCAGCCCTGTAACTTCGGCGCAGTGCCGATCACTGACGTTTGTCAACAAAATGGTGCTTGACTCTTGAGACAGGCTAAATTACATCATATTGTTAATGACATTGAGCATACATTTTTTTAAATACCTTCGCGAAGTAAAACTTCTATACGTAGTACTTATTATTATTCTGTGCTTATACTTAACCCTAACGATCGATGTAATAAAAATGCAGGATGTAATTTTTAACAGATTTTAGTTGGTTCGATTCCCGGGCGTGGCAAGCAAGATTTCCAAAAATATCTTTGAATGCAATTCTATTTCTTTTAAAAAATAAAGGAATGTTTTCTTTGAGAAAAATTTTCCATCTATAGCCCGACCAGGAACATAAAAACCCTGGCATAGAGGCGCGTCAATTGCATTTGATAGTGCAACACTGAGTACAGTCGTACCTGTGTTAAATTAATAGGCTAACTTTATGTTTCAGGATTCAGGATTACGGGCTAATTTGATATTTTCATAAATAAACGAAAAAAGATTATACTAGGTATAGGTAAACTGGTTTAAATAAATTAAATGAAACCATCATTAGAGCTAGTAGGATTTATTTTATTATTCATCAATAATCAAATTAAGAACTTGAATATTCAACTGCAATGTCTGCTCATCAACGCTTCAAACTCGGTACTTCTTTATCAATTCCATAAAATTCAACACTTACAAAGTGACAAAAAACTTTAAAATATGTACCTACATATTTTCAACTACCTAGTTGAAACAAACCACAGCTAATTTTCATAGTGGACTGTACTATACGATAAACATGTCAGTCAATTTGACAACCTTTGTCGGAAACATTATTTAATTAAAATTTATCCGAACCCTTAGTATTTCTCTTCGACAAATACTTTAACTCATTGTGAACCACTTTTCTTTCACGACTATAAAAAGTTTTTAGCAATTTAATTCACAAAATCAATTGCACACATTTAAATAAAATTTGTTTACACTTTGACAGCAATAGACATGACATGCAAGGTGGCTCAAAAAATTCCATCCTGTATAATATAAATCGCTCTTTCAGCATTTCAATTACTCAAACTTGCTCGATGAAATCTTTTTCAATTCTCTTTACATGGTCATAACTTTTTCACTATTCCTCTGCACCAATGTATGAAATGCACCTGAAAACCCCGATAAAGCAGCTATTAGGTAAGAATAATAATATAAAAATAAACATAACTCTCCTTCTGACGCAGTTAGGTAATAAACTAAATGTATCAAAACATTTCACTCCAACTTACTGTCAACTCAACGACGCGCTTTAAAATCAAAGATTGACTTTGAATTATGCCTTATTTTACAATACACATTGAAAACAATATGATTTGCTTGAGCTTTTTCGAATATTTCACAAAAATAACAAATAGGCATGAAGAGATTACAAAATTTCTGCAGCGGCTGACAGATCTCTTGATTTACTTTGACAGGTGACAATAAAGCCATAGACAATGGCCATATGAAAAACACATTTTTCCAATATTTTCGTTTGCCATGAGATTCTGGTACACCTATAATCCTGTAGGGTGCCATCGTGCTTGTTTTGTTTTCGATGTAAACTCGCGGAGATGAACAGGCCTGGTAAAGGGTTACCCTAGGAATCATTAATGCAGAATTTGCGAAAAGCGGTCCCACCGTGGAAAGAAGGATAGTATCGTCTCGTCACTTAACTAGGTAGATAGAGCCACATAACAGGCTGATTTCCTACAGAAGGTATTTGTAAAGAGTGTGCTATTGCTATGCCTAAATTTTTACTGAAGACGTGCTGCTCCAGTGGTGCTATAGAAGTAAAGACCAGAAGAATACCTGCAGCAGATTTGTTGGCAACACAGCACTGCGATAGCCGTCGTAGAAAGCGAGCGCAGAGGAGAAGGCCTTTACACCTACGTTGGTGCAGAGACTAAACCTACAATGCTTCAGTGAAGCTGTAAACCAGTCTTTCCCAAAGTGGGCGATAACGCCCCCTTGTGGGCGCTGCAGGCTTAAAGGGGGGCGGTAAGAGACCCAGAAAAAAAATCGGGACGTTGTGTAGAGGCTTGGGAGGTGTCATCTACTAGGAGGACTCTTAGACATCGACTGAGCTCGACTCTTGACTACAAAAATGGGGGGCGCTAGAAAATAATTTATTCTCAAAGTGGGCAGTAGACTAAATAAGTTTGGGAACCACTGCTGTAAACCCTACCAGCAGCAGGTCTTCAATCAGCACAGTGCTACAGTAGCAACCTGCCTACCTACAGTGTTGAAGAGACTATTCCCATCGTTTAGTCTTAACTACACCTGCCATGCTCCAGTGCTGCTGTAGAAGTCAACCGCCTCTGTGGTCTAGTGGTAAGACCACCTGCTTCAGACGCAGAGGTCCCGGGTTCGATTCCCAGTGGGAGCAGATTTTTCTGTTCGGTTTGGTTAGTGCTAGGGCTTGTTCTAAGTCCGCCTGGCTAGCTACCACCATCTTACCTAAGTCTGTCGCCATAACAACAACGTTAACAGCATTGTTGTGTTCCGGCAGTTAGAGGTAAGATAGCCAGTTCTGTGGTTGAGGATTCCGGGAGAAGTTCGCTTCCACCTTCGGTCTGATCATCACTTACCATCAGGTAAAAAAAAAAGTGAAGACACCTGAAGCAAATTGGCCGGCGATGGCCATCTTAGTAAGCAAGCGCGGAGAAAGCTGGCGCCTACGCCACCGTCAGCCTACACTTACGTTGCTGCAGACTGCAGATACTGCATCTACTTAGGGCTGTCCAAAAAGTAATGAGAATGGGTTATTTCTAGCCATCACAAAAAACTGAAAAAAATTGGGTAGGTAGGTACCACAGAAAACACATACAGTAAACAAGGTCTTTCCGACTGGTCGCGTTCAGTGTGCTTACCATGAGTTTACGTTAGGTGTGCTCGCTAGCGACTGCGTAAAAAAATGACATTAAAATGTATGACATATTGTGCAGCGCCCCTAGTGGCTACTTTCAAGATATAAAATCTTCATAGATTTTTTTGACGTACTCGCTAGCGAGCGCACCTAACGTAAACTCATGGTAAGCACACAGGTGAATGTAATTTTTAAACGCAAAGGTGAACTTAAATGATTTTTTTGCCAGTTTCTAGTGAAGAATTAAGCTACCTACCCATTTTTTCAGATTTTTGTGATGGCTGGAAATATCCCATTCTCATTACTTTTTGAGTTTCCTCCAGAATCCCCTCGTGTAAGGCCTCAGCCTCGAATTTGGGCGGCGGCGGTAGCGGCGCGGGAGCGGCAGGATCTTATGCGTAAAATCAAATACATAGACCGGTTCTCGAAAACAGCGGCGCAGGAGCGGGCAACGAGCGGGCAGCGCACTCCTTCTTTTGCCCAGAATAAATCGAGCGTTAGGAATTTTGAATCTAAATAAAATTGTCGCCGTTGTTCAGACATTTCGTTCGCGAATAAAAACAAATATCTCGACAACACAAACCCGAACACAACACTTCGCCGCTAAGGCGCCGCGCGAGCTGCCCGCTTGTTTCGAGAACGGGTCTGCGTTGCCCGCCCCGCTCCCGCGCCGCTGCCCGCTAAATTCGAGGCTGAGGCCTAATGCCTGTAAAATCTGTAGACTTACCTGCAGCAGATTAGCCGGCAGCACAGCGCTGCGGTACCCGTCGTAGAAAGCGAGCGCGGACGAGAAGGCAGGCGCGGGCGCCGCCAGCAGCGCCGCCTGCGCCACCACCTGCCGCAACGACAGCTGGCACTCGCTAATGCGCTCGCAGAAGTACGGGTCCAACAGCAGGTTCGATAACGCGGGGTTTTTTGTGAAAGCGTCCTATAACAAATGGCTGGGTAATAAATATGCGTATTTGACACCATTCCCCAATAATTCTAAAGCACAACTTTTTTAAGACACTTCTTTCTGGCCTTACAAACTTAATTGATTTTATTTATTACCTGTAAAGAAGAACGGGCACGCCCCATACAAAAAAAACCCAGACCCGACAGAAACGAGACATACCTCAGTTTGTTTGTCATGTCTTAATTAGTTAAATTATATATTTTTTATATTCGAAATCTATGTAGGTATAACACCAAAATATTACACTGTTTTTGTTCAGGCGTTATACAAAAACTAATACAAAATGCCTATTTATCACCAAAATTGGTAAATATTTGTACCTAAATGTATATTACAGCTGCTATGGAATGTGTCTAGGTGAACTGGAGATACAGCCGGATTATAAAAATATATAATTTAACTAATTAAGACATGACAAACAAACTGAGGTATGTCTCGTTTCTGTCGGGCCTGGGTCACAGATGACCGTTCTTCTTTAGATTTTTGGTTGCATTGTAATTGAAAAAGTAGTTTAACTGAGTTGACAAAATAATGACGTCACAGGTTATTATTGTAGTAGGTATACAAAGTAGCTTTGCTGTCTGTCCCTATGTATGCTTAGATCTTTAAAACTACGCAACGGATTTCGATGCGGTTTTTTAATAGATAAACTGATTCAAGAGGAAGGGTTTTAAGTTTATTGCATTGTACCTGTGCGAAGCAGGGGCGGGTAGCTAGTACAAAATATATGAGAGTCTCGTTTTGACAGTTTTAAAAAGTACGTCAATTGATTGGTAGACTGTCAAATACCCTATTTTGTCCTATTTGTGTGCTTCGATTCGTTCATTCGTTTCAGCGAAGTGACGACCACTGTTGGACAAAGACCGATCCTGCGTAGCAGTGTAGGCAGGTCTCCCACTAGGTGGACCGATAATCTGGTGAGGTCGCGGGAAGTACCTGGAGGCGGGCAGCGCAGGATCGGTTCTTAGATTAAACAGGGAAAATATCGTTTCCGCATAATGTGACTATCATCTATCTATCTATACCTATGTATAAAATAATTATCATTGTTAACAACGCTCAACTACAATACACTGCAAAATGCAATAAACATAGTATGTCAATGTGCTATGCTCAAACCAGACTAAACTAACAGTAGGTACCTACTTAATATGATAATGGCCAGGTCTTATCAATTCTTATGAGTAGTTCTTGTGCGGATACTTCTGATTATTGAAAATACTATTTAATCATATATCACAATCATTACATAAATCACATGCGTATTTTTAAACTTCGTGACATAATCACTATGTGCTGAGATCTAAGTTCACAAGTACATGATGTCACTTGACATTGCCACAGACTCCAAAGGTCGGATAAAGGTCGCTGTAGCTCTACGTCAGTAAAGAGTGATACACTGAGTTAATTCTACAAAAATACACATTTTTAAATCGTACGAATGACAGCACAGATCACATTGTTGATCAGATTACATTTTTGTTGCAAAATCGCCTGTATTACAATTAAGTAAGATGCCACAGTGTTTCGCGTGATGTGCTGTCGACTGTAAAAAACAGCTGAGGTCAGTTTTCCAACTATACTACTATAGTTCACGCCATAATCAACCAACAAACTCTTCAGGTTTATAATATTAAGTAGGTACCTACTAGCTTTCCATCCGCGCCTTCGCTCGCATGGAATTTTGTCTGTCACAGAAAAACTTTATCGCGGGCGTCCCTGTTTCAAAAACCGGGATATAAACTATCCTCTCTATGCCAAATATCATCAAAATCGGTTCAGTAGTTTAGGCGTGAAAGCGTGACAGACAGACAGAGTTACTTTCGCATTTATAAATTAGTATAGATAGTATAGATAGATACGATACACACTACACAAGTGTAGAGTTCACGATCTAAATTAATATTTACAAACCTTGATGTTGCCCAAAAAGGCACTCCTGATAATGCAGCCGCCACGCCACATAAGCGCGATACTGCCGTAGTTGAGATTCCAATTGTGTACCTGCACAAAGTAATGATGTGATTAACTACCGGGTAGTATCCAGTAAACTCACAATGCTTATTCATATCCTGAGGCTATATAAAAGTACCTTTACAGTCATAGCGGCAAGATTTTTGATTGTTTTGGGTTTTGTCTGTGGTTTTGTTTACAAAGGTTGGTCCCATGAGAAACTTGTTCCATTTATCCTTATTTTTGGGACTTTTATTCCCAGCTCTGGTCCCCACCGCTACAACTCCTGTGTTGCCAGGATCTACAGCTTGATCCCCAATAAAAACCCAATCAATGAAGGTCAAGTCTGTCCCAGGTTGGGACCCCCAGGAGTATGTTATTATTATATAAATAGTTTACCTTATCCGGCACCAGATTGGTCTCTCTCACCCAAGCACTTACCCCCTTACCAATAAAAAGTTACACAGTTGTTGATCATTGTTTTAAAATGACATTTCCATACTAAACGTCACTTTAAATCACTGATCAACGAGCGTGTAAGTTTTATTAGTAAGGGGGTTAATATTTACCCAATGGATAGTATTTTTTGGAGAAAAAAAGGAAACAAAAGATCCCAATGGGTCGATGTGCACTATAAGATAGCTTACCTTAGCCGCTTCCCTGAGCAGCATGAACCCTTGTGCGTAGGAGATCAGTTTGCTGGCATACAGCGCCTTCCGCAGGTGTTCTAAGAACTGCTTCTTATCGCCGCTGAACTTCTGTGAGGAGCCTGGCAGCAACTTGCTGGCTGTCACACGCTCGTCTGAAAACACCTTCGTTTTATAGTCAAAGTATCGTTTCATCCACGAAGACACGACGACCCACCAAAAGACAATGCCGGAAATTGGCGTCTTTTTTTTCGCGCGGCCATCGACCAAACCATGTTTTTTGGTTACAAAATAGTGTAATAATAAACCAAACTTACTATGACATGTATACCTCTAAACTCAGTCTGAACTGAGTTACGAGCATTAGAAGTTTGATGTTTTACATACTAAGATTTGCTTTTTGCGCGCAAGTTTTGTACGAAATTGCAACAAAATAGTGACGTCTTTTTTATTGCGCTGATTCTGCTCCATACTGATGACTGGAGCTAATTGATGTTTTTGTTTGTTTACACATACAATGTCACTATTTTGTTGCAATTTCTTACAAAGCTTGCACGCAGAAAGCAAATCTAGTACCTATGTAAAATCATCAAACTTCTAATGCTCGTTAGTTAGTTCAGACTGAGTTTAGAGGTATACAAGTCATAGTAAGTTTGGTTTATTACACTATTTTGTAATCAAAAAATAAGGTTTGGTCGATGGCCGCGTGAAAAAAAAAGACGCCACCTTCCATAGAAAATCTGGCATTGCCATTTTGGTGGAGGATAGCGCGAGGTGCGGGGAGTTTAATCCGAGCAATCCGAGCGTCATTATTGTAGTGTGCGTGTGCTGCACTCATGGATAATTTAGCGTGTACCGATAACACTCAGACATTAGCTGAAGAATGGTGGGGCGCGTCTTCGTGGATGAAACGATCTAGAGCGTGCCGTTTGTCTAAGGCTGAAATGCACCAGCTTACTTTAACCATAACCGGTGTTTTATGGAGATTAACAGATTTTTGACGTTTTTTATAGTTAAAAGTGAGATGGTGCAACCCAGCCTAAATCATAAGTATTTTTTTATTTTCTGCTATACTTTTAAACAGAGCTTTACACGTTCCAGTATTACGTTAATCCAATCACTACTTCGGAATAAATAGGCCAGTGCTGAAAAAAATAATGAACCTCTTTGTGATCTCTATGTTCTATACCGTACTACGAAATATTACACAGGGTGTCTCAGAATGGGTGAATCAAACTGCTATGGGCGGAAGCTTTAAGTCAGAAGTGAGGCTACCTCCCATAACAGTTTGATTCACCCATTTTGGGACATAAAATATTTCAAAACTACTTTTGACTGCCAAAAATTATACACATTATAATGTAGTCATAATTAGTAATAATTTAATATAGGTACACAAAAGCAGCAGTGGCGGTAGTATAATTATAGTAGTAACAGATTAAAATTATTGTCATTTTTTGCACTGAATAAGTGTAATGCATAATATACTCAGGGAACGATATAGTAGACTGGCACTATCAATCACAGTAACAAAACGAGGTCACGCCCGGTCACGAAGTCGAAATGTATGTTAAATGTATGCAGAAATACAAAATAATGTAAGTACCTACATCTGTCTTGCATCTGAATATCATACCTACTACCCAGTTCACATTACATAACCGATGGATTACACCTGTGATTACCACATTGCAAAAGGTGACATGGATTTCCTATCAGTTATTTTTAAAACTGACTCGGCTCGATAATTTTATATTAACTTCTTTTAAGTTAAAACGATACGATGCGCAACGAAGCCTAATGATTTAAAATTATAACTCAGTGTTATTTCATAATAAAATAATGAACAAAAAAAATGCATTTTACGATTTTGGTTATGTCCAAAAAGTTAATTCAATGTAAAATGTTCGTTCTACCACTGCAACCATTTACCAATTCAATCCAATTTGATAAAGCTGTTGGCTGATCGGGCTTATTCCACTATTCCCCGTTGACAATCCCCGTCAAGGGGGATTAGTGAACTTTTTGTTCACTATTCCCCGTTAACGCTAATTGGAGTTTATAATAGGGAAAAATGAACTAAAAAGTTCATTAATCCCCATTATATTAGGATTTTATTTTTAACGTAATGGGGATTAATGAAATGGAATAAGCCGCTGATGGCTCGGCAGATAGAAAAAGCAAAACAAAATGGTAGTTTTTTTTTTAAATCATACCTTTAAGAGAAGAAAGGCATCTTGCAAACACAGCTTCTCCTATTAGGGTCACAGGGACCCCGTATTCGAGGGCACTGATGCCGGTCCATTTACCAGTGCCTTTCTGTCCCGCAGAGTCACGGATTTTCGGTAGGAGATGTTTACCTGTAAAATACCACGCAATATTTGTTCATTGGCGTATCTAGAGTACTTATGGACTTAGAGCCCAACATTCCTAAGACAAGACCATTCTGAGGGATTCTGGACTATCTGGACGCTATAATACGTGCATGCATTTGTTATAGATTTCAACGTCAAAGTCAATCCCAGTTGATAGCACTTAATATCTACAAATACTTAAGATGCTATCTGATATAGTGTTTATATTAATGTACTGTTGCTGTACAATTTAGCTAGGCGACAATGACCTAATGGTGTCAGTGTTGGACTGCCGACCGAGAGTCGATGGTAGACTAATATTCAGCTGTAAATGAGACTATTAGTTATTTGTGGGAATAAGTATACCTAAATTACTTTAAAAAATATGGTACCATATTTGTACCGTCATCAAAGATTAGTGCTTTGCAGTAAGTATGATTTTTATAGTATCCCTCATGGTATGGGGCAAAGTGAATCTTTGATGAATGAATGATGTTGAAAAACAATTCTGTGTTACATTACAAATGAAGATTGCAAATCATTTTCCATTTTGGCATTACAATAAAATATATTATCAGCTATTGATAACAGATCAGATACTCATTATTACAAATAGCAATTCACTCTGTGCAGCCAAGTGTGTTTCATAATCACTTCATATTGAGTACTGCTTCAATTTATACAACTAATTTAATTTACAGCACAGTGATGCTATTTTACATCTGCTTTAATTATAATAATCTTGCATTAAAAAGAGAGAAGGGAAGCAAAAGTAAAATATATTTATATTTAAAAACTTACCATCATTATCCTTAAACTTTAAAATATCTCGGGTTATCTCAATTAGGAATGAGTCTAGTTCTCCTTTGTTCCAATTTTCAAAAACTTCTGCCATTTCATCCTGCTCCATTCCTGTTAAACAGAACACATGACGGTTGAACTAACACTTTCAATTGAAATTCTGATAAAATCAATAAAATGTAACATACCAACTACATCCTTCATGAGCTGATAAGCCTCGCAAATGAGTTGCATGTCCCCATACTCGATTCCATTGTGAACCATTTTAACAAAGTGACCAGCGCCATCTTCCCCAACCCAATCACAACAAGGTTCATTGTTTACTTTAGCACTTATTGCCTAAAATTAGTTAACAGGTTATTTATTAACATTAACATGTACATTTGCATGTGAAATAAGAAGTACTTTGTTTCTTTTTTTTTATACATTACCTGGAAAATAGGCTTGACATGTGACCAAGCTGCGGGGTGTCCTCCTGGCATCAAAGAAGGTCCATAGCGTGCTCCATCTTCGCCACCACTCACCTGAAAAATAATCACAAAAAATTACAAACCAAACAGACAAAGTAGCATACTAAAATCCATCGAATATTTGTGTAAACTTGTAAACTGTAAAGAATATCAACATACACCCATGCCAATGTAGTGGATTCCTGTAGGAGCAAGTTCTTTACACCATCTCTGGGTGTCTAAATATTGAGAATTGCCACCATCAATTATTATGTCGCCCTTTTCAAGAAGAGGAACCAGATTCTTCACAAACTCATCCACAGCTGAACCCGCTGCAAAAAAATCAATATTATTTTATAATCTTAATCTAAATATAGGTATATAACTCAAAGGTGACTGAGTGACTGACATAGTGATCTATAAACGCACAGCCCAAACCACTGGACGGATCGGGCTGAAATTTAAGGGGGTAAAACGGGAACTACGCGTACGAAGTCGCGGGCGGCCGCTAGTCATGAATACAATTACAAAAAATGGCACATACAGACCATATGGAAGCAAATCATGAAAAAACTGTATAAAAACAACAATTTCTAGTGAAAGAAGAGAAAATCAAACTGCTCTTGTTAAAACTGTACTTTTACAGTACTACAATAATTTTAACTTTTGTAATATTAAAACAGATAGGAAAGTACTATTTTTCTTAAATATCATTTCCAATTTCTAAAAGGGATTGATCATCATTTTTTAACCGACTTCAAAAAAGGAGGAGGTTATAATTATGTTCGGCTGTATGTATTTTTTTCTATGTATGTTCACCGATTACTCCGTCAATTGTGAACCGATTTTCAAAATTCTTTCTTTGTTCAAATAGGGTAGACTTCTGAGGGGGTCCCATTGCCACCAAGTCAGGATCTAATGATGGGATCCTAGGGAAATCGAGGGCAAACTTCAAATTTTATAGGCACATATTATGTTTTTCATATTTATTCTAAAGTTATTCAAGTACCTATATGCGTCTGGTAGTCATCATCTAATGTTGATGAAGTGATGATAGAAGGTAAAACTTCTTAACGGTTAGGAGTTGGATAGTAATTCTTTAAATATTTTAGCTACGTTATGTACATAGCTACATACAGTTATTTCAAGTTTTTTTTAGGTGAGCTGATGATGAAAGGTCAAACTTCGTAAGTTAGGAGTTAGATGATACTTTTTAGTTGCCGATATTTAAATTAGGTAGCCTGTATTTTGTAGGGAAGATAATTTACACTTAAAATGGAAAACTATAGTCTCAATCTCATTCAATATGGCTACTGTCCATCTTCAGTGACAATAACAAGGACTAATCAACTAAAAAGCATGAAATAAATTAATTTTAACAAAAAAATTAAAACCAACTCCAAAATACTTGCACTAAAAAGTAGAAAATAAACATTAATATTAGGACAAATGTATACTTACCATGATTGATATTTTTGGAGTTGGTGCCGGTATATTTAGAAAATTTCTTGAGCTTGGCACTCAGCAGGCTGGCACCGACTCCAAGAATATCAATCATGGTTTACATTTGTCCAAATAATGTAATTATTTTCTACTTTTTAGTGCAAGTTTTTTTGGAGTTGGGTTTAAATTTTTATTGGGCTCATTTTGTTAAATATTTGGCAAAAATACTATTTATATCAAAATGTTTTATTTATCTTACCTTTAACTAATAACATTACTTTTCTTGGTTTTTTCAATTTTTTTACCATATCTTCCAGTGATTTTGCACCTATAATTTTTGTGCCTTTAGCTTCATTATTCAGGAATTGATCAACCTGCAATGACAATTAATTTAATTAACTTTTTTGCCTTTTAACTACTATTTTCTATGAATCAATACAAAATAATAGTTAAAAGGCAAACAGTACCCAGATTAAATTAATTATATTATGAATTTTTAGATAGATAGATAGAAAATACTTTATTGTACCCCACACAAGACAAGAAAAGAAAGAGAAAGAAATATACAAAAGATTACCTATTAGTTAGGGGGCCTTATTGCTATAAAGCAATCTAGATTCCCAATAATTTAACTTAAATTAAGCTTACCTTGGCCACAGTTCTGTTGAATGCACATACAACAAATCCATGGTCATTCATATTGAGTATAAGGTTCTGGCCCATCACGGCCAAGCCGATAAGGGCAATGTCTGCTTTTTGTCTAAAACAAAAAAAAGGATTTTAGTCCACATGTGCCATTGAATTACATTAGCAAATTAAGAGAAAATTATGTAGGTATATGAGAGACAACTTAGATAATAATGATTCCCTGGAACTAATTCCACCTATTTTGGATTATCATTGTTACTATTAATTATTTGACATGCTGAAAGATATCTGAAGTGTTATTATTGCCTAAACTTAGGTATTATAACCCCTTAATTAACCTTTAACTATAGTCGTGAAAAAATAATCACACTCCCATGGACGTCGGGTCTCACAGACCCCTATCTAAAATTCTTCATAATTTCATATCTGAACCAATTTGAATTTATCAAAGAGTTGATATATATCTAATAACTATTAATAAAGGATCTAGTAGTAAATGTAATCAATTTTTAATCATTGTTTAATTATTTTTTGGCAAATTTCAAAAACATAGACATTTTTCAGTGTTAATTGACTTGGCATCACATATAGGCTCCTTAATTACAGTCGGTTAATAATAAATCAAACTAATATTTTTTCCTTGCTAATTAATAACTGTGTAACATAAAAACATAAACAGAATTTCTGAAAGACATAAAATAAAAATTTTGACAAGGGTCAAACTTGCTAAAATTATAAACAGGGGCCTAGAACACTAAAAGACAAATTATCTCTACAGGCATGTGTCATCTTTCTTTGAGAGCTTTGATAGGCAAAATATACACCATTCAGAATCGGAATCTGCAGCAATGGTACCTTCCAAGACATCTAAACTCAAAAGAAGGATCGTCTACAAGTAAAACCTTACTTCTGGAATGTTACTTAGATAGTTGGGCTAATAATATAGCTGATGTACTCAGATACTTTCTACCATTATGTATTCTTAAACTAAAACAATTTACAACATATTATAATGATATACTATAAAAAAATTATAGTTGATAAGTCACATCCATACAAGTATGTTTGTATGGAAATTATAGTCATCGGGTCTCCCAGACCCCGATAAAATTTTGGATGGTTATTACTCACGTAATAATTGCCGGAAGACGCGATTTTATGCCTCCTCGGTCCAAACACAGTTAAAACTGAAGCTACTGAGATGGTCGAGAGCAGCATGTGGCGGGAAGGTATTTAAACCGAGAAATTGAAAAGGGGGGTGGGCCTCTGAGACCCGACGTCCATAGTTAAAGGTTAAAAGTTACACACTTGTTGAACAGTAGTTTAAAGTGAAATTTACATAGTAAAGTCACTTTAAACCAGTGTTCAATGAGTGAATAACTTTTATGAGTAAGGGGGTGAGTATATGGGAAGGAAATAAGTAATTTAGATTTATTTCAAGATTGTAATGTTGACATTTAGATTATTAATTATATTATTTTAAATACTTTATTATTTAAATTGTAAAAAATATAGCTGACTATATTTTATACAATTTAAATAATAATAGGTAAATCAATAGGTAGCTCTGAAGCTAGTAGAGATGAGACGTATTTACTAGAACAGATCCACACACTAGGTATTTTACAGTACTAAGTGGCACCTATTCCAATTTTTAAAATACTTGATCCACCTAGTATTTTTTAAATTACACGATTTCCGACCCTACCATCAAAGTAATAGAGGTTATTATTGCATAATCCGTAGTCGTGTATTACGCGCACCGCGTATTTCTCGCTAAGCTTATGTGCGAACGTAGAGATTCACTCCGTCTCTGTCTGACAAACAAATTTGAACGCAGGCAGGTGTGAGATAGGAATAGGTGTTTGATGTATTACGTAATTTAAACTCTATTTGTACACAGGTAAGGTTTGAAGTATGAAGGGAGGATATCAATCAATCAACAGCCAGCAAAAACATTATTATTCCATTTCAAATTGCATTATTAATACTACGGTTGTATCTTTTCAAAGAAAATTGTATTTTAAAGTCATAATACGTGGATTAGTCCGCACTAGTCGCGTCAAGTATGGTAAATTACTACGTACTAGGTGGAATAGGTATTTGGATCAAGTATTAATAAATACTTGGAATAGGTGCACCTAGTATCAAAGGACATCATCCACGTTTCATATATTTTTGGTCCAAAATCAAAAGTGCCGGCCAACAAAAAAAAGTGCTGTATTCTGACAGAATACGTCTGCCTTAGCATTTATTACTATGGCACCAAAGCCGTAGCTCCACTGTGCGTCGAGTATTTGAGATCTAAAAGTCATCGACTATTCATACATTTTTTGTTCAAAATCAAAAGTGTCGGCCAATAAAAAAAAAAGTGCTGTATTCTGACAGAATACGTCCGCCTTAGCATTTGTTACTATGGCACCAAAGCTGTAGCACCACTGTGCGTCGAGTATTTGAGATCTAAAATTCATCGACGATTCATACATTTTTTGTTCAAAATCAAAAATGTCGGCCAATAAAAAAAAAGTGCTGTATTCTGACAGAATACGTCCGCCTTAGCATTTGTTACTATGACACCAAAGCTGTAGCACCACTGTACGTCGTAGTATTTGAGATCAAAGTCAGTCGTTTCATATATTTTTAGAACTCAAATACTACGATGCACAGTGGTGCTACAGCTTTGGTGCCATAGTAATAAATGCTAAGACGGACGTATTCTATCAGAATACAGCACTTTTATTTTTTGGCCGGCACTTTTGATTTTGGACCAAAATGGATGATGTCCTTTACCTAGTATAACCCATCTCTAGAAGCTACCTACTTAGGTGCATAGTATTAAAGAGTTGTATTGCTTTGCTTGCACGCTTGCACCATACATTGGCAAACATTCACCTTCAAGTAACCTTGCCACTGAACCTTTTCTTTTTTCAATGATACTTTTTTCTTTTTGTAAAGCATAGATTTTAAAAGCCAATAAACGTCTTTCAACAATAGTTTTATCTTATTACTATAGTCACTTACAAAATTTTTATGGTGATGAATTAACAATTTGTTAATTAAAATCTAAAAGACCAATTATGTTTGGCATTACCTTACCTCTCAAAATTATGTATAGAATTTATGCAAAAAACGATTTTTAATAGTTCTGTTGATGCAAACATTAACTTACAAAATCATTTAGCCGAATCAAGTGAGAGAACATTAATGACAACAGACTTTAGCATTGATTTTAAATAAAAATAACAAAAGTGGATAAAAATCTTAATGAGATCTTAAAATTAATTGCTTTTCATTTTAGTAGGTTTTTTTTGCAATTACTACAAATTACAAGTCATGCATGGTTTTAAATTTTTAGAGGTGACATTGGAAAAACTGTTTTTATCCTTGTCCTAAAGAATTAAATAAAGAATAGGTACTTACTCGGACATGTTTGATAGATGATAGTTTTTTAATTAAATCCTTTCGTAAATTTTCAAGGCTTGAAATTACAATTTGATGTAATTATTAGCACCTCAAGTTCAAGTCCTAACTAAACTGTAATGGGTCAAGTAAAATAATTACTATCACCCACTCCTCAACTCAAATAACCTCAAAGCTCCAAGAGTACCAAGTTAGTGATTGCGAACTTTGATTGCGAATATATTGGATCGTGGTAAACATAGATTGTATTGACAGATCAATCGATTTTAATCATCGACTAATAAGTGACGGAATGGAAGGATGGAATGGAAGGTCTAAACAAAATACAAAAATAACATTATTAATATCAAAATCGATTCAAAGAACAAAGTATATGCCAAGGCGGAGACCACCGATTTTTAGTTGGCCGATAGTTGGCCCCGATTATTTTGTATGAAGAATCAGCCTATCGGCTGATTGGCAAATCGGTGTGGTTTTTACGGCGAGATTTGGAAAATTCAACCCCTAAGGAGGTAAAATGGGTACGAAGTCGCGGGCGTTCGCTAGTATAATATTACAATAAAATTACAGATGTTTTGCCACACGTTTAGGGGGGCTGAATTCTGAGAGTGAAACTCACAATTCACACTGTGAATCCCAGAATCCCGTCATTTTCACAAACCGGTTTTTATTGCACATCACTATGGGTGTGGTGATTGGTTTGATCTCGTTCGATTCTCAGACTGTTCGATTTTATCAATGAACGAATGAATGAATGAAGCTGTGAAATATTTTTTCCACATCATGACATTCATGACACAACACAACCAACTATTGTTTAAAAGGTACGAGTCACAGATGGTACGAGTTAAACAAACGAGATTTGTTGAGATGATGCTGTTAATTTTTTTGTTTTTCCAAATCATGGTGAACATTTATTTCTAATACCATGGTGGTGTTGGTGTCACATTAATTTATTTGTGGCGTGTTTTGCTTAATAGTGTGGACATTAAGCTGATGTGAGTGAAAGCACTTTTCAATGGAATCGTCCTGATTATTGATTTTTCTTAGCATAATATCCAGATGTGAAACACTGACTTTCCAAAAAATGAACTTATTGAACAAAATGATTGCCATGAACTGGTACAAGCTGTATCTACACAGACAGATTCTCGTCAGAAAAAAAACGGAATTTGTTGGGATTGCACTCCAGCGAAAGAAATGTCTATTTTTGAAAAGTTCCAAAAGTTCTGCTGGATGGACAGGCACAACACAACGTCATGAATGCCGCAGCAGCCACATCACAAATAGGCTACAATTCAACGACATCCGCGAAATTCAAGTCGCCGCCACCACAAGTTTTGTTCTCCATAAACATCGGGTCAATCAATAATGTCTCGGCATAACCGCGTGCCTTAACACCGCTAACACCTCGTAGGCATGATCGCGTGCCTTTCAAAATCCCCATTAGACAGTAATGTCATTCATATATTGTATAAAATTGTAAATAATGTTTTCTTGTAAAAACTTGACCTGCGGTTACAATATTGCCCCATTATAAATCTACTTCTACGCGATGAAATTGACTTTACTGAAAGTTGACCCCGCTGTACCTGCTATTCAATTTCGCTAATATTATCTTCCATTGTGTTGTATGTATTAACTAAGTACATTCTTATTGAATTCAATTTCTATGCTTGTTTTAGTGTGTTTCTGCAGTTCTCAATCTTTGACTCTGAACAAAAAAATCTTGAATTTGTTTTATACATTTACCTATGTACCTGATTGTTTTCATGTATTATTACATAGCTACCTTGACCTATCTATGTTTAATTAATAATTTTTTTATGATCATGTTGTACTGTAAATCTTAAAACTTTTTAGTTAGTAATTATGCAAACAACTGTGATAAGTTTTATTGTAATATAGATTGTATTAAATATTATTATTTTTATTTTTATAAATAAAATGTGCCTTACTTTCAACCATGTTATTATTCACCATTAATGATAACTAGTGACAGGTACAATTACTTACAGAATTAGATACAAATGAAGACAAGTAACTACTACTACTACTCTTAGTACTACCTGCTACCAAAAAAATTAAGGATTGCCAATTCACAAATGTAGCAGGTTTCAGTGCAAAGCGAATTTGTCTTCTTCATAAACAATAATAAAATTGGCTGGTTGACACATTAAAGGTTGTCTGGCATGCACACATGCAGAGCGAATTAACAAAGGTAAAAAACATTATGATTTCAGTGCTTTATTGATGACCAAACTATTCAGATTTTTTTGTAAAATTAGGTATTTGCTAGAGAAATTAGGTTACACAATATCACTTAACTTATTATAATAATTTTTTACCTTTTGTATCATCGATGCTGTACTGTCTGTAATACCTATTTGGCTGCCATAAAATGTAGATGTACAAATTAAATTCTTTCGTAAATATTCAAGGCCTGAAATTACAAGTTGGTGTAATTTATTAGCATCCTAAGTTCAAGTCTAACTACTTAATCTGTAGGTACCTACTTGGTCAAGTAGTGGCCTGCGTCTAGCACCTTCCTTCCTGCTATCTTTACGTTGTCTTCGGTCCACCACCATGTCTCACGCTGCGTTTTCCGGTACACGGCCTCCACCCCAGAACCTCACTGCCCCATTAACCATCTGTTCTGCATACTATGTGCCTTGCCCATTGCCACTTCAACTTGCTAATCCGTCGGGCAATATCAGAGTTTCATTCGTTTACAAATCTCCTCATTTTTGATTCGATCCCCAAAAGAAACATCGCGCATAGCCCTTTCCATAGCACGCTGTGCAACTTTAAGCTTTACTTTAACACACATTGGTTATAGACTTTCGTTTCAGGTCTGAGGTATTTTGGACGAATAAATTTTGCGTAATTTCTCGAACGCTGCCCAACCGAGTTGGATTGACTTATTGTCAATAATCTAGCTAGAGAATTGAGCTTCGAACCGAAACTGGATAGGGTGCAACATGGACATTCGACATAAACTTCGTTTTAAATTCGATATAAACTTGATAAAGGTCTTCGAGCATTGTGCCAAGATCTTTTCCATTGATTCCATCATTCGAAGGTGAATTAATGTTTATGCCGAATCCTTTTGGAAGTGTCTTCCAATGCCGCGGTGAACATTAATTTCGGATAACATCTCCCTGCCTAACACCTCGCTGCAGAGGAATACCTACTCGTCGGACTGACATGATGGCGTTTTTGTAGGTACAAGCACTTCAGCACCTCGGTATACCTACCTGGAGAGACAGTAACACTGCCCAAGTCTCGATTGAATCGAAAGCTTTCTCATAATCCACGAACGTTAAGCATAGTGGCAAGTTATAGGTACTCCTACTTTAACTCAAGTAATCGTAAAAATGTTCAAGCCAAGAACATTTTTGGTTAAAGCTAAGCTAAGCTAACTTATTAAGACGGCATGCAAAAGCAACGCCGCCTCTGACCAAATCCTTCGGCGTATGGATCCGGCAGTAGAAACCTCCCTTTCCCGTTCTACCATCTCCATTGCGGAAAACTGCCTCCAACTCAGCCGGCAGCTACTTATATATCCCGCATGCAGCCTAGCTCGTGAGTAGTGACCAACACGCGGTATGCACTTCGAGTCTGCTCCGCCGTATATTCTTCCGGGTCATCGCAATAGGTGGTGTCATAATTATGATGGTTCTCTCGCGCTGTACCTACAGACATTTTACTAACTGAAGTGGCTACTTCTTCCATACAACTTCTCTTCTTTTCCAAAAAATATGACCCCTGCGTGCCTCCAGTCACTGTCTTAAAAACAGGATGGTTGTACGAAAGATTTTATAATAAAATAATATTGTGTAAATAAAATAGGTATCAGAGGGCCTAGTGTGAGTCTGTTTACATCAAACTCGCCCACTAGTGAGCGCTAATCCATGTCTGTGAAAGTGTGAATGAGCGCGTTAAAAAATGACATTAAATGTATGACGGATTGTACAGCGCCCCTAGCGGGAAACGTTCAAAAACTAAAATAATCATCATAGCAAATGTTGGGATAGGGATAGAGACATGCGATTTTTGGTTTTACAAAAGTAATACGATAAAGAATAATACAAAGTAATAAAAACCACCTATTATAGGGGCATTTTCTGTTGAGAAATTTATGAAATAAACCAAAAAAAAACACGAATTTAAAAGCAGTTTTTTTTTTTTCAAAAAGTAACATTTTTTATTACATATTTGTTGGCATTTTCTGGGTATTTTATATATTTTTTTAGTATCGATTGTTATTTAGGTTTATTACTGTTTGTATTTTAACAGGATATACCTCTTAGTTTAAAAGTTATTACGTTTTCTTTACAATAAGTAAATAGAAAAAAATCTATAAAAACATTTAAAAAATCTCAGATATTTTTTGACCTCTTTTTTGTCGATAAATATACATAGGTCTAGTTTCACCTATTTTCATATGTGCACTTTATCAAGACTCACACTGTAATAGAAGAAGAATCAACATGACGTTTTACTTTCCCGCCAAGGGCAGGCCGAAGCGAAGGATATGACGTCCAACGTTCAGCAGGGTAACTAGGGATGGAGTAAAGCAGGTAGGTAAATATTACATTCTTGTAGAGCGCTGAATCAATTTTGTATAATCATTAATACAAAAGAATAGTATTTTATTATTACATTATTTTAATGTCCTAAAATTTTCTAATATTCTAAAAACCAAACTGTAAAATTTTTTTCCCTGTTATACATGATTTTAATGATGTAGTTAAATTAAAATTAAGTGCAAATCGCTATGCGAATGCGTGGCTTATCACTTAATTCGACTAAATTGACCGGTTTAGACTCGTTTAGCCGTACAGTACGAGTAGAGTTTAGCACATTTTTTTAATTTGATAGGCGAGCCTATTACCTCATGGATTTGTTTGACTAAATTAGGACCTAATCGACTAAATTATTGGTATTCTCATGACGCAAATACACTATGATCGTAATACATAGTGTGAACAACACCATCTCGGCCACTCTTTTTATTCATAATCTGAGGCCACTCTTCATACTTTACCCGTACATCGCCCATATTTTGGTGTGTGTGAAAAAAGAGACATTAATTATTTGTTGTCAAGTTTTCGGAGTTTTCATTGTACATCACTAAACAGTGTGTGGTGATTGGTGGAGCTGCCCCCTTAGACAAAACGCACTTTTTGATCGAATCGAAAATCGACTCCGTCAAAACTCCATACAAAAAAGGGGCTTTTCGACCACTTTTCGACTGGTTTGCGATTATAATTTGCACTTTGTCTAGACCCACTGACATTCGTTTCGAATGAGGAATGAATGAATGAAGTTTTAAATCTTTATTTGCACGCGATTGTTAGAGTTGATGAGATGGTGGTGTTATTTCTTTTGTTTAAATTTTAAACTTGAAGGAATCATGGTTCGATTTAATTATACCATTATGGTGGCGAGACATTAAAGTATTTGTGGGTGTCAATAATTTGCTTAAATGTAGTGTGGATATTTTGAGGACCTTGGTGGTGGCGTAAATTGTGAAAGGTACTGTAGGCTCTGGTCAATGGAATTCTATGACCAGTTTAGTATTATTTTCAAATCTGGACCACTCATTATTTTATTGGAATATCCAAATGATAAACTATTTATGTTAGAAGACTTTCTCAAAAAATGAACGCACATAGTGAACAAAATGGCCGCCACGTACCGGTGCAAGCTGTTCCTACTACTGCACTGACGGATCCCCGTACGCGTAATTCGCCTACAGATAAAAACCGGGTTTGTAGGGATTACGTTTGGGGAATTTGTAATAAGTATGGGCAGTGTAAATACCGCCATGAGTGTTCGCTGGAGGACATGAAAAAAATTATACGGTTCTGTCATAATTTTCAAAACAGAACAGGATGCGTACGGCCTGATTGTACCTATCTGCACACATCCAGCGAAGAGGAGAACCTATTTCTGACAACAGGGAAGCTCCCAAAAGTTCTTCTGGATAGGCACACTGCCATGAATGCCGCAGCCGCAGCAGCAAGTAGCGTCGCGAGCAGCTACAATCCGACGCCATCCGTGAGCTTCATGTCGCCGCCTCCGCCACCACCGCTCCCGCCGCCTCAGACGGTGCCGTCGGTGATGCCACCACCGCCTCCGCCACCACCACCGCCTCCACCACCAAATGAACCTGCAGCAGTGCACCCGGTCCCCACATTACCCACATTATATGCTGGTAAATTTGGTCACATGGTATTTTAACATTATACAATTCCATTATCCTGTGTGAAGCTAATAAACTTTAAAGCTTAATTATTTTCAATGTTTTGTCTATTTAAATTTTATATTAGGAGGAATTTTACGAAATTTGTGTCTTCATGTTAGTTTCAATAGTTAATTTTTTTCTGTTTCAGCACCACCACCTCAAGCACCTCCAAATTTCCAAACAACCCAACCGCCTCCATTTCTGCCACCCATGTAAGTTATTTAATAGTGATCTTTTTACTTCTCTAGTGTTTCTAAATTATTATTTCTTATAATTTTATTTTAATAAGGTCCAATTTAGTTTAGAGAATTTTTTTCTACCGTTTATTGCAATATGTCCGTCTGTCAGGATCATTCAGCAATATTTATAATTGTTTATTTTATTAGAAACCAATTAAAAGCATACTTATTTACTTTGGAAGTATACATTTATTTTTCTTGACCTACTTTGTATGTTGTCAACAGTTTTGACGCTAGTAGACCACCACCTCCATTACCAGCAACAGTAAAAAATGGCACAATGAAAAGACCTAATAGTGATGCCAGCGATGGTGAGTATTATTTATTGACATTACTTTTGTACTGAATTAACTTATTTTGACGTAAATGAAACAGATAGTTAGATTATTCACACTGGCTATGAGGCATTAAATTTATTTTGGAGTAAGTGGCTGCTATGTCACTCACATAAGTGTTATTTCTTTCTGGTTAATTAACATACTCACATTTATATACCTAGCTAGTTATTTTTAACTCAATCATAATAACTTATTATTTTTTTGCTTTGCGATAAGACACAAAATGTTTACTTTGTTATGATAAAGCATTTAGTATTCCCAGTGGCATTCAGCGAATCTTCTTTAATTTACAAATATAATTTAAAACATGTATAATTTGAAAAAATACTTGGATGGAATTCCTTCAATGGTTTCCTTGTATAAGTGTAAAGATCAATATTGGACGGAACATTGTATTAATTATTTCCAAGCATACATGTATTATTTAGTTTATATTTAATAATTCTTAAAAAAATATATATACAGCTATACATATATTTTAATATGAAAATATGATTATGCGTACCTTCAGTTTTTTTTAATAATGTTTTTATATTATATAAATTCATTGCTTTTTATATATTACATGTAAGTTCCATACAAACAAATACAATACAATCTTGGTTTGTTTACGTTTTCCTAGTATCTTTTAATATCTGAATTTATTTTGATGTTGTTTCATTCCTTACGTATAACATTTTGAAAGTGTACTACTAACATTGCGATGTATAACAACATTATTATGCAAAGTAATCACCATTTATTACACTTGCGCGTGTAATAAAAGTTTCTAGTCTAGGAAAATGTAATCAATTAACACATTGACAGTTGCGAAATATCAACTATAACTCAATGGTCTTAACATAAAATTATATTTGTGTACTACACTGTCAATGTGTTATAATGTATTCAATAATTTGTTTTCTGTGAATATTTTACTGCAATGGAGTAAATGGCTAATGTTGCATTTTGCTTGGCGTGCATTGATTTTGTTCTCAGCTGGCCCAAGCAAAGTAAGGAAATTGGACGACGCGAAGCCTGACAAAATGTGTGAACAATGCATACAACGAGAGTTAAGGTTTGCCTTCCTGCCATATATCAATTTTAACTTTCGCATGTTTTCGAATTTTATTATTGTTTCAGATGGTAAATATTTAGAAGCGACTGTATTATATAAGCTATAAAAAATTTTAAGCGAATTTATAGTATATTTATTTACAAAACTAATTTTTAATGGTTTCTTAACATTTGTTCGTGTCTTGAATATTAAGAGCAACGTCATGCCTTGATAATATTATAATTATGTGCAAATAAATCTCTTGACAGTAGCTTAGAAAATATGGGAAACATTGGTCAAGAAATGAGTAAAAAATTAATTGAGAGTTGACCTGGCTCTTACAGCGATTTTGGAAATATTGATTTTCGATATATCCTAAGTTACAGGATAGAATAACATCGTAGTTACGGAATAGTAGTAAAATTAACGAACTGTTCTCACAATGCTTTTTAATAAAAGTCAAGAAATAACCCGCGTTAAGTGGCTGTGCGAAAATATTAAATAATTGTTGTGATCTGAGGTTAAGTGAGATTGACACTGTCGAATTTTCTTTTATAAAATCGAAAGTAATATAAATGGCTTGAATATAATTTCGTTGAAATGCCATCTACGATACAATAGTTAATGTTGCGCAGCGATGATTTATATGGCAACGCGTTTGTCATCGAAGTGGGCATGGATGTAACACACAAATCAACCATTAAACACGAGCATTATCTTGCATAGTTTCGTTGTCGCGATAAAGCTGTAGGTACAGTTTAATATTGTAGTGCCGCAAATCTTCATTTTACGTTGGCCATTTTATGTTACAGCAGCGAACTATGTATGCAAGAAATAGAAAAGTTAAATCGACAACAGGAATATAAAAAGCTGCTATACAAAACCAAAGTCCAAGAGTTGGATAATTTGAAGGCCATGCTAAGGTTCCTACTGCCGCCGGATATTTGTGTCGCTGTTGAAGAAAATATTGACGTACGTAACTCACATGTTGTCGATTAATAAATTGCATTTGTTGCGTCACGTCATGATGTCATATTATATTTTTATATCATTTGCAGGGAGTGCAGAATTCGCCGCTTTTGTCTGTAAGTATCATTATTACCTATTTTAAAATGTAATAAAAACAAAAGCTCGGCATAGATACGAGGGGCTGCTGAAAAGTTTTGAGCCTAGTGTATTAAAAATACCGATAGAAAAGTGTAAAAAATATATTTTTCTATTTAATCTCCCTCTACTACAACAAACTTCTTACATTTGTGTAAAAGAGCTTTTAACCCACTAAAAAAAAATTCGCAATCATTGCCTTCGAAATGAGCCTTTAATGCCGCCTTAATTTCTTTGTCACTCAAAAATCTTCGTTCCTGGAGGTCTTTTTTCCAATTTGAGAATTAGACAAAATAGCTAGGAAATCGGACTAGGTAAACTGTGTGGTGGGTGATTAATTTCTTGACATCCAGTTTTACCCGGGGCAAGCCATGCAACATGCGCGGTGTGCGCAGGTTAGTTGTCTTGCAGTAACAGATTTCCTTTCGCCAGTTTGCCTCTTAATATTTCAACAACCACTTGACGCACTCCTATCAACAGTACAGCATAATAATCCCCGTTTATTGTAGTTTTTTTTAAGGAGGTAGTCAATGCATACAATTCATCCACAATCGCAAAAATAGTGGCTATGAGCTTGGGTGTCGATCGCTCCACTTTGAATTTCCGCGGCGGCGTTTTCCCTTTTGAATCCATTGCATTGACTCTTATTTTGGCTCTAGATCATACTGCCGGATCTATTATTTATCAATAGTGATAATGTGAGAAAAAAATTTGTTAGGATTATGGCCAAAGATGTCCTAAAACTCCTGCGAAGTTGTGACTCGACTCTGGTTGTCGAGCGGCGTGAGCATTTTTGGCACCCATCGCGCGCACCCCTATTTCATGTGCAAATGAGTATGAAAAATATCGCCAATACGTTCTTTGCTAATGCCTATGGCTTCAGCTATCTGTCACAACTTAATTCGCTGATCTCTACAGCAAGATTCTTTAAGTTTTCATTATTTTATTCGTTAATGGCGAAATCTGGCCGCCCTGACTTGCGGTCATCTTTTAGAGACTCCCTGCCATGCTTGAACTATCGGATCCAATCTTTCATGATGGCAAATGAAGGCCCAGACTCCCCATAAACTGTAGACATCTCTTCAAATGTTACCGTCAGCGTTTTGTTCCTCTTAATGAGGAATTTTATGACAACTGTGTACTTCGATTTCGTACATTGCGCGGATGACTGAGACATGATGATGTTTACGGATTAATTACTAAAAGCGTGACGACGCTAATGAAATGAAACTTTGTACATATACTAAGGAGGTTATTGGCAAATTAATTAAATTTAGCGCGAGTCAATAATAGCACTTGAAGATACTTAGGCTCAAAACTTTTCAGCCGCCCCTCGTATTTACTCCAAATAATTTAAAAAAAACAGACATGTGCAATGGTTTTGCGGCGTAAATCAGTGGGGTTACTCTTTTTAACACCGATTTCGTATTTCAATGCTCATGAATAAGTACCACCTACGTCAAAGGACTTGAGGTCTTCCCAGTTGTAGGTGAACGATTAATTGTAGTAGAGGGAGTCAAGTACTCCTTGTCGCAGTTCATTAGGAAAATAACCACTAAAAGGAAACATTATTATTTCAAATATGCATTTTATTATCATAATGTGAGTTTTCCAGGTGAAATCAGTTGCTTGCTGTGGTACTGTGTTCTACTATGGGATCGGGAACAATAACATACTATTCTATTCAGTAAACGATTGTTTCCGTTTTTTATTAACTGATCTTGTCTCGACAAAGAAAAAATTCTGTAGCAAAAGCGATGTGTCATTTTATTCTTGCCTGTAGAGTGTAGTCTAGCTAACATTTTCAGAAAAGTTTGAATTTCTTGGAGTAGATATTACTCATATTACTAGTTAGACTAGGGGGTCATTAGCAGTTGAACAATACTAGAGGGGTAGCGGGACGGGAGTTAAGAGGTCGTACTACACTTAAAGAGATCTTACCCGTATCGCCTTTCTCTTCGCCGTCTACTAGATACGGCGAGGAGCGAGCAGTTTTTTGGATCATATCAGTTTAATCAGTGAACATCTAGCTTTAGTCAGGTTTTTGTCACTCTTCCCTGCTTCTCTGTGAATGAAAATAATTGATCTAAACTGACAGTTAGGAGTAGCCCCACTGATTGAATGTCGATGTCGTTTCATTATTTTTTTTATACCTTGAATTAGGCTACCTACTTCTCAAATAATTTTATTCTGTTTTTATTTTAAGGTTCCTATGTCGCTGATGATACATAGATTGTTTGAGGATAACTTTGATGGTTTTGGTGCAAGCAATTCGCTAGATTCAGTAAGTATATTATTTTTATGCTAATTTTGTTATTTTGCACAAATTAATCACGAAACTGTTGTTGTCTCTATAAGCTGTTGGTAACGAACACCACCTATTTATTAGTACTTATTTATTTATTTATCACTACACAGTATAAAACAAAGTCGTTTTCCTGTCTGTCTGTCCCTAGGTACGCTTAAAAATATTTAAATCTACGCAACGGATTTTAATGCGGTTTTTTAATAGATAGAGTTAGGAAGGTTTATAAACTTAGCACCCGTTAGTAAAAAATATAGCAGATTAATTATGTAAAAAAAAATAAAAAATATTCTTATTTGTTCATTTTCACATCAAGTAATTCTTTAAAAAATATTCCTCATACAACTGTCATTTCAAGGTTACTTTCTGGTTTGTTAACATTGTTATTTATAACAAGACGATGCGCAAAAAGTTTAAGGTCTTGCGTGGTCGCGTCACGAACTGACGACTGACGAGAACCCATGTATAGCCTGACCAGCCCCCCTAGACAAAACGCACTTTTTGATCGAATCGAAAATCGAATCCGTCAAATTCCATACAAAAAAGGGGCTTTTCGACCACTTTTCGACTGGTTTGCGATTATAATGGCACTTTGTCTAGACCCACAGGAACATAAAAACCCTGGCATAGAGGCGCGGCAATTGCATTTGATAGTGCAACACTGAGTACAGTCGTACTTGTGTTAAATTAATAGGCTAACTTTATGTATCAGGATTCAGGATTACGGGTTAATTTGATATTTTCATAAATTAAAGAAAAAATATTATTATAGGTAACCTGGTTTAAATAAATTAAATGAAACCATCAATCGAGCTAGTAGGATTTATTTTATTATTCATCAATAATCAAATTCAGAACTTGAATATTCAACCGCAATGTCTGCTCATGAACGCTTCAAACTCGGTACTTCTTTCCCAATTCCATAAAATTCAACACTTAGAAAGTGACAAAATTTTTTAGAATAGGTAGTTGAAACAAACCACAGCTAATTTTCATAGTGGACTGTACTATACGATAAACATGTCAGTCAATTTGACAACCTTTGTCGGAAACATTATTCAATGAACATGGACCTATAAAAAAAGGCGGACGGAACTCGCGCTACAACAAAACTGTGACGCAAAATTTTGGCGTTTGTCTATTGTGTGAGTGAATTTAGGGATGCCATGTTAGCCAAAACATTTTACCCATTTATTTTAGGAAAAACATAGATCGGCAGATGTTACTTGGAAATGTAGACAGAAATATTCCGTGCCATTTTAAAAGGATGAAAGGTGAATGCGTTGAGGTAGGCGCGAAATTTTCAATGTTCAAATTTTCTTACATAGTTAGCAAGTCAGTGTGTCAGGGTATGTAGGTACATAATGTTGATCAAAAATGATTCACGCAGTTACAAATTACGAATCTTGTGTACATTATAATCATAATCTTATGCATCATCAATATATTATTATTATCTCTGATAGATGTTTTTTAACATACAACCTGACACTGACTTGCAATCAATGTAAGAAAATTTGAATTTACCAGTTCCACATTTTTGGGAAGGATCAAATTTGCCTATGAAAATATATCCCATTAAAACACAATTATTATGATAAATTATTTTATTTCCATAGTATGCGTAATAAATAACTAAAAAGTCCTAAAAATATTATTAATTTCCCATATTTCGGGTAATTTTCCCACGTAAATAACTGAGAACACTGGTCTTTGACGTATTATTTTTTCGAGTGAATGACGTTTGATTTCAATTAATTTCAATATTTTAATGTCGGGAAATAAGTGATTGGATTATTATTTTGCCTGTGAAATGTGATTCCTTAATTTTTGTTTGTTCGAACAGAACGGTTTTTACACAATTTCATCACACAAGACATGTCGTATTCGTGTTGTTTTTTCGCTGCTTAAATGTGTCAACTGTGTGAAGTTTGCACTCGAAGTGGTGTATCAGGGTGTGAATGTGTGCGTGCCGGCCTGTACGTACAGGCAGGCTGGTGTATCCTAATGTCACAGTATTTTATTGATGAGAATCCGTCCGACTTTTTTTATAGGTCCATGTCAATGAAAATATTGTCCGAACCCTTAGTATTTCTCTTCGACAAATACTTTAACACATTGTTAACCACTTTTCTTTCACGACTATAAAAAGATTTTAGCAATTTAATTCACAAAATCAGTTGCGTACATTAAAAATAAAGTTTGTTTACACTTTGACAGCAATAGACTGACATGCAAGGTGACATGTCAATGAAGTTTTCAGTTACTGTTGCCATTAAAAGAAATTAGTACCATTACTTAGGGTAAGACAATATTTTCATTGAATAATTTTTCCGACAAGGGTGTCAAATTGACTGACATGTTTATCGTATAGTACAGTCCACTATGAAAATTAGCTGTGGTCTACCTATTTTAAAGTTTTTTGTCACTTTCTAAGTGTTGAATTTTATGGAATTGGGAAAGAAGTACCGAGTTTGAAGCGTTCATGAGCAGACGTTGCAGTTGAATATTCAATTTCTGAATTTGATTATTGATGAATAATAAAATAAATCCTACTAGCTCGATTGATTGTTTTCATTTAATTTATTTAAATCAGGTTACCTATAATAATATTTTTTCGTTAATTCATGAAAATATCAAATTAGCCCGTAATCCTGAATCCTGATACATAAAGTTAGCCTATTAATTTAACACAGGTACGACTGTACTCAGTGTTGCACTATCAAATGCAATTGACGCGCCTCTATGCCAGGGTTTTTATGTTCCTGGTCAGGCTTTAGAATTAAATGCGCAATCGCTTTACTATTCATGAACCTTATAAAAAATCTTGCTCGATTCTCATTTTCTCACAGATTGCTAATTTATAAAATTAAAACTAGAAATTGTTACAAAAAATAAGTTTTAATTTTTTTAAATAAGTAAATTTATACTAACTATTATTTTGTTTTTATTACAGTTACAAGCATCATCAATAAAGGACATTGTATTGAGTTATTTACTCAATGGTAAGTACTCAGTTCGTAAAATACCGATTTAATTTCAAATCTCAAAGAATATTTAGTTATTTAATTTTTAGCATTAAGAGTCGCATCTCAAACTAATTTGAAAATTATAAATAACTTGAAAAAAATCGAACTGCCTAAGGCGGGAATTGAACCCGTGAATCGTGGGTTCAATTGAGAATGTTACTAGGTATGCAAAATCACTTGAAACCTATGTTACAGTTAAGCTTTTACATTTACAAATACATTAGTTTTTATTTCATTCAAAAATACCCAGTAGTTATGATTTTATAGGCATTCAAAGTTCGCTTAAATATTGAGTCCCGCCGACGGTCACGTGACCCCGCGTGACGTACATTCACAGTGTCCGCTCACTAGAAAACGGATATAAACATACTTAAATATATTTTTTTTGTAAATACAAACTTATTATACATATTAACACCCAGACCCATCACAGAAATTAAAATTAAACCAAACCCAAACTTGATGCGATTGTGTCGTTTTATTGCGAATTACCTTCCAGCTCCATCATTAGACCCTGATTACTATATAGAATTAAAGTACTCATCAATACAAAACGAACGAGCCCAAACTCGATGGATTTAAGTCGTTTTATTATAGAGTTCCTATGGCCACCTTCCAGCTCCATCATCAGATCAGCTCCATGTCATCATAATATTGCATGGTCATCCAAATCACATGTGTTTGCGAAATTTCAGCTTAATCGGTTGCCTGGAAGTGGGTCTTAATTCAGCTTGCAAGATTCCACCCATACAAATATGAGCCAGTCACTGTAATATGACGTCACGCGCATAAAATGGAGGGATGGCCGCCGCCCGCACTTTTAAAATTCAATATCTTGGAAACTAATTGACGTATCGAAATAATTCTTTCACGTGTATTTTTTATTTTTAACAGAGAATACAGAAAGCTAAAAAACAAAATTAGTGAACATTCTTCATTCCCGCCTTAGGCAGTTCGATTTTTTCAAGTTATTTATAATTCTCAAAGAATATTATTTATTTTAAACTGCAATTTTCAGCTAATACTCCATCGACAGAAAGAAATTCGCCCTTAGACTCATGTACCATCGAAAGCTTGCTGCGAATGAATGCGGCAAACGACAACGCATTAACGCCGAGGCGTTACGTTAACGGACAGACTGCATCCCGTCCTGAGCACGTAGCTGCGAATAACAGCAGGTGCGTTGGTTTTATTCATTTGTAATTCAAGTCTTTTATTATAAAACGAAGTTCAAAACTAGACTTAAGACAACAAATAACAATGTAAGAACGCACGAAGCGGTTTTCGTCCGTGTCCGCTTCTGTTGCGGGCCGGTTCTGAAGGATGTGTAAACGTGAACGTAAAAAATTAAAACACATTTCACGACGCGTTTTACGCTCGCGGCATTCGCACAGAACTCCGATCACAAGAGTTTGAAAATAAAACACGTCACGTCGTACTAACTGACCACTGAGCTATCGACTACCTACGTCCGAATCGATGAAGATATCACAATAGATTCCTTTAAGAAAACTCGTCCTTTTTAGGAAAATTGTATTTCAGTGGAGATCTACGACGTTTTCTATCTCTACTAAACCAACGCGTGGAGATCGCCATCGCCGGCGCGATCATAGGCCAATGACAGGACGCGCAACCAATGACAGGTCGCGCGACCTGTCATTCGCCTATGATCGCGTAAAATATGCGCGTACGTTAAATATAACCAATGTAACGTTGTCTAGGCCAGCGTTTCCGAGCACCTCCAATGGCTCTCCGCGCCCGTTTCCACCTCCAACGACCGCTGCCGGGCCGGCGGCTGTTGGGCCCACGCCGGGGCCGTCGACGGCGGGGGCGCCCACGCTGGCCGGGCCCGCGTCCGCCGGCGTCACGCCCCCCGCCTTCCCGCCGCCCTACCAGCACGCCGGGCCGCCGCCGGGGATGCGACACCCCTTCCCTCCGGCGTACGGGCCGCCGCCTTCTGGTGAGTACTTCTACCTCTTTTTAGGCGCTCGACAGTTATCCAACTTGTGAACCATGTTCACTAAGGCCTACTGTCCACATAAAATGCACGTCATGCGCACGCTATTGCTTGCATCTTGCGTAAAAACAAAACTGTCCACAAAGTGGCACGTCGCGTAGGGTCCTACCTTTAGACATGCGTTCGTCATGCGGAGTGCATTCGTCAAATGACGGACAGTGGACAGTGTGCCTTACTCAGCCATGCCCATACTTAATCACCAGAAAGTTTCATCATGGACTATACTCGGCGCAAAGACTCGTGGCAGGTAGTGTCGGCTGTTTGGTGTAGTGGTTCGGAACGGTCTACTATACCGAGAGGTCCCGGGTTCGATTCCTGACCGGGCAGAAATTGAAATTTTAATTTCTGTGATGGGTCTGGGTGTTACTATGTTTATGTATGTATTTACAATAAAAAGTATTTAAATATGTTTATATCCGTTGTCCAGTACCCATAGTACAAGCTTTGTTTGGCACTAGAAGCGTAGTAGAAGTAGTGTAAAATGTCCATGGATATTTATATTTATTTATCAATAAAACAGTGCATAAAATATGACGTGCCACAGAGGCAGGCATAGCATTGTTTATAATACGTAATAATTAATAAAATATTGGCGAGTGTGCATCTCTGTTTCGAAAATTACTGGCCCCACCTGCCACGAGTCTTTGTGTTGAGTAGGTATAATTATTGCATGCCAACTCAACCTCGTTGAAATTATCTTTATAGCCTGACCAGGAACATAAAAACCCTCGCCATGTTGCGGAAAACTAATGGTACTAATTTCTTTTAATGGCAACAGTAACTGAAAACTTCATTGACATGTCACCTTGCATGTCAGTCTATTGCTGTCAAAGTGTAAACAAACTTTATTTTAAATGTGCGCAATTGATTTTGTGAATTCATTGCTAAAATCTTTTTATGGTCGTGAAAGAAAAGTGGTTCACAATGTGTTAAAGTATTTGTCGAAGAGAAATACTAAGGGTTCGGACAATATTTTCATTGAATAATTTTTCCGACAAGGGTGTCAAATTGACTGACATGTTTATCGTATAGTACAGTCCACTATGAAAATTAGCTGTGGTTTGTTTCAACTACCTATTTTAAAGTTTTTTGTCACTTTTTAAGTGTTGAATTTTATGGAATTGGGAAAGAAGTACCGAGTTTGAAGCGTTCATGAGCAGACATTGCAGTTGAATATTCAAGTTCTGAATTTGATTATTGATGAATATGTGGCGGCCATCCGCCACATTCCTAACTTGGACCACCGCCTTAGATTTTGGAGCGATCCGCTTCCGCCTATGAGATTGGGCCAACCCCGACTTGACGGAACGTGAACGAATCGTTGGCGCATGCGTGCTGCGGGCGTCACAATACATCTGCGTCACTCGCACACCCGTGAAGACGTATCTGTCGTCTCGCTTCATCGCCGGTTACCGATCTCCGCTCACTCATCGCCGTTGAAGAGATTTGAAATATGTCGTCGTGACACTTCTTCCGCGATCGCTTTGCTCTCAACATTTAAATAATTTTATTGCTATTGTATCCTAATCAATCCCTTGCTATTCCTGTTGTTAAATATAATTTCCGATCCGCTAATAATATTCTTCCTTCTACCGTGTTCTTCCTACCTTTATTTCCTGACTCGAACTGCCTAACAATAATCTTAACGATTAAGAATCGGAATAGGATTCCGAGTAAAATATATGGTGGGTTGTTGGCAAAAAACCCCCATAAATAATAAAATAAATCCTACTAGCTCGATTGATGTTTTCATTTAATTTATTTAAACCAGGTTACCTATAATAATATTTTTTCGTTAATTCATGAAAATATCGAATTAGCCCGTAATCCTGAATCCTGATACATAAAGTTAGCCTATTAATTTAACACAGGTACGACTGTACTCAGTGTTGCACTATCAAATGCAATTGACGCGCCTCTATGCCAGGGTTTTTATGTTCCTGGTCAGGCTTCCATGGTCAGGCTATACCTCATTAATTTGAAAGTTATAATGTATTAATACTCTCGGCTCCATTATTGTTTAGAGATAAACCGAGATGCAATAACGCTTTAATTAACCAACTTAGCACGCTCATATTATACAGGGTGTCCCGTAATGTAACGTCAAGCCGGAACTGGGTGTTGAGGCAAGTTATGCTGGTTATCAGAAAAATAAAAAAAAAATCTATGTGGCATATTTTCAAAATAATAGGCATTTAAAAAAAATAAAAAAAATCTACTCCCGGTGACGGTCTTTTTACTCGTGTTGCCACAAATCTTCACTTTTTCCAAATTTTTTTTTGTTATGTAACCCTGAATAATGCTTCTCTAAATTGTTATCAAAATTACAAAACCAGCTGCTCCAACTTGGATGAAAAAAATACATTATTCGCAAAAAAATTTTCAAAATAAAAATTTTGCCTAGTTTAAACTGACTGTACTGAAAAAAAAATGTACTACGCGAGTGTGGCAAGTGACGTCATAATTTGGCGTATTTAGTAAGGATTCCAAAATGGTATAACACTTGGTAAATTTTTGCTGTAATTGTCGACAATTTTTGTTTTTTTTGGAAATAGTCCCGTTTTTTACTTTATCTACCTTGGTTAAAAAATATTATTCTAATGTGCCCAAAATTCAAGTTTCTGGCTTAAGTGAGGTGGAGAAGCCATTTTAATAGGTATGAGCGGGACGGAGAGGGCCATCTTACCAAGCAGGGATGTTATGGATATCCGTAACCGTAACCGAAACTATCGGATATCCGAAATAAAAAAATATCCATAACCGTAACCGAAACTGATTCAAAAGTTACGGATAGTTTCGGATAAAGGCGGAGTCTTAAGGGTACAATTCCAAACTGCAAAACTCTATGAAATCTGCAGTATACACGCCGCAGCTGCAATGCCGCGCTGCCGATTTCATAGAGTTTTGCAGTTTGCGGTCTGCGGCACGTCTTGGAATTGTACCTTATATCTTAATATTTGTTACCAACTTGTCTGGCATTCCCTGGCACCATCTAATATGCCAGCCTGTTTTACCTTTATCATACATAGGTGTCGTCTTAGTTGGTACATAAAGTAGCTATGTGGGTCACGCAGCATCTTGCTATTTGAATTATACCTACATTTTTGAAATTCTAATAATTCCGTAACCGAAATTATCCGAAACTTTCGGATAATCTGAAATGATTTCATATCCTTGACCGTAACCGAAACCGGTATAATATTATTCTAATATCCGTAACCGTATCCATAACCGAAACTTCATATCCTTATTATCCCTGTAACCAAGTACAAGTGCAGGCAGAGCAGGTAGTAAAGGCGCGCGCGCACGGGTGACTTTTGTCACAGTATGTCAACTACTAATTACTATCATGGTGACAAAAGTTTCTGACTGTACGGTAGTCAGTCACAGAAACTTGAATTTTGGGCACATTAGAATAATATTTTTTAACCAAGGTAGATAAAGTAAAAAACGGGACTATTTCCAAAAAAACAAAAATTGTCGACAATTACAGCAAAAATTTAGATAGATAGATAGATATTTATTTGCATCACCATAATGTAACCAAGTGTTATACCATTTTGGAATCCTTACTAAATACGCCAAATTATGACGTCACTTGCCACACTCGCGTAGTACATTTTTTTTTCAGTACAGTCAGTTTAAACTAGGCAAAATTTTTATTTTGAAATTTTTTTTGGGAGTAATGTTTTTTTTTCATCCAAGTTGGATCAGCTGGTTTTGTAATTTTGATAACAATTTAGAGAAGCATTATTCAGGGTTACAAAACAAAAAAAAAATTTGGAAAAAGTGAAGATTTGTGGCAACACGAGTAAAAAGACCGTCACCGGGAGTAGAATTTTTTTATTTTTTTTAAATGCCTATTATTTTGAAAATATGCCACATATATTTTTTTTTATATTTTTCTGATAACCAGCATAACTTGCCTCAACACCCAGTTCCGGCTTGACGTTACATTACGGGACACCCTGTATAATAATATTAAAGAGTTATTTAAAAGTGTTATTTTTATTAAATCTTAAAATAAGTACCTAAAATTAGTAATATTTATAATATAGCTGATTTAACCATATTCTAGTTTTAGTATTCGTTATTATGTCTTTCTGTTTTTTTACATGGTTCGACTACATATGAACAGTTTTCTACCATAAGGAATCCAGAACCGTTCCATTGTGCTGTGCTGTAATATTCTGACTTGTTTACTGAGACTGTACAGTTCTATCGGTTGCAGGCGCGGCCCCGCCGCCAATGTTCGGCGCGCCGCAGCCCGGCCCCTCCTCGCAGCTGCAAACCAATGGCCCTCCGGGTCCCATGGTCCCCCCCGGCCCGCTTGGGCCCCATGGCCCAGTGGGTCCGCCCGGACCCCACGGGCCGCTAGTCGCGGCGAACCCTAGGCATGCCACGCCGCCCCCGCCGCCCAATGGACATTACAACCAGTACATGATGGGTTTCCATCCACCCCATTTTTTCCCACCATATCAATAACCAAGAGGTATGAATCTCTTTTGAAGGCTGGCGGTTACGCAAAGAAGACTGATCTCAATTGATAATCTTGCTGTGATAACAATGATGCCTTTTTTATTTTTTTATTACAAGCTTTTATTTACTTTCACAAGTCTGGAGCGAAATAATTTAATCGTATACATATAGTACTAACGAAAAGTTCTCGTCAATACGGATGAAATGAGCCCAAACTCGATGGGCTTGTGTCGTTTCAGTGCGGATTTCCTATGGCTACCTTCCGGCTTCATCATCAGACCCTGGTTACCATATAGGATTGAAGTTCTCGTCAATACGAATTAAATGAACCCAAACTCGACGGGCTTGTGTTATTTCAGTGCGGATTTCCTATGAGCACCTTCCGGCTCCATCAGCAGACCCTGGTTACCATTAAGTTATCGTCAATACGAATTAAATGAGCCCAAACTCGATAGGGTTGTGTCGTTTCAGTGCGGGTTTCCTATGGCCACCTTCCTGCTCCATCATCAGACCCTGATGGTTACTATATAGGATTAAAATTCTCATGAATAAGAATTAAACGAGCCCAAACTCGAAAGGCTTGTGTTATTTTATTGCGGAGCTCCTATGGCTACCTTCCAGCTTCATCATCAGATCAGCTCCATGTCATCATAATATTGCATTGTCATCCGACTTACACATGCATCCAAAATTTCAGCTCAATGGGAAACCGGGAAGTGGATCAATTTTATCAGACATGTGAAAGTAAATAAATCATCGCGGTGTTCGATGTCAATTTTGACTGGCCTATAGTGTAAAGCTGGGTTGCACCATTTTACTTTAGCTATAACAAATGTCAGAAATCTGTCAAACACCTTACAAAAACACCGGTTATCCTTAAAGTTACGGTCAAAGTTAAGTGGTGCAACTCAGCCTAAGTTTAAAAAAAAACAGCATTACTTGTAGATAATATTTATGATGCTCGTCATTATACTTTAATTCAGTATTTTTTTTAACATATTTTTGTTTAGAATGAGTTCACAAGTGATGCTTTACAATAATCAGTATTACTTTATAAGTTCCTACCATCCAAAGAGTTTTGTTAACCTTAAATAATGATAAGTAATATTGTAGCTTGCTAAGCGAATACTTTACTAGTTTTATTAGTCCAAATGGAATTAAATGTGTAATGTTTTATATTTTTATAAGGCTGATGCACATTTTTGTGCTCAGATTAACACTATTGTGTTATTAAATTATTAGACTGATTTGAATTGAACAAGTAAGTAAATATGTAACCAATTTCTGCCTGGAAATTAATCGGCCTTTGTGTCATTTAAATTGTGAATTTAATAATGTGTTGATTGTGTATGTTCTAATTGAAGTTAGGAAATGTAATAAAAAAGAATGATGCGGTAGTGAGGAGGCCACTGCCTCTTGTTCGTTAACTGGGACAAAGATTGGTTCAAATTTACTGTCTTGTAACAAATCTGAAGGATCTAGCAGATCTCAATAGAATAGGTAGGTATATCATGACAAGTGTGATCTCAAACTGATCGCATACATATCTGAAACTATCAAATACTCTGTATAATATAATAATTTAAAAGTAAAATGTTGTAAGACTGATTTTTATATAAAAAATAAGATTATAAATGGTGCTATTAAACACTTATAAAGCTGGCAGTAGATAGATAGGTTATTTGGAATCTCATTGTGAATATAATTTTAGTTATAAACCTGATTATGTTATAGCTTTTTTACTGGTGGTAGTACCAGGCCTCCGTCACTCGCCTATGCCGGCCGAGATAATTACCTACAGCGCGCGACAACTTCAAGTTGCAAATCAGTCAGGGCCGCCACGCGCCTGTGAGCACACGCTTATTTCTATACACGCTCGGTCGATCATAGTCACAATCAAGGTTTATTGTTCCAACAGCACTTTTATCCTTCTTTAATGGAAAATCGTAATATTTAGGAATAATAATTAACTGTAGTAAATTAATAATTAAAAAAAACTACACTTAAATAATTTTGAAATACTTATGACAAAAAACTGTAGCAAAAAAAATATTTTAGCTAATATAAACATTAAACTACTTCACCGTGTCTATTTTCCGACACTACACCTTTTAAAACTGTTTGGCCAATTTCGAATTATCGTAACACTGAAGTTTATTAAAAGGTACTTTAGAGATGGTACGATTATACAAACACCACTAGATTAAAGTTTACCAATCGTAAATACAATATGCTTCTTAAAATTAAATTTTTATTTATTTTACTTTGCTTATACAACCCTGACGCTTGAGCTGTGAGGTAGATCAATTCTGAACACAAAAAAATTGCGCTCTTGTGAGCGTAGTAGTAAGGTGCGATTTCGAATGCACCATGTGCGTTGGATATTTTGCATTATTATTATTACCGTTAAAATGTCGGCATCTGATCCTACACAAAGGAGTGCAATTTCTGTTGCTACTATTATGTATTCTGTGGTAGTACTTACATCACCTTACGATTGCAATAATAATTATATCAGGGGTGGCCTACTGTTTACTAACGAAACCCTGGGTGATCTACCACTTAAATACTTCTTGAAATCTTAAATTGAACAGCATAGTTTAGTACACAATCATGTAGTTTTTTTTGCCTTGACACGATCGACTGGACTAATAGTCGCGATCGACCGGTTGGCCACACCTGAATTATACAGTGTGAGTCACGTTAAAGTGTACATACGAAAATAAATGAAACTAGACCTATTTTTATCCACAAAAAAGAGGTCAAATTTTTTTTACAAAATATGTAGGTTATAGCATTATGCATTATTAACAAATTTCAATTTCCAAACAAACATTCCACTAAATGATGACTAACGTATTTATTTTCGTATATTATACAGGGTTCAAATTATTTGCTATATAAGGTTCCAAATTATTTGCTATACAGGATGGAAACGATAAGACAGGTGTTCTCACTCGATTATCTAAACTATACAAGATATCTAAAAACTGGTTACTGTGTCCCCAAAGTGCTTCACGAACTTATCTATCGGTATTACATTGTCATGATAAACTGGATCTATCCAAAAATTCAATTTACTAAATGTATGGAAGATGAATACGTAAACGATCCAGTTATTCCGTTTGTAGAGCTCGTGAAGCATTTACAGGACCAGACCAGTTTTTAGATATTATAGATTAGTTTAGAAATAATCGAGTCAGATCACTAAACTTATCGTTTCCACCCTGTATAGGCAGTCTGACTTATGTCCTTCAAACTACTACAACCCTATGTGGTCTTGACGCGCCAGTATTTGTAAGATAATTTGATAATTGGTAGGCGCGTCCCCACTAAGCAGTGCGGCTAAGATTTCTTAACATTTAATTACGTCTAATAATATGTTACAGTCAAAACTCATAATCGGTCAAAACCATTTTGACTGCAATAATCAGTCAAAAGTGATTTTGACTGATGCCCTTGGTCAATATTACTTATGACTGATTTTTCCAGTCAAAAGTGGTTTCGATTTGACCAAGAGCGTTAGTCAAAACCACTTTTGAGTGCCAAAATCTGTCAAAAGTGGTTTCGCCTGATTTATAATTTTACCAATTAGTCAAAATTCATAAAAAGTGTTATAATTAGTGAAAATTACTCGGAAATCATGAAAAATGTGTTAAAAACATTTTAAAATGTAACATTTTTGTGATTTGTGCATACAAAATGATCACACCTAACTTAGGTACATCAGTAATGTTGCTAGGTATTCGTCAGGTAAAAGATAAGTCGTTTATTTATTTGTTCGGTCAGTTAAATAAAATGCTTGCACTCAATAGTGGTTTTGACTAACGCTCTTGGTCATATTGACCAATGACATCAGTCAAAACCACTTTCGACTGATTTTTTGCAGTCTAATGTGGTTTTGACCGATTAAGAGCGTTTACGCGAAGCGCGGCGTTTCAAGGGGCATCATTGGAAATGAGTCGCGCGCGGCGTTTTTTAATAGTTTTCAAATGTTTATAGCAAAACAATAACAATGAATTAAATATCGTTTCAAAGTAAATATTTTAAAGAAGATGTTGTTTTATTATATTAAGCTATTTTTATGCTGAATAAAGGAAGAATATTGGTGAAAAAATCACTTTGATTTTTGAGTATTTCACGTTCTTTTAATTTGTGATTTCTTATTGTAAAATGCTTAAATCTAAAAAAATTCTCAGATAACTATTTGCCCATGGATCTATGCTATAGGATATAAATGTTTGTTAAATCGTTTTCACAGTATTTTTATAAAAATTTCAGCTTGTAAACTGACGCTAAAGTGGAAATTTACAAAACCTGTGTGGACTTATCTTGATAGAATTCTTAAATACTAAACTAATCGCAATATTTTCTCAATTAACTATTTAGACGACTAAATTGCCTAACTATTTATGCCTATAACATATTTGTAGTATTACTGGTTAATGATTGTAACGAGTTGAAAAAGTACTGTTTTTGCGCCAAACGGCGTAAACGCTCTTAAGAGTTTTGACTACAACATATACAATGTATAACGGCACATTGAGTATAGACTAGCTAGAGCATTTACTTATAACAGAACAACGAGCCCCTCTATGAAATGTAGTGTATCATCCCTTCACGAAAACGTCGTACATTTTTACCTGTATTGTGCTATTCGCTACATTACATAGAAATGCTCTAGTGACTAGAGCCTAGTCTATACTTATCCATAAGTTAACGATTGTGGCATCTACCGTGGTAGATGTTAATTTTCGAAAAAAAAAAAAAAGGTAGATATGCTGTGCTGTACGTTTATAAGAGTTGACGCTAGCCTCGCGCGTAATGGGGGCGCGCATTTGGTGTTTCATATTAATTTTAAGGTGTGCTATTTTTGTACAAAACGGTTTGCTACATCTTATTTCACTGTAGCAATTATATGTGACATTAAGCTAGGTAGGTACCTGTATGTATTTGCTAGGTCAAATGTGCTGCGTCTTATTGAGAGCAAAGAAGCAATTTATAACAACATAAATGTGTAGTGTTAAGTGTGCAAGTGTAAAGTAATAATTTTTTTAAACAAATGTATTATTAAAATGAATATACACGCTCTGGAATCGTTGACAATTTGCAAAACATTTGTCAGTTAAAAATTTTCCATAGAATGTTGTGGTTTTTGAACAATTAACGTTTCTCAAAGTTTTTCCAGTATAATGATGAGAAATAAACGTTTGATAGAATTTACGTCCGGCACTGGCGACAAGCAACAGCGACAGCGGGCGCCGCCGCTGGCTTTCTATTTAGTTACTTTAAATTTTGCGTAACTAGCAACATTCGCAGTGTCGCTTCGCCACCCTTGTCGCTGGTATCGGTATTTATGATTTAATTTTTGTCACAATTGTTTTGTTCAAAAATAGCTAGGCAGTTAAGCTTATAATGTAAGAAGGCTATGCGATTTTCAATGCAATTGCGAATGTTCGTACATATGTAATCAATCTTCCATCTTGTTGTTTGGAAGCAGAATTTACATTGAATCAAGACATAAGGCCACAATTTTTACCTGACCGTTTACCGACAACGAGATTTATGGTACGAGTAGAAATTACCAAAAACACAACCCCTTTTTAATTAATAAAAATAAAAACCGTGACAGAAAACACAAAACGTTGTAATTGTATATTGTTGAAACTAGAATGCACGCACCCTTTTTCTGTTCTCCCCAAAACCTGTTGCCGAAGAATTCGAGGCTTTTCTTGATATTTTGGGAGGCAGTAGTACGGAGGGTGTCTTCACCAGGTCGCTAATTCTGGATGATCCGAATATTAATTAAGTCGGAGGCATGAGAAACCTCCACTAACGTTCTATACAGATGGCTTGAGCCATCCGCGGTAATGCCGGACATCGACATGGCGGCCGCCCAATTAAGATAATCGCTGACTGAGGTGTGAGATGTCAGAATGCCTTCGACGCCGCCCCCTCCCTCGTCATGCTGTCTATTGATGGTTAGCGAACTGGCAGAGCTGCGGACCGCACGCATTGCCACCAGATGGACGTACACTGGTAGCCGACGCTTCGATTACGAGCCCCGTAAAATGAAGCTTTCCTTCACACCACCTATGTAGAGGCGAAGCGGGCCTTAACAACTGGAATCGGCCGCCGAAGATCGGGCGAGGTCATAAATGCTCGCAGTCTGTGATCCATGGGAGGTCTTATAGGGCGGCCAGAAACTACAAACCAGCTCTGACCTCCACTGACAGATCATGGAGCTGGCTCTGCTGGCCGGGGTTGTACAAGTGCTCTACCCAAGTCAGCTTGCCTCGTTTACTCCACCGCCCATACTCGATTCCCGCAGTGTAGAGAGCTCAGTTAAGGGAGGCGATTGATCTTAGATTTCTCAGAGCTGTAGAGGAGATTGATCTTGCTCCCTCCGAGCAGGAGAGGCGATTGATCGAAGCTTCCTCAGGGCTGTAGAGGCGATTGATCTTGCTCCCTCCGAGCTGGAGAGGCGATTGATCGAAGCTTCCTCAGGGCTGTAGAGGCGATTGATCTTAGCTCCCTCAGAGCTGGAGAGGCGATTGATCGAAGCTTCCTCAGGGCTGTAGAGGCGATTGATCTTGCTCCCTCCGAGCTGGAGAGGCGATTGATCGAAGCTTCCTCAGGGCTGTAGAGGCGATTGATCTTAGCTCCCTCAGAGCTGGAGAGGCGATTGATCGAAGCTTCCTCAGGGCTGTAGAGGCGATTGATCTTGTTCCCTCCGAGCTGGAGAGGCGATTGATCGAAGCTTCCTCAGGGCTGTAGAGGCGATTGATCTTGCTCCCTCCGAGCTGGAGAGGCGATTGAAAGAAGCTTCCTCAGGGCTGTAGAAGAGATTGATCTTGTTCCCTCCGAGCTGGAGTGGCGATTGATCGAAGCTTCCTCAGGGCTGTAGAGGAGATTGATTTTAGCTCCCTCAGAGCTGGAGAGGCGATTGATGTTCGCTTCCTCAGGGCTGGAGAGGCGATTGATCTTAGCTCCCTCAGAGATGGAGAGGCGATTGATTAAAATTTTCTCAGAGCTGGAGAGGCGATTGAGCGTAGGTTCCTCAAAGCTGGAGAGGCGATTGATGTTCGCTTCCTCAATGATATCTGACACAAAAAAAGAAAACAATCACCAAGACATTCCCCACATTTTTACAGCAGGTTGTTTACTTATGTATGTATTTAGTTACAATGCCAAGAATACAAGTCAGGCAGCCACTACACTAAAACTGAGACCACGTCGTTTTACGTGATATAACCACACACACAAAAATAACAACATGGCATTGTTTTTGTACGAGTCCCGCAAAACGACGCGATTTATTTATGGCTAGGGCAGTTTTTGTGATATTCTAGTTCTCCAATATAAAGGATGTCCCAAAATTAACGCAAGATTCGAATTAAATAGAAAACACAGTTTTTAGTCTTTTGATTGTAATTTTTTTATTGAATCATAAAGTACATAGGATAGGATATTTAAGGAATAACACATCGGAAAAACGGTTAAACTCCACGGTTTTGCATACATACGCAACCGTTAAATTTCTATGACCATTTTACATAATGTGGCTGAATTTCGTTGTTGTAACGGGCTTGTTGACATAGACCTGTGATCTAAAATAACCCCATGAAAAGAAATCTAATGGTGTTAAATCACACGATGTAGGAAGCCAATTCTAACCACCGAAACGAGAGAATATCACCTGGAAGCGGTGGAGGCCATTTTCCCGATGTTTTATTCCATAAATAACAATATCCTGTGTACTTTATGATTCAATAAAAAAATTATAATCAAAAGACTAAAAACTGTGTTTTCTATTTAATTCAAATCTTGCGTTAATTTTGGGACACCCGATACATCGACAGTATTTGCACTCGGCATAACCGCGTGCCTTAACACCGCTATTACCTCATCGGCATGATCGCGTGCCTTTTAAACCCCGATTGGACAGCAATGTCATTCATATTGTGTAAATAATAATGTAAATAACATTTTCTTGTGTTGATCTTCTGCGGTTACAATGTTATACTTCCACTTTCTACTTATTATGCCATCGGTTTCCTGAATTTTGGTCCCGCTATACAATTCCATTTTCCTCATAATTCCTTCCAATATGTACATACATTTAGACTTGCGTTACCATTGTTTTTATCAATTAATGTTATATGTACCTGATTTTATACTAATGTATTTTTAAATACCCAATGCATATTTATTAATTTAAATCATATTTTTTTGTGTTCATGTTGTTACCGTACTTAAAACTTTTTAGTCAGTAATGTATAGTTGCAGCTGTGATATAATTGTAATAGATGATATGTACTGATATATCTTATATTTTTTATAAATAAAATGTGCCTTACTTCCTTAATGATGTTTTTATTCACAAATACATACCGATTAATCTAAATGGAATGCACACACAAAATTAAATAAAGTTACTTTAATTTAACTGCAATAAAGAACTGCTAAACCCCAAATAGTAGTTAGTGTTTCAGTGCAAAGCGAAATTGTTGGGTGGTTGACACCACAAGGTTGGCTGGCGTGCACCGATGCCGAGCGAATTGGCAAAAGGTAACGAACATTATTGTCTGTGCTCGATGTTGATGCTTATCCGCTTTTGTTTTTTCTTTGCAGCTCCGTGCCGCCCAAGTTTGGTCGACACGAGTCGTGTATGGACAAATACGAGTTTAGAGTCAAATACTACAAGTACTGTAGAGTCAAATACAAGTGCAAAATCTAAAAAAAACGTGTGCTTGCGGAAGAGACTTCAAAAAAACAAATGCGAAACATAGTCATATTTATGTAAGATAACGTAAGGAAAACTATAATTTTAAGGAGCTGTACATAATTTGTAGCTAGGTAAGATTTATTTGTAGTGTATAAATAGAGAATTAAGTTATCTATTATATTTCTTTTTTAAATGTATAATATTAATGGCTGGTTTCTTAAATGACAACTATCCGTGTATTCCATGTAGTCACTCAATAGAAGCTACAATTTAAATGGAACTGTTGTTAAATGCTAGATTGAGTACTTGTTGTACAACTTACCTTTTTATTATACAATTAGTTTTCATCATCGATGCTGCACTGATAACCGTTACAGGACAGGGACAGCTAACATAATTTCAGCTCCCCTTTAAAATAGAAATAAAATCAATCATGATCTTTTAACATAAAAGAGTGTTTGAAGTCGATCGTAAAATGCAAACCTTATGTGTGCACTGACAAATGCATAGCAAAAGCCAACAAACAGTGTGGCTGTAATCTCAACTGACTGATGCATAACGCTTATGGTCGGATATTGGTTTACAATCGCGCGTAACGAAGGCGATTAATAGGGTAGTTCCTGAAAAGCTGTAATTTCAGCGCATTTCAAAATAGAGACATACGCACATGCTTTAATTCTTGATATACAGGGTGTTACTTTGCATTCTTGCCATATTTACAGAGGTTACTATATTACTGATACTGAACACAAATCCGTAAAAAAATAATGCCCGAAATTTTTTTTTTTTAATCTTGAGTATTTTATTTTATCGACAATCTGTTAAACACATCACTAATTATCGTAACGCATGCACATCACTTGTTGGCGATGGCGATGAAGACTTTTTTACTTTTTATTGTATTTTTAAATATCTATTGCAATCTATTGTCTTAAAAATGTCTTTTTGACACTTGTAAAAAACTGAGAAATCCATCAATCACAAATCACGTTAAAAATAATACAAAAATGTCTGAAGTGTATTCAAACAACGAATAATTTAATTCAAAATGGTGCTTGGAGTGTCTGCAAGACGTCTTAAGACGAAATGCTTGATGACGTACCCTTAGCGTTACACCAAATGCTCTACTACCAGCAGGATGGTGCTCCCCCACAATAAGGACGTCAAGTGCGCGAATAATACGTTTGGTGAACAGTGGATTGGACGAGGGGTCCAGTAGCTTGGCCACCACGATCCTCGGACCTGACACCAATGGATTTTTGGAGTGACTTGAAACGACTGGTATGCGCAGAAGAGATAAACAGTGTAAACGCGTTACATGAAAGGAATGTTTTAGTGAAACTGTGAGACAAAACGTTTATGTGTTGCGAAAACTAAAGCGAAAAACCTACGCTTCGCCGTGCTAGACTGTGCCTTCATCAGAACGGAGGACACTTTGAACACTTGCTTCGCAGTACGTAAACTTTGTAAGTAGGAACCTATCAATAAATAATTAATTGTGAATAAGGTGATTTCATTTCATACTTAATTTATTAATTTGTAAAAATAGGGTACAATGTTAAAATTAATTAAAACCCTAATAATTGTTACGTATTTTTGACGGTCCTAAGCCCGTAAAGTAGAAAGGAAAATCTGAAATCAACTGAAGAGTATTATTTAAAATAATTATTATGACTGGATAAAAAGGATGGTACCCAGAGCCATAAAACAACAGATTATTAAGAACTAGGCCACGCCCACTAGGTTTATTCCACTTGCACCTGTAGAACGTGCGAGACAAAATGGGTTTATTCCAATTTGTACTGAAAAACCAAATTTACTAAAATCTTAGTGTACTTTCTTTATGGGAGTCTCTTGTTTATCTTAAATAATAGGTATTGTTCCCTACTTTTATCTCTGTGAATATGGCAAGAATGCAAAGTAACACGGTGTATTCTAAACCAAACTTACTCGTTATGTTGACAGCACATTAGACTAAACATTTTTGTTTATAATAATATTATTGCCTAGCTACTTATACAATAACTAGCTTTCCGCCCGCGGCTTCGCCCGCGTAGAATTTTGTCTGTCACAGAAAAACTCTATCGCGAGCGTCCCTGTCTCAAAAACCGGGATAAAAACTATCCTATGTCCTTTCCCGGGACTCAAACTATCTCTATGCCAAATTTCATCAAAATTGGTTCAGTGGTTTAGGCGTGAAAGCGAGACAGACAGACAGACCGAACGACAGACAGAGTTACTTTCGCATTTATAATATTAGTATAGATTATGAAGCTGTAATGTTAAGCTTGATGTGCTGTTGTCTGTAGGTACATACGCAAAATGGCTCCTAAGCTAAATCCATGAATTCAAACCTAAACACCAATCTGAATCTAAGTTCAAGATGTACCTAATGTGAAATATGAGATCCTTAGTGGCGTGATAGACACAAATTATTCGTAACTACCGACCAAACCAGAGATCATATATTGATTTAAGAATGTATTTCAAGGACTGTAAAGTGTAAAGCTCTGACAGTTTGGGCGATAAAAATGTGTTTATAATTTTGGGGTATAAGAACAAAATATGTTTAAAAAGTAAAGGCACTTATCGAATAAGAGCCCGTGAACTCCAGACCTTCGTAATTTTATAAAATCTGAAAATTTGTCATCGCATGCTCCCAACAGTGGATGTTGCCAGACCATCATGAAGTTTGGGTTATCGTAGCTTTGGCAGCTAACCTTAAAATGCTTGTCTTGCAAGGTGACAGTCGAAAACTATCTGGCTCATCAGCCAGATATTGTTTAGCCATCATCATGGCTAAACAATATCTAATTATTTCCCGAATATACTATAAAACTCTTGCTAGCATCTTGCTTTGCGTGAGAAAGATGGCATCATTCGAAGCTTCGGATAACGTTCTTCGGAGTAGCCCCGCAGGTGTCGATTTCGGGGAGAATTGGTGACAATAAATCTAACGTCTCTGGACGTTGCGCATCGCCATCATACACATCCTGGCCTCCAAAGTTCCCAGTCTCCGAATCTCTTGTAACTTGGAGACATAGGATTGGCATAGGTGAAGCTGTAGAACAAAGTTATTAAGCTGAGCTGAGACAATTTAACCCCTGGCTGGATCAAGCTGACGGTTTGAGCGGCTTCTGTGCCTATGACCTTTAAAAATAAATGACGTACCTACCTACCACAATCCCTAGTTCATATTGTACAGAAATTTTAAAAAAATTATATTTTTTTTTAAATTTATTTATTAAAAATAAGAGGTCCTTGATTGATTTCAATAAGTTTTCTTAAAAAAATATCGCTACCTACCCAAAGACGTGTTTTAGGAGCTAGGTACTACTTATTTAAAACCTAATAAACAGTACAAACGGCATAGACGTAGTCTCTGCTCAGTGCTTAGTAGCGGTAAGTAGTGGTTATGTCGATAAAACTGTCCGAAACCTCAGCCCTGCCACACCAGGCAAACATGAAACTGCAGAGGTGGTCGAGATCTGTTACCATGGTTTCACGAATGTTTACATATCTCGTAAACCATTAAAGTTCGGAATTTCGGCTTTCAGTCCTTGAAATATGGCTCAAATTAAAATGCAAAAAAGTAACATCACTGTGGGGTGGGGGTTCGTTCGTGTACACAGTTTTCGTATTGATCTACACAGTCTTTGTCCATGTGGTGCTGCACACATTGCTATGACTTACGTTTTCCCCGTTTGTGTGCACACACAGACAAGGTTCCGACCCTCGTGTGTCTGAGAGGGAGCGAGAGTGTGAATTTAACCTCCTCACACTTGCGAACTTTCCCGGCTTGTCCAGACTAATATAACTGCAAAATGTAGTAGGTACATACCTCTTGGCTTGACTCTGATAGCCTGGTACTATTAAGCGTAACTCGACATTGAACTTTATTTATACGCTAGTAGCGTACTTTTTTAAATATCCTTCAGTTTATTTTCATGACTCGATTCAATGGGGGGCTTACCTATAGCTGAAAATAGTAATACACATATCTTTTGCCTCATGGAAGCCTAGTACTTTAAACTACGACATACTATTGAATGGATGAGTTTTTAAATGTTCAATTACAGCTGAGGAACTACCAATTTAATTCTTGATACCTAAGTAAGTAGTTCATCATGTTACTAGTATTAAATTGTCTGTAATTTGGCTAACAATATTGAATCAGCGCGTTACTACAAAACAAGGAATTAGATTACTTGTGGATTAAAGTTGAAGAAAAAAAAAACTGTCTCTTGCAAGAAGGTATTCAAAATTATTATGAGAAAAAGCAAAGATGCGCTTAAGAAACTAGCCTGGTAACAAAATACTTCTGGGAATAACAATAAAAACCAAAATGCAATAAGTCAGAAATCACAAATATTATTTTAATTGGATAAACCTAGGTAAAGGTACGATAATACCAAGTTATTAGGGTTGGAGTCCACGATAGTGGGATTCATTGTTAAACTGTTTGCCCCAAGAAGTAAAGAACAAGAACCAAAATCACACAATTAGTCCAGTAGAATTAGATTTTAAATCGGAAATAATTCCTACAAAAGATTTTATTGCTTTAATGGCTTCATTGGTTGCCCATTAAGACTGTTTTCGACTTCGACGGAGTTGTGCTTAAGTGGTGGGGGCTTTTTAGATTTTCCGGTTATACCGCGTAAAGGACTTACCCTATCGAAAAGTGGTCTTTCTGACGGTTGAAGGGCATTTAATCCTGCATTAAATAAGACCAAATTCATATCTTTTGGACAAACCGTTCTCGTGCAAATGTTCGGCAAAGTAGAAAATATGTGTATAATTAATGACCCTCTCCACGTCTAATAGCTCGTCACAAGTAGACTCCCAAGCCTTGTAAAGGGTCGGCTTAACCAGCGTATCCCTGTCAAGGCTCACGAGTTGGATTCGCTTATCCTTGTTCGTCTTAGCCGTTCCTTAACTGCACCTCTTTCTGGCACTCTCCTGAACGACTCTGTGTTACCTAATGTGGCTGCCCCTCTTCCTTGTACCCTCCTGTACGATTGCATTGCTTAGCCATATGCCTGGTCCAAGGTTCGACGCCACAAAATCAACTTCGTACGCGTGAAAATAGTTTAAATACTATTTTCCGTGCTTGCAACATTTTTCTTTACTGCTTCGCCTCTATTAGTCGTAGAGTAATTGTATATATCCTATAGCCTTCCTCAATTTATGAGCTATTCAACACAAAAATAATTATTTCAATCAAACTAGTAATTCTTGAGATTAGCGCGTTCAAACAAACAAACAAAAAACTCTTCAGCGTTTTAATATGAACTTGTTGTTGTTGATTTTTGGCGTCGAACCTTAGGCCAGGCATACGGCTAGGCAACGTAGTCGTGCAGGAGGATACAAGGAAGAGGGGCAGTCACAGTAGGTAACACAGAGTCGTTCAGGTGAGTGCCAGGAAGTAGTGCAGCAACCGCAGTTAAGAAACGGCTGGGACGTGCAAGGATAGGCGTATCCAGCTCGTAAGCCTTGATAGGGTTACATTGGTTGAGGCGCTCCTTTTCAAGACTTGGAAGCCTGCGTGTAACGAGCCATTGGACGTGGAGAGGGTCATTAATTATACACATATTTTCTACTTTGCCGAACATTTGCACGAGAACGGTTAGTTCAAAACATATGAATTTGGTCTTATTTAATGCAGGATTAAATGCCCTTCAACCGTCAGGAAGACCACTTTTCGATAGGGTAAGTCCTTTACGCGGTATAACCGGAATACCGAAAAAGCGCCCCTTTTGGGGGCCCCCACCACTTAAGCACAACTCCGTCGAAGTCGAAAACCTAGGAGAGTCTTTAAGGGCAACTAATGAAGCCATTAAAGTACTAAAATCTTTAGTAGGAATTATTTCCGATTTAATTCATTTTTGTGTTTAATTCTACTGGCCTAAATAGCTGATGTACGTAATTGAAATCGTAGTCCAATTTGCCTTAACAGGCCTTAACGATACGTAAAGCAACACGATATAATGTTATTGAGTTATTAATCGATTTTTTACGATATGCCGTCTAACATCGATACAATGCCACGAAAATAATATCTGGTTTAGGATAGCCCGGCTAAACTATTACCTACTTACGAACAAAAGTATGGAATCATCCCCTTGTGTTTTGTTCCAAGCCATCTCTTAAGAAGTAAATGACTACTATATGTATCAATTTAAAGTTTATAATATTACCTTTAAAATGGTAGCATTTTTATTTATCTTCTTAGCCAATTAGTTATACAGGGTGTTAGGTAAATGGGTATATGAGCCGACACTAGCCCATGTTAGCATGGGCATATAAATGGTATGGTGAAGTCAGAATTTTAACATGGGCTAGTGTCGGCTCATATACCCATTTACCTAACACCCTGTAGATCACTCGAAACAAATAGGTGATTCCATATTTTTGCTCGCGAGTGTACTTACCACTTTTGTAGCTAATTCAAGATTACACAGTTATATTATAGTACATTGACTTGCATATTTCTATTATGGTGTAGTAAATTATTTCTTACATAATGTTATAGATCTACGTTATTGTTAAAAATAAATTAATAGCATAATAATATTCATCCGTTTTTTCACTTTACCACTGAACAACTTGACAGTAAACAATAACATACGCCTACGAAAAAAATGTGCCTTAGCGCTTCAATCAGCGTTGTTATATTAGTACTAAGTAATTACTGAGTTATTTAACACTTTCGCTGTCCCACGCGATAACGCAATAATACAACTCCATTTTTCTATCGTCGGTTATAGCCAATTTTCGCAACAATTATTCGATGATGGTATAAATAAGATTTTATGAAAAGCAAAGAATAAGATATGTATTAAGGTCGTCAGCAAACAAGTAGCATTAATTATAGCGCTCTTATATTTTTGGAACAAACTATTTATTATTACACGCAAAGTACCGTACTGAGTGATATATAGACCCATATATTATACAGAAATACGTAGGTAATTAAGATTCTCAAGTTAAAGTAAGAACGACAAGTTTATGTATTGATTTGAGTGTTAGAATTACTGTAATAAAAAACGCCCAAAAATCGGTCCAAAACTCCAAAGTCATGTCATTGATTCCGTATTGTGATTGGTATAGATAGACTATACAGGGTGTTAGGTAAATGGGTATATGAGCCGACACTAGCCCATGTTAACATGGGCATATAAATGGTATGGTGAAGTCAGAAATTCGATATCATCATTTTAATATTTTAAATTTTTATACAAAATAAATTTTATAAAATCCGATTTGTATGAAAATTAAAATAATTAAAATGAAGATATCAATTTTCTGACTTCACCATACCATTTATATGCCCATGTTAACATGGGCTAGTGTCGGCTCATATACCCATTTACCTAACACCCTGTAGATATTATAATTATTTTAAATTATATTAATCAAAAGCGAGATATTTTTAGTACATTTTTAATTAAATATATCGGTTTATTTCAGCTTTGTTCTGTTACACTATCATTTACTCATGTTTTGTTGTTTATAATAGTATTTACGTACCTAACATCAAGTAGGTATATTGTAAGTGACTCATTGGTTTTAAATAAACAGATAAGTAAATAACTGCAGTTTATGAAGATAACGGTATCCTATAACCTTTAACACATAATTTTATTATGTAAAGAGCAATTAAAAAACGCATAAATGTATAGAACGTCGATTAAACATCATTGAGATACTTCAAAAAATATTTTTATGTAAGTAGTGGTGCAGTATAATATGCTTAGCTAAAACTGGCTTTTTCTAGTAATTTTACAGTTTGGGTAATTTTGGGTCTGAAAATCACTCGCTACACAATTTTGGCTACACTTCAGTAACCAATTTAAGTGTAGTGTCGCTGTATGTGTGGAGTGAGAGCCCATTTGCTTTAGAATGTTCACTTAATCCTAAGCACATTTCTAGTTTTAACAAACGGACCCTCAACACGCACATGAGGATACTGCTCTGCGAATATGTATCAAAGTTACCCAAGCTTATGCAAATAAGTAATAAGTATAATTAATGTGTGGATATCATAGTAATATAAAGGACAGTGAAAGTGTTAAGTAGCTCATACCTACTTACTGCAAGAGTTTTCGACATGTTACATCATAATACAATCAAAGTTAAATCAAATAGACGATAGGTACCTACCTATATCGTAGAGAACCCTCGCATTACCGGAGCCCTTAATTTGAATAGTTTAGTAATTAGGTACTTTTGAGCAATGGTCACTTGATTTCGATTTGCATAACTAGAGCCAGTCACCAGTTAATATCAAAACAGAGTGAAATAAGATATGTACATTTATATTTTAAGTATTTTTCTTTTGAAAAAACATGATCTCTTTTTTAATTTTCCGTTTGTATGAATTAAACAGGTAATAACTCTGTGAAAACGAGCGACTGATTTGGTAATACTGTTTATTGCTTCTACAGGGTGTTAGGTAAATGGGTATATGAGCCGACACTAGCCCATGTTAACATATGCATATAAATGGTATGGTGAAGTCAGAAATTTGGTATCATAATTTAATTTTTTTAAATGTTCATACAAAATAAAATTTATAAAATCAGATTTGTATGAAAATTAAAATAATTAAAATGATGATATCAATTTTCTGACTTCACCATACCATTTATATGCACATATTAACATGGGCTAGTGTCGGCTCATATACCCATTTACCTAACACCCTGTATATGCCATGATTAAAATTGCTGCAATGCATAGATTTCATGAACCGTTTTAGCCTGGTACGAACGATTTAATTATTTTGAACTTTAGTAAAGATGCGGCAACTAGTCCACTACACTAACTTGCCTGCAAACACATTGCCGAAACAATTGCTCGTTTTCAAGGACTTTTATCTTTAACGAGTTCAAATTATACTCCAATATTAATTACGAATAATGTATAATTAATAGAAATCATAAAAAAACCTTCAATTTTAAGTGTTTTTCTTGTTACTAGCTGAATTTTCTATAATTTTTACAATTAAAGTGTTAATCGTCAGAAAAAGTTTTTTAATGGACCTTAATTTGCGACCATGTGGTTTCTACAGTATTTTCAGTCTTGTGCAAGCATTAAGTCACCAAGTAAATTCGATAGCCTGCGCAAATAGCTAAATATGAATAAATAATAAATATCTATACAAATAAAGTTATATTTTTATACGCCTATTTTTAAGACCGAAACATGTCACGGTTTTTAGGCGCAGTCAAAGAAGTCATGTTAAAAAAAATACCTGCAACACCTACTTATTTAAATATAGGTACAATGCGGAACCCTAAAAAGATATGGCATCTATCGGCTTTGTTACCTGCGACACCGGTCACATCCTCTAGCTACTTGACCATGCAGTCAGCAATCCAGTTTCACGAAGAGATTCCGATATAATATTTAGTTATTTACACACACCCCATAACAATAAAACCACGTCTAAACTTTTGTCGATAATCTTAATTTTTCGACTTTTGAACAAAAAGTTCAGGAGATGAATTTTGAAATAAGCCGCAATTCCTAAGCTACTTCTCTGCATTCTAGAAAACTCTAGATTAAATCAGGCCCAACTGTACAGACTAGAACAATTATGAAATCGCTTCTTTTAAGGATATGTACCTATTTCATATTCTTTGGCGCAATAGTGAAGAAATAAAAACAAAACATTTTATATGAACAAAACATTTATTTATTATTAAAAATACTCATATTTACATTGATATAGTATAGGTATGCGGTCAATAGGAATGAACAAGTAATAAATTAGATTTTACAAATAGCACAACACCAAGTAGTTTTGGTTCGTAGGTACCTAAGTAAGGATTAAAAACATGGGCAACAACAATAAATTACACATAATTATGTCGATTTTTTTCATATTCTCTTATGTGATATAATTAGAGCAAACACCTAGAAAAAATTTAGTTTTCTGTTACACACTTAGAAATATTTTCAATCACCTTTCATACTTTACTCTCATTTTTAATTACACAAATTGTGGTAAATTATAATTGAAATTTTAATGTAATCGGATATGTAAATTCCAGGCCAGACTTGGAAGTATAGACTTATTTAATTAAGTTGCCTAGTATATTTTTAATCAATTTGAGTTCTTCCGGATAAAATTGTAACAAGGCATATTTTCGCTAGAATGTTTGAATGCAAGTAATACTAGAAGAGAAAGAGCCCTTACAAGATGTACCATAAAATGCCTTATGTTTAGATGAATAACCAAGTCGGGACCGGAAAGCAGGGTTCGAAAATATCCGATATTTATTATAAATATCAAAACATCGGATATTTATGATATATATCCGATATATATCAACTTTGATATTTATATCAATTTTGTATGAAAGCCATAGTATTATTTTATTGTATTATTCATGAATACTATTGCATATGTGTTACATAAACATGTTTTTAATGTTTTTAAAACTTAACATCAGACAAATAAAGCAAAAACATAAAATATCTTTGAAATACGGCAAAATCAACTAAAAAAATAAAAATCTTATGTCAAAAAGTACAAATACAGTAACAAATTTTAAAAGTTGATATACACTCGCGAGCAAAACTATGGAATCACTTACATGAAGTTGTTTCCACGCGATCTTGTGTACTAATGAATTTGTTAGTAACAAAAAAAGTGGCACCATTTTAAAGATTAAACTTTTACCTTTAAATTGATATCAAATTCATTTAAATCACACCAGTATTTAAAAAGATATCGCGGCTAATGTGAAGAAGTAAGGAAAAAGACATGTATCAACTGTTTGATACGTCGCGAGCTGCGGCCCATTTACCCCCTATAAAAGCACGTGTTTTCGGATTTTTGCTTTCACACGTTGATCCATACAAATCTCAGCTTCTTTTGACACTTTACCTGGGATTCTACACCTTCAGAAGCAGCACAAATCCTTGCACTACTGCAAGCAGGGCTCAGCCAGCGGGCTGTCGCATGTCAGCTCCACATAAGACAGTCTTGGGTTTCGAAAGTTTTAAGACGCTTTCGGGAGACTAGTGGCTTTATCCCGAGACCAAGTTCTGAACAGCGCCAGTGCACATCGCAGAAGGATGACCGTTTTTTCATGTCAACCTCTCTATGAAATCGTCATTTGACTGGTATCGACGTCCAGCAAGAGCTCAGAAATGTTCGTAGGATAACTGTTAGCGTGTGGACAGTTCGTCTAAGATATAAGCAATAGAATTTGACTCCAAAAAGGCCTGCCACAGGCTCGAAACTGACGGCAGGTCACCGATAAGCACGCTTTCAATTTGCTCGTACACATCTCGATGGGAAGTCGAGCAAGCCACCCCCATAAGCCACTGTTTCAGCGAACCAGCACTGCACAAATCGCTCCCCAGGCTGCCTATAGACCCGACCTCTTCAAATGCTGCACTGCAAACACAGTCTGCATTCATCGGAGAATAAAACTCTCCTCCATTACTCGCCTACCCATCAAAATAAGTTGCGAGTTAATTGAAAGCGTGCTTGTCGGTGACCTGCCGTCAGTTTCGAGCCTGTGGCAGGCCTTTTTGGAGTCAAATTCTATTGCTTATATCTTAGACGATCTGTCCACACGCTAACAGCTATTCTACGAACATTTCTGAGCTCTTGCTGGACGTCGATACCACTCAAATGATGATTTCATAGAGTGGTTGACATGAAAAAACGGTCATCCCTCTGCGATATGCACAGGCGCTGTTCAGAACTTGGTCTCGGGATAAAGCCACCAGTCTCCCGAAAGCGTCTTAAAACTTTCGAAACCCAGGATTGGCTTACGTGGAGCTGACGTGCGACAGCCTGCTGGCTGAGCCCTTCTTGCAATAGTGCAACGATTTGTGCTGCTTCTGTAGGTGTGGAATCCCAGGTAAAGTGTCAAAAAAAGCGGAGATGTGTATGGATCAAAGTGTGAAAGCAAAAATCCGAAAACACGTGTTTTTATAGGGGGTAAGTAGGCCGCAACTCGCGACGTATCAAACAGTTGATACATGTCTTTTTCCTTACTTCTTCACATCAGCCGGGATATCTTTTTAAATACTGGTGTGATTTAAATGAATTTGGTATCAGTTAAAAGGTAAAAGTTTAATCTTTAAAATGGTGCCACTTTTTTTGTTACTAACAAATTCGTTAGTACACAAGATCGCGTGGAAACAACTTCATGTAAGTGATTCCATAGTTTTGCTCGCGAGTGTATATCATCAAAACCGGCTTGATATATATCGGATATATATCCGATATATATCTTGATATATATCCCTTGATATATATCCTCGAACCCTGCCGGAAAGAGTGGCTTGCACTTTCCAGGCAAGCTTGAACATGTCTTCGTTGGTTGACGTTAGCAATAAGTGTGCAAGAGAATTGACATTTTGAAAATATATGATAGGTTGTGAAAAATAATAGTAGACTAACAATTTTGTATGAACTGAAAACAATGTTACGGCAACACCTTCGCCCGAATACTTTGATTGGGACGACGAGGTCTACGGAAAGTGGTCCCAAAGTCGTTTGGGCAAGTGAGGGGCGTCACAGGTTTCACTGGTATGGATAATTTCCAATGATTAATAAAGTAATTTATTAATATTTTTAGGTACAGCACAGTTAATGTAGTTGTAAGATGGACATTTATAAATACAAATGGGGACAAATATGACAGCTCGTCAAATTGAATTGGTATTCCTAACCAGCTCTTTACTTTGAGTTAGTGCACGCACAGACATTTGAACCGTTAGAAGAATCGTCAAAACGCGCAATTGCCAAAAGAAATCGTAAATTACTGTAAATTCAAATATCAGTGTATCAACTCAAAATAAAAACGACTTGATACAGTACAGGTTACGATTAATTTTCGGATGGAATTGAGAATTTCTAAAGTATTAAAATAGGCGCACACACTATGTTTATAGACTGAAAGGAACCGTCCGTATCACAATGTGGAAACAATATTATTTTCCTTTAATACTAACAATTTCATTAGTTACTTAAGTTCTGTTAAAAGTGCCATTTTAAGAACGGTTCCGTTCAGTTCTCTTGTCCTAAAGTTTAGAGTTCACTCGAGACGAGACGAATTCCTCTTCTGAAGGGGTGTTACTTGAAGTACAGTACTTGTACATCATATTAAACGTACTTAACCAAAGTACACAACAGTCCATGAAATAGTATAGTAATAATACCATAAGCATAACATTAACACATCGTTTGTTTAATATTTTTATGCAAGTCGTTTAATGCCTGCGATTAAATGTATGCAATTTAAGATTTGTTGAATGTTTTTATTATTATTTCAGTTATCTTGTACACAGAGCGTTTCTGGTAAATAATTCGATGACTAAACTTTACATAAACGAAAGTATTTATAGTTACATAGCGAACTGCTAAAATATTATCTGTTTTCTTAAATTGGTATAGGGTTTGACGCAATTTGTTCTATTCACACTTGATCACGCAGCACTGTCCGACTTGGAATTCGAATAGGAGGACAGGAAAATAAAGAAACTGTATTTTTGTTTCAGTGTCAATTGCCTCTAACCCTTTTAAAATCTGCAAAAATTAAGACTTTGTTGAACACTATGCATTTCTCTCGCAATTTAATATTTAGACTCTACTCTACTTCCTTTACCAAGACTCATATTTACTGTGCAGCTTCTGAATCGACCACAAGTGCATTACAGTTATTTGTGCCTTGTAAGAAATACAAAAGACAATTTTTAAGCGTATTACAGCTATTAACAGTTCTATCTGCACTTTGAAGCCTTACAAGTTCCGATTTCGCATAACGATATAAGGACAAATAACGCGTCACGGTGCAGGTGAAGCCGTAACATATAGAAGAATAATTATTAACGTTATCACTATAGTCTATCCAATATAGCTTGATTAGAATGACAGCTTTCAAACGAATGTGACTAGTGCTGGGTATGTTTCGTACGTTTCACATAGATGTATCGATAAGTTTTCGAAAAATATTTATAAAAAAATGCACCCAATATTTCTTCATATCTTTATTCATAAAAATGTCAATTAAAATTTATATTTAAAGACGGTAAAATTTAAAATGTATGTCAAGGGTGTACAACCTAATCGTAGTCATCATCATCAGTGTTCTTCAGTGGTTTTTTCCTCTCGCTAGAGGGCGGTGGACATCTCTTCTAGAGCAACAATCAATCACTGGTAATTTTTTGGGTATTCATAGCATGAATACCCAAAAAATTACCGGTGATTGATTTCCGATGTTTGCTTATTTAAGAATGAAATGTTTTTTGGTTTTTAATAGTGAACATTTAGAAAAACGTATAACTTGACTTAAATATGGAAAAAAAAAATAGTTTTAATTTTAATATGACATTTGTCGATATGTCCCATCACTAACATTTTTGTAACTCGAGATAACCTTGTAGAGACGTCGTTAATAATCTAGCTTGATTTTTATGATTTCGAATTACTACTTATTGGTGTAATTTAACGCTGCATTTACACGAAATTAACATTTTTATTGGAAGCACTGTCGTTGAAAATATTGTTTGTAGGTCAGACGTGAATTATTTCACGTCCGCCAATATTTAGCTCTCATTGATCGCTACTACAAAGTTATGTTGTTACTTTTGATGGCAGCTGTCATTCTAATCAAGCTATATTGGATAGACTATAGTCGCAATTTATTATAGACTGTCATTAGTCTGTCAACGTGATCTTACAAACTTGATAGTGTGTAACCAGGCTTAAATTTTTAATATGTATTTTAAATGATATTTTATGCTTATGAAATATCTTTATTGTTATGTGTTTAAATTGATGAGAATGTTTGTTTGTGTGAGGAATAAAATATTAGCCACCATGACTTGTCTTTTATAATGAAAATCCCGAATTCCCGAGCATAATATTGTTTTGATACATGTTTCGTATGAAGTCGGTTAAAAACTGTTGTTTGTTTTAGTACTTCATTCAGACTGGTAAAAGCCTACTTACATTGATTGTGTTAGTGACTTCTTAAACAACGTTTATTTAAAATTTAAAACGTTTATTTAAATCGTTTTGTTCAGAATATCATCGATTGTATGAAACGAATATAATAATTCTATTTCATTATAGTCGCAATTCACCGAAAGTAATAACAAAGAAGTTAACGTCATTAAAATTTATCATTGACTTGCATCGGCGATTTTCACAAGCTCCGCGTTTGTATCGCTAACAATGCTATACTCAACGCAGACTCATGGCAGGCGGGGCCATAAGTAATTTTTGAAACAGGGATGCACACTTGCCGATATTTTATTAATAATTACGTACTATAATTAACGCTATGCCTGCCTCTGTGTGACGTCACCCATAACCAGTGTGAGTGCGAGATAAAACGTGATATGCACTGTTCTATTATTACACTGCATTTTTAAGTCATATACTTTAATAGTCATACATCTCGATGTATATGACTGTTAAAAAATGCAGTGTACCTATAGATCGAGATCTATTCTCGATGCGACATGGTCTAAGATCCGAACTAGAAGCGATCTGCAACCATCTGTTTATTCATTTAAAGGTATTTTAAATCAATTTTAGCATGTTAAAAATATGTCGCGACTAAAAATAACCTGATGGGTGTAGGCTAATTCGGATCTTCTACTATTGTCTATTGCCGCATGGATGAAGATTTACATTAAATGTATTTTTTTAGGACTTCTAATAAGATTTGTGCGAATTGAAGTTCAATAATTCTAATAATAATAGATCAATGGGACATTATGTGTGAGCTTTGTCCCCAGAACTGTAGCCCTCTACCTTACAATTACAAGCTTTTATATTAAACATGCTAATACTATAATTTTATTATATGACAGCTCAAGTCTGATATTTGTCTCAGAAAAAAGTTATGTCAAAAAATAAAAAATGATAATCAACCCTCAAAAAATACACATTAAATCACTTTTGACAAACATAAAATGGTATCACGACAGCTCAACCCCGGGACAAATCGACTCCTGCGACAACTGGACGACTGTGACAACTCGATTTTTTCAACACTCAACACTTTTGACTTACTTCAAACGGTGCCACGACTGCTGGAACCTACGACACTTCGACAACTCGATTAAATTAATTTTAACCTACTTATTACATTAATTTTATTAGCATGGTCTATCATAATAAGGTAGGTATTAAAGTGCTACAGTTCTGGGGACGTTTTGTCCTATTGTTCTGGACGACAAGTCAAGGCCAATCATTATAGCCTCCGTTTAAACGTAACCGAGTATAGTCATGATATAATGTATACTATATTATTTTTTTATACAAAAAAACTTAAATTTAGACTAGAGCATAGGTATAATAAACTGCAATTCTGCAGAAATAAATAATATAGAAAATAAATAAACTACACAGTAACCATTCGTTTTAAACAACGAATGCTTTATTTGTATGGAATAGGAAGGTGACATAGTAAATTGTATTAATAGCTTTAAATTGTTTTGTTCTTTTCGTTTTTGGATCATTCATTATGGAAGTTGCCATATAAACGGCATTGTTTATTAAAGGAGAGGTAGATATAGGAAGGTGTGGTTGTTTGACAAATTTGACAAAAAATCGCAGGCTCGTATTATGAAAGAAAGCACAAGATTTCAATTAAACTGGATTACAAAAGACTGGAGTCTATGAATTTTTGGTTCATATTTTGGTCATTTCATGATACGGGCCTTAAACTGGGTTTAGGTTAAACGGGCATGGATGGAACTGGTAGGTAGACCAATCCCAAAGGTAAAACAAATGGGAACTACCCTTTTGGTTTGATCTGAACTAAATCTACCACGGCGTTTAGGAAGAACTCGGGAAAATGCACAAACTATTGATGAACTAAATTTTGAGGAAGCACTTCAATTGACATTATAGTCACTATTTTGATGTGATGCATTGTAAAATTGGATATTAGACAATTGGGAACCCATCGTACATAGAAATAAATAAATTAATATAAATCTAGAATTAGATAAGCTTTGATCTTTGATGGTTACGGATACAAAACTGTTCGTTTAAAAATATGCATTAATTTTGAATTATTGTCGTGCTAGTATGGTTAGTCATAAATCATAACGGTCTATCCGAATACATACGAGATACTGATAAGATTAATTATGGTAGTCAGCGATAAGCTGACATTATAATAACAGTCCTACCAAATTAAAAAAAATCTCTCGCCAATTTTAAACTTGATGATCAGTATTTAGATTGATGAATTAATTTTATCCAAAATAGGTTTAAAATCTTGGTAGGCACACTTTTTATTTCATCATTTGTCCATGTGATATGCTAGATTTACCAAAACAGTAAATAATAAAATAATAACTGATCCTTTAACTTGTTACTTTAAATATTCTTTAATGATTAAGAGAGCCATTTAATTATTTTAAAATATATTTCTGTTGCGTATCAAACAAGTTACTTATTCCTAAAATAACGATAATGCTACTTTCATAGCTACAAAGAGAACTTTGTATTTGAATGTGACATAAAGTTGCAACATCGAAAAAACTACATCGGACCGGTAATTCATATAACAATAAATATACATTTTTGGAACTATAAATACATTTAAATTTGTAATCGTCAACGATACAAACAATATATTATTATTTCTGAAGATTAGTAAGACACAGTGAAAGTCTTTCGTTTTTGTTTGTTTGGTTGGATAGTAAGTTACAGCGTAGTATAAAGTTCATAGCAGACTTATAAACTCGGAAAGGGATCAACACCATCGCCTTTCGCGCGCTGTCAATCGCGAGGCGAGGCGTTTACGTTACGGTGCGGATAAGTGAGCGTTGCAGTATGGAGTTTCATACAAAGAATACTGACCACCTCGAGTTGATAAGGTTACGATCCCTTTCCGGGTTGATAAATGTGCGACGTCCTTTAGTTACCTAAACGGTATGATAGTTACAGGTCGCGCAACGAGAGTTGAGATCATGACACAAGCAAGGTTTTGTATCTGTATACGCTTGACGTGCTGAAATCTTGCGTATTCTGACTATATTTTCTGTATTCAAATATTGCACCTGTGTGAGTGTGTGTTCACCTCAACATTTGTTGCGCGACCAATACTGTTTGAGTCGGATATGTAATGTAACTCAGTCGCATTTTGTGCTGGCGAGGCTGGACACCAAAGGGAACCTTACTATTCGCAGCTGGTTGGCGTAGTCACACACGATCGCATCTTTCAGAGGCAGGATCTGTCGCACAAATATGCACCCGTCGCTCTGGCCTGTAGACAAAATCATTTATTTTTGTTTATAAATATTAGGAGAACTAGCGGCCGCCCGCGAATTCTTACGCATGGACCCCGGTTTAGCCCTATAGGGGTTGAGTTTTGTAAAATCCGTTCTTAGCGGATGTCTAAACCCTATATGGAATCTACCTACCAAATTTCAAGTTTGTAGGTATTATCGTTTCTAAGATTTCGTGATTAGTGAGTCAGTGATCTTCCGTGATTCGTCGTTTCAGCCGAAAGAAGTCCACTGCTGGACAAAGCAAAGGCCTTCCCTAAAGATTTCCACAAAGACCGGTCCTGCGCCGCTCGCATCCAGGCACCTCCCGCGACCTTCACCAGTAGGCCTAAGATGCGCGCCGCGATAAGAGGTTATCACGCCATTTTATCGATTTTGCCCATACATTTTGACGTCGATAAAAGTTGTCACGGCGCGCATCTTAGGCCTACAGATCGTGATAATCACTACATATTATAAAACAAAGTCGCTTTCCTGTTTGTTTGTCCCTATGTATGCTTAGATCCTTAAAACAACTAAAGGGATTTTGATGCGGTTTATTTTATTAGATAGAGCGATTCAAGAGGAAGGTTTTTAAGTATAATGTATAATACATTTTACTCATGCGAAGCAGGGACGAGTCGCTAGTTTAATTAATTAAAACTTTTTTACTTATAGGTACTTCTCGTAAAAATTGCACCTTAGGAAAAGTAATTTATTCGATAAGTTTATTTATTGCGCTTTCAAATGACAAAAATATTGATGGAGAATGGAGATGATTTCAAAACCTTTTATCATACAAAATCTTCCAATAAAGTAACTTCAGTAGTAAGTCATACTAAACAGAAGTCAAACCTTGTAAGAAATTCTGCATTCTGTAGAAATGTTGGCCAAAGTTAATGAAAGTAAAAATTATTTATTTTTGACTAATACATGGCACTTATGGACGTTAACATAAAAAAGGAGGACCTCGAATCGGTAAATGAAGCGATTCTATTGGTTCTTTACAAACATATCCCTCGCTACGCATCCTCGCACATCTCTGGTGGAAACGCAGCCTAAGGGCTCTTTAGAAAGATATATATTTTATTCTTTTTACTTTCACGTGTACTACTACCTGAGATCTGATAGTTTTACAAAACCACACCATGTATTTTTAATTCTGTGATTTTTTTTGTTTATTTTGTGTCGAATAAAGATTTTCTATTTCTACAGGGTGTTAGGTAAATGGGTATATGAGCCGACACTAGCCCATGTTAACATGGGCATATAAATGGTATGGTGAAGTCAGAAAATTGATATCATCATTTTAATTATTTAAATTTTCATACAAATCTGATTTTATAATTTTTTTTTGCATGAACATTTAAAAAATTAAAATGATGATATCATTTCTGACTTTACCATACCATTTATATCCATATGTTAACATAGGCTAGTGTCGGCTCATATACCCATTTACCTAACACCCTGTATAATAGTTTGTCTTACCGAAGAGCACCCTGCGGATGACGTCGCCGCTGCTGAGGTCGTAGGCGGTGAGGCCGCTCCGGTCGCCCATCACCAGCATCGTGTGCGTCAGCGGCAGCATGCGGCTCATGTAGTTGAGGCCCTGTAAACATTCAGCACATAGCCCGACGGATTAGCAAGCTGAAGTGGCAATGGGCAGGGCACATAGTACGCAGAACTGACGGCCGATGGAGCAGCAAGGTTCTGGAATGGAGGCCGCGTACCGGAAAACGCAGCGTGGGACGTCCATCTACAAGGTGGACCGACGACATCGTAAAGGTAGCAGGGAAGCGCTGGACGCAGGCCGCTACCAATCGATCAACGTGGAAAGCATTAGGAGAGGCCTATGTTCAGCAGTGGACGTCCTATGGCTGAAATGATGATGATGAATGATGAAACAGTCATGTGCAAGCACGTATACAGACTGGAATTTTGTAATGCCACCTGGAGGGAAAGTACTCTTAATACTGCAGATAGAAAATTTTACTCAAAGTAATCATTTACTTTTAAAAAGAAATAGAACTGCATTCAAAGATTTCCAAAAATTTGCTTGCCACATCCGGGATAGAACCGACTAAAATCTGTTAAAAAATACAGCCTGTATTTTTATTGCATCGTTTGTTAGAATTGTTAGGATACAATATCTCTCTAACAAACTTTATAAATCAAATGAAAGGAAAACCATAAAATCATAAGTTTTATGGTATGGTTGTTTAGAAATCAGAAATCTTTAAATGCAATTCTATTTCTTTTCAAAAATAAAGAAATGTTTTCTATCTACAGTATTAAGAGTACTTTCCCTCCAGATGGCGTTACAAAATTCCACCCTGTATGTATACTGTACTATCGGCCACAGTTCCATCTACCCATTTCCGGTCATGTCGTCTCGTTCTATCGCAATGACACTTGATGAGAGCGATAGAAACGGCAATGGGTAGAGGCTAGAACTGTGGCCGATAGTACTTTTATAGAACGTGAAAAACATTTATTTTAATACAACAAATAGTCAACTAAAACATTGCCGCGCATATTGGAATAGAATCTTTCCATAAAAATAAGTGGCTGATAATATAATTCATCTGTTTGATTTCTGTTAAGGCGATTAGAGTCCTCAATCCGCGCCAAATGGGCATTTTGTAAAGCCTACTCCTCTTTTACTGCTGGACAGAAATAGTTGAAAAAAATATATGTTATACAACAGTTCAAGGACTACATTTGTGACGTTTGAATTTTCGCTACGTCTCTTTGTTTTGGATTAAAAAAATAAATACGGGACATCGATTTTTTACTTAAATTCCCTACTCCTCCAAAACGGCTATGTTAATTTAAAAGATTTTTGCACGAATAGATTAGGAATTCTTTAATCTTTAAATGACACGTTGCGTTTTTCAATCGAACATTACTTTCATTCATAAATTTTACTTTTGATAAATTCCGAACGTTTTGCTGTTGAGGGGGCCTTCGCGGGGTGCGGGCGGCAGTCGGCCGCTGGCCTTCAGACGGGGAGGTTGTGTCACTCGCTGCAAACTGACATTAGCGATCAAAATGAATTTTTTCTTTGGCTGAGTTGCACCACCTGACGTGACCTAACTTTGACCGTAGCTTTGGCGATAACCGGTGTTTTTTGTATGGAGTTAGACAGACTTTTGACGCTTGTCAAAGTTGAAGTAAGATGGTGCAACCCGGCTTTTGTTCGACAATAGATTTTATGTCAGAATTGTTCATAGAGTACGTGCAGTCAGACGATACAATTGAATTATGACGCGCTCAGACGCTATTTTCTACCTGAATAGAATCTGTTAGTGTAAAAAAACTATAATTGACTCCAAAACAACTGCACTAGATAAATACAAGTAGAAAAATTATTACGTTATTTATTTACTAGGCCTTTGCAATCAGTATCCAAATTAGGAGCTAGTCAGAATCTGTAACTTAATCGATTTACGTGTAGAAAACAATTTATATTTTTAATACTTATTAGAATTAGATTTTCAATATGTTTCTTCGCGAAAATACTACAATGAAAAATAACACCTGTAACGCCCCTGGGTCTGCGGGTGTCTATGGGCGACGGTGGTTATTTACCAACAGGTGATCCGTTTGCTCGTTTGCCTCCTGTCACATTAAAAAAAATTAAGATAAAGTGGTATTGAATTGTTCTATGGAGCTTATTAAAAAATTTGAATACTGATTACAAAATTAGCCATTTTCGGAGTCGGTGGCAGCCTACCCTTTGGTGATTCGTTTTGGAGTTGGTTTTAATTTTTAGTGAAATTAATCTATTTCATGCCTTTAGTAGACTATAGGTACTCAGTAGACCTTGTTGTTGCCACTGAAGGTGCATAGGTACACAGTACATTGATACCATATTTTTCATGTTAAGTGCAAATAAACTTCCCTAAATTACCAAACCATGAAACGTACCTATATTATTAAAAAGTTTCGCAGATAAAAACTGAAATCCTCTTATAAGGTGATGAATTTTAGGAGCATGTCATGAAACCAAAATTATTAGCATACAAGAGCTTGAAAGATTTTTTTTTTTTATTATTATTTATGATGGGGAATTAACTGCGGCGTAGTAGCAGAGATCTTCCGTTTGTAGATCGTAATAATTTCGAAGAATAGGGATGTTTCGTGGATAAAGCAAGAAAGTAGCAAGAGTTTGAATTAGTCCGTCGGTGAACTTACAAAAAAAAAAACTCTAAATGTATTTTTCACTTTTTTAAACTTATGAAAATTTAAAAAGATGAAGCGCACCAAAGTTCAGAAGATGAGGCACATGACGTCAAGGCCTGCTTAAAAATGTGGCGATTTGTGTCGTCACACAGTAGTTTGATTTAAAAAATAGGTGGACATACGATCGAAAGTCATAATTTCACCGAAACAAAATTTTTTTTGGATAGCATTTTGAATGCTGATCAACATTTGTCATTATGCATTTTTCGATAAAACGAGCCTTTCATGCTTAAAAAAAATATGACAAGAAAATTTGTATGGAGAAAAATCATTTTTATTTTTTTTCTGGCTACTGTTGCAAACTGTAGCAGTCAAACCTTATGTAGTCGTAAGTACCTATGGTGGCGAATATTACTACATAAATACTTTTTGCGGGCACGCGCGGCCAAGCGAGTAATGAACATGCAAAATTTCAAATATTTTTATTTATGGATTATTGATTTTAATGCACTTAAAGGAATTATTAATAGAAAAATATACTTAGTCTAACTTACTACAGCCCCCTATTACCTCATTTCACGCCAAAACCTTTCAAACTAGAACCTAAGTTTGTAGGTACTAGGTAGCCTAAGTCGATTATTGACATTATAATATTCACTACTGGTCTACTGTTTATGGTGTACGGTAGATTAGGTAGATATCTACCCTTTACCTAGCTATATACCTACTTCTTGTCACTTATAGTACCGACAAACATGATTAAAAAAAGTCTTCAAGCAAGAACCCTTGACTTCAACGGTTATGAAAGATTTTTTTACTTTCTAGAGTAGTCCTGAATAGATCCTTAAATTATTTTGAATGTCATCTGGGGGCACGGTAGTGCCCCCGCCAAGTCGAGCGCGAAGCAAACACTGCAGTACCATCCTTTACTGGAACCATTTCGCCGCATTTTCAGGCCTCTATTTGAGAACCTCTGGATAAGACGCTAAACGCTAAACGGCCAAGTCACACAACATTAACTATAATAATAAAGAAATTGCAGTAAGGAACCATAGACTTGGCACGACTTTGTCTAGATTTCATTACTTTTTAGAGATAAACAAACAGCTCCATCGAGACTTGGCTAGTTTTTTACAGAATGTTTTTGGTGGGATAATCAATTACAGTAGGTAGCGGGATAGTTTCAATTTTGATAGAACTGTAATAATTTCCAGTTCTTCTGTTGAATAGTCTTATACTTTCGCAAAAATATTCTTTTTTTTGGCTTCTTTAAAGAGGTGTGAGTTCCTTTCCCTTTATCTTTTTAAAAAGATAACGTACATAACACCTTCATCAAGTAGGTCACCTTCTTTTCAAACATAAGGTTTGAAATATAACACCTTTATCCAATCATCAAACTGAGAAAAATCTGAAATCCGACATTAATCACCTTCTTCCATTCATGTCTTCAATTATTATCTTCGTTCGAAAAACAATCAAAAAAGATATTTTAGCCTATTTCACTTATCTTGAACAGAGTGTTCAAAATAATCAAAGTCACTCACGTACTTACTTTTTCCGAAAGAATCCAATAGGCAGTTATTCAGTACACCAAAATGTTATCACATTATCTGCACCATGTATCAGCAGTTTTTGTGTACGTTAGTTGGCATATAAAACTATAGGTAGATGTGAACATAATGGATCTGCAATACGGCTCGGAAACGTGACCTCTCAATATAGGCCTTATAAATAAGCTCAAAATTGCACAACGTGCTATGGAGAGGTTGTTCGATGTTTATTTACGAGATCGAATCAGAAATGAGGAGGAGATCCATAAACGAACTTAAGTCGCTGACATAGCCCAACGGATTAGCAAGCTAAAGTGGCATAATACGCAGAAGTAATGGCCGATGGGGCAGCAAGGTTCTGGAGGCCACGTACCGGAATGCGCAGCGTAGGACGTCCACCCACAAGGTGGACTGACGACCTCATAAAGGTAGCAGGAAGACCCTGGATGCAGGCCACCACCAAGCGGCCATTGTGAAAATCATTGGGGGATGCATATGTCCAGCAGTGGACGTCCTAAGGTTGAAATGATGATGGATGATGAATAATGTGTGGAAGAGGGTTACGGATATTCCCATTTATGATGGAATTATTCGACTAACTTGAATAAAGAGCCATAAAAATGTATTGATTACTATATGGGTTGAAACTCTTACTGAACCCACTACCTACTGTAATCGATTATGACAGTCAAAATGATTTAAGGGATCTATTCAGGACTACTCTAGAAAGTAAAAAAATCTTTCATAACCATTGAAGTCAAGGGTTCTTGCTTGAAGACTTTTTTTAATCATGTCTGTCGGTATTATAAGTGCCAAGAAGTAGGTACATAGCTAGGTAAAGGGTAGATATCTACCTAATCTTCCTTACACCATAACCAGTAGACCAGTAGTGAATATTTTATTGTCAATAATCGACTTAGGCTACCTAGTACCTACAAACGTAGGTTCTAGTTTGAAAGATTTTGGCGTGAAATGAGGTAATAGGGGGCTGTAGTAAGTTAGACTAAGTATATTTTTCTATTAATAATTACTTTAAGTGCATTAAAATCAATAATCCATAAATAAAAATATTTAAAATTTTGCATGTCCATTACTCGCTTGGCCGCGCGTGCCCGCAAAAAGTATTTATGTAGTAATATTTGCCACCATAGGTACTTACGACTACATAAGGTTTGACCGCTACAGTTTGCAACAGTAGCCAGAAAAAAAATATAAATGATTTTTCTCCATACAAATTTTCTTGTCATATTTTTTTTAAGCATGAAAGGCTCGTTTTATCGAAAAATGTATAATGGCAAATGTTGATCAGCATTCAAAATGCTATCCAAAACAATTTTTGTTTCGGTGAAATTATGACTTTCGATCCTATGTCCACCTATTTTTAAAATCAAACTACTGTGCGTCACGCGGAATTTCATCGCATCATATCTTCGTAATTACTTGTTTCGTTCGTTCGTTCGTTTCAGCCAAATGACGTCCACTGCTGGACAAAGGCCTCCTCTTGTTTAATTGACAAATAAAAATATCCTGTGTCCAATATTTTTTGATAATGTAAAATTGACGGACCAAAAGTCTTTTTTTAAGAAACTAGCCTATTCCTATGGCTACATTCCAGCTCCATCATCAGACCCTGCAGTTTACCTTAGAGAATTGAAGACTCGTGATTTTCAAAGTAGCGTACTTACATAACATTAGGTACTTGCTTATACAGGGTGTTCAATTATTTGTCCGTCAGACAGATAATTAGAAAACATTAGACTCATATTTTTTAATTTTTTCCATAATCGAATAATAACAGTATTATATTGAGTTGAAATGTCGCGTGACGTCACATTTAAGTAAAAATTCTACTCAAGCGTGGCGTATCGCGCCATTTCAACTCGATGTAGCACTGTTATTATTTAATTATGAAAGAAAATAAAAAATCTCATATTTTTTAATTATCTGTCTGACGGACAAATAATTGAAATTTTGTCATCTAGCCTAGTTGTCGTCAGGAAGTTGGTCTAGCTTGCCAGATTCCACCCGAACAAACATTTATGTAATTACCTACATACATCATAAATTGCAAGCAAATAAAAGCTTGTAATAAAGTCGGGTTTGTTCAAATTTCGAGAACGACTGAACCGACAAAAGCATTAGAAAATTTACGAAAAATAAAATAAAATTTTATCCCGTACAAAATGTTCATGGATTTTGTTATTTTTATTAAATACCTTTACGCCTGAGTTAAATGACACCGACATCAAGGTTCATCAATTTAAGTTTAAAATAATAGGCAGTAATGTATGAAGAAAGAGCTTCTATTCTGTATCTACCTATGCCCGTGTATTTTTGATCGGTGTCAAATCGGAGTTTTTGGTGCGGGGTACGCGGGTGTTGCTCGCGGCGTGAAGGTCAAACGCCCAAGGTCATTGAGGACTCTAATCGCCTTAAGCCGGATCTCCACTAGAGGCAGCCTGGGGTCAAGCGGCAACTCAAAGGCCGTTGCCTTAAACTTCACGTGCAGCGATTTTGCATACAATCAAATACACCCGCCATAAAGTTGATATACCTAGTGGAATAAAACAAAAAAGAACTGAGCGAGCGAGATGTCATTAACAGCAACACTGTGTGATAAAAAGAGTTGCGTGATACCATCACCGTCACGACAAACAGAACCGTTTTATTGCAACTATTTGACAGTTCACAGGCACGTAGTGGCACGCTGAAAATTTGAACTCTGATATATTTTCAGAATTCGTGAAATCGTGGATGTTTATGAGAAATAGTGCTTCAGAAATGTGGTAGACTGGTTCAGTGATTGATTTATGGTACAAAACAGTGAACTATCCTGACACTGACACACAAGTGTCATCCAAATTGGTTTCGTTTGACAGCTCGTGGTTGTTGCTATATTACGAAGGAATATTAACTTCATGGTAACGTCTACGAGCGCGACTTACGATGTGCACGGAGTTCAGCATGTGTCCCTGGAAGCGGTCCCAGATGCAGAGCCGCTCGTCCGCGCCCGCCGACACGACGTACGACGCAGTGTAGGCCAGTGACGTCACCGCGCCGTCGTGAGCTTGCATACTGTACAGGCATGCGCCTGCAACGAAACACACCTTCAATGCTTATGATACACTACTTTTTAAGGTTCCGTAGTTCTGACAAGGAACCCTTATAGTTTCGTTATGTCTCTCTGTCTGTCTGTCTGTCCAAGGTTTTGCTTGAAAACATTGGCACTAGAGAGCTGTGATTTTGTGGAGGTATGTATATTAAAGTCGGGGGACTTTGACATACCGAAAACCTTGGACCGTTATAGTTTTCCTTGAAAATTCATGAAAAGTAGTATTATTATGATTTTTTCCAGATTTATCAGTTTTTAGAGGAGGAGGGGTCCCCCTTAAGATACATCAGTTAGTTTAAGAATACGCCCGTATTCACAAACATTACTTTGAGGTGTCACAGTGCGCGTAGACGCACAGGGTGACACACGAACCAATCACAGAGCTCTATTCAACGCTTTGTTTCACTTAAGCAAGAATCGTTTGTGAATACGGACGATAGTCATTTAACTCATGTATTAAGTATAAAATTATTTAATAAAAATTCCTTAGAACAAGAAAGTGTCAAGTAAGATTGTCAAGACAAATAAATTTCATAATAGTGTCTCAGTGTCCAGTGTGCAGGTCCCAGACGAGGGCGTGGCACGGTCGATGAAGCAGCATAGCTCGCACACAGCCTAGCTAGCTACTCCTGTCTGTCGCTGTATTGCTAATGTAATATTAGTGCTGCGTACCGGTGTGCAGGTCCCAGACGCAGAGCAGGCCGTCCTGCGAGCCGCTGCCGGCGATGGTGGGCGTGGCGCGGTCGATGAAGCAGCATAGCTCGCACACAGCCTAGCTAGCTACTCCTGTCTGTCGCTGTATTGCTAATGTAATATTAGTGCTGCGTACCGGTGTGCAGGTCCCAGACGCAGAGCAGGCCGTCCTGCGAGCCGCTGCCGGCGATGGTGGGCGTGGCGCGGTCGATGAAGCAGCATAGCTCGCACACAGCCTAGCTAGCTACTCCTGTCTGTCGCTGTATTGCTAATGTAATATTAGTGCTGCGTACCGGTGTGCAGGTCCCAGACGCAGAGCAGGCCGTCCTGCGAGCCGCTGCCGGCGATGGTGGGCGTGGCGCGGTCGATGAAGCAGCATAGCTCGCACACAGCCTAGCTAGCTACTCCTGTCTGTCGCTGTATTGCTAATGTAATATTAGTGCTGCGTACCGGTGTGCAGGTCCCAGACGCAGAGCAGGCCGTCCTGCGAGCCGCTGCCGGCGATGGTGGGCGTGGCGCGGTCGATGAAGCAGCATAGCTCGCACACAGCCTAGCTAGCTACTCCTGTCTGTCGCTGTATTGCTAATGTAATATTAGTGCTGCGTACCGGTGTGCAGGTCCCAGACGCAGAGCAGGCCGTCCTGCGAGCCGCTGCCGGCGATGGTGGGCGTGGCGCGGTCGATGAAGCAGCATAGCTCGCACACAGCCTAGCTAGCTACTCCTGTCTGTCGCTGTATTGCTAATGTAATATTAGTGCTGCGTACCGGTGTGCAGGTCCCAGACGCAGAGCAGGCCGTCCTGCGAGCCGCTGCCGGCGATGGTGGGCGTGGCGCGGTCGATGAAGCAGCATAGCTCGCACACAGCCTAGCTAGCTACTCCTGTCTGTCGCTGTATTGCTAATGTAATATTAGTGCTGCGTACCGGTGTGCAGGTCCCAGACGCAGAGCAGGCCGTCCTGCGAGCCGCTGCCGGCGATGGTGGGCGTGGCGCGGTCGATGAAGCAGCATAGCTCGCACACAGCCTAGCTAGCTACTCCTGTCTGTCGCTGTATTGCTAATGTAATATTAGTGCTGCGTACCGGTGTGCAGGTCCCAGACGCAGAGCAGGCCGTCCTGCGAGCCGCTGCCGGCGATGGTGGGCGTGGCGCGGTCGATGAAGCAGCATAGCTCGCACACAGCCTGGCTACTCCTGTCTGTCGCTGTATTGCTAATGTAATATTAGTGCTGCGTACCGGTGTGCAGGTCCTAGACGCAGAGCAGGCCGTCCTGCGAGCCGCTGCCGGCGATTGTGGGCGTGGCGCGGTCGATGAAGCAGCATAGCTCGCACACAGCCTGGCTACTCCTGTCTGTCGCTGTATTGCTAATGTAATATTAGTGCTGCGTACCGGTGTGCAGGTCCTAGACGCAGAGCAGGCCGTCCTGCGAGCCGCTGCCGGCGATTGTGGGCGTGGCGCGGTCGATGAAGCAGCATAGCTCGCACACAGCCTGGCTACTCCTGTCTGTCGCTGTATTGCTAATGTAATATTAGTGCTGCGTACCGGTGTGCAGGTCCCAGACGCAGAGCAGGCCGTCCTGCGAGCCGCTGCCGGCGATCGTGGGCGTGGCGCGGTCGATGAAGCAGCTGGTGATGGGCCCGCAGTGCCCGTGCAGCGTGAACAGCGCGCTCAGGTCTGCGCTCGAGAACACCTGCACATCAACACATCTTAGGAGTTAAGTCGTTGGAATAGGAGCCATTTTCCCAACAAAAATGTAGTCTGATATGCTGTTGACTGTATTCTCATATAAGGACCTAGCTGATCACAATCATTATTTAAGGACAGTACCACAGAATAATAATAAGTACTACGTACAGAAGTTTTACTTCGCGAAGGTATTTAAAAAAATGTATGCTCAATGTCATTAACAATATGGTGTAATTTAGCCTGTCTCAAGAGTCAAGCACCATTTTGTTGAAAAACGTCAGTGATCGGCACTGCGCCGAAGCTATAGGGCTGACTTCGGTAAAATGATGGTGACGTGAGGTGCCAAACTGCGGAAAATGGCGGAGGAAATACATGATTTAGCATGAATTATCATGAAATATATTAACTACTTATTTACCTCTCAGTGTCTTGAGGCAACTTAAAAAAGTACATTCTGTGTTTTTATTGTTATTTAGGCAGTTAAATACTGCACAGTATTTAGTACACCATTTTCTTTATTTTCTTCCATTATACACAAGAATACGCGTGCGTGAGTCAATGTTCGCTCGTATGTGAGGCCTCGTCGAATAGTATCCTGTAGGTGGGCCATCGTGCGTGTTTTGTTTTCGATGTAAACTCGCGGAGATGAACAGGCCTGACAGTACACAGCACAATATCAATTTATATTCAAACAAAGCAATTTTTTTTTCCCTTAAATGTCATAAAACGAATGTCGTAAATGTCGCAAAAAAAAATATGCGAAATTAAGGCCTTCCCAACCCAGCTAGCCAACATAGGCTTTCCCTAATGATTTCCAGATTGGTCGGTTGGCAGCTGCCTGCATCCAGGGCCTCCCTGCTACCTTTATGAGGTTGTCGGTCCCACGCTGCGCTTGAAGGTGTAAGCACGGGACCTCTATTACAGCCCCATCCGCCGTCAGGTATATGTGCTATATGCCCTGCCCATTTCTACTTCGATATGCAAATCTATCGGTCTATATCAGCTCCACTCTCCATTTGCTTGTTGTGATTTAGAGAGGGTCGCGTGAAGATTAATGCCGCTTTCTGACTTGTCGGCGCGGTAGCGGCACGACGACACGACATCAGCACGCTCGGCATATGCGGTACCGAAAGTTTACCGAGCGCTACTTCAATGGAGCGTTCCTGATTGGCGCGGCACTGACCCAATATGCGTAATACGTATGACGAGCGTGCGTTTGGCGTGAGGCTTAGTGTGAGTTTACATCAAACGTATTCGATATTGACTGCGTAAAAAAATTACATTAAATGTTACTTATTGTGCAGCGCCCCTAGTGGATACTTTCAAGAACTAAAATCTTCATAGATTTTTTGACGCACTCGATATCGAATACGTTTGATGTAAACTCACACTACGCCCCCTGATATCGTTCCGCTGCCGCGCCGACAAGTCAGAAAGCGGTCTAAATTAGGGATGTTATAGATATTGTAGTTTCGGTTATGGATACGGTTGCGGATATAGGAATAATATTATACCGGTTACGGATATCTTTTTATTTCGGATATCCGAACGTTTCAGTTACGGTTACGGATATATGTGCTTTAGAATGCAATTTGCAATAGTTGTCTAACACGGTTCATTCATGGCCGCACACTTTACATCGAATAAAAAAGTAATAAAAAAATAAAAATTGATACTAGATGGCATTATAAAGGTAAATCAGGCCTTTACATTTTATAATGCTATACAAAAAACAATTTAAACTGCCTACATCCGAAACTTTTGAATCGCTTACGGTTACGGTTTCGGATATCCGAAAGTTTCGGTTGCGGTTACGGATATCCATAACATCCCTGGTCTAGATGCCAAATGCCAACTGTCCGTCGTTACCTTGAGCACGTGGTCCTGTCCGCCGGTGAGCACGCGGCCGCCTTCGGAGTGCATCTCGGTGATGGGCTGCTGGTGCGGCCTGCAGTGCGCCAGCCGCACGCACACCACCTCTGCGAACCAGTGGGATTCCAGATTTGACACCACCAATCCATCTATACTATTATTATCAATGCGAAACTAACTCTGTCTGTCTGTCTGTCCCGCTTTCACGACTAAACCACTGAACTGATTTTGATGAAAAGTCTGCCGGAAATTGGCGTCATTTTTTTCGCGCGGCCATCGACCAAACCTTGTTTTTTAGTTACAAAATAGTGTAATAAACCAAACTTACTATGACATGTATACCTCTAAACTCACTCTGAACTGAGTTACGAGTGTTAAAAGTTTGATGATTTTACATATTAAGTTTGCCTTTTGCGCGCAAGTTTTGTAAGAAATTGCAACAAAATAGTGACATTGTATGTGTAAACAAACAATACCATCCATTAAAGGCTCCAGACATCAGTATGGAGCAGAATCAGCGCAATAAAAAATTAGCGTAATATTTTTTTGCAATTTCTACACTCGCGAGCATTAGTATGGAATCACTTACATGAAGTTGTTTCCACGCGATCTTGTGTACTAACGAATTTTTTAGTAACAAAAAAAGTAGCACCATTTTAAAGATTAAACTTTTAACTTTAAATTGATACCAAATTCATTTAAATCACACCGGTATTTAAAAAGATATCCCGGCTGATGTGAAGAAGTAAGAAAAAAGACATGTACCAACTGTTTGATACGTCGCCAGTTGCGGCATATTTACCTCCTATAAAAGCACGTGTTTTCGGATTTTTGCGTTCACACGTTAATCCATACACATCTCAGCTTCTTTTGACACTTTACCTGGGATTCTACACCTACAGAAGCAACACAAATCGTTGCACTGTTGCAAGAAGGGCTCAGCCAGCGGGCTGTCGCACGTCAGCTCCACATAAGCCAGTCCTGGGTTTCGAAAGTTTTAAGACGCTTTTGGGAGACTGGTGGCTTTATCCCGAGACCAAGTTCTGAACAGCGCCGGTGCACATCGCAGAGCGATGACCGTTTTTTCATGTCAACCTGTCTATGAAATCGTCATTTGACTGGTATCGACGTCCAGCAAGAGCTCAGAAATGTTCGTAGGATAGCTGTTAGCGAGTGCACAGTTCGTCTAAGATATGGAGCAATAAAATTTTATTCCAAAAAGGCCTACCACAGGCTGGAAACTGACGGCAGGTCACCGACAAGCACGCTTTCAATTAGCTCGCACTCGGAAGGCGAGTAATGGAGGCGAGTTTTGTTCTCCGATGAATGCAGACTGTTTTTGCAGTGCAGCAGTCGAAGAGGTCGGGTCTATAGACGGCCTGGGGAGCGATTTGTGCAGTGCTGGTTCGTTAAAACATTGGCTTATGGGGGTGGCTTGCTCGACTTCCCATCGAGATGTGTAGGAGCAAATTGAAAGCGTGCTTATCGGTGACCTGCCGTCAGTTTCAAGCCTGTGGCAGGCCTTTTTGGAGTCAAATTCTATTGTTTATATCTTAGACGAACTGTCCACTTGCTAACAGCTATCCTACGAACATTTCTGAGCTCTTGTTGGACGTCGATACCAGTCAAATGACGATTTCGTAGAGAAGTTGAAATGAAAAAACGGTTTTCCCTCTGCGATGTGCACCGGCAATGTTAAGAACTTGGTCTCGGGATAAAGCCACCAGTCTCCTGAAAGCGTCTTAAAACTTTCGAAACCCAGGACTGGCTTATGTGGAGCTGATGTGCGACAGCCCGCTGGCTGAGCCCTTCTTGCAATAGTGCAACGATTTGTGCTGCTTCTGAAGGTGTAGAATCCCAGGTAAAGTGTCAAAAGAAGCGGAGATGTGTATGGATCAACGTGTGAAAGCAAAAATCTGAAAACACTTGCTTTTATGGGGGGTAAATAGGCCGCAACTCGCGACGTATCAAACAGTTGATACATGTCTTTTTCCTTACTTCTTCACATTAGGCGGGATATCTTTTTAAATACTGATGTGATTTAAATGAATTTGGTATCAATTTAAAGTTAAAAGTTTAATCTTTAAAATGGTGCTACTTTTTTTGTTACTAACAAATTGGTTAGTACACAAGATCGCGTGGAAACAACTTCATGTAAGTGATTCCATACTTTTGCTCGCAAGTGTAGTATGTAAAATCATCAAACTTCTAATGCTCGTAACTCAGTTCAGCAGACTGAGTTTAGAGGTATACATGACATAGTAAGTTTAGTTTATTACACTATTTTGTAATCAAAAAACAAAGTTTGGTCGATGGCCGCGCGAAAAAAAAAGACGCCGCCTTCCATACAAAATCTGGCATTGCCATTTGGCATAGAGATAGTTTGAGTCCCGGGAAAGGACATAGGATAGTTTTTATCCCGGTTTTTGAAACAAGGACGCGCGCGATAAAGTTTTTCTGTGACAGACAAAATTCCACGCGGGCGAAGCCGCGGGCGGAAAGCTAGTAGGGAATATGCAAGCCTCTTTATGTTCTCACATTTCAATCAAACAGTGCTTTTATTTAACAATAATTTCAAAGGGTCCCTAAGATATCTCAGAACGTCATTGGTCATGTTAGAACGACACACAGTCCCATACAAGTTACTATGGGCGGTATCACTGCGAGCACAAAGGCGGCTCGCAGTAGGATTCAGGAGCTCGCAGCCAGATACGCGATGACCGTGGACGAGCCGTACTCACTTGAAGGTTGGACACGTTACATGCAACGTTACGTGCTACATGGCAGGTGAGTACCCTGCCTAAGAATGTTAATCGGAGTTTAGTATTTTTATCTAAATATTACCTTCTCCGTCGGAGATGTCGGCACCGTAGGCGAAGCTCATGCGCGCGGGCGCTTGCTCCTCGGCGCACGCACGCAGCGACCCCGCCGAGCCCGTGCGTTTGTGCGCTGAAGGAACAACACAATATGTATTAAGATTAGAAAGAAAGATACATTTATTACAATGGACATCACACAAATACAGGCAATTACATAGACATGACAGTGGCACATAATAATGGAAGAAAAAAAAAATAGAAACGAGAGTAAACTGAGCAGTGCCACCCATTCACCAACAAGATGCCCACTGCAACGGGACCCCACTCAGTATATGCCGTGGCCCACGCTGACGAAGGCCACGGCGCTGGTTTTCAGTGTGTCCCATGCCGAGTGAGGGTCACGGACCATTGGTATAATAAATAAAATAGTAAGCTGCATAAAATTGTCTAGATAAACATTAGCATAGAGATTAGCTAGAGAAATTAGTGAGATGTCTTCGTAATTGACTATCAAATTAAATAAATAAGATGGCGTGTGTCGCATTAGGCGACGGATTACTCCGCGGTAGATACAACCAGCGATCGAGACAGGAGATTGCGACCGCTACCTAACTTAGTCTACGGGCACGAAACAGGCGACGGCCGAGCGATAGGCGGGGCGAGGCGATGAGAAATAGTATAGCGATGGCCCCGCTAAGCCGCCGCCTGTTTCGTGCGCGTCACCATAAGGTGTCATGTTTTAGTATCACCGCATACTCGCTTCGCCTTGCTGTCGCAATCGTTCGGCAACGTTTCGAAGTGATACTGGGCAACATCAGGCCGAAGGGGGCTCGGAGCGCAGGGAATGGCTGATTTCATAATATTGATTATATGAAAATAAAATATTTATTGGAGGCTTGTATACGACAAAAGATGCAAAACTGTCAACGGTTGCGCAGTTTCTGACAGATTGAAGCGCCAGTCAACGTGCGCGCCCGAGGCCGCGTTGTAGGCGTCGAGCCGCAGCAGCGTCAGCGAGCCCGCAGCGAGCCGCTCGCGTGTCCCTACAGAGCTACAAGTGGCTCACTGCGGCGGTGCGCGGTGCTGAAGCGCCAGTCGACGTGCGCGCCCGAGGCCGCGTTGTAGGCGTCGAGCCGCAGCAGCGTCAGCGAGCCCGCAGCGAGCCGCTCGCGTGTCCCTACAGAGCTACAAGTGGCTCACTGCGGCGGTGCGCGGTGCTGAAGCGCCAGTCGACGTGCGCGCCCGAGGCCGCGTTGTAGGCGTCGAGCCGCAGCAGCGTCAGCGCGCCCGCCAGCGACGCCGCCACCACGCGCCGCGCGCCCGCTAGCGCCCGTACGTGCGTCACGCCCGCCTGCCGTGCCGCGCCCCAATACACGCACTGAAAACAACAACATTATCATATGATTCATATCAGGTTTATAATAGTCCTACAAATATTGCAGTAAAAGTTCAAGCTTCTTGGAGAAAAGTAAAGCGTCCATATCATACAATGTTATTCGTACATACATTGTTCGCCTTAGTACCAACAGTGTCGAAAGATAAAATGGTACGACTTTGTGTGTAAGAAAAATAATGAAGAATGTTCACTAATTTTGTTTTTTAGCTTTCTGTATTCTCTGTTAAAAATTAGAAATACACATGAAAGAATTATTTCGATACGTCAATTAGTTTCCAAGATATTGAATTTTAAAAGTGCGGGCGGCGGCCGGCCCGCCATTTTATGCGCGTGACGTCATATTACAGTGACTGGCTCATATTTGTATGGACGGAATCTTGCAAGCTGAATTAAGACCCACTTCCAGGCAACCGATTAAGCTGAAATTTCGCAAACACATGTGATTTGGATGACCATGCAATATTATGATGACATGGAGCTGATCTGATGATGGAGCTGGAAGGTGGCCATAGGAACTCTATAATAAAACGACTTAAATGCATCGAGTTTGGGCTCGTTCGTTTTGTATTGATGAGTATTTTAATTCTATATAGTAATCAGGGTCTAATGATGGAGCTGGAAGGTAATCTATACTTATAATAAATCTGTAGAGAGGTCAATTCTGTACATGAAATATATTTTCAAAATAACTATCAGGGGGTGATTAGTGATCGATACTGATGCCAAAAATGCAATCAGTAAAATTTTTGTCTGTCTGTCTGTCTGTCCGTCTGTCTGTCTGTATGTTCCTTATAGAAACAAAAACTACTTGACGGATTTTAACGAAACTTGGTATAATTATTCTTCATACTCCTGGGCAGGTTATAGTATACTTAGGAATTCCCACGGGAACGGGAATTAGCGGGAAAATCCTTTTGTATGAAAAATCTTAACCGCTTAAGTTAGACGCTTGAAATTTGGCATGCAGGTACCTTAGTAAACGTAAAGCTTAGTTACAACAGGATATTGCAAAATTCCCACGGGAACGGGAGTTAGCGGGAAAAAACATTTGTATGAAAAAATCTAAACCGCGTAAGATAGATGAAGGGGGTAAAACGGGATCCACGCGTACGAAGTCGCGAGCGGCCGCTAGTTCGCAATAAAACGACACAATCGCATCAAGTTTGGGTTTGGTTCAATTTTAATTTCTGTGATGGGTCTGGGTGTTAATATCTATAATAAGTTTGTATTTACAAAAAAAAATGTATTTAAGTATGTTTATATCCGTTTTCTAGTGAGCGGACACTGTGAATGTACGTCACGCGGGGTCACGTGACCATCGGCGGGACTCAATATTTAAGCGAACTTTGAATGCCTATAAAATCATAACTACTGGGTATTTTTTAATAAAATAAAAACTAATGTATTTGTAAATGTAAAAGCTTAACTGTAACATAGGTTTCAAGTGATTTTGCATACCTAGTAACATTCTCAATTCCTGACAGACACTTCGAAGAGTTTATTTATTATGGAGTATGTTTTGTATTATAGTTTTTTTTTATGTGACAGGAGGCAAACGAGCAGACGGATCACCTGATGGTAAGTGATTACCGTCACCCAAAGACACCTGCAGTCCCAGGGGCGTTACAGGCCTTTAAGGTTCTCTTCTTGAAAGCTTGCAGGTCGTATCGGTCCAAAAACACCGCAAACGACAGTCCATTTAATGTGTTGTCCAGTTTGTAGTTGTCGCTTCACTTATTTGAGAAATTATAGGTAGAGTTATCAATAACTTACCATGAATTTCCCAGAGCTCGCCTCCCAAAACTCGATTCTGCCGTCTGCACACCCTAATATAATTAAATCATTGCAAAAGTCCATGCACCATACTGGAGATTCTGTTATAGGCGTCCCCTTTGGATTTGAGTTTGTCACAGCCTCCGTGTTCGTCACTTCACACTCTGTCCTAACGTTTTCAGCACCACTATTACACACAAACCTACTCTTATTCCTATTCCGTAAACTAGGCACGACACTATCGTTCGTCTGCGTAATGTAAATGTTATCGTCGCACATTTCACTGTCTTTCACTGCACTATTTAATGAGTCACGATGAATAATATTTATATTGCTAGTGTCCACGTTTTCTTTGGATTCGTAGCTACTATACAAATCGTCGTGTTGGTCGCTGCAGTAAAGATCTCTGGAACCAAGATGGGTATATTAAAATATGCATGCACTTGTTAGCTAACTACGACAATACAACCCAAAAACAAAAATGTTACAAAAGGGTTATATTTTTACTATTTGACACCATTTCCCAATAATTCAAAATCACATTTTTTTAAAAAGAATATTCTCGTTTTGATAGTTTTAAAAGTACGTCAATTGATTGGTGGTGTCAACACATCTATTGAGGTGAATGAAAGTGACCTGTAATTTTTGGCGAAGTCATATTTGGTGGTTTCCGCCACAGAAAGGTGCGGCGGCGAGTCGCGCGCCACGGGTCGGAACCGCAGCCCGCTCAGATGCGTGCTCAGACCTTTGCGGAGCCGTGGCATGCCCTGCAATATCAAAATCACATTAACTATGTTAAAGTTCTTGCAACTCACGAAAGTGAGTAAGCTTTACTTGTTTGTGTACGTGTACATGCACATAACGATAGTGTAATGTCTGCCAAAACTTTCGAAAAACGAACAGAGGGCTTAGTGTGAGTTTACATCAAACGACCTCACTAGGGAGCGCGTTAAAAAAATATTATAAAAATTTTAGTTTCTAAAAATAACATTTTTTACGCGCTCACACGACGTTTGATGTAAACTCACACTAAGCCCTCAGTAGCGAGCCACGCCACGCATGTGAAGCTCACTCGCCTTCGTGAATTGCAACAACTATACCTGTTTGCGCTTTACTCATAAAAAACTTACATAAATATGTAAATGGTCAAACACTTATTTACGCGGTTATTACAATAATGACAAATGCGAGCACAAACAATTTCAACACTTCTTTAACAATAAAATTAAATCTGTAAGAGGAAGTCCTTACATTATTTGTAGCTGTGTTTGAACAGCAGCGGAATTACATTTAGAATAGAAAAAACTACGTTTAAATATAGTGTATTTAACATACCTCATTTTGATCACGATTAGGGTCTGCAGTTGGCACAACTGGAAAGAGATACAAGATTTTAATGTATGTTCCTGTAACGTAAACATTGCATGTGTTATGTGCGTGACATGATAAAATTAATATTACCTTCTATAGCTTCGGGATAGTTGGTTTTCTTAGATTGGATTTTGCCACAAAGTTCATTTTGCAATTTGAAAAATCTGAAATAAAAGTCAATTATTGTCATATTGTTGAATTTGAGCAGCAGAATCATCTAGTAGAAATAATCTATACAATAAAAGCGAAAGGTCATTGACTGACCCACTCATTACGAATCTCACTACCACTACCATTACACTACTACACCATTTTGCATGAGGGTTCCTTTTAGAACGTGGTGCTCACTAAGACAGGATTTTGCAAAATTCAACCCTTTAGGGGTAAAACGGGATCCATGCGTACGAAATCGCGGGCTGCCGCTAGTTCACTAATAAAATAGAAACTAAAGCAGAGTAAACATAATGGACATGTGAAAAGGGCCTAAGGCAGTGTTCGACGAAATGGACCGGTTGTCAAGGAAATCTCAAGGACCCTCAAGGGGTGGCTTGTCCAGCAGTGGACCAGTGGCGGCGTAGCATGGGTTGGTGGTACCCGACCCACCCTCCTCATAAGTCCACCAAGTTGGGTATACATATAGCGAGGGGTTAATGCCCGTTTTCACCATCAATCCCTGATTTTTAAGTGACCCCTATGGTAACAAATAACAGGAATTTTGTTTACATAGGGGTCACTTAAAAATTAGGGATTGATGGTGAAAACGGGCATAATGGTGCCCCCCAGGATTTTTGGGTTACCGAATCGAGGACGAAAGATGTTAGTACTTAGTCCGTTTGTTTGTAACGAACCACTCACGCGCATCTGTCGATGTTGGTGGCGATCTCCCCGTTCTGCGAGTCCCACACCTTGATGTTGCCTTGCAGGCAGGAGCTGACCACCTTCTCGCCGTCCGTCACCAGGCATTCCACCTCCTGCACGTGGCCGGCCACCACTAGCGGCACCGCCTCCATTACCAACTGGAGGGAATAACAATTTGAGATATGTAGTAGGTACATATTAGGGATGTTATGGATATAGTTATAGTATATGTAGTTTCGGTTATGGATACGGTTACGGATATAGGAATAATATTATACCGTTTTCGGTTACGGTCACGGATATTTTTTTATTTCGGATATCCGAAAGTTTCGGTTACGGTTACGGATATCTGTGCTTTAGAATGCAATTTGCAATAGTTGTCCAACACGGTTCATTCATGGCCGCACACTTTACATCAAATAAAAAGTAACAAAAAAATAAAAATTTATACTAGATGGCATTATAAAGGTAAATTTATCAGGCTGTTATGCCTTTACATATAATGCTATACAAAAAATAATTTAAACTGCCTACATCCGAAACTATCCGAAACTTTTGAATCGGTTACGGTTACGATTTCGGATATTTTTTTATTTCGGATATCCGAAAGTTTCGGTTACGGTTACGGATATCCATAACATCCCTGGTACAGATCACAGAAACTAAATGGAGATGTGACAAGGGGGCGGGGCCGGTGTTGCAGCAATATGCCCAAAAACAGAACACATTGCACGTGACAGCAATGATGACAGCAGCGACGTCATAATGTAACCAGTTATGTAAACTGTTTACATTATGACGTCGCTGCTTGCGTAGTACTATTATTCGAAGGTTGAGTACTGATACCGCAGTGGATAATGAGCACATATTTTGATTACTTTGTGTGTGTGAATTTCTAATGCGACACTGAGTTTCGAACTCGGCGCATTAGTTGGCATCTCTCTATATCTCTATGGTAGTAGGCAAGAGCAGTCTTCAAATGTGAACGTTTTCGTTTCATTAAACGACGCGTGTCGTTGATATGCTTATTTTGAAATAAAGCCGCCGGGTTTGTTGTGTGCAGTCCTTACAACGACATTGTTAGTGGAATAATAGTCTCTGGAAATATCCAGCGAGTGTATTATTAAGAGGGACACGTCAAGTCATGAAGGCTTACATTCAGGGAATATCAACACATCAAGCTAAATATTGAGAATGTTTGTACTTGCAATAGATGCTACTCTTTAAGGGACACAATGTTTAATTGAAACCTATAACTACGCTTATTAAATTGCATCCTTTTGAAAAATTCTCATATAGTACTCAAGTATTCCAAAATTCTTTGCTGTTTAAAATATAAAAGCGTCTACAACTCGTAACTCGTTAGTGACGTTAGTTAACTTTGAGGCCCGGTTTTCACCAAGGCGGAGAAATATTTTGATCAACCAATCAGATGTCATTCACATTTAATGAAATTGACAATGTATGTAATCTGACTGGTTATTCAAGACATTTCTCCACTCCGCTCCGCTCTGCCTTGGAGGAAACGGGCCTGGGTGGTAAAAGTCACATCTTTTACCACACAGGTTAACAACTTTAAGAACTTTCGATATGCTTCACCTGGACAGCCGGTTGCTTGGCGAGAATCTTCCTGTTCTCGTCGTCTTCGTTCCACGACGCCCGCCATTCCGCGTAATGCCGGGAGCACACGCATCTAAACAGATGGAACATGTACGTATGTATCATAACAGATTTATTCATATACTAGCGGCCGTCCGCGACTTCGTACGCGTTTTATCCTCTTAGAGGTGGAGTTTCACAAAATCCTTTCTTAGCGGATGCCTACGTCATAACATCTACCTGCATGCCAAATTTCAGCCCGATCCGTCCAGTGGTTTGGGCTGTGCGTTGATAGATCACTATGTCAGTCAGTCAGTCACATTTGAGTTATTTAAAGTTAGATATCTATAAAAGCGAAAGGTCACTCACTTATTGACTGACTCAGTCATCACGAAATCTCAGAAACTACAAGTGCTAGGAGTCTAAAATGTTGCATGGGGGTTTCTTTTAAAACGTAGGTGCTCACTAAGAACGGATTTTACGAAACTCCACCCCTAAGGGGGCAAAACGGGATCCACACGTACGAAGTCGCGGGCGGCGGCTAGTAAGTCATATAGTTTCTCTAGTCATCATTAAACAGTATGTTGTCAATAAAATATGCTTCAATACCTAATTTACGAGTAACTTAAACTGCAAAAATACAATGAAACTGTAAATAAGTAAGTGAAGTTTTTTCGATAATCTCTTGAAGTGCATCATACCTGTAAAGCACGACCATCATGTAAGCTATGACGGCGACGCTTATAGTGCACAGGATCGCCAGTAGCAGGATTTCCATCGGTGTGGTAGGGTAGATGGGCAGGTCGGTTCCTTTGCCCCATTGGTGGGGCTGATTCTTGCTTTCGATCAGCTCAAAGTCTGCGGACAACAAACACAACAATCTTCTTTACGAGACAATTCATGTACATAATCCCTAATTCTTTAGAAATTTCCATCGATGTAAACAAACACTTGTGCACACAATTACACTATAATACTCACGTTTTCTTAATATCATACACATTATTTCACAAGCTTATGAAACCAACTTTATTCTCATGATGAAACAAATATGAAATCTAACATTGAAAATAAAATATTTTAACAAAATATTTGGATGGTGAAAATTTGTGCTACATGTTAAAATGTCAAATCGACATCTGGCGTTTAAATTTAGGTCCTATCTCTGGAAAATCTGTAAGTCATAGACAATATTCATAGATAATAATCTGTAAATTTAATCGATTTTATTTCAAGTATTCAATTATTTCAATTACCAATTACTTTGATAATATTAATTTAAAATAAAATATAAACGAGGTTATATTCAACAATGTATTTTTTCTTCATTAAATGCAACAACACACTTTGCGAAGAAGTCTTTGAATTCAGCTTTATTATACAGACGGTGTCACATAAAAAAGGCCTTTCGACCACTTTTCGACTGGTTTACGATTTTATTGTGCACTTTGTCTAGACCCACTATCCTATTTTGACGATCACATTACTGATCTCAACATCAATCAGAAGAGGGATTGATCTTAATAATTAATACAAATCGTCTGTTGCAGTCCGTAAATGACATTTACAGAATTGCGATTAACGAGAGATTTTGTCGCATCACTAGTAGATCAACTGACATAGACTAAAAATTCGTCAATGTCAGTTGGCCATATTTGTTTACATTTAGGGAAATTTCTAAAGAACTAAGGTATAGATACACATTTGCGCAAATACTGTTTTCTAATTATGATATTTGTATGTTCAAAAATATGCAAACTAAAGATGGGCGTGTTGAAAAGTTAATGAGAAACAAATTCGACACCTTAACAATGACTTAACTAGACTTTGAACTGAAAAACAAATGTGACTCATAGTAATTACTAGTTATAGAGGTCAAGTAACTTGAAATTATATTGATTTCTATTTAAATAATTGAATTTGGTAAGTTATGGATATCTCTTTGAATAATCGATATTATTTGTAAGTATATAATTTGAAAAATAAAAATGCTACAACTGCTTATGGTCATGAAATGACTTGGTTGAGCACACTACTACGAGTGTTTGTTCTGGAGTGTTTGGAGTTGCATAACTATCGATAGAAAAACAGTCACAGTGTCGGGTACGCGCAGCCTATTAGCCGCCAATTTCGTATACAGTATACAGAGGGTCTAGAAAAAGTGCACATTATAACCGCAAACCAGTCGAAACATGGTCGAAAGGCCTTTTTTTGTATGGAGTTATGACGGATTCCATTTTCGATTCGATCATAACGTGCTACTTGTCTAGGGGGGCTGTTGCTCGCTAGTTGGTTCTAACTACTTGTACTTACTTTTATTATCTGTGTGTTATATTTTTGTTGGAACCAAACTCACGGCCGATGGGGCAGCAAGGTTCTGGAGTGGAGGTCGCGTACCGGAAAACGCAGCGTGGGACGTCCACCCACAAGGTGGACCGACGACATCATAAAGGTAGGAAGGCGCTGGACGCAGGCCGCTACCAACAGGGCAACATGGAAAGCATTGGGGGAGGCCTATGTTCAGCAGTGGACGTCCTATAGCTGAGATGATGATGGAACCAAAATAAATGTTTGTCTTTCTAAAGCCCGGTCCGTGAGACGTAGAATTTTGTCCAATGACCCCTAGCTACCCATCCTTATCGCTCGCGCGTAATTATATTGCTGTCGCGACTGTGCGACGGGCGCCCGCAGTGAGTGTGCAAGCGCGATAGCAACATAATGAGGGCTATCGTTTTAGCGCTCACCAGTTAGCGCCACTGTAGAGTAAGGTCCTGTCACTTGCTAGTAGCGAAGACAGTGGCACCAACTGGTGAGCGCTAAAGTGGTAGGAGGACTATCGCATTTGCACTCATCAAGATGGCGCCACTGTAGAGTAAGGTCCTGTCAATCGCCAGGGGTGCCAACTGTTAAGTATAAAAACGATAGCCCTCATTACGCGCGAGCGATAAGGATGGGTAGCTAGGGGTCATTGGACGAAATTCTACGTGCTCACAGACCGGGCTCGTTTCAGCTCGGAATGACAACTTCTCAAAATGACAACCGGGGCGCAAAATGTCCACTTCTCGAAATGACAACTTCTTAAAATGTCAACTTCGCTAAAAGACAACTTCTCTTAATGTCTATTTCTCACAATGACAAATTCGCATTTGGTCAACTTCACATAATGACAACTCTAGAAGAACTACAACTCTAGAAATAATGAAAATAAAATATCAACAAGTAGTTGACATTATGCGAAGTAGACCAAATGCGAATGTCATTGTGAGAAATAGACATTATGAGAAGTTGTCATTTCGAGAAGTGGACATTTTGCGCCCCGGTTGTCATTTTGAGAAGTTGTCATTCCGAGCTGAAACGACCGGGCTTTAGTGGTGTACCTGGCATGATATCGATGGGGTCGAGCGCGGCGGCGAGCGCCTGCCAGCGCAGCGGCGGCGGGTCGCGCTCGTCGGGCGCGCGCAGACCGACCGCCAGCTCGGGCGCCACGCGGTGGCTGAGCAGCAGCGGCGGCAACAGCACCGCGAAACGCCCCGCCACCGACTCGTTGTACTGCGACAGGATGCCCGACCAGTGGTACGGGGACACTCTGCCGACAATTTTTTTTTACATAGCCACGATAGCCGAACGATGAATGGGTCGGACTGGCCGACTCGAGATCCGAGGAACGCGGGTTCGCATCCCATCGCCGCTCGACTGTTGTGGTGAGCCCACTCGTAACACAAGCTTATTTAGCTTAACACGAGGGGCTAATGGGACTATTAGTAATTTGTGCAATACAAATTGCTAACAATCTTTTTTTATAAAAAAATTTCACGTGACACTATGATACTACTGCTTTTAACTCAAGCCAGAAGGCGCGCTCTGTAGCCTAAACGGCATAATGTGTTTTTGTTTGAGTTGTGGTTAGGTAAACGTTTACAATTTTTGAAACGCAATAGAAGTCTTTTGTAGATACGAAGGGAAAAGTTGCGCAGAAGGTATTTTAAATATTGAGACATCAACTGAAAATTAACCCTATCATCATCATCATTTCAGCCTTAAGACGTCCACTGCTGAACATAGGCCTCCCCCAATGAACCTTATCACTGTGTAAATTTTACAGAAATGAAGAATAATGAGGTGATCGTTACCTGGACCACGGCCGAGAGTGTGGCGAGTGCTTCAGCATGATGGTGTCGTTGGCGTCGACGGGCGCGCGCTCCTCACCCGCACGCGGCAGCGGCGAGAACACCAGCTCGCTGTTGTTGAAGGCCACCAGCACCGCCTGCCGCGCCGGCCGCGCCCGCCGCACCCCCGCCTCCCCCTCCCCCTTCTCCCCGCCGGAGATGAAGTAATCCACCACCCCCGAGTTGTACACGATCATCGATATCCACACCAGCATCCACAACATAAACGCCCTCTGGAAAAAACGAGTCCGCGCCCACAAATTCACCAAACGAATACGCTTCGGCACCCGATTATCCTGATGGCCCGGACTCGCGTTCCTTTTCGCCACCACGTCCGTCGGGCTGTTCTGCGCCAACCCGTTCAGCCGAGGGTGCGACTTCGACTTCTTCATCTTCTGCGGCGACACGTTCTCGTCACCGTAATTCTTACTGAAGCGCCAATTCAGCGCGTTGTTCGCGTTGAAATAATCCTTCAGATGCAACTTGTTGTTTTGATCTTGCAAGCATTCCATGTGCCGCACGTCTATGCCGAGCACCGTAGCGAAGAATACCATTTGAACGAAGTAGTCGGATATCAGACTCACTATCATGAATATGGCGAACTCTTGGATAAATGGGACGAATGTGAAGAAACTGACGGTGAAAATTGTGATTTCGGTCAGCAGGTTCTTGGTAATCGACCAACCTTCTTTGTTCAGCCCTTGAGCGAGCCGAATTTTGACGTCGAGTCGCGAGTCTGTCGATGTGACGCTTTTTGTCAACACCAGCACATTTTCGAGGCCCATTATTATGACGAGATATGGGAAGATCTCTTTTCCCTGCAGACTCAAAGAAAACCCGAAGTAAAAACAAATGCCCATTGACATCGATAAACTTCCTGCTACAGTGACTACGGCGCTGGCAGCCAGTCCCAGTTTAGACTTTATGAATTCAATTTTCCTCACGGAAAAATAAACATATAGAAATATTCCGACGAATGTTATCAGCAATGGAACCAGCTCGCGATAGTTGAACTGGCCTGGATAGTATATGATCTTCGCTTCGTCCACGTGTGTGTAAGATTCTTGATAAAGAGGGTACATTTCCTTCAACTTTTTGGAAAGTGAATCGAGAAATCTGAAAGTTGGAAAAATAGTATTTCATAACCAAGTAAGTAGATAATGTACTATGTGGATAAAAGGACTAAATTGTACCTTTGCTCGGGGTTCTGGTAAAAGATTGTGATGGCGTACTGAAGCACTCTCGGGCGCGCGCGCAGCGGGTACCGCTTGATGCCCGTGTCGCGCAGCTGCATGCCGAACGACATCTCGGCGAGCGGCTTGCCTTTCTGCAATTCAATTGTTTTTTGGAACGATTTCAATGGTTTGGTTTCATTTCAATTAGGGTTTTCGCGATTGAAAAATCTGCCATCTGGCGGATTTTTCAATCGCGAAAACCCTCACTTTATTAAAATGGATTCTCTAGTTTAATTTTAAAATCAAAATAGCTGGAAACTATAATTATGTCATCACACGAAATTGACAATTTTGGTCAATAGAATAGTTTTAGCCTAGGCGCAGACCTACTAGGCGCACCGACTTTTAGTAGGCCGATAGTTGGGCCCGATTTTAATTTGTATGAAGAATCGGCCGACATCAAATCGGTGTAATGTGCGCACTTTCATACATGTCCATACTGATAACAGCCCGACCCAACTATCGGCCAACTAACCCTAGGCGAGCGAGAAGGACTGCAGGCTTTGCTGCCACAGCTTGGCGGGCGAGAGAGCAGGCGCGCCTTATTGCTTGAGCAGTAAGTGTTATGTTGGCGTGTTGTACCTGGTACTTGTAGACGGTGTTGACGATGTTGGCGTCGAGCGAGAAGGACTCCAGGCTCTGCTGCCACAGGTTGGCGGGCGAGAGAGCAGGCGCGCCTTATTGCTTGAGCAGTAAGTGTTATGTTGGCGTGTTGTACCTGGTACTTGTAGACGGTGTTGACGATGTTGGCGTCGAGCGAGAAGGACTCCAGGCTCTGCTGCCACAGGTTGGCGGGCGAGAGAGCAGCCGCGCCTTATTGCTTGAGCAGTAAGTGTTATGTTGGCGTGTTGTACCTGGTACTTGTAGACGGTGTTGACGATGTTGGCGTCGAGCGAGAAGGACTCCAGGCTCTGCTGCCACAGGTTGGCGGGCGAGAGAGCAGCCGCGCCTTATTGCTTGAGCAGTAAGTGTTATGTTGGCGTGTTGTACCTGGTACTTGTAGACGGTGTTGACGATGTTGGCGTCGAGCGAGAAGGACTCCAGGCTCTGCTGCCACAGGTTGGCGGGCGAGAGAGCAGGCGCGCCTTATTGCTTGAGCAGTAAGTGTTATGTTGGCGTGTTGTACCTGGTACTTGTAGACGGTGTTGACGATGTTGGCGTCGAGCGAGAAGGACTCCAGGCTCTGCTGCCACAGGTTGGCGGGCGAGAGAGCAGCCGCGCCTTATTGCTTGAGCAGTAAGTGTTATGTTGGCGTGTTGTACCTGGTACTTGTAGACGGTGTTGACGATGTTGGCGTCGAGCGAGAAGGACTCCAGGCTCTGCTGCCACAGGTTGGCGGGCGAGAGAGCAGCCGCGCCTTATTGCTTGAGCAGTAAGTGTTATGTTGGCGTGTTGTACCTGGTACTTGTAGACGGTGTTGACGATGTTGGCGTCGAGCGAGAAGGACTCCAGGCTCTGCTGCCACAGGTTGGCGGGCGAGAGAGCAGCCGCGCCTTATTGCTTGAGCAGTAAGTGTTATGTTGGCGTGTTGTACCTGGTACTTGTAGACGGTGTTGACGATGTTGGCGTCGAGCGAGAAGGACTCCAGGCTCTGCTGCCACAGGTTGGCGGGCGAGAGAGCAGCCGCGCCTTATTGCTTGAGCAGTAAGTGTTATGTTGGCGTGTTGTACCTGGTACTTGTAGACGGTGTTGACGATGTTGGCGTCGAGCGAGAAGGACTCCAGGCTCTGCTGCCACAGGTTGGCGGGCGAGAGAGCAGCCGCGCCTTATTGCTTGAGCAGTAAGTGTTATGTTGGCGTGTTGTACCTGGTACTTGTAGACGGTGTTGACGATGTTGGCGTCGAGCGAGAAGGACTCCAGGCTCTGCTGCCACAGGTTGGCGGGCGAGAGAGCAGCCGCGCCTTATTGCTTGAGCAGTAAGTGTTATGTTGGCGTGTTGTACCTGGTACTTGTAGACGATGTTGACGATGTTGGCGTCGAGCGAGAAGGACTCCAGGCTCTGCTGCCACAGGTTGGCGGGCGAGAGAGCAGGCGCGCCTTATTGCTTGAGCAGTAAGTGTTATGTTGGCGTGTTGTACCTGGTACTTGTAGACGGTGTTGACGATGTTGGCGTCGAGCGAGAAGGACTCCAGGCTCTGCTGCCACAGGTTGGCGGGCGAGAGAGCAGCCGCGCCTTATTGCTTGAGCAGTAAGTGTTATGTTGGCGTGTTGTACCTGGTACTTGTAGACGGTGTTGACGATGTTGGCGTCGAGCGAGAAGGACTCCAGGCTCTGCTGCCACAGGTTGGCGGGCGAGAGAGCAGCCGCGCCTTATTGCTTGAGCAGTAAGTGTTATGTTAGCGTGTTGTACCTGGTACTTGTAGACGGTGTTGACGATGTTGGCGTCGAGCGAGAAGGACTCCAGGCTCTGCTGCCACAGGTTGGCGGGCGAGAGAGCAGGCGCGCCTTATTGCTTGAGCAGTAAGTGTTATGTTGGCGTGTTGTACCTGGTACTTGTAGACGGTGTTGACGATGTTGGCGTCGAGCGAGAAGGACTCCAGGCTCTGCTGCCACAGGTTGGCGGGCGAGAGAGCAGCCGCGCCTTATTGCTTGAGCAGTAAGTGTTATGTTGGCGTGTTGTACCTGGTACTTGTAGACGGTGTTGACGATGTTGGCGTCGAGCGAGAAGGACTCCAGGCTCTGCTGCCACAGGTTGGCGGGCGAGAGAGCAGCCGCGCCTTATTGCTTGAGCAGTAAGTGTTATGTTGGCGTGTTGTACCTGGTACTTGTAGACGGTGTTGACGATGTTGGCGTCGAGCGAGAAGGACTCCAGGCTCTGCTGCCACAGGTTGGCGGGCGAGAGAGCAGCCGCGCCTTATTGCTTGAGCAGTAAGTGTTATGTTGGCGTGTTGTACCTGGTACTTGTAGACGGTGTTGACGATGTTGGCGTCGAGCGAGAAGGACTCCAGGCTCTGCTGCCACAGGTTGGCGGGCGAGAGAGCAGCCGCGCCTTATTGCTTGAGCAGTAAGTGTTATGTTGGCGTGTTGTACCTGGTACTTGTAGACGGTGTTGACGATGTTGGCGTCGAGCGAGAAGGACTCCAGGCTCTGCTGCCACAGGTTGGCGGGCGAGAGAGCAGCCGCGCCTTATTGCTTGAGCAGTAAGTGTTATGTTGGCGTGTTGTACCTGGTACTTGTAGACGGTGTTGACGATGTTGGCGTCGAGCGAGAAGGACTCCAGGCTCTGCTGCCACAGGTTGGCGGGCGAGAGAGCAGGCGCGCCTTATTGCTTGAGCAGTAAGTGTTATGTTGGCGTGTTGTACCTGGTACTTGTAGACGGTGTTGACGATGTTGGCGTCGAGCGAGAAGGACTCCAGGCTCTGCTGCCACAGGTTGGCGGGCGAGAGAGCAGCCGCGCCTTATTGCTTGAGCAGTAAGTGTTATGTTGGCGTGTTGTACCTGGTACTTGTAGACGGTGTTGACGATGTTGGCGTCGAGCGAGAAGGACTCCAGGCTCTGCTGCCACAGGTTGGCGGGCGAGAGAGCAGCCGCGCCTTATTGCTTGAGCAGTAAGTGTTATGTTGGCGTGTTGTACCTGGTACTTGTAGACGGTGTTGACGATGTTGGCGTCGAGCGAGAAGGACTCCAGGCTCTGCTGCCACAGGTTGGCGGGCGAGAGAGCAGCCGCGCCTTATTGCTTGAGCAGTAAGTGTTATGTTGGCGTGTTGTACCTGGTACTTGTAGACGGTGTTGACGATGTTGGCGTCGAGCGAGAAGGACTCCAGGCTCTGCTGCCACAGGTTGGCGGGCGAGAGAGCAGCCGCGCCTTATTGCTTGAGCAGTAAGTGTTATGTTGGCGTGTTGTACCTGGTACTTGTAGACGGTGTTGACGATGTTGGCGTCGAGCGAGAAGGACTCCAGGCTCTGCTGCCACAGGTTGGCGGGCGAGAGAGCAGCCGCGCCTTATTGCTTGAGCAGTAAGTGTTATGTTGGCGTGTTGTACCTGGTACTTGTAGACGGTGTTGACGATGTTGGCGTCGAGCGAGAAGGACTCCAGGCTCTGCTGCCACAGGTTGGCGGGCGAGAGAGCAGCCGCGCCTTATTGCTTGAGCAGTAAGTGTTATGTTGGCGTGTTGTACCTGGTACTTGTAGACGGTGTTGACGATGTTGGCGTCGAGCGAGAAGGACTCCAGGCTCTGCTGCCACAGGTTGGCGGGCGAGAGAGCAGCCGCGCCTTATTGCTTGAGCAGTAAGTGTTATGTTGGCGTGTTGTACCTGGTACTTGTAGACGGTGTTGACGATGTTGGCGTCGAGCGAGAAGGACTCCAGGCTCTGCTGCCACAGGTTGGCGGGCGAGAGAGCAGCCGCGCCTTATTGCTTGAGCAGTAAGTGTTATGTTGGCGTGTTGTACCTGGTACTTGTAGACGGTGTTGACGATGTTGGCGTCGAGCGAGAAGGACTCCAGGCTCTGCTGCCACAGGTTGGCGGGCGAGAGAGCAGCCGCGCCTTATTGCTTGAGCAGTAAGTGTTATGTTGGCGTGTTGTACCTGGTACTTGTAGACGGTGTTGACGATGTTGGCGTCGAGCGAGAAGGACTCCAGGCTCTGCTGCCACAGGTTGGCGGGCGAGAGAGCAGCCGCGCCTTATTGCTTGAGCAGTAAGTGTTATGTTGGCGTGTTGTACCTGGTACTTGTAGACGGTGTTGACGATGTTGGCGTCGAGCGAGAAGGACTGCAGGCTCTGCTGCCACAGGTTGGCGGGCGACAGCAGCAGGCAGCTGTATTCAGGCAGCACTTGCTCTGCCCCAGGCTTTTCGCTGATGCGCTTCACGCCCTCGATCTGGTAGCAGTGCTGCAGTAGAGTGCTTTTCCTGTGTGGACATTTTTACAGTTATTTTTATAAAGTACGATATTTAGTTGCGCGGTTTTGGCAGAGTAGTATAGGAGCCACACTTTTTCTGAAGATTTCGTAGGTAGCGACTAAGGAAATATGAGAACTACTGGCCTTCCCGAACCACCTGGCCAGTAGGAGGTGTAGGCCAAATCCTACTCTTGCCTGACCTAAAAATCTTTGTATCTCAGTTTAAAATACTTTTTTTTACGGTATTGAATGGAAGGTTAAAATCAACTAATGGTCTTTGTTGATGACATAATGAAATTCGGAGATGAATGTTTGGTGATCCTCATTTGTTAAGTAACGTGACCATAAAGGACATTGGGAACTTTAATATGAGAAAATGCCCCACGGCGGACAAAGATGAAACGTATTTTATTTCAAAGCTTTATACTTGTAGGTATATTCACTTGAAGCGCTATGTTGTGAGATATGGGAATTCTGAGATATGACGAGTCTAAGTTGAAAATATATTTGTCTAAAATGATTTGATATTTTTACATGTTATGTTGTTTGGCATTGCAGAGTAACCAATAAAAGTAAATAAAATTATATAAATAAATAAAAAATATAAATAAAATAATATAAATAAATAAAATATTATAAATACTTAAATTAATATTAGACAACATCTCATATATTACTCCAACCCAAAATAAGTAGATAAGGCATTTGTGTTATGGAAATCGGGAACGACGAACCACAACACACCCAAACCAGAGACAATGTGAAAAGATCGTTTTCTATATTGTCCCGGCCGGGAATCGAACCCGGGACCTCAGGATTGGCCCGGCACACCTTGAAAACCGGTGTGTGCGCCTCTCCGCCACGGAGGTCGTCAAAAATGTTACCTAAATGTAAAATAAAATAAAATATTAAAACTTCATTTTCTCAATATTCCCATATAAGAGAGAAAAAAAAATGCACTGAAATTCATTGGATATTAGTATGTATCATCTGTGATAGGTTTCGTTTGTGTCCGCTACTTTTCGAAAAGTGGGGCAAAAAGTTCCCAATGTCATTTACTCGTATACTTAACACTGTCAGTAAGGAATCAAGTGATAAGACTGTGTACCAGACGAAATATTTCACGCCAGATGCCAGTAATTCATAAATATAATTAACTTTTTAAAAAAATAAAACCGACTTCAAATGCGTGAACACAAAAAAAAAACTAAAAATTAAAAATATTGCGTATAAAAAAGTTCATCCCCAATTTTCCACCCTTGGGGGTGAAATATTTTCTTCAAATTCGCATGAAACCACCCTTTTGATAATACCTATTCAACAAAAAAATAATCGTTCAAATTGATTTATAATCGGCGGAGATATTGCGTATAAAAAAGTTCATCCCCAATTTTCCACCATTGGGGGTTGTTTTTTCTATTATTAAATTTAAATGGGACCACCCTTGAGGTATTACCTATACGCCAAAAAAAGATTTGTTCAAATCGGTTCATAATTGGCGGAGTTATCGCGTAACAAACATAGAAAAAAAAAAAAAAAAAAACATACGGGTCGAATTGAGAACCTCCTCCTTTTTTTTGAAGTCGGTTGAAAATTAATAATAAAATAACATTTCTATTTTATAATGACAAACTGATTACAAGGTAGGAAGATTACAAGAAAACAGCCAGTTCTTGAACTATGGCCGCAACCGATATAAAAACAACTATTAAGTGCTGATATTTATACATCAAAGATTTTGTATGGAGAATTAAATGTATTTGTCACTAAGTTTTGCATTATCAATGTAGGATGCAAAACATTGTCGCGAAAGATAGTAGCAAAATGCATATTTTTTTCATATTGGTACTTTGTTTGTATGTACTAAGAAGAGTAAAAATAATTATGTTTTGACGTGAATCTTTTCAACTACTTATTTATACGTGTGTTAAACATTTTGAAACTTAGTTAGATACATATATCATTAAAAACAATTAAGTAAACAAGCTACTCAGCTTTAAAAATAGTACAGCTATCGTTCGTTCGTTCGTTTCAGCCGAAAGACGTCCACTGCTGGACAAAGGCCTCCCCCAAGAATTTCCACAAAGACCGATCCTGCGCCGCTCGCATCCAGGCACCTCCCGCGACCTTCACCAGATCATCGGTCCACGGTATCAGAAATGAGGAGATCCGTAGGAGAACCAGAGTGACTGACATAGCCCGCAAAATCGCTAAAACCAAGTGGCAGTGGGTGGGGCACATAGCTCGTAGAGCTGATGGCCGCTGGGGCAGGAATGTTCTTGAGTGGCGACCACGAGCCGGAAGACGTAGCGTGGGCAGGCCTTCCACTAGGTGGACCGACGATCTGGTGAAGTACAGCTATACTATAATATTTTAAACTACACTCAGCGGCACGGAATTTGACCCAAGCCTAAAAAACCAGATATGAGGCCAAATAGGTGTTGTATTCCTAAGTTTCATGTGACATGTTAACAGAACATTTGTTTTTGTTAATTTAAGAGGCTAGACTCATAAAAAGATGCGTTTGTTTAAACTTTTGTGACTCTAGAAACGCATTTCGTTGTTGGGGCGCAAAGAGTATGGGTAAGTTTAAATTCGATATTATACGTTGTAAGGGTTTGGCGTTTTATTTTTTGTTTTTAAATTAATTTTAAGGTTATTCTCGTTCCCAGAATTCGAGAATAATTCCCATTACTCCAGCTGAACAGAAAGAAACTTTTAAACATCCAGACATCATGACATCCAAACTTTCGCCTTTATAATATTAGTTATTATGTAGTACTATTACCTGCACCAGATAATATTACTGCTGATTTACATTTATGCCTCTGGTGAGTATTTGTAATAATAACATCAAGTTCATAATGATTATATCATCTACTTTCTATTTGCTTTTTTACATAATTGAGAATGTTACTAGGTATGCAAAATCACTTGAAACCTTTGTTACAGTTAAGCTTTTACATATACATTTGTTTTTATTTCATTCAAAAATACCCAGTAGTTATGATTTTATAGGCATTCAAAGTTCGCTTAAATATCGAGTCCCGCCGACGGTCACGTGACCCCGCGTGACGTACATTCACAGTGTCCGCTCACTAGACAACGGATATAAACATACTTAAATACATTTTTTTTGTAAATACGTACATATTATACATATTAACACCCAGACCCATCACAGAAATTAAAATTGAACCAAACTCAAACTTGATGCAATTGTTCCGTTTTATTGCGAAGTACCTTTCAGCTCCATCATCAGACCCTGATTACTATACAGTGTGAGTCACGTTAAAGTGTACATATGAAAATAGATTAAACTAGACCTATTTTTATCGACAAAAAAGAGGTCAAAAAATTTTTGAGATTTATTTTTAATTTTTTATATAATTTTTTTTCTTCCAATTACTTATTGTAAAGAAAACGTAATAACTTTTAAACTAAGCGGTATATCCTGATAAAATAAAAACAGTAATAATGCTAAATAACAGGCAATACTAAAAAAATACATAAAATACACTGAATAATAAAAATACATAAAAAAATCTGCTTTTAAATTCGTGTTTTTTTGGTTATTTGATAAATTTCTCCAAAAAATGCCCCTATAACCGGTGGTTTTTATTAATTTGTATTATTCTCTATCGTATTACCTTCGTAAAACCAATAATCGCATGTCTCTATCCCTATCACAACGTTTGCAATGATCGTTTGAACTAAGCCTCTCCGGGCGCGCCATTCAACGCTTCGTTAACAACGAAATTAAAAATTGCTCTAGATTTGTAATTTTAATAAAGACAAGTTAGATTTCAAATAAAAACAAAAGATTACGAAGTAAAATAAGCATTTTAGTTAAAATTAAAATTGTCTCTACCTGTAGCGGAGAATAATGTTGTGGCAGGCCTTTGTTCAAACGATCATAGCAAATGTTGTGATAAGGATAGAGACATGCGATTTTTGGTTTTACAAAGATAATACGATAGAGAATAATACAAAGTAATAAAAACCACCTGTTATAGGGGCATTTTTTGGAGAAATTTATCAAATAACCAAAAAAACACGAATTTAAAAGCAGATTTTTTTCAAAAAGTATCATTTTTTATTATTTGTTGGCATTTTTTGTGTATTTTATGTATTTTTTTAGTATCGCCTGTTATTAAGCATTATTACTGTTTTTATTTTATCAGGATATACCGCTTAGTTTAAAATTTATTACGTTTTCATAACAATAAGTAATTGGAAGGAAAAAAATTCTACAATTTTTTTTAAAAAAATCTCAAAAAATTTTTTACCTCTTTTTTGTCGATAAAAATAGGTCTAGTTTAATCTATTTTCATATGTACACTTTAACGTGACTCACACTGTATAGAATTGAAGTACTCGTCAATACAAAACGAACGAGCCCAAACTCGATGGAGTTAAGTCGTTTTATTATGGAGTTCCTATGGGTACCTTCCAGCTCCATCATCAGATCAGCTCCATGTCATCATAATATTGCATGGTCATCCAAATTACATGTGTATGCGAAATTTCAGCTTAATCGGTTGTCCGGAAGTGGGTCTTAATTCAGCTTGCAAGATTCCACCCATACAAATTTGAGCCAGCCACTGTATTATGACGTCACGCGCATAAAACCCTTAAAATTCAATATCTTGGAAACTAATTGACGTATCGAAATAATTCTTTCACGTGTATTTTTAATTTTTAACAGAGAATACAGAAAGCTAAAAAACAAAATTAGTGAACATTCTTCATTGTGTTATTTGATTTACATTTAGCTAACAATTTTGTTTGTTTTGTGTTATAAATATTATAATAATGAATTTTTAATATGTTGCTAGGCGTAAAAGCCGAACAACTGGACCTATATGCGAAATTATTTTAAGTCAGTGAAACTTCTTTACCGATCAGTTATTTCTAAACATGTAGATAATGAAAATAGCAAGGCTAATATTTACATACAATAGAAATGTTAGGTAACTTGCTTATATTTACAATGCTTAACACATGACAATAGCTTAAGCTATATCATTTCAAGACTAGTAAAATATTCATCCACTGTCTGTCACAAACTTTCGCATATTTGTATAGATTTTATTTATGTAAATTGCTTACGTTTCAGGATCTTCATGATTTCTTATAGTCTCAAGCAGTCGAAAGACTTCTTGAAGCGGAGCACGAAATGCATCCCACATTTTTAAATTACTGTTCCATGGTGAGACACCTGAAATGATTGAGGGTAATTATTGTAGTTTTTATAACTAATGCCATACTTATTTTCTTATAAACTGCACCTATTAAAGCTATATAAAATGCCAGTGTATAGTTAGATGTGTCATCAACTTCACTTCAGTATTACTTATCTTCTGCTGATAATTACAATGAGTAGTTAAGACTCAATTTATTGTAATAGTATTATAGGAAAATATAATACAAAAAAGTTAAAACGCTGTTAGGCATATATTCTCAATTCTGATAAATTAACTCTTTAGACTAATAAGGTCCAGTAACAATAAAATGATTAGTATTTGGGCAACATATACCGGACAGAAATACCTTGCAATCCAACTAAATAATAATAATAATAAGAGACATGAAATTGATAATTTTTTACAAACAACACATTAAGATAACACAGGTATTTAAAGAAACAAGTTTTAATGTAAAGGCCATAGCAGTCAAAGAAGATAAAAACTAGTTGTTAATTCAATCAGACCAATTTACTCCATTTTTCAGTACCTACTTATAAATTAATTCACATATCAGATTGCTAGGGACATCTGTCTGGTGTAGTCTTGATAACACTCAAAGTGGCCATTGGCCAAAAATTTCACAACACATCTTTGTTACAATTGTTAGTAATATGGTTTTTTGTCAACAATTTGGCTACTTTGTGTGTCACCAACAATTTGACGCTGATTGTATTAGATAATTATTTTGATAGGCTTTATTAAACATTACCTATTTTCATGACAATTTGTTGCACGTAAATAAGAGGTTTATCTTTTGCCCATAAATATGGAAGTTTGTGGGTTTCGTTGAGCAAGACGTCTAATTGCATAGGTGAACCTGTAAAAATATAATTAGTTTTTTTAAAGTACTTAGTATGCAGCTTAAATCTATAATATAAAAATGAATCGCAAAATGTGATGGTAAGCGTGTAACTCAACAATGCCTGGACCAATTTTACTAATTCTTTTTTTTTAATGTTTGTTGAAGTCCAAGGATGGTTTTTACTACGAGATTTGAAAAATTCAACCCCTAAGGAGGTAAAACGGGGTCTACGTGTACGAAGTCGCGGGTAGCCAAGTAATATACAATAAAAACACGAATCAAAAGTGAAATCAAAGCAGCAATTCATATTCATCTGTATAACTAATGTAATTTAGATCAATTGAGTGATTTATCAGTAGATAAGTAAATAAAGGTACTTTTAACCTTAAAAAATTATCGGAAATTTATTTTTATAGTTCCTGCGCTCAGCATAAATATACATTAAACCATAATAGAAGGACCTGCGCATAGCGAAGATATAGAACTTTGATGCTTATTTTAAGTTAAGGTTCTTGGGTGCTAAATTTTCCAATTAGACTAATGAAAATATGTAGGTTTGTAAACATCAAACCTCATGCAAATTTAGTCGAGTTTGGTTAAAAAAGTTTATCAAAAGACTTAACAGCAACAAAATAGGCCAGTACAACTACAAATACTCTTATTAATAAGGAAAGCTGAGCGTTTTGGCTAGAAAGTAATAAAGTATTAAAATTAAATTTACCTTGTGAGCATTCATTGGTAGAACAGTCAGCTTGAGGTAAATGTTGCATGTTGTCCATGTGCCATGGCAAATTAATGACTGTTGGAATGTTACCTGGGAGCGGCACATTCAATAATGGATAGCTGAGGAAAGATCACAACGTCAATCTATGTAACTCGCCTTTTTACTTCAGTAATTGATGCAATAGGGGTTACTTACCAACACAGCAACACAACTGATAAAGCGAATCCAATCGCAACTAAGGGATACGATGAACAAAATAGACCGTAGGTATAGTAGATTTGAGCCACCCGCTCAGGTAATGTTGGCCCTGCCATCACTATTTAGGCCTATGAAGACCTTTTATAGTCCAACAAACTACGTTCAATAAATACACGAAACATTTGCACGAATCTTCAAGTCAGTGCACCAATTCAATACAATGTTCCTTACAAGTAATGTTACCAGTGTTGCGTTTATGGTTGATTGCATGTCCTGAAGTAGTAAGTATGATTATTTGAATATTTTGCATCATGCATGTGCCGCTTATTCACTGTGCAAGTATTACATCAACCACGCAATTTTGACAACATTGAACATTCCTTGACATTTTCCAACTTTTAACCATAGACAAAATATTGTATTTTTTTTCATAGATTAAAAATTCATTTTTAAACAGATTACAATGAAAAGCGATGGTTTATAGCCTGACCAGGAACATAAAAACCCTGGCATAGAGGCGCTTCAATTGCATTTGATAGTGCAACACTGAGTACAGTCGTACCTGTGTTAAATTAATAGGTTAACTTTATGTATCAGGATTCAGGATTACGGGCTAATTTGATATTTTCATAAATTAACGAAAAAATATTAATATAGGTAACCTGATTTAAATAAATTAAATGAAACCATCAATCGAGCTAGAAGAATTTATTTTATTATTCATCAATAATCAAATTCAGAACTTGAATATTCAACGGCAATGTCTGCTCATGAACGCTTCAAACTCGGTACTTCTTTCCCAATCCCATAAAATTCAACACTTAGAAAGAGACAAAATTTTTTAAAATAGGTAGTTGAAACAAACCACAGCTAATTTTCATAGTGGACTGTACTATACGATAAACATGTCAGTCAATTTGACAACCTTTGTCGGAAACATTATTCAATGAAAATATTGTCCGAACCCTTAGTATTTCTCTTCGACAAATACTTTAACACATTGTGAACCACTTTTCTTTCACGACTATAAAAATATTTTAGCAATTTAATTCATAAAACCAATTGCGCACATTTAAAATAAAGTTTGTTTACACTTTGACAGCAATAGACTGACATGCAAGGTGACATGTCAATGAAGTTTTCAGTTACTGTTGCCATTAAAAGAAATTAGTACCATTAGTTTTCCGCAACATGGCGAGGGTTTTTATGTTCCTGGTCAGGCTATAATTAAAATATTTTGAACTGTACAATTTCGAAAATAAAAAACCATCTTTGAGATGAATTTGGTATTTTTACTAGTTCATAAAATGTTAAATATTTAGATGTATTAAATATTTTGTGAATTTTTGTGCAAATAAAAAAAACTAGGAACGTACCCTTCTTGCCGCCATTTTCAAATGGCGCGAACTACAATGGGATAATAGAGTGCATGTTGCACTTTGGTAAATTAATGAGATTCAACAGTTAATAGAAAAGTGTTTATTAATTTTAAAAATAAAGTAAATATACGTTTATTAATGTAGTACCAAATTACATACAACAGTATTCAACAGTATTCTTGAATGTATTGATAAAATATTAAATGGTAAGTTGACATTTTTAATTTCTAGAGCAATAACTTATAACTTTATTAACAACAGAAGTTCTTTACACAAATTACATGCTTCTTGATGTTTAAGTACTTGGCGTGTAAGTATTATTATTATTAGCGAAATTAGTTCTACTAGCTTGTTGTAACTACATACTTACATACATCTAACTTCAGTGTTAAGTATCTACTTACTGTGATTCCCACTATATTTTAAAACCTATACCTACTTAAAAACAATGAAACATTAAAACTTGTTAGCCGGTTTTATAGGGACAATATGAGAAATCAATTTTTAATACGAGTAGTAAGAATTATTCTTTCAATTTTTATTTGTAAAGGAGGAACTTAACTATTCTTCCAATTTTTTATTTTGTAAAGGACATTTTCAGCTTGTCCTTGGAGTTTGCAACCTAATAAATTGTAAACATTTAGTAGCGTGGTGTAAGTAACAGATGGCAGCACAATAAGCCGATTGTAGAGACATAAGTTTCGGTTAGGTAGAGCTTTGGATTTTCGTCGCTAGATGGAACGTGCAACTTTTGCTTCACCGGATTTTGATGAAACTTTGTCGTCCTTGTTTGATTCCTTCCATTTTTAGGGTTCCGTGGGCAAATGGCAAAAAACGGAACCTATTAGATTCGTCATGTCTGTCTGTCTGTCTATCTAACCGTCCGTATGTCACATTCACTTTTAAAAAAATCTTAAATGAGACCTATCCATAAATAACCCATAAGTATGGGTTTGATGAAAAAAAAAATTTTGTGTTTCAGTTTTCAGTAATATGGGGATGGGGATCCCCAAATTTTATTTTTTATTTTTCTATTTTTGTATGAAAATCTTATTGCGGTTCACAAAATACATCTATGTGGGTCATTCCACAAAAATATGTCAACTCTTAGTCCGCGCCACATTTCACATGGAATATTTGTTAATATTTTATTCCAAAATATTGTTCAATAACAGCTCGCAATGTGTTTTATTCATCACCCATTTATATTTTTTAAAACTGTTTTTCAAACATCTTAAATTCCTTTTAAATGACCCAAAACGTCATTCCCTAGGCATGTCCGTACTCCAAAAGTTTGTGTTTTGGAACCCATATTTATAGAAACATCAACTTGATCCTTTGTTTTAATTAACGAATAATCTATTTAAACGTATATTACACCAAATTCTATTAATATTTTTCGGTTTCAATAAACAATAATTTGATTTTCTTTAGTTGAAATAGAGTCTACAGTTTTTAGCGTCATTCCCTCGCCACGCACTGATTTTATAATTTTACGCTATAGATGTATTTAGAGTGAATGACATTTAATTGAGTTTAAAGTACGATACGAAGTTATTCTCAGATCATACTGGCTTTGCGGCAGCCGTTTTTTGAATTAGTGCAAACGTGCCAGTTGTTGCGGAAACATGTGTTGATCCAGTCACTTCGTCAGTCCCTAGTTGAGTAGCTTTATTGATTACAATAGGAAATTGTATATAATTTAATAGTATTTACGTGTGGTTTTTCGGCTATTTTCGGCACATCGTATTAAGCATCTCATAATATAAAGTTAATCTGCATTTGTGTTAAGTTTTACTCCAAATCGTCAGTCCCTAGACCGTCAGGCCCTAGCTTTAAATGGTGCTAGGACCTAAGTTACTAGTTAGGGAATGATGTTTTTTATATAGTGATAATAACAAAACAACTACATTAAGTATAGTAACGTACCTATATATGTTAAGGTTATAAGTTTTATACTTTATTAAAAGTCATATAGGAGTAATGTAGTATGAAAAGATTGAAAATTATAATTTTTCCTAAAATAAAGCGTAAAGTGACTGGCCCTTTTAGACATAACATAATTAATTAATAAACTATAATTTACACTAATAAAGTATTCAAAAGCATCTTAAAAAAGTTTAGGACAAAATGACGTCGAAAATATACAGATTTTTATGGAATGACCCATGTACTTATTTTGTGAACCGCATTAAGATTTTCACACAAAAATAGAAAAATCTACAAAAAAGTAAGTACCTACCTAGGTACCTGCATAATCTATAGGTACTTATAATAAATCTGAAGAGAGGTTAATTCTGTACATGAAATATATTTTCAAAATAACTATCAGGGGGTGATTAGTGATCGATACTGACGCCAAAAATGCAATCAGTAAAATTTTTGTCTGTCTGCCTGTAATGTTCCTTATAGAAACAAAAACTACTCGACGGATTTTAACGAAACTTGGTTATTCTTTGATTATTCTTCATACTTCTGGGCAGGTATACTGAGGAATTCCCACGGGAACGGGAATTAGCGGGAAAATCCTTTTGTGTGAAAATACTAAACCGCTTAAGTTAGACGCTTGAAATTTGGCATGCAGGTATCTTAGTAAACTTAACCCTTAACTGGTATCGTAAATTGGACATACGTAACTGGTATCGTGGGGGCCGCGCGGCCCCCATACTATGTTTGCTTCTAGCAAGCATGTTTTACCTATATACTTGAATAAATGCTCATAAATGTTAAATATCAGGCTCGTTCTATGTAATCATTTAGTTTTTATTTTATTAAATCTTCCTACTTATATAATTCAAGACATTACATAATAGTAACAACTTTTTACGTAATATTTTTTAACGTTACAAATATCTATGAAACCTATCGTTTAGAAAGTTATAACCAAAAATATTATTATTTTAATTAATGCATAATAATGTGAACTTAAAAATAAATAACGTTTTAATGCAATATTTAATAAAAATAATAAGTATTTTATATAAATAAAAACATAAATATTATGTTGACAAACATTAGCAGGTGCTGGGGGATTTTCAGACCACTGGTATTTATTTTTTTATAGTAGCTGGATTGACCAGGTCCTACAACATATTCATTTTCACTCTCTGAAGAAAAAACTTCAGAATCAGAATCAATTTCCTCATTATCGACCGAATATTGGTTATTGGTCTTCACAATGACCTATAATTTTATTATTACTATATTCTTCTTCTGGCATGCTACTACTCACTAATTTGGGATTAAAAACTTTATTCTAGGTATATTCTATTGTATTATCACTAAAAAGTCATCAATACTGCAAAAAAATAAAAATTGCCATGAAAAAAAAAACTAATGTAACTGGTATTGTGGGGGCCGCGCGGACCCCAACACGTGCATATCTTCGTCCTGGTGAATGATGCAGTGCTGAAACGCCTGCACCAGACGCGAGTAGCGCCGTAATGAGAATACCAAAAATTTTGGCTGCCAACGATGCGTAGCTTCTTAGAAATCAAAGAAAAAGTCATGCGTGGGGGCCGCGCGGCCCCCACGATACCAGTTAAGGGTAAAGCTGAGTTACAACAGGATATTGTAAAATTCCCACGGGAACGGAAGTTAGCGGGAAAAAACATTTGTATGAAAAAGTCTAAACCGCGTAAGATAGATGAAGGGGGTAAAACGAGATCCACGCGTACGAAGTCGCGGGCGGCCGCTAGTTATCTAATAAGTGGTTTATCTTTTTAAGTGAAAAACTGTGGTCGAATCTGTGTTCCAGTCTGTACATTCATAGTTGAAACACAAATACAGGGTGTTGATTTCAATCCTCGCCATATTTATTTAGGTGATCTATTGATGATATTGATAACTTACATAAACACATGATTTACAAAAAAAAAAAAAAAATTGCAAACGAAAGTGGAATTTAGCGAATAGTTTCCGTGCGACATAAACTGTACTGACGTGGCTCGCATATACTGCGCAATAGAGCTACGCCTTGGACGAATAATTCGTCCAAGAGCTACGCGGATCGCTCACTTTCATGTCGGATAGCCTACTGAAGGAAGCCACGTAAAGTAGGTAGTGTAAATAAGTATTTTTCTTTGACTAACTAAAGTTAAAGTTCGTTTTAAATTTTTTTCGAAGTTAATTTTTTTACTGATTCGTGATCAGAATAAGCTACATCAACTCTCTAAATATAGCGAGGATTGAAATCAACACCCTGTATTTGCGTGTGTAAGCGTCCACTATTAATTAGTGCATAGTGCGTTCAATGCAATTTAGCTGCGGTCGGCGAGCTTTGCTGGTCCACAGTGGTCCGCACCTCGCTGCACATGACGCCGTCATCGCAGTTTGCGCTCGCCGCCTGCTGCGCGAGATTGAAACTATTTCTACCCTCGGGTTTCATGTTTAGGTACCTTAATTATAATGCGTAAGTAGTAATTTTAATGGAAAGAGTTGTTTTTGTGTTGCTTTGGATTTTAGTTACAGTTTGTGTAGTTTTCACCTTCAAATAAATATTTTTTTTAATTTGCATCAATCATACCTTCTCACATAAAAGTATACCTACTTAATGTAAGTAATAGTTTTAAGTAAGTAGATATACACTAGTTATACACTAGTATAACGATTAATGTTCGTCCTAAAAGTGTGTTTTGTAGATTGGAGACGTGATTGATACAAAGGCATTTCAATGCATGTGCAAAGTGCAAATGTGGATTGAATTCTAACTGATGTAGGTATAATGTTGCAAACCACAGCGCACAGGTTAGTAGACTATACAACTTTGATGATTTTTTTCACCATCTTTGTTGCTATTGAGACGTATTTTATTAAAACATTAAGTAAAAATAATTCTTAACGAAAACCCAAATTAAATGTTTAATGAAACTTTGGAACGGCTCAATTGTCCCGAGTTCGGACAAATTAGTACTTAGTCGACAACGTCTTTGGAACAACACTTAAGTGTGATATTAAAATCCAAACAGTCGGCGACGGGTGGCGGCGGCTAAGGCGGCCTTATCGCGAGTGTTCCGCCGCGGAAGCGCTGCGGCCACTTGCCCGCGCCCGGACGGATGGAGTGGAGTCGACGCTACGATGCTACGAATTCAAAATGTGAGTACCTCTGCACTACGCTTAAAACTTTAAATTCGTAGCTTTTCTTAAGTGGAGTCGATGCTACGAATGCAAAATGTGAGTAAGTTACCTCCGCACTACGCTACGGAGTCGACACTACGATGCAATGCTACAAATGCTTTAAAATGTGAGTACCTCCGCACTACGCTGAAAACTTTACATTCGTAGCTTTTCTTAAGTGGAGTCGACGGTACGATGCTACAAATGCTTTAAAATGTAAGTACCCTCCGTACTATGCTCAAAACTTTCCATTCGTAGCTTTTCTTAAGTGGAGTCGATGCTACGAATGCAAAATGTGAGTACCTCCGCACTACGCTACGGAGTCGACGCTACGATGCAATGTTACAAATGCTTTAAAATGTGAGTACCTCCGCACTACGCTGAAAACTTTACATTCGTAGCTTTTCTTAAGTGGAGTCGACGCTACGATGCTACAATAAAACTTTACAAGTTCAAGTTTTTTTTATTTATTACAACAATCAACAAGACAAACACGTAGTTATACGTGTTGGAATTAGGACTGTTTTTACTGTTTCAAAATAAGTGAATTAGGCCACTGATTTTATTGTGAATTTAGTATTTGCGACTCTACGCATCTCCCTGGGTGAGCTGCTCAGTTTTTAACAGCGTTAATAACGGTGGAATTAAAACGCGAGAGGCCGCTGAGGACGATTTAATTAAACCTTAACGAAGATCCCCTGTCCCACCCACCACCTCGTACCTGTCTGTTTTATTTTGCCACGTAAATCTAGCGTGCTTAGGTAAAACGCGAGTTTTATTTTTATAATCATCGCTGGTTAATTTTTATGTTAAAATTTTTACGAAGGATTAATAAAATATGTACCTAATTTGGAATCGGTTTTAAAGTCTTGGTACAGTAATAGATGTATTATTTATATTTAGATTATGGGATAATATGATACTACTATAATTAAATAGTGTACATATTAAGTTACATTTCCTCTGGTAACGTGTTTAACACGATATAGGATATAGGATAATATATGATTAGACTAGACATCCAAGCTTATCAATAACACAGGAAAATTGATTAAAAAAAAGCGAATTTTTTGTCCATGTGCAATCTACCAACCTACTCTCACAAAATATGTGTATCAATTTTCAAAACTACACAAAACCATTTCAAAATGTTTTCAGTAGGAGGGCAGAGATGGTATGATAATAATACGGGACTTTGACGGAGGTTTTGGTTGTCTTGTGGACGTCAGACACAGATTTACAGTGACCTCTGTCCGCTAATGTGCACACAAATAATATTTTACTGTCCAAATACGGAGATAGCGAGAGACCCTTACAACATTTCGCAAAACTCTACAACCAGCGTAAAAATTTCAAGTAAAGAAATTTAAAGATTAGAAACGTTGTGAAGCAAAAAATAGATTCAACGTTTTCATTAAGGTGAGACCGTTCATTTGCAAAATGATAAATATGGCATAAATTATTTCATTTAATATTCAATTCGGTTCTTTCGCCGTTTCATATTACGGTAACGAGTAGCATACTTGGCTTCGACACCCTTTTATTTTTTTCCCCGGCAGCGATACTGTTTGCTCGCTGGCTCTTCATTTCGAGTTTAAATACGGGGGAGAGACACGCTCTAAAGATCACTCGACAAATCCTAGACCAAACAAGCGGTACACCTGGGACACAGTATTTATGATATGCTTTCATTTTTTTGAGTTAAGCCTGTTTATAATTATTTTTATCTTCACTAAAGAGAACACCAGAATTTGAGTGTGTAATTGATGCTAAGCAGCAATTATCGCGGAAAGTTACCATAATTCATATAGTTAGTTATAATAAACAATTTTCTCGTAAAATTAAATATTCTATAGGTGTACCTATTTCAACACAGCTGATACTGCATGTATGAACAAAACGCGTGAAGCTGTGAAATACAAATAATAACCTAGCTTCGAAGGTGATTGTTGGAAAATTTTCTCACGTTATTAACGTTCGACGGCGAGTTTCTTAAGTCGGGCCCGTCACTGCGGATAGTTCCAGAAATTTACGATGTGTTATATTATAATTTAGTGTCGCGAAGCAGCCGTAAAGTCGGGCTTAAAAGATCATTCGCGGGGATTGTGCCAGCTCCGCGGCTCTACCCGGGGCGCTCCCGTGTTTTGAAGTAGGGACATCGGTCATCGATACGTTCTTAACTATGATATAGAGTCAACAAGCTTGGTTTATTACGTAACAAGCTGTAACATCACTTTTTATTGTTGAGGCTTCTGATTGCTTTTTAATAAAAGTGCAATCCATGAAGTAGGTTGTAATGCGAATTACCTACAACTGTCACCCAATTTTCTATGCACCTATTAACTGTACGTATCCAATAATCTTAAGATCACTAATGAACGAATAGTCACTGATAATAAGTAGGTAAGTAGTTTACTTTCTCTTAAGTTTACTCTTTGTGTCCCATCCAGGCATCTATTTTTTTCATATTATCTTGTTTACAAATGCTAAAGGTCTATTGGTACGACCCAAATAACCCAAATTATCTAAATTAGCTATTTAACGACATGAATGCTGAAAAAGTAAAAAAGTAAAGTGCTTAAAAACCATTCATCCCTCCACTCGACTGCGGCACTGAGCTGATTCCCAAGATTTTCCGGCGCTACAAATTTATGAAATTTAAAAAGTTTTGCGCGAAGGGAAAAAATGTGATTAAATATGTTTTGTTCAAGAGCAAGACATTAAAGCGATGTTAAGGGTGTGATAATGAGGGCGTTGATAAGCATTTATTAGGCCGGCGGGCTCGGCCGGCGATCTCAATAATAGCGCCCGGCCCGTGGCGCTATCAAGGGGGAGTTAAATCATTTTAACGTAGTTTGAGCCGCTACTCTTTTAAGAAAAACGCGGTGATACGGCGCTTATTTGGCTTTTAAACTGCGCGCTTTCGACTCCACCGCAACGAGTTTTCTGGAGGTGCCATTGTTTTTAACAGAGATTGCTTTTTAGGAGTCGGTTTTATGCAAGATATGCGCTTTTTGTAATTAAAATTTTTACCTTGTTCTTATAAAGTAAAAATAACAATTTCATTCTTATCAGCAGGTTATTAACGGGGAAATACTGGTGCTAGCACATACCTATTACACTTTGTTGTAAAACTACACCTTTCATGACAAGATGTTATAAAGTGTTCACTGTTCACTTTGATAAGCTGTGGTGTAAAATTTTTATCCCGCGTCCCTTCTCCTGTGTTGTGTGGTGTTAAGTGGCGGGCTCGCAAATCCCGGCGGCCGCAGGTGCGCGGGCTTAGCGCCGCACTATTGACGCCCGCGGTGATTCACGGCCTGTCAGCGCGACTTATGCACGTAACCGCCCGCGTTAGCGCGGTAATGAGCGATGAGTTTGTGGAATACACCAGGTTTGTACAAGGGATGTTATGGATATGTAGTTTCGGTTATGGATACGGTTACGGATATTGTAATAATATTATACCGGTTTCGGTTACGGTTACGGATATTTTTTTATTTCGGTTATCCGAAAGTTTCGGTTACGGTTACGGATATCCTGTGCTAAGTATAGAATGCAAATTCCAATAATTGTCCAACACAGTTCATGCCTTACGAATAGAATGGGTACAGAAGAGATTTCTTTGGTATCTGTCACCTTCTCTTGATCTCACAAAAAATCTTTTATCTTATGGAAATAAACTCATGTACTTCAAAATGCAATCATTAAATCAGCGTAGGGACTTGCTTGACTCTGCCTACATCCGAAACTATCCGAAACCTTTGAATCGGTTATGGTTACGGATATTTTTTTATTTTGGATATCCGAAAATATCGGTTACAGTTACGTATATGTTACGGTTACCTAAGTATATTATCTGTGACATACCTGGTTTGTAATTACTTGCTTACCTTGTGTACCGCTGTTTTTAATATTTAGCCAGTCTAGATTTACTAATTTTAGGAAATAATAGGTAATATCTGGGAACACAGGAGTGCACCCGCCAAGACGAGCCGGCGACGCAACGTACAACATAAAGTTTTTTTTTAGGGTGAGTAGAAGAAACTTGGTTCTACATGAGATCTGACAACTTTTTCACGATATGGTCTCGTCTTGACAGCATTTTTACATGAAAATGTTTTGGTGGGAATATATTTCAAGGACTGTTTCTAATAGTTTCAAACTACAATGTAACTTACTAAAATACTTTATCCTGTTCTTTCAAATCAATTGAGGTTTGATTTCGTACACAGAAAAAAAATCACAACAAGAATCCACACCAATGTTTCATTTGGATATCGTATTATCGAATACGATATCCATTTATTCCATTACATATATTCCATCGGGAACGGATGAGATTCGTATATGTATTTTGATATCTGCCAATTTCAATACAACAAGTGCATTTAGTAGAGTATTAGATTAGCTAAATTAGTAGTATTCCATTCAGCTTGATAACAAACATTCTATCCGATTTACATAAGCTGGCTGGACGCATATGATTTCCTAATCTTATCAGATATTTTCCTTATCAGGCTTTATTTTAATGTCCGTCAATTGCAATAAAATAAATAGAATAGCAATAGTATTCCGTCCAGCACGATGATTAAGCGCGCCGGTCACAGGTGTCGGGCAGCCAGCGTATTGATGCGAGCCATGATTCACGGCCTGTCAACGCGCTCGACGCAGCCCTAATGAGTGCTCGTTTAACACACGTACACTAATTTTCAAATAAAAACCTATTACTGATTGGTAATCATTATTATTAGTACCTTCTATAATTTATCATTGATTTGATTAAGTATTAATAATTTATTGATTATTTTAACGGTGTATTAATGCACAGTCACGAAGTTTAGTTGATTACCTTAGTTAGTTTATTTATTATTATTTCAGTGAATAGTTAAAGCTATGCGTAGCAATTTTATTTTATAGTGTTTTTAGTAAAACGGGAATTAAGATTTGCGGTTGGTTTAAGGACATTGCTAATTAAAATCAAGTTAGATTACGTAAACATCCCACCCTAGCATTTATTCCGTGATTTGCGGTTAGTGTCCGCTCAAAATAAAAGCAATTAGTTTAATAAAACTCCGCAGCATGAGGCATCGCATCGAGTCAGACGTCACCGGGCGGGACGGGATGAGCCATAAAACATGTCGCTCGCAATTAGTGTTCTAAAATTTCAATTTGATTGGTGTAATTGCACCTCTTTACACGGGAGGCGGCGCACAGTTGTTATTAAGCGTTTCTAATTTAACTTCATTTGCATAGACGTGACCTGCGGCTGCGGGGGGCTTGCGGTTTTAGAATTCACCAAATGTGTTTGGAATCCGTTTAAATCTTTTCCGAAATCGTTGAGTTAACGAAGAATATTTATGGGTGTAAAGATTATTTCTAACACATGACTTGTAAGCTTAAAATGTGAACAGTAGCCACGTAGACAAAATGCTAATCAATAAACATAACACTAACGAACAACATTTGGGGCACACCAGTAATTTTTCTCCGAAAGTACCACAAAAGTAATTGAAAGAGATTTTTATGAAATTACCACTGGGGTGACTCTTTAGTGTGTGTTGCAAAAATATTATCTGTCAAATTAATTGTCAGAATGAGCGGGCGGGCGGCGGCGGGGTGGCGAGGGCGCCCCCTGTCACAGATACAAATCGCGCGGATTTACGCTCTCGAGCCCCACTGGAATTTATCCGCCGGTTCTATTTACGTATCCTTTTATTTGTTTCGGTCCTATTAGTCCCGATAGAGAATTTTTATGTTTGCATGCTCCCGGCGCCTCGAATCGTAAAGTGTCGACTTGTGAACACTTTACAGGGCGATAACACAATTTTCGCCAACGATTTCTGTTTATCGGATTATGGAGCAATAACTTATCGCTCCAGACGAGTAAATATTTCGCTTACGGCCCGATGGCTTAGCGTGACTAATTACGCCCGTTTGTCGGAATCCAGGTGCGTTGACGTGCTAATCCTGAATGGTAACAACTGCTGAGAATGTAAATCGTCGGGCTTGCGGCTTACATCTAGCCGTAATCCGAATTAACATGCTTTAATGGCTATAGACAAGAACACTGTGTCTGTGATGGTAAAGGTAGCATTGGACAATAAAAATGCTTATAATGACTGCAACCTTTACCCTTTACCGTATAGATACGTGACATGACAGGTGGACACTTTTGTGTTTTATTTTATAACTCACAGTCACCAAAATTAACTCTTCCAGTCATCACATAAACATTTTGAGATGTTTGAAATGCTGAAATGTTTAAATTATTTAATCTTAGTTAGGTATGTCTCAGTGTATCAATATGAGATATTTAAGAAGCCTCGAAAATTTTGCAATAAAATAGCTCCGAGGAACAGAAATAACCAAATGATAAGAATAGAACTTTCGAAAAGACAATACCTAGTGTTATTTTACCATTCAGGACTTACTACTACGTATTAATATAATGATTAGTCTCGTAAATTAACAGCCATATTTCAGTTCTCGTCATCGCTGCGAGGGAGGATCGCAGCAATCCGCCGCACAAACATTTAAATTAATGTAATAAAGAGGCGTGAAACGCGCGGCTTTCGCGGATCGAGGGACTAAGCACCGCACCCGTCTGCGGGCACATCTCTACATAAATGTATGTAGCATAAGCCATAGCCACTAGGCATCTAGTAGTTATATTCGAGCAGTTTTTTAAAATAGTTTTGATTATATATACGAATTTCAGTTTTCGTGTGGGTTTGCTACTTTCACGTACATACCTAAATGATTTTATTTTCTGGGGGAGAGACAGAATTGCGTCGTATAAATCAGAGAGAACGAATCACTATCACTTTTTAAGTACCAATATTATAACCTGATATTACTTAGAGCCGTGGTTGAACTTGAAACAATACAACAAAGTTCTTCAATGGCAGTTAAAAAAAAATTACTCAAAACGAAACCTTTGAGTTTTCACACCTGCGTAAACAAGTTTTCCGGCAATTTTTTCCCGCTATAAATCAAGGCAGTGTTTCCCAATCGTTTTATTGTCGTAATAGATGCGGGGTCCTGTTAAGTCCGGCGACGTATTAACCCCATTATCAGCGGGCTTAAGCGCGCTAATCCGTGCGGGGCGATTTATGCGGGCAGAGCGATCCGATCGCTTATTGAACAGCCTTTCTGTAATTGCCGAGATACCGAGCCGTTGTAACCAATTCCACCTTTTATTTTAAGACCTTGTTGTATGCTGCCTAACACAATTGGTACCTATGTAACTATGACTAACGCATTTGTGTATCATTTATAATTGAACAAGTACCTAATCCGATTGCTTTTGCTTTAATGCGACTTTTCCCAGTAAGTTTGAAACGATGACGCTTCGACTATTTTCGTCAGTAAATTACTGAAATTAAAATCCGAAGTTGATTTGTTAATATTGTTTATACCACTTTAGATTTCATTTTAATCACGTTCTTAATATGTAACCAAAACCACTACTATACGTGGCATTCCGGTTAAGTTAAATATCTTATAATGTAATATAACAGAGATACTGATAAGTCCGCTAATACTAATGTGGAAAAAAGCTTTATTAATTTTCCTTCTTGTTGATCGTCATGTTTTTTGGTTGGCGACAAAGTTCACGAGCGAGGGCGGGCGGGCAGTCAACAGATGACATCTGGGGCGGCATGACACCATGCCCCGACACGACTTTCACAGGATTCCCGAACTTGCGGACTTCTAGCCGGCACGTGATCAGAAAAGCAACTAATAACTTTTTAGTGACGAGCTGAGTTGGAATGAATCAAAGATTAATATTATACTCGTAGCTATTATGTAAAATACCAAAATCCTGCAAATATACCGTAAAAACATAATTACTAGGAAATAACAACAGATGAAGGGTGTAACGATTGAGTAGGAAAATTATCCGAAATATATTTCTTCTAATTAAACAACAAATTAAAGTGGAATAACTCTACTCATATAACAAAACAAACTAAGTTGTACAAATTCGCACAAACTGTAATCCACTGTTAACACACAACGATACAATGAAATGCACATTGCATCTATTTGTGCACCGCCGATCATCGCAAACGAGCCGATAAATATGTCAAAAGGAAAAACATTCATCATACTGGTCTCATATGTTCAGAGGGTCGAATATAACATTCCAATCACGTTGGCTCGCTTGTTTTACAAACCGATCCGACGTGGGTTCCGGTACCTTTGCTCTATTGCTGAACAACTTTTAATCTTACACATAACGGTCGAAAGTTGAGTTTCTTCTGCAAGCGCACCGTCCACTAGACATGACAATGCAATCAGCGGTGACCGGGCGGGATTTGGTTCATACATGAGCGGATTTGCGGGATGAATAAGTTTCGACCCCACAAAATAACGTAGAGCTAGGCCTTATTGCGCGTTACGCGTTTTATAAGGCCGTTTGCAAAATTCTTTATAGGACTCGATTAGATCGGTGCAGAATCCCGGTAAGTGGATCGGGACTGAACAAAAAAAAATAGTGAAAACGTTTTATACAAGCAAAAAAACACATACGATTTGAAAAAGAATTGAATGTACTCGTAGGTAGGCCTAGTATGTTCAACAATACTAATAAAAGCAACAAGAGTTGATATTATTATGAGTTATGGTGCTAAATGCGAACAATAGAAGCTGTTTGCGGCAATCCCGGACGTAGTCTGTGACCGGAGATCAGAAATGAAAACGATGGTGAACCGCGATTTTACTCTAGAATAGGCTTTTTGATTACATTGTACCGAAAGCGACCGACACAGACAAGGTTATTGGCAGAAAATACGGGTTATTCTGCATTGAAATATTTAGGGTTTGATGATAAATTGTGTTAATATTATTGAATTGTAGACTTTTTCTACAATTATCGCTACTTACTGGAAAATATTGAGCATGAATGATGTAATTCTTTAGTTGAAAGCGTAAGCCTCGGTTCTTGTGATGCAGATGGATTTTTAATCTCCTTACTTTTTTATTAACAGTAAGGGTACCATACTCTTAATAAATAAGGGTTCCGTTTTTTGCCATTTGGCTACGGAACCCTAAAAAGTAACTACATTCTGTTAGCTAGAAATAATTTTACTCTGGTCTTGTTTATAGGATATACTTATGTATATCCTCAATATTATAAGCTAACTTGCCAAATCATCCCGCATCGACGTACATCTGCAATAGATTAATACCAGCAATCTAATACCCTGACAGGTGCGGTCGCGCGCCGCCTCAACACTTTAAACTTTGCGGCCCTCCCAGGCGGCTTTTTGTCGCCCCTGTAGGAAATTCAAACATGTAAATTGCTATTCGGATGTTTGCTATTGCATCACTGAAATAATAAAACAATAGATGTACCTAATGTCATTTTAAAATATCAACTAACGTAAGTAATTAAGTAGGAAATAAGTAGCAAGGAAAAAGACTTTGATCACTGAACGAAACTTAATTTGTAATCTTGATTTTAAAGGAAAAGTCGTAAGCTGAAAGTATGTGTGTTAACCTAATTTAATTAATTGATACAGATTCACGTACCGATAAATAATGAATCCGCGAGGTACGGCCAGCTGCTGCTAATCGCCCCCACCCGCGCTAGTGAGCCTCGCAGCGAACTAAAATTTTCTCTCGGCGGAACTTTGCAAACACCATTAAGTCAATCTGCTCGTTTTACAGATGTTATCGCGATATTAACCGCGGACGGCGCAATAAGGGGCCCGTGAACTTCACGTCAACTTGACGCGGCGCGGACGATACGTGACGTCATTCCGGTATGAAGGTAGTTTTCGAAAGTGAAAGAAAGTTACGCGTTATTGCACACGCAGAAAACCAACGTGTCTGCACAAATATTAGTCTGTACAATAAGTATTAGTGGTATTAGTCTGTTAATCTGTCTTGACTAGATTAACTCACTTCCTGATATTCAACTAAGCAGACATTTTCCATATTTATGTCCAATTTATACGAGTAGGTACCTATGTTAAATAGGTACTACAATGCTAATATTTCTTCAAAACTCTATCGATGATGGAACAGGATAGAACTAACGAACCATAAAATAGCCAATAAGCAAATCTGCGTTTATCGTATCAGAGTGAGCGTTCAAAGGTTAAACATTACTAATATATCCCCAAAAGGGTGGTACGTTTGTTCGTCATAATTGGAGCCATCTCGACGAATTAATGGCCGCCATCAGCCGCCGACCCGATGGATGACTAACGATTAGCTACTTCCATAATTTTGTTGCATGACACCGCAGTGAATAACAAATTGCTTTTTGTGAAAACTATGAACTTGACTGCGTTTTTTGTCGGCTGGCAGATTTTATTTTTTCATAACTTAATAGTTTTCTATCATTACCTACTTGATTTTTTTAAGCTAGATGCTTTTGATACTCGAGTAGTAAAATAAAATGTTATGCCAATTTGCCTATAAAACTAAGTTTGTATTTATTTACTCCCATTTAAGATGAGTAAGAGTGATTTTTAGGTTTTTTAAATACACATAAAACATGATAAAAAATATACTGACTGCGCTCTATCTACTAGAGCCTATTAAACAGCAAAACACAGTAAATGACTTGTAACTTTTTTAAACTTTTGTTACAAAAGTGACAGATTTTTAATACTGATTAGTTATTGAAGCGTGAAATTCCGTTTGCTAGCCCGACTCCCACTTGACCTGTTTCTGAGTGCGGAGGGTCGCTCCGCTTTCAATTCCGCACGCGGGCCGCTCGTCTACATCTCACTATTTACGACCACCAGCAGCTTGATGCGAACATAGTTGCTCTAAAGTGTTTTATGGTTACCGTGGGCGCAACTGAAAAATAATACATTTTTATATTTTTTGATGTAATTTTATATCGTGACCAAAAGTTAATCTTTAAGAATATACTTGAAAGCTGAAAACGGATCTCTGCTAATTTCAGCGTAGTTCAGTAAAATTTACCGGTCTAGAAACTAAGCCCAGATCCATCAAAGACACCGCCGCGCCACTATGCTATTCTATTCGTCAAATATGACTAATAATAATAATTAAAGCATCCGTGAAAAGAACGTATTTATTTAGTAAGCAACAAGCAAAAAATTCATTTTCGCAATAAATGTAAAAAAATAAATTTTTCATAATTTTTTTGTCAGGGCCCGTAGACTCGTAGCAGACTACGGCTACGCAGCTACGTAGCTACGGCTACGGCGTAACCACCCGTAGACGCGTAGCGCGTATCGGTGTAGCACCAGCTGCGAACAAATTGCTTACACCCGATAATGGCCTTTTCAATTTGAGAGGATTTGCAACTTGAGCTTTGAACAGACGTTGCAATACATTTGTAGATATTATACTGTAGATTGAAATATTATAGGAGCTTTAGACTTGTTTTATACTTGATGATTGTGCGTTTAGCAGTTTAAAAAAATAATTTAATGAATGAGAACTATCGGTGTGTATAAATTGTTTTAAATAAATTAAATAAACTATTAAACATTAAACTATTTAAAGTCAAATATACGGATAAATCATTAATGCTTTTATACCTCATTGCAGCATAATGTCATTCAAACATTCAAATGACACATTCAAACGTGCGTTCCGAATCGAGCTTTGCCGACTAAGCATACGATTAAGGTGTATTCACATAAGCCGCTTTCCCGGAGACACGTATAATCCTACCGAGACATAACGTAGATTGTATTACACGAGCCGGCCCGATAAACGGGGGCTTAATCCCGCCAGGATTTTTTCACACGTCCCCCGCAACTCCCCGAAAACTAATAAAGAAACCATCTAGCTGGCAGCTGAAGCTTGAAATGTATTTTTTATATAATTTACCGCGGATTGATTGCGCGGGAACCAACTGAACCACCCTATTTCGGGTTTTAGTTTGCAGCGCAGCGGTGACTCGATTAGAATATAGGTAAATATTATGAACTTTAATAATATTGGAAAGGATACATTGGGAACCGTGTAAAACATAAGTTTATGTCAGTTATGTTATTAGTTCTTGAATCTTTAAACACAATATTTAAACTAAAACCGATTAGGAGTCCTATGAGGTTATTAGGCGTGCAATTTTCTATTCCAAGAAGAAATGTAGAACCTCTATAATAAAGGAAACCCACATAATAAATTGAATGTATCATATTTCAATTCTAACGGTGCATGGTACCTACCAATTAAGCGTAGCACTAATTATACACAGGGCTTTCAATTTTGCAGTGCGAGCTTTCACAACTAAATTGAATTGTTAATAATCTGTGCGTTGTATCGTAAACAAGCTGAGATTGGTCGTGAACGCTGCTCGCAGTGGGCTCGCTCGGTGACGTGAGGGCAGCGCTAATTACGTCACGTGTCACAGGCGCAAAACACGTCACCGCCGGACGACAAACGTCGGCCGCCGGACGCCGGACGTAGGCCGGCACATCGCCACGATTTTATCGATAAACGTGTACCCTATGTTATTATTTCTTAATACAGTGAGATATTGTACTTACTCGTATGTATTATGTTAAATGAATACAAAATGCTTTAAATTGTATTTTGCATTAATTTGCAAAAAGCGTAGTATAAAATATATATGATACTTAGTGTGTGCAGGATTTTATAAATAAGGTCAGTGGACCTAGATAGTGACCCTACAAACTTTACACTATGGTGACTCTCAGCTCGTGTAACTATATTTGACAAACGATTAAATCATTGCATTAAAAATGATCGTAGATAACTATAAAGATTAATTTAACTACATTGCATTGATCTACTTTATCTGAATGATACTCGATACTCGACCATTTATCTCGCAGCAAATTGGTGCCGCAATTAATAAAGTGTAAACTCCATATTATTCAAAATGAAATATAAATTTGTAATTTCAACACATGTCAGGGCGGGCGCCGCAACACATTACAGCACTAGGGCGGCGGTCGGCGCGCGTCCACCACACTGCAGTGTCACCGGCGGCCACTGCTGCAAAAACGTTCGGCAAAACGTTGGCAGCCGCCGACCGCAAACTGCATCCGACTACCCGCACTAGCGTAACTATGTTACGTTGTCGCTGCGGCCGACGCACCAATATTGTTTTGTCTGCATAATTTTCGAGCCGATTTTGCTTTTGCGTATGGCTATAGTTTGCAACTGTCATCATATTTTAAATGAATGTTCAGTGATATTGGTCGTTACTACAGCTATGTTGCGTTGCAAGTAGACGTAGTATTATAAAACTGATTATCATACCAAACTCTAAAGCGACTGCTGCACTAGATGCCTGTCATGCTCGTTGCAAAACATTTCTTTAATAATTTCTAGTTATGCCAATAAAAAGACTATAATTATAAGTCTGGAAAGGTTTATAAAAGCTTGCTCAATAGATCGATAGTGAATGAGGATTCAGATTTTAGGAAACATAGATAAAAACCGAGTGTATTCTGCAATTTATCCAGTCTTTGCGAGTACCCAGCGACTGAGCCAGGGAGGGTGCAGTAACGTCGCTTTGATTCTCACTCCAAATTGCATTACAGTTGGCGTGAAACGAGCGCCTCAAAGCCTTTTTCCTTTACCAGATGAAACTGTGTCGTTTTTATTTGATGGCTGTCGTCGGAAGGTAATTACAGTTCGCAGCATCTGTGTTTATTCTCTAGTGGTCCTCTCATCCTGTGCTATTCTATGACGGGTGAGTTGCTTTGCAAACGAAGTGTTTGTATAAAGTTGGATAAGGTTGGTTGGTATAGCATTGAAAGTTTCGTATTCTTGTACCTCCTTATTTTAAAAACATATGTTTAAACAAAATATTTAACCTATTTTATCAGAGGCACGTCAATTATGATTCCAGTTTTTAATCATCAAGTGAGTGTCTTGATTGGCCTAAACGATTTTAAGTTTTTGATAAACAAGGAGTTTTTGAGAAGGTAAGGCAGGACTACGAACTGATCCTGTAATGGTTTATCCTTCCCTTTGAGGTGCGAAACTCTACATTGCACATATTTTTACAAGCTTTATTATACGAGTATATTGATTTTAACTGAATTTAAAACCAGTTCTACTCTACCGATTGAGCTGAAATTTGGTATATGTAAGTACGATGGCAATGCAAGATTATGGTACCATTGAGCTGGATGGAGTCTGGAGGGGGAAATAGGAACTTCTAAACGAAACGGCGGAATTGCATCTATATGTATAGTTTGGGTTCGTTGAATTTGAGCATTTTAGTGCTAGATGATGTCTAGGGTCCTGATGATGAAGTCAGGAAGTGGCCAGGAGCTGGCCATAGGAACTCCTAAACGAAACGGATGAAGCTTATCGAGCTTGAGTTCGTTGGATTTGTCTTCCCGAGCACTTGGGCCATGAGATTGAGAAACAACCAAAAAGTTTAAAATGAAGTTATAATCGCACATGGAATTTATTCCTCTTTTTTTCTACAAGCTTTTTTTCGTTAAATTCTTTCGTAAATATTCGCGTTAAAGCTTGTTTTTAAAAATGTTTTTTTTTTAATTATAATAATTTTGACTGTTTGCAAACTTACCTACACTTGCAAACTACAAGTTTGCTATTTACTGAGATGTTACTGAAATAACTGTATAAATATTATGATGCATGAAGATACTTCATAGATATTTTGAAGCATGTCCCATATAAATGAATCAGACATTTGTAAATCCGAAACAAACAAATAAACGTTTGTTTATGTACGTCTGTCTGAATTAATTTGCAACAATCTCGTGCCAGCGCGTATTCGGGGCCGCTGATTCAATTATGTCACGTTTGCAGCACAGCCGGCGAGGCGAAAAGACGGGGAAAAACGGAAAAATGCTGGCAGATCGCGTTGCCGATAAGTGGATGACTTCGCGCATGGTTTCGCGTCAAAGGGCGCGCAGCGAGGCGAACGCCGCGGCCCGCCCGCCCTGACCCGGGCGCCCTTAATAAAAGTGTTTAAACCCTGTCCAGTACGACACTACGCGATTACATCACATGTGAGCAAACATTGCGATGTTATCATTGAAAGGTGAAAATAACCATGCAACATTACATAACGACTCTTTAATTGCTCAAACGTCTTTAGTGATTAACTTAATCAACTAATGAGGGACACAACTTTGTCATAAGTACCACGATATAAACAATTTAAAAGACCATACAATAAAAGAAGATGTACCTACCTAAACCGATGGTTTTATGAATATATTTTTTTTTTATTGCATATTATTAAGTGTTTACAATAATTAATAAGGACTTCATAATTTATAAGTTTAAATTAAAAAAAAGTTTACACAAAATCGAACGAATCAAATCGTGGTTTGGTTATAACCACGCCATGGTTTGAATATCGTCAACCATGTTATTATAGGGTCGCACCGGCGGTGTCGATTTTATTAGATATTAAAGGAGATAATACTTAAAAGTTTCACATGGACGTGTAAGCTGGTGTGAGCCCGGCGGCAGTAAAGCAAATCCTTTCCAAATTGCGCGCGATCACACGTCTGCCCCATACGTCGTTTGTCTATATTTTAAAAGAACGCGAGCGCCTCCACATAAAACAGATACGAGAGTCAGGACTTAGTATCCATTTGCCGAAATTGGCCTCGTTCAAGATAACAACAAGTTTTCGCACCCTCGCAAATAAATGTGCAATTCATACGTGAGTAAAATTCCGGCGGTGATACTCGATTTTACACTTTCGGCCTAATGTGTCATGGTTGAAAATCGTAGAGCAATTATCATTTTTAGCATATGTCATTGTAGATGCGTGGCCCTTATCAGATGTTGTTGGACAACATGCGGTGATCCGAAGTTCTTTCTCGTTAGAAACTACGCGAAGGTGTGAAAGTTGCTTTATTTTTCACGAAAAGTCGAGAACATTTTTGTAAATAAGGTCTTAGGTGTATCTCAAATTGTAAACGTAGATACCTTACTCATAGTTTTAGTTTTTCTCACACAAGGTTAGTTTCTTTTTATACATGACAAGGCAGGTTTGTATTTGACCGCAATCGCACCTGGTGTTTAGTGTATAAATCATTATGATCAGGTAATTTCGGATGGTGAATAAAACTGAGCTTTTGTAATCAAGGCCAGTGAAACTGATACTTGCATAATTATTGTAATAGGTAGATCTCCTGAAACTTAGATTGAAACATCACTTAACTCTATCCACTTTGAAACTGTAGCTGCGGAATCAATTTTTGCTTTTTCCACTCATAGGTATATTATGTGCCGAATGCCTTTTCTTTCTAAAGTAAAGTATCTTATAACAGGCATGCATGCGATTACACGCTTGAGCGGGCAAAGAAAACTGGAAGCCCCGGGCACATTCTTCGCCGATATTGCATATCAGGTGAAACGAGCAAAGCAAACCACTACACGGTGAGATACATACAAGTTTGACTGCGTAAGTGCGTACGTTTTCGATCCGTAGAATATATAGCTCGTTTTACAGTACCTATTGTTGTAGGTACCTATTAACTGATGTATTAAGCATTTAAGATGCAATGTGAGATACATTTGTAAAAATTATTCAATATCCAAAGACGTTATTACGACATAAACGAAAGTGGAAAAAACCTATCAATGTAATTCAATAAAAAGTGATGGGGTTAGAACGAGTAAAAGATACAATACGATATAAAGAATAGTAGATCGCAATAAAGAGTTAACAGGACATCTCAACGAAGCTCGCGCTCCACCCCACACATCCCGCTCCTATAACTGTCATCTTGTCAAACTCTAGCACGCGGCAAATCCCCGCATTTCCATACTGCCATATTTTACGGCTCACCAGAGAAAATAAATAACAACGATAATATAAATATGAGCATTTCCCGAACTCCGCGTCTAGAGGAATTTACATATCAGTTGTTGACAGAAAAATCCCTAACACAAGTTAATGCTAGTTTAGGGGTTGAAATATCAATTTCGGCGGAGGTAAAGGTTACTGATGGAATTACTATAGCTTTGTTTGTCGACGCTGTTTTTATGGATGCATAGATGAATGAAAATATTTGTAAATCTACCACACATACATCTTAATGTTAATTTCCTCTACAAATGTAATAAGCAAAGTACTTTTTAATTAAAATTACCTGCGTACTGAGGTTGTTAATGTGAGTAACGTTGATGACATTAGTAACCATAATGACATTATAAATAGTAACCATAATGTACTAATTGAACGTTAGCACCAATCTTGCATCGGTGTTGAAATTGAGCTGTCTGGCCGCAAAGCCGCGCTCGAGCGATGTTCGATTGTGGGTGATGGATGTAGGGGTCATTTGCGCCTACCCTCGGCAGCCACCAAATGTACGGATTGTGTCAGTAGACAGTGTAACATACGATTTTGGTTCAAATTCATGCTACATCTCTACCTTTTAGATCTCATCTCCAGTGCATACTCGTAGAATTTAATTGTACTTACCTACCTAAACTGTTATCTTCTTTCTTAGTAAATTATTTCCTTTCAAGAATTTTTCTAATTTCACTATATGTATTAATGACCATGTTGAGTGTCGTCATTTTCATAAGGGGTATTCGAAAAGGAAATCTAAAAGTCGTCGATACCCGTAGCTCTATGTATGCGACTCTTGATAAATTGTTTGTTTTATTACAAGCTTGTTAAACACTTGTTTAAAGTGACGTTTAGTATGTAAATGTTATTTTAAATTACTGTTCAATGGCTGTGTAAGTTTTTATTAATAAGGGGGTTCCAAAATGCAATGTCTATTATTAGTGCTTTTATTAAAGTTTGGCATAGTTAATCTGAAACTAATTAGGTAGCCTACCTAGCTTTAGAGCTTCGACAGGTATCTACCTAAACAAGTACCTACTAAGAAAAAACATTAATTATAGGAATTTATCTTTCCTTAGGTAATTTAACTAGCTTCAAACCGCGGTCTCGCCCTTTTGAATTTCAGTCTGAGGATTTTACAGTTATTATCAAAAATCAAAAGTACCTATTAATGAATTTTCACATTTGAAATGGATTGATTGAAGATAGTAACTTTCATCCTATATTCAAAATTATCCTTCTTAAGAATTATTTAGACATACCTAGTTAATCTAATCTAAATATACAGGGTGTCCCGTAATGTAACGTCAAGCCGGAACTGGGTGTTGAGGCAAGTTGTGCTGGTTATCAGAAAAATATAAAAAATAATCTATGTGGCATATTTTAAAAATAATAGGCATTTAAAAAAAATCAAAAAATTCTACTCCAGGTGACGGTCCTTTTACTCGTGTTGCCACAAATCTTCACTTTTTCAAATTTTTTTTTTGTTATTTAACCCTGAATAATGCTTCTCTAAATTGTTATCAAAATTACAAAACCAGCTGCTCCAACTTGGATGAAAAAAACACATTATTCCCAAAAAAAATATCAAAATAAAAATTTTGCCTAGTTTAAACTGACTGTACTGAAAAAAAATTGTACTACGCGAGTGTGGCAAGTGACGTCATAATTTGGCGCATTTAGTAAGGATTCCAAAATGGTATAACACTTTGTAAAATCTTGCTGTAATTGTCGACAATTTTTGTTTATTGGAAATAATCCCGTTTTTAACTTTATCTACCTTGGTTAAAAATATTATTCTAATGTGCCCAAAATTTAAGTTTCTGGCTTAAGTGAGGTGGAGAAGCCATTTTAAAAGGTATGAGCGGGACGGAGAGGGCCATCTTACCAAGCAGGGATGTTATGGATATCCGTAACCGTAACCGAAACTATCGGATATCCGAAATAAAAAAATGTCCATAACCGTAACCGAAACTGATTCAAAAGTTACGGATAGTTTCGGATAAAGGCCAAACTGCAAAACTCTATGAAATTTGCAGTATACACGCCGCAGCTGCAATGCCGCGCTGCCGATTTCATAGTTTTGCAGTTTGCGGTTGCAGTTTGCGGTCTGCGGCTCGTCTTGGAATTGTACCTTAAATCTTAATATTTGTTACCAACTTGTCTGGCATTCGCTGGCACCATCTAATATGCCAGCCTGTTTTACCTTTATCATACATAGGTGTCGTCTTAGTTGGTACATAAAGTAGCTATGTGGGTCACGCTCACGTAACATCTTGCTATTTGTATTATACCTACATTTTTGAAATTCTAATAATTCCGTAACCGAAATTATCCGAGACTTTCGGATAATCTGAAATGATTTCATATCCGTGACCGTAACCGAAACCGGTATAATATTATTCTAATATCCGTAACCGTATCCATAACCGAAACTTCATATCCTTATTATCCCTGTAACCAAGTACAAGTGCAGGCAGGGCAGGTAGTAAAGGCGCGCGCGCACGGGTAACTTTTGTCACAGTATGTCAACTACTAATTACTGTCGTGGTGACAAAAGTTTCTGTGACTGATTGTACGGTAGTCATCACAGAAACTTGAATTTTGGTTTCATTAGAATAATATTTTTTAACCAAGGTAGATAAAGTTAAAAATGGGATTATTTCCAAAAAACCAAAAATTGTCTACAATTACAGCAAGAATTTACCAAGTGTTATACCATTTTGGAATCCTTACTAAATGCGCCAAATTATGACGTCACTTGCCATACTCGCGTAGTACAATTTTTTTTCAGTACAGTCAGTTTAAACTAGGCAAAATTTTTATTTTGAAATTTTTTTTGGGAATAATGTATTTTTTTCGTCCAAGCTGGAGCAGCTGGTTTTGTAATTTTGATAACAATTTAGAGAAGCATTATTCAGGGTTACATAACAAAAAAAAAATTTGGAAAAAGTGAAGATTTGTGGCAACACGAGCAAAAGGACCGTCACCTGGAGTAGAATTTTTTGTTTTTTTTTAAATGCCTGTTATTTTTAAAATATGCCACATAGATTTTTTTTTATATTTTTCTGATAACCAGCACAACTTGCCTCAACACCCAGTTCCGGCTTGACGTTACATTACGGGACACCCTGTATAAAAGGAGAAACTGACTGACTGACTGACAGATCAACGCACAGCCTAAACGGCTAAACTTAGGCACTTGAAATTTGGCAGGGACGTAGCTTAGGTACCGTAGAGGTGCACTAAGAAAGGAATTCCCGAAATTCCCACGGGAACAGGAATTAGCGGGAAAATCCTTTTGTATGAAAAATCTAAACCGCTTAAGTTAGACGCTTGAAATTTGGCATGCAGGTACCTTAGTAAACTTAAAGCTTAGTTACAACAGGATATTGCAAAATTCCCACGGGAACGGGAGTTAGCGGGAAAAAACATTTGTATGAAAAAATCTAAACCGCGTAAGATAGATGAAAGAGGTAAATCGGGATATACGCGTACGAAGTCGCGGGCGGCCGCTAGTAATGTTAATTAACTTAAAGACGCCTTTATGACGCCGTAAATACAGACCTTTGCCATAATATGTAGGACTAGCTTTCCGCCCGCGGCTTCTCCCGCGTGGAATTTTGTATGTCACACAAAAACTTTCCGGTTTTTGAAACCGGGACTCAAACTATCTCTGCCAAATTTCATCAAAATTGGTTCAGTGGTTTAGGCGTGAAAGCAAGACAGACAGAGTTACTTTCGCATTTTATAATATTAATATAGATAGTATAGAATCTATACTATAGATTCATCGGCTCAATTATGGCCACACAGTTCGCGGGAAATAGTAGGTGCAGCTGACATATTTAGGCTAATTGAATAATCAATAATGTCTGCCGGTAATACCTAGGTATTACCGGCAGACATAATATATATTATTATAGATATTATTATATACCTAGTTATTAGCTGCTAGCAGCTAATAACTCTTAGGCTGAGTTGCACCAGCTTGCTTTAACCGTAACTATAACAATAACCGTCGTTTTTGTATGGAGTTTGACAGATCTTAGACGTTTGTTAAAATTGAAGTAAAGTGGTGCAAACTCATCCTTAATCAATCGATAGTATTTTTTTTTTTAAAGATTATTAGTAATTTGTTATTACACAAATTACTAATAGTCCCGTTAGCCCCTCGTACTAAGCTAAATACGCTTGTATCACGAGTGAGCTCACCACAATAGTCGAGCGGCGGCGGGGACCGAACCCGCGTTCCCCGGATCACGAGTCGGCCAGTCCGACCCCTTCACCGTTCGGCTATCGTGGCTTCGTAAATTAAGTCGTGACTCGGCCGTTAAGACTAATTTTTAATCAGTATAAAAAAATATGTTTCATGTACAGTCGCCATCGCATCAGGCTGCATATTTTTGTTGCAAAATCAAAACTTTTAAGACTATACATACAGTATGCCCGGGGCAGTAGTGATCAAAATTTAAGGGCGTGATCTATGGACAATTTTATCGAAGAAAATACTTCAAATCTGGGGCTTGACCCAGCTCTCGCCAAATTTAAGTTTTTTATTTTTAGAATTCACCTCTTCCCTTAAAAATAAGCGACAGCATGGGCACCTTGATAGCTAACAAAAAGATTTATCTATACTAATATTATAAAGCTGAAGAGTTTGTTTGTTTGTTTGGTTGAACGCGCTAATCTCAGGAACTACTGGACTGATTTGAAAAATTATTTTTGTGTTGGATAGCCTGTTAATCACTGAAGGTCATCACGCTAAGACCAATAGGAGCGGAACACCAATGAAGAATGTTTCAAATCAGTGATTTTTTCCTTTTGAGAGCTGACGCTGCGTAAACGGTTATAGTTTCGCAAAAATCATGTAGTAATCAATCTTTAAAAGTTCTACAAAAAAGTCCGCGACAGCATATGTCTATCTTTTAAGGTTGGCTCACTGTAACCTTTTTTATGCTAACCAAATCTGTTTTAAAATAATGCATTATTTGCCGAGGTGTTTTCATAAACATGATATTAATCCTTATCCAAATAAATAAGTTATTCATCAAAAGTATTTAATTTTAAACATACTTGCCCTTTACATCATTCGATTTCAATAAATATCTTAAAAGATATCGCAGTTTTAAAATAGCATCGCAGCAAAATAATTATCAAGTACTAAGCCCGCCACTGATGGATCAACGCACAGCCTAAACCGCTGATCGTAGAGACCTGAAACTTGGACGAGGTGTTCTTTGTATGATGTAAGCATCTGATAAGAAAGGATTTTCCAAAATTCTACCCCTAAGGAGGTAAAAAGGGGGGGGGGGGCAAAGTTTGTATGGAAAGAAAGAAGAAAGAAATAGACTTTATTAACACAGTAACCACAAATTATATACAATAACAACACAAAACGAATATAGAAAATAGTGGGCCACTGTGTCAATAGGCTCCCGCTCAGCATTTATCCTGACATACTCGTAAGGGCATGTCAAGAAGCTGGTCTTCCGCGAGAGCCCTTATTGTGGCTTCGCGCATCCCTTCGGAGAGACATCGACTCGAGTTCGATATCTCTCAAAAGGGGTGAGCAAAGAAGGGACACCGGACATTACAACACGACGCATTTTTAAAACAAAAACAAAAGTAACAAGTTAAGAACAAAAATCAAAAAAAACAGAACAGTAACATAACACAGACAATAAATAATTCAAAGTGGCCAATTTGGTGTTAACCAAAAAAAACAAAACAAAAGCAGTTTTAAAGCATTTGCACACTATACGGAAGATTGTCCGAGTCGAACCGCCATCCATCGCGCCAGTCCGCACACCGAAGTATGGGCGACGCACGACTGCGAATGGGAGAAAGTAACCGAGTAGGTGTTTACACTATTTGCGACCCGGCCAGCCTCCCGCATAGTGTATGGGATAACGAGATTGCATAGTAATGCATGACAGTCATGCCGCGGGCACCTGCTCGCCCTGTTTTTAAACTCATTTTCGAAACTATACCACAGAATAAGTAATAGTACAGATACAGAAGGATTACTCCGCAAGACTATTTAAATAAATGCGAGTCTTGCTACGACGCGATACAGTGGAATTCAGCTCGCACAGCACTACGTACCTACAATTTTATTCACCTACAAGTTTTGTCTCTTTCTATCGCGTGCCTCTGAACTCTTCTTACGCTGCTAGGGTTGCTATGCTGTCTAGTGAAAAAATAGAATTAATCTACTTAGGTATTTGTAATGAGGTACGTATGTAGGTAAGTATTAGTGTTATTTTACCTTTGTAAAAATAACATTTTAAATATACCTACTTAGGATAAAAAAGTACTTATTTTAATACAATGTCTTCGTTCATATCTATTTTAACATAAGACAAATAAATTAAACATACCTACTATCACAGAAGAAAGAATGATTTATTTTTTACTGAATATTGTTGGGGTACCTATGCATTATGGTAAAAGAACTAGCTTGTCGTAATTTGGTGTATCGATGTTACTCTTCCGTTTCATTTACTTACACGGAAAGGTAATAGTTAATATTTTAACGATAAAATTCTTAAAACATCATAAATTGTATTCAAAAGAAATTATTTATTAAAGGCAAAACATCAAGTCCCGACGGGCGCGCGCGTGACACTCGACTGATATAATACCCGCCGGCGGGGCGCTTCGCTGTAGGTAATTATCGGATGTACCGCGCGGAGTGAGCCAGGCCTGACTATACGCACGCGGGCGCCCCGCGATATTTTTAGCGCAGGCCCTTGAGGTAGCGAGAGTTGTCTTGAGGAAAAGCTGCTTCTCGCACCGCCAGTGGCATGCTGGAAGCTTGGTGATTCTAGCACCCGTAGGAAAATAAAAAAATATTGTTTACCAATAAATACTGCGGTAGGTGTAGTTTTCGATTTCGTTGTAAAAAGATAATAACTACCACCGAGTAACTTTCACCGGATCAAAGGCCGAGCTGTATATTCATAAAACATAACAAAATTTTATTTTCATGTTTATAAACCTTTAAAATTTGTATATTTTGTAAATATTCAAACATTTAGATAATGACGTTAAAACCATTTAAAAATCCTATGAGAACGTTTTCGACTTCTACGCGGACGAAGTCGCGGGCAAAAGCTATTTGTAAAATTTTAGACTAAATTATTAAAAATGCCTGACCCAAAGTCATTATTTCACGCGGACGAAGTCGCGGGCACAGCTAGTTATTTTATAAGCCAGACCACCGATTTTTTATCGGCCGATAGTTTAGTCGGGCAGTTACAATCAGTACACATACACATACACCGATTGATTCTTCATACATTACAAATTAGATTCGGGCCAAACTATCGGCCGACTAAAAATCGGTGGTCTGCGCCTAGGCTAACACATTTTAAGAGAGCGAGGATGGATTTAAGTAAAAAGCATGACTTTTTACTGAAAATGTAATAAGATTGGTCTACCTCAATTAGTTACAACGTTATTGTTGAACGTAAGAGAAACACGCATGTTCCTGCAGAAGATAGTGACTTAATCCTTTTCAGCCAGACGGCAAAAAAACATCTTAATCAATGCATCCTGTATTTCCTTATAACAGGGGCCGCGAACGCACCACGGCCTTTGCAAAAGGTTCCAGCGGCGATTCAGTAGGTACGCCCTCGAGGAAATGGTGCAGCCGGTGCCAGAGGCTGAAGCAGATTGTGAGTACATCTTGTCACCATAGGTGTGTCAATACGGCCGGTTGGACTGGTGGAGTGTACTGGACATTATACGAACTTACGTGCCGCGGCGGCGGCCGCCGACCGCTAAGTCTAGAGGTTTTCTTAAAATTGCTTGATTTTTGACGTTTGTTATAGTTAAAGTAAGATAGTGCAATCCAGCCGTGATCACAAATGCAGTCGGAGGCATCAAATACATATCACCAACAAAAGAACTAATCATTGATTTCATAAGTGTAGTAGATAAGTCATACATTGCTGTTTGGAAACGATAAGTGATCTCACTCGATTATTTCTAAACTATACAAGATATCAAAAAACTAGTTACTGATCCTGAAAGTGTTTCATGAGTTCTATCAAACGGTATTAATAACAGGATACAGAATAAACTGGATCTGTCCAAAAATTCAATGTTTCCTTCTTCCATACATTTAGTACTACAATGTAGGTACCATTGGTATTAGATGTTGGGATTAGATCGGAATAGATCCCACAGTCATTACACTCATCTCTTGATAAAGCCTAAAATCCATGATTTACAAGAATAATTTTCAATAAGAATGCAATATACGAGTTTATTTTAAGTTTATTATTTAATAAAAAAAATTACACCTCTGAATATGTGCCTGGCATTTAGTATGGAAGCTGGAAACATTGAATTTTCAGATATTTCCTGTTAATTCTGTAACCTATTATTAATACCGTTTGATAGAGCTCGTGAAGCACTTTCAGGATAACCGGGTTTTTCAATACCTAGTATAGTTTAGAAATAGTCGAGTGAGATCACTTACCGTTTCCACCCTGTATAGTTTTAAACATGATGGTAATCTAATCAGTTCAATGAGAGCAGACGAGATTAAGACCATAATCACATCGCATCAAGTCCATCATCAAGCATAATCAACAGCAGCAGAATAATATTATTAACAGAATCAATTTTAATTGTATTATTGAAAACTAGCCACAGTGTCCGATAGAGCAATCGTGGGGCATGCATTTTTGACATTTAACATAGATTTTGTATTTAAAACTATGATCTATGGACATCAAATACTTAATATCTGTCAAAAAAAAAAGATTGTAAAGTAATTTCTCACCACAGCGTGCGTCACAACTTATTATATTAATATGTACCTATTTAAAATTATACCTAAGTAGGTAATTGAATGTAAATGAGAGTCATAATATAATGAGCAGGCACTTATCATTATCAAATGGACATTACTTATGCCTAGATGAGTGTATCTGTGTGGCAATCAATTAATAAATTACACTCATAATTTATTACAGGCTGTTATTGACTTCATGTTGTATAAAAATGGAGAACTGAGTGATAGTAGCATCAGTTCGCAACTAGCTCACGAATAAGGAACATTATACGAGTAAAAATACATAATCCTATAAGTACAAGATGGTGTACAAACTTATCATTTTGAGTGTTATTATCGCAGTTGTGGCTGCTGAGCCCCTATCGAGGTTTTCGGCTAAGAGTGACTTGGATACTTCGGATGGCAGTCAAGAGAACCAACAGCTATCCCGAGTGCTACCGGGCGTGTCTTCTTTGATACTGGATATCGTCAATGCTTTGGTCGGAGTTAAGTTCACGGCGCTTACCCTCGGTGTCTTCGTCATCGAGTGGCTTGTGGCGAACTCAGTCGTCATTATCCTCGGAGCTGCAGCTGCCGTCGGCTTTTGCAAATTCACAGGAAAATGCCACTTAAATTATGAAGAGTATGAACCAGTATCCCAGTTTAGAAACTTCGTAACACCCGAAAACTTGGAAACAGCTGAACAGTTCTTCATTAGTGCTGTGGAGAAGTATGCTGAGAAGAAACGGCAGTCAATATAATGTATAACACTTTACTATTTAATGTCCTACTTACTAATAGTTTAAATTATTAATAGAAATTATTCTTAGATTTATAAATAAATTATTTATTTAAATGGAAAAGACGTTGTATTATTTTTTGTTGATGTTGGATAGCGCTATTTGTAGGGAAGTAGTAGGGTCGACCCATTCCTTAAGTTTAAATGTAACCTATTTTGCTTCACTGGAAGAGCTAAGATTGTTATTCAATTAATAAAAAAAAAAACATCAATACAAGGGCTTGGACAGACATAGGTTCACAGTTACATACACTTTATAATACATAGTTTAACTCTAGAAACATAAAACCGTCGAAAGTAATCATAGTGGTATATCTACATAAGTGTAGGTGATTTCAATAGTAGGTAATACAAGAGTAATATTATGTAAGCAGGACAGATATGTACCATCCTAGACTGCATCCCACTTAACATCAGGTGCGATTGTGGTTAAATACCTGCCTTGTCATGCATAAAAAAAAAGGTAGGTATATCACCTGAGAAGTTAGGTTATTTTTTTTTGTAATAGAGGCTGACAAAAGCGATCCAGCTTCTTGCGCTGCTTCTTATCAGTTTATTGCCCTGAAACAGTAGTAGGTTTAATTAAACTTAGGACATGTCTGACTTGACAGTACCTATTCGCAGAAGATAAGACGACTTTACCTGGAAATTTGGAAATTGTAGTGTAAAACATACAATTGTTTACTGTACTTCTCTCATTTTAGTAAATAAAATCCATATATTTTTACTAGAAAGTTAAGCTTGAAAATGGATATCTTCCTTTCTGGCTGCGCTCGGGTCGAGATTAAAATTCCAATATCACTGAGCGTTGGCAAAAAGTAAAATAGATACTTATTCGAGGTTGTTGTTGCTTTGGCGGTCTGTAATGGCGTGAGGGCGGGCCCCGTATATTTTCAGCTGGGCGGAGTCAAAGAGAAAAATCCGCCTTTCGTAAGCCACGCCCACCACTTCTCGCTTTTCCAGGCCAATTCCACTTATTTTGCTTTCATTAGATGAGCGTGTATGTAACGTGCACGTTTGCGTACCCCCCTTAACTAATGCCAGCCATTAGGGGGCTGGGAGCTTTTATGTGCGTCACATTTTTCATAAAGCGGTAAATCGTTTGTTACAAACAATGTCTGGTAGTAAAATAAACATATTCAAAGTTTACAGCAGCGAGAACTGGAATGGGAATATTAATATGAATAAGTACAATTTGGTGACCTACTGTACCTACCGGTGTTATGACAAAATAAGGTACCAAGAATGGTGGAGCAAATAGCAAAGTATAGATAGTCCAGTCAATGAATGCCTTAACGACGGTGTAGAGAGAAATCCGTGGAACACAATTTCTGACCTCGGGACTTTATTTAGCCTAGTTAGGTGGTGAACATAGCAAAAGTCCCCGCCCTTAGCCCTTGAGCCGGCGGGGAGAGGGGAGTTTAAAGGTATCACTTTTCGGTTTTTCGCTTAATCCTCGGAAACTATGCGTCCTAGTGACATGACTACTATGAACCAAAAAAAGCTTATTCAATTTGCTACAGGTGAGACCGTCAAGTTTTTCTATATCTTGTATAGTTTTTACGGCATCTGCTCTAGAAGGTCTGTAAAATTGGAAATTTTATTGTTGTCTTACATGTTACTTTCAGGAGAAAATCGACTAAATCAACATTGAGCAAACACTACAGACATGCGGGAGCATGTTAAGCCTAGTTCCAGGGAGGGGACTGCACCGTGTGTATATTTAGACGAACCAATTAGAGCCACTTTTGACTCCTCATCATTCAAAAACTGCTGTGCATTAACACTTCAAATTTGGCTCATGTATTGAGACTTGCAAGATATACATCAGCTTCAAATTTCATAAATATACCTCAAACGGTTATTTAGGTATTGACGTTCAAAAATCGACATTTAGAACACTAAAATCTATCTATCACATGTGAAATGTTAAAATTTACTGATTTTTTATTTGTTCCTTTGTATTTACATAACTACCTTTCTGGATGTCAAATTTGAACCTTCGAGGTCATCTGGAAGTGGTTAGAATTTGGTCTATAGGTCAGACATGTAGATTTTTGGACGTCAATACCTAAAGAATCGTTTGAGGCATATTTATGAAATTTGAAACTGATGTATATCTTGCAAGTCTCAACACATGAACCAAATTTGAAGTGTTAATGCACAGTAGTTTTTGAGTGATGCGGAGTCAAAAGTGGCTCAAAGTGGTTCGTCTAAATATACGCACGGTGCAGTCCCCTCCCTGAAACTAGGCTTAACATGCTCCCGCATGTCTAGAATGATTGCTCAATGTTGATTTAGTCGCTTTTCTCCTGATGGGAACATGTAAGACAAAAATAAAATTTCCAATATTACAGACCTTCTAGAGCAGATGCCGCGAAAACTATACAATTTATAGAAAAACTTGTCTATCTCACCTGTAGCAAATTCAATAAGCTTTTTTTGGTTCAAAGTAGTCATGTCACTAGGACGCATAGTTTCCGAGGATTAAGCGAAAAATCGAAAAGTGGCACCTTTAAGCCCCCCTCTCCCCGCCGGCTTAAGGGCTAAGGGCGGGGACTTTTGCTATGTTCACCTCCTAACTAGTCTAAATAAAGTCCTGAAGTCAGAAATTGTGTTCTACAGTTTTCCATCTATAATGCTTTATTGACTGGACTAAGATGCGTTCTGCGTAGATGTTAATACTAGAGTAAGCTATGAAGTAGTATACCTATCTACAGTAGGTTGTTTCTAATCAAATTTCCATCCGTATTCCATACACCAACATTATTTTATTAGAATTTACAGAAGATAATCAGTGAGTCCTAGATAAAAGATAGATTATGGCTGTCTGTATATAAAGAAGTTTAATTTGTACCAATAATTTAAATTAAAGAAATAACGAAGACAAACAAAACAATGTAATTAGTAACTAACATTGTTTCCCGGCAGCAGCAAGTATTTTAATAACTTTCTATGAATGTCAGATAGTTAATGCTTTGCCGATCAAAATCAAAGGGATATTAGTTCCTGCTATGGGCAATAATAAGCCGTTATTAAACTTCTCGGGCGCGGTGCAGTGTGGTGTACTTCCATGGACGCATACATATTTCGCAGCTGAGTGGTCAAAGAGCGGCGCGTGCAGCATCATATTTAGGTAGTTCTCGGGGAGGGTGCCCTTAAGGAACAATAGTCTACCTACATGATGAAACTGTATAGAATGTGACATATCTATCTATATAAATAAAAATGAATTGCTGTTCGTTAGTCTGATTAAAACTCGAGAACGGCTGGGCCGATTAAGCTGATTTTGGTTTTAAAATGTTTGTCGTAGTCCAGGGTAGGTAGGTCTAAACGGGGAGCAAATAAGGAAAATTTGCGATGGCTTATTTATTGTAAGGCGGAACAGAGTTCGCCGGGTCAACTAGTTTTTAATAACTTTCATGATAATTATACATAAATGAAACTTATCTACATTAAGACATATTTATTGAAGTCCTTGTTTATGATCCAGTTTAAGTGAAAATCTGAGAGATACCTAGTGTGAGAAATAGACAGCTAAAATAAATTGTTAAAATAAAACAAACCATACGTAATACACAACTTTTATACATAATTAAAATATGTTTGTTAAGAAAATGACAAACTTTAGCATGTAAATGTTACTACATATTAATATCTTGGTCTTAAAACATTGGATTATAGGTTCTCAATCTCAATAAATTTTTTTTTTGGTCAAATGCTTATACCTACACTAACAAGAAAAATCAATCATAAATGGAACCGAATACAAGAAAAAGCTTTTCAATAATGTGTGTTTGGCAAATCCTACAGTAAATAACAGCGAAAAAAGATTAGTTTTATACTTTGCTTCATGACAATTTAATTATTCTTGCCAACATGTTCACAACAAAATTTTAATTTATTGATACAGTTCATTGTATTCATGTTTATTATGTTGTTTACGTTAATTGACTGACACTGTATTCAAAACTGACATATTTTTTGCCTACTAAAACCAAAGATTCAAAGATTATTATTTATTCACCGAGACAGTGTGGTACAATAAATGTAGCTTTAGGTTACAGAGAAGTGCAGCTTATCTCACCAGTGCAGCTGGTATGTGAATTTGTGCAAAATGATACCTATTGTTACAATCATTCATCATTATACAGGATGACTGGGAAACTCGACCTATTCCTTGAAAGGGATTATACAAATTAAGTCCAGTGAACCAGGGGTCAAAACTGGATGGCTACCAGGGTTGAAAAAAAACTAGTTTTTTTTTAATTTTATAAAACAAACATTTCAAAATGTTTTAAACATGACTGTGTTTTTTTTTGTTTTTTATGTTTTTTTTTCTTTTTATAGTTCAGGCCATTAATTTCAAATCAATTAGACCTTTTTTATTTCTAGGTTAGGTAGATATATTTAAAAATAAAGGCAATACCCACTAGTCCATTAAACTACTTTCATTCAACGGCCAATATAGGGCTTTCCTAGCGGGACTTTACAGAAGAGGAATTAGGTACCTTTGATTCGGGTGCTTTATTGATTTTTAGTAGGTAAGTATTTCATTTCATTATTAATTCTATGACTGATAATACCTCTTTTAAAACATGTTCTAATCTATATTTTTAAACACTTAATCCTTCAAGGCCCGCGAATCTAGACACAATAGATAATCAATTGTTATGACATTAATTAATGCCGTCTGGGACTCGAGCGGTTAATAAAAAACACTGTTTTATTTAAAACTGTTTTAAACAGTGTTTTAAACAACTTGTTTTAAAACATGCCAACCCTGATGGTTACTAAGTTATTTGATTTGTTGAATTTCTGACTTGTGACCAAAAACCATTTATTGTGAATTAACTACTCCATTCTAAGGCTGGGTTGCAGTAAGATTGTGCACCATCTTACTGCAACCCAGCTTAGGTATTGTCATATAATAAGTAATAGTACCAAGGGTATGGTATAGCTACTGACAATAAAATAGTCTTTGAAAATTGCAGGTGCCTATTATTTACTACGTGCTTGCCTGTAATGACTACATTTCTTAACAGCTAACTAATTAAGACTAGCTAAGTATCCTAGACGATTCTAGAAAGTTATTTCTACACAAAAATGACATCCTAAACTATTAGTAATTGGTTAACATTTTGTAGATAAAGTAACACATAGCTATTGAAAAAAAAATTTACATTTTCAACACGAAGCTGTCAAAATTTGCAATGTTACACGACCATTGAAAAATCTCAAAATGCACTGTTCCAGCCAGTACATGCGAAATTTTCAAAAATTGTTTTTGATATCAATGTAAGGTAATGATGTCAAAACAACAATGCACATAAAAATAGATGCATGATTTTAGAAAAATAATATGAAAATTGATAGGAAACTATAGGATACCTATACGAGTAGTATTATTTTATTGGGTTCCGTGACTAAATAAGATAAAATTTACTTATATCTAGAAACACATGCAGTGATCTGTTAGAGAAAAAATACAGTTATGACGATGTATTAACATGGAGCAAGAATAATATAATATAATACCTACATGTCACAATAAAACGGAACAGCTAAAAACTCGTAAATTTATAACCTTTCACATAAAAGATGATTAAACACTCGGCGTCAAATAAATCGCACCTCCCGCGATAACAACTTTGAAGATTTTCTACTAACACAATCACCCACCAATATTGGTGTTATTTGAAAGCCCAATAAATAAACTTAAAGAAAAACTCATTTTTTTATAAACAATTACCTGTTACCTTAAATGCGAGTTGAAAAAAGGACCAATTAGACCAATTTTTGTTGTTACAAAACCAAATAATGATCTCACATGTCCTCTTTAACAGATGGATAGCGATTAATCTGAATTTAACAGTTTTCTAACCATAAAAGTTGGCTCGAGCGTAATTACCTGTCGCTTTAAGAAGAGACACTGGATTCTTCTAAAGACACAATTTTGGGGTAAAAACCTTTCCTATAATGAAATGAAGTTTAGAACTAGGTAAACAATGGTACCAATATTATTGGGAAGTGGGGATGGGATGCATGTACGTTTGAAAGTACCTACTTGTCGCGGTAGGTGCGATTTATTTGACGCCGAGTGTAGATAGTGGAGATCTTATAAAAAATTATACAGCAACGATAAATAACTAAGTATAGCCTGACCAGGAACATAAAAACCCTGGCATAGAGGCGCGTCAATTGCATTTGATAGTGCAACACTGAGTACAGTCGTACCTGTGTTAAATTAATAGGCTAACTTTATGTATTAGGATTCAGGATTACGTGCTAATTTGATATTTTCATAAATTAACGAAAAAATATTATTTTAAGTAACCTGATTTAAATAAATTAAATGAAACCATCAATCGAGCTAGTAGAATTTATTTTATTATTCATCAATAATCAAATTCAGAACTTGAATATTCAACTGCAATGTCTGCTCATGAACGCTTCAAACTCGGTACTTCTTTCCCAATCCCATAAAATTCAACACTTAGAAAGTGACAAAAAATTTTAAAATAGGTAGTTGAAACAAACCACAGCTAATTTTCATAGTGGACTGTACTATACGATAAACATGTCAGTCAATTTGACACCCTTTGTCGGAAACATTATTCAATGAAAATATTGTCCGAACCCTTAGTATTTCTCTTCGACAAATACTTTAACACATTGTGAACCACTTTTCTTTCACGACTATAAAAATATTTTAGCAATTTAATTCATAAAACCAATTGGGCACATTTAAAATAAAGTTTGTTTACACTTTGACAGCAATAGACTGACATGCAAGGTGACATGTCAATGAAGTTTTCAGTTACTGTTGCCATTAAAAGAAATTAGTACCATTAGTTTTCCGCAACATGGCGAGGGTTTTTATGTTCCTGGTCAGGCTATACTTACATTCTTACAATAGGTAGTTATATTTTTTTAAGCATTTTAAAGTTACATTAATTCAAACTTTTTTCAAAAATGTCGTTTCATCAATGCTGGTGTATTACCTTGGTATTACCCTTCATCCAACATTAGCTCAGAGGAGCAGTAGCTCGGCAAACGAAGGGCCGTGCGCAATCCCCTACTTAGACAATTAGATTTTGTCAACTTAATATATTAATTTAGAGATGCAAATGCAATTATTAATTCCTAAAATTTTCAATAATTAATGTGACTTTCCTAACTTTCCAATTTAATCCTGTCTTTTCCTTTTTCTGCTGGAGCTGACTCCAGAGCCAACGTCGCCCGCGAGCAATTCGGTGAGCAAGCAGTCGCTGATGCATCTGACGTAGCAGAGCGGCGCGCGCGTCAGCTCCGCAAGCCGCGGCGCGGGGTCCGGCCCGCAGTACGACAGTTGCCGCGCCGCCGCCGCCACCGAGCCCGCCGCCAGGTGTACTGTCCGCAGGCCTACCCGGGCTACGGTCCAAACGACGTCTAATTTAGTACACGAACACCATCATTTTATTGCAGGAGTACTTACTTACAAACATACTGTAAGCCGAATTTTACAGTAACACAAATGTCCCCGATTTGCATCTAAACGTCAAGACCATGAATGATGAAGCAGCTAACAGCTTCCTCATTTAACACTTAATATAAAGACCCCACTACTATTTAAAGTAGGTACTTAATCAGCCAACTTATGGAAATAAATAAATACAAACAGCACTGCAACAAAAAATACCCTGCCTGACCACGTAGTTGCTGCCACTGTAGTTAACGCAAGAAGAGACCGATAAGAAAAGATAAAATTGCTTTGAAGAAACACTTCCCTGCAGTGGAGACTTAAGCTTCAACCACACCAACGCGAGGACTGTCATGGGTCGCGTGACCTGTCATTTGCCTATGATCGCGCCGCGATGGCGATCTGCACGCGTTGGTGTGGTTGAAGCTTTAACGGCTTAATGATGATGAAATTTTGTTCACGAGACCGTCGGGGGTATGCATTAGTCACGTAAACCAAGATATTAAGTTTAACCATACTCCCGCATAGAAAGAGCTAAAGCGGTTAATAAAAGGTTTGATCTTACCGAAGTTCGGACTGGGCGGTGAAAGGTTTGACGCCCACCAGACGCGGCCGTTGAGCCGGTCGCGGCGGTACTCCGCCAAGTTGACGAGCAGCGCGACGCCCTCCAGCATCTCCTGCGGCATGCCCGCGGCCACGGCCAGGGCTTCCCCTGCCTCCACGCTGGTCCACAGGGGGATGCGGAACCCTAAAAAATTACAATTACCTACCATGGAAGTATCGGCGCCGAAGAAACAAAACCAAAAGTTTATAGTCAAGTCACAAGTTTTATCTAAAAATCTTTAGTCACAACAAGTTATTATATTTATCTCTGCTACAGACAGGTTTTTTTTAATTTACGTTATTTCGTAATGTGTCTATATAGCTACTATTTAGCTGCTGAATTAGCAGCTGAAAGCATTCAGTCTACTGTGCCTTGCTGTATATAAATTTTACTTCTGTACTGACCTAAAGTGCTGTATACTCTGAACTCGGATTCTTTTATTTCGTCTACAGTTAACCTCACTCCCTTGAAGATAAGGCACACCCTGATGAACGACGCATTCATCTGGAAGTAGGCGGAGTTCATCTTGGCCGCTAGTTGTATACAAGATACCATCAGTACCGGAAGTTTTCTCAGCAGCTGCCTCTTGAAAGTTGGACCTTGTGCGACCACTGTACCTATTTTGAAGAAAAAAAAAGACTTTAAAATAAAACAAACCTACAATATACATGTAGACATCACGAGTACCTACCTACTCGTACTTACGAGTGCCTGCTTACATTACTATTCTTTCGTAACTTTAAAATTTATGGAGCATAAACGGGTGTTGAACACTTATTTCAATTTACATCTAGTATGGAAATCTTATTTTAAACAAGTGTGTACCTAGTCTCTTTTTTTGTATTAAAATAACACTATAAATGTTATGCGAGAATGGCTTAGCTCGTGTTTGACTTGCATTTCAGATTAAATTAATGTCCTTTGTGAAAAAAATAAAAAATAATAATAAAATTTCATAAAAAGTAGGTACCTACGTGACCTATGTCAAACCAAAATCCGTTGAGGTTGACACTTGCTTACCTGGAGCCAAATTGCTGAAGTTATGCATTTGTACCGCTAGGTAACGCTCAAGGAGCCGGCAGGCCTGTCCCGGCACTCCTCTGCAGTCCACGCCAAGTGTGCCACATAGCATCCACATGGCATGTCTGGCATCATGTTTTATAATCGCCAGGGGCCATTCCTCGTCCTCTTCTGCCAAAATGATAGGAGCCTTTAACAATTTTGATGACCCTCTATTCGAGTCAAACATGAAGCGAAACTTGTGACTTGAACGACGGAGACCAACATTTTGCTGCTGATGTTGTAGTTAAGTATAGATATTAAATAATTTAAGTTAAAAGGTGCATTGAAGGTCACTAACTGCACCACTGAGTTGTACTGGGAATGTTCGTAAGGTAAGTTTGATAATAAGAATAATACATTTTTTGGTGGCAATCATGCGGGCAAGCCCGGCAAGCAAACGGTCGAATCGATTTTTCAAATTCCACGTTAAACAATTGCAATAAATCGTAATATTATACATATTTTATAAATGTTTTATACTTGGATATTATACACATTGCAATTTGTTTAATCCAAAACCTAAAACTAACCTATCTAACAACTACACAAACTTAAAAAACTCAATTAAATCAATCACAAGTCAATTCTTGTACGCAATTTAGCTGAGGTCTCATCTACTCCCCTCAAATCTATCTTTTTACGATAACAATGATAAAAAAATATATAATAAAAAATATTTACCAAACCAATAAAAAACAACGTTTTAATTAAGCGATTCACAGGGCAATTCAATTTAGAAAGTCAGTAATTTAAATTTCCTTTCGGCTGCTATCTACTAAGTGAATAATAACAAAATAAAACTATAGTAAAGGCCTACTTTATAATGAAGAATCTTGATTTGGTTACCTACCTTCTTCCTTACAATCTTCGAACATCTTGGATATCCAATGGGGCATTAGATGTAAGGAAGACTGCATAGCGCTTATCACTTCACGATCTAGGATCCTTCAATGAATATGAATAATTAGTTAAATAGTTGAATCGTATCGAATCGTTAGACATGAGCTCATGAAATGAAAATAAATTACCTACATTATTTAATATCAATAAACTTTATTTATTTACCTATATCCATCAAAATTGTTGGTGTCAAAACACACGATGTTTTTTTATCTGTGACAAATTACCACAAACAAAATAATGTGTACAACAAATAGTTTGCATTGTATTTTTTATTAAACTGTAACATTTTTTAAACATTTGTTTTAAATATTAAGTGATCATTATAATAATCCTAAAATTATATCTTACCTAACTTATTTTACATTATAAGATTGATATGAATATCAAATAACGTTTTAGATATTTATCTGAAAAAAAAAAAAGTTTAATGACTTCTTGGCGGGAAATAGAAGCGACATGCCGAGTTGACGTAACCTCTGAAGCATGGGACCTTATTTCGTGAGGGTGAGGTATTTATTTATAAATGAAGTTGGTTAAAACTCATTTTATTTTTGCACTTTTTTTCTAAAATTCGTGTCTTCATGAACGTATAATTATGAGTGTAGATGAAACAAAACCAACAAAACAGTGCAACATCAGTTTTGAAGTTCCCTCAAGAAGTCCACGTCTGGTTTCAGTAAAGTGTCACATCTTTAACTGAAACTCAAAGGTTAGGGATGATATCATCTCATCTATCAAAAACATTTATTATTTCATCAATTGAATCTTTACTTGAAAAATACTTGACACGGGCAATAAGGCATCCAAGACATCCAGATAAATCAAGTCGGCCTCGACGAGTATTGCCAACAACAGAAAGAAGATGAGAGTCGAATTACCCCAAAACTGGATAAGATCGCCTTATAAGCTACGGCTTCAAAAATTATATTTTTTTAAATACCCATAAATATCACAAGCACATCTCTGCCCCACTATACTCATCTCCGTTTTGTCGGAGACCGGGACACCAAACAGTCTCTTCAGTTCAAGTACAACCTGTGGTACAACCTACAGTTAAATTGAGCCATTGATTCTGATTGATCTACTTGCATTCTCAAGCCTATGCGATATCATCCGCGACCCTCCTAAAAGGAACGGGGAAGGATGAATTTTAATTAAAGGGCAATCGGTGCGGTTTCTGGCTCAGCCGCAAATAGTCCGCAAAATGTTAACAAGTTATAAAAATTATGAATAACCGTCACCCAGACGAGGGTCTGACGCGCGGGGGGCGAGGGTGGCCAACAATGGAAGCAACTCTAGGGTGCCCAATAAAAACTTGACAAATGGCGTTTCATAATCGAGATGCATTCCAAGCCTCGTCAACGGGATCCTGGATTGTCCTCCCCTTGGAAATATGTTTGTTCTGAAAATACCGCACGCAATAACACCACGATAAAAATTACCTAGCAAGGCATTATTCTTTGATAGGTCCTAAAGGCCTTGTAGTTAACTATTACCGTGGATAATAACAATTCGAGTACCTACTAACATGTCCGAGGTGTGGCGTTACAACTTGAGCATGAGTAGGACCTACCTACTCATTTACTGGTATATTCAATTAGATTCTAATTTTTACGGAGCTAGTGTAATAACGGTGTTGTTTCACTTTTTACCACAATCACCTTCAACTACCAAAGTCCTTATGCGTTTTAAAGTTTAACATCCACGCACATTTTATCAAAGCTTATTTTTCACAACCAATTTATTTATCTTATAATTTAGCCGTAATGATAATGATGTCTCCTGGAAATCGCATTCAGGTCGCACGTCTCCTATCACGAAATGTCTTGCGAGTGATTGATATAATTAATTAATTAACAAAGGATTAGGTAAGTAAGTATCATGCCACTTAATTCAAGTTGACTAAGCCAATGTGAGATAGCCTTAACCACGTGTTTCAGATACGTATTAATATAATTTATAACTAATTTTATAATAATGGTACTTGGCCTCCATGATATTGCGTTAGGTATCAATAAACTAATTTAATAGTTATTACGTAGTCAATAACTATTAAATTAGTTTAGTAAGCGTTAATTTTTTGAGCCTAGCTAGATGGATAGTATTATACAATAGTATTATACTTTTGACGAAGCCAAAAGTGAGGCAAAAATCTTATGGCATTACTGTCAAAAAGTTGTTAAAAATTAAACATTAATTAAGGCGATTTTTTCGAAAGTGAGAAATTTTTCTTCCTAATAAAATGTTTATTTGTTATTTAATAATATTATTTAATAAGACATTTGAATAAAACAATAAAGTTTCAAATGTTGCCTCACTTTTCGGGTGCTTACTATCTATCTTGGCTTTATTAAGTTATGGAGGCAATGGTATAGGCTTAGATAATAATAGGTACCTACCAATTTTCAGTGTTATTTTCCAGTCGGTTACTAAAATCAGAGGGATTTACATGAGCCGCAGGAGCGGCGTAATGGAGTAAGGTATCAATGTACTATGGTATGTTATTTTGTGTCATACGACGTTTATAATGCACCGAAGAGAAATTAAAGTTAACGTTATAAATACATTAAATTAATTAAGTAAATAAATTCACAAGTGGTTTTTTTTTTCATGCACTATCATGACCACATTTATTAAAATACGTCATTAAGGCTTGGTATTTCTACTAAAGTAGGTATTTCGCGGTGTCAAAATCTGCGCGCGCAATTCTTCGCCGAAGACAGCGCGCCAAAGAGCTCCCGCCACAATTTCCAGCTACACAGTATAGAAATACGCAGTTGTTTAGGTTAGGTTGACTTCCTTCCCTTCAAGCGTCACACTCACAACACTTTCTAATAAAAATCATATCCAAGTGATACAAATTAAAACACCTTTCAGACTTTTTGGGAATATATTCTAGAATCGAATAAATATAAAATATAACTGCAGAAGTAAACACGGTTCAAAGTGACCGTGGCGTCGCCCGACCTTCTGGAAGTTCTGCGCCAGCTTAAAGAATTTCAAGATTACGTCACCCGACCGTATCGGTAGGCCCTTGGGAGCTTGAGCGATTGGAAAAACATTTTATGATAAGTTACTCTTAGTAGCGATTATTTAGAGCTTAGATAATAAATTATAATTGTTGCAATTCACGAAGCTTTGCATGTGGTTAATAACATTAATCAGTACACGCATCAATTTTGTTCAGTCTCTTTGTTTATTAATAAATAAAAATATCATACTAAAATTGCAGAAACATATTTGTTTGTATTGGTCTGGGTGTTTTCTTTCTATAATATGTATGACGTATGTACGGGGTTCTGTATCGAAAATTACTATGAGCATCACACGCGGTTACCTGCGTACCTCTGTGCACTCATGGGAGTTTAAGCTGAGGTCCCTAGAGTTTGACTTTGAGCTTTGTTTACAGTCATTACGAAGCAGACTGATGGGAAACTTCACTGTCTTGAATTCGAAAGGGTAATTTGACGGTGTTAGGGGAATTCTAGGAATAAATACAGAGTCTCCTCATTGAGATTGAGACATTTCAATTTGAGATTTCACTTGACATTGAACACAATCTGACATGGAGTTTTCAAACACTTGTAAAAATAAAAAGTAATTAAATCAAAGGCGCTAAGTAGTATTGTATTGATATCAACTTCGAAGAAAATGACTGCCAAAATAACTTTCTACCCGTTCCACACGTCTTTCATGAATTATATTAAGCAATTGTTAAGCTAAATTTTAAGTAGATTGAACCAAGGAATCACTTTGTCCCATACAAACTTTGCCCCCTTTTTTCACCCCCTTCATTTCATGACCCCATTTCGGAAATCTTTTCTTATGAGATGCCTATGTCATACAAAGACACACCTTCAAACTTTCAGGTCTCTACGATATCCCTTATTCATTTATGACAAAGCATTTTTATTAGTTGTCCAATACTCTATCGTTCCAGGTATGTCATTGACAGGAGGGCGCTACTATCTTAATGGGTTCGCCCGCGTAGAATTTTTCAGTTTTTATATAACCTATTACACTCAGATATAATGTGGCTTTCTATTGGTGAAGGATTTTTAAAATCGGTTCAGTAGATCCCGAGATGACCCCTTACAATTTAACAAATATACAAACACTCAAACTTTACCTCTTTATAATGTTATATTAAGTAAATGCTAATATCAATATATAATGCCGCTACCAACCGTGCGATGTGGAAGTCATTGGGGGAGGCCTATGTTCAGCAGTGGACGTCCTGTGGCTGAAATGATGATGATGATGATGAAATGCTAATAGTAAATATTAGTTTGGATTGTGAAATATCCTACTAATATGTTTGGATGTCATGTCTGGATGTTTGTTACTCTTTCACGCAAAAACTACTGAACGGATTTTGTTGAAACTTTACAGTATTATTGTTTATAACCCAGATTTACATTATGACGATATGTGGCAAATAAATTTCAATAAATAAACATGACGTGTCTAAAAAGCGCCATCTATCGTCATTGGTTAAAATCTACAGCACAGGACAAACTACGGTATGACGTTCGTAAATATTCATTCGGGGGAAGCCGTGAAACGCCATCTATCAACATGGGTAAAACGAGGTAAAACATCATATCTAACGGGGGTAAAACGAGGTCCACGTGAACGAAGTCGCGGGCGGCCGCTAGTTTATAATAGGTAGCTTTCCCTCCGCAACCTTATTGGTATTCCATGTATGTGTCTTTTAACTGATTTCTGTTAAAAATTTCATGTAAAATTTGTCCAGTTATAACTCTATTTACATCTGCATCTGTAAGCAAGGATTCATGTTCTCCAGCCCAGATGCTGAGTAAACAGAATCGTCTTTCAGTGACGTGCAGCTGCCCCTATATTTGACCTATTTTTTATTATTTATTTGTGTCAGTGTGCCCTTCTAAAGAGTGTAAGACGATTTTATGTAGGTACTATTAAAATGTAATTTTAACTCATTGGTTTTGTCTCATATTTGAGGAATGTACTATGTATCATGAGTAGTCTTAGTTTAAAAGGATGCCAACGATTTAAATTTCAATAGGTAGACAAAATTGATAATTCTTAATTATCAAAAATGTTAGCTTTTTCCAGTAACACTGATATTATTATACTGTGACTCATCAAAGTCATCATTGTCAAAAATATTGACAAATCGCGAACTGTCACGGCCAAAAAACTGACACGCGTCCGACCTCCGTAAGCGCCAACGCGCGACTGATTGAGATTGTCCAAGCCGTCATGGGCGATTTTTTCCACATTTTTAAACATAGTAACTAAATAAGACGCAATATAAAAATTTCATCCGTTAAAAGCCCTCAAGTTATTTCTGAACTTTAGTTTAGTAAAAGATTCAGAATCTCAAATCGCTTATTTTAAAAATAAAACCATAAATAGAAAACGAATAGAGGTAACTTTGGGAATTTATTCTATCGAGTCAACTTCATCAAATCGTGTTTCCATCCGTTAATAGCCCTAGAAAATATCCTCAACTATGCCCAAAAAAAATCTTAGCCTTTAATTTTAGTGTTTAGTACCTCAAAAATGAAAAATGAAAACCTCATTTTCGCCATTTTCTCTGCTACCCGGCCTTAATAATATCTTTTTTTTAATTAAGGCTTCGTGCGGCTTGCACATTATGACCAGTGTCAAAGAACATCAAGTTGATGTGAAAATGGGTTAGTAGGATATTGAATATTAAAAAAAACTCGATGCACAAGACTGATTTTCTATTTTTTTATACAGTTTCTGTTACATTCCTTTACTTCCTCTACTTTAAATTAAAATTTTTGAACATACCAATAACTTTTTTTAATGTATTATTACCTGTACATCTAGCACGAAAAACTTTCGAGTCGTTCGTTTGCGTGCTCGAATCGCCATCAAAAGATTTAGTACGAAAACTACAACAGCGCCCTTGTGAACGTGTCGTAAAGTGAACTTAGTATGAGAAATGGTTGAACGAAACTTATTTTGAGAATCAAAATTGTCACGTTATCGTTTAATTCGAAGGTTGAGTATCGAATTTTGTCGAATACGCAAAGGATTCGAAGACGAGAGTTGTTCATGCTAGAGGTACTGGTATTACTATTCGGTAATGAAATCACTCACTTCTTGCATTAGGAACGGTGCATGAGACACTAGGAACAGTGTGCTGAGATAACTGAGATTAAGAATAGACCCACCCTGCTAAAAAGGGGAAACAAGTGTTTTTGTTTACTGAAAGCATTTAAACGGATACCTTAACTACTTCCCTTTTTTAAATTAAGTTTTCTTTTGCTTTTTTTTATTTAGTACCTACCTATGCTAATGAAAGGCATAATAACTTTATTATTACGCCCATTTAATTGACACATAAGATCATGTAAATATTCTAGTTTTAAAAACTAATACGTTGCATAAAATTAAATAACAATAGACATTTGTAAAAAAGTAAGTTAGCTACTGCGGATACTGCTGAGTCATCCCCTCTTACGCTTTGTCATAGATGTAACTGGATATAGTAGGCTCATATAAAATGTCGAGGTCATAAAGTATGTGTGGTTATTACCGAAGTAGCCCGGAATGCGTATTAAGAGGTCCTAGTTCGCAAAATATTGAGCTTGTCAGCGGCCCCCCACGCGGAACACGCTGTTATTAAAAATAATTCCTCATTTTTATTGCCCTACGTGTAGTTGTGGTCGAGGTAATAAATGACTACCGCGTTATTAGGATGTGACACTTGAAAGTGTTGTTGAGTAACAATATTATGATTTTAATAAATTATGCATGAATGAAATGTATTTTATTTATTTACGACCAAGTTTTAATTAGTTACAGATGAGGGCGTCAAAATGAGAATACGATAATTCTGACATAAATTCTGCACTCACTTACTAAACACTGAAAAGGATTTCCTAAATGGTGATCGATACCACAGTCGATACGAGTATTATTATAAACTAGCTGACCCGGCGAACTCTGTTCCGCCATAAAGGCAATAAATAAGCCATCGCAATTTTTCCTTATTTGCTCACCGTTTAGACCTACCCTGGACTACGGCAAACATTTTAAAACCAAAATCAGCTCAATCGGCCCATACCAGCCGTTCTCGAGTTTTAATCAGACTAACGAACAGCAATTCATTTTTATTTATATCTAGATAGATTACGAGTAAGTATTATGGATGCAATAAATTATTGAGTGTTCAAATTGCATACCAAATGGCAAATGACAGCTAATGTAGCGAAATGAAATCTACAAAAAAATGTGAAAAATAAATACCTACTTACCCTACTTACCCTCTAAAAAGAATATTGCAAATGGAAAACAATTTGAAACTTTATTATAATGTAAAGATTACTCATTCCTTTAATACAGTTCTTACAAATAAAATTTAATGGTGAACTCTAACTAAAAATTGCGAACGTTCTTTTGAAAGAGTATGAAAAGGTCTGCCATTGTTGCAATCCAATGAGTGCAGTGCCGGCGGAGTGCAGTTAAGCTGGAAAATTCTAGGTCCACGTTCACTATCGGGTATACGTTTAAAGTATAGATAGTGATAGTTAATTTGAACGGGTGCAGTTTTTACGTCGTAGGCGGGGGCGTGGCGAGTGCCCGCCCAGCGGAGCGCCGCGGGCGGCAGTCTCCGCGGGTACTCCGAGTGGTGATCTCGTGCGCGTCCCGTCCGTGTCCCGGGTCAAGTTCCGTCGGTGCCGTAACGTGTTTCCCCGTCGCGGAGTGAGGTGAGTACTTACTCGTACTTAATTTTTTTTTGATGTAAATTCATTAAACTCAATCTATTTGGCTGGGATTTTTTATACCGTCGTGGCTAAAAGTACAAATAAACTCAATTTGAGTGAAAACATAAATATTGTGTGTCGTGAAAAAAATACTATCATAACTACAATTAATTTTAGACCGAATTTTTATTATCTCATAATATAAATCCTAAGTGCAAATTTAATAATTTGTTTCTGTGGAAGTAAAAAGAGAACTGTACTTTTTTCATTTATTGTGCTTATTTTTATTTAACTCCGGTTAAAAAAAAAAGAATATTTCTAACAGAACGCTACAGAATTCTTTGCTACGAGCTACGGCGACCGTAGCACCGTAGAGCCCTTGTAGAGCCAGACGCCGTAGCACAAAATATCGTAGCAATTAGAAAACTAAAAATGATAAATAAATAATTATATGTATAGCTTTAAACATAAAAACAAACGTAATAATTGTTATAGAGTAGATTATAGAGCTAAAGACCAAATAGGCATCTTGTCTTGAAACAATAGAAAAAACTAAACGCTCAAAAATTCACTAACCAAGAGACTATGATTTTCTTAAGGAAGGAGGTACCGTGTAATTTTTTTAAGTTTATAATCTACGATAAAAAAACAAAAGCAGTTTTTTTTATATTTCTGCAAGTATGAGTTTTTCACATTTATTTATGTGCTACTTATATTTACTAAGTAATCCCTGTTATTTGTCTTGATAAATTGCTTGCCACAAGTCTATAGCTTGCTTATCTCACATCCTAACAGGGATGGTGGCGGCGTCAAAGGGACAATTAGTCAGACCTTATTTAGGTATCGGTATCACGTTGATGAGCTTAGTTTACCGACAATTACATAGTTAACCTGCGGTGATTAATGGTATAGAGCGCTAGATTAATACCTATTGATTCTCTCGTGAGTAAAGCCCTCTATTTCGTTAAATTGCGTTTCATTTCAAGAATGTGAAGCTCGATAATATTTTTTTATTATCTTGGAGCCTGTTTTAAGAAACTGCTTTTTCTAGAAAAACTATAATTTTGACTGCGCTGATAGTTTGTAGTTTATATTGGCTAAAAACATAATAACGTGAATAAGGTACAAATTAATTGATATACAAGTAGATTACTGTATTTTCAAAATAAATTAAAAACAAAAGATACCTATAAATTTAGAGCTTTTACTATTTCAATAAGGATTCAAGCTTTACAAGTTTCCAAAAATTAAAAACACTTATCGGGTGTGGTTTTCTTTAACGATCCAAAACAAAAAATACTAATTGGATAATAAGCTATTACCTACTATTTCCCTCCGTTTATTTCTCGTACCTTTTTTCAAAATTAAGTCCCTTTTAATATTTATTTTCAGATTTCTTCGACAGTTTCCGTGGGTAGTACAGGCCGGTTCAAAAATGTTTTCTTGCATTTAAATGGTAACAGTCGATAATTTAAATTTTATTTGCGAGGCGAATGTTTTACTAATTTAAGCAATTAACTCAAAACATCCAAATCATGAAATATACTCGAAAATTTTTAAAATTTTATATTAAAAATGTTAAATCTCATCGTAATAAATTACAAAATTAAATCATCCTTCCAATTGCAATATTTTATTTCACCGTAAAGTAATTTGATTGGGTTCAAGGTATTTTTGAAATTAAAGAGCTTATTATTTATTTATCAATGCATTTTAAGTTATAAATTGTTGTTAAATACTATTTAATTGTGCGTAGCGCCATCAATTTCTAGGTTTCCAAACATTGTAATAAATTGCGCTCATTACATTATTTAATTTAATAAATTAGTAACCATTTGATTGGAATTTACATTCGTTTCGTTTATTTTTAATTTAATCGTTGGGAAGGATCGATAGAAACCGCAATTATTTTGTAATAACTTGCCGGAAGCTGTGTCTGCGGGTAGACAACATTCGCACGCGCGTTGTGGTCGGCGCCTGGCGCGTGACGCGACGCACTGGCTCTACCCGCAAAATGATTTCAACATTCATCTGTAGCCTTCACTGCTTCATATCAGACAGACCAAAATCAAAACAATGGATAGACCCGGATTATTTTGTAACGTCTCGAAGCGATGGTAGAGCAAAAAAACATACACCAATTAGGACATTTTTAGTTAGATTTTAATTTTACATGATTGAGCTCTTCATTTGGGGAACGTACTAACACAGGTACTAATGTATCATGAGGTAGCCTTATTTTAAAAGGATGCCAACGATTTCATTTTTACCCTGTAGAATAAATTAATGAATAAAAGTTTTGTACTAGTAGGTATTTTAACGCCAGAATACTTACGCAGACTGAAGAAAAAAAAGGTCGATCTAAGGCAATATTTAGAATATATCTATCTAATAATTCATCTTTAATCCAAAGATTCAAAGGATATATTTTACGATTATACTTTATGCACATACTTTTCCAACCGATTGGGCGATAGAGTAATTTTTCACAGAAGCCTGGACGTGTATTGTAAAAAAGATTTAATTGCATACCACGGGCGGCACCATGATTCTTATCGCGCTACGCTACTTATTGAATCGGCCGGGTGCGTTCCGTTGATGCGGCGGTTCTCAAAGTACGGGAATACCTAGATACCATTCTGGTTGTTTCTCACTTTTAGCTTAATGATCCTACTAGGTATTCATAAGTATAACTTAGTTTACTTGCTATTTCGTACTAGAAGTCTAAAAAACCATCTGAAAATCTAATATACAAAGCAAAGGAGAAAAACCATTATTTTGATAAAACTCTGTAAAATGTTCAAAGCTTTAACTAAGAGGATAATAAAAATTAATTAAATTAGTATTTCTAAATTAATACATAATACATAGGTACCTCGCTGTATTGGCAAAATGAGTAATCAACCAAACTTATCCAACCGATCGCTGCCACATGGACTACTATTTATCTAAAAGATCAACATTGAAAAAATACTTAACTCCTAGTAATTTTTGACAAATTCATTCTTCCCTCGATGCCCTCGCCGGAAGATTGAGAACGCGTGCCCCTTCAGAGCATAAATCAGCCGGTTGTATTTCTTCCGAGAATGGCTCTTTTTATTGCACACTTATTGGCCTCTTGCGATTGCTAATGTGTTAAAGAGCCACACAATAGTGTGTTTACACGATTTCCATTTAATTGTTATTTGTTTTGGTAGAGCCCCTAAACCTTAATTGTTTGAAAATAGAGGATTTCCTACAATTATTATTATTGCGATTAATTTACTTGCCCTACATAAGTATAAAAATGTAAGTATAATAAAGCTTATTAAAGCTAATAACATATTTACATTCTTATTTATGATTCATTTAACATCTTTCAGAATTAAGTTTGTATTTTTTTTTCTAATTTATATAATACTTACTTGTTTCCAAATAAGATAATATTTTTTTCATCAAAAAAGTTTGACATTAAACAAAAATATATATCTAATCTGTTCTCCGCCGCGAGTGAGGAGAATCCTCGTAACAAGTGCTTAATTTATTCCTCTAAATAGAATCGTTATGTTAGACCGCACCGCGTGTATCATTTCATAACGTTTACGTTACCGTATTTATCGGCCCAGTTCCGGGAGAGCTATTCTTTTGTTTACCTATACGGCACTAGGAGTCCGGGCACTGATGCACGCCAACTGTCCGAATGCGTAACCATCTCGTTAAAGCTTGGAGTAATCATTTAACCCGTTCGTCGGCCACGTTAAATATTATGTGAACTTTTATCTTCTTTTAAATGTATAATTTTAGCATCGCATTGACATTGATTGACGCCGAACTTTTCATGGCCTGTAATTTTAATAAGGGTATTTTAATAATATAATTTTAAGACAGACTAGTATCTTGGGCTGCACTGTAAAGATCTGAAACAGTTCAGTCTCTGTTTCAGTCGACTTGTAATCATGTCTTATGTCCAAAATTGATAAAGTTTATTGGATGCGATAGTAGGTACGAGTTGGTATAATTAGTTTTCATATACATTACATTATTTATGTACCTAAGTAGGCACTATATTGTGAGTGCTTATGCTCGTATCTCTCTCACTTGAGATGAAAAAAAAATTAATGAAAAGAAGGAAAAGCCGAGTAAGTACGAGATGTATCATACAGAAATGTAATTATTAAATACTCAGTTGTATATTGTACGCCATTAAAGTAAAAGTTCTCATAAAACCATTCCAATACCATTATATTTACCTAGCTTGACCACAAGAGTTGTACCACTCTTGTATTTAGCGCGCCTCTGTAATTTATGCGAATGTAACGTCAAATGACATGAAATAAAAACTCTAGAAAAGACAGGCTGAAGCGGCATAGTCTAGTGGTGAAGCTAATAACGGGTCTATTGGATATCCTACACGCTTGTTTCCATTTCGCCACCCGGACCAATTTTGCCATTTTGCCTGTCCTTTAGCAGTACGCCAGATTCAGAATTCGGCGTGTGTAGGTCAGTAGTTCATCCGACACGTGATATCGCTGACACTAATTTGCCGGTGAGGCCGTGACTGCAGGACTGCACTGGCTGCATATTGAGTTAGCGACAAATTCGTTAGCAAGTAATTAAACGGGGACTGGCCTGCTGCAGTGAGAATTTTACATCTCGATTTTCAGTGGTAATAGCAGATGAATTTGCTTCTTGATACCCAACGAATAGATTTTTAACTTGGTTGCTTACTTTTTTACAAAAGATATTATGTTACTTGTCATTATAGTTTAACCTTAACGGATTAAAAAATATAGTTTACCTATAGGTACCTACTGATAATTTCATTATGTGATTACAAAATATCCCCATCCATTTTAGATTTTTTGGAAACTTTTTCTCTTAAGAAGCTTCCTCGAACATCAGCTAGCCAGGCCAGCCGTCTCTAGTTTCGTGCTTAACACCTGTGCTATCGCGGATTAATGCTGGGTTGCACCATCTTACTTTAACTTTAACAAAACTCAAAATCTGACAAATTCTATACAGAAAACACCGGTTATCGTCATAGTTACCGTTAAAGTTAGGTGGTGCAACTGAGCCTTAGTGATTCATAATCATAATATACCTCCATAGTGAATTAAGCTAATTTGCTTTACATTAAGTTCTTGGTAATTCTGTCTGTGACAATCTGAAGGTCAATAGGCTATAACATTTTCTCGAGCATTTCTATAAATACGTTCTTAAAATTGGTACAAAACAGGAAAAATGTACGTTTGGTTCTGTAACAAGTAAACGCCCTAGTCTATAGTCACCTTAAGCAAACACTTTAATTATTATCCAATTATTGTTAATTAATTAGTGTTAAGGAGACGCGTAAGTACAACACAACCCAATCCTATGCCAATACATACATACGTCAGCAATCTATTGGCTATAGTTCGTATAATCACTTGTTGTGGGTAATCAGCCGTTTGATTTGCAAAGGCAAACGCTGCACATGCAACTTAATTAAGTTCTAATGAGCACCTATAATCAAAACTCGGTGCAGTCCTTTTGAAGTCGACGCATGTGAACTAATAAGCTGTAATCCCTATTATTCTCGATTTGGATGAGCTCACTCATCCGTGGGACAAGCACGTCGAGTTGAAACAGCCTGAATCAGGCTGTGATGTGGCGGTGTTGTTTGACAGACGCAGGCACAAAGGAGCTTTGTTTACTTCCCGATTGATTACGACAAGCGCACTTGACCCATTATGCGGCGCCGGCCGGCGACACTTGTACGACATGTAAAGCGGACGTTTGTGCGGCCGTTCAGTTTACCGTTTATAACGTTTGTAAGTACGCGTCTTTTGTACGCGTCTAGCTGACAACATTTGAATTAACTGTATTTTTTACTTTGCGAGCGTACTACATACATACAGCTAACAATAGTAAATAAATAACTAAAAAATGTACCTACTCAGGAAATATTATTTCCCAAACTCATCTTTAAAAGCTCTTCATCCTAACCATGCAAAACAGATTTTATATTTCTGGAGGTTTATTTTTTTGCCATAAAGTTAAGAGGATTTGATCATTTGACTCTATGGGAAAATGTTATTGGATTCAATTCAGATTCAATATTATGGTGTCAGTCAATTACTCCAAAAAAATATTAGTTTTCAGTAAATTCTAATAAAAATACCTACATTTTAGCATTTCGGCTTTATAGGCCAGTAGAATTAAACATAAAAATGAATTAAATCGGAAATAATTCCTACTCAAGATTTTAGTGCTTTAATGGCTTCATTAGTTGCCCAAAAAGACTCTCCTAGGTTTTCGACTTCGACGGAGTTGTGCTTAAGTGGTGGGGGCCCCCAAAAGGGGCGCTTTTTCGGTTTTCCGGTTATACCGCGTAAAGGACTTGCCCTATCGAAAAGCGGTCTTCCTGACGGTTGAAGGGCATTTAATCCTACATTAAATAAGACCAAATTCATATGTTTTGAACAAACCGTTCTCGTGCAAATGTTCGGCAAAGTAGAAAATATGTGTATAATTAATGACCCTCTCCACGTCCAATGGCTCGTTACCCGCAGGCTTCCAAGTCTTGCAAAGGAGCGCCTCAACCAGTGTAACCTTATCAAGGCTTACGAGCTGGATGCGCCTATCCTTGTTCGTCCCAGCCGTGTCTTAACTGCAGTTGCTGCACCTCTTCCTGGCACTCACCTGAACGACTCTGTGTTACCTACTGTGGCTGCCCCTCTTCCTTGTATCCTCCTGCATGACTACGTTGCCTAGCCGTATGCCTGGTCTAAGGTTCGACGCCAAAAATTAACAACAACAAGTTCATATTAAAACGCTGAAGAGTTTTTTGTTTGTTTGTTTGAACGCGCTAATCTCAAGAATTACTAGTTTGATTGAAATAATTATTTTTATGTTGAATAGCTCATAAATTGAGGAAGGCTATAGGATATATACAATTACTCTACGACTAATAGAGGCGAAGCAGTAAAGAAAAATGTTGCAAGCACGGAAAATAGTGTTTAAACTATTTTCACGCGTACGAAGTTGATTTTCTGGCGTCGAACCTTAGACCAGGCATGCCAGGCACCAATGCAATCGTACAGGAGGGTACAAGGAAGAGGGGCAGCCACATTAGGTAACACAGAGTCGTTCAGGAGAGTGTCAGGAAGAGGTGCAGCAACCACAGTTAAGGAACGGCTGGGACGAACAAGGATAAGCGAATACAACTCGTGAGCCTTGACAGGGATACGCTGGTTAAGGCGACCCTTTACAAGGCTTGGGAGCCTACGAGTGACGAGCTATTGGATGTGGAGAGGGTCATTAATTATACACATATTTTCTACTTTGCCGAACATTTGCACAAGAACGGTTTGTCCAAAACATATGAATTTGGTCTTATTTAATGCAGGATCAAATGCCCTTCAACCGTCAGGAAGACCATTTTTCGACAGGGTAAGTCCTTTACGAGGTATAACCAGAAAACCTAAAAAGCGCCCCTTTCGGGGGCCCCCACTACTTAAGCACAACTCCGTCGAAGTCGAAAACCTAGGAGAGTCTTAATGGGCAACCAATGAAGCCATTAAAGCAATAAAATCTTTTGTAGGAATTATTTCCGATTTAAAATCTGATTCGACTGGCCTATTACGTTTGACATTTACTCGTGATTCCGGCTTAGCAGTAAATTGTGGTGGACACAAACAGTTCTGCAAAGGGCCATCGGTGCGGTATCTGTGATTGGAGGCTCGGCATATCAGCGGTAATTACGTAAATGCGATTGCTGGCCGACTCTAATTGGCTCTCGCGTCCGCAGCGCCGATATGAGCTATACCCATAATTCTCTAAGGCTATACCTGACGTTTAGGACAACCAATTTTGCGACTTTAATTTAATTTGGTAGCTGGTTTGAACGCTAACTAAAATGGATCTCGAATGACGAGATAGCGAACCAATTGCTCGCGCCTAAATAGATATTATTGGATACGCCACCGATCTCAAACTTCACTCTGAAATATTATTTACATTTGAATCGTTCGCACCGATATGTTTTATAAAAAGCATTTTGGCTTTAGTAAATTATACCATCTGATTGACAATAAAAAATAAACATAAGTTTCAAAACAAACACAATTTCTTAAATTATACATAGGTAGGTATTACTTTTAGACCTTTTTAATAAGTAAGGCTCATTCTACAACGACTTTGAATGTGTAGGGCAAGTTTCCTTTTAAAAATATTAAGGGAGTCAATGCTTTTTAATAATACAAACAAAAGGCCATCGAAATGTTATTATATCGTATATAGTCTGGTCCGTGAGCACGTAGAATTTTGTCCAATGACCCCAAGCTACCCATCCTTATCGCTCGCGCGTGATTATGTTGCTATCGCGCTCGCACACTCACTGCGGGTGCCAGTCGCACAGTCGCGACAGCAATATAATTACGCGCGAGCGATAAGGATGGGTAGCTAGGGGTCATTGGACAAAATTCTACGTGCTCACGGACCGGGCTATACCTATTAACATGAACTATTATAGATCTAGCGCTTAACTCAGTCAGTGCCTCATGGAGTTACAATACTTCAGATTTCTTTCAGATTTGTATGCTCTGTCACGTCTTATAATTATGTCAATATCACCCCTCCCGTGCCGCTCTCTACCTCAGGAACTGAGTTAGCGCCAGGAGAGCTATTAAGACAGGTAGGTAGGTAACTGCTTGGGTGCGAAATGATCAGATAAAATACACTTAAAAATCAAACAAAAGGCCGCGAAAACGCATTTTTTATTCTATTAATTATGCAGCCAACTCGTAGGAACTTTTGTGATTTGTGCATCGTACTCGTATCGGGTAGGAAGCTACGAAAGTGTAACTTCGAGTCCAGAGGCCACCTAAGACCGGCCGCAGTCATCTGGCGTTGTTTATTGTTGCTGCTAGGTGCCGCCCGCGAGTATTGTGCGCCATCTACGATTGCTCTCCAAATAAACACATTTTACAGCTATTCTTGTGCGGTTTCATACGTGTTTAGTGGCAGTAATTCAGATCTTCGTTTGTTTACACACGGTCAGTTTGGATATCGCTTTCCGTGAGCATGTTTAAAAAAAACGAAAGGATAAAAGATTTTAATGAAAATCTTTTTGTAGGTATTGTTTATTTTATGTAACTAGGCACAAAATATCTTTAGTTCGTACTTATATCGGAATAACTTATTTTATTTATGGCACGTTTTACGTAATTAATGAAATTTTAAGTGCACCCGTTATGAAATTATTTCAAATCTAAAAGACGCGAAGTTGATATAACTTAATTAAACAACCCTATTCAATAATGTGGTACCTACTTTTTATACGGGTTGTCCCAAAAATTAGTGGCAAGCTCTGGGCTTCGGCTTGATATTACTTTTTGGGACACCCTGTATAAAAAGTAATTAGGTATACCCGTCGCCGCAGTGGCGGGGCAAGACCTAAATTTGATGTGGGCAAGACAGATTTCGCGAGGCCTTGTTCTGTGGCGACCTGAAGACGGATTTTATGAAATAATAAAAAAAACGGGTCAATGGTCTATTCATTGGCAGTTTCTGATTTCTTGATTCAGTAATTATTTTTAAAGGAATTTTGCGCCAAAGAATAATGTTTGTCACTTAAAACCGTGTTGTTGCTTAATTTTGTGTCTGATTATGGCTGAATTTGTTTGGAAGAAAAAAAAGTTTTATCTACATTGTTTAGCTATCAATAATTTATATTTAATAGTCAATGTTTCAAAATTTTTGATGCGCGAGGCCCCTTGTTCCGCGAGGCCGTAGGCGGTGGCCCACGTCGCCTACGCCTTACGCCGCCACTGCGTCGCCGATACTTTGCTTGCGAGTACAAAATAACAATTTCAGGTACTAACCTTGTACACGTGTTATAGAGCAACAGCCATGGAAGGGTTCCTGCACCACATGGCGCCGCAGTTCCTGCACCCAGCCCTGCAGAGCTTCGGCTGCGGCGCCTTCCGACCGATAGGGGGCGCCTTCCACCCCTTGTACCCTGGGAAAGCCTTTGCCCGCCATTTGGGGGAGCAGTACGCCCTTGGCCAAAGCGTTGGACAAGCGCTCAGGGTACGTAAAAAGAGTATAAGAGCTATAATAAGTGTGACAATAGTTAGATACAGTTAGCTTTCCAGAAAAGATGAGACCAGCGCGATTGGTGAATAAAGTTTTTGTTTCATCGGTTACAGACATTTTTTGAGATGTTTGTCAAAATATTTGTACAAATATCATTGGAAAGTTGGTATTCTTCTCAAATTAATATGACTTTCATACGCGTTTTATTTTTTTGAACGTTTTTTGCAAAGACAGCGCACATAATGTAGGTATGAAAGCTTCGTTGAAGAGTAGGTACCTACCTACCTATTCATCTACAATGTATCGCAATAGAACCTTAAAACATAACTTTTGAACTCGGAACTAAATAACTTAAACACAGTTAAAGTTAAACTATGTATTGTAAAAAAAATATTGGTTCCGTGCTAAGCAATTTTTGTGCATCTTCACAAACATGTTGAAAATTGCACTGAAAAAATTAAAAAATTGCCATGTAAGATGACGTATTAACGAATAGTTTTGTTTTTCGTAATAATTTTTTCGAATAATATTTTATCAACCAGCGCTAATATCGGATCAAAGGGGAGAGTCGCCCTAGCACTGGATATTAAGCGATGATGCAATGATGCAAGCGATGTGGCGTTGGGAGATTTTAATATTAATCGAGGACCGGGCGAGGGTTGAGTCGCTCTTGCGAGCGAATGGATGAAAGTGATTGTAACTTTATAACATTCACTACATACGACACTATACTCGTATATTACATATCTGTGTTTACTATCTATACCTGTATCTGAAAACTATTTGTGCTACTACACACTACTATGTTGTCCCAGTAGACATCTCCAATTCGATATCGATTCGAGATCGTGACAGCTTCGCTACATCCTCGAGTAAAAAGAAGATTTGATCGTGAAAACTAAGATTTCATCGACTTAATTTGAAAATAATAGGTCAACATTGCGCCAGTGTACCTTTATGGCGTGTATGCCACGAGCTCTCGATAGTTTGAATGTGGTAAATTCAATCACGGATTTCAATATCCCACTGACGTTCGAAGGCACCCCCAATACCGTTGCGTTGACATGTCTTTGCTTTGAAAAGCAAAGGCGACTCGCTAAGATTGGATTGTTCCGTCCAGGCATTGCTGGGCGTGGGCCTTGCTTGCTCGTTAGGGAACAGAACGTGAACATGTCGTGATTAGACAGGCTTGGCTGTCCGTTTCATAACATATGCGGGAATGCTACTGTGTTTTCTATAAACATAACCTTCCTTAGACCAGCATCTTAAATTTTTTTTTGTCTGTACCTATACAATGTACAGAAATTAATACGATTAGAAATCTTGACTCGTTACTGTGCTGTCTGTTCAACATCGCCATTAATATCGAAATATTTTTGCGAAATTAATTCACGCATCACTCGCAAACTATTTCCATACAAATATCTAGTCCAGAATGAAAATGTGGTGGTCACAGAGCGTCCGCGACGAGAGCAGCACGCCGCCGCTGTACCGGCACGCGTACGCCGCGCGCGACGACACCAGCTCGCCCGGCTCCGCCGCGTCCGCCTCGCCGCGGCCCTGCAAGGACGACGAGCCCGTACCGCCGCCCACCTGCACCGACTCGCACGACTTCTTCTCGGGTCAGTAACCAGCGGCTACAGTCACTAGCCCGCGACACCAGGTCGCCCGGCTCGGCCGCGTCCGCCTCGCCGCGGCCCTGCAAGGACGACGAGCCCGCCGCGCCGCCCACCTGTGCCTGGTGCTTCGCTCAACTTTATCAACTTTCGCAATTTTTTTTTGTTTTTATGTTTAGCACGCGATTGTGTTTAGCAATTTAAAGTTTTGGTTAACCCATTTTTAATTACTGTCTTGAACAGCTTTCGACACGACAATTTTGGCCATTTAAAGCGCCACCAACGGTGGTCAGCCTGTCTCACAAGTATCGCTTGCAGCGGACGGCGAGCGCAAGTCGTCGTGCGGCGTGTGCGGCGCGCGGCTGGGCCCGGGCGTGGCGCAGGCGCACTTTCTGCAGGAGCTGCAGCACCTGTACAGCCTGAGCGCGCTGCCCCGCGACGCTGCTGCGCCGCCCGCGCACTCGCTGCACCACCAGGACGAGGACGCGCGGTGGGAGGTGAGACCAGCCTCACCATTTTTCGCAATCCTTCATGTTGTACTTACTTAATTAGGATACAATTAACTTTGATTTAACTAAGGTTTATTGGAGCCTAAATGAATCTAATTTCTATTTGACTCCCGAATCCCGTACGATTAACCGAATACAAATCATCTTTATGAATAATGGTTCTGATGTTAAAGATGATAAATCATATAGTTTAGTAACAGGGTCCTATTTTGTCCCCAACTAAAATAATTTCTCGAAACAATCAAAAACAGTGTTTTATCTAAACCTAGGTACCCTAATACCACATATAATAGACCTACCTACTTGTTTATTATCTATTACCTACGACATTAAGAGCAATCAGTAACATAACCACATATTAAAGTTAAGGTTCTCATCGATTAACAATACGCCGCTTCAGACATTTCAGCGCATCCGAGCGAACCGGCAGCGGCGGCTGAAGCTGCGCACGCGCAAGCGGCACCACACCGTCGAGAGCATGCTGGGCTACGACCTGGAAGAGGAGCGGCGCGAGGAGCGGCCGCGGGAGCCGCGCGCCTACGACGCAGAAGACGAGCCCGTGGACGTGGAGGGCGACTCGCTGGGCTGGCCCGACGCCGCCATCAGCGTGGACGGTGAGTCAAGCCTGCATGTCACTGTGATACACTTCTGCTGAGGAGCGACCGCGGGAGAATTGTATCCTAATTAAGGAAACTATCAAATTGGTTACATGAAGAAACTTCCTGCAACAACGGCGAGGATGTTGAAGAAACTGGTCTGAGGCTGCCACAACGATCAACATCTAGGTCCATCAGACTGCTAGGAGCTGCGTCAGCGTGGACGGTAAGTGAAGCCTGCATTGGCACTGTGAAGACAGTTTTGCTAAGGTCGAGCCCGTCGACCTGGAGGGCGACTTGCTGGACTGGCCCGACGCTGCCAATAGCGTGTACGTTGAGGGCCGAAGTGTAGTCACTATCAGATAGGATAAATGAAGAAAGTTCCAGCAATAACGCCGAGGACATCGAAGAAACTGGCCTGAGAATGCTACAGCGATTACGACGATGTAAAAAAAGAAATACTATCAAAACAAGTACCAAGGAACAAAAACAAATGAAAATACATAACAATATTCTAGCAAAGCCACTTACATATTTATGATGATAATAAAATAAACTTACCCTTTTCAGATAAGGAGCAGCGAGGTGACAAGTTGCACTTGAGCTACGCTGAAGACTTGGAGATATCGAGCACGAACGACACTATCCACTCACCCGAGCGTGTTAGGTATTTTTGCCTGTCAATCCTTCAAATTCATGTTTTGCAGTAGACCTTGATTTTAATCTTCATAGGTATGTTTGCTGTACAGCAGATCTGTCTACAGGATCGAGACGCCGAAGCCGCTTTCGCTGGAGTGCACGCCCAAATCGGACGTGTCCGAGCGTCCGGCCGAGGTGTCCACTTCGGACGCGTGGGCGGCGGCGGGCGCCCCGCCGGACGGCTGGCAGCTGGCGCCGGAGTCCTACGTGCGCCACAAGCTGGACGGCGAGAACCTGCCTTCTTCCACGGACTCGCGGAACTAAACGACTTGATGCTAGAGAGCTGCTAAGGGTACATGATGACACAACCATGCCATGACCGGTCAAAATCTAGGGTGTATCCCACTTTATCCATGGATATGTTACTTTACCGACTTGCCATTTTTATTCAAACCACTATTCTCCGCTTACAGGCATACGGGTTGTCTAGAAGAGATGGCTTCTTAGCGATGCGATAATACCGCCTAAACTGAAAATGAATTTTGGTGGTGTGCAATGTGCAGTATTGCTGTTATGTTTATTTGTTTCTCAAAAAGTGTTCCTGTTTTACACTGTGTTGCCTACATCACCTTGTGTGAAGCCATTTTTTTGTGAATTTGACCAGAGGATATATTTTCCTAGTAGGTACCTACTTAAGCATTAGAAATAACTTGTACCTACTTCACCTTATGGCATGTTTTTTTTTATGTGACAGACGAAACAGAATGTCACGTAGGTACCCAAAATGCAGACTGAAATCAGCAATGCTTTGGGAATGAAAAGCATAACTACATAATAGGCAACAGCCTCAAAACAAGAACTTATATTGTATCGGCGCACATTTTTTTCATTGTAAGTCGTACCTACTTCAAATACGAGTATCTACTGAAGTCGCAAACAGTAGTCTGTATAATAGTAATAACAATTAGTTATAAACTTTGACCTTTAATTGGACCATTCTTGGAAAAGTTGAAATTTTCTCATTCGATTAACACATACATTCATTTACAAAGCCTTTTGTTTTACATTTTGTTAATTATTTTAAAAAATGTGTTTGGTTGACTTGTATAAAACGATTTTACTATTGAAGGTTTTTTAGGTATTAAAAGTTTTATAATTTGTAGTAAATTTTAATAGATTGTAAAGGTATTGGGATGTAAGTAGTCTGAAAACACTTGCTACCTTCATGTAAATAGGTAATTGTCTTTCAGTCATGATATTTACGTATGATTGTTAAATAAGGTAGGTACTTCAACTACACTCGTGAGCAAAAATATGGAATCACTTACATGAAGTTGTTTTCACGCAATCTTGTGTACTAACGAATTTGTTAGTAACAAAAAAAGTAGCACCATTTTAAAGATTAAACTTTTATCTTTAAATTGATACCAAATTCATTTAAATCACATCAGTATTTAAAAAGATATCCCGGCTGATGTGAAGAAGTAACGAAAAAGACATGTATCAACTGTTTAATACGTCGCGAGTTGTGGCCTATTTACCCCCTACAAAAGCACGCGTTTTCGGATTTTTGCTTTCACACGTTGATTCATACACATCTCCGCTTCTTTTGACACTACCTGGGATTCTACACCTTCAGAAGCAGCACAAATCGTTGCACTATTGCAAGAAGAGCTCAGCCAGCGGACTGTCGCACGTCAGCGCCACATAAGCCAGTCCTGGGTTTCGAAAGTTTTAAGACGCTTTCGGGAGACTGGTGGCTTTATCTCAAGACCAAGTTCTGAACAGCGCCGGTGCACCTCGCAGAGGGAAGACCGTTTTTTCATGTCAACCTCTCTGTGAAATCGTCATTTGACTGGAATCGACGTCCAGTAAGAGCTCAGAAATGTTCGTAGGATAGTTGTTAGCGAGTGGACAGTTCGTCTAAGATATAAGCAATAGAATTTGACTCCAAAAAGGCCTGCCACAGGCTTGAAACTGACGGCAGGTCACCGATAAGCACGCTTTCAATTTGCTCGTACACATCTCGATGGGAAGGCGAGTAATGGAGGCGAGTTCTGTTCTCCGATGAATGCAAACTGTGTTTGCAGTGCAGCAGTCGAAGAGGTCGGGCTTATAGGCGGTCTGGGGAGCGATTTGTGCAGTGCTGGTTCGTTGAAACAGTGGCTTATGGGGGTGGCTTGCTCGACTTCCCATCGAGATGTGTACGAGCAAATTGAAAGCGTGCTTATCGGTGACCTGCTGTCAGTTTCGAGCCTGTGGCAGGCCTTTTTGGAGTCAAATTCTATTGCTTATATCTTAGACAAACTATCCACTCGCTAACAGCTATCCTACGAACATTTCTGAGCTCTTGCTGGACGTCGATTCCAGTCAAATGACGATTTCATAGAGTGGTTGACATGAAAAAACGGTCTTTCCTCTGCGATGTGCATCGGTTCTGTTCAGAACTTGGTCTCGAGATAAAGCCACCAGTCTCCCAAAAGCGTCTTAAAACTTTCGAAACCCAGGACTGGCTTATGTGGCGCTGACGTGCGACAGCCCGCTGGCTGAGCCCTTCTTGCAATAGTGCAACGATTTGTGCTGCTTCTGAAGGTGTAGAATCCCAGGTAAAGTGTCAAAAGAAGCGGAGATGTGTATGAATCAACGTGTGAAAGCAAAAATCCGAAAACGCGTGCTTTTATAGGGGGTAAATAGGCCGCAACTCGCAACGTATCAAACAGTTGATACATGTCTTTTTCGTTACTTCTTCACATCAGCCGGGATATCTTTTTAAATACTGATGTGATTTAAATGAATTTGGTATCAATTTAAACATAAAAGTTTAATCTTTAAAATGGTGCCACTTTTTTTGTTACTAACAAATTCGTTAGTACACAAGATCGCGTGGAAACAACTTCATGTAAGTGATTCCATACTTTTGCTCGCGAGTGTATAACCAAATAAATGTTTAGGAATAAATCAACTAACAATTTTAGGTATAAATTAACTTGTTAGTTGTTAATTAACATTAACCTAATTATTATAATCTCAATATCTGTACCTAATTAAGTAATATTATATTCTTGCCTTTTATTGTTGATGTTTAAACTTTATGTAAATAATAAAATCTGATACTTATTTTATTCGATGTTAATTAATAACAATTAATTGTAATATAATGTGTCTAATGAATCATTTTAAAACTCATACAGATTTAGTAAAATAGCATATCTACCTACGTATAGATTAAATATAATGTGCATGCATGTCATAAACCATCGTAACAACGTTCGTAAATCATCAGTAGCACCTATTCCTAGCTTTGCGCGATTAGAAAAATTTGAATCATTTTTCAATATAAATGAAATATCGACATAATGTAGAAAAACTTTATTTAAGAACATCATGCAACAAACGACGCTTATCAAAATTTTATTTAGACGTAATAACTGCACATGCATTAGACAAAAATCGCACATTTTTTCGACAAAAATAAGTGACGGCAAACCGGACATTTTACAGAAAAAAACAAACAGGTTCTTTATACATAGCGATTAATAACCTACGGGAAAGAAGTCTACAATCATGCTAGACTACGTTTCCTTACCAAAGCTAAGTAAGTAAGTAAAACAGTACATATAAAAATATGGCGACGCTAGCGCTGGAAACCGCGACTCGGACCAGTGTGTGTACCAGATTACATTCATACATTACTATCACAGATTTTTGTCGATGCTACCATTTTAACGAGACAATGTTCCCACAAGGCTCACAGTTAACGACATCCTTTTAATCACATAAAAGCAACCTTAAAGTATGAGGTAACAACACCTTTTGGCTCTCCTTCAGCTTTTAATCTTTTTGTAATCGGACATTTTGGAAGACCGGTTGTATTTACTAAGTACCAAGAATATAAATTTTCTGTTGTTTGTTCGACAGATACGCTTACAGCGAATGGAATGGAAAGACACTGTTCGAAATGTAATTTTGAGAGAACGACTTTTACTCAAGTTGGATCAGATAAACGTCTAAAGAGATATTAGTAAAAAGGTAAAAGAATTCAAATTCTCTTTTCAGGGCACTTGTAGACGTCTCTATATAACTTGCCCTACCACCAGTTCGGAACAACATTACTACTGGGGCTGAGAATGGTGGAAGAATCTCAGTCACCTTTGTCAGTCTTTGTAAAATTCATGCACTCTTGTCATTTAAATTTTGTAAGTAATTTAGAGTAAGCAGCGAACTATTCGCCTTTGGGAACAAAACCTCACTCAGGAGATACAATAATTTAAAATCATCATCATAAGTGGTGAGAGGGGACACAATGGTCTCATATATTTTTAGCAATCGCAATCGCTTCTCTCACCTATTGATATATAACTTCGCAGTTCTTCAAAATTAATTTCATGTCAAAAGGAAGTATAAAATAAATCTGATTTGTTGATGGCCGGATTGTGCCGGAGCACACAGCCTAAAGACAACAGGCTACCTCAACACAGTCAAGGCATTGAGGATTCGCGGTAAAAATTTAGTCTTTTTGACCCATGACTACCTCTAGCCCCAAACTAGTGGGATCAATTTGACCATGCAAAGATACAACAACGATTCCATCGTAACAATTGCGTAGAAACATCATGATCATGTTTAAAATTCAAAATACACAAACTCCTGAATTTTCAGTATTAAACTATTGTTTCAATTCTGTCTGCCACTGACTCGAGAAAATAATAGATAACTGTCTATTCCATTTCAGTATGTCCCTTCTAAAGGGCTTGTACGCACTGACCTCCTTTGACACAGCGCTGGACTAGCTTTCAAAGCGAGCTCGGTCAACATGATCGGCATCGTAGCTCGAGGCGCCGGGATATCGCAAACAGCTAGTGAGGTTTCAATTGACCCGTGAATTCCGTCCTGTCATTTAAGAATGTGTGCGGGCCTTGACACGTTCCAAATAAAGAACAGTGACTACGAACCGGTGTGTGCTGCTTTGGTTTTGCATTGTGTCCAACGTCTTGCAGTATGGTCAGCGGTCACATACGCGAATAGTCGAGTTGTGGGGTTTCATCGAGTCAGTAAGGGCTGGGGCTACTGCGGGGGGTCGCCGAGGTTCAGCTTAAACGTGGAGTGGCGGTAGGTCTCGTCGGCCGTCGACGCGGACGCGCGCAGCGTCGACTGGTCCACTTCGTTGGATCGGTACTCCTGCACCACCTAGAGATGTTTACCTACATTAATATTTCGCACATTTTCCCGATCAAGTCACCAACTGAGGGCTATCGTTTTAGCGCTCACCAGTTAGCGCCACTGTAGAGTAAGGTCCTGTCACTTGCTAGTAGCGAAGACAGTGGCACCAACTGGTGAGCGCTAAAGTGGTAGGAGGACTATCGCATTTGCACTCATCAAGATGGCGCCACTGTAGAGTAAGGTCCTGTCAATCGCCAGGGGTGCCAACTGTTAAGTATAAAAACGATAGCCCTCATTCGATCATAAGACAAAGGATTCATGATATTGTAAGAAGTCGTTGCATAAATAGGTACGTAACGAAAAAGTTTGAGAATTCACTTTACTTGAAGTACCTATATCTAAAAAAAGCAAGTTGGACCAAATTGTGACCGACAGTTTCACAGTCAGTCAGGGTGTAACACCTTTATCTACCCCATGAGATTTCTTAGTATCCCCAATACCCCAGGCACAATGTTAGTAAAAGCACATAATAAACTACCTACTCTCACTGGCATAAAAAGCTGTTATTTTAGTACCTACATAAAATCATAACTCACCCTACGTATGTGTTCTTCCCGAGCCGCGAGCTCCTTCGACAGCTCCTCCTTCCTCCGCTCGAGCTCCGGCTCGTAGTTGCCCTCCTTGATGCACTTCTCAATCTGCTCATACTCGCGGTACAGGCTGGCGTACTCGGCCAGGCTCTGCTTGGCCTCCTGGCTGCCGGCGCGGCCCTTGGAGGTGGCCCCGTCCTGGTCCTCGCGGTGGGTTTGTAAGCTGCTTAAAACATTAAACGGATTTTGAGAATAGGGTATTTTTATGGGATTTTGGGATCCAAATGTTAACGATATTGTTTTTCAATTTCATTTAAGATTTTGTGTCGCATTTTTTGTTCACCCGCACAACAAAATTAAACCTCTACAGGATGTTAGGTAAATTGATATCTTCATTTTAATTATTTAAATTTTCATACAAATCGGAGTTTATAAAAAATATTTTGTATGAAAATTAAAAAAATAATGATATCAAATTTCTGACTTCACCATACCATTTATATGCCCATGTTAGCATGGGCTAGTGTCGGCTCATATACCCATTTACCTAACACCCTGTATAAACAACAGGCTCAGGTAAGCAGTCCGTCCAAATGGCATCAATTTTGATGTTAAATTCTAATCATTTTTATCGCTATAGATATAAATTGTCACTACCATTTAGGGTTCCACAAGTTAATTAAATGGCTGTTTGGCATTAAAAATTCATTTTCATACAATTCATAATTTAAATCGAGATTTAATTAAAACTTATTTTTTAGGTATACAAAACATCTTCATAAATATAAACAGAAAACAGATGTTCATGTCTACAAATGTTTGAATTGTGTGGGTATCGAACCCGCGACCTCTGGCATAATAACAGAGTTCTCAACCGATGCGCCAAAATTGTCGAATAACAGACTGGCAGTACATACGCTATAGTTTCAACAGGATTTTATGCCACATTAATTTTTTTTTTTTTTGCAAAAAATAGGTTTTATGTGGTACTAGACTAGAACCCATGAGCTTTCACTTGCCAGATAATAATGACTGTTCTAAACAGCAGCAAATTGTTTTTTTTTTTTTTTTTTTTATGTGATAGGAGGCAAACGAGCAAACGGATCACCTGATGGTAAGTGATTACCGTCGCCCATAGACACCCGCAGACCCAGGGGCGTTATAGGTGCGTTGCCGGCCTTTAAGGTAAAGATACGCTCTCCTCTTGAAAGCTTGCAGGTCGTATCCGTCCGGAAACACCGCAGACGACAGTCCATTCCACAGTTTGGTTGTACGGGGCAGAAAGTTTATAAAAATAAGTTAATAGCAAACCTTTTCCTTATTAATGTTTTTAGTTAATTTATTTATTGAAACACATGACAAATTACAATTTTCAATAAAGATAGTACAAAAATACGAAAGCAAGGTAGGTAGGTCAGTACAGTATCCAAAATTCTTCAACTTTCAAGGTAGACTGTACAGTAGGTACACCACGGACATACTACATTTAAAAATAATTATTTTCTGTCATTAACGAAATCATACTATTGCCAAAATATCTTATTTCTTATTATTAGACCCTGAAAACACGGTTTATAATACTATGTTATGGATCTATATAAAATAAATTTCGTCCATATTACATGTGGCAGTCGTGGCCGAGTGGTTAAGGCGTCTGACTAGAAATCAGATTCCCTCTGGGAGCGTAGGTTCGAGTCCTACCGACTGCGAAGTGGTTACGTTTTTGTTTTTGTCAATATTTAATGTAATATTTTTTGTTTCCTTTTGAAAAATTGTTTTTTGTTAAATTCAACGAAACATGCCTTTTACGTGCTTTCACGTTTTCTTTGACTAAAAGGCTCAGGACTTTTCGTTTATTCAATTACTTACATAATATTTACAAATTAATTATAAAGAAACAATATGCCTAAATTATTTACAAAAAATAAGCCACTCAAAAATGATGTCTGTTATTTTATTACTCGCAGTACAAGTTCTTTTTTTGTAGCAAACAGAATGTTATGAAGGAATATTAGTTATTTATTATGTATTTTTAATGAAAGCGCGTTATTTATAAATCAATTAAAATACTAACTAAATCAGTGATAACTAAATATCCCAAAAAATAGGCGCACTAAAAAGTAAAAAAAAAAGTTTCAATTTAGGTACAGTTCATCGAGTTGGAAACTGATAGCACAGTACTGATAGGTTGACCAACCTTCTTAAAAAGTAGTCTATGTTTTTTAGTTTGATTAAGATTGCGTTTTTGATAACTGTTGAGGGTATTTTACTGTCAGTGCATTCTTTAATAATGTTCCTTGATTTTGAGAAAGAGTTTAATTTCCGAAATTCTGCGTTAACAAACACAATTAATTAAGTTGAAAACTCTGCTTTATTGAAGTCGGTTAAAAACAAACTAACGTGACAAAAGCAACATTTGGAAAGCTCAGATAAAAAAAGTATCCTTACACACAGCTCCGCCGCGATACACATCTCTGCGTTTGCTTCCCCACAATGACAATATTTCGAGGTGGACACAGAGATGTATATTGAAATACACTGGTCATCACAAAAATCGGCCCACCTACGTTTTACAGAAAAACTCGTTTCTACTGACACAATCATGGTGTTATTTGTTAAACCCCAACAATATTGGTGTTATTTGAAAGCTCAATAAATATCCTTAAAGATAATTAACTTTTAAAAAAAATATAACCGACTTCAAATGCGTGAACACAAAAAAAACTAAAAATTAAAAAATTTTGATAATACCTATTCAACAAAAAAATAATCGTTCAAATTGGTTCATAATCGGCGGAGATATTGCGTATAAAAAAGTTCATCCCCAATTTTCCACCCTTGGGGGTGAAATATTTTCTTCAAATTCGCATGAAACCACCCTTTTCATAATACCTTTTCAACAAAAAAATTATCGTTCAAATTGGTTTATAATCGGCGGAGATATTGCGTATAAAAAAGTTCATCCCCAATTTTCCACCCATGGGGGTTGTTTTTTTTATTATTAAATTTAAATGGGACCACCCTTGAGGTATTACCTATACGCCGAAAAAAGATTTGTTCAAATCGGTTCATAATTGACGGAGTTATCGCGTAACAAACATAGAAAAAAAACATACGGGTCGAATTGAGAATCTCCTCCTTTTTTGAAGTCGGTTGAAAAACACATTTAATTTCTTAATAATCGATTAACATAAACGCGATATACAATAAATGTGACTTGAAAAAAGACCTCACTTTGGGCTCACCTCTACTGACACAATCATAGTACCCCAACAATATTGGTGTTATTTGAAAGCCCAATAAATATTATCCTTAAAGAAAAACACATTTAATCCCAACTAATATTATAAATGCGAAAGTAACTCTGTCTGTCTGTCTGTCTGTTACGCTTTCCCGCTTAAACCTCGCAACCGATTTTGATGAAATTTGGCATAGAGATAGTTTGAGTCCCGGGAAAGAACATAGGATAGTTTTTATTCCGGTTTTTGAAACAGGGACGCGCGCGATAAAGTTTTTCTGTGACAGACAAAATTCCACGCGGGCGAAGCCGCGGGCGGAATTTCTTAATAAACGATGAACATAAACGCGATATAGGTACAATAAATGTGACTTGAAAAAAGACCTCACTTTGGGCTCACCTCTGGGATCAATGAGGGTTTTCGCGAATGAAAGATCCGCTAGATGGCGGGACGTGGATGTGGGGTCTGACTGCTGCGTGATTAGTGGATTTTGACATATCTGTCAATGTCATGTCAAAAATAACCAATCATGCAGCATTTGCAGCATGCAGCTGGCGGATTTTTCATTCGCGAAAACCCTCATTAGATCAATTTTTATGGTTATAAAACCAAATAATGATCTCACGTGTCCTCTTTAACAGATGGATAGCGATTAATCCCAACTTAACAGTTTTGTAGCCATAAAAGTTGGCTCAAGCGTAACTACCTATTTTTTGAAGAAGTGACTCTGGATTCTTCTACAGACACATTGTTGGGGTAAAAACCTTTCCTTTATTGAAATGAAGTTTAGAACTAGGCGTTTAAATGGTGCCAATATTGGTGGGAAGTGGGGATGCATACGTTTGAAAGTGCTTGTCGCGGGAGGGTCGATTTTTGTGATGACCAGTGTAGTTTAGTAGCTGCCATTATTTCGCAACAAAGTCATGCTACCGGTATCAATTGACTAGGTACATGCCGGTGTAGAAGTAGGTAGTGTGGGCATGGTGGGTACCGGCAGACCGGCAGCCGCAGCATGAGTGTAAAAGTAGTAAGGGTGTTTTGTTAGCTGTTCCATGTCGGATTTAGGTACAAAACTAAAGCCTTGATCACACGTACCGAGTAAACGGGCGAGACAGTGCTCTCAGCCGAGTACTCGGTGTGTATGAACATTACGCCGAGTGCTCGGCGGAGTGCTCGAGTATGTGACTCGCTCACATTTTACTGTCTCGCCTGTTAACTCGGTACGTGTGATCAAGGCTTTACGCCGGTATCTATTCACAATGAGGTCTAAATTTGCTGCTTCACTTAAGCAAGCATCGTTTGTGAATACGGGCGTTAAATGTGTTGAAGTAATACGGGCCTTTTTAAGTAGTGAGCTTCTATTACCTATTCTACGTCGGACTTGTACGTGAAGTTAGCCGTTCTGTGTCGTACTTGTACGTCAAATTAGCCGTTCTTCGTCGGAATTACTTGTACGAAGACGTGTAGATATAATGCGAAGACACACAAAGATTAAAAGTAGTACGGGCCGGGCCTATGTCAGTAGTAAAGTGCTGTGTCATTAGTCGTTCTGTGTCAGACTTGTACGTGACATTAGACGTTTTGTGTCATACTTGTACGTCAAATTAGCCGTTCTTCATCGGACTTACTTGTACATAGACGTGTAGAAATAATGCGGGCGGCTGATGGCTCGCAGTACAGATAGGTAGGTATACAGGCTCAGCAGCCGGCTGTACGACATGTTGTACCGGTAGGACGGCAGCCGCAGTACAAAATTGTAGAAGTAGCGTTCGCTTGTTTTTAGCGGTTCCGTGTCGCATTTAGGTACAAGACACAAAGATGGAAAAGTAGTACGGGCCGAGCCTATGTCAGTAGTGAAGTGCTATGTCATTAGTCGTTCTGTGTCAGACTTGCACGTGACATTATCCGTACTGTGTCGTACTTGTACGTCAAATTAGCCGTTCTTCGTCGGACTTACTTGTACATAGACGTGTAGAAGTAGTGCGGGCGGCTGATGGCTCGCAAGAAGCGCGGCACCATGCCGTCTCCCTCGCGGTACAGGCTCAGCAGCCGGCTGTACGACATATATCGGTAGGACGGCAGCCGCAGCATGCGCCGGCCCAGCTTGATCACGTTTATTTCGCGGTTGTCCAGGGACGGTTGCTGGTAGAAAACACACCTTTTTTATACAAAAGCCAGTACAGACTTAAATAAATCCTACAAAACAAAAACATAGATCCTACGATAAGAAATTGAAAAGTTACAGCACTTACCATTACTGCACTTCTCGTCCCGTACGTTGGAACATGACCCAGGCCTATAAAACAACAATTTGATTAATGACACTAAGTAGAATTTTATTGTTGGTCCTCACATAAATTTTTAACATGCTGCTTAAAAAAATCCTGAAAAAAGAAAAGACAGACAAGCTTACCCATATGATGCGCAATAGTCAACGGTATTCCTGATAAAGGTTGTTGTATCTTCACTCCATTCAGGACCTGATCAAGAATAATATTGATTAGGTGCAACACATTGCAATGTTCAAATTTTAATGTGTGCAGTATGCTTAAGTAGTGCGAGTTTGCATCGTTAGCGAGTGCGTCAAAAAATCCATGAAGATATTATAAAGTAGTTCTTGAAAGTATCCGCTAGGGATACCGTACACTGTAGGTACTTATAATTATTATAATATTTAATGTATTTTTTTTACGCAGTCGCTTAACTAGCTTGATGACTTTGATGTAAACTCGCATGAAGCCTAATACTGGGGGCTTAGTGCGTGGTAACATAAAACGTCTACCGTAACCAAGTCGTTAATCTAGTGGAAGTAGTCCTAGTGGTAGGAAGTCAAATCAATTAACCTGTTGAATGTTGAGGCCGATGTTGTGCGACGGCGCCGTGCTCTTGCTGACCACGAAGGGAATGTTGGCGGTGTTGGCGTTTTCGTAGTAGTACCGAACACCGGCCTGCTTCATCTGCGACGCCACTGTGGGCAGCTCGTAGCGCCGGCTGCGGTATTTGACGCGCCGCGGCAGACGGTGGCTCTCCTGCAGGAACAACTTAGCGCCTAAGCTGAACATTGCTGCATGCACATCTCGATTGACACATCAAACCAGGGTGCAATTTAAGGCTACCGACAACGCCACTCTTGTAGCGGAGTTTTGGGCTGACACTGTGTAGGTTTGTTGTCGACACGACAAGAAGAAGTGTATAAGAAGAACGGTCATCTGTGACCCAGGCCCGACAGAAACGAGACATACCTCAGTTTTTTGTCATATCTTAATTAGTTAAATTATATATTTTTTATAATCGAAATCTATGTATAACACCAAAATATTACCCTATGTTTTTGGTCAGGCGTAGGAGATACTGCTGTATCTCCAGGTCACCTAGATACATTCCATAGCAGCTGTAATAGACATTTAGGTATAGCCTGACCAGGAACATAAAAACCCTCGCCATGTTGCGGAAAACTAATGGTACTAATTTCTTTTAATGGCAACAGTAACTGAAAACTTCATTGACATGTCACCTTGCATGTCAGTCTATTGCTGTCAAAGTGTAAACAAACTTTATTTTAAATGTGCGCAATTGGTTTTATGAATTAAATTGCTAAAATATTTTTATAGTCGTGAAAGAAAAGTGGTTCACAATGTGTTAAAGTATTTGTCGAAGAGAAATACTAAGGGTTCGAACAATATTTTCATTGAATAATGTTTCCGACAAAGGTTGTCAAATTGACTGACATGTTTATCGTATAGTACAGTCCACTATGAAAATTAGCTGTGGTTTGTTTATACTACCTATTTTAAAAATTTTGTCACTTTCTAAGTGTTGAATTTTATGGGATTGGGAAAGAAGTACCGAGTTTGAAGCGTTCATGAGCAGACATTGCAGTTGAATATTCAAGTTCTGAATTTGATTATTGATGAATAATAAAATAAATCTACTAGCTCGATTGATGGTTTCATTTAATTTATTTAAATCAGGTTACCTATAATAATATTTTTTCGTTAATTTATGAAAATATCAAATTAGCCCGTAATCCTGAATCCTGATACATAAAGTTAGCCTATTAATTTAACACAGGTACGACTGTACTCAGTGTTGCACTATCAAATGCAATTGAGGCGCCTCTATGCCAGGGTTTTTATGTTCCTGGTCAGGCTATATATACATTTACCAATTTTGGTGATAAATAGGCATTTTGTATTAGTTTTTGTATAACGCCTGACCAAAAACAAAGGGTAATATTTTGGTGTTATACATAGATTTCGAATATAAAAAATATATAATTTAACTAATTAAGACATGACAAAAAAACTGAGGTATGTCTCGTTTCTGTCGGGTCTGGGTTTTTTTTGTATGGGGCGTGACCGTTCTTCTTTAAGGGGGAAATTCTTACCTGGCTGGTCGTATTTAAGTTAAAATACAGTCAAGATCTAAATGAATCCATACTCAAGAGTTGCAAGTATTAGGAAATACAAAACAATACCTTTTTTGGTTCCGTAGGAATGGAATCACGTAACGGACCAGTCTTTTGATCTTCACTCCTTGGGGTTTCCCGTACCGCTGTGTGGTAAAAAATAAGCTTTTTATGGCAAATTTTCTTTCATCACTTAAATTCATGAAATATTTTTAGTTTTAGAAGCAGTTTTAATCTGATCGCTGAAAAAGTACATGTTTCTCCGAATCTTTTGTCTGCACATTTGCATTTGATTAGAATACAAATACGTCCATATGTATCCAGGCAACATAAAGTATGAAGAGCTAGTTCAGGCATAACAGTAGCATTTTGTGGTAGCACCCTCTAGCAGAATCCTTGTGCACTACGTTGTCAACTCGTTTAATTTTCACTAGCACACTCACACTGAGAAATATTTGACATTTAGGGGAAGCCCGGGCAGCACGAATAACTTAAGAAAAGTGGCAAAAAAACCACATAAATATGCAATTAACAACAGTCTATTGATTAATAATTTGTATCTTAGGTAATCATATTTGGAATTGTAAAGAATAAACTAAGAAACTTAAACAAATTCTACAATAAAAATGTCATTAAAAAAAAAGTTCCAATTATCCATTTTGCCCGACCCCCCTGGGCAAGAGGGATATGTACAGTAATAACTGCTTTAATCATTGCAATCACCACAAAAATAACTGCCTATGCCTGAATATAAGGTACAATCCTCGTGTGCCCACTTCTTGCATTGATTGCACTCTATCCAATCCTCGGTAGGTGGTTCAGTGTATTCTTCTGAGCACACAACATAAATATTTTATTTTCTCCATCTGATTTTTGTTTTTGGTCATTTTTCCTCTTGACAAGTCTTGTTTGGAAGTTCTTGTTTTCAGATGTGTGGTTTTGTTAGGGCCTGCTATTCAGTTATGGCTGTCTTTACCTATCCGTTTTGCCCATATCCGTCTTGCCCAGAGCACCAATATTTAAAAGTTGTGTACCCACCCGTTAAATTTCTACCGGTGAAAAAAAGCAACACACACAAATTAAACTTAATTTAACATGCAATCAACTAAACAGAGTCTATAAGTCAACACTTAATACGTAATACAAGAAATCAACACACATACCTTGCCAAAAATCGTAAGAAAACAGCCAAAAACTTTTGATTTCGAATTGACAAAAAGTTAACGCACGTATTGTTTTGGTGGAACTATCATAGCGTGGCTGTGTTGCTGTTTTACAGACCCGCAAACGTCCAGTAGCGCCATGTGTTATAGGTTTTTAGTAAAATCGATTATTCTTCTTACCAACATTATGCTTCTTGCCCGGGCTTCCGCTACTACGTAAAATGTGAACTCTACAGCCTTGTTATTAAGATTGAAATACAAAAGCTCGGTAAGCTATCGATCTGTAAAGAATTCACGCACCCTTCGTCTTACATTAACCAATCAGGAGATACCTAACACGTGACTGCCACGTGGTTTGGACACAACTGCGCATGTGCAGACAGCCACAGGTTGAAAATGCCTAAAAAGTACCAGGACCGCATGAAATATTAGAAGCTCTTTTGATTTAGCACCATCTAGCTGATAGCTTCCAAACTTCGTGATGGAGCGTACACGACTAAAAACGGGTCCATGTAGCTTGTGAATGTCAACGCACAACGAATGACATCAAAGTTTACAAGTCATCGATTAGATGGTGCTAGCTAAACCAGCGAAGAGTTCCTTGTATTTCATGCGTTCCTGGTACTTTTTGGTCATTTACCGCCACCTGTGGAAGGCTGCACATGCGCAATTTGACTGAGTTAGGTCCTGTGACTGTCCATTAATGTATTTAATATGGACCGGGCATATCTTTGAAATGGGTGCCCTCTCAGACGCATAACATTTTTCATCATAATTTAGTTTGGTATAACAGTATTTGCATAAAGTTTTTTCGAATAAACTTTGATATGCATAGTTTTCTAAATGCATAATGGTTTCATAGGCATAATAATAACTTTCTCTAATTTTCAATACCATAATTTAAATAATCATAAATGTAAAAAACATAATTTTTATATTCCTAAAGTTTGTTTTTAATAAAATACGATAAACATAATGTAATTATTTATAACATTTAAAGTCGTAAATATTGTCTATAAGAGCAACCAACATTGAACATTAAATAATTATGTATTTGTGATGTTGCGAACAATCCTCCTTCCACCTTTATACTCTTTCGGCCTATAGATTTGTAAAAACTAAATTCTCTGTGTCATTGTCATTTTTGTTCTTAATTTTTGACCTGTCTCTTAGAAAACTTAAGCTCGTGAAAATACATTCTGTTTGATCTCGAATCCCTCTTATCTTTTATAACGCACATATTATACAGTCCACATTTCTTTTACAACATTAACCCTAGAGTAGTCGCGCCTTTCCGTGAAACGTGAGTGCTCGCGTATGAGCATTTTGCCGCCCAAACTTAAAGTCCGGTTGTGTGTCAAATAACAGTTTAAAGATATGAAAATCAGTTAAAAATGATAGAATAAAGCATACACTATTAGAAAATAACGTTTATTAAAGATTTGTGGTTAAAATTTAAAGAAAAAAAAATATTTTGGAAATGCTAGGAAATATTTATAGAAATCTTAGAAACACTATTGTTTTTATCTACATACATCATCAAATAGTAAACTTACTAGCACACTTAAAGGTTTTCCTTACATATGACATGTGCTTCAACAAAACAGGCCTGTCACATGTGCATTTAATGTGCGTTGCACAGTAAATTTGCACAACTATTGCACCCTTGGCACATCATCTTCAGATTCTGCCGCTGATTGTTCTATAACAGTATTGTAATGACTATGTTTACTTTCCTTATAACTTTAGTAAACATTTTCCACTAAGCTTAGTGCACCAGCTTCTTCGAAATCCGACATCTTCCTTGTTTTTTAATTTTTTGTATTTTACGTGAATTTTACCGAAAACGACATGAAATAAATTAAGCACTAATAGTAATTATCAATGTTATGACGTCATTAATGTCAAAACAACATTATACGCAATGAAAACTAATAATCTTCCAACTACACTAAAAACCAGACACACAAATTTTACTTACGTCAGTAGTCGCGCAGTGAGCAATTTGCCGCAAAACGTGACATACGTTCAACAATCGTTCTCTATTGCGGTCACCTGCGCACTAAATGTCTTCTAATTTCTAATACATGGAGGTGAAGTATGGGGAGGCAGCTACTGAAACGCTTGACTTTAACAAACGCAACGTGTAGAAAATAACTCGATTTTTTTGCAGAGGGCGGCAAAATGCTCATAGCGCGAGCACTCTAGGGTTAAGCTTGCCTGGTCTAGAATTATGTACATCCCGACTGGCCGTGGTCTCTTCCACGTGGTACTAGTCTGCCCTATACTAGAGTGTAATTTAAAAGCCGGAGGCGCGGAGGGATTGCTGCTGCCGGATATAATATGTTGCTGCGTGAGCGTGACCCACATAGCTACTTTATGTACCAACTAAGACGACACCTATGTATGATAAAGGTAAAACAGGCTGGCATATTAGATGGTGCCAGCGAATGCCAGACAAGTTGGTAACAAATATTAAGATTTAAGGTACAATTCCAAGACGGGCCGCAGACCGCAAACTGCAACCGCAAACTGCAACCGCAAACTGCAAAACTATGAAATCGGCAGCGCGGCATTGCAGCTGCGGCGTGTATACTGCAAATTTCATAGAGTTTTGCAGTTTGGCCTTTATCCGAAACTATACGTAACTTTTGAATCAGTTTCGGTTACGGTTATGGACATTTTTTTATTTCGGATATCCGATAGTTTCGGTTACGGTTACGGATATCCATAACATCCCTGCTTGGTAAGATGGCCCTCTCCGTCCCGCTCATACCTTTTAAAATGGCTTCTCCACCTCACTTAAGCCAGAAACTTAAATTTTGGGCACATTAGAATAATATTTATAACCAAGGTAGATAAAGTTAAAAACGGGATTATTTCCAATAAACAAAAATTGTCGACAATTACAGCAAGATTTTATAAAGTGTTATACCATTTTGGAATCCTTACTAAATGCGCCAAATTATGACGTCACTTGCCACACTCGCGTAGTACAATTTTTTTTCAGTACAGTCAGTTTAAACTAGGCAAAATTTTTATTTTGATATTTTTTTTGGGAATAATGTATTTTTTTCATAAAAGTTGGAGCAGCTGGTTTTGTAATTTTGATAACAATTTAGAGAAGCATTATTCAGGGTTTACATAACAAAAAAAAAATTTGGAAAAAGTGAAGATTTGTGGCAACACGAGCAAAAGGACCGTCACCTGGAGTAGAATTTTTTGATTTTTTTTAAATGCCTATTATTTTTAAAATATGCCACATAGATTTTTTTTTATATTTTTCTGATAACCAGCACAACTTGCCTCAACACCCAGTTCCGGCTTGACGTTACATTACGGGACACCCTGTATACTAAAATATTATTATAATAAAAGTGGTTATGGCAAAAAAAATATGCCTTATGATTTAATCTGTATGAACGTTATGCGAAATAATGAGTATGCCAAAAAACTTTATGCACTCTTAAATTATGACAATATTTTTTATGCAACCGAATATGGACCCCTTTGAAATAACCGTGCCCGGTACATACACATACTATAAATTGAAAATCGAAGACCGTGAAGGCGTTGAAGATGACGAGCGCTCTGGACGCACCAGCCAGCACCTCAACAACCGATGAAAACGTGAAAAAACAGAAGGAATGATTCACAATTAGGGAGATGTCACATAACTAGTTACTCATACCATGAATTTCTTTTTTGGTATTTTTGGATATGAAACACATGGCAACACCATTTTGTTCTAAAATTAGTTAATTTTGAAAAGTGGCAGCGAATTTTTGCTATAACAATATTGTAACGGTGTCCTAGTCTCCAAATCCAGAAATGGCTGTGTGTGATTTGTTCTTATTTCAGAAACTGCGGGACTATTTTAAAGGCGACATTAGGTATTAATGTAGATGAATAAATAAATACTTTTCTTAAAAAAAACGAAAATTACAGACTGTGTAGGTACCTACATATTTTGTATAAGCAATTTTCTTATAGATCAATAGGGCCTCCAATATTTAGTACCTCCATGCCATGGTCCTGCCACTCGGGTGGCACCAGCTGGTGAACGCACAACATTCAACATACAATCTGCCATGGGATTGGAATAAGTAGGTATTTTATATTGTAACTGCAAATTACTTGCTGCTTCCAAGACTTGCTTCGACTACCTACTTACTAGGTGAGTGAAGCTAAATTAATAATCTTAATTAAAAATATGTCTTAATAAGAAAGACTGAAGAACTGTAAATGGAAATTGAAGCATTGCTATTTTATTGTAATCTCTTAGGAAAATTAAAAACCGATTTTCTCTTTTATTAATATTAAAAGCCGTGTTCGGTAAGCAGATTTGAACTGCCTTAAAAATACGAGAAGGAATCAATAAACTTAAAAGCTTCAACTGCTCCGCTAATAGGGCGTAATAAAAATCTTAAAAATCGTGCATTGGTCATTCATTCGAATGTTAAAGTAGGTATTCGTTCTGCAATGGCATAATACATCGCACTCAGTCGTGCTAATAGCCAAAGTACAACTGGCAAGCTATCGATCGGTATCGGTACACGCACAGTGGGTGTCCACGAACGATCAAAGATTCAAAAACATGTTTTTGTACACTTTTTACAGACGACACGTGGGCCCGAAGCTTTTGCTTCCGAGCCTGGTTCACGACATGCATCCTTCTGCGAGGAAGTCATCATAGACAGGCAGCGGGAGCAGGAGAATAATCCCCTCGCCCCCACGTTTTGCGGGCGGAGAAGGTGGAGGAGAAGGCGGTCTTCTCGTCCCCTAGATGGCGGCCAGCAGGCCGGGGCACCCTTGGCTATTATGTAGTCTGTGCCCTTGGTATCTCCGTCGTCGGAATCCCACATCCCACCCTGCCCACCAGCAGTGGTGAAAGTGCGCATAGCTTTTCTCTGCGTCTAAAAAAATCCACCATGTTTAAAGGCGACCATGCATCTAGCCTGTACAAATGGAACGAAGCCTTGACTACAACTGCTCGATTGGGCAAGGAATCATTTTAAAATCAACGAAACCTTCCTAACCTTTAACGCCGATGAGGTGCTGGCCGATAAAAGCTTTTGCAAGTAGACCACCAACCGGCTTCACAACAATCTTCTTACGTCGGATAAGAAAAAGTTCAGAGGGCTCTGCTGTGGTAGGGCTTTATGAAAAAGTTATCCAAGAAGAAACGTTATCACATAATAGGTAAAGATAATTCATTCTATGACGTAAAATCTACCAAAATGTTACTAGTCCACAACATTTTCTGGTTTTCCCACTGTGCAGGCGTCCCGATATCAAAATACTTGTTCCCCTCTGCCCCTCGCTGCCCAATCAGGAAACGGCTAACAGCAGACACGTGGCTACCACGTGGTTTGCACATAAATGCGCATGTGCAATTCGGCATCGGTGGTGGATATGCCCAAAAAAGTACCAGGGCCGCATGAAATGTGAGGAGTTGTTTCGTCGAATCATTCAGCACCCTCCAGGTGATAGTCAGTAAAGTTCATTATGTGGTTGGTCCTTTAATTAGCGTGTAAAAGCACGAGCACAGAGCATGCTTTCGTTGAATCAGCTAGTACCAAGCTGATGGTCAGTAAACTAGATGTCATTAGTTTGTTCAGAGCACAGCATCTTTTGGAATTTACAGAACAGACTACGGGAAATTCAAATTGGATGCAGTGCGTACTTAATCTTTTATTCAAAAAATACTCTTATAAGATAACATTTCTTAATATCATAAAATTCATAATCACTAAGGTCTGGTTAATGTTTCCGCACAAGTCGGCAAGTGAAATAAATGCAGTATTATCAGGCCTGTTCATCTCCGCGAGTTCACATCGAAAACAAAACACGCACGATAGCCCACCTACAGGAGGCGATTCGACAAGGCGTCACATACGAGATACGAGCGAGCATTGACACACGCACGCGTACCTACTCTTGTATTATGGAAAAAAATAAAAAAATACTGTGCAGTATTTAACTGCCTAAATAATAATAAAAACACACAATGTACTTTTTTTAAGTTGCCTGAAGACACTGAGAGGTAAATAAGTGGTTATTGTTATTCATGATAATTCATGCAAATTCATGTATTTCTTCCGACATTTTCCGCGATTTGGCACTTCACGTCACACATTAGTTTGCCGAAGTTCGCCGAGCCAGCTATTGTCAATTATTATAGGTGTCAAACAGGATAGGGTCTTTGCGCTGGTTTTCGTCCAACTATCGGAGTTGCCAACTTTGTGATCTTAAAATACCCTTACATAAATGTATCATATTATTTTATGTCGTTCGAGTGCTCATAAAGGCAGTCAACTAAAATCCATACTGCAACGCACACACAATCCGCACCGTAACGTAAACGCCTTGCCTCGCCGATGACAGTGCGCGAAGGGCAATGACAGCTCGCAAAACACTGACGTATATCAATGTCTCATGGACTTGGCGTAACTTTAAAATAAACGTACTCGGTACATTACGCACACATTTACACGCATTATAAATACATACACGATTTAAGAAAACAACATGGCCGCAATATAGGCAATCAGCTGACAGGTATTTGTGTGTGTGTGTGTGTGCGTGTAGTTGTCAGCTGATTGCCTATAAATATGTTGTTTTCTTAAATCTTGTATGTAGGTACCTACTCGGCACAAGTCAGGTAGTTAGTGACGTCACATGAAAATGTTGCCAGAATGAGTACTGACCAAACATTATCTATTTCTTTTTTTTATACATCACCAGGGGTAAGTTAGAAAGAGATAAACAGCTGTTTGTCATTAATTTGTCGAATTTTTGTATAGATCTATATTTCCTCTCCACTATTACCTCCATGCCACAAAAGGCGATACGTTGTTGATCCCTTTCCGAGTTGATTTGCCTGCTATATGACCTGAGCTTTGCTTTAAAAAAATGACCCTTAGTCATCTAAGATTTAATTTTGTATGAAGAAGTTTAATAAACACTTAAAATTGTGTTTATAATGCTATCAATTAGACATACGTGCCAAAAACTTTTCCTGTCAGCACGTTTTTTTTCTAGCGCGATGATTTCTGCAATGTACCGGTGACCGGTGTATGGCCGCGCATTTACGTAATTTTTTGGAACTCACTACTTTTTAAATTACATTTTCATTTAGGTAGAACTGTTGCTTAGGCATTATATATTGCAACAAAACTAGCGCGGGATGGCTACTGCCTTCTGTGAATACAATACTTTGTATTCAAATTTTACGCATGTGTTTATGGCAGCTCAGTGAAATGGACGAAAACCGAAGTTAGATAGAAAACCAGCACAATGACCCTACTTTCAAAAATTAATATTGCGATTTTATAAATCACTTAAACAACTTTATATTAATTTGCGGGTACGCCGGGACAGCTCGTAAAACAAATTCATTATTTACATATTACTAATTTATCAACTTTGTTCATTGTTACTTCATTAGTTGTTCGTGTTTCGTTTGGGTTAGACCAAGAGCCGAATGCAAAAAATAAATGTTACTTAATTATATTAATCCTACAAAAAACGGACGGACGTGTGCAAGTCTAATAGCCATATACTTGGTTAACTCATTTTAAAAAGTGCACAAAAACGTTCTATGTTCAGACAGACTATACAGGGTGGCCAAAACAGTGAGGTCTAAAAGAAAAATTTAGATTCCTTACATCTAGGTGTACCTAAATCACCCCCATGTATATTATACGATTGTGCTTAGTTTAGGAGATAGAGTTAATTTTGTGATATTTTAAAATTTTATGACCTAGTAGGCTTTAAACATTTTTATCTTTTTTTTGGGTTGACTTTTTTCAGATTTCTTTTTTTCGACAGATTTGTTATGAATTGCAGATGTTTGAAAAAAATAATCACCTTCCTATCTTTGATTCAAGATACAAAAGTTTTGATAGAAACATTAAAATTATGCTTTTATCAGAACACTATCAAATTTTCAACTTAAAAGTTTAAGTAAAAAAAACTTCCATAGATCCAAAACCATTTTAAAAACTGCGCCGTTTCCTGAACATTCATAATAATACAAAAAAACATGTACTTAATAGGCCACTATTTCCTGTAATCGGTCCACTAAAGTGGTAAGTCGGAGATTCCGTTACATGTTTTTGACTTTCTTAGAGTGAATTAATATTGGGAATCCTCTATGTTTACATTACGTAGAACAGATTTAGAGCAGTAACTGGACAGAACATGTTTTTATTCTCAACGAGGAAGCTCTTGCCCTTCATCACACCTGGTGGAAACTGATGATTATGCTGAAGGTGGAAGGGAACTTCAACTACAAAGGAACTATGGCTTCCTACCTCCAAATTCCGGAACGCATTGTTATTTTAAGTAAGTTTTGATGAACATAAACCAAATATCCCTCCTACTTCTTCTCACTGTAGTAGGTATTTCAAGGGTAATAGTAAAATGTAACAACTGCCTCTGTCTTCAAGTGGTAAGAGGTAAGCTTCAGAGGTCCCGGGTTTGATTCCCAGTGGAGGTGAAATTTTCTGCTCGGTTTGGTTGGTGGTAGGGTTTGATCTAAGTCTGCCTGGCTAGCAACTCTATTTTCCTAAGTCTGTCACTATAAAAATAATGTTAATAGCATTACTGTATTCCGACATTTGGAGGTAGGAAGCCATAGTTCCTCTGTAGTTGAAGTTCCCTTCCACTTTCAGCCTAATCATCAGTTTCCACCAGGTGTGATGAAGGGCAAGAGCTTCCTCGTTGAGAATAAAAACATGTTCTGTCCAGTTACTGCTTTAAATCTGTTCTACGTAATGTAAATTTAGAGGATTCCCAATATTAATTCACTCTAAGAAAGTCAAAAACATGTAACGGAATCTCCGACTTACCACTTTAGTGGACCGATTACAGGAAATAGTGGCCTATTAAGTACATGTTTTTTTGTATTATTATGAATGTTCAGGAAACGGCGCAGTTTTTAAAATGGTTTTGAACCTATGGAAGTTCTTTTTTTTACTTAAACTTTTAAGTTGAAAATTTGATAGTGTTCTGATAAAAGCATAATTTTAATGTTTCTAGCAAAACTTTTGTATCTTGAATCAAAGATAGGAAGGTGATTATTTTTTTCAAACATCTGCAATTCATAACAAATCTGTCGAAAAAAAGAAATCTGAAAAAAGTCAACCCAAAAAAAAGATAAAAATGTTTAAAGCCTACTAGGTCATAAAATTTTAAAATATCACAAAATTAACTCTATCTCCTAAACTAAGCACAATCGTATAATATACATGGGGGTGATTTAGGTACACCTTGATGTAAGAAATCTAAATTTTTCTTTTAGACCTCACTGTTTTGGCCACCCTGTATGACGAATCTATAAGGGTTCCGTTTTTGCCATTTGGCTACGGAACCCTAAATACCGTATCAAAATCTGTTGCATAGTTTTAAAGATCTAAGCATACATAGGGACAGACAGACAGGAAAGCGACTTTTTTTATAATTATTACGTAGTGATGATGGGCATATAGACCAAATAAAGACATTTTGATTTAAGGGGGGGACATCGTAAGAGCCATTCACATTTTTATCAGAAAGTTAATAAATTAATATATTTAGGTTTTTGAAATCTAAAACAACCAGGAAATCAAAGAGGCAAACATGATACCTTTGTGATTTTATAGGAATTTTATTGTAAAACACGGTCATATTAAACTTTTATAAAAAAATCCAGATGTAAATGTTTTTTTTCGAGAAAAATTTTTTCTAATTGTGATTTCGAAAATATCATCCCATCACACATACGTTCTGTAATACATAATATTGAAAACAGTGCGAAATATCGTCAATTGCAGTTTTCACATACTAAGGGCCCATAAGGGGCCATCCATAAAGTACGTCACACGAATTTCATGATTTTTTGACCCCTCCCCCGTCCTTGTAACAGGTGGTCACATTTCTGAGACCCCCCCTCCCTAGTGTGACGTCACATGTTTTGCAATTTCACATCGAAAAATTATTAAATTAACAAAAAAATAGCAACAAATAGAAACAATAAAATCACGCTCGAGGTACGGTGCATTTGGCGGCATTATAGGCCAGTAGAATTAGATTTTAAATCTCAAATAATTCCTACAAAAGATTTTATTGATTTAATGGCTTCATTGGTTGCCCATTAAAACTCTCCTAGGTTTTCGACTTCGACGGAGTTGTGCTTAAGTGGTGGGGGTATTTTTTAGTTTAATTTATATTTCAAATTACGCGATTAGTAAGTACCTCTAGAAATGTGATGTCACGAAACTTAGGACCCCTCCCACCCCTTGTCACACCATGTCACACTTTGTCGACCCCCTCCCCCCCTCTTTACGTGTGACGTACTTTATGGATGACCCCTAATGAAATTAGTATAATGTTTGTTTATGTAATAAAATTTGGTTTGAAATAACTACTGAATTGAATTTTTATTTCTTACTAGCTTTTTGGCTTCGCCCACGTGAAATAAATTGTCACAGTTATGTGTGTTATAAAATATTTAGGTGCTAGCTCTTACACTATATAACTGGCGGCCGCATGTAGCTGCGCGTTGCCGCGAAGAGCAGTGAATGCAAGTGTGGTGCGCTAGATGGCGACACAGTAGCTTCTTGTAGCAGTCAGCCCTATGGCATGGCATCAAGACAGTACCGATCACTGACGTATGTCAACAAAACGGTGCTCGACTCTTAAGACAAGCTAAATTACACCATATTGTTGATGACATTGAGCATACATTTTTTTGAATACCTTCGCGAAGAAAAACTTCTGTACGTAGTACTTATTATTATTCTGTGGTATTATCTACAGATACGAGTTCGTTATTGTACTTAGGAAACAGCCTCGTACCTACGTAGCAGGAGAAAATTTTCTTCCTATAAGCGGGCGGGGAATTATCGCTATCGATTTTTCGCCAAATGCGTGACCTTAAGAGCGACAGTAATTTCAAAATTGATCTTTTCAGACCTTATGACGAGGCAATAAAGTTCAAATTATGCTATGGTGTCTTAGAAAGGTGAATTCAAACCTGTCCTCTTCATCTTCTTATCCACCGGCGAGGTTTGGTTGCGCGCCTGCGGTGGCGGACTCGACCTGTTGAGCGCCTTGTTGAACAGCTCCACCACGGGCCGCTCCTCTCCGTGAGACGTCGGCGCTGTAAATATTAATCTTTTTACTCAAGATATAAAGCTCAAAATACAGTGAACAATATGTGCGGAGACGAGAGGCATAGCGGGCAGGTTACTTCCACCAAAGCTGAGTGCGAAAATGTGCGGAGACTTCTCTTTTTAAGAGGTCGGTCTCTTCATCCCCTCTCTGCACTATCCCATCCCAACATCTTTTCTCACCTCTGCTCAACCTTTTGCATTGAAGCTGAGCGGACACGAGCTATAGAACATTTTTGTCTCCGTGAACGACATCGCAACGTGTCACTGCATAAGTATGTCGTCGGCCGATCGTTGAAATGGCCACATCATGATGTGCCTGGGCAGTGCCCAGTGGGCACAACGTGAAACGCCGACACTTCATGATTTGGCCGGCCATATTGCGATGTGCCCAGTATAAATATCGCTTCCACGTTCGGCCTGATCATCACTTACCATCAGGTGAGATACAAGCCAAGACCTCGTTGATGATAAAAAATATCGGACGGATCGACGAGAACAACGTATTACATCGTTATCGTGGTTCCGTGAATGTCAGGGTACGATATTCGTGTTTGTGCGTAAATCAGGGTACCTACTCATCTAGCCGTGTAGCATGTATATAACGTATAGCATGTAATGTATCAAGTGAGTACATAGGCACAAGCCCGTTGCGAGTTGCTCGCGCGTGGTTCGCAGGGAGATCGCAGCGACCCGCCGAATAGCGGTATCATTGCGAGCACAAAGGCGGCTTCAGGAGCTCGCAGCCAGATACGCGATGGCCGTGGACGAGCCGTACCTACTCACTTGAAGGTTGGTTACGTTACATGCTACGTTACGTGCTACATGGCAGATGAGTACCCTACCCATTAAGGGCTTTAAGGTTGAAGTTGGCTATAGGTACCACAGAATAATAATAAGTACTACGTACAGAAGTTTTACTTCGCGAAGGTATTTAAAAAAATGTATGCTCAATGTCATTAACAATATGGTGTAATTTAGCCTGTCTCAAGAGTCAAGCACCATTTTGTTGACAAACGTCAGTGATCGGCACTGCGCCGAAGCTATAGGGCTGACTTCGGTAAAATGATGTGACGTGAGGTGCCAAACTGCGGAAAATGGCGCAGGAAATACATGGTTTAGCATGAATTATCATGAATAATATTAACTACTTATTTACCTCTCAGTGTCTTGAGGCAACTTAAAAAAGTACATTCTGTGTTTTTATTAACGTAAGTGCGCCTATTAACGACCCCCCAAAATTTGTATTCTATTACCGCCCTATTTTTCTTTCTTTCATAAAAGACATAATAACAGGTTCCAGAAAACACGTTACCTAAAAAATATCTAGATATGTTTATTGACTATCAAAAGGATTAAAGTTTGTGTTCGTAAATAACCAGTAAGCGGAGTTATTTGACATTAAATGGGACGCGACCGCAACGGACGCACTTTTCATACTAACGCGCTCCCAGCTACTTAAGGTGCACCTTGTTATTAATTAGCGATTTTAACACATTTAAAATGAGTATACCAACATGTTTTTGCATAACAATATTAATTCGTACTTTAGTTTCCTTAATAAACCCTCAATATAGCCCTCTCGCTGTATTTTTGTGGCTTAAATACATTTTTAAATAAGGGCGGTAATAGAAACACTTTTCATAATTTGGTTCCTAATAACGACCCATGGCGTTGTTAGAATTTTGATAAAGTTTTTTATTTTAATATTTATATCTTTAATTACGCATTTAACCTCCATTTTGTTGTCTTGATCGATTCATAAGAATATTTCAGATAGTTAAATCAATTAACGCCATACGTTAATTGTCATAGGTTTGGCATAAAACTGCAATGAACATTAAAGAATATCTCTAATAATGTATGACAATAGATTTTATAAAAACATGTTAAATTCTTATTAGTACCTATTTGATATAAAATAAACCTAATAAAAATGATACTTCACTGATCACGTCTTCGTTAAAGTAGATATTTTAGCTGGTTACTGTTTTTTTTACGGTCGCTAATAGAATAAAGTAATATTCATACTTGATTCTATTACCGCCTCATAACTATAACGCCACCTGCGAAGACTTATAAGCCTGTATTTTGTATATAACTAACATTTATGACATGACACCAAACCAATCATGCTTTATCACAACTATTATGTAACGATTTAAGATCTTTTGAATAATAAAAAAATAATTTAAAATAAGTATACAGACAGTGTCCAATTGTCCATAGTTTAAACTAAAATACACAATTACACACAATTAAAATCAAAAACATAAGTCAAAAACTAATTAAAAATTATAGTCAAATTAAAAATAAAAATAAAATATTAAATGAAAATTATTTTTTATTAAAACTCAAATATAGTTTAAATAATGACCCCCACTACTCACTAGAACACTGGGTTCTGCGTAATCAAGTATAATAGAGGTATTTATTATTTTACTATTTCTGCTTGATTATTTATTTATTTTCGAGAAGCGTGCCTTTTCTAAATATATAAAAAGAGAAACTGACTGACTGACTGACAGATCAACGCACAGCCTAAACGGCTAAACGTAGGCACTTGAAATTTGGAAGAGACGTAGTTTAGGTACCGTAGAGGTGCACTAAGAAAGGAATTCCCGAAATTACCACGGGAACGGGAATTAGCGGAAAAATCCTTTTGTATGAAAAATCTAAACCGCTTAAGTTAGATGCTTGAAATTTGGTGTGCAGGTACGTTAGTAAACTTAAAGCTTAGGTACAACAGGATATCGTAAAATTCCCACGGGAACGGGAGTTAGCGGGAAAAAACATATGTATGAAAAAATCTAAACTGCGTAAGATAGACGCTTGAAATGTGGCATGCAGGTACCTTAGTAAACTTAAAGCTTAGTTTCAACAGGATATCGTAAAATTCCCACGGGAACGGGAGTTAGCGGGAAAAAACATTTGTATGAAAAAAATCTAAACCGCTTAAGATAGATAAAGGGGGTAAAACGGGATCCACGCGTACGAAGTCGCGGGCGGCCGCTAGCTATCATCTAATCTATCTTCTAAATATATAAAAGGAGAAACTGACTGACTGACTGACAGATCAACGCACAGCCTAAACGGCTAAACGTAGGCACTTGAAATTTGGAAGGGACGTAGTTTAGGTACCGTAGAGGTGCACTAAGAAAGGAATTCCCGAAATTACCACGGGAACGGGAATTAGCGGAAAAATCCTTTTGTATGAAAAATCTAAACCGCTTAAGTTAGATGCTTGAAATGTGGCATGCAGGTACCTTAGTAAACTTAAAGCTTAGTTACAACAGGATATTGCAAAATTCCTACGGGAAGGGGAGTTAACCGCTGAAGATAGATGAAGGGGGTAAAACGGGATCCACGCGTACGAAGTCGCGGGCGGCCGCTAGCTATCATCTATCTATCTATATAAATAAAAATGAATTGATGTTCGTTAGTCTGATTATAACTCGAGAACGACTGGGCCGATTGAGCTGATTTTGGTTTTAAAATGTTTGTCGTAGTCCAGGTCTAAACGATGAGTAAATACGCGCGCGATATTGTTTTTCTGTGACAGACAAAATTCCACGCGGGCGAAGCCGCGGGCGGAAAGCTAGTCTTTTATAATAATAAAAAAAATAACTTGAAAAAAACATATTTAACTAAAACTAAAAGCAAAACAAATTTAACTTGAAAAAATCAAGTGGTTCCCGAACCTCTGAGCGGGAATCGAGCCCGTGCCTCTCGGAATATACCCAATTGAAGAGCAATATCCTTAGCGGTCGGTAATAGAAACAGAAAAAACGTTAATAGAAACACACCTCGTCTATAGGTCGGTAATAGAAACAACTGCTTTTTCAAATTAAATTGCTATTTATTAATTATTGTGTGATTGAATACTCATTGTTACTACTTGAATTCAAAGATTACTTCATCATTGTTATAAATAAATTAAAGTGTCTTTTCTATCACCACGTCTTACATCTAATTTTCTAAGGTTTATCCGAAGTCAGCTTAAACTGGCGGTAATAGGCGCATTTACGTTATTTAGGCAGTTAAATACTGCACAGTATTTAGTACACCATTTTCTTTATTTTCTTCCATCATACACAAGAATACGCGTGCGTGAGTCAATGTTCGCTCGTATGTGAGGCCTTGTCGAATAGTATCCTGTAGGTGGGCCATCGTGCGTGTATTGTTTTCGATGTAAACTCGCGGAGATGAACAGGCCTGGCTATACTCACAAGTCTGCTGGGGCGGGCGCGCGGCAGGCGGGCGGCGGCGGGCCGGCGGCGAGCCCACCCGCCACCGCTCCTGGGCCTGCGGCTCTTCGCGCGCCTCCGAGCGCTTCGGAGCTGAGCATCAACAAATAACAACTTTATTCTCAACCATCCAGGGATCAGTTTTGGAAAAACTTATTCATCGTCAGGTCATTTAGTCTCTCGTGCAGGGGAACCATCTTCTCTAATTACCAGATTGTAATGGAAAATTTGACCCACACTCCCACGCTAGATAGATGGCATGGGGATGCCTGATGTTCACATATTTATCCTTAGCCGTTTGGTTTCAACTAAGTAACACACGGGTACCTATGTCTTACTAGCCTCCTGAACCCGCTTGGCTAACATGGGCAATATGGACCAAATCCTCTATTTGCCTCTTGTTCCTGCAGTGGAGACTAAATGAGATAAAAGACCTAATGATGATGATAATAATTATCATAGTTTTCATACGTACTCTCCTTAGGTGGCATTTCCTTGGGGACATGCCTGCGGCGGGCACCCTGGGGCGGCTTTACGACATGTCTTGCTTCAACTACCTTCTTCGGTATCGCCGCGCTCGCGCTGTAAGCACCGGAGACCAACGATTAGAGTAGGTATAATTTATTGAAGATGCATAATTTTACCATGATCATAACATACTGTCAGGTCTTCAGCCTGAATTAAGCACCGCTACCGCTGCAACTCCTGTGTAGTCAGGATCTTCAGATCCTGAGCTGAAGCTTGACCCTCAATAAAAATCCAACCAATAGGCGAACTTTATCCCAGTTTAAAGTTAAACTGGCATTGGACCCGTAGCGCAAACATGAAGGAGATCGAAGATAAGGATCGAGTGAGTGACGAGCACTCGTTTCAACCAAGACGTACACTATGTAAGTAGGTGTAGGCCTCCCACAAGGCAAGGATTTCCACAAATAACGGTCCGGCGCTGCCCAGGTGCTTTCGGCGAACTTCACCACCGCCAGTATGTCGGTCCAGACTCAATAACTTTCCGCGCCAACACACGTTTTCTACACGGATATTTCTCAATTTAATCCATAGCACGGGTCCCGACCATAATATGACCACAAAGTGCTAGACATCCAAACTAAACCCCAAGGACGAGGAAGACCCTGAATAGTAAAGGGGAATTATAAAACGAGCGACTAAAAAAAAACTTTGCGACTGATGATGGCATACTGTTTTAATACCTTGAGCGGTATGAATTTGAGTAAGCGAAAAATTAACCAAACTAACGACAAATATTGATCAATAATAAAATCCAGAACGAGCTTACAAAATGTGGGTTTTGATTATTACATTTCAGACATAAAAATACTATCCGGGCGACTAAATTACTAAGTGAGCGACTAGAAACACAGAGAGGGCAACTTTAATATGAAGATACATTAGATTTTTCTAATTGAGGTTTTACTGAACGAACTACAAAAAAGTTAATTCTAAGCAAAGTTTTGTGAGCTGTTTTATTAATGATTATTGGTTACTGATATTATATTTGAGGTCTCATGTTTTTTATTTTGATACGCTTTATTACTACAGATTGTTACAGCGCGCGAATTCGAATGGGGGCGGGGCGACTGTCCCGATTTTTTAACAAAATATGTATGCAAACACGTTTTGGGTCTAGCAATTCGGCTCAAACTAACAACACCGCCACTGGAAGCAAAACTGATACCTATTGGACAAAAAAGAAAACGAGGCCGGCCCGCTAAGTCCAAGCCAGCACTTATCATACAGTGACGATGAGTAGGTAGAGCTCCTCAATCCTCATAGGTACCAATCAATGAACCTTATTAATAAGATCACTTTTTTTTGGGTTGACAGAAGCGACTTATTTTATTTTGTTTTTTTGTTGATTCGATTTAAGAAAATACAAATTAATTTCATTTTTCGTATTTTTCGTTTTGTCATTGTTTCATTTGATTACCTACCCTTAAATTTTAATGATTTATTTTTTTCGCTACTAGAATAGTGTTCCGTCAAATATTTATTTCATAAGATCATTTTTTATTTAAATGTGGGCTCATAATACGCTGCTCATAATAGTATTTTTCAAAGTAGATTTTGCATTCGAAACACTTCATTAAAGTTAAAAATACCGCTCAGTATAAAAAAAGCATTTGCCAAATATTGAAAAAAATGCAGGACCTAACGTTGACACTCGATCAAATATTAGGTCGCTCAAATATTATGAAGCTTCTCATTTTGTATTTTAAGGATCTCAATTTTTTTTTGTAAGTTGCTGTTCTTTTGATTTTTCGTCACTCGCACTCAGTCGCTCACTTAGTAATTCTTTAGCCCACATTAATTATTTTTGACACTTACAACATAAATTTACAGTCACTCGTTTAAATACTACCCAATAGTAAATAAGGACCTTAAAGAGGCCCAAGTCAACATCGGTGAGCAGTGAGACGACTCAGGACCGAGCCGGAGGGTTGACCCCAAATAAAATGGGAATGGGCCAGGCCAGAAAAGAAGAAGCCAAAGCACGGGTGATGCTAGAATTTTTCTAAAACTTACTAGTCGTTGCGATGGTCGAAGACGTCGTTGTCCGAGAAGTCGGCCAGGTCGTCGTCGCCGCACGCCACCTCCAGCGGCCCGTCGCTGCTGAACTGCACGCCCTGCCCGCACACGCCTACGTCACACGACGTCATGGCTGCAACACAAATGGCGCCGAATGACGATAGCGTCAAATAACGCCACTCAACATTAAATAAATCGCACCTTCCGACGCGAACTTTAAAGATTTTCTTCTTACACAATCATGGTGCCCCAACAATATTGGTGTTATTTGAAAGCCCAATAAATATCCTTAAAGAAAAATACATTGAATTACTTAAGAGCGTTTACGCCGTTTGGCGCAAAAACAGTACTTTTTCAACTCGTTACAATCATTAACCAGTAATACTACAAATATGTTATAGGCATAAATAGTTAGGCAATTTCGTCGTCTAAATAGTTAATTGAGAAAATATTGCGATTAGTTTAGCATTTAAGAATTCTATCAAGATAAGTCCACACAGGTTTTGTAAATTTCCACTTTAGCGTCAATTTACAAGCTATAGCCTGACCAGGAACATAAAAACCCTGGCATAGAGGCGCGTCAATTGCATTTGATAGTGCAACACTGAGTACAGTCGTACCTGTGTTAAATTAATAGGCTAACTTTATGTATCAGAATTCAGGATTACGGGCTAATTTGATATTTTCATAAATTAACGAAAAAATATTATTATAGGTAACCTGGTTTAAATAAATTAAATGAAACCATCAATCGAGCTAGTAGGATTTATTTTATTATTCATCAATAATCAAATTCAGAACTTGAATATTCAACTGCAATGTCTGCTCATGAACGCTTCAAACTCGGTACTTCTTTCCCAATTCCATAAAATTCAACACTTACAAAGTGACAAAAAATTTTAAAATTGGTAGTTGAAACAAACTACAGCTAATTTTCATAGTGGACTGTACTATACGATAAATATGTCAGTCAATTTGACAACCTTTGTCGGAAACATTATTCAATGAAAATATTGTTCGAACCCTTAGTATTTCTCTTCGACAAATACTTTAACACATTGTGAACCACTTTTCTTTCACGACTATAAAAAGATTTTAGCAATTTAATTCACAAAGTCAATTGCGCACATTTAAAATAAAGTTTGTTTACACTTTGACAGCAATAGACTGACATGCAAGGGGACATTTCAATGAAGTTTTCAGTTACTGTTGCCATTAAAAGAAATTAGTACCATTAGTTTTCCGCAACATGGCGAGGGTTTTTATGTTCCTGGTCAGGCTATAATTTTTTTATAAAAATACTGTGAAAACGATTTAACAAACATTTATATCCTATAGCATAGATCCTTGGGCAAATAGTTATCTGAGAAAATTTTTAGATTTAAGCATTTTACAATAAGAAGTCACAAATTAAAAGAACGTGAAATACCCAAAAATCAAAGTGATTTTTTCACCAATATTCTTCCTTTATTCAACACAAAAATAGCTTAATATAATAGAAGAATATCTTATCTAAAATATTTACTTTGAAATTTAAAATAATTCATTGTAATTTTATTTCTATGAGTATTTGAAAAGTACTATAAAACGCCGCGCACGAATCGTTCAAATTCAGTCCGCCTCGAGGCGTTCCAGAGTGAGGTCACGTCGCTCGGTGCTCTGCTGACATGTGTCACGCGTACGTTGATCTTTGACAGGTAGCTGGACTTTTATAGTGTATCCGCAAAATCTTGGTGGTAGATTTTGCGATCACGTGGTAATTAAAATATTTTATTGTTATTTTTCATTACAGTCTATTTTTACTACAAATTTTATTTCAGACGTAATGAAAAATAAAATTAAGTTATTTTTAGCGATGAAACGAAAACGAATGACGAAAATTTGGAACAGCAAGTTATGTATGTATACCTACTAATATTATAAAGAGGAATAAATAATACTAATAATTTATTTGCCATAAATAGGTGGTTACAGAATAGTTAATAGGAATGCTCTGCCAGCAGGGTCCCACCTAGTTGTAGGGGGAACATACACAACATATTACAGTCGGAAAATCTTTGCGGTAGGTACCTCGGATTGTAGTTAGTTGGACAGTGGTCATTTGACGGCCACTTGAATCGTCTCACCCCTAAGCTTTTGGCTACCGCCGGCGCACTAAGCCGGTTGATGTCTAATCTCGGAGGCCCGGCTGCACTGAGTCGCTGACTATACTTTTGCGTCGCGCGTTATATGGTCCTATATGGGGCTCGAGTATGGCACAGTGCTGTGTAGTCGTGGAGCATCCTACTGTTCAAAAAAGCGCAACGCATGATATCACTGAGGCACAGGCTGAGGTAATTCGTGGATACCGCATAGTATCCGCAGTCCGTCTATTCCCGGTTGTGGACACTGACTATGTCCCTACTGAGGATAAATGGGAAAAAAATTATTGTCATTAGTGGCGACGTATAACAATCCTACTAATATTATAAATGCGAAAGTTTGGATGTCTGGATGTTTGTTACTCTTTCACTCAAAAACTACTGAACGGATTTTGTTGAAACTTTACAGTATTATTGTTTATAAACCAGATTAACATAATTATAGGCTATAATTTATGACGATATGTGACAAATAAATTTCAATAAATAAATAAGACGTGTCTAAAAAGCGCAATCTATCGTCATTGGTTAAAATCTACAGCGCTGGACAAACTACTGTTTTTGACGTTCGTAAATATTCATGCGGGGGAAGCCGTGAAACGCCATCTATCAAAATGATATCAAACAACAGATTTTACGAACTAAGGAGTAAAACGAGGTCCACGCGTACGAATTATTAATAAAATTAATATTTGTATTCATCTGGTCTTACTTGACTTTTACTTTACGTATGTCATGCACGATGACATTTGCGTCAATATTTGTGTACGTCCCCACTAGGCATAATTGGGATGTATTTTTTTAATTTGTCATAAGTTGTGAGAAAGCCTGTAGCTACAACTGGGAAAGTATGTGTCACCACTGGTGACAATCGATATTATTTATGCCATTTATCCTCAGTGGCGACAAAGCTAGTGTCGACAACCGAGAATAGACGCCAGTTGCGAGGTGACCATAGGTCCCAAGGGGAAATGTACTTGTACGTGCACCACGAGAGGTGGAAACCAAAAGGTAGAGGCTTGAGGATCTAGGCCCTAGAGTGCTGAAGGGTACGCCTGGCCGTCAGCCAAATTTTACGTCGCACCATAGAGGCAGTTCTGCCTGTATTAGAGGAGTGGGTGCGACGTCATAAGGGGGCGTCCATAAATTACGTGAGACTTTTAGGGGGGGGAGGGGGTCAACAAAAACCTCACTAAATCTCACGTGGGGGAGAGGGGGGGTCTCAGGAAATATCACGTAATTTTTTCCGCATGAAATAGAAAAATAGAGTTTGCCAGAAATCTGGGTTTAAATCTTAAGAAAAAAAATTGGCCAAGTGCGTATCATACAGTGTGAGTCACGTTAAAGTGTACATATGAAAATAGATGAAACTAGACCTATTTTTATTGACAAAAAAGAGGTCAAAAAATTTTTGTGATTTTTTTTTAATTTTTTATAGAATTTTTTTTCTTCCAATTACTTATTGTAAAGAAAACGTAATAACTTTAAAGTAAGCGGTATATCCTGATAAAATAAAAACAGTAATAATGCTAAATAACAGGCGATACTAAAAAAATAGATAAAATACACAAAAAAGGCCAACAAATAATAAAAAATGATACTTTTTGAAAAAAATCTGCTTTTAAATTCGTGTTTTTTTGGTTATTTGATAAATTTCTCCAAAAAATGCCCCTATAACCGGTGGTTTTTATTACTTTGTTTTACTCTCTATCGTATTACCTTCGTAAAACCAAAAATCGCATGTCTCTATCCCTATCACAACGTTTGCAATGATCGTTTGAACTAAGCCTCTTCGGGCGTGCCATACAACGCTTCGTTAACAACGAAACTGAAAATGGCTCTAGATTTGTAATTTTGATAAAGACAAGTTAGATTTCAAATAAAAACAAAAGATTTCGAAGTAAAATAAGTATTTTAGTTAAAATTAAAATTGCCTCTACCTGTAGCGGAGAATAATGTGGTGGCAGGCCTTTGTTCAAACGATCATAGCAAATGTTGTGATAGGGATAGAGACATGCGATTTTTGGTTTTACAAAGGTAATATTTATCAGGATATACTGCTTAGTTTAAAAGTTATTACGCTTTCTTTACAATAAGTAATTGGAAGAAAAAAAATTCTATAAAAAATTAAAAAAAAATCTCAAAAATTTTTTGACCTCTTTTTTGTCGATAAAAATAGGTCTAGTTTCATCTATTTTCATATGTACACTTTAACGTGACTCACACTGTATACAGGGTCGATCGTCACCCGCTAGCGACTGCGTAAAAAATGACATGCATTAAATGTATGATGATTGTACACCGTCCCTAACAGATACTTTCAAGAACTAAAATCTTAAACTTTATAGATCTTTTTGATGCACTCGTTAGCGACAACGGTAAATGCAAAATCGCATTAAGCACACAAAAAAAACTTTCTCAGTTAAATTACTCCAAAACTATTAAATTTCGGATTTTTTTAAATATCACGTGAGATTAGGGGGTGGGGGAGGGGGTCAGGCAAAATCTCACCAAATCTCACCAAGGCGGGCGGGGGGGTTGAAAAATAGCCAAAATTGTCTCACGTAATTTATGGACGCCCCCTAATCGCCTCACACAAAGGGCGACCCAGGTTCTACCGGGCCATGGGTGCTTCGGGCCATTCCTCCACCGTATAGGCCGAGAGCCTGTAGATGGTTGTCAGTTAACACTGCAGTCTTGGCACGTGAGTCACCGCAGCAGACTGACATGCTCCAACAGTGCCCAGCCTAAGCGAACGAGCGGCGGTTGGAAATGACCTCTCCCTACCAATCGGGAAGAGGCGTGAGATAGGTAGATAAATTGTTTATTTGTTGTAACACACTTTTTTTAATGCTTTTAACACACACATTATGTATAGTTGCTATTGAAATTCAATTCAATATCGAAATAAAGTTAGTCAAGAAACACACTAGGTGACACCACTGGTATTTTGTTACACAGGTTAGTAATAATTTCAACAGTTGCCACATAACAAAAGTGACAAAACAACATAAGATAAAGATGACTAGCGTTTCAAATAGTTCCCTGCGTCAGAGTGATGTGTGCCGCAGCGATGCAAAAAGCAAAGAGCTCAGTATAAACACTACCCTCAAAAGGGCAGAACACTGATTTTCAGCTTTTGCTAGAGAACGCATGAAGCGTACAGGTACGGAATGAACCCGCTCGCTTTCGGAAACAATATCTACATTAGTATAAAATATATGATGAGACAAATAATCTTATGGTATAGTGTGCTTACTTTCTGTGAAAGTGTTCTTTCACAGAAAGAAGCAGTGGAAAGGGGGAGCGAGAGGCCTCAGCCGACACTCCGGTTATCTGCCGCCGACACCCTGGGCGCAAGAGGACAGCTTATGGTCTCCAACTGTCCCTTCCTAACAGGCCTCGGTCGCTAGACATGGAGGTGTCTGGTGGCGGCTAAGGACGAATGCTACAGGCAACAGCCAATGGCGATGTCCCGCGTTCCCTCATATCACTCATATGGATCATGGCAGAAACAGTCAGGTTTTTAGTGGGTGTAGGGGCTACCCACCTTCTGGTAGAAAGAACCCCACATAACCCACTGGCTGCCCCCGCAGCTGGTGGGTATGAAATGTTATGCATTTTCCGGATAAAAAAAGAATAGTAAACAGGAAAAGTTTGTTTTGAATAGAACCGATTTGAAAAAATCTCTCACCATTAAAATTCAATTTCTTTTCTGCTGAACATAGGCTGTATAAAATATTCTCAAAATAGTTAAAAACCTTTGATAATTTACTATTTGATAAAGAATTTACGTATTTATTATTGATTAGGACTAATGTATACCATTATTTATAATTATGGAGTTGGTGTTGGAAGATTTTATAGTTTCCTTGAGCTGTCACTTGACAGCCTGGCACACTTTTACGATGGTGGATCAAAGTATTTTGGATTGACTATAGAGCGTGAAAACACGCACACAGTTATAATTATTTTAGTGTGAATAAAACTAGCATCGAAATTACCTAAACTTGACATGCCACGCTAGACGTAAACGCTCTTAATAAATGACTAACTACCATAAAATGTGACCTGAAAAATGACCTCACTTTGGAATCAATTAGACCAATTTTTATGGTTATAAAACCAAATAATGATCTCACGTGTCCTCTTTAACAGATGGATAGCGATTAAACCCAACTTAACAGTTTTATAGCCATAAAAGTTGGCTCAAGCGTAACTAGGTAGGTACCTATTTTTTGAAGAAGTGACTGGATCCTTCTAAAGACACATTTTTGGGGTAAAATCTTTTCCTTGAAATGAAGTTTAGAACGAAGCTTTTAAATGGTGCCAAATATTGGTGGGAAGTGGGGATGCATACGTTTGAAAATACTTGTCGCGGGAGGTGCGATTTATTTGATGTCGAGTGTAAATATATTTCGAAACATTACAGTGCTCAACAAGTCCCAAACTAAAAGCACTGGTTATCGTTTTAGTTACGGTTAAAGTTAAGTGGTGTAACCCAGCCTAAGCAATTCTTGACATAAGGTTATGAACAAACGACTGCAGCGTCACACTAGACAATTTTTTTTTTAAATCGCCTTTTTAATTTGAAATACTAAGCCACCATATTTTATTTAGCCGTACCGTCGTCTGTATGTAGATACTATACAATACAACGAATAAACGTACCTTGACCTAAGTACATACATAAATTAAACAGGTTTTCTTTTGTAAATACGGAAACATGACTTCATGGAAGTTGAGCTGAAACGTAACTTACCATCTCCGTCGGCGCGCGCGCGGCGACGAATCCTCGGGGCCGCGTGCATAATTTCGGCGTTCTGCCTGGACTGCAGGAGCAAAGATGTTTTTGATAAACACGACATCCAATTTTAAAAAAATATTTACTTAATGGGTTTACTTAATGGTAGTTACGTAATCCTCAATGGGTCGGTTTCTACAGCGACCTTGTCTCGAGTCCAAATTAAAATACCAAAACGTTCCCTTAGAGTCCCCCGAACATTCGAAGTGCCACTATGTACCAGTAACGCGTCCTCTCACAGCGCCATGCATAGAATCTGCCGAGACTTTAACAAGCTCACACCCGATATAGAGGAGGTGCCTGACATCTACAGCCTTACCCTAAACAAATTCAAAAAAGCTGTTAATGAATTGTTACTTAAATAATTCCTCTCTCATCTTTATTTCTTAGAGAATTATTGATTTAAATTTCATTATATTTATTAATAACTTGTTTCCATTATTAATTAACATTAAATAATTATTTTTATAATTTACGTATTATGTATAATTATTGTTAACTCGAATAGCATTGTATGTTGTGTGCACTTTTTATTGGAGCTGCAACAAGTTTTACTGTATAGCCTGCTTTAAAAGCCTTGTATGTTATGGTTGTATCCCTGTTTTGTGCACCAAATAAAATAAATAAAATAAAATAAAAATAAAATAATATCCAATAGAATTTCCCAAAACCATCCCCAACCGGTCTGAGGTGGAGACTTACCCTCGGCTGTTCCAACGGCCTGTACATCTGGTTGTACCCGCGCACCTGTCCGATCATGCGGTGCTGCTCCACCGTGGCGGGGTCGAGGTACCCGCGCGCCGGGTTGGGCGGCACCTCCAGCCGCCGCAGCCGCGCTGCCTGCTGCGACACCTCTGTAATCAGAAGGACTGCCGCGGTCTAAGATAACTCTGTTAAGCTTCGGCCAAACCGTCTGCAGCTCGCGTCGGCGATGGCGATGGCGATCACTGCGCGTAGATCGCCGCGATAGAACGCGTTGATGTGAACTCATCGCTACAAATTCATACACGACATCTGATCGCCATCGCGCACGCAGGCTGCACGCGTTGCTTTGGCCGAACCTTTAGACCTCAGCATCGTATCAGCTACAAGACGTCTACTCTGCACAAAGGCCTCCCCAAAGATTTACACAACGACCGGTGCTCCATTCAGGCTCCTCCCTCAACTTTCACTAAGTATATCGTCCGTCGACCCACCGAGAGGGAGGCCTGCCTACATGTCTTCTGGTCTGTGGTTCCTGAGAACTTTTTTCCCCAATGACCACCAGTTCTACGAGCCATGTGCCCGCGTGGAATATCCAAATCCAAAAATGTGACAATAGACCAACGGTGTAAGTGTAACAATGCATTTCAGCTTAGCTGGATGGAGGGGTATCGGTATCGGTTACATTACGCTGAAGACAACTCGATTTCTTCAAGTTTTAAAGATAAATGAAGCGAATATAATTTTATTTATCAATAGATGTAAGTGCTTACTTTTCTTGGGCTGTGTCCGCACGGTTATAAGCGGCATGTTCTCGTTGATTGCGGGCGGATCCGCCATTCGCGTCGTGCTGAGGGGACGACAATTGTTTATTAACGAGTTCCTTTTCAAACAGCACATTTTTATCTACCTATATCTTAATCGATAAAGTAGCTACTTAGCTTTGAGACCTAGGTGATCGAAATCGTCGGTTTTCTAACTGAATAACTGATCACCTAAGTACTTTATTAAATCTATCCAAGCGATGAACTAAGTTGTGATAAGCCTACTAAAACAGCGAAAACAGCTTTGAATTCGTACAAAATTAAATGACACTAACAAGCTAAAACTGTGATTCTCGCATCTGATAAAAATTCAAAACAAACCAACCTTCTTTTTTTTAGTTTTCTTTTTCTTTTCAACACTTTTACTAAATCGATTTTCTCTTGTAAATCATCGCATCGTGCTTCTGCGATGGTAAACTGGTCATCCACTTCTGGTATAGAGGCTAAAATGTGATAGGTACGTGTTATTTTGAACGTAGATTTTGATAATACGTGGGTGACTTTTTCACCGTGACAACCGTGCGTCTCCGTAAGAGTACCTAGGCACACACCGTTGATTTTTAGTTGGCCGATAGTTGTGCCCGATTTTAAATTGTATGAAGAATCGGCCAAATCGAATCGGCGTAGTGTGCGCACTCCCATACTGATCAACTGCCCGACTAAACTATCGGCCGACGAAAAATCAACGGTGTGCACTCTAACATGTATGAAATAATAAAATCCGCATGCGGACCAGATCCACACGTATGTCAAAATACGCAATACGGGAAAAAGGCACTAAATGAAAAAAAAAATTGTACCCCTTATATCGAGTTTCCTCTCGGAGCGTGTTCCTTCTAGCACGACTCCGGCTAAGCTGCTGGAGCTTTTATGACGCTTATCTGAAACGAGTGTAACGGTTAGAAAAGCTTTCGAGCCTGTAACGTGATGAATAGATACTTAACTCAAGTTTTAGAAGTTTCTGACCTCATGTTTTTAATGTTTTACTACCCTGCCAATAAATCTCCCTTCTTTTACTAAAAGATAAAAAAGAAGACAACACTCAATGCAGACCCACATAGGACATTTCGAAAGTGTAATCCTCATCACTTCATCCAAGAGGAAACTGTCCTAGGCATTGAGTGCAATATAACTTCCACGAGGAAACCAGTAATGTAGCAACCGACAGGTCAAAATTGTCGCCATTTTGACACATGACGCAAAGCTTTTTGCCTCTGCAGGCATCATCAGTTTACAAAATATTGTTGTTCATAAGTTTCGTCAGACAAAATAATAGAAAATTCCCTACGAATAACTTCGTGTTACCTCATAATCATAATAGTAAGTATGGGATCTAGTAAGGCTAAGTACGACATGTCAACGGACTGACCTTTAGATAACTTTAAACCGTCGCCCATATTAACTTGAAATTTTCATACCACACGATTTGTGAGCTCGTGTTAATTTTAAAATAAACTGACAACTAATTAATAAATATAAAAAGGGTGATAACAGTAAAAGCACTAAAAAATCATTACGTCAAAGTTGTCAAAATAATACCAAGCTGAACAAGATAGCATCGGCATTTACTTCAAAATCTATAAGCTATGAGATTCATTTTTAAATGGACCACTAAAGAGGTTGGTAGGTTACTTTGAGTTCTTGATATCATGCGCGTCTATATTTATACAGGGTGCGCTCAGCACAATCCGAGTTCACACAGTTCACGTATTTCTCTCTTTAACTCCAAAAAAGTTTTAACGGAGGTGTACCTACCTATTGTATTTTATTTTATGTGATATTGTGAATCTTACTAGTTAATGTAAGCTTTGCAACACAACGTAGCTCGCACCGTTTAGTTTGGCTATTACGAGTATAATGATAATGATATAACGATTATGAATTTTGCAGTATTATTTTACTTTTTATGTGCCATTTCCAACTACATTTATCACTTGCTCCTCGTTTAATTCAAATATAAAAAGTTAATGTATGAAAAGTAGGGACCAAGGGTCATTTTTCTACTTTATGATATAGCACATAATTATTATCATCAAACAAGAAATGGACATCTAGAAATAGAAGTCTGCTAGCTATGCAAAGGGTCAAAGGTAGTGCTAAATAACAAAAGTATTTTTATTCTTATGTTTATTGATGCAATATACAACCTAAATCTACTTACTGACACAAAGAAAATAAAATAATCCAATAATAATTAACGTACATTTTAAAATAATTCGCGCGTATTGTAAGTTATAAGAACACAAAATAAATTATACTTCAGAACTCGTTTCTATTCCAAATTCGTAGCAAATGTTGATATATTTCTATATACATAATACGAGATAAACTTGAATACAAATATTCGTTAATATACTATCGTGTTACTTTAGCGCCGAAAAAGTCTTTAAACTAAGTTAATTGAATACAGGGATTCCAATCGTAGGAATAAAAACGTGCCTTATTGTATTTACGCAGACTTCTGCTTCAAAGGAAGAGAATGTATAAAAGTAAGTATAATTATATACATTATACAAAAAAAGAATATTCCGTTAGGATTAATACAAACGGGACTCCCTATATATTGCACCCAATCCAATGTGATGCTAGCCGTTACGCGAACGGGTACAACTTGTAGATATAATACTCTAACGCCGAGCGCCCCTCGGCTCTTCTGAGCGTTTATGATATAGGCTTTACTTAACACTCTTTATAACAACATACCATATTATATTATTTCATAAGGTATTTATTTAGAATGTATGTTTACCGCAGTCATGGGAAGAATAAATGTATCAATTAGCTATTGAACAATTGTATATTACGTACGACCGACAAAATGGATGGTCGTACCGATTGTGATACAAATGGTAGTGAGTACCTATACGTCGGTCATGAACGTTGGACGACACGTGTGCTGCGAATGCAGTGAAATTATACAGAGTATATTATCCCCACAGCTTATTGCACTAGTTTAGTTTTACTCTGGCGCGAATTGATTGGACGAAAATTATCACCGTTCAGTTTGAAATTGCTAACCTGAAAAAATATAATCCATGATTTAATTTTATCAAATTTTTAACGCATTCGCACCAGCTTATTTCAAGCAAATTTTGTTTTACTCGTCACATGTACGCGTATGCTCACCTATCGTGCATACCGCTTGTATCTCTAATTTATAAAAAATGCAAAGATTTCGCATGGAATGTACAATTATTTATTTCAGTCATATACTACACGTAAGGTACGATAAAATTACAATTTCATCAAGCTAAGTAACATAATAATAAATATTGTTGATATTTCACTACAATAATATACTCTGTATAGACACCATATTGCTTTATCCATTCCTAGCATTTATTATTAAATCATTTTGAAGCTTACTTTAGAAAAATAATTATGCTAATCTACATTAGTAATTGGTGTTCTGAAGCTGTTCTTCCGTATAAACTACAGTCAGTTAGGTCAATTTTCTAAAAACATTATTAAAATAATAAGAACACATGGAAATTATAAATGACACAAATGGACGGCTGTCGCTCGACAGGCGTTACAAAATATGATTAACATAAGACTCCATTCTAGTTCACTGAAATAATAATAATAAAATGCAAGTTTGCACTGTGCATAGCAAACGTTGTGCATCATGTTGCTAAATACAGTCCGGCAAACATGTGACTGTTGAATTATTATCAAATTTATTAGCTTGATGATAATACAATCTGCATTTAAATGACAGTATATTAAATGCATATTAGATTTTTTTTTTTGTATTAATTAAATTTTCGAAGACAATCCTTTTTATGTAATATAATGCATAATAATAATATTGGTATAAATGGCTTATTCATTATAAATAAAAATTAATTTATATCAAAGACAAATGACATAGTATAAAAATGTCCTTTAGATAATATTAATTATTAATAAATGGAAAACTGTCAGGCCTGAATAGAATATGTCCAGCTCTAAGACGCATGTTTAGCGACTGTAATATTCATTATTTTTATTTATGGCTTGTGTTCAGTAATTGTAAATTGATAAAAATAAGTTGAATATTACAGTGTATGTTAGTATAAGTTTGTTATTGGTGTCGCGCCGCGTGGGACGCGCGTTGCGGTGCGCCAGCGCATTACAACAGTACGCATTTCCTTTTCTTGACGGGTTCTGGGGGCTCCAGCGCCGCCAATATTGCTTCGTCGAACACATTCTTCAACCCTTTCTGGAATACATCACAATATAAATATCTTAGTCAATAGGCTTCAGATATAACATGGAAGACAACATTGTACAAGAAAATATTACAATAACTGCTACATCAATTACTAATAATCATTTTAAAATATCATGTACTGAACAAAAAATACTGCATACCTGCGTGAGAGCAGAACACTCAACATATTTGACCGCTTTTAGCTCCTTCGCAAGTTTTTCACCCTGCTCTAGTGAGACGGGCTTTTGCTTTATCTTGGCCAGCTTCTCCATTGTTGCTGGGTCATCCCTCAGGTCTATTTGTGTTCCCACCAACAAAAATGGCGTTTTCTGCTGATGATGAGTGATTTCCGGTACCCACTGAAACATTCATAGCATTGAGCATTGCAAAACTCACGTAGCATAATATTTTGATAACGTAACAATGATTTATTTCAACAATATAATTGGAATTGAATAATAATTACCTTTTCCTTGACATTTTCGAAGGAACTAGGGCTTACCACACTGAAACATACAAGGAAAACATCCGTTTGGGGATAACTCAATGGTCTCAGTCTATCATAATCTTCCTGACCTGCAAACAAAATGGGAAACGAATAAGTCTAAGTTAACAAATGAAAATCATAATGAATATCAACAAATATAGTGAAAAAAACATACCTGCAGTATCAAAGAGACCCAGTGTGTATGGTTCTCCACCAATCATGACTGTAACTGCGTAGTTATCGAAAACTGTGGGAACATACTCGGAGGGGAATTTGTTTGTCGTGTAACTGATGAGCAGACATGTCTTTCCGACAGCACCGTCGCCCACAACTACGCACTTGATAGTCTGCATTTTATTCTAATACTTGGTAACTTCACAACAAATATTTTAGTTAATAGTCACTTCTAGCTTTGTCTTGAATATTGGAAGAGTTCGCTCACCATAGCAACACTAATGAAGTTGCCTGTAACAAAAGAAACTACCGTTTAGAAGATGATAATATAATACGTTTATAAACTATGTAGCTTTATTATGGTTATAATTGGCAGCAGCAGATAAAACAAAATAGAAATAGACTATAAACACATTGCAGCAAATAATGTCGCTTAGCTTAGCATTCATAACAGTCATAAGAAAATAATAACATGAGAAACATTATAAATAATAAATAAAATAAGATAAATAAATATGAAATCAAAAAGTTTACATACTAATAAAATAGGTATTAATGCTCTGAGTAATTAGTTTCATAAATATACTTTTGTATATTGATTAACAAATAATACTAAGTAATCATTAGAAACTAATTAATTAATGAGACTGTGGTGATGTTATGAAGCCATCAAAGAAAGCATTTTGTTTATAGTTCTGAGCATTAATTTCCTATAAATAAATAGTATAGTTTAAATGTTTAATTTCTGTGATAAGACATTCAAATATAATTAGAATTAAGTTAACCCTATAATACATATATTATTGTGTATGTGAATTCGCATAAGCATAAAAATATTTTAAATATGGGAACACTCTTCACAATAAAACAATGTATTTACTTTTAATGAAAAATTTAAGTGACACCCACTTTTTAGCACAATTGGTTGCCCTGCTGTTTGGAAAAATATGCTGCAATATCAACATGACTATGAGTCAGTGGAGTATGCAAAATTCCTACACATTCATACTAAAAGGAGGTGATCAGAGAGTATTTTTAAGATTTGTGCACCCAGATTGGAACAGGTGAAGCTGAATAAGCAAAGCTTGGAATAAACTTTCTGTTTTAACATTCTCATCACTGTCACAACAGGAAAACAATGGCTGATTTAGCATTAGGTGCATTTTGATGAATGAAACATACATTGTTTTTAAGCCTACAACTGTAGAATAATAGCATGGTGACAGTTTGTGCATTTCACAACCTATACCTTTTCAACTTGGTATATAAACAAGTCAAGGAATGTAACAATTATGATCAGTTATTAATATTAACGTTAACACAAGCTGTCCCAAATAAGTCGCATAGCTAAAACAAGAAACTAACACGATTTGGGTACGAATAAACGAGGGCATTGACCCTATTGACTGTCATGTAAATAAAGCAGCGTGTCTCTTGTGTTTCAGCTATGAAAACAATAATTAATTTCGCCACTAAGCACAGCTTGCACTATCACTACGCGCCCCGAGCGCAAGCCTGTCGAATCATCGCCATGCCCCATCACAGGCTGCCATAGTAGGCCCGACCCGACATTACCTTCTACACCTTCGCATTCCTTTCGCGTGGGTGTGTACACAAAGATTATCACTGGTATTATGAACTTATGAAGCACATAGATGGTTAATTTCTTAGATTTTTCGAGTCTGAATAAATATTGATAACTATTTTTTACATAATCACGTCACAATACAATTTGACGTCCATTTTGTGTTGAGTCGGAACACAACTTTAGTTAGATATCCGGTTTATCAAAACAAAAGCATTATAGAATTAGAATAACACTTACCTTGCGAAGTTATAACAATATCAAACTATAAAATTAACTTCAACACGTTGTAAATACAGTTGGAAATTACAATAATCACGTAGCGGGCTGGGTCATTGACGGTGACGCCATTGATTAAATAGTGATGTGGGGCACATTTCACAAATTGTCAACCCACGATAAAATTGATTGACTATCAATCGCTATTATTTCAATTGAATATTAGCTGTTTTATTTTTTTGCAAACAAGACAACTTATTCTAATAAAAAAAAATCGTCATCATAAGTAGTCAATCGGAACATTATTCTTGCATTTTTTCAGTACATTATCTAGAAAAATATACAAACATGTTATACAAAAATCGTAATGCGGCTATCTCCATTGTCTGAAAGAAACTATGAATCAAGTCAACAACGCCTCTCTCTGCTATTTTATAAATAGATGACTGCAAACTGCAAACGGTATTAAGTTAACGCAATAATGATTATCGATTTTTAATTATACTAGTTTACCGATTATTTAATCTTAGATCAATTGAATTTATTTATGATAAATAATAAATCCTATCACTAGTAAGAATAATCTGGCAACATTATTGTAAAATAATGACGTTTGCGTTGTCATTATTTTAGGGATGTTTGAGTTGATCAAAAACTCGTTAATATATCGATAAAAATGATTTTATTTCAGTAATAAATTAGTACTTTTTAAAGACGTATTTCTTAGATTTTGTGATTGATAAAAGTCTACAACATCTTAATTGAAATAAAAAAGTGATTTGTAAATGTAGTAATTAATTACATAATATAGTTAGCTATTTTACAGTGAGTCTAAAACTTCTAAATTGAAACAAAAAGTGTTTTGTAATGATTTATTGTGTATTAATCTATTATTATCAATTTTGCCTAATTTCCTTGGTACGAAATATAATTATTTTTGTTTTTAACTATTTTTAGTTCCCCATTGTATTAAGTAGCAAAAACTAAGCTAATATAATTATCTAAAAGGGGTGTCATAATTCGTTTTATAAACAAAGTTATAAGGTCATGAATTTTTGGTAGCCAAGGAAATTATTATAAATATTTTTTTTTCTAAGTTTTCTTCTGTGGTTTGCTTTTTTTTTGTTCGACCCATTTTTGTGTACCTTCGCAAGCAAATATACACCAATGAATATTGTATCATTACGACCTTTTTACACAACTAAGGAAGATAAATTCAGTAGATTGAGTTAAGAGTTAAAAACAAGTTGTTCTATCTATTCTGATACCCATTTCTTAAAATGTAAATTTTAAACTTATTCCAATAAAGAAATACTAAAAATTTGACTTTACGCCGAATTAAAAATGGTCTTTTATAACTTCCTAGGCCATTTTATGCCACGGAAAACATGGAAATTAGGGCCAAAGAAATTAGATTTATGCCTAAAAGACACCACAGACAAAAACCTATTTACCCTATGCATTTACTATTTAAATCATGGGTTTACCCCTACAGACACTACATTTGTGTAAATAAACAATAAAATTAATCCATTGTTTAGCTGCAAAAAACCGTCCAAAAAAATTGACTTTTTAGTAAACAAAATCCCAAGGAGGGACCTACTTATGCGATTTGTCGCGAAACTGATCAACGAAGTACTGTCCTGCCTCGATGGCTTCTTGGGACGAAATAGCAGAGTGTAACGGTGCAGTGCATTACATTCTAAGTTCTTTCGTTTCGTTACTACAATGGTCGAAAAGAAGACCCAGGGAAATTATACTTTTGACTCGGACAAGAGCTTAACTTCACTTTATTTCCTTCCTTTAAGTATTTGACATTTAAAGTTTTTATTTTCCGATAGCCAAACGTTTCTTAAATATAAAGAGAGTGCTACAAGAATGAATTAATTACACTTCAATTTGTTATAATGTGCCTTCATTTTGGCAAACAAGAGTAATGGACATAACAAGGAAATTAGAAAAACGACTTTTGATTAAGTTTTTCTGCGGTATTATTTGTAGTTTAAAAACATGTGTTCGCCTGCCTGGACACAGAAAATTTACTGTTTCGGCGAAATACCCTAATAGTGGTGAAATTGCAATGTCACATCGCCGTACACGTCAATTTTGATGACGTTTTATTATTTCAATTTTAAATTATTTCAATTTTAAATTTAAAATAATATTCCCACATTTAAAATTGCATAATAAATTGGGGTACCTTATAATAGATAAATTATTCGGTAATCGGTGGTAGTACAGTAATATTAATTGACTCAAATTGATTGAATTTGACAGAAAAAAATACTCCATACTAAGTTAACATTTTTGCGATTTTGTAATCAAACACAAATTAAAATTTTATGAAATTTAAATTTTTTGTTTAGGTATATTGGAACAAAAAGTAAAAGTAAGCCCTTGAAATTAAATTTCAAATAAAAAAGAATGATGTCTGTATGATATTTAATAGGGAGGGGGGGGGGGGGGGGCTATAAAAATAATACTGTAAAGTTTCATCACAATCCGTTCAGTAGTTTGTGCGTAACATGTTGACATCCAGACATCCATACAAACTTTCGCATTTATTATTAGTAAGATATTGAAATGCGCTAATTTTATAGGTATAGGAAGGAATTATTATTATAAATTCATTATTAAACAAGAATTTCGATAAAGGATTGACAAGCATTCTATCGTGAGTATCGTGACTCTCGTGTCTTCATTTATTTATTCATATCTATGGAGTAGACATCACTAGTATCCGGCGTTGCAATGTAAACTTCTGCTTCGTCTTTGTGGAAAAGCAAAACAAAAGAAGGAGTCTTTCATTGTTTCCTTTCCGACAACTCAGTGGTCAGATTTTCAGTTCCTCTTCCAAACTTTAGTCTGTTTTAAAGCTACGAATTACGTTTAATCCATTGAATACCCACAGTTTTCGTGGTGGTTAGTTAACCTAAAATGCTTTTACTTGGTGATGTTTTCCCCAATTTCTCTGCAAATACTACAGAAGGAGTGATAAACTTCCACAACTGGCTTGGAGACTCGTGAGTATTTAGTTTTGAAATTGTTTTCACCTTCTGCACTGCAAGGGATTTGTTGTATACAATTTACTTGTTGCATCTCCACAAAATTTCATGTAAAAGTAAATTTATTTTGTTAATCTTTAGACGAAGACAATCACAAATCACCAACACCCTACCCTACACGATACCCTACTCTCATTCATAATGTTTCCACATTTGTGGTAGCTGTAAGTCTCTATTGTATTTTTGCAATATAAATTATTTTCAATAAATTAGGAAAGTATACAGGGTGGAAATTTGTAATTCCACCTGAATAAAAAGTATTCTTTTCTTAGTAGGTACTGTACATAGAAAATTTTACTCATACAAAACAAATTTTTTTGAAAAGAAAGAGAACTGCATTCAAAGATATCCAAAATATTCTGAACATTCACCTCCATGCCATACCATTTTTTGTAAATAATTAAAATAATGATTTCATGGTTTTCCTTTCATTTGATTTTCAAGTTTTTGAAAGAGATTTAATCTTTAATTAACCCTAATGATGGAAGCAATAAAAGTATAGGGCGTAATTTTTAATACATTTCATTCGATTCCCAGATGTGGCAAGCAAAGGATGATGGGCACAAATGTATGGAAAGTGGTACCCGCTCCAATAGCCATAACCAATATATATTTTAAAAGGCCTTTAGATGTAGAAAAATGTCTGCTATGGGGCCAGATCTAATTCACGTTTTGAAAGCAATAATTCCACTAAGTATTATAATGAAAGTATAACACAATCATCCATGTGTACGAGTATGTATTATGACTACAATCAATTAATATAACTAAAAGAAGCCTTGAAAAGGAAAGGATTATACCTACGATGAACTACCCAAGCTATTAGCCCTTTATTCGCTTTCATCATCATCATCGTGATCATTTTAGCCATAGGACGTCCAGTTGAACATAGGCCTCCCCCAATGATTTCCACAATGGCCGGTTGGTGGCGGCCTGCATCCAACGCCTTCCCGCTACCTTTATGAGGTCGTCGGTCCATCTTGTGGGTGGACTTGTTGGGTCTTGTGGGTTTATTCGCTTTAGCAACCCATAATAAAACCCCTAGGAAGTAATAAAACTTTAACCCCTTTATTAATAAAAGTTACACCCTAGTTGAACTCTGGCTTAAATTGTCATTTGGTATGGAAATGTCATTTTAATCCAAGGTTCTTCCTATGTGTATCTTTTTATTAATAAGGGGGGGGGGGTAGTACTTCTTTAAATAAAAATATTTATTTCACAATCATCCCCATCAATAATTATAGAGTTAAGGAAGGATGCTGGAACAGTAAACCCTTCCTGACTCGCATTTAACCTAAGTACCATACGATGGACACGTATGAGACTTCTTCTTTTTCTTCCTCGGTCCCGCCCACCGTCTTCCTCACCGCGTCCGACCATCTCGTCGGTGCCCTGCCTGCCCCGAGCGCGTCCCCCTTCATACTGTATGATACTTAGGTTACACAAAAAGTATCTTTATCTTCGAACGCAACCAGATCTGAGGCTGGTGGCCATAGTAAATGTTGTTTGTCTTGGTAAGACCTTTCAAATGACACTACAAACATTACTATTGGAGCCGGGTACCATTCTGCAAAAAAGTATGTATATCTTCGTACACAACCAGATCTGAGGCTGGTGGTCATAGTAAAAGTTGTTCATCTTGGTAAGACCTTTCAAACGATACTAGACTCATATCTATTGGAGCCGGGTACCATTTTGCCCATTGTCCTTTTCAGAAATCTTTGAATTCAGTTCTCTTTCTTTTCAAAAATAAAGAAATGTTTTTTTTTGAGTAAAATTTTCTATCTACCAGTATTATGAGTACTTTCCCTTAAGGTGTCATTACAAAATTCTACTTTGTATAAGTTTCTCCGAAGTTACCTACCATTTATTTTACAAAGTACACACTGCCACCACAAACATTGTCTGGGTGGGTGGTGGACTGGATGAATGGATTTTTCATATTGTTTACATACTTTCAAACTTTTACATACTTTTTGTCGTTTCAAAGTGCTGGTAGGGCAAAACTATATTGCGACATGTTAAGTGTGCTGTAAATGGCCTACATACTAATTAAGAATTTGAATTTGTGTTACATGGTCCACGCTCAAGTAAGCATTTGAATTTGTTCTGCACATTCTGCAAATAAATAATTTGAATTTGAATTTGTATTACCTACATGGTCCACGCTCAAGTAAGTTGGCTCTAATGTCAATAGATGTATGAAAGGACCTATAGTCTTTTTCACCTAAGATGATCCGTATGACGTTTCGAGTTTGAAAGATTTAGAGATGTCACATAACTAAACCATAGCGATTTATCTATCGATTTTTTTCGAAGAGTTAGTAAAACCTACTTTTAGAGAAATATTTTGTATGGGTGTTATTTAACAAAAAACATATTTTTACAATTACAAATATTATTGTAACAATTTTTTATTGATAATATTCAAATTTCATGGTTCATGTTCAAAAAAACGATTCCTAAAAAGTACTTTTTTTTTTTTTTTTTTTTTTTTTTTTTTTTTTTTTTTTTTTTTTTGATAATGATTTCTGCAATCAGTCGCCAGACTATAATCAGATATGTTGAGTGTCATTTTATTGTTAAAGAGCAGCTGGCCTATGCCTAAGCTGTCTTCTTAAATTACGTGGTTTCTTTTTAGCCTTTTAACCACGTTGTCATTCTCCAGTAATCCATAGCAAAGCTATGGGAGAGGATATTTCTGAAAAGACTCAGTATTTTTCTAAGTGAGTTTGATATTGTCCCTGGGCACCAGTTTGGCTTCCGAAAGGCACATTCGACCATCGAACAGGTTCATCGTGTATACAATTCTGCAAGGCAAAGCTTCGAAAGTAAAAAATATTGCTCCGCTGCGTTTCTAGATGTACAACAGGCTTTTGATCGAGTCTGGCACAAGGGATTGCTTTGCAAGATCAAGGAAAGATTACCACACTCAGTGTTTCACATCCTGGAATCTTATCTCTCTGACAGACTATTCCAGGTCAAGCTAGGAGAGGCCAGATCTTCCCTGTATCCCATTAACGCCGGTGTTCCCCAAGGGTCGGTGCTTGGACCGGTCTTATATAATATTTATACATCAGACCTGCCGACCTCAGATGATGTCACGGTTGCTACATATGCTGACGATATTGCTTTCTTGGCTGCAGACAAAGACCCTATATCAGCAAGTGAAAAGCTTCAGAGACTGCTGAATGCTACGTCAGATTGGCTTCATAAATGGCGTATACAAGCCAGTGCGCAGAAATCCAACCACATAACTTTCACTTTGAGGAGAGGAGACTGTCCCCCCGTCTGCCTGGGAAGGAATGTTCTGCCTCAGACCAACTGTGTAAAATACCTCGGCTTTCATTTGGATAGACGGCTGACTTGGAAGGACCACATAAAAATGAAAAGAGACCAAATTAACCACAAATTCAGGAATCTATATTGGATGATGGGCAGGAATTCGGTTCTCTCCCTGGACAATAAACTTCTGATATACAATTCCATCCTGAAGCCAATATGGACATATGGTATCCAGTTGTGGGGAGTTGCCAGCAAGAGTAATATCGCGTGCCTGCAAAGGGTGCAGAACAACATATTGAGGAATATTGCGAATGCCCCGTGGTTCACGAGGAATGATGAAATACACGAGTACTTGAACATTGAAACCGTGGCCGCAGAAATAGAGCGATACAAGAAACTGCACATCGAACGTCTTACTCATCACCCCAATCCACTCGCCTAAAAAGTACTGGTTCTGTTTCTTTAAATTAAAAACCATTAATTTATTTTTAATGCGTTTATTAAAGTCAATAATCGAAAAATATAGTTGATTTTTGTGATGTTTTTAATAACTAAGTATTCACTGCAATCGATTAATGAACCGCGGAAATAATCGATTTTATTATACAAGAAATACCCCAGCACTAAATCTATTCCGTTTCACACATTGCGTACATGAAATAAATGATATTTTTACATCGTATTTAATTAAAATATAATCAATAGACTCAGATTTTACTATATATTTCAAGACAAGGTAGTTATTTTTTTTATTAAATATTGCTAATTAAATACAAATATTTTTTCAAAAATATTCTGCATATGTAGTATGCGTAATATGGATAACCTTGAAGTGTCATACGGATCATCTTACGTGAAAAAGACTATAAGTACTGAATACAATCTTAATTTTTGACTTTGACTATACTTTTATTGTATTGTTTCTTTTCATATCTTGTTCATAGCTATTTACTGAGTGCTTGCTTATTAAAATGCAACATGCTCTGTCTAGTGCCACACTAGTGCAGGCAATTTATGTATTAAGCAATGCACAATGAATCTATCATGGACTCTTCAACTCTTCACATTACACACAGTTTGGAGAACAGAATGAGCTTAAAATCATACAAGGACATAAATGTTTTCAAAATGCACAACAAATGTAACTCATCAAAAAATTTTATTTGAAGTTTTACTTTGTTTCCAGATGGGGCATTTTATTTTCTCATCCATCTGACTTTACTCCTGTCTGCACGACTGAACTGGCACGAGTACTCAACCTGCTGCCGGAGTTCGCCAAACGCAATGTGAAAGTGATCGGATTATCCTGTGATTCGGTTGCTTCTCATGTAGAATGGTGCAAAGATATCAAGACTTATGCAGGTATGAAACAAAAGAGTGTTTGGCTATTATTCGTTCGTTCGTTTCAGCCAAAAGACGTCCACTGCTGGACAAGGGCGGAAGGCCTTTTTGGAAGGCCTTCAAGGATTTCCACAAAGACCGGTCCTGCGCCGCTCGCATCCAGGCGCCACCTGCGACCTTTACCAGATCGTCGGTCCACCTAGTGGGAAGCCTGCCCACGCCCCACGCTATGGCTATTATTGCCTTTATTTATTTCATTATTTACCTTTAATTTGTCTTTTTCCTTCTGTGGTAGTTACTTCCAGGTAAAATACTCACTGGCAAAAAAGTATTACCCATTAAAAACCTCGCCCTTCTGTGGTCGTTACTTCTAGGTAACATAATGAAAAAAAAAAGGATTACCCATTAATACCTCGCGCGTTGCCTTCTGGAGCCTATTGGGCCGAAATTACGAGTTTGTGAGCTAATTTACAGTTTCCTCTTCATCAAGTAGCTTATTTGTATACTGTTTGATCATGGGCGACAGATAATGATAAACCACGAAAACGGGTTAATTGGATCAACTTTTTCAAAAGTAAGATTGGAGATTGCGTTTCCATGCAAAACAATATTATCTTTACGATACTGTATCTTCACGAGAGTTTATCGCGAAAATGATTAGAGTATCAAGGCACGTGTTTTACGTTCTATCCTTAGGTTCTATCCATGTCAATGTCATAGATAGCCAAAAGTTTTAAGAAAAGCGTGAATTGCATGTAAGTTCTCTTTTATTGGAATTTTATCGATTTTAAACGATAGAACCCCATACATTTGCATTTGCCATTTGAGACTGGCAGGTCAGGTTCAAATCCTGAGACGATAAATGAGCTTTTCCTTGATTGCGCTCACCAGTTGGCGCCACTGTCTTAGCCACAAGCAAGTGATAGGACCTTACTCGCCAGTGACGTAGGGAAACCCTCATTTTTCGTGTCTAGATTAACAAACGCTCTTACGGTCTGTTGTCGATAAATGAATAAAGATATTACCTTATCCCAAACAAGGCCATGGCGATGACACATTTTAAAATATTTGAAATTGTCTCAAGGTTACAATGAAGATGAGAAGTTCCCGTACCCCATCATTGAAGATGAGGACCGCAAGATAGCCATGCAGCTGGGCATGGTGGACAAAGATGAGCTGGATGCCGCCGGGATGCCGCTCACAGCGCGCGCTGTGTTCGTGGTAGACCCCAATAAGAAGTTTAGGCTGTCGCTGCTGTATCCAGCCACCACGGGACGGAACTTTGAGTAAGTCATCACCGTCATCATCATTTCAGCCAGATGATTTCCAGATTGGCCGGTTTAGGTGGCAGCTTGCTTCCAGCGCCTTCCTACCTTTATTAGGTCGTCTGTCTTCCTAGTGGGTGGACGCCCAACGCTGCGGTCGCCTGTACGTGACCTTCACCCCAGAACATTGGTTTTCCATTGGCCGTCATTTGATTAAGAGTGCTACTTATATTATAAACGCGGAAGATCCCGTACACAATGCAAGATAGCCATGTAGCTGGGCATGGTGGACAAAGATGAGCTGGATACCGCCGGGATGCCGCTCACAGCGCGCGCTGTGTTCGTGGTGGACCCCAACAAGAAGTTTAGGCTGTCGCTGCTGTATCCAGCCACCACGGGACGGAACTTTGAGTAAGTCATCATCACAAGACGCCCACTGCTGAAAACGGGCCTTCCCCAATGATTTTCAGATTTGTACCCAATGCATAATCGCCATTCAGCTGGGTATGGTGGACAAAGACGCTAAACAAAGACGCGCCGGTCACAACGCGAATCTATTTTTGAGCAGACGGAGGCCCCCTCTATTGGCCCTGGTAAGATTGTAAAAGAAGCCTAGGACCCCTAGACAGTTTCTTACTTTGCCTAATGGTTCATCTAGCTCTGGGGGCCCTTGTAGCCCGGGGGCCCCGTATCATTGATACAGCGGTAGAAACCGTAACTCGCTAGTCTTTCTGTAATTAATCAAGTACCTTTTCTTTCCAGTGAAATACTGCGAATCCTGGACTCATTGCAGCTAACCGACCGAGCTAAGGTGGCGACCCCTGTCGATTGGAAGGTGAATATCTTGTGTATTTTACATAATATTGTGTAAACTTACAAATAAGTCGACTATTTCATTAGTTAATAGTTCTTGTGACATGTCAGCCTATACTCTCCATGATTGTTCTCGTGATCCTTAGCATCAGTATCACGTTGAAAGGTATTATTAACGTCTGTTACTAGCATTAATTAGTCAAATAAATGCTTGAGCCTATGCCTATGGTATATGCCTAAGCTTAAACTCAGGTATATACCGTCGCGTGGCCATACAAATGCCATGTCAATATACGTTAGATCAGTGGCTCCCATCCTTTGATAAAAATGCACCCATAGAGCATAGATCCACTTTACCATAACCCTCGGATAACGATATTAAATAATTAATTGTACTTTGTTTTTTGTACAGTGTTGTCTATCGAACACACTTAAGAAGACAGGGATACTTGCGTGGACCTCATGTTGGGAACCACTGCCCCATAGTTTTGTCAATCCTCTTATTACGCGTATGCGCACAGCTTTATCTCGACCAAAAACGTAGTGATGTATCAACAACTGAACATGTTTGTTTATAGTTGAAGCCGCCTATACAGTACCTACCGTTGGTAACGATAACAAGATTTTCTTCATCGGTACGGATATGAGTTTTTACAGCGAATGTGAATAAAGACTAATAAATTGTACCTACCTTTTTAATCCAACATTTTTATTTATAATGGACATGAGGTCTATGTGGTTCATCATCATCATCATTTCAGCCATAGGACGTCTACTGCTGAACATAGGCCTCCCCCAATGATTTCCATGTTGATTTATTGGTAGCGGCTTGCGTCCAGCGCCTTCCTGTTACCTTTATGATGTCGTCAGTCCGCCTTGTTGGTGGACGTCACACGCTGCGTTTTCCAGTACGCGGGCTCCACTCCAGAACCTTGCTGCCCCATCGGCCGTCAGTTCTGCGTACTATGTGCCCTGCCCATTGCCATTTCAGCTTGCTAATCCGTCGGGCTATCTCAGCGACTTTAGTCCGTTTACCCATGTGGTTTTATTGAAAACTGGCCAGTGCAACGTCCTCCTTTCGATTGAAGCTTAGTAGTAAGAATTTGGTTGTTTCTTAGTTGAGCCGAGCTGGTGAAAGCTCCTATATCCTTACTCAGTGTCAGTCCAGTCCGAATCAAGTTGCGTGGCAAGAGTTGAGGCTATCAAACTAGCAAAGATTTCTATCTGCATTACACTTGTCGCGCTGACGTCTATTGTAGCTTGTAGTCGTATAGTAATCTTAAAGCTGTAATTCCCATAGTATTAAAGCTCTAAATCTGTGAGTTTGTGTTCGCCTCAACTGTTGTTGCGCGACCTATACTAATTAATGTTCGACTGCAATACAAAAGTAGACTAATCTAACTCTCTTCATCAGATGGGTGACGACTGCATGGTCCTGCCAACGCTACCCGAGGACCAAGTGAAGAAGGTTTTCCCGCAAGGAGTGACCGTGGTGCCTCTGCCTTCTGGCAAGAACTACCTCAGGAAGACCTCTTGTCCGAAACTTTAGTCATAAAAACCTCTGAATGAACCTCCCTCGAATATTATTGTTGAACTTTAAAATGTTGACAGAAGAGTGCTATTTTATTTCATTGTTATTCTCGTAATAAAAGGTTATTAAAATATTATTTTTTTTTGATTTCGTTCAATCCCTCATTTAGTTTTAGGTGATTCCTATGTGGTTTAAAGTGGACAGTCAGCGTAATTATTAATGATTGCCTTCACTTTGGTATTAGGAGCTCTTCGTTACAACGATACGTGACACAAATGACACAATCGACACACCATAACGAACAGAGTTTATTCGTAGATACTTTTTAGAAACTTAAGAGAGTTGACGTATTTACCTTACCGGTAGGGTCACTGGTTATTCGAGACCCCAAGATCACGTGGTTTAGGTTAGCGTTGCACAATTTGACTGGTAGGTGGTACGTACCCCAACACCAAGGCCACCCTGGAGCTCGTCAGAGTAAATATATTCTTTGCCCTGGAGACCCAAGGTTCAACCTCAACTCGGTTACATACAGTGCCCAATGCGGCCTACTCAAGCTGCGTGAAGAAAGGGGGTGGGTGGAGCAACCGTAACCGTCAGCCCCCACCGATGACTTCCAAGGCGAAAGAAGGTAACGGAACTGGGAAAGGATTATGAAGCAATAAACTAATCATCCGTAGCCATACCACCAGAAGCGACGTCAGGAGAAGCTTACAAGACCTAAATAATCTTGCGACCGTGTGCCTCTTCAAGCACATACTGTAGCATGGGCTACAGCCGACAAACGCTAAGTGATACCGAGTTCCTGATGTTGGAACGGACCTTCGTCACGGTAATAGCCGTGCCTTCGTCCTCGATATCACAAGCATCTTCCTACAGCACTACGATAAAAGCTCTGGCGAGGAGAGAGTTAAAAAGAGGATGCTCTTTTCCAAGTTGCGCAGTGGAAGTGCCCGTCTCTAGTGCGTTACCTAAAATATAATAAAATATTAATTTTCTTATCGAAAAAAGTAGGTACTTGATTTAATTAAAGTTATTGAGTTTTGAAAATTATATTTACATCGCGCGTTGTAACGATTAAGTATTGGTTATTTATATTTATATTCAAGTACTTTGGTAACGCGTATTTTATCCTGATTGAGACAAACTTTTTGTATCAAATGTTGATTAATTAAATTAAAATAAATAAAATAATATTGATTAGGATTTGGACCGCTCAATAATTGGAATTGGTCACCCTATTTATAGAGCTTGCGCATTGTTAGGTGCTCCGGAATAGCACCTATAAGATTGCAAGGGCCTACAGCCAGATAGGCATGTCCTAATTCGCGGAGGCTGCGAATGATATTTCGAGCGGGCCCGCGGGCCGGCCGGCGCGGGCGCAGCGGGCCCAGTGAAAGCCCGCTTTCATCAGAGTGGGGCGCGCGCCGCACAACAAAGTGAACGTAGCGCCGCTCATAGCACGCTGTGTGCCGCTGGTGTGACTACGTTCGTGATTCGCGCGTCTCGTGCGCACGGTATCGTGATGTCAAGACTGTGGATGGTGGTGCTGCTGGCTGCAGGCGCGGCGGCCGCGGGCGGGCGCCTGCCCCGGACCTCGCCGCCCGCGCCGCCGCCGGCGCCCTCGCCCGCGCCCTCGCCCCGCCTGCCCCAGAGGAATCTCACCCTCTCATCCCGTTCCTCCGTCAGAAACAGGTCAGTACCACAGCTTGCATAACTCCTAACAGCCTCATTTATGACTAAAATTAAGTACAACACGTTCTAATATTACCTAGTACCTACTGATAGTGTCATTGAGAATTCGAATGAACTGACCAAGACTTATAATTTGACATTCGCTTACGAGATGCAATATAAACTCTGATACAGGTAGCTCGCTTGTGTTGCAATAGATTGTTTGTGTCATATTCCAATGTTTGCATCAAACGGCGTGTCTCGGGCCAGGTAGAGTTAAATAGTTTTTGAGCGGTCGTACAACTGCACCAAATATTGTCCGTCGCTCGTTCTAGAGTTTACCGCCGAGTGTTGAAAGCACGGCGGAGCTTTTGTACGCGAACTTGTCAAGTACGACTACTACACGACGTTGAGTTTCATTGCAAAAGTATGGCCCATTGATACCATGCCCCAGTTCTGAAATATGTATGTTGTTTACCCAATTATGGCAATAAACTTGATTATTAGATCACGATTTACAATTCACTAGTTTTTGCTATCGTATTATGCATGTAAAAGTGTAAATACGAATTACATGCTCGTGACGAAAAACCACGCATTGTAAGTAGATGAAATAGAATTGATTTAAGTGTTTTTAATGAAATTGAAGAATTGTTTGGATGAAAACAGCATGTCACGGCCAACGAAGCGATGTCGTTACATTTTTAAAAGAAATCTAAATCATTTGTGATTAATTGCATATATTGTTATTGGCGAATCACGAACAGTCATAAATTGCATGTTTCTTTCCGAATATAAAAGGCAAGTTAATCATTTTAATAGCAAAAAATGAATTTCAGTAAGGTGGATTCGTTGCTGTTATTAGAAAAATGAAAAAAGCACTTTCAATTACTTAATCCTTAATAGATAGGTACCTACTCATGATAAATAATCGGGACTGTTTTACTAGTTATTTTATTACTAGCCTATTACTTATTAGCCTTAAACTCGGCTTAATTCTCAAGTCATTTTGGTATTTGATTTACAATCTCTATCATTTTGCCGATTTCAGTTAGATTCATCCTGTATTTACCTAATGTTGCCTACTATAAATGTTAATTTACCAAGAGTCCAATTTCGGTGTAAATTATTATTTGCTCCAAAGTGTAAAGAATTGTTGTTATGAAATTATATTTAATTTATTATTTTTCATAATAATTTCACACTTGACAAACGTTAAATAAAACAATAGTTAAGTAGGTATCTACTTATGCAGAATTGCAGTTTTCTTTTTTACTGTTACGAAAAGAAATGTCTGGGGTGGCAAATTACTTTTCAATTTATTTACTAATATAATTGCTTATTTTTACTTATGTAATTATACCTAGGAGAGTCCAAATACATAATTAAATGCACGAACTGTTAATTGCTTCATTAATAACAAGACTCATAATTTAATATATTTATAAATGAAAAGATAATATAATTATGAAATCAATATCTAAGCGCTTCTTATCCATATAAAAGTGTTAAACTCTATTATTACTGCAGTAGGTACATATTCGTATCAAAAACATTATCATAAACTCTGAAACCTATTCGTTGTTTTTTTTGTTTCATAATTGTGTCTTTTATAATACTTACAACTTATTACGTTTGAAGTCAATTCTTAAAAATATATGTTGTTGGCTAAAGCTGTAGTTAACTTAGGTACTATAACATTAATTTCTTAATATTTGTTGAGTCTATCTATTTGTTATAACAAAATTTTACTTCAATTAACGTCAAAACTTATTTAAGAGTCATAAAATATCGTTGAATTCTTCAGAATTTATTGAGCGCATACGATATGCGATGTTCTTTGCTTTCAGTCATTTTTCATTAGAAACGAAAATTATAACAGATTTTCTTTTAATTTTAATGACAATAGAAATAAGAAAAATCGAATTGCGCTACTAAAAATTGGTTTCTAAAAGTTTTTACTATTATTGGTTACCAAGCAATATACGTCCAAGCAATATAAGGAGTGAGAGGAATAAAATTGATCTAAATTTTAGATGGACTGTCAATTTAACCAGCACAATTTTAACTGATGAATTAAGATTCTGTTAATGAAATCCGTTGAAGACCAAAGAACTAAAATATTACGCTTTTTGTCCGCAACTTTTTCAGCGTAGGTTAAGCTTTCCATCCGTCCATCCATTTTCATAAACTATCGCGTTTATTTACGCGTTATAGTTTACGAGTAGGAATATTACCGACATCTAAACTAAACATCTCTACATTAAAACCAAGTTGTAGGTACCTAAGTAACATACACAGGGTAATCGGCAATAATGAAAATTGGGGGCAACCATACAAAATATCACTTACACCACAACAAATTATATCCAAGTTAGAACGCGCTTTTATTGAACCACATTAGCCAAACTGCGGTACACAAACTCCGCGAAGATAAACCCGATCGCCCCGATTTGGTAATCTTGCACTTATTAAAAGCTATTATGATTGCAGAAGTAGTTAGATAGGTGTCCGGTGTCCACAAATCGAATACCAGAGACCTCGGGGCATCCGGTTGTGCGGCCCGCAGCCCGAGAATTCCGTCACTTATCATTATGTTAAAATAATAATTACACAGTATTACAGACACAGTAACCGATAACTACTTTAGTTGCAGAACGACCTTGTTGCGTGTTTGGCTGAGCGTAAGCTTAGCCGTTGAGATGCAGTTGACAGCATTTGAACTCGAATTTTCGATACGATCAATAGCCAATAATACACTGAACACATTCAAGTAGGTATCTTGATTAGAGAATTTTATTCAAAAATCAGGGCTAAAACAAAAGAATGTTTAGCCAGAACAATACACGACGGTTAAAGGCAATCAACAATATTAACCTTCTAATAAATATAATGGGCACAATCTGGGGCAAATCTTTATTTCATTTTATGTAACGTTCAACTAATGATTGACCGATATAAATACTTAAATGGCTGTTTGTTTATTGCCTTTAATGGCTATTTAAATATTTATAAACCTGTTTGGTGTAAAAAAAGCCGTAGTGGAGAGGGAAGAAAATGTAGAGTTATCAAAAGCCATAGCCATACGCAATTCGGCAGGCTTACTCGTATAAACGTGGCGTAGTAGGCTGTAGTGTAGGTTTTCTGTACTGCCACCATAAGATTTAGGAATTATGAAAATTGAAAAGTTAATAATACCTAGCTTTTATGCTGTGCTTTAAGGCATCCTACTTATTGACTGCAATCAGAGTTAAGTTCTAAAGTGAGGACACAAAATATCGCTGACTTACCCTTGATTAGCGAAACCAATTTGAGATGAGAGAAAACAAGAGCAAAATTAATTTACCTAAGTAAGAACATTGCAAGTCATCAAACTATTTTTTTTCCATTAACATCCTAAGTAGGTAGGTACCTCGTTCCACCTATTACCTTGTATACAAAGAAACGTTCGGTAAATATTTGATTTTAAAAATGTGCCGAAGTATTTTCTTTAGGTACTGTGTGCACATTATAATCAGCTGTGCATATAATACGAGTAAATCAGTATTGCAAGAAAGTGATCATTGTGGCTACATCAAGAAATATGGGTGAGTAGTGTAACGCGGGAGTTCGCGTGTCTGCTACTTTCCTTTCGCTCCACAAAGCGTTCCTCGGATGTCGTGCGACTGATTGCATTCTCCTCTAATTCATGTAATTTGTACTTCCAAAGTACCTACAAAATAACTCGATCAGTGCCGCCAGCCGCCACGGTCACATTCACTTCCTACACCGTTCCAGTACTATATCTATATTACAATATTACATGTCTACAGTCAGCCGTCCATTTCGTGTCAATGTAGATCTATTAAATTCTAGTTATTGATTTTTTGCGGTTGATGCAGTTTTTTGGGATTGCTTGTAATTTGATTTGGGCCCGTATTATAAAACTCGAATAAAAGTCAACTTGTTTAATTGTATATTATAATGTAGGACTGTAGGTATATGTTTTATGTAGGGAAGGGGAAACTCATATCGGTAGCTAATATTATTGCAGTTTTTATAACGTCATTTTCGGTATATTTATTGCACAGCATAAAAAAATAATGTTTGCATAAACTGACGGAATGTTTAATGCCCCAACAATTTACGAGCAATTATTTACGCATATGTTTTGGTGTCTTCGCTAAGCAACGCTGCCGTAGAGACTCATTAACTCCAGTTTTCTGGTACGATTTTGTAATACGAGTATGTTTTAGCACATAATTTTATAGTGCCACTTTATGTTAATTCCGTAATAAATAAAAATTATTGCAGTATAAGTAAATACCGTGTTACTGGTCATGAAAAACGAGTTTATCTTTGACATCGTATTTTATATGTTGACATATCAGTATTCTCCGTCTTACGACAAAATTATATAAAATTAACGCAATCCAACAGCACTGTCCGGTAATAGGTACCTCGCGCTAATCTGACTTTATAATTATCTATACGAGACAGTCCCGCGGCCTACACGGGCACTCAGATGATGAAACTTCCAATCCAGTCACAAATATTAATCTAAATTGTACATCTTAATTGCCATGTAAAAATATGTTCGCTGAACACTTAATGGGCACTTGTGCTGGCCGTGTATGTCCAGCAATGACACTAATTCGCGGCTGAAACCTTCGTCTCAACGAGTGCATGGCTAGACAATATAATAGGAAGTCAATATATCATTTCAGACTTTAAAGGCGCTAATTTGTTACAGCGCGACGTCTTAAGCGCTCTACACTCGTGCGCAAGTCACTTCGTGAATTTAACGCCATTTTAGTGCTGTGAATAGTAATTTATAGAAGGTATACTGCAACTCAGTATGCAGAAAAAGATGATAATGGTATACTGTCGATAATGCACTGCTTCGCATTCAAATATCAAGCGACATAAATTGTTTTTATAGTCGATTTATTAAGTTTGAAACTACCAGTTTTGTTTTGATTTAGGCTCATTCGTGTAAGTATGGTTTAATTTTCCGTCATTTTTAAAACAGATACCACTACTTCGCTATACCTTTAGTCCAGTCAATGAACGATTTAACAACGGTGTAGAGGGAATGCTTGGAACACAATTTTTGACTTCGTACCTTTGTTTGGACTAGATAGCACTGGATTTTGTAAATATGTAAGTAAGATGATGAAAATTCATCTTTCTTTTTTCATCTTCTATTTCATTTTCTTTTTCATCAAATCTTTTTATTAGAATTAGAAAATAGGTAATTCATGTTAGGCGGGATTTAATGTTTGTAGGATTAGTAAAATCCCACCTAAATTGGCGACTCTACAAGCGTAGGTACCGAGGGTTCGTGACGGCCCGGTTTTGACTGGACCATTAGTGACGCGGCTGAAAAAGGACACCGATCGGGAAATACCACGAATCTATAATAATTGGTCTACATTTGCGTTTTGAATCCCCGGTTTCCGTGTCGCCAGTGTGCAGTGCACTTAAGGCCGGCTGATATGCGGCCTGTTTTGGAGGAGCACAGGTGGATAGACGCGGTCTGCGCCGAACGAGATCAAGGTCGCACGGCATTGTTGCCCGAGCAGCGCTAATTATTGAGCGCTAATATCCACGACCCACACCAGCTCAATGGTGCACTATCATGCACCACGCTCACAATACTACACGAGATAACAATACCATTAACACTCGAGGCGATCATTGAAACTAATGAATAGACCATATTCATTGCATAAAAGCGAGTGTGCGCATCATGATTTTCGAAGGGACAGCTCGCCGGCCAAGGACGAGCGCCCGAGCGAATGTGTGGCGTACACGTGAACTTTACAGCTGATTTAAAAACGCTTAATGGTATACAGAAGTGCGGCCTTTTTGGATAGTTTGTCTCGTTCCCGCACGTTGGCGGACCTGTGCGCGCTGGAAATGTCAATGTCGGCTCACTCCGATACAGGAAGAAGTGTTGGGCGTATTTCGATGTCGCCTGCTCGATATCTATAACAAGGACGTCGACTGCGAGAAGGATGTGTTCGATTGTTCTCTCGGCCGATACAAAGGCGCAGCAAGTCCGCGCCGTCCCGACGTGCTAAAGCGGTTTGTCCAGTCTACTCGTGAGTTTGAATGAAGTCGTGCTCACACCTTCAATTGACACAAAATTGTCATCCGCTATCACATGTAGAGGCAATAAATGTCTAAAATTACAACCTAGATAGAGCCAGGTCTTACTGCCACCTTGGGCCTATAATATTTAAATCCGTAGAATGTTTAGGACTGGTTTTATACTTTATTAGCTTGGCTTCAATCGCTCGGCCTTAACTTTAGATTTGACCTAACACGGGTTTACTGCTAAGGTAAAATGTATGACAAAGAGTGGTGTTGACACACTGTAGTGTTTCAAAATTGAATTTTTGTGTAAAAGTAAACTAAGTGGATGCAAAGCCTCGGTCACATTGCCTCAGAGGTCACTAGGCCCAGTCCCAGCGCCATGTGCGCACGCAGCACGCACCGCGATACGCGCTTATATCACTTGCCGCAGCCTCTCTCTGAACATCTGTGATGTAAACATGCGTGGATATGAAAGGTTAATGAACTCAGGTTCAAAGGTTAATTAAAATGGCTATCTCTTGTCAAATTTCTTCCACCTGCTGAATTGCCAAACTTTTTTCTTATAGTAAAGATATCTGATTTCAATAACATTTATATCAATCATATTGAACAATGTTAGTTAATTAACTATTTGCATTATACCTACCTACCGTGCTTACATATTTTTCTACTTCGTAAGTAAAAAAGACTGAAATATTCATTTGAAATTCAACGTGCACTCATGAATACGTAATACATAATTTATTCAACTTGCTACAAAGTATGGGTAGGCCTAATTTAGATTTAAGCAGGCTTGTAATGAATACGTATGTCCAAGCGCCTTTTAAAGGTAAATGTGTTAACTTAAGTATTTCGTTCGAAATAAAAATGAGCAACGAGCAAGCAAATTACTAGTATAAATAACACTAAACATGCCCATATATAGTAGCAGGTAATACATGTATAGATTTCTCCGCCCAATATTAGAACGCATATCTTTTTCTAGATCTAGAATGAACGTTCTCAAAAAAGCTTTAAGTATTTCTAAATAAAGCGACTGATCCAATTTCGCATAGGCAATGATAATTTCAAACCACTGTTTTTTTTTCAAGACCTACCCGTAACTAAATTTTCCAGCTAGGCACTGCCTAATTATGCCGTTCATGTCGCTACACTCTCTACCCCAAAGAATCTCGCATTATTTTACTAAACTTTGATTATTACATACCTAGTTAAGTATGCCTGAGTTAAAGTTTGTAATCAAATCGAGTAGTTTGAATGCATCACGCTAACAACGCTCATAAGTGCCACTTGTGGTCTAAACTGAATAAATATTTTTGATTTTGATAATCCGCCTAAGCAGTTCTCTAGTTATCTAGATAGCAATTAATAGTTGATGAACTATAATGATGATTTAGATGTGAGAAACAACTAACACGCAACATTATTAAAAGTTAATGTTCTTGTTTTCGTGATCGATATAAACAAAAAACAGCTCTAGCGACTCGTAAGGATACGACGCAAAATGTTATTTGATAAAAATACAAAAGGTCTCAATATCATGACTCATTACAACAGTCAGTCGGTCTATTTAAGATATGTCTCCTTGCTCTTGTTTTTGTTATAAAAAAACGATTTATAGTTACGATTTATGATAAATCCTACTTGTTTATCAACGTCAGCGTATCGGCAGATACTTCACATTGTTCTTCACTAAACTTAATATTAGATCCCAAAAAGTCTAATAGATACAAACAAGACCCATAAAAAGCTACTTTGCAGTGCTTAAAAATACCTAGTAGAGACTACAAGAAACAATGACGAGAGCCGTGGGCGGCGGCCCCATCCCGGTCGGTGCCAGTTTTGTCACATATGGGTCATTGGTGTCATTCTCGCAAATGCGACTCGTTACGGACCAAACTAGCTCACATAAACTACAAGGTCGACTTGCACCGATGATTAACATTAGTTTTATTAGATATCCGTCGCAAACTGGGCCAGAGACGCTTACACCAACCGGCTTTTGAGTGCCCCAACACTCGTAACAATGCGTTGGAAATAACGCACTTTGAGAGCTTATCAAGGAAAACTAACAACAAGCTTATGAAGTAAATGCTTTGAGAAAAATGTTTTTGCGTAATTCGACCTCTGTAAATCACTCCTTTGTTTCAAGTCGAATAATTTTTATTATTATGAGTTTTCTAGTTAATTCAAGTGGATAGTGTTCGACACGTTCACATTAATTTGTTGCTATAGTTAGTGTTATGTCACTCAGCTTAACAAGTTTAACTTCAAGGTAAAGGATTTTATTGATTGTGTTCTGAAGTTAACTAAAGCCAGTGTTTTGTATATTTTGTAATTCAATAGGACTTTAATCGGTAAGTCTTAGTAAAACTTAGGTAAGGCTCGTGAATTTTATTGAGCGGGACTCGGAGCTTGAAGTAGAAACTAGAATTTAAGGTAAACTAATTTAGGAAAGGTGTTAATTATTTTTTTCAGCTTAACCCAGATTTTATTTATTATTTTACCTTTAATTAATTGTTACTTTGGTATCTACAGTCACACAACGCGGTTTACGTATGAAAAAATACCTATCAGGTATTTAAAGTCATATGCAACCGCTGTGATTGTGAATCATTATAGATAATGAGACATTAATATTAAAGAGTGAGCATAATAATACTTGATTATAATAATATTACAGTTTTTACAGTCTTGCGTGCGTGTTTGGTATTAAAGAATGCCGTATACATACCTATGTATTTGCATTAGCTTAAACTCCCAGAAGAGATAAAAAACTACTACTACAGAAGAGCCATAATTATTCCGTACTTAATGGATGTTAATAGTCACTTATTATTTTATAAGATAACTTATAGTATGCATGTTAGATAAGTGATAAATGAATATTATATTCCCATACTAAACAATACAATAGGTACTCTTCCTACTTTAAACAAATGCCCTCGACCTGCCAGGTAGTTTATATTTATTTTACATACTAATATCCGTTTTCCCTTTCCCGTTCATATTTATTGTAATATTAGTATTATAGTAAATTGTTGGTAATTGGAAGATTATTGTGTGGAATATTATAGCTTGGCAAATTGCGTTGAAATAAAGCGCAATATATGTTTTCCATTGTTCAGGTGTCAAAAGTGATTTGTAACTAAATAATGATGTTTTTGTTATTATCACGTAAGTGTTGTAAGTTTAACACTAGTTGTTAGGTAGGCCCCATACATCAACTTATTAGGATTTCCAATAAACTAGTAAACTTGGACCTAAGTTCAAGTGGTTTCGTGTAGCCTATAATAATATTTAGTACCTGTCACATTGAATAAATATCCCAGTCTAGATTGTTGTCCGCGGAATTTGTGAATCTAAGACCAATTTCTAAAAGCAAACACATTTTTTTTACTTGTACTAGATCCGAACTCAAAACTTTGATTAAAAACTTGGACCAATCCACAATCAGAAATCAATCCATGTATGTACCTATGTAGATTTATTATTCTAAAATACAGTGTGCTTATCATGAGTAATAACATAGTATAGTAGTAGTATAGTACCCTACGTAAATGTGTCAATCGGAATACTTTAATATAAGTAGGTACACTTCACTGGACGTAATGTGAATATGGCCCCAAAGACAAAAACTACAGTGACCAAGTAATACCATTTATCATAGTTACAATGACTTGCAAGTCGGTATTATATCCGGATCTAATGTACCTGCTTGCATAACTTAAACTGATTTTAGTTCCACATCATAATGTCTGTGTTGGAACACTCCAACTATATTGTAAAAACTTTAGTCTGGTTATATTTTCTTCTTTGTTCTTTTTTATATTGTACTTTTTCAGTACATATCAAGACAGCAGTTTCAATCATAGACAGGTTGTATATTTTAATTAAACTTAAAAGTAAGTACACTTATGAGCAAAATTACGATCGATCGAACAAATAGGGTGATTCCATACTTTTGCTCGCGAGTGTAATTCACCTTGACGTTTTCTACCCACTTTTCTCCTGAAAACTACTTAATACTTAGATGAGAGGTAGTAGCAATTAGGAATATCTGGGAATCCCGACCCTTGTAACTCTACTAAAATGCATTACCTACTGAGTTTTAATGCAATACCATGAAGTCGTTCTGATAGGCATGACTATAATTCGTCCGCACTTCAGTGCTTGCTCAAGACATTTTCTCAATTTCGCCTTCATGCATCTTATTGCTTATCAATGAAATACTGAATTTCGTTAATAGCTAATGCATAATATTTCCAATTATAATAACTCAAGTTACGACTACTGTCGAAACAAGCTAGTTGGGCATAATTCGCCAAATTGCGATCGAGGAAAGGTTTCGCCATAGGCTGTTTTAGGTTGAAGCGAATTGAGTGGACGCGGTATACTAGTCTATGGCTATTACTTACTACAAGATGACAATGCGAAAATACATTAATCTAATGTACTAAATTATGTAAAGACACGTCTTCATCTATCATTGTTCATCACGCTTATCTCCTTGTACCTAATAATCTTCTGCGTTCCTGAATTCAAGTCGCAACAAAACTCTACATTGTCGTATAGGCTTTTATTTTCTCCCATGCTCTCAAATACTAATTTATATTGACAAAATAGTATTAATGTATCTACAGGTATTTACATTTTAACTAGTGTGTTGAAAAAAAGCATCGCTATTATCCAAAGTTAGATTAATTCTGTTAATTGTTCAGAAGGCGTTAGTTCCCACACTTTAAATTCATTAAAGACAACCTGTTAATGAAAAATGTGCGTTTGCGTTCATCTATCTACTATTGTGTTCGGAATTGAGTAAAAGATATAGGTAAAGCACTTTAGATTAATTTCAAACAAACAATCTGTAAAAGTTGTTTGTTTGGAAGATGATAAAAAAGGTTGATTTAACTACTCCAGGCCAGGTTGTTTCCTACAGGACCAATATCTAATTTTTGTTGGAAAACTTATTCTTCGGTTTCTAGGTCTTTACTTGAGCACTTAACAAAAATACAGCCTGTAATTGAATTAGAGCTATCTTTTATACATTTCATCAGTGTTGCCAACGAAGTATCAAGCTCCCCACCAGAATTGACCTCTAAAATCACCAGAAATCCACTAATAAAAATCGCACCATCGTAAAAATCGCTAAATTTTCCACTATTTTTTTGTCTGGCAGATTTGTGGTCATTTTGAAAGAAAATAATATTTTTAAGATATATTTATTAAGAAATAACTTAACTATAAAATAATTAAAAACGTATTAAAAATTTCCCTACTTTCGGGAAAATCGCCTTCACTGTCTACACTCCCCAACAAAATTGACACTAATGACATAAGATTTTTGCCTCACTCTTGACGAAGCGTTTGTATGAAGACTATCCATCTAGGTTTTATTAATCTAAGCCACCAACACAATGAGCGCGAACGAAAATTGTGACTTTAGGAAAGGGAACTCAGGGAATCCCCGATAATAATTTATTTATTGTCATTTTTCTTAGGTCTCTTTACTCGCTAGCTCGAACAGTGTTGCCTGCACGATGAAATTAAACTCCAAAAACGATACGAGTGGACCATATAATCGTTGTTCCAATGTTTAAGAAAAAAAAGCCTTAATTCTTAAATTCCACTAGATAAATCCACTAGCCACTAAAACCCATATTTGTCCGCTAGTAGGTAAGTCAAAACCACCAGATTTAGTGGAAAATCCACTAAGTTGGCAACACTGCATTTCATAGCCGTAGTGGGTCATACAGGTCATACATAAAACATAAACGCACTTGTCCGGGTTTTCAGCAAAAACTTGAGGCCCCTATGGATTTTTCGTGCGGACATAAATTTCTTATGCATGTAGCATGCGTCGTACTTATTCTATGGCCATATATGACACCGTTTCTTTCCTGAGAATTTCTTTTAATTACCTTGCGTGCCCATTTAAAAACTTCCCGAATAAAACGCGTAGGTATTTTTTGATTTCAGGAAATTAAAATTGAAATTGTCAATTTCTTCATTGACACGTCCAATAAAACATGAATTGTTGTTCGTTATTAGTTGGATATAAAATGAGACATTAACTTTTGTCTTACATATTTTATTGTACCACTTTCAGTTAGTTTCCCCGTAGCGACTAATTTAATAAACAACTTGTTAGGAAGGTGACGACAGTCTATAAATTTAAATAATAAAATTGTTAAAATAAACTATTATTTATAATTTCAGAATATAAGGTTATTCTACATTTGAATTTTTTGTTAAGAAAGTAGAGAACTATGACTGTATACCTGTAATCCAGTTAGTTTAATTTTCTTCAAGATAGCATAGATAGAACATGAGATGTTTTCAAAACAAGATCATGTATTGTGGAAAATTTACAGATTTCCCAAGTTTTCCAAATATTTCAAGTGAACTTGTCTAACAGTGAAAGTTATGTAAATATAGCTTTGTTACTGTATAATCTCACGGCAAAGGTCACTAGCGGTATCGCCTTAAACTAACATAATAAAAGAACACAATCTCCTTTTACAAATACTTAGTAACAAAACATTATGGAAAAAAATACTTTGAATATTTCATGTTAACCATGAAAAAGCGTTGCTTAATCATTAGGATTGTCTAATTGGCTGTCATTGTTATTGAGGCCTTATTGTTAGCTATTTGGGTTTTCTGAATAAAATACAAAATCATGCCATTGTCCACCGGTTATGTATAATAAACAAAGCGGGATCAAGGTGTCTGCGCCTGCGCCGGTTGAGTTTCAAAAGTGCGACCTTCGGTCATCAGATCAGATAAGCAATACATTTGACGGCGCCGACGTGTGATTGAATGGAGCACCCAATGCAAATTAAATTAGTTAACCGCGCGCTTTTGATAACCCTGAGGAAAAGTCAACTTTGAAAACATTGATACAGGGTGTTAGAGTCGATAAGGCCAGTTTCACCGGTTCCTGATTTTCAGATATCAGCCAGATATCTCGGTCCGAAATGTGAGATGTGGGCCCTTATTCTGTCGTAATTTCATTAAAAAATTCTGAAAATGGTTTCAGGTTTAAAATGCTTCACTAATTATTATAAACATAGTAATCATAATGAATGCCTAATGTCAATACTATCCTGAGTTTATTTTATCAGTCTTTCAGCAATAAAATTGCTAAAATAAAAGGTTAAAACTCAAAATCGAAGTTTGTTTTTATCTATAAGATTTAATAATTAATATTTACTGTAAAGTCAAGGCAACCAATCTCAAAAGGTATTTTACCTACTTGCGTTTTATTTAGGTACAAACATTTTCCTGAAACTCTATTAGCAATGGCTATCAAATTAAACTACTAACAGATTTGTTGCAGATTCTAGTGATCTAGTTATTCGACAATGACCTCAAAATGTGAACGATATTTTTCCAATATTTGATAATTGTATCACAACGAATTCGCGGCCATTTCGCGCCGCTTAGCGATTGGTGTCGCAATAATGAATTTGTGGTTTTAACGAACCAGAAATTCTGCAACGTTGATGTATCGACTAGTTCTCAGATGCTAAGTGACCAATTGCCGGACTTAATTTGAGAACAACGAACCAGTAGGCAAATTAATGCGATACCAAAGCCATTAACACGAGTTACTTCACTGATACTACTTTGCATAAAATCGATGGTCAGATAAGTTGTAATCTTTTAACATTTAACTAACTAGTTAGGTAAATTCAGAGTTATGGAACAATTGACACTTTTTATCACAAGTCGTCTCAATCCATATTTAAATTTACTAAATAGTAATAATAATGTTTGTTCATAGAATATTTTTGTGCTGTTTCCTTGACTGTCACAAAGCCTTATCATGTCCCTAAGTTTAAGCTTGACTGCAATGCGGAACACATAACTATTAAATCTATTAAGTTTAGCTGGTTATGTTATCATGCTGTCCATTGAATATTAATTTAGTCTCAATTATAAAAGCAGTGCATAATTTCGTGTTTATTTTGCGAAGTTAGTAGCGCGCACGCAACGAGCTCGGCCGCGCACGCGACCCCTCTCGTGGCGCTGACCACTCCATTCACGAACTTCAACTCATAAAGATCATCTTCACATTCGCTGAACCTTGACCTGTTCTCTCCGAGGTCGATCTCTTTTCATTCTTCTTCATATCAAACATAATATAACCAACTCACAACATCTATTTCGTCCACTTTATCACCACTTCTTACCAATTTCATACGTTATTTCATGCCACATTATGTAAGCTTCAAGTTATTTTAATAAGCCTTAATGATAATTTAGCTGCAGTAGCCACCAATGCTTATTTAATAGTGTTTATGCACTAACCACTTGTCAAGTAAACTATTCGAGCACTTGTCCTTGGTAAGGTTGCTGCTATAACCGCGACAACATTCACACTGTAATACTTAACATTAGGTAGCTAATAACGTCCTGTTATTATAAGCTGATATTTTTTGTTGCTGTCAAAAATATGCAGTCACCAAATTAATTCAACCAGATACCGATCTCTTTTGCAATGGGCTTTACGTTCTTAAAATGTATTGTGTTCGATTTGAGGATAAAGATTTGTGTTTGCTGAGCGAAGCGATGTTATTGATAAAAGCAACATAATAAACTAAATATTTTTTCATTTAGCTTTTTAACTGTAGCTTTAATTAATAGTTTGTAATCTAATCAACTTGTTTCTGTGAGATCGAGCGAGATATTAATTGTTTATGAGATATTTGCGTTGTTGCCGGCCATTGTCGGGGATGCCGGCGCGGGCGCAGCTGGCCTCGGCGCGATACTGCGATAACACGATTGTTGAAAACTTACAATATACGCCACCTAAATACTGCGGGGAAGGTTACGCGATCATATCTCGCCATCTACGAAGATCGTTAACATTTCTGTAGAGCACCCATTGTACACCGCTCTATCGATCTCCAGATCACTATCCTAATATCGAATAAACCGTAAAAGATATTATAGTTTTGGTTTCATTATAATACGATATTAATATGCTAATGATATAGGAACTGCGTGGTTTATTGTATCTTTTAATCGTTGTAATATCCGTTGCTTAACCGAGCTACCAATTTATCTCATTTAATAACCACTTTGCAAGTTGTCTGTGGTAAACTAATTTTAAGTAGTGCATAAAATATCAAATTGATATTGCGAAGTTTTGGGTAAAATCTTGATTACACGGTGTCTAGTATTGCTTATGGTTTCTGTGCCCGCCCCCATATTTTGTTAAGCAAAATGGCCATTTCCAGTCGGTAACGAGTCAATTTGTGCTTTTGTCCAAAATTCAAGTTTCCTCCTATGGCAGGAAGCAGCCGTGTTTATAGATTCGGCGACCTTGCCTTCTGTGAAGTTGCTAAATGGTGGGCTATAGATACCTACGTACGTGTGTATTGTGTATTAGATCTACACGTGTGAGTACTAGATATTTCTAGATCAGATTATTACATGATACATAAATGTAAGTAATAAGGTTATCAACATTAATTCGCTTGAAGTTGTGATACAGAAATTGATTACAAAGAACACATTGCTAACTTAAAATGTTTCGTGTTGGTGGACTGAATGGCTGCCTGAAAAACAATTTTCACTCTCTTGAAGCAGCGAGCGCGGGATGTCGCATGCGCATGATGCGTCTGTTCTCTGATCATTTAAGTAAATCATAAAAGGTTGCTGTACCTACGTATGTATATGTCATTGAGTATTAGATGTATGTTTGCTATACTCAGTAAACAACTCAAAAGTCCTCGCACCTTGATTGGTTAGAGCGTGGTGCAGTATTGTGTTTTAGTAACATAATTTATGTAATCAAATATAACATAAAACACGGCATGAGAAATCAATGATGCAAGTAATAATAAATAGAGATACGTTGATTTAATGCACATGTAAAAAATTCTATAAGTAAAATAATTAGGTAGCCAGTCACTGGCATTTTCCCATGATAATGTTTTCAAAAGTAGGCTTATGCTGAGCAAATTATACAATGTTCTGATTTAAAAATACCGAAAGGCACTTTTTGCTCAATGCAGAGCTCGTGTATACGGTGTTGGTATTTCTGACATTTTCCTTTTTTGGTATTTTCCACTTAGTAATGCGAGATGAGCCTATAAAATGCCTTTGCCATTTGGTTCTAAATTAACGAGTTTATCGCTTGAAGCATGCAAGTTTGTATTTATTATGTAATGGATAATGCACACTTTACTTTGTAACCGTGTGAAGTGATTGTACTTGTAAATAATTCAATTTTATTAAGTAAATGCTCTCAATTAGATCTCAAGATACAGACCAAATTCAAGGCTGATCTATATTCTTTGGAAACATAAGGAAGCAATAAAAGAATCGTAAATTACAGAGTTTCACGTTTAACGATTCAAAAGTTATTGATTAAGCTGATAAAACCAAATATTCGTATAATACAAAATGATAAATAAAATTATAGCATTGTTGTTTCCCCAGATACTTTTATACCTACATACAACATTGTATCTTGTAATCTTATTATTATCAGCAAGTAACAGTGTAAATTATGCCGACAACTTATTTTGTCGTCAAAAAGTGTTAAAAGATTTTATTGCCTTCATTGCATATCATACGGTGTTGTAACACGGGTTACATACATGCCTACCAAAATATTGAATTAGCGAGTCTGAGCGATTAAACTGAGTCTTATGTCAGTAGCAAACAACATAATAAAGTTACATTTTAAAGTCATTGTTTTAGGCTGGGTTGCACCTACTTTAACTTTGACAAACGTCAAAAATCTGTCAAACTCTATACAAAATACACCAGCCCCCCTAGACAAAACGCACTTTTTGATCGAATCGAAAATCGAATCCGTCAAAACTCCATACAAAAAAGGGGCTTTTTCGACCACTTTTCGACTGGTTTGCGATTATAATTTGCACTTTGTCTAGACCCACAGCAGTTATCGTTATAGTACTCGTAGTTACTGTCAAAGTTAGATGGTGCAACTCAGCCTTAATGTAATCCTAGGAGATCTTATCATTTAATATCAGAATTGTCGTCGTGGCCTACAAGAAAACTGAAGCGTTTCAGTTTTCTTGTACACTCGTTAACGTAAGCAAGAACGCAACCAAATTGTTAAATTCAGCGGACAGCCGCTCGGGCGGGCGGAAAAAAGAAAATACCTTCGGTTTAAAAATTCTGTATTAAATGCCCAAACGGCTATCAAAAACATATACTACTTAAAAACAAGAAAACGAAAGGTAAGTATCAAAAAGAGTAAAAAAAGTATAAAACATAGACAAAAATATCAACAGAGGTTGGTCCACCTACCGGTTCCCAACAATCATGATAAAGAATAAAAGCTGACAAAGCCTCGACACTGAATTTAGTCATCAACGTCTGCAAAAAGACGACCTAGTGCGCCGCAAGCGCAACGGTGCGTCTGTTGCGTAGCGACCACGGGCACCGCTGTAGTTACCAATTGTACTTTAAATCTTAGGATACTTTTCAGTGGCGGCGTAGCATGGGTTGGCAACAGGGGCGGACAATCATAAGTCCATAATAAATAGTGGGGGGCCAGGGCACCCCAGAATGATCTGGAATGTACCAAGTCATGAGGCATCTATATGATACCAATCGTACTACCCCCCCCCCCCCCCCCTCCTCCTCCCGTATCTAAACATACCAGACGCTATGGCCCTGCCCCGTTGTCACCCCCTGATGCTTGGCGCCCGGGGCGGCAAAATAGAATTGGCAAAACGATAACACATTTCACAGTCGAGCTTTTGAACTACCAGTCTCAGGCTGAGTAGCATCACCTAACATTAACCATAACTTTACCGATAACCGGTGTTTTTTGTATAGAGTTTGACAGTTTTTTGACGTTTGTTAAAGTAAAAGTAAGATGCAGCCTAAATTATGAGATATTGGGACCTGCAAATAATTACTCGTAGTAACTACATACCTATTAAAGGCTAACCTCGAAAAGAAAGACTTCGTAACAACAATTTTTGGTTACCCTACTAAGGGACCGCTGGCACCAGCCACCGCTGTTGTTACGATAATACCACTTTTTGTTCTCAACAAAAAGACAAACTGCGTAACCTCCAACTGAAATAATAACCGCCACAAAGGATTTGAGAAAACATTTCAGTCTGAACTATTGCTTTCTTCATCTAGATTTTGAATACTTTATTAAGAAACCCAATCGTGCAATAGTAACATACCGCGCGTGGTCCCACGGACCGTTTACATCTGAAATTCTGATCCAAATGTATTTAACTGATTATACATACATTGATCTCATTTGATATAATTTTTATTACACTCGCCTATAGCGAGCTGAATAGTAGCAATAGTGGAACTGGTTTATTGTGCAATAGCTCGATTAGTTCATACAAATAGGTTTACCTACAATGTGTGAGCCGCCGCGAGCTACTCGGCGAGCTCGTAAGGGCTATCAATCTAGTTTTGAAGAGCTATTACTGAGTGCAACCTTAATTGATGTACCGTCTTTAATACTTTTCCTTTTTATATTTATTACTGGCCAGTTAGAACGATAGTGTTGCTCATAGTTCCAATAAACAATTGAAAAACAATAACGGTTGTCTTGTCTGATAGAGTCTGCAATAAGGAAACAAAAGAATGTAGTAGGAAGTGTTTTGTTTATTCCTTTTTATTGGACTAAAATCGAAACTTTTATTACTATTACAATCATTTTAACACAGTAACGCATTAAAATTCAATGAGGGTTTTCGCGTATGAAAGATCCGCTAGATGGCGGGACGTGGATGTGGGGTCTGACTTCTGCGTAATTGGTGGATTTTGACATGTCTGTCAATGTCATGTCAAAAATAACCAATCATGCAGCATTTGGACCTCGCGTCTACGTATTGCCATCTGGCGGATTTTTCACACGCGAAAACCCTCATTGGATGTACAAAACAATTCACGTGAATATTTTTGTTATTTCCAACATGAGATCTTGTTCAATGGCAAAGCGTTTAGCTATTGTTTAAAATTAATAAACATAAGACTTATAGTGGACGATTGTATATCACGCTGAGAACTTAATTAATATTTTATACAATAATTCCAATTATTATTATTTCGTTACGTTAATTATGACATTCTGATATAACGTTTGTTTCTATTGTGTTATGGAATTCTGGTTAATTTCGCGGCGAGGGCAGCCCTGTGCGTAGGCTTACGGTTGCGCTTGCGCAAGGCGAGTTTGTCAAGAAAAATGCAAGCATGCGCTGTTTCTACATGTTTTTTAAACACTTATGAAATTAAAAATGAGCGCTAGCGGTGATTTACTTTAAATAGCTCGATTTATCTGTGTTAGTCAACAGACTTTATCGATTCATGTGCTCTAACATTGTGCTAAGCATAGTACTTACGCTTTTCAGTTAAGCGATACTTGTGTTCAAGAAACCAGTTTTTTTAATCAGTGATATAGTAGTCCAGTCAATAAAGCATTATAGATGGAAATCCGTGGAACACAATTTCTGACTTCGGGACTTTATTTAGACTAGTTAGGAGGTGAACATAGCAAAAGTCCCCGCGTGAAAATACCTAAATAACCGGTTGAGATATATTTATGAAATTTGAAGCTGATGTTTATCTTGCAAGTCTCAACACATGAGCCAAATTTGAAGTGTTAATGCACAGTAGTTTTTGAGTCAAAAGTGGCTCCAATTGGGTCGTCTAAATATACGCACGGTGCAGTCCCCTCCCTGGAACTAGGCTTAACATGCTCCCGCATGTCTAAAATGTTTGCTTAATGTTGATTTAGTCGATTTTCTCCTGATGGGAACATGTAAGACAAAAATAAAATTTCCAATATTACAGACCTTCTAGAGCAGATGCCGTGAAAACTATACAAGATATAGAAAAACTTGACTATCTCACATGTAGCAAATTAAATAAGCTTTTTTTGTTTATAGTAGTCATGTCACTAGGACGCATAGTTTCCGAGGATTAAGCGAAAAACCGAAAAGTAGTACCTTTAAACCCCCCTCTCCCCGCCGGCTCAAGGGCTAAGGGCGGGGGACTTTTGCTATGTTCACCTCCTAACTAGTCTAAATAAAGTCCCGAGGTCAGAAATTGTGTTCCACGGATTTCTCTCTACACCGTCGTTAAAGCATTCATTGACTGGACTATAGGAACAATTTATTGATTAACGAAAAATATTATAAATTGAAAGAAATCGTGAGAGCTTGCCGTGAGAAATGACATTTTTGGCTGTTCCTACCTTCTAATCAAACAGTGAAGCAGCAGGCAAGGCAGTCGTCATAATAATATTATATTATCTATCAGACAAACTTTGGGTTGAGCAAGCAAATAATAGAATTAGTCATAATGTCGCCTACCGTCTAATGAATAAAACAATATGAATGTCCTTTAGATAACCCTAACATAATCGCAGCTGTACCTTTGTTTATCATTATAACGTAATGATGACAGTTAGCCCATACTGTACATACATACGTAATTACGTATGATAGAATCACCACCAATGATTTTAATTAACCTTAAGATGGCGTTGATGCAATGCCTTGAACCTAAATAGCAATGTACAAACAGCCTAGCCTGCATATAGCCTCCTTTTTGGGAAACTAGTAATTAAAGGGGCACAGAATACTTTACTAAAATTTTCTAAGAATAAGTGGATACTTACCTGCCTTGTGAAGGTAGTCTGTCATGTAGGACTGCATCATGAATGAAGATTATCTACTCATATATCGAATAGCGACACAGTAATATGGAGGTTCTGCACCGGTATTAGTCTTTTGCTGTGCAAAATTTTGCTTCAAATTCTAATTGACCACAAAAGTAGTTAGGGGCTATAATATTCCCCAATATTGAAACCAAACGATATCCTCCAGTGCCATTTAGTATCAAGGCTTTAGGATAGGGACCTGACCCGTACCATAAAAAAAAACCCCACCACTGCAACTCCTGTGTACCCAGGATCTATAGCTTGACCGCCACAAAAACCCAACCACTGAAGGTCAAGTTTGTCCCGGGGGAAAGTTAAACTGTCATTGGACCCGCAACGAAATTAATCAGGTTTGACTTCCCTCCATTGCAAAGCGGATGACAGGTGACAAACAATGGTTTAAAACCCTTAAGAAAAGATTATGCACCACGGACAATAAAATCAAAATCAAAATCAAAATTTTCAAAATCAAAATTTTCTTTATTTGTTTAGACTAATTAAATTAGTTCTTGCAAATTGTCAAATGCTCTTAAGGAGCCTATAATTGTCTCATTCTTTTTTTGCCCTACCAGCGCTTCGAGACAAACATTTGGCAAGTGCTGAGAAGAAGCGCCGCAACAAACTCAGTCACCACTGTCTGCCGGTTTAAAAATATAAAAAAGTAGGAAGTTACAATACATTCAGAAGCAAGTTACTTACCACGCGCTCCCGTTGATAGAAGGTGGCCTTTAAGACGCCCATCTAGCACGAGACCGCGTGGCAGTTTTGAATATATTTATTTAGTGCCGTGCTAATTTCTAGGTTAATTGTTGCGTTTTGATACATATATATTTTATGTCAGGTATATCTTTGCTTGACCAGTCCCCGAAGGCAGCGCCTGTTCACAGACATGACGTGTGAACCAGCCATCGCTTCACTCGACCATATTATAGGGAATGTAACGACCCGCCTCACACAATAAATATCAATTAAGGGGGCCTATCTTATGAGCAATTAGCAACTACCTGCCAATAATATTTTTCACAAAATCGCTTAAAAGCACGGACATTTTTCCTTGTCGCGACAAGATCGGTGTAATAAATTGCGGAAACAGATGTATGTTGTATTGAAATTCCTGACCCGTACCATAGATAGCGCTGGATGAAGCTTCAAGCGGAGACTGACCTTTCTCCAGGTCTCTACCAACAGCAAATCTTATATGGGAGCACATACGAACCACCGCGGGTTTTCGTAAACTATTCCATAATTACTAACTGGTGTTGGTGCGGTGCATTATTGCAATATGCAAAAGCTCAGCCGAGCTTTCAGATCAATCTGGCTTATGGTGCCCTAGCATCATATTTTCATATTTTTTTGGTATATCAAGTAGATTTTAAACATACATATTATTTTATTTCATACTAATGAAAAGTTTTTATGATACAAATGTAAAGTACAACAGCGCTGGAGTTACGTTGGATTTTGTCTTCACTTTTTAAGCGCGCGCAACTAATTTCTGTTAAGAATGCACTTGCTGTAATAGTTGTTCCGAACTGATATCTCTCGATCAATTTAACCATGTAGCTTGACAGCATCTGTCTGAAAGGTTAGTTTACAACACTTGAATTATTTACTTTCGCTTACTTAAAGTAGGTAACACTTCAGACCAATCTATTTATTGTATTTGCCACTCCCAAACACTCCGACAAACAGTTGTTTAATAACTTTTTTTAATGGAGTATCTTTGCATAAGCTTTCTCCTTATAGTTGAAATACATACAAAGCTGGAGGTCGTGTATTCGTGATCAATCCCAAACTTTGTCGTTGTAATGATATAATTTAGCGTTTTATTTCTATGACATGTCTTAATAATTTTCTACAACATTGACTTTTTGACGCCAGGAGACTGACTCTATCACCTCCTGGAATGACGTATTTAAGGTCAATTTATCCAGTTGGATAACGTGATTGGATTGTTATGACATGTTTTATTGTTAAGACAGTTAGATCAGACTAGTCTTTATTTAAAGGTCATTTATTTAATACCTTCCTTAGTCATCTGTCATCAGCTTTACACTGCAGAAAAGTCGATCTATAGCTTCGAAAGCCTCCTATTATCTTCTGATTCGTTGCGGGACCAATGACAGTAACTTTCCCCTGGGTCAAAATTGGCATTAACTGGTTGAGTTTGTATTGGCGGCCAAGCTGTAGGTAGATTCTAGCTATAAAGGTGGTGAAGCTTGACTTGGATTCTACGCAGTGGATATGAGAACGAGACGGATAGTAGGTGGGTTGAGAAAATACCAAAAACATGATGAGCCCAATGCGTTAAAACCTAAATCTATTCGTTTGACGTTCTTCCTAAACTCAGAAGTACATGGTAACGTTTAACCAGTAGGCCTAACCAAAGCAAATATCACAAGGTCGCTCGTACGAGATGGATATCACTGCTTCGGCTCGAGCAGCGAAGGTTGCGGTACCTACGCGCAATCTGAACTTATGACCTTTCCGAGTCTCGGTCGAATCGTCAACGATATTGTGATGCAATTACTTTCCTCGGGCACGAGAACTTGCTGCCCAGGGGAGGACTCGGAGTTCCACGAATCTTGGGTTTAATTTCGCCACAGGAAACATGACGAGGTAGCGGAAGACGATATGAACCTACTACCCGTTCGCGCTAAGTTTGCCGATCCGTGGAATGCGCGTCCCCTCCCCCAACCGCGATTAAACGCAATTAATGTGTCTTATTTTATGCCAATACACAATTTTTATCAATAATAAATAATTTTGCCGCGGGCAAAAGCTAGTATGAAGTAAAAATTTAACCACGAATTAAACTTCTCTTTCCCTTAGTCCGTGTCTGTCTACATGCTCGATTACTAACCGTCACTTATATTACGTGCACTGCACTACTCACAATGCGACATTAACTCGATTGTTCACTTGAAAAACTGGACTAATACAACAGACGAGGTAACTGTGTGCCATTGGCTTTCTATAATGAGCCGACATTCGTTGCAAGCGTAGGAACGCTTCTAATCATGCATTGGGTAATATGGCTAATCCACAGACAGTTTGTAACGTTTTATATGTAAGATATTGCAAATACAGAGACATTCAAACAATGAATTTTCTTTTGCTTATAATTTATATTGTAAACAGTCGCATTTGCACAGCAACTATGTCTTTTTGTAAATTACCTACCTAATACCTAAATTACTGTTTTCAGTTTGCAAAATATTGTAAGGATCGTACCTACTGATATCCTGAATTCAGCGTACTACACAAGAAGAAAACGATTTACATCATTAGTTAGCTATAGACATTGTATTGCCGCCACTTCATTAAGAATGTTTCTTACACCCGTTTTCACAAACATTACTATGAGGTCTCACAGTGCGCGTGGACGCCCAGGGTGACATACGAACCAATCACAGACCTCTATTCAACGCTGTGCGTTCGATTTGCTGCTATACTTAAGCAAGCATCGTTTGTGATACGGGCGTTAGTCTCTTGGCCTGTGTAAAATCAATACAAACAAGACAGGGGGGTTCCCTACTTGTTTTCGAAAGTTGATAGTTCGATTTTTATTATATCGAACACGTTGTGTCGGTAATTCAGTTGTGCGATATTTTATTCCATCGATGCATTGGTGCGATGTAACGTTTGTGCGAAAAATCCTGTAGCGAAAAACCCTATAGCGATTGCTCATTACTTCGATAATATTATTCGTTCGAATGTCGGTTCGAAACGGCATTCCTTTGATTTAAACAACAAAAAAAAAAGTTAATTAAAATGCAATTTGTATAGGTACTAAAAAGCAAAATCAAAACTCTAAAATCTAAATCTAAAAACACTTGTTTTAGTTTTTCCGGCAGGCGTTTTGGCTATAAAAATTACGATAGCAAATAAAAAAAAAATTTTTTGTTTAAAAATATTTAAATAAATAAATAAAATCACAGTTTTGTGGATAGGCGTAAATAATAACATAATGACGATAAAATCAGAGGTTAGATGCCGTGGTAAAAAAATATATTTGCGGTTTGACTTATAATTTCCCTTTTATTGCCTGTCTTCGTAATTAATAAAAAATAAAAACATGAAGATAAATGTAGGTATGATATTTTATTAGTGTTTATATTACAAATTATGGTATTTCGTTCGTGGTAAATAGTCCATTTAATAGGCATTTCGAACCGACATTAGGTACTATCGAAGGAATAAAATCGAAGTAATGAGCAATCGCTATGGGGTTTTTCGCTACAGTATTTTTCGCACAAACGTTACATCGCACCAATAAAGCATCGATGGAATAAAATATCGCACAACTGAATTACCGACACAACGTGTTCGATATAATAAAAATCGAACTATCAACTTTCGAAAACAAGTAGGGAACCCCCCTGTCTTGTTTGTATTGATTTTACACAGGCCAAGAGACTAACGCCCGTATCACAAACGATGCTTGCTTAAGTGAAGCAGCAAATCGAACGCACAGCGTTGAATAGACAGGGATACATCTAAGTCAGCGTAGAAGTATCATATCTCCAATAGTGATGTCCCGCGTTCCCGACTCAAATGGCTACCGAGGGCAACTAACGTCAGGTTTTTAGTGGGTAGGCCCTGCCCTTCTGGCAGGGAGAACCCCACATAACCCACTTACTGCCCTCGCGGCTGGTGGGTATACAAATTAATGTATTTTCCTGACAAAAAAAAAGAAGTGTCATATCTTGTACGTTTACTTTTTCTTGGTTTGTTTTCCGTATATTGCGAGCAGTTTATTGTCTGCCTGGGAACACGAGTGCACAGCGCCTATGGCACGGTTGCGTCACTCGACGAGAATTTTCATAATCCCTACAGGTCGTCGAAGTTATGTAAACAATATATAGTTTGTAGGAATCGTTCATTGAGGCAGCTAGGCAGACAGTCAGAAGAACCTAACGTAAACTGGGCGCTATCCTGGGTTCATGGATATCATGTCCTACTTTCCTGGTCTCACTAAACTAAAGGAATAAACGTTAGAAATAGTAGAACAAAATTATTTAATACTCTCACAAAATACGTGAATCTATAGCGACAGTTACGATAGAAATGTCATACCTACCTAATTATTATGTTCCCAATTTGGCAAACAATAGCATACCTACTCATATGTAGAGCTTACAACCCTTGCAAGTAATCGTAAGCTTCTTCGCTATTATTATTTTACACTTTATTTATAGCTGTCGTTAATACATCAAACGGTTTGAAACCTTGTGATTTTATTATATTAACTCTAATAACTCATATCTCTCGATTCATTTTGCCAAATGTGTATAATTTTATCATTTATTCTGATTGAGTTTTATTTAAAAGTACTTTTATGAATATTCATCAGTATTATGTTGGTTAACGAGCTCCTGTATTTAAAAGTATTTTGTACAATACCATGTTTATATTTATGTGTAGGTAAGTAGTAGGTACTAACTGTGAAAATTAATTTGATTGGCTCTTCAATGTTACATGAAAACAATGAAATGATTTAATCACAGACTACAATAAATTCGTTTTAACATGTTCATTCACAACTCACTTATACTCGTATTAGTTTGTCTTTTGTTAGATTGTATATGTAATAAGTATGAACCTTTAAGGAGATTCTTATTTTTATACATTAAATATGTGTTAAATCGCGTGATTCAATAGAATACGTATCGTTTATTACATTCAATGTATGGCTGTTGGTAGAAACCAAGTTTATTTATTTATTTATAGAAATAAATAAATAAATAAATACAAATTTTAGCATTTTATTTAGTAGGTATCTATGCGACTTTTGTACTGTTACGTACAATGTCGCTCCAAAAATTGTCTATTTACTCTTTACTTATAATAATTACAACATTTACTGTGATATAAACCAGATTATGTAATAGTACCTAAGCGATATAATGATAAAAAAATGAGTTTTGTAGCATTTAGAAATTCGGAAAAATTCAAATGCAACCGCGAGCTAAAGAAGCACAGCGCCATCTGTTGCAATCGAGAGTTACCTTCTAGTCGAACAAAGCCTGTGCTTTAGTTCGCAAACTGTTCAATGCCTACGCTGTAACTAATCCGATTTTCTATTTCATTAGATAGGTAGTGTATTAATTAGTCCAGCCTACAATAGCAGCAGTTAGTAAATAGTAGACTTTTTGATATATCAAAACAGAAATTCCCTAGATTATTTGTAAAAAGTAGGTACAAGTACCTAGTTTTACATAAATTATAAAATTCAATAAAGGGACTGGTGGTCATCTATTTATCATTATGATGAATATTACTACTAATATTATATTATCTGTGATATTACGCAGGATTTTAATATTCACCAATCCATTTGAGTCAATCCCTCCTCCCTACTCCCTACATAATTATTTAACTAAGGTGTAACAAAGAAATACTTAGTAACGACTGATTTTTAAAGTTAGCATTGATTTGATTAGAAATCAGTAACTTAAAATAGTTTTTAGACATCTTGGACTTATTTTATCGACCAGAATAGACAAGTAGGTATGTTACCAACAAGACACGTTGTTTTAACCTTTACAAGTTGACTATAACTTCAAATTAGACAGAGTATTAAATTCAAAGCAAATTAAACTAGTTTCTTTGTAATCTAATTAACATTAAATGAATCACTTGTTCTTAAGAGCGTTTAAGCGAAGCGCGGCGTTTCAAGGGGCATCATTGGAAATGATTCGCGCGCGGCGTTTTTTAATAGTTTTCAAATGTTTATAGCATAACAATAACAATGAATTATATATCGTTTCAAAGTAAATATTTTAAAGAAGATGTTATTTTATTATATTAAGCTATTTTTATGTTGAATTAAAGAAGAATAATGGTGTAAAAATCACTTTGATTTTTGGGTATTTCACGTTCTTTAAATTTGTGATTTCTTATTGTAAAATGCTTAAATCTAAGAATTTTCTCAACTAACTATTTGCCTAAGGACCTATGCTATAGGATATAAATGTTTGTTATATCGTTTTCACAGTATTTTTATAAAAATTTCAGCTTGTAAACTGACGCTAAAGTGGAAATTTGAAAACCTGTGTGGACTTATTTTGATAGAATTCTTAAATACTATACTAATCGAAATATTTTCTCAACTAACTATTTAGACGACGAAATTGCCTAATTATTTATGCCTATAACATATTTGTAATGTAACTGGATAATGATTGTAACAGGTTGAAAAAGTACTGTTTTTGCGCCAAACGGCGTAAACGCTCTTAAGTCATCGCTGGGTGCGAAGTACTAGGTGGGGGTAACATAATCTATCGCAGCGCTCATGGTGGTCAAAAGTAGAAATAATGTAAGCTCTGTCAACAGATGTATCTGTCAATGGCAAAGCGATTCTACATAATACATTTTAATATCATTAAATAATCGCATGAAAAGGGTCCTACTGGGAACTTAAATAAAAGACTGGACTGTATTTCGATAGGGCTGGTTTAATAGTCGTTTACAATTTGGAAATAACTAGACTATACAACGTGGTAGTACAAAAATAAGTCACGGTAGTTGTTGTGCACAGATGTTTGCCTTATGATGAGAGCGTGAATTATTGAACTCTGCCCTTGTTTTGTTCTTAATTCTTCTACATCTCGGACTTGTCCAGCCAATATCAACAACTTTCCTTTAAATACGGTTTGTGGTTGGAATTTGATATTGTAACACTCATAAACCCGGTCTTCAAAACAATACTCATTTTGATCTGAAAACGATATTTAATTTATTACTAGCGATACAGGAACATTTAAATATATTTACTGTTATATAATCAAACCGTTAAAGTAGCTTTTTCTTTTTGTTTTACTGTAAAACTACAACTATAAATGAAGTAAACAAACCCTGACACAATCAAAATTAAACACACTTTTCGGACTTACCTCATTTGAATTGAATGACCAAAATGATTTCAAAACCTTTTTTCCACCCAAATCGTGGTATCACAACAATTTATTAGTCGAAAATATATGTTATTTTTTCATTTCGATATTTTTTCACAAATAAACGACCTAAATGTCAATGTGACAGAGTCCACAAAGTTGTGGACGCTAGTTGGCGCTGTAATCGTGCACAGAGCCATTACGTTTTGAAATGCCTATAAAGTAAATGACAAAATAATAACAAACATGCTGTCGATAGAATTATACATATTTCACAATATGTGCAGGTACAAATAAATGTAACAATGATACATAGGAGAGTTGTATCTATATGTATTATAAAATTATACACACAAGTAGGTACCTACCTCCTCCAATAATGTTGGAGCTTTTAAAGTATAATGTTATCTGTGTTTTAACCCAGATTAATCCAGTTAGGACTTTTTTCATAAAACAAGTGACATACAAGTGACTTTTTCGAAGCCGGCATGCGTTGCATTCACATTGCTGGAGCCGTGTACCAAAATCAAGTGACCTTATGCCGGTACACAAATCGTTTCCTGGTTCGAACTGGAGCATAAGCGAAGTTTCCATGCTAAATTAAATTATTACTAAATTAATTGTGATGAAAATAGTAAGTACGAAGTGGTAAGCTTAAATAAAGTACCTAACCTAGAGTCTGCATTTGGAGATAAGACTGTTATTATAAATTTCCATATGGTGAATGGAAGTCAACTTCAAAACTAATAAAATTAGGTAGGGTGTTAGGTAAATGGGTTTACAAGCCGACACTAGCCCATGTTAACATAATATGCATAAAAATGGTATGGTGAAGTCACAAATATGATATTATCATTTTTTTTTAATTTTCATACAAAATAAAATTTATAAAATCCGATTTGTATGAAAATTATAATTTTTAAAATCAATTTTCTGACTTCACCATATCATTTATATTTATTTATTTATTAAAGAAACATACAGCCTTGTTTGACACATGCAGCTTAAAATTAAGTGGGTTATACATTGGCCTTTAAAGTGTAATGCACATGTTAACATGGGCTAGTGTCGGCTTATAAACCCATTTACCTAACACCCTGTATAAATACCATCGCTAATATTGCTTTAAAATATAGAGGCAATAAAATATATTAAGAATTCAAAATTTTACACAACTGATTTGAAGATTTATTTTACACTGGGTTAATGACTTTAAAATGCGTTACACCAAATGACACTCACTAGATATGTTGATATTTCTCCATGAATATATTAATTTGGAATAAAATGTGATTACGTAGGTATAATATATGGGAAAGAAGTTACAAAAGACAAATATTTGGTCATGGTCTTTACTTCTTAATAAATTTGTAATTTAAGGACTCTAGCTTTATTGTAGACCCAGATATTATGGTCAACATAATAATATTATAAAAATATCGACACAAAAAAGTCCTTGCACGCGTTACAGTACATTAAACTAATTAATGCGTGAAAATGAAAACCAGTTATTTTCATTGTAATTCGCTAAATATTGATACCCATTATGAATATTTATTAGCTAATAACAACTTAGTTTCACCGATTAGTCTCGGTATCAGTACAATTCAGTACATATCTCATTAACTCGCTATTTTTTTTAAGCGTTAATAGAGTTATTCTACTTATGTAGTAAGTTATTTTTTAACCATAAAAGTATTGGGACGACGTCTTAGAATGTCAGAGCAAATTACAAAAAGTCGTCATTGAGCTAAATAGGCGAGAGACGCATCGCAGCCTCTCGAAGGCAGATTGGCTATAATCATCGGTCGAGTACTCGTATTCTGTGAACCACTTACATGTGCAATTTTGCCTAAATTAGCCTAAATAAGTTGTCTAAGATGCGCTTGATGTCTTAGTTATTTGAAGTTAAATACATTGGCAACAAATTAAGGCTCAGTTCAGTAGGTCTCATTACATGCAGTAGATACGTATTTGGTCAATACTGTCAGAACTTTCACGGATACCAAATTAACCAAACAGGCAACGAAACATGAATCTGATTAACTTGTTAACTTGAGATGAAAAGAAATGCCTCACAGTTACATCTAACTGACTGTTAATTTTATAATAAATACCAACTTAATATCAATAACTAGCCCCAAAACTAAGCAGAGCTTAAGTTAGGTACCTACTCATATAAATAGATAACAGAAATTTAAAATCTGAATTTTGGACTAATCTTTTTGAAAAATCCCGTATAAGTAAGTATACTTTTCCACTCAGAAGCATAGTTAATAAGACTGTACAGCAGTGGCTTCTAAATATTGGTTCTCACCAATTCTGAACTCGTCAGTCACTATAGCCTTTGTGCAATTTTAAGTGAAGCCTACTTCGTAACCAAATTAGTCGAGTGGTCGTGAGGATGCGACTATTTCAGTGGGTCGTGCGCCGTCGTCGCTCCGGTAACGGCCAGCGTTACCCAATGGGGCTGATTCCGATATCGGTACTTTATTGATATCTCCCAAAATGTATATTTAAAGTCATTATTGAGAGACCCTTGTTGAACTAAAAAACAGAGAAATATTAAAGTTTTTTGCAATATTATCTGGAAAGACTGACTTTAAAAGATTAACGTATCCGTGGATCCATGGGAAGGTAATGGAACTCACCTGAATTTTCGACCTTCTGGGTTGCATTTGTACCCAGTAAAACAGCTCACAGTGACTTTTACCTAAGTCTGGTTCCTGGTTACAACCCACACGATAGAAGAATAAGATTAAAATACACACAGTGACCAGTATCGGACCAATTGTCGGTAATTGCTATTCAGTAACATTGAGTCATTTTCGGTGCAGCTCGAGGCGATTTGAATAGAATCATATTATTTATCGTGACTACTGTTTCTTCGTTTATTCTTAATTGGGTTATTACGCGAAAGCTTTCCTAAAAGTAATCATCTCGCAGAACTTTGTAGTTCACTGTCAATTAAAATATTTATACCAATAACCTAACATAATTATGACCATATCGGAATTCATTATCCGTGGGTACGTTACAACATCTATACGAACTAATTTATGCCTAAGAATTATGCGTGAGCAACAGATGATAAAGTCACAAATGCCAAAGATCATTCAAACTTGAATCGATTAAGTTCTGTCGACATTTAACTTTGATTACAAAAAGTGTAATCGATTACGCACGGCGCGCGATATCAAATCGTTTCCAAATAGGAATCAGTAGGCATGCGCACGAGCAGAGATGTAGCCTGCGGGTCTACGCCCTAAAATGCTTTATTTAATTGACTCTACCTGTATTTCTGAAGGATTTTGACTCTTGTGGGTGAGTGGATATTATATCGAAATCATATTGTGGAGACTCGCTGTGGTAACGATGGATTACGTGGGCAATCGTCATCGTTATGCCCTAATTGCCTTGATGTATTTTATAGAGCTGTAAGGTACATAGGGCATTGACAAATGTAATGAAATAATACCAACTCTACTACCATCAGTTAGTATAACTCCCCCAAATAGCGCCTTATTTCCCGCTTTATCCATCCAGCTAGTAACTGTCAGATAACTTCTGAACGTCAGTACTACCACATACCACTGATGGTTAATTAACGTAATTTTAACATTTTCATGGTTACGTCTATCTCCTCACCAAGAAGAGTTGGCGCTGGACTTCGTACAGATTTCTTCTAGATATGAAGAAAAAACAATGTTAGTGAAATTCCCAGTGCTTTGCAGGGGAGTCTATGGCGTTTCAAAATTTTGACCTAGGTTCATGTCACGATGAAGAATACGGTTCAAATTAATGATTTAAAAATACATTTCTCATAACGTTTAACTGTTCACGCTCTTATTACTTGTGCCAAAAATATTATGATAATTAAAAACAACATGTGAACAATAAAAATGTTGCATTACGTGTTGACACCGATGTGAATTATGAGGATAACGATATCTTCATTTGTCAACTCTTTTTTGGAGCTATTGTTACACACACAATAGAACATTATTAAATAATAATTCAGGTACCTACAACTCGTTAGGTGCAGTAACTACTCCATTTATTACATGAGGTGAGTGTAAGTAGATTTACGTAAAGCGGCTGAGAAAATAGCTCGTGGTTGCAAATCAGCCATGCACACTTTTTTGTTGTGTTTCGTCGAGTCTTGTCGCGCTTCACCTAACACTTCGTGAGGCTCTAATCCGTTGTTTTTAGGAGCGTCGGATAGCGTCACGACGCGACGCGTTGCGATGCTTTTCTTTTTTTCATGATACATTAAGTACCTAAGTAGGTACAAAAATACAAAAGTATTGTGGATCTGTGACCCATAAACTGTCACGAATTCGTAAATCTAAATACATTGAAGTATCGTAAGCCAAATCTTTGATATTTTCGAAAGGTATCTCTGAACCTGGTTTGTGTTCAACTACATAAATATTGAGTCATTCTTATTTAGAAATATTGCGTCCAAGCAACTCAACAAACACAATATCATGATATTGTCGCGACGTGGGTAGTACGATTGTGGTAATGATAAGAAAGAAAGAAGAAAATTAAGAAAGTTCGCTTAGCGTAATGTAGGCATTAAAATGATTAATGATGGGAATGAGAGAGCTCGACTTGTGAATGATACGAGAATACGCAGTGAATCACTGTAACGTGCATTCATTATTGTGACTTAGTCAAAAATCAGCGGTACCTTCAAATATGTTTGCAGTTAAATTACAATACCTACATTACATAGCTATAAACTGCAGTCATACTCTACCTATGATTGTAAAGGTTACACTAGGTAAGGGTAAATTTTGTAAACCCTTTCTACTGCATTAAGCTTGACCTAATAACGAACCTACGTGCCGAATTTGGAGCCTCTAGACCCAGCGGTATTTAGGCTGTGCGTTGATATGTCAGTCAGTCATGTAAGTTTTCCTTTTTATACATGCGGTATAGAAGAATATAATCTATTCTTACTATAATGAATTTACATTTAATCATTCACTCTATCATTTTGTTTATTTATAAAAAATAGAAACATTAATAAAAAATACGATATTAATTGAAATAAAAACTGGTTTCACTAGATAGTGGGTATAAATAAACTTGAATAGGCACTACATTTCATTGATGATTATGTTAATATGAACACACAACACATTAAATAATATTACTTAGACAGGTGTTATGTTTCCTCGCTTTCCCATATTATGATGGCAAACATACATAATACGTTGTTTTCTTAATGGGTATCGCATTTATAGTATTTCATAGTGGCTCAGCGAGTTTTGGTGCATTTCTTTAAAATATAGAGCACTAGCAGCCGCCGTTTTGACGTTCTTAAGTGCCACCAGTGGTCTAAATTGAATAAAATATTTTTGATTTTGATTTTGACCCGCGACTTCGTTCGCGTGGATCCCGATTTACCCCTTTAGGGGTAGAGTTTCGTAAAATCGTGAGCACTTCCGTTCTAAAAAGAACCCCCATGCAAAATTTAAGACTCCTAGCACTTGTAGTTTCTGAGATTTCGCGATGAGTGAGTGAGTCAGTCAGTCAGTCAATAGGTGACCTTTCTCTTTAATAAATATAGAGTATTGAGTACCTATTTGACGAAATTTCAAAGTTATCCGTTATACTCGTAGAACAATATTAATCTATAGAGCCCACTGGATTAGCAAGCTGAAGTAGCAGTCATACCTCTCGAAGAACCTTTTAACTCATAAGTGAAAGATTTATTTATTGACGGTTATCTGACTCTAGTCAGCTTAGATGAGTGACGACCAAATGACGCGTATTGAGAGATGGTTTTCATTTTCCCTAATGGGAATACCTACTTTAAAGTCTCTGTTAATATCCGGTGACGTCACATGGTGCTTCACTAAAGGCAGTAATCACGTGAATGGTACTTAGTAATAAACGCAAAAGCCAACATTAAAATTCGACTAAACAATAGGCAAGCCTCCGTGATCAGCAGCGCGATAGTCGGGATGCATGTCGAGTTCCGACAAGAATGCACAAACGCTATTTATCGTTAACTAATCGCAATGTCCTTTACATTGCGATTGCTTGTTCTCACCACTTAATTATTTATGAGCTAAATAATAATTATTAGTTATGTAACCATTTACAGTTCACTATGGTAGATCGTCAGGGGCTGAAAATTTTCTTCGTCTTCTTTTTACGTGTGTGGTGAAAAATATTTAATATTTATGTAGGTACTTACTAATAGGCTTATAGGTAAAACATTAATATAATTGTATGCATTGTGCGAAGGATATTCACGTCCTATGGTAAAAATAGAAAATGGATTGACAAAAGTATGATTACTTTTATTACCTGTTTTCTTTAAATTAACATTTTACTACCTATGTCCACCACAACGCCTTTGGTAAGGACAACGCATTATTAATAGGACAAACTATCAAGATGACTACAACAAAGAGTTTCCTAAAACAACTTTGGGAATTCATTTGTTTAATCTAACATCAGATTTAAGGCCGTGAGTATTACATAAGCTTGTCATCGCAGTTTTAATGCGTACTTACGTAAGCACCATAGGATTGAATCGACAGGTTATACCGGCAAAACTGTGCCGTGCCTTCATAAAATGGTAGTTGCGGTAATGGATTGTGCTTTGTGTAATAATTTAATCATACTTACTTAGTTATTTATATAAGTTGCAGTTGTTATTGATGTGGTTTTATGTTTAGCGCCTTCCTGTACGTTTAACTGGGCAGTATTAACTACATTCTACGTTATGTTTATAATATTTGTCTTACAGCACTGCTTTAGATAGTACCTACTAATGCTATATAAAAACAATTAGTTAAGTATTTAAAGTTATTATAAAACTTCATCACTTTTTGGTAAAGCTGTAGAGTGCCTAAGTAGAGAGACACGAGTCACGATTATAGCAACTCGACTTTTTCTCACCACTCAGTCGGACAGTGCGAAAGTGAATGAACTAGACAAGATCACAGTTTGTCGCTGTTACTGTTAATTCCTTGTTTTGAAGACAGTGCGTTCATTCCGTGCAAGAGATTTCTCTAAATGTAGCAGTGGATATTCCCACCATTGTGTGATGAAAATGAACTTTCGCTGGCTGGTCATTGCCGCCTTACTCCTGGTAACGCGACACAATGGGCGTTGCGAAATACACTTTGAATATGTTACAACTATTGCCAATGTCACAGCTTGTACGTTGTTTGTTTGCGTGAGTCAAATACTACTAGACAGACTGTGCTGAACCAAGCCATTTTGTTGTTGGAAAGGTTTTATTGTAATACTCAATTCTTTATACTTTCGTGAATCTAGGTTTACCATGTGTTAGGAGTAGGTACTACCTCAATAGTCCATCTGTCAACGGGGATCAAACTACTGACCCTCGAATCGGCAGTCCTGACACCGTTGGTCTGATCGGGTTGTAACACAATTTTTATAGTTACCAGTTTGTCTAGTAACACTTAGGCCCAGTTTTTTGATCCGTAGTTAAAATAACTTAAATAACCAATAGTCAAATTTTGCTACTATTAGGCTGAGTTGCACCACCTAACTTTAACGGTAACTGTGACGATAACCGGTGCTTTTTGTATAGAGTTTGACAGATTTTTGACGTTTGTCAAAGTTAAAGTAAAATGGTGCAACCCAGCCTTAGTCAAGCTAACCATTGTTCGAAAAATATTTTTTCGGATATATTTTAACCACTTGTCAATTGACATCTGTCAAATTTGACTATTGGTTATTTTAACTACGAATAAAAAAACTGGGCCTTATAGGTGTGACGTGATTAATTCGGCTGCGCTTGCGCTTATAACGAGGTGCGGTTAGAGCGTTGCGTACTCATTGTCGGTCGGATAGCGTTTGCTGTGACCATCAAAACAAGGTGCTTCGGTTTGTGACAGCCTAATAATATGGTCTGCCCCTTAGACCTTTGTCTATTAAAAGTGATAGATTGTATTTCAAAATCGCTTCAGGTAGCGAAATAAATAGGTAAATCCGGAGCGATGCTTTAAAAAAATTAGAACAGCCACGTCTAGGGCCCCAGAGGCATGAGTGTGAGTTTACATCAAACGCGCTCACTAGTGAGCGCGTAAAAAAATGTCATTATAATAATATGTATGACGGATTGTACAGCGCCCCTAGCGGAAACTTTCAAGAACTAAAATTTTCATATATTCTTCTTTAAACGCGGTCACTAGTGAGTTGGATGTAAACTCACACTAGGCCCGCTGATATCAGCTATACTGTTAGGTACACCTTACAGAAGTACCTAGTCATAGTCTAGCAGTGGAGTTTTTAATCGCAACGTAAAAATAAACTAAATACCCTAGTATTGTTTAAATCTTTAATAGAGCTACTACGAGTATGAATGTTATTAACAATTTTTCTTTTGTTCACAGGTAATCATCGCAACTATCTAGTCTTTTGGTCATAAACAAGATTCAGTGTATTCGTAGCAACTCTAAAAATGGTAAGTAATATTAAAATTTCAGAAATGTTATGATTTTTAAATACAAAATTTAATTGTTGAATAGCTGATCATTACGAAAGATCTTAATTTTATAACTCTGATTAAATAACTAATATTTCGATTCTCGTTAATCATTAGTATTTAGGAAACTACGGAAATTACTTATTTACCACAAGGCCTTTTTAAACATAATAATTAGTATGAAAATTATCTAGTTACTTACACTTAAAGACCGGGGAAATCGTTTCTCGCGAACAAGATAAATACACTAGATAAAATGTATATAAAGGGTTTAAGTAAGTTATTAGTTCGACGAATGAAGTTGTAAGTTTTCGTAACATATAATAGTGTATTTTCATCATAGTCCAAGTACTCGTACCTATGCTTACGAACGGCAAATAACATGGGGTAAATGTTGGGAATTACTGGTTGTCAGTTACCACAGCTTGGGCGGCTCCTTTGATACACGCAGTTACCCGCTACACCTGTTCTCCCCTGTTAACGTCCACTCTGATTCGAGTCCATTTGATAGACACGCCATAACTACGTCAATCGGTAAGTCCCTCAGGGAGCTCACAGACGAGCGACAGTATATCGGCGACTGCTGGCGACTTAAGCTGACGAGAGTCAATAAATCGCTGGCGACAGATATTCAAATTAGACGATACCGCTAATACCGCCGATGGTCGCCGACAGTTGCCGATGCATCGGAACTCTCGAAGACCGGCAGACACTATCGTAGTCAGAATGTCATGACAGCGAAAGGCACCAATCAGAGACTGTTGCCGACAGTTGCCTACAGCCGCCGACCGTAGCCTACCACTATCGCAAGCTGTCGCCGACATAATGTCGCTCGTCTGAGAGCGTTTTCAGATAAACAGGATTCAGGTGATTATTCTGGCAGCTTGCGAAAAGTTTTCCACTGTTCGATATTTTATTTTTTATTTTTTTTTAAATATTATTCATTATTGAGCAATTATATATATATATATGCGACCACGAGTGGACCAAATACGCGGAAGACTGGGCCTTCGACGTATTAGGTAACACGACATGTCCAGACATACGGTCTAGCCGTTTACTTATACAACGGCAATTCCCTGCTTTAATATCGGTTCCTGCCCTCGTAACTCACTTGCGACATACTAGACTATATGTTTTGTTTGTTAGGTAAATACTGTCAATATTAATGTAACGGCTTCACGTTTGAGACTTTTAGATATGTGAGTTGCACCACAATATTGCACTCGCTCTACTCTTAGAGGTTGTGGAGTTTTCAATAACAATTGACATTGAAATTAGGGCTTGTATAAACCTGAACTTCGAAAAGGTATATAAAAGCTTCTGAAGGCGTAAGCCGCTGTACTCGTAAATATGTAGTTAAACGTAGCGGATTCATTGCACTTCGATATTATTGTGATTTTGATAGTCTGCAAAACATGTTCTGCATGCATGCCTAATTCTGCATTGACACCATATAAAATTAAATTGACTGTATTTTAGTTGTCCCCCTAATTCTTATCCAAAGTTAGAGTAATCCTAATATATTACGGAGTTACGCAAGTGGACTCACAGCTAATAACTGCTTGCCTACAGACTCCACAGGCTGCGCACGATCAACATTTAACTCCATTATCAGTCACGTTCAGATGCAATTACTCACCTCTTTCATGTTAAACGAATTACATGTTGTAAATACCTACAAAATTTTGCTTAGCTTTGAGTGGGTACACAAGAGCTCTATGTACCCCTAAATTATAATTATTCATACGAGTATGTTTAATATTGACTACTTTCCTCAAAACCTTAAGCTTCAATTAATCTTATAAAAACATATACCTACATAATGCGTCACAGTCACCACGATTAAAAAGGGGTTTCGGAAAAATGATCCATGTGCATTGTGCAATATCAAAACGGAAAAATGACTAGCACTTGAGGAAATAATAAACCCCCCAAGCTTTAAATTCATCAGGCATCTTAAACTTTCACCGATGCAATCACGAATCTAATGAAACGGCCGTCAACTAAAGGTTTAATAAATAAACAATAGATTTAATGAATATTAATTGGGCACTTCGCTCCCAAGAGAGCATTGCGTCGCGGCCAGTTAACATTGGTTTCTTCCGTTTCCGACTCGCTTATTACACATGAGTTAAACCAGCAAATGACTGTTAACGCACGGTTAGGGAAATACCTACTGTTCATCTGTTGATAAAGAAGCTAAGTGACCGAATGTTACTCCAGATTTTTGTCTCTTGTTACCAGTGGCGGGCGATAGCTTATAGAAGTAGAGTAACTATGTATTTCAAACTTTCATTCAAGGGACTTTTGCTTACTTTTAATTGCAATTATACCACCTATATGCAAAGTTAACCCATTGGACTTGGTACTCGTTACTTGTTTAAAAAGGAGTGAGTCACACTGAATATAACTTTATCCTTTCGATAAAAGCTCATCATGCAACTTATTTTCATTGAACTGCTATTTTATTAACATTACGAGTAAACAGTAGTAATACTTTATGACATATCTATTGACTCAAAAGCATTATGAATGAAAAGGTTTGAATGTTGAAGAATTATGAATATGCCATTCGTTTCGAAATAATTATAAACATCCACTTTCTATAAAAATATTAACATACTTAATTTGCATTAAATCAGCTTGTAACGTGATCCTAATCTAAAAATCTTTTCCTATAATTTAATAAATTTTCCATGTTACGTGGCTCATAACGAACTAATATGACAGTTTGATGCTAATAATGTAACTCCAAAAATACATAAAACCCACAATTTACTAATGATTTGTGTGCCATGTTGGGAGACCGTAGACCGTAATAAGATATGAAGAGATTAAGTATTGTGCATACCGGCACAATTTGTATCAACTAAAACCTAATATATATTGCTACACCTACCTACTCATACTTATTTCAAACTATGTATTTTATTTTTTCTTCAAAAGCAAAGAGGTCGGATGATATATTTATTCTATTCTCATTCTCATCATTGCAAGTCTCAGCTTCAATGCCTAGCCTAGGGAGTCTGTATAGTTCGAAAAAAAAAATAAAACCGACTCCAAAAAACCTACACTAAAACGTAGAAAAATAATTACTAATTACTTACTTATTTATTAGGACGAATTATTAATATTTATGTAGGTATACCATGATTGATACTTCTGGAGTCGGTGCCAAGATTATGAAACATGTAAAGTTTGCCTGCACCGACTCCAAAAGTATCAATCATGGTATACCTACATAAATATTAATAATTCGTCCTAATAAATAAGTAAGTAATTAGTAATTATTTTTCTACGTTTTAGTGTAGGTTTTTTGGAGTCGGTTTTATTTTTTTTTATAAAATTTTACTTATTTCTTGCTTTTTAGTTAACTAATTATTACCTTGATGTTACCACTGAAGGTAACATCAAGGTAATAAAGGCAGTACACTGAGACCAAAAAAAATTGGTTCATAATCGGCGGAGATATTGCGTATAAAAAAGTTCATCCCCAATTTTCCACCCTTGGGGGTGAAGTATTTTCTTCAAATTCGCATGAAACCACCCTTTTGATAATACCTATTCAACAAAAAAATAATCGTTCAAATTGGTTTATAATCGGCGGAGATATTGCGTATAAAAAAGTTCATCCCCAATTTTCCACCCTTGGGGGTTGTTTTTTTTATTATTAAATTTAAATGGGACCACCCTTGAGGTATTACCTATACGCCGAAAAAAGATTTGTTCAAATCGGTTCATAATTGGCGGAGTTATCGCGTAACAAACATAGAAAAAAAAAAAAAAAAAAAAAAAAACATACGGGTCGAATTGAGAACCTCCTCCTTTTTTGAAGTCGGTTGAAAAATCGGAAAAAAGATATACATTTATAAGCTTTACCCTGTCTAAAGTGGGCATGCTAATTCCCAATAAAATCCATTAAGATAAATTACAGGATTGCATGCAACTGATCAGTCAGGGCACCAAACCGGTCGTGTACAGCCACAATACGAGCAGTGTGACCCTAGCGACCGCTCAGCCACTTGAAAATGTAACAAGGTGGTCCGCCACTCGTTCTAATCTTTCTATTTTTAGCGGACCGTAAGGCAGGACGGCCGAATAAATAATCATGAATATGTAAGCGGTCACTTAAGCCGTATTTCGTTGTCAATCATTTCACAAAGTAAACAGAACGTTAGTCACTCTTAGTCAGACTCATTCGGAGTTGGCTATCAATCTTTCTGTACTTATCAATATCAGCTACATGGGCACAGCTCGACGGGTATTAAATGTATTTTAACAGCTTATTAATTTAGAGTGTGATTAGTAGGTTAGGTAACTGGATATTTTTGATATCGACTGTATCTTATAAAGTTTCGTAAATTCGGAATGCTTTTGTCCAATTGAACTACAGAGCTTATTATCTACTGCCACTGACAAATAGGCACAGTCGTAAATAACAAAAAGAATGAATACAATACATTGGAAAATGTTTCAAATACAATGCATCGGGCGGCGCTCCCTGCGTCCTCTAATTGGTTCGCTAATTACAAACGAGACTTTATACCTTCCGCTCTTGATCTGTTAAAAATGAACAATAGACGTGGGACTTATTTTATGTGCCCTACTTGGTCGTGGTTTATTCGGTCAAGGCAGGATGTTAGCAAAAACCCGTCAGATGTACTGAGGCTCGGTAATGTGCGAGAGAAGTTCATAAGGAATTCAAAGAAAATTGCCGAAATAACGACTGCACACGGGCGCAATAAGGCAGTGCACACACAGCTTCTTATTAACGTTTATTCGTGACATTTCTTTCACGTGCATTTAATTTTTCACAATGCACATTTTCATCCTGAAAGTTTTTCCAGCTTGGTTTTCCTCAGTTACCGTATCTTTTTTAGTTAATTGCCTCTCTGTTTCTGTCACATGCAATTTAAGACCTAAATACCATATTAGATGTCCTTCCAGGTCAGTTGAAATTTTGACTCTGTTAAAATAGAAAAAAGGACGTCCTGTCCATTTAATATTGGTTGCCGCAAAAGTCTTGGTGTCACAGAGTAAATACTATCAGTGTGTACTAAGCATTATTTGATAAAATACCTTTCCCGGTATTTATGATTGCGAAACGATCAGAGATCGCATTATGAAATGCGTTTCGGCAAATGTCCAACGGGCTTTCACCAAGGGAAAGGGCTGCAGGACTGCGGAACTCGAGCCACACTCGAGCCACCAAAGCGCGCTGAAACTGGACCGCGTAGGTTATACAGGGTGGTCCTGCATGAGGGATTACAAATCTTTAAATCTTTTGCTTCGTATGTTACAACTGCAATATCTTTATTGTAGCAGATTATGGTGGGGAAAATGTTTGTATGATGGACACGAGCATGTATTTGGATACGATAACGAATACCTAGTCGTGAAAGTTTATGTATCGATCATAAAATGTAAAAAAAATCCTAAACTAAAAAATAATATTATTTTTTGGAGATTACGATGTCGATCCCAGTCTGTTCTTTATTTAGCAGCACCCTTTATTGTATAGGAATTTTAATTGAAACTAAGCTTGAGAATACAAGTCCCATTGTGATAATGTCAGACACTAACTAAACTGAAAGTATGTCTGAAGAATGAGCATCAACAAATTAGCGACGTTGTTAGTTATAGCGCCGCATACTCGTCAATTCTTTTCCTGTTCGAAAGAAGTAGTAAGAGAAGAATTCTATTGTTTCTCAAAAAATACGTAACACTGGAATGAGAGTACCATAACATGTAATATATTTTAGGACTCTACCATACAAATAAAAAGTTATTTAAACTGAATGCGTTACGGCTCTTTGGTATAAGTTGGTTGATAAGCGTCTGTGGTCTCCCAGCTTCAGGTATGTGATTTGGTTCTTTATTTATCAAGAAGATTTTGTACTAGGTCAAGTTATTTGACCAAAAAAATAAGAAAAAATGATGATAATAAACAGGTGTAGATAGAGAACAGATGTGTTCCCAACATTATTTAAATGTTTATTTATTTAAACCTATTCTTGAAAAGAAATTACTACTGATTCATTGATTTAAAAACCTATAATTCGCACCAATTTAATCAGAACATTATACAAATGATACAGTTAACAAGAACGATTTAAGTTATTCACGCATAAAATTGCTTTTTATAAGTTTAAAAGCTATTAGAATGTTGACTGTTTCGGAAGCTAATTCAAATAACCTACTTAAGTAATTCTCTTGCATAAGATATTCTTAATTGTGCTTCCGAAAACGTTAATGATCTTATTGGAGCAGTTTCTTCGAATTTTTTCGGATTACTAAAGGTCAGACTTTCAAAATGTTTTGATTTTTTTGTGAAATGCCAAACACTCATCATCAAACTCACGGAATTTGTAAAGACCGCCAAAACGACTCTATTTTAAACTGCAAACATATTATAAACAGCCAATGATAAAAAAATAATATATATTATAAACAGCCAATGATATTATAAACAGCCAATGATAAAAAAATTGAACTCGATAAACTTGCGATGTATTTTTAAAAGGTAGGGCAGATAGGGCTGTGCACAGACGACGTCGAACAAACATTAAAACAAACACGTGGCATCTTATGTAAGTAGTTGTAAACGTTGTGCAGCTTGCATTTAGAGAAGACACTAATACATACTGTGGCATGATAATGATGACTTATCGCCGCTTCTCTGTCTGTCAAACTCCATACAAAAAGCACCGGATGATGTTATTGTTACGGTTGCAACTCAGCCTTTAGTCTGCAGCCCTCATAATATTCTAGTGCTATATAAAAATAAATTTTGATTTCTGGACAAAATAACTTTAGCAATTATAATTCTTTAATTGTGCTTTTGAAAAGTTATTCTCGTGTAAGACCATACTTTATAGTTAGCAATAATTATGTATGTGTATAGCATCAATTTGTATTTTGCTTGTCCGAAAATCGATATTGAACCGGTTATCAAAAGTGGTTTTCTCATTAAATAGGACGTTGAACTTTTTGTCCCATGGCGTTACGTAATGCGTAACTCAATAATATAATATATTTTCTCTGCGTTTGTAGGTCATATCAACTCGTATGTGTGTTATTATACTGTACACATTATTTACACTAGGTAGGTATACCGATGCAGTAGGTGATGGCCTTTATAATCGTAATCCGTTCAAGACGAAAGACGAAATAGATTTATTTTTCACAAGACTCTTTTTGTAAAAAAAAATATTTTAGCACTCGTATACTCCTTTTTCCTTTTGTGTTTTTTTTAGCTTTGAAAAAGGCATCGTTTTGCTTATAATATGTTTTGTCTCTATCAGTAAAAGAAAGATGTTCTTAGATTATTCAAAGTGTCATGACTGGATGATTCAAAAGTTTCGTGAAAGTTATGAAACTTTATCCTTAAGTTGTCATAAATGTATTTTTTTAAAAGCTAAGTAAGACCATTTAAATTTATGTTATTGGCCTAGCTAGTTTCGTCATTCTATCAGAATCCACATGCACTGTAACTTGAGCAAGACATAGGTATTTTAAGCGGGCCCATGATAATTTAATGAATTGGTTAAGAACTGCCAATAATTTCTACATATTTGGGTTCCGCCTTATTTTGTTAATTATAAATGTATAACTGACTCAAAATAGACTTGTCTTGAATTCGTGCCAGAAAATAAATGCAAACATTTGTATATAAATGTACGAATGAAGTAAAGTCTGCTTTAAAAATCGATAATTACTTTCTGCCCATAAAATATAATTTGTTAACATGTAGGATAGTTTCTGAATGTTCCATTTTCTATAAGAACTTGGTAGGTAGGTACTGATTTATGTTTTGACTAACAATTGTATTTGAATGCAGCAAAGAATATTTTTCCTGCAAGCAAAAAATGTATTTCAATTAAACAATCAGACATTGAAAAGATTTTGATTCTGAAAGCCACACAGGGGTGCCAATCTAGGCACCGATGGTTTTATAATATGAACTAGCGGCAGCACGCGACATCGTACGCGTGGATCCCGTTTTACCCCCTTAGAGGTATTTTGCAAAATCCAGTCTTAGTGAGCACCTAGGTTCTAAACCTCCCATGCAAAATTTGAGACTAGTGGTTTCTGAGATTTCGTGATGAGTGAGTCAGTCAATCAGTGACCTTTCGCTTTTATAGATAAACGATGTAGGCAATATCAAACCACAGAATATTTTGTAAGTAGGTATGTACCTACTACTTACTGCCTACCTCAAAATAGAGCTACTTAATGTCTACTGCCCAATTTTTAACCGCTAGTTATCTCTATCATTTTCCTTCCAGACGAATTCCAATTCATTCGCTGTATAATAATAACATTTCAAACGCACACTTTTTCGTTTTAGTTACTGTAATTGAATAGGAATTGCGCAGACGTCTGTTCAGGTGGTTTAGAGCAGTACAGTAGTCGTTATGTTAACTAGTAGATAGTGATCGATTTATACATCTGAGTGCGGCCATTGCGACACCGCACACGCCGTCCCCGCGCCTCGTATTGCAACCAACTGCCTCACATTTAGGAAATACTATCGTGGGCTTTAAATAGCCAGTTATTCGAAGATAATGACTACTTGATTTTGGACTTGGGTAACTTGAGAGTACGAGTAAATACAAAATCACCGCCATCCACAGTCTAAGCAAGTTTCATGGCCCAGACTCATAAAATATATCGAAATACTTTACAAGTGACCATAATGATTATTATTTTCAGTACAGCTTATCTGTGATAAATGCGACGTAGTAGATTTTATACTTGCTTACAGATCAACTCAAAAGTGAATAGGTAAGATGTAGGTAATTAATAATTAAGGAGCAATCTCGTGTTATTTTACAAAAATACGTTATATTTTTTTTGTTATTCAAATGTATGCGGACAAAAAGATCTTTTTCAGAATGATACTCAGATAAATGAATAAACAGTAAACCTTTTTCACTAGTAGGTAAAATGATTTAAAAAGGACAGAGGCTCATAACTTCCAATCTGTTAGTGAATAAAAGCCTTGAAGTTGCATGCTGTCCTAAGTCCGTAAATACGGCCGGACCTACCTCATGTTTGAGCACACACTGTCAGTCACGCTGACTGACTTAATTATGTCAATATGTATCTTTGCGATTTAACCTTAGGTATGTCGCCGTATGAAAATGGTCTTTGTCGACATCAAAATGTTTTAATAAACGTTTCAAAACTTTGCTCAATGATTACTCCTTGGTATCATGTTTAATGTGGCTTCCTCCTACATCTACACGCAGTTTTGAAAACATTTCAAGGCCTTTTCTGAAAGTGCAGACCATCTAAAAGTATCTTCATTGCATGTATATTAAACGAATTGATTAAATTATTTATATATTAAAGAGACAGGATATTCTGCATTGAGCAAGCTATAATATGATCCACATACTGTAGCATACCTGCCACTTTAAATAGCAGGCAACTTACGCAGTCATGAATACTTAACAGTTATACAAGATAGAAATTAGTGTAAACGTGCCATTTTCTCAACCACAGAACGAGAAAATTACACTGTTTTGGCAAAAGTAACTTTAAGTCCAGTGCAATCCAATCAATATTATTTCTGGTCGCATAATCCGCGACATAACAATTCCAAAACTTGTTTGGCACGCTGCTGCTTTGATTGATGCTTGAGGTAGGTTTATTATCTTCTAGAAATGATCAGCCAATCCCCCTATCTCTAAAAGTAGTATAATTTCGATCTTGTTTTGTTTTTCTTTATTGATTTCGTAAATAAACATTTAGCTAATCATGGCAGAGGCGCAGATCTGGTTTCTTAATTTCCCATATTTTATGAGACAAGTTCAGTGACTCTGTTTTACCTATCTCTCTATTTACATAATCCGTGTGAATGCCGATTATTTCCAGTTCCATGTGTTTACAATATACATTTAGAGTTTTCGCTGTCTACGAGTTTCATTCAAGGATTATTTGCTAGTCCATTTATACTGTCAGTCCTCTATAGGTCTACGCCAAGTCACGTCACGCAGCCCAAACTGACATATTTTTCTTAATTCTAGACTACACAATTTACTTTTACACTAGGGGAACTTTGTGCATATTGATGGTGAACGAATGAATTTCTTTTGTTGTTGTATCCGCCTCTACAGCCGATGTAAAAAACGCCTCAGCGTGATGTGACCACTACCGCACTCACAACAAATAAGAAAAAGAACGAATTTCTTATGAAGAAGTTCCCATTTTTTAATGTATCTAAGTACCATTCATCGAAGTGTACGATTTCTTCAGTAAAATATTTACAGAGAATCGAAACTTTCCATAGATTGGTTAAAAACCTGGTACTTACCCGAGTGATAATTTGATCACCTTATCTGCAGTTTCTTAGAGAAGAGGTCATGGTTGATCGGTAGCTAACGGCCGAAGTCGCGGGCGTTATATAATATTTTTGCACCTGACTAAATAGCGAACGAACATTATCGCGGAGTCGGAGGGCCGGGACCTTGCGCGGGCGCTTGATAAACGACCCATAAACACCGCCGTAGGGCCGCCACTGTTCGCACATTAACTAGAGTTCTAAGCAAAAATGATCATTTGTGTCCAGTTCAGAAAAGATTCGCAATGATACCATCCTCTTCCCTTAAGAAATCTCTAAATTATAGCTCGAAATGGCCCCATACTGAGCAGAAACCAATTTGGTACAACAACTCTTTTGCTCTTCATGTTGATTTGTATCGTTTTGTTTGTATTAGTTTTATTTGGTACCAAATAAATATTTTTTATTTCTTTCTAATAAACATAGCATGTATGTATGCTTAGTTGCAAGATACAGAATAAACTCTTTCTGTCAAGACAGAAAAGTCATATATTATCCGCAAATGAGCTTTTAAAAGCGTTTCTACACACCTACTTTAACCCTACCACTGCTTCGGGACATTAAACAGGCCAGTGCTGAGAACAAGCAGCGCAAGAAAGAAACTCAGTCAGTATTGCAGGCCATTTCTCTAGCTAGAGTTTAGGCTTTTCTTAAATGCCAATTGTGGCAAATGACAATTGACAGCGAGGTCTGACAGCAGCCCTGGCGCGTGACCTCCGCGGCCAGTTCCGTCGGCTCCACCCAGCCTGGTCGCACTAAATCGTAAAGTAATGACTGCGGCACACTTGTGACCGCTCGTGTCGGAGGCCATTAACTGCCCGATCTACTCTAATTCTCAATTTTACCATAATTGGGCCATGGTTATGGTGCTGTTGTGACGCGTTTCAACCGTTTACAATATTATAAAGTAAGTGATCTCGGAAAATGGAACAGGATATTTTCTTTTCAATTATCCTTAGAGTGATGGTACGATGTCGGTCGTAGTAATAAAAGTGTTTTGACAACCAACAATATTATGTGGGTGTCTACCGATGTAAATCCGTATTCTCAATATTAACCAATCTTCTTAAAATATGAATCAGTAGGTGCCTACAAAGGAAAGGAAGAATTGGATTTATAGTTAATTGCGTCGTATCCACTCCATACCACCACACATAATATCGCTGCGGTCGACTGTCGAACCAAACAGGCGCGTGCGCACGCCCTAAGCGCCGGAGTTGGTCAACGCGGCGTGTTTGCCTTACCACTTATGGCCTGTGCTCTGAGTGTTACGAATGTCCGCGTAACGAACAGACCTCACGATACTCGTACGCATTTTGAGACATGTTATCTGTAAATATAAACAATTCAGTCACCTAAAAGATACGAATATTGCAATGCACTAAATTACCTACCTGTAAAATGCACTGAATACCACCTTTCTATTTAGTTCAATATCAGATGAGAAGTTGCAGAAACTTAATATTTTAAGTTATTATTATTACAAAGATTGCGTGAGATACTCGTTCCGTGATTGCCACTTACTTTAGATTACTGTTTGTTTTATTGATCTTGGCAAACATTTATGTGAAATCCACTCTAAAGTCTCCGAAAATAATTAAGAGTCCTATTCTTATGATTGAAAGACGGAAAATTATGATCTACAAGAAAGATCACGAAGTAAATAATAGCTTACTAATCACAGCTCTATCTGTAACAAGATTGACTGTTTACCCTACAAATTGGCACACGACAACTGATTTCGATCTTCCATCCATCCAGAGACCGGTTTTGGGTTTAACTATTGTGTAATAACCCACTGTATGTATACAGACATTACTCGTTTCACGACTGCAGTGGATTATCCGTCACGTTGAAAAATTATGAAAGGAGGATAACGTGCCTTGACAGAGCTAACAATAACATCTTTTTAACTGTTATTGAAAGTAATTTAGTGACCACACATGGATTACTACTTGATACGGACATATTATTTCTTCATTAGCGTACAAACTTAAAATACCTACCCTAGAGCAAGGAAAACTAGGCAGCATAGTATTTCCTTAGCCTATCTAGTGAAGCGTTTAAAAATATTACTTGCAGAGTCAAGAAGGAGACATGTGAGTTAAAATAGGTGCATTACCTACGAAGAGGTTAGTTTCGAAAACCTTGATGTGGGTATGTATCTACCACCATAGCTACTATTTACATAACTTAGGTATGTTTTGTTTCTTATGCCCTCTACGGGATTCAACGTGGTGGGTGTATTCGTCCGGAATATCATTGGACTCGTCATATCTTATTCAAAATAATATTTGTCAGCATGTGATTTTGTTTTGGTTTAATACCTTCTTTATATGATACTTACATAAGTACTCGTAGGTAAGTAGGTACACACTATAAGCTTGCTCTGGCAAGAAGGAAACTCATCACAAACACAAAGCATACCAAGTTTTTTCAAGACAATTTATGAATGTAGTTTTTGAAAAACTCTGTCGTAACTTTCTCGGCTGTTCCTTGTCAGTTCAATTCTTAAGTACACAGTCATCTCTCTGTGAGTCACCAAAATACATAAATACCAATGAGAAAAGTGTCCATGATTCATGTCTTTTGTTAATCAAAAGCTTTACATGTGTACCTATCATACTTATCGCTTTTTAACCTAATATGCAAACCTATTATAACCCTGAAACTAAATATAAATATAACTATAAACCCTGAAAATCGGGGTCGTTAATACAATAAGTCAATGCAAAGATTACTGGCAGCTTAGTTTAAATAACAATAGTGCCTTCATTAGTATAATAGTAAGACGAGAATGCAGTTTGGCTCAGGAAATTGCGGCGTCTCTGACGAAACGACTGCGGAATAGTTAGGCAAAGAAAATAGCTCTCAACTAGTCGTGGTTACTATGAATGTAAATGCTTAGTAATTTGCAGACACCAATCAAGTAGGTATCATTGTCTGGAACTGGTACTTATTATTTGAAATATTTTATACCTAGCACAATGATTCTCAACTGTAATAATGTGTAGATAGTCACACTTCACACATTGGAATATTTAAATCTACCTATTTTCGAGTTTGATTGGATTTTTTCTGCTGCATCTCATGTGATGGATGCTAAGAATCAGTGAAATGACTACACTTACCAACTTAGCGTAATGATATTAGCAATAAAGTGAGATGTACTGTTAAGATTCTCCGCCAGTTAAATTCAAGCCTCGATTAACAGATAACATTGTTAATATTATTGGATTTAAAAAAAGAATATTAACAGAACAAGACAGACTAACGGATTGTCTTGCGTCACGTCATGAAGATGTGCAGCGTCGTGATCAAATAAAACGGTTTTTTTGTTGTGCAAGTGTGCAGCGAGCATCACGAGACTAGATCGTATCGCGGTGGGACTACAATTAAATAGTTATAACAGGGTTTTTGGGTTAAATTTTTTTGTGAACTTTACAGTACTGGAACTTTACTCTGAAGACGCTCTCGCTTGTGAGTTCGTTCGTTCGTTTCAGCCAAATGACGTCCACTGCTGGACAAAGGCCTCCCCCAAGGTTTTGTTCGCTTGTGAGTAGCGATTGTGTTAACACTAGTTTTGAAATTTTGCTCAACAAACAAAAATCGTGGTTTGAGCTTTTTTACATTTGCATTTTTAGGAAATCTAGAAAAACTAACTGGAGATTGTAACCGTTGTTATTGTCGATTCCAGAGACACGTAAATCTAATACTGTTTTGCATGCTTAAAAGCATGTAGCGAATCGATTACGACACGAATACATTTTCTTGAGATCTTGAAATCTGTCAGTCAATAAGTTGACAAACGTATAAAATAATTACGAAATTTCGTTAAAGTCTCCCTAAACAATCACAATTAATAATTATATTAGTAGTTAATTTCGTGACTTTGCCACCAACGGCCTTTAATTAGCCTACGAGTACGTGAGCTTAAACCGTAGCATGCTCGGAAATTATCATACCCTAAACCTTAGACTCACCGGCTTGAATGAACCTATTAGGAGCATAATTACGTCGCGCGTAGAGCTTCGGTCACGACCGCACTCATATGGGGTCCCTTAATTTAGGAAACGGTTCCTTTAGCAAGGTTGGAGCGTTCTCACGCCATGGAGCGTCACGAAGTCACAATAATATACTCGTAATGTGAAAAAATGAGTTAAATCGTCATCGCCTCGCCTCGCTTACTTCAAGTTCCTTCCAGAAGTTCCAGGCCACATCGAATCGATATCTTTAACGATCCGAATATTTCCAACAGCCCTTTACAGTCCACTGCTGGACTATAATCCCCACGCTTGGCAGGCGGGCTAGAGATCGCAGTTTAAAAGATTGATTTTTCAGACAGCGCTGCTGCCCGTTCTCTGGTTGATGTGTAGTCCCTAAGTCGCCTCTTACGACACCCACGGGAAGAGTAGGGGTTGGTGAAAAATGTATTCTACTCTGCAGTCATTGTCTAATATGAACTGTTCAAAAGACACGAAAGCTTTTGTTTCATTTTACAGCATTTATGTGTGGAACTAAAGAAAGTGAAAACAAGAGTGAAAAAGCTTGAGAAATAAAACGTTAAGACCATAATATCATCATCTGTGCACCTACCATGAGTTTACGTTAGGTGTGCTCGCTAGCGAGTACGTCAAAAATCTCTATGAAGATTTTGTTTTTTGAAAGTAGCCGCTAGGGGCGCTGCACAATATGTCATACAATTAATGTCATTTTTTTACGTAGTCGCTAGCGAGCACACCTAACGTAAACTCATGGTAAGCACACTGTTTCGTAGAAGATAGCTAGTTAAATAATGTTCTTAATTTCAAACCAAGGTTGAATTAAAACGACTTGAACCGATTTGTAGATTACTAGAATCATGTTTGCTTGACCGATTATTATCTCGTCGTGCTACACCAATCGGATAAATAGGACTGTGTAAATCACGTTTCTAAGGTACCATAATTTATAGTGCTTTAATTATTTAAGTACTCGTAAGTACTTTTTATCGGGATTAAATGTGTCACTTTTCAGAAAAAATAACTAGACCTACCTACGACATCTTTATCAGAGTTCTAGTTAAAAATTAAAAAGTACCTACCTAAGTACATCTAAAGAATTGTATGAACAGGAATTTAATTTACGATCAAACGCATTGCCGGCCGATTTAACTACGAGTAATAACGGCCTGTCAGGTTTCCACGTTTAATTGAATGAATCCATCATCACATAACGTGAATTGATGATTTTTTGGATTGAGTTATTATGCACGCGTTTATTATACAACTAGCATGCACTAATGCATCGCTAGATTGTTATCAGACGACAGAAATGGCGTTACGTCTGACTTTACCGATCTCTGAACACAATGTTATAAAGTGGATAGGTATTTACATAATCCAGATTACAAAAGAGCATATCTTTACCTTAAAGGCCGGCAACGCACCTGTAACCATTGAGTTATAATGTACTACGTACAATATTACTTCAATGCCTGTAACGCCCCTGGGTCTGCGGGTGTCTATGGGCGACGGTAATCACTTACCATCAGGTGATCCGTCTGCTCGTTTGCCTCGAGTCACATAAAAAAAAACACCATTTTATAACACAAAGTAATACCGTTTGGGTCAAGTTATACCAGTTATACCTACATTGTAATCCGTTTAGACACACCCGAATAAGTAAATGAAATGGCATTTTGATTTCTTTTACGCGTTTTGTCTAAATATGTATATCATTTAATTTACCTACTAATGACTAGGAAATTAATGTATTCGAATATATTCTAATGTAACGCATACCCCACGATAGAGCAAACGACTGACGAGTATAGACACTCCTAGCTCTAAAAACCGACGACCTCCGCCCCGGGTGCCAAGCATCAGGGGCTGACAAAGTCGCGCAGATTAGTACTCACTGACGCATCTGCATGGCAAGGACGGTCGTGATGTCATGACAGGGGGGGTGCCATTCTGGGGTGCCTTAGGCTATAATTTATATCATGACGGGGGGGGTGCCGCCCCGGGTGCCAACCTATGCTACGCCGCCACTGCAGGTAGTAACGATTTCCTATCGGATTATTACTAAATTAATTATAAATAATAAAAATAATTGCTTTACCGTTTACTAATTAGGATGACATCTACATACACATAACAAGTTTTTTTCTGCATCCTAGCTTCATCATCGAGGAAATAGAGCAAAAATAATTGTTAGTTATTGATTTATAGACATTTACTCGTATTCATACCAAGCAAGAATCATAACCAGTTTAATATTAAAATATTTATAATTGTACAAAAATGTTATTAGATTTTGTTTAAAAAACTACGGACCACAAGCTATCATTGATTGACTATACCTACATACACAAACCAAATAAAAAAAGCTTTACGACATTTTCTTTTGTTATTTTAATTATTTTCAACACCCCGCCAAGGGCTTCTCTGTCTCCATTATCACTAGTGCACGCTAAGTAGACTTATGTTGTACCTAAGCCTAGGCGCAGACCATTGATTTTTCGTCGGCCGATAGTTTAGTCGGGCAGTTGATAGTATGGGCATGGGAAGTGCGCACATTACACCGATTTGATTTAGCCGATTCTTCATACAATTTAAAATCGGGCACAACTATCGGCCAACTAAAAATCGATGGTCTGCGCCTAGTCTAAAGTTTTTTTGTCTACCCTTGACTTTTGTGTCCAGGAGCTAACTCTACATGGCGACAGTAACTGGCTTAGCACTTAGCAGTACCTAGTTTCTAATATTTGCTAAACCAATCCGGGTATAACAGCACAAACTACGCTGGAATAACGACAAGACACGTAATAAAGTCAGATTGAAAACTAGTTTTAATTAACCTTTAGTGCCTGCTCTTGCGGGTCACACCAATCATGCTAACCAATCATAAAATTATATGACATCTTGACAAATCGTTTGGGTTGTCGTCAAACACACGCAGAGTCTGTTTAGATTAGTATAAACATTGTGCTTAATGAATAATGTTATTAACAATATGTACTATATTTAAAATCATCGATCGTCCTATGGACGAGAATGCTTGCTACCTTACGTAAATTTTTGCTAATAAAAAATCTGAAGTTTAGTAGGTACACTTCGTTGACCAAACAAAAAAACAGCCTAATTGAAAAATTAAGGCGGAATAAATCAGTTCTTTCTAATAGACTTATTATAATAAACATCAAATTAAATGCGTAATGTACGAGTACTTCTTTCGTTGGTGATTCCAACGTCCGACAAGCATGTAAGCTGTCTTACTTCTCATTAGCATTTGCAAATGTAAATCAGCCACTCGTAACATCACCCGCAATGCGCGTAGGCAACCACTATTAGAATTTACTCCATGCTAAAAATGGTACTAAATTCGAAATTTAACCAAAACAGGAATGAATGGTCAGTGTTTAAAATATAGTACAGAATACAAAAGTTCAATACATAGTTAGCGTATCAAAAGTTCATTATAATAAGCCCCATAAGCTTTCAGCAAGAACGGCTAATGATACGAGTAGCAGGCTCATGGTGGCATACTATTTACAACGCAACCTCAAACAAGACTTCAAAATGCCGGTCTTGCTTTCATGGTGTCTTCATAGAAGAACTTTCTTTCCTTCTTTTTTTAACTCACCATTCCCTGCATTACACCTTTCAAAAAACTAGGTATTTTTTAATAGAAATAGTCAAAATAACGCGAAATATGTCACTGTGACTAAATTCCCTCTGGCCAAGCAACCCTGACCGGAGAAGTGTAGCGAGCGGCGCGTGCGCGTCCGAATTAAATTCAGGGACATGGAACGATTCGCTGCGCTGCCGTTAGCAGTCAAAACGTGACACATGCATCAATCTTTATTGAAATAAAGTTATTAAAGGCCAATTACTATAGTCTTTCCCTGTGTATTGGATCGTAATTTAATATTGAGAAAACCGAAAACTGATGGCTTTTATATTTACAGAAGTGTTTGAGCATCAAAGAATAACATAGTACTTACCTATTTGTACAGGGTCCTACCTAAGTACACACATTTTAGTAAAGTACACGTGCTATATACCAAATGAGTAATTTATTATATTTTTTGATTGCAGGTAATTACAATAAAATTGTCCCACAACAATGTCAATGACTTAATGGTGAGTTAATAAGTTTTATATCTCACGAATGTCTCATTCCACTACTAATTGACATAAAATTGCAATAAAAAAGAGGTTGGCAGGTCACATAATAAAACATTATAGCACTTATTGAATATTGGTTTAATAAGAGTAATTTCAATTTTAATTTTAAAACTGTTTATTGTGTTTCTTAGTAGGAAAACAAAGGGCTTGTGAAATGTTTGCTTTTTAAAATGTCAAAAATTAAGTGAAAGACACGCCTTCAATAATATTATTAAGTCATTAAATGTAATGTAATTATTTGTTATTCTTAATTAAAGGGGAATTATAAAACGAGCGACTAAAAAAAAACTTTGCGACTGATGATGGCATACTGTTTTAATACCTTGAGCGGTATGAATTTGAGTAAGCGAAAAATTTACCAAACTAACGACGAATATTGATCAATAATAAAATCCAGAACGAGCTTACAAAATGTGGGTTTTGATTATTACATTTCAGACATAAAAATACTATCCGGGCGACTAAATTACTAAGTGAGCGACTAGAAATACAGAGAGGGCAACTTTAATATGAAGATACATTAGATTTTTCTAATTGAGGTTTTACTGAACGAACTACAAAAAAGTTAATTCTAAGCAAAGTTTTGTGAGCTGCTTTATTAATGATTATTGGTTACTGATATTATATTTGAGTCTCATGTTTTTTATTTTGATACGCTTTATTAATGAAAACTACAGATTGTTACAGCGCGCGAGTTCGAATGGGGGCGGGGCGACTGTCCCGAATTTTTAACAAAATATGTATGCAAACACGTTTTGGGTCTAGCAATTCGGCTCAAACTAACAACACCGCCACTGGAAGCAAAACTGATACCTATTGGACAAAAAAGAAAACGAGGCCGGCCCGCTAAGTCCAGGCCAGCACTTATCATACAGTGACGATAAGTAGGTAGAGCTCCTCAATCCTCATAGGTACCAATGAACCTTATTAATAAGATTACTTTTTTTTGGGTCGATAGAAGCGACTTATTTTATTTTGTTTTTTTTTTTGTTGATTCGATTTAAGAAAATACAAATTTATTTCATTTTTCGTAATACATTGTTTCATTTGATTACCTACCCTTAAATTTTAATGATTAATTTTTTTCGCTACTAGAATAGTGTTCCGTCAAATATTTATTTCATAAGATCATTTTTGATTTAAATGTGGGCTCATAATACGCTGCTCATAATAGTATTTTTCAAAGTAGTTTTTGCATTCGAAACACTTCATTAAAGTTTAAAATACCGCTCAGTATAAAAAAAGCATTTGCCAAATATTGAAAAAAATGCAGGACCTAACGTTGACACTCAATCAAATATTAGGTCGCTCAAATATTATGAAGCTTCTCATTTTGTATTTTAAGGAACTCAATTTTTTTTAGTAAGTTGCTATTTTTTTGATTTTTCGTCACTCGCACTCAGTCGCTCACTTAGTAATTCTTTAGCCCACATTAATTATTTTTGACACTTACAACATAAATTTACAGTCACTCGTTTAAATACTACCCTTAATTAAATAAGACAATTTAAATAATTTCTGTTGGCTAAGCATGATCTTAAACATCGATATTTCATGCATTGAAAGTAACAAGTTGTTTCTTCATGAGCTAACGAAACAAACGAACTTCAATCTTATGATTTGCCAATAGTGGTTAGAAGCGGATAGCAGAAATCGTTCAACTATCTCGACTAGGCGCAGACCACCGATTTTAGTTGGCCGATAGTTGTGCCCGATTTTAAATTGTATGAATAATCGGCCAAATCAAATCGGTGTAATGTGCGCACTTCCATATATACCCATACCCATACTGATAAACTGCCCGACTAAACTATCGGCCGACGAAAAATCGATGGTCTGCGCCTGGGCTTAATTATAAACATTCTTCAACTCGAACTAGCAGGTACGAGTAAAGTGATTGCGTAGATTACAGCAATTTTAACGTAAAATGCACATTTGATAATATCATTGCCTGTGCCGCAAACGAACTGACTTGTAAGCTCCCCTTAATTGGACTATTGGCCAGTCTAGGAAGCAATTTAAGGGTAAAAGGATCAAGTAAGCTTTTCACCACCTACCTACATACAACCTACCACAATTTCGAAACGGTTTACTAGCTTTTTCTTACGTGCACACACGTATCCTCTACGATTTAGAAAGACAATAAAATTAGCGCAAGCCTATTTCAATTTATTAAATTAACCAAATCTAAATTAGTTTCTCGTTATAATTACGTGGGATGATAAAGTTAATAGAGATAGGTAATGAGAAATGTTAGATAGTTACAGTATTTCATATTATTTTACTTGATACTTCTGTGTGCTTACCATGAGTTCACATTAGGTGTGCTCGCTAGCGAATACGTCAAAAAAAAACTAAATCTATGAAGATTTTATTCCTTGAAAGTAGCCGCTAGGGGCGCTGCACAATATGTCATACTTTTAATGTCATTTTTTACACAGTCGCTAGCGAGCACACCTAACGTAAACTCATGGTAAGAACACTGATGTCGTTATCACCTTTTTCTTATGCATAACAAGGCAGTTATTTGACCACAATCGCACCTGATGTTAAGTGGGATGCAGTCTAGGATGGTACATATCTGCCCTGTAAGTGCCTATTCACTCTCGCCTTGAAAATGCCCGGATTATAGTCTTCGGGAAAGACAGCAGCAGGCAGCGAATTCCAGTCCCTAGCTGTTCCCATTATAAAAGAGTCATCGAAACCTAACCACGACTAACTAGAGCACGTTAGCTATGTTTACAGACACAGCACATTAGAATATACATTTTTGATGTAAAATAGCGTCTAATCCAACTTCATAAGAGGCTACAGTGTTTAGCTTGATGTGTACTGTCGTCTTTACAAACCTTTAACACCTTTACCTCACATAACATTATGTTCACAGTGTTCTTAAAGATTGACAAATGTAGGTCAGTTTTTATTAAGTGTTTCACATGGTTTCACACAATACTCGTGTGTCATGTCTTACGCATTTCTTCTGACATTTAAAGTATTTTTTTTAAAGTTTGTTTATTTTGTACCCGGAAGTTCAATGTTACACAGAGTTCATTTCGTAAGTTATCTTTCTTTCTACCTTTTACAACTGAAATATTTATCGTCCTATTTAAATTAAAACCAACTGTAATAATATGATTGCGTTCAAAGTTTTTTTGAGATACTGTTTATGTTTATAGTTCCATTAATCTCAGACAAGATTACTTAATTCGAGAGATCATTTCGATAGCAGCCATTCAAATAACTATTCGAGTTCGAAGGCGAATAACTAACCTCGATTATTCAATTATCAACCAATCGGAGGTCCGACACTCTATTCCGAGCTGACCGAATGCAATTAAGGCCTATTGTATTATAACAGGTTCGTTCGGATTTGATTACATTTCCGTAGTTTAGACAATCCTTTAAGAACTTGAGGATATGCCAAAATATTTTCTTCCTATTGTTTCTACGAACAAAAGCTCCTAAATATTGTACAAAAGTAGTAATTTCATTCAAATTCAAATTCAAATATTTATTTGCACAATTTTGGGTAAACATAGTGGTCTTAAAACTAGTATAAGTAGAGCGCCAAAATTTGCTGTATAATTAGTCAGCGTACAAATATTTAAATAATTTCTACAAGAATAAATTACAAATATTATGTCATTTACTACATTGATAAATATTCGGTTACATTAACTTACTTTTTAATTACAAAAGCTCCTATATTATAGAAAAATAATATTATTATTCGCCTAACTAATACAAATAACACAATTCCAAACTGTGTTTAGCTAGATTCGTTACGCACTATTGTATTTTGTGACATAAAAACGCGTTGATGTCTTTTCTTAGCGAGTATCAAATGCAGTGCCCTGAGCACGAATGACTCTCGTGATCGTATAAAGTCACAATCCGTATCCAACCGCAGCAGTCGCGTTTTGTTTTACATACAAAATAAACGATTACTGTACCGTAACGAGAACGATATTGTTCATGCTTAGGGCACTATTGAATCAAATTAGTTGAAGTTTGACTAGAGGTATCTATGTCCACAAGGTGACAAGCTCGTGTTTCGTATCCGGATCGCAACAGTATCAGCTTCGGATCTCATATAATTCTGCACAGATTTCGAGCACAAAAACTCCCCCAAGGTCCAGTGACGAAATTGTCAGGTTTGACGTAAAAATAATAGAACACGTAGCGACCGTAACGGTCAGACTCGAGACGTGTCGGGCACACAATCAAAGTAGGGGTCAGTAAGCTAGCTTCAGAGCGGTTTTTGGTTTGAAGAAGTAAAGAAGTCAGGCTTTTATTGTCCAGTAACAGGACATTTCTCACTTCTCGTTCCACTACTGAGATTCCTGTAAACTTCAGCTTAGTCACCAATAAAATTCAGGCTAAGTTAGTTCCAGTGATAAACTCTCATCTAATCAAAGGGAAATAGCTCATCTACCAATCAAATTAGTTAATTAAGCAGAAGAACCAAAGTATATAGCTTGCAAAATTGTTAAAATCAAGTGGCAGTGGGCGGGACACATAGCTCGTAGAGACGATGGCCGTTGGGGCAGAAAGGTTCTCGAGTGGCGACCACGGGCTGGAAGACGTAGCGTGGGCAGACCTTCTACTAGGTGGACCGACGATCTAGTAAAGGTCGCAGGAAGAGCCTGAATGCGGGCAGCGTAGGACCGTTCATTGTGGAAAGCCGTGGGGGAGGCCTTTGTCCAGCAGTGGACGTCATTTGGCTGAAACGAACGAACGAACGAAATAAGCATGTACCTACTAAAAATATGTATCCTTTTCAATGTAAACTCTAGACTTAGCCCCTAGACAGTCAGTAGAACATACTGAACCTACTCTAACTACCTATTTCCATTGTGATAGAGCGAGACGTGTCGGCTGACGTTACAAAACAACTACAAAATTCTCGACACCGACTCGCCGTTGCATTGTGGAAATGTGGACCTTAGTTAAATGGAATTTAATGAGTTTTTACTTCTAAGTTGCACCATCATCCCTGTGTCCGAGCAAAGTTACAACAAGCCTTCAACTTTTTACAAAATGTCCCAAAATGGGCTTATTCAGCTGCATGTTCTGACACCTATAGAATCAAATAGGTATGTCCCAACTGCATGGAAAACATCCATAGTCATTGGGACCAAAATGATCTCAACAATGGGATAAGCTAAACTTCATTAAAGGACAGGTGAACACGGGGGTAGTGGACAAGGGCTATAAGAACTTTTCCACTATGAATACTTCAGTCGACTTTTATGACGGTATCCTTCTGATTACGTTGCTCTGTAATACAGTTTCTTACCCCAAAACTCTCAACATCGTTCGTTAACTGCCCCTGCTTTGTGTTTTTTTAAAATAGTTTTATGTGTACTTACGAGTACATCTTTATTAACGAAATTTTTGTTATTAATAACTTTTCGTACCTAAACACTTAAACGAAAAATTTTATTGCATTCACCATTAATAAAGATAAATGCCATTGATGGGCCATTTAAAACAATTTGAAAACTGGCCAATTTCCTATCATTCTCTATTACGTATTCGCACATGGTATTACAATGGCGTGGTATACAATACACTTGTCATGGACGCTTAGCTATGCCCATTCACGTGCATGAAAGTGGCACGTGCCTTTCCGTCATTAAATCATTAATTGTGAACTTTAAAAAGTGGTGAGTGTGAAATAACAATCAAGAAAATTGTTTGCCCTTCGGTGGGCCGATATAATGGGAGGTAGGTGCGTACCCGTCAACGAAAAATAATAGTCAGCTGTAATTATGAAGGCGAGATTCCGTCGGTATGTTTAGCAGAAGTACTATCATTAAACTGTCAGTTTTAGTGATTGTAACGGAGAATTATGTTAGAGGAAGAATAACGGAAAATACAGACAGTTTTCTGTTTCTTTTTGTCAAGATTGTTATAAGTTTATTTAGTGTTAAGTTTTTTAACAAGGTTATTAATGAGTGTTACCTCATTCCAAACGTAAATAATAACGTAGGACGAACGAATAAACAATCACAGCGTGGGGTTGTGAATAATTGTGATGGAGATTTGCGCAAGGCATAGAGGTCATGTCGGCTCGTGACAGTGAATCGGAATTAAGTTAGGTCGGCGCCGGCGCGTCTCGCGCGTACTTTGCGTAGGGACTTGTAGAGTGTGTTAGTTTGTTATTTGAATCGTTCTTCTGCTGTTTTTTTAATGACAAAGCTTAGATTTTGGTAGTATTTTATTGGTTACCACGATGCTTTTGCAGATTTCTCGTGCAAAGTCCACTATCCAGTAGCTACAGAGCATCTTTGGGGTGACCTATTGGTTAGTTGATTTGGTTTTTTACCTGCAATTAGGACGCTCTTGGTATGCATCTAAATGCTAATAGAAAGTAATAAACAGGTCAGATGATCACATGGTAAATAAAAAGATCATTAACCGAACCATGAGCTTAGCATTTAAAGCCCAGGCCATATCTTACGATTATTTCCAATTCTAACAAACACGGCCCATTAGCCCAAGTTTTGGTTCCCAAAATATTATCAAAAATCTTCAATTGCGTGAATGAAACATGTTCGTACGTAAACAGGTGCGCCTGGGCAGCACTTTTGAACCAATGTAATTAAAAGTGTTGCGTCATCGCCTTTCTCCGGTTGGCATGCTGTCAATCAGTCAGTGTTGTCGTTATCGAACCTTCGATGGGATCTAAAGTCATCTTTACTGGCTTGTAATACAGACGATTTTGAAAAGCTAGAGAGGTAGGGGTGGCAAAACTAAGTCAACTACTGCTGAAAATATGCCGAATTATATTTATTTCTAGACTCAAAACCCGTATTACTCGCTAATAGTGATAGCCAAGTAAGTATTGTGATTTCGTTTTAGTATTTTATGTTGGATATGATTAAAACTGAAAACATAAAAAAGTTGTTAATTGGAATCGAGCGATTAGTATTTTTTGTGAAATATTATCTACACTTTTTCTTTTTCTTCTTTTGTTTTTTTTTACTTGATTTAGATTTATTTTATTCGACTTTTTACTTAATTATATCTTGTTAATATAAATTTCAAACAGTTGTTTAGGTGTTACCTCGTTAAATCGCTCGACAATTATTAGGTTGTGATTTGTGATACACGCGACCTTGTCAAGCGCATACGCCTCGCTTGTCTCTACCGCCGATTGTCGCAACTTTTGTCATTCATTTGAGCAACTCTAGCCCACATAGCTATTAATCTCAAACTAAGTGGTCCAGCTTTAGATCCTTCATTAGACTGACCAATTGACGCATTGTGCAACATGTTACAAAATTACGAGCATGTTTAGTGCAGGAAGGTAGCTTTGCAGTTTAAATATGGTCTACTTTTGTGAGTGGAACAAAGGCCAACAAACTTTATCTGCATCATATTACTGCATTATTATTTATACCGTCAAGGCTGAGGCGGGCAAGCGACAATTCATTTTCTATTTTGTCTGGGTTCGAGAATGTAGTTACTTATCAACTTGGACTTATTTTAATTTGTTATTTTACTAAATGCTAAATACGGCGTCATAAACGAATGACTGAATCCAGATCTATGAACCTATTCAATAAAAAATAAAGCCTATAAAAAAAGTACCCACACGCTGCGATTTAGCCCTATTGCAGGCACCACGCGGTTTTTATCGCGATAGGTTTAAAGTTTTAAAATGCCTTAAGAAACATTCTCAATTGATGTAAGGAAATCAAGATAGTCCAATGGTTAACACGTAACATTTTGTCAACGTCGCCCAATTAGATAAAATATCTAGCCTTTGGTTCTCCTTCCCCAGCTCACCGTATGCCAATCTACCTACCTACATACAAGTACCTATCGTATCGCAACGGCACTACAAACAAAAGAGTTTGTGGCCACAACTTTAGGTAAAGACACTTTCTTTCTAGTTTATTTATTTACCTAACCGGTTGTCAGTCAATGAACTTTGTCACGCGATTTTTCGATAACTGGTGTCGTTCAAGCTTCGTGCAATATAAAATTATGTAATTTTGTTTCTAACCCTGTAATTCTTAAAAATAAACAGCACTATTGCTCCGTTTGAGCTAATGATTGCCTTTGATTTAGCTGTAATGAAAAGAGACAAAAGAGTATTTTGTTTAAAGCAGTTATGAAACTGTTCTAGTTATTATTTTATAGTTGATTGAATTTTGAGTAAACTAACTTCTAGTTTCGACTTTGCCCGCGTGGTGGTTTGACATAATATAGGTAAAATATAAGCCTATCCATTAGAAATAGGTCGTACTATTTTAGCCTCATTGAATTAAACTGCTAGGCGTAAACTTCTACTAAGAAGCGTCATAATTGTCATGAAGTACGGTTAGCTAGCAATGTTCTTATGGTCGTCGGACTTTTTAATAGAACAAACAGTTTTAGTGGTTGCAAAAATGACCTTCCTTCCATACACATAAAGTAATAAACAAACTTACAAATTATGTTTATAAACACGTTAAGGTAGCTTTAAATGATTTTATTCTCCTTTATAGCCCTCTACAACCCTAACTACCTGTAACAGCACTACAGCAGTTATCAAGAAAGCACATCTTATCTGCAATGGAGATTGTTCCATAGACGTTTGGATCGAAGCATGATATTACCAATTGACTAGATTAGAACGCTATTATTCGCGAAGATTCGTATCGAATAAACTATAGTAACAACTGACTGGCAATCCAGCCCCCCTAGACAAAACGCACTTTTTGATCGAATCGAAAATCGAATCCGTCAAATTCCATACAAAAAAGGGGCTTTTCGACCACTTTTCGACTGGTTTGCGATTATAATGGCACTTTGTCTAGACCCACTGGTGTCAAACTTCATGTTATGTGCTTTTGACATACTTAGGCTGGTTTTAGAGTCACGCTGACGCACGCTGACCGTCAGCGTTGACAGCCGAAATGTATGAAGCGTCGGCGCCGAGCGATCAGCTTCACTCAAGAACGTTTCCTTCAATTACATACATATTGATATGTCAGCGCCGACGATCAGCGAGCGGTCAGCGTGATTCTAAAACCCGCCTTAATCTAAGCTTAATGTAACGTCTCTGTAACGTGAAATCATTTCGGATTATAAATAGGTACAAGGAGGTTAAAACCACTAGTTTCGTATATGGAGCAAATATAAAATATGTAGACCTTGATCCTGAACTAAAATACTTTTTCAGTTTTAAATAGAAGTAAACCGAATTTCGGCAACCGCTAGTCCACTTTTAAAATTGACTTACCTCGTCTAACAGTTACATTTGTGACTTGATTATCACTCAATATGATGTAAGCGGTGTCAAGATAACTGATGCAGTGTTAAAAACATTTGTGTAGTATTTGGACATTAATCTTTTTGACAGTTCTGTATCGTTATCTCTGCCAGTTGCGATATAACGACATGTACCTTGACTAGGTACTGCATCCAACGTGTGTGTAACGACGTACCTACTTAGTTTACAGTAATTATTCATAATTAACGTCAAATTAATTAAAATCCATTGTGATGTATTAATTTAAATATAATCGTTTGCGATTTTTCGTGACAATGGCTAGATTAATTATTATAAAAAATATCGTTATTTACTTTATCCTAAGCGTGTTAATTAAATGTTCAGAAAAACACTGGTTGTTAGCGAAAAATTTACACAATTAAAGCCTTATTTAACACACCTAATTAGATGTCATTTTATGTACGTAGTTTGTTTAATTACACGATAATTATTATATTATTAATCAAAAAAATTAATAATTTCCCTAATTATCAAATGCATTTCCCTCAATTTAAAATTAATACTAGTCAGTCTAGAGTAGATTAGTATAACTCTTGTAAATCTTTTTAAAATTCCATATCTAATAAATTAAATATCTAATTTAATAAACCTAATTTAGGCAGAAAGTAACTTAACTTTTTTGGCAGAATAATTTAAGCCTGGAAATATTTATCAGGTGTTGGAATCGAGAACGACTCGCACGCAATCGAATTTCCGTCGAACACCTTAAACGTACACCGCTGAAAGGACCTATGTTGCCCAACAGTGTCGCAACTAATGCTAATCGATCTATTTTAGATCTATTAAACCCTCGCTCAAGTCATAATCGTGAACTAATTAATACTGACTGTAATTTTTTACGGTACTTAAATTGGACATAACGAATTGGACATAAAAATTTAATCAAATCTAAGCGCTTGAATTTGTATTAATCATGGTGATTATACGAATTAACTGTTTACTTATTGAATACTTATCCGTAAAGCACATAATTTGAAAAAATTACATCGTTATAACTACTCATATAACGTGAAAATATTATAATAATTAAAACTTTTAGTGCTAACACACTTCGCGGTTAATTTGCAAAAGGTATGTTTCTGTTTCACGTCTTTTAAGATCTCTTTACCCTTTCTTATAGTCTAATTTAGGAAATAATTATATTTTTGCTCATTTCTTAAGCACCGCTTCAGATGATGTATGCGTTAATTTATCAACTTTTAACTCTTTTAACTAACCTTTCTCCTACATTTGGATGCAAATTGCAATTCTCTACGGGCCGTGACCAGGTGAACACTTTAACGTGCTTCCTCGTCACTTAGGTAATTATGATTACCTGGTACCTATTGTAAAACCGTCCCTAGCGGCTAATACATTCTAGTCCATCAGAATTCAGAATATTACGGCAGTTTCTTAGGACCTACTAACCCATAACTAAATGTTACTAAGTACATTGTTTTGTAACTTACGTAAAAGCCACAGTCGGTTGGTTCAGATTACCTAGTTTTTTTTTTCTAAAATCAATTTATCAATATGACACTTCAAAATCATATATCGTATGGGGAACATCTACCTTTCAAGTACCTATTGGGATTTAGATTTTTTCAGATTTGGGTGCATTTTAAGACCTTTTCTTCGATATTCAACAAACGACATTCTGTTAAGGTGCGACTATTATTATATTTTTTATAGTTTTATCAAAGTGAGGCCACGCATCTAGAGCATTGACTAGTGCAGTCATTTTATAGTCCATTAGACTCTGCTATGGGCAGGTACATTTTGTGAAATGATCAACTGGAAACCAGACCTAGTGTATCAGATGGCTGCAATGCCAGCACAATATGTCTTTATCCGTTATGCACGAGTTTCACGGCTGACTGGCTGATTTTACACGCCGCTGCCGATACGATCGCTCTCGTTGTGGACAAGCAACACTCGTGCTGCGAAAGTTATTAACAACTAGCTATTGCCCGCGGCTTTGCGCGTGTGTTTCGATATGTCACAGAATGTCTTCATCGAGCGCGCTACATGTTTTTAATATTAAGGTTTTTAGTTTTCATATCGGCAAAATGGGATAATATCGATTCTTTTGAACCCCAATCACACCATGTTTAAGGTTTATTTTCTCTGAAAAAAATACCTAATTAATATCATCCTCCTAAGTCAAATCTATATCTACGAAAATCAAAATTAGTGCAATGGATTTAGGCGTGAAAATGTAGCAGACAGACAGTTACTCTCGCTTTTTTTACTAATATACACCTGAAGTTAATAAAACCTACATGAACGATTTTAAAAATTGAGAATATTTAATCATAGTCGTTAGGCATAGCGACCAACAACTCAAATAAATACCGTCATCGAACGTTGATATGTTGCCTACTTTCTAGGTTGATTAATAGTTATCTGCCACATAGATACAATCAAGTAGTTGACAAATGTAATTAATGTAAGCTATTTGTTAATGTGTCAAAATAATGAAGACACCTGTTTATTTTGTTACGTAACTGCAATCTGTGGCCGCTTGGCGGTCAAATTCATTCCGTTTTGCGGTCAAAGGAATAAAAAATGTCCGCGGCCAATGCGCAAGTGGATATTTACTGGCCTGCAATTTTAGAATGTACAAAAATTAGTTCGCATAATTGCTTTTAGGCTCGCATCCTGAAAGTAGTTCACATTTGCTTTTAGTCTCGTATCCTGAAATTAGTTCATATTAGAAATAGATGTCTTACCTTTCTCAGAAACAATTATTATTAATGTTTTCATAATAATTATATTTCTTATTTTTCCTAATAGCCCTTCAAGTACCCGCGAATCGAGACACAATAGAAATCAGTTGTTACCGCGGCCTCATGCGGCCGCTTAGGGTATGATGGGATAAACCGCCAAGTAACGAATAGTAGGTATCAGTTTCGCGATCGTTGTTAACATCAGTAAAAGAAACGCCTCTAGCACAACTGAATGCGTTTTCCTAACAGAGTGATCCAGTTACAGAGGGATAATAGACTTGTCAAATGTAGATACAGCATTTTTCCTCGCGCCTTACCTGCGTAACAGAGCAGTCTGATGGTAATGATGCGTTCACACCGAGAGATAGGTACGCAAGTAATCAGAAAACATAATGGTTATTTCAAAGCCATTTCATTTTGATATCTATTCGCTTTTACTTCTATTCACTTCACAAAAGTGAGTTAGGCAATGTTGTTGCTAGATAGCTTTAAGAAAGTAAAAATAATTTACATGTGGAGCTCTATTTTTATTCCGAAATAGAACCAATTTCAACAATCCCCAGATTGCAGTCGCGTAGTCGTCAGAGCATACTCGTATAGCTAAGATCTTTGGCAAGAATTTCTTTTCTAAACGGTGCTTGTCTCATTGAAAACTTCAATCTAGTTGCAATTTCGTCGATTGCTCCAGTACGAACGTGCCTCTGCGCTACCACTCACTGTATCAGGTCTATACAATATCCGTGGAGCGTGGCATTTCATACTCGAGACAATGACAAGGATCTTGTGAAATCCAGAGCAATTAAGAAAACTTAGGTAACCAAGAACATTATCCCAAAAATTTGGCCGAATTCCTCGCAGTTCTTAAATACCAACTGCATAATTATAAAAGTTCTTTAACCCAGTAATTTGTGCAAAATAACTTTTACGTTGATCTAAATTAGTTTCGTGTTATAGATTATTAAATTATTATTAATCAACTTCAATAAGTAGTATCATAATAGCATCCCTTCTATGACTAAAACCTTAGAAAAGGAAAAGCCAATACTGAAAATCAGTATCAAGACAACTTAAGTTACCTACTTATTTTAAATATTTTCCACAACTATAATCACGAAATTTTATTTTATCCCTACAATTTGCCACGATTTTTTTTGATTCCTATTTATTAAATAAACAAACATTATTAAGTTCAATAATGTTCATGTTTTATATTTTGCAACGGGGCGTCTAAGCTAGCTCAGTCTGACACCCCGCTGTTTAGTACTAAGTCCCAGTTCGCCTTCTGCGATGAGGGATGTGTACCTATCTAGGATGCCTACAGGGATATTGACCAAGGAAACGCACAATCAATAACACAATGGCACTTATAATTCAAGTTCCACAATAGTTTACTTATTCTAGTTTCACTGACTCTAAATTACTATTATTTAATAATGAGCAAGTTTACAAGTACTTTACAAGTTATATCACAATTTGCTAATTACAACGAGAGGAATGACGACGCGCCCGGTCCGCGTCCCGAAACTAGTTAACGTATCCGCGAGAGGGGCGGCGCCCTGTGCGAGGTTTAGCGAGTGTTAGTGGATACTTATAACTAGGGGGGTAGGACGTGATTTCATACGCTAGAACCATGAGACCTAAGTCGTCAGGCGAGCTGAAACCACTAGGGGAAAGGCGTCGGACCTACGTGGCGAGGGGGTATGAAGTTTGGGATGGGTGGCAGCAGGATTGCTACCGCAGGTTCGGGATGAGTATCACATGCACTACTCGGTAAGGACGAGAATAGGTAGCTATCAACGATAGAACGTTTCAACAGCAACACGGAAGCTTTATGGCCCCGCGGAGGTAAACGAGGTATCGAGTCAAGCCGAGTTAGTGGGAACAGTGTGGGTAGCAATTCGCTAGGGACTCTGTGCAATGCAACCGAGGGAACAATAGACGCGCGCGCGAACGTCTGGTTGTTGCAATGGCTCCCGAGCGAATGCTAGGCGCCCGCGGTCGCCGTCGTCTCTTATATTAGCTCGGTCCGTGCGGCGTGCGGCCGCGCAGCCGTAGGGTTGTCAAAATCTCTGCGCTCGGTGCTAGGGCTGTCGATGCGTCGCGGGGCGCGTCACATCCTCCCTTGTTTTGGAGATTTTTACCTGGAAAAATCACAAGTCTGGTACATAAAGGTTCTTTAAGAACGACTAAAAGTCATGTTAATAATAAGTTATTTTTGGGTAACTTCATAACGAGTGAAAAATAACAATGTAAAACATGACTGAATTTGTATTTAATCATTAGCCCAATAATAACTCTTTATTTAGAACATGACAGTACATTCATTTACTTATAACAATATCAGTTAATTTGGTCTTGAAACAATGTTATTAAGGTACCCTTAATTTTTTTTTGCTTACAATGAACTAATCACACGCTAATTATAGCTAACTTAGTTTTGAAACAATGTTATTAAGATACCTTTAATTTTTTGCTTACAATGAACTAATTAAACGCTAATTTTAGCTAACTTAGTTTTGAAACAATGTTATTAAGATATCTTTAATTTTTTGTTTACAATTAACCAATGAACTAATTAAACGAGTTGTTTACTTTGTTATTACGAGTATTCAATTATTATTTGAAATATTTCTTTAATACAGTAATAGTATGCATGGCACTTGTTATTATTATTTCTAGTTTACTAGTTTAATTATTTAAATTGGCATATTCAGAATAGGCATCTGATTGATGTTAATAATTTTTACAATTATTAAAAGTTATACAAGGTAATGGCAGTTAAGTGGTTAAGTTTTAATTACAATAAATAATATTTCTTAATGTAAATGGAATGCAGCCTGGCGCGGCGCGCAAACATTAGGCAGGTAAAATCTAGTTATGATTCATCTAGTAAGCGAGTGCTGTTGATCGCCCGTGGCGTATAGAAAAAATGCGTTTCACTGATAATATGCAAATGAGTTCGCTCGGTGAATCGTTCTTACAATGTTTGTTTATTACGAGTATTTAAAAGTTATCGAGAAACTGGTAGTACTATTGACGCGTAGCAAACCGGTTTGTTATTTATGTGAGTTTAGGTTGCGAGTTACGAGTAATTAACAATGAGGTTTGCGTCAATAGTTATTTAACGAGAATAAATAGAACAATTGAACGATTTAAATTATACAGGGTTATTATCTAATGATAATTAATACTTATAGTTTATTGATATGTGATATTTAACGAGATTAAATTCGAGAGCTGAATTATCTAGATTATACAGGGTTGTTAGGTAATGTTAATTAATACTTGTAGGTTATTGATATAATGATATTTAACGAGATTAAATTCAAGAACTGAATGATCTAGATTATACAGGGTTGCTATGTAATGTTAATTAATACTTGTAGGTTATTGATATAATGATATTTAACGAGATTAAATTCGAGAACTGAATGATCTAGATTATACAGGGTTGCTATGTAATGTTAATTAATACTTGTAGGTTATTGATATAATGATATTTAACGAGATTAAATTCAAGAACTGAATGATCTAGATCATACAGGGTTACTATGCAATGTTAATTAATACTTATGTATTATTGACTTGTTTTTAAATACTGAGAAAGTTACTTAAACGAGAACAGACTAGACAATTGCTATGTACTTTAAATGGTTTTAAGATCAAAAGGTACTGGCCTGGATCACTTCCGTCCTGTGGTTTGCCGGGCGATGTTTGTTCCTCGGCCTGCCGCTCCTGTGCTTCTTCTTGCCGCGTTTCCTCTTGGGGTGTCTCCTGGGCTGGTCTTCCGCCTGGGTCGGCTCCTCTCCAAGGCCGGACTCGCGCCAGTCCAGGTCTTGTGGGTAGTCGACGGTGTCGACATCGAGGATTTCGGTCCAGTCTGTGGACCGGTTCGATGATCTGGTTAGTGGTCTACTCGGGTCTGTAGACGCTGCGCTCCAGGGTTTGCGTGCGTTGTTAACTTGGCAGGTTTTGCAGTTCTTGACGTACGTTGACACATCTCTGTACATACCGGGCCAATAATATCTCTGTGATATTTTGTTCAGTGTTTTTGCTGTTCCTAGATGGCCTGCGGTTGGTGTATCGTGGTTTTCCTTCAGAATCTGGTCTTTTTCATTGTTGTTTATGCATAGTTTCCAGTCTGATGATGTTTTTGTTCTTGGTCCGTATGCGTGATTTATTATTTTCTTGTATAATCTGTTGTTTGACATTTTATAGTCCTTGTTTCCGGTTTTTTGTATTTCTTGAATTTTCTTTTGGATCCAGTCTTCTTTTGTTTCTTGTTTTAAGCGTGTTACGTGTTTATTTATTACTTCTTGACTTTTAGGGTTCCGTGAATAGTCTTTTTTCTTGATTGGTTTTTCGTGTGCGAGTTTGATCTTGTGTTTTTTCTTACTTGTCGGTGTTTCGGCCATTTCGTATGTAGGTACGATGTTGGCTTCTGTAGTTTTTCTTGACGTTGTTCCCACTTGTTCCCCTTGCTTGGTGCTATCTTTGGGCCATTCTATTTTGGCTCCTATTCTATTTAATATGTCCATGCCGATCAGTATACTCGTGATTTGTGGATGATATAATACTTGGTGGTTAATTGTTTTTCCTTTTATCTTTATTTCCAAGTCTAGTGCTTCTTTTATTCGAGTTGTGTGCCCATCTGTCATGCTAGCTGTTATGCTTACTGTTTTCGGTTTCAGGTTTCTTTTTACGATTTTCTTGTACACTTGGTCGTTGATGTATGATCTTGTGGCGCCGGTGTCTACGAGTGCTTGATATTTTTCGCCTAGTATCGATACATCTACGAAGGGGCGGTTATCTTTAATTTGCGGACTTGTGTTCATTGTCATGGCCTGTGTGTACTCACTTGTTTTCTTACAACACTGTTTACTCATTTTGCCGATCTTGCCACAACCGTTACAAAATAGTATTTTCTTACTTCTGCAATCTTTCATCGAGTGTCCTTGTTTTCCACAGCTCCAGCAGCAAGTATTTGTGTTGTAATTGTGTATGTATGATGCCGTCTCCTTGTGTCCTTGATTTGTGCTTGTTTCGTGGTAGTCATTTCGTGGTTCTCTTTGTATGAAGTTAGTTTGACGGTCTGCTGTGACATTTTCATAGTCGTTTGCCAGTTGTATTAATTTGCTTATCGAGTCGACTTCTGATTTCTTGATATAAAACTTGTATTTTGTGTTCATGTTTTCGTAGATTCTATTTAGTTCTTCTTCTTTTGACATTTTTGCGTATCTGCGCATGAGTGTTTGAATTTCAATCAGGTAGTCTGTGAATTTTTGGCGGTAATGTTGCCTATAGTTCACTATTTTAGCTAACAGGTCACTGTCACGGCTCACAAATGTCAACGTGAAGAGTTCTATGAATTCGTTCCATGTAGTGAACGAGTTTTTATTATTTCTATACCACAGTACGGCCTTTCCTTTCAGGAATCTGGGGAGCACTTTGAGCACTTTATCTGGCTTGACCTCGCCCGATGACATGAGTTCGTCCAGTTGCTCTAAAAACTCCACTGGGTCGTTGCATGTGTCAAAGCTTAGGTTCCATCTGGATGTTATATTTTCGGTCTGATCCATGGTGTACGATATGTTTGGTTCTTGGTGCATCTCTGTGTCTTCAAAATCGGTTTCTGACTCACTGTTTTCGGCGGATTTACTGGCGGACTGGATTGGTTGATGGGACTGCTTGGTTCTGAGTACTTCTGTGAGGTTCTGTCTCAGTTCTTGTACGGTTCTGTTCTCCGTTTTTATGTTTCTTCTTTTGCACTCGTTCTCAAGTTCTGTCTTCTTGAGTTTGTATATCCAAGATGTCGGTTCTGACATGTGTGATTATCAATTTGGTGCGAAGTTTTGCGTTCCTTGTGGTCTTTCGCTTCTCTAGCGATCTGGTGATCCCTGTAGGTTCCGTGGGTTATTTAGTTGGGCGCCATTGCAACGGGGCGTCTAAGCTAGCTCAGTCTGACACCCCGCTGTTTAGTACTAAGTCCCAGTTCGCCTTCTGCGATGAGGGATGTGTACCTATCTAGGATGCCTACAGGGATATTGACCAAGGAAACGCACAATCAATAACACAATGGCACTTATAATTCAAGTTCCACAATAGTTTACTTATTCTAGTTTCACTGACTCTAAATTACTATTATTTAATAATGAGCAAGTTTACAAGTACTTTACAAGTTATATCACAATTTGCTAATTACAACGAGAGGAATGACGACGCGCCCGGTCCGCGTCCCGAAACTAGTTAACGTATCCGCGAGAGGGGCGGCGCCCTGTGCGAGGTTTAGCGAGTGTTAGTGGATACTTATAACTAGGGGGGTAGGACGTGATTTCATACGCTAGAACCATGAGACCTAAGTCGTCAGGCGAGCTGAAACCACTAGGGGAAAGGCGTCGGACCTACGTGGCGAGGGGGTATGAAGTTTGGGATGGGTGGCAGCAGGATTGCTACCGCAGGTTCGGGATGAGTATTACATGCACTACTCGGTAAGGACGAGAATAGGTAGCTATCAACGATAGAACGTTTCAACAGCAACACGGAAGCTTTATGGCCCCGCGGAGGTAAACGAGGTATCGAGTCAAGCCGAGTTAGTGGGAACAGTGTGGGTAGCAATTCGCTAGGGACTCTGTGCAATGCAACCGAGGGAACAATAGACGCGCGCGCGAACGTCTGGTTGTTGCAATGGCTCCCGAGCGAATGCTAGGCGCCCGCGGTCGCCGTCGTCTCTTATATTAGCTCGGTCCGTGCGGCGTGCGGCCGCGCAGCCGTAGGGTTGTCAAAATCTCTGCGCTCGGTGCTAGGGCTGTCGATGCGTCGCGGGGCGCGTCACAATTTAAAGCATGAAGCAGCGCTTGTTCTAAAGCTGCGCGCACACGATTAGGTTAAATCGGTTCTGAAATTCTAATCTTTATACTCATAGCGAATCAGTTACCTGGATTACTAATGTTTGGCCAAAAAACGTTTCCCAAATTATCACATCGCAAACAACGTTTCGCAAATTTTCATTTGGCAAATTCTCATTTGGCAAAACAACTTATTGCAAACTTTTAATTCGCAAATGTCGTTTTTGGCATATTATTGTTTAGCAAATTATTGTTTGGCAAAGTATGTTTTGCCAAATGTTTCATTTGGCAAAAATATTTCACGATAAACTATTTACAAAACAATTTGATTGGTGCATAGAATGGAATACAAATTAGCTTGTGGTTATTATTTTGTTTAGTGGGTAATTAATATAATTTTTTTTCTAAATAAATTTTCATATTTCATTCTTTTTATCGAAATTTCCAAATGATTCATTAACAATAGAGATGATTCTAGCGCTCTGCGGCCGCTGCCGCAGCACGCTTCGCTCGCCTTCGCGCATTAAGGGTCACTGTTCTAACCTAACCTAACCTACTATTTTCTACAATACCTACTTTTTGCAACCATACTATTTTCTGCAATCTCTCTGTTTTACATAAAATTTTTGTGAAAACCATGACCATGTGCCTTATGCTTTGATTTGTGGGTAACGGTGGGTACTCGTAAGTATGTGAAGTGTCAATTTGACCAAGCAAATTATTTGGGATATAATATTTGGCAAAATAAAACATTTGCCAAGTAAAATTTGGCCAAATGTTAATTTGACCAAATGAATTAGTTGCGAAAAGTACAGCTTTGCTAAAAGTTTATTTGGGAAATGAAACTTTGGCGATAAGTTGTTTGCGAAGTGAAATTTGGCGAAAAGTAATTTGGCCAAACGGAAGGATACCCAGTTACCTACTACACTACTACACGATTGTCAGTTGTAACTTAAGGTCCATGGTTCGTTTTATGGGGGAAGCGTTGGCCTAATCTCGCCCTAACGTGGTCACGGTCAACCACTGGTTTCTAACTCTTTGGCTATGTGAAAGCTATAGTTACAATCATAAAGATGTCCATCTCAATTTTGGCGGTGACAGTCATAAATTGCGTGTCGTGGTACTGTTGTGGTGAATGGTCACATTGGTCACCTCTGGGCAAGACTACAGACCTATGGTCAAACAATGTGACATGATTAAACCGCTCATAGAATAGAAGTCGAACCTTCATTTCGAACTCCTATGTTCTTCTGATTAATTTCGTCGCGGGTCCAATAAAAACCAGATTGCAAAATATACATGTATTTTATAATGTTTATTACCGTCTAATTGTAGCTACTACGAGTGTATAGCCTTACCCTGCAGCAGGCAAGGTCTCCACCGCCGCACTGTGTGATACTTGTCATTCCCATGGAAATATTTCAATTTTTTGCAACTGGAATACTTGTTCACCCAGCTATTGTTAATATGGAATAATTATCTACGTGCCTCGATCTCGTTGCAATCATTTATTACCTTCAGTACCTCTAGTAGGAAAAACTTTCGAGTTCGTTTCGTTGCGTATTCAAAGTGTCATCGAAAAATTTTGTATGAAAAATTAAACAGCGCCCCCTATATTATAGCCGCCCTAGGGGGCGCTGTTTAATTTTTCATACAAAATTTTTCGATGACACTTTGAATACGCAACGAAACGAACTCGAAAGTTTTTCCTACTAGAGGTACAGAATTGAAATGTCAATAAATACGACATATGTTTGATCACCGACATAATGTTATCATAATATGCCTTTAACAAGCAAAAGTTCGTAAGAATCAACTACGTATTGCTTTAAAATTGCTAGGTATATACGTCTTAATACTGTTTTGTAAGCGATGCGATTATAAAAATACCAATATTAAGTTAAATGTCACATTTTCTAGAAGCGATAGTGATACTTCATAATAAACTATGTAAGTATTTAGTATAAATTACATAAAACATCACGTATTTAGTCTACACTCTAATAATGATAATATCAAACAACACCGAAAAGTCCGAATTTAATAAATCAAAAAGTTAACACGATAGAAATCCTGTACCATTTGTTATTACATAATTTCATATGTCATCGTTAATTAAATGGATTGATTGGGTACTAATGTAAGTATTTATACCTATTAAAACACTTAATTGGTTGTTAATAAATAAATAAATAACTTATTATTACTTACGAGTAAATGTGTTAATTCGGCTTCAACGTTTGATATTTTCCAATATCTTCCCCTTCCTATTATTATAGCATGTTAAAAAATTGAAAGTTGATTGGTTAATAAATAAATAAATTATTGTATCAAACACACAAACACTCCCTTCCAAATTAAGAATCGAATTCATAGTGATCTTCTAACATTTACGTTTTGTTAAAATCCATCTGAGGAAAAAAAACTTTTAAAAATACTTAACATAGTTTCTACTTACATCAGCTTTGGCTAGCATTCAAGAAATCTAATATTTTAAACTATTATGTTGCATTTTTTACTATAAAATTATCACTTCAGTCTGCCCGCCACCAGAACTCGTGCAACCGAGCCGAAACGTCGGGAGGGTAAATATTTTATTTACCGTTAAAATAGATATTGTTGCAATAAATCCCGTGAAGTGATAATTCAAGAAATCTTTTCGCCATTTTGAACTTCAACAGACAGTTTTTACTTTTTGTTTAAGTTTCCACATTTCAGTCTGTAGCAAACGGTAGTCCACCGCTGGGCATAATAAGCCTTTCCAGGAAGCGCCACAATTGAGCTTAAAGCACGATCTCCCACTTTTAATCAGCCACTGTCAGCCAACATTTATATTTAAGTTTTAATCCTGTACGACTATATTTTATAATGCCACTTTATTTCATAGCACCAGTGGATTGGTTTCAAAAATACTGAGTAAGTGTTTTGACTCAACTACCATCCACCTAGCCGAAGGCATTAGCGCTTGGAGGCAGTAAAGCTCTGAAAATTTGCCGTTGTCTCTCATCTCACAAAGGCAGTGGGACGAGCCGCTCTGCAGACTTGTACGGAATAACTTATTAAACACGTCTTCCAGTTCTGCAGATCGAGCTCGTCTTCTGGCTGTAGCCGAGTGGGAATCAGGTCTTTGGCTTCACTCCCTACCTTCTCCTCATATTGGCACACTTTTGGATAATACCACTTTTAATTTAGCAGTCTCGCTCCGTTTGGGGGCACCATGCATTGTCCCCCATCGCTGTCCCTGCGGTGACATGGTTGACTCCCTTGGTCATCACGGACTGTCATGCAGCAGAAGTGCCGGGAGATTTTCCCGTCACGCCAGCCTCAATGACATCATACGCAGGTCTCTTTCTAGCGCTTCCGTACCGGCCATTCTTGGACCAAATGGCCTGGTTCGAAGTGATGGTAAGAGACCTGATGGTATGACTTTGGTTCCATGGAAGGTGGGACGGCCACTAGTGTGGGATGCAACCTGCGTAGACACACTGGCACCGTCTCATCTTCCGCAAACCTCGTCTGGGGCTGGTACTGCCGCTGCATCAGCGGAATCCCTCAAGCGACGCAAATATGTAGGTCTTAGTAGTACCACAGAATAATAATAAGTACTACGTACAGAAGTTTTACTTCGCGAAGGTATTTAAAAAAATGTATGCTCAATGTCATTAACAATATGGTGTAATTTAGCCTGTCTCAAAAGTCAAGCACCATTTTGTTGACAAACGTCAGTGATCGGCACTGCGCCGAAGCTGTAGGGCTGACTTCGGTAAAATGATGTGAGGTGCCAAACTGCGGAAAATGGCGGAGGAAATGCATGATTTAGCATGAATTATCATGAATAATATTAACTACTTATTTACCTCTTAGTGTCTTGAGGCAACTTAAAAAAGTACATTCTGTGTTTTTATTATTATTTAGGCAGTTAATTACTGCACAGTATTTAGTACACCATTTTCTTTATTTTCTTCCATCATACACAAGAATACGCGTGCGTGAGTCAATGTTCGCTCGTATAATGTGAGGCCTTGTCGAATAGTATCCTGTAGGTGGGCCATCGTGCGTGTTTTGTTTTCGATGTAAACTCGCGGAGATGAACAGGCCTGGTAGTACCTACATGTTTGAGCCATTTGGGGTCGAGACGCTAGGTCCGTGGGGACCAAGTGCTCATCGCCTGTACAGGGAATTAGCCAAGCGGCTGATCAGTTTGGCCATTCAGCGTGGAAATGCAGCCAGCATTCTGGGCACCATGTCGCGTTGTTTGGACAGCGATTTGTTACATATTTTTTATTTGTAAATATTTGTAAATATTTAGTCTATGTAGGTTAATTATTTGTATTATTCTTAATCTCTTAATTCTATACTTTTAATAAATAAAATCATTTACGCAAAAACACTATAAACTCCAATTTCATGCTGATACTGATCTCTCGCATATTTACTTGCATGAATGCTGTATACAAATGCAAATTAACCTTTAATTTTCTCACAACTGCTTATTTAAAAATTTCATAAGTTTCTCAAATGTTTCACAGATTTTCAAAAAAATTAAGAGGCTTTTTAACTATCTATTGTGTGGACCATTCTGTCATATTTCATGACGTTATATAACCAGGTTATAATAGATAAATAACTTGTCGTGAGAACCGCACAGTAAAAATGACAACACAATACATCTAATATTAATAGTTTGACCTGTTGGCCCCACTACTGAATATTAAAAATTTACTACAGAAATTTTAAGAGATGCCACTTGATGTGGAACTTGTGAAGATCACATGAATCAAAACATAGATACTATAAACATTAAACATGTTTCTACTACTTACAGCTCTACTAAGTTATTAGTGCGATAGGTTAGTATCACTCGGACACATTTGGAATTCGTTAACAAGGCGTGTGAAAGTTTAACAATTTCCTGAATGTATCACGAGTAAAGTTAAAGAATACTTATTTAAACCCCGAAAAGTCCCGTTAAGACTCTACGAGGAAATCATCTAATGTAGCTAAATAAAGGACACCATGTATGCTACAGATCCGGTAGGATAATGAAAATAAAGAGTATTTTACGGCACAAAATGTTAACACAAGGGTGCATATTGATATCTTGTATGTGAATATTTTGTATGGAAATTGGATATCTTTTTGTTTATCAAGTATAATAAATTCCTTACGTCCATCCATTGCCCAATCAATGGTATACTAAAGTACAGTTTGCGAGTTCCCGGTTAAAAATTATTCTGTAGGTACTTCAAATCGAGTACGGTTAAACTGGGTTGATTATCTAAGACAGCTGTACACTCGTATATCTTCTGGAATTGCACAGAGCATACCGCCGAGGACATTTCTATGGACAATATTATCTGGCTAAGCTGTAAATTGACGGCGACCGTACATACCTGTTACACAATAATCGGTACTATTTATAGGGCTCATTTAACCGTCATAAATAAACTACACAATACAAATCGTTCGCTGAAAGAGACATTAAATTATGCGCCAGAGCCCTCTGGCACAATCGGGAATCATTCAAATAAAGTGAAGTAAAAACTAATGGGCCAGTCATCCCCTTGGGTGTCCATTACTGAAAATAGGCCTCTAATAAATGTCGCTTTTCATACTGATCCTATATTATATTAAACATCTTAAAGATACTAAAAAATCAGTAGTCCCCGTCTACAGGTAAGTAGGTAGTAAGTTTAAAGAGCTTATACACTGTCACTTAATCGTACAGGGGACAATTAAGATTAAGAGGCACTTACACACCTCCAAATAATATAGTTTGTCTTACTTTGGGAAAACATATCAAAAATATTTTATTATATCAGCTTTCGAATCGATATCCAATATAATAGAGGAACTATTATATTGGATATCGATTCAAAAGCTGATTCACGATTGGGAAATAATTATACATCTCCTAGATTCGGAAGTACAAGAGCTAAATGCTTCAGAAGTGGCCACTTAGTGCGTTCACGGCTGATATGATTTTCCGGATAAAATATCGCAATAACGGTGTGTATTGCGATATTCCCCTTAAATAACAGTGTTTTCTTACCACTTTGCCGGTATTCATACTGTAATAGGCAGTTGCTGTGGTTATTTCCTGTAGTACCTAGGTACTAACATTATTTCGCTTTCCAATGAACCAAGATAAGGCTAATAAACAATTTCTAAAAAATTGCTTCCTACCTTGTAGCTCAAAAGCTTTATTTAAAGTTCAATATCAAATTTTTGGGTTATTACTTATTTTGCTCATATAATGTGTTGCATTTTATCTGTGGAATTAATCAAATCATTCGATTTTCACAACGTTAAATGGTCAATGTTTAATGCGACCAGTTTCTCAAGATAACTCATAAAATAAATGGTCACATAATCTACACTCCGCGTTATGTGCAATACACACTGTTTTACTTTAGATAAGTAAATAGGTACTCAACTATCCCTTTCGTCCGATGCTGATTATCATCGTTTTATTACGTACTTGCCATAATGATACTTGACAAAAACTGGTCCCAAAACGGGGGCAACGCGCGGCGGCGCTTGCTTGTGGGCTGCGTGTGCTGTAGCTCTTTGCAGTGTAGAGTGTAGGGCTGACACCGATACCAGAGGAAGCAGACAACATTTCGACGGTTTACCTAATCCAATTTTATATTTGTAACATAATTCTGATACGGAAGCACCGATTTCTCTGTTCCGTTGTTTCGCAAAGTTTGTTAAGATTCCAATGTTTCAGCTCACTAATTGGGTATTTTCTAAATTGTAGGTTAAACATTTGAGATGTAATTTAGGAAATATACTTAAAATGTTACTTCAGACTTATTGGAGAGCAATAGGCTAGTTTCCTAAAAAAATTTTTTAGTCCGTCATGTTTAATATCAAAAAATATTGGACACGTATATTTTTATTTGTCAATCTAACAAATAATTACATAGTTATGGTGCGTTGAAGTTCCGCACGACGTCACAACGTGCGGCACTTTTATGCAAGCATTGACGTCACGGGCCTCTTCTTATGAACTTTGGCGCGCTTTATCTCTTTAAATTTTCATTAGTTTGAAAAAGTGAAAAATACGTGTAGAGTATTTTTTGATAAGTTAACTGACGGACTAATTAAAACTCTTGCTTTTTGACCCAGGAAACATCCCAATTCGTGGCACTCATTTGATGATCATTAATATAGTAACTACCTAGTAAGGTTAATGACATTTCGTTATTGTCAGCCTGTAAGAGTCCACGGTTGGATAAAGGACAATCCCACATTATGCGCGGCGTTAGTATCGGTTTGCTACTGCGAACCTATTAGCCCATAATTGGAAAATCAACCAGGGCTTTACATATTTGGAAGTACCAGTAAGAACCCCATTTCCTTCTACAATATTTAACAAATTCCACGAAAACAGCTAACTAATGCTCTGATAAAATACTTTCCGTTAACGATTTAAATTAAAGCAATTAATTTTTTAAACGGTACATTCGTTTTCCTCAATATTGAAATTACCAAACTTACTTAAATTACATTTACTTCAATTTATTTTAATGTTTTTACAATGAAATTTTTGAGAAATTAAAATAGTATCACGTATTGACCATAGAGGCGCCCGCGCAAGTAGCACTTATTTATGGTTTCTATATCTCGTGTTGCGTCAGTCAGAGCCGCCTGATATGTCATATTGAGCGCGTGCTCACGCGCGCTCGGTGTACGTGCTAATCGCTGCCGTCCAGCATTCTGCATGTCTTCACTTACCTACTCATCTGGTACTAACACGGTAATAAGGCCACCAGCTAATTTTATAATCGTTAAAACTCGTACAACAACATTGAGTCGTGTAGTGGGTCAATCAGCCCACGCAACTTGTATTCTGACGTAACAGTATTATCGATAGATAGATGTTAATCATACAAGTGACAACTAATTTAAATATCATGACTCATCATAATCTTTGTTTTGTTTCAGGGAACAATACATATTCAATGTATTCGAGGTGATAGTCAGCACATTAGAAACTAAACTTCAGAGGATAGAGAACCTGGACAAGGCAGTGGAACATCTGATGAGGAGAGTTGAAGCCTTGGATTCGAGAGTCAACGACAACATCCACAAAACTGACGCCATCATATCTAAACTTGGTAATCTAGACCTTAAACTGTTCAGCCACATTGTGCAGGATGACGAAGAAACTGCTACAGAGAATACTACCAAAAGGCAAGCTGAAAATAAACTTAGCAATAGTCAACAACTACTTGAATCTTTGGACCAAAAAGTATCTGATATCGATACCAAATTAGTTGGACTTAAAAATCAAATTGACAACAATTTCTTGCCAGTAGACGATATAAACGCAGAAGCGAGTGAAAAGAAACCCATTAATTTGAACGTGATAGAGATCGCTAAAGGCCTGAATTCCGAGGTGATCAACGAAATTACGAAAGAAGTGGACCAGTTGAGGACATCAATGTCCACAGTCGATCGTAAATTGCAATTCCACATTAATCTGGTTTCCGAAAATTTGGGTAAAGTACTCTACATGATGGCAGACGTTCACGCAGCGATAGTCGAACCAGAAGCAGCGACCATTAACGTTAACAGTTTATTCAAAAACCGAACCACGACAAGCACGCAATCACCACTATCGAAGGCTAGCAAAATAGACACCTTAGTCAATAAAATAATCCCCATGATGAGCGTCTCGGAGAAAATGGATGAGGTATGGGACGTTGTGGTAGGAACGAAGAGTTCCGTCGATGACTTGGTGCCGAAGTCGGACGAGCTACTCACGCAGACGCAAAGACAAGAACGCGCTATCGGCCAGATTCATAACGACCTGCGCGTGAAGACCAACTTGATCATCGAGAACCTGGACATGGTTGAGAAGAGATTGAAGAAGCAGGAGGACGACGTGGCGACGCTGGCGCAGCGGCCGGTGCCCGCGGAGCTGCTGCTGGACCCGACCATCGACCGGCTGGTGGAGTACGCGCCCAACCGGTACCGCGTGGACGAGCCCGCCACCGAGCCCAGCACCAGCACCGTCGCCGCCACCACGATGCCGCCCTCCTCCACGGTCAACAACAGGTGACATCTTTCTTTATGCGTTGCGCTTAAGCGATTGTTTGGCTGGCGATGCTCGCGGCTGTGCGACGTTGTAGCGTTCAGGTTGCGGGGTGTGTTCTGAGACTAATGGTTGTGTCGCGTGCAGTCCTAGCGGCGCGAACGCGAGCGCGCCCACGACGCCGCCCAGCACGTCGCCGCGCCCGTCCAGCCGCAAGGGCGGCATCATCTTCCCCAGCGTCAAGAACAAGCCCATCATCGGCAACAACACTTTCGCCTCCGAGATCGTCGCCAACTATAAAGATGTGAAAGTGAGTTATGTTACATAAAGCTTAATATTACTCATTATAAAACACCTTTCGTTGTCGTTGAATCAATAGCAAAACTGTAATTAATATCGCCGATGCGAATGACATAATAAAATAATGTGTGTCGCAGAATGTTGCCCATGAATATTAATCGTCTCTAAAATTGTCGCCTGTAGAGTTTTGGAACAGTTTGCCGCATGACTAACGATGTCCTAAGGTAATTATCATGATTTAAAATTAAAATAACAGCTAAGACACGAAATAGAAAAACCATCTAAGCAAACAAGAGTGGCAGATTGAAATTTATTCCCCCTTCCGACTAAAAATTTATATTATGGCTATGAATGTCAAATGCAAACGACTAAAAGCTGTGTTTAACAAAATAAATAATATGTGAACATGGCGCGTTTTACATAAGTACACACATATTTTACATGTACTCGTATAAATGGTTGAATATCCCAAGCACGTTTTTTACGCGGCGGAGCTGAGAATCGATGGGAGAAATGTAACTAGAGCAATGAATTTTTTTCTGTATATAGTTTAAATAGTGTTTTACACGATACCAAAGTCTTCAGGACTATAGGTAGTTATTTTATGTGCTGAAAAAAATTTGAAAGGCCTAAAATCTAATAGCGGTGGCGTGTCCTGACTCTATTTCTACTCATAAATTGTGTTATTCCTTCTTTCTCGGGGATTCTAGTAATTTAAGAATAATATAGTCATAAAATACATTAAATAAGTCTTCCAAATGATATGAAAGAAATGTCATATTTCATAATTCAAGTGTTTTAAATAGCCTTTCAAAATTGTCCCACGAAAAAAAGCAATTACAGTGGCTCAATTTCGACACTCTCTTACTTCTCCAAAGAAGCTTTGAGAGACGTAGAGTTGTTCTTCCCTGCATCACTCAGCTGTGTCCTCCTGATCGGGCTATAAAGACTTGCGACTTGTGGTTTTGTTTTTCCAGCAGACACGTAAATATTTGTATCAGTGGCACAGGAATACAAAATTTTTCAATTCCGCTGTCAAGTGTATGAGTGAAAGCTTCTTACTTAGATGCTAAACGATTCTTTTACATGATTAAAGTTTGGTATTTTGTTGTATCTATATACAGAAATTATTGATCAGAATTATAGTTTTCTTTATAATTTGAATTTTGTAACAGTTTTTTAATTCCGGTGGCGCAATTTCGGTGGCTCCGGTGGCGAATCTATTGCCAGAATTGATCTTATTGGCTCTGGAGCATTGTACCTAGGTCTACTAAGGTCTCAGCCATAACTACAATATCGTCAGTGAATCGAAGTTGTCTTGATACTGAGCTCGCTCTAGCTCAGAAGCTTGAAAACCTCTAAGTGGGAGGTTGTGAAGACTTTAAGAGATTATGGTGTCTCCCTGTCTTAATTATCGGAGCAACCAGATAAGTTTCGAGTTCTGATCTTGGAGGGGCGGGCTGATATGATGAAGTTATCATACAAGTACTTCAGAAGTTGCATGTATCAACAGTCAATTTGGCGCCATTAAAGAGACTGTAGCACAGCCCAGGTCTCGACCGAATCGAAGATGGTTTTCTTATAGTACAAAAAGGTCAAGAATAATGACTGAATATAGTATCAGTCTTCTGCATAATTTGATGCAGAATTACATAGAACGTCTTTCCGAAAATGAGGTTGTCTGGGATACTGAATGTCGTATAGCGATATACAGTCATATTTCAGGAAAAAGCGGTAAAGCCCGAAGCAGGAGGCCTCACCTGACTCTGGACCATCGCCGACGTCCATGTAATTCCAGATTACCACCTCCATGCCTTATTTTTTGGGTTCTGGGCACATGATGGTATTTAAGGGGACTTTAGTATTAGCATTCCATCTAATTTCATAAGCTCAGTTGTGATTTCATCATACATACCTTGTTGTTTTTAACAGGGCATTCTAATCTCGCTCAAGCTAAAGTCTAAGATATCTTCGCCAAAGTGTCGGGATAATCTCGATTTTCAGCCTAATTACTAGTTCTTAATCTCTTCTTGCAGCTTAGGCATTTACCAAAACGGTTCTGCTATCCTCGTTATTCATCGTAGTAATATTAAATTTGATCCTCGCAAATAGGTACATACTTTTGATTTATTACACATAATCGCCTCTATAATACACTTTGTATTAGAGTGAGGACTTGGATAGCTATTTAAACATCGATACTAAGCAGAATCTTAAAAACAGATGAGAACAGTCCTGAAACAGCTAAAATTTCCGTAGCCTCGTAGGTTGCAATCTATTCTGCCACTCCAGCTGAAAATTCGTGGGGTTTTGGAGCTGGATTGGCATTGGTCGTGGCTTAGACTTCATCAGTCGACATCTTTCGAATTCTTCTATGTGCGAAACTTGGCTAGCCTGGACCAACATTTTTACTTATGGAAGATAAACCTAACACCAACCTGAGGCAGTTGGTCGCCCTCCCGGGAATAGAGTTGGTTTTTGGGTTTGAGAGTCATGCATGATGTCTTTGTGATGAGTTTAGAACAACGGGGCTGCCGGCGACTAGAGTCAGAAAGTTTTGGATTTGTTCTCTATGGAGGGTTTTTGCCGTTATCACCATGCTTTTCAGGCTGGTTAGGTTAGGTTAGGTAGTTGCAGTATGGTAGTATAATACCTGGAAAGATGCTGCAGCCCATCCTCCAGTATTTTGATTCCTTAGTCGCCTCTTACGACACACATGGCTTTTCTAGGGTCACATCATGGGCCTGAATATTGTTACCAATTTATAAACATCATTACTGGATAATAATACTTAATTGATTACAAATAAATAAGTAATTTGAGACAATCGTCCATAATATTCTTAATTTCGCTGTATAAATCAATTTCGGTGGATGGTTCTTAATCCCGGTGGCTCAAATACAATTTCGGTGGCTCTCGATAATTTCAAACTAACATAACTCGAGAAGTATTAAGAATATTTTGATCTCTACCTTAACATTGAATAATACAAGTCATTTACTACTATTTCTGCCACAAATATGTTTTGGAAAGTGGAAATGAAAATTCGCCACCGGAATTAGGCAAAAAACGAGTTTGTTGATATTCACCCAAATAAGCAATGAGGAAATAACATTAAACGGGCGTTAATTTAACTAACACATTCTCACCCATGCTACTCGTACTGAGAGAAATTAGAAAAGGTTTTCTTGTTCAATCCAATAGAAAACAGACAAATATTTAAAACAGCAGTAACACAACGTTTCCGTACCGTAGTAATAATCGGATTTAATGGCACTAGCATTAAATCCGAGTTGCAAAACAATACAATGAGTCCTGTAAACAATGATCGATATTGCATAATCGGGAATCACGACCCGCTTACTCTGACAACAGCACAACTAGTTTCAGAGATTGGCGCACTCGCCGAAATTACGCATGCAGCACTTCGCGGGTTCCTAACTACGTTGTAATTTCGCAATGCCCTAAAATAAAAGGTTCAAAATTCTTCATTTTGTGTTGAAAATCTCGGTTACTGCTTGGATAATGTCAAAACATATCAAATTCCAACAAAAGGTCTGTGGCCATTGCGACAGTTGTCGGAGGCATTCGCTTACATATGTTTTCAAGTAACGATCTCGATTGCACAACCGCGAGTCGGACTCGATCTGGCCTGCCCCATGTTTGTCCATTCATTATCGTACGGGGGGTGGATGCGTGAAAACGCTCTCATGTTCTGGTTTGCGCTCAGGGTTCCGCACAAGGAAAGTTGCATCGGGCAGATTACGTAAATCTGGTTCACTGCTCCAGATCGGGTGCGCTTTCCGCGCTTGCGCTTGCGCGCAAAAACCGTCTGTTCCCACCAAACAATTACTGACGGTTACACCGTGTTGATTGTTCCGAGAGCACGAGAACCGTTATGTCGAGCAGTGATGCAACCAATTAGCTCTAACGCTATCCTACAGGTGTACTTATCTGGATCAAATGTAGGCCCCGCCAAATGTAGCTGCATTGCTAAATCAATATTTATTGAACGCTTTGTTGGGCCGTCGGTTAACGTTCGACGGTAACTTAATGCGCCGGTAATTTAAACAACATTTTGCAGGACTGTCAATTTATTTTTATCGGTTGAATGTAGTTAGGTTTCAACTGCACATCAAATGTTTTGGAGTAGGAAACTAGTAACAATCGCAATAAATAGAGTTTACCTACTGGACTCTACTAAAATTGAGGGTTCTAAATGATAATCAACAAATGTGTAGGGACAAATTAGAGACTTTTATCTTAATTTCAGGTGAATCCATAGACTCTAGAAAACCACTCTCAAAACGTCAACAAGATAATACTGTATTGCTAAAAAAAAAAAAAATTTAATGTAGTCGATTATGTGTGAATTGGTGTGAATGTGATTACCTTCTGGTATCATTCTTACAAGATGTTTAAGAATAAATCTTACATGGCTTTACTGTAGTACAGCACCATAGTTGTTATATAAAGCTCACACGTTCAATAATACTCGTAGTGGGTAAGTAGACAGCATTTATGACTATACTTGCTGCCGTGAAAAATTACCTACCTATATCTTACTTACGAGTACATCTCGCACAGAAAGACGTCAGAAAATTGACAGGTCGTGATCGTGACGGTAGATTCCAAATTGTAACCTATTACAATACAACCTGCACGGCGGAATGATGCAAAAATATCTCGGACTTTCCTATCTGACTAACAGTTATATCCAACAAGAAGTGGTTTCAAATTACGCAAAGACAAATAACAATGATTTAGTAAAGCCTTTGCTTGCGGTGATAAATCACCTGAGTGCAGTTTCAAGGAACGATTTGCAAGTGGTTGGAATCTTCCACGAACTTTCTATGTGTTTTACCTTTGTTTAACGTTTTGAGAGTTGATCCTCAAACAATATTTACGCAATCACTTCTTAACGGAAAGAAATAATAATTATCTTCTTGCAAACAGAACAATCGCGGTCAGCGTGTGGGGACAGCCGTGAATGGCAGTCGCCATGGTTTCCTTACAAATGCGAGTATTAATGGTGTCTTAGAAGTCAGCTATGCAATTGTGATCGGGAGAACCGCGTGAAAGGGAAACTTAAAATCATTATCCATCTACGTTTGTTTCGCCGTGATTTGTCACAAGCTTGCGTAATGTGTCAGTGCGCACCATTTTTGACGCCTAGCAATTTATCTCATTGAACACTAATGTGCGAGATTACGCAGCGTTTGAGTTATGGGTTTTTGTCGAACTACTTCCAGCTCATAGAAACAGAAATTAATAACTGTATCTGCTGCGCCTTTAGATATTGTGACATTCGTTATTTCGTTTCGTCATTAAGTTAAACTCGATATTAAATATCACTTCTTAGTAGGTACAAATGTGGTGCTTGTAGTAACGTTCATATCGATTTGAGATCTTAATCGCTTCGCAACCTCCTTAAGTCACAGAAAATACTATGATTCTTAAAAGTAGGTAGGTTTATTCAAGTACATTATAGTTTTCACTTAAACTAAAACTTATTACAAACACAGAACTCTAAATTAAATATTCAGTATTAAAATGGGCTTCTAATCTGTCAACTTCTATGAAGAAATTAAGTATAAATTTAAATAATTACAGAGATAACCTTTGACATACTCACGCTTCTGGTTTTGTACCTATATTTTAATGTTACCCACTTATTATCATTAACTAACTATGCTTCTAACCTGAATGACTAAAGATCATTTTACGAAGGCGTGCCCGCTCCCATGCTTGATGACCGGAAGAAAGCAGGTATTTATGACATAATCATAAAAAAACTTATTAATTCTGTACATACAAGCGCGTGTCATCGCTATGGTATAATTTTAAGTGTTGTTCACACTCACTGCACGTACTATGTACGTGTCGTACGTAATTGCTATTACAAGCATTGCGAATTTATTCACTTTAATCATACACGCGTAGCTTAGAAGAAAAAGCTGCTTTATTTGTCATAGCTCAAATCACTTACATAGACCCATGTTTTAGCAGGTAATATTAATTTTCTGCCTTCCGGATCAACTTGGGTTTTTTTCATAAGTAGTATTCATTATTGAAGCTTTGTTTTGCGCTTGTTTCGTACTCAGCCAGCAATAACAATCACTTATAACTTATTGTATTGACCTTGATGCCAACCCTCTCTACATTTTACGATCTGGTAAGAAGACCGTAAACAAGACTTCAAAACTTATAATATGGAATGCAGGCAGAGAGAAAACGTGTAAAAATATGTAATACCTACCTAAATAAGTAATGTCTTTTGCGAACTTTTTTACTCTGTGCCAACATAAAAGCACAGTAGATAAAAGCGTTTGCGAAGTTTGTGCAAAGGTCAATTCGCGAATGTCGACGCATTGGCTGCTAGCGAGTTGAACTGGGAAGTGGTGAAAGAGAACTGCACGATGACGTTTACTCTAATTGCACAAACAACAAGTTCTTATCGAAATTAAACAAAATTGATTCGTGTATTCGATTTAATTCCTTGTTGTTCTGTCCTTTTTATCTTTTGAGTGAGCAAACAAATAATTTCGTTTTGGCCAATCCAAAAAGCGCTGTTAAATGTTATTTAACAGATTTGCATAACTATCCTACAGAATTATGGTTCACTAATATCGTAATTCAATTAACTTTAAAGAGATATTGATCTGTGTTTCAAACAACCTATTCTATTAAACGATATCTTTTACAATTACTAATTTCACCTAGGCATACCTAAGCCAACAACTTAATGGGGAATTTAAGATCAGATCTTTTAGATCTACATATAACATTACAATGAATTCTTACCCTAAATTTTCTTTGCCGATTGCTCATTCTTCTATAAATTCTTTCCGTGCATTTCTCTCTTGCCGCGTCCTTGCCGAGTGAACCGAGGTTTACAACATCTGGTTTTTGCAGGGCTATTCGTGTGTGGACCTCCTGAACGCTGGCATGAGGGAGTCGGGCGTGTACTACCTGCAGATCAGAGGCACCACCTACTGGTTCCTCAAGGTGTACTGTGAGCAGAACGTCGCTGACGGAGGGTGGACGGTGAGTCAAATCTTTAGGAAATACTCATATTTATTATTAAACTAGCTTTTGCCCGCGGCTTCACTTTAGTTTGTCACAGATCTTCATAAATTATAGCCTAGTTACATGTTATTCTGGGTTAATAAAGAATAATACTTTGCTATAGGAACGTCCGACCCGAGTGATAGTTGAACACAGACTGCCTAGTACTGCTGTGCTGTACTGTAAAGTTTTATCAAAATCCGTTCAGTAGTTTTTGCGTGAAAGAGTAACAAACATGTTAACATCCATCCATACAAACATTTATAATATTAGTAAGAAGTAAGAAGCAGCCCTCTAAGCACTCTGAGAACATGCCCAGGACCTACATCCGAAAAAAATTGTTATTTCACACATTACTAATACTCCCGTTAGCCCCTCGTCCTCGTACCTACTAAGCTAAATATTATTAAGCTTGTATCACGAGTGAGCTCACCACAATAGTCGAGCGGCGGCGGGGACCGAACCCGCGGTCCCTGGATCACGAGTTAGCCAATTCGACCCGATCTATCGTAACTTCAATTACATTTCAAAATTCGCTGAAAAGTTTTGCAATTGATATTTTTTCAGAGGAAATGCGCACTTCGATCATTATAATGCCTGCCTGTGTAAGTTAAAGACGGTCCTGTTAAAAAGATACGTTGCAATACTTAGCTCCATGAAAAAACGAGTTCATACACGGCATTCCTTGGAGGAGGCTCATGTTCCCTAACATAGAGAAGCCGATTGTTTTCTGAGATTCTAATGGAAGCACTGATGATAGATAGGTACTTATGTTAATTGGTTTAACTTGTAATCTTAAAATGCTGAAGTAACTTTAACTTTAACCATGACACAACTGTTTAGTAGATATGAGCCATCGTTAGGTCAGTGATTGTGGCTTCAATCCCACCTAAGGCATTATTTTGTGTCAGTTATTATCATGTTTATTCAAGTCTCTAGAATCCAGCATAGAAATAAGAAACTTTTAAAAATCTCAGCACCTTTGATTGCGTGTTAATTTGTATAGTAATTTTGTAACCTACTCTCGTGTAGATAAACATCATAATGAAGCTTTCGTTATTAAATCGGGCCTTTAAAAGATGAAATGTGACAATAATGTTAGAGAAAACCGTACTCGTAGCCGTGGATGTGGCTCGGCAATTGGCTCATTAGAAAATCATGTTAGCTACTACTTACTTATGAGGTCTCTTACACAACGTTAAAAGCGTTCTAAGCCGTGTACAGTGGCAGTGTGACACGCCCTTAGAGCCGGTCTAAGGGCGTGCTCACCACTAGATGTAAAAATGTCTACCCATTCGTTATCGAAGGTTATGGCAATGTTTTGCCATCAGAGATGAGACAATATTACACAAGATTTCTAGCTAGGTTAAACGGATGACACGCCGGCTGAATAAAGTGCTTCTGGTAACTTAGTTCGAATAAGTACTTGGAGTCCGTAAATTGTCTATTAAATACCTAAGTACTTATCCTTTTTTATGTTAGGGAAAAAGTACCTATATTTTAAGGCACAGTCCGCCAAATAAACATAAAAAACAAAGACAACCGCCAAAGCCTGAGATACAGTACCTATTGTGGCGACGCCACTACAAACTAGTGACCAACAGATGGCGCTGTTACTACTTCACTATGGCACACTCCGCCGCTCATACAAACCTGCATCGCGGTGACGGAGTTTTATATCCTGCCAAGTATATATAGGCAAACCAAGATGGTGTAAATCCTCAGATCATAGAAAGAGAATAGATATGAAGTCGCGCGTAACTACAACGAGAACCAGTGTCCCCACATTTCCCCCACCACAGCTCCCACACACACATTCAACTGTGTAAAAACAAAGCGACTGAGAGTCTACGACAACATGTGCAACCGGCTTAAAAGTGCTGTGATTGGCCAGAAGGCGTGCCTTATGGCCAATCAATGGCCGCGCGACGTGACGCACACTTTGAAAACGCTAGTGAGAGAACAAAGATAAAATGCAGTCGACAAGATATCGATACTTTAAATCGCTAGGGGCAAGGCTCGAAAATGGTTTCACAAAATGCTTATGTATGAAAACCTTTTTATTATTATACGTTATTATTAACTACTATCACGCATTTACATTTTAATTATGGCGATCTGCGTACCGCATATGTTTATCAAAAATAATGCCTATTTATTAGGCTTTCAACTAAGTCTTATAGTAATTACATAGTTGACAGTTACTAATTACTTCTACTGTTATTTTTTTTTGTAAAATCTTATAATCTCAAGTAACACATCATTTTTTTATTTAAAATTACAAAATAGAAAATCATAATTTACTTCTATTATCGATAATAGGAAACCGCATTAGAACACGAGCACGGCACTATGTTACGACCGGCACATGCGGCCGTACTGTATATTTTCACACGACAGTGGATATCGGAAGAAATAAAATACATTGCGCAGTAGTTGAGCATGACATAAAGTGGTTGTTAACTAAATCGTCAATGTACAAGTGTGTTAGAATTTTTATCACCACTGATTTCGATATCGCAGTAACTGTTACGGCACTGAATTCGTTCGTAAAAATGTTAAGTTTTTTTATTTATAAGCAAAATACCAATGGATTTGCAATACTTACATGTAGTAAATGACTCCATTGTTCCTGTAGTTCTTCGTTTCACTTGTTTTATTGCACGTGTAACGACGCATTATCCAAAATATCGGAGAACATTTCCTTAGTACGACTGAATCGCGACTAACCTAGCTACGCGGCCGATGTTCGTTTCTGGGCATATCGCGGAGACACGCGCCACGCCCCCGTTTCACATCTATTCCCTTCTATGATCTGAGTGTAAATCGGACCTTGGTCCCCGAGCATAACACCCGCTCGGAAGGAAGCACTAACATCTAGCTTCCTTATTGTGGTTGAGCATCATATCCCACATTGGTGACCCCGACGTGATTGGATCGTGACCTTCCATCAATCACCACGACCTTCCATCATCACCATCTTCGGCATCAGCCTCCGCCATCCTCACCATCTCCGCCACTCCGTCATCATCAGCTCCAGTCTTCAACAAGCCAGCATCCAGCCTTCAGGGACCATCCGCAGATCGCAACCGACCTTCCTGGTTCCTCAGCAGCAAGCAACCGTCACTTCACTGGTCACGGGTACAGCTCTGGGCCAGCTCCACGCCCGACCATCGAAGACGCCTCCGCTCACTATCCCGACTCACCGTGGATAGAGCACCGCAACCTGCTCGTCTCGACTCACCGCAGACTTGAGCACACTGGCACTTGTAAGCTCATCACGCACAGACTGCTGAGCTCATCCTGACGTCATCCACCTCCCGTTCTTCCGGGGGGAGTGGTATGGCGACGCCACTACAAACTAGTGACCAAACAGCTGGCGCTGTTACTACTTCACTATGGCACACTCCGCCGCTCATACAAACCTGCATCGCGGTGACGGAGTTTTATATCCTGCCAAGTATATATAGGCAAACCAAGATGGTGTAAATTGGACCTTGGTCCCCGAGCATAACACCCGCTCGGAAGGAAGCACTAACATCTAGCTTCCTTATTGTGGTTGAGCATCATATCCCACACTATAAACTGGAATAACAAGGTACTTACATAAGTAACCTTGATAAAGGCGATTATGTTATCGACAACTCAGTTTAGAAATGGTTATTATTTAAAAGTAACTTAGCTTAGCTTTTGGTTTGCAACCCAACCAAGATCTAAGCTAAGTTAGTTTTTCCATTAGCGTAAGTATCTAGGCTCCTTTTTCAGGGAGCCGGCCGGATATCCGTTTCATCTCTAGAGTCTAGAGCAGCGGTTCCCGAATGGTGATCCGCGGAACCCTGGGGTTCCGTTGAAAGGCCGCAAGGGTTCCGTAAAAAATATTATCCCACGTTTCGTGACCGACGTTGTTCGCTCGCACCGACTTGTATACGCACAAGGGAGGGGCAGGGCGTGCGGGTGGAGTAGTACGGGGGTTCCGCTAGAAAAAGTATAATCATTTAGGGTTCCTTGCCAAAAAAAAATTGGGAAACCCTGCTCTGGAGTATACCATCTACTACAGATCAAGGAGTCTCGGGTTTGATCCCCATTATTGGGGACAGATTTTTATGTTCTGTTTGGCTGGTGGTAAGTAAGGGCAGCGCAGGACCGTGCATTGTGGAAAACCTTGGAGGAGGCCTTTGTCCAGCACTGGACGTCATTTGGCTGAAACGAACGAACGAACGAACGAAGTAAGGCTTATTGTTATAAGCCTGCCTAGTTAGCTACCACCATCTTACCAAGTCTGTCGCCATAACAACAGTGTTAACGACTTTGTTGTGTTGCGGCAGTTGGAGGTAAGATAGCCAGTTCCTCGGTGGTTGAGGAGGAATGTGGTGTGGAGCAGGAAGCTCGCTTTACCTTCGGCCCGATCATCACTTTTTCATCAGGTGAGATGCAGGCCAAGAGCTTCCTGGTTGTGGATAAAAAATGTTACGTCACACCATTGTGATGTTGATCGTGTCCATCAGTGCAAGAGATTTCAATCATTGAATCACTTCATCAGAAATGAGGACATCAATTTTTGATTTTTATGAATAATTAATCAAACTATCTAGTATTTCTTGTAGGTACCTACTCGCCAGTTGTTGGCACCTTTGGTAGGGTAAATCCGCCCTCAACAATAAAACATGGAATTTACCTAGTAGTGCGATGGCTCAGGCCATGGTTGACGATGAGTACTTACGAGGATACTTACTGCGATACTACGAATAGGAATAGATACGAATTCCGGTATTTAGTTAACTCTGTCTGTCTTGCTTTCACGCCTAAACCACTGAAGCGATTTTGATGAAATTTGTCATAGAGATAGTTTGAGTCCCGGGAAAGGACATAGGCTAGTTTTTATCCCGGTTTTTGAAACAAGGACGCGCGCGATAATGTTTTTCTGTGACAGATAAAATTCCACGCGAGCGAAGCCTCGGGCGGAAAGCTAGTAATATTATAAATGCGAAAGTAGATAACTCTGTCTGTCTTGCTTTCACGCCTAAACCACTGAAGCGATTTTGATGAAATTTGGCATATAGTTTGAGTCCCGGGAGAGGACGTAGGATAGTTTTTATCCCGGCTTTTGAAACAGGGACGCGCGCGATTGTTTTTCTGTGACATAACATTCCACGCGGGCGGAAAGCTAGTTTAGAAGAAATAATTACAGTTATACTTATCACACTTGTCCATGGCAGGTGATCCACCGACGTGACGACTTTGGTATTCCCGCGGAGAACTTCAACAGGGACTGGAGTGACTACAAGAACGGCTTCGGCAACCCCAGCAAGGAGTTTTGGCTCGGCAACGAGAACATCTACATGCTGACCAACAATGACGACTACATGCTGCGAGTCGAGCTCGAAGACTTCGACGGCAACAAGCGGTAAGAACAGCCCAGGTTCTAAGCGCTACTGTCCACGGTGCATAACGTAAAGTAAAGGACGTAGCACACTTAACAACCAGGAAACGGATCGTAACCGTATCAACTTACATTTATCCGCACCGTTAAGTAAATGCCTTGCCTCGCGGTTGACAGCGCGACGAAAGGCGATACGGTGTTGAAGCCTTTCCGAGTTGCTAAGTGTGCTATAACCTCTAGATGCGTACGTGTCTTATTTATTATTACGACGCTATACTCTAACTCTAACTACTCATTCATCATGGTCATAGTCTCCACTGCAGTGCGTATGGTTTAGGTATACTTTGACCGAACGCTAGCATAGTCTGGATTAAAAGGATATCTTGAAATCATTTTTAAATTATGGTGACAAAATTAAATGTTCGTATACCTACTTACTTAGTAGGCATATTTTTTATACGTAAATGTTACAAAAACATTTGTAAGTAAGTGTATTATTTAATAATAATTGCAATACATTGCAAGTAGCAAGTAGCAATAAAAAAAGTTCATGGAACTAAGTAATGACAAGTAATGATTATTATTATTTATGTTTTTTACATTCTTTATATTTGTATATTTATATATATATTTATATTTATATATTTGTTTCAGATGATAGTAAAATTTGGATTTAAGTAGGTACCGACGCTCTCGAGAACTGCATATACTCGTAGTGTAGTGTTGCAATTTTAATTAAATTAAACCAAAACGTTATTGAGAATTTTATATTACGCAGCATGATTTCAATAAAACAACATCATAGCTACAAACATCAATTTAATTGATATGAAAAATACAATTCTACGTATTAATTAGTATAAAATATGGCTATAGTAAAGTAGTAAAGAAATGAAATTACATGAAATGGAAAACATGTCCCGAACTCGGAATGTTGGTTTCACATGGACCCATTTGGTTCAAACCACGGGACCGTGAGTCACACTGCACGGTTTCATAAAATAAACCAAAATAGGCTTTCGAGACAAGTGAGGGCCATTGAAAATACAATAATTTTGGTCTATTCCACTTTGATCACTTGAATTTGATCACCCAGGTGATCAAAGCGGACTCCAAGCGACACTGGTGTCCTTTGATTACCCACGGATAAGAAGTCCACTTTGATCACGTAGGTAGGTGATCACGTAGGTAGGTAATCTTATCCATGGGTGATCAAAGGACACCAAAGTGACGCCTGGAGTCCAATTTAATCACCTGGGTGATCAAGTCCAGGTGATCAAAGTGTAATAGACCAATAATTTTGGTTGTTACGTTCTAGATACGCGCAGTATTCGCACTTCAAGATCTACTCGGAAGCGGAATACTACAAATTGGAGATCGATGGGTACGAAGGGAACGCTGGAGACTCCCTCAACGACCCCTGGTACGGCTCAAACAACAGCCCCTTCTCTACATACAACAGGTGAGCCCAAACTGGATACCTAATTACCATCGTGCTTCTCATCAATATAATTTTACATAACTTCAGGTCAAACATAGTGGCTTGTATTCTAAAGTAGATTTCATGAACCTAATTAAAAACAAACTAGCTTTCCCCTTCGAAAAATTTTACTACTCTTAGTTTTTTTTTTGCGGTTATAACTGTAGTTTAGATGATGGACACTACAGGATTAGCTTAACAGTAAGAAGGAGGTAGGAACACTTTAGTTAGGTAATAATCAAAATTTTCAGACTACTCGCCAGACTAATAACAAGTAGGTACTTATATGTGACCGCTCTTAATACCTAGCATTGGCTATTGGCCTTGAAATTTTCTCGAATGTGTTTGTTTTTCAGGGACAATGACAGATCATCGCTGAACTGCGCCTCGATGTTGAAGGGCGGTTGGTGGTGGAAGTCTTGCGGCCGTGGCCTCAACGGGCTGTATCTCCACGATCCTCAGGACCTCACTGCCAGGCAAGGTGAGAGCCGGCGCTTGAGACAAACGCTTGCGATGTACGAAGTACGTCACAAGAGCGCGGACATCTGCCATCGCACAATAACGTGACGTGGCCTAAATACGTTTTCTGGAGTTTCCCTGAAATTAAAAAAATAATGATTAGATTAATTGAAAGTACATAATTAGGACACACAGAACATCGATTCTATTACTGACGGGACGATGTGATTATTATTACTGACGGGATGCTACCATGTACCAATAATTATGTTAGTGATTAGTGACCACGAAAGTTTAAAACAACATATAAATGTGGTATTAATAGGTGCTATTTGGAAAAAAAATGATGTTGGATCAAACCGTAACACAAATTGATGTGAAAGGTCTTTTCCACTTTGATCACCTGGATTTGTTCACCCAGGTGATCAAATTGGACTACAAGCGACACTTTGGTGTCCTTTGATCACCCATGGATAAAATCACCTAGGTGATCAAAGTGAACTTCTTATCCATGGGTGATCAAAGTGAACTTCTTATCCATGGGTGATCAAAGGACACCAAAGAGTCGCCTGGAGTCCACTGGGTGATCAAAGTGGAATAGAACATGTGAAAGACTATAAAATCACATTTTAAAGAAAAAATACAGAGATGTTAGTAAGTTATGTACCCGTACAAGTAGATGAATAAAATAGTGGTTTAATACAATATAACTACCTCAATTCCCTTTCATCCCATCGTTAGCTGTTAAAGTATCAGACGTTAATAGAAGAATTTAATAGATTAAATAAAATATAGTCAAAGAAGAGTGTAACATTTGTTAGCAAAAGGACACGAGCTCACAGATGTAAATATTTTATGATGGTCTGAATTTATAATCTCTAGGAAAGTTACCAGTTACATGGACTAAAAAAGCATTCTTCTCTGTAATGAGTAAATTATCTTGTGAGAAGGTACTCTTGCCCTCTTGCCTGTTAAAAGAACTTACCTATGAAATTACCATTTTGTACATTGCAAGTAAATCTAATTAAATATAATGTAGGTAAAAATTTAAGTTTTGGGAGATAGGGTGAATTATTAATGAAATTTTATTTTAATCAGCAATTATACACTCGACATCAAATAAATCGCACCTCCCGCGACAAGCACTTTCAAACGTATGCATCCCCACTTCACACCAATGTTGGTACCATTCAAAAGCCTAGTTCTAAACTTCATTTCATTATAGGAAAGGTTTTTACCCCAAAAATGTGTCTTTAGAAGGTTCCAGAGTCACTTCTTCAAAAAATAGGTAGTTACGCTAAAGCCAACTTTTATGGCTATAAAACTGTTAAGTTGGGATTAATCGCTATCCATCTGTTAAAGAGGACACGTGAGATCATTATTTGGTTTTATAACCATAAAAATTGGTCTAATTGATCCCATAGGTGGGCCCAAAGTGAGGTATTTTTTCAAGTCACATTTATGGTATATGTTAATCATTTATTAAGAAATTAAATGTGTTTTTCTTTAAGAATATTTATTGGGCTTTCAAATAACACCAACATTGTTGGGGCACCATGATTGTGTCACAAAAAAATCGTTAAAGTTCGCGTCGCGGAAGGTGCGGTTTATTTGATGTTGAGTATAGAAACAAACATTAAGTCACAGGAATTATGAATCGATGAATCTTTAATGTCAGCAATTTCATAAGTAAGCATCCAAAGAAATAGTGGTATACAGATAGAAGATATTAGTAATATATTATTATAACACGGATACTATAAGTTATTAGGTACATACAACATCGATTATTATGAGCGCATTATGAGCAATAATATTATATGAACATTAATATGGATAATAATTATAATGATTTGTAACCGACCGCAGACCGCCACCGCAGAACCAATGACACTACCTACTCGTTGCTAAACATTAGTATCGAGGCAGTTTCAGGTTCCAAAACCATCGATTTTCATTAAAAATACATTGTTTACCGTACACATTGCCGAATTTGTAATAAGCTGCTCCCGTATGAAGAGTCAAGTCGCGGCGGCAATGTGCGTAAGCGCATAACGCAGGCCGGCACGCGGTCTGAGGTCGGCTTCCAACCAGCACCTAAAAATACATCGAGAATAATATTGCAAAAATACATTATTCAATAATAGTATTAAATACCCGGTTAGCTATATTAATTATTACATGTTATTCATATTAAAGACACCACAGACATAAAGTCATTGAATGCCATTCTTAAAATAAAATACTTAACCTCACTACAATAAACTGCCGCAGCACAAAAAGTCCAATATCCGTATGTATGCACCTTAACACTAAGATATGGGGCCGGCATACACATGCAACATCACATTCAGTCAACTGCTTTTGTAGTCTTGATCAGACACGTGCAAACTGCCCGGAGTTACCACAACTGCTCAAGCGGTATTAATCCATAACATCGTGGTTCCTCCAGTTGATATAGAGTGCTCCAAGTAGCGTGTATGCCGACCCTTAAGACACAAAGTTATATTGAATACTGGATTTGTTCCAGGCATCGTGTGGTTCCGCTGGAGGGGCTGGGACTACACGCTCAAGCGGGCGTCGATGATGATCAAGCCGCGGGGCCTGCAGCCCAACACGTGAGGCCCCCTTCGCGCCCTGCCGATACTACTCGTACAGCCTCTGTTCCCTCATTACGTGGATTCAACCATAATATTCCGCCGACAATACAAGCACTCTGATTAAACTCGTAAACTCCCTTCTATTCTCTATATGTACCTGTGATATTCAAATAACGAGAATAAGAATTATTTTGGCGCAGCAACATTATGAACAACGAATCCATGTAACGACATAGAACATAGAAGGCAGCTTCGCTCAAGATACGTACCTATCTCTGTAAATATTCCCTCATCACGTCACGGATTTAACGCATCGTTTTCGACACAAAATCACTCTTTTTGTAAATAACGAACACCTATGTAACTATATTATCAACGTGCCACATCACTCCTCAAATTCATTAATTTATTACTCATCATTATATCTTGATACATAAAAAAACCTTCGTTAATTAGGTTTATAATTTAGATGTAAGAATAAATTTTATAAGATGTAAATAATTATTTTTATGCAATGATCGATTTTAAGACGTAAATTGAAATGACAGTAGGTACGATATTACATACACATACCAAACTGGCATAGTAAACTATCATAAATCGTCTTCCTTGTATTAAATATATTTATAACTTTTACGAGTAGATACTATGCGTACTTCCCAATTCTACCTTATCCTAAATGGTGTATCAATTAATTACTTTAATGCTATATTGCTAAAATCTTCCACAGACTTTGCTTGCGACACATGTCTCTTAACTTCCTATTATGTATACGTAACGTTTAGCAGCTACATAAAATGTACCTGATAAGTACTTATATGGTAGATGATGTGTCATACAAATGCACGAAATGTATGTAAATCTAATCGCCATTATGCTTAAACCTACGAATAAATGTATATTTTTTATGAAACTGTTATACTATATACGTCGCTACTAACACTGCCAGAATTTGTTGTAAAATGTGTAAATTATTTTATGTTAATTAAACGAACAATGTTCAAAAATTCTCAAATAGCACAAATCTTAGATATAGTGCGTAGTATCGAAAAACATGACTGTTTTTGAATAATTGCTCGTTTAAACTATCGAATTATTGAATACTGTATTTAGAAATTAAATCTACATATTTTAATTTATTTGTTTTATTGAGAAACAGTATAAGAAAACTCCGAGTTTGTAGTACATCTTGCCTATTAGATACCATAAACATTAGGTATATGAAGCACTTTAACTTTAAAAATAGCCCACTAACATGATTTCAAGATACATTTGATTTATTATTATAATTTGTAAGACGATATTTAAAGATTTTGTAATGCCAAAAATGAACTGAATGGTGCATGCATGCAATACAAATTTAATTGATTCTGTAAGGCCGAATGAATCTTGATCAAAAACCTATCTCTAAAATAGTGATACCGACTACTGACTGCGTTATTAGCGCAAATGGGCAAATTTCTAAATATGTACCATTATTGCATGCCAATGGTACATATTTAGAAAAAGTTTAGTCAGTCGAAGTCGTCTTTTAGAGTGTCTTGAGGGTCGTCATCCAAAAGTTCCGCGCGATCGAACACATCGTCCTCTAAAACCACTTCTGAAGCCACTACGTTGTCCACCATAATTTCTTGGAGCTCCAGCGACTCATCTTCGATGACTTGCGGGGGCGGCGGCAAGATGCCTATGTGGCCAGTTTCCATCTCCATCATGTCTTTGTCCAGCGTCTCTTGCAGCGCGTTGAGGTCTTGCTCAAGGGAGTTTTCGGTCGCCGCCTCCTGCGCCTCGGGGGCAGGCGGGGGCGTGGGCTTGGGCTCTTGGGTGGGGTCTCTGTATATCGCATCTAAGTCGGCTAACGTGTACGGCATTTCCTCGGAATCCTCTAGCAAGCGGGAAGGGCTGGAGTGGGAGGCTCGTCGTGGGGCGACGGGGGCCGGCGCTTTTTCCTCCCGGGCGCCGGCCCGGGGCTCATGTTATACTTTCATTTTCTTGTGGCCTCTCTTCGACGCGCGCTCCTTAGCCTTCTCGTAGACCTGCATCAGTTTCTTCTCGGCGGCCAGTATTTTTAGTAGAACCACTATGAAGGGCAAGTAGTTGTGCTTCCTGCGAGCCATCTCTTGCCGGTAGCGCGCCATCTTGACCTCCTCGTAGTCGATGAGCATGCGCAGACGCGGCACCTCGCTGTCGAACTCGTCCGTCTCCATGCCCAGCAGGCCCGTCGTCGTCATCACCTCCTCCAGCTGCCGCTCGTATATCATCTTCCTGTCCGACACCACGGCCAACAGATTGAAGTGGATCTCCCCCTCGTTGTACCTGCAAGGGAAAGGATGATCCCTATTTTAATAATTAACCTAGATCTGCTCCGTTTTAAGAGTTTGGCTATTATTATTTTTTTATTCTGAAGCAAGATTTGATAACTTACGCGTTCACTCTTTTCAATATGATCGGTCGGACCACGTCTATCCAATCTTGCTCTAGACTGACAGGGCCGTGGTCTATTGGGCCATCTCTCAATCCATCCAACTCGTAGAGGCGACCTTCTATCGGCATGTAGCTCACGAAATGGTAAGCATCTTCTTCCTAGGATCGAAATTGCAATATAACAGAATAAAAAAAAACAATAAAGAAAACAAAACAAAGTAATAATGTCTAAAGCTAAAAATAAAAAGTTAAGCATTAAAATTAATACTAATAAAAAGCAGTTATGGTTATAAATATTTCTTACTTTTGCCGGTGCCTTAGGGTCTACCTCAATGACCGCTTGTTGACTCATTGAGTTGTGAGCACTCCGTATAGTCTGCGAATTGCTGAGAGTCAGCCCTCTCATTTTGGGGTCAAATGACATGCTAAATTCCTTCAGCTTCTTTAGTTCTGGACCTATGTCGACATCCGGATGAGTGCAATTCAGTAGGATGCTGAGACATGCCTGGGTTGCACATGCATTGCTTATCACCTGCAGATAGAATGATGAAAAATTTTTGAAAAATTTGTAGAACAGAAGTAGACTGGTAATTGCTGCCATCCAGCAACTAAATGTCATAGGATTTAGTGAATAATTATATTTTACATGGTTAAATTAAGTACATACTAGCTTTTGCCCGTGGCTTCAGCCGCATGAAATTTAGTTTGTCACAGATCATCATAAATTATAGCCTATATGTTATTCTAGGTTTTTTTAGGTTATAAACAATAATACTGTTAAGTTTCATCAACATGTTAACATCTAGACATCCAGACATCCACAAACTTTCACACTTATAATATTAGTAGGTAAGATTTAAATGGCACTTTTGATAGTGTTATTATTTTATATTTGATTAGTGTTATAACATATGGTAGTGCACCAATCCTGTATAACTTTCTAAAACACAATTTATTATCTGAAAAATAAGTACTTGGTAACTTGAGGTTTATTACCTGTTTAGCAAAATAGATCCGGTCAATACGACTGTCAGTAACAACATCAACTGGTACATTTTCGTTTTGAAGATATTTAAACAGGAATATCAATCCGTGAACAGGTCTGGAACAAAATTCAGGAACAAGGTCAGGAGTGAGTTCTATAGTTATACAGCAAGATGATTCAAGCTTTGTCATGAAGCAATCTAAATGTCGCACAGCATTCTATTTCAGTACAATAAAATTGCAATTTATTTCAATAACAATAAATCAGTAAAATATAATCTCACTAACAAAGTGTCATAATAATGATCTAGATTTACTTCAGCATCCCAAGCATAAGAAAGCCTAGATTTTTGGGAGCATAAAAAAAACACAAAACAATTCAGATTTATTTCGTGCTAGAATACAAATGTGTGATCGGTAGATAGGTTAGGTTATTTTAAAACAGCAGGTCAAATCTATTTCGCTATAGAAGCTGCTTTTGGAACTTTTATATCCTCACAGTTCACAGGACCTTAAAAAACACCTACAAAATGTTTACCGATTTTACAAGTACTGTTTTACAAATATGATCATATCACAGATAATATGATCAAATATTTTACCTTAAGTTATCAAAACTATCATCCTCGATACTCCATAGTTCTTCCACCTGTACACCATTGACACCTATGGCATAAAAATCAATCAGTGTTAATTAAGTGGCAACAAGGAAGAGTAGACTTCGGATATCCCATAGGTTTGCTTACCAAATTTCCTGATGAGTTGAGTGAACACTCCAGGATCACTTTCAATTAGACACCAGTCTCCGGCTGAGTCCCCCATGATGTTGCGAGTTCTACTGGGCCTACTACAATGTTTGGACCCGAATTAGTAGCTAGCCGAAAATCATTAAAAAAAACCCTCCACCAACACCTTAAATATATAGAAGTTCAATAAAAAGTTATTGAATACTTGATGAAATATTTGATTGCCTCAAACGAGTAGCAAATAGATTTATAACACAAATCAAATCAACTTACTAATAAGTATTTGCGTTTCCGTGGATTGCTTACTCGTAAGAAACAAATGCTTTTCAAAATACTCTACGTAAACATGTCGATGACCGAGAAAATCAAAACTTTAGTTCAATTTACAAATTTGCAAGTCATTTTCGTTCCAGAAAGAAAACGTGTGTGATTGCAAATTTGCATGCACATTGCACACAAACGAAATGAAGCAAAATGGGACGCGGGACGATTCCAACTTTTTGACACCGACACTTTATAATCTGTGCGACTTTTTTGACAACTAAAAAAAAGTGTTGTGGTGCAGTGTTGCGAAGATATCGATTAATTCTAGACAAGTAGTTGAGACTTGAGAGATTATCTCTCCAAATGGAATGAAAAATATCAATATTTATGGAGTGTCATTATACATTTTATTGTAAGTACCGCATGCAATTCACTCGAAATAATATCATAGATATTATTATTATTAGGAAAGAAAGCACAGACAGAAAGTAAAGTCGAGTTAAATAAGCATATTAATGTAATTTTAATTTGTTCAAGTTTTTTATTTTAATATAAATCATCATTCACTTCATTCATAAATTGAGGAAACAATTATACCAACTTTAAAAAAAAGTTATGATGCATGCCTCAATTTAATTTTAAACATTGATTAGACAATCTTTATTATGCGACCAACATAAACCTTTAATAAAACATACCCCGTTGAAATTAAAAGTTACCACCTATAGAGGTAATCATAAATAATATCCTAAATAAATTAATGTCTCACCCTCATTTTCGTTACGTCGCTGCCGCGCCGCAGCAATTTATAGGTAGTGAATAAAATAAAATAGTGGTATGTGACTTAAATTATTAAGGAAAGGAAGTCCTTGAAATCACAAAGCGCAGTAGCCACAGTTCTTAGTCTTATACTTATGCCTTTAGTGAGAAGAGTGTAGTCGAATAATTTAGTTGAGTAGATTACTAAATCACTTAATCGTGCCAATGCATTTTGTTCTATTTTGAGAGGCGAGTAGCACCCCCATCATGCGTTCCTACTAATGAACGAAGATTGAACTCGTTAGTCGAGGGGCGGCTAAGCTTTAAAGGCCAATGTCATGACGTGTTGGTTTGTGTACTCGACCAAAGTGCGAATGTTCTTTTTGGTTAGTCTCTCGAGTGTACCTAATACGTAGTTTATCTAAAGGCGAGTCACTCTACTAAATTACTCGGCTAGTGCCACAAAGGCATTTATCAAGTTCGTAGGTAGGTGCATTTTAAGGCATACTAAAAGCACGTCTTTCGCCACCGCGCAGTACCTACTTGAAACAAACAAACAAAATGGCGGACATTAATTTTATGCAGCGCTCGTCACTCTAACGAAAACCGTGCGTCATGATTTTTAGTACCTAAGTTACAACATACCAAAATATTAACTTATTCCTGTTAAAGTTTTGCTGCACATTTATTTTTCCCTATAACAATTTCAGTAATATTTTAATAAATTAGGTATAGCTTGAAAATAAAAGTTTTAAAATATTAAATTATTTTTAATTACGTATTAACTTATACAATTTTATGATTATAATTACACGTTTTTATTTTATAAAGGAATAGAAGGTTTGTTTTTAGGTAAGCGTGAACTTATTAAGAAAATGCCTATTTTTGTTACTTACTTTTTTTGCACATAATCGTAAAAACATTTCGAATTGACAATAAATAATGAACATTAGTTTGAAAATGATTGAATAAAAAAAGCTACAGATTAATGTACCTAAATAAAAAATTGTCATAACTCATGTACGATATTAATTAATACTAGACTATTCAAAAATATATTATTAATTAGTATACATTAGGTTTTAGCCACTAAATTGAAATGAAGTAACAACAGATTCATAAGATAAAATTTTATCAGAAACTTACCATAATTCTCATTTACCAATTGAAAAGGGTCCAAGATTTATGTCACTCATTAAAAAACTACAGTAGGTAATTAAGTACTCTCACAATCTAGACAAGACTAGCACTTTTACGATTACGAAAGTAAAGGATTAAGGTTTTATTTTGCTGAGTATTGATTTTTCAGCAATGCTGGTGGTCTGTCATGCGCTGTGAAATCTTTTACGGCTAGAGATGGGTGGCAGTTTATCGAAACATCCGGATCCGGATTTCAAAAGTAGATACAACACTAGTGCTTGTAGAGGTTTGCTAATGTATGTTGTAACCAATGGAACTGCACTATTTAAAAAAAAATCTTTGCATAAATATTTGTAAATTTATGACCTACACTGAACAGTCCCACCCATGAAGGTACAATAAAGTGGAGAGGAAAATATTGATCTGTACAAAAATTGCAAATAATAAATAATATCAAATCGACACTAATGCCAAACAGCTGTTTATCTCTTTCTAACTTACCCATGGTGACGTATGAAAAAAGAGATAGATAATGTTTGATCAGTACCCATTCTGGCAACATTTTCATGTAACGTCATTATTAACTACCTGACTTGTGCCGAGTACATGCAAGATTTAAGAAAACAAAATGGCCGCAATATAGGCAATCAGCTGATAACTACACACACACACGGAAACCTGTCAGCTGATTGCCTGTATTGCGGCCATTTTGTTTTCTTGACTCGTGTTTGTATTTTATACCTTGCACGTTTATTTTAAAGTTACGCAAAGTCCATGAGATATATTATACGTCAGTGGTCCCACCAAACTCATTGATAGAGGGGCGCCACCATCGTTCAACTATATAGGAGATCCAAAATACTGAACTGTCCTATTATATCTGTGACAGCGTGGCGCCACCGTCAATACCGGATAGCTGCCCCCCTAGACAAAACGCACTTTTTGATCGAATCGAAAATCGAATCCGTCAAATTCCATACAAAAAAGGGGCTTTTCGACCACTTTTCGACTGGTTTGCGATTATAATGGCACTTTGTCTAGACCCACTGGTTCAGATTTTTGCCATGTTGGAAACTATTTAATTGACCTAAATTAAACTGTCCCATCAAACTCATTGACAGGGGGACGCCACCATCGTTTAACTTAAAGTTTTCAACATGGCGAAAATTGGAACCAACGACCCGCTATTGACGGTGGCGCCCCCTGTCAATATCACGAGTGAAACAGTTCAGCGTATTCTTCGGTCATTTAAAGTCCCACCCATGATTCTGAAACGTCAAGTAACAAAAATCAAAAACTAAACCCAGTATTGATATAAGTAGCGCCTGTGGTAGCGCCCTCAGATAGTGTTATAGGTTGTCTAATATGGCAAAAATTGGAACCAACGACCCGGTAAAGACGGTGGCGCCTCCCTGGTTTAGTACGTCGTGCGTGGTACGTCAGTGAACTACACTGTGACTGGAACCACAGATATCCATCTAATCCATATCTGTGGACTGGAACCATCCACAGATGGACCATGGACCGGAGAGTATTGACATATTGCACACCTAGATCTAAACTGAGACAACTCAAAAAAGGTCATTTTTCAGGAGGCGATAAAAACGTATTATGTACTACATTTTTTGTAAGGGAAGTTATGAAACTCAGTTTTATTTTGGATTATTGATAGGCTGTGAAATGACCCTGTACATAAACTGGGTAAAAAAAATCTATCCTTTTTACCTTTAATCGCAGTTTTTTTAGTTGTTACATTTTAGGACAATTACTTTGTATAAATAATAAAGTACATTTAGACTTGAATCAGTTTTGTTTGGACATTTTGAGATTTGAGTTCTGCTTTTCCACTCTTAAAATTTTTATATCGTGCCATTTAACTTGATTCCAATTTTGTCTAAAACCAAATTAGTTGCCCACATTTTTTGCAAGATTTTAGTGTCATAAAACTTTTCCAATGTCATTTCTTCCACGTTCTTTGGTCCTCTATATTTCAAAATTTCATGATGTGGCTGAGTCTTCTTCCTGCACTATTAAAGTGGTTTTCATTGAATGTTTCGATATCCTAAATCATCAATTTAGGAATTGTTTGAAAAAACAATTCTTTTTGAACACGATCTGGATCAGCATAAGAGATATAAATTAAGATTTTATGACATGGTGAACATGATAGGTGTTGAGTTTCTTCAGACACTTTTTCTTAGCATCAGCCGATTAATATATTTATTTATTATTTATTTACTTATTATAGACCTTTTTTCTACATTATTTTTTATTTCTACATTATAAATAAGGTTTTATCTCTTGTGCAGACAACAGCATATCAGACTATACACTTGTATAACAACTACATAAGTTACTACAGTGTTTAACTTGAAGTGCCGTCATCTGTACATTGCCATTTTAATTATCTTTACACCGTTCTCTTAAAATATTTACAAGAAAATGACCCAGCATATTTTTTTCGGACAATAAAAAAATATCCACTGTAAGTTTTACTTTTCCAACAATAGTAAGTTAACTCAAAACATTCTTCTCAAACAAAACAGGAGGTAGTTCGAATAAAACGAACACTATTTAGAAACAGGGACTATAATACTGTACCTAATTTTAGGTGAAACGTGCAAAACTACACGTTTTGTATAAAAAAAACATTGTAATGAAATTTGTTGTTGTTGAATAGCTCAAATACTAATAATACAATACAAATAAAACATACCTTAACGACCTGGTTTTTCTTGTGTTGGAAAATAACTAAAAAAGAAGTGAAAAAAGTCATGTTTTTTTCTAATTAAATCCATTCTTACTCCCTTAAAATGTATGAAACTTGTATCTGTTTTCTACTTTTACTAATAGATAATTTCATTGGCAATTGCATGATATAAAATTTTTGCTTATTAGTGTTAAGCTACCCACGCTATCACTTGTTTTTGAAGGAAGAGGTAAAAACCTCAAATTCAAAACTTAAATCCTTGTAATTTTGCGAGAAATAGGTCAAGCCCCAAATTTATTTATTTATTTATTTATATAAGGCACAGCTACGTATTAGAAGTATTTTCTGTTCGAGGAGTGTGCCTCTCCACACAACTCCTGGGAGGTTATTCAATCATAATAACGCCACTTCAATACTCACACACACTTTATTATTAAAATATTATCAAAATCTATTACATATTAAATATTAAAACATTTACAACTGAATCTATCGAAATTCAATAATACAATGTCCAATGTCACATTTTCTCGCTTTTCTACACCTGTCATTATTTTCAAACTTTATTCTATTGCTGTTTACTTTTAAAATAAAACCTGCCAGCAACATGTCATCTCATGATAAAATTCTATATCCTAACATCCCCTCTGAATTTTATCTTTATATAATCATAACAACTACCTATCTACTCCTTAAAACTCAACTTAACTAACTTACCCAATACAACCATACAACAAATATACTTTTGAATTAATTAACCTAAACACCTTACATAACTAACTTAAAATTAAAATTTCAAGTTAACTCCCAAAAACCTTATATTCTAATAAACCTACATAATTCGTCACATCACAAATGTCCACTATGTATCACTCACTATACATTGTCTAAGTCTCAAAAACTTTGTTCTATCCAGTGGTTTAGTTAAAATATCAGCCAAATTGTCTTTAGTAGGACAATAATAAATTTCTAATAAATTTTTATCTAATTTCTCCTTAATAAAATGGTATTTCACATCAATGTGCTTGCTCCTCCTATTTAAGATTCCGTTTTTAATCAAAACTATTGCTGATTGATTATCAACAAACAATTGTGTTTTTGGTAACTCCCCTGTCAACTCATGAATCAAACTCTGAATGTAAAGCAGATCTTTTATACACTCGGCTGCAGATATATATTCAGCCTCAGTACTAGACAAAGCAGTTACTGACTGTTTGCGAGAACACCAGTGAATTGGACCACCACCATAAAACACTACAAAACCAGTCGTGCTTTTCCTAGTATCAGGATCACCTGCAAAGTCTGCATCACAATATGCTTTTAAACTTAGATCGCTACCACGAACATATTTTATACCACTGCTAACTGTATTTTTAATATATCTAAAAATGTTTTTAATATTTGCAAAATCATTCAAATTAGGATGTTCCTGATGTCTACTACAATAACCAACATGAAACGACAGATCTAATCTTGTTTTGTTCACTAAATACAACAACGAGCCGATTAATTGCCTATAACGATGCACATCATCATCACCACCTTTCCCCTCTTGATGTGTATCTATCAAAATATCTGGATGACTACTATCTTTTAAGCTTTTGTATTTAAATTTATCTAAAAGTTGATTTATGTAACTTTCCTGAAAAATTTTTATAAAATTTTCTTCAATTAACACATCAAAACCTATAAACTTTTCAGTTTTATCAAATTTCCGCATTTCAAATTCCGTTTCTAATTGATTTATTATTTTATTTAAACATTTCTCATCCTTACCAATTAAAATACCATCATCTACGTAAATTGCTAAGTATATATTTTTATTTTTATTATGAAACACACATGGATCTAATTTCATTTGTATCAATCCCAATTTCTTCAAAAATTCCGTCAACCTCTTATTCCACATAAGTGGCGCTTGCTTCAACCCGTACAAACTTTTCTTTAATTTACACACCTTATTTTCTTTGTCCTTTATGTTGTATCCTAAGGGTATCTCCATAAAAATATCTTCATTTAATTCCCCATATAAAAATGCTGTTTTCACGTCAAACTGCTTTATTTTAAACCCTTGTTGAGCTGCAATAGCCAACAACAATCTAACACTTGTTGTGTTTACCACTGGACTATAATATGTTTCTTTATAGTCAATATTATACTTTTGTAAAAAAACCTCTTGCCACTAATCTAGCCTTATATCTTCCACCAGGCTTTATTGTAAAAATCCATTTACTTGATATTATTTTTCTATTTCCTGCTTCCTGCCTTTCTACAATTTCCCATGTTTTATTCTTCTCTAAAGATTCTTTTTCTTCATCAATTGCTTTCTTCCATAAATCTTTATCAACACTACTCAAAACTTCCGTAAAAGTTAAAAACGAACTCTCTAAATCATAATCCATTAGCCTAGAAGGTAATCTCCTCTCTCTATTTGGTAAAATCCTTAAACCATCACTGTCTTCAACAGCTGAATCTTCTCTAACCTCCCCTCTCAAATTTATATTTTCTTCAATACAATCTTCAATATTCTCAGTACTTCCACCATCAACTTCAACATCTTCAACTCTATCTTCAAAAACATCAGTAACTCTTTCTTCATAAACACCATTATCTTCAACACCATTTCTAATATCTTCATTAACTTCTTCATTACCAACACCACCGCTTATAACTTCATCACAAATATCACCATTAATATCACTATTAATATCACCATTAATATCACCATTAATATCACCATTAATAACTTCATCACTAATATCAATGTTACGGTTAATGTGATAAATTGAAAATTATTAATAATAACCGGTTATTATGAATAATTACCGACAGTCGCGGTAAAAGTGATAAATTAATCACATTTAACAGTGATTATTTAATAATTCAACCTTAGTACTAACACATTTCTTATTAAAAGAGAACAACATCTTGTGTACGTGCTCGTGTACAGCCAAACTTTTGAACGTTTTGATATCATATATTAATATAATTTGGCATAATGAGTTTGGAATGTTTCTTGCATAATATTACTTTTCCATGATGCCTATAACATAATGTTTTGATTTAAAGTGAAAAATAGGTTAAGGTGCGGCGGGGGTGGCCCTTGGGCCACCCCTAAGCCGCCTATTTAGTTTTATACACACATAAATGACCTCATATTAATCACATTAACCAAATCATGCGGTAATTATTCACAATAACCGGCGATTATTCATAATTTTCACATTTATCACTTTGACCGTAACATCAACACTAATGTCTTTAAATAAATTATTTAATAATAAATCACTTAGTCTCACTTCCCTATAACACGTTTTTAAAAACTCACTAACATCACTCTTACTATTATTAAACGTTACATCTCTTGAATAATAGATTTTAAAATGTAAAGGATCCCATATTTTATATCCGTTATTAGTATAACCTACTAAAAGCCCTTTACTGCTTCTTGAGTCAAGTTTATTTAACTGAAAATTATTTTTAAAGTATGTTAATGATCCGAAAATATTTAAGTGTTTTAAATTTGGTATTCTATTAAACCACATCTCCGCCGGTGTTTTAATGTTTACTGTGTTTGAACATCTGTTTAATAAATAAGCAGAAGTTAAAACCGCTTCACCCCATAATTCATGTGGTAGCTGCATATCAAAGAGTAAAGCTCTTGTTCGTTCCATTAAGGACCTATTTAACCGTTCAGCTTTACCATTCAGTTGAGGAGTATACGGAATTGTATAATCAATATTAATACCTTTGGAAATACAATAAGTTTTAAATTGGTTACTGGTGTATTCTCCACCATTATCACATCTGAATGTTTTAACTGTTGTGTTAAAATGATTCTCCGCCAAATTGATATAGTTCAAAATTTTAGAAAAAGCTTCGCTCTTGTTTTTAAGAAGAACTACTTTAACAAAATGTGTATAATCATCTAAAAATGTAATAAAATATTTGTAGCCATCCCATGTTTCCTTTCCAATAGGACCACAAATATCACTGAGAATAATTTCTAAAGGTTTAGTAGCTCTATATCTAACAGTTTTAAAAGGTTTTCTACAAAGCTTAGATTGTATGCAGACTTCGCAGATGTCTACGTCATCTACTAAGTTTCTATCTATACCTAAAACAAGGTCTTTAGTCTTGTTTATAGGTACATGACCTAAGGCACGATGCCAGAAGCCTTTAATAAGGAATGTTTTGTCTGACCTCGAATGCACGACTGACTTTGACATGTCCATTGGCAGTTTCACATAATAAAGGCCATCCTCTCTGCGAACTCCTGTCTGCTTACACTCAGAGTTCTGATCCATGATTTGGCATTTATTTCTGTAAAATTTAACAATATAATTATCATCAGCTAATTTAGACACAGATAATAAATTCTTTTTAAGTTGGGGTACACATAAAACATTCTTAAAATTAATATTGTCTGTATAAATATTTCCCATGGTGTTAACTGGATGTATGTTTCCATCAGCAGTCATAATTCTGTAATTTATGTCTTCTTTGTCATTCAGATAATTTTCAGACGTAACAATATGATTACTGGTTCCTGAATCCAGGATGAAGTCCACAGTTGTTTTTAAAGGAATAAAATTACTCACATGCTGATGTTGCTGTAGACAGAATTTCGTGTAATGAGAATTATGCTTGCAGTACATACAGTTCGTTTGTTGACTGCACTCCGTATGTTTGTGTCCGAACTTCAGACATCTGAAGCATTGCAGGTTATTATTTTTCCATCCACGATTTGCATTCATATTCTGCCGACAATACTTGGCAATGTGTCCTTTCTTGCCACATTGAAAACAACTCTTGACTAAAAATGCGTTGTCATTTGTTTCTATTCCTGACGTAGACGGCGTCATTTCAGGTTTTTCCAAATTTAGATTTTGATTTTCTTTTCGCATAGTAAGTTCTAGATTTATTCTTGATAGTAGATTTATTAGTGTTTTTTCCGAAGTTTGGGTTGACTCCCACGCAGTTCTAAAAAAGGCAAATTTTTCTGGTAAGCTTGATAAAATTTTAATCATGATTTGTTTCTCGTCTATGCTGTAACCCAAATTTCTTAATTTTATTGCTTGATTTTCAATTTCTGCTATGTCAATCATCAAATCCGAATTTGAAAATTTGAATTTGTAAAATTGTTCTAAAAGTTGACAAATCTGTGTATCTTCATGTCCTAGAAATAATGTGTCAAATTTTTGTAAAATTTCTTTTGTTGTATTGCAATTCAATGCATATACAACAAATTTATCACATAATGAGCTTATTATGATGTATCTTGCTTTTGCATCCTTTCTATTAAAATCCTTTTTGCTCTCAGCATTATTTTCCAAAACACAATCTATATCTTTCGCTGTCAATAACAATATCAATTTCTTCTTCCAGTTTGTATAGTCTTCTCCTTTTGATAACGTTGATAATTTAAAATTTTCTTCCGACATATTGTTATTTTAAAATTTTCCAAAACAAAATCAGGATAGATCTTTAACTTTCATTCTTCTTATTCAAGAGATAATTCTTACAGCCCTCTGGGTACGTACGCTGGGCCCATAACCTGTTCGAGGAGTGTGCCTCTCCACACAACTCCTGGGAGGTTATTCAATCATAATAACGCCACTTCAATACTCACACACACTTTATTATTAAAATATTATCAAAATCTATTACATATTAAATATTAAAACATTTACAACTGAATCTATCGAAATTCAATAATACAATGTCCAATGTCACATTTTCTCGCTTTTCTACACCTGTCATTATTTTCAAACTTTATTCTATTGCTGTTTACTTTTAAAATAAAACCTGCCAGCAACATGTCATCTCATGATAAAATTCTATATCCTAACATTTTCATCGATAAAATTGTCCATAGATTACGCCCATAAAGTTTGATCACTACATGCCCGGACACACTGTATATTTTCTGCTTAACTATAACCAATCTAAATATCCGCGTTTTCGTTTATTTTAATAGTCATGCACTCTCTGATACTAGCGAAGGTCAACTGACAAAACGCTTGTTTAGGTGGAAGGGGTTGACAAGCGTTGATTCAACAAAAGTAAGTTATCGCCATCTAGCGGCAAATGGATCAAGGCTTTATTAAACCTGTTATGTTGGAAAGATGCGTATGATAACCGAGTATTTGAATACAAGCATAAGTCAAAATTGTCAATTTTTGAGTTGTCTCAGTTTAGATCTAGGTGTGTGATATTGACATTGTTGGCAAATGCGCAAGCCGCGCGAGCCACTAAAAAAAATTTAGAGAGTTGGTTGAGTTTGAGTGCACAGTGCACACCACTCGTCAGAGTAAATATATTCTTTGGTGCACACGCACAGCACAGTCAGGCACAGCAAGGCACAGTTGAGTGAGAGTGTGAGTATCCTCTGTCTAGTCTACTACGAAGTGACAGACAGACGGTCTTGCAGACAGTTCGCGGATTGCATTTTTTTTTATCTGTGATTGGCGATTGCTGTGCTGATTAGTGATTGACTACCTAGGTACTTGTGTGGCGGTGAGTTGAGAAATTTAAATCAATCCATTTACATAAATCAACAAATTTTATACTATTAGGTCGTAAATAATAGATTTTGAATAATATTGTGCATGTAACTTAACTTTTTGATAAGAAAGTACTTTGCTAAGTGTTACCTTTGTATGGCAATAGGGGTTGGTAGGTATAGGTTGGATAGAGTATCTAATGATATTTTTGCAACATTGCATTGTTATATTTTGTTGAGCGCTTGACCACAGATTAGAGAGTATGCGCTTGACCTTGTACTGCATTCTTTGTAGTATCGATCTAACAATGAATAAACTATAATTCTATTTTTAATTAATTGAAAAGTAAAGTTGTGTGGCTACATTTCAATCTTTGCTGGGCGGCTGTGTTCTGTGCTGTGTAATTAATATATTATGTAAGATTTCACTTGTGTTCCGTTTACTTTTAATCAAGGTTAGGGCTAAGATTAGGGTAAAAATTAAAAACTTCTTAGAGAGGCATAAACAGAGCATGGTTTTCTGAGTATTAAACACTAAACAGTTGTGAAAACGGTTATAGTGTTATTGTGGTTGCAACATTTGCTGCACCTACTTTATAAAGTACAAAAACATTTATTTGCATATTAGCAACATGCCCCGGCTTCGCATGCCATGTATTAAGTATTAAAGATATATAAACCTTCTTAAGTCACTCAATCACTGAAAACTGCATTGAAATCCGTTGCGTACATTAAAAGATCTAAGTACACAAACAGTGGGAGAGACTTTGTTTTATCCCATAATCAAACCAAATAAAGTCATTGGTTTTTAACCATATCTTTATAGCATAAAGTTCAAATTAATGTGGGCTATAGAGCTTTATGCTAAACTATACATATAAAGATTATGCCTTCATATTATTATAAAAAACCAAAATAAATATTGTAATTTTTTAAAGAATTTGCGGTTGCAATTGATCCATCCTAACTACGTTGGACAGATTCCATCGTCTAGAATTTAATATTGTGTTAAAATAGAAGTAGTAAAACATATAATGATAAATACAATAGATACAGAGCTAATCTTTTATTCTTAAACATGTAAAACATAATACTCTAATGTTCAATGGCTAAATTTATAATACAATGTGAATATTTTTGCATAATTTGAGATCTGTTTTAATATTTTTAAAACTCATCTTTTTTTAAGTTACTTAAAAACTGTTTCGTCTTTTCAGATTCAAAACAAAATGTGGGGTCTATTTTTGTCGGTTCTGAGCTGGTTACAGCTCAGTCCAGTACCATTTATCGCAGATGTGATTGGTACCACAGAACCTGCACTCAAACTCCTCATATCTATTTTAATGGGGTACCCCTTAGCTGTAGTTTACCACAAATATGTAAGGCATCAGTATAAAGAACATCGAAACAATTATTTTATTCTGACTGGATTAGACATGGCCTACTACAATTTCGGTTTATCCATGTTCCATAATGTCATACCAGCTGTTGTCATCTACCTCACTACAATGGTGCTCGGGCCGGGCAAGAAGAATGTAATTGTGTCTTTAATATTCAACATGTCCTATCTACTGATTGGATATATAGTAACTGAGTCAGAAGACTATGACATCACATGGACAATGCCTCATTGCGTGCTCACACTGAAGTTGATAGCACTCTCTTTTGACCTCTGGGACGGAAAGAAAATGTCAAAAGGAGAAGAGCTCTCGGCCAATACTAAAAAGACAGCCCTGACACAAGCGCCATCGTTCCTGGAATTGATTGGTTTCATATACTTTCCTGCATGTTTCCTTGTTGGGCCAATTTTCTCCTTCCGGCGGTACTCAGATTACCTAAATGACAAGTTTCCTTTAGACAAAGAAGAGGCTGTGTTCAATAAGCAAGCAATGACTAGATTATTACAAGGAGTGGCCTATTTAATTGCTTTCCAAGTTGGAGGTATGTACGAACAATACTTTTGTTAACAAAGATGTGTAAATTATTGCTAGCATATAATATGTTCATTGTTGTGTATCTCTATAATGATCTCGTCTATTAAATAGGTATTACCACAGAATAATAATAAGTACTGTATTAACTACTTGCATTAATTAATGCCCCTAATCAAAATAACATTATTCATATTATCTTACAATTCAAGTTAACTTAATAATGTTCGAATGAACAAATACTGATGTATTTATATTATGACAATACAAGTAATTATCTAAAGAGGTCATTGATAGATAACATAAAGTATATTTCTAATTTCCCCAAAATAAACAAGTCGATTTCGTCAACCGCTTACGCTATTAAATGGTAGTACATAATAGATATGAAATAAGAATATTATTATTGTAATAATCGTTTACGAAAATAAATATAGATGACCCAAACTTAATGATGGCCCAAAGTTCACTGACTCTTAGCCCGTTATTTTCTCATGGGTACCTAGTTTGCTTTTTATATTGAAATGAAAATTAAGATCTTAATTAATCTAAACACGTCAAAAAATGCATGATATAATGAATAGTTTGTATTTTTCTGGATATGTAATAAACATTGTGCTTTATAAATATTTTAGTGTCGGTGTTCAGCATGAAGTACATCCTATCTGACGAGTTCTGGGACGCATCAATCTTCTACCGCCACCTGTACTGCGGGCTCTGGGCTCATTTCGCTCTTTACAAGTACATTTCGTGTTGGTTGCTCACTGAAGGTAACATTTATTTTCATATTATTTATGTACAGTCATGAGCACATCAAAATTAAAATTTTTGTAAAATAGCTTCTATGGAAACTGTGTAAGATGCCAATTTTAGCCTGACGAATGTGCCTGTAAATGTCTTTGTAGTGTGTTATCTAGTTGTAATAATATGTGCTATTTTGTATCAAAAAAGCTTAAATCCGATCGCTGTCGACTGTATCTGTCATTACAATACCACAATGCATTACGATAAATTGGATCACAGTAATTTATACTTCCTGCGGCCAATCCATGTATCGTGTCAGAATGCCTTCTACAAAAATGATACATTATTTGATTGGAAGTGTTTTATAGCCTCTGTCAATTCATTTTCTACCTATAAGTAGAGTTTCGTTTGTTCATTTGTTACAGCCAAATGAAGTCCACTGCTGGACAGTTTATTTAATAATAAATTATTCATAACTTTTAAAAGACGTTATATTATGGTAAATTATGTTGAAATGTGAACATTCACATTCATTCTAAACAGTGCCTAATATTATAAAGGCGTGGACGTTGAATAGCTTTTTATCTGAATCATGCTTCTGATACATGATCTGTCCTGGTTTATGAAGCAGGGGCTTACAAAATTGTAATCTGTTTGGGTCTCATAAATTATTCTTATTAGTTGTGAAAGGAAATAATAAGTAGTTGTCTATATTTTTGATAACGTCATTAAATTTGTTGAAGTCTCATTTGAATACAATGGATAGCGCCATATTGCGTAATACAAAAAGTTTTAAAATAGGTACTGAATAACAAATTAGTAATTGAGTTCTAATAGTAGGTAGAGTCATATCTCTCGTTTTTTACGAATACCTACATTTTGACGAATTCCGATCGGACGTAGTGCGAAACTGCTCTTACCCTTAAGTTCCGTCGGTCTCGTAAACCTTACCCATACCTTAACTATTGACATTTGGCTGTAAATAAACCGTCTTGGGAAATCTAGCAGATTTACCTCCATATCAACATCAACCTTTGTGAAAAGGAATCGTAATAAAATGGGTTTTAAATCGTAATAAAATGCATTTATAAAACGTTAATACAACAAACAAAACAATAGAATACCTCATAGGGAAACGTTTTATGCGTTTTAAGACGATTATATTTTTGTTTCTGAAGTTATTAGCCGCAATCAGTTATAATTAAAAATAATTGTGTAGCTCAAACACAACTTTCCCTATGAATAATATACGAATGTCGAGTTTTATTAATTCTATTCATTTTTAACAATTCATCAAGAGAATAACTGAGTGATTGCATTAAACCTTGTGAACATTAAATAAAATATAGTATTGTTAACTGCCATTATCTTCATATTTCTCACTGATTTATGTGTTTGTTATTGCTCCGGGTCTTTTTACTTCGGAGTCCAATCTAAGCTATTTTTATTGTGGTTCACAGCATCTTGCATACGCTTCGGGCTATCGTTCAACGGAACGGAGAAAAAGGACGACGACACGGTGGTATCGAAGTGGGATGGCTGCAGCAACATCAAGCTGCTTCGCTTCGAGTTCGCCACCAAATTCCAGCACTACATCGAGAGTTTCAACTGCAACACCAACCACTTCGCAGCTGAGTATATTTACAAACGTCTCAAGTTCCTAGGCGACAGGAACCTCAGCCAGGGCTGCACGCTCCTCTTCCTAGCGCTATGGCACGGCACACGATCCGGCTACTACATGACATTCTTCAACGAATTCATGATTATGTACATGGAAAAGGAACTCGAACCTATCATCAGTAAAACCAAAATCTACAACCAAATGTGGGCCAACAAGTACACGTCTTACATACTATATTTCCTCCTCAAACTGTACACAATAGTTTTCATGGGATGGAGCTTGGTGCCCTTCGATGTCAAAGTGTTCTCCAAGTGGTGCAGCATTTACGCTAGCCTGTATTTCTCTGGGTTCCTTTTCTTCTTGCCATGGGCATTTGCTTATAAACCGATGTTATTGTCAGTAAAAAACAAGTTGTAACGTGCGGTTTCGACTATCTACCTATTCAAAATGTCAAGTTGACAACACATTTGATTTTTCATGTCCGTCAAAATGGCGGGATCTACATGGAATCCAGATAATTTTGATACTTCTACGATTTCCTTCGGTGATATAATTGCTATCTTGATATTTGTAGTTATAAGTTAAATTATCTGGTCTCGCCATCTTGATATCAAAATAGCGGGACCAAACTAAAGGAAATATAGAAAAACAAAATAAATATTGAAATTAAATGTACTCAATAACAGCGAATGGTTTATTTTGGTCCCGCTATTTTGATATCAAGATGGCGAGACCAGATAATTTAGCTTATAACTTTACAAATATCAAGACAGCAATTATTTTACCGAAGGTAGAAAATAGTAGAAATTAGGTAGTATTTTATCAGTATCAAAATTATCTGTGGGTCTAGTCAAAATGCCATCGCAAACCAATAGGAAGTTTTCACTAATGTCAGTCGCCGCGTCACCAGTAATTCGATTCGATCGGAAAATGGCAGCCAAAATGCACATTGAACCACCAACGACGCGGCGATATAAAAGTTCATTCAAAATCGAATAAAAGTTAAAAAATGTCTATGACTTTGCGATTGTTTTTACTTTTTTTGGTTTTTTTTTTAATTTGTTTCTTCCTTCTTTCTGCTCTCTGTGGGTCTAGTCAAAATGCCATCCCAAACCAATAGGAAGTTTTCACTAATGTCAGTCGCCGCGTCACCAGTTATTCGATTCGATCGGAAAATGGCAGCCAAAATGCACATTGAACCACCAACGACGCGGCGATATAAAAGTTCATTCAAAATCGAATAAAAGTTAAAAAATGTCTATGACTTTGCGATTGTTTTTACTTTTTTTAGCTTTTTTTTTTTAAATTTGTTTCTTCCTTCTTTCTGCTCTCTGTTTACGTCTATGCTTCGCCGTCAAACTAACTGTCAAAACGACATCGCGATACGGATTTGTCAAAACAGCCTTAGGGTGGGTTGCACCATCTTAGTTTAACTTTGACAAACGTCTAAAATCTGTCAAACTCCATACAAAAAACTCCGGTTAACGTCATAGTTACGGTCAAAGTTAGGTGGTGCAACTCACCCTATTGGTTTTCGATTGAATCGAAGCTTATCACCGGGGTTTTAGTAATCGCAATGAAAATGGCGGGTGTTGCGATTCGATTCGATTTTGATTGAGTCTTAAATGCATGTTGGCTAAGCCTTTGTATGGGAAATTTCAAACCAGTCTTTCGATTATCGATAGGTAGGGCTTTGCGATTCGATTTTTTGCCGTTTGACTAAGCCTTTTTTGTTATCGACCTCTTTTGCGATTTGTTTATTTGTTTGCGACTGGTTTGCGATGGGTTTGCGATTTTAAAGTGCGTTTTGACTAGACCCGCTGTTTACGTCTATGCTTCGCCGTCAAACTAACTGTCAAAACGACATCGCGATACGGATTTGTCAAAACAGCCTTAGGGTGGGTTGCACCATCTTAGTTTAACTTTGACAAACGTCTAAAATCTGTCAAACTCCATACAAAAAACTCCGGTTAACGTCATAGTTACGGTCAAAGTTAGGTGGTGCAACTCACCCTATTGGTTTTCGATCGAATCGAAGCATATCACCGGGGTTTTAGTAATCGCAATGAAAATGGCGGGTGTTGCGATTCGATTCGATTTTGATTGAGTCTTAAATGCATGTTGGCTAAGCCTTTGTATGGGAAATTTCAATCCAGTCTTTCGATTATCGATAGGTAGGGCTTTGCGATTCGATTTTTTGCCTTTTGACTAAGCCTTTTTTGTTATCGACCTCTTTTGCGATTTGTTTATTTGTTTGCGACTGGTTTGCGATGGGTTTGCGATTTTAAAGTGCGTTTTGACTAGACCCACTGGATTCCATGTTTGATTCCCGCCATTTATCGGACACGATTTTATGTCCGTCAAAATGGCGGGATCAAACATGGAATCCAGATAATTTTGATACCTTTTGTGTCGCTATAAAGTACTTTTAATTTAGATTTTGTAGAACATGTCGTTTGATTGTTTACGAGAAATTAAATATAGGGACATTCATTTTCGGGTACTTTTTTCAAAACGATTTTTTTCTAATGTAAACTTTGTCCAGCATTGGACGTCTTTCGGCTGAAACGAACGAACGAACGAAACTAATTTATCGGGCAATTTTTATTATTGTACAAAAGAACTCTTGACATTTATTTTTTAAAGATTATTTCCTTCAAATGTTGGTCGTAACTCCGGTTAACTTAGTCCATTCTCCGGTTTCAATTTTCAGTGACGCGTCAGAACATTTTGATCGGTATTTGGCGAATAACGTTAGCGATATTGGCTTCCAGTTGCTTAATCGTACATGGCTTATTCATATACAACGTGTTAATGAAAAAGCGCAAAACCTCAGACACCCCAACTTATTTTTATTATAAAAGAATTATGTAAATTATTAAAATTAATTTTCGCGGATTATTTACGAAGATATTCACTCTTTTTGTTTTCGCCCCGCGCACTTATCTCTTTTTTACGCATTTCTGGAAACGTATTGACCTTTCACACGCTGATTGCAATGCATGCACGCCTGTGAGTAGGTTATCAGTAGTTAACGTAGATTAGTTCATTCACCTCTGATAATATAGTTAAGTAACAATTAAACACGGCGTAATTAAAATATTTTTTGGGTTAGAATTTGACCCTTTTTTTTATACAAACTAATTTCAGGTTTTGCGCTTTTTCATTAACACGTTGTAGACTTAGGACTTTACATAGCCCCAAAGGAAAAAGTCTAAGGGTATGATATCACAGGATCTATGCGCCCACTCGTGGAGCGAAATTAACTGTTCACCAATTTTTTCACACAATAAGCGATGGTTTCACGTGCTGTGTGGCAAGTGGTGCTGTCTCGCGAGTACCATATGTCCTGAAGATCATGGGATCAAGTTTAGGAAACAATATATAGTCTGTTATATTCGGGCGCATCATCAAAACTGGAACCGCAGAATGTTGGACTATGTTATCCGGAGTTAAGTAAGGCCAACATTTGAATGGAATAATTTCATTTATTTATTTTCACCAACTTAAACTGTCTTTACAGATTACCTAAATGACAAGTTTCCTTTAGACAAAGAAGAGGCTGTGATCGCTATAAAGAACATCGAAACAATTATTTTATTTTGACTGGATTGGACATGGCCTACTACATTCTAAATGCGAAAGTAACTCTGTCTGTCTGTCACGCTTTCATGCCTAAACCACTGAACCGATTTTGATGAAATTTGACATAGAGATAGTTTGAGTCCCGGGAAAGGACATAGGATAGTTTTTATCCCGGCTTCTGAAACAGGAACGCGCGTGATAAAGTTTTTCTGTGACAGGGGCCGTTCAAGTATTACGTAAGCAGATTTCTTACCATTTTTTACCCCCCCGCCCCCCTTGTCATCAAAAGTAAGCAAAGTACTTACCCCCTTCCCCTATGCTTACGTAAACATTTTAATTTATAAATATTTTTTATATTGTCATTTTTAAAACAGGAAAATTCATGAATATATTAGGTTTAACTGATACACACAGAGTAAGGGACAAAAAAATATAATCAGAAATAAAGAACATAACAGACATAATTGCATCAATTATGCATCAACATAAACACAAATGATAACTTTCAATGCTTACAATACGTTTAGTATCCAAACAAAACACGCGCGCGGGAGGCCGCGTGTTTTGATGATATGCGGACTACGACTCTCAAATTTCAATGGGCAATGTCGGCACGAGAGTTAATTATTAGACAAGTGAATAGCGCACGGTAAATTCCCTAATGTGCGGTAATTCCCCTAATCAGTTCTCAAAGCGAGTGCCTACGCATATGTATTATTTGCGGGAATCCCCGAAAAAACGTAAATAACTAACGATGACGTAATCATCATCTAGACCCCCCTACCCCCCATGTCATCCAAAATAAGCAAAACTGAGACCCCCCCACCCCCCCTTGGTGCTTACGTAATACTTGAACGGCCCCACAGACAAAATAACACGCGGGCGGAAAGCTAGTTTTTCATAAATAAATAATTATAATGTAATTTATGAAGAGGCCGGCCACTATAAGTACACACCTGACTACGCCACTATTTTTTTAATTTCTCGGAAACAGCCAAACGACTTATTTCCTTTTCTTATGTTCATAAAGCGTAATTTTATTCTACAAAATCTTTTGCTTCTATGGCGTGGCCAGGAATATTACAATTTGTCACGAAGATTATACACACTGGTATTCGAGTGATGACGCAAAATGGTGAGTGATGACTTTATCACTTGCGGGAATTATCTACAACTTAGGCTGAATTGCACCACCTAACTTTGACTGTAACTATAACGATAACCGGCGTATTTTGTATGGAGTTTGACAGATTTTTGACGTTTTTCAAAGTCAAAGTAAGATGGTGCAACCCAGCCTTAAGCCACGTTTTCACTAGGGGACATGTCGCGGAGATAAGTCGTCCGACATTCACGTAGTTTGTCTTTGCAACTTTGTCCCTCGACATATGACTTGTTCACACTAGCCAGTAGTGAACAGTATGTCGCTCCTCGACAAGTCTCGCGACCCGTAGATGTCGCAAGCGACGTCGGGCGACATCGCGCGGGACACGTGAATTTCGTGTCGGGCGACAGAGTCGCGGGACAAATGTCTCCTAGTGAAAACGCGGCTTTAGACTTGCACGGTATGCTTTTATGCGATATAATATTTCTGGTTTATTAACATCTGGAAAATATAATCAAGTCTTCCTTTAGATTTGACTTCACAATGGCCTCCGACCAGTGCCTTTCACTAGGTGTCGTTGATTAATTATATTAATATTTGATCCATGGATATCAATTAGTTAAGGATAGAAAATGATTATTTGAAATTTTCACTGCATGATATTAAAACAATAACAATAATAAAATTGCAATGTCAATCGCGAAGTAAATATTAGTTGAGAGAACGTTGGTTTGGATTAATTAAAAACGTTGATGTACAATACTTCTTGGATTAGTGACTTACCATTACACAATCGTGTCTTGATTACGATTTGTGATAAGAAATAGTGTAATTTATTGTATTATGGTTCTAAACAGGCTTTGATTAGTATAGTGGATTGTAGATAGTTTAATGGGTAGGACCAGGTTGTGTTAGAACATCAAATAAAATCAGTGTGTTAGGCATATTGAATGTTAACGTCGCAAAATTTGATATTACTATGCTAGACGTGGTAGTGAAACTATTAAAAAAGTATATTTAATATACTGTTGATAGTTTAAGATTTTTTACTGTATTGCACGCATAGACTAATTAATTTTTAGAATCAATTATTATGTCGTTGAATTTTAAAATATGCACAATATATCTTGCCACTAATGACGGCTGAGTGTCCCTTTCATATCGTTATATTTTTCACGAAATGTAATAATATTCTTTATTTAAGAGCATCACGCTTCATTTAATTTAACACTAAATTCAGCTATAAGAATAATACACGCGAAAGATTAAAAGTAATTAAGTTGAATGCGTTAACCAGTACATATTTACAAGTTTACTTTTACATAATACCTAATTATTATTTTTTCTTAGTGATTAACCTAAATATATTCTTAATTCCCCGAAACATGTAGTTCTATCATTATGTTTATGGTTTGGATCGGAGTTACGTAAAGAGCATGTTGTGTTGTGTCGTGTCACGGGGGCAACATTTCAGAAGCGTGTACCGGTGGCACATCTAGTATGCAATGAGGTTGGTCCATTAGGGCACTGGGCTATTGATATTTGTCGAATTAGAATTCCTACTCCCCAATATAGGCGGAGAGGACTTCTCACAAATCATGATGGTTGCGTTGCACAAAACAATTCCTATTAGTTATGTAATTATTAATAACTTGAATCAGGCCAAAGCAAATTGTCTGAAATGAAATTTCAATCGTGCGTAACCCAAAGTCTGATGTGTAACGTATCTACAGATTGACCGAGATTTAAATTTTCGGGGATTTTTGCCAAAGTCAATTCACGTCGTGTACCTGTATAAAGGTGGAACGGGCCTGTTATAATGATCTTAGCATAATTAAAGAACTTTTGAAAAGTTGTGTAGCTGCCTATTCGGTACGCCTATGGCTCGTAGTAAACGACTTGTCTAACCTTTGCCCAGGGCGCGTGGCGGCTAACAAAATGTCCTACTTATCACAAAAATTACAATCACTGGTCAAAGTCTCAAACGACATCGAATTGTAGCGAGATAACGTTTCAAAAACAATGTTTCTATGACTGGCCTCGTTCTGCGTTGTATCTGAAATTAATAAACCCGTAACTACATACACAGCTACATATTTTTAATTATACCTGACAAATCGATCATTTGAATCATGGTGAATTTTGTAGTTGTTGGAATTTGTTAGAATAAATGAAATGATTGCATGTACCTAGTTGCTAAGAGTTGGTAAATAAATATAAAATATTCTACATAATAAAGAATAATAATTGTTAGCTTTTAAGATGCAATAATTTGACATTGTACAAACCTAATGCTTCCTTTGTCTCTACCCTTTCTGCCTATATCTTTAGAATTGTTATCGTTCTAGTAAACCTACATTTATCTAAATATTCTAATCTAGCACTATATCTTAAACTAAATCTTTCTTCCCAATAATATCGCTTCCTTGATACAATATTTAACAGTCGCATCTACTACTTAACATCATCTTCCTCAAATAATGTCACGATTTTATTAAACAATTAACTCTTATATGGAGTATCACACGCTAGCTCTTTTATCATCTTCCAATTCATCTATCAGTTACGGCCGCATCATCTGCGATTGATGAGTGCTGAAAGAGTATTAAAGTTGATTCCGAATTGTATTTTACGCTTAAACCTAAAGTATGTTTGATATTTTTATTTCTTAATAACTTCTTATATTATACCTTTTTGTATTTACCGACTAAACACGCAATTTTTAGCAAATCTATTCTATGCACAGTTGTCATCACCTTGGACTAAACATTTTAGTTCCAAAACAGCACTGTTATAACTATGTAAGATATTATGAAGTTAAGCTTGATGTGCCGTTGTCTGTACACATTTCGAGCAAGAATATAGTGCTCGGCAGCACATTAATCTTAATACAATATCATGACATCTTATTTAGATAAAACAGGTGATGTTTTTTGTTTTTCTACAAATATGTATACAGGGTGTTAGGTAAATGGGTATATGAGAATATGAGCCGACACTAGCACTAGCATATAAATGGTATGGTGAAAAGGTGAAATCAGAAAATTGATATCTTCATTGGGCTCATATACGCATTTACCTAACACCCTGTAGTTTCATGTTCTGGCGACTATACTTGAGTCTTTTACCATATATTCAACTCTTGGATTCTACTACATACACTTGTGACGGTGCCAGTTCTTCTGCTGGCACCATAAACAGTGGCGCTAGAAAAAGTTCAAGTTGCCTTGTCCATAGACTGGTCGAATGTTAATATTAAAATTAGTTAATTAACCCTCGGAGATAAAACAATAACGTGATAATAATTTACTATTCACATACATATTATTATATTTAAGAGTATTTTAAAAGTAGAGTAATACATAATGTAATTTTATAGTCTGAAGATTTACCAACTCTTACTCAATATTGTTAGTTTAAATGCATCAACTTATTTTGCTGCAAATAGGTAAATAAAGTGTAATATTATTATAATAAATGAATTTGAATTATGTAAATATAATGGTTTGGATGTTAGCGACAGAAAATTTGAATTTAAGGATATAAAATGCTGTTAAGTAAGATAGAAAACGAATAAGCTTATACTAAAATAGTTCAGTTTTTCTCAGAGAATGGGCTATATTTTGGTAAACGAGTAAGTAGTTAAAAAGGCTTTGTGACTTATTAAAATAATTAAGATTTCCCTAATCGTATAAAAGGTGGTGGTGGACAATACTACACATTTTTTTATATCAAAGAGTTAACCAGTATCATGCACTTTGGTTTGTTTCACGTGTGTAAGTGTGTGTATCGAAATAACTGACATAATTGTCGCTAACATCCAAGTGAAATGTCTTATTTTGTTCACATTAACGCCTTGAGCACTTATTTACATTTTTTGTCTGATTAATTTAGATATTAGGCATAATGATATTTATGTTTCATAGGTACAGTCGAGTTCATAAATATATTGGCAGTGCCAATGTTTAAAAATATTGTAAGCGCTTTAACGATTACATATTTCAATACAAATTCAAACATCAATAAAATGTAATAATATAAGCTGTTCATCAATATGTTGCGGTAACGCAGTACTGACTGCGCTACTGTGATACAATCTTTTGCAATATTGTGGCACTGCCAATATATTTATGTACTCGACTGTACTAATGAATTATTATCTTAGTAAAAAAGAGATAAACGAATTGTAAGGTGGGTGACATGTTCGGCTTTAATCGAGTTCCCTTGGACATGTTCTCTTTTGGTTTAAATAAATAAAAAGTCACATATCACCCACCCAACAACCAGGCATTTGGCAATGTAGTATTGTTATTAAAATAATTTGTATAATTAGCTGCAATGTATTAGTTCATTTTCAAACTGTATTGCTGATATCCGATAAAACGACAACACAGTATCGCATAGACGGTAGTGTTTTTAAACTATGACTGAAAGTTTAGTTTAGCCGGTCTGAACAAAACTAAAAATGTCATGGATAACGTGGAAAAAAATTCTTTTAAAAATTGTGGTTATTGAAAATAGCCAACCTCTTTTCAAAATAAATAAATATGTAAAGATGGGAGATACGTATTACCAATAAAATATGCCTTCCACGTTTTAATTTCGGTACTGCAGTCCAATTTGAAGATAATCTAAAACGTATAACTTTTTGTACTTCGTTTGGCTCGTAGAAAGAGTTTGTGATTATCGTCATCTTTCAGAACGTTTCTTCTGTGAAAATAGTTTTTTTATATAAATAAAGAAACATGAAAACTAATTAAAAACGGTTTTAATTTTATCTCCTCACTATTGCCAGGCCTGGCTCACTCCGCGCGGTACATCCGATAATTACCTACAGCGAAGCGCCCCGCCGGCGGGTATTATATCAGTCGAGTGTCACGCGCGCGCCTGTCAGGACGCTGGCGTGAGTTGTAGTACGTAATTCTACGATCGAAGTATTATTTAAAAATGGACATAAAGAGAAAGAAATATTGTGCGGCGTTCGGGTGTTTAAATTCGAAAAGAAATCTACCGGATTTTATTTATCTTTTTTTTCGCTTCCCAAAGATGCTGAAAGGTATGTTGGCCATGTAGGTAATCAATTATTCTTAGGATAGTATAGGAACCTAACCTACCATGACTACTGCTCAGAATGCGTTCGTTCGTTTCAGCCAAATGATGCCCACTGCTGGACAAAGGCCTCTCCCAAGGTTTTCCATAATGAATGCGTTACACTACATACGTACATACGTACGTAAACGTACATACGTACCTCATGACATATAAGTAGATTAATTATTTTTTCACTAGACAGCAACCCTAACAGCGTAAGAAGAGTTCAGAGGCACGCGATAGAAAGAGACAAAACTTGTAGGTGAATAAAATTGTAGGTACGTAGTGCTGTGCGAGCTGAATTCCACTGTATCGCGTCGTAGCAAGACTCGCATTTATTTAAATCGTCTTGCGGAGTAATCCTTCTGTACCTGTACTATTACTTATTCTGTGCTATTGCCTAAACATAATAACTAAATTTTAGGTTCCATCTATTGGTATAAACTTAGTCTTCCAGAAATATCTCACTCAACATTCACCTCTTGATTTTTGTAACGGAGTAGGTACTTAGTGGTTATCATGAATTTCTCGGACCTACCTGACCTACCCCACTTTAAAATGAGGGTAATCTTATCTTACTAATATTATAAATGCGAAGTTTGGATATCTGGATGTTTGTTACTCTTTCACGGAAAACTACTGAACAGATTTGGATGAAACGTTACAGTATTATTGTTTATAACCCAGAATAACATATAGGCTATAATTTATGACGATCTGTGACTAACTAAATTTGACGCGGGTGAAGCCGCGGGCAACAGCTAGTTTAACTGGTTTAACCTATATAAAGTAGTGGCAGTTAACTGACAGCACGGTACATCCCGTACATCCTCCACTATAGAAGCAATGTCAAGTTTCCTTTGATGTCGATCGAAAGGAAACAGCATTAGGTATGCAAACCTTCGTAAGGTATTCAGGGTTTTTAGTTCAGGGTTGTAATAAATTTTATAATTTCCGTGATAGCGAAATTATTGGTTTCCACGATTTAATTTGCAATATCCAAGGCTGGGCTGAGGGGGCGTGGGAACCGGCAGGTGCGGCCAATCCTCGCGGTGTATCGATCGGCGCCGCCCAGGAACGCTCCATGACAGCACTCGCCGAATAATCGAAATCCCAGCTACCGAAAATCGGTGAACTTTATGCTCTTTATGCTCGACACACTTGAGATTGTTCAACGAACTACAAGAATCTCCAAATTTAGTATCGTTCCGAAGTTTGTTTATATTGCTACATTCGCTCTTGGAGCATTTGTAGTGTTCAAGAATATTCACATACCTACCTACCTAAATCAGCATTATGTTTATTCAAATCTAACAATATTCTATACTTATATACAACAAAATGTTAACAAATAACTACTAAACTAAACTATAACTAAATAAAAAAAAGGGTAAAAACCTACCTACCTACCTAAATTAAAAATTAAATCCGTCTTACATCGTATATTAAGACTATACTTAGGTATTTAAATTTGTGTCCCTGAAGAAACTGATGGTCAGTAATGTCGATTTTTTAAAATAAATATTTAATACTCGTATGAAGAATTTAAATATCACCTTCGTTTAAAAATCCCGTGATTACCGAGTACTCGTAGAATGTGTATGTATGGATAACTTACCTACGTAGTTAGGTGTATAAAAGGTATTATTCATGCCGTGGCGCGTGGTAGTTAATAAAAATGAATACTTATTTTTTTCTCCAAATAAAATAATCCACTATTCAATTTTATTTCCTTTAATGTCTTTCATAGCTGTCCACCGTCCTTTCTAGTTTGTAAAATTTAATTATAGACCAAGCAAATAGAAATTGAACCAGTTATTGAATTTTTATAACACCTTATGAATTTATAATCAAGTAATGCTATTGTGTTCACAAAGTGGTCTGCCTTGCGTGCTCTTACTAACAATAATTTTAAACCTTAATTAAAGGCTAGTCGTAGTAGGTACCTACCTTTCCCTGTAAATAGGGTAGGGCACCCGTATCAAGTTCCCTCGTGTAAGTACCTACTTACACGAGGGAATCGGCATTTATTCTTATTTATTCGCGACTTTAGTTCATTTTCATTATTTGACAATGGCTTCGCTTCCGCTTCGCCGACAAATATTAGTTAAGTGTAAAGGTAAGCGGATCTGTACGGCGAGCACGAAAAACTTTCGAGTTCGAATCAATCATCGAAAGATTTAGTACGAAAACTACAATAGCGCCGTTGTGAACGTGTCGTAAAAGTAAAAGTATGAGAAATGGTTGCACGAAACTTATTTTAAGATTCAAAATTGTCACGCTATCGTTTAATTCGAAGGTTTAGTATCGAATTTTGTCGAATACGCTAACGATTCAAAGACAAAAGTTGTTCATGCTAGAGGTACTGAAATCAGCGTCGGCCGCCGCGCTTATGGTTCGCTGACCGCAGGTTTGATTAGTTTGAATAAGAGCCGTAAGCTCGCGGACGACGAACCGCAAGCTTATTGACCACGCATGCACCGCGGTTCGTGTGCTTGTCCCGAGCCGAGACGATTACGTTATACTTACAGGGACGCCATGAAAAATTAAAACAATACTCTTCTGGTTCTTCCATATTGCCAACGTAGGTTTTGATATTTTATTCGTGGTTTATAATATTTTACCTATACTTTTTGAAAACTTGATATCGTCGCCTTAAACTGAAAACCTCGGGAATGATTTTTTTTCTTATTTATGCATTTCGGCCAATCTCACAGTTCTAGATATAAAAGCGGGTTAAATTTACATTTTACGCTTAAGAGGTTTTCACTCTTAGGCGTCGATATAATGCGAAAAGCGGAAATATTTGGTACATTTACCCTCCCTATGAAGTGTGATCAAAGACAACGTCAGTGCCTCGCTGCGTAATTCGCACCCTTCGGGAAAGTAAACACCTGTTTAATGCACACGCACTGATCGGAACCGCTTATCTACGGTGTACCTACTAATACGAGTAAGTATGTACCTACCTACGCCATTTATAGGTGGTAGGTACAGTACTTAATAGGTAGATGACAGCCCAAATACTCGCTCATTTTTTAAAATAAATGCTCCAATCACGATATTAATTTAACAGCGTGTTTCCAGCATGCTCGATTTGCTTAAAATAAGCTCATACTTACCTATTTTCAATTTTGATTAGATCTGGACTAGGATAATAAAAATCTTACAACTAGGGATTGCAATCGAATATTCGAATATTCGAATATTCGAATTTTCATTTTAAATTAGTATTCGAATAGTAAATTTACATATATTCGAATATTCGAATATTACAAAAATTAATAGAAAATATAGAAAGAAGACGACTTAGTGTTTGCAAATGCAGTCGGAGGCATCAGATTAGAGGTGGGCGCCGATATAGAAATAGCCGGCGGCGGCGCGCCGACTTTTTGGCTTCGGCGGCGGCGGCGTCGGCGGCGTGACCTTGACCTTTCCAAGTTTCTTTAGTACCAATATTGCCCTCAGAACGAGTCTAGATCCAACCCTCACTGAGGCAATGGCTTTGAGTGCTGCCTGACTGTCACGTAAGATGTAAATGTCGCGCTTTTTATGCACCTGTTCTATATTCCTTAGTGCACACATGATTATAGCATAGGTTACAGCTTGAAATACTGTTGCAAACCTCCCTAAGCTTTTACTGTGCTCGGATCGTTTGGAGTAGACGCCCGCTCCCGATCCTGAGTCCATATTGGAGCCGTCAGTATACCTGATCAGGTTGTCCTGTTGATCTCAACAGTCTTTTCCAGACTTCCCTTGTTGTATAGACACTTTAAAATATTTGCTAAACATGTACCTAGGCTGCATTGTATCACATCCTTGTGTGTTTGGTGCAAATTTTGTATGTACTCCAGAGTCCCGCATCCTTCAGTCAGTGCAGCGCCTTTCTTGCGTCCACTTCTAGCGCCAAGTACAGTGGAAGCAGTCCCAGAATAATTTCCAATGCTTAGTTGGCGTAGCCCTAAACGCACTCGTTATTTCTAGGCATGCAGTTCTTTGCAATTTTCCGAATACCGTTCTGCATGTCTGTAGCCTAGTTCTAGGCCACCAGATAATGCTGTCATAAAGACGTATATCTTGATCATACTTTGATATTTGGATAGCGGGTTTGAGTAAACTTTTTACTACGCCTATTTCCAGGTTCTCGTGGATTTCTCAAATGTAATTGTACCAATGCGCCGATGAAAGTACCCTTAGCAGATATTTTGGAGTTCTTGGGAGGCAAATAGTTAATGTTGGATTAGCTGGTTTTCGACCACATTTAGGTAGATGCCATAATATTATGTCCAGATCGGTTTATAGTTTTTAGGGTTCCGTAGTCCTGACAAGGAACCCTTATAGATTCGATATGTCTGGCTGTCTGTCTGTCCGAGGTTTTGCTTGGAAACTACTAGCACTAGAGAGCTGTAATTTTGTGGAGGTATGTATATTGATCACGCTGACAAAACGGTTTGGCCGGAGTATAACTTTCATGTCCTAAATGTGTTATGGTGAGACTTCGTAGTTTGCTTTTATGCGCTAGTGGGTCAGCTAAGCATTAGTCACATCTAGCTGAGTTTGCAACAGTCTATTAAAGTGGCTTTAAGATCACTGTTCACATCTGAGGAAGGCCACAGTTGTTTCTGGTGACTGAGCTACTTTACTAGTAAATATTATATTGATATAAAAGAAAGTCGTGTTAGTAACACCACTTATAACTCAAGAACGGCTGAACCGATTTAGCTGAAAATTGTCAGGGAGGTAGTTTAGAGCCAGGAGAAGGACATAGGATACTTTTTCATCATCATCATCATCATCATCATTTCAGTCACAGGACGTCCACTGCTGAACATAGGCCTCCCCCAATGCTTTCCATGTTGATCGATTGGTAGCGGCCTGCGTCCAGCGCTTCCCTGCTACCTTTACGATGTCGTCGGATACTTTTTATCCCGTTCGAAATTAAAAAAAAAGTGTGCTTATTTATTGCCATTAAGGCGGAACAAAGTTCGCCGGGTCAGCTAGTTATTGATATTATGTTGTAGAGGACCGGACCAATTACGGAGTACTGGGATACTCAAGCTCTGCAGCTAAAAAAAATCTTGTCACAGAGTTTGACTTGAAACTATGCCATAAATTGATGGTCGATTACTACATGGGCCATACTTAAGCAAGGGGATAAACGTCCAATGACGGTCTTTTCCCACAATTTTGACAATACAAAAGTCAGGTTAATAGAGCGATAGGATGAAACTTTGTTAGGCGGCTTTCCAGCCTTATGGATAATTTACCAAAGCAAAGGAACTTGCGTTGCGAGGCTCTCACTCAGTATGTTGGCCGTTTGGTGTAGTGGTACGTTCGTAATCTATGCTGGAGGTCGCGGATTCGATTCCCGCACAATAGAAACATTTGTAAAAAAAAACAAATAGTCAGTGCAGGCAGTATAGGAGTCGGCGCGCCGACAGCCGATCGTCGGCGGCGGCGGCGTGAAAAATTTCGCGGCGGCGGCGGCGCGCCGGCGTGGCGCCCACCTCTACATCAGATACATATCACCAACTAAAAGAACTAGTCATTAATGCTTCCGACTGCATTTGTGAACACTAAGTTGTCTTGTTTCTATCTTTTCTGTTCATTTTTACGTAGTTGTGTTTTTTGTTTTTTCAATCATATTTTTATTATTCGCAACTTTGATACAAATAGTATAAAAGAGGCGATAGAGCGAAACCAAGATTCCAAATAATTTGAAAGAGACGACTCTATTGAGCAAAGTTAGCTGACGATGCTGAAGATGGCGGACGATAACGTCAAACAAAAGCAGAGGTACTGGGTGAGATCGAAAAGATTTATGGACAGCTAATTACCTCCAAACCTGTTAATAGCTCAGCAATAGACGCAAGAGCTAGGTTAACGCGACACTATACCAAAGACATCCCGTATATCAGCCTATACGAGATTAGGAAGGCTCTCAAACAGCTAAAGAACAACAAGGCACCAGGTGATGACGGAATAACCTCGGAGCTTCTGAACGCAGGTGGAACATGGAAATTCGTTCAGATACTCTTTAACTCCGTCTTACTTCAGGGAACAACGCCAGAGGCATGGGATAAAAGCGTGGTGGTGCTCTTCTTGGACTATGAGAAGGCCTTTGATTCGATCGAGACTTAGGCAGTGCTGCAGTCTCTCCGGCGAGGGCGATTCCTCTGCGGCGATGTGTGAGATAGGGTGATCTTATATCTCCGAAACCGTTGACGGCTGCATTGGAAGACGCTTTCAAGCTCCCTGAATGGAAAGAATTCGGCATAAATACCTATCAATGGCAAATACATCACTCAGCTGCGGTTTGCTGACGATATTGTGGTCATGGAAGAATCGCTTGAAGACCTCGGCACAATGCTCGAAGACCTTAATCGAGTCGCCCAACAGGTAGGCCTTCGGATGAACATGGAAAAAACGAAGCTCATGTCCAACGTCCATGTTTCGGTTAGAGCTCGATCCTCGAAACAGTTGACAAGTATGTCTACCTCTGAAAAACGATTCGGCTAGGTAGATCAAATTTCGAGAAAAAGGTAAATCGTCGAATCCAACTCGACTGGGCAGCCGACAATAGAATAGGCCTTATAAATAAGCTCAAAGTTGCACAGCGTGCTATGGGGAGGGTTATGCTCGGTATTTCTTTACGACATCGAATCAGAAATGAGGAGATCCTAAAGATTTCTTTCTTTCTTCTTTCTTAAACGAACTAAAGCCGCTGACATAGCCCAACGGATTAGCAAGCTGAAGTGGCAATGGGCAGATCACATAGTACACAGAACTGATGGCCGATGGGGCAGCAAGGTTCTGGAGTGGAGGCCACGTACTACAAAGCGCAGCGTGAGACGTTCACCCACAAGGTGGACCGAGGACCACATATAGGTAGCGGGAATTTAAGGCTCTGGATACAGGCCGCTGCCAACCGGTCATTGTGAAAGTCATTGAGAGAGGCCTATGTTCAGCAGTGGACGTCCTATGGCTGAAATGATGATGATGATGAGAATTTTATAACTGTTTTAAAAACTATATTGTTAAATAGTTAAAATATTCGTTCCTAAAGCAATAAAAACATTGATATTTTAAGTGCTTTTTATTTTTTTGAAAATATTCGAATATTCGAATAATATTCGAATATCACTGAAAAAATATTCGAATATTCGAAATGGAAAACTATCGAATATTTGCAATCTCTACTTACAACCTACGTTAAATTAATAATAAATTCAATAAATTATTTATTGCGAACGGATAAAAGGTACAAATACTTAAGTTCTGTTTTTCTTACCATTCTATACACTGACTAGATTAAGTACAATCCTGTGCTGTAATGTAAATTAGTTAACCTATGGTAAAAATTATAATAATCATGAAGAAAGTTAGAAGTAACATTACAGTTTTAAAAATATCAGCAAAATCACAAGTTTTACTATTGAGAAATAACATCTTGGTTTAATAAGATTTTAGATTTTCACAAAGGTAGTAATAAAATTGTTTATCGGTTACATACGAATTTTTAGCTATGGCATAGTTCTCAGTGAAAATCTACAGGGTGTTGATTTCAATCCTCGCCATATTTATTTAGGTGATCTATTATGACTTATATAAACGCATCATCCACCAAACAATAAATTACAAACGAAAGTGGAATTTTTAGCGAATATTTTTCGTGCGACATCACGTAGGTAGGTACTGTGGATCGCAATATGCAATAGGTACGTTTACACTGCGGCACCCATCGAACTACGCGGATCGCTCGCTTATCATGTCGGATAGCCTACTGAAGGAAGCCACGTAAAGTAGGTAGTGTAAATAGGTATTTTTCTTTGACTAACTAAAGTTAAAGTTCGTTTTTTTTCGAAGTAATTTTTTTTACTGATTCGTGATCAGAATAAGCTACTTAATCAACACCCTAAATATGGCGAGGATTGAAATCAACACCCTGTATACTAAATGAACCGCAAAATGCAAAATGTGTTGGTAAGCGCAAACTCAACAACGTTTGAACCAATTTTACAAATTCTTTTTATTAATGTTCGTTGAAGTCCAAGGATGGTTTTTACGGCGAGAAAAAATCGAATAATTTCCTGGAAAACCCTAAAAACAGCCCATTTTTCACGCGGGCGTAGCCGCGGTTGGGCGGAAAGCTAGTTAAAGAACAAAAATATAACGTAAATACATAGGTCCAATATGTATATCTAAAATTTATTGTTAGAGACTGAAGCATACCTTTACTACAATCCTATCACCCCGCTTGTAACATTATGTAATTGACTTATTTAAAATTCAAGTAGGTAATTGCTAACATCCTCAAACAAAATAATTTAATTATAATATACAGGATGGAATTTTGAAATGCCACCTGGAGGGAAAGCACTCTTAATATTGTAGATAGAAAAATTTTCTCAAAGAAAACATTCCTTTATTTTTTAAAAGAAATAGAACTGCATTCAAAGATTTCCAAAAATTTACTTGCCACAGCCGGGAATCGAACGAACTAAAATCTGTTAAAAATTACACCCTGTATATTTATTACATCGATCGTTAGGGTTAAGTATAAGGATGAAATCTCTCTAACATACTTGATAAATCAGATGAAAGGAAAACCATGAAATCTTAAATTATTTTAATTATGTTACAGAAAATTGTATGGTATGGTAACTACCGGTATGTAGTGAGTTTTCGAAAAATTTTCGAAAATCTTTGAATGCAGTTCTCTTTATTTTAAAAAATAAAGGAATGTTTTCTTTCAGTAAAATTTTCTATCTACCGTATTAAGAGTACTTTCCCTCCAGGTGGCATTTCAAAATTCCACCCTGTATAATTACCTTTTGTATGTACATTATGAAAATGAGTAAATACTTACTTAGGCTGGGTACCATCTTACGTTGACTTTAACAAACCTCAAAAGTCTGTCAAAATCCATACAAAAAACACCAGTTAACGTTATAGTTACCTCAAAGTTAGGTGGTGCAACTCAGCCTTAATGTCGTCAAAAATATGCCTGCCACCTAGTTATACCAATTTATTATAAGTACTCGGTTTTAAGAATAGGTAATACGTGGTAATATCGTACGTCCGATAACCTAGTTTTCAAGTAGGTAATTACTGCATTTGATCGATGCAATATTGACGTCCGTTGAGGGTAATATGATGTCAATCATGCTTGCCGCCAGCACGTCACTGTATTTAATTAAGTTGGTCGGCTTTCAACTACCTATAATTAACCCATAATAACTAAGGTAACACTTTACATTTACCTGATTATTCTAATTCCAATTTAAAACCTGCTATTTTATGAACATTTTTAATAGTTAAAATAATTACTACTAATACTGGATTATTGAACATCTTAAGCCTACCTAAGTACTCTATTTTTCCTTGGTGTCTTTAGTTCCACGTCAAAAATGTATTCTATTCTAAGCTAATTAACTTTTACTGCTGTCGCCAGTCACATAATAATTATTTTCAATATTAATTTATACAAGAACATCAATAAGTACCTAAATAAAAAATATACTATGAATGTGTGTATTATAGTGGTGTTTCTATGAGGAGACAGGGAACAATTTACTTTCTAAGTATGTTTCAATCATTTTACATGTTATGTATTTAGTATATCATTACTAATCATTAGCCAGAAGGTAGTAGCACGTTGTAGGGTCAGGGGTAGCACGAACTAAAGTCCGGTCCGCAAATGCTACTTCTTATGTCCAGTAAGACTGGGTATTTTCCTCTCAATTTTTAGCTGGCTTACCATAGACTGAAATTAGTAACAATAATTGAGATCAATGAATACCTATATTGCGAAACAAAGAGAATTTATCTTAATTCCTCCTTGTCCATGACATTGTTTGCGTTGTTGAAGAGGCGGGGATCCTCTGGTATCCAGATTTTGGCGTGGAGAGTGCTGCCCGGGGGTCGCTCCCCGCGCCGCGACCACGAGAGCGAGTGAGCTTGCAAGTTGCTTCCTGCAAAAAAGAATTTACTAAGCGACTATTGAAATACCGTTTGGGACTGACTTGTTTGTGACATTTTTGCCCAGTTTCCTCTTTTCTGTAGACGCGAAAATTTTAAAACGGTGCAAGGAAAATACGTAATATCATAATTCATGCGTCGATCAGTAATAAATGGACTTGTAAAAAATAGTTATTTAAAGATGGTAAATCTTATACTAATATTATAAAGCTAAATATGTAGTTTGTTTCTTTGGCTGAACGCGCTGATCTTATAAGAACTACTAAGTAAGTTCAATTTTGAAAAAATCGTTTTGTGTTGGATAGCCCATATAACAAGGAAGGCTACATACCATCACGCTATGACTGTTATGTAATAGTAATCATCAATGAAAAATGTTGGGAAGACGGGGAAAAGTATTCTACCTACTAATTAACTATACTATTACATATTTGCTACTTTGAAATGCAGCAGGCATTTGTTCCTCTTAAAGTTGTTTACGTAAAGTGGCTAATCTCTAATCGCTGTACATTTAATTATTCTCGGACAATAACACCCCAGTGGGCACGAACTTAAGGTTTATTTATCTGCAATTATTTGGAGTGAGTTTAAGGGGCGAGTTGCGAATGTGGTATAATGTGGTATAATGCCCGGGTGTTATTTTGGGGGGTTGGGCGCACGTGCGCGCTGTTACGGACCACACGACCCCAGCCTGCATTGATAGGGTTACGTTGACCTGTCTCTCCTGTCGATTAATATTTCATTGTTTTTTTTTGTTGTTGCGCCTATTTTTGTAGCTGTGCGATTTTTTATTTTTCAATTTGGAGAGTTTTTTTTTAATCTATAATAACAAGTCTCTCATTTACTATTTTGAAAGAGGAAAAAATAGTAATCATTCAAAGATAAAGCTTACTATTATATTACTGATATTAGTACTTAGCTAATAAAACTAAATTACCTCCCTAATAGGTTTAAACACGTAGGTTTAGTTTTATTGTTGGTGATAGACTGTGGTGATAGATTATTATTCTGTGAACTTAGCTGTGAGGACTTTCCATTTATTTAAAGTCTTCTTACTTAGGTACTTCTTACTAATATTATAAATGCGAAAGTTTGTATGGATGTCGGGATGTTAACATGTTTGTTACTCTTTCACGCAAAAACTTCTGAACGGATTTTGATGAAACTTTACAGTATTATTGTTTATAACCCAGAATAACATAGATAAAGGCTATAATCTGTGACAAACTGAACTTCACGCGGGTTTGAAACCTGCTTACGGGCATACTTAACTCCACGGAATCCATGAAAAATCAATAGAACTGAAACACCCACGTTCTACTGATATGTCAATTTTCACTCGACATTGGCAGAAATAAACCCCCCAGAGAGGTTTGGTTGCCATTAAAAAAAAAAAAAAAGAAGCCGCGGGCAAAAGCTAGTCTTAAATAAAATCGATCAGTGGGTCTAGACAAAGTGCACTTTTTGATCGAATCGTAAATCGAATCCGTCAAAACTCCATACAAAAAAAAGGCTTTTCGACCACTTTTCGACTGGTTTGCGATTAAAATGTGCACTTTGTCTAGACTCACTGGTTACGTCATAAAATTTTCATAAAGAATGGACATGACTGTGTTTGTGAGTAGGAGGTTTATTATCGATATAAATTATTATATTAAGTAGGTAATTAAAATACACAACTACATGTGTGTAAAATCGACAATCAATCGGCTAGTGCCACAAGTGTTCTAATAACAGTTTACAGCCGCACAATAGCGGCACTATAATGACCGCATCCGGCCATTACTGCCATACCCCATTTGTCGCGGCTCCCCAAAATCTTAATCACCTGCAGGGTGCCTAACTGTCGGTGTTCTAAATAATTAAGTAGCTAATTGATACGTTCTCGTACTGTTTGTCGTCCTGCCCTGAACTAAGTACTAAGTGAGGTAGATGGATGAAATAAATAAAGCTACTTTATTGTATTTCACGCCTAAACTAACATTGGAATCACTAATATGCGAAAAATAAATGTTACGTCTCCCCCAGAGAATCCACTCGTGGATATGGAAGACGTCAGTAAATCCGAAAGCGAATTTTCTACTACAAATTCAACGTCATACCTAATAAAAATAAATTAGTTCAATAAATTAAAAGTTTTATTGAAAATTCTGTATAATATTACATCTGACCACGATAATTCTTTCCGGCATATTTAGACAGTGCGCCCAGCTCCTCCTCAATCCGGAGGATCTGGTTGTACTTGCCGACGCGCTCACTGCGCGCGGGCGCCCCGCACTTGATCTGCCCTGCCGACAGGCCCACCACCAGGTCCGCCAGGAACAGGTCCTCCGTGTCCCCCCACCGGTCCACCACCACTATGCCGAACTGGTTCGCCTTCAACAACTTGTAACACTCAATCACCTCACTCAGCGTACCCGCCTGGTTCAAACGCAACGCCACGGCGTTCCCCGCCTTCTTCTCCACCGCCAAACCCACTCTCCTCAAATTCGTCTGAGTCAAATCGTTCCCGAACACCTGACTCTGCGTACGCGCAGTCAAATTAGACCACGCAGCCCAGTCATCGAACTCAAAACCGTCTTCCACTGAGCACACGGGAAACTCCTTTATATTATCCAGGTATATTTCAGCAAGTTTATCCGAAGACATATATTCTTGCGGGTTGGAATTGGGATTCTTGAACTCTAAATCGTAGGCGCCGTCTTTGAACATATCGGTTGCAGAAGCGTTGATAGCTATCTCGGCTTTGCCTGCGTAGCCGCACTGCTTGATCGCGTCTGTCAGGAAAAGGAGCGCATCTCGATGACTCTCCAGAGGTATCGCGAATCCGCCGCTATCACTGACATAGATATTTTCGATTTTGTACTTGGAACGTATTATGTTTTTGACGTAGCGATATATTTCCGTGCCGATTTTCATCGCATCCATAAACGAAGATGCTCCAGTTGGCATTATGCAGTACTCTTGAAAGGGCAGACCGTTCGAAGCCATGACGCCGCCGGTCAGTATCGTGAAGTGCGGGACTGGAAGAATGATTGTCGTGACTTCGGCCATGTCAGAGATGTGCCTGTACAGGGGGACGCCTTTTTTGGCGGCTCCAGCTTTGGCCACCACGAGGGAGACGCACATGATGGCGTTGGCGCCCAGTCTGGACTTGTTTTCTGTGCCGTCCAGCGAGATCATGAATTGGTCGATTTCTTTTTGCATGGTGACTTCGAGGTTTTGCTTGATGAGTTCGGGCGCGATGATGGTGTTGATGTTCTTGACGGCGTTGCTGACGCCCATGCCGTGGTACTCGGCGGGGTTGTTGTCGCGCAGCTGCACGGCCTCGGCCAGCTTCTTGTTGTCGGTGGAGGGCACGCCGACGCGGAACAGCCCGAGCTCGGTCACCATGTCCACTTCCACCGTCGGCACCCCAGTCGAGTCGAATATTTGCCGCGCAAGTAGAATTTTAATAGGCATTTTTATAATAAATAAATAAAAATTTAAAAAAATAAATTCTGTATTATTTTGGTCAAAAATATTTTGGAAGTGAAATTAACTTGACAAATGACACGCTCTTGTTTTAAGTTTTTTTTTAAACATGCCAATAAACAATTTGCATTGCGGTTTTATTAACAAACAAATAGTCCTTTTACACTTAGGTTTCTGTAACGGACTGTTGATAACGGGAAATGAAAAATCCAGGATACAACTTAAAGTTCATTCTATTCTAGATAAGAGGTTCTAATACTTTTTTCGGTGTGGTGCACTAAAAAAGTCGTAAAGTTGTAAACAATACACCTCTATCGATTATAATGATTTTGGCTCTAGCTTCCCTAGCTAGGTACTTTCCCGAAATAATTAATTTCAAGTTACATTTACAGCTAGATTCAAGTGTACAATGTAGATGCTTTCTTTCAGAAGCTCTCAAAGCACAGTACAAACAGAAAGTAAGCACACAAACGTGAGGGCGCTGCACGTGTGCGTAATCCCTATGTAAATCCTACATTACATTTCGATAAGGTGTTTTTTTTTATTAATTGAAAAAGAGATTATGTCCCGCACTTGAGCGGTGTAGGGCTTTTTTATCGTTATCGTTTCATTGTTGTGATAATATTGGTGGTGTTCTGATAGGGATATAATTAACTTCACCCACGTGAAGTAACGGACTATATTTTAGACTGAGTACTAATTTTTATTTACTTAGCAAAAAATATTAATAAGAATTTGTTCTTTTGAGATCTCTTGGTCCAAGTAGATGTTGTACCGACTTTCAATTCATAGAGTAGGTACCTACTTATGATTAAGCTCATAAAGGTGGAAGCATTATAAAAGTAGGTACCTACTTAATTATTCATTTCATTCGCCTGGCTATAATTATTGGCATAATTTAATAATTTACATTCGATCGATCATCGTTTTACTACTAAGACAGTTGTTTTTAAAAATACTTACATTAAATAATTATATAGCACTAAGTTTTGTTCGAGGCTTCACCTGCGTGAAATTTAGTTTGTCACAGATCGTCATAAAATATAGCCCATATTCTAGGTTATAAACAATAATACCGGATAATACTGTAAAGTTTCATCAAAATCCATTCAGTAGTTTTTGCGTGAAAGAGTAACAAGCATGTTAACATCCAGACATCCATACAAGCATAATAATTTAGTATGTAAATTGTCGTGAATTAAGGGTACTTACCTACCTAGTTGAAAAAAAACTCCCTACTAAATGCAAGTTCGTTTTTTCATAAGCTTTCGTAGTTAGTGTCTATACAAAGTAGTTATACATATAAAGTTTCTAGCTATGCATCTTAATTTAGTAGGTAAGTATTTCACTGGAAAGTTGAAAGAAGCGTTACGAAGAGCAAAACTATTTACACAGCTCTAAAGTGCCATTAAGCAGACGCTTGAGTAGGGTGTTGAGAGCTTAATAGTATTCTAATACACCCCGCCCCACTGTTTATTAGGGGATCTCTCAATTTGCTTCGGTGTGATTCGCACACAAAGACATTGTCCCCTTTGTTTGTACTTTCAGCTGGGACAAGTGCAGAGTACTTACTTACAAATTGTAAACGTTGAAAGATGATATTATTATCACGAGTCTGGATCTAAGATGATGTCATCGCGAATTAAGTGAATCGAACCTTCTTTAAAGGCCATCCAATATAGCAATAGCAATATCTACTTAGACAACATTTATTATCAGCTGGTGCTGAGAAGAAGTGGCGGAATAAAATTAGTTGAAAGATGTGTATAGGCACGGTAAGACCGTGGCACTGGTGCGGTGTCGTAACATACACAACTTTATTAAATATTTTATTGCTTTATTGAACACATAATAAATGATAAAAAACACACACAAGTCATATAAATATGCATTCAATTTGGTAAGTCAACTATTCACCTAGGTCAGGTACCTAGATACCTAGATTCTGATTTTGATTTTTGATTTTATTCGCTTTTCAAGCCGTGTAGACTGCTGTGCATATTTTATACTTATACCTTCCTATTTCATGGATAAAATCCAATGTTCGAAACACTTCGGCCTACTTCAAAACAAAACTTGCTGCAGAATAAGAAAAGAACTACACAAAGAAAGTTACTTTTAAACTACTCCTTGCATTGAATATTTTATAGCTAAGTAGACGTATTATTAAAATTAAGCTTAGCTTTTACCAGAAACCTCGATTACAGTTAGGACACAATTTACAGCAAGAAAAACTGAACATCTATATACTTATAATATCTGTAGAGAGGTCAATTCTGTACATGAAATATATTTTCAAAATAACTATCAGGGGGTGATTAGTGATCGAAACTGATGCCAAAAATGCAATCAGTAAAATTTTTGTCTGTCTGTCTGTCTGTCTGTATGTTCCTTATAGAAACAAAAACTACTCTACGGATTTTAACGAAACTTGATACAATTATTCTTCATACTCCTGGGCAGGTTATAGGATACTTAGGAATTCCCACGGGAACGGGCATAAGCGGGAAAATCCTTTTGTATGAAAAATCTAAACCGCTTAAATTAGACGCTTGAAATTTGTCAAGCAGGTACCTTAGTAAACTTAAAGCTTAGTTACAACAGGATATTGCAAAATTCTCACGGGAACGGGAGTTAGCGGGAAAAAACATTTGTATGAAAAAATCTAAACCGCGTAAGTTAGACACTTAAAATTTGGCATGCAGGTACCTTAGTAAACTTAAAGCATAGTTACAACAGGATATTGCAAAATTCCCAGGGGAATTGGAATTAGCGGGAAATTCCTTTTGTATGACTGACTCACTGACATACCCACGCACAGCCTAAACGGCTAAACGTAGGCACTTGAAATTTATGAGGGACGTAGCTTAGGTACCGTAGAGGTGCACTAAGAAAGGAATACCCGAAATTCCCACAGGAACAGGAATTACCGGGAAAATCCTTTTGTATGAAAAATCTAAACCACTTAAGTTAGACGCTTGAAATTTGGCATGCAGGTCCCTTAGTAAACTTAAAGCTTAGTTACAACAGGATATTGCGAAATTCCAACGGGAACGGGAGTTAGCGGGAAAAAACATTTGTATGAAAAAATCTAAACCGCGTAAGATAGATGAAAGGGGTAAAACGGGATTCACGCGTACGAAGTCGCGGGCGGCCGCTAGTAATTTAATAAACATTATCAATATTAATGGCCAAGCATTTAATGATAAGTATAATAGATTCCCACCAGTACCCGTCCCCAATTTGCGAGAGGCACATCAAATGGAATGACAGTTTCCCTGTTCCCATAGAGCGCATCACGCAATGCGCGGGAGTGTGGGAACCAGGGATGCACCTGGACCAGTTAGATATGCAATGACGGCGGTGACGTCATCACAGCACGCGATGCCGCAGATGCGTGTGAAAAGTCATTACCTATCACTGATCAATTTGATGAAATTGTATTCACAATTTTCACAAAGCTCTGCCTACAGAGAGGCTGGATTGCCTACGTTTGCAAAATAACACGAATGTTCTTTTAAAAGCAGACCGTTTTGTTTTAGTTTGTTTATTGGTTACTAGCTTTTGCCCGCGGCCTCACCCGCGTGAAATTTAGTTTGTCACAGATCGTCATAAAATAGCCCATATGTTATTATACTGTTATAAACAATAATACTGTAAAGTTTCATCAAAATTTGTTCAGTAGTTTTTGCGTGAAAGAATAACAAACATGTTGACATCCAGACATCCATACAAACTTTCGCATATAATATAAGTAAGAACTCGTAATTAAGTTCCGTTTAATCGTCATTACCTATTTTTTAAAGTATACCTACCTACTATTATAATTTGCTATTGTAGTAGGTATAGAAATTAACGCTGAAATTCAATAAAGATTAATCTATGAGATAATTTCTTCCCAAATTATTATTCGGTAACAAAATAGTCAGTCATTAAGCAATATGTTGTTGTAATTGACCCCACGGAGGGGCTAGGGCTCCAGTGGCATCGATTAGCAAAGGTGCACAAACAAATTGGAGAGCGGGGGCGGGGGTCATCGGGCACGGTTCAACGGCGAGGGATCGTGACATTGCCATTTCGTTTTTGGTTAGTTTTTTTATTTAGTCTGGGGGCACGGCAGTGCCCCCACCAAGTCGAGCAAAAAAGCGGCACGGCCGTACCATCCTTTTCTCGAAGCAATTCAGGCCATTTTCGACTGCCTGTAACTTCGTTGTGGATAAAACTAGAAGGCTGAATTTTCATTAGCTATGCAGGCATTGTAAAGACACGGTATATTTAAAATTTCATTCAATTTGAACCAGTAGTTTAAGAATTATAACGGGTCAAAGTTACTTAATTTTGTCACTCACTGACTCACCGATCATCAAAACTCTAAGGCACTTCTAGCAGACCTAGAAGCTTCAAATTTGGAATATTAGTAGTGTTAGTTGTATGAATCAAGGAAAAACTAAAATATTTGGGGGCACGGTAGTGCAACCGCCAAGTCGAGTAAAATTTTTCAATTTCGGTCCAGTTTTCTAGATACATAACTGCTGTCTACAAAATACAAAAAGAAATGAGATTTGGGGGCACGGTAGCGCAACCGCCAAGTCAAGTAAAATTTTTCAATTTCGGTCCAGTTTTCTAGATACATAACTGCTGTCTACAAAATACAAAAAGAAATGAGATCCCATCAAAAACAATACTTGTCAAAAAAACCAAGTCTCGCAACTCAGTTGTTCTACGGTAAAAAGTTGTGAAATCCATGTAATACCAAGTCCAGGCCAGGAAATCTTTAACGTTTTACATAAATATATTGACTTGGCCATCGCATGAAAACACGTGTAAATTAAATTATTTAGTGCGATGGCCAAGTCAATATATTTATGTAAAACGTTAAAGATTTCCTGGCCTGGACTTGGTATTACATGGATTTCACAACTTTTTACCGTAGAACAACTGAGTTGCGAGACTTGGTTTTTTTGACAAGTATTGTTTTTGATGGGATTAGATATTCTAGAGAATAGTATTTCTAGAGCAAGTTACTCTCTAGAAATACTATTATGTACCTACCTACCTACTGCTTTTGTTAAAACAAAGCGAAAAAAAATACACAAAATCACTCACAATGTACACCGTAACCATGATTTCATGACTCAATATTCAGGGACCGTTTTACTTCCAATTTATTATTAACTATCTAAGGGCTAATTTTTCAATCGTCAGATAACTTTTAACTGAAGAATAAGTTTGGCACTTTGACAGGTTTAGTATGGGAAATATGCCAAAATGACAAACTTATTCTTCAGTTAAAAGTTATCCGACGATTGAAAAATCAGCCCTAAGTAATATAGTTTAGTTTTTTATAGCGATTTTAAAGCGCTAACTATTATTGTTTCAAAATGATCTCTCTTTTCCTGTCACTCCATCATTATTTACCGTAATAAAACCATTAGCGTATTATTAGACCGTGCCGTAACCAATAGTAGGTTTCATTCATTATATACCTAAGTTCGTTATTTTCAGAGTTCAGAACTCAGTACCTCTAGCACGAAAAACTTTCGACTGAATCGTTTGCGAATTTGAATCGCCACAGTGGCGGCGTAGCATGGGTTTTGACCATTGACCCCCCCCCCCCCCCCCAGGCACCCCCTGGTACCCCCCAGAATTTTGGGGTTACCTATCGATTCGACGATTTAAAGACAATCGTATCATGACATAAACCGCAGAATTGCCATGTAGATGCGCCAGTAAGTACTAATCTGCGCGACTTGTGTCACCCCCTGATGCTTGGCAACCCACTTACGCCGCTACTGAATCGCCATCAAAAGATTTAGTACGTAAAACAGCGCCCCTGTGAACGTATCGTAAAGTGAACTTAGTATGAAAAATAGTTGCACGAAACTTATTTTGACAATCCAAATTGTCACGTTATCGTTTAATTCGAAGGTGCATCATGCATGAGCATCGAATTTTGTCGAATACGCAGACGATTCGAAGACGAAAGTTGTTCATGCTAGAGGTGCAGTAGTGTGAATAATTAAACGAAAATTGCAGCTATTACAGTTTAGGAACAAAGTTGTTCAACTGTGTCGGCTAATAATAGGTCTCATTATTACTGGCGACGTTGCTGAATAGAACGTGTTCGCATTTTGTTTTGAACCACTTTTGTTTTGTACAAAACCATTCGCTAAAGTTAAATCCTTATGATGATTTGTAAAGAAAAATTGCTACATTAATTTGGGCAACTTTTTGATAAAAAGTTGATCTTGCAAAACTTAGAATTCTATTTTTATTCTCTTTTAAGCTGAGAAATGAGTTGTTGTTACTTACCTCTTATAATAACTTTCTTTTGTTCTTCCTTATGTTTTATATTTCCCATTCCTGACAGCATTGAATCCGGCGAATCTCTGTCAGCCCGTACCTGAGAACAAAATAACAACACTAAAAAAATTAAATAAGAGAGCATGGTTACATTAAATAGTACTCGTACTAGCATTTTATATTATACCTATTTGGTACGATATATTATACGATATTGTTATCTTTTATCAGAATGTAAAAGTCTATTAATGTTAGGCATATGTTAGGTAAGAAGACGTTTCTGGTTTGGTCATAAATATAATTTGCTTTTGTTTATCGTAGCTCAATATTATCAAAATACTCATTATTATTACTATGATATTATTATGCTGTGGTTTTAAAGCTAAAGCCGGATCCAGAAGGGTGTAACGCGTAATGTAATGTATCGTGTAATGTAATGGAAATAGTATGGGAAGCACTTTACACGTAATGCTTGTAGTGCCGTTCACACGTAGAATTCAGTAATCTTATATTATATCCGTCTAGACCCGGCTCTAGGCTTTTCATTTCGGGACTTTTAATTAGACTCTCCAAAAACGTTTTGTTAGAAACAAAAATATTTTCATTGAAAGGGCGAGTAGTTAAAAAAATATAAAAAAGTCGTAGACCAATATTGCGGAAAAAAATATAATGTCCTTTGCGCTACGAAGAAATCTACAAGGCTCTACGAAGATTCCCGCCTACGAGCTACGTCTTGCTACGGCGCATGTTGTCTACGCTTGTCTACGATACTACGACAACGCTACGATTCCCGTCTAGGCGTTTCGGTGAAATCACAAAGGGATTATGATACGTAAGAAGCTTCTAGAACGACTTTTGTGCTTTCTGAAGCGGGATCAATATTATATTTCTTACTGGTTTCTGGAGTACCTATCCAAGACTATTTTTGCACAAAAAGTAGGTATGTCCTCCTTTGAAAAATATTTTTTATTCATAGAGAGCTCTAGTAATAAAATTTTAGATTATTTTCATGGACATTTCTCAATCATGTTCATTTTTTCTCATGAACATGATTGAGAAATGTAGGTTAGGTAGGTAAGTGAATAAGTATTTATTTTGTGAGTATAAACGATATGCGTTGTAAGTTGTAACTGTAAGGATTTGTGGTTGTTATATCCCCTAAATAAGAGATCATCATACGATTTCCGGTGGGAAGGTGGGCACTTTTTATCTACGCCCAGAACACATTTATATTGCCGATAAAGTATGATATAGATTGAGCTCAGATCGAGTCATAATATCAAATAGGTTCATCCTGGAAAATTTGTAGGATTATTACCTATTACAACGTACAGGAATAACTGCATGGACTTATCCCACCACACTTTTCTACTGTTTTTTTTCTCCTGTATACCCAGGATCTACAGCTTGGCCCCCAATGAAACCGAACCAGTGAAGGTTGAGAATGGAAGAAGAATGGAACATGACTCACCAGTTCACCCAAAAAGCTGATGTACCCGATGGCCAGTTTGAGCGTGTCGACTTTGGACAGGCGCTTCTCGTATGGCAGCGTTGGGATGTGTGCGCGCAGGCCTTCGAAAGCATCGTTGATGGACTGCATACGCCGGCGCTCGCGCAAGTTGGCGGCTTGGCGCTGCTGAATTTGCTGCTGGGGGCAGCGGGAGCGACGCTTGTGCAACCGCCGACATTCTGGCCTGTGAGTTTACAAGTCTTCAATTGCCGAGAAACTGAGGGCATAGGCCCAGAACAGACGGTGAAACGCAACTGCAACGAAACTGCAACTGCTAGTTACTTTTGAGTTGCATCTAAGTTTCTGCCATAGCGTCCGTTGAGAGACCACACATGACGCGATCAGTTTGAAACTTTCAGTTTCAGTTTCATTCATCAGAATCATCAGAAAGTTGCAGTTTCGTTGCAGTTGCGTATCACCGTCTGTTCTGGGCCTTAGTGTAGTGAGTTTACATGAAACGTCTTCACTAGTGATTGCGTAAAAAAGTAACTTTAAATGTATGTCGGATTGATGCAAACTCACACTATGCCCACTGGACACAATATCGTTCGTTCGTTTCAGCCGAAAGACGTCTACTGCTGGACAGAGGCCTCCCCCAAGGATTTCCACAAAGACCGCTCCTGCGCCGCTTGCATCCAGACACCTCCCGCGACCTTCACCAGATCGTCGGTTTCAGTGCTCAGTGATGTGAATAACTTACTTAAAAAATATTTCAGTTGAAGGGTTTGAAATAGCGCATACGAAGTACGACTATAAATATTCGATGTGAAATTACAATTCCTTACAGTTCGCTGAATGAATTCTCATGCAGTTTCTATTTGTAGTAAGCACAAGGGAATTTATGCTTTATTGCCCTATCTTCAACGAAGGGTTTTTACAGTTCTATTTGTTAGACACGTTTCATAAACTACACCTCTATCATTTCAGTCAGTGTGATATGAAAATTGCAACAATTACTTCATTCAACCCCTGATAATTATTTATTTAGTGGGCATTATTGCAACCGTGAACCGTTTCATTGCCAGCACCTTGCAATATTAATAATATCGACTTTGATCACCAATAACTATTGGAATTTTAGTTAATTCGTTAATTCTGCTGATCTCACTACTTCTGTGCGTAAATCTATGTGCTGCTTTTCGCTGGTATTGTAAATATTTATTTATTTATTTACCTAATTTAGGCATTCACCGCACCCAGGTCGGACATAAAAAGAAGTACAAGCGAAATTTTTGTGTGTGTAAGTAGATGTGTCATTGACATTATGCTTAATTTTTGTGTGATCCAGTTAATTTTCGTGGTAAAACCAACATTAGAAATATGTTTTATTACAATAATTAACTATATGATGTTATATCATTTATTTCGCTTTGCTTTTCATGCATTTCAAGAAAGTAATGAATACTGGTAACTACAAGTAAGTACTATAACTCGCAATGCGCACATTTTTGTCTCGATTATTTCAGCCAATTCAGTATTTTTGTTGATTTAACAACGTATTCTTTTATTAGTTTCTACAGTGGGGATACGTTTTAATTCCTTATTGTGTTAATACATAATTTGTATTCCGTTCTATGACTAATTACATGTCATACTAAAGTTATTAAAAAGAAAATTACCTTTTTCTAGGAATTGAGTGATTTTCTTGATCGCTAGCGTACAAACTGCCGTCTGACATCGAGGAGTCGTCGTACAAAAACAGGTCTGAACTGTTGGCCGAGGATGGAGACCCATCTGAGGCCAAGGGGGCCACGGTCGCGGCCGCCTCCATCGCGGGACACCGCACTGTCCCACCACTTTCCATGTCAAACATTTTGCCACAAAAACTCCGTACTACACCCGCATTGTTTAATACCGCACTCTACCACACACTACTGGGATGCGACACACAGTGAGCATGCCACTGAAATGGTGAGTGAACAGAGAGGGCTAGGACTCCGATAGTATGGCCCCGCCCTAATGTAGCCTCCCCGCCCACCATCAACCCCGACCAAAATAAAACGACCCCTCTTTTAATCTGAATCCACCCCTGTTCGTTGACAGCTAGCGTCAGAATAACTCGATTAGGTAGGTCATGGAAAGTGGCCGCATGCCGTAGCAGAATTCTTACCGCGACATGTTTACACACAAAAATCCCCTATTAGGTAGGTAGGTAGGTAGGTAGCGCTTTCTGCTCCGATGTCAAAGTATTTTATGAATAAATAAGCTTTATGAATACTTAACTAGACAAAGAGACTGATTACGCAATATTTTTTAAAAACTCCTTAAAATCTTCACCTAAATTAAAACATTTAATTTATTACTTTTACTTACCTGAAAAAATTATTATAATGTTAGTTTCTCAGTAAGTGAATCAGTAGTATTCTTATGAGAAATAAAGTGTCTTTAACCACTACCTCGTCTGTCGGTAATTATTCATAATAACCGGCGATTATTAATAATTTTCAATTTATCACATTTACCGTAAAAAATATTATTATTTTCATATCCTCATGTTTTTGAGGGATCAACAATAAATAATCATACTCGATGAAGTATCTACGGTTGGTGCGGGGATAGATAAGTATGTGTAGGTATACTTACCTAAGTAAGTAAGTCTTATTATGTACTATCTATCTACTAAAAAAAACTTAGGCTAACTACAGACAACTTCTGACAACATTTGAGTGTTTTATTATTTCAAGTGAATTTGTGTACTTGTCGCAGATCAGTTAAACCGCCGTATTACAAAACGGCTAGCCCAATGATATTACAGTTATACAGGGTGTTTGGCGCATCGTGTGCCAAAATGATTTGGCGGATAGAATGGGTCATTTCCTATATTTTCAGCCCCCATAACACGTTCCATGCCAGGCGGCTACTTTTAAATTAATTTTTTTAGTAATTTCACCAAAATACCCAAATCGCATCATTTAATTTCGATTAAAAAGAAACTGCTAGGCGCAGCCCTAAAGTAAATATTTTGTTTTGACGTGCATTAATGTAGGGTTGCATCAAATCTAAATTTACTGGCAAATATCATCTAGTTTTTTTAAAATTCAGCTTTGAAGTTTTCCGAAAAGTTAAAAATGGACTGAACATTTAAGTTTACATGGGTATAATTTTCTTTTTTAAAAGAGATAGCGATCTTCGGATTTTATCAAAACTTCTCTAGTCTATCCTCATTCAAACGGTATACTAATCTTGTTTAAATAATAACAACAACTTCACAAATTACTTAAATTAGTGCATTGACTCTACTCGGACTGATTTGCGAAATTTGTGTTTATAGCCCCTTTATGTGTGAATAGCACGTTTAACACCTACAGGTAAAAATTATTTATCTTATGCAATGTAAAAACCTTTTCCCAATCGTTTTTCAATGTGGATTTCTTGAATTTAAAGACGAAAATAATTATTTTGATCGTTTATTAATTATTACAAATTTTGTTCAAAATGGCCTCGGCAACGTATACACTCACGACATCTTCTTCTAATTTTCTCTTTTTATTACTACAAAGGCGTTTTCTACTCGTGGATTGGAAGAGATGGCCCTATACAGTGGCCTACACGTTCCCCAGACCTAACTCCGTTCGATTTTTACGTCTGGGGACAAGCTAAAGAACTGGTGTACGTAACGGATTCAAACAATAGAAAAACTACAACGAATAGAAAACGCCTTATTAGTAATAAAAAGAGAAATGTGGCTGCATACGACAACAGTCGAAATTAGAAGAAGATGTCTTGAGTGTATACGTTGCCGAGGCGGACATTTTGAACAAAATTTGTAATAATTAATAAACGATCAAAATAATTATTTTCGACTTTAATTTCAAGAAATCCACATTGAAAAACGATAGGGAAAAGGTTTTTACATTGCATAAGATAAATAATTTTTACCTGTTAGGTGTTCTACGTGCTATTCACACAAAAAGGAGCTATAAACACAAATTTCGCAAATCAGTCCGTGTAGAGTCAATGCACTAATTTAAGGAATTTGTGAAGTTGTTGTTATTATTTGAACAAGATTAGTATACCGTTTGAACGAGGATAGACTAGAGAAGTTTTGATAAAATCCGAAGATCGCTATCTCTTTAAAAAAAAAAATATACCCTTGTAAACTTAAATGTTCAGTCCATTTTTAACTTTTCGGAAAACTTCAAAGCTGAATTTTAAAAAAACTAGATGATATTTGCCAATGAATTTAGATTTGATGCAACCCTACATTAATGCACGTCAAAACAAAATATTTACTTTAGGTCTGCGCCTAGTAGTTTTTTTTGAAATCGAAATTAAATGATGCGATTTGGGTATTTTGGTGAAATTACTAAAAAAATTAATTTAAAAGTAGCCGCCTGGTATGGAACGTGTTATGGGGGCTGAAAATATAGGAAATGACCCATTCTATCCGCCAAATCATTTTGGCACACGATGCGCCAAACACCCTGTATAATATCATTGGGCTAGCCATAATATGATACGGCGGATTATTTAATCCGACTGCGACATATTATTATCCATGCCAAATTGCAAGGTAAGGATGAGCTAAGCTGTAGAAGACGGCCGAACAGATAAGGTAAAGCTATAAAAGTAGTGCCACAAGCACAAGGTAGTGCCGTGTTTTTCATGTAGGTAGTGACGTGTTCCCCGTTGGTGTTACCACTGGATTGGTCGCCAGTCGCCACTGAGGATTATTGGAATAAAATTAAATAATCCCTCTACTTAGGTGCTTAAAAGTAGGTAGATACAGGGGGCTTTTAAAGTAACTATAACTACGTTTTCATTCGGCAAGCAATGGCGTGTACTTAGTTGTAAGTACGCCCGGCCGGGAATCGAACCCGGGACCTCTCGGCATAGTAGTTTGTTCTGAACCACTACACCAAACGGCCGACATAATAAATAGTGTGAAATATAAATAGTAAATATTCTATTGGTCGTAGCCGGTGCCGGATTAACCTTTAAGCAATTATTTCATAGGGATCAAGTAGGTAAGTAATCTTCATTATCCGGTACCGTAGCGTGAGTAGGTTAGGATGGTATCCTAAACGCCTTAGTATGGATTTTTATTGCACAAATTAGTCTCGATAGGTTTTGTATTATAAGTACTCGGTGCAAATACTTACTCATGGCAGGTGGTATAATAAGGGTGACGTCACACAGGCAGCCTAGGCATACTTAACTTAGTACTGTTTAAAATAGGTACGAAAAAAATTATTGGCAAGTGTGCATCTCTGTTTATTGGCCTTTACTTATGGCCCCGCCTGCCACAAATCTTTGCGTTGAGTATAGGAATGGGTTCACCATACCATAATAAGTAGTCCAGCAGACAACGGGGTTCGAACCAGCGCGTTCCTTGGATCTTGAGTCGGTCAGTCCGATGACACACAGTAGCGACACCACAGCTACACCGAGACCGTTTTTCTATGATCTGAGGTTGAGCCAATGTCGCCTCAATATAATATTAATCTTGACATTAAGGGTAGGTAAGTATATTGTATTGTATAAGGTATTATAGGCTATTATATCTACTGTAGTTACTATTCTACTATTCTGTGGTACTAAGTAATGAAGTTAAGTAAGTACTTACAGATCATAAAAAAATACACGGAAACAGGGCCTTCCACCTTTATAATTTTAAAACTGTCCTTTTAGCCGCCTCTGTAGTCTTGCTGTAAGTAAGATCACCTGACTCAGATGTCCCGGGTTCGTATATGATTTGATAAAGTAGCTACTTAAGTAATCAAATAATAACATGAAGGGTTAGTAAATAAATTTAAACATTTGTATTATATTAAAGTATTTTTATTTATTTGCTAGTACGAATAGTAGCCTTGTATTTCCTTGACAATTTTTGCCGAGAAAGTATTAGGTAAGAAGCGTCATGTTCGGCAGTAGGTAGGTAGGTATTGTTAATTTATATTTCGCACCCTTAATAATATAGGGGCACAACTCAAAATTTTTGGTTTTTTACTTTTTGTACTAGAGAGGCACATTTTCGTCTGTTCTACAAGATGGCTTTCACATAAATCGAAAACAATGATCAGATAAAAGAGTTCTACATTTTGTGCCCCTTCCATACTTTCGTCTATCTTCCCGCTAGAAGGGCTGAATCAGAGACATGCCGATATTTGTCGAATCCGGCCCCCGCGACTGTGGTCCAATTTGGAGTTGTGCCTTTGTGTGACAAACTTAAGTAAGTGTTAGTGAGCTAAGTCTAATTAATTCCATATATTTCTAATAATATGTTACATTTTCATTTTTATTACATTGATAAAGTCCCGTTAATCATAGAAAATTATAAAAAATATAACTTTAACTTTAGTTAGGCGGACCATGAATGGGTGTTTGTAGTTAAATTTACAACTCTCCTATAAAAGTTATTTGCTTCTTGGTATTAATTTTCATACCTATTGGTTGATTAGGAGCCTATAGAATGTTTTATCGCGATGCTAAGAAATAAAGCGGTGGTTATGAAATACTTCCCGACAAATAAACTAATCTATATTATATAAAGCTCGATTACCACTCACTGACTCACTGACTCACTGATCAGGGGTATTTTTGGGGTATTTAGAGGGGAGGTGGGTAAAATTGTTAATGTTTGTTTTTTACTAGATTTTTTGACACCCAGGTTTTTTAGATTTTTTGAACCAAAAAACAAAATGGCGGTATTTTTTGAGACAACAACTTTTTTGTCTTTGGTCCTGAATTTTTTCTTTTTTGGTGGTTTGTTGGGGTTGCCAAGGTGTGCTAAAAAATGTGAGAAAAAAATGGAAAAACAAAATGGCCGCGCCGCCATCTTGGATTGAAAACGCGATTTCGAGGTGTTTTAAGGGAGGTGTCACTCCGAGATGCGCAATTGTTTTTGAAAATTTCTTTTGGGTATTTGTGACATGTATAGTCTTCTTAAGAGCCACATTTACAGATTATCAAAAAACAAGATGGCGGCCGAGCCGTCGGCCATTTTGTTGCGAGCATAAAAATTCCCAAACTTTGGTAGCAATTTCCCGGCAGATGGCGACACCGGAGTAGGGTACAATGTTCCGGGCGATTGTTTGTCTGTTATTCGAGTGTTGCCATGAATCGGTAAAAACTACCATTTTGGTAGAAAATTTTCCACCACGGCCCCGGATAGTAGAAAATGGAAATTTCCAAAAATTCCAAAAACTTGGTATGCAGTTTGGTGACGTTTGGGGACCCGAATGACATTTTACCATTTTTATCAAAAAAGTCTGGCAACACTGAAAGTTATGGGGAAAAGATTTTTTTGCGACATGGGTGACTTTAAAGTTAGTGACAGACAGAAAGAATTGTGGCAGAAAAAAAATAAAAATGACGTTTGGTCGGATATACGACCCAGATTATGGGAAAAATCCGAAATGTCAGAAAATCAAGATGGCGGCGGCGTGGGCGGCCATTTTGTAAAAAGTTGAAAATTTCCAAATTTTGGAATTCATTTTTCGAGTAGTTGGCAACACTTTAGAAAGTCGAGTTGTACGAGGCGGTTGTGTGTCCTGTCAAGAGGTTTCGCTTGGGTAAAGAAATTTCTCCAGTGTTGCCACACTTTGGGAGATTTGGTCCAAAAATGTCGAAAGTAGAAATAACGACTTCCGGTCAAAAATTTAGATGACGCCTCCTGCAAAAGGGTCGTGCAAATGACATTTGACCATTTTCATCTCGATCACCTGGCAACACTGGGAGTTACGGGGAAAAGTATTTTTTTCGACATGGGTGTCTTTAAAGTTAAGGACGGACAGAAGGAGATATGGCAGAAAAAATCCAAAAATGGGGTTTGGTCTGTTATACGACCCAGACTATGGGAAAAATCCGAAATGTCAGAAAATCAAGATGGCGACCGAGTGAGCGGCCATTTTGTAAAAAGTTTAAGTTTTCTGATTTTTCAAATGCATTTTTCGGGCAGTTGGCAACATTTGGGAAAGTCGAGTTGTATGGGGCGATTACGTAGTTTGTCAAGGAGTGTCGTTTGGGAAAACAAAAATTTCCAGTGTTGCCATACTTTGGAAGATTTGGTCAAAAAATGTAAAAAATGGAAATAACGACTTCCGGTCAGAAATTTGGATGACGCCTCCTGCAAATAGGTCAAACTAATGACATTTGACCATTTTTAGCTCGATGACCTGGCAACACTGGGAGTTACGGAAACTCAAAATTTTGGGACATGTGTGGTTTTAAGGAATTGTTTTACGGGATTGGGTTAAGTTAGAAAAAAAGTAAAAATGGGGTTCGGCGCGGAAAATGGGCCAGATTTAGGCAAAAATGCAAAATTTTTGAAATCCAAGATGGCCGCCAAGCGTTCACCCGTTTTCCTAAAGGAACTAAATTCTCCATACAAATTGTATGCAAGGGGGCTTAGCTAACGTAGAAAAAGGCGAGGCCGAAGGCCGAGCGATAGTTTAAAGCCTGTGAGTCGCCATAGATTTATTTTTAATGCGTCAAAAAAGGACTAGAGCCCAGTGACAGATACAAAGGCGAGGCCGAAGGCCGAGCGATGGTTCTAATCCCCACAGTCGCCATAGATTCACTTGTGTTGCGTCAAAAAAGCAAAAGAGCCTTGCGACAAACGAGAAGCCCCCCTGTAATTTTTGCGAGGCCGAAGGCCGAGCTCCGAATGCGAGGCCGCAGGCCGAGCGCCGCGTAGGGCGAAGCCCGGAGCGGCCAGCATCGCAGATCTAGCTTTTGTAGCCCGCGTAGCGGGCGACCAAAGCTAGTCTATCTATATTATATAAAGCTCGATTACCACTGACTCACTGACTGACTGATCAGGGGTATTTTTGCGGTGTTTAAAGGGGTGAGGGGTAAAATTGTTGGTGTTTGTTTTTTACTAGATTTTTTGACACCCAGGTTTTTTTAATTTTTTGAACCAAAAAACAAAATGGCGGCATTTTTTGAGACATCAACTTTTTTGTTTTTCATCCTGAATTTTTTCTTTTTTGGTGGTTTGTTAGGGTTGCCAAGGTATGTTCAAAAATGTGGGAAAAAAACCGAAAAACAAAATGGCCGCGTCGCCATCTTGGATTGAAAATGCGATTTCGGGGTGTTTTTAGGGAGGTGTCACTCCGAGATGCGCAATTGTTTTTGAAAATTTCTTTTGAGTTTTTGTGACTTTTATAGTCTGCTTCAAGGCCACATTTACAGATTATCAAAAAACAAAATGGCGGCTGAGCCGTCGGCCATTTTGTTGCGAGCATAAAAATTCCCAAAGTTTGACAGCTATTTTCCGGTAGATGGCGACACCGGAGTGGGGTACAATGTTCCGGGCGATTGTTGGTCTGTTATTCGAGTGTTGCCATGAATCGGAAAAAACTACCATTTTGGTAGAAAATTTTCCACCACGGCCCCGGATAATAGAAAATGTAAATTTCCAAAAATTCCATAAACTTGGAATGCAGTCTGGTGACATTTGGGGACCCGAATGACATTTCACCATTTTTATGGAAAAAGTCTGGCAACACTGAAAGTTATGGGGAAAAGTTTTTTTTGCGACATGGGTGTCTTTAAAGTTAGTGACAGACAGAAGGAGTCATGGCAGAAAAAAACTAAAAATGAGGTTTGGTCAGATATACGACCCAGATAATGGGAAAAATCCGAAATGTCAAAAAATCAAGATGGCGGTTGAGCAGGCGGCCATTTTGTAAAAAGTTGAAAATTTCGAAATTTTCGAATCCATTTTTCGAGAACTTGGCAACATTTTTGAAAGTCGAGTTGTATGAGGCGGTTGTGTGTCCTGTCGAGAGGTTTCGCTTGGGTGAAGAAATTTATCCAGTGTTGCCATACCTTAGGAGATTTGGTCCAAAAATGTCGAAAGTAGAAATAACGACTTCCGGTCAAAAATTTGGACGACGCCTCCTGCAAAGGGGTCGTGCAAATGACATTTGACCATTTTCATCTCGATCACCTGGCAACACTGGGAGCTACGCGGAAAAGTATTTTTTTCGACATGGGTGTCTTTAAAGTTAAGGACGGACAGAAGGAGATATGGCAGGGATAATCTGAAAATGGGGTTTGGTTGGTTATACGACCCAGACTATGGGAAAAATCCGAAATTATGGAAAATCAAGATGGCGGCTGAGTTGTCGGCCATTTTGTAAAAAGTTTCAGATTTTCGATTTTTCAAATGCATTTTTCGGGCAGATGGCAACATTTGGGAAAGTCGAGTTGTATGGGGCGATTACGTAGTTTGTCAAGGAGTATCGTTTGGGAAAACAAAAATTTCCAGTGTTGCCATACTTTGGAAGATTTAGTCAAAAAATGTAAAAAATGGAAATAACTACTTCCGGTCAGAAATTTGGATGACGCCTCCTGCACATAGGTCCAACTAATGACATTTGACCATTTTCATCTCGATCACCTGGCAACACTGAGAGTTACAGGAACTCAAATTTCAGGACATGGGTGGTTTGAAGGAAATGTAGAAACAAATGAATTCGGGATTGGGTGAAGTTAGAAAAAAAGTAAAAATGGGGTTCGGCGCGGAAAATGGTCCAGATTAAGGCAAAAATGCAAAATTTTGGAAATCCAAGATGGCCGCCAAGCGTTCACCCGTTTTCCTAAAGGGACTAAATTCTCCATACAAATTGTATGCAGGGGGGCTTAGCTAACGTAGAAAAAGGCGAGGCCGAAGCCTGTGAGTCGCCATAGATTTATTTTTAATGCGTCAAAAAAGGACTAGAGCCCAGTGACAGACAGAAAGGCGAGGCCGAAGGCCGAGCGATGGTTCAAATCCCGAGAGTTACCACAGTTAAACTTGTGTTGCGTCAAAAAAGCAAAAGAGCACAGTGACAGACAATAAACACCCCCTGTAATTTTTGCGAGGCCGAAGGCCGAGCTCCGAATGCGAGGCCGCAGGCCGAGCGCCGCGTAGGGCGAAGCCCGGAGCGGCCAGCATCGCAGATCTAGCTTTTGTAGCCCGCGTAGCGGGCGACCAAAGCTAGTCTATATTATATAAAGCTCGATTACCACTCACTCACTCACTGACTCACTGATCAGGGGTATTTTTAGGGTATTTAGAGGGGAGAGGGGTAAAATTGTTAGTGTTTGTTTTAAACTAGATTTTTTGACTGACAGCTTTACTACATTTTTTGAACCAAAAAACAAAATGGCGGCACTTTTTGAAACACAAACTTTTTTGTTTTCGGTCCTGAATTTTTTCCTTTTTGCGAGTTTATTTTGGTTGCCAAGATGTGTTAAAAAATGTGAGAAAAAAATGGAAAAACAAAATGGCCGCGCCGCCATCTTGGATTGAAAATGCGATTTCGAGGTGTTTTTAGGGAGGTGTTACTCCGAGATGCGCAATTGTTTTTGAAAATTTCTTTTGAGTTTTTGTGACATGTATAGTCTTCTTAAGAGCCCCATTCACAGATTATCGAAAAACAAGATGGCGGCTGAGCCGTCGGCCATTTTGTTGCGATCAAAAAATTCCCAAACTTTGGTAGCAATTTTCCGGCAGATGGCGACACCGGAGTGGGGTACAATGTTCCGGGCGATTGTTGGTCTGTTATTCGAGTGTTGCCATGAATCGGAAAAAACTACTATTTTGGAAGAAAATTTTCCACCACGGCCCCGGATAGTAGAAAATGGAAATTTCCAGAAATTCCAAAAACTTGGTATGCAGTCTGGTGACGTTTGGGGACCCGAATGACATTTCACCATTTTTATGAAAAAAGTCTGGCAACACTGAAAGTTATGGGGAAAAGTTTTTTTTGCGACATGGGTGTCTTTAAAGTTAGTGACGGACAGAAAGAAGTATGGCAGAAAAAAAATAAAAATGACGTTTGGTTGGATATACGACCCAGATTATGGGAAAAATCCGAAATGTCAAAAAATCAAGATGGCGGCGGCGTGGGCGGCCATTTTGTAAAAAGTTGAAAATTTCGAAATTTTGGAATCCATTTTTCGAGAACTTGGCAACATTTTTGAAAGTCGAGTTGTATAAGGCGGTTGTGTGTCCTGTCAAGAGGTTTCGCTTGGGTTACGAAATTTCTCCAGTGTTGCCATACTTTAGGAGATTTGGTCCAAAAATGTCGAAAGTAGAAATAACGACTTCCGGTCAAAAATTTGGATGACGCCTCCTGCAAAGGGGTCGTGCCAATGACATTTGACCATTTTCATCTCGATCACCTGGCAACACTGGGAGCTACGTGGAAAAGTATTTTTTTCGACATGGGTGTCTTTAAAGTTAAGGACGGACAGAAGGAGATATGGGAGGAAAAGTCTAAAAATGGGGTTTGGTCGGTTATACGATCCAGACTATGGGAAAAATCCGAAATGTCAGAAAATCAAGATGGCGGCTGAGCTGGCGGCCATTTTGTAAAAAGTTTCAGATTTCTGATTTTTCAAATGCATTTTTCGGGCAGTTGGCAACATTTGGGAAAGTAGAGTTGTATGGGGCGATTACGTAGTTTGTCAAGGAGTATCGTTTGGAAAAACAATGATTCCCAGTGTTGCCATACTTTGAGAGATTTGGTCAAAAAATGTAAAAAATGGAACTAACGACTTCTGGTCAAAAATTTGGATGACTCCTTCTGCTAAGGGGTCGTGCAAATGATATTTGACCATTTTCATCTCGATGACCTGGCAACACTGGGAGCCACGGAGAAAAATATTTTTTGCGACATGGGTGTCTTTAAAGTTAAGGACGGACAGAAGGAGTTATGGCAGAAAAAATGTGAAAATGGGGTTTAGTCGGTTATACGACCCAGATTATGGGAAAAATCCGAAATGGAAGAAAATCATGATGGCGGCTGAGCGGGCGGCCATTTTGTAAAAAGTTTCAGTTTTTCGATTTTTCTAATGCATTTTTCGGGTAGTTGGCTTCATCTGGGAAAGTCGAGTTGTATGAGGCGTATGTGTGTTTTGTCAAGAGGTGTTGCTTGGGCAAACAAGTTTCACCAGTGTCGCCATATTTTTGGTAATTTGGTCAAAAAAATAAAAAAAATTAATTAATGAGTTCCGGTCAAAAATTTGGATGTGAACTCGTGCAAAGTAATCCTAAAAACATTATTTGACCATTTTCTTCTCGATCATCTGGCAACACTGGAAGCTATGAGAAAAAGTATATTTTGCGACATGGGTATCTTTATAGTTAAGGAACGGACAGATGGAGATATGGCAGAAAAAATCTAAAAATGGTGTTTGGTTGGTTATATGACCCTAATTATTGGAAAAATAAAAAATCATGGAAAAATCAAGATGGCGGCGGAGCAAGCGGCCGATTGGTAAAAAGTTTCATTTTTCTGATTTTTAAAATGCATTATTAGGGTAGATGGCAATATTCGCGAAAGTTGGGTTGTATGAGGCGTTCATGTGTCTTGTCATGAGGTATCGCTTGGGTAAAGAAATTTCTGCAATGTTGCCATATTGTTGGAGATTTGGTCCTTATATGAAAGAAATGGAAATAATGACTTCCGGTGATTGTTTTTTTTTATTGAAACGTGTGGAAATTAGTGAAACTAATGACATTTGACAATTTTTATCTCGATGACCTGGCAACACTAATCAACACTTGGAGTTACGGGATTACACAATTTTTGGACATGGGGTTTTTAAGGCATTGCCGTTCGGAACTCGGTAAACTTAGAGAAAAAGTAAAAATGGGGTTCGGTGCGGAAAGTAGTCCAGATCAAAGAAAAAATACAAAATTTTGAAAATCCAAGATGGCCGCCAAGCTGTCAATCGCTTTCGTAACCGAACTAAATTCTCGATACAAATTGTATACAGGAGCTTACTAAGGCGAGACCCAAGGCCGAACGATAGTTCAAAGAACGAAAATCGCCACACTGGCCACGGAATATGCTGAGTGGAGTCACAGAATAAGTAATAGTAGTGGAGTCCATTGCGATGGACACCGCTGTGCGACAGGGTGGCACTGCTCAGTTTACTTTCACTTTCATTGTATGCTTTATGTCACCTATGTCTTAATTACTTTTTTTTTTCTATTATTTACATCTTTTGTCTTCTGTGATGTCCATGGCAATAAATGTTTCTTTCTTTCCATAAATTTAATTTTAATATTTAAGACAGGACTGCAGCCCAGTGTTATAAGAATATTATTACTTACGCATATAGCAGCTATTTCCACAAAGTTTGATTGCTATCTAAAAAGAAATATCAGTTAGGAGAAAAATTTCGAATGGAAAATGTCCACAGGAAATTAAATCGATTTCTTAAAAAAATTTAGTATTGTTAGTTAGGAGGTATTGCCACTTTACCATTGGTATGTATTCTAATCATGCCGACAAAGTAATAAAACAAAATTTAAAAAAATATTTTTTAGGGTAGCTTCCTTATATAAAGTGGGGATTTTTTTTTCATCTTCTACCCCATCTGTCAAGGTCACCCAAAGAGCGATGGAGCGTGCTATGCTCGGAGTTTCCCTGCGTGATCGAATCAGAAATGAGGAGATCCGTAGGAGAACCAGAGTGACTGACATAGCCCGCAGAATCGCTAAAATCAAGTGGCAGTGAGCGGGGCACATAGCTCGAAGAGCTGATGGCCGCTGGGGTAGGAAAGTTCTTGAGTGGCGACCACGAGCTGGAAGACGTAGCGTGGGCAGGCCTCCCACTAGGTGGACCGACGATCTGGTGAAGGTCGCGGGAAGTACCTGGATGCAAGCGGCGCAGGACCGGTCTTTGTGGAAATCCTTGGGGGAGGCCTTTGTCCAGCAGTGGACGTCTTTCGGCTGAAACGACGAACGACGACCCCATCTGTGGGGTATCGTTGGATAGGTCTTTTATAATGGCTTAGGGGTTTCTAAGACTATTTTTTTATTTAAACGGATCCCGTTTGCAAAATATTAAAGTAGCACTTTTTGTTCGAGTAACTTAGGGCGACCCCCATTAAAAGTGTTAAGATGAAGTACTAATTGCTTGCTTCAGAAATATATTGCGGTAACGACGGGCAACTACGGAACCTGGTTAACTGGTTTATATCTATAGATTAGAGGGCAGTGCGTTTAATTAGGTACACTAAGGGTAGTTTCACAGGACGGCTCCGGAGGTACCAGTGGCGAGTGGTGGAGGCTGTCTAGGCATAGTGACTGCGACATTGGGTAGCATGGTCATTTGCCAACCGGATGACACTAGCATTGACGGGCTACGGGTCATAATACCGCTCCAGAAAGCCCACTTAGGTAGGTAACGACCATTTTCTGCCGGCTGTAGTCTTCCACATGACCAATCGACTTCTTCATCCCTTGCCCTTTACACTGAAAGCCGAAGGCGTAATGACGTTTTCCTTGTGTGAGACCGAATAGGGACCGCTGACGAATGTTTGAGGCACACGCCAATACTCCTGGTAATGTTTCGCGTTCTCAACTCATATGGTCCTACCCATCTGGCAGGGTGATAAGCCCCACCACATGGGAGCAGCCCTTGTGGGTAGTTATATTCTACACATTTTTATAGATTTTAATTCTTATTATTTCTCAAGCAAGAATCAGTAACTTGTACATACATAGGTTTTATAGGTACTTGTGCGAGGCAACGAGCGCGCATTATGAAATAAAAACTACTTAGCGGCCTCCCGCGACTTCGTACGCGTGGATCTCGTTTTACCCCCTTTACCGAAATTTCTTTCAGCCATCTCACTAACTTTTGTGTGTTATAAATTGTAGTTATTAATTAAATAAATAAATATTATTGGATATACAGGGTGGAATTTTGTAATGCCACCTAGAGGGAAAGTTTTTTTTTATGCTAGACAAGGCAGGTATTTGACCGCAATCGCACCTGGTGTTAAGTGAGATGCAGTCTAGGATGGTATATATCAGTAAGTACTCATAATACTGTAGATAGAAAATTTTACTGAAAGAAAACATTTCTTTGTTTTTGAAAAGAAAGAGAACTGCATTGAAAGATTTTCGAAAATTGTCCACCATACCATACAATGTATTTCGTACATAAATAAAATAATTTAAGATTTCATGGTTTTCATTTCATTTGATTTATCAAGTTTGTTAAAGAGATTTCATCCTTATACTTAACCCTAACAGTTGATGCAATAAAAATACAGGTTGTAATTTTTAATAGATTTCAGTTGGTTTGATTCTGGGTGTGGCAAGAAAATGTTTGTAAATCTTTGAATGTAGTTCTATTTCTTTTCAAAAATAAAGGAATGTTTTCTTTGAGAAAAAAGTTCTATCTACAATATTAAAAGTACTTTCCCTCCAGGTGGCATTATAAAATTCCACCCTGTATTGCGCCATCCAGTCCCAAAATAATTTTTAAAAATATAAAGAACAGGACTTACTAAAGTACTTACTCGTATTATTATGACATTTGTTGAAACTAAATGTGGTAAGTATTGCCTACTTACTGCTAAATTAAGTTAGTGTTATAGTACTTCATTACACAAAGAAAACTAATAATTTCTAAGAAAAAATCTGGATATGAAAAACCTACACACAGCAAAATTCGAACAGTAAGAAGGATAAAAGTATTTACTTAATAACTTATTTGATGCATTTAGCTGCATACCATGCCTGTAAAAGTAAGATTTTATGCACAAGAGTCAAACAAACAAGTTTAAGCTTGTAAAGAACTAAGGATAAAAGTATTTACTTAATAACTTATTTGATGCATTTAGCTGCATACCATGCCTGTAAAAGTAAGATTTTATGCACAAGAGCCAAACAAACAAGTTTAAGTTTGTAAAGAACTTCCAAACCTATTATTATGTAGAATAAGTTCTTAAAAGTGACATAGTATTTAAGAGTTTTCATCTATTTTTATTTATGAAAATAGCCTTGTCTCCGTCTGTATCATTACCATCAGAATATTACTATTATCTTGAACTCCATTAACATTGATGATTGATTGATACTTTATTATAGTAGGTATATTTAGGTACTTAGTTCAGTTGATAACATTCCTATATCATTTTTATCTCAACTTATTAGATATTTAATATTAATTAAAACCCAATGAATTTTAAAACACTCATTTATTAAGAAGGCTTATTTAAAGATAATAATCAATTTATATTCAATTAAATATTTTGGAATTATGAACAGTTTACTTTGGTTTGTTAAGATTTTATTAATTTTCATTAAATATTGGTTTTCCGGGACAAGTTGTACATCATTATTGATCACTTTAACATCTGAAAAGTAAAATATATAACTTTAATTAAATTGATAGATATTGTGCTTACATTTTGTTGTAAACATTAAGGCTCAGTTGCATTACCTAACTTTGACCGTAACTTTAACGATAACTGGTGTTTTCTGAATGAAGTTTGATAGATTTTTGATGTTTGTTAAAGTAAGATGGTGCAACCCAGCTTTATAGTTAAACAATTTCATCAAAACTGTACAATACTTTTAGAGTGCAAGAGTAAAAAACATTCATCCTCAAAAACTTTGACCTCTTAAATATTATTGAATAATTAATAGTGCCATCAATTATCAAACGTTTCATAGTTATCATCAAGCATTACCTTACGCTGCAATCACCATTCTCTTTATTTTACACAGGCAAAATATGCATAGAGTTAACGTAACAGTATCACATTGAAAACTCAGATATTGTTGCAATATTGTACAAGGCTTCTGTTACTATTATTTTTAAGATCACTTGTTTCAGCTATAAATTATTTCTTTGAGATATGTATGTAAGTAACTACAATCTTATTAATTTCATTCGAACAAAACAACACCAACCAAATCAAAACAAACTTTTGTTTGACAGTTTGTCAAGAGGGGGGGTGTAGGGACCATAGATTAGAGAGTGATAGGATGTTTCGTTCGGAAATTTAATCAAAAGATTTTGAAACGTCAAAGGACAAAAATGTGAATTTTAACCCGTGTAGCGCCCTTCTGTCAAATTTTGTTTTGTACGACTGAAAAATTAAGGTCCCTCGAAAGTAGGTAAAAGTGGAGCAGGCATAATTTACTTTTATCTTTATGAGATAAAAATAATAATTTTTTAGCGTTGTGAATGTCATCATCATGTTTTTAAAAAAAAACTTCTATTATGGATCGATCGAAAAGCGAAATTTTGGACAGTGTTTTTTTTTCACAACTTCTATTTTTTAAATTCATATTGATAGGTTACGTCACACTATGGATCGAAATTGCGATTTATGGATATAGCGATATTTTTCATAATTTCTATTTGAAAAAAATACCTGTCGATACGTTACGTTATTCTGATGAATATAAATGTCGTTAGATTTTCCCTAAAACCAATAGTTTGGTTGGAAAAAAATATTTTCCATTTTCGTTGTATGGAATGAAATGGCTTGTTGACTATAATCCTACACTATCAGCGCGCGCCTAAAGTTGCCCGTTCACAAGTTATGTGGTTCTGAAAAATGAAAAAAAAGTTAGTAAAAGTGACTTTTTTTGGAATATCTTTAAAGATTCAACGAAAATATAAAGATTCCATACGTTAACAATTTAAATTAACCTTAAATTATTGACAAATATTTAACTCATATTTTGGAACCTTGTAACTTCTGAACGGGCAACTTTGGGCGTGCGCTGATAGTTTAGGATTATAGTCAACAAGCCATAGGCTTAGTCGAAATCGACCACTTTAAGTTTTATTCCATACAACGAAAACGGAAAATATTTTTTTCCAGCCAAACTATTAATTTTAGAGAAAAACTTTTAACGACATTTCGTCAGTTGCAGGTTCACTTGGGGTAACTGACAAAATACGGTTTTTGAGTTAAATATACAGTTTTTCTTAGTGTTTTCTGCTCTTTCGAATGGTATACGTGAAAAAATTCTAGCTTTAAAAAAATACAATTACACGGACATTTTCAGGTGTACTTTTCATATTTCCTTCACAATTTTGGTGTAACTGACATTGTTATAATTTTACCAGGTTGAATTGATGTATCTGTAATAATGTAAAAATTTTGCTACAAAACATTGCAATTACACTGATTTGCTAAGGTTTATAACATGAAATAAAATAGGAATTTAGAAAGTTTTAAGGCATATTCATCATCATCATCAACAGCCCTTTACAGTCCACTGCTGGACTTTAAGCCTCCTCCACTATAGTGGAGGGTTTTGCCATAATCTCCACGCTTGGCAGGCGGGTTGAAGATCGCAGTTTAAAAGATTGATGTTTTTCAGAGAGCGCTGCTGCCCATTCTCTGTTTGATGTGTAGTCCCTAAGTCGCCTCTTACGACACCCGCGGGAAGAGTAGGGGTTGGTGACAAATGTATTCTACTCTGCCGTCACCACACGGCTTAAGGCATATTACATTATTATTATACCAGCAGTATCAGTTAAAGAAGTTAAAGTTAGCTCAACAAAAAAAATATTGAAATTGAGCAAACTATCCAGCCAACTAGGCGTCACGGCGCGTTGTTAACATTAACCTGTTGTTACTCTGTTACTTTTACTGTTGTAGTACTCATGACCTTAATTCAACATTGCTATAAAGAGGTGGGAAATTAAATCCATTTTGTTTTCAGTTTAAGTTGCCCCGTAGAGCTAAATACGGTAATGGTAAGTCAAAGCTTAAAAAAATAATCAAATTACTTAGTTTCACAGTAATACTTTAGTTATTTAAATATTTCTGTCTTAAAAAAATTAAATACACATATTTTCTTGATTTCCGTGGCTTTTTTAACATTTTTTAATGAATAAAATAAAAGTTACTTCTAATAAAATTAAAAAAAAATATAAAGAAAACGATAAAATGTTATTTTTTTATGACTTCTCTTATTTTTTAATACTTTTACATAAATTATACAGCAACTAAGCAAACAAAACCCAGCAAATATATCAAATTATTTTAAATTTGGCAGTACTTACACCAATTTGACCTATGTTTTTTCCAAAAGTTTGGTATAAAATTAGTGTAACTGTCAAAAGTACAAAAATACATTGGTGTAACTGCAATTTATTTCCTTAACTAAGACATATTAGATAATTCTTTTTATTTAATCTAAAACCGCGTAGAATTCTAAGCATTTCTGTAAAATCAGATCTAAAACAGGTTAAATAGGAAAAAAGTTATGTCTGATTTAAGACGAAAAACTTTAAACGGCTCTACTGAAAAACTGTACTTTGTCAGTTACCCCAAGTGAACCTGCAACTGACGTCTATTCATCAGAATAACGTAAGTTACGTTCGATAAGTATTTTTTTCAAATAGAAATTGTGAAAGAAAAAAATCAATATGTCCATAAATCGCTATTTCGATCCATAGTACTTCCATAGTCCATCCATAGTAGATCCATAGTCTTACTGATTAATTAATGTCATTATCCCCTCAAGGATCAATAAGACCGGCGGCGGCTGCGCTGTTCATTACTTACAGTCATATAGATGAACTAATTTAAACTGAACAGTGTCACCAAACACATTGACAGGGGGGCGCCACCATCATTTCAACTATATAGTTTCCAACGTGGCAAAAATCGGAACCAGCGATTCGGTATTGACGGTGGTGGCGCCCCCCTGTCACTGTCACGGGTGGGACAGTTCGTTTTAATTTATGTATATTATGTTACTTACCAGTTATTAATAATAATTACCGACAGTCGAGGTAAAAGTAAGAAAGTAATCACATTAATTTATCACTTACAAATATCTTAAAAGAGAACACCGGTTCGTGTACAGCGTGTACAGCAACACATTTTGAACGTTTTGATATCTTAATATAAATTAGTATAATGAGATTGGAATGTTTAAAATTTAATAAATAGGTTTAGATGCGGCGGGGGTGGACCTTGGGCCAACCCTAAGCAGTTTATTTAATTTTATACTTACGTGAATGATTTCTTTAATCACATTTACCAAATTATTCATAATAACCGATTGTTATTAATAATTATTTTTCTATCATAATTCATCATAATCAAATCAGATTAAATAAAATCTGAGTTGCGTTCTATATCCTTTAGAGCGCCATGGTCTTTTTTAAAATACAAAACGTTTAACATTTCCGTGCAATATTTCTTTGATAAAAATACTTATGGAAATGCTTTAGTTATTTTATGCGTACTTTTGCGATTGCCTAAAACCCTAAATCTTTATTTTCAAAACAGAAATATATTTTTTTACTGTTCCAGGCGAAATAGGTTGGTGACCAATAGGTTAAACACCACCAAACAAAAGTTGTCTATGGTCATAAGTTTTGTGGCCAAAAAAAGTTTGCCCCTTTCCTTGAGTGAGACATTTCGCGCTCATTCACTTCCGCCTCCCTCTCGGTCGCAACTGTTTTGCATCTTGTTTCATCGCGGTAAGTTATGTGTAAATATTATTAAAATTATTATCCATAGGTTTGTCAAATAATAAAATACTATTGTACAAATCAATTTTGATGATATATCAACTTAATTGTTTCTTTTCATCGTTCCGTTAGTGTAGGCATCATTTTTGTTGAAGGGGACGCCATTGTAAAACAAATGAAATAATGTTAAACAAACAACTTTTTATGGTTTAAAACTTTTTAAAGTGTAATGATCGAAGTTTTAAGTGTATTTTAGGTTCTTCAGTGCCATAGTTTGTGGTTCTTTAGTTCATTAAATGTGTATAATTGCAGTTTCACGATGCCCCGCTTCAACTACGATTCCACCACGGCCGTCTGCATCGCCACGGGTAAGTCTTATAAAGTCTTATTTGTTTTTCTTTCCATTATTTTCTGTGTTTAGGTCCTTTGGTTCGTTAAAAATATACTATGTTTGGCTTTGATGAATAGTTATGGACCGCCATTTTTCTTCTTGTATAATTGACATGGCAATGGTGTTGTAGGTAGTTCACTTAGATTAATAAAACCTAGATGGATAGTCTTCATACAAACGCTTCGTCAAGAGTGAGGCAAAAATCTTATGTCATTAGTGTCAATTTTGTTGGGGAGTGTAGACAGTGAAGGCGATTTTCCCGAAAGTAGGGAAATTTTTAATACGTTTTTAATTATTTTATAATTAACATAAACAAAACGCATCATGTACTTACTTATTTATTGAATTCAAAGTACCTACCTAATAACAATAAGATAAATCGACTTAAGTCTCGATTTCATAAAAAAAGAAGTGTAATTGTACGGCGAACAATTGGGAAATAAATTTTCTTGTTACTGGTATCATTCCCGTATTTAATTTTTGAAAGCCAAATTCAAGCAAAATACGCGTCGAATTGTAGTACTTACTTATGAAATGTAACACTGGTCACTTTCTTTCGTTTTTCTGATGTATTTTAGACACCCTTTCACAGCACAAACCGTTTTAATTAATTAAAATTCGTCGGACGTGTTTACCAATTTTTCACTTTGACAGTTCATGTGACGTTTACGGGTGAGCCGTGCCGGCTCCCTAAAAACTGCCTCACCTTTCGTGCACTGACTATCTATCTAGGTTTTATTAATCTAAGGTAGTTCATAACTGCATAAGATCTAGCTTTTTCAAGTCAATAACTTTATACATTTTCTAAATATGGTTGACAAGAGCGTAGCCCCTTATTCTATTTGCCAAGTTATTTAAATTACCTACACCTACCTACAATCATGGACCTATAAAAAAGGTCCATGCCTAACAGTAAATAGTTAATAACACGTAAGAAATCTTTATATTTTGAAACATGTCAATTCCACACAAGGTACTTGTATTAATAATGTCCTAACAGGCAAGTTATCATTTCATTGTTGATGAACATACATTAACATTATCTATCAATATATGTTATTTAGATCTTCTTACTCTGAGATGGTTTTCATATGAATAGTTATGTAAAATAATTTTACATGTAGGATTATTTACTGTTGAAATTGGTGTTACATTAGGTATTTAAAATACACAAGTAAGCATAACTTTAGTTCTTATTATACCTAAACAAAGCATTTATTGAATCACATCTAATTTAATTAATGTTTCAGTGTAGTTAAAATAATTGATTTGCTCTGAAATCAAATCAATAATAAGAACTTGATTGAATCCTTCTCAAATATTGGTAGGTAATATCAATGCAGTTTAAATATTATTTGAAAACCTTCAGATTTGCAATAGGATTATTTGCATTTGATACTACTTATTACAGTTGCCGCGAATACTCGCTATTATTCGGTATTCGGCATTACTCGACATTTTTTTGATATTCGTCGAATACCGAATAATAGCTAGTATTATTCGGCATTCGGCGAATAGTCGTCTAAAATAAACTTTTAGTGAGCAAAAAAACTAATGAGTTAAAAATAATCATATTTTTATTATTTTCCCTAACAAAACAATACACAATATCAATTATTATTTATAATATGTACCTGTGCCTATCATATTCATGAAATTAAATTAGTAAGGCTTTTTAATTAATATTTAAAATCCAACAGAGGCAGATTGTGGTGCAAAAAATCATTTTTTTCTGCACGTTCGGGAGCAAGTCGGTTTCGTTTTTCCTCGTAAATTAAACCTGCCTCGGAAAATAGTCTTTCTGAATAAACAGAGCTTGCTGGTGTGATTAAATATCATTTAGCAAAATCTATTCTTATTGGTACTCAAACTCCACCATTCATAATATGGGTTTATTTTTCTGTCAGCCTTTGCTAATGCGATGTAGTGGGCGATTTCTTCAGCAGTGGCATTCTTGGGGTGCTCTTCAGTAGGTTTCTCTATAGATGATTCTTCAAAACATGCCTAAAATTTACTACATATATACATAGGTATGTATAACATGAAACAGATTTCTTTAACTTTATTCAATGATATTACAGAACTATAGATATGTTACGTTCATAGAAATTACGATTTTAATCCGTGCCGAGCTATTCCAAATTGCACACATTGACAAATGTAACTGATAAGTGAAACAAAAGATACGAAATAGCACGCAAATGAAAGAGATAGCTATAGTTTGAACGATTCTGCACTAACTAATCTATGTCCGCAGCGCACGCATCCTTATCGCTCTAACGTCAAAACAAGATCGCTTTCTCTTTCTTAACTTGAACATGGCGCATGGCGTCTTGATTGTTTGCATAAATAATTGAAAATATAAATACTAAATAATATTGCATAATCATATGTGGTAAGAGATCCCTTGTATTTTGTTTACTTTAGAGTCATAATTGGTACACTTTCGAAACACACACGATGGCATTTTTTATTTATTTTGGTAAGAACACAGGAACTTACGGTGTGGTACGCACGCGATTGCGCACGACGCAAGCCACACGAAGACTAAACACAAGACGTCCCAATTGGGACGTATTTGAGTATTCACAGCGCGAGCGCTTATAACATATCTGCTTTTGTTTTTATATAATATCATTGACTTTATTGTTTTCTTTTCTCACAACCTTAGAAGAAATTAGAAATAATTTTAATATTTTTATGTCGAATAGTAATGTCGAGTTATTCGACTATTCGCCAAAGTGAATGGCGATTAATCGGTATTCGACTATTCGCTATAACCACTATTCGCGGCAACTCTACTACTTATATCCTGCGCTTGTTATATTTGTATTTATTTATCAATATTTTCAATTTAGTGCGTTGAATTCTGATTTAACATTCATCTTACTAGGTATAGGTACTTTTTTTGAACTTGTATAAGTCTGGATCTGACCATAATATCTAGCCTTTTATAAATCAAGATTAATAATTATACTAATTATAATTTACCTACTTGAATAGTGGTATTAATAACATTTAATTGTTATCTCTTGTCATAAATTAATTAAATTCAAATAGATGTGCACCAATTGATTGAAGTTATCAATATTCATCATGTTTGAAATTGGTCCTATACCTACTTAGACTACCTACTAAGGTCCTATAATATTTTTCATTTTTACAGAAACATAAATTCTAAATTTCTTTTGATTCATATTATTACTAATTTAATTTCTATAGGTATGTTTGATAAGCAGAAATTAGATAGGTAGGTACCTACTTATTGTCTCAATGGGGTTAGGCAAGCCTGTTATCTGAATTTGCATTAGTTTTATTTTAGGAAATATTGTATCAATGCAATGCATTTTTTAGGTAGGATTAGCCTAATAAAATTACTGTAATATGAACTTACTGCAAAATGGTACAGTTACCGTAAAATAGGTTAGTACTAATTTGTATAATCATTGATTTCCATCATTACATACCTTAACTGGTAGGCATTTGTTTTTAATACAATTTACTGTCTTCTTTAGTAATTTGAATACATTATCTACCTACTTAAGTGGGTAATGTTGTTGTTCAATTATAATAAAATTTCAAACTTTTGTTTACATTAAACTTCTTATTACTATTAGCATTAGCTGCTATTAATTGTATGAGTTTGGATTTTCGGTTTAGGTAGGTCTCTATAGGTAGGTAGGTATATCTACTTTTAAATTTAATTTATTTTCCTTTATTTATTAGTAAAAAACAAACTTAATTTCAATTACCAAAACAATAAAGGTAATTAATCAGGTAGGCATTGTAAAATTTATCACTTGTTCATTGCATAACCATTTATAACTGAATATGAATTTATTGACGATTTATTTTCAGAAAATTTGTTGGCACTATAGTTTGTCATTTTGTTTTCTGTGTGTACCTCAAAATTAGCATGATTGATATTGCTTTAAGGTGATGTTCTAAGGCCTTGTCAAAATGCTTTAGATATTTTAGCGGAGAGTGTTAGAAGATAATGAAAGTATTTTTATAATATTACATAACTGAGTTGAAAATTAGCATTAATTATGTGACCAATCTTTTAATTATCTTCCCTGTGTCATATAAATCTATAACACTTTTTATCATTCAATTTAGATACTGAAGTTGCATTCTTTACACGTTTATATTTTATGACAATAATTTTAAGAGAAGATTGACTTGAATCTTTTTAGAGTTTTCGTTATTTTTGTCTTGATAAGGTATCAATCAGCATATTATCTGAAAATAAAGAAACCACCTGCATTTTGTATTTCGAAGCAAATTACTTTCTTTTAAATTATGTATTCGTAATGCATAATAAGCGCGACTTCATTGTCAATCAGACTATTATTAATTATTAATTTCTGGTAAAGGATTGTCCCATCAAGGCGATGCACGGTATAAAGGTAATAATGCACAGTGTGTAGCCATGTCAGCATGTGCATCCGCTTTGTCAGTTATTAAAAATCGGGCCGTGTTTGATGTTGCGGATATCAATACTATTCTTCAGTACGGTGATTTACTTTACTTGCAGTGTAAACCTCGGGACCACGTTTTCTTATTACCAGACGAATTGCCAAATGATTATCGAGTAGGGAACTTCGCGGTCAAAATTAATGCAATGGAACCCAACTGGATTGAAAACGGGCTTTTTCCAGCTTCACTGCGCGATGTTGATGTTGCAACATTGCAGTTAGTTCATATTTTGCGCGACCGTGTATTCACTCGCGAACGTAACGATACTCGGGATAGTTACTTGTTCACCGGGAACAATTATACGGTTTCTTTTTGGAAATTTGGCAACAAATTTTATCTATTTAATAGCCATGCGGTTGGCATCAATAATAAATTTAATCATCGGGACGAAACTCAAAATAAGGCGCGTTTGTTTTGTTGCCAAAATTTAGAAGATCTCGCAAAATTACTGTTCATAGGACATGCGTATACCTCGGCGCAATATTCTATACATAAATTAACTGTAGTAAATTTTGCGCTAAACTTAGATCCCGTCGTCCCACTCGAGCCACGCGACGCGAAATTAACAACGTTGAAACCTGTCGTAGTCCTTGAAAAAGTTGAGTTAGAATCAATAGACATTGCACCGGTGCAATCAACCAAACGAGGTCGACCCAAAAAAAAGAGATCATCTAAATCTAAAGTAGATTCTTCCGCACCGAAAAAATCTAAATTAATTAATGAAAAATTAAAACCAGTTGTGGTTCTTGAAAGAGTAGATTTAACTGCGTTAAAAATTGCCCATGATGCGAAACCTTTGTCCGTCACTACTACACATTCTGATGTCAAATTGAAATTAAAGCCAGTCGTTGTAATTGATCGGGTCGATTTAAATAGCGGTCGGGTCGATAAAAGCGTAACTTCAACTAAAACCCTTAGACACCGAGAGGCTGTAAAACGTTATGCTACCCAGAACCCAACTATCAATAGGGACGCGGTTAAACGTTACGCACAAAAAAATCCCTCGGTTCATAGGGACGCGGTTACCCGATACACTCAAAACAATCCCTCCGTTAACAGGGACGCGGTCAAAAGGTATTCTCAAAACAATCCCTCCGTTAACAGGGACGCGGTCAAACGGTACGCGCAAAATAATCCCTCGGTTAATAGGGAAGCGGTAAAACGGTATTCGCAACAAAATCCGGAAGTTAATAAAGAAGCGTCACAACAATATAATGTAGTAAACAGAAATTTAGAACCCGCGTTGCGTAATTCCAATATTTTGATCGGGCAAAAACAAAACGACGATTTAGATTCCATTCAGACTCATTCTTTTAAAAAAATGTCTTTAAATGACAGTCACAGATGTCCTCAATGTCAGGCGCGAATTTTTGTTGAGGAAAAAGGTAGAGTCAAGTGGTGTTGTGGTTCTGGAGCATATAATGTTCAAAATTTACCGCCGTTAACCGAAGAGTTCTATTCCCACCCAGCTTTCCTTCTAAGACCGCGAGCTTTCAATAATTTGTTTTCGTTTAGCGCATTAGGCGTTTCTCATGGTTTTCATCAACCAAATTCCGGTGTGTCTTTCTTAAAAATTCAGGGCCGAACTTACCATCGCGTTTTTGATTTAGCTTACACTGACACATATAATCCTATCGGTATGTACATTTACGACGAAAGGGAAAGGACAGCTGTAAGCCAAAATTTAGACATGGAGGTAGTTCGCTGCATTACCAATTTTATGCATAATGTTAGTCCGTACATAGATTGTTTTAAACGTTTAAGTCAGGAGCCTTCCGAGGAGGCACATTTGATATTTGAACCCACGTCGCGACGCTCCCATGGTAATATTTTAGGAGACATGCCAATCGGTTCGGAAATAGCCGCAATTCTGAGCACAGAACGCGAACGCTATATTCCTAAAGCTATAGTCATATGGCGCATAGGTGCTCGAAAACCGCACACTGTAGACATTTTACATCCGCTGTATGAAACTTTCCAATATCCTTTGCTGTATCCACACGGTAATCCCGGTTGGTTACCGAATAGACTCGACAACAACGGCGTAAAACTAACACAAAATAAATACGTCCGTTGTTTGTTGCTATCTGAGCCGCGGTTTTCAGAGTTGAGCAGACTTTCTGAGGAATGGATAGTAGATATGTTCTGTAGAATTTCAGAGGAACGACTTAGGTACATTTTTAATATGCAGAATCATTCCTCAGATGCTGCTCTTAGATCTGCTCCCCTTCAGGAAGTAGAAAACTCAGTAGAGATAAGTAACCAGATAGCAGCAGATGAAACCATACGGGGAGAGGGTGGTGTTGTGCCGGGACGTGTCTATCTGCCCAATACATTTACTGGAGGTCCACGGTATATGAAAACTAAATATATGGATGCGATTGCACTGGTCAATAGACTGGGCACTCCATCATACTTTTTAACGATGACATGCAATCCAAAGTGGCCCGAGATCCAACAATCTACTCCACAAGGACAAAGGCCTAATCCTTTAATTTGTGCGAGAGTTTTTAACTTGAAACTCGCACAACTTTTAAAAGACCTTAGAACTGGTGCTTGGTTTGGTAGATGTATGTATATTATGCATGTCATAGAGTTTCAAAAACGAGGACTGCCCCATGCCCACATTTGTTTTAGAATCGAAGGGGGTGGTCCCATACAAAATTTTGAAATCGATCAATTTGTAAGGGCAGATATCCCTCCTCCTTCTGAGGCAGGTGGTAGATTACGCAAGGCTGTGCTTGATCACATGATACACGGCCCATGTGGACCTCCACATAGAACAGATTTGCCATGTTGGGATACTAAAAAAATGAAATGCACAAAGTATTTCCCCAAATCTGAAACGGCTGTAACTTACTGCGATGACAAAGGTTTTGTTCATTTACGCCGTGATAGTAAAAACCAAGCCACGATTAAATTTAGAAATAGAGACGTAACGGTTAGTGATTTGTGGGTCGTTCCGTACAATGCCGCTCTTCTCCTCAAGTATGACTGTCACATAAATTTATTGGCATATTCCGCACGCGCGATCGTCAAATATTTATTCAAATACATGACCAAAGGTCCTGACGAATCGCGCGTTACTGTCGTTCCCGATTCAGATAAAAACAATGAAATCGAGCAGTATGTCACCAAACGTTACCTTGGTTCTTGCGAAGCGACGTGGCGCATTTTAGAGTTTGACGTAACAGCTCGCGAACCGAACGTAAAGCAGCTCGCCGTACACCTTGAGGGCCAACAATCCATCTTTTTCAAGCCGGGAACCGAAGCAGATGCCGCGCGCCGCGCTCATTCGGACTTAATAACTTATTTTAAAAGGCCTCTCGGTGAACAGTTTGATAACATAACGTATTTAGATTTTTACGAGCGGTTTATTGTACATTCACGACGTCCCACCACAAAAAATGTAGAAATCTTTGAATTGAGCAATAATAAATTTTTGACAAGACGGCAAAGGGGCGAATTAGTATCGCGTTTATTCTGGGTCGCGCCAAATAGAGGTGAATTATTTTACTTGCGTCTACTTTTAGCGTCTCAGCCGTGTCGTAGTTACGACGATTTATATAAACTTGGTGGTCCATTGTGCAAAACTTTCCAGGAAGCTGCGAAAGCTCTCGGGATCGCGGACGATGAAGCGGAGTATGAGATTGCTATGCAGGAAGCATCTACATTTTTGACTGGACCACGGCTGCGTAGCTTTTTCGTACTCTTAGCTGTGAACGGGGTTAGGGTCGTTTCTTTGTGGGATAAGTACAAACATTTAATTGGTCAGGATTTTTTGCAGCGTTTATCCGATGACGCAGAAAAAGCGTACAAACTTTGTCTCGTCCAAATCGACCGGTTATTGCGTAAACATGGGACATCCCTTGTCGAGCAAGGGTTACCGGGCGTTGCGTCTTTCCGTTCTATACATGGCCAGAACGCACCCATAGGAAACTGCTCGTGTATATTTCGGAGTGCCCGTTTGTAAATCTGTGACTCCAAACTATACACGAATTTTGCGTACTGATCGTGTATAGTTTGGAGGAGCTTAGTAAAAAAAGTCATCTCCAAACTATACTCGATTAGTTTCTACTACACCACTTACACTTGACTAGAGTGTGTTTAGTTGATATTGATTTAGTAAAATTCAGTAAAATATGGAACTATATTTAAAATTACATTTATTTGATATTATTACATAAAATATTATTATTTTACTGAATCTATAATAAATCTAGATTTTTAAAACTATTGTAAGTGGTTTTTGAAATTAAATTGATTAGGTAGATTTCAAATTAAATAACAATTTAATTAATATGAGAGAGAGTGAGAGAAGAAAGTTCAACGCGCATTAAATACAATATTATGCGAGACTTTAAATGCTAGGTTTGTATTGTCGGCCGTTTGGTGTAGTGGTTCGAAGTGGTAGCGGGTTCGATTCCCGCACAGTACAAACATTTGTGTGCATGAACATATTTGTTTGTATTGGACTGGGTGTTTTCTATGTATAATAAGTATGTATTTACAAAAAAAAGTATTTAATTATGTTTATATCCGTTGTCTAGTACCCATAGTACAAGCTTTGCTTAGTTTGGGACTAGAAGCGCAGTGTAAAATGTCTAAGGATATTTATTTATTATTTATTTTATTTATTAACTTTTATCTCAAGAACAAAATCATTTTGACATATTTCAATACCTACAATTGGTGAAATATCAGCCCCAAAACAAATATCTTTTCTATGGCAGAATAAGAAACACCAAAAAATCCTTTATCAAAACAATGACACGTGTCGTAAGATGATTCAATGTTTAAAGTAGACACGCAGATATGAATTAATCTATCTATACAGTGTGAGTCACGTTAAAGTGTACATATGAAAACAGATGAAACTAGACCTATTTTTATCGACAAAAAAGAGGTCAAAAATTTTTTGAGATTTTTTTTTAATTTTTTATAGAATTTTTTTTCTTCCAATTACTTATTGTAAAGAAAACGTAATAACTTTTAAACTAAGCGGTATATCCTGATAAAATAAAAACAGTAATAATGCTAAATAACAGGCGATACTAAAAAAATACATAAAATACACAAAAAAGGCCAACAAATAATAAAAAATGATACTTTTTGAAAAAAATCTGCTTTTAAATTCGTGTTTTTTTGGTTATTTCATAAATTTCTCCAAAAAATGCCCCTATAACAGGTGGTTTTTATTACTTTGTATTATTCTCTATCGTATTATCTTTGTAAAATCAAAAATCGCATGTCTCTATTCCTATCACAACATTTGCTATGATCGTTTGAACTAAGCCTCTCTGGGCGCGCTATTCAACGCTTCCTTAACAACGAAACTGAAAATAGCTCTAGATTTGTAATTTAGATAAAGACAAGTTAAATTTTAAATAAAAACAAAAGATTTCGAAGTAAAATAAGCATTTTAGTTAAAAATAAAATTTTCTCTACCTGCAGCGGAGAATAATGTTGTGGCAAGCCTTTGTTCAAACGATCATTGCAAATGTTTTGATAGGGATAGAGACATGCGATTTTTGGTTTTACGAAGGTAATACGATAGAGAATAATACAAAGTAGTAAAAACCACCGGTTATGGGGGCATTTTTTGGAAAATTTTTACAAATAACCAAAAAAACACGAATTTAAAAGCAGGTTTTTTTCAAAAAGTGTCATTTTTTATTATTTGTTGGCCTTTTTTGTGTATTTTATGTATTTTTTTAGTATTGCCTGTTATTTAGCATTATTACTGTTTTTATTTTATCAGGATATACCCCTTCGTTTAAAAGTTATTACGTTTTCTTTACAATAAGTAATTGGAAGAAAAAAAATTCTATAAATAATTAAAAAAAAAATCTCAAAAAAAATTTGACCTCTTTTTTGTCGATAAAAATAGGTCTAGTTTCATCTATTTTCATATGTACACTTTAACGTGACTCACACTGTATAAATAAAAATGAATTGATATTCGTTAGTCTGATTAAAACTCGAGAACGGCTGGGCCGATTGAGCTGATTTTGGTTTTAAAATGTTTGTCGTAGTCCAGGGTAGGTCTAAACGGTGAGCAAATACGCGCGCGATATTGTTTTTCTGTAACAGACAAAATTCCACGCGAGTATGTAATAGAAAGAGAGGTCAATAAGTCAAAATGACTAGCATGCAACTACTCGCGTATAAATTGTAATCACGCACTTATTACAATACATACATGATTAGTCCGTATGCGTACTGGCGATGTATATTTTGGAGGAAGATAATTGACCTAAGTCACTACAAAGTATACGCGAGCAGTACGCAGCGTATGCGTACTGGTCGTGTATAGTTTGGAGGAGCTTAGTAAAAAAAGTCATATCCAAACTATACTCGATTAGTTTCACACCCTTGCGTTCTGGCTATGTATAGAATGGAAAGACGCCCGGGCGTTATAGACGATTCGACCGAAGTAGGCCGCGAGCGCGTCGAATATAATCGCGACGAGTTAAACACGTTCGTGAGTAGCTGGCTACCAAAATTATCCCCCGACCAAAACCTCGTGTTTAGTTATATTCACACTCTCCTGAGTGACAGCGAGTTCCGAAACTCTAACAATACTGCCATTTTCATTGACGGGCCTGCCGGAACAGGTAAAACTTTGCTTTTAAATGTAATTACTGCACACGCACGCGGAAATTCAGGAATTGTCTTGTGTACGGCGAGTTCAGGTATCGCGGCGCAAAATTACGTAGGCGGCATTACGGCACATAGCATGTTTAAATTCCCCCTCAACCCCGTAGATGATCTTGGTTACTGGAGCATTACCAATGGTTCGCAGCGCGCTGAGCTTGTTCGACAAGCTGACGTTATTATTTACGACGAAGCCCCTATGGCTCACAAATATTTAATTCACCTGCTTGATAGGTCTCTCCGCGATTTGATGAAGTGTAACAGGCTTTTTGGTGGGAAAATCGTAATTTTCGCAGGAGATTTCCGTCAGATACCTCCTGTCGTAGTAAAAGCTAAAAGTAACTCTGACGTAATCAATTGTTCAGTCAAGTCCTCACCGATTTGGGAACAAATTAAAATTTTCAACTTGAGCACTTCCCAACGTAACAAAGACGACCCAGAGTATTCTGACTTTTTATTAAAACTGGGATCGAATCAATTGCCGGTTCAAACTGTAAAGGTAAATCGTTCAATTTTAAATTTAGTAGATTTAACTTCCCACCTTTCTTATGTTACAGATTTGAACGATTTAATAGATTTTGTTTTTTCACATGTTGTCATTATTGAACCGGACACGTGTGCTGGTCGAGCAATACTCACCACACACAATCAAAACGTTAGGGAAATTAATTCCATAGTATTAGATAGAGTAGAGTCGGAACCGTTACACTTTTATTCAATCGATAAAGTCCTTTCCGATAACGCGGACGATATATTTTTAGGCGCGGACGCGTTAAATAAACTGCAGCCAAAGGGTGTTCCAGAACATGATCTAACACTAAAAGTAGGATGCGTGTGCATGATAATCCGCAATCTTAGTTTTTCAGACCGACTGGTCAATGGCACAAAAGTTATCGTCGTGAAAACTACGCCGCGCATAATAACCGTTCGCAAGCCAGGCGAAACAAACGAATTTTTGATTCCGCGTATCTTGTTTAAAGCTCCAATCGAACCGGACAGCCCCATCGAAATGACGCGACGGCAATTCCCCTTAGCTCTGTGTTATGCCATGACTGTTCATAAGAGTCAGGGGCAGACTATAAATCGGGTAGGCGTAGACTTGCGGTCGGACGTGTTCAGTCATGGCCAATTGTACGTAGCGTTAGGTCGGGTCCAAGAAAAATCGGATATCAAAATTTTAGTTTCGCGCGATAAATTAGTCGACGATAAACTTTTGCTTAATAATGTAGTGTACCCGCAGCTTCTTTAGATTACTTTTTTTATATATTTTTTTTATTTTTACGCAGTTTCTCGGAAAGTGTAAATATAATTCACCTCATCAATCAATTGACAATTCTTTTGTGTAAATATATTTTAAAATCAATTAAAATCAAGCTGACACGCCTATACACGTGCATTATTTATTTATTTTTGCTTTTTTATACTCATTTCGCATGAATTCAAAATTTGGTGGTTTTTGTTTGGGCATGTTGGTTTTGTGTATATGAGTTATGCGTGTGTGGTGGTGTGAGTGGAGATAGTGAAGTATCGGGGGAATGGGCTATGTTAAATATCATCTCTACACTGTAGGGGTGGATCGGTATAGCGTCGTCACTTGGAGTATAAATCCATTTACATTGGTGTTTGATTTTAGAATAGGAGCTTTCTCGGTCAACCAAATTGAAGAAGAGATGTTATGATATCGCTGAAGGGCGAACTGAAGGATAGACGTGGACGACTGTTGGGGGGACACGCCAGCCTGTGGGCTGATGTTGCTGATGCTGTGGGAAACACCGGCGGACGTCTTGGGGAAGGTAACGACATCGAAGCGAAGAGTGTGGAGTTCGACAGCCGCATGGCTGCGGGCGTGAAGTTGAGGGGGAAGAGACCGGAGAGAAGATGCAGGGGTGACGAATCAAGGTAAGGTTAATAACCGCTTGATAATGTCATACTTGTGCCAATTGAATGCCTCAGCGTCGACGGAATGTCAGGAAGTCTAGGTACAAGTACGAGTATGCCAATATAACAAACATATGCATGGTTCCGGAGGCAACGAGCAATGGGTGTGTTGATTTTTTGTTAGTTATATGCCGTTTTAAGCGTAACTGAACGGAATTGTTCTTACCAGCATATAATGGATATCGTATAATTGTCATTTTGTAAAAGTAAGCTTCAACCAAACCAACGCGTGCAAATCACCATCGCCGACGCGATCATAGGCGAATGACAGGTCGCACGACCAGTCATTGGCCTATGATCGCGCCGGCGATGGCAATCTGCACGCGTTGGTTTGGTTGAAGCTGAAATAATGTACAGGGGTAGCCTTTTTTTTCGCATTACTTGAATAAGCAATGCACGCTGCGTCGTAGGTTACACTGAAGAACATAGGTACTTTTATAGATATATAAAGTGCTTTAAACGGTTACATGCAATGATCGTGACGTAATGAATATGTCCGTTTGTTTCTTGCTATCTAAACCGCGGTTTTCCGATTTTTTTTATATTGTATGTAAAAAAATACAGTTGGCTTTAGGGATGGTCAATGGGGCCACTCCCGCCGCAACTTGATCTATTTTTAATACTATGTTGCATAAATTAGTAATAAAACATAATGACAATAAAGTGATCCCCTCCATTGTCAAGATTATCTTCAGTCTGAATTGTTATTTTTATTAAATTAAAAAGAAAGATCTTGAATTTGTCATTCTCACTAAAATGTCTCTAAAATATGATCGAGTGAAGCGATGGCTGGCTCATCCGTCATGTCTGTGAACAGGCGCTGCCTTCGGGGACTGGTCAAACCAAGTTGTCCAGATTTTTACGCTTTTAATTTTGAATGGGGTGATGTTATAGTATTACTTTGCCACAGTTCCCATAGCATAGATAGTCAAAAATATTTTTGGTTACTTTAGTGTCAAAACAGTCACATTATTGGTAATAACACATTACACGATTGAAAGGGATCCTCTTCAATCTTATTGTGTTTGAGTTTTTTCAGTCTGAATTATTACTATCATTAGAATATGAAAAAAGATATCTTGGATTTGTCATTCTCACTAAAATGTCTCTGGGGTGGTGGCGTGGTGAGGCGGGTCGTTACATTCTCTAAAATATGATCGAGTGAAGCGATGGCTGGCTTATCCGTCATGTCTGTGAACAGGCGCTGCCTTCGGGGACTGGTCAAACCAAGTTGTCCAGATTTTTACGCTTTTAATTTTGAATGGGGTGATGTTATAGTATTACTTTGCCACAGTTCCCATAGCATAGATAGTCAAAAATATTTTTGGTTACTTTAGTGTCAAAACAGTCACATTATTGGTAATAAAACATTACACGATTGGAAAGGATCCTCTTCAATATTATTGTGTTTAAGTTGTTTCAGTCTGAATTATTACTATCATTAGAATATGAAAAAAGATATCTTGGATTTGTCATTCTCACTAAAATGTCTCTGGGGTGGTGGCGTGGTGAGGCGGGTCGTTACATTCTCTAAAATATGATCGAGTGAAGCGATGGCTGGCTCATCCGTCATGTCTGTGAACAGGCGCTGCCTTCGGGGACTGGTCAAACCAAGTTGTCCAGATTTTTACGCTTTTAATTTTGGATGGGGTGATGTTATAGCATTACTTTGCCACAGTTCCCATAGATAGTCAAAAATATTTTTGGTTACTTTAGTGTCAAAACAGTCACATTATTGGTAATAACACATTACACGATTGAAAGGGATCCTCTTCAATCTTATTGTGTTTGAGTTTTTTCAGTCTGAATTATTACTATCATTAGAATATGAAAAAAGATATCTTGGATTTGTCATTCTCACTAAAATGTCTCTGGGGTGGTGGCGTGGTGAGGCGGGTCGTTACATTCTCTAAAATATGATCGAGTGAAGCGATGGCTGGCTCATCCGTCATGTCTGTGAACAGGCGCTGCCTTCGGGGACTGGTCAAACCAAGTTGTCCAGATTTTTACGCTTTTAATTTTGAATGGGGTGATGTTATAGTATTACTTTGCCACAGTTCCCATAGCATAGATAGTCAAAAATATTTTTGGTTACTTTAGTGTCAAAACAGTCACATTATTGGTAATAACACATTACACGATTGAAAGGGATCCTCTTCAATCTTATTGTGTTTGAATTTTTTCAGTCTGAATTATTACTATCATTAGAATATGAAAAAAGATATCTTGGATTTGTCATTCTCACTAAAATGTCTCTGGGGTGGTGGCGTGGTGAGGCGGGTCGTTACATTCTCTAAAATATGATCGAGTGAAGCGATGGCTGGCTCATCCGTCATGTCTGTGAACAGGCGCTGCCTTCGGGGACTGGTCAAACCAAGTTGTCCAGATTTTTACGCTTTTAATTTTGAATGGGGTGATGTTATAGTATTACTTTGCCACAGTTCCCATAGCATAGATAGTCAAAAATATTTTTGGTTACTTTAGTGTCAAAACAGTCACATTATTGGTAATAACACATTACACGATTGAAAGGGATCCTCTTCAATCTTATTGTGTTTGAATTTTTTCAGTCTGAATTATTACTATCATTAGAATATGAAAAAAGATATCTTGGATTTGTCATTCTCACTAAAATGGCTCTGGGGTGGTGGCGTGGTGAGGCGGGTCGTTACATTCTCTAAAATATGATCGAGTGAAGCGATGGCTGGCTCATCCGTCATGTCTGTGAACAGGCGCTGCCTTCGGGGACTGGTCAAACCAAGTTGTCCAGATTTTTACGCTTTTAATTTTGGATGGGGTGATGTTATAGCATTACTTTGCCACAGTTCCCATAGATAGTCAAAAATATTTTTGGTTACTTTAGTGTCAAAACAGTCACATTATTGGTAATAACACATTACACGATTGAAAGGGATCCTCTTCAATCTTATTGTGTTTGAGTTTTTTCAGTCTGAATTATTACTATCATTAGAATATGAAAAAAGATATCTTGGATTTGTCATTCTCACTAAAATGTCTCTGGGGTGGTGGCGTGGTGAGGCGGGTCGTTACATTCTCTAAAATATGATCGAGTGAAGCGATGGCTGGCTCATCCGTCATGTCTGTGAACAGGCGCTGCCTTCGGGGACTGGTCAAACCAAGTTGTCCAGATTTTTACGCTTTTAATTTTGAATGGGGTGATGTTATAGTATTACTTTGCCACAGTTCCCATAGCATAGATAGTCAAAAATATTTTTGGTTACTTTAGTGTCAAAACATTCACATTATTGGTAATAACACATTACACGATTGAAAGGGATCCTCTTCAATCTTATTGTGTTTAAATTTTTTCAGTCTGAATTATTAACTATCATTAGAATATGAAAAAAGATATCTTGGATTTGTCATTCTCACTAAAATGTCTCTGGAGTGGTGGCGTGGTGAGGCGGGTCGTTACATTCTCTAAAATATGATCGAGTGAAGCGATGGCTGGCTCATCCGTCATGTCTGTGAACAGGCGCTGCCTTCGGGGACTGGTCAAACCAAGTTGTCCAGATTTTTACGCTTTTAATTTTGGATGGGGTGATGTTATAGCATTACTTTGCCACAGTTCCCATAGATAGTCAAAAATATTTTTGGTTACTTTAGTGTCAAAACAGTCACATTATTGGTAATAACACATTACACGATTGAAAGGGATCCTCTTCAATCTTATTGTGTTTGAGTTTTTTCAGTCTGAATTATTACTATCATTAGAATATGAAAAAAGATATCTTGGATTTGTCATTCTCACTAAAATGTCTCTGGGGTGGTGGCGTGGTGAGGCGGGTCGTTACATTCTCTAAAATATGATCGAGTGAAGCGATGGCTGGCTCATCCGTCATGTCTGTGAACAGGCGCTGCCTTCGGGGACTGGTCAAACCAAGTTGTCCAGATTTTTACGCTTTTAATTTTGAATGGGGTGATGTTATAGTATTACTTTGCCACAGTTCCCATAGCATAGATAGTCAAAAATATTTTTGGTTACTTTAGTGTCAAAACAGTCACATTATTGGTAATAAAACATTACACGATTGGAAAGGATCCTCTTCAATCTTATTGTGTTTAAGTTGTTTCAGTCTGAATTTTTACTATCATTAGAATATGAAAAAAGATATCTTGGATTTGTCATTCTCACTAAAATGTCTCTGGGGTGGTGGCGTGGTGAGGCGGGTCGTTACATTCTCTAAAATATGATCGAGTGAAGCGATGGCTGGCTCATCCGTCATGTCTGTGAACAGGCGCTGCCTTCGGGGACTGGTCAAACCAAGTTGTCCAGATTTTTACGCTTTTAATTTTGAATGGGGTGATGTTATAGTATTACTTTGCCACTGTTCCCATAGCATAGATAGTCAAAAATATTTTTGGTTACTTTAGTGTCAAAACAGTCACATTATTGGTAATAAAACATTACACGATTGGAAAGGATCCTCTTCAATCTTATTGTGTTTAAGTTGTTTCAGTCTGAATTATTACTATCATTAGAATATGAAAAAAGATATCTTGGATTTGTCATTCTCACTAAAATGTCTCTGGGGTGGTGGCGTGGTGAGGCGGGTCGTTACATTCTCTAAAATATGATCGAGTGAAGCGATGGCTGGCTCATCCGTCATGTCTGTGAACAGGCGCTGCCTTCGGGGACTGGTCAAACCAAGTTGTCCAGATTTTTACGCTTTTAATTTTGGATGGGGTGATGTTATAGCATTACTTTGCCACAGTTCCCATAGATAGTCAAAAATATTTTTGGTTACTTTAGTGTCAAAACAGTCACATTATTGGTAATAACACATTACACGATTGAAAGGGATCCTCTTCAATCTTATTGTGTTTGAGTTTTTTCAGTCTGAATTATTACTATCATTAGAATATGAAAAAAGATATCTTGGATTTGTCATTCTCACTAAAATGTCTCTGGGGTGGTGGCGTGGTGAGGCGGGTCGTTACATTCTCTAAAATATGATCGAGTGAAGCGATGGCTGGCTCATCCGTCATGTCTGTGAACAGGCGCTGCCTTCGGGGACTGGTCAAACCAAGTTGTCCAGATTTTTACGCTTTTAATTTTGAATGGGGTGATGTTATAGTATTACTTTGCCACAGTTCCCATAGCATAGATAGTCAAAAATATTTTTGGTTACTTTAGTGTCAAAACAGTCACATTATTGGTAATAAAACATTACACGATTGGAAAGGATCCTCTTCAATCTTATTGTGTTTAAGTTGTTTCAGTCTGAATTTTTACTATCATTAGAATATGAAAAAAGATATCTTGGATTTGTCATTCTCACTAAAATGTCTCTGGGGTGGTGGCGTGGTGAGGCGGGTCGTTACATTCTCTAAAATATGATCGAGTGAAGCGATGGCTGGCTCATCCGTCATGTCTGTGAACAGGCGCTGCCTTCGGGGACTGGTCAAACCAAGTTGTCCAGATTTTTACGCTTTTAATTTTGAATGGGGTGATGTTATAGTATTACTTTGCCACTGTTCCCATAGCATAGATAGTCAAAAATATTTTTGGTTACTTTAGTGTCAAAACAGTCACATTATTGGTAATAAAACATTACACGATTGGAAAGGATCCTCTTCAATCTTATTGTGTTTAAGTTGTTTCAGTCTGAATTATTACTATCATTAGAATATGAAAAAAGATATCTTGGATTTGTCATTCTCACTAAAATGTCTCTGGGGTGGTGGCGTGGTGAGGCGGGTCGTTACATTCTCTAAAATATGATCGAGTGAAGCGATGGCTGGCTCATCCGTCATGTCTGTGAACAGGCGCTGCCTTCGGGGACTGGTCAAACCAAGTTGTCCAGATTTTTACGCTTTTAATTTTGGATGGGGTGATGTTATAGCATTACTTTGCCACAGTTCCCATAGATAGTCAAAAATATTTTTGGTTACTTTAGTGTCAAAACAGTCACATTATTGGTAATAACACATTACACGATTGAAAGGGATCCTCTTCAATCTTATTGTGTTTGAGTTTTTTCAGTCTGAATTATTACTATCATTAGAATATGAAAAAAGATATCTTGGATTTGTCATTCTCACTAAAATGTCTCTGGGGTGGTGGCGTGGTGAGGCGGGTCGTTACATTCTCTAAAATATGATCGAGTGAAGCGATGGCTGGCTCATCCGTCATGTCTGTGAACAGGCGCTGCCTTCGGGGACTGGTCAAACCAAGTTGTCCAGATTTTTACGCTTTTAATTTTGAATGGGGTGATGTTATAGTATTACTTTGCCACAGTTCCCATAGCATAGATAGTCAAAAATATTTTTGGTTACTTTAGTGTCAAAACAGTCACATTATTGGTAATAACACATTACACGATTGGAAAGGATCCTCTTCAATCTTATTGTGTTTAAGTTGTTTCAGTCTGAATTATTACTATCATTGGAATATGAAAAAAGATATCTTGGATTTGTCATTCTCACTAAAATGTCTCTGGGGTGGTGGCGTGGTGAGGCGGGTCGTTACATTCTCTAAAATATGATCGAGTGAAGCGATGGCTGGCTCATCCGTCATGTCTGTGAACAGGCGCTGCCTTCGGGGACTGGTCAAACCAAGTTGTCCAGATTTTTACGCTTTTAATTTTGAATGGAGTGATGTTATAGCATTACTTTGCCACAGTTCCCATAGATAGTCAAAAATATTTTTGGTTACTTTAGTGTCAAAACAGTCACATTATTGGTAATAAAACATTACACGATTGGAAGGGATCCTCTTCAATCTTATTGTGTTTAAGTTGTTTCAGTCTGAATTATTACTATCATTAAAATATGAAAAATGATATCTTGGATTTGTCATTCTCACTAAAATGTCTCTGGGGTGGTGGCGTGGTGAGGCGGGTCGTTACATTCTCTAAAATATGATCGAGTGAAGCGATGGCTGGCTCATCCGTCATGTCTGTGAACAGGCGCTGCCTTCGGGGACTGGTCAAACCAAGTTATCCAGATTTTTACGCTTTTAATTTTGAATGGGGTGATGTTATAGTATTACTTTGCCACAGTTCCCATAGCATAGATAGTCAAAAATATTTTTGGTTACTTTAGTGTCAAAACAGTCACATTATTGGTAATAACACATTACACGATTGAAAGGGATCCTCTTGAATCTTATTGTGTTTAAGTTTTTTCAGTCTGAATTATTACTATCATTGGAATATGATAAAAGATATCTTGGATTTGTCATTCTCACTAAAATGTCTCTGGGGTGGTGGGTTACTAACATTAGTAATTTACCAGTATAATTTAAGTTAATGCAGTGTAATAAATAGGTTAAGGTGCGGTGAGGCTGGCGCTCGGGCCCCTATGCCGCCTTTTTTTTTCAACGGACTTCAAAAAAAGGAGGAGATTCTCAATTCGACCCGTATGTTTTTTTTTTTTCTATGTTTGTTACGCGATAACTTTGCCAATTATGAACCGATTTGAACAAATATTTTTTCGGCGTATAGGTAATACCTCAAGGGTGGTCCCATTTAAATTTAATAATAAAAAAAATAACCCCCAAGGGTGGAAAATTGGGGATGAAATTTTTTATACGCAATATCTCCGCCGATTATAAACCAATTTGAACGAATTTTTTTTTGTTGAATAGGTATTATCAAAAGGGTGGTTTCATGCAAATTTAAAGAAAATATTTCACCTCCAAGGGTGGAAAATTGGGGATGAACTTTTTTATACGCAATATCTCCGCCGATATGAACCAATTTGAACGATTATTTTTTTGTTGAATAGGTATTATTTGTATTCACGCATTTGAAGTCGGTTTTTTTTTAAAGTTATATTGATATTATTACATTTAGAAATAAACATTTCATAAACTTATTTGTTACGATTTAAGAGTAATCGCATCGGTATCCTTCCGTTTGGCCAAATTACTTTTCGCCAAATTTCGCTTCGCAAACAACTTATCGCCAATGTTTCATTTCCCAAATAAACTTAGCAACTGTTACTTTTCGCACCACCTTTGCTGAAGGTTCTTTTACAGACATCTGGAAGGTAGGTAGACTATTGGTCCTCCCGAAGGGAAACGGTAAGCCTCTCTCTGACCCGAAGGCCTATAGGCCTATTACTCTTTTGCCAATCCTGGGTAAGATCCTGGAGCGCGTCATCATCTCCTGCGCTCCCTGCTTGCACCGACATATATCTGACGCTCAGCACGGTTTCACCCGTGGCCGGTCTACGGTCACGGCGCTCAAGTTCATTAACTCGATCACCGAGAACAGTACTGCGTCATACGTGCAGCTGATCTTCCTGGACATCTCCGGTGCTTTTGACAACGCGTGGTGGCCGATGATTTTGTTGAAGGCCAAACAGACCGGAGCTCCACCTAATATCTTCAGGTCATTGGTTAGTTACTTTACAGACCGGCGTGTGGGCCTCTATGTAGGGGCTCACACGTCGTGGAAGCGCAGTACCATGGGATGTCCTTAGGGATCAATGTTGGGCCCGACACTTTGGAACCTCCTGCTCAACGACCTCCTGCTGCTGCCGTGTCCTGAGTGGGTACACGTAATAGCGTACGCAGACGATGTGACGATCGCAATCGCTTGGTGTGACCCTCGACGAGGCTAGGTCCTATGTGCCGCATGCGAAATTGATTGATTTACAAGCTGCCAATGGTTTTGGCAAGACGTCATGGGGCGTGAGATACCCCGCCCTAAGTGTGCTGTACGCAGGCATTTATGTGGCAACAATGACATACGCTGCGGCCGTATGGTACCGATGCTCGTCGATTTTTGTAATGAGAAAGGTGGTTGGAGGGAATCGATTTTTCTAATGAGAAAGGTGGTTGGAGGGAATACTCAGCGACCGGCGCTCATTTTACTCACGAAGGCTTACAGGTCGTGCAGCACGGCAGCGTTACCTGTAAGTCTCTCGTGCAGGACGACTTGCGGAGGAGGGAATCCAACTGGCCCCCAGGGAGCGCCGGGAATTGAAGCGCACCATTAGAGAGGATGCCGTGGCCTTTTGGCAGGAGCGGTGGGATGCGATAATTCATTTGGTCAAATTATCATTTGGCAAAATTTTACTTGGTCAAGTTTTTTTATGGCAAATTTTTGTATAGCAAATGTTTTTTGCCAAATATCCAAATAATTTGATTGATCAAATTAACACTTCATATACTTACCCACAAATCAAAGCATAAGGCACATGATCATAGTTTTCTTAAACAATAATTTTAATAATAAAATTTTATGTTTGCAAAAAGTAGGTATTGCAGAAAATAGTGGGTTAGGTTAGGTTAGAACAGTGACCATTAACGCGCGAAGGCGAGCGCAGCGTGCCGCGGTAGCGGCCGCCGAGCGCCAGAATCACCTCTTGTTAATGAATATTTCGATAAAAAGAATGAAATAAGTTGTTTGCGATGTGATAATTTGGGAAACGTTTTTGGCCAAACATTAGTAATCCAATCACGTCATATTATTAGTTACTGCACGCTATGGCTGCAGAAGATTTAAACAAGATTTTTGGCGAGAAAATCAATTTTCGCAGGACATTTCCGGTTAAATATCCGTGTTGTAGTTAAAGCTAGAACTAACTCTGACATTAAACTGTTAATAATTAAAATCCTAAACACTTCTTAACGTATTTTGTTGCATGGAGTATTCAGTTTTTTTATGAATACTGGGTTTTAATCAAAATTTAACGAATGCATAATAGTCCAAAACCAAATGATATAAAGATTTTTTAACAATTTTACAAGAAATTGGTTTTTTTTATAACTCTAAAAACATTTAAAACATAACGTTACTTTTCTTGTTATACATTTAGGACATACTTTTTTAATTCGAATCGACACTATACGAATAGTTAAAAGGAATTCATATTTTTAATCACATTTAAGTCATAAATGTTGCTACACAACAAATAATATTTTTTATTAATTAGTACCTGTCTTTGTTAATAATATTAAAATTTGCAATAACTTAATATAGAACCAAAAACGTTTTTCTCTTAATGTGTACATATTAACTATAAATTAATAATAAATATTGACTACCACCTACCTATAATGTTTTTATTGTAATTCAGTTTGTTATGTTTGTTAGCTTATTCACATATAACAGAATAGTACTTTTTAATAATTTCATTTATTTAAACAATAAGAATTTTGTTTTGGGTGCACTGTTTTTAATGTCCTACGTAGGTACATATTTTATGTTCGTCCATTTTAACCTAACAATGAAATTGTGATAAAAATGGGTCCCATTTTGAGAACTGCTGTCTGTTCCCTCGCTAAATATTATCCTAATTACCTCTTGTCTTTGAAGTTAAAATTAATCATTTATCAGTTTCAACTACTCTGTTCAATATTTTCCTCCTTCTTCTCTCGTTGATGAGATAGATGTGCGACGGATCTCGAGCACTGTAGGTCGTAGGTGTTAAAACATCCTATCGCTTGTCTTGCTGAAGACAAGTGAGCATTGGATGTCGACTACACCGTTTGTTTTTATTTGGGCTTTCACTTCTTTTGCACCTAATGTTTACTATATTTTCAGTTTAGAATTTTCTTATGGTATTGTTATTTTATTACCATTATTCTTTCACATTCTTAATATTAAAGTTACTCCTTTTATTTACAAGTTTGTTGTTGCTATCATGCATGAGGTAATTTTATTGTTGAGAGGGTTTTCATAATGGACGTGACATTTTCTTTCTTTGCCAGGAATTGCTACTTGATCAATTTCATAAAATTAACAATAACTAAAAGTTTTTTTACTAAACATTTTATGAAAATTACCTAATGGTTGTTAAAATTTGAGTATTCTTGAAATAAATAACTAATTAAATAAGTAACGTTATGTTTTAAGTGTAACTTGCTATTTTTTAGAATGTTTATTCTTGTTAATTAATATTTAAGTACTATTTAAAATTACAAATAAATAAATTTTAACTTTGTTTTTGTAACCGTTTATAGCACTTTATATACCTTTAAAAGTACCTGTTTTTTAGTGAGACCTATGATGTATTTGCAATGTTTATTTAAGAAATGCGAAAAAAGGCGACAGTTACATTATTAATTTTACAAAATGACAATTATACGACGATCCTTATTATGCTGGTGAGAACAATTTCGTTCAGTTTCGCTTATGACGGCATTAACCAACTTCATTTGAACACATCCATTGCTCATTGCTTTCTGAACCACGTGTTGTTTGTTATATTGACATACTCGTACTTGTACCTGGACACCCTGATATTCCGTCGACGCTGAGGTGTTTGATTGACACCCGGGACATTATCGACCGGTTATTTTCTCTGCCCTGATTCGTTAACCCTGCATCTTCCCTCCGCTCGACCTCTTCAACTTTATGCTCGTGCTGTGTTGGCTGTCGCCTTCACACTCTTCGCTTCGATGGCGTCACCCTCTCTGAGGCGTCTGCCTGTGTCACCCACGTGGATCAGTGACGTCCCCTGCAGGCTGGGGGTGTCGTCCTAACAGTCTTCCCCTGTCAATCAGTTCGTTCAGTCAGCGGTATCATTCTCTCTTCCTTCGTTTGGTTGGCTGAGGAGGCTCCTGTTCCGAATCAGGCGCTAATGTCATGGTGATTCCAAAGTGATTACGTTATATTCCGATATACCACTCTTACAGTAATGGGGTGATATTTTTCATATTCCATTTCACTTTGCTTTCCCATCTTCTCTTACATTACTGCACACGTAAACACTCATCATATACAATATCGGCTTACCCGGGCAAATCTATCAAATTTTGGATTCATTTCAGTAGCTGCTTTGCAATTGCTTGCTGCTTTAAAATGCTTGCGCTGCTTTGGCTTAGAATTCATTCATATTCATATTATTTATTTGCTAACTAATTGTAGCTAGAAGATCGAATTCGCCCAGTAGGGCGATCTAACTACATGAAATGGTTTTTATTTAAAATAGAAAGACCCGTGTCTTTCTATGTGTCTAGGTATGTCTTGACGCGATATTTATGAATGAGTTACATTATGTACTCACTGCTTGACGTTTAGTTATAATGGGTGGGACGCGAATGATTAAAATCTGTTTTTAATGTTATACATTTCATGTAGGTAGATGGGGAGTAGAAGGGAGAGTGCATAACAAAACTAATCTTACTAACCATTGGCTTGCCTTTAATTAATTATAAGATCAAATTAATGTTATGGTACTATCCCATGTGCCAACCTCACCTGCTCGCGCCAACAGCCGGCTGTTGGCGGCAGCGGCGTGGCTCACCGCGAGAGTGAGACGCTCCGCTGCGGTGCTCCCTGCTGTCTTACTGACGAGGCTCTGGCTTTAACTAATATTTATGGCTGTCTTTTACTAACATTGTATGTCATGTTATAGAGCTTGCAGATGGACTAACCAGGCTGGCAGTGTGTGGCAGCTAACTTGTTTATAAATGTGGAAACATCTCATTCACACAAAACACAGTTGAGCCGTGCAATGCTTTGATGTGTCTCTAATTATACATCGATGTAAACTCTAACAATGCATAGCTAAATATAAATCTAATTTTAATATGTTTTATATTACAGATGACAAACAATTTGTTAGTAATATCACTGTTTATATCTTATCTGGATAAGATACTCAATTAGACATCAAGATGACTCGTACACTCAAAAGATACTAAGAGTAAGTATTAAAAATATTAATAAAATTATTATTTAATTTATAAAAAGACTAGCTTTTGCCCACGGCTTCTAATAATAGCCTATGTGTTATTCTGGGTTATAAACAATAATACTGTAAAGTTTCGTCAATATCCGTTCAGTAGTTTTTGCGTGAAAAAGTAACAGACATCCAAATTTTCGCATTTCTTATATGTATTAGTATTTTAATCTGTACTACATATTTTATATTAATTATTTCAGGTATAGAAGCCAAAAGAGAAACTTGAGTGATGCAAAAGTTAAAATTGCTACGATGGTGCTCACCACATGTACTCGCAAGTCAAGTTCCTCAAGATGAAGCATTAATAACGCAGCCCTGACAAAATAATGCAAATTTGAAGAATTCATAAACATAAAAAGAACTAACTACTAATTAAGGTAAACGCAACTTCAATCTTCAGATTTATATTTATATAAATTATACAATTATAATTGTCTTATTACATTTCACTATTAATAATATTAATATGCCATCTATTTCAGGTATAGACTAGAAGAAATAATAAAAATTAAAATGTAATATAATACTTAGCTACCTACGTTTCGCTACTTCATACTGAACTGAACCGGAGCCTGACAATGCACCACACGACCTTTTTCTGATTATGTAAGTAAAACAATTTTACAACTCAATCGCAATAATCAATAGTAAGTGTTAAGATACCATAAACATTAAGCTTGGACATATCTTTGGAGCACTCAGCCAGTGTTCTTTTTTCTTTTCACCAACTGTCGTTAGGTCATATAACCTCTCTACTGGCAGGTGTTCACGCGCGCCTACTACCTTTGTTTAAAGGCATTTTTTTATAAAAAATACATTTAACAAAATTTAACCAACAGGTAAAACGCCATGAATAGAATAGAATTGATCACATCTCACAAGGAAGGAGGAGTGATATCGCCAAGAAGAAATTACTGTCTCAATGCGTAAAATATTACTCTACGAAGCAAGAAGGCTAAGAATAAAGAAAGAAAAGAAAGCAAAACTAAACGCAAGACGCAAATAGTAGTTCACGACACGACTAGTAAGTGTACCTAACATTATTACGCTAAACGACCAAGAAATATGAGATAAGTAATAGGCTAGATGACAAAATTTCAATTATTTGTCCGTCAGACAGATAATTAGAAAATATTAGACTCATAATTTTTATGTTCTTTTATAATTAAATAATAACAGTGCTACATCGAGTTGAAATGGCGCTATACGTCACGCTTGAGTAGAATTTTTACTCAAAAGTGATGTCACGTGACATTTCAACTCAATTTAATACTGTAATTATTCGATTATAGAAAAAAAAATATGAGTCTAATATTTTCTAATTATCTGTCTGACGGACTAAATATAATTTTAATTTCATTACCCAGTCATCATCCCTATTGTATATTATTGCAAATCCATTTCCGAGACATGTTCAATATTACTCTTATAAAATTAATTCTATGCATAATTTGAAATCTTATTTTAAACGCAAATGTCACACAATAAATGCCTGCCGCATTTTATTTAGATGTCACTTTAACTAATAATTAGGTATTATGTGATAATACTACCACGCATCCACTCACCTCTATGTTGTCATTTCTTAATTACCTATAGTCCTTTTTTGCGAATAAAATATAAGAGAATGAAATCATTAAAACGAAATAATTACAACTGTCTTTTTATTTCCAGGTTCATCAGTATCATGGAATTATCGACATTGGACTTGAAATCTCAGTTGCAGTTCCGGTATTGGATTGACGACAGCAGTCAACTATCGATGAACACTGATTTGAAGATGCTTGACGTTCTACAGAGGAAGCAAGAAAATAATAATTAGAGATATTTACAGATTAAAACATAGTAGTTATGCACTTTTATTCAAATTAATATTGTACTGATCAGTAATAATAACATAACCCAAGACTTGTAGCAGCTTATGCTGAACCTCATCATGGCTCTTTTGTTTTTTTTTGTTTATTTTTCATTTTCTAATATTAATTTAGTGAACATAAAATGCCAGATACTCGGATATGTAGGTGACTTGGGACTGATTTTTTAATCGTTGAATATCTGCTGAAGAATAAACATTTTGACATATCTCATACTATTCTTCAGTTAAAAGTTCTACGACGATTGAGAAATCAGCCCATAAGTTTTTTTTAAACTGAGGTGGAATTGTGTAAAGCAATCGTTAACATTTGACAGTTACGTACGTAACATAACGTACGATAATTCTGTCAAACGCTTTATTAACTGATTTTATCGTACGTTATGAACTGTCAAATGATTACGATTGCTTTACACAATTCCATCTCTGATCCAGATTATTTTTTATATTTTCATTTGTACAGGAAAATGTAACATAATCATTTAGCCAATGTCAATTTGCATTCATATTATAAATATTGCACTTGAAATGATGATTATTATGATTACATAATATTTTGGAATTAAACATGTCTTAGCTAAGTAAAACTACTCGAATTTCACTATCATTGGAATTTAATATTTTTCGCTTATATTAAAATCGTAGCTTGATCCACTGTCATTCTAGGTAACTTAGATTTTTAAATCCGACTGTCAGCACTGAAACTACATGTAGCACTTTTTTCACTTATAAGCTTATGTCTTTTTATTTAATGTACTAAATGATAGATCAATTACGAAAGTAGATTGCTCCTTTACAGAGACATAGTAATATTACAGTCAAATGTATGCTTTCAAAAGTTGTAGAATAATTGTTTAATCATTATAAATATACTATTTAAACTAATTTTTTGTTTTTTTCTTCATTAATTAATTAATAAGCACAATGTAGGTTGAGTTATAATAACACACAGGCTTAAATATCTCACACACAGGCTTAACTATCTCGCACACAGATTTAAATATCTAACACAGGCTTAACTATCTCGCACACAGGCTTAAATATCTTTGATATCTGTTTCCTAAACAACTTTCATTTAGGTTATATGTACCTACGTTAAGGTGGTGCCGCCCCAGAGCATGACACAGAGAATGCTTGGAAATAAAATCGATAGGTGGCGCATTGTTAAATAACCAAGCGTGGAGATTATGGCAAAACCCTCCACTATAGTGGAGGAGGCTCATAGTTCAGCAGTGGACTGTAAAGGGCTGTTGATGATGATGATGATGAATCAATGGTGATAGCTCTACGATGCGCCTGTCGGTATTATTCCTAAAGCATTCTGTAATTTCAGCACATTATCATGATAGACTACATTCATTCTTAATGACAATAAAATTAATAAACAAGTACACTAGCTATTACTTTTATTATTATGAATGCACAAGATTTTACAATATAGTTGACTATTATAAAAGAATTTGTAATTTGTTAGGATAATCTCATAGGTACCTACTTTTGTAATACATAGCCAACAAACAACTAAGGTAGATAAGCTAATTGAATCAAGAAATATGTACGACAACTGAAATCTTTCATAATTTATTGCCTTCTATGCATAATGTCCCGAAGCAGTGGTAGGGTTAATATTGGGACGTGTAAAAGCGCCTTTTTAAAGCCTATTTGCAAAAATAAATGAATTTATTTTAATTTTAATATTATTGCTTAAAACGAAATAGATTTTTGTGCCAAATTCTAAAGACTAAGCCATATAACCGAAAATAAAGGCGAGGCCGAAGGCCGAGCGATAGTTTAAAGCCCATGAGTCGCCATACATTAAATTTTAATGCGTCAAAAAAGGACTAGAGTCCAGTGACAGACAGAAATGCGAGGCCGAAGGCCGAGCCATAGTTCAAATCCCGACAGTCGCCATAGATTTACTTGTGTTGCGTCAAAAAAGCAAAAGAGCCTTGCCACGAACGATAAACGCCCCCTGTAATTTTTGCGAGGCCGAAGGCCGAGCTCCGAATGCGAGGCCGCAGGCCGAGCGCCGCGTAGGGCGAAGCCCGGAGCGGCCAGCATCGCAGATCTAGCTTTTGTAGCCCGCGTAGCGGGCGACCAAAGCTAGTCTATATTATATAAATCTATATTATATAAAGCTCGATTCCTACTCACTGACTGACTGACTGATCAGGGGTATTTTTGGGGTATTTAGAGGGGAGGGGGGTAAAATTGTTAGTGTTTGTTTTTTACTAGATTTTTTGACACCCAGGTTTTTTAGATTTTTTGAACCAAAAAACAAAATGGCGGCACTTTTTGAAACACAAACTTTTCTGTCTTTGGTCCTGAATTTTTTCTTTTTTGGTGGTTGGTTGAGGTTGCCAAGGTGTGCTAAAAAATGTGAGAAAAAAATGGAAAAACAAAATGGCCGCGCCGCCATCTTGGATTGAAAATGCGATTTCGAGGTGTTTTTGGGGAGGTGTCACTCCGAGATGCGCCATTTTTTTTTTTAATTTCTTTTGAGTTTTTATGACTTATATAGTCTGCTTCAAGGCCACATTTACAGATTATCAAAAAACAAGATGGCGGCTGAGCCGTCGGCCATTTTGTTGCGAGCATAAAAATTGTCAAACTTTGGTAGCAATTTTCCGGCAGATGGCGACACCGGAGTGGGGTACAATGTTTCGGGCGATTGTTGGTCCGTTATTCGAGTGTTGCCATGAATCGGAAAAAACTACCATTTTGGAAGAAAATTTTCCACCACGGCCCCGGATAGTAGAAAATGGAAATTTCCAGAAATTCCATAAAATTGGAATGCAGTCTGGTGACATTTGGGGACCCGAATGACATTTCACCATTTTTACGAAAAAAGTCTGGCAACACTGAAAGTTATGGGGAAAAGTTTTTTTTGCGACATGGGTGACTTTAAAGTTAGTGACAGACAGAAAGAATTGTGGCAGAAAAAAAATAAAAATGACGTTTGGTTTGATATACGACCCAGATTATGGGAAAAATCCGAAATGTCAAAAAATCAAGATGGCGGTTGAGCAGGCGGCCATTTTGTAAAAAGTTGAAAATTTCGAAATTTTGGAATCCATTTTTCGAGTAGTTGGCAACATTTTGGAAAGTCGAGTTGTATGAGGCGGTTGTGTGTCTTGTCAAGAGGTTTCGCTTGGGTGAAGAATTTTCTCCAGTGTTGCCATACCTTAGGAGATTTGGTCCAAAAACGTCGAAAGTAGAAATAACGACTTCCGGTCAAAAATTTGGATGACGCCTCCTGCAAAAGGGTCGTGCAAATGACATTTGACCATTTTCATCTCGATCACCTGGCAACACTGGAAGCTACGGGAAAAAGTATTTTTTTCGACATGGGTGTCTTTAAAGTTAAGGACGGACAGAAGGAGATATGGCAGGGAAAATCTGAAAATGGGGTTTAGTCGGTTATACGACCCAGACTATGGGAAAAATCCGAAATCATGGAAAATCAAGATGGCGGCTGAGCGGGCGGCCATTTTGTAAAAAGTTTCAGATTTTCGATTTTTCAAATGCATTTTTCGGGCAGTTGGCAACATTTGGGAAAGTCGAGTTGTATGGGGCGATTACGTAGTTTGTCAAGGAGTATCATTTGGGAAAACAAAAATTTCCAGTGTTGCCATACTTTGGAAGATTTGGTCAAAAAATGTAAAAAATGGAAATAACGACTTCCGGTCAGAAATTTGGATGACGCCTCCTGCAAATAGGTCAAACTAATGACATTTGACCATTCTCAACTCGATCACCTGGCAACACTGAGAGTTACAGGATTTCAAAATTTCAGGACATGGCTGGTTTGAAGGAATTGTAGAAACAAATGAATTCGGGATTGGGTGAAGTTAGAAAAAAAGTAAAAATGGGGTTCGGCGCGGAAAATGGTCCAGATTAAGGCAAAAATGCAAAATTTTGGAAATCCAAGATGGCCGCCAAGCGTTCACCCGTTTTCCTAAAGGAACTAAATTCTCCATACAAATTGTATGCAGGGGGGCTTAGCTAACGTAGAAAAAGGCGAGGCCGAAGGCCGAGCGATAGTTTAAAGCCCTAGAGCCGCCATAGATTTATTTTTAATGCGTCAAAAAAGGACTAGAGTCCAGTGACAGACAGAAATGCGAGGCCGAAGGCCGAGCCATAGTTCAAATCCCGACAGTCGCCATAGATTTACTTGTGTTGCGTCAAAAAAGCAAAAGAGCCTTGCCACGAACGATAAACGCCCCCTGTAATTTTTGCGAGGCCGAAGGCCGAGCTCCGAATGCGAGGCCGCAGGCCGAGCGCCGCGTAGGGCGAAGCCCGGAGCGGCCAGCATCGCAGATCTAGCTTTTGTAGCCCGCGTAGCGGGCGACCAAAGCTAGTCTATATTATATAAATCTATATTATATAAAGCTCGATTCCTACTCACTCACTGACTGACTCACTGATCAGGGGTATTTTTGGGGTATTTAGAGGGGAGATGGGTAAAATTGTTAGTGTTTGTTTTTAACTAGATTTTTTGACTGACAGCTTTACTGGATTTTTTGAACCAAAAAACAAAATGGCGGCATTTTTTGAGACATCAACTTTTTTGTCTCTGGTCCTGAATTTTTTCTTTTTTGAGTGTTAGGTGGGGTTGCCAAGGTGTGTTCAAAAATGTGAGAAAAAAACGGAAAAACAAAATGGCCGCGCCGCCATCTTGGATTGAAAATGCGATTTCGAGGTGTTTTTAGGGAGGTGTCACTCCGAGATGCGCAATTGTTTTTGAAAAATTCTTTTGAGTTTTTGTGACTTATATAGTCTGCTTCAAGGCCTTATTTACAGATTATCGAAAAACAAGATGGCGGCTGAGCCGTCGGCCATTTTGTTGCGATGAAAAAATTCCCAAAGTTTGACACCAAATTTTGAATAGATGGCGACACCGGAGTGGGGTACAATGTTCCGGGCGATTGTTGGTCTGTTATTCGAGTGTTGCCATGAATCGGAAAAAACTACCATTTTGGAAGAAAATTTTCCACCACGGCCCCGGATAGTAGAAAATGGAAATTTCCAGAAATTCCAAAAACTTGGTATGCAGTCTGGTGACATTTGGGGACCCGAATGACATTTCACCATTTTTACCAAAAAAGTCTGGCAACACTGAAAGTTATGGGGAAAAGTTTTTTTTGCGACATGGGTGTCTTTAAAGTTAGTGACAGACAGAAAGAATTATGGCAGAAAAAAAATAAAAATGACGTTTGGTCGGATATACGACCCAGATTATGGGAAAAATCCGAAATGTCAAAAAATCAAGATGGCGGCGGCGTGGGCGGCCATTTTGTGAAAAGTTGAAAATTTCGAATTTTTGGAATTCATTTTTCGAGTAGTTGGCAACATTTGGGAAAGTCGAGTTGTATGAGGCGGTTGTGTCTCTTGTCGAGAGGTTTCGCTTGGGTGAAGAAATTTCTCCAGTGTTGCCACACTTTGGGAGATTTGGTCCAAAAATGTCGAAAGTAGAAATAACGACTTCCGGTCAAAAATTTGGATGACGCCTCCTGCAAAAGGGTCGTACAAATGACATTTGACCATTGTCATCTCGATCACCTGGCAACACTGGGAGCTACGGGGAAAAGTATTTTTTTCGACATGGGTGTCTTTAAAGTGAAGGACGGACAGAAAGAGATATGGCAGGGAAAATCTGAAAATGGGGTTTGGTCGGTTATACGACCCAGACTATGGGAAAAATCCGAAATGTCAGAAATTCAAGATGGCGGCTGAGCGGGCGGCCATTTTGTAAAAAGTTTCAGTTTTCTGATTTTTCAAATGCGTTTCTCGGGTAGTTGGCAACATTTGGGAAAGTCGAGTAGTATGGAGCGATTACGTAGTTTGTTAAGGAGTATCGCTTGGAAAAACGAAAATTTCCAGTGTTGCCATACTTTGAGAGATTTGGTCCAAAAATGTAAAAAATGAAAATAACGACTTTCGGTCAAAAATTTGGATGAAGCCTCCTGCAAATAGGTCAAACTAATGACATTTGACCATTTTCATCTCGATCACCTGGCAACACTAGGAATTACGGGAACACAAAATTTTGTGACATGGGTGTTTTTAAGGCGTTGCTCCTCGGGACTGGGTGTGGATAGAAAAAAAGTAAAAATGGGGTTCGGCGCGGAAAATGGTCCAGATTAAGGCAAAAATGCAAAATTTTGGAAATCCAAGATGGCCGCCAAGCGTTCACCCGTTTTCCTAAAGGGACTAAATTCTCCATACAAATTGTATGCAGGGGGGCTTAGCTAACGTAGAAAAAGGCGAGGCCGAAGGCCGAGCGATAGTTTAAAGCCCGAGAGCCGCCATAGATTTATTTTTGATGCGTCAAAAAAGGACTAGAGCTCAGTGACAGACAGTTAACACCCCCTGTAATTTTTGCGAGGCCGAAGGCCGAGCTCCGAATGCGAGGCCGCAGGCCGAGCGCCGCGTAGGGCGAAGCCCGGAGCGGCCAGCATCGCAGATCTAGCTTTTGTAGCCCGCGTAGCGGGCGACCAAAGCTAGTCTATAATATATAAAGCTCGATTACCACTGACTCACTGACTGACTGATCAGGGGTGTTTTTGGGGTATTTAGAGGGGTGAGGGGTAAAATTGTTAATGTTTGTTTTAAACTAGATTTTTCGACTGCCAGCTTTACCACATTTTTTGAACCAAAAAACAAAATGGCGGCACTTTTTGAAACTCCAACTTTTTTGTTTTTCATCCTGAATTTTTTCCTTTTTGGGAGTTTATTAGGGTTGCCAAGATGAGTTAAAAAAATTGAGAAAAAATTAGAAAAACAAAATGGCCGCGCCGCCATCTTGGATTGAAAATGCGATTTCGGGGTGTTTTTAGGGAGGTGTCACTCCGAGATGCGCAATTGTTTTTGAAAATTTCTTTTGGGTGTTTGTGACATGTATAGTCTTCTTTAGAGCCACATGCACAGATTATCAAAAAACAAGATGGCGGCTGAGCTGTCGGCCATTTTGTTGCGATCAAAAAATTCCCAAACTTTGGTAGCAATTTTCCGGTAGATGGCGACACCGGAGTGGGGTACAATGTTCCGGGCGATTGTTGGTCTGTTATTCGAGTGTTGCCATGAATCGGAAAAAACTACCATTTTGGTAGAAAATTTTCCACCACGGCCCCGGATAGTAGAAAATGGAAATTTCCAGAAATTCCAAAAACTTGGTATGCAGTTTGGTGACGTTTGGGGACCCGAATGACATTTCACCATTTTTATCAAAAAAGTCTGGCAACACTGAAAGTTATGGGGAAAAGTTTTTTTTGCGACATGGGTGTCTTTAAAGTTAGTGACAGACAGAAAGAATAATGGCAGAAAAAAAATAAAAATGACGTTTGGTCGGATATACGACCCAGATTATGGGAAAAATCCGAAATGTCAGAAAATCAAGATGGCGGCGGCGTGGGCGGCCATTTTGTGAAAAGATGAAAATTTCGAAATTTTGGAATTCATTTTTCGACTACATGGCAACATTTTGGAAAGTCGAGTTGTATGAGGCGGTTGTGTGTCTTGTCGAGAGGTTTCGCTTGGGTGAAGAAATTTCTCCAGTGTTGCCACACTTTGGGAGATTTGGTCCAAAAATATCGAAAGTAGAAATAACGACTTCCGGTCAAAAATTTGGACGACGCTTCCTGCAAAGGGGTCGTGCAAATGACATTTGACCATTTTCATCTCGATCACCTGGCAACACTGGGAGCTACGCGGAAAAGTATTTTTTTCGACATGGGTGTCTTTAAAGTTAAGGACGGACAGAAGGAGATATGGGAGGAAAAGTCTAAAAATGGGGTTTGGTCGGTTATACGATCCAGACTATGGGAAAAATCCGAAATGTCAGAAAATCAATATGGCGGCTGAGCTGGCGGCCATTTTGTAAAAAGTTTCAGATTTTCGATTTTTCAAATGCGTTTTTCGGGTAGTTGGCAACATTTGGGAAAGTCAAGTTGTATGGGGCGATTACGTAGTTTGTCAAGGAGTATCGATTGGAAAACCAAAAATTTCCAGTGTTGCCATACTTTGGGAGATTTGGTCCAAAAATGTAAAAAATGGAAATAACGACTTCCGGTCAAAAATTTGGATTACGCCTCCTGCAAATAGGTCAAACTAATGACATTTGACTATTTTTATCTCGATCACCTGGCAACACTGGGAGTTAGGGGAACTCAAAGTTTTGGGACATCGGAGGAATAAGGAATTGTAGAAACAAATGAATTCGGGATTGGGTGAAGTTAGAAAAAAAGTAAAAATGGGGTTCGGCGCGGAAAATGGTCCAGATTAAGGCAAAAATGCAAAATTTTGGAAATCCAAGATGGCCGCCAAGCGTTCACCCGTTTTCCTAAAGGGACTAAATTCTCCATACAAATTGTATGCAGGGGGGCTTAGCTAACGTAGAAAAAGGCGAGGACGGACAGAAGGAGATTTGGCAGGAAAAAACTAAAAATGGAGTTTAGTCGGTTATACGACCCAGATTATGGGAAAAATCCGAAATGTCAGAAAATCAAGATGGCGGCTGAGCGGGCGGCCATTTTGTAAAATGTTTCAGTTTTCTGATTTTTCAAATGCATTTTTCGGGCAGTTGGCAACATTTGCTAAAGTCGAGTTGTTTGGGGCGATTTCGTAGTTTGTTAAGGAGTGTCGTTTAGAAAAACAACAATTTCCAGTGTTGCCATACTTTGAGAGATTTGATCCAAAAATGAAAAAAATTGAAATAACGACTTTCGGGCAAAAATTTGGATGACGCCTCCTGCAAATAGATCAAACTAATGACATTTGACCATTTTCATCTCGATCACCTGGCAACACTGGGAATTACGGGAACACAAAATTTTGTGACATGGGTGTTTTTAAGGCGTTGCTCCTCGGGACTGGGTGAGGATAGAAAAAAAGTAAAAATGGGGTTCGGCGCGGAAAATGGTCCAGATTAAGGGAAAAATGCAAAATTTTAAAAATCCAAGATGGCCGTCATATTTTCAGCCGTTTTCGTAATTGAACTAATCTCTCCATACAAATTGTATGCTTAGCACGATTACCACTCAATGACTGACTCACTGATCATGGCCATTTTTGGGGGGTTTAGAGAGGAGGAGGGTACGAGTAACAGCACTTGTTTCGAACTAGATTTTTCAACACGCAGCTTATCAGATTTTTTGGACTAAAAAACAAAATGGCGGCCCGTTTTGACACACCAACTTTTTCATTTTTCGTCCTGATTTTTTTATTTTTTGGGGGCCGGTTGAAGTTGTCATTTGGTGTTCGAAAATGTGAGAAAAAAACGGAAAAACAAAATGGCCGCGCCGCCATCTTGGATTGAAAATTAGATTTCAGGGGTGTGTTTAGGGAGTTGTCATTCTGAGTTGCGCAATGGTTTTTGAAAATTTCTTTTGAATATTTGTGACATGTATAGTCTTCTTAAGAGCCACATTCACAGATTATCAAAAAACAAGATGGCGGCTGAGCCGTCGGCCATTTTGTTGCGATTATGAAATTCCATAAAGTTTCACACCAATTTTCCGGTAGATGGCGACACCGGAGTAGGGTACAATGTTCCGAGCGATTGTTGGTCTGTGCCTCGAGTATTGCTATGAATCGGAAAAAACTGCCATTTTGGTAGAAATTTTTCCATCACGGCCTCGGATAGTAGAAAATGGAAATTTCTAGAAATTCCAAAAAGTAGGTATGCAGTTTGGTGACGATTGGGGACCCGAATGACATTTCACTATTTTTATCAAAAAAGTCTGGCAACACTGAAAGTTACGGGGAAAACAAATTTTCGCGACATGTCTGACTTTAAAGTTAAGGACAGACAGAAGGAGTTGTGGCAGAAAAAAACTAAAAATGAGGTTTTGTCGGATATACGATCTAAATTATGGGAAAAATCCGCAATGTAAAAAAATCAAGATGGCGGCTGAGCGGGCGGCCATTTTGTAAAAAGTTGAAAATTTCGAAATTTAGGAATTAATTTTTCGAGTAGTTGGCAACATTTTGGAAAGCCGAGTTGTATGAGGCGGTTGTGTGTCTTGTCAAGAGGTGTCGCTTGGGTGACAAAATTTCTCCAGTGTTGCCATACTTTGAGAGATTTGGTCCAAAAAACTGGTAGAAATAACGACTTCCGGTCAAAAATTTGGATGACGCCTCCTGCAAAGGGGTCGTGCAAATGACATTTGACCATTTTCATCTCGATCACCTGGCAACACTGGAAGTTATGGGGAAAAGTATTTTTTGCGACATGGGTGTCTTTAAAGTTAAGGACGGACAGAAGGAGTTATGGCAGAAAAAGTCTGAAAATGGGGTTTAGTCGGTTATACGACCCACATTATAGGAAAAATCCGAAATATCAGAAAATCAAAATGGCGACCGAGTGCGCGGCCATTTTGTAAAAAGTTTCAGATTTTTTATTTTTCCAATGCTTTTTTCAGGTAGTTGGTAACATCTGGGAAAGTCGAATTGTATGTGTGTTTTGTCAAGAGGTGTCGCTTGGGTAAAGAAGTTTCACCAGTGTTGCCATATTTTGGGAGATTTGGTAAAAAAAAATTTAAAAAATGCAAATAATGAGTTCCGGTCAAAAATTTGAACGTGAACTCGTGCAAAGTAATCCTAAAAAGGTTATTTGACCATTTTCTTCTCGATCACCTGGCAACACTGGAAGCTATGAGAAAGAGTATTTATTGCAACATGGGTAGGTATCTTTATAGTTAAGGAACGGACAGATGGAGATATGGCAGAAAAAATCTAAAAATGGTGTTTGGTCAGTTAAATGACCCTAATTATTAGAAAAATAAAAAATCATGGCAAATCAAGATGGCGGCGGAGCAAGCGGCCAACTGGTAAAAAGTTTCATTTTTCTGATTTTTAAAATGCATTATTAGGGTAGTTGGCAATATTCGCGAAAATTGGGTTGTATGAGGCGTTCATGTGTCTTGTCAAGAGGTTTCTTTCTTTCTTTCTTTCCATACATTTAATTTTAATATTTAAGACAGGACTGCAGCCCAGTGTTATAAGAATATTACTTGCGCATATAGCAGCTATTTCCACAAAGTTTTATTGCTATCTATAAATAAATATCAGTTAGGAGAAAAATTTCGAATGGAAAATGTCCACAGGAAATTAAATCGATTTCTTAAAAAATTTTAGTATTGTTAGTTAGGAGGTATTGCCACTTTACCATTTACCATTGGTATGTATTCTAATCATGCCGACAAAGTAATAAAACAAAATTTTTAAAAATATTTTTTAGGGTAGCTTCCCTATATAAAGTGGGGATTTTTTTTTCATCTTCTACCCCATTTGTGGGGTATCGTTGGATAGGTCTTTTATAATGGCTTAGGGGTTTCTAAGACTATTTTTTTATTTAAACGGTTCCCGTTTGCAAAATATTAAAGTACCTAGCACTTTATTGAAGCCAATTTTTGTTCGAGTAACTTAGGGCGTCCCCCCATTAAAAGTGTTAAGATGAAGTACTAATTGCTTGCTTCAGAAATATATTGCGGTAACGACGGGCAACTACGAAACCCTACACTGCGCGTGGCACGACACGCACTTGGTTAACTGGTTTATATCTATAGATTAGAGGGCAGTGCGTTTAATTACACTAAGGGTAGTTTCACAGGACGACTCCGGAGGTACCAGTGGCGAGTGGTGGAGGCTGTCTAGGCATAGTGACTGCGACATTGGGTAGCATGGTCATTTGCCAACCGGATGACACTAGCATTGACGGGCTACGGGTCATAATACCGCTCCAGAAAGCCCACTTAGGTAGGTAACGACCATTTTCTGCCGGCTGTAGTCTTCCACATGACCAATCGACTTCTTCATCCCCTGCCCTTTTAATAGGCCTCGAACAGTGGCCACCAGGACAATACATTCATGCCGCACACTGAAAGCCGAAAACGTAATGACGTTTTCCTTGTGTGAGACCGAATAGGGACCGCTGACGAATGTTTGAGGCACACGCCAATACTCCTGGTAATGTCCCGCGTTCTCAACTCATATAATCCTACCCATCTGGCAGAGTGATAAGCCCCACCACATGGGAGCAGCCCTTGTGGGTAGTTATATTCTACACATTTTTATAGATTTTAATTCTTATTATTTCTAAAGCAATAATCAGTAACTTGTACATACATAGGTTATACAGGGTGGAAACGATAAGTGATCTCATTCGATTATTTCTAAACTATACAAGATATCGAAAAGCTGGTTACTGATCCTGAAAGTGCTTCACTAGCTCTATCCAACGGTACCAATAATAGGTTACAGAATTAACTGGATCTATCAAAAAATTAAATGTTTCCAGCCTCCATACTAAATGTATGCCAGCCAAACAATATTGAAAGTATTAATTTTTTTTATTAAATAATAAACACTTAAAATGAACTCGTAAATTGCATTCTTATTCAAAATGATTCTTTGAAAACATTGGTTTAAGGCTTTACTTGCTATAATATTATCAAGACATGAGTGCCATGCCTGTTTCTGTACTAAATGTATCAAAAATCAAAATCAAAAGTATTTATTCAGTTTAGACCACAAGTGGCACTTATGAACGTCAAAATTATTATAGAAAATAATAAAAAAGAAAGCTGGAAACATAGAATTTTCGGATAGATCCAGTTTATTCTGTAACCTATTATTGGTACCGTTTGAAAGAGCTTGTGAAGCACTTTCAGATTCAGTAATCAGTTTTTCGATATCTTGTATAGTTTAGAAATAATCGAGTGAGATCACTTAACGTTTCCACCCTGTATAGGTACTTGTGCGAGGCAACGAGCGCGCATTATGAAATAACTAGCGGCCTCCCGCGACTTCGTACGCGTGGATCCCGTTTTACCCCCTTTACCGAAATTTCTTTCAACCATCTCACTAACTTTTGTGTGTTATAAATTGTAGTTATTAATTAAATAAATAAATATTATTGGATATACAGGGTGGAATTTTGTAATGCCACCTAGAGGGAAAGTTTTTTTTATGCTAGACAAGGCAGGTATTTGACCGCAATCGCACCTGGTGTTAAGTGAGATGCAGTCTAGGATGGTAGTTACATATCAGTAAGTACTCATAATACTAAGATAGAAAATTTTACTGAAAGAAAACATTTCTTTGTTTTTGAAAAGAAAGAGAACTGCATTGAAAGATTTTCGAAAATTGTCTACCATACCATACAATGTATTCTGTACATAAATAAAATAATTTAAGATTTCATGGTTTTCATTTCATTTGATTTATCAAGTTTGTTAAAGAGATTTCATCCTTATACTTAACCCTAACAATTGATGCAATAAAAGTACAGGTTGTAATTTTTAATAGATTTCAGTTGGTTTGATTCTGGGTGTGGCAAGAAAATGTTTGTAAATCTTTGAATGTAGTTCTATTTCTTTTCAAAAATAAAGGAATGTTTTCTTTGAGAAAAAGGTTCTATCTACAATATTAAAAGTACTTTCCCTCTAGGTGGCATTATAAAATTCCACCCTGTATTGCGCCATCCAGTCCCAAAATAATTTTTAAAAATATAAAGAACAGGACTTACTAAAGTACTTACTCGTATTATTATGACATTTGTTGAAACTAAATGTGGTAAGTATTGCCTACTTACTACTAAATTAAGTTAGTAGTACTTCATTACACAAAGAAAACATCTCTAAGAATAAATCTGGATATGAAAAACCTACACACAGCAAAATTCTAACAGTAAGAAGGATAAAAGTATTTACTTAATAATTTATTTGATGCATTTAGCTGCATACCATGCCTGTAAAAGTAAGATTTTATGCACAAGAGCCAAACAAACAAGTTTAAGCTTGTAAAGAACTTCCAAACCTATTATTATGTAGAATAAGTTCTTAAAAGTGACATAGTATTTAAAAGTTTTCATCTATTTTTATTTATGAAAATAGCCTTGTCTCCGTCTGTATCATTACCATCAAAATATTACTATTATCTTGAACTCCATTAACATTGATGATTGATTGATACTTTATTATAGTATATTTAGGTACTTAGTTCAGTTGATAACATTCCTATATCATTTTTATCTCAACTTATTAGATATTTAATATTAATTAAAACCCAATGAATTTTAAAACACTCATTTATTAAGAAGGCTTATTTAAAGATAATAATCAATTTATGTTCAATTAAATATTTTGGAATTATGAACAGTTTACTTTGGTTTGTTAAGATTTTATTAATTTTCATTAAATATTGGTTTTCCGGGACAAGTTGTACATCATTATTGATCACTTTAACATCTGAAAAGTAAAATATATAACTTTAATTAAATTGATAGATATTGTGCTTACATTTTGTTGTAAACATTAAGGCTCAGTTGCATTACCTAACTTTGACCGTTACTTTAACGATAACTGGTGTTTTCTGAATGAAGTTTGATAGATTTTTGATGTTTGTTAAAGTAAGATGGTGCAACCCAGCCTTATAGTTAAACAATTCATCAAAACTGTACAATACTTTTAGAGTGCAAGAGTAAAAAACATTCATCCTCAAAAACTTTGACCTCTTAAATATTATTGAATAATTAATAGTGCCATCAATTATCAAACGTTTCATAGTTATCATCAAGCATTACCTTACGCTGCAATCACCATTCTCTTTATTTTACACAGACAAAATATGCATAGAGTTAACGTAACAGTATCACATTGAAAACTCAGATATTGTTGCAATATTGTACAAGGCTTCTGTTACTATTATTTTTAAGATCACTTGTTTCAGCTATAGATTATTTCTTTGAGATATGTATGTAAGTAACTATTCTTATTAATTTCATTCGAACAAAACAACACCAACCAAATCAAAACAAACTTTTGTTTGACAGTTTGGCAAGAAAAAAGGGACCATAGATTAGAGAGTGATAGGATGTTTCGTTCGGAAATTTAATCAAAAGATTTTGAAACGTCAAAGGACAAAAATGTGAATTTTAACCCGTGTAGCGCCCTTCTGTCAAATTTTGTTTTGTACGACTGAAAAATTAAGGTCCCTCGAAAGTAGGTAAAAGTGGAGCAGGCATAATTTACTTTTATCTTTATGAGATAAAAATAATAATTTTTCAGCGTTGTGAATGTCATCATCATGTTTTAAAAAAAAAAACTTCTATTATGGATGGATCGAAAAGCGAAATTTTGGACAGCGTTTTTTTTCACAACTTCTATTTTTTAAATTCATATTGATAGGTTACGTCACACTATGGATCGAAATTGCGATTTATGGACATAGCAATATTTTTCATAATTTCTATTTGAAAAAAATACCTATCGATACGTTACGTTATTCTGATGAATATATGTCGTTAGATTTTCTTTAAAACCAATAGTTTGGTTGGAAAAAAATATTTTCCATTTTCGTTGTATGAAATGAAATGGCTTGTTGACTATAATCCTACACTATCAGCGCGCGCCTAAAGTTGCCCGTTCACAAGTTATGTGGTTCTGAAAAATGAAAAAAAGTTAGTAAAAGTGTTTTTTTTTGGAATATCTTTAAAGATTCAACGAAAATATAAAGATTCCATACGTTAACAATTTAAATTAACCTTAAATTACTGACAAATATTTAACTCATATTTTGGAACCTTGTAACTTCTGAACGGGCAACTTTGGGCGCGCGCTGATAGTTTAGGATTATAGTCAACAAGACATAGCTTAGTCGAAATCTACCACTTTAAGTTTCATTCCATACAACGAAAATGGAAAATATTTTTTTCCAGCCTAACTATTGATTTTAGAGAAAAACTTTTAGCGACATTTATTCATCAGAATAACGTAAGTTACGTTCGATAAGTATTTTTTTCAAATAGAAATTGTGAAAGAAAAAAATCAATATGTCCATAAATCGCTATTTCGATCCATAGTACGTCTTACTGATTAATTAATGTCATTATCCCCTCAAGGATCAATAAGACCGGCGGCGGCTGCGCTGTTCATTACTTACAGTCATATAGATGAACTAATTTAAACTGAACCGTGTCACCAAACACATTGACAGGGGGGCGCCACCATCATTTCAACTATATAGTTTCCAACGTGGCAAAAATCGGAACCAGCGATTCGGTATTGATGGTTGTGGCACCCCCCTGTCACTGTCTCGGGTGGGACACCGGACAGTTCGTTTTAATTTATGTATATTATGTTACTTACCAGTTATTAATAATAATTACCGACAGTCGAGGTAAAAGTAAGAAAGTAATCACATTAATTTATCACTTACAAATATCTTAAAAGAGAACACCGGCTCGTGTACAGCAACACAATATTTTTAACGTTTTGATATCTTAATATATTAATATAAATTAGTGGTATCCTTCCGTTTGGCCAATGTACTTTTCGCAACTAATTCATTTGGTCAAATTGTCATTTGGCAAAATTTTACTTGGCAAATGTTTATATAGCAAATGTTTTATTTCGTCAAATATTATGTCCCAAATAATTTGTTTGGTCAAATTGACACCTCAAATACTTACCCACCGTTACCCACAAATCAAAGCATAAGGCACATTATCATGGTTTTCACAAGAATTTTATGTAAAACAAAGAGACTGCAGAAAGTAGTATGGTTGCAAAAAGTAGGTTTTGCTGAAAATAGTAGGTTAGGTTAGGTTAGAACAGTGACCCTTAATGCGCGAAGGCGAGCGAAGCGTGCCGCGGCAGCGGCCGCCGAGCGCTAAAATCACCACTATTGTTAATGAATCATTTGGAAATTTCGATAAAAAGAATGAAATAAGAAAATTATTTTAGAACAAATTTTATATTTACTACCCACTAAACAAAATAATAACCACAAGCTAATTTGTATTCCATTCTATGCACCAATCAAATTATTTTGTAAATAGTTTATCGTGAAATATTTTTGCCAAATGAAACATTTGGCAAAACATACTTTACCAAACAATAATTTGCTAAACAATAATATGCCAAAAACGACATTTGCGAATTAAAAGTTTGCAATAAGTTGTTTTGCCAAATGAGAATTTGCCAAATGAAAATTTGCGAAACGTTGTTTGCGATGTAATAATTTGGGAAACGTTTTTTGGCCAAACATTAGTAATCCATAAATTAGTATAATGAGATTGGAATGTTTAAAATTTAAATGAATTGTTTAAAATTTAATAAATAGGTTTAGATGCGGCGGGGGTGGACCTTGGGCCAACCCTAAGCAGTTTATTTAATTTTATACATACGTAAATGATTTCTTTAATCACTTTTACCAAATTATTCATAATAACCGATTGTTATTAATAATTCTTTTTCTATCATAATTAATCATCATAATCAAATCAGATTAAATAAAATCTGAGTTGCGTTCTATATCCTTTAGAGCGCCATGGTCTTTTTTAAAATACAAAACGTTTAACATTTCCGTGCAATATTTCTTTGATAAAAATATTTATAGAAATGCTTTAGTTATTTTATGCGTATTTTTGCGATTGCCTAAAACCCTAAATCTTTATTTTCAAAACAGAAATATATTTTTTTACTGTTCCAGGCGAAATAGGTTGGTGACCAATAGGTTAAACAAAAGTTGTCTATGGTCATAAGTTTTGTGGCCAAAAAAAGTTGAGTGAGACATTTCGCGCTCATTCACTTCCGCCTCCCTCTCGGTCGCAACTGTTTTGCATCTTGTTTCATCGCGGTAAGTTATGTGTAAATATTATTAAAATTATAATCCATTGATTTGTCAAATAATAAAAAACTATTGTACAAATCAATTTCGATGATATATCAACTTAATTGTTTCTTTTCATCGTTCCGTTAGTGTAGGCATCATTTTTGTTGAAGGGGACGCCATTGTAAAACAAATGAAATAATGTTAAACAAACAACTTTTTATGGTTTAAAACTTTTTAAAGTGTAATGATCGAAGTTTTAAGTGTATTTTAGGTTCTTCAGTGCCATAATTTGTGGTTCTTTAGTTCATTAAATGTGTATAATTGCAGTTTCACGATGCCCCGCTTCAACTACGATTCCACCACGGCCGTCTGCATCGCCACGGGTAAGTCTTATAAAGTCTTATTTGTTCTTCTTTCCATTATTTTCTGTGTTTAGGTCCTTTGGTTCATTAAAAATATACTATGTTTGGCTTTGATGAATAGTTATGGACCGCCATTTTTCTTCTTTTATAATTGACATGGCAATGGTGTTGTAGGTAGTTCATAACTGCATAAGATCTAGCTTTTTCAAGTCAATAACTTCACACATTTTCTAAATATGGTTTACAAGGGCGTAGCCCCTTATTCTATTTGCCAAGTTATTTAAATTATCTACACCTACCTACAATCATGGACCTATAAAAAAGGTCCATGCCTAACAGTAAATAGTTAATAACACGTAAGAAATCTTTATATTTTGAAACATGTCAATTCCACACAAGGTACTTGTATTAATAATGTGCTAACAGGCAAGTTATCATTTCATTGTTGATGAACATAAATTCACATTATCTATCAATAAAAGTTATTTAGATCTTCTTACTCTGAGATGGTTTTCATATGAATAGTTATATAAAATAATTTTACATGTAGGATTATTTACTGTTGAAATTGGTGTTACATTAGGTATTTAAAATACACAAGTAAGCATAACTTTAGTTCTTATTATAAACAAAGCATTTATTAAATCACATCTAATTTAATTAATGTTTCAGTGTAGTTAAAATAATTGATTTGCTCTGAAATCAAATCAATAATAAGAACTTGATTGAATCCTTCTCAAATATTGGTAGGTAATATCAATGCAGTTTAAATATTATTTGAAAACCTTCAGATTTGCAATAGGATTATTTGCATTTGATACTACTTATATCCTGCGCTTGTTATATTTGTATTTATTTATCAATATTTTCAATTTAGTGCGTTGAATTCTGATTTAACATTCATCTTACTAGGTATAGGTACTTTTTTTTGAACTTGTATAAGTCTGGATCTGACCATAATATCTAGCCTTTTATAAATCAAGATTAATAATTATACTAATTATAATTTACCTACTTGAATAGTGGTATTAATAACATTTAATTTTTATCTCTTGTCATAAATTAATTAACTTCAAATAGATGTGCACCAATTGATTGAAGTTATCAATATTCATCATGTTTGAAATTGGTCCTATACCTACTTAGATTATTAATCTAAGGTCCTATAATATTTTTCATTTTTACAGAAACATAAATTCTAGATTTCTTTTGATTCATATTATTACTAATTTAATTTAGGTATGTTTGATAAGCAGAAATTAGATAGGTAGGTACCTACTTATTGTCTCAATGGGGTTAGGCAAGCCTGTTATCTGAATTTGCATTAGTTTTATTTTAGGAAATATTGTATCAATGCAATGCATTTTTTAGGTAGGATTAGCCTAATAAAATTACTTGTTGTAATATGAACTTACTGCAAAATGGTACAGTTACAGTAAAATAGGTTAGTACTAATTTGTATAATCATTGATTTCCATCATTACATACCTTAACTGGTAGGCATTTGTTTTTAATACAATTTACTGTTTTCTTTAGTAATTTGGATACATTACCTACCTACTTAAGTGGGTAATGTTGTTCAATTATAATAAAATTTCAAACTTTTGTTTACATTAAACTTCTTATTACTATTAGCATTAGCTGCTATTAATTGTATGAGTTTGGATTTTCGGTTTAGGTAGGTCTCTATAGGTAGGTATATCTACTTTTAATTTCTTTTATTTATTAGTAAAAAACAAATTTAATTTCAATTACCAAAACAATAAAAGTAATTAATCAGGTAGGCATTGTAAAATTTAACACTAATTGTTCATTGCATAACCATTTATAACTGAATATGAATTTATTGACGATTTATTTTCAGAAAATTTGTTGGCACTATAGTTTGTCATTTTGTTTTCTGTGTGTACCTCAAAATTAGCATGATTGATATTGCTTTAAGGTGATGTTCTAAGGCCTTGTCAAAATGCTTTAGATATTTTAGCGGAGAGTGTTAGAAGATAATGAAAGTATTTTTATAATATTACATAACTGAGTTGAAAATTAGCATTAATTATGTGACCAATCTTTTAATTATCTTCCCTGTGTCATATAAATCTATAACACTTTTTATCATTCAATTTAGATACTGAAGTTGCATTATTTAGACGTTTATATTTTATGACAATAATTTTAAGAGAAGATTGACTTGAATCTTTTAGAGTTTTCGTTATTTTTGTCTTGATAAGGTATCAGCATATTATCTGAAAATAAAGAAACCACCTGCATTTTGTATTTCGAAGCAAATTACTTTCTTTTAAATTATGTATTCGTAATGCATAATAAGCGCGACTTCATTGTCAATCAGACTATTATTAATTATTAATTTCTGGTAAAGGATTGTCCCATCAAGGCGATGCACAGTATAAAGGTAATAATGCACAGTGTGTAGCCATGTCAGCATGTGCATCCGCTTTGTCAGTTATTAAAAATCGGGCCGTGTTTGATGTTGCGGATATCAATACTATTCTTCAGTACGGTGATTTACTTTACTTGCAGTGTAAACCTCGGGACCACGTTTTCTTATTACCAGACGAATTGCCAAATGATTATCGAGTAGGGAACTTCGCGGTCAAAATTAATGCAATGGAACCCAACTGGATTGAAAACGGGCTTTTTCCAGCTTCACTGCGCGATGTTGATGTTGCAACATTGCAGTTAGTTCATATTTTGCGCGACCGTGTATTCACTCGCGAACGTAACGATACTCGGGATAGTTACTTGTTCACCGGGAACAATTATACGGTTTCTTTTTGGAAATTTGGCAACAAATTTTATTTATTTAATAGCCATGCGGTTGGCATCAATAATAAATTTAATCATCGGGACGAAACTCAAAATAAGGCGCGTTTGTTTTGTTGCCAAAATTTAGAAGATCTCGCAAAATTACTGTTCATAGGACATGCGTATACCTCGGCGCAATATTCTATACATAAATTAACTGTAGTAAATTTTGCGCTAAACTTAGATCCCGTCGTCCCACTCGAGCCACGCGACGCGAAATTAACAACGTTGAAACCTGTCGTAGTCCTTGAAAAAGTTGAGTTAGAATCAATAGACATTGCACCGGTGCAATCAACCAAACGAGGTCGACCCAAAAAAAAGAGATCATCTAAATCTAAATTAGATTCTTCCGCACCGAAAAAATCTAAATTAATCAATGAAAAATTAAAACCAGTTGTGGTTCTTGAAAGAGTAGATTTAACTGCGTTAAAAATTGCCCATGATGCGAAACCTTTGTCCGTCAGTACTACACATTCTGATGTCAAATTGAACTTAAAGCCAGTCGTTGTAATTGATAGAGTTGATTTAAATAGCGGTCGGGTTAGTAACGTAACGTCAGCCAAAACTCTTAAACACCGAGAGGCTGTGAAACGTTATGCTACCCAGAACCCAACTATCCATAGGGACGCGGTAAAACGTTACACACAAAAAAATCCCTCGGTTCATAGGGACGCGGTTACACGATACTCTCAAAGCAATCCTTCCGTTAACAGGGACGCGGTCAAACGATACTCTCAAAACAATCCCTCCGTTCACAGGGACGCGGTAAAACGGTATTCGCAACAAAATCCGGAAGTTAATAAAGAAGCGTCACAACAATATAATGTAGTAAACAGAAATTTAGAACCCGCGTTGCGTAATTCCAATATTTTGATCGGGCAAAAACAAAACGACGACCTAGATTCACTTCAGACTCATTCTTTAAAAAAACTGTCTTTGAATGACAGTCATAGATGTCCTCAATGTCAGGCGCGAATTTTTGTTGAGGAAAAAGGTAGAGTCAAATGGTGTTGTGGTTCTGGAGCATATAATGTTCAAAATTTACCGCCGTTAACCGAAGAGTTCTATTTCCACCCAGCTTTCCTTTTAAGATCGCGAGCTTTTAATCATTTGTTTTCGTTTAGCGCATTAGGCGTTTCTCATGGTTTTCATCAACCAAATACCGGTATTTCATTCTTAAAAATTCAGGGCCGAACTTACCATCGCGTTTTTGATTTAGCTTACACCGACACAAACAATCCCATCGGTATGTATATTTATGACGAACGGGAAAGGGTAGCTGTAAGCCAAAATTTAGACATGGAGGTAGTTCGTTGCATTACCAATTTTATGCATAATGTTAGTCCGTACATAGATTGTTTTAAACGTTTAAGTCAGGAGCCTTCCGAGGAGGCACATTTGATATTTGAACCCACGTCGCGACGCTCCCATGGTAATATTTTAGGAGACATGCCAATCGGTTCGGAAATAGCCGCAATTCTGAGCACAGAACGCGAACGCTATATTCCTAAAGCTATAGTCATATGGCGCATAGGTGCTCGAAAACCGCACACTGTAGACATTTTACATCCGCTGTATGAAACTTTTCAATATCCTTTGCTGTATCCACACGGTAATCCCGGTTGGTTACCGAATAGACTCGATAACAACGGCGTAAAACTAACACAAAATAAATACGTCCGTTGTTTGTTGCTATCTGAGCCGCGGTTTTCAGAGTTGAACAGACTTTCTGAGGAATGGATAGTAGATATGTTCTGTAGAATTTCAGAGGAACGACTTAGGTACATTTTTAATATGCAGAATCATTCCTCAGATGCTGCTCTTAGATCTGCTCCCCTTCAGGAAGTAGAAAACTCAGTAGAGATAAGTAACCAGATAGCAGCAGATGAAACCATACGGGGAGAGGGCGGTGTTGTGCCGGGGCGTGTCTATCTGCCCAATACATTTACTGGAGGTCCACGGTATATGAAAACTAAATATATGGATGCGATTGCACTGGTCAATAGACTGGGCACTCCATCATACTTTTTAACGATGACATGCAATCCAAAGTGGCCCGAGATCCAACAATCTACTCCACAAGGACAAAGGCCTAATCCTTTAATTTGTGCGAGAGTTTTTAACTTGAAACTCGCACAACTTTTAAAAGACCTTAGAACTGGTGCTTGGTTTGGTAGATGTATGTATATTATGCATGTCATAGAGTTTCAAAAACGAGGACTGCCCCATGCCCACATTTGTTTTAGAATCGAAGGGGGTGGTCCCATACAAAATTTTGAAATCGATCAATTTGTAAGGGCAGATATCCCTCCTCCTTCTGAGGCAGGTGGTAGATTACGCAAGGCTGTGCTTGATCACATGATACACGGCCCATGTGGACCTCCACATAGAACAGATTTGCCATGTTGGGATACTGAAAAAATGAAATGCACAAAGTATTTCCCTAAATCTGAAACGGCTGTAACTTACTGCGATGACAAAGGTTTTGTTCATTTACGCCGTGATAGTAAAAACCAAGCCACCATTAAATTTAGAAATAGAGACATAACGGTTAGTGATTTGTGGGTCGTTCCGTACAATGCCGCTCTTCTCCTCAAGTATGACTGTCACATAAATTTATTAGCATATTCCGCACGCGCGATCGTCAAATATTTATTCAAATACATGACCAAAGGTCCTGACGAATCGCGCGTTACAGTCGTTCCCGATTCACATAAAAATAATGAAATCGAGCAGTATGTCACCAAACGTTACCTTGGTTCTTGCGAAGCGACGTGGCGCATTTTAGAGTTTGACGTAACAGCTCGCGAACCGAACGTAAAGCAGCTCGCCGTACACCTTGAGGGCCAACAATCCATCTTTTTCAAGCCGGGAACCGAAGCAGATGCCGCGCGCCGCGCTCATTCGGACTTGATAACTTATTTTAAAAGGCCTCTCGGTGAACAGTTTGATAACATAACGTATTTAGATTTTTACGAGCGGTTTATTGTACATTCACGACGTCCCACCACAAAAAATGTAGAAATCTTTGAATTGAGCAATAATAAATTTTTGACAAGACGGCAAAGGGGCGAATTAGTATCGCGTTTATTCTGGGTCGCGCCAAACAGAGGTGAATTATTTTACTTGCGTCTTCTTTTAGCGTCTCAGCCGTGTCGTAGTTACGACGATTTATATAAACTTGGTGGTCCATTGTGCAAAACTTTCCAGGAAGCTGCGAAAGCTCTCGGGATCGCGGACGATGAGGCGGAGTATGAGATTGCTATGCAGGAAGCATCTACATTTTTGACTGGACCACGGCTGCGTAGCTTTTTCGTACTCTTAGCTGTGAACGGGGTTAGGGTCGTTTCTTTGTGGGATAAGTACAAACATTTAATTGGTCAGGATTTTTTGCAGCGTTTATCCGATGACGCAGAAAAAGCGTACAAACTTTGTCTCGTCCAAATCGACCGGTTATTGCGTAAACATGGGACATCCCTTGTCGAGCAAGGGTTACCGGGCGTTATAGACGATTCGACCGAAGTAGGCCGCGAGCGCGTCGAATATAATCGCGACGAGTTAAACACGTTCGTGAGTAGCTGGCTACCAAAATTATCCCCCGACCAAAACCTCGTGTTTAGTTATATTCACACTCTCCTGAGTGACAGCGAGTTCCGAAACTCTAACAATACTGCCATTTTCATTGACGGGCCTGCCGGAACAGGTAAAACTTTGCTTTTAAATGTAATTGCTGCACACGCACGCGGAAATTCAGGAATTGTCTTGTGTACGGCGAGTTCAGGTATCGCGGCGCAAAATTACGTAGGCGGCATTACGGCACATAGCATGTTTAAATTCCCCCTCAACCCCGTAGATGATCTTGGTTACTGGAGCATTACCAATGGTTCGCAGCGCGCTGAGCTTGTTCGACAAGCTGACGTTATTATTTACGACGAAGCCCCTATGGCTCACAAATATTTAATTCACCTGCTTGATAGGTCTCTCCGCGATTTGATGAAGTGTAACAGGCTTTTTGGTGGGAAAATTGTAATTTTCGCAGGAGATTTCCGTCAGATACCTCCTGTCGTAGTAAAAGCTAAAAGTAACTCTGACGTAATCAATTGTTCAGTCAAGTCCTCACCGATTTGGGAACAAATTAAAATTTTCAACTTGAGCACTTCCCAACGTAACAGAGACGACCCAGAGTATTCTGACTTTTTATTAAAACTGGGATCGAATCAATTGCCGGTTCAAACAGTAAAGGTGAATCGTTCAATTTTAAATTTAGTAGATTTAACTTCCCACCTTTCTTATGTTACAGATTTGAACGATTTAATAGATTTTGTTTTTTCACATGTTGTCATTGTTGAACCGGACACGTGTGCTGGTCGAGCAATACTCACCACACACAATCAAAACGTTAGGGAAATAAATTCCATAGTATTAGATAGAGTAGAGTCGGAACCGTTACACTTTTATTCAATCGATAAAGTCCTTTCCGATAACGCGGACGATATATTTTTAGGCGCGGACGCGTTAAATAAACTGCAGCCAAAGGGTGTTCCAGAACATGATCTAACACTAAAAGTAGGATGCGTGTGCATGATAATCCGCAATCTTAGTTTTTCAGACCGACTGGTCAATGGCACAAAAGTTATCGTCGTGAAAACTACGCCGCGCATAATAACCGTTCGCAAGCCAGGCGAAACAAACGAATTTTTGATTCCGCGTATCTTGTTTAAAGCTCCAATCGAACCGGACAGCCCCATCGAAATGACGCGACGGCAATTCCCCTTAGCTCTGTGTTATGCCATGACTGTTCATAAGAGTCAGGGGCAGACTATAAATCGGGTAGGCGTAGACTTGCGGTCGGACGTGTTCAGTCATGGCCAATTGTACGTAGCGTTAGGTCGGGTCCAAGAAAAATCGGATATCAAAATTTTAGTTTCGCGCGATAAATTAGTCGACGATAAACTTTTGCTTAATAATGTAGTGTACCCGCAGCTTCTTTAGATTACTTTTTTTATATTTTTTTTTATTTTTACGCAGTTTCTCGGAAAGTGTAAATATAATTCACCTCATCAATCAATTGACAATTCTTTTGTGTAAATATATTTTAAAATCAATTAAAATCAAGCTGACACGCCTATACACGTGCATTATTTATTTATTTTTGCTTTTTTATACTCATTTCGCATGAATTCAAAATTTGGTGGTTTTTGTTTGGGCATGTTGGTTTTGTGTATATGAGTTATGCGTGTGTGGTGGTGTGAGTGGAGATAGTGAAGTATCGGGGGAATGGGCTATGTTAAATATCATCTCTACACTGTAGGGGTGGATCGGTATAGCGTCGTCACTTGGAGTATAAATCCATTTACATTGGTGTTTGATTTTAGAATAGGAGCTTTCTCGGTCAACCAAATTGAAGAAGAGATGTTATGATATCGTTGAAGGGCGAACTGAAGGATAGACGTGGACGACTGTTAGGGGGACACGCCAGCCTGTGGGCTGATGTTGCTGATGCTGTGGGAAACACCGGCGGACGTCTTGGGGAAGGTAACGACATCGAAGCGAAGAGTGTGGAGTTCGACAGCCGCATAGCTGCGGGCGTGAAGTTGAGGGGGAAGAGACCGGAGAGAAGATGCAGGGGTGACGAATCAAGGTAAGGTTAATAACCGCTTGATAATGTCCCACTTGTGCCAATTGAATGCCTCAGCGTCGACGGAATGTCAGGAAGTCTAGGTACAAGTACGAGTATGCCAATATAACAAACATATGCATGGTTCCGGAGGCAATGAGCAATGGGTGTGTTGATTTTTTGTTAGTTATATGCCGTTTTTAGCGTAACTGAACAGAATTGTTCTTACCAGCATATTATGGATATCGTATAATTGTCATTTTGTAAAAGTAAGCTTCAACCAAACCAACGCGTGCAAATCACCATCGCCGACGCGATCATAGGCGAATGACAGGTCGCACGACCAGTCATTGGCCTATGATCGCGCCGGCGCGCGGCGATGGCAATCTGCACGCGTTGGTTTGGTTGAAGCTGAAATAATGTACAGGGGTAGCCTTTTTTTTCGCATTACTTGAATAAGCAATGCACGCTGCGTCGTAGGTTACACTGAAGAACATAGGTACTTTTATAGATATATAAAGTGCTTTAAACGGTTATGTAGAGAGTAGGTTTTCGAGGGAGCACATATAATATTTGAACCCATGCAATGACCGTGACGTAATGAATATGTCCGTTTGTTTCTTGCTATCTAAACCGCGGTTTTCCGATTTTTTTTATATTGTATGTAAAACAATACAGTTGGCTTTAGGGATGGCCAAGGGGCCACTCCCGCCGCAACTTGACCTATTTTTAATACTATGTTGCATAAATTAATATCATAAATTAGTAATAAAACATTATGACAATAAAGTGATCCCCTCCATTGTCAAGATTATCTTCAGTCTGAATTGTTATTTTTATTAAATTAAAAAGAAAGATCTTGAATTTGTCATTCTCACTAAAATGACTCTAAAATATGATCGAGTGAAGCGATGGCTGGCTCATCCGTCATGTCTGTGAACAGGCGCTGCCTTCGGGGACTGGTCAAACCAAGTTGTCCAGATTTTTACGCTTTTAATTTTGAATGGGGTGATGTTATAGCATTACTTTGCCACAGTTCCCATAGATAGTCAAAAATATTTTTGGTTACTTTAGTGTCAAAACAGTCACATTATTGGTAATAAAACATTACACGATTGGAAGGGATCCTCTTCAATCTTATTGTGTTTAAGTATTTTCAGTCTGAATTATTACTATCATTAGAATATGAAAAAAGATATCTTGGATTTGTCATTCTCACTAAAATGGCTCTGGGGTGGTGGCGTGGTGAGGCGGGTCGTTACATTCTCTAAAATATGATCGAGTGAAGCGATGGCTGGCTCATCCGTCATGTCTGTGAACAGGCGCTGCCTTCGGGGACTGGTCAAACCAAGTTGTCCAGATTTTTACGCTTTTAATTTTGGATGGGGTGATGTTATAGCATTACTTTGCCACAGTTCCCATAGATAGTCAAAAATATTTTTGGTTACTTTAGTGTCAAAACAGTCACATTATTGGTAATGAAACATTACACGATTGGAAGGGATCCTCTTCAATCTTATTGTGTTTAAGTTTTTTCAGTCTGAATTATTACTATCATTAGAATATGAAAAAAGATATCTTGGATTTGTCATTCTCACTAAAATGTCTCTGGGGTGGTGGCGTGGTGAGGCGGGTCGTTACATTCTCTAAAATATGATCGAGTGAAGCGATGGCTGGCTCATCCGTCATGTCTGTGAACAGGCGCTGCCTTCGGGGACTGGTCAAACCAAGTTGTCCAGATTTTTACGCTTTTAATTTTGAATGGGGTGATGTTATAGTATTACTTTGCCACAGTTCCCATAGCATAGATAGTCAAAAATATTTTTGGTTACTTTAGTGTCAAAACAGTCACATTTGGTAATAATACATTACACGATTGAAAGGGATCCTCTTCGATCTTATTGTGTTTAAGTTTATTCAGTCTGAATTATTACTATCATTAGAATATGAAAAAAGATATCTTGGATTTGTCATTCTCACTAAAATGTCTCTGGGGTGGTGGCGTGGTGAGGCGGGTCGTTACATTCTCTAAAATATGATCGAGTGAAGCGATGGCTGGCTCATCCGTCATGTCTGTGAACAGGCGCTGCCTTCGGGGACTGGTCAAACCAAGTTGTCCAGATTTTTACGCTTTTAATTTTGAATGGGGTGATGTTATAGCATTACTTTGCCACAGTTCCCATAGATAGTCAAAAATATTTTTGGTTACTTTAGTGTCAAAACAGTCACATTATTGGTAATAAAACATTACACGATTGGAAGGGATCCTCTTCAATCTTATTGTGTTTAAGTATTTTCAGTCTGAATTATTACTATCATTAGAATATGAAAAAAGATATCTTGGATTTGTCATTCTCACTAAAATGTCTCTGGGGTGGTGGCGTGGTGAGGCGGGTCGTTACATTCTCTAAAATATGATCGAGTGAAGCGATGGCTGGCTCATCCGTCATGTCTGTGAACAGGCGCTGCCTTCGGGGACTGGTCAAACCAAGTTGTCCAGATTTTTACGCTTTTAATTTTGGATGGGGTGATGTTATAGTATTACTTTGCCACAGTTCCCATAGCATAGATAGTCAAAAATATTTTTGGTTACTTTAGTGTCAAAACAGTCACATTATTGGTAATGAAACATTACACGATTGGAAGGGATCCTCTTCAATCTTATTGTGTTTAAGTTGTTTCAGTCTGAATTATTACTATCATTAGAATATGAAAAAAGATATCTTGGATTTGTCATTCTCACTAAAATGTCTCTGGGGTGGTGGCGTGGTGAGGCGGGTCGTTACATTCTCTAAAATATGATCGAGTGAAGCGATGGCTGGCTCATCCGTCATGTCTGTGAACAGGCGCTGCCTTCGGGGACTGGTCAAACCAAGTTGTCCAGATTTTTACGCTTTTAATTTTGGATGGGGTGATGTTATAGTATTACTTTGCCACAGTTCCCATAGCATAGATAGTCAAAAATATTTTTGGTTACTTTAGTGTCAAAACAGTCACATTATTGGTAATAAAACATTACACGATTGGAAAGGATCCTCTTCAATCTTATTGTGTTTAAGTTGTTTCAGTCTGAATTATTACTATCATTAGAATATGAAAAAAGATATCTTGGATTTGTCATTCTCACTAAAATGTCTCTGGGGTGGTGGCGTGGTGAGGCGGGTCGTTACATTCTCTAAAATATGATCGAGTGAAGCGATGGCTGGCTCATCCGTCATGTCTGTGAACAGGCGCTGCCTTCGGGGACTGGTCAAACCAAGTTGTCCAGATTTTTACGCTTTTAATTTTGGATGGGGTGATGTTATAGCATTACTTTGCCACAGTTCCCATAGATAGTCAAAAATATTTTTGGTTACTTTAGTGTCAAAACAGTCACATTATTGGTAATGAAACATTACACGATTGGAAGGGATCCTCTTCAATCTTATTGTGTTTAAGTTTTTTCAGTCTGAATTATTACTATCATTAGAGTATGAAAAAAGATATCTTGGATTTGTCATTCTCACTAAAATGTCTCTGGGGTGGTGGCGTGGTGAGGCGGGTCGTTACATTCTCTAAAATATGATCGAGTGAAGCGATGGCTGGCTCATCCGTCATGTCTGTGAACAGGCGCTGCCTTCGGGGACTGGTCAAACCAAGTTGTCCAGATTTTTACGCTTTTAATTTTGAATGGGGTGATGTTATAGTATTACTTTGCCACAGTTCCCATAGCATAGATAGTCAAAAATATTTTTGGTTACTTTAGTGTCAAAACAGTCACATTATTGGTAATAAAACATTACACGATTGGAAAGGATCCTCTTCAATCTTATTGTGTTTAAGTTGTTTCAGTCTGAATTATTACTATCATTAGAATATGAAAAAAGATATCTTGGATTTGTCATTCTCACTAAAATGTCTCTGGGGTGGTGGCGTGGTGAGGCGGGTCGTTACATTCTCTAAAATATGATCGAGTGAAGCGATGGCTGGCTCATCCGTCATGTCTGTGAACAGGCGCTGCCTTCGGGGACTGGTCAAACCAAGTTGTCCAGATTTTTACGCTTTTAATTTTGAATGGGGTGATGTTATAGTATTACTTTGCCACAGTTCCCATAGCATAGATAGTCAAAAATATTTTTGGTTACTTTAGTGTCAAAACAGTCACATTATTGGTAATAAAACATTACACGATTGGAAAGGATCCTCTTCAATCTTATTGTGTTTAAGTTGTTTCAGTCTGAATTATTACTATCATTAGAATATGAAAAAAGATATCTTGGATTTGTCATTCTCACTAAAATGTCTCTGGGGTGGTGGCGTGGTGAGGCGGGTCGTTACATTCTCTAAAATATGATCGAGTGAAGCGATGGCTGGCTCATCCGTCATGTCTGTGAACAGGCGCTGCCTTCGGGGACTGGTCAAACCAAGTTGTCCAGATTTTTACGCTTTTAATTTTGGATGGGGTGATGTTATAGCATTACTTTGCCACAGTTCCCATAGATAGTCAAAAATATTTTTGGTTACTTTAGTGTCAAAACAGTCACATTATTGGTAATGAAACATTACACGATTGGAAGGGATCCTCTTCAATCTTATTGTGTTTAAGTTTTTTCAGTCTGAATTATTACTATCATTAGAGTATGAAAAAAGATATCTTGGATTTGTCATTCTCACTAAAATGTCTCTGGGGTGGTGGCGTGGTGAGGCGGGTCGTTACATTCTCTAAAATATGATCGAGTGAAGCGATGGCTGGCTCATCCGTCATGTCTGTGAACAGGCGCTGCCTTCGGGGACTGGTCAAACCAAGTTGTCCAGATTTTTACGCTTTTAATTTTGGATGGGGTGATGTTATAGTATTACTTTGCCACAGTTCCCATAGCATAGATAGTCAAAAATATTTTTGGTTACTTTAGTGTCAAAACAGTCACATTATTGGTAATAAAACATTACACGATTGGGAAGGATCCTCTTCAATCTTATTGTGTTTAAGTTGTTTCAGTCTGAATTATTACTATCATTAGAATATGAAAAAAGATATCTTGGATTTGTCATTCTCACTAAAATGTCTCTGGGGTGGTGGCGTGGTGAGGCGGGTCGTTACATTCTCTAAAATATGATCGAGTGAAGCGATGGCTGGCTCATCCGTCATGTCTGTGAACAGGCGCTGCCTTCGGGGACTGGTCAAACCAAGTTGTCCAGATTTTTACGCTTTTAATTTTGGATGGGGTGATGTTATAGCATTACTTTGCCACAGTTCCCATAGCATAGATAGTCAAAAATATTTTTGGTTACTTTAGTGTCAAAACAGTCACATTATTGGTAATGAAACATTACACGATTGGAAGGGATCCTCTTCAATCTTATTGTGATTAAGTTTTTTCAGTCTGAATTATTACTATCATTAGAGTATGAAAAAAGATATCTTGGATTTGTCATTCTCACCAAAATGTCTCTGGGGTGGTGGCGTGGTGAGGCGGGTCGTTACATTCTCTAAAATATGATCGAGTGAAGCGATGGCTGGCTCATCCGTCATGTCTGTGAACAGGCGCTGCCTTCGGGGACTGGTCAAACCAAGTTGTCCAGATTTTTACGCTTTTAATTTTGAATGGGGTGATGTTATAGTATTACTTTGCCACAGTTCCCATAGCATAGATAGTCAAAAATATTTTTGGTTACTTTAGTGTCAAAACAGTCACATTATTGGTAATAAAACATTACACGATTGGAAAGGATCCTCTTCAATCTTATTGTGTTTAAGTTGTTTCAGTCTGAATTATTACTATCATTAGAATATGAAAAAAGATATCTTGGATTTGTCATTCTCACTAAAATGTCTCTGGGGTGGTGGCGTGGTGAGGCGGGTCGTTACATTCTCTAAAATATGATCGAGTGAAGCGATGGCTGGCTCATCCGTCATGTCTGTGAACAGGCGCTGCCTTCGGGGACTGGTCAAACCAAGTTGTCCAGATTTTTACGCTTTTAATTTTGAATGGGGTGATGTTATAGTATTACTTTGCCACAGTTCCCATAGCATAGATAGTCAAAAATATTTTTGGTTACTTTAGTGTCAAAACAGTCACATTATTGGTAATGAAACATTACACGATTGGAAGGGATCCTCTTCAATCTTATTGTGTTTAAGTTTTTTCAGTCTGAATTATTACTATCATTAGAATATGAAAAAAGATATCTTGGATTTGTCATTCTCACTAAAATGTCTCTGGGGTGGTGGCGTGGTGAGGCGGGTCGTTACATTCTCTAAAATATGATCGAGTGAAGCGATGGCTGGCTCATCCGTCATGTCTGTGAACAGGCGCTGCCTTCGGGGACTGGTCAAACCAAGTTGTCCAGATTTTTACGCTTTTAATTTTGGATGGGGTGATGTTATAGTATTACTTTGCCACAGTTCCCATAGCATAGATAGTCAAAAATATTTTTGGTTACTTTAGTGTCAAAACAGTCACATTATTGGTAATAAAACATTACACGATTGGAAAGGATCCTCTTCAATCTTATTGTGTTTAAGTTGTTTCAGTCTGAATTATTACTATCATTAGAATATGAAAAAAGATATCTTGGATTTGTCATTCTCACTAAAATGTCTCTGGGGTGGTGGCGTGGTGAGGCGGGTCGTTACATTCTCTAAAATATGATCGAGTGAAGCGATGGCTGGCTCATCCGTCATGTCTGTGAACAGGCGCTGCCTTCGGGGACTGGTCAAACCAAGTTGTCCAGATTTTTACGCTTTTAATTTTGGATGGGGTGATGTTATAGCATTACTTTGCCACAGTTCCCATAGATAGTCAAAAATATTTTTGGTTACTTTAGTGTCAAAACAGTCACATTATTGGTAATGAAACATTACACGATTGGAAGGGATCCTCTTCAATCTTATTGTGTTTAAGTTTTTTCAGTCTGAATTATTACTATCATTAGAGTATGAAAAAAGATATCTTGGATTTGTCATTCTCACTAAAATGTCTCTGGGGTGGTGGCGTGGTGAGGCGGGTCGTTACATTCTCTAAAATATGATCGAGTGAAGCGATGGCTGGCTCATCCGTCATGTCTGTGAACAGGCGCTGCCTTCGGGGACTGGTCAAACCAAGTTGTCCAGATTTTTACGCTTTTAATTTTGAATGGGGTGATGTTATAGCATTACTTTGCCACAGTTCCCATAGTCAAAAATATTTTTGGTTGCTTTAGTGTCAAAACAGTCACATTATTGGTAATAACACATTACACGATTGAAAGGGATCCTCTTCAATCTTATTGTGTTTAAGTTTTTTCAGTCTGAATTATTACTATCATTGGAATATGATAAAAGATATCTTGGATTTGTCATTCTCACTAAAATGTCTCTGGGGTGGTGGGTTACTAATATTAGTAATTTACCAGTATAATTTAAGTTAATGCAGTGTAATAAATAGGTTAAGGTGCGGTGAGGCTGGCGCTCGGGCCCCTATGCCTTTTTTTTTCAACGGACTTCAAAAAAATAGGAGGTTCTCAATTCGACCCGTATGTTTTTTTTTTCTATGTTTGTTACGCGATAACTTTGCCAATTATGAACCGATTTGAACAAATATTTTTTCGGCGTATAGGTAATACCTCAAGGGTGGTCCCATTTAAATTTAATAATAAAAAAAATAACCCCCAAGGGTGGAAAATTGGGGATGAAATTTTTTATACGCAATATCTCCGCCGATTATAAACCAATTTGAACGAATTTTTTTTTGTTGAATAGGTATTATCAAAAGGGTGGTTTCATGCAAATTTAAAGAAAATATTTCACCTCCAAGGGTGGAAAATTGGGGATGAACTTTTTTATACGCAATATCTCCGCCGATATGAACCAATTTGAACGATTATTTTTTTGTTGAATAGGTATTATTTGTATTCACGCATTTGAAGTCGGTTTTTTTTTAAAGTTATATTGATATTATTACATTTAGAAATAAACATTTCATAAACTTATTTGTTACGATTTAAGAGTAATCGCATCGGTATCCTTCCGTTTGGCCAAATTACTTTTCGCCAAATTTCGCTTCGCAAACAACTTATCGCCAATGTTTCATTTCCCAAATAAACTTAGCAACTGTTACTTTTCGCACCACCTTTGCTGAAGGTTCTTTTACAGACATCTGGAAGGTAGGTAGACTATTGGTCCTCCCGAAGGGAAACGGTAAGCCTCTCTCTGACCCGAAGGCCTATAGGTCTATTACTCTTTTGCCAATCCTGGGTAAGATCCTGGAGCGCGTCATCATCTCCTGCGCTCCCTGCTTGCACCGACATATATCTGACGCTCAGCACGGTTTCACCCGTGGCCGGTCTACGGTCACGGCGCTCAAGTTCATTAACAGTACTGCGTCATACGTGCAGCTGATCTTCCTGGACATCTCCGGTGCTTTTGACAACGCGTGGTGGCCGATGATTTTGTTGAAGGCCAAACAGACCGGAGCTCCACCTAATATCTTCAGGTCATTGGTTAGTTACTTTACAGACCGGCGTGTGGGCCTCTATGTAGGGGCTCAAACGTCGTGGAAGCGCAGTACCATGGGATGTCCTCAGGGATCAATGTTGGGCCCGACACTTTGGAACCTCCTGCTCAACGACCTCCTGATGCTGCCGTGTCCTGAGTGGGTACACGTAATAGCGTACGCAGACGATGTGACGATCGCAATCGCTTGGTGTGACCCTCGACGAGGCTAGGTCCTATGTGCCGCATGCGAAATTGATTGATTTACAAGCTGCCAATGGTTTTGGCAAGACGTCATGGGGCGTGAGATACCCCGCCCTAAGTGTGCTGTACGCAGGCATTTATGTGGCCACGATGACATACGCTGCGGCCGTATGGTACCGATGCTCGTCGATTTTTGTAATGAGAAAGGTGGTTGGAGGGAATCGATTTTTGTAATGAGAAAGGTGGTTGGAGGGAATACTCAGCGACCGGCGCTCATTTTACTCACGAAGGCTTACAGGTCGTGCAGCACGGCAGCGTTACCTGTAAGTCTCTCGTGCAGGACGACTTGCGGAGGAGGGAATCCAACTGGCCCCCAGGGAGCGCCGGGAATTGAAGCGCACCATTAGAGAGGATGCCGTGGCCTTTTGGCAGGAGCGGTGGGATGCGATAATTCATTTGGTCAAATTATCATTTGGCAAAATTTTACTTGTTCAAGTTTTTTTATGGCAAATTTTTGTATAGCAAATGTTTTTTGCCAAATATCCAAATAATTTGATTGATCAAATTAACACTTCATATACTTACCCACAAATCAAAGCATAAGGCACATGATCATAGTTTTCTTAAACAATAATTTTAATAATAAAATTGTATGTTTGCAAAAAGTAGGTATTGCAGAAAATAGTGGGTTAGGTTAGGTTAGAACAGTGACCATTAACGCGCGAAGGCGAGCGCAGCGTGCCGCGGTAGCGGCCGCCGAGCGCCAGAATCACCTCTTGTTAATGAATATTTCGATAAAAAGAATGAAATAAGTTGTTTGCGATGTGATAATTTGGGAAACGTTTTTGACCAAACATTAGTAATCCAATCACGTCATATTATTAGTTACTGCACGCTATGGCTGCAGAAGATTTAAACAAGATTTTTGGCGAGAAAATCAATTTTCGCAGAACATATTATCCGGTTAAATATCCGTGTTGTAGTTAAAGCTAGAACTAACTCTGACATTAAACTGTTAATAATTAAAATCCTAAACACTTCTTAACGTATTTTGTTGCATGGAGTATTCAGTTTTTTTATGAATACTGGGTTTTAATCAATATTTAACGAATACATAATAGTCCAAAACCAAATGATATAAAGATTTTTTAACAATTTTACAAGAAATTGTTTTTTTTTTATAACTAAAAACATTTAAAACATAACGTTACTTTTCTTGTTATACATTTAGGACATACTTTTTTAATTCGAATCGACACTATACGAATAGTTAAAAGGAATTCATATTTTTAATCACATTTAAGTCATAAATGTTGCTACACAACAAATAATATTTTTTATTAATTAGTACCTGTCTTTGTTAATAATATTAAAATTTGCAATAACTTAATAAAGAACCAAAAACTTTTTTCTCTTAATGTGTACATATTAACTATAAATTAATAATGAATATTGACTACCACCTACCCTATAATGTTTTTATTGTAATTCAGTTTGTTATGTTTGTTAGCTTATTCACATATTACAGAATAGTACTTTTTAATAATTTCATATATTTAAACAATAAGAATTTTGTTTTGGGTGCACTGTTTTTAATGTCCTACGTAGGTACATATTTTATGTTCGTCCATTTTAACCTAACAATGAAATTGTGATAAAAATGGGTCCCATTTTGGGAACTGCTGTCTGTTCCCTCGCTAAATATTATCCTAATTACCTCTTGTCTTTGAAGTTAAAATTAATCATTTATCAGTTTCAACTACTCTGTTCAATATTTTCCTCCTTCTTCTCTCGTTGATGAGATAGATGTGCGACGGATCTCGAGCACTGTAGGTCGTAGGTGTTAAAACATCCTATCGCTTGTCTTGCTGAAGACAAGTGAGCATTGGATATCGACTACACCGTTTGTTTTTATTTGGGCTTTCACTTCTTTTGTACCTAATGTTTACTATATTTTCAGTTTAGAATTTTCTAATTATTTTATTACCATTATACTTTCACATTCTTAATATTAAAGTTACTCCTTTTATTTACAAGTTTGTTGTTGCTATCATGCATGAGGTAATTTTATTGTTGAGAGGGTTTTCATAATGGACGTGACATTTTCTTTCTTTGCCAGGAATTGCTACTTGATCAATTTCATAAAATTTACAATAACTAAAAGTTTTTTTACTAAACATTTTATAAACTTGAAATAAATAACTAATTAAATAAGTAACGTTATTGTTTATTCTTGTTAATTAATATTTAAGTACTATTTAAAATTACAAATAAATAAATTTTGACTTTGTTTTTGTAACCGTTTATTGCACTTTATATACCTTTAAAAGTACCTGTTTTTTAGTGAAACCTGTGATGTATTTGCAATGTTTATTTAAGAAATGCGAAAAAAGGCGACGGTTACATTATTAATTTTACAAAATGACAATTATACGACGATCCTTATTATGCTGGTGAGAACAATTTCGTTCAGTTTCGCTTATGACGGCATTAACTAACTTCATTTGAACACATCCATTGCTCATTGCTTTCTGAACCACGTGTTGTTTGTTATATTGACATACTCGTACTTGTACCTGGACACCCTGATATTCCGTCGACGCTGAGGTGTTTGATTGACACCCGGGACATTATCGACCGGTTATTTTCTCTGCCCTGATTCGTTAACCCTGCATCTTCCCTCCGCTCGACCTCTTCAACTTTATGCTCGTGCTGTGTTGGCTGTCGCCTTCACACTCTTCGCTTCGATGGCGTCACCCTCTCTGAGGCGTCTGCCTGTGTCACCCACGTGGATCAGTGACGTCCCCTGCAGGCTGGGGGTGTCGTCCTAACAGTCTTCCCCTGTCAATCAGTTCGTTCAGTCAGCGGTATCATTCTCTCTTCCTTCGTTTGGTTGGCTGAGGAGGCTCCTGTTCCGAATCAGGCGCTAATGTCATGGTGATTCCAAAGTGATTACGTTATATTCCGATATACCACTCTTACAGTAATGGGGTGATATTTTTCATATTCCATTTCACTTTGCTTTCCCATCTTCTCTTACATTACTGCACACGTAAACACTCATCATATACAATATCGGCTTACCCGGGCAAATCTATCAAATTTTGGATTCATTTCAGTAGCTGCTTTGCAATTGCTTGCTGCTTTAAAATGCTTGCGCTGCTTGGGCTTAGAATTCATTCATATTCATATTATTTATTTGCTAACTAATTGTAGCTAGAAGATCGAATTCGCCCAGTAGGGCGATCTAACTACATGAAATGGTTTTTATTTAAAATAGAAAGACCCGTGTCTTTCTATGTGTCTAGGTATGTCTTGACGCGATATTTATGAATGAGTTACATGTATGTACTCACTGCTTGACGTTTAGTTATAATGGGTGGGACGCGAATGATTAAAATCTGTTTTTAATGTTATACATTTCATGTAGGTAGATGGGGAGTAGAAGGGAGAGTGCATAACAAAACTAATCTTACTAACCATTGGCTTGCCTTTAATTAATTATAAGATCAAATTAATGTTATGGTACTATCCCATGTGCCAACCTCACCTGCTCGCGCCAACAGCCGGCTGTTGGCGGCAGCGGCGTGGCTCACCGCGAGAATGAGACGCTCCGCTGCGGTGCTCCCTGCTGTCTTACTGACGAGGCTCTGGCTTTAACTAATATTTATGGCTGTCTTTTACTAACATTGTATGTCATGTCATGTTATAGAGCTTGCAGATGGACTAACCAGGCTGGCAGTGTGTGGCAGCTAACTTGTTTATAAATGTGGAAACATCTCATTCACACAAAACACAGATGAGCCGTGCAATGCTTTGTTGTGTCTCTAATTATACATCGATGTAAACTCTAACAATGCATAGCCAAATATAAATCTAATTTTAATATGTTTTATATTACAGATGACAAACGATTTATTAGTAATATCACTGTTTATATCTTATCTGGATAAGATACTCAATTAGACATCAAGATGACTGTCACTCGTACACTCAAAAGATACTAAGAGTAAGTATTAAAAATATTAATAAAATTATTATTTAATTTATAAAAAGACTAGCTTTTGCCCACGGCTTCACCGGCGTGAAATTTTGTTTGTCACAGATCGTCATAAATTATAGCCTATGTGTTATTCTGGGTTATAAACAATAATACTGTAAAGTTTCGTCAAAATCCGTTCAGTAGTTTTTGCGTGAAAAAGTAACAGACATCCAAATTTTCGCATTTCTAATATGTATTAGTATTTTAATCTGTACTACATCTTCTTTTTCTTCTTTTCAGCCAAATGACGTCCACTGCTGGACAAAGTACTACATATTTTATATTAATTATTTCAGGTATAGAAGCCAAAAGAGAAACTTGAGTGATGCAAAAGTTAAAATTGCTACGATGGTGCTCACCACATCTACTCGCAAGTCAAGTTCCTCAAGATGAAGCATTAATAACGCAGCCCTAACAAAATAATGCAAATTTGAAGAATTCATAAACATAAAAAGAACTAACTACTAATTAAGGTAAACGCAACTTCAATCTTCAGATTTATATTTATATAAATTATACAATTATAATTGTCTTATTACATTTCACTATTAATAATATTAATATGCCATCTATTTCAGGTATAGACTAGAAGAAATAATAAAAATTAAAATGTAATATAATACTTAGCTACCTACGTTTCGCTACTTCATATTGAACTGAACCGGAGCCTGACAATGCACCACACGACCTTTTTCTGATTATGTAAGTAAAACAATTTTACAACTCAATCGCAATAATCAATAGTAAGTGTTAAGATACCATAAACATTAAGCTTGGACATATCTTTGGAGTACTCAGCCAGTGTTCTTTTTTCTTTTCACCAACTGTCGTTAGGTCATATAACCTCTCTACTGGCAGGTGTTCACGCGCGCCTACTACCTTTGTTTAAAGGCATTTTTTTTTATAAAAAATACTTTTAACAAAATTTAACCAACAGGTAAAACGCCATGAATAGAATAGAATTGATCACATCTCACAAGGAAGGAGGAGTGATATGGCGATAACATATTTTCTTGGCGAAGAAGAAATTACTGTCTCAATGCGTAAAATATTACTCTACGAAGCAAGAAGGCTAAGAATGAAGAAAGAAAAGAAGGCAAAACATAAACGCAAGACGCAAATAGTAGTTCACGACACGACAAGTAAGTGTACCTACCTAACATTATTACGTTAAACGACCAAGAAATATCAGATAAGTAATAGGCTAGATGACAAAATTTCAATTATTTGTCCGTCAGACAGATAATTAGAAAACATTAGACTCATATTTTTTATTTTCTTTTATAATTAAATAATAACAGTGCTACATCGAGTTGAAATGGCGCGATACGTCACGCTTGAGTAGAATTTTTACTCAAAAGTGACGTCACGCGACATTTCAACTCAATTAATTAATACTGTATATTCGATTATAGAAAAAAAAATACGAGTCTAATATTTTCTATCTGTCTGACGGACTAAATATAATTTTGATTTCATTACCCAGTCATCATCCCTATTGTATATTATTGCAAATCCATTTCCGAGACATGTTCAATATTATTCTTATAAAATGAATTCTATGCATAATTTCATACCCATAACACAAGCATATTAATTGCTTACTTTGGGGCTAGATGGCGCTGTGTGAGATTGTCCAAAGATATTTATTTATTTAAAGATATTTATACTTAATTTGAAATCTTATTTTAAACGCAAATGTCACACAATAAATGCTTGCCGCATTTTATTTAGATGCCACTTTAACTAATAATTAGGTATTATGTGATAATACTACCACGCATCCACTCACCTCTATGTTGTCATTTCTTAATTACCTATTAGTCCTTTTTTGCGAATAAAATATAAGAGAATGAAATCATTAAAACGAAATAATTACAACTGTCTTTTTATTTCCAGGTTCATCAGTATCATGGAATTATCGACATTGGACTTGAAATCTCAGTTGAAGTTCCGGTATTGGATTGACGACAGCAGTCAACTATCGATGAACACTGATTTGAAGATGCTTGACGTTCTACAGAGGAAGCAAGAAAATAACAATTAGAGATATTTACAGATTAAAACATAGTAGTTATGCACTTTTATTCAAATTAATATTGTTTACTGGTCAGTAATAATACCATAACCCAATACTTGTAGCGGCTTATGCTGAACCTCATCATGGCTCTTTTGTTTTTTTTTTCTTTATTTTTCATTTTCTAATATTAATTTAATGAAAATAAAATGCCAGCTACTCGGATATCTAGGTGACTTGGGACTGATTTTTTAATCGTTTAATATCTGCTGAAGAATAAACATTTTGACATATACTATTCTTCAGTTAAAAGTTATACGAAGATTGAGAAATCAGCCCACAAGTTTTTTTTAAAACTGAGGTGGAATTGTGTAAAGCAATCGTTATCATTTGACAGTTAACGTACGTAACATAACGTACGATTATTCTGTTCAAACGCTTTAACCGATTTTATCGTACCTACGTTATGAACTCAAATGATTACGATTGCTTTACACAATTCCATCTCTGATCCAGATTCTTTTTTATATTTTCATTTGTATAGGAAAATGTAACATAATCATTTATCCAATGTCAATTTGCATTCATTTTATAAATATTGCACTTGAAATTATGTTTATTATGATTACATAATATTTTGGAATTAAACATGTCTTAGCTAAGTAAAACTACTCGAATTTCACTATCATTGGAATTTAATATTTTTCGCTTATATTAAAATCGCAGCTTGATCCAGTTATTCTAGATAACTTAGATTTTTAAATCCGACTGTCAGCACTGAAGCTACATGTAGCACTTTTTCACTTATAAACTTATGTCTTTTTATTTAATGAACTACATGATAGATCAATTACGAAAGTAGACTCCTCCTTTACAGAAACATAGTAATATTACAGTCAAATGTATGCTTTCAAAAGTTGTAGAATAATTGTTTAATCATTATAAATATACTATTTAAACCAATTTTTTGTTTTTTCTTCATTAATTAATTAATAAGCACAATGTAGGTTGAGTTATAATAACACACAGGCTTAACTATCTCGCACACAGATTTAAATATCTAACACAGGCTTAACTATCTCGCACACAGACTTAAATATCTTTGATATCTGTTTCCTAAACAACTTTCATTTAGGTACATACATAAGATGATTAAATTTTAATAATATGACTAAACTAAACTGCACTCAAACTTTCATGTAACATGGCACTCCATTAACAACGGTAACTAGAGAATGCTTGGAAATAAAATCGATAGGTGGCGCATTGTTAAACAGTAATCAATGGTGATAGCTCTACGATGCGCCTCCTGTCGGTATTATTCCTAAAGCATTCTGTAATTTCAGCACATCATGATAGACTACATTCATTCTTAATGACAATAAAATTAATAAACAAGTACACTAGCTATTACTTTTATTATTATGAATGCATAAGTTTTACAATATAGTTGATTATTATAAAATAATTTGTTAGGATAATCTCATAGGTACCTACTTCCGTAATATAGCCAACAAACAACTAAGGTAGATAAGCTAATTGAATCAAGAAATATGTACGACAACTGAAATCTTGCATAATTTATTGCCTTCTATGCATAATGTCCCGAAGCAGTGGTAGGGTTAATATTGGGACGTGTAAAAGCGCTTTTTTAAAGCCTATTTGCAAAAATAAATGAATTTATTTTAATTTTAATATTATTGCTTAAAACGAAATAGATTTTTGTGCCAAATTCTAAAGACTAAGCCATATAACCGAAAATAAAGGCGAGGCCGAAGGCCGAGCGATAGTTTAAAGCCCAAGAGTCGCCATACATTAAATTTTAATGCGTCAAAAAAGGACTAGAGTCCAGTGACAGACAGAAAGGCGAGGCCGAAAGCCGAGCGATGGTTCAAATCCCGACAGTCGCCATAGATTTACTTGTGTTGCGTCAAAAAAGCAAAAGAGCCTTGCGACAAACGATAAACGCCCCGTGTAATTTTTGCGAGGCCGAAGGCCGAGCTCCGAATGCGAGGCCGCAGGCCGAGCGCCGCGTAGGGCGAAGCCCGGAGCGGCCAGCATCGCAGATCTAGCTTTTGTAGCCCGCGTAGCGGGCGACCAAAGCTAGTCTATAATATATAAAGCTCGATTACCACTGACTCACTCACTCACTGACTGATCAGGGGTATTTTTGGGGTATTTAGAGGGGAGGGGGGTAAAATTGTTGGTGTTTATTTTTTACTAGATTTTTTGACACCCAGGTTTTTTAGATTTTTTGAACCAAAAAACAAAATGGCGGCATTTTTTGAGACATCAACTTTTTTGTTTTTCATCCTGAATTTTTTCTTTTTTGGTGGTTGGTTGGGGTTGCCAAGGTGTGTTCAAAAATGTAGGATAAAAACGGAAAAACAAAATGGCCGCGCCGCCATCTTGGATTGAAAATGCGATTTCGGGGTGTTTTTAGGGAGGTGTCACTCCGAGATGCGCAATTGTTTTTGATAATTTCTTTTGAGTATTTGTGACATGTATAGTCTTCTTAAGAGCCACATTCACAGATTATCGAAAAACAAGATGGCGGCTGAGCCGTCGACCATTTTGTTGCGATCAAAAAATTCCCAAACTTTGGTAGCAATTTTCCGGCAGATGGCGACACCGGAGTGGGGTACAATGTTCCGGGCGATTGTCGGTCTGTTCCTCGAGTGTTGCCATAAATCGGAAAAAACTACCATTTTGGAAGAAAATTTTCTACCACGGCCCCGGATAGTAGAAAATGGAAATTTCCAGAAATTCCAAAAACTTGGTATGCAGTCTGGTGACATTTGGGGACCCGAATGACATTTCACCATTTTTATCAAAAAAGTCTGGCAACACTGAAAGTTATGGGTAAAAGTTTTTTTTGCGACATGGGTGTCTTTAAAGTTAGTGACAGACAGAAAGAATAATGGCAGAAAAAAAATAAAAATGACGTTTGGTCGGATATACGACCCAGATTATGGGAAAAATCCGAAATGTCAGAAAATCAAGATGGCGGCGGCGTGGGCGGCCATTTTGTAAAAAGTTGAAAATTTCGAAATTTTGGAATTCATTTTTCGAGTAGTTGGCAACATTTGGGAAAAACGAGTTGTATGAGGCGGTTGTGTGTCTTGTCGAGAGGTTTCGCTTGGATGAAGAAATTTCTCCAGTGTTGCCACACTTTGGGAGATTTGGTCCAAAAATGTCGAAAGTAGAAATAACGACTTCCGGTCAAAAATTTGGACGACGCCTCCTGCAAAGGGGTCGTGCAAATGACATTTGACCATTTTCATCTCGATCACCTGGCAACACTGGGAGCTACGGGGAAAAGTATTTTTTTCGACATGGGTGTCTTTAAAGTTAAGGACGGACAGAAGGAGATATGGCAGAAAAAATCCAAAAATGTGGTTTGGTCGGTTATACGACCCAGATTATGGGAAAAATCCGAAATGTCAGAAAATCAAGATGGCGACCGAGTGAGCGGCCATTTTGTAAAAAGTTTCAGATTTCTGATTTTTCAAATGCATTTTTCGGGCAGTTGGCAACATTTGGGAAAGTCGAGTTGTATGGGGCGATTACGTAGTTTGTCCAGGAGTATCGTTTGGGAAAACAAAAATTTCCAGTGTTGCCATACTTTGAGAGTTTTGGTCCAAAAATGTAAAAAATGGAAATAACGACTTTCGGTCAGAAATTTGGATGACGCCTCCTGCAAATAGGTCAAACTAATGACATTTGACCATTTTCAACTCGATCACCTGGCAACACTAAGAGTTACAGGATTTCAAATTTCAGGACATGGCTGGTTTAAGGAAATGTAGAAACAAATGAATTCGGGATTGGGTGAAGTTAGAAAAAAAGTAAAAATGGGGTTCGGCGCGGAAAATGGTCCAGATTAAGGCAAAAATGCAAAATTTTGGAAATCCAAGATGGCCGCCAAGCGTTCACCCGTTTTCCTAAATGTACTAAATTCTCCATACAAATTGTATGCAGGGGGGCTTAGCTAACGTACAAAAAGGCGAGGCCGAAGGAAAGCTCGATTACCACTGACTCACTCACTCACTGATCATGGGTATTTTTGGGGTATTTAGAGGGGAGAGGGGTAAAATTGTTGGTGTTTGTTTTAAACTAGATTTTTGACTGACAGCTTTACCACATTTTTTGAACCAAAAAACAATATGGCGGAAATTTTTGAAACATCAACTTTTTTGTTTTTGGTCCTGATTTTTTTCTTTTTTGGTGGTTTGTTGGGGTTGCCAAGGTGTGCTAAAAATGTGAGAAAAAAACGGAAAAACAAAATGGCCGCGCCGCCATCTTGGATTGAAAACGCGATTTTAGGGGTGTTTTTGGGGAGGTGTCATTCCGAGATGCGCAATTGTTTTTGAAAATTTCTTTTTAATATTTGTGACATGCATAGTCTTCTTGAGAGCCACATTCACAGATTATCAAAAAACAAGATGGCGGCTGAGCCGTCGGCCATTTTGTTGCGATCAAAAAATTCCGAAACTTTGACACGAATTTTCCGGTAGATGGCGACATCGGAGTGGTGTACAATGTTCCGGGCGATTGTTGGTCTGTTATTCGAGTGTTGCCATGAATCGGAAAAAACTACCATTTTGGATGAAAATTTTTCACCACGGCCCCGGATAGTAGAAAATGGAAATTTCCAGAAATTCCATAAAGTTGGTATACAGTCTGGTGACATTTGGGGACCCGAATGACATTTCACCATTTTTATCAAAAAAGTCTGGCAACACTGAAAGTTACGGGGAAAACAAATTTTCGCGACATGGGTGTCTTTAAAGTTAAGGACAGACAGAAGGAGTCATGGCAGAAAAAAAATAAAAATGACGTTTGGTCGGATATACGACCCAGATAATGGGAAAAATCCGAAATGTCAAAAATTCAAGATGGCGGCCATTTTGTAAAAAGTTGAAAATTTCGAAATTTTGGAATCAATTTTTCGAGTAGTTGGCAACACTTTGGAAAGTCGAGTTGTATGGGGCGTTTGTGTGTCTTGTCGAGCGGATTTGCTTGGGTGAACAAATTTCTCCAGTGTTGCCACAATTTGGGAGATTTGGTCCAAAAATGTCGAATGTAGAAATAACGACTTCCGGCCAAAAATTTGGATAACGCCTCCTGCAAAGGGGTCGTGCAAATGACATTTGACCATTTTCATCTCGATCACCTGGCAACACTGGAAGTTATGGGGAAAAATATTTTTTGCGACATGGGTGTCTTCAAACTTAAGGACGGACAGAAGGAGTTATGGCAGAAAAAGTCTGAAAATGGGGTTTAGTCGGTTATACGACCCACATTATACGAAAAATCCGAAATATCAGAAAATCAAAATGGCGACCGAGTGCGCGGCCATTTTGTAAAAAGTTTCAGATTTTTTATTTTTCCAATGCTTTTTTCGGGTAGTTGGTAACATCTGGGAAAGTCAAATTGTATGTGTGTTTTGTCAAGAGGTGTCGCTTGGGTAAAGAAGTTGCACCAGTGTTGCCATATTTTGGGAGATTTGGTCAAAAAAAATTTAAAAATGTAAATAATGAGTTCCGGTCAAAAATTTGAATGTGAACTCGTGCAAAGTAATCCTAAAAAGGTTATTTGACCATTTTCTTCTCGATCACCTGGCAACACTGGAAGCTATGAGAAAGAGTATTTTTTGCGACATGGGTAGGTATCTTTATAGTTAAGGAACGGAGAGATGGAGATATGGCAGAAAAAATCTAAAAATGGTGTTTGGTCAGTTATATGACCCTAATTATTAGAAAAATAAAAAATCATGGCAAATCAAGATGGCGGCGGAGCAAGCGGCCAATTGGTAAAAAGTTTCATTGTTCTGATTTTTAAAATGCATTATTAGGGTAGTTGGCAATATTCGCGAAAATTGGGTTGTATGAGGCGTTCATGTGTCTTGTCAAGAGGTATCGCTTGGGTAAAGAAATTTCTGCAATGTTGCCATATTGTTGGAGATTTGGTCCTTATATTTTATGAAAGAAATGGAAATATTGACTTCCGGTGATGATTTCTTTTACTGAAACGTGAAATAAGTGAAACTAATGACATTTGACCATTTTTATCTCGATGACCTGGCAACACTTGGAGTTACGGGATTACACAATTTTTGGACATGAGGTTTTTAAGGCATTGCTGTTCGGAACTCGGTAAACTTAGAGAAAAAGTAAAAATGGGGTTCGGTGCGGAAAGTAGTCCAGATCAAAGAAAAAATACAAAATTTTGAAAATCCAAGATGGCCGCCAAGCTGTCAATCGCTTTCGTAACCGAACTAAATTCTCGATACAAATTGTATACAGGAGCTTACTAAGGCGAGACCCAAGGCCGAACGATAGTTCAAAGAACGAAAATCGCCACACTGAAAACCAGCGTCGTGGCCTCCCTCACCGGGAGCCACGGAATATGCTGAGTGGAGTCCATTGCGATGGACATCGCTGTGCGACAGGGTGGCACTGCTCAGTTTACTTTCACTTTCATTGTATGTTTTATGTCACCTATGTCGTATTTACTTTTTTTTTCTATTATTTACATCTTTTGTCTTCTGTGATGTCCATGGCAATAAATGTTTCTTTCTTTCTTTCTTTCCAAGAAAAAGAAATCCTCGAGAAAGAAAAAAGGGAACGGAAAATTGAAAGAGAATAAAAAAGAGAGGACAGAAAACGGAAAGCTAAAGAAAAGAAAACTGCTAAAATAAAAAAAGTAAGAATAATGTATCTGTATCAAAACAATAATAAATCTGTAATATTTGCAAAAAGCTCATAAAAAATAGACTTTTAGTATGCTCTGAATGTCACCGTGTCTTTCATAAATCTTGTGCAACAGCATATTACTGAAGAAGAAGGAGACAGTTATCTTTGTCACAATTGTTACTGAATGTACTGACGATGATGAGATAGATGAAGAAATCGATAAGAGTGATACTGATGACGAATTCTTAGCTAATCTTAAGGAAAGACAAAATGAGTTAGGATTACAAAGTGTGAAGTTTCAGTGATTTTTATGGGTTTTTTTCGGTGGCTAATAACTGTACTTCTAGGAGCCAATTACTTACTGTGTTTTTGGGGCCAATAGCTAAATTTAATGTGATCTCTGATATTTTTAAAATTATTATTGTAATTCTTATCGTATAACACCAAATAGGTACTAGCTTAAATAGCAGCAATATTGTTTTCTCATAATAAAATATAAAAAGTAAACAAAAGTCGAGTTTTTGTTACATTTTACATAAGTTAACTTACACAACGCTCTTAAAGGGCCAATAACTGTAGCAATCACCCTAGCTTCCCTATATAAAGTGGGGATTTTTTTTTCATCTTCTACCCCACCTGTCAAGGTCACCCAAAGAGCGATGGAGCATGCTATGCTCGGAGTTTCCCTGCGTGATCTAATCAGAAATGAGGAGATCCGTAGGAGAACCAGAGTGACTGACATAGCCCGCAGAATCGCTAAAATCAAGTGGCAGTGGGCGGGGCACATAGCTCGAAGAGCTGATGGCCGCTGGGGCAGGAAAGTTCTTGAGTGGCGACCACGAGCTCGAAGACGTAGCGTGGGCAGGCTTCCCACTAGGTGGACCGACGATCTGGTGAAGGTCGCGGGAAGTACCTGGATGCAAGCGGCGCAGGACCGGTCTTTGTGGAAATCCTTGGGGGAGGCCTTTGTCCAGCAGTGGACGTCTTTCGGCTGAAACGACGAACGACGACCCCATCTGTGGGGTATCGTTGGATAGGTCTTTTATAATGGCTTAGGGGTTTCTAAGACTATTTTTTTATTTAAACGGATCCCGTTTGCAAAATATTAAAGTAGCACTTTTTGTTCGAGTAACTTAGGGCGACCCCCATTAAAAGTGTTAAGATGAAGTACTAATTGCTTGCTTCAGAAATATATTGCGGTAACGACGGGCAACTACGGAACCCTACACTGCGCGTGGCACGACACGCACTTGGTTAACTGGTTTATATCTATAGATTAGAGGGCAGTGCGTTTAATTACACTAAGGGTAGTTTCACATGACGGCTCTGGAGGTACCAGTGGCGAGTGGTGGAGGCTGTCTAGGCATAGTGACTGCGACATTGGGTAGCATGGTCATTTGCCAACCGGATGACACTAGCATTGACGGGCTACGGGTCATAATACCGCTCCAGAAAGCCCACTTAGGTAGGTAACGACCATTTTCTGCCGGCTGTAGTCTTCCACATGACCAATCGACTTCTTCATCCCTTGCCCTTTTAATAGGCCTCGAACAGTGACCACCAGGACAATACATTCATGCCGCACACTGAAAGCCGAAGGCGTAATGACGTTTTCCTTGTGTGAGACCGAATAGGGACCGCTGACGAATGTTTGAGGCACACGCCAATACTCCTGGTAATGTCCCGCGTTCTCAACTCATATGGTCCTACCCATCTGGCAGGGTGATAAGCCCCACCACATGGGAGCAGTGTTGTGGGTAGTTATATTCTACACATTTTTATAGATTTTAATTCTATTATTTCTCAAGCAAGAATCAGTAACTTGTACATACATAGGTTATATAGGTACTTGTGCGAGGCAACGAGCGCGCATTATGAAATAACTAGCGGCCTCCCGCGACTTCGTACGCGTGGATCTCGTTTTACCCTCTTTACCGAAATTTCTTTCAGCCATCTCACTAACTTTTGTGTGTTATAAATTGTAGTTATTAATTAAATAAATAAATATTATTGGATATACAGGGTGGAATTTTGTAAAGCCACCTAGAGGGAAAGTTTTTTTTTATGTTTGACAAGGCAGGTATTTGACCGCAATCGCACCTGGTGTTAAGTGAGATGCAGTCTAGGATGGTACATGTATATCAGTAAGTACTCATAATACTTATACTAGAAAATTTTACTGAAAGAAAACATTTCTTTGTTTTTGAAAAGAAAGAGAACTGCATTGAAAGATTTTCGAAAATTGTCCACCATACCATACAATGTATTCTGTACATAAATAAAATAATTTAAGTTTTCATGGTTTTCATTTCATTTGATTTATCAAGTTTGTTAAAGAGATTTCATCCTTATACTTAACCCTAACAGTTGATGCAATAAAAATACAGGTTGTAATTTTTAATAGATTTCAGTTGGTTTGATTCTGGGTGTGGCAAAAAAATGTTTGTAAATCTTTGAATGTAGTTCTATTTCTTTAAAAAATAAAGGAATGTTTTCTTTGAGAAAAAAGTTCTATCTACAATATTAAAAGTACTTTCCCTCCAGGTGGCATTATAAAATTCCACCCTGTATTGCGCCATCCAGTCCCAAAATAATTTTTAAAAATATAAAGAACAGGACTTACTAAAGTACTTACTCGTATTATTATGACATTTGTTGAAACTAAATGTGGTAAGTATTGCCTACTTACTGCTAAATTAAGTTAGTGTTATAGTACTTCATTACACAAAGAAAACTAATAATTTCTAAGAAAAAATCTGGATATGAAAAACCTACACACAGCAAAATTCTAACAGTAAGAAGGATAAAAGTATTTATTTAATAACTTATTTGATGCATTTAGCTGCATACCATGCCTGTAAAAGTAAGATTTTATGCACAAGAGCCAAACAAACAAGTTTAAGCTTGTAAAGAACTTCCAAACCTATTATTATGTAGAATAAGTTCTTAAAAGTGACATAGTATTTAAAAGTTTTCATCTATTTTTATTTATGAAAATAGCCTTGTCTCCGTCTGTATCATTACCATCAAAATATTACTATTATCTTGAACTCCATTAACATTGATGATTGATTGATACTTTATTATAGTATATTTAGGTACTTAATTCAGTTGATAACATTCCTATATCATTTTTATCTCAACTTATTAGATATTTAATATTAATTAAAACCCAATGAATTTTAAAACACTCATTTATTACGAAGGCTTATTTAAAGATAATAATCTATTTATGTTCAATTAAATATTTTGGAATTATGAACAGTTTACTTTGGTTTGTTAAGATTTTATTAATTTTCATTAAATATTGGTTTTCCGGGACAAGTTGTACATCATTATTGATCACTTTAACATCTGAAAAGTAAAATATATAACTTTAATTAAATTGATAGATATTGTGCTTACATTTTGTTGCAAACATTAAGGCTCAGTTGCATTACCTAACTTTGACCGTTACTTTAATGATAACTGGTGTTTTCTGAATGAAGTTTGATAGATTTTTGATGTTTGTAAAAGTAAGATGGTGCAACCCAGCCTTATAGTTAAATAATTTAATCAAAACTGTACAATACTTTTAGAATGCAAGAGTAAAAAACATTCATCCTCAAAAACTTTGGCCTCTTAAATATTATTGAATAATTAATAGTGCCATCAATTATCAAACGTTTCATAGTTATCATCAAGCATTACCTTACGCTGCAATCACCATTCTCTTTATTTTACACAGGCAAAATATGCATAGAGTTAACGTAACAGTATCACATTGAAAACTCAGATATTGTTGCAATATTGTACAAGGCTTCTGTTACTATTATTTTTAAGATCACTTGTTTCAGCTATAGATTATTTCTTTGAGATATGTATGTAAGTAACTATTCTTATTAATTTCATTCGAACAAAACAACACCAACCAAATCAAAACAAACTTTTGTTTGACAGTTTGTCAAGAGGGGAGGGGGGGTGTAGGGACCATAGATTAGAGAGTGATAGGATGTTTCGTTCGGAAATTTAATCAAAAGATTTTAAAACGTCAAAGGACAAAAATGTGAATTTTAACCCGTGTAGCGCCCTTCTGTCAAATTTTGTTTTGTACGACTGAAAAATTAAGGTCCCTCGAAAGTAGGTAAAAGTGGAGCAGGCATAATTTGCTTTTATCTTTATGAGATAAAAATAGTAATTTTTTAGCGTTGTGAATGTCATCATCATGTTTTAAAAAAAAACTTCTATTAAGGATCGATCGAAAAGCGAAATTTTGGACAGCGTTTTTTTTTCACAACTTCTATTTTTTAAATTCATATTGATAGGTTACGTCACACTATGGATCGAATTTGCGATTTATGGACATAGCGATATTTTTCATAATTTCTATTTGAAAAAAATACCTATCGATACGTTACGTTATTCTGATGAATATATGTCGTTAGATTTTCTTTAAAACCAATAGTTTGGTTGGAAAAAAATATTTTCCATTTTCGTTGTATGGAATGAAATGGCTTGTTGACACTATAATCCTACACTATCAGCGCGCGCCTAAAGTTGCCCGTTCACAAGTTATGTGGTTCTGAAAAATGAAAAAAAAAATGAAAAGTGACTTTTTATGGAATATCTTTAAAGATTCAACGAAAATATAAAGATTCCATACGTTAACAATTTAAATTAATCTTAAATTACTGACAAATATTTAACTCATATTTTGGAACCTTATAACTTCTGAACGGGCAACTTTGGGCGCGCGCTGATAGTTTAGGATTATAATCAACTAGCCATAGGCTTAGTCGAAATCGACCACTTTAAGTTTCACTCCATACAACGAAAATGGAAAATATTTTTTTCCAGCCTAACTATTGATTTTAGAGAAAAACTTTTAACGACATTTATTCATCAGAATAACGTAAGTTACGTTCGATAAGTATTTTTTTCAAATAGAAATTGTGAAAGAACAAAATCAATATGTTCATAAATCGCTATTTCGATCCATAGTACGTCTTACTGATTAATTAATGTCATTATCCCCTCAAGGATCAATAAGACCGGCGGCGGCTGCGCTGTTCATTACTTACAGTCATATAGATGAACTAATTTAAACTGAACCGTGTCACCAAACACATTGACAGGAGGGCGCCACCATCATTTCAACTATATAGTTTCCAACGTGGCAAAAATCGGAACCAGCGATTCGGTAACGCCGGTGGTGGCGCCCCCCTGTCACTGTCACGGGTGGGACAGTTCGTTTTAATTTATGTATATTATGTTACTTACCAGTTATTAATAATAATTACCGACAGTCGAGGTAAAAGTAAGAAAGTAATCACATTAATTTATCACTTACAAATATCTTAAAAGAGAACACCGGCTCGTGTACAGCGTGTACAGCAACACATTTTGAACGTTTTGATATCTTAATATATTAATATAAATTAGTATAATGAGATTGGAATGTTTAAAATTTAAACGAACTGTTTAAAATTTAATAAATAGGTTTAGATGCGGCGGGGCTGGACCTTGGGCCAACCCTAAGCAGTTTATTTAATTTTATATATACGTGAAATGATTTCTTTAATCACATTTACCAAATTATTCATAATAACCGATTGTTATTAATCATTATTTTTCTATCATAATTAATCATCATAATCAAATCAGATTAAATAAAATCTGAGTTGCGTTCTATATCCTTTAGAGCGCCATGGTCTTTTTTAAAATACAAAACGTTTAACATTTCCGTGCAATATTTCTTTGATAAAAATACTTATAGAAATGCTTTAGTTATTTTATGCGTATTTTTGCGATTGCCTAAAACCCTAAATCTTTATTTTCAAAACAGAAATATATTTTTTACTGTTCCAGGCGAAATAGGTTGGTGACCAATAGGTTAAACATCACCAAACAAAAGTTGTCTATGGTCATAAGTTTTGTAGGCTAAAAAAGTTTGCCCCTTCCTTAGACATTTCGCGCTCATTCACTTCCGCCTCCCTCTCGGTCGCAACTGTTTTGCATCTTGTTTCATCGCGGTAAGTTATGTGTAAATATTATTAAAATTATTATCCATAGGTTTGTCAAATAATAAAATACTATTGTACAAATCAATTTTGATGATATATCAACTTAATTGTTTCTTTTCATCGTTCCGTTAGTGTAGGCATCATTTTTGTTGAAGGGGACGCCATTGTAAAACAAATGAAATGATGTTAAACAAACAACTTTTTATGGTTTAAAACTTTTTAAAGTGTAATGATCGAAGTTTTAAGTGTATTTTAGGTTCTTCAGTGCCATCATTTGTGGTTCTTTAGTTCATTAAATGTGTATAATTGCAGTTTCACGATGCCCCGCTTCAACTACGATTCCACCACGGCCGTCTGTATCGCCACGGGTAAGTCTTATAAAGTCTTATTTGTTCTTCTTTCCTGTATTTTCTGTGTTTAAGTCCTTTGGTTCGTTAAAAATATATTATGTTTGGCTTTGATAAATAGTTATGGACCGCCATTTTTCTTCTTTTCTAATTGACATGGCAATGGTGTTGTAGGTAGTTCATAACTGCAAATTTATAGGATTTCTCTATCGTTGTTTCTTTATTTTGAGTCTGTTTGTTAAGATCTAGCTTTTTCAAGTCAATAACTTCACACATTTTCTAAATATGGTTGACAATGGCGTAGCCCCTTATTCTATTTGCCAAGTTATATAAATTACCTACACCTACCTACAGTCATGGACCTATAAAAAAAGGTCCATGCCTAACAGTAAATAGTTAATAACACGTAAGAAATCTTTATATGTATTATGAAACATGTCAATTCCACACAAGGTACTTGTATTAATAATGTCCTAACAGGCTTAGGTTTTATTAATCTAAGCTAACAGGCAAGTTATCATTTCATTGTTGATGAACATAAATTCACATTATCTATCAATAAAAGTTATTTAGATCTTCTTACTCTGAGATGGTTTTCATATGAATAGTTATGTAAAATAATTTTACACATAGGATTATTTACTGATGAAATTGGTGTTACATTAGGTATTTAAAATACACAAGTAAGCATAACTTTAGTTCTTATTATAAACAAAGCATTTATTGAATCACATCTAATTTAATTAATGTTTCAGTGTAGTTAAAATAATTTTTCATTGAATCCTTCTCAAATATTGGTAGGTAATATCAATGCAGTTTAAATATTATTTGAAAACCTTCAGATTTGCAATAGGATTATTTGCATTTGATACTACTTATATCCTGCGCTTGTTAGATTTGTATTTATTTATCAATATTTTTAATTTAGTGCGTTGAATTCTGATTTAACATTCATCTTACTAGGTATAGGTACTTTTTTTTGAACTTGTATAAATCTGGATCTGACCATAATATCTAGCCTTTTATAAATCAAGATTAATAATTATACTAATTATAATTTACCTACTTGAATAGTGGTATTAATAACATTTAATTTTTATCTCTTGTCATAAATTAGTTAAATTCAAATAGATGTGCACCAATTGATTGAAGTTATCAATATTCATCATGTTTGAAATTGGTCCTATACCTACTTAGATTATTAATCTAAGGTCCTATAATATTTTTCATTTTTACAGAAACATAAATTCTAAATTTCTTTTGATTCATATTATTACTAATTTAATTTAGGTATGTTTGATAAGCAGAAATTAGATAGGTAGGAGGTACCTACTTATTGTCTCAATGGGGTTAGGCAAGCCTGTTATCTGAATTTGCATTAGTTTTATTTTAGGAAATATTGTATCAATGCAATGCATTTTTTAGGTAGGATTAGCCTAATAAAATTACTTGTTGTAATATGAACTTACTGCAAAATGGTACAGTTACAGTAAAATAGGTTAGTACTAATTTGTATAATCATTGATTTCCATCATTACATACCTTAACTGGTAGGCATTTGTTTTTAATACAATTTACTGTTTTCTTTAGTAATTTGGATACATTATCTACCTACTTAAGTGGGTAATGTTGTTGTTCAATTATAATAAAATTTCAAACTTTTGTTTACATTAAACTTCTTATTACTATTAGCATTAGCTGCTATTAATTGTATGAGTTTGGATTTTCGGTTTAGGTAGGTATATCTACTTTTAAATTTAATTTATTTTCCTTTATTTATTAGTAAAAAACAAACTTAATTTCAATTACCAAAACAATAAAGGTAATTAATCGATAGGCATTGTAAAATTTAACACTTGTTCATTGCATAACCATTTATAACTGAATATGAATTTATTGACGATTTATTTTCAGAACATTTGTTGGCACTATAGTAGGTGTCATTTTGTTTTCTGTGTGTACCTCAAAATTAGCATGATTGATATTGCTTTAAGGTGATGTTCTAAGGCCTTGTCAAAATGCTTTAGATATTTTAGCGGAGAGTGTTAGAAGATAATGAAAGTATTTTTATAATATTACATAACTGAGTTGAAAATTAGCATTAATTATGTGACCAATCTTTTAATTATCTTCCCTGTGTCATATAAATCTATAACACTTTTTATCATTCAATTTAGATACTGAAGTTGCATTCTTTACACGTTTATATTTTATGACAATAATTTTAAGAGAAGATTGACTTGAATCTTTTAGAGTTTTCGTTATTTTTGTCGTGATAAGGTATCAGCATATTATCTGAAAATAAAGAAACCACCTGCATTTTGTATTTCGAAGCAAATTACTTTCTTTTAAATTATGTATTCGTAATGCATAATAAGCGCGACTTCATTGTCAATCAGACTATTATTAATTATTAATTTCTGGTAAAGGATTGTCCCATCAAGGCGATGCACGGTATAAAGGTAATAATGCACAGTGTGTAGCCATGTCAGCATGTGCATCCGCTTTGTCAGTTATTAAAAATCGGGCCGTGTTTGATGTTGCGGATATCAATACTATTCTTCAGTACGGTGATTTACTTTACTTGCAGTGCAAACCTCGGGACCACGTTTTCTTATTACCAGACGAATTGCCAAATGATTATCGAGTAGGGAACTTCGCAGTTAAAATTAATGCAATGGAACCCAACTGGATTGAAAACGGGCTTTTTCCAGCTTCACTGCGCGATGTTGATGTTGCAACATTGCAGTTAGTTCATATTTTGCGCGACCGTGTATTCATTCGCGAACGTAACGATACTCGGGATAGTTACTTGTTCACCGGGAACAATTATACGGTTTCTTTTTGGAAATTTGGCAACAAATTTTATTTATTTAATAGCCATGCGGTTGGCATCAATAATAAATTTAATCATCGGGACGAAACTCAAAATAAAGCGCGTTTGTTTTGTTGCCAAAATTTAGAAGATCTCGCAAAATTACTGTTCGTAGGACATGCGTATACCTCGGCGCAATATTCTATACATAAATTAACTGTAGTAAATTTTGCGCAAAACTTAGATCCCGTCGTCCCACTCGAGCCACGCGACGCGAAATTAACAACGTTAAAACCTGTCGTAGTTCTTGAAAAAGTTGAGTTAGAATCAATAGACATTGCACCGGTGCAATCAACCAAACGAGGTCGACCCAAAAAAAAGAGATCATCTAAATCTAAAGTAGATTCTTCCGCACCGAAAAAATCTAAATTAATTAATGAAAAATTAAAACCAGTTGTGGTTCTTGAAAGAGTAGATTTAACTGCGTTAAAAATTGCCCATGATGCGAAACCTTTGTCCGTCAGTAGTGCACATTCTGATGTCAAATTAAAATTAAAGCCAGTAGTTGTCATTGATCGGGTCGATTTTAATAGCGGTCGGGTTAGTAACGTAACGTCAACCAAAACCCTTAGACACCGAGAGGCTGTAAAACGTTATGCTACCCAGAACCCAACTACCAACAGGGACGCGGTAAAACGGTACTCACAAAAAAATCCCTCGGTTAATAGGGACGCGGTAAAACGTTACTCGCAAAACAATCCCTCCGTTAACAGGGACGCGGTAAAACGGTACGTACAAGAAAATCCCTCCGTTCATAGGGACGCGGTAAAACGTTACATTCAAAGTAATCCGTCGGTTAATAGGGAAGCGGTAAAACGGTATTCGCAACAAAACCCGGAAATAAAACACGCGTCGTTAAAACAGTACGATACTGTAAATCGAAACTTAGAACCCGCGTTGCGTAATTCCAATATTTTGATCGGGCAAAAACAAAACGACGACTTAGATTCACTTCAAACTCATTCTTTCAAAAAACTGTCTTTGAATGACAGTCTCAGATGTCCCCAATGTCAGGCGCGAATGTTTGTTGAAGAAAAAGGTAGAGTCAAGTGGTGTTGTGGTTCTGGAGCATATAATGTTCAAAATTTACCGCCGTTAACCGAAGAGTTCTATTGCCACCCAGCTTTCCTTTTAAGACCGCGAGCTTTTAACAATTTGTTTTCATTTAGCGCATTAGGCGTTTCTCATGGTTTTCAACAACCGAATACCGGTGTGTCATTCCTAAAAATTCAGGGCCGAACTTACCATCGTGTTTTCGATTTGGCTTACACCGACACAAATAATCCTATCGGTATGTACATTTACGACGAACGCGAAAGGATAGCTGTAAGCCAAAGTTTAGACATGGCGGTAGTTCGTGCCATTACCAATTTCATGCATAATGTTAGTCCGTATATAGAATGTTTTAAACGATTAAGTCAGGAGCCTTCCGAGGAGGCACATTTGATATTTGAACCCACGTCGCGTCGCTCCCATGGTAATATTTTAGGAGACATGCCAATCGGTTCGGAAATAGCCGCGATTCTGAGCACAGAACGCGAACGCTATATTCCTAAAGCTATAGTCATATGGCGCATAGGTGCTCGAAAACCGCACACTGTAGACATTTTACATCCGCTATATGAAACTTTCCAATATCCTTTGCTATATCCACACGGTAATCCCGGTTGGTTACCGAATAGACTCGATAACAACGGCATAAAACTAACACAAAATAAATATGTCCGTTGTTTGTTGCTATCTGAGCCGCGGTTTTCAGAGTTGAACAGACTTTCTGAGGAATGGATAGTAGATATGTTTTGTAGAATTTCAGAGGAACGACTTAAGTACATTTTTCATATGCAGAATCATTCCTCAGATTCTGCTCTTAGATCTGCTCCCCTTCAGGAAGTAGAAAACTCAGTAGAGATTAGTAATCAGATAGCAGCAGATGAAACCATACGGGGAGAGGGTGGTGTTGTACCGGGACGTGTCTATCTGCCCAATACATTTACTGGAGGTCCACGTTATATGAAAACTAAATATATGGATGCGATTGCACTGGTCAATAGACTGGGCACTCCATCATACTTTTTAACGATGACATGCAATCCAAAGTGGCCCGAGATCCAACAATCTATTCCACAAGGTCAAAGGCTTAATCCTTTAATTTGTGCAAGAGTTTTTAACTTGAAACTCGCACAACTTTTGAAAGATCTTAGAACTGGTGCTTGGTTTGGTAGATGTATGTATATTATGCATGTCATAGAGTTTCAAAAACGAGGACTGCCCCATGCCCACATTTGTTTTAGAATCGAAGGGGGCGGTCCCATACAAAATTTTGAGATCGATCAATTTGTAAGGGCAGATATCCCTCCTCCTTCTGAGGCAGGTGGTAGATTACGCAAGGCTGTGCTTGATCACATGATACACGGCCCATGTGGACCTCCACATAGAACAGATTTGCCATGTTGGGATACTGAAAAAATGAAATGCACAAGGTATTTCCCTAAATCTGAAACGGCTGTAACCTACTGCGATGACAGAGGTTTTGTTCATTTACGCCGTGATAGTAAAAACCAAGCCACCATTAAATTTAGAAATAGAGACGTAACGGTTAGTGATTTGTGGGTAGTTCCGTACAATGCCGCTCTTCTCCTCAAGTATGACTGTCACATTAATTTATTAGCTTATTCCGCACGCGCGATCGTCAAATATCTATTCAAATACATGACCAAAGGTCCTGACGAATCGCGCGTTACAGTCGTTCCCGATTCTGATAAAAATAATGAAATCGAACAGTATGTCACTAAACGTTACCTTGGTTCTTGCGAAGCGACGTGGCGTATTTTAGAGTTTGACATAACAGCTCGCGAACCGAACGTAAAGCAGCTCGCCGTACACCTTGAGGGCCAACAATCCATCTTTTTCAAACCGGGAACCGAAGCAGATGCCGCGCGCCGCGCTCATTCGGACCTAATAACTTATTTTAAAAGGCCTCTCGGTGAACAATTTGATAACTTGACATATTTAGATTTTTACGAGCGGTATATTGTTCATTCGCGACGTCCCACCACTAGAAACGTTGAAATCTTTGAATTAAGCAATAATAAATTTTTGACAAGACGGCAAAGGGGCGAATTAGTATCGCGTTTATTCTGGGTCGCGCCAAACAGAGGTGAATTATTTTACTTGCGTCTTCTTTTAGCGTCTCAGCCGTGTCGTAGTTACGACGACTTATATAAACTTGGTGGTCCATTGTGCAAAACTTTCCAGGAAGCTGCGAAAGCTCTCGGGATCGCGGACGATGAAGCGGAGTATGAGATTGCTATGCAGGAAGCATCTACATTTTTGACTGGACCACGGCTGCGTAGCTTTTTCGTACTCTTAGCTGTGAATGGGGTTAGGGTAGTTTCTTTGTGGGATAAGTACAGACATTTAATTAGTCAGGATTTTTTGCAGCGTTTATCCGATGACGCAGAAAAAGCGTACAAACTTTGTCTCATCCAAATCGACCGATTATTCCGTAGACATGGGACGTCCCTTGTCGAGCAAGGGTTACCGGGCGTTATAGACGATTCAACCGAAGTAGGCCGCGAGCGCGTCGAATATAATCGCGACGAATTAAATACCTTCGTAAGTAGCTGGCTACCAAAATTATCCCCCGATCAAAACCTCGTGTTTAATTATATTCACACTCTCCTGAGTGACAGCGAGTTCCGAAACTCTAACAATACTGCCATTTTTATTGACGGGCCTGCCGGAACAGGTAAAACTTTGCTTTTAAATGTAATTACTGCACACGCACGCGGAAATTCAGGAATTGTCTTGTGTACGGCGAGTTCGGGTATCGCGGCACAAAATTACGTAGGCGGCATTACGGCCCATAGCATGTTTAAATTCCCCCTCAACCCCGTAGATGATCTTGGTTACTGGAGCATTACCAATGGTTCGCAGCGCGCTGAGCTTGTCCGACAAGCTGACGTAATTATTTACGACGAAGCCCCTATGGCTCACAAATATTTAATTCACCTTCTTGATAGGTCTCTCCGCGATTTGATGAATTGTAACAAGATTTTTGGTGGGAAAATCGTAATTTTCGCAGGAGATTTCCGTCAGATACCTCCTGTCGTTGTTAGAGCTAAAAGTAATTCTGATATTATTAACTGTTCAGTTAAGTCCTCACCAATTTGGGAGCAAATTAAAATTTTCAATTTGAGCACTTCCCAACGTAACAGAGACGACCCAGAGTATTCTGACTTTTTATTAAAACTGGGTTCGAATCAATTGCCGGTTCAAACATTAAAAGTAAATCGTTCAGTTTTAAATTTAGTAGATTTAACTTCCCACCTTTCATATGTTACAGATTTGAACGATTTAATAGATTTTGTTTTTTCACATGTAGTCATTGTTGAACCGGACACGTGTGCTGGTCGAGCAATACTCACCACACACAATCAAAACGTTCGGGAAATTAATTCCATAGTATTAGATAGAGTAGAGTCGGAACTTTTACACTTTTATTCCATTGATAAAGTAGTTTCCGAAAACACAGATGAAATATTTTTAGGCGCGGACGCGTTAAATAAACTGCAACCAAAGGGTGTTCCAGAACATGATCTAAAACTAAAAGTAGGATGCGTGTGCATGATAATCCGAAATCTTAGTTTTTCAGACCGACTGGTCAATGGCACAAAAGTTATCGTCGTAAAAACTACGCCGCGCATAATAATTGTTCGCAAGCCAGGCGAAACAAACGAATTTTTGATTCCGCGTATCTTGTTTAAAGCTCCGATCGAACCGGACAGCCCCATCGAAATGACGCGTCGGCAATTCCCCTTAGCTTTATGTTATGCCATGACTGTTCATAAGAGTCAGGGGCAGACTATAAATCGGGTAGGCGTAGACTTGCGGTCGGACGTGTTCAGTCATGGTCAATTATATGTAGCGTTAGGTCGGGTCCAAGAAAAATCGGATATTAAAATTTTAGTTTCGCGCGATAAATTAATCGACAATAAACTTTTGCTAAATAATGTAGTATACCCGCAACTTCTATAGATTCCTTTTTTTATTATTTTTTTTTATTTGTACGCAGTTTCTCGGAAAGTGTAAATATAATTCACCTCATCAATCAATTGACAAATCTTTTGTGTAAATATATTTTAAAATCAATTAAAATCACGCTGACACGCCTATACACGTGCATTATTTCATTTCGCATGAATTCAAAATTTGGTGGTTTTTGTTTGGGCATGTTGGTTTTGTGTATATGAGTTATGCGTGTGTGGTGGTGTGAGTGGAGATAGTGAAGTATCGGGGGAATGGGCTATGTTAAATATCATCTACACTGTAGGGGTGGATCGGTATAACGTCGTCACTTGGAGTATAAATCCATTTACATTGGTGTTTGATTTTAGAATAGGAGCTTTCTCGGTCAACCAAATTGAAGAAGAGATGTTATGATATCGCTGAAGGGCGAACTGAAGGATAGACGTGGACGACTGTTAGGGGGACACGCCAGCCTGTGGGCTGATGTTGCTGATGCTGTGGGAAACACCGGCGGACGTCTTGGGGAAGGTAACGACATCGAAGCGAAGAGTGTGGAGTTCGACAGCCGCATAGCTGCGGGCGTGAAGTTGAGGGGGAAGAGACCGGAGAGAAGATGCAGGGGTGACGAATCAAGGTAAGGTTAATAACCGCTTGATAATGTCCCACTTGTGCCAATTGAATGCCTCAGCGTCGACGGAATGTCAGGAAGTCTAGGTACAAGTACGAGTATGCCAATATAACAAACACATATGTATGGTTCCGGAGGCAATGAGCAATGGGTGTGTTGATTTTTTGTTAGTTATATGTCGTTTTAAGCGTAACTGAACGGAATTGTTCTTACCAGCATATAATGGATATCGTATAATTGTCATTTTGTAAAAGTAAGCTTCAACCAAACCAACGCGTGCAAATCACCATCGCCGACGCGATCATAGGCGAATGACAGGTCGCACGACCAGTCATTGGCCTATGATCGCGCCGGCGATAGCAATCTGCACGCGTTGGTTTGGTTGAAGCTGAAATAATGTACAGGGGTAGCCTTTTTTTTTTCGCATTACTTAAATAAGCAATGCACGCTGCGTCGTAGGTTGCACTAAAGAACACGGTTATATAGAGAGTAGGTTTTCGAGAGAGCACATATAATATTTGAACCCATGCAATGACCGTGACATAATGAATATGTCCGTTTGTTTCTTGCTATCTAAACCGCGGTTTCCGTTTTTTTTTTTTTTATATTGTATGTAAAAAAATACAGTTGGCTTTAGGGATGACTAAGGGGCCACTCCCGCCGCAACTTGACCTATTTTTAATACTATGTTGCATAAATTAATATCATAAATTAGTAATAAAACATTATGACAATAAAGTGATCCCCTCCATTGTCAAGATTATCTTCAGTCTAAATTGTTATTTTTATTAAATTAAAAAGAAAGATCTTGAATTTGTCATTCTCACTAAAATGTCTCTAAAATATGATCGAGTGAAGCGATGGCTGGCTCATCCGTCATGTCTGTGAACAGGCGCTGCCTTCGGGGACTGGTCAAACCAAGTTGTCCAGATTTTTACGCTTTTAATTTTGGATGGGGTGATGTTATAGCATTACTTTGCCACAGTTCCCATAGATAGTCAAAAATATTTTTGGTTACTTTAGTATCAAAACAGTCACTTTATTGGTAATAACACATTACACGATTGGAAGGGATCCTCTTCAATCTTATTGTGTTTAAGTTTTTTCAGTCTGAATTATTACTATCATTAGAATATGAAAAAAGATATCTTGGATTTGTCATTCTCACTAAAATGGCTCTGGGGTGGTGGCGTGGTGAGGCGGGTCGTTACATTCTCTAAAATATGATCGAGTGAAGCGATGGCTGGCTCATCCGTCATGTCTGTGAACAGGCGCTGCCTTCGGGGACTGGTCAAACCAAGTTGTCCAGATTTTTACGCTTTTAATTTTGAATGGGGTGATGTTATAGCATTACTTTGCCCCAGTTCCCATAGTCAAAAATATTTTTGGTTACTTTAGTGTCAAAACAGTCACATTATTGGTAATAACACATTACACGATTGAAAGGGATTCTCTTCAATCTTATTGTGTTTAAGTTTTTTCAGTCTGAATTATTACTATCATTGGAATATGATAAAAGATATCTTGGATTTGTCATTCTCACTAAAATGTCTCTGGGGTGGTGGGTTACTAATATTAGTAATTTACCAGTATAATTTAAGTTAATGCAGTGTAATAAATAGGTTAAGGTGCGGTGAGGCTGGCGCTCGGGCCCCTATGCCGCCTTTTTTTTTCAACGGACTTCAAAAAAAGGAGGAGGTTCTCAATTCGACCCGTATGTTTTTTTTTTCTATGTTTGTTACGCGATAACTTTGCCAATTATGAACCGATTTGAACAAATATTTTTTCGGCGTATAGGTAATACCTCAAGGGTGGTCCCATTTAAATTTAATAATAAAAAAAATAACCCCCAAGGGTGAAAAATTGGGGATGAACTTTTTTATACGCAATATCTCCGCCGATTATAAACCAATTTGAACGAATTTTTTTTTGTTGAATAGGTATTATCAAAAGGGTGGTTTCATGCAAATTTAAAGAAAATATTTCACCTCCAAGGGTGGAAAATTGGGGATGAACTTTTTTATACGCAATATCTCCGCCGATATGAACCAATTTGAACGATTATTTTTTTGTTGAATAGGTATTATTTGTATTCACGCATTTGAAGTCGGTTTTTTTTTAAAGTTATATTGATATTATTACATTTAGAAATAAACATTTCATAAACTTATTTGTTACGATTTAAAAGTAATCGCATCGGTATCCTTCCGTTTGGCCAAATTACTTTTCGCCAAATTTCGCTTCGCAAACAACTTATCGCCAATGTTTCATTTCCCAAATAAACTTAGCAACTGTTACTTTTCGCACCACCTTTGCTGAAGGTTCTTTTACAGACATCTGGAAGGTAGGTAGACTATTGGTCCTCCCGAAGGGAAACGGTAAGCCTCTCTCTGACCCGAAGGCCTATAGGCCTATTACTCTTTTGCCAATCCTGGGTAAGATCCTGGAGCGCGTCATCATCTCCTGCGCTCCCTGCTTGCACCGACATATATCTGACGCTCAGCACGGTTTCACCCGTGGCCGGTCTACGGTCACGGCGCTCAAGTTCATTAACTCGATCACCGAGAACAGTACTGCGTCATAAGTGCAGCTGATCTTCCTGGACATCTCCGGTGCTTTTGACAACGCGTGGTGGCCGATGATTTTGTTGAAGGCCAAACAGACCGGAGCTCCACCTAATATCTTCAGGTCATTGGTTAGTTACTTTACAGACCAGCGTGTGGGCCTCTATGTAGGGGCTCACACGTCACGACGTGTTCCACGGAAGCGCAGTACCATGGGATGTCCTTAGGGATCAATGTTGGGCCCGACACTTTGGAACCTCCTGCTCAACGACCTCCTGCTGCTGCCGTGTCCTGAGTGGGGTACACGTAATAGCGTACGCAGACGACGTGACGATCGCAATCGCTTGGTGTGACCCTCGACGAGGCTAGGTCCTATGTGCCGCATGCGAAATTGATTGATTTACAAGCTGCCAATGGTTTTGGCAAGACGTCATGGGGCGTGAGATACCCCGCCCTAAGTGTGCTGTACGCAGGCATTTATGTGGCCACGATGACATACGCTGCGGCCGTATGGTACCGATGCTCGTCGATTTTTGTAATGAGAAAGGTGGTTGGAGGGAATCGATTTTTGTAATGAGAAAGGTGGTTGGAGGGAATACTCAGCGACCGGCGCTCATTTTACTCACGAAGGCTTACAGGTCGTGCAGCACGGCAGCGTTACCTGTAAGTCTCTCGTGCAGGACGACTTGCGGAGGAGGGAATCTAACTGGCCCCCAGGGAGCGCCGGGAATTGAAGCGCACCATTAGAGAGGATGCCGTGGCCTTTTGGCAGGAGCGGTGGGATGCGATAATTCATTTGGTCAAATTATCATTTGGCAAAATTTTACTTGGTCAAGTTTTTTTATGGCAAATTTTTGTATAGCAAATGTTTTTTGCCAAATATCCAAATAATTTGATTGATCAAATTAACACTTCATATACTTACCCACAAATCAAAGCATAAGGCACATGATCATGGTTTTCTTAAACAATAATTTTTTAATAATAAAATTGTATGTTTGCAAAAAGTAGGTATTGCAGAAACTAGTGGGTTAGGTTAGGTTAGAACAGTGACCATTAACGCGCGAAGGCGAGCGAAGCGTGCCGCGGTAGCGGCCGCCGAGCGCCAGAATCACCTCTTGCTTGCGATGTGATAATTTGGGAAACGTTTTTGGCCAAACATTAGTAATCCAATCACGTCATATTATTAGTTACTGCACGCTATGGCTGTAGAAGATTTAAACAAGATTTTTGGCGAGAAAATTAATTTTCGCAGGACATATCCGGTTAAATATCCGTGTTGTAGTTTTATTTTTTATTTTATTTTTATTTTATAAAAAAGGTTCACCAACAGCTTATACACTAATACATATTAGATAATTTTAAACTTATTCTACAGTATCTTACTAAATGTAAAGCCACTTACTGGCGAACACAACTTGCGTTTACATAAAGAAGACTTTAAAAATAAATTCCAAAATATACCATAATTACTATTCTTTGGTTATAAAAAGATATAATATAATAAAAATCTATGTAATGTTTTTTTTTAAATTAGCTAAGCAATAAAAGTAGGTATTAACATTGTACAATCATTAGCCATCCAATAATGTTTCTCGAAATTTACGTAATGACATGGAAAAGAGATCAATGTTTGTGGAGCGATTATATTTATTATACAACCTAAGCACTCTCGGGACTGGTGAGTTTGCACCTAAGACAGTTCTTCGAAACGGAGTAATAAATGTGTCTATTGGGTGGCGTGGCAAGCGCAGAGGAACACGAAAACGAATTCTCTCCACAAGTTTCGAGCAACACAACTTATTGTTTAAAATCTTATATAAAATGATTAGGTCAGAAAGGTCCCTACGCTTATCCAGGCTATTCATATTAAAAAGATATAATCTATCCTCGTAGGCTAAGGCCCTCCTCGCAATACCCCTGACGAAAGCAAGATGTCTGGTAAACTTTTTTTGAACTCTTTCTATTCGTAATGAGTGATTAGTGTAATGTGGTCTCCAGACAGTACTAACTCTGACATCAAACTGTTAATAATTAAAATCCTAAACACTTCTTAACGTATTTCGTTGCATGGAGTATTCAGTTTTTTTATGAATACTGGGTTTTAATCAATATTTAACGAATACATAATAGTCCAAAACCAAATGATATAAAGATTTTTTAACAATTTTACAAGAAATTGTTTTTTTTTATAACTCTAAAAACATTTAAAACATAACGTTACTTTTCTTGTTATACATTTAGGACATACTTTTTTAATTCGAATCGACACTATACGAATAGTTAAAAGGAATTCATATTTTTAATCACATTTAAGTCATAAATGTTGCTACACAACAAATACTATTGTTTATTAATTAGTACCTGTCTTTGTTAATAATATTAAAATTTGCAATAACTTAATATAGAACCAAAAACTTTTTTCTCTTAATGTGTACATTATATTAACTATAAATTAATAATATATATTGACAACCACCTACCTTGTTTTTATTGTAATTCAGTTTGTTATGTTTGTTAGCTTATTCACATATATTATAACAGAATAGTACTTTTTAATAATTTCATTTATTTAAACAATAAGAATTTTGTTTTGGGTGCACTGTTTTTAATGTCCTACGTAGGTACATATTTTATGTTCGTCCATTTTAACCTAACAATGAAATTGTGATAAAAATGGGTCTCATTTTGAGAACTGCTGTCTGTTCCCTCGCTAAATATTATCCTAATTACCTCTTGTCTTTGAAGTTAAAATTAATAATTTATCAGTTTCAACTACTCTGTTCAATATTTTCCTCCTTCTTCTCTCGTTGATGAGATAGATGTGCGACGGATCTCGAGCACAGTAGGTCGTAGGTGTTAAAACATCCTATCGCTTGTCTTGCTGAAGACAAGTGAGCATTGGATATCGACTACACCGTTTGTTTTTATTTGGGCTTTCACTTTTGTAATGTTTACTATATTTTCAGTTTAGAATTTTCTTATGGTATTGTTATTTTATTACCATTATTCTTTCACATTCTTAATATTAAAGTTACTCCTTTTATTTACAAGTTTGTTGTTGCTATCATGCATGAGGTAATTTTATTGTTGAGAGGGTTTTCATAATGGACGTGACATTTTCTTTCTTTACCAGGAATTGCTACTTGATCAATTTCATAAAATTAACAATAACTAAAAGTTTTTTTACTAAACATTTTATGAAAATTATCTAATGGTTGTTAAAATTTGAGTATTCTTGAAATAAATAACTAATTAAATAAATAACGTTATGTTTTAAGTGTAACTTGCTATTTTTTAGAATGTTTATTCTTGTTAATTAATATTTGAGTACTATTTAAAATTACAAATAAATAAATTTTGACTTTGTTTTTGTAACCGTTTATAGCACTTTATATACCTTTAAAAGTACTTGTTTTTTAGTGTGACCTATGATGTATTTGCAATGTTTATTTAAGAAATGCGAAAAAAGGCGACGGTTACATTATTAGTTTTACAAAATGACAATTATACGACGATCCTTATTATGCTGGTGAGAACAATTTCGTTCAGTTTCGCTTATGACGGCATTAACTAACTTCATTTGAACACATCCATTGCTCATTGCTTTCTGAACCACGTGTTGTTTGTTATATTGACATACTCGTACTTGTACCTGGACACCCTGATATTCCGTCGACGCTGAGGTGTTTGATTGACACCCGGGACATTATCGACCGGTTATTTTCTCTGCCCTGATTCGTTAACCCTGCATCTTCCCTCCGCTCGACCTCTTCAACTTTATGCTCGTGCTGTGTTGGCTGTCGCCTTCACACTCTTCGCTTCGATGGCGTCACCCTCTCTGAGGCGTCTGCCTGTGTCACCCACGTGGATCAGTGACGTCCCCTGCAGGCTGGGGGTGTCGTCCTAACAGTCTTCCCCTGTCAATCAGTTCGTTCAGTCAGCGGTATCATTCTCTCTTCCTTCGTTTGGTTGGCTGAGGAGGCTCCTGTTCCGAATCAGGCGCTAATGTCATGGTGATTCCAAAGTGATTACGTTATATTCCGATATACCACTCTTACAGTAATGGGGTGATATTTTTCATATTCCATTTCACTTTGCTTTCCCATCTTCTCTTACATTACTGCACACGTAAACACTCATCATATACAATATCGGCTTACCCGGGCAAATCTATCAAATTTTGGATTCATTTCAGTAGCTGCTTTGCAATTGCTTGCTGCTTTAAAATGCTTGCGCTGCTTGGGCTTAGAATTCATTCATATTCATATTATTTATTTGCTAACTAATTGTAGCTAGAAGATCGAATTCGCCCAGTAGGGCGATCTAACTACATGAAATGGTTTTTATTTAAAATAGAAAGACCCGTGTCTTTCTATGTGTCTAGGTATGTCTTGACGCGATATTTATAAATGAGTTACATTATGTACTCACTGCTTGACGTTTAGTTATAATGGGTGGGACGCGAATGATTAAAATCAGTTTTTAATGTTATACATTTCATGTAGGTAGATGGGGAGTAGAAGGGAGAGTGCATAACAAAACTAATCTTACTAACCATTGGCTTGCCTTTAATTAATTATAAGATCAAATTAATGTTATGGTACTATCCCATGTGCCAACCTCACCTGCTCGCGCCAACAGCCGGCTGTTGGCGGCAGCGGCGTGGCTCACCGCGAGAGTGAGACGCTCCGCTGCGGTGCTCCCTGCTGTCTTACTGACGAGGCTCTGGCTTTAACTAATATTTATGGCTGTCTTTTACTAACATTGTATGTCATGTTATAGAGCTTGCAGATGGACTAACCAGGCTGGCAGTGTGTGGCAGCTAACTTGTTTATAAATGTGGAAACATCTCATTCACACAAAACACAGATGAGCCGTGCAATGCTTTGATGTGTCTCTAATTATACATCGATGTAAACTCTAACAATGCATAGCCAAATATAAATCTAATTTTAATATGTTTTATATTACAGATGACAAACGATTTATTAGTAATATCACTGTTTATATCTTATCTGGATAAGATACTCAATTAGACATCAAGATGACTGTCACTCGTACACTCAAAAGATACTAAGAGTAAGTATTAAAAATATTAATAAAATTATTATTTAATTTATAAAAAGACTAGCTTTTGCCCACGGCTTCACCGGCGTGAAATTTTGTTTGTCACAGATCGTCATAAATTATAGCCTATGTGTTATTCTGGGTTATAAACAATAATACTGTAAAGTTTCGTCAAAATCCGTTCAGTAGTTTTTGCGTGAAAAAGTAACAGACATCCAAATTTTCGTATTTCTAATATGTATTAGTATTTTAATCTGTACTACATATTTTATATTAATTATTTCAGGTATAGAAGCCAAAAGAGAAACTTGAGTGATGCAAAAGTTAAAATTGCTACGATGGTGCTCACCACATCTACTCGCAAGTCAAGTTCCTCAAGATGAAGCATTAATAACGCAGCCCTGACAAAATAATGCAAATTTGAAGAATTCATAAACATAAAAAGAACTAACTACTAATTAAGGTAAACGCAACTTCAATCTTCAGATTTAAATTTATATAAATTATACAATTATAATTGTCTTGTTACATTTCACTATTAATAATATTAATATGCCATCTATTTCAGGTAGACTAGAAGAAATAATAAAAATTAAAATGTAATATAATACTTAGCTACCTACGTTTCGCTACTTCATACTGAACTGAACCGGAGCCTGACAATGCACCACACGACCTTTTTCTGATTATGTAAGTAAAACAATTTTACAACTCAATCGCAATAATCAATAGTAAGTGTTAAGATACCATAAACATTAAGCTTGGACATATCTTTGGAGTACTCAGCCAGTGTTCTTTTTTCTTTTCACCAACTGTCGTTAGGTCATATAACCTCTCTACTGGCAGGTGTTCACGCGCGCCTACTACCTTTGTTTAAAGGCATTTTTTTTATAAAAAATACTTTTATCAAAATTTTACCAACAGGTAAAACGCCATGAATAGAATAGAATTGATCACACCTCACAAGGAAGGAGGAGTGATATGGCGATATCATATTTTCTTGGCGAAGAAGAAATTACGGTCTCAATGCGTAAAATATTACTCCACGAAGCAAGAAGGCTAAGAATGAAGAAAGAAAAGAAGGCAAAACATAAACGCAAGACGCAAATAGTAGTTCACGACACGACAAGTAAGTGTACCTACCTAACATTATTACGTTAAACGACCAAGAAATCATCATCAACAGCCCTTTACAGTCCACTGCTGGACTATGAGCCTCCTCCACTATAGTGGAGTGATTTGCCATAATCTCCACGCTTGGCAGGCGGGTTGGAGATCGCAGTTTAAAAGATTGATGTTTTTCAGAGAGCGCTGCTGCCCGTTCTCTGTTTGATGTGCAGTCGCCTCTTACGACACCCGCGGGAAGAGTATGGGTTGGTGACAAATGTATTCTACTCTGCCGTCACCACACGGCGACCAAGACATATGAGATAAGTAATAGGCTAGATGACAAAATTTCAATTATTTGTCCGTCAGACAGATAATTAGAAAACATTAGACTCATATTTTTTATTTTCTTTTATAATTAAATAATAACAGTGCTACATCGAGTTGAAATGGCGCGATACGTTACGCTTGAGTAGCATTTTTATTCAAAAGTGACGTCACGCGACATTTCAACTCAATTTAATACTGTATATTCGATTATAGAAAAAAAATACGAGTCTAATATTTTCTATCTGTCTGACGGACTAAATATAATTTTGATTTCATTACCCAGTCATCATCCCTATTGTATATTATTGCAAATCCATTTCCGAGACATGTTCAATATTATTCTTATAAAATGAATTCTATGCATAATTTCATACCCATAACACAAGCATATTAATTGCTTACTTTGGGGCTAGATGGCGCTGTGTGAGATTGTCCAAAGATATTTATTTATTTAAAGATATTTATACTTAATTTGAAATCTTATTTTAAACGCAAATGCCACACAATAAATGCTTGCCGCATTTTATTTAGATGCCACTTTAACTAATAATTAGGTATTATGTGATAATACTACCACGCATCCACTCACCTCTATGTTGTCATTTCTTAATTACCTATAGTTCCAAATCTATAGTTTTTTGCGAATAAAATATAAGAGAATGAAATCATTAAAACGAAATAATTACAACTGTCTTTTTATTTCCAGGTTCATCAGTATCATGGAATTATCGACATTGGACTTGAAATCTCAGTTGCAGTTCCGGTATTGGATTGACGACAGCAGTCAACTATCGATGAACACTGATTTGAAGATGCTTGACGTTCTACAGAGGAAGCAAGAAAATAATAATTAGAGATATTTACAGATTAAAACATAGTAGTTATGCACTTTTATTCAAATTAATATTGTTTACTGATCAGTAATAATACCATAACCCAAGACTTGTAGCAGCCTATGCTGAACCTCATCATGGCTCTTTTGATTTTTTTTCTTTATTTTTCATTTTCTAATATTAATTTAGTGAACATAAAATGCCAGCTACTCGGATATGTAGGTGACTTGGGACTGATTTTTTAATCGTTGAATACCTATCTGCTGAAGAATAAACATTTTGACATATCTCATACTATTCTTCTGTTAAAAGTTCTACGACGATTGAGATATCAGCCCATAAGTTTTTTTTTAAACTGAGGTGGAATTGTGTAAAGCAATCGTTATCATTTGACAGTTACGTACGTAACATAACGTACGATAATTCTGTCAAACGCTTTAACTGATTTTATCGTACGTTATGAACTGTCAAATGATTACGATTGCTTTACACAATTCCATCTCTGATCCAGATTATTTTTTATATTTTCATTTGTATAGGAAAATGTAACATAATCATTTAGCCAATGTCAATTTGCATTCATATTATAAATATTGCACTTGAAATGATGATTATTATGATTACATAATATTTTGGAATTAAACATGTCTTAGCTAAGTAAAACTACTCGAATTTCACTATCATTGGAATTTAATATTTTTCGCTTATATTAAAATCGTAGCTTGATCCAGTCATTCTAGATAACTAAGATTTTTAAATCCGACTGTCAGCACTGAAGCTACATGTAGCACTTTTTTCACTTATAAGCTTTTGTCTTTTTATTTAATGTACTAAATGATAGATCAATTACGAAAGTAGATTGCTCCTTTACAGAGACATAGTAATATTACAGTCAAATGTATGCTTTCAAAAGTTGTAGATTAATTGTTTAATCGTTATAAATATACTATTTGAAGCAATTTTTTGTTTTTTATTCATTAATTAATTAATAAACAATGTAGGTTGAGTTATAATCACACACAGGCTTAACTGTCTCGCACACAGATTTAAATATCTAACACACAGACTTAACTATCTCGCACACAGGCTTAATATCTTTGATATCTGTTTCCTAAACAGCTTTCATTTAGGTACAACATAAGATGATTAAATTTTAATAATATGACTAAACTAAACTGCACTCAAACTTTCATGTAACATAGCACTCCATTAACAACGGTAACTAGAGAATGCTTGGAAATAAAATCGATAGGTGGCGCATTGTTAAATAGTAATCAATGATGATAGCGCTACGATGCGCCTCCTGTCGGTATTATTTCTAAAGCATTCTGTAATTTCAGCACATTATCATGATAGACTACATTCATTCTTAACGACAATAAAAATAATAAACAAGTAGGTACACTAGCTATTACTTTTATTATTATGAATGCATAAGATTTTACAATAGAGTTGATTATTATAAAATAATTTGTAATTTGTTAGGAGAATCTCATAGGTACCTACTTCCGTAATATATAGCCAACAAATAACTAAGGTAGATAAGCTAATTGAATCAAGCATATAACCGAAAATAAAGGCGAGGCCGAAGGCCGAGCGATAGTTACAAGCCCGAGAGTCGCCATAGGTTAATTTTTAATGCGTCAAAAAAGGACTAGAGCCCAGTGACAGACTGAAAGGCGAGGCCAAAGGCCGAGCGATGGTTCAAATCCCGACAGTCGCCATAGATTTACTTGTGTTGCGTCAAAAAAGCAAAAGAGCCTTGAGACAAACGATAAACGCCCCGTGTAATTTTTGCGAGGCCGAAGGCCGAGCTCCGAATGCGAGGCCGCAGGCCGAGCGCCGCGTAGGGCGAAGCCCGGAGCGGCCAGCATCGCAGATCTAGCTTTTGTAGCCCGCGTAGCGGGCGACCAAAGCTAGTCTATATTATATAAAGCTCGATTACCACTGACTGACTCACTGACTCACTGATCAGGGGTATTTTTGGGGTATTTAGAGGGGAGAGGGGTAAAATTGTTAGTGTTTATCTCAAACAAGATTTTTTAACTGACAGCTTTACTGGATTTTTTGAACCAAAAAACAAAATGGCGGCCTTTTTTGAGACACAAACTTTTCTGTATTTGGCCCTGAATTTTTTCTTTTTTGGGTGTTGATTAGGGTTGCCAAAAGGTGTATTTTAATGTGAGAAAAAAATGGAAAAACAAAATGGCCGCGCCGCCATCTTGGATTGAAAACCCGATTTCAGGGGTGTTTTTGGGGAGGTGTCATTCCGAGATGCGCAATTGTTTTTGAAAAATTCTTTTAAGTTTTTGTGACTTATATAGTCTGCTTCAAGGCCTCATTTACAGATTATCAAAAAACAAGATGGCGGCTGAGTCGTCGGCCATTTTGTTGCGATCAAAAAATTCCCAAACTTTGGTAGCAATTTTCCGGCAGATGGCGACACCGGAGTGGGGTACAATGTTCCGGGCGATTGTTGGTCTGTTATTCGAGTGTTGCCATGAATTGGAAAAAACTACCATTTTGGGAGAAAATTTTCCACCACGGCCCCGGATAGTAGAAAATGGAAATTTCCAGAAATTCCAAAAACTCGGTATGCAGTTTGGTGACGTTTGGGGACCCGAATGACATTTCGCCATTTTTACGAAAAAAGTCTGGCAACACTGAAAGTTATGGGGAAAAGTTTTTTTTGCGACATGGGTGACTTTAAAGTTAAGGACAGACAGAAAGAATTATGGCAGAAAAAAAATAAAAATGATGTTTGGTCGGATATACGACCCAGATTATGGGAAAAATCCGAAATGTCAGAAAATCAAGATGGCGGCTGAGCGGGCGGCCATTTTGTGAAAAGTTGAAAATTTCGAAATTTTGGAATTCATTTTTCGAGTACATGGCAACATTTTGGAAAGTCGAGTTGTATGAGGCGGTTGTGTGTCTTGTCGAGAGGTTTCGCTTGGGTGAAGAAATTTCCCCAGTGTTGCCACACTTTGAGAGATTTGGTCCAAAAATGTCGAAAGTAGAAATAACGACTTCCGATCAAAAATTTGGACGACGCCTCCTGCAAAGGGGTCGTGCAAATGACATTTGACCATTTTCATCTCGATCACATGGCAACACTGGGAGCTACGGGGAAAAGTATTTTTTTCGACATGGGTGTCTTTAAAGTTAAGGACGGACAGAAGGAGATATGGCAGGGAAAATCTGAAAATAGGGTTTGGTCGGTTATATGACCCAGACTATAGGAAAAATCCGAAATGTCAGAAATTCAAGATGGCGACCGAGTGAGCGGCCATTTTGTAAAAAGTTTCAGATTTCTGATTTTTCAAATGCATTTTTCGGGCAGTTGGCAACATTTGGGAAAGTCGAGTTGTATAGGGCGATTACGTAGTTTGTCAAGGAGTATCGTTTGGAAAAACAACAATTTCCAGTGTTGCCATACTTTGAGAGTTTTGGTCCAAAAATGTAAAAAATGGAAATAACGACTTTCGGTCAGAAATTTGGATGACGCCTCCTGCAAATAGGTCAAACTAATGACATTTGACCATTTTCAACTCGATCATCTGGCAACACTGGGAGTTAGGGTAACTCAAAGTTTTGGGACAACGGAGGAATAAGGAATTGTAGAAACAAATGAATTCGGGATTGGGTGAAGTTAGAAAAAAAGTAAAAATGGGGTTCGGCGCGGAAAATGGTCCAGATTAAGGCAAAAATGCAAAATTTTGGAAATCCAAGATGGCCGCCAAGCGTTCACCCGTTTTCCTAAAGGGACTAAATTCTCCATACAAATTGTATGCAGGGGGGCTTAGCTAAAGTAGAAAAAGGCGAGGCCGAAGGCCGAGCGATAGTTCAAAGCCTGTGAGTCGCCATAGATTTATTTTTAATGCGTCAAAAAAGGACTAGAGCCCAGTGACAGACTATATTATACTATTATACTTTATACTATATTATATAAAGCTCGATTACCACTGACTGACTCACTCACTGACTGATCAGGGGTATTTTTGGGGTATTTAGAGGGGAAAGGGGTAAAATTGTTTATGTTTGTTTTAAACTAGATTTTTTGACTGACAGCTTTACCACATTTTTTGAACCAAAAAACAAAATGGCGGCACTTTTTGAAACACAAACTTTTCTGTCTTTCGTCCTGAATTTTTTATTTTTTGGTGGTTTGTTGGGGTTGCCAAGGTGTGTTAAAAAATGTGGGAAAAAAACGGAAAAACAAAATGGCCGCGCCGCCATCTTGGATTGAAAATGCGATTTCGGGGTGTTTTTAGGGAGGCGTCACTCCGAGATGCGCAATTGTTTTTGAAAATTTCTTTTGAGTATTTGTGACATGTATAGTCTTCTTTAAAGCCTCATTCACAGATTATCAAAAAACAAGATGGCGGCTGAGCCGTCGGCCATTTTGTTGCGATCAAAAAATTCCCAAACTTTGGTAGCAATTTTCCGGCAGATGGCGACACCGGAGTAGGGTACAATGTTCCGGGCGATTGTTGGTCTGTTTCTCGAGTGTTGCCATGAGTCGGAAAAAACTACCATTTTGGAAGAAAATTTTCCACCACGGCCCCGGATAGTAGAAAATGGAAATTTCCAAAAATTCCATAAACTTGGAATGCAGTCTGGTGACATTTGGGGACCCGAATGACATTTCACCAATTTTATGAAAAAAGTCTGGCAACACTGTAAGTTATGGGGAAAAGTTTTTTCTGCGACATGGGTGACTTTAAAGTTAGTGACAGACAGAAAGAATTATGGCAGAAAAAAAATAAAAATGACGTTTGGTCGGATATACGACCCAGACTATGGGAAAAATCCGAAATGTCAAAAAATCAAGATGGCGGCGGCGTGGGCGGCCATTTTGTAAAAAGTTGAAAATTTCGAAATTTTGGAATTCATTTTTCGAGTACTTGGCAACATTTGGGAAAGTCGAGTTGTATGAGGCGGTTGTGTGTTCTGTCGAGAGGTTTCGCTTGGGTGAAGAAATTTCTCCAGTGTTGCCATACCTTAGGAGATTTGGTCCAAAAATGTCGAAAGTAGAAATAACGACTTCCGGTCAAAAATTTGGACGACGCCTCCTGCAAAGGGGTCGTGCAAATGACATTTGACCATTTTCATCCCGATCACCTGGCAACACTGGGAGCTACGGGGAAAAGTATTTTTTTCGACATGGGTGTCTTTAAAGTTAAGGACGGACAGAAGGAGATATGGCAGAAAAAATCCAAAAATGGGGTTTGGTCGGTTATACGACCCAGATTATGGGAAAAATCCGAAATGTCAGAAAATCAAGATGGCGGCTGAGCGGGCGGCCATTTTGTAAAAAGTTTCAGATTTCTGATTTTTCAAATGCATTTTTCTGGCAGTTGGCAACATTTGGGACAGTCGGTTTGTATGGGGCGATTATGTAGTTTGTCAAGGAGTATCGTTTGGAAAAACAACAATTTCCAGTGTTGCCATACTTTGAGAGTTTTGGTCGAAAAATGTAAAAAATGGAAATAACGACTTTCGGTCAGAAATTTGGATGACGCCTCCTGCAAATAGGTCAAACTAATGACATTTGACCATTTTTAGCTCGATGACCTGGCAACACTGGGAGTTACGGAAACTCAAAATTTTGGGACATGGGTGGTTTTAAGGAATTGTTTTACGGGATTGGGTGAAGTTAGAAAAAAAGTAAAAATGGGGTTCGGCGCGGAAAATGGTCCAGATTAAGGCAAAAATGCAAAATTTTGGAAATCCAAGATGGCCGCCAAGCGTTCACCCGTTTTCCTAAAGGGACTAAATTCTCCATACAAATTGTATGCAGGGGGGCTTAGCTAAAGTAGAAAAAGGCGAGGCCGAAGGCCGAGCGATAGTTCAAAGCCTGTGAGTCGCCATAGATTTATTTTTAATGCGTCAAAAAAGGACTAGAGCCCAGTGACAGACAAAAAGGCGAGGCCGAAGGCCGAGCGATGGTTCAAATCCCGACAGTTGCCATAGATTTATTTGTGTTGCGTCAAAAAAGCACAAGAGCACCGTGACAGACAATAAACACCCCCTGTAATTTTTGCGAGGCCGAAGGCCGAGCTCCGAATGCGAGGCCGCAGGCCGAGCGCCGCGTAGGGCGAAGCCCGGAGCGGCCAGCATCGCAGATCTAGCTTTTGTAGCCCGCGTAGCGGGCGACCAAAGCTAGTCTATATTATATAAAGCTCGATTCCTACTCACTGACTCACTCACTGATCAGGGGTATTTTTGGGGTATTTAGAGGGGAGGGGGGTAAAATTGTTAGTGTTTGTTTTAAACTAGATTTTTTGACTGCCAGCTTTATTTAATTTTTTGAACCAAAAAACAAAATGGCGGCACTTTTTGAAACTCCAACTTTTTTGTTTTTCATCCTGAATTTTTTCCTTTTTGGGAGTTTATTAGGGTTGCCAAAGTGTGTTAAAAAATGTGAGAAAAAAATGGAAAAACAAAATGGCCGAGCCGCCATCTTGGATTGAAAATGCGATTTCGGGGTGTTTTTAGGGAGGTGTCACTCCGAGATGCGCAATTGTTTTTAAAAAATTCTTTTGAGTATTTGTGACTTATATAGTCTGCTTCAGGGCCTTATTTACAGATTATCAAAAAACAAGATGGCGGCTGAGCCGTCGGCCATTTTGTTGCGATCAAAAAATTCCCAAACTTTGACACCAAATTTCGAATAGATGGCGACACCGGAGTGGGGTACAATGTTCCGGGCGATTGTTGGTCTGTTATTCGAGTGTTGCCATGAATCGGAAAAAACTACCATTTTGGAAGAAAATTTTCCACCACGGCCCCGGATAGTAGAAAATGGAAATTTCCAAAAATTCCAAAAACTTGGTATGCAGTCTGGTGACATTTCGGGACCCGAATGACATTTTACCTTTTTTATGAAAAAAGTCTGGCAACACTGAAAGTTATGGGGAAAAGTTTTTTTTGCGACATGGGTGACTTTAAAGTTAGTGACAGACAGAAAGAATTATGGCAGAAAAAAAATAAAAATGACGTTTGGTCGGATATACGACCCAGATTATGGGAAAAATCCGAAATGTCAGAAAATCAAGATGGCGGCGGCGTGGGCGGCCATTTTGTAAAAAGTTGAAAATTTCGAAATTTTGGAATCCATTTTTCGAGTAGTTGGCAACACTTTAGAAAGTCGAGTTGTATGAGGCGGTTGGGTGTCCTGTTGAGAAGTTTCGTTTGGGTGAAGAAATTTCTCCAGTGTTGCCATACCTTAGGAGATTTGGTCCAAAAATGTCGAAAGTGGAAATAACGACTTCCGGTCGAAAATTTGGATGACGCCTCCTGCAAAAAGGTCGTGCAAATGACATTTGATCATTTTCATCTCGATCACCTGGCAACACTGGAAGCTACGGGAAAAAGTATTTTTTTCGACATGGGTGTCTTTAAAGTTAAGGACGGACAGAAGGAGATATGGCAGAAAAAATCCAAAAATGTGGTTTGGTCGGTTATACGATCCAGACTATGGGAAAAATCCGAAATGTCAGAAAATCAAGATGGCGACCGAGTGAGCGGCCATTTTGTAAAAAGTTTCAGATTTCTGATTTTTCAAATGCATTTTTCGGGCAGTTGGCAACATTTGGGAAAGTCGGGTTGTATGTGGCGATTATGTAGTTTGTCAAGGAGTATCGTTTGGGAAAACAAAAATTTCCAGTGTTGCCATACTTTGAGAGTTTTGGTCCAAAAATGTAAAAAATGGAAATAACGACTTTCGGTCAGAAATTTGGATGACGCCTCCTGCAAATAGGTCAAACTAATGACATTTGACCATTTTCATCTCGATCACCTGGCAACACTGGGAATTACGAGAACACAAAATTTTGTGACATGGGTGTTTTTAAGGCGTTGCTCCTCGGGACTGGGTGAGGATAGAAAAAAAGTGAAAATGGCGTTCGGCGCGGAAAATGGTCCAGATTAAGGCAAAAATGGAAAATTTTGGAAATCCAAGATGGCCGCCAAGCGTTCACCCGTTTTCCTAAAGGGACTAAATTCTCCATACAAATTGTATGCAGGGGGGCTTAGCTAACGTAGAAAAAGGCGAGGCCGAAGGCCGAGCGATAGTTTAAAGCCTGTGAGTCGCCATAGATTTATTTTTAATGCGTCAAAAAAGGACTAGAGCCCAGTGACAGACAGAAAGGCGAGGCCGAAGGCCGAGCGATGGTTCAAATCCCGACAGTCGCCATAGATTTACTTGTGTTGCGTCAAAAAAGCAAAAGAGCCTTGCGACAAACGATAAACGCCCTGTGTAATTTTTGCGAGGCCGAAGGCCGAGCTCCGAATGCGAGGCCGCAGGCCGAGCGCCGCGTAGGGCGAAGCCCGGAGCGGCCAGCATCGCAGATCTAGCTTTTGTAGCCCGCGTAGCGGGCGACCAAAGCTAGTCTAAATATATAAAAAGAGAAACTGACTGACTGACTGACAGATCAACGCACAGCCTAAACGGCTAAACGTAGGCACTTGAAATTTGGAAGGGACGTAGTTTAGGTACCGTAGAGGTGCACTAAGAAAGGAATTCCCGAAATTACCACGGGAACGGGAATTAGCGGAAAAATCCTTTTGTATGAAAAATCTAAACCGCTTAAGTTAGATGCTTGAAATTTGGTGTGCAGGTACGTTAGTAAACTTAAAGCTTAGGTACAACAGGATATCGTAAAATTCCCACGGGAACGGGAGTTAGCGGGAAAAAACATATGTATGAAAAAATCTAAACTGCGTAAGATAGACGCTTGAAATTTGGCATGCAGGTACCTTAGTAAACTTAAAGCTTAGTTTCAACAGGTTATTGCAAAATTCCTACGCGAACGGGAGTTAGCGGAAAAAAACATTTGTATGAAAAAAATCTAAACCGCTTAAGATAGATAAAGGGGGTAAAACGGGATCCACGCGTACGAAGTCGCGGGCGGCCGCTAGCTATCATCTATCTTCTAAATATATAAAAAGAGAAACTGACTGACTGACTGACAGATCAACGCACAGCCTAAACGGCTAAACGTAGGCACTTGAAATTTGGAAGGGACGTAGTTTAGGTACCGTAGAGGTGCACTAAGAAAGAAATTCCCGAAATTACCACGGGAACGGGAATTAGCGGAAAAATCCTTTTGTATGAAAAATCTAAACCGCTTAAGTTAGATGCTTGAAATTTGGTGTGCAGGTACGTTAGTAAACTTAAAGCTTAGGTACAACAGGATATCGTAAAATTCCCACGGGAACGGGAGTTAGCGGGAAAAAACATTTGTATGAAAAAAATCTAAACCGCTTAAGATAGATAAAGGGGGTAAAACGGGATCCACGCGTACGAAGTCGCGGGCGGCCGCTAGCTATCATCTAATCTATCTTCTAAATATATAAAAGGAGAAACTGACTGACTGACTGACAGATCAACGCACAGCCTAAACGGCTAAACGTAGGCACTTGAAATTTGGAAGGGACGTAGTTTAGGTACCGTAGAGGTGCACTAAGAAAGGAATACCCGAAATTACCACGGGAACGGGAATTAGCGGAAAAATCCTTTTGTATGAAAAATCTAAACCGCTTAAGTTAGATGCTTGAAATTTGGTGTGCAGGTACCTTAGTAAACTTAAAGCTTAGGTACAACAGGATATCGTAAAATTCCCACGGGAACGGGAGTTAGCGGGAAAAAACTTATGTATGAAAAAATCTAAACTGCGTAAGATAGACGCTTGAAATGTGGCATGCAGGTACCTTAGTAAACTTAAAGCTTAGTTACAACAGGATATTGCAAAATTCCTACGGGAAGGGGAGTTAACCGCTGAAGATAGATGAAGGGGGTAAAACGGGATCCACGCGTACGAAGTCGCGGGCGGCCGCTAGCTATCATCTATCTATCTATATAAATAAAAATGAATTGATGTTCGTTAGTCTGATTATAACTCGAGAACGACTGGGCCGATTGAGCTGATTTTGGTTTTAAAATGTTTGTCGTAGTCCAGGTCTAAACGATGAGTAAATACGCGCGCGATATTGTTTTTCTGTGACAGACAAAATTCCACGCGGGCGAAGCCGCGGGCGGAAAGCTAGTGATTAATAAAATAAGAGACATACCTACGTGTTAAGGCTATTAACGTTCGCTCGGGGCTCGGGTTGGCTTTTTTCTTTGTTTATTTTATGAATAAACGCACTAGTCAGCCAAAAGGTGAATTACTTTAATATGATAGTGTTATAATTTTTAATTATATTATTCATTAATTTATTACGGTCACATAAATTGGTGCTAATTAATCACTCAGATTCTGAGGACTGAGGATACATCGAATTTATTTTAAAATTATCTTTTCACGTATTAAGTTACTACAATTTACTGATCAGCTATTAGACCTTGAAATTTTCAGTTTGTCTAAATTTAAGTTCTAAAGTGCTTTTTGTCTTAAAAAAATATGAGTTCGTAATGAAATCTTGTGTTAACACCACTAACAGTTTTTATTAATATGTGGCAAATATTGTACACAAAAGCAAAGAAAAAAGATCACGGAGTTTGTGATAACAAACCAAGCATACTTTGGGATAAAAATTGTACAAAATAATAAATATTGGGTGTCCAATATCGTCGTAAACCTTGTGTACCTAGACTCTTTGCAATACTAAAGTCAAGCAGGACGTAAAGGGCTTCTATTTGGAGGGCCAAAGATATGTATTGAGCTTTCTAATCACTAAAATGATCAAAAGCAAAATGATAGTGAGTACGGAAAAATTAAAAGCAGCTATCTTCGATGGACTGCAAATCCGTGCTCTTATAAAAGACTGTATTTGTAAACCATATTATAACACAAATTGAATCTGAAGCATGGCTAAGGTGCTTTAGTAGTAAAATATTTTTTGGGGAATGTTAGAACACCAGAATGGATATTCTTGTGTTCAAAATTGGTTGCTAAAATCCTTCAAAAATTACACACGCCAATTTGAGTATTAAATTGTATTTTTTACAATAGCCATTTGAACTGATTCCCACATAATGTGGGCGATTATAGTAAGGGACAAGGAGAACGGTTCCCTCCACCAGGACAGCAGGATAGTGGAAAAAAGATACCAAGGTACTGGCTGTTGGACTTTAATAAGTGATTATCCTGAACAAATCCATAACAGAAAACCTTACAGAAAAAGTTTTTGTAGGTTTTTTCTTTATTTGATGAAAAGCATATTTTTTATAGGGTAAGAGTCCCTATCTATCTAAGTAAAAATATTTTGAATGCATAAAATTAGTATTTTCATGTCGGTTTTCTCAGAGAAATAGCTAATAGTCTTTATTTTAATCTAATTTGACATATCTAATAATTTTCTAGTATTCAGCACCCTACTCTTATACTGAATTGGCTATAAGCTACTATACCGCACAATAACTGTCCCCAATGTTATTGGGCGTAAATCAATATAAAAATCGAATAATACACTTATTTTTAAATATTATAGAGCAATATTAGGGAATATGCCATATAAAACAATTCAGCCTAAGGATTAGATGGGCACAAGTACAAGTAATACCCAAAATCACAACAACAGAAATAGTAAAATAAAGGCCTAACTTTGAAATATTTTTTTAAACATTTTTTTTAAATACTCGTAATCAATATTTTCAAAAATGTCTTATGTCAAATTATATAACAGATACCAGTGATGAAGTATGCTTAATTTGAAAGTTGTAGCTGATAAAATAAAGATTTTAGAGCCAATTATGTAAAAAACCGCGATGCGCCGATTGGTTTTTTGGCTTTTCCCAAAAAACTGAATTTTGGAGTTGTGCCCATTCATTATTAAGGGTGCGATTTATTTAAGGAGGTACAACATTTATTTTGTGTATAACCGACTAGCCGACTAATCATTTTATTTTAGTTAACCATCCATGCATCCATGAGTGATGATGAGTGTAGGCTGGTGTCTGGTGGTGTAAGTAGGCAAATGAAATAATAAAGCAGTGCAAAACAACAGATTTAAAATTCTTTCAAGAAGTCTAGAAAGTTGAAAAGCGCCACATTTTTGCTGTAAATCAAGAGAAGGAAAGGGATATAATCTATCGTCATTTTTGTACATAATTTTAATAAGTTTAACTGTGGTTTATTTCAACTGAAAATAGAAACTAAAGACTTAACTGTATGTATGGTAATATGCCTTTGCCTACAAACAAAAACGGAACAAATTAAACAATGAATCGGTCAAAATAAGGGTTGCAAGCGTATGAATGAAGATACCTCTAAAAGGGATAATTATTATGATGTTTTTTCGTTACAAAATACTTTGTTTCAAAGTCAAAGTCAAAATTTCTTTATTTGTTTGGACTAATAAATAGTTCTTACAAATCGTCATTTTGCTCTTAAGGAGCCTCTACATGTCTCATAATCTTTTTACCCTACCAGCGCTTCGAGACCAACATTTGGCAAGTGCTGAGAAGAAGCGCCGCAACAAACTCAGTCACCACTGTCTGCCGGTTAATATAAATAAATAGAAATAGTAGTAGTAGGTACATTCGATTCAGGAGCAGTTCACTGAATTTACCATGCATTCTTGTATGGTGTATCTTATAAGAATGGGTATACAAGATTGCGTGGTATATTAAACAAGGTAGTGACCTGCTAATATCTAGACTTACATATTAAGATACTAGTAGAAATGACTCGCATACATAAATTTGAATAACTTGGATTGACCAGTCCCCGAAAGCAGCGCCTGTTCACAGACATGACGAGTGAACCAGCCATCGCTTCACTCGACCATATTAGAGGGAATGTAACGACCCGCCTCACTACGCCACCACCCCAGAGCATGAAGCTAAAGATAAAAATGGAGGGCAGAGTTGGAACAAAAACTTGAGTCAAATACCTACTTATATCTATCTCGCTCTCTGCGGCCCTACCTCTCTTTTTAGTGTGAACTGTAGTATTGCTATCTTCTGATTTAAATCTCCTTGTAAATTCTTCGAAATAGCCAATTCACTAACCAAATCAGAAGTTAAACAAATAAATAATTAATATTTGAAACTAAGATTACCTAGTTAAATAAAAAATCACAAAATTGTCGGCCATTTAGGCTTAATGTGTTGGCGAATCAGGGAATTACAATCCCAATTCCTGGGTAATCGGTACCATGTGGCAACATCGGCCCAATCCGGCCCATCATGGCGGTTGTTTACTATTTTGTTTATTAAGCAGTTAATTTCGTTTGAGATTGTTTACAGGAAATAATCATTGTTTTATCACAAGAATTGGTGCAAAATTTTGTAGTGCGTGGTTGCGGTAGTACGTGGTGTCCTGGAAGTGACATAAGATTCCACGCGTAAGTGTTTATTTCGTGATTTCCGACATTGGATCATTGTAAACATTTTTCACATTTTTTACAGTAATTTCTTCCTAAAACGTTTTACCAGTAATTACACTTATCATTTTTAATGATACCTATGTCAAGAAATAAAGATTTTACATTGGTTTCATTGAATTTGAGCAATTTTATATTTTTTGATTATTTAGAAAGAGCGAGTCTGCCCACAGAGAGCGAGATAGTGATACTTAGTTTGTGCTTCAAGTAGGTATTCGGAGTGTGGCCTCCATTTTTATCTGTAGCTTCATGCCCCAGAGACATTTTAGTGAGAATGACAATTCCAAGTTATCTCTTTAAAAAAAAAAAACTAATAATAAAGCTAAGTAACAGTCCAGATTGAGAAGCATGACACTTTAACATTTGAGAAATTATTATTAGTTTATACATTACTGTTCATTTTAATTCTTTTTAGTGCGAGCATGAGAGGACTATAATCCTACTCCCAGGATGACTTATCATTAAGAAAATCTCGAGTTGTATAATAGGCTTTTTTAAGCATGTGGTCTTTAACTATATCTTTAAATTTATTATACGGTAGCTCTTTATATTTATCAGGGACTTTGTTATAAAAATGGATACCTTGTCCCATAAAAGTGGCAAACACTTTATTAAGTCTAAAAGCGGGTATAGCCAATTTATTTTTATTTCTAGTGTTAATTTGGTGAATATCACTTTTCTTTTTAAATTCAGTAATATTTTTTTGAATAAATAGAATACAGTTTAAGATGTATTGTGAAGCGGCCGTGAGAATGCCAATTTCTTTAAACAATTCTCTAAGGGATGCTCTTGCTTTCATTTTATACAAGTATCTTATCGCACGTTTTTGCAAAATAAATATTGTTTCAAAATCTGCAGCTTTGCCCCATAGCATGATTCCATATGACATTAGGCTATGAAAGTAGCTAAAGTAGACTAAGCGAGCTGTTGAAACATCGGTTAATGACCGTATCCTTTTTATTGCAAAAGCCGCTGAGCTGAGCTTTCCCGCCAGAGTTTCTATATGGGGGCCCCACTGGAGTTTTGAATCCAGGGTAATTCCCAGAAATACAGTAGAGTCTACCAGATCGATTGCATTATTATTAAGTTCTATTTATTTTGTGTACTTACTGTTTTTACGTTAGGCAAAGAGAATTTTATACATTTTGTTTTCTTTGCATTGAGTTGTAAATTATTTGTAGTGAACCAACTTAAAACTCTTGTTAGTGCATTATTTACATCGTCAAAGTTATTTTTACTTCTATCGATATTAAAAATCAAAGATGTGTCATCAGCAAATAACACGATTTCGCAAGAGTCCTTAACAAAATATGGAAGATCATTAATGTATATAAGAAACAAGAATGGACCCAGAATGGACCCCTGCGGAACTCCCATTTTCACAGGTGACCCAGAAGACAAAACACCATTTATGTCAACTTTTTGAACTCTAAAGTTTAAATAGGATTGTATTAAATCCAAAGCCGAGTCCTTTACCCCATAATAGTGCAGTTTGCGAATTAGAGTTTGATGTTCTACGCAGTCAAAAGCTTTTGAGAGATCACAGAAGACCCCTAGTGCATTTTGAGAATTCTCCCAAGCCTCGAAGATATGTTTAAGTAGTGCAACCCCAGCATCGGTGGTGGAACGACCCTTGGTGAAACCATATTGTTCACTATGAAATAGTTTATTAGAGCCAAAGTGAATCATAAGTTGCTCCTGTATGATTTTTTAAAAAATCTTGCTCAGAGCGGGCAAGATAGAAATGGGTCTATAATTGCCAGGGTCGGTTTTGCTACCAGACTTAAATAATGGCATTAGTCTACTATGTTTCATGAGGTCGGGGAAGATTCCCTTCTCTATGCAATTATTGAATATTATCGCTAACTGTGGGGAAATTATATCAATAATGTGTTTCACTATCTTGACAGAGATGCCCCAGATATCAGTTGTACTCTTTACGTTTAAAAGATTAAAAGTTTTAGTGATATCTAATGGAGTAATATGTTTAAAAGAGAAGTGCGAGTCACAGGGTGTCACGTGGGTTTTCAATATTTCTTAGGCCTCGGAGGGAGATGACTTTAAGTTGGCAGTTGTTGCTGAAGCTATATTACCAAAAAATTTGTCAAAAGCTTCCGCTACATCTTTATCTGCAGATATCAAATTATCGTGAACTTTGAGAGAAAAGTCATTATCTCTTGGTTTTAGTTTACCAGTCTCTCGGTTGATAACATTCCAAGTTTCTTTTATTTTATTACTGGCGTTCCCTATCTTGTCCCGAATATAAAAAGACTTTGCCATGAAGCAAACTTTCTTAAAAAGTTTGAATACTTTTTTACATGCTCAAGAAAAGATATACTATTATTATACTTTTTCATGCCTTAAAGTTCATATAACGTATTTCGACTTTTGTATATTCCCTTAGTAGCCCAGTCACTAAACTTTGATTTGGTATTTGGTTTTAATGGCTTTATCGTAAAAACTTTGTCATGTTCGGTTTTAATACATTCGAAAAGGTTATTGTAAAGAGCATCTGGGTCTCCCTGCACATACGGGACTAAATGCAATTTATTTTCAAGATTATTTTTAAAACGTTCTAGACGACTAATGGTTACAGGTCTACATACGGCATTTTTTTTAAAAAAAATTAAATTATGTTCACTGAAATTAAAAACCATTTACTCTGTGCTATTGAACTAAAGCTTTGATTTAGAAATCTAATCACGTTTTGAAAACAAAAATTGATTAAGGATGATATCTATACAACAAAATTTCACATAACAGTCAATAGTCAACATGGAAAAGGGAAATAATTTTTTGGTTGTCAATAATAATATAAACATTTTTGGATTTTATTGTTTAAATCCAGGCAGTACACTGATTGCGTATCATTATGTGGTAGGGACGCTATGGATATGAAGTTTCGGTTATGGTTACGGTTACGGATATTACAATAATATTATACCGGTTTCAGTTACGGTTACGGATATTACAATTTTAAAAATGTAAAAATTCAAATAGCAAGATGCTGCGTGACCCACATATCTACTTAATGTACTACTATGACGACACCTATGATAAAGGTGAAACAGGCGGGGATATCAGATTGTGCCAGGGAATGCCAGACAACTAACAAAATAAATTTTAAAAAACATTAAGATTTAGACTCCACTTTTATCCAAAACTTTTGAATCGGTTTCGGTTACGGTTACGGATATTTTTTTATTTCAGATATCCGATAGTTACGGTTACGGTTACGGATATCCATAACATCCTTGATATGTGGGAGAAAATATTCTTTAAACTGGGCAACCCTGATTTTTGCTAACGTCAATGTCAGAATTGTCACAGTCAGAAATGTCAAAACTCAAAATCGAATTGAACCACCCACAGCCGTCGCCAAAATAAAATAAGAAGAAGAAGAAATTGCATTGTGGATTGTGGTTTGGTTTCTTCGCTAGATTAATTTTTATTTTAGATTTTTACTCTTAATTTAATTTCATGTCTTGTTGTTAGTTATCTAGCTCTAGTTCCGACTTCTTTGGATCAAGCACTTCTTTCGGTTGCGTTAACAGGTCTGTCCACACCAGCAACATGTTCATTGTTGGACTTACAGGAGGCCTTGCAACGGGGAAAAGTACAGTGCTTTCTATATTTCGCGAACATGGTGTAGCTGTGATTGATGCTGATGAAGTAGCCCGAAAAGGTATGCTATGGTGTTTCCACTTTACAATTTCTATTTGCAAATTACTCGATATTTTTTTGCTGATGAGCGAGTTACCCGTGCGATTGCCCTACAATAACTGCCCCGCGAAATTTTGTTACCTACATTAACCATATTTGCAGGATCCAATGATACTTAGATAGTAAATGTTAACTGCTGAGCATCAAGTGACTATTTTACTGTTTTTGTTCAACTATGCAAAAGCAATTGCAAGTGATTTATGTTTAGTTAATAAAACATTTTTGAAGGCACACTGATAGTATTTATGTACTGCTGGCTGCGAGATTTAACCTTTAAGCTATTTATGGTAAAAAGAACCCATAATATTCATTTCTTAATCATTCAATAGTGAGCTTCATTTAAGGTATGTCACCTACATCTTCCTTTTTTAACCTTGTTTCAGTATTGGAACCAGGAACAAAGGCATGGAAAGAATTGAGAGAGTATTTCGGTGATGAGGTGTTGTGCGTTGATGGTAAAGTCAACAGAGTACGGCTGGGGGAAATAGTATTTGATGACATAGACAAGAGAAAAAAACTTAATGCCATAACACATCCTCGAATACAAAGTGCTATGATGAAGATGGCTGTATCATATTTTTTCTCTGGACATAGATACATTGTGATGGAAGTGCCATTATTGTTTGAAACGGGAAAAATGTTAACCTTTATGCATAAAATTATCACAGTTGTTTGGTAAGTTGCATATTATTATGTTTAATTGAGGATTGACTACAATACTTTAGGTCTTTAATAAATCAATGCAGTACTTGGTTAAATTTTGAAATAAATAAAATGTTAATATTCAATTCCAGCGAGGACTTCCAGCAATTAGAAAGGTTATGTAAACGTAATGACATGTCAGAAGTGGTGGCCAAAAAGCGGATCAATTGTCAAATGCCTTTGGAAGATAAAGTTGCTAAGTCACATTTTGTCATAGACAATTCAGGTGACTTTGTTAATATGAGACACCAAACCGAAAGTATAATAAGGATGCTGCGAAGATCAAAGTTCACATGGTAATGTTTATTCACATTTGTTGTAATCACTTAATAATGAAATTATGGTCTTGCTATAGCTTGTCATTCAAGTTAAAAACATGCTTTAATTTGAAGAGCCATTAGTATTCAAGAATTTAATGATAAGTTTGTTTTTGGCCTTTAGTTTTTCTTGTTTCTAACTTATTTGTAACTTAAATAATATTCGTTGTGGAGAAATAATAAATGATTTTTATTATTATTGTTACAGGTATTTTAGAGCAATAATTGCAATCACATTCCTATCAATAGTATTTGGCGTTGTACATATGTTTAATAAGGATATATTATGGTAATAAGCTATGGTGTCCTTAATGTATAGTAATGTGTATATTATTTTACTTGAAATCATTTACAATTAATATTGTAATATTCTTAATTGTGTAGGAAAACAGGAAAGTGCAAAAATGTATTTAGAGACTTATGCTTCAATCACACCAACGCGTGTAGAACGCTATCGCCGGTGATGCACGGCGCAATCATAGGGAAATGACAGGTCGAGTGAACTGTCATGGGTTGCGTGACCTGTCATTGGCCTTTGATCACCGCCGGCGCGCGATGGCGATCTGCACGCGTCGGTTTGGTTGAAGCTTTATTAACCTTTTTATTTCAACACAAAAAAAACAATTATCAGCAAGTCTTGCAACTTTGTAAATAAGAGAATGAATGTGGCAATGAAAAGGTTAAAATACTAATAACAATGATTAGTTTATTGTATTGATTCAATTTGCACATTGGCTTACAGTGCAGTGCAATTGTTGGAATTTGAATGTTATGTTTTTTATTGTAAGAGTCAAAATCAATAACTTAATGTGTGGGCATCTGAATTATCAGGGTGTTCTAAAACAGTTGTTTCTCGTTTACAAAAACAAGTGTCGTTTTATGTAGGTGTTGTGTATTTATGGGATGGTATAGGTCGTAGTTAAATAAGCCTTAATTTTGCTCAAAATAGTGGGACTATATTTTAGCATAGCATTCGGGGTAGTGTTATAGGTAGTATTTTTAATGAATAATGTGGTGTATCAAAAATATAATGAGTGTTTTAAAGGGTGAATATGAAATCGTATTATTCCTTAATTGCCATGCATTGGTAGGGTGGAGTTGCGTATATTGTTGAACTGCGTCACGGCGCGCCTAAATTGGACCTAGATAATTTGATTAAACCACTATGGTGTGGATTATACTTATCTGTTTGTTATTTTTTAATTATTATTCATTCACAAAATAAGGAATTGTATGACATCATATTTACCGATCTCTTTCTAAAATAATACTGTAATGCATTTTCAGACAAACCGGAATTGTTAGCATTTATATTAGGGATCAAGTTAATATTGTATCAATCATGCTCCCGAGTCACGATAAACTCGTCGCGAAGGTCCAACGATAAAGTCAATTAGTCTGTCATTCTCACGGACAATTTTATGGGCGAATTAGATCCGTATATTATGTCACACAGCAAGAGTTGAGGCGATCAACACATTTCGATTCATATATTCTGTTCTGGGTTTGGTTTAAATATTGAAACCATTTTGGCGGATTTACACTGCGCGGAAATTAGCCGAGTCAAGTCAAAAAAACAGTGGAGTGGGGATGAAATTCATTCATTTTTCATCCCCACCCCACTGATTATTTGACTTGACTTGGCTAATTTCCGCGCAGTGTAAAAGCGCCTTTTGAAACCAATTACCGAATCCTCAATCCAAGTTATGCACAATAGAATTTAATAAGTATTTAGACCAATCACAAACCTGAATGTGTTCTTGTGCACAGGTTTATTCATCGCAAATTGTCTAGTTTGGTAATTAAATAATACTTGTTATCAATTCCCCAGCAGCTGAAATGTCACGTAACAGGCGCCAATGTAGAATTAAGATTGACACGGTGACCGTCATAAATTTAGTTTACTCGCTTCCGCCCTTGTAGTCACATGCGTGGTATTACGTCATAAAGGTGCCCTAGCAATAGTCCAGTTGCTTCTATTTCCATCATAAAGTTTGAAAGGTGATTTGTGACTCCATTACATGTAAGCTGGAATTACAGAAGATACGATCTAAGAACGATTGAGATCGTTAGGTACGTTATCGTTGAATTCGAACGCTGGGTATCGAATATCTTCGAATACGCAGACGATTCGAAGTCGAAACGAAGAAGTACCTACTGTATCGTGTTGTAATCTATAAAGTGCCTAGGTATTAGATTAAAGTGTCTAATGCCCGTTTTCACCATCAATCCCTAATTTTTAAGTAACCCATATGCAACAAAATTTCTGTTATGTGTTACCATAGGGGTTAGTGCACGTTTTTAGGCTGATCTTTATTTTTAACTAGCTTTCCGCCCGCGGCTTCGCCCGCGTGGAATTTTGTCTGTCACAGAAAAACAATATCGCGCGCGTATTTGCTCACCGTTTAGACCTACCCTGGACTACGACAAAGATTTTAAAACCAAAATCAGCTCAATCGGCCCAGCCGTTCTCGAGTTTTAATCAGACTAACGAACATCAATTCATTTTTATTTATATAGATAGATTTTACACCTATAATATCTAACCATTACGCGCTGCTTTTTTATTTTTTAGTATTTCAGTATGGCTGTTTTGTTGCCAATCGACAAGAACAAAAAAAATCAAACAGTTTGCTTTTTAATCAGTGTGTGCCGCCGCCACGTATATTGGTTATGTTTTTGGGAAGTTTCCGCGCCCACCACTGCGTAGGACGTGGAGTGACGATGGTGACGTGGTGCCTGTAGATGGCATCGCTGGTGTTGTGGTGATGGTGGTGGTCGTCGGTGATCCCGACTGCCGTCGATAGCACGTACGAGCTGTTCACGATCTGAGGTCGGTCGTGGCTCTCTTTCTTCGGTTCGAACACTTGCTTGATTGGGTCGTAGCTGTACGAGCCGAATATTGCCCTGAGAAAGACAATGTTACATATTGCACGTAAAAAGCAGTCAATACTTACTGGTATTATAATTTAAAGCAATAATTATAAAATCATCTTATTACGATATTTATATCTTCTCTTTTACGATGATGATGAAATATTGCCAATATACATAGGTAGGTGCGTTATCGGCAAAAACATTTTCAGAGTCTTCTAGTTTCTTAATTATCGTAAACAATACGCAGTAAATACTTACTGGTATTTGTGATAGTGGATAACTTTGAGTCAGTATTTGATACGATGATATAATTTAAAGCAATAATTATAAAATCATGTTATTACGATATTTATATCTTCTCTTTTACGATGATGATGATGATGATGAAATTTTGCCAATATACGTAGGTGCGTTATCGGCAAAAACATTTTCAGAGTCTTCTAATTTCTTAATCATCGTAAACAATACGCGTTATCTACAGTATCAGTTTTTACCTGCGCAATTATTACACATTCGGGGATCAATTTTCTTTTAATCTAAGCCTAGGTCACGTAGTAATTTCTGGTATTACATGCTGATCTTTGTCATTCATCGATTTTTAAATACCTTTATAATATGAAATTCTATGCTGCCTAAGCATTGCATGCATTGCTTTAATATTATACAGAATAATTTGCGTTAAGTCGTAAGCTTTTTTAAAACAAAAACAATACACTAATCTTTTCTAAATGTTTATAAATGCCTTAAACTCACGGTTTGATTCCTTCTTCTACTATGAAACGATGGAATACGTTATTTTCATCTGCAGTTACGGTTTTACAGCTGAAAACAGGTTTTGTCTTCTGTGAAAATATGTACTATAATATAATATTGTAATACACCACCTTACACATTTTGATAAGAATATAAAAATGATGATGAAATAGTTTTGTTTAAATTACGTATTTTTTGTAGATAAGGATGTTGTTATTTTAAGTGTTTCATCCAAAGAGGCATTTTATAAATATTTTCTACAATTTACAACCTTCATTCACACTTTACAGAAAAAGAAAAAGAGACTAATGCGACATCTTTGTCTTAAAAAGTGTAATTATTTTTTGTTCTATTAATTTGATTTCAAACAAAACGATTAATAATTGTACCTGTGTTTATTATGCTACATTGCTACATTTAAATTATAGTTATGAGTAATATCCAGTGAAACTTGTAGTTACAAATAGTGTGAGATGACTTTTATGTATGTATAGGTTTTTATTAATTTTAATATGTTACATTATTTTGTTTTTGTTAAAAAATAATTATCATTATAAGTGCGTACAAAAATAATTTATCGGTAATAATCAACCAAAATCACACGCTAACATATTAATAATTTATCGAATTATTTAAGTCTTTCATTCTCAATAATTTAATAGAGCATGTAAGTAAAGCAATGTATAGTCCAGTTATTAACTTTAGAAATTAAATTGACTAAATTAATCCAATTATTCATCTAGAATTCCCCGAAATTACATTTTAGCTAAAAACGTTAGAAAGTGACAGCTGCTAATATCATTTTATAGTCACATGAAGAAAACTGTACATTGTTATTACGTTTTTTCCTTTATGTAAGTACAGTCACAAGCATAAATATTCTTATTATACGAAAAATGTATTAAGAAATAATCAATAAATTATGCTCGTGACTCCACGTCGCTGGAGTATTCTTAAATTAACGTTACACAGTTATCTAGCAAAGGTAAACTTTAAACTTTACTATGTTTTATTAGCTTGATTAAAATTAATAAAGTATTATTAGTAAGGTGTAAAAAAATTGTCACTACAAGCAATATTCCGGCGACGAATACGTACTATATCAAGAGTTGCAGTACACAACAACAGAAGAAAAATAAATTTAAAAACATGACTGTAAAATATTGGTTTCTAGCCGACATAAACATTTGTATCGTGATTTATTGTAAGGGTAAAGTCAATGCAATAAATTGTAAATTTTATGACGTATAAAACTAGCTTCAATTTGATTTACCTTCTACACAGTGTTCTTTATTTTCGTAGTTGCTTGCTAATATTATTTTGATTCTTAGGTGCAGATGACAGCACAGCACATTATCAACATTATGCTAAACACAGCGGCGTCTTATCTCGTTGTATTGTAATACTGGCTATTTTGCAATATAAATGTATAGTCTGATGTGCTGTCGACGGCACATCTAAACACTATTACCAAAGGAACATAAAATATAACATTTCATATCACTCGAAAAACCCCTCCTGGCGCAGTCGGATAAATAGAAATAGATACATTTTTTATTTATACCTACTCGATTTCATGCGCTGTCTTCCTTCATGTAGGCTCCTTCCGTGAACATCAAACCCAAAAACCCTAGGGGCCACCAGACCTGACCATTCTGGGCCTCTGGGGTGCCATAGTCCCGAGCATGGGGGGTGATCGCCCCGGGTGCCAAGCCATGCTACGCCGCCACTGGTTGAGCGGAGAAGTGTCGGGCGGATTATTTTTTATATACAGGGTGTTTCTTGTAAGGCTTGACACCTTACAAGAAACACCCTGTATAGAATATGACAGCGACGGCGGAGCTACCGTGGCGGAGCTGTGTAAAGCGAAGAGGAGAAGTGGAAATAATGAAATCTGATTGGTTATTCAAAACACCTCTCCGCTCAAGTCCGCCTTGGTGGAGGATTTACCTACTGCAGGAATCTGCAGGATTTACTGTTACCCTATCTGACATGGCACTACAAGCAAGGTGGTTAGGAACTTTTTTATAACATACAACTACTGGGTCTCTCTGGGTATCTGCCTGCGTCTCTGGTTTCAAATTCCTTCAGAAACCCTAGAAGACCGTCCCGCCTAGGTATGAAGAAGCGCTGCAGGGGCGCCATTAAGTAGTTTTCTAAAACCTACAATTTGACGGAGCCCTCAAAACACTGAGATAATATTTTTGGGCATCATGAAACACCTTGATGATAGTCACACCCTTTCGGGAAAAAAAATACTGACGATCAACAGCTAGCACAGTTTTACGAACATAGGTGTGCTGTGTGCAGGTGGTAATGCTGGAAAATTACCTACTTAGGTACAAAGAAAGAAGCATAAAGGAATTAATTGGTATAATTCTCTAAGGGAAGAAGGAAAGAAAAGAGCAGGTGGTGGTGCCGACAGTACTTAGTTATTAGTAGTGAAGAAAAAGTCTAGCAGAGCAGATATCTCAGACGACTCCGAATCCAGTTATCGTTTGTCTGGCAAAAATAAGCCTGAACTGAAGGGGACTTTCTCAGCAATTTAAGCATTGATCTAATTCTTCATGTTAATTTATTTTAAAATCAGTTTATCATCTTCTTTTGCGTTGTTCAATAAACAGTCTTCGTAAACTCTTTGTTCTGATAAATTCTGCGTAAAATGAAACGGAACTTTTAACTTGTTAAAAAAAAATCTGCGGATCTGTCATCCGTTGGTTTATTTTCGTCATTTCGTTTGTGAATTGTATTCAAGACTCTAGACTTACAAAATTCTTTGTATCCTTGAATCTTTTTTTTCAGTTTAGATGTGTTTGGTAAACCTTCAGTTTTATAATTTACACATTTCGTAAATATTATGAGGCATTAACCGTATCCACTCTCTAATATTTTACAAGTTTGGATCGAAAAAAGTTATTTTTTACGTTTCTGGGACAAAGTCAAGAATGCGTAGATAGTAAGTGGCCTCCATGAAGTAATTAGACGCATAAAACAATAAATGGTGTTATTTACAAACGGGATAAAATGGCTCACTTCGGAAGACGTGGTGTTACGTATAGCGCGCTAAACAACGAAGTTACTCCACCTTTGGCGAGCCTGGCTGAGACTCCACATGCACTCCCTGCCATGGTCACCCTGGATCATGAGCACGAGGACACCACCAACGTGATAATCCACAAAGTACCCAAAACCAAAGGTATGTTTTGCTGCCTAATCTCTTTGTTCTCTAGTACACAAGTCACGTCCTTGCTGAAACAAAAATACCACATGGCTAATAATAATAATAATGTTTTGATCAAACTTGTTGTATCAGTTAGTTGATATGCTTTCCCTGCTTACTTAAAATTTATTTCGAAAATTTAATTTTTTTTTGTTAGGCTGTTAAAGCTAAATTGCGTAAAAACATTAAGACCAATTTATTTGTGATGATCATAGGCATTTTGCAATTGCGAACATTGTTAGTAATGAGCAAATAAATCAATATTACATTTTTACTATTATTACTGAAAAAAGAACAATATTGTATTACATTTTCCTGAATAAAATAAATGAGTCTTTGTAATGTAATGGTAATTGGACTAAAGATTGAAGTAAATAATTTATAATGTAAGTAAAAAACTGAATAATAGTTAATGTTAGGCTGTATTGTATTTTCACCTTTCCAAATAATTAATATTACAATGTTCCTAGTTGAGGCATTCAATTATTGTATTGTAATAACTTCCTTAAACTGTCAGTAATGATTTACCTACCTATGTTGAAAGAAAAATCAGTAAAACAAGTGGTGTTGGATTTTAGCATTATCACACTTACATGGATATTTCTTTTCAGGAGGATGGACACACATAGAGGATTTGGACTCATTTTTTACCAGAATGTACCGATATTATATACGGGGTGGCTTTTACCCAATGATAATGTCAGACTTGTTCTCTCTTTTACAATTTATATTTATAGTGTGGTTCTCCACTTTCTTGGTACATTGCGTAAACTACCCAAAGCTATTTAGAAATGATGCAAGCGCAAATATAACCAGAAAGTTAACGTTACAAGAAGTAATATACTCCCCTCAAGAGTGTGTAACATTTATATCATGGAAATGGTAAGGCTTGTTGATTTTCTTTTACTTTTTTTATACAATCACAATAATAATTGTTATCTGCACAAAATTCCTGTATTGTAACTAAATAATATAGAATGTTAAAAAATACCACATAATTACATATAGTTAAAGTGCATATTTAGCTTGTTTGCTAAGAATTAAAGTACATCATAATTTTACTACTATGTATGGAAGCTCCAGCACTTTCTGCAAAATTTTATACTATCAATTTAAAAGAATGTGAACAATAAATTAAGATTTACTGCTTAATCTTAATTTATTGTTTACATTGCATTCACATCACTAGACATATTTTGGTTAAAACAATTAAATCAGTTATTTCACAATAATTTTCTTCTAACAAAATATCTCAAAAAGTTTCCTGAGTAGATAGAATTGACTATGTATGAGCCCTTTGTTGAGATCCTTCTGGCTGCGCAGCTCTCATTTGAATTTTGTTTCACATTCAGAATGCATTGGCTTTGTCTGTTACATCTAATGTTTCATTTATATGGTTAGTGTTTGTATGCTTTGTGCTAGATTTTGTCATGCAATGCCTCTGGTTGTATTCATTTGCTATTCCATAATTTTAATATATTTTATTTACTTATTTATGATATAGTTCATTTATGTGCTATAGATAATATTTTCCCATGTAGTATTTAGCACCAGCTTCAACCCAACGTTGATATTTAATGAAAAATGTTTTATTTTAGGTGGTGTCTTGTTGCACTGTGCTCTTTCATTTGGTTAATGAAATTAGTCATATCAGTGTATCATCTCTATTACGCTTATGATACAAAATTATTTTATAATCATGCTTTAAAAATTAGAGAGGTAAGAAACCCCATTTTTATTTTTCCCTGTATTGTAGTATAGTTTGTTTATTTCGATTGTGTCATTGTATGCTTGTTGTAGAGCGATTTAGCGTGGATAAATTGGTCGACAATACAAGACCGAGTCAGGGAGGCTCAGCCAGAGCACCACATGTGCGTGCACAAGCAGGAGATCAATGAGCTAGACATATATCACAGAATACTCAGGTATGCTTAGCTGTGAAAGCAAACTTATTTCATGTTATGTTTTTTTTTATAGGTGAGACAAAAAGTCATTGTTTTTTTTTTTCAAATATTGTATCTGTATCTTTTTTGGACTTATTCAATCTGGTCAAAAGTATTTTAATGCGCTGTACGAGCCGGTTTCTATGTTTCTACCTGATCTAGCATTGGGCTTGGCACATATGGTAATATGTATATAAAAAACAAAAGACCGACGTTAAAACCGTAGGGGCACTGTTTTGCTAACGAATACAATTTATTAATTACGTAACTTAATATGTTTTTAATACATGCAATCTGTTTACTTGCTCAATTTCATAAAAGGTCACGTCTTGTTAACTGCACTCAGAAACCCAAGATAGAAGCTATACTGCTTAGTTTGGGTATAGGTTAGCATCTGTGTGCATGGCTTAACAGAGTAGTATTGTAATATTGTGAAAAATGGTTTGTGGAAATAAAAATATTATTATTACTAATTATGAGAGTTATTGCTCATAGTATTGTAACTGTTTATTCGTATGTCACATACATTTTCCGAATGATAGATACACGTGTATATTCCAATTTATTAACGTGTTCTGCTTCATTGATAAGTTAGATCGACTCAATTGCTAACTAATGAACTAGTATCAGGCGGCATCGCGCATAAGACGATTGCATGCGGTGCAATGTCCAGTGATTTGTAATCTTTATCATATTTAATGAAAACATCAACATTTGTAGCACGCGAAAGCGTTACATTTTACGTTATGAAAGTGTTTATAAAATAATCTTCACAGCACCTAAGTATTTATTATTGAAACACTTCTTTTTCAGATTCAATAATTACATGGTAGCAATGGTAAACAAAAATTTGCTTCCACTACAGATTCATGTGCCTTGTATAGGAGATTTTCACTATTTATCAAGAGGTTTAAAATGGAATCTGGAATTTTTGTTATTTTGTAAGTATCAACTGAACATTTTGAATCATAATACTCAACACAATACTCTCTTATCTTCGGACAATTTCACACAGCGCCAGCTAGCCCCAAAGTAAGCAACTTAATGCTTGTGTTATGGGTGCTAGCTTAACGGATATACTACTTATATACTTTTTTTTTTTTTTAAATACATAAATATTATACATAGTCACACCCAGACCCGTCACAGAAATTAAAATTCATCATTTCAATTTCTGCCCGGCCGGGAATCGAACCCGGGACCTCTCGGCATAGTAGTCCGTTCTGAACCACTACACCAAACGGCCGACTCCATTATCGCCTTGGTATTTTTCAGTTAGTCCTTTTAGTCCGTGGGAGAACTGCTGGCAACTCCGCGAGTTCTACAAGGATCACTCCAAGCGAATGTTGCTGGCACGACAGTTGGAGAAACAGATTTTGTTACTGGCGCTCATCAATTTACTGCTAGCACCCCTCATACAGGCCTGGCAGATACTGTATTTCTTCTTCAATTATGCCGAGGTAACTTTCCTGTCATTAATATTCGAAAAATCTAAGTAGGTACCCCAATTTAAGTTGGATAAACTACTTATTTTGATTTAACTTTAAATAACATAGTGACCATATTTTATATGTATCGAAATAGTAGTCTGTTCTTAGTGACGGTGATGACTGCTCAAAAAGATTATCTTATCATTCAGTAGGCTTAAGATGCGCGACGATAAACTTTTATCGAGGCATTTTATCGATTTTGCACGATAAGCCCAAACATTTGTTTAAAATCGATAATAAGATTTGTATCTCGGCGCGCATCCTAAACATCCCAGGAGTCAATTCATTAAGGCTGAAGAATTACTATCAGTTCATGACCCTAATAAAAATAGTGTTGTTCGCCTCCAATCGGAAGTATACAAACTTGTCCTTGACCGAGTGCAATTTTCTGTGCCAGTTGATAAAGCGGTCGCCGGGGTCGCTAGGGCTTCGCACGTGGTCGTTATACGCGCGAATCACTCTGCGGCACTTCAACGAGCTCGAGCACGAGTTGAGAGATCGGCTGAACAGAGCGCACAAGCCAGCCTCCAAGTACTTGGCCAGTTTCACGTCGCCCATCACTACGGTTATTGCCAAGTAAGTGTCTTATAAAATTTATGTTTGGAAATTTTATAGCACCATCTAGTAAAGTAAGTAAAGACTGCTTTTTGTACAGACAATGGAAATGCAAACTTAACCCAAAGTAAAACCAACCCAAAATATTTATAGACTGATCATAAATAAGACCGTTGCATTTATTTTTATTTCTTGTTGAAACGCTTTTATGTGTTTTATAATTTTGTATCGATTTATTGTTGGCAAAGACACGCATTCTTATGTTACTTTGCAATTATATCCTGTCTATTAGTTAATTATTCTACTTACATGAGATATATGTATATGCGCATTGCGTGATTTAACATCCTAAATACTCGGCAAAATACGTACAGAACACATTTTACAACACTGAGAAGGTTATTCTCATTGTTATTAATTTATAGTTTAGGTCAGTATAACGAAACAGGCGATTGAAATAGTTTAAAAACTAAAAATCTTGTTCGTCACTTTCGTTCGAAATAACAACATGCAATTTGGCATGCATCCCATTCTTAATTTATGTGGGTGATGTCGTGGGAAGAAATATTACGTATACTACAAGTTAGTATATTTAGGGTGGTTTCGACCAAACAAAAGTAAATATTAATCTCAGAATAACACGTCAGTTATTTTATTCGATATTTTGACATATTTTCCATACTGAAACCACAGAACTGAAACTGTCAATGTGCCAGTTGTTATACCAGGAGTTATTCTCCGATAAAAGTTTGGTCGAATCGGGCCTCAGTAAGGTATTCCTCTGCTTTACTCTAAAAAGTAATTCAGGTATCAACTGAGTAATATCGTAGTCATTTTTTTGAAATGATAATGACTGGTCCTAAAAATGAAAAACTATAGTGTGGGTTTTTTACAAATACGCCCACGAAACAAAAAACGGAAAAGGTCTACCTGGCTGGCTGAATTTCGTCATAATATTTTGAAAGAAAATATTTTTTCACAAGCATGAATGCTAGACAAAAATACATTTGTCTAAAGGCCGGAAAGTTAACATTTAAAACAGAACAAAAGAGCCAGGTAGTCAACTTACCTTTTTTTACTATTGTAGAGGGATTGTTTTTTTAAAAGGTACATTTATTATTTTCTTTTTGAAATGTATTGATTTTTCTGTGGTGTCTCTATGTATATTTATTATGTAGGTAAGAATGTACTTATTTAACAAAACAGTGCCGATCACAATAGATCGGTACCGGTCGTAGTGATACTGGGACTTCATAGAACCAGAATAGCCGCTCAACACAAAAAAATGTACTTATTTACATAAAAGTGTTGTTTATTTCCGTTGTCTACCAATAGTGGAGTATCAATAGTACAAAGCTTTGCTTTTAGGACTAGATGGCGCAGTGTAAAACGTCCAAAAATGTTTATTTATTAATTAAATAAATAACTATAAATTGATAAATGCGAGCATTTAAATCTTTCGACGCATCAAAGATAACGAGCAAAGTAAGTAACATTTTACTCCATTTAAGAGTTCACATTTAGTTCCAATGTGTACTTAAAGCATTAGTACAGTTCACTCGTGATGTATAAGCTGTATTATTGCAATTAATTACACCTATACCTGTCTAAGGGACTTATAGGAGTGTAGACTAGTGTAGAGTTATACTTTTATACGATTGTTGGTGTTATAATACTTTAACAACTATCCTTTAGTCAGCCATCTGACTAAGAGCATTATAGGAGGGTAGAGATACGGCAACCGCTGTTTAACGGCCTACTTGTACGATGTTATAGAGCTAGCATTTTAATAGAACACACGTGGTCATTTATAAAGCCAAAGGCTGTTATGTTTACTTGTTTTAGACTGTTATACAGCTAGTAGCTGTAGTAGGACTTGTTTGTGATAATTAAAATAACCTTTTTTTACTATCTGTACAAAAGTGTTTCAATGGTTCGCATGTACACTGTAGGCTGTTAAAAGGACTATATGTGTTGTCCATTAACATCAATAGCAGTTTATTTGTCCACAAGTACTACTCTTATTTGCTTTAAGCTGAACACGAATGTGAATGTGATATTCTATTACACATTTCCCCAAGCCTGTTTTTAGTTGTTCATGGTGGTTCTGTACATGATGCAGAGGAAAATATTATGCCTGAACCTGAAATTTCCCTTCAAAATATACCAGATATCAGAGTGTGATGATTGCAGTTCTTGTGATAGTGAATACCATTTTGCTTTGGACAATTATTTAACCTTTCGCAAAAAAAAATAAGAACATGGGCTATTGAAAATCGTATTCCTCATTCCGCTTTGAATAAATTGTCAAGCATAATAAACGAATTTAAACCGGGAACACTACCGTCTGATGCTTTAGGTATTCATACTTGACTATTAGTAGCTGGGCTAGGCGATTTAACGGACATTAATAATTTTTATTGCGGATCTCTAAAATTTCAGTATTTGAAAGAATTAAAGATACACAATTGACCTGAACTAGGTACATCTTAAAGCTGTACATAAGTTCACATTAGAATAAATTTATAGACATTAGCGCTGTAGTGGTACAAATGTGGAACTTCATATAGATAACAGCATTCTAACAGAACACATGTGAACCTAATATACGCTCACCGCATTAAATTGGAGTTATAACAGTTCACATAGCCGTATTTCATTTCCACCATTTTGTTCTACATAACCTAAAATATTTACCAAATAAATCTCCAAAATTAATGCAGATTTATCACAAAATTCGCAGATAGAGCGATTGAGTTTTGGTTTCATGTTATAATTAATTACCGTAATATAATTATAATGCCAATCCAATATCAAAAACTGAAAATTGTAGATTTCCTCTCAGCCAGTTTTAAATATTTTAAAATGAATATCGCGTTTTTACAGAGGCGCGTAAATATTTTAGCTGTAAATATGTATACATTTCACGATAAAGTTGCATTCCCAATGGCATTAACATTATTAAGTATTTAAAACCCGTGTTATTATTTGCATAAATGATTATCCGCCCGAGTTGTTTCCCTCTTGGCACTCACGTACAAATACCAAACTAATATTAAAATGTGGAAATAATTTAAGACACACGTGAACTTTAGGTAGCATTGGAGTACTTTTGTCGGACTTTATAACTTTGAAAGCTGTGCATTTAGCCACTTGTTACTCTTTATTGTCCTCACGTACGTTGTATGGTTCACACTGCGTCCCATATAGTGCCGTAAGTCAGCCTTAAGTACGATGTTACTACTTAAACTGCTATTATAATGCTATTATACTGCTAATGTACAGCCATAGTGAACTTAAAGCTGTCTAATTTGTGCCCAAACTGGTTCTATAAAAGCATTATAGCAAGCTATACAGCTCGTATACAGCTGACATACACAGCTTGTGGAGTACATGTGAACGACTATTGAACTCTTAAATGGAGTAAAATGTTACTTGGGCCACCTTGACACAAAATTTGTACTTGCATTAAATGTGTTACAGTTTATGTATGCATTTTGTACATTGTTCAATTGGTTTCAAGCGCAGTCAAAGTGTGACATACTGCGACCATGCATGCAACGTCTAATAATTAATGTGTTAGGCCTGTACCTATTGTAACAGCTTAGTAAGGAAATGTGAAACATAAAATAGTTTTGGTAGGTACATAAACATATTATAGTCCAAAAAAATAACTAAAAGTGGTCATAGTCATATCACAAAACTCATGAAACTTTTCTTTTTCCCCGGTATCAATGTGACAACGTGGTAATTTTTGGACATCTTGTATGAGTGATTTTTGTAGATAGGCATTTATTTTACTGTGGTCCATCATATCAAAACAAAAATATAATACTTACCCCAATTGCTATTGAAATTATTATTAAAACTCCTGTTTTAATACCTTTATTCTATTACTTATTTATTACCATTATACATGTGATGTGAATGTGGTGATTATTTATCAATAAATAAAAATAAAATAAATAAGAGAGCAGAAAGGTATTTATTATTTGTTTTCGTTTTCTTTTCTTCACAGGAACGTGGTGTTTCTGTCCGCGAGTGTGCTCGGCGTTTTGGTGATGCTCTCCGTGTACGACGAAGATGTGCTGACTGTGGAACACGTGCTCACCATCATCACCATTCTGGGGTGTCTGTTGGCCGGTGCTAGGTAAAAATATCACTTATGTAAACATGCATTGGGCTTAGATTTAAGCCAACAGTGATTGACTCTAATCTAAAAATTTTTTTTGGAAAGTGATGATCAGGCTGAAGCTGAAGGTTAGACGCAGGCTTCACTCAGAATCCTCAACCATACGTGTATCATAGAAATCGTAATACGTATTGGTGATTAGTAACAATTTAGGTAGTAAGCAAAAATCAAATTCATAAAGTTGACGCCAAAAAGACGTACACAAATATAATATTTAGTATTGTCACAGAATAATAATAAGTACTACGTACAGAAGTTTTACTTCGCGAAGGTATTTTAAAAAATGTATGCTCAATGTCATTAACAATATGGTGTAATTTAACTTGTCTCAAGAGTCAAGCAAGTTTGTCAGAAGTTTTGTTGACAAACGTCAGTGATCGGTACTGCGCCGAAGCTATAGGGCTGACTTCGGTAAAATGATGTGACGTGAGGTGCCAATCTGCAGAAAATGGCGGAGGAAATACATGATTTAGCATGAATTATCATGAATAATATTAACTACTTATTTACCTCTCAGTGTCTTGAGGCAACTTAAAAAAGTACATTCTGTGTTTTTATTATTATTTATTCAGTTAAATACTGCACAGTATTTAGTACACCATTTTCTTTATTTTTTTCCATCATACACAAGAATACGCGTGCGTGAGTCAATGTTCGCTCGTATGTGAGGCCTTGTCGAATAGTACTCTTGTAGGGGGCAATCGTGCGTGTTTTGTTTTCGATGTAAACTCGCGGAGATGAACAGGCCTGGTATTGTTACACACCCACGACTGCCATACAGTGCGTAACCACACGCTCTTATAAAAACAGTAATTTTGTACAATTTAATGATAAATGTAAAGCCGCAAGTTGTTGAATGCTGTATTGATGTGATTGACACGTTACTAATTGATCGCAGCACTCATCATTACCAATACAAGCAATGTAACAGTTGGCGTCTAACAAGCAGGAATATGCGTGTGAATCAAAAACTGACAGCACATCAGTTGTAAACAGATAGCTCGAACTGTAAAACGCATAAATACATAAAATTATTAATACGTGTTATACAATACATAATTAATATTTACTTACAGTCTAATTTTTTAGAAATCAGCAGAAATGTCATCAAAAATGGCCAACTGACATAAAAATATTTTTAGTCTGTGAACTAGTGATGCGACAAAACCTCTCGTTAATCGCGAAGTGAAATTATTGTAGTACTTGCGTATCATCGCCGAGTGATCGTCAAAATACTAAAAATATGCAACAAAGTCGCAACATTGAATGTGAACTGATTATGAAATTTTCGAGAACAGGAAACAAACTGTATGCACAGATGTAATCAAAAAACACACTGGACAGTAAAACAATCAATGAATCCGTAAAGTTATTAAACTTCAAATAGTTGCAAAAAGTTCTGTTTGACAGTGTTGCTACTAGTGACATCTCGCTCGCTCAGTTCTTTGTTGCTCTATTCCGCTAGGGAGGTAATTTAAGATGCTATCAATTGAAAGAAGATTTTTATTTTCTTTTATTTTATTTACTTATACAGGGTGTTAGGTAAATGGGTATATGAGCCGACACTAGCCCATGTTAACATGGTCATATAAATGGTATGGTGAAGTAAGAAATTTGATATCTTCATTTTAATTATATCATTTTTCATACAAATCGGATTTTTCCAAATTTATTTTGTATGAAAATTAAAAAAATAAAAATGATGATATCAATATTTCTGACTTCACCATACCATTTATATGCCCATGTTAACATGGGCCAGTGTCGGTTCATATACCCATTTACCTAACACCCTGTATAGGAAAATAAGCAATGGAACAATACGTAAGCATAATTGCATAAAAAAGTAAAATAATTTCGTTTAAATAAAACCGACTAAAAATTAAACTGACGCCAAAAAAGTATACACTAAAAGGAGAAAAATAATTTTACGTTATCTCCAATATTGTCGAAGTTATCGCTGGAAAACTAAACAAAGTATGGTAAATTTTTATTTAAAATTAATCAGTAATCGGAATAAGTGAATACTTAAAATAATATCGATTAAATTTACAGATTATTGTCTATGACTCACAGGTTACAGCACTGATGTGTCAGAGACAAGTCATAGACAATTTATATGGAGATAACACATGATTTTAAACGTCAAGTCAATTTGACAAGTCCCACAAATTTTCATCGTCCACGTATTTTGCTAAAATAATTTGTTTCTAAACTTGTATTAACGTGAAAATAAAGTTGGTTTCATGGGCTTGTTAAATAATGTGTATGATATTATGAACACGTAAGTGATTATGGTGTAATTGTGTATGAAAGTGTTTGTTTACATCTCTGCTGGATTCTAAAAAATCAAGGTATAGGTTATAAATCCGCGTGCGCTTCACACCACGTCTTCATCACGTAACAGTTCGTGTTTTGCAGTTTATGGGCGTTCGTTATTTTCAACCAAAAGATGTTCATCGCTGGACAAAGTGCTCTACCAAGGTTTTCTACAACCACAAAGTGTTAGGTCTGCCTACGTCTTCCAGTCCGTGGTCGCTACTAGAGAACTTTTTTTGCCCCAACGTCATCAGATTTACGATCAATGTGCCTGTCGGTCACCATCTCTTCATTTCTGAAACGATCACTTTGCGAGCTATGTGCCCCGCCCACTGCCACTTGATTTTAGCGATTTTGCGGGCACTTTGGTTCTCCTGCGGATCTCCTCATTTCTGATTCGATCACGCAGGGAAACTCCGAGCATTGTACGTTCCATCGTCCTTTGGGTGTCCTTGAGCCTTCTTATGAGCAAAAGCCTTTATTAATTGTATATTAAGCGGGCGTCAATACAGAAAGTCAATAGACTATTTGATACCATTCCCCAATATTTCATAATCACAACTTTTTTACAAAGACACTTCACTCCGGTCTTAAAAACTTAATTAATTTAAATTACCTGTAAATTAAGATTTTTGATTGCATTGTACTTATTGAAGAAAGTACCTAGTTTAATTGAGTTGACAAAATAGTGACGTCACTTCTTGTATTGCCATACAAAATGTATGGAAGAGTCGTTTTGACAGTTTTAAAAAGTAAGTCAATTGATTGGTGGTGTCAACACGTCAATTGTTTCCAGAGCGCTGATAGGTGAAGAGGAGCGCCTCGGCAGCGCGGGTCCCGCGCGCGGCGAAGAGTTGTTCGTGCAAGTGCTCGGGCACGTGCACTACTTGCCGGCCGCGTGGCGGGGCCGCGCGCACACCAAGGACGTCGCCGCGCACTTCCAGCAGCTGTTCCAGTTCCGAGCGGTCAGTGACGCCTGTGACGTAGCATATGGCCGCATTGTTCCCTGTAGGAGCTGTTCGCGCAAGTGCCGGGCACGTGCACTACCTGCCGGCCGCGTGGCGTGGCCGCGCGCACACCAAGGACGTGGCCGCGCACTTCCAGCTGCTGTTCCAGTTCCGAGCGGTCAGTGATGTGACGTGGGCATATGGCCGCATTCATCATCATCATCATCATCATCATCATCATCATCATCATCATCATCATCATCATCATCATCATCATCATCATCATCATTTCAGCCATAGGGACGTCTACTGCTGAACATAGGCGGCCTCCCCCCAATGCTTTCCATGTTGATCGATTGGTAGCGGCCTGCGTCCAGCGCTTCCCTGCTACCTTTACGATGTCGTCGGTCCACCTTGTAGGTGGACGTCTCACGCTGCGTTTTCCGGTACGCGGCCTCCATTCCAGAACCTTTCTGCCCCATCGGCCGTCAGTTCTGCGTACTATGTGCCCTGCCCATTGCCACTTCAGCTTGCGAATCCGTCGGGCTATGTCAGCGACTTTGGTTCGTTTGCGGATCGCATGGCCGCATTGTTCCTTAGATAACCTGTAGGAGTTGTTCGTGCAAGTGTAAGCCATGTGTATTACTTGCCAGCATACCAACGCCGCGAACTTCCAACGGCTGTTCCAGTTCCGAGCGGTCAGTGACGTGATGTGATACGGGATTACTCCCGGCAATGTTTCTTAGCTTGCTCTTAGAAGCTGTTTGTGTAAGTGCTAGGTCGTCGCCAAGGACGTCGCCGCCCCTTTATTTTTACATATTTATTTATTTTAAACTTACATGCACATAACACTACATAAGGCGGACTTGGCATTATCCTCCAGTCAACCTTAAACTTCCAGTAGCTATTCCAGTTCCGAGTGGTCAGTAAACTTGACTTTAAGTTACCTTTCCGCTGTAATCTGGTAGTTAGACTATAGAGAGCCCGGCGTCGGCGGCGTCTCGGCTGACAATAGAGAGCTGAGTCACGGTAATACTATCATACAGTATTGTAACTTCATATAAACAGACGAAAGCTTTGTTAGAAATTCTAAGTAGGCAGATGTTAATTAAAATAGGTAGGTACTGTAGGTGGGCAGCCCTATCGCATGTTGTCATACCGTGACGTACCGCGCGGCTGTTGACATTTATTTAAAAAATATGACCGAGTTGGAATACTGTATAAATAGTATTACCGTGGCTGAATTTCTAGCGGTTCTTAGAGCTGGGACTAAAATGAGGCGTGACTTAATGACAATTATAGATTAACAAGTGATTTTGTGTCACAGGCGTACATACTGTACGAGCTGCTGAGCCCGTTGCTGTGTCCGCTGGTGCTGCTGTCGCTGCGAGCGCGCGCGCTGGACATCGTCGACTTCTACCGCAACTTCACCGTCAGCGTGCTCGGCATCGGCGACGTCTGCTCCTTCGCGCAGGTATGTAGCAGAGTAAATACAAATGAGTAGGTCATCTTCATAGAAACGCACCGAGCGCGGTTTGTATGTGAGCGCGCGCCAATACGTATCCCAAGTAGCATTTTACTCCATTTAAGAGTTCACATTTAGTTCCAATGTGTACTTAAAGCATTAATACAGTTCACTCGTGATGTATAAGCTGTATTATTGCAATTAATTACACCTATACCTGTCTAAGGGACTTATAGGAGTGTAGACTAGTGTAGAGTTATACTTTTATACGATTGTTGGTGTTATAATACTCTAACAACTATCCTTTAGTCAGCCGTCTGACTAAGAGCATTATAGGAGGGTAGAGATACGTCAACCGCTGTTTAACGGCCTACTTGTACGATGTTATAGAGCTAGCATTTTAATAGAACACACGTGGTCATTTATAAAGCCAAAGGCTGTTATGTTTACTTGTTTTAGACTGTTATACAGCTAGTAGCTGTAGTAGGACTTGTTTGTGATAATTAAAATAACCTTTTTTTACTATCTGTACAAAAGTGTTTCAATGGTTCGCATGTGCACTGTAGGCTGTTAAAAGGACTATATGTGTTGTCCATTAACATCAATAGCAGTTTATTTGTCCACAAGTACTACTCTTATTTGCTTTCAGCTGAACATGAATGTGAATGTGATATTCTATTACACATTTCCCCAAGCCTGTTTTTAGTTGTTCATGGTGGTTCTGTACATGATGCAGAGGAAAATATTATGCCTGATCCTGAAATTTCCCTTCAAAATATACAGATATCAGAGTGTGATGATTGCACTTCTAGTGATAGTGAATACCATTTTGATTTGGCCAATTATTTAACCTTTCGCAAAAAAATAAGAACATGGGCTATTGAAAATCGTATTCCTCATTCCGCTTTGAATAAATTGTCATCATTGTCAGCATAATAAACGAATTTAAACCGGGAACACTACCGTCTGATGCTTTAGGTTTCATACTTGACTATTAGTAGCTGGGCTAGGCGATTTAACGGACATTAATATTTTTTATTGCGGATCTCTAAAATTTCAGTATTTGAAAGAATTAAAGATACACAATTGACCTGAACTAGGTACATCTTAAAGCTGTACATAAGTTCACATTAGAATAAATTTATAGACATTAGCGCTGTAGTGGTACAAATGTGGAACTTCATATAGATAACAGCATTCTAACAGAACACATGTGAACCTAATATACGCTCACCGCATTAAATTGGAGTTATAACAGTTCACATAACCGTATTTCATTTCCACCATTTTGTTCTACATAACCTAAAATATTTACCAAATAAATCTCCAAAATTAATGCAGATTTATCACAAAATTCGCAGATAGAGCGATTGAGTTTTGGTTTCATGTTATAATTAATTACCGTAATATAATTATAATGCCAATACAATATCAAAAACTGAAAATTGTAGATTTCCTCTCAGCCAGTTTTAAATATTTTAAAATGAATATCGCGTTTTTACAGAGGCGCGTAAATATTTTAGCTGTAAATATGTATACATTTCACGATAAAGTTGCATTCCCAATGGCATTAACATTATTAAGTGTTTAAAACCCGTGTTATTATTTGCATAAATGATTATCCGCCCGAGTTGTTTCCCTCTTGGCACTCACGTACAAATACCAAACTAATATTAAAATGTGGAAATAATTTAGAACACACGTGAACTTTATGTAGCATTGGAGTACTTTTGTCGGACTTTATAACTTTGAAAGCTGTGCATTTAGCCACTTGTTACTCTTTATTACACTCACGTACATTGTATGGTTCACACTGCGTCCCATATAGTGCCGTAAGTCAGCCTTAAGTCCGATGTTACTACTTAAACTGCTATTATAATGCTATTATACTGCTAATGTACAGCCATAGTGAACTTAAGGCTGTCTAATTTGTGCCCAAACTGGTTCTATAAAAGCATTATAGCAAGCTATACAGCTCATATACAGCTGACATACACAGCTTGTGGAGTACATGTGAACGACTAGACATACTATATAGAACCCCGAATGCTACTTGAGATGAATTTAGCGTGGATTAGCGGGGTGTTGCACCGAATTTTGTCAGTGTGTGCGTGCGCGCCGCATACGTATTGGCGCGCTCACATACAAACCGCGCTCGGTCCATTTCTATGAAGATGACCTACTCATTTGTATTTATTTACTCTGTATGTAGCGTGCAATAGTATGACTCTGTAGCCAATTGAAACACTTTTCATTTATTTTACTTAAATACAATGGAGATGTTGCCAATGTTTTTCTATGGTTCTTAAAAATAAGTAAAATTAAACATAAGTGTGAAAGAATCATGATAATATTCTACAAATAGAAAAGATATAGTCGGCCTTAAAGTTGACGTAGTAGTAAGTAGTACACTTGCAAAATGATTTGGCTCAGCGTGTGACGTCACGCCACCTAAAGAAATCGTTCGTTTCATTCAAATAATGTCCATTCCTGATAACAGTCTTACCCAAAGATTTCTACAATGACCGGCTCTTCGCCACCCGCATCCAGGTGCTTCCCACCTTCACCAGATCGTCGGTTCACCTAGTAGGAGGCCTGCCCACACTACGTCTTCCGGCCCGTGGTCGCCAGTCAAGATTTCTGCCCCAGCGGCCATCAACTCCACGAGCTATGTACCACCTAAATTGGGCATGTGCCATTCTGTGGACTATATCGGTTTCTTTGGTTTTCCTGCGGGTCTTCGCATTTCTGATCCATTCTGATTGATTTTGATAGAATCAGAAATTTGATACCATAGTCAATTGAAATGCCTTTTTACTTAATTGCAGTTTCTTGTGTTTAATACAAACTAAACAATGCTTTCAGTTGGACATCCGTCGTCATGGTCATCCTGATTGGGCCGCTCCTAAGAAATACGGGGACAAAGCCAAATGTAAGTATATTAAAAAAAACAAATCGGTAAATGTGATAATGATTGAAACTGTTTCGTATTCACAATTAAATAATTATTTACAATCTTGTAAATGTGATGCTTTTCTTATTAATTTCGTTGCGGGTAAACTTTCCCCGGGACAAACTTGGTCTTCACTGGTTGGGTTTTGGCGATCATACAGCTTGACAGCTGATACTGCCTACACAGGAGTTACCAGTATGTGGTGAGGATAGAACGAGAGGTGTGATTAGTCCTGTATTTATATTTAGTGTACTAACTACTATAACCTTTAACATTCTTTTTAGGCAACGCGCAATACGACCAAGGCGAAGGAGGCAAGACGGAGCTGTCTCTCGTGGCGTTCTCGTGCCGGCACCCCGGCTGGCAGCCGGCGGAGCCCTCGCAGCGGCAGTTCCTGCGCTCGCTGCGCCAGAGCATGAGCCACGCGCTGCCCGGCAACAACCCGCTTGTGAGTACTTGAGCCACCAGTCCGACCGGCGACGGTGCCAGACGAAGCTGTCTCTCGTGGCGTTCTCGTGCCGGCACCCCGGCTGGCAGCCGGCGGAGCCCTCGCAGCGGCAGTTCCTGCGCTCGCTGCGCCAGAGCATGAGCCACGCGCTGCCCGGCAACAACCCGCTTGTGAGTACTTGAGCCACCAGTCAGACCGGCGACGGTGCCAGACGGAGCTCTCGTGGCGTTCTCGTGCCGGCACCCCGGCTGGCAGCCGGCGGAGCCCTCGCAGCGGCAGTTCCTGCGCTCGCTGCGCCAGAGCATGAGCCACGCGCTGCCCGGCAACAACCCGCTTGTGAGTACTTGAGCCACCAGTCCGACCGGCGACGGTGCCAGACGGAGCTCTCTCGTGGCGTTCTCGTGCCGGCACCCCGGCTGGCAGCCGGCGGAGCCCTCGCAGCGGCAGTTCCTGCGCTCGCTGCGCCAGAGCATGAGCCACGCGCTGCCCGGCAACAACCCGCTTGTGAGTACTTGAGCCACCAGTCCGACCGGCGACGGTGCCAGACGGAGCTCTCTCGTGGCGTTCTCGTGCCGGCACCCCGGCTGGCAGCCGGCGGAGCCCTCGCAGCGGCAGTTCCTGCGCTCGCTGCGCCAGAGCATGAGCCACGCGCTGCCCGGCAACAACCCGCTTGTGAGTACTTGAGCCAGTACAGTCAGCGTCACATAGTTCGTGACACCGAAAGTGGCCAAAAGGAAGGTGGCCAATTTTAACCATAGGATGTCCACTGCTGAACATAGGTCTCCCCCAATAATTTACACAAAAGGCCGGTTGGTAGCGGCCCGCATACAACAAACACAACCTTATTTCCATTGTAATAAAGACTACTACTTTGGCTACTGTACTATTTATCGCTGAGTACAACCAGGCGATATCGGCAGACGGAGCTGTGTTTCGTGGCGTTCACGTGCCGGCACTTTGCCGCTTTATCCCGTCAGGTGGCGCATTGTCTGGTCGCTGAGTCGAATAGTTGTCAATCGTATACGTTGTCGTTTCGCTGCGCGAAAGTTGAGGGGAACGCGGTTGCTATCCTTCGGAACTACTCAACCTTCACTAGTGTCGGTTTTAAAAATGATACATTACAATTATGAAGAAAATTAAATATCGTTTTGACTGATTTATTAAAATTGTGTTCCGTAATAAACTGGTGCCATCATTTTACAATATGTGCTTTTTTTTTCAGAATAAAACTATGTTGGGCTCTTACATCCAGCAGAGTATATTTGGTGCTAATACTCCCCTTCCCGCTGTGCTATCGTTTTATCAGCAGCAGAGACAACCCTACAAATTACCCGTGAGTATTGCAGGGGTGGCAGCGATTGGTTGTGTTAAAGTGAATGATTTCGTTTCGGCTTGATTTGATTACATTACATTTTCATTACATTACATTACATTACGTTGCATTACATTTTCCAATATGTCAATTGCGAATTCAACTAACGCATATAACAGTTGGATTGTAGCAAGTGTAAATGGCACTTGCCGCTGCTTTTCATCGCTCAGCATTTACTCATAAAATTTAGATAGGTATGTGGTTCATAAAAAAATTGCAAAAATGAGAAAACAATTTTCTTTACATTCCCAAAAAAAAAACCGTAATTTCATAAGTAAAGACACTAATATCCAGCAGATAAAGATCCTCTACACAGGAGTTGCCGCAGCGGGAATGAGGGGTGGGAATAGTCCCGTAGTGTGTCCTGGGCTTAATCATCATCATCATCATCTCGAACATAGGCCTCCCCCAAAAGCTTTCCATGTTGCCCGGTCTGCGTCCAGCGATTTCCTGCTACCTTTATGATGTCGTCGGTCCACCTTTTGGGAGGACGTTGCACGCTGCGTTTTCCGGTTCTTTACGACATCGAATCGGAAATGAGATCCATAAACGAACTAAAGTCGCTGAAATATCCCGACGGATTAGCAAGCTGAAGTGACAAGGCCCATAGTACGCAGAACTGACGGCCGATAGGGCGGCAAGGTTCTGGAGTGGAGGCCTGGGCTTAATACGTTTGTTTTTTATCCCCAACGGGGAAGCTCTTGGTTTGTATCTCACCTGATGGTAAGTGATGATGACGCCGAAGGTGGAAGCGATCTTCACCCGGAATCCTCAATCACAGAGGAACTGTCTATTTTACGTCTAACTGCCAGAACACAACAATGCTGTTAACATTGTTGTTAAGGCGACAGGCTTAGGTAAGTTGGTGGTAGCTAGCCAGGCGGACTTGGAACAAGCCCTACCACCAACCAAACCGAACAGAAAAATCTGCCTCCACTGGAAATTGAACCCGGGACCTCTGCGTCTAGGGTTCCCGGTCCAAAGATACAAAAGCCGGACTTTGTACTTCACTTGGCCAGACATTTAATTTTTACCCTATCTCACGAGTGAGTACCTACTATCATCATCGGTTGCCCTGCGCTTGATATTATTCTGTGGCTCGACTTTCGCCTGGCGCGGCATCCACTTAAAAAGCCTAACAATAGCCGGACAGGCTGGACGAGACAATATTTGGCCGGCCAAGACCGTAAAAAGCCAAACATGTCCGGCAAAAGCCGGACCTGGCAACCCTATCTGCGTCTGAAGCAGGTGGTCTTACCACTAGACCGTCTAGGCCAGGGTTTCCCAATTTTTTTTTGGCAAGGAACCCTAATTGATTATACTTTTCCTAGCGGAACCCCCGTACTACTCCGCCCGCACGCCCTGCCCCTCCCTTGTGCGTAAACAAGTCGGTGCGAGCGAACAACGTCGGTCACGAAACGTGGGATAATATTTTTTACGGAACCCTTGCGGCCTTTCCACGGAACCCCAGGGTTCCGCGGACCACCATTCGGGAACCGCTGGTCTAGGCGATTAACGCGGTATTTCTAAATCGCAGGAGATGGACGAGACGAGCGACGAGGACGACGAGCCCGAAGCGGGCCCGGCGCGGCCAGTGCGGGCCGGCGCGGGGCTCGCTGGCGTGGGCTCCTCGCTGGAGGCCAGCGCGCTCGGCCTGTCGCCCGCCGCGCCCAGCGCCGCCTACGACGAGCCGCGAGACATGTCCGTCAGCACGCTGCACCTGTACGACCTGCACCTGTCGCAGGTAACGACCGCGTGTAACATTTGCTGCGTATGTAACACAAGACCGCGTGTAACATTTGCTGCTTAAGTCGGCCCCTCGCTGGAGGCCAGCGCGCTCGGCCTGGCGCCCGCCGCGCCCAGCGCCGCCTACGACGAGCCGCGAGACATGTCCGTCAGCACGCTGCACCTGTACGACCTGCACCTGTCGCAGGTAACGACCGCGTGTAACATTTGCTGCGTATGTAACACAAGACCGCGTGTAACATTTGCTGCTTAAGTCGGCCCCTCGCTGGAGGCCAGCGCGCTCGGCCTGGCGCCCGCCGCGCCCAGCGCCGCCTACGACGAGCCGCGAGACATGTCCGTCAGCACGCTGCACCTGTACGACCTGCACCTGTCGCAGGTAACGACCGCGTGTAACATTTGCTGCGTATGTAACACAAGACCGCGTGTAACATTTGCTGCTTAAGTCGGCCCCTCGCTGGAGGCCAGCGCGCTCGGCCTGGCGCCCGCCGCGCCCAGCGCCGCCTACGACGAGCCGCGAGACATGTCCGTCAGCACGCTGCACCTGTACGACCTGCACCTGTCGCAGGTAACGACCGCGTGTAACATTTGCTGCGTATGTAACACAAGACCGCGTGTAACATTTGCTGCTTAAGTCGGCCCCTCGCTGGAGGCCAGCGCGCTCGGCCTGGCGCCCGCCGCGCCCAGCGCCGCCTACGACGAGCCGCGAGACATGTCCGTCAGCACGCTGCACCTGTACGACCTGCACCTGTCGCAGGTAACGACCGCGTGTAACATTTGCTGCGTATGTAACACAAGACCGCGTGTAACATTTGCTGCTTAAGTCGGCCCCTCGCTGGAGGCCAGCGCGCTCGGCCTGGCGCCCGCCGCGCCCAGCGCCGCCTACGACGAGCCGCGAGACATGTCCGTCAGCACGCTGCACCTGTACGACCTGCACCTGTCGCAGGTAACGACCGCGTGTAACATTTGCTGCGTATGTAACACAAGACCGCGTGTAACATTTGCTGCTTAAGTCGGCCCCTCGCTGGAGGCCAGCGCGCTCGGCCTGGCGCCCGCCGCGCCCAGCGCCGCCTACGACGAGCCGCGAGACATGTCCGTCAGCACGCTGCACCTGTACGACCTGCACCTGTCGCAGGTAACGACCGCGTGTAACATTTGCTGCGTATGTAACACAAGACCGCGTGTAACATTTGCTGCTTAAGTCGGCCCCTCGCTGGAGGCCAGCGCGCTCGGCCTGGCGCCCGCCGCGCCCAGCGCCGCCTACGACGAGCCGCGAGACATGTCCGTCAGCACGCTGCACCTGTACGACCTGCACCTGTCGCAGGTAACGACCGCGTGTAACATTTGCTGCGTATGTAACACAAGACCGCGTGTAACATTTGCTGCTTAAGTCGGCCCCTCGCTGGAGGCCAGCGCGCTCGGCCTGGCGCCCGCCGCGCCCAGCGCCGCCTACGACGAGCCGCGAGACATGTCCGTCAGCACGCTGCACCTGTACGACCTGCACCTGTCGCAGGTAACGACCGCGTGTAACATTTGCTGCGTATGTAACACAAGACCGCGTGTAACATTTGCTGCTTAAGTCGGCCCCTCGCTGGAGGCCAGCGCGCTCGGCCTGGCGCCCGCCGCGCCCAGCGCCGCCTACGACGAGCCGCGAGACATGTCCGTCAGCACGCTGCACCTGTACGACCTGCACCTGTCGCAGGTAACGACCGCGTGTAACATTTGCTGCGTATGTAACACAAGACTGTACTGACTGTACTTATTAATCTAATAGTTATGAAATACAAAGATGTTTTACAGTTTATTCTGTCGCTAATATGTCTTCGGTACAATAAACCAAGGAGATGCATTGCAAGAAACGTGCTGAGAAGAAGCAGCGCGAGAAACTCAGTCACTTACTTGATTTATGTTAAAAGTCAGAATAAAATTAAATGTTGTTGGTTATTATTATGTTAGTCTAGTCCTACAAGGTTCGTGGTGCTTTACAAGTAACCCTATATAAAGAATTCTTCTGACAGGTTATAAAAAGTGTGTCAATAGGCTAGTTTCCTAAAAAAAAACTTTTAGTCCGTCAATTACGTTATTAAAAAATATTGTACACGCATATTTTTATTTATCAATCAAACAAGTAATTACTAACTTATGATGCGTTGAATTCCCGCGTGTCGTCACAAAGTGCTACACTTTTAAGCACGCCTTGACGTCACGAGCCTCTTCTTTTGAACTTTGGCGCACTTTATCTCTTTCAATTTTGATTAGTTTGAAAAGTGCAAAATACGCGTCGAGTATTTTTTGATAACTTAACCGACGGTCTAATTCAAACTTGCTTTTTACCCAGGAAACATCCCTATTGACTGTGGTGTCATGAGTATTTGAGTTGGACTTCTTGGCGGGAATGTGAAGCGTCATGTTAGCGCTTTTAGCGTGATTATGATTATTCGGAATCTCTCAAGTAGCCCATATGAAGTCCCAGTAAAGCACCATAACTTTACTGAGACTCAAATGGTGAGATGGGGTAAAGCCTGGTCCGTGAGCACGTAGAATCCCGTCCAATGACCCCAAGCTGCCCATCCTTGTCGCTCGCACGTAATTATGTTGCTGTCGCGCTCGCACACTCACTGCGGGCGCGCGTCGCACAGTCGCGACAGCAATATAATTACGCGCGAGCGATAAGGATGGGTAGCTTGGGGTCATTGGACGGGATTCTACGTGCTCACGGACCAGGCTTTATCATCTATCATCCTTCATTATATCATTTAATTAACCTAAGTTCCATCCCACTTGGTCACATTTTGTAACTCGTCTCACTTGAAACTTGTAAATGGCACAAATCAATTTAGCCTCGACGTGTATTGCCAACATCAAAAAAGAAGAAAATGGGTATTTGAGTGTGAAATTGTTGTTTCCAGGCCAGCCAGAACGTCTCGGCGTGCTGCACCAACAACTGCAGCGAGCGGCGCCGCGACGACAGCCGCTGGGCCAGCGGCGAGGACACGCCGCTGCTCCACCGCCCCTAACACTGGTCCCAGCTGTCGCCGCACTTCCAGAAGTACCCCGTCTGGGTGTAGGCGGCCGGCGGGCGGGTAACTAGCGCAATGGCCATTTTAAAACGCACTCTAAGAGTAGGCGCACACCGTTGATTTTTCGTCGGCCGATAGTTTAGTCGGGCAGTTGATCAGTATGGGCATGTATGGGAGAGCGCACACTACGCCGATTCGATTTGGCCGATTCTTCATACAAATTAAAATCGGGCACAACTATCGGCCAACTAAAAATCAACGGTGTGCGCCTACTCTAATTCAGCGACATTCAATTCAATTTGTGTTGTTTTTTTTTTTTACTTTTCGACATTCGATACGAGTACAATATGATCGGTGAATTTGTTTTTTTTTATTTACAATATTTTGTGTTTATATTACAAAGACTAAATCTTATTAGATAACTAAAATCTTGAGAGATTTTTTCAGGAACTAAATGCCCGATTTCCTTGAAGTGCTCGATAAAGAGATTAAAAATAAATATGGTTACTATTCGTCAGAATAACTCCATTCTATTGGATTTCCTAGTGAAAACAGAACAGAACCTAACAATATTTTTTTTTTACATTATGAATTAACCGTCAATTTAAATTCGATTATGATTTATATTAATGATTTATTTTTTATTTTTGAAGAAAATAACATTTTATTTTTATTTTTTATATGATTGAGATTTATTGTTTTAACTGTGATGTCTCTGATTTATAAATGGCCATTGTTCTGCTATTTGGAACCATCGTCTCCGCTATACCGGCACAGGCTGCCGGTTGTTTGTGATAGACATTTCATCATCGTGATAACAAAATTAGAACTTAATAAACAAGTGTTTAGATCGTAAGAAGAATTTACACACCAAAAATAAATTTGCCACATCGCTGCATCGTAAGAGCTATTCATGTATACAGTTGACTTTTTAATCCGTATTGGTTGTTATTGCTGTCAGTTATTTTTGTCGTTTGCCGTGCTGCAGTCGATTAAGTGCCAGCATTCGATTAAAGCTATCTTGAACATGAAAAGAAATAGTATACGGTGCCTTAACGTAAAATTGCTTCGATATTTGCTTAGGAACAAGCTGCCACGAGGAATTGGATAGGAGTATTCTACCCGCGACGCGCGCAGGCAAACGGTGGACATTATTAAAAACTTTTAGTACATTATCAGGCCTTATTTTCCTGCCCTCAGGAAATCTATACACACTGAAGTTATGACATCAGTAGTACAAATGCTTAATGACGGACAAGAAAAACTACTTTATAGAAACCATTGAGACAATAATATGTTACTGGAATGAACGTGTCAGCGATCTCGCCGTGATCACGTGGTTGATTTTGTTTGGGGCGTGGTCTATAAATTATTATCTTCAAAATAGATCGCAACTTTACTACATTATACATGTATATATGCACTTCAATCCACTAAAGACACGTTGTTTCCTAAGTACATATATTAACTCAATGTTATTAGTCATATAATATATATTTGAGTCGTAATATTAGACTTAGGTAGTTCATAAAATTGACAGTGGTTGACTTAGGATAGCAAGGCGATTCTTCTAACAATAACTTATTTAATCTAGCGCTGTGAATGCCTCATATACTGAAATTATAGATGACACTTTACATTTTTGCACATCATTTTTATAAGTACCATAACGGACAGCAACAGATATTATTGTATATAGTATACATATTTTTATATTCTTAATTGATATCGTAAATTTAATGTTTAAAACTAACATTAGAAAATGGTATAAATCACCAGTATTGACAACATTTCAATTTGCAGTGTTGTCCAGTATAAGATACTCCAATTTGATTACCTTACCTTAAATTATAAAGCAGTGAAATTTTAGACTGAACAATGTTAGATTTGAGAATAGTTCACCCGATAATGCGCCTTGATGGACAAGTCTTTCTATTATTACATACATTAACGATAAATGCACAGGCATAATTCATATTTTAATACAGAATTCTAACCAAACTACTTAATCGTTCGCGATTTATAGTATCTTTGAAGTCAATAAGTAATAAGAAGAGAAGAATTTTGACAAAATAGTCTTGTAATAACTTTTGTCCATGGACTCTCATCTAAAAACAACCTTTAGCTACGTGCATAGAGTGATATCTACGAAAAATACGAAGCTAGCAGAGAGACAGCAAACAGCTAGCCAGTTGTTTTACTACTTCGATTGTTTTGTTGCAACTTTAAATACTAACGTCACAAATCAATACATTATGTATATTGTATTACATATGACACATTTCAATGACATATCTGGGATATATAATTATGAAATGAAAAAAAAAATACAGTGCGCTTGCATGCTTCTGTAATATAGCACGCGTGTGCATAAAGAGGTAACATACTCCTAAAAATTAATGAATATTTATAAAAATACATCCCGTAATACCTTCATTACTCTGATTCAATGTTTTATATGAGTTCAAAGAAATCGGAGAAATTCTCGAAACTTTGTTACCAGATGCTTGAAATTTTTTGTACACGAGTATATATGATATATTATTATGTATATTATAAATTGGTTAATATTTTATTCATATTTAATAGTACATACATACTTATTTATAATATTAAATTTAAGGGCGTATTTAGGCGAAGAGATTAAATTTTGCTATTTACAATTGAATAATATTATACATGGAAACGATTCTGCTAAAATATCTGAAACGATAATGTTACATGCTCATAAAAGACAAGCTTCTTTTGAATGAGCAAAATATATGGTTGTTTTGCCATTCCATACCTATTAGTCCAGTCAATGAATGCCTTAACGACGGTGTAGAGAGAAATCCGTGGAACACAATTTCTGACCTCGGGACTTTATTTAGCCTAGTTAGGTGGTGAACATAGCAAAAGTCCCCGCCCTTAGCCCTTGAGCCGGCGGAGAGAGGGGGGTTTAAAGGTACCACTTTTCGGTTTTTCGCTTAATCCTCGGAAACTATGCGTCCTAGTGACATGACTACTATGAACCAAAAAAAGCTTATTCAATTTGCTACAGGTGAGACAGTCAAGTTTTTCTATATCTTGTATAGTTTTTGCGGCATCTGCTCTAGAAGGTCTGTAAAATTGGAAATTTTATTGTTGTCTTACATGTTCCTTTCAGGAGAAAATCGACTAAATCAACATTGAGCAAACACTATAGACATGCGGGAGCATGTTAAGCCTAGTTCCATGGAGGGGACTGCACCGTGCGTATATTTAGACGAACCAATTAGAGCCACTTTTGACTCCTCATCATTCAAAAACTACTGTGCATAAACACTTCAAATTTGGCTCATGTATTGAGACTTGCAAGATGTATATCAGCTTCAAATTTCATAAATATACCTCAAACGGTTATTTAGGTATTGACGTTCAAAAATCGATATTTAGAGCACTACTATCTATCTATCACATGTGAAATGTTAAAATTTACTGGTTTTTTATTTGTTCCTTTTATTTACATAACTACCTTTTTGGATGCCAAATTTGAACCTTCGAGGTCATCTGGAAGTGGTTAGAATTTGGTCTATAGGTCAGACTTGTAGATTTTTGGACGTCAATATCTAAAGAACCGTTTGAGGCAGATTTATGAAATTTGAAACTGATGTATATCTTGTAAGTCTCAACACATGAGCCAAATTTGAAGTGTTAATGCACAGTAGTTTTTGAGTGATGAGGACTCAAAAGTGGCTCAAAGTGATTCGTCTAAATATACGCACGGTGTAGTCCCCTCGCTGGAACTAGGCTTAACATGCTCCCGCATGTCTAGAATGATTGCTCAATGTTGATTTAGTCGATTTTCTCCTGATGGGAACATGTAAGACAAAAATAAAATTTCCAATATTACAGACCTTCTAGAGCAGATGCCGCGAAAACTATACAATTTATAGAAAAACTTGTCTATCTCATCTGTAGCAAATTGAATATGCTTTTTTTGGTTCAAAGTAGTCATGTCACTAGGACGCATAGTTTCCGAGGATTAAGCGAAAAACCGAAAAGTGGCACCTTTAAACCCCCCTCTCCCCGTCGGCTCAAGGGCTAAGGGCGGGGACTTTTGCTATGTTCACCTCCTAACTAGTCTAAATAAAGTCCTGAAGTCAGAAATTGTGTTCTACAGTTTTCCATCTATAATGCTTTATTGACTGGACTATATATACATCAATGACCGGACACAATATTTAAGGTATAATACCAACTGTTGACTTAAAACCATATTGATAGAGTGGACAAATAGATCGCGATAGAGTTGAATGGAGCTGCAATGTATCTTGTGACTTAACAATAAAATAATACACATTAACATTATGTCAACCTATTATTGCTCTGCTTTTCTTCATGGATCAGACACTTTTTGCGTACAAATAACTATGCTATCAATCATTAACCTAAAATGTTGAAGGATTTTATTACATCGATAATATGTAGTTCGAGAGATGTTTGTCAAGTATTTCATAGCTGAGTAGCTGCATTCAACTCACGTGCGATCTGTAGAACAAAACTGTTTTATCAACATATAATTTTATCCGCAAGTTAAATGTGACAGCACAAAATGGCAAGTACAAATGAATGTCAACAAAACGTGTTAACCGCACTATTCACATTTATCATCATCTTATACTGATGATGTAGTTATCAAATTTGATAATGAGTAGGTATTGAGCAAAAGTATGGGATCACTCTCTTGTTTCGATCTTAAGAATAAAAAAATGATTATGTAAGAATCTAATATCTACGGTATTAATTTAAAGTTTATGATACTCGTATTGGTACCATATTTTATTAATATTCATTAGTCATAGTTCTTAAAGTCGATCGGAACGTTTCACATAGTGTAGTTCACAAAAGCACTGATTAAATTCCGCAACAAACCATGAATAAAAAGCGTTGAAACAGTCCCTGTGTATACCAATACCGACCAACTTCCAATCCTATTGATACTATAGCTTTAGTTTTCCACAGCAAACATAATAGTACAAATAGCCAATATTGTGTGCAGTCCCATACCAAGTGGGCATGATTTTTTTGGCTGAAAGGTGATTGAGTTTCTTCCACAACTTCTCAGCATTAGCATATGTTGTCGGGAAGTGGTGGTAGGCCTAAGTACAGCATAATAAAAAAACTTTGACTTTGGATGGAATAGTTACCCTATTTGATTTAGGGCCGATTCATTAAATCAATTCAATATTTTTTATCTAAAGAATACAATATATTTTTATACAAAAGACAACTAGTTAGTGAAAGATGATTTTTTAGGTAAAAATTACTGGCGAGTCGGTTCTTTGTCGTATGTAAGACAAGTTGATTTATTGAAAAAAAAAAATACTTTTGTCTTACCTGGAGTTGCATTATTACATTCTGAACACTGTTTGTCTTCTACAATATTAGTGTTATAGCTCACGAGTGAGTACTATCATCATCGGTTGCCCAACATCTTGACGCGTGCACTTGATATTATTCTATAAACCACATAAAAAGTCTAACAAAAGCCGGACAAGCCGGACAGAACCGTAAATAACCAAACATGTCCGGCTAATCCGGACACCTGGCAACCCTAGCCCGAAGCACATAAAATATATATACAGTAGCATCTTAAACAGTTGAAATATACACTTTGCAACGAACAGTTTGATATGCTGACCTAAACTATCCAACAGTCATCAGCCTCCCTAGTATGGCACTGCACGAAACATGACTGATTTTATCTGGTAGTTTTATATCAATAATAATAGGATTATTCAAAACTAGAAAGATAATAATTGAACATGTAGAGAATTAAACGTATGGGAGAGGCGTTGGTTTGTATTGGCATTCATACATTCAGTTTATACATTCATTTCGCTATCGCACAACGCGTCTGTGTGCTCTATATTATATTTCGAACATTATAGAGCGTATATTATTGTGTTTTAACAGTCTTTGTACTATTATTATCAATTGTAAATTGGAAAGGTCTATTTATAAAAGGGTATCCGTATAGGCATGTTAAATTCGACTTTTTTATCACAAGAAAGTGCACCGTATTCATGCTGGGAACACTTCCTTGAAACACTTCTTTGTGGTGGTTAATATAATTGGAAGTATGGAAACTTGACAGTACATTTTCATTCATAATTAAAAACCATGTGTGTACCTTATTTTGTAAGTGGTGCAAAATAATTTACCAGTTTCAAGTTTTATACATGCTACTTGCTAGTAACTTCACATAACGCGCAATATTTCGATTAGATCTCTACATAGTATCAATCATATTTTGTACCTAAAATTAAGATTTTATGAACCGCCTAAATTAGTCAGCTAGTTAAATCTTTATTAAACTTCTCTAGTTACACTACTTTGACCGATTAATCGTATATAAACTGTCAAAACCCCTTTAACAAATCGTATAAAATTAAAAGTTTATCAGTAAGGGTTAGTATTTTACACTTTTTGACTTTACAGACGATCCATAACATAAGCAGATTGATAACAAACATTCCCGATATACCTACCACAATATTAGTATTTTTATACACCTAATACACAGTCATTAGTGCTAAAGCACTTCTCAAGTGTGCGTGGTTGACCAAATCTAAACCTAAGAAATAATGAAAAATTCTGAAAGGACTGCTGGAGAACTGATTTTGGTAAAGATGCAAAGAGAAATAAGAGCAAGATCATTTAATTAGCCAAGAAATATTCCATGGCTAGTTAAATGATTATTTAACACGTTTGGTTTATTATACAGTAAAATTGTACCTTCTAAAAACGAATTCAGCGTAATAATAATAATAAATAATAATAATAATAAATCTTTGGACAATTTCACACAGCGCCAGCTAGCCCCAAAGTAAGCAACTTAATGCTTGTGTTATGGGTGCTAGCTTAACGGATATACTACTTATACAGGGTGTTAGGTAAATGGGTATATGAGCCGACACTAGCCCATGTTAACATGGGCATATAAATGGTATGGTGAAGTCAGAAATTTGATATCATCATTTATTTTTTTTTAATTTTCATACAAAATATTTTTTATAAAATCCGATTTGTATGTAAATTTAAATAATTAAAATGAAGATATCAATTTTCTGACTTCACCATACCATTTATATGCCCATGTTAACATGGGCTAGTGTCGGTTCATATACCCATTTACCTAACACCCTGTATACTTTTTTTTTTAAATACATAAATATTATACATAGTCACACCCAGACCCGTCACAGAAATTAAAATTCATCATTTCAATTTCTGCCCGGCCGGGAATCGAACCCGGGACCTCTCGGCATAGTAGTCCGTTCTGAACCACTACACCAAACGGCCGACTAATGAATGATATAATAGAGCAAGTTAAAGTGTAGTGTGATTTTTAAAAAACTCATATCAGACTATGTAATAGATAATTTTGGATTTTGACAGCTACACACACCGGGAAAACCACTTTGCATAATAAATAAAATTACGTGTTTACAAGTCACTATATTTTATGCATATTTAGATTTAAATAGTGTAATAGTGAATAATATTTTTGTACTGACTACTTTTTTTACCGGGGTTTCCCCCAATTCAACAATATGCCATATAAATGTTCACTCAATTCTGCCTGCAACTATTACAAGCTTTCAGATTGAATCATAGTAATTTACCTAAATAGTAATATGATTATATTCTACGGCTTGAATTGAGATTCCACTGTAAATGTATAGGTAGATCTAGCACTTAAAAGCTAAAATAATGCAAATGCATACAAGGTGGGATACTGCAATCACAGATTTTGAAAAGTACAAGAGTTGTTACATAATGAATATTGATACCAATACTGCCAATTGGTTATATTTCTAAAAGTTTTGATGAGTACCAATGAGGGCTACCGTATTTGCGCTCATCAGTTAGCGCCTCTAGCGAGTGACAGTCTCTTATAGCGCCAACCTGGTGAGTATTTATCTTACCAGTTGGCGCTACTGACGAGTGACAGTCTCTTATAGCGCCAACCTGTTGAGTATTTATCTTACCAGTTGGCGCTACTGACGAGTGACAGTCTCTTATAGCGCCAACCTGGTGAGTATCTTACCAGTTGGCGCTACTGACGGGTGACAGTCTCTTAAAGCGCCAACCTGGTGAGTATTTATCTTACCAGTTGGCGCTACTGACGAGTGACAGTCTCTTATAGCGCCAACCTGGTGAGTATCTTACCAGTTGGCGCTACTGACGGGTGACAGTCTCTTAAAGCGCCAACCTGGTGAGTATTTATCTTACCAGTTGGCGCTACTGACGGGTGACAGTCTCTTATAGACGCCACTGACGAGTGACAGTCTCTTATAGCGCCAACCTAGTGACAGAATTTTACTCTCTAGTGGTACAATCTGGCAAGATCAATTTATTATGGTTCCCACTAAAAACTCGAAGTTACACGTTTACTCAAAATAGTGGCCTTTTTACGCGGTGTAGATTTATATTAACTTGCTTCGATAATTCTCGTAAGCTTTAAAATAACACAAGTGATATACATTGTAAAACCATATTAAACAATAAAAAAAAATGTATAAAAAGTGACTTGTAAACGTTAATTAATGCTTCCATCTTCGTGTTCTCATTATAATGTAGTTATAGATAAATAGATTCATATTTAACTATAGTTATTCAAAGTACCATATATATATACACATATAATACATATACATGCTTATATTTATATAAACCGTGTTATATTTATATCATTATATTAATATAGAAAACTAGAGCAGTTACAGGATTCACTTTAAATATTAATTTTTATATTGTAACCCAAAGTTTGCATGTACGAGTTTCGAGTATTCGTAACTGTGTACCGCGTCTTTAAGCTAGCGCTAGTAACAAAAATACAAATAAAATATTGTTAATCCAAACAAAAAAAAGTACTTAATATTACGATAGGCCTTAATATTTACTATATACTAGATGTACAAAAACACAAGAAAAATTATTAAAAATGTAACGTACACACTTGATTACTGTTATAACCTCAAGCCAAAATATTATATTCATATATTGGACTATTTATTGATAGAAACAATAGTTTTATAATTGTTCGGATAGCACAATATGTGATAATTCATAAACTTATAGGGTAAACGTTGCTGTATTTAAGTACGCTAATAGAAATTGTAGGACGTCTTATGCTATGGGCTCAGGATGCGACGTCAACTAGTTCAATATGCAATTCAACCAACTGCCTGAATTTCATTTGGATATTTTAATCAAATCACTCAACATTTTTTATTTTCGTACCATTGGTATGAGTAGTGATAATAAGTCAAGCTTCCCGTACCTATTCACACAAAGAAAGCTGATAGAATCCGCTATCAAGCTTGTCTGATGAATGAATTAAAATGTTTTCATCTTTTTTTTGAGTGTAGATGCGAGTGATAAGACAACCCGCAGACAACTGATTTCTAGTCGGCCGATAATGTTGGGTCGGCTTCGAATTTGTATGAGGAATCAGCCAATACTGTATACGGTGTAATGTGCACACTTCCATACATATTCATACTGGTTAACAGCCCGACCCCACTATCGGCCGACTAAAAGCCTGTAGTCTGCAAGGTGTCTAAATGTAATTTAGCCCGTTGGTTGAATGACGTAATTAACCATTTGGCTGCGTCATGGGCTATACAGGGTGGAAACGATAAGTGATCTCATTCGATTATTTCTAAACTATACAAGATATCGAAAAACTGATTACTAATCCTGAAAGTACTTCACAAGCTCTATCCAACGGTACCAATATTAGGTTACAGAATTAACTGGATCTATCCGAAAATGTAATGTTTTCAGCCTCCATACTAAATGTATGCCAGCCAAACAATAATAGAAGTATTAATTTTTTTTATTAAATAATAAACACTTAAAATGAACTCGTAGATTGCATTCTTATTTAAAATTATTCTTGGAAAACATTTTGGTTTTAGGCTTTACTTGCTATAATATTAACAAGACATAAGTGCCATGACTGTGGCTGTACTAAATGTATGGGAGCTGGAAACATTGAATTTTAGAATAGATCCAGTTTATTTTGTAACCTATTATTGGTACTGTTAAATAGAGCTCGTGAAGCACTTTCAGGATCAGTAACCAGTTTTTGAATATCTTGTACAGTTTTTAATATTTTATGGTTTTACTAAATGTATGAAAGCTGGAAACATTGATATTTTGGATAGATCCAGTTTATTCTGTAACCTATTATTGGTACCGCTTGAAAGAGCTTATGAAGCACTTTCAGAATCAGTAATCAGTTTTTCGATATCTTGTATAGTTTAGAAATAATCGAGTGAGATCACTTAACGTTTCCACCCTGTATACATTGTAAGTCTTATTCGTCGGTATTTAAAATTATAGTATACATAGTTCCCAACTACGTACCTCATACAATTTAGGGAACAATATATTACATGATATTGCGCTAATTTTGCTAATACGTTTTAAATTAAATATTACGATAATGTCTTTGCCCATCTGCCTTTTTTCGCAAAATACGTACAAAACAAGATCTCGTTATAACTAAATGTTTCTCGCATTAAAACGATAATTGTTAATAGATTTTTAATAATTGTCGTGTTACTTATTAGTAACAAGCTAAAAAAGGTAAATTTACTAATTACATTGTTGCAAAAATGAAAAAAAAAATCAAATCTTGTGTAACTGAACCATTTATAGCAATAATCTAATGTATTATTCAGTGCAGTTCATGTTACTTGTTGGCTCACCAGTATATTAGACATCGAACAATTTCAAGGGGTAAAATGTATCAATATGGACAAAACATACTTTATCCAACATGTTTTGTTATTTAAACAGGAGATGTTTTTCAATTACCTCGCATTGTACATCCATAAGAAGATACAATTACTCTTAAGAATTTGGCCGGTGTTTACAATTATGGTGTAATATTATTAATGTTATTAATAATTGTTAAAGACAATTCACTGACATATTAACAATTTCATGTGATCTTGCAAATCCCAGAAGGTTAAAGATGTTAATATCAAAATGTTCGTTCATTCTGTTATTGAATATTGTGCTTTTTATACAATAGAATTATATAACTCAGTTAGCAGCACACTATTGCTCATTGCACCATTTATAATCGTTGATATTTTTACTACCGAAATAGATTCTAGTTGACATTATATACATACAATATACATAGCTAAATTTGTATCATAAACTTGTAATGTGTTCACTTATTAAATTATCGTGCCATCTATATTGGCATAACATAACTTTGTAATGTGTAGATCTATTATCATTTTATTTATAAATGTTGTGACATTATTCTTTATTTCTTGATTATTCGTGGCAAGTGTGTGGATAATTAATTCTATTGGATGCTAAGTAGAGGCAGAAATAGTCAACCATCTGGTTCTTCCAATTTAACTCTAACCCCGTATTCATAAAAAATACAAAGAATGTTAACTAAAGTAGGCTTTATGGGGGTAAACACGGTGGTTGTTTTCAGATTGCATAGTCTTTTTATAGGCTGCTTGGGATCCAGAAATTCACAACTAACATGAGAAGTTATTATATTCATATGTTAGTTTTTGCGGGGTAATCAATCATTGTATTCGTTATCACACATTTGCCGCAGTTGTTTGATAGCGAGCAAGCGGCGTCGCTGCGAGCGTGGTCGTGCCTCAACCTCCGACCACCGTCTTGCACTAACACTTGCGATTCGGGTTTTAATTTGTTATTTTTTTAACCAAATTTGTAAATATTTAGTTCAATTTATCTATAAGTACTTGAATAAGTGTATTGTGATATCATTATATTTTGTCAGCACGTGTTGTATTAAGTTTAGTTAGTAATTTCTTAATCGAAGTCAAAATCGGACATTTGAAATTTTATCATTTTGATGTGTGAATGACGATTTATGAATATTATCTACCATTGCTATATTCATGATGCGCATTGTAAATAAAATTCGAAAATTTCGATACGTGTTTTATTGCAAATACCTATCCTTAGCTGAATATTAGGCATTAATGATGTTAACCTACTGGTTTACTATCTACATCGTATTGTAATTTATGTTTAATTTAAATATTTATTTCGTCAGATATTAATAGTAGCTCATTATTATCTGACGAAAGATTTTTTATGAAGTCGTATAATAAATGTACCTATTTTAAATGATTGAAAAAAGCGATTTCTGTTTAGTTGCCGAAAACTCAGCAGTTTGGGAATTTGGTACTCAGTTAAGTAACCAATTTAGGTGGTGGTAAGTAGGGGTCAGACTATCATGCCCAAGATTGCAGGCTTGTTTCGGTATTCGTGTGCATGATCATTTTTGTCTTCTATGCATGCGAGTTGGTTGTTTCTCACCCATGGAACTAGAAGGCGTTGTATAAAATGTCCAAGGATTAGTATTTATTATCTTTCTCCTATCTTTCTCCATATTGTTGATTGCGTTTAAGATACGATTTGCCTAACCACTACGAATAGGTCACGCGCCGGCCTAGCGGGCCGCATCACGTCATGTCGCTGGTCCCACATTAACATAATCCAGCCTCAAATATTCCATACCTACATATCGAAAGAAGACGAGAACTAGTTAGACCTGATATATGAGACACGTCCTTGACTTTTGATGCATTCGAGTGGCACGCCGGGTCAGATGAAATTACTGTTTCTAAGTAGGTAATACGGGCAGCACATCAACTTTGACACTGGCATCTTGTGTGTTTGTAACAGGTGCTGTTTTCCAACGAAAATTGTAATTCTGATTTGCTCGACTGTATTATGGCCGAGATGTGAACGTGTGAACTGGACGGTAGGTATCCGGGTGTAAAATAAATAGGCGATGGGTATATTTTGTACGTCTATATTTAGGAGGCTTCGAGCCAAAACTGCGAGATTGAATTTGCAATCATGTGTGCAACAAAGTAAACTTTAAAAATGTCTTGACTTTCGATACATGTTGGCATTCTACGACAATTTATAGCGCATCTGATTATGTTCCAATAGTGATAGGTAATTTATTGCACAGCTGCAGCATTTTAAGGTGAATACTATCGTCCGTATTCACAAACGATGCTTACTTAAGTGAAGCAGCAAAATGAACGCACAGCGTTGAATAGAGCTCTGTGATTGGTTCATGTGTGGCTGCGTCCACGCGCACTGTGGGACCTCATAGTAATGTTTGTGAATACGGGCATAAATGCATTGTACTCGTATATCGTTGTAATAGCCGTGTTACTTTGGATCAAAAATGTATTTATTTATTGAAAAAGATACACCATCAACATACATGGTTAAGGTTGTTTGTTACCTGGAAATAGGATCTAAAGGAATCCAACTCCCTAACCACTAGACCACGAGTGTGTACTGCAGTCGATAGGTACACAAAAATCAAGACAGTATGGTATTAAAAACACAGAGTACTTAATTTACGAATGCATCTATGTGTACACACATTGAAAACGGTACACCGTTTTAACAATTTTCATTCTATACTTATGATACTACGAGTACGATTCGGCTCGTCTAAAAGTCATGCAATAAACACATTCTAGATAATAATTTGACTACTAGCAGTACCTAATTATTATCAATTTAGAAGAAGCGTATTTTGAATAGACTAGAAAAAAGTTGCATTTGTAAATTCTAGGAGCATCTTCAATAAGAAAAACCGGTTCCAACGGATTTCCATTGATTTTACTTTCCATTTCGTTCTGCGACGATTGCGTACGCCGCTTTGTTTTCATTAGTTTTAATTTAAGAATACTTTATAGATACTCTAGAAAGCCAAAAAAAAATTATATACGAATACCTACTCCTACATATCCCAAAAGTCTTTATCAAGATTCGTTTATATTTCAACTGAATTCCGTCCATTGCTGGACAAAGCCTGCGCTGCCTGCATCCAGGTTTAATTAAATTATTGATTAATCATTGAACTGTGTGTGTTATGTTACGATGTAGCTGAACAAATATCAGCTTCATAATTCATCATAAAAAGTAAGTAAGACGAAACGAGACCAACCGTGCCCAAACGAAGAATACTGTAGGTAGGTAGATCATTACTTGTGTTTCATGAAATGACTTGGAGGCAGTAAGTATCGCTTCTTGGCTTACCTATTTTCTTATGAAAACCCTTTGCAAGTCCAAAACTTCTACTATTTGATAGTATTTAGTACTTTTAGTGGGAAAGAGAGTGGGCAAAAAGTTTTTTTCTATTCTAGTGCTTAAAGATAAGAAACGTTTCATTTCGAGCTCATATAAGTACCTATTTTGTTAATAATACGAGTATATCTACAGGGTGGAAACGATAAGTGATCTCATTCGATTATTTCTAAACTAGCTATACAAGACATCGAAAAACTGGTTACTAATCCTGAAAGAGCTTCACAAGCTCTATCCAACGGTACCAATATTAGGTTACAGAATTAACTGGATCTATCCGAAAATTTAATGTTTTCAGCCTCCATACTAAATGTATGCCCGCCAAACAAAATTAGAAGTCTTTTTTTTATTAGGTAAATATTAAACACTTAAAATGAACTCGTAAATTGCATTCTAGGCCAGTAGAATTAAACACAAAAATTGATTAAATCGGAAATAATTCCTACAAAAGATTTTTTTGCTTTAATGGCTTCATTGGTTGCCCATTAAGACTCTCCTAAGTTTTCGACTTCGACGGAGTTGTGCTTAAGTGGTGGGGGCCCCCGAAAGCGGCGTTTTTTCGGTTTTCCGGTTATACCGCGTAAAGGACTTACCCTATCGAAAAGTGGTCTTCATGACGGTTAAAGGGCACTTAATCTTGCATTGAATAAGACCAAATTCATATGTTTTGGACAAACCGTTCTCGCGCTAAAGTTCGGCAAAGTGAAAAATATACGTATAATTAATGACCCTCTCCACGTCCAATGGCTTGTTACCCACATGCTTCCAAGCCTTGTAAAGGGTCGCCTTAACCAGTGTAACCCTAACAAGGCTCACGAGTTTGATTCGCTTATCCTTGTTCGTCCCAGCCGTTCCTTAACTGCGGTTGCTGCACCTCTTCCTGACACTCTCCTGAACGACTCTGTGTTACCTAATGTGGCTGCCTCTCTTCCTTGTACCCTCCTATACGATTGCATTGCTTAGCTATATGCCTGGTCCAAGGTTCGACGCCACAAAATCAACTTTGTACGCGTGAAAATAGTTTAAATACTATTTTCCGTGCTTGCAACATTTTTCTTTACTGCTTCGCCTCTATTAGTCGTAGAGTGATTGTATATATCCTATAGCCTTCCTCAATGTATGAGCTATTCAACACAAAAATAATGATTTCAATCTAACTAGTAATTCTTAAGATTAGCGCGTTCAAACAAACAAACAAAAAACTCTTCAGCGTTTTAATATGAACTTGTTGTTGTTGATTTTTGGCGTCGAACCTTAGACCAGGCATACGGCTAGGCAACGTAGTCATGCAGGAGGATACAAGGAAGAGGGGCAGCCACAGTAGGTAACACAGAGTCGTTCAGGTGAGTGCCAGGAAGAGGTGCAGCAACCGCAGTTAAGGAACGGCTGGGACGAACAAGGATAGGCGCATCAAGCTCGTAAGCCTTGATAGGATTACACTGGTTGAGGTGGCCCTTTTCAAGACTTGGAAGCCTGTGGGTAACAAACCATTGGACGTGGAGAGGGTCATTAATTATACGTATATTTTCTACTTTGCCGAACTTTAGCGCGAGAACGGTTTGTCCAAAACATATGAATTTGGTCTTATTCAATGCAGGATTAAGTGCCCTTCAACCGTCATGAAGACCACTTTTTGATAGGGTAAGTCCTTTACGCGGTATAACCGATAATCCGAAAAAATGCCTCTTTCGAGGGCCCCCACCACTTAAGCACAACTGTCGAAGTCGAAAACTTAGGAGAGTCTTAATGGGCAACCAATGAAGCCATTAAAACAATAAAATCTTTTGTAGGAATTATTTCCGATTTAAAAGCTAATTCTACTGGACTATTCTTATTTAAAATTATTCTTTGAAAACATTGGTTTTAGGCTTTACTTGCTATAATACTCGTATTAACAAGACATGAGTGCCATGACTGTGGCTGTACTAAATGTATGGAAGCTGGAAACATTGAATTTTCGAATGGATCCAGTTTATTTTGTAACCTACTATTGGTACCGTTGGATAGAGCTCGTGAAGCACTTTAAGGATCAGTAACCAGTTTTTGAATATCTTGTATAGTTTTTAATAAATGTATGGAAGCTGGAAACATTGAATTTTCGGATAGATCCAGTTTATTCTGTAACCTATTATTGGTACCGTTTGAAAGAGCTAGTAAAGCACTTTCAGAATCAGTATTCAGTTTTTCGATATCTTGTATAGTTTCGAAATAATCGAGTGAGATCACTTAACGTTTCCATCCTGTATACAGTGTGAGTCACGTTAAAGTGTACATATGAAAATAGATGAAACTAGACCTATTTTTATCGACAAAAAAGAGGTCAAAAAAATTTTGAGATATTTTTAAAAAAAATTATATAATTTTTTTTCTTCTAATTACTTATTGTAAAGAAAACGTAATAACTTTTAAACTAAGCGGTATATACTGATAAAATAAAAACAGTAATAATGCTAAATAACAGGCGATACTAAAAAAATACATATAATACACAAAAAATGCCAACAAATAATAAAGAATAATACTTTTTGAAAAAAATCTGCTTTTAAATTCGTGTTTTTTTGGTTATTAGATAAATTTCTCCAAAAAATGCCCCAACCGGTGGTTTTTATTACTTTGTATTATTCTCTATCGTATTACCTTTGTAAAACCAAAAATCGCATGTCTCTATCCCTATCACAACATTTGCTATGATCGTTTGAACAAAGGCCTGCCACAACATTATTCTCCGCTACAGGTAGAGACAATTTTAATTTTCACTAAAATGCTTATTTTACTTCGAAATCTTTTGTTTTTATTTGTAATCTAAAATCAAAAATCAAAAATATTTATTCAGTTTAGACCACAAGTGGCACTTATGAACGTCAATAGAAAATAATAAAAAAAGAAAAGGTAGCCCTTATGGGGCACTTTACATGTCTCCTTATCTTTTGGGCCCTACCAGCGCTTCGAGACAAACATATGGCAAGTGCTGAGAAGAAACGCCGGAACAAACTCAGTCACCACTTATTGCCAGGAATTACCTAACGGTAAGAATAGTCAAATTTAAGTACATCAAATATGTGCAGACTGAACTGACCACGCATCCTTGTCATCAATATAGTCTCGAACCTTGTAGTACCCTTTGGACATAAGGGTATTTTTTATATGTATCTTAAATTTGTTTATTGGCAATTCGACAAGGTTGTGTGGTATTTTGTTAAATATGGTAATACATTTCCCCAAGAATGAATTACCTATCTTATGCAACCTAAATGATGGAACAGCAAGTTTATTCTTATGTCTCGTGTTAAATGAGTGGACGTCACTTTTCTTAGTAAATAAATGTATATGTTTACGGACATACATAATGTTATGAAATATGTATTGCGAAGCCACAGTCAATATATTGATTTCTTTAAAAACTTCTCTAAGCGAGTCACGTGGTTTAAGACCGTATATTGCCCGAACAGCTCTTTTCTGTAAAATGAAAATTGATTCTATGTCTGCTGCTGAGCCCCACAGTAAAAGACCATAAGACATAATACTATGAAAATAACTAAAATATACAAGCCTTGCTGTTTCAACATCAGTCAAGTTTCTGATCTTTCTCACCGCAAAGGCAGCTGAACTAAGTCTTCCCGCCAAGGCAGCAATATGGGGGCCCCATTGTAATTTACAGTCTAGGGTAATACCTAGAAAGACAGTAGAGTTTATCAGTTCAATGCGTTCATTATTTACTGTAATATTAGTATTAACTTGTTTGACATTAGGCATAGTGAATTTTAAACATTTAGTTTTTTTTGCGTTTAATAGCATATTATTAGTTGTAAACCAGTCTAATACTTTGGAAAGAGCATTATTCACGTCGTCAAATATTTCCTGACGCCTGTCAGCATGGACCTATAAAAAAAGTCGGACGGATTCTCATCAACAAAATACTGTGACATTAGGATACACCAGCTTGCCTGTACGTACAGGCCGGCACGCACACATTCACACCCTGATACACCACTTCGAGTGCAAACTTCACACAGTTGACACATTTAGGCGGCGAAAAACAACACGAATACGACATGTCTTGTGTGATGAAATTGTGTAAAAGCCGTTCTGTTCGAACAAACAAAAATTAAGGAATCACATTTCACAGGCAAAATAATAATCCAATCACTTATTTCCCGACATTAAAATATTGAAATTAATTGAAATCAAACGTCATTCACTCGAAAAAATAATACGTCAAAGACCAGTGTTCTCAGTTATTTACGTGGGAAAATTACTCGAAATATGGGAAATTAATAATAATTTTAGGACTTTTCAGTTATTTATTACGCATATGGAAATAAAATAATTTATCATAATAATTGTGTTTTAATGGGATATATTTTCATAGGCAAATTTGATCCTTCCCAAAAATGTGGAACTGCGAAATTCAAATTTTCTTACATTGATGGCAAGTCAGTGTCAGGTTGTATGTTAAAAAAAATCTCATCATCATCATCATCATCATTTCAGCCATAGGACGTCCACTGCTGAACATAGGCCTCCCCCAATGCTTTCCATGTTGATCGATTGGTAGCGGCCTGCGTCCAGCGCTTCCCTGCTACCTTTACGATGTCGTCGGTCCACCTTGTAGGTGGACGTCCCACGCTGCGTTTTCCGGTACGCGGCCTCCATTCCAGAACCTTTCTGCCCCATCGGCCGTCAGTTCTGCGTACTATGTGCCCTGCCCATTGCCACTTCAGTTTGCTAAAAAAAAATCTACCAGAGATAATAATAATATATTGATGATGCATAAGATTATGATTATAATGTACACAAGATTCGTAATTTGTAACTGAGTGAATCATTTTTGATCAACATTATGTATGTACGTACATACCCTGACACACTGACTTGCAAACAATTTAAGAAAATTTGAACATTTAAAATTTCGCGCCTACCTCAACGCATTCACCTTTCATCCTTTTAAAATGGCACGGAATAATTCTGTCTACATTTATGTTTTTCTTAAAATAAATGGGTAAAATGTTTTGGCTAACATGGCATCCCTAAATTCACTCACACAATAGATAAACGCCAAAATTTTGCGTCACAGTTTTGTTCTAGCGCGAGTTCCGTCCGCCTTTTTTTATAGGTCCATGCCTGTCAGTTTAAAAAATTAAAGAAGTGTCATCAGCAAATAATACTATCTCACAAAGGTCCTTTGAATAAAAAGGTAGATCATTTATATAAATCAGAAAGAGCAATGGTCCCAGTATAGAGCCTTGGGGCACTCCCATTTTTAGGGGGGCGCCCGAAGAGTTAGTTCCGTGAATATTTACTTTTTGTAATCTGTCTGAGAGGTAAGAGTGTAATAGGCTTAAGGCCTTGCCTGATACGCCATAATGTTCTAGCTTAAATAACAGAGTTTGATGATCAACACAGTCAAACGCCTTCGATAAGTCACAAAATACACCAATAGCATCTTTTTTCTCCTGCCAAGCATCGAAAATGTGTTTGATAAGAGCAACCCCTGCATCGGTAGTACTTTTCCCTTTTGTGAACCCATATTGTTTTTCATGAAACAGTTTATTTAAGTTAAAATGAGACAGTAGTTGATTGAAAATAATTTTTTCAAATATTTTACTGAGCGCAGGTAGTATCGATATAGGTCTAAAGTTGGATGGGTCACTTTTGTCTCCTGCTTTAAATAATGGTATGATTTTACTATGTTTCATCAGGGTAGGGAACTGACCTTCGTTAATACATTCATTAAAGAAATGAGCTAAATGGGGAGCTATAAGAGGAATGATGGGTTTTATTATGTCTGTTGATATGCCCCATATATCCTCTGTCTTTTTTATATTTAGTTCTTTGAAAGTTTTTATAATAACTATGGGGTCTATTTGTCTAAATTTTAATGGGCTATTGCAAACATCAATACAACCTTCGAGAAGAGACATTGCCTGATATGAACATGAATTAAGATTGCTTGTTGTTATGATTGGTACATTTGAGAAGTAACCTTCGAATGCGTTTGCTACCTTATCATTGCATTTAATATACTTATTATCAATTTTAATGCGAATGTGTCATCCTGAGATATAATTCTACAAGTTTCTTTATTAATACAATTCCAAGTAGCTTGTCTATGTCATCTAACTTGTCTTTATCAAAATTACAAATCTAGAGTCATTTTCAGTTTCGTTGTTAACGAAGCGTTGAATGGCGCGCCCGGAGAGGCTTAGTTCAAACGATCATTGCAAACGTTGTGATAGGGATAGAGACATACGATTTTTGGTTTTACGAAGGTACCTAATACGATAGAGAATAATACAAAGTAATAAAAACCACCGGTTATAGGGGCATTTTTTGGAGAAATTTATCAAATAACCAAAAAAACACGAATTTAAAAGCAGATTTTTTTCAAAGAGTATCCTTTTTTATTGTTTGTTGGCCTTTTTTGTGTATTTTATGTATTTTTTTTAGTATTGCCTGTTATTAAGCATTATTCCTGTTTTTATTTTATCAGGATATACCGCTTAGTTCAAAAGTTATTACGTTTTCTTCACAAAAAGTAATTTGTAGAAAAAAAATTCTATAAAAAATTTAAAAAAAATCTCAAAAAATTTTTGACCTCTTTTTTGTCGATAAAAATAGGTCTAGTTTCATCTATTTTCATATGTACACTTTAACGTGACTCACACTGTATTACCAAACGCTTTCTTGATAATAAGTTTGATATCGAATAGAATACGAGTTTAAAATAGTAGAGTAAAGGCAAGTCCCTAATTTAACTGATGTAAGTTAGGTACACTTTTTACCCATAAAAATACTTTTTAGTCTTTTCAAAAAAGTGTCATCGTTCTCATTAGCTAGCGTACCTATATCTATAAATGCGAAAGGAACCGTGTCTATCTCGCTTTTACATCTAAACCACTGAACCGATTTTGATGAAATTTGGCATAGAGATAGTGTGAGTCCTGGGAAAGGTCATAGGATAGTTGTTATCCCGGTTTTTCAAACAGAGACGCGTGCGATATAGTTTTTCTGTGACCGACAAAATTCCACGCGGGCGAAGTGCGGGCGGAAGTTAAAATAACTTCCTCTACAAGCATTGGTAGGTTTTACAACTAAGTAAAGCAGCTTTATAAAGCACAGATCCGACCTTGCATGGAATACTGCTGCCACCTCTGGGACGGCTCTGCCAAGAAACATCTGGCTGCTTTGGATTCGGTGGAAAGGCGTGCCAGAAGACTTATCGACAGCCCTACCCTTGTTGAAGCGGCGCTCCAGGAACTTGACCATCGCCGTAAGGTAGCATCCCTATCGGTTTTCTACAGGCTACACTTCGGAGAATGTGCGAAAGAATTACATGAATTAATTCCACCAGCCCCCTTCCATCATCGGGGAACCAGACGCAGGTTAGCGTACCATCCCTATATTGTTGACATTCCACCAGCTCGCACTAAGCGTTTCGATGACTCTTTTATAATGCGAACAGCTAGGGACTGGAATTCGTTGCCTGCTGCTGTCTTTCCCGAAAACTATAATCCGGGCCTTTTCAAGGCGAGAGTGAATAAGCACTTACAGGGCAGATATGTACCATCCTAGACCGCATCCCACTTAACATCAGGTGCGATTGTGGTCAAATACCAGCCTTGTTATGCATAAAAAAAAAAAAAAAAAAAAAAAAAAAGTAAGAAAAAATAGATTTAAGTATCAACCTTGTTAAAGTGTACCTACTCGACTCACTTTTCCGATTTCAATTTTGGTGGTCACCAGAAATTACATTGGACATTGTCAGAAACCGCCTAAAAACCGCCCAAAAACATTAACCCATCATAATTATTTTCTATTTTTTTTAATACATTAAGCACCCTTTCATTCTAATGGACACTTAAGCATTGAAAAATTAAATAAATAAGTCTTTTAACGTTTATTCTATAATACTATTACAACTTCCGGACGTTTTGGTGCGTGGCATGGTCTAAAACCTATCAAGTTCCATAATTTTTGCCGATAAAATCTGTGCGAGGCATTACCGTAGGTACTTTATTGCTGGGAGTCCATGTATAGTGATGTTCCTGCGGCCGTCATAGACAATAAAATATCGATTTTGAAAATAAAATAAATCGATTAAACTGCTTTGAAGACTAGATTTGCGTTAAAAGCTAAAAAGATATTGACACTATTACAAGAAGCTATCTAAAGTGTCCAACTGGTCGAAGGTCGTAAATAAAATAAAAATAATTAGGACCATAAACTGATATTCATGGTATCATAACTGTAAAAGTGTCAGAATCCGATGTTGAATCCAATGCCAGTTGAAGTGTGAGAAACATATATCAACCTAGTATAGTTGCCAGTCTCTCATAATCTATGCCAATGAGGGTTTTCGCGATTGAAAAATCCGCCAGATGGCAATACGTAGACGTGAGGTCCAAATGCTGCATGATTGGTTATTTTTGACATGACATTGACAGATATCCACCAATCATGCAGCATTTGGACCTCGCGTCTACGTATTGCCATCTCGCGGATTTTTCAATCGCGAAAACCCTCATTCATAGCACATGTATAATAATAGACCAAATGAACTTTTATAGATTATGAAAGAGAAGATAAAGATTTTATTATTTTATTAAAATCTTGCCACGAGGTAGTTTTTCAGTAGAAACCAGGATTGGATAATCGCTACAGGCAAGTATCAGAACATTTTATAAATATTTTTAATCGATTATATCCTTGTGAATCGTTTTAATAAATTGTCATTTTACTTTTTCAATTAAAACTTTTTCAATCCCTAGTCTTGTCAAACTGTCATAATGTCAACAAATGATAAATGTCAGTCACGTCAGTTGACTCAATTTCAGTCTTCTGTGCGTTTATTGTATTTTTATTTCAATGAAATAGTGCTAAAGGGTTAGTACTAAAAGTGAAAGCCATTTTTCAGAAAGAAAACCAATGTGGTGCCCTTATTATTCATACTGTTTGAAAGTTACAAGTCAGTGATACAGAGTTGCCGACATTATAACTCCGTAGTGATACCATACCAAAGAAGAAGTTTTCCTAAACACTTGTGTTATTTTTATATGTGATCAAATAAAAAGGATTAATACTACTGCTCAAATGGAATAACTTATCCCAAGAGACCGAATATAAAAAAAAACCTCTCCATAGAAATTATCACCATCACGAGGATGTGAATTTTTTTGAGAATTTGATATTGGTCCTGTAAGAAAAGTAGTTGTATTTCAGTAGTAGAATCAACCCTTCTTGTTTCATCAGCAAGAGTAACTATAAAAACGCCCTGTAGGTAGGTATTATTAAGCTGAAGAGTTTGTTTAGTGTCAAAGACTGCCACACAGTGTAACTTAAATTGGCATAGGTATTATGATAATGAACATAAAAACTTAAATAAATATTTATGTTAATATTTTTTCTATTTATTTATTTTCCCAAAGCTTCACAGTGACAGCTGAAACAGCAATACTGTTGTAAAACTAAACTTGGAACAAACTGTTACAAATATTTTACAAATTAAAATAAAACCGCATGTTGCTTTACTTTCTCGTATAGGTAATAAATGTAATTAATGGCTAGATTATTAATGTTACTCTGTTACCCTCAATAGTGAGGAGATCTTATAAAATGGTAACCCTGATTTTCATTGTCATTCAAGTGCTCTTTCTTCGCATAGGCTTCTGTGATTTGGCCAAGGGCCACACACATTGCGATAACATTATGCGACATTGATTTGACAGCAGCGGAGTGAAGTCTTGCGACTATGCAAAAATTATACCCTGTAATCGTAGCGCATATAGACATAGACGGGGCGGGGCACATAGCTCGTAGAGCTGATGGCCGCTGGGGCAGGAAAGTTCTTGAGTGGCGACCACGAGCCGAAAGACGTAGCGTGGGCAGGCCTCCCACTAGGTGGACCGACGATCAGGTGAAGGTCGCGGGAGGTGCCTGTATGCGAGCGGTGCAGGATCGGTCTTCGTGGAAATCCTTGGGGGAGGCCTTTGTCCAGCAGTGGACGTCTTTCCGGCTGAAACGAACGAACGAACGATACGTATTACCACTATTTACCAGACATTACTATTTATTGCATACTCGCCGGATTACACGTAGGAGCACGCGCGTTACAGCTTCGGCCTTGCATTATTATAAGATCTTGTTCCGCCCTTTTACGAACTTCCTCTGTGAGGATATCCCCGCCGAATTCTATGATGAACCTATCAAAAGTCATATTCTGCAATGTCAACCCACCACAAGGTGGACCGACGACCTGATAAAGGTAGCGGGAAGGCGCTGGATGCAGGCCGCTACCAACCGTGCGATGTGGAAGTCATTGGGGGAGGCCTATGTTCAGTAGTGGACGTCCTGTGGCTGAAATGATGATGATGATGATGAAATGAATGAAAATGACAAATCTTCGAACGTGTATAATACCGTGCCAAAGTAATCATATAATTTTGGCACCTTAATAACTATTGCCGTTTTTGTTGTAAAGATCATGCAGCGCTACTTGCGGATATTATTGGAAAGAAAACTATGTGGGCTCTAGATCTGAAGCCGCTTTAACGAACACGAAGTGCTCATACAATGCGGCGTATTAGTCGAATTAAAACCCCGGTTGAACATGATATAGCCGCACTAGAATACGATGCTTTTTTGCATAATCGCAAGACTTCGTTCCGGTATCGACCGAATGTTATCATGATGTATGTGGCCCAGGGGTTACCGTAGCCGCTAAGGTTTAAAACTTCTTGCTTAAAATATTGTAGTCTTTGGCATAGACTACGACGGTAGTCATGGAGATAGGAGTTTGTTATCTCGTGTCAGATGTAAATGGTGAAAAGAAAGCTCATGATTCGTGTTATTTTTATGCAATATGTAGGTATTTTATAAAAGTGGAACCCCGAGTGATCTCTAAAACCCATTCTATTATTATATACGATTCGGCTTCGATATCTATAATACAATAGGAGTTTATTTCATGTGTCAGATAACAAGGGTGGAAACAACCTACGATTCATGTTGTTTATTTACGTGCAATATGTGGGCATATTATAAAAGTGGAATGCCGAGTTGTATTTCTAAAACTTGTTCTATTATTTTATACTATTTGGCTGCGACTCGGCGTGACGACAATACAAAACATTTTTCGCGAATCGGTGTTCATACATTCACACAATACATTAGACGCCATGTTGTCATAAACGACATATTATAAAATCGCTGTGATTTAATATTCTTAATCATTAATTTTATGGCAAGTGTCCATCAGGAATCATTGTTCTTACACACAGAATCGTATTATTTCGCTTTCGGGTAGTAATATGTCAAAATTGTTGGTTCTTAGGCGAACAATGTATGGAGAACGAACATTGTCCTTTGAGTATTTAAAAAACATTCATTTTCCACATTGCATTGCAGGTATTTTACGATGGTTATTACTTATCACGACTTTACTTTTCTGATTACAATTTGGACGGTGACTAGAAATTACACTTATCTGTTTCTAAGACTTCGAAGCATTTTGACTGGTGCTTAAATCATCGGGTCTATCATTGTTATATCGAATTGATTTCCACTTACAATTTTTCGGTGTAGGTATAGTCGGTTTTGGCGGAATGAACGTTCTTATGTGTATTGGAAAAAAATAAAGAGGCACGACCTTGTTATATTTTTAACGAGATCAGATTTTAAATATTGTGTCCACACTAAGTTACTAAGCTAGTTCGACTGGGTCACCTCCGCCATATCGAATAACAATTGATCTAAAATCAAAATATCGAACACGATTCATCGAAAACTCAAAACATCGAACGATCAAATATCGAATTTACAAATGATCGAACATTCCAAATATCGAATGATTGAAATATCGAAAGTCGGTATTATATTGCATAGTTCAATAAGGAAGATGGAGGTAAGGGATGTTGCTAAGTTTGTAGGCTTCCAGCACGGTGGTGGTTAAAAAGAAAGGTCATGCTTTATGGTCCTATTTGGAGAGCTTACGTCCAGCAGTAGAGTGCAAATAAAATGACGATTATTAAGCTCTTGGATAAGATAAGATTACAATGTACGAGTATATGATAAACGCTTTTGGCTCTCTTCATTGAGACTACTATAATGTCACCTGTACCTTTTTGTTACGCAATGGCACGCGGGGGAAATCAGACATTGTACACTGGCTTCCGCATATGATTTATAGCTTTTGATTAAATTGTTGCCTTTTGTTCGAAGTAAATCAGCCACAACTAAATAGGTATATTGCGATCGACGTGTAAGGTAAACGGCTACTAGTTCGTGATAGTACGTAAGTTCGTAAGTTTTTTTTCTAGCTCAAATAATAAGCAAATGGAATATTCTTTACAAAAATTCTTTATTACTACAAAAACTCTATTATTTAAGCTATCTAAAAAACCAAGTACCAACATTGTGACGCCAAAAATGAGAGCAATACGAAGCTTCAAACTCTCAGAGAGCCAAAAACAGCCGTGCGGCGTGAAAATGTTGCTCTCACCGTAAGGTTAGCGCTCCAACTTCTTAAGCTTATAAAAAGGCGAAGAAACGTCCATTTGCATAAAACATGTAATAGTGGTTTCATGTGTTCCTTGACAATTGATTTGGCATAGAAAAAAGTTATATGAAAACGTAGAATTCCTTTAAAATTGCGATTAATTGACTCACGAAATAGCGTACATATTATTTTTCGGGTGTCCCCTGTTTCGTGATACTACCGAATCAAGGATATTATGGATAATATTTTGATGCTTGGTTTTTAAATAATTATTTATGATAATTGAAATGTAAGTTATGAAACAAATAATACATTTATTTAAGTTTCTCATGATCTAAATTCGGTATATGTTTCGTTCACTAGAATTTATATGACACGAGTTTGAAGTTCACATAAATGACCAATTTTAAGATAAATTAGCATAAGTACTACCAGCGTAATTTTGGTTTTAATTCGATTCGTTTTATTTATCTTGGTTTATTTGTATTTTATATGGGATAGATAATAGTTAATTGACACAATTTGACAATAATCCATGAATTTTACTTGGGGAATTTGGAATAATCAGTATCACGAAGCAAGGAACCGTAATTATTGTTACTTTTTCCCAAGTTCGTGATATATAAATGTATAGTGTTAGGTACTTGTATGACACTAACATCAAAGAAATCGACATATTTTTTAGTTTTTAATACTTACCTACCTAAGTAATAAATTAATTAATTTTTATTATGAGTCATTGGCGTATATGGGGTTATTTTCAGGGGGGGGGACTACCCTCACTTGAAGCAGCTCCAGGGGTAGGGGGTTAGTCGTCGTCGTCCCCACATTTTTTTAAATTTAGATTTGCATGATATTTTCACATATCGTTAGAAATAAAAAATCTAAATTTTATGGGTACGAAGGGGGGGGGGGGGGGGGTAAGACCCCCCTACATTTTTGATGGTTATATAAATAGAATAATAAATCAAAACTTTATACGAAGGTACGTACCACCTAGCTAGACAGACTCACATTATTTCTCATGAATATTTCAGGTAAGTAATATCGTCAATTTCACAGAATTCTTTTATTCTAAATTTATACTATCGTTTTTAAATTTATTAAACCCTTAATCATTATTAAAATATCCTAACTCGATGCGTAAAACTTTATCCCGAAATAGGGGACATGAGTTCACGAACTTAGAAATATCATTGCACAGCCCAAACCACTGGACGGATCAGGCTGAAATTTAGCATGCAGGTAGATGTTATGACGTAGGCATCCGCTAAGAAAAGATTTTACGAAACTCCACCCCTAAGGGGGTAAAACGGCCGCTAGTGTGTCATAAATAAGGCACTATGTGCATCTGAAATGTGTAATTATATCTTCAGATTTAGAGGTAATGTAATTTAACTTAAGGTATTTATAGGATGTAATGCACATGCTGGTAATAAACAATTCTGACCTCAAAACTATTTTCTTTCACTTCCACTTTCGTGGTTTACCAAACTGAATGACTGTAGTGCTTTAAATTTGAAACAAATGACATACTTTTTATTGCACATTGGAATAGCGTTTTGACAGCTTACAAAAGTGTGTCAATTTAATCAATGCATTCAATGCAACCAACCAATTCGCGGTGGCAGTTATATTCTTCACCTATCTGCTGTTCGACATAGTAAAGAACACGTTTTGGTGTATGTATACCTAACATCTAATCACAAAATGACCTACCTTAACCATCACAAAAAAATAAAATACATTTCTCCAATCTAGGATACCGCTTGACATTTTAAGCTTTTAGGCTCACCGGTGCCGATTGTATAAATGGTGACTCAGGCACTTAGATAATCTATGTAGAAATAACGATGCAATATAATAATGCAAAATGTAAATAAAACGATCGTAAAGAATTAAAACTTTTTGTACATTAGAAATCAGCACATAATAATAATTACAATAATTGCATGTCCAACTAAGCCTAATATTTAACAGTTTTATGAATATGGAATAAAAAAATAAAAATAAAACTGAATATTTCAGTTATTTTATGTAATGATTTATAGAAGCTTTAAATGTTAAAAAATTAAGTTCTTTTCTTTTCTTCGATAATAAGAACACGTGGGATGTTTGGATTGGGTAAAGTAGGTATTAAGTATGATTGAGTGTGTTTATGAAAATTTCAAAAGAGCATTAACTCAATATCTTGATAAATATCTCCACTCTTCTGGCCAAAATATGCAGATTGCAGTGATGTGTAATAGTGACATACAAACCTAGCGCGTTGAAGTCTTTTGTAGCGCTGCATCCCTGTGAACAATATGTATTTAAAATACAAGTGTAACTTGTAACAATTTTATTTTTTTGTTCTTATTTACCTCAAGGGCATGGTGTCGTAACATTTTATGATGATGTATCAAAGTTATTAATAAACTTATTTATATAAAGTAGGTATATTGAATATTTAAATTTAATTCTGCTTGGGGTAAACCGAACTTATCCAGCATTTTATTACTTGAAAGATAGGCACATCACCAACGTGTCTACGAAACTCAATCTCAATACATTGTCGCTTAATTGTGTCGCTCCACTTTGAAGGTCATTGGGCTGTTTTGATTAAGAGATATCATAGCATCTAATTTGAATAACAATGAAGCGTGTGTCATCACAGAAAGCAAGTGTTCCGAAGTTGGTGATATGAGTAGGGCGCGGACTGGGGTTGCCTGGAGTTGGCGCAGAGTAGGGCAGCTGGAGCGCAGGGCGGCTGGCTGGGGCGGGGGCGGGGGCGCGGCTATAAGTAAGAGGCGCGCGCGCCGCGGCGAGGTTAGTCGCCGACCGGCAACGTCGCCAGCGGTGTCAGCCACCCCGGTTCGTCTCCCCTCCAGTCCCACGCTCGCCTCTCTCGCACCAACACCGGCGATCCTCGCTTGCGCAACGGTTCAAAACCGAAAGGTCGACGCTATTGGCATTTAAACGCTCTCTGACATTAGCGTTGCATTTAAATGTGCGATGCAGCTTCCTCGTTGAGCTTCACTGTCGCAACCGTGAAAGGCGCGTGTGTTGACGCGAGTTTCTGTTGCAGCCAGCAGCCCGACCCCGCCGGGCCCCTCCGCCGCCGCCGCCGCGCCCGCCGCCATCATGCTCGCCAGGATAGCGCTGTGAGTACCCCACTTATCCTCTTAGCACTTACCGACCCGCCATCGTCGACTCCCGACCGAGAGATCACTCTAAAAATATTTTAATAAACATAATTTTAACAGTGTTTCGACATATCAACAATTTAACACGTTGACTTTCTAATAACAACTACGGTAATTTGTGAACGACTGGACCTCACCTCGAAACCTGTCGTCAACGTTCATTGTCACTTTCATCGAATGTTAGCATAGGTGTTAAATCAGCATTTACGTAATACAAACTCAGTCGGGAGAGGACGTCGATACTACGAAAATTCGATCTGATTTCTCGTGTGGAAATCAGGTTTTCATTGCCCAACGGCAGCGGCCTGACATCACGAATGGGGGCGCGTATTTCTCAATGAAGGCTGCGAAATATTACTTTTAAAATATGCACGACTAAGCGCTCGTGCATATTGTCCCGTGCGCGGGCGCCGCCCAGAGGCAGCCTACCCGCGGCGAGGATGGATTCAATCATACGCGCCACCGCAAATTTGCGGCGACGCAGCTTCAAATTAAAATGTAAACTTTCCGCCGAGAACTTCGAGTAATCACGCTCGTACGTCTCGAAATGCCTCGCAAACATCTTGCTTTCTAACACTAACGTTTTCATTTAGATTTCTACGGTGACTTGAAAAACGCGAACTTTCAGCTCAGTAAACATAAGTCGCGATGTTACGTATAAGACGTAATAAAAAATAAATAAAGCAAGTCTATTCATACGTAAACAATTGACGAAAATGATCTAACAGAATCCATTGTCAAAGCTCTCTCCTGATTGCAACATGAAGTGCTAAGTGTATGTACGGAACCTGCTCATTCGCTGTTACAACATAAAAGAGTTTATATTCCTTCAATTTTGAATTCTGATCCTGAGACGTACGAGCTATTGTCGTCTACAAGAATGGTGTTTGAGGACGCAGAGTCGCACCTTTCAAATATGTAGTTAATTGGAACTTATGATTGTTTAGACAATTTTATGCAATGAGCACATAAAATGTCTTTAGGTCAAGTCTTAAACAGGCAATTATGAGCTAGACTCGTCGCAATGTGTTCGTGCTCTAATGATATGATAATGAAAATGCTTTACGCAACAGTTTGAGAGAAGTGAGTGAATTTTTGATTGACCTTAACATTTGAGCACGAAATATGTTAAAATTGTAAAATACCACTTCATTGTTAATTAATAGGTTTCATTTCAAATTGCACCGACATAAACGACTTATATGTGTTACTTGCATGCTACATGTAAGGTGCTTCACCGATAGAGTAAATTGCTATTAAAATTAATTACTTTACGGTTATGGTCACATTAACTTGCTAGTAAAATTATATGCGCAATTTCATATATCCGTTTTTACAACATTCTTATCCTCACATAAAAATGGAAAATCACAGTTGCAGTAGTTTGTCGGAAAATTACTTTTTACATGAATTAGATTGAATCAACTGAGACAGTGCCATCTGCTTACTACAAAGTTACTATTCTTATGTAAGATGCGATAGCTATTGCAATTTTTACGCATTTCTCTAGTCGGGCGTGACCATCTCAATGATTTTGTCATTTCGTATTTATCTAGGTACTAGTTTCATATTTTACCTTGGAGTTTAGAACCATAATGCTTTCAGTTTTCAAATAGCAAAGCTGCGTTAATACTTTCAGATAACCCCTTAATACCTACATGACCATGAAAAAATCCACACTGGAATATTTTGTCATTTTTCCTGTTAAAGGTCCTTCCTCTTAAGCTCAAGTTCTTGGAATGTGAATGTATAATTAGCCCTTAAAATTGTTCGATAAAAACATTCGATATCGGTTATTCCGAATAGTCTCTACACCAAATTAAATACCATTCAGTTTCTACACATTAAGTGTTATTAGCAACGTTTAATGCAGCAAAAATCTATTGTCGTAATTTGCGTAATTCTAAATGACACGTAATGTTCGCTTGATGATGTAAATAATTAGTTATGATGTCTAATTGGAGTACGCTAATAATAGCCATTGTTTATTTTAGGAAGAAAGTAGTTTAAATCGAGTCGCGGTTACGTGTGCTTTTGACAATAGTGTGGTTTTATTGTTTGGAGTACTTCCTAATTAGGTACGAGTAACACGAACACTGAAATTTTTGTGAAATGTTATATTATTATAAAAGAACACACAGTAAAGCGAAACTGCCTTCGTGCTTCCTTGTTAGATATTCGAATCACGGATAGCCATTTCTCCATCATAGAGATTTTCGATCGACGCGTGCGTAAAAAAGAAAGTGTATTTAACACAGTCGATATTTCCTTCGCGTATAAACTCATAGAGGATGAATTTAAATGATGATGATTCGCAAACTCGATTTGAAGTGGCTGCACGATGCACCTACCACGGGTTACGAAAGTTAAATGACATAAGATACATTACAAAATTATTTAAACATTAAATTATACGTATTGTGATATATTCTAGAGACACGAGATTATCAGTTGAGAACTTTTGAATGCTTTAAGTATTTTCAGTTGCAGCTTTTGACTTTTTAGCTTATTTTTAACGTCGGTAAGACATATAATGTATGTACAATCTTATTAAAGTTATCAAAGATTACTATTCTTACACTATACACAAACACAAGCCAAAGTAATACCTGAGATATTAATAAAACTGAGTGTGTGTAAACTATGTCTATTTTAAGTTGGTTATTAATAATTATTATGTTACCTTATTATTTCTAAAAATATAATTTCACTTTCAGAGTTTGTACATAATTGTAATTACTTTTAATGATCGCTTATATAAGCTTTTTGTAATAAATGCCTTATATATCCGATGCTGATTAAATAATACACTTTATTGCTGCTAGAGTCGTAATCTGAGTTATAGTGATTGATTGAATAAACGTAATTAAAAGTATTACTTACAGTATCTGAAATTTGAACAGGTTAAATTTGTAGAGACCTAATTAATTGGCATGCCTTAGTGTGTTGGAAAAAAACAACAATTCTCTCATTAGACCTATTTTGAAATACTTAAATATAATATATGTTCAATTTAATTTAATAATATTAAGTTGAATAAAAAATTCTTTATTTTTTGGTTGGATGAACACGCTAATCTCTGGAACTATTTGTTGGAGTTTGTTTTTTGTTGTTGTTGGATAATCCTTTTATCGATACGTTTATGGGCTGTAAACATAACATAACGAGTTGTGCATCAATGAAAAATGTTGGAAAAACGGGAAAAACGATTCAAACGGGCACAGCTAGTAGTTTATAAAGCTGGATCAATAAAAAAGGTTAAAAAAATTGGAAAAATTATTCAAACGGGCACAGGTAGTGGTTTTAGAACCGTTCGCTCATCTACAGGAACCTCGTGTCACGCGTGTGCGCAGGATTGTCGTAATGAGCCCGCGTCCGGGCCCGGACGTCCGCCTGGCGCGCCACTAGTTTCCCCGGAACCCCACTAGTCGGGCCCCGTCCGCTTTTCTTAGGGCTGCCGTAGACATTAGAATCTGGCGGCGCCAACATCTTCCTTTGATGGAATTTCACTGATTTAAAATCGCTGAGCTGTAATAAGTATAAAAGTAGAGTTTTAAATATGAACATTTTAATAATAAATAGTTTTTAGTTTTGGTCTTTTTGGAATTCAGGAACTTTCATAAAATGTTCTCGTTTGAATTCCTTTAACTTTGTCTCTTTTCACTATTTCAACAATCAAAATTATCGTAGTTCATCTTTATTTAGTCATACTTGCTTTTTTCTACCTAACAACTGGTTTCTGAAAGGCATGTTAACCAACCAGAAAGTGTCTTGATACTCTCATTGAAGTAAAACAGAAGTCGAATTTATTTTTGACAATAGGGTTAGTAGTTGATAGCTTCTGTTATTAACCTATGCGATGAAGATAGGGTTGAAAGATTTTAAGACAATCGCGATGTAATACTTAATAGCAGCCCTCGCTCGTGACGCGCGTCTGCGGGTGGCCTTCACTTTCGCTTTTACGCGCGAAGCTCGTCTGCACGTGCGTTGCGCCGGCGCAAGTGGCGATGTTGTGACTGAGCCAGCGATGGTCGTTGAACATTCACCTCTATTACAACTGCCTAAGATGCTAGAGTGCTAATCTTGAGGTGTCGTGCTGTACAGTATTGTTTAGACTTACAAAGCACAACCCACACTAATAGAGGCAAATACGTTCTCCCCACCAGAATTATGCCGTTTTCTAGGCTCAAGTTACTTACTTTTTTAACCAAAAAGTGATATGACTAGAAGTAAATATAAAAAGTGGTGTTTGTTTAAATTAAATTTGTTAATTTCCCCCTTTCCCATAGCCTGGGGTAAGGTTAACGAGAAAGGCAGGCAGAGCCGGTATGGTATAGAAATCGTTTAGCAGGGCAGGGCTCTATCACACTATCGTGCTACGCTCTACACTAGGAGTATTAAATGTCATATTTCGTGGATTAATTTAGGCTAAAGACAGAGAAGCTGCAGCTTCTATGAATCCTTACGAGAGGTTTGCTCATACTGAATTAGTCTTAAAGTCCTCACAGTATAAACTTTCTATGATATCACCAAATAGATATTTGAGTCTTTCAAATATGAAGTTTGTAGATAAATATCCTTGTAAATATAAATAAATATAAAATATCCTTGGACATTTTACACTGCGCTTCTAGTCCCAAACTAAGCAAAGCTTGTACTATGGGTACTACCCACGACAGACAGTCAGGCATAAAGAGACGTGAGTGATATATGATAGGCATCCGTTTCTTCAAACCATGTACGGAACTATTAAAATCAATACATCGATACTGAACCTCTAATTTTCTTGTCGGCTACGTAATGCGAAGACACAATGGGGATAGGAAGCCAATCACTCACGCACTACACGTGGTAGAGAGCCGCGCGTTCATACTTATTAAACGATATCATAATGCATACTTACTGGATGATCTCAGAAGAACTTGTTTCAATATTATTTTATTCTTAAACAAAAATTAAATTCGTGTGATTAACCTGCGAACTCCTGGAAGAGTTACGAAACATTTTTAGTGGCAGCATGATTTTCCAAGTCAGATTTTCCAACCCTATTTTGAAAATCCTATTTTAAACTGAAGGTCCACTTAAATATGACTGGTGCTGGTGGACTGCTTAGATTGGATTTTCAATCACGAACTAATTGTAGATCCCGAGATAGAGCGCTCAAAGTGGATAAGACAGCTGCTGATCCTAGGACAACTTTCTCAGTTTTCGGTTCGTTCATTCGTTCTTACCCTGATCTCAATTGACAGATGGTCTTGTTCCACTCCTACTGAGATTTTTTGTGTGTAAGTGCACTTCACACATCGGCGTCACGACTCTTCATCTGGCAGATGTTACATCCGACGCTTTCGCTCACGCGAGCGCTCGTTCGGCGCTCGGTCCCATCATTATGATGGTAATGAACTTACCGCCTTTTGCGCAACAGGCCTAGTCGGAACCGTAGGCCATTAGAACGTCCGGCCCAAACTAATCCGAACGTGTTACTCAATACGCGTGTTACGATTCATTTGTTTTATTCTGCATTGATGGATTATTGCTATTAACAAGCGAGCAACTTTGATTTGTATTTCAACTGGGTTTATATCTACCTACCTATTTACGAAGCGATAGGAAATGGGTTGCTAGTTGCCAGTTGTCAATCATCAGTTGTCAGTCATGTAGACACACAATTTTAAAGAAAATGTTATCCCAACAAAAACATTCTGTAAAAAACTAGCCAAGTCTCGATGGAGCTGCTTGTTTATCTCTAAAAAGTAATGAAATCTAGACAAAGTCGTGCCAAGTCTATGGTTCGTTCCTTACTGCGATTTCTTTATTATTATAGTTAATGTTGTGTGACTTGGCCGTTGAAGGGTGACAAAACCAGGTGCTCCATGCATGACACCATTGCACCAATCTATCGCCAGAACCGCTACTCATTGACGATGGAAAATTTCCACTTGGAAAACGTTAATTCAACAATAACCAGTCAATTGTAGGTTTAATAAAGCTGCGTATTTCAATAATACTTATGTATGATTATCTTAATAAAGATTGTTCAACGGCCAAGTCACACAACATTAACTATAATAATAAAGAAATCGCAGTAAGGAACGAACCATAGACTTGGCACGACTTTGTCTAGATTTCATTACTTTTTAGATTATCTCTACAAGCAGCTCCATCGAGACTTGGCTAGTTTTTTACAGAATGTTTTTGTTGGGATTTCACTTCTTTTTGTAGAAAGTGGCAAAATTATTTATAGCCTGACCAGGAACATAAAAACCCTGGCATAGAGGCGCGTCAATTGCATTTGATAGTGCAACACTGAGTACAGTCGTACCTGTGTTAAATTAATAGGCTAACTTTATGTATCAGGATTCAGGATTACGGGCTAATTTGATATTTTCATAAATTAACAAAAAGATATTATTATAGGTAACCTGGTTTAAATAAATTAAATGAAACCATCAATCGAGCTAGTAGGATTTATTTTATTATTCATCAATAATCAAATTCAGAACTTGAATATTCAACTGCAATGTCTGCTCATGAACGCTTCAAACTCGGTACTTATTTCCCAATTCCATAAAATTCAACACTTAGAAAGTGACAAAAAAATTTAAAATAGGTAGTTGAAACAAACCACAGCTAATTTTCATAGTGGACTGTACTATACGATAAACATGTCAGTCAATTTGACAACCTTTGTCGGAAACATTATTCAATGAAAATATTGTCCGAACCCTTAGTTTCTCTTCGACAAATACTTTAACACATTGTGAACCACTTTTCTTTCACGACTATAAAAAGATTTTAGCAATTAGTTCACAAAATCAATTGCGCACATTTAAAATAAAGTTTGTTTACACTTTGACAGCAATAGACTGACATGCCAATGAAGTTTTCAGTTACTGTTGCCATTAAAAGAAATTAGTACCATTAGTTTTCCGCAACATGGCGAGGGTTTTTATGTTCCTGGTCGGGCTATAACGTCGTCGTTTTATAGACATTTTTTTACGATATTAAACACAAATAAACTCAATGACATTTAAAATCAGAATTGTTTTAATAACATAACCTTAGCGAACCTTACAATATAATAAACGAAATCAACGAAATGCAAATTACACAACATTCAACTTAATCGACGGGGGGCTCTAGAAAGGAAAAAAATCTGGACACCGCTTGCTAGTGCTAGCGCCATCTAGCGGTGAGCGATACAGGCGAACACCACGGTGCCGGAGTAGTATTGATCATGAATGTGGTGTTACTCCAGATCTACGATTTTCCTAGTTTTTATAGTTTTCCCTTTATGTGGCCATTAAACCCTAACTCTGTACCAAATTTCAGCTCTCTGTGTTTATGGGAAGTACTAGTTCTATTTTAATGATCATCAGTGAGTGAGTGAGTGAGTGAGTGTCGTAAATTCGAAACTTTGCTGTCGCTTAACTTCGGAACTAAATGACCTACAGACTTGAAATTTTGGATTTTAAGTATGTGATTATAGCTTACTAGATGACGAAAATTTCTGCGTTCTGGTTTTATCCAGAGGTTCTCAAATAGGGGCCTGAAAATGCGGCGAAATGGTTCCAGTAAAGGATGGTACGGCAGTGTTTGCTTCGCGCTCGACTTGGCGGGGGCACTGCCGTGCCCCCAGATACACTGGGTTCACAAATGTTTTTGTATTATGTAGTTCTGACAGTATGTTGTAAGGCGCTAATGTTTCTTTTTTATTAAATAATTCCCAATTTGTCGATTGTTTAGCAAGTGAATAGTCAATTTTAATTATTATTTTAATGCAATTGACGTTTTTAAATTAATCTGAGAATAAAATGACACGACACGGTTTTTGCATTACCGTTACTTGCGTCATCTACATTATTAACAATATCTGTGAAAGCATAAAATTAAAACAATGCGAGTTTCATAAATAGTAAAAAATGTGCTAGATTTATCAAATTATTCTTAATAATTTAGCCTTAGTATTAATTTAAAGTGGTTCAGTGACTAAAGAACATGTACTGGAAGCAGAATGTTCGGCTTTTTGCAAAGTATACGTTTGTAATATATTAAGTAATAGGCTAGGCGCCCATAGTTGACAATGTTAATGATCGGGAATTGCTCATTATGTGAACAAAAACTGCAAACATCGGGTCCGCTGAAGTGCTGCACGCGACGCATGAAAATAAAAAGCAGTAAAATCTGGGGTGTTCCACGGAATGGTTCATTTCGCGGTTGGACGACCTTCGGCGATGGGTCCCCGCCGCGGGTCCGGGTTGCCCGAGTTTGCTTATCACTTTCTATAGCGAGCGATATGTCAAGGGCAGCCGGTCGCCGTCGCGAGTCACGACGACCCGCGCTGACCACGAGCTAATCCTTCCACTCTTTCACAACCGGCCTCAGCCACCCCCGAACTGCATTTTGCAACGAGCTATCGGAATTCCAGTAGTTTCAGCGCGGTCAGGCTTGTAGCGGAAAATTGCAGGAGTATTTTTCTCGCCGCGTGCGCTGCAAACACTTGCAGCAGCTCTGATAGAATCAATGGAATGTTGCAACTGCAGCGTGTATCGATGCCGCGGCTGGAATGCGGCCAGGTCGCGGCCTGAAACTGCGCCTGTTACAATGTTTTGTGTGCCTGCGCATGAAAAAACTATCGAGCCTAGCCGCTGGCTGGCACAGTCAGTCGCTGTTGGCCATGTCGACTACATCCAAAACACTTACATAAACTATCACGTTCAACTTTTAAAAAGCTGCTCCGAACACAAGTCTGTGCATAATTCTGCTGTTTGCTAATCGCTGCTTGAATATTTCGTTCCAGTCTTTAAGTTTTAACACAAGTATTACAGCTCAATTATACTTACTTTTCTACGATTACTTAGCAGTTTACCTAGAGTGGTAGTGGTAGGTTATTTAAAGGCTAAAATAAGTTGATTAACAAACATTAGTGATTAAAATATTTCATAGGCGTATTAATAAGCGTTAAAACTGCCTAATATAATTTTAATTAGGCGTTGGAATGTATTGCGACATGTTTAATTTTTTTCATTTGTTTCATTACCTGCACAAGAAAATGCAACACAATAGACTTTAGTATTTGAAATTTGGTTCGTTTGACCTTTTGAGTATGTACCTTGTTCTATATTCGGCGGGTTTCGCGAGTTGTTGAACATTTTATTAGCAGCATGTATCATGTTGCACGTTGTTGGATGTGACTAGAATGTAAATAATGCACTTATATTTCCGAAGGTACTCTTTGGTATTAGCAGAACAAACAGGTTTTAAAGTTGACTTGTATAAATCTAGTCACAGTCTCAGCTAAGTACCTAACACAATTTCCAACTGACAACTACTTCTAAGCGCTTTTAAAGACGTAGAATCAGACGACAAATCATAAAGGGACATATCTGGGGGTAAAAGGGGAAAGTAAAGTACCTATCCGTTATACAATGAACCAGCCAAATTCAGGTTTAGAGGCTACACCTGATCTGTTCCTGAAATATCATTACAATAATTTTTATTGATGTAAAATTGCATGTTGCAGTTATTTGATAAGTTGATGTAGAAAGACATGAGGTTATTGGCACAGTACTACTTGAAATCCAGGCACAAGTCATCAAGTATATTGGCAACGAGAGTCGACTATTTGCGCAAACTATGCATTATATCACTTCAGTTTCATCACAGATGCGCATCACCCGCTGTGTCTGACATGTCATAATGAACTGACATTGGATTAAGTGTTGCATCACTGACATTACCAGCAGGACATCTCGATAATCCGTGGTTTACGTTCGCATTTGCGTTTTGTAAGCATCACTTTCGGCGTCGACCAATTTCACTTTCATGCCGATGACCTTTGGTGGAATGCGCTGCGAGATGGCAGATGAATAAAACATGGTATTAAGCACCATATCCTCCCTCGCTGCGGCATCCTCGTCTGCGACTTTCTAGCCGAAGCATTGTGGCATCTGAGAGAATTTAACCTTTAGCTGATTGCACGCGCGTTGCGAAACATAGTCAACGGTGATTCCTAATAATTACTGAGAATGTGGACTCGTCACCGCGACCGCCACACCTCGAACTCGCTGTGTTTTTTGACCTTGCCTCTTTCTATGTCCGTGATCTGCGTTACGAAACCTGCCACCCGACGACTCCGATGAAATGCCTATTGTATCACCGCACACTCAGAATATAATTATAATTCATTATTGTCAGATTTATTTTAATTTTATGCCGAATGCGAATGTACAACGTGTTTACAGCAGCCGGGCGCTAGACCATTAAGCCGTTGATTAATTGGCGTGTAAGAGGATGGCGTTAGTTATCGCGTTTATTAATGGGTCATCGTGACTCTTGATTCCGGAGTCCGAAAAATACGAAGACGAGCATTTAATGTGTTGCATAAATAAAAGGGAGCGGTGGTAACAACTCACGCATGAGTTCCTGTTTGCGAAACATGTTTATGGCGGCATTGTGGTAAAAGTTGATTTTCTGCTTGGGGAAGCGTAGGCCTCGGCGGGCGACGCCCTTGACATGTGGTTTTGGAACCCTTAACAGCAATTTCGGGAAATACATTTAATTTCTTAACTTACAGAAACGAAGCTAATAAGAAGGTTAATATTCTGTAAGTTTGTCTGGTTTGTAAACTTCCTTTCTGATCGGTATGCAAATGTAATGGAATTTTCGGTATGAGATCTCGTTCGGTTTTAGCTGATTATCACTTAGGTATAAAAAAATAACACGACACCCAAATCAGGTTTTTGTTCTTTTTTACGAACTCAACTTGCATTGCGGATTATAACAACCGATTTAAAATAGAATGCACTAAATATAGAGGCGTCTAAATGATTCAAGGTTGCGGTTGCGAAACACGAAGAAAAAAGAAAATGTAGTGTTGTCAACGTGTTTGGTTAGAAAACATCGATATGCGACCAAATGACTATTGAGCATTCCGTGCGTAGTGTTGGCAGTATGTCGGTGTCACAGTTAGACAGGTACTTGCGCAGGCGGCCCTTAGCATTCCGGCCATGCCTCGACATGCTGAATGATACCTACTCGCCTCCGCCACGACCTGCGCGAGGTTTATTTTTAAACTTAAAGGGATCGTAATCGAATACCTTTTACCTGCTTTGTTTGTTTCTCGCACTTAAAATAACTTCACTATCTTTTGTGTCGATGCTACTTATCATGGTCAGAAGTTCAAATAATAAAATACGATAAAAATAATCATCAGCTTAGAATTTCACTCATTTAGGTTTTGAAGAACAATATACCAATAACACAGTAAAATTATACGTTTCAAATATAATCAGAAGAACAATGCGTAGAATGGCTAGTCAAAGCTTTTTTGGTTAGGAGGTAACTTTAAATGTGATGAACTATTGTCTAGCGACAGTTGTATGGCTATTGTTATAATGCAAAACATTTTCACATTATGATGATTGCGGAGGTTTTGCTACTTATAGTTTCGTCAAAATAATATTTAAACGCTAAGTGGACTGAAGCAGGCACTGCTAATTTTGTGCACTTTTTAACTGAACCTTTATGCAATACTAGACTCTATTGTGAGTCCCAACCGTGAGATAAGATGGAAACTTGAAAACTACATTGTAATGTGTTTTGTAACCGCCATTGTTATTATTTTTTCAGAGCATGTGACTAGGCCATAGACACAAATCGTAAACTTTTCAAAGGATGATGGGCACAAATGTATGGAAAGTGGTACCCGCTCCAATAGCCATAACCAATATATATTTTAAAAGGCCTTTAGATGTAGGAAAATGTCTGCTATATGGGGCCAGTTCTAATTCACGTTTTGAAAGCAGTAATTCCACTAAGTATTATAATGAAAGTATAACACAATCATCCATGTATATTGTATACCTAGTATGTATTATAACTACAATCTATTAATATAACTAAAAGAAGCATTGAAAAGGAAAGGATTATACCTACGATGAACTACCCGAGCTATTAGCCCTTTATTCGCTTTCATCATCATCATCATGATCATTTTAGCCATAGGACGTCCAGTTGAACATAGGCCTCCCCCAATGATTTCCACAATGGCCGGTTGGTGGCAGCCTGCATCCAGCACCTTCCCGCTACCTTTATGAGGTCGTCGGTCCATCTTGTGGGTGGACTTATTGGATCTTGTGGGTTTATTCGCTTTAGCAACCCATAATAAAACCATTAAGAAGTAATAAAACTTTAACCCCTTTATTAATAAAAGTTACACCCTAGTTGAACTCTGGCTTAAATTGTCATTTGGTATGGAAATGTCATTTTAATCCAAGGTTCTTCCTAGGTGTAACTTTTTATTAATAAGGGGGTTGTACTTCTTTAAATAATAATATTTATTTCACAATTATCCCCATCAATAATTATAGAGTTAAGGAAGGATGCTGGAGCAGTAAACCTTTCCTGCCTCGCATAACCTAAGTACCATACGATGGACACGTATGATACTTCTTCTTCTTCATCCTCGGTCCCTCACTGATGAGGATCGCGACCACAGATAGTGTTCCTCCACAGACTGCGGTCATAAGCTGTGTGGACCGCACGATGCAAACTCCCGCCCACCGTCTTCCTCACCGCGTCCGACCATCTCGTCGGTGCCCTGCCCCGAGCGCGTCCCCCTTCATACTGTATGATACTTAGGTTACACAAAAAGTATCTTTATCTTCGAACGCAACCAGATCTGAGGCTGGTGGCCATAGTAAATGTTGTTCGTCTTGGTTTGACCTTTCAAATGACACTACAAACATAACTATTGGAGCCGGGTACCATTCTGCAAAAAAGTATGTATATCTTCGTATACAACCAGATCTGAGCTTGGTGGTCATAGTAAAAGTTGTTCATCTTGGTAAGACCTTTCAAACGATACTAGACACATATCTATTGGAGCCGGGTACCATTTTGCCCATTGTCCTTTAATCATAACAGAGAGTGATTTGAAGTTTCAAGTTGAGGTTTTAAAAGCTCTCTGCCTTTAAAATGACAAATAGTTTGTACAACTATTAATGTTAACTTAGTATTCGTAAAACAGTCGGTATTTTTAAAAGACAATCAACATTAGGTTTCTTTAACTATTTTGTTTAATCCGTACAAGCATATTTCGCAAACTTTTTGAATCAATATTGGGATTCCTTCAACTATTTTATGCTAAATCCTCACTCTTTCTCATGCTGCAGGTTCCATAGTTTCGTGATTCAGTACCATTTATCTTTCTGATTGTTATTGTTACCTCTCCAATCTTGCGTGTAATTGAATGTTTAAGCTTTAAAAGTTATTATTACTATTAAGCTTTGAAGGTACTCTACCTCAGTTTAATAGTCGCTGTAATAGCACATACAATTGAGAAGCGCATTTATTGAATGGAATTTGGTAGACTTTCCTATAATATCTTACGTTCAGTAGTTATTGATCAGTGTTCAAAAGAGAGGTAATTAAAATTAATAGAAGGTCAATTGATTCTTCTGGTGCAAATAACTGGGTTGTTTGACTTTACATTGTCTTACTCTAACAAAGTTGCACTTACTGCACACATATTAATATCGACCTATTGAATTTTGCGATATTTTAACGAACTTGCGTTTCTTTAATATTTATACGAATAATAGACGATGGAATGGACATCCCTTCTGGACGATTCTATCGTCATTCAGCCTGATTATCACTTGGACGCGCGATCATAGTGTTAATTGTTACGTGATTGTAATACCTAGCGGGCTCGGTTGACGAACCCTGGTACCGTTTGACGTTGCCTCATGAATTATAGCACTGACCGTAGTGGCCATGCCTGTAAACTGACGGTGACAGAAGACTGACGTGTTTTAATTTGCCAGTTAAACCACAGAATAATAATAAGTATGGTTAAACTGATCCGTGACGTGCATTTCAATTTCATTATCCTGTGACTTGATGTTTTTAAAAATATTGCCCTAACCTAACTATTGGTCGTTCTTAAGAAGCTAGTGTATAATCTCATTTATTAACTAAGAAGTAGTAGAAACCAAAAAGGGCTTAGGAATCGTAGACTTTTGACTAAAAAGGTGGAACGATGACAAAAGTGTGGATCGGAAGAATATCCAAAGCCAAAAATATTGTGAATGAAACTAATCCGTTCACTATCCCTAAATCACATCGTTCGTTAAAGACTATTGCTGCTATAATGGGTTTAATTGTCTTGGAAAGCCAATATAAATCTGCTATTCCCTATAATATAAAGGTGTTGGATATAGCCATACAATTTAATTTTGTGTATGGCAATTATCTAAACAAATGATGATTGGTACAGCAATAAATGAAGGTGTTGCGTAACCATCGAAGCGGCTGGTTAATTAAAAGGTCAGCTCCGAATCAAGGGGTCACCGATGATAAAAAAGAGGAGAAACTTTGTTTAAAGTTTGTATGACAGTTGCCTTTTCACACTACAATAATAATTAAATGGATTGTTACAGCATAACACATGATTATGATAACATGTCGTGTGAAGTAGTTAATCAATTAAGCAACGCGGTTTAATTAGGCATACACTTCTGTAACTTTGCAGTTCGTTATAAAGTATTACCTGATGTATTCTTTAAATTGAATTAAAAAAGAGTGACGTGAGTAGCCTACGTAGAAGTCGGCTTAAATTACATATAATTTAATACATTAAAATAATTAATTTCTGAAACATTAATCACTGAACGTTTTTAAAGAAATTCACTTTTTAACCGACTCAAAAAAGGAGGAGGTTATATGTTCGACTGTTTGTATGTTTTCGTAGATTTAATCGTGTATTTGTAAAACGATTATTTTAAACTATGCTATTGTACCTAGGCCTACGTATTGGGTTCTGATATAAAAACTGTATTAGATCATAAATCCTGGCTTTAAGTCCACCAGTTGTACAACCATTTGTTTCATTATTAATAAATAACACAAAACGCTTCCCTGAACTTTCACATTCTTTCAGCATTTACATTTTATAAATTATAAAGAAAACTCGCAATTTCTACACAATAGTCATAGAGAACTAACCTAATAATCATTAATTAGCCGGTTTATTTGTAGTAGTCATACTAAATATTGATTAAAAAATAATTAACTTAGGATTATTTACTGTTAGTTGTTGGTGCGTGACATAGCCGGCTAACTTGTCGAGGAATTTAGACTTAATTAAAATCGAGGTGCCGGTGAAACTTGTTATTTCTAATGCCATTGCATAAGACTCAATGTTTGATTTTGTTAATCATAATTTATAACAATAAATAAAACAGATGAGCCTACATCTGATGTCTAAATCAGCTTCTTCCAAATTAATATGAAAGTAACATGAAATGAAATTCAGTCAGGCTAATTTTAAGAAGCTGCTGGATCAATTTTTACGACACATTCAATGGAAGCTATCTGATGTTATTGAGATAAACTAGGTTTACTTTCATTTTAGAAAAATAATTTGGGTTTCGCGCCTGAAACCCATGAAATAGCGGGCTTAGTGTCTGACAGTTCAAAATCCACCATGATAGAGCTCTACGAGTACATAAATGTAACTTAATAAATATTATAGTCTTATTGTGTCCATATCGATTTTATCGCCCTCCATAGCATGCAGACATTCCTGCATATGGAAGCAACTGAATATTAACAGTTCTGTCATGGTTCCACGTAGACGAAGGCTTCGAATTCTGAAATGACTCACATTGGGTTTCCCTCTCGTTCGTGGAAGGTGTGAAAGAGAGAAGGAATGCAATAGGCAATTGATTACGAGCACATTTGCTCCCGTACATTCACCGCCGACCTCGTAATTGACAGGCGGACCTTGTGCCAGGACACTGTCACAGTACGCGTATAATGGCCAGCTCAGTGTTTAGTAATCATTGAAAATTATGATTTCCTGAAACTACTGATGGAGAATAATGTTTGAGCTGTGTTAAATTGGCTCTCGTTTCTATTTAGTTTTGGAATAAAGGATTAAATCGATCAGTTGAACTTTAATTCATCCAAAAACTGATCGGGTACAATGAATTTGAACATTTTACACTAGGTCAGTTTTTGTATGTTCATTCAAGATCAGTTTAACCGTGAATGTTCAGCTTACGAGCTTTAAGCCGGCTGATATCGTTGCTCTACCATAGTGTTGTGCACGAGAGTAAGTAGTGCTGGTCGCATGGGCCCGTAGCTGCCAGATTCAGGCTGTTCCGCATGGCTGCCCAATACTGGTCACACGTAACTATAAAGATTGGTGACCAAAACATAACACTGAACTGAATATTCGTTTTCAGTTCGTTGATTTCTTGTTGTATTCTTGTATGAGAACGCTTTCAATTTCAAGTCCCAGTTAGATTTTTAGGTACATGATAACTTAGTATCTAATATCTTTCTGGTGTAAAAGTTTTAAGTAACATTGTAAAGTTATATGAAAATCCGTCCTGTAAATTTTTGCTCGATGATACAAAAACACTTCGAGCATTCACACTCATGAGCATTGGATCGGATGGCTGCTCGTGTCAATACGGTGTCTAAGTATGCATAAATCCTTGTCCTGCTTATAATATAACAGCTCGCCGCGTATGATCTACCCGGTACACTGATGATTATTCAAATGCAGAACATTTCACAATCCTGCGTATTGCCATGAACTTTTAAATATTTAACATTATACGCACAATGCGTAGCTGGAATCCGCAGCAAATACCAAACCTTGCGACACCTATAAATATTTTTGTAACATTTCTTAATATTACACTCTTTTGCAACCCTGAGCATTTTAGTCGTTGTTAAAGGTTTAAACTTACTTTCTAATAGTCCTGAGTAATTTTATGCATAATCAAGGTTATTGGAAACTGTGCATCTAAGACCGTTTCACAATCACATTCTAGTGAAATATTAATAGACAATGGTTTGGTCAATGTAATTGCAGTTTATATTTCTAATCTTGTTTGTTAAACAGAGCTAGAGTCCGCGCCAATAATCTTTTAGCATTCCTGCAATAAGATTCAATCGCATTGTGATGTTATGACCGCAGACTGATTCTTAAGATCACTGAAACAACCTTAATTTCACAGATTTAACTGCATATCATTAAACTATTACTATGCAATCGATAGATTAGATACTATATCTACATCTACTACCAATAATATCGTGTATTTAATTTATGTAGGTACAAATTCCATATTACTTAACAATGTTTGCTGAGAGCGAGCCGATTGCGTAAACCGGCTAGTGAAATTATTATCGGGTCCGGGTTTCCCTCGCTGATAATAATAATTTAGTATATTTTATTGACAGTTCCAAAAATCGTTTAGGGCTGGTTTTATAATTGTTGTGACGTAAGAGGTGCGTCGAATTCCGTAGCGCATTAGTGACATGCTTATGAATTGAATTATGTCGGTATTAGTATATCAGGTTTTGTGAGGATGTAAAGCAATTCCGGTATTGAGTGATAGCGAAAGTGTTTGGGGTCGAGTAGGAGCGTAACATCGATGGTTCTGAACAGTAAAATTGTGAAGGTCGTGAGTTAATTTCGTTCGTTTTAGCCAAATGACGTCCACTGCTGGACAAAGGCCTCCCCCAAGTTATGGAAAACCTTGAAGGAGTTAATTTAACATACTAAAAATTTAATTCAACGTAGATACACAATGTAACCTCACCAACCTACTCTCACGCATATTATAAACAGACCCAACAAACTTTATCGTGACTTGTACAAAATATATGTCATAGAGAATCGTACATTTAACATCAGCATATAAAGGCAAGGGACGAAAGATAGTTTAAAATGTTAAGTGACTGTTGGTCCAAAAGGATCATTAAAAAAATTGAAGCCAATAATATTTAGTTCTAAATGTAATAATATTCATTACTCATACTACTAAACATCAAGCCATGTAAAAATATTGAAACTATTCTTTGTGAAAGTGAACTTCTGCTCCGTCTATCGCCTACCGTCAATTATGTAATAAATCACTATGTTTTTATGAGTTGGAAGTAATTTATAATCTAGATTTTTTATTTTGACCACGATAAACAAATATTAACTACAAGTATTTTAGTGTGTATTTCACCTCTTTACTTTTTGTATGTACACGAGCTTGTTAATTTTAATCAGATTCTTATTCTTAAACCTTGCAAGTTGCACCTGCGTTTTAACTTGTAATTTATTTTTCAAGTTTAAACATAACAACTAATATTAACAACCATTTCGATGATTAAACTTCAGTTGAGCATTCATAATGACGAAGGTACGATAGTAAACATCCTTGCGATTCTCATAAAGACGTTTCCAAAGAAGCACTGGTAAAAGCGGGGGGCTGATGAATTATGCAAAGAACCGGTAAAGTAAATGGCACTGGTCGCCCAGGAAGTCCCATCAGGCATTCTTCATATAAAACTATAAACAGTTGGTAAGGCACGTCGTTAATTTGTAATGGGAAAAGTTCAGACCTACGAGTTTACGATCGGAAACTAATCGATTGCCTTTTCGAATCGAACATCACACACACACACACACACACACAACCTTCAATGGTTGGGTTTTTATTGGCGGTCAAGCTGTAGGTGTAGATTCTGGCTACACAGGAATTGCAGCGGTGGGAACGAGAGGTGGTACTGGTAATAGTCCTTTAAGCTAGATATATTGGGGCTTTATACATTATTAAAAGTTTTTTTTAAATAACACTGATTGTTTTCTAAGAGTAAAAAAAACAAATGACTGTGTATCAATTAATTATTAACAACCGTGCTATACAAACAAATAAGGGGAACAGTGAAGAACCTGTGCCTATTTATTTAATACATAGGTATTTTTAACTGAGATGTTTAGAATAATATAAAACAATGGTTTTTACCACATCAATTAAATAGTACTTATTGATGTTTATACAATAGATATTGTTTTAACAACACTTATACCTACTAATGTAAAAACAATAGTTTAAAAAGTAAACAAAAAATATACTAAGTAATGCATAGTGGGTGAGTTTTTAATAATGTGCAATTTACAAGATAAAATAAATTGCTATTTATTGGCAAATTATGGTAACTTATTTAATTCTTTCTTATTCATTGAATTTACGTTAAAAGTGGGCATTTAATTTTGTGGGCACTGTAATGGCGTATTGTGCTGATGTTTCGATTGCGTTATCACATCTTAACAGCGTTTAGATAAGAAGTGTGAATGTGTGGGAAGTGAGCAGCCCTTGACCCACTCCGGAGTCCTACGGACAACAGTAAGGGCCATGACAAGAACGAAATTCGATGATTCGCTAGTCAAAATATTTGATGAGTTGTTGTAACTAAGTTCCTTAGAAGATAAAGATACAGTAGACTGTATAGGATCATTCAAATATATCTCGTTGCTTTTCTGTTTGTCTGCCACTGGCTAACTTACCCAAAAACGCTAGAAGACATTGCGTAGATAAATAGAGCAAAAATAATTTAGTGAGTTCACCCGCTGGATTGATCAACTAACAGAAAGATTTAATTCCATTTCTTTTATTAAAGAGATACCTATACATCTAAAAACATTTTATTCACAAACACTAAAAACACCTTCAAGCTTAAGACCAGTTTTCATTAATTTGCTACAAAACACTTTTAAATGTCTGACAACTTTCAAGCGAGGAATGAATATAAACTCGCCGTAATTTATATTGTTAATTCAGCTAGCTGAATCTACGTGTTTATTACTATGCATTGTATTCTGTATTGTTTGCTTACATTCGCAAGTAAAAGTTAGTGCATTACGATTGCAGTAATAAGCGAGTACGCAAGTGATTCAATGTTATCATTTGTCTAAACTGTTATCTTTAATAGCGCCTTCATGGCCGCTCTAGCCAACAATGACATAACAATGCGTCGCACTCCGCTGCCCGGGAAGCATCGAAACACTCGTTAACCGCGCAATTTACCAGATAACTTAATTAAGACGCATAATGAGCTTACTATTCAACCTTGCACTTTAAACATTAGCCAATTCGAACATGGAGCAAGCCCCTATTATACCAAATTTTGAAAAAAGTATTAAAATTCTATTTTCGCGTTAGTTGTTGGTTGAAAATTTAACTCGCTGTCAACATTTGCGTATGGACTACAAATTAACCCGACCAATTCCGTTGCAAAAAGCTATTACGATGTTACGAACGTAATAAATGTAACGCATTTCACCGGAAGAACGTCAAGTTCGTTTAAACGTGTATTTAACTCGCATACGAATTGTGGTAGGATTACGAGTAATTCACCAACAACGTTAAGTGCGGCGGTGGTAAGTGAGCACAATCACGTCATTATCAAAGTGTTGTAGTCGCTTGCAGTTCTCGTCACGTTCGCTGCGGCCACGTGCGGGCTGGAGGCGCTTGAACCCAGATGCAATCGAGTCACGAAGAACGAGACACCATCACACGATGCCAGATTTGGTACTTTCTTGTGACATGACCGAAGTTTAGGTGCACTCTACATTTGAGGGACATAACAGTTCTAATAATGCATGTAAGATGCTGAAATTATGCCAACTTCCAAATAATATAAAAAGTTGATCGAGTTGTGTAGTGACGATACAATTTAGATTAGATACACATAGATACGACTAAGATATCATGCATGATACAGTTTTCGTAAATATGGTGAAACACAATGTAAAGTAACTACACATTTTATTGCACCCTTTGTATTTACATTCCCTCCAATATGGTCGAGTGAAGCGATGGCTGGTTCACTCGTCATGTCTGTGAACAGGCGCTGCTTTCGGGGACTGGTCAATCCAAGTTATTCAAATTTATGTATGCGAGTCATTTCTACTAGTATCTTAATATGTAAGTCTAGATATTAGCACGTCACTACCTTGTTTAATATACCACGCAATCTTGTATACCCATTCTTATAAGATACACCATACAAGAATGCATGGTAAATTCAGTGAACTGCTCCTGAATCGAATGTACCTACCTACTACTACTATTTATATTTATTTATATTAACCGGCAGACAGTGGTGACTGAGTTTGTTGCGGCGCTTCTTCTCAGCACTTGCCAAATGTTGGTCTCGAAGCGCTGGTAGGGTAAAAAGATTATGAGACATGTAGAGGCTCCTTAAGAGCAAAATGACGATTTGTAAGAACTATTTATTAGTCTAAACAAATAAAGAAATTTTGACTTTGACTTTGACTTTGACTTTGATAGTTCCAAGGTTGTGTTCACACCGACTTTCGATTTTAAAAAGAAAAGCGAACAATTTAGCCTTATAGGTTTCCTTAATTGTTTTATAGTCAGCAATTACTATTGATCGACCAATTTTGCTCGGTTAAAAGAATTCTCTACGGTGCACGCGAAATGTTTTATGACACTTAACTTTTTACTGTTTTGCTGGAAAATATGTTTTTCCGCTGTTTAAAGCTGTGCTAGTGGTTCTAAGAAACGTAGTAAACTTATTAAGCTTAAGTCAAGTGCTCTAACGAGATGCCAATTAGGAAAAAGTCGACGCTTTACAAAGAAGAGACATCAGGCTTTAGTTGGTTGCGGCTGAAACCAGTTTTGTTAATGTTGAAGAGGTTTCAGTCCAGGCATGTTGACCTTCCTTTTAGTGGTAGGTTCCCATAGTATTGTACGTGCTTAATGTGCAGTAGAGGGCGCCGTGACAGGCCAGCGTAGAGTGGTCGCTGGCGCTACGTTCACATAGCCTTGCGCGACGCGACCTTACCTCCAGTGAAATTGAACGGCTACGCACATACCAGTCTGTTGCAAGGACTATTGGAGCTGATTAGCCAGTTCCGATGTAAGCAACCCCATTTAGAAAAAGTAGTTCTGGCCCTTTTCCTGTGCAAAATGTAAACAACTATCAAGCTCATAAAAAAACATGATGTAGAGTTCAGGATAACTCGCTGCAGAGAATAGTCCTAAGCAAAAAATATGAATGTGAATGGATGATTGTCTCTATCAGATGATTTGGATGATATTAGGCTGAATGTCAACCGTACTAATAGATATTTATGCCGGTTAAACTGAAATAAAAACTATAATATGGTAACTATCTTCAAATTATTTGCATTCTTTCTAGTCATATTTAACACAAAAACATGTCATTGGGTTGTGCATACTTTATGCGTCTTATAAGTTGTATTTTATTATGTATGACTGGAGATATCCCTCATTAAAGTTCCGCATGCCGACCAACGCGTAAGAAATTGCACGGAAACACAACTCTTCCGAGTGGAGTAGGTAATTGGATTTGCAGTCAATAACGTAGCCATGATATAAATTATTGCACTCTTTTATTTAAAATACCCGTGCGACGCTGTATATGGCCATAGCAACGCGACAACTATTTGTCCGGCAAGGTGAATATCGAAAATACTTTCAAGTTCACTTCATCAGGAACCAACTAAAATAAATCGGGTTTTGTGTCTAGTATTTTTTTACTATCTCCGTCGTGATTCGTTTGCGGTTTCACAACTCACATCTATCAGTACTTTCGTTATGGATGAGGCATCATAATCTGGCCATCGCTAATGGGTAATGGCGATCCGCGGCAGATAGCATTGTTGTGTATTGGTCGCGAGCGGCCGCGCGAGAGCGTCCGCGGCGAAAGTGATCGTCATCATATTGCCTCATCGATCTGCACTTGTGGAATCAGCACGCGTAATACACCCACGCTCCGATTTTCGCCAGCAATTTCTCACGACCACATCGCATTTGCAACTATTGCAATCGACAATGATTGTTTTGCAGCCATCTAGTGTGTTTTCACACAACCTCTTTGCACACCGTGCAACTGTGTCAAATATTGATAGGCTATGCAAATGCAATAAGTGTTACGAAACGAATTACAAAAACAGCGTTAAAAGCGCATACATACATTAAGCCTTCATCGATACGGCACTGAATCGCGACGTCTTTGATATGCTAATATCGATGTACACTTTGTAACGCGGGAATGCAGTGATGAAATGCAACAATAGATGAGTCAGGATTCCTTGTTTCATGCGATGACAAAGCTCGTAGGCGCAGCAGCTGTCTTTTTGCTGACTCACGCAGCGCCGGGTCTGCGCGTGCCTTGATGTAACAAACTTTCGTAACCCACTATCTGCCCACAAATCTTAAAGCTCGTTTCCTTTGTTACAGATGTTTACTGGTCTGCGCAGTCTACCGGACAAATGCCGACGTAGATATCATCACAGAGCCGAGACAAGGGCAAGAATATGTTTTAGTTAGTTCAGGACAACAAACTCCAATCAGGAACTTTGAAACATCACACAAAATACCAGAGAAACATCCACACCATCGCATCCTCAAACCTGACGATGAAAAGATCACAAAGAAGACGCATAGTTCCAAAATTAGACATCCTTCCGAGGGAATCATTTCAATCGAAGAAGACAAAAAAGCAATTTATAAAAAGGGACAAAAACTTAAGGCAGCTGAATCGATCGAGGTCGATGTTCCTGTATCTAAGCTCGAGGACATTAAGATAAAGGAGTACTCGAAGAATGTCGAGACCAATCCAAAAATGGCAGTTGCCCTTGAGGCTATGTCTGAATCCGGGAAACTGACCAGTGAATCAGGCACGACAACCCAGAAACCGGTCCTGACTACTGCCCCACCCGCAACCACAAAAGCCTTCGATTACATTCCAATCAATTTCGACACGATTGATGACATCAACAGCGGTCTTTTGTCGTCTAACGTACAACTGGAAACTGCCGGATCCGAGCAAAAACAACACTCGCGCATCCAAATCAAGAAAGGACCTAACGGTCAAGACTATGAGTACGAATACATCTATTATTACTACGACGAGGAAGAAGGCGGCGCTAAAAAAGAGGGCAAGGACAAGACTCCTTCGAGCACAGCTGCCTCTGTGCACAATTCTCACGATGGCCCGGTGAAAGTGGACTTAGAAAACCAAATCGCCAAGGAGAACAAACAAAGTAGAAACAAATACAGCACCATTGATAGGTCTAGTGCTACTACAGCGGCCACCCCCGAGACACAGAATGAAATCCTTCCTGCTACAAGCAGAGGTCGTCAGCGAGGACGCAACCTCACCCCAGCGCCCGTTGAGGAGGAAATTGAAGAAGACAGGTACATATGTTTAACGTTTATAATTTACACATTGTTAGTTGTCGTTATTTAAGTATGTTCTGGCAGTCATTTGAAGACTCTACATTTTTATTGTTGTCAATTTGTAGATTGCCATCAAGCACTCGCTTCCCTCCGCGCGGCCGCAACCTAGCTACTGCCACTACTACCACATCCGCGCCTGAAGTGTCAGAAGCGCCCAAACAGCGAGGTCGTCCCCAGATCGACAATGTCGCCGACGAATCCTCCGGTCAAACCAGGAGCAGAACCCGTGCCCACATCAGGTAAATGTCACAGTACATCAACAAATGATTACCATATGTGCATTATTTTCACATTAATGATTGTTTATTTTATTTACAGACGCCCAAGTTCCGAATTGGTAGACTTAGATAGCTTCAAGACTCACTCAGGAGATATCCCATCGCCATCGCAGTACAAGGAGCCCCCATCGAGATACTCATCAGAATCAAAGACAACCACCGAAGTTCCAGAATCTGAAGAAGTATCAGACTCTAAGGAGTCAGCTAGAGATGGCCATAGTTTGTCGTCGGGCTTTAAATTCCAGGAAGTCGAGGATGACTCGAAATTGCCGTCTGATTACAAGCAGACGACAACGTACGAGCAGGACACGACGGAGTACACAACGATGACAGCTATGGAGAAGGTTGCCTTAGATTTGTACGCATATTTGGCGGGTGAGAATCTGAACAATGAGATCAGCCCGAGCAGTGATTTGATGAGCTTCGATGGCACAACCACGGTGGATGATGAGTCGTGGACGACGGAGTCTATGAGCACGACGGAGGAGGCCACGACGCCGACCACCACAACCACTACCACGACGACCACGACCACGACGACGACGACGACGCCCGCTCCCACCACCACCACCACAGCGGCGCCGTCGACGCGCCCGTCGCGCTTCAAGGGCCGCCCTGGAGCCCGCGCCCGCGTCTCCACCACCACCGCCGCCGCCACAGAAGCGCCGCAAGAGACCTCCACGAGAACTAGAGGTAAACAAAACGGAGAACTCTCTGTGGACCTGACATGGCAATGGGAAATTACTTAATCTTAATCTTAAATACATTTTGAATCACTGATTGTTTTCAATAAAACTTTCTTTACTTCATTCCCATATCAGATCCACTGGTCATATTCAAAAAGTATGTTCACAAAGTTGAGTGTTTAAGTAATGACTTTCAACGATTCATAACTTGTTTTCATTGAGAGATCTTTCTGTTAATAAGTGTCATCTCTAGATTAACGATGTGAACGTACTTACTTGTACAGATAAAAAAGTAAATATTAACATTATCGTTAGGTTCATTTTGATATCCATAAACTTTAGTGTCGGCCGTAACCGGCTGTTTACTCCACCGACAAGTTTTATCTTATGCAGTAGCTATAATTTGCATTGCGAAAGCGATATTTAAATTATTCATGTTGCCTTGCGATTGGTTTTATAGTGGAAATGTATATTGCTCCTACATGCGAATACAATATGACTACAAAAGTGTTCATGTGCCATTATATAAAATGCTTATTGAGACATTCAATTACCGTCTGCCCGTAAATGTATAACTGCAGCGACATTCGAATGCAACATTGGTCATACTCGTAACATTGCACGATTACTTAACGATTAATTACATATTTGCGTTCAGACTTCTTGCAATCAAACGAAACTTAACAATCATCACTGAATTATTTGATAGAATGTGAACTAATAACTACTAATGACTGATTGTTCAGTTCATAAATCTGGTAGAGATCTTGTCATTGTAAACAATTTACTTAAAAATAATATTGTAAATTCTCTTTGTATCCAATGTTGCCTATGTAGATGTTGTTATAGATTTGTGGCCAGACGAAGTGTGCGGTTAATCAGGGTATTGTCCTGTGAATTGTGTGATGCAATAACGAGTGTTTGTTGGCAGGTCGCTTCAGCAAGCCGGGCGTGCGCAAGAGCAGTACCACAGCCAGCCCGGCCGCCGAGGCCACTCCCTCGCCCGCCGCCGAGAAACCAGCTTCCCAACCTAAGGTACATATCTCACTACACCTCCACCTAACCTAGACTAAGTTCCTGTAAAGCGATGTGCTTCAGCGACCGATGATATTTGCAATGCGAATTTGTTACAACACCAACACCACACGTGTTATTTTTAGAAAGTCACAGACGGCTCTTCGGGCTAGCTCTGTTACTACATTTTCGTCCTTCTCCGTTATGCAAAGAATATGTTGATTATGTGTCGAATGGTGTCAATAATTTTACAACATCCAAATTAAACAAACATATTTTATCGGTCACAGCTCAAGTGTTTATATGACACGTTTAAGATGCAAAGATCTCTATCCAACTCTTACAAAATAAAGGTGTCAGTCGTGTGGTTGCGGCAGAATAAGAATGGGACCAGTTCTTTTTCCCGTGAATGTCGTAAGAGGCATGTAAAGGACAAATATGCGAACATCAGGCCTCATACCCGTCTGGCCAACGTGGGGAGTGTAGGCCAAGTCTTAATTGCCTCTGATACGTCAGAGGGTCGTGCTCCTGCAGTGGACACTAGACCTGGAGATATTTCATAGTATTATAGAACATAATGGTATCAACATGCTTACGAGAGCATTTTTCAGCAGGCCTTCGGTCGCCGTGGTTTGTACGGCGCTCGCCCTCGGCCCAGCTCCACCACAGCCGCGCCCTCGGAGGACGGTGCCGCCCCCAGCGAAGCACCAGCACCTAGGTAACCCTCACACCTATTATTAAGAAGCCAAGGTATCTTTTAGCCTTCAACCTCAGAGTTGGAATTGTGTAAGTAAAGCAATCGTTATCATTTGACAGTTCATAACGTACGATTATTCTGTCAAATGCTTTGTTTAACTGACTTTATCGTACGTTATGAACTGTCAAATGATTACGATTGGTTTACAAAATTCCACCTCTGGCCCACTGCTTTTTCTCACCCACGTAAATACTCGTATCTTGAAACAATAACAAAAAATGTATTCATGTGTTTAGCTCAATCAGCTTCAATGCAAAAAATGAAGTGTGTTTTTTCCTTTATTATGATAGCTCCTACAAAAACGCGCGCGCAAGCATGCACTTTCAGTTTTACACGTACGAGTATCACGTGGGCCACTGTCGGTTTAAGCATTCTATAGAATAAATAGAGACAAACATCCTTATTAATAAAAAATTGCACCTAGGATGAACCCTGGATTAAAATGACATTTCCATGCTAAATGAACTAGGGCGTAACTTTTATTAATGGGGGATATTGTTTACGAGTATTTAATACTACAATTGACAACAACAATTTTAGCAGTACAATCTTTAGGTACGTCTTGTTTCTATCCATCGAGTAAAAAATTCTGAGAAAATTGCGTATCAGACGGTCATGCAGACAGACACACTCTTAAAAGGATTTGTGTTATTTCAAATGCTGTACGGAATCCTAAAAAGGAATTAATTTCACTGCAAAAATTTTTCTTTATCAGGCAAATGCGGCCATGTTTACAAATACGCTAAAGTTACATAAATAGGCCAGTGGCAAAGGCCCGGCGCAGGCGCAGCGCCGAACGCGGAGATGTGTGCTGAACGGGTTTCGCTGTCATGGCTTCGCTGCGGAACTGAATGTGTGCCAGAGCCTTAATTGATCATTGCGAGCCAATGAGTGTTGCGACCCAATAATTCACATACATAATCGTTCACTTACTTATCGCGTAGGTGGCGTAGGTTGGAACTACCAGCGGCACAGCGTGCCTTAGGCGGGCCCATGAGGCCCTTTTCGTCTAAAAAGATCATTGCTTTTCAATTGCAAAATCCCGTTTGCCCCAAAAATCGCGCAAAATAGCGGTACGTTCGAATTTGCCATACGACAGTAGCAGATTTGCGGGATCCATTAATGCAGGATTGTCGTGGGATCGGGCCCTAAGAATCAATGAAATAATAACGGTTGGTGTCATTCCAGGAATCGCCTCCGCCCCACGTTGAGGAGGACCACGACCACCACAACCGGAGCCCCTTCGGAGGACGAGCCCTCTCCCAACGCCGGCTCGGAGGAAGTCGCCGAGACTACGCCCACTCCATCCAGAACTGCTGGGTAATTGGCATTTTACAAAAACAAGTCCAGTAGAATTAGCTTTTAAATCGGAAATAATTCCTACAAAAGATTTTATTGTTTTAATGGCTTCATTGGTTGCCCATTAAGACTCTCCTAAGTTTTCGACTTCGACGGAGTTGTGCTTAAGTGGTGGGGGCCCCCGAAAGGGGCATTTTTTCGGTTTTCCGGTTATACCGCGTAAAGGACTTACCCTATCAAAAAGTGGTCTTCATGACGGTTGAAGGGCACTTAATCCTGCATTGAATAAGACCAAATTCATATGTTTTGGACAAACCGTTCTCGCGCTAAAGTTCGGCAAAGTAGAAAATATACGTATAATTAATGACCCTCTCCATGTCCAATGGTTTGTTACCCACAGGCTTCCAAGTCTTAAAAAGGGCCACTTCAACCAGTGTAACCCTATCAAGGCTTACGAGCTTGATGCGCCTATCCTTGTTCGTCCCAGCCGTTCCTTAACTGCGGTTGCTGCACCTCTTCCTGGCACTCACCTGAACGACTCTGTGTTACCTACTGTGGCTGCCCCTCTTCCTTGTATCCTCCTGCATGACTACGTTGCCTAGCCGTATGCCTGGTCTAAGGTTCGACGCCAAAAATCAACAACAACAAGTTCATATTAAAACGCTGAAGAGTTTTTTGTTTGTTTGTTTGAACGCGCTAATCTTAAGAATTACTAGTTTGATTGAAATCATTGTTTTTGTGTTGAATAGCTCATACATTGAGGAAGGCTATAGGATATATATGTCACCGGAAAATAACAAGACTCGTAAGTTGATCAATTTTCTAGGTAGTTGATCAACTCTCGGAAAATAATAAACGGCATTTGTATTTTAGTAAGTTGATTAATTTACGGCGTCTTGCCGTTAAATCATCCGACAAAGGCAAGGTGTACGTTGATTGGTTAAAATACTCACGTGCTTTTATACCGCTCCCCGCCACCCGGCCGCCGCCATTACCGGTTTAAACGTAAACAAATCTATCTAGTCCGTACTTGTTTTTCTTTATTTACAGTAGTAAAATTAGCAATTGTTGTTTTGTTTGGTAATAATTCTCATTATAACGAGTCATTTTATTTATGATGAGTGAAATAGAGTCTGTAGTGGTAGAAATAAACGAACAATCAGTGAGCAATACTAGTTTTGTCGATCGAGAACACTTTGATGCAGAGTTACAAAAGTACTACACAGTGGGCTAAGTACAGAAAATAAAATATATATAACTCTGAGCTCCAATATATTTTTTTTAACATTTTTCATTTATTTAACTATACAGGGTGTTAGGTAAATGGGTATATGATCCGACACTAGCCCATGTTAACATGGGCATATAAATGGTATGGTGAAGTCAGAAAATTGATATCTTCATTTTAATCATTTTAATTTTCATACAAACCGGATTTTATAAAATTTATTTTGTATGAAAATTAAAAAATTTAAAATGATGATATCAAATTTCTGACTTCACCATACCATTTATATGCCCATGTTAACATGGGCTAGTGTCGACTCATATACCCATTTACCTAACACCCTGTATAGCATAGACGAACTTTAATATCCCTATCTCTAAAATATAAATATGAAAACAACATATCTAAGTGTTTGTAACTCTATGAATAAACACTTGCTAAATGCTTATAATTAATGCTGTCGACCAATCAGAGAAAAGTGTATTAAGTGACGGATAATAGTGTACCGTCAAATAGTACACTGGGCAACGATTGGTCCATTTGTGGATGATTTTACTTGTAGCAATACAGTTAATTATTAAATTACGGCTAGGCACCGTAAGTTGACCAATTAGCTAAAATTCAATGCGTTAAATAGTACATTTCAACTGCCGTTTATTATTTTCCGAGAGTTGATCAACTACCTAGAAAATTGATCAACTTACGAGTCTTGTTATTTTCCGGTGACATATACAATCACTCTACGACTAATAGAGGCGAAGCAGTAAAGAAAAATGTTGCAAGCACGGGAAATAGTATTTAAACTATTTTCACTCGTACGAAGTTGATTTTGTGGCGTCGAACCTTGGACCAGGCATATGGCTAAGCAATGAAATCGTACAAGAGGGTACAAGGAAGAGGGGCAGCCACATTAGGTAACACAGAGTCGTTCAGGAGAGTGCCAGGAAGAGGTGCAGCAACCGCAGTTAAGGAACGGCTGGGACGAACAAGGATAAGCGAATCAAACTCGTGAGCCTTGTTAGGGTTACACTGGTTAAGGCGACCCTTTACAAGGCTTGAAAGCATGTGGGTAACAAGCCATTGGACGTGGAGAGGGTCATTAATTATACGTATATTTTCTACTTTGCCGAACTTTAGCGCGAGAACGGTTTGTCCAAAACATATGAATTTGGTCTTATTCAATGCAGGATTAAGTGCCCTTTAACCGTTATGAAGACCACTTTTCGATAGGGTAAGTCCTTTACGCGGTATAACCGGAAAACCGAAAAAACGCCCCTTTCGGGGGACCCCACCACTTAAGCACAACTCCGTCGAAGTCGAAAACTTAGGAGAGTCTTAATGGGCAACCAATGAAGCCATTAAAGCAAAAAAATCTTTTGTAGGAATTATTTCCGATTTAATCAATTTTTGTGTTTAATTCTACTGGCCTACTATTTGTCTCCTGTCATTCGCTTTGCATTGGAGGGAAGTCGAAGTGAAAAAAAGCTTTAGCTTCGAACTCATCCTAATGCTTAATTTAATTGCGGTTCCAATCACAGTTTAACTTTCCCCCGGGTCTAATTTGACCTTCACTGGTTGGGTTTTTATTAGCGGTCAAACTTTAGGTCCTGGATACACAAGAGTTGCAGCGGTGGGAACGAATTGTGGGAATAGGCCCGCCATTTGATCAAAAAACTGATACCTACGCAACTTACACTGTCATAAAAAGAGCTCTGTACATTTTTATTGGAGAAATTGATTTCCATTGGCATTTTCTCGAAAAAGTTCGCTCGTTTACAATTCTAATATGTTTTACCCCTTTTTTAACTGTTTTCACTTGAGCTCAACTACATAAAGTAGTTTGATCGATAGTAACTGTTTTACATTTTACTTAAATCGAATATTTAAAGAAAAATAAATCTTAAATAGCTATGCTGTGAGAAGTTTTAACTCAAAAAATAACACGCAACTTTCAGATTAGATTTACTGATACAATATCAAAAATCGTTGCAAGTCACTTCATAAAATTGTCGGTAGGCAGAAATGACAGAAAGTAATGACTTGGCTTTCTAATTACAGTTTTAACTGCTGAAGATAAATAATTGTTTCATTGACAGTGCACTGTCAGGGTCCTTTCTAAGAGAAAACCTGCCTGGCGGTGACCAGCATGACTGCTTGATGGGCATCTATGGAAATAGCGCAACCATTAACGATAAAAGATATTTCCTGCAGACTTATGGGGGATAAATGAGTAGACTCGTTCTGCTGCATACCTTAACCGTCGTTTTAGTAATAGTTTTTAAATGGAACCAATAAATACTCGTACTAGGAAAAAGCATGCGTAATAAGAATTACCTACCTACCTAATAGGTAGTTCGTTTTGTGAAGTTCTGATTAATATCATCGTAACTACTGCCCAGTTCGTATAATAAACAATCTAACTTGGATATGAATACCTACCTATACTTTACTTACCGAAAGAATACATAAATAAAAAGCTCCTTTAAATAATGTACGTTCGATTTTATTATCGTGGGGAATATATTCAAATGAGTTTATAATTTCAGACGCCCCAGGCCCCTGAGGCCCGCGTCTCTGCGCCCCGGGGCCCGGCTGAACCTGCGCCCCGCCCCACGCGTGAAGGTCGGGGCCCCTGCCACGGAGGCCGCATCCGAGTCCCCCGCGGAGACCTCGGCCCCTGACGCCCCTTCCACTGATGCTGATGCTGAGGTATGAAAAAGTAGAGAAAATAACTATTTTTATGCAAAAAAAGGTTTATCTAGTGACTAGTGGCTGCTGACGTGACATACCTTAGCGACAAAAGCACAGCTTACTGCGCTTGTGTCGCTTCAGCTGGTAACTTTTTTTTTGGTTACTCCTGCTACACCACTGCGAGTGCCTTTGTACCTGTAATAAAGGTGATTATATTAGCATGAATTACACCCACATTTTTATGAGATATCTTTTCTTTCCTAAATAGAGCCATAGAGCAACAGTAACTCTATTTTCTTCTGCTATTTATTTTTTATCACCAAGATACTGAAGTGTAAGACCCAGCTCGATGAACCGACTATCCCAAGAGGATAATGTGAGATCGCTCTTCGCGCGCTTATTGGGGAAGTCCAGTGAGTGGTGGAGAGTTATAATATTGCTGAAATGATGATGAATTGATGATGAAGACAATATCCGTCGTGATTACTTGAATGTAAATTTTTGTTCCGTTGTGGCCGTTTATTTACTTACTGTGGTGACAATAAATATAGCTATGCCCATGTTAAATGATTACATAACTAAAAAGGACTTTTTTTAAAAGGGATCATCGCCAACTCCCGCCCCTGAGAACCCAAGGCTGCGTCTGCGCAACAGGCTGCAGGTGTCGCCCTCTCCCAAGCCGAAGGTGGCCGCCGCCCCTCCCGCTCGCCGTCCCAACCCCTTGCTGAAGAGGAAACTACCGTCTACTGAGGTAAATTTTAGTTATTTTCTCCTATCATTACAATAGCTTTTGTGAGATTATTTTTTTGTAGAAGACTCGTCTTTGAAAGTTAATCAAGGCTTAATTCAGAAAGGCTTTGTTCTCAATCTGACATTTTCGACTATACGTTTTATTTAAAGTCCAAACCTAATAAGTACTTAGGCACCCAATGAAATCTTTCAAAGGTTTGTTAGTCCCTGGACTTTTTGACTGCACCTAATCAATATTTTTGCGTGGTTGGGTAAGACCCTCAATATAACCTTCATCAAAATTGCAGGCAACCACAGAAGCCGCGAAGAAAGCATCGACTGAGACGACTGAAGAGAGCACCAGTGCTGAGAAGAGTGAGACGGAGACTGAGCCCCAACCGGCCGAGACGACGCCAGCGCCGCCCTTGCGGGGACTGGACGCACTATTCGCGAGGAGGCGCGCGGCGGGGGGCATCGGGGCCCGCCCCGCGCGCCCAGCCAGGGGCGCCCGCTACCCCAAATAAATATTAACCCCCAATATAACTGGTAAACACTCAATGACTTGGTGTACCGCTCATAGACATTTCCTATCCAATTAAAGTTCAATTTTTAAATTTTATTTAGTCAAGCAATATGAATAAGCTTTGATGACGACGAACGATTTTTTTTCTGGTCAAACTGTATGTCCTGAAATAAAAATAACACTAGCTAGGCTTTATTTAAATGCCTACAGGAACTGAAATGGTTAGATTTCTTTGCCATCATATCACCAAACATTAAGTATTTTTTTAACTGAACAGTTTGTGAACGGTATACTATGATCATTACTTTAGTCAATTTACTCCCCAAATTGTCTAGACTAGTATTTCATCTGCTATCTATATTTGTCATTTTCAATAGTTTACAGTATCTGTAATTAATTAGGTACCTACTTCTGTAAGTTTTATTTTTCCATATTTTACGTCTTTTCGTTTAGTGGTGTCCTATAACTATTTGATGACTTTTTATACTCTCTGACTTTAAATTTATATTAATGTACATATTAGTAGTTAATAATACTTGTTACAATTGCGTTTTTGAGATTCGTTTCCAAAAGCCGATTTTAATCATTGTTTCTCATGACACTTCAAATCTATTTCACCAAAGTTTCAGTACGTACGTGTAACATCGACACACATCGAGTGTCCATTAAATTTATAGGTAAAACGTAAAAATGTATTATACTAAGTGCTTTACTAGAGCTTCAGTTATGTCCTTTCAAGTTATCTTCAGCAAAGTTCGGCGTTAGAATCTCAATTTCAACCTGAAGTCACCAAAATAACTTAGAATTTCAAAAAATTTGCCTGGCATTTGGTCATTCGGCCTTACATTAAGTTTACTTTTAAGTAGATATTTGGTAATGTTTAGGTATGTATGGATTAAAAATTATACTCATTATTTCTCTATTTATTCTGTTAAGAGGAACTTGTAGGGCCAAGTGAGGGAGACGTTTCTTTAGTTCCATCACCGACCAACGATAGGACTGTCCAGCCGAAGCACTGAATGCAAGTGCCATCGTGATATGTGTTGTATCTTTCGTAAGTGTGATAATAAATATAATATTAAGATAATAAATTGACGTTTTATTAATTTCCTATACTTATTCCGAGCCCAAATCATCTTTAAAAGTGCCTATACCAATGATAGTGCTAAAATTTCTAAAAGTAAGTATAATTATCACTTGCCTATTGAAGATAACTAAAACCTTGATCTGGTAAAATCTGGTATTAGAAGACTACGAACCAGTTTGCAACCGGTTTATCGGATCGGTAGGTGACAGCGACAACAGCAGATAGAGTCATAGCAACATATTCATAAATAACTTAATATATTCATATTAAATTGTTTTCTTTTATGATAAACGATAATGATAAACCAATGTAACTGACAACTAGATTTCGATATTGCGCATATCAAAGTTGTTGCATCACCAAAATAACCCTCTTCGGCTTGATCAATATTTTTTACACTTAAGTATGGCAGATTTTTCAACCATCGAATAACATAATGATTATATTATCTTCTAACTGAAGAATAGGTAAAATTGACATTTTGTCGTATTTCCCATAGAGAATTAAATAAATAAATAAATAAATAAATCTTTGGACAATTTCACACAGCGCCAGCTAGCCCCAAAGTAAGCAACTTAATGCTTGTGTTATGGGTGCTAGCTTAACGGATATACTACTTATAAACTTTTTTTTTTAAATACATAAATATTATACATAGTCACACCCAGACCCGTCACAGAAATTTAAATTCATCATTTCAATTTCTGCCCGGCCGGGAATCGAACCCGGGACCTCTCGGCATAGTAGTCCGTTCTGAACCACTACACCAAACGGTCGAATTGTCAATTGGCAATTTTTTTACTCTTCAGTTAAAAGTTATTCGATGACTGAAATATGCCCTTAGGAAAATGTTACATGAAGCATTTGAGTAAATGACTAGCTGACATCCCAATGTTAAACTGGTAAGTTTTCCAAGCCTAGTGATTCCCGTAACTGCACTGAAATACCAGGGGTAGCAGGTTCGGTTTATTCCCGTTGTCCCCACCAGTGGAGGCAACGGGAATTTAAATAAATGATCCCACTAGTGGGAATGAATTTTAGTGGGAAACGGGAATAAACCGCAGGTTGAATCCTCGCACTATAAGACACATACCTATGTATCTTGTCTGCATGAACATGAACAGCTATGTTATTAGTCTGGGTGTTTGCTATGTTGAAAAGTAGGTAACTTATATTAACCAACTAAAGCTGAGTTGCACCACCTAACTTTGGCCGTAACTTTGACGATAACCGGTGCTTTTTGTATGGATTTTGACAGATTTTTGACGTTTGTTAAAGTCAAAGTAAGATGGTGCTGTAACTCAACCTAAAGAAGTGTAAAGCTGTTTTATAAGCGTTGTCTATAGCAAGTTCAGGGAAGATTTATTTTACAAAGCTAATAATAAAAAAAAAATTGATAGAGATATTGAACACTGATTGTCCAGAAAATAATTATAATGCTTTGATTGGAAGTCCGATTCACCCAAGTCAAGACCGCGTTCTCTTAGAGCTTAAAAAATTCGTTACAATTCTTATGATATTATAATACCAATATTAGATAAAACCCCTATGAGAGTCAGAATGAGAACCTAACTGCTTCAAAGACTGGTCTTTTTCTGAAAACCCTGTACCTATATCGTAATTCCATAGAACTTGTTAATTTGTTATAGTACATTGTGTTTATGAGCTCCATGATTGGAGGGAAACCTGTAATTAGTAAGTACTAATAAGTAATTTAAGATTCTTTATCAAATTAAATGGGCATAACTTGATTTCGATAAAAGCACAGCATTTCAAGACAGCATAGATAGAATTCGAAACTATAAATTAACGAAACGTCAAAATTTTAAAATAAACTGAAATGAAATGATTTTTGTAAAGTTTTTTGTGTGTGTACCAAACAAGTACAGGCAGTGAATGAACAAGTTTTAATTAGTGTTATTAAGCCGTTACGAACGACTCAGTTACCTACAATGTCTTAATTTGTTATGTAGGGGAAAAACACTGTATTGTCAGTATCGATAGCAGAATGTGAGAAGTGAGAAGACAATAATTGTTATTTTTTAAACCATCTATTTACAAATTCTGACGTAACTGTAGGTCAACGTACACTGTGTCATTGTGGCACTAATGCACACGGGTTGAGGCGAGATCAATTGTTGTAGGATTTTGAATTTTAACTGTTCGTTATAAGGACTCGATTGATTGCTGTGGATTATTGTGTGCGCGTTGATAAGTGGTCTGTCTGCTGGGCGGTGCGCAAGCGCTGCTTGTTAAATGTTTACCGGCGACGCGCGCTCAGTCAGTCACTATCACTTCGCGGAGACGTCCGTACTCTGAGCTTCACAAAACAAAATATAACTGTAAGTACGAAATTGTATATTACACCATCCTCACTTGAGAACTGCTTGATCAAGTTAAAGAAAAATTAAAGAGAATCTGTGATTGAATACAGAGTTAGCTTCAATTTAAGATAACTTGTTTAATCAATCTGATTCCTTTATACGGCACAGGAGTGGAAGGACTTGGTTTATAAATTGCCTCGTGTACGAAACTGGTTTAGTGAGCCTTACAAGCGTATCTTGAGCCAACCTGGCTGGAGAGATGATAACCGAAGGTGGCCGGATATGTCATAATGTCATGGTTAAGTAATTAGATAATTAGTATACTATTTAACTGCTATGCCTACCTTCTATGAATGAATGTTTGTTCAAGCACGTTTTCATTCATGACTAAATACCTACATATTAAACAGAACAAACGATTCTTTATATGTACTTGGTAAGCTTTGAGATTATAATATAATACTAACTATCCGCCCGCGGCTTCGCCCGCGTGGAATTTTGTCTGCCACAGAAAAACTTTATCGCGCGCGTCCCTGTTTCAAAAACCGGGATAAAAACTATCATATGTCCTTTCCTGGGACTCAAACTATCTCTATGCCAAAGGACAATGACCAAAAATATATGGAGTGTGGTCCAAATGTCCACCACTAACGAGCCCTATGTAGTAAAATAGTCTACTAAATACTGATTGATTATAACTAAACCGCAATCAAAAATATGATGTCGGTAAAAAGTTATGACTGAATGAAAAGTCAAGTTTTTTACCTTTTCATCCGAAAAATGTTCTTTATATCATTCTATCCATCGCACATTTTGGATTAATCTATGCATGTTATTTCATGTCGCTTAGTGTGCCGTGTTACATTCTCGCTAAAAGAAAAAAAATAAGCTAAGAAGAAAGACATCAATATTGGAATTATGGTCGGGTGGTCGCTGCTCCGCCCCTATTGGTTGTAGGGTGATTTATATAACCTAAAACCATCCTTGATAAATGGGCTATCCATGACAAAAATAATTTTTCAGATCGGACCAGTAGTTCCTGAGATTAGCGCGTTAACTACTACAATTTTTCATACGGTCATAACTTTTTACTGACAGCTTTTTTTTTTCGTCCCATACTGAAAGTTAATCTCTATTTAATGGACTATAAGCCAATATAGGTCTCATTAGTGGTGGACATTTGGACCACTTTTGGTCATTGTCCTTTCATCAAAATCGATTCAGTGGTTTAGACGTAAAAATTACCATGGGTGCTCTTAAGTGGTTGTACTGCTTGCTTTAGTTCCTTCATCTGCTCTGTCTTTTCATATCAAAAATTGTGTTTACAGCAGCTAACATGGTGCTGGACATCAAGTCAGTTCTGGTCGTGGACGGAGTGGGCGCCAACTGCGCAGAAATCCTCAAATCCCACGGCATCAGCGTTACAACCAAAGCCAAGATCACAAAGGAAGAACTGCTCAAAGAAATACCGGTAAGTAAGAATACTCAACTCTTCTGATGCTCTTTGATAATAATATTCTCAGCATAGTCCCGGTCCCGTTAGCCCCTCGTACTAAGCTAAATCATAGTATAATAATGAGTGTTGCTAAATACTTGTGTCACGAGTGGGCTCACTACAACAGTGGAGAGTCAGCGGTTTAAAGACACGTTCCTCAGATAACGAGTCGGCGAGTCCGACCCAGGGCCGGATCGTGAATTTGTGGGGCCCTGGGCTGAAACTACTTGGGGGCCTATCTTAGTACTCAACTAACAGCCATGCCAAAAAACTGTTTCTATAATGATATATTATTCTTACACATATTTTTTTTATTGCACAAAAAACATAAATATTAATTAAATCTACGCAAGTATTAGTTGTACAAAAGGCGACCTTATTGCTGTGTAGCAATCTCTTCCAGGTAACCTTTGGGTGAGAGAGAAACCGAAATAGAGATGTACATTGTATAAAAGAAAATAAAAAACAACAAAATCATTTTATTTATTTATTATGCATTTATTAGTAAAAGAAATTATAATTTATAAATTAACCTTTCTACATTTTTGTGCTGCAAATTCTTTTATTTGGTCATCGCGTTGCAAGTCTTTTGTTAAATCACAATTTATAGACAGAAGTGATAAATGGTTTAGTCGAGAGTTCGCCATTGTTGTCCTATATTTACACTCGACAGCAAATAAATCGCACCACCCGCGACAAGCACTTTCAAACGTATGCATCCCCACTTCACACCAATATTGGTACCATTCAAAAGCCTAGTTCTAAACTTCATTTTATTATAGGAAAGGTTTTTACCCCAAAAATGTTTCTTTAGAAGGATCCAGAGTCACTTCTTCAAAAAATAGATAGTTACGCTTGAGCCAACTTTTATGGCTATAAAACTGTTAAGTTGGGATTAATCGCTATCCATCTGTTAAAGAGGACACGTGTGATCATTATTTGGTTTTATAACCATAAAATTTGGTCTAATTGATCCCAGAGGTGAGCCCAAAGTGAGGTCTTTTTTCAAGTCACATTTATGGTATATGTTAATCATTTATTAAGAAATTAAATGTGTTTTTCTTTAAGGATATTTATTGGGCTTTCAAATAACACCAATATTGTTGGGGCACCATTATTGTGTCAAAAGAAAATCTTTAAAGTTCGCGTCGCGGGTGGTGCGATTTATTTGCTGTCGAGTGTATTTTCTATACAGTGTGAGTCACGATAAAGTGTACATATGAAATTAGGTGAAACTAGACCTATTTTTATCGACAAAAACAGGTCAATTTTTTTTTAGATTTTTTAAATTTTTTTTATACATTTTTTTTTCTTTCAATTACTTATTGTAAAGAAAACGTAATAACTTTTAAACTAAGAGGTATGTCCTGATAAAATAAAAACAGTAATAATGCTAAATAACAGACGATCCTAAAAAAATACACAAAATACTCAGAAAATTCCAACAAATAATAAAAAATGATACTTTTTGAAAAAAAACTGCCCTTAAATTCGTGTTTTTTTGGTTATTTGATATTTTTTTCCAAAAAATGCCCCTATAATAGGTGGTTTTTATTGCTTTGTATTATTTTCTATCGTATTACCTTTGTAAAACCAAAAATCGCATGTCTCTATCCCTATCACAACATTTGCTATGATAGGTTTTTATTATTTGTTGGCATTTTCTGAGTATTTTGTGTATTTTTTTTAGTATTGTCTGTTATTTAACATGATTACTGTTTTTATTTTATCAGGATATACCTCTTAGTTTAAAAGTTATTACGTTTTCTTTACAATAAGTAATGAGGGCTATCGTTTTTATACTTAACAGTTGGCACCCCTGGCGATTGACAGGACCTTACTCTACAGTGGCGCCATCTTGATGAGTGCAAATGCGATAGTCCTCCTACCACTTTAGCGCTCACCAGTTGGTGCCACTGTCTTCGCTACCAGCAAGTGACAGGACCTTACTCTACAGTGGCGCTAACTGGTGAGCGCTAAAACGATAGCCCTCATTAGGGAACACGTCAATTAGGTTATTTTCATACATGATCATAAAAATGTCACTGCAAGAGTTGTAAGACTCTGACTTAGATTGGAGTAAGTATGATTTTAATTGAATGCACTCATTCACTAAATGCTCGTCTACGTCATCTGGATAATAAATCAATAATATGACGTGCACTTTCCACGTCTATGTTTTCGATATTTTTGTCTTGCAAATCCATTAAAAATTGAAATTTTTGCTACATGTCTCATAGACCTTGGCTCCTTTTATTTAAGTCAATAATTAGCTTATCCAACGCAACATTTAACGTGTCCCTTTTAAATCTAACAAAATGAAAAACAGCATGAAAACAACATTTTACACGTATTTCCCCCCTCAACTACATTCATAAAAGTATGCAATTTTTAATCAATATTTTCTTATGGACGTTGTCACGTAAAAATGTCGTCCGTAAACCGACTTTACAGACAACTATTTTTTTTTAATTATGGCCTATTTTTTAGCGGGATCTGGGGGCCCCTTGTAACCCCGGGGCCCTGGGCTGCAGCCCAATCAGCCCATAGGTAGATCCGGCCCTGGTCCGACCCCTTCATCTTTCGGCTATCGTGGCTTCAAAAAATACTGTCCCGAAGCAGTGGTAGCTTGTAGCATCCATACACGTACCGGCAAGTGCAGGCATCCACCCACAAGGTGGACAGATGTCGCTAGATGCAGTCTGCTGCTACCATCTGCTACCAACCGGACAATCTAAAAGTCATTGGGGGAGGCCTATGTAATATTCAGCAGTGGACGACCGTCGCTAAAATGATGATGATGAAGTTATAAGCAATCTGACCTCATCCGGTTAAATTTAGGAAGCAGTATTCTGCTTTTGGTAGGAAACAGAGTGTGTTGCTAGTAATATCATACCCATTACGACATAAGATCTCACTGTTAAAGCTGGATTGGACGTGTCTTGGACTATTACATACTTGGCGTCTATCGATGGAAAATGAAGAACTTAATTCTTCAAAGGAGTTCTAAATATTTTATCCTCATTACGTAAGATAAGTTTACCTATAGGTGTTGGGATTTCTTTCAGTTGTTCCTTATAAGCCTATTATCAGTAAGGAAATACGTAGTTGGAGACCAAAGACATGATTTTGTTGAGAACGGAATTGTTTTGTAAAAAAAGGTGATCAGATAGATAAACCCTAAGTCATTAGACGATATCAGTGGGCCGACTCACAAACCAAATAAGGAAACTTTTAGAAGAAAATATTTAAATAAATCCCCTGTCTAATTTAAGAACGGTTGTTACACTATTTGTTTTGATAAGCACCGGAGCACTACCTACCAATAATTTCATCATGTCCCAACTGTTATTGTTCGTTATCAATTTGTTTTGACCGGCGAATGTCATTGCAAGTCTCATTTCATCATTGGTTTTATTGAATAGCGTTTAATCTGAACAGTCTCTTACATTGTTTAGACTATGAGACATCGTAAATATGATTACAATACAATATAACAAAGCATGTACCTATGTACCGAGAAGAAAACAGAAACTGCACCTGCTTACATACCTTCACGTTGTATAGCTATTACCCTTCAATTGTTAATGTTAATTCCACACAATGGATCCCAGCAATACCTAGTTAGTATTAACAAACAGGTCGATATTTAAAAGATTTGATCACATTTCACAAACAACATAGTAATTATTTTATTTTTAGCTCCCATTAGTGATATTATATCGGCGATAAATTGTTGTTAGGTGATTGTCAGATAGGCTATATCGACACTTGAGCGCTTTTTGACGAAAACATCAAATATTTCTCGTAAATAACACACTCGTGTTCGTCATTAAACTTGTTACCAACATTATAAAGTTTAAAGAATAAATACTTAGATCTTTAATGTGCTTAACATTTAACGAATGTATCATTCATACGTAAGTACCCAACGTTAGTTGATCCTGAAATGTTACGCACATTTAAGTTTTCATAATGATCTTAGTGAGACGCAGAAGTAGGTAGTTTTATGAAAATTAAAGGATTTGTTTGATTGGAATGTAACCTTAATTGTGGCTGGGGCTCTCCAGAGGAAACTTTAGAAAAGGCAGACAATGAAATGATTGTCATAGGTACTTATTGATGTAAGAAGTACATAATACCAAACTGCATAAATTCCCAAAGAAGACCTGAATAACAAGGTACAATACCTACTTAGTAGAGATCTTATTTTTTCCAGAACCATGAGGCTTTGGTAGTAAGGTCAGCATCCCAAGTGACGAAGGAAGTTCTGGCGGCGGGCACCAAGCTGAAGGTGGTGGGACGCGCCGGCGCGGGCGTCGACAACATCGACGTGCCAGCCGCAGGCCAGAAGGGAGTTGGTGTTATCAAGCAAGTACCCTTTCTATGGAATTTAAACTCTATCTGATAGTACCTAGTTAAGTCTTATCCTTCTGAAACCAGCTTCAGACCTTCAGACAAGCATCTTTTATCAGATGATTAGGAATTTAAACTCTTATCTGGTAGTACAAGTTATATCCTTCTGAAAATTCTCAGCTTCAGCCAATGCCCATGAATCTAAACATATGGTTTGTATACCAATATTACCAACTACCTACGATATCTATTGTTGTTTACTATCAAGTAATACTGTCCAATTATTGTAAGAACTTCCGCCGCGTTTGCGAACTGTAACCTAACCCTCTGCTTCTTTATAAATTCCTGCTTTCCTATCATCTTCTTCTTTTCAGACTACCTATGTAAGATAACGATATATTGAAGTGTTAAAACTTCAATGTAATTTCATTAGTTATCCAAAAATCCAGGTCCACCCATTCCAGCCAGCTCAAAGACTTCAAATATATTATTATGTATTTTTCGATTCATATTGATCCATAATAGATCAAAATCCCTGAACGTGATATCCACGTTGAGTATCATTGGTAGACTTAATTCTGAGCGTTAGTTATGTATTGACTTGTTTTCCAATTACATTTTTTGAGAACTTGAACCGTGATTGTTGACAGTGCCCCTGGAGCTAACGCGTTAAGCGCGTGCGAGCTCACATGCGCCTTGACCCTAGCTTTGGCTCGGCACGTGGCGCCGGCCGCCTCTGCCCTGAAGGCCGGTCGCTGGGACCGCGCGCTCTACACCGGCTCAGAGGTCAACGGGAAGACCCTCGCCATCCTCGGGCTTGGCAGAGTCGGCAGGGAAGTCGCAGTTAGGATGCACTCGTTTGGCATGAAGGTGAGTCTGTATAACTAGCCTTTAAGGCTGAGTTGCACCACCAAACTTTGACCGTAACTACAATAATCGGTGATTTTCGTATGGAGTTTGACAGATTTTTGACGTTTGTTACAGTCAAAGAAAGATGGTGCAAGCCAGCCTAAGTTATGATGACCTATAACTGTGCAATCAGCAAGATCAGGTTCAACAAGATGCTGCGTTTACTGTAATTAACTAATTTAACGTAGCTTGAGGACTTTTTTTTATTACAAAAACTGAAAACAGAAAACTGAGACATTTTCATAGCTGTATTTATGAGTTTCGGCGATCGAAAATAGCCGTCGAATTCCTGAGATCATGTACCTATGTAGTTATTTATTAAATTGTATTCCTTCTCGATAGATACTTATTATGTCAATAAGATTTAATTTTATTAAGCTGCGTTATAATACGCGATGGTTGTAGTATTCTACCTTTAATATCGTGCTCTGGTTCTATTGGCCTTCTAACCAATTGACTGGGTTGGCAACAAGTATCCTCGTGATTCAATACTTATGCAGTAAGCAAAACATTTTCTAGATTCTATTTTACCTTGACATGTTTAATTTATTACATTGCATCCAATTAAATCCAGTGCAGCGAAAATGTTTGCACATTTTGCTTGATATGCAAAATATAACTATTTCTTATATTTATGGCTATAAATTATGTATAAATATGATCTAAAACCAATCTCTGGAATGTTATAAGTACCTAGTCCTTTTTTGTGTCAATTGGGAAATCGAACTCATAAAGGTAATACTCATGATCTAAATGTGCGTGGGATCTATTGTTAGAATGTGCGTTTGCGACTTGCTATTACAATCAAGACCTCCAAATAACAGTTTTTGCACTTTTACTACACGAATAAATCGACCAAGTTTTACTATCATACTTTCGCCCGTATTCACAAATTATTACTATGACATCTCACAGTGCGCGTGGATGCAAAGGGTGATACACGAACCAATCACAGAACGCTATTCAACGCTGTGCGTTCTATTTGCTGCTTCACAAAACCAAGCATCGTTTGTGAATACGGGCGTTAGTTTCAGAAACTAAGTAACTATCTTCATGCTGAAGCGCTTGGCGAATGAATGTGTTTTTTCTACTTCTAGTAGTAGCTGAGTGCTAAGTATAGGTAAACCAGTACCTGAAGAGCTTAAAAATGTTGTGAATTTTGCTAAAAACAACGTACTTATTGTCTTCTCCAGATTATCGGCTTCGACCCGTTCGTATCAAGCGAGCAGTGCGCGGAGTTCCACGCCACTAAGATGGAGCTGGAGCAGATCTGGCCGCTGGCTGACTACATCACGCTGCACACGCCGCTCATCGACTCCACCAGGAGTAAGTCGCGTTAAAAAAGTCATTTATTTTTTGCAAATAGTTTTACAAAATAAACCGACCAAGTGCGTGTCGTGTCACGCGCAGTGTAGGGTTCCGTAGTTGTCCTTCGTTACCACAATATATATCGGCCATTCTCACGATTAGGCGTTCTCAGCCTAATTACCATATCATTTTTGAAATTTGGCTTAATTGACTTAAACGCATTTAAATATGAAACACATGAAAAGTACGAATTTAACAATCGTTAAGGCGTCAAATTATTCCAAGCGGTTTTCGCGTAAATGAGACTCAAAAATTTTATGGTCATGGTAATTAGATAAGGCTAATACTGAATCTAACGGTAATTAGAAAAAATATGTAAAATAGCAAGAAAACAATATCTTGCATTGATATATTTGTATATAAATATATAGCGTCATAAAAAACGCTGTAGGTACACTTAATAACCCTTTGAAAAAAGGAAAACAATCATTTCTATTATTTATTGTATCAATATATTTTTAGTATACTGCAATAATTGAGGCTATAACAGGAACACTTAGTTTCGGCCAGACGGGGCTACGTGTCACATTTCATCAGAATCTTAATAATCATTTATTTGATTTCAATGTGGTACAAACGATTTAACGTACAGATAATGGATCAGGAGATCTCACAAATTTGATTTTTCGGATATGCATATATCGAAAAATTAATTAATGATTTAAGTGATTTTTCCTCTTTTTAATCTATCTGCGATCAGCCATCACCCATTATCAGATTAAATTGAATTTGTAATAATGACAGTTCCAGCTCAGCATATCCCATGATTTGTCACCTCGATTCTTTTACAATAAGTTTTCAGATTGATGCTATTCGCTTTCTCCTGAGCCTAAATGCAGAATTCTTAGAATTTAGAAGGGATGCAGCAAATAGATTGCATGAAGTGCAATCTAGACTAGACTCTAGTCTTTGGTTGTAAGCTTTACAGGAATTTCCACACCCTTTTTGACGTTTGGTATCACTTCACTGAACTTTGTAAACCAAGGTGCACAGCTCAAGATTTTTAAACCTTTATTTTGAAAACGTTAAAGTATTTCTACATTTGCAAGGCTAAGTCGATGCCATGTCTACATGGGTTTTAGGATCCATTTGTATATAGTTTGTTCTCCAAGCTTCTTCTGTCCAGTACCCATTGCATATCACGAAGTTTTTTCTATGCATAACAAAGCAGGTAGGATGCAGTTTAGGATGGTACAAAGTGCCTATACACTAATGCCTTGAAAAGTCCCATTGTCTGTTGATTTGTTCTCTTTTGTTCTTAATGTGATCACGCCAGGTAAGTGTTACTGTTGGAAAATTTCATCTTCTTAGGGCAAAGGTATTATGGATAGATGTTAATGGTATTATATTAGAATTAATTAATGATTTAAGATGTTAATATCAATTATACTAATAGTAAAAATAAATATCTGGTACGAGACATGTTTCATGCAGGGGTGACATCTCCTGGCCATCAGAAAGCCCCGATTTCACTCCAGGTAACTTCTTTTTGTGGGGTCACCTTAGGGGTTAAAATATACTCTTAAATCCAAAAACCATGCAGCAACTGAAGCTGAACATTCGTCATGAAATCTAATCTATTTCGAGGTTACTCTAACGAAAGTTTTTTAAAATTTTGATTGTAAGATTGAAAGAAAAGTCCGTACAGTTTTTATGCGAAAGTCTAGATATATTTCATATTTTATCATCATACGTATTCAATCGTCAGTGCAATTTGTAGGTAATAATTTCATACAACGGTGATTATAAATATACGGTAATTAGTACATGGAAATTATAAAACGATAGTTTTTATTCAAAATTTCCAAAATCTTCAGCGTATGCAAATACTGTCTTACTACAACGTATGAAGGCTAAAGTACTGAATCTATTTAAATTAACAACGTGGATCTACCTTCAAAAATCGAGTATAAAAATAAGGACATGGTAAATAGAAAAATTGAAAACCAAAGATATGGTAATTATACTCTTACGCAATTCATCGACGGTACGCCAACGCAATAGACGTCTACTTGCTAACAGGTCTTAGAACTAACTAAGGGCTCGCGCCGCGCGCGTAAATGATGTGTCAAATATTATTATTTAGGCTTGTGTGCCCAAAAACAGAAAACGTCACGGGAATTAGGACTTTCGCTCGGACAAGCAGTTTTTTAATTCTAATTATTTACAGAATGGTTCTATTGAATAGATATTTTGCTATGCGTAAGACAATCTTTTGTACTCTTTAAAATGTTGAATGGAGTAAACCAAATCTATACGACATAAAAATTACAGCCAAGTTTTAACATTAAGTCGGTGTGCGGACGCGTAACGGTAATTAGAGAACAGAGGTTCATGAAATTAATTAAGTCACAAATACTTAAAATAGAGGCCTATGATTTAATGCACAACTGGATGGGGTTGTTAAGTAACATATAAAAATACTTGCATGTCTCTAATTTGTCATTTTTAACGATTTAACAGTCCGGACACGCAAAAACTAGCTCATCTGAGAATGGCCGATATATTTCAGAAGCAAGCAATTACTTCATCTAAAGTAACTTTTAATTTTTTTTTCTAAGGAATTTTTGTAAGGTATGAAATTTTATAATACATGAGTAAAACGACTATTACTCTTAAACTAACTGATCTATCTTAACCGCTATAGCTTTCCTTGCAGTCCTATTATTACGATTTTTTTCAGATTTTTCAAGCCAAAATGGGGGGGGGGGGGGGGGGCTAATAATATAATTATAATCAATATCATATAGCTAATTACATATTTATTTGTCAGTGGTATTCTGCGCTCCCAACTTTTTAGTGATCAAACCCCACATAAGTAACTGCTGGGTTATAAAAATCTTAGGATTTTAATACAAGCACGTGAAACATAATAAGATTAATAATTCGTGTAGGAATTAGCTAGACAACAAACCAAACCGGTCGCCGTTTATCTATTTCATAACTTGTTTCAACCAACACTCATAAATTAGTCTGTTTATCTCTATTTTGATTAAATCATACGATATTCTCGATGGTACCATATGGTGACCTATCAGACCAAAATATATTTCATCTTATCTTTTAGAGATAAAGTTCATTGTTTCCAACGGAGTGTTACTATGTTGTTAGTAGGTATAGTGCTGTTTGTTAATTTTCTGTGTAACGTGAGTCATGCAGATTATGCTCTGAATAATCCAAAGGAATATTTATAATAAACTTTACGAATCTCTACGTTACCATTAATATTTACCGTTAGAGTAAGTAATCAAATAATCTTAAACAGTTGAGATGGTTTAACTTTGACTGACAAGAATTCCACATATCTAGTTAATAACTACATAGTTGTAACTTAAGTTGATATTTCCGTCCACTTTTCTAGAAAGGGGTCTTTTATAACTGAAAAATATTGCGGTATTTGCGGTAATTACTTAGCCAACACATTCGGCATCCCAAATAAAATAAATCAGTTAATATTTATTAAAATATTTTCACAGACTTCATCAATGCCAGCTCTCTGGGGAAATGCAAGAAGGGCGTGAAAATCGTGAACGTTGGTCGCGGGGGTCTCATCAACGAGAGGGACCTTCTGGACGCCCTCAACTCGGGCCAGGTAACTTTACAAAAACCCTACTCCAGTATCAATTAAATCAATTTGATTTTAAGTAGATCATCATCATTATCACTTCTGCCACAGGACGATAGGGCTACATAAATATTAAGTAAATTGGTTTCATTCTCCTTAATGTACTGCTTTGCAAATCCTCGCAATGGTCTATTGAACTCTCTCAAGTGTCTCCTATTAGTGATCGACTCAAAGAAGAAACGAGGTGGAAGGATCTTAGAAAATAGAGTCCGTCCTAGTAAGGACATCTCAAAAGGCCAGCATTAAAAACTTTGGGATGTTCCACTAGCGAAAGAGGGAGCCAAAGACAGACAGACCACAATCGCACCTGATGTTAAGTGGGATGCAGTCTAGGATGGTACACATTTAACTATAAAGACTGTAAACCTATGAAAAAGAGGTTGACAATAGTGACTGAGTTTCTTGCTCTGCTTCTTCTCAGCATGGGCCCATTTATTATCCCGAAGCAGTGGTAGGGTTATTACTGGGACATGTAAAAGAGCTTTTTCCAAGCCTACTTGCAAAAATAAATTGAGTTTTATTACTTTTTTATGAGTCGTGCATGCTTTATTAATCGACAGTTGTTGTTTTCCAGGTGGGAGCAGCTGCATTGGACGTGTTCGAACAGGAGCCACCCACTGATCCCTTGACGCTGGAAATTATTCAGCATGCATCAGTCATCGCCACCCCCCATTTAGGTAAGTTTGAGAAACCGACCTGAATGTATCACCAATTGCCCGTGATCGTCACTCCAGAACCTGAAAGAACCAGGATGTGGGCAGCGCAGGACCTGTCGTTATGGATATCTTTGAGGGAGGCTTTTGTCCAGCTGTGGACGTCGTTTGGCTGAAACGAACAAACAAGATTTTGTATATATTTATTTTGTTGTTTTGATTTTATTGTATTATGTATGTTACACTCAAAGTAGTAGACAGAGAACTACAACGCGTCCTGAGTGTTTTCATAAGAAACATTCGTTTTAATGTTTTACAGTGACTACGTTTTGTTTTTCCTAGTTAACGTTTCGGTATTTGAGCTTAGCTATACCTATAGGTATTTATCAAGTTTTGTAAAATACAAATATTCATTACTTGTATACCTACGAGTAATAATGTCCCTGAACTAAATATCGTCTAGAGTCTAGAGTTTGAAGTCATGTTGACTATTCCCCTATTCCCCTATTCCCACCTCTCGTTCCCACCGCTGCAACTCCTGTGAAGTCAGGATCTACAGCTTGATAACAATAACATATTAAATCATCATAAACGAATTTCTTATTCTTCCTTGCAGGTGCATCCACCAAGGAGGCTCAAGTCCGCGTTGGCCAAGAGATAGCCGAGCAGCTGGTGAACCTGGTGAAGCCTGGCACCTACTCCACGCCTCTGGCCGAAGTCACTAGGATCCTCAAAAAATGAACCAGTGACAATCCTCCCTAGACTTTAATTTATGATACGCTAAACGTCATTTACGCCCGTATTCACAAACGATGCTTGCTTAAGTGAAGCAGCAAATTGAACGCAAAGCGTTGAATAGAGCTCTGTGATTGGTTCGTGTGTCACCCTGTGCGAGCAGAGACCTCATAGTAATGTTTGTGAATACGGGCGTTAAGAGCGAGGATGTATTTAAGCAAACTAATTTAAGATTCCTTAGTTACATTAATAAGGTATCCAATATTGATAGTCTGATTAAGATTTATCTGATTATTCGATTAAAATAATCTAAGTAGTTAATCTAATTGGCTCTTGTTAATTACTTGTTACAAGCGTTTAGTTTAATTACCAACAAATGTATTTAAATCGTATTTTGTTGAAGTATTTTGTTGCTTATTAAAACTTTCGTATACATAAAAATGTTGTTCGTTCTTCTTATCCTATCGTACAAGCCTTTGAGAAACAAATATCAAACCCAAAAATGGGAAGTCAAACAAGCCTAAACAAATATAACACAGATTAGGAAACAGAGTAAAGAAAATATCATCATGGAGGAATGAAGATGTAAGTAGTTTTTTATGAGCGGTAAAAACACAAAAACTCACAAAATATACAGGGTGGAATAATTTTGTAATGCCACCTGGAGGGAAAAGTTAATAGGTACTGTAGATAAAAAAAATTGCTCAAAGAAAACATTCCTTTATTTTTAAAAAGAAAGGGAACTGGACACAAAGATTTCCAAATTTTCGAAAATTCACCCCAATTTTCTCTAATTAATAAAAATATTTTAACATTTCATTTGATTTGTCAAGTTTGTTAGAGAGATTTCATTCTTATACTTAACCCTAACTATCGATGCAATAAAAATACAAGTGTAATTTTTAACAGACTTTAGCTGGTTCGATTCCCGGGTGTGGGCAAAAATTTTTGGAAATCTATGAACGCAGTTATTTTTCTTTTAAAAAATTTAGGAATGTTTCGTTTTAGTAAAATTCCTATCTACAGTATTAAGAGTAGGTACTTGCCCTCCAGGTGGTATTACGAAATTCCACCCTGACCCTGTGTATACTCAATTGACTGGAGTGTACCTAATAGTCCAGTCATTTCGTCTGAAAAAAAGGCAAATAAAAGAAAATGAATTTGCGCTTCTAATTTTTTAACATGTTGTGGGCAAACATGCAGTAACGTCGCCAGAGTCGACATTTTGCTTGACGACGACGACGATGTCTGGAACGATGATGATGACGATGCTCTCATCGAATCAGCATCATTTCCAACGGTTCAACAGACACAACAACTCGAAGAGTTTACGGAGGACGAAGATCTTCAGCCTGGACCATCCAAGCGAAAAAAGACATAAAAAAAAGTCCATCGTTCGTGTCTCGAGTGCAGAAAAAAATATTTTTCTTTCCGTTTATTTTGTTTTGTTTATTTTGTATTGTAAAAAAATATTTTTTTTTACTGCACAAACAAATTATTTGTTTAATAAATTACTATTGTGTGATCCTTAATTTGTTGCTCTATGTACTTATTTTTTATCCCATCAATTTCCTGAACAATTTCCCATTCGATTCGACATCCAGACACAACCGAGCGAGCAGCTCGCTCGACGCTGAGTGTGGATTCACCGACTTTGCGGCGCGCTGGAGATCGTAATTTTTGTCCAACATAAAAAAATCCAAGAAGGAAATTGTAGGTCTGAATATGCTCTACAAGTTTGAATTCCACAATTTTTCATATTTATTAAGACCCAAAGAAAAAAAAAAATTGTGTCTAAAATTTTTGACTTTATCGATCGATATCTCGATAACGATGCATGATACGCTAAAAATGGTTCGGGCGTTATTGTAGAGCACAAAGAAAGCTACAAAAAGTGTCCTACAAAAATTTTCGAGTCTCATCGGATAGCCGAGTTATTGCCGAAAAACAAATTTTACCCTTTTTTTCAACATGGCGGCGAAAGCTCCTAGGAAAGCTTGGTCGACAATCTCAAGTTAAGCTTTTCTAGGTATCCCCTACAACATATTAAAAAATTAGAAGCGCAAATTCATTTTCTTTTTTGAATGTACGTAATGACTGGACTATAACTAATGTGTAACCTCACCTAAGTGTACCTAACACTATGTTTTGATGAAAATTATGTTTATTAAAACGGTCATAATTATGTTTATAAGAAGAATCAATCAAAATTCTACGAGTAGTACTTCTAGAGTGAATCTACTCGTAATCTTCAAAGGAATCAAGGAAGTCTGCTGGACAGTTTCCAACAAATTAGGCAACATGAATGATTTGAAGAGAATTCTGTTTAGCTTACCTAACTGTGCAAGTGTAATTTAATTTAAAGCAAGAATAAAATTAGGAATCCAAAGGAAATAATAAAAGCCATCTGTACGACAATTTAAAATTATGTATTTAAAAATATCTTATAAAGTATAATTTACAATAGAAAAATAGAAAGTAGGTACTTATTAACATGTAATAATTCATTTTAAACCTCAGCCAGACTAAAATACATGGCAGTTTACTTATTATACGGGAGGATCACGGAGGCTTGAACACTTTCTTTCACAGCGAAATGTTTATTTTGTTTGTCTCATCTTTGGTGTTGAAAACACGTATGAACGAGTGAGAGAGACAATTATACGAACGATTGAGATCCATTTCGCATGTGTAACAAAATACTTCTGCGACTGACTAATAATCCCTAGAGGTATTCTCTGTGGTCGCCAGAGACAATGTAAAACATAGTGATCTTTCAGCCATAATTCGGCTTTGTCATACAGTAATAATAGACAGAGTTTAAAATAAATTAAATTGAATACACAAACTAAAGAAACATAAAGATAGAAAACATGGAATTATTAAGCGTTTATAATATTGTCAGAGAGGTAACCACAGTCCGTTCCAAAAGGATTGGTTTTTGCGAATGAGTTGATCTTAATCTACTTAGTAGATTGAACTGTCTCAGTGATTTTAAGGTCATAGCAGATTTATCAACTCTGAATGGGATCAACAAGGCACTGTCAACCGCGAGGCGAGGCGTTTACGTTACGATAAGTGTGCGTTGCAGTATGGTGTTTCATACAAAGAATTTACTGACCGCTTCGAGTTGAAACGGTTACGATCCCTGTCCGGGTTGATAAATGTGATACGACTTAGGTATAGTTCTAGCACTTATCTCAGTCAGTCCCTGGGCCTTTCCCCTAACTCAGGCACTGACTGAGTTAGCAATAAACCTATTGATATCACTAAGGACAAGACAATTCGGGGCCAATCTTAGTCGTCCTTAAGCATTCGCAAGATATCCCATTTCCATCGGCGCAGACTATGATCAGCACTATTATTTATGTATAGTCTGTCGCCATAACAACAACGTTTACTTCGCTATGTTTCGGCAGTTGAAGGTATGATAGGCAGTTCCATTGTGGTACACAATCCATCATGCTTACTTAGTGGTCAAAGGTAGGTAGAGTCTAAGATTCATAGTAATCAAAAATGTGATAGTAGGCATGTTAAAACTGCGCATGACCTCGGTTTTTCGTTTACCCGTCACAAACATGTTGCAAAATCTAGAGTTCTCAGAAACAGAAACTTTCCTTAAGCATTCGCAAGATATCCCATTTCCATCGGCGCAGACTATGATCAGCACTATTATTTACATCACCTCTGGAGTCATTCTATCGGAGAGTGAAAAATTGAAAAACTAAGAATGTAGTGAAAAAATAATTTGAGAATAAAAAAGTATAAAAAAGCTAATTTCCTTTTATGTTCGTCATTTGTCAGTATTACATGAAGAATATCAGTTTTTCAATAACTACTTGTCCAAATGCAATGAAGAGAATGCCATGAAGGTGTCATTAGTCTCGCTTCTCCATGTTGAATATTAGGGAATAGGATTTTAGGAATTAGATTACATGAGTATTTTTAGGACTTAGTAGCCCCCCCTTCGAGAGAATCCCCTGCCAGTCCTGGTGGGAGGAGCAGCGTCATTCTGCTCCTCGTTCTCAGGTTCAGGGATAGATCGTGCGGCCGCTGGAACAAAAAGTTGTATGTCAGTCCAAGTCTGTGTGGTCCGTAGATTTTAATCTATCAGCGATTTTTTCAAAAAATAGTTCTACAAGTGAAACCATCTTTTAATTATATGATTCATAGAACAAACAGAATAACTATAAGTCTGTAGATGAACAGTGTTCATTGAACGCGCCAATCCCACATGCGGGTTTTGTCTGCTTACGATTTGAAGCTAGTTTGAAGTTAGTTTTTATACATAACTCTTAAATTGAAATTCATCATCCTCATTGCTTAAGTATTTAGCCTGAGAATATAAAAATTGAGTCCAAGAAAAGCCTAAATAGAAACAGAACAGAATAAATACTTACGTCTGCCGAAACGCCCCCTGCTGGGCTTTGAGGGAGCAGGTGCGTCGTCGTACGTTGCCTCACGCGCAGGAGGGGCGTTGTTGAACCTCTTCTTACCTAAAACAAGTAAATTGAATGTTATTTATTATGTGCAACGAGGATAAATAAATAAATGTTAATTTGCTGCAGGTAAGTACAAGCAGGGCTAAAGACTACATAATGAAGATAAATCAGTATTTTGACAGGAGGATTGAACTGGGTGGCTTGAAGTCACGAGCTACCTACTTTTTTTAGCAGTTCAAAGTTTCAACTGCTTGAAATACTTACAAGATTTTAAAATGAAGTCATGCCTAAAAAGTCCTTTGCATTTCTGGTTGAATTCGAAAGGCGAATAAAGGACCAAACTGGAAAAGCGCATTATTATGACGACTATGGATCATACTTTAACGCTTTCTCCATTTAAACCAGACACAAAGCCTTAGCCGTGACCGTAAAAATCTGCTTGGAAATATCATTTATCTTGAATTCTACGACACACATCGCATACCGAAGTGCTGAGGCTGTGAATCATGGAGGGACGACATTCTTCTGCTATATTTGGAAGTGTTTAGATACCTACATAGTTGGAGAACTGCATTCAATGATTCCATTTTCCTTACTTTTACACACCTACTCATTTGTATCACGTCTTTTTGATATTAAAATTTTAGATTCAACGCACTACAATATTGTTCAAACATTTTTGAAATAAAAATTACTTTAAAGTTTCTGTTCCTTTATTAAAGACTAGCTTTCTGCCCGTGGTTGCGCCCGCGTGGTATTTTGTCTGTCACAGAAAAAGTTTATTGGGCGCGTCCCTGTTTTAAAAACCGGGGTAAAAACTATCCTATATCCTTTCCTGGGACTCAAACTACCTCTATGCCAAATTTCATCAAAATCGGTTCAGTGGTTTATGCGTGAAAGCAAGACAGACAGACAGAGTTACTTTCGCATTTATAATATTAGTATAGATTAGCTACATTTAAGTTTGCGATAATGTAATAAAATGTATAAAGGTACTCACTGAAGTTACCCTTGGGAGGCGCTTCTGTTGGGGCATCCTCCGACTGTGCGGCGGCGGCAATGGGAGCGTGGCTGGAGTGCTTAGCTGTCAGAACAATAAAATAATTATTAGCAAAATGCCAAGTAGTCTGTCGCCATAACAACAACGTTTACTTCGCTATGTTTCGGCAGTTGAAGGTATGATAGGCAGTTCCATTGTGGTACACAATCCATCATGCTTACTTAGTGGTCAAAGGTAGGTAGAGTCTAAGATTCATAGTAATCAAAAATGTGATAGTAGGCATGTTAAAACTGCGCATGACCTCGGTTTTTCGTTTACCCGTCACAAACATGTTGCAAAATCTAGAGTTCTCAGAAACAGAAACTTTCAGTAAAATAGTGTTAAAAGTTTTGCGAAGCTATTAAAATATTACTTAATATCATTTGCATTCTTTTAACTCAAAGATTGTCATCACAAAAGATGTTTAGAAACGATAAAACGCATAAGAATTTAAGTTAGATCTCATGACCTTGAAATGAATGTTATTCTGTTACCTTCAGCAGCCTGTGCTCTCCTTCTCTTCAAAGTCTCGAGGAGGTCAGTGTTGCTGCGGAAAGGCCTGACGCCTCCGCCTACAAGTTTCTTGCCCTCCGTGGAAGAGGGCGGCGCCTCTGTGGATGGCTCCTGTTCTCCCTCGGCAGGATAGTCACCTTCATCTTCGTATTCCTCTTCCTATAGCAAAAAGGAAACAAATATTTTAATAAGCATTCTCCAAAGCACCAATTTCAGTCATTATAATGCAAGAACACCCAAAATACACAAACCCATAATGTAGGTACTTATAAAAGTCACGACTCATTGCATTCGCAAATAAATTAAACTAACAGCTAAATGTGTTGACCTGTGCAAATACAAAAAAGTTGTTCCCCGCACTTCGAGTCACGATTCTGACAAATGCATTCTGGTTTTCCGTATTAATAAAAAACAATAATCTTTTTTTAAGCTTTGCACCATGACACAGGTAGAAATGATTGTGAGGAAATGAAGGTCACCTAAAGGTCGGTAGAGAAGGTGACCCCATCCTCGGGCGATCGTCCTGCTCACCTTGAACCGGATTAATCGTGTCGTCCCCTTTGCGAAATCTGCCACCAATGTTTTGATATGCCATGTATGTTAATGCACATTATTATGGGCGGTTGACGTCGTTAAAGCATTCACGTTTTGCCGTGATAGTGGCATTTATCGTTAAGTCGTCGTCAATCTTGGAGACACTTTATAAGTATGTAGCTTTATTTGTTGCTATCAGGATTCTTCGTTGACGTCATTCAAACATTCAAAGTAAGAGCTATGAATGTGATCAGGTTATCCACTACCTACAAGGAAAAATCAAGTGCTGGCCAATGGCCTGTTTAGAGCTCAAACTAAGACATTCAACTTAATTCGGAATGAAAATTTTTCTCATTAACATTTTTTCGTTTTTGTTCGACCATGCAAAGCACACTTCGCGGCAAAAGATACAAAACTACAGACACGATTTTTACAAATAACTGCATTAATTTATGATATAATACAAATTATTACTCTTGTCGTGCGCTTTACATTGCCGTGAGTTTATTTTTATTCTGCTTTACCTACATCCGCATATTTTCGTAAACGCACTGAACTTTGTAACCAGAATCAGAGCAGTTTCAGGGTCATTTCGATCAACCAAATCTATACTAATATTATAAAAGCGAAAGTGACTCTGTCTGTCTGTCTGCCTTGCTTTTACGCCTAAACCACTGAACCGATTTTGATGAAATTTGGTACATAGAGATAGTTTCAGTCCCGGGAAAGGACATAGGATAGATTTACAGGGACGCGCGCGATAAAGTTTTTCTGTGACAGACAAAATTCCACGCTGGCGAAGCCGCGGGCGGAAAGCTAGTTATCTAATAAGTAGAATTCAAAATGGTGAAAAAGGCTTTTAGGCTTTTTTCCATCCGATAGCAATAAGATATCACGTGAGCGGCGTGCCTAATGCCTCATTGTGAAACCGCAACGGGCCGGTTACCGTTGCACGGGTAACATAATAACGCTTAACCGAAGCTATTGTTTCGGGACAACAAAATTAGTCAACCCTATTAGAGCCTAACTGAGACTTTTGTGTTTCCGATGATATAAGACATACCACATAATTTTCTTCTTTTGTCAACTAAGTACCTTTATTTACCATAGGTACTTTAAAGTACAATAATTGCAATCTTTTTAGCAACTCAATTGGAGCAGCTGCCATATAGCAATTTAAAATATACTTAATTAACACATTTATTGAGCTACCAGTATGAAATTGCGGAAATGTGTTTATTGAACTGCACGTTAGGTCGTTTGTCTGCCAATCCACGATCGACAATACATCAATCACAAATTAATTAATGTTTACCTAGTTATTTATTTATGTAATAGCACAACTGGGTCGATTATTTTAAGTATTTTAAACGTATTAATGTAATATAGAGCAAATAAAACTGTTAAAATGAATCCAATAAAGCAAGCATTAATTGGCATGATGATTTCTTCGGCTTTGAATAGGATACAGCAGATCCTTATCACAATAATTAAATATCAAAGAATACCGGTTAATATTAAAGGTTAAAAATTTGCACAGCTCTCTACGATCGCGATTTTACTTACCATCCACAAGGTGAATTAATATTATATCTCAGTTTCTTCTCTTCCTACTGCCGAAACACAACAATGTTGTTAGCATTGATGTTGTGTTGGATAGGATAGTGGCTTGGACGAATAAACCAGGTGGTTTATTCGTCCAAGGATAGTGGTTAGCCAGCCGGACTAAGAATAGGTTTTTTTTAGAGAAATGGGCACTTAGATCTTTCTGGGTAAAAAAAACTTGTTTACAAACGGGCAAGGCTTTTTCTTCTCGCTTCAGGACATTAATTCTTCTATGACTTTGGCAGAATCTGAATAATTCTTGTAACTTGAAGTACCGCCAAACAAATTTCTTTTCTGCTCAACTCAAAGGTAAACTGGTCGAGAATGCTTTAGTGCATTAAGTTCGCCTTATGTACAAATTTATTTTGGCATTAAAGTTTAAATAAATAACTTTCACGTAGGAGGTACCAAATGATATTTATTGTGTGATTTACCTACCTAATTAAAATTTGAAATACAAACTAGAATTTGGGTGTTGAGTTAGTTAGGATTTATTTATTTATTTTTTATTTAAAACTTATATGCACATAGAACGGTGTACATAAGGCGGACCTAATGCCTTTCGGCATTTTCTTCCAGTCAACCTTAGGGCCAAACTGAGAATAAAGTAGGCGGTATAGAATTATTACGAACTAGCGGCCGCCCGCGACTTCGTACGCGTGGAACCCGTTTTACCCCCTTCATCTATCTTACGCGGTTTAGATTTTTTCATACTAATGTATTTTCCCGCTAACTCCCGTTCCCGTTGGAATTTCGCAATATCCTGTTGTAACTAAGCTTTAAGTTTACTAAGGTACCTGCATGCCAAATTTCAAGCGTCTATCTTAAGTGGCTTAGATTTTTTCATACAAATGTTTTTTCCCGCTAACTCCCGTTCCCGTAAGAATTTTGCAATATCCTTTTATAACTAAGCTTTAAGTTTACTAAGGTACCCGCTTGCTAAATTTCAAGCGTCTAACTTAAGCGGTTTAGATTTTTCATACAAAAGGATTTTCCCTCTTATTCCCGTTTCCGTGAGAATTTCGGGAATTCCTTGTTGTAACTAAGCTCTAAGTTTAATAAGGTACCTACATGCCAAATTTCAAGCGTCTAACTTAAGCGGTTTAGATTTTTCATACAAAAGGATTTTCCCGCTAATGCCCGTTCCCGTGGGAATTCCTAAGTATCCTATAACCTGCCCAGGAGTATGAAGAATAATTGTACCAAGTTTCGTTAAAATCCGTCAAGTAGTTTTTGTTTCTATAAGGAACATACAGACAGACAGACAGACAGACAGACAGACAGACAAAAATTTTACTGATTGCATTTTTGGCATCAGTATCGATCACTAATCACCCCCTGATAGTTATTGTGAAAATATATTTCATGTACAGAATTGACCTCTCTACAGATTTATTATAAGTAATAGATTTAGAAAAAAAAAATTACGTAAATAACATTTACTTTCAGGGTGCAAGGTGTCGAGTCCTTAGACCCTTTTTAGATCTTTGTTGTAATATTATCTACGAGCTTTTAGTTATTAATTTCGAAAATAACTTTACTGAAAAGCCTAATTAGTTAATAATATATCCTCTGTGATAAAGGATTTCGGGTGAACTTTTCTACCTTCGGTCTGATCATCACTTTTCATCAGGTGGATATAGGCCAAAAGCTTCCTCATTGTTGATAAAAAAAGGTTTTTTACCTGAGGAGCGGGAGTGGTAGTTGTTTGAAAGGACCCTAAGATAGCCAGTTCCTCTGTGATTGAGGATTTCGGGTGAACTTCTACCTTCGGTCTGATCATCACTTTTCATCAGGTGGATACAGGCCAAAAGCTTCCTCATTGTGGATAAAAAAAGGTTTTTACCTGAAGAGCGGGAGTGGTAGTTGTTTGAAAGAACCCTAAGATAGCCAGTTCCTCTGTGATTGAGGATTCCGGGTGAACTTCAACCTTCGGTCTGATCATCACTTTTCATCAGGTGGATATAGGCCAAAAGCTTCCTCATTGTTGATAAAAAAAGGTTTTTTACCTGAGGAGCGGGAGTGGTAGTTGTTTGAAAGGACCCTAAGATAGCCAGTTCCTTTGTGATTGAGGATTTCGGGTGAACTTCTACCTTCGGTCTGATTATCATGATAATCACCTGCAGGTGACATACAGGCCAAAAGCTTCCTCATTGTGGATAAAAAAAGGTTTTTACCTGAGGAGCGGGAGTGGTCGTTGTTGAGGGCTTCTTCGCCAGCCCTCGCTTCAGCAGGCCGCGGGAAGGCGACGCTCTTGGCTCAACTTCATCTTGCGCGCGCGCCGATACCTGCCACGCCACACACGCCAGCAGCATGATACTGGAATAAGAAAATCTAGATTAATCATCATCGTAAGGTCATTAAACCCCGAAGATCGACTATAATTGACCGATAGTTGGGTTAGCGCTTAGGCTATTGATCACGTCCCCGCGCGCTTCGGAGAGAGTTGTCTTCTAAGGGCGACAGTTTGAGTGAGGCTGCGGCCAAAGCGAGGGGGTACGTACGTGAACGACTTAACGGCGCCTTACGTGCTACCCCACTAAGCGCCACCCGAGGGACCCGTCAGGTTTTTAGTGGGTAGGCCCTGCCCTTCTGGCAGGGAGAGCCCAACATAACCCACCGGAACCCCCGGACCGGTGGGTATGCATTACATTTTCCTGACACAAAAAAAGGCTATTGATCACGTATGAAAGTACGCACATTACACAGATTTGGTGCTAGCCGATTCCTCATACAAATTGGAAGCCGACCAAACTATAACTGATAAAAAGTCTGTATAGTACCTATGTGAGGAGTGCTGCTGGAGATTTAACTCGCAAAACCAGAGAGAAATGAAGGATTGGCCCTACAATCGAGATTAATAATGGCATTAAATTGTTGTGTAGAATCATAAGACCACGGATTACTAAGTCAGTTAAAATCTTCTTGTTAGTAGTCGTAGACTTATAAGAGGGAAGACGTTCTCTATTTGACTGTTAATTTTATTACACTGTTCATACAGAGTGAACGCTGTTTCCATTTTAAATAAACTAGGTACTTAAAACATGCTGCACTGGTTCGGCGGTTGAACGCACGACCTCACGAATAAACCAAGTTCATTTTCCTACCAGGATATACTCGTAATATTATAAAATATTATAAAAATAAACTCCTAGGATTCGTCCTCTATTTAGTGATATGACATCAACCAACTAAAAAAACAATTGCGCATCTGATATTTTAAATAACCTCAAAGTTTACATAAACTTTATTTGTTGTAACTTTTTGCATTCGCTCACGGATTCAAGTTTGATAGTCGAGATAAGATAGACATTTTGTCACGTACCTATTCTCAGAAAATTTATTATTATACAGGAATAAAAACCTCCTTAGATCACTACCTCGTTCTATTCCTCGAACTAGGACTTAAGTAAGTCTGAATTCTCTAGAGATTAAAGACAATCAGTATGTACTTATTCAGTTTCATTATAATTTTATAAGGAAAATTTACCATTGAGCGAAATAGAGATTTGATGCGTAGGTACCTATGTATATCAAATTCCTATTTCGCTCGAATATCATTGTACAGAGTCCACGTGATACAGGTGGTGATCACCAGAAGAACATCGACAATATTTTCTACTAATAACATCATAATAAAATAAAATGTCACGTAATAAATTAAATTTAAGAAATTCATATAGGTAGATTTTTTGTACAGCTTCGATAGGTCAAATGATAAAGTTAATTTAGTCTAACAATAATGAAATGCATGGCTCTTGAATCTAGTTGTCTGCATACTAACTATTTAACTTGACTGCAAAATGTCAGGGTCTATTGGAATCAGGTAGTATATTCATTTAGTGTCGGCATCTGTGCCTACATAGCACATTGGCTGTAATAATACCTGGCACAGGGAAACCTCGCACCAAGATACAATATTGGAAACTAAAGTTACTTATTACAACACGAGAATAATTAATGTCTAAATTACCGGTCGAATGATTGTCGTGTCCTTGCATTTTAGAACCATTAAAACGGAAAATACCTTCTTACTTCATTCATACGCTCAAAGATTGCGCATGTGTGCCAAATTGATGTCATTCGTCATTCGTAGATATTCGTCTTATAAAGCAGCTTTATTACATAAGATGAGCAGTTAACGAGTCGCTACATGATATTATGAAACAGAAAACGACATTCTATCATGTTAGATTACATAAAAAGGTCGCGTTGTACATAAGTTCAAGGGGCAGACGATGCGGATTTATTTGATGGGTAAGCGGATATCGGCCGTTGGCTCGCGGATTCAATGGTAAATGTGAACCAGCGAGCATGGCGTGGCATGCCGAGGCTGGGTGAATGTCGCCGGGCTTCGGGCGCTGCTGCGGCTCTGCCGCGCATAAGGTCAGCCTGTATGTCACTCTGCTCGTGATTGTTGAATAACTCGCCCCAGCAGGGTCAGGTCAGGTGGACGTGAACCAGTTCCGCATCCGCTTCCGATCACACTATTTCATACTCCCTTGGCTTTCTCTATTTTATATAATCTGAACCATCCGAGTGACGGCACTTGGTTTCCAGCCGACAATTTATGCACGATCACGTATGCCAATTTACAATACAATATAAAATTATCTGTACGAGCCGACCTGTGCCGTTAGAACGTATTTTATTGTTGTTAAGTTGCGTGAAACCTTGGTTGAATTTCAACAAGTTAGAAAGATGGAATAGACAGATCTGACCGGGCACGGCGGTGCATTCATTAAAGGAGAAATCATAAATCGCGATTTCGAGTCACGTTGGAAAAAGTGCACTTTCTATATTTGTGACATTTACTATGTCGCATGCGTGGGTGATCAGAATGCGTAATTGTAACCTCAAATCGCGTCAAGGTCAGTCGGGCAGAAACCAGAAGTGGTAAAAAGTAGGGTGACCTCGCCACGCAATGCGGCAGCCACACACCAAGGTGCCATTTTCCTTTTTAAGATCTCTGGACTAGAACATTTTTTGTTCCCAAGGAGGTTGTGAAACGGTTCCCACAGCATCTCCTTTCTAAATCATAACAATGTCGGAGGTGAGGCCTGGTTACGAGAGCGCCGATTCCGTCGTGATAACTCTAAGCATCCGCGATGAGGTTTTGCACATCAATCTTCCCACTATTATTTGAACGCACAATGCGATAGTTGGGTAACTATTGAGCTTACATAGCTAAAAAGTGAGTAGGTATGTTCCATTTGTAATACTTTGCAAGAATGCGATTATTAATTTTGAATTGTGCAAGATGCGATGTGGGTGCGAAAGAAACTGTGAAACTGCAAAGCTCGCGAGTCCCTGCGTCTTATAGGTAACTAAATGTCAATCGTCTGGTTGAGCAACGATGTTTTATTACCAAATGTCTGTAAGTTAGCTGTAATGCCGACGTTGGGTAAGTGGTGGTATGTTTGAGCGCATCCTCGTGCAGTCACGCCTTTGTTAAATGTGCAGCGCGCAGGCGAGCCTGCACACTTGTGATCAAGGGGCGCCGCGCCGTGTCACGGCTGCATTTCAAAGAAGCTCTCGGCGAATAATCGTTATGCAACCCGACTAACGTTTGCCCCAACGCTCCAACAAACAGTTGTAAATTATAAAATTTGTAAGGGGAATTTTAATACATGTATAATCTCAACTAATTGAGGCCAACTAGTGGAAGTGATTGCATTCATTATCAACCAGACTCGTTTACCGGTTTGCAAAATATCGAAGCACTAAACTACGTTAAGACACGTATTTTCGGCTCTAGGCAACCTATCTTCCGGCTTTGCAATACAGACCAATTACCTGAAAAACGGGAAATCGGTGATACGAGGTTGTTCTAATTACCGAGGGCAAAAATTAGCGTGAGAGATAGTTATTTGTAAATTTGAAACTACCTCAGTTACGGTTGAACTGGCAGAGTACTGCACAAGAACACAAGTTTCATGTTCTGTGAATTTATTCCCTACATAGAATGACTGCTACGAGGCGAGAGAAGAATTTAAATGGTTGTATTTGAATAATATGTACAAAGTGAACGAGTTCAACAATCTAACGCAAACGTTGGTGAAATATGTAAACTAAAATGTGGGTATCACGCAAAACATGTGCGTATTAATTTTGGCGGTTACATATGTAGGTAACCAGGTAAATAATAATAAATCATTATATCAAAAATAATATCAGCATTGAGTTGTGTGCAGTTTTATTGTTACGATTCTATTTAATATTGCATAATTTTAATATGTTAAGTCCATTATTTCAATTACTTGTTCAAGTAAGTATACTCATTTCTTCAGTCTTCATTTCTTCAGTAGGTATATTAATAATTTACTATATTCATATGCGATTAAAAGTTGGCTGATTGTATTCATATTATGCCACGAATAATTTCCTAATTTTCTCAGGGGTTAACATTAATCAATCGATAAATATCGTAAGGAATTTGTTGATCGAGGTGTTTGCAAAGCAGAATATAGGTGGATACACGTAACTAGGGTCGATATTTGATAGATTTGTAAAGCTAACATGTGAAATGGGATCGAGCTGAAAAAGAAATATGTATTTGGAGATAACTTACATCATTTAAATACAGTAATAAATTCATCATTTAAAAATAATAACGTCAATTTTTTTTAAATCAGGACAAAAAATGAAAAGCTCGTTTGACCCTTTTTCACTTAAAATAAATAAGGAGTTGTATGATGGTGGCTCATAGGTCACACCAGAAAGATCCTGTACATTTTTTTTTATATAAATCTTTGGACAATTTCACACAGCGCCAGCTAGCCCCAAAGTAGTAAGCAACTTAATGCTTGTGTTATGGGTGCTAGCTTAACGGATATACTACTTATATACTTTTTTTTTTAAATACATACATATTATACATAGTAACACCCAGACCCGTCACAGAAATTAAAATTCATCACTTCAATTTCTGCCCGGCCGGGAATCGAACCCGGGACCTCCCGGCATAGTAGTCCGTTCTGAACCACTACACCAAACGGCCGACCGCAGATATTCAAAATTATAACTCTACAAATATTTTCAAAATTCAAATTTAAACTGTTATAATCATAACGGCGGTACAAGAAATTAATTACAGTTTAAGGGTAGTTGAAATAAATCTTTATGCCAGCAGGTAGCAAAATAGATATCATAATTTCTTCATTTCCGGGACAAGGACGTTTACATTTCCAAAATTTATTTAAAAACACCCAAGTAATGATAGAAAACTAGGAAACTTTACTATAGACTGATGGATAGAAGAATATTAGACATTTTCTCAGTTTGAGGGTAGGTAGTTCAAAACTTTGTGCCACATCTCTAAATGGATATCAATATTATTTCTCCACTTTCGAGACATTTCCTTGCTACGAAATTGAAAACTGTATCAAAAACACTGAAATAATGACATCAAAGTAGAAAATCTTGCTATGGATTAGAATATTAGACACATTTTATAAGTTTGAGGGTAGTTCAAGACTCTGTGCTATCACGCGGCAAACTGGTTATGAATTACCAATTTTCGGGACATTTCCTTGCTACAAAATTGAAAAATTTATCAAATTCACTGAAATAATGATATAAAACATAAAAATAATGAACGGATGGATTAGATAAATTAGACAGATCGATATCTTTTAACAGTTTACGAGTAGTTCATTTGTAACTTACACATGGCGAAAGACATTTTAATTTATCCATTGTCAACACAAATCTGGCTGCAAAAGTATTAAAATTCACCTAATTAATGATAAAAAATTAAGAAACTACTATGGACTGGTGGACTAATGAAATGGATGAGGGTGGTTCAAGACTCTGTGGTAGCACGTGGCGAAATAGATATCACAATTTTTACATTTTTGGAACGTTTTTGGCCACAAAATTGCTGAAACATTAAACATGATTAAAGTAATAAGTAGGGTAAGGGCATGCCCGATTTGCACGAGAGTGATCTATCATTCATCCAACATAATTATATTGTTGCCTAATCGTAGGTCGCGGGCCTATCTTGCAACATGGGACCGAATCATACAACCAACCGGTTCTAGTCTCGCTCAATTAAATTGAAAATTAATTGGTTTTGTTACACCAGGTCAAGCCTCAGTCTCCATAATGAGGTTTATAAGTCAAGAATTATGAAACGTGAAATAAGCAATGATATCGTCTAAATCGCTACTCTCGCGCGTGTCGCGGGCGCACAGTGGGCGGCTCCGACTGGTTGCACGCAGCTCGTTCCCACACCCTCCACTGCGACACCAAATAACGAATGCCATTAGAAAGGAGCTACACTTTTCAAAACTAATTCTAAAACTATTGCGCTATTTCACGTTCCACTAATAAAATATTACTCGACAATTTAAATACTGTTGCGGACACAATCATTTTGTAACCGGCCGTATCCACCCAACACAGTTAAATATAATAACTTAAATTATTCTGAAATATCGCCTTGCGAAGTTAAATTCCAAAGATTTAGGGCAGCCGGCCGGTAGGTTGAAAACGATTTATTTCCTAAAGGATCGGGGGGACGGATTGATTCGCAGCGGCAATCGCACAGCTTTTGGATTGGGTAATAAAGAAAATAAATAAAATGACTTACAGAGGTAATATCTTCATGATGTGGTCGGTTCGCGGATGTCGTAAGTTGCAGTTCCTTTCTCCGCGGGGCGGCTAGGTATGGTGTAGGTGCACTGCGCTCGGAGGCCACGGTTGGTCTGGCCGAGCGCGCGCGCACACGCGGCTCGCCCCCATCGGCCGCCTCATGCGCGCGCAGGCCGCGTGCCAAACATTTTCCACATACCTTCTCTTTCAGTTTGTCTTCGGACCTTAAATCCTGGTATGACGTCGTGATGAGAAAGAACCTCATGTAGGAACCTGAAATACAGCACTGTGGTGCATTGCTAACTTCCAGCAGGACATAATTGCATTTAATTGCAGATTAATCGTTATGAAGACAAATGTGAGCGGGGTTAAATGAGGGTATTCAGAAATTAAATTCAAAGGCAGCCATTTTGATGCCAATAGGCAGGAAAGGAAAGGTCACCTTGAATTCGTGGAAGCATGCCTTTTTTTAATAAATATTATAAATATTAAGCCTTCCTTCTTATTTAAATGCTTTTTAAGAAAACATCCGTCATTTAAACTCGACTCAAAACTTATTGCTTGTTAATGTAAAATAGATTAACAATAACATTTATCTCAGTTATTAAAATAGTAATGTTTAATAATTAATTTATTACTAAAAATCTTCATCAGTTAGGTAATTAGGGTTTTTCCGCGTTTCCACCCGCGCAAGAGTTTCAGTATTTCACTGAAAATGCTGAAGGTCTATATAGCAAATGTATATTTCTTGCAAAAATAACTGGACGGATTTTGATGCAACTTTAGTATAAATTCCCATTATTTCGTAGATTTTTAAGGGTAGTTGACAGTTACAGACCCTGAGTGCATAAAAGCCTCATAAAATGGATTTAGAAAAAAACACGTTTTCCAAGCAATAAAAGCTTTTAATAATTTTTAATGTAAGTATATGCCATTTAAAATAATGAATGGAAGGTGTCAAATGTCGTGAACTTTTGAAATGACCCGCAATTAACATTTGAAATACCAAACGGTAGGTAGGTATGTTGTTATCTAACAAAACTATTATCGAAAACCTTTGTCTAAAGTCTAAAGGGCCAATTGGTAGCTTTGTGAGTTTTTTTTATAGCAAAACTAGTTTGTTATTTATGGAAACGCGGTGTAGCTACATAAAGCACAGAATACATAATTTTGTAGCAACTTAAATGTACGATTGTATCTGATTTTCTGTGTCGCATAGTACATGATAGTACTCGGATTTGACACTGGCCTTAAAAACTACATTAAAAATGCTTCCCACCAGGTCGGCGCCACATTGCTCTGGTTTCCTTAAGATTATTGCTGTTCGTGGCTAATGCATTACCAATAAACTTTCAACGAATCTAGGCTTATGTGCTTATGCCTAGGTACCTTCTAGTGTAGTATCTAATAGCTGAGTCACCTAGTCAGTTTACCCAGTTTACCTAAACATATAAATTGAAAAGCATATTGTAAGTACCTATACAGACTGTCAAAAAAAGTAGTGTCAAGCCCAGAGGTAGAGCATCACTCGGGCTATCCAAATCACCCCCATGTATGTTCCGCGATTTTTGATAGTTTTCGAGTTATGATTGATGGCGCGAATAGCCTTACATGCCTGATTTTTTTAAATTATTATTAGATGAATACTAGGCCTAGCTGATTTAGAAGTGTTTACATCCATAACACGTATGTAAACTAAAAACGTTAATGTTGTAAAAATTCATAACTCGAAAACTATCAAAAGTCGCGGTGATTCGAGTAGCCCTAGTGATGCTGTACCTCTGGGCTTCGGCTTGACACTACTTTTTGGGACAACCTGTATAAAAGCACAGAATAAGTAAATAAAAGTCCATTATTACTTATTCTGTGCTCTAGATGAAGACGTGACGTAGGTCAAATCCCAAGAGGAGGTAGTTGGCGCTTGTACTGAAAAAATGGACATCAAATAAATCAATGCGACTTTCTTTACATTTCCTAAGAGAAGCCGGTTTAAAATATGATGTAACTTTAGGTATAATCTATTTATTAAACCTGAAATAATGATTTATTTTACACTGTTAGGAAAGTAGATCGGTAATTTTATATTTACTTTTTTAAGTTTTTGATTTATATTACTCCACCTATACATACCTACTCCTACATCAATTAAATAGTTTCAATTGAAATAACAAGTGTTTTAGGTATGTGTTTATTCCAATTAGGCTTTGTAATATCAATACTTCTTTTAAATTCATTTAAGTCGTATAAGGAATTTGTTTACCTTATGTATAAAATTATAGGTATGGTTTCCCTTTTCATCCAAAAAATCTACTGCTGAAATTCTTCCCCGAAGGATTTCCACAAATACCGGGCGTGCGCTACCCGCTTCCAGGAGTGGGCAGACCTTTACCAGATCATCGGATGACCGAGTGGGAACTGGGAGGAATGCCTTTCGAACCGTGACCACCCAACAAAATCTTCAAAAGTTTAATGACTTTCAAAAAGGGCTCAGAAGTAGGTACATGGGTTGGGTAATTTTTCTTTTGGATAAAACAGAATCGAATGCCTACTTACCTATTAACTATCTTTACAATGTTCATGCCTTTTACTTGCATTCTGCCTGTTTTGACCAGTAACCTACGTAGACATACATGTATTTAGGCAATCCTATATACATATTATCACTTGTCCCGACTATAAAAAATTCTGAAAACTTTATAACAACATATCAGCAAGTGATGAGATATTATGTTTATGAAAAGAAAGGGAAAGTGGTCGGTCACAAAAAAATAATTCTAGCTCACACGCTACATCCATCGTCGTAGGCCTTTCAATTCCATCGAAAAGCCATCAACTATGTAATACGAATGATACTTACCTGATTCTATTCTATTTCTATTTCTAAACCGACCGACTTTTCTACACTAATATTTTGTTTGTTTGTTTGAACGTCTTAATCTCAGAAACTACTGTTCCTATTATAAAAGGATTTTTCTGTTGGATAGCCCATTTATCCAGGAAGGCTTTAGGCTAATAACATCACCCAACAGCTATTGGCTGTGGGCGGAGCCGGAGCAGTAAGTAAAGAAAAATGTTGCAAAAACGGGAAATATTATTCAAACTATATGTTTCACGCGTACGAAGTCGCGCATAAAATATAGGTACTTACTCGGAGAATTTTGCGTTTTCAATTCAGTAAGTATTTAATTTTGTTATCCATGACGAGGATAACTCTTAGCCTTCATTTCACCTGATGGATTAGGCCGAAGGTGGAAGCGAGTTTCACCTGGAATCCTTAACCACAGAGCTTTATATTTTGGATATGAGGGTAAGACGAAAAAAATGCTGAACAGGTCTTTTGGTTTGGTTGGTTTTTAAATTAACGAATGATTCATTTAAAGTTTTTTAATTTCAGAGGAAAAATAATTATAATTTCTCACAGCTACTTTGACTCAAATGCTTTAAATGTAGATAGGTCAAGGCTTTTTGGGGACTTCTCATAGTATAATGTAAATGTTACAGTCAAAACTCATAATCGGCCAAAACCACTTTTGACTGATCCACTTTTAAATCAGTCAAAAAAGGTTTCGCCTGATTTAAAACTTTATCAATCATTCAAAATTCATATTAATATAAAGTTATGACTAATCATAACTTTATATTAATATGAATGAAAATTACTAGTAAATTATCAAAAATGTGTTAAAACAATTTTAAAGTTTAACGTGTGATTTGTGCATACAAAATGATACACCTACCTATCATCTATTTCTATGACTACAGTAATGTTCTTGTAATTATTTATAGAATAAGATGTCATTTAGGTAATACTTATTTTAAATATGTATAATCTTTATTTCTTAAGAGGAATGAATCTGTATCTTACAGTGGACATTCGATTCTCCTGCCAATGACAGCAGAGGTGCGCCCGCGGCGGCAACTTACGTTAGGTCATAGGTGAGAACGTATCAGACGGTTAGGTAACACGATTGCCGACAATAAACGGCGAGAAATGAAATAACTAGCCGCTTATTTGATAGCCATGTCTAAATCAAACGTGGCTCGTATTTGTTTTGAAAAAACAATTGAAATTACCTGCATAGTAAATGGTAGATTGCAAAACTTCATTGTTGTGTTCATGTTGTTCTTCTTTAAATAACAACATAACCGATTTAATATCAATTAAATATTACTTAAATTATTAGTATAATACTATCAAGCTAAGTAATTGGATACTTAAGTAGTTCAGTAAGTACATTTTTCCACTACACAACATTTTCAGTTACCTAGATACCTACATACTTTAAAATTTTCAATTTAACTCAGTTTGTGAACATGTTAGTGACGTCAAAAGATCCTGTAGGTAACCTTAGAATATTTTGTGCCTTAGATTAATGATTTAAGGCCGGGTAGCAGAGAAAATGGCGAAAATGAGGTTTTCATTTTTCATTTTTGAGGTACTAAACAGTAAAATTAAAGGCTAAGATTTTTATTGGGCATAGTTGAGGATATTTTTTAGGGCTATTAACGGATGGAAACACGATTTGATGAAGTTGACTCGATAGAATATATTCCCAAAGTTACCTCTATTCGTTTTCTATTTATGGTTTTATTTTTAAAATAAGCGATTTGAGGTTCTAAATCTTTTACTAAACTAAAGTTCAGAAATAACTTGAGGGCTTTTAACGGATGAAATTTTTATATTGCGTCTTATTTAGTTACAATGTTAAAAAATGTGGAAAAAATCGTCCATGACGGCTTGGACAATCTCAATCAGTCGCGCGGTGGCGCTTACGGAGGACGGACGCGTGTCAGTTTTTTGGCCGTGACAGTTTGCGATTTGTCAATATTTTTGACAATGATGACTTTGATGAGCCACAGTATAATAATATCAGTGTTACTGGAGAAAGCTTAAATTTTTGATAATTAAGAATTATCAATTTTGTCTACCTATTGAAATTTAAATCGTTCGCATCCTTTTAAACGAAGACTCTACTCATGATACATAGTACATTCTTCAAATATAAGACAAAACCAATGAGTTAAAATTACATTTTAATAGTACCTACATACAATCGTCTTACACTCTTTAGAAGAGCACACTGACACAAATAAATAATAAAAAATACTGTCTAAGGTCTGTAGCTAAAGGTCTAAGCTGTAAGATAGAAGAATCTTCTAGCCAAAAAGATGGCAGATGCAGCAGATGTCAACGGATTTAAAACTGGAGTTCATGTGACTCCTTGTAGACTTGAGTGTCTAGAGCGACCCTTCCTCCACCATGCGTAAGAATTTTCAAAAAAATACTGTCTAAGGTCTGTAGCTAAAGGTCTACGCTGCAAGATGGAAGAATCTTCTACCCAAAAAGATGGCAGATGCAGCAGATGTTAACGGATTTAAAACTGGAGTTGATGTGACTCCTTGTAGACTTGAGTGTCTAGAGCGTCCCTTCCTCCACCATGCGTAAGAATGTTTCAAAAATACTGTCTAAGGTCTGTAGCTAAAGGTCTAAGCCGTAAGACAGAAGAATCTTATAGCCAAAAACATGGCAGATGCAGCAGATATCAACGGATTTAAAACTGGAGTTCATGTGTATCCTTGTAGTTTTGAGTCTCTAGAGCAGTGGTTCTTAACCTTTAAGTCATGAGGGACCATTTTACCAAATTTCTGTCTTGTCAGGGACCACCTCATAATCGGTCAAAACCAGTTTGACTGCAAAAATCAGTTAAAAGTGGTTTTGACCAAGGTGTGCAAGTGCACATCGTGGACCACTTGGAATGCCTCCAGGGACCACCAGTGGTCCGCGGACCACCGGTTAAGAACCACTGCTCTAGAGCGTCCCTTCCTCCACCATGCGTAAAAATGTTTCAAAAATACTGTCTAAGGTCTGTAGCTAAAGGTCTAAGCTGCAAGATAAAATAATCTTCTAGCCAATAACTTTAAAACTCTGTTCACGATGGATTAATTATCTGCTATACTCTCGACTCTCTAAAGCACAACATTTATAAAAATTTTGCTGCGGTAATGCACTCCAGGTAACAGTGTGTGATGCTCATTGCTCATAGTGATTTTCGATACAGAGCCCCGTACATACGTTATACATAAATTATAGAAAGAAAACACCCAGACCAATACAAACAAATATGTATGCAATTTTAGTATGATATTTTTATTTATTAATAAACAAAAAGACTGAACAAAATTGATGCGTGTACTGATTAATGTAATTAACCACATGCAAAGCTTTATGAATTGCAACAACTATAATTTATTATCCAAGCTCTAAATAATCGCTACTACGAGTAACTGATAATTAAATGTTTTTCCAATCGCTCAAGCTCCCGAGGATCTACCGATAGGTCGGGTGACGTAATCTTGAAATTTTTTTAGCCGGCGCGGAACTTCTGGAAGGTCGGGTGACGCCACGCCTCTTAGAACCGTGTTTACTTTGGCAGTTATTTATTCTATATTTATTCGATTCTAAAATATATTCCCAAAAATTTTGAAAGTTGTTTTGATTTGTATCACTTGGATATGATTTGTATTAGAAAGTGCTGTGAGTGTGACGCTTGAACGGAAGGAAGTCAACCTAACCTAACCAACTGCGTATTTCTATACTGTGTAGCCGCGAGAGCTCTTTGGCGCGCTGTCTTCGGCGAAGTATTGTGCGCGCAGATTTTGACAGCGCGAAATACCTACTTTAGCAGAAATACCAAGCCTTAACTATTAATCTATGCCTGTAACATTTAGCAAACGTTTATAAAAAGTAGGTACCTATGCCAATTAATTAAAAATTACATAAAGTAACTACAACAGCTACCGACAACATATTATTATTATTAAGTACCTACCTATGTATTTTTACCCGACTGCGCCAGAAGAAGAGTTATGTTCATGAGTCCCAAATTAACCCTCTGAGGATAGTGTTACGAGTAGGTTAAGTAACTAGTAACTTTTTATTGAGTTTAGGGGTCTTCAATGTCAAACTTTACCAAAACGTAACCTTAAAATAGTAAATCTGCTCTATAGGAGCATTACTTAATTTAAACAATAACATGTTTATAATATGTATGTTTTACTTACTATTTAAAAAATCCACAACGGCTAGATCTGGCATCTGGCTAGATAGTCTCAAAATCCAAAATAATTATTTCCTGTTTTTCTTTTTAATAAAGGTTCACTGGTTTAGCCCATTTAATTACTTGTCTTAGCCAGATAAGGTATACAGGGTGGAAACGATAAGTGATCTCACTCGATTATTTCTAAACTATACAAGATATCCAAAAACTGGTTACTGATCCTGAAAGTGCTTTATGAGCTCTATCCAACGGTACCAATAATAGGTTACCAAATAAACTGGATCTATCCGAAAATTCAATGTTTCCGGCTTCCATACATTTAGTAAAACCACATAATATTAAAAACTATACAAGATATCCAAAAACTGGTTACTGATCCTGAAAGTGCTTCACGAGCTCTATCCAACGGTACCAATAATAGGTTACAAAATAAACTGGATCTATCCGAAAATGCAATGTTTCCAGCTTCCATACATTAAGTACTGCCACAGTCATGGCACTCATGTCTTGATAATATTATAGCAAGTAAAGCCTAAAACCAATGTTTTTCATGAATAATTTTAAATAAGAATGCAATTTGGAGTTCAATGTAAGTGTTTATTATTGAATAAAAAAAATTAACACTTCTAACATTGTGTGGCTGGCATACATTTAGTATGGAGCCTGAAAACATTGAATTTTCGGATAGATCCAGTTAATTCTGTAACATATTACTGATACCGTTTGAAAGAGCTCGTAAAGCACTTTTATTATCAATAACCAGTTTTTCGATATCTTGTATAGTTTAGAAATAATCGAGTGAGATCACTTATCGTTTCCACCCTGTATACAGTGTGTCCGGGCATGTAGTGATCAAACTTTATGGGCCAAATCTAGGGACAATTTTATCGATAAAAATAATTCAAATTTGGGGCTTGACCCATTTATCGCAAAATTACAAGGATTTAAGTTTTTAATTTTTAGTTTTCACCTCTTCCTTCAAAAACAAGTGAAAGCGTGGGTAGCTTAACATTAATAAGCAAATATTTTATATCATGCGATAGCCAATAAAATTATCTATTAGCAAAAGTAGAAAACAGATACAAGTTTCATACATTTTAAGGGAGTAAGAATGGATTTAATTAGAAAAAAACATGACTTTTTTTACTTCTTTTTCAGTTATTTTCCAACACAAGAAAAACCGGGTCGTTAAGGTATATTTTATTTGCATTGTATTATTAGTATTTGAGCTATTCTACAAAACGAACGTAAATTTATTAGTCTACGTTTATTAGTTTCGACGTAATTGTTGAACAAAGATACCCCTTCCCAGCGGTTTCCCGGGAAGTAAAAAAAGTCATGTTTTTTTCTAATTAAATCCATTCTTACTCCCTTAAAATGTATGAAACTTGTATCTGTTTTCTACTTCTGCTAATAGATAATTTTATTGGCTATCGCATGATATAAAATTTTTTGCTTATTAGTGTTAAGCTACCCACGCTTTCACTTGTTTTTGAAGGAAGAGGTGAAAACTAAAAATTAAAAACTTAAATCCTCGTAATTTTGCGAGAAATGGGTCAAGCCCCAAATTTGAAGTATTTTCATCGATAAAATTGTCCATAGATTACGCCCTTAAAGTTTGATCACTACAAACCCGGACACACTGTATAGATACTGTTTTAAGAGCCATTTTACATTTTCGTGCGAATTTCTAAGATTTTGGAAGCATGAATTACTATCTTAAGCAACACCCAGAGATTATTTAATAACTGCGAAAGATAGGTCAATCCTTGGTGTTGACCATTAATGAAACGGATTTACTAAAACTCTTTTGCTTAATTCACAGTGCCCCATCTCCCACAACCATTTTACGGAAAAATTGCCGCAGACTCATTTTCAAAGTCCTGTATCTATTATTTATGCTCATATAATAAGCTTAAAAATATATAGTAATCATCGGACATATATTCTTGTAGTCCATTAATGAAATAGATTCTTGAATTTCATTACCATTATTGAGTAAAATCTAAAAATAATTTGGCAAATTTGAAGAATAACGTCACATTTTGATCGTGGTTTTTGGTTTAAAAACACAGCAATAACTGCAATAAAAGTATCCCAAAATAAAGAATATTCATTGTAGAATTGATTTCTATAGTTATTGTTTAAATATTAGTAACCACTTTGTCAAAATATTGATGTGAATATCAGTATAAATTACAATGCGCAAGCCGACATCGATTAGTATGGCGCGAGCGCCCGTCAAGGCAGGACCTGTGTCATTTTTCCCGCCGTGACGTTTACGTGCGTTCGTGTCGTAAAGCGGTGATTTGTACGGCGACCAAATACATTTGATACTATGCCGAGAGGCTGTTTCGAGTCGGCCGGCCGAGCAGAAATTGAAATGGTGAATTTTAATTTCTTTGACGGATCTGGGTGTAACCATGTATAATATGTAGGTACCATGTATTTAATTTAATAAATAAATTATAAAAAACTATATCCATCATGCTAGCACCCTTAACACAAGCATATTGCTTGCCTACTTTTGGACTAGATGGCGCTGTGATGTTGTCAATTGTTTAAAGATTTGTTTATTTATTTATCCGCTTTGAGTTTGGTTTCGTGAAGAAGAAAAAGAAGCGTTTTGTTTCGAGAGGGGAAGCTTTGTTGTTAAATCTATACTAATAAAAGAGGAAAGATTTAATTGTTTGTTTGTTTGTTTAATACAATTATTGTTAGCAATAGGCTCCGAAAAAAAATTCTTTCACGATTTAGAATCCTAATTTTTTTCTATGTAGGCTATAGAGTAGGTCCACTCATAACTTGGACGTTGAAAGGTTGCAGGCTGAAATCACAAACTTGCATGACTCGCTTGCATCCATAACAGCTAAATATAATTCAGCCAGGGAACAAATTAACGAACATATCCTGGCAGCAAACAATCTCTTAGATCTAGGCAATCCTACTACGGATTTTAAATCTCTGCCAAACATAACAATGCAAAGTCAGCAACAAACTGATGGCGGCTTGCGGCCTTCAATGTCTTCAAAAACGGGACTGTTGAATGTACATAAATCAAGCAATGTAGTGTTGTTCTCAGATAGGCTAGGAGTTGGTTATGGCCCCATATTAAATAAAAAATTAGATTGTAAAATAATAAATAACTGTATGCCAGACGCATCTTATTGTCAATTAATGAATGGCATAAAAAATAGTAAACAATTACACAGTAATTCTATTTTAATTATAATGTTAGGAAACAGTCAGAATATAAATAGGAAAAATATTCTACATAATTTTTCCATGCTGGCCAGCCTTAATATTCATAAAATAATTATGTGTGCCCTGCCATACTGTAAAAATGGCTCCTCTGAAACTAATGAAAGTATTCACTTACTGAATACTTTATTATTTAATTTGACTGTTCGTCATAGCGACAAATTTGTCTATTTTGACACTAATAAATTTATTAATAATAAGTTCATAATGACAGGCAGCTCTTTACACCTGCCTCAAAGCATAAAATTAAAACTTGCTACATTGTTAGCTTATAATATTAACTGTGTTATTAACACAAAACAAGTAAATTCCACTTTTGATATTATTAGTAGAAATACTAATACTAATATTTCTGTGACGACCTCTGATTTAAACTGAGAGGGACGACAACAGACAGGTCTATTAAAGGATTTAATATTGTTCATCAAAATTTACAAGGCCTGGCTGGCAAAGAATTAGAACTAGAATTGTTTTTAAAAAAATACGATGTTCATGTATTATGTTTAACCGAACATTGGCTTAAAAATTATGAATTGATGTTTCATATAGGAAATTATAAAGTTTGTAGTTCGTTCACCAGGGAGTCTGCTATTAGAGGGGGGTCACTCATATTATTAAATAATCAATTTAAATACAAGGAAAGAAAAGACATTGTCTCACTCGCAGTCGAACGAACTATAGAACTTGCGTGTGCAGAGCTAGAGCAGTATATAATTGTAAGTGTGTACAAGCCCCCATCTGCAAATTACGAATTATTCGAATCCACTATGGAGGAGGTCTTAAAAAAGGTATTTAAATCAAATAAGAGAGTAGTTGTATGTGGAGATTTTAATATAGATTTATTAGATAACACTCAATATAAAATAAGATTCTTAAACCTTTTTAAATCTTTTAATTTATCACATCTTTTCAATGAGCCTACTAGAATCACTCCAACATCAGCTACTTGCTTAGATAACATTTTTTGTAACTGTGATATTCAAAGTAAATCAATAATTAATTGCCTTAGTTCAGATCATAGTGGACAATTGGCCACATTTGAACACCATCATGTCCCTAGTACAGTGGATGTTGTTTGTAGGCCAATAACAACTAACCGAATTGACAAATTTAAGAAAAATATTTGTGATGGTATTGATAAACTTATATTAGATGACAATAATGTCGATCAAATTTATGAGGATCTATTCAGTGTTGTGAGTGAGGAATTCAAAACCACATTCCCACAGAAAAAGATCCGAATAAATTCTGTTAAATGTAAATTTGATGACTGGGCTACAACTGGCATTCACAAGAGTAGAAATAAAATGTATGAATTATATAGTCTTAAAGCCGATACGCAAGATCTGAGTGTTATAGAATATGTTAAAAATTACTCAAAAATATTTAAAAGGGTTTGTTTGGCTGCTAAATCAAATCATCTTCGAAACATGATTTTAAATTCTAATAATAAAGCTAAGGCTACGTGGAACATAATAAATAAACAAACATGTAAAAATAAATCGAAGGATAACACTTTTTCACTGAAAATCGGAAACGAAATTATAAATTCCGATACAGAAGTTGCAACCACATTTGAGACATTCTTCTCCAATATTGCGTCTGAAACAACTAAAGAACTGAATTCATCACCAGTTCTTGCAGAGTCTCTTTTAAAATCTAATGTCACCGAGTGCCAGTGTCTGCTCCAGTTCAGGCATATAGATTGTAATACAATAATTAAAACCTTTAGAGAATTAAATATGAAAAAAACTGAGGACCTTTGGGGAATCTCCGTCAGTATAATTGGAACAATTATTGACACCATAGCTCCTCACCTTGCATTCATTTTTAATACATGTATTGATCAAGGTTGCTTTCCTAGCTTAATGAAGTTAAGTAAAATAATTCCATTGTTCAAGGCTGGTGACAAATGTGACCCCTCTAATTTTCGACCGATTTCTATTCTACCAGTACTTAGCAAAATTTTCGAGAAAATTATTTTCCACCAACTTCTATCTCACTTCATTTTTAACAAATTATTACACAATAAGCAATTTGGTTTTACGAAAGGTAGAAGTACTACTGACGCTGGGGTAGCACTATTGAAACACGTCTTTGATGCTTGGGAGAGTAAAAAGGACGCTGTTGGTATTTTCTGTGATCTTTCAAAAGCGTTTGATTGTGTAGACCACCAAACCTTACTAAACAAATTGCGACATTATGGTGTTTCGAATAAGTCACTTGATCTGCTGAACTCGTATCTCACAGGCAGAAAACAAAAAGTTTGTATTAACGGAACTGAGTCTTCTGGAGCACCTCTTACTATGGGTGTGCCGCAGGGATCAATATTGGGACCTTTGCTATTTCTTATTTACATTAATGACCTTCCTTACTTTGTAAAAGATCTGTGTGATATTGTGTTATTTGCTGATGACACATCTCTCATTTTCAAAGTTGATAGAGGTAAAGTAAATTTTGACGATATTAATAACACACTCTCACAGGTTCTACATTGGTTCACTGTTAACAACTTATTGTTAAATGCAAACAAAACTAAGTGCATTAAATTTACCTTACCTAATGTGAGGCAGGTTTCCACGCAGTTAATGGTGAAGAATGAACCATTAAATAGCATAAATTCCACAACATTCCTGGGAATCACTTTAGATGCTAAACTTCAATGGGGTCCTCATATTGAAACTTTGTCAAAAAGGCTCAGTTCGGCTGCTTTTGCAGTGAGAAAGATAAGGCAATTAACTGACATTGAAACGGCAAGGCTAGTATATTTTAGCTATTTTCATAGTATAATGTCATACGGCATATTGTTATGGGGCTCAGCCGCGGACATTGAAACTGTGTTTGTTCTGCAGAAGAGAGCAGTGCGGGCCATTTATAACCTTGGACCCCGATTTTCCTTGAAAGATTTTTTTACGGAAATAAACATACTGACAGTGGCTTCACAGTTCATTTATGAAAACCTTTTATATGTCCGCAAAAATATAGAGCAATTCACGAAAAAGAGCGATTTGCATAACTTTAATACAAGAAACAAAAATAAACTTGCCGTTCCAAATTTCAGATTGCATAAGATTGGTAATTCATTTATGGGAAAATGTATTAAATTCTTTAATAAATTACCACAAACTGTTGTAGAACTACCCATTCATAAATTCAAAGCACATATTAAAAGTACCTTAATGAAAAAGGGCTACTATAAAGTCGATGATTATTTAAAAGATAAAAATGTTTGGGATACGTTACTGCCTAGCTCGCATAAATATTTATAACTTTGTACATTTTAAAGCATGTAAACCTTTGAAAAAGAGGCTGACAATAGTGACTGAGTTTCTTGCGCTGCTTCTTCTCAGCACTGGCCCATTTATTGTCCTGAAGCAGTGGTAGGGTTAATACTGGGACGTGTAAAAGTGCTTTTTTTTAAGCCTATTTACAGAAATAAATGAGTTTTAATGAGTTTTAATGAGTTTTAATAAAATATTTTCAAAAACTTTAGTACAAAATCTTTGATAAAATTCGACGTTTAATAAATAAATTAGATAACATATTAATACTTTTTTTTCAGTACGATTTTAGTACTTGTTTTTCAGAAATTATACGATTTAACTAAACTTCTAGTGTTTATATTTTATGCATAATTTATTAACTTCTAAAATATACATATATCCTATTGATAGATAAAGTGCTTCGAATTTTATTAAAATTATTACCTGACTATGTTAAAAAGGTGTGGAATGTTATTTTGGAGATAACTTGGTTCCATAGAAATATAGAGAGATGCTAAGTAATGCGCTGAGTTCGAAACTCAGTGTCGTATTAGAAATTCACACACACAAAGAAATCAAATTATGTGCTCATTATCCACTGCGGTATCAGTATTCAACGTTCGAATAATCTTTAGTACTATGCAAGCAATATAAACTGTTTACATAATGACGTCGCTACTGTCATCATTGCTTTCACAAGCAATATGTTCCAATTTGTCCCTTGTCACATTTCCCTTTAGTTTCTGTGATCTGTGCTTATTTCTAAGTTGATATCAATGAAATATTCCTTAGTACTTTTGATTTAAATTTTTTTTTTATTTTGACACGTGTTTGAAAAATCAAGGTCAGATTACAATAAAATCACAAGTGAAAACGTAACATTGCATTGCAACTCGCAATTTCGCAATATTGATGAGGAGATTCCATTGGAAAGTCTGTATTCATTCCTAGGATTCCCCTAACACCATCAAATTTAAGAGAATTCAAGAGAGTGCAGTTTCCCATCTCATGCTTAGGGACCACGGTTTAAAATAGTGTCGTTGCATAGAGCCTGCAACGGGCAACCGCGTGCGCAGCTGCTCATACTAATTTTCGATAAAAAGCAAGTGTTGGCGCCCTCACGAGTTTTAGCGGAGTTCCATATGGTAGCGGGAGTAGACTTAATGGAAATCTATGCTTCTCCGACGACCAGTTGTATGTGGAATACTCCAGAGTATGCGTACACAATAGCCTGGTGATTTTAGCACCTGAAGGAAAAACAAAAAAACATTGTTTACAAAGGAATCTGCGGCAGGTGTAGTGTTTTAATTTTTTTTTAGAAAGATCTCATAATTTTGTAAGTATTCAAATATTTAAACATAATAATTTGTAGATTTTATATCAAAAAATATAATCATTTATTTTAACAAAATTAATTTTCTTAGAATATTTTAATTCTATTAGAACCATTTTCCACTTCACCGCAGAAGAAGTCGCGGGCAAAAAGCTAGTATGAAATATGTAGTATTGCCCGCGGCTTCACCCGCTTGAAATTTAGTTTGTCACAGATCGTCATAAATTATAGCCTATACATTGTTATTCTGGTCGACGCCAGGGATGGATGAGCGTCGCTGTCGCTGGCGACAGGGTCTTCTGGTTCAGGGTTCATGGCGTAGGTCTCAGGCAAAATGAAATCCACTCGTAGAAATTAATAAACTCAGTGTATTCACGAAAATAATTACACACAGCACTAGAGTCGTATCGGAACTGAGTGAACCAAAGGTCTTGCGATAGGAACTTCCGACCCGAGTGATAGTTGAACACAGACTGCCTAGTACTGCTGTACTGTACTGTAAAGTTTCATCAAAATCTGTTCAGTAGTTTTTGCGTGAAAGTGTAACAAACATCCAGACATCCACACAAACTTTCGTATTTATAATATTAGTAAGACTAGTAAGAAGTAAGATAGTAAGATGAATTATTTTAGTTATTTGTTTACTTATAATAATATTTATTTATTTATTTCTTAGCTCTGTCTGATAATGGATCTGGAGGAAATGCAATGGCCACCTCCGTAACAAAACAATAGAACCCTATGGAGTTTGGGCTTGTGTGATTCGCCTTGACGAATATTTCGTATCCAGGGTCCGATGATGGAGCTGTAAAGGGGCAGATTTTTTTTTCACTATGTGACTGTCTTTATTTTGTACTTAATATATATTTTACATATTATACCTATTCGTGTTTCATTATGAATCGAAATATAAAAGACTTTCGTTTCAGCCAAATGACGTCCACTGCTGGACAAAGGCCTCCTCCAAGGTTTTCCACAATGCACAATAAAAGACTTATTAAACTCTATTAAAATTTTAAATTAATTTATCAAGTTTGAATACCTCATTGTACCTTAAAATTAATAACTTAAATCAAATCTTAATACGGTCACGGCTCAAGATTTTTTTGTCCATTTCAGCGTTCTTTTTACTCTTTTGACGTTGCGTTGACAGCTTTTACCTAAATTCACGCGGAATATTTTTGTGAAATGGCTCTTAATGACCAACGTTTTTACCTTGAAGATATTTTACTTCCCTTTGTATCAGGTAAATCATTTTACACATAATAAATTGTAAACTTCAAATCGAAAGTCCTTTGGATATGTTGAATATTTTTGCGTGCTTTAGAGAGTCGAGAGTACTTAGTTACCTATAGCAGATAATTAGTCCATCGTGAGTAGGTAAGGGTAACTGTTGTAGGTACTTATAAGTGATTCCCAGTTCTACAACATTTTCGTAGAATCCCTTGGAATTTAACGGTAGCACTACTTACAACAAAAAAATTGTTTAGTATTTATTGTTAGTTCTTCGTACGGGATGACGGACACAACATACAAAGTGCCAATTTATATTTTTTCATTTACTTAAATTTATTTTTACCTTTATCAGGTCGTCGGTCCACCTTGTGGATGGACGTCCCACGCTACCACCTATTTTTTATGCTCGAAAAGCTGTTTAGAAAAATAACTAGGCTAAAAGGAAGAAGGTATGCTGACAGTAGGTGCGTAATGTTTCTATCGTGCAATTCGTGCACTATAGTACTATACAGGGTGTTAGGTAAATGGGTATATGAGCCGACACTAGCCCATGTTAACTTGGGCATATAAATGGTATGGTGAAGTCAGAAATTTGATATCATCATTTTATTTTTTTAAATTTTCATACAAAATATAAATTTTATAAAATCCGATTTGTATGAAAATAAAAATAGTTAAAATGAAGATATCAATTTTCTGACTTCACCATACCATTTATATGCCCATGTTAACATGGGCTAGTGTCGGCTCATATACCCATTTACCTAACAACCTGTATACAGTGTGAGTCACGTTAAAGTGTACATATGAAAATGGATGAAACTAGACCTATTTTTATCGACAAATAAGAGGTCAAAAAAATTTTGAGATTTTTTTTAAATTTTTTATTGAATTTTTTTTCTTCCAATTACTTATTGTAAAGAAAACGTAATAACTTTTAAACTAAGCGGTATATCCTGATAAAATAAAAACCGTAATAATGCTAAATAACAGGCGATACTAAAAAAATACATAAAATACACAAAAAAGGCCAACAAATAATAAAAAATGACACTTTTTGAAAAAAATCTGCTTTAAAATTCGTGTTTTTTTGGTTATTTGATAAATTTCTCCAAAAAATGCCCCTATAACAGGTGGTTTTTATGACTTTGTATTATTCTCCATCGTATTATCTTTGTAAAACCAAAAATCGCATGTCTCTATCCCTATCACAACATTTGCTATGAGCGTTTGAACAAAGGCCTGCCACAACATTATTCTCCGCTGCAGGTAGAGAAAATTTTAATTTTAACTAAAATGCTTATTTTACTTTGAAATCTTTTGTTTTTATTTGAAATTTAACTTGTCTTTATCTAAATTACAAATCTAGAGCCATTTTCAGTTTCGTTGTTAACGAAGCGTTGAATAGCGCGCCCGGAGAGGCTTAGTTCAAACGATCATTGCAAATGTTGTGATAGGGATAGAGACATGCGATTTTTGGTTTTACGAAGGTAATACGATAGAGAATAATACAAAGTAGTAAAAACCACCGGTTATAGGGGCATTTTTTGGAGAAATTTATCAAATAACCAAAAAAAACACGAATTTTAAAGCAGATTTTTTTCAAAAAGTATCATTTTTTATTATTTGTTGGCCTTTTTTATGTATTTAATGTATTTTTTTAGTATCGCCTGTTATTTAGCATTATTACTGTTTTTATTTTATCAGGATATACCTCTTAGTTTAAAAGTTATTACGTTTTCTTTACTATAAGTAATTGGAAGAAAAAAAAATCTATAAAAAATTAAAAAAAAATCTCAAAAAAATTTTGACCTCTTTTTTGTCGATAAAAATAGGTCTAGTTTCATCTATTTTCATATGTACACTTTAACGTGACTCACACTGTATACTGCACAGTTGTACGAGTATACTGTGGAAGTGTGGAGTATACCACATAATATCCACCATAAATCTGTACATTACATCACCCATCGCCTTACAATATTTCGCGCCACAACCGACAACGATTCGCGCAGCCCGCGCAATTTCATAAAAAAATGCAAGTAGTGCCAACATGCCCGAATAAATACGGAAGGGACGCGGCGCGGACGTTGAATTATTATGTACACTGCAGAATCTGATGAAATTAATTTAAAATTGCCTTTTTTAATCCCAAAAATTGACAGTTTGTTTTAAGAAACCTAAGTCGAGATGACTTTTATCATATCATACCCGTGACATTGACAGGGCAGCGCCACCGTTATAAGTTGGAAATCATATAGTTGAACGATGGTGGCGTCCGCGTCCCCCTGTCAATTTGTTTGGTAGGACAGCCCCCCTAGACAAAACGCACTTTTTGATCGAATCGAAAATCGAATCCGTCAAAACTCCATACAAAAAAGGGGCTTTTCAACCACTTATCGACTGGTTTGCGATTATAATTTGCACTTTGTCTAGACCGATTTTTGCCACGATGGAAAACACTAAAATGTCAAATAATAACTTAAAAAAAATAAAAAATCTGTCTTAGGCAGTTCGATTTTTTCAAGATAATAATTATAATTTTCAATTTAGTTTGAGATGAAACTTTTAACGTAAAAATTTAATTACTGAAATGGCATTTGCCCGCGACTTCGTATGCATGAATTGGCTGTAGGCTGATATTATAATATTAAAGCCTTAAGCCCTTAAATGGGATAACCAAAATTTTTTTTTTACATTAATATTTCAAATCGGACCAGCAGTTCCTGTTCAAGCAAACAAACAAACTCTTCAGCTTATTAATATCGCAAAATAGTCTTTATGGCCACTATTTGATCCGTAGATTGACGAAGACGTGGCGTGGAGACTAATTTTTATTAATCACACTGATTTATCGATACGATAAATCAAACATTCATTGCGCTGCCCTAACATACCTGTCAATGTCAAATCAAAAAAAAAGTTTAGCGATCGAAGGAAGACAGACGCACGCAAAATTTAGTTTCGCGCATCCTCTACCACCACCGTTTTATTGACTGCTAGGCAAATTGCATCGTTTGCAGCAAGCACGCAGTGGTGTCGCAGTCTGTTTTCCATAAGGACGTGCTTACTATGAAAGAATTCCTTTGTGTCTAACAGTCACCTGCAGTGCAGCTTTCAATATGGTTGCATTTGCTGTTTTCATTTTGTGTTTTGGTGCAACACTTTGCTCCGAAACAGTGAAGTACGCCGCAATTATTTATAGACACGGTGATAGAACACCTACTGATACTTATCCTACTGATCCATGGCGCAACGAGTCCCTTTGGCCGGTGAAGTTTGGCGAGCTGACGAACATTGGGAAAAGTCAGCATTATGCTCTTGGAAAGTGGCTGCGGCAGCGTTATTCGGTAAGGATAATCGATTTTGTCTCTTCTATTCTCTGATGTAGCAGTTACTTAGCCGAGCTTTCACAATAGCGAAATTGATACTTTCTTTATACTTTCAATATTGACGCTCATCGCTGTAACTGTAGTCCTTAGAGGGATTTGTGATGTAGTCCAGACAAATCACAAGGTCAAGCAGCAAAAATTATCTTCAATGAGTTAAAAGATTCTGCCTTTGCCAACAGCAAACTAATAGCACAAGGTTTGTCTAAGACAGTGGTTCTTAACCGGTGGTCCGCGGACGACTGGTGGTCCCTGGAGGCATTCCAAGTGGTTAATAAACAAGTGACGTGACGATTCGAGTAAACACAACGCAAACGGCGCACAGTGGGCGAGAAATCGACCCACCCTTTCATAGGATAAATAGCTAACATTAGCGAAATTACCTTTGCTTAAGGTCCAACACAGATTAGACCAGATTAATAAGTGGCTGACTAAATGGCGAATAAACGTTAGCACATCAAAGTTTGTTCATGTCACATTCGCTCTGCGACGAAGGAATTGCGCTCTGGTCTCTGTTGAAAATGACCCACTTCCACAAAAGGATCACGCTTAGGTATCTGGGTATATACCTGGACCGCTGCCTCACATAAAGGAAACATGAACAGATCAAGAGAGATGAGATAAACCTCAGATACAGGGGCCTATTTACTGGATGCTCGGACGAAACTCCAAATTGTCTCTCGACAACAAGCTTCTCATCTACATAAGTGTTCTGAAACCAGTGTGGACTTACGGAATCCAGTTGTAGGGATCAGCATGCGACTCGAATATCAACATCATACAAAGATGTCAGTATTACATCCTCAAACAGATTTCTAACACCTTGGTTTATTAAAATTTCGGAACTCCATGAAAATTTAAAAATCAACACAGTCAAGGAGGAAATCACAAATATTAGTCAAAAATTCAAAAAGAAGCTGACTGACCACCCCAATCACCCTGCTGTGCAACTCACAATCCCGGAAGCTTTTAGACTGAAACGACGGCCAGAATTAACCATGGAGGGAGTCCCAGTGGGGATTCTGGTTTCATCACCGATAATCACAGAACAAATCTGTTAATAGTCTTCAGACTGATACAATGATGGAATATGAATGGTCAATCGGTATTGTAGTGGTTCTGGATATTGTCCTACATTTTGATATCAAATATATGCCTCAGATAACCAGACCCATCCTCAAATATGCAAATATCCAATGTAGAAATATGGGTATCTTGAATAAGTGATTGGATTACTACTGGCGAGTAAAGTCCTATCGCTATACCAACAAGTGTACACATAGCTCATTGACAAACATGTGTTTTAATGAATAAAAGATCCTTTAGCTTTATTTAATACAATTAATTCACAAGATTCTATGAATTTGGAGTAATTTCTTGCTGAGTAACAGACTTTTGTATCTCTTTGGTAACTCGAAAATTCTCAGCTATACAATCTTACTTGAGCTAATATCAGAAGTCATAAATACTTCTCAGTAAACATTTTAAACGCAAAAGTGTTTACTAATCGATATCTTGTTACAGCATCTGCTGTCACCTCAATTTGATCCTACAGAAATTTATGTCAGATCTACCGATGTAGACCGGACTCTTATGTCAGCACAAGCGAATCTTGCAGGTAAGATCATTATTACATTGTTTTTAGTGTGAAGCTAGCTAATGTTATTATAATAATGTGCCCTGCGAATTTATAGACCAAAGTAGTCTGGTACTATGTCTGCTGTACAACTGTTTCAATTATACTCAGAGCGAATAATAATATGATTTGTCAATCTTGTTTTGAAAGAAAGAAAAATTGTTTATTTGGTTCAATTTAGTTTTAAATGTTTTACGATCTCAATTATAATAACACTTTGTAAAAATATAATCTAAAGCAGTATTGTAATAAATTGAAACCAAAGAAGTACTATAATAACTTTAAATATTGCTCTTTTTTATGAACATTTCAAGATAATGTGGCATAATTTATTCACATAATATTTCATATTCACTCATTGAAATGTAAAATTTGTGTCTAGGCAACAAATCATACTTAGTCTTTTCAATTGCCTCTTTACTGTTTCCTCTCAGTTGTGTGAAGCTACTCCTTGACGCATCTGTATTGGCGCTGCACTAGTCTGCGCGGCGCGGGATATAGATTTTACGGAATTGCGCACCTGCGCGGTTTCTACCCACACCTTTATCGATTTGGCGTGGACCATGTATGATAATTTGATCTCGGTTCAATGAACCTATTTTCATCTTATCAAGGGCTCTATTTTACGTCGTTGCGGCGCAACGTCATGCATTACATAACGTTATATGAGTTTATCGATGCAGCCGGCTACCAGTTGCATACATTTTGTTACTGGTGCTGACTAAGTAGTAGAGCCAAATTTTGCCGGCGTAGTAAAGCGTTATTATTATAGTACTGCTTCACTAGTTCTTATAATGTACTTATACAAAAATGTAAGATCTGCTTTGTGGCAAATCGACATTTCCAGAATTAAGTCCATATGAATATTTAGAAAAACAATATGAACCTAAATATTTATAACAATATTGTAGATCGTTTTTGGTCGAGAAAAGCGGGGTGCGGGGACTTTGATCAGAGCAATTCGAGCATCATTATTGTAGTGTGCGTGTGCACTCATAGATAATTTAGTAAAACTCAAACGTGGATGAAACAATCTATAATACACTCGACGTCAAATAAATCGCACCTCCCGCGACAAGCACTTATCAAACGTATGCATCCCCACTTCCCACCAACATTGGTACCATTTGAAAGCCTAGTTCTAAACTTCATTTCATTAAAGGAAAGGTTTTTACCCCAAAAATTAATGTGTCTTTACAAGGATCCAGAGTCACTTCTTCAAAAAATAGGTAGTTACGCTATAGCGATTTTTTATGACTATAAAACTGTTAAGTTGGGATTAATCGCTATCCATCTGTTAAAGAGGACACGTGAGATCTTTATTTGGTTTTATAACTATAAAAATTGGTCTAATTGATCCCAGAGGTGAGCCCAAAGTGAGGTCTATTTTCAAGTCACATTATTTTATGGTATATGTTAATCATTTATTTAGAAATGAAATGTATTTTTCTTTAAGGATATTTATTGGGCTTTCAAATAACATCAATATTGTTGGGGTACCATGATTGTGTCAGAAGAAAATCGTTAAAGTTCGCGTCGCGGAAGGTGCGGTTTATTTGATGTTGAGTATATTTTCTTTCTTTTTTTCACATACTTTTTTTCCAATAGGACTGTACCCTCCTACTGGGAAATCTATCTGGGACAAAGACCTGATGTGGCAACCAATACCTGTGCATACAGTGCCTGAGCGAGAAGACGAGTTGCTGGCCATGAAGAAACCTTGTCTGGCTTTTGACAAAGAAAAAGAAAAATACATTCACTCCAAAGCTTACGTGGAAAAACTTAAAGGCTATGCTCCGCTTATGAAGTAAGCACTTCCACAACTTACCACGCAACTCGTTAAACAATAAAAATAATACTGTATTCTATTAATATATTCTATTGAATAATACATAAATGTTACTCGAGCGAATGTGTAGATAACCTAGTTTAATTTGTTTTATTATTTTTTCTAGCTATCTGTCGAAGAACACTGGATTGAAAATCAGATCATACTATGATGTCGTTGACATTTACAGCATTTTGTACATTGAGCAGCTGTATAACTTCACATTGCCGGAGTGGACTAAATCTGTTTTCCCGGTTAAGATGGCAGATCCTGCTGGTTACAGGTAAAGGAAGATATATCGTGTGATGCCTTATAGTTGTCCAACACCCTACAAGTTATTATTCTACGAGCAAACATAACTACGCTAGCTAAATGAAATAAACAAAAAAACCACTGGATAAACAGAAAGTAGTTCACCCTCAATCACATCCTCGATATCATTATTCCGTTGGACGATTGTATCTCTATTTAGACTGGCACAGTAAAATTATTTTATACTGTGATATGTGCATAGCATGCTCACATCCAGACTTTTATAGCATGTATCATTTCTTTGTAATAGCTTTTTTTACTTCCTAGATCAGTGCTCCATATTCAGTTATTTGGCTTTCAGTTTCACTGAATTCACTGCAACTCCATTAATGGCACGACTAAAGATTGGACCTATCATGAAGGAGATTGTCACTAACATGTTTACTGTAATGTCCGAGAAAAGATCCAAAAACCTACGTGTTTCCATGTATAGTGGTCATGATTTGACAGTCGGCAGTATTCTTAATGGACTCGGCCTATTCGATGGAGTATGCCCTGTTTATACCTCCACAGTATTTATAGAACTTCTTTACGGTAAGTAAAAGCTAGTTATACCACTACAGCTCGGTTGAAAATAATTTCACTTTGTCACCTTTATGCTACGAATTAGAGCAGCGACGAGCCGCAAAGATATTTCTAATCTCATCTCCCGCGTTGTCATTAGGACATCTGCTTGTTTTAATATTTATGGCACCGTTCTTTATACATTTTACTATGCGATCAAATCAATATCATCATTTTTGTATTCAGTAACTTGATTACTTCTTATAAATACACAATACTTCCTTTACTTTTGATTGTAATCATAAACTTTTTTTTTTCAGAGAATACGACAAAGACGCATTCTGTAATGATTTCTTACCGAAATTCATCAGACATTGTCGAGCCTTATGTACTTAATATCCCCCACTGTGGAGAAAAATGTCCCGTGTCAAAGTTCGTCAAGCTGTATGAACACCTGCTGTCCGTAAACTGGGAATATGAATGTAACAAACAAGTAAGTGGACAATTATAAAGAAATATTTGCTGCAGTAGTAGTCCAGTCAAATTGGACATGAACCCTGCAATAATTCGCATACAGCTGAAAATTGGTACGAATGTTCGGAGCACCATTATGAATTAACTGTGAAAAGTCCCCATCGATCCGACGTGTGCTAAAAAAAAAAGTCAAGGTCAAACTTAAAAAATACGGGTTTTTGAGATTTTCAGCCAAACGGTAAGTTTTATCACAAAAATATGTATGACAAGGTTTAAGACCATACAATTATCTATCAAAATTGTCTATACACTTTCTCCTAAGAGACAGCGTTTCTGAGATTCGATGATCCGAAGAGTCAAAAAAGTGTTTTCTTCATAACGGTCTTACACATAAATCCAATGTGATATCGCCTCGTGCCACGACTCAGCATTGTATCATGATGTGTTGTCGACGTCGAATATAAAATAATCAACCTCAATGTCGTCTGTCATCTTTAATTATCGAAAAATGGGTGCAACTTTGACGAAGGACTGCACCGTGAGTTTCTAAGATACGAAGTTTTCGTGTCTATTACGTTTAAGAGCTCTTATATGCACACGTCACTACTCTACTTGTAACTCTATGGTCACTCTTTTAGCCCGACCAAGTTAGACAGTCCAGGTTATAATAATTCGCATAGAGCTGAAAATTTGTGTGAATGTTAAGAGCGTTTACGCCGTTTGGCGCAAAAACAGTACTTTTTCAACTCGTTACAATCATTAACCAGTAATACTACAAATATGTTATAGGCATAAATAGTTAGGCAATTTCATCGTCTAAATAGTTAATTGAGAAAATATTGCGATTAGTTTAGCATTTAAGAATTCTATCAAAATAAGTCCACACAGGTTTTGTAAATTTCCACTTTAGCGTCAGTTTACAAGCTGAAATTTTTATAAAAATACTGTGAAAACGATTTAACAAACATTTATATCCTATAGCATAGATCCTTGGGCAAATAGTTATCTGAGAAAATTTTTAGATTTAAGCATTTTACAATAAGAAATCACAAATTAAAAGAACGTGAAATACCCAAAAATCAAAGTGATTTTTTCACCAATATTCTTCCTTTATTCAACACAAAAATAGCTTAATTTAATAGAAGAATATCTTATCTAAAATATTTACTTTGAAATTTAAAATAATTCATTGTAATTTTTTTTCTATGAGTATTTGAAAACTACTATAAATCGCCGCGCACGAATCGTTCAAATTCAGTCCGCCTCGAGGCGTTCCAGAGTGAGGTCACGTCGCTCGGTGCTCTGCTGACATTTGTCACGCGTACGTTGATCTTTGACAGGTAGCTGGGCTTTTATAGTGTATCCGCAAAATCTTGGTGGTAGATTTTGCGATCACGTGGTAATTAAAATATTTTATTGTTATTTTTCATTACAGTCTATTTTTACTACTAATTCTATTTCAGACGTAATGAAAAATAAAATTAAGTTATTTTTAGCGATGAAACGAAAACGAATGACGAAAATTTGGAACAGCAAGTTATGTATGTATACCTACTAATATTATAAAGAGGAATAATACTAATATTTTATTTGCCATAAATAGGTGGTTACAGAATAGTTAATAGGAATGCTCTGCCAGCAGAGTCCCACCTAGTTGTAGGGGGAACATACACAACATATTACAGTCGGAAAATCTTTGCGGTAGGTACCTCGGATTGTAGTTAGTTGGACAGTGGTCATTTGACGGCCACTTGAATCGTCTCACCCCTAAGCTTTTGGCTACCGCCGGCGCACTAAGCCGGTTGATGCCTAATCTCGGAGGCCCGGCTGCACTGAGTCGCTGACTATACTTTTGCGTCGCGCGTTATATGGTCCTATATGGGGCTCAAGTATGGCACAGTGCTGTGTAGTCGTGGAGCATCCTACTGTTCAAAAAAGCGCAACGCATGATATCACTGAGGCACAGGCTGAGGTAATTCGTGGATACCGCATAGTATCCGCAGTCCGTCTATTCCCGGTTGTGGACACTGACTATGTCCCTACTGAGGATAAATGGGAAAAAAATATTGTCATTAGTTGCGACGTATAACAATCCTACTAATAAATATTATAAATGCGAAAGTTTGGATGTCTGGATGTTTGTTACTCTTTCACTCAAAAACTACTGAACGGATTTTGTTGAAACTTTACAGTATTATTGTTTATAAACCAGATTAACATAATTATAGGCTATAATTTATGACGATATGTGACAAATAAATTTCAATAAATAAATAAGACGTGTCTAAAAAGCGCAATCTATCGTCATTGGTTAAAATCTACAGAGCTGGACAAACTACTGTTTTTGACGTTCGTAAATATTCATGCGGGGGAAGCCGTGAAACGCCATCTATCAACATGATATCAAACAACAGATTTTACGAACTAAGGAGTAAAAGGAGGTCCACGCGTACGAATTATTAATAAAATTAATAATATTTGTATTCATCTGGTCTTACATGACTTTTACTTTACGTATGTCATGCACGATGACATTTGTGTCAATATTTGTGTACGTCCCCACTAGGCATAATTGGGATGTATTTTTCTAATTTGTCATAAGTTGTGAGAAAGCCTGTAGCTACAACTGGGAAAGTATGTGTCACCACTGGTGACAATCGATATTATTTATATAATTTATCCTCAGTGGCGACAAAGCTAGTGTCGACAACCGAGAATAGACGCCAGTTGCGAGGTGACCATAGGTCCCAAGGGGAAATGTACGTGTACGTGCACCACGAGAGGTGGAAACCAAAAGGTAGAGGCTTGAGGATCTAGGCCTTAGAGTGCTGAAGGGTACGCCTGGCCGTCAGCCAAATTTTACGTCGCACCATAGAGGCAGTTCTGCCTGTATTAGAGGAGTGGGTGCGACGGCATGATCGCCTCACACAAAGGGCGACCCAGGTTCTACCGGGCCATGGGTGCTTCGGGCCATTCCTCCACCGTATAGGCCGAGAGCCTGTAGATGGTTGTCAGTTAACACTGCAGTCTTGGCACGTGAGTCACCGCAGCAGACTGACACGCTCCAACAGTGCCCAGCCTAAGCGAACGAGCGGCGGTTGGAAATGACCTCTCCCTACCAATCGGGAAGAGGCGTGAGATAGATAGATAAATTGTTTATTTGTTGTAACACAATTTTTTTAATGCTTTTAACACACACATTATGTATAGTTGCTATTGAAATTCAATTAAATATCGAAATAAAGTTAGTTAGTCAAGAAACACACTAGGTGACACCACTGGTATTTTTTTACACAGGTTAGTAATAATTTCAACAGTTGCAACATAACAAAAGTGACAAAACAACATAAGATAAAGATTACTAGCGTTTCAAATAGTTCCCTGCGTCAGAGTGATGTGTGCCGCAGCGATGCAAAAAGCAAAGAGCTCAGTATAAACATTACCCTCAAAAGGGCAGAACACTGATTTTCAGCTTTTGCTAGAGAACGCATGAAGCGTACAGGTACGGAATGAACCCGCTTGCTTTCGGAAACAATATCTACATTAGTATAAAATATATGATGAGACAAATAATCTTATGGTATAGTGTGCTTACTTTCTGTGAAAGTGTTCTTTCACAGAAAGAAGCAGTGGAAAGGGGGAGCGAGAGGCCTCAGCCGACACTCCGGTTATCCGCCGCCGACACCCTGGGCGCAAGAGGACAGCTTATGGTCTCCAACTGTCCCTTCCTAACAGGCCTCGGTCGCTAGACATGGAGGTGTCTGGTGGCGGCTAAGGACGAATGCTACAGGCAACAGCCAATGGCGATGTCCCGCGTTCCCTCATATCACTCATATGGATCATGGCAGAAACAGTCAGGTTTTTAGTGGGTGTAGGGGCTACCCACCTTCTAGTAGGAAGAACCCCACATAACCCACTAGCTGCCCCCGCAGCTGGTGGGTATGAAATGTTATGCATTTTCCGGATAAAAAAGAATAGTTAACAGGAAAAGTTTGTTTTGAATAGAACCGATTTGAAAAAATCTCTCACCATTAAAATTCAATTTTTTTTCTGCTGAACATAGGCTGTATAAAATATTCTCAAAATAGTATAAAACCTTTGATAATTTACTATTTGATAAAGAATTTACGTATTTATTATTGATTAGGACTAATGTATACCATTATTTATAATTATGGAGTCGGTGTTGGAAGATTTGAAGATATTATAGTTTCCTTGAGCTGTCACTTGACGGCCTGGCACACTTTTACGATGGTGGATCAAAGTATTTTGGTTTGACTGTAGAGCGTGAGAACACGCACACAGTCATAATTATTTTAGTGTGAATAAAACTAGCATCGAAATTACCTAAACTTGACATGCCACGCTAGACGTAAACGCTCTTAAGAACACCATCCTAAATGAAATGTCAAAAGACCCCGACGATCCGTCATTTAAAAAAAAAAGTTTTCGAAGTCCCAAGTTTTTTGCATTTTTTGGCCAAGTAGTAAATTTATCATAAAAATAGATAAGAAATAATAGTAAATCATAAAATTATCTATTAAAATTGTCTTTACCCCCTTTTTCCTAAGAGTCACTGATTATGAGGTAGAACGATTCAAAAAGTTAGTTTTGATGTTCTCGTTATATGCACATGTTTCCACAACACCTATGAGGGTTATTTGGCGCATTTTTTTTACCAGGTTTCCCCAGTAGGCCTTTTTTAAGATGTATTTGTTATCCTGTTCAATTCAAAACTATTTTAATAGAGTTGAAGTTGTGGACTTTGGAGTAGTTAACAGAATGCGAATTCTCCAACTTTTTGCATCGTTACCACATAAACGGTGACTCTTAGGAAAAAGAGGCAAAGACCATTTTAATAGATAATTTTATGATCTACTACTATTTCTTATCATTTCTTATGATAAGTTTACTGTTTGGCGGAAAAATGCAAAAAACTTGGACTTCGTAAAATTTTTTTTCAAATGACGGATCGCTGGGGACTTTTGACATTTCATTAAGGATGGTGTTCTCAACAATCACACAAATTTTCAGCTCTATGCGAATTATTATAACCTGGATTTTCTGACATGACCGGGCTAAAAGAGTGACCATAGAGTTACAAGTAGAGTAGTGACGTGTGCATATAAGAGCTCTTAAACATAATAGACACGAAAACTTCGTATCTTAGAAACTCACGGTGCAGTCCTTCGTCTAAGTTGCAAACATTTTTCGACAATTAAAGATGACAAATGACATTGAGGTTAATCATTTTATATTCGACGTCGACAACACATCATGATACAATGCTGAGTCGTGGCACGAGGCGATATCACATTGGATTTATGTGTAAGACCGTTATGAAGAAAACACTTTTTTGACTCTTCGGATCATGGAATCTCAGAAACGCTGACTCTTAGGAGAAAGTGTATAGACAATTTTGATAGATAATTGTATGGCCTTAAACCTTGTCATACATATTTTTGTGATAAAACTTACCGTTTGGCTAAAAATCTCAAAAACCCGTATTTTTTAAGTTTGACCTTGACTTTTTTTTTTAGCACACGTCGGATCGATGGGGACTTTTCACAGTTAATTCATAATGGTGCTCCGAACATTCGTACCAATTTTCAGCTGTATGCGAATTATTGCAGGGTTCATGTCTAATTTGACTGGACTATAGACAACGACATTGAATGAAACATACAATATTTTTTTCTCAACAAATTATTTTTTAATTGATGCTAATATGTTTAATAAATATCCCGTACAGATTAGCCAACCATATAAGTCAAATAAAAATGAAATATTAACAATTTACTATTTGTAATGACAATGTAATTAATAAAACATTATGCTTTGCAGGCCATAAAATAATTGATAAATATTCACATTTAAATGAATTGGGATCAAGTCGATTATAGACGGTTATCGGTAATTAAACATGTTTGTCCTTACGCTATCTTGTTTACTTAGTCATCATATTTGTAGCATAATAAATAACACCACCATTTGTAATAGTACAACAATACCTATTTACTATCACCAAGTTGTGTTTGTTCGTATTGGCACTATAAATGTGTGGACTTTTATCTTCCCTAGGCAGATTTTGACAACCACAATTCATTAAAATTCAAATTTAATTCATTCATATTTAATTCACCTACAGCAAAATCATACGGCATTCAAAATACTGTAATCGCAATAGCCTTTATTTAGCTAGACTCTAATTCCTGATCCTGTAACAATTTCCGTTATTAGATGAGACTGTCTTCACCGTTTTAGGAGGCTCTCTTTTGTCTAAACACTATCCTATAACTCTGGAGCACCTTGACCAAATGCTATAAGTTTTAGTTCTCTCATGGATGTAGACCATGGAATTACTATCTATCACATGAGTAGATGCGAACAGACAAAAATTCTAACTATATCGCCATGAAAATTATACTACTAACATTACTCTGTAACACCTACACACATTGTAACACATATTTTATGGCATACACGCTACGTATCGTTCAGATATCAAGAAATAGCACTACGCCTTTGTGAAATCCGTTCAGTAGTTTTTGCGTGAAAGAGTAACAAACATCCAGACATCCACACAAACTTTTGAATTTATAATATTAGTAGGATTTTGTACCATTTGCATCATTTAGATTTATATTATTATAAAATAATTCGCGTTTTTTTAAAGAACACAGTTTGGTACTGTTTTTGCGTAATTTCTCTTTTCGTTCGTATACTCATGTGGTACTACCATCACTGTATCACTGTACTATACTCCCAAATGTGTGTGGCATAGATGTTAGTATGAGAGCTATTTTTACTTTTATTTTATTTTAAATAATTATGTTTTTCTGGTGATGTATCGGGTCTGTCAAACAACCTAGTGATAACTTCTATTATTTATTGCAATTAAGTAAATTAAATTATCAGATAATAATATAATCATGGAATGTCATAATCTTCATTGCGATACCTAAGTACCTACGTACTAAGCGCGTGGTGTACTTACATGTTTTAGGGAACGTGCCCAGTGTTGCCTTCACAAATATGAAACTTGATAGGTTAACCTATTTTCATACATCATTATTATTGATCTGACTGTGATTGGTTGAATTCAAATAAAAGTTGTCAATTATCAAAGAAGGCACTCTTAAAATCATAATGTAATCCTTGTCTAATTCTTCGTCAAATCCTAGTAGGTTAGGCACAAAATAATTAACAGCTTAGCTAGCAGACTTACTAAATCATTTATTATTGCAAAACTACACAAAATACTTTGTTTGATATTCTGCCGTCCGTACTTTACCTAACTTTCTTATTTTGCGTTGGCCTTGTTATTCTTATTACGCGTTGTTTTTATTTCAGTTTCCACCACTCCTCGGGATGTCTTTCTTCATTGGCCTTGGACTTTTCGTCATCATCTACGTAGCTCATAAGATGCACTTTGCGCGTGTCACCAGGCAATATGGGTAAGGGATATCGTAAAATCGTTATTATTACCGGAACCGCCGCGGGCGCGGGTGAAAATCACGCCGTGAGTTCTTAGCCTTAGACAGATTGTACAGTTGTACAGCGCCCCTAGCGGTTATTTTCAAGAACTAAAATCATAGACTATAACCCTACTACTGATTTGGAACAATGTAAACTCAGTAAAAATCGGTTTATTGAATTCTTAGATTTCTGTAAATAAATATTTGCCGATAAAATGATAAAATAAAACTACAGCTGCTGCTTACCTCAAACTCTTTTATTAAAAATATCTAAAATTTCTTATTCTTTATTTCCAGATTAAACTCGGGTTACGCAAACGTTGAAACCGTAACAGTAGCTCCTACCAAGCCTGACGATTAAATATCCAATTGTCTAATTTATTGATCTCTTTATGCCAATGCTCACCAGTAGGTGTTTTATTGTTCAAATAAATATGTACCACCAAGCAGGTCAACCCACCTCAATATAACGATTCACACTCCGTTTTTGAATATTATGTCCTTAACATAAGGTGCAAATTCGATTGATGTGAATCGATATTTTGTGGTGGGTTGATGTGCTGGTCCAGACGGCTCTAACAAAATGACTCAGAAAATTACTTAGAAATGTATTCAATAAAACTCAAAATAGTCATAGAATAATTACAATAGACTTGACATTATTAATATTTCTTAATAAATATCTCATAGCATGTTTCAAGATTTCCATAACCTGTAATTGTAATTCGATTCTAAGATTCCAGATGGCCATTTGAGGCTTTTAGAGAATTGTACTGTATTACTTTACTTATTATACCTATAAAATATTAGCTCAATTTACAAATGTATGTTTAAGATATTCACTTCAATTTTATGAATTTTTGGCCGTGTACTTTATACACCGGGAAAAGGGTATGACCTCGTAGTAAGAGGGTCTATGTTTCGTCCAAGGGCTATTAAGCTAGTGTCCCTTAAGGTTTTCAAGTGCAACTAGCAAAGCCCTCGCTATAATTTTAGGTGACTTACTGTGTATTTTTTTTACTACTCCAAAGTTATATTTTCTATCGCTGATTATTTTTTTATTGATGTAAAAGTGTGAATGCACTTGAAAAACTCAACCAGTGTCTCTGTAGCTCAATGGAAGAGCAGTTGACTTGCAAGCCAAACGTCATGGGTTCCATCCCCATAGAGACAGATATTACTTTCCAGTGGTTTATCGTGTTCTAAACATAGTCACAATTTATATTAATATTTATGTAAATGTTTTGACTTTTGGTACTGATTTTTCATAGATATCTTATTGGTAACGTACAATATTATAATTTTACTATAAAAAAACTAAGCTCTAAATAAACATATCTTTGATTTCGAAACTTTTTTGAACAGTTGTACCTAATAGAGGTATTTACGGTACTTACATAAAATATCTTGAGAGATGGCTGATAACTTCAATCTATTTAATAACTTAATGTGAATTTTAAGAATGAATATTACTGATTACTATTGCTACTCTAAAGTATAATACATTATGAATATTGATTATGATCGATGACTCTCAAGAATATTGTCATTTTAAGTAGCCATTTCTTTGTTAAATACATCTAGTTTCAATGAAACGGGAAAGGAGTTCTTTTATGGTGGTTAATGTTAGGAGGATACTAGTTTATGGAATTTGGTCTCATAGGAATCTGGGTGCACTTAACAAGATTGGTATATTACAAATTTATTATATGTTAAGGTATTATTGTGGCGAAAATACTAATGTACGTAATAAAATGATGAAAAATAAATGTTAAAGATATAATAGAAAATAATATTATTGTTTTATTCGTCTATACAAACGTCGTCCTAATATAAAAAAAGCATATTTACATCTGCAATAGTTCGTCTTTTAATAATTAACTGCCCACAGTGAAGATAGAAATAAATCGGACATGCTTGCCGTTAGTGAGTAAATAAAACACCTTATTTCTTGGAAAAAATATAATATTTGTGCAAAGATGATGCAGGCGATCTTTGGACGGATCCGGAACACAGCAGTTGAGGTACATGCCCGATCCTTTATTAGGAAGGTCCTCAAACAGTGTGACCACTTTTTCATCAGATAATCTACCAAAAACGATGCTCAAATCTACCAAAATCTACCAAGACCTATTTAACCCATTAACGCCCGCCGTACAATAAATAGTACACAACTTTAAGTTACGATAAATCTGGTTTAGTGAGTATTTTTACCCTGGAAATAATTACAATCGGTAAACAAAGGTCTATGCATTATATCCTGAGATAAAACAGACCATAATTATACAATCTTAAGGGGGTATTTTGCGATTTCGTTTCAGTGATTTTTTCATGACTTCTAGTGGGTACTTGATAACTTTTTATGCAAGGTTTAAGTTACACAAAATACCAAATAAGTTGTTTGTGTATTAGCTAACAACATATCCTAATAAAAAATACATGGAAAAGTTTATTTCATGGAAAGTTTTTCATGCTATAACTCCCAAAGTGATGCTGTACAATCTTTAGTACAATGGGCGCTTGACACGTTACGTAAAATAGTACAGTAACGACATTATTATTAGAGTGTTTACTTATTTCTTCATAGTTTTTATATGTAATCATTGTTTTCTTTTTCCAATAACATGGCTCTTTATTTATGGGGTTACAGACAACAAAAAGAAACATTTTGTTTTCCCAATTACGACCTATTTGTCGACCTAAAGAGACTTAGTTACATAGTTTTTGGAACCACACGTGAAAACAGAACCAAAAGGTATCCTTTGATTACTTATAAAGATTTTCACAAAAAGCCTAGAGACAGATTCGACAAAGCAAACGTAATTTTATTAGCATTGATTGAAAGATAATAATGTGGGTACCATTGAAACAAATTAATGTTGACGCTTTAGAACCATTGGGAAAGGTCATTATATGGGGTCTCTTGATAAAAAAAAAAGTAGAGTTAGGCACCACAAGGGTGTCCAGCTCTAGTATAATAAGAAGATCAGTGGGTTAGATTAGATGACTAGTCTATAGAACTTTACCAAATTGAGGAAAAAGGAAAAAAAGCGGTGGATGGGTCTTGTTCGCTTATATGGTGGACATGACAATTTCAAATGCATGCAGACTGCACTGCATAGTAAACCCATATAGTCGCTTAGATCAGCTAGCATTCCGCAAATATATAGTACGCACATATTTGACCTATAAAAGATAAATAAAAGTAGGTAGTCTTGCTCTAGTTGATGGAGAAGAAATATGAAATAATGGTTATAATCAAAATAAACCAGCAAACAAGCTGATTTGATAGCTTAACCTTTAGCTACTGAGGTGGATTTAATTTCACGTAAACACTGACGTGGGGGCCTGAGAGGCCCGTACATATGTGTGCTTATATTTAAAAATATATAATCTTTTTAGGGTTTTATGTTTAATAATTATTAATAGTAGTTATATTTAAATACAATAAAACGATTTTTATGTAAATTATTTGTAAATAAGTACGTATTATTTCAATATTTAGAAAACATGTAGCATTTTTGGCAAAAATCTCATGAAATCATGATTCACAATGTTATCATGAAAAATATTCATAAATTCAACAAATCAACTTAGAATCTTAATTTTCAATAGTCTTTTTAGCTAATGATAAATCAGTAATCCTAATATGAAATAGGGGGGAAAAATTTACACACATCAAATAGTGCGAATTAAACACAGTCTGGATAAACTTGCTTTGCTTAGTGAAGGAAGCCATACATGTTTTTAAAATGTAGATTTCATTTGAATCTTCAAAATACATGTATGGCACTTGGTTTCATCGTTTAAATCTTGATAGACAGGTACAGGCTTATCATTTCCTATCATACGTGCCAAAAACTACTGTTCTTCTATTTTTCGTTAAATGCTGGTTATTTTTACTTCCGAGATACCGCTTTATCTCGAACGACGTACTGAGGGCTCCATATTATAGATTTTTTCAAATTATTTCAAGAAAAGACGACAACTAAATGAAAACTATAGACAAAAAAAGTTACGCCAATACTGAGGTGGGGGCCTGAGAGGCCCACAAGAAACTTTAAAATTAATTTACCTACTGAAATTGCGCGTGCAATCACGTGCACCGTTGTTGACAGCCTCGGCGCAATGAAACTCGAAGGTACTAAAAGATTCGGGTGTGTCGTGCACGTGGGAGAGGATAAATTCAACAATTTGACTTTTGCAAGGCCTGAGAGGCCCCCACGTCAGTAGTTAAAGGTTAAAATTACTGTGTGTTTCAATAGAGTCAAAACAGCTTATGGCAAGTGCCTGAAAATACTGTGCCAGGATGTAGAAGGCTTTGCTCAATATGACTCATAAGCGCCCATTGTACTAAACTTAGTACACCCCTGAAAACCTAACTTCTGATTTTGATTTTGGTTTTCTTTGTGTTTAGTATTATTTCTGAAATATTTTTATAAAGAAAATAAACATTGGCTATGGGAAATTGACCGTAGTTTTCATTTGGGCGTTAATGGGTTAAATTCTACTTAAATTCTACCACTAATACCTATCTAATCCAGGTGGTTGGCACATAAAGTAAAACATGTAATTTGAACAAAATATAGTATTTTTATTTATTTATCATCATCATTATAGTCTTTTTTATCATTTTTATATAATTTTTTGTCATTTTTAGGGTTCCGTAGCCAAATGGCAAAAAACGGTACCCTTATAGATTCGTCATGTCTGTCTGTCCGTCCGTCCGTCCGTCTGTCCGTCCGTATGTCACAGCCATTTTTTTCCGAAACTATAAGAGCTATACTGTTGAAACTTGGTAAGTAGATGTATTCTGTGAACCGCATTAAGATTTTGATGCAAAAATAAAAAAATGATAATAAATATTGGGGGCTCCCCATACTTAGAACTGAAACTCAAACATTTTTTTTTCATCAAACATACGTGTGGGGTATCTATGGTAGATCTTCAAAAATGATATCGAGGTTTCTAAAATATATTTTTTCTAAACCGAATAGTTTTCGTGACAGACGCTTCCAAAGTGAAAAAAAGTTGCCCCCCCCCCCCCCCCTAACTTCTAAAATAAGAAAATGTAAAATCTAAAAAAAACATAATGATGTACATTACTATAAAAACTACCAACGAAAATTGTTTTGAACGAGATCTAGTTCATTACTTGTAGCATGGATGCTTCAGGTTTACAATTTGTGCAATTTTCAGCGCTCTTTATAATATTAGTATAGATAATTATAACATTTTTAAAATTAGTACTATTTAATAATACAAGTTTTAAGTTTAATTTCATTGATAAATAAAAGTACTTCTTAAAAATAAACCCTTGGTATGAACGTTTGAATTTTTTGATGTCGATATTAACAACACTAGCCAATATGTGGCAACATTTGTGTGCATTGAATTGAATTGAACTGTCAAGTTAGTTCGCCTTCTTAAAGTGACTAGTGACCATAAACGGACCCTAAAGTTCTTTTTTTTTGGCCTGGATTCTCAGCTCGGTTACAATTTAATTTTGGACTACCATTTATAAGAATGTTCTAAAAATACCAATTATCTACCAAAATCTACTAAACGATTTCGCACTACTAAATCATCGTTCTCTTTGCCTCAAATCTACCAAAAAAGTAGAAATCTACTAAAAGTGGTCACGCTGCTCAAAGGTCAGAATAACGCTGAGGGTCGTCGCTAATCTGAGCATGTTCGCGAGCAATAGAGCGTTGCTCTCCACACTGTGTTGGCGCACGCATAGGGCGCACGGCTTGAGTCTTCTTGACGTCGCTGCGGACTGCCTTCACGAGCTGGTACATCTTGGGCTCGAGGTCCACCGTGGTCTCTGTATGAATTTTCTTACAGTCTCGACACGAGATCTTTACACGACAATAATAATATAGACAATTTTAATCGATTGAAGCCCTCCATGGGAGCAAGCAAAGAGAGAGTATGGAAGCAAGATAATGGTTGCTCCTCGTGGTTGCCGCTATTGTCTGTCATATGCCTTTATTATTTACAACTACCTACATTATGTTTAGTTTAGGGTCATTAAACTAAATAAAAAAAAACTAAAAACCGGCTGTATTGCTTAATGTCTTTGCCTTTTCCCTACAATAGAACAAAAAAAGTATGTTTTTTTTTATGAATGGTAACCAAACATTTCTGTGGGAGGTTTATTTTTGCCAAGCAATGGGGCGTTAGGCCGAAAATAGAATTTGTTAGCGTTAAAAAAAAATACGTTCTTTTAGCGGTAAGTGCTAACACTGCTAAAAATGCATGAAAATGTCACTATTGAAGTAAGCAAACGTGTCCTCGCCGAAAACATGCTCAAGTTTTTATCGGTTGCTATGGCGGTTGCCATTTTGTTTACAATTTCTGACCAATTCTATTTTCGTACAAACGCCCCCAATGTTGCATTGTATTTGTACAGTGTTGAAACACTTCGGGTTTGAGCTATGGAAAAACCTTTTCCTCTTTTCGATTGATTCTATTCCAAATTATTCCGATTTTTTTTATTTCTTTCTTACCTTTGTCATAGAAAGCACATGCACAAGCCGTGCGAACCATTAAGAAAAAAGCGAGACCAAAAAAAAAAGATATGAAAAAAAAAAGATTGTCAAATGCAAGTTGTTGAGGTGGGACAGTGATGATGTCAGTTTTGTGAAAACAAAATATTTTATATAAAATTATTCAAAGATTTTCTATCGTATAAAAATACACGAAATGTGATAATTGTGACTGACCAGTTAGTTTTTTTAAACTGAAATTTGGTGCCAGATTTTGATGTGTTTACGGTGTGTTGGTAATTTATTTGATCACGTCTTCTTTGCTTATCCTCATTGTAGGTACCCTTACTCATTACGAAAAACTAATAGTTGTAATTGCAATACAATTATAATTATCTCAGGCGCGTCATACAGGACCGGTTGGCAATAATAACGGAGCCGTATCAACTGTTGCATTGCATAAACTGTTTGCCTTTCATACAGATCAGTAACAACATTCTTTGAAAAGTCACAGAAACGAGTAATGACTGCGTATCTAGTTGTAAATATGGCACATTTCTAAATACTGTTTAATATTATTTAAACTTAACACTACCTACCTACCTTCAATAAACCTAATAATATTTTAGAAAATGTCCACGGTTACATTTTGTGGAAAAAACTGTTAAATTAAACTTTTTACTCAGTAAAAGTTGCAGTCTATGTTGGTTACAGTATACTTATTAGTAGTTAAGCCTAACCTTACCCTTTGTCTCAAGTTAGGTTTCTTGGAAAGGAGGAGGAAAATAAAATTACATTAAAATTTTTAATAAATGTTATTTGTAAAAGTATTTAAAGTATCAATTATAAAATTAGAGTTATTATAATAAAATTATGTGGTTGCTATGTTAAAAATAGAGCTTACATATATTTACAGCTTTTAAATATTATATTTGTGTCCTTTGCCTATATTATCAGTTAACCAATGAGTGCATGATGTTCATAGAATCTTTATAATTTTAACTTTCTTTTAAAAATAATTTTGCAATATCTGATTTGTATGAAAGTCGTCAAAACCCTAAAAATGAGAAACTAAGATTTTCACACCCTGCTAAAGTACTTTTCAAGGTTAATGAATGTTTCATATATTTTATATTATTTGAATTATTTCCTTAAAAGATATATTCTAAAATAATCCTTTACTTACACCCATATTATGGCTAATATTAGCATTCAACTTTAAATTATTTTCACTAGAGACTGAATTAGATCTATCGACTATCCAACAATACATGTATGTTTAGTTAGTCACATAATCCTACATAATAATAAAATCTTCTTCTTCTTCGTTGCTATACTCTTGCCAGAGTGGTCGTGGTCGTCACATCAGGTCCGGTGGCAAGCCTCACAATCCTGAAATAGTCATCCACAAATCACAATACCATGATGCTTGTGCTCATTACACTAAAATTCTTCTGAACTTAATTCTAAACAAAAACATTGCTGGAATAAGTGGTCCTTGTCAATCTCTAGATAGAATCATAATAAAAAGTGAGTTAATTAAAAGTTGCAAGCAAATAAATGGCAATTGTAATTTGAATTTGTAAAGGGCAGAGCTCACACAGAAAATAGTGTTTGTATTCACACTGGTACTAGTAGAGTCATCACCACCACAATCTATGTGGAGGCAGTGGGTTTACTACTTTACTCTCTTACCATATTGTGACACCTTGCCAGTGTACAGTCACTTTGTTTAGTCAAGTCTTGCCTATAAAAGCACCACTGTTCAGCTAACATTAAATTTATTATGACTTCTGCATTTCTTTCTTTAGCACATGGAAGTCAGTTATTTGGTTAGCTAGATATAAATATTAAAACACACTGGGTTGCACCATCTTACTTTAACTTGAACAAATGTCAAAAATCTGTCAAACTTCGTACAAAGAGCATCCTTAGACTTCTTGTACATGCAAAAGCGCGCTCTACACTCGCTCGCGATTCTTGCTGTGAATTCACGCCGCGATTCGCGCCGTGCACTTCGCGTTTATATGTGTCTCTCCACACTCGCGAAGCCTCGCAGTCTCGTTCGCGGCCTCAATGGATGACGACGTGATTGTCGCTGCTGCGGTGACGCTCTATGCTATATCGTATTACAATTACCTATGTATTATAAATAAGACACAAATAAAAAATGTTTAATGGGTTTATATATTTCACTTGAGCTAGCCCCACTATGAGTGGAATCCTTAACTTTCTTTCTATAGGTTCTATAACTGGACATAAGTGAGTCCTTTTTTTTCAATTCACCCACAGGAATATTCAAAATGTCACTTATCCGCGTCCAGGCATAGTGGGTCTTATTTTCAACCGACTTCAAAAAAGGAGGAGGTTCTCAATTCGACCCGTATGTTTTTTTTTTTTCTATGTTTGTTACGCGATAACTCCGCCAATTATGAACCGATTTGAACAAATCTTTTTTCGGCGTATAGGTAATACCTCAAGGGTGGTCCCATTTAAATTTAATAATAGAAAAAACAACCCCCAAGGGTGGAAAGTTGGGGATGAACTTTTTTATACGCAATATCTCCGCCGATTATAAATCAATTTGAACGATAATTTTTTTGTTGAATATGTATTATCAAAAGGGTGGTTTCATGCGAATTTGAAGAAAATATTTCACCCCCAAGGGTGGAAAATTGGGGATGAACTTTTTTATACGCAATATTTTTAATTTTTAGTATTTTTTTGTGTTCACGCATTTGAAGTCGGTTTTATTTTTTTTAAAAGTTAATTATTATTTTTATGGTCCTTGTATTTGGACTGCCAAAGTATTGGTTTGGATTGAAAACACTCGATAAATTTCAACTCAAGTTCATTATTCCATGTAGTAATCATTTAAAAAAAAGAACGTTAGTAAGTACGCAATAATGCACAACCACTTGCGACGGCGTCTTCTCAGCTACTGCGAAAAACTGCGAGTGTAGTTGCGTTCGCGATCGCGCGCCGTGAACCAAGCGCGAACCTTTGTCGCGGGACAAAAAACCGACAACGAACGGGGAACGGCGCGAAGCGTGAACGTGAACGCGCGAAAGTCCGCGAAACCATCTACACACGCGTTTCGCGGCTTTCGCGGCCTTTCGCGCCGCGAGTGTAGAGCGCGCTTCAGACTTAGCTACGAAAATTTGTCACACAGTGCGCGTCCGTCGCGTCGCGTGTCGTGTCTAGCGCAGATAAGAATTATTTCTTGGTCAGCGCCAGAGCAATGCTTCGTGTAGAAACGACACGAATTATTGTACGCCCGGTGACTTTTCTTGCCGTGTACAAGCGGCCTTAGAACCTTTTATTCTAATTTTGACCACTAACAGTTTCTAATTTAAATCAATGAACTCCTGTTGATGCGCGACCGAAACCATGGTATGAATACTTTAGGCTAATGGTTTGACATGATGATAGTGACGATTGTCTGATGGAAATTGTCGAGTTGATTCCAAAGATTTACTCAATATCTCTCAAAATTGGGTCAGAGGGTAAGGTAAATTGTATTGATAAAAACCGTGTCCAAATCTTAAGGATCAGTGGCGTAGCGTAGCCTTAGACGGGCCCTGTATCAAAATTTGTTAAGATCAAGGGGCCCTTTTTCAATTAAAAAGCATTGCAAAATAGAAGTTCCCTAGGCAGTTATTGCCTACTGGCTAATTAAAAATTCGGCCCTGGGGGCTGGGGGCCCCTGTAGCCTGGGGGGCCCCGTATCATTGATACGGCTCATACGGCGGTAGCAACGCCCCCACCACAGATTTCGTCGACGTGAGTCACGATGACTACCTAACTTAAATTCATTCTGTGTTCAAAGATCTAAGAGAAAGCAGTAAGTTTTTTTGTTCGGTGTTTTTGTGAATAAAGAGAGCTAACTTAATGTTAACATGCACAGAGTTCCGTTGATTGTAATTAATTGTATGTGCAAATAACGTATAAAAATTTTAAAGTACAACGCTCCACAAGCAATGAAACGGATAAATCACGTCGTCTATCGCGTGTCTAAAAACACAAATCTCGATTTGAGTGCGATAATCTGTATTGATTATTATATTACGACTAGCTGTGCCCGCGACTTCGTCCGCGTGGAATAATGACTTTGGGTAGGCACTTTTAATAATTTAGTCTAATTATTTTACAAATAGCTTTTGCCCGCGACTTCGTCCGTGGAGAAGTCGAAAACGTTCTCATACGATTATTTTTAAATGTTTTAAGTTATTTTCTAAATGTTTGAATACTTTTAAAATATAAAAATCAGGTTAAATAAACATGAAAATATTTTTTTCTTATATTTTATGAATATGCAGCTCGGCCTTTGATCCGGTGAAAGTTACTCGGTGGTATTATTTTTTTACAACGAAATCGAAAACTACACCTACCGCAGTATTATTGGTAAACTTTTTTTTATATTTTCCTACGGGTGCTAGAATCACCAAGCTTCCAGCATGCCACTGGCCGTGGGAGAAGGAGCTTTTCCTCAAGACTACTCCCACTACCTCAAGGGCCTCCGCCAAAACTCTCGCGCGAAAATGAGTTTATGTATACAGCGCAAGCAGGTGCCCGCGGCATGACTTTCATGCATTACTATGCATTGTTGGGCGAGCGCACGCAGCGGGCACCCACTCCGAGGTTTAAGTGGAGGCCCCTAGAGTATGGTAGTCGTTAACATGACGTCATGATTGTAAAAAAATGCACTAATGAGTAATTAATATCAACTTTGAAGCAAATCACCACTAAAATAACTTTCTACCCCTTTTTAACATAGTTAGGGGGTGCATTTCACTAAAATACGAAACACGTCTTCCATTAATTCTGTTATAGAATGCTTATGCAAAATTTTAAGTAGATTGAACGAAGGAATCTCGTTATTTCATACAAACTTTGCCCCTCCTTTTTACCTCCTTAGGGGTAGAATTTTGGAAAATCCTTTCTTATCAGATGCTTACGTCATACAAAGAACACACCGTCCAAGTTTCAGGTCTTTACGATCAGCGGTTTAGGCTGTGCATTGATCCATCAGTAGCGCGCGTAGTACTTGATCATTATTTTGCTGCGATGTGATTTTAAAACTGCGATATCTCCTAAGATATTTATTGAAATCGAATGGTGTAAAGGGCAAGAATGTTTAAAATTAAATACTTGTGGTGAATAATTTATTTATTTGGATAAGGATTAATATCATGTTTATAAAAACACCTTCGCAAATAATGCATTATTTTAAAACAGATTTTTTTGCATAAAAATGGTTACTATGAGCCAACCTTAAAAGATAGACATATGCTACCGCGGACTTTTTTAAAGAACTTTTAAAGGGGAACAATCCTGTCATACATGATTTTTGCGAAACTTTAACCGTTTACGCAGCGTCAGCTCTCAAAAGGAAAAAATTCACTGATTTGAAATATTCTTGATTGGTGCTCCGCTCCTATTGGTCTTAGCGTGATGATAAATAGCCTAAAGCCTTCAGGAACTAACGGGCTATCCAACACAAAAAGAATTTTTCAAATCGATCCAGTAGTTCCTGAGATTAGCGCGTTCAACCAAACAAACAAACAAACAAACAAACAAACAAACAAACTCTTCAGCTTTATAATATTAAGTATAGATAAACAATAAAAGAGATAACGCGTGCTATAGTTAGCGGTCTTTCTTTTTCTTCGTCGGTTATGTCAGCCAGCAGTAAACATTGTTGTAAAGGCCCGAGTGACGTCACCCGCGGCCGCGTTGGCGTGTCGAGCCCGCGAAGTGAAGTCAGTCTTTTATCTCTGGTGACAACTGTAACAACAACTGGGATGTGATAATTATTGTCAACATTTTTTAATCATGTGTTTGCACTCGTTTGATAACGAACATGGTTAAAATTTAACTACCCACGTTAATTATCTGGTCAGTTAGACAGATATTAAGGATAACAATATCTAGCAGTGTTTTAATTATACACCTGCTAAGTACGCATATTATCATATTTATTGTAATCTTCAAATCTGTATCATATCAATCAAGTAAACGCAAATTAGGTATTGTCCATTACCCAGACAAACATGGAAATGTGTTTTCTATTTTGATTAAAGATTAATATGAACTGAATTAATTTACCTACTACAGTTGCTTTTAGTGCCCAAAAATACTATAAAACCGAACGAATCAACATTTTTATAGCGTGATTTAAAATTCTTGCTGCGCCATCTATGTGAGGAGCGAGAAGTTGATTGTATATTTACTTACACGTTCCTAAAGCTAGGGCAGGCCTGGCTCACTCCGCGCGGTACATCCGATAATTACCTACAGCGAAGCGCCCCGCCGGCGGGTATTATATCAGTCGAGTGTCACGCGCGCGCCCGTCAGGACGCTGGCGTGCGTTGTAGTACCTAATTCTATGATCGAAGTATTATTTAAAAATGGACATAAAGAGAAATAAATATTATTGTGCGGCGTTCGGGTGTTTAAATTCGAAAAGAAATCTACCGGATTTATCTTTTTTTTCGCTTCCCAAAGATGCTGAAAGGTATGTTGACCATGTAGGTAATCAATAATTCTTAGGATAGTATAGTAACCTAACCTACCATGACTATTGCTCAGAATGCGTTCGTTCGTTTCAGCCAAAATAAATGACGTCCACTGCTGGACAAAGGCCTCTCCCAAGGTTTTCCATAATGAATGCGTACTTACCTACATACGTACCTCATTACAAATAAGTAGATTAATAATTTTTTACTAGACACTACTAGACAGCAACCCTAAGAGCGTAAGAAGAGTTCAGAGGCACGCGATAGAAAGAGACAAAACTTGTAGGTGAATAAAATTGTAGGTACGTAGTGCTGTGCGAGCTGAATTCCACTGTATCGCGTCGTAGCAAGACTCGCATTTATTTAAATCGTCTTGCGGAGTAATCCTTCTGTACCTGTACTATTACTTATTCTGTGGCTAGGGCCAGCCGTAAGTAATTTTCATACACGTAAAATAAAATGCTTTTCATTAAACATAAAGAATTAACAGGCATATTATAGGTATCTCGTGATCTAAATCTATGACCCATACATAATGTTTCACAAGGTTGGCAACGATCTGATCATGGGTTTGACGACACATAAAATCATCATGGTGAATGTTTTCATAAGGTAAGTGCCCCCTACTTCGGTATATTAAGGCTCTTACGACTTTAACATTTTATTTAAAAATAACCTGATATCATGATCAGTATGAAAGCTTTTGTATGCTAAACTTTGGTCTTTTGACAGTAAGTTAATACATAATTTATAGTTATATAGTTTGAACTTTTTTTTATATTAATTGTTCTGTGGACCTCTTGTTTGGATCCTGTTTCGTGACAAAATTTTGCTCTGTTTCTAAGTTCGTGAACTCATGTCCCCTATTTCGGGATAAGGTTTTATGCACACAGTTAGGATATTTTAATAATGATTAAGGGTTTAATAAATTTAAAAACGATAATAAATATTTAGAATAAAATAATTATGTGAAATTGACGATATTACTTACCTACCTGAAATATTGATAAGAAATAATGTGAGTCTAGTATAATATTTTGATTTGTTAATTCTAACAATATGTGAAAATATTTATATTAACCATTAGAAATGTGGGGGGGACTTCCCCCCCCCCGCCCTTCGTACTCATAAAATTTTGATTTGTAACCCCCCCCCCCCCCCCCCCCTCCTCATAATCCCACCCCTGGAGCTGTTTCAAGTGAGGGTAGCCCCCCCCCCCCCCTGAAAATAACCCCAGATACGCCAATGACTCATAATAAAAAGTAAGTAATTCATTAATTTCTTAGGTAGGTAAGTATTAAAAACTAAAAAATATGTCGATTTCTTTGATGATGTGTGTCATAAAAGTACCTAACACCATACATTTATATATCACGAACTTGGAAAAAAGTAACAATAATACGGTTCCTTGTTTCGTGATACTGATTATTCCAAATTCCCCAACTAAAATTCATGGATTATTGTCAAAATGTGTCAATTAACTATTATCTATCCCATATACAATACAAATAAACAAATATAAATAAAACAAATCGAAATAAAACTAAAATTATGCTGGTACTACTTATGCTAATTTATCTTAAAATTGGTCATATATGTGAACTTCAAACTCGTGTCATATAAATTCTAGTGAACGAAACATATACCGAATTTAGGTCATGAGAAACTTAAAGAAATGAATTATTTGTTTCATAACTTACATTTAAATTATTATAAATAATTATTTAAAAACCAAGCATAAAAATGTTATCCATAATATCCTTGAATCGGTAGTGTCACGAAATAGGGGACACCTGAAAAATAATATGTACGCTATTTCGTGAGTCAATTAATCGCAATTTTAAAGGAATTCTACGTTTTCATATAACTTTTTTCTAAGCCAAATCAATTGTCAAGGAACACATGAAACCACTATTACAAGTTTTATTTAAATGGACGTTCCTTCGCCTTTTTATAAGCTTAAGAAGTTGGAGCGCTAACCTTACGGTGAGAGCAACCTTTGCAAGCCGCACGGCTGTTTTTGGGTCTCTGAGAGTTTGAAGCTTCGTATTGCTCTCATTTTTGGCGCCACAATGTTGGTACTTGGTTTTTTAGATAGCTTAAATAATAGAGTTTTTGTAGTAATGAAGAATTTTTATAAATAATATTCCATTTGCTTATTATTTGAGCTAGAAAAAAAACTTACGAACTTACGTACTATCACGAACTAGTAGCCGTTTACCTTAAAGTCCCTTTATCACGTGATTAAACACCCATAACAAGTTAGTTATTGTTATTTATATGCTGTATTGGTCGTTGGTAGATCTATTTACGTATCTCGACTTCTATTTATAGAATGTGATGTCATGTTTGTTTGGGCAGTACCCAAATCATACATTTGCTTTTTAGTTTTCTACACCAATCTCAAACAACAATGTTGTACAAGTATCAAAACTTGGTTCAAATAATTTATTTCGGAAATCAGGTTCCATAGAATAGGCAACATGCCGCTTGATGTTTCTGAAAGTGGTCAATTTCGTAAATCCAAAACTCAGTGTTGCTATGCCATTATTTATTATTTTCAAGGTCAACTACTTATTACATCAAAATGTGTGTTACTGTGCTATTCCAAATTTCCAAAAAATAGTTTTCTTCAACCTTTTCAGAGTCCTCAATACTGATGGTTGTGGTGATCTCTTGTATAGGTTTCTTCTCTTGTAGGTACCCAGGGGCGTAATTACTGCCGTATCAGCCGTATCAATGATACGGGCCCCCCGGCCTACAGGGGCTCCAGGGTCGGACTTTTTCGGATTAGTAAGAGTAGTAGGCAACTGTCTAGGGAAGATCTGAAATTTTGCAATGATCTTTTTTAAATGAAAAAGACCCCTTTGATCTAATGACCTTTTTAGATGGGGCCCTTACTATCTATTTACGGTCAGTAACTCAGTATTATAGTCGCATAAGTGTGTTTATTTATTGTGATGCATTCAGTATTACAAAACCTGCAAATCGCAGGATTTGTTATACTGATTTCCAATAGTAGGTAAATGCCTAAATCGATTTTCTTCTTGTAACTGATAATGTCCATTTTATTGAATTTAATATACTTACTTATGCAAATGATGATTACCACTAGCAACTGCAAGTCAAGTGCGTTGCATTAGCGCTGCAGTTTGTGTGGTTGTGGCCGCCTGGCCTTGCGTGCACGCACTCGTATCGATAGTACATTAATCTCAATTAGGCACCCGTGGGCGTAGCTTGATTATGTACAATGTATTTAACAGCTCGCCCTCCATGGATTAGACATTAAATATTCATCAACATTTCGTGCCAAGTTTATTCTCTTGTACCCGATTATTACAATGATGGCTTGACCTTTCTGGTAATTGTTGTGCTAAGGTACCTTTCTTTATCATTGTCTAGCTAGGTATAGGTGCACTGATGCTTTGTTTGCTTCAGCCGGTATTTTTCTATTTATAGAGCGCGAGCTGTCCGATGGCTATTCAAACAACATTAGTATTAGTCTATGTATAGTTATAGAATAATAATAACTTGTACTGTTTATTGATGTCTAGTGCCGATGCGCATCACAAACAAAAGTTGTTAAGTCATTACCTACATCGCACGCTTGCGATTTTTCTGTTTTAAACAGCCAGTGTTACTAAAAAGGTATAAATGTACCAACTCTTAAACTTTTTATCCAGAATCTAAGTTCTATTAAAGACGGAAAGTCTAAATTGTTAATGGTTTGCCTCATGCCGCATCATAATCGTCTTGTCTATATTTACTGTCAAGAGTGCTTACCCATAAAGAATCTAATGACAATTGGTGTAATTAACGACAATTGGTTGTTCCTACCTCTAATTGAACCGCTCCAAAACGTTGACGGATGTTCATCGGTGAAGCATTCTTGCGTCAATATCTCCAGCTCTCATTGATTCCGAGCCGTGGCCTTGGCGTAATTGTTTTGAATTACGCAGCACATTACCAATGCACGAATATTCAATCTATTTCATAACAGGGTACTTTCGATTTAGCTCTAGTGGCCGCTCGTAACTATTTGTCTGAGTGGGAAATCTTGAGACAATTTAATGAATCGTCTGAACTGGCATAGTACGCCGCCTGTGATCGTAAAAGATGTCAAATATAGATCACTTAGTAGTAGGACAAATACTACATGCTCAAATAACTCTTATCATTTTAGCAATGAGGATAAGCAAATAGGAGACGTAACTAATATAAATCCGTTTTAGGTTCGTATTATGCACGCCTGGAATAATTTACAAGCGAATGCCAAAATTATGCTACATGTGCGATGATATTACAGCAACAAAATTACAATGACATTACCTAATTTAGTGCAATACAATCAATAATTATAATGTGACTTAATGTGATATCACTTGAAGTGACTTAGTGCCTTAAGACTGATTGTTAAATATAATTTGACCTCCAAGTAAATGCTGTTCGATGGATAACGAAACAAAACCAAATTTAAATAAAAACGCTAAGAAGAGTGAATATAAAAATGAGAAAAAGAAAAAAATGGACACCCCAGAAATTAACATAACTGTGACCGAACCGAGTCTCCCCGCGAGCAATAACGAAGAACATGATGAGTCAGGGTCATGTTCCTCCACTGACAGCGAGGATTTAGTCAATGCCATGAATTACAACACCATCACATCACTAGCAGCTTTAAAGGATATTATTCAGGGCGATGGAAGCGACACACCAGAAACGGATAGTTTTTTCCAGCATTATTTTATGAACCACTGCAACAACCTCTCCAGCCGTAACACTAACGCAAACCCACCGTTATTATTCTCTGAACGTCGCCGGTTATCACAATGTAGAGAAGAAGACGAGGACGATGAGAAGAAAGACAATGATTACAAGCCTACTATTTTGTCTGCCTTTTCGGAAATCACATTGAAAGAGAGTCTGAATGCTATTGCTAAAGATAATGATAAGATCGCAAGCGAGACGAATCATGAAACTGCGGTTGATGTAGATGCACAATCTGGTGAGAGTAATGAAGTTAATGACGGTAGTGCTCCACCAAAAAGAACAGTAATAGGGCCGCGTCATAAATTTCTTGTGACCACCACAGAGCCTCCCACAGTTCGTCCTCCTGTGGAGCGTGCTCTACGTTCGCAAGTGCATAACGCGCATACTGTTCACTTCGGCACTAAAGGAGCAGAAGAACAAAGGCCAAGTGTGCGTTCTATTTTTACCGGACAGAATCTCCACCGAGATAAAAATTATTTTGATAGTAGTTTAATAGAAATAAGATCGTCAGTTGAAGCTTCGCCTACGACTGTTGAAGATATATGGGTGAAAAGAGCTGATGTTAAGCAAGTAAGGATCCCATGTTTACTATTAATGTATTAATAGTTCAGTTTTATTTTAATGCGATAAATTAATTGTTCATGCTTTTAGGCACCACCAAAAGTAGAGCCTGTAACAACGCCAGTTGATGCAGTGAAGCAAAATGATATACCGCAAACAGAAAAGTCTGCTGAACCAGAGCGCACCCGATCAGGAACTTGGGGTGCCCAAAGCACTCGCAAAGAGAAAGAGGCTGTTAAGAAGACTCCGAAGAAGGAAAATGATGTGCGGAAGAGTAGCGACGAAAGGCGGCAGAAGCGTGGTAAGTAATCCTGGAACAAATTAATATTATAACCTTCATGCTTGCACTATTTATCTCAGATTGGTACGTCATCTGTTGCTAAGGATAGATAGGCACTTCATGATCATGAAGTATGGTCATTTTAAAGATAAATGCTTTCAAATGACTTGTGTGTGACTTGCCGCAGATTATTCTTAATGGATTTTACTTGGCAAGTGTCATTACAATCGTGTTTCGCCTTAATCAGGGTGCCGTAGCAAGGGATTACGTAACGCTTAGTCATCTGTACTAATATTATAAAAAGGTAAAGGAAAAAGGTAAAGTTGAGTCTAAGTATAGATGTCATCTTTGTTGGAAACAATAAGGAAATCTGAAACTGATGATGACTGATAACAATTATTAATCACCGACAGCGAATTTTAGGATATTACTAAGTTTACTCGATATATACGTTCTTTTTAAGGTTGTGGTTGTAAATCACAGATATTCACAAGAAAATGAAAAAAGCTGTTTCTGTCTGTTTTTAAGACTTCAGTGAATTTTTTCTTATCTTTTGATAGAGTTTCTATAGAGGCAACGTAGGTCATGATGTTTGAGTTGTGCTGCTGTTCAGCTTAATATTTGTATGTTTGCTACTGAACAGTGTGGTACGTTCTGAGTCCAAATGGCTATAAATATGTGCTAAGTGTATTGTCAAATAAACCGCAACTGCCGTGTTGTGTGCAGGTAGTAAATATAGATTTATTAGCAGCGATGAGTGTGGTAGTACCCCGGCGTGGTTGCCAGGGACTGAGCCGCCTATTGAGTGTCGCTGACAGAACTTGGCACAGCGCCAAGCGTCTAGTCTTAAGGATGGACGCGAGAGTAGAAAGTAGCAAAACAACAACTTCTTTAAAAATATCCATAACGTGTCCAATTCACTCATTGAAATCAAACAGACGTGTAACTTTGATCGCAGCAATGATATGGCAACATTAAGTCGTTATCTTAAAACGTTTTCTTTCAAATGCAGATAAATAGTAAGAATTCCTTTTGTTGAAATAACTACGCAATTTGTTCTATGATAAGCGGCTAAATGAAATGCTAGTACCCTAGTAGGTAATCTATTCTAGGCAACATAAAGCCGACGTGCGAACGTCATCGTTTGAAACTAGATTTCCAATATTTAAATCTAAATCATATAACCTTGGCTACCTCCATTACATCAATCGGCCGCCTATTTACTCGCAAGTTATCTTGTCCGTTACAATAAATGACAGTAATGTTTCTTGTGACATGTAATAATTGCTAGCATTACATGGTACCTACTGTTCAGAATTCATTTCGTGTTAGTACTATTTCTAAATAGCTGACCCTGAAGTGGGTTTTATTATTTTCATATAAATTATACCTGAAAATATTTCCTTACATTACTATGTTTCATTTTAATCGCTATCAAAAACAAGCTCAAGTTATTCTACGATTTTTTTAATTAGGACTCGGCACGCTTGAGCGCTGTATCATGTAGCAAACAGAATACGATCCTGCTGACGCGTCTGTTAAAAATATTGTGAAGTGGCAAGATGCGTAATGTTGCCTTTACTACTGGACGATCAGATGTTGTCTGTTGTGTGTTTAATTGGTCTGCATCGGCACAAGTGCGCGGATTCCGTTGCACCATGAATTACACATTACGTTTTCTACTCACTGGTCGCGCGGCTCCATTGGCCACACGGAACGTAAACACGGTGTAGTCGGCTCGAATATAAACCAGTCCAGATTCTCAGCCACGGTTCTACGTTTTTTTTAACCGGGCCAATTTTTTTGTGAGACGCCTCCCAGCGTTTGAGATGCCTAAAAAAGGTCGATGCGGTCATGACATTGATGTACTGGTAGAGGGTTCAAAAACTAACTGGGCGAATAATTATAACTTACGCTTTAAGCGCCCCTTTCTTTCCATTTAGCGGCCCCTTTAGGCTAACCGCCCGGGATGAGGGCCCCGGTTTGCCCCCTAGATCCGTGCCTGCTCATTCTTAGCTATTCTCCATCGCTAATTGGTTTTGAAAATAGCGCAGACTTTATCACAAACCTCTCAATTACAACACTCGTAAATATTTTTTTCAGTCGCACTCACAACAAATAGAAATCAATCGATTTAAATAATTAATTGGTAAATTTATGATCGAGAAAGCCGGGCATGTTACGTGACAAGGCTAGGCATTAAAATAAGCCACACAAATATAATTGTGCCGCATTGACTTTAGAAAAAGAAACAGACGTACCTACATTAATTTAATTACTTATTGATTGATATTAAATAGAATCAATGGAAACAGTCTCGTAACAAAACCGCCTGACCGCGACCGACTATGTACATGTAGATTTTGACATACATATTGTGATGATAATATGTTCAGCTTTTTATTATTATTTTGACACAACACTAGGATTGTTAAAACAAAAATCAAGCGATCTATGACGTCAAAACTTTGCCAGTTTCTCATATTAACATAACAGCTTGAAACGTGAATGCTTCTAGTAGTCATATCCATTAATATGCATAAATGTGAAATAACTAAAAAAATATACTTAATGTGTTACTAACTTTCTATTCAGTTCAAATATCAATGCGCACTATTGTTATTTTCTATATTGTTCCCTGGATTTTTTAAAGCCCTATTTAGCTTTTTGGTTTTTTAAATACTCTCAAATAGTGGATCAAAATCCTGAATTAATTTCCTTGAATTGTACTGTTATAATACTAATTTGATAAAAATATTTGTGTGCATATCAGTTGTAGTCTTGTAGAACGGTATCTGACCCTCGTTTATTTTATGCTTTGTGCCTGTTGACGCCATATCAACTCCTGTGTACTCAGGGTCATTAGCTATTATACATAACTAAACTTGAGAATCCCCCGGCTTAAGTTCCCTTTTGTGGAATGAATAGGGATTTCAGTCTCATTCATGGCCATAACGTCGGTATAACGGCCTGCCCGATTACGGTAACTTTTAACGTTTCCAATCCAGACGCGTTTCTGATTCTGCAATACGATTGGTCAAAACAGCTGACGTACGCCAGCGTAAACAGCGTACGTCAGCTGTTTTGACCAATCGTATCGCAGAATCGATGAAGCGTGTCTGGATTGTAGACGTTAAAAGTTACCGTAATCGGGGCTCTGATTTTGAGTTGCACCTACCTGCACCTGATATTGTTGTCTCTAGAGACGTCTCACCTTATTTGATAGGATTGCTAAGCCATATTTGTCTGAACCAGTAGGTAGTTTTTGTGAATCCTGACACAAAAAATTATTTTCTACTTTTTGTTTTGAAGTGAAGAACTCCGGGCATACAGATTGTTTTATGAAAACATGAACAAAGCTAGGAACTCGTGATAAGGATCGTTTTTGAACGCGAACATAACTTGCATTCGATAGGTTTGTATCAAATAAAATGAGGACGTGATTGAAATAATAAGAAATGTTAACTAATATATTATTCCAAATACGTAACGTTTTAGATAACCGATTCGAAGCAAAGTGATGAGAGCTAGATACTTGTATAGTGAGTCATATTATTATGTCGAGCACTTGATGGCTTATCACGTCTGGTTCTAACTCCTTTATTTCCGCATTATAATTTTATAGTAAGAACATAATTAAATTGTGCTCTATAAAATTGTTTACTTACTTGAGGACTAGTCTAGAGAGAACATTATTTAATTTAATAGATAATATTAAGCAATAAAGATGTAATTCCAACGTTATTCATTTCATATCAATGGACTTGTGCTGTCACGTACTATGTTGGCAAAACACCTTGTTCGTTATTCTGTTAGTGGTGGTTGCAGAGAGCATCAAAGGTTTTTATATCGAAGATATAGTGATTTATGTTTAATAAAACTGTTTATCTGTAAGTTGTGTAGGTATGCTCTCAAAATGTTCCAATGACTTTTAATAGAGCTATGTTTCTTCCTGTGACTAGTAAGCGCATACATTTTGTAATATAATAGCTTAAGCCTAGGCGCAGACCACCGGTTTTTAGTTGGCCGATAGTTGGGTCGGTTAATCAGTACTGAGATGTATGAAAGTGCGCACATTTCACCGATTTGCTATCGGTCCATTCTTCATACAAATTCAAATCGGGCCCAACTTTTGGCCAACTAAAAGTTGGTGGTCTGTGCCTAGGTTAAAACATGTACAATGTAGAGTTGATGAACATGTTTTAAAGAGGGGTATTTCTTCTTTTTCAGAGCAAAGGCTAGATGCCGCCATCACGCGAAGCACGCAGTCAGTGGGAGAGCGCAAGCGCAGGGGTTCCGCAGACGAGAGCCAACCGCACCTCATGTACCAACAGACTATACATGGTAAATACTTTTTTTTTACTTTGAAACCACCGCCAAAGCATAAAAGTATCCAGGGCAATTACGCACTGTATCATCATCATTCCAGCCACAGGACGTCCATTCCTCAACATAGGCCTCCCCGATGATTTCCGCACTGCATACGATCTGAAAACTACAAATAATACGGTCATATATCGCCTGTCCGCGTCCAATTCTTACTCGCGAGTCGCGACTAAACTACTGTTAACTCTAAACTTAGTATCATCTATCATACATTTTGGTATTCTTAGAAGACTCGGTTTTTCTTAGTGTGTGGTTATTTGGTTTTCCACTGTTTTAAACAGTAATCCGTCTTTAAACGTGAATAGAGTTGTGAACATAAACAGGCGACCTGACCCTACTAAGTCTTTGGAGGTCTTCATTTTGAATGTGATATAGGTTTGTCAAGGAAGCCCTTACAAATCAAAATGCTCATTCAACACACTATAAAAGTATACCATAAAATTTGAGGTGGTTGCTGACATTTGAAATTTTGACTCGACCTTTTGTCGTATTGTCCTTTTTTGTCCCTTCAAAAGCACCTAAAGAAACCTCAAAACATTACGAGGGAACTTTTTAGCACGTGTTAGGGGTGACAATAAAATGTTTTTCTTGTAAATTGTGTTATAACGTCACAAAAAGTAATAAGCCTTTATTCGGTTACAGGAACCACCGGGGTGAGCCGTAGGCCGGCTCTCTTCGACATATTCAAGTCTAAGCCGCGTGCCAGTGACGCTAAGAAACCACCGTCCATCATGAAGCAAGTCAAAGCAGCTGTACAGGTACCCATCTACAAAAAGTTCGTTTGTTTCAGCCAAGTAACGTCCACTGCTGCGGACCAAAGATTTCCACATCGACCGGTCCAAAAATTGAAATGAAATAATGTCTTTATCCTCTGTCATCAAGATCACGTGAGCCGCACGTTAGAAACTTATGTTATTTAGCATTTATTAAATAGAAAATGATAAATGAACTGCATGACTGCTTCTTTCTGCGAGAAATACGGATTCATCTTTTGTAAATCACTTCAGCCTGGCTTATAAAATAGATGATAATTATCGTAGGAGTCGTTGCAAAATTATTTAACCAATTCAGTTCAGTTTCGGTTGTAAAATGTCACTACTCGTTTTTCGAGTCGTCCCCTTTTTGCAGTCGCTTGCTGAGCGCGGTTTCAAGAATTCCCGAGCTCGAATCATTGATTGCAGAATCGTTATTCAATCCAGAAATTCCTTTGAAAGACCCCAATTTTATTCAGGTGCATCCTTAATAAAGCGCCCTCATCTTGCAATTTGTCCTTGAGATAGCAACGTGCGTGTGTTGAATAGCAACCAAAAGATGCTCTGTAAAGATTCTATGGTCATGGTCAAGTATTGAACAGTCAAAACATCTTTTTGATAATGGGATAGGGTTTTAATCAATTACTTACAGTGGTCTTTATATCAGTTCTGAAGGGAACCGGTCTGGCACCATACATAGGTGTCCTGTAGACGAAAGAATGATTTATCTCCAGTCAGTAGCAGTTTCCCCTTGTCTGTAATCACACGTCCCAGGACTGATCCTCGAAAATGTTCAAGCGTTTCTTGGTAAGAAACTAGTAAGTAGTTGGTAGGGTGTTTTTGGATTTCTGATGTGCTTCAGACTTGTAATCTCTGTCATGTCATGTCATCCCTCCCGTGACGCCTATGACGTGACGATACCACAGTCACCGACTCAGTTATGCTAGACCTGTAGCATGCCAGTGCCTTTGCTTGCCAGCTTAATCATACTCTACAGGTTCGGAGTTAACCTGTGATTTTTGGTAAAATAAAGTATGCGAATTACCTCGAAATCTTCACTGTGTGGTGTCCCAATTTGGTAGACAGTGCGTATAACCAGGCCTGTTCGTTCATCTCCGCGAGTTTACATCGAAACAAATCAAGCGCGATGGCACCTCACAGGATCACTAATCGATAAGGCCTCACATACGAGCGAGCATTGACTCACGCACGCGTATTCTTGTGTATGATGGGAAAAAAACAAAAAAAAAACGGTGTACTAAGTATTGTGCAGTATTTAACTGCTTAAATAATAATAAAAACATAGAGTGTACTTTTTTAAGTTGCCTGTCTGAAGATACTGAGAGGTAAATAAGTGGTTAATATTATTAATGATAATTCATGCTTAATCATGTATTTCCTCCGCCATTTTCCGCAGTTTGGCACCTCTCGTCACACATCATTTTACCGAAGTCAGCCCTATGGCTTCGGCGCAGTACCGATCACTGACGTTTGTCAACAAAATGGTGCTCGACTCTTGAGACAAACTAAATTACACCATATTATTAATGACATTGAGCATACATTTTTTTAAATACCTTCGCGAAGAAAATCTTCTGTACGAAGTACATATTATTATTCTGTGGTATAACTCGTATCATAGCTAGGTATCAGTTAAGTAATGAGATTACGTTCTTCGATGAGCCGGGTAGGTCCGATTTGCTATATGACGCTGAAAGAAGGCGGCTCACGAACCCTGACACCAAGATATGTGAGAGTCATCATCATCATCTCAGCCATAGGATGTCCACTGCTGAACATAGGCCTCCCCCAATGCTTTCCATGTCACCCGGTTGGTAGCGGCTTGCATCCAGCGCTTTTCTGCTACCTTTATGTGAGAGTATTTATCGAAGAATTAGAATTCTACAGGGTGTTTGGTAAATGGGTATATGAGCCGACACTAGCCTATGTTAACATGAGCATATAAATGGTATGGTGAAGTCAGAAAATTGATATCTTAATTTTAATTATTTTAATTTTCATATAAATCGGATTTTATAAAAGGATGATGGGCACAAATGTATGGAAAGTGGTACCCCCTCCAATAGCCATAACCAATATATATTTTAAAAGGCCTTTAGATGTAGGAAAATGTCTGCTATGGGGCCAGTTCTAATTCACGTTTTGAAAGCAGTAATTCCACTAAGTATTATAATGAAAGTATAACACAATCATCCATGTATATTGTATACCTAGTATGTATTATAACTACAATCTATTAATATAACTAAAAGAAGCATTGAAAAGGAAAGGATTATACCTACGATGAACTACCCGAGCTATTAGCCCTTTATTCGCTTTCATCATCATCATCATGATCATTTTAGTCATAGGACGTCCAGTTGAACATAGGCCTCCCCCAATGATTTCCACAATGGCCGGTTGGTGGCGGCCTGCATCCAGCACCTTCCCGCTACCTTTATGAGGTCGTCGGTCCATCTTGTGGGTGGACTTATTGGGTCTTGTGGGTTTATTCGCTTTAGCAACCCATAATAAAACCATTAAGAAGTAATAAAACTTTAACCCCTTTATTAATAAAAGTTACACCCTAGTTGAACTCTGGCTTAAATTGTCATTTGGTATGGAAATGTCATTTTAATCCAAGGTTCTTCCTAGGTGTAACTTTTTATTAATAAGGGGGTTGTACTTCTTTAAATAAAAATATTTATTTCACAATTATCCCCATCAATAATTATAGAATTAAGGAAGGATGCTGGAGCAGTAAACCCTTCCTGCCTCGCATAACCTAAGTACCATACGATGGACACGTATGATACTTCTTCTTCTTCATCCTCGGTCCCTCACTGATGAGGATCGCGACCACAGATAGTGTTCCTCCACAGACTGCGGTCATAAGCTGTGTGGACCGCACGATGCAAACTCCCGCCCACCGTCTTCCTCACCGCGTCCGACCATCTCGTCGGTGCCCTGCCCCGAGCGCGTCCCCCTTCATACTGTATGATACATAGGTTACACAAAAAGTATCTTTATCTTCGAACGCAACCAGATCTGAGGCTGGTGGCCATAGTAAATGTTGTTCGTCTTGGTAAGACCTTTCAAATGACACTACAAACATAACTATTGGAGCCGGGTACCATTCTGCAAAAAAGTATGTATATCTTCGTATACAAACAGATCTGAGCTTGGTGGTCATAGTAAAAGTTGTTCATCTTGGTAAGACCTTTTAAACGATACTAGACACATATCTATTGGAGCCGGGTACCATTTTGCCCATTGTCCTTTATTTTGTATGAAAATTAAAATATTTAAAATGATGATATCAAATGTTGAATGTAACCCTGTAGAATGTTGTAATAATCCCATTACAAGGTAGCACGTTAATGCTCGGTTCACTTTCTTATCGTGTACTACTATTGTGTTTTAAGGTACCTATTTTTGTGATGTTCAATTGTAATAGATGTTTATTTCTTTCCAATTTAATTTACATAATTAACTAATTCCTGCAGATTCGTATCCACAGTAGAATTCAGTATGACACTAACTTACTAACGTTTAGAACTTGTCTTTTAGAATTCATGTATGTATTCATAAAACGTTTGTTTTTCAGAATATGACCAAGTCTTCCACGCCGGCCAAGGAGACAGCCAAGCCAGACTCTGCCAAGTCAGATGCCAAGCCCGAAGCATCCACTTCTGGGGCCTCCGGAAAAACTAAGGATGGGTCTGCCCACCCCCACCCTGGGAGCCATACTAGGGTTGGTATTCATAAAATTGTTTTTCTTACATTTCCTTGAATCATTCACAACATTTTGTTTATTTTTTTAAACATTTGATTTTAATCTTTGGAATGCTAGAACAATTAAAGAAATACGAATACGAATACGGCCAATACATACGGCCAGTGCACTTTCATACATATTCATACATGATTTGCAATCTGTTGCTATACCTTAATAAATAAATAAATACTGATTAGCCACCATAAATTGTACCACCATGTTTTAAGCAAATAAATTTATTTGATTTGATTTTTATTTGATGTAACAGCCCGACTCAACTATCGGCCGACAAAAAGTCGGTGGTCTGCGAGTAGGCTTAAATACAATGTTTTCCAAGGTGTTTCTGGTTTGTTTTGGCAACAAGGGTTACCAAGGTCAAGATTTACCTAGCCCAAGAGTTACCCCTAGGTAACTCTTGGCCTACCAAGGGTTACCAAAGACTACGGCGTACCAAGAACAACGGGTTACCTGGGACAATGGGTTATTCTTGTTTTGTGTCACTTGACTTATGGTCCTATGTCCCCTAGAGATTGTTTTGTGTCAAATAAACATTTATTCTATTCCATCCCCAGTACTATCACACGGTGACCGCGTCTGCGACGAGGCGACCGAGCGCGATGGCCAAAGTGATGGACATCTTCAGGGGACGCGCCTCGATGCCGGGGCAGACCGTCGCCATGGAGGGGCCCGAGAAACGGAAACAGGTGAGTTTGAACCCTATAAGCAGGTCTTTAAGGACTACGTTAAAAGCCGCGCGGGCACACACGCGTGTGTGTATCGAAATATACATAGTATGAGCACTTGAGAAGCGCAGTGTGGCAGGGCTATCGGCCTGCATTCGCGTGCAACATCTTCGCCGTGAAACCATGATAGCGAAACGATTTCAATATACATCTCTGCGTATACTTCACCACGATGCTAATGTTGGCATGTGATTGCAGAGATGTATATTGAAATTGTTTGTGTTTCGCTGTCAATGTTTCGCGGCGGAGGTGTACTACATGTGTAATAGCCGGATGCACGCGGCGGGTGTCCATTGCAAGTTTGCGTAGCGTGAGCTCGGTCTTAGGCTCCAGGGATAGTTCAATCTCCTTTTTGTTAGAGGATTTGGACAACACCTCTCGCACTGGCTAGACTGGCCACTGGCATCTTGATACTTTTTGTTACCACGGCATACCGTCATATCATCACAGGTAACAGAGTTGTTATGTTTGATTGTTGTTATTAAACATTAATATAACTTATATTTATAAACACGCCGAGTTGGCTATGCTAAGCGCATTACTAAATAGCCCATTAGGGCTCCCTCTATACCCTACACAGAGTAATCCTTGATAAGCACTGTAAGCACCTAGAGAGCTCTCAATGAGATGTTTCTCAAATAAACTCACAGAGGGCGCTGATTGCCACTACTAAATTGTGTTATATACTGTCAGGGCCGCGCCAACCGCCGGCAGCGCCTGTGTGCGGAACCTATGAAGCGCCTCTTTTCTAATGAATCGTCATAAAAAAACGAATTTAAATTTTTAAAGAATATTTTACTTGTTAATTTTGATTAAAATAGATGTTCTCCAGTTTTAAGTATTAAGTAATTGACTATGAAATTTTTGCATGTCTTGTAGACGAAACATGTTGAACCTGATTGTTTTTATCTGACATCTGTATTGTACCATGTTCCTGTGCAAATAAATGAATTTGAATTTACAGTACTTAGATAATATTATCATAAGTGTATTAAAACTGGAAACCACTTAGGAATTAGGTTACTAAATAGGTAAATCCCGTTCGTTCTGCTTGCCAATTACCTGCTACGAAAAAGTAAACTCAATTATAATAATTCAATGCGCACCTTACACTCCCTTTCTATCAAATGATACAGGGTGTTTGGCGGAAGGTTAGACAAACTTCGTGGGTGTATAGGTAAGGTCATTTTAAGAATACAAGTTCGCCCATTTGACCCTTTTATAATAATTATAATTTTTGTATTATTATTCCATTTTCTTCCCTAAACTTTGAATTTTTGACGAATTTCAATATCTAATTAAAAAAAAGAAGAGAAGCTAGAGATGTTTTTAAGATCATTGGCAATCCATTATCACCTTTAATTTTTTTTTAATCGAATTCTATGTTGAATTTTTTATCGTGGTTTGTACTTTTGTTAAACTTTGGTGGTTCGTAATTACCTATTCAATCATTATCTGGATCTGAAATTTATTTTATTTGACTAAAGACATATTCGATATTAATATCAAATAAAAAAGCGGTTGAAAACATGCGAGAAAAAGAATTGAAACAGGTTTTAGGTCATATTTTGAAAAAAATAAATAAAAACAAAAACATCAATTTAAAAAAAGTAGCTCACTTAGGGTAAAATGCAAACCTTTGCCAACCAATAACACTGTGAAGTACCTGGGCTTGCACCTTGATAGAAGGCTAATCTGGGTAAATCATGTTAAAGCCAAGAGAACTGAAGCAAATATGCAACTCAGGAACCTGTCATGGCTGATAGGACGACAATCCCGACTCTCTATTAACAACAAACTGCTCGTCCACAAGTCTATTATCAAACCAATCTGGACCTACGGAATAGAACTCTGGGGATCTGCTAGCAACTCCAACCTGGAAATATTACAGAGATTCCAAAACATTGCATTGAGAACAGTCTCCAGCGCCCACTGGTTTGTGAGAAACGCAGAAATACATGAATACCTTGAGATGCCGACTGTTAAGGAGGAAGAGCAACTACAGCAGAAAGTACAGGCAGAAATTCGACAGACATAGCAACGCGCTGGCCAAGAACCTGCTAATGCACGAAGATACAAAGCGCCTCAAGAGATGGCACATCCTCGAGCTCAGCGAGAGAAAGTAGAGCTTTTACCAGTGATGGACTTTGCTATTCAATTGAATACCAGTCAAATAATCCGCTCCCAGAACACATCTAATTATGGCTATGGAAGGCCGATCGTAGATAATAAGAGAAAGAAAAAAAACTTAGGGTAAAATGGGCGAACTTGTAAATTCTTAAAAATTGACCTTCTTACCTATAGGTACACCCACGAAGTTTGTCTAACCTTTCACCAAACACCCTGTATACTGTGATTTTGGCTTGGCTATCTCGTTCGTTAAAATCCCCGTGGCGGGGAATCCCCGTGACCCCATCTCGCTTGTGTCGCACGCATCGCATCGGGTTGCGTTCATAAACTCACTCATAGTCATAAAAAATTTGTATGACAAACTCGCAGGGCCGCGCCGCCCCTGTGTGCGATGTGTGCGGCGCACACAGGCGCCAAGACAATAGGGGCGCCGCGCCGCTACTGCCACCTATTTTTTTTTAAATGGAGTACATATCGATAAGTAAGTAGGTATAGTATGCGCAAGCGCAACATAGGCCTTGTACACAACAAAACAAATATTACGCTTATTAAACAAATCTCTCAATATTTATATGTTTATTATGATTCACGTTTATGGTTTCATTTTACGCTTAGGGTTTTAGTTTACACTAGCGGCCGCCCGCGACTTCGTACGCGTGGATCCCGTTTTACCCCCTTCATCTATCTTACGCGGTTTAGATTTTTTCATACATATGTTTTTTCCCGCTAACTCCCGTTCCCGTGGGAATTTTGCAATATCCTGTTGTAACTAAGCTTTAAGTTTACTAAGGTACCTGCATGCCAAAAAGCGTCTAACTTAAGCGGTTTTGATTTTTTATACAAAAGGATTTTCGCGCTAATTCCCGTTTCCGTGGGAATTCCTAAGTATACTATAACCTGCCCAGGAGTATGAAGAATAATTGTACCAAAGTTCGTTAAAATCCGTCGAGTAGTTTTTGTTTCTATAAGGAACATACAGACAGACAGACAAAAATTTTACTGATTGCATTTTTGGCATCAGTATCGATCACTAATTACCCCCTGGTAGTTATTTTGAAAATATATTTCATGTACAGAATTGACCTCTCTACAGATTTATTATAAGTATATAAGGTGTTATTTTTTGTACTGATCATACTTTACCAACGCATCTAATAAAATCATACAAATACAACCCAAGTGTTTTTAAAAAAAAATTCAGGCTAGTTTTTGTTTTTACTTTTCCTAACAAAAAAAAGATATTATTTTTACAACCATCCTGTCTTCACTCACTGCCTCTCTCTTTTTCTTTACTCATTTCATTCATACGAGTACGAACAATGGCCGCGCGCATTCATTCAACGTTCACACACATAAAGGTTAGATTACACTAAACCTACGTTACCAAAAATTATCACTCGTGAGTATGTACGATGTTACGTCATGTTAATAGGTACTACGCGCTGGGAGAAACAAAATCTAGCTACATAAGTAGGTAAATAAGTGTATTTTCATTAGTGTAATAGCGGGGGACTTTTCCAACGAACCGAGGCGAATCATCCGCGTTAAACTAGAAATTTAAAAAAGGATAGAAATTGGAATTCAATATCTACGGTTTCGTAATGCCTACGCAATTTATTTAGAGACGTAATAAAAAATTGATAGGTACATACCTATTACTACTTCGCTTCGCTTCAGTGGAAATGCACCCTAATATTGAATAAGAATAGTTGTAAATAAAACTCACTGATCAATTTTCCTGGTTTTAATTCCTAAATTATGATTTGCCATCACACTTTAGATTCATTGATTTTACTTATTCACACATTTACCTATTTTGAATGTTGTTATTTAAAGTTCCTAGGTTATTATTACACTAATCACAATACATTTTGAACGTCAAGCCTTTGTTGAATGTTCACGTAAACACTGTCTTGCACTGTCTAATCTAGCCACGATCGAATTGAGGTAATGCTTTCGGGCTGCACACTTGCTTGCTGTTCACTAGACACCACGTCGGATGTTGTATTCACAATTCGCGCACTAACTTTTTTACGGAAAAAGTCCCTTTCGCGTAAACAAGCACTCATCTGTCCAAATCACACTGTAGGTATGTACCTAGGTAGACTTCCGCAATAACCATCGATAGAACTAGGTCGCGGTCGTGGCCCTTTGGCAACAACTCCTTGATAAGGCATTCCGTATTTTTACGCAAAAGCCGCCGTCTGCGGCGCTCGCATCTGGGTACCGCCAGCACTGTGCCGGTGATTGAAATTGAAATCCAGAACTTCGTCCTCGAAGCGCACGGAATCTCGTCAAGTCAGGATACGGCTGCGCTCCCTGAAGCGCTGCGCGGCTCCAAACAAGCAATGAAGGTTTTCGACTCGTCAATGTTTCTCGTCGGCCAGTTAGTGTGCCCGAAACATAATTTCACCTGCGTTTTGTTATTGATCAAGCGCGGCATTGTAATAAATCACACATACACTGCAATACGTTTGGGCGCATTGGACGGACTGGGACGATTATTTATGTTGTTGCGCTCCCGCATGCCGATCGGCGGCTCGGCGCGGGCTGTGGGCGCGGAGCGACTGGCATGGCAGCGAGCGATATCAATATGGCCGACTCACGCGGCGCGGCACGTGGCAGGTCGTTGCCCTCGGCCGGCTACTACGATAGTGCGTACAAACGAAAACTCACCGCGCTCAAAGGATGATTTATTTTTTATTTTTTTCGAAACATTCTTTGTCGTTTTACTCGAAAACTAGCCTGATTTTTTTTTTAAAAACACTCAAATCAAATCAAATCAAAATTCATTTATTTGCTTGATAAGCGGTACACAGCAGATGTCCATATAAAAATAGTTCGCACAAATCACCACAACTGGCATGCAAATAGCTTACAACTACTTAATTTACGCAATTTTATAGATACATGCAACAAAACAGGAAAAATGTGGGTACATACTACTGAAACTTAAAAGCATCAAAGTATTCCTTAATGGTGTAAAAACCCTTCCCAATCAGCCATGATTTTAATTTTCCTTTAAAAATATTTAACGGCAAAGATTTCATTTCTTCGTCCAACCTATTATAAACCTTAATAGCCATACAGTACGCATTATTTATACATAAAGATGTCGTCACGATAGGAAGGTTTAATTTATGAGGACGTCTTATATTAAAATTGCAAACGTCTTTTTTGGTTTGAAATAAGTTGAGGTTGCTTTTGACAAATACACATAGCTCATAAATATACAAACACGGGACAGTCAGCAATTTGAGTTCCTTAAAAAGTGGTCTGCAAGATGTTAAAATATCAACATTGCAGATTGCCCGAATACACTGCTTTTGGGCTATAAGTACCCGTTGAACATGGCATGAGTTGCCCCAAAGAATAATGGCGTACCTGAGAAGAGAACTCACATAACCATGGTATGCCTGTATGGCAACTTTTTTGTCACAGATTTTTGTTAGCCGCCATAGTGCATAAGCAAACGAATTTAATTTAGTGCACATTTTATCGATATGACTCTTCCACGAGCAGCGATCATCCAGTAATATTCCCAAGAATAAAGTCTGAGATGATTCTTTAATATCCTCACTTCCAAATTTGACTTGTAAGGGGACTTTATTTGCATTTTTATTAATAAATTGTATAAATGTCGTTTTGTTTATATTAGCATGTAGATTATTGTTATTGAGCCAGGTGATTACTTTATATATTGTGTCATTGATGTCTTGATTGTATGTTTTAGTATCGTTGCACGGTATGACAACAGATACATCGTCAGCGAAAAGATTACATTTAAATTTTATACAATTAGGAAGGTCATTTATATATAATAAAAATAATAAGGGACCTAAAATACTTCCTTGTGGTACCCCAAATTTATTTTGTTTGATGTCAGATTTATATTTGTGTATTTCCATATTCGTGTCAATATTCGAGATTTCTACAAATTGCTTCCTATTACTTAAATAGCTGTTTAACCACTGATTTGCCATACCTCTAATACCATATTTGTTACATTTACTTAATAAAATATCATGTGATACGAAATCAAAGGCCTTGCTCATGTCAAAGAACACCACAGTTACAGGCTTGCGTTTATCCATATACTCAAAGATGTTCCTCAATAACATAAAAGCCGCCAAAGATGTCGATTTACCTTTTTGGAATCCACACTGTTCCTTTCCTATTATATCCATTTTTTGCGAGAAATTTGTAAGACGGATATGCATTATTCTTTCAAAAATTTTTGATATTGTCGGTAGAAGGGAGACTGGTCGATAGTTAGCTACATCACATCTGTCACCTTTTTTAAAAAGAGGCTTAATCACTGCCATTTTTAGTGGTTCAGGAAATATACCTGTACTAAGTGAAAGATTTATTAAGTAGGTTAACACCGTGACAATTTCCACTTTACATGTTTTTAGTATCTTAGTTTGTATCTCGTCATGACCAGTCGATTTTGTGTTTTTAAGTGAAGTAACCACTTTCAAAACTTCTTGTTCGTCAGTTGGAGTTAAGAAAATAGTGGCATCTTTGTATTGTATTTGATTTGAGTTATGACTGTGATTATTTAAAACTGAATTTGTCAAATTAATGTAATAGTTGTTGAAAATATTAGATATGTCAGTAGGATCATTAATTTCGTTATTGTCAATTAGCAATTTGTCAATATGTTTACCCATTACGTTATTATATGTCTTGTGTCTGATTAAGTCCCATGTAGCCTTACATACATTTTTACAGTTATCTAAATATCTTTTGTTTGCAAGTTTTTGAGCCTGGTATATGCATTTCTTAAGGTACTTTGAGTATTGCTTATACTTAATTTTTAACGAACCATGACGTTTCTTATAATAGTGAAAACGAAGTTTTCTTTTGGTTATTGTGGATTTTTTTAAACCTTTCGTAAACCAATTTGTTGATTTAGTAGAAGGGTTTATTTTGATTCTTTTAATCGGAAAACATAAGTCATAAAACAATTTGAACTCTTCGTAGAACAGGTTAAATGCTGTAGACATTTCCTCTTCTTCAAAGACATTACTCCACGTTAGACTACTTAAGCACTCACGAAATTTAGAAATATTGTCTGGGTTGTAGTCTCTTATATTGCAATACCAGTATTTGGGAATTTTGTTTGGTATGACTACATCGAAAGTAACAGATTGTGCAGTGTCGTGATCTGATAAACCTAGCATGTGTGTTTCACCTACAGCTTCCGGTATGTTACTCATAATTTGGTCCAAACATGATTTTTTACGTGTGGGAGATAATATATGCAATACGAAGTTATAGTTAGCAGCAATTCTTTTTAACTCATATGAACTATTATTTTCCTTCAAAATATCAATGTTTAGATCCCCAGCAATCACAACTTTATACTTTATTTTGCGCTTTAATGTATCTAAAAGCTGTTCAAACATTCGGAAGAATATCGTTATGTCTGCCGTCGGCGTTCTGTAAATACAAACCACAATGCATTTGATTTGCGTTATTTCTACGCCGCAACATTCAAAAACAATACTCTTAGATAACTCTTTTAGAAAAGTCAACTCTCTTGTTTGGATGTCATTAGCAGCTAGAATGCAGACACCACCTCTTTTTTGATGGGACCTAGAGTATGATGCTGCCAAGTAATAACCCGAGATGTTGATATTTCCCTCACTACCAGCCTTCACAAACGTCTCACTAAAACAAAGCACTTTGAACTGTTTATTTTTTGATGAAAGTTCGTCTAAGGTCAACTCAACTAACTCTTTCTTACCGAGTAGCCCAGCTATATTCTGATGGAAAACAGAAAATGCGCTATTTTGCACGAAAAAAATCATTATTAGTTGGTTGTCTGCGATGTAGTTCTGGTTTAAGCGATTTATCTTTCATAAAGTATTCCGTTATTAGTTTTTGTTTAGGAACTGTAATCTGTTTTTGATTAGGTAAATTATTTATTTTATGTATAATATGCTGTAACGAGTAAATATTAGTTTTTTTATGTTTGTCTTTTTTGATTGAAATCTTTTTAATTGGCTTATTTCTCCTATTGTATCCCAGATATTTCCTGTCATAGTACATGTTATCAATAATAAAGTTTATTTTCTGGCACACTCTATACAGGTAAGTTCCATTATAACAATCAGTGTCATCGACTTCTACGAATTTGCAATTATCGAAATGTTTGCAATATATTTTCAAAGTTTCATTTAAATGTTTTTCATTTAAGTATCTGCTATGATTTACACTTAGTACAATTACAGTTTGTCTATGGTTAAATTTTAAGAACGAACACAATTCTGCAATTAACTTGATCGGATTACTATCACACTCGCCCATACTAACAACAATCACATCATTTGGATGAATATTTGAAGTGTCGGTCAATTTTAGTACTTCATTACAAGGTGCGTTAGGTTTTATACATGATTTTATACAATATTTCTCGAAATTTGTGTTTTCCCTAGACCGATATAACGCTGGACCTATTCCACTACATTGTTGTCCGCCCAAAATGTGTATTATGCTATTCCTCTGGGACGGTGTGTTTGTTTTCTCTTGTGTATTCTTCTGAGTCGATGCTGTCTTCCTTTCTTCCACGCCGTTGGTTTTTTTCATCGATGGCACGATCTTTTCCGGTGTACTATTTTCAAAATTTTCAGCCAAATTTATTTGTACAGTCTTCTCTATTTGGATTTTTTGACTTTTGTTTAAGTTTTTCGTACTTTTATTACTTTTTGGTGTAGATTTAGGTGTAGATCTACATATCGATTGTAATTGCTTGATTTGAAGCGAGTAATCAGATATCTGTTCTTTTAGACTACTATTTACTAGTAAAAGATTGTCTATTTCGTTGTTGGCTGTATTTAGTTTTTCTCGAAGTTGTTGCATTTCATTTTTTAATTCGTCTATGTCCTGTCTGTTATTTTGTAATATCTCTGGACAACTTCTATTGAGGGTGTCATTTTGTAGAATAGAACAGTCTGTGTCACTTTCATCAGTCAGTGAGTCAAATGAGTTTTGCAAAGGTATGTTACATTTCCTATGCGTGATGTTGTCAATTGATAAGTTACTGATATCATTACTGGGAAGTAGTTTGTGTGACTTTGATGTTGCTTTCGTACCTTTAGTTTTGACCACTTCATTTTGGATCAGCAGTATTTCTTCGCGCTTTTGTGTTGAAGTACTGCTCTTTCTAGAGAGCATTTTATTGCTTGCGTTACAGCTTTGACATACCCAGGTATCTTTGCGGGTTTTGTCCATAAGATAAAAGAGTTTTTCTTTATTGAGACAAACCAAATCATAAGCTTGTTTACATTGTGAACATCTTAGAAACTGTTTTTCTTTAATTTGTTTTTGGCATTTACCGCATTTGACTGTTGGGGCCATTTTCCAATATTTTAAAAATATTGAACACAATTTCAAAATAATGTCCTTCACTGCTGTGTGAATAATGTCCGCTTTGTTCGCGCGTCAATGGGCCGTACAGCTGCTCGATGCGGATGACTCGTGCGGATGACTCAGCGCCTGTGGCGGCGGCCGGCGGTGAGACCGAAGCGAGCGCGATGTGTAGCGTGTAAACATTACGTTCGTTAGGAATAATTTTGAATTGTTTCTTCTTGTAACTTCGGAACCAATACGTATTTTTTAACACTGTTTTCACCACTGTATAGCTTGATTCAATGTCTACATAACAGTATATAGCACGATATAGAGTTTTAACTTTTTACACCGTTTATAATTTTTAAAGCACGGAGAGAACGGTAACGTGTCTGCTTTCGACTGACACCCGACGACGACTTCTTGGGTTGTATTTGTATGATTTTATTAGATGCGTTGGTAAAGTATGATCAGTACAAAAAATAACACCTTATAGATTACTTACGAGCTCAACGCAGTTCTTTTGAACCATAAAGTACTAGTTACATATTTTGAACCGTAGAGGCGCCGAGTTTGTAATACAATTTTTTTATGACTATGAGTGAGTTTATGAACGCAACCCGATGCGATGCGTGCGAGTTGCGACACAAACGGGATGGGGTCCCGGGGATTCCCCGCCACGGGGATTTTAACGAACGAGATAGCCAAGCCAAAACCACAGTATACAGGGTGTTTGGCGAAAGGTAAGACAAACTTCGTGGGTATATAGGTAAGGTCATTATAAGAATACAAGTTCGCCCATTTTACCCAGTGAGCTACTAAGTAAGTAAGTAACTACTGAAGTAAGTAAATAGTTATGTTCGCAATAATAAATTAACGAAAAAGAGCGATTTGCATAACTTTACTTTGGAACGGCAAATTTATTTTAAACAAAAATAAACTTGCCGTTACTATGGAACAATAATACAAAAGTTATCCATACAAAGCTTCTTCCAACATCGTTATATTTTCGGCTATACTCATTTTCATTACTGTTACTGTGTTTTATTTCAAAATCAATTTAAAAATAATAACCACATTATGAAGAAAAAAACCGGCCAAGTGCGAGTCGGACTCGCTCACCGAGGGTTCCGTACAAACCTGCAAGGTTTACAAAGTTCGTTCATTACGACAATCGAGTCATAACTATGGTATTTTTATTGCAAAATGAAATTCATAAGTTTATATTTATTAAAAAATATATATTTTGTAATGTAACTAAAAATTTAAGGTTTTCGGAATTTTTCCTTCATGTGTGCTATAAAACGTTGCTTCATGCCAAATTTCAAGATTCTAGGTCGACTGGAAGTACCCTTTAGGTTTTGATTCCCTTGCGAGTACTTGCGAGTTTCAAAATATGCAGCTTAAATTGCTGTTTCTTTTGATTGCGTTGACATAGAAGTTTGATTTTGTTACAACTTAAAGGTATTATAGACCTGAGTATTTGGTATGAATTTCAATTTAATACCTCTACGCGTTTATGAGGAAATGGGTAGTAAGTTTAAAATTATTTAAAAAAAATATATTATGTGATGTAACTAAAAATTTATGGTTTTCGTAATTTTTCCTTTATCTATGCTATAAGACGTTGCTTCGTACCAAATTTCAAGATTCACGGGAAGCACCCTGTAGGTTTTGATTCCCTTGCAAGTGTCGAAAATTTGCGGCATAAACGGCTGTATCTTTTGATTGCGTTGGCTTAGAAGTTTGATTTTTTCACAGCTTCAAGGGACAGTAGACCTGAGTAATTGATATAAATTTCAGCTTCATACCTCCACGCGTTCCTGAGAAAAAGGGTCTTGACAGACGGACGGACGGACAACAAAGTGATCCTATAAGGGTTCCGTTTTTTCCTTTTGAGGTACGGAACCCTAAAAACAGTAAAAAAAATCTAAATTTACTTTGCATGGATAACTTTTGTATTACTGTTCCATTTTCTTCCTAAACTTTGAATTTTTGACGAATTTCAACATCTAATTAGGCTACATGTGACAATATCATTGGAAAGAAGAGAAGCTAGAGATGTTTTTAAGATAATTGGCAATTCACTATCATCTTTAATTTTTTTTTTAATAGAATTCCAAGTAGTTTTTTTTATCATGGTTCGTACTTTTATTAAACTTTGGCGGCTCGTAACTAGCTATCCAATCATTATCTGGATCTGAAATTTATTTTACTTGACTAAAGACATATTCGATATTAATTTGAAATAATAAAAGCGATTGAAAACACGCGAGAAAAAAAAGCAGTTTTTAGGTCAAATTTCGGAAAAAATTAAATTAAAACAAAAATATAAATTAAAAAAAATAGCCCACTCAGGGTAAAATGGGCGAACTTGTATTCTTAAAATGACCTTACCTATACACCCACGAAGTATGTCTAATCTTCCGCCAAACACCCTGTATTATAATTTAAGTATGATTAAAATATTCTTGTTAGCACCAGTTGCAAGTGCATTTCAGTAGCACTAATATAAAAAAAAAATGTTAAGACTCTTGCTGTTTTTACATAGCATAGGTAGGTACGTAATAGTCATATTAGTATTATTATGATTAGAAACAAGTAAGCTTCTTTGTTATTAATATTTAAATATACAATTCTTTGTATTAAGCATGTAAAAATTTAGTTCGAGTTTTCTTTTTCGTAGTAATTGGCAAGCAGAACGAACGGGATTTACCTATTTAGTATCCTAATTCCTAAGTGGTTTTCAGTTTTAATACACTTATGATAATATTATCTAAGTACCTACTGTAAAACTGAAGAACATTTATTTTAGTCAAAATTAACAATTTAAATATTCGTTAAAAATAATTTAAATTCGTTTTTTTATGACGATTCATTAGAAAAGAGGCGCTTCATAGGTTCCGCACACAGGCGCTGCCGGCGGTCGGCGCGGCCCTGCAAACTCGGCGCCTCTACGGTTCAAAATAACTAGTACTTTATCTGAGGTTCAAAAGAACTGAAGCCGTTTTAACGTTTAGTAATGTAAACTAAAACCCTAAGCGTAAAATGAAACCATAAACGTGAATCATAATAAACATATAAATATTGAGAGACTTGTTTAATAAGCGTAATATTTGTTTTGTTTTGTACAAGGCCTATGTTGCGCATACTGTACCTACTTACTCGATACTCCATTTAAAAAAAAAATAGGTGGCAGTAGCGGCGCGGCGCCCCTATTGTCTTGGCGCCTGTGTGCGCCGCACACATCGCACACAGGGGCGGCGCGGCCCTGTATACTGTTGCCGTTGCTTGCTTTAAAAAAAATCGGGGCATTGACCCCACGTGTTGGGCCTTACACGATGCCTTATCATGATAGGGATCTGTTATCAAACTATAAAAAGATTGGACACTTCAAGTACAGCCATAATGATACGACTTTTGATGTTAACTGTCCAGAAATACATGAGATGGCGCTGGTATCCCGTTTGTTCCATTGCATTTCATTACCATTTACTAGCTTTTATTTTGCTTTAAAATGGCATATAGCGTGACCAGTGTCTTTAGTACCCGACTTCCTGGTCACGCCATGTTTTTATGGTCAGTAATGCATGTGTTTTAATTTTAATAAATCTAATCTTTAAAAAAGAATTGTCATTGCCAAATCTGAAAAGATAAGAAAAGTTTACTAATCTATGATAATATATGGGAAATCAAGTAAATCTAAATCAATTAAAGTATTAGGTATGTCACATATGTTCATTTTATACAGGGTGTCCCGTAATGTAACGTCAAGCCGGAACTGGGTGTTGAGGCAAGTTATGCTGGTTATCAGAAAAATATAAAAAAAAATCTATGTGGCATATTTTCAAAATAATGGGCATTTAAAAAAAATCAAAAATTTCTACTCCAGGTGACGCTCTTTTTACTCGTGTTGCCACAAATCTTCACTTTTTCCAAATTTTTTTTTTGTTATGTAACCCTGAATAATGCTTCTCTAAATTGTTATCAAAATTACAAAACCAGCTGCTCCAGCTTGGATGAAAAAAATACATTATTCCCAAAAAAATTTTCAAAATAAAAATTTTGCCTAGTTTAAACTGACTGTACTGAAAAAAAATTGTACTACGCGAGTGTGGCAAGTGACGTCATAATTTGGCGCATTTAGTAAGGATTCCAAAATGGTATAACACTTGGTAAATTCTTGCTGTAATTGTCGACAATTTTTGGTTTTTTGGAAATAATCCCGTTTTTAACTTTATCTACCTTGGTTAAAAATTATTATTCTAATGTGCCCAAAATTCAAGTTTCTGGCTTAAATGAGGTGGAGAAGCCATTTTAAAAGGTATGAGCGGGACGGAGAGGGCCATCTTACCAAGCAGGGATGTTATGGATATCCGTAACCGTAACCGAAACTATCGGATATCCGAAATAAAAAAATATCCATAACCGTAACCGAAACTGATTCAAAAGTTACGGATAGTTTCGGATAAAGGCGGAGTCTAAGGGTACAATTATTCCAAACTGCAAAACTCTATGAAATCTGCAGTATACACGCCGCATTAGCAATGCCGCGCTGCCGATTTCATAGTGTTTTGCAGTTTGCGGTCTGCGGCCCGTCTTGGAATTGTACCTTAAATCTTAATATTTGTTACCAACTTGTCTGGCATTCCCTGGCACCATCTAATATGCCAGCCTGTTTTACCCTTATCATACATAGGTGTCGTCTTAGTTGGTACATAAAGTAGCTATGTGGGTCACGCAGCATCTTGCTATTTGAATTATACCTACATTTTTGAAATTCTAATAATTCCGTAACCGAAATTATCCGAAACTTTCGGATAATCTGAAATGATTTCATATCCGTGACCGTAACCGAAACCGGTATAATATTATTCTATAGCCTGACCAGGAACATAAAAACCCTGGCATAGAGGCGCTTCAATTGCATTTGATAGTGCAACACTAAGTACAGTCGTACATGTGTTAAATTAATAGGCTAAATTTATGTATCAGGATTCAGGATTACGGGCTAATTTGATATTTTCATAAATGAACGAAAAATATTATTAAAGGTAACCTGGTTTAAATAAATTAAATGAAACCATCAATCGAGCTAGTACGATTTATTTTATTATTCATCAATAATCAAATTCAGAACTTGAATATTCAACTGCAATGTCTGCTCATGAACGCTTCAAACTCGGTACTTCTTTCCCAATTCCATAAAATTCAAAACTTAGAAAGTGACAAAAAACTTTAAAATAGGTAGTTGAAACAGACTACAGCTAATTTTCATAGTGGACTGTACTATACGATAAACATGTCAGTCAATTTGACAACCTTTGTCGGAAACATTATTCAATGAAAATATTGTCCGAACCCTTAGTATTTCTCTTCGACAAATACATTAACACATCGTGAACCACTTTTCTTTCACGACTATAAAAATATTTTAGCAATTTAATTCACAAAATCAATTGCACACATTTAAAATAAAGTTTGTTTACACTTTGACAACAATAGACTGACATGCAAGGTGACATGACAATGAAGTTTTCAGTTACTGTTGCCATTAAAAGAAATTAGTACCATTAGTTTTCCGCAACATGGCGAGGGTTTTTATGTTCCTGGTCAGGATATAATATCCGTAACCGTATCCATAACCGAAACTTCATATCCTTATTATCCCTGTTACCAAGTACAAGTGCAGGCAGAGCAGGTAGTAACGGCGCGCACGCACGGGTGACTTTTGTCACAGTATGTCAACTACTAATTACTGTCATGGTGACAAAAGTTTCTGTGACTGACTGTACGGTAGTCAGTCACAGAAACTTGAATTTTGGGCACATTAGAATAATAATTTTTAACCAAGGTAGATAAAGTTAAAAACGGGATTATTTCCAAAAAACCAAAAATTGTCGACAATTACAGCAAGAATTTACCAAGTGTTATACCATTTTGGAATCCTTACTAAATGCGCCAAATTATGACGTCACTTGCCACACTCGCGTAGTACAATTTTTTTTCAGTACAGTCAGTTTAAACTAGGCAAAATTTTTATTTTGAAAATTTTTTTGGGAATAATGTATTTTTTTCATCCAAGCTGGAGCAGCTGGTTTTGTAATTTTGATAACAATTTAGAGAAGCATTATTCAGGGTTACATAACAAAAAAAAAATTTGGAAAAAGTGAAGATTTGTGGCAACACGAGTAAAAAGAGCGTCACCTGGAGTAGAAATTTTTGATTTTTTTTAAATGCCCATTATTTTGAAAATATGCCACATAGATTTTTTTTTATATTTTTCTGATAACCAGCATAACTTGCCTCAATACCCAGTTCCGGCTTGACGTTACATTACGGGACACCCTGTATAATGCCTGTTTTTGTAATGTCGAGTGAGCGATCGGAAGACAAAAGTAATTTAAATTATAATAGAGATCGTTCTCAAATCAAATAATTATTATAGATTATGATAGTTAAGTTAACGTTAAAAACTAACTAAACTTAAACGCAGAAGTTTGATTTACCAGCGTGTTTTGTGCAATTTTCGTATATCTTTGGGGACCCAGATCTAGAAATTATGTAAATAGATTTAAATAGGTAATAATTACATTATATTAGTACGATAAAACAAACATTATGTTTCCAATAAAATAATGGTTATGTCCCGTGAACAAATAACCGGCCCTCCTCTCTCCAGAACGTTTTACATTGATTCAAGAGCTCAAAGTGGTTTCATTGTGTTCATCTCATAAAGGGAAATGAATATTGACAAGTATCCGGTGACCGTTCTTGTTCGAAAATTATTTCAAGTTGTTTTTGCAACTTTCCTTGTTTCTTCGAGATTCCCTACGGTCATATTAGTTTACGCTGTGTACCATACCCATTTTGTTTTGTAGCCAAGGTATTTTAGCCAGCTTTTGTTAATTTCCTCTTCGTGCTTTCAATGGAGCCTAAAGTATTTTGATACCTTTATCTTGATCTTCGTCATTACCATTTAGAGATATCTCAAATGTTGATGACCGTTTCGTAAAGGAAATTGGAAGTAATTTAATTATTAATACTATTATTACTGCGTTTTATTGCAAATGATCTGTTATTACATTACAAATGCCACGATTTTGTATCGGTAATAACATTTTGGGATATATTTAGGCTGTTTTACGCAGATGTACAGCTGTGAAAACGGCGTATCTGCGTAAGTTACACCATCTGTGTTTGTGTTGGTCTTAAATATGCTTATAAGGTAAAAAGATTGTCTTTAAAAACAAAATATCTATTTTCATTACATATTTAAAGGGATTCTTTTAAAGTAAATTCCGCTTGTAAGAAAATTCAGTCTTCCTATAAAACAAGTTTTGAAGTTTAGGTACCTACCCGAGTTTTCATTTTCACCGATTTTGATTCAACATTATGGTAATACCAGTACGTGTACGTATTACCATTTTTTAACCATTCAAACTTGCGTTTTCGTGGACACTAATCCTGGTGGTAATGGTAAATGAGACAATTTTTTCGAAAAAAAAATTTAAAATTAGAAATAAATAGGTAATACGCGTTTTTCGTCACTCATGTCGTCAATCAAGATGTTTCATAACAAATTAACTACAAGAAGTTTTGATCATATTCCTCAAAAGCTTTTTGGTATCAAATAATTAATATTTTTTCTTTCTTTATTATACCTACTTCATAACGTTGCGCAAACAAACTAGTAAGAGACATTTGAATTTGAATGACAATGACAGAATATTTGGAGCGATACCCTTAGACTTTTGTCCTCCTGCACAATAGATGAAACGAACAAAACGTTTTAAACTATGGAACACTAGCGACTTGCGGTTTATCACACATCTGATCCCTGTTGCAATATGTACGTGTGTTACCCATCTATACTAATACTAGCGGCCGTCCGCGACTTCGTACGCGTGGATCCCGTTTTACCCCCTTAGGGATGGAGTTTCGTAAAATCCTTTTTTTGTTTCTAGATTATAAAGCTGAAGAGTTTGTTTGTTTATTTGCTTCGCGCGCTAATCTCAGGAACTACTGGTCCGATTTGAAAAACTCGTTTTGTTTTGGATAGCCCATTTATCGAGAAAGGCTTTAGGCTATACATATAACATCACTAGGGTGACCGAATAGGGACGGCCAATGGGGGCAGAGCAGTAAAGAAAAATGTTGCAAACACGGGAAATATTATTCAAACAACTTTGACGCGTACGAACTCGCGGGCAGAGCTAGTTTTACATACGTTCTCGGGTTCCGTAGTGAAAACCCAAAGCCATCAACAGTTTAAAATATACCCATTATTTTGGACCGCTGCGGTAAAAGCGTTAAAAGCTATTACCATTACCACAGACGGCAAAGTGATATGGTATGAAAATTTGTCAGTGTGAGATCAGGACTTGTTGGTGAAAATGTTTGAGGTTGGTGGAGAAATCGAATTTTATTTAGGTCAAGTTATGGATCATGCCCGCTGTTTGACGGCCCGAAGTTGTATTATGTAGCTTTCTGTGAAAAACGTGAAAAGAACGATATTTATTTATGAGATCCGTACAATTAAAATAAAATACCGTTTTTGTTTGGCCGGATTTCAACAAAGCTTTGTTTGTTTTATGAATTTATATTTTTTGCCTTCTGCTTAACCCTTAACTGGTATCGTAAATTGGACATACGTAACTGGTATCGTATACTATGTTTGCTTCTAGCAAGCATGTTTTACCTATACAGGGTGTTAGGTAAATGGGTATATGAGCCGACACTAGCCCATGTTAACATGGTCATATAAATGGTATGGTGAAGTCAGAAATTTGATATCATCATTTTAATTTTTTTAATTTTCATACAAATTTTTTTTTATAAAATCCAATTTGTATGAAAATTAAAATAATTAAAATGAAAATATCAATTTTCTGACTTCACCATACCATTTATATAACCATGTTAACATGGGCTAGTGTCGGCTCATATACCCATTTACCTAACACCCTGTATACTTGAATAAATGCTCATAAATTATATATATATATCAGGCTTGTTCTATGTAATAATTTAGTTTTTATTGTATTAAATCTTCTTACTTATATACTTCAAGACATTACATAATAGTAACTACTTTTTACGTAATATTTTTTAACGTTACAAATATCTATGAAACCTATCGTTTAGAAAGTTATAACCAAAATTATTATTATTTTATTTAATCCATAACAATGTGAACTTAATAATAAATAACGTTTTAATGTAATAAAAACATAAATATTATGTTGACAAACATTAGCAGGTCCTGGTGGATTTTCAGACCACTTGTATTTATATTTTCATAGTATGTAGCTGGATTGACTAGGTCCTACAACATCTTCATTTTCACTCTCCGACGAAAAAACTTGAAAATCAGATTCAGTATACTCATTATCGACCGAATATTGGTTATTGTGTCTTCACAGTGGCCTATAATTTTATTATCACTATATCCTTCTTCTGACATGCTACTAATCACTAATTTGGAATCAAAAACATCGTTTTAGGTATCTTCTATTGTTTTATCACTTATAAGCCATCAATACTGCAAAAAAACAAAAATCAAATAAAAATTGCCATGATAAAAAAACTAACGTAACTGGTATTGTAGGGGCCGCGCGGACCCCAACACGTGCATATCTTCCTCCTGGTGAATGATGCAGTGCTGAAACGCCTGCACCAGACGCGAGTAGCGCCGATATGAGAATACCAAAAATTTTGGCTGCCCACGATGCGTAGCTTCTTAGAAATCAAAGAAAACGTCATGCGTGGGGGCCGCGCGGCCCCCACGATACCAGTTAAGGGTTAAAATGTTTTTTGAATAAGAGAAGAGATTAATTTTATTATTGACCAGTGCCAAATATAAATTTCATTTTTCCACGGGCGAACAAATGTGTATCGGAAACACAAAAAATATTTACTGGAACTACATATTGATGGATGTGTGGACGCACTAGGGGTTATCTCGAATATGCATTCATGTTAATCTGGCGCATAATGCAACTGACAGTTGAGACCGAGACAAGCTAGAGATGCTCGGATAGTGAGCAGGGAAATTCTCATGTTACCACATCCTTCATAAATGATCTCAGAACTACTGTAACAAGACTAATCGTAGCTAGGATTAAATTAAATGTTCCTAAGGTCTAGTTTCATTAGGATCATGTTTTCTCAGAATTACACCTTATGAATCTTAGTACTTACTACTTTCAGTAGCCCTCTAGCGATTAATGAATTTTACTGAGATTATCTGCTGGAAATATGTTATTAAAGATTTAGAAATTATCTTGGAAAAAATCATCTTTTTTAGAATTTTAAACAAACTCGCGTAATCAATGTGCCCACCACAAACAAGTTTTTGCCTTATCAAAACACTCATGCGCGTTAGACGTCATATCGCGGACATGACAAATACAAACTGGTCAATGGGCATGTTAACACGTTGCTATTGGTTTTAGTAGCTCATGCTCGGAGCTGCATCATCACGATTATGTTAAACGGTGGCGTACCCACGTTTGTGTCGCGGAATTACCGCTCGCGTGGTGGTCTGCTCTGACACAGTGTAATCACTGCGATCGCACGCCGGGGTAGCGTCGCGCGCGCACCGCACCACTCCGAAACAATCGCACGTATCGATACACATTATCGACGTGACGCCCCATAATTATTGTGTACATCTTATCAACTTAATTCAAAACCTGAATCTGTGACGACGATAAATAAAACAAGTCACAACACTAACCACTTCCCAGTTCCGCTGCGGAACCCAAAATCCAATATCGGTAGTAAGCCATTGCATAACTACAATTACATCTCGTGACAACCACGTTATCGCTCAGTACTTAGAGAGATGTCTCCGCGATCTAACCTCGGCGCTATTACGAAAATGTGTGAAAACAACCGGTCCCACTGACAGTCTGCGCGTGAGCATGCGCTGTGGCCGCGAGTGCCGCCATGGCGAACTACTTCAGGTGGAAGAAAGGCAAGAGGGATGAGGATGTGTTCTACTCGGAGAAACCCAGGAGCAGGTCTCTGGATCCTCGCTCTTTGGAACTCAGCGGCATCAAACTTGTGGCTCAGATACACCAACAACAACAACAGGTAGACATTAATTTTAAATGTTTGTAATGGTTGTAACAAATTTTAGTTCCTTTTACCTCAATTAGTTGTATGTTTTATGATGATGAATGGATGACACTTGTCTCATTCAGCGGACGCGTCGTCTCAAAACCGTGCTACTAGGTTAATTAATGTCCTGGATTTTCATTTTATCATTATTGTGAATCATATTTACCTTGTTACGCAGCGTTTAAAATGTTATAAAGGCGCACGTGTAATATTTTAAGTTCGTTTTGATCCGATGACGACATTGCTCTTTGCCTTCGGAATACGCGCGCATTATCGTAGTTTTGCGCCGAGGTCGTAGTATTTTGTTTTTTTGGAGTTTCCTAACTGCTAAGTATTGTCTTCTCAGCCCCGAGTTTAAAAGAAAGTAGGTAGAGCTAATTTATTGAAAGATATTCTGAATACAATTACGAGTACGTCATGGTTTGAGTGATGTTGATGATTAACTACACGGAATAGAGTTTTAAATAGAAATGATGTGGAATAACATACTACAGCGATTTTCATTCAGTATACCTAAGTGATCAAAAACATAAACTTTGCAAGTTTTCTATTTTATTTATTCACTAATGCTAATGTAAAGATTTTATTATTCTTTGAAAATGTGTATTTACGTTGTGGAAGTGATTAATTGATTATAGAGTTTAGAAGTGACTAAAATATGCCTATGTTACTATTTTAATGATGGGTCTCGTGTTTGCTCTGTGTATCGAAAGCAGTCTGTGTCAGACGTACAAACGACAGCACCTCAAGCTATAAACTGTGGGATCTTACGTACTTGTAATAGGAGATATTTTGCAACGGATTTGTATACTCTGATGTGCTGTTGTCTACTCTAAACCGGATCGCGGCGTTACTTCCACACTTCATGCCCAAGGACATGTCTACTGTCGTTTTCAAGGACTACAGACTAGGGATGTTATTGATATGTAGTTTCGGTTATGGATACGGTTACGGAAATAGGATTAATATTATACCGGTTTCGGTTACGATTACGGATATTTTTTTATTTCGGATATCCGGAAAGTTTCGGTTATCCGGAAAGTTTCGGTTACGGTTACGGATATCTGTGCTTTAGAATGCAATTTGCAATAGTTGTCCAACACGGTTCATTCATGGCCGCACACTTTACATCGAATAAAAAGTAATAAATAAATAAAAATAGTTACTAGATGGCATTATAAAGGTAAATCAGGCTGTTATGCCTTTACATATAATGCTTACAAAAACAATTTAAACTGCCTACATCCGAAATTATCTGAAAATTTTGAATCGGTTACGGTTACGGTTTCGGATATTTTTTTATTTCGGATATACGAAAGTTTCGGTTACGGTTACGGATATCCATAACATCCCTGCTACAGACATAAGTTTATGTGTAAACGTTTTTAGAACTTGTACCGATACTGAGTGGTACACCCCCAGCCCCAGCAGTGCCAGAAGTGTTATTTTAACTCGTAGCATTCACAGTATTTACACAAAGTGGATACTATACTAGGGTGGAATTTTGTAATGCCACCTGGAGGAAAAGTAACCTTAATTTTATTTTATTTTATTTTTAATTTTCTTTATTAGGAAAACACACAGCTTATATTATGATACATGTAGAATAAAAATAATAAGTCTTAATACTGTAGAAAATTTTACTAAAAGAAAACATTCCTTTATTTTTAAAAGAAAGAGTACTGCATTCAAAGATTTTCGAAAGAGTACTTTCCCTTCAAGTGGCATTACAAAATTCCACCCTGTATAATATGTGCATTATCGCCTGCGAAATTCGAATTTTAATAATATTGAAATCCCTATGAGTAGACATACATGAAAACCCAAGGCCCCCCAACGAGATAAAACACGTAATAGCTTAGATATTACTCTTTACGTTACGCCGTGTTATACAAGTTGTTGTCCTAGCTACCTTTAAGAATATTTTTTATGTTCTTTACTTGTAATTTACCTCGTACATTTAAAATATTGTAAAGCGAGGGCCGATTCTGAAAAAACTTCAATATCTTCAAATTTTACATACCTACAAGCAATGTTATTTCAATCAATGCTGTATTCTTATTTCACTTTTTTTGCCTCGACCCGAAGGTCAAAGTAATGAAAATATCGATTTTTTTGATGCCCTTAATCTGTCTTCGACACCCAGCATAAACTAATACATCCATACATCTCTTAAAATAAAATTGTGAACTGAATGTGGCTGTTTTTCGCAATTTAAATGCAAATTCTATGTTCCCTTTTTAAGTTTCTATAAATAAACCAATTTTAAATTAGCTCGAGTTTCAGTTTTATACACATGTAATTTATCGTGCATGCTTCTGGGACAGTACATTAAATAATTTGAAATGCCTAGTTTAAAAGTGACAATAATCTGAATCTTTCTCGCAGAAATACAATTTATAAAAATCTTTCAGAAATATTCAAAATCCTTGGATAGTGTTGCGATACGATAAAGGCTACAATAATACCTTCTTAAGTACCAACGGTTAAAATCTGTCATTATGATTTATTAAACAACTACAATACAATTTCGTTGACGTACAGACATGCTATGTTATTGACTATATCAAAACGTTATTACGTTTTCCGACTGTTTGTTTTACCGAAGGCGTTTTATTTTAATAATCTAAATTAATATGGTAATTCGTAAATTACACGTCGTACTAGTCCAGTCATTATAGTAAGTTCACCTCGGAATTCGAGATACCCAGCTGTAAGTCTGTAAATACGTGTACATTGACACCCTAAAAGTTGTCTCAAAACCTACATATGGTAGGGTGAACTAGGGTGTAAGCAACTATTAAATTTCAAGGTCAACGGTCACAAAAAATGTTTTTTGCGCTTTTTTTAGAAATATCTCATTTCCTATGGGTTTTTTGCTATTTGTATTTATTATCAATATTGTAGAATACTAAATCTCTACAAATTTTGTTTAAAAATTTTTTTTATACGGTGAACCGTTTTCGAGATAGAGGGCGGAGAGCGCGCGGTCACTGCATCACTTCAGGTCAACTTAAGCGGTTTAGATTTTTCATGCAAAAGGATTTTCCCGCTAATTCCCGTGGGAATTTCGGGAATTCCTTGTTGTAACTAAGCTTTAAGTTTACTAAGGTCCTACATGCCAAATTTCAAGCGTCTAACTTCCGTTAAGCGTTTAGATTTTTCATACAAAAGGATTTTCCCGCTAATTCCTGTTCCCGTGGGAATTCCTAAGTATACTATAACCTGCCCAGGAGTATGAAGAATAATTGTACCAAGTTTAGTTAAAATCCGTCGAGTAGTTTTTGTTTCTATAAGGAACATACAGACGGACAGACAGACAGACAAAAATTTTACTGATTGCATTTTTGGCATCAGTATCGATCACTAATCACCCCCTGATAGTTATTTTGAAAATATATTTCATGTATAGAATTGACCTCTACAGATTTATTATAAGTACTAGCGGCCGCCCTCTATCTCGAAAACGGTTCACCGTATAAAAAATTTTTTTTAACAAAATTTGCAGAAAATTTTGTATTCTACAATATTGATAATAAATACAAATAGCAAAAAACCCATAGGAAATGAGATATTTCCAAAAAAAGCGCAAAAAACCGATTTTTGTGACCTTTGACCTTAACATTTAATAGTTGCTTACACCCTACCATATGTAGGTTTTGAGACAACTTTTAGGGTGTCAATATACAAGTATTTACAGACTTACAGCTGGGTATCTCGAATTCCGAGATTCTTACCTAATTTAAGCTTAAATGACTGGACTATACATCAAAACCCCTTGTTATCACTCACTTTCCATGACATTGTTTGAATCTGGGACGCATCATTCTCTTATCGGCAATAAATTGACAATAACGTTTAATCATATAGAATTACCAATATATCAAAACTATGGACAGTGTCGTTGAATGAACCAATCGACATAGATCATCGTAACATTTCGAATATATTGATTGTTCGAAAATATATTTAAATCGTTTAATTATGAGGCGGCTTATTAATGTGTACTCGTTTTGATAACATTATGTTCGAGAGGCTCTTAAAAATAAGCCTGTGAAAATGCTATTTAAATATTTCCTTCGTTTTGATTTTTCCGGGTTGTTGAGTGGAAACCGTAGAATGTTTATTTTTTGTTGGTGATTTTTTGTAGATTTTGTTAAAAAAAAGTTACAAAAACTGTACTTGGCTTACAGATTGTTACAGGAGGTATAAAACCAAAGTTTGCGTATGTAAAACAGCTGGTCCGCCCAAATCGGTTACGCATTTAAATTGCGTACTTGTTTGCTGGTGCCTAGTGTTTGTGACTAGACCACATCTAACGCCCCCACAGCTTTACCTATATGGCTTTTCTATCCTTTGTCAAAGCAGCATATTCGAACTCGTAGGTATATTCATTTGAAATGTATTGTTCCCCAGCCTATCTGGCCCAAACTCCTCCATTTGCATCTGGAAAATTAGAGTGGGTCGTATACCTACTCTTGGACCGGAGACTACGTCAGGATTTGATGATAATTATGATGAAATTCGTTGCGGGTTCCAAGCAGACTATTGGCTTTCAGTTTTCATAAGATGCTAAACTAGATCTTAGCTGAAAAAAAGTTTTAGTTGTAGGAACGATAAATAGGACTAGTGCCGTAGTAACCCTTAAGTAGGTATATCTTTCCTGTTTTATGGTCTTTGCTGTCTATACTTACAAATGCAAATTGTGAAATGCAGATGTAATAGTCGTAATTAGTACGTACTACATACTACCATGTAGGAGTGTTATTCTACAATTTTATTATGTGTTAGGTATTATCTCAGGTTGTATTAATAATATTGACGTTGCCTTGTATATTTATGAAATTAGCTGTACGTGACTCGGATACGATCCCACTTACATACGTTACTAATATACACTTCCAATCATGTATATGACGGTCCTCGCATTTCTATGCTTAGTTAATTATATGGGTGTTTACAGAAAATCGCAGTGAATACATAAGTATCACGTATTGAAATTAATAGTAGCTTCTTTAACGCCATTGTTATCTTTGTGAATTGCCTTGATTTATCTATTACCTACTGCAACAATATGAAGTGTTTGACGAAAGAAGGAATTGTTATGTTTATACTCGTAGATGCGTTGCATTGATTGTATTTTGAATATTCCCAATGGGCTATTGAAATAGACTTCCGAATTTTAGAATGTTTGGGCAACCTTTTATCAGTGTTCAGACATTTTAATAATCTGCGGTATCAGTTCCTCTCGTTGAGCCCCTGCACACTTCAACCACCAGCTGAGCATCTGGGTTTTATAAAGAAAAATTGCATTTTCAATGTTCTCAATAGACGACTTATATAGACTTCCGAATGAAAACTTTCATTCATTCACCTATTTGAGTAGTTTATTTTTGTTCAAAATAGTTTACACTATTAACGAATAATTGAAAGCACAACTTTTCTACGAAAACTTTTTTCCAGTTCTGTAAATTCAATTAGTTTCTAATTATATTTTATTTTGTAATAATTGGGCGAATGCAAACTACTATTTAACTGTCTACGCGTGTATCCTGTTATGACTGCTCATAAAAGGTACAATTGATTGCCGGTATCAACAGCTACCCAAATGTAATGAATTCGATCTTGCCGACATGCATGTTGACCCTAGAGTCTAGACCAATCGACATACTTATTGTCATCTGTCAAAACAATGTTTCTCTATTCACTTGGCGCAGTTATACTATGCGGCGAAACGAACTAGAACTGCGTGTTTTACATGATTCGATCAATTTCGCGCATAATATAACTGCGGCATCTACCAATGGATCAGAAAAAAAATCCACTGAATCGTATTGCCATCAGAATGTAAAACAGAGTGATTGGATGTGTGTATGAAAATGTCATTTTCCAAATTTATAGAATCCAGCGTTTCAGTTACAGTCTCCAAGACTGTACAGATTTATGTTTTACAATAGCACCCTTCCCTTACCACATAGGATGTGTTATTACGCTTGATGTGCTGTCGCCTGCACGTTTGATGACTCGGTTACTCCATTATACGAGTTGCGGGGCACCCCCGGTATATCATAAAAGAAAATTGAATTCATATCCATTTCATGTTAATTGCATGCGACCAATTTGGAGCATTGCGCATCTCTTTGACGTTGACAATCCAATCTATTTCATTTCAATTCATCTGAATTCACTCGCTTTTAAAACCAATAAGCAAGAGAAAATCATAACTCTATGTGGTCACTGAAATGTCTACTGACATCATTTGACGCGAACTTTGCTTTATAATTACGAAATTTTAGAAATAAGTGTTTTGGAAGCTTAAGAGCGTTTACGCCGTTTGGCGCAAAAACAGTACTTTTTCAACTCGTTACAATCATTAACCAGTAATACTACAAATATGTTATAGGCATAAATAGTTAGGCAATTTCGTCGTCTAAATAGTTAATTGAGAAAATATTGCGATTAGTTTAGTATTCAAGAATTCTATCAAGATAAGCCCACACAGGTTTTGTAAATTTCCACTTTAGCGTCAGTTTACAAGCTGAAATTTTTATAAAAATACTGTGAAAACGATTTAACAAACATTTATATCCTATAGCATAGATCCTTGGGCAAATAGTTATCTGAGAAAATTTTTAGATTTAAGCATTTTACAATAAGAAATCACAAATTAAAAAAACGTGAAATACCCAAAAATCAAAGTGATTTTTTCACCAATATTCTTCCTTTATTCAACACAAAAATAGCTTAATATAATAGAAGAATATCTTATCTAAAATATTTACTTTGAAATTTAAAATAATTCATTGTAATTTTTTTTCTATGAGTATTTGAAAAGTACTATAAAACGCCGCGCACGAATCGTTCAAATTCAGTCCGCCTCGAGGCGTTCCAGAGTGAGGTCACGTCGCTCGGTGCTCTGCTGACATGTGTCACGCGTACGTTGATCTTTGACAGGTAGCTGGACTTTTATAGTGTATCCGCAAAATCTTGGTGGTAGATTTTGCGATCACGTGGTAATTAAAATATTTTATTATTTTTTTTCATTACAGTCTATTTTTACTACAAATTCTATTTCAGACGTAATGAAAAATAAAATTAAGTTATTTTTAGCGATGAAACGAAAACGAATGACGAAAATTTGGAACAGCAAGTTATGTATGTATGTATACTAATATTATAAAGAGGAATAATACTAATAATTTATTTGCCATAAATAGGTGGTTACAGAATAGTTAATAGGAATGCTCTGCCAGCAGGGTACCACCTAGTTGTAGAGATACACAACATATTACAGTCGGAAAATCTTTGCGGTAGGTACCTACCTCGGATTGTAGTTAGTTGGACAGTGGTCATTTGACGGTCACTTGAATCGTCTCACCCCTAAGCTTTTGGCTACCGCCGGCGCACTAAGCCGGTTGATGCCTAATCTCGGAGGCCCGGCTGCACTGAGTCGCTGACTATACTTTTGCGTCGCGCGTTATATGGTCCTATATGGGGCTCGAGTATGGCACAGTGCTGTGTAGTCGTGGAGCATCCTACTGTTCAAAAAAGCGCAACGCATGATATCACTGAGGCACAGGCTGAGGTAATTCGTGGATACCGCATAGTATCCGCAGTCCGTCTATTCCCGGTTGTGGACACTGACTATGTCCCTACTGAGGATAAATGGGAAAAAAATTATTGTCATTAGTGGCGACGTACAACAATCCTACTAATATTATAAATGCGAAAGTTTGGATGTCTGGATGTTTGTTACTTTTTCACTCAAAAACTACTGAACGGATTTTGTTGAAACTTTACAGTATTATTGTTTATAAACCAGATTAACATAATTATAGGCTATAATTTATGACGATATGTGAGAAATAAATTTCAATAAATAAATAAGACGTGTCTAAAAAGCGCAATCTATCGTCATTGGTTAAAATCTACAGTGCTGGACAAACTACTGTTTTTGACGTTCGTAAATATTCATGCGGGGGAAGCCGTGAAACACCATCTATCAACATGATATCAAACAACAGATTTTACGAACTAAGGAGTAAAACGAGGTCCACGCGTACGAAGTCGCGGGCGGCCGCTAGTTCAAAAAAAATTAATAATATTTGTATTCATCTGGTCTTACTTGACTTTTACTTTACGTATGTCATGCACGATGACATTTGCGTCAATATTTGTGTACGTCCCCACTAAGCATAATTGGGATGTATTATTCTAATTTGTCTTACCTAAGTTGTGAGAAAGTCTGTAGCTACAACTGGGAAAGTATGTGTCACCACTGGTGACAATCGATATTATTTATGCCATTTATCCTCAGTGGCGACAAAGCTAGTGTCGACAACCGAGAATAGACGCCAGTTGCGAGGTGACCATAGGTCCCAAGGGGAAATGTACGTGTACGTGCACCACGAGAGGTGGAAACCAAAAGGTAGAGGCTTGAGGATCTAGGCCCCAGAGTGCTGAAGGGTACGCCTGGCCGTCAGCCAAATTTTACGTCGCACCATAGAGGCAGTTCTGCCTGTATTAGAGGAGTGGGTGCGACGGCATGATCGCCTCACACAAAGGGCGACCCAGGTTCTACCGGGCCATGGGTGCGAATGGCCATTCCTCCACCGTATAGGCCGAGAGCCTGTAGATGGTTGTCAGTTAACACTGCAGTCTTGGCACGTGAGTCACCGCAGCAGACTGACACGCTCCAACAGTGCCCAACTGCCCAGCCTAAGCGAACGAGCGGCGGTTGGAAATGACCTCTCCCTACCAATCGGGAAGAGGCGTGAAATAGATAGATAAACTGTTTATTTGTTGTAACACACTTTTTTAATGCTTTTAACACACACATTATGTATAGTTGCTATTGAAATTCAATTCAATATCGAAATAAAGTTAGTTAGTCAAGAAACACACTAGGTGACACCACTGGTATTTTGTTACACAGGTTATTAATAATTTCAACAGTTGCAACATAACAAAAGTGACAAAACAACATAAGATAAAGATGACTAGCGTTTCAAATAGTTCCCTGCGTCAGAGTGATGTGTGCCGCAGCGATGAAAAAAGCAAAGAGCTCAGTATAAACACTACCCTCAAAAGGGCAGAACACTGATTTTCAGCTTTTGCTAGAGAACGCATGAAGCGTACAGGTACGGAATGAACCCGCGCGCTTTCGGAAACAATATCTACATTAGTAGGTATAAAATATATGATGAGACAAATAATCTTATGGTATAGTGTGCTTACTTTCTGTGAAAGTGTTCTTTCACAGAAAGAAGCAGTGGAAAGGGGGAGCGAGAGGCCTCAGCCGACACTCCGGTTGTCCGCCGCCGACACCCTGGGCGCAAGAGGACAGCTTATGGTCTCCAACTGTCCCTTCCTAACAGGCCTCGGTCGCTAGACATGGAGGTGTCTGGTGGCGGCTAAGGACGAATGCTACAGGCAACAGCCAATGGCGATGTCCCGCGTTCCCTCATATCACTCATATGGATCATGGCAGAAACAGTCAGGTTTTTAGTGGGTGTAGGGGCTACCCACCTTCTGGTAGGAAGAACCCCACATAACCCACTAGCTGCCCCCGCAGCTGGTGGGTATGAAATGTTATGCATTTTCCGGATAAAAAAAGAATAGTAAACAGGAAAAGTTTGTTTTGAATAGAACCGATTTGAAAAAATCTCTCACCATTAAAATTCAATTTTTTTTCTGCTGAACATAGGCTGTATAAAATATTCTCAAAATAGTAAAAAACCTTTGATAATTTACTATTTGATAAAGAATTTACGTATTTATTATTGATTAGGACTAATGTATACCATTATTTATAATTATGGAGTCGGTGTTGGAAGATTTGAACATTTTATAGTTTCTTTGGGCTGTCACTTGACAGCCTGGCACACTTTTACGATGGTGGATCAAAGTATTTTGGTTTGACTATAGAGCGTGAGAACACGCACACAGTCATAATTATTTTAGTGTGAATAAAAATAGCATCGAAATTACCTAAACTTGACATGCCACGCTAGACGTAAACGCTCTTAAGCACTTATTTTAGAAATTGCAAATTCTCTGGATCTTTCTACTTTCTCTACGCAACACGAAGCTCGCGACGCTGAAAATGTTTGGCGAAGATGCACAATTACAAGCGATATTCAGGGAACCATAGAAAAAGCGCGTGTCACGTTGTTCGTAATTGTTGTTTTGCAACATGTTGAGCGTCAGGTATTGCAGTTTACTGTTGCTTAAGAAATATCTGAGATCCTCAAAGACTGTCATTTTAGCCTTACCTTTATACTAAGATGACAAAGGCGGCTCTAGTCTAGCTAGTTGTTATCTCAAGTTTAGCTGTAGGTATCCAATAACCATTAGTTAAAAGTATTCGACATTCTAAACGCGAACTACCTAATGTTTATGAAAAAGGTAGGTCTCAACCACCACGTTTCTCTGTCAAAATTGTTTCTAAAGTTTAATCTACCACGTTGAGTTTTAATAAAGGCAATCTGTAATGCCAATAAAAGCTGCCGCGGGCAGTCGAACACTTCTTGTATAGTGCCTAAGTGCTCAAGTTAAAAGAACTAGGCCATCGATTCGTTCCCATTCCGTGATTAATGAATTCTGAAATAATAAGATTTAGCAGATATTTTTAGTTATACTTTTCACTTGTGAAACGATGTCGTAAATGCTTCCTTTTAATACTGTTGGCACCCTTGTTATTTTATGTTGACTGAGCTAGTTCTCTCTTTTGTTGATTTCGATGTCCTGCCTCTGATACTGGAATAAAATTGGTATATGTAGGTACAGGTATTTAATAAATAAATAATAACGTTTAGGTAGAAGCTTGGCCACTTCACGATTTAATCTCGTAATGGTTGTGAAATGTATGTTTACTTACAGGCACGTTCTTGAGTGCTTTGACAATACAGGGTGAAACTAAAGAGACGGTGTCAAAACATTTGCTATTTTAAATTGCTATTTTAAAACTAATACTTTTACTCGTATCTTAAACAAAAAAAAAAAGCCGAAAACTTTTCATTCTTTTATTTCGTCCCTCCTCAATGTATATCACACGGATTTCGCTGTGCGAGCTTTAGTAATCCTGTATACTTACTGCTTACTTCTGTGACAATTTTATATGCACGTTGTTGGATCTTATACAACAGCAACAATGATATTTATTGTGTCATTATTTTCCAGGGTCTTATACGAGTCTAAATCTTATTGCAAAAGTATTTTCTCTCTTTCGCTCTAAAGTCTCTATTAATTTCCTATTGATTTAAAGTATCATTTATGTTCCATCTAAATAGAGCAAACTAAGCTTTTACATCGAACACCAATTTAGTCGTGAATTCGTAACTATGAATACCGCGATTGAATGTTTTGTGCTAATGGAAACTAGACAAACAGATGCATTTCAACGTTTATATTGAATGTTGAATTTGACAGGGAACAGTTTGTTTGTGCTATTAAACAAAGCGTATTCAATTTCATAATTTGTAATTAAATTGGCTGAAACATCAAACCAGCTAATGTCAGTGAATATTTCCAAAAGCTCCATTTTGATTGATCGACCAATTTGACCATATTGAAAATGTGCAATCATAACATTATTTTGCTTTTAGAAGATACTGATGTTCTGTTTAAATTCTGTGGCAGATAAACGCCTGATGTAAAGTGAGAGGCAAAAACATCTTCTTGTGTAGTAGCTGTCAATATACGTCTTAAATTTATTACTTCAAAGGATCTACCATTATAACTTGCGGTTAAATGAACTGTCCGATCTACACTTAAAAAACAATATCCCATTTGTGTACCTCTTCAACAATGCTACAATATTAAATGCAAAGACCGTTTGACCACAAAATATAACAGAAGACAAACTCCATACTAAACGCGCTCGAGCCACGCACACATAGACACCGCTCGAGCAAGACTGTCTTGGACGAATGCGAGCGCGACGTGGCGCGACAGACAGACGTTCGCCACACGTTCCCTGTGGTTCGCTTGAGTCACGCGCCGGTCAACCGCCTGTGATATTATTTTGTTTTGCGCAATTGACGAAAATGAGTGAACAGAAAAAGTCGTATTTTAATTGTTCGGTATTTGGTTGCTTAAACTCATCATTAAATGCGGAATTTTCATTTTTTAAATTACCAGTTGATTCGGGGAGGTAAGTAAGTTATTTATTTGAATTTCAATTGAAATTGAAAGCCAACTCAATTATTAGGAATATCGAATTGTTTAGAGAGGTTTTAGGAATTATTAGATAACTAGCTTTTGCCCGCGGCTTCACCCGCGTGAAATTTAGTTTGTCACAGATCGTCATAAATTATAGCCTATATATTATTCAGGGTTATAAACAATAATACTGTAAAGTTACATCAAAATCCGTTCAGTAGTGATTGCGTGAAAGAGCAACAAACATCCAGACATCCAAACTTTCGCATTTATAATATTAGTTGGAGAATAGTGTCAACCACTCAACTAAATACTACTTCCTTCTCGTGTATTTGTTTGCAAACTATTACTATAATAACGTACTAAATATAAATTATTATACGTGGATATCTGTTATTGTCTTTCTTGCATAGTATTAAGAGTTACATTTTTCTATCATAACGAAATAAACGCAACACATGACAAGACAACCCTAGCGCGACGGCCGAGCGTGCGAGCGAGAGAGGTATGCAAAGCGAGGTACATACATGAGTTTACCTTCTGTTATATTTTGTGGTTTGACCGTCAAAACATGTGGCGTTATCAATATTGTGTTGGTATTAATGTCAGTCATTAACTGATAATAACTATATCTGTCGCATTGATACATTATTTTTATGAAAATTATCTGTCACTGAAAGCAGGTAGGTACATTACGAAAACGAACTTGTCTCAAGAGTGTTGTACATTTCGAAACTGTTCGTACTGCATATTTCATTTTGAATTTATCTGTATGGATTAGATAAAAATAACTTGTTTGTTACAACTTGTATCTATTCTAGAGCGACTCGGTCGACTCTATTCGTATTGAAAAATCGATTTTAGTTATTCTAGGTATTATGCTTTGTTATTGCCTTGTTTGATTAAAAATGATTCAGTGATGTTTATTAGTAGGTAGATACGGCTATATTGGGTTTCTTTTTGTCCCGGGACGCAATGTCGGAGTCTTCCATGCGGGTAGAAATGTAGAGTCATCAAAATTGATTAATTAAAATGTCATTAAAATGTGTTCTAGATTTCGTCAATAGTTTAAAACGTAGTATCAGATGTAGACTCGTTTATATCACACTTGAGTGCCGACACGGCCTTAGAGCCATTTTGCTTTATTGAGATAACTCTATCGAGACCCGCCCACGGTCTGCGCCTGCCATCGGAGAACCGTGGGCACTGCGGACGTACCTTATCAGTCGACGTGGAACCACTAGACCAGACACATTTACTGCGTAAAACCACAGAATAAGTAATAGGTAAAACGTGTGTTAATCACTCCAACTGAGAAATAAGTAGATTACGTAAAGGTGAGGCCAATCATGGCTTAAGGGACATTCAAAAATTAAATGGCAACAATTCTTATGTAGGTATTAAGCAGTGCGTATCCTTTGAGAAAGTTGTACGAAAGACCTAAGAGTTAAAGATTTATCGAATGGAATAGAATAAAGTAGTTCCAGTGTATATTAGGTATTATTATAATGATTGAATTCGGATGCAACGTAGGAAACTGTATTCGGAAATTCCAATTTGCGCGTTGAGTTTTGCTGCTTGGTAAATAAACTTTATAGTCTATCCAATATAGCTTGATTAGAATGACAGCTGTCATCAAAAGTAACGACATAACTTTGTAGTAGCGATCAATGAGAGCTAAATATTGGCGGACAAGAAATAATTCACGTCTGACCTACAAACAATATTTTCGACGACAGTGCTTCCAATAAAAATGATAATTTCGTGTAAATGCAGCGTTAAATTACACCAATAAGTAGTAATTCGAAATTATAAAAATCAAGCTAGAGTATTAACGACGTCTCTACAAGGTTATCTCGAGTTACAAAAATGTTAGTGTTGGGACATATCGACAAATATCATATTAAATTAAAACCATGGGGTCCAAGCGCTCGTTCCTTTTATAAGGAACTGGCAAAGAGGCTCACCCAAGTAACATTTTACTCCATTTAAGAGTTCAATAGTCGTTCACATGTACTCCACAAGCTGTGTATGTCAGCTGTATACGAGCTGTATAGCTTGCTATAATGCTTTTATAGAACCAGTTTGGGCACAAATTAGACAGCTTTAAGTTCACTATGGCTGTACATTAGCAGTATAATAGCATTATAATAGCAGTTTAAGTAGTAACATCGTACTTAAGGCTGACTTACGGCACTATATGGGACGCAGTGTGAACCATACAACGTACGTGAGGACAATAAAGAGTAACAAGTGGCTAAATGCACAGCTTTCAAAGTTATAAAGTCCGACAAAAGTACTCCAATGCTACCTAAAGTTCACGTGTGTCTTAAATTATTTCCACATTTTAATATTAGTTTGGTATTTGTACGTGAGTGCCAAGAGGGAAACAACTCGGGCGGATAATCATTTATGCAAATAATAACACGGGTTTTAAATACTTAATAATGTTAATGCCATTGGGAATGCAACTTTATCGTGAAATGTATACATATTTACAGCTAAAATATTTACGCGCCTCTGTAAAAACGCGATATTCATTTTAAAATATTTAATACTGGCTGAGAGGTAATCTACAATTTTCAGTTTTTGATATTGGATTGGCATTATAATTATATTACGGTAATTAATTATAACATGAAACCAAAACTCAATCGCTCTATCTGCGAATTTTGTGATAAATCTGCATTAATTTTGGAGATTTATTTGGTAAATATTTTAGGTTATGTAGAACAAAATGGTGGAAATGAAATACGGCTATGTGAACTGTTATAACTCCAATTTAATGCGGTGAGCGTATATAAGGTTCACATGTGTTCTGTTAGAATGCTGTTATCTATATGAAGTTCCACATTTGTACCACTACAGCGCTAATGTCTATAAATTTATTCTAATGTGAACTTATGTACAGCTTTAAGATGTACCTAGTTCAGGTCAATTGTGTATCTTTAATTCTTTCAAATACTGAAATTTTAGAGATCCGCAATAAAAATTATTAATGTCCGTTAAATCGCCTAGCCCAGGTACTAATAGTCAAGTATGAATACCTAAAGCATCAGACGGTAGTGTTCCCGGTTTAAATTCGTTTATTATGCTTGACAATTTATTCAAAGCGGAATGAGGAATACGATTTTCAATAGCCCATGTTCTTATTTTTTTTTGCGAAAGGTTAAATAATTGTCCAAATCAAATTGGTATTCACTATCACAAGAACTGCAATCATCACACTCTGATATCTGGTATATTTTGAAGGGAAATTTCAGGTTCAGGCATAATATTTTCCTCTGCATCATGTACAGAACCACCATGAACAACTAAAAACAGGCTTGGGAAAATGTGTAATAGAATATCACATTCACATTCGTGTTCAGCTTAAAGCAAATAAGAGTAGTACTTGTGGACAAATAAACTGCTATTGATGTTAATGGACAACACATATAGTCCTTTTAACAGCCTACAGTGTACATGCGAACCATTGAAACACTTTTGTACAGATAGTAAAAAAGGTTATTTTAATTATCACAAACAAGTCCTACTACAGCTACTAGCTGTATAACAGTCTAAAACAAGTAAACATAACAGCCTTTGGCTTTATAAATGACCACGTGTGTTCTATTAAAATGCTAGCTCTATAACATCGTACAAGTAGGCCGTTAAACAGCGGTTGCCGTATCTCTACCCTCCTATAATGCTCTTAGTCAGATGGCTGACTAAAGGATAGTTGTTAGAGTATTATAACACCAACAATCGTATAAAAGTATAACTCTACACTAGTCTACACTCCTATAAGTCCCTTAGACAGGTATAGGTGTAATTAATTGCAATAATACAGCTTATACATCACGAGTGAACTGTACTAATGCTTTAAGTACACATTGGAACTAAATGTGAACTCTTAAATGGAGTAAAATGTTACTTGGGCACCGAGGTGACCGGTGATCAAAAGGCTGGCAGCTATTTCGGCCCTCTGGCCGAAATAGCTGCCAGCCTTTTGATCACCGGTCAATTAGGTCACCACCGGTCTTTGGGCAATTAGCCTGGCCATTCAACGTGGCAATGCTGCCAGCCTTTTGGGCACCATTCCTGACTGCGGCGCTGGGGGTGAAGTATTTTTTATTTTGTAAATAGTTTTTATCATTAGTAATTTTAAAATTTTAGTTTTTAAGTCATTTTAAATAAAAACTATTTTTTTAACATATTTAACAAATTTTTTAACATATTTAAGTCAAGTTATACGTTTTTCTAAATGTTCACTATTAAAAACCAAAAAAACATTTCATTCTTAAATAATCAAACATCGGAAATCAATCACCGGTAATTTTTTGGGTATTCATAGCACCGTTGCTCTAGAAGAGATGCCCACCGCCCTCTAGCGAGAGGAAAAAACCACTGAAGAACACTGATGATAATGACTACGACTTAGGTTGTACACCCTTGACATGAATTTTAAATTTTACTGTCTTTAAATTTAAATCATAATTGTCATTTTTATGAATAAAGATATATGAAGAAAAATTGGGTGCATTTTTTCATATCATTTTTTCGAAAACTTATCGATACATCTATGTGAACCGTACGAAACATACCCATCACTAGTCACATTCGTTTGACAGCCGTCATTCTAATCAAGCTATATTGGATAGACTATAGTATCGAAGCAGGAGTTTCAAAGATAAGCTCTTCAGGTTAAGTGAATATTACTTATCTCTATAATATAATTTAAATAAAGATTTTAGACCTGTTAAATGAAAACCTAGCGAAGCAAAAAATCGTTTGTATTAACCGACAAGGTGTATTGTTCGTAAAGTCAAGCTATACAAATAGCCACACCGGTTTGATACAATGCTAAACAAATGTTTGCGTTTCTTCATTCAGAGCACAAAAGGATATCCTTGAAATGTGTGCGGTACGATTAAATGTGTGGTATTAATGTGGATCCGAACGATTGTTTCTGAACGTAATTAATTTTTAATTCGTTTAACGACATAATGGCGTCATTTAAGGCCATAGCAGACGTGCTACTTTACCATCGGATTAGATAATAATATTTTGTGATAGCATCGGTGATGAAATGTGACAGTGTTTTGGCAACTAGTAATTTCAAAAATCGTGGCTTGCAGCTGCCAAAAAGCTACCTGATTACTGGTAAAGACGTTTTATGTGTGAGTAAAGTTCGGTTTCTAGTCATCATAACTTATCTAGTATCTACTTCTAGCTTCTGAAAAAGCTAAACCGCCAATCGCCAGCACTAAAAGTAGCATGCCCTTTAAACAATTTGCCTCCCCACCCAGTCTCGGTTCGACGGTATTGATATTAGCAAGGTCCCGTTTGGTATTTTCGGCAATCTAATTGCTTTATAATGGTGGGCTTGTAACAAACGAGCATCTGATAATTTTATACTGTATTCCAAAGATTTATTGCATACGAGCCTATCCACATAACCGTAAATTTTACTATAGAATTTGACAGCAGCGGCGGCGCGGCGCCGAGCGGAGAAGTGGAAATAATGAAATCTGATTGGTTATTCAAAATATTTCTCCGCTCTGCTCCACCTTGCTGGAAACCGAGCCTAAGAAACAACAATTCTTATTAATAACTTGTTGAGCAGCAAAATCTCTACCTACAATATTGAAGCAACGTCACTTGAGGAGAAACACGTGTCCCTCAGCATTAGACAATGACGCCCAAATACAGGCAACAGCGCCTGACGTTGCCAATGTGAGCAATAGGCATGCAACATGCAACGTTACTCCAGGCATTATATGATTTGATGTACGCTCTACTCCAGGGATGGCAAACCAATGGCACGTCACAATATTTATGGCACGCCCCAAATCAAATAAATCACTATAAAATTAAACAGTAATTTATGTGTTTTGAATAAGGGCTAGTATTTATTTACCCTCGTCTAGTGCCAATGTAGAGTTCGGTCCTGTCGCTCGCCAATGGTGCCACTTGTACGAATGCCCCTAATTGATTGCATTTGGTGTTATTTGATGGCACGTCTATGACTAAACCAAACTTTTTTTTTTAGAAAATTGCACGTTGATACATAAAGGTTCGCCATCCCTGCTCTACTCTGTTGGGCGTTGTTCTCTTCTGAATACTACGGATTTAACAATTTGAATGCATTATTAATGGTTGAAAAAGCAAATCATCAATATAGGGAAAAACACTAAGTAATTTCTCTTCCGAAGTGATTTATCTATTTGTGTTCTATCTGGGTATCAAATCTGGAATCTATTCTACGTTATTATTTACTCGTATTGGTGCGAGATCATAATTTTGAACATACAATTTTCTATTAATTTTTCAAATAGGTAGTTCATTGTTGCTCGAACTTATCTTCGAGCGCTTGGCACTTCCAGGTTCGCCTTCGAATACAAATTATTGCAGAGAAAAAATATGATTTTTTATGGTTTACTTAATGGTAACCTTTAGTGGTTTATTATCGACATGACCATATGTGCCTGCACATATTAGTCTTATCTTCCCTGCGTGTCTATTATGATGCCATAAATTACCTTTCGTGAATTGGTGTCATGATCATAACGATCATATAATCTGAACACATAGTGATGAATGATAAGTGACCAATAAACTTTTCATGAATGAAACTAGAGTGAAAACCGCGCTTGGTGATGCAACTTACGTCATGTATGTTGAATTTGAACTCTAAAGTATTTATTAGTGGCTACTACATTATTTTACATGCATTTCATTTCATTTGACATGTCTGTTATTATTTTATTTGATTTTATTTAATGTTAATTTCTTTTGTTTTTTTTATTTTGTTAAATTTCGTTATTTTTTTTTCTTTTCAGAGAATAGCTCAGCAACAACAGTATGGTGAGTCATTTTTTTCTCTCTTTTGTTTTACTTTGTAAGTTTCAGTTTGTTACGTTTTTGAATATTCATGACTGATTGCTCATTCTTGTATCGTCTTTACAATTTTATGAAATCATGCCTATCCATGTACAGTCGCGGAATGAAAAGGTTCGTCACCTTAGTGTCGGTTTTCGCTTGCACTAGGTACTGTAAGAGTCAAACCTGCCAACATAACCGTGCAAGAAACAGTGCTGCTAATATTTAAATAAATATGACGTTTGCTAACGAATAAGGTTTTGCTTGTTTATTTTTCTATCCCATCAGTGCAATGTTACAAAATGTAGTTTTTTTTATTTAATTGATAATGGCAGGTTGAACCAACAAGAAGGTTTTAGTTTATCAATCATAATAATCTTCTTGACAAGTTAAATCGTCAAACAACTTTGATCTGAATAATTTTGAACTTTACTGGCGAACAGTTAAAGATTATTTTCTCTAACTCGAGATTATTCTGTAACATAGTTTCAAAAGGTAATATGTGCTCGCGATTCGTTGAAGGAATCAATTTGAAAACTGACGAACCTTTTCATTCCGTGACTGTACATTATAAAATATGTGATGTTATTGTAGGTTGGTACTTAACTAGTGTTAAAATTGAACTTATAATAATTTTAATATTATTTAAAAGCTTTTCAACATGTTTTTTAGGATTTCATGTTGACATATGCGTATTTATTTAGAATCATTTAGTTACAGTTGAAATAAAATACAGCATTCATGTTAATTTATATTGTTTGGTAGTAACTTTGCGCTTGTGATTTTAGAAGAATACTTTAAACTTCGCAACTGAAAGTCACACTTTCATAAATCAAGGCAAATCTTATGCCATTTAGTTAAAGAATTGCTAAATTCCCTTCGTTACTCCCACCGAGTAAAAAATACTAGTGGGTTCATTCATGAACGAGAGTTTAGGTTTGCCCTTGGTTTTATTATCAGTATGATTATTGATGATATGGGCTCCCTCTTTGCCCCACACCACTTGACGTTTAATGGCTTTAGAAAGAGACGGAATTCGGACGTTCCTTATTGACGAATGTAGAGTCGATTCTCTGTCTCGTTCTGTCTCATACAAAGTACGTTATTAAAATTGTCGCACGTTGATTGAAATAACAATAAGTCATAATTTCCTTACCGTTTTGGTGAACTGAAGTAGCTAATAAAAGTTATTGTCAATATCAGATACAGGCGTCAACGTGAATACTAAAATTGTAGGCGCAGAAAGGAACCTCTCACACATATTTTACTTTAGAAATCTTAACTAACTACTCGCCGATTCAACTTTTTAATCACTTGCACTTCTTCTTGCAATTGTGTATCAATCAAGAATCTCTCATCTCATTCTTCAAACAGTATTTACAAATACAGGGAGTCCCATGCCAAACTTAAGGAGGTGATGAATGACCATCTATAACAATAAACATTGCTTTAGTAAAAAAGTCACCATGTCAAAGATATTATTTTTTCATGTGTTTTATAAATCCCTAATTTTGAGCCTATCTCTTGTTGCTCTGTGCAAAAAAAATTCAAGAGGAATAAGAGAAATATCTGCTTATTTGTACACACACAGCAACAAGAGAAAGACTCAAAATTGAGGATAAAAAAAACATGAAAAACTATGATGATACTTTTAAAAAAAGACATTTTTTATACATGGCCATCCATTAGTCTATAATCTTCTTAAGTTTGGCACGCTCTTTACGGGACACCCTGTATATAACCTACAACAAGAAAATGTGCAACATTTAAAATATAGATTGAAAGTACTCCACATTTTGTTAATTAGTTTCCTCGCTCGAGTGGAACGGAAAGAGGCTAATGCTTTGTTTGCCCTGTCTGTTGCCTGACCATTACCCTGCATAGTGTTTGCTATCTTATGCCATAAATTAATTGCTATCTACGCTATAGATAGTAGTGGCATTTTGCTTGCAAAGTTGCGATGCTCGTCTTAAATTAGGTTTCAAGTGAGTTGCACCATCTTACTTTAACTTTAACAAACGTCATAAAACTCCATACAAAAACACCGGTTATCGTTATAGTTGCGGTTAAAGTTAGGTGGTGCAACTCCGACTTAGTCTATACTAATATTATAAAGAGGAAAGATTTGTACATATTTTTGTATGTTTGTAATGAATAGACTCAAAAACCACTGAACGGATTTTGATGAAACTTTACAGTATTATTGTTCATAATCCAGAATAACATATAGGCTATAATTTATGGCGATCTGTGACAAACGAAATTTCACGCGTGCGAAGCCGCGGGCGGAAAGCTAGTATCTTATAAAAAGCGTAGGTAAGTATTAACTCAATAATTACGAATAACATTATAGCGAAAACGTACTGGAATTTATTTTTGTTTCGTCTCACGTCGTCAAAACAACTTCAGTATGTAGGAGTATATCAGGTATCACTAATCTTTCACTAATGGCCCAATTCAATTCAAGAACAGTAAAAAGGCGAGTTCTATTTTCGTCTAAAGTTAATGTCAAGTAGCTTTGCTAAACTCTATTCTTCATCTAATAAAGCTCTAGTAATTTCTATACTGCAATTCATCACAAAGAGAACACGTATCAAATGCGGGGATGGGGTTTAAAAAATGAGTGTGGCTTGATAATGTATGTTTGTACGTATGTTGCACTGTTCCCCTGACCAATCCGAGTTTACCAGACCCAGAGGGGTGCTGAGGGATCCTGAGGCTAAACCCGCTTGAAGGACGAGGGTCGTTGGGTTTGTCTATCGAAACAATACGACTATAATTCTCAATTACTATTTTAATTTATTTTAACTGAATAAAATACCAAACAAGACTGTCATAGTATAAGCCAAACACAACAGCAATCCATTTAATCTTACAAGTCCCAACTATAACTAAAAGATAGAGTCATGTAGGCGAGAGCAAACCTTTAACACCGCGATCATTCTTCTCTGATATTAAAAAATCACTGAGTCGACAGACTGTCGCATGAATAAATTCCAAAGACTACAACAGACTGTAACTTAGTCCGGGAAACTTGAAAATTTTTTAGGGTTCCGTAATCCTGACAAGGAACCCTTATAGTTTCGATATGTCTGTCTGTCTGTCTGTCCGAGGTTTTGCTTAGAAACTATTAGCACTAGCGCGTGGCACGACACGCATTTGTTTTTGCATAAAGTGGCAAAATCACTAGTATAAAAATACACTGATCATGATGTAACAAAATTTATTGAATTTCTTGTATAAATGGAAAAAAGTTCGCACTTGATTGTTAAAAAAGGTAAATACTTAATTACATACTTAGTTAAAAATATGTCCCAAATTATTTAACTTTAATCTGAAGTGAAACGGGAACTAGAGTATCGTCAAACCTTAGAAATTCGCTTATATCAACGTGTACTGCCTTGACAGTAATGTATTCATCAGTTCATTAGTAGCTTCAATGTCTTGTGCAACATTTCAATTCCAAGGATTCGATCGCCCAAGACTTACTAACTACTAACTAATATTAATAGATACGTCTTATCATAAAGACCTGTCTAAAATGTACGGTGAAAGTGATATCGCACAAATGTGACGACATTCCGCTTATCATGGCTATGTATATCTACTGATCCATCTTGTCTCCTGATAAAATATTCTTTTGGACTTAACAAGAAACTAGGGTATCAGTTTTTGTAAAATAGAAGCCTGTAGGAACTTAATTCAGACAAGAAAATCATTTGTCCTCAAATGATTTATCTGTCCTAGTACTACAGTCATAGATCGTGACACCCAAAGTGGCCAAAAAGTTGACAACACAAAAAGACATGTTGCGAACATTTTGGCTACTTTAGGTTTTATGAACTATTTGACGTTGACTGTATCTATTTTTAGATATACAAATACACTAAATATTTATTCTTCTTGATGACTCGTAATTTCAGTTAATGTTATCTTAAAAAGTTGTCTCATTACAAACACTCATTCCGCTGGATCCTTATTCAATTTGCTAGGAACTTCCTGCCGGCCAATTTACTTTGGCGTGCTGTATAAATTTTCCTACTTGAGAGAAGTTCCATTAGATTATTTGTTTGAGTAGTACACCTCTTTCGTTATTTATTCAAATGGGGGTAGGTAGTTAGGAAAAGCTAAGTTTTATAAACAACAAAGGTGGGTAGTCGTACAAACCAATCATCAGTCTTGTCACAGTCATCAGTTCTACATCATGGGATGGGTAACTTTATGCAAAGAATAAATAACCTTGCGGAATCAGTTTTTAGGAACGCAATCGGTGGTATTAAGAGTGAGTGGTGTTTTTTTTGTTTATTTTGTTTATTACGTTACAGGCTCGATACGTTCTGTACTATGCGCTTGTGTGAAGCAGCAACCCTTATTTCCCTATTTCTAACCTTGTTGACTTAGAGCAATATTAACAACCTAATTGTCTTTAAACATATCAACATAACAAACACCGATACAAACACAGTATAAGTACCTACCTAGGTACTTAACTGAAAAATGTTTACATATTTCTTTAAAGGGAACGCAAGTTTGTTTTCATTAATTTCGATGGCGGTCCCGCGGTATTGACATTGACAGTTGAAGCGAGTTGAAGTGTAGACGGCATGGCTCGAGCAAGCATGGCGCGAAGGATTAGTCGCCGGTCGGAACTCGTGCTCGTGGCTCGTACGCGAGCGTGCCGAGAGTCGCGTGCGGACCACGCGGCCGCTCGGAGTTCCTGCCCTCTCGTTCCCGCTCTTTGCTTACTCCGTAACTCCGCTAACTTAGTACTCCCACGGCCGCCGCGAGTGAGTGACGTGTCGAACCGCACGACAACACTATGAAGTGAACGCGTGTTTACGATGCACATCAGTGATACTAACCTAAGTTAAAAACACTGTGAACGGAGGTGATTGGTTCAAATCTCACAAGAATGTACGAGTATCTCGGTCGACCGGTGTCTGTGTTTATGATGCCATAATAACAGCACATGGTGCACGTATGGCAATACGCTCCTCTGGCGCAATGCGCCACACATAGTAAACAGAAATGTTACTATAGTCACACACACATTGCTAAAATCGTCACTGCCAATTTTAGAACACATATAATTTATCATTGTAAATAAACATTACATTGCGAAGCTTCCGGCGGACCCATTTGTCTGAAAATATCTACAAATTAATCTAAACTTTATTAATAAATGTCATCTCATTCATGATTCTGAGCGCCAAAGCAAAAGCGGCGTCGTGATCGAAACGTTCAAAAACTGGCGTGCTAGCTCGGAGGAAATTGAAATCCAATATTCACTCATTCCTAAAAGTTTAATCTTTATACTTCTTAAATAAGTTGATTCAAGTTAGGTAGGTATGTTAAGCCGACGAGATAAATTGCGGAAATTATGTAACTTTTAAGTAAATCACATTTGTTTACGTTTAATATTGTATTTCTATGCCTGTCAAAGTAAAATTATAACTGGCCAGTTGTGTCGAATGACAGTGGCACCGATTCCGACATTAAACCGGTCCGAATAGATAAAATCATGCATCATGATGGCCATGCTATTAATAACATTGATACCTTTTCAATTGTTTTTTTTTACTAATTCCACACACCTTTTCAATTGTTTCAATTTTTTACTAATTCCCACGTTACACGCTCCGAGACTGTCATAATGTTATTGTTTATTAGTTTAAATGTTTAAAAGGGTTATAAATCACATCAAAATGAGTGTTTTTCATCTTAAAAATTAAACGTCCTTCTTTTACAAGTTTACTTATTTAAAAATATTTTTTAAGTAATAATAAACTGTTATAAATCAAGCCTAATTTTAACTCATTAACCGTAACTTAAACGAAAATAAAATGTGCCACTGAAATTGAAGATATTGGTTGAAACAAGGTCTGAAGCTAATAATGGTTTTAATTAAAGATTCTGTTCATTCGAAAACCTGAAAACGGAACAGATTCATCATAAATCTACTATTAACAATGAGACTTTCGTGATTATTTAAGCGAGCCAAGTAATATCGATTACGGGGTAATGACTATTCATCCTAGTATCCAATCCAGAAGAATTAATTTACATCGCATCGAAAATTCTAAATTTGACATCAAAGAACGTTTGTTTCACTTTTTTCACCGTTTTCAGTCCGCCGACGTAATTTTTTCAATCCAATAATTATAATCATTAAAGTATATAAACATTTTTGTACATTTCCCTAATTTTTTTCATGACTTCTAGGTATCTGTTAAACTTTTAAGCAAGCAAACCATATTCAACATCAATATTAAAAAAAAATTACTCCATTTCTTGAGCACCAGAATTTAATATTTTTTCTTATTCAAAAGTATTGCATTTCATACCCACTTATATTCCAATTTAGAACCACTTGGATATGTTTAGAAATGATACGAGTATGATAAAATAATTGAATTTATAAACCACAGTCAGTCATGGTAGATTCCAAAGAACTGCCTCGTTGGATAATATAGTATTTAGTAATGATAAAATAACTCGAATTTTCTTAAAAAATCTAGTTTCATAAGTAATATGAGACAATATTAATTTGTACTCAATTCATTACGTAACATTACTGATGTTGCATATTTGAAAACTTTTTGATGTCAAGCAATATCGCTTCGCAAAGGTGCAATTTTGAAACAAAGACGTTTGATAAATGTTAATGTGCTCAAAACTTACTCCATTTTATTTACGTAACACTATGCAATTTATAAAGTAGCACTTGAGTGAAACTATTTGTCACACACATAACGTGATAATGGATAATTTTTTCCGCATATCAATCAAGCAAGGCCTTAGAATTGGAGCATAACATTTGCGTTTTCTTATCAAAGTTTATTTATGAATTTCCTCTGATCGCTGCAAACGTTTTTGTGTCTGACAGTGTGCAGGTAAAGCCGCTTGTTCCCAACCAGTCACACCCAGACGAGTAAAACTGTGACTCGGGAAATAAACCATCCAGTCACTCACTCTGTTACTCGTTAGGAAATTTTGTTACCTATTTTCTTAACCGGTCATACTGTAACTAGTATTGTCTGACAAAAAGCCTTAGAATAATTAAGTTATTTTGATTTTTTTATTCTGTCATTAAGGGTGCCTAATAAACGTGTGAACCGTTGAGAAGATACGTAGGTAAACAGTTGTCCTAATTTGTGACTTGATGGATTTTTCCCAACGAGTAACAGTGTTACACGTTTGGGTGTGACTCGTTGCGGGCAAAGGTAAAGCTAGGCGGTGTGTAAACAATTTGACAGGAGTTGTTTGTTTTTCAAGTCCTTTGCTTTGTCCAACACCGGGCGCTTGGCGCGACAGGAGTCGGGACTGGAGACATTCTTTGTCGGTTGTTTCTAGTTTAACGTGACAGAGTAGTACGTTTTTGTGCGACGGCACACGTACATTTCCATTGAAAAGCCAAATACTCCGTTTTGTAATCTTGAAACAGTCGATATTGAATTTTTATTCTGATCAAAGGAAATCTTCAAGAAGACATCTTGCAATTTGTATCGAGCTACCAAAAAGTTCTGTTGAGTAATTAAGCTTGTTATAATGAAGAATTACAGACACTTACCGTTTAATCTTCCTGGCCCTCAACCCATTAATTCATATTATGTCGCCTAATTCATGGTAATTTATGTTCAAGGTTAATCATGCCCGATTTACACAATGTTGAAAAACAAGTAAAACTTGGAACTCGTGTACTAGTGAGCGTTTTATCGGTTTTAGATTTCTTGTCAGGAGTTTCATTCAGAGTGATTGAAAAGGACGCGGATCTAAACGATAAGGTGGTTATGCTGATATCGGTCACTTATGAGAATTATAAGCTTAAGTATTTCTGTCATAAGAAAGTAATTTTAAACATAAAAGTATATAATATTTACATGTAAATATAATGCTTATTTTGCTGTTATTTAAAGCTAAGCAGTGTTAATATCTTAGACTTTTAGCCGGCCGATCCAATGTGCGCATTTTCATACATGTTCATACTGATTAACAAGGTTCCAGAACCAGTTAAAATAAGTTAGCAATTTAAAAGATAAATTACAAGAAAGTTATTTCTTAATGACTAAGTTTAAATTTAAAAACATCAGTTTTGTTCATATACAACGTGTCCCAAAATTCAACGATAAGCCGGCGTCACAGGGCGGACATAGTCATGGGTACTTTAGGAAAAATAAGAAAAAAAATCTATCTCAATTATTTTTTAAGTTACACAATAAATAATGAAATTCGTCGAAAATTGACACCCCTTATGATATTTTACATTACCACGGCCACAATTTTTCAAGTACTTCTGTTTTTTTGTTTGTATCGGTAACCTAAGTAGTGCTGCTGTCCACCCCAATCCTTAAAACCCCCAGAATCCTTGCAATTTTTACACAAAAGTTAATCAAAATATGATATTTCTTTAAAATTTTGAACGATTTTTACTTTCACTCAACTTTGACTCGTCGTTTTGTAAAAAAAAAGTATGAACACTACTGCGGCAAGTTTTTTATAAAGTTGACGCAACTATCCAAGATTCCAAAATGGTATAATACTCTAAGAAAACTAGTCGCAAAAAAGATATGCGTACCATTTTTACAAGCACTTCGCTTGTTAGTTAGTATGGGATAAATCTTGCAACTGAATTTAAAACAAGTTCTCCTCAACCAATTGAGCTGAAATTTGGTATACTTATGTAAGTACGATGACAATGCAATATTATGGTATCATTGAGCTGGATGGAGTCTGGAGGTGGCCATAGGAACTTCTAAACGAAACGGCGGAATTTCATCTAGTTTAGGTTCGTTGGATTTGTCTTTTCGTGCACTTTAGTGCTAGATGATGTCCAGAGTGCTGATGATGAAGTCAAGAGGTGGCCAGGAGCTGGCCATAGGAACTCCTAAACGAAACAGCGGAAGCTTATCGAATTTGGGTTCGTTGGATTTGTCTTCCCGGGCACTTAGGCCATGAGATTGAGAAACAACTAAAAAGTTTAAAATAAAGTTATAATCGCGCATGGAATTTATTCCTCTTTTTTTCTGTTTGCGCTACAAGCTTTCGAAATTATTTGAATCTTGCATACAATTATTTTTATCGTTAAATTCTTTCTTAAATCTCATTAATGCTTGTTTTAAAAAAAGTTTCTTTTTTTATTATAACTTTATTTTACACTTTTTAGTTGTTTCTCAATTTTATGGTCCAAGTGCTCGGGAAGTCAAATCCAACGAACCTAAATTCGATAAGCTTCCGCCATTTCGTTTAGGAGTTCTTTGGCCAGCTCCTGGCTACCTCTTGACTCATTATCAGGATCCTGGATATCATCTAGCACTAAAGTGCTCGAAAAGACAAATCCAACGAACCCAAACTAGATGCGATTCCGCCGTTTCGTTTAGAAGTTCCTATGGTCACCTCCAGACTCCATCCAGCTCAATGGTACCATAATAATGCATCGTCATCGTACTTACATAATGTAACCAAATTTTAGCTCAATCGGTTGAGGAGAACTGGTCTTAAATTCAGTTGCAAGATTTGTCCCACACTAACTAACAAGCGAAGTGTTTGTAAAAATGGTACACATATCTTTTTTGCGACTAGTTTTCTTAGAGTATTATACCATTTTGGAATCTTGGATAGTTGCGTCAACTTTATAAAAAGCTTGCCGCAGTAGTGTTCATACTTTTTTTTTACAAAACGACGAGTCAAAGTGGAGTGAAAGTAAAAATCGTTCAAAATTTTAAGGAAATATCATATTTTGATTAACTTTTGTGTAAAAACTGCAAGGATTCTGGGGGTTTTAAGAATTGGAGTGGACAGCAGCACTATTTAAGTTGCCGATACAAACAAAAAAACAGAAATATTTAAAAAATAGTGGTCGTGGTAATGTAAAATATCAATAGGGGTGTCAATTTCCGAAGAATTTCATAATTTATTGTGTAACTTAAAAAATAATTAAGATAGATTTTTTTTCTTATTTTTCCTAAAGTAGTCATGACTATGTCCATCCTGCGGCGCCGGCTTATCCTTGAATTTTGGGACACGTTGTAGATGCACCTGTACAATGTAGATTACTTTGTAATGAGCTATTATAACATTTATTATGCTTGCATACAGTTTAATTTGGTTATTTAGAACGGAAGTAGTATACAACACACGACTTGCTATTAAGTTCGAATTACTTAGGTAGGTATGTACTTGCATTGGATTGTGTGTGCAGGTGTAACAAAACCGTTACATAATTATTGATTCATCGAAATTGTTATGTAGATCAAACTACACGAACGTGGGAAAGTTGTTGATTTTAACATATTTTCATGAAGAATATTATTTTAACCTTTTGTCGCGGAAAGCAGGCCTGGCCTGGGGCGTGCTGCCATGCGATAGCAGGAAAATGAAAAACCTCTTAGAAATGTAGTTATTTAATGCAAAAATCCACTGACAAATACTCCATAGACCAAAAGGTAGCAAATATAAATACTAAAAAAAGCAATAAAAACCCATCGGTGCCTTAAACCTTCTATTTAACATCACAGTAGGTTTTAACAAAGTCCAATTGTAATGTAATGTTTGGCATTAAAGAAACTGAATCGTTAACGTAATTAGTAAGTATTCATGAAAACAGGCGAGTGTAACCCATCCCATCTCATTGGATCAAGTTTTGGTCGCACGAAAATAGCTGTTAGCCTTTAAAGTTTAAACAATTTAAATTTTCCGTAACCTTAATAGACCCAAATAAGGTTAAAATAATGCGAACCCTACATTGCCACTGCTTTACCTGGCTGATATGAGGGTTATCACAATTGAAATGGATTCTAGTCATATTTTAACACCTATGAATAAAACAAATTCCTATGTTGTCTTTATGTCAGCCGATTCGTTATTGTAAAACGCGTTATTTATACAGAAACAATACCACTTCAATGTAATCTCTTCCATTATTTTTGTTATTGTGATTTCACAGAAGTTCGTTTATTTTATTTTCCATCAGTTTTCGTTTTAACGTTCGGGCGGTATCAAAGCTAGTTTTAGACTGGGTACCGTCTTTCTTTAGCTTTGACAAACGTCAAACATCTGTTAAACTCCATACAAAAAACATCGGTTATCGTTATAGTTACGGTTAAAGTTATGTGGTGCAACTGAGCCTAAAACTTTACGGGGCCTTTGTTGTCTGTAATAGCTTGATAAGACTGACGGCTTAGTGTCCCCCGAAAAATAAGAAACGTCTTATCGGAAAATCAGGGTGTTTCAACCACAAAGGATTTTTGTCACCATTTGTGTAAAAGGTTGAATAACTTCTACCGAAATACTTACAATACTCACCTTTACAAAGAATATGTAAACACGCCTTGTTCTTTTATTGTAAAAACAGTCTTTCATCTGACTTATTCTCGTGTACCTGTAACACAAAGGCATAAAAACGATGTTATAACCTAATTAACCTTCAAATTAGCTCTTTACAGTAAACACTTAAGATTAATTTCATCAGTCATTAACGTTAATTCGATTATGAAATTATTCCATACGGTACGATTTATATTCAAGTTTTTTGCTCCCGTGTCCGATAGCGGCAATCCGATGTTTTTGGAGGAATTGTTTTCCTTAACGATATGTATGTACGGCGTATTAAAATAAATGAATGACACACCCGGAGGCAACTTATATGTTGTCAACACTAATACAATGACCCGCGTGCTCGGGGGAAATACGAAATTCATTTACTGTTTCTTCCATTTTGGTTTTGGCGAAAAAGCATAATCTTTTGTAGAATTGACAAAATTTATAAATACTGATGAGGTAACCTGACTTCGAGCTGAAGACACATGTCATGTTTTGAAGCAGTTTCGTGATCGTGACTTAATGTGGGCAAATATGTATATTAAACACGCGTTTTGGCGCAGGATAGCACACACGAATGCAACAGATGCTCACGCATCACATAAATGTTTTTAGCTGCAATTTCGTTGCTTTAAAAGTTTCGTCCGGGCTCGGTTAATGGACATATTTCAAATACTGGCACATTTATTTTGGTTCTTCACTTCATTCGCGAGTTCCAAATCGGTGACTGACGGTGTCGACGTCAAAAGTCTCGACCAGGTAGTTTTTATTTAACTGGCCCCGATTCTGGAATATTCACTATTTATAGTTTAAAAACCGCAATCCATTTAGGTGTCAAGCAAAGTGAATCCACTTCGACCGAACGTAGGTGTCTCAAAATGTTATTTCAGAATCGAGGATCAAGCCTTCAGTAGATACAAAATCGTCCAACTAAACGATTTACAACGTCTTCATGCCTAATTTGACACATAAATCATGTTGCCAGTAAAGTATGTTTTATGAAAGAGATTTATTGTGTGGGTTACATGAGTGATTTACTGTAATTTGGGTTTTTTGAATTACTAATACCCGAATATACACTCTATTCTATATAATAATATATTCAATGTTATATAACACTCAAATGTATTTCGTGTTTAACCTTTTCTAACTTTTTTCATGAGGGTCAAGAGTTATTTTTTATAAATTATACTAAGGAAGATTTAAAGTACGCTATTTTTTTATGACAATATTACAAACAAAAGAACGTCCACTGTTAACTATTACTAAATACTTTTAGACTAGAAATTACAAACAAACTTACTTTGCTGATCTGCTTACAGGAAAATATAAAAACATCCTTCTTCCGAAATAAATACAATGAAGAAGCTTTTATACGGGCCGGGCTATAGGAGGTTCTAAAAACATGGAAATAGAACGTACAGGTCCTACAAAACTGGCTGTACGTAGTTCGCTGGGACAGGTAGTAATTAATAAGTCGATAAACAGTTTTAATTCCTATATTACGAAATACCAAGTATTTTAATGTCATTGTACTCGATAAACAGGTTAATATAATTTTAATAGCCTTTGTCCAATCAGTAACAAATGAATTAGTGCTAATGTACCAATAAAAATACCGCGTGCATAACGTCGCTGTTATTAAACATTGGTTGCGATTCGTGGCCAAGGGAGACGAGAGCAAGGTGACCCGGCACACGCATGCGTCCTGGCCGAAAAACTTGTGTTTCGCCATGACCCTCCGCGTCTTTCCGGTTGGGGAACGCACTCCCCTAAATTTAGGGAAGCGCGACCTTGAATCTCACAAAACCGGCTCCCCTGCATCGGCTCTCGTTACACAATCGTTTAGCTATACTGACCTATATAACTAAACACATCCTCTTACCACGAACAGAATACAGGTTTCTTTATACTTGTGATCACTGCTCACATAACAACCACATTATACAAAAATGGCCGTGTCCTTGAAACAGCTAGACCGCGCGTAATTTATCAGTTGTCATTGTGGGTCAACAGTCGGAATGCTTCTTATAAACTAGACGCCGTCGAGCGATATTATTTGAAGGTCGGACCGAGATACTATCATCCTTATGTTTCTTTGATCTGTACAGATAAACTAGTAGACTAAAAATGTAGTCAACAACACATATGTATGTGGACTATTTATTTATTATGAAGACTGACTGCACCCTGTAAGGTCAAAATGCACGGTCTATCACATTTCCTGCACAAGCACCATTCGCGTGAATCTACCCCGCCGCTAGAGAAAGATGATAGCACAGAGAGCTGGCACTCTACAAACAGTTCGATTGATTCCCGTCATGGTACCTCTCACGATGCGCAATCTAGATCTATTCCGATCAACCAACGCGGCTCTTACGCCCAAAGAAGTTTGCGAGGAACTTCGGGAAGTCCTTACGAATTTGCATCTAGTCCCCGTGACCGCTACCCAAATTTTGCGAGCTACTTTCGTGACGTCATGGACAGGGGCTCAACGTCATCGCACCAACCATACCACACACACTACCACGACAGCAGGCGGCGAAGCGAGGGTGAGCGATACCAGATCGGCGTCAATACATATCAGGCCCCACGCCATGACCACAAACATTTCGTATCTCCACTATACAATGATGCCATGGATGACATTCAAGAGAATGAGTATAGTAAATGCGAGCGATACGGAGAGATAAGTAACACAAAACTGAGTCACAAGAGTAAATTTGATAACAAAAGTTTTGCACAAAAACTAACTGAGAGTGTTAGCGGTACCAAAGATTCCCACTACCATTCCCATGAGAGACGAGGTTCGGGGTCAAGTAGTAGTGGCCATAAACATAAGCACCACTCAATTCAAGAACTGATCCGTACTTTTAGTAAAAAAGTTAATCATTGGCGACATGATTCTGGTGGTGAAAGCCGACGCGGATCCTGTGCTGTTCCGTCTACCAGCAGTGAAGATTCTCACAAAACTGACTCGGATGAATTTCGTTCTAGATCCAAGTCTTTGGATGCAGAGCATCTCCATAGAATCTACAAAAGACCGATACTTGAAGATGTCGGTACAACTTATCAAATTTTCGATGAAATTTTACGAGAAGGTAAATTTTACTAATTATTATATTTAGATCTGTATTAAAACAAAAGTGGTTTAAATAAACTCATCTTATGAATCGACTAATTAACTATGCGATAAGAATAAAGTCTAATTTTTATCGTCCTTTTCCTGGAAAAAGTTGGCAATAACACAAACATGTACACGGTTATGTGTTGTTAATAATGTTGCCAATACATATTAAAATTCTCGTGAGTGCGTTCTTGGTGAACTGATGGCGCACGAAAGCAAATAGCATCCGCCATCTCATTTCCTCCATTGAGCTTTGTGTTTGTTTGATCACGACCGTCAATAGCTCAGTCAACACTTATCGTTTACGTGTTTATTCTCGTTTTATTTATCAATACACTTAATAATCTGTATTAAGTCTGAAGTCCAAGACCTCTAAAATTGCAATATGTAGTAAGTTCAATTAATTGATTATGTCATTTAAGCAGCTGTATTTTTGGCGTGGGTATATCTGTACGAAGTTTATTTAGGAACCAGAGCACGACATGTATTTGTGGCCGATCTTGAGGCGCGTTGCATCTACATGAGATTTAAATGCAGCTTTAATAGACTGTGTGTGTTGTTTTTGGTGTATTTACCAGCTTTTGAGGTTTTTAAACAGCGGTACCACGAAGCTGGGGCTCGTTATGAGCGGGAAAAAATTTCAATGACCCGCGAATTGTTTGCCCTAAATTCGCGGGTCATTGAAATTTTTTCCCGTTTATCTTTACATTCCCCACAGTCAAGAACTGTTCTATTAATTACGCGAACAGTTGCGTTGCAGTGTTCACGGCTACTTATACTAGAAGCATTAAATTTTTCAATCATTTTTATGTGCCACTCTACTTGAAAGTGCGCCAATCCAAGTTCATAAACTAATTACTTACTTTTAATTAAGAAACTTTTCCTTATTACAACTAATTGATTGGTTTGTGAACTTTATATTTTGTTAGTCGTGGCGCAATAAATCATACGCTTTTTATCTAATCTCTTTCATATAGCCCATTTAATAAGATTAAGATAAATTGCTCTCTTACACCATTACCACTGAACAGATGGCCAGAAATGTATCACTTGTTATCTACTAACTTATTAATATTGCACGCGTGATTGCACAAATCCATAACATATTCAACAGTGAATTTATAATGTTGACTCTCTAACAAAAGGTTTAGTTAGTAAATAATATTATGGATGTGTTTTTCAAAAAGTGTTTTCAACAATTCTATTTACGTCAAAATGTAAGTATTCGAAAATATTCTTTGCTCCAAAAAAAAAACTGACTGACATCGAAGAAACTTCGAGCAGTAAGATTGTATTTTCTTGAATTTTCGTCCGTTTTAGTACCCAATACATGCATTTAGGTTCTCATGTACGGGACTATTCCCACCTCTCGTTCCCACCACTGCAACTTCTGTGTAGCCACACAGCTTGACCGCCATAAAAACCCAACCAATGAAGGTCAAGTTTGTCCCTGGGGAAAGTAAAACTGCCATTGGACCCGCAACAAAATTAATTGAATTTATATAATTGAAATTAGGCTGTCATGTAGTTACCACACAAATCACAATAGTTTACGCCTATTAAATTGGTCCAATTATGATGAATACAAGATCATCTGTCAGGTGTCAATTAGGCACTTGAACAGGCCAACTCAATTACAACCACTTCATCCGTACAGAATGTATCAGTGAGGTTCGGTGTGGTCTGATTAGGTAACTCAAAGAAAATGCATCGGTTGGATTTTGTTTATTTTATTGAAATGAATGGGATAGAACGTGGGTTTAATTGAGAAAAATCATCTTAACGAATACTGTAAACAGACTATTAGTCCCTAAACGAAGTACTGAATTCTCTAACAATAAAACACTTGCAAAGGACTCTGAAAATGGTACTATTCGTACTAACTAATCCAGAATTCTATAATTACATTTAAATGGCATAACAGTAATGAGGGCTATCGTTTTTATACTTAACAGTTGGCACCCCTGGCGATTGACAGGACCTTACACTACAGTGGCGCCATCTTGATGAGTGCAAATGCGATAGTCCTCCTACCACTTTCGCGCTCACCAGTTGGCGCCACTGTCTTCGCTACTAGCAAGTGACAGGACCTTACTCTACAGTGGCGCTAACTGGTGAGCGCTAAAACGATAGCCCTCATTAGTAACTGTAGACTGCTGTAAATGTTTTACGATACCAAAAAACCCGACCTTTTGTGGACGCTAAATTGTCTGATGGACCTAATTTTTCCTAAAACTCTCACTGTGATTGTAACAATTGCTGTATTCCAATATTTAAATATTTTAAACTTTGCTTAACCGAACTTAATACCAAAAAGAAGACCCTGCAAAGTAAATTAAAACCAGATTATTTTTCACTTAAATACACAAAAACTTTTTAAAAAGATTATTTTCAAAGCCTCAAAAGAAGCATTTTAAATTAAAAACCTAAACAAAATAATTAAGAGTTGTGCTAGTCGCACTTACATGTGCAATATTTTGTGAAATTTGAACTAGCGAAAGAAGTCTCTAATGATGGCAGTCATACCTTCAATGCTAGTGTGACTGCGTGTAGTAATTAACTTAACCAGTGTTTTAATTGGATCCACCAGCTTGAGCATGACATTGAATAGTAAGTTTGGTTCGATCGGCTTAACAATTATTGGTGACGTCATGTAAGGGCGATGTTCACCTGTCGAATTTATTTAGGCCACACAATGATGAGTAAGAATCTAATTACCCGTCACAGTAAAAATACTGTGTCAGAATTAGACTTTATTTTATTTTATTTCCTATGAGTAAGTAATGACAGTAATGATGAAAAATAAATCCGATTGGCCGATGAATCGATTGTTGTAATATGAAGCTTTGAAAGTTTAGATATTATCTACATAAAATCTAGATTAAAACTGTCGATACCTCAATCGTGTGACTGATTTGGTGCATGTCGATAAGATGTCGTTATGCAATTGATTTTCGATCGATTGAATCGATAATATTATCAAGATTCTTTGCTCACTTCACGTTACGCCTCTATTGGTTTTAAAAGTAAAACTAAGTTATTTGAATTGGTATTTATTTACGAAACTGCCATTATTGGACACATCAATCGCTCACAAACGTAACAAAATAATAAAACATAGAACGTGGTGCTCATTAGGGTACATGAAGCAGAACATATATTTTTTTAAACTAGCACCTGTTACAGTTGCAATAAATGCCCCAATGTGTAGCTGGATGTGCTGCAGTGGACTGCTGAAGTGGTAATTTAGTTGTGTAGTTACGAACTTCATTCACACACGCTCGCACGATAGTCAAAGTTCAGTTCTGGCATACATTAATTAAAGTAAAACAGTTCATTTGCGTTCTATTTAACTCGAGAATATTGTGTTAAAAGGCCACTGTTCACTGCAAAATCATTTTAATTAAAAGAAAAAATATGAAAAAATGCGCTGGTTGATAAGGCTACTTACATAGTAATTTTAACTTTAAGGTCTCTTATAAAAATGCTCAAACTCGATTCGATCGCTGTCAAAAATGGCAATGCCAGATTTTGTATGGAAGGTGGCATCTTTTTTTTTTCACGCGGCCATCGACCAAACTTTGTTTTTTGATTACAAAATAGTGTAATAAACCAAACTTACTATGGCATGTATACCTACCTCTAAACTCACTCTGAACTGAGTTATGATCATTAGAAGTTTGATGATTTTCATACTAGATTTGCTTTTTGCGCGCAAGTTTTGTAAGAAATTTGCAACAAAATATTGCGCTATTTTTTTATTGCGCTGATTCTGCTCCATACTGATGTCTGGAGCCTTTAATGGTTGGTATTGTTTGTTTACACATACAATGTCACTATTTTGTTGCAATTTCTTACAAAACTTGCGCGCAAAAAGCAAATCTAGTATGTAAAATCATCAAACTTCTAATGCTCGTAACTCAGTTCAGACTGAGTTTAGAGGTATACATGTCATAGTAAGTTTGGTTTATTACACTATTTTGTAATAAAAAAAACCGGCCAAGTGCGAGTCGGACTCGTACCATTGATTTATGAAATTAAAATTATTATTTTTTATTTAAGTTATTAGTATGAAAGATTACGCGGTAATAAGCGGTTTACGATTTACGAGGTATTAAAAAAAACTACTTACTAGATCTCGTTCAAAACAATTTTCGTTGGTAGTTTTTATAGTAATGTACATCATAATTATGTTTTTTTTAGATTTTTCATTTTCTTATTTTAGAAATTAGAGGGGGGGGGGGGTAGGAAACTTTTTTCCACTTTGGAAGCGTCTGTCACGCAAACTATTCGGTTTAGAAAAAAAGTATTTTAGAAACCTCGATATCTTTTTTGAAGACCTATCCATAGATACCCCACACGTATGTGTTTGATGAAAAAAAATTTTTTGAGTTTCAGTTCTAAGTATGGGGAGCCCCCAATATTTATTATATTTTTTTTATTTTTGCATCAAAATCTTAATGCGGTTCACAGAATACATCTACTTACCAAGTTTCAACAGTATAGCTCTTATAGTTTCGGAAAAAAATGGCTGTGACATACGGACGGACAGACGGACGGACGGACAGACAGACATGACGAATCTATAAGGGTTCCGTTTTTTGCCATTTGGCTACGGAACCCTAAAAACAAGGTTTGGTCGATGGCCGCGCGAAAAAAAAAAGACGCCAATTTCCGGCATTGTCTTTTGTCATGTGTTTGGTTTAGTCTGAATATCGAAATGCGACCGATCGAATCCTATAAGGCTTTTTCAAAAACTATGTTTTTAGAAAGACCATACGTGGAAAATTTTGTGACAACTGCATTGCAAAGGATGATGGGCACAAATGTATGGAAAGTGGTACCCGCTCCAATAGCCATAACATATATATATTTTAAAAGGCCTTTAGATGTAGGAAAATGTCTGCTATGGGGCCAGTTCTAATTCACGTTTTGAAAGCAGTAATTCCACTAAGTATTATAATGAAAGTATAACACAATCATCCATGTATACGAGTATGTATTATGACTACAATCTATTAATATAACTAAAAGAAGCATTGAAAAGGAAAGGATTATACCTACGATGAACTACCCAAGCTATTAGCCCTTTATTCGCTTTCATCATCATCATCATGATCATTTTAGCCATAGGACGTCCAGTTGAACATAGGCCTCCCCCAATGATTTCCACAATGGCCGGTTGGTGGCGGCCTGCATCCAGCGCCTTCCCGCTACCTTTATGAGGTCGTCGGTTCATCTTGTGGGTGGACTTATTGGGTCTTGTGGGTTTATTCGCTTTAGCAACCCATAATAAAACCCTTAAGAAGTAATAAAACTTTAACCCCTTTATTAATAAAAGTTACACCCTAGTTGAACTCTGGCTTAAATTGTCATTTGGTATGGAAATGTCATTTTAATCGAAGGTTCTTCCTAGGTGTAACTTTTTATTAATAAGGGGGTAGTGCTTCTTTAAATAAAAATATTTATTTCACAATTATCCTCATCGATAATTCTAGAGTTAAGGAAGGATGCTGGAGCAGTAAGCCCTTCCTGCCTCGCATAACCTAAGTACCATACGATGGACACGTATGATACTTCTTCTTCTTCTTCCTCGGTCCCTCACTGATGAGGATCGCGACCACAGATAGTGTTCCTCCACAGACTACGGTCATAAGCTGTGTGGACCGCACGATGCAAACTCCCGCCCACCGTCTTCCTCACCGCGTCCGACCATCTCGTCGGTGCCCTGCCCCGAGCGCGTCCCCCTTCATATTGTATGATACTTAGGTTACACAAAAAGTATCTTTATCTTCGAACCCAACCAGATCTGAGGCTGGTGGCCATAATAAATGTTGTTCGTCTTGGTAAGACCTTTCAAATGACACTACAAACATAACTATTGGAGCCGGGTACCATTCTGCAAAAAAGTATGTATATCTTCATACACAACCAGATCTGAGGCTGGTGGTCATAGTAAAAGTTGTTCATCTTGGTAAGACCTTTCAAATGATACTAGACTCATATCTATTGGAGCCGGGTACCATTTTGCCCATTGTCCTTTGCAATATGAATGTTGGAATTTTGATAAATACTTTAATCTGTGTCAAATATTGAATTGAGTTTTCCTTCCTTCTTTCTGTAATACGGCTCCAAATCTTGACTATGTCCAGGGGTTGAATTCTCCATACTCTTATTTATTAATATTCGCTCCTTTACTAAACCATATTTTTTTTGCACAGGAGCACAGCTCAAACGCACGGCGTCGCAGGAGGCGGAGAAGCGGCGCTCGTCACTGGGCCACGTGCCCACCATCAGGCATCGGGCGTCGGACGCGTTCCTCGATCCCCACCATGCTGCCATGCTGTTCCGCGACTCCAGGGGGGTGAGTGTGTTGCTTCAACTCTCCTGGCAGGAGCACAGCTCGAGCGCACAGCGTCGCAGGAGGCGGAGAAGCGGCGCTCGTCACTGGGCCACGTGCCCACCATCAGGCATCGGGCGTCGGACGCGTTCCTCGATCCCCACCATGCTGCCATGCTGTTCCGGGACTCCAGGGGGGTGAGTGTGTTGCTTCAACTCTTCTGACAGGAGCACAGCTCGAGCGCACAGCTTCGCAGGAGGCGGAGAAGCGGCGCACGTCGCTGGGCCACGTGCCCACCATCAGGCATCGGGCGTCGGACGCGTTCCTCGATCCCCACCATGCTGCCATGCTGTTCCGCGACTCCAGGGGGGTGAGTGTGTTGCTTCAACTCTCCTGGCAGGAGCACAGCTCGAGCTCACAGCGTCGCAGGAGGCGGAGAAGCGGCGCTCGTCACTGGGCCACGTGCCCACCATCAGGCATCGGGCGTCGGACGCGTTCCTCGATCCCCACCATGCTGCCATGCTGTTTGTTGCTTCAACTCTTCTGGCAGGAGCACAGCGAGCGCATAGCGTCGCAAGATAAAAAATCCAATAGTCCAATATGTAAAGCAAACCGTAAGCGAGTGGCAGAATGCCACTTATCACTCCGGAATAAATGTTATTCCGGCACAAATGCTACATATTCAGCTCCAATTAGGATTAAATGGCGTTTGTTTGTATTTTGCCCCGGAAAATCGGAAGTGAAGGCAGCCTAAACAAAACTCAACAGAGCTTGTTAAGGCGACCGCTGCCGCGGAATACTTAATAGCGATACTAAATGTCGGCGAAAGTGGCGACCCAATTGTTGTCTGTATCCATTTCAAAAGTTAGTATATCATTTGGCAGGGCCGCTGATATACTGAACGGATGAAGACTACAAGGAACTTACTTCGTTAAGCCTTTTCCTTCAGTGATTAAATCTTTTCATCTCAGGACTGGAGTCCAAGCTTTTGACTGGTTTAATATTGCAGGCTGCACATTTTTCCCATTAATATATTGTTGGCTTGATAGTTAGTTACTATGGTTTCGCACGGGATATAATCATCCTGTATCAATAGCAACCTCACCTGTCCGGAAAGCGTGCCGACTAATATTTGACGTAGATACGTTCTATTTGTTACATCAAAGTAAAATGCCCTGTTTACTATCATTTATTCGCTTTGTGAACGAGCTTAGACCAAGTTTAGGTGAACGTGTACGATCTCAAAGGTAGATAATTTCAAAACCCATGCAAGGATTATTTACGATATACATGTAGAAGTTTTGTATTTAATTTGTTCCCGTGCAATGCCTTTTATTTATTTACACAAATCCCGGCAAGGATTCTTCGTAAATAAACGAATTATTTCTTTACCACAAACGGTGAGCAGAAACCAAAGCTAAGGTAAACAGTCCACGCCAGCGATTTGTAAATAAAGTATGATAGATATCATTAATATTTCACGTTGAATCGTCATTACGGAAAAGTAAATCATAAATATTATTATACTTACCTGCGTGAAAGAAACTTATTCCAGTTAAATTTATTTAGTATGTTTTATTTTGCACTATCGTGTAAAATTATCCAAGCACGTGTTGTTTCGAAGTAAAATAAAGACAGATTGCTTACGTAATTTCTTTTTTAGAAACAAAACAGCTAAATAAACTTTTTGTTGACCTTTTATTAACTACCAAACCTTCGGTCAGGCGTTGCTCACTCAATTATTATGCTATGTCATTTACAGTAAGTACTGAAATTTTAAATGCAGTGTTTTATCACTAAGGTTCAGTTTCTTGATCCGTAGTTAAAAATAACCAACTGTGTGTTATCCCAAATTTAATATTACAAGCGGTTAAATAACAAAAAATACGTTTTTTGAACGATTGTTAGCTTAACTTTTAGTAAAATATTTAATTAACCATTAGTTTTACATTTTGTTAATATTTGACCATTGCATTGGTAACAAAATTTGAGCAATTGGTTATTTTAACCACTGATCAAAAAACTGCGTCTTAGCATTTATCCACGCGAGTGGTTTTTCTTTATCACAAAAATGTAAAGCGCATTCCCTTTCATTGTTTACCGTTCAGAACAAAAGTGGCCTGTGTCAGAGGAATCTTTTATTGAGACTAACTACGAGTAGTTACAAATATGTCCACAAAGAATCTTGTTACGTTGTATAATTACTTAGCTAATGTATTAAGTTACAGGTTTTGATTTTACCGTTATTTGGGTAGAAACAGGAAAAATCATTAATATCAATTCGCGTGCGCCTAAACAAACCTATCAATTTTATTGCCGATCTAAGGTTATCTTTGTTCTTTGTACTACACTCGTGTATAAATAGGCACTGTCGGATTTTTGATAACAGCACATTCATAAATTTATTGATGATAAAAATATTTTAAAATATACGTTGCTGTTGCTAACTCGATCGCCTTAATTGAGCAAACTTATATCATCAATGGATCTAAAATTAGCATTAAGGGATCAAAAGAAGGACTCGACGACGCGCGCGCAGTCTGCCGTGAAACGAACGAGTTATTTTGGTTCGATTTTCGCGTAGACAACTTTGCCAGAAACGGCGTGTAACACGAATTGGGCGTTAATCATCTTGCCAGAATAATTAACTTAAACCCAATTAGTTAGTAATTACCAGTATCTATAATATTCAATGTGCTAACCTAATCTGTGTGGTGCAGGTGGTGGTACAAATTACCACGTGTAAGGGAAGGATTAGTTCTTATGCATGTACCTATATTACAGGGGCGTATAAGCCTGAATCTGTGAAAATAAATCGCTGACCGTAATCTTTCAAAATTGCTGTCCTTCACTCCGAAAAAACTTGAAATGGAAATATTAACCTGAAAAGTTTAAATAGAGGAAGTTATCATTTCACAAAAAAAAAACGTTATATTTTTTGTAATAAGTACATCATGTTTTATTAATTAACTGATACTCTTCTCGGTTTATTTTTGCTCGTACGCCGAAAATTATTTTAAGTGAAAACGGAAATCAGACAGATGTTGTTGGTATAAATTGATAAATTGCATTCGGGCATAAGCCGATTGAATTGTACCTATATGAATAAGGGTCAATCAAATATTGTAATATTTGCCACTGAAAAGGATATCTTTTTCACGTTGTAAATCGTGCAAAAGTATGTACAAATAATAACATGTAAGGTTTTAATGTTTAAATTTTTTAAGGCTTAAATGTTTACGTGAATCTTATTATCATCATTGTAAGGTTCATCTTTTCTTTGTGATGAGATGTTTTTAAATTAATGAATATTTTGACACTGGCCATAAGAAATGGTTATTTTTTGTCGATATCCTAATGTCATTTGTTTGTTGCAGTTACCGGTTGCGGACCCGTTCCTGGAAAAAGTCAGCCTCTCCGATTTGGGTAAGTGAGAAAACGTTTATTTGGTGAACTAGTTGAAGTGTGGAATAGTTTGGTAGATTTTCTGACAAATGAAGTGTTCCATAATCGATAATTGAATCATCTACTCTATTACCAACTTATAATCGACTCCACTTGATCGTAAGTTTAGTCAAGTGTACGCCGATAAGTATTCACTTCGTTTGGTCCGATTATGAAATAGAAATCTGTATTTCGTATTTCGCACGCACAATTTATTATTGAAATCCATTCGTTTGACAAATTTTCTATTACCATTTTAGTCCAGTCAAATTAGACATGAACCCTGCATTAATTCGCATACAGCTGAAAATTGGTACGCATGTTCGGAGCACCATTATGAATTAACTGTGAAAAGTCCCCAGCGATCCGACATGTGCTAAAAAAAAAATTCAAGGTCAAACTTAAAAAATACGGGTTTTTGAGATTTTCAGCTAAACGGTAAGTTTTATCACAAAAATATGTACGACAAGGTTTAAGACCATACAATTATCTATCAAAATTGTCTATACACTTTCTCCTAAGAGTCAGCGTTTTTGAGATTCGATGATCCGAAGAGCCAAAAAAGTGTTTTCTTCATAACGGTCTTACACATAAATCCAATGTGATATCGCCTCGTGCCTCGACTCAGCATTGTATCATGATGTGTTGTCGACGTCGAATATAAAATGATCAACCTCAATGTCGTCTGTCATCTTTAATTATCGAAAAATGGGTGCAACTTTGACGAAGGACTGCACCGTGAGTTTCTAAGATACGAAGTTTTCGTGTCTATTAGGTTTAAGAGCTCTTATATGCACACGTCACTACTCTACTTGTAACTCTATGGTCACTCTTTTAGCCCGACCAAGTTAGACAGTCCAGGTTATAATAATTTGCATAGAGCTGAAAATTTGTGTAAATGTTGAGAACACCATCCTTAATTAAATGTCAAAAGTCCCCGACGATCCGTCATTTAAAAAAAAAGTTTTCGAAGTCCCAAGTTTTTTGCATTTTTTGGCCAAGTAGTAAACTTATCATAAAAATAGATAAAAAATAATAGTAGATCATAAAATTATGTATTAAAATTATCTTTACCCCTTTTTCCTAAGAGTCACCGATTATGAGGTAGAACGAATCAAAAAGTTAGTTAAGATGTTCTCGTTATATGCACATGTTTCCACAACACCTATGATGGTTATTTGGCGCATTTTTTTTACCAGGTTTCCCCAGTAGGCCTTTTTAAAGATGTATTTGTTATCCTGTTCAATTCAAAACTATTTTAATAGAGTTGAAGATGTGGACTTGTGGAGTAGTTAACAGAATGCGAATTCTTCAACTTTTTGCATCGTTACCACATAAACGGTGACTCTTAGGAAAAAGGGGCAAAGACACTTTTAATAGATAATTTTATGATCTACTACTATTTCTTATCATTTCTTATGATAAGTTTACTGTTTGGTGGAAAAATGCAAAAAACTTCGACTTCGTAAATTTTTTTCTCAAATGACGGATCGTTGGGGACTTTTGACATTTCATTAAGGATGGTGTTCTCAACATTCACACAAATTTTCAGCTCTATGCGAATTATTACAACCTGGATTTTCTGTCTTGACCGGGCTAAAAGAGTGACCATAAAGTTACAAGTAGAGTAGTTACGTGTGCATATAAGAGCTCTTAAACTTAATAGACACGAAAACTTCGTATCTTAGAAACTCACGGTGCAGTCCTTCGTCAAAGTTGCACCCATTTTTCGATAATTAAAGATGACAGACGACATTGAGGTTGATCATTTTATATTCGACGTCGACAACATATCATGATACAATGCTGAGTCGAGGCACGAGGCGATATCACATTGGATTTATGTGTAAGACCGTTATGAAGAAAACACTTTTTTGACTCTTCGGATCATCGAATCTCAGAAACGCTGACTCTTAGGAGAAAGTGTATAGACAATTTTGATAGATAATTGTATGGTCTTAAACCTTGTCATACATATTTTTGTGATAAAACTTACCGTTTGGCTGAAAATCTCAAAAACCCGTATTTTTTAACTTTGACATAGAATATTTTTTTTAGCACATGTCGGATCGATGGGGACTTTTCACAGTTAATTCATAATGGTGCTCCGAACATTCGTACCAATTTTCAGCTGTATGCGAATTATTGCAGGGTTCATGTCTAATTTGACTGGACTATTTTACTCATTTTGAACAGAAAAAGTAAAAAAGACTTTTTTTGAATTGCGCGTCGTCATTTACTTGAAAAAAGAAGTACTTACTAACATAAAAATATTCATTGGTAGTGGTTCGATATAATGCTTGTTTAGCTACCTACTACCGTATTGAGCTCACAAGTCATAATTTTCAAAGTAAATTGTAAACATGCACCTATGGCGTGTCAGTAAACATTTTTGTTTACAAAATTCTGAATGTTTATCTTGGCTATAAACTGTCATTTTGATCGCATAAAGTTTATGGGTTCCATGATTGTGATAATGCCCATTTTTGCCGCCTGCCGTAAGATAAGTCATGGCCCAGTCGCCAGTCGCCCGGGCGCTCCTTTGTGTGACGAATATAAACACTTATTATAATCAAATATCACGATTTACGTGTTCTGTGACGAAACAAACATGCGCTTTATAAGGTACAGAAAGGCATTTTCTATAGAAAACGGTAAGAAAGCTTTTCTTTTGTAGGTATAATAGTGTAATAGATTAAAACGTGATCTCAATGTCGCTCGGTTGTTTTTCGCACAATACAGTGTTTCGCTCTTAATTAAGGACGTGTTGAAGCTGTGGACGGAACACCAATGAGCCTAATTTTGGGAGATTCACTATCTCTAGAAAAGGTATATTTCTTTTTCTCTTAATGGAAAAAGGTAGATTACTTCAGTCAAATTAAAACGATCTATAGATATAGACTAAGAGCTAGTGAACGCCAGACCTACGTTATTTTATAAAGGCTGAAAGTTTGTCAGCGCATGCTCCCAACATAGCTAAGAACCATGGCCAAACATGAAGTTTGGGTCATGGTGGCTTTGGCAGACAGACGGTACTAAAGGTGTGTAAAATACCAACTTAATTACGTCGAAGTATAAAGGCTGATTTTTTGATATTTCCTTCAAAATGTTATTAGAAATGACATCATTCATTGACAGACACCTACCATGGTGGAAGCCCTTAGCCAGACACCTTAAAGTTCATGAAAATGCAGTCCTACTTACGTCATACTATAAAAGCTGAAATTTGCATAAAATGTTTGAACCATCATTTGATGAAGTTTCTTCATCAGCCAGACACTTCTGATGGTTCCTTGGCCTTGCCAGACAGCTTTTAGGGTGGCTGAAAGTGCGAACGCGAGGCACTATAAATATTGTATTTTGTACTTTTTCTTAAGTTACTCAAGTATTTGAGTCTGTAAATCATCATTTATGTTGATGAGGTAAGTACAACTCCTTAAGGCTTAGGTAGGTAATCCCTAATTTTAAAGTGATTACCTCTGAAAGTTGCCTAGAGTAAAGTTCTTAGCAACATTAGCATTACCTATGTTAATGCTAATGTTGCTAAGAACTTTACTCTAGGCGTTTAGCAACTATTTCGAAGAGAAAAATTTTGGCACCATATTTTCCGTGTATATAAATTCTAGTGAGGATTTGGGGGTCCTAATTCAATATAGAATTGTTATAGAATTATTTGATACTATAAATTTGATTATACTATGCATAGTAATAGATATATCGTGATGGTTTCGCTGGAAGGATACTCTGCAGCACAACCACTTTTAATAACAAAATACGGCGAAACCTGAGACATAGTTTTTTTTTTAAATAGGACTAGAATTTTATAGACATTTCATAGATTTATTTTAGAAACTTACACTAGTTAAATCAAAAGTAGTTCCGCCGGGGAGCATGACGTGAATTATCCTACAACTTCTAAGCGTTAAGGAGTTGTACCTCCATCAACATGGGATGACGACTAGCTGATGCAAACACCCAAATAACTTTAGAAACTACACTTTTATATACTGGTTAAAGAATTGTCCTCCAACTCTTAAGCCTTAAGGAGTTGTACTTACCTTCCATCACCAGCTCATCAACATGAGATGATGATTTATAGACTCAAAATACTTGAGTAACTTAAGAAAAAGTACAAAAAACAATATTTATAGTGCCTCGCGTTCGCACTTTCAGCCACCCTAAAAGCTGTCTGGCAAGGCGAAGGAACCATCAGAAGTGTCTGGCTGATGAGGAAACTTCATCAAATGATAGTTCAAATATTTTATGTAAATATCAGCTTTTATAGTATGACGTAAGTAGGACTACATTTTCATGAACTTTAAGGTGTCTGGCTAAGGGCTGCCACCATGGTAGGTGTCTGTCAATGAATGACGTCATTTCTAATAACATTTTGAAGGAAATATCAAAAAATCAGCCTTTATACTTTGACGTAATTAAGTTGGTATTTTACACACCTTTAGTACCGTCTGTCTGCCAAAGCCACCATTACCCAAACTTCATGTTTGGCCATGGTTCTTAGCTATGTTGGGAGCATGCGCTGACCAACTTTCAGCCTTTATAAAATAACGTAGGTCTGGCGTTCACTAGCTCTTAGTCTAATAGATCTTTTAATGAAGAATTTTCGTCTAACCCAGCATTTTAAATCTAACAAGTCCGAACCTGAACCCATTTTAATTATGCATTCAAAATTAGTGGCTTTGTCCAATCTAAATTCTTAATTGGAAAAATAGACGGATTGAGTTTTATTGGAAAGATATTAAACAATCCTGATGCTGGATTAAATGAGTAAAGAAAGATCTTTAATTTGTATCGGATTTGAAGATGATCCTTCGTCTTGGCTTACAAGATGTCGTCTGCTTTAATCCTGTAATGAAACACCTGCATAGTTTGTTAGAGAACTTAAGTTTTTAATTATATTAGTTGCATCTCAGGTATGCAGGTTCAACTCGAAACGAAAATTCTCTAGAAAACAAGATAATATTAAAGTGAATTCCGTGTTGGAACCAAAGTCACACAATGAACTCGTGCTGACGTAGACTGCCGTACATAAAATATTTAATTTCAACTATTACTCCGGGAAAACGGAAGGATTTTGCAGCAGTCTAAACTTCTTACTTTATGAATGCGGAAACAAATGCTGACAGAAAATTATATTATACTGTCTAAATGAAAATGAAAATGAAAATGAAAATGATATTTATTTAGTCCAAAAATATTACAGTACATGATCTGGTTACTGTTACATTCAGAATAAAAACGGATTACAATTTATATTTATACAGTAAGTACTAAACTAACAGCATCACTGGACTCCACACTAGGATTCCCTGTGTCGTGGAGACCAGTCTTCCCATTGAAATTTCGAGCCAAGTTGCGTTTGTATGTATTTTAAAATTTTTTAACTAATTTGAAAAAAAAACAAAAAAAAAAAATCGAACTGCCTAAGGCAGGAATTGAACCTGAATATTTATAATTATTTATAATTTTCAAATAAGTTTGAGATGCGACTCTTATCGTTAGAAATTAAATAACTTTGTATGTGTGATGTGTGTGTGTGTGTGTGTGTGTGTGTGTGTGTGAGTGAGTGAGAGAGTGAGTGAGTGAGTGAGTGTGTGTGTGTGTGTGTGTGTGTGTGTGTGCGTGTGTGTGAGCGCTAGTGGCAGGATATATACATAATATATTACCGCATTCAGATGAGAGTTTGGAGTAAAGTTTCCGTTTCATTATAACTTTGGCATTGTAGCCATTTAAATACCATCGTTTTGCAACCTGTTCTGGTTATATTTATAATACTTTTATTTATCTTGTATACCTGAGTGTAAAGATATGGACCCATAAAGCTAAAAGATCTGCGAGCAAAAGCAGTTTTTATACTGGGTAGTTCCCACTTAAGTGATCTGTACGAGGTGCGTGCCACATTGTCAGCTTTCCTGTGAAAGAACACAACCGTAGCAGATAATGTACAGTTGACGAACGCTGAGAAGCTGGCATTCAGCATAGAGATTAATTGTTGAGTAGCGCCTAGGTCGACGGTAGGCTATTTTCAAGATTGACCGTTGAATGCGTTCGAGTTTGAGTAAATGTGTTTTACAGGCTACGCCCCATACTATTATACAGTAGTTTATCGTCGACTGGCACAAACTGAGATATAGTCCAGTCATTTAAGCTTAAATTAGGTAAGAATCTCGGAATTCGAGATACCCAGCTGTAAGTCTGTAAATACGTGTATATTGACACCCTAAAAGTTGTCTCAAAACCTACATATGGTAGGGTGTAAGCAACTATTAAAATTCAAGGTCAACGGTCACAAAAATCGGTTTTTTGCGCTTTTTTTAGAAATATCTCATTTCCTATGGGTTTTTTGCTATTTGAATTAATATCAATATTGTAGAATACTAAATTCTCTACAAATTTTGTTTAAAAACTTTTTTTATACGGTGAACCGTTTTCGAGATAGAGGGCGGAGAGCGCGCGGTCACTGCATCACTTCAGGTCTACTTAAGCGGTTTAGATTTTTCATACAAAAGGATTTTCCCGCTAATTCCTGTGGGAATTTCGGGAATTCCTTGTTGTAACTAAGCTTTGAGTTTACTAAGGTACCTACATGCCAAATTTCAAGCGTCTAACTTCCGTTAAGCGTTTAGATTTTTCATACAAAAGGATTTTCCCGCTAATTCCTGTTCCCGTGGGAATTCCTAAGTATACTATAACCTGCCCAGGTGTATGAAGAATAATTGTACCAAGTTTCGTTAAAATCCGTCGAGTAGTTTTTGTTTCTATAAGGAACATTTTTTTTTTCTTCAATAGACAAGTTTTTGAAATTAGTAGTAGTTAGACATACAAATTGAAAAATTACTTTATGTAGTTGTTCCCAGTTTAGTTAGCTGATTATCTGAAGTTTTGAACCGGATTATCTGAAAAGAAAAATAATAAAGTGATTTTAAAAATGTTGCTTACCAAGTTTAGGTTCGTGATTTGGGAAACTATAAGGTTTGACGATTGATGTTCCTATTATATCCCACTATTGTATTCAAATTATTGAAACATTTCGCCGTGTTCATGTTGAATAGATTTATTGAAAAGGCATACGTATGAAATAACAACTCTCTATTCACACTGTTTTTATTAGGCATATTCATGGAATACCACAAACGTTATTCGACGTTTAAAGCCTATAAGCCGTAATAGCATAGCGACGGAATATTTCAATGGTTTGAAATATTTATCTGTCCAAAGAATTTATTTGCTGTTTTTAGATGTATATTTCATCTACCGATCGCCATTAAAAACATGATAGCTTAACTTTTATTGAACGTCATTTATTGGCGAAGAATTAGAAATGTATGTCTAACTGCGATTTAGCTCCAGCTTAAGGCCAAAGCTACCATTATACAGCAATTACAAGTTCTGTTCGGCGGAGATCTGCAACTTGGTCGTTGTAACAACCACGCCAGAAAGTTGGATGTAGCACGGGGAAATTAAACCCACTTAGACACCCCGCAGAATACAGAATTATGGTCGGCCGATATTTTGGTCGGGCTGTTAATTGTATGAACGAACATGTCTAGAAGTGTTATGTGCGTAACTGCGTACATTATGCCGATTTGGTATCGGCCGGTTCCTCTAAGCCTAGGCGCAGACCACCAACTTTTAGTTGGCCGATAGTTGGGTCGGGCTGTTAATGGCGCACATTACACCTATTTGGTATCGGCCGATTCTTCATACAAATAAAAATCGGGCCAAACTCGATCGGCGAACTAAAAGTCGGTGGTCTGCGCCCTGGCTGTAAAAGCCTGTCTAAATTGGAAGCCGACCAAACAATCGGCCGACTAAAAGTTTTTAGTCTGCGGGGAGTCTTAGTGGAACCTTAATATAACCTGAAGTAGTTATGAGGGTGTGCCTGTCGGTTACACTCGCTCGTTATCCTGGTTTGAATCTTGGGTGTTGCTCTGTGTTATATGCATCTTGAAGTTTGACAGAAGTTAGGTTTGGTTGGAGCATATTTTATGGTCATGTATATTATCAGATACGTTTAGAGTTTTATTGAAGTTCCTTGACTAGTTATCTTGACTAAAAATCTAAAGCTAACAAGTGCTTCAGAGATATTCTGCGATTTTAGAGAAGAAAACAGCGAAAAATGACTCCTGCATTTTGACGGTATGCCATTAAAACTAACCGTCGTACTTAGGATTGTAGAAATAGTATTATGTAGACGATTTCTGAAACAGTGTTTATATAGAATTTAAACGAACGTTTTTTTTAAATCAGTTTAATAGGATTTTGACGTAGGTACGTTGCAAAGTTTTGATACGATTAACTGATTGAGTATGACCTACATGTTGTCACGGTAATACTATCATACAGTATTGTAACTTCATATAAACGGACGAAACGCGAGCTTTCCTTCGAAATTCAAATCTCGGTATGCGCTCGACATGCAAAAGTCGGGGGTGTCGCGAATGTGCCACAGTAATAAACGGACGATGTATTCTTTTTTAAACAGTAAGCGCTCTTTTTTTATAAAAATAATTACAAGTACCTTTATACAGGGTGTTAGGTAAATGGGTTTATAAGCCGACACTAGCCCATGTTACCTAATGCATATAAATGGTATGGGGAAGTCAGTGATATCATCTTTTTTTTTAACGTTCATACAAAATAAACTTTATAAAATCAGATTTGTATGAAAATTATTAAAATGATGATATCAATTTTCTGACTTCACCATACCATTTATATGCACATGTTAACATGGGCTAGTGTCGGCTTATAAACCCATTCACCTAACACCCCGTATAATAATCGAGCATTATGTACGCCTCAGTCGAGGCGCATACATTTAGGTACGGTCGTTTTATAAGATTTGTTACTAAATCTTAACACAAATATATTTTTTAATTAAATCTACTAATCACAAAACAACATGCATTTTTATCCTATTTCATTCACAAAGCATTTTGTTTGTCAAAATAAAATAAAAATTACAATCACAAAATACATTCACAAAACTAGATAGAAATTCTAAGTAGGCAGATGTAATGGAAATAGGGTCTGCAGATGGGCAGCCCTATCGCATGTTGTCATACCGTGACGTACCGCGGGACTGTTGACATTTATTTCAAAAATATGGCTGAGTTGGAATACTGTATAGATAGTATTACCGTGATGTTGTCTTAGTGTAGTAATAGTTACTAAAATTTAAAGTTGCTACTTAAACCACAGAATAATAATAAGTACTACGTACAGAAGTTTCACTTCGCGAAGGTATTAAAAAAATGTATGCTCAATGTCATTAACAATATGGTGTAATTTAGCCTGTCTCAAGAGTCAAGCACCATTTTGTTGACAAACGTCAGTGATCGGCACTGCGCCGAAGCTATAGGGCTGACTTCGGTAAAATGATGTGACGTGAGGTGCCAAACTGCGGAAAATGGCGGAGGAAATACATGATTTAGCATGAATTATCATGAATAATATTAACTACTTATTTACCTCTCAGTGTCTTGAGGCAACTTAAAAAAGTACATTCTGTGTTTTTATTATTATTAAGGCAGTTAAATACTGCACAGTATTTAGTACACCATTTTATTTATTTTCTTCTATCATACACAAGAATACGCGTGCGTGAGTCAATGTTCGCTCGTATGTGAGGCCTTGTCGAATAGTATCCTGTAGGTGGGCCATCGTGCGTGTTTTGTTTTCGATGTAAACTCGCGGAGATGAACAGGCCTGCTTAAACTAAATCATAAATAACTTGAAAAAAATCTTTGAACAAACGTTTGTGTATCAATATCGAACATCTCTGAGAGAGCAGTCGTACGTGCAAGCCAGTGCATCGCACACACAGCACTCATTTTCTTATTGAACTAATTTGTCGAACCCGAGGAACCTTTGTGCGGTTTATTAGAACACAATCACAGGACATTGCATTATACCTACTCGTACCAAAGCGGTGCAGCGAGTAGTGATGCAAGGTGATTTCAATGTCGATTTATCGACATTACAGTCATAGTACCGTAAAACGATTATGATAAATATAAGACTTTCTTTTTAATAAATTTTTATTGTACCTACTTCTAGTAATGATATTATGTATTTTATTTAGTTAATAATGGCAATTTCGGAGTTAAAATGTATTTTGGCATTTCACTGATTTGAAACCAACAATGTCAATATAGCATTTGCAGTCGTTTGACTATATTCATGACTAATATTTGTTTAATCTTGCTATCAGGTACACTTTTCCTTATTGGATAAAGCAGTAGATTAAAATTAAACTGCACGTATTAATTTATGGTCGTGTTATGTGTAAGCCGGTGCATCGGATATTCCACTCATATAATTTTCTCATTGAATATATTGGTAGGTATAGCGAGTACAAGGAAACTGTGCTTTATTAGATCACAATAACTCAATTTATTCAACCTGAGTGTAGGGACAGAAGGTGATTTTAATGTCGATAAAAATATTGACACATAAGGGAGAGTCCGGTAATGAGGATCAGTACTGTTGTAGAAAATTCAATAAAACTAGTATCTACGTTAATCTTTAAGACATAAGAAAGATATATCTTTTTGAATTATCCAAATCGGACCATTACTTACGAAGATATTAAGTAATAAACATAGGCCGTTTTTGCCGCTAAAAGTCAACGTACGCAGGTCCGCGTGACGTCACTATATCCGAATCGAGCGCAGCCGGCGTACTATTGGGATGGAAAATATTTTTTTCCAGCTAAACTATCAGTTTTAGAAAAAAACTTTTAATAACATTTATTCATCAAAATAAAGTAACCTATCGACCTGTAATTTTTAAAAATAAAAATTGTGAAAAATACGTATCGCTATGTCCTAAAACCACATTTTCATAGGATTCGATGCAATGCGGAGACGCGGTTGGGGTGAGTGTAACTTAATGATTGTTTGTATTGAACATAATAATACATAATATGATGCTAATAATACCCAGTTTCTGGCCTGGGTAGGGGGGGGGATAAGTCATACCCAGCTTATAGCCTGGGGGGAGGGGCAAGCCTTACCCAGCTTCTGGCCTTGGTGGGAGGGTGGCAGAGGCAAGTCATACCCAGTTTCTGGCCTGGGGGGGGGGGCGGGGGGTAAGTCATACACAGCTTCTGGCCGAGGGGGAGTCATACCTAGCTTATGGACTGGGGGAAGGGGCTAGCCTTACTCAGCTTCTGGCCTGGGGGAGGGGGGGGGTCAAGTCATAACCAGTTTCTATGGGCTGGGGGGAGGGGCTAGCCTTACCCAGCTTCTGGCCTGGGGGGAGGGGGGGGGGTCAAGTCATACCCAGTTTCTGGCCGAGGGGGAGTCATACCCAACTTATGCTTATGGGCTGGGGGGAGGGGCTAGCCTTACCCAGCTTCTGGCCTGGGGGGGAGGGGGGGGGGGTCAAGTCATACCCAGTTTCTGGCATTTCTGGCATGGGGGGGGTGTCATACCCAGCTTCTGGCCGAAGGGGAGTCATATCCAGCTTATGCTTATGGCCTGAGGGAGGGGCAAGCCTTACCCAGCTTCTGGCCTGAGGGGAGGGGGAGGTAGAGATTGCAAATATTCGATAGTTTTCTATTTCGAATATTCGAATATTTTTTCAGTGATATTCGAATATTATTCGAATATTCGAATACTTTCAAAAAAAATAAAAAGTACTTAAATTATCAATGTTTTATTGCTGGTTTTATTGCTTTAGGAACTATGTTTTAACTATTTAACAATATAGTGTTTTTAAAACAGTTATAAAATTCTCATCATCATCATCATTTCCGCCATAGGAAGTCCACTGCTGAACATAGGCCTCTCCCAATGACTTCCATAATGACTGGTTGGCAGCGGCCTGTATCCAGCGCCTTCCCGCTACCTATATGAGGTCTTCGGTCCACCTTTGTGGGTGGATGTCTCACGCTGCGCTTTTTGGTACGTGGCCTCCACTTCAGAACCTTGCTGCCCTATTGGCCATCATTTCAGCGTACTATGTGATCTGCCTATTGCCACTTCAGCTTGCTAATCCGTCGGGCTATGTCAGCGACTTTAGTTCGTTTACGGATCTCCTCATTTCTGATTCAATCTCGTAAAGAAACACTGAGCATAGCCCTCCCCATAGCACGCTGTGCAATTTTGAGCTTTTTTATAAAGCCTATTGTAACACACTGATTGAAGCCATTGTGCTATCACTGGTAACACACTGATTGAAGAATTTCGTCTTTAGGCACTGAGGTATTTGGACGAAAAGATGTTGTATAGTTTCCCGAACGCTGCCCAGCCGAGTTGGATTCGACGATTTACCTTTTTCTCGAAATTTTAATCTACCTAGCCGAATCGTTTGTCAGAGGAAGACATACTTGTCAACACAGCACAACAGTCTCGAGAATCGAGCTCCAACCGAAACATGGACGTTAGACCTAAGCTTCGTTTTGTCCATGTTCATCCGAAGGCCTGCCTGTTGAGAGACTCGATTAAGGTCTTCGAGTATTGTGCCGAGGTCTTCAAGCGATTCTGCCATGACCACAATATCGTCAGCAAACCGAAGCTGAGTGATGTATTCGCTATTGAAAGGTAATTATGCCTAATCCTTTCCATTCAAAGAGCTGGAAAGCGTCTTCCAATGCAGCGGTCAATGGTTTCGGAGATATAACATCTCTCTGCCTCACGCCTCGCTGCAGAGGAATCGCCCTCGTGCTCTGCTCTTGTACTCGGCTCGACATGGTAGCGTTTCTGTACAGGCATTTCAGCATCTCGATATACCGATAGTCAATACGGCACCGCTAAAGAGACTGCAGCACTGCCTAAGTATCGATCGAATCAAAGGCCTTCTCATAGTCTAAGAAAAGCATCACCACACTTCTATCCCATGCCTCTGGCGTTGTTCCTTAGAGTAAGACGGAACGAGTTTCGGTGTTCCACCCGCGTTCAGAAGCTCCCAGGTTATTCCGTCATCACTCGGTGCCTTGCTGTTCTTTAGCTGTTTGAGAGCCTTCCTAATCAATCTCGTATAGGCTGATATACGGGATGTCTTTGGTATAGTGTCGCGTTAACCTAGCTCTTGCATCTGTTGCGGAGTTATTAACAGGTTTGGAGGTATGTAGCTGTCCATAAATCTTTTCGATCTCACCCAGAACCTCGGCTTTTGTTGACGTTACCGTCCGCCGTCTTCAGCATCGTTAGCTGACTGCTCAATAGTTGTCTCTTTCAGGTAATTTGGAACCTTGGTTTCGCAAGACAACTTAGTGTTCACCAATGAAGTCGGAAGCATCAATGACTAGTTCTTTTAGTTGGTGATATGTATTTGATGCCTCCGACCACATTTGCAAACACTAAGTTGTCTTCGTTCTATCTTTTCTGTTTATTTTTTTAATATTCGAATATTCGAATACATGTTAATTTACTATTCGAATATTAAATTTGGAATCTAAATTCGAATATTCGAATATTCGAATATTCGATTGCAACCCCTAGGGGGAGGGGTCAAGTCATACCCAGTTTCGGGCCTGGGGGGGGGGGGGGGGTAAATCATACCCAACTTCTGGCCGAGGGGGAAGTCATGCCCAGCTTATGACCTGGGGAGAGGAGGGGGGCGGGGGAGTCATACCCAGCTTCTAGGCTAAGATTAAATAGATTTTCAGGAGGGAGCAGCTTTCCTTTCCTGCAGCAGCTGGCCCGCCCATGGGAACGGCGAATAGATAGGCAGGTACGTAGGTTTAACTCAGAAAAACTAAATAACAGGTAGGTATTGCGTGTACATCGAAATGATCTTCATAGCAATGTCTTGTAGCCTAGGCAGAGTGTATCTGCCTCAGCTATACCTACCTTATTGTTAGAAGTAAATAAATTAATACTTATACATTTTTATATTTTACTTGGAAGAAGACAACACTTATGAACACTTTATTTGAATAAATCGCCAAATATACCACCGCGGAGACCCCAATCGCGTCTCTGCGTTCCATTGAATCGTATGAGCGTATGGATTTTTTGCGTTATTTTTCACAATTTCTATTTTTAAAAATTACCTATCAATAGCTTACTTTATTCTGATGAATAAATGTCATTACAAGTTTTTCTCTAAAACTGATAGTTTGGCTAGAAAAAAATATTTTCTATCCACGCAGTACGCCAGCAACGTTCAGATCGGATATAGTGACGTCATCGTCCTCGCGCCGGGCGGTCAGTGAACTTTTTTAGTAATTTGGCCATAACTTCGTCAATTTTTGTTGTAGAACAAAAATTTTTGGACTGCGTATTAAGGATTTCTTAGCCCTATAAATCTGCATTCACAGTTAAAAATCGAAATGATCCTCATTTGGACCAGTTTTTTTCAATCCCATTTTACACATAGTTTTCTTTTGTTTTTGCTAATGTTCATGGTATATAATTAAAGAGAAATTATTAAACTTACTATTTCATAGGTATTAATCAACACAATTGTTGTATATTTAGCACAAATCAACAAAATACGAGTTCAGAGCATCTGTCCAATTTAGCCAACCGGTTCGATAATTCGTACCACAGGGTTACTAAATTGGATTTCAATTTTCAAGCCTATAAAAAAACTATGGCAAATTATTATACGATACATTCTTAACAAATTAGGTAACGAAAAGGAACAGTAGTTAGTAACATAGACAATCGATATTGTTTTACACATTATCACGATTTTGAGTAAAAATTTTGTAATTCCAATTATCGTAACGCACACTTGTACCTAATCTACTTTGCCAGTCTTTTGCTTTCATTTATTGTTAGTCAAACATAACTACGCTATTATAACTTCAAAATATGAATTACTAAAAAAAAATCAAAAATCCTTTGGTATTGAACTTTCCATACAACTTGATGTGGTACAATTTAGCCGACTAGGTGATAGTGCTTTTACAAAATCGGTAAAAAATATAGCTTATAAATACCGAAAAATGTTTCAAATAATTGTAATCCACACTAATTTACGCTTCTAAATAATATATTAGAAACACCCTGTGATTAAATTTAACAAAATTACAAACTAAACATGCATTGTCAAAAGTTACTTGAAAACAATGAAAAAATACTTCTCAAAATAAAACACACGTGTTCGTTGTCACGGCAAAAACCACATGGCCGATATTAATTGAATTTAGTTGTGTATCGCTGAGTGTTGCAATTACAGACATTCAATAAATAAATACTTTAGGAAATATGAGGGTGGTACAATTTACCCGGCGGTACAATATACCGAACTCTCCCCTAAGTACTGGATATTATCCAACATTTTCATATAAGAAATACTATATTTTCTAAATCTAATAGACAGTCAGCACAGTTTGCTGTAAAGTATGTTGCTGAGGTAAAACGTACTGAAATATGATTGCTACTACCACCACGTCATAAAAATACATGTTAAATGTTTGAAAATGTTTTCAACTGTTTTGTAGATTTATCGAAATAAGTAGTCTGTTATAGATTGAGCAACAAATGTCCTTGCAGCCCTAACCGACTTTTTATGCCCACATTAGAATTGCAAAGAGTGCTGAAAGAAACGTAAACAAGTTATACCTAAGTACTTTTATAGAATATCCCATTGTATCTTTTAAGCTTATGCTTAACTTAAGTATAAAAAAATGTAGGTTTTTTATAATAAATATTATAAAACCTCTTCAAGGTTTTATCTAACCGTGAGTTAAAAGTTATTCCGTTTACGAATGCATACTAGTAAAATATCTGCGGTTGAGATCTTCGGTAGCGGTTGGTCGTTGGTTTTCGAATGGAGGATTAAATCCCGGGATCCCGGTCGTTTCCAATCCTGAAAACATCCAGATTAAATTTTACGAATTTCTGCATCCATGAAATACGAAAAAAAAAGTATTTTATTGTAACTTTGGAGTGGAATATTCTTCTGACTTTTTACCAGGCTTATAGCAATAGTTACAAAGTATGGCAAATTATGCAGTTATTTAAAATTAAATATATGATATTGACATGGTAACTTTTAGTCCTATAGATTAGATTTTGTTTTGATCCAAATGAGCTAATATTAGATACTTGCTATAACTTCTTGCAGAACTTGTTAGTTTGTGTGATAAAGGACATTGTCAGAAACCGCCTAAAAAACCGCCCAAAAACATTAACCCATCATAATTATTTTCTATTTTTTTTAATACATTAAGCACCCTTTCATTCTAATGGACACTTAAGCATTGAAAAATTAAATAAATAAGTCTTTTAACGTTTATTCTATAATACTATTACAACTTCCGGACGTTTTGGTGCGTGGCATGGTCTAAAACCTATCAAGTTCCATAATTTTTGCCGATAAAATCTATACGAGGCATTACCGTACTTTATTGCTGGGAGTCCATGTATAGTGATGTTCCTGCGGCCATCATAGACAATAAAATATCGATTTTGAAAATAAAATAAATCGATTAAACTGCTTTGAAGACTAGATTTGCGTTAAAAGCTAAAAAGATATTGACACTATTACAAGAAGCTATCTAAAGTGTCCAACTGGTCGAAGGTCGTAAATAAAATAAAAATAATTAGGACCATAAACTGATATTCATGGTATCATAACTGTAAAAGTGTCAGAATCCGATGTTGAATCCAATGCCAGTTGAAGTGTGAGAAACATATATCAACCTAGTATAGTTGCCAGTCTCTCATAATCTATGCCAATGAGGGTTTTCGCGATTGAAAAATCCGCCAGATGGCAATACGTAGACGTGAGGTCCAAATGCTGCATGATTGGTTATTTTTGACATGACATTGACAGATATCCACCAATCATGCAGCATTTGGACCTCGCGTCTACGTATTGCCATCTCGCGGATTTTTCAATCGCGAAAACCCTCATTCATAGCACATGTATAATAATAGACCAAATGAACTTTTATAGATTGTGAAAGAGAAGATAAAGATTTTATTATTTTATCAAAATCTTGCCACGAGGTAGTTTTTCAGTAGAAACCAGGATTGGATAATCGCTACAGGCAAGTATCAGAACATTTTATAAATATTTTTAATCGATTATATCCTTGTGAATCGTTTTAATAAATTGTCATTTTACTTTTTCAATTAAAACTTTTTCAATCCCTAGTCTTGTCAAACTGTCATAATGTCAACAAATTATAAATGTCACGTCAGTTGACTCAATTTCAGTCTTCTGTGCGTTTATTGTATTTTTATTTCAATGAAATAGTGCTAAAGGGTTAGTACTAAAAGTGAAAGCCTTTTTTCAGAAAGAAAACCATGTGGTGCCCTTATTATTCATACTGTTTGAAAGTTACAAGTCAGTGATACAGAGTTGCCGACATTATAACTCCGTAGTGATACCATACCAAAGAAGAAGTTTTCCTAAACACTTGTGTTATTTTTATATGTGATCAAATAAAAAGGATTAATTCTACTGCTCAAATGGAATAACTTATCCCAAGAGACCGAATATAAAAAAAAACCTCTCCATAGAAATTATCACCATCACGAGGATGTGAATTTTTTTGAGAATTTGATATTGGTCCTGTAAGAAAAGTAGTTGTATTTCAGTAGTAGAATCAACCCTTCTTGTTTCATCAGCAAGAGTAACTATAAAAACGCCCTGTAGGTAGGTATTATTAAGCTGAAGAGTTTGTTTAGTGTCAAAGACTGTCACACAGTGTAACATAAATTGGCATATTATGATAATGAACATAAAAACTTAAATAAATATTTATATTAATATTTTTTCTATTTATTTATTTTCCCAAAGCTTCACAGTGACAGCTGAAACAGCAATACTGTTGTAAAACTAAACTTGGAACAAACTGTTACAAATATTTTACAAATTAAAATAAAACCGCATGTTGCTTTACTTTCTCGTATAGGTAGGTAATAAATGTAATTAATGGCTAGATTATTAATGTTACTTTGTTACCCTCAATAGTGAGGAGATCTTATAAAATGGTAACCCTGATTTTCATTGTCATTCAAGTGCTCTTTCTTCGCATAGGCTTCTGTGATTTGGCCAAGGGCCACACACATTGCGATAACATTATGCGACATTGATTTGACAGCAGCGGAGTGAAGTCTTGCGACTATGCAAAATGATACCCTGTAATCGTAGCGCATATAGACATAGACGGGGCGGGGCACATAGCTCGTAGAGCTGATGGCCGCTGGGGCAGGAAAGTTCTTGAGTGGCGACCACGAGCCGAAAGACGTAGCGTGGGCAGGCCTCCCACTAGGTGGACCGACGATCTGGTGAAGGTCGCGCGAGGTGCCTGTATGCGAGCGGTGCAGGATCGGTCTTCGTGGAAATTCTTGGGGGAGGCCTTTATCCAGCAGTGGACGTCTTTTCGGCTGAAACGAACGAACGAACGATACGTATTACCACTATTTACCAGACATTACTATTTATTGCATACTCGCCGGATTACACGTAGGAGCACGCGCGTTACAGCTTCGGCCTTGCATTATTATAAGATCTTGTTACGCCCTTTTACGAACTTCCTCCGTGAGGAGCCCCCGCCGAATTCTATGATGAACCTATCAAAAGTCATATTCTGCAATGTCAACCCACCACAAGGTGGACCGACGACCTGATAAAGGTAGCGGGAAGGCGCTGGATGCAGGCCGCTACCAACCGTGCGATGTGGAAGTCATTGGGGGAGGCCTATGTTCAGTAGTGGACGTCCTGTGGCTGAAATGATGATGATGATGATGAAATGAATGAAAATGACAAATCTTCGAACGTGTATAATACCGTGCCAAAGTAATCATTTATAATTTTGGCACCTTAATAACTATTGCCGTTTTTGTTGTAAAGATCATGCAGCGCTACTTGCGGATATTATTGGAAAGAAAACTATGTGGGCTCTAGATCTGAAGCCGCTTTAACGAACACGAAGTGCTCATACAATGCGGCGTATTTTCTTCCAGTCTTTAGTCAGGACTTTAGTCGAATTAAAACCCCGGTTGAACGTGATATAGCCGCACTAGAATACGATGCTTTTTTGCGTAATCGCAAGACTTCGTTCCAGTGTCGACCGAATGTTATCACGATGTATGTGGCCCAGGGGTTACCGTAGCCGCTAAGGTTTGAAACTTCTTGCTTAAAATATTGTAGTCTTTGGCATAGACTACGACGGTAGTCATGGAGATAGGAGTTTGTTATCTCGTGTCAGATGTAAATGGTGAAAAGAAAACTCATGATTCGTGTTATTTTTATGCAATATGTAGGTATTTTATAAAAGTGGAACCCCGAGTGATCTCCAAAACCCATTCTATTATTATATACGATTCGGCTTCGATATCTATAATACAATAGGAGTTTATTTCATGTGTCAGATGACAAGGGTGGAAACAACCTACGATTCAAGTTGTTTATTTACGTGCAATATGTGGGCATATTATAAAAGTGGAATGCCGAGTTGTATTTCTAAAACTTGTTCTATTATTTTATACTATTTGGCTGCGACTCGGCGTGACGACAATACAAAACATTTTTCGCGAATCGGTGTTCATACATTCACACAATACATTAGACGCCATGTTGTCATAAACGACATATTATAAAATCGGTGTGATTTAATATTCTTAATCATTAATTTTATGGCAAGTGTCCATCAGGAATCATTGTTCTTACACACAGAATCGTATTATTTCGCTTTCGGGTAGTAATATGTCAAAATTGTTGGTTCTTAGGCGAACAATGTATGGAGAACGAACATTGTCCTTTACGAGTTAAGGCTTGGTATTTCTGCTAAAGTAGGTATGCATATTTGTTTGTATTGGTCTGGGTGTTTTCTTTCCATAATTTATGTATAACGTATGTACGGGGCTCTGTATCGAAAATCACTATGAGCAATGAGCATCACACACGGTTACCTGGAGTGCATTACCGCAGCAAAATTTTTATAAATGTTGTGCTTTAGAGAGTCGAGAGTATAGCAGATAATTAGTCCATCGTGAGCAGAAATTTGTCCACTAATAGCAAAATTCGTTCAAATTATAGTTTTGAAGTTATTGGCTAGAAGATTCTTCTATCTTGCAGCTTAGACCTTTAGCTACAGACCTTAGACAGTATTTTTGTGAAAATTCTTACGCATGGTGGAGGACGGGACGCTCTAGACACTCAAGTCTACAAGGAGTCACATCAACTCCAGTTTTAAATCCGTTGACATCTGCTGCATCTGCCATCTTTTTGGGTAGAAGATTCTTCCATCTTGCAGCGTAGACCTTTAGCTACAGACCTTAGACAGTTTTTTTTTTTAAATTCTTACGCATGGTGGAGGAAGGGACGCTCTAGACACTCAAGTCTACAAGGAGTCACATGAACTCCAGTTTTAAATCCGTTGACATCTGCTGCATCTGCCATCTTTTTGGCTAGAAGATTCTTCTATCTTGCAGCTTAGACCTTTAGCTACAGACCTTAGACAGTATTTTTTATTATTTATTTGTGTCAGTGTGCTCTTCTAAAGAGTGTAAGACGATTGTATGTAGGTACTATTAAAATGTAATTTTAACTCATTGGTTTTGTCTCATATTTGAGGAATGTACTATGTATCATGAGTAGAGTCTTCGTTTAAAAGGATGCGAACGATTTAAATTTCAATAGGTAGACAAAATTGATAATTCTTAATTATCAAAAATTTAAGCTTTCTCCAGTAACACTGATATTATTATACTGTGACTCATCGAAGTCATCATTGTCAAAAATATTGACAAATCGCGAACTGTCACGGCCAAAAAACTGACACGCGTCCGTCCTCCGTAAGCGCCACCGCGCGACTGATTGAGATTGTCCAAGCCGTCATGGACGATTTTTTCCACATTTTTTAACATAGTAACTAAATAAGACGCAATATAAAAATTTCATCCGTTAAAAGCCCTCAAGTTATTTCTGAACTTTAGTTTAGTAAAAGATTTAGAATCTCAAATCGCTTATTTTAACCCTCAGTTTGCATGGTGACTAAAACTTACGTTAAGTGTAAGGTGGAGACCCTGGGACTCCATATTTCAAATGAAGAAAAAATAGACTCACACTTATAAAAGTAATATATTTTTTATTTGGTAACATAATATGGTTAATGTACTATTAATTAGAAACAACAGAAATGAAAATATTAATTAACATTAATTAGAAAATTATTTTTTTCATTTAGTCGTAAAAATCACATAAAAATCGACATAGCCATTTTGTACCTCATATACTTAGAAAAAAAAATTAACCATAAAAATTTATTTCTCTAAATTATGTGGACATAACAGTCTTCTTCACAAATAATATGTAAATTGTTAGAAAAAAATTAACACGAAAAAACGTGCAATGGCTTAGTAACTAGTACGAGCAGCACATTGACTGCAAAACTTTTTCGAATAATACAAACATTTTTTTTGTCAGATTAATTTCAAAATAAGCAGTCTTCCTTTTAATTCATCAAAACACATCATCAAAATACAATATTATCAAAACAAATATTTCGGGACATAAGATGTAAAGTCCTCTTCTTTTCCTTCATCGTCTGCATTTTTTTCTAGATTTCCTTATATGAGGCGTCTAGTTTCAAATCCCGCTTAAAAGGATTTTGATAAGATTTCGAGAAATTGAAAAAAACCGCTTATCCATATAGCTTTGGCCTTAGGCAAAAAAAATATGATAAAAATTATTATTGTCATCTGGCAATACTAACAGTAATTGCTATTTATCTTTAAATTGAATACAATTTGAATTATAATGAAAACTATTTTCATTTTGGCGTATTTTGTTACGAACATTCGGTTTTAATGGGATTTGAAACGGACATGTTGTATTTTAGCGGAATTTGATAAGAGCAAATTATGAAGCAAGCACGTTATGAAAAAATCTCCATACTGATTTCGCAGTCACGTGACCAAAATACCGTGCTACCATTGGTCAATCAACTTTTAGAGGGTTTTGAAAGAAACGGACGGCGTTTTAGCGGAGTTTGTAACACAAACCGAATTTTAAGTGCTAGTTTAGTAGTCTTTTAGTGTATTTTGATCGAAAATAATTGAAAAGTATGATGAGAAAATTGCAGTAGCATCATTTAGAGATATAAACAGAAATTAGTTGCAGGAGCGTTTTAGCGGGTTTTGAAACTAGACGACTCATATCTGAAGCCTCATTTTCATCTAACGTATTGATAAATTATGTATTGTGACTGTTAAATGCTTTTTGATCCACTTAAACCGTAAATATAACCGTAGGATAAAAAAACATAATTTTATAATATAATTTTTTGCTACACAAAGTGTATGGTGGAGTCCACGGGACTCCGCAAGTGTCAATTACTTACGTTTCTGTGATACGCACGCACACGACCTCTCGCCCCCGAGTTGGCCAAGACACCAAAGGAAGCTACTCAAGCAAACAGCACTGTATTCACGTATTAAAAAAATGTATGGACCAAAACAGTTTCACATGGAGTCCCTGGGACCTACCATGCAAATTGAGGGTTAAAAATAAAACCATAAATAGAAAACGAATAGAGGTAACTTTGGGAATATATTCTATCGAGTCAACTTCATCAAATCGTGTTTCCATCCGTTAATAGCCCTAGAAAATATCCTCAAGTATGCCCAAAAAAAATCTTAGCCTTTAATTTTACTGTTTAGTACCTCAAAAATGAAAAATGAAAACCTCATTTTCGCCATTTTCTCTGCTACCCGGCCTTAATTGGATTTGTAAATCGCGTGTGCAGGTAAATAAACAAGTAAATGGTTCGTTTGATATTTAATATGGTTTGTTCATATTAAGTATACATACAGGATGTGCAATAAAACGATATAGTCCTTCGAAATATGTATGCAGTGAAGATTTAACTTTAACGCGGAATTTAATAAAGTAAAAAAGCAGACAAGCTGATTCGTATGTGAAGCTGGAATATAGGTACCTATGTATTCATGCGACTACGCCGCTCCCATATTAAACGTGCCGTATACCAGGAGACGCATTTGAAGCATTTGAATTCCAAATCTGGTACGAAATCGCACAATTCAAATTAGAATACTTGAAACGCAATATTTGCTATTTTGCCACGGCAATTTCCTTACTTTAACCGTAAATATCATTCTCCGGCGTATTTTGTATGGAGTTTGACAGACTTTTGACGTTTGATATAGTTTCAGTATTATGGTGCATCCCAGCCTTAATGTTGGTGATTTTAGAATCCATACTCACCATTGACGATGTCTGAAGGTCTGCTTTTATAAAGAGTTTAATACAAATGTTAATTTATCTTAGCGTGGATAACGAATTAAACGTTTTAAGAAAGCTTAAAGGCTTTTAAGCCGCTTTCAAACGCATAATCTACAAAATCGAGCAATTCTATTTGCCGATGATAAATGTAGTAACTTGACTATCGCGTTCGCAATATTTAATCGTATTGTGCAATCATTAAATTACTAGGTATTACTCGGACTCTTTAAAAGAGGTGACTAAGAGAGTAATATGCATACATCAAGCCTCTCCCTAACCCGTATGGCTAGCGAGGGGAGTTTAGGTCAAATCCTCTAAGTATTATATTTGTCTCTAGTAAATTGGAAAGGGGTGCTTTCATGCAGGGGAGATTAAATGACGATGATGATAAATCATTTATTTGACATTGAAAAAGTGTTTCCTGAAAGTGTATCTAAGTTTAGAAAGGTAAGAATACTAAATAAATGATGTTTTTGTCTTTAATTTCCATAATTAAACATATGTACTCCATATTATTATGGAGGATCTTTTGACAATTCACTCTGAAAAAAAAACTCGTATGCGACGAATGCGAATCCTTTTAGGTTTCACACACATCAATCAAGTTGTCCGTCTTCGCTGAACCTAAAATCCAGACTAGGATTCTGTGACGTGATGATGAATTGATGAAGTTATCCGTTCCCATCGGAAAACATTTATTTTTAGCGAACAAATGGCTACTTTCAAATGATTTGTGCGAAGGACTTTAGTCTGCGTTTATATCTGTAATCTATAGATAGATGATATATTAAATTGCGTATCTAAAGTTTCTGAACTCTAAAACACGTATTAGAGAACGACCTTCATTGTTCAAACCTCGATTAAATCTCAATCATTTAATTTTAATGCTACTTTTACTGGGTAATTATGAATCTTTTGTTTTTCGTTTTGTGCGGAGCTAAAATTTATGGTACCTACTACGTCAACTATTGCATTAACGGATAATATTTTTTTACAGGTAAAACCAAGTAGGTACTTACACTTTAACAATTCTTGCATTCGTTAGTAAACTTTGGTTATATTTTTCCGATCATCTTGTATCGTTTGACATTGCTGTTTCCGTGTGACATTCCTGCGCCCTAGTCGACAAATTAACATTCGACGATTCAATTCCGCGATCGCTTCACGGTTCGAAATAGCTACGTACTAGTAGCGAAACGATTTCGGAATTTGGTCTAAAGGGGTTGGACAGACATTTTGCGCCGCATATAGGTGTCGGATATTCTCAACGGGACCGACGATTAGGTAGGTACGTGCCAGAGAACGAAATCACCTTATTAATAACAATAGGTGATTCAAGCCCGCATTGTCGTTACCAAACTGGAAACTACACACATTTATTATTGTACTAAGCGGTCTTACTGATAGTCAGTTGTCATAGGTCAATTTATAAATAATAATTTTAATTAATTAAGTTTTTCCCACAGTTTTGGCTGCGTAAGTCTTTGATCTGTCATAACATGGGTGTATTGCGTGATGGTGATTAAAATAAAGCTAAAATAGTTTTATGTGTGGCCTGATAACCTAGTACAGGGGAGACCGAGGATAGTTGTAACAGAGGAGAGTTGAGGCATGGACGATTTTTTGGAACTTATTAACTACTAGCGAGCCCGTAACAGTGTGCGCTCGAGCTAACAAATACGTGCTGTTGCGAGCTCGCTGATAGTTAATAAGTTCAAAAAAATCGTCAATGTCTCAACTCTCCTCTGTTACAACTCTCCTCGGTCTCCCTACGAGTAATTTATTAAATTAAAATGACCACATAAAAATTATGGACCAAGAATAGTTCAGGTGCTGTTAAAAACAGATGTTTTTTCATTCATGCTTTTCATCATAAAAAAGTGAAATAACCTAAAAATAGTATGATTTATTCCAATACTTCTATATCATAATACTGAATGAGATCCTATTGAAAAACGATGCGTAAGGTAGAGAACCCTCACAGTATTACGACAATACAGTTAGAATTTTGATCAGCCCAGAAACTCGGACAACAAGTATATCGATAACGTTCATTTGTTAGGTATTGAAAGGTAACAGGTAAAAAGTACAGAAAATTGTGTTATAAAAGAATTCTAAAGGAAATCTTCGATCCAGCTTAGTTTCTGTCTGATAAGCATATTATTTGGATTTATAGAATACGACTAGTTGGAGAAGTAGTCTCAAACGAAAAGGTACCAATGGTCAATCTATTGAATAATAAAAGGAAAATGATTCCTCAGCATAATATGGGCTATTTAATTAAATATAAACCGTATATACTGCTTATTGTGCACATAATCAAGTGATATCATCAGCATGGAACACTGCACGTGTGTGTAAAATTTGTTACTTCTGAAATTGGCTTTGATGGTGTAGGCGGAATTCCGCTTTTTCAACTATTTCTTGTCGACAAACTTAGAAACTGGAGTTAGATAATTTTTAAAAATAACATGTGACGTTTACAATTTATAAACGGTTTCTGGTCAGATTTAAATATTAATACACTTTAAAATAAAGATCAACGTTCTGACGATGCCCGCACACTGACTGGCAAGCACGCTTTTAGTTTTCTAAACATAGATACTTGGGGAGAATTGGGAGATTTTGGCAAGAGAGTGTAACACGGTTCTTTATTCAATTAAAGCTTATTTCGTTTAAAACAATATTCCTACAAAACTATGGAATTATGGTTAAATAGCTAAAGACAAATATCTGTAATTCTCACCAAAAGATTTTGTTTGGCAAAGGGCGCTACCCACTTTCTTTGCACTTTTTACAGCAGGTTACAATCTCGAAAGTGACTATGCACCGTGGTTGTGGCACTATCCATGGTAAACAGAGAAAATACTTATTTATTCATGCAAGAAAATGTGGCACAAGTAGGTAGCATCTTGGATAAAAAAGAAAGTGCGAAATAAACGAGAGCATTTGGTCCATTTCGGACTTGACTCCCCATCAGCGTCGAGCGTGGGCCGGCTCGGGGCCGGCGGCGCAACGTCAGCGCTGGCGCGGCCCAAGCGAGCGGTGTCAAGTTCGACGCGCGTCGCCGCGGACTGCGCCGGCGCGGGCGGCGGCCACTGCGCCGCGTATTATTAGCAGTGAGCCGTGGGAGGCGCGGCGGGCCGCACCGAGTGCCACGGGGCCATGCGCCGCCCAGGGCCCGTGCATGCTGCGCCTACACTACTACTCCGACAACCCAGCGCTGGCCGCACCCGACGACGAGGAATCCGTCTACTCCATCGATCTCATCAAGGAGTTCGAAGCCGTGGGCCGAGCCTGGAAGGCCTTCCTGGACGACTGGCTCCATCAAGGTGTTTGTTTATGTCACCCACGCTGTGGCCGTGCATACGTCACAGTTTGTTTTTGTTTTTTGTGTACCTGCGCTTGACGCTGTTGGCGTTTACACCATGTGTCGTGGATTTGTGTTGCGACGCGAATGCTGCTGTCAGTGCTTCAGGTGCAGTCGGATGTAGTTGTGTTTATTTTCAACTGCCAAATGAAACGGTAGTGAATTGACGTGAACGTCACTGCGTAGACAATCATCTTGCAGTTAGCACTAAATGATCTATTATAAGCGTAACATGGGCGGATGTAGTAACAAAAAATGTTTAGTCCTCGAAAAGAAAATTCCGTTGACTCACATACAGTAAAGAGTATCATCAGTGTATCTCTAAGCACTGTAGTGCACGCTGTGGCGTGACATGCTTAGCAATCCAGGAAACCATCATTTGCAATGTACACCCTGAGGCTTTTTCCCACGATGCGTGAATATTTTCCGCCTAATGAGCCTCCAAGTTACGCGTCGACAAGATAGCAATAGCAACTTAAATGAATCAGTGTAATTCTTAGCTTTTGACACCTTACACCTTGTTCAGTGTGACACACGCGCCTCGAGCTTCGCTGTTTGCCAAGCGTAGTACTATGCAAAGCTTGCTGTGTTTTCTTATAAGAAAACATTTGACTACACAGTAGGAAAAGATAACTGAAAAGTAGCATGTTAAAATGATCAAAGCGGTTGCTGGCCCAGACCATCTTACCGCTGTCATTCAGCTGTCTCCTCGTAGAAGAGATCGCTTTCTCGCCATTACTGGCGATTGGTTTTAACCAACTAAATTGATTGTTCCAATTTGTTGTGTATCCTGTATTTGCTGAGATTGTATGGTTGTACATCAAAATATACTCATCTATCTATATCATCGAGCTCTCATGCCATTGGTACCGGCTAGTAATAAGGATGCTCGTCTTGATAAACTCAAGTGAGTAGAGCATCTATTTTTAAGTTTGCTAGCATCTACGTGCGTGTTCAGACCTCACAGTAGCTATACTCTCATCAGTCTTATCCAAACCACAATAGGCATTAATATTATTGATTTGAAATAATTGATCAACAACGCCAGTACTGGTAACTCCAATCGAACAGTCTCTACGACGAAAGTAAATGTACCATGATGTAATAATTTAATAGAACCGATAATTGTTATGTGCTTGTCCCAGAATCATTATATTACACTGGATTGCTGATTAAAAATAAGATATGACTCAATAACGTTACTTAAAACGATTCATAATTACACGGTCCTCTGTCTTTATTATCTAGTGGTCTACATCTCAAATCGATTCTGCCACAAAATAATACCTATCTGATTTATAATATACACTCGTAAACTAAGTGTTATGTCAGTGAATTATTTTGCAACGCAACGGTTTGGTTTCTAGTTTCCTTGTGTACTAAATAAATGCACAGGCGAGTTTTCCGGTGTTTGTCGAGTGCCAATGGCAAACATGATATTAGTCACCGCCTCATCTTGTGCCCGATAAATCTATGCCCCCCGCTTGTTCTTGTCGAGGTTCGTCGTGACGTCAGCGGTTGTCTTACGGCGGCGCGTGCGCACCTAACACAAATAAGCAATTGAAACACGGATAATGCCAAACTGTTACTGTTATACATGTTTAAAACGGTAGGTATTGTTGCTGAAAATTTTTGTTTCAATTGGTGGTGGTGACCCTTTATCTGCAGATGACACACTGGTCCATTTAGAAAGTCAAAATTAATCAAGTTTCCTTTACTTGAGTTACCAGTAAATAGTTTTCCATTGTTTTACGGTTGTTAATACAGGATCAATTGAATCAATTGAAATGAAAAAGGGATGATCAATTGAAATGAAAATGAAAAGCCTCAGTTTTTACCAAAACAATTTATATTACCGTCAAAGTTCTATCTGTAAATGAACTAACAGTTAAAACCGAGCTCTTTTAATCCAGAAACGAGTAGGTATCTATTGAGTAGTTAGATCGAAGTAACACTTTTATTGTGGACCACGAAGCTTTCAAGCCCCTCTGGTCTGACTGAACAAGTGGCTTGGCAAATAAAGTTGCGCTTTTAACTTTTAACTTTGAAGCTTCTATTTTAAGATCGTTTTCTCGCATCTTTTCTAGATTTGTAGTGTAGATGAGTCATTCGTCATCTCGCACCTCTAAAGATGCTAGTTGGCACCTTCTGTTTTTTATGTCATCAACTCGCACCTTTTTGAAATGTGACGTGTTTATGTATAGCCATCTACAAAAATGTTTTAATAAATTACTTAAAGGATTGTGTAAGCCACTTGCAATGAGTTGAGTTTAATAATAAAACAAAATGAACTTTTCAGATAGGTTTATATTCTAAATCAACATGCTAATAAATATAAATCGGGAGGAAACAAATTTTCAACAATATCACAATGTCTTGAGGATACTTAATACCTAGTATGTAAACTGTCTACTATTATTTAAGTAGGTATATTTAAAAACAAAGCTAGATTTCTAGCTATTTAGTAATGGCGAATTATAATAAGCCAAACCGCAGATATTTTTTTTTGCCACGGCATCTAACCTCAGATTTTATAACTAAGCCACGGGATATTAAAAGGCTTCTAATATACATCTTCACTTTCAAAAGCCACCTAAATATCCCAAAGAAAGTGTCAATTGAAAAACAACAATTATTATGACTTATTTTACAACTAAAAATTTATATTTTAGACAGCTTTAATTTAACAAACAATCCTAAAAAAATAGTTCAAGCTTGAACTAGAGAACATCAAATCTTTATAATGAGTTAGCTTCTGAAATAATACATTCGTATTCTTTTAACATGAAAAATGGCCAGGCAATGAAAATGTAGGTACAGAGGGAAATGCTTGGAACATAATTTTTGACATTGTAGCTTTATTTGTTTGTTTTCTTTCTTTGTTTGGATTAGCTAGTTAGGGGGTGAACAGAACATTAACAAAAGTTCTCGACTGAGATCCCAATTTTGGGTTTTTCGCTTATATCTCAAAAACTATCTAAATAAAAAACCAAGAGTCCTAGCGATATGAATACTGTTACAAAATTAAAACTAATTTAATTTGCTATGTTTTTAGGCAAGTTTTTCTATATTTTGTATAGTTTTCGAGATATCTGCTCTTCAAAGTTTTATAAAACATAAACATTTTTGCCTTACATTTTCAAACTATGAGGAAATAGTTGTCATAAATTACTATTAGATGACAATTTTAGGTCCAGTGACCAGTCATTAAATTTAATGATAATTTTAGGTATATTTTGATGATCAAAGAATATAGGTCAATCATAGTATTTGTACTAATAAAAACATTTTTTTACTTTATAGTGAACATACATAGAAAAAAAGTAACTACCATGCTAAGTTGTATTTACAGAAGCTAACATTGAAGATATATGTATAGTGGCTAAGACAGTGTTTCAGAACGATACGATTTTTAGACGACAAATGTGCTATTAAAAAGATGTTTAATTACCACCCTTTATTTATTAACAAACAACAAGTAGGTATATCAATTGTCTAATGCAACACCGCACTACTAACATGGTCGAGATACTTGCTATCAGCTCGCCCCTGTTTCGCACGGGTAGTAAATGTAGGATTATAGGTAGTACATAACAAAAAAAAATATTATAATTCACTAGCGGCCGGCTTTGCACGGGTAGATAAAGGAATTTAATAACTATTAAACAGGTATTTAATAAAAATTAAAAACATAAAATAAAATCGGTCCAGCAGTTTAGGTATACAAACATACAAAAACATAAATCTTTCCTTTTTACCCTACTGCGCCAGAAGAAGGGTTATGTTTTTCGAGTGTATGTATGTATGTATTTATGTACATTTCTTTGGTACCGCCTACAGCCTAAACGGCTTGACCGAATTTAGCGTGAGTGGTGTCGTTAGATTCGTCTTAATCATGAGAGTGACACTGGCTATAATATTATTATTTTTTTCCCAAAACCTATCGAGTAGGGTATCAAAATAAAGAGATTTAAGTAGAAAAAACATGTCATTTCTACTTCTTTTTCGGTTATTTTACAACACAAGAAAAACCAGATATTCCACAAAACGAATGTAAATTTATTAGTCTACTGTCCGTTTTCACCATCAATCCCTAATTTTTAAGTGACCCCTATGGTGACACTTAACAGGAATTTTGATTACAAAGGGGTAACTTAAAATTTAGGGATTGATGGTGAAAACGGGCATACGTATTTTAGTTTCGACGTTATTGTTGAACAAGGATACCCCTTCCCAGCGGTTCCATGCGCGGTTAACATGCGAAAATGCACTGCGTCAAAGAATCCCTTAAAGTTTGATCACTACATGCCCGACACACTGAAAGTTTTTAGATTCAATTAGTTTTTATTTGACTGTACTGTTGAAAAGGTGCGAGTTGACGAACAAAATAATAGGTAAAATCGGAATTTCCCACCTCGCACCTGCTAGCGAGTTTGACAGGTGCGAGATGACGAACAACCCGTGTAGATATTTATTTACTTTTACGGGGTATTATGTTAAATTAAGTATTCTGTATGTGCTTAACATTTAACACAAATCACATAAAGCATATTGAAAGATACAACTTATTTATTGCTAAGAATGTTTAGAGATCTTGGAGGCATTCAACTGTGACCCATAGAACCCTCCGCTTTATGCACAACGTTTTTATGTTATCATTCAATAGTCGAACTTGTACGTCATTATTCATCTGCACCTGCTCATTCTGTTACCTAAAATAGGAATAAACATAACTCTACACGCTCGTAAATTTTCTTTAACGCCTTCACTCGACGTCGAGCCTTGACCATCAACCGATACGGTGGCGATAACATTATTCATTCAAAACTTAGTTGATCAAACCTTGGTTGAGTCACTCTTGTATGTCGATATACGAATAATTGCGTTATTAACCCCTTCATCGCTTGCGCAATGGTGCATCTACACGGAGGTTAATTAAGTTACTTTTATACGGTCGCGGTCACTTTAATTTATCGTTCAATGTTTGTATACGCTTATGTATCGGTAATAATGTAAATAAAGAAAATATGTGTAAAAACAATTCGTGTTAATGACTGTTGACGAGACTTGTTGAAGCGTGACACAAATACTTTCTATTTGTTTCGAAAACCTACAGTAGGTATATAAGTATATAAGAAGTTCCTTTACCTTCACGATATAGAGGAGTGTAAAATAATAACATTTATTATTATACTAAGATCTTTTATATCAGTCTTTTATACAGCGATTTTTAGATTAAAGACCAAAGTTCACGGATTCGATGCGATTCCATACATGTTTGTATTCGACCGTGTAGCTACAAAAAATATATTGAGGTTAGATAGTTTCCTTACAACTTTGCCTAGTTTGGGACCAGATGGCGCCAGGAAAAGATATAAAAACGTGGCTAAGCATCGTATTATTGTGATTTGAATAATCTGGCACTTCAGAATCTTGAGTACAGACGTACGTATTTTCTAAGACAGCGTACACACTACAGTTAGATGTCACCGTCAGAGAGCACCTAGATATTGTGAAAAAAAAAAATGACACGTAAAGGTATACACTTATAAATGTATAGTCAAGCGATTCTGAAACATCAAGTGGCAAAAATCGGAACTAATAACTCATTATTGATGATAGCGCCCTCCTGTAAATGTCATAATTATATGGGACACTTCAGTGTGTTGTCCAAAGTGCAACGTGGCAAAAATTGGAACTATTAACCCAATATTGATAGTGGCGCCCTCCTGTCATTGTCATAGCTGGGACGGTTCAGTGTTGGACAACTATATTTCATACGCTTCCGAAGCACCCAACGTGTTAAAAATCGTTGGTGTTTAAAAATCGAGTTGGCGATTAAAAATCGATCACACACGTCAGCTGTTAATTGATTCAGTGGCAGCCCAGATTTCATCACAGATCGGTATGGCAGTTATGGCACCCTTTGAACACCACTCTTTGGAAATTGAAAATTGACGCGACACTTTAAAAATGAAATTCGACGCTTACCGGTTATTTTCAACAGTGTGTGCCGATAAAGGTGGCTAAAAGATTTTTTTTATAAAAATTCCGGCTAGTATTTAACCGGCGGTAATTATTTCATTCATACATATCTGGAAATTTTTGAATATTTAATTTCTCTTTGTAAAACCTTTAGAGCTAGATACTGTGTTGTAGTTAAGCCTCAGGTTAGGGGTGTTTTAACTAACTACACGAGTAATCGTATGATTGACTCTATCATTTAGTAGTACATTATTGGTTTTTATGTCCAGTTATAGGTGTTAAAAATTACTTTAAGGCACTAAATACTAAGCTAATATTTGCTAATCTTAAGTGTGAACAAAGACGGAACCGATGGATATGTTTTGGTCGCTAAAAGCCACTAACAGGCACGCGAGTACATGCAGTACTCGTACTTGTGTCTTAAAGTACAGAATAAATAAAACAATAGATGAAATAATCAACAAGGTGCACCGCCCAAAAACAAACTGCGAGATATTTCCAACTACTTTAGTCGAAATTTCGGGTTAGTAGTAGTTTCGCACGAAATTCATTCGCACGAATGTGCGAAACGTCCCCTTTCAATAATTATATTTTTTTAGTAGGCGTTCCGCCCGCATGTAGGAAAAGTATTAAAATCTCGTGCGAATTGACTCCTTCGACAACTAGTAGTCTAGTTCACGAAAGAGTCGATTCGCATGCGATATTAGTACATCCGGGCGGAACACCTACTAAAAAAATATTATTATTGAAAGGGGACGATTCGCACGTTCGTGCTAACAAATTTCGTGCCAAACTACTACTAAACCGAAATTTCGAATGCTTCCATCACTCTCGCCCAAAGCGAGATGCCAATATGAGTGACACTGACAAATGGTCTCGAAACCGCGGCGTTAGGGATAGGGAAGGGACTAACCCTGCTGATCCGGGATTACCTACTTACTATGTAAGACTTTTTACTTCGTAGGTATATCGCAAGAAGTTGTTGTGTGTTGTCCGGCGTTTTTCTTTATATTTGCCTTGACATTTATCATTGAGGTTTTATGTTATACTGTTGTATGATGATCGTAAATCTTTTTGTTATGGCTATAAATAAATTGCGTCTGTTAAATTCTTACGTACGATCTCAACAAATATTTTTATACGGTATGACATAGTACGACATGCATATTTGGTAGGTACGATTTTGACGTTTATGCCTGGAGATATCACATCATGTCTTATACTAATTTTCTAAAAACTGGATAGTAAGCTAAGTTCAGACAATGTCAGTAGAAGCTGATGCTTGGTTATAATTAAAATAAACAAATAAATGTTAGAGGAAATAAAAAAAAATATTGAGCCGAAAAAGTTATCATACTTATTGCTTTGTACTTGTAGAAATACCTTTGAAAAGTTAGCGTGTTAGGTTAGCTTTGTCTGCAAGGCGAAGCTATAGAATCTACAAGTTACAACCAGTCATAGGAAAGTGATACTTGTGATACCAGCATAAAAATTAAAAGCCTTAAATTACATTAAAACTAAATAAATGTGTGTCATCCATCAGGCTTGAGAGATAAGTTATCATTGACCAAAGTGTGTATGTATTCGCAACAAAAACGAGACAAGAACATGTTTTCCATTTCTACAGTAGCAACACCACAAGTATTTACGGCTGGCAATTAAACGCGTGTATAAATTCCTCAACAACGTAGCAGGACTTGGCTCAATGAGTTTTAAAGTTCGGTTTTTTGTGAACGGAAGAATACCGGTTTCGTTACGCCCGTTTTGTCCGCATAATGTTGTTATTTAACTACGGTAACATCGGTAACGTTATAATTTTCTGTGTGCGTTACTAAAGTAGTGGGTCAACGTCTTAAGTGTTATAAGTATTATGAGGTTAGATTTGGTAGAGACAAAATGCAGTTTGATTTCGTACAGTCAACAAGCTCGCTGACACTAAGGCTTCTATAGAAGGTTGTGTTATTATTAATTAACGAATTCCTCCTTCCTTTGTGTGGGTCAGGAGCGTGCTAATGTGTAATGAGTTTCCTGCTTTAGGGCATACAGACGTATCATATTAATCAGGAGTGTATCGTATTGCCTTACGGCTTCGGTATGCGAGCATACGGCGATATCGGTTTCCAGGCGTGACACAAGTATTCTATTAAGTGCATGCTAACTATGCCAGAAGCTTAGGCATGCAACCACTAATAAAGCAAATATGATGATTAAAGTCTTGATTTTAAACCATTAAGGAGCCAACGAACGTCTTCTGACCTGGGTTATAACAACATGTCACCACCACAAGATTGTCGTCGGTTATTATCAACCGCCACAGACTTCAATTGGACCGACGCGCTCACATGTCCGGCACCGAATCATCTTTATTTTCGGACGCAATTACGTTGATTTAAGACCATAATGTCGTATGGTAACCAAACTGCGAGGTAAAAATACAAAGTCCACTCTGTGTGTCATCATCTACCTGAGAACGCATCCTGAATCTACCAAAAAAGTGTTACTCTCTAGACTCTAAACACTACCTAGACGATGAAGGTGTTATGTGAGCAAGTTTTGTATGGGCAATTTCAATAAAAGTGTACAAAACTAGGAGTCATGGAAAAGACCATTTGAAATGTCGATTTGAGATTCAAGCAGATTTAAAAGTAAAATGTTATACCTACGTCTCTTAGACCAACTTTTGGACACAAAGCCTATCATGGAAAAAGTTTTTAAACTGCAAATATTGTAAGCACAAGAATCTGTAACACAATTTCTGCAATATCAAGTTCTAATGTTATCGCCGAGCAATAACAATGTGGCGTATAATGAAATCGTTAAACTGTATGGAGCCGGAAATTAAAAAAGTAACCAAACTTCGCTCGCCTAAAGTGTGAATATTTCCTTCAAATTCTGGTTCGCCTTGATATAAAAAACGAGCGGGCCATCCAAATCCGTACATAAGTTTATATTTATTTTCAAGGTCACTGATATTTTGCATTTGAATAATTTTGACTACGGTTTTGGTCGAATAGACATTGAATGTAAATCATTTGGACTTATGAATTTGTAAATTAACATTATTGCAGGAGCAATCAATAAGCTTTCAACACTAATTGAAACTCCGTCTTATGGTCTACGAGTATGATAAACGATGAAGTCCTTTTAGGACAATTGACTATCCTAGACTGATCCTAGACTGCATCCCACTTAACATCAGGTGCGATTGTGGTCAAATACCTGCCTTGTTATGCATAAAAAAAAATTGGGTCCATTATTCGAACGTCTAGTCAAATCTAAATTTAGCGGCGTAAGGGTTGGAAATGTAGGTTTAATACTTATGTCAAATATTAAAAATTCAACTTACCACAGCCACTGGAGCGAAAGGAGGTTAAAAAAAGAAGAAAAGACTTCTGCAAATTTAAATATCGCCTTGGATAATACATATACCACGTTTTAATCTATTCTGCGAGCTAGGCTACTGCCAATGTTGCAATCGTATCTATTCTATCTTTTTGCTCTCAGATTACTTTGTATAATGTAAATTTCAGTTAACCATTGTGAATCACAATATTCATCCAGATTACCTAACTGATATCTGCGAATAACCCTTGACATTCGACAGAAAAAGGAAAAGAAAATTTAATTCGTTTTTGCGGCGACGCCAGTCACCAACCTTCAGTTAACAATTAGCCGGCTGCCACGACCTGACGTGTGTTCACCGAAGCCAGACCGACCTTATTACTAAACCAATAAAATGTCTTTTCCAGAGGAGGATGAGTCGCAGATCTTCGTGAAGTTCTTCAAGTTCCACAAGTGCTACGACTTGATACCAACTTCAGCTAAGTTGGTGGTTTTCGACACTCAGCTGCTCGTCAAGAAAGCGTTCTTCGCGCTCGTCTACAACGGTTTGTAACATTATTAAGTCAACCTATCATGAATGTACAGCGACGGCACACCAAACGAAACAATGCAGGCAGCTTATGTCCTCGTAATTGGTGCTATTTTGCAACAACAATGTTACAGTCTGATGTGCTGTCGACTTACAATGCACGTTTGCTAGCAGGTAGTGCCTTTAAATGCTTCCCGAAACTACACAGTTACCATACAAATGTTGCCTTTAATTAATTAACAAATTAGTTGTAGTTTACCCGCTCTGCGAATGGCATTGTTACAAACGAGTTTCCTCTCTGGTGTTCACCACACGCCTATCATTCCGACCGCTGCATTTAACAAACAATACAGTTTTAATGCATCGGCTTAGACTGCTATGATTCCATGTTTATAAAATGAGCGAGTTAGTAGAGACTGTAGCTGGCACTTAGTTTTATAGCTCTCGTTTGTATCCTATTGTGTTGGCACGATATAGGCACCTGCATGCGGCCCTCGGCAGACCTGCATATTTTGTATTATTATATTATGCACATGGGTTATGTGTTACGTTCCGTGCTAGTCACTTATGCTTGTGCGTGCTAGAACATTCATGTTGTTTGTATTATGCTAAGCGATGTGATAGCAATGCGAAATCGATGACTAAATCCATTGTTATTTTTTTTATTTCAAACTCGATGATAAAGATACTGCGCACTTGCCAAGCGAATTCCGAAATGAAATTGTCCAATTAACACTCATTGTGGTTTATGTTAAACAGCGAATGGGACCGTCGAACGAGGGGAACCTTAAGAAACAATACGGCCGCTTTGCCACGGAAACCAAGGTGTATATCGTTCCAGACAATGCCATTCCCTAAGTAATTCCACACAATCGAGCTATTATTAAAAGGTATTAAGCAAATTGCGGAATTTGTCACTTAAAATCTACAGTTTTTAGCAGGCATTTGGTCGAGCTTCCGTGAAAGTAATGACTTTAATTTGTCATTTCAAACGTCACCTCCAATTGTTATTAATGACGTGGTTCAAAATTAATGGTTTTATGAATAACGATTGCCTAAATTAGGGACATAAACCTGATAAGTAAAATCATCCACGTGTCTGATATAGGATTGATAAAGATAAAGGTCACCTGTTAACCAGTTCAGATCCAATTGAGTAAGCATAAAAATTTCAATTACGATCCTAATATACCACTATAATATATCCTGTGATAAACTGTAAATTTAACCTGTTTTGAGACAAATAAATACTTTCTATTTATCTAATATAACTCGCAGTGGAAGAAATGTAGTGATTTGATTGCGCAACAAATATCAAACTTTGTTCGACTCGATCGAATGCCTATAAAACTATCCTTTTATACAGCATGAAACTCTTGCGACTGTTTTGATTTCCCGGTTGTATTGTAGTTATTATTATTGGCAAATGAACCGTGAATTTCTACTTCTACAATTCAATAGTGCAATCTCCACTGAGTGGAAGTGGTTCGTATTGTTTCTTGAGGTAATATTGCCTAAGTGTAACGATCCATACGGTGGTACGAAGCGCGTCGTTCGCTTGTTCCCAACGAGTCATACCTAAACGAGTAACACTGTTACTCGTTGGGAAAAAAATCCCATCAAGTCACACCGTTACTCTTCGGTCTACCTATGATCTGAGGGTCAACCTGAAATTTCTTACAGTAAGCTTTAGATTACTTAAATGTTTGTAAAATTTTAATTTTTAACGTATGTTGTACATTGATTCTTTATAAATAAATCTCTTATATTCTTATATTAAAGGTACTTAATGTGAGAACCAGTAATAGTGTGACAGGATGGGAATTTTTTCCCAACGAGTAACAGTGTTACTCGTTTCAGTGTGACTCGTTGGGAACAGGACGTCCTTTATTGTGATGTTGCGATAATGTTGTTTTAGCGTTAAAACATGCTCGGGCCTCCATTGTACATCTCAGCATTGTTGCTGTCAAACTGACTTCGTTACCCAACTGTATAGATTGTTAGCTCAGGTCGATAAATTAAACTGATTAGGTATTCTTTGGTTCACTCCTAGTTCTTCATGTTGGCTTAAGAGATCACCTGTCAATCTATAATATTAAAAGTACGCTCAATACACTGGTGAAACCATGATACGAGTAGATGGACCATAGAGTGAATCGTATGCACGCAGAACGCTATACTTAGATGATTTGTGCCGCCCTGCAATACTACACCGCGACTCTACGAAGTCATTGTGCAACATACAATGTACAGATAATCTTTAATACTTTTCCAACTACTAAACAATAGACGTGGAACTTGTAGGAGCCACTTGGTACAGTGGAGATTGTAAATTAATTCGTATTGATAATGCTCGGAGAAATACAAATATACAATTTCTGCATTTCTACATTATCTACGTAGCGTGTTCGAATATAACAATCAATAAAATAGGGAAGGCCTTTGTAAATTGAATTCCTCTCGTAATTCGGACCTCACTCAACGTTTATAAGACTCCTTTCACACGCATTCGTGAAGACACGTACGGTCTTCATGTCGGGCAAAATTGGGCCTGTAATCATCGATTACGCAGGCGAGTAATCGAGTGAACAAAACGATCTGAACGATGTTCCTTTCGATGCCAATGTTGCCATCAACATTATAATAAAGTGAATGTGTGGTTATATCCTTATCTTTTTACCGCATTCAATTACCTTGTTTAGGGAAGGGACCATCGTATTTGCAAACATTTTACTCAAATATAAATATTTTCATATTCGACTGTTCTACTACTATGTTTACGAACTTGATAACAGCCGGAAATAATGGACTAAAACATTTTACGATAATCTTTTGAGCACTGAAATCCTTTCATTATCCTGTACTAGCCATTTAATTTTAAAACGTAACAATTGTGCGTGTCGTATGTAAGTACCTACATTGCGATAAAGCCAAATTCGGAATTCGGAAAATTACTATGTGCACCAAAATAATATTTCGAGGTTGAAATACAAACATTCTTCATTATTATGTTTCCAGTAGACATCTCAATTAATAGATCGATTTATTTAATGGAAAGCATGTAAAGTATTTTAAATTGAGTCATATTACCACTAACCATGTCTGAGACACATTCGATACATAATGCAACCACGTAAATCGACTTAGTTTTCAAATGTATACTCAATTGAGTTCCCAAACTAGTGACGTCTTATCTATATTTTGACAGCTCTTAAAAAGTATTTCAATGGACTACTAGTGTGTGATAAACTATTCTGTAGGTTTCACTCAATTATTATGAGTCCTCGCAGACTAGGCTTTTTATCGGTCGATATAGTTCAGTCGGGCATTACATCGATTTGGTATCGGCCGATTTTTCTAAACTATCGGCCAACTAAAACTAGTTTGCGGAAAGTCACGGTTTGTGTGAAGTTTACTGACTTAAAACACGTGTAGTTGCGTTCCCGCCATGACGTCACTGTTTTTGCCGACAGGCGTCCGCGCCGCGCCCCTATGGGACTCGCAGCGGCAGAACTACGTCGGCATGCTGACCATAACGGACTTCATCAAGATCCTGCAGATGTACTACACCAGTCCCAATGTAGCCATGGAGGAGTTGGAGGAGCACCGCCTTGAGACATGGCGACGTGAGTACATAGTGCTTGGAAACTAGCAAGATTGCCGGCAATACTGCTTTATATTGCCGTGGCGTGAATATTGCTTGATATATTGCGATATAATGATTTGCATCATCATCTGCAGAAGGCACGTGATAACTTTGTCCCGGTTATTTGCCTTTAATCCTGTTAGAGACGTTAGGGCCTGATTTTAATTTGACTTTTAACCTGCTTCTTTTACTATTTCAAGCTTGATACGCTGTACTGAGCCGCTTTCAATTATACAAAATAATCTACAAGACTGCGAGTAAAAATATTTTTAGAGAGGATTCTTTATTATTTTTAACCTTTACCTTCCAGAGGTGCTGAAAGGTTCAGTAATGCCGCTAGTGTCTATCGGGCCGGACTCGTCGCTGTACGATGCGATCCGCATCCTGATCACCAACCGCATCCACCGCCTGCCCGTCATAGACCCGGAGACCGGGAACGTGCTGTACATCCTCACGCACAAGAGGATACTGCGCTTCCTCTTCTTATATGTGAGTGATGTGTTATAAGATTGAGTCCATGCAAGACACTTGCCTCGGGCAACACTCGGCTGCACGATGCGATCCGCATCCTGATCACCAACCGCATCCACCGCCTGCCCGTCATAGACCCGGAGACCGGGAACGTGCTGTACATCCTCACGCACAAGAGGGTATCCTCTTGTGCGTGAGGATGTACAGCACGTTAGCAAGCAGCAAGGAAGCGCAATACTGCGCTTCCTCTTCTTATATGTGAGTGTTGTCTCTAAGGCTGCGTCCATGCGAGACACTTGCACCGTGCACTCGGCTGCACGAGGCGATCCGCATCCTGATCACCAACCCTGTCTATTTTTATTTCGGATATTCGTTTTTTAACCCTTAGTCGCCTCTCGAGTGGATTTTACTACAGGAAGATTGGAAGTGACCCTATTCTACGCTAGTGGCAATATACGGCAAATAAATGTAGGATATGAGTGCGAAACGGAACGTAAGGATGTGTGAAAGAGAAGGAAGAGTGTGTGAGTGTAACGTACGACGACGTGTAGACGAACGACGATTGTTTTGAATTATTATTTTTATTATTTTCTATCTTGGGCAAATAAATACGTGGGAATTAGAACTGCATTTCTATTCCTACAAATTGGGGGCTCGTCCGGGATGAAAATAAAAAAAAAACGACGGAATTGCAAAGATTTCAAACGATTTTACAAATCAAGCATCCATTATGAAGGAAGACGACCATTGAAGACATTGTTGAAGACGATCCTAATTTTTATAACCTTCTATTTCTCTCTCAGATAAATGAACTGCCAAAGCCGGCGTACCTGCAGTGCAAGCTTCGCGAGCTGCGTATAGGCACGCTGAACGATATCGAGACGGCCACCGAGGAGACGTCCATCATCGAGGCGCTGCGCAAGTTCGTCAACCGCCGCGTGTCCGCGCTGCCGCTCGTCGACCCCGAGGGCCGGCTCAAGGACATCTACGCCAAGTTCGACGTCATCGTGAGTCTCTCTCTCTCTCTCTCTGTGACATAGAGACAGCCGCCGAGGAGACTTCCATCATCGAGGCGCTGCGCAAGTTCGTCAACCGCCGCGTGTCCGCGCTGCCGCTCGTCGACCCCGAGGGCCGGCTCAAGGACATCTACGCCAAGTTCGACGTCATCGTGAGTCTCTCTCTCTCTCTCTGTGACATAGAGACAGCCGCCGAGGAGACTTCCATCATCGAGGCGCTGCGCAAGTTCGTCAACCGCCGCGTGTCCGCGCTGCCTCTCGTCGACCCCGAGGGCCGGCTCAAGGACATCTACGCCAAGTTCGACGTCATCGTGAGTCTCTCTCTCTCTGTAACATAGAGACAGCCCCCAAGGAGACGTCCATCATCAAGGCGCTGCGCGAGTTCGTCAACCGCGCTGGCGGCTCAAGGACTTCTGCGCCAAGTTCGACGTCATCATGTGTCCCGCATGTATTCCCGGCCGGGCAGAAATTGAAATTATGAATTTTTATTTCTGTGATAGGGCTGGGTGTTACTATGTATAATAAGTATGTATTTACAAAGAAAAAAGTATTTGAGTATGTTTATATCCGTTGTCTAGTACCTATAATACAAGCTTTGCTTAGTTTGGGACTAGAAGCGTAGTGTAAAATGTGTCCAGGGATATTTATTTATTTTTATTTATTTCCAGAACCTGGCGGCAGAGAAGACGTACAACAACCTCGACGTGTCGCTGAAGACCGCCAACGAGCACCGCAACGACTGGTTCGAGGGCGTCCAGAAGTGCACGCTCGACGAGACACTGTTTGACGTTATGGAACGGATCGTGCGTGCAGAGGTAAGTCATTTTATTTTTAACCGCCTCTTTGGTCTAGTGGTAAGACCACCTGCTTCAGACGCAGAGGTCCCGGGTTCGATTCCCAGTGGGGGCAGTTTTTTCTGTTCGGTTTGGTTGGTGGTAGGGCTTGTTGTCCGCCTGGCTAGCTACCACCATCTTACCTAAGTCTGTCGCCATAACAACAATGTTAACAGCATTGTTCTGTTCCGGCAGTTAGAGGTAAGATAGCCAGTTTCTCCGTGGTTGAGGATTCCGGGTGAAGCTCGCTTCCACCTTCGCCTGATCGTCACTTACCATCAGGTGAGATACAGGCCAAGAGCTTCCTCGTTGTGGATAAAAAAAAACGCCCATATTAACAAACGACGCTTGCTTAAGTGAAGAAACAAATCGAACGCACAGCGTTGAATAGAGCTCTATGATTGGTTTGTCTGTCACCCTGTGCGTCCACGCGCACTGTGAGACCTCATAGTAATGTTTGTGAATACGGGCGTAAAACTTTAGGTACCTACTTTGTCATTTCAGCCAAAGGACGTCTCCTACTGAGCATATCTCCCCAATGTTTTCCAGACGGGCTTGTTGGGACTTAATCCACCACACCTTCCCACCACTGCAACTCCTGTACAGCTAGGATCTACAGCTTGACTTCCATTGAAACCAATCAAAGATTGAAGATACCTTTTTTTTATAGTTAGTTAGTTAGTTTTGCAGGGCAATCGAATACCGCACTTAGCCTCATGATAGGGCCATTGTGCGCGATTTGTGGTTTATCTTCCTACTCCAACCACCCCAGATCCCCCCAGAAGGCGAGCAGCCCGTCCAGGCTGCTGCAGGCTTCCTGTAGCGACGACGGTGATCGAAGAAATTGAGCCCGTTGTTCTTCCACGCTACTGCACTCCATGAGCACATGCTGCGGTGTTTCCTCTGCCTCCATGCACCCCCTGCATAGTGGGCTGTCTGTGACACCTATATTGTATAGGTGCTTGTTTAGCATACAGTGTCCGGTTATGACACTTAAGACCTTGCGGATGCTGTCCCTGTTTAGTCTGATCAGGCTGCGGGAGAACTTTTTCGATACGTCCGGAACCGCATCTTTTGTTTGCCTGCATCCTTCGCTATTTTTCCATTCTGTGTGGTGTTTTTCTTCTGTTTTGGAACGCAGCCAGTTCCTGATCTGTGCTTGTGGTATCGGCAGTATTGGTTCCGGGCCAAATACTGTTGTGTCCGAACCTCTTTTTGCCAGTTCATCCGCTGCGTCGTTGCCTAAAGAGTTACTGTGCCCTTTGATCCATTGCAGGGTAACTCCATTTACAGCTGCAATGTCTTGGAGCGCTTCATGGCATTCCAATATAAGGGCCGTTGTTATTGTGTTGCTTTTTAGCGCTTGCAGTACGGATGCACTATCCGAGATAATTCTTATGTTTAGACCTCGGATGTCTCTGGCTGTTACCGCCTGTGCTGCTTTGGTAATTCCAATGCATTCTGCTTGGAAAATTGTATTGTGTTTATCTAATGTTGTTGATATTCTTATATTAAGATCATTCGAGAAGACACCAGCTCCTGTACCCGTTTGAGTTTTGGAGCCGTCCGTGTATATCCTAACTTCATTGATTCCAGAGTAATCTCGCGTCTCCGCTGTAAGTTGGATATTATATCTTCGGTCGAAAATGTGTTCACAGGGTATCCTGTCGATGGGTGCCTCAGTGAGAGGTATTTCTTTTATGGTTTTCTGCAGGATCGCAGAGTGTCCTGTCTCCTTGTTTTGCTTCCACAGGCCGTTTCCTTTAAGTCTTAGAGCGGCTGCTTGCGCTTCCTCCTGAATGATGAGATCTAAGGGTCTAAGATTCAGAAGGTACTCAAGTGATGCCGATGGTGTGGTTCTCATGCAACCAGTGGCCGCTATGCTTGCTAGACGTTGCAGGCTTTGGAGTTTTGATCTTACTGTGGATAGTTTTGTTCTGGGCCACCAGACAACTGATCCATAAGTGACAGAGGGCCTGATAACTGATGTGTAGAGCCAAAGTGTTATCTTAGGGTTAAGACCCCATCTGCTACCAATGAGTCTTTTACACTGATAAAATGCTATACAGGCCTTCTTTGTCTTGTTTTCAATGTGACTCGCCCAGTTCAATTTGTGGTCAAAGGTGATGCCCAGATACTTCACTTGTGTTGAGAGGGAGAGTTTTGTTTTAAAGAGTTCTGGTAGCTGGAGCTCTGGTAGTTTCCTTTTGTTAGTGAAAAGGATTAGTTCAGTTTTGTTTGGGTTTACTGACAGCTGGTGGTCGTTGCACCAGTTTTCAACAATGTTTAGGGCTGAACGCATTATTTCACATAGCACGTTTTCAGCCCCTCCGTTTAGCAGTATGGTGATGTCATCTGCATATCCAATGGCTGTGTACCCTCTGTCATTTAGTTTCCTTAACAGACTGTCCACTACCATGTTCCATAGTAGTGGCGATAGGACGCCTCCTTGAGGGCATCCTCTGACAACCTCTGCTCTGGTAGTCGTGTTCGCCACCACCTGAACCGCCCTTTTACTAACTAGTTCAGTGACCCAGCTTCTTACGGCTGGTTCTACGTTGAATTGTTCCAGGGCGTGGTTTATGCTGTTGTGCATAGTTTTATCAAACGCTCCTTCTATGTCTATGAAGACAGCAAGGGTTGACGCTTTGTTTGTGATGGCCGACTCTATTTTATGTACTACCATGTGTAGAGCCGACTCTGTTGATCTGCCTTTCCTGTAGGCGTGTTGTTGGGGGTGTAGTGGTTTGCTTTTCAGCACGCCATCCCTGAGATGCCGGTCTACCAATCTTTCCAGTCCTTTTAGTAGGAACGATGTTAGACTAATTGGTCTGAAGGATTTTGCCTGTGTGTAGTCTTCTTTTCCCGGTTTCGGTAAAAAGATTACTTTTGCTTCCCTCCATGGCTTGGGTATGTATTTAAAAGCTATGCATGCCCGGTATATCTGTACTAGGTACTTTAGTATTTGGGCTGTTTGCCATTGTAATAGCGCTGGGAAGATTCCGTCCAGTCCTGCGGATTTAAAGGGTTGAAAGCTATTTAGCGCCCAATTTACTTTATCCGCTGTTGCTATACTATTGGCGATTTTCCACTCTTCGTTTGTCGGTGTGCTTTGTTGTTCATCCTGCCACCTTGCGATCGATGTGATCTTACAACCCGGAAAGTGTGTTTTTAGCAGCATTGTGCTTGTTTCATCTTCCGTGTTCGTGTAGGTGCCGTCTTCCTTCTTTAGGAAGCCCAGGAGATTGAGATCACCTTTTGATAGGATTTTCTTAATCCTAGCAGCCTGGCTTGTTGAGTTTATGCTACCTTTTTTTTATAAATAATAGTCCCGTTTGTCCCTCGTACTAAACATGCTTGTGTTACGAGTGGGCTCACCAAAATAGTCGAGCGGTAGCGGGGTTTGAACCCGCGTTCCTCGGATGACGAATCGCCTAGTCCGACCCCAATACTCAATCGTTTATAGCACATTCACATTAAGTTTTTCAAATTAAACAGTTATACATGTGGACCCAGTTAGGGGCACAGCAATTTTAGGAAGGAGGCAGAACGACGATCTTATCGCATATATCCCCTTCACTCGTTTATGGCCGCTTTCATATTAGGACGTAAGAAGCGTGAAAGCAGCGCGGCAGCGGCGTTTTTATAATGTGAAGGCAGGTAATCCGCTGTCATATAGTATGTAAGTTGCGCGTTTGTCGCGCTGCTAAGTCGCCTAAATATGAAAGCGCTCTATGGCTGGTTTTAGAATCACGCTGATGCACGCTGACCTTCAGCGCTGACAGCCGAAATGTATGAAGCGTCGGCGCCGACCGATTAGCGTCACTCAGGAACGTTCCCTTCAATGAGGATCATTTCGATTTTTAGCTGTGAATGCAGATTTATAGGGCTAAGAAATCCTTAATACACAGTGCAAAAATTTTTGTTCTACGACAAAAATTGACGAAGTTATGGCCAAATTACTAAAAAAGTTCACTGACCGCCCGGCGCGGGGACGATGACGTCATTATATCCGATCCGAACGCTGCCGGCGTACTGCGTGGATAGAAAATATTTTTTTCTAGCCAAATTATCAGTTTTAGAGAAAAACTTGTAATGACATTTATTCATCAGAATAAAGTAAGCTATCGATAGGTAATTTTTAAAAATGGAAATTGTGAAAAATAACGCAAAAAATCCATACGCTCATACGATTCAATGGCACGCAGAGACGCGATTGGGGTCTCCGCGGTGGTATATTTGGCGATTTATTCAAATAAAGTGTACATAAGTGTTGTCAGAGTCATATCTTCTTCCAAGTAAAATATAAAAATGTATAAGTATTAATTTATTTACTTCTAACAATAAGGTATAACTTCTAACAATATGACATTGCTATGAAAATCATTTCGATGTACACTTAATTAATACCTACCTGTTATTTAGTTTTTCTGAGTTAAACCTACGCACCTACCTATCTATTCGCCGTTCCCATGGGCGGGCCAGCTGCTGCAGGAAGGACAGCCGCTCCGTGCTGGAAATCTATTTAATCTTAGCCTAGAAGCTGGGTATGACTACCCCGCCCCTCTCCTCTCCCCAGGTCATAAACTGGGCATGACTTCCCCCTCGGCCAGAAGTTGGGTATGATTTACCCCTCCCCCCCCCCCGGCCCGAAACTGGGTATGACTTGACCCCTCCCCCTCCCCCCAGGCCAGAAGCTAGGTAAGGCTTGCCCCTACCCCCAGGCCATAAGCATAAGCTGGATATGACTCCCCTTCGGCCAGAAGCTGGGTATGACACCCCCCCCATGCCAGAAATTGGGTATGACTTGACCCCCCCCCCCCTCCCCCAGGCCATAAGCTGGGTAAGGCTAGCCCCTCCCCCCAGCCCTAGAAACTGGTTATGACTTGACCCCTTCCCCCCCCCCCTCTCCCCAAGCCAGAAGCTGGGTAAGGCTAGCCCCTTCCCCCAGTCCATAAGCATAAGCTAGGTATGACTCCCCCTCGGCCGGAAGCTGGGTATTACTTACCCCCCCCCCCCCCAGGCCAGAAACTGGGTATGACTTGCCTCTCCCCCCTCCCACCAAGGCCAGAAGCTGGGTAAGGCTTGCCCCTCCCCCCAGGCTATAAGCTGGGTATGACTTATCCCTCCCCCCCCCAGGCCAGAAACTGGGTATTAGCATCATATTAAGTATTATTATGTTCAATACAAACAATCATTAAGTTACACTCACCCCAACCGCGTCTCCGCATTGCATCGAATCCTATGAAAATGTGGTTTTTGGACATAGCAATACTTATTTTTCACAATTTTTATTTTTAAAAATTACTGGTCGATAGGTTACTTTATTTTGAAGAATAAATGTTATTAAAAGTTTTTTTCTAAAACTGATAGTTTAGCCGGAAAAAAATATTTTCCATCCCATTAGTACGCCGGCTGCGCTCGATTCGGATATAATGACGTCACGCGGCCTTGCGTACGTTGACTTTTAGCGGCAAAAACGGCCTATGTTTATTACTTAATATCTTCGTAAGTAATGGTCCGATTTGGATAATTCAAAAAGATATATCTTTCTTATGTCTTAAAGATTAACGTAGATACTAGTTTTATTGAATTTTCTACAACAGTACTGATCCTCATTACATACATATTGATCTATCAGCGCCGACGATCAGCGAGCGGTCAGCGCGATTCTAAAAACCGCCTATAGGCTCACACAGACAAATTCTAAACGTTCGTTCGTTCGTTTCAGCCAAATGACGTCCACTGCTGGACAAAGGCCTCCCCCAAGGTTTTCCACAATGAACGGTCCTGCGCTGCCCGCATCCAGGCTCTTCCCGCGACCTTTACCAGATCGTCGGTCCACCTAGTAGGAGGCCTGCCCACGCTACGTCTTCCAGCCCGTGGTCGCCACTCGAGAACTTTCCTGCCCCAACGGCCATCGTCTCTACGAGCTATGTGACCCGCCCACTGCCACTTGATTTTAGCAATTCTGCGAGCTATGTCGGTTACTTTGGTTCTCCTGCGGATCTCCTCATTTTTGATTCGATCACGCAGGGAAACTCCGAGCATAGCCCGCTCCATCGCCCTTTGGGTGACCTTGAAATTCTAAACGTAATCATTAAAATTTACAGGTGCATCGTCTAGTCGTTGTAGACGAAGACGACAAAGTGATCGGCATCATATCCCTGTCGGATTTGCTCATGTACCTTGTACTGCGGCCGACGGGCGAGTGCGGCGGCGCCAGCCTTCGCAACGAACACGCGTCCATAGAGGAGAGGGACGAGTCCCAAGCCACCGACACCACCGAGGACGATGACCCCTCGGAGGCCACCGCCGGCGCGGAAGCTCAGTCTGACACTAATGACACCAATGACACTAATGACACTGTGTCCGAAGAGTGAGCGCAGTGTTGCCACGCTAACAAGTATGGTTTTGTAAATTTATAAACGCCGCGGAGTTGGATCTCTACTGAGACTTTGAAACTTTTTTGTCAAATGGTTGATATTTACAGTCTAGTTCATTCATTATTCAGATGAACTTTGTATATCTTAGATAGAGAAAGAAGCTTATTCAAATCAAATCAAACACAACATCGAATGAAATAAAACTTTAATGGGCCCTGAAATTATTTTAGTTTTTATTATGCGCTAGTCGCCACATTTCATTCAAATACCCAGTGAAATCTCACTAGGTTTATTATCTATTTTGGTTTTAAATATGGCTTAATTTTGAACAAGCTTTGGCAAGAAATCAGTATGTAGTACCAACTCCACGGCCCTTTTTGTTATAATCACCATCTAGCTCGTAGAATAGTATTAGCAGGCAGGATACTTTCTATAGTACTACATTTAATCAGTAACAACATAATATACTATTGGTTCTTAATCATTCTTTTTAGAAGTTAAATATAAATGGCTCCAAATATGTCGAACATTTAAGCAACATATTTAGGGTAATAGTATTGAAATATCTTAGAATAGTTATTATCATGTCTGCATATATTGTTGCTCATACTACAGTACCTAATCGTGTTCTATTTCTATCAATTTACCTAAGATATCTAATTTACAAGATCATCAGGATAGTGTGACTAGTTTTAAGGTAGCGGGCAACACTGGCGTCGTTGTGATTCCTCTGCATGTTCGCAAGTAGTTTGTAATTTTTTGAATTTGTATTTCGGGTCAGTGAATTGACATTTATTCCATAGACAAACACAGAGAAGAGAAGAGATGTTATTGCATGTGGACTACATAAAAATATAGTTGGTTGCTAAGTGCTAATTTCACCTTATGATTGTGAATTGTGATATGTCATTAACTAAACTTTTGCTAATATTAACAGGGCTATTAAATCGTCTTTCGTCTCATGAAATCAATGTCGCAGACCATCCAAATCGAAATGCTACTTGAAACCTAGCATGTCATTTTATACGTCACTTATGTTAAGCAACCAATTTTATAATGATTTAATTTTATAAAAATACAATCCATCTTATAACAATAATGTTTTATGAATAATATTTTACCTGTTTTTATAATTATATTTGTTATGTATCCGAATACTTAACATCAGAAATCAGAGACACCTCTCAAGCGTGAAGTTCATCATAGACAAGACTCCGCCACACGTACATTCTCCCCTGTGCTTTTTTATGGTTTAAACGTCAAAATATTGATCTGAATTCGACCGTAGCATAGTGTAGTGTAGCCGCTGGCGCCACGCGTGAGCGATAGGAGGTTTTCAGGAGACGGTTGTGATTCGAGATCGACTTTACTCTTAAATCGTGAACGCTCGCTTAATGTCTTACCATAAATAGTTTTTATAACAGTTTTCAATTCCACTTTTGATATATTTGTCGTACAATCACGCCTGTTGTAGAACAAGAACGTTATTCCACAACAGGCATCATTATACGACATACGTGTATTCCATTTTGTGTGTATAGTTGCGAATCAGTTGTATTTTTGTTGTATATTTTTTGGTCGTGTTATTCCCCCGTCGAAAAGCGTAGGTGCCGACTGATGTACTTAGTTGATAACTGTAAATTAGCTACTAGTCGTGTCTGACAAGCGCATTTTATCAAGAACCGCCAAATAAATAAATACTAGCTTTAATTTATGATATACTAAAATCATCACATTATATCGTAATTATTTATTTAATTATTGAAGAATACTTACGTCTGACGGGTCATTGGCGCATAGATGCGTGATTGCAGACACGATTACTTCATACATATTACCCGTGTTCACAAAAAACATTGAAAATCAACACTTTTTGGGAAAGAAGCATTTATAGCACTATTTTTTATAGTTTATAATAAACCATTTATTAAGGACCCATCATACTTTTTGTTAAAAATGATTACTACAAATTTCGTTCATATGCCAGTTTGCTTTTTTTGCAGACCCAATTCTTGTGAATACGGGTAAATATAACATCTGAAAGTTATAACTGCATTGTAATAACTAATTGATTACTTGGTGTATGTCGTTTTACACTAAGATTAATGTGCGCTGTACTTCGGTCGGCCGACCTTAATTTTTGATCATACCTGTGGTAATCGTTTTATTTAGTTATCGACAGCTCATTTACTTACAATCGACGACCCATCTCTTGAATAAAATAATACGTCGATTGCTTTTTCAGTCGAAAACTATACTTATTGTTTAGATGATTGGGTTGATAATCATCTACGAGTTCCGTTTCTTCGTACTTGCGATTAGCTAAATTGGAATAGGTTTCATATTCATAAAGTATTTGTGTGAAATAGTTCTTCCAATTTCTGATAACTTTTATGTATGATAATGTGTGCATGCGATGTTTTTCAAGTAGTTTGAGGCCCGATTCCGTTGCGGTTAAATATACACTCAATTAGCGTTCAACGCATTTAAAATGTATGGAATTGGCCAATTAGAGACAGTTGCAAATGATATGTATTGTTAGCGCTGATTGTATCAAGTGATTCGTGCCAAACGTGGGCCTAGTGATCAAATTTAATATTTAATCAATTAAATGTTCATTACTTACCAATTTTATTATAATTAACTAATAATATGATAGTGGATATCGTAAATTTTCTTCTATATACAATGATTAATCGCAGTATGTATACATAAGGGGACGAAAATAGGGGAGTATAATAATAATATTTAATATCTTAATAAATGTATGCTATCAACATAATAATAAGATCTGGCGTTCTTGCCAGCACAATTTATGTATATTAATGTATTTCTGTGTCCATTTAAATAGAGTTAGAATTCGAGTAGTCATTTATCTATGTACCTTACATTACTTTTATATGAATATTTAAATTTAAATGCAAGTGATTTAGTACTAGCACGTATCATACCTAAATTTTTTGTCTATACGGTGTCTGTACACTTGGCTGTGCGAGATTTAAAAAGTCAAATCTTTTTCTATTTTCGAGTCAAGAACGTAATGTGAAGTGTCATCAATCGTGTGCAGACACACCTAAGGCGAATGTGTTTGGTAATAATAAAATTCTTAAACGTATTGTCAATATAATACGGCCTAATTTCAACAATCAATTATGATCACACTTAATGCATAATTGTCTACTATTTGTAAACGTTGAAAAATCACAAGTTCACAACTATGATGGTGGGCGCGAGAAGACCGATTGGTCGTGACGAGTATGTATAGCTAGCACGGTTTATGATAGTACTGACTTATAATGCATTTTAGAAAATATTGAAAAATAATAATAAATTCAACATCATAATAATGTTGAATTATTGTTGCCAAAATTGTTTCCACTTTTGCTCTACTCTAATCAAACATACCGACCTCTGGTATACTTTGTGTAAAATAAGTGTATGTGACATTGTTTGTTACGGGTAAAATTATTATGTTCATACACATGACTAATATTGCTTTGAAGGAATGGTATTGGGAAGATAGTGGCTCGCCTAGATAATAATGAGGCGTTTGCTTGCCTAACTCGTTAACCTACTAGTGCTTCTATGAGTGGGGATTCGTGGGCAATGTCTATTTTTAACCCTTCACTCGCCGGCAAATGTCGGGAAGCCACTACGCTACGACAAGTGCTGGCCGTACCAACGCTCGAACGTCGCGCCCAGGCGATCAGGGGGGTTACTCCGAAAAACGTTATCCGAAGTTTCGAATATTGCCATCCCTCTCACGCAAAGCGAGATGCCAGCATGAGCGACGGTGACAGATAGACCCGGAACTACGTAAACAGTGTTTCGGAGTAGCCCTCCAGTTGCTCACGCGTTCCGCAAGTATTATAAATTGTGTTATTAATTTATGAGTAGCGTAACGATTTAATTGTTATACATTTTGTATTTATAAATCAATAACCTAGCGATTATAAGCTTAGATGACATCTAAATCTTTGCATCACAGTCATTTTTGTATATAAACATCCAGTAATGTTATATGTATACAGGAGATTTCGTAAAGTAAATGTGTTCAATGTTGTTGAAAGAAAAAATATAAAAACGCACACACGACATTATAAAGTCTTGAATATAAACATTTGGTTCCATCTAAGATTGTTTTATTTAGGGGTGGAAAGGAAACGAACTTTTCATTTAATAAACATTCTATTATAGTTGGTTAGACGTTAGAGTCATACATATCACAAAAAAGAATTCCGAGTGGCGGCAGCAGATAGGTTAAATAACAAAATCCAAATTTGGTCCGAAATTCTCAGAGTAGATCCCTCCTCATTCACTCGGGACGACCCCGCAACATACCGATATCTACAAAGCACTCACTCAAATCCTTCATTAATGAGGAATTATTAAAAGTTTAGAATTTACACATCTCAAAAAACAAAGATGCTAATATTTGTTTAAAGCAAAAAGGGCGGTTCACAAACCATTGTTACATTAATTGGCACGAATATAAAATGCATTGGCTTACTGTGGCCACAAACGAACTAGAAAATTATCAAACTAAATGTAGGCTAACAACCACGAGATTGTGATCACATTTTGGGAGTCAATAGGTTAAATTTATCAACCTAGCCCATGGTTGTTTACATTACAGTTCTATACACCTCTCAATCGTCAGTGAAATGTATTACATATTACACTGACAGCAACATTAGCTATACAAGCCCCTAGCCGTAAGTCCCGTGCCCGTGCGCCTGCGCCGCCGCTCGCAACTTCATGGTAACAAGAAGTATAGCACATAGTCTATACGGGGTGTGAACAATCTACGAGCAGTTCAGCCCCATATAAGATTAACTTACATACATAACTAATTCCAAATATTTTCAATCGTCCGAACACTAAAAACCTTAATTTTTATTCATTTTTTTCATTTTAGAAATCAAATAGCGACAATTGCGACTACAAGCGGTTTTCCGTGGACAATCAAAAACAGTGGTAAAGGGAAAACACCCTTTTGTACCCTTTGCACCACCGGCCTGCACCACTGGTGGTGCAAAGGGTATTTTGTAATCCCTTTTGCACCACCAATAGTGCCGCCCTACCATTAACTGTAAAACGATTATCTATAATCATACAGGGTGGAAACGATAAGTGATCTCATCCGATTATTTCTAAACTATACAAAATATCGAAAAACTGGTTACTGATCCTGAAAGTGCTTGACGAGCTCTTTCAAACGGTGCTAATAAACGATTACAGAATAAACTGGAACTATCCGAAAATTCAATGTTTCCAGCTTCCATACATTTGGTAAAGTTACATAATTTTAAAAACTACACAAGATATCGTAAAACTGGTTACTGATCCTAAAAGTGCTTCACAAGCTCTATCCAACGGTATCAATATCAAGTTACAGAATAAACTGGATCTATCCTAAAATTCAATATTTCCGTCTTCCATACATTTAGTACAATCACAGTCATGGCACTCATCTCTTGATAATTTTATAGCAAGTAAAACCTAAAACTAATGTTTTTCACAAATAATTTTAAATAAGATGCAAGTTACGAGTTTATTTAACCGACTTTTTAAGTTTATTGTTTAACAAAAAATAAATTACACTTCTAATATTGTGTCGTCGGCATACATTTAGTATGGAAGCTGGAAACATTGAATTTTGGGATAGTTCCAGTTTATTCTGTTACCTATTATTGGTACCGTTTGAAAGAGCTTGTGAAGCACTTTCAGGATCAGTGACCAGTTTTTCGAAATCTTGTATAGTTTAGAAAAAATCGAGTGAGATCACTTATCGTTTCCACCCTGTATAATATTAATATTATTAAGAGGAAAGATTTGATTGTTTGTTTGTACTGAATAGGCTCCGAAACTAATGGACAGATTTGACAACATAACATAAAAATTAATAACAACCATTCATACCTAGGGTAGACCGGGGACAATAGTACCATTTTTTGGAAATTGTTCAATATTGAGAATTCTAATGAAATATAACTTATTCTGTTAGTATGCTGTAAAAACTAGACTCCTAAGCTACAAATTTAAGCATGCAGAGTTGAACTATTCTTTCGAATACTTAATGAAAAACGAGTTTGAACTGTACGATGTCTCATGTTACAATTGACCCCTACAACGGGTCAATTGTACCAATAATATATGAGGCTATAAAAGTCGTTATGTTTATCTAATCATCACCTTTATTGGTAAACTGTACTCTTAATCTCCTACAATCATCATTCTTTATTAATTGGGATCGAAAATATTTAGGAACAAGTAGGAAAAATCAACACTAAAGTTTAAAAACAAAACAATAACTTTTCTTCCATAAAAACGAAAAAGCTAACTGTTTCTACATAATGTGTCATTTATTTGGCTCGGATATTGCTCCTGAAACAACAATAAGCATAATAACAATGATAGAATAATCAAAACTTCAAAATCTATTTTTGTATGAGGGTACAATTGACCCCTGGTACAATTGACCCTGATTTATTTATAACTACTAATGCTTCGCCCTTTTAAATTTTTTTCATAAGCCTGTTCATAAAGGAATAGATCCGTTGATCCGTGATTCGTACTTTTGACTCTACGTCGAGGCATCTAAAACAAAACGTTCAAATACTTAGTTACTTACTGAATTAAGCTAAAATGTACATATTCAGAAGGGTTTTAGAAACCTATATTAAAATATTTTAAGTAGGCATTTAGGTACTTATATCACCTTTTTATCGACATCTACCTACTTATTTAATAAAACACATTAACTATTTTTTCAGTAGGTAGGTATGCCTATAATTATAAAAATATAATTGTGAAAATGTAAAATAACCACGTGAATGTTTTATAATAAAAATAAGTATAGGTACTTTAAAACCAATTTAAAATATTAAGTATAAAATAAGGTTCCGGGGGTTAATTGTACCACGGGGTTGATTGTACCGCTACAATTGACCCCATGGAGACTGGTACATTTGTTCCAAGTAGGTAGTCAAGAGAACTTCACCTAAAATTCAGTCATTTTCACAGTGAATGCCAATAATTCGCTGTCGATACAAAGTTTAGAGCCTGGATAAACTATTGACAACAATACTTTGGTAACAAATAGCGTATTAGGCAACTTATGGGCTCATATATTTGACATAAAAACTTACTGCGGCTGGGCAAAAAACAAAAATCCTTCCTGTACACCTTCGTTTTTCAGCGCAAGCGCCGCCGACTGGTGAGCGGATGGAAACACAAAAAGCGCATATTCTGACGCTATGCACACAATCTAACGTCGCTTGTATGAAGAAATATCGCCGATGGTACTATTGACCCGTGGTACTATTGTCCCCGGTCTACCCTACATACAACGAATAATATTCCTAAAGTACCAGGGCAACATAATCATAAAGGAGCTATATCAAATTCTTCTTGGTTGATCCGAGAAATAAACATGTATCATAAAATAGCTCCTTTATGGTTATGTTGCCCTGGTACTTTATTCGTTGTATGTAGGATGTAGGCCCGGGGTATCGTGGGTCTGAAGTGAAATGTTTATAGGCACTTACACACACACAAATTAAAACTTTTAGGTAGGTTTTGATTTATTTTTAACAATTAAATTATTAAGTATTTTACAGTCTACTACTAGTTTTACAGTCGATGGTAGCACAGCACTATTTGTTGGTGGTGCAAGAGGGATTTAAAAATACCCTTTGCACCACCAGTGGTGCAGACCGGTGGTGCAAAGGGTACAAAAGGGTGAAAACAATTGCTGCTGCTATTGCGAAATTGCGATCAAGATTATATTTATATGGTTATATAGCATAAAGTCGTTCACAACATTCAGTGATTAATTCTATGTGTTTAAGGTAATATTAATTAACTGCCGTTTAGTATCTTGATAGTTGATTTGGCGTCAATATGCTTGTGGTTATGTTCAGGGTTATTTTTAATATTACCTTAATTTTCTTACTATAATCAGTTTTACGGACACCAAGCCCGCCCAGCGAAGCGGAGTGGGGGCTAGGCCAGAGAATCAGCTCAATCAAAATAGTCCAGACACATTCTTTCATTCTTCTCCATTCCGCTTTTTGTGGACGGGAAACATATTCTAGTGATTACACGAGTACATCGAACATCTATTTCTGACAATTAGCTTAAACGTATACGCTGATATCCAGCGCGAAACTTCAATACGGGTATATTATATTTTCATCTTGTTCATTTATGAATGATATGACAAGAAATGTTGCGTTTTCTCTAATTTATTAGGTGCGCAATAACTGCGTATCCTGACACCTAGTTGTTTGGCGGAACTCGAGTTTAAATTTACCCGTATTTACATTTCACCCTGTATAACAAATGCAGAACTTTAGACAGTTTTGAGTCGTGTCTCAAGCGAGTTATCAGACACAAAAAATCTAAAGCGATATCGCTACAACACCTTTAAGACTCGCTAAGTAAATTGTCAATTGCGTGGAAGCTGTTTACAATACGTTATAGGAAATAACGTTAAGTCATATTTTAGTCTTAGTAACTGGTGTCGTAGCCTGTCAGGATCATGTTTTTGTCTCTTCAAGCAAGTGCGTCCAATTCCATTGTAGGCGTTCAGTCAACTCGGTGCGATGCAGGCGTCATCTCGGACGCCTTCACGGTCAATAAAGATGTCCACTTAAAATGTTGTCACCAAACCAAGCTATTAACAATATTAGAATATCGCTTCCCTAGTCAGGCAGTCGTCGCTCTCGGAAAAGCCAACAATTATTATTTATTTATCAAACATCAACAACATTTTAAGAATAAGGCCTATCCATTAATTTATTTTATTACCCAAAGCATTCTGTCACGAGACCATCACGACAAAATGTATTTACATTACATTAGAATACAGCGTTGATCACTACAGCGCATAGAAGTAGTTTCAGCAGACGACCGGTGGCAAAGAGGCCATTGTGCGCTCAACGGTCGCATGAATCCTCTTGCAATGTAGTCACACGATTGCTTCTATGCCACTCAATCGTCAGTTCGAAATGCTTGCGTTTTAACTAATATTAAATAAGTAATGAATGCAGATATGTAAACGTTTAACAAAAGTTATCATTTTCGAGATCAAACAATTCAGTCAATCAATCCTAGATTTTTATGAAAACAAAATAAGTTATATTGCGATATCTAAATTATTCTATCTACAGACTTATTAGCTCCAAACAATAAAGTCTGTGTTGTCCCCCAGAACAGGAATAGCCTATCGTGAGGGCACGATAGAGTGCGACGAAATACTCTATCATTACAAATGTATCATCAGGCGTTAACTAAATAATGCCTTTCTAAAATATATAAAAATTCTGAGTGATCCGTCATTATGGTTTATAAAAGAGCGCAGCGCTAAACAATTTATATTACGTTTTAGAATAGATTTAGTTATTTCAAAATATCACATTGTGAGAATATCTTACAGGAAAATTTGAAAAAGTGTAACTTCACTTTTAATTGGCAAACATATATAAATAGGTACATGTATAACATATTTTCCAAACTACACTTAATTATAGGTTAAAAATTAGGTTAGATATATTGTATAGATAGATCTTATGGAATAGGTTCTACTTATAATATAATAATAATAAAAGGTGCCGAGTGTATAGTACGAGATCTAGAATAAAAGAAATGGTACACAAAATGCGTACAAACTTAAAATTATGATTTGCACTCGTTTCAATACAGTTCTTCGCTTGAGTGTCTTGGAGTTGAGAGAGCAAAATTAAATGTCAACTTACACTTATATTGTGTTAACATTTGCTCCTTAAACTCCAGAATCACCTCAAATGAAGAAATGTATTGTCATACGGGGCTCTTTCAAGATACTTTTGCGATTGTCGGAGTCCCTTGACAGCTTACTATCGTGAATATCTGTAAGAGGGTTGCAGAAACCTGCAGGCGTTAAATGCTGTAGGAAACATCTCCGCGCAAGTACAAAGTATCAAATAAACGGGAATAGGAAGACCTGTAAATCAGTGATTTTTGTTGTTTGTTTAATTAATATCCTCAAAATAGATTCATTTCGATTCTGTTTTAAGTCAGAGACGTTAAACCAGATTTTTTCACAAATGATCCTATCTCGTGAATATGAGAAATAAGTAAGTTACATAAGCCTGCATGAACGTAAAACGCATACAACAAAGGACGGCCTTAAAAAATAAGCAATCGAAGATGAAGTAGGTATGACCTTGACCACCCATTTTTTCAAGTGTAGGTATTTGACATGGTTGCGTTGCTTCACGTGGTCCAGACTATTCTTATATTTTCAGTAGGATGATTAATTATTACTGTAAGTTCTTATACAATGACCCGTGTATTTTAAACGCAAGTTTCAGACGGTCTGATGACCGTAAATCCCCTAATAAGATAGGTAACGGGCGTGTCCTAAACGTGCCGATTTTATGGCGATATTGGTTGGTAAATGATTAAAACCGATTTTTCGATCGATACTATGATATGTTAACAATTTTACTGTACAGCCACTAGCAGAGCATTGCATCACAAAATGATTAATATCTCAATGGATTTCAAACTTTATAAAGACAAGTTGTAGAGTTTGAAATCAGTTCAGTGACATTTTGTGACAATCTGCTGTGCTGGTGACTGTACTTACGTACTTATATTTTTATAAAATATATCTGCACAAACGACGCGTAAAGTATCGTACGCGATGTGTTTATCCGAGAGTAGGTAAAGATACGATAAGCATCACCCTTATAAGTAAAACAATTAGTAGTAGATAGGTATAAACGGCATAAAAAGTGATTTTGCTAACTTCCTTAGTTTTACATTAGATAAAATAACTAAATTTTCATTTTTTGCCAACGATACAATCGATAAATTATTTTAAGTGTGTACAATGATAATAGAATATTACTTAATTAATTAACAATAAATAGTTCATATAAATAATACAAAAATAGTGGTTTAAATCTATAATCCTATTAGACTCTTTTAAAGTAAACGATTGAGTATATAAATAAAAAATAATATTCTGGTAACAAATATAGGTGATTTAACAGTAGGATTTGTAACATTTAAAACATGGTTCGTGTAGTTAGAAATTCGTCAGATATGTTGAAGTGGGTAAAATTTTGAGCTTGAATTTGTGCACAGACGCATAATTATACAAAAAATAGGTTAAAAATAGAGTGTCTACTTATCGATTGAATTACACGGGTTTTCCATTAGGCTTGGTTTAGTTGCAAACCGGAATGACGACCCATGCAACCATAGCCACCATGCATTCGAGGTAACTTTCGAACCATTAATATGACTATTCTAAGGCCCCCATCACACTGCGAGTTTTTGCAGCGATAGGAAGGTGTGTCGTAAAGAGGATTTGCGATTATACATTGCTGAATCGCGTTTCTATCGTTGCAAAAACTTGCAGTGTAGGGCCTTTGTCAGGAGTCAGATGTCTTTCTCCTGACTCCAACTGCTACTGGATGTTTTTGTAGCAGTGCTTTTATTTGGGTTTCAGCTGGTGTTATTTTTATAGTAGACTTTCTACTGTGTTGTAAATTCAGGAATGAAACATTTGGTCTTACATAAACTACGTTGATATTTTGACCTGTTGTATCCTGAATGATATACATATACGTGTTATATTTCGTAAAATAATTAAAAAATTAAAAAGATTTTTAATAAAAAAGGAAAAGAAAAAAAAACCTCTTTTTTAACTTAACTTCATCAGTCGTAATGTGCTTAATATAAATACTTTACCTATACAAATTATTATGTATAACTACTGTTTGGTGTTTTATTTTGGGGATGAAGATTGTATGTGATATTAAATAAATTGGGTTATCAACTTATTAAACTTATTTAGCGGGTGGATGTGTAATTTGGATTGGGTTCTTTTGGGGCTTAAAATAATTTAGTTTTATGTTTTAGGGATTTGGGTTTGAGAGGAGTAGGTGACATTCAAAGGACCGTGCCAAGGGAGCTACATAAGTGAATAACAATCATTTACAATTTTAAGTAACTAAGAAAACATGATATTTTATTTTTGGGGATAGAGGTGTGGTGGGATATCATATCGATGTGCCAGGGCAGCCACATTTTATTTAAAAATAACTATTTACAATTTTAAACAACTTATTTAACCTATTTTGTTTCTGGGGTTTGGGGAGAAGTGCGTGCAATAGGTGAGATTAAATAGTGTAGTTGAAGGGAACTACTTATTATATTGATCGTTATTTACAAACAATTTATTAAGCATATTCTGTTTTTGGGGAGGGGAATGGGGTAACACATACGTGAGATGAAATTGATGTGCCAGGGAACCTACACTATGAATATGGCATATTTACAAATGCTTACTTGGGGTTTAGGATATGTAGCTGGGAAGGTAAGAATAAGTGATTGGGTTTGGTAAGTTTAGGTAGGGGTGGGCTTGTTTCAAAAACATATCACATAGCAAGTCTTCTGTCAAATTTAAAGCAAAATAATTTACTTAATTCAAAAGAAAATCCTGGTTTTGTGGTTTTCCTAACATCGAATCAAGGCCAAATGTATAAAAAGGAAAAACTGAATCAACTCAAGTAGGTATACTCTTAACACTGAACACAAAACCGATCGCCAGAGCAGCCGGGTCGATAGCCTGTCGTTTGTCTTTCAAAACCTGTTGCACAATAAAACAACATAGAGCGCTAACATTCAGCACGAACTTAAAATAAATTCTACTATATTAGAATAAAACATATAGGTCACATAAAATTAATGCGCGAATTCATGGACAAGCACCTAAGCGACACTTATCTGTGTGTCGATAAATATTTAAAAACAAAAAACAGTTCAACCAACACAATCAATCAATGTAACACAAATAATTTAAATTTAAAAAAGGTACCGAGGCGTTGAAAGTGAGATACAGTTGATAAATATTTAGTCGTCCCATGGGTTTTCCGGGAATGCCCAACTCGGGCGATGCGCCGGGCGAGGGGGCGCCACATGGGGCGCAATGTGGGCCGCAGCAAGGGGCGCGGTGTGCGACGAAGTGCTATTCGTCCTAACGTCGTAACTGAAACATAACCGGGTCATTGTACACACACGCCGGACGACGATAATGTCAAAAATAATATGAAGCGTAAATCTGGCTCACTTCACTATCGGGGCATAGTGCCAAAAGCGAATTCCGCAAGTAGAGTCGCTTGACGGCTCAACGGGGCAGAGCCTGCGAAGGAGACAAAGCTTTACTCGTTGGCAATGGCATACAGGGTGATTGAGTAGAGGCATTCCTTGGCCATCTTAAAAAATAAGGTGTCCGTCAACTTAAAGGCTTTTGATTTGATTTGAATTTTATTACCACGATGACACGATTTTGAAAGTTCTTTACAATTTCGCAATCATTCGTTGATATTTCACTGTAGTAACGGCGTCACACGTAAACACGTTGCATTATTTGGACTACTTTAAAGTTAATTATTTAAAAGTATTTTTAATTTGTTATTTTATGTCCCCCAACACATTTTATATTGTATTAATTACCAAATCAAGTAAAGTAGGGTAAACCGACAGTCATTGGACGCTGCCAGTCATTGGACAAAACAACCCTTGAATTTTATTAAAATGAATATTCCTTCAAATACAATGAATATTCCTTTAAAAAACGCCCTTTTATCTCCATCAGTCGGAATCTCTCAGTTGTTGAAATAGAAATTCTATTTTTAATTCAGTAAATAACTGTCCAATAACTTTCTTAAGTGTCCAATGACTGGCAGTTTACCCTATCGGCCAAAAAAAATGCGTGCATAGATCGCCGCGACTAATGACAGGAACGCGTTGATGTGAACTCATCGCTTCAATTAATTCATACCACGCAGGCTGCACGCGTTGGTTTGGCGGAACCTTAACTGACAAATACGCGTACGCATCGTGGCAAAACTTGAATAAGTAGATATGCATCAATAAATTCGTTAATATGTAAGAATTTTAGACTAAATAAAAATGTTTCTTTCTTTCCTTCTTTCTAATAAATTAACATTTAGACTATGATCAGGCTCATCAGGCAGGATCATCATTACAAAATTGTTTTATGTTAAAATTATCAAATATTTCTTGTAAAATTTCAAATAAAAATCATTACAAGTATGTAGTAGGTTCATGTTGTAACTTCTGCCTCTTCTTCTTAATAAGTACGGAATGCCTCTATATATTGATCACCCTGTATAACAACAGATAAAGCGCAATTTCGAGCAAAAGACTTTGAATTTAAGATTTAGGCTAGTATTATGAATGACGTAGATTTTTTTTATCGAATTTAAAACTTAACTCATCAAAAAACATTAGATGCTAAATATTCTGGAAAAAACAAATTAATATTATGAAATAAAACAAGACTAGTAATAAAAAAATAATAGAATTAAAACATCAGACCCATCACAGGCTTTATTTCCTGTTCTTCAGTCGATTCGTACTTTGTCATTTTTTATAATACTAGCCAGAATCGTAATATAAGAATAGTTATTTTCTCATTTGATTGCTAAACATAGAGTTTTGGAATTGCATTTTTAGAGGCACGTCTTTCATGTGTAATTTTTTTGTCAAAGGGTCTTTATCATATGTAGGTACTTGTGATATTTACGCTCCATATAGGTATTATAATCTATTAAAATTATTTATTAAAAGTTAAGAAAAACGGAGGGAGATAATTTAAGACTGAAGTGAAAGGTGTGCTCTAATGTATATTTTACAAAATGTGTGACTCTAAGCGATTGCCTCTTGAAAAAAATGTGCTATGTGCAGTGTTGTTGAGCCTACTCATGCATACTACGTGTGATTAATAATATATTAGTGAACGCACCGTGTTTCCACTTGTCTGTATGTACTGGCAGAAGCTACGCCACGGCTAGTGGTGGGCACAGCCCGCAGGTCGGTATCATGCCAAGCGAGTAAAGGGTCCGAATACCTAAAAGAATATTCATATCTTGAGTGTTCATCTACCTAAAGTTGAAAAAACCAATTCATATGTACCTGGTGAACCGCCAATAAACGAAAGCAATTAAACCTGATCGATGTCAATCCAGTCCGAGCGCCTTCTTTCTTCGGTCGATTAGATTGGATAGACTTATTACAGGTGCTGAAGCATATTATTAAAATATTAAAAGTGGTCAAACAGTACAGGATGACTGATTTCTGGACCTACCAGCCAGATGTCACCCATCAATGATTGTGCATGATTTAAGGTGAACACACAAGTCGCAAACATTTTACCGCAAAAAATTGGCTTACGATGCCGTAGGTAGTGTGTATTTTCACCTTAACACATGCGTTTTGTAAAAAATATCTGTAGTGGCTACCAGCTTTTGCTGGGCGTGATTAAAATTCATGCTTATCTGTAAGTATAGTACGCTTCAAAGTGGCTGCCATAAGTCCAAAGCCCAAAGTCCCCATGTCGTGTTTTCCTTTTTGTATTTTTAGTCCGTTTACTCTAGGATTGCATAGTTTGAAAATCTGGGACTTGGGTGTCAGACGGTCGGATGACAATGACCTTTATGGTCGACGCTCACAAGAAGTTATACGTTCTGTACCATGCACATGCTACATGCACGCATGCATCTACGAAAAAAAGCAACGACAAAGGTTCTCAAAACTTACTGGTCGTGGCCGCCGAAGTAACCGTTGTTCCCATCGCCCTCAAAGATGTTTCGGTCACCGGTAGGGCGCGGGTTGGGGGAGGGGGGAGGAATGGTTACGCGATCAAGGGGGTTAGGGGGTGGGGGGGTCGGGGCTGTCACAACTGGAGGGTTCGTCTCGAGGGTCGAGTTTTTGATGCCGTATTTGAAGTACATGATCATTCCTGAAAATATATGACACTATCATGAATTAACTTTCCTTGTGCAGATTTTGTCGCGTTTCCGAAAAGATTATTCTTGAAAATGTATGAAATTTTCATGAAATAACTTTTCTTGTGTAGTTTTTATCGCGTTTTCGAAAGGAACTAACTGCTTTAACTCTAACCGTACGTGAATTCCTAATTTCTGAGACACGTCACTTTAAAAAAGTGTAGTTACCAAGAAAATTTTATACCGTACTTAAGTAGGTAACATAACTTTCCAGTAAGAATGAAAATGTGAAAACATAAAACTTGATACTAAGTTTCAGTTTCAGACCTCATTTCTGTACATTGAGTGGTTTTACTTGACGACAATTAATGACATGTCCGTACCACCGCGGACGGCTCTCCTGGTAGGCCAGTAGAATTAAACACAAAAATTGATTAAATCGGAAATAATTCCTACAAAAGATTTTTTTGCTTTAATGGCTTCATTGGTTGCCCATTAAGACTCTCCTAAGTTTTCGACTTCGACGGAGTTGTGCTTAAGTGGTGGGGGCCCCCGAAAGCGGCGTTTTTTCGGTTTTCCGGTTATACCGCGTAAAGGACTTACCCTATCGAAAAGTGGTCTTCATGACGGTTAAAGGGCACTTAATCCTGCATTGAATAAGACCAAATTCATATGTTTTGGACAAACCGTTCTCGCGCTAAAGTTCGGCAAAGTAGAAAATATACGTATAATTAATGACCCTCTCCACGTCCAATGGCTTGTTACCCACATGCTTCCAAGCCTTGTAAAGGGTCGCCTTAACCAGTGTAACCCTAACAAGGCTCACGAGTTTGATTCGCTTATCCTTGTTCGTCCCAGCCGTTCCTTAACTGCGGTTGCTGCACCTCTTCCTGACACTCTCCTGGACGACTCTGTGTTACCTAATGTGGCTGCCTCTCTTCCTTGTACCCGCCTGTACGATTGCATTGCTTAGCTATATGCCTGGTCCAAGGTTCGACGCCACAAAATCAACTTTGTACGCGTGAAAATAGTTTAAATACTATTTTCCGTGCTTGCAACATTTTTCTTTACTGCTTCGCCTCTATTAGTCGTAGAGTGATTGTATATATCCTATAGCCTTCCTCAATGTATGAGCTATTCAACACAAAAATAATTATTTCAATCAAACTATTAATTCTTAAGATTAGCGCGTTCAAACAAACAAACAAAAAACTCTTCAGCGTTTTAATATGAACTTGTTGTTGTTGATTTTTGGCGTCGAACCTTAGACCAGGTATACGGCTAGGCAACGTAGTCATGCAGGAGGATACAAGGAAGAGGGGCAGCCACAGTAGGTAACACAGAGTCGTTCAGGTGAGTGCCAGGAAGAGGTGCAGCAACCGCAGTTAAGGAACGGCTGGGACGAACAAGGATAGGCGCATCAAGCTCGTAAGCCTTGATAGGGTTACACTGGTTGAGGTGGCCCTTTTCAAGACTTGGAAGCCTGTGGGTAACAAACCATTGGAAGTGGAGAGGGTCATTAAAATTACTTTGCCGAACTTTAGCGCGAGAACGGTTTGTCCAAAACATATGAATTTGGTCTTATTCAATGCAGGATTAAGTGCCCTTCAACCGTCATGAAGACCACTTTTTGATAGGGTAAGTCCTTTACGCGGTATAACCGGAAAACCGAAAAAATGCCTCTTTCGGGGGCCCCCACCACTTAAGCACAACTCCGTCGAAGTCGAAAACTTAGGAGAGTCTTAATGGGCAACCAATGAAGCCATTAAAACAATAAAATCTTTTGTAGGAATTATTTCCGATTTAAAAGCTAATTCTACTGGACTATGGAGGCTTTTCTCCAGCAGTGTATAAATTGAAACACCAAGAGTTAATTGTTGGAATATTCATTACTTTGCTTAGCTTGATTTTTGAATTTTGATTTGATGATTGGTTTTTGGTGGGGCCACGACCCGGAAAACATAGTGTAAGCAGGCCTCCCTACTCGCTGGACCGACGATCTGGTGAAGCTCACGGCAGCACCTGAAGGCGGTCAGCGCCAAACCGGTCGTTGTGGATATCCATGTTCTTTGTCCAACAGTGGACGGCATTAATTACCTAGAGCCATCCAGACGGTGAAGCGAGCCAGGGTCAGCATGGACAGGTTGAGTATCAGGTAGATGTTCACCAGGATCGCGGTGGCCGGCACAAATGGCAGCCCGGGCGCCGCGTAGATCAGCCCCACTCTGGAATATAGCAGCCAAGAATTGAGTATAAGATATTATGTTGAGTAAGATGGCAAATGGACAGGGGGCAAACGAGCAGATGGTTCACCTGATGGTAAGTGATTACCGTCGCCCCGCAGTCTCAGGGGCGTTACAGGTGCGTTGCCGGCCTTTAAGGTGAAGATACCTACGCTCTCTTCTTAAAAGCTTGCAGTTAACATGCAATTTGAGAATAAATTTCAATTTAAAATTAAAATCCGAGTTGTTTTGAATTTAAAAGGACCTAGGACGCAAATCGGCCACCAACCACAACCACTACATACCGCAGACCGACTTATGAAAGTCCCTAAAATTGATATTTCGAAACGTGTGAATCTTTTCTATGGACAATTAAGCTTGCTCGACTGATCTTAGGCCCAGCTATCTCCGGAGTCAGTGTGACGTGCTAATTTTGGGACACCCTGTATGTATTTGACACCACCTTGTAAGTATTTTCAGCAGTGTCATGTTTCCCTTATCGATTCGTCAATTTCCTTACATTGAATTAGAAATCAATAGACATTAAGTAATAAACTACACTGCCTATTAGCAAAATCAATGTAGACTTTGAATTCAAATTAACCTTAAATTATAGATTGACTACCGTTCAGCCACTGCACTGTTCATTGCGTTACCTGGTTTCCATGGTAGATAATAGCTTTGCTTAGTTTCGGACTAAGTAGATGACAAATAGCAAAGTTGATTAAGTAGGTACCCTTAGGTATATTATTATGTCTAGGCCGTTTAGGTAAGTCGGACCATGACTCGCAGATTTTGGGAGGACACCGTTGATTTTTGGTGAGTAGTTGCTTTAACTTAAAAAAGGTCAGAAATCTGTCAAACTCTATACTAAAAACACCGGTTATTGTTATAGTTACGGTTATGTAAGTTGGTGGTCAGCCTTCGCGGAAGTCTAAGGCTACGGCCGGCTACTCGCGTCATCCTCACTAGTGATGGCGGAACGCCGCGAAGGTTTTAGTGGGTATACCCCGTCCTTTTCAGGACAGAGCACATTGTCCCCCGGCAGTAAAGAACTTACTAAAGAACTTGTAGACAGTCAAAAATTGCAGGCGGTGGAGTGCCAACTGCCTAGCAGACGCAATTTCCGCGTGCATCTCTCAAGATTCGGCCACAATAACCGCGAGGTTGGTATGGCCACAGTAAATACAAATGAGTAGGTCATCTTCATAGAAACGCAACGAGCGCGGTTTGTATGTGAGCGCGCCAATACGTATGCGGCGCGCACGCACACACTGACAAAATTCGGCGCAACACCCCGCTAATCCACGCTAAATTTAAATTAATAATAAAATCCACCAATCATGCAGCATTTGGACCTCGCGTCTACGTATTGCCATCTGGCGGATTTTTCAATCGCGAAAACCCTCATTGTGTAAAGCAATTGTTATCATTTGACAGTTCATAACGTACGATAAAGTCAGTTTGTGATCATTCATACGAACGCTTTTAAATCACTTTCGTCTCGTCCCTCGCTTTAGTAAGACGTGGGAATGGTTTCTGCAAAATTACTAGCAATAGCGATTTGTGTTGCTAGAAGACGAAGAAAGAAACAAAGGACATTCTGGGTACATCCTCTGAATGAACAGAGATACTTAAGACAAATGTATACCATGATTGATATTTTTGGAGTCGGTGCCGGTAAATTTAGAACATTTCTTGAGCTTGGCACTGAGCAGGCTGGCACCGACTCCAAGAATATCTCGAATCTACGATTATTCTGTCAAACTCTTTGTTTAACTGACTTTATCGTACGTTAAAACTGTCAAATGATTACGATTGCTTTACACAATTCCACCTCTGGTTACAAAAACTTCTGGAAGTTCTGGAAACCCGAACGACATCAGAACACGTTTTTCAGCGTGCCTGCTGTATCTTTTTGGTAAATAGTAGGTACTGGATTAACGGACTAAGGATAATTTAACGGAACTTAACGAGTCCGTTAACATTTTTGAAAGTTAACTTAAAAGTTAATCCGTTAATAGAAATGTTAACTTCGTTAATTAACGATTAACGGATTAACGAGTTAATGCCCAGCTATGGTTTTTGCATATAGAAGTGGCCGAAATTCTCTACTAAAATAAGGACTTCAGGATCCTACCCACGACATCGTATCGAAGTTCTCGACAAGCACGCCCAAAAAACAAAACAGAACAAACACGTCCGACCACTAAGAGAGCGCGCGGCGTACTGATCGCAGCGCTGGCGCTTTTTTAACGCTCGTGTGAATAATAATATAAAGTTTCATACGGCCTATTCCCAACGCTCTGCGTTGAAAAGGCCTCATTCGCACGAGAGTTTAAACAGCGTTGCGTTATAACCCGGCGTCGGCGCTTTTATAACGTCCTCAATGTGATCATTCATACGAACGCTTTTAAATCACTTTCGTCTCGTCCCTCGCTTTAGTAAGACGTGGGAATGGTTTCTGCTAAATTACTAGCAATAGCGATTTTTGTTGCTAGAAGACGAAGAAAGAAACAAAGGACATTCTGGGTACATCCTCTGAATGAACAGAGATACTTAAGACAAATGTATACCATGATTGATATTTTTGGAGTCGGTGCCGGTAAATTTAGAACATTTCTTGAGCTTGGCACTGAGCAGGCTGGCACCGACTCCGAGAATATCTCGAATCTACGATTATTCTGTCAAACTCTTTGTTTAACTGACTTTATCGTACGTTATGAACTGTCAAATGATTACGATTGCTTTACACAGTTCCACCTCTGGTTACGAAAACTGTTGTTTTGGGTTCTGGAAGTTCTGGAAGCCCGAACGTACTTATCAGAACGCGTTTTTTAGCGTGCCTGCTGTATCTTTTAAATAGTAGGTACTGGATTAACGGACTAAGGATAATTTAACGGAACTTAACGAGTCCGTTAACATTTTTAAAGTTAACTAAAAAGTTAATCCGTTAATAGAAATGTTAACTTCGTTAATTAACGATTAACGAGTTAACGCCCAGCTATGGTTTTTGCGTATAGAAGTTGTAAGAATAGTCTATAAATCAATGTCCAGTCAATTAGTTACATTCCGTAGATTCTAAGACATTTTAGTTCGCAAGACTGTCAATAGATGGCGTTGTGCTGACTTACATCGCGGTGTCGAAGTTTTAGGCGACCCATATATAAGGTGTTATTTTTTGTACTGATCATACTTTACCAACGCATCTAATAAAATCATACAAATACAACCCAAGTGCTTTTAAAAAAAAATTCAGGCTAGTTTTCGAGTAAAACGACAAATAATGTTTCGAAAAAAATAAAAAATAAATCATCCTTTGAGCGCGGTGAGTATTCGTTTGTACGCACTATCGTAGTAGCCGGCCGAGGGCAACGACCACTGCCACGTGCCGCGCCGCGTGAGTCGGCCATATTGATATCGCTGCCAGTCGCTCCGCGCCCACAGCCCGCGCCGAGCCGCCGATCGGCATGCGGGAGCGCAACAACATAAATAATCGTCCCAGTCCGTCCAATGCGCCCAAACGTATTGCAGTGTATGTGTGATTTATTACAATGCCGCGCTTGATCAATAACAAAACGCAGGTGAAATTATGTTTCGGGCACACTAACTGGCCGACGAGAAACATTGACGAGTCGAAAACCTTCATACCTTGCTTGTTTGGAGCCGCGCAGCGCTTCAGGGAGCGCAGCCGTATCCTGACTTGACGAGATTCCGTGCGCTTCGAGGACGAAGTTCTGGATTTCAATTTCAATCACCGGCACAGTGCTGGCGGTACCCAGATGCGAGCGCCGCAGACGGCGGCTTTTGTGTAAAAATACGGAATGCCTTATCAAGGAGTTGTTGCCAGAGGGCCACGACCGCGACCTAGTTCTATCGATGGTTATTGCGGAAGTCTACCTAGGTACATACCTACAGTGTGATTTGGACAGATGAGTGCTTGTTTACGCGAAAGCGCGAATTGTGAATACAACATCCGACGTGGTGTCTAGTGAACAGCAAGCAAGTGTGCAGCCCGAAAGCATTACCTCAATTCGATCGTGGCTAGATTAGACAGTGCAAGACAGTGTTTACGTGAACATTCAACAAAGGCTTGACGTTCAAAATGTATTGTGATTAGTGTAATAATAAACTAGGAACTTTAAATAACAACATTCAAAATAGGTAAATGTGTGAATAAGTAAAATCAATGAATCTAAAGTGTGATGGCAAATCATAATTTAGGAATTAAAACCAGGAAAATTGATCAGTGAGTTTTATTTACAACACCTATTCATATTCAATATTAGGGTGCATTTCCACTGAAGCGAAGCGAAGTAGTAATAGGTATGTACCTATCAATTTTTTATTACGTCTCTAAATAAATTGCGTAGGCATTACGAAACCGTAGATATTGAATTCCAATTTCTATCCTTTTTTAAATTTCTAGTTTAACGCGGATGATTCGCCTCGGTTCGTTGGAAAAGTCCCCCGCTATTACACTAATGAAAATACACTTATTTACCTACTTATGTAGCTAGATTTTGTTTCTCCCAGCGCGTAGTACCTATTAACATGACGTAACATCGTACATACTCACGAGTGATAATTTTTGGTAACGTAGGTTTAGTGTAATCTAACCTTTATGTGTGTGAACGTTGAATGAATGCGCGCGGCCATTGTTCGTACTCGTATGAATGAAATGAGTAAAGAAAGAGAGAGAGGCAGTGAGTGAAGACAGGATGGTTGTAAAAATAATATCTTTTTTTTGTTAGGAAAAGTAAAAACAAAAACTAGCCTGAATTTTTTTTTAAAAACACTTGGGTTGTATTTGTATGATTTTATTAGATGCGTTGGTAAAGTATGATCAGTACAAAAAATAACACCTTATATAAAGGTTTTGAACCACCGCACCGTTCACATTAACCATCCTACTTGTTACTAACCGATTGTGGTGACGTAATAAACCCGTCGTGTACTGAGTTTGGCTTTTATTTCTAAGCTAGTACACCCTCGATTCGACTTTGACCCAAGGGGGTTAAACAGAAGTGGCCGAGATTCAACTTCTAAAATAAGGACTTCAGGATCTCCAACCCACGACATCGTATCGACGTTCTCGACAAGCACGCCCAAAAAACAAAACAGAACAAAACACGTCCGACCACTAAGAGAGTGCGCGGTGTACTGATCGCAGCGCCGGCGCTTTTTTAACGCTAGTGTGAATAATAATATAAAGTTTCATACGGCCTATTCCCAACGCTCTGCGTTGAAAATGCAACACTGCTCGATAAAAAAGCGTCGCGTTTTAAAAGCGCCGACGTGTAAACACTTACTTGGGTATGCATATGTTCTATTTGAACGCTTTTTTAACGGACGTTAAAAAAGCTCTCGTGTGAATTAGGCCAAATGCAACACTGCTCGATAAAAAAGCGTCGCGTTTTAAAAGCGCCGACGTGTGAACAAGTACTTGGGTATGCATATGTTCTATTTGAACGCTTTTTTAACGGACGTTAAAAAAGCTCTCGTGTGAATTAGGCCTTACAAAGCGTTTGACAGAATAATCGTATCGTTATGAACTGTCAAATGATAACGATTGCTTTACACAATTCCACCTCTGACTAGGGTTGTGAACTCATTTCTTGCAATTAGGTACAATCCAAAATCATGAAAGTAATGTAAAAGCAAAAGTCGTCAAGAAATCACATTTCTAATGTGACTTGTTGTGAGGGCAACCTGTTTGGACCCGATGGCGTCTTGAAACCTGTTGATACGAGAAAATTTTCCACGGAGTGAAACAGCAGAAGACACACCTAAGTTATAATTTTCAATTTACATCAATAACAAGACAGTTTAAATATTATATTTTGTCTTGAAAAGAGTTATGAATTTAGAACGAAGATCAACTCGATATAATCTCATTCGACTGTTATTATTACATAAAATCCAATTACAACGATTCGATGACGAGATCCTAGGCTTAAACATTTTAAGCGTTGTTTTTTTAAGTGACCCCTTTGAAAACAAAATGCCTGTTATGTGTTACTATAGGGGTCACTTAAAAATTAGAGATTGATACCGAAAACGGGCATTAGTCAGCAAAAATGACGTACCGGTTTTGAGGTTTCCTAGAAATCATCAGCAGGAGCATGATGATGCCGATCAGCAGGATGACCATCAGCACGGTGACGAAGGTGGAGGAGCCGGGGCTGCAGTAAGCAGCGAGCACGTCGAACAGCATGATCATCACGAACATGGTCGCGAACGACTTCAGCACAAACATTCCTGCGAATATTACTTTTCGTATGACGTAAGCGATAGATGAGATAGTAATAGTGAAGGGATTCAATACGAAAATTCTGCCAACCTACTTTCATTTGATTTAATAACGTGGTTACGGGCATAACGTTTTTTAGTGACTTACGAAACAATCAAATATTGGAAAATTTATTTAAATAGATTTCGCCCGGGGCTTGCAGCCCGTGGATTTACATAATAGTATAAAGTCCACTGTTTGTTTGTTTGAATAAATTCATGATAAAACAGTGAATGATTTAAAAAAAATACTAGATGCAATGTAATTTCCGGGACTTTTACCCTCTATATCTCTTTTTAACAGTAGGGATACATTTTTTTCGGAAATAATTTTATCAACTCCATCCTGGTGACCTCTAATAATAATTAACTCGAGCAAGACTGATGATCTTGCTGATCCTCTCTATTACACTTAATTAAATTACTTCCACGTATACACAAATTAACAAAGAAATCTAATACACTTCCCGGTTTATAAGATGTAAAGTCGGGTGGTATTACATGTAGGGTAAAGTTGTTTAATGATGGAGCTGTGAGGGAAATAACTTGAGAAAACTCCAATTAAAAGTAACCTATTTTAGGGTTCCGTAGTCCTGATAAGGAACCTTTATTTAATTTACATTTTAAAGACTTTATATCTACCAAACCACAACAGTAAATTGCCACAAAAGTTGCCGATTTACTTCAGCAATTCATAGGATTTTTATGTGTCAATCTGTGTCAATTGAACTGACCTGACTGACTCGTAGCAGGACCGTTGTCAACCCAGGGGAAGAACCCAGGGCAGAGGTAGGACATCGCGTAGAGCTGCCGGTAGATGGCGCCGAAGAACCGGCCACAGCGGGTGGTGTTGCCAGAAGTGCCTCCGGGCACAGCGCCTGTTGAAAAAAGAAGTATCTTTAAAAGTTCTGTACACTTAATCTTCGGCCGGACCAACGCAATGGTGATGGTGCATATAGATCGTAGCGAGCCGCGACCAATGTCAGGATCAGGACGCGTTGATGTGAACTCATCGCTCAAATTCATACACATCATCTGATCGCCATCGCGCACGCAGGTTGCACGCGTTGGTGTGGTCGAATGTTTACTTTTCACACCAGCTCCCTTTTAAGGTTTGTACTGATAAAGACATAATTATAAAACGGAGATGTGAAGCCGACATCGGCAATCATGATTTAAAAGCACCATCATAAGGCTTCGCTAAATTGTGATTTGGCAAGAATTAGTTTAACTCTGTATGCACAAGTATGTCGTATGCGAAACTTTATTTTAGTAATAACCAAAGCAAAAGTTGTTTTACTCAGACTCGTTGCGATAAAATTGTTTTTATAAGAGCATTGTATTGTAATCACAAAATAGTGATTATTCCTCAGTTGTTTTAATTGATTGTTAGATTTTAAAGCAGACTAAAAAGAAAGGTCCCTTATCCAATTTCAACACCCGTAGCAATCAGGTTCAAAGGGATTGTAATTATGATTGCGATTGCGATCTGTGAAAAGGTATTAATTATAAGCAATCTTTCTGAATTAATGAACGAATTCATTTTCAAGTAATTCTTAAAAACAGTGACAGTCGTTTTCTAACTATAGTAGCTTGCATAAATGCTATATTATTACTATTGGCAACGAACTTACGATAACAGACTTCAATTACTTACCTTTCTACAAAAAAAATCTGGAAAAGTTCTTAACAATAGTGCTTTTATAAACTTTCTAGGAAAACTATAACGGTTAAGATAAATCAGTTAGTTTAAGAGTAATAGTCGTTTAACTCATGTATTATTAAATTTCTTACCGAATAAAAATTCATTAGAAGAAAATATTAAAAGTGACTTTAGATTAAGTACTTAATTGCTTGCTTCTGAAATAGGTACATTACGGAACCCTACACTGCGCGTGACGACACGCACTTGGGTATTTTTAGAAGACAGTTAATTTTTAACACTCGCAAAGCCAGCATTTTCGCTTGGGCAATAAAAAAAAGGTCGCAAATCAAAAGGCCTTACCATAGAATTTGTTCTCGTTGTTGGAATTCACCAGGAATGTGTCGTCGCGTCCGTCGCTCTCGTCTTCGGCATGGGAATCCATTGAGTCGTCCGAATCAGGGGAACTGCTAGGAAATAACCAAGTTATGGTTTACACGAGAAATGTATGAGTTATAAGATATGTCGGCCGGCCTTTCGCGCTTGCCAGGACGCCCAGCATCGCTAGCTTGTTACCTGCGAGTCACTCGGCGAACCATCACGTGTTGGCTCGTCATGCCTTGGCTTGTGCTCTGGAACAAAAACGCACATATTTGCATTTTTTTTAAATGGGGCCGAATTTGTTGCTATAGGGTCAACAAGATTAGATTGTGGCTTATTCCAAAATTATCAAATATAAAAGGGGTTCAAATGGATAAAATTATGACTAAAACGCAAATAAAATAAATATTTCAAGGTACGAGTATAATGAGCACAATTTAAATCTGTTAATTGCGGTGAAATACTACTACTGAAAGTCATTTTGTACAATACATTCAAGTAGTGTCACTATGGAGAGATCAGCTTGCCGCTTGATCTGCACCGTCTACGGTTAGCTTGCAGCTTCCACCTTAATTCTCATAATGTTTATCTTAGGTACTCATAAGTGCCACTTGTGGTCAAAATTGAATAAAATATTTTTGATTTTGATTATTGTAAAAGACTCATGATGTGAGACAAGTGCAGTATTCAAAAGAATCCTTGTAAAATGGTCGACATATTTTTCAGATAGAATTAATTCTTACGTCTTCCGTCTCGCAAAAGACAACATGTCTGTACCTCTAGTAGGAAAAACTTTCGAGTTCGTTTCGTTGCGTATTCAAAGTGTCATCGAAAAATTTTGTATGAAAAATTAAACAGCGCCCCCTAGGGCGGCTATAATATAGGGGGCGCTGTTTAATTTTTCATACAAAATTTTTCGATGACACTTTGAATACGCAACGAAACGAACTCGAAAGTTTTTCCTACTAGAGGTACTGTTATTTAGATGCAAATAAACAACGAAATAGGTAAGTTTAATGAACTTCCCTTTTTTTGTTATGTATTTGACTATCCGCATCGGAAGAATCAAATCATACTTATTTAGCTAATTTGCCAAATTCTATTAACGCAGATCGTAGCCTAGTTCCGATTGCTTTAATATTCAAACTACTCGCGTTACACTGCCGGGCAATCAGTATTCGGAATATCACATCGCATTTTGCGAGTAAGTAGTTGCATTTAGGGCAGGCTAATGCCTGGTTTTGGGAAACCGATGAATGCTGGGAACTAGCAAATACTATTAGTAAGCTGAATATGTCATAAACCCCGCTTTAGTTCAGTGTAAATACATTTTGGGGACTGAAGTCGTTATGGATAGAAACGGTTTCAGTGATTCTAAATTTCGGCTTTCTAAAATTCGACTGTTTCGATTCGAAGAAACCGCTGGGAAGGGGTATCTTTGTTCAACAATTACGTCGAAGCTAATAGACGTAGACTAATAAATTTACATTCGTTTTGTAGAATAGCTCAAATACTAATAATACAATGCAAATAAAATATACCTTAACGACCTGTTTTTTCTTGTGTTGGAAAATAACTGAAAAGAAGTGAAAAAAGTCTTGTTTTTTTCTAATTAAATCCATTCTTACTCCCTTAAAATGTATGAAACTTGTATCTGTTTTCTACTTCTGCTAATAGATAATTTTATTGGCTATCGCATGATATAAAATGTTTGCTTATTAGTGTTAAGCTACCCACGCTATCACTTGTTTTTGAAGGAAGAGGTGAAAACTTAAAATTCATGTTTCAACATATCACTAACTACAAGACGTCACAGTGTTTAGTATCGTCAAAAGAATTGCAGCAGCAGAGCTCTTGTATTTTACGTAACGTAACGTGTCAATATTGCATGCAAAAAGAGAAAAGCTTCACCTTGTCCTGGAGTTCATCCGTTATTTTTAAAATTGCCGGTCGCTAGATCCCCTCAGGCCGCAAAATCTCGTCACAGCTTAGACCGTCAATTGCCGATGAACTAGTTACCGTTCTCCGTCCTTCCTCGATTACTGCCCGACTGCATCGGAATTTGATTTTTGCTGGGCGCAACTCAAATACGAGTTACAAAACTACACATCTGCCGCGGGTAGGCAGAATAATCGAGTCACCCTAAAATCCACTTACGGTTTGCATCGCGTCATCCTAAAATGTTCTAGAATTAGGTTACGGCGATATTCCCGATATGTGGTTGAAAATGTAGGGGAATTTTGAGAGATGTTCTAAAACATCTTGACATAATGTAAGTGCGTTAGGACGTTATATAGAAAAGCAACTAAAAGTGCTATCTATACTTATAGTGCCATAAATTGCGGTTGACCGAGATTTTATAGTAATATCGAGTAACGACTGTAGATAAATTTTGCCACAGAGATGGATCCATCCGTACTACTACTGAGCTGGTGTCATGTCGTATTTTCATGTCAGTTGAATTTATAAAGGCACAAAGTCCCGAAAAGTGTAACGAAACGTGAAACATAGAGATTTTTATGAAATTAAACACATCCCTTACCAAGCAGAGCTGAACCACTCCCTGACCTGGTTCACAATCGGCTTTGAATAATTCATGCCAAAACAAAACAATTAACGAACGCTATACGAGGCCCCCGTGTTCCGAATGTGATTCGATATTTTGTGACGAAGTTAAGGTTTTACAGCATATATTCGGAACATCAATCGAAACTGATTGGCTTAAACTACTGTGTGGACTGAAATCAAATCAATTTTTAAGTGTCTGTCAGTTTTTTATACACTGTGCCTTGATGAGCAGTAATTTTAAGCTTTATATCGCCATTTTTCATCGTTAAACCACCAGACTACGATTATTCAGGTGTGTTAAGTTTAAAGTATTTACTTAAGTTACGACATCCAAAATTTTAAAAATGTTGCGTGAAATAAGTCAGAAGTCGAACGTTCAAAGGCATGAATGCCTTTCATCCAACGTACAGTGGGCACATTCCCGTTCGCTTCCACAGCGTGACACAGGTGTGGCACTGACACAACAAATTGTGAAGGAATTTTTTTCATATGACACATAACTTGGCAGTATTGGCAAAAGCATTCCTAGGAATATCACAGGGAAATCTTTTGTCCCTCTATGTAAAGAAAGTAATATAAATGTACCTACATACTTACAACGTACTTTTTTTATTTTCTGGAACTAGGGTATTAATAAGACCACTTCAAATAATCGAATATGGCAGTATTTTTTTTTTAATCCTACAATTTTTTTCTACTTATTTTTCACTAGCTTTTGCCGGCGGCTTCACCCGCGTAAAATTTAGTTTGTCACAGATAGTGACCGACCGAATATTCGTTTTCGTTTTCGGCCATTTTCGGCCAAAACATGGACATTCGGCCATATTTTCGTTTTCGGCCAAAAACCAGCCGAAGCTTCGGCCAAACCGAATATCAGAAATACGTGAATAAGATGGTGACGTTTATCGTTCCGATATCTTCGGGAGTGAATCGGGTGCACTCATGGTTCCAATCAGACTTGAACGGACGCGGTATTGTCATTGTCACACTCTTTCTTTTGAAGTTGTGAAGTGAGGTTACGTTGTAAAGAGTGTCCAGCGAGAATTTTCCAAGTTCAAAATTTAATACAAATAAAACCAAAGAGTTTTCATTAAATTTAATTGTTTCAAAATAGATTCTAATGCGGATTTGAAATGCGCCATGAGTCACTGGTCGGGAGCCTACAGAGCGTTCGCAGTTGAGCAATAAGTATTTGAAATGCGACGAATCATAGATCGAGTGCGTCGCGCTTTTTGTACTCATTTCAATATTCAGCGATTGAATGATGGCCCAAGCACACAACTTACCTCATCGTGAGTGCAAAAGTTCAAGCAAGAAAGAAGTCGTCCACAGGATTCCTCCAAACCCATCAAAATCAGCAGCGACGCCGAACGTGGCCCAAGTTCAAGACGAAATTATGCGGAATTTGCATAAATCAACAAGTCAATTGTATTGTCGAATGATCGATGAATGTCTGATACCACAACTGCAACTGCATCCCGGACAACTACGGAACTCTATTTCAGCAAGAAGGTGTCTCACCACACACGGAGAGGACCTCGATGGAGACATTGAGGACTATTTTTTTTTCTCACACCATGCGACTTTTTCTTGTGGAGATATCTCAAGTCAAAAGTTTACAGCAAACAATCCTTAAATAATTCAGGTTCTGTAAGAAAATTTCCGCCGTGAATTTGCAAGAAAATTATTAGCGCGATTTGCTCTCGTATAGTTGCGAATGTAAGGGTGAGAGTGGCTAGAGTAAAACGGGCATCATTTAAACGACATTGCCTATAAAAAAAATTAATCTAAACTCCAGTTTCCATTTCATTCATAAAATGTATTTGTGTTCATTTTTGAAGTTGAAACCCTTTATTTCTTCTTCACTTCCCAATATTCCAATATACACCGGAAATAATATTCTACTAAGAATTCATAATAATGTCTTAAATTTTTAGTGTTTTAATGCCGGTTTTCTTTAATCAATCCTTATCAAAATCAACTGTCAAACGTCATTATGTTTTTGGTCAAAACATTAACGGTTTTCAAAGTTTTTACATAGGAAAGAAGAACGGTCATCTGTGACCCAGGCCCGACAGAAACGAGACATACCTCAGTTTTTTTGTCATGTCTTAATTAGTTAAATTATATATTTTTTATATTCGAAATCTATGTATAACACCAAATTATTACCCTTTGTTTTTGTTCAGGCGTCATACAAAAACTAATACAAAATGCCTATTTATCACCAAAATTGGTAAATTTATGTACCTAAATAGCTGCTATGGAATATATCTAGGTGACCTGGAGATACAGCCGGATTATACAGGGTGGAAACGAGAAGTTACAAAATCCAAAAATTCAATGTTACCAGCTTCCATAATCTGTAACCTATTATTGGCACCATTTGAAAAAGCTCGTGAAGCACTTTCAGAATCAGTAACTAGTTTTTCGATGTCTTGTATAGTTTAGAAATAATCGAGTGAGATCACTTATGGTTCCATATGTATAACCATCCTGTATAATCCGGCTGTATCTCCAGGTCACCTAGATACATTCCATAGCAGCTGTAATAGACATTTAGGTACATACATTTACCACTTTTGGTGATTAATAGGCATTTTGTATTAGTTTTTGTATAACGCCTGAACAAAAACAAAGGGTAATATTTTGGTGTTATACATAGATTTCGAATATAAAAAATATATAATTTAACTAATTAAGACATGACAAAAAAACTGAGGTATGTCTCGTTTCTGTCGGGTCTGGGTTTTTTTTGTATGGGGCGTGACCGTTCTTCTTTCATATTGTTTACAAGATATTTGATTACAGATTGAAATTTGACAGTTGAAGGTCATTTTCGTTTTCGTTTTCGTTTTCGGCCGAAAATGAGACTGCAGCCGAAGCTTCGTTTTCGTTTCCGTTTTCGGCTGAAAATCCATATTCGGTCGGACACTAGTCACAGATCGTCATAAATTATAGCCTATATGTTATTCTGGGTTATAAATAATAATAATGTAAAGTTTCATCAAAATCCGTTCAGTAGTTTTTGCGTGAAAGAGTAACAAACATCCAGACATCCAAACTTTCGTATTTATAATATTAGTAGGAAGTAGGTTAAGGAATAATAATTCGCCATTGTTATGTAACCATGTAAAACACCTTTAAGTAAATATCAATACCACATTATTTTTAATAAATGATTTACCTACTACATAACTTATCAATGAAAATTATGCTGGAATAAGTAACTGGATGAAAATTTTGGAAAAAAACTCTTTTAAGATTGATGATATCTTCGAAAATATGCGCTAGTTTTTATTCATAGAATAGGTATCTTTAAAATTTCCGAAAATCAAAGAGCATCTGTTTAGTGGTCTAAGTAAGCAAGCTTTGTAAACGATTTATGAATTGCAAGCGTGAGTTCTGTGCCAAGCGATGTTGTTAGCACAGCGTTTCGTTTCATATTCCGTACAATTTGAAAATCTTACAAGGCTTTCTTGCAGTATTCATCTCAAATTATAAAGAAAATTCGTTTCATGGATTTTTTTACTGAAATAGCACCTGATGTTAATTGAGATGAAGTCTACCATACCTGCCTAGAATGTCTAGTCACTCGTGCCTTGAAGAGGCCCGGATTATAGGTTTCAGAAAGACAGCAGCGAATTCTAGCTGTTTACATTGAGCCCCGAAAAAAAATTAAAAGCATCAAATCGTATTTATTTATAATCGCTACTTCTACAAACATAGAAACGTATTTATGTATTTCCTTATGTACTTTAGTTAATAATCCCGGAATCACGCGATGGCTCTCATCGGCCGATATGCGGTCAGGGTGATAACCACCACTTCGACCACAAATAGCGGCATTGTTTACAACGATTACCCTACTACGGAAAACGTTTAAAATTGGCACCTGAAATGTGCTAATAAGCGGTCTTTACGAAATTGCCATTTTGTGTGGAGAATTTAAGAAACATTTATTTCTATAGAAAAATTTTTGCCACTTTTTTGTCAACCTTTGAGTAAAATAATAACCTACTAATCCTACTCCTACTAATATTATAAATGCGAAAGTTTGTGTGGATGTTTGGTTGCTAACATGTTTGTTACTCTTTCACGCAAAAACTACTGAACGGATTTTGATGAAACTTTACAGTATTATTGTTTATAACCCAGAATAACACAAATGCTATAATTAATGACCATGTCACAAACTGAATTTCACGCGGGTGAAGCCGCGGGCAAAAGCTATAAATAATATAAAACTTTCTAAACAAATTGGGCGTCATTTACGACGAACTGTTGATGAACATATAATTTTAGTTACACCTAGATGTAAATAAATTCTCAAAAACTAACAATGGAAATAAGCAGCCATTGAATTTACCCCGCTTGTATCAGCAACTCATGAATATCTGGGAAAATTTCAGCAATTTCATTAGGCCTAATCAGATGTTTCGGCTCTCACATCTCCGGCAGCCTATCATTGGTCGCATACCTTCCCACCGTCAATTAGTAACTGCTGTAATTAGTTCCAAAGCGAGCCATTCTGTCTGTCGAATACCTATAGATAGGCACTGCGCACTTACAAACGTATGTATGTACCTACCTACTCGTATACCTTACATCACAGAATATTATACTTAGGTACTTAAGAAAACTACAGGTCACCATGGCGTAGCACCGCATTCACGACTGCTACTTAACATAGGCATTAATCTTAGAAATTAGAATACCTAGAATAATATTTCTTATAGCTAAATGCTGTGTATAAACTAGCGGTTGACAAAAATACAATAAGAAAGTTTGACTTAGGCTGGGTTGCACCATCTTACTTTAACTTTAAAAAACGTCAGAAATCTGTCAAACTCTATACAAAAAGCACCGGTTATCGTTATAGTTACCCATTAAAGTTAGGTGGTGCAACTCAGCCTTATTGTAGATTCGACGAATTATTGTCATCAATAAATTGTACCTATTATAAATAGATGAAACGTAGGTATTTCGGAGTGTTGTAGTGAATCCACAAACAGGTCATACGGGTGTATTTTAATATTTGAGTGCCTGTGTTTATGATACAATAACTAACGTCATAAAATGAAAATAAATTAGTTTATTTTAATTTTGAGTTGATGATAGCCTAAACAAAAGAATGCTTTTCTCTACCTAATGATTTTACCTAGTTTACTTTATAACTTTTCCATTTAACACATTCAATCAACAAACCTCGTGTTATTTCTGAAGGTGTAGCGCGAACTTTGTTCACAATAGCATTAAACACGTTTACCGTGGTTTCGACAAGCCTGAAAAACTTCGGTAACAATGTATTTTTCTGGGAAACTTCCCCCAAAGTTTATCGCCAGCTCGAATTTCCCGAACGAAAGTTCACGCTCGTAGTTGCGTAGGTGTTAATTTAGGAACGTGTTCGTGGAAGTCGGTGTAAGAATCTGATGAAAATATTATACTTACACTGATATTATACTCATAATTTTATACTTATATTATGACCCTTAAGTCGTTGACATATCCCGACGGATTAGTAAGCTGAAGTGTTTTATATTCATGTTAGCCAGTGTCTACTGCGTTATTAAAAAGTTATACAAGGCCTTGCAACCACATTCAAAGTCTAACAAAAGCCGGACAGGCCGGACATGGGAATATTTGGCCGGCCACATTCGTAAAAAGCCAAACCTGTCAACCCTACACCTGACCAGCGAACCTAGTCTCCGAGTCGAGAGCTCACTAGCTGGGCTACTAAGGGCTGATTTTTCAATCGTCACATATCATAAAACTGAAGAATAAACTTGTCATTTTGACATATTTTCCATACTGAAACTGTCAATGTGTCAAACTTACACCCGTATTCACAAACGATGCTTACTTAAGTGAAGCAGCAAATCGAACGCACAGAGTTGAATAGCGTGCGTCCAAGCGCACTGTGAAACCTCATAGTGAAACCTCATAATGTTCGTTTTTCTTTAGTTAAAAATTATACGATGATAAAAAATCTATGGACTGAATCAAGTTTTAAATATTCTGTAATAAGGGTCTTCAAGAAATTGTTTATTTTGTTTATTTTATCAGACACTCATTCTAGTACATTAAAAAAAAATTTGGAAAATAACAATTGTTGTTCTGAGTGTGCGATCTGGAGCCTAAACTAGGGTCACCCTGTGTTAGGTATAAGGAATCCACTTATAAGTATGTCACTTGCAGTAACATAATTATTCAGATTATCCACTGTATTGTTCCATAACACTACTCGTATTATGAGTAACAACACTCTTATCGACACAAATATATGTGTACATCCATTGAATCTATCACGATGCACTTTCAATATCGTGTTACGTTCGTGCAAACTACTCGACACTGACAGCCAAGGTCATAGTGATGTAACTGGAATATTCCTAGGAAGGTGCACGCAGGTGACATTGCCGTGGCCTCTACGGGTGACGGTCATTATACTTCGACATAACATGACATCTACAGCACATAACGGAACACTAGTTTTGACTCGCGGCTGCGCTCGCGTGAAACTCGTTCGATCACAGAAATTCTTTGTCACGTAGGTATTCGTCGTTAAAGTGACAATAAGTTATATTATAACTTCTAACTGCAGCAATTTTTTTGTTTTACAGGAGGTAGGAAAAATACGTATATATTACTCGTGCATATGTATAGCAGCTATTTCCACAGAGTTTTAATGCTATCTAAAAAGTTCATCAGTATCAGTTAGAAGAAAAATTTTGAATGAAAAAAGTCCACGAGAAATTAAATTTTAAGCCTATTGCAATTTCTTAAAAATGTTAGGAGGTATTGTTACTTCAACGACGTATTGTTTTCGTAATTATAGCGACCCTTTATACCATAGAATTGTGATTTTCAGACTTTGTCACGCCATTTTCCCCTGTGAATTCTGGGAAAACCTAAAACACGTGTTTTAGGTTTTCCCAGAATATTTAAATCAAAATCAAAATTATCTTTATTTGTTTAGACTAATTAAATTAGTACTTGCAAATCGTCAAATGCTCTTAAGGAGCCTATAAGTACATGTCTCATTCTTTTTTTGCCCTACCAGCGCTTCGAGACAAACATTTGGCAAGTGCTGAGAAGAAGCGCCGCAACAAACTCAGTCACCACTGTCTGCCGGTTTAAAAATATAAAAAAGTAGGAAGTTACAATACATTCAGAAGCAAGTTACTTACTACGCGCTCCCGTTGATAGAAGGTGGCCTTTAAGACTCCCATCTAGCACGAGACCGCGTGGCAGTTTTGAATATATTTCTTTAGTGCCGTGCTAATTTCTAGGTTAATTGTTGCGTTTTGATACATATACATATATTTTATGTCAGGTATACCATATATATATTTCCTTGACCAGTCCCCGAAGGCAGCGCCTGTTCACAGACATGACGTGTGAACCAGCCATCGCTTCACTCGACCATATTATAGGGAATGAAACGACCCGACCACTACCCCAGAGACATTTTAGTGAGCATGACAAGTCTAAGATATCCTTCTGGCTAAGTGCCAGATATAAAACTATTTAGGAAACAAGGCAAGAAAACTCTAGAGAGAAAAGCAAGGCACCATAACAAAACCGTGTGGTAGTTTTAAATAAATTGTATATATTTATATTTAGTGCCGTGCCACTGTCTAGCTTGATTGTTAATAAATTGTTATGTTAAAAAAATTAAAGTAGGTATATCTTGTCTTGACCAGTCCCCGAAGGCAGCGCCTGTTCACAGACATAACGTGTGAACCAGCCATCGCTTCACTTGACCATATTGTATTGTTAATAATTTGCATATAGGAATACTCCTGAGAAGTTGCGGTTAAGATAGTCTGTAATCTTGGATCCGCATATTATAAACTTTGGGTCCTCGTTTCATCCCCGTGAATTTTGAAAAATCTTTTCTTAGGCACGCTCCCAGACCTCATAAGAAATCTACTTCCTGGAGTCTCTACACCCAGCGGCTTGGGTTGTGCGTCTGATATGTCAGTCAATCAGTCAGACTTACATATTAGCACTCATTGATAGTATAAATAGTGTTACTACATAGGTATTGACACTTTTGCAAAACTGAAGCCAATGAAGGCAGGATTCTGACTCTCGCATTTTACAATCATGTACATAGAACAATCAATTGTATCTCTATAATGCACGTTCCATTCATGATTAATTGCACCTGTCCATTTAAAAGAACCGATCGTTAAATAATATACAAGTATTACCGTTTGCCGAACATACAATTTATTTCTTTCCAACAGGGAATCAGTTAGCTATTTTTATTTCGTTTTCAGTTTGTTATTTGTATTTCCGAACGAAGACTAATCGGTATAAAAGCCGATACAGGATGTTGGGATAACCGCTAATAATTGATTGTACCGAAATATCTTTTAAATATATCCCAAATATCTCTGTAATAATATATTTGACAACCTGGGGATTGTATGGGATTGTAACTGAGTTACCATATTTTGATATTATGAGGGTTCTGATTAATAGTCTAGCTTGTCTCGAGGGTTCACTAGAGAAGGTAATCAACCTTCTTCAAGTTTGAAAATCACTGAACAGATTTACAAGTGTCATTCAATTAAATTAATTAGGGTAGGTACATATTTGTGCGTGACCCGCCCGAGCCAATTTGAAAAAGATCTGAATTTTAATTTCGTAATCAGATCTAAAGCCTAGACTATGTAGGCAGAAGCTATTGCGACTTGGTAAGTATTTCTCAGTCCTACTATTCATAACAAATCACCCTTAGGTTACTTAACAGAATAAAGTACGTAGCATGTCTTATATGGGCCCTTTATAAAAAAATGTTGGGCCACAATCAATTTATACGACCTAAATTTTTGGTTTTGACGCTTACAAGTTTGGAGTCCTCGCAGCTAGGGGACCCCGAATCATGGATACGAATCCTAAAAGTACTAGGTACTTATTAAAAGTTTAAGGACTGATTTTTCAATCGTCGGATACATTTTAACTAAAGAATAACTTTGGAACGAACGTTGACAGTTTCAGTATGGAAAATATGCCAAAATGACAAGATACTTCTTCAAGTTAAAAGATATCTAACCTTTGAAAAATCATCCCTAATAAGATATAGAGCGACTTCGTATGTCAAGTGGTGTTTACCAGAACCGTTACACTTAGGTTCATTTACAAATTCGTTTACTGTTTTGAAGCCCTCTACATTATTCTATGCAGGCCTATACTGTATACTATTTCGCAAATACACAGAGAAAAGACCCAGGACAGAAATAATTAAAATGCAAAAATGCATGGTCAGAAATACGATTTACGGATGCCCGATCTCTATTTCCGGGCTGCCCGGCGCTATGATATGGACGTCTTGTATTTATTGGCGCGAGGAAACTCAATCACTCACCGTTCGTTCATTTTGATTACTTCCTTATGATATTATGGTTTTATTGGGATATTTTAGCTTCAGATGAAGTTTGGTGGACCTGTAATAACTCTAGAGCTTGTAAGATTTACCCCCTTCATCTATCTTACGCGGTTTAGATTTATTCATACAAATGTTTTTTCCCGCTAACTCCCGTTCCCGTGGGAATTTTGCAATATCCTGTTGTAACTAAGCTTTAAGTTTACTAAGGTAACTGTATGCCAAATTTCAAGCGTCTAACTTAAGCGGTTTAGATTTTTCATACAAAAGGATTTTCCCGCTAATTACCGTTCCCGTGGGAACTCCTAAGTATACTATAACCTGCCCAGGAGTATGAAGAATAATTGTACTAAGTTTCGTTAAAATCCGTCGAGTAGTTTTTGTTTCTATAAGGAACATACAGACAGACAGACAGACAAAAATTTTACTGATTACATTTTTGGCATCAGTATCGATCACTAAATCACCCCCTGACAGTTATTTTGAAAATGTATTTCATGTACAGAATTGACCTTTCTACAGATTTATTAATAAGTATAGATCAGATCAACCCCGTAGACAAAGAAATTATAAGAATTGTTAGTTCTAGTCTGAAATCTCTTCGCTCTGGATTTTTTTCGTACAGACGACAGCACATATAGCTACTAAACTATTAAACACTGTAGCGACTATATCGTTGTAATAATCGCTATTTTGCAACAAAAAATATCTGATAGACGTGTACTATCGGCCACAGTTCCAGCAACCAATTTCCAGTCATGTCGTCTCGTTCTATCGCAAGAGCGTGAGAAAAACGAAAATGGGTAGCTTTAACTGTGGCCGATAGTACATTACTTTGTGATCAAAGTGATCGCGAAATTGAATCTGTCACGAATGTTATATTACTTTCTCTAGGAAGGCGACCTGTGGGTAGAACATTTTCCAATAACTAAAGTAGGGCAGTTTACTGAACCTTCACACGTGAAACTTTCCAATGGCACCAGAATAACTACTTAGAAGTGAAACTCTACGTTGAACAAGCTCAAGGCCGCGATAACAACCTAGCGCCGCGCTTTGCCCTGAAGCAGGGGTTGGCAACCAGTAGCTCGCGAGCTAAAAATTAAAGTTCAACAGTCTTTCTATGTAAAATTACGGCTTTACAGTTCCTTATTTTATTATAAAAACTAGCTGTGCCCGCGATTTAGTACGTGTGAAAATCGTTTGAATAATATGTATTTCCCTTTTTTTCAACATTTTTCTTTACTGCTTCCCGCCTCTATTAGCTGTAGTGTAGGGTGATGTTATTTAGCCTAAAGCGATCCTCGATAAATCAGCTATCCGCGTCCAAGTAAACAAACGAAATCTTCAGCTTTATAATATTACTCGTATTAAAGATTCAGAGCTGGTGACATGTGGATACAAAATGAAAAATAAGACTTTTATTTATGAGGAAACTCTACCTGATGAAAAGGTTGCCGCCGCCTGCCCTAAACGGTCAGTCCGAGCCCGCATTGCATCCAGACTGCACGCGATTTATGTTATCGTTTGTCGTCTCTAGACTGTCGTAATTTTAGTACATTTCTAATCTTAAATTACACCCAAAGCTTCTACCAATTTAAAATGGAGGATTTTAAATTGGCCAATTTGTAAAGCAATTTATAAAACATATAAAATAGTTATTAGAAGGTTGAATATTCAATTTCAGATTGTTATTGCTTGCTGGCTGATAATTAAAAAGACCGACTATAATCCCTGTCTGGCACAGCAAATTAGAAATAGGGAGAATTAGGGTGCTTTCGCCGTTAAAACTTAGTTTTAATGTAAACCTCAGCTCTTAATGACTTTTTCAGGTAATTTAAGTAATGCTTAAGAAAACTGTGTACTTAATTAAGTACGTAGAAGTTGTTCAACTTTCTCAGGTTAAGTATATCGACCTCTCCAGTTCTGCAGGAATTAAATTGGATTCCTAATCAGGATATAAAAGATATTATGCTGTATTCAAGAAGCTTAGTTTTAAAATGTACTTTCTTCCACGTTCTTCGACTCTACCGCCAAAAAAACATTACTATGAGATCTTACAGTGCGCGTGGACGCACATGGTGACAAACGAACCATTCATAGAGGTCTATTCAACGCTGTGCGTTCGATTTGCTGCTTCACTTAAAGCATCATTCATTCTCATAACTCTTATTTGCAATAAGCGCAAGGGTGCAAAATATTACGTGCTTAAAATCCATCAAAGTAACACATGTAATAAAAGTACATTAAAAACTATATTGCATCTTGCTTTGACGTCTCCATAAATAATCATATAAATAACCAAGTTCTTTTAAGGAAAGAGAGCTCTAAGAAATTCTAGGAAGGATGAAAGATAAACAGCTCATATTACAGGCTTTTAAGGACATGAAAAAAAAAGCTCAATGTTATCAAGAACTTCTGAGAAATAGATGGCTGCTTTTCCAATCAATTTATTTTTATCCATGTGGGATGTGTAACTTCAATACAGCCGCTGTCGCAGAAATTGAAACTGTGATTTTTTCATGCAAACATCATGACTGAATAATAAATTAAAACATCACATACAATATCTACGTATGCTGATGGATGGGATATACTTGTAATATGTCATCTGCGCAGTAGGTTATTTTAAGTGATGTACTACTTCTTTGTGAGATTGTGATGTGGGTATTTGCATGAAAATATTCAAGTGTATAGTTTTTTATGTAGGAAGGTACATAATATGTCCGAGTGGGCATTATACTCTGTAGCAAGATCAAAGGGGTTAAGGCGGGTCAAAGGGGGACAGGATAGTGTGATTAATGGACGATGTTCATGATATAGAACATTATTTAAACGAAACATTAAAATGCCCTTTCCAAAATTGTCTGTTAAGTGTTCGGATATGAATAATCTTAAAGGTGTCATGCTTTTTTAACTGTATTCTATGAGCAAAAATATTTAATTCTTGTGCTCATTAGAAATTAATAAGATTTTTTAATATTTTATATTAGTCTAGTGAAAAGGTAATAGTCATACTAATGAAATATCTTACTGCTGAACAGGCGATGCTGTCCAATGCAGTAATGTCGGTTTATTCCACTCACGGAATCCAATAACTATAAAATAGATAATGTCTAGTCGAGTAGCTTGTGTATTTTTTATTTGATAAAATACGTAATAACAAATTAATATTTAAACATATTATTTCACTAAGGCTGGGTTGCACGACCTAACTTTGATTGTAACTAATAACGTTAACGGTTTTTGACATCTGTCAAAGTTAAAGTAAGACGGTGCAACTCAGCCTAAATCAAAAATATCGAAATCTTACAATACAATGCTCCATTTGTTTAGACTATAGGATAGAGCCTTCTTTCTGACTTCATAAACCTGACCCTCCTTCTGGCACAGTCGGGTAAAAAGTCCGATCTGAATTTATTAAACCCGCTGACGTTCAGAAGTGTGATAATTTCCCCCGCTGTCAAGTTCAGTGGTTGGTTCGGCTGGCTGATGGGAAAATTCCAATTTGTTTTATAAAGGATTGCAGTAATTACTTCCAAGTACACCGACACTGTCGCTGCACGATTTCACACTGTCGCAAGCAGATCGCACTCGAGTTATGCCACGAGGAATTGTTGGCAACATTTAGATCTAAAATGTAATTTTAATCATGGCAACTCTTAAAAATGATACAAAAGGTGGACTTAATGTTAAAGGAATTCTTCGTTAGTGAAATTATGGGTCAAGCCGGAAGGTGTGAGACGTCTGTGTGTGACTGAAATGATGATGATGAAGAGGAGTTATCACTCAAACGTAAAACTTGTAATAAAATCAATACTATTTTATTGCAAATGATTAGGTTTCTGAAAAGGTACACCTTTTACATGGTAGAAATAATAATCACTCTTCAATATGAGCTGAGTGGAGTTGAGCTTGAAAGGTTTCAATGAGTGCAATATGACGAATGCAAAACCGAATTTCAGGGAATTTACAGGAAAGTACCTAATAAATACTATGATGGCATGTAGTGTAAAATACGAACCAAGCCCTAGTTTATCGGAGTCTCTTAAGAGTAGGCGCACACCGTTGATTTTTAGTTGGCCGATAGTTGTGCCCGATTACAAATTGTATGAAGAATCGGCCAAATCGAATCGGCGTAGTGTGCGCACTCCCATACATGCCCATACTGATCAACTGCCCGACTAAACTATCGGCCGACGAAAAATCAACGGTGTGCGCCTACTCTAAGGCCTCAGCCTCGAACTTAGCGGGCAGCGGGGCGGCGGCGGCGGCGGCGCGGGAGCGGCAGGATCTTATGCGTAAAATCAAATAGACCGGTTCTCGAAAACAGCGGCGCGGCAGCGGGTGGCAGCGGGCAACGAGCGGGCAGCGCACTCCTTCTTTTGCCCACAATAAATCGAGCGTTAGGAATAAATTTGAATCGAAATAAAATTGTCGCCGTTGTTCAGACATTTCGTTTGCGAATAAAAACAAATATCTCGACAACACAACCCCGAACACAATACTTCGCCGCTAAAGCGCCGCGCGAGCTGCCCGCTTGTTTCGAGAACGGGTCTGCGTTGCCCGCCCCGCTCCCGCGCCGCCGCCGCTCCCGCCCCGCTGCCCGCTAAGTTCGAGGCTGAGGCCTAAGGCTTTAAAGTGTTTAGACTGTGTTGGCAAATCGTTTACTGTCTCAAGTTGACTTTACATAAACAGATTGCTCGGGCGAGGTGATCGACTATAAAGCAAACAGATGGGGCGGTGCAGTCCTTGTTCATAGTCGATTGGAATCGACGCTATGTTCGATGAATCGATTATGCTCCAAAGACTAATACAATAAGGCTCTCGATAATAATCGATGACTTTTTCATGACAATGTAATCTATCTAATGTTTTTGTTTATGCAACATAAAGCTTGCTTGCTTTATGAACTTGCTTTATGAAATTCTTATTTCATACCTGAAGTGGAATTGTGTAAAGCAATCGTAATCATTTGACAGTTCATAACGTACGATAAAGTCAGTAAAACAAAGCGTTTGACAGAATAATCGTACGTTATGAACTGTCAAATGATAACGATTGCTTTACACAATTCCACCTCTGATTGAGATGCAATCCAGGATGGTACCTACGACATGTTTCATGACAATCTGTTAATAGATTATTACATTTACCTATAGACTAAGAGCTGGTGAACGCCAGATCTACGTCATTTTATAAAAGCTGAAAGTTTGTCAGCTTATGCTCCCAATATAGGATAGAATGTTGGTGGATCATGAAGTTTGGGTCATCGTGGCTTTGGCAGCTATCCTAAAAGGAGCATACGCTGAAAAACTTTCAGGTTTTATAAAATGATGTAGGTCTGGCGTTCACTAGCTCTTAGTCTACTAGGTAAGTAATACCGCAGTCAATAAATCGATTAGTTGATAAATTAAGGGCGTCTGTTAAGCTATCGATGAATATTCGACTATCGATTACGCGGCAGCACTAGTTCGCTGGGGCTCTTCGAAGTTCAAGGTAAGGTCTTTAGACAATGTGACATAGTAGGTACAACATGTAGCATAGCACTAGCTTATATACAGGGTGTTTGGCGGAAGGTTAGACAAACTTCATGGGTGTAGGGATAGGTAAGGTCATTTTAATAATACAAGTTCGCCCATTTGATCCTAAGTGAGCTACTTTTTTTTAATGGATATTTTTGTTTTTATTTTTTTTCCAAAATTTTACCTAAAAACTGATTCAATTTTTTTCTCGCGTGATTTCACCCGTTTTTTTTTATATTAATATCGAATATGTCTTTAGTCAAATAAAATAGACGAATGTCACATAAAAAAGGCCTTTCGACCACTTTTCGACTGGTTTACGATTTTATTGTGCACTTTGTACAGACCCACAGTATAATTTAAATTATATTTCATAAACAAATAAAAAAGGGAAAATTAAATTTTCTTTGATTAAGAAGATCCTATTTTGACAATCAGATTACTGATCTCAATATCAATCAGAAGAGGGATTGATCTTAATAATTATACAAACGATCCTTAAAAATCTAATAATCGTCAGTTGCAGTCCGTATAAATGAAATCTAAATCTGTAAATGTACAGAATTGCGATTAACGAGAGATTTTGTCGCATCACTAGTAGATCAACTGACATAGACTAAAAATTCGTCAATGTCAGTTGGCCATATTTGTTTACATTTAGGGAAATTTCTAAAGAACTAAGGTATAGTTACGAGCCGCCAAAGTTTAACAAAAGTACAACACGATCACACAACAACACATACACCCACGAAGTTTGTCTAACCTTCCGCCAAACACCCTGTATGGTATTTAGTAGTTATTAATTATTGTAACTCGTACATATCGGAAAGCTGTAGACAACTTGATCGCCAATAAAAACCCAACCAGAAATGTCCCAGTTAGAATCATTTTAATAACTTTCGTATTCCGGTTACCGGGACAAAACTAAGACAAAGCTAGCACCTACACAACTGGGCTAGAGTTGAAATGTGCCGGAAAAACTACACTCGGCGTCAAATAAATCGCACCTCCCGCGACATACACTTTCAAACGTATGCTTCCACTTCCCACTAATATTGGTATCATTTGAAAGCCCAGTTCTAAACTTCATTTCATTAGAAAGAAAGAAAGATACATTTATTACAATGGACATCACACAAATACAGGCAATTACATAGACATGACAGTGGCACATAATAATAAAAGAAGAAAAAATAAAAACAAGAGTAAACTGAGCAGTGCCACCCATTCACCAACAAGATGCCCACTGCAACGGGACCCCACTCAGCATATGCCGTGGCCCACGGTGACGAAGGCCACGGTGCTGGTTTTCAGTGTGCCCCATGCCGAGTGAGGGTCACGGACCATTGGTAAAATAAATAAAATAGTAAGCTGCATAAAATTGTCTAGATAAACATACATAAATAGTAATATTAGTGCACAGATAAATACAAAAGGCGGGAAATCGGTAAGGATGATAAGACTACGTTTATTAAGAATACTAATGAAAAGAATACTAAAACATTAAAGGAAAGGTTGTTAAAATGTTTACTTACTGGCTTTCATAATAAAGATCAAATTCATAAACCATAAATTCCCTTCCCTCAAAATCCAGCCGCCTCGCCTTTCATTTGAACCCGTTGCCGCTAGATGTCACTATCCTCTTTTATTCGGCGATGTGATTTGATTTTTTTCTGTTATTTAAGGTTCAGTAAATTATGAGCGGTATCAATTTTATGACATGTCTCATAAATCCAAGAAATGTATTTCAAATTGTATCCGAGTTGGGAACTTAGCTTTTGGGTCCCGGTAACCAGGATATAGTATTAATTTTTGGAAGTCCTATTACCTAATAGGTAAAGGACATAGAAAGGCTCTTATTGCGTATGACATACGCCAAAATTATTATGTTGGTCTTGAATTAACAGATAATAAATGTAGAATTTAGTCTCCGGACTCCGGAGTTTTTATTTTCAGTTTTTACGTTTTCTTTCCTGTAAATTTCTCTTATTTGTCTTCTCGTAAAGTTTTTACTCGTCGTCTGGGTTTATGCCCAGGATGTCGTTGTTTCGTTTAAAGCGGCGGTAAAAAAATATCAATACCTACTAGTTGATAATGGTATTTCAAACTCAAAATAAGGTTGTTTAAGTAAGACTTGCCATTGGAAAATTATTCATTTTCTTTTTTAATGACAAAATGTTGTAAAGTCTAAGGTCAAGCTTGTAAGGTCTCACGATGAGACCGACTGTAACGTGTCCTGCGAAGCGTGAAATTATATTTTTCTTCGGACAATCGGGTTGATTCAAGCCTGTAATACGGGGAGCACATCAAGTTACCCACTGCGGTATCTTACACAGTTGATAAGAGCGAGTTTGCAACAAAAATACATTTTCTCATGTGCTGTCAACTGTTTAACCAAATTGAACCTCCGAGTTTAGTGTACCTAGTGTAAATTCTTACTAAGTTTGAAAGTTAGGTTTACAAACTATGTCTTAAGTAAACTGTGGTTAGGACCTGAGTCTGACGAGTATTCTATTTTGTTCATGACATTATATTAACTTGTGTTACTTTTAGACAATGGCGACAGAAGCAAACGTTGTATCGTATTTGCTACATCACATAATGCTTCTCTGGTAATTGCTTCCCACAGCATCGCGTCAGCCATGTCAAACAACGGTAATCCTATTTTGTTAGATTAATTCCTAGAGCGTTGTATTGTACGCCACATGTCCCCTAGGCGCATGGGGACAAAGGGATTCACACCAGGGATGTTATGGATATTCATAACCGTAACCGAAACTATGGGATATCCGAAAAAAATATCCGTTACCGAAACCGATTCAAAAGTTTCCGATAGTTTCGGATAAAGGCGCAGTCTAAATCTTAATATTTTTTAATATTTGTTACTTGTCTGGCGTTACCTGGCACCATCTAATATCCCTGCCTGTTTAACCTTTATCATAGGTGTCGTCATAGTACATAAAGTGGCTATGTGGGTCGCGCAGCGTCTTGCTATTTGAATTTTACATTTTTTAAATTCTAATATCCTTAACCGAAATTATCCGAAACTTTCGGATAGTCCGAAATGATTTCATATCCGTAACCGTAACCAAAGACGGTATAATAATATTCTAATATCCGTAGCCGTATCCATAACCGAAACTTCATATCCTTAACATCCCTGATTCACACCTCCAGGAAACTCGGGTAAATTGCCCTCGAAGGGAACTATACTATTCCAGTATTTGTCGGCCCGTGATATAAAAAGACACGTTACGATATGAATAGAATAATAGATTCGAGACTTGCTTCAATCTTATCTTGAGTTTATTAGCTTTAAAATATGAGCTTTAATTAATACCTCATATTTAGGGAGGTTCATTACTACGAGTAGGTATAGTACAGAATTTAATAGTAATACTACTGGCCTATCAGCAGTGTTCACATTAAGCTAGACGCATTAGAAAATTGATTATTGTTTCAAAGATAAAATTCACTGGTTTTCTATTCAAAGACTGTCTACGCTAGTTGAACTCTGGCTTAAGTTTTCATTTAGTATGGAAATGTCATATTAGTCCAGTGTTCATCCTAAGTGTAACTTTTTATTAATAAGGAGGGTATATGTAAAAAATAGGCAATACATGACATAAAATCTAGTAACCTAGAAAGAATTACTAGAAACCGCTACCGAAATTGCGAGCTCTTTCAGACGAATTAGAGGGAGGACAGTGGCAATGAAAAGCGTACTTGGAACACATAGTTTGAATTCGATCTGTCTGTTACACCGGCGCCACAATTTGCTGCAAACACTTGTACCAACGTTGATCGGTTCGTTAGGTGTTTACCAACCCCGTCCCGTCAGAGGCAGCGTGAATATGTCCCAACATTGGTGCCAATACTATTTTCTAGATCCATGTACGATGTGTGTCGTTGGCACCAACGTTGGGGCAAACATTTGAATAACGATATTAACTCTTGGCCTTTGATATCTAAGGGGGTCAATATTGTTTTCTTCAAAGACCGGACGTGTCTTGTGGGCTTCCCGTGAAAAGGAAGTGCAGCCTATCTCGAGATAATCGAGTTGGAGTGGGAGTCTTCCGGTGAGGGAAATTGTAAAAACGGTCGTCTTACTTTATTAATTACTCTTCATAACTAAATCTTCAAAGATGTAGATATGTCATAGATGAATCTACATCAGAGTAGACATTGTTACACCTTCAAATTCGGAAAGTAGCTACTTTCCGAATTCGATGGATTTGAAAAATTAAATATGAGTGATTCCACGTACAATATTAAAGTGTAAAATGAAGAGTATCAATATGGAGACGAGACCACTAGAATTGGGACCAACAGCTTTCAAACGGATTTCCAATTTCGAACGACTATCGAATCGATTAACGAGCTTACGCGGCAAATGAAAGCTTCCGTGCCGCTGGTCACTGTAATCCTAGTGAAGTTTGAATGAAATTTTGTGTACTTTAAGTCTTTTAGAATAAGAACTATAATGCTACCAAAAGAACTAGCAAGTACTTATTGTTTTTACAATGCAAAGCTACTTTCGGCTTGAACTCATGGTCTAGCTCCAAGGACAAATGTATTACTACAAAAACGGGACATTGGTCATTAATTTATTCATAAGTATCAACAACTACCTAGTTTAGTCGTTTGGGAGCGATAGGAGGATGTGACGCGAGTCCCACCATGGTTGTTGTCACAAAATAAAATTTCAGCCGTCCAGCCGTTCAGTTCAGGACGTCCACAGCTAAACATATGCCTCCTCCAATGATTTCCACAATGGCCGGTTGGTAACAGCCTTCATTCAGCGCCTTCCTGCTACCTTTATGATGTCTTCGAAATACCAGTTAGACTGATTTATTTACATGCGCAATACGTGACCAAGCTCGCCTAGTAGAAGGTTTATCATAGAAGATTTTAATTTAAAGATATGTTTTGACTGACTAATCTGTCTATAGATAATCTAAGACTGGTTCTATTATTGGGACGTCTAGAACACAACTCCACAATCGGAGCCATTAATCACCTCAAGTTTGTTCTTACTATCTCGACTTCTAAAATAATTACCGATATCCGGTTCTGACAGGTTATCGTATCAGAAGCTTTCAATAATAGCATAATAGTGTCGTTTAAAATCTGATAAAGGTACATTTTTTTTAAAAAGCAGAACTTGTCCTGCAGTCTATGAACTTAGACTAAAGGTTGAGAGCCATCTGCGCTCACCTATTGTCCGGTGAAGCTGAAAAAGCCGCTTACGGCTATCAGCAATGTCCATCCGAAAAAGTAAAAATTCAAACTAACACAGTTCTATAATGTAAGGCACAGTCACATAATGTCTTATAATTAAATATTCAGAATGAAAAGAACATTTGAACATTTTTGACTACTGTCTTGAAACTACTTCAACGAATTTCAGAAGAATTCGTATTTAACGTCTGTTTATTTACTTCTTACTATCTTTAGTTCCATATAAATTGGTATACGTAAGGCGAACTCTGTTGACCGTATAGTTAACCTTCAGGCTAAACAGAAAAAATAAGACGACTGTTTATTGTAGGTTACTCGTACTTAGAAGCTCAATATTTATGACTTACCGCAAAGCTGGTTTCGCGTTGGCCAGACGCAGTTCCTTCAGGCTCTACGGGGGTCCTCAGGCTTTGGGGCAGCAGCTCGATTAGGTTGGTAGACGTGGGCTGATAGCGTAGGATCAGCACGCAAGCAGACACCAGGGTGTAGGCCAACAGGGTACCTGGAGAAAAAACGTTTTTGTTTATCCACAACGAGGAAGCTCTTGGCCTGTATCTCACCTGATGGTAAGTGATGATCAGGCCGAAGATGGAAACGAGCCTCACCCGGAATCCTCAACCACGGAGGAACTGGTTATTATAACTGCCGAAACACCACAATGCTGTTAACATTGTTGTTATGGCGACAGGCTTAGGTAAGATGGTGGTAGCTAGCAAAGCGGACTTAGAACAAGCCATACCACCAACCAAACCGAACAAAAAAATCTGCCCCCACTGGGAATCAAACCCAGGACCTCTGCGTCTGAAGCAGGTGGCCTTACCACTAGACCACAGAGGCGGTTAAAAGGCTTATAAGGCTACGGTCTCCTATTACACTAAAATAATTGAATAGAATAGAATAGAATAGAATATATTTATTTGTAATAAATGTGGTACATACATAAGTGTTTTAAGTTTAATTGAGCATTGCACATTTAGCTGAATTGTAGCATACAAAAATTCATTACAAAATTAATAAAATGTCATACTATTAAATTACATTACATTAGAAGATTGATTATTTAGAAATTCGTCAATTTTAGGTATAGAAGACATTTTGTATGAGCCATTTTCGTAATGTCGACTTAAAACTAGAGTAAGAGTAATTGACCCATGAACTTATTTATGTAAAATTGCGAGGGTAACAAATGATGTTGCTGATAAATTGCCCAAATGTAAACAATATTTTATTAAAAACGCTCAACCAGTAACAAGTGAAGCGTGCGAAAACACGCCGGTCGTCTCTATGACATCTTCGGAATGCAATTATCCGAGGAATTTCGCCAAAGAGGGGGCGTCCTCCGCTCCGTCCTTTTAAACGTCATACATCCGTCTATTTATACAACCAGTGACCAGACGTTCAAGAAAACAGATCATTTGTCAATACATTTCGAATGCTAAAAAACAAATATTTACATCGTTCATAAAACTTTTTATTTCCTAGATACCTAGATAGGTATAATAGGTAAATTACTCCAAATCCAACATCTGTTGGATTTTTTTTTTTTAGTAATTTTTTTTCAAAATCTAAATTTTATTTCTTTGGAAATAGCTTGGTAATAATGCAAAAAAATTCAAAATTCAAAATCGAAATTTTATTAATTTGGTAATTAGCTTTGGTAATAATTATCTAAAGCTGTTTTCCAACAATTCCAGCGGCTTTGCAAATGAATAGAGACGCTGAGCTAGGGTTTTTTGAAGTAAGGTTTCAAAATACAATGGGGATTTTTCAGGGATATAGAGAATCATTATTTTAAACTTTCGCCTTGTTCAGAATAGTTCATTGAATAGAATTCAGAGAACCGTTTGAACAATCAGGCTATGCTCACTGTAAGGGCTCGTAGGGCGTACTACTCTTAAAAAGTTACAAGTAAATTGAAGACACCGAAAAGTAACTTCAATAATAAAAAAAAATTACATTTAATGACGTCTATTAGACACTTATTATCAGTAGGTATCACTAGGACACGACGGCGCAAATTTGAGGGTAGCAGTAAATAAGAATTTCCTGCGGTCAACACCTAATTAGAGTCAATTAAGTATTTTTCTGGAGCAGCAAATACTGCAGGGTCGGTTTGTGAATGGGCCGCGGTTTCCAGGAACTGTGCTAACAAGCGCCACAGTATATTTTAGAGACAGAAGCACTTTTTTACCCGACTGCGCGACGAAAAGGAGTGGTAATGTGTTTAACCTTTAACCGACGACGTGCGGTCTCACAGACCGCTCCGGTTTTTGAAATTTCTGGATTGCAATGTTCTACTTACTCCCGTGTCCCGAGCGTCTCAGTACCTTCGAGTTTAGTTGCCCATACGCGATTACAGGTAGTGGTTACATCGATAAGGGCAGTTTTGATAAGATAATTCGATTTAAAGTTCAACAGCGGTCTGTGGGACCGCACGTCGCAGACTACGTGACTTTTTTGTACCATACTAAAACATGCGTTTTTGTTTTAGACGACTCATATTTTGTAAAATTGATGGATCCTGGGCCACCACAACCTAGCAAAAGACATTTCCTAATGATATATTGATATTAGGACTTATTATTATGTAAAAGATGGTAGTCTGTAAAAAAATACCGCGAAACGGGTGGTAAAGCAAACAATGACATCTATTCTAGGCTCTGACATGCCAAATCAGCCTGATGTCATTGCACCAGCTGCAAAAAGGACGTACATTTTAGTCCACCTAAATTGAAAACGAAATTATCTTACAGGTGTTACCTATGCATACCGAAAATGCTTGGCATGCGGTAAAAAATAATGTCCTGATTGTGCCTAATGTTTACCCTACGTCAAAATTTTTTTGTGCATGTGATGTACGTGTCATTTATTTTTATTTTATTAATTATGTTCACTATATTTAGGAAGGAGTATAGTTTTTCTTGCTTTGATTAAAATTTACAAGTTATATAGGTATTATGGAGCTCTAGTGTAATTTCAATGAAATTAAGGGTCAAAAAAGTTTTAGCCATATTTAAATAAATAATATACATTGATTCCTCACAAATTATACGTACGTTTATTTGTAATACTCTAATGTTCTCAAAAAATATAAAACCAATATACTTTTATACAAAAAATGATTACTTTTTGAGTAAACAGTATAGCGGTCCCACAGACCGCACGTCGCAGACGGCGTGACAAAAAAATCACGTCGTCGGTTAAAGGTTAACAGCCTATGTATGTAAAGGAACATACCTTTGGGCCAAACGCATGGGCCGATTTTTATGATTCGCACGTCAAAATGTCACTTAAGACATGACGTTAGTGAAAATTCGCTATATTGTGAAAATGTAAGTCAACAAAACCTATCGAGTGGGGTATCAAAATAAAGGGATTTTTAAATAGCTTTCAAAAATGTACATACATTTTTGAAAGCTATTTAAAAATAAATTGTTTCTCTATTTTAGTAATAAACAACATTGTTTATTACTAAAATAGAGAAACAAGGGTCTCAATGCGACATTTATTATATGGGGCTTGACGTTTCGGCTGCTATGCTGCAGTCGTGGTCACAAGCAGACTGGCAGTGGCGGTGGATAATGTAACTCATGTAAAAAATGTCGCGTTGAGACCCATGTTTTTATATTTTAGCTGAAATGGAACGCGAATAGCACTATTTTTGTTCCTAAGGGTATGTTTATGTAAAGCTGTATTTCTTTTTTTTTTAATCTGGTTATTACCAGATAATTAGAGATAAATGTATATGTTGACTTTCTTAAATAGTTTTTTTTTTGAGAGAGAGTGGAATAGTTTCTCGCTATTTTGTACGAGCAAACTGTAAAAGTACCTACGTGAGTCAATAATATTTACAAAAATGATGATGATGATGATAGTTAATACAATGTTTTTTTTAATATATTTTTGTTTTTATATTTTTTTTGTTGTTAATGTTAAACAGGGTGTTAGGTAAATGGGTATATGAGCCGACACTAGCCCATGTTAACATGGTCATATAAATGGTATGGTGGAGTCAGAAAATTGATATCTTCATTTTAATTATTTTATTTTTCATACAAATCGTATTTTATAAAATTTATTTTGTATGAAAATTAAAAAAAATAAAATGATGATATCAAATTTCTGACTTCACCATACCATTTATATGCCCATGTTAACATGGGCTAGTGTCGGCTCATATACCCATTTACCTAACACCCTGTATATGTATTTATTTTATTTTAAGTTTTTTTTTTTAATTTAATTTTATTTTTATTGGAGAAATCCGGCGACTGACTCTTATGAACGTTAAGAGGAGGTGAGAAAAAAGATAAGGTGCCTTGCTCTTTTCTCTTCTGAAAGGAAGAGAGAAAGTATTTTATTTTTATAACTAGTGTTATTATGTCTTTTATAACAAACTGAATTTCACGCGGACGAAGCCGTGGGCAAAATACAGTTTAAAATATTAGTAAGATAGATACGATACAAGTATAATAATTATGTTTAAAGTAATTATTTTAAGCGGATTATTTAGAATTGTGACGTGGCTCGCGTCCTAGGTGTGGTTTCTACTAATCCTAGGGCCTCTAATTGGTCTTTATCGTTATTTTTGGCCGTATAGTGTAATGGCGGCTAATCGGCGCGGGCACAATCAACTGGCTTGGAATTACGCTGAAAATCGCCCGCTAAACGACGCTCATTAAAAACAGTAAAAGGGTAACAAAAATCCATCCATCCATCCTCACAAAGTTTCACATGAATACTTAAGTATGATGATTATTGAATAGTCTTTAGTCATTATTTTGAGATGATTAGTTGGGAGTGTTGACGTACTGTGTGCTTTCTTCTAATCCTAGGGTCGCTAGCAGCCTTTGCCTTTAGAGCTAAAGCACACGATGGGTTAAGGTGCTGAACCGCAAAGATTTCGCTTGTTCCCAACCCAACGAGTCACACCCAAACGAGTAACCCTCTTACTCGTTGGGAAACAAATTCCCATCGAGTCACACTGGTACTGATCACAAAAAAATACCTATAATATCAGGATTTAAGCTTTCAAAAAGCGGAACAAGCGAAAGATTTCGCCATATCACGCGACGCGGCGCCACACCGCGCTGCAACTCATCTTAGGTTCTAATTGAACAGTCTTTAGTCATTGTATCATTATAAGTTTGAGTTCTGACGTGGTTTCTACTAGTCCTAGCGCTAAGTGGCGTTTATCTTTCTACTTATCATTATTTTTGGCTGCGCGGTATAATGGCGGCGGCTGATCGCGACCGCAATCAGCTGGCTTGTAATTACGCGGCAAATCGGCCTATAAACGACTCCCATTTAGCCGGGGCGACCGATTTGTTACAAAATTACTCGGGAAAATTCGTGTGATCGGGCCCAATGGGCTTGATGATTATTTTTACTATTTGAGTATATTTTTATAGCTTATGTATCATTATTTTTGATTGGCCTAGGCTCTAATTTAGTGGAGTGCAGAAGAATCAATTAGCTTTTAAAAAATCTTAGCGATTAGAGTCGCTTCTTTTTAACATACATTTAACAAGTAACTTAATGTTAACTACTTCCGTAGTGAGTCTACTAATGTTCATATGTACTGTGAAAGCACTTCCAGGAACGTTTAAAAAAGGAAAATACCGCGAAAAATCGCTACATAACACCAGCGCCAGCAGAATGCAGCTCCCAGCTAGAAATGCGAGCGCGAAATGCTAACGATTTATTATTGTCACTTTGCACATGTAAGAGAGAAATTTTCTGAGAATTTTTGATGTGATAACGAATGCATCTTCGTATAAAAATAATCTTCAACGTCTTTTAAGATATTTTCTTTTATTTCTTACTAGCTTTGCCCGCTACTTCGTACGCGTGAAAATAGTTTGAGTAAATATTTCCCGTTTTTGCAACATTTTTCTTTACTGCTTCACGCCTATTGGCTGTAGGGTGATGTTATATAGCCTAAAGCCTTCCTCGATAAATGGGCTATCGGACCAGTAGTAACTGAGATTAGCGCGTTCAACCAAACAAACAAACTCTTCAGCTTTATAATATTAAGTACCTACATAATCTATACCTATTATGTAAAACCGTATCTTCTTGCAACAGCGAGTTAACAACCTACCACTCAAAGGAAATGCAGCTTTGTAGTGATATAACGAATCAAAAATAACAAAATAAGCATTTATAAGTTCCAAAATTTAAAGTAACATGAAATAATGAACTCTACGAGCTGCCGAGTATTTCGTACTAAAGAAACTATTATAGCAAGATCGTTTTAATCTTAGGAAAGTTTCTTTATACCGTCGACGATTATTATGAAAAAGATGGCATTAACTCAGGGATTAATTAAAAGAGTAATCAAGATCCGCAAAGACAAGTTTAAGAGGACATTAATTGAGATTCATCTTCATAAAATTAAATGCAATATCTAGCTTAGGAAAGGCATTTAATAATAGCGCTACAATATTGATTTGCATGAGACTTTTACAATTTAAATCTGGGTCAATAGAAACTAGCAAATCAAATAGTGCAGCTTCGTGGCCTCCGTCATTGTGGGTTACGGCATAATATGTTAACACAAACGATGCTTGCGTAAGTGAAGCAACAAATCGAACGCACAGCGTTGAATAAAGTTCTGTGATGATTGGTTCGTGTGTCACCCTGTGCGTCCAACCGCACAGTGAGACCTCATAGTAATATTTGTGAATACGGGTGTACTAGGGTTTCATTGGAATTCGCCCTCTAAAAGATAGGTACTCCTTTTTGTGATGTCGGTTCATTAAGATCATGGACTTTCTCAATTTTCTAAAGTTCAATCAAAGCGTTCTTCAATGTTAAGTATTCGGTTTTATTTGATAGAGTAATGGCTCTATAGAGTAAAGAGTATAATTAAGTCAAAATTATTAGAACAGTTTCAAGGCGCCTTAATTAATATTTAAACGTAATTTATTCTCTGAAGAAATAACTTTTTAAGAACCGAGTTTACAGTACAGTACAAACATAGTCACTTATACAAATCACTTGAAGTAGGTAGGTAAGTAAATTACCGATACAATTCGATGAATCAATGCTGTGTTGAGGGTAGGTTGTGATTCGAAATGCCGGTGACATACGGAGCATCTGCTCGAGTAAAGCTATTGTTTAGGATCACAATGCTTGCTCTCGTGGCCAGGGTTGCCAGAAATAAATTCACGAATTTTAGAAATAAAAATACATACAGTACGTTCTTATAAACAAAAAAAAAGATTTATTTAGGGCTGATTTTTCAATCATCGAAGAACTTTTAACTGATGCAATTTTATTTTTGAGATAAAAGATGTTGAAATCTGCCCCTATTAAAAGATTTTTTTTGTTCAAATTATTAATAAGTAGTCCCGGAAACCCCCTATGTTAAGTTTCTGTTATGAGTGGGAGAGAGAATTGGAGAGATTAGACTACATATTTATTTTAAAAAGACAAAAAAAAATCATCGATTTGACAGAACAATCATCACAAAAAGATTTTCGGCATACTTTTTATCAACGTGCCTTTTGTCTCTACACCGCGAAAATTGATACTGCACCCTCACGTGTTGCTTACGCAGTCGGTTGTTTGCAAATTTGTGAGAAATCGATTAATTAAATTCCAGGAAAATCCTGGATATCTGGCAACCCTACCCGTTCCGCACACTCTAAGATCTCAGCTAAACAAGTCTAAAAGCACTGGACCATATTGGCCACAACCTTGAAAATGCTTTCAGAGCTGATTAACTGTTTATTTAACCGAATTTACTGTTAACAGTTAGACACAGACCTACAAATGTCACGACATGATATGACTATAAACTAAGGCTGAGTTGCACCACCTAACTTTGACCGTAACTATGACGATAACCGGTGTTTTTTGGAGTTTGACAGATTTTTGACGTTTGTCAAAGTAAAAGTAAGATGGTGTGCAACCCTTGATTGACCCTTGAAACTTGATTTTGGTTGAAATAGCTATGTTATTAAATCTCCTGTGGGTCTAGACAAAGTGCAAATTATAATCGCAAACCAGTCGAAAAGTGGTCGAAAAGCCCTTTTTTTGTATGGAGTTTTAACGGATACGATTTTCGATTCGATCAAAAAGTGCGTTTTGTCTAGGGGGGCTGAAGTATTGAGAGGTTGTTTACAGTTCGTCAAATAATTCGTGACATGGATGTCACGAACTATTTGGGAAGCATCCAAAAAGTTTGCAATACGTTTTTGTTTGGATTAAAGTTGTGTTATCAACTTTTTGGCCACTTTGGGTGTCACGAACTTTAGTAATATTATGTGTGTTTAATGTTTTTTTTTCTCTGCATTTATTTTGTCATTTCGTGTGTTATTTATCTAGTCTGGTTTCAAATAGCACTGTGTAAATAGATTGCTGTGACTATTTTAGTAATTAATGTGATAAGTTTCAATAATAGTTAGTCTAATTAGTTTCTGTCGCAGTAAACAAAAACAACGTTTTATTGAGATAGCTTTGAGAAATAAGAAAATAAACATCGTTGTTAAAAGCTTTTATGGAATCATTGGGTTTTTATTTTTTCTTTTGAAGTAAACATCTTTGATTTCAGAATATTTTTCACAATTAGTTAAGTAACATTTCTTTGCTCATTCATTGACTTTTTAGTTCTTCATTTAACATTGATTCATAAATAAGACGATTTGGAAACGATTTGGATTGTAACTATATTGGGTAAAAATCACCAATATCGCCTACAAAAGTGGTTTTTCCATTCGTGAAAATATGAGAGATAGGTTTTATGATATTACGATAGTGGAATGAGGTATTGGTTTATTGCAATGATATTTGGTTTTATGAAACAAGTATTTACTGTCCGGTAAAAAAGTACAGTAAGTTATTAAATGTCTCTGTTTGATTCTTTACAGAATAGTGTAGATGACAGCACGCAAACCTAAACATTGAAATCGTTGTTATAAAAGCTATTTTGCAATAAAAAATTTTATTCTAATACTGTCGTCTATAAAAATTACATTAATCCTTACTCACGGTAGATACGAATGACCTTAAAGGTCATAGCAGATTTATCAACTCGGAAAGGGATCAACACCGTATCGCCTTTCGCGAGCTGTCATCGCCTTTCGCACGCTGCCAACCGCGAGGCGAGGCGTTTACGTTACGGTGCGGATAAGTATGCGTTGCAGTATGGAGTTTCATGCAAAGAATACTGACCGCCTCGAGTTGATACGGTTACGATCCCTTTCCGGGTTGATAAATGTGCTACGTCCTTAAATCTGTCTCCATTAGAAATCCATCAAAGTGTAAACATTGTTGCTTCAATACAATCGGTCCTCTTTGTCTCGAGATATCGATTTTGGCGACAAAATCGCTAAAATTAGACGTTTAACCGATTCTATTTAAAGTTACTGTCCGAGACAAGACAATCAATTTACACGATTCAGTCGAGGTGAGGGAACTAGGTCAATATCAACTTGTTACATTGAAAGGAACAGTGATAAAGACTTGTGACAAAATAACAATGTTTTTAGTAAAATATTTTCTAAAGATTGATTCATATTATCTATATTTAAAAGCGAAAGGTAATCTCAGAAAATGCAAGTGCTAGGAGTCTCAAATTTTGAATGAGGGTTCCTTTTAGAACGTAGGTGCTCACTAAGAAAGGATTTTACGAAACTCCACCCCTCAGGGGGTAAAACGGGACCCACGCGCATGAAGTCGTGGGCGGCCGCTAGTTATAATTATATCAGTGAACAGTTTCGTCAATGTATTCACATGTCCTAAACACTTCAACAACAGCTTCTTATGGGTTTAGCTAATATAATGGTGTACTGTATCGGTAACAACAAGCAAGTACAATAATTACGGAAGGCCATCCTTATGACACGTTTGTATTCGTGCGATCATGAGGAACTTACTAGATTCGGTCCACATGCACTAGTAAAAAAATGCACGACTGCATCTGTACGATGTTTATGATATTTTTTTTAAGTGACAGGAGGCAAACGAGCAGACGGATCACCTGATGGTAAGTGATTACCATCATCCATAGACACCCGTAGTCTACTATCTACTGGGGTATAGTAATTTTAACTGGAACCTAGTACCAGTACTATCTGAAAGAAAACGCGCGAAAAAAAACGCGTCATCTGGACAAGTTCTAAAGCCAAATTATGAATGAACTAGCGGCCGCCCACGACTTCGTACGCGTGGATCCCGTTTTCCCCCTTAGGTGTGGAATTTCGTAAAATCCTTTCTTAGCGGATGTCTACGTCATAACATCTACCTGCATGCCAAATTTCAGCTTGATCCGTCCAGTGGTTTGAGCTGTGCGTTATGATAGATCACTATGTCAGTCAGTCAGTCAGTCAGTCACCTTTGAGTTATATTTTAGATACCTACGAATTTTTTTAATGGTACATTAATCTCACGCTACCTACGCCATACTCACCTTGTACCTTATGAAGTGAATCTGAAAATACATTTCATTGAACATCCTCAATCAAAGCCTAATTGCGAATTGATTTCAAGTTAATAAGAACTTGTGGGGATTCCGAGATCGAAGCGTGTTCGACATACCTCACTAAGAAATATTGAAGGTTGGTGGTTTCTTATCATATCTTAAGGTTTCTGTTTTTAATTTAACATTTTGATTGCTTTGGAAAAGCTTCAATTTTAATTATCTACAGATGTATTTGATATGGAGCAAGAGTAGGAAGAACCCCAATTAATTTAAGTACGATCGTAATGATCATATTTTTATCGCAAAAGGTTGGATTACTTTTAATTTAATATTTCCTCTCTCTGCCTTTCTTTTTACACCACACTACCATTTTTTTTATATTTGTTAGTATCTTGAGTTCATACTTTCAACAGCGCATTCGGATGGTTAAAACTAAAAATCAGGTCTTCGCATTAAAATGGTTACTGCAAGCAAAGGCTAATCAAAAAGGTATCTCTACTAGACCAGTTTACCTTGATTATTCTACTAAAGCTTCAGCCAAACCAATGCGTGCAGAATACGTCGGCGATGACAGGAGACGCGACAGGACGCGAGTTCTGTGATTGGCTATGCACGCGCAGTGATGGCTATTGCCAACTCGATCTGCACGCGTTGGTTTGGCTTAAGCGTAAAGACTGTTATTGTCTGTTCAATTTGTTACTACTGTTATCAAAGTCAAAGTCAAAATGCCTATACCTACTTCTACCTCGCTCAAGAATTTTGCGTGAAATTCATTAAAAAGGGGAGAGTTGGCCATTAGCCACAATTTGCCCTCCGCAATTTGTTATTTAAGCGAGGCATAATTAGAACAAAGGGGATGCAGGGTGTAACGGACAGACGGCATAAACATAAATAAAAAATCAGACCTTTGTTAAAATCAAGTTAACATATTTCTAAATGATCAAAAAAAGGTTAAATTTACATGAATGTAGGTAGTCTGTACATATGTACAGCCTCTAACCTATTTTATCTCGATAGATTAATATTATTTTGGTACAGTCAGTTTAACACCCAAAGTAGCCAAAAAGTTCGCAACACGTCTTTGTTACAATTGGAATAAGGTTGTGTTGTAAGGCTGGATACAGGCCACTAATCGTGCGATGTGGAAGTCATTGAGGGAGGCATAATGTTCAGTGGATGTCCTATTTCCGAAGATTTCAGATGATGATGTCAACTTTTTGGCCACTTTGGGTGTCACGAACTACTTATTTGACGCTGACTGTACCTTCTTTTACTCTGTCTATTGTGGAAGCGTAACGTAGTTTAAAAGATCTTAACGTATAAAGTAACATACAGATGGAGTGACTTTGTTTTACAATGTAGAGACAAGCGAACTCTACTACCCTACTACGCGCGACTACGTTAATACTTTTTACATAGGTCTTATGTACATCTAAAATGTGTGTCACTTATACGCTGCAGATTATGCACAGACACGAAACTCGACATCGACAAGACCAGCGGAACTTTATAATGTAACGTCCCTAGAATATTTTTGTTTAATTTTAGGTAAGTATTTGAGAATAATAAGTTTAAAAAAAAATATGGCAAATACGAAAACACCATCGATTCTCACCACAAAATTTTCTAAAATAATGCATATTTAAAGGGCAGTGTAATAAATAATTAAACTTTGACAAATCTTGATTGAGGTAGGTGATTGCTATAGTAATTAGCCTATACATAGTTATTGGCATATTGGATTGTTAATAAGTAAGAGACAAAAATATTTACAACATTGGACTGCGTATTGCTCAGAAAAAATATTTGTTTCTTTTCCTCTCTTAATAACTTCCATTATAAGGCTTGTTTCTTTTCAGTTTAGGCAAGTTGGCCAATAACTATGTATTGGCTAATTAGTATAGCGATCACCCTAGTACATCAGCGTCAAATAGTTCGTGACACACAAAAGTGGCCAAAAAGTTACTAACATAATATCCTTCAACTGTAACAAAGACGTTTGCAAACTTTTTGGCTACTGTGGGTGTCGCGAACTACACTGGTCATCATAAAAATCGACCCACCCGCGACAAGCACTTTCAAACGTATGCATCCCCACTTCCCACCAATATTACTATACTATATTACCATTTAAAAGCCTAGTTCTAAACTTCATTTCATTAAAGGAAAGGTTTTTACCCCAAAAATGTGTCTGTAGAAGAATCCAGAGTAACTTCTTCAAAAAATAGGTAATTACGCTTGACCCAACTTTTATGGCTATAAAACTGTTAAGTTGGGATTAATCGCTATCCATCTGTTAAAGAGGACACGTGAGATCATTATTTGGTTTTATAACCATAAAAATTGGTCTAATTGATCCCAGAGGTGAGCCCAAAGTGAGGTCTTTTTTCAAGTTTTTCAAGTCACATTTATTGTATATGTTAATCGTTTATTAGGAAATTAAATGTGTTTTTCTTTAAGGATATTTATTGGACTTTCAAATAACACCAATATTGTTGGGCACCATGATTGTGTCAGTAGAAACGAGTTTTCCTGTAAAACGTAGGTGGGCTGATTTTTGTGATGACCAGTGTATTTGACACTGACTGTATCATAGATAGAGATCTAGAGAGATGCCAACTAATGCGCTGAGTTCGAAACCCACGCATTAGAAATTCACACACACAAAGTAATCAAAATAAAAACAATACGTCGCGAAGAATTCGTGTCATGCACACATTGCATTCAGAGCGACTATTCGTTCGCATACTTGAAGTTGCAAGTAATGTACGTACAGCACCACTACATACGCAATGACGTTCGATTGAATGTATTCTTATAATTCGAATGTGCTCATTATCCACTGCGGTGTCAGTAATCAACGTTTGAATAATGTTTTATACTACGCTTACTGTTTACACATATAATGTCGCTGCTGTCGTCATTAATATCGCGAGCAATGTATTCTGCTTTTGGGCATATTGCTACGACACTGACCCCGCCCCCATTTCACATCTCCCTTTAGCTTCTGTGATCTATGCACTGTACCAATATTCTGGTATTGTAATATGTACGTTCAGTTGCCGTTAAAGAATAAACTCGAGGACTTTGATCCCAGTAAAAATTAATTAACGTAAGACTTCAGAGCGTTGTTGCGGGAATAACTAGGTATTCTATTATAACTTCGCATTCTGACATTGGAAGCGTTGTAGTTCGTTATTAAAGTTGAAATTAATCTCTGCAGTATTAATTAAGTACAAAACATGTTACAAGGTAATAAATGAAGCTTTGAAATGTTGCGCTAACATAAATTTCAATTTTATTTATACATTTAGTCTTTTACCGAACGCCCGAGTTAAGATTAGAGAAATAGAAATGAATTATTAATACATTTCTGTGTGGAAAGTTAACAAAACAATGTGAAAGGATAAATCGTAAATCATCTTAAAAAATAAACAACGAGTCCGAACGAAAACCAATCGCTGAATTGTGAACACTAATGTCTTTTTTTCTGAAGACCGAACGTAGATAAAAAGTGCTTGGGATAATAGTCAGTGTGGAATATAGGTTAATTACGGTTTATTCCTGAAAACCGATCAAGTTTGAATCGGCCTCGCGGGGGGAGTGTTCCGTATGACGCTTTTGTTGCTGTATGGGAGGTTGGGAGGCCCCTTAAATTATTTTAATTTAATTATTTATTTTTAAAGTATACAAGAAAATATTATGTAAATATTTCAAACTTCTACTTCTTGCCGTTATTGATGCCGGAAAAATGGCAAAAAAATCACATTTATTGTGTGGAAGCCTTTCAAAATATATCTTATTCTGTTTTTAGTATTTGTTGCTATAAAGGCAAAAGAAATAGATCATCTGTGAAAATTTAATCTGTCTAGCTAGTCAAAAATCTATCAAACTCCCTATAAAACAACGGTTATCGTTATAGTTACGGTTAAAGTTTGGTGGTGCAACTCAACCTCAGTAATAGACTCCCGTTTTTACCCTTTCCCTCTTATTAATAAAAGGTTACACCTAGCATGAACTCTGGATTAAAATGACATTTCCATGCTAAATGACAACTTAAGCCAGAGTTCAACTAGGGTGTAACTTTTATGAATAAGGCCCTTTGAGTACGGAACCCTGAAAAGGCAATGGTGTCCGTTCCCATTATGTTTTTCCGTGACGTTATGGCAATTTGAATAATGCGATTAAGTTTGCGTGCCGCCATAGGCTTTCCAGTTAATCGTTCGAAACAACTTGGCTTGTTTTAAATTGTTTAATGAAAATCGAGCAACGTTGAGCAACGTCGTTATTCCCGTGGAAAATATTTCAGAGTGTTGACAATGAGGATCATTTCGATTTTTAGCTGTGAATGCAGATTTATAGGTCTAAGAAATCCTTAATATTCAATCCAAAAATTTTTGTTCTACGACAAAAATTGACGAAGTTGAAGAAGGCCAAATTACTAAAAAAGTTCACTGACCGCCCGGCGCGGGACTAATGACGTCACTATATCCGATCCGAACGCTGCCGGCGTACTGCGTGGATAGAAAATATTTTTTTCTAGCCAAACTATCAGTTTTAGAGAAAAACTTGTTATGACATTTATTCATCAGAATAAAGTAAGCTATCGATAGGTAATTTTTTAAAATAGAAATTGTAAAAAAACACCGCAAAAAATCCATACGCTCATACGATTCAATGGAACGCGGAGACGCGATTAGGGTCTCCGCGGTGGTATATTTGGCGATTTATTCAAATAAAGTGTTCATAAGTGTTGTTAGAGTCATATCTTCGTCCAAGTAAAATATAAAAATGTATAAGTATTAATTTATTTACTTCTAACAATAAGTATAGCTGAGGCAGATACACTCGGCCTAGGCTACAAGACATTGCTATGAAGATCATTTCGATGTACACGCAAAACCTACCTGTTATTTAGTTTTTCTGAGTTAAACCTACGTACCTACCTATCTATTCGCCTTTCCCATGGGCGGGCCAGCTGCTCCCTCCTGGAAATCTATTTAATCTTAGCCTAGAAGCTGGGTATGACTCCCCCGCCCCTCTCCTCTCCCTAAGTTATAAGCTGGGCATGACTTCCCCCTCGGCCAGAAGTCGGGTATGATTTACTCCCCCCAGGCCATAAGCATAAGCTGGGTATGACCTCCCAGAAGCTGGGTATGACTTACCCCCCCCCCCCCCCCCCCAGGCCAGAACCAGAAACTTGTTATGACTTGATCCCCCCCTCCCCTCAGGCCAAAACCTCCCCTCAGTCCATAATCATAAGCTAGGTATGACTCCCCCTCGGCCAGAAGCTGGGTATGACTTAACCCCCCCCCCCCTCCCCTAGGCCAGAAACTGGGTATGACTTGCCTCTCCCCCCTCCCACCAAGGCCAGAAGCTGTGTAAGGCTTGCCCCTCCCCCAGGCTAAAAGCTGGGTATTACTTATCCCCCCCCCCCCCCCCCCCCCTAGGCCAGAAACTGGTTATTAGCACTCATATTATGTATTATTATGTTCAATACAAACAATCATAAAGTTACACTCACCCTAACCGCGTCTCCGCATTCCATCGAATCCTATGAAAATGTGGTCTTTGGACATAGCGATACTTATTTTTCAAAATTTTTACTTTTAAAAACTACTGGTCGATGGGTTACTTTCTTTTGATGAATAAATGTTATTAAAAGTTTTTTTCTAAAACTGATAGTTTAGCTGGAAAAAAATATTTTCCATCCCAATAGTACGCCGGCTGCGCTCGATTCGGATATAGTGACGTCACGCGGCCCTGCGTACGTTGACTTTTAGCGGCAAAAACGGCCTATGTTTATTACTTAATATCTTCGTAAGTAATGGTCCGATTTGGATAATTCAAAAAGATATATCTTTCTTATGTCTTAAAGATTAACGTAGATACTAGTTTTATTGAATTTTCTACAACAGTACTGATCCTCATTCTGAATCAGCTCGAAATGCCTTGTGTTTGTATCGCCAAGCAACTTTGTGGCTTCAGGCTGGTTTGAATTTGTTTGCTAACTTTAACTGCTTCAGACGCAGAGGTCCAGGGTTCGATTCCCAGTGGGGGCAGATTTTTCTGTTCGGTTTGGTTGGTGGTAGGGCTTGTTCTAAGTCCGCCTGGCTAGCTACCACCATCTTACCTAGGTCTGTAATTTTAACTTTTAGAATAAGTCGCAGTTATTTTTTTTTAAATATAACTAAGTAACCATTGTTATTGATTAAGGCTGAGTTGCACCACCTTATTTTAACCGTAACGATAACATTAACCGGTGGCTTTTGTATGGATTTTGACAGATTTTTGACGTTTGTCAAAGTTAAAGTAAGATGGTGCAACCTAGCCTTAGTAAACATAATAGATACAGTTAGCGTCAAATAGTTCAACTTTTTGGTCACTTTGGGTGTCACAAACTAATATTTGAAGCTGACTGTTCTTTTCTTTAAGGAAGACATAATAGTTACTTATTGGACCTTTGTTATTTTCCTTGTAGCTCCATTATAGCAGCGGTCAATTGTAGTAATTTATAAGCAGCTGGCATTTTGTACATAATTACATAAGTTATTCGTAAAGCGAAATATAATTTTTCGTGCTGAAACAATGGGAATAGTGGCACATGTGTCTTTGAAGCTTTAAATTATACAGAGCTAAATGTTACATTGATCGCCCTACTTCTTGCAAAGAAATAAGAATAAATCTATACTAATAATATAAAGCTGAAGAGTTTGTTTGTTTGTTTACTTGAACGCGCTAATCTTAGGAACTAGCGGTCCGATTTGAAAAATTCTTTCAGTGTTAGATAGCCCATTTATCGAGGAAGGCTATAGGCTATACAGGGTGTTTCTTGTAAGGTGTCAAGCCGAAGGCAGGTGATAGGTGAGGACTAGACCTATCGATTTCACCCCCATGTATGTTCTACGATTTTTCATAGTTTAGAAGTTATCGTTAATTTTGTGATTTTTTCAAATTGTATGACCCAGTAGGCTTTAAATTTTTTTATCTTTTTTTTGGGTCGACTTTTCTCAGATTTCTTTTTTTTGACAGATTCCCTATTAATTGCAGATTTTTGAAAAAAATAATCAACTTCCTATCTTTGATGCAAGATACAAAAATTTTGCTAGAAACATAAAAAATATGCTTTTAGCGGAACATTCTAAAATTTTCAACTGAAAAGTTTGAAAAAAAAAAAGAACTTCCATAGGTCCAAAATAATTTTAAAAACTGCGCAGTTTTCTGAACTTACATAATAACACAAAAAAACATGTACTTAATAGGCCATTATTTTCTGTAATCGCTCCACTAAAGTGGTAAGTCGGAGATTCCGTTACATGTTTTTGACTTTCTTAGGACTAACTAATGATTGCAATTCTCTAAGTTTACGTTACGTAGAACACATTTAAAGACAATAACTGAACAGAACATTTTTTTATCCACAACGAGGAATCTCTTGCCATTCATCTGACCTGATGGAAACTGATGGATGATCAGCGAGCTTCACTCGGAATCCTAAACCACAGAGGAATTGGCTGTCCTAAATAGGTGGCCTTACCACTAGACCACAGTGGTGGTTGTTACTTTACGATTAAATTCGATATACCTACATATTAGAGTGTGAGAGAAAGGGAAAGAGATTGTGTGTGTTTGTGTGTGTGTGTGTGTGTGTGTGTGTGTGTGTGTGTGTGTGTGTGTGTGTGTGTGTGTGAGAGAGAGAGAGAGAGAGCAAAAATGGGTGTAATGATTTAATTTAAAGTAAATGTTCATAATGTCCGCCGTTGACCTGAATGCACATTCGACAACGACGCAAAAAAATTCTTCGTAAAACCTTCTTCTTCATTTTAATTTGGTTTTGTGCTTCAGTCAGCTTTTCCGCAGTTCATCAATATTTTCATATTCCCTATTGTATACCAGATGAAGGGCAAGAGCTTCCTCGTTGTGGATAAAAAAATGTTCTGTTCAGTTATTGTCTCTAAATGTGTTCTACATAACGTAAACTTAAGGGATTGCAAACATTACTTAGTCCTAAGAAAGTCAAAAACATGTAACGGAATCTCCGACTTACCACTTTAGTGGAGCGATTACAGAAAATAATGGCCTATTAAGTACATGTTTTTTTGTGTTATTATGAAAGTTCAGAAAACTGCGCAGTTTTTAAAATTATTTTGGACCTATGGAAGTTCTTTTTTTTTTCAAACTTTTAAGTTGAAAATTTTAGAATGTTCCGCTAAAAGCATATTTTTTATGTTTCTAGCAAAATTTTTGTATCTTGCATCACAGATAGGAAGTTGATTATTTTTTTCAAAAATCTGCAATTAACACGTTGAGTGCGAAACCAGGTCTATAGACCTTGTGTACGTCTCGCTTACCGTGCGGCTAAGAAAATTATAGTCTTCCTTGTCGTGCGGAAGGCATAACTTCAATTGGGTCCGGTGTAGGAAAGTGATGAATATACAGTGTGTCCGGGCATGTAGTGATCAAACTTTAAGGGCGAAATCTAGGGACAATTTTATCGATAAAAATACTTCAAATTTGGGGCTTAACCCATTTATCGAAAAATTATAAGGATTTAAGTTTTTAATTTTTAGTTTTCAGCTCTTCCTTCAAAAACAAGTGAAAGCGTGGGTAGCTTAACATTAATAAGCAAATATTTTATATCATGCGATAGCCAATAAAATTATCTATTAGTAGAAGTAGAAAACATACACAAGTTTCATACATTTTAAGGGAGTAAGAATGGATTTTATTAGAAAAAAACATGACTTTTTTCACTTCTTTTTCAGTTATTTTCCAACACTAGAAAAACCAGGTCGTTAAGGTATGTTTTATTTGCATTGTATTATTAGTATTTGAGCTATTCTACAAAACGAATGTAAATTTATTAGTCTACGTCTATTAGTTTTGACGTAATTGTTGAACAAAAATACTCCTTCCCAGCAGTTTCCATAGTAATCGGAATAGGTTGTGTGATTCTTTCAGGCAGTGCATTTTCGCATGTCGCGTGCGCTATGGAAACCGCTGGGAAGGGGTATCTTTGTTCAACAATTACGTCAAAACTAATAGACGTAGACTAATAAATTTACATTCGTTTTGTAGAATAGCTCAAATATTAATAACAAAATGCAAATAAAACATACCTTAACGACCTGGTTTTTCTTGTGTTGGAAAATAACTGAAAAAGAAGTGAAAAAAGTCATGTTTTTTTCTAATTAAATCCATTCTTACTCCCTTAAAATGTATGAAACTTGTATCTGTTTTCTACTTTTGCTAATAAATAATTTCATTGGCTATCGCATGATATAAAATTTTTGCTTATTAGTGTTAAGCTACCCACGCTATCACTTGTTTTTGAAGGAAGAGGTGAAAACTTAAAATTCAAAACTTAAATCCTTGTAATTTTGCGAGAAATGGGTCAAGCCCCAAATTTGAAGTATTTTCATCGATAAAATTGTCCATAGATTACGCCCTTAAAGTTTGATCACTACATGCCCGGACACACTGTATATCTATGATGTATTCTTAAAATAGAATCTAATGATGTACCTACCTTAATACCAGGTTTTTAGACCTGGTACCGCACGGAAGTAATAAAATGTCTTCACAATGCGAAACCAGGTCGAAGCACCTTGTACCCTGCGCACCTGGTACCGCACCCCACGCTAGCTTCGTGCAGCCAGTGTTGCCTCGCATTCGTAAGAAACGCACATGTCGATATGGCGTCAAGAGAAACAAACAAAATCAAAACTGCAAATCGATTATAATTTAATTTGCTACACGATTTATTGCTAATTTAAATAATGTTTTTCGTGACAAACATTTGAAGTTGTAACTAAATGTTATTAAATAATATGTTTTCTATAAATATAGCTTATTTAAGTATTTATGCACGTATGTCTTATTTGTAAAATATTTAGACTAAATTATTAAAACATCTTTGTTTGTTACTTTTTTAAAATTTTATTACAACTTAATTTAAACTATCGATATTTGTATTTCACATCCCTAGAATACCCACCAGACTTCCCTACTTCAGTGCGGCACCGGGTGCATAAGCCTTGTATTTTGAATATAGCTATAATTTTTATACTAAACAAGTTATTCACGAACGCCTTCAGGTGTATGTCAATAAATGCATTATTATTAATATTCAAAGAAAAAAAACACAATATCTATTAACATGAAGCCAAAAATAAAATTAATGTATCTTAAATATTACAAGGTCTTTAAGCCTTGTGCCGCCACAATGTAAGTTTTAATACCAGGTTTACTGACCTTGTACCGAAGGAATGGAAAGTATTAGAAAGTTACTGCCGCAGCAAAGGTGTTAATAGGGAATCTGTCAAAAAAAAGAAATCTGAGAAAAGTCGACCCAAAAAAAAGATAAAAAAATTTAAAGCCTACTGGGTCATACAATTTGAAAAAATCACAAAATTAACGATAACTTCTAAACTATGAAAAATCGTAGAACATACATGGGGGTGAAATCGATAGGTCTAGTCCTCACCTATCACCTGCCTTCGGCTTGACACCTTACAAGAAACACCCTGTATACCATCACGCTACAAGTAATAGGTGCAGAGCAAAATGAAAAATGTTGCGAAAACGGGTTTTCACGCGTACGAAGTCGCGGGCACAGCTAGTACATAACATAAAGCAAGTTTAAATCATCATAAACAGTCCAGTAAGAGAGTAAGTCCAGGATTCCTTTCTTTATAACCGACATCAAAAAAGACGAGGTTCTCAATTCAGTTGGTACCTATGGTTTATTTATATATTTTAGAAAAATATTATTTGAGTTATTTTTTGAGAATCATTACCTACTTACTTACTAAAATGTAAGGAGCTGATATAAAATAATAATCTTAAGATATCACTGAGACAGTTCAATATCTGAGCAGATTAAGGGTGAGTTGCAACACCTAACTTTAACGGTAACTATGACGATAACCGGTGTTTTGTATGGAGTTTGACAGATTCTTGACGTTAGTTAAAGTTTGAAAAAGACATTCTGGGAGTGGGTAGTCAATGCGAAAAAACGCTCAACGGTTGGAATGTGCAGGTGTCAAAATGTCCACACGGACCGGCTTTTAGTGTGGCAAAAAGTATGAACGTCGAAATGAGCAATGGTTAAAATGATCTGAAGTTAAAATGTCTTCGGGTTTATTCGAACAAGAGTCTTATTGTTTAATAGCGAACGTGAACACGTGTTTAAAAGCATCAAGGTAAAAATATCCAAAAAATCTTTATTGGCTGGACTACAAGAACATTGAACATTTTGACATTTAATTTTATTAATTAAATCATGAGCACAATATATCAGTTGATCATTTTATCTATCACACCTTTTGTTGTACTTGTATTTTGTGATGTGTACCATTTGTCACTAAACCATTGTAACCATGGTAATAATGTACATTTTGACACTGGGACTTTTTGACGTTCATACTTTTTGCCACACTGACAGCCGGTCCGTATGGACATTTTGACACCTCAGGTGATCCGTCTGCTCGTTTGCCTCCTAGCACATAATAAAAATAAAAAAAAAAACCTGCACATTCCAACCCTTGAGCGTTTTTTAGCATTGACTACCCACTCCCAGAATGCGATATGCAAAGTGGGGCCCATTGTAATGGGGCGGCCACGACGCGACACGGCTCTTTGTTCAATGGAGATTTTATATCTTTTTCATGTTTTTCCTTGTACATTTTTCCTTTTTCTCCATCCATATGAATAGAAATACAACATTTGATAATTATAGTGTTATCCTTTTTCAGATAAAATGTAAATATCTTATAATTAAGTTAGAATTTAGTAATATAATACAAGTATTATTGTACAATTGTTGGCAGACCAATAAAATACCAATAAATAAATAAATAAATAAATAAATAAATAAATAACCATTTCCAGTGCTAAATTCTTAAATTCACTAAGACTTTTGTTGGTTTATTAATTAATTGTTTACACATTTTATTTGTAGGTTTTAATAACTCATTAGCCTTATATTAACTAAAGTTTATCATCGTACATTTTTCTTTGTTTAAAATACAAAGTAAAGTGTAAACACATTAAATGGGAAAAATATAATTATTTCTCCTCCATTCCAAAGCGTACTTCAGCAAAAGCGATTCTTCTTTTTCTTTTTATGTAAACAACAGTCCAGTTCACATTTTATTCTTTCTTCCTGGTCAGTGTTCAGCCACAAAATAAAAATGAACGGTGTGCTTAATGCGAGTTTACATTGAACGTCACCGTCGTCGCTAGCGAGTGCGTCAAAAAATCTATGAAGATTTTAGTTCTTGAAAGTATCTACTAGGGATGCTGTATAATCCGTCATACATTTAATTTTACAATCCGTAATTTTATAACCAGTCGCTCGCGAAGACGTTTGAAACTCGCACTTAAGCCCCCCGAAGACAATCTCATGCATGTACTTAACTTGGTGTACCTACGCTCAAGCGCTCGGCGGTTGTGCTAGGGCTGAGGTTTAGTCTGGATTCCCATGGTTCTTCCCACTAAGGCGATCAACGGAGCATCGGGGTTATTTTAGTCGGTATGCCTCATCCTTCTGATATTTCATGCATATTTCCCCAAAAACGGCTGACGGCGGCGGCTGCGCGGCTCGCCGAGCAGTTTCTATCTTAACTGTTTATATTAAGGAAGATGAGCGTATTTTTTATTATAATGCGGACGGCACTCGCGTTCGCACTGGTCCGAGATGGTCCGTGATAACGCGTATGAGAGCTGTGTCAATGTGTGTGTTACTCGAGCGCACTTTGTATGTGGATTGCCTTCTGTTCATTTCTATATTGTGGTGACTGGAGACCAGCAATAATAATCGGTGCGAGTGCAAAGCAATTTGTATCTTTGCAGTGTTTATTGCGTTTTCTCTGCAGTGGAGTGTTGTTTCGATTTAGAAACACTTAGCTGTCGAGCCTTTGGTTACTTTCATAATAAAATGAAAAGTGTAATGTAAATACGTTGTTTAGCTGGAGTCGAGAATCATTTGTATAAATATTGTAGAATAATTTGTAACAACAACTTATCAGCACAATGAACTTTATATGTCTTTCACTAATAACTATAAAACTCATTTATTTTTGCAAATAGGTTTTTAAAAAGCACTTACACGGCCCAGTATTAACCCTACCACTACTTCGGGACAATAAATGGGCCAGTGCTGAGAAGAAGGAGCGCAAGAAACTCAGTCACTATTGTCAGCCTCCTTTTCAAGGATTTTCAGTCTTTAAAATATACAAATTATAGTCATAAGTATTGATGCGAGCTAGGTAGACATATTCCATACATTTTTATCTTTTATACTAGCGGCCGCCTGCGACTTCGTACGCGTGGATCCCGTTTTACCCCCTTCATCTATCTTACGCGGTTAAGATTTTTTCATACAAATGTTTTGTCCCGCTAACTCCCGTTCCCGTGGGAATTTTGCAATATCCTGTTGTAACTAAGCTTTAAGTTTACTAAGGTACCTGCATGCCAAATTTCAAGCGTCTAACTTAAGCGGTTTAGATTTTTCATACAAAAGGATTTTCCCGCTAATTCCCGTTCCCATGGGAATTCCTAAGTATACTATAACCTGCCCAGGAGTATGAAGAATAATTGTACCAAGTTTCGTTAAAATCCGTCGAGTAGTTTTTGTTTCTATAAGGAACATACAGACAGACAGACAGACAGACAGATAGACAGACAGACAGACAAAAATTTTACTTATTGCATTTTTGGCATCAGTATCGATCACTAATCACCCCCTGATAGTTATTTTGAAAATATATTTCATGTACAGAATTGACCTCTCTACAGATTTATTATAAGTATAGATAATCGTCAATTTTATAGTAGCCCTTTTTCATTAAGGTGTTTTTAATATGTGCTTTAAATTTATGAACGCGCAATTCTGTGTGTTTGTGGTGTGGTTGCTATTATGTTTTACTATAATATTATAGTATAACACAATAATAAACAATTGCCTATTGTGTTGTAAAATATTCCAGGTCCATTTGCTTTAACTGAAACCTTTCGTGCGAATTGTGTAGCCTACCTATGTACGAGTATTTCGTTTGTTAGTAAATAAAATGACATTTATAGTCACATTTATTGTTTGCAAGCTCACCCAAAGCTTTATATCGAGGAATAAATCCGGCCGCCTTCAAACAATATGCATTGTAACTGAATCACAAAGCGTAAAAAATCCGATAGGTGTCGGTGTGAGCGAAATATTTGTATAAACCCGGCGGGTTTTAATTTTTGCACGTCGCTGCCATATCTCGTGAACCCAATAAAATAAAATAAAATAAATAAATAAAACAAAATAGTTTATTCAGTACATCATAGGCCCTTTGCAGGGCACATACTATATGACATCATAAAGGTAGCAGGGAAGCGCTGGACGCAGGCCGCTACCAATCGATCAACATGGAAAACATTGGGGGAGGCCTATGTTCAGCAGTGGACGTCCTATTGCTGAGATGATGATGATATACTACACGTTTCAAATATAGCTTGCCCTACCACCACTTCGGGACAACATAAATGGGCTGGTACTGAGATGGAGTGGCAGAAGAAACTCAGTCACCTTTGTCAGTCTCTTTTTCAATCAAATACAGCAATATAACTTACATGACACGTAATGAGTGCGAGCTAGACAGTCCACGCATTCTTGTCATTTATTTTTACTTTATGGTAGGTATCATTTTTTCATAAGGATTTTCTTAAACGTAGGATAGGTAGGATTTTCATAAGGATTTTCTTTAGTCCAAGGATATTTTATTTATTTATTTATTCCCCAAGAATGACCAATTTCTACGGTGTAAGGACTATTATTGATTGAATTTACAAGGACAGGTTTGAACAATGTTTGCTTATCTTTGAGGCCGAATCAAACATGCAGCATTCCTATTTATAAAAGTATTCAAATATTAAATCAAATTCTTTTTGGCCGCTTTATAAATTACTTTTATGTGCAAAGGTTAAATAAATAAATAAATGATAATCAATATTTAATTATTACTAACGAGTAAACTAATTTGAAACGGGAGAGAGGGAGAACTCTAATAAGTCAACATTGCATTCAAATGTAAACTGGATACCTCGAACGCGAAGGCGTTAGTTTAAGAGCGCTCCTCACACGCTCCGTCGTTTACATAATCACTACCCAAGTATCTGATACTGTGAGTTTAATGCAGCGGTTCTCAAGGCTTTTTGTGCTTAGATCTTAGCAGAACTCCAAAATTTAAGACTTCTAATATGACGGCATTTGAATAATTCGGTAATGTTAATAATTATCACCATGCAATTACTAAGATACAGCGATGATATAGTTTATCAAGCATTTGAGCGCTGAATTTTTACTATCTCAATCGCCATATTTGTTTAATTAAGTAAATCTTAAAGCTGGAAAAGAATAATTAATTGTGTAAAAATATTTTTCGCACATAACTTTTCAAGGCTAATTATTAAACTTCATAGATTGTACACAAAATTTAATTGTACTAAACACATGCATACATACAATCATACAACATTTTCGGAAGGCTTTAGACATTTTACTAAGCCTCGGGGCCCCACGGGGCCCACTTTGAGTACCAGGCACAGCTTGTTTGCCGAATGCGCCAGCGGGAAGCGTGCTAAAGCTCGCCGTAAACGTAAGCTCTAGAAAGCTGGCGCAAACTTAGGTCTTAACAACCCCTGCATTTAATCCCTATAAGCGCACGAGCGTGACCAGCTTGACGAGGTTGCAACGTTTTGCTATGATAATACCCATTTGTATCGAAACTAGACCATGTTTGTTGATTGAAAATCTATGAAAAGCTTGTCGGGAACGATGTTGAGCTTTTACAATTATCATACATCACGTTTAAGTCAAATAATAATTCGTTGTATATTTTTGATTGCTATTAATTAATATTAAAACTGATCTCGACGTTCAAATCCGATTATGAAATTATTTTTGTATTGCAGATTCAGTTTCGATGTTAATGGCTATCGATTGTCAGTAAGTGCCAGTTAAGCGGTTTAACGTGGCGCAAAAATATTAAAATTAATATTGCAGTCGCTTGTAACCGCTTTAAGCGAAGCTTACCGGGTGCTGACAATCGGACATCTGTCAACATCGTGCGCGCGAGGAAAAAGCGATTTTCTGCTGTGAAAATCTTTTTACACGTCGATGTTATTTATTTTCTATTTTGCTTTAGCCGAGAATAAAGACCTTTATCGTGATCATGCAAAACAAGTGACGGCGACCGGAGATTATCTACCAGCATACTCTATTAAAGAGCTGTCATTCAGTTTTGCAGTTTTTGTAACGGCATACGTTGAGTAGTACCTATTATAACCCAATACAGGCAATACAGTACGTCGCAACACAACTATTAACCATAACTTTACGTAACATGTTCAGTGTTTCTATTAAGTATTTAATTTATAAACTGCATGTATTTTATTTGTGACTTAAGTATATTGACATGTTTATTATTTTTAAGCTCGTAAGCGTTTTGGACCTGTACCTCTATTACGAAAAACTTTCGAGTTCGTTTCGTTGCGTATTCAAAGTGTCATCGAAAAATTTTGTATGAAAAATTAAACAGCGCCCCCTATATTATAGCCGCCCTAGGGGGCGCTGTTTAATTTTTCATACAAAATTTTTCGATGACACTTTGAATACGCAACGAAACGAACTCGAAAGTTTTTCGTAATAGAGGTACTGTTCTGTAAGTTTACAAGTGTTTTGCATTAACAATAAATAATAAATAAACGATAAAAACTCGCCATTCTTCTAGGTTTTGTAAAAATGATTTCTTGGATGCTTTTGACGATATGCGATTTTCTATTTTAGACAACGATCTGTTTTTCTATGTTTAGAAAGGTGCTTGAATTCTCGTCACTGTAAGCTATAAAGTAGGAGACGAAAACTTTTCTAAGAATGGTTTCATAATATTGGTTTTTTATCACTATAGACAATTTTTTAGTTTAGAAGTACGATCTGTTCTCTCATCTAAATAGTATTGGAAACTCACCAATGCTCATCATCTCGACCAGGACCTCCAGTTGGATCATGAGGGCCACGATGGCAGCAGCCACTCCTCCGAGGATGGTAGCAAACGCTGGTGTGCCAGAGTTCTCAGAGATGCTCGCCAGTTTCCTGAGAAAAACAATATTTTTAACAAACTATTGCAGTGGCTCTGGATATAAAATGGACGATTTTTTGGAGATTTATAATATTTTTAACAGGCCAGCAACGCACTCGTAACGCTCCCGGGCCTGCGGGTGTCTGTGGATGACGGTCATCATTTACCATCAGGTGATTCGTCTCGTTTGCCTCTTGTTCCATAAAAAAAATACTACAATATTACAGCAGCTCGGCAGAAAAAGCTAAAGAGCGTTTTTCGGGGGATTGCGGGATCGTGGTCAGCAGTGTGTGAAATTAGCTAAAATAAATAAAATTGTTGATATCTACCCATATCATATCAATAGCATTTGCATGACACCTAGATCTAATATTACAAATCTAGACACGTACCGCGTGCCAAGTCAAGCCACGTCAAGCCAAGTTATGATTAACATAAAAATATTTGTAACTTATTGGAACTTCCAAATTATGAAAAAATAGGTAATATAATTGCCACCTGAGTCGTTGCTGGTAAAGAAATTCACAAGTTTCAAGTGTACGATAGTCGTAACTCGGTGAAATGTGAAACTCAGTGCAACTTTAAACGAAGTAAAGTTTTAAAACTTTGTGCTATTAGTTGGAAGGCTACTGATGAGTGAAATATCTATCAAGATTCTTGAAGCAATAGTTATAATGAAGCAAGTTTTTCCCGGTGTTATATTACTTGACATAAAAACACAAATTATAATTTACTTAAGAGCACACATTTAAAGTTTTATTTTCTTGTGGGAACAAAAAAGGCAGCTTCTGGTAGTAAAACTAAAAAGCTATTAAAATACTCGGGGAACGCAGTAAAACTATATTATCGGATAAAATAAAGCGTAATTATCGGTATAAATTAGTTTTACAATTCTAAAAACGAGTAAGGTAGTTTTACCTTTTCACCTAAAAATTTTCTGTACGTGAAATAATAAGAAGTTACTATAAGTGAGGCATTTTTCAATAAAAATGAAAAGCTAATTCCAAGTTAGTCTAAGTTCTATAGTAAATGAAAAACGCGTAAAAATCTATACTTGGTCCTAACACTAACACCCTGTATAAGGTTGCAAAGGATCTCCAACTATAATTAAGAACCGAGAAAATTATTTCGCATTTCATATTTTACTATATTTCTTGGTAAGTTTGTTAAGTTTGATTGCTTTTCGTGGGACTTCAGAAACTGCGGTGGATCAGCTGTAATATCATTAAACTTTTGAAAGGCTATCACGAAGCAGCGTTGGCCCCATAATTGGTGCTTACTGTCCGTGGTGTATTATCTTTTCTTCTTCTTTAATAATGGCAAACAAAAGTTATAGGCGCGTTGAACACTATTTTAAAGTGACGTTTAGTATAGTAATGCAATTCTGAACTAGTTTTCAGTAAGAGGAATCATTTGTAAAGGCTATTGGTAGCACTAGTTGTCAGAGCAAATTCTGTATCAATATTCCAACAAACTTGGCATTGGTTGGATATTTGGGGTACTTAGGGCCGAGTTCACCGAGTTTTAAAACGGCTGTTTAACACTTAAACTACTGATCAAGTCATTTTTAATGTTCACCACACGTTAACCAGTATTTATAGCCCTTAAACAGCCGATCATTATAACCGAGGTCCAAAGCATCGTTTAACCGTCGTTTAGTACCATTTGTTGGACACATGGGTTGACACATTTTTTCTATGAGTTTGGCTGCAACAGATGCATCATTGTTTCGAATTTCGCTGGCTTTGAGAATAGATAAACAAACATGCAGTAAATGTTCAATGCATTAATTGATAACTATCAAGATCACTACAAGCCTTCTTGAAAATCTTGAAATTCTTAAAGATATAAGAGTCCAGACCAAGGCGACCTAGAGGCTAGATGACAAAATTTCAATTATTCGTCCGCCAGACAGATAATTAGAAAATATTAGACTCAAAAATATTATCTCTTTTTTTTCAGTGCTACATCGAGTTGAAATGGCGCGTTACGTCACGCCTATGTAGATTTTTTACTCAACAATGACGTCAATTCAATTATGAAAAAAATACACGTCCAATTTTTTTAATTATCTGTCTGACGGACTAAATAGAATTTCGATTTCATTACCCAGTTATCATCCCAATTCACAACAAACAAACATAACTCATAACATCAACACCCTCTATGATCAACACGGAGAATAAAATTAGCACGAGTGACATTTGACAGTAACAGCGCACAGTGTGTTATGGGACTGTATAAACGGACATTCTCATTGATTTGATGAAACGTATAGAGCTCAGTTATACAAACATGATAGTAAAACTCCCGTTTGAAAATTCCAAGTAGTTTTCGCGGTATAAAAATTCAAAGTTACCTATTTTTTTACTTCAAAATTATGCAAAAATATTCTCACTCGTTAACTAATAACATTTAATTCAGAATTGTTTTAATACTTCATAGAGCTCTTAAAACTACACGTAATAAGCGTATTAAGTGCTTCGTAAACGCATTCAGTTAATAAGGAAAAATGATTTTTGTGATTTTTGTTTTTATTTTTTTTCTCAATTATACCTTAATATATGCAAACATTTTTAATTGCAAGATATAGTCTGATATTTAATCTAATTGTATTAATAAAATCAGCTTTAAACTCCGTGACATATTTGAGAAAAAACATAAAACGTCTTAATAAAATTTTTACGGGTCTAGGTTCGACAATTTTGGAAGGAATAAGGGAGAGTCCGCTAATTTGGACCAGTTTTTTTCAATCCCATTTTACACATAGTTTTCTTTTGTTTTTGCTAATGTCCATGGTATATAATAAAAGATACATTATTCAACTTACTATTTCATAAGTATTAATTAACATGATTGTTGTATATTTAGCACAAATCAACAAAGTACGAGTTCAGAGCTTCGGTCCAATTTAGCCAACCGGTTCGATAATTTGTACCACAGGGTTACTAAATTGGATTTCAATAAATTTCAAGCCTATAAAAAAACTATGGCAAAATATTATACGATACATTCTTAACAAATTAGGAAACGAAAAGGAACAGTAGTTAATAACATAGACAATCGATATTGTTTTACACGTTATCACGATTTTGAGTACAAGTTTTGTAATTCCAATTATCGTAACGCACACTTGTACCTAATCTACTTTGCCAGTGTTTTTATTTCATTTATTGTTAGTCAAACATAACTACGCTATTATAACTTCAAAATATGATTTACTAAAAAAAATTTCAAAATCCTTTGGTAAAATTCCATACAAATTGATGTGGTACAATTTAGCCGACTAGGTGATAGTGCTTTTAAAAAATCGCTAAAAAATATAACTTATAAATACCGAAAAATGTTTCAAATAATTATAATCCACACTAATTTACGCTTCTAAATAATATATTAGAAACACCATGTGATTAAATTTAACAAAATTACAAACTAAACATGTATTGTCAAAAGTTACTTGAAAACAATGAAAAAATACTTTTCAAAATAAAACACACGTGTTTGTTGTCACGGCAAAAACCACATGGCCGATATTAATTGATTTTAGTTGTGTATCGCTGAGTGTTGCAATTACAGGCATTTAATAAATACTTTACGAAATATGAGGGTGGTACAATTTATCCGGCGGTACAATATACCGAACTCTCCCCTAATTCATGTCTAAAAAGTTTCAAATCCCGCCTGTTATGTGCATAGTGTTGAAGGTTCTAAAAAGTCACATTCACATTGTTTTTAACCGACTTCAAAAAAAGGAGGAGGTTCTCAAGTCGAGTCTTTTTTCTTTTTTAACACTCTTATATTAACTTAAATTGTATGTAAGTAACTAACTAAAAAAGTATGTAAACAAATCTAGGAAGTCGAATTTATCCTACCTTTAATAATTTTCTCATCGATTTGAAACCTATGTAAATCGAATGTCAATACAATAATTTGCTACAATCGAGCTGATGATATTTAAACATCCAAAAGAAATATTTCTATTAAAAAGTGATGGGAAATTTACAATTCTATATGGCGCATATTTTCAATTTGATTTTCCTCAAATATATCACGGAATTTAAAGCTGATTTTTTTTATACAATTAGATTAAATATCAGACTATATCTTGCAATTAAAAATGTTTGCATATATTAAGGTATAATTGAGAAAAAAAATAAAAACAAAAATCACTAAAATCATTTTTCCTAATTAACTGAATGCGTTTACGAAGCACTTAATATGCTTATTACGTGTAGTTTTAAGAGCTCTATGAAGTATTATAACAATTCTGAATTAAATGTTATTAGTTAACGAGTGAGAATATTTTTGCATAATTTTGAAGTAAAAAAATAGGTAACTTTGAATTTTTATACCGCGAAAACTACTTGGAATTTTCAAACGGGAGTTTTACTATCATGTTTGTATAACTGAGCTCAATACGGTTCATCAAATAAATGAGAATGTCCGATTATACAGTCTCATAACATACTGTGCAGCGCCGTGACGTTATTACGCGTCCAAATTGAACACTACAGGCTAGCTTAATGATCCCAATGTTTTCTCGAACTTCTCAACTTGAAAGTGTTTCATATTATGCTTCTAAATGTAAATGTCACCAAAACTCGTGTTGACTAAATATAACGACGTTACTTCGCTACTGAGTAAACTTATAGCATTCATTCATTCACTCCTGAACGGATGGTGATTCCCCGATTTACTAATCACGGTTAAAATATTCGTGGTGAACAGCGAATAGTTAACCGGCTGCGTAACCGACGTTTAAAAATTAATCGGCCGATTACTCAAACATTGGTTAAATGACAGTTGGTGAACTCGGCCCTTAGTAGTTGGACCGTATAGTAGATACTCAACGCCAAGTATTTCGTAGTTCGTAGCAGCTCAGTCTACAGGCAGTCGTAGCTACGAGCGTCTACGAGTGGAAGCCGCCTCATTAGGTACAGTCGAATGCACATCAGACTATAAATTTTTGGTGCAAAATATCACTTATTGCAAGGGCATAAGATGGTACGGTGTTTAGTTTGATGTGCCATCGTCTGTATTACGCATGCACTGCACATATTCTCTTCTTAATAACAAAGGCGAACTAGACAAATAATGTCGTGTTTGCATGTAGTTTAAACAACTAATACGAGTTATTATGTTACAAAATATGTGCTTAGGTGTCTAAGGCTTGAACAAATTAATATAGATTCTAGAGAACTAGGTATAAACCCTAATTATATAAGAAAATGATTTTTCTAGTTTATCTTATCTACACTAATATTATAGAGAGAAAAACTTTGTTTGATTGTAATGAATAAGCTCAAAAACTACTGGACCGTTTTTAAAAAATTTTTCACCATTCGAAAGCTACATTATCCACGAGTAACATAGGCTACATTTTATTTTGGAAAAAAGATAGGGTTCCGTAAAGTATGTAGATAATGTAGTCAACGCGCGCGATGCCGCGGGCGTAAAGCTAGTGTTTTAAAAAAATAAGTGCTTTTTCTCTTACCGATCGATTACCGGCGATTTTACTTTTAGCTACTCATAAGACTTTAAGATAAAAAAGTCTAACTTTTGTACATTTTTCCTATTTTTAAAAACGATGAACCTCTTGTCGTTATAGCCGATATTTTAGTCGAGTATGTATGCACCGGAAGCGGCAGTATTCGACCGATTTCCGACAAATTCAGCTCTTGGTACGAGAAGCATTCGCCGGAAATCGTTGAAGAGGTTATCTGAGGCTTATTCCTTTTATTTGTGAGCGATCAGGATTTAAAAAGAACGAAAATACAGCTAGATTTGTTTTTCAAACTAATCAGTACTCTCCAGCTAAGAATGTCTTCATGTTTTTGTAAAACAATTTTGAAAGGCAGAAATTACGCAGGCTGTAGCTACAAGTTTAGGTCGTAAACAATATTTTCCGTCCTTTCACGTAAACTTGTAAAGCTTATGTTTTTATGCCTAGGTTTTCAAACTCTAAGTTACTAAGAACTAAAGGTTTTTATTGTTACCTACATGAATTTAGTTTATGAAACAATATTAAAAAAAACCAGCAATTGATTGCGCCATCCATAGCTTGTATTGTAATCTTGTAACCAACCAATAAACATGTTTACAATAAAACCATTTTCAATTAATTTCCATTAAACGGTTTAGTTCGTAAAACGCTGCGTATGCGTGTGTCCTAAACAAACATTTTAAACTTGACTTAACGTCGCGTTTATTTTGATGACGTCATGTTTCGGAAATTGATTTCTGACCTATTCCGACCCACTTCGAGCGCTCAACAGGCTTGTCACGTAAATGAATAATGCAGCTTGGATTCCGACGGAAAACGTCAGTGGGGATAGTGACAATAGTTCCCGATTAGTTAGATGGCCAGTGAATACTGACACGGGAATAAACTACGCAGGCAACTGCAGGAATTTGTGTTCCCCAATATAGATCTTGTTTTTATTAAATTTGTGCCCAATAACAAACTGGTTCCAGGAAAATTACAAAGGTTTTTCTTCTGAATTTAGTTACCGACACCAAGTTGTCAGGTATTTTTTTTGGGAAGGTATTTATGTGATCAACTTAAACGTGGATGTGCCACCATTTCATCTTGTTTGTTTCCTACTTTTATGTTTATGTATAGAAACTTTTCTTAAAGAGGAACACATGATAAGAAATCACTTTCTTGAGGATTAATAATATTAGTAAGAAACTCTACCGCTAGTATCTACGGCGACTCATGGCATGCACATGAAGTACACTCATGAACATGGAGCCAAACTTGTCAACTAAGAAGAAAGAAGCGTACTTGAAGATAAGTCCATCACCATGGCGTCGACCACACTCGGCTTAAGAAACATAGAGCCTAACATGGAGACTGTCAGACCAGTCAACGAAACAAAAGATAAAAAAAAAGAAAGGTACTGTAAGACCGGCATTTAAGAGGTCAGATCAGCTCTAGGACACCATGGTCCTGGCCAAGATTATTAAAGTCTTTGATACCTCTCTCTTACTTTAGGTACTCTTTGATCAGTCCATCAGAGGCCATGGAATACACATGGGGAACATGATGCGAACATGGGAACGGTGTCACCAGAATGGAAAAGGTGAAAATCGGAGTCACAATGAAGACTGAAGAACACATCTTAGTAGATGGCCATTTACTTGAAGACAGAAAGAGACAAGAAAAACAGAAACGCACTTACTTGAAGATCAGTCCATCGGAGGCTATGGCATACACCACACGGGGCATGGGGAACATAGATCCGAACATAAACACACGGTGACATGGCGAGGCAAGCTAGAGTAACAAGACACAACACAATACCAAGATGCATAAATAAGAAGAAAGACTTACTTGAAGATCAGTCCATTGGAGGTCATGGCATACACCACACGGGGCATTTGAAACATGGATCCGAACTTGGAGACAGTAAGACCAGCATTAGAAAAGCTGAGACACCAGCATAGAAAAGCTGAGACCAACTCTAGGACCTGTGATCTAGACCGGGTTCTTATCGAAGAGAAACATAGCCCAAAGAAACAAAATACAAATACACTTACTTGAAGATCAGTCCATCGGAGGCCATGGCATACGCCACACGGGGCATGGGGAACATGGATCCGAACATGGAGACAGTAAGACCAGCATAGAAAAGCTGAGACCAACTCTTGGTTCATAACGAAGAGAAACACAGCTCAAAGAAACAAAATACAAATACACTTACTTGAAAATCAGTCCGTCAGAGGCCATGGCGTACACCACACGGGGCATGGGGAACATGGATCCGAACTTGGAGACAGTAAGACCAGCACATAAAAGCTGAGACCAACTCTAGGACCTGATCTAGACCGGGTTCTTATCGAAGAGAAACATAGCCCAAAGAAACAAAATACAAATACACTTACTTGAAGATCAGTCCATCGGAGGCCATGGCATACACCACACGGGGCATGGGGAACATGGATCCGAACATGGACACGGTGAGGCCGGCCAGGGCGCCGAGCGCGACTATGTACTTGCACGTGGGTGCGTGCACGTAGCCAAACATCTGCACAAGGCCAGAGTCGGGGTCGATCTCGTCGAAGGGAACTGTGGAAAGAAATAAATATTATTAAGTGAATTTGAACACCACTCAAGGTATCTATGCTCCCGTCCATTATTAGTGTTATCCCCGGGACAAACTAGACTTCCGCTGATTGGGTTCTTATTGGCGGTCAAGCTGTAGATACACAGGAGTTGCAGCTGTTTGAATAGTGCCTTTTTTACTTCTACTTATCATTATTTACAGGACGTCTACCGCTAAACAATAAATAATTTATTAGATTGACCGGTTGGTAGCGGTCTGCATCTTGTATAATGTGTTCTGTGGTCTGCATCTAGCACCTTCCTGCATCCTTTGTGAGGTTATTTATGAGGTGACCTCTATTCCAGAACTTTTACTTCTACGAATATGGTTTCATTCCATTTTATAAGGTGTTTTATCATATTAGATTATTAGGTTTCTAGACTAGATAGGTATACTTGAGTTGAGATGAACTGTAAGTTAATGGTAACTAAGTTTGAAACCTTAATAATGTGCTTAAAATTTATTTACACTGATTAACATAATTTATTTAGTAAGAATTTAATTCTAAAAGTAGCAAAGGAGTAAATATCACGTTTTCATAAACATAAACCAGTTTGTATTGTTTCCAGTTTACTAAAGTCCCAACATTAAAAGATCCTTGAATTGTTGATGAGGCAAATACTGGGAGCATTGTAGGCGTGGTCTTGTTTGAGGTTGCATTATTTGATTTTGCCATTTTAATTCCATTTACATTTCTATTCTATTCTAAGAACTTTCAACGTTGATATTTTAGGACAGACGCAAACAATATTTACTTTACATTAGGGTGAAAGGAAGACAGATCTAATTTACTATTTAATGTGAGATTGGAAATGTCAGGTCAGCAGAGTCCGAATAATTTTCTCTTGCCTTTGTTATTTTCTCTGAATTGGCATTGATTTCCTTTGTTATAAATGAAACTAATATTCAATGACATGCTAAGCTAAGTTATTTATTCAAATCTCTGCAATGGGTCTGTATAGGTACCTACTCAAGTTACGGAAAGTAGAAATTAGCATCAAGGCTGAGTTGCACCATCTTACTTAACTTTGATAAACATTAAGTAGTTTAGTTTTAGTTAAATAGTGCCATTTAATTAATTAAAAGCTTTTCCGGTGAAATACTATATTCCTTCGTTAATGGACTTAATGGCTTAATGCGCTGATTGAGTGGGTTTCTTTGTTAGAACTTGTAAGAAATTATGGTATGGATGTATGAATGGAAATGAGCAGGTAAAATTAAACGTAAATAGGTTTTATGAGGAGAATTTTAATATCTATAGTAAAGACTAAAATCCTGTTTAAGAGACTAATTTTAGTTAATTTTTAGTAACAAAGTAGTACAACTAAGCGTGGGCAGGCCTCCTACTAGGTGGACCGACGATCTGGTAAAAGTTGCGGGAAGAGCCTGGACGCGGGCAGCGCAGGACCGTTCATTGTGGAAAACCTTGAGGGAGGCCTTTGTCCAGCAGTGGACTTATTTGATTGAAACGAACGAACCAAATTTACGAAGTTCAGACATAGCAAGACCCCTTGAGGGTGTATAAAAATAAAACAAACAACGTCTTTGTTAATTGGCTTGTTTGGCTCATCAAAATCATTAATTAGTATTAGTCAAAACAAACTCTTCTTTTACCCAGTGAGATTTTAATTATCTCAGGATTATTTTTTTGCGTTAATTCATTAAGCCATTAGTAACCGTGCCAACATTATTTGAAAATCAAACTTTTACAGGGTGTTTCTTGTAAGGTGTCAAGCCGAAGGCAGGTGATAGGTGAGGGCTAGACCTATCGATTTCACTCCCATGTATGTTCTACGATTTTTCGTAGTTTAGAAGTTATCGTTAATTTTGTGATTTTTTCAAATTTTATGACCTTTAAATTTTTTTTATTTTTTTTTGGGTTGACTTTTCTCAGATTTCTTTTTTTTTTGACAGATTCCCTATTAATTGCAGATGTTTGAAAAAAATAATCACCTTCCTATCCTTGATGCAAGAAGATACAAAATTTTTGCTAGAAACATAAAATATACGCTTTTAGCAGAACATTCTAAAATTTTCAACTTAAAAGTTTTAAAATAAAAAGAACTTTCATAGGTCCAAAATAATTTTAAAAACTGCGCAGTTTTCTGAACTTTCATAATAACACAAAAAAACATGTACTTAATAGGCCATTATTTTCTGTAATCGCTCCACTAAAGTGGTAAGTCGGAGATCCCGTTACATGTTTTTGTCTTTCTTAGGACTAACTGATGTTTGCAATCCCTAAGTTTACGTTATGTAGAACACATTTAGAGACAATAACTGAAAAGAACATTTTTTTTTATACATAACGAGGAAGCTCTTGCCCTTCATCTGGTATACAACAGGGAATATGAAAATATTGATGAACTGCGGACAAAGCTGACTGAAGCACAAAACCACATTAGAATGCAAGAAGAAGCTTTTGTAAATTTACGAAGAATTTTATTGCGTCGTTGTTGAATGTGCATACGGTCAACAGCGGACATTTTGAACATTTACTTTAAATTAAATCATTACACCCTTCTCTCTCTCTCTCACACACACACACACACACACACACACGCACGCACGCACGTACGCACACACACACACACACACACACACACACACACACGCACGCACGCACACGCACGCACGCACACGCACGCACGCACACACACACACACAAACTCTTTCCCTTTCTCTCACACTTTAATAGGTAGGTATATCAAATTTAATCGTAAAGTAACAATCACCACTGTGGTCTAGTGGTAATACCACCTATTTAGGACAGCCAATTCCTCTGTGGTTTAGGATTCCGGGTGAAGCTCGCTGATCATCCATCAGTTTCCATCAGGTCAGATGAAGGGCAAGAGCTTCCTCGTTGTGGATAAAAAAATGTTCTGTTCAGTTATTGTCTCTAAATGTGTTCTACGTAACGTAAACTTAGGGGATTGAAAGCATTAGTTAGTACCTACTAAGAAAGTCAAAAACATGTAACGGAATTTCCGATTTACCACTTTTAGTAGAGCGATTACAGAAAAAAATGGCCTATTACGAGTAAGTACATGTTTTTTTGTGTTATTATGAAGGTTCAGAAAACTGTGCAGTTTTTAAAATTATTTTGGACCTATGGAAGTTCTTTTTTTTTCAAACTTTTAAGTTGAAAATTTTAGAATGTTCTGCTAAAATGTATTTTTTATGTTTTATTTTCTAGCAAAAAAATTGTATCTTGCATCAAGGATAGGAAGGTGATTATTTTTTTCAAACATCTGCAATTAATAGGGAATCTGTCAAAAAAAAAAGAAATCTGAGAAAAGTCAACCCAAAAAAAGATAAAAAAAAATTAAAGCCTATCTAAAAAATCGTAGAACATACATGGGGGTGAAATCGATAGGTCTAGCCCTCACCTATCACCTGCCTTCGGCTTGACACCTTACAAGATACACCCTGTATAATGGACATTAAATTGGTAGTATCTAAAATTGGTCATATCTCAAAACTTTGGAACTTCTCTATGGCCATATTAGGCTTGTTCAATGCATCTTAGAGACACTTTAGAGCTCTTTCAAATTATACGTTTTGAGGCGGACGTTTGTCGTCCGTTTGCAGGATCGCACACTGAAAATTGATTACAAAGTAATACTGACTGACTTCATGCTCAAAACGCCAAATTTGAAAGAGCCCTTAGGCCTATCCACCTCCAGTGTCAGTGTGACTTGCTAATTTTGGGACACCCAGTAGGTATTTACAAAATATTATTATGAGCAAGTAATACTATTTATATATTAAGAAGCATTTGCCGCTTATCCATAGTTATTGCGGAGAGTTAAGGTTAAGCTTAAGCTGCAGCTTAACAGCTTGGAGTTTTATGAAGATTGTGCTGTCAGGAACCGTTAGGATGCGTTTTATGATATTGGCTTCGCTCGATTCATTTGCGCTGTTTGAAGTTCGATTACTCGTATCTGCTCGACGTTGTGTGAGACTGGTGCAGTAAAGAACACATTTTACGACATCAGTTTTAATCGTCCGTTTAAATTAATCGAACTTAATTAGATAAAACTAGTCGACACTTAACGCCCTATACAGTACTTACATTCTGGTGATATGATTGCTTATAATATGGTGACAGTTCTTTAACTAACTTCTTAGCAAAACTTTTCTCTGTTTCATTTTTTATAAATTCCAAATTATGATTTTGGTGCAACCATTATTTGGGCAGGAGTTGAAGTCGAATTAATGGCATCCGACGAACGTTGGATCAAACTCAGCCGCCCCTGGACTATTAAGGTGAAACCATTTGTCGGACTTAACACAAGAATGACCTCTTTTTTTTTGTTAAAGATATTAACCAGATAAATGCCATAAATGTATTTTTTTCTAGCACTTTCGTCGGAGTGATTAAGTTACGTGCCCAATCATACGCCTCGGCAATTAGTGAGCGGAGCGCCTTAGCCAAAATGATTCGCGTTTTTTGTTGTGCCCTGTGCCTAAGCGTAGCTCTTGACGTGTGAGACCTATCTCGTTAATCCAATTTGTCTGGCAATTAGGCAGGCCACAAGCGGGACGCTAACCAATTTAACCCATCGAATGCGATACAACAGGTAATTGACGGCGGGTATATCTAATTCGCATTAAAGTGCTTTAGCTAGCTTAATGACCCGCGTTTAAAAAGGCTAGTTTCCTAAAAAAACTTTAGTCTGACAATAATATTATCAAAAAATATTGGACACATATTTTTTTATTTGTCAATCAAACAAGTAATTACGAAGTTATGATGCGTTGAAGTTCCGCGTGACATCGCAAAGTGCTACACTATTAAGTAAGCACTCCTTGACGTCATAGGCCTCTTCTTTTAAACTTTAACGCCCTTTATCTCTTTTTCATTAGTTTGAAAAAGGAAAAATACGTGTCGAGTGTTTTTTGAAAAGATACTTAACTGACGGACTAGTTTAAATTCTTGCTTTTTATCCGGGAAACATCTCTATTGGTTTTGTTTTTTGTATCTTGTAGTTTCGGTTGAAAGTTGTGGACTCATTTAATGTATTTTGAATAGAATAAATTTTATCATAACATTGAAAGATGAGAGATGTTTTTGAATGCTCTGGGCAGATAGTGCTGTAATTATTTCAAAGAGTGCAACGCTAGAAACTCACTCACCCACTATGTGATATGAGCAAACTTTTAGAACGTATAAAATTTACCATCGTTCGTAACTATTACTTTTGCAAATCTACGTAATACTTGTGTATTCTGTGGTAATACCTAGTGACTGTTCTCGCTAATTTCGGTGCGCGAACTCCCTCGAGAACTATGTGTAGTCCCGGAATAAAAAGTAGCTGTCAAAACTGTGGCGTTTCACGACTGAAATTATTCTGGAGCCTTTGTGTGTGGGTAGTTACTAAGGTAACGTAGGTACTGCACCGTGGTACTGCTGGTATCAGACTTTATTATAGTCATATAATACCTATAGATCATACATAATATAGGAATTAATTCACATCCTCTTATTATAGGTACAGAAACATACAAAGTGTAAAAAATATCATCCATTATTTTTTATGTCCCTAATAACATTTGGTCACTAATTTTATCTTTTAATATCAAAAACGTTAATTCGATCTGAATAAAATGTAAGTTATAAACACAAACATATGAGTAGATCTCAAAAGGTTACATTTTACGATAGTATCACACTTAACATAATTCCTACTAGTTTGAAACTTTTTAAAAGTTGCATAATTGAGAATGTTACTAGGTATGCAAAATCACTTAAAACCTATTTTACAGTTAGGCTTTTACATTTACAAAGACATTAGTTTTTATTTCATTCAAAAATACCCAGTAGTTATGATTTTATAGGCATTCAAAGTTCGCTTTAAATATTGAGTGCCGCCGACGGTCACGTGACCCCGCGTGACGTACATTCACAGTGTCCGCTCACTAGAAAACGGATATAAACATACTTAAATACATTTTTTTTTGTAAATACAAACTTATTATACATATTAACACCCAGACCCATCACAAAAATTAAAATTGAACCAAACCCAAACTTGATGCGATTGTGTCGTTTTATTGCGAATTACCTTCCAGCTCCATCATTAGACCCTGATTACTATATAGAATTAAAGTACTCATCAATACAAAACGAACGAACCCAAACTCGATGGATTTAAGTCGTTTTATTATAGAGTTCCTATGGCCACCTTCCAGCTCCATCATCAGATCAGCTCCATGTCATCATAATATTGCATGGTCATCCAAATCACATGTGTTTGCGAAATTTCAGCTTAATCGGTTGCCTGGAAGTGGGTCTTAATTCAGCTTGCAAGATTCCACCCATACAAATATGAGCCAGTCACTGTAATATGACGTCACGCGCATAAAATGGCGGGCCGGCCGCCGCCCGCACTTTTAAAATTCAATATCTTGGAAACTAATTGACGTATCGAAATAATTCTTTCACGTGTATTTTTTATTTTTAACAGAGAATACAGAAAGCTAAAAAACAAAATTAGTGAACATTCTTCATTACAAACATGACAAATATGTCAGTCGACTGTCTGCAAACAACATAATAATATTTAAAATGATTTAAACTATTTTAATCTGAACTGTTATAATCTCTCGTGAACAAAGTTCTGTTGTTATGTTGATAAATATTTAAAGTATGCTCTTCCTATGTGCCTGGACCGTAGATAAAACCAGGCCTCCGTCACTCGCCTATGCCGGCCGAGATAATTACCTACAGCGCGCGACAACTTCAAGTTGCAAATCAGTCCGGGCCGCCACGCGCCTGTTTGCACACGCGTATTTCTATAGGTACACGCTCGGTCGATCATAGTCGCAATCAAGGTTTATTGTTCCAACAGCACTGTTATTCATCTTTAATGAAAAATTGTAATATTTAGGAATAATAATTAACTGTAGTGATTTAAATAATAATAAAAAAATACACTTTTTAAATAATAAATTATTTTGAAATACTTATGACAATTGTCATTTGGCTGAAAACGAAACGAAAAACGAAACTTATGACAAAAAACTATAGCAAAAAAATTATTTTAGCTAATAAAAACATTAACTTTACTTCACCGTGTCTATTTTCCGACACTACACCTTTTAAAACTGTTTGTTTAATTTCGAATTATCGCAACACTGAAGTTTATTAATAGGTACTTTAGAGATGGTACGATTATACAAACTCCACTAGATTAAAGTTTTCTAATCGTAAATACAATAAATGCTTCTTAAAATTAAGTTTTTATTTATTTTACTTTGCTCATACAACCCTGACGCTTGAGCGGTGACATAGATCAATTCTAAACACAAAAAAAATGCGCTCTTGTGAGCGTAGTAGTAAGGTGCGATTTCGAATGCACCATGTGCGTTGGATATTTTGCATTATTATTATTACCGTTAAAATGTCGGCATCTGATCCTACACAAAGGAGTGCAATTTCTGTTGCTACTATTATGTATTCTGTGATAAAACTGAGAGCTCCATTCTGGGAAGCTTTATTAATTTGAAACAACCAGCAGTCGGCAAACAGGAAACAAAGCTGTGGGCTAATTCAAATGCATTTGTCGAGAGTAGAAATCGTCTGTCAAATAATTTTCTAGTAATCAATTTTGAACTGATTGTCAAGGTAATACAGTTGAAAATTGAATATCAAAGCCAGACTACGCCTAATGTCAGATCAGCCGATGGTAGATGCCAAATTTCCAATATCGCGTACGAAGACGGAGAACTTTGTCAATATAGTGGTACATAAGGGTCATAATTAGTGGATGCCGACGATTTTCGCGCTGTCATCTCAACGACTGCCCACCCTTGTCGTTAGAGCAGTCGACTGGATAGAAAGCATGGAAATAACATGGTGATTGATAAACTAGGTGCAAATAAACATATTTTATAAACACAGAATGCTTTTTGCTTAAATTTGAACATAAATTTACCATAATATAACTTATTACACTTATGTCTGGATTTGTAAGCAGAAATATGGATAGGTACCTACTGGATGGAGTGGATGACATAGTGGATGGAGTGTTTTGTAAAACTGCAAAAAAACTTTACCACTAGCTGCTACTAACTGTAACTTACACAAACTTCTGCCGTTCACCGCTAGGGGCGCTGTGCAATCTGCCATACATTTTGTACGCACTTGGTAAGGTTAAACTTATGGTAGAGCTACAGAACTTTCATATAATAAATTATCATGCGCAAAAAATAGTCTGTTTGGGCCCGCCATACACGGACAGTTCGAGCAATTAGCCAGTGGTCAACATAAAGGCACGGACCGCTTTTGCAGCCAGTCAACAGCTTGAATCTACCATTGATAGGTAACTGCTGGAGTAGTTGGTAGTGAAACTGCTCAACAGGTCACAATTTCATTTTCATTCAAATCAGTAGCAACATTGATTTTGAGGAAGAGGAACCACTGCTACTTTGTAATATTTGCTCGAGCAGTCAGTATAAAATATACCTGGCAACTGAAATTTCACCGTGCCGAAGTAGTCACAACTGCTCGAGCAGTACCGTGTATGTGTGTATGTAGAAATCAGTTGCAGCTAGAAGCTGTCGTAATTGTGTAAGAGTGCCTAAAATGATTTGTGTCTTAGTTTTACTGCTATAAATTTATACTACCCATACCAATATTATAAATGCAAAAGGAATCTGTCTGTCTTGCTTTCAACCGATTTTGATGAAATTTGGCATAGAGATAGTTTAACTCCCGGGAAAGGACATAGATAGTTTTTATCCCGGTTTTTGAAACAGGGACGCGCACGGTAATGTATTTCGGTGACAGACAAAATTCCACGCGGGCGAAGCCGCGGGCGGAAAGCTAGTATAAGTATTATAACCCATGCTTAGAAAGGCACGATAAATGTTGGTCTGGGCTAATATCTCTTTTCGTCATTTTCAAAGGCTTTACAACAGTTTTTAACTGTATTATCACATTGTAACACCTATATTACTATTATGGAAGCAATAAACGTATTGAGTATTGAGTATTTGATAAAATCTAACATTAAGATTGACCCCTTCCCTCGCACACCCACATCTCTCCACCTAGATTAAATTATTGTCATTATTTACTGTGTTCATTTGATTTGGTGCATAATCTGAAAACCATTTAAAGATTTAACCATTTACAATGAAAATAATTAGCTCGAATTCGTATAGTTTTTTTTATTTGTCATTTTTGACAATTAGTGTAATGTTTTAAATAAGACCGAAAATGATACGATTTTCTTTATGGTTTTTGTATTAGTTTGTTTTTAAAATTCACTTTATAGTAAATTACAGATAAATCCAGATTTAATCACAGTGTTATTTATTAAACTAGCTGTGCCCGCGACTTCGTCCGCGTGGAATAATGACTTTGGGTAGGCACTTTTAATAATTTAGTCTAATTATTTTACAAATAGCTTTTGCCCGCGACTTCGTCCGTGGAGAAGTCGAAAACGTTCTCATACGATTATTTTTAAATGTTTTAACGTTATTATCTAAATGTTTAAAGTACTTTTAAAATATAAAAATCAGGTTAAATAAACATGAAAATATTTTTTTCTTATATTTTATGAATATGCAGCTCGGCCTTTGATCCGGTGAAAGTTACTCGGTGGTATTATTTTTTTACAACGAAATCGAAAACTACACCTACCGCAGTATTATTGGTAAACTTTTTTTTTATATTTTCCTACGGGTGCTAGAATCACCAAGCTTCCAGCATGCCACTGGCCGTGGGAGAAGGAGCTTTTCCTCAAGACTACTCCCACTACCTCAAGGGCCTCCGCCAAAACTCTCGCGCGAAAATGAGTTTATGTATACAGCGCAAGCAGGTGCCCGCGGCATGACTTTCATGCATTACTATGCATTGTTGGGCGAGCGCACGCAGCGGGCACCCACTCCGAGGTTAAGTGGAGGCCCCTAGAGTATGGTAGTCGTTAACATGACGTCATGATTGTAAAAAAATGCACTAATGAGTAATTAATATCAACTTTGAAGCAAATCACCACTAAAATAACTTTCTACCCCTTTTTAACATAGTTAGGGGGTGCATTTCACTAAAATACGAAACACGTCTTCCATTAATTCTGTTATAGAATGCTTATGCAAAATTTTAAGTAGATTGGACGAAGGAATCTCGTTATTTCATACAAACTTTGCCCCTCCTTTTTACCTCCTTAGGGGTAGAATTTTGGAAAATCCTTTCTTATCAGATGCTTACGTCATACAAAGAACACAAGTTTCAGGTCTTTACGATCAGCGGTTTAGGCTGTGCATTGATCCATCAGTAGCGCGCGTAGTACCTACTTGATCATTATTTTGCTGCGATGTGATTTTAAAACTGGGATATCTCCTAAGATATTTATTGAAATCGAATGGTGTAAAGGGCAAGAATGTTTAAAATTAAATCATCATCATCATCATGTCAGCCATAGGACGTCCACTGCTGAACATAGGCCTCCCCTAATGCTTTCCACATTGATCGATTGGAAGCGGCCTGCATCCAGCGCTTCCCTGCTACCCTTACGATGTCGTCGGTCCACCTTGTAGGTGGACGTCCCACGCTGCGCCTTCCGGTACGCGGCCTCCATTCCAGAACCTTGCTGCCCCATCGGCCGTCAGTTTTTTTTTTTTTTTTTTTATGCATAACAAGGCAGGTATTTGACCACAATCGCACCTGATGTTAAGTGCACTATGTGCCCTGCCCATTGCCACTTCAGCTTGCTAATCCGTCGGGCTATGTCAGCGACTTTAGTTCGTTTACGGATTTCCTCATTTCTGATTCGATCTCGCAAAGAAACACCAAGCATAGCCCTCTCCATAGCACGCTGTGCAACTTTGAGCTTCTGTATAAGGCCTATAGTGAGAGGCCACGTTTCCGAGCCATAAGTTATCACTGGTAACACACATTGATTGTAGACTTTCGTCTTCAGGCAATAAAATTAAATACTTGTGGTGAATAATTTATTTATTTGGATAAGGATTAATATCATGTTTATAAAAACACCTTCGCAAATAATGCATTATTTTAAAACAGATTTTTTTTGCATAAAAATGGTTACTATGAGCCAACCTTAAAAGATAGACATATGCTACCGCGGACTTTTTTGAAGAGCTTTTAAAGGGGAACAATCCTGTCATACATGATTTTTGCGAAACTTTAACCGTTTACGCAGCATCAGCTCTCAAAAGGTAAAAATTCATTGATTTGAAATATTCTTGATTGGTGCTCCGCTCCTATTGGTCTTAGCGTGATGATAAATAGCCTAAAGCCTTCAGGAACTAACGGGCTATCCAACACAAAAATAATTTTTCAAATCGGTCCAGTAGTTCCTGAGATTAGCGCGTTCAACCAAACAAACAAACAAACTCTTCAGCTTTATAATATTAGTATAGATATACCTATATATAAAAATGTCTTCATTAAAGTAAATATATTATGTAATTTTAACAGAGGGACTTATATTAGGCTGTCTTTACATAACTAAATTATTATTTTATAGCTCTAATGTAAACTTTCATCAATCATTCCTCCCTCCAATCCAATGACATATAAAAACATCTTAAAGATGACCTAAACTCTATGCCTAAACTGAACTGTCCCACCAAACTCATTGATAAGGGGGCGCTACCGTCGTTCAACTATATAGTTTCCAACATGGCAAAAATCGGAACCAGCGATCCGGTATTGACGGTGGCGCCCCGCTGCCAATGTCAAGGTTTTATTTCTATCATATTTTTTTTACCACCAAAACTGTCAGATGCTATTTTTCAAATAGCCCTATCCTACTATTTGATACAAAATCTAACGAAATGAATACTTTACATTTCTTGTGGGCTGCCCACAGGGAAGAATTGCGGAGAAGGCGGAAAATGCGAGAATTAGCCAGAATATATGAAGAAAATTTTGAAGACATGCCAGAGCTTCTGTTCAGGCAACGTTACAGGCTTAACAAAGGCCAATTTCAGGAGCTTTGTCATACCTATATTGAAACAGGAAACCTCTTTGCGGGGAAATACAATAATTTCTCTGGAATCCAAGGTTTAATATCTTACATAATATTATTTAAATGCGAAAGTGTGTGTGAATTTTCTAATCGTATCAGAACTGCTTCTCTTCTATGTTGTCCTAGTCACAGTACAGCTGCATTTCGTGGAAGTTTTCGATACTCAGCCACGAAATGTTGGAACAACATCCCTCCACCCCTTAAAAAATGTTTCTCATTGTTTTCTTTTAAATATAAATACAAAGGGTTCCTTTTAAATTTGCAAAAAGACTCATAGGACAGCAAACTGAAATTAATGTTAATTAAAATGCACTCACTTCAAGTTCCACGTTTCATCAGTAACATGTATTGCTATGGTTGTTATCATAGAGTTATTAACCTCTATGGTTGTTATGGTAACTGTGTGCTAACTTTCTTATAATTATGTAAAGAGTTAAATACATATAAGGTGTACAATATGTAACGTATTTATGAGGCATTTATATTATTATGTATTCTTAGTACAAATGCGTTCGTGATTCATAAGCAATTGTTGTGCTCAGTAGTGCTCTCCCTGTTTGGGTGTCCACGGAAGACCAGCGTCGTGGCATTATCTACTGAGATGCTACGACACCATGCTGAGTGGATACCTTTTCAGTGTCATTGTAATTACCTTCTCATTAAATAATAATAAGTATTGTAAGTGTATTGTCGATGATACTGAATAAACATTTTTTCTTTCTTTCTTTCTTTCTTTCTTGAATGTATGTTTACGCGAGTATAAAGATAAAGATACATTTATTTGTTCAAACATGTGTAGGTACCTACATAAGGTGTTAAGTCAGCATTTAAAATGGTATCAACATGTCTTACCTTTGCGGTGTACAAATTAAAATTAAATTAAAAGAGTATTATGAATGTTACTCTTTCACGCAAAAACTACTGAAGGGATTTTGTTGAAACTTTATAGTATTATTGTATAAACGTCATAATAACATCCTACTAATATTATAAATGCGAAAGTTTGGATGTCTGGATGTCCGTATGGATGTTTGAGTTTGTTACTCTTTCACGCAAAAACTACTGAACGGATTTTAATGAAACCATACAGTATTATTTTTTATAACACAGAATAACATTATAGGCTATAGGGGTAAAACAGGATCCACGCATACAAAGTCGCGGGCGGCCGCTAGTGCCCAATATATTGTTTGGATTATCTATCAAATTATTATCTTCTTAGTTTCTTCTCCCTTTTCTTTATTTTAAGAAATGCTGTCAAAATATCTGATTACTTAACTAAAACTTGTAATATTGTTTAAGATGAGCTGCCTGCAGGATCTGTTGCAACAGCCACTTTTCTGGAGCATTTTAACAATTTATTTGATTTACTTAATGCGCATGCATTCACCAGACTGGCAAGAAGGGAAGCAATCAGTGTGTATAATATTAATTAAAAGATTTTGTTTAATAGAGAACAGAAGGTTCTCCACTGAATCTGCCTAGTAAAGGCTGCCAAAAAAAAATAACAATATTAAAAAATTCATACCTCCTTGTTTTATTGAAGCAGCTCTATAATGTACATTTGTTTAGTTTTGAGCAAGTTAGAGCAGTTAAGCCATAAAATTTGTTTCTTCATAACTTCTTGCTTTAAATTAAATGAATGAATGAATAAATAAAACTTGAATAATTGTGAAAGAACTGCGCTGCCCAGACAGTAGATTTATTAAATTAGTTATAGCTTTCGATGTTTAGGTTTCACAAATTGAATACCTTACTATGAAGTTTTCACAGTTATATCCTAAATCCTCTCAAAATTTGGTTGTGTTGGATGAGTTTTTTGAAAAGATCACTCTGTCCAGGGATATCCGTAACCGAAACTTTCGGTTATCCGAAACCGTAACCGATTTAAAAGTTTCGGATGTAGGCAGTTTTAATTGTTTTTGTATAGCATTGTAAAGGCAAAACAGTCTGATTTACCTTTATAATGCCATCTAGTATAAATTTATATTATTTATTCGATGTAAAGTGTGCGGCCATGAATGAACCGAAAAAAATATCCGTAACCGAAACCGGTATAATATTATTCCTATATCCGTAACCGTATCCATAACCGAAACTACATAATATCCATAACAGCCCTAAGTAACTCAGTCCACACGCACATGGCTCAAGGGTATAGGTATTTACAGCTTAATTACTATCCATTCGCTTTAAGTTTGCCGCTGGCGATATGACGTCACTCGAAGGGAAACGTCTATAACTATAACAAACTATATTTAGAATGTTTTTTATTTATTAATATTGATAAGAATTGTGTATTTGCATAAAATAAGACACATTAATTGCGTTTAATCACTAACCGATTGCCTTGAATCGCGGTTGGGGGAGGGGACGCGCGTTTAGTTATGGAGTAGTGTCGATGGGAATGAAGATGTATTGTATGGTCCTTATAAATAACCCATTACCCAGGACACTACTGGCTTGGTAGTGTAGAAGGGAAAAAATATTCCCCACGACACTACTGGTAGTGTGGTTTGTTGGTGCGGTCGGTCAGAAGGGCGGCAAACTTAGCGCGAACGGGTAGTATGTGAGCCATTCCACACGTGTACATAGGTACGAGTAGTACCTATGGCATGCTATGCTAATAATAATTATTATTGTCTTTGCAACACGTCTAGCATAAATATGTAGGGTAGGTATACCTACTAGGTAAAAATAGGTGATTTATTGTAGGGCTTTTGTTCACACGGAAAAAATGACAAAGTTTTTAGTTACTTATCAAATAGGTAGTAGTAACATATATGTAGAAAACAGGAACTTAGATGCCAACGAAAGAAAATAGGCTATCAAATGTTGTTTTGGGGACTTACCTTTATAAAAATATCACATTTAAAAATTCATACCATTTGTTGTTATTTAAAAAACAATGTCAATTTTGACGATTAACTGAAAGTCTATTATCTATGAATATAGTAGCGATATATGGTATCCAGCGGCAATGGCAGTGCAAAATTTTGACAATGACTGTAGTTATCATACTTCGAGTTTGTCCATGGAGACGGCAAAAGTCCTTTAGTTGGCCATAAAGTAAACTTAACGAAAAATGTTACTTAATTGATACCGAGGCGCAACCTGGAAGCATTGCTAAGTGTGCTCCTCGTTACTGGTTCATCGTTCGTCATCGTCATTGTTCGTAAAAACCGGGTCGCGGCAGGCAAATAATAAAATTAGTCTTATGTCTTCTCCCTTATTAACTTCGATGGATAAATAGCTAAACCTCCTTGCGCGTAACTGACGTTTGTTGGAAAACCGATTTTTTCAGGCCATCGGATTTTAATTTCAAAAGTCATTGACCAATCCCAGTTCATTTAATAACTATTATGACGTTTTCTATTGGCCAAAAGATTTAACTCTCTAAAAATCCGCGTGCAACCATATCCTGCTTAAATATTGTGCACTTTATTGAGCACAGATTAAACAAGCTAAATGACAAATAGAATAGATTGAAATGACAGATTGCACTTGAATTACCCTACTGGAAACTACAAACATTGGCCGAGGTGATGTAATTTGAGAATGGAATACTCACATGTTATTTTATTATTAAACTAGCTTTTGCCCGCGGCTTCACCCGCGTGAAATTTAGTGCCACAGATTCGCATAAATTATAGCCTATATTTTAATCTGGGTTACAAAAAATAATACTGTTAAGTTTCAACAAAATCCGTTAAGTAGTTTTTGCGTGAAAGAGTAACAAACATCCACACAAACTTTCGCCTTTAAAATATTAGTAGGAGTAGGATTTAACGAAACTCTATCGTGAATAGAGATGTAAATTGACCGAATCTGACCGGTCACGATTGTCTGAAACCATATGACCGGTCATTTATTGTCAAATTCAGTCAATTTGTCTCAAATATTAGAGAGATAATTTATTTATTTAGATACCCAAGTTTGTGTAATTTTAAATGAACGTTTTATTATAAGTCCTATTTATGAGATATAATACCGCATCAAAGTTAACGTACGCGGCGACGCAATATTCCCATTTCACCAATAAAATGCGCGTTGACGTTTAGTATGGAAATGTCATTTTAAAACAGTGTTCAACAACTGTGTAACTTTGTATTAGTAAGGGGGTTAGTATTTCATTATCTCTCTATTATCTCTATAATCAAATTAATATCCGTCCCGAAATTATCGTCGAATTGTTGAGCCGGACTGAAGTTATGCTGATTATATCAGATTTGAAATCGATCTCCGACTCCACTCTCCAAATTGCAGCGTTCGGGACTCAAACGGCCGACCGCAGCCGACTTAATCGGATGTATGTGATGGCACTTAGTCGTAATTGGCGCTTAATGAATGACTATAAACTAATTGTGGCCGAAATAGAGAGAATCCCCGTCTCTATGGCGTATGGACGATGCATAGACCAACACTATATTTCGATGGAGATACTCGTACATTGAATGTTTAGAAGTTACCTCTTCTGACATTACTTTGTGATTTTATATTATAATTTATTCTAAATCTTGTTCCGTGAAAAAATACTGTAGGGCTTTCTTGAAAATTTTTCTGCAAGAAAACTTGATTTTTTTAAAAGGCAATTCATATCTGAGTTCCTCAATACTTACGTCATGAAAAGAAACGTGTGACCTAGGATACCATGTCAATTGCCACTTAATGAATGGTGATAGAATAATTGCGGCCGCATGGACGATGCCATAAAGGCATATTGCGTTTTGGCAACACTATACCTAATATTCCGATGAAATATAAATAATGTGAATCCTTATATAAATGTCTTGAATAATTTTTGTAACGCAAAAAGCAAGAATTTTTGAAATGATACGTCATGATAGAATACCACAGCAATCTTACGTCATGAAAAGAACCGAGCGTCTGCTGATAATTAAAAGAGCACTTAAACAGCATACAAAACGGCTTCGAAATTGGCTCCATTTGTCTGTCCCACTCGTGCCAGTACTAGATCTCTAAGAGAAAATGAGACAGATAGAGAAATGGTTCTGCGTAGGACCGAGGTTTGAAAGCGACCTCAAGTCCGAGTAGAAAAAAAGAGAAGAAAAAAGTGACGATTCTTGTGAAACTTTAAAATTAACTCAACATTAAACCTACACGTGTAAACGTCCATTAATTAATATCGGTTCCATATTTTCACACCGGACATCTTTTGTTGGTTCGACACTGCCAGTCCGTAAAACTGAGCGGTGACAATATGCCGTCAACGCGTCCGACGTATTTTAAATGCGAATGAAAATTATTTTAATATTAAAAATATTGTGGAGTAACTGGACTTCATTCTATGCATAAATCCTCGCTCTTTTGTATAGTAAGGCTTCTGAATGACAATATGTTGCCGTTCCGAAATATCGTCGCTTGCCTCTCTAACTGACGTATCTGACATTTTTTTCGAAACTGAGTTATCTACACCATCTTAATCAGTTTTGCAAGACGAATCGATCTGTCTAATCACCTGAATTTTTTGCTAAATGTCATTTACGAGAGAGGCAAGCGACGATATAGGATAGTATGCAATGTCGCTGTAATACAGTAAAAGTTGATTAATGAAGTTACTATAGAATTCCAAGAACAGAAATGACAAACCACTGAAAATTTTCACATAATCTTTGGACACTGACTAAAATATCACAATATAGTGTAATATTGCGCATGTAAGCGATATTAACACCAGTTTTGCGAGTAACCACCTCGTGTGACCATATTACACAGCTTGCCAGCGGGGTGTCTTAGAAAAACAACAAATAAAAACATTTGCGCGCTGACGGTACCGCGTAATAGTCTAGTACAGACGGCAGTTAAACTGGCGTCTTATGTCGTAGGAATAGGGGTGGTTTTGCAACAAAATCTGACGTGTTGCTGTACAAGATCACGCTCGCAGACACTTTCAATCCAATGGAAAATTAGTTTTAGCTTTAACATTATTAGTTATTCTTTTCTGTTTTTATTACAATACATAATAATATTTATCTGCTTTTCTGTCCTGCGGGCTGTAACAATTGAGCTCTGGTGTTAGAATGTATAAGCCAGGTTTAATTTATGATAATTGCTAGAAACGTACTTATTTAGCTTATGCCTTAGAATTTTGAATTAGTAAAGTGATTTCACACTATGTATCGAAATGCTCCACCTAGAAATAAAATATATCTAGATTCTCTGAGCGGACAGAGTCCAATCACATATTGCGGTATCAATAATAATTATTGAAAATAATGCGTCAATATTGTATCTGTACCGAATAAAGCCACAAATAATAATGTTGTATCAATTCATCTTTGGATTCGACATTACAATTCGTAAATCTGAAATTAAATAATACTGATTGATGTGCCCGAAGGGAGAGCAAACTGCTAAAAACAAGCGTGAAAATTTAATGTATTGAAATGCAAATACAGATGTGGTGGAGTGACGTCAGACAGGTGGAGTGACATCAGAAAATTGCATTCGCGACGTTGCATCCCCGTAAACGACGAGTTTGGACTTCCGATTCCATGTAAAATCATTGTGCTACGATTTTTAGGGTTCCAATACGGCGCCTTCAAGTCGGGCATCACATATCTACAGCTCTGCCTCTCCGGGCGCGCCTATCTCTGCGTGCCCAGGTAGAGCTGCCGCAGGTTTCCCTCTCCGGGCGCGCCTGTCTCTGCGTGCCCAGGTAGACCTGCTACTTCAAGTGTACCCGATTTGCAATCTGGAGCTGCCACCGGGGATGCGCCTACCTCTGTGCATCCCGGCCGTTCCTTATCTAAGGTTGCTGCGCCTCTTCCTTCAACTCTGCTGGACGCTGCTTTATCTACGGTTGCCACAAAATCAATAAAATATAACTGTAGTCAAAATTCTGTCAAACTCCAAAAAAATTTGGTTATAATACAACTTGAAGAGGGTGTAGTAAGGGTGAAATCAACCATGTAAAAGCAAATAAATATTGCTGATTTCTGAAAATAAGTTCAATCATTTTCTTATTAAATAAAGTGTTTAAGAACACAGGACCTTCAGAAAGGAAAAAAGGCGGAATCATTTTTTTATAAAAATTAAGATGACACGCTAAATATCCCGGTGAAACTGAAAATTATACTTTTACAGATCCTATCGGATTTACCTTAAGAATAAAACTCAGACAGTGAAAAAAGTTAAGTGGCCATTTTTAAATCTCTTCTGAGACGGTATTAAAAACCTTAATTGTGAAAACATTTCGTAATAACAAAGCTATATTTTGTTTCAGTTCTTTTTCAACTTATTTACTGTGAGTTTTGTATGAAGCCTCTTAATTCAACGTTTCTACTCGCTGCATTTATTGTATTCGTATTGCAGCCAAACAATTAATTTTACATTTATAAAAACATCGCTAATCAAAATCTACTTTAGTTTTGTGAAATTTTAATAACAAACTGAACTCCAAAACCCTTTTAGTATCTTTAAATTAATATTAGTAGTATTCTGGTTCTCTCAATCTGCTGTCACTTTGCATTTACCTATAAAGTCGCAAAACAAGATCTACTTTAGTTTTAAATCCAAAAACAATTTTAACGAACTCAGAAACCCTTTTAGTGTCTCTAAATACCTAGTTGGAATTATTGCGAAAGTGCTGTTTATACTTAGTTTGTTCTAGCACTTTCTAGATATCGCAGAATTTAAGTGGTTCCACTCGTCAAGTGTGACCCAGTTCTGTCAAACTTCAGAACTCTGAATACTCCCGTTTCCGTATATTTTCGAAACTGAGGCCGACTATAAGTGTATCTGTGCCGATGCCCATGGTATTCCCGTTTGGGTCTAACCCAGTTTCGTTTAACTATGACCAGTTAGTCTGAAAATGAAAATAGTTGAACCGGTATTCAGGGAGGTTTTTACTTTGCGGTATTTGGGATGGGTGTGAAGGAATTCGGGATCGCTCGTTGCTATGGGCAGTGCGATACCCGGACATTGGCAATAATATTGGAGGTGATAACACCACCAATCAATTGACGTTCTTTTTAAAACTGTCAAAACGACACTCTCCCATAGATTTTGTATGGCAATACAAGCAAGTGACGTCATTTTGTCAACTCAATTAAACTATTTCTATAAACATACTAAGTTGTGAATTCGAATTATTGGGGAATGGTGTCAAATATTCTATTGGTGACGTTCTTCCTTGTGGAGAGATGTAAGTCAACTGAGCTTCAATTTTAGATTGAATAATTTTCTTGATTTGGATGGTACCTATCTATTTGGGGAATTTGGGAAACTAGCGTAATATTTGAGGTTGCTTGCTGTGTCAGTTGCAGCGTGTTTGAACTAGACGAGCACCTAACACCAGCAGGTGCCGCAATTTTGAAGTAAAATCATGTTATTTTCAACAGTGAGTTTATGTAATACTAGCGGCCGCCCGCTACTTCATACGCGTGGATCCCGTTTTACCCCCTTCATCTATCTTACACGGTTTAGATTTTTATAAAAGGATTTTCCCGCTAATTCCCGTTCCCGTGGGAATTCCTAAGTATACTATAACCTGCCCAGGAGTATGAAGAATAATTGTACCAAGTTTCGTTAAAATCCGTCGAGTAGTTTTTGTTTCTATAAGGAACATACAGACAGACAGACAGACAGACAGACAGACAAAAATTTTACTGATTGCATTTTTGGCATCAGTATCGATCACTAATCACCACCTGATAGTTATTTTGAAAATATATTTCATGTACAGAATTGACCTCTCTACAGATTTATTATAAGTATAGAATATGATTTTACAATTTGGTAAGTAAATTCTACATTTACATAGATCGTTTTGTTTTGTGGCTACTTTTCAGTAATTCCAGATAATAAAGTCCGTAATGTGTAACATGCAACGTATCGCTTTCTCATTAATAAAATTTAATTAACCACATCTGTTTGATATTTCAATCCACCCACAAATAAAATCATTTTGCAGTAATAACATGCTTTTTGAACATTTCACCGCAGCATTCGGTTAATTAAGTATATTTTGTCGAATGTGCGCTGATTTATTTAATTTTTCGCTAATTGACCGCAGTTTATGAACCGGACGAAACTAATCGGTCGTTAGTCGGCCGTTTGGTGTAGTGGTTCAGAACGGACTACTATGCCGAGAGGTCCCGGGTTCGATTCCCGGCCGGGCAGAAATTGAAATGATGAATTTTAATTTCTGTGACGGGTCTGGGTGTGTCTATGTATAATATTTATGTATTTAAAAAAAAGTATATAAGTAGTATATCCGTTAAGCTAGCACCCATAACACAAGCATTAAGTTGCTTACTTTGGGGCTAGCTGGGGTGTGTGATATTGTCCAAAGATTAAAAAAAAATCAGGCATAAGTGTACCAATAATTACACAGTAATGAAATTGATTATACAAACAGATTATTGTGAATAACACAGATGTTAACGCTTTTATTTGACATGAAAATAACATAGTTAGGTACATAATGTCCCAAATCGCTGTCCAAAGAGATAAGTAATTAATTTGTTTTGTGTATAAGTACCTATGATTAACAGAAATATACAGATAATATAGATTACTGAGTAGGAAAAAGATATCAGAGTCAATTAGTGTCATATTCTGAGTATTTCTGAGATATCCCATGCTTCCAGGAAACTATAATTGCCAATTTGATGGGTGGGGTTGGGTGCTAGCAATTGGTAGTTTTGATCTCTTGTATTATTATACGCTGAGCATTAGATATTTCAGGGTGTTTCGCGGAACTAATCTAATCCAGAGAAATCACACCAAATAATATTATTTGCAACGGATATTGATATTGTTTATCGTTATAAGGATTCGTGTCTGCGTTTCAAACGGTTTGGTATCAAGTTGAAATTGAAATACTTAGTTCTCGATTCTGAAAATACTGACCAAACAATGGAATGGAAAAAAAATACTGACTTCAAATGATGGTAATATGGTGTGAAAGTGTATCATTTACCAAAAAGCGTCAAGATGTAGGAGGTGCTGACGTAGGCCAAGAGAACGATGCTGAGGCTTAGCACGATGGACAGAGAGAGCTAATAAAGTCATTAGTAGACGCCAATGTTAATTTTACAGATACTTTTATACGTCAGATAACTTGAAGCGTCTAAACGCTTCTAGAAGTTGCCTGCCAAACCATTAATGTTGGTGAGAAAGATGATGATGGGAAAGATGGTGATGAGAAAGTTGCAGCACTTACGTAGACGAGTAGAGACATAAGCCAGTAGGATGATACTGAGGCACAGCACGACGGCCAACGGGATGGAGCGCTTGGGATTGATGCCCTCCTCGCCCGTGGTCATGATGACATCATACAAGGAGACGATAAAGAGGTTGCAGAACTTACTAACAAGCGTCAAGATGAAGGAGGTGCTGACGTAGGCCAGGAGGATGATGCCGAGGCTCAGCACGATGGCCAGCGGGATGGAGCGCTTGGGGTTGTTGGCCTTCTCCCCGGTGGTCGCGATGACGTCATACAAGCAGACAATAAAGAGGTTTCAGAACTTACCAACAAGCGTCAAGATAAAGGAGGTGCTGACGTAGGCCAGTAGGATGATGCCGAGACTCAGCACGATGGCCAGCGGGATAGACCGCTTGGGGTTGTTGGCCTCCTCCCCGGTGGTCGCGATGACGTCATACAAGCAGACAATAAAGAGGTTTCAGAACTTACCAACAAGCGTCAAGATAAAGGAGGTGCTGACGTAGGCCAGTAGGATGATGCCGAGACTCAGCACGATGGCTAGTGGGATGGAGCGCTTGGGGTTGTTGGCCTCCTCGCCGGTGGTCGCGATGATGTCGAAACCAATGAAGGCGTAGAAACAGGTCGCGGCGCCGCTGAACACCTGCGACAAGGGAAACAAATGAATATTTGCCGAAGTACATCGTAATAACCAAGAGAAAGTTAGCTTAGCCAGCTAGATTACGATATTACAAAGTTGAAGTTTAGAGTAAGAAGTGACTTTTTATCATGCTCTAATGATGCTGACTATTTTTATTAATAAGTACTTATTTTATGTTTTGCTTATATCACCCATTACATCTAACGCAATGATATAAAATGAGACCTACTATTTCGTATTTTCTAAAAAAGAAGTTCAAAAAGTCGGGCAATAGATATTGGACAATAAATAAATAAATAAATAAATCTTTGGACAATAAATCTTTGGACGAGTCTAACACTTCGTGAAAGGGTTAGTGGCTTTTGGTATAATAGGTACCCCACGATTACAAAAAGGGTTTTTCCGTATACATATACCTACCTGAAGAGTAAACAAAAACCAGGTATTGAAATAAAAGTCAAAGGCCATCCTGAGCAATATAACTGACATGGCAGTGGGTAAACATCAAAGCCGTGTGTTGAGCGGCAGCCCATGACAAATTAGTGCTGGTACGATACGTCATCAAAGCCGATCGGGGCCGATTCCAATAACGTAGTGCCAAATAAAAACACTGTGTATTTTCGAGTTCTTTGTAAAAAAGTTATTTTCATTTTGATGTTCATAGACTTTATTTGATTTAGCTTGATTAAAATGCTCTAAAACTCTATTACTTTAAAAGTTGGCTTGAACTTAAAGAAGAAAATTGTACGGTTTAATTTCAAACAAAAGAAGACAAAACTTTATACCATCAAGCGTTTTAAACTTTATAACGTTTTTCCACGAAGCAAGCAATATCAATCATCGTTTCGGATCTTCGAAAGTATTCGAATATTCACCTAGCAGCGCCAATTAAGGTTAACTGGATTTGCAGCGTTGGCAAAAAGTCGGTTATCTAATAAACTCCAGTTGATCCATGTAACGCGAGTTACTGTAATCCAATCAAGTCCTGCATTCGATTCAGAACAATCGCTGCAAAACTAATCGACTTAACGGTAGTAGCCCGTGGTGCATATCTTTTCTTAAAGGTTATTAAGGCTGGTTGCACCATCTTACTTTAACTGTTTGTCAAACCCCATACAAAAACACTGGTTATCGTTATAGTTAGGGTTAAAGTTAGGTGGTGCAACTTAGCCTAAGCCTTTGTTTGTCACCAGTCATCTGCTTTGCAATGAAGGGAAGTCGAACCCCAACTTCGAACTCGTCCTATGTTCTTCTGATTAATTTCGTTGCGGGTCCAATGACAGTTTAACTTTCCACCGGGACAAACTTGACTTTCACTGGTTTTGTTTATAATGGCAGTCAAACTATCGATCCTGGCTACACAGGAGTTGCAGTGGGAACGAGAGGTGGGAATAGTCCCAAGTACATCAGACTACACATTTTTGTTGCAATATACCTAAACACCCTTTTACCACTACATAGTGCCTTCTTCAACTTGAAATTCCGTCGTCTATACTTACATCTTTTTCTAATGACATCACTGTCTAAATGTTATTTAGAGTCTGCACGTCTACAGCGAATTTCCTCACGTAAAACGTGTAATTTAGCTCTAACACGTTTATGTACTTGGTATATCTAAAGTCTAAAGACAACTACGGCTCATCTGGTGCCATGATAGTTAATCTTCTGGATAATGTTGAAGCTATGAAACTCTCCCTTCCTTGTATAATGGGGCACGGTTTAGGAAGCTGGTATTAAGTGACTGGCAAATATGTATTGGAAATTTGAGCTATGATCATCACCGTCAGGACATTTACGATCTACTACAAGAGTACATTTATGATTGTGAAAAATATTATTGGATTTCCGTGCTTTTAAGCGATTTTGTGAAAAATATTAAGTATTGGCCTTTGTTTGTAACCTGTCATACGCTTTGCAATGGAGGGAAGTCGAACCTTAACTTCGAACTCCTCCTATGTTCTTCTGATTAATTTCGTTGCGGGTCCAATGACAGTTTAACTATCCACCGGGACAAACTTCACCTTCATTGGTTGGGTTTTTATTGGCGGTCAAGCTGTAGATCCTGGTTACACAATAGTTGCAGCGGTGGGAACGAGAGGTGGGAATAGTCCCGTAGTATTTACCAGAGGCAAATAAAGGATTTAGCCTACACTTCCCAAGGTTCTCACACGTATTGTGTAAGATTTATCTATCGCTACAGAATGGTAACTCTAAACTTCGAAGTAGGAGGAAAATACCTTTCTTTTTCTCTTTCCCAACAAAACAAAGTTTAAAATTGAATTTTCCCGATTGATTGAGTCCGATATAGAATAAGGTTATGCCTGTAACAAGAGTAGCCTTAATCAAATCTGCATTCGAGTCGATAGTTCAGAACAGTCACTGCAAAAATCAAACAGATTCCGCTGTAGATACATTTTCATTTTGCGATGGAGCCAGTACTGGAAAATATTTGATTGAAAACGAATTTTTGCAAAAACATTCTGTCTATTTACGATACGTTAAAGTTTAACTCGAAATTGTCAGGAGTTTCAAAGATAATATACTCTTCATTTTCTGTTTATTTCAAGCACATTGTGATAAATGAATAGAACTGCCATTACCAATAATGTGAGAACCATTTTTTCTATAAAGAAGTTATATAGGTAAGTTTAGGTTTTTTATACGATAAGGGTATGGGATGAAAAATATTTTAATTCTTTCATGAAAACTATTATTTACTCTCAACAGCATGACCACTCAACAACCGTAAACTTAACAGAGAGGAACAATATAAAATGAAAGAAACAATAAACTAAAAGGTGCCAAGGTCTCCGGTCAGTACAAAGTGACGGGAAAGAGCGCGTCACGGCCACTGGTATTCTAGGGATGCCAACAGAGCAGCTCTTAGGTTCGTATTTCAAAACAACGCTGAAAACTCGATTCATATTATGGCGCATTTACACTGCTCGGAAATTAGCCGAGTCAAGTAAAAAAAACAGTGGGGTGGGCATGAAAAATAAATGAATGATGAATCCACCCCACTGTTTTTTTTTCCGCGCAGTGTAAAAGAGCCTATAGATTTTGAGTTTGGTATTTTAATTCAACCAATAAAACACAAACACTACTTAAGGCTGAGTTGAACCTTCTTATTTTAACCGTAACATTGACAATAACCGGTGTTTTTTGTATGAAATTTGATAGATTTTTGACGTTTGTCAAAATTAAAGTAAGATGGTGCAACTCAGCAATCTATGCTTGAGATTGAATAGTTTTTAAGCTTTGTTATGCAACTGCACTTCGAAACAACGCGACGATTCTACAAGAAAACCATTTTTCTTGTTAAAAAGCTACTGTTAGCGTCAAATAAGTTCAAATAATTTAAGTCCGAGTGATTTAGGCTTGGTCATCATAGTTTAATTATGACAAACTCCATACCAAAAACACCGGTTATCGTTATAGTTACGGTCAAAGTTAGGTGGTGCAACTCTGCCTAAGAGATACGAGTATAATGACAATCCGGGAGTTAACGCCAGAGTAGCGCGCATCATCATTACCTTTGCACACGTCTTGTTATTAGGTACGTCTTAAGTTCTTGTTTCAAAATAACTATTGTTAATTATGAAAAATCTAAAACGTTAAAATAACGGTATCGTTGTGGCCAATGAGATGCTGTCATAGTGACATTGACAATACGTCAATGTCACGCTAGCATCAAACGTCAGAATAGAGGGACGCGCGGAGACGACTCCGCGCGCTTTTGTGCTAAGTGATGAATTGTATCTAAAATAAGGCAATATAATGTGAAAGATGAGTATCCAGTGTTTTATTTATGAGAATAGATCGACCGGCCTTTAATAGTTCAGAAGTGAGATCTGAAACCTATGATAGTAACGTGATTTCAAAGTGTTCCAGGTGACCAATGTTTCGTGTTATTTGTCACGAATGTTAACACAAAACGCCCACGATTCTATGATTATAATGGAATATGATGAAGAGAGAATGTCAAGGAAACCACGCTGACAACTGTGTGAGATGCAGAAAAGTATTTAAGTACGAGAAATGATGGACGCAAATTATGAACATACTCCCTCCGTAACTTGACTTGTGGTCACGTAAGTGGTGAACAATTTGACTAACGATGGCCCCAGAGCAGGTACGATTTATTATTATTATCGATTATTCCAACAACAACAATATTAACACATTTCCTTTTTGAGCATAATAATGCATGAAAGTGAATGAAGCATCAAATGTTATAGGTATTGTCAGTCTTTACTGATAATGCCAGGAATGTGTGTGAAAGCTATGGTATGTGCTCACTTTAATTGCAATGCCTAATAAACTATTTTAGTAAATCAAATTAAATTGAACGGTGTTCATTTGTTCATGTTTACATTCTGCAAAGAATAACTTGTTGAGATTTAAAATCTATAAAGAATAGATAGAATTTGGTCAGATAAATTAAATAAGTTTGGTGATCATGCCCGAGTAACCTCTTGGCATTATTTTGGAGAAGAATTAATAATTAGTTTTATTCAAGTAAATTGAAGCTAAGGTCTGTGTTGTGTAAACCAGTTTTAGTATCATGATGTTTCTTTCTTGATGTTGAGCACTATAAGATGAGATAAAATCTATTAAATAGCTTAATTTGTAAATTGAAATTAAGTAAAGCAGCCAGTCAGGCCGTTGAACATGTGGTGTATTTTTGGTACTCTTATAGTGATTGATACTTCAATTATTGTGAAACATAATTATTATTATGTTACATGATGCTATATTTTGAGTAAATATAATGTTAATATTGAACTTTTCCAACTTATCAATTAATTTCTGCTGCCAGAAGTGATTTGGGTTGTATCACTAAAATTTAAAATTAGTGTGGGTGATTAAAATTTATCCAATTATTATAATTAAAAAAAGATATAGAATGATGTGGTACATTTAACTTAAAGAGTATTCTTGTGTACCAGCCATTATTGTTGGTTATTCTTCCCACATGGTGAAAATGATTTTAATCTTGAGGTTATTTATTAGCTGTTTAATAAAAAGGTTACTGGTTGTAGCATGTTGTGTGTGCATATTTTTAGATTTGACTTGAGTTTTAGATGTGGTGACTTATCTGTCTGCGGGTTGGCCCTGTGGTGAGCAAATCAGTCAAGCACAATACCAGAGTGAAGCTTAACACTGAGCAAGTGTACTCCACATAAGTGATTTGGAGTTGGACAGAAGGTAATGCAATACAAAAGGCATCAGCTGTGATATTTGGTGAGTGAAAATGCAATACAAAAGGAATCAGCTGTGATATTTGGTGAGTTGAATTAATGTTTTATTGCAAGGGTTGGGCTGAGACTAGCAGTGCCACTGCGGCTTGGTTGTTTAACTGTGCTTATTCTTGTCATTGGCATGAATTGCATACAATTAACTTGAGTGTGAACAGATTTTAATAATTAATTAGCTACAGTCTACTGCTAGACTTTAGTACTTCTCAACTGCCGCTAGCAGCCTTAAGCAAAAAGTTATTTAAAGTACTTGGGTATTTCTTGTGAATGCTTTGAGGATGGTAACTTCATTGAAGTATTTGCAATTGTGCTGTTACCTAAGATAATAACAAGAAGTTTATTTTGATAAAGTTGCATTTGTGTGTGGAGCAACTTGGTGTTCACCCAGACACAATGTTAAGCATCAATATGTTTGACTGGCATTGTTTTGTTGTTAATGATGATTTATGTAGTTGTGTTATTCATCTTAATATGTTGATAATGTTGTGGTTATGGGAATGGTTTGAAAATAATAATAATAATAATGTATATGATGTACTTGTTGATCATACACCAGTGGACATTGTCATGAAGCTGGGCGGACATTGTCATTCTGCGTGAGATGTCCTGATATCTGTGTGAGGAGAACATGTGGCATGACATGACAAGCTATGTGGAATGGCCTAATCTGTGTGGGTTTAAAGTGAAAATGTTCAAAGAACCCTAACTAATCCCATAAATCATTTAGGATGACGACATTAGATGTACTGTATGATGGTGTATAGATGTACTGTATGATGATTTCTTGTGTCAGCAGAGCCGAAAGTAGTCAGCGTGCAAAGGTGCGTGGAGTGCAGCGCGCCTAGCGGCGCCAGCTGCAGGTGCCCGCGCGTGGGCGGCGGTGGCGGCTCAAGCGCGGCGGGCCGCAGCGGCGCGACAGCTAGCTCGGCGCAGTGCGGCGCGGCCAGCACGGGCGCTTCGGGTAGCAGCGCGGTCAGCGCGCGCGCTTCGGGCAGCAGCGCGGTCAGCGCGCGCGCTTCGGGCAGCAGCGCGGTCAGCGCGCGCGCTTCGGGCAGCAGCGCGGTCAGCGCGCGCGCTTCGGGCAGCAGCGCGGTCAGCGCGCGCGTTTCGGGCAGCAGCGCGCACAGCGCGGGCGCTTCGGGCAGCAGCAGCGCGGCCAGCGCCAGCAGCGGCAACGGCTCGCGCGCCAGCGAGTGCGCGGGCAGGCGGTGCAGCCGGGCGAGTCGGCGCGTCACGAGCGGCGCCAGCGCGGCGAGTGCTGCGTGGTGCGCGGCGCGGTCGGCGCAGCAGGAGTCCAGCAGGTGCCGCGCGTGGTGGAGCAGCAGGGCGCGCGTGAGCCAGGGCACGTTGTGGGCGCCTATGAGCGCGTTCACGGCCAGCGTGTGGTGCGAATGGTGGCACAGCCGGATCCCAATACGAGGCGTCAAGTGTGCTATGAGTAGAGTAGACCTTCGAGGGCGAAGGAAATGTAGGATGGCCGAACTGTTAATTATGAAAAATCTAAAACGTTAAAATAACGGTATCGTTGTGGCCAATGAGATGCTGTCATAGTGACATTGACAATACGTCAATGTCACGCTAGCATCAAACGTCAGAATAGAGGGACGCGCGGAGACGACTCCGCGCGCTTTTGTGCTAAGTGATGAATTGTATCTAAAATAAGGCAATATAATGTGAAAGATGAGTATCCAGTGTTTTATTTATGAGAATAGATCGACCGGCCTTTAACACTATGAATAAGAATTAAAAGTGCAAGTTAAGTATCCAAAGTTTTAATACTTTTAACCTACCTACGGAACCTTAAAAACTAGATCTCTTCTTTTTGCAATACAAAAGAATCAAACCACAGTCGTTGCTTTATTGAAACTTTGAAAATTAATAATCGTGCTTTCCCTCGGTGACCCGGTTCTCATTATTGCAAGAAAACAGAGGTCCAAAGCATCTGTAACTAGGGCACTCGAGTTTTCAAAAATTTAAAATTTTCTTTCTTGTAAAAGCATACAGTCAACCGCAATATAAATGCAACTATTGCAAAGTTTGTGTGCACTAACCGATATTAAGAAAGAATCGGATAACTTCAGCTTTTAAGTATGCCTAATTAATAAAATTTTAGCAAGGATAACATTAGCTGCAGCATAAGATAGTAATAAACATTACGAAATAGTACATTGTATATTATTTTACTCCAATAAAAGTGCAGAGCTGAACACTTTTTATTTTAAATATTTTTTAGGTCAAAGCAAAACCTATTTTCTACAAAATAGGAATACTATTTGTAGTGAACTCAATACTTGTATCAAAACTAATTGGTATATGTTACCGGTTTCGTTAACAATGCCAGTTCTCAAAATAAATACTAAAACTTTTTTGTACTATAAATAAAAAACCACCAAACATTTTTCAGTTCATTTTAGTGATATCCGTCTTTAAACTTAGGCCGTAAAGTATAAAACAAAGTGGCTTTATTGTAGCAAGTCTGTTACAGACAAGTGTATGTAATATCCGATAAGTCAATAACGGCGTTGAGTGATTGGGCAATTTAATTTTGCGGCGAACTATACTCAATTCGCGCTCGTACGAGCACTTGAAATATTTCAGCAAGGCTGGCCACCGGTAATGAAATTTTTAACTACGTTACTTATAAAGTTTACTTTGTTAAACGTTAATGTTTCTTTCAGAAGATTTAACGAGCGTTAACGTTAATTATTATTAATAGATGTGATTTATAATTGGAAAATAATGCATGAAATTAAACATGTATGCTTGCATTTCAGCCAATAACTAAATAATCGCAGCATTTACACCAAAATAGCAACTAATACGATCTAATATGTAGGTACTTACTCTGTTTCACAAAGAGTTTAGTATTGTTCGAGTTTAGTTTCAATTTGTATTGCATGAAAGAGCCAACAGTACAGTACAAAGGAGGCATTTCCAATTCGATTTATTTCAATTCAATTCAATTCAATTCAAACGTTTCACGTTCCTTGTGGTTTACAAACTGAAATACTTTAGATATTGGAGTATTAGACCAGATCTTTTGTTAGGACAGGAGCAATACCAGCTCGCCACTGCACACTTGCATTTTAAAATAATGCCGTGGAAACAACTTTATATTTACAGGGCAGGACAGGGGGGACAAAGGCTTCCCCCAAGGATATCCACAAAGACCGGTCCTGCACCGCTCGCATCCAGGCACCTCCCGCGACCTTCACCAGATCGTCAGTCCACTTAGTGGGAGGCCTGCCCACGTTACGTCTTCCGGCTCGTGGTCGCCACTCAAGAACTTTCCTGCCCCAGCGGCCATCAGCTCTACGAGCTATGTTCCCCGCCCACTGCCACTTAATTTTAGCGATTCTGCGGGCTCAGTCACTTTGGTTCTGCTACGGATCTCCTCATTTCTGATTCAATCACGCAGGGAATTTCAGCAAAGGACATTGTCAGAAACCGCCTCAGATTCCTGGGCACAGCAGTAAAGTATCAAAATTAATCTCTTACTTTTTGAATACTTAAATATTAATTAGATTGTAACGGACACTTGAGGATTAGAAAATGAAATAATAAAAGTCTTTTATATGTATTCCATAATACTATGACGACATCCGGTCATTTTAGGGCGTGGCCTGCTCCATATCCTATGAAGTTCCATAATTTGTGTCGATAAAATCTATGTAAAATCGGCACAAGGCAATGCCGTACTTTATTGTTAGGAATCCATGTAATAGTGATGTTGACTGCGGTCATCATAGACAATAAGATACCGATCTTGTAAATAAAATAAATCGTCCATATTGCTACAGTATGACTAGATTTTAATTAAAAGTTAAAAATATATTGCACGATACTACAAGAAGCTATCTAATGTGTCCAACTGGTCGAAGGTTATGAATAAAATAAAAAGAATTGTGATCATAACACTGATATAGACAATGACAACAATATGGGATCATCTTTAATATATCTGTAACAGTTTCAAAATCCGATGAAAAATCCAATGCCGCTTAAAGTGAGAGAAATGTCTAAAGTTCTAATAGAATTGAAAGTTTTATTCGCTCAAAATGCTTATAACAATAATTGGTAATACATTTCAAATATTAAGTACCTTTATAATGTATCGATAGAACCAAAAAGATGTCCTCTCAGCTTGGAAAGGGAAAACCCAGGATTGGGGGAGCGCTCCAGGCAATGTTCAGAACGTTTCATAGGTAGTAGTAAATAATATTTATTTTATTATTAAAATTGAATATTTTGATATTGATAAAATGGAATATATCTTTCGATTCAAATACCGAATATTTTTCAATCGATAATAATTATCGAGAATTGTTAATAATATTCAATTAAAAGTTGTTCAATCCCTAGTCATGCATAGACTAAGACGGTAACCATGGAGATAGTTAGTTTGGTAAGTCACGTGTTAAATGTCAAGAGTGGAAAGTAAACATAGGATTCATGTTATTTATTTACGTGCAAAATGTAAGTAAGTAAATCATAAAAGTGGAACGCTGAGCTATTTCCAAAACCCGTCCAATATTATAATACAATTTGGCTGCGACAACTACAATACAGAACATCTCCCAAATCGATGTGCATAAAATAATATAATACAATACTAGTAAGTAAGAGGTTATGATAACAATATTGCTATCAATAAGTTTATAGAATTGGTCCGCCAGGAATAATTGTTCTTACATAAAGATTTGTGTCATTTAGAACCTAGAAAGTATTTTTTCGGCACTGTTGATCTAACGGCGAACAATGTATGGAGAACGAACATTGTCCTTTGAGTGTAATGACGACTTACCCCACTCCATCCATACGGCAAGAATCCTTTCTTCATCCAGTTCTTAGGTTCGATGTAGAAGGCCCCAGCCGTGACGATGAACACCCAGACGCTCAAGTTGATGGCGTTCAGCACATTGGTGAAGAAGATCGACTTCCTCACGCCAGCGACGAGCACCATCATCATCATCAGGGTGATAGCGAACGCGATGAAGTCCGGAGGCTTGCCTGTGGACAAAAAAAAACGAACTTAGTACTACTGGTACTACCTCTTAGTTAATAGTACCTACCTACCACAAAGAGTAGCTTAGTGTTAGTAATATAAAATTTTAGTAAACTGTTTCATTATAATTTGGCACTAAACATGATATCATTTGATACAAATAATAGTTACGATATGGTAAGTATATAATTATTACATGCATAGGAGTTACGATAATGTGTAAATTCTACTCAAAATGGCTTTGGCTGAGTAAAAACGGGTTTCATACTTGGTCGGATATCTGGGTCGCACAGGTCACTACATGGCCCGAATTAACTAAAAACTAGTTGATAACAACACAGCGGTGTCACTAACTATCGGTGACTAATTTCAGATTTCAATTCAAAATGAGTTTTCTACCTAAAACGATAAAAAACGACGAGACAACAACCGAAAATGTATTCCATTTGTTGTTGTTATGTTAAATTATTACCTACACAGAACGCCACAAACTGTGTTTGCAGCATCATACCAGCAAAATTAACGTTGTCAATCAATTTGGCTGTGATCTGGGCCAAATATCTATGATGCAGGTGTGTCGTGTCAGCGTGATTAATATGCCAATATTGCGGCCGAGTGGAGCTGTGTTGTACAACTGCTCGAAATACAGTATTGATGGAGTGTGTGTTCCTGGCAGTTTCACCTGAGCTGTAGTGATATTTAGAATTTGCTTTACGTAAAATATATTTCGTATTTTGTTATTGTTCATAAATTTTCGTTATCGCATAACTTGTTTCATTTTTTTAAGATCTTCAGACAAAAACCGCATTTAGAACTTTCGTAGTTCAATTTTATAAGAACAAAAAGCAGACGTTCTACAGGTTCAGTCAAACCAACGCGATCAGCCGGCGTGCAGCGATGGCGATCAGTCTTAAGGTTCGGCCAAACCAACGCGATCACACGTGATCAGCGATGGCGATCAGACTTAAATGCATTGATCGCCATCGCTGCACGCCACGCCAGCTGATCGCGTGTGATCGCGTTGGTTTGGCTAAAACTTACAGTTACTCCTTAAATGCTCTCTGCATTAACTACGTAGGACTGCAGTCTTGTCGTAGAATAGGATCACTCCCACGTTTCTCGTGGATATTATCATTAAAACAATAAAGGGACAATGATTATGCGAATATTATGTAGTCATTGCGATAAAGACTTTTTGCCCTATGAATAAACACTTATTTAACCGGCAGTGGTGACTGAGTTTGTAGCGGCGCTTCTTCTCTGGACTTGCCAAAAGTTGGTCGAAGCGCGTACGGCTAAAAGATTATGAGACATGTGGAGGCTCCAAGAGCAAAACTTTAAAGTATTTTTTTATTTATTAGTCTTTTATTTTAATTTTAATAATTGACGATATCTAATCACTATTTAATATTCCATGCAAATAAAGGAATTTAGACTTGGACTCTGACTTAGCAATTTTAGTATAATATTTAATATTTTAACAGGACTAACGCCCGTATTCACAAACGATGCTTGCTTAAGTGAAGCAGCAAATCGAATGCACAGCGTTGAATAGAGTTCTGTGACTGGTTCATGTGTGACCCTGTGCGTCCACGCGCACTGTGAGACCTTATAGTAATGTTTGTGAATACGGGCGTAATTCTTAGAATCAGTAGTTTTGACACTGAACCTTCTTGGCTTTAAGAGCTACGGATCCACAGCCGAAGTTGTGGCTCGGGCCTTGAGCTATTTATAGGTACCTACTCGTAATGGAACTCTTCGATGGCATTGCTTTTGACAGATTCTAATTGTACGCGATTTGTTTGGCGAATCGCTTATATTGACTGGCAAATATTTTCTAGCGACATAATTTAGTTAAGTGTTAATCGGATTAGTTAGTTATAAGGCACAACAATTATGTAGTTATAAAGAATAGTTGCGCTGGTAACTTGTTTAAAATAAAAGTTAAGACCCCTTTTAAAATCTCCAATTGCGGACAATGAGTAACTGATATGAGTGATCATTACCTCCTTCATATTTAAGATGGAGCGAATGGAAGAGCTATTATTTTTCAGTGGTTTCAGTCTTTTGTTTTGTTTATTTTTTCATCAAGACTACACCATCGTCATCATCATCATCCTGCTCGTATTTATTTCTATTAAGACATATATCATTGTCATTATTTTTAATTATACTTTGACGAAATGGCTATGATGGTAGAGAGCGCGTTTGCCACTAGTATAAACCAATTAATTCGCATTATTTTCATAGTCATATCATAACTTCGTGACATTGCATTATTCATTGTTATTATTCGTTACTACTCGAGGCTCACTATACAGATATATTATACTATACCCAATGCATTTTACATCAGCATTTGCACGGTTGAAGCCATTGAAGTTTATTCATCCATATTTCACACGCTGTCGACTTAACCTAGATTGTTAGATTGTTGTGGAAGGTTGCACCGAGTTCTATCACCAACTCCAAGTATTCCTGTTGACCATTGAAAAGACAGCCGGAAATTGGCGTCTTATTTTTTTCTCGCGGCCATCGACCAAACCTTGTTTTTTATTACAAAATAGTGTAATAAACCAAACTTACTATGAGATGTATAGGTACCTCTAAACTCAGTCTGAACTGAGTTACGAGCATTAGATGTTTGATGACTTTACAGACTAGATTTGCCTTTTGCGCGCAAGTTTTGTATTAGAAATTGCAACAAAATAGTGACATTGTGCGTGTAAACAAACAACACCATGCATTTATAGGCTCCAGCCATCAGTGTGGAGCAGAATCAGCGCGAAAAAAAAAGACGCCACCTTCCATACAAAATCTGGCATTGCCATTTGAAAAATTTCTGCATTTCGTATATCCAATACTTTAGATAGATGTCGAATAGCAATAATACAAGAATTTATAGGTAGGTATTTATTATCTGACGACATCATAAAGGTAGCAGGAAGGCGCTGGACGCAGGCCGCTACCAACCGGGCAGCATGGAAAGCATTGGGAGAGGCCTATGTTCAGCAGTGGACGTATATGATGATGATGATGAGGTATTTATTAGTATTTGGAAATAGTACTTAGTAATGAAGTCTTCACTAACATTGCATGCTGAACGAGTTGCTAATAAACTTTTCAGTTCATAAAGAGCTCTGTATCATGGCGTCAAATTAAAAACCTAACTAATCGTGCCGCTTTTTTGCACCAAGTCGAGCAAAAAAGCGGCACGGCCGTACCATCCTTTTCTCGAAGCAATTCAGGCCATTTTCGACCCCCTGTAACTTCGTTGTGGATAAAACTAGAAGACTGAATTTTCAGTAACCATGCAGGCATTGTAAAGACATGGTATATTTCAAATTTCATTCAATTTGAACCAGTAGTTTAAGAATTATAACGGGTCAAAGTTTCTTAATTTTGTCACTCACTGACTGACTCACCGATCATCAAAACTCTAAGGCACTTCTAGCAGACGTAGAAGCTTCAAATTTGTAATATAATTTGTGTTTGGTGTATGAATCAAGGAAAAACTAAAATATTTGGGGGCACGGTAGTGCAACCGCCAAGTCGAGTAAAATTTTTCAATTTCGGTCCAGTTTTCTAGATACATAACTGCTGTCTACAAAATACAAAAATAAATGAGATCCCATCAAAAACAATACTTGTCAAAAAAAATTATTGACTTGGCCATCGCATGAAAACACGTGTAAATTGCATTATTTAGTGCGAATGCCAAGTCAATAATTTATGTAAAACGTTAAAGATTTCCTGGCCTGGACTTGGTATTACATGGATCTCACAACTTTTTACCGTAGAACAACTGAGTTGCGAGACTTGGTTTTTTTGACAAGTATTGTTTTTGATGGGATATAAGTTTTCACCGACCGAATATAATCCGATCGAAACCTTTGCTAGTGTCAAACTTGATACGTTTCACATAATATTTGTATAGTTGGACCACATTACATTAATCAACTATAATCGTAACGTTCGTAACATTCCTTAAAAATTTAGTTGCACTATTGTCAAAAAGCTTTTGCAGACAAAATATACAGGTGTAATAATAAACATTTGTACACTCCTGAAATATCTTGGGAAAGCAAAAGAAATCTTAAACTAATTATACAACCCTGGCTCATTTACAAACGTCAGCAGAGGCAGAATTCCAGGCAGTTGAGTGTTTGCAAAGAGGTCCACAAACTAAAGTGACTGGGGCAAAGTCCTAGTGCTGCCGTACAAGAGTTTATGAATGGCCATCGGTTCAAACTTCCCCGAAGCCCCGAAGTCAAGATGCACCGTTTGTTCTCAGAAACGTTAACGTTGAAGTTAACGTTGGAATAACTTACCAATCTTCACAACAAACTTCTCTCAATTCAGTCGACTCAAACTAAAATATTACTGGGAAGCAAAGGAACTTCCATGTGAATTTAGCTCAAAGGGAATGCGGATGCACGCGAAATTAAATAGTTAAGAGCAGTTTCACTTAATATAGCGGGCTGACGGGTGGGATTCCGGATTACAGCAAGTAATCTGCCTTCAGAATCTCTTTTAGGCTTCTCGAAGGAAATTGTATACCTATCTACAATTGAATTATGCGATCACTTTCAAATTTAAAACCATGCCAGAATTAGCCTTCTTTTTAGTCTTTTTAGGGTTCCGTACCTCAAAAGGAAAAAACGGAACCCTTATAGGATCACTTTGTTGTCCGTCTGTCTGTCTGTCAAGACCCTTTATCTCAAGAACGCGTGGACGTATCAAGCTGAAATTCACATGAAATACTCAGGTTTATTGTCCCTTTAAGCTGTGAAAATATCAAACTTCTAAGCCAAGCCAATCAAAAGATACAGCCGATTATGTCGATATTTTCAACAAATTTTCGACACTCGCAAAGGAATCAAAACCTACAGGATACTTCCCGTAAACTCAGAATCTTGAAATTTGGCATGAAGCATTGTCATATAATGCAAATATAGGGAAAATTGCGAAAATCACATTTTTTTAGTTATATAATATAATAAAAATATTTTAATAAAATGAAACTTACTACCTTATTTCTCACGAACGAATAAAGGTATCAAATTGAAATTTATACCAAATACCTAGGTCTATTGTCCCTTTAAGCAGTGAAAAAATCAAACTTTTAAGTTAACGCGATCAAAAGATACAGCAGTTTATACCGACACCTTAGACGAATTTCCGTCACACGCTAGGTAATCCTACCCTACCTACAAGGTACTTCCCGTGAACTCAGAATCTTGAAATTCGGCACGAAGCAACGTTATTATAGTACAGATAAAGGAAAAATTGCCAAAATGATAAATTTGAAGTTACATAAAATATTAAAATATTATTTTTGCTTACATGACATAAAATATTTTTTAAATAATTATAAACTTACTACCTACCCTTTTTCACATGAACGCGTAGAGATATTAGAGTGGAAATTCATATCAAACACTTCTGCCTCTAAACTGTGAAAAATTCTAAATCAACGCAAAAATTCAAAAAAATAAGTTTGACATTGTGCGATTTGTCTAGTGGACCACTTTTCACCGCAAGCTATTAGTAAGAGCGTTGGGAGAAGCTCGTTGGGAGTTTTAAACTCTACGCCATTTAAATAAAGCATCTTTTATAAACGGTTTATTAAAGGAACAAACTAAAATGTGTGATAAAATGTAACTTATTTGTTAGAATTTACTCAATCAGTCAATCGATTAGTTGATGTCACTAAAATGTTCTTTCAAGCAGCAAAATTGGTTGCATGCATGGATGATCCCATTATCATACGTTAATGACAGGCAAATACTAAAATAGACAAGTCACTACTCTCAGTACGTAGTTATTTATAGTGTTTAAGTAGGTAAGAACAACAGTTCAACAGAATATGTGACATAATTATGTATTTTGTTGCGACGTCGCGCCTCTATAAAAAATATAAGATCTGTAGTTAACTTGCCGTCCCCGTACTTTAATAATGTCCTTCGTTCACTACTTAAGATAAATATTTGAAATGAAAAAACATTGTTAAAACATTCGATAACTTATTTACAGTTCAAGATGATTGCCCTTCTCAACTTCTCAAAGTTGAATCGCAATAAACCTGTCTCAACATTCTGAATCGATTTCAAAAAGTTCTATAGTAAAAAAGCGGCCAAGTGCGAGTCGGAGTCACCCATGAAGGGTTCCATAGCAGCAAGTGACATAAATGTTTACGATTTATGACGTATTAAAAAAACATCTACTTACCAAGTTTCAACAGTATAGCTCTTATAATTTCGGAAAAAAACTACTGTGACAGACAGACAAGACGAATCCATAGGGTTCCGTTTTTTGCCATTCGACTACGGAACCCTAAAAAAATACATCGCGATCGCTATCCCGCTGCCGAATGTCAATGGATTTCTTTTATTGGGACATCGATATTGGGAGATGCAATCTAGAATTTTTACAGGGAAAAGCTTTTTTAATAAAACCGCTGGGGGTTTCAAGCGTTGCTGTTCTTATTCGAGTGGATTGAAACCAAAATCAAATCTAGGCGACCTGAATTGGAACTGCGGTTGACAGCACGCGTAATAATTGCTTTACAACATAATTAGTGACCGCAGTAAGCAATTTAGGTACATAATACATGGTAATGAGTGGCGTGACGTTGGTCTAGGACAGTCTAGGTAATTGAGTTTCCCTCTTAATTTCAGTTAATTTTATAAATTTAGGTCTTAAAACACAATAGAAACTCTATTTTAGCATCATATTTAAAATACTGGACTAAATCCTACCATTTGTTAATAATTATCATTTTTGTTCATATTGAGTTCATATGCAAATTATTTAAATCATAAATAATACTTACTCATCATAACACACGTGAGTCTAAAACTATTAGATAAGTACATGCAGATATTATATCTGTAAAAATAATGTCATTTTCTTTTTAAAATCTTAGGCAGTAATGTAGGAAGTTAAGCTTTCTTGTCTCGTTATTTTTAATTTCTAACGTTCCACCGCTAAACTTTAATTAAAAGGTTCAAATTTAATTGCAGCGTCTAGAACAATGATGGCAGTTTAGTAGAAATTCTTATTATGCTAGACTTGACCTCCTTCCGAACAATGGTACCCGCAGTACGCCGCTACGTACTCATATAAATTGGGGTTGCCATAATTTGTCCGCGATCATTATTCAAAGCAAATAAACAAGATTATTTCAAAGGATTCTAGTTCCAGCCAAAATAGTGGCAATACTTTTGAACCGAATACAGTCGCCCGCTTGTACATTTTAGCCACAACATAGCACCTTATTGCCACTACATTTAGGATGCTAGTGTAAAGCTTGATTTGCCGTCGTCAATTTAATGGTTATGGGGGATGGAAAGGATTTCAGTGTAACGCGCGCGTGCCAATTAAAATGGGCAATTTAGAGCAGGTTTTTTTAATAAACCAATTCTTTTGACCCGATGAAATGAAAATAGCATTGCAGTTTTTTGCAAAACTGAAAATCTCGTTCAAATGCTGTTTCACTTTTATTTACATTTGCCATCAAAATAGACAGCTACATATTTTAGTTTTTTACACACTCAAAGTTTTTTTTAATGTAGAGCAATCTCATTTAATAGTAAGTGTGATGCAGAGAAGTCAAAACCTTTATTTGCATGGGCTTTTAAAAGTAGGGTCAAGGAGGCAACAGTGACTCGGTCGGCTACAGTGGCTCAGTCATGTTTCGACCTGAAGGCATAGGAATATATATTTGTCTCTTTTACCGATTCAAAGGTCTTGGTACCCGAACACGTTTAAACCAGTTTGCTCGCCGGTCAAGTGCCGTGCGGAAGGGTGAGGGAATGTTTTTTGTTTTCGCGCCCACTAAATTACATTCTAAGGTGAGTTTCGATTGTTTTCATATCTTTGTTTGTTGCTATAGGTAATAGCCGTTATATTTATCGGATAGTAGGTCTTGTATCAATTGTCTTTAATCCGAATTTTGACTAATTTGTTTTACATCTTGGTTTTTTTGATCAAATATTTACAAAATGGCGTAGAAGTACACAGTGACTCAATTTTAATACTTTATACGAATTCAATATTTTTATAACTTTAAATCGATTTTTTTTTTATTTACAGAATGCCACGGAAAAAAACCGACAGAAAAATAGGGAAGAAATAAATAACGAAGAGATTGAGATGACTTAAGATCTTATAGGTAGCAATAAAAGTACTAAGAGTCGTGTTGAATTGTTGATTATAATAAGAATAGCTTGTGCAGTTTTGTTATTATTTCTAATAAAAAACTACGCGGAATGGGCATTTTCTTTTCATATAAATACTGCCGTACCACGTTAATACTGTGTACCACGGTAGTGAGTCAGTGTGTACACCTAGTAGTCCACAGTGGCTCAATTATCATTTTTTTGTTTTAGGTTCCTACTTTGACATAAGTAGTAAATAATGTAGAATCATGAGTGCTCAGTTACAGTTCAATAGTGTATCTAAAATGTGAGCAAATTTTAGGCCAATATTAAAGCGATATCTATTTTTATTAAGCTTCGAAAAAAAAGTGAGTCACTGTTGCCTCCCTGACCCTAGTGCTTACAAATCGTTAAATATTCAAATAAAAACAAAAGACTAATAAAAAAATGAAGTTTTGCTCTTATGGAGCTTTCACATGTCTATAATATTTTGCCCTGAGCAGCGCTTCGAGACTGTTGATGAGCACCTTCATGCTGTATAACGTAGAGCTGGCTAGCTGGAACCGCTATGATAGAACTGTCATTTATATTCAAATGTGATGTTGTTTTTTAGCTGTGTAATGGCTGTGCCGAACTCTCTATTGTAAATATTCTACGTGTGCTTTGATACCAATATATTTATTATGTTACTACCAACCACTGTGTTTATTGCTCTGTAGCGGACATAATATATCCCTAACAAGGGTTATGGGCCCAGAGCCCCAGAGCAAAGTAACATTTTAAAATAGTTTGTCGTGAAAATAATTTCGTATAAAGTGACGTGAACAGAATGTCGAATGTACGTATTGAGTTATTGAGAAAAGACAACTATGATAGTTGGAAAGTGCAAGTAGAAGCCCTATTGATCAGAAATGATTTTTGGGAATATGTAAGTGGAGAAAAGTCAAAACCCACGGATGAGACATTATCAACAGCATGGGATTTTGCTGACAGAAAGGCAAGATCGGAGTTGATTTTGTCATTGGATCCGAGTGTTGTTCATCATGTGAAAAGATTGAAGACTGCACGAGAGGTTTGGCTGAAATTAGAGAGTCTGTTCGTATCACGTGGACCTGCGAAAAAAGCGACCCTGATGAAAAGGCTCATGCTACACAAGATGAGTGAGGATCAGAACGTATGCGAACATCTTGATTTATTTTTTGAAGCTGTCGATAAGTTAGAAGAAATGGACATCGTGATCCATGATGATCTTTTAGCGATTATGTTGCTGTATAGTTTACCAGCAAGCTATGAGAACTTCAGATGCGCCATTGAAAGTAGAGACGAGCTGCCAAATCCTGAACAACTTAGGGTGAAAATTATCGAAGAATACAGTTCGAGAGGCAATACCCAAGTTGAGAGGATAGAAGGAGCTATGTATATAAATAAACATCAGAAGAAGAATGGGACTGGACCTGAAACAAAATTTAAGTATAAATGTTTCAAATGTCATAACTTTGGACATAAGGCATCCGATTGCAAGAAAAAGAAGTCTTCTCAGGCTTCAGAACAGAAACCTTCAGAATCTAGTTGCGTTGAGTCGTGTTCGACTGTAGAACATGAAGCTTTAACTGTGTATCATGTTTCAGATAACTGTTTAGCTATTGATTCCAAGCGTCTTCATCAGGAATGGTTGTTTGATAGCGGTTGCAGCTCGCACATGTGTAACAACGCAAGCAGGTTTGATAAAATATTGCCAAGTAACCAACAATTGAAATTAGCCACTGATTCTTTGACAACCGTGCAAGGTAAGGGTACTGTCAAGATATTAGCATGTAACGATGATATTACGCGAAAAATCCAATTTGAAGATACGTTGTTAGTTCCTGATCTACGTAGTAACTTAATTTCGATTTCTAAACTTACTGATCGAGGTTGTATAGTCACTTTTAAACGTGATGTAGCATATGCAACTAAGGATGGTGAAGTTAAGTTGACTGCTGATCGTAGAGGTAATTTGTATTACCTGAGAGAGCAGGATGCTTCGGCATCTGTAGTATCAGATAAGGATGTGGATTTGTGTAGATGGCATGAGCGTATGGGACATTTGAATGCTAGGGATCTTATGAAAGTACTGAAGAAATCGGGTATAGACGCCACCAAGTCTGATACTGAATTGCGCGATTGTGATGTGTGTGCTAAGGGAAAGATGGTTGCGTTGCCTTTTGTGAAGTCCAGTCAGCCATGTGACGAAAAGTTAAAAATAATTTATTCTGATGTGGTAGGCCCAATGAGAGTTCAATCAAATGCGGGAAACAAATATTTTGTTACATTTATTGATGATTGTACTCGTTGGTGTGAAGTTTTTATGTTGAAAAATAAAAGTGACGTCTTGTCAAAGTTTAAAATATTTAAATGTCAGATCGAAAATTTGACAGGTAAACAAATAAAATATTTCCATTCCGATAATGGCAAGGAATTTGTGAATAGTGATTTTTCGAAATTTTTACAAGAAAATGGAATAAAAAGGAGGTTGACTACGCCGTATTCACCGCAGAGTAATGGAATTGCAGAACGGATGAATCGCACCTTACTGGAGAAGGCAAGATGTATGTTATTATCCTCTGGTCTACCAGCAAGTTTTTGGGCGGAAGCTATTGCAACCGCGTGTTATTTGCGTAACAGATGTCCGACTAGCAGCTTGAATGGAGAAATTCCATATGAAAAATTGTTTAATAAACCTGTAAATATTGGTTATTTCAGAACATTCGGTGCGAAAGTTCATGTTTTGGAAAAGGAGCCAGGAAAGGATAAGTTCGCAGCACGAAGTTCTCCCGGCATTTTTGTGGGCTACCCGGCTGAATCTGGTGGCTATAGGGTGTGGATATCCGAGAAAAGAAAAATAGTGGTGTCAAGAGACGTCAAGTTTCAGGAAGATAAGAAAACTGAAAGTGAAGTTTTGAAAGAACCATCTATTGAGCTGCAATGTGAACAAGATAGTGTTGATAAAAGGAAGACTATCGAGTTTGAATTGTCCAACAGACAATGTAGTTCACACTTTAGTGATCAACCTTCGAATATTCAAGTGCCAATAGATCGATCTCAAGATGTACCGTTCAGAAACGAACTAAACACAGAAGATACGGAAGTTACTAGTACTACTGATAGAAATGAGACATTTGACTGGAATATCACTTTGAAAAGAGGCCCTGGAAGACCTAGGATTGAGAGAGGACACGTTGGGCGCCCCCGAAAAATCTTTAATATGGTTGAAGTTAGAGAAACAGAGAATAGTGACAGTGAGTCACAGGAAGAAGAATATGGTGACTGTGATGATTTTGCTGGAGCTATTGAGACAACTTTGAAGGAAGCTTTGGGAAGTGATGAAAAAGTCAAATGGGAAGAAGCAATTTTATCAGAGTTAAGAAGTTTAGTGAAGAATGATACATGGAAAATAGTAAAGAAACCACCTGATCGAAATGTCATTGGATGTCGATATGTGTTAACAACGAAGGTAAATGTTGATTTAACAGAAAAGAAGAAGGCCAGGCTTGTCGCGAAAGGATATAGTCAACAACATGGTCTGGATTACTTCAAGACATTCGCCCCAGTTGCTAGGATAGCAACGGTTCGTCTATTGATTGCTTTAGCAGCTGAAATGGGCATGGACATAGATCAGATAGATATAAATACTGCTTATTTAAATGGAGATCTTGATGAGAATATTTATATGAGAATTCCAGAACTGCTGAAAGAAAGTTTAGAAAAGCTGATAAGCTTGGATGGCAGAAAAAGCGAAATAGGCAAAAGAGCTGTGAAAATGCTTGAGAATATGAAAGCAGGGGGTGACACCTGTCTTTTGAAGAAGTCGTTATAAATGGTCTCAAGCAAGCTGGAAGACAGTGGAATATGAAGCTGGACATGAAACTTAGAGAAATGGGTTTGAGACCAACAGTGAGTGAACCTTGTATGTATCATAAATGTGACAATAATGGAGCAGACCTATTTGTCGTTATCTATGTTGATGATATATTAATTGCTTCACGCAAGAGAGAAACCATAAATAAATTCAAGCAGGAACTGGCAAAGAGGTTTGAACTAAAGGACTTTGGCCAAGCAACCTTTTGTCTAGGGATCGACATAAAGAAAAATGGTAATGAATATCACATGTCACAGGAGAGATATGTAAAGACCATTTTGAAGAGATTTAACATGGAGGACTGTAATCCTGTACAAACTCCAATGGAGATGGGAAAGATAGCTATGAGTGGCAAAGAGAAGGATGAAGGAGGAAAGTCTTTTCCGTTCCGAGAACTCATAGGGGCACTTATGTTCTTGAGCGTAGCGACTAGACCAGATATCGCGAACGCGACGGCAAAACTCGCACAATTTTCAGAGAATCCTCAGGAAACTCATTGGAGAGCTGCAAAGCGGATCCTTAGGTACCTAAAAGGTACGATTACTCAGGGTTTAACATTTAAACCGATGGGTAAGTGCATTCAAGGTTATGCGGATGCAGATTGGGGTAACTGTGAAACAGATAGACGATCTTTTACCGGCTATGTTTTCATTTTAGGCGGAGCAGGTATCTCATGGGCATCACAAAAGCAACGCATCGTTGCGACGTCGACTTGTGAGGCTGAATTTGTAAGTTTAGCGGAAGCTATGAAAGAAGCAGTGTATTTGAATGGCTTACTGAAGGAACTTGGTCTTCACCATTGGTCTAAGGTAAGCATGCATGCTGATAACTTGGCTGCTATCTGTCTAGCTGAAGATCACGGTGTTTATCACGCGAAAAGTAAGCACATCGACATTAGGCATTTCTTTATAAGGGATGTGCTGCGTGACAATAAGTCGATAACTTTAGAACATTTGGCAACTGAAAATATGCTGGCAGATATTTTCACCAAACCTTTGCCTCGTATAAGGCATCACTTGCTGAGTAAAGGGTTAGGGTTGCGCGTACTCTAGTGCCTTGTATAAAGCATGAGTTGAGGGGGTGTGTTGATGAGCACCTTCATGCTGTATAACGTAGAGCTGGCTAGCTGGAACCGCTATGATAGAACTGTCATTTATATTCAAATGTGATGTTGTTTTTTAGCTGTGTAATGGCTGTGCCGAACTCTCTATTGTAAATATTCTACGTGTGCTTTGATACCAATATATTTATTATGTTACTACCAACCACTGTGTTTATTGCTCTGTAGCGGACATAATATATCCCTAACAGAGACCAACATTAATTTGGCAAGTGCTGAGAAGAAGCGCCGCAATAAACTCAGTCACCACTCTCTGGTGGTACCTACTCAGTGCCCGAATGCCTATTACCTACATATAACTCATTTCAGCTACCTAATGACACAGTTTTGTATGTTTAATTTCGGTATTCATACAAAATCGTTTTGAGGTAGGTTAGTGAAGAAGTGTACCTACCCTAGTTTTTGTTACCAAGGCTGCTTTTTAAAAGCTAATTCATTTGGTCATTAGCATAGTAGTTAGAACAGACAATTCCCCGAGTAGGTAGGCAAGCCATTTACAATTTACATGATTTACATTTCATGAGCATTAGGGTTGACACTTTGACAGTCGTTTTAACTTTTAATGTTTTAATCTGCATTTACAAAGACTGTGATTTAATTTATGAAATTAAACTACAAAGATTTTTCTGATCCAGTCATCTAATATCAAATATCACCATCATCGGTTCAACAGTCTTTTCAGGTGGGACTCAATTTATTTTAACGGAGGATGCGGCATACACCCCCTCACACTATTTAGGCTATACCAAATACCTAAGTACCTAAATTACATATAAAAACTTATTTTAAACACGTGTTTAAAATGACGTTCACTTACGACCGTTTTCACATAAGTATGAGGTCTCACAGTGCGCGTGAACGAACCAAACACAGAGCTCTATTCAATGCTGTGTGTTCGATTTGCTGCTTCACTTAAGAATACGGATGTAAATGTAAAAAATAAGTGTTCAAAGTCCGTTTAACTTTTTGTAATAAGCCCCAAGTATTCTAGCGCCGTCGGGCAAAAAACGAAGTCTCTACAATAATATTTATTATTTGCAACTTCAAACATGTTTCATTACTCACGCACAAGTGTCCAAGTGTCAGATAGTTGAGTGTAGTTCTGAGAGCGCTTGCGAACTATTCGGCAACTTTTGGCGCTAAGCTGCCTCGGTCAACTGAATTTCAATTACTTTTCTATACACTCGCGAGAACGCTCTCGGAAACATTATTAATTTGTTTTTGAAACAACATGACAATGCAGTTTCAGCAGTAATATAGAAATGTTTCACGTCAACTAAATGGCTATAAATTCTGGTGTCGTAGTTACACCTACGTTGTAGATGGCAGTTGTACTCCTCCGTCAAAGTCGAAGTAGTTTGATTTGGAGGATTACATTTGATGCTCAAGTAAGATCATTCAAACCGCTTTGAGAAAATAATATAATTTATGTGGCGATATTCAATTGTTTTAGAAAAGAGTTAAAAACGAAAAGAGTTTTATACGAAAAGAAACAACTGACAGTCGGCGTAACGTTTTCAATTATTTTGCAGCCGTCACTTCGCATCGCGACACTTCTGTTAGATAGCAAATGTTTTGCTGCGCTGATGTCACGCTGCGTTATATCCGCTATTTGTGAAACGCTTTGAATTGAATGTGTGATATGCTGTCACAACTGTCAAAGGGGTGTGAGTGACTGGTTGGGTGTCATTAGCGACATCTACCCCCGGCATATAGATGACCTACACTGAACAGTCAAAGCTATGACATTGTCAGGAGGGTTCTACTATCAATGCTGGGTTGTTAGTTTTGGTTTTTGCTACTTACTTGCGTTAGGTACGAGAACAAGTGACATCTCATACTTACATCTAAATAAGGTGGCCTTTTATGTTTTGAGAGAACGAGTACTTTCATTTAAGATAAAAAACGACAGCTTTGGATGAACGGCAAAAGGTTTTTTTGTGCCCTTAAACCATTAGAGAAGACCTTATATTATTAAAACCATACCATACTACCATATTCATTAAAATAAAATTACTTTATAAGTTTGAGAATGTTACTAGGTATGCAAAATCACTTGAAACCTATGTTACTGTTAAGCTTTTACATTTACAAATACATTAGTTTTTATTTCATTCAAAAATACCCAGTAGTTATGATTTTATAGGCATTCAAAGTTCGCTTAAATATTGAGTCCCGCCGACGGTCACGTGACCCCGTGTGACGTACATTCACAGCGTCCGCTCACTAGAAAACGGATATAAACATACTCAAATATTTTTTTTTTGTAATTACAAACTTATTATACATAATAACACCCAGACCCATAACAGAAATTAAAATTGAACCAAACCCAAACTTGATGCGAATGTGTCGTTTTATTGCGAATTACCTTCCAGCTCCATCATGAGACCCCGATTACTATATGTATAGAATTAAAATACTCATCAATACAAAACGAACGAGCCCAAACTCGATGCATTTAAGTCGTTAATTATAGAGTTCCTATGGCCACCTTCCAGCTCCATCATCAGATCAGCTCCATGTCATCATAATATTGCATGGTCATCCAAATCACATGTGTTTGCGAAATTTCAGCTTAATCGGTTGCCTGGAAGTAGGTCTTAATTCAGCTTGCAAGATTCCACCCATACAAATATGAGCCAGTCACTGTAATATGACGTCACGCGCATAAAATGGCGGGCCGGCCGCCGCCCGCACTTTTAAAATTCAATATCTTGGAAACTAATTGACGTATCGAAATAATTCTTTCACGTGTATTTTTTATTTTTAACAGAGAATACAGAAAACTAAAAAACAAAATTAGTGAACATTCTTCATTACGCCACCAAACTGAAAGTTTTCACCATCCAAAACTACTTATCAAGAATCCAATAATCCCCGTATTTAACTGAAGCTCGGTTAATATTTTTCAATACAACTTTAGAATCATAAAATAATAACGGGAAAATATCTAATTTTACAAATACAGATAAATCCAGTATAGAGTGCATAAAGAGTCCTGATAAGGTAAGGTATAAAGGGTTCTGATGAGGCATTCCTAGAGCCAGCTGATTACAGCGCAATTTCCCAGAAGACCTGCAACGATGTATTAAGGATCTACTTTCGATAATACAGCGCTTGCAGCGGCGAATTGGATTGCAAATTGGAAAGGCACAGTACAGTCAGTATGTGTAAGTCAACGTGAAATTGTGAACTCCGTCTGTTTATAATACAGGGTGAAAACGATAAGTGATATCACTAGATTATTTCTAAACTGTAAAAGATATCAAAAAACTGGTTACTGATCCTGAAAGCGCTCCACAAGCTCTATCACACAGTATCAATAATAAGTTGCAAAATAAACTGTATCGATCCAAAAATTCGATGTTTCCAGCTTCCAGACGTTAAAGCTTCTACCACACCAACGCGTGCAAATCGCCATCATCTGCGCGATCAAAGGCCAATGACAGGTCGCGCGTCATAGGCCGGTCACTTGTCATTGGATTATGATCGCGCCGTGATCGCTCCGGCGGCGATGGCGATCTGCAAGCTTTGGTGTGGTTGAAGCATTAGTATAGCCACACAATATCGCGTGAGCTTGTAAAGTAACAGTGGGTTAGGTTAGTTTATTTTCCTGTCGATAAAAAAGAGAGTAACCTGACGGAATTCTCAATTTTAGGGTGAAACGTATTTCAAAATGTTCCAGCTGAAACTGTAAAGAGACTGGTTAAAACTTCAATCAACTTCAGTTTCCAATCAAAACTCGAAATGAAATGTAATGAATGCAAGTTGTAAATAATAATTAATACTTGAAAACTTTGCAAAAATATTTTGATTTTAATTAGCGGCATGTTACCTAAAAACTTGTGTTTCTATAGAAATTGAGGGAAATGAAACGGCTTCAAATATGTATTTCCGTAATATCAGCGTAATTTTACTCCACTGTGGTATTTTGTCAAACTGGTTCGTTCGTTCGTTCGTTTCAGCCAAATGACCAGGGCCGGATTAACCATCTCGGGGCCCCTAGGCACAGCTCGTTTTGGGCCCCCCTTTTTTTGTCGCGGAGGAAATGCTTTGCGTACCGTCACCACTGCCGGGGGACAGGGTGGTGTGTGGGACTCCCGGCGCCCTAATAAGGGAAAAGGACGGGGTATACCTACTAAAACCTCCGCGGCGTTCCGTCGTAGCCCGAGTGGGGGTGTCGCGAGTATCCGGCCGTAGCCTTAGACTTCCGCGACACGAAGCTAAAGCGACAGCTCGCCTACACGGCGGACCCTACACGCCCCCCTTGTGGGGGTCTGGAGAATGCCCGAAACGCCAAACCGTTCCCGTCAGACGAAGGTGACAAGGGTGCCCCCGCACCCCCGGCCTGCTGGCCGCCACCTGGGGGCAGAGTAGAACGGTCGTACAACCGCCTTCTCCGGCCCCTTCTCCGTCTGCGGAGCGATGGGGCGAGAGGATCGTTCTCCCGCTCGCGCTCCGCTGCCTCCTTCTGAAGGATGACCTCTTCGCAAAAGGAGGCGACCACCTTCCAGCATCCTTCACTTCCCAGCATGGCGATGACCAGGCTCGGAAGCGAAAGATCCCGGCCCACGACCGCAGTGAGGACACGGCGCTGCTCCTCCCAGACTGTGCAGACCGCGAGGGTGTGCTGCACCGTGTCATCCGCCGCGCCGCATTTGTGGCACGTACGGGGATTCCTGTCGCCCGATTCTATGCAGGTACGAACCGAAGCAGCCATGCCCGGTCAGCACCTGCGCCCGACGGAACGTGAGGAACCCGTGCGGTCGTACCGTCCAGAACAGGACCAATGGCGGCCAAACTGCGCGCGAGTCATGTCTTCGTGACGGCGCCGCACCGCTCCGGGGCCGGGCGCTTTCCACGCGCCTTCTGGTCTGCCATCCAGTGATAGATGACAGACAAGACCCCAACTTCTAGCTCCCAAGGAGGAGTACCAGTGAGGACGCACGCCGCAGCGTGCCCTACCGTGCGGTAGGTCCTTGCGACCCTCTGCGCTATGGCCCGGTCTGCGCAGAAGGGCAGTATTCTCCCTCTTGTTGAGTGCGTCCGCCCAGACTGGGGCGCCATACAGCGCCATGCTCCTCAGAATGCCGGCATAAAGTCGACGACACTTCGTTTGTGGCCCTCCCAAATTCGGGAGGAACCAACTCAGTACGCTGGCTGCCTTGTGGAGGCGTGGCGCTAGCCCGTTGAAGTGCGGGCTAAAATGCCACCTCCCGTCAAGCGTGAGGCCCAGATATTTCATTTGGCCTTTGACGTCAATCCTAACGTCCTCAACGCGTCGGGAGGGTCGCGCTGGCCCCGGAAAGAAGAGGGCCTCAGTCTACTCCAGCGCGACTTTCAGGCCGAGGCGTCGTATTCTGCGAGCGACTAATGTGCCGCCCGCCGACGCCAGCCGAGCCGCGGCCCCAAATGTCTTCTTCGGGCAGTGACCAGAGTGTCATCCGCATAGCATGTGACACTCATGCCCGCGAGAAGGACGCCCCGGAGGAGCCAGTTGAAGCCTAGGTTCCACAAGAGTGGACCGAGCACCGAACCTTGCGGAACCCCGCTGGCTACGCCGCGCCGTTTGAGCTGGCCGTCTCTGTTAACATACAGGACTTCGCGGTCCCGTAAGTAATCGGCCAGCAGCGCTCAAAGGTACTGAGGCACTCTGTGATGTTGAAATGCCTAGAGTATGGTGGGATGAGGGATGGTATTGAAAGCGTTGGCTATATCGAATGATACAGCCAACACACCCTCAGCCCTCTCCCTAGCCTCCACAGTGAGGCTTTTTAGCCTCTGAAGGGCGTCGACCGTCGACCTGTCATGTAAACAAAGCAGTAATGCCAACGTCACGAAAATGAATTACTCGTAGGTTCCACAATATCAAAATATGACGATTGAATGTGTAAACCAAAATAAGGCGAAATTTTGAGGTGGTTTTGTTGCATAAAAATAATCTTTAACATTTTTTTATTTTTATTTTTTTATCGGGAGTGCTGGGCCCCTGGTCATAGTGGGCCCCTGGCCATTGTGGGCCCCTAGGCACTGGCCTAAAGTGCCTTATGGATAATACGGCACTGCAAATGACGTCCACTGCTGGACAAAATCCTCCACCAAGGTTTTCCATAATGACCGGTCCTGCGCTGCCCGCATCCAGGCTCTTCCCGCGACCTTTACCAGATCATCGGTCCACCTAGTAGGAGGCCTGCCCACGCTACGTCTTCCAGCCCGTCAAACTGGTATTTTATATTATTTAAAAAAACCATAGGGTTTCACCCACGTATTCATTAAGGTGAGTATAGAATAAAGCAGTTCTATGTAATGTATAATTTATAATTAATAGTATCAGGTGTTACTTTGCGGAAATCCATAATTAGATGTTCAAAAGATACAATTACTTAGCTTATGAATTCCGCTTAGTGACGCTGGCACAAGTACTACCCTAGTTGTGAGTTAGCGGAAATCTTAACCTAAGTAGTTAATTTTAACTTTTTAATATCTTATGTACCTATTGTACGTTCTTACGATTGGCACGATACAGGTATTTACGAAGTTTGGTTCGTGAAAGGGTGATACACTGTAAAGCTTCAGCCAAACCAACGCGTGCAGATCGCGTCTGCGATGGCGATCACTACGCGTGCATAGACCGCGCGCAGTGCGCGAAGCACTCACGCGCACCCACAAGGTGGACCGACGACATCATAAAGGTAGCAGGAACGCGCTGGACGCAGGCCGCTACCAACCGGGCAACATGGAAAGCATTGGGGGAGGCCTATGTTCAGCAGTGGACGGCCTATGGCTGAGATGATGATGATGAGTGCGCGAAGCTTAACATTTCATAGAGCGGCTCGTTGATCTGTTACAAGTAAATACTCTAAGTCTATACTCACCTTTAATTGAAACGTGCAAACAAAGCTATCACTTCAGTGATTGAACCGACTACAAACTACTGTATTACAAAGACAGTCAAGCTGTCAATCCAGTACAGTGCACTGTCTGTCGGATATCAGGATTGGGATCTGAAAGCCAGTGGTTGACTGTCGGGGTTGAAAGCCGTGATCGCAGATAGCTTTTAAGCTATTGCAAATTGTGGCTTGAGTGACAAGCTTCGAGGAAATGCTTGTAACATACGAGAACATACATAGATTCTGTATTCAGATGGCAGATAGCTTTTGAACCATTGGTAAAGGTTGAGTGACAGGCGTTCGTAGAATTCCTATTTTGCATTACCTACTAAATACGAGTAGATCCCCTATTAATTACACTTAGCATAAAGTACTTAATTACTATATTCTTAGGAATAAATCTCAATCTCAGCCTTAGGGCTGAGTTGCACCACCTAACTTCAACTGTAACAAAATGATAACGTGACGTGACGTTTGTTAAAGTTAAAGTAAGAAGCTCACAATGACCATCCTTTAGAAAAAAATCGCCAGTGCACTTTAATATTTCTTATATTCAGTCCCCGGAAGCTTCATTAAGTAATAATTAATTATTAATGCACCCGTGAGAAGCCTAAGTGGGTTCGCTTCTTTCATTAACGTATGCTTTGTTATAACTTTAGCTTAGAATATCATTTTAAGTATTTTCTTACGAAACCAAGTAAATAATAATATGACGTAGAAGCTTTAGAAATGGAAGATGGTAGAGAAGTGGTAAAAGTAACGACCACTTAGAGGCGTGTAACGAAAATGACACTGCGCGAACGTGTCTAGCAATCCCTTTGTGAGGAATCGCGAGCGCGCTGATGTGAAATTCAACTAATACCCATTGTGGTAGTTGATATTATGCACTGTCGTTTCTGTTTCAAAGGAATTGCAAGTGGTCGCTGTGACGTTATAATGGCACGGAATAATTAGTGTAATTTTACTTGTATAGCTGCTCTTTGAGAAAATAAAAAAAAAACGCATATAGACTTCACCAGAAATATCAGCCTCATTCGTTCGTTCGTTTCAGCCACATTACGTCCACTGCTGGACAAAGACCTTCCCCAAGGTCTTCCTGGTTGTCCTGCGCTGCCCGCATCCATGCTCTTCCCGCGACCTTCACCAGATCGTCGGTCCACCTAGTAGGAGGCCTTCCAGCCTCATATTACATGAAAACTTCTAAACACGCATGAAAATCTTCACAAATGGAGTTGACAATTGAAAAATAAAATTTACCTAATACTAAATTAGCATTAAAACAACGTGTTCTCATTTATACTACGACTCTCAGTTACTGGGCTTAACTATTATTTTAAAACCACTCCTACTTATTCAAAACCACAAACCGATTCCAAAGAATGAAATACGAGTAGAAAGCATTAAACAAATCCACGACAAAGTTGGAGCTGCTCTCCTGGCGAGAGCCCTCTAGACTTGTTGCATGCCAAAGCGGTGGTTTCTTTGAGGCAGTTGTTCAGCCATTTTGTGATTTGTTAACTTTCAAAGAAAAGGTGCTAAAGTTGTGCTTAATTGTCGATTGTTATCAATTGGTATCGATTCATTGTGTTCATTCGAAATTATTCAGTATTTCTTTTGGAATGTAAGTAACAATTCTGAAAAGGTCCTTTAAGGTAAAATTTGACGTCTCGGTTGAAATATGTAACTTTTTCAAAAACTACCTAGGTAGTCCTTTACTAAAACATATGAGCCTAGGTAAAAGTTCTACACGTAGGTAATATTATTACTATTCCCACACAATGGCCTATTCAAAAGCCTAAAAGGCCAAGAATTTTTTTTTTAAATAAAACAACGAATTATCATAAAAAAGCCACTTCAGAAAATTATTTTGTACCTACCTAGTTCAAAGTAACAATCGGACAAAATCAAATACAAAGCGAAACCGTAATAAAGCCTTTAATTAAGTAGAAAACATACGAGAAATACTATCAAAAGCGAACCGGTCCAAAAACTCAGTTGTTTTAATAAACAAACAGTTTTTGTCAAAGAGGTGAATATTCAGTGACTAAAGTTACAGATTTTTAATTAAAAATCGGCGCTCGCCAACTATGGTTCCGTTTTCAAGTTTGTATTGATATTTTAACTACTAGGTATACTCGTATTCAGACTGCCGTGGTGCATTTATGTAGATACATGGGCTACTATTACTGCTACTATAAGCTAATTGAGGTGGAATAGGTCATGTCAGAGCTAGTTCAGAACTTTTACTGTCCATGGATCGAATAGCTTCAACGAATGATATCAATGTCAATGTTTTGATAGCGTTTTCTTTTTTAATTTAAAAGGTAGGTTGGAGGAGAGGCACCCACTGAAAACTAGCGTCATGCGTGCATGCACGCGTGACCCGACTAATGCTGAGCGGGCGCCTTTTTGACACAAAATATGCATGTATAGTTTTAAGTCCCTTTGTTCTGTTTTTTTTATTTTCCTTTTGTGTCAAATAAAGTTTTTCTTATTCTTATTCTTAGTACTCACCATAAACAGTGCCAACAGCCGATGCGAATTCGCGAGCAATGGCGCCGTCGACCAGAGAGTCGAAACAAGCGCTCAATGCGCGAGCGCAAGCACTCGTTCCAATCTGTGTGAGAAACAACGTGAATTAGAACTTTATGCAATAGACAATACGGCTTGTTTTTGTGGGTGATCTCATGCTGATTGATAGAACACACGTTACTTTTTTCGAAAATCGTACACCACAAAAAGTGTTGTAAAGAAAATACCAAAAAGTTTTTATTTAACATTACAACAACATCCTTTACATCAAAATGCTCGAAGGGACTGTCTTTTTAGTTTATAACGAACTCTTCTTAGATAAAAATACATGAACAGTCATAGCCAGATTAAAAAATAAAATACGAGAACATCGCATGAGCTCACTGTAAAAGGATTTTTATTCGAGATATCTCGGATATTTGTTTCAGCAATAGCATTTGTTTTTAATATCCTTTATTGGTAATCCTTCAAAAGGGTAATATAAGAATTCAAGTTGTACCTAATAAAATGCAATATCAGTGTTATTTTCTTTCGTTTGTTTAAAAAAACATATTACTTTTGAGCTTGTTATCGACAAAGAATATACCAAGGACAAGAAATTATTAATGTATTTTGTAATAATAACTTGTGACATTTATGCCGACGTCCTTAGAGGATAAAAGGGAAAAGTGGATGGTAAAATAAAAGATTTATTGTAATTTCAATGATAAATTAGACAGACGTTAACACTCTAATAAATTGTAATTGAGATGGATTTGTTTTTGCTTTTGAGACGAATTTGCCTCTGTACAAACAAGATTCAGACTGTGCTCTACCAATTTTAAAATAAACAAAATATCTATTTTTCTTTAACGAATAAATTAATAGTGTTCAAATGGCCTGGTTGTTGTTTGTTTCTTATCGTCATTCAAAGAGACTGCAGGTTTTTACATTGCCAAATTTCAAGTTCATACTCATTCATTACATTCATTGGTACAAATGCACTAACGTGCATGCACGAAGTATCTTCAAAGTTAACAATAGTCAATAGCTATATCAGTAACATTCTTGTAACAAAATAAACTTATTACAAGTACCTATAACGTATTCACGTGTTACAGTATTTAGCTTGATGTACCGTTGTACAATACCGGTGAGTGAAGTGGGAAAGTGGGAAGTTAACCCATTCATAATTAATTTAGCTTTTAGGGTACAACACGGTACTTACACAAGGTGAAGGTTTTGATTGAAGTTAAAAATAGCTTTGGGTTTTATTTTTCTACAAAATGTTTGGTCGCTTTTTACTTTGATATTTGCCACTGAAAACATTTTCATCTGTATGAAAATCAAAACATTTGATAGAAGAAAAAACAGTATTTGTTTAAATAGCTCAGAAAACAATTTATGATATGAATTAAGTAGACTATTATTTTAGCATTTTGAGTCTCGTTATCAAGTCGTTGAATTTAGATGTTTTCATCATTATGGCATTTAGTCACCTCAAAAAAACAAGGTGCTTTCAATTTACTGAGGTAAATGGAAAATTTGGCCTTCGCTGCCCACGCTAGCCATACAAGGCTCTAACAAAATCCAGGTGTGGGTGATTCTATTGTACTCTGATGGAACCACGCAAATAAAGAAAAAAGTTTAAGGATGAAAAATGTGGCTTATTCACCAACTCGACACATGAGACTGGACACACGTGTATCCAATTGGTGAAACTCAAATTAGTTCTTATCTAAGATTTTTACATGAATTAGGTAAATCATCATCATCATCTCAGTCATAGGACGTCCACTGTGAACATAGGCCTCCCCCAATGCTTTCCATGTTGCCCGGTTGGTAGCAGCCTGCGTCCAGCGCCTTCCTGCTACCTTTATGATGTCGTCGGAATTAGGTAAATCACTTTTATGTTTTCGCCAATTGAGCGTTAAATTCTTGGCATGTCCAGATGACGAAAGAAATAATAAGTGTCAATACTAATTTTGAGTGGCACCAGTCTTTTGTGTCGAGTTGGTGAATAACTCAATAGCTCTCTAGTTTACACCCTGTGCATCTGCTCAGTTGTATAACTAATGCAAGGATGTTAGTTAAGCGTTCAGTTTAAAGGCATCTTCTCGGGTGAGCATCGATTTTAGGCCAGTAGAATTAAACACAAAAATTGATTAAATCGGAAATAATTCCTACAAAAGATTTTTTTGCTTTAATGGCTTCATTGGTTGCCCATTAAGACTCTCCTAAGTTTTCGACTTCGACGGAGTTGTGCTTAAGTGGTGGCGGCCCCCGAAAGGGGCGTTTTTTCGGTTTTCCGGTTATACCGCGTAAAGGACTTACCCTATCGAAAAGTGGTCTTCATGACGGTTAAAGGGCACTTAATTCTGCATTGAATAAGACCAAATTCATATGTTTTGGACAAACCGTTCTCGCGCTAAAGTTCAGCAAAGTAGAAAATATACGTATAATTAATGACCCTCTCCACGTCCAATGGCTTGTTACCCACATGCTTCCAAGCCTTGTAAAGGGTCGCCTTAACTAGTGTAACCCTAACAAGGCTCACGAGTTTGATTCGCTTATCCTTGTTCGTCCCAGCCGTTCCTTAACTGCGGTTGCTACACCTCTTCCTGGCACTCTCCTGAACGACTCTGTGTTACCTAATGTGGCTGCCCCTCTTCCTTGTACCCTCCTGTACGATTTCATCGCTTAGCCATATGCCTGGTCCAAGGTTCGACGCCACAAAATCAACTACGTACGAGTGAAAATAGTTTAAATACTATTTCCCGTGCTTGAAACATTTTTCTTTACTGCTTCGCCTCTATTAGTCGTAGAGTGATTGTATATATCCTATAGCCTTCCTCAATGTATGAGCTATTCAACACAAAAATAATGATTTCAATCAAATTAGTAATTCTTAAGATTAGCGCGTTCAAAGAAACAAACAAAAAACTCTTCAGCGTTTTAATATGAACTTGTTGTTGTTGATTTTTGGCGTCGAACCTTAGACCAGGCATACGGCTAGGCAACGTAGTCATGCAGGAGGATACAAGGAAGAGGGGCAGCCACAGTAGGTAACACAGAGTAGTTCAGGTGAGTGCCAGGAAGAGGTGCAGCAACCGCAGTTAAGGAACGGCTGGCACGAACAAGGATAGGCGCATCAAGCTCGTAAGCCTTGATAGGGTTACACTAGTTGAGGTGGCCCTTTTCAAGACTTGGAAGCCTGTGGGTAACCAACCATTGGACGTGGAGAGGGTCATTAATTATACGTATATTTTCTACTTTGCCGAACTTTAGCGCGAGAACGGTTTGTCCAAAACATATGAATTTGGTCTTATTCAATGCAGGATTAAGTGCCCTTCAACCGTCATGAAGACCACTTTTTGATAGGGTAAGTCCTTTACGCGGTATAACCGGAAAACCGAAAAAATGCCCCTTTCGGGGGCCCCCACCACTTAAGCACAACTCCGTCGAAGTCGAAAACTTAGGAGAATCTTAATGGGCAACCAATGAAGCCATTAAAACAATAAAATCTTTTGTAGGAATTATTTCCGATTTAAAAGCTAATTCTACTGGACTATTTACCGCCACAGGATTTTACACCATATTCGAAAGAAAACAAGGCTTACAGTCACAGCTACTACCAAGCTTTTATCATGCACATCAAACTAGACACTGTGGGGTCTTAAATAGTTGTAATAGGGTTGAGTTTCCTACAAAAATGTACAGTCTGATGAGCTGTCGTCTCTACATTGTCGATGGAACTTTTAAAACCATTTGTCTTGCGGAGTTGCGGCGTATCTGTTGATTCGATTAAAACATTATTTTCTACGTTAGTTGGAGCTGGTTTGAGTTAAACTTTTAATGGTCGGTTAAACATTTACCTTCATAAGTTTGATGAAATTTTGTTGAAATATGTAAGGCTACGTTCAGATTTAAGATGTAATATCATGGATATTTTTAACTTAAATTGTACAAATGAATATCATATCAAGCTAAATGCTGCGCCTTGCGGCATGTTATTTAGATGTTCAAAATAATTATGATAAGTGTTATTTTGCTATAACAATGTGTAGTCTCATATTGTATTATGTTGTTGTGTGTCAAATGTACTGTTATTGTTTGTTCTCTGTAGCTGTGCCTAATAAATAAATATACTTTAGACTGTACCAAACTGATTTAAAACTAGAAAATTACCAAAAAAGAGATTTCAAGTTAGCTTTGTCCGGAGATAGAACCTCAACCTATGATGTTCTAGCCGAGTTCACATCTTTTTATTTACACATTTATTTACTTACCAGATATTCCAGTACCATATTCCATCCGATGACGAAAGCAACGAACTCGCCGACGGTGACGTAAGAGTACATGTACGCCGAGCCCGTCGTGTTTGGGACTCGAACGCCGAATTCGGCGTAGCATGCGCCTGCGAAAGAAACAACGATTTAGCATTTGTAATTTAATTTTAAGGCTTGTGCAAGTCAAAGTAAGTTGGTGCAACAACTTACTTTGACTTGCACAAACGTCAAAAATCTGTCAAACTCCATACATAAAACATCGGTTATCGTTATAATTACGATCAAAGTTAGGTGGTGCAACTCAGCCTAAGCATTGTTATTGTCACACCAACGATATAGCAAGCAAGTCTTGTATTTGTCCCACTGCCTTGGAAAAACACAATAACTATACAGGGTGTGGTTTTTTAAAACAAAGCCCATTTCACGGATGATAGTAAACAGTGTAAACACACATGAAAGTGATTACAAGAAAAATATAAATAGATATTTACCTATTACTTTTTTGTAAAAAAACTTGTTAAAATGTGAAAGTTCACAATGTAAGCTATTGTAATTATGTGAAAATATATTATCATTAAAGTTACGCCAAAATACATTGTCTTTTCCAGTGGGTAGGCATAGGCCTATTGTAAGCTACCTATTACAGTTACCTTAATAAACAAAATTGCGGGTAGTTTTGAAATTCACCGATAAACGATTAGTCGGGGTCGGGTAGACCACATGTTCGATCACCGTGAACAGTGTCGCCATCGGTGTTATTAATAGAGCCAATAAATCTATACTTCTATACTATCTATAGTATGATATTATAATTGCGAAAGTAACTCTCTCTGTCTGTCTTGCTTTCACGCCTAAACCACTAAACCGATTTTGATGAAATTTGGCATAGAGATAGTTTGAGTCGCGGGAAAGGATATAGGATAGTTTTTATCCCGGTTATTGAAACAGGGACGCGATAAAGTTTTTCTGTGACAGACAAAATACCACGCGAAGCCGCGGGCGGAAAGCTAGTCCTTTCATAAACTGATACCGAGGAAAGCTGAAACTTTTGTACGTTATTTTTACATTACAGGCACTATTACGCAATACGTCCATTTCAAGGTGATCGTAGAAAAAACGATTTTCCTTGACCATGACGGAGTTTTATGACTCTATGGGTCAATAGAGTAAAACATTTATAAAAGTTTTAGCGGCCCTCCCCCGCGTCGAACGGGTAGCTTTAGGCTTTAGGTCCGTATTTAACAAAATGTTTTTCTTTTATTTCATTTTTTCGTAAATTTTCTAATGGTTTATACTTATTCTGCTATTCGGGATAGAGACAAGAAATCAAAAATCAAGAAAATCGGTCCAACCGTTCACGTGTAGGTAAATGAAGATTAAATCTTTTCGGAATAATGTTACCTACTTATTATTCGATTAGGGCTGATTTTTCAATCGTTGAATAACTTTTAACTAAAGGATAAGTTTGGTACATTGACAGTTTCAGTATGGGAAATAAATGTCAAAATGACAAGTTTATTCTTCAGTTAAAAGATATCCGCATACGCATTTATACTTTTATGCGTAGTCTAACCTTGCTAGCGAAGTTTAACTTCAAAGTACCATTACGAATACCACGTAAACCCATTGAACCTCTCTCCCGCTCCTTTCGAAAAACTGTTCTAGGAGCCAACTCTCCTATATGTCGTATCTGTAAGGTGTACAATAAATGTAGTGGCCTGGACGTGCATTTCATGTCTCTACCCAAATTCAAGGCTACAGCAACCGACTCTTTATCATAAAAATTTAACTTATAACATCATTTACGCTAAGTAGCAACTTATATTTCTTGCAAGCTGTGTATACCTTTAAGTGATAGTGCAATTAGCCTAATATTTTGCGTATTTTTTAACATATTGTGTATTGTTGTACCTATCGTTGGTGTACCTAATAAATAAATATAACATATCGTCATCATATCTGTTCTCTGCACACTAATCCTATCATGATAGGTAGGTAGGTATTATCATTAGACTTAGAACAATGGCGGATCACCTACCCATACCATGACATGAGGCGTGAGGATCAATCACTGTTAGTGCTGTAGCAATCAGAGACTTGATTACTGATAATGCTATGCAAACCTTGTCTAACGTCTTATCACTGATGGTGTTAGTATTAATTACTATTTCAAGGTAAGCGTGTACAGATTCTTACGCGTATTCACAAACAGCAAGTATCGTTTGTGAATACGGATGTTAGTGTAACTACAATTAGTTTTACTGTAACTTAAAAATTATTTAGCATTGATGTTTTACACACAATACAATACAATTTAGTATCTAAGGAAAACACACCAAGCTTGCCGATATCCAGGCGGCTTGGTGTCGGTGGCTTTATTTCAAAAAACTTTTGACAGCATGACAATACAACATGAAAAAAATCACTTGCTTTTCTTAGCGGCCTGATCATCACTTACCATCAGGTGGAATACAGGCCAAGAGCTTCCTTATTTTTATTTGTTTGGTAGCGTTTAATATTGATTTCAGATATTACCCAAAAATCCGCAGAAAGCATAAGACTGACTTTTATAAAATTATTTTTAAATTCAACTTAATTCATAATTTTATTTTTGGATCTTAAACTTTTACATTATAATTTCATAATCCCCTACTTTATAATATTGATTGTTACAACAGTTGAATCATAAAAGTTCATAGCAGACTTATAAACTCGGAAAGGGATCAACACCGTACCGCCTTTTGTACCGTACCGATGTACACAATAATTATATGTATAAGGTCACCTCCAAAAGACAGACGAGATTTAAGGGACAAATAAAACATCTTAAATTAATTAGTTTTATATAATACAACCATATTTTTAGAATGAGATTTTTTGATGTTATGTCGAGTGAACCCGAAGTGCTCAGTGCGGTCCGGAGACATGGCATCGATCGTGCCAGACAGTGCATCCGTGTACAAGGACGTCACGTCCAGCAGCTTATTTGTGTTTATACGCATTAGATTGCATTCAAAGAACAGTTCCCAACTATAGCTAAAACTAGCTGTGTTACCTGCGGTTAAACGTAGCTTTATTGTGTTAATCCAGGGTGTCAACTAACTCCATAATAACCTAATTTTATTAAATTTGCACTAGCTGTTTAGACGTGAAGAAGTAACAAACATACACACTCACAAACTTTCGCCTTTATAATATTAGTGTGAAGTGTGATTATCTGTCTATTAACCCCCTTACATTTCCACCAAACGTCACTTCAAAAATTTAAGGGGTAAAATATTCATCTGAATTATCAATTTCCTCTTAAACGCTCGCTCATCGCACGTCATGCAATAGTTATATGTAAATCAATTCCTTGCACTACGACACACTAATTAATTGCGTTATTGGGTACAATTGAATCAAGCCCGCGGTGAGAAGACGGTTAATTTGGGAGTTAATTAACCTGCGGTAAAGCTTCAACCACACCAACGCGTGCAGATCGCCATCGCCGGCGCGATCACGTCGCGATCAAACGCCAATGATATGTCGCGTCAACTGTCATAGGTCGCGCGACATGTCATACATCGGATTTCATCAGCGATGGCGATCTGCACACGTTGGTGTGGTTGAAGCTTTAGAGTAGGCGCACACCGTTGATTTTTCGTCGGCCGATAGTTTAGTCGGGCAGTTGATCAGTATGGGCATGTATGGGAGTGCGCACACTACGCCGATTCGATTTGGCCGATTCTTCATACAAATTAAAATCAGTCACAACTATCGGCCAACTAAAAATCAACGGTGTGCGCCTACTCTTATTGTACACTAAGGCTGGGTTGCACCACCTAACTTTAACGGTAACTATGACGATAACCGGTGCTTTTTGTATGGAGTTTGACAGACTTTTAACGTTTGTCAAAGTTAAAGTAAGATGGTGCAACTCAGCCTAAGTAGGCAGATTAACGAATCCGTGAAAATTTTCAAATACAAATACTTAATTGATTGAGACGCCCACTTGTAAGACACGTCTCACATTACTTAGAGCTACTTAAAATATTAGTTACACACTCAAGTTTCTAAACGCGTTAATTAAGCATTACCACTCGTATTATGTAGATAAAAATAGATACATGCTAATAAATATCAATTACCTGCGTTTGATAAATCGTGAAGTAAAAGTAATTAATTAACCTTTGCCTTCAGCGAAGTAAAATTTCTCTGTCAAACAGCAGGGTGATCTTGCTAGCAAAATAACTATTTATAAAAGTAGTCCACGTATTTTTTTCCATATAGGTAGTTAACTAAAACTCTTATTATGTTTTAATTTTTTAGTACCAAATAAATGTTTTTTCTTTCTTTCTTTCTATGTGTAACCGTTGTTTGAATTTAAGATATTTAGCTTCGGCAACTTAATAGCCTTTGATTAATATTGTCACGGGTCCAATGTCTTAACTCTCCCGGTGGGACAAACTTGGCCTTTACTACTTATTGTCGGTTAATTTGTAGATCCTGGCTTCAAAGTAGCTCCAGATGGTAGGTTGGAATAGTTCCCTGAGGTTTAGTATAATTTACTTTTCACACAAAGGGGAAGCTCGCATCTCACTCACAAATTGATAAGTTTCAGGACTTTCATGACATAGACAAAAGCAATCATAACGGGAAATATTTCAACCGGCAGACAGAGTGGTGACTGACGTCCGTATTCACAAACATTACTATGAGGTCTCACAGTGTGCGTGGACGCACAGGGTGACAGTCGAACCAATCACAGAGCTCTATTCAACGCTGTGCGTTCGATTTGCTACTCCACTTAAGCAAACATCGTTTGTGAATACGGGCGTGAATTTGTTGCGGGGTTTCTTCTCAGCACTTGCCAAATGTTGGTCTCGAAGCGCTGGTAGGGAAAAATGATTATGTTATGAGACATGTGAAGGCTCAGCAAAATTTTAAAATTTTTTTCTTATTAGTTTTTCTTTAAATTTTAATGTATGTCTTTCGCGCAAAAGTCCTTCGCGCTAGTGTCTTTCGCGCAAATGTCTTTCGCGCTAGTGTCTTTCACGCTCATGTCTTTTCGCGCTAACGTCCATTCGCGCTAATGGCATTTTGCGCTAGTGTCTTTCGCGCAAGAGTACCAGAACCGCTGATACACGTTTGGTACATTGTTGTTTTGGCGAGATCCTTACCGGAAAAGATGCTGGCCAAAGCAGCGATGATGAAGCTAAAGATGACAGCTGGACCAGCGAACTTCCTAGCCACCATGCCAGCCACCAGATACATGCCGGTGCCCACGCATGAGCCCACGCCCAGCGATGTCAAGTCGTTGGTAGTCAGGCATCGCTGTAACAAAGAGAAATAACAATGTAAGCATTTTATTTTATGTCTGTTACTAGCGGCCGCCCGCAACTTCGTAAGTACGCGTGGATCCCCCTTAGGGGTGGAGTTTCGTAAAAACCTTTCTAGCAGATGCCTACGTCTTAACATCTACCTGCATGCCAAATTTCAGCCCGATGCGTCCAGTGGTTTGGGCCACAAAATATAACAGAAGACAAACTCCATACTAAACGCGCTCGAGCCACGCACACATAGACACCGCTCTAGCAAGACTGTCTTGGACGAATGCGAGCGCGACGTGGCGCGACAGACGTTCGCCACACGTTCGCTGTGGTTCACTTGAGTCACGCGCCGGTCAACCGCCTATGATATTATTTTGTTTTGCGAAATTGAAGAAAATGAGTGAACAGAAAAAGTCGTATTATAATTGTTCGGTATTTGGTTGCTTAAACTCATCATTAAATACCGAATTTTCATTTTTTAAATTACCAGTTGATTCGGGGAGGTAAGTAAGTTATTTATTTGAATTTCAATTGAAATTGAAAGCCAACTCAATTATTAGGAATATCAAATTGTTTTAGAGAGGTTTTAGGAATTATTGGATAACTAGCTTTTGCCCGCGGCTTCACCCGCGTGAAATTTAGTTTGTCACAGATCGTCATAAATTATAGCCTATAATATTAGTTGGATAATAGTGTCACTCAACTAAATACTACTTCCTTCTCGTGTATTTGTTTGCAAACTATTACTATAATAACGTACTAAATATAAATAAGTATACGTGGATATTTGTTATTGTCTTTCTTGCATAGTATTAAGAGTAACATTTTTCTATCTTATCGAAATAAACGCAACACATGACAAGACAACCCTAGCGCGACGGCCGAGCGTGCGAGTGAGAGAGGTATGCAAAGCGAGGTACATACATGAGTTTACCTTCTGTTATATTTTGTGTTTGGGCTGTGCGTTGATAGATCACAATGTCAGTCAGTCAGTCCCCTTTGAGTTATATAAGTATATTAGATTACTAAAATAACAAGTTGAAGTACGAGTAGAAAAGAATTTAAAGTCGTCAGCCGTACTATGAACCAAGACTGTGTCACAGCCGCCAGCGCTTCCTATTTTCTTTATTTATTTTTTTCTTTATTTACTACAAGTTATGTAGGTAGTGGTGTAGATGTTCTCCTTACTTGTATTTGGAGAAACGTGCTCTTTCAGGAATTTTATTTCATTTTACACTTGTTACTATGTTAAGTTTATTTATTTTTTGTTACACTGTTTGTACTGTTAGGTTTTGTGGAAACGAGACGTGTGATTTAAAAATTTGTAAGTTGTAGATATAAGTATTACAGTTTCAGTGTAGTTTATCTATACTAATATTATAAAGCTGAAGAGTTTGTTTGCTTGTTTGTTTGGTTGAACGCGCTAATCTCAGGAACTACTGGACCGATTTGAAAAATTCTTTTTGTGTTGGATAGCCCGTTAGTTCCTGAAGGCTTTAGGCTATATATCATCACGCTAAGACCAATGAAGAATGTTTCAAATCAGTGATTTTTTTCCTTTTGAGAGCTGACGCTGCGTAAACGGTTAAAGTTTCGCAAAAATCATGTATGACATGATTGTTCCCCTTTAAAAGTTCTAAAAAAAAGTCCCCGATAGTATATGTCTATCTTTTAAGGTTGGCTCATAGTAACCCTTTTTATGCAAAAAGAAATCTGTTTTATATTAATGCATTATTTGCGGAGGTTTTTTCATAAACATGATATTAATCCTTATCCAAATAAATAAGTTATTCATCACAAGTATTTAATTTAAAACATACTTGCCCTTTACACCATTCGACTTAAATAAATATCTTAGGAGATATCGCAGTTTTAAAATATCATCGCAGCAAAATAATGATCAAGTACTGCGCGCGCCACTGATGGATCAATGCACAGCCTAAACCGCTGATCGTAGAGACCTGAAACTTGGACGATGTGTTCTTTATAAGACGTAAGCATCTGATAAGAAAGGATTTTCCAAAATTCTACCCCTAAGAAGGTAAAAAGGGGGGGCAAAGTTTGTATGGGATAACGAGATTCCTTCGTTCAATCTACTTCAAATTTCGCATAAGCATTCTATAACAGAATTAATGGAAGATGTGTTTCCGGAGAAGTCGCGGGCAAAAGCTATTTGTAAAATAATTAGACTAAATTATTAAAAGTGCCTACCCAAAGTCATTATTCCACGCGGACGAAGTCGCGGGCACAGCTAGTAATAATATATGTCTGTAACACACACACATTCTCTTACTAATAACAATAATTTCTATGCCAGTCAACTAAACTACAAAATAATCATTTGCCTGCGAAATTAATGTGCGGGGACGTTCGATTCTTCCCCCCATATTTGATAAACTTTCAGTTGAGTCCCTAGAGGAAATCTGAAGTTTCGAGGACCTATCTGACGGAGGTTTCTAGTACCTATCTGACGGAGGTTTCGAGTTCACTTCTCCAGGGAAAAGATAGAGTGATGAGTTAAGTAGCTATAGCAGATCACAGACGTTATACATTTATACAATATACCTACTAGCGGCTTCGTACGAGTGGATCCCGTTTTACTCCCTTAAGGGTTGAATATTGTAAAATCCCGTCATACTTAGTGAGTACCTACGTTGTAAAAGGAATCTCCATGCAAAATTTGAGACCCCTATCACTTGTAGTTTCTGAGATTTCGTGATGAGTGAGTCAGTCAGTTTTCACCTTTCGCTTTTATTTGTATGTAGATTTTTAAATAGGTTCGAGTATTTTTATAGCTATAGTCGGTTAAGCAACCAAATCTGTCACTTGAAGAACCACTTAAGTGGCTCTTACAAAATTTTTCCCTTACTAGGACTCATGTCAGCCTGATAGTTTTAAAATACGTTTATTTTTTTGGCAGGCGTTTTATGCCGTCAATCGTACTTCTGGTAAGTACGATTTAGGGGTATATTTTAGTTAACCATTTCAGATAGTGGCCTATTCAGATACTACTTAATTAGTACGTTAGTGTTTATCTATACTAAAATCTATACTTCTATACTAATATTATAAATGCGAAAGTAACTCTGTCTGTCTGTCTCTCTTTCACGCCTAAACCACTGAACCGATTTTGATGAAATTTGGCATAGAGATAGTTTAAGTCCCGGGAAAGGACATAGGATAGTTTTTATCCCGGTTTTTGAAACAGGTACGCGCGCGATAAAGTTTTTCTGTGACAGACAAAATTCCACGCGGGCGAAGCCGCGGGGGGAAAGCTAGTAAAAAATAAAAATAGACCTCTAAACTCTTTTTGATTTCGTGGCGGCTTTGCTCTGACCTAAAATTTGGTAAAAACAATACACATTCGTGACTTTCCCGATTCGAATTTTATACCTTACGCTACATTGTCTACAGACAGCGAAATGTTAAGAACCTTTGACAATAACCTTGGCCGTGAACAACGTTGGACAACCGTTTAGAAGATTTTCGAATATTAAATTCAAAAGGCAAAGTTTTTGCTTTTCTCCTTTACGTGACAAATGTAAGGTTGAAAATGGAACAAGAATTGTATTGTGTTCGTACCGTCGCATTCTTATGATTAATACCCTCTTGAATGACACTTGATCGGTAACGTTTGAAGTTATTCATTTACGAAACGCCGAGGGTGTTCAATTGAATTCATAATTATGAAGAACGAGAAATGAATTTGGTTTCTAAACATCTTCCGTCTATTGTTCTATTTTTGTGATGGAATCACGTTTATTTTCGTTGAAAATAAACCTGCTGGGAAAAAAAAGACCACTGGGCTAATTTGACATAACTGAAAATCAACTTTGAAAACGCTCACTTGGCATGGTCCCGTGAGGAAAACAAAATGTGAGTAAAGGTAGAATAACACAAAAATAAGAATAAGATGTCTACTTCGAGTAAAGGTGAACAAAACTACACAAACATAATAACAATAAGATATCTTTTGCCGATATTAATTTTATTGTTTGTACAGTACGTAGATATAAGTTATTCTTATTTCTTTTATGATTGAGAGTGTTCTATTGAAAATATCTACTTGCAAATGAATCTCTTATTTTTATTTATCTTCCTTGCTCTTTACTAGTTCGAGCGAGTACTTACAAATAAACCTCTTTCTGGGAATAAGTATTTAAATCTAGATGTAATTTAATCCGAGAACTGTTCCATTTAACGTTTTCATAAAGAAATAACTATTTTAACTGAGGGTATTTGCTGCTTCTCTAATTGCACTGCATTTTCCAAGGAAATATATCTGCACCGTTAGTTTGTTTACCAAGCTTTAGCCTCAGAAGTTAAGCCAAAGCTTATGGCAATATCTGTAAGAAAGTTCAATACTTTCATTTAAACGCGTTCTGCGGATACAAGTTGGTATAAAATAATTTAGTAGTGAGTTAATAAAATCTTCTGGGATCGGCAGCTTAATTTTTAGCTATATTAGGTTATAAATCTGGAATTAATTTTAATAAAGAATATAGACAAATAAACATTGGTAAAAAATTAGGTGGTACTCGTAAGTTACAAACTTGATATTCAAAAATTTTTATACACATTGAACAGAAACTCTATTTTTTTTTAAATAGTGGCACCAAGTTTGGTGTTTTACTTTTACCCAAGTTTTAATACTTATTTTTTTAAATTATGGCTTCTTTTAAAAAATGCTAGGCTTGTATCGCTTCGAACGCGTTTTCGCTATGATAAATCTCTAGTCCTGTTTATAACAGTAAGAACGACCTAGACGATACTTTTCCAATACAATAATATAAGAATCGTTTGTATCCGTTAGTTTTCTAGATCACTAGTGGTATACGAGAAGGAGAAACGTCCCAACCACGACCGATATTTTATAAAACAGATCCTACGACAACGATAAAACACACTATAAAATACACATTTTTATCACAGAAATGTAAAAAGATATTGTTTGTATTTTTAAGTTTTTTTTAAATTATTTTTGAAAAATGTTTCGTCTAGTATGTAGCGAATAAGAGATGAATTATCTTAATGATTTATTTCTTAAAACTTTTACAAAGTACAAAGGTACTTACTTTTTGAACGTATCGTTCTCAAAATATGCATTATACTGGTATAATACAATCAGCAACGGTTCAATCAAACACCATAAGTTAATTAAAAGTTACAATCATTTAATGCAATCTTTATTTCTACGTTGTATTCATATGTCAAATTGCATTACCTATTGCCCCATTTCAAGCCACTTATTACTCTCTAATAAATTGCTCAGTATTGCAATGTTGATATTAATCTCCTTTGAAAGCAGAAATGGCTATAGTTTTCTATTTCCATCGAAGAAATGTTTGCTTATGGAACTTTCTCTAGCTTTCCGATATCAATTTAGTAGATTATTGTTTGCTTCGAAAGAACATGCAGGTAAATGGATATTACTGTCTCTAGACGTCAGGGTTTATTTAAGTTTCATGCACTTTTCAAAAGATAATAGAGCTATTTTACTTTGTTTTGTCTTGATCACATTCAATAAAGGTATACTATGAGAACATAATTCCGCCATGCAACAGCTTGTTACAATGCTTGTTATATCCTTTGTTTTGTTTATGTTCTTCACTAAACCAAGTGCTAAGACAAAGCTGATAAAACATAACAACAAAGAAAAAACTGAACGCTAAAATTATCATATTACACTTTAGTTATTGTAACCGTAACAATAACAAATACCGGTGCTTTTTGTATGGAGTTTTACAGATTTTTAACGTTTGTCAAAGTTAAAGTAAGATGGTGCAACTCAGCCTTAATGTAACAGCCAGCCATCTCCCTATATGCTACAAATTCTTGGACTAAAACGGAGTTTCCTCTTGAGATACGTAGCTTTTAATCCTGTTCCAAGAGACGCTTTCCAGGAATTTTCTGCTCAATCGGGCAATAATATTGATGCTTGACGTGTTGTAAAGACGATATAAAGTGGTTTGCATATGAAATAGTGCATTTCCTACGAAATACTCGCTGTTTAAGACGACTCGTCGGAAAGTTCTGCTAAGTCCAGTCACGGTAATAATAGTCGTATCTAACACAGTACCTAATTTATTGACGCCCGTATTCACAAAAGATGCTTGCTTAAGTGAAGCAGCAAATCGAACGCACAACGTTCAATAATAGAGCTCTGTGATTGATTCGATTGTCACCTTATGCGTCCATGCGCACTGTGAGACCTCATAGTTTGTGAATACGGGCGTGAGTGAGGTTAATCGGATAAATATTATCAAATCAAAGTACCATTGTATCCCTTGATTCTTACCTGTTGTGTATGCCTTAATAAATAAAATAAATAAATCAAAACAAATGATAAGCATTTGATTCATAACATGTAATCATTAATTAACCTAATATTAACGTTTATAGTTACATTTGTACAAAGAAATAAAAAATAGAGGCAGAATTTTACACATGAATGCGAATCCTTCAGAGTTTCAATTCAATGTACAAAAAGTTCAACATTTCTGTAACTCTCGTTTCGCACGTCCTGAAATACTCGCTCGCATTTTAAACAGCTCTATTTGCTGAAAAAATTTACGAAAAGCTTGAGCATCGAGCTTTTTATCTCGCTTTTTATCAAAGCGAGCTTTCAAAGTGTATTGTTAGTTGGTGTAACGAAATGGCAGCGATCGAGCAGCGATGTTGTAGTGAACTCGCGGGGCGCATTATGATGTCAATTTTTTATGGACTCTACAGTATCTTTAGACGTCTTGAAGCCAGTTTTTAGTAAAGCTAAATAAAATGCGGCCTGAATTGATAAAAATAAGTAAGTAGCTCTGTTCTGGACTATTGAACATTCCTAATACCTTTTATGATTAGAAGAAACCGCAAACATTTCCAAATTTATACGAGTAAATCGACATAAATTACACTTGATTGTGATATTCAGACGATGGCAAATCAAGCTATACATATTGTGTGTCTTTTATACACGTAATAGGTTCCATTTTTCAACAAAAATGTATACATACCTACCCAATCTTTCCTTTCGATTTACTGTCATCCGTTGGAACTTGGCAGCGTAGAGATGCGATACCTATCGCAAACATGTCACATTGTACAGACGCGGATTTACCCAATAGACTAAGAGCTAGTGAACGCCAGACCTACGTCATTTTATAAAAGCTGAAAGTTTGTCAGCGTAAGCTCCCAATGTAGCGTATAATGTTGGTGAATTATGAAGTTTGGGTCATGATGGCTTTGGGAGCTACTCTAAAAAACTGTCTGGCAAGAAGTTGGAACTGTCAAAACTGTCTGGCTGTTGGGGAAAATACTCCTAATTATTGCCCAAATATTATACATAAAAATCAGATTTTCACCAACATTATATCCTATATTGGGAGCATAAGCTGACAAACTTTCAGTTTTTATAAAATGACGTAGGTCTGGCGTTCACTAGCTCTTAGTCTACAAGTATCAAAGTTGTATTATTTACCAGAACCTTCACGTAGTTTCGTATATTTTCAGCCGTATGTTCGTAGTTTGTAACTCAAAGCCGGTGGATGTCTCGGACAGTTTAATTACATTTAGAATACGGCAACAGGTTTTAATATTCACGAGTAATACAGAGGGAATAGCTAAGAGACGGGACACGTCATGTCATGTGAGGATGAATGAAATTAACTATGTACTGGCATGTTAATTAGTATAGATAGACTATAGTACTATACCTATTATGTTGCTGGATACTGATATTATCTAGAACTGCTGCTCATCAGGAAGCTCAAACAACTTGTAACTGAAGTAGGCTAAGTTAAAGAAATAAACGAATTTGAATTTGATCTGCTTAAAAATACTTGTTTAAAATAATGTACGAGTATAACAAGACCGTTAATAGAAAGTAATGGAGCTGATACTTAAGAATAGTACGAGTATACTCATATGTAATTAATTGCATTTGGCTCTAGCTTGATTTACATTCATTAAAATAAAAGTACAGTGAATACTAACTTTAAAGGCAAGCTGAACGGTACAACTGTTGAATTATATTTGACTTTAAAAGTCAAATCAAAGAATAACTTTTAACTGAGCTCACTTAGTTCGTGTGTCCACGAACAAAGTCATAGAAGTTCACGGCTACTTATCTAAAACTTCCCCTGTACAACTAAAAGGAATATAACCCACTTTGTAAGTAGAGTTAAAATTAGTGTAAGTTCATATTAAACGCTTCCACTGGTGTATTCTAGGGAATTTGATTTAAGTTGCGAAGTCGAAATACAACTATCAAGCAGTTAGCTCACGTTGAGTATTTGCTTTATGGTTGTAATGAGATATCTTGCGCCCCATGGCGTAGACCTAATTGTGTTTGAGCTAACTCCACAACGATTTGAGCTCACTGAGGTGCAAGTTAACTCGTTATTTGGTGTTATGAATGTTGTATTCTTGTTTATAACTTTAAGGTTGACGTTTTTACGCATGTTTTTGTTTGGAAGCGAGCGTTACGTTCACGTTTTAACAGTCAAGCCTTTCCAGTAGAGATACTTTTTTCGCAACCCATTAGCCCAAAGCGTAACGTATCGAAAATTATTTAATCTAAACGAGCCTTTAATTATCATCACTACATATATTATAAAACATAGTAGATTCGCTGTCTGTCCCTATGCATGATGCATATCGTCTTTAAAACTACGCAACGGATTTCATTGCGGTTTTTCTTAATAGTAGTGATTCAAGAGGAATGTTTATATAATTATGTAACGTCTTAGCACCCGTACGAAGCCGGGGCGGATCACTAGTTACAGATAAAGCACATTTTTTTTCATATTCATCCATTATCCAAACGACACCTTTTACCAGTACGTTATTTAAAAATACTATTTCAACATTATTTACGGCTCTAACACTGAGCCAACTGAGCTTTCAAATACATAGCGTTATCTATGGCGCTATTGAATGACATCCAGTTCGTCGTACAATGGTTCGCTGGTTGTTGTATAGCGAAATCGCTCTTATTTCGTGTGTGTCAAGGGCGCCGTCAAAGCCGCATGTTACGCTTGACATGTGTTCTGTGGGCTTTGTAATAAATAAAACAACGCGTATAAGCGTTTTGTACAACACTCGGTACAATATAAATGGTGTCCCCGAAGGCTGAGGCAGGCAATCGCCCAATCGGCCGTTTATTGACTAGGTTATCGAGAAATATCGGCCGTTTATTGACTAGGGTAAGTCCAGGATAGATGCCCCATTTTTTGAAACAGCTCTGTAGCTCAGTCAGTAAGTTTTTATCAACAATTTGATCTTAGTATCTGTAAACTTTGGTCTTTCGTCTATGATATTACTATAATTATTTTTTTTTTTTTTTTATTTTTTTTATTTCAAGTTAAATATTAAATTTTATTAGCAATATTCTATATATACAACTAAATATTAACAAATAACTACTTAACTAAACTATAACTAAATAAAAAAGGGTAAAAATTAAAATATGTACAAGCTTTATAAATAAAAAATTTCGTTTAAGTCGCTCCCTTGGGGGAAGGTGCCCAAAAGGCTGGCCACATTGCCACGCTGGATGGCAAGGCTGATGCGTTGGCCAAGGTAAAGGCCAGCTTTTGTATCGTAAGATGTCTCAACTAAGCGCTGAGACATCTTACGAAACAGTTTGTGGGCGCTTGGTCCCCACGGGCCCAGAGTTTCAACTCCAAACGGCTCAAATATGTAAGTCTCATTGAGATTTTCATATTTGCGCCGCTTGAGGTCCTCTGCAGAAGCAGCAGCCGAACCCACCTTGACGCCGGTGGAAGGAAGATGGGAGGGCGCTAAGGTGTCAACGCAAGTGGCGTCCCACACTAAAGGCCTCCCCATCTCCCAGGGAACAAGCGTCATTCCATCCGGACGCTTCCCATCGCTGCGAGACAGGCCGCTCGGTTCAAGGATGGCCGGAATACGAGCGCTGACAAGCGCCCGGCGAATGACGTCGTTCAAACCAGCGTGACGAGGGATTCGGCCAGCGCTTCTGTTACAAGAAAGACCGTGGTGAGCAAGTTGATCAACATCCTTCCCACAAGAGCAGCGATGAGGTACAGAGCAAGGGGCCCCCAAGCGGAGACTAATGGCCACTCTGAACGAAATGTTGTCTATCAGAGTGCCAAGGGCAGGAGAGGGTAAGGATTTCAGCCAAAGGCCTGATTCCCATTCAGCCACGGCTAGGAGACGAGCGCGGTCTGCAGAGTTGGTAGACGTTTGAAGTAAATTATCCCGCACTACTCTGCAGACAGGCTCGTCCCACAACCGTTGAGCTGAAGGGTTTTGGGGAAGATCAAGTGATGAAAATGTCCTCCATGTATTAATGGCCTCAGTTAAAAACGGAAGATGTACTGCATTGTACATATGTGACTTAGTGAGAATTTTGCTGATAAGACCGAAAGTTTTATGACAAGATGACAAATAAGCTGGAAGCGCTACATCCGAGATTTGTCTTATTCCCAGGCCCCCATGCCGAATAGGCAAGGAAGCCTGAGTCCAGGCTCGGTCTTCCAGTTTAATATTTAATAATTGGGAAAGGGTGTGACGGATGATAGTATCTAATTTAGAAGTTAAAACAGGATAATTCCAGAACGGTGATGAACGCAAATAATAAGTGAATTTTGGTACGAAGAGACAGAACCGGATGATGGTGTATGCAATGTGGCTGTTAATTTGGAATAATTTATTAGAAACCGAGTTAAATTTTGAAATTTGTTCATCAATAAAATCTGAAAAAGATTCAATGGTTACATGGATAATTATTTTAGTTTAAGTTATACCGATTCTGAGTAAATACCATTTTAATTGACCTCTAAAAAGTGGGATAGACGCCTAATGTGGGGGATAGAAGACTCATCACTGTATGATTTCTTCAAAGGATAGATGCCTGATGCAGGGATAGATGACTCGTTAATACAGTTTTTGAATTCTAAGGATCAAATGCTTTTTGAAATCAAACAAGCCAAGTGCTATTATTTAAGATTGTTTGTTATTAAATGAATTAAATATGAAATTTAATATTTTTATTAAAAATAGTACGAAGTACATCCACCCGAAGTCGGGAAAAGAGGTAATTCGATCAGAAGGGCACCCTATTTATTACTTTCCTAAGGTTAGCCGTACTACATTCTTTTTTTCTTCTTACTTGCTACTTGTGACAAAAAGAGCAGGTTAGGATAGATGCCCCTAAGAGCATGGGACATGGCCCAAAGGGCATCTATACCCAAAAAAAATTAGGCAACTATCCTTTTAGCATAGGATAGGTGCCTTTTTTAATAAAAAATAGGGACAATATTATTTGATCCTCTAAAAACTAATTGATCTTTTTTGTATGTGCACTTTTAAAAATAAATGATGTTTTTTATTATATTTTATCTTTGTATTAATTATTGGGTCTATATTAGTTGATCTATGGATAAATTATGAATGATCTTCATTAATAAAAAGAGTATGTTAAACATAAATATTTATGTTTAACATACTCTTTTAATTTTTGGTAAACAAAAATAATATTTGATCCTCTTTTTTAGTTATTGATCTTTAATTTTGTTAATTTGATGATTTTTATATCAAGTTTGCCTTTTAATATTGATCACCTAATAAATACATTTCGATCTATGTATAACTTAACTTTAAAATATATTTGATCTAACAAAAAATATTATTGGTTAATATTTTTAATTAAAAAATATCTTTTAATGTACGCGGTACTTTGTGGTTGAGTGACAATCGTCCGTCATTGGTTACTGAGTTGGCCAAGGGCTTAGCGGCCAATAAGCAAGCAGAATGGTACATTGCCATGTTTGTATAAATTACAAGCTTTGCTTAGTTTGGGACTAGAGGCGCTATGTAAAATAATTTCTTACTTCTGACATCCCTGAACCCGACATCATAATTTTTACCTCTTTATTTTTTTCAAATCGCAAGGTTGATATTCTCTTAGTATACCGATCTCGACCGTGATCAGTGATTAGACACGATAAAAGCACTAAACGATATTTGTTTACTTTTAGTGCGACATCGGGTCGTAAGGATCTGATAAGTTTTTTTTTTCAAATATTTACTGTGTTTGACGAAACAATTGCAAAACAATATTTGTCTTTCGTACTACTGAAAAGACCGAATATATCTTTTACGGCTAAAGATAGGTGTGAACATAAACTTAAGATTAGCCGGCTAAACTTAAGTTTATCTTCGAGAAGCAGCTAAAGTTCGATAACATGTTAGTTTGCGTCGTGATATTCCATCTTTAGTCGGCTAATGTGCACATTAGCCAAAACAAAACGGCTAAAAATGTATTCGAAGGGCGCGCCAGACGGGCAGAGGGCTTGAGGGGGCGGTGGGGAGACAACGCGCATTTTGTAATTTTAAATACCTACAGAAGATTTTCTAATGACCAAATGGTTCCTTATTATTTTATTTTAATGATGAGGTAGATATTTTTTTAAGTAATTAATATTTTGTTATTATAATAATAGTAATTTTGAATGCCTACATAGGTACATAAAAGTATGTGTAATGAAAGTGATTATTTTTGGCATGTATTTAAATGATCTTTTTAAATTAGCAAAAACGGCAATTAAAAAAATCTAAATGGTCATCTATTTTAATGATTGATCCTCTTTCTTTGAGACATAAAATAAATGAAATCGATCGATATTTTAATCTCTTTTGAACTACGCAAAAAATTATTGAGATGTAAAAATTATATCTGATCGTTTGTTATCTGATTTGTATAAATTATTTTTTGTCTGTTGGCGCTTCTCGAGTCCTCGGGCTTCATCGAGATCGATCGGCCATCATCGGCTCCGCGCGAGGCGCCGGCACACTCCGTACGTGCCCGACGCCCACTCAGCCTCACGACCGTCACCGGTGTCAGACGCGGCCCTCCCACGTAGGCGCGAACTAGCGATATATTTATAATCATTACACCTATGAAATACAGTCCGCCTTTAATTTATATCTAACGTCTAGTAAGACCCTAACATTGGTCCTTCGAGCCGTCTACTCGTCTGGTTCCTGAGTGATCGCTGTACAACTGCGTGTCACCGTTCGTCGTGGACTTTGACCGGAACAACGTGGAACCGTCGTCACCTTAGCCGCGTGGAAGAGGATCCTGGAGCTGATGTCACCTTTTGTTGGGGAGTATACAGTTCATGCGTGAGTCGTTCCAATTAGTCGCTTCCCTATTTGTCTATTTTTTTTCAACTTTGCCGAAAATTGTTCCTATTTGCCAACTTAATTCATATTTTCTCATTCATCGTCTTGCTTCTCACTTTATCAGCCCGCAAACCTACTATCTGTCTCTTTCTTTGCGTATTTTTTTGCCAGCTCGTGTTTACGTACACGCGGTCAATAACCCTAACGGGACCCGCCTTCCTTACGTAATCGCACTAAACTGCATTGACTGCATCAATCAGCTGTTTGCGCGCTATTCATTTCTTTTATTACGCATAATTTCCTTTTCTTTCATTAAACTTTACACGTGCTTGCTCAAATCAAAATGGCTGACATAAAATCTTTACTTAAAAAACGAAGCACTTATAAGTGTAAGCTCACAATCTTTAGCAATTATTTAAATTTATTAAACACTGGATCCAAAATTTCAGAATTGCAACGTTTAGACCTCGAGGAACGCTTTAGTAGATTCAATGTTATGTACACTGAATTCGATGCATTGCAGAGCGAGATCGAGATGCTCGAGGAGGACCCCGAGGACCTGCTCGAGGAGCGCGAGGACTTCGAGCGCCAGTACTTCAGCCAGGTGGCCCTCGCACGCTCTCTGCTTGGGGTTTCTTCCAAAGGTTCCGTATCAGACTCCAAACACGATAACACTAATGCACAATTCAATAATAACTTTGTTCGATTACCCAAAATCAATCTACCTAGCTTCGATGGGAACTATCAATACTGGCTCGAGTTTAGAGACACATTTATTTCGTTAATTCATGATAATAATAGCATAGACAATATTAACAAATTTCATTATTTGCGAGCTTCACTCCAAGGAAATGCAGCCTTAATTATAAAAAATATTGATTTTACCGGCGATAACTACAATGTGGCATGGGACTTATTATGCGAACGTTTTAATAACAATCGCCTTCTTATAGACAATCATTTGCAGGCAATATTTGATGTTGAGCCCGTATTGAGGGAGTCCAGTACTTCTCTTAGAAACTTAGTTGATGTAATCAATAAAAACATTAGAGCTCTTACAACATTAAAACAACCTACTGAACATTGGCATACTCTTCTTATTTTTATATTGGCTAAAAAGTTGGACATAACAACAAGTCGCCACTGGGAAGAGTATCGCAATGAGTTGTCTATTGAACCCACTTTACATCAATTTTGTACTTTTATAGGAAGGAAAGCGGACTTATTGGAATCAATTGAAACAAATCATAACTCATCTAATAATAATATATTGGTTGCCTTAAATAATGATCATACAAACTTAAATAAACAAACACAACAAAATAAAAAATCAAATAATAATAACAGTTATAATAATAGTAAACAAAACTTTTTAACTTGTCCGCTTTGCTCCCAACGCCATTTACTATTTTCGTGTGAATCTTTTAGAGCTTTGTCTATTGAGAACCGTATACAAAAAGCAAAGGATTTTAAAGTTTGTCTTAACTGCTTACGCCCTGGTCATTTTGCTAAGCAATGCAAGCTCACTCATTGCAAATATTGTAAAACTAAACACAACACTCTTTTACATTTGGAATCACAAAATTTAGTACCTTTTATTAATCCTTTGCCTTCTGCTATTGACAATGTTACCTCCGCAGCTACTTCCTTGCAGATTGCTACTTCTTCCCATGTTTTACTGTCCACAACATTGGTGAACGTCTTGAACACTTCGGGCGAGAAGTACACTGCCCGGCTACTACTGGACAACGGTAGTACAGCCAACTTCGTAACGCAACGCTTGTGTGACAAGTTGGGTTTGTCACGATGCGGCACGAGAACAAAGGTCACAGGTATTAACAACCATATCTCTTCAAGTACACAGTCTTGTAACCTCACAATCGAGTCTTTATGCTGTGCCTACAATCTAGATATAGTGTGTCATGTCTTGCCTGAGATCTCTAATGTTCTACCCTCTTCTTTCGTGAACATAAATCACGTACCTATCCCCCCAGGTCTTCAGTTAGCTGACCCGAATTTCAATATTCCGTCGGTCATCGACATCCTGGTAGGCGCGGAAGTCTTTTGGAATGTCTTAGGTTCCAATTTCATTGATTTAGGTAAAAATCTCCCCAAATTGTGTGAAACAAAGTTTGGCTGGTTGGTTTCAGGAAGCGTATCATGCCAAAAGAATAGCACTATTTTTCAGTCCTGTAACCACACAAGTTTAGCCCCTACTCCTGACCTATCTCAATTTTGGGAACTTGATCATGTCTCACCTAATCACTCACAATCTTTAGAAGAAAGAGCATGTGAGAAACATTTTTTTGAGACAACCTTCCGCAAGGACGACGGTCGTTTTGTCGTCTCTATGCCACTGAAACAAGATCCAAGTTTACTGGGACTCTCTTACGAAAACGCTAAATGTAGGTTCTTGTCGTTAGAACGACGTTTTCACCGCGATCCCATCTTCAGAGATCGATATTTTGAATTCATGCACGAGTATGAATCACTAGGTCACATGACATTAGACAATGATTGCGCCTCTATGCCTAACAGCTCTAAGGGAAATTATTTTATTCCACATCACGGCGTTATTAGGGAGTCTAGTTCCACTACTAAGCTTCGCGTAGTTTTCGACGCTTCAGCTCCCACTTCTTCAGGAGTGTCTCTTAATGACCTCCAAATGGTAGGGCCTGTCGTTCAGGATGATCTATTCTCCATTTTAATACGCTTTCGCCAACATAGGTACGTGATTTCGGGCGACGTAGAGAAAATGTACAGAGCGATAGAATTAAATCCCATCCAACGACCCTTACAAAAAATCATATTTCGGTTCGACACAAAGGAACCTCTTAAAACCTACACTTTAAATACAGTAACTTATGGTACTGCTTCTTCGCCATATTTGGCCACCAAATGTCTAGTGAGCCTCGCGGACAATTTAGAAGACAGTCACGTTAAATCCGCTATACAACGTGATTTTTACGTAGATGACTTCCTCCATTCTGCTAGTTCAATTTCAGAAACTATCGATGTTGCTAAACAAGTAGCATCGGTACTGTCTTCAGCCCAACTTCATCTACGTAAATGGAAATCAAATTCTCCCGAAATTTTGTCTCAAATTAGTGGCGCGCATTCTGGTGAGCCAAATAATTCTATTGACTTTTCAGAGCAGGGCCAAGGCAACTGTCAGTCTAAAACTTTAGGTCTTCATTGGATTTGTAATACAGACAACTTAACCTTTTCAATTCATATAGAACATTCTAAAATTATAACAAAACGTCACATTCTTTCGGTAATAAGCCAAATTTTTGATCCCCTGGGACTTGTGGGACCATGTGTCGTCGAAGCAAAAATCATTATGCAACGTTTGTGGCTAGAAAAGTACGATTGGGATGACACGGTTTCACTTGAAATTAGGGACTTATGGTTTTTGTTTGAAAGTACTTTATCTTTTCTTAACAAGCTTAACATCCCACGCTGGATTTCCTGTGAGGAATCGTCTATTTACGAGGTCCATGTTTTCACAGATGCATCCGAGAAGGCCTATGGAGCTTGCCTGTACATTCGATCTTACAACCCTGGCTCAAACTCGGTGCATGTTCAACTTGTGGCGTCTAGAAACCGCATAGCTCCCATAAAACCCACCACCATACCTAGACTTGAACTCTGTGGTGCGTTGTTAGGTGCAAGACTGTGTACAAAAGTAGTTAACTCGCTTACTTTGCACATAGACAAATGTAGATTTTGGTGTGACTCCACAATAGTTTTAGGTTGGCTGTCAACTCCATCTACTCAATTAAAACCCTTTGTGCGAAATAGAGTCAACGAAATTCAGGAGAGTACTTGTGGTCATACCTGGAGCTACGTGCCGTCAAAGGACAACCCGGCAGATCTCGTTTCACGGGGCCTAAGAGCTGACGTCATTGGCGACACCCGTCTATGGTGGTCTGGACCTTCATTTTTAACACAGAGTGAAAATGAATGGCCCGTCATGCCTAATGTCGTGAAGCGTGATCTACCTGAAGTAGCTTCTCACATCATTAGCAGTAGTGATGCTGTAGATAATGCTTGTAGTCGTAGTAGCGCTTTCTTAACCAATAACATTGACATAACAATTATTCAATCTTTAATATCGCAATACTCAAGCTTTACTAAGTTACAGCGAGTTGTAGCCTATTTGTGTAGATTTGTTCATAACCTTAAAAACATAAATAATAAAAGGTGTGGCAATCTCTCTTTATTTGAAATAAAAAGTTCTCATGACTTAATGAAGAATGTTCACTAATTTTGTTTTTTAGCTTTCTGTATTCTCTGTTAAAAATAAAAAATACACGTGAAATAATTATTTCGATACGTCAATTAGTTTCCAAGATATTGAATTTTAAAAGTGCGGGCGGCGGCCGGCCCGCCATTTTATGCGCGTGACGTCATATTACAACGACTGGCTCATATTTGTATGGGTGGAATCTTGCAAACTGAATTAAGACCCACTTCCAGGCAACCGATTAAGCTGAAATTTCGCAAACACATGTGATTTGGATGACCATGCAATATTATGATGACATGGAGCTGATCTGATGATGGAGCTGGAAGGTGGCCATAGGAACTCTATAATAAAACGACTTAAATGCATCGAGTTTGGGCTCGTTCGTTTTGTATTGATGAGTATTTTAATTCTATATAGTAATCGGGGTCTAATGATGGAGCTGGAAGGTAATTCGCAATAAAACGACACAATCGCATCAAGTTTGGGTTTGGTTCAATTTTAATTTCTGTGATGGGTCTGGGTGTTAATATGTATAATAAGTTTGTATTTACAAAAAAAAATTATTTAAGTATGTTTATATCCGTTTTCTAGTGAGCGGACGCTGTGAATGTACGTCACACGGGGTCACGTGACCGTCGGCGGGACTCATTATTTAAGCGAACTTTGAATGCCTATAAAATCATAACTACTGGGTATTTTTGAATGAAATAAAAACTAATGTATTTGTAAATGTAAAAGCTTAACTGTAACATAGGTTTCAAGTGATTTTGCATACCTAGTAACATTCTCAATTTTACATTGTGCTCAACTTCAAATGTTTCCTAACGAATACAAATTATTACAGTCCAAGAAGACATTGCCACACAAAAATAAATTAATTCCATTATCACCATTTTTAGATAACAATGGTCTTATTCGCGTAGGCGGGAGGCTTGATAATTCCCCCTACGACTATAATTTAAAACATCCAATCTTATTATGTGGCTCTCATTACATCACTAAACTTATCTTTCAAATGCAACATATAAAACTTTTACATGCCGGCCCTCAATTACTTTTGGCTAGCGTTCGCCAAACCTATTGGCCTCTTAAAGGCAGAAATCTTTCAAAGCATGTTGTTAACAAATGTGTAATTTGTTACAGACATAGAGCTCAAAATGTACAACCTGTAATGGGACAGCTACCTCTTAATAGAACACAATTAGATTTTCCATTTCAAAACTGTAATGTTGACTATGCTGGCCCAGTTTTGATAGCCGATCGAAAGGGACGTGGTTGTAAGTTGTTGAAATCTTATCTGTGCATTTTTGTTTGTTCTGCAGTGAAGGCTGTACATTTGGAGCTTGTTACGGACCTCACCACCGAAGCTTACATGGCTGCTCTGAATCGGTTCGTGGCGCGGCGAGGCAAGCCTCAAAGCATCACGTCCGATAATGGCACTAACTTTGTCGGTGCATCGAATGATCTTCAAAGGTTCCTTTCGAGTAATAATCTTGCATCTCATATAGCCCAGGAAGGCATTGAATTTATTTTTACTCCTCCCTACACACCCCATTTTAATTCATTGGCCGAAGCTGCAGTCAAATCATGTAAGCATCATTTAAAAAGATTATTGCATCTCACTCATTTCACATTCGAGGAAATGACAACTTGCCTTTGTAAAATCGAGGCCGTCCTCAATTCACGACCTCTTACCTCTCTTTCTTCTGACCCTAACGATTTTTCGGCTCTTACACCTTCCCATTTCCTAATTGGGCGACCATTGCTGACTGTACCTCACCCTCATGTGGCTGACGTCACTATCACCCGTCTGGATCGATGGAAACGCATCCAACACGTTCAGCAACACTTCTGGCGACGGTTTCATAACGAGTATGTCTCTCTGCTACAGACCAAGACGAAATGGTTGGCATCCACAGGCGAGGTCAAGCCTGGACAGCTGGTGCTCATCAAGGAGAAGACCCCGCCACTGCTCTGGTCACTAGGGCGGGTCGTGAAGACCTATCCAGGCGTGGATGGCATCACCAGGGTGGCCGAATTGAAGACCAAGAGGGGGACCATACGTCGAGCCTTCAACTGCATCTGCCCGCTTCCACTTCATTGAAGAAGATGACTCTTCAACCCGGGGAGTATGTTGGCGCTTCTCGAGTCCTCGGGCTTCATCGAGATCGATCGGCCATCATCGGCTCCGCGCGAGGCGCCGGCACACTCCGTACGTGCCCGACGCCCACTCAGCCTCACGACCGTCACCGGTGTCAGACGCGGCCCTCCCACGTAGGCGCGAACTAGCGATATATTTATAATCATTACACCTATGAAATACAGTCCGCCTTTAATTTATATCTAACGTCTAGTAAGACCCTAACAGTCTATATCAAATAATCTTCAAAATAATGATGTTATGGTACTTATTTTTATTAAGTTGTAGTCAAAGGATGGAAACTATTTAAAGGCACTTGATGTTCAAAGATTTATTTTTTATTAAAAAAGCATACTTAACACGTTCACACTGCGTTATCGGGTCGAATTGACCTTAGGTGCTGGATGCGTTGGTGCGGGATGGATATATTCGGTCTTTTCAGTAGTACGAAAGATACATATTATTGTTTTGCAATTGTTTCGTCAAACACAGTAAATATTTGGAAAAAAAAACTTATCAGGTCCTTACGACCCGATGTCGCACTAAAAGTAAACAAATATCGTTTAGTGCTTTTATCGTGTCTAATCGACCCGTTGACAGATGACTTTATGGTCACTGATCACGGTCGAGATCGGTATACTAAGAGAAAATCAACCTTGCGATTTGAAAAAAAAATAAAGAGGTAAAAATTATGATGTCGGGTTCAGGGATGACAGAAGTAAGAAATTATTTTACATAGCGCCTCTAGTCCCAAACTAAGCAAAGCTTGTAATTTAAATAAACATGGCAATGTACCATTCTTTTTTTTTTTCTGCTTGCTTATTGGCCGCTAAGCCCTTGGCCAACTCAGTACCAATGACGGACGATTGTCACTCAACCACAAAGTACCGCGTAAATTAAAAGATATTTTTTAATTAAAAATATTAACCAATAATATTTTTAGTTAGATCAAATATATTTTAAAGTTAAGTTATACATAGATCGAAATGTATTTATTAGGTGATCAATATTAAAAGGCAAACTTGATATAAAAATCATCAAATTAACAAAATTAAAGATCAATTACTAAAAAAGAGGATCAAATATTATTTTTGTTTACCAAATATTAAAAGAGTATGTTAATCATAAATATTATGTTACCTTAAATGAAGATCATTCATAATTTATCCGTAGATCAACTAATATAGACCCAATAATTAATATAAAGATAAAATATAATAAAATACATCATTTATTTTTAAAAGTGCACATACAAAAATGATCAATTAGTTTTTAGAGGATCAAATAATATTGTCCCATTATTTTTTAATAAAGTTTTCGTGTCATTAATAGTAAACATTATTACATTGTTTCCTTTTCCATTTCCTTCTACATTTTTAGCCAAGGGCCTGCGGTTACACTTAAGTTTAGCCGGCTAAAGATAGAAGAAACTAACATTAACACATCGTCGAAGATAAACTTAAGTTTAGCCGGCTAATCTTAAGTTTATGCTCACACCTATCTTTAGCCGTAACATATCCATCCCACACCAACGCATCCAGCACCTAAGGTCAATTCGACCCGATAACGCAGTGTGAACGTGTTAAGTATGCTTTTTTAATTAAAAAAATCTTTGAATATCAAGTGCCTTTAAATAGTTTCCATCTTTTGACTACAACTTAATAAAAATAAGTACCATAACATAATTATTTTGAAGATTATTTGATAAAGACAAAAAATAATTTATACAAATCGAATTATTTAAAAAAGTATCACAATATTGAATATTTGGTGCTCATTTCTTTTATTTTTGAGGACCAACAAGTAACGATCAGATATAATTTTTACATCTCAATTTTTTTTTGCGTAGTTCAAAAGAGGTTAAAATATCGATCGATTTCGTTTATTTTATGTCTCAAAGAAAGAGGATCAATCATTAAAATAGATGACCATTTAGTTTTTGCTAATTTAAAAAGATAATTTAAATACATGCCTAAAAAATATAATAACGCTAAAAATCGAATTAAACATAGCTATCCCGTCTAATTTTTATGATAGTCTATCAAATTATATAAAAATCTGCTTCATTTTACAGCTGACAAAAAAATTATCCATTAAAAGATACTTACCAATTTTATTTCGACTTTTGCTCTCACTGGCTAAACGAACGCACTCTTTGATGGTTTGCGAGGCGAAAAGTGGTACGGGGAGGTCCCTTTCTATTATACATACTATAACTTTATGCTAAGTTGCTTGTAACATAGTGTACTTAAAATCGCGGCACCTATCCCACTGGGGCATGTATCCTGGAATTACCCTAGGTTATCGAGAAATATCGGCCGATTTTGTGATCGCGCCGTTAACTGTTTATTACGTTATAGTATCGGATAATGGTTAAATAAAACCACGGGAGCTAAAAGATTCCAATGCTGTTAATAAAGGCTTTATACAGCGATTAATATTAGCTGAAATAAATGGAGTGATATAGCTTTATAAGTCTGCGTATAACACATTTGGTTAGTATTTGTTTGGAAAAATTATACAATGGATTGTTGTTCTACCTACACTCGAAATATTGGGAAGCAAATGAAAATTGCATTCTACCCAACTTCAACAATGTTTTCGGTGAAAAACACCCAATAAAGAAAATCTATTGTTCCGAGCGAATGTCAGCAAACTTTTCTGGTGGCTATAGAATTTGAATTTTATTTTGAAGACCTGAACTTTGATCAAGTAGGTGTGTTTATCTACTAAAATACTTAATTCTGAATCCTTATTGGTATTAATAAGAGAACATATTTTTTTTGCAGCACAATTTGCTTGTATTTAGGGTTCCGTAGCCAAATGGCAAAAAACGGAACCCTTATAGATTCGTCATGTCTGTCTGTCCGTCCGTATGTCACAGCCATTTTTTTCCGAAACTATAAGAGCTATACTGTTGAAACTTGGTAGGTAGATGTATTCTGTGGACCGCATTAAGATTTTGTTACAAAAATAAAAAAACAATAATAAATTAATATTGGGGACATGACATGTGTCTTATACTTAGAACTGAAACTCAAAATTTTTTTTTTCTTCAAACACATTTGTGTACCTATCCATAGAAACTCCGTCTATCGATATCGAGGTTTCTAAAATACTTTTTTTCTAAACCGAATACTTTGCGTGACAGACGCTTCCACTCTAATTTCTTAAATAAGAAAATGAAAAATCTAAAAAAACATATGATGTACATTACTATACTATACTATATACTATACTATAGTGTACTGGTTACATAGCACCACTGGGTGCCCACGACACAGGTTATTCCTAGTGTGGGACCCGCAGACAAAGCTATATAATGTTTACCGATTTCATTGTTACCAATTGTATTTGAAGGTGTATGCTTAAACGGTGTGTTTGCATAAATAAAATATTTGTATTTGTATTTATAAAAACTACCAACGAAAATTGTTTTGAACGAGATTTTAAGTAGTTTTTTTTAATACCTCGTAAATCGTAAACCGCTTATTACCGCGTAATGTTTCATACAAATAACTTAAATTAAAAAAAAAATAATTTCATAAATCAATGGTACTTACGGAACCCTATATCTATATACGGAACTAAAGAACGCGCACGCTAATAGTTAACAATTTAAAAAAACGTCAATGTCACAACTCTCCTCTGTTATAAGTTATATCGGTCTCCCCTACATAGGTTAATACTAAGAGGCATTCTTATCCAGTCAACTCTAGGCGTTAAGCTGATATGTGAGGCTTGACACAGAACCCCGCGGCGTTTAAGTAAATTGTTTCCCAAGGGCCGCCCGTTGATGTTTTGGGAGGAGGACGTTTATTCTAGTTTACTGCCTTATCTAGATATATTTCTTAACTAACTACTACACTTTTTTATTTACGGCTGAAGAGACACTTAATTTTGGAAGATATATACATAAACTTTTCAAATGCTATAACACCTGTATTCACAAACGATGCTTACTTAAGTGAAGCAGCAAATCTAACGCACAGCGTTGAATAGAATGTGAATGGTTCGTGTGTGACCCTGTGCGTCCACGCGCACTGTGAGACCTTATAGTAATGTTTCTGAATACGGGCGTATGTGTAAATAGCACTAACTAAAGAACCTCAGGTCTTGTAAAGCACGTAAAGAAAAGTTACTTATAAGCTCACAGAGAGTTGAGTATTCACTTATTTCTCTTAAGGTTCAGCCAAACCAACGCGATCAGCCGGCGTGCAGCGATGGCGATCAATGCTTTTAGGTCTGATCGCCATTGTATCGACGATACAACCGCCCGTTATAGGATATTCATTCTACTTCGCTCGGTGCTCATGACAAGTATAAAGTTGCAGTTTAGATGGGCTATAACGTAAGTAAATATCTCTTTGTCTAGGCTAATTTCTTAATAGCCTGTACGTAGTGTACGTACAGGAACTACAGTTCTTTGAAATGGTTTCCAAACATCTAACATACGAAGACACAAGGTGGACCGACGACATCATAAAGATAGCAGGAAGGCGCTGGACGCAGGCCGCTACATGTTCAGCAGTGGACGTCCTATGGCCTGAGATGATGATGATGATGATGATGAATATACGAACATGTAACGGAGATCCTTTTGTTAGGGAAAGTCCGCTAAAGATGTTTATCAGAGTTTATCAAAACTAATTTCAGTTGGCTAAGACTTTGTGACTGTTTTGTGTAAAGTTAACTTTACAGTACTTTCAATAATTTACGGTCTTTCTAAAAAGATTTGGACACAACTATTAAATCTAGCCAAATAAAGTTTGAAAAATGTTAATAATTTAGTTACAAAACTTTAAGTTAACCTGAAAACAGCGTTGAATGGCTAAAAAAGGGCTTCAAATAAAATTGAACGGACGTATCGAAACTTTAAAAAAAAGTTGAAGCGTTAAAGGTTTAAAATAATTCACTTGCTATATGCTGTGTGTCCTAGGTGAGAATTAAAGCGTAATTAAATCGCTCGCCGAGCTTTTCAGGGAAAAATGGCGGGTGGAGGTTTTTCTCGCCTCGCTTCCGGTATACTTCAATAAGGTTGATTGAGTTTGCGAGCGGAAAATATAATGTCACTGAATATTTATTATACAAGTACTTTCATTGGTTTAATAATAAGTAACTCTATGAAATGGAAGGCTTATTTTTCCTAATTGTTTATTTCCTCAAATAAAATATAAATATTACCTATTTACCTACTGAATGGTTTAAAAATTACCTACGTGAGATCTCTAGTGCAGTGTATTTTGCGTGAAAGCAAAGTGTTAAAATTGAAATTAATCGGACGAGTTCAAAAATCTGAATTTTCGTTGTATCTGAGTAAATATTAATTTAACGCCTTTTTGGTTAATACAAAATAGAGGTTGAACTGTAATTTAATAGCTTCAGTGCTGTTCATTTTCTCGCAACGTTCCAGGAAATGAACTGGAAAATCCAATATTGCTCTCGTTGAGCAGTAATTTGTTGTAGTAATACGTAGTAATATCATTAAGTATTATGTGATAAAAGGCAATGCATGGATTCTGGTAATATAAACGAATACTATAAAATTGAAGAGTTTACTTGCTTGTTTAATCCTAATCGCAGGAATCAGGAACTACTAGTCCGATTTGAAAAGTTCTTTTTTGTTGGACTTTAGGCTAGACTTAGGCTATATAACATCACCCTACAACCAATGGGGAGCGCAGCAGTAAAGAAAAATGTCGCAAAAATGGGAAATACGAGTATTCTTCAAACTATTTTCACTCGTACGAAAACGCGGGTGCAGCTAGTGTTTATTATAAATCTGTGGCTTTTTATTTAACTTTACTAAAACTTATAATTTTTTTCCCAAGCATACGGAATATACGCCTTGATCAAAACTCTGTCTAGTCTTCTGGCTACTTAGGAACGTTTGCTTCGCCTAATGGATACCTAAGAATTCCTGTTGCAACTATCAAAGCCATTGACAAAGTAGTTAAGTATGTTAAAGTAGGACAGAACAAGACAATTTCAGCGGCCATACGAGCGACACACTAATGACACTACCTATGGAAACAAAGCTTTCAGCAGAGGGAGCTTTTAGGTATACTAAAGTTCTAGCTAAGAGACAACAAAAACCAACTTGCTTCTTAGGTAGGTACTGTTGCCTCTTTGCAATAGTGCGTTCTTTGCATTGCGATATTATGTAGTTCATCAGGTGAGATGCAGGCCAAGAAATTCCTCGTCATGGTTGAAAAAAAGTTTCATAAAAAGTTTCAAATTCATAAGAAAATCGAATATATCACGTGATTTTGAAATATCTCCACACGTATGTTATTACTATGCTGCTAGGTATCTTGAATATCTTGAATAGGGGTTCAAAGCTGAAGATATTATGTGAATTGTATTATCTGAAATCATTACCCTGGAGTCAGAATTAATAAGCCGTCGGCTGTTATAGGCGTCTGACATGACTGAACCAGAGCGACAGCTGAAACGTGTTTTCAGGACGGAATCATGTATGTAGTTGTTTAAAAGCTGCGATGATCTAACAAAACCGGGAATAGAAGAATAATTTGATTTTTACCCGACTGCGCCAGAAGGAGGGTTACGTTTTTACTAATGTGTGTCTCACCTGATACAGTCAGCGTTAAGTAGTTCGTGACACCCAAAGTACGAGACTATTCCCACCTCTCGTTCCCACCACTGCAACTCCTGTGTAGGTCCTGTGTGTGATCCACAGCTTGACCGCCACAAAAACCCAACCAATGAAGGTCAAGTTTGTCCCGGGGGAAAGTTAAGCTGTCATTGGACCCGCAACGAAATTAATCAGAAGAACAAAGGTAGGAGGAGTTCGAAATAAGCCAAAAAGTTTGCAATACATCTTTGACAGTTGGAATAAGGTTGTGTAGTCAATTTTTTGCCCACTTTGGGTGTCACAAATTATTTGATTCAGACTGTACGTACGAGTACATAGAACCTCTGAATCAACAGAGTCGAACCCGAATATCTATTACCTATAACTTCACCGTGGCCTTTGACATTCTTACTGAAATACACTTTCAGTTAACGAGCGATCTCGTTAAGAAACTCTTGGTCGTTAAAGTAAAAAATTCTTCCTAAGATCATAACAATTCGCCTTACTTTTTACTCCGTAAAAGGTACGATACGTCAGAGGTAATAAACTAAATTATGACGTCATATGCGTCAGTGACGCTTTACGAATAGCTGATTGGCTCGTATTGAGCATACCCGTTACCAATACATAAAAAGGCAATCCTGTAATGAAATAACCTACTGTCGTTCTCAGCCGTTTACTTTCAATATTGTGATGTATGAGTCGGGGTTTTCTTATTATACTCGTACCTTTGCCATTTTTTTCTACTCAAATAAACTTTCCTTATTGAGCCAATTATACATTAAACTGTCGACAGTTTCATTAATGATCAGAGTCAAAAAGCTCTCCACAAACTTATTTGGGTACCTATGTCGGTCAAAAAGGGTATTAAGTTAAAATTTAAATTACTACTCGTACGGTACTTCATTACCTAGAACTAAAATAAAACTTTGTGAATAAGCCCATTGCATCCTGCTAAAGGGAATGTTAGCAAAAATCAAATAAAAAGAGTAGGTTTATAGGGCAAAGGAAGCTTTCCACCCTACGCGATCCGACCGAGCAGCCATTGGACTGCAAAAGCTTCTAAAAGGAATTTATTATTTTGCTACGTCGGTATCCCTTTATATTGTTTCATAAACAATGCCGCATCACGTTAGTTGCATAAAAAGAACACGCTCATAAAACTATAAGTCTAGATTTACAAGTTATTTTTCGCGCAAAGGTCTTTATGCAAACAAACTTGTGGTTCATTCTTGTTAGTTATTTATTTTCTCACAGCGTGCTATGGAGAGGGCTATGCTCGATGTTTCTTTACGAGATCGAATCAGAAATGAGGAGATCCGTAAACGAACTAAAGTCGCTGGACATAGCGACAGATTAGCAAGCTGAAGTGGCAATGGGCAGGGCACATAGTACGCAGAACTGACGGCCGATGGGGCAGCAAGGTTCTAGAGTGGAGGCCGCGTACCGGAAAACGTAGCGTGGGACGTCCACCCACAAGGTGGAACGACGACATCATAAAGGTAGCAGGAAAGCGCTGGACGCAGGCCGCTATCAACCGGGTAACATGGAAAGCATTGGGGGAGGCCTATGTTCAGCAATGGACGTCCTATGGCTGAGATGATGATGATGATGATGATTTATTTTCTCTGCCACTTCCCAGCAACGGACTACCTTTGTAGGTAGGGATACTTTTTAACATCCGTGCACCAAATGAATTAAGATGTACTTTGGTACATTACATTTAGAGATTTTAGATTTAATTAGGTGTTTATGAGCGACCAATGCCATGTTGTTACAATTTATTCACGGTGATTATGTTACATGTTAAACCTTCATTTCTTGCAAGGATAATCTTTAAAAGTAGCTACTTAATTCCTTTCACTGGCAAGACTTACGAGTATTTATAATAAGCAATGCACATAATTATACCGTATCGTTCAAGAGTAGCCTACGCATACCTATAAAATTATGTAGGCAGCCCTCCCACTCGGTGGTTCGACGACCTGGTGAAGTCTATGGAAAGTAACTAGAATATAATTAGCAGCGCAGGAATGGTCATTGTGAAAACCCTTGGGGGAGAGGACATGATCCAGCAGTGACGTCATTAGGTTATAAATAAGAAGATTCCGTACGATTAAGGTGACTGTTGTAACAATTTGTACATATTATTATGCTTATGTTGGGTTGCACCAATCAAAGCGTATACAATTGTTTAACTTTGACGTTTGTCAAAGTTAAAGTAAGATGGCGCAACCCAGCCTAAGTATTTTTGGAGGTGGACCGTATCAAGGAAAGAAGGAGAGTAGATAGAATGCAGGAATATTACCACGCGGTACAAAGACTTCAATAAAATATTAACTAGAAAAATGTACAGATAAATTTACTTTTTCAGTCTACGCTTGACGTTCTATCGCAACGGTTTCTTTTTCCGCGGCTGTTTGATGAAATTCGATTATGAAATGAGTGCCGATGACGATGAATAACGCCCGTATTCACAAACATTACTATGAGGACTCACAGTGCGCGTGAACGCACGAGGTTACGAACCAATCACAGAGATTTGCTGCTTCACTTAAGCTAGCATCGTTTATGAATACGGGCGATATTGTAGGTGATACCTACAGATTACATCTGTACAGACACTATCAGCAGTAAGATGACACTTGCAGCTCAAACGGTCCGAGTCGTCAAAACGTTTATTCACCTCAATCAACAGGTAGTTTGGCGCTGTGTAAGGGTCCTTTTCGGACCGCGGTCTACGGAGTGACTATTTACAACGAGTTTCGACTCTATTCGTCTCATTTACTCATCTGAGATCCTGGTTTGAGTGAGAGTGATAGACAGGCTGTAAATACGGCAATAGTGTTTCAGAGTAGAGCCGCAGTTTCCGACTGGCCAAACTAGCCAGGCTTGTTTGTTGAATATATTTGATCGACTGTTTGAATTCTCGTTGATGCTCGAAAGAGTTATTGTCTGAACTATTTCCATTTTGGTAATTTTATCTAATTGTTTTTCAACATGGCGTACAGGTATAGTGTTCGTTATTATTTTATTTTTAAATACGTTTTCAAAATAATGTGATATTCGGCACTAATACCTAATTATCTATATCACCTAATGTAATGATGAAAAGATAAAGCACCTTAATAAAATTAAATAATGCCTTCACAGAAGTATCGACTATCGAGATAGAAGTACGAGTAGGTGGGCAGGAATATTGATAGCAATATTTGCGAGTAGTTTGTGAATAATACTCACCGTACTGTATATTTAAAGTTGATATTCAAATAAGGGAGACTACTGCATTTCCCCACTGAACTTTAATAACACCTTTCAGTGCTTACGAAAAATATTTTTCCACTACCCTATCATTCTTCAACACATGCAATCACTATAAATTACTCCATACTTAACCACATGGTTCCTTGCTAGAGCGCGGAAAAAAGCTATCGTTGATATAAAGTTCCACGTTCCATTTTATAGTAAGTAATAAGTAATGCAACTTTTATTTGTGACCCAGATGCCTAGCCGTTTCAAAATGCTGGTATATTACATGGACACAAGCTTTCGTATTAAGGTTACCTTTTTCGGCATTATAATACGTAATTAATTTTAATGAAAAATATCGCGTTTTCCTCAAGATGTAAAATTAAGTCGTCAGAAGATAAAGGTCTTTTGTAAAGCTTCAAGAATTCGCTCACTACCTTTTTTCGAGGCACACAATAATAACCTATATTTTATGCGTTTTTCTCTTTTTATTAATTTTTGTAAAGACGACTATACATTTCGTACTAGATTTAACTATTTTTTAAGGTTGTATGTTATAGTAAAGTACAAAATGGAGTGGGGCAAAAAAGCTCTCACATACATGAAAAAGTATATTATTATTTTTGTGTCAATTCAATATCACTTTTAGCCTCGATGTAAGTCGACTTTCAGCAAATTATGACTAAGGACGTATGATTAACTGCCTTCGTGGATTTACGAGTAATCGGTGATTAGCCATTCAAATGATAGACCCACGTCGATGATAAATATAGTTCCTGAAATAGAACGTTTTATTTAGAGGTGGAGGAAAGTGTAGGCAAAACTGAAAGGAAATAATTAAATGGCATTTTTATTTTAATCTAGCTGACACGGCGAACTTCGTATCGCCATATTTTGTATTTTTATCAAACCGTTTTTTGATCGTTAATTCTTTCCTAGACTACGTATTTCAAAACCTAAATCTGTTAGAACGGCCCAGGTGTGTTCAGGCCCAGTTTTAGTTGAATAATGGCCGATTTTTCGATCGTCAGATAACTTTTAACTGAAGAATAAACTTGTCATTTTGACATATTTTCCATACTAAAACTGTCAATGTGCCAAACTTAATCTTCAGTTAAAAGTTATCCGACGATTGAAAAATCAGCTCTAAGAATATTGAATTCAATTTACTATTGTTCAAAGCAATTGCACATTTGTTAAAACACAATTTTGACAAATCTAAACTATCTTTAAACACTTTACTTTCAATTATTTCTTTAAGTCTCGAAGTACAGTCAGCGTCAAATAGTTCGTGACACCCAAATTAGTCAAAAAATTCGCAACACGTCTTTGTTACAATTGGGATAAGGTTACGGGACTATTCCCACCTCTCGTTCCCACCACTGCAACTCCTGTGTAGCCAGGATCTACAGCTTGACCGCCACAAAAACCCAACCAATGAAGGTCAAGTTTGTCCCGGGGGAAAGTTAAACTGTCATTGGACCCGCAACGAAATTAATCAGAAGAACATAGGAGGAGTTCGAAATTAAGGTTCGACTTCCCTCCATTGCAAAGCGGATGACAGGTGACAAACAAAGGTTTAAAACCTTTAAGAAAAGATTATGCACCACGGACAATAAATTAAATTAAGGGGGCCTATCTTATGAGCAATTAGAAACTACCTGCCAATAATATTTTTCACAAAATCGCTTAAAAGCACGGAAATTGTTCCTTGTCGCGACAAGATCGGTGTAATACATTGCGGAAACAGATGTATGTTGTATTGAATTAAGCATTATATCACGTTCATGTTTCCAAAGATCACACTCCCACAAGATATGATGGGCAGACTGCTCATGACTGACATCATCAGTGGAACACTCGCAAAAAGGAGACGGAACTAGTCAGCTTTTTTACTACTTTGGGTGTCACGAACTATTGGACGCTGACTGTGACTACATTTATAATCATTCTTCAAAATTTACTAAACGTACGTAACTGACACAGTTACTATTAGATTTATTACGAGTTACATTAGCATACTTTAACCACTGTTATCATAATTTGAACCTTACAAAAGACAAAATAAAATATATATCATTCCATTTAAAACTCGTTACCGTATTAGGGGATTTGCCAGCGTTCGGCATATCACGTCCCATATTAATGGCGACCCGTTCCACGGTACGAGTATGGTGGTCTAAAGATTGGATCTTGGTAGATACATTGATAAGCGCTATTATTGAAACCACACACTTCTGTATATTACAGACAGGTATAAGCCGAGTTAAATTGTGTGAGCGATCACCAAAAATCAAAGACAAATCTTAAATAAATCTCTATTAAATTAATTATGCTTACACAACTTTAAAAAGCTTTCAAGTAGTTAAGTGCACTTTCTTGACTCGTAATCTTTATGATATGAAGGTCATATCTGGACTTGACAAATCTGGGGGCACGGCAGTGCCCCCACCAAGTCGAGCAAAAAAGCGGCACGGCCGTACCATCCTTTTCTCGAAGCAATTCAGGCCATTTTCGACCGCCTGTAACTTCGTTGTGGATAAAACTAGAAGGCTGAATTTTCATTAGCTATGCAGGCATTGTAAAGACACGGTATATTTAAAATTTCATTCAATTTGAACCAGTAGTTTAAGAATTATAACGGGTCAAAGTTACTTAATTTTGTCACTCACTGACTCACTGACTGACTCACCGATCATCAAAATTCTAAGGCACTTCTAGCAGACCTAGAAGCTTCAAATTTGGAATATAAGTAGTGTTTGGTGTATGAATCAAGGAAAAACTAAAATATTTGGGGGCACGGTAGTGCAACCGCCAAGTCGAGTAAAATTTTTCAATTTCGGTCCAGTTTTCTAGATACATAACTGCTGTCTACAAAATACAAAAAGAAATGAGATTTGGGGGCACGGTAGTGCAACCGCCAAGTCGAGTAAAATTTTTCAATTTCGGTCCAGTTTTCTAGATACATAACTGCTGTCTACAAAATACAAAAAGAAATGAGATCCCATCAAAAACAATACTTGTCAAAAAAACCAAGTCTCGCAACTCAGTTGTTCTACGGTAAAAAGTTGTGAGATCCATGTAATACCAAGTCCAGGCCAGGAAATCTTTAACGTTTTACATAAATATATTGACTTGGCCATCGCATGAAAACACGTGTAAATTAAATTATTTAGTGCGATGGCCAAGTCAATATATTTATGTAAAACGTTAAAGATTTCCTGGCCTGGACTTGGTATTACATGGATCTCACAACTTTTTACCGTAGAACAACTGAGTTGCGAGACTTGGTTTTTTTGACAAGTATTGTTTTTGATGGGATTATTATTGTCTCCATGTGCAGTTTTTTGTCTATAACTCGTGGCCCGATTCGTTGGGTTCCGGTGGTGGACTATTGGTGGACGGTTGAACGGATGGTGGATACTATCGGGTTTTAGTAGGTAGGTTGTGTGTGGGCAGGAGAGTCCCACATAACCCACTGATCGCCCCCTTCGACACTGTGTAATGTGATAGCAAAATTCAATTCAATAAACAATCTGACCGTCCTAAATATGAACACATTATTAAATAGATTCCGAAAGTTATACCAATATTTTGTGGCCAAAACAGACCCTTTGAAGAACTTTTCTATTTTGCCTTTACTCACCAAATTATTAACTCATCTGATTCTGATCAAGATTTGATTGCGCCTAAAAGCGATTTATTCCGGGCAATTGCTTCTATTTAAGCCTTTAACAGAATGGATGCCGACATATTTTGGACTTTAGTGAGATGAGATAAGGTTCAAAACTAAAAAACATTTGTCTATACATCAGTTAAAGGGTTAAATGTGGATTAGCACCAATTTAGGCGGTTAGCCGGGGCTCCCATGCGTTAGGCCGAGTGCCCAATTAGACAAGTTGTACCAAACTCATCAGCAACATCACTGTGTTTAATGTTTAATGCTAATTTGTAATGTCTCCGATTCATTCACGTTTCATCTCCAGCAGCGCGTAACTTGCGCTCCATATTCATTCCAGCTGCTGTGCAATTCGATATCACGGTAAAGTTCATGCGCTAACAAAGACGAAACCAAAGATTTATGCACTTTCCATTCAAAGTCCGAACACCTTATTTTTTAAACTAAAATTACTAAAACAGCAAATGTTCGTGAAGCGTTTGAATTGCGTTTGAGAAAAAGTAGCTTTCTGTCAGCTTTTACGTGAAAGCACGATTGCGCTCCGTTAAATTTTCAGCTTCGTTTGAACTAGCTGTCAAAATGATACCTCGATACGAATTTTTCAAAAGCTGATTTTAGTTAGTCGTTCAATCGCATTGCAGTTGAACATTATTAGCTCAATCGGGGCCCTGGCGCTTCTATTTGCTATGTGTCAGCGTTAACATACTGATTTAGCTCATTTTCAGATTTGCATTCATGTGCGCGGCAAAACAGCGACAAACATTTTACACTTTCGTCACTGGACTTATCCAAACCGACCTTTTGGTTATTTATTATTATGAAAACCTTTTTACTACATTGTACAGCAAGCTAAAGGTCAATTAATTGATATAAATAATAAAAGTAAGGTGAAAGTTAGCAATAAAGCACGAGTAATTATGAAGACCAAACAATAACACAGTATCTTCATAAAATGCTAGGACCTTGTAGCGAGTCTGAACTCGATCCTAGGTCAGAAATAAATAATAAATAATGTTGAGCAAAGTGTGGGTCTAGGTAAATCAAGCAATCGCGGTGGTCTGTTTACTAAGGCTTCTACACTGCAACAGCAAACAATTTTGTTATAAAAGTCCGAATACCTACGTCTGTGCTTACTTTGGAGAAAACAAAACTCAAAAGGGACTTGAAGCTCAGTTTCTACCTATTTTCCGTTCCTAATAAGACTTTTTAGTCAAAGAAATTTCCGAGTAGAACCACAAGTAGAAGCCTGCAATATGATGTTCCTCACAAGATTATTACACTTTGTAAAGCTGTTTTCATATTTCACAGAAAATCTTAACATTTAAACATATTCTACAGTTCTACAGTATTTTCCATTGTATAATTCAAGTCTTCCTCTTTTTAGAAACCAAAAGACAAGACAGAAATTGCGCCATGACCTCTATCTCCACACTATCATTCAACCTAAGCCTTAACATTGTCCTAAGAACACATATTTGGGAGAACGCCAAAAGAGCAACTAGTGATCGAGAGCACAACACATTCATAAGGTACTAAACCGAGATGAAAATGATGGAGCACTCTAACTATGCACATAAATAAGCATAATTTATTTTGAATGCATACATTTAATGGCTGCAGATACAGAGTTAATTAAAAGTCTTTAGCAGTGAAATACTAATTTAGAATTCTACGTTACTTTAGTTTAGTTAAAGTAAAATTTAAACTTAAAAGTATTCTTGTATACTTACGATATTTTTGTTCTAACAAAACATCAAGAAATAATGAGAAGCGTGACAATTGAAAATACTACTCTTTGTGAAAAACTTCTGAAAACTATTTCAATCAAATAGTCTTCAGAAAAATAAAAATCTCAAAAGCAGTATAAAAAGTTAAAAAACAAGCGTGCAGTTTTCAGTCTGTTCAACGCTCGGTATTAAACAAAGAATGTCGCCTCGTAACTTTTAAAATGGAAAAGCTCTTAGCTTTTCGAAAGTAAGTTTTCTTACGAATAACAAAACCATTCAAGCGTGTTGATTGATATTTAAAAGCTGTAAAGAAGTCTACGTGGTTGACCGTAATTCTATTACTAAAGCAGATATTCGACCGGATGTAATTCCGTGAATGCAGTCGAGCGTTTCCGAGTACCCTCGATACAAGGGATTCTCGCGAGAAATTTCAAGAAATCGTAGCGAAAATGCCACTCTTTTAAACCACAATGGAAATCCTATAACGGCAACAATATACCATCAGGTGAGATACAAGCCAAGAGCTTCCTCGTTGTGGATAAAAAATAACTTTCAAGAATGTGCATTTCAGGGAGCCAAGTGTACTCACGTGTGACAAGCGATCGGGACTTATCATGTCCCGTGTTATGCCGGTTTTCTTTAATCAATCCTAATCGAAATCCGTCTTTCTGCTGTCAAATAGCAATCAGTTTTCGATCAAATAACCATAATTTTCGATGCGTTTACACTACAATATTGTTTAAATAGTCTTGCAGATTTATTAATAAGTGTAATTTTGTCTAGACACCTAGACTGCACGCTTCGTGGCCACATAAGTTTTAATAGAGCAGAATTTAGAAAACTTCATGAATCCAAACAACACATGAATTTCAATTCAAAATTGATTGAGATACTTTTCGCCTACCTATTAAGTATAAATGACGTAGCTCGAATATGAATGAACGTGACGGTGCAGTCCTGTTGTCTTGTTGTCCCAGGGGGGCCAAGCAGGGGGGACAACAGGACTGCACCGAAAATACTATTTCTTGGAAACAATGAAATCAACAAGTTAAACCACAAATTCGTAGAGCCTGCCAAAACCGGACACTGTGAGTCGGAACGTATTGCGTGTAACATCCACAACATTACTCCCATTAGAATAGAATGACACCCGTATTCACAAACATTACTATGAGGTCTCACAGTGCGCGTGGACGCACAGGGAGACACACAAACCAATCTTACGCCCGTATTATCAAACATTACTATGACGTTCCACAGTGCACTTGGACGCACAGGGTGACACACGAACCAATCACAGAGCTCTATTCAACGCTGTGCGTTCGATTTGCTGCTACAATTAAGCATCGTTTGTGAATACGGGCGACAGAGTTTTATTCAACGCTGTGCGTTCGACTTCGCATAGCGTTGCTGCATCACTTAAGCAAGCATCGTTTGTGAAAACGGGTGTAAATGACATGCATATTTCATGTTCAGTGAAAGCCGTATCATGGCCGACTAGACTCCAGAAAAGGAATGACGTCATTATTATCTGTTCGACAAATCACGCATAGACATTTCTGTGAATTATTTATTAGACTAGTAGCTCGCTATGGAATTACGCGTGAATTGACACGGTTTACGATTACTTTCACAATACAAAACCCAACATAAAGGCGGCGATATACATGCAAGTAATTGATATTTGTATTCCAGTTCTGTTGTTGCATGTGTCACCAACTAATTGTCTTCTGTATACGCCATACTGGCATGCTATCTGGCTAACGTGTCAACCGCACAACATTTGATTTTAAATTTTATTGTTAGGAACGAATGACGAAAATTGCATGCATGCAAGTGTATCCCATTGCGCCAGTTACTTGCACATAAGCTTGTAAGCTAGTATTCCGTTGTAGGTACTGGCATGTATATCCGCCTTATTACAAACCTAAGGCCCGCCATATACAGACAGTTCGAGCTGGTTATCAAGATACGAGTACATGGACCGCTCTTACAGTCATAGTCACGGTGAAATTTCATCAGGCTGCCAACCGCCTGAAGCAGAAGCAGGCTGACAACTGCTCGAGCGGTTCCGTGTATGTGTTACTAGCTTTTGCCCGCGGCTTCACCCGCGTAAAATTTAGTTTGTCACAGATCATCATAAATTATAGCCTATCTGAATGTTGTGTTTACCCTTAAGTGACATATATATCAGAAATGTTATGTTCATAAATGTTAATCATAAGAGTATAATATATATGTTGTTGGTATGCCATATAAATAAATAAATAAATAAATCTGTTATTCTGGGTTATAAACAATAATACTGTAAAGTTTCATCAAAATCCGTTTAGTAGTTTTTGCGTGAAAGAGTAACAAACATCCAGACATCCAGACATACAGACATCCAAACTTTCTCATTTATAATATTGGTAGGATAGGATAGGATTCCACATATTATGTAGAATACTGTAGTTTGCTATGCAGTCGCAGCTTGAAGCTTTCGTTACTAACTACCTCAAGCTGTCCGTGTATGGCGTGCCGAATGTCATATTTCTATACCCATAAAAGTAGTTGATATTCCTATTGCTTATAGTGATATTAGTTGATGATAGCTCGGAAATAAATTGAAGCATTGGGAGCAACAAGGGCGTTCGGTACCGAAAGTCCGTTTTGATGTTATTATATCAAAACATGCACTGTACCATCTAGTTTAACATCCCAAAAACTGGTTTCGATCAGACGCTCCTTGATGGCGTGAGAATAATTTATGTCACAAGTGGCGCTACGGCCTTGTTGCACACAGTAACAAAAGTGCATTTAAATTCGACCTGTATGCAGTTTTTAAAAACTTATTAATGTAAAAAATGACTGAAGACTAATTTTGAGTCTTCCAGTGACTTGGCCCCCTTTTAGATTGGTCCACGGATCAAGTCGCCAGACTGAATTTTCAATTATTTATTTCTTCGGCAAATGGACTCACTCTAAGATTCTAGAGTAGATTTGTGTTGATTTGGTGTTTAATTTATTAACAAAAATATTAAACGTTCACCTTTTTAGCTCTGGAAACTGAGGCAACCAGTTTAAAAAAGAAGAAAATATTTAAAAATTCAATCCGGCGACTTGGTCCGTGGACCTAGCTAAAAGTGAGCCAAATGAGTGGTTGAAACTGGCCCTGACCTTCCAGGCAGGCCTGGAGGATCAGGCTGGACCTTCCAGGCTAGTTGCAGCTGATTCGGAAGATTCCTTTCAGTCTAGTGAATATTTTGATAAATCTGATTAAAACACAAAAGTCGAAAAAAATATTAAGAAAGTTTAATAATTTAACGGTGATTGAAATAGATACACATGTTTGACTTACATTTTAATTACAATTAATAAAATAAGTATTCAAATTGTTATTTATTTTCCATAAAAAAATAAAAATTTAACTAACGCCCTATCTGTTTACCAGTTTGGTGCAACAAGGGCGGATAACACAAGTAAAAAAAATCGCATTTTAAGATGTTTCCGATTGCTTTAAAATAGTTATAATACCTTAATCTTATTGCTAAATCATGGGACTAACAAATAATAAAGTAAGTGTAAGTCAAATTATAAACATTAAAAAAATATAAGACATTGAAACTTTCATCGTCAATTTTCTCGAAACTCAATTTTACGAGATACGCCCTTGTTGCACCCAATGCTTCAATTGTAATTTATTCAGTGGACTTGGAAATGAAGTAAGGTCACCCATCCATAATTGATAACATAATACAGAATGTATGGTGAAACACTTGATAGCTCAATAAAGTACTGTCAGTTGATTAGATGTATCAAATAGTAACTTATGTGGACCAAGTTATAATTTAAAATTTTCCCGAAATTCCCACGGGCACGGGAATTAGCGGGAAAATCTTTTTGTATGAAAAATCTAAACCGCTTAAGTTAGACGCTTGAAATTTGGCATGCAGGTGGGTACCTTAGTAAACTTAAAGCTTAGTTACAACAGGATATTGCAAAATTCCCACGGGAACGGTAGTTAGCGGGAAAAAACATTTGTATGAAAATATCTAAACCGCGTAAGATAGATGAAGGGGGTAAAACGGGATCCACGCGTACGAAGTCGCGGGCGGCCGCTAGTACTTTATATGACTCGGCTTGTCGGCGGGTTGACGAGTTTGGTGTGCAGACTGCATACACGTAACATCACTATTAATTTATTTCATTAGAGATAAATATTTATAAAATGTTATTCTTCACCTTCTTAACTATTGTGAGAAACCTCCCGGAACCTATGATAGTTGTCTGAAATTAACACATAAGCAAGTTTATGTATAAAGATCTCCAGATTATATATAGATAGGTACAACCTATTTATTTGTCAATACATTTGTCGCTAATGACACCATTAAAAAAGACTTACCGCGGTGGATAGCAGACTCGATATAAACGGTTGAGATTTTTCACAATCGTGAATAGATTTTATTTAGATTTGGTATTTCGTATTCAATAAAGGTACTTGAACAGATCTGTCTGTTCTTATTTAAGTAATTCAAATAAGTTCTTAAGCCCTCTTTAAATGATTCAGATTCAGATTCACAAACGATGCTTGCATAATATTAAGTGAAGCAGCAAATCGAACGGATAGCGATGAATATTATTGGAACAGATTGATAACTGATGAAATAAAAGCGCACATAAATAACAGCGTATTACACTTGAAAATTTTCAGTTCATCTAGTGTCTAAGTAGCTCAGTTGGAAGAGCAGTCGCCCGGCAAGCGGAAGGTCGTGGGTTCGAATCCCGCCTTAGGCAGTTCGAATCTTCCAAGTTGTTAATTTAAAATTTAGACTGATAACTTACCGATAGACGCTGCCTCCCGGGAAGGGTGATCTCCGTGGACTCAGAGTCCTTCGGGTCCCGGGTTCTTATGAGCTTGGTGAAGAGGTTGTGGGTATCACGCCTCACGGCGCCCCAGTCCACTCGCTGTAGCCTTTCGAACGCGCTGCGAAAGAACATAATGTCAATGATTGGACAAGAAAGCTATGTAATTTTTACTCTGAATAAAGCTTAATAAAATATATTGGTAGATATAACCGTTGAGTCTTCCAGTGACTGGGCCCACCTTCAAACTTTATTAGTAAATTAAACTCCAAATCAACAAAAATCTACTTTAGAATCATAGAGTTGGGCCCAGTCACTGGAAGAAAAACTTTTTAAAAATTCAAGCCAGTGACTTGGACCAGAGTAAATACAAATGAGTACCTAGGTCATCTTCATAGAAACGCACCGAGCGCGGTTTATATGCGTGCGCGTCGCATAACGTACAATGGAGATGACCTACTCATTTGTATTTACTCTGCTTGGACTGTGGACCAAGCTAAAAGTGGGCCAACTCACTAGAATACTCTAACCGTTATGGAGCACTGGCTGATACTGTAGGTAGGTACTACAAACATAAACAACAAACCTACCCTACAAACACATTCTTCAGACCAGCGCCATTTCTATTGTGCGGTTATGGTGAGAATAAGCTATAGGTATGAAGGTAGTGTATAGTTACTCGTATTAATAAACCAAAATATGCTTTAGTTTACTCAGTTAAGAATTAATTGAACCTTTTTTATACTTATTTGTTTTGTTTTTACTTTTTTCAAATATTTTTTGCCACTTTTCGAAGTCTTATTTTAAGGTCAAAGTACATACATTTTAGAAGGCTCTACAGGATGTACCTATTACATAATTTACAATGCAACAGTTAAGTCTTTTAATTTCCTACATGTTTTAATACGGCTGAGCGCACCGGAGTTTGACGTGGACCAGTGAAGCGGGTGTAGCGAAAAATCGATGTCTCTTCCATACTGTATGACCCGCCTTGGAGACCGACTACCCTCATAATAAATGCATCTCTATGGGACATCAAATGACATAAAAGTTTTAACGGCTGGTTTTAAAGATAAAGAGTTTCATTATGCATGGTGGGTGGCAAAAAAAACTGATTAAGATGGGTGAGAACGCCATGGGTTTTAAATCTTACAAATTGTTGTGCGGTTCGAATGATGAGTAGGTATCTATAATCTTATAGGAAAATACCATTGTATAGGTATTATTTTATACCAATATTGATTGTACCTCTATTTATAGGTACGTTACGACTCAATATAATTTACCTCGGCCTTGAATTTAAAGCTAATCACAATACTAGCCTAAAAGCAATGCTTATTACACTGCCTTGATAATAAAAAAAGTAACACACTCTAGTAAGAACTGCTTAAACTTGTAATCCAATATTCAAACCTAAAATTGCTGGAGCGTCTGTAGACGTAGGGTTTCCGTGAGGTATCCGTTTCAGGCTTAGCTTTACGGAGAATGTTTTTCGAGCTTTTACTTAGCATGCTCCGGTGTTTTCGAAGAACCAAATAAGTTCAATTTGATACCTTAAGTAAGACTGAATTATAATGTTCATTTAACACCGTGGGAAGTTCTCTTATGTAGTATAATTAATTATATTAAAATAAACCGTCTCGTATATTTTTATAAAAGCAAACCTTCTTCACAATCTACACAAATCTGCCTATATACTTTGTTTTGTCTAAATTATCTCTCACTTTTACAATGTCTTACTAAGTCGAACCTTAACTTCGAACTCCTATGTTCTTCTGATTAATTTCGTTGGGGGCCGTCCATAAAGTACGTCACACGAATTTCATGATTTTTTGACCCCTCCCCCGTCCTTGTCACAGGTGGTCACATTTCTGAGACCCCCCCCTCCCTAGTGTGACGTCACATGTTTTGCAATTTCACATCGAAAAATTATTATTAATTAAAAATTAACAAAAAAATAGCAACAAATAGAAACAATAAAATCACGCGCGAGGTACGGTGCGTTTGGCGGCATTATAGGCCAGTAGAATTAGATTTTAAATCTGAAATAATTCCTACAAAAGATTTTATTGCTTTAATGGCTTCATTGGTTGCCCATTAAGACTCTCCTAGGTTTTCGACTTCGACGGAGTTGTGCTTAAGTGGTAATTTATATTTCAAATTACGCGATTAGTACCTCTAGATATAAGATTTTGAAATGTGATGTCACGAAACTTAGGACCCCTCCCACCCCTTGTCACACCATGTCACACTTTGTCGACCCCCTCCCCCCCTCTTTACGTGTGACGTACTTTATGGATGACCCCTTGCGGGTCCAATGACAGTTTAACTTTCCCCCGGGACAAACTTGACCTTCACTGGTTGGGTTTTATTGGCTGTAGATCCTGGCTACGCAGGAGTTGCAACGGTGGGAACGAGAGGTGGAAATAGTCCCGTTTAACGATGTCTACTTAAATCTGCCCACTCTCCTTTCTTTGGTCTAAGCTATCTCTAAGGCTGAGTTGCACCACCTAAGTTTAACGGTGACTATCGATAACCGGTGTTTTTTGTATGGAGTTTTACAGATTTTTGACGTTTGTTAATGTTAAAGTAAGATGGTGCAACCCAGCTAATGACTATAATTTGATATTTACCCCTGCATCGCGGAAGCGCTAGTAGACCTCCGCACACGACCTACATCGACGCAGCTGGCAACCTGTGGGAAAAGCAACAGATTAGCAAAGTATTAGTTCGGTTAGTCCAGTGGCTCCCAACTAGAGGTCCAGGACCCCCTAGTCTGCAAAAAACAAAAAGCATCCAAATCAGTTTAAGTGTTTTACACCCGTGTTCACAAACGATGCTTGCTTAAATGAAGTAGCAAATCGAACGTACAGCGTTGAATAGAGCTCTGTGATTGGTTTGTGAATGACCCTGTGCATCCACGCGCATTGTGAGACCTCATAGTAATGTTTGTGAATACGGGCGTATTAATAAATAAGGCCCGTAAAGATTGAAATTGCGCGGGCGATACAGCGCCGAGAGTCGCCCGCCTTTGAATAATAATATCCGAGTAAGTCCGTGGATTACTGAACTCGTAGGTGAGAAGATTTAAAGTTGATTAGGATAATAAATCTGTTTAACACTTAAGGACTCGCGCCTTAATTTGTAACATCCATACTCGCTACCGGGTGCGCTGGACCCAGTATATAAAATCCTATGTATTTTTCAAAAACACTTAGTAAAAGTGAAAACTACTTCATTATAAGGATCATATGATATAAACAGAGACAAGAGTAAACCAAATAGTAATATTTATTGCCATTTTCTAAAATAACAACTTATTTAAGAAATTGAAGGTTTTTTGGTAAAATTAAGGTTATTTTTGAAAATTTCTGTAATTAATTATTTTAAATAATACCTTGTATATTTTCGTAAAGTACTATGATTTGCCTACTTATACTAATTAACAATTAATGAGAAATTAGTATAGAACATTAAAAAAATCACTTTATTTACCGGGTCCAGCGGACTCAAAAACACCTTTTTCGTCTGTAGCACTCACATGCAGTGGGCTATTTGTCGAGTACGACCGCTATTGACCGTGCTACAATGTCGTGGAAAGGTACTAAGAGCGACAACATCGCAAACGTCAAAACTTAAAAGTTATTACACAAAAATTGAAGGGCTGGGTCCGTTAGACCCATTAGCGAGTCCTTAAGTGTTAAACGTTTAAGAGGTTTCTTACGCTGCTTCATCTCAGCACTGGCCCATTTATTGTCCCGAAGCAGTGGTAGGGTTAATACAGGGACGTGTAAAAGTTCTTTCTAAAAGTCTTGCAAAAATAAAATGAGCTTTATGTTTTTTGTGAGATTTATCTAAAAATAGTTAAAGTAATATATGGTCAAGGATTCTGTTATTTTAGGTCGATTAATATTATTTATTTGTGGGTGGACGTCCCACGCTGCTTTTTCCGGTACGCGGCCTCCACTCCAAAACCTTGCTGCCCCATCGGCCGTCAGTTCTGCGTACTATGTGCCCTGCCCATTGGCACTTCAGCTTGCTAATCTGTCGGGCTAAGGTGGACAAGGTGGACCGACGACATCATAAAAAAAACGCTGAAAACCAGCGTCGGGGCACGCGTGCATGCACGCGTGGCTCGATTAATGCTGAGAGAGCGCCTTTTTGACACAAAATATGCGTGTATAGTTTTAAGTTCCTTTGTTCTATTTTTTTCTTTTTGTGTCAAATAAAGTTTTTCTTATCTTTTTCTTATCTTCTTATAAAGGTAGCAGGAAAGCGCTGGACGCAGGCCGCTACCAACCGGGTAACATGGAAAGCATTGGGGGAGGCCTATGTTCAGCAGTGGACGTCCTATGGTTGAGATGATGATGATGATGATTAATATTTATATTTCATAAGTTATGGTCCTAGATCTATAAAAGTTTGGGAGTCACTGAGTCAGTCGTGTAATACTAGTTGCATGGCAACTTTACGAGTACCACAGGGACACGTTTGCGTTAAAAGTGCTGCTTTGTTACTTGCAAATACTCGTACTTCATCAGCCCGAGTCCGCAACGGACAGGTAAATTGAAACAGTTGTTTTAGTGTTAACCTCTCACTAACCACTGTTTTAAATAGACGTGGTTAAATACTGTTCATTCGTTAACTTGACCCTCTGTTTAATGACTGCATGAATGTTAATTGCTCTAAAATATTATGCTGCTACAATATCACTATAATAGGAATAGGCTGTATAATTTTTACACAGAATACTTACCTCTAAGGTCGTCTGTGTAAAGAATAGAGCCTGATGTAATACTCGTAAATAATGTTACCACACGCATAATTTACTGCTATTTTTTTTAACAAGAACATGCATGTTTTTTTATAAAAAAAATATTTGTAAATGATCGTCATTTACGTTTCAGTTAGTATCTTTATTGTTATAGTCGTAAAAAGGCTTACATTATAACACATCCAGGAAAGTATTCACATAAGGAAACTCTACTTTCGTTTGATAAATCTTTGAGAGAAGTGTTTGTGACAGACGCGTAGATGTGCAAATATGGAACGCAAAGTGATTTTAAGTATTTTCAGATGTCCCAAATATGTAACCGTAGTTACAATTTTGTTTAACATTTCATTCTTGAAAATTAAAAAATATCCAATTATACTGACATTAATTGAAAGTAATTGGCATGGTCATTTCAAATTACCATTAATTGATAACGAAAGACCGTCATTAAAATTATTGTTGGAAACCGATGTTTTTGTAGTTAAAACCATTTTATTTTAAGTAATTTTACTGTGGTGCGGTTTCCAGAAATGTACAGCACCAATTAACATTTATTTGTATTCAGTGGAAATAATTAATGAGATTTAATTAATGGAGTCCGTTTGTTGAGTTTGTAAAGAGCGCCACGTGAAATCAGTTCGAATTTCCCACACTTTAATTTAGTTAACAAATATTAACTAAATTTATTAATTTGCACATAAATGAATGTAGCATTTCTTTCATAGCTATACTATGTTAAAATTAACCCTAAATATTTTATTAGATGAGTAAGAACCATTAACAATTTAAGTTATGTAAGAAACTTATTTTATACGCCCTATATACTTGTTTTTACTTCATACTTGATGATGAAATGAACAAAATTCAATTCTACCGTGATATTTTTCTATCTACACCTCTTACAATATTTTGTTCAATACATGCAAAAAGTTTTATTTTGAACACACAGTTATGTAAAGAAGTTCAACTTTCTTTATTGTCTCCTTTCGCGTACTTAGTTAAAACAAGTATTAATTAAAACTTTGACCAAAACCGTATCGTCGAAAGAATATTTTCTCTACTCGTACCAGTTTTCTTAGGGTGAATTTCAGAATACAGCGAGTCACGTGATTCTTATGTCTCTCTCCTCTGCGAAAGCGTTCAACGCAAAGTTCAGTTCAGTTTTCACGCGAAATAAATTATTTCGAAGGCGACGGTGAGAGGCCACGTTTCGGAGTAGTATGTCATCACTGGTAACACACACTGATTATAAACTTTCGTCTTGAGGCATTGAGTTATTTTGGACGAAAAGATGCTAAGTATGTTGCGCTGGATGAAAGCCGCTACCAACCGTGTGATGTGGAAGTCATTGGGGGAGGCCTATGTTCAGCAGTGGACGTCCTGTGGCTGAAATGATGATGGTGATATGACGTGTATTGCAACCATATCGCATAATTGTTTTTAGTACATTTGATCATGATAATAAATAAGATTCCACACTTCGAAGAGTTCGTTAAACCATAAGGCAAGTTAACTCTGTAAATTTAATCTCCACCACAGCACCACCAGAGGAATGCCTCCATGGTCAATAATAGTGAGTTTCTCTCCAGTTTTTGCCTTCGGTTCCTCCAGGGAATAAAGATGAGCAATAGATTTATGTTTGATTAAGACATTTAATCATAGACTTCAAGAAACTGATTGAAAAATCATAGCGGTTTCGTGACTAAAGTGATGGCGAGTTTGGTGGTTCATAAAATCTGACTCCATAGTTTTCGAAGGGTGACAATGATGGATGGCTAAACATGGTGTGCAGGTGCGGTTTTGTTCCCCAGTCGATGAAGCACCTGATGTCGTGCCCTGAGTGCCCAAGCAACTGCACTCAGGAGGATCTGATGAGTGCTACTGACAACGCCACTCTTGTTGCGGAGTTTTGGGCTGACACTGTGTAGGTTTGTTGTCGACACGAAAAGAAGAAGAAGAAGAAGAGTGACAAGACTCAAGTCTCAAGGCTGTATCAGTCTTTACCGAAATTAAAGTTACGCGAACGTAGTAGGTATGTTAACTGGGCGACAAATTGACTTTGAAAAGTACCTAATCTAAGGATGAGTTGCACCACCTAACTTTATCGATAACCGGTGTATTTTGTATGGAGTTTGACAGATTTTTGACGACTGTCAAAGTTAAAGTAAGATGGTGCAACCCAACCTAAGTTAGGAAAAAATAATATTTTTATTGGGTTAGTTGGTTTAGCTCCGAGTTCCGACCTCGTTCCCGTGAAGTGGCGGGACGTTATCGGGCCTGCCATCGAGTGACACCTCGTCGACGCCTCAACGCTAATCAATACTCAATTTAAGTGATATTTCTTTAGTTACTCAAACAAAAAACCCTTTTCTTCCCGTTAAATTTACAATCTAAGAGGACACTCTTTACATTCGTGAAGGTAGACGTGACCCTTACGTAGAGTTGAGTATTTCCCAAACAGTTCAGTAAAAGTTAAATTAAAGGTCTGACAAGTAAAGAAACCTGTGTTCTCTGCTCTTTGTATTGATGAAAGTATATACGTGTGAATACAACAATCTTCCTTTGAATATTTCTGGTATCGATACATTGAAACCAAGTATCTACAATGTAGGTATCGGTAAAATGTATTCAATTCCAGCAATTAAGATAAGCGTCGATTGTTGTGGCCTCCATTACCCAGTACAGTTCCACAATTTGGCTTCGCTGTAACGGGAAATTTGACTTAGGCCAATATTATGCTGGCTGGCGTTCCACAATGGGGATCAATCACGTACCAGCTTAATATTAATAAGTTATTACAGTGGCGTATTGTTGCAGGTGTTCGCATGGGCAGGATGTGCCGAACCTGCACACACAATAGGGACAGTACAGCAAATAAAGCTATACATTTTGGCTGCAAAATGGCACTTATTTCAATGGCACAGATGTCAGTGTTCAGCTTGAAATGCTGTCGTCTTTACAATGGAGTAGCTCTTTATGCTGTTAACGAGGTAGGTACTCGTACTCTGAATGGTAGTATCACAATGATGGCAATTCTGTAGGTCCATTGTCTATGCTTGCATCACCTATACCTACGTTGATGATGATAAAGGATAATTGAAATTTGAGCTGATACTTTATTATAAGATTGCTTCGTATCAAATTCATTTCTGTTACTTCGATAATAATATTCCAATATTATAAAGCTGAAGAGTTTGCTTGCTTGAACGCGTTAGTCTGAGAACTCTGGTCCGATTTTAAAAAAACCTTTTTGTGTCCATTTATCGAGGAAGGCTTGGGCGGAGCAGTAAAGAAAAATGTTGCAAAAAAGAAAAATATTCACGCGTACGAAGTTTAAACAATGCCGAACCAGCCCTAAATAGAAAGCAGGGTGGATTTCGATGAGGTCACAATCGGAATGTGTAGAAACGTTTGATTTATTTATCACTTAAGCTTCAGCCATCGCGTCCTGTCATTGGCCTATGCACGCACAGTGATCGCCATTGCCGATGCCATCGTACTTATGCACGCGTTGGTTTGGCTGAAGCTTTTAGCTGTTCAGTTGGATAAATATGAACCATTGTAAGTGCGCGCCCACGTATGTCCGCCTGACATACGTGGTGGCCTGATTTTGGTTTTAAAATGTTTGTCGTAGTCCAGGGTAGGTCTAAACGGTGAGCAAATACGCGCGCGATATTGTTTTTCTGTGACTGACAAAATTCCACGCGGGCGAAGCCGCGGGCGGAAAGCTAGTAAGGTATAATTTATTTATACCTACTTCATGTCTAATATCAACAAAAGCAGGTACTTACTTAATTGAATGAACATTGCATAATAAACATTGTATTAGTAAAATCTCTGCCATTTCGTATGTTATTTTTTACACTCGTATTAAAATAACATTCATGTAGGTATTTGAGAGAGTAGTCGATAAAAGTATTATTTCTTTACTTAAACGATGCACAAATGTAAAAAACAGATTTTACATTCTTCCTGTCTCCCGACATTGCATTATTATATCTTACTAGCTTTCCGCCCGCGGCTTCGCCCGCGTGGAATTTTGTCTGTCACAGAAAAACTTTATCGCGCGCGTCCCTGTTTCAAAAACCGGGATAAAAACTATCCTATGTTCTTTCCCGGGACTCAAACTATCTCTATGCCAAATTTCATCAAAATCGGTTGCGAGGTTTAAGCGGGAAAGCGTAACAGACAGACAGACAGACAGAGTTACTTTCGCATTTATAATATTATATAGTTGGGATGGGTTTAAAACTGACGCACAATTATTTTAAAATATGGAATACAAAAAACAAGAAAGAATTCCCGTGCTATTCCAGATTCAGAACGTAACATAAAGCTGTATCCTAAGGCCTATTTATTGGAGATAGAAATACGTTTTTCCCGTTTCCTAACGAACAAAGAATCTTTCGATTTACACTTGAACAAATAACGCCTTTTTGTATGTAAGGTCGAGAATGAGACTCCCAGAGTTCATTCGCAGCCTTACATTTGCTTTGATGAATGGAAAATTGTTCACGCTTAAGTACTCTTAATGATCTATTGTTAATCATACCATGTTCGTGATTTTCCGAATTGATGCTTATTGATATTTCTCGGTCGTGATCGATACTTTAATAATAATTTTCAGCTCCTTTTCCTTTTCTTTAAAGATACCTACATTGATTTAGACATATACGTGAATCCAACAATTGAAATGAGAATACTTTAGGTAGGCAGTACCTTATTTAGGAATTATTCGTTCGTTCGTTCGTTTCAGCCAAATGACGTCCACTGCTGGACAAAGGCCTCCTCCAAGGTTTTCCACAATGCACGGTCCTGCGCTGCCCGCATCCAGGCTCTTCCCGCGACCTTTACGAGATCGTCGGTCCACCTAGTAGGAGGCCTGCCCACGCTACGTCTTCCAGCCCGTGGTCGCCACTCGAGAACTTTTCTGCCCCAACGGCCATCGTCTCTACGAGCTATGTGCCCCGCCCACTGCCACTTGGTTTTAGCAATTCTGCGAGCTATGTCGGTCACTTTGGTTCTCCTGCGGATCTCCTCATTTCTGATTCGATCACGCAGGGAAACTCCAAGCATGGCCCGCTCCATCGCCCTTTGGGTGACCTTGAGCCTAAGAAGGAATTATTATTTAGGAAATATTCATCCAAACACGCTATCAATTTCCTATGTAGGTATATAGGTTAGATATTGGTTATTTTAGCCAAAGGAAAACTGCATCTGAAACTCCCACGTTTCAGTGAAACTCAACTGAAACATCAATCGGATCTTTGATAGTGTTGATCGTTGTGCAAGTTCAATCCCTAGAAACTCCGACACTACGTTTATCAAACGATTACTTAGATGTATAACTGTATAGGTATTGGGTAAACGTTTCCAAGAACAAGACGGAGGTGTGTATAATCGCTTTGGAGAATTAAATGTATAAGCAACTAGCGGCCGCCCGCGACTTCGTACGCGTGTATCCAGTTTTACCCCTACAAGAGTTGAATTTTGCAAAATCCCGTCTTTTGTAGATACATGAGTACAACGGCCCTTATAACATTTATTTAGTTCGGAATCGGAACGCAGGTGGTATGTTAATTGAACATTTTATATTTGAATGTTACACAACTATTTGTAGAAGACTGTCGTCTTGTTTAATCATTTCTCAAACTCTGAAGTCACAAAAATGTTTGCTCAAAGTTACAAAATAATATGCATTCAAAAATTGCACTGGTCCGGTTCGTGTCTAAAAATATATCAAACGTGACTTTTATTTGAAACTTTCTAGACGTCTTGTTACTTAAATACGTAAATATACCAACTCAACAATTACCGGTTTGTCTGGCAACCATAAAACTGTAGAAAACTTCCTTAAGATGTTACGAAAATGTAAAGAAACAAAAATAATTGTGAATTGTGTAAAACACCTACTCAGTAATTATGACAGAGTTTGATAAATGAATATACATTTATTAACTTGCGTATTAGATTTTTTAACATAAATATCCGATTGATTTAACACAATAATGTAGGTATTAAATTTATGAAAAGTTCATACTTCATTCTTTTTTATTGAAGTAAAAAAAATCACTTCTCCGTAAAGCAGTGTTTATCTTTCCAGGCTATTTAGTGTTAATGATTTGTTAAATTCTTTGAGTTGGCTGACTATGTAATGAATGAATTTGTGGAAGCTGTTAGTGGTTTCATCTTTTTTAATGATTTTTGTTAGTCTATAGGGGTTCAAGTTTTGTGCATGAGAGATGGATTCATGATCTAGGCGTTTAGACGCGAATCGTGATTAGAAGGTGGGCAGTAATGAGCATGCTCAAGCCAATAATTCAAATTAGTAAGCGAGCTGTTAAATTTTGAACAGCTTACCCAAATTATATTTTATGTATGTTTAACATTATACCTGTCTATACAGAGTGTTAGGTAAATGGGTATATGAGCCGACACTAGCCCATGTTAACCCTTATCTTGGCATGACCTAAAATTCACTACGATTTTAATTTTTTTGATAATTATGAGTTAAGTATGATCCTAATAGGCCAATAAAAATGTTTAAAAAAATATATTGTTTTCAGTTTTTCAGAAACCATGTGTATCATATATGATACACTGCCAAGATTAGGGTATAGAAAATTAAAAAGCTAAAATATTCAAAAAATTATTTTGAATGAACAAAAACATACATAAATAATTTAAAAAGGTAATTTATAAACGTCCTTATCAAAACAGAAACTCAGAGTGAAAAGAATATGCCAAATCCAATTAAAACAAATAATAATTACTCAGACTCTAGCTTTGTATACCTACTAATAATGATAAAAGTCATAAAATCGAATAACTTTTTACCACACATAAAAGTTGATTATATTTTGTGTATTTTATACTTAATCTGCCTATTTTTCTAGTTTTATATTTTCCACAAGAAATGAAAATAGGCCAACATTGTCATACTTGACGGCATCAGAAGGTAGGGTGGATGGAGTTTAATAGATTTTTATGAACTAATTGCACTCCACAAGCTTGTCCACTCTAATTACTGTATTTCCTAATAATGTAACACTAATATCTTTTAAAAATAGGCATTTTTTCTAAAATTTTGATTTAAAAATACATCACGGAGCACTTGGCAATGTAACATATATGATACACAGGCACATGGACGGTTATCAAATCGGCAAGTAGCAATACACACCATCCAAACCAAACGAAAAACTCAGAGTAATCCTTCTTCTATAAAATTACATACAGAAAATAACACAAATATTTTGTGATATCGCCAATAAACAAATAAACTTACCACGCGTTTGAAGCCAACATGCTCGTGTTATCCAATTTTGACAATAACTGACAGCCAAATGTATTTTTGTGTGAATAGTTTTTTTTATCCCATTCTATGATGTATCAGGAACGTGTTATGTATAAAATAAATTATTTCTAATGCTTTCGCTGCCCTCAGGATTTTTTAAATTATGATGTATCACCCGTGTTACGATGCCAAGAAAAGGGTCATGGGCATATAAATGGTATGGTGAAGTCAGAAATTTGATATCATCATTTTATTTTTTTTAATTTTCATACAAAATAAATTTTATAAAATCCGATTTTACACACACAACTGCAACGAAACTGCAACTGCTAGTTACTTTTGAGTTGCATCTAAGTTTCTGCCATAGCGTCCGTTGAGAGACGACACATGACGCGACCAGTTTCAAACTTTCAGTTTCAGTTTCATTCATCAGAATCATCAGAAAGTTGCAGTTTCGTTGCAGTTGCGTTTCACCGTCTGTTCTGGGCCTTAGTCTTGAACTATCTTCCTATGTTTAGACCGAGCCGATAGTGTGAAGGAGGCTGCGAAACAAACTCATTAAAACTGTCAGCTAAGTTTAATGCGATTAGCACTTGGGTTTTACTAACGCCTCGTCTCGTTCACTAAGGTCTATCGTTTGAACTAAGTTATGTGTGTATCTTAAGAATATTTTTTCAATTACAAGTACCTACCGTACAAGGTACCCACTGAAAACCAGTGTCTTGGCACTTGGAGTGGGTGACCTCTTTGGCAACATTTTTTTTTCTCTTTTTCTCTCCGTTGTTTTTGTACTTTTATAAGTTGTCAATTAAATATTTTTCTTTCTTTCTTTCTTTCTTTCTTTCTTTCTTTCTTTCTTTCTTTCTTTCTTTCTTTCAATTAAGTGATATTGTGACAATCATAAAATTGGACTATACTTGTATAAAATATCATATACCTATTCAACTTATTACTTAGGTACCTAATAACCTTAACCTTAATTATAACTTTATACTCGTATTTATTTTATTTACCATACAATGTACTCTCATAAGCAAAACATTGTGTAGTAAGTTTTGTAATGTTTTTTTATATCGAGTGTCAGAAAATTGTAATTGAAAGGTGTCATCAATACTTGAAAGGATTCTGCTGCATAAATATCCCAGCTCTTATTAACTATGTAGTTACTTTGTTGTACAGTCCAAGCATTACACCCATAGTACTTACTATCTGATAAAAACTAGCATAATATTCTGACACACAAAACCGTGTTATTTTTAAAAAGTTTCGTGTTCATCAACAATGCGCACCAGTTATTCGTTTCTCTTTCAGTAGCTTTAAGCTCGTCCAGTTTCAAAAAAGTTCGCTATCCACTCAAACAGATTCAGTTACGCGTTTCGGTTCCCAGTTATTTTTCGAAGCATACTCGTAACATACCTTTAAATAGTCAAACCCATACCACCCAAACTCATCGCATCCCATTATCTTTATTCGTGTTTTTTTGCCATGTAGCTTTGTGCTGTTTGCACATTTAGCCAGTGATAAGTAAAAGATATTTCAAGTTGTGTATAAAATAGAAATAATGTCATTATTATATCTCCACCACTTTCAATACCACATTAAAGATGTGGCACATTGTCGTAAGGGAACTTAAAGCGATGATGCATTGTCTTGTTTTATTTCATGCAAGTTCATGTACACATAATGGTTAATAATCCATCTTATTATATGTATATTCATTCATATTCGGCTATCCATTAATTTATGCCAATTTTAATGTGTAAAAACCAGAAGAAAAAATCAAAATAGTGGCATATGTATACAACTTAAGTTCTCTATCTCCTGACAAAAAATAAAACAAATGTATATTACGCTGCACTTTGCCAAAAAGTCCATGTAAATGCTTAATAACAACTGTGATCACGGTTGTTCAATACAACAGCCTCTAATCTTGGATACCTTGGAGCTATGCTTACATAATATAGCACCAATGATATTAACACCGCGGCAAGGTAAGCGGATAACTCCTCCACTATGCCGCGGGATGAACTAATTTAAGCTGTCAGAAATGTCACAACAAGTTTGAACAGGTAATTAACACTGCTGTACAGCTTTCCTGATCGAATTTCTTGTTACAGGTAGGTACGGTCAACAGCACGTCAACGTAAACACTGTGGTATCTTACGTAGTTGCGATAGGGGCGACATTGCAACGAAAATGTATAGCTTGATGTGCTGTCGACTGTACAAAAGGATCAAGTTGCATCCTTTTCGCTTTTCTGAGCTATTACATCTTACTCGTAAGTTCCATTTTCAGGTTAGTATTCAATTCTGTTGACTTACTTAATTATTTTTTAATCTAAACATTACCTACAGTATTCACATACAAATCATTAAAATGCCCCACAGTTGATCGTTATTTGATCCAAATATTTTGCTGCCGAAATAGATTAACAAACAAGGCCGACCATGGTTCAGCGATGTTTGAAAAACAGTAAAAAAACTGTGTTACTCAAACAATCCGCCTATGCTTCAGATCGCAGGATTTAGTGCGAGGCTCTGTTTTTGTTTTTACTAGTTTATATCATACTACGCCTGCCCGCGGCTTTCCGAACATGGTTATCGATAAAAGGGATTATAGCTCTCTAATCTAGGTATATTTATAAGAGCGAATGGTCACTGACTGACTCACTCACTCATCACGAAATCTCAGAAACTACAATTGCTAGGAGTCTCAAATTTGCATGGGGGTTCCTTTTAGAACGTAGGTGCTCACTAAGACAAGATTTTGCAAAATTCAGCCCATAAGGGGGTAAAACGGGTCCACGCGTACGAAGTCGCGGGCGGTCGCTAGTTATTTATGTGCTACTCATATTCATATTCATATATTCATTTATTGCATCCTGTTGTACAATTAGGTGTTTACAAATAATTATGTCTAGACACAAACAAGAGCCCTGTAAGGGCATTGCAAGTTATTGGAAAATAACAATAATTGAGTTTAATAAATATTTAGATGTCATGATTATTTCAATAAAATTAGATTCAGTAACAATAATAATTATAAAAGGTCAGTAGTTAATTATGGTCATGGTATTAATAGAATGTCACCAACAATAAATCAACAACAATGTATGTCATAAAGGAGTACACAATTATACAATCATTATCTCAATCTTTCATCAAAATATTCTTTTAAGTTGTAATATGCCTTTTTAATGAGAAGTGTCCTTACTTCACTATCAAACTTTCTACCTTGGAGGGCTTTTATAGATTTCGGCAAGTGATTGTAGACTTTAATTGCCATATACGCCATGCCACGCAATCTTGTATACCCATTCTTATAAGATAACACCATACAAGAATGCATGGTAAATTCAGTGAACTGCTCCTGAATCGAATGTACCTACTACTACTATTTATATTTATTTATATTAACCGGCAGACAGTGGTGACTGAGTTTGTTGCGGCGCTTCTTCTCAGCACTTGCCAAATGTTGGTCTCGAAGCGCTGGTAGGGTAAAAAGATTATGAGACATGTAGAGGCTCCTTAAGAGCAAAATGACGATTTGTAAGAACTATTTATTAGTCTAAACAAATAAAGAAATTTTGACTTTGACTTTGACTTTATAATACGGACTATTTTGAAATAGCGTTAGTCGTGCCGCGGGAACTACGAGGTCATTTGCGCGTCGCGAATCACAACGGCGTGACGTGTCTCCTATACGCTGGAAAAATTTGCTGTGCTTTCTAACTAATCGACATAACTCATGTATGTATATGCAAGTAGCTGTAAGAACTTTGTGCTTGACAAATACCATCCTGCATGAATCTCTCGGTGCTGTGTGTGTTATAACCCGGAGGCACCTCTTTTGTAAAACAAATACCGCAGGTGCGTCGGTTGAATTACCCCAGAATACAATTCCGTATCGTATCCAAGCGGCGGCATGGCTGTGGTATACCTTAAGTGCACACTCTTCATTGGTATTTTTCCGCAATTCACGCAGCGCGTATGAGAAACTACTAAGTCTGCCTACAACGATTTCTACGTGTTGCTTCCATGATAGAAAGGAGTCCATTGTGATCCCAAGCAGTGAGAACGTATCTACTTCTTTAATATTATGTCCTTGGTGTGAAACGGATAGCACGAGGCCTGCTCTCTGGTACGGCCTAAACTGCATAAACTTTGTCTTTTCGAGATTCAGCTTGAGGCCTATTTGGTTTAGTTGTGTCACAATTTTTTGTAGGCATTCATTAATAGTTGATTGTAGATTGTTAGCATTTTTGTCACAAGTCAGTATGAGTGTAGCGTCATCAGCAAATAAAACTAATTTTTGGGTTACGACTGTTGGAAGTTCATTTATGTACGACAAGAACAATAAACAGCCCAAGACACTGCCCTGAGGTATGGACCCTGTTACTGCTTCCGTAGTGGAATTAGTTAGTTCTAACTCTTTAGTTTTGACGTTTAAATGAGATATCTGTACATACTGTTTTCTATTGGAGAGGTAAGAGACTATCCACTCGTGCGCCCTACCACGTATACCAAGAGAGCTTAGCCTTTTTAGTAGAATATTATGTACGACACAATCATACGCTTTGGACATGTCCATAAATATAGCTACGGCACACTTATTACTATTTAACGCGTTTAATATTCAGATTTCATCGACATCGTCATCATCATCAGTCATCATCATTTAGTCTCCACTGCAGGACGTTAACTCTCTAATTTACCAGAAGCAAACAGAGGAAGATCGCACATTTATACCTTAGTTTGTTCTCATTGCACTTTTGTACGAGAATGGTTCACCACTATGTTTGGAACGACATAATAAACAAGCGCACGTTAAAACATCACGGACGCACATGAAGCTTAACAATGGCATCTAATGCAGTCGTAATAGGTGCTATTTTACAACAGTCTTATGTACTGTAGACAGTACATTATATGGCACATGCCCTTTTAGAATCACGTACAGCACGTAGGGAAACGTCGTGATTCCAGAGACCGGAATTCAGGGCACAAAAGAGAAGACAGCGTGGATAGAGACATCTAAAACCTAAGGCTGAGTTGCACCACCTAACTATGAAGATAAGCGGTACTTTTTGTATGGAGTTTGACAGATTTTTGACGTTTGTCAAACTTAAAGTAAGATGGTGCAACCCAGCCTTAGTAATTAAGGCGCAAACACATTTAGAAATGCGAATTCTCAACTTTTCTTACTACATAGAATGAGTATTGAGCTGAAAGCTAGTATGATTATATTTTTACTGACTTATTATTTACATCGACCGTAAATTATAAGATGTAGTAGGTAATGGGCAAAAAAGTGGCTAAAAACTTTCATGAAGCAAAATAAACCGTAACAGGAATGTATATTTAGCAGTAGAAAGTCACTTCACTCTTATTTCGTGGAGAATTAAGGCGAACTCAAACTCAAGGACAGCAAGTTATGGTTGAATGGCCGTTCTGCTACTACGAGTACATAACTTACACTTTTTTGGGGCTTATAACTTTGAAGTTCTCTTGTAAGGTATTATAGCTGCCTTGAAGCATAACAATATTTATACAAAATTATTTCTTTATAATTTTTTTAGATTCAAACCCAGAATTTGAGTGCTTGGTCCAATGATCTATTTTGACAGATTTATTTTAAATACCTTAAGTAGTAAAGGAGTGTAACTAGATCATAAAACTCGCTTTGCAATATTATGGTAGGTACTTACTCGTACATGCCGTGACATAGATTTCACACGGAATAAAATAAATGTTTGTATTTGAACAAAGAGTTTCAGTGACTTGTGAAATTCTTCCCAGCTGCAGACAGAGCATCAATAATACAACATGGCTATGATCCGAGCGATTTCCTCCCGCATCGCTGGTCTTTAAAAATACTACAGTAAAGTATTGTTTTGAAAGTATACAATTCGTTTTATTTCAGAATGTAGGTTGGTATTTGTCATTATAGAAGCGGCCAAATGTCGTTCTCTTCGTATTTTAAAGAACCTTTTCTGTTTGTCATTAATGTGAAATCCTACAAAAAAATGTGAACAATTAAAGTGACACTTTTACGTAGTATTTTTCTAAGTATTTCCGTATTCACAAACGATACTTGCTTAATTGAAGCAGCAAATCGAACGCACAACGTTGAATAGAGCTCTGTGATTGATTCGTGTGTCACCCTGTGCGTCCACGCGCACTGTGCGACCTCACAGTAATGTTTGTGAATACGGACGTAAGAGTATTTGATACTGTGCAGAAATGTCGGAAGATCCATTTGGTTGTACTCGTACTGAATCAAACTTCGCGGTCGTAGCTTTTGCAGTCACATCGCCGCGTCGTAGTCTTTCTACCTCGTAGCTCGTAGTCTTTCGTAGTTGTTTTCGTAGTATAAACTAAAGCTATAGTCAAATTTAATAATTTTTACATATAATTAACCGTTACATTTTTTATTATATGTAGTAGTCTTAAATCCTCTTGAAGTTTGTTCAGACAATATTGTTCTCTAGACAAATAGAATAAATGTATCCAGTAAATAAAACTTCTAAAACAGATATTATGTTGATGCAAATTAGGCTGTTATGTAAAACATAACAAAATATTCGATGCTGAAATTTCCAATACCTTTCCATGAAGAAATTATCGCGTTAAACGGGTGTCGCCCATCGATACGCGTCTCGTAGAACATAATGGATTTAATTTATACGTCCTGGAATTGAACGCCGCGGGAAAATTAACCAGAACGAACCACAGGCAGAGAAATATACCACAGAGATCCCGTAAGAAGGCTATCTTTAGAAATATCGGAAATATTTCTAAAGATAGCATAACTTCCAAAGAATAGTTAAACTTACTTAAGTCGAATATTAACATATTTTGAGTCTTGATTAATTAATGTGAACGATAATAAAGGCAACAATAGTCCAAATTACAGTATCAGACTGCCAATTCGATAGCTACTTCCTTGTTGTTCGCTAGACTTATGGAGCCCAAGCCAACTATGAGGTCACACAGTGCGCGTGGACGCACAGGGTGACACACGAACCAATCACAGAGCTCTTTTCAACGCTGTGCGTTCGATTTGCTGCATAGTTTTTAAATACGGGCGTTAGTCAGAGCTGAATAATTTTAATTGCTTTTTTTTGTCCCTACACTATTTTAATTGCTCTTATTCTTTAATTAGTAGTTACTACACTGGCCTACTATTCGTACTACTACTACTATTCGTAATTCCTTCATCTAAAGTACCACCGCCTCTGTTGAGCTAACTTATCTATGCTCCTGTAAGCGTGGGTCGTGGCATCTCTCCAAGTGTGATTGAATTAAACTGTGAGTATGCTCACCCGAATACTGAACATCTGCTTGCATCTTTTAAGCATTTGCCATGTTTGGACATAGTTAGCATATTTCAGATCGACCCTTGAAACTACATAGTCATTCAAATAAACATAGCAAAGTAAATACCTAAATGTTATAATTATGCTGAATAAAGGTATTCTATTCTATTCTACTTACAAAAAAGCTATTTTTAACTGACTTCAAATGAGTACGTTCTCAATTCGTCTGTACGACTTCAAAGATGTGATTCACGAAGTTAATTGTTCTAATAAACAAATTTTTTTTTTACTTCTCAGTACAATATTGCTTGTCTATATTTTGACATGTTTGTTAAACAATATCATCAATTATTTATTTAATTGCCACTCCTAGTAAAAGTTAATTGCTAACTTACCAAAATCAAAACTGCGTGAGAATCACAAAACAGAAGTGGGCAAAAACACTTCTCGTAATTTGTTACAAACGTAGAATGTGGGTACGTGGCAATAAAGCCTCGTGAGTTAAACCAGACGCGGAACTTGCCAACAGGCTGGGGTTTCTCGCCACAAATAAACGAACATACGAGTATATCTATATATCTTATATAAAAGCGAAAGGTCACTGACTCACTCACTCATCACGAAACCTCAGAAACTGCAAGTGCTAGGAGTCTCAAATTTTAGATATGAGTTCCTTTTTGAAAGTAGTTGCTCACTAAGACGGGTTTTTGCAAAATTCAACCCTTAAGGGAGAAGCCACACGGTGCGGTGCGGTCGTGGCGCGGCGCCGGAGCGGTGTCGCTGCGGCGTACTGCATATAAAAATCAATGATATGCCAGACGGTGCGTTCCGGCGCCGCACCGCAGGTACACTCCGCACTTCGATTGAGCGAGACGGTGCCGGTGCCGTTGCCGGTGCCGGTGCGCCGCATACCACCATGTGTACAGTGATGCGGCAAAATTTTTGCGGTGCGGCGCCGCACCGCACCGTGTGGCTTCTCCCTAAGGGGGTAAAACAGGACCCACGCGTACGAAGTCGCGGGCGGCCGCTAGTTTATTTATAGCCATACACAATGAGGGCTTCAGACGCTGGCTTTTTAAAACACTGCAAAATTGCAGTTATTAGTTTTGTATAAACTAGCATGTTGCACTTGGTAATTATGTAGTTTTAACGTTTAGGTAATGTTTAGTTTCACTCGTATTTGCTCATTACTGTTAATTAAAGAAATACTAATTTTGTTTAAAAATACTCAACTTATTATGGGTTAACTTATTATATCTTAAAAAATCGCTTAAACATTACCATCACATAAAATAGTAAGAAAAACGTTTAAGCGTGAACCAAAGTATTAAAATAAATGAAAGCTCGTAGTTTGCTACTACGCGTCGTAGCAAACCTAGACATCGTAGCTTCGTAGTTCGTAACGCGACGGTTGCTACACAATGTTAACCAAGTAACTGAACAGTGAACAATATTTCATCTTATTTAGAGTGTCTAAATAAGATGAAATATTGTTTTTTCGTACATACGAGTAAGTAAACGTATGTTAAGGTACTCAAGTAGACTTATTTCTCAGAAGTAGAGCAAGACCTCCTTTACCTCCATTATTATTCACATACTATATCTTAAAGTAGTAAACGGTAAGCAGTCATACAATCCAGGATTATCGTTAGATGTGCTAAATCTAATACTAACCTACCTAGAAATCATCCATATAACGCTCTCGGTTCTTCCAAGCGAGTGCTGGTCCCACCTTCTATAGTGTGTTTGGGATAGAACTAGCGATAATATAATTTAAGGCGATGTTGTGCAATTTTATCGACAAAAATTCCCCCAAATGTAGGCCCACCCCCCTCCTCTTGGAATGGGAAGGGCTTCATCATCATCATCATCAACAGCTCTTTACAGTCCACTGCTGGATGAGCCTCCAGTTTTGCCATAATCTCCACGCTTGGTAGGCGGGTTGGAGTTGGAGAAAGTCACATAAAAAATAATTTAAAAAAAGCCCGCTCCCCAAGAGAAGGGTATGGGGGCATTTTTGTCGATAAAATGTACATAATAAAATCGCCTTAAATTATCGATAGCCCTATCCCAAACACACTGTATTGACAGAGGCGTTCGAGCCACAATAAATTTCACACGGTCCGCGGGATCATAATAGACTTAGATACTACGGACGTACTCCAAGCAAGGTTTGTGTTCACAGGACGAAACGTTTCGGCTATAATCCGGCTTTGGTTCTAGGCTTTAGTTGGATCGTTTTTAGAAATCCGTAATAGTTTTGAATGGAAGCCTCGAAGGACCATTCATAAAAGCGTTAAGTGGGGAGTTTATATTCGGTAGATTAATTTTAAAGGGTCACCCCCTATCAATAGGTTCCAAATTCTCCGAACGAAAAGTTTCGGAATTCATATTAAAGTACGAGTAAATAATTATATCCTCGTATATCGCATATTTTATAAACTGATACTTCATATAAACAAGATAAGTTGCTTAATATCTACTTCATATAAACAAGATAATATGCATAATTATACATGGATCTTGCTGCTGCTAAGCTTCTTAGATATTTCGTGGGAGGTAGGAACTCGATATTCCGAGTCTACGAGTACATGCACGTTAACCAACTGTGAGCCAAAAGCAAGAACCACAGCAGCGTATCATGTACTACGTCTAGATATTCTAGGGAATATTCTAAGTCTGAGTTGCACCACCAAACTTTGACCGTAACGATATAACGATAACCGGTGTTTTTTGTATGGATTTTGATAGATTTTTGTCGTTTGACAAAGTTAAAGTAAGATGTTGCAACCCAGCCTTAGTTCTGTGTGAACACAAAATTCATATGATGCACGTGCTCACTCAGGATTTGACATACATTTGAAGAAAACAGATTCAGCGTGACAAAGTATGTAAATAAGAAACGTGCGAGTTGTAGTATAAGCTCGTATAAGCCCTAAACTTTTAGCCTGTTGTACAAGGTTTAGTCCCATTTTTAGGGTTCTGTAGTCCTGACAAGGAACCCTTATTAAGTCTTAAAACTTTCTTAAATCGAATATAGTAACAAACAATCGTCAAAAATATACGTTTCTTGTATGGAACCCTTATTGTTAATTAATTCTTTATTATTATACCGGCTAAGAAATAAACATTCTTTGAAAATTTACAGTTCATGTGATACAACCCGCTGGCAGACAGACAGCTAAAGTATAATATAGAATGTCTTTGACACCCTTTCGTTACGAAGCCCTCATAACGTTTATTTTTAAACAGTACCTGATTCTGCATAATATTTCGTATTAGAAGAAAGCAAATGAAACCATATTTTTCTTCGGTTGACGGAAAAGTGACGTTTTATTCTTTTCTTTTAAAATACTTTTTTCTGTCCTTGACATGCTGCCACCACAGGCATTATTAATATAGAACTACAAAACCTTATCCAGTAAAATCTAGGTCTCTGGTAATAATAAGTTTAATCAATTGAAAAAAATTAAGTTTGTTAATCCATGAAAAAACGTACCAGACACCCAGGTTTCACACATACCTACTAATCCTAAGTGGGTAATTGAAACAAATAATAGGAAATTATTTAAACGAATACAAACCAAGTCCCACATAGGTACATAGTAACTATTGGTAAGTACACCCTTGACTCTAAATTAATACAAACAATATACATACATATTATTAACTTAAGATAATATTGAAACTTAGTAGGTAATAAACTTAAATAATTAATCAATTCCATTTATAGGTAGTGGACAAATGTTGTTGAACGCGCGTTTGATGACTCCCCCTGAAGTGTGGATCTCCGCAACCCTCGTGACTCCGTCCTTCCCCTTGCAGCAGTTAACGATGCGTCCTAGTTTCCATTGGTTCGGGGGCAGCCGGTCATCCTTCACGAGTACGATGGTGCCATCACGTAGACTGATGCCCTTTGAGCTCCTCCACTTGGTACGGGTCTGCAGAAGTCCAATATAGTCCCTCGACCAACGCTGCCAAAAGCTTTGGTACAGCTGTTGCAACTGTTGATAGTGTGTCAATCTGCCCATTGGCACGTCTGTATAATTATAGTCAGGTATCGAAATGGGAGTTCTGCCTATCAAGAAGTGGGCTGGCGTCAAACAAAATATTTCATCATTAGCTGAATTAGGCAACGGACACAAGGGCCGAGAATTAAGAATGGATTCTACTTGAGTGAGAACGGTTGAGAACTCCTCAAAAGTCAACAAAGAATTACCTAATACTCGTTTCAGATGGTATTTACAAGACTTTACAGCCCCCTCATGCAACCCCCCCATATGCGGGGTGTAACCAGGCAGACATTTCCAGATAATCCCCTCACTAGCGCATGAGGTTGTAAACTCATCCAAGCTATCCCTTAGAAAATTATACAATTCCTTAAGCTCATTGTTAGCTCCATGAAATGTTGTGCCATTATCACTCAACATTTCTTTTGGTTTTCCCCTACGGCATATGAATCGTTTAAAAGCCGCGAGAAAGTTATTGGTTTCCAAGCTAGATACCAGCTCTATGTGAACAGCCTTGGTTGTTAAGCACACAAATACAGCGATATAGCATTTACTTGCCTTGAATCCTCGTCCTCTCCTGTCCCTAATATGAAATGGGCCCGCGTAATCAACGCTTGTCAATACAAAGGGAAGTGCAGGGTTAACTCGCGATGGGGGTAGGTTACCCATAATCGGTGTAGTTACCTTAGGCTTAGCTCTGAAACACGTCACACATTTATGTACTATTTTATTTACTAGTTGCTTGCCGTGCACAGGCCAATATTGCTCACGTATGGATGACAATAATAATTGCGGGCCTGCATGCAACAATCGCTTATGAAAGTCAACAACTATCAACTCTGTAAGTGGGTGGTGACGTGGTAGTATTATGGGGTGTTTCTTATCGTAGTTGTAGTTAGACTGGCCTAAACGAACCCCAACCCCCATAACCCCCTCGTCAATAAAGGGATTCAAGGACAATAAGTTCGATGACCTCGGTAATTGTTTATTTTTACTAAGTAAATTATATTCGGTAGCATACGACTGAATCTGTGCAAATTGTATTAATTTGATTAAAGCATCGTTCAACTCTAGGACTGACAATGAAGTAGTTAATTTGTTTTTCGGATCTCTACAATTGTGAATAAATCTTAACACAAATGCAAAGCAACGATTTAATTTCTTGAGGTTCGACCAACGTTCAAACAACCTGTTATCAATTGTATCACAAGAATTGGTAGAAACGTTACAATTGGTTGTGTTTAAAGTCTCATCATAAGAATAGGGTTGTAATAGAATGTTCTCTGGAATCGTAGGCTGGGACAACCATGAGGGGCCCTGCCACCAAAGGGAACACGCTTGCAGTTTATCTGCCTCTACCCCCCTCGACAGCAGGTCCGCAGGGTTGTCACTCGAGCAAACCCAGTACCAATCCTTCGTATTGGTTAATTTATTTATTTCAGTTACTCTATGTTTGATGAAGGTTGATAATTTGTCCGATTTGGAATTTATCCAAGCCAACGCCACTCTGGAATCTGACCACAAGAATATGTTAGGTATTTCTTGTTTCAGGGCATCATTAACCTTGTTGTATAATATGGCTAACAATAAACAAGCACGTAATTCTAATTTCGGTATTGTTTCGTTTCGCGCAACCCGCGACTTCGCGCAAAGCAATCGTACAACCACGTTACCATGCCTATCAAGAGAACGTACATAGATAGCCGCGCCATAAGCGGTCAATGAACTGTCACAGAAACCGTGCAGCTCCGCCTTCATGTAATCACTGATAAGGACAAGTCGCGGAATAACTATTGAGTTTACATATTTTAATTTGTTATAAAATGATTCCCATTCATAACAAAACTCGTTAGGTAGATTTTCGTCCCAGTTAATTTTAATTTTCCATAAACGTTGTATGAAACATTTCGCAATTATTATTAAGGGTCCTAACAGACCCAAAGGGTCGAAAATGGCAGAGGCTATAGATAAAACCTTTCTTTTGGTTAAGTCGGTTGGTACTGGTTCTACTTGTAACTTATACCGTATAAAAATCTTCCGCGGCCAGACCTTAGCGAGCGTCGAAATAATATTGGTAAGTATCTTTTAATGGATAATTTTTTTGTCAGCTGTAAAATGAAGAAGATTTTTATATAATTTGATATACTATCTTATAAATTATAAGAGATAGCTATGTTTAATTCGATTTTCAGTGTTATTATATTTTTTATTAAAAAAGGCACCTACCCTGTGCTAAAAGGATAGTTGCCTAATTTTTTTTGGGTATAGATGCCCTTAGGGCCATTTCCCATGCACCTAGGGGCATCTATCCTAACCTGCTCTTTTTGTCACAAGTAGCAAGTAAGGATAAAAAAAGAATGTAGTACGGCTAACCTTAGGAAAGTAATAATCGATCGAATCGCCCTTCTGATCGAATTACCTTTTTACCCGACTGCGCTATAAGGAGGGTTATGTTTTTCGGGTGGATGTACTATGTATTTTTTTTAATAAAAAATATTAAATTTTATTTTAATTAATTTAATAACAAACAATCTTAAATAATAATACTTGGCTTATTTGATTTCAAAATGCATTTTCATCCTTTGAATTCAAAAACTGTATTAACGAGTCATCTATCCCTGCGTCAGGCATCTATCCTTTGAAGCAATCATACAGTGAGTCTTCTATCCCCCACATTAGGCGTCTATCCCACTTTTTAGAGGTCAATTAAAATGGTATTTACTCAGAATCGGTATAACTTAAACTAAAATAATTATAGTAATATCATAGACGAAAGACCAAAGTTTACAGATACTAAGGTCAAATTGTTGATAAAAACTTACTGACTGAGTTACAGAGCTGTTTCAAAAAGTGGGGCATCTATCCTGGACTTACCCTACAGCAAACGTTGGTTTAGCAGACGTCGGGGTCACCAAATGATTCTGCATAATATTTCGTATTAGAAGAAAGCAAATGAAACCATATTTTTCTTCGGTTGACGGAAAAGTGACGTTTTATTCTTTTCTTTTAAAATACTTTTTTCTGTCCTTGACAGTACCATTTATTTATTAAATTAAAAATTTATCGCATTTGTATTTTCTAAGTTTCTCGGTTTTACTCTATTATTGTTATCAGAGTAAAATAGAGAATCTTAAAGACGAAATTAAATGGCAATTTCATCCAGTCAGCCGCTAACGAAATTCCACATTCACAAACAACAAATCAGAAATAGACACGAGGGACCCACACCATTTCCAAGATTTGTATTCCACCCGTGTTTCCCTCTACTGTCAATATACCTACATAAATGGATAATGCAAATATTTATGGAACTTAATCAATACAAAATAATTTCATAGAAGGATCCCAATTCCCACCTAAGAGACACTGTAAGTACACACGGCCACACTGTTAACTATCCATTTCCGTTTTTGCTCTCGCTCTCATCAATTGGTGATTCTTTGCGATAGAACGAGACGACATTACAGGCAATGGATAGTTAACACTGTTGCCGGTTCAGTAGTTTTGACGTGAAACAGAGACAGACAGACAGACAGACAGACAGAGTTACTTTCCCATTTATAAATATTAGTATGGATTTGCATTGCACGAATTGTTTTGTTGTGTGTGTGTTTTACTAGAGGGTTCACCACGATAATCGAGGAGCACGATGACGGCGGAGAGCAAACCTACCTTTTCGGACGTCAAATTTTTAGTACCAAATAAATAAATATTTTTTTCTTCTTTTTTCAAATTGGCCAGTCCGACGCCTTCGCCGTTCAGCTATAGTGGCTGTGATAGCAAATTGATGAAACTTTAGAGTATTATTGTTTATAGCCCAGAATGTCACATAGGCTATAATTTATGACGATCTGTGACAAACTAAATTTCACACGGGTGAAGCCGCGGGCAAAAGCTAAGTAGTTAGAAATGTTTTGATTGCAAATCCATCACAAGCATCTCTGGTCTATGACACATCTTTTGAACTTTTGCTGCGCTAACTTTAAAGACTATTTTTCTCATCACACTTCAAGTGGCAATTGCCTCTCCAACTTGCCTCTCTGTTGCAGTCGTATAAAGTTGAATTTGCGCCTACGGCATCGAGGCTAGGATGTGAGAAGATAAGAACTTTCCCGTCTGATGTTGTTCGCGATATTTGTCTATGCTTGATTGAGTCGTTTGCCCCAGTTTCTCGAGTCTGTGAGAGTCTGTAGTATTTCTTCATGATATCTTAAGTGTCACTAAGTTTTGATGGAAAGTGCAATATCGCCTTTAATTTTTAAATAAAAATGGTAAGGGTTAATTAAACGTTTAGATACACTGTGCGTGTGCGCTTAAAGTTCAAAAGTTTGGAATGTTTAACTTAGAAAATTCACAAACATATTGTAGTGTCTTATGATTTAAGCCAAAACCAACATCTGTTATCAGAAATATAATATTTCTTATCCCAGTTTTCTCAATCCGTTTTCGCTTTGGATTTAAAATAAAACTACTTTTATATCGGCGCTCGAGACAGCCGGTTAGTCAATCTCCCGTCTTGGAAAGCCCCCTATTCAAAATGTATGTTGAGGGATTTTCAGGGGAATAACCGACGCCGGAGACGCCTTGCAATATTGATAGCTTACGAATTGGTTCATTTGTTTACATTTCTTCCATAAAAGGACAATTTACATTAGTCAAGTAACTTACTATTGAAAATGGATTGTGCAAATAAATATTTGAATTTGAATTTGGATTTATTCCCAGTTTCTGTACAAATATTATGTTAAAACATTCACCTTGTCTTCATATGTAAATTTTCTGGGACTAACTTCGATATCGCTTGATACAAGCAACATTTGTACAAAATACATTACGTTGTAAAATCGTATCTATTACAATTACCTTAGATGCCATTATTGAGCTTGGTATGCTGGCTGTACAACTTGTAACTGCTTGATGCATAGCCAATATTGTTGCGACCGCTTCGATGGCCCCCCTGAGACGTGGCGCTCGAGCTCCCTCGACTGGTGTTGGCTACACGCTACAGAATACCAAGTTTACGTCAAAGTCTAAGAGAATACTCTAGAATTCACGTCCTACCAGACAAGACATATGGAGCGGAGACGTGGACGTTACGGTACGAAAAACAGGCCAATATACAATAGAATAGAAGGAATACTTTATTTGGGAACAAATTGCATTCACGTTCGTCAGGGAAAAGAAAGACAAAAAACATACACTCTACGAATAGCATTAGGGTATTGGAAATGTCCAATCTATTGTAGGGGCAGGGTCGCCAGGTCCAAAAACACAAAAGCCGATCATGTGACCGGCAATTAGTGTCATAGCTCACGAGTAAGTACTATCATCATCGGTTGCCAACGTCCTGATGGGTGCGCTTCATATTATTCTGTGGCTTGACTTTCGCCTGGCGCGAATAAAAAGCATAACAAAAGCCGGACAGGCCGGACAAGACCGTAAAAAGCCAAACATGTCCGGCTAAAGCCGGACACGTGGCAACCCTAGTCGGAAAGCAAGCGTTTCTCTGCTCAACTTTAATCAGGAGTAGCATGCTTCGAAGTTCGTTATAATTATCAGCCACACTTCAAGGCTATTGTTTAGCCTTACTTACTGACATAATATCAGGTTTGCGAGTATAAGCATGAAGTAAGATACCTTTTGTCTATAGTCGCTTTTAATAGTGCTGTCTAGAGCATGCTTCAGTAAAACAATAATGTGCTACCATCTTAGAGCTAATAGCTATAATTTGGTGATATTCTGCATAGAAAGAGGTCAATGACCAGTTTATAACTGACATTATCTTATTTGAAAATATAATAAAACATGTAATAGCCTTTAATACACCAGGGATTTCCTTCTAAATTAAACACTTGCGTATTGGGAAAGCCTGCTTGCTCTTTCTGTGAGTTGAAATTACATTTTTGTCTAAGAAAAATAACATACTGGGTAGGTATTGTAGTTAAGTGTACTTGCGTGGGTGTGTACTTATGTGAGCGTATACGTAAATAAGTGTCGGGAATATAACTTTGATAAATTGTAAGAACCCACAAGGTAGACCGACGACCTCATAAAGGTTGGAGGAAGGAGGAAATCATTGGGGTAGGCCTATGTTCAGCAGTCGACGTCCTGTGGCTGAAATGGTGATAATGATGAAATTGTAAGAATAAGCATAGCTTATGTTGATATGATGGCAAAATAAATGATGATACAATTTTCTCTGTAACCTTGTGAAGTGAAAAGCAGGGTATAAAATATTTTAAAATTCTCTTTGTTCAATGAATTAAGCCTTGATCACACGTACCGAGCAAACGGGCGAGACAGTGCTCTCGGCAGAGTACTCGGTGTGTATGAACATTACGCCGAGTGCTCGGCCGAGCGCTCGAGTATGTGACTCGCTCACCCAACTGTCTCGACCGAGTAAACATTTTACTGTCTCGCCCGTTTACTCGGTACGTGTGATCAAGGCTTTAGTGTATAATGGGTATTGGTTATACAGGTTCATACAAGCGGCGTAAAAAACAAGGTAACGCGCTCCTTTACAACGCCGGCCATAATAACCAATCATTTTGTAGTATTCCGTGGAAAATTTGAGTTTCATGATATATTTTTCACTCTTTTAGCAATTTTCCAGCTCGAATAATTCTGCTGTACTTATTGATGCGAGTGTCTGATAGTTCTTTCGCGAGTAATTTAGCAATAATGATTGTAGTTCGACATGAAATAATATGCACATAGGTGATCATTGTTTTGGATATGAAGGTATTAATCGATTCATATTTGTATCAAATGATAAAGCTGATATACTTAGTTGAGAATTCAAATGCAGTACTGTGTATTCTAAAATATCTAGCGGGGGATAAAACTTTCTCTCTCCTCACTCTCACTCCCTTTCTCTCTCTGCAGGCTTCCAGGTGATCCCCAGATCTGGTGGTTTGCTTACGCAGTAGGACTCCAGCAGTTCTAGCTACTGCTAGTACACCCTAACGAATCTTGAAACGAGCTATTATAAGTGTGTTTAACCCCCTGTGTATAATCCCCTTATTTCTAGAAATACACACTCTGGAGCTTTATAATACATTCTTGGCATAAAGTTAAATTCAGTCTAAATACGTTACATGAACTGCTCTAACCTATGCTTTCCTCTGTAACTATACTCAACATCAAATAAATCGCACCTTCCGCGACGCGAACTTTAAAGATTATTCTTCAAACACAATCATGGTGCCCCAACAATATTGGTGTTATTTGAAAGCCCAATAAATAAACTTAAAGAAAAACACATTTATTTTTCTTATAAACAATTAACAGGTACCATAAATGTGACTTGAAAAAAGGTCTCACTTGGGGCTCACCTCTGGGATCAATTAGACCAGTTTTTGTGGTTATAGAAACAAATAATGATCTTACGTGTCCTTTTTAACAGATGGATAGCGATTAATCCCAATTTAACAGTTTTATAGCCATAAAAGTTGGCTCAAGCGTAACTACCTATTTTTTGAAGAAGTGACTCTGGGTCCTTCTAAAAACACATTTTTGGGATAAAAACCTTTCCTTTAATGAAATGAAGGTTAGAACTAGGCTTTCAAATGCGACCAATGTTAATGGGAAGTGGAGATGCATACGTTTGAGAAGTGCTTGTTGCGGGAGGTGCGATTTATTTGATGCCGAGTGTAGTTTCAGTTGCTGTTTAATAGTTTCCAAGAGATATTTTGACACTTCCGAATTTTGGTAGGTCTGCTGTAACGTTTTGTAGCGAAAGAGCTGGAGAATACGCTTTGAAATGCCGGTGGACGTGACATTTATGGAGCGCAGCCGCCGGTTTTTTAGTGCTTGCACCTTACAAAGCATCGCGTCGGCATTTTTGACACAATCTACCACTGCAATTAGGGTTTTTAAGCCATTTTTGCTTACCTAGGCTTTTTAAACTTTTTATAAAACACGAGTATTTATTTAATGGTAGATTTCGATCTACAAACCGATCGCAAATAATAACTTAGGTACTTATTAACTGAATTCTAAAGTTGAGCTTAAGATGATATTGTCCTAAAGTAAACTTTACAACAACAAGGGTTACCAATTCCAATTAGACTTCATTGCCAATTGAATAATGTGAATATTATAATCTGGGGGCACGTCGAGCGCGAAGCAAACACTGCCGTACCATCCTTTACTGGAACCATTTCGCCGCATTTTCAGGCCCCTATTTGAGAACCTCTGGATAAGACCAGAAAGCAGAAATTTTCGTCATCCAGTAAGCTATAATCACATACTTAAAATCCAAAATTTCAAGTCTGTAGGTCATTTAGTTCCGAAGTTAAGCGAAAGCAAAGTTTCGCATTTATGACACTCACTGACTCACTCACTCACTCACTGATGATCATCAAAATAGAACTAGTACTTCCCATAAACTCAGAGAGCTGAAATTTGGTACAGAGTTAGGGTTTAATGGCCACATAAAGGGAAAACTATAAAAACTAGGAAAATCGAAGATCTGGAGTAACACCACATTCATAATCAATACTACTAGCGCCACACCGGCACCGTGGTGTTCGCCTGTCCCGTTCACCACTAGATGGCGCTAGCACTTTGAGCGTCGATTTTCTGCATCGCGGTGTCCAGATTTTTTTTCCTTTCTAGACCCCCCCGTCGATTAAGTTGAATGTTGTGTAATTTGAATTTGGTTGATATCGTTTATTATATCGTGAGGTTCGCTAAGGTCAAGTTAAGTTATTATTAAAACAATTCTGATTCGTTGTCCATTTTAAAGGTCGCTGTGTTTAATATCGTAAAAAAAATTTTGATAATATTAAAGGACGACGACGTTAAATAATTATGCCACATTCTACAAAAAGAAGTGAAATCCCAACAAAAACATTCTGTAAAAACTAGCCAAGTCTCGATGGAGCTGCTTGTTTATCCCTAAAAAGTAATGAAATCTAGACAAAGTCGTGCCAAGTCTATGGTTCTTTACTGCGATTTCTTTATTATTATATTTAATGTTGTGTGACTTGGCCGTTGAACAATCTTTATTAAGATAATCAATAATCATGCATAAGTATTATTGAAATACGCAGCTTTATTAAGCCTACAATTGACTGGTTATTAAATCAACGTTTTCCGAGTGGCAATTTTCCATCGTCAATGGGTAGCGGTTCTGGCAACAGATTGAATTTGGTGCAATGGTGTCATGGAGCACCTGGTTTTGTACCCTTCAACGGCCAAGTCACACAACATTAACTATAATAATAAAGAAATCGCAGTAAAGAACCATAGACTTGGCACGCCTTTGTCTAGATTTCATTACTTTTTAGGGATAAACAAGCAGCTCCATCGAGACTTGGCTAGTTTTTTACAGAATGTTTTTGGTGGGATAAACTTTATTTGATAATAATTGAATGTCAGATTTGTACGCGCCAGCATTAAAACCTCATAAAATTCAAACACATGTCATACTATTCTCTATCACTCACTCTGACAGTCCTTTCCCTATCCTCTCCCTTCCACCTTCAGTCTCGCTCTCGCATTGCAACGCACCGCTTCGCCTACCTATCTGGGCGTTAAACTTAATACGAAATAAGTATCCAAAATAAACCGATTCAAATAAATCCAAATCGCGCGCTAAACTCCACCCCAATAAAAATTCAAGTGTTTGTGAAAGTGAAAGAAGAACCAAGCTTGGACCGTCCTGCGGAGTCTGCTCTATCGAAGGTATCCCATCCCATTCCTATCCTAAATCTCCTACAAGATTATTAAATTCAACATGCATAGTCCATAGTTCACCTTATGTAGCAATATGGCATTAAAGCCTAAATAAATAAATAGTTTCATACAATGATTTCACTGCCACTATTATTGTAAACAGCACGTACCTATATTCGTTGAACCGCAAATTCTATATTTGAGGATTCTAATCCTGTATGGGTCAACTGTAGTAATGGGCATAATCCGGTGTCAAGGACGTTTATGTGTTTAATATGTTTCGTTAGCTAGTAGGTACGTAGCTATAAATAGTTCGGCTTTGTTTGCGGTAGGGTTGATAGTTTCAAACATAATATACGAGTAGGTACCTACTAGCTTTTGTACTTAGCGTCCTGTAGATAACAATCTGTCAAAGCACAGATTAGTCTTACGCGTTATGCAATGGAACAAAATGCGAAACTCTTCTGAGACTTTAATTCACTCCAAACGGATAATTATATCGGTGTTTTAATGACATAATACTTAAAAATGTTAGTGCCCACATACGAGTACTCGTATGCCTTTTTTATCGGGGAAAAAATGCATTGAACTGCATATCTACCCTGCGGGGACAGGGTAGGTTATGTGGGGATCACCAAGTTAGAAGGACAAGGCATACCCACTAAAAAGACTCCGGTGCTCCGTCATTCACCTTAAGTGGGAAGGAACTGTGGGATTCCGGACAAAGCCTTCACTACCAGTCCCTCCCAGCGATTGCCCGCCTTTACGGCGGGGGCTACAGAACGGGGAGCGACGGGAGCAGCTAGGAGCACACAGCTGTTCCCGTCCGACGGTGGTGGTGGCCTGTGCAATGCAGGCGAGGGCGCCCCCACGCCCCTGTCCCGCTGGCCATCACCAGTACTCGTATACCTACTCGTACCTTCAAACTTTCATCCCAAGTCAGGTGTAGGATAATGGGAAAAATAATCCCTTAAGTTGGTGGTCGCTTGGTGATACTACAATACTCGTAAGTGATTAAGTATAATATGTGTACCTATGTATAGTATTTCTTTTGCACGCTTAAATGGCTTTGGTAAGACTTTGTTTTAAGACCCTACCTTTATTACAGAACCGTCGCACTCGTAGAATACAATACTATTTTCCGTACTAAAGTACGTATAACTAGTTTCATAGCGCAACAGTTTCGTTCTTGCATTATAATTAATACAGTATAATAACAACTCTAACCGCACTCAGTCTCACCGTTGTAAGCCGATTGCACAGTCGGCCGTTTGGTGTAGTGGTTCGAAACGGACTACTATTCTGGAGGTTGCGGGTTCGATTCCTGCACTGTACAAACATTTGAATGCAGAAAGGCAGAAATTGAAATGATGAATTTTAATTTCTATGACTTGTCTGAATGTTTTCTATGTATAATATGTATGTATTTACAAAAAAAAAAAAGTATTTAAGTATGTTTACTTATATCTGATGTCTAGTACCCATAGTACAAGCTTTGCTTAGTTTGGGACTAGAAGCGCAGTGTAAAATGTCCAAGGATATTTATTTTTATTTATTTTTTACTCACCTAGCGCTTTACTTTTCAAAACCACTCGACTCTGCTTCAATTAGATAAATAAATTCAACTAGGTAGCCGTAAGCGCCGCGCTCTCGACGATTGTCGGGTACCTACTTATCTAAGTAATATAATTTGCGAGAGTAGTTTGTCTATTTGTATCATTTGTACTGAAGAATGGCTGAGTTTATTTTTGTAGGTCTGTTTTTAAATACTTATTCAAATCAATAAGCAAAGGACTACAAAAACTTTGTTTCTGAAAAACAAAGTTTATCTAATAGAGAAAAACGAATACAAATAATATCTAAGCTACAAGGCTAAGACTAATTAGAAAAATCTATGTTTTTGAAAATCATGCTTTAGTCATAACCATGTCCAGATGCATTACAATAAAAAATCAAAAAACCGTTTTAGAATCGGAACATATTTCTTACTGTACAGGCGAAGTAGGAACAGATTACGGTACTGTCTATGATATCAAGAGCTTTAAGTTTAGCAAGTTCGAGCAGCGAGCCTCACACGGACGATCGATCTGAGCCGAAAGCTTCAAGATTCTCGAAATAACGGCACAAACTTCGAAGCTTTAGGGAAATTTGCAAGAGAAAGTCATCCACCCTTTTAAACAGTTTAACTATATTTTACAGATATACATTTTATGTATATTGTTTTATAAGCTTTCATGGTCACTGACAGAATATTTATTATTGACGGAATTGTAATTAAGACATGGTAGAATCCCATCAATAATAATTATTTTACAGATATAATAATGCTACGCTTGCAACTGAATATACCTACACTACTTCTGTTTAATGATAGTTTTATGTATCAAAACCGTGTATCTGTTTTTATTTATTGTTGTTCATAACAATGAGGACGCAAACGAGTATTTTACATAAAACAAAAAGACACTGTTTGATCAAACCATACTTAAGCCTGTTTGTTTTTGTTTTATTTACCATGCATTATGCCAACATTCGATACAAAGTTTGTTATTTGTAGTAACTAGCTATTGTTTCGTAACTTAATAATCTTTGTAAATCTATAATACAAAAATGAATAGCAAAATGTGTTGGTAAGCGCATAACTCAACAACGCCAATTTTTTTTAAATGTTTGTTGAAGTCCAGGGATGGTTTTTACGGCGAGAAAAAATCGAATAATTTCCGAGCCAACCACTAAAACGGGGTTCACGCGTACGAAGTCGCGGGCGGCTGCTAGTAGACTAGACAATCAATCCTTAAAATAAAACAGAATCACTCACACACTGTTTCACACTTGCCAAATTAGAGTCGAGTGAAGACAATCAAAGTATACATGTATTGTATACATGTTACAAGTGATCTGTCAACGTCGCAAGTGCTGTACACATTTACACAACGTTGTAGCGCCTGAATAAATAAAGACTTCATCAGGGTAAGTCTCTACATCAACTTTAATCGGTCCAAGCGTAGGTTTTAGTAGATCGTAAGGATACATAGCGTTGAATTGGTATTATAAATAACTTCAGGTATATGTTATAAACTTTAATCATCATTATCATCATCATCATCTCAGCCATAGGACGTCCACTGCTGAACATAGGCCTCCCCCAATGCTTTCCATGTTGCCCGGTTGGTAGTGGCCTGCATCCAGCGCCTTCCTGCTACCTTTATGATGTCGGTCCACCTTGTGGGTGGACGTCCCACGCTGAGTTTTCCGGTACGCGGCCTCCACTCCAGAACCTTGCTGCCCCATCAGCCTTCAGTTCTGCGTACTATATGCTATATGTGTTATAACTTTAGGTAAGTATTCTTTGCTTTATTAACGTGACGCAGTAATTCTTGAATTTTTTTTACTTACCTACCCAAGTATGTAATATTTTTACCCTCATTGTCACATAAGCGAGTCTCTAAAATGGATAATAATAGCTTTATTTTCTTCTAACGTACGTTCATTATTGCTGGAAAAATCCCGTTTAACGTCCTCTCTTCCAGTCTTGCAAACCTAAATCTATAGCTAAAATAGCTTTTAAAGTTACTACATGAATTGAGGAAACCAATTCCTCTAAACTAACGCCCTCGAGTTAGAAAATGATGTTTGAATGGTTTTTATCAAACACGTTTTAATTACTTTCAGTGTAAGGTGTGAGGTATACTGTAACCTGTTTTCAAAATGAAGTTCTCTTCTATGGTAATTCGGCTGACACTAGTAAACAGCTGTGTAGGCCTTAATGAACTTTGTAGTGAACTGTCCAAGAGCCTTTATAGGCACCTTTGTGCATCAAATAAACTGGGAACAAACAAAGTCGGTTGATGCAGGTTCATTTCCCGCCCAACACGAGTACACGTGCACCCAACTTACATTTTACCAGAGGAAAATAAACCTAATATACACTACTACAGGGCACACACTGTAGTAGTGTATTAGGCTTATTTTCCACAGGCCATAAACAAATAAACTGATGGTTGGAGATTTTATTCGCCATCACACAGCGCAGGGTATTTTAGTATTAAACTAGCGGCCGCCCGAGACTTCGTACGCGTGTATCCCGTTTTACCCCCTTAAGGGTGGAGTTTCGTAAAATGCTTTCTTAGCGGATGCCTACGTCATAACATCTACCTGCATGCCTTTCAGTCCGATCCGTCTAGTAGTTTGGGCTGTGCGTTGATAGATCACTATGTCAGTCAGTCAGTCACCTTTGAGTTATTTAGATTTAGATTTTCATTTTATAAATATGGGTGTCTTCACAAATACAATTGTACATAACAGTAAACATTCCGTTATCCAAGCTGTTGAAACAGGTGCAATTTAGTAATTTTGTAGCCAATAATTTCAATCAAACTATAGATGTAGGGTATTACTTTTGTAACTCAGTAAAACTCATTTATTTCTGTAAGTAGGCTTTAAAAAAGCACTTTTACACGTCCCTGTATTAACCCTACCACTGCTTCAGGACAATAAATGGGCCAGTGCTGAGAAGAAGCAGCAGCGCAAGAAACTTTGTTAATGTGCTAATATCTTAATATTAAAAACATACCTCAGTAATATAGGTAACTGGTAGATTGAGACCTTAAAGTTTATAATTAACTTTATGATTGAAACAGAGTATCAGTCTCTGGCATTGGATTTTCTTGTGAAGCTATTTCCATTTGAATTTGTAACTGCCCCAAAGCAGTTTTGATCTTATGTAAGCACCTAAGTAGGTACCTAATAAAATTACTTATGTTTCACTTCTATATGAAGAATACTAAGCTTCAATTCTCGTTAGTTGTCGTTCCTGAATCCCGTCCTGAGGGAAATTGTTATTTAGGGATTTATCAAAAAATCTATCTAGTCTCGTGCAGAGGATAAATTTTTAAGATAAGTATATATAATTATCCATAAACCAATTAAGCGTAGCAAGACTAGGGCTGGGTTGCACCATCTTACTTTAGCTTTGACAAACGTCAAAAATCTGTCAAACTCCATACAAAATACACCGGTTATCGTTAAAGTTATGGTCAAAATTAGGTGGTGCAACTCAGCCTAGTTCATGCTACGCTTAATTGGTTCATTTCTTTCAATTGGTACATAAAGCAATCTAATATGATTTCTAGAACAATCAATACCTTCACATTTTGCTTTGAAACCTCGCTTGGAAGTTGCGAGCGTTCATAGAAAAGAAATTAATATTACCTACCAAATATAGCAACTTAGACTGAGTTGCAACACCTAACTTTAACCGCAACTTTAAGAATAACCGGTGTTTTTTGTATGTAGTTTGACAGATTTCTGATGTTTGTCTTTAAAGTAAGGTTTCAGAGTGTTGGAAAATTCAAAATCGGAGCAACCACATTATGAAATCACCCTTGTTATTATGACATATTGGTTTAAACTTTAACGGTATCTAAATATATAAAAGGAGAAACTGACTGACTGACTGACAGATCAACGCACAGCCTAAACGGCTAAACGTAGGCACTTGAAATTTGGAAGGGACGTAGTTTAGGTACCGTAGAGGTGCACTAAGAAAGAAATTCCCGAAATTACCACGGGAACGGGAATTAGCGGAAAAATCCTTTTGTATGAAAAATCTAAACCGCTTAAGTTAGATGCTTGAAATTTGGTGTGCAGGTACCTTAGTAAACTTAAAGCTTAGGTACAACAGAATATCGTAAAATTCCCACGGGAACGGGAGTTAGCGGGAAAAAACATATGTATGAAAAAATCTAAACTGCGTAAGATAGACGCTTGAAATTTGGCATGCAGGTACCTTAGTAAACTTAAAGCTTAGTTACAACAGGATATTGCAAAATTCCTACGGGAACGGGAGTTAACCGCTGAAGATAGATGAAGGGGGTAAAACGGGATCCACGCGTACGAAGTCGCGGGCGGCCGCTAGCTATCATCTATCTATCTATATAAATAAAAATGAATTGATGTTCGTTAGTCTGATTATAACTCGAGAACGACTGGGCCGATTGAGCTGATTTTGGTTTTAAAATGTTTGTCGTAGTCCAGGTCTAAACGGTGAGTAAATACGCGCGCGATATTGTTTTTCTGTGACAGACAAAATTCCACGCGGGCGAAGCCGCGGGCGGAAAGCTAGTCTTATATAGTTTGTCTGTTAACTACCAGCACAAATACTAATTACTTACTATATTAAACTCCAAAGACTAAGGATAATTCTTGATACGATGAATAACAAATACTAAATGCCCTCTACTTCGATATATTTTTAGTCACAATAATAATAATCCTGACATTGCACTTAATCCTTACGTAATAATGGTTAAGTTGTTGGTTTAGCTGGGTCTATGGGATGGAATTATAATCTTAGTGTCAACATCAGATTAATAATCTAGTTTTGTTGCAATATCACTTTTATTTACAACTAAATAGAACGACCGATAGCGCGATTTACAGCCTTCTGTACCTAGGTACTTGTTTGTATTTAATTAGCCTTTGTCTATCCAAGTAATAAGTAATCGATAAACGGATCAATTTAGCGTTTGACTGGTTAATCTGGTGGCCATATTGTGATGTGGTGAGGTTGGCGGACAAATGTTCAATATGTAGATTGGTGACGCCACTGCACCGCAAAGCAAGTGAGCGGTGAACCGCAGTGCAAGCCTATTACGTTAGCCTATTACAGTTAAGCTTCAACCACACCAACCGATAACCGGTGTAATTTTTTATGGAGTTTGACAGATTTTTGACGTTTATCAAAGTTAAAGTAAGATGGTGCACCCAGCCTAAGCTTCAACCACACCAACGCGTGCAGATCGCCATCGCCGCACGGTGGATCGAGCCCATACAAGGTGTTGGACATGGTGCTTTAAATGCAACTACTTAAAACAAGATTGATTTGCATATAAATTGAAAGATGAGACTTCATTCTATCAAATATCACTAATATCAAGTCATGATCTACTATCATAGTTATGTGGTGCGACCGTAAAGTGAACAAAGTCAAAATCATGGATTTTCTGACTTCTGTTTGTATTGTCAATTTATCCAATTTCGTTCACTGGTTTTATGTTATTACTTATTAATGTATTATCTTATACCTTTATCTTAATCTGTGTGTTAAAATGAGTGCCTAAAAAACTTCTAGCTTGGCTATTTTGACGTATTTTTAAAAGGTATTTTTTTTAATGAAAACTGCGTGTTTTAGTTGACATCTTGGGCGATCTTTAACAAACCATGAATGAGAGATGATAGATGACAACGTGGGCGATATTATTACTCAGTTTTTAGACCCTTATTCATCCCTATTTTCGAGAAAATCACAAAAAACTAAATAAAAGCGCCTCATTTTTCCGCATAGCAAAATTAACTTAGGTAAAATTCGTTACACTAAAATAATGTCAGGTAAACCAAAGATGTTTATTTTGGTTTATGAGTTGTTTATCGTGTGCAATTCAGTAAAAATACTCATTAAAATGAAAAACCTCAAGTCAAATAGAGATTTGTATGCATTATTAAAAACCACGATGAAAGATCGCGCTAGTTCTTTAGCTAGGATACTAGAGCTGTTTTCGCATACACTCTCTTCAGATAAACAGAGGTAAGTACTAACGTAGTTAATACTTTATGAACATAAAGAAATACTATAAAACAGATATAGTAAAAAAATCATATTGTCATCATCTCAAAAGATTGTCGTTGAATTTAGTACATACCATACATACATTTTGTATGTATTTTTTTCTTCATTTATGATTGTGTTAGGTAGGTACTGAGTTACACATTTTATTTATCAGATAACTATAAAAAAAAAACAATAATTTCATTGACATTGTTTGTCGCAAGAAGAAGTAGTGTCATTATAATGAGCACCAGTTTTTAGCTACAAACGTAGATTGGCTTAGGCAATCTGTTGATTGGAGTCAGTTTTGTAGTCCGCTAAGTCCCTATAAAATTGCATTAGTATGTATCTAACAGCTAACAGAATATAAAATCAAGCTCGACAAAATCGAACAAAGTGATTGTGTGCAATGAAAAATCAGGCGTTTGCAAAAACATTTCTTTCATAAGTTTAACACTTAATGAGAATAAATTTAGAGTATTGTTAGATTATGTATCTAACAGTTAACAGAATATGAAAACAAGCTCGACAAAATCGAACAAAGTGATTGTGTGCAATGAAAAATCAGGCGTTTACAAAAATATTTCTTTAATAATTTTAACACTTAATGAGAATAAATTTAGAGTATTGTTAGACTATGTTACTCTTTAAATATGGAAACAGACCAAAATGAGTGAGTATTTGCTTTTAATTGAACAATAAATACAAGTTTTTCATCACTATATTTTAAGATTTTTTTTCACTTATATTAATTGCCATCTAATAAGTAAAATCTATCACATTAGAAAGATAAACTTGTCAACCTTACACTGTAAAAATTTGAAGTTACTACGTTGACGCAATCTCATTTTATTTTAAAAACACTGAGTAAGGAAGCGATGTCCAACGCTTTGTATGGGCTCGATCCAGTGTGCGCCGGCGCGATCATAGCCAATGACAGGTCACGTGGACTGTCATTGATGGCGCGAACTGTCATTGGCCTATGATCGCGCCGGCGATGGCGATCTGCACGCGTTGGTGTGGTTGAAGCTTAATGTGGCAATGTAGTGGAAGTGATGGAACAATGCTTCAGATGAATTGTGTAAAGAAAATGCTCATGCAAGAAGCAAAACTGTGAGAGATGAGTTAATGACAAGAGGGTAGACTTTTCTACCTAGTTCACATTTATAACGCCGTGGCGTAGTTAACGTTTTTCCGAACTGGTGTTGGAAAGAAAATGGAATAATAATACACTTAGGGTCAAATGGGCGAACTTGTATTCTTAAAATGACCTTACCTATAATACACCCTCGAAGTTTGTCTGACCTTCCGCCAAACACCCTGTATAATGAAATGATTCTATTATTTTATCGTATTCAAAAATCTCCAATAATGCGTGACAGTATTTTAGTAAGAAATAATTTCTTCCTTGAGCGTGTTTTACAGTTTCTGGAGCAAAATACAAGTTTTCATTTTAATACCATATTAATTGCAGATCGTTAGCTGGTTTGCTGCAATTTTCCTAAGGAAAATACTGTAAAAAATTAAAAAAAACATCCACTAATTAGCTATATTTTTGTTGCAGGGCTTTACTGGCAGATGTTTTGCTGCTTTTTAGAGTAAGTAGTAGGTACTAACGAAGTAAAAATAAAATAAATCAGTTTCTTAGGTAATAATTAATGATATTTCTTTTGCTGTTCTGTTCTAGCTGCGCAGGTAAAGACCTGAGTACAAGTAAAAAGTAGGTATTCCATATTTTTATACGGTTAAAGAAATAACAATTCATATGCATAATAAATCATCTTTATACATTTTTACGAGTTAGTATCTCCCAAAAGTTTTATTAAAATAACACTAATTTTTTTACAGCTCAAGATATTCTTAAGGTTTGCGTGTTGAAAGATACCGTTGAAGAACGGCACGTGTTTGTTAAATATTTTACCATTTTTCCAATGCAAAAGAAACCTTACACGTTGAGCAAGTAAAAATATTTTAGATTAACTATGTAAGCGTTTTGTTAGTTCAAATATGAGCAAAGTAATTAAAATGAATTGTCTAACTACTTCGTATTTCATACTTTCGTATTTCACCACTCACGTTAACGAATTAATATTATGTTGTAAATTCATGGATTATACGTTTATTTTGTTGATTATTTTAAATTAATTTCGTGGATAATTTGTTAATTATTGAAACTTAATTGGCATGTTGTCGCGTAACAATAAGTTCGTAGAAATCAGAAATTAACGAATATGAAATTTCAATATAATTTCAATACCGTCATCACGTTTACTGTTGTGGTTTATTCGTTAATTAAAATATTTAGTAAAAAAAATTTAATTAAAAGTTAATAAGGTTACCTATTAGACTGGCTTGACGTTAAAAACTTATTAAAATAGTTTATAGGTCAAAATATTATCATTTAATATGAAGGAACAAACAATATTTATATTCTAGTTATTTTGTAGAGTACAAAGAAGAACATACTGGAATGGAAACTGTAATGTACCAAAAATTAGGTTTTAAATAAAGTCAGTACAATTGAAACAAGCTTTTACTGACACACTTTGTAAAATGGCTCTAATGATCCACTCAGAAAGCTCTACAGTGTAAAAGCCTCTCTTTACGAGTGCGTGGCGCGAAATGAAAATAAAAGCTGATTGCGAGATTGATCACTATTTCATGAAATATTCAAAACTAACTTTCCGCCCGCGGCTTCGTCCGCGTGGAATTTTGTCTGTCACAGAAAAACTATATCGCACGCGTCCCTGTTTCACATACCGGGATAAAAACTATCCTATATCCTTTTCCGGGACTCAAACTATCTCTATGCCAAATTTCATCAAAATCGGTTCAGTGGTTTAGGCGTGAAAGCGAGACAGACAGACAGAGTTACTTTCGCATTTATAATATTAGTATAGATTATGTTTTTGCGTGTGTCTATCATTTCGGTTGTTACAAGAAGTCACAAACGTTATGTCAGACGTATTATGGCACATTATCTACTCGTAGCTTAAACAGATTGAGTACTTGATATATTCCATAAGCTCAGCATTTCTATAAGTGCCTAATATATTATTTGGAGAATTAGGTACGTGCATAGAGTCGTTAGTTAGTTTTAAGTAAATAAAATAAGCATAATCCAGTCGTAAAAATCTTCTAGATTGGTTTACAGGAGATTTGCAACTTTTTATTAGTGCATGCCACATTTTATTTCAGTAAAGCCCTACATTTTTCACAAAACTTTAGCATTTTACACATTTTGTTTTTATGCGAAACAAAAAGCACATAAACGTGAGCCGGCTTATAATAACAAGTTAATTGCTTGATCGAATGTACCAATTACTATACTACGAATATTTATCAATATTTTACTACCCCATTAATTTCACAACTTCTGCAAGCCATTATTATCCGTAAAATCATTATTTGGCGTTAATAAAGTAGGCGATGCGATGGTCGATACAATATCCGTCTACCCTTCCCGCTCTATCACTTAAGGCAGGCCAGTGATTACGGTGCTATGTGTTTCTCTGAGGCTGCCTGCCGACGATGTTATTAATGCGATTTAATTATTCACTTCTAATAACCTTCTACGGCCGGACGAAGATTAATATAAGGCCGCCTTCAAATTACAACCTCGCCGACGTCTTATGGCCAGCGGCGATGGAACTAAATGGATGACCTATTGGCAAGATTTGAGGTCCTGAAACGTTCTGCGGGTACGATTTGGTTACACAAGGACGTTAAATCAGAATGATTAATAGAAACTTAATGAATTTTAGGTCAAATGACATTGGGAACTTTTTGCCCCACTTTTCGAAAAGTAGCGGACACAAACGAAACCTATCACAGATGATACATACTAATATCCAATGAATTTCCGTGCATTTTTTTTTCTCTCTTATATGGGAATATTGAGAAAATGAAGTTTTAATATTTTATTTTATTTTACATTTAGGTAACATTTTTGACGACCTCCGAGGCGGAGAGGCGCACACACCGGTTTTCAAGGTGTGCCGGGCCAATCCTGAGGTCCCAGGTTCGATTCCCGGCCGGGACAATATAGAAAACGATCGTTTCACATTGTCTCTGGTTTGGGTGTGTTGTGGTTCGTCGTTCCCGATTTCCATAACACAAATGCCTTAGCTACTTATTTTGGGTTGGAGTAATATATGAGATGTTGTCTAATATTAATTTAAGTATTTATAATATTTTATTTATTTATATTATTTTATTTATATTTTTTATTTATTTATATTATTTTATTTACTTTTATTGGTTACTCTGCAATGCCAAACAACATAACATGTAAAAATATCAAATCATTTTAGACAAATATATTTTCAACTTAGACTCGTCATATCTCAGAATTCCCATATCTCACAACATAGCGTTTTAAGTGAATATACCTACAAGTATAAAGCTTTGAAATAAAGTACGTTTCATCTTTGTCCGCCGTGGGGCATTTTCTCATATTAAAGTTCCCAATGTCCTTTTCAAATTATGAGTCAGGAATGAGAAAAAGACTAAGGTTCGGCGAACGTTAGCGAACATTCAAAATTTAACTCTGTTCGACTTAAGAGCGAACATCAGTGCTCGGTACTCAATTTTAATGAGCGAAAAATTTCTATTGTAAATTAATATCTTAATTATAAAATTAACTCAAAACTAGATTCGCCGCGTTTAGATACGAGTATTTGATTTCAAAATCTACTCATCGCCACTTACCCTACTTGAACTACGTATGCAGTTACATGACTAACTTTTAATGTAACGGTGGGAACAATTATCTTAAAAGCGTACCTACTTGGTACGCTTAAATCCAGTCAATGCAGCCAAGGAATTTTAGCAGTCGCCAAATGTACCCAAGAGAGAGTTTCTGCATTTCAAATAATGTAAGCTACGAAACATTAAAGCGTTTCTACAATAACTAACGTGAATTAATGTTAACCGCTATCAAATAAGATAAAACAAGCACACAATTCCACGTGTTTGCAGACTCTAGTGAAATTGTCAGATATTATCTATAATGAAAAAGTTTAATTCAGTTCTAAATTCATACCTACGTGATGAAAAACTTTATCGGTATACATTTAAAGTTAAATTACAAAAGTTATCGCGACTTTTAGTTAAAAATTCCAAAATATAGTTTTGGGATTTGAGTGCAAATGACAGAGTCAACATTGGCTCCATAATAGTCTTGAAAATTACCATCAGCCATTTTAAGAACTGTAGAAGTTATAGAAAGAACCAACGTAAAGACTTGAGAAGATGATAATTTAAACATTGACAAAATCAAACAATTTATGCGAGAAAATTATTTAGAAAATAAATAAATTAGTATTATTTTGACATTTCCAGATATTTATACTGAGATAACAATTGTTTGTTATAAAGATTTTAAATCTTCATTTACTAACGTTTATAAACTAAATATTTAGTCTGCACGTCTAAAACAACAAAGATGTACAAAACTTTCGGTAAAATATATACAAAAAAAAAAAAAATTTATTCTTGGCTTTTAACTGGTAACAAACAGAATAAACAATAATTAGAGTATCCAGAGAAAGTTCAGTTTCATTAAAGAAAGAAAGAAAGATACATTTATTACAATCTACATCACACAAATATGTACAGGCAATTACATAGACATGAGTCATTAGTGACTGTGATCCTTTGAGTTCGCTAGCTAATTATTTTTATTTTCCTTTCACCTTATTCCATGCAAAGCTAATCCAATTGAAAATAAGATAATTATGTACGTAGGTGGTACAATCGACTGGGAAAATAAAAACAAGTTCTAATTATATTTCTTACTACCTTATGCCCACGGCTTCGCCCGCATAAAACTTGTCACAGATCGTTATTATAACCGTTATTCTGATGTATAAACAATTGTACTGTAAAGATTCATCAAAATCCGTTCAGTAGTTTTTGCGTGAAAAAGTAACATCTCGACATACACACAAACTTCATATTTATAATATTAGTAGGATGATAATTAATTGTTTAATGCATCTAACACTGAGTCGGAATCGTACCAATATCGATTCAAAAGCTTTGGTTAAATCGCATTTTTAGGCTTGCGTGTAATTGGTATGTACCAGTAAGTATTGGTTTAATTACTGCGTGAAAAAAAAAGCTAATACATAATCTTTTAGGGATGGATATTTGAAATACAAATGGTCTTATGGTTTTAGTCATTCCCGTTTCATCATCATCATCATCATCTCAGCCATAGGACATCCACTGCTAAACACAGGCCTCCCACAATGCTTTCCATGTTGCCCGGTTGGTAGCGGCCTGCATCCCGTTTACGCTTGATTTAATATTTTATAGATATTTAGGTACTTATTTAAATAAAACAGTTGAAATCTTTTATTAACCGTGATTGAAGCAGTTTAGATTGACTGGTATGATTTGATATATTAACTTAGGTTAGGTTAGTATTGCGACTATCGCGTGACTTCGCTTATGAAGTGAACATGTCAACAACGCAAAAAGTGACTGCTTGAAAAAAGGTTTAGACTCTATCCAGTAATAATAAAGTGCAATTTATAACCATGAATATTTAAAAGTATAGTTCAACTACCTAAGCTTGTCCATTTAAGAAAACTACAAAAATCTCTTATGGTCTATTTGTATGCGAAGCAAAAGTAGAGATAATGGAATAATTCTGTCTTCCATTGCATTAGTGAGAAACAGTGCGGTAGCGGTTGGACTTTGGATTATCGATGGATCGATAGATAATAAAGATATCTTTAGAGTTCCATGAATGTCTTGCTTGAAAAAATGGGAACCTAATGACATCATTGGCCGCCACGATTTCTCAGAAAATTCTTGGCATAGTAGTATTATGTAGTTGGATCTATATTTAAAGTTTGGTAAAGGTCTGATATGGAAAGATCACATATTAGTGCACGTAAAGACATCTTATTAAATTGAATTGTTAAATAAGCAAGCACTTTGACCTCATTAATAGTCTAAATTTTTTTATCAACTGGCCGGTATTTTACATTTACGGTCCAAAGGCACCATGCCTTTTCTTTTATCTATCTCCTTCAAAATCTTACAAAATTTTTTCAATAACATTTTTATTTTAGTTTTTTTTATCGATATTACTGAGTTGCTCAACACTACTCGCGGATTAGGGGCGCCATTATAGAGGGGAATCGTCGGAACAGCGGCGCCGTGTTAGGTCACTGCATATCTTGAATGCGCGAGCACACTACGCCTAAATTAAGCTACACTATCAACAGTTCTTTGATACAAACATTTGTAGCATTGCACTGCGATATTATGAATTTTTCCATTTGTAGCACCCTACTTGCGCCTAAAGCCACATTACCAACAGTTCTTTGCTACGAATGTTTGTAGCATTGTACTACGATAAAGTAACGTTTTGTTGGTAGCATTGTACTACGATAAGTTGTGCGCGTGTATGAGCGGGGTGAGTGTAATTAATGAAAGACGACATAGTATTTGTCGTCTGACCGATGTTTATTGCTCTGTACCTCTAGCATGAACAACTTTCGTCTTCGAATCGTTTGCGTATTCGACAAAACTCGATACCGAATTAAACGATAATGTGTCAATTTTGATTCTCAAAATAAGTTTCGTGCGACAATTTCTCATACTAAGTTCACTTTACGACACGTTCACAAGAGCGTTGTTGTAGTTTTCGTACTAAATCTTTTGATGGCGATTCGAATACGCAAACGATTCGAACTCGAAAGTTTTTTGTGCTAGCCGTACTGATCAATTGTATTACACCGACTCAATTTAGGTACATGACAAACTTATTTAAATAGAAGTTAATACATAGAAAACTAATGTCATTGTGTGTGTACGGCATTGTCATTAATATGTTCTTGAAGTATTATTAAACTACTACATTGTTGACCAAATAATAAGATAAGTTTATTTCAAGCACGTAGCTCAAGTATTTATAGTCGGGGCTGCACCTGACAAGGTTTGGAAACTGAGTACCTAATCCTTAGGTATCACTGCTATCGGCAGGTTAGAATTCCTATTACTGAGCTGGAGCAGCGAAGGGAATAATGAGAGATGGCGCAACAGTCGCTTAAAATAACCACTTACTTAAGGTATGAGCACAAAACTGTCAATTTTTCTATAAATAAATGTCAAGAAATGTCATAGAAGAAGAAACGGCCATGCATATTCTTTGCTCATGCGGCCCGCTTATGAGCAAAAGAAGTATCCATCTCGGGCGACACATCATGCACCCGGATGAGATAGCAGATATCACGCTCCAAAGAATCTGGAAATTTATAGACTCAACGGAACTAAGCAGTGAACTCTAAAGACAAAGGCTGCCACAATAGATCAAACCTGGTCGAGCTGGCGCAAATGAAGGCCCAAAACCAATAATAAAAAAAAAAAGAAATGTCATTTATTTTTGCAAGCTTTTAAAAACCGCTTTTACACCTCACTCCTTATTGCCATCCCAACTAATATTATAAATGCGAAAGTAACTCTGTCTGTCTGTCTGTCTGTTACGCTTTCCCGCTTAAACCTCGCAACCGATTTTGATGAAATTTGGCATAGAGATAGTTTGAGTCCCGGGAAAGAACATAGGATAGTTTTTATCCCGGTTTTTGAAACAGGGACGCGCGCGATAAAGTTTTTCTGTGACAGACAAAATTCCACGCGGGCGAAGCCGCGGGCGGAAAGCTAGTATAATATATTTCATTGTTATTTGTAATTTCAAAATAATGTAGATTATATTAATTTATTGAAAAAGTTTTGTTTTATGTCCTAAGATGTTGGGCAAGGATCCGTCTTTTCGTAATTCAATCTATTCCTTTTTAATACCATTGACTTTAGTTTTGGTATTAATAAAGACACCAGTGTACTTACCATGAGTTTACGCTAGGTGTGCTCGCGGTGCCCCTATACTTAGTAACCTTTCGTTCGTTTCAGCCAAATGACGTCCACTGCTGGACAAAGGTTTTTCACAATGAACGGTACTTTAATTGTCTCATAATCGTATGCCGTACCAGCAAGTTGATACAAACATATTTGACAAGTTCCAACAATATAACATTACTTATCGTTCATTTTTATGAGTATTATCATATTTTTTTCTCAACTTGATTAACAGACTCTTTGAACGCCCCGCTACTTCTTTCAGGTTTTTTCTGTTGCTTTACCTAAACAACAAAGAGGTAAATATAATATCGGCTTAAATCACTTGAGCGTTTACTCGATGAAACAAAGAGCACTTAAGTACTATCATGTTTACTCAAACATTCTTTACCAAATAAGTACCGTGCTTACAATAAAATGTAGGTAAGAAATTGGCCTTGGGTAAGAATTATTTCATTTGATCAAATCCATTTTAGTTACGAATATTAAATTTAATTTATTGGCGTAATAATTAACTAGGATTAGTTGGATGATTAATACTTAAGTAACTTGTTTGTATATCTATACTTATAATAAATCTGTAGAGAGGTCAATTCTGTACATGAAATATATTTTCAAAATAACTATCAGGGGGTGATTAGTGATCGATACTGATGCCAAAAATGCAATCAGTAAAATTTTTGTCTGTCTGCCTGTCTGTCTGTCTGTCCGTCTGTCCGTCTGTGTGTTCCTTATAGAAACAAAAACTACTCGACAAATTTTAACTAAACTTGGTACAATTATTCTTCATACTCCTGGATTGGATTTGATCTTTAATCGATTATTTGATTTTCATCGATAAAATGACCTTGCGTCACTAACCTAGTAAAAATAATCTACAGAGACATGCGAGTCTCGCCTTGGGGGTTTCCGAGAAACAATGATTTAAGTTTTTTTTTTTATAAATTACCGGGTAATTAAACGTTAACGTTAAGGGTGAATCATTTTAAACCTAAAGCTGAACAACCATACAATTACGGGTCGCTATGGGGACACATTAAAGTAGGTACGGCACACATTTTTAATGGCTGACGATTTTCAGATGTAAAAGTTATTAATTACCGTAGCTAATGATATTATTATGGTTTGTAATTAGCAGCTATGTGGCTTTTGTCGCGTGTGGTATTGTTGAAATGTGAGTATTTTTTAAAGTAACAAAATTGCTGAATTTTAGAAATCCACTTACAAATATCGGTTTAGATAAGTGATGAAACGAACAATAACGATTTTATCTGTTTTGTAATTGATTTGTCGGATAAAAAATCATATTTCTTTTTTGGAACAGACCATTTAGATAAGACCGGAAAGTAAAATAATATTGAAACAGAATTGTGCATTTTTTATTGAATACAACAAAAGCATTCCAAAGGTGGTGATTTAGAACCGTATAATCTATTTCCATAAAGTTCCCGGCACCATTAATAACCCATTAAGGGCAAATTGTAACTGCATTTCATATATCTATGAATAAAACATTGCACGAAGATATCGGTGCTTCTTTATTCATATCTTTTCATTAAGAGGTATTTCGATTGGCTTCGGTAATCGGCATTAAGAGGTAGTAATTTATTTTCAAACTAGCGGCCGCCCGCGACTTCTTACGCGTGGATCCCGTTTTACCCCCTTCATCTAACTTACGCGGTTTAGATTTTTTCATACAAATGATTTTTCCCGTTAACTCCCGTTTCCGTGGGAATTTTGCAATATCCTGTTGTAACTAAGCTTTAAGTTTACTAAGGTACCTGCATGCCAAATTTCAAGCGTCTAACTTAAGCGGTTTAGATTTTTCATACAAAAGGATTTTCCCGCTAAGTCCCGTTCCCGTGGGAATTTCGGGAATTCCTTTCTTTCTGCACCTCTACGGTACCTAAGCTACGTCCCTTCCAAATTTCAAGTGCCTACGTTTAGCCGTTTAGGCTTAAGGCTCCACACGCGACGGAAGCTTAAAAAATGGAGTAACTTCTCCCGTTTTCCCAAAATTTCCCTTCACTACTCTGCTCCTGAGTATACTATAACCTGCCCAGGAGTATGAAGAATAATTGTACCAAGTTTCGTTAAAATCCGTCGAGTAGTTTTTGTTTCTATAAAGAACATACAGACAGACAGACAGACAGACAAAAATTTTACTGATTGCATTTTTGGCATCAGTATCAATCACTAATCACCTCCTGATAATTATTTTGAAAATATATTTCATGTACAGAATTGACCTCTCTACAGATTTATTATAAGTATATATAGGCCCGAGAGTGTTAATACCTATTTCTGAAACGAAAACTGTGGGCAACTATAATTTCGGCTTTTAAGGAATTTCCTAGTTCCGTACTGAAAGATCTAGGAAGACTAAATAATGTCAAATAGTCTTGGCAACTGCTTTTATCTCTGGCTCTCATATTTTATAAAAACTGCAGACTATTCACAAAATGTACAAAAGTCCCGCATCCAGGTTCTTCCCGCGACCTTTACCAGATCGTCGGTCCACCTAGTAGGAGGCCTGCACACGCCACGTCTTCCAGCCCGTGGTCGCTACTCGAGAACTTTTCTGCCCCAACGGCCATTGTCTCTAAGAGCTATGTGCCCCGCTTACGGCCGGTTCACACATGTCTCCGTTTTACTGTTCCGTTTTATCGTGTACGTTTTTTTTTCGGCGATGTATGTATTAATACTGTATACAGAATACTGTGTCATGTGTGAAGTCGCTCATACAACTACATACGCCATCGATGAAAAAAAACGTACACGATAAAACGGAACAGTAAAACGGAGACATGTGTGAACCGGCCGTTACTGCCACTTGATTTTAAGTAACTGGTAAAGGTTGCAGGAAATACCTAGATGCGGGCAGCGTAGGACCGTTCATTGTGGAAAACCTTGGGGGAGGCTTTTGTCCAGCAGTGGACGTCATTTGGCTGAAACGAACGAAAAAAGTCAGTTTTCATGTTAGACGAGCTTCGATCTCAGTTAACTTTATGTAGCAATCAATGGCTATGCATATAAATCACGTCATACGTGAATAATTTATTCAAACGTTTATGAGAGTGCTCCAATTAATACTTGATTCATTAACTTCATATTTATAAACACGACTCTTACAGTACCGTAGACTGATGAAAATTTATCTATTATAAATGAATTAGGCAGTTACTTTTGTTTAGTGCGACAGACTAGATTATTCTATTTCTAATTCAGCTATTCTCAAAAGTTTTGTGTCTAAACTGGTATAGTGTAGTCAAGAATTCTAGACTAACTTTCTCCAACACGTATTCTATTCTGGGATTAGAACATCTATTTGTTGATTGTATTCGTAGTGAGTACAGTTTTAACTAGAGTAGAATGATGATTAATTAATGATGGTTAAAGAATGCTTCGATTGTATAAAATTAAACTGAGTTGGTTGTAATAAAAGTGGTAAAGGCCTATTTGTCCAGCAAACTTCAGAAAGTATTAAATACTCATTGAAGAAGTAATGTTGTGAAACTTCTGACATAGTAGCAATTTATTTTTATAAGTGACCGAAATTAACTGTTGAGAACCTAGCCCCGCTGAGCGTGCAGGCTAAGATTATAAGTGCCCTAGAAAGAGCCTATGTACTGAATAAACTATTGTCCTAGATACAGCCTTCTAATCTATTTGTTTCAGCCAAATGACTTCCACTGCTGGACAAAGGCCTTCCCCACGGATTTTTACAAAGAGCGGTCCTGCGCTGCCCGCATCCAGGTAGGTACTTTCCACAACCTTCACCTAGTGGTAAGCCTGCCTACAGTATCTCTTCCGGCCGGAGAACGAAAACTTTTCTGCCCCAATGGATATCATAATCATATTACGTATTTATAATGTAATCGTACTTAATTAAAAATGAGTATTATAATATGTTTCAGCATCAACTAATGCTGAAACAAATTACTCACGGCCACTTTTGACTTTAAATAGAAAAGTCTAAACATTGTGATCGACGATCTAGGCCAGGTGAAAATTACTCGTATAACCGTACCTCTTTCCATATTGAAACTCTTTCAGTTATAGGCTAGCTTGACCAAAATACCAGTGACCCGAATTTTGTCCTGAGTTCTATTAGTTTGATCTAGTTTTCCTTTGACTATTTTTGTCAATTAATAGGTGTCCGTAGTGTATCTATTCTTATAGGTTACTTAGGTACTTAAACATTTGTTTTGTCATCCGTTTTACACTGGAGGGAAGTCGAACCTTAACTTCGAACTCCTCCTATGTTCTTCTGATTAATTTCGTTTCGCTTCCAATGACAGTTAACTTTCCCCTGGGACAAACTTGACCTTCACTAGTTGATTTTTTATTGGCGGCCAAGCTGTAGATCCTGGCTACACAGGGTTGCAGCGGTGGGAACGAGAGGTGAGAATAGTCCCGAATTTTAACGTATTTCATAATATCAATCAAATGATTTAATGACATTTAATCATTGATTATGTAGATTAAAGTATGCATCAGCAAACCAGCTTCGGTACAATCTTTGCATTGTACATTTTGTAAGGGCTTACTGAAAAGCGATGATATACCCAAGGCCTTTGGTATGACTTTTCCTGTCTTCGTTCATTTTTACTTAAATTTCGGTCAAGTAAAATAATGTTCATTTTTTATTTATTTGATATTTTTTGGATTTTTGTCACATAATGAAATTTTCTAAAAACTATACTTCAGAATTAACAGTTCTGGTCATATAATTAACCGTAGGTATCACTGTAATTAATATAGTCATGGTCATAGTCATAAATGTTTATGAGATTTCTATCATTTTTATTTACTCTAGAGTTAATAAACCAATACTAATTTGAAGTGTCCTTGAAATCGTACAAAGATCGACTGCAAACACCACAATATTATCTTAAAAGCATCAATAAAATTATGAATGAAATGATATTACGATATCGTATACAATTCAGCCGAAGCTCACTCACATGAAATTGAAGGACGCGTTATTATCAATTACAAAGAAAAAGCTCCTTTTATGAGAACCTATAACTTTTAGTGCGTTCATTTTACGTGTGCCGGCATAATATTCTGTACATTTACGTGCACGTGCGTGAATGTACGAGTGATTCCACGTGTAATTTGAGTGTGAGCGCGTGATAGACTAAAGACTATCGCAATTTGGATGATTAAATTTAAGTGAAAATTATATTAGCCGTGTCATACGGTCAATATACATATTTATTGTTTTGTCAATACGTTTTACCTATGCGTATTTAACATCTCCGTATTGTATTAGAAAGAAAGGAAGAAACATTTACTGCAGGCAGTATTACTTCAAATTATGTGATAAATAATCTTGGATTTCCTTTAAGTAATATAAGTTACTCTAAAGTAACTTGTGATTTCTCAGGTTACTGGATTAATAAAAGCTTTAACTGCGACGTGATAACCTCTTTAATTTTTATGAAACTTAAAGCAGGTTATAATTTTCTTACTAAGTTGCGTTGAACTGCAACATTGCAAGAGTTCGAAAGTTCGAAGAGGTTCAAAAACCATAAAAATATTCATAACCTTTCCCTTCATTTAAGTAAATAACAAGAAATCTTTTCATACCCTTATTAAAAGTACAAGGGCACCCTAAACATATTTGTCATTGAATATTAAAACACGGCCCCATCTCATTATAAATTGTGTTTGCTTAAAATTAATTACTCGCTTCTTTTACTGGTTTACGTCAAATTATATTTTCGTTCTGACTTCGGCCGTACAAAGCCTTCTACTACTTATCTGTTGCGCAAATACCTTTGTGTCATGCAACACGTTATTATGTTATTTAAGGTAAAACACGGAGAGGAAGACTGTGACTTGTACAGTTTAAATAGAACCCATTTTGTTATGACAAAACCCAAAGTATAATGATTGAAATATTAATTCATTAAGTGTTAAAATATAACCTCTACCTTTTACAAATAGTTAGCATTCTTAAAATTGAATAATTACAAAATAAACCACCGTAACCACAAAATCTCTGTCAAAAATAAATATGCTACGGCTATAGACTACGGACTACGGGCGTAGTAAGGACTACGAAGCTACGAGCGATCGAAACATCTACGAGGTTAAAGAAGCACGCTCTGCTACGAAATGCGGACAAATACCGCATGAGATTAGAATCAGCCCTTGGCTTTTTTAATTACAACTAAAATAATAAGAATAAGAAACGTTACCGTCTCAGAAAGGATGTAGCCTTAAAATTACATAATAACATTCACCATTCCTTCCCCACACCACTCGTCCTTGAATTAACACAACCTTCCCAAAAGTAAATTAAACACACGTCTTCAAAGACACAAAACCAAACATAATTACTTAGCGTAGTCGATTTCCGTCAATTTAGATGCAAATAACCACTTACTCGCGAGGGTCAAATCAACTTTCAATATCATAACGTAGGCCTATTTTAAGAATTTAATGAATCTTTGATGACTCCGTGATTAAACTAAAAATGTAATTAAACGGTTTTCATTCAATAAAATCGTTTTCACTCATAAATCTTGCATAGTACGATAACGTACGCGTAGTCGAAAGTGAGAGTTAAACTTTCGCGCTAGTTCGTTCGAAAGTTTGCAAAGTTTAAACTGTGGTTTAAGACGGACGGGGGCCGCGTAAAAAAATATTTGTGCACAGAATTACTTACAGAAAAGTTGCACAGCCGACCGGCGCGGTTTTGAGTAAACTGTGTGGAGTTCGCGACGCGAGCGTGGCAAGCAAAGTTCGCGGAGAGCAGGCGACCGCTCGCCCCGACTGCTCGAATCACACTGACTAAGACCGAACCGTTGCTTATCGACCTACGCGCATTGGCCGCCCGCCCCAATACGCCGCCGCGCCCGCCTATCGCGCACCGTTGCCAAAATATAAGGGACCTGTAACAATTCATCTCTCATTATTCCCTACGACAAAAGACGATCGATGACCACGTGACGCCGATTCACTTTTATCGAAGAAACATAATCCGCTCAGCTGAATAGACGTAGCAACGATGAGTTCTGAGCGAGAAATTGATCAACACGAAACCGCTGAGTCAGTCGGTTTGTGTGTCACCGGAATAAATCACGATTACAAAGGGGAGATATGTATAAATATAGGTTCTTCACCCGCTGTCGGATCACGGGTCGGAGCGCTTCGGTGTTAGCAGTCTGCATAATTTTCAACAGTAAAGAAATAAACTTTTAAAAAATCCGAGAACTTTAGCATTCATGTTTGTAAAGCTTAGCTTAGCTAAGTTGTAATGAAAAAATAGATGCAAAATAATTGTTTTAAAAGTAAATAAAATAGCAAAAGTTTAAGTCACAAATGAATTTTTTTTTATTAGTAGGTAACATCCAAAGACTAAATTAAAAGTTACTTAGATGGAATTCCTAATCTAAGGCTGAGTTGCACCACCTAACTTTGACCGTAACTATAACGATAACCGGTGTTTTTTGTATGGAGTTTGACAGATTTTTGACGTTTGTCAAAGCTAAAGTAAGATGGTGCAATCAATCAAACAAGGCGTGCTTAAAAATTCCCCATTCAGCATTAACAGAGGAAGGGACGCTGATTTTTAGTTACATTCCGAATCTTCCAAACATCATTATCATTACTCTCTCTTTCGGACAATTAGGTACCTAAGCCACATGGACAACGTTACCACACAAAAGCATTGTCATACAACAAAGACTGCAACGAACATTCCATCATTCCGCTAATCCGTATTCGCTAAGACTATGAGCAACTGCCTGAGCATTTCATTATCCCATGAATAGTCAAAGTCAAAATTTCTTTATTTGTATAGACTATTTAAATATTACTTACAAATCGTCAATAATTTTGCACTTATGGAGCCTCTACATGTCTCATAATCTTTTTACCCTACCAGCGCTTCGAGACCAACATTTGGGAAGGAGATACTTACCCAATTTCACGTTGATTTATTTAGATTTGTCTTTATATAATTAAATGCACTATTACTTTACTAATACCGATAATTATAACGCCGATTCACTCTACTTTAAGTTTGTTGTTTTTCTGCTCCGCTCCTATTGGCTGTAGGATAATGTTATAAATAGCCTAAAGCCTTCCTCGATAAATCTATCCTAAGATTAGCGCGTTCAACCAAACAAGCAAACTACTCGTAACTCTTCAGCTTTATAATATTAAGTTATAGATGTAATTTTGTCGCCAAATCCGCATTGTAGTTCCGGATTTTTCCCGTGTCTTTACATTTAACGCAAAATTTTGGGGTTCGATCCCCGCCGTCGCTCGACTGTTGTGGTGAGCCCACTCGTGACACAAGCATATTTAGCTTAGTACGAGGGGCTAACGGGACTATTAGTAATTTGTACAATACAAATAACTAATTCTCTACGTGGCAGGTACCAAATACGCGCCCGCTCCCAGCTCCGCTTATGCTCCGCTTATGCGTGAGCTACCTCGCACGGGATCTTGTATTAACATGATCGCAGCACTGACCTAGTTATTAAGTATTTATCGTGTATTCGTGGTGTTAACGGGCCCAATTTCAGGCACGTTCGATTTTGGCATGTAATTTTACATCGTGGACTACGATCAGTAGCAAGTCAAAATTAACTTTTATGGTAAGAAATAAACACGAGTAAGTCTTCAGAAGTAAGGTTTCTAATAATAATTATTAAGGCATCTTTAATTTGATACCAAAAAAAAACAATTAGTTGCATTTGTTTTTTCGGGACAATATTAGAACCACGTTCATGAAAAAAAATTCCAAAGCTGTCATACTGTAGGTACCTACTTTGTTATTACCACGAACTCACCAAAACACAAACAGTTCTTTATTAAAATTTATAAATGGATTTACGGATGGAGAAATTAAATTTCGTCGGTGACGGCCCTTTTCATGTTATACTTGGAAGTTTGGACTCGTGTCTTTCATAAAATGTAGATAAATACAACAAAAAATATCTAAAGTATAGTAGCCGAGCAATGGTGTAAGAATAACTGAATGAAGCCCTATTTCCATATCTTTTCGAGACTAACGCCCGTATTCACAAACGATGCTTGCTTAGGTGAAACATCAAATCTAACGCACAGCGTTGAATTGAGCTCTGTGATTGGTTCGTGTGACACCCTGTACGTCCACGCGCACTGTGAGACCTCATAATAATGTTTGTGAATACGGGCGTAAATTCTCAGAACACTAGTTTGAAACTCACTTGGCTTATTTGCAAAATTGCAATGGTAATATTTGGACTTTGTACCTTTGAAAGCTTATAAACATCACAAAGCGTCGGCAACGACAATGGGAAAGTTACGTCTTGACAATTTCTCCTCCAGAGCACTTGGGAAAAGTAAATATTTTCCTAGAAAACTATTTATTCTTGACGTTAAATCTTAAGCCGTTTACTGACCGTGGAAAAGCTCTGGAGGCTTCATGGCGAAGACATGTTTATCGCTTGGATTTTTATACCTTTAGATATTATGGGGTGTTTGTTGCTTCTGGGCTAAAATATTCAGTGAGCGGTATTAACAACAAGCTTGGAGAGTATGAAACGACAAAACGACTTTTTGAATTGAAGCAAAAACTATGAATTTAGAAGTGGTACAGGGTTTTCAAAGTTGCAAACATGGATGTACGTGTAGGTACACCTCTTTCAAGAAATCTAACAACATATTAAAAATCGTAGATAAATGCGCATTTGCGATGTTTGCCGTTAATTACAAACATTGCAAACGCGCCACATGCCCGAACAACCAAACTGTGGAATGGACTGTGTTTCCGGACCGATACACCTGCAAGCTTTAAAAAAGAGAGCGTATCTTCACCTTAAAGGCCGTCAACGCACCTGTAACGCCCCTGGGACTGCGAGTGTCTATGGGCGACGGTAATCACAAACTTACCATCAGGTGATCCGTCTGCTCGTTTGCCTCCTGTCACAAAAAAAATAATTGTGTCGATATGGACTAGACTACGAAAGGAATAACAACCAATCAATGTCAATTATTCAAAATCTACATGGTTTTATTCATTGTAAGTATGTTGTCATGATAATGTACCACATTGCTACAATAAATTCCCAAATTGTATTACCTAAACTAAACTTGTCCTACCACTTGCTAATTATTTGAGTCTTGCTATATTTTCTTAAAATATACGAAGGTATCGGGATATAAGGTCTTAGCATTCGCGACGTGCTTTTTCTCGTGCCGGACGGAACGATTTCTTGACATCGTTGCATATAAAAACATAGCAATAAAATATACGTGGCGAGAAACACCGACGGAACGGAACGCCGTTGCCGTTCACTTTATGAACGGAGCCCGTCCCGTCCTCGTCCCGTCCGAGGAATTATCCGTTACGTATGCTAAGACCAATGTGTGTTACCAGTGATAACTTATGGCTCGGAAACGTGACCTCTCACTATAGACCTTATACAGAAGCTCAAAGTTGCACAGCGTGCTATGGAGAGGGCTATGCTTGGTGTTTCTTTGCGAGATCGAATCAAAAATGAGGAAATCCGTAAACGAACTAAAGTCGCTGACATAGCCCGACGGATTAGCAAGCTGAAGTGGCATGGGCAGGACACATAGTACGCAGAACTGACGGCTGATGGGGCAGCAAGGTTCTGGAATGGAGGCCGCGTACCGGAAAACGCAGCGTGAGACGTAGGTGGACGTCCCGACGACATCGTGAAGGTAGCAGGGAAGCGCTGGACGCAGGCCGCTACCAATCGATCAACGTGGAAAACATTGGGGGAGGCCTATGTTCAGCAGTGGACGTCCTATGGCTGAAATGATGATGATGATGTATCCTAAGACCTTTAAAGTCGTCAACACCGATTTCTCGTCTAGCTTTTGAGAACTCACTGAAACTCCTTCAATATCGATCCTGTTAGTGAATCCCGGTGTTCAGTCGTAGCGAATTTGACACGGCCTATATCCGGGCTAAACGCAGGATTTAACCACGTATGGGAGCTCCCAACACGATCCAAGACTTAGATGAACGATTTTTAAAAGTATTTTTCTGTTAGATAAGGTTATAAATCTATAACATAAAGCTACGATCATAGAAGCAGAGTATCAATGAAAAATCAATTAAAGGAAACAATATTTTAAACTATTTTCACGCATACGAAGTCGCGGGCACAGCTAGTCTAATCATAATCTTAAATTGTGAGGCTTATGCCCGTTTTCACCATCAATCCTTAATTTTTAAGTAACCCATATGAAAACAAAATTCCTGTTATGTGTTACCATAGGGGTCACTTAAAAATTAGGGATTGATGGTGAAAACGGGCATTAACATACTTCAATGTCCAATGATTATACAATGATCGAATTGCATTGATTGAAACTAGATTGAATACTAATTTAATTTAACGCTCGGATTAGACAAGCGAGATCTAGGTAATGCAGGACAAATTACATCAATTCCAGTAATAGGATGAACAGTGATAGGATTTGTTAATTAAATGCTAGTACTCGTAGATCCTAAGTGGCGAGACCTACAAATTGGCAAACGAAAATTCGAAACTTCGAGCCTCATTTGATGCAATAGATTTTTAAAATAAATTAATCTTAATGCTATCATAATGTTTTAAGTAGGTTTGTTTGTGTCCATGCATTCATCTAGGTATGTGGTAAATATATGCAATAAAAATGTATCTTTTTTTTGTATGTGACAGGAGGCAAACGAGCAGACGGATCACCTGATGGTAAGTGAAAAACTACCAAGATTTTCCTCTTTATAACACTAAAAATGTTAAAGCTGGTCGTACCAGTATAAACGCTACTACCAAAAGCCTCCAAAAGCCGTTTCAAAATAACAGCAAAATATAATTGTCCAGAACATCACCATTCACCGAAACATGATATCGCAAAATGTCGGAGTCACAAAATAAACAGTCACGCCGACACTTCCAAACTAGTCAGCGAATTTCAAGCGTGCCTGCTTTTCAAACTGTTTAGAAAATTCAGCCAGCTTTCAATCGTTGAGTACATATTACGAGTGTCAACATAAATATTTATGTACACCACACTATGTTTTCGTACTTTTGAAGCGCTGAAATGTTAAGTTTTGAAAGCACCTAAGTTTGGTTAAGTGTGTGTATTTATTTGAGAAGTAGCGATCAATTCCTCATAACTTTCCGAACCCTATTTTCAGTCCCTCAGGGCTTTGCGTAAAGCTTTCTGCAACTTTTCTTTCAGAGGTATGTAATGTAAAAGGTCTCTAGAAATTGCAAACTATTTGTGAGTGACATTTACGGGACTATTCCCACCTCTCGTTCCCACCACTGCAACTCCTGTGTAGCCAGGATCTACAGCTTGACCGCCACAAAAACCCAACCAATGAAGGTCAAGTTTGTCCCGCAACGAAATTAATCAGAAGAACATAGGAGGAGTTCGAAATTAAGGTTCGACTTCCCTCCATTGCAAAGCGGATGACAGGTGACAAACAAAGGTTTAAAACCTTTAAGAAAAAGATTATGCACCACGGACAATAAATTAAATTAAGGGGGCCTATCTTATGAGCAATTAGCAACTACCTGCCAATAATATTTTTCACAAAATCGCTTAAAAGCACGGAAATTTTTCCTTGTCGCGACAAGATCGGTGTAATAAATTGCGGAAACAGATGTATGTTGTATTGAATTAAGCATTATATCACGTTCATGTTTCCAAAGATCACACTCCCACAAGATATGATGGGCAGACTGCTCATGACTGACATCATCAGTGGAACACTCGCAAAAAAGAGACGGAACTAGTTTGAATTCGTGAAGTTTATGTTTAAAGTTGCCATGTCCCGTGAGGAACTGCGACGAGCAATGGTCGATTTCTAACCATCGCCTAGTTAGACGTTCGCGTACATTCGGGAAGAATTTATATAAGTGACGTCCTTTGACTGAGGTATCCCATCTTTTTTGCCATTCATTAAGTAAATCTTCTTCAACGACTTCTCGGGAATCAAATAATCGACTTATTTTAGAACGATCGCGGCTATTTAAGAAATCGGAGGTTATATTTTCCCTTGATGCGAAGTACATAGCCGCACGCTTTTGTACCTCTAAGTCGACCGGCAGTACACCAGCCAGGACTGGCAGAGCCTCCGTGCTCACAGTTCTGTAAGCTTTGCAGAGAAAAATCAATGCAAGGCGTTGACTTTGGAGTAGTTTCCGTCGAGCGGCTCCTATAGTAGCTCTGTCAGCCCAAACTGGTGCACCATAGCAAATGGAGCTTAAATAAGTGGCCGAATATATTACTCGGAGGATTTTAAACGTAAGACCCCACGTCGAGGTTGAAATGTGACTTAAGGCATAAAAGTTATTTTTAGCTTTTTCACCGATCTGTTTAATGTGCTCGACAAAACTAAAGTTTTTCTCTAAAATTAGTCCGAGATAGCAAACAGATTCCCGTTTTTTAACAGTTATTTCATTGAATTTAATGCGAGGCAAAACCTTAAGATTACCTTTTAATAGAAGCTGATAAGTTTTGTGAGGGGCAAACTGCAAACGATTCCTGTCTCCCCATTGAGATATTAAATTCAAGCATGTATCCGCTAGATTTTCAAGCTTTGATCTAGTGTCAGCCTCTATTAAAAGGAGACCGTCATCAGCGTACCCGGTTAACGAACAGCCTTCGGGTAATGGTAATGCTAGAAAATCATCGAAACCCAAATTCCAAAGGTAGGGCCCTAGGACCGATCCTTGGGGACAGCCGCGCGTTAGCACCTTTGATTCAGCATGATGGCCGAGTTTTAATTTAGTTGTACCGTTACAAAAGTACGAGTGCAGTAGTGAATATATATTACTATAGCATCCACGAACTTTCAGTTTTAAGAGCAGGATCGGCCACCAAGCATTGTCGAAGGCACCTGAAATATCGAGAAATATTCCTACAACGTACTTTGCCACCGAGGACGTCACTTTTTGTCTAACAGATATTACTGCATCTGCAGTAGACTTCCCGGCGGTGAAGCCAAACTGCTGCTCGTGAAAAATTGGACCACCCGGTAGCAAACGCGGCACTACTAATCGCTCTAACAGTTTACCTAATGAGGGAAGTAATGTAATAGGTCGGTACGATTTAGGATCTTCGGGCGGTTTGTCACCTCCCTTTGGTATAATTTTTATAAATCCGCGACGCCATATACTCGGAAACACGCCCTCCGAGATACAACGAGTGAAAACATTAAGAATATCCGTTCCGGCTGTTTTACACGCTGCTTTAATCATTTTATTTGATATTTTATCTTCGCCCGATGCTTTGTTTAAGGGTAAACTATTTACTATATCGTAAAACTCATCAAGGCTAGGAATAGAAGACACAGGCGACTCAGGCAGCACCGCAATAGCATCTCTGACGTCACGATGGTGAGTGACATTTGCAAACTACGTCTACTTTTAAATGGTTCAATAAAAGATAAGAAAATATTTCACTGTAGAGTAAGGTCCTGTCACTCGTCAGTGGCGCCACTTCTACTAATACCCCTCATTGATAGCATTAGGTGTTATTTGATGGCACGTCTAAGACATCAAACATTTTTTTCGGAAAAGTGGCGCGTTGATACATATAGGTTTGGCATCCCTGACCTTTACCTTTACTCCATTTTCCAAAGCCCAATTCTAGTGAAAACCCATTAGAGATGCGAAACATTTGTAAAACGAGTAAGAAACGAGTGCACAGGATGCTAGCGAAAATTTTGTGCCAGAGGTGTGCACGTTAAATCCTATACAAGTACACAGTTAAAAAAGTATGGTATTCTCGAACTACATTTCTTCACCGCTCAACTTTGTTATAAAAAGTCCCAACGTTGTACAAAATGGCTACGCCACTGGACTTTAATTGCTTAAGCTATTTTATAATGACATAACGAAAAAACCATCTCCATTCCATCGTACTTAATAAGATACATATAAACATTTTGTACGAGTAATCGGATTGTCCAGATTTTATTTTAATCCATTCAACACATTAACAAATGTTAAATCCCAGTTAACATTAAATGAAAATCATGATTCTGAGAATTCATTAGCGGTTTTAACTAGTGCTTTTACGAGTAATTTTGAAACTTTAACTATAATGTAGCGTGAAATCCGTTCATTGTAGTAAATACTTGATTAAATTTAAACGTGTTTAAAGAGTATTATGTTAAACGAGTTTAACAATGATAATGCCGTTGGAAAATTTCTTCAAATACAAGGAAGACATAATAGGTCTTAAGGACTAGAACGTACTTATTTCTTGAACACGACAAGGTAGGAACGCTAAAGACCACTTAATAAAAAAGAAATATTACGGGACTATGTTCAGCAGTCGACGTCCTATGGCTGAGATGATGATGATAATGATGATGATTACGAGACTATTCGGACCTCTCGTTCCTACCGCTGCAACTCCTGTATAGCCAGGACCCACAGCTTAACCGCCAATAAAAACTCAACCAGTGAAGGCCAATTATTTTTTCCAAAATTTTATTTTACTGTTTTGTCGGCGTGATTAATATACATACCTCCACAAAATTACAGCTCTCTAGTGCCAACAGTTTCCAATCAAAGCCTCGGACAGACAGACAGACAGACAGACCGACAGAAAGACATATTGAAACTATAAGGGTCAAATCAATCAAGGAAATCATACTTCAATTAAAAGAAATTTAACTACCTAGTGTTCAACACACGTTTAGCTTTTTGTGGTAAGGCCCCTATGTAGTTATAAGTTAAGTAATGTGGAGTCTAATGTAGTTAAGTACTATTTTGAGATTTAAAAGTACTTACTAATATCAATTGAAAATTAATTGAACTCAAATAATACATCTGTAAAACTAATATTATAACGCTCAAAATTCAGAGATTAAACGAAATGAAATCATTATTAACGCAAAAAAATAATCTAGCTACATCATAACAAGTTTTCAAAGAAATACTTTCAGGGCCTGAAGCAAAACTGTTTCTAGAGATCCAACGTGTTGATTACAAAGGCGAGACCCGCCTGATCCGGATAAGACTCGTAGTAATAATTGCTACGACGCTACGAAGTGCTACATAAAGCTCTCTGTACATTAGTGCTACGAGACTCGTAGCAAAATGAACAATCACACAAACTGGTAATACCTAAGAATTTAGTTAATAAGCCCCACGTAATAAGTGAAGGTCTGTGTAAGTACAGTTTACGCTTCTCCTTGTCTGCATGTTAAAACTTTTACAGGTTGAAGTAGATTAAAATTAGTAATTACTTAATACAAACAGTGTGCGACTACCTTTGGAAATAGCAAAGGCAGTTATTAAGTAAGTTTTTAAAGCAATCTTCGCTACTTTATGAAATGAAATATTCTTCAGCTTTGATAAAAACAAAACGAGATTGGAAAGGACAAATTAGACAAATTAAAGTTTTTTATGGTATCTTTTTCTTTTAATAATGTCAATTTCTTTAAATTAGAAAGCTATTAAAGAACTGGAAAATATAAACATCAACAAGTCTTTGTAGAATATCAAAATAGTTATTTCAGTTAATCAAAAGCTTTTAAAAATATTGTCTGTACACTGTACACATACTTCGTTAATGTGTGTGCATATTCCGTTTGGTATACGTTTGAATCAAAGCATCATTTCCCTTTGAAAGGAATCCTATCGATGTTTTCGATACAGTGAATTAATTTAGATATTCCAAAACTTAATTAAATTTTGTCAAAGCTCTAATTATTAGTGGAATGTCACAAAGGACTGCATCGAAACGTAGTTTGATTAAATTATTTTTGTTTCCATTTTAGGCTAGCCATTCCGTAGTTCGTTAGTTCATGAAACATTCCAAATGTATGTTGTTGTATTTGAGCAATGGAGTTTACAAAAAAGGTATCGAGTATCGTTCTATTTTTGGTATCAAATGAATATTTTTTTCTTTCTTTCTTTCGAATATTTTCAGCCATGCAGGACGGGTTTTACAAAAATGAAAGTAGTAAGTAGTCGAGTTCAAGTTCTGTCTCTCAGTCGTTTCACGGGCAAAACTGCGGGCAGAAGCTTGTAAATAAATAAGACGAAAATGGCGCCTCGTGATAGAGGCATTGACAAGAGACTTGACTAGATAATTTTTTTATTAGCAATTTGTATTGCCCACATTACTAATAGTCCCGTTAGCCCCTCGTGGTAAGCTAAATTAGCTTGTGTTACGAGTGGGCTCACCACAATATAGTCGAGCGGTGGTGGGATTCGAACCCGCGTTCCTCGGATCTCGAGTCACTCCGACCCCTTCACCGTTCGGCTATCGTGGCTATAAATTATTTTAACATTTGGGTCGGCATATGACGGTTTGCGTACTAAAATCCAACATGAATATTGGGAGAATCTTTGAGCTAGAATGTCATATTTTGACTGAAACCCATTAAAGTTTCGCATTGATTAGAAAGAACCACATGTAATCAAAGTTCGACAGTGGACCCCAAAGACTGTATTTGACATCGTAACAGGTAAATGAAAGCTAGATTCATAATAAAGGCTTCCACAGACCAAACGCGGGTCAGAAGCAGTTCGGGTCAGTGCAGCGTGGCAGTAGGCACACTGAAGGCAGCGCAGTTTCAAAGCAGTTGCAACGCGGGCGCGGGCGTTTGTCAAAAAATTAAATATTCGAAAACCGCTCTCAACGCCCTGCCTCCAGTATGTCATGCTAATATGGCCGCCATAGTAATACAACAGCGCGGGCCCGCTTCTGTCCCGCTCCCGCGCCGCCTTGTTTGTCGTTTGGCAGTAGCAGTGCGGAGCATTTGGAGCTCGGGCCCGTGTTCAAATTTGGTATGACACACTTCAAAGAGTTTCTTGTATTACAACTTGCGCGGTCCCGCATTCAAACTGCGCTGCTACTGCCCCGCGTTTGGTCTCCCGAAGCCTTTATGATCTCGAAATGAAGAGACTCACAAAGAGTGCTTGAAGATCACACGAATGCAATTACGTTTTCAGAGGGAAAATTTGCCTAGGCACTGAAGTTGTGGTTCGCGAGTTTTTAATTCGATTCTGCAATTTGATTATGAGACATAAATAAGTTTAGGCCAAGAGTCACTGAGTGGCGGTGCAAATGTTAAAATTTTTTTTGGAGAAAAAAGTACTCAATATGTTAGTTACATTCGTGTATCCACTCTCCTAATCTCTCTCTTTTTCTTCTTCTATATCCCTTCATTATCACCTTCATTTTCTGAGACTAATGAACGTCAGTCTTAAAAAAGGTAGAAATTCTGATTCATAATGAAGCAAACAAACAGTTCATTTAAGTACTTGCTATGTGTAAAAAGTCTAATTAATTTAACTTTCAGTGTTTCTGACGGAGACTGGCCTAAATGTCGTTTTTCATCTAGGTACCTTTAATTTATCGGTAGGTTATAGGCCAACAACTTAAAAAATACATTTACAGGCTTACTCTGCAATTTTTAACGATTTTTAATTCGATAAAATTTTATTTTTAGGTCCAGAATCACCACTCTCAAGTACGGTCAGACACGAGGCATATACATAGATTCGTAGAACTGACAGCCGTTGGGGCAATACTGTTTTCTAATAGCAAGCTAATACCTGGAGATGTCATGTAGGCAGGCAGGATCAGTGCATCGACGAACGGATGAAGGTCACGGGAAGTTTCTGGATGAGGGCAGCGCAGGACAGCAGTGTACTTTCGGCTAGAAGAAGAAGAAACACAATTACATTTTTATTGGTCACTAAATACGAGTAGATCCGAATTACATCTACGTTCATTGTTTCAAAGAAAACAAATCAAACAATGCAATCGATTTTGAAAATTCATACGAGGATTCCAAATAGTTTTTTTTATGGGACAGGAGGCAAACGAGCAGAAGAATTACCTTATTACCGTCGCCCTACGCCCATAGACACCTACACAGGTCCGGATATCTAGGAAGATTTAGGATAATAATAACACGAGCAAAATATGTACAAACTATAGATCTATTTTTTCTTAACACCTACCTTTTAGCTTTTTGCCCTTCAACTAGCTGCAGCATTTGAAATGCTTTGCAAACAGACTTTTTACACTTTGATTTCTCCAATCGAGTTTTAATGATCTTATTTTACTAAAGCATCGAGATGCAAAAACTATCGAGATCCTTTCATTTCTTAGAGTTCACTGAACGGTGAAGGTGTCCGTGGGCGTATAAGGTAGGGCTGCCACTTTCAGGCTTATTATACGTTAGCGGCGTTGTTAGAATAGAAGCGAATATTTATAAAGTTATAAAATAAAATAATCGAACATGAATACGTTTATGTAGTGTAAAATAACTGTTGGTAAACCTATTGAAATAATACATGTTGTCCCTTTCAACTACCCACGGGTCAAGTTAGAATGGCTGCACGCCAAATTGTCGGGGGCTTCACACGCAGCGTGTCTGTATACAGTGTGCTTACCGTGGGTTTATGTTAGGTGTGCTCGCTAGCGAGTGCGTCAAAAAATTCTATGAAGTTTTTAGTTCTTGAAAGTAGCCGCTAGGGGCGCTGTACAATTTGTCATAGATTTAATGTCATTTATTTACGCAGTTGCTAGCGAACACACGTAACGTAAACGCTTGACGTGTGTCTGCATATTGGAAATTAAACTTAACTTCGAACTCCTCCTATGTTCTTCTGATTATTTTTTTTCTGATTATTTCGCACCCTTAGAATGAAAGTGACCGAATCCAAAAAATGCAATTTGTGGTAAATGAACAAGAAAGTCTTCAAAAAAGTGTAGTCTTGAATACATTTTACTACGAGTATATCTCTTTCGTGTTCCGTCGCATTTGATTGATTTTAAATAGATTTATTGATTAACCTTTTGAGTTAACATTGGCAGAGTATTTTTTGTAATTATACTTTATTTAGTATATATTTTGACATAAAATATAAAGTACTTCTAAATTAGGTCACTTTATTACAAAATACTTTTGAAACTGATGAGATTTTTTATTAATAAAGTCTGTTTATGACGCATATTGCAAATGAATCTGTTGACATAAGTCATTACTATACTTAATGTTATGTGAATAAAAGGTAGTGAACATGGGCGTAGCCACGGTGGGGCAGGGTGGGGCAAGTGCTCTAACCTGTCAGGTACCTAACCAAACCTAAAAAAATAATTATCTAGGTACTAACTACAATACGATGTACACTACCAACCACTTTTTGGGTGAAAGATTTCTTAGTGTAGGTAGGTGAGCAATAAGACAGTGTTGGATAATTCGGATAATTCGAATTACACATTCAGATATTGGGTGCTATAAGGTAGCCTTTTTGTATGAAAAAAACTAACCGAAGTATAGCCCAAGGGTATAGTTTGCTTCTTAGTCGTTCGTTTCAGCCGAATGACGTTTACTTATTGCTGGACACAGGCCTACTCCAAAGATTTCCAAAACGACCGGTCCTGCGCCGCCCGCATAGGCACCTCCCGCGACCTTCACCAGATCGTCGATCCACCTAGTGGAGGGCCTGCCACTACGTCTTCCAACTCGTGGTCGCCACTCGAGAACTTTTTTGCCCCAGCGGCCCATCAACTCTGTGAGCTATGTACCCCGCCCACTGCCACATGATTTTAGCGATTCTGCGTGCTATGTCACTTTGGTTCTACTGCGGATCTTCTCATTTCTGATTCGATCGCGCAGGGAGACTCCGAGAATAGCACGCTCCATCGCCCTCGGGCCTTCTTATGAGGCCTATAGAAAGCGACCACGTCTCAGATCCTTAAGTTGTCACTGGCAACACACACTGGTCAAAGACTTTTGTTTTGAGACACTGCGGCATTTCGGACGTGAGAATATTGCGAAGCTTCCCGAACGCAGCACAGCCGAGATAAATTCGATGGTTGACCTCTTTCTCGAAGTTGGACCTACCTAACTGGATTGTCCCAGGTACACTTAATTGTCAACAACTTCGAGTGTAGTCTCTAACTTTCAGAGGTGTGGGTTACAACACGGATATTTGACATGATTTTTGTCTTGTCCATGTTCATTTTAAGAACCATTTGTTGAGAAGCTCTTCATACATCGAGAAGCCATCGAGCATGACTACGATATCTTCCGCGAATCCAATGAAGGTGATGAAGTCTTCGCTCTGCCTAGCGCTCATCCAGCTCCAAAACCCCGAAAGCTTTTATCTCGAATTGCAAAATCTTTTCAAATGCCTAGGAGACTACGGAAATGTGGACGAATGCAATGACAGGTTCGTAGGAATTGTCCAAACGACTGGGTCTAAGTTCACTAAAACCCGTCGTTCAAAAGGAACCAAAAAGATCTCTGACCTCACCAACTTATGGAAGAGAGAAGAAACGCGACCTACGCCAATTTGATACAGACCCAATTAAAGAGGCGACTGAGCGTAACAAGGGCTCTATAGCAAGATATCTGTCTGTTGGCCAAAGCCAACTGACCAAGCTGAAGACCGAGGATGGCAGAGTCATCTCGTCGGGGCCTGAGATATTGGAAGAGGTTGAGGTTCTACGGAAAATTATCACGAGTGTACGCACACCTGATCACAAATCTAGCCGAAGACCCAAGAGCTAGATTGACCTGACACTATAAGATATCTCGGACGTCAGTCTGTGCGAGATTAGAATGGCTCTCAAACACCTGAAAAACAACAAGGTACAGGGTGATGATGGAATCACGGCTGAGCTTCTGAAAGCAGGTGGAGCGCCGGCACTAAAGGCTCTTCAGAAGCTGTTTGACTCCGTTATCCCCGAGGGAAAAAAAGCTCCCTGTCTTTGTTTTCATTATAAGTTTGCATGTTTGGAGGTGTTATTACCATCAAACTAAACATATCTTGAACTAACTCGTCTTGATGTTATTTTGACTATAGAGTAAGAGCTAGTGAACGCCAGACCTACTTCATTTTATAAAAGCTGAAAGTTTGTCAGCGTATCCCAATATAGGATATACTATAAAATCTGATTTTTTTTGTTTAATATTTTGGCAATAATTAGAAATATTTTCCCCAACACTCACACAGTTTTGACAGTTCCAACTCCTTGCCAGACAGTTTTTTAGGGTAGCTCTAAAGCTCCCAAAGCCACGATGACCCAAACTTCATAATTCACCAACATTATAACCTATATTGGGAGCATACGCTGATAAACTTTCAGCTTTTATAAAATGACGTAGGTCTGGCGTTCACTAGCTCTTAGTTTACTAGTAAACTTGTGAAGTAAAGTCTGAAACAACACAACTTATTAAACTCTAAAGCGCGCTCTACACTCGCGCGCGATTCTTGCTGTGAATTCACGCCGCGATTCGCGCCGTACACTTCGCGTTTATATGTGTCTCTCCACACTCGCGAAACCTCGCAGTCTCGTTCGCGGCCTCAATGGATGACGACGTGATTGTTACTGCGGTGACGCTCTATGCTATATCGTATTACAATTACCTATGTATTAAAAATAAGACACAAATAAAAAATGTTTAATGGGTTTATACATATATTTCACTTGAGCTTGCTCCACTATGAGTGGAATCCTTAACTTTCTTTCTATAGGTTCTATAACTGGACTGGAATATTCAAAATGTCACTTATCCGCGTCCAGGCATAGTGGGTCTTATTTTTATGGTCCTTGTGTTTGGACTGTCAAAGTATTGGTTCGGATTGAAAACACTCGATAAATTTCAACTTAAGTTCATTATTCCATGCCTAGTACCTACTCATTTAAAAAAAAAAGAACGTTAGTAAGTACGCAATAATGCACAACCATTTGCGACGGCGTCTTCTCAGCTATTGCGAAAAACTGCGAGTGTAGTTGCGTTCGCGATCGCGCGCCGTGAACCAAGCGCGAACCTTTGTCGCGGGACAAAAAACCGACAACGAACGGGGAACGGCGCGAAGCGTGAACGTGAACGCGCGAAAGTCCGCGAAACCATCTACACACGCGTTTCGCGGCTTTCGCGGCCTTTCGCGCCGCGAGTGTAGAGCGCGCTTTAAGTACATAAATTTATACATAATATCTTAAACAAATTTTATATTAAAGCGACATATTCCAAAAATATGTTAATCGGTCCTTTTTATTTTTTCTTCTACACAGGCGCAATATCAAAAATATCAAAACTAAATTAGGTTAGTTCAGTCATAAATAGTCCTATTCGTAAAAGTGTCGTGTATCCTTCATTTATATTTTTAACTAAACAGACCGAATCCATAAATGAACACTGAATACTCTAACATATTTAGTTTAAATACAGACCTATTTATTAAAAGGTCACTTTATGACAAAAAATCATGAACTTACCTTTACAGTATTTTTGTAATAAACAGATACAATTCGAGATCCGCCAATGTTTTACACGTACACTCGCAAGCACCGCCGACGTAAAACTAGTTCTGCCTCTTTCACACAATATGCATACATGAAAAGCGGGACTAGTGAAAGTGACCGAAGTATGCGTTGCTCTGCCTTTACTAAGAGATAGGTCACTTTATCTATACAGGGATATAGAGCATGCTTTAGAAGGTCAGTTTATGGTGAAATCGAGAGTAACAGGAATTTTGAGTTAAGTCACTTTCATTCTAAGGGTGCGATTTGGACCCCAATGACAGTTTAACTTTTCCCCGGGACAAACTTGACTTTCACTGGTTGAGTTTTTATTGGCGGTCAAGCTGTAGATCCTGGCTACACAGGAATTGCAACGGTGGGAACGAGAGGTGGGAATAGTCCCGTATGAGTGAACGCATCACTCTCAAACCAAGCCTAAAGTTTATACTAAGTAGTCATATTCTAGACTGGAGTTCGTATCACGTGATTCGTTTAATTGTACCGGCGATAGAACAGTAAACTACCCATAAATTGTTTTATTAAACTTTCATGGTCACTAACATAATACATAATTATCATTGACGGGATTGCTACCATGTACATTAATTTGTCTATGTCTGCCTATATGACATCTCACCCGCCAGTTTCCTCAGTTAGGTACTCCGTGACCGTGGCGCTTGCAACAGTGTCGAAATATCGGAAACTCAAAATTGAGGGACATGATACAATCCCGTCAATAATAAATTACCCATTTTTCTTGCAAAGTTTCTTCTAGTCACAACTAGTTCATAAGTTCCCACAATTTTAAGCTCAAACTGCTGTGGTCTATACCTGGCTGGCACTGCAGCGTGAATTTAAATAAAATCCGACTAGGTAATGAATATTTTAACACAATTTAACTGAAAAATCTACTAAGTAGGCAAAATAAAAACACTGACAACCCTAAACCTGGGTCACCTTCCTCCCACGTCAAAGATACGTCCTGGCAAGGGTTGTGCCTTTTCGGGACCAAAATACACGCGTGTGCATATCAAGTGTCAGCTACGTTAATAGACTAGAATAGAATGAATAGAAAATGTGTTTATCTGATAACGAGTACCTACATTAATAACACAGTAGATAAATATACTGTGTTAATAATCTGGACCATATTTAGATTAATTAAATTAGAATATAATACTTTATTTATAAGAATAAGAAAATCTTTATTCGTTATCCGTTTTCCTTTTGTATGTTATGTATTTTTCGCAAAATATCTGCTATTCAGGATGTGAGCACGTCTTTTGCATAATTTCAGCTTCTCAAAATGTCAACTATTTAAAATTGTATGTTTCCAAGAATGACAGTTTTTGTACAATGTTCGCTTTTCAGATTATAGAAAAGAAGTGTTTAAAAACATTTTAAATTGAATACATTTCGATAAAGCTGACAAATAGGAATGCAAACATGATGAGCCTACGTAGACTTTTTGAGCATTGTACATTTTAGGAAAACAGATATTTCAGGCCTGAGCCCTTTATTCAGCATAACAATGTGACGAAAAAAAAAAAAAAAAAACATGTCTTAAAAATTGCTGGGGAGGCGCCCGCTCAGCAAAAATCGCGACATGACACAAACGTCATGTCGAGATGCTGGTTTTCAGCGGGAACCAACGCGTGATGAGGATTGCGCGTCCCATAGGGACAGACAGTGGAAAGCGGCTTTGTTTTATTACTACATAATTATGTAGTCATGATTGTACCTATTTGGCGCTCCAAATACAATAATTATCGATAGCAGTCAGAGTCAAATAGTTCATGACCAAAATAGCCAAAAAGATCGCAACACATCTTTAATTGTTCAATTGGAATATAGTCCAGTCATTAAAGCATTATAGATGGAAATCCGTGGAACACAATTTCTGACCTCGGGACTTTATTTAGACTAGTTAGGAGCTGAACATAGCAAAAGTCCCCGCCCTTAGCCCTTGAGCCGGCGGGAAGAGGGGGGTTTAAAGGTACCACTTTTCGGTTTTTCGCTTAATCCTCGGAAACTATGCGTCCTAGTGACATGACTACTATGAACCAAAAAAAGCTTATTGAATTTGCTACAGGTGAGATAGTCAAATTTTTCTATATCTTGTATAGTTTTCGCGGCATCTACTCTAGAAGGTCTGTAATATTGGAAATTTTATTTTTGTCTTACATGTTCCCATCAGGAGAAAATCGACTAAATCAACATTGAGCTAATATTCTAGACCTGCGGGAGCATGTTAAGCCTAGTTCCAGGGAGGGGACTGCACCGTGCGTATATTTAGACGAACCACTTGGAGCCACTTTTGACTTCTCATCACTCAAAAAGTACTGTGCGTTAACACTTTAAATTTGGCTCATGTGTTGAGACTTGCAAGATAAACATCAGCTTCAAATTTCATAATTATATTTCGTCACTTCATTCTTCAGATATAGTTTATTTATAACCAGGTAGTCCTTTTAACCTACAGGCAACATCGCACGTTTTTTAGAGAAATCGATAATCAATAAATCGATCTTTTAACTTAATCGAATGTACGGCCGCGCGCCCCTCCCTAGGCCGGCCATGTTTGAGTCATTCTTTTTTCGTGCGGCAACGAGTGCACACCAATTTTACGAAAAAATGCCTAAGCGAAGTGCTCAGGAGAAGTTAAAACGATACAAACGTAAAATAAGGAAAATTCAAGAAGAGGAGAGTAAAAAACGTCGACTACGACGTGTTTTTGATTCCTCAGATGACGAAAATGTTACAGGTAAGCAAAGTGTTAATTATTTGGTGATAATAAATGAAGTGATTTTACGTTAAATATCGGAATAGACTGCGAGTTTATTGCGATGGGGTGTAATTGCGAGTTACACGCCGCTAATTTACATTCATGAACTTTAAAGTCGGGATCGACTGCGAGTCGATCAAGACAATGTGGGTAACCGCGAGTTTACCACAATGTACTATGTTACACTTACAATAAAGCCGAATATCGTTAATTACAACCGATTTTGTCTGCGAGACAAAATTATTTTGTTAAATACAATTAGAATATTTTTGTCGAAGGGGATATAAAATTACCCACATTTATTTTTATTGGCAAAGTGCTAAATTTAGACTTGCTTTTTAGATTTGGATCATGCCGAATCATTCGGACTTATGGATGGACAAACTGAGGCTCCGATTTCCATGCCGGAATGTCAACCAGATGAGCCGGACGAACCACCACCGGCGTCTCCGACTCCAAAACTATCAGAGTCCGCAGACGGGGCGCAACCTGAAGACTCGCAAGTACCGAACACATCACCTACGGAGGTCACGCCCGAACCGGAACAGACCTTAGATCCCGAGCTATTATCGGCTTTAGGTGCTTCCACCTCAGACACGCCAGAATTCGGGGAAGCTATTCACGACAGCTTAGCGACTTTGTGGCTCCCTTTACTGCGGAAAGGATTGCCCAAAGACGAGAAAGACAAACTAGTTAAGGACCATTTGATTCCCAGTAATTGTAGACTTTTACAATCACCAAAACTGAACCCAGAAATTTCAGCGGCTGTTTCTGAGATTGTCAGAGGTCGTGATAAAAAACTTGCTGGTTTCCAACAAACGCTCGGGATAGGTATCTCCGCAATGAACCGAGCTATGGATATTTTACTCAAGTCTGACGATAAAATAAAATCTTTGAAATATCTCAGTGATAGCTGTCGTCTTTTATCCGACTTACACCATTCTTTTACTAAAGACAGAGTAAAACTTGTTACACCAAGTTTAGAAAAGAGCGTCCTACACGTTATTCACGACGCAGAACGCGATGACACGCTTTTCGGTAGCTCGTTAGGGGAGAAAATTAAAGCCTGTAAGGCTATAGAAAAGCAAGGCCAACAAATTAGAAAAGTTGGCTATCAGGCTAAACAGAATGCCGCTCCTCAGCCCTCAACAAGTCGTCCTGTCCATCAGGGAAATTGGACAGGACCTCCTCGCTACCCTTCAAACAGAGGGGGACGGGGAGGTCAGCAGAGGCCAGCACCGAAAGTGGTTCGTCGGTCTTATCCCTCGACGACAACCCAACAAACGCCGTCGAAGAACTTCAACCAATCCAAGAACCGTGCCAACGCACAGCAATAGTGCAGGTACATGCTGGCCGACTATCTTATTTTTATGATTGTTGGGAAAATGTCACCAATAATCGCGTGATACTAACGTGGATTGAACAAGGATTTACAATTCCTTTTAGTGAAAAAGTAACCCAATCTATTGTCCCGCAGTGTACGTTTAATATTAATGAAAGTCGAGAAATGTCCACTGCCATTAAAAAACTCGAACAGCTAGGGGCTGTATCTCCTTGTTCTCCCTGTAATGAACAATACATATCTAAGATATTTTTAGCGCCTAAGGCTAATGGTGGCAAAAGATTTATACTGAATCTAAAGTCATTGAATAAATTTATCCCACACATGCATTTTAAGATGGAGGATTATAGGACAGCCTCCAAATTAATCCCTCAAAATGGATTTTTAGCCACCATTGACCTTAAGGAAGCTTACCTTTTAGTTCCAATTGCTATTTCCGATCGGAAATACCTAAGGTTTCAATTCCAAACTTCACTCTCACAAGAACCAACTCTGTACGAGTTTTCAGCAATGCCCTATGGTTTGTCTGTAGCACCAAGAGTTTTTACTAAAATTATGAAGGAAGTAGTCACTTACCTGAGAAGACAAGGTTTTAAGTCAGTTATATTCTTAGACGACTTATTATGCATAGGAAATGACCTGCAAGAGTGCAAAGACAATGTAAGAGCGACTTTAAATTTATTGCAATGTTTAGGCTTTGTTATAAATTATGAAAAAAGTTCTTTGCATCCTGAACAAGTAAAAAAATTTTTAGGATTTTTATATGATTCAAGTAACCTTACAATGTCTTTGCCAATAGAAAAACGCAATAATATTGCTCAATTAGTTGGTAAATATTCAGGTTTACCTCGTTGTAGTATTCGAGACTATGCTCAACTCATTGGAGTCCTCAATGCAGCATGTCCAGCATCTAAATACGGATTTTTATATACAAAAATATTAGAACGCCAGAAATATCTAGCCTTATTGGATCATAATAATAACTATGAAGCAAAAATTAGTTTACCAAGCGTTATATTAAATGATTTGAACTGGTGGAAAGATAACATATTTACAACATTTTCTCACATAAGCGAACCAATATACAAATATGAAATATTTACAGACGCCTCCCTAACAGGTTGGGGTGCTGTTTGTAACGATAAAAAAGTTAATGGAAAATGGAAGAATATTGAAAAGCATTACCACATAAATCAACTAGAATTGTTAGCTGTATTTTTAGGACTCAAAAGTTTTGTTAGCAATGAATCTAATTGCGCAATATTATTACGCGTGGACAACACCACAGCTATTAGCTATGTGAACAGAATGGGAGGTATCCAATTCCCACACCTAAATGATCTAACCAGGGACATTTGGCAATGGTGCGAGAGCCGTAATATCTGGTTGTTTGCATCTTACGTGAATACCAAGGAAAATCGCGCAGATGCCGAATCCAGGAAAAATAACCCTGATACGGAATGGGAGTTATCAGATAACGCATTTCAGGAAATAACTAAACTTTTTGGTTCACCAGATATAGACCTTTTTGCCTCTCGCCACAATGCCAAATGTAACACATTTATTTCTCGATATCCGGATCCAGATGCATTGGCCGTCGATGCATTCACTATTAATTGGAAATTTAATTGTTTTTACGGTTTCCCGCCTTTTTGTTTAATACTAAAATGCCTAAGAAAAATCATCGACGACCAAGCTACCGGCATATTAATATTCCCACACTGGCCTTCACAGCCTTGGTTCCCAATTTTACAAGATCTGTTAACGTCTAAAATACATTACTTTACACCCAGTAAATATCTCCTACGTTCTTCTTCCAGGGAGTACCATCCCCTGCACAACACTCTTATCCTGGGTGCCGCGAAGCTCTGCGGACGGCGTTTGCACGCAGGGACGTCCCGCCTGCCGCGCTTGACCTAATGTTAGCGTCGCTATCCGACAACACTGTCAAACAATATAGCGTCTCGATAAAACTCTGGTGGCAATTTTGTATGGCTAATAACATAGATATTTTCGACAACACCATTTCTCAAGTGTTATCCTTTTTAACAGAACAGTTCAATAAGGGGTGTTCGTATGGGTCCCTTAACAGCCACCGGTCGGCATTATCACTTCTTTTGGGAGACAAAATCGGTTCTGATGATCGGGTCAAACGTATTCTTAAAGGAGCTTACAAAATTAAACCTAACCGACCCAAGTATCATTCTACTTGGGACCCTCAAGTAGTACTTAATTACATATCAAGTTGGCATCCAAATTTAGAATTAACTCTGGAAAAAATTACAAAGAAATTAACCGTTCTTCTAGCACTGTGCACAGCGCACAGGGTTCAGACTATTTCACTAATCAAGATTGACAATATTGTAATAACAGACAGCGGCGTTAAGATACCCATCACAGACACAATTAAAACATCTGCACCTGGTCGCAATCAACCGGTGCTATTCTTACCCTACTTTCACGAAGATGTAAGGATCTGCCCCGCTTCCGTCCTCAAGGATTATATTTTTTTTACAAAAAATCTGAGAACTGAGAACGCGGGTAATCTATTATTGACCATCAAAAAGCCACACAAGGCTGCTACCGCTCAATCCGTTAGTCGGTGGATCAAGGCAGTACTGTCGGAGAGCGGCATAGACACGCGCATTTTCAGCGCGCATAGCACGCGACACGCGGCCACGTCCGCCGCTTGCTCCGCGGGACTCAGCGTAGACGTAATTAGGAAGACAGCTGGCTGGACTTCCACGTCTCAATGTTTCGCGCGTTACTATAACAGACCTATAATCAATACTGATAGCGATTTCACAAGATCTGTTTTTAATCATATTATTTGAAATGTTTCATTTCATTGATTCTGAAGAAGAAAAGACTGTTTTTGTTACTTATTTTTTATGATGTCTTGATTAAGAGAGTGTTTCTGTATCGGACCCTGTCCTGTTTACTAAATTAAAAATGTGAAGTTTAAGTTTACGAAATAAATATTATTGATTATAAAAGTAATTTATTCTTTAATGATAAAACTGCAAATAGTAGTTACATTCTGAATTTGCTTAATAGCAAAACAAAACTTTAGTCTCTAAACATCTACCTGGTTATAAATAAACTATATCTGAAGAATGAAGTGACGAAATATAATATATGATCAAACGAACTTCCAAGTGAAGTTCGATCATTATTATATGAGTCACTTCATTCGAAGATATAGTTACCCTAAACCCACCCTGAGAAAAACAGCAGAATGCATGTTTTTCAAACCCAAAATAAAGTTTTGTTTTCCTTGAACTCTAAAAAATGGCTCAAACATGGCCGGCCTAGGGAGGGGCGCGCGGCCGTACATTCGATTAAGTTAAAAGATCGATTTATTGATTATCGATTTCTCTAAAAAACGTGCGATGTTGCCTGTAGGTTAAAAGGACTACCTGGTTATAAATAAACTATATCTTCGAATGAAGTGACTCATATAATAATGATCGAACTTCACTTGGAAGTTCGTTTGATCATATAATATACCTCAAACGTTACTTTAGGTATTGACGTCCAAAAATCTACATGGCTGACCTATAAGACCAAATTCTAACCACTTCCAGGTGACCTTGAAGGTTCAAATTTGGCATCCAGATAGGTAGTTGTGTAAATACAAAGGAACAAATAAAAAACCAGTAAATTTTAACATTTCACAGGTGATAGATAGATTTGAGTGTCCTAAATGTCGATTTTTGAACGTCAATACCTAAAAAACCGTTTGAGGTATATTTATGAAATTTGAAGCTGATGTTTATCTTGCAAGTCTCAACATATGAGCCAAATTTGAAGTGTTAATGCACAGTACTTTTTGAGTGATGAGGAGTCAAAAGTGGCCCCAAGTGGTTCGTCTAAATATAAGCACGGTGTAGTCCCTTACCTGGAATTAGGCTTAACATGCTCCCGCTTGTCTAGAATGTTTGCTCAATGTTGATTTAGTCGATTTTCTCCTGTTAGGAACATGTAAGACAAAAATAAAATTTCCAATATTACAGACCTTCTAGAGCAGATTACGCGAAAACTATACAAGATATAGAAAAACTTGACTCTCTCACCTGTAGCAAATTGAATAAGCTTTTTTTGGTTCATAGTAGTCATGTCACTAGGACGCATAGTTTCCGAGGATTAAGCGAAAAACCGAAAAGTGGTACCTTTAAACCCCCCTCTCCCCGCTGGCTTAAGGGCTAAGGGCGGGGACTTTTGCTATGTTCACCTCCTAACTAGTCTTAATAAAGTCCCGAGGTCAGAAATTGTGTTCCACGGATTTCTCTCTACACCGTCGTTAAAGCATTCATTGACTGGACTAATAAGGTTGTTTTATCAACTTTTTGTTCCCTTTGGATGTCACGACTTATTTATTATTTACTGTACAATCTAATGTCTATTGCAGGTCGGCGTTGATTCTCACTAAAACTTGATTTTTAAAAAGGCTTTGAGTCACTCTGACGTAAATAGATAACCTACACAAATACAGGACTTTCAATCTATACTAATACTAGCTTTCCGCCCGCGGCTTCGCCCGCGTGGAATTTTGTCTGTCACAGAAAAACTTTATCGCGCGCGTCCCTGTTTCAAAAACCGGGATAAAAACTATCCTATGTTCTTTCCCGGGACTCAAACTATCTCTATGCCAAATTTCATCAAAATCGGTTGCGAGGTTTAAGCGGGAAAGCGTAACAGACAGACAGACAGACAGACAGACAGACAGACAGAGTTACTTTCGCATTTATAATATTATATATAATATATATATAACTATATATATATATATATATATATATATATATATAGTTGGGATTATAAAGAGGTAAAGTTTGTGTGTTTGTATATTATTTTGTTAAATTGTAAGGGGTAATCACGGGATCTACGGAAATTTTAAAAATTCTTTCACCAATAGAAAACCCACATTATTTCTGAGTGTCATAGGTTATAATTATAAAAAATCGAAAAATTCCACTCGGGCGAAGCCGCGGGCAGAAAGGTAGTCGTACAATTAATTTCTAGGTAGTGAAATGACTTTACTTTTGATCGAATTTCACCTGAGTGCATTATGAGGCTTTTCTTGTAATCATAGATTTATTGTAACATGGGTATGGTGGAATCCACCTATTATTATCCGACCGGCAAAACATAGATTTCTTAATTAGTGGTTATGGTGCAACCCATCCTATTATTATCGAAATGACGGACTAAAATATTCTATCTTTGGTATTTGGTTTCAATGCACATAACTTTATTCCAAAACCAATAATACCTTAATGAAAATTCGATTCTGTTAAATTTAATGCTTCGTAAGCTCATGGAAATGGGGCATTAATAGTTCGTGATATTCTCTGAACATCATTTAATTACTTTACACAAATCATAGTATTAGGCCATTAACCTCATTACGTATGATAATATTCGTGTAATAAGCTAATTATTAATAATTCCATTAATAATTTAGAATGTGGGGTTTTCTATTTCCCATACTTATTCGGCCGTTTGGTGTAGTGGTTTGCAACGGACTGCTATGCCGAGAGCTCCCGGATTCGATTCCCGGCCGGGCAGAAATTGAAATGATGAATTGTAATTTCTGTAATGGATCTGGGTGTACCACAGTGTTACTAGTATATTAAGTATATGTATGTATTTACAAAAAAAAAAGTATTTAAGTATGTTTATCTCCGTTGTCTAGTACTTACCACAGATAATATAATGCTAGTACCCATAGTAAAAGCTTTGCTTAGTTTGGGACTAGAAGCGTAGTGTAAATGTCCAAGGATGTTTATTTATTTATGTAATAAATTCAAGTAAATTAAAAAGTTAAATTTCACTTTGTAAGGTTATTTTCATCTAAGCACAGGAAATATTTTTCGCAGTCAAGGTTCGACCAAACCAACGCGTGCAGTGCAGCCTGCGTGCGCTCTATGGCGATGACGATCGGATTTTTTATGAGTAATTTTATCACAATTCACGTAGTTAGTATTGTCCTTATTTATTATTTAAGTAGAAAAAATCATTGTTGTTACTTGTTTGAAAAGGAAAAATATTCAAATTCAAATTTCTTTATACATAACCAGGTGTTTTTTACATTTCTATATTGCGATCGAGGAATTCTTAAGTAAATAAATACTTGTGGTAGAATATCCCCGCTCTCCATTTATTAATTTAACATCAAATTGACAACTATAATTACATTAGTTAAAACATTATTAGTTTAGCTTACCTTTATTAAATTAAAGAACTAAATTTTTATTAATCAAATTAAATTCAAATAAATTAAATTAAAAATCAAATCAAATCAAAATCAAAAATATGTTATTCAATTTAGACCACTAGTGACACTTATGAAATAACTCAGGAGTATGGCCTGGATTCCAGAAAAGGCCTAAAACCATAATAATAATAATATGAGCATTGTTTTGATGCATGTTAATTCCTGCTAGCGACATCTATCGACGAAAATAATGAAAGCTTTGACAGCGCCTTAAAAACTTGCTACTTAACACAAACATGCTTTAATTAGCACTCAATGGCGGCTTAGTAATGTAGCACGCTTTTACCAGATGGCTCTGTTCGTTATAGCTTTTAAGGTTGAAAAATATGTAGCAAAAGCAATTTACATATTATTTTATGCGTAACGTGAACTGTCTTTTCATTAAAAATGATATTCACGTCAAAAATCTAGGTAATATGAATATCTATGATTCTCATTTCTTTACTAACGCCCTCTCGCGGAGTTCGAACGAACGCATAAACCAATAGTTCACAAGTTTATTCAGTCTGCTTTTTTTGCCGCGCTTTACTTACAAACTAAACAACTAGATGGCAGTAGCATCCTTGCCAAGCAAGACAAAGCGCTGAAACTTTTTTTCTTTAAAAAAGAGACAAGGAAACAAAATTAATTCTTACATTGAGATTTTTTAATAAGGTTTTAAATGTTTCAAGTCAGTTACAGCTTACAACATTACTTTACCTAAATAATTTTGATTGAATGGAGGAATTTATGGGTGGGTAGGTCATTTAAGTAAGTACTCATGTTTTAGGTAGGTAGGTATTTAATCATATCAGATTTATTTTGTTTGTTGTGCGTGCTCAGATGAGGTCATGGTCAGTAGTTCCAAGCTAAAGTGTTTTATTTAATGGAAAAATGTTAAGACACTAAAAAGTAGGTACCTACCTATAATATAGACTCTTAAGATACCGATGGATGATAACGACAGGTGATACTAATGAAATTGACTAAAAATAGAAACGGAAATACCTACTTATCAAACTAAAAGTCATGTTGCCGAATAACTCATAATATTCTAATTAAACCATAATTATTCTTACTCATTCTCATATAGCACATTAATAATGAAATGCTTAGAACAGTAAATAATAAATTCGTGCTACATTTTCACTATTAGGTACGTCTAGCGAAAATCCGAGAATCGAACCGACACACGACGAACTAGATCGATTGTTTTTCTTTTATATCTCTGTAGCAGCTTTGAATTATTGAAGCAGGTAATAATGTAGGTAACTAACAATTTCATAATTGTACGAAGTAGGTACAGTTATTAAAAAAATGACGTTATTAAACGTATGGCGGTTTTTACAGCGTCCCTAGCGGAAACTTTCAAGAAATATCATAAACTAGCTGACCCGGCGAACTTTGTTCCGCCTTAATGGCAATAAATAAGCAGACTTTTTTTTATAATTTCGAACGGGATAAAAAGTATCCTATGTCCTTCTCCTGGCTCTAAACTACCTCCCAGACAATTTTCAGCTAAATCGGTTCAGCCGTTCTTGAGTTACAAGTGGAGTAACTAACACGACTTTCTTTTATATATATAGATTCTTTGAACGCGCTCACTAGTGAGGACTTTTGATATAAACTCACACTCAGCCCTCAGTTTTTACTATGTATAGAAATTTACCATCTGTCAAACGTAATGAGTCCTCTCACTTATATGGGACTACGTTTATTTGAGAAGTCTTAACTTCGTGGACATCTACGTTAGAAATTGGATTTAAAAAATTAAAATCGACGGAGTTTTTTGAATAATGAACAAACATACAAAAAGAAGAAAAAACATACAAAACAATTTAGAAACTCCTCGTTTTTTAAAGTCGATTAAAATGGGCAACCAAAAATACAAGGTAAATATTTGTTTTCTTTACGTAAATCGATTCAGTTACTGATTATGAGTCGCTCCTAACAATTTGGATACTAATAACAAAATCATTCTGTATAAAAAAAAACTACACCGTGTATGTAAGGGTAGTTTTAGTCCCAGAACGTTTCCCACCTGTATTGACCTAGTTACAAAAACAGCTATAGGTATGTTAAATCGAAAAGTTAACCCAAATTTTATTTTTATTAGAGTCGAAGGGCGTAGCGTCGATAGAAACTGTATACATAAGTACATCAACTACGTATAGCGCCCAGTCGGACGTTTGAAGAACAAGGAAAACTATGGAGTTGATGAGAATAATGTTTCTGTTTAATTTTGATTTTTTTGATTTTTTAACAAAGTAGGTACTAAACTAGGTACATAATTATTAGTCAGATGAAACTAAGTAACTTATTGAATCAAAGTTTGGCTGGGTTGCACCATCTTAATTTAACTTTAACAAACGTTAAAAGTTTGTCAAGCTCCATACAACATCACCGGCTATAGTTCTTTACTTAAAATTAACTTAAAAAAACTCGGCCGTAATTTGTTTTTTAATGTTGAAAAAAGTTAGACTGTGCTGTGAAAACGAACTCAAGCTATTATTTTGGCTAGTCCTAAGTCTCCTCCAGGTTTAAAAAAAATAGGTAACTTATAATAGATTAAACTATTAATCTTACGTTCGTATTCACAAATTATGCCTGCTTAAGTGAAGCAGCAAATCGAATGCCCAGTGTTGAATGGAGTTCTGTGATTGGTTCGTGTGTCACCCTGTGCGTCCACGCGCACTGTGAGACCTCATAGTAATGTTTGTGAAGTCGGGCTATAGATTTTGAGTTTAATCGAGTATGTGTAGTGTACTGCCCGCGGTTTAGTTTATAGTTGTCTCAAAAGCTTTCGAAAACTAATAACATTTGACATCTTTTAAAATTTATGTACGGACGTCAACACAAAGCAAAACCGAAGCTTCATAAGTAGTACGTGCTACTTAATGTGTAATGGTGCTATTTTTCAACTAAACATTGTAGTCACACACACATTTGTTTTATTAATCACTAGTAGCTTTCCGCCCGCGGCTTCGCCCGCGTGGAATTTTGTCTGTCACAGAAAAACAATATCGCGTATTTGCTCACCGTTTAGACCTACCCTGGACTACGACAAACATTTTAAAACCAAAATCAGCTCAATCGGCCCAGCCGTTCGCGAGTTTTAATCAGACTAACGAACATCAATTCATTTTTATTTATATGGATAGATTACAGTAACTATATAGACAACCCCTGGTTCAATGAGTTAATTTAATTTCACACATTAAAAACATATTAAACAAAACACAACACCTACTCGTCTCCACCCGTCTCCTATTCTAAATACTAAAATATAAATGATAGAAGATGCGCCAAACATCTATATTGAAAAATTCCTCCTTGTCCGATCATTGGAAAAGTTCTACATAAGCTTCGATCCCCGTTTAAAACAAGACTTTGCTTTTCTTGTACAACTCCTCTTTTAGAATACTTAATGCAGAAATACCCCTTTTCTTCTGTTCGCGAAGTTTTTGGGCCTTCCGAGCCGGCCAGTGGAAATGATTCCCGGTTGAGTCGGACTGAACTTGTGAACATCACTTAAAGTAAAAGTATAGAACACTTTTACTCGAGTATTTTTGTCTTGAAATAACTATGATATTGTCAGCGCACATAGCCTTTGACAATATTACAATATAACATTGCTGATGATGATGAACATTGACGCCCGTATTCACAAAGGATACCTGCCTAAGTGAAGCAGCAAATCGAAAGCACAGCGTTGAATAGAGCTCTGTGATTGGTTCGTGTGTCACCCTGTGCGTCCACGCGTACTGTGAGACCTCATAGTATTGTTTGTCAATACGGGCGTAACAGTACTTTTTATGGCCGTGGTTAATTGTTACCGAAATCTAGATGAGTAAAATGAAATGTTGACATTGTAATAAGTTAAGTCTCTATTCCGTTCAATTTTTAAGAGGTCTGACAAAATTGCCGTAGGCTACAAGCGTGGACTATTAGATATTACACATTTTCTTTGAGTTAAGACCTACTTATAGAAAAACTGAACTGGTTTAAAAGTTTGCTTATATTCGTAGATATTTGACAGGAGCTTTTTTAACAAAGCTCCTGTTACTAAGTAGACATTCGGGCTTTTAGGTACTAAGATTATTATAGTGAAGGTATATTGTTAAGATACGGAAATAGAGAAGAAAATTCGTCGATTTTCTTCTAGTACCTATTACTTCCTTGTTTAGTAAACAATTTTACTGCAAGCAGACAGTCACATGTTGGATTTGAATTTCTGTTAACAAAAAAAACATTGTTAAATTCTTAAAAGATTACGTCAAGAATTTGGATTAAAAAGTATTTGAGTAATTAAAAACGCACAAAGAGAGCCTCACTTAAGAACTTGAATTACGGGTCTAAGGCTGCGCTTTCAAAAACTTTCCAAGACCTTAATATTATTCAGAGTAAAAGGTAAAAATAGAGCCCTGACAATTCAACGCTAATCGCCGAAAGCTAGTGTAACCTAATCGCCATTCTCAAATTAAGTTTAATCGCGCTGTGAGGAGGTCAGTTAAAAAAGAGGCCTGTAATCAGGTCCGCCTCACGCGTTACGCACTTATATAATGAAAGGGGGCGAAAGGGGGGAAAGGGCCCGTCATCTGCGTACCCCTGTCCGGCGCGGATCGATACCCTACGTGTGGACTTTATGTAAAAAGGTTCGTACAGGACGCAGACCATAAGTGTCGAGGGAGGTGGTACGAATATCTTCAATTTTGGAGAGAAAATTTTCCAGCGTGGAGGCGAGCGCCCGCGGCAGAAGGGCTGCCCAACCCGAAAAATGCGCGCCCTTAATTGAATTTACAGATTTGCGTTTCGTGCGCGACTGTTTGCGATGACGCAACCCTGCTAATGATGGTAATTGTTTTGCCGGGAACAAGTACGAACTATTTTTCCGACACTCGATAGTATTAAAATTTAAAGGAATCTAAAGCTCTGAGATTGTTACTGTTGGCGTAAAATAAAATGTATTTCAGTGTGCTATTCTTATTTCTTTTTACATTTCACGTAATTAGGTGTCTTTAAATCTTAACTTTTTCACGACAAAAAAGACACTATTGTTATCATAAAAAATACTACGAGTAGTTTTAGAAACTAAACTGACCCATTTTGAATGAATCCGCTTTGTTATTCCATATCAAAGTAACAAACGAACGTTCGCCAAAAAAAAATTTATCAAACGGGTAATAATAAAATGATGTGACCCCTATAGATACGACATTAAAAGTTATGGCGAAACGTAACATTTCGGCGAATGTTACGCCTCTACGCCCTTGTGATAGAGTTCACATTCGCGTTGTAGAGTCGTGCAAATTGACAGGCCATTATGAAACTTTTGAGTTATCATATCACTCTGTGTTAATGAGCATCAATGGCATCTTTATTTGTGACAAATGGCGTAAATTGCTGTTTTCAAACTGTTTAATGTCATTATATTAAAGTTTGAATTAAATAAGTACTATAGTCATATCACGTTAACAAACACAGATTAGAAAGTATTTACTTAGCTCAGGCGCAGACCACCGACTTTTAGTTGGCCGATAGTTGGGCCCGATTTTAATTTGTATGAAGAATCGGCCGGTACCAAATCGGTGTAATGTGCGCATTTTCTTTCATACATCTCCATACTGATTAGCAGCCCGACCCAACTATCGGCCAACTAAAAGTTGGTGGTATGCGCCTAGGCTTAAACAATTGACAAATCATGATGCCATCAAAAAACAAATGAATCTCACATATTTAGAAATCGCACAAAACAATCGCCTTCATAAGCGCGCGTCTTTTGTTTCGTTCTCAATTGAAACGTTTATAAAGGGTCAGTCGTTAATGTCAAATCATCTCGGTGAATAACTCCTAAAGTCAGGTGTGTATCAGATAGTTCGCAAGGGAAACTTTCCCCGGGAAAGGTTGTAGTTATGCCCAACCCTCTTATTAGTGGGGCCCGGGTCAGTAATACTCATTTGTCGTGACGTCATTTCATTCAATTCTTTCGTCCGATACAAATCAAGGTAAGGATCTTTGCGTATGATTTGCTCTTTGTTTTTGGGTGGCTTTAAACTTTTGTTATCTTCGTATGTATAGAGTTGAATTAAAATTATATTTACTGTTTTTAAATAGTGCAGAATTTGATAATATCATACTTAATGACACTGCACTGGGACACATGACGTGTTTCTAATATTTTATTAATGAAAAGTGTCAAAAAATTTTCGTTACTCACAAATTAATACAATACATATTGAATTACATTTTGAATAAAATTTGAAAAACAATTTTACAACCAAATTCAATTTCGTAGCGGTCGTAGTCTCGTAGCATCAAAAGTCCACTGTATGTATTTATTTATTTTACACCTAAAAGTCTTTCTCACTCTAAAATTATTATAAAATATGAATCTTTACATCTATTTGTATTAAAAAGACATAAGTACGTAAGATTTTCTTTGAAATTATCACAATTCCTACCTTTTTTTAAAATTTCAGATATCTACATAACACAAACTAAATTGTTTAACTTTTCATACTTAACAAGTTCATATCTCACAGAAATACGGTTCAATTTTCTATGTTCCTTTTAGTCAATTCCAGTTCTTCTAAGACTTTGAACCTTTTTCACGTGCGTATAAGGTTCATTTTGATTCTGCTTTGTGCCAAAAATCCTTCTTATTATTTAGTACGCAAAAATTCATCCATTTGATACACTTACATTTCACAAATATAATTAAGAATCCAACGAGAAAAAGTATTTGGGTTTTCTAAGGTACGAAGGTAATATCTAAAACAAGGTAAGTTTAAACTTTTTCTTATAAAATTTAGTACTAAAATGTGTGATATGAAATCCTAAATGTTTGTAATCTTGTACTTTGTTATATTTTTACCGATATCTGGGTGTACGTTAGATAATAATATATTCATGGTACAGTCTACAAACGCGGCGAATTTCTCCACTGAATTTTGAACTTTATTCCATTACAACAAAGTTTAAAATAAACCGACAAATTTTGACATTTTGTGGTATGTTGATTTGCTCTCGACTGTACATTTGTAACAAAGCGACTATTTTATTCAAGAAGTGGAGATAAGTCGTTGCTAGGTTGTTATAATGCCTATTTAGCTGTCACATTACAGTTCGAAAAAGGTGTTAAGTACTAATATTTTCTTATTCTTAAAATTAGTACTGGCAGCAAAAATTTTCTTTTTAGAACACAACATCATTCAAAGACTGGTTTTTCTTTTAAAAATCGAACGAATTTGGCGTGGAAATCGAAATGCCTTCTCGGAGCACACAAGGCCGAAAATGTATTCGCCGTCACCGAACCTATTCCAACTGCCCTACCTACCAATACGCAGGGCGGGCGGCTTAGTTCTCGCACATGTAAAATAGCTTTCATAGGGATTGGTACTCTACTTTGTTTTATTATTATTTTGTTAAGAAATAACAAGTTAGGTCAATAATTAATTACATTATTACTGCTATGATGATATTGTATGGAAAATTGGGTAGCCGTGTGCATAGGTACTAGGTAGTGCCTGACAATGATGGTTAGGTATGGAATTTTATTATAATGAGTAAAACGACTATTACTCTTAAACTAACTGACCTATCTTAACCGCTATAGTTTTCCTTGAAAGTTCATAAAAAGAACTATTATCATAAATTTTCCCAGATTTTTCAAGCCATCAGTTTAGTTTTTAGAGGGGGGACGCCCTACTCGAACAAAAATTGGCACTTAAAACTTTAAAATTTTGCAAACGGATCCCTAAATAGAAATATGGTCTAGAAACTTCTAAGCCATTTTAAAAGACCTATCAAACGATACCCCACACGATGGAGTAGAAGATGAAAAAAAAATCGTCCCCACTTTACATGTAGGGGAGCTGCCCTAAAAAAAAATTTTTTTTCAAAATGTTATTTTACCCTTTTATTAATATACATACTTCCACAAAATTACAGCTCTCTAGTACCAATAGTTTTCAAGCAAACCCTCGGACGGACAGACAGACATAACGAAACTAAGGGTTCCTTGTCTGGGCAACGGAACTCTAAAAAGTAAACCATAGTTGACCTGCATTGTTGTATTCCGACAGTTGAAGGTACTCGTAAGATAGCCAGTTCCTCTGTGGGGGTGGGAGTTAGTGACATCGCAATATTTCTATTGCCTATCATTACGGTGATTTTGATTGCGAACTTTGAATGTTATAAAAGGGTTCTTGTACACTTGCGCGAAAGACATTAGCGCGAAGACACTAGCGCAAAAAGCCATTTGCGCGCGCGAATGGACGTTAGCGCGAAAAGACATGAGCGCGAAAGACACTAGCGCGAAAGACATTTGTGCGTCGGTCAAAAACAGTCGCTAAAAGTATTTGACTTGTCAGTCTGTGGCATTATTAGCTCCTGAGTGACTGAAGTGATTTTGATTTTCTTTCCTCGCTTGTATCTTGAAAACGGTATGTTCTAGCACGTGAGTGGACGTCCCATACTGAGTATTTATTGTGTGCATATAAACTCTTTCAAAACGAAGAATAAAAGTCCCATGTTACTTTAAATTTTAAATTAATTTAAAGTAAAGCCGAGCATCTTTCGCTCCCAAACGCCTACAGCTTCGTACTGGGGGCTACTTCTCTGTTATATCTGCCCGTCCAAGATACATGCCTCGCATAGGCGCACTCGTGTTACCGGCAACGTCCAGGGCCCCCGCCCCCCACCCCGCCTGACCCCACCACCCGCCACCCTGCGTACGGCCAGCTAGGGTTAATTCGAACTATTCAATACTATTTAAATATTTTAAAATTACTTTTTTTTTATTTTTCGTGCCAGCGTTTCTGTTTTTAGATATTAATAGTGGAATGATGTGCAGTTTAGAATTTGAAATCAGATTTGAGTTGGTTTATTGGATTTTTTAAAATGTGTCGCAAAGTAAACTATCGAAGGTCATCTGACAGTCCTGTAAACAATAAATTTAAGGTAAGCTCTAAATATATTGTAGAGAACTTTCTACTGTTATATCTGAAGAGATCAATCATCGTAAATAGTTAAATATTCTGTACTTTACAAAATTCAAACTTCAAAATGTAATTTCACACAAATTGACTGAAATTACCTCCGTTATCGCGGTCGAAAAGTGATAAGGACATTTCTTGCAACTAACTAAAACAAGTGACAAAAAGATAGATTTAATCAGCAACTACGAGTAGTAGAGGATTGTATTAGGTTACACGCAATGCGATAATAATTACTGGCCGCATAATATTCAAATAAGTTTTTAAACTTAAATGTCATAAAAAATATTTTAAACTTTCAAAATGTATTGACAGCCCTGAATGTCCGGCCAGCAGCCCTGATTCTCTAGAACAGAGAACGCCGTGCGTGCCCGGCGCGTTGTAAACAGCCTACCCTCAGCCTGGACGCTGGCCTCGATATGCGGGCGACGTCATCCCTACCCTTATCGACTTACGACTCAATCTCAACTGGCCAGCCGAAAAATTTCGGCGGCCGTGCGTATGTAGGGCGGACGGACCTCCCCTCCCCCCGAGAAAGGGGTTTTCCCCCGCATCTTCCTTCTTCCTCCTTGTGCAAATTCCCCTGGCAATGGAAATGTGTTCGGCCACATTTTATACAATTCGTAGTCCGTTCGGCAACTTTACATACGCACAATGGACACTGGGTGCCGTGGACAATCAAGGAACTAGTTTATAGTTTTAATTAGTGGCCCCTCTGTTATTTGAACGGCTGAAACAAAAAAGAAATTGGAGTAATGATAAAACTGACCACCAATATTTTTTATTTGTGACTTTTAGGGGCGTAGTGTGAGTTTACATCAAACACATTCGATACCAACTGCGTTAAAAAAAATAATGAAAGTTTCCACTAGGAGCGCTATACCTACAATCCGTCATACATTTAATGTTACTTTTTTTACGCAGTCGTTTAACGTAAACTCACACTACGCCCGCTGATCATTATCATTCGAAAGAAAGTGAATTTACACTTCAATAACTATAACTATTTTTAATAGACGGAAAATGTGACTTTGGTGGTCATTGATAATAAGCAGTGATCACCACCCCATGACTCGTGCAAGATTAGGAGTTGCTGATGAGGTATCTGCTTCTTTAAAGTAGAAAAACACCACTGGAAATGAGTTACATTCACTTAAACAGTCAGCCACCTTAAAATCTTGACCACTCGTCGCTTTATGATTGTTTTATCGATATATTAATGCTGAGAAAATTTGTTAAAATAAAATCCTGAGTAGAAAATTATCGTCATTTTAGTCTGTTTTGAAAAGCTATTACTTGATTCACTCACACAAGGGACGTTCTCTAAATTGTAGAAGTATTTGGAGCAACGACCAATACAAGGTTGGGGTGAAAGTTTTATTCTATATCAGAGGAAGGCAACATAAAATATTTTCTATGAACATATTATGAATAGCTTGTAAGACATGCAATTTCAGTTTAAAACAAATGTTGCATAAAATACATACCCTGCATAGTAGTAGGTACTGATTTAGTGTTTGACAATAAAAAAAACATGCTCTAGCCAAAGAAATAAACACGTAGGTAAATCGTTCAATATTTTAAATATTCAGTTTTAATCTATAAGTATGTGAAAACTAGGTTTCTAACAGTTTTCAGCCACAATTGTAAGTCTTGTACCTAATTAGTCCAAATAAATCACATGCCAAAATGTAATTTGCACAAAAATTAAAAAAATCACAAATCCATCCTACTAAATTATAAAATTGCGAAAGTTTGTGTGGATGTCTGGATGTTTGTTACTCTTTCACGCAAAAACTACTGAACCGATTTTGATGAAACATTACAGTATTATTATTTATAACCCAAATTAAGATATAGGCTATAATTTATGAAGATCTGTGACAAACTAGATTTCACGCGGGTGAAGCCGCAGGCAAAAGCTATACCCAAATTAATGTAATTTACTGATTAAAATAGAAAACTAGATATTTGTACACAATTTTTTTTATCTACAACGAGGAAGCTCTTGGCTTGTATCTCACTAATAAAAATAGAAAGCTGGAACCTAAGTTTTATTTCCAACACGAAAAAAATTAAGAAACTTCTCAATCAATTGGCACGATTCAACCCCTATTCAACATGTTTCCATTTTATCGATATTACGTGATAAGCCCATACGTATGTCGTCTAAAACCATCGATAAGATTTTATCACGGCGCGCATCCTACCCAGCTGGACGCATTTGCATGCAGATATCGTTATCCCTATGCCACCGTTTGTTGTCAAAACTTATTTAAAGGGGGAGTGGTACTGCCTCATCACAAATCTTGACTAACAAACATTTTTCATTGCCAATATTTTTAGTCCAGTCAATAAAGCATTATAGATGGAAAACTGTAGCTAACACAATTTCTGACTTCAGGACTTTATTTAGACTAGTTAGGAGGTGAACATAGCAAAAGTCCCCGCCCTTAGCCCTTGAGCCGGCGGGGAGAGGGGGGTTTAAAGGTGCCACTTTTCGGTTTTTCGCTTAATCCTCGGAAACTATGCGTCCTAGTGACATGACTACTTTGAACCAAAAAAAGCATATTTAATTTGCTACAGATGAGATAGACAAGTTTTTCTATAAATTGTATAGTTTTCGCGGCATCTGCTCTAGAAGGTCTGTAATATTGGATATTTTATTTTTGTCTCACATGTTCCCATCAGGAGACAATCGACTAAATCAACATTGAGCAATCATTCTAGACATGCGGGAGCATGTTAAGCCTAGTTCCAGCGAGGGGACTACACCGTGCGTATATTTAGACGAGTCACTTTGAGCCACTTTTGAGTCCTCATCACTCAAAAACTACTGTGCATTAACACTTAAAATTTGGCTCATGTGTTGAGACTTACAAGATATACATCAGTTTCAAATTTCATAAATCTGCCTCAAACGGTTCTTTAGATATTGACGTCCAAAAATCTACACGTCTGACCTATAGACCAAATTCTAACCACTTCCAGATGACCTCGAAGGTTCAAATTTGGCATCCAGAAAGGTAGTTATGTAAATACAAAGGAACAAATAAAAAACCAGTAAATTTTAACATTTCACATGTGATAGATAGATAGTAGTGCTCTAAATATCGATTTTTGAACGTCAATACCTAAATAACCGTTTGAGGTATATTTATGAAATTTGAAGCTGATGTACATCTTGCAAGTCTCAATACATGAGCCAAATTTGAAGTGTTAATGCACAGTAGTTTTTGAATGATGAGGAGTCAAAAGTGGCTCTATTTGGTTCGTCTAAATATACGCACGGTGCAGTCCCCTCCATGGAACTAGGCTTAACATGCTCCCGCATGTCTATAGTGTTTGCTCAATGTTGATTTAGTCGATTTTCTCCTGAAAGGAACATGTAAGACAACAATAAAATTTCCAATTTTACAGACCTTCTAGAGCAGATGCTGCAAAAACTATACAAGATATAGAAAAACTTGAGTGTCTCATCTGTAGCAAATTGAATAAACTTTTTTTGGTTCATAGTAGTCATGTCACTAGGACGCATAGTTTCCGAGGATTAAGCGAAAAACCGAAAAGTGGTACCTTTAAACCCCCCTCTCCCCGCCAGCTCAAGGGCTAAGGGCGGGGACTTTTGCTATGTTCACCACCTAACTAGGCTAAATAAAGTCCCGAGGTCAGAAATTGTGTTCCACGGATTTCTCTCTACACCGTCGTTAAGGCATTTATTGACTGGACTATTTAGTGAGATTGCGACTTTGTGGCCATTACAATTTAAAAAATTTAACTATATTTTATGATACTAATGCCTGTTTTCACTATCAATCCAAATTTTTTAAGTGACCCCTATGGTAACAAATAACAGGAATTTTGTTTACATAGGGGTCACTTAAAAATTAGGGATTGATGGTGAAAACAGGCATAAATCGAAATCGATGAAGATTACAACATTTTCTAGAATTATTCAAGATTTAAGTAGGAATGGAATGGAACTAAATGACATCTGTCCATTCCTGGCGTGGCGTGGGAAGCCAAAATTCTCCCAGGCTATATTTTTAAGTTTTAAACTATTAGATCTTCAAGACTTTTAACCCATTTTTATAAAAACAATTTGCAAATTTTTCCAATATCTCTCATGAAAGAATTTAAAAATTGAGCGAAATATTCATATTTTAAGGCTGAGTTGCACCACCTAACTTTGACCGTAACTATAACGATAACCGGTGCTTTTTGTATGGAATTTGACAGATTTTTGACGTTTGTCAAAGTTCAATTGAGATGGTGCAACCCCGCCTAATAGTTACAAAGACAATATTAGTTTTATGACCAGTTTTTGTATTATTTTCGCCAGAACCTAACCTTTATTATAAATTGCTATATTCTTTAATTGACTTTCTTTCTGGTAAAATTATTTCTAATTTTTCAGTTTTTTGCATAAATACAGAACGGTTAAGGATAATTATTGTATACTATAGTACATACTCATTAGTCATTAGTGACCTTCACGCCCGTATTCACAAACGATGCTTGCTTGAGTGAAGTAGTAAATCGAACGCACAGCGTTGAATAGAGCTCTGTGATTGGTTCATGTGTCACCCTGTGCGTCCACACGCACTATGAGACCTCATAGTAATGTTTGTGAATAGGTGTTAAGTCATAGACAAAAATCCAAGCTCACATATCCACACCACATTGGTATCCTAATAAAAAGGTAGCCCCTAAAAGTAGACCCTTACACTCGAAACACTTTCTACAAATTAAACCAAACATACAAACAAACTTCAAACCCTACCATTCATATTGTACAAACAAGGGAATGTAGAAGCCATACTCCCTTTAATTTATGACTGCATTGCATCATTTGGTCCTCCAAATCCTTAGTTCTAACATTTTATTGGAGCTGCTAGCAGTTATTTACAGTACGTACGAGTATTATCCCGTGTCAGTAAAGAGCGAGTATGAGGGTATTAGCACAATAGCCGTGCGAGCGGTTTTTAGAGCGATTTATCACGTCTACTTGAAACGTAGAGTCGTTGTAACGTCTGTATGTCATGAACGGAAAACAACTCTTGGGAATTTCAAAAGAAGTCTGAACAGGATTCAATTAAGTACATACAATTTTTCTAAAATGAGATGGTACCTAAGTTGTAATGGGAGATAAAAATCTGTGTTAGAAACGTTTCACATACCTTTAATTCTACTCTAGAAGACAATCGTCTACTCCCAAAGTTTATCATTAATTTTTCCATCTACCTTTTTACAGTGAGCTGCAGCAGTGCTGATGACACTGTAGATTGTTGGTAGTAAGACATCTCGGTCATTAGCAGTGAGAGAGTGCCAGCTGTGTCAAGAGCTTTTAAAGTGAAGAAAATAAAGAGTGAAGTGCGTTACGATTTCAAATGTCACTGAAATCATGGAAAGAAGAAAAACGAAAAGGTGATTATCGAATCGGCACATACACATAACACTACTGTGCAGAATACACATCCTTTTTGCTATTTTTTTCCTCTTTTGTCTTTGATTATATTTTTGACGTTTAAAAACCACTGTGTTTTATTGTAAAAATAAGTAATCCCTATAACACTTAAGCGCCCTCCAATACCTCAGGGATTCCTGCGTGAGGCACAACCACCATTATTTACCTCTTGAAAGCCATCATATGATAAAATATTATATCTTTACTAGTTAAAAAGCCATAATAATACTTCATATTTTGCGACATTGATCAGTATTTTTTACAAAACTGTTTACGTCAGATTCGCCCGCTACCCGCTTTCTCGCAGCGCCCGTGCCTCCGCCCTAACATGTTGTTTGGACAACAGTCTAGGCCTTCGACATTTCATTCATAAGTTTACTTATGACGGTGGTATCCGAACTCGTAATTGTAACGTGGCCCTCATTGACGGCGCACAAACTTTCCCAAATAGAACGAACGAAAATAAGTATATTTCTTTATTATTCCTCCTATTCTATCGACTACTGCTTAGTTGCCTTTTGAATCATATGAAGTTGGCCAATATTATTTTTAGCACTTGAACAATATGTTAACACAAAGATATTTTCTCAAAGTAAGCTAACAAAAGCTTCAAAAAGCATCACGTGATCTGTATTATAAGAAAAATAACACCATAATTTTGCACGTTCATTAAAACGAAGCGAAAGACCAGTGTGCTTACCATGAGTTACTTTTTAGCGACTGCGTAAAAAAATACATTAATGTATGACAGATTGTACAGCGTGGTTACCAGCGGTTACTTTCGTGAACTAATTTACCACTAGCTACCATAAGCAGAAGCACACTGTACCGCGTCCGAATACAAACACATCCTTCAAAAATCTAATTAAACTACAAATTCCTGTGATAACAATACAGAAATTCACTAACTGTACTATCAGAGGTCTTGAAATACTTGTCATGTACAGAATAGCAAGGTTTTAATTAAGTCAGTGTAATTTAGCTGCTCACGTAGGTAGTAACAATCTTCTGCATACACATTTGGCTGTTTAAGCTTCACCTCCGCAGGGTGGGAGGCGGGTGATGGTTAGTTCTACAGATAAATTAATAACGTACTAGATGTGGGTAGGTATGGTACGCATGTCCGACGCGTACAGGGTGCTCGGAAGGGGTTGGTTTTTGTGAGGACACTGGCGAGTAGGGGTTGAGATTTGAATATCGATTGTCGTTTGAATTTGGTGATGTTGGTAACAGCACAGAATAATAATAAGTACTACGTACAGAAGTTTTACTTCGCGAAGGTATTTAAAAAAATGTATGCTCAATGTCATTAACAATATGGTGTAATTTAGCCTGTCTCAAGAGTCAAGCACCATTTTGTTGACAAACGTCAGTTATCGGCACTGCGCCGAAGCTATAGGGCTGACTTCGGTAAAATGATGTGACGTGAGGTGCCAAACTGCGGAAAATGGCGGAGGAAATACATGGTTTAGCATGAATTATCATGAATAATATTAACTACTTATTTACCTCTCAGTGTCTTGAGGCAATTTAAAAAAGTACATTCTGTGTTTTTATTATTATTTAGGCAGTTAAATACTGCACAGTATTTAGTACACCATTTTCTTTATTTTCTTCCATCATACACAAGAATACGCGTGCGTGAGTCAATGTTCGCTCGTATGTGAGGCCTTGTCGAATAGTATCCTGTAGGTGGGCCATCGTGCGTGTTTTGTTTTCGATGTAAACTCGCGGAGATGAACAGGCCTGGTAACAGTTAAAGAATCATGATCAATTCTTTAGTACCCTTATTATGTTCAATCTAGGTATAGGTACATAATTATGTTTTATAAATACAAATAAAAATCGATTAAAGAAAGTGATTTCTAAATTTCAACTTTGACTCCATGACCTTTAACGCCGTTAAACTGTAAAACTCTCGGTTTCAAGCTCTTACACGGACATTAAAATTCGATATTGTTGCCTGAAACTAATTCGTTGCAAAGACAATCACTGCTTTTAAAAAATATTGCTCACATAAAAAGGTTTCAGGAAATATTTTTTTATTTTTTTTGATGCGAGGACAATACTTAGGTAGGTATTTTTGGTTGGTCCTTACGGAGTACCTGTGGTTTGTAATGCTTTGTCTAAGTAGACTGTAGATCTTTCGTTAATGTTGGCTTTTAAAAATTTAGTATGTAGTAGTGTACTCGTAGTGTCATTCTGTTTACTCAATGCATGTTACCTGCTTTTCCACGAAACTTAGAAATACCCTTCAGGCATATTATTTAAAATTATAAATCCCCGATACAAAACACCTTGTATAGCGGAGATGTAAAATTTGAGAGGCACAACGCACACCTAATATAGGGCAGCGTACACACGCACACTGTAGCGTCCACACACATAGCCGCTCGGACTTACCCTGGGGTAGGGGCGCGAAATCCTTGCGATGTACCCCTGGATTAAATTCTCGTATTAATATGTATCTCCGCCAGGGTACGTATCCGATGCCCTTAATTACCAAGCCGACAAAGCCTTTTTAATAGTCCAACAAAAATTGCTTGCGTAAATTCCAAGATTCATCCTTTCAAAAGGTTACGAGTCGACTTTAAAATTCGATTGTAGGTGAGTATCTACTCGTAGTTAAATCAAAACAAAATAACATCGGAAAATCGGACAGCGTTAACGCATTTGCGTTTTTTGCACTCACGTCCAAATTAAGAAATTTCCGTTAATAATTAAGCAGCGCAAAAAGGATTGTCAGCCGAGGTTGGACAGAGAAGCAACCCCATTTTCGATGGTAATTGAAAAGGGTAGAGTTGTTAAAAATTCAGTAGATCGCTAAACTCTGAACAGTTGACGCACCACGTGTCGTCTTCAGGACGAGTGGCGAGAATGCATTATGGGCACAGGCCATAAGAAGCTTCTGTCTTGACCTGAGCAGTACCATAAGAAGTTCTTATGTACACGTTTCTTTAGCAAATATTTGGACGTGGAAAATAATAATTTCAAAACTGTTTGGTGCTTTGATTTCCGAACACTGAAAAAAATGTTTGGTTACTGCTTACACAACAAAAGTGACCACCGAACACTTTGGTTATGAGGAACAAAATGTTGTGTAAATTAAACAAATAATTCTGTAGTGAGCTAGACTTAGTTTGGTTATAGTTAACACTTAGTTCGGTGGTAACTTTTGTTGTGTAAGCAGTAACCAAACATTTTTTTTCAGTGAACTTGATACTACTATCACTATTATGTCAAATCAAGTCTTCAATTCTAGGATTAAATATAAATCGGAGTTAATCATTTTAAACAAACTCTAACTCTTTCAAAGAGGAAGTAACTTTCACTTATAAATTACTAATCAGCTGGCTTGGTGGTTTGCGTACCGGACTACAACACCATCTGCGGTAGCGTGTTTGAATCCCACTGGGGCATAAGATAGTGCGATGAGCGCTGAAAGTATACTAACCCTATCTCATGGACTTGTAGTAGATATACATAGTGACATTTACACATACAGGGTGCCCTCGAAAAATAATTGTCTACTGCTAATAAATATAAAATTAAATAAGAAGTTTTAGCTAAAATGACGTGTATTTATTGTCTTTTCATAACCAAATACTATAAATACCTAGTATAAGGCTTTCTTTTTATTTGACCTTTTTATTACGATACTAGCTTTTGCCCGCGGCATCACCCCCGCGTGAAATTTAGTTTGTCACAGATCTGTACTGTAAAGTTTCATCAAAATCTGTTCAGTAGTTTTTGCGTGAAAGAGTAACAAACATCTATACAAACTTTCGCATTTATATTAGTAAGATACCAATGTGAATGAGCTTGGATTTTTGTCTATGACTTAACGCCGGTATTCACTGACGATGCTTGCTTAAGGGAAGCAGCAAATCGAACGCACAGCGTTGAATAGAGTTCTGTGATTGGTTCGTGTGTCACCTTGTGCGTCCACGTGCACTGTGAGACGTCATAGTAATGTTTGTGAATACGAGCGTGTCGTGCGTATATCAACAACCAGCATAGAATTCCCAGTGCTGTCTGGACCGGATTCAGGGACATTTGACAGACAAACATTGTCTAGATGAATGCCCAAAATGCGCATTTACTACGCGATACTGTCTCCTGAAGTTGTTTGAGATGGGTGTCCGAGTGTAGCACCTATATCTATTACTAAATATCAGTGCCTGAAACTTATCAGACTTAAAAACATTCAAAGAGAAATAGAATTATTTATTTGTCTTTGAATAGGGTGTAGAAAAGATCGTAAATAACAAAATATGATCACCTATCCAGCCATTAACAATAGCATGAAAATATCAAAAGAAATCATAATACACTCGGCATCAAATAAATCGCACCTCCCGCGACAAGCACTTCTCAAACGTATGCATCCCCACTTCCCACCAACATTGGTTGCATTTGAAAGCCTAGTTCTAACCTTCATTTCATTAAAGGAAAGGTTTTTATCCCAAAAATGTGTTTTTAGATGGGTCCAGAGTCACTTCTTCAAAAAATAGGTAGTTACGTTTGAGCCAACTTTTATGGCTATAAAACTGTTAAATTGGGATTAATCGCTATCTATCTGTTAAAAAGGACACGTAAGATCATTATTTGGTTCTATAACTACAAAAACTGGTCTAATTGATCCCAGAGGTGAGCCCAAAGTGAGGCCTTTTTTCAAGTCACATTTATGGTACCTGTTAATTGTTTTTAAAAAAATTAAATGTGTTTTTCTTGAAGTTTATTTATTGGGCTTTCAAATAACACCAATATTGTTGGGGCACCATGATTGTGTCAGAAGAAAATCTTTAAAGTTCGCGTCGCGGAAGGTGCGATTTATTTGATGTTGAGTATATTATTACATTATAATATGTAGGTAGGTATTACTTATTGCTGATTATTCCCTTTAACTTAAAAATTCTTGGAGAGAGTAGCATCGGGCAGCACAGGACCGTTCATTGTGGAAAACCTTGGGGGTGGCCTTTGTCCAGCAGTGGACGTCATTTGGCTAAAACGACGACGCTTCAGAGCTCGAGTCAACCAAAACCTTCAAGTGTCTCATAGGTACACACGGCCACACTGTTAACTATCCATTTCCGTTTTTGGTCTCGCTATCATCAAATGGCGATGCTTTGCGATAGAACGAGACGACATGACAACCTAATATCTTCCAAAAAGGCGTCTAACTTATAGAGGGTTATTATCGATTTGCCACAAAGTCGATTCATAGAACTTTAGGTCCGTAGATTGAAAGTAAATTTTTCTTAAACCATATTAAAAATGTCAATACTCCAAAATAATTTGCAACAAAATAATAAAAGTGTGTTGAACTTACATGTGCTTTTTTCGTGACGAATCGACTTTGTGGCAAATCGACAATAAGACCTTAAAAAGCAAAGAATTAAATAGCCAACTAACGTCCAATTTACTTGCAATAATAAAGTACCTATGCGATTTTAATTTTTAGTACCAAATATACAGGGTGTTTGGTGGAAGGTTAGACAAACTTCGTAGGTGTATAGGTAAGGTCATTTAAAGAATACAAGTTCGCCTATTTGACTCTAAGTGAGCTACTTTTTTTTTTATTGTCATTTTTGTTTTTGTTTAATTTTTTCCAAAATTTGACCTGAAACTTCAATTTTTTTTTCACGTGTTTTCAACAACTTTTATTGTTTAATATTAATATACGAAGTTTGTCTAACCTCCCGCCAAACACCCTGTATATTTTTTCTTTCTTTACAATAAATGCATTAATTAGCTTGAAGTAAAGTTTATACGATTGATTGTCATCTGTCATCCACCTTGTCCATCTTAGGGCCCTCACCCACGGCGAATTTTTGTAGCGATGCAGTCGCGCTGCTGTAGCACGATGGTAGCGCGTTGGCATCACTTCTGTAGTGCGTTTCAAATGCAACTAACGCGCGTTAGTAGCGATGCTGTCGCTCGTTTACGAAACGCACGACCAAAAGTCGCCGTGGGCGAGGGCCCTTATCTTCCTTTGATTAATATCATTGCAGGTCCAATGACGGCTTAACTTTCCCCTGAGACAAATTAAATTCCTATTTGTGGTCAAGCTGCAAAACCAGGAACACCAGAAGTTGCAGCAGTGGGAACGGTGGGAATAACCCAGTATACCATTTCTAACTGTAACCGACCATAACACGTGCAGTGGCTCTATGCAAATGACTGAAAATTATTTTAAACTAGCGGCCGCCCGCGACTTCGTACGCGTGGTTCCCGTTTTACCCGCTTAGGGGTGAAGTTTCGAGTTTTTTTTTAGGGATTTCCCGGAAATTATTTGAACTTTTCTCGCCATAACAACCATCCTTCAACGAACATTTAAAAAAAAATTAAATTTGGTCCAGGTGTTGTTGAGTTACTTATGTGCTTGTTGGTAAGCGATTTGCGAGCATTTTGCGATTCATTTTTATATTATTGATTACCTACTAGCGGCCGCCCGCCATTTCGTACGCGTGGATCCTGTTTTACCCCCTTAGGGGTGGAGTTTCGTAAAATTCTTTCTTAGCGGATGCCTACGTCATAACATCTACCTGCATTCCAAATTTCAGCCCGATCCGTCTAGTGGTTTGGGCTGTGCGTTGATAGATCACTATGTCAGTCAGTCACCTTTGAGTTATATACTCGTATTTAGATTATAAAATGATACTCAACTATTAATCTACGGTCAAGCATAAAATCAATCAAAACTCAGCCAATACAAAATTAAATGTACGAGTATACTTGATTCTAAAACGGGTTTTGTACTTCGTTTCGATAAAAAGGGTAGCGTTTAGTTCAGTTCATATTTATTACGTAGGTACCACGGATGTTATGGATATCCGTAACCGTAACCGAAACTTTCGGATATCCGAAATAAAAAAATATCCAAATCCGTAACCGTAACCGATTCAAAAGTTTCGGATAGTTTCGGATGCAGGCAGTTTAAATTGTGTTTTGTATAGCATTATAAATGTAAAGGCACAGCCTGATTTACCTTTATAATGCCATCTAGTATCAATTTTTATTTTTTTACTACTTTTTATTCGATGTAAAGTGTGCGGCCATGAATGAACCGTTTTGGACATCTACTGCAAATTGCATTCTAAAGCACAGATATCCGTAACCGTAACCGAATCTTTCGAATATCCGAAAGAAAAAAATATCCGTAACCGAAACTGGTATAATATTATTCCTATATCCGTAAGCGTATCCATAACCGAAACTACATATCCATAACATCCCTAGTAGGTACCTATAGTAATAGCACTGAAAGAATGAATGATGGTAATATTCAGCAAACTAGTGTCAAACTACTGATAACCAAAACATTCATGGTTTACCACGAGCATGACGAACGGGTTATTTCGCAAGTATTCGCGCGCAGTAAGTAAAGTTTTGCACAAAAAATGTGCAAACATTCTCGTCCTTGACATAATGATATAAGATTCAATTTTCAACGACATTTTTGCTTGATTGTCGTACTTATCATAACTTTTCTAGTCGCCGCTCAGTGCGCTTGTACACGCAAATGGTACAGTCAGCGGTGTATTTATCTGCTATTTTATTGAAATAGATTCTATACAGTAACATTTATAATAAATAATGGCCTATTACATTCATGTTAGTATTAATAATACGCAAAAATAAGTTCCGAGGTTGGTTTAAAAAAATATAAGAATACGGTGACGAAGTAAAATTCACAATAGGCCCAAATTAGGATTGCATTTTGCGATATTTTAGCTAACAGTAATAATCTGTATTAGTTAAAAGACAGGTAGACCCTTTAAACAAAGCCAAATTAGGTACATAGTACTTTTTTCGGCTGAAGTATACAGTTAAGCAAAAGCCCTGAAAACTTTCTCGCACTCAAAATGCTAATGTTACTTAGTTTTCCCCAGTTATTTCAAGTAAATGTGTAAATTCTTATCGTTTGAATAAGTAGTTACGTTATTATTTTCGTACTCTATTTTCACAACCATCTAGCTCTAAAACTATTAGAACAAAATAAAGTTAAAACATGTTGAAACAGTTACAAATAATATTGTAGAGTTACATGACTTTGGGCTCATTTTACTTACAATGTCTCAGATTTTTTAAATTAATATAAACTACACTCGACACAGTGAAACCTAGTCCCAAGCTTGCAAACCTTATACCTATGGGTATCGGACAAAGAAACCTACATAACTGATAACCTACTTACCTGATAACACATAAACATTATGATATTGTACTTGATTAAGGTCCCAAATAGTTCAATTTATAAGAAAGATAATTATTTCTTAAAGTTTCTTTAAGCTATAAATATGTACTAACTTAGCCCGCGACTTTACTTGTATGAAATTCGCTTCCCAGTCAAATGTCCAGTCAAGCACGACCCCTCATTTATATGGGACTGCATCCAGCAGAGGGTCAGCTACTTCAACACACTAAAAAAACATTTTTTAACGTAGTAGCTTGCCATCTAACAGAGCAAACAAAATGGGAATTCAAATTCAATTTTAATATTATGTTAGTACTCCACTGGGCCTAAATACTCACCAACTGAATCACAATTTCTAAAGGTTTATTATTTACAAAAGAATATTCTTCATCAAGGTCTCTTCCATAATTAATCACATGCTGAAAATTCGTTTCTTTTCCTTTCAATCACGAATTTGAATAAAGCGAGGTTTATCCAAGCGAAGCTGCAGGTGGAACTTAGTCTTGAACCAATTAAAAATGTTTTAAGGGACTCGTTCATAAAATTAGTTTTATAGCTCATAAGTAACCAGAAAAACTCTCACTAATATCACCTCATCAGTCAGACCTTTTAAAAATGGACTTTGATTAGCAGCGCCAAAGCCCGGCACTTATTAATCTTAAAGAGATAAGTCTATGCAATTGTAACCCTTATTGTAACACCAAATAAGGTTACGCGAACGCTTTATATGGGCAGCGTGCAAGCAGGTACCTCCTCTGTTGACCGTACTTACCTACATAATACAATTTTTAGCTGCCTATAAAATGTTTTCAGAGATGTAGCAGCCAACGCGTGCTCCTGGAAAATACTAGCAGAAAATTTCCCCTCCATGCACACGAAATTAATCCTTAAACCTATACAACTAACGTCCGAAATCGATGCACGCGAAATATTTAAATGCTATTCGGCATAGAGGCCGAAAATTTTCCAATTTTCTATGGTCATTCCTATTCCGCAACGAGAGTTCCTCACATAATTAAAAATAACTATTTAAAAAAACTTCCGTAATTACGAGTGCCTTCATTTTCATTACTCTTTACACATTTTATGAGCCGACCTTTCTTCGAAATATCAAATATTCCGAAGCAGAAAGTAATAGACTTCGCGCGGTACGTCGGCGTAATGATGGGCGGCGGTGTGTTCGTGAAATCAGTACGTTAATGCCTTCGAGGTAGGTATGCTGTATGGAGACTGTTCGAATCCATTTACTGCTCTAAATTATGCGTAAAACGTCCATTTGACGCTCACCCTCTTCCCTCTTATCGCTTGGACAGGAACGGGGAGCCTGAGGCGGGGAGCCGGACTAGGGCAAATTGGGGGGTACACACCCCAGGAGAGGGTGGTCCGAGCTCCTCACCCTTTGGCTGCCCTGAAGTTCCATCTCCCACACCTATAAATTCGGCACACACACTTCACCCCTTCTGGGGGGGCGGCCCATAGCGCACCAATCCTTTCGGTGTGCCTGTCACACTTGCTAGCCCGGTGGTGACCTCTAGTAGAAATTAATATTCACAAACGTTTCCGTTTCGATCGTTAATCATCGCAGCGATCGCTGCTCGCACCTTTGTTCACTATTCATAGTTGTGTACGCAATAGTACGCATACTATGGGATGTGGATTTGTATTGATTTTCATGAATATCCAGTTCAAGGAACAACCCTTTTGAAGCTATCAAAATTTCATAGTGAACTTAATTTCTCATACGCACATTTTTCAACAATCATTCATTTCAGAAAATTCTTTGGCAGTTAAGAAAAATGTTTTAATCCAATTGATAATCTCTGAGCACCAAAATTGCTTTTACACCATTAAATAGTTCCATCACGGAAAGTGACCATTGGTTACCAAGCAACACACAAAACATACCCTCCTTCTGGCGCAGTCGGGTAAAATGAATAAGATTTTTGTCTAAAATATTGATAACACATTAACTTGGAAACCTTCAGGTGGCTATTTGACGAATGATAGTTGCTCTCATATCTCACAATACGAGTATCTAGCGTATCAGGTCACCTACATTTCAAAAATAAAACATTCAAAAATCATGATGCAATTTTCCAAATGAATTCTGGGTACATTTGTCTCAAGGCCATTTGTTTTTTCTTCGAATATAAAGTATCAAAACATAAAGAATTGCGTTTCAGCGATTCGATGCAAATGCAATGTGTCATGGAATGACACAATACGGCGTAGATGCAACTAAATCGCGGCTAATGTGAAGCAGAAACGTGCGGCCGCGTTTGAAAGGGGTAAATTATATCCCGCTTTGGTCTAACAGACCTGACCAATTAAAGGTTAAGAATTGGGTGAACGGAATAAGAATTGACCGATTCATATTAATAATGACCACCAATAGTGATACTTTCAATTCATTTATCCTCTTTGAGCGACAGTTTCAGCACAGCATATGATTTATCTACTGTGGTTTCAGTATCGAGATCGCTCTGCTATAAGTACAAAACACTAGATTAATGCGAATTATCGATGACGATGATGAAAATTATGTATGAATAGGGATGAACTAATTAATTTTATAATTGATCAATATTAATTATTACGTGGGTACGAATAACTATTGTAGAATATTTAGTGATGTACCTACGATACAAGATTTGCAATACCCTTACAGGGTCATAAGTTGAGACTGAGTTTATTATCACCACCTATGTACACTTATGAAGCAATAAATGATTATGATTAAATGATTATGACGAATGTGTGATTGTAATAGTAATAGACGTTAGGGTTTTTGGAGACAGAGGTAAAGGATAAAGTAGTATTAGAAACCTATTCTCATCAATGAAACACCTGCTCAACTTAAAAAAAGCTTTTTACTCTATACTCACAGGACTCTCCTTAGACCCAAATCCCTAAATGTATTAACACTGTCGAAATTATTCCGCAGATTTTATATTGGGTGTTTTTGCAAAGTTGCAAACATTATGTGTTGTCTGATGTAATGACAAACAGAAGGTTTTGTTTGTGAAAGGTAAACTCCGCAGATGTGAAACTGATTTCAAAAAGATTGACCTTCGACCTTTTTAGTTTGAAAATGTTAATTTTCATTTTCCCTCAAGGTTTTATTTAGGTGATTTCATGCTTTTCCTATTTGGTAATTGAAGCCTACATTTTCATTTATACCTACATTTTATCTGTAGATACGGAATTTGACAGACTTGACGTTTGTTATAGTTAAAGTAAGATGGTGAAACCCTACTTTCCTTGCTATGAAATAGTTGAAATACCTACGTGCGAGTGGAGTTGCAGAAAAATACTAAGAAGTCTAATAAAATTCAGGATTTAGGTAGGTAACTAGAGCATTAAAAAGACCTTCTCTCTAAAGACCTAACGTACTTTCAATTGCTAACAAACCTACTTTGTAGACACTTAACTTTTAATTCTAGTTTTAAAGCGTTGGACTTACTTCTTGCTAACTATATGAAGATTTTTTCTACGTAATCTCTTATGAAAAAGTTTTTGAAAAATACTAACTTTCACCCACAGTTTCACCTTGCTTTTGTAATATTAGTGCATAAAAAGTAGGCCGTCGAATATTGCATAATATGTACATAAAATTGCCTATTTGCTGTCTTGACATTGGCAAACTACCCGCTATCATAAGCAGGCAATTTTTATTCATTCACCACCAAATTGTTTGAAATATGGTTTTAAAAGATGTTGGTGACATTAGTATTTTCTCTTCCAAACAGTGATAGAGTAGATATTTAATCATTGTAGGTGTCACTTCATACATCAAACTTTATCTCTGTGAGATAAATCTTATGTTAGTTATAATTTTATGCTAAATTGCAAAAAACTAAATCAAATCTTATGTACTTGCTGTTATTTGCAAAAAAATACACTTACTCTAACTACTAGTAACGATAAATTAAAAATATTTTTAACATCCCAACCTATTTAAATAATTGTATTTCATACCGAGAAGCACGAGCTGGAAGACGTAGTGTGGGCAGGCCTCCCACTAGGTGGACCGACGATCTGGTGAAGATCGCGGGAGGTGCCTGGATTAGGGCGGCGCAGAACCAGTCTTTATGGAAATCCTTGGGGAAGGCCTTTGTCCAGCATTGGACGTCATTGGGCTGAAATGAACGAAAGACGAACGATTCTATACCAAAATTAGTATTATTTATGACTATGACTATTTCAGACTGTGTAGTTTGCCCTGAAGAATGTTCGTCGTCATTCGTTCAAATCAAAGTTACGTAGGCATCTCGCTTCGCTCTCCGTTACAAGTTGTACAGAACCGTAACTCGATATCAGTCCCGCAGAGCAAATGTAGTCAGTAAGTTCGGGTAGCTAAGGCTTAATGTCTTTTGACTGTTATGGAAAAAGCTAGCCAGTTGCGAGCCGGACTGTAAGTATGTAACCTGACGCATCTCCTCAAATTGTTTTCCTCTATTTTCTACACAATAATATCCCTTTTTCTCCCACTCTCTTTCTTTCAAATAGCTTATATAGCTTTCTGAAATTTTGAAATCAAAGTTTGATTCACTGCCAAAGGAAGATTCTTTGTTTATCACACACTAATTGTGCCCGCGACTTCATACGCGAGAAAATAGTTTGAATAATATTTCCCGTTTTTACAACATTTTCTTTACTGCTCCGCCCCTAATGTAAGGTGATTTTATAACCTAAAGTCTTCATCGATAAATGGGCTATTCAACACAAAAATATTTTTTCAAATCGGACCAGTAAGTAGTTCCTGAGATTAGCGCGTTCAAACAAACAAACAATTAAACAAATTCTTCAGCTTTTTAAAATTAACATAGATATACACTTATATGGTTGGTGAAAAAAAGTGCTCTACTCCAATTCGGTTAATTTCAAGTATAACCTAGGCTGCACCCATTTTTGAGAAAACAGTATGTATAACAGGCAAATAGGTAAGACATATGGACAACTGTTTTTTAATTTATCGGACCCCTAAAAATGTAGAGACCCTTCTGAAACTGCGTTTATTAGCAAGGGGTATTAGCCGCCTCCTTAGCTCGCGAGTCGCGAGCGACGTTTGTCTAGGTTAATCAACTTGTTGTTATAAAACATCATAATCAGTCAATCCATAACTCTACGCAATATCTATCAATAAGAAAGTTTTACCCATTTTTAGTTTTATGTTATAAGAATGAGAATTTTTTTAAAATCTTTTTCAGGAATTTTTTTTTAAGATACTCGTCATCGTATACTTATAATAAGACAAGATAGGGGTAGTTTTTGTGAATAGCAATCTTTTTTCATTCTATGTTCTCAATGATTCGTTAATAATTCAACCACAAAAAAAACAGGTTTTATTGCCTATTTCTTTTAAAGTCAGTTTAATTCAGACACATTTTAGTTTGTTTCAACCAATTTATTTGTGAGTGACATAAAAATAACCTATCATGTTACTCCCAAAACTGCGTTAACTAAAAAATAGAAGATCGATTACAAAATGCGTCCAGTTTTTTCCTCAGTTTCAACATTAAAGATTTAACTTGTTTTTTCTCAAAAATTGATTGTGCGCACCGTCGCACTAAATCACAGGGTGTGTGAAAAATGTATGTCCAACTTTTTTTAAATAACTCGTCCGAGGTTCTCAAACTATTTAGATTTTTATTTTAATATACATAGTATTACATAGTAGTAATGTTTATACATTCAGTTCTCTACTCGACAAACTTCCAATATGACGCAGTATAGGTATCAAAGAAAGATATTTAAGATACCTACTTACGATCATATTTTAAAAATAAACGGCAAATTTTGTTCACATGTAGAATTGGAATTTCAATACAACAAGCTGGAATCTATCTCAGGTATCTTATACCTACAGTTAAATTAAATTAGTTTGAAATACATTCTGTAGGTGTTAAGCTAAATAGTTTGGGAAGTATCTTTCCGAGCAAACGTTCCGACAATATGCCGACAGTTTGAGTACCACAGGTCTAAAGTAAGGGTGGCGCCATAGCGACGCCCGGGTTTGCTCGCAGGTATTCGGTGTCTATCCACTCGGCGTACTGACTGACACTCTATTGTTTTCCTCAACAAAAACTTTTGTTTGCTAACTATAATACGTCAAACAGCGATTACAATGATTCATTTATTAATCATCTCCTTTGAAGTTTCATTTGATGTAAACATCACTTGGAGCTTTTGTTTTTGCTTTTAGTTCCGTCTTTTACATTTTTACTGTGCTTCTTTTCGGCTTTCGATCTATCTGTCAACTTGAACGTTTTACAAAGCAAAGTAACTTTGGATCCACAGGACAGATTTTCATTAATACTTTTAATTGTGTTTGTCAGCAAATATTTATCAGCGAAATGGGGTTTTTTGAAATCTATTTTTTCTATGTCCTTTTCAGTCAGCCTTGTACTAGTTTCCCTTTTATTTTCTTCGCAATCAGATAAAACTGAGCTCGAGCTGTAATTACAGACAACATCGACTCTAATAACTTGAATAGTCTCTGGACTTTGAGCCCTTGAAATGGTTAGACTTTTTCTCTTTCCCGACTTGTGATAGGCCACTTTAGTATCGTGTGTTGATTTTGTATCCATATCAGTTTCCTGATCAATGTTACCATCGTCTGTTTTGAATGTTGTTTGTTTATTTGCTATCTTATTCTTTGGGTCTGCTTTGCGTGGCTTTTTCGTGTCTGATACTGACTTATTGTCCACTTGAATAGATTTGTTTTCTCTATATTTGTTACTGAGGTCTTGTAAGAATATGCTTGACTTGCTAGAGGAGGGTCGCGACCGTTCAGCACTCAATATGTATTTGACATAGTCATCAAAATAGTAGCTTGTCAATTCCGAAGATCTATCTTCTTCAAAGTTTTCAATATCATCGACAACTTGCTTCACGAACATTCTGTGTCTTCTGTTTTCTGAAAGCGATTTATATTTGAAACTGGTCCGTGGTCTTTTTTTGTCTTGGACTTCTCCCTGAAATTTAAGGTTTTGGACCGTGAGGACTAAATCTTGCCCATCTTGATATGGTCGGGCCGAGTCGCCTTCGTAAGCGTACATGTATCCATTGAAGTTTTGGGGTTGAGTGCAACGATATCTGAAACAAAAGATGTCTTTAATTTACTTTTAAATTACGCATAAATAATTAAGCCTGTTATACTGACAGAGGTGACTGAGGGCTGACAAAGGTGACCTAGTTTCTTCCGCCACCTTTTCTCAGCATCATCAATATGATGCCCGAAGTGGTGGTAGGGCAAGCTTAATAATAAAATTTTTGATTTTGAGTAAGTAGTTAACAGAAGTTTCCAGCTCAAATATTGTATTGTGTTATGTCTACCTGTCAAAAATATCCGCCCATCTAGGGTCTTCGCTGTGGTCAGGGTTGACCATCCTCCTCTGGCAGTATCTCTGTGGTTTCTCTGGCGCAGGAGGACGCCTGGTCACCGAGTGTGACCTCTCTTGGAGGTTCAGGCGAGCGCACTTCATTCTGTCACCAATTCTGCAACAAGAACAAATCACATTTTGTAAATCCCTACCTAAAATAGATAATATACGTAAAGTCCCGTCACCGTGACCTATCCGGATAATAACTTTCAGTTCCGTCCCAAAGACTTTGAAGGACACTGTCAGGTTTTAGTGAGTAAGACCCTGCCATGCCCATCATGCAGGGAGAGCCTCACTCGCATTTCCTGACTAAAAAAACGTCATCTTGAACTATCAGAGTACTGAATATAATATTGTAAGTTGTCGATAAAACGCTTATGCTTTTTATGTTCATGTATTTTGATAGAAAAGACTATAATATACTGAATATGATAATCCTCTTTCAACCGACTATCAATAATATTTGAAGATGAAAAGATTAAGAGAAAGGTTCTCTTAATCTGGTACAAGTATAGACATTTATTTATAACTGCTTTACCTAGATTAAAGAAGAATATAAAAGAGGTTTTGGTTACTCAGAAATACTAGTAACATCTCTTTTATGTCTGGAATCATTCCGATAGATTCTAAAGATGTCCTTTAAATACAAAATAACTAGCTGTGCCCGCGACTTTGTACGCGTGAAAATAGTTTAAATAATATTTCCCGCTTTTGCACAATTTTTCTTTACTGCTCCGCCCCTATTGGCTGTAGGGTGATATTATATAGCCTAAAGCCTACCTCGATAAATGGGCTAATCCAACACAAAAATATTTTTTCAAGTCGGACCAGTAGTTCCTGAGATTAGCACGGTCACGCAAAGAAACTCTTTATTATTATAATATTAAGTATAGACAAAACAATTTTACCATGCCAAAATTTAAAACTCTAGTAACGTAAATGCGCCTATTACCGCCAGTTTAAGCTCACTTCGGATAAACGTTAGAAAATTAGATATAAGACGTGGTGATAGAAAAGAAACTTTAATTTATTTATAACAATGATGAAGTGATCTTTGAATTCAAGTAGTAACAATGAGTATTTAATCACGTAATAATTAATAAATAGTATTTTAATCTGAAAAAGCAGTTGTTTCTATTACCGACCTATAGACGAGGTGTGCTTCTATTAACGTTTTTTCTGTTTCTATTACCGACCGCTAAGAATATTGCTCTTCAATTGGGTATATTCCAAGAGACACGGGTTCGATTCCCGCTCAGAGGCTCGGGAACCACTTGATTTTTTCAAGTTAAATTTGTTTTGCTTTTAAATTCCAGTATCATTAAAAGATAAAGGGCACGCTTCTCGAAAATAAATAAATAATCAAGCAGAAATAGTAAAATAATAAATTCTTCTATTATACTTGATTTTTCGGTACCCTGTGTTCTAGTGATTAGTGGGGGTCGTTATTTAAACTTTATTTGAGTTTTAATTTAATTTTAATTTAATATTTTATTTTTATTTTTAATTTTACTATAATTTTTAATTAGTTTTTGACTTATGTTTTTGATTTTAATTGTGTGTAATTGTGTATTTTAATTTAAACTTTGGACAATTGGACACTGTCTGTATAATTATTTTAAATTATTTTTTTTATTCAAAGGATCTTAAAAAGTTACATAGTTGTTGTGATAACGCATGATTGGTTTGGTGTCATGTCATAAATGTTAGTTATACACAAAATACAGGCTTATAAGTCTTCGCAGGTGGCGTTATAGTTATGAGACGGTAATAGAATTAAGTATGAATATTACTTTATTCTATTAGCGACCGTAAAAAAAAAACAGTAACCAGCTAAAATATCTACTTTAATGAAGACGTGATCAGTGAAGTATCATTTCTATTACGTTTTAATTTATATCAAATAGATACTAATTAGAATTTAACAGGTTTTTATAAAATCTATTGTCATACATTATTAGAGATATTCTTTAATGTTCATTGCAGTTTTATGCCAAACCTATGACAATAAACGTATGGCGTTAATTGATTTAATTATGTGAAATATTCTTATGAATCGATCAAGACAAAAAAATCGAGGTTAAATGCGTAATTAAATATATAAATACTAAAATAAAAAACGTTATCAAAATTCTAACAACGCCATGGGTCGTTATTAGGAACCAAATTATGAAAAGTGTTTCTATTACCGCCCTTATTTAAAATTGTATTTAAGCTACAAAAATACAGCCAGAGGGCTATGTTGAGGGTTTATTAAGGAAACTAAAGTACGAATTAATATTATCATGCAAAAACATATTGGTACACTCATTTTGAATGTGTTAAAATCGCTAATTAATAACAAGGTGCACCTTAAGTAGCTGGGAGCGCGTCAGTATGAAAAGTGCGTCCGTTGCGGGCGCGTCTCATTTAATGTCAAATAACTCCATTTACTGGTTATTTACGAACACAAACTTTAATCATTTTGATAGTCAATAAACATATCTAGATATTTTTTAGCTAACGTGTTTTCTGGAACCTGTTATTATGTCTTTTATGAAAGAAAGAAAAATAGGGCGGTAATAGGATACAAATTTTGGGGGGTCGTTAATAGGCGCACTTACGTTACTCAATTAATGCTTTTTTGGAATGTCTGTAAGAACCTCCGCTGTAGGTATATTTAGTCGCCATTTGCATACATTTATTCAATAATATATGATTTCGAAAGAGACCTTCAAGCCCTGCCCCGGTTCATTTGGTGGGATTGTGTTGAATTAATTTTAGTCGGATAGAGAATCGAAATGTAGAGCGAGTCATGCGAAGCGCTCTACGTTGGCAGCTTTGGTACTATATTGAACTGTCTATTCTATTTTATGATATTTAAGAATTTGTCGTGAAAATACTTCACACTATCACAAAGAAGAAAGAAACTAAATTGGACGCAAGTTTGGTGGCAAGTTTTATGATGATAGTATGCATTACATAACAAAGCCACACCAATGATGCACATTATTTACTAATAGTGATATTATTATAAAAATAATAGTAGAAAGAGGTATACATTTTAACAATGTAAATCCCTCAAGGATCTGTAATTAGCATCTTCGCTTCTTTGGCACGCTTTATATTACGATTGCGATACTAAATTGAGGAATACTTTTAATAGTTAAGTTGGTTTTAATAGTAACATGACTTTTATATCTGATAAGACTCAAAAAAAAGTAAGAAGAGCTCAATATTTTTAGACATACAATTACGCCTCATATGATAGACCAAAAGTACTGCGAAGTGTACCATACAGACAGATAAAGTTACCTATATCCAGCTATTGCTCGTTTAAGCGCTGTATAGCATGTGCACAAGCACTTGTGGCTGTACATCGATATGCCTAATGAATCGAATCATTGCCTACTAGGATCGTTAACGCAGGCGTATAAATTTCCTACTTCCGAACGTAAATATTGGCACAAGGTTCAAGGGCGTGTGTAATAATTTGAATTAATTCGGTAACGTGATTTCTCGCCATGATATTAAATTTGGTTGTTTGTAATAGCAAATTTCGGCAGCTTACAGCATGGCATAGTATAAGATAGTGCAGTAAGGTTGCTCATAAAAAGAAAAGTGAAAAGTAGCGTTGCTTTGGCACTAAATGATAGTCAATATTGAGATGAACCAGCAAAGTTAAATTACGTTCGCTGACATGACATTTACATGTGATCAACGTGTGATCAAATTAACTAATCTCCTCAACAATGAGAAGTCAGACTAATCTATCATCATTCGAATCCGTTAAGAGAGATCACTAACAAAACTGACAAAGAAAGATGTACCTACTATTTTGTGTTGCAACCATGATCTGAAAATGCAGAGTAAACAGACCCTCGATACCTATCAATTATACTGACTTACTTAGTAGCTCCTTAAGGGGATAATTAAGGGATCAGATTCTTGAATTGAAATCGATCCCACAATGCCTATAGGCACAATCCTTCCCTCACCTTGCAACCCTTGCTCATCACTCCTTGGAACGAAAATTAAGTACCTACATAATGTACTTATATTGCGTGAAGTAATTACGCCTGTATTCACAAACATTACTATGCGCGAGAGAGCGCGTGGACGCACATAGTGACACACGAACCAATCACCGAGCTGTATTCAACGCTGTGCGTTCGATTTGCTGCTTCACAAGCAAGCATCTTTGTGAATGCGGGTGTTTGTCAGGCTTGACTGTATTATACCAAGTTGATACGAACCTACTGAGATGTATCTTAAGTAGCCATGAGGGGAGTTCAAGGAAGCAGTTATGTCAATTGATACCTATTCGAACGACACATTCCACCCTAAAACTTTACGAGCGTATTGTATAAAATAGGGGCTAAATTTGTCTAATAACCAAGGTTGATGATTCCGCGATTGTACAGACGACGGCACGTCAACGTAAACACTGTGGCGTCTTATTTTGTCGTAATAGATGTGATTTTGCAAAAAAAAATGTATAGCCTGATGTGCTGTTGAATCTACAACAGTACATCAGATAAAATAGCACTTAACACGACTATATAAGGTAACACCATTACACAATGTTTATCATAATGTGCAACTACGACTTAATTTTTTTACAATCATAGATCGGCACAAAATTATGTAAAAAAATTACAATAACATTGAAAAAGTTTTGACCGGTTAAATTGATAATTATAATTTTCTCTTTTAATAATTAACATTTAACACTAAAATAGCTCCAAGGTCATTTTCAGAAGGGGTATAACTAAAGTTACAAACTCACTTATGGTTTATTTATTTGATGTTCAAAACGAGAAAGTTTAAAAAAAATCCGTTGATAGAAAAAAAAACTCAAACTATCTTTCACATCGTAAGAGTGGCAACTCACATTCGTTCACATCGTTTTGATGTCCATAGGATCTTGAACCCAATTCCTTTATAGTAAGATTCATTAATTTGCGGAAGGTTGATTTGCTCTCGCAGTAACTATCATATTTTACTTCATAGTTATGTCGGATTTACTTGACTTTTCTTTTGAAATGTCAAAAACTTTCCTCGCAAAATCTTTAAGATTTATAAAATTAGATACACCTGTTTCTAGTTACAAAGCATGATTCCTTTATGGCAGTTCAATAAAAACCACAAAACAAAACAATAAACTCTTTGTCTAAGTGCAATAAATGAAGTTCCAGCTAAGATCTGTAAATAAAGAAACTTTGCAATGCTTTTGTCATTCTTTCTTCAAACTCATTGTTTAACAGCTATTCATTTTGGAAGCAATTATGTGAAGCGTCTCTAAACTGTTGTCGTCTCTTTCTCGTGGATGTTTGAAACATATCATTAGAAAGAGATAGATGGTGTGCAAGGATTTTTTTGGAAAGTATTGATAGAGGAACTACAATGGCGGTAGGATAGTGTGTTTGATCTAGCAACGTAGCGGTCCACATGTTCCTGAGAACAGCTTGGCAAAGGTGCAAAAAAAACTTTTCTATGTTGTTAAGCGCGACTCTACAGGTTTTGATATTTGACACAGAGCGCCATCCATTTGGATTTTGACACACTGAACTAGGTGATTCAGTTAGTTTTATTTATGAAATATTCTGATTTATTTGACTTTGGAATAATCGTGATAATATTAATAAGTCAATAAATAGATATTTGTGATTTTTAAGTCTCTTATTTTAACAAAAATCTATGCATATTTTAAGTGAATTCCCTTGGTAAATTACTAGCTTATTATGGTTTATTAATGAAAAGAACTTCCATCTTCGATTGGCACTTAACATAAAAAGTTTTCAGGAAGATGTCATTCACAGTTACCTATCTCTCAGTGATTTGATTTCGTTTGAATCTGTTAATTTAATTTGTTTTAAATTGTAACACTTGGAACAAGTCTGTTTAAAATTCCTATGTATTACAAAACATTATCACGAGAAGTTCTGTAAATGATATTCGAATAAATCCTTGTCGAAAAATTAAGGTGAAACTCTAAAGTTTAAAAAAATGAATGTCAAATCAAACGTCCGATTCTGATCACTAGTTAGGTATAACTCAATCCATAGCATCCCCAGTTGACAACTTTCGGTAAACTTTCCCATTTTTAACGGCACAATCGTGTCGGGCCGGGATCAATAACTTCGCTTTGCATAATTACCGGACTTAAACACACTCTGTAACTGCCGCCTCAGTTTTTCTTTTTACGCAAATGTCAAAATGTCACGCAACTGTTTATAACATAATCAGTCGAGCTTCAGCGGTTATTTTTCACATTATGTCTGTATACACTTGACAATAAAAGTTATAACGTTCATTGTTCATTTCAGGTAATTTCAGTTACATAGACATTTATTTTATGAGCATATTCTTGAATTTACTGTTTTATGTCAATAAGAATAGTTCACTAGTTTACTAATAGTAGCTATAAAGTGTCAAACTAACTCCGTCGGACTATACTCGCACACAAACGTAATAATAGGCACATCTGCTACAAGACGCACACATAGACAGCCGGTGCATCGCGTCTTGCTCGGATAACAAAAAACGCATTATTATTATCCTGGAACAAGGACGAATGGCTACAAAAGAAAATCAACCTTAACGTTTTAGGAAAGAGGCTACTTTCAAGAATCAGGATTTTGTAAGCGATTAACTTAGATTTCATCCTTGTCTTCTAGATTTGTACGCGAGTTTAGTCTTTCTCTGAATAGATTTAGGTCGGTTCTTGTTTGTGGGTTGTGGTTAAGGAATTTAAGTTTAATAATTGTTGTAAAAAAACCGTGTATCTTGCTAGGCGCCAAATGCGCGTTGCACTACGCCTACGAAAGATTCTATGAAAATTGTTAGCATAGAGCGCAAACGTGATTTTAAGCAGCGCACAGTCATTACGTTGGATTAGGTTGTTTTGATAAGAACAAAAAGGACTATGATGCATCGCTTGGTCTAAAGTCGGAAGAATTTTAAAATAGAGTTTTATAAATGTAAAGATTTACGGAACTAGAGAACGATTCTTTTGAGATTTTTTTGAGAATGAGCACGTAAATGTTTTGTCTAAAAATTTCCTACTTTTTTGTGTTTTAATAAGCTAGGTACCTTCCTAGTACCTAGGCTAGCCTATGATGAAAGTAAAACACTTAAGTTATTTTTCAAAATACCAGTGTATTTTATTGTGCGTATTGTTGATAAGTAATACAGATACGAAATTTCGTGTGGGCGATAATAGAAGTATTAGTAAACCAAACATAATAATGTACAAAAAATAATTGAAAGGTTTTCTGCGAAAATCTTCGTTGCCAAGGTTCACAATCGAAACGAAAATATCCAAAACTTTGAACAATAGAACCTACCGGACCATTATTTTGTACTCCGAGGTTCTGTTTTACAAATTCCACTAACTCCCGATTTTTGGGTGAAAATATGAGAAACAAAAGAGCTTAGCAAATAATTGTGAAAACAGCTCCACTGAAAAGAAACACGCAAATAAGTTTTAAACCAAGTTATTTACTTAAGAAATTGTTTGTTCAGAACTTAAATTATGAAAGATTTTAACACGCATTGTTTGTTGCTGAATAATAAAGGAGATTTGTGGATGTTTGGCGGGTTTTTACGAGTAAATACAGGTATTAGATACATCAAACGGATGTATTCTTACTCTAACGAGTCTAACCAATAGCCATTTTAAATGTGCAGCGCATGCTATCAACAGTCAAATACGTCAATCTGCTGTATATTCCATACGTTATTCCATATGATCTTACTATAAAAACATCTAAAGCTGCAAACAGGTAACGGCTACCCTGCACTTGATCCACTACAAAACCCGTCTCGTCAACTTGACCGTGCAACCTGCCACTGGGTCACTCGCACAAAGGGTCACCCACTACTGCACTTCCCGAGTCCTGGGAGCTGGGATTACCATCACAATGGCCCCACGGGGAAGAATCCCTGACCACGGCCACGCCTCCAGACGCAAAGCAATTTACAAGACAGATTTATCACCTAAGCCTAGGCGCAGACCACCGACTTTTAGTTGGCCGATTTGTATGAGGAATCGGTCGATACCAATCGGTGTAGTGTGTGCACTTTCATACATGTCCATACTGATAGTCCGACCCAACTATCGGCCGAAAAAAGTCTATAGTCTGCGGCTAGACTAAAACAAACCTAATCAGTTCTGTTCTTGACGAACCATAATTAGTTTCCCCATTAAAAATAGACTGCTTATTATTTAACGACTTTTAATTATCAAAGTAGTTCCCATACGTTATTATAAATAGTTCCGCCTGTGACATTGCACAAAAAATTCAATCGCCTTCTAAAGATGCGACCCCTTTGCCCCAAAATCTATACGGACAAAGCACGGTGCGCGAATATGTAGCAACGCATTGAGTAAATAAAGGGATGATATATTGTGAAGACTGATGTGATTAAAAAAACCATTTCCCTTAGTGCTGTCAAGGTGCATTCTTCGTAGGGACGTGACGTGCGATGCGTGTTGTGTTGTGTATCGATAATTTTTTTTAGTTAGTACAGAGAATTGAATTCAACAATATACTTACTTTAAGTCCTTTATAATACGTTAATATAACTTTAATAAAAATGAACAATTAATTAAGCCAAGTAGGTATGTCCACAATTTAATTAAATTAATATTTTATTTTACCCATAAATCATTATTAAAATACATTTCCATGAATGAGACCCGAAAATGTAGAGTTAAGTTATTCACCCTTTTTCTAAATATATTATTTTGCTTATGACCCTGGTCAGTGCCCGACACTATACTATTAGATGTTTCATAAATTAGAATTTTATTTTTAAATTGTTCCTGATCGATACATCTCAAACATCGACCACTCCACCCCTACAAACTCTCAGGTGAAGGTAATCATTGTGGGAACCATTACGTCTATCTCACAAAAAATATATCTATCTCCCTCTGAAATTGTTCACTAGACAATCTTGCCCGTTCAAAAGGATAGATGATTCAATGGAAAGTTCTTACAAGCAGTTGCATGATTTTTTGATTTGTGCATTACTGCGAAATGTATTATTATTATGCAGAAATGGATTGGAACTCTATGCTGTTTGAAATACGTTTGGTATTGTATTAAAAGGTATTTTTGATACTCAATACGCGTGTGTGAAACGGGGTCACCTGTGCGAGGTCGTTAAAACTTTTGGTCAAGTAGATGTAGTCAAAGGCGTATGTGATTAATGCCTAATAAAGGCTGAAAGAAAACTGAAATTCTAGATGAGGCACTAAGCTAAATGTTGTTTGAATTTTTTTTTAAACCAATCTGACTTTTATTAAACTTTGTTTTGTAATACGAACCATAGACTGATAAAAAGATACTACATAGGATACAATTATTTGTCGCAAACTAATCAGCTCTAACGATAACTTAGGCTGGGTTGCACCATCTTATTAACTTTGACAAACGTCAAAAATTTTCAAACTCCATACAAAAAGCACTGGTTATCGTTATAGTTACTGTCAAAGTTCGGTGGTGCAATTCAGCCATAAAGTGGTTATTACTCTAGCGACCTACTGGTTGATACTGGGCTGCACCGCCAGTTTCGGTTAGAATCTCTTTGGGGACAAATATTTGTGCGATGAGCACGAGAATTTATTCCCGGAATCATGGTTTTAACCGGTACCTATCGAAAAAAAATTGAAAAGGCTTAATTCGTTTCGATAAAGTTCAAAAAATCGTGCCCGACGATTAGGCATCACCAGTTAAAGGGATAACAATATGTTAGGAGTTCGTATATTGTTAGGAATCTAATGCCTGTTTTCACCATCAATCCCTAATTTTTAAGTGACCCCTATGGCAACACATAACAGGAATTTTGTTATCGTAGGGGTCATTTTAAAATTAGGAATTGATGGTGAAAATGGGCATAAATAAGTATTTAACTATTTCTATCTAAGAAATAATGATTTCTACAAAATTAATTAGGTTATTTTTGTTGTGACAGTTGGATTAATTAAAATGTAGAGTTTTTGAAAGTGCTCAAAAACAAGTTAAAGTAAATGTTCAGCCGACTATACATCAGCCAAAGACTGAAGCGTAACACGAGTAACAGTAAAGCAATAAAAGACGGCACCATAACACTAAAGTTATGTATCTAAAGGCGCTTTTACACCAAAAATTTTAATCTGAATTTCAGCCATCACAAACTAAACTTTCTAAAATCTGTTGTTGTAATATATGCTCTATTGCGAATACATAAGATCTACACTGTCAAGCTTGACGTGACGCCAATAAACCTGCACTATCAGACTATTGTTGCTCGTACAATGAGTTGTCGGCGCTTTTGTCGGCACAACAAAGGTGCCGATGCGTATTTGCCTTTTGGCCATTAAAAATCGATTTCAGTGGAAAAAATTTAGCATTCGCTAATGGTTATTACAGCCTTAATATTGGTAGTGACTAGTTTTATTACATGACACAGTTTTGTTTGTAAAATGCCTACTTTATGTTTGTTAACCGAAAAAGAATAAGGCTGGGTTGCACCATCATACTTTAACTTTGACAAACGTCAAAAATCTGTCAAAATCCATACAAAAAGCACCGGTTATCGTAATAGTTACCGTCAAAGTTAGGCGGTGCAACTCAGCCTAAGAATAAGTACCTACTACTCGTACAAGAAAGCAAAAGAGTATAATCGGAAGATTAATTTCTTAAAATTCCATCAGTACATAAAAATTCTAAATGTATTCTTTCTACACCATCAAATCTGCTAAATTGACGTTTGAACACACTTTTATTTCATTAATAGAACTAATTGAAATAATAGAACTACTGATTTAAAGTTACGTAATGTACAAACTTCGTAAATAAATTACATTTTTAAGTTATCACACTGATAGACATAGCCTTAGAGTGAAAACCTCTTAGGTATAAAAAAAGTACTAACCCGCATTTATATCCAGAACGAATTGACCGAAATGCATAAAATGCATGAAAACGCATTCTCGAGGTTTTCCCTCTAAGGCGACGATATGGTATTATTTTTTAACACCGACACTGGCAACCCTGGATCATTTAATAATAATCCCCGAATAGTTTACGATTCAGTATTCCGTACTTTTGACCTTAAACTTCAAAATGCGACTTAATTTTATCGTCACAAGGGTGTAGTCGCAAACCAATCGCAAAGTTTCATACAAATATTGAACAACATCAGTCGCTTACAGGCCTAAAACTAATTGCTAATTAACTACTAAATTAACTACAGTTATAAAACAAGATAGTTAGTTAGTTACTAGCCAAATAGTTAATTTGTGCAATTCAAAAATCGCGTAACTTAAATTACCATCCCTATACATTAAATTCGCATTAGTTTTTTTACAGATCTTGATTAAAATAATATAAGCTTACATTTTTAAAAGCTTGTTTCCAATAGCTTTCAATTAGTTCATTAATACTGTTCAAAAATCTATTTAAAGATAACAAATACAAGTTTTTAGTATCGTATTAATTAAAATAAAAAGTCCTTGTCTCTATCTTTACCAATCAAAATATTGTTGCTCCAAATTTCAAATTTCAAATATCGTATTAATTTATTCATTGCTACGAGTTAATGTGAAGTGTGCTCTACAAAACAATGCTCTAAGGCTGGGTTGCACCATATTATTTTAACTTTAACAAACGTCAAAAATGTGTCTCCACACAAAAAACACCGGTTATCGTCAAAGTTACGGTCAAAGTTAGGTGGTGCAACTAGCCTTGTGTATCGCATAAAGAGCGAAGTGTTTTTGATTTAATTGTCATTAATGTGCGCTCTACAAAACTGCAATGTTGGCGTAAATATAGTGCGTAGTGTTTAATGATTCATGATATTTTATTTTAATTATTGTCAAGTGAGCTCTACAACAATGTTTCTACTTAGTGCATAACCAAATTTATTCTAATTAAAATTATTAAATTATGCATCGTAACATCTTCGTGCATAGTGCAAGGTGCATCGAACACAGTGCGAAGTACAGAAGCATGGTATACCTGAGATGCGAGCGCCGCGACGGCCGACGCGCGACTACTTTGGCGCTATAATCATAAGCTGGGGTAAGGCTGTGTCTACAACCACAGGAATATGCAAGGGAAAGTTTATGGCGATACTTAATAAGTGGCAGATTCGTCGTCACTGCTGCGACTTCTGTTCAAGTAAATTTTACGGCTAGATATTATAATTTTCTACCATTGTCAGAAAATCAGTAGCATTCAATGTTTGGTGAATATTACGCCCGTATACACAAACATTACTATGTGGTCTCACAGTGCGCGTGGACGCACATGGTCACTCAGAAACCAATCACAGAGCTCTATTCAACGCTGTGCGTTCGATTTGCTGCTTCACTTAAGCAAGCATCGTTTGTGAATACGGGTGTTATCTAATATCATTTCTGCAACGACTTCTGTGCAGTCGGGATTTACGAATAGATCTATTATGTCGTATGATAATTTTGTTTGAGTAAAATCAGTAGGGTGCATTGAATGTACCTACACCGAAAAGGCAGTGCCCATATGGCACACATTGTATGTTGTATAATTACGTAGTTAATTTTTTTTTTCAAGTTCACCTTGGTGAATCCGAAAATACGAGTAAGTATGTGAATGAAAAAAATTAAGATGAGAAAACTCAAGGAACCATTTTCAACAAAAGATTTTTGAAAAATGTCTAAAACGCCAAAAATGTAATTCAACGGTTTTGAAGAAAACTACCTACTTTCTATAATCTTATTGTTAGGTTAGGTCAAAAGTGTAACGTGTGTGAAGTAATATACCTACAAACATACATAGTTAATAAGACCACGTAGATGCTACCAGACCAAGTATGTCATATTTTTACTAAGAGTCCAGCGATCAAACTCAACAGTGTAAAGTAACTGCACATCGATCAACTTCGGACAGGTTATAGCCACCCGAAAATATTTACATTTTTACTGCCATTACAGCACCTCTAGCACGAAAAACCTTCAACTTCGAATCGTTTTCGTATTCAAATCGTCGTCTAAATATTTAGTCTCAAAACTTAAACAGCGCCCCTGTGAACATGATGCAAAGTGAACTTAGTATAGAAATGGTAGCACGAAACAAATTTTGACAATCGAGATCGTCACGTTATCGTTGAATTCGAAGGCTGAGTATCAAATTTTCTCGAATACGCAGACGATGCGAACACAAAATTTTTCGTGCTATATTCGGAGCTGTACCTCACACCTCCGAATATTAACGATCGTTTTCCATCAATGTCAGGTACGAATTGTGGAGTTCGTGTGAATTCCAAAGGAACTTAGCAATGGATGCTAGTTTTATGACCGACTGCAACCTGTAACCTTTCTTCTTTTCTATCCTTGGGGTGGTCACTGAAGAGACCATAACTGCAGTATCATACCACGGACACTAAAAGCCACATAAATACCTGATTTTGCTTAGTTTTCTATCTAGTGCACATTTTAGGGCCGTTTAAATATCTACCAAGCATTTCGTCAACTTTTTATGTAAATCAGCTTTATACATATTTGATGGTGATGAAGACTATACTCGTGCAATATAAGCACATAATAACAGACATATACAGCACAGAAATTGGTAACTATCAAACAAAAACATTTTACGAAAAGGACAGATAGGTCTGAGGATCTTCGATTGACTGTGAAAATAACTAAAGCGTGAAGTTCAAGATAGATATCAATAGCATGGAAAAAAAAGTTAACGAGTGTTTATTATCAATGTCGTTTTCATGTATTTTTACCCTCCTTCTGGCGCAGTCGGGTAAAAATACATTAGCATCAACTCTATAGGATTTCATCAAAAATCGTTTGGATTCCCAAGCAAGTGTGGACGCGGCTTATAGCGTGCGAACAGCGGTAATCCTATACAGGGTGTCTCACTTCGATGTCGCTACTTTATGTGCTAGGCTCATGCTAGACTCGCCTCGAGTACTACGTTAGGTAGTTAGATTGTAGGAGAAATCATGTAAGAGAAAAAAATATCAATGAATATCAAGAAAAAAGATTTTACTTAGTTCAATATCATCATCATCATCTCAGCCATAGGACGTACACTGCTGAACATAGGCCTCCCCCAATGCTTTCCATATTGCCCGGTTGGTAGCGGCCTGCGTCCAGCGCTTTCCTGCTACCTTTATGATGTCGTCGGTCTAACTTGTGGGTGGGTGGTTAGTTCAATAAAATTTGATAAATTAACCAAATCTATTACATATTTCGAAATAAATAAAATTTTCTCTACCTGAGTACTGGCAATAAGCTTTCAAACAGTGGAACTAAGTTAAAAACATGTTGTATACTTTCCAAATCCAAAGGTGTTGTGTTCGTTACGTGCAGAATCTACTTTCTTAAGATTTATCACTTATTTATGTAGACAATCACTCTTTGAACATTTTTATACATACATATTATGTAAGTATAAATTGTTAGTAACACTATTAATACCAGTGATAACTTATGGCTCGGAAACGTGGCCTCTCACTATAGGCCTTATACAGAAGCTCAAAGTTGCACAGCGTGCTATGGAGAGGGCTATGCTTGGTGTTTCTTTGCGAGATCGAATCAGAAATGAGGAGATCCGTAAACGAACCAAAGTCGCTGACATAGCCCGACGGATTAGCAAGCTGAAGTGGCAATGGGCAGGGCACATAGTACGCAGAACTGACGGCCGATGGGGCAGAAAGGTTCTGGAATGGAGGCCGCGTACCGGAAAACGCAGCGTGGGACGTCCACCTACAAGGTGGACCGACGACATCGTAAAGGTAGCAGGGAAGCGCTGGACGCAGGCCGCTACCAATCGATCAACATGGAAAGCATTGGGGGAGGCCTATGTTCAGCAGTGGACGTCCTGTGGCTGAAATGATGATGATGATGAACACTATTAATAACATTGAATTCTAAATTTCTTAGCTGGTATGTAACAGCTAGAAGAATAAAGCCATAACATGATTACATAGATTTTATGTACATTTAGTATGTTCCTGGCTCTACAAGTACGTTAATAGGTATAAAATTATGAATGGTTTCAGCACTATGAATCGAATCATTTCTTTCATGACAAACACCCGTATTCACATTATGTGAAGCAGCAACTCTATGCGAAGTCGAACGCACAGAGTTGAATATTAAAAAAAAAATGTATATAAGTAGTATACCCGTTAAGCTAGCACCCATAACACAAGCATTAAGTTGCTTACTTTGGGGCTAGCTGGCGCTGTGTGAAATTGTCCAAAGATTTATTATTATTTATTTTAAAAAAGTATTTAAGTACATATTATTATGTTTATATCCGTTGTCCAGTACCTATAGTACAAGCTTTGCTTAGTTTGGGACTAGAGGCGCAGTATAAAATATCAAGGATATTTATTTAATATACTTCCAAACTTAGCACAAAACAGTAGTTGTATGCGACATCAGTCGAAATAAAAAAATATTTTTTCATTCTTTTGTCCAAAGACAAAGTTATTTGTATCTTGTCTGGAATAAATAATTGTCAATAAAAGCTTTATAAAAAAACAATAAAAAATAAATCAAAATTCAAAATATAGTTCATTTAGTATTAAACGCCGATAAAGTAACAAGCGATCGATTACAGAACTTTGAGAAAATTGCGAGTGAAAAAACAAAGTCCCCGACCACCCATAACGTGGTAGTTCGCCTTGCCATCCCTCTCGCACTCATACAATTGTAAATCTGACTGTCTCTACCATTATCGTTGTAAAAACATTTTTGTTTGACTATTATTAACATTGCCGTTTTGGGGTGGTCCTTTTTATGCTTTTTCTTTGGCTTTAAATTAATTTAACAGATTGACAATGGTTTCTTTGGATGGCTAGTTGAATTTTATGTTCTGAAACATAATACAATTATTTAGGTCGCGGTTTGTTAACTAATCGCTTGTTAGTAAATCAAAGTAGGTTGGTATATCACGAGCACTTATAAAAAGCTTAGAATCTGGTATTTACTAATTAACAATTATTATTAGTCTATTTAAACGTTACTTTTCTATTGAATTCCTTTTAGGCTTTCTTCCAAAAAAGTTACAAGGTATTGAAAACCCTGCTACTATTTCTAACGGTTTTAAGCTTTGTTGACTCATTTGAAATTTCAGAAGCTTTTAGATTATTGGTTTCGATTTCCAAATGAGACCTCAAAAATGCTAAATTCCTGTATTTTTATGTATGTTTGAATCAATTTATTTTGTTTGTCAAAATATTTTATGATCTTCGTTTCCAGTTTTCTAAAAAAAAAGCATAATTAACTAGCAAGATTAGTTTAAGAAAGATTCTGCTACTATACAGGGTGGAATTTTGTAATGCCACCTGGAGGGAAAGTGCTCTTATTACTGTAGATAGAAAATTTTACTGAAAGAAAACATTCCTTTATTTTTTAAAAGAAAGAGAACTGAGTGGGAACGGTACAATTAACATGCTTAGAATGTTTTAATATGAGTAGAGGTGTATGATTTCACAATATTACATCATAATAAGCATATTTTAAAAATTGTAACGTTTATGTAAACAGTGGAAAAACCGAGTATCGAAACAATGGAGAAGAAGAGATGGAAGTGTAAAATTAGTCAAGCTATAGGTTTGGCGCTTAACTCAGTGTCTGAGGCACGGTAGTCTGAGGTATGGGAGCGGCACGGGAGGGGTGATATTGACATATTATGACGTGACAGGGCGTACAAATCTGAAGTCTCGCTGACGTTTGACCGTCACAAAATCACCCTTCCGACTCGCTCCCATACATCAGGCACGGACTGAGTTACAAGCAGTAGACCTACACCTAAGCTTGCTCATTAAGTGCATAAAACAACTACACTTAAAGAAACCTTAAATTAACCCTAAAACACAAATGTTAAATCCTACTCATTAAGACTAGCTTGCTCATTAAGTGCATAAAACAACTACACTTAAAGAAACCTTAAATTAACCCTAAAACACAAATGTTAAATCCTACTCATTAAGGCTAAAGGGTCAAAATTAATTAAACAATATCCCTCCTTAAAACTTCATCCTTCTGCATTATACAGAATAACTTCAGTCACGAAAGAACTCTATCTAATTTGCATGCCATTTCAGTTTCACTAGCGTATCGGTAGTGTAGTGTAATTAGTGCTAATCCAGTATACGCTGTACCTAGGACGGGCTGAGGTTTGTAATAACACAATCTAAAGACTGTGGCACACAGGGAGTGTGGTATTTTATTTAAAACAATTTCCAATGTGTTTTCATTTCACTGATACCTTTGTAAGTTCGTTCGTTTCAACCAAATGACGTCCACTGCTGGACCTTTCTAAAAATGTAGTTAGATTATAAAGTACAATAGACAATTTTTAAAAAAACAGTGCTTAGTGCGTCATCACCTTGGTGGCGTAGTGTTAGTAAAATAGACCGTGGAGGATTTTAATCTTATATTTTTTGCAATCAATCTAGCAGTAAATCATGATTTCCTAATAATTAATGTAAAGTTTTAGAATTGACGAGATTTACAATACAAGAAGGTATTCTACAAACAACAGTGGGATGAAAAAATCGACAGCACATGCTAGACTGTACAAAATAGTATTTAACAAAAGATTAAAACTGCTCATTTGATTCAGCTCTACATAAGCGCTATGAAAAACCTAGGCGACTAACTACCCTAACCATGCCTTTGGTTTTATTTTTTAGGTCGGTAATTAAAATACCATTGTCAAGAAAAAAAGACAGTGCTTCCAATGGTGTCCGCAGAAGATCAGTGGTTTGATATGCATGTCACAGTAATTGTTCAGGGAGCCTGTTAGAATAATTGTTCAGGGGGTTGTGAGCAGTGTAATTTGCCTGTTCATTATATTATTGTACTGCAAATGTTTAATATCTAAATTATAACTCAAAGGTGACTGACTGACATAGTGATCTATCAACGCACAGCCCAAACCTCTGGACTGATCTGGCTGCAATTTGGCATGCATGTAGATGTTATGATCCACTTTGACTCAGACACACACACACAGACACACACACATCCACACACACACACACACAGCCACACACACACACACACACACACACACACACACACACACACACACACACACACACACACACACACACATACATAGTGAGCAGCAAGCATAACATAAAAGCCACATGTAAAATTAAATTTAAGTAATTACAATGTCTCCAGAGGAATCACTGTTCTCTAAGATACAGGATCTATCCTAGTTTAGAGGACAGGGGCATGCCATTCTACCGACTTGTACCTACTGTACTAAAATACTTATGTATTAAGTTCTGTTAACACTGTGTACATATTTCTGTTATGGTGAATAAAAAATTTTTATTATTTAATTTATTTATTATGACGTAGGCATCCGCTAAGAAAGGATTTTACGAAACTCCACCCCTAAGGGGGTAAAACGGGATCCACGTGTACGAAGTCGCGGGCGGCCGCTACTTGTTAATAAAGTGTCAAAGTTTTTCTGTTTCTATATTATTTTGCTCAGTGTGTCACCACCCTGGCTCAGTGGTTGGCACGGGGTAGCGCTGCTAGCATAAAGCCGGGAAGGCTCACGATCGCTACTGAAAGGGATTTGAAATAAAAATTAATAACAGCTTTTGCGCTTTTGTTACTTTTATGTCAAGACACAGTTTGTCGGTGAATAAACTTGATAACTGAGAATTAGTAAAGAATTTTTAATTCTGTTAATCGAGTTACTAATAATATAGTTATCTTAGTTCAATACAAATAGCTTATCGTGATGACAATAACGCGTTTGAATTGGTGTAATAATATCATATACACTCTAAGTCTAGGAATGATTAATTACCGTAGAGTTCATATAAAATGGCATAGAGATACTTTAGTATTACCAGGCCTGTTCATCTCCGCGAGTTTACATCGAAAACAAAACACGCACGATGGCCCACCTACAGGATACTATTCGACAAGGCCTCACATACGAGCGAACATTGACTCACGCACGCGTATTCTTGTGTATGATGGAAGAAAATAAAGAAAATGGTGTACTAAATACTGTGCAGTATTTAACTGCCTAAATAATAATAAAAACACAAAATGTACTTTTTTAAGTTGCCTCAAGACGCTGAGAGGTAAATAAGTAGTTAATATTATTCATGATAATTCATGCTAAATCATGTATTTCCTCCGCCATTTTCCGCAGTTTGGCACCTCACGTCACATCATTTTACCGAAGTCAGCCCTATAGCTTCGGCGCAGTGCCGATCACTGACGTTTGTCAACAAAATGGTGCTTGACTCTTGAGACAGGCTAAATTACACCATATTGTTAATGACATTGAGCATACATTTTTTTAAATACCTTCGCGAAGTAAAACTTCTGTACGTAGTACTTATTATTATTCTGTGGTATTACGAGTAATACGTTTCCAGCTGGTCAGTATCAATTATTGGAATGATTAATTAATTATTATTTTTAAATCTCAGATCTGTCGCACGTACTCTATCCCACTAAAGTAGAGTTGCAGCGTCAGCGACACGGGCTGAGTTGCAACACTTAACTTTAACAGTAACTATAACTTTAACAGGTGTTTTATGGAGTTTGACGGACGTTTAGTCCTTATTATTCGGATTTATTTAGTCCAAAAAGAGCACAGTGATTGACAACACGGCACGGAGCATCGACTGCAACATTCTGTTGTTTTATTGCTGCAGTAAAAGATTCGTAAGTGAATCTAAAATGCCTGACAGACACTTATTCCGTCAGTACACATTTTAATCTCGTTTTGGTAAGTCTTCGAAGGCACTGAATGTGACGTGTTGGTCCTTACGTTTGCGGCGCGGGCGCAGCGCCACGCAACATCGCGTTTGGTGCTGCGTAGGGTGACCAGGATTTGGACACAGGGGGACAGTTCATTTTGTGCTTTAAGCTCTTTGTTAAAGTAGGACATGGCTACGAACTTTACTACTTAATGCATTAGGTTAAGTTTAGATAGGCTGTTAATGTCTTAAAAGGAACATGCGATGTGTGATCAATCTTAAACATTTTTTTCCTATAAAGTTATCTCACGAATACTTCTGTGATGTTCATGGTAAGAACCAATGGTCTGATTGCCTTGTTAGGCAATGATGTTCTAAAACAATTAGCCATTAACGATGAGGAAAAGACAACATGTATTAACAAGTTGCATAAAATAATTACGACAGGACAAATCAACTGACACAATTTACAATTTGTCTTACCACAAGCCCAAACCATGGTCACCGCGTGATAATTTCTGATGTAGGTAGGTACCCAAATTGTTCATAATAAAAATAACAAGATGCACCAAAGTAGGTACATCTGAGCGAGTTGTTAAATGCTTATAATAGGTACAGACTTCGCCGTCTTGATAAATAACAGAATGTATTGCACCAAGTCGAAAGAATTCAATCGCTATAATAAAGTAAACCCTGCATTCTGTTGCATTCAAACAACACATGCAATATGATTAATGCTTTGTTGAATATTTGATGCTTATTTTTGTAAACAACAGTCTCGTGGTAGTTAAAGATAGATGTTCTTATGTTTCGTGAACGTCATTTGTTTAGTTTACGAGAACGTCGTAAGTTCTAAAATGCAGTAACTTATCTTTTACGTAGTTCTTGTATGCAAAAAGTTTAAGACAAGGAGTTTATTGACTATTACTTGCTATCAGATCGAAACAATCTAAAAAAAATCGTTAATTGTATTTTATGTTCATTACGTTTTGCCGATTCCATTGCTCTTTTGGTACTTACCTAAGTATTCTGTCCTCCTGCTACTTGTTAGATGATTCTCTATCAAGTGTAAGTAATAGAAATATAGCACAATCATAGGATACAGCCTAATGTTTGTATGAAAGGCCATAAGTGCTAAGTAATAAACACAGTCATGGTAGAGTCAACGATTCCACAATGACGCTGTCAAACTTTCCGTCAAAAAACCGTATAGGACAATGCACTTCCTTTGTCGATCCAGTAGGTATGTCTAAATGCCGTAAGTTGATTAGTCATTGTGAATATTAAACATTTGAAGGCTGTCTTATTTTACTGCAAGTAAATTAAATGTCGTTTTCTGAACTTTTACATTCAAATATAAAAATATTGGGTAAAGATTAAGGTAAAGATTGGGTTTAGGTTCTACAATATTAAAAAATATACCCCCCCCCCCCCCCTCAAAAAGAAGAATGGTGGCCAAGCGTAAAATACCCAAAAAAGTGAATTAATTAATAACATTTACTTGCGCATGTAGCAGCTATTTCCACAGTTTTATTACTGTCTAAAAGGGAAATATCAGTTAAATCAAAAAGTATTACGTGCGAAATTAAATTTTAAGCCTGTTGTATTAAAAAAAAGTCGATTTCTTAGTAAAATTTAGTTAGGAGGTATTGTCACTTCAATAACGATAAAAATTAAATTCATTTAATTTTTATCTTTAATTTTTATCGCGCAATCATAAGGTGTAAACGCGGACTCGAGCTATGACCAGTTGACCATTAGGCTAAGAAATATAGTTAGTGGGCGGTACGACATTGTAAACAAAACAAAGTCCAAGCATGATAATAATACTCGTATTCAAAATTTATTGCATCAGGCGATTAAACTACATATTATGGATTATGTTGATGGCTAATGTTATTTGAAGGTGATAGATCAGAAGAAACGCCGAGCGCTTGTGTGGTCGTGTCTGTACACTAGGGATGCGCATTTCGATCGATTTATTTTTCGATGTTTGAGTTTTAAGAATCGATTATTATTATTTACCAAGCTTGAGAAATGTGAATCGAATGTGTCCTAAACAAATTATTCATCAACGAATCATGGACGACCTGGCCGAAAATAAAACAGACTACCATGCTAGGGCTCGATCCCCGCACGATGCAAACTTGCGTGAACAATCCGTTTGAGTGTTTTCTATGTAAGTACAGATTTTTATACGTTTGTCAGACAGTACCCATAGTAACAAGTAAAAGCTTTGCATAAAGGCGTAAGTAGCGTAAAACGTCCAAGGACGTTTCGTTCGTTTTAGCCAAATGACGTCCACGGCCTGGACAAATGTCTCCCCTTAGAATTTCAATAACGATATTTGTTTCCAAGGATTTTTATTTTATTTTATTGGAATAGATTTATTAACGCTTCCAGATTGATCGTATTCTAGACATAAGCCAACTTTACGAAATTAATTCGTGATGGCCAGCAAATAAGTAATCGATCCTTGTTTGTCTCAATAAAGCAAGATCGATTGCAGACAAACGCCAATTAGCGGCGTTGTTAATGTTAGCACTAGGTCAGTGTTTTTTAACCTTTGGGTCGCGACCCCCTGGGGGGTCGTGCGAGAGGTCATAAAAACTACCTCAGTAAAAAAAAACAGTAGGTACAGTTATAACGACAGATTTATCAGAAATCTAATAATGCAAATGCATAAAATGTTGTATGGGTAGAAATATTCGGTTTTTATAACAACTTTGTAACATTATAAAATTCATGAAAAAAAAGCGAGCGGTCCGGGTCGCATTTTTTCATAACATTTTTTTATGTCGTGAAAAAGGTTGAAAAACTCTGCACTAGGTGAAATGGATGGCTGGCCAAAAACTATGCGGATAGACTAGTTCTAGTTGAGCACTAACACTTAGGGCCTTGTTCACCATCTTTGAGTAGTGTCAAGTAGGCTATTCGTTGCTTGAAGTCACGAGTAGCAATGAAACTGTTAAGACTTTGACGCAGTGACAATTTAATATGAGAAATTGAAAATAAATACTTTTTACTTTTACTTGCTAAATAGTGTTTATTATTAGGATGCATTTACTTAGAATTTTACTTGGTGATCGTGAATGAGGCCCATACGTAAATAAACCAATGATTTAACTTGAAAAGAAAATGTTTTAAAATAGAAACGCACCTCGATAGCGAATTTGGTGTTGTCGCATGGAATAAAGACTGAGTATCGATACTCGGGCTCATTGTGATCATATCGAATAAATATCGATTCCACGAAGATATCGTACGTCCCTTCTTAATGCAGTCAGATAAAATTCTCATGGACAAAGTTATTAAAGTCCGAACGAGTGGAATTGCATGGAATACATTGGAAACGTGCGGTCAAGGCGAAAATCGGTTTTTTACTACATTGCAGTTAGAAGTTACTGTGGTTTTGTTAGTCGGTATTCTTATCAGTCTAGTATATTTTCATATAATAATATAAACATCTCAAAGGGTTTGATGATTCTGCAGACTGATAAATTAAGTTATTATTTTTTTATTTAAAAAATTTGATACGCCTTTCTGGTTTTTCTGAACAAAAAAAACACAAAAGTATTATTTTTAATAATGTTACACGCATTTCGGTTACCCAAAAATACAGTGTGAGTCACGTTAAAGTGTACATATGAAAATAGATGAAACTAGACCTATTTTTATCGACAAAAAAGAGGTCAAAAAATTTTTGAGTTTTTTTTTTAATTTTTTATAGAATTTTTTTTCTTCCAATTACTTATTGTAAAGAAAACATAATAACTTTTAAACTAAGCGGTATATCCTGATGAAATAAAAACAGTAATAATGCTAATTAACAGGCGATACTAAAAAAATACATAAAATACACAAAAAAGGCCAACAAATAATAAAAAATGATACTTTTTTGAAAAAAATCTGCTTTTAAATTCGTGTTTTTTTGGTTATTTGATAAATTTCTCCAAAAAATGCCCCTATAACCGGTAATTTTTATCACTTTGTATTATTCTCTATCGTGTTACCTTCGTAAAACCAAAAATCGCATGTCTCTATTCCTATCACAACGTTTGCAATGATCGTTTGAACTAAGCCTCTCCGGGCGCGCCATTCAACGCTTCGTTAACAACGAAACTGAAAATGGCTCTAGATTTGTAATTTTGATAAAGACAAGTTAGATTTCAAATAAAAACAAAAGATTTCGAAGTAAAATAAGCATTTTAGTTAAAATTAAAATTGTCTCTACCTGTAGCGGAGAAAAATGTTGTGGCAGGCCTATGTTCAAACGATCATAGCAAATGTTGTGATAGGGATAGAGACATGCGATTTTTGGTTTTACAAAGATAATACGATAGAAAATAATACAAAGTAATAAAAACCACATGTTATAGGGGCATTTTTTTGAGAAATTTGTCAAATAACCAAAAAAACACGAATTTAAAAGCAGTTTTTTTTTTCAAAAAGTATCATTTTTTATTATTTGTTGGCCTTTTTTGTGTATTTTATGTATTTTTTTAGTATCGCCTGTTATTTAGCATTATTACTGTTTTAATTTTATCAGGATATACCGCTTAGTTTAAAACTTATTACGTTTTCTTTACAATAAGTAATTGGAAGAAAAAAAATTCTATAAAAAATTTAAAAAAAATCTCAAAAAATTTTTGACCTCTTTTTTGTCGATAAAAATAGGTCTAGTTTCATCTATTTTCATATGTACACTTTAACGTGACTCACACTGTATATTAACAATTAAGACATACAGTGTGAGTCACGTTAAAGTGTACATATGAAAATAGATGAAACTAGAACTATTTTTATCGACAAAAAAGAGGTCAAATTTTTTTTGAGATTATTTTTTTAAGGGGAATTATAAAACGAGCGACTAAAAAAAAACTTTGCGACTGATGATGGCCTACTGTTTTAATACCTTGAGCGGTATGAATTTAAGTAAGCGAAAAATTAACCAAACTAACGACGAATATTAATCAATAATAAAATCCAGAACGAGCTTACAAAATGTGGGTTTTGATTATTACATTTCAGACATAAAAATACTATCCGGGCGACGAAATTACTAAGTGAGCGACTAGAAATACAGAGAGGGCAACTTTAATATGAAGATACATTAGATTTTTCTAATTGAGGTTTTACTGAACGAACTACAAAAAAGTTAATTCTAAGCAAAGTTTTGTGAGCTGCTTTATTAATGATTATTGGTTACTGATATTATATTTGAGGTCTCATGTTTTTTATTTTGATACGCTTTATTAATGAAAACTGCCGATTGTTACAGCGCGCGAATTCGAATGCGGGCGGGGCGACTGTCCCGAATTTTTAACAAAATATGTATGCAAACACGTTTTGGGTCTAGCAATTCGCCACTAACAACACCGCCACTGGAAGCAAAGCTGATACCTATTGGACAAAAAAGAAAACGAGGCCGGCCCGCTAAGTCCAAGCCAGCACTTATCATACAGTGACGATGAGTACCTAGGTAGAGCTCCTCAATCCTCATAGGTACCAATCAATGAACCTTATTAATAAGATTACTTTTTTTTTGGGTTGACAAAAGCGACTTATTTTGTTTTGTTTTTTTTTTTGTTGATTCAATTTAAGAAAATACAATTTATTTCATTTTTCGTAATAGGTACATTGTTTCATTTGATTACCTACCCTTAAATTTTAATGATTTATTTTTTTCGCTACTAGAATAGTGTTCCGTCAAATATTTATTTCATAAGATCATTTTTTATTTAAATGTGGGCTCATAATACGCTGCTCATAATAGTATTTTTCAAAGTAGATTTTGCATTCGAAACACTTCATTAAAGTTAAAAATACCGCTCAGTATAAAAAAAGCATTTGCCAAATATTGAAAAAAATGCAGGACCTAACGTTGACACTCAATCAAATATTAGGTCGCTCAAATATTATGAAGCTTCTCATTTTGTATTTTAAGGAACTCATTTTTTTTTTGTAAGTTGCTGTTCTTTTGATTTTTCGTCACTCGCACTCAGTCGCTCACTTAGTAATTCTTTAGCCCACATTAATTATTTTTGACACTTACAACATAAATTTACAGTCACTCGTTTAAATACTACCCTTTTTTTAATGTTTTATCGAATTTTTTTTCTTCCAATTACTTATTGTAAAGAAAACGTAATAACTTTTAAACTAAGCGGTATATCCTGATAAAATAAAAACAGTAATAATGCTAAATAACAGGCGATACTAAAAAAATACATAAAATATACAAAAAAGGCCAACAAATAATAAAAAATGATACGGTTTGAAAAAAAAACTGCTTAAAAATTCGTGTTTTTTTGGTTATTTGATAAATTTTTCCAAAAAATGCCCCTATAACCAGTGGTTTTTATTACTTTGTATTATTCTCTATCGTATTACTTTCGTAAAACCAAAAATTGCATGTCTCTATCCCTATCACAACGTTTGCAATGATTGTTTGAACTAAGCCTCTCCGGGCGCGCCATTCAACGCTTCGTTAAGAACGAAACTGAAAATGGCTCTAGATTTGTAATTTTGATAGACAAGTTAGATTTCAAATAAAAAAAAAAGATTTCGTAGTAAAATAAGCATTTTAGTTAAAATTAAAATTGTCTCTACCTGTAGCGGAGAATAATGTTGTGGCAGGCCTTTGTTCAAACGATCATAGCAAATGTTGTGATAGGGATAGAGACATGCGATTTTTGGTTTTACAAAGATAATACGATAGAGAATAATACAAAGTAATAAAAACTACCTGTTATAGGGGCATTTTTTTGAGAAATTTATCAAATAAACAAAAAAATACGAATTTTTAAGCAGTTTTTTTTTTCAAAAAGTCTCATTTTTTATTATTTGTTGGCATTTTCTGGGTATTTTATGTATTTTTTCAGTATCGCCTGTTATTTAGCATTATTACTGTTTTTATTTTATCAGGATATACCGCTTAGTTTAAAAGTTATTACGTTTTCTTTACAATAAGTAATTTTGGAAGAAAAAAAATTCGATAAAAAATTAAAAAAAAATATCAATAAATTTTTGACCTCTTTTTTATCGATAAAAATAGGTCTAGTTTTATCTATTTTCATATGTACACTTTAACGTGACTCACACTGTATAAGAGGGCTGTATACTGTATATGTATATTTTGTGTGCATTTTTACACTCTTTTACAAAACCAAGAACCATTAACGGGCGCAAACAAATTAATCTAAATTTAAATTTAGTCGTTAAAATAAATTGTCTCAACAGAAACCGGGCCGAAAAGCATAATTTATATTAATACGTAAAAGATAAAAAAAAACTTAGCTCCAATGACCTATGAGTAACCGTGGTTTTTTTGTTGCAAACAGGAATCCTGTGAAAATAGGGGAACCATGAAGCAGCAAGCATGCAGAACAAAAATAAATAAAAATAATATTCGAAAATAGTCTAAGGACTCCTGAATTAGTTTAAGGTGTAAGTATATTGAACTTCACACATGCTTTCCAAAAGCTCTCACCTCTAAAAGAAATCATAACATGTATATTTGTATTTTTAAGTTTGAATTACATTCTATTGAAAAAACTGATGCCTAACTGGCGATTAACGATGTCACTGGAATGAAGCAAAGTATCAAACTACGAGTATTCATATTTGAATAACACACCTATAACAAAAACAAGTCTATCTTAGAAACAAAAAAGTAATAAAACAATTATTTTATTATTATTCATTATTTCGTCTTTCAAGACTTTAAAACATAAAAACAATTTTTACGTTGTATTGAATTAATCTAATAATGGTTTTCTTTTGTCGTCACAATGAACTGCTACAAAATTTGTAAAAGATATAGCATGGACACCCTAGTGAGAATACCGCGAATTGAATTTGGAGGTCTCGTGGTAACCACACATGTCCGGAAACGATCGGATGCTCGTGTCCATTAATGGACACCCGATCGCCATTTTCATACTGAAGTCCTTCGCTATGGGTGTCAATTATAAATCTTATTAATTAGTACTTGATGACAAATAATCCAGTGAACATTTAAAACAGTTCAAATATTTTGATCGACTCTTATTAAGTAAAGCAAATATTAAGAAAATGGAAAAAAAAACAAAATTACTTTTAGTTTTTTAGTTCTGTATAAATAAATAAATCCATAATGATTCTCAATGAGATCTTTGACAATATTTGCAAAAAAGACGACGTAAACTAATGTGTCTAATAAATCCTTTTAAAAATAAATCTGTGTGGCGCTTATCCCTCTGAGATCTCAGAATTAGTCACCCTAAAGCAGAATACCGCGAATCGTCGTAAGTGATCTCAAGATGAGCCCACTCAATACCGCCGGAAATCGACAGATTCCTTTTTTTCATTATCACCGCCTAGTTACTACGCCTACTATACGTATTAACTAGGCCTACCTATATCAAAATACATACTAAGAATCGGATACAAATAATGGTGCCGGTGAGTGTACGAATGGCTCGCGGCTGATGAAATTCGGATGTGTCTTATATTTTTTTGCTGGGAGAAGTTGTTTTGAACTATTTTCTTGCAGCTTGGCTGTTTGGATTCCGGTATGCCACAGTAACGCCCGTATTCAGAAACGATAGCAGCAAATCGAATGTGCAGCGTTGAATAGAGCTCTGTGATTGGTTCGTATGTGACCCTGTGCGTCCACGCGCTCTGTGAGACCTCATAGTAATGTTTGTGAATACGGGCGTATGTTTATCTATCGTGAGCATATTAAGGAGACACCCAAATATAAAAAAGAGTACTCATTCACTAACGTCCTATTTTCAGCCCCTCTCAGATATAATTGAAACTGAACCAAAAACTTAACAGAAAGTCAGAAGCTATAGTTTTTTTTATTATAATCCATGAGTCCTAGCCTAGGTAGGTAACACTTTTAGGCGATTATCACACTGCGCCGCGCTCCGCCGCGGTACGCGGGACGACAGATTTAATCATTGTATGAAAGTACTTCAGTTTGTATAGAAAACACGCGCGGCACATCACACTGACAACGCGTCTGCGAGCGAGATTTTTTATATGAAATCACACGGACCGCGGCGGAGCGCGGCGCAGTGTGATAATCGCCTTATTATAGTTAGATAGATATGACATTAGGGATTCGTTTACTCAACAGCCCCATACGTAGGTTTCATTCTGAAAGTAATATTTATCGTAAGAAGTTGCAAATACTAATTAGGTAGTACCTAACTACTAATTATTGTATTTTATTTCTTCAACTTATGACAAGACTAGCTTTTGCTCGCGGCTTCAGCCGCGTGAAATTTAGTGCCACAGATTCGCATAAATTATAGCCTATATGTTAATCTGGGTTACAAATAATCATACTGTAAAGTTTCAACCAAATCCGTTCAGTAGTTTTTGCGTGAAAGAGTAACAAACATCCACACAAACTTTCACCTTTATAATATTAGTAGGATAACAAACCGCTACCTGAAAGTCACTGAAAATATGTAATATTAAGCGTAGAGCTTTCGGCTTTTCAATTTATAGATACTGTGCAAAAATCAAGTGAAAGAAATATTCCTACTTACAGCAAGTAGTAGGTACTTCTTACTCCAGTTTATGATAATAATGTAGAGTTAAGATGGAGAATGTATTTATTTATTTACAAATAGGCTTCGAAAGATCAAGTAATATAAATAAAAACAAATAAAGCCGTTACACTTTATGAGGTAGGTAAGTACTACGTATGAGAAAAAATACAGGAAAAAAGGATTTTACACATTATAATCCCTTCATCAAGTGATTTTATTGATTCCTGTCTTTTTCATGAAATGTTTTCATAATTTTATTTATTTAATTTACTCGATATCTTGTGGAAATAGAAGCTTGTCTTATGCCTGTTTTCACCATCAATCCCCAATTTTTAAGTGACCCCTATGGTAACAAATAATAAGAATTTTGCTGTCATTTAAAAATTAGGGATTGATGGTGAAAACGGGCATTATACTCGTAATTGGTGTGGTAGATTAAAACTGCAAATGTATTTTTTCCTCTACCTACAACATGGCGCCATCTAGCCATCACCCAAACTCAGCAAAGCTTTAGGTAGATAATACAACGGAATACTTTTTTTCAGTACATTTTTACTATATAGGATATAGTAGCCGGCCGATGGGGCAGCAAGGTTCTGGAGTGGATGCCATATACCGAAAAACGCAGCGTGTGACGTCCACCCATAAGGTAGACCGACGACCTGATAAAGGTAGCAGGAAAGCCCTGGATATAGGCCGCTACCAACCGTGCGATGTGGAAGTCATTGGGGGAAGCCTATGTTTAGCAATGGACGTCCTGTGGCTAAAATGATGATGATGATGATGTAGTAGTAGAGTCCAAAAACAGGCAAAAGAGAGAGAAAGATAGATCTAAATATTATTTTCAATACGCAAATGTATTTCTGGGATCAAACCTTTGAATTTCAGCTGAGTTACCTATCACAAAATATAGTTAACAGAGTTAGAACAATTTATGTCAAAACATTTATTTTTATTGATGGTCGCGATGACAAACTATTTGAAGGATCTTTTTAAGGCTCTGACAGTCATGAAAAGGAGTTCCCTCTACTCTAGACCAGCTATCAGAAAACGCATCATGCGTGCATATAGCAGCCGGGGTGCAAGAGAATGGACTGGTGCCCCCCAGGATGTAGGGCTACCGATTTGAAGATGATAGTACAAAGTCATGAGCTAGGGTGGGTGCACCAGTCCCACACCAGGAACCAGTAGTACACCATTTCTAATTTTACATCAAAATATTAACAATCTGACGAATTTCCCGCCACTTTTGTTACGTTTGGTAGCACTGCTGTACTTCTACCAATCATTAGTCATAAATAAAAGCGACAAACACGACTTGGTACGATCTGGTCAACCTTAGGCACATTGCGACTTTCCACATTGATTGTTAAATAAAAATAAACCTTACATCTATTAAGAAAATTGGAATAAGCTATTTGATTCTATGTTAGACAAGGAGTAGTTAATTCTTTTTTTGCAATGATTGTTGTAATAATTGAGTCACCATATCAAAATTACTTTTAAAATGTCGCTTATTCGGTTTGTTACTGGTACACGCACCCTATATGATACTAGTGACATATCAGGGGCCAGGCCCCCCTGAAAGAGAAACCTAGATTATGCCAATGAGGCGCATGCACCCAGACGCAGTCTATTGCGAAATAGTCGCAGACAGCCTTGGTCTAAGCAGTAACAGTTAGCCAAACTTTTGTTTTCGCCGTCGGAAGCGGCGCGTGACGTCACCGCGATGCCGTCCAACCGGTTTGCCTGGAACCCCAATTTAGTGTTTGATCCTTTATGCATATCTTACGATGCCCTAAGGTCGTCTGTGATTCAAGGACAGCGATCTTAATTGCTTAGAGGCGACGATATACTTTTATATTTGTAAATCTAGACAGTGAATGATGGGTGCGAGCGATTGTAGAGCCAGATAACTAATCTGTCGGTTGTTTCGATTTAGAAATTAAATGTATACCTACAGTGGAATCTTTAAAACTCGAACCTCGTTAAGTCTTTTGATTCGTACTTAGTTAAAATAACCAATAGTCAAATTTGACACATGTCAAATGACAAGTGATTAAATTGTCAATAATCAGAAAAAAATGTTTTTCGAACAATGGTTAGGTTGACTTTTAGTACATTTTTTAACAATAAAATTAGTTATTTTAACTATGAATCAAAAAACTGGGCCCAAGTAACTCGAACAAAATATTATTTCCCTACGAAGTATTGATGATACATATTTATACTCTATAACGCGAATTTCAAAAATTATTATTGAATTAACAAAAACCCAACTGCGTAAAAATGAACTAAAAAGATAAAAACAAGCCTTTTAGTGTTCACAAAATGCAGTCGGAGGCATCAAATACATCACCAACAAAATAGTTTTATTTTAATCTCTTTAGTTAAATAACGTGCATTTTTGTAAACTACTTATAAAGCCCTTTATTTTGATACCCCACTCGATAAGTTTTGGGAATAAAAATTTTTTATGACATTATGGCGCCTAAAATCCGCCATCTTGATTTTTTTTTCCAACTTTAATATAGCCAGTGTCACTCTCACGATTAAGACGAATCTAACGACACCACTCACGCTAAAATCGGTCAAACCGTTTAGGCTGTAGGCCGCGCCAAAGAAATATACATACATACATACCCACATACACATACATACACTCGAAAAACATAACCCTCCTTCTGGCGCAGTCGGGTAAAAAGCAGACTCTGTAAGTCGTAATCAGTAAAATATGATGACGTCTTACTTGGAATTCCTCGAAATAATAACAATAAAATCTAAAATAAATGTTCGGGTTCAGGGCTTCTAATCTATTGTTTTTGTATTGTACACGTGCAATGAATGAATACATTCATGAAACTTTCTAAGTAACACAGCTGTGAATGTGATATTTTTGTTCCTTGTCGACACAGGACACGATTACTATCGGAGCTTGTCCGTCCTCAGTAAGTCGAAATAGGCTAGATGACAAAATTTCAATTATTTGTCCGTCAGACAGATAATTAGAAAATATTAGACTCATATTTTTTATTTTCTTTCATAATTAAATAATAACAGTGCTACATCGAGTTGAAATGGCGCGATAAGTCACGCTTGAGTAGAATTTTTACTCAAAAGTGACGTTACGCGACATTTCAACTCAATATAATCAGGCCTGTTCATCTCCGCGAGTTTTCATCGAAAACAAAACACGCACGATGGCCCACCTACAGGATACTATTCGACAAGGCCTCACATACGAGCGAACATTGACTCACGCACGCGTATTCTTGTGTATGATGGAAGAAAATAAAAAAAATGGTGTACTAAATACTGTGCAGTATTTAACTGCCTAAATAATAATAAAAACACAGAATGTACTTTTTGAAGTTGCCTCAAGACGCTGAGACACTGAGATTTAATATTATTCATGCTAAATCACGTATTTCCTCCGCCATTTTCTGCAGTTTGGCACCTCACGTCACATCATTTTACCGAAGTCACCCCTATAGCTTCGGCCACAGAATAATAATAAGTACTACGTACAGAAGTTTTACTTCGCGAAGGTATTTAAAAAAATGTATGCTCAATGTCATTAACAATATGGTGTAATTTAGCCTGTGTCAAGAGTCAAGCACCATTTTGTTGACAAACGTCAGTGATCGGCACTGCGCCGAAGCTATAGGGCTGACTTCGGTACAATGATGTGACGTGAGGTGCCAAACTGCGGAAAATGGCGGAAGAAATAATACATGATTTAGCATGAATTATCATGAATAATATAAACTACTTATTTACCTCTCAGTGTCTTGAGGCAACTTAAAAAAGTACATTCTGTGTTTTTATTATTATTTAGGCAGTTAAATACTGCACAGTATTTAGTACACCATTTTCTTTATTTTCTTCCATCATACACAACAATACGCGTGCGTGAGTCAATGTTCGCTCGTGTGTGAGGCCTTGTCGAATAGTATCCTGTAGGTGGGCCACCGTGCGTGTTTTGTTTTCGATGTAAACTCGCGGAGATGAACGAACAGGCCTGCTTCGGCGCAGTGCCTATCACTGACGTTTGTCAACAAAATGGTGCTCTTGAGACAGGCTAAATTACACCATATTGTTAATGACATTGAGCATACATTTTTTTAAATACCTTCGCGAAGTAAAACTTCTATACGTAGTACTTATTATTATTCTGTGATATAATACTCTAATTATTCGATTATGGAAAAAAATAAAAAACATGAGTAATATTTTCTAATATCTGCTGTCTGACGGACTAAATAGAATTTCGATTTCATTACCCAGTCATCATCCCTATTTCAGCAGTTAAGTCATATGAATCTCGAAATTCTTGTTAAGTCGAAAACTCTTTAACTCGAATTTTTTGCATTTCCCTTGACATTCGAGTTTTAGAGATTCCACTGTATTTAGACTAATTGTTAACTCGATTACTAATTTATGACAAAACTCACAAACGATCTAATCGAGCAATCCAACGCACAGCGTTGAATAGAGCTCTGTGATTGGTTCGTGTGTGACCCTGTGCGTCCACACGCACTGTGAGACCTCATAGTAATGTTTGTGAATACGGGGGTCAGAAGAAATATAAAAAGATTCTATTGTAACTATAAAAATTCTTTAGGACCAGTAAAAACCAAAATAGTTTTTGGTTTTACTGCCCGATGGACCGACGACCTCCAGAAAATAGCTAGCAGCGGTGGATGATAGATAGCAGATAGAAGAACCTATGGTGTTCCTTGGGATAGCTTACGTCCACCAGAGAGTGAAATGATGATGAATAATCATATTAATTAATATGTAATATGCTTTGTTCAGTATAGTTCTTGCAACTCACGAAGGCGAGTGAGCTTTTCTTGTATGTGTGCGTGTAAATGCACATAACGATAGTGTAATGTGTATCAAAACATTTGAAAAACGAACAGTAGCGAGCCACCACATATGTAAAGCTCACTCGCCTTCGTGAATTGCAACAACTATAACAATAACTTTTTAAAAAAAATAAAACCGACTTCAAATGCGTGAACACAAATAATACCTATTTAACAAAAAAATAATCGTTCAAATTGGTTCATAATCGGCGGAGATATTGCGTATAAAAAAGTTCATCCCCAATTTTCCACCCTTGGGGGTGAAATATTTTCTTCAAATTCGCATGAAACCACCCTTTTGATAATACCTATTCAACAAAAAAATAAGCGTTCAAATTGTTTTTTTTTATTATTAAATTTAAATGGGACCACCCTTGAGGTATTACCTATACGCCGAAAAAAGATTTGTTCAAATCGGTTCATAATTGGCGGAGTTATCGCGTAACAAACAGAAAAAAAAAACATACGGGTCGAATTGAGAACCTCCTCCTTTTTTTGAAGTCGGTTGAAAACTAGAAATACCTAGGCGGATTTAAATTTTATTGGCTCTCTCTGATTTTTAGGTGTTAAAGCACGGTTTAAGTTTCATGCTCAAGAACTTAGTGATCACATACATAATTACGAAAATAAAACAAATGCAAAGGTTAAGGGGCAATGCATCCACAGCATTTGTCACGTGTGACTACCCACACTCGGAATTTTAGCACCCAAGTATTATTTACCTTTTATTCCCCAGAGGTTAATATCCTCTGTTCTTTGGACTGGTATCCAATAAATACATTTTATATACGTATTATGTACTAATGAAATGCATGTCTTCACTGCGACCAAACCGGTTGGACATTAGGTATGAGATTGGTATTAAAGTAATAAAGGTTTGAAAACAAATTATTAAGAATTGTTTGTTGTGAATGACCTACGTACTTGACCGGTAATTATGAGCACTTTGTTACGTGCAAAAATAAAGTCCTACAAGTAAATAAGAGAGGTATTTACAATTCATTCTACGCAGTGTTATTTGAAACTTTATCAGGGCCCTTAAGATTGGCCCTTAAGCCTGTATTCTAATAGCTCAAATTACATTTTTAAAGAAAAAACGTAAAGAAAAGGTAAGACGCACTAAACTATGTTTTGCTGAACACATAACTAGAGGTACCAAATTAAGGCCCGTATTATAAAATGACAGTCAAGTATACACATGTACTCAAATACGTAATTATGTAAAAGAAAACCCCAATCGAAACCCTGTTTTTTCAAACCTGATTCTGAATAAACAATTTTGTATTTGTATTTGTATATTCAAGGCTGTTAACCATTCAACGTATAAGTTCGGTCCATTTAGAGCTTTTCAGAATACGACCTTAAAAGGCAATTTCAAGAGTCCTGATAGAGTTTCAAATATTCTGCATTTATACTTAATATTATACATACTCGTTTATAGTTATGACTTTAAGCTATAGGTTATCTCACTGAAATAGGCTTTTTCAGCAAGTGTGTTAACTGTATTCTGAGTGGCTGTTGTTCCTCTATGTTCCTCTATTTGGGGGATACTTGAAACTTCTCATCACGTGTCAACACCAACGCACTGCTGACGTGGTTCACCACTGGCTCTTTTGTTTAAGAAAAGTTGAAAATTTTAAGGTAAGAAGGGTAAAAGTGTAGGTACCATAAAAACACCTATTCAAAGAAAAAGGTGTTCACAAAATAAATAACTTTGCCGGCTTCACGAAAACAACTTAACAATTAAGAAATCTTCCATTTTGTTTACACAAAAGTGGGCATTGTAGAAATGAAATACTTTATAGGGCGTCATCACTTACATGTTCAGCTTTAACCTACACGTATTTGTAAAGCCTCTGAGTTATAAATACAGTGGCACAGTCTTTTATTTTCCCTTAGAAGCGGACATCCCTGTTTTATTAATTCAATCGTTAGATATTACTATTATGTATAAAATTGATGAAGGAACTAGTAGTTGTATTTGCTTAGTTTCGAAGAAATATTCGATATTGTGATTTTATAAAAAAACAGTTTTAGAAGCATATTTTCTAAAAAAATTACATTAAGGCAGAATTTTGTAAATTTTACCTATCACTATAACGTCTACCTTTATGCAGAAATAAATGGTTATTGCTGCAGTAATTTAGGAATTATTTAATAATTTATGATTTTCAGAAAACATTTTTTTCTCCGTTACACTAGAAAATTGGCAGCTATATTTACTTTATATTATTGCATGATATAATATTATCTATAATACCTGAAAATATTACTTGCCTATCCCGTGGAAGTTGGATGATACGACTAGAAAAATTAGTCAAAAGTAATATTGACTAAGGCCATCGGTCAAAACCACTATTAACTGAAATTTGCAGTCAAAAGTGGTTTTGATCGATTATGAGTTTTGACTGCAACATATATATCGATGTTTCGAAAACGATAGGATTTCCAATAAGCCGCCAGAGGGCCAACTCTATAATTATCAAACTCGACCAGACAAATTAATAATGGTAAAAGCAATTAATTTCAATAGTTATCTAACAAAGGCATTATAACCGTATTGTTACGGACGGCATTTAAAAAACTAAAAAATATTCAGATGACAACCCTATTTACATATAAATTTTCTAAACTCATAGAAATTAACATATCTTCGAACTTCCACGGGATAGGCAAGTAATATTTTCAGGTATTATAGATAATTATATCATGCATCAATATAAAGTAAATATAGCTGCCAATTTTCTAGTGTAACGGAGAAAAAAATGTTTTCTGAAAATCATAAATTATTAAATAATTCCTAAATTACTGCAGCAATAACCATTTATTTCTGCATAAAGGTAGACATTATAGTAATAGGTAAATTTATTTACAAAATTCTGACTTAATGTAATTTTTTTAGAAAATATGCTTCTGAAACTGTTTTTTTTTATAAAATCACAAAATCGAATATTTCTTCGAAACTAAACAAATACAACTACTAGTTCCTTCATCAATTTTATACATAATAGTAATATCTAACGATTGAATTAATAAAACAGGGATGTCCGCTTCTAAGCCAAAATAAAACACTGTGAGTGGGAGTCTTGATAAAGTGCACATTATAAAAATAAGTGATACTAAACCGATCATAGCAAATGTTGTGATAGGGATAGAGACATGCGATTTTTGGTTTTACAAAATTAATACGATAGAAAATAATACAAAGTAATAAAAACCACCTGTTATTATAGGGGCTTTTTTGGAGAAATTTATCAAATAACCAAAAAAACACGAATTTAAAAGCAGATTTTTCTCAAAAAGTGTCATTTTTTATTAGGTATGTTGGCATTTTCTGGGTATTTTATGTATTTTTTAGTATTAGCATGATTAAAATTTTTATTTTATCAGGATATAAAACTTAGATATTTTTTGACCTTTTTTTGTCGATAAAAATAGGTTTAGTTTTACCTATTTTCATATTTTATGTGCACTGACTCACATACACACTGTATTACATAATTGATATTATCTTCTAATTTAACTAATTCACCTCAGTCACTAGTGACTAACGCCCGTATTCACAAGCAATGTTTGCTTAAGTGAAGCAGCAAATCGAACGCACAGAGTTGAATAGAGCTCTGTGATTGGTTCGTGTGTCAACCTGTGCGTTCACGCACACTGTGAGACCTCATAGTAATGTTTGTGAATACGAGCGTGAGTTTCTTCCGTCACTTCTTATCAGCACCAGCCCGTTATGCTGTTCTGAAATGGTGGTAGTGGTAAGGCAAGCTATATAAATTTGGGACAATTATGTAAAATGCCCTGTTAAAGATACCACCAAATATTTCAAGGATTCAAAATTAATCAAATATGTACGCACGCATAGTATTAGGTACACACTCAGTCCTGTTTTGAATAATTCAAAGAGAGAATAGGCTAATAATCAAGTCTCTAAATACTGTAAACTGACCTTGAAAGATAATGAAAGTAGATTTTGAGTCTGTACTATAATATCTAAAATTTTAGCATAACATTTCATTAACATAATCCAGTCAACAAGCAAGGAAGCGAATGGGTGTGGGTTTGATTCTCAACAGTTGCAGTACCCAGGTACAGCGTCAAATACATAGTTCGTGACACCCAAGATGCCAAAAAATTGACACCACAACCTTATTCCAATTGTAACAAAGACGTGTTGCAAAATAACTCCTATTATGATTGAATAAGACCTATTTATTTTATTTATTTATTTATTCATGAATAGAACGGTAGTACCAATTACACTATTCAAACAAGACGTAACAAAGCTCAGAACATTTACTTAAGTACTTATAAACAATTTATTATGTGTGTGTGCCCTCGTGTGTGCAGACGATCGCGATCGGGATTTCATTGTTCATACAATTGAATGCTGGCATGTGCGAGAGTCGACCAGTATCGATATCGAATGCTTAAAGTAGACCCTTAGGTTTAAGTGAGCATTTATAATTGCCGTCTACTTAAGGCGCAATAGACCTAAGAAGTGCGTACTTAATGTAAACTAAAAATAGAAAATGCGTGTCGAATGCGCCCACACATTCTTAAACGGGACATCATGATATTTTCCCCTTTTAACTCTGGTCCGCAATAACCCACTGGTGGTTTTTTCCCTTTAGACCCACTGAACAAGTAGTTTTTTAGTGGCAACCTATTCGCTATTGTAACATACTTATTCTTTCTGGCAAGGACAAAGAAGTAGGTGACAAAAAGAAAATAGGTCCACTTTTACATACTGTGGCAACATATTTTTAGGGCAGCAGATTATGGAAACAAACATTGGAGTCTTCCAGTGACTTGGCCCACTTTTAGCTTGGACCACAGGCCAAGTCGCTGGTTTAAATTTTTAAATAGTTTTTCTTCCAGTGACTTGCCCCACCTTCAATATTTTATTAAATTAAACACCAAATCAACAAAAATCTACTCTATAGCCTTAGAGATGGAACCAGTCCCTGAAAGAAAAACTATTTAAAAATGCAAACCAATGACTTAGCCCGTGGACCAAGCTAAAAATGGGCCAAGTCACTGGAACACTCAAATACTGTTGTGATGGATTTGAAAGTGTAGGTATGTACGAGTTAGTCGAGTATGTATTTCTTGTATGGTTATCCTAATAAATAAATAATAAAATAAAAGAAAGTGAGAAAATTGTGCAATAACAAAAAATGCGGTGTGCCTACAGATTCTACAATAGCAACCTATACCTAAACAAATAGGTGTACCCACGATACCCACATGCTACCACGAAATACCAGCTTCCTTATTCGACGGCGAATTTGTCCTTGTCGATGACCAGATAACCCCGCGTGTTGGTCAAGTAATACGTAAATAAAAATGATTTGATTTTGTGGAAAAAAAAGTCGTGAGCTCTGGTGATTGGCCTTGCGCTTTGAAGGAGCTTGCAAGGAGAGGCGTTCTTTGACCCACATTGACTGGTTGTAGCTCATTCTGGTGCTATTCTTTGCGAGATTCCGCCCGCGACTGATAATTTTGATATTTGACCAAACAAGGGCTGATTCCACGTCTCAAGCACAACTACTTTTCCCACAGGATCTACAGGGTGGAATTTTGTAATGCCACCTGGAGGAGAAGTACTCTTAATACTGTAGATAGAAAAATTTACTCAAAGAAAACATTCCTTTATTTTTGAAAAGAAAGACAACTGCATTCAAAGATTTCCAAAAATTTGCTTACCACACCCGGGAATCGAACCAACTAAAATGTGTTAAAAATTGCATCCTGTATTTTTATTGCATCGATCGTTAGGGTTAAGTTTATGGATGAAAGCTCTCTAACAAACTTGATAAATCAAATGAAAGGAAAACCTTGAAATCTTAAATTATTGTAATTATTTACAGAAAATTGTTAGAATTGTTGGACCATTATTATTTTTATCATCACATACTCAAAAGGCTGTATGATATCCTTAATTAATCTAGCTTCGTTTTAAGATTTAACTTTTTATCTTCAAAATCGTATAAATTCTATTATAGAAGTAACATTATCGCTAGATGTAACATTTTCCAGTGGGTTGAAGGAAAATATCAAAGAAAACCTTATAAAGTTAAAGAAAAAGATGCTATTTTCGTATGCCACGACTAATTAACAGTAGAACTCACACAAATCGACCTCTAATTGCCCTTAACCGTTTAGTTAAATAATAACCAAGACAAGTGGCTTTGCGGAAAATACTTTAAAAGGCACCTCGTGACTCTTCAAATGTGGTGTGAAATCTATACTAATATAATAAATGCGAAAGTAACTCTGTCTGTCTGTCTCGCTTTCACGCCTAAACCACTGAACCGATTTTGATGAAAGGTATAGAGATAGTTTAGGTCCCGGGAAAGGACATAGGATAGTTTTTATCCCGGTTTTTGAATCTGCGCGGCAGGGACGCGCGCGATAGTGTTTTTCTGTGACAGACAAAATTCCACGCAGCCGAAGCCGCGGGCGGAAAGCTAGTAACAAATACAATCAACAAATTAGCGGTTTTATCACAGAGGGCGATTTCATTCAGACAACAAACTGGAACCTAGATAGGTACAAAAAAATGTGACAAGCAAGCACCGATTCGAAAGCTCTATAAATATTGATTTTATTGTCTAGTGACAGGCCTGGACATGGACACAAAATAATATTTTCTTAAACTCAAATAAAAATGTTGTATTCCACCTGTATAATTAAACCCAGGACCTATAAAGAACCCAATTCTCTAATCACTAAACAAAAACACAACTATTATAAAAAACGTAGGTAACACGTGTCTGTAAGGGTTGCCCTCGATTTCCCTTGGATCCTATCATCAGGTCCTGATTTGATGACAATGGGGCCACCTCAGAAGTGTAATGCTATCAAACAAAAAATAAAACATAAAATATATCTACGTCGTGTCCAACTTTAGAACCTCCGTTTTTTCGTCGGCTAAAACTGTCTCACTCACCCTGTATAAATAAACGTGTTATATCTCCTGTTCAATTAGCGATAAATCTAATCCACTTTATTTTATTTGCCACGAGCTGGCCATAATTAAAATGGTTCCTACGCTCATCTCGGTTTAATTTCAAAACAGTGGTCGTCAGCGACACTGACCTCAGCATTTCAAGTGCAAGCGGTCGTTTACACCGGCGCGCGCGCACGCCCTAGACGGAGTACTGCGTTTGCGCAGCCTGATGGATGATGCCGAACTAAATTTTATTTTTATTATTAGATTTAGCTGTACCTACGGACGACAGCACATCAAGCTTCACACGGTGGAATTTTATCATGGTGAAGTCGAGGATAAAAGCTAGTTATTTTAATTCTGACATTAAAGTTAATGACTCATATTATATGACTAGTCTACGTAGGTATGGTCAGACAAAAGTCAACTATGTATTTATGCACTTGCCAAATGTTGGTCTCGAAGCTCCGAGCGCTGACCGGGCAAAAAGATTATCATGTAAAGGCTCCTACGCACTAATATTCGATAGTCTGTACCTACTTATATACTTAAACTAGCGGCCGCCCGCAACTTCGTACGCGTGGATCCCGTTTTACCCCCTTAGGTTGAATTTTGCAAAATTTGAGACACCTAGCACTTGTAATTTCTGATATTGTGTGATGAATGAGTGAATGAGTCAGTCAGTCAGTCACTTTTCGCTTTTATAAAAATATAGATAGATAGATAAAGAAAATTTTTAATTTCGCCAGCTCATATTCTTGGGGCGATAGGAGCTACTAAATGTTACTTTTACCCCAAAAATTATAACTTCTGCGACAACAAACCTCACACGTGCAAAAATAACCATAACTACTCGTAACATAACGTTTGCAGCATTGACCATATTATCAGTTGAACCAAATCTTGTTGACTTGTAACCGTGGGGTTAAGGTTAACTACTCCGCGCATTGTAATTTGACTGGAATTCGGTTAATTTCCGGACTCCAGTCAGCAGTATATTTCGTGATACTATAAATTGTGTGAAGAGGGCGTTTGTGGTAGGCTTTACGAGATGTTTAGAGTATACTTCACTTTGGAGTATCATCATATAATAAATAATAAATAAATAGGTATCCTTGGATTCCTTGGACATTTTACACTGCGCCTCTACTCCCAAACTAAGCAAAGCTTGTATAACTACTTATGGGTACTAGACAACGGATATAAACATACTTATATGTTATATACTGTTTTTTTGTAAATTACATCAAACAAAATAATGTTCAAGCACACAAATATTTGTACTGAGCGGGAATCGAACCTGTGACCTCTTGGCATAGGAGTCCGTTTCGAACCACTACACCAAACGGCCGACAATACAAGTCTTTGTCAATTGTGCTTTTAACAGCATTTTATCAGTACCTTTCAAAAAACTATTATTACAGACAATTGGTAAATTATTTACTATTTATTAGAGATTTTGGCCGAAATCTCCATTTGGTTTTGGTAAATAAAAGAGGGTTGGTCTCATGCAATGGAGACGGACTGAATGAGCTGATGATGACGAGCTTCCACAGCTTTTAGCATGGAGGCGTTATTCATTTTAATTGAACTTTAAGGTTTCAATGAATAAATTTCACATGAGTTACTCATGTGACACAAAAAATTCTCGTAGTAAAAATATTTTTTTAATTAGTAGGTATTTAGGTTTTTTTAATTTAAAAAGTTATTAGTAGGTAGTTATTTGGGAAGGCCTTTGTCCAGCAGTGGACGTCATTTGGCTGAAACGAACGAACGAAATAAAAGTACTTGTAGCACTCGTTGCGTTAGAGTGATGTTCGATCGAACTTTTTCGATTGTGAACAAACTGCGGACGCACAATCTTAACAATTTGTATTCGAATATATTTGCGAATGTGCATCGATTGCATCTGAATCGAGTGCAGGTCAATTGCCTTTGATTGATCGATTGCGTCGCTCTAAATGTCCCACTTGCTTAATGAGAGTTGACCATTGACTCCGATGCTGCGTAGATTGCAGCATACAGAGTGGAAACGATAAGTGATCTCACTATTATTTCTAAACTATACGAGACTAGCTTTCCGCACGCGGCTTCGTCCGCGTGGAATTTTGTCTTTGACAGAAAAACTTTGTCACGCGCGTTCCTGTTTTAAAAATCGGGATAAAAACTATCCTATGTCCTTTCCCGGGACTCAAACTATCTCAATGCCAAATTTCATCAAAATCGGTTCAGTGGTTTTGGCGTGAAAGAGAGACAGACAGACATAGGTAGTTACTTTCGCATTTATAATATTAGTATAGATATCGAAAATCTAATTACTGATCCTGAAAGTGCATCTCAACTCAAGCTCTATCAAACGGTATCAATAATAAGTTACAGAACAAACTGGATCTATCCGAAAGTTCAATGTTTCTAGCTTCAATACAAGAAGGACGCCACTTCGAACAATATTAGAAGTGTTAAATATTTAATTATAATAATGAACTCTTATTATAGTAAACTCATAAATTGTATTCTTATTTAACGTTGGTTTTAGGCTTTACTTGCTATGAGAAACTGCACTTATGCCACCGGGCTCATCTACTTACTACACCGGACAGTGGTACTAAATGTATGGAAGCTGTAAACATTGAATTTTCGGATAAATCAAGGTTTTTTGTAACCAATTTATTGATGCCGTTTAATAGAACGCGTGCAGAACTTTCAGAATCAGTAACCAGTATTTCGATATCTTGTATAGTTTAGAAATAATCGAATGAGATCTCTCATCGTTTTTATTTTCCACCCTGTATAAATTGGAGAAATGATATGCCAATGCAGTTCAGGAACGTTTAGTGAACTATCGGCCGCGGTTCATATGATAAAGCAAAGTCCATTCACGTTAACTGCAATCAAATATTTTAACGTTCGCAAATATTACAAGGCTCGGATGGGTCAGTATTGTAAGTACGAGTACAACTTTGTTAGAACTTTTAATCGATTTTTTATAAAATCTTTTTACATTTATGGTTTTCTATTGGTGACTGAGATTTACTATCATTATATTTAGTAGGTAGGTACTTTTAGATATAATAAGAAGAAATATAAGCACTTTTAACCTTTTTAACTTTTTGAAACTTTTTCACACTTTCAAGACGCGTGAGAATATAATAATATAGATTTTTTTATTTTATCAATGAAGTAGTTTGAAACCACACTAATGACGTCACGACTTGTGAATCATAGAGTAGGTTCTACGTTCACGTTTTCCTGTAATTTTGTGTTTTGGACCCATTCGTTCATATGAATCAGTTGGGTCAAAAACTTTAAAAATACTTAATTGTTAGGAATCTGAAACGAGTCGTAATTAATTATACTAAATTTTATTACTTAGATAAACAAAGTAGGTACCTATTTGGTTATCAAAATAATGTTTCACGAAAACGCATGTCATGTAGGCTATAACTATAAGGCTGAGTTGCACCACCTAACTTTGACCGTAACTATGGCGATAACCGGTGCTTTTCGTTTGGAATTTAACAGATTTTTGACGTTTGTCAAAGTTAAAGTAAGATGGTGCAACCCAGCCTAAGCCTAGACAATGATGTGACAGTTCAAATTTAGTGATTTGAATTTAGAATTCTGTCTACACAAACTCTTGACAGCGAATCAGCAATCGAACGCCGAATTCTGAATTTGAAATCGTTCCAAATACAAAAGTTATACAAACGAATTCCAGTTTTTATAGAACGCGGCCAGTAAGCCGTGATTCAGCCTGACCTTCGGAGGAAAGCGAAACCGGTGTGGGTCATCGCGCCGGCCGCGCTCGCTTTCGAGAGTGGCCGTGGACGGAGCCTCCTCGCACCCTCTGCGCTCCTGGTACACTGACGACGTTTTACATTTTCCTGGCCCCGTGCCTAGGTTGCGGCACGATGCGGGCCACAATACTTACTTATCGACGATTTTAGACGAAGAAGATTTTTTAGACACTTCTGAGTTTTGAGTGCAAAAAATCTATCAAAAGTCAAAACCGATTATGAGTTTTGACTGTAACATAAATACATACGAGTATCTGGACCGGCGGATTTTTTTATTGGGTTATACAATTGAGTGTGTATCTAGTACCTACTCGTAATTCTTAATAAATAAATAAATAAATCTTTGGACAATTTCACACAGCGCCAGCTAGCCCCAAAGTAAGCAACTCAATGCTTGTGTTATGGGTGCTAGCTTAACGGATATTACTACTTATATACTTTTTTTTTATTAAATACATACATATTATACATATTTACACCCAGACCCGTCACAGAAATTAAAATTCATCATTTCAATTTCTGCCCGGCCGGGAATCGAACCCGGGACCTCTCGGCATAGTAGTCCGTTCTGAACCACTACACCAAACGGACGACTTAATGTAGGTGATTGATTGATTTGATTTGAATGTTTGTCATCTAGTCTTCCTAGAACTTTCAATAGTGGTCATTTATTTTATACTTATTGATATGATAACTATATTACAACAACAACAATTTAGGCTGAGTTGCACCACCTTATTTTAACCGTAACAGTAACAATAACCGTGGCTTTTTGTATGGAGTTTGACAGATTTTTGACGTTTGTCAAAGTTAAAGTAAGACGGTGCAACCCAGCCTTAGTGTCGTTTGATCAATCAGGAATTCTGACTGAATGTTTTTTCCTAAAAATACTTCATTCGATATCACTTGGAAACTTTTTGCGATTACTTAATTTGATAAATGCATGTCTAAGATTGAGTTGCACCATAACTTTGACAGTAACTTTAACGATAACCGGTGTTTTTGGATTTGACAGATTTTTGACGTTTGTTATAGTTAAAATAAGATGGTGCAACCCAGCCTAAGTTATTTTAAAAGGTGTTAGATTCACACTTTTGTCTTCCTTATTCATACCTAAATACTTATAATACGCTTTAGTACAGTACTTTCGTAAATATTGTTTTCGATCTACCCAGCAATCGTGAATCGACTGTTATCAATTAAGTAATTCATATTTAATTGTGGTGAAATGAAGTCGATACCTACTTAGGCCCAGTACGGCTAGCACGAAAAACTTTCGAGTTCTAATCGTTTGCGTATTCGAATCGCCATCAAAAGATTTAGTACGAAAACTACAACAGCGCCCTTGTGAACGTGTCGTAAAGTGAACTGAGTATGAGGAATGGTTGCACGAAACTTATTTTGAGAATCAAAATTGTTATGTTTTCGTTTTATTCGAAGGTTGAGTATCGAATTTTGTCGAATACGCAAACGATTCGAAGACAAAAGTTGTTCATGCTAGAGGTACGGGTTTTTGATCCGTAGTGAACAAGTTGTTAAATATCGACAGGATTCGTTGTTCGAACGATGGTATACTTTTAGTACATTTTTAACTATTAGTTTATATTTTGTTAACATTCCATTAGTAACGTAATTTGACAATTGATTGAGTTTAACTAAACAGATCAAAAAACTTATCCTCGGTTAGTTAAACTGCAAAATTAAAATAACCTTTTTGTATGTTTGTACATATGTTTACCTACCCTTTGTTGTTCATACTTACGATGTAACTAAAAAGTTCCTTGATACTTACGCTTTTCACGAAGGAACTCCTTGGTCGAGTCAGGACTTGCTCCAACGCTCCAGGAGACTGATGCTTGACGTCAGCATCAGCTCAGAAGAAGTAGTCGATGGTTGATGCTCCAACTCTGCCCGAAGTTACGTCAGGAGTAGACAAGGTTTTGATTTTTTGTATTTTTATTTGATTCTTCAGATTTATCAGCCACAAACGGTCAATTAAACAGCTGATCATCAATTTACGGATGTTAAGTAATTATTCAGTTACTGTAAAATTGTTAATTTTAAAAATACTTAGTCACTTTTTTAGCTCTTAATAAAGACTATGAGATTGATTGATTGTGTGACCTTATTAGGTGACCGCGGGCTGGTTTCAATCATAAAAGTAGACAGACACCACATTCAGTATCCCCACTTCAAAATAAATTGTATTCAAAACCTACTTAGCTTTATTTCATTGTCTCCAAGAGAAGTACCCCACTAGATCATTAACTTTTAAGGTGAATATACACTGGAGCATTTTCTCGAGCATGTGACGTTCATAAGAATGGTACAACAAAAAGAAGCAAACAAGTAAAAGCTCCATTTCCAAATCGGACACTTGAACAATGAGTATTATAGAGGAGCTCGTTGTTATGTTACAATTTAGTGCTTTAGTCTATACTCACCTTTATGAGTACGATTTTGTGTCAACTGTTATGTAATTCAGTTTATTTAGTTTTAACTTATTATTGATTCATACTTACTCGCACTTCAGTAGTGCTAAGCTACAATTAAAATTTAACCTTTGACTTCATTTCCTAAGTGTGAGGTGTTAAAAATGAAATTTTAATCTAGTCTACTATTGTTAATTTTTAAGATGTTTTATTTTATGTATTATTGTGTTTAGATAGTCCAGAACAAAGAGTTCGTGTACATTGTATTTCTATGATGAAAACATTTTTATGATTTAGTACTAAAATTATTGGACCAAAAACATTGAAATCATAAGGAAGAATAGGAGGAATTTTTAATCAATTTCAATTAATAATTTAAAGTACTAATAGGTAATTTATTAGGTTTTCAACTGCACGAATTCTTTGCACTGTAATTTTACTGATCTGTCTTCATTTTGTGTGTGATGTGTGTATTTATGTCTCACTTAGCCTGATTCCTGCCTAGTTAGTAATGTTTCCTAATTTTTAGGGGAAAACATATTAAATGCATTTGTACCAGCATTCGCACTGAGCAAAAGGGTTGAAAGGTTAAATGAAACAACATTGTTTTTCACATTAAATTTATATTATTAACTCACAGATCTGAAACCAGCACTACTGCTATCGCATATTTAAGACGTAAACACCACAATAGTAGTCGGGATACATACATTATGACGCCATAACCTGAACCATGAGCCGCTGGCCATGGTTGATTTGACAAAATTTCTGCGTTCCCGTCAATCGTGAGATAAAGGGAAGAAATCTTGACAAATTTTATACATAAACATGAAATCGCTTTGCTTAAAATTATACACAAAATTCGCTGTGGATATCTGCAATTTGTTCATATACAGTACAATTACACAAATGTATACCTCGGGAATAACACATGATCGGATGTATCTGTAAAAATAATTGAGTATCGATATTATAATAGATATGAACAAATTACAACGCATAGCATATAGCTTTCGCCGTAGCGGTGTGACAGATCCGTCGCCTTAAACTAGTATAATTCTATGACCAAAACTTATCTAATACAGCGAGGAAGCGGTAAGAAGTGTATACCTTATACATAATGTATTTATCTTTTTTTCTTGTTGGTGCGAAGACTATGCACTCCTCAGCGCCCCCACCGTACTGGTTTAATTGCGCTACGCTATAATAAACAAATTTCAATAAACGATAGAAAGCATGCACTTCCTCCTGCTACTCGTATCAACACGATTGGACGAGGGAACCATTTTAAAAAAAACAACATCTTATCGAATTTTACTCTTCCAATTTTACTCAACTCATTGTAACAGAAATCATCTGGTAACTGATAATTAAATTAATACATTATACACAAATATGATCATCACAAAAAATCTTACATCTTATCACTTAGGTGCTATTGTTATAAACTTGAAATCGCTACGTTAAACTTATTTCAAAATAAGTCTATCGATGAGTACGATAATAGAATATGATAAATAACAAATTCATCGTTATTTTATATTTACATTAGTTTATATTCTAATTAATAATACTAGTGTGTGCTTTAAACAGTATGAGGAGAGACAAACATCCCGTATACAAGGTGGAAGGGGGAGGCGGGCAAAAACTAACACCAGGAACTCGGATCTTTCCGGAACTCGACTAGTCTGATTCCTAGTCACTTTAGTTTGTCGGTCCCTATTAAAAATCGGAAAAAACCACGTTGATACTACAAAAAATAAAAATAACAATTAAACTCACTGGTTTAAACTCGCCTTTAGTCTGAATTCACTGTCAAAGTTTTACGCCGACCTGTCCTTTACACCCTGTATATATATTGTATACATATATATTTATGAGGGCGAGATGCCGGGGGCTGCGCAAGCGACTGTCTCCTACAGTAAATAATATATTTAAACGAATCACTTTCGTGGAAGGCAGTATGAGGTATATTGTTTTCGTGCGCCAGCAGAGCCCGGCACCCGCTTCACAACACTAGATATTATATTTCTTATACTCATTAATTGAGGTAGATAAGTTTCAAATATTGTGTCACTGTTACATTATTGCTATGAAGAAAATACTTCTGTTAATTATACATTTTCTCAACAATATACGTAATAACATTTGTATCCTGTATCTATAAAAACTTCACAATAATTTGTACGGATATGAAATGTGCATAGTCGACCACGATCGTGTTGTTTACACAACCGCAGTACCATGACACAAGAAGTATATATTTGTATATGTAATATTATAATATTTCTATAATATAATATGGAGTACTATATCGTATCAAAATTAACATGAAATTTCATTCGTATCTAAGAGGTAGGCCTTTTCTGTCCATAATATAATATAACATGACAGATATTGCTTTTTAATTAATCAATCAATTTATGTATAATAAATATGTGTATGTATATACGGATAGAACAGTAGCTGATGAGGTAGATCAACATTGAGTTTATACTATTTGTATAAAAATACTTCTGCAATATAATCAACATTCAAATACAAACATTATCAAAATTAAGTGGATATAATGTTCATATTGCACATCTTATGCAGTGATAAACGGATTCTTGGTTGTAATAATGCGACCAATGATATGAGGCGCGGGCGCGTCCCGCACGTACGCGACGAGAAGCGGCGCCCGCGCACGTGGCCTCGATATGTCCCGTCAAACTGTCAATTCACCGATTTTCACGTAATATGTACAAGGAATTTACGATTCTCATAATAATTTCTTTAGCAATACATCATCAATAGTCGTGACATATTAATTAATACTATACAAAAAACATTTACATTATTATTTTAAATTATTGCTAGAGAATTTCATTATTTTTATTACGCTAAAAACATTAAAAATAAATCGTTTCGCAAACAGTTGGCGGAATAATTATTTTGGCAACGTTTAGGAAGACTACTTTCCTACCACTAACGAAACAGGAATGTATAAACTAAATTCGTTCATAACACTTGGTAACTAAAATTGGATATAAATTATTTTCATCCATTCACGAAATAATTCTGAATTTAAACAAAGAAAGTTAACTAGCTTATATTAAAACAAATGTTAACAGACAAAATAATAATAGGAAGCACCGGGAAATTATCAATACGAGTTTATAATCAATAGAAGAATTTTATATCTAGAACAAAACTGCTAAGTGTCTACCTAGCATTCTCAGGACGCCAGTACTGATGCGGACACTTGCGGGGCAGCGCGACTGCGACGCGACCGCGACGTGACCGCGACGACGCGGCGACGGGGCCGCGGCGCGGCGCCCTCGGCTCAGACCGGTCCCGAACTAGTGGAGCCCGCCTGGACTTATCGAAACACGAATCACTACTACTAGGTGTTACACATATATATTTGGATCAGTATACCGATCACATTGTACTCTTGGCGAAACTATCAATAATTTGGCATCAAATCGTTATTCTCAGATAAAATTTCTTTTACTGACATCGCACTTTCACTGGAAAACATTTCAATCAAAACATTTACTATTAACATGACAGGTGCCTAATTACAATAACTGGCTGGCAAACGTCCCATTCAATAGGTATATACAGAAATTATTCTACTTAAGTAAGTACTTTTCGAAATACAAAGTGATTTTAACGTTAACAAACATTACGAAGAAATAGAATTTTAACTAAAATAAATCTATGGTCCATAGATTACAATAAAATTAAGATATGTTGCAGAACGTCTAGACGACCACTACACTCGACCTGAAATAATAATATTACCTGCTTTACCTAATATTTTTTATAGTTCATATGTAAAATTGATATGGTTTGATCTAAAAAATATCGCAGACTAAAACGCGAGCGTCATGTAATTACACGTTTAGCGCCCAGACAGCCAGGCATGTAAAGTCACCTTGCGTGAATGCAAGGTTAAGTTGAATGAACAACAAAAACTAACTAGCCGGCGCGCTAGAAACCCATTGGCGCAGTTGTGTCCTCACGGGGACCTCCGCGTGGCGGGAACCGAACCGAATCTCAACGGGCACGGAATACGTCAACAAACCCACTCTCGGTACGCGACGTCACCTCCCGTCCGATCAGTCGTCGCAATGTCGTGCTCTATCTGATCGTCAAGTACGAATCGCGTCGCGTCTTTCCGTAATAATGATAAACCGAAACATAACATAACACCGATTCAACATCATAGACTACGCAACTAGGTAAAAATTATAAATTATTGCAAAGTTCCTATTTTCGTACTCGAAAATGATATGTGCTCGCGTCACTTGCGAATTATCATTTTTAATTAAAAACGATCTGATGCGAGTTTGGCGGCGAAGTCGAAGTCGTCGACGATATCGAAGACGACGAGGAGTTCGACGACCGCGAGTTTTTCTTAATATGAGTATCGAAATGCTTTACCATGTGATCCTTTCTTATAAATGCTTTGCCGCAATGGTCGCACGCGAACGGCTTGCACCCGGAATGCAGGCACATGTGGCGCCGCAGGTCGGTTTTGTGATTGAAAGACTTCGGACACTCGTTACATTTGAAGGGTTTGTTGTCGGTGTGCTTTAGGTAATGACCCTCGTAGGAAACGTCGTCAGAGAATCGTTTACCGCAACGATCGCATTTAAATGGCTTTGCGCCCGAGTGGAATGTTTTGTTGTGCTGCGTGAGATAGCAGGCTTTGTTGAAAATTTTGTCGCACTCGTAGCATTTGTGCACCGTGGCCGGCGCGGCCTTCTTGACCTGGTTGCGCTCGGCGAGCGGCGTGGTCACCGTCGAGGAGATCAACGGCGAGCCGCGGTTCTCATTTTCCGCCTTCGCGCTCTCCGGACTAGCCGGAGATTTCATTTGCGACCCGTAATTCTCTTTGTTCGCGTAATCCATTATATCCTCTATCTTCAGTATTTGAAGCTGACTAGCATCTGTACGCAGGATATCATCTTCGCGCTTTATCGTTTTACCGCCTACTGCATACTCGTACGGATAAAGTTTGACGTGATCTGAACTGTAACTAACAACATTGTCTTTAGTAGCTCGCGGCGAGTAGCTGTAATCGTACGTGTCGATTCCCTGCCCGCATATCTCGATATTACTATATTGTAAAGGAGTGTTTACCGGATCGACGATGATGTATCCTGCGGTCGACTCGTCAGCGATAACTTGACCCCCCACGTTAGGCTGTGTGATATAGTTTGAAACATAAACGCTGAAGCTCTGCGTTTGGAGCTGGGCGAAACTAGGCAAGCGTCCACCCGCAGGCTCACTAGACGTTTCTTGTTCCATAACCTCGACTTCCTCTGGTGCTGATTCACCAAAAGTAGCCGGACTGGCTATAGGCAGATTGTTGATAGCCATATCCATAACGTGGGGGGCCATCCCGTTTGGGTAACTCGGTGCTATAGTCTGCTGAAAATTCTGACCCAAATATAATGGGGTGTGCGTGGGGTCCGGAACCGAAGGCGCCAAAGGATCCGTAGACCTCTGGCTGTACGGGTTGACACCCAAATGACTGAACGGAGGCAGCGTGTGCGCCGTAAGCGCCGGCGTACTCTGAGTTAGCGGCGGAGTTGAAATATTGCTGGTTGATACTGATAGCAGGCCCCTCATATGATGATTTTGAGAAACAGAGGGACCTGCTTCCCCGTTTGGGGGATTCCCAGCTGTTGAAATTGCGACACCCTTTGAACCCTGCTGAGAGTTATCGTTAGGATTCCCTATACCTGGCGGTTGACTACCTATATTGAGCGGATGTGACCCAACCTGGTGCTGTAACGGATGATTAGCTAAAGGATTATTACTGAAATTATTATCTAAATTACCCTGTTGAAGATGCGTATATGGTGACTTGGACTGCATGGTGGCCACGCGGTGAGAGCGGTCGAAGTTCTGCGATGCGTAGGGGGACTGGAGCGCGGAGTCGTCGACGCTGCGGCCGTCGTCGGAGGGGGCCGGGCTCTGCGTGTTGGAGTCGGCCGACTGCTGCTGTGCGCGCTGCAGCGAGTCGCGGCTCGGGTGGTGGTGGCTGGAGATCGGCATCGTGGCCGGGTCCGGCTGGCCCGACGACCTCACAGCGTTCTTGTGCAGCGTGGTGTTGTAGTGCCTCTTGAGATGGCCCGAACTTGTGAACCATTTATTGCAAGCGGTACAGTTGTAGGTTTTTGGTCGTCGCGCTTCGTTTGACTTCCAATTAGCACCTTTCCCACCGATCGATGGCAAGGTTGAAGATGTGGGATTAGCAGGCTGCGTGCTTGTTATTTGAGGTGCCGCCGGAGAATCGTATGGCCTATAAGGAGGCTTCATATCCGGGTTGGAAGACGCCAAGCCAGCATAGTCAGTCAGGGGTGGCATTTGAACACCTGGATATATTTTTTGCTCAACATGCATGAATTGCTTTTGGTCATGATGCCCAGGAAGAAATTTGTCTTGGGCGTAAGCAAACTTTTGTTCAGGATGAAACATTTTGGCGTCGGTTGGGTATGGTGTTTTCTGCTCCCCGAACATTTTTTGCTCTTTGAATAGTGATACATCGCCGTTAATTTGGGGGTTGCTGTACAGCTTCTGCGTTTCCCATGGCATCATCGGTACCGTCCTGGTGTTGACTTCTCTGCCAGGTTGCGGGGCTTCATCATAAGAAGGGTTTGGCTGCTCGCCCTCATTACCTTGATAAACCACTTTTTGTGAATCCAAGTCTAATATATCGGAAGATTCTTCATGTTCTTCCTTGATTTTTGTATTGTCATTAGAATACCCAGAATTATTGTATTGCTTGCCTGGAAATTGTTGAAATGGCAGCGCAGCAGAGTTGGGGCCTGAGCTGGTGCCAGCGTGAGCCGAGTTGCAGTGCTCGTTGAGCTGCACAGCGGAGTCGCAGACAAAGCCACACTTGTCACACTGGTTGGGTGATGGCGACGGGGTCGGCTGGTTCAAAGGCTGACCATACAAAGGACTTGAAGATGATACTTGTGACACACGATCCTGCATACTGTATGGGTGGAATCGTGTGGGTTTATGGTACTCCTGACTGTACTGCGACTGTTCCCAATTTATTTGTTCGGAATGTTGATTTTGTGGAAAGCCAGAATGAGAGTAATTGTTACCGAACTGAGCTCCTGGTGAAAAGTTGGTTTGGTCCGGATTCTGGTAGGGCGAGGGTGCGCTGTGGTAGCTCTGCGGCGTGGCGGGGTGCGGGAACTGCGCCGAGGTCTCCGGCGTGGCGCGCTGCTGGAACTCCGGGCTCGGCTTCGTGATCATGCTGTCGCTAGAGTCAGCCGGGGCTGACACTGTAGTCTCCGATTTCACTTTTGCCCCGTTATTATTATCAGTGTCATTTTGAGAGTTCTGCGTGCCCCATTTAACGTACAAGTTTTCCTTGTGATATTGCAAATGTACCTCTAATGAATCAACAGTGTCCAGATAGAGATCGCAAACCTTACAATGGTAATCCCTCGACGGTAAGGTCGACGACACAGCGCTGCTGTTAGCCATTTAAATCATCAATCCAGCGGAGAGCACCGTCTCCTCCAACGAAAAAAAAATAATAAAAAAATAACACTTCTCGTGTCGACGTACATGTAGTCCGCGCTTGAGTTCAGACGCCACAGGTTAGAGTCATGGTCGCCGCTCCGCGTCTCCCCTCGCGATCCGACTTATACTACGGCGATGTTTTCGAAGAAAGTTTTTCGCGGCATTTCCGCGGGCGGGCGGGGGCGCGCCACGTGCGCGCGGTAAACACTCGCCGGCCACAACAAACCGCGCGCTCAGTCACTGCACTCAATGTTCACACAACTCGAGTTATTCTTCGAAAAGTTTCATTATCGCAGTTCACCAAACTTATTGTCACTGGTATGAGTCTTAATTAAAAATCAGTGTCTTTAAGTACTAAATCACAGAGCGGTTCGCGATGTTTGACAAGTTAAAAGTTGGCACTTGTTTGTAAACCCGGCAGCGCGGTAGTTTGTAGTAAAGATGGCAAGCGCGGCGCGGACACTGCGCGGGTCACCCGGGTACGGACGCTGTGACCGTTTACAAGCAACTGACAGCCTTCCCGAAGTCGCCTTCGGGGGCATGACTTCAATAACAATTCGCAACGTCGTCCCCCACCGAGGCGTGCGTGCGAGTGAGAGCGGCGCGCGGTGATGAAGTTATCGCTCCTTCGTCCTTTTGTGCGTCCTTGGTGCGAGCGAGACGGGTTTGCGGGAGGGGGGGCAGGTGCGGCGCGGGGGACGAGGCTGGTCCTACTCTTTCTCAAAATTGAAATGCCCGGTCGAAATGTCCGGTGATGCTGCGTCCGAGCGGGACAGGGATAGCACCCACCCTTGCGATGCGGGCGGACTGGCGGACTCAGCCCTGCGACGAATTTCTATAAATTTTAAACCTCGTCTTATTTTACTGAAGCTGGACCATCCAAAGTAATTATCGACAGTCTCATTTTTTTCTCTCAAAACCAAATTAAACACATGCTAAATGCCAAAACGGAGATTGTATTCATTGTTTGTGATATCTATTACCTACGTAACAGGAAAACCTATCTAATCTTGACCTGCCTTGACTCTCGGGGAGCTTAGACCAGTCTTTTATCGTATCTTTAAGAACATTTAGCACCTACCTGAATGCTAACTACTTCCACATTCAATGTCAATAACCGGCCAACTGCGACCCGTATAGTAAAATCTATTTACACATCTCGTGAATAAAAAATGATAGTCCGACTGTTTTGCTAATCTGCATAATTTAATGCGTTAGATTCGATCTGCGAATCTCATAAATAGTTGATCTGATAAACAAGATAACGTGCAATACCATCTCTTAGACGATTCACTCGACTTTTTTTTTAAATAAGTTCATGCTTAAATTCATTTTAAAATTAAAATAGGTTCAGCTTATTGACGCATTGAAGTGCGTAGCTGTGGAAACATTCTGTATGCACTGTAGCTATAGCCTGTAGGGTGCGATGCGTAGGGCACAAAATCTTGCATTGGCCTTCGAGGGACGAGGGGTGGTGGGCGATAGATAATTTCCTAATGATGATTGAAAGAAAGATGTTGATTTTTTATTCTGTTTTTTATCTTTTATCGAATGTAGGTTAGACGTGTGTTATTTTAGAGGGGGTTCGGGGGTCCAGCGGGCACCGGCCATGCAAACTATGGGGGAGTGACCATCGATTTTCTCGGCCTCCGATCGCTCCGTAGCCCACGCTCCCCTCTGGACTGGACCGCGGGTGTTCGCGTTTAGCATTTCAACTGAATAGTTGCGTAAATTTTAAGGGATGGATATTCAATTTTGAAAGCCGGCTATTTGTTGGCCGAAAGTGCACATTATTGTTTTATTATACTTCTGTGGCAGATAGATCGATATAAGATGATGACCTATGTATTTTGTGATGTAACAAAGTTATGGTATCTAATCTACAACAAGTGATTGATATATTACGTTCAAGCGTTTAATAATGTAGCCCTTTACGTGGATGACATGATACCTATAGTCCGATTTTTAATTCGACGGAATTCTGACAGCTGTCATTTTTTGACAATTCAGATGTAATAAGCCTTTTTTGCTTTGAATTATTAATAAATAATTTGAAATGAAATTTCATCAACTACAACTTACAAGAATGAACTATTGTTTGTTTCGTGAATTCAATGTACACTAATTATTATGTACATTTTAGAGATTAAATAGAAAAAAACGTGTTTTTAACACAGTAAAACAACATATTAACATAAACGAAAATATGTATTGATCATCAATCATCATTATCGTCATCATAATCAACTTGGATTATAAAATTGGCATCTTGTTAAATGGATTATTTTATGAAGCTAAGATTTTATTAACAAAAGGATTTTCATAAAAAAGGTTTGTAACCCATGGATTATTGGCCAGGGAGTCCAGTAATAGAAAAATAATTTCCCAATTTTTTTTGTAACTTCTAAAATATGATAATAAAAATTCAAATAACCATTTTGAAATGATCAGTACATTTTTAAGCCTTAGTTTTTTAAGTGAAACCTTAAATTCAAGAAAGGATTATTTTTTAATTTGTGAAAATGCTCTCCATCCTTAGTGGGAATGTTTCAATGTTGGAAACACTTCTGAAATGTCAAAATTCCGTCGAATTAAAAATCAGAGTTTAGCTACTTAAAGTTTTATCAGACACGAATGAAATCAATAATGTAGGTACCTACTTACTTCTATTATTGTACCTACTACCGCTACTACAAGAAAGTACTACTAAGTTACCAAAGTCAAGTTGCAAATAATTTTGGTAGTAACACATAGGTAGGTAATTAATAAATTAATATATAATAACATGGATTTTTTGTAAGATATACTTTGCCATATAATTAAACTTGATCTCACTGGAATACACAATTTTGACGCAGTTGGCAACAATCCTAGGGGTGATCCTTTATCCCGCGCCAAAGTAGGCTCCGTTGTACAATCAAAATCAGTTCAGCAATAATGTTACAAACGTACTTTAATTCAAATAAATAAAAGAATGATTTTTAAACACATAGATTTGTATAAATTTTTGCTTTCTATGAAAAATATAAATACATAGGTAGGTACCTACCACTTCTGCGTACTAGGTATTCAATCCATGTTTTGACAGTAATGACACAAGATTTTAGCCTTACTTTTGACGAAGCGTTTGTATGAAGACTATCCATCTAGGTTTTATTAAGTAGGTACAATACCTTCAACATTATGGGTGTTTTAGTTAGGTTTTCGTTAGTATAGCTTTGGAATAGAAATCAAATCATCAATCAGAAGCTTTTCTAATTGCTACTTAATGGATTCCGTGGATAAGGTTACATTTGTTTACACATAGTCGTACAATCACAACATTCGCAAAGTTGTTTGCTTGCACAAAATACCTAGGTACTTAGGTTGAGTTGCACCAACTTACTTTAACCGTAACTATAACCATAACCGGTCTTTTTTGTATGGAGTTTGACAGACTTTTTACGTTTGTTAAAGTTAATGCAAGATGATGCAACCCAGCCTTAAAGTTAAACAAACCAAGCTCCTGATAACGTGTAGGTCTTAACACGTCAAATTGACATGGTGCATGTCGTGGTGACGTAAAATTGACATGGTGGTGGACATGAGGATATAGTGGCTAGATTTTAAATCGAGGGTAAGTTGGATAGACTTATCCCGATTTAAATGAAATTAATTAAAATTCAATTAACTTAACTTATATTAATTTAGGTAGTAATAGAAAGCTACTCTTGGAACAAGACACTAATATTTTACGAGTAGGAAGATTTTTTATTCCCATGGGTTTGTTTAATTTTGTCTGTTTTTATTCATGAATATCATACTTATAAAGATAGATCTATGCTTTAGTAGAAAAACATTTATTTTCTACCAAAACATAAATATGAATTATCACGTTCAAAGTTTTTCTATTCTTAATTAACAAATTAGTATGTTCCCGATACAAAATATCCATTATTTTCCTTCATATTTTAAGACAAAATTTCAAGTTATTATGAGTACCACCTATGTCCATTTCTCTGGACAAAACTGTCACCAAACTTCACAAATCTTGTCCTAATCCTTTCGCTGATGTACCTAGTTATTAAAACAAACGTACAAAAGGAACATTTTTATCATCATAAATATAGAATCGCGAATTAAAGTTACTTATGTGCCCACTATTACTCAGTATCCACGAAGATAGTTATTTTCAGCTATTAGAATGAATTTCTGCCCACGTTCTTCCCACATTTAGGATTGAAATATATTATAAAATAATCTTAACATATAAAAATAACACTAGTCCTTTGTGATCTCTTACACAGGGTACACATTTATAAATAAATATCTTTGGGCATTTTCCACTGCGCCTCTAGTCCCAAACAACAAAGCTTGTACTGGGTACTAGCTAGACAACGGATACAAAAATACTTTTTTAATACATAGTTACATAAATAATATTAATATAGATATAAAACACACAGACCAATACAAACTAATTCATGTGCAGAAATGTTTGCATTGTGCGGGAATCGAACCCGCGACCTCAACATTAGTCCGTTACGATTTACGAACCACTACACCAACCGGCTGAATAATAAAAGTGCACGTGGAACCAGATTAAGATTATTAGGGAAAAAAATGCAGTTTTTTTTAAAGCTCAGTATTGTGAAGCTTAAGCTTTCATGGAATTACTGCGTTAATAACAATGGCAAAAATCACCACGAGCTTGTGTGCGTGCTCATTAAACTATTATACAATAGGTCATTAGTGAAAGAGATAAAATTACAATAGGTTCAGTATTGAAGTCGCCGCTGACTGTACTTCTACTGATAACATACAGGGTGTTAGCATTTTATCACCCCAGAAACAATTAGGCTGAGTTGCACCACCTAACTTTGACCGTAACTATAACGATAGCCGGCGTATTTTGTATGGAGTTTGGCAGATCTTTGACGTTTGTTAAAGTCAAATTAAGATGGTGCAACCCAGCCTTAGTGTTAAGAAGTATTAGGAAACAACAAATGATCACTATTTTCAATTTGTCTTACAACAAGATGGATAAAAAAATATGTTAGCTTTAGAAATCCTTCAGTTTTTGACAAAAGAGCTTTTAAGCTATTTCTGTTCGCAAGATAACATAAGTATTCCTGTGGATTTAATAAAAATTCTATTCCACCGAATATTATATTTTTATACTTGTTGTGGGTGGTGCTAAGTTATTTGATTTGAGTAACTAGTTATTTTGGGTAACTCTCGGCCTCGTTGTATTAAAAATAAATAATAAATCAACATCATGTCACATTAAAGCTATCAAATTGATAATATGATGAGTATTATAACTAATGAAACAGCATAAATCGAATTTTCATAAAATTTTCCGCATTTTCCAAAATCGATATACCTACCTAGATTTATTGTTTGACACATTGAACAAGGAGATTTTTAAAGACAAGTTTTTTTAGCTACGAGTAGGTAAACCTGAAAATGCTCCAAACAGGTTATGGATCACCCCTTTGAAACTGTACTACTTTAGGTAAAACGAATGAGAAAAGTTAGCAGAAATAAGTTAATAACTGGCCTACCATTTTAATGCCATTGGCGGCTCATAGCGTTATTACAGCCCACTCGATAAAAGACCACTCACGTGAAGAGCCTTGAATGAACCTAGCTCACAAAACGCTAGTTTCAAGTAAAAAGCCCCCGTTTATTTAGGTCCACGCGGGCGTTAGTTGCTGCCACTAATAACACACATAATTAGTTTGTTCTTGTTTATTTTGCGGTCTTCAAAAACAACCTTTCTCGTCCGAAATTAATGTGGCCCTTAACTTAACGGCCTAAGGTTCACATTCGGAGCCTCGTGTCGGTTCTTAGAAGTGATGGGTTATAATTTCACATTGAATACCTATTCATAAGCCACAAAACAACATCTTGATTGATCGCTATATAAAGTTGAATTTTGATGTACGTCTGTTAGGTCACATACTTGCAGTTAATGCTAAAACAAAGGAAGGTATTGCCTACAAAGCAGACGTTTAATTGGCGATCAATGTAGGTACCTATACTAAATACTAAAAGCTAGACGAAGTCTATTTTCTTGATGGACAGCTGACAGCGCGGCTATTTAACTTTATGAGTCATACGCCCGCGTCAGATTAGGCCAAGGTCAAGCACAAGCGCGGAGCTTTGAGCAGAGCTTTGGACTTGAAGTCCAAAGCAGGGCGTGCGTCGTTTTTCATCAAATTGTAATCAAATTCCTAACAATGAACAATATTAAAAAATAATAATGTTAATAAAAAAAGGAAAAATAATTAGAAAATCTCATTTTAAAGGAAAATTGGTGTACGTTTTGATGTGAGTTCCGCTTTTAGCTCCGCATATTCATCCTCCGCAAGACAAGGCGGTATCGTGGCGATATCAACGGCACAGATCAAGAATATTAACGGTTTAATCGCAATATGAAGCCCTGCGTTTTGCAGTAGTGTAAAAACAGGACTACAGGTAATACATACATACATACAGATAAAGATTTTAAAAAATTCAGTACGATAACTGAAATTTTAAAGTTAGGAGTGAAAATATTTAGAAACCTTCTTTACAAAGGATACAAGTAGACATACAAGTTTGCTAATCTAATAAAACCAGAAAAGTGCGAATCATACGTGTGTGCTGAAGGTTCCGTACATTTTTCTGGCAATACATGCTTTTCAGACGCAGTAAGTGGATAGGATCTGAAAATTCAGGTCACAAAATTAATTGAAAAGGTTTTTAGATCGTTGTTCCGAAACCCAAAAGGAGTCTTTCAGTGACTTGGTCCACTTTTAGCTTGGCCCACAGGCCAAGTCGCTGGATTTAATTTTTAAATATTTTTCTTCTAGTAACTGTCCACTTTCAATCAATAAATTAAAAAAACAAATCAACAAAAATCTACTCTAGAATCTTAAAGTGGGCCCAATTGGTGGAAGAAAAAATATTAATTCTCCCAGTAGGTAACTGGGCCTACCTTCAATGTTTTTATCAATAAATTAAAAACCAAATCAACAAACTCTACTCTAGAATCTGGGAGAGGGCCCAGTTGCTGGAAGAAAAAAAATAAAAATTCAATCCAGCGACTTGGCCCGTGGACCAAGCTAAAAGTGGGCCAAGTCACGGGACCAACCAAATGAAACTTTTCCTGCTTACAAGAGGTTTCTGAGAAAAGTCCCTATCACTATCGCAGATGAGTAAGTTAGTGAGAGCTTGTAAATAAACATTACATTACATTATAAGGGTATAGACATAGTTTCAGGCTTTTCAGGCACGCCTCATAATACACCCTTTTTAGGGTTCCGTAACCAAATGGCAAAAACGGAACCCTTATAGATTCGTCATGTCTGCCTGTCTATCCGTCCGTGTTACAGCCACCTTTTTCCGAAACTATAAGAGCTATAACTATTGAAACTTGGTACCTACGTACGTAGATGTATTCTGTGAACCGCATTAAGATGTTCATACAAAAATAGAAAAAAGACAATAATTTTTGGGGGTCCTCATACTTAGAACTGATATGTACTCAAAAACTTTTTTTACAGGAATAAGTACCTACTTACTTGTTTTCACAGAATCAATAAAAAAGCAATTAAACTTATACACCTACGAGTATGTACATTCTTTTGTTCGTGCTATGTATTTGACATTGGCACATAACTATATTATTATGTCTAAAAGAGGTTTGATTTGTTATTAAACAAAAGAAGAAATAGAAAAAATGTTCGATTTTCAAAAAACCAAAGTCCTGCGCGTTTTAAAGAAGAAGAAAATATCTTCGATTTTTAAAATCCAAAATCCTGCACGTGCGCTTCCACGGGCGGGAGCTAGTTGTTTTATAATCGCCGTTACTCATTTTGGAAGATCAAACTTAAGGTCACTTTGTGCTAATTCTATGAACTGCAAGTCTGGTCGGACACCGCCTGCAGCCGGTAATTATTTTGTGATTACTAATAACAATTTTGCTGTCTGCATTTTTATGTGCACGTTATATGCTATTGTTTTTATATGCTTTGACCCCTGCGTCTTAATTATTTTGTTCGCCGTTCCAGAATTAAAGTTAAATTTCGGTTATTATGTTTACATCATCACAATCATAAATAATATTGCAACTAGGATATAATATTTTACTTTAGTTAACACTTATTCTAAAAACTAAACGCAGATCAATAGTATCAGAACAGAATCGATTTGTTTGTTTATTTTTTTTTAAATTAATATCGATATTTCCTACGTCTAATTATTCTAGCATATATTCAGAATATTAAAAAGTCAGTTTCTGAATGAATAGGCTTTTTTTTCAATCGAAAGAGTAGGTACCTAAACCTATTCCAGAATGACAAAGGTTACATTACATCCTAGAAAATAAACAGGGAACGATAGCAGTTACATTTAAACCAAATTTAAAAATCAGAAATCCAATCATGCTAATTTTAACTTGTCCAGTAAAAACCAACAGCCCTGGCATTTAAGTAGGTACCTTACTATTTAATTAACCAAATTAAATTAAAATAATAAAGCAATGCAAAAAATCTAATCGTAGAAAAAGCTTTGAATACACCTCACATCAAGTAAGTCTGAATATAAAAAAAATCAATACGCTTCTAAGACCATTTCATCTTGTGCATTCACTGCGTAAACCTTCCAATGGCATTTCTCCTTCAGTGCTGGCGAAGTGTCCAAATAGTGCGACGTTGTCAAATTTACATCAGTGCACCGAAAAAATGCATCTAGCAACATCGCATCCACCCCCGCTCTAGAATCACCCACACGCCAGCGAGTTAGGGTTGCCACTTCTCGATGTTTAACATTCGTAAGGAATTTTAAGTGGAAAAGATAATAAATAAACAATGAATTAAGGCGTAGTTTCAAGTAATCTTTTTGGATTGCATGAACATCTAATTAGAGTGTAAAATCAATAATTAATAGTCATGTCAGACGACTAAGCGACCCATCAGAAGACCCTCCAAAGTAGTAGTATTTATCTTATACATAAGTATTACCCTTAACTATACACAAATGTATAGTCTTCCAGAATTAATGCTTCGCCTAAGAATATAACTTGGTAAATCGAAACTTTTAGTAACGTTGTCGTTTGAATCTTGTGGTATTAAGGAAGGAAAATTATTATATTTACGAGCTATTTCTGTAAGGGGCATCCCTCTGAACAACTAGAGCCTTGCTGATTTCAGGATACAGAAAATATTAGAACGTGAATGGAAATAGGTAACTACCTACCTACTTTTAGTTAAAGTTTAAGGAGTGTCAGAGTTTTAAAGATTTCATTAATTAAAATGAATTAATAATAATAGTCTGTCTAATTAAGTAGCAAAATCGAATTTCTTACGTCTATCATACCATATATCAAATCCAAACCCCCGAGTGAATGTACACAAAAATGATAGCTTTTACCAACTATACCGATGTAGCAACCCTACCAACAGGTGTAAACTCGAGGCACGCACACAGACGCATCGCAGAGTGATTCTCAGAAATGCGCAGCGTGAAGACACTATGCGCTTTGAAAAAACAACACGCACACAGTGACGCAGAAACAAAGATGCGCCTGCGTCGAATTCGTTTCGCGATTTTGAGTAAGCGCCGTCGAAATATCGTGGTGTTTTTCCGTAATTACTTACTTATTACGTTTTTGTGTAATATAGGTACCTACACTGCGGCTAAGACGTCATGTTACATGATTCAATCTAGTGTTGTTTGTTAATAAAATCATGCGATAATAAACATTTGTTGGTAATAAATGAGGGATAGTGTTCTTGAGGGATAATGATAAAGTATTTTCGAATCAATTCGATTTCTTTTCAGGAAGTCTCAGGATTTTATTTTTGTTTCAGGACCAAAGTTGTATTATACTATTTCAAATTCAGTATGGCTTTCCTTTAGATAAATTAACTACAGGAATAATCTTTTAAATACCTACATTCCCAATAAATATGAAGATTGTGGGACTTGAAATAATCAAAATAAAAATACGACGTTGTCGTAGTGTAGGTAATAATAGAATAAGCCTAGTTTACATTAAATAAATAGGTAGGGTAGGTACTGTAATTTAATATCGAATACCATTCAACATTAACCAATAAAGCTCCCAAAACAAGTGAAACTAGAAACAAAAGGCGTTAGAAAACGGACGTGGACCGACATTCGTTTAATTCCTCGATCGGAACGTGAATCAGTACGAAACAGCAAGCAGGGGACGATAGGGGTGCAGTGCACAGGAATGCAGGGGATAAATAAAAAACCATTTACAGTTACCGGGGTGGCGCGACCGGTTTGGGACGTGTGTTCCGACAACATTTTGTTTTAGAATTCATTATATCGGTCACACGCACTTCTTAGGCACGATTCGACCAAACTTTTATCCGAGAATAACTCCTGGTATAACTGACACATTGACAGTTTCAGTATGGGAAATATTATGTCAAACTGACGATTTATTCTGAGACTAATATTTACTCTTGTTTGGTCGAATCCACCCTTAGTTGCGTTGGCGTCGAGTTTTGTTTAGATTAAGCCTAGGCGCAGACCACCGACTTTTAGTCGGCCGATAGTTGGGCCCGATTCTAATTTGTATGAAGAATCGGCCGATACCGAATCGGTGTAATGTGCGCACTTTCATACATCTCCATACTGATTAACAGCCCGACCCAACTATTGGCAATCCGTAGTCTGCGCCTAGGCTAAGAAGCTACAATGACGGTTTCTTTGAAGAAACCATCAATTTATAAATCAAAGTCCAAATTACTTTTCAAAAACTCAATTGATTGAGTGAGGCGCTTTGAAAAGTAATTTGGACCTGCATTGAGTACGATAATCTTGATTTTGCAAAATAGAAAATGCTTCTAATTATAAATTATTGCGGTTATATTCCCATCAAACTAAAGTCCTTTATAATTTATTATTTACGCGTAATATAAGTTTTTGATTAACTTCTTGACGTAGTGAAGTTAAGAGTTTTATAACTGAAATGAAATGTTTGTTGGGCTTGTTATTTATATAGTTTTAAATTGCCGCTAGATACTTACATACCTACACCTACATGAAACTCTTCTACGATTACTGTGTATTCTTTTACACTTACTACTACGACTTATAGTACAGGCTATGCCATCTTTCGGTGAAACTAACATTTGCTAAAATGAAGTCGCGGGGAAATGCTGAATTGAAGTAAGTAACTAATCGAGACTTATTGGTGGCTATTTCGAAAGTCAACGAGCTTTTATAAACTTAAGGTGACAAATAAATCTTTGTCTTCGACGACGGGTGCCATCTCAAAGGTTTGCTACGAAAACATTTCCTCTCTCAACCGCATGTCGCGTGAAATTAAAAAACGCTTCGAACAAAATATTCCAACAATTTTCAAGGGAATATTAATGAGCGGGGATAAGGTTCCGAACCGTTTTACTTTTAAATACGATATGTGTTAAATTTGAACAGATCTCCCAGTGGGTGGCTGGTCATCAATTTGGCGCGGGGCGCGGGGAGGGAGCTGAGCCTCGTCTAACCCCTTATTTTACATTTCACACTCCGGGAAAATCGTTAGGGAAATCTGCGTAACGTGCATGTCTCGGACGCACGCACACACGCGCCCGCCGGCCCCACGCCACCCGGCCTCCTCTATTATATCGACGAAACTTCAAGAAATCCTCTCGCCTGTACCTAGTCACATATGGAAATCAAACAAAATCATATATTCAATTTCTTGAGTCCAATCTTCCTTCCTAGCCGACATCGGAACACAGCAACATCAGTTTCAGGAATCGAGTCCAGTGCTAGATCGAGTTAGTAACTGTCTTTAAGATCTACTTAGCAGCTTGTCACTTTACTTGATTTTAGGTTCTAAGGTTGTTACTTGTTAGCAACAGAAGAACTGGAGTTAAGTAATTTAAACCGGAATAGATGTATTTTAATTATAAAGCGGCAGTGGAGATAAAGGGTGGCGGGGGTGGACCAGAGGCGATCTATTGAAAGATGTCGCCGCAGGGCGAGCGGAGTGGTCACATACATTATTACCGTACAATGTCACTATGCAAATGTATGTGGGAAGGCTTTGTGTGTACGCACTTACGCATACGGGGGGATCGCCTCCATAATCCGAGGCCCCCGGCCAAAGATGGTTGTTCGCATGTGAGCGTACACACGAGCCGAGCCACTTTCTCTTGAAGCTCGCCACTGGCTTTTAAAGAGGGTGGCGGGGGGTGCGGGGTGCGTTCCGAACGGGTGACCACGGGGGGAGGGCCGCGGACTTACGTGCGCACCTCCCGATCGAGCGAGCCTGGACGCTGCTGCTCCTGGCTCCGTTGACGATGACCTCCGCCGAGTCACTTCAGCTGACTCCACTAAAAGTACTCAGTTGTCACCCAATCGAGACCTGGCACAGAGAACCCGAGAAGAACTAGAGCCTTACAGAACCTAACTCAGACAATACGTATAGTGTTGTAGTATACCTAACATCAGTATAACTGTAAAATCCAAAGGAAAGGGCTACAGATGAAGCCGAGCAAGGTGCGGCCGGCCGGAGCCCGCGGGGGGCTCGTTTAATTGAGTGTACTCAGCGCCCTCGCCAAATGATACTCCTGTTCCCAAAATACCTGTAATAGATGTTAATTAGAACGCCGCTCCGCACGGCGCAAAGAAAAAATAATAATTTGAACAGGTCGTAATTAGAGATGTTTACACAACTGTAAAACAAATATTTTCTTAATTTTAAATATTTTTTCCTCTTTTACTGGCACTGGGTCGGGTTTAAGCATATTTATTTTCCGCGGGAGTTTCTGGGGCCTACGGGGAAAAATCTGAAATTACATCTGAAAGACGCTCTCTGCAATAGGTCGGAGACGAGGGGGTGGGGCGCCTCCGCTGGTCAGTAGGCTCCGGGCTTCAAACACTCCGTAGTTTCCAACTCATTTGTATAGATTTTAGATGTTTTCAAACTACACTTATTCTCAACCCCTTTGCATATAGTAACTTAGCAACTACCTCTGTATAACATATGACTTAAAGTCTGAACCAACTTAATAAATGGGTAAGTCAAGTTTGACTAGTAAAAATTCTAGCCGAACTAAACCTTAATTCGAAATAAGATCACCTAGTCTGGATGTCGATTTCCAATTTGTTGTGTTTAGTATTTAAATTTTAAACATTACAGTCTTGTTATCTGGGTATCATGATTAGCTTTAAAGTATAGTAAGTATAAAAGTATCGAACGGCAACTAATTATAGTATCAGCGCTTCTACGAAGCGAACGGACTTCACAGGGGGCGACAAACTGCGCGACAGAGTAGTCGATTTAACTCTGTCATGGACACATACATATTTCAGCGATTTCACTGAACCCGCTAAGCATAATATCTCACGCGATCGTACGTATGACTTCAGGATTTTCAGGAACTTAACAACCTCCAGAAGCTTTTTAATCAGTTAACAAAGTCGTGTTACATATTGACATACCTACTTACCTACTCCTTTGTTTTATATTATAATGAAATCGAATATAAAATGTCATGGGAGTTTCGCAGCAATCTTGATCTTTAGTCTCCTAAAAAGACTTTCCCAAAATAAGGTGTCCACGCGTGCAATGTGACGTCACATGCAAGCTACCGGATGATAAAATCGGGGCGGGCGGCTCGTTTGAATCGAACGCACGTCCTCGCCACCCTTGGGGTGTGTAGTGGACTTTTCGCTCGCCTGATATATTTTCCATTCCTCCCGATGTAGGCTCTGCGGCCTGTTGCACTAGGGATGTTTAGCGTATCGACGCAAGATTTGGGTGTCGATGTTTTGTGTCCTTCGCTTTTGGATATGGACGTTTTTAAATGAAATCTTTCGATAGTTTGTAGGACACGTGTTTTGACACACTCGTACCTAAGAGTTTTAATATTGTATGTGCTTTTTAGAGGCAAAGCTTCGGCCTCCATTCGGGCCTGGCGATTCAACTTTTTCACGTTTTCAGCGACATTTACAACTGTCTCAATAATTTATCATTTTACAAAACTGTAAGAGTTTTTTTTTTTAGTTTTTTTGTGGTTATTATTTAAAAATGATTCGTGCCAAGGTCAAGTAATCTAACAGAGTCCCCGCTGACTACAAACTTTCTATCGGCCGTTAGTTTTGGTCGACTTCTATACGGTATGAGGAATTGACCGTTACCAAATCGTTTAGGGTTTGCAGCTTTCATACTTGTTTAGGATTTGCAGTCTGACAAACTATCAGCTGACATAAAGTCTGCAGTACAGACTGTGTACTTTGCGGGGACTCTAAGCCTAGGCGCAGACCACCGACTTTTGGTCGGCCGATAGATGGGTCCGATTTTAATTTGTATGAAGAATCGGCCGATCCAATGTGCGCACTTTCATACATTCCATACTGATTAACAGCCCGACCCAACTATCGGCCAACTAAAAGTCGCTGGTCTGCGCCTATTCTAAAACTATCGATATCGACACCTCAGCATAGTATCGATAAGTCCCGCGGCCCTACGCGCAGGTTCCGGGCCGCGGCGTCCGTACATTTACATGCGGAGAGGAGCTCGGACCCTCCCGCTGCGACACCGCCATCTCGATCAAACTTAATTAAATTTGTTATCGTTTCACATTCATTACGCCGGTTAACTTGCACTTGTGGATGGAAACTATTTCGGCAATTTCATCTTTATGGCATTTCATGTTTACTCGTAAGGGATTCAACTTGAACACTGTACAGGGTTACAGATTGGTGCCACGTTATGGTGGGCCATCCTTCGTTCTAATACTCATTTTAATCTTAGACTAGCTCCCATCTTTATGGCAAATGTTCTCGTAAACGATTCAATGATTTTAACGATGTGAATTTTATTCTTACACTAGTAATGTGCTTGACTTCGCACACGTGAAAATGGTTTGAATAATTTTCATTGATGCTCTGCTCATAAGTAATGGTTTAAAGCCTGCCTTCTTAGATAACAACACAAAAAGCTTTTTTTTTAAATAGGTTAAATATTTCAAACAAGCAAAAATACAAACTTTTCAAAAAACAGGTCTTCATAAAAAAATAAACAATTTAAAATTTCACTTTTCTTTAAATTCCAATTACATACTCGTAAATGACGGGGTTCAGTGTTTTAATATAATTCTTTTATGCTATTTAAAGGAATTCAGAGAACGAGACCTAAATGTATCACAAAAGCTCTATTTCATCAGCACAGAAACCTTATAAACTAGTCAAGCGCGAGTCGGACACTTGCATTAAGGGCTCTGTATCCTCTCTGCCATCTGTCATATTACAAAAACATGGATCTAGCAAGGGAAACCATGTCAAATTCAAGAGCAAACTTAAGATTGTATTGTAGCTGAAACATACGTTTTTCCATAATGTAGAGCTTTAAGCTTCATAAAAGAGCTTACAAACTTTCGGTTCAATAAAAATCCGTACAGAACCCCAAAAAGAAAATAGGGGTCTGCATATGTGGGTACACGTCGTACTTACGTAAACGTTTGCTTAGAAAAATAATTGTGACTTCTAAGGGAAACACTTCATGTTTGAACTTTTAAACCGGTCAAGTTTGCTACAATGCTACGAGTACATGTCATAGCGAGGCGCCAAACGTGACACTTCAACTTTACCCGGTTTTGTTTTAGTTAAGGAAACCTGTCAAATGCTGGACGTAGGGCGCACTCACTTCTTCTATAGTTCTTGCAACTCATGAAGGCGAGTGAGCTTTACTTGTGTGTGTACTGTGTACGTGTACATGTACATAACGATAGTGTGTAGGTCTACGGATATAACTTGACCCCTCATCCGAATGCAACCCCATAATAATGAGAACTGAGACGTCTTATTAAACTGGACGATTGGACCCTAGAAAAAATATAAATTAATGCTGGAGTGCAATAATATTTTCTTCTTTACCTGTAACTTAAAATAACATTTTAATACTAAGAATTTCCTGACCCGTTCTAATTGTGAAATGCTCGTGAAGTTCCACGAGTTCCAACTACTTCTTTATAGTTCATTTCTTAACTTCAATGGAATAACAGAAAAGTTCATTGGATAAAAATTTAATAAAATCGAGGAATCAGTTCTATAAACGGCTGTAGGGTTATTTACGTTTACGTAAATAAATCATCATCATCATCATCATCATCATTTCAGCCACAAGACGTCTACTGCTGAACACAGGCCTCCCCCAATGATTTCCACAATGGCCGGTTGGTGGCGGCCTGCATCCAGCGCCTTCCCGCTACCTTTATGAGGTCGTCGGTCCATCTTATGAGGACGTCCTACGCTGCGCTTTCCGGTACGTGGCCTCCACTCCAGAACCTTGCTAATAAATATCTTGTGCCTTTTTCCTGTGTATCCTGTGATGAAGATCCGCGAGCTTGGAGCCCGCGCGCGTAATAGGAAAAGCAGTAGGTAGGTATGAAATAGTGAAATGCGGACAACCCGCATGCGGACAAGATCCGCTCGCATGCCGAAAACTGCATCACAGGAAAAAAGCACTTAGTATCATATCATTTTACGCCAAAAAGAATACCATATTTAAAAGTTTTCCGTACGGCTAGCACGAAAACCTTTCGAGTTGGAATCGTTTGCGTATTCGACTCGCCATCAAAAGATTTAGTACGAAAACTGCAACAGCGTCCTTGTGAACGTGTCGTAAAGTGAACTTAGTATGAGAAATGGTTGCACGAAAGTTATTTTAAGACTCAAAACTGTCACGTTATCGTTTAATTCGAAGATTGAGTATCGAATTTTGTCGAATACGCAAACAATTCGAAGACGAAAGTTGTTCATGCTAGAGGTACAGAAGCTATTAATGTGTATCGTCGATCAAAAAATGTTAACAGGTTAACCTGAAAATACATGAGTAGGCTTTAAAAGGGTGATATTGAAGTTAATGGGCACATTTAATCAAGCAACACATCAAAGGTGTTCAAAATATAAACTTAGTTAAATAACTAGTAAACGTCGGTTTTTAAGCCTTTTACTCGTAACTATTAAAGTAGCTTGTTAATTTGTATAATAAATAATATTATTATTATGCCTACTTATGTATTTAAATATTATGAGTTAAGAAATGAATGAATATAGTTTTCTGAAGTCAATACTTTAGCGCTAAAATTAAAGACACTTGACATACAAAATAGCCATGAAAATACGTTTTTTTTTAACTTTCCGAATAACTATGCTTTTTAACCACCTATATTCGACTAAGGGCTGATTTTTCAATCGTTAGATATCTTTTAACTGAAAAATAAACTTACCTATCATTTTGACATAAGTAGGTATTTCCCATACTGAAACTGTCAACGTGCCAAACTTATGCTTTAGATAAAAGTTAACTGACGATTGAAAATCAGCCCTAAGTAACCGAAAGGAGATGAAATTTGAGTCGCTCGTATGGTCAGAGAGGGGCGCTCTAATTAAAATCTCCAATTAGCCTTGCAAAACGCGAATCAATACGAACAAGCACACACCCGAAGAACGTGCGTAAGCAAATTTTGAGCCCCCAACCTGTTCCGCTTTCTATGCTGCATAATAGATAAACTTATATACGTATATGTAAATAAGCACTCCGGAGCCTGTACTATAGGGTCTGATATATAGTTTAAAGGTATACTTATATTGACTTGACAATACTAGCCTCCCCCATACCAGGATGTTTTACTTTCTGGACGAGCGAGGGCCCTCCGGCGAGTCGGGCCCCCCAAGGGGGCCGCCCAGCAGCGCCCACTGGCCGCCCCCCTTACGCATAGTATACGCGCCGTACAGAGCGAACTAACTCCGTTTCAGCTTCTATAAACTCACTCATATGTGTGTTTATATATAGATACTTATTTAAATACGCAATTTCGGTGCCCACCTACAGGCACGTGCATAGCTTAAATCAATTTGCCAAGTAATTTCATTGCGAACAACTGATTGGATTCAAGTAGGCAATTATAAATTTGAGGTTTGCAGCTTTCGTTGTTAGAAAATTGTTTGTGACGTTAAGTTTTTACCAGCTACTATTCTTTATAAACTTTGGTACTTGTATTAAACTTGTGTTATAGTATAGGAGTATTTGCATATGACATTAATTAAAATTTGTTTTCTATTATGGTAGGTAACTACCCAGAAAGTTGAAAATGTAATCTGGGCAGGTTTCCTTCTTAACTTTTAAGCTGGCCGGACACTTCATGCTTCTTAGTGCTGTGACAGGAGTAAGTTATGGCTAACTATGTCCGCGCCAAACGAAACAGGCAATTTGGAAATAAGACGTGGATTTGGATTGTGGTCACTTCATAATAACTTTCTAGTAGTTTTCCAAAATAGTTTAGAGTAGGTAGGTACCTAGTTACAAAAATAATGGTTTTAATGTTAGTATTGATGTACCTACCTACCTAAGTGACGTACTAACATAAAACTTCTAAGACACCGAGATAATAAGTACTTATTTTTCGTAAAAGTACAAAGAATCGGCTCTTGCTAAAAACTTCGCAACTAAAAAACCGGCCAAGTGCGAGTCGGACTCGCGCACCGAAGGTTCCGTAGAAACCTGTAGGTATATAGGTATGTTTTATTTTGTTACAGCTTAAAGGTACTGTAGACCTGAGTATGTGATATGAATTTCAGTTTAATGCCTCCACGTGTTCATGAGGAAAGGAGTAAGTAGTAACTTTAAATTTTTTGAAAATGTATTATAAAAAACTACTTAGGTACTAGATCTCGTTCAAACCAATTTACGTTGGAAGTTTTTTAGTTTTATCATTCTCTTATTTTAGAAGTTAGAGGGGGGGGGGACGAGACTCACATTTTACCACTTTGGAAGCGTCTCACTCGCAAACTGTTCAGTTTAGAAAAAAATGATATTAGAAACCTCAATATCATTTTTGAAGACCTGTCCATAGATATCCCACACGTATAATATCCTACACGCAAAAATCTGGAAAAATTCATAATAATACTGCTTTTCATGAACTTTCAAGGAAAACTATAACGGTTAAGATAGATCAGTTAGTTAAAGAGTAATATTCATTTAAGTCATGTATTAAGTATAAAATTTCTTAAATAGATGAAGTAGACAGACAGACAGACTGACATGATGAATCCGTTTTTTGCCATTTGGCTACGGAACCCTATTAAAAACAGAGATAATAAGTATTTTTCGTAAAGGTAAAAAACTTCACAACTAAAAAAATGTGAAAAGTAAAAAATAAAAGAAAAACAGACACTTCGCTTTTACTTACATTCCGTCTTCATCTTCAGCCGGGCTAGGATATACGCCGTGATAAATTCTTATCGATAATTTCAGACGACAAATGTATGAGCTTATCGCGTAAAATCGATATTAACGCTTACCACGGTGCGCATCCTAGGCCTATCGATTAGGCTAGCTCGTCACAAAAAAAGACCACGATAAATCAGTGGTAATTACCTAGCTTAGGTATTCGAAAGTACCTATAGACAGTGGAGATACCTATTAAGGCTGGGTTACACCATCTAACTTTAACTTTGACAAACGTCAAAAATCTGTCAAACTCCATACAAAAAACACCGGTTATCGTTATAGTTACGGTCAAAGTTTGGTCTTGCAACTCAGCCTAAGTCTATTCAAGAAAGAATACCGGACCTTAAAAGCACGTTAGGAAGACTCATACCTAACTACTAAGCAGATCATGAAAACATTTTTAAGGAATGTTTATCCTCATTACTAATTTACATACTTACCTACTCGTAGATGTTATTGCTTACACGTGTTCTAAAGAATATTATATTTAAGTAAAATTATTTTTCAGGCTTTCATACAAATTAATAATTAATGTTTACTACAATTTCAATGCTACCTACTTAAATCGTTGCCTCGTACTTATTTAATAAATCTGACTTAGTTTTGTTCGTCTTCGTGTACTAGGTTTTTTCGATTTAGGTTTATTATTTACCTACTTTAGTAACCAAATCTAGTTTTAAATCCACTCATGTTTTTCAAAATTAAATATTGGAAGAAATGGCTTCATAGCAATAAACCCGCATATGTAAATTGTGCCCTACCTTTTTCTTTCTTTTTTTGTGTGGTTTTTATATATCGTCGTTGATGAGTGAAAACCTCGTGAGTCGTTTTTACCAAAAACCAATAATTTTACTAAGAAAACCTCTTCGAATGGGATGATTAGAGTGCCATCTATCGCGTTTAATGAAAACCTCGTAAAAATATTCAGGGGACGGGTTTTTCTCTCCTGAATTTTTTTGTTTTCGGTACTCCCGAGGTTTTCACTCGTCAAAGACAATATTATATCTATCGAAACAAATAAAATTAAATGTAGATGATAATATTATTGTTATACACTGAACTTTATTAAGCTAAGTATCATGTCTCTAGAAATTTGATATCATCATTTAATTTTTTTTAATTTTCATACAAAATAACTAATATAAACTCCGATTTGTATGAAAATTAAAATAATTAAAATGAAGATACCAATTTTCTGACTTCACCATACCATTTTTTATATGCCCATGTTAACATGCGCTAGTGTCGGCTCATATACCCATTTACCTAACACCCTGTAAGTATATCAGATAAGTTGGTAGGTAATATTAATATTCCGAAAACGAGTTTTCAGTTCCTAATTAGATCGTTGCGTTATTATGAATCAAACAAATGATCAAGATCTAGCAAGACTCGAGCAGGACAAGTACATACTTAATATCGACCTACGTTTCTAGATTTCAGACTACAGAACAGACAAACCGTGATGCCTGTATTCTTTCAAAGTGCTGTTTAAAAGCCTACTTGCATAAATAAATGAGATTTATGAGTTTTTTTTTAGTTTTTCCTTCGAAATATTTTACGGATTTTGATTCCTTTCATAAGAGGCAATGCGTGTGGTTTTGCCATAATCTCCACGCTTAGCAGGCGGGTTGGCGATCGCAGTTTCAAAAATTTATGTTTATCAGACTTACTTAGGTTATTATAGGTTACTTTAACCCTTAACCAGGCTCAAAAAAGTCATTGGTATTTAACCGTATCTTCACAGCATAAAGTTCAAATTGAAGTGTGCTCTAGATACCTTAGCCCTACTAATGTTTTTAGAAGTTAGAATCTGTTCACAGGTGGCGCCCTCAGTGACGTTACACCAACAAAAGACCTTCCAACACAAAAATTAATACCCGTTTATTCCGCTACTAGCGCGCTAGACATCAATTGTTTTATCACCCTGTTAGGTAATTAACGTCGAGGTTCTTTGCGATGTAGGGATTTATATTGTTTATTTTTTAAGATGTGATCAGATACTGAACTAAGTAGACCGTTTGTGTACCTACTTACTTGTGGCTGTAAATGTCATTCATGATTTTATAATTCTTTAGTATTTTAATTAGGTATGAAGCCTTCCCGTCTTAATGCATAATGAATGATGGGTAAACAGCTACTGCATTAACTAAGTACATAGCCATAAGGTAAGTAAATAATAATTATAAAATAAAACACTGTTAGAGAGAAGAAAGATTTAATAAATAGATATAATAATTTTATTCTAAAACAGAGTATCAGAACTAGAAGGTCAATTTCAAAGAAAATGATGTTAGGAATCACAAATTGACTACACAGAACGATAAACTCTTGAGACAAAATGCATTTTAGATTTTCAAAGCGTTGCATAAAAAGTATGATCGTTTCACTCGATATATGTTGACGCCCTGAAACTTTTTAAATGTCTTTTATGATGTTCCACTGATCTTCAAGCTACTTACATCGTTTTAGATTAATATTTATTTAATATACTTACAAAATTGTCTCATAATTTTCATAAAGCGTCCTTGTGACTTCACCTACACCTATATGCATAATTATATAAATATCTATTTAAGTATCTATCTATACCTACACTAAAAAGTTTCAGTGCCCAATAGTTCAACAATCAAGTAGGTTGCTAACACTGACCAGTGACCATACCTTTTATTAAACCTTAAAACATTTAACTTTTGAGCCAAACATTTAATTTAAACTTCAGTAAGTTTCAGTGTACATAGATATACCATGGTACAATTTTCACAAAGAGCAGGGTGCTATTAAGAATAAAAATCGAACGATCGATATTTAAGCTGTGTACTCGTATCATGCGAAATGAAGACCGCGCCACGCCGATAATGGTTAAATTGTTTTGATATGTCATACACAACGATAGTGAAACACGATTTAATTTAACATCGGAGTTTAACCCGAATGTAAAGGTACCAATTTCTTACTTATGTACCACTACCACTCTTGTACGCGTACATTTGGTCCTTGGAATTGAAATTTTTCGAGAGTTTTGGTATTAATCAGAAACTAGTACATACAAATGTTCACTAAGTTGTTTCAACAGAATTAACATTTACGATCTGCCAAAATTCACTAAAAGTCAAATCAAAATGATGCTTTTTTATTTTCGCCTTCTTCCTAACAACTCTTCTCCATTATTGCTTGGTTTATGATACTCTTTGCTATAATCAGAAAAACACTCGTTTAAAGTTAATTTTTAATCATGTACTTACCTACTGTCAAGATAGAATCAGTACGCTATGCGTCTACACTTCCCTTGTTTAATCGTGCCTTTTGTAAAGTATTTCTTTGTATCTTGTATGGCATCATTTAAAAGCATAACTAAACCTTCCTTGTACTTAAATACATCCTAATTCTAGTTTGTACTGCATTCCAAAAAGGTCTATGAACAATTGAAACCTGTGACAGATCGTTACATAAACGTGAAATTAATACTCTCTCAGTAAATTACTAGCAATTGAATTCCAATTTTCATTGGTACAGTCAATATCATTGACGTTAGTTATAAGACTTTTAAGATATTATAATTCTAGGTAAAGGTTAACTAAAGAACTAGCTTCGACAATAACTTCACATTATGAACTTATAACGCTACTCTCGGGTCTTTTATGAAGTAATGTGATTGTCAGATTATGGCTCCACCCTGGGCCTACCACTACATCGCTTGGGGCAAACGGTCCATCCACCGACGACTCGCATGCGGTTAGTTGCCCAAAGTGGCCACCAGAGCGCGCCTCCCTCATCTCGAGTCAATAGCACCCTGTGTATTCAGGTAACGTACTCTCTAAGATACCTTCACGTATCAAACAATTATAATTATGCTAAACATGTATTAGTTATTCATAATTACAAAATGAAAAGTAATAATATAGATTTATTATCTAACAATCCTTTAATCTCATAGGACATTTTATGCACCATAGATTATATTCAGTGATGATAATAAATAGTGTCGAGCATAAATAAAGGAAGGCATAGTAAGCCTACGTGGATAGAGCGAAACCTATCTAACTAGGTGTTAAGAGGGAAATGGTGATCTCATAATAAGATAAATTTAGATAGTACAAGTATACAATACATACAATATGAACCGCCCTTGAGCTGTCAACGTTAACACCAATTAAGTAAAAATTAGCACCCTTGTAATGCTAGCAATAAACTAGAATGGTGCTACTAACTCTTCTAGGTAACCATAGAACTTTAAATGGATTTATTGTATTTATTGTAAAGGCCAAAAATTACATTCGTAGTTTATTCGTCTACTGCTTATAATACTGGAAGACCGAAAATCAACTGGCGTGTATAAAGAAATCAGACGATTTAAGGAAGGCTGGGCCGATACTAGTTTGTCGAAATTAATCCTTAATTATCTACATCGAAGACTGTGATGATTCGATTGAAAAAAATACTTAGTAAATGACCTAATAAGTAAGCGCATATTCAATAAATCATAAAAATCGGACCCATAGGGATAGCGTTTTAACAAAATATTATTATTATAAGTAATTACGTACAAAATTTATGGTGTCAGGTGAAAAGCATTACAAAATTTTAACCTATCTACGTAAAATTAAAAAAATGGAGAGACCATAGAGACAGTTCAATAATTTGGAAGCCAATAACAAACAGGTCTAATTAAATTCCACAACCAAAACCAAACTTTTCAACATTTGGTGATACTGTAATGTGACTAGATAGGTACCTAGCTTAATATTCTCTATTAACATGATTGTGATGATATTTTAATGCTATTTTATAAATTGAATATAAATGTTTAACAGAATATAAAAGTAATTATTTGTACAATAATCACACAAACTAATAAAATACAGTATTTTCTCGCTAATCAGCCGTTTTTTGTCAGACACAAGCCGTCGTATTTTGATTCAGAATTTTAGGATTTATCCTCAAATTATTATGATTTAATTATTTATTTATGATTTCATCAAGTTATTTATTTATTATCATACTTTTACAAGAAATATGTAGGCATATTGTTGATTACAAATTAAATAACTATATTTTAATTTGTTATTTATGTTGTGTTCATCAACACTACGTAAGTCTGCCTTTTTTGGTAATCAATGGAAGGATATGATTGGATGGAATTTTTGGGGGAGATTAGCGAATAAGTTGTGTATTTCTAATACGTACATATTATTCCTGATTAATATAATAAAAATATATTTTTCTTTGTAGCGGAAAACTAGTTTTAACCTTTCTAACATCCTGTAATCTTAATTAAATATAATTTACATACCAGCCCGGGCAAGGCCGGAACAAGTTACATGTCGTATAAAATGCATAAGAAACTAGGCTGGCTGAATTTGTAAAAAATCATAGGCCCACAGAAGTACGGAACACGCGATTAGTCGTGCAAGCACGGTCCGGGCGACGTTGCCGCTTCGCCGCGGCGCGCGCGCACAATGCATTTTTTTCTGTGAAACTACCACGTGTTTCGTGCGTACCCGGCTAATCTACGCGAACCGAGCAGCTAAGCTGTTTACAACTAATATCTAACAATAAATCAGACTTGGTCGATTGAAAACCTTTTATACAGAATTAACAACTAATTTCTAGAAACACAATTAAGCAAAATATTGATCAATGGATTTATTGAACTGTATACTAGTACGGCAGTTCACCTGACACCCACTAGACATCTTAAAGCAGTAGATAATTATTATTTGCCAGCGATAGATCGCAACCGATTATAGAATCAACTGCACAGTTGGAAGTTTTACAAAATGCGGTACAGCATTATATCACTATTGGTACTCCTGAAGAGAAACGACAGGGCCTGCTGATGCAGTTTGTAACATTGCTCAGGACTCTGATATATCTATTTAATAAAATACAAATAGGCAATAGGATACATGACACCATACAACATTAATTTATACAATAAGTATTCTGAGAATCATCATGGATTGACTGAAACCGTTACTTTCGGTGGTCTTATTTAGGAAAAGTACAGGATCAAGATAGAATTAACGTTTGCATCAGTTTCATTAAAAAGAAGAACATGAATAGTAAATTATTAATTGACTTTGGTTGAAAATATCGAGAAGCATCTTCAAAATAATGTCGGATGGTGCCTGTACCCTAATGTGTCCAGTATGAGACGTCACGACAGAAGAAATTACAAGTTACATAAATGACAGACATGGAAATATAACATTTACTATCGAATAAACGACAAATATTCGTAAAATCTGACGAACACCTAACAATCTGTACATAAATTTAAAATATAATATATTAAAAATATTGATTCTCTTTTACACTTCAACATCGAGATTTTAGAAATTTATTATTGCGGGGTTCCGTATTTTGTGGCGAGGCTGCGCGTGAACACTACCAATTTTACTGTAGCTCCTGGCAGCCGGCCGAGGCAGTTAGTACGGAGCTGCACTCGCGGCCAGTGACTGGTGCCAGCTCACAGGCTTTATGTGATCTGCCCGAGATATATTCCAGCTAGACTATGTCAAAGCACAACCCTACGGAACTATAGGGATATAGCTCTAAGCACCTTGTGCTGTACGAATTTACGAGTACTTCTAGCTAAGCGTCTGGCAGTAGTTATAATTAGGAATTCAGTTCATTAGTTTTATTATTTTATAATCTATAAGTGAATCATATTGAAACGAGATATCAACACACAGACTAGCTAGAATATAACCTTTTTTTTTCTATAAGTCGCAATAAGAATGGTCATTCAATGGCATAGCTTTTTAGCAGTTCTAGTACGAACCGAAATCTAGCAATTGAACGACTAACAACAGCGCTAGTCTTGAAGGCACGACTCGCCGGCATTCTTGTATGTACTTACATATGGCAAATATTGTAATCGATTCACATACTAGATACTTCAAATAGTCTACATAGATATAATATGTGAGGACGATGAAGCTGCGACTTGTACTCGTAAGAAGATATCAATATCCAATCAATTCCACAATAAAGACCATACAATGTTAGTTAAACACCGAAGCATACATTTAACACGTTAATAACCAAATTGTGCGAGAAATAAATAATTGTGCATTTGATTCGATATCCGTGGATAAAACTAGCTAGCTAACAGAGAAACGAAATAAAATGTCAATATATTATAAAGTAATTTTATAATACAAATAAAAATGAGAATCCATTCAAAATACATCAATAAAAAGCCATAAAAATAAATCTAAACATGAATGACAAAATTAAAGCGTGCATCAAATATTCGTGTTAGTAAAAGCCTAGTGAAAACAATAATTAGATTGCATTGCGTTAGTTAGTGGTAAGGCGGCGCGTGCGCCGAGTGAAGGCAGAAGCGTCCTTCACGCTTTAACAATACATAGATAATAAATACACGCATAGTCGACGACATAAACTTCTAAAACGTGATCTATAATCATACAAACATTGTAAAATGGAGCGCTGAGAATTGATTAGTGAGTGTTACGCTTGTTTTAGAAATTTATGTATATCTTTATACAAACTACACACGAAAATGATATTTTGTCTTAAAACACGCCATTTGTACGATTAATTCTCGCCGTGCGAAGATAAAGAGAAGCGGTGACGAGAGCACTGCCTACAGGTCAAACCTTAACATTTGCAGGTGAAATCATACGTCGTACGAGACTCGTAATCGCTAAATTTAAATAAAAGTAAACTGCAGTAAACATACTTAAAAATATTTTAGTAATATATGTCGGCTTATATTACAGTCAATAACTACCGGTTAGCTTACATAAACTGTGCTTGCTTAAAACGTGAACGCATAAAACATCTACTTGAAATACTACTTGCTTATAAGACGTATCAACTGTGGTGACCAACATGGAAAGCTATTATAATTTCAGGCCCGTATTATGAAACGATACCCAAAATCTGTTTTTATTATTGATGATATTCGGTTTTTTCAACCAAGACAATTTAACCCATAAGTTTTGGGTTCGATTCAGAATACGAGCCATAATATTATACAAATTTGCCATATCAGTAGATCTCTTGTTACTTTTAGAACAACAGCGGTATTTTGTACTATGTTGTTAGAAACACATATTTTACATTACATTTCAAATATACACAAAAATAATCAAGTGTTTGTGACACACAATCTAATATACATATTTATATTACAGAGTTATTGTCTTGAATCGCCAAGTGATCACCAACAGTTTAAGCAGTTCCTTCATCGGGTTTAACTTGCTATTGCTTACACCGGCAACACGAAAGAATACCAAACCTACTGTTAAAATGTAATATAACATAACACTATGTACGAAAAGATCCACAAATTAAAACAACAAAATAATTGATTGATAATACTTGGCTGACTCCAAAACTAAATAGTTTTTTAATTTTTTCTCATCCTTTAAAACTAAAACCTTAATATTATAAGCTATTTGAATAAATCAGCATAATATGTTTCGTATAATTAAAAATAATTGTACAAGTTATCGTTTATCATAATATCTGATTCCTTTGATGCGTTATTTCTTCTTATTGTGCTATGTCCGCTATCTCCCCAATGCAAGCGCCTAATAAACATTAATTTGTCAAAAATCAAATATTAAAATATGTATAATTTCATAAGGCAAAACGAGGTTAACTGATTGAGTGTATATGTATATAAATTATTATAATTTGAAATGCTCATACAATAAAAGTATGAATACCAGCTGTTTTGTAGGAGCTGCATTGAGAAAAAAGCTACGTAATACCGTATACTGCCATCTGTTGTAGTTCTATTGAACAACATAGGCGCACTGCCCCAAACGCTCCCTTGACGAGTCGCGACATCTATCGGCGACAGAGCAAACTACAATGTTCACCCGCAGATAGTAAGCCCGCGTCAACACTTAATTTAAACTGAAGAAATGGAAGAAAGGTTCGTCACAAGACACTGCGCTTATGTAGTTAAACACCATTTAATTGGAAGCGAATGTTTGAAGCTACGGAATTTTTATCTATAGGGTAAGGCTATAATTATACTTATAAGGTATATAGGAAAGACACAATAATAGTTTCAATATAAGATCTATGGTTGCAATACGAGATACCTTGATTCATTAAATCTACATGACCCTATTCAAACGAGTAACCCCAAAATTCTCATATTACAGCCATTTGTGATGCGTAGTGGAATACTAACGGATGGAAGTTTAGAGTTTAGCCTGGCGACCTCGGATGCACTGGCTGGCCGTGCAGATGGCACATCATGACTCCTGATTACAAGTCCTCTACGTCAGAAAAGTTTACATTAACATATCCATATTTATACATCTTCATTCTATAACGACCATTATCCTGTAGACTGGCTGCTGGCCAGGGAAAACTCCGTTACAAACTCAACAATTCAGGATTCAACTATACATTATTATCTTGCTTATAATTTCGTCGTTATTTTGTACCAATGATTTCAAGTTATTGCAATCTTACATTAATTAAATTTTACGAATAGCTGAATAGCTGAGAACATTAAAGGAACCCTCTCCCGAACCGTACGAAAGTAGCCCACTTTAGATGAAAATCCTGAACCATAACCTATGAATGATAACGTAAACATTGTCCTCGTAATCCCTATTTGAAGCAGCTGTACATTCTCAGCCAAGCAACAGGACAAGAATCTGTAGACTTCACTTATACGCCGCGCACTAGCTCTTACAAGCATGGTTATAGGAGTGATATTTATACTAACATTGTGGGTAGGTGAGGAGCGGGTGGTCTCGCGAGGTTTAGTATCGAGGGTATCACTGGGACTGCGGGTCGCACTGCAGGAGCCGCACGATGGAGGGGTCGCTCTTGGCGCCCTCTATGAACTCTTCGAGCGAGAGCTTCCCGTCCTTGTTTCGGTCCATCTGCCGGAATATTTTGTCGGTGCGCTTCTCCGGCGTAGACTCGTCTTCCGGCATCTTCATGACGGACCCCACCATTTTGTAAATGGCCTGAAAAATTACAGGGAAACATGTTAATAATGACTGAACTGCAGAAGAACTGCTGTCGTTTAGTTATTACTTACTATTCTTACTAAGCATTGCTATTGAATGCCTGCAGAATCATGAGCGTCTAGTAGTGAAAAGCGTACGCTGGCATTAATTATCTGTGGGCATGGAAATGATTGCTATTTTTCATTCATTTTCATTCTATGAAATGATGTTTTTGTTCATATTATGATTTCACATGTGAAATTTCACAGGCAATGATTTTTATTCGCAGTGTTATAATGTAGCTCTTTCATATAATGTGCTACTTTTAATGAAGTATGAATTATGATGAACGATTGCTAATTAGCTAAATTGAATGTCTGTTTATCAATAACAATATCTGTTTCATTTTATGTCGCACAACAAAAAACAAACAGTTTTACAGCACAGTATGTATGCAACAAACAATAACCGCGCGACTAGTGAAAAATCATTCATTTCATCTGCCTGCTATCTAATGAAACCATACGAATCGTGACAAGGAAATCTAAACCTTACACCTTTGAGTTTAAAGTTCATATTTAAAATGCCTATTTTTGTCCGTCATCACATCTCTCGTCCTTTTCTAAGACGCACATGATCAAATCATTCCTTCTTACTCGCTCGGTCGCTTGGCAGAGCTGCGCTCACGGACTTCACTCGAATGAATGAATGAAATTCATGTGATTCGTGATTTCGTTGACTGTGAAATTATAGCAGTCTATGTGAAGTAAAATAGCAGGTGTGATTAATGAAATTCATTTCAAATGATTTTTCACCTGCTATTCATGAAATGTTCCATGCCTAATAATTGTCTGTGAAGAAACAAATGCAGAGAAACCACTGTAGTATCTTGCTCGCGGTCTGTGTCAATATTTGCCGCTGCAGCATCACATGGATGTATTATATTACATATACAGGGTGTTAGGTAAATGGGTATATGAGCCGACACTTGCCCATGTTAACATGGTCATATAAATGGTATGGTGAAGTCAGAAAATTGATATCTTCATTTTAATTTTTCTAATTTTCATACAAAATAAATTTTATAAAATCCGATTTGTTACCCATTTACCTAACACCCTGTATAAGTAATTACTTACTGTGTCCGCTATAGATAATTTAGCCTACGTACTTACAGTTATACTCGTACTAACTAGCGGCCGCTTGCGACTTGGTACGCGTGGATCCCGTTTTAGCCCCTTAGGGTTGGAGTTTCGTAAAATCCTTTGCGGATGCCTACGTCATAACATCTACCTGCATGACAAATTTCAGCCCGATCCGTCCAGTGGTTTGGGCTGTGCTATCAACGATAGATCACTATGTCAGCCAGTCAATCTTCACTAGGTGGGAGAATCGCTAAAATCAAGTGGCAGTGGGAGGGGCACATAGCTCGCAGAGCTGATGGCCGCTGGGGCAGAAAAGTTCTCGAGTGGCGACCACATGCCGGAAGACGTAATAATATGTGCGCCCACTAGGTGGACCGAAGAACTGGTGAAGGTCGTGGGAGGTGCCTGGATGCGGGCGGTGCAGGACACGTCTTTGTGAAAATCCTTGGGGAAGACCTTTGTCCAGCAGTGGACGTCATTTGGCTGAAGCGAACGAATGAACTAACTAGGTGGGTCTCATTAAAAGCAAATTTCGTTAGAGGCTAAACTGTCGATCCTGGCTAAACAAAAGTTACCGAACTGGGAACGAGAAGTGGGATTAGTCCTGTATACTTCCAGTGACAATCTCGAACATCTGTGACCGTTGCAGTCAACGTCTAACATGGAGAAAGCCCCACTTAATATTCTGCTAGTTTCCCGAGCAAGGTGTTTCAAGACAGTAAGCTATCCTCGAGACTACCCATCCTATACTAAATAAATATAAAATCGGATTTGTATGAAAATTAAAATAATTAAAATGAAGATATCAATTTTCTGACTTCACCATACCATTTATGTGACCATGTTAACATGGGCTAGTGTCGACTCATATACCCATTTACCGTTAGGTAGACCTCAACTAGTATACAGGGTGTTAACCCTGTATACTAGTTGAGGTCTCATTGAATGTCAAATTGTATGTCTTGGTTATACAGGAGCTGCCGTGGTGGGAATAGTCCCATATACTTACAGTGACAATCTCGAGCATCTCCTGCCGCGAGATGTACCCGTTACCATAAAGATCGTGCATGGAGACGGCCTACTTGAGCTTCTGTTCCAGTTTTCCGCGCGAGTTGCGTTAGATACAGGAGTTGCCGACGAGGGAGCGAGAGGTGGGAAAAGTCCAGAATACTTACAGTGACAATCTCGAGCATCTCTTGCCGCGTGATGTATCCATTGCCGTCGAGATCGTGCATGGAGACGGCCTACTTGAGCTTCTGCTCGTTTTCCACGCGAGGTGAGTTAGATACAGGAGTGAGTTGCCGACGTAGGAACGAGAGGTCGGAAAAGTCCAGTATACTTACAGTGACAATCTCGAGCATCTCTTGCCGCGAGATGTACCCGTTGCCGTCGAGATCGTACATGGAGAAGGCCCACTTGAGCTTCTGCTCAAGTTTCCCGCGCGAGGTGACGCTCAGCGCGCAGAGAAACTCTCGGAAGTCTATCGTGCCGTCTCCATTCGCGTCGAATGTCCGGAACACGTGCTCTGCAAACTGAAAGCATGCAAGCATTTAATGCAGAACTTCACCGGTAGATGGCGATTTATACAGATTTAATTGTTTGGAATAAAAAACTTATGTAGGTATTATCTGTATATATGTTACGGTCAAAGTGATAAATGTGAAAATTATGAATAATAGCCGGTTATTATGAATAATTACCGCATGATTTGGTAAATGTGATTAATATGAGGTCATTTATGTGTGTATAAAACTAAATAGGCGGCTTAGGGGTGGCCCAAGGGCCACCCCCGCCGCACCTTAACCTATTTTTCACTTTAAATCAAAACATTATGTTATAGGCATCATGGAAAAGTAATATTATGCAAGAAACATTCCAAACTCATTATGCCAAATTATATTAATATATGATATCAAAACGTTCAAAAGTTTGGCTGTACACGAGCACATACACAAGATGTTGTTCTCTTTTATGAATTTTTTTAGTAGGAAGGTTGAATTATTAAATAATCACTGTTAAATGTGATTAATTTATCACTTTTACCGCAACTGTCGGTAATTATTCATAATAACCGGTTATTATTAATAATTTTCAATTTATCACATTAACCGTAACATATAAATATGTGACAGTATTTTTAATAAATAAATATTATATTATGCTGGTACGTACCTTACTGGCATCTCCATACGGGAAGAAATTCCCATATATTTTCTTAAATTCTTCTACAGATAAGTGACCACTGGGACAATCTTTTAAGAATCCCTTGTACCATTCTTGTATTTCGGCGTCTGTTAAAAAATAAAGCGATGCATTAGTGTATTGATTTTAATACGTATTAATGATATATGTGATTTATTATATTTATATTACAGATTTTTCTTGTTCAGTTTTGTTTTTTAATATTTTTTTACACTTTTAAAGCATAGATTTTAGTACATACTTTCATTGTTAGTTCATTATTACCTGAAAATTCCGTATTCTGCTTCAGATCTTCTAAGACCTCAGGCTTTAGTTTGCTATTTTGTTTACCCATCTTTGTGATGCTAAGCCAAATTATGTGATATAGGACGTTATAATACTTTACACAACCTGTTCTTTCAGTTAGTCAGATCTTGGGCCCTAAAACAGATATTTTCACACAAACTTTTACACAAAATGTAGTTAATCAAATTATTACAACATCTATATTTATACACACACTTGAAAAATACAACAAATACCTTTTGATTAAACTCCAAGCATTGTTACTCGTTCATTCGACTTAATTCTTAAATATAATTAAAAGGTAAAAAAATAAAGAAGCAAAAAAAAACTGAACGAATTACGAACTATTTTCTTTTTGTAATTTGTATATTATACATGAATAGGCAAAATGTGAATCATTAAAAATATGTATTTGAAAAGTACATCAGAGTTGAGGGTATTGTATCCATCTATTACAGGTGCCAAGGTACTACTCTAATACGGGGACTAAGTTAATATTGACAACACCGCTTTAGGTAATATTGAGTGTGTACCATGCAAATATACATTTTTGCAAATGAAGTTTACAGTTTTGTCAAGACAGAACCTAGTGTTATTCGTAAATTATGTTAACTGGGCAATACAACTGGTAAGTAACGGAGGAAACTGTATGATAAAACTATCATGCCTGCCAATTTCTAGAATATTAAAAATTTCGTTTTACAAAATTTGAACTTTTTATGCTAATAAGATAAAGAGGCCAACAGAGATTTGATGTTATTAATTCAAGTTCTTTTTAGTTAGCCAATACTTAATTTACCTACGTGCAACTATTACACATTTAGGTACACATTAAATATAAATTTGAATTTTTAATATTAAATTTCGTTTACAAAAAGCTTGCGGCAAGTACTGGCTTAGTTTCGGACTAAGAAAGTTGACACAGGACGCTGTAAATTTTAAGGGCTAATTTATTTCCAAAATTCTATGGCCACATAGTGCGTTTCGTAGCTAAATTCACATCTTAAAACGTACCTATTCTATTACATATACTATAGAAATAAATAATACACAGTGTATTAAATGAATTGTGCTTGATGCTTACTATAAAATACAATTATTATGCATAAACTACACAACTAACACAAAAATTGATCAAATATGTTCATCGGTGTACATCATCAAAGTTAATATTTAACTGGTTGAACGAACCGGAGGCAATTTCGGCGGTGGAACTTACAAGTCGAAGATGCACTGCATTTGCCGATTGGTGAAATACTGTTACAATTTTCTTTAAGTAAGGAGAAGAGTGGTCTTCTCTCTGCAAATCTCGTCTTAGATAATTTCATACATACACGATCTGACTTTCAATCAAAGGCATTGAATCAAGAACAGGTAAGTATTCAGATAACTTCACAATTAAACCTTAACCTCGATGGTCGTGTACACGTCTAATACTAAAATACTACTCTGTCAATAATTGAATACTGCGTTATAATGAAAAAATCTTATTAGGCGCGCACTCGGTCTTGCTCTAGCGAAATGTTTCACCCGCACGGACAATACGGACATACAAAGTAGTGCGCACAATCACCGCTCTACTCGCTTTGTAATTAATATATCATAGTAAAATTACCTTAATAATAATATTGACAGAGTAATAATACACCCAAGTAGGCTTACAATTTTATTTATTGAGATTGATAATTGAGACCAAGAAGAAATTCTATAAAATGACCTGACGAAAAAGGAAAATCACAGATGAAATAGTTGTACTTAATGACAACTATGGAAAGTTACGCGGAGACAGTAAATTAGTCGACATTGTTGGTGAAGCGCACTAAGTACGGAAATCACCGTCTCGATCAAGCGCCATTACATTATCATTTTGTGCGTAGCAGATGTTGACACATTTTTACAATTCGTATTTTTTCCAATTTTTTTTTATTACATGGCACAATTATAAACATAATACTAATTAAGCATACGAAACATGGCAACTTTTCACATTCATTTACTCATATCACTACAGAGTTGAGATTTATATTAAAAAGAGATATAATGTATAGTGCGGTGCCGCGTACGTGCGTTACGCTCCGAAAGGAAGTTGAAGTCCTTATGTGTACATAGATTGAGGACAAAGAGAAACGAGTAAGTACTAACTACTAAGACTACCGTGTAGCCCCGTTTACGATAATAGCAACTGACATAGGCCTGGGTCGCGTACTAATGCCAATAACAAAACCTAATTGACCGAAGGAAATTTTATTTCTCAGTTATTGAGATATGTTATATTCGCTTGAAACTTATATTACGTGTAAATATCTGAAAAGTACGCTGTGGTTTCTCCACAGCTTTGTCAGCTTAAAAGGCGCGCGCGCGTTATGGCAACTGAAATTGAACCAATTTTAGTTGAATTAAAATCCAATTTTGTGATATGTCACACAACACCCTGTCTACGAGAACTACCTTCAGGTCCAAGATGAGTTATTGATCCCTCTTCTTTAATTGTATAAAATTCAGTCATTTCATTTCAATCATTTTTAAAAGTAAATTGTTCCTATGTTTCTCATTCTCGTTAATTGTTTGTTGCAGAACATTTGATCTCGTCTCAGTTCAGGGAAATGTTATAAATGAAGTATTAATGAATGTGAAATTATTAAAACGTAAAAAATTACAATTTCGCTCGGATGTATTATGCTAGATCATCAAAGAATAAAATGATACACCTAGGAGTGATACAATACAATGGGTAGAATAAATTATGCATTACAAAAATACTTAAATAGAATTCATTCATTAATGTACTCATTACGTTGGAATGTACATAATTATTCAATAATATAATAATTCAAAAGTTAGTTTAGTGCATAATGCTTACATTCTATTTCACAAAGTCAGTTTAAAAGCCTTATTCAACTATTAAATTGTAATCCAAAATATTATACTTCAAGACCATTAATTTATTATATTTATACAAATCAAAGACTTGGCCTCCGATCTTCAATGGTATACTTATACAAATTTGATTTTTGATTTAAAATTGAAGCAGCGTTATTCCTAAAATGCTCCTTTGAAACATTGTTGTGACAAGTATTTTAAGAATACTTGAAGAAAACCGCGTCTTGGCGAAATGCGCAGTTATATTGACCGGGAATTTGTGCGATCCATATTAAATTACATTCAATTAAAACATTTGGAAACAAACTTAGAACTATGTTGACGATTCGCGACCCCTTTCTCTGCGTTGCCATCGTGAAATTTAACAAAAACTACACAAAATTAAGCAACAACATCAACAAAATATACTAAAAGCTAAATATACAAACTAAAATTTGTGACTAGGGCACACTAACATATTTGGTACGTAAATGATAAATTCAAGGCGAATTTGGCATTTGGTGAGTTAAGGAGAGTTTGCGAACGTAAGGTAACTTGGAAAATATAAATGAACAGACGATGATCAGTAACGTATTTACAGAGAACTAGAAGGCACAGTAGTGGGGAAATGATGTGAACGCCTACAATACTCAGCGTAAAAATAACTTATGTCGTTATTACTAGAGTTGAAATTTCAAATATTAATTTTTATAGCCCTAAATTGTATAAAGAGAAAAACTCATTTATATTTAAAGCTCAGAAATAATGAAGGGATAAGAAGCTCATAGAGGAGTTGGTTTAGAACCGACCTTGAAAATGGTGAAGATCCCTGATGAATGAACAAACGAAAACAACGATATTATACATATAAATAATACAAATTTTGTTACCCATGTAAAATGTTACGGTTACTTTAATAGAACTTACATAGATCGCCTGAACAGAAGTGGCCAGAGTGAGAGCCTCAACTCCGGCCCACTCTGTTTGCAGTTTGCACACCGCTACACTAATAGTTGTCTTAATAGTATAATTAAAGATTGACATTAGTTTATACTGTGCAGTTATTCCACGGATAGGAGGAAGGTTGAACCAGACAGATCGAGTACATCAGGGTTTATACGAGTATCATCTAAGAGGTGAACGGTTCGGACACATTATGTACTTATACTATTCGCGAAGTGGACAGTCCGACAACGACAGAAACTTCATAATAATCGACATACATTTTATCATTCTTAAATACCGATAGGAATGGACAATTTTAATACTCGAAAGCCACCGACGGCGTCGATGCTTATATAAATATATTTTTTACAAATCGACAAAAATGTTTGACCCAAAAGCGTGGGAAGCGCAGGTCGATCATTCTTCAAGAGGTGGAGGGGTGTACAGATGTTACGTCCCATTGGCGTTGTTAACCATTTTGGCTTCTGTTTTTAGAGCAGCGATTTAGGTTGGAAACGCAGTGTGGATCAAACATGTATGCAATCAATCGCTCTACTCGGAGTTTATTCCGGCCGCGTTTGGTTACGCCCGCACACAACTGACTGCATCCCACAAAAAGACACACACAAACTAGACTGCCTCAGCTGAACTGTCGCGAAATACGGTAATAAATCTACGCACAAGGGGTGGTTTTGTATAAACTATGCATGCAAACCAAGCGTATGTTACACGCAACAGTTTATACGAAATTGCACCTTAGATGAATTGTGCTACAAACACACCGCGGCACGGTTAGCGTGCACAGACCTTAATCCATCGCTCGGAAACCGATTCAGTGAAACGTCCGCCCCACAAAAGGCACGGGCGCATATTTTCGCGAAGTTACTTCCACACGGGCGCGGGGTTGGTTCACCAGCGCGATGCATAAAATAATATTTTCACGAGCACCGCACTTGTTACAATGCAAGACTCGGTTGCGAAAAACTCTATAACGCCGCGTCATTAAACGACGAAACATACTGTGCTCTGCGAGTCGGGGTTCAGCTTAAGGTATTTTACTGAGGGCATTTTTAGAGCGTTCGCTTGTTTTTGATGTGATCGATGACCCCGTTTGTATCCCTCGATGAAACATCTAAAATTGTTACAGTGAATTTGACTTTCTGAGTTTCAGAATTTAGTCGCCAAACAAGGTTTTTGACAAGATGATAAATTTGATACTTATTTCTGATTCCAAAATTATTGGTTTAATATGTGTGTGTCTTTTGGCCTTCTTTTAAATAGTTTTAAGAACCGAAATAGGAAAGCCTGCGGTCCTAATGAGCGAACTTCTCGCTGTGTATCGGTTGTTTGGTGCAGGTATTTTCTGGTCAACGGCACATATAGTAATTGGCCAGCGGGAGAGTCTGGTAGGGGCGAGCGGCCGGGTTTGCATACATGTCTGTTTGTTGACGTACACAGTACGCGTGTTCTCTGTGCGCTGCGCAAACAGCGTCCGATCAGACACACACTGCGGCCTGCGCAGTTAGAAACTGAAGCACACGATTTACCCAACATTTTCCGCATGTTAGCGACAGTTTATTTAACAAACATTGAAGTTCGTAATGCACACGGGAAATTCGAATTTTCCGACTGATTTTCTAGCCGGATTACTGAAAGGCTAACTGTATGCTGTGATAATTGAGGTGATCGGTGAATATTTGAGAAATTATGCCACCAGTCTCTAACTTAGCATGGTAACCGTGCGCAGAAGCGTTAGAAGTCACATGCTGCGGCATGAGAGTGTGACCTGCCCCACTCATGCCTGTCACACGACAGCCCACGTTCAAAAGTTACTCGAAAATTTAACCGTGCCATTGAAAACATAAATATTTCCGATATCACGGTTGGCAAAAAGCCCGTCGTTTGTCGGAGTATGCTGAATACATATTTGCCCACAATTGGTTTGTTCGGGCGGGCGTACACTACGGATAAAAATCAGTTGGGGTGTATATGGAGGTTGGTTGGTACTAGTGTGATAGTTGTGAGAAAGTTCGCAAATAACACATCAGTATTGGAACGCAGCTGTATGCTGTCGTGTGGACAGAGAGCCACGGGGATCGTAAGGTACAAACAGCACCACTCTTACGTTTCAGAGTTCTAGACAAACACTCACATTACAATTTTCAAGTTCAAATGTTACGGTGTGCTTTGAAAATCTACGATGATGTTACCATCAACGCATCCACACAAGCTCTGTAACTAGCAGAAATTTACTTTTTCGAATCAGAATTTGGTTATGCAACCAGCAGTTCTTTGATATAAAACCAAACTGCGAGTTATCAAATTGAATGGAATGCAATTGGAATTTGATGTTCTTACAGGCAGCTCAAACTGTTGTGACTTGTGAATGCATCAGATGGTGATGCTGTTTGTACAAGGGTAGGGGCGGGTAAGGGTTGCCGCTCTGGCGCTTAGGGCGCAAGCATCTTGGACAGCTCCTCGTCCTGGAGGCAGCCCTTGAGGAACTCGTCCTGCGTGAGCTGCCCGTCGTTGTTCTCGTCCATCTTGGCGAAGATGTTCTTGGCACGCTCCTCGGCGGAATCGGCCGGCCTGTTACTTGAGCACGCGCCAAGCATGTCATAGATCGCCTGCGGATACATTGTAGATAGTTATCAATTACATTTTTTTGTTACTATACAGCCGAGTCGATACGATTATTTATTAAGGAACTTGACAATATATCCTTACAATATTTTTTGTTGGCAGACTTCATTTTAGATAGCAACACTGTTACTCGATATCAATGTTAAATATTTGTTAAACTAAAGTTTGACATGAATAATGAATGCAATTCATCGTCCTTTTTGCAATAAAATGCAAAGAAGCCACTTTGAGATCCACTAATTCTCCTAAAGCACGTTTGAAGACGCTACAAGTACATACACATTATAGTAAGCATGCAACAATTACTCGCATAATTGAGCCAATTGTGCTGGTCCTAATTTGATAATGCTGTATTAATAGCCCTTTCACACAGCGGGATTAGATCCGCGCGAACCTAACACCTCGTTGCATTGTTACAAAGCATCCGTAATCTCTAATTAGGGCACAATCTAAACATGCTATAATCTGCCCGTGGCACGTGACGTCACGTAATTAATGCGGGCTCGCATGTCCATTCATAATTAATATGTAAATAGAATGCCATTCATGAACGCATAGGGAAATAATCGGTCAAGAGCAAGTAAACTAGAGGAGAGATCCGTAGTTCCGTGCATTTCACAAGACTTTATTTTTTCTTTGAAGTAAAATAAAAATATATTAATATAATATTTTGTGGCTTGCAATGTGTAAAGAATACACATCAAAATAAAAAATATTCAGTCGCACAAAAATTCCGATGAATAATTTCATATTCAATTTTATAACTCTATTTTTTCAAAACGTATAGGCATGTATAAAACAAGATTTTACAGTAGCACTAACTGGGATTAAAATTAATCGTCAGTTGGCTTCGATAAAGAATAATAATCGTAAAGAATAATTAAAGTCAAGTTCCTTTTAATCGACGACTGCAGCCTTCGTTTACCTTCGTTTACATAAAAAAATACAAAATTCAAAGAACACAAATTGGCCAATTAATACTAACCTGAACAATCTTGGTCATCTCCTGGATATCAATGACCCCGTTTCCATCCACGTCGTACATGCGGAAGGCCCACTTCAGCTTCTCCTCAGGAGTGCCGCTCGATGTTACATGAATCGCCTGCAGAAATTCCTACAACAAACACATTCAACTCGATACAGGGTAAGACTTCCTCAGAGCAAACAACACAGAACAAGGAAGTCGCTTGTTCAACTAACTCAACAACACTTCAAGTGTTAGCAATCAAGAATAACGTTGATTAAAGTCTAGTCAAACTCGCACTTAGCAGTTGAGACTTCGCCAAGCATTTACAATTAGTTTTCGCCAGCCAATCGCGTGATTGCAATTGAAAACGTTTGGGAATGTTACCTTAAAGTCTATGTATCCGTTCTTGTCCATGTCGAATGTGCGGAACACGTGGTCGCAAAACTCAACAGCGTTGCCCGAGGGGAAGAACATCTTGTACATGTCCACGAACTTGGCGGGCGTTAGTCTTCCATTGGGGCAGTCTTGCTGGAATTGTGAAAACAATACGCATGACACAGAGAAATAGCGAAGCCCAAACGTAAATAATACCACGATAAAACTAACAAATTGTAACGACAGCGATAAATCGTAATAGGTTAGAAAAAGAAAACGAATTGCCCGTCGTTAGCGAAGGAGGTCCTGATTGGTATAATATTTTCAGGGGAGATTCGGAAAATTATGACGACATCAATCACGCGCCGCCGGCTCACCTTGAAACCTTTGTACCACTCCTTGATGGTGGTCTCGTCGTACGACGTGTGGGTCTTGAGGAAGTCCATGTCCTCCTTGGTGAGTTTGTCTTTACTGACGAAGCAACCCATTTTGATTCCTGTAACAATAGAAACACCGATTTAGATTTGAAAAGCAATTCGCATTCCACAAGCATTATTAGAAATGAAAATTACACCATTTGTAATTTAAGCTCTCCAAATTCGATGGATACAAACAACATCCGACTAAGTAAACAATTATATTAATTCGTTAAACATTAGTTACTAATGCTAACAATCGAATGTCAATATTGAATTCTGTATGAAGCGGCGCAGTGTGCCTATAATAGGGAATTCATAGCGTTGTTAACATTAAATTCATTAACTAAATATAAACTCCGCAGTGGTTTAGACTAAAATTTGAGCGCACTTTTGGTATTATTTGGGAGCACAGCGTGAATATGCGACAAAGCAAAATGTGCCTTTGTATTTAATGCAGTAAAATAACGACACCGCATATTCTAGGCAGCTAGGTGTACCTATGATGCTTTCACGTTCTATCTCGAAAATGGTGTATGATATAAAATATTGTCTGCTTTCAAATGTGTACAGAATTTCCATCAATAACGCCATAAATCATGAAAACAAGACAGAGACGAAAAAGCAACGTTATATCTAGATGACCTTTGACCTTGAATATTTTGACTCGAATTCACGAGATTTATTTAAAGTTTGGATATCTTTCGATCTCGGGCTTAATCTGAATTGACTGGAAAGTGCGTCGCAATAATGCTCCAAAACGTAGTTTTGTATCTGTTCATTTTAGAATGGTGGACAATAAAAAGTATCTCAATGTTTGTGAGTGCAATATCCCATTACATTTGCCGCCTGCACTCAGCCCGATGCGTATTTATGCGATTGCACAGCTGTGGCATTTCATTGCCGTTTTATGTGTACCTAACGTACACATCTTATTCCATTTGAATTACATGAGCATATTGCGTATTACTAAATTCAATATGTGTACGAAATCAGGTTTTGGTACTATAACTCCTTTTGCAGTTACCTTAAAAGCTTATTTATACATTTTATTTCTAAAAAGCACCAAGAATCTAGTTGTAATTTGAATATGATGCAGGGCCGGATCGTGAATTTGTGGGGCCCTGGGCTGAAGCTACTTCGGGGCCTATCTTAGTACTCAACTAATAGCCATGCCAAAAAACTGTTTCTATAATGATATATTATTCTTATACATACAGTGTGAGTCACGATAAAGTGCACATATGAAAATAGGTGAAACTAGACCTACTTTTATCGACAAAAAAGAGGTCAAAAAATTTTTTATGATTTTTTTAAATTTTTTTTCTGCCAATTACAGTAGTACACATTTAATAAGGCGCGTCGTGAATCTTCGGCCACGCAGACAAGGACAAAATTTTTCCGATTATGTTCCCCGTCGCACTTGCGCAAGCCCCGCCCATTTCATAATTACACTGCAGGCCAAGTACGGGGAATAAAATATTTATCTTTTTGAAAAAGTTTAATAGAGTATTTAAATAAATAAGATAAGATAAGAAAAACTTTATTTGACACAAAAAGAAAAAATAAAAAATAGAACAAATACACTTGTGGTACCCGTCGTTGTTCCCGATTTCCATAACACAAGTGCTTTTGCTACATACTTTGGGATCGATCGGAGCAATGTACGCGTCTAATATGTATTTATTTATTTACTTGCTTTTGCCCGCGGTTTCACCCGCGTGAAATTTAGTTTATCATAGATCGTCATAAATTATAGCCTATATGTTATTCTGGGTTATAAACAATAATAAGTTTCATCAAAATCCGTTCAGTAGTTTTTGCGTGAAAGAGTAACAAACATCCAGACATCCAAACTTTCGCATTTATAATATTAGTAGGATTATTTTTGTGGGATGTATTTAATCCATAATTTAGAAATGTTATAATTTGCATGCTACATATAATTGTAGCGAATTACGATAATGCACTTTATTTTATTTATCATATCTTTAATATACTGTACTCTAATAAATGGCAAATAAATATTTGAATTTCCGAATGTGAGAAGGTTAATGCTGAATCTATGAATGAATTGTGAATGTATAGATGTACGGAGATTGGAGGCTCACAAAAATAAAACACTTTTTTTGCCACTAAGTGTACTTTTGTCAGTTACGCGTCTACGCACTCTAGAGTATGGCGGCTGACTAACATGTGTCACAGCGCGCGCAAACATGACACGCGGCGCGGACCAATACCGGCACAGGAAGAAGACGCGCCGTGCGTGGAGTATCCCGATTGGTCAATAGCATTTCCCGCGCTACTTAAATTCGTCTTCTGCGCAGGTACATCGGTGAGCCTTATTAAATGTGTACTACTGTACTTACGTTAGGTAACGTAAGGGCCCCGGGGTTACAAGGGGCCCCCAGATCCCGCTAAAAAGTAGACAATAATTTGAAAAAAAAAAAAAAGTTGTCTGTAAAGTCGGTTTACGGACGATATTTTTACGTGACAACGTCATAAGAAAATATTGATTAAAAATTGCGTAGGTACTAAATTTTTGAGATATTTTTTAATTTTTTTTTCTGCCAATTACTTCTTGTAAAGAAAACGTAATAGCTTTTAAACTAAGAGGTATATCCTGATAAAATAAAAACAGTAACAATGCTAAATAACAGGCGATACTAAAAAAATACATAAAATGCCCAGAAAATGCCAACAAATAATAAAAAATTATACTTTTTGAAAAAAATCTGCTTTTAAATTCGTGTTTTTTTGGTTATTTGATTAATTTCTCCAAAAAATGCCCCCATAACAGGTGGTTTTTATTACTTTGTATTATTCTCTATCGTATTAATTTTGTAAAACCAAAAATCGGAAGTCTCTATCCCTATCACAACATTTGCTTACATTCGCACGATATCACAAAATATCGTCCGTAAACCGACTTCACAAACAACTTTTTTTTTTTTTTTTTTTTTTCAAATTATTGCCTACTTTTTAGCGTGATCTGGGGGCCCCTTGTAACCCCGGGGCCCTGGGCTGCAGCCCAATCAGCCCATAGGTAGATCCGGCCCTGATATGATGGGAACAAAAGTTAGGAAAGCTCCAGTTCAAATCTCAATAAAACAAATAAAGGCTGAAAGAATTCAAGGGATCATTGAAAGTTCCATGTGAAAGTTATATTGGAAACTTATTGTGACTCGAGCGGAGCCATCCGGGCACTTGAGCGTGCAGTTGCAGGCGGCGCAGGGTTGCCGCATAGTGTTGCAAAGTAACTTGCAAATATCTTTCGCCTTAAAGAGCTGGAAATTCCTAAGAAGGTATCGAAGACTAACTAAACTAGAGCATATTGGAGATAATAAGGGCCTGTTTCTTCTATTGCTGATAGTCCCTGATAGCTGATTAGAATTTTACTGGATAAACTACAACTTTTGATTGTATAGCTCTCGGATAGAGTTACCGTCTAGCGGAAAGTCACAGATTATAGAGATATTATCTGAAATATTATCAGGAATTGCCCCTCAAGTTCCCCTACATAATATGTTAGACACACTTTACTAATAACATTATAATCTCATAAAGAAATTGATGACACCTTCTTGGTCTTAAAATATAAAACTATTAATGACAACAGTTTCAAGAGACGGCACCCCTATAATATCGGTTCCGATATCAATTGATTGCATCCGTAAGTCAAAAAACTTCCATGGCGAATGAAAATTAAACCGATCCAGAACTATTTGCTTTAGTAAATAGCCCGTTGAAGCGCAGGATACCACGGCCGAGTCAGAATCGCGCCGAAAACTGGTAAAGCCTGGTCCGTGAGCATGTAGAATTTTGTCCGATGACCCCAAGCTACCCATCCTTATCGCTCGCGCGTAATTATGCTCACTGCGGGCGCATGTCGCACAGTCGCGACAGCAATTACGCGCGACGCGAGCAATAAGGATGGGTACCTTGGGGTCATTGGACAAAATTCTACGTGCTCACGGACCAGGCTTTAGTAACAAGTAGTCGGCCCACACGCAGTTGGATTTCGTTGCGTCAGTCAGTTCGTTACATGCATAATACTCGTAATTTTGCAGAATTGCTGACGGCCATGGCTCGTTACGGTGATGGCAATTAGCATCAGAGCGTAGTGGGCGTCGCCCGATAGCAGGCAATCAAGGAGTATTTCTGGCGTTTGCCGGTCATGATGTAGTAGACATGTTGGTACTTTAATTGAGCAGTTGTCATCAACAATCAGTAGGTACGTTGCTTGTTATTTGGGCAGTTGTCACAAACAATCAATGATTTTTTTGTGCTGTTTTCTCCATAGATTTCTTAAAACAGTAAGAAGCTATGACGTTCTCATTCGACAACGGAAAATCATCGGGAAAAAATTCAGGGTGGTTTTACTCGAAGATAAGTTGCGCTTTAGAATTATTGAGTAATGGAGTTAACTACTAAATTACTCGTATGCCAGATTATTTTGGAGCGTGCTATTCAAAATACAAAGGCATCCATACACCTACAATAGATTAGAATACATTTATTTCCAGAAAAATACACTTTAGTTACATAAGTTTACAAAGTAGGTATACCTACTAATAGGATTTCAGGTGACTTACTAGTAGTCCCCAAACTAGGTAGTCCTGTCTTTTGGTCATCCATGAACCTTACGGTAGAAACATAACATTATTTCCCTGGAGTAATTGGGGCAGTGTAACTGAATCAAAACTAAGTAGGTGAGTAAGTAGTATGAAGCCTGAAGGGCGGAAAGTTGCTAAAAGCCTTCCGGTAGGTGTCAATACATCAGCCATCAAATGGCACCGTCAGGTGACCCACAAGCCCGTTTTCCCTGTTCCGTAAAAAGTCAAACGAGTATCTATTAATCTACTGATGAGGGTGAGCTTAAATTATGCAAAATAAAATTGTTGTTTTAGGTTGCTACTAACCGAGAATAGCTACATCAACTGGGCCCTTTAATAGAATTCTGTGAAGTCTATAATTGGTTCGAACTTAAAGTTTCTTTGGGGTTATTGCCGATTCAGTTTTTTTTTTTTTGAGGTCATTAAAATATACACCACAAAATTTTTATAACCGAAAAAATTTAAACAGGTTATGTAGAAACGTGTGGAATATTGAAAGCAAAAGAAAAAGAAATGGTTTTCATGAAGTTAATTTTTTTATTAAATTTTTGTTAATCCGTATTTCACGCGTCACAGCTGGGTCACTCCGCTGCTCGCTAGAGTAGTCGTACGCGCTCGCATATTGCCTCGATCTGTCTGTCTCGCTCACGCCTCGACCACGCTTCCAGTGTTATTATTACATACTTAGCTAACTTAGACCATTTTGAATTCTAATAAGTGTTACATTATCGTACGTAAATAGTGCTCGCGACGCGTGTGTCAATAAATTACCAATTTTAGGAGGACATTTTGAGTCGCTTTATTTTACTCTTTTTTTTGCACAAATGGGATCAGTATCAATAACTCATTACCCAGAATTTTTTTTTTCGGTGATTAAAATTTAGTGGTGTATTTGTATGCGTAAGTTGAATCGATTTGGTTGGCTCGCCAGTAGTAGTAGTAGCTATTACTAGTAGTATAGTAGATATACGAGTATTAGATCGATCGAGTTCGTAAAATCATAATCAAAATGTTACGACAATGCACAGTCGCGCAAAAAAACTCAGTGCTAAGGGTAAAGGGACTGCCAGGAAATAGTATGTTATAGTATTTACCTAGAATGTGTTTTAAACTAGCTTAGCTTAGCTTTTACCAACTGCTTTGCTCGCCTAAGTCTCGAAGTTTCCCAGTAACTTTGGCCGGCCGGATTTGTCGATTGACTTTGAAATTGGACATGCCTAATTGGACCAATTGACGAACATCATTTGTAGTGCTCTATTGGTTGGCAAGTGGATTCAGAGTTACAAGCAATTAAATTAAACCGCAAAATGGTTAATGGGAGCTTAAAGCTTTAATTTCAGTATTATAGTCCAAATAATGCACTGTAATGTTCATTGTGTACGAGTAATTACGTATTTGCACAAACTATATTAACAACAGCATTTAACTTATAGTAGAATTCAGATACTATCTCTAAAAGTGTCTGTACCTAAAGTAAGACGTTGTCTTCTTGTCTTGCGTCAAATCCTGAGAATAGTGGAGTTTGTAAAGTGACAATTTAAGTACGAAGCGACTTGGGACGCTTTGTGAAGGATTGATATATCAAACGGGACTATTTTAACGTGCCACCCGTAGCACAGAATGCTTAGGTATTGTGTCATCGGACAAAGGACAGTGATGCGACGACGAAACTGAGGGCCAGGGCGTGGAAATGTCACGGACACATCGCCGATAAAGTTGGAGCGTGCTGCGAAAGTGCCGCCCTACCCTTGAATTGGTATTGTGCCGATATATCACTATCGATTGCAACTATAACTCTCGAATACGTCAAAATCTTGAATGTACCAAAACTAACGTGAGATTTCCAATAACAGGCCGTTCAATTACGGTTAAAAAGTAAACCGAAATTGTCGATATAATATTATCAACAATTTCGATAGAAATGAACCGAATAATCGTGTGTCTAGCTCAGTTCTCGATAAATAATCGCACCGAATCGACAAGATCGGGTATCTCTACCCTAAATCAGGTTCACCGCCCAACTTCAGGCGGAAAACTGTCCCCAATATTCGATTGATTCCACCTGGAATAATATAAGACCGGCTATTTTTACCGGTCAAAGTGGCCGGTCGCCGTGAGCGGAGCGCTGCCGAAGATTACAGGAACAATGTTACTCTCTCGTTAGCTATAAACACAACCGTTTAGTGTTTTCATTGACCGTATTGATTATGAAATTTTATTTGAGGTAATCCGTAACCGTAAACTGCTATAGGTGGTAAGTATTCAGAAGACACTAGGTGTTTACAAATAAGAAAATAATAATGTCAGTGATTTTACGGGAATGAATGACTCAATCTATGTATTAAAAAAATTGTACGGGACCCAAAAACTTTACTAAATGATAGTGTCACCTTGCTTTGATAGTTAGCAAGGTAGACAGCCCATCTGCAAACAATGTTGAATCGTACGTACAGGCGACAGCTCATTCAGCTATATATTATTGTTGAAAAAACGCTTTTATTACAACTACCTAAGATGTCTGTGTTTGGGTTGATGTGCCGTCGTCTGTACGTATTCAGCGAGACAGAATAGACAACACAAACTTATTCTAAAGCCTTCGGGCTTGGCATTGTAGATTGTTGCGACACTTCTTGATATGGAAATCTGTATCTTTTGGGATCGCAATAGATACGTATATCAAAACAGGCTAAGAATCGCCAAAATAAAATAATTATTTATTTATTTATTTATTTCAATACAAACCAAGTCACGCATTTGAAAATTTAATCAAGCGAGCATGTTCTTTTAGAACCTGACGTAATAAATGTGAAGCTCAGTTCAATTTAGTGCAGGCGACAGGTGGTTAATACACAGCGTTTCACAAAATAAAATAAATGTTTTTATCCTAACGGAATAGGGGCGAACATTTAGCGAAGACATTTGATTTCACCGTATACCTTGATTTTTTAGAATCCAGCAGAGATGTAAACAAACACTTTCATACACAATTACACCATAATCACTTACGTGTTCATAATATCATACACATTATTTAACAAGCACATGAAACCAACTTCATTTTCACGTTTATACAAGTTTGAAATCAATCTTTGAAACAAATTATTTTAGCAAAATACCTACGTGGACGATGAAAATTTGTGAGACTTGTCAAATTGACTTGACGTTTAAAATCATGTGTTATCTCCATATTGTCTATGACTTGTCTCTGACACATCAGTGCTGTAACCTGTGAGTCATAGACAATAATCTGTAAATTTAATCGATATTATTTTAAGTATTCACTTATTCCGATTACCGATTAATTTTAAATAAAAAATATACGATACTTTGTTTAGTTTTCCAGCGATAACTTCGACAATATTGGAGACAACGTAAAATTATTTTTCTACTTTTAGTGTATACTTTTTCGGAGTCAGTTTAATTTTTAGTCGGTTTTATTTAAACGAAATTATTTTACTTTTTTATGCAATTATGCTTACGTATTGTTCCATTGCTTATTTTCCTATATCAGTCTAAATCTTATAACTAACATTTTTAATGTATCGCTGTTGGTTTCTATAAAATAACTAAATAAAATAAAATAAAAAATAAGTAAATAAAATAAAAATCTTCTTTCAATGAGGGTTTTCGCGATTGGAAAATCCGCCAGATGGCAACCCTCATTGATAGCATCTTAAATTACCTCCCTAGCGGAATAGAGCAACAAAGAACTGAGCGAGCGAGATGTCACTAGTAGCAACACTGTCAAACAGAACTTTTTGCAACTATTTGAAGTTTAATAACTTTACGGATATCATTAATTGTTTTACTGTCCAGTGTGTTTTTTGATTACATCCGTGCATACAGTTTGTTTCCACTTCTCGAAAATTTCATAATCAGTTCACATTCAATGTTGCGACTTTGTTGCATATTTTTAGTATTTTGACGATCACCCGGCGATGATACGCAAGTACTACAATAATTTCACTTTGCGATTAACGAGAGGTTTTGTCGCATCACTAGTTCACAGACTAAAAATATTTTTATGTCAGTTGGCCATTTTTGATGACATTTCTGCTGATTTCTAAAAAATTAGACTGTACGGTACGTGTGCTCGTTACGTGCGAGTTAACCATGAAATGCACTAGTTTGCAATTTACACAGAAACCACCCAAGCAATCGGAAACCGCAGCCCAACTGGCCACAATTGCATTGTAACACGAATGGAACCAGCTTCTGCGGGATGTGGGAGTGATCTCATCGATCCGCCTCAAAATTGGCACTGAAGTCGCTGAAATGAGTTTGCCGTTGTTTTAAACTTAAGCAATAAAGGTATAAAATACTGTAAATACGATATACTCGTACGAGTCCTCTTTTGAAATCAATCTTCAACAGGTAAACGCTCGTCTTTCCCGCAAAATCGTTTTATAGAACGAGTGTCGTAATCGATATTAAAAATGCGTTATGGCTCCTTAGGTACTCTTAATTTTGAAGCAAGTGCCGTTACGTCGTAGTGCCAGCTTTGTAGTTCATTAATTCCATCAAAAACTTTATTACCTCACCGCTTCAAACTTTTTCAGGCGTAAAATTTCGTTGCGTTAATATTTTTAAGGCAAATAAAAGGGGCAATATCGTACAAATTTAATGAAGCCACTTTTTTAAGGAAATTCGATAAACGAAGGCGCCGGTTGTCGATGAGATTGCGGTAAAAACGCATCGTCACTGGTAAAAACATCGCAGGTGCCTCTTGTTTAGTGCCAGTTTACATCGCCAGGAGGGTGAGAACGCAATATTGAATCAATTGAGCAAGATTTTCTTAGATGTTTTTCTTCCTAACACGCGTTCTTAGTTTCAGAACGGCCGCGGCGCCAAATGATTTTCGCCGTCTCCATGGTGTTGTTAGACTATAGAAGACTTAAATTAACCTATTGTTCGATACAAAAGATAATTCCCTAGTTTGCGAGACGTATGACGTACCTCAGTCTGTCACCAGGGGCTACTGTTGACGAATAGAAAGAACACAATGAGCAAGAGTGCGAATCAAAAAATCAAGCGAAACGAACCTTTTTGCTATAATAACCAATCACGGATAAAGAAAAACTAGGTATATCTTATCTTCAATTTTCATCGCTAACCTGCTTGCTTTTGCTACCCGAGAGCTTAAGCCGACCAAACCACGAGGATTGGTCCAGAGATGGATTGGAAATTGAACCAGGCTTTGGCTTAGGCTGGAGTGGGCCAAAGGTCGAGTCGATTGCTTTAGTAAACGAAAGCAATTTTTCAAAGGCTGTAGTGGATAATTAAAAGATAAACAGAACCTTGTTTACGTTGATGCTGGGTAAAATTCCTTTTAAATTCTACTGTAGGAATTTTAAAACTTTTCAAATAACAAACTGAACAAGAGAAAACGAAAGTAATAAAGACACGTACACGTTTCACAAAACGCATTACGGTTTTTCTCCATTATCTCTTGGAAAACAGCGCTCAAAAAGGCTGGTAGAACCGTGGGGATTACTGTATTTAGACTGAGTTTTTTATTCCCTAGCCTTTGGAATAGGGGTGAATGGGGTGAAACGGAGCGAGCGGCGCACAACATGATTGCACCGCCGAAATCGTCTGACCGATCGCGCGGCGATTAAGGCTCGGCTAGCTGGTCCGCAATCCAAACACTTTTACAAGAGAAAAAGGCACAGGTTTGAGCTTGACGCGAATAAAAAGTCATTTGATTTATTCATGTGAGCGCCAAGCGCGGCGTTGTTTCAGTATACATTGCAACCAATAGACGCGCTTTTTTTTCTGTTGTGGAATTTACAAATGTAGCAGCTTTTTATTTGGTTACTACAGTAAATATGGGAAAGATAAAGGTACAAGTACTTACATCAATCAGAGGAATTAAATTAGATAGTTATCGTAATGAAGAAAGGAAGTATTTTATTTTAGTCCACATTGCAACACCTTTGTGCTTCAACACAGTCTTTTGGTAAGAATGTATGTGAAAGAACACCGCAGGTAGGACGCGTGAAAATGGGTTCACTCCCAATAAAATTAAATGGAAAGTTCAAATAGGGATGCCTGCGGCAGACAGCTGGCCTCTGCCTGATTAACACAAAAGGCGATTAGAGTCCTCAATGACCTTGAGCGTTTGACCTTCACGCTTCGCACAACACCCGCGCACCCCGCACGAAAATTCCGATTTGACACCGATCAAAATTACACGGGCATAGGTAGGTACAGAATAGAAGCTCTTTCTTCATACATTACTGCCTATTATTTTAAACTTGAATTGATGAACCTTGATGTCGATGTCATTCAACACAGGCGCAAGTGATGGCCCGAAATGTTCTAAACTAGCGCACCGTATCGTAAGTAAGGTATTTATATTTAACAAAAAATACAAATCCATGAACATTTTGTATGGGATAATATTTTTTATTTTATTTTATTTAGCTTACAATGTATGTTGTGTGTAAACTATGAATTAGTTAGACCCATTTCCTGACGACAACCGATTGAGTTAAAATTTCGGATACACATGCAATTCGGATGACAATGCAATATTATGATGACATGGAGCTGATCTGATGATAGAGCTGGAAAGTCAGTGACCCCATAGGAACTCCGGAATAATACGACTCCATCGAGTTGAGACTCGTTTGATTTGTAGGTATTTATTTATTTACATTAGGGTACTAACTATGTAAAGTTACGGTAAACTACTTTACAAATCACGAGTACCTACTTCAATTCTATATGTAAACAGGGTCTGATGATGGAGCTGGAATGTGGCCATAAGAATTCTTCGAATTATTACGAGCTACATTAGAGAAAAACGATGCTACTACGCCCTAGTAAATTCCGCATCATAAATACTAAAATGCTCAAATTAAAATTAAAAGAAAAACATTCTTTAAAAAACAAGGTTTTGTATGCTCTAAAAAGAATAGAATAATAATTAACTTTTTAAAAAAATAAAACCGACTTCAAATGCGTGAACACAAAAAAAAACTAAAAATTAAAAATATTGCGTATAAAAAAGTTCAACCCCAATTTTCCACCTTTGGGGGTGAAATATTTTCTTCAAATTCGCATGAAACCACCCTTTTGATAATACCTATTCAACAAAAAAATAATCGTTCAAATTGATTTATAATCGGCGGAGATATTGCGTATAAAAAAGTTCATCCCCAATTTTCCACCCTTGGGGGTTGTTTTTTCTATTATTAAATTTAAATGGGACCACCCTTGAGGTATTACCTATACGCCGAAAAAAGATTTGTTCAAATCGGTTCATAATTGGCGGAGTTATCGCGTAACAAACATAGAAAAAAAAAAAAAAAACATACGGGTCGAATTGATAACCTCCTCCTTTTTTGAAGTCGGTTGAAAAATAAAGATTCTATCATTACTCAATTTATATGACTAAAAGCTCGTCGCGAGATTTACTTGTGTAAACAAAAATACATTCATAACGTAACTTAATTTTAAAGTAAATCTAAAAAAAACACGGATAGGTAAATAATAGGTACATCTACAAGAACTTACCTAAATCTCGTAACAAGCTTTTAGTCAGATAAATTGCGTAAGGACAGAATCTAGGTATATAATAGAAAAAGACACGTTCCAAATTAGTAAAGGAATGTTAGACAGATACTTATCACTGCATTCATTTTCAAAGCTCTCATGGCCGCATATTTCATCGAACCATTTTTTCGAGGCATTTTCATAAACTCAATCAGATGTCGTTATTTATGTCGGTATATGCGCGAAATAAAGACTTTGAATTACGTTTTATTGCATACTTATAATCTTTTATCTGAGCTTTTATCTCAAGAATAAAATTGTCATTTTGACAAAATATTTCCCATACGGAGACTGTCAATAGGCCAATTTTTTCTCCATTTAAAAGTTTCGATGCATTCAAAAATCATAAAATAACTATAAAAATAAGGTTCATAGTAACCAACGAAAAAACAGATCAGGTTCCTAAGTCAACGCGCATATATTTTTGGGTTCCGAACCTCAAAAGGAAACAACTAATTATTTAATTACTCTATTAATCTACTTATAGGATTACTCTGTTATTCGTCCGTCTGTCTGTCAAGACCCTTTTTTTCATATGTATAGATAACAGCACTTAACATAAAAAATATGGTCTCAATGTCGACTTTCAGTAGCAACAACAGGGTCAACAACAACAAAAGCATGAAATAAATTAATGTTCACTAAAAATTAAAACCAACTCCAAAACATATTACCAAACCGTAGGCTGCCAGTGCTGCCACCGAAATATAAATCATGGTATAAATTTGACCTAGTAAATAAATAACGGAATATATTTTCTACTTTTACTTATCTAGTGCAGTTTGTTTTGGAGTCGATTTTTTTACACTAATAGATTCTATTTAGGTAGATAATAGCGTCCAAGCATGCCTTAATTCAATCGTATCGTCTGACTGAACGTACTCTATGAACAACTCTGACATAAAATATATTGTCAAACAAAGGCTGGGTTGCACCATCTTATTTTAAGTTTGACAAAAGTCAAATATCTGTCAAACTCCATACAAAAAAACACCGGTTATCGCCAAAGCTACGGTCAAAGTTAGGTCACGTCAGGTGGTGCAACTCAGCCAAAGAAAAAATTCATTTTGATCGCTAATGTCAGTTTGCAGCGAGTAACACAACCTCCCCGTCTGAAGGCCAGCGGCCGACTGCCGCCCGCACCCCGCGAAGGCCCCCTCAACAGCAAAACGTTCGGAATTTATCAAAAGTAAAATTTATGAATGAAAGTAATGTTCGATTGAAAAACGCAACGTGTCATTTAAAGATTAAAGAATTCTTAATCTATTCGTGCAAAAATCTTTAAAATTAACATAGCCGTTTGGGAGGAGTAGGGAATTGAAGTAAAAAATCGATGTCCCGTATTTATTTTTTTAATCCACAACAAAGAGACGTAGGAAAAATTCAAACGTGTCAAATGTAGTCCTTGAACTGTTGTATAACATATATTTTTTTCAACTATTTCTGTCCAGCAGTAAAAGAGGAGTAGGCTTTACAAAATGACCATTTCACGCGGATTGAGGACACTAATCGCCTTAAACAGTCACACGGCTTTCCAGATAAGTGAAAAATAAAATAGCCGTTATTTCATATTAAAAGGAGGTTACTAATCCAGAACATTATGGTAATATTCGTTCATTTTAACGCCTTAAAGGGTACACCGAAATGTTACTGCTATAAAAAGGCAACGGAATTTTATGCGTAAAATATTAGTTAATATGTATGTTAATCGCAACAAAACGATATTTACTCATGACAACGATGAAGACATTTAAAAATTCTGGATCAGTCTGAGGCTCTGGGCAGTGTGATATTAGAACTATGCTTACATGCTATTGCATGCTTCAAAAGGGGTGATAGCACATAACAAACGAAGCCAAAGCATTGTGTGCGACAGTTTGAAACATTGGATCATGGTCGTCCATTAACGCCTTTGCCGCGCCTGTGATCGGCCACTAAACGCATTCATTACGAATATCGGATTTGACGCGTTCGAGTGACTAATGGAGTGATCGGTCTCCGGCGGCTGTCATGTAAGCGGGATGCGCGTGATTCATGCTCTAGCGCTGAACTGGTTAAGGTGCAAAGTGCAATCTGTCACCATGGTTATTAAATGCAATGCATTCATAACGAATAGGTACGAGATTTATGCGTTTGGATGGCTGGAGTGATCGAGTCTTCGGTATAAAATAGATAGTAACAGAAGAGAATCACCTGTATGGTACTTCACTTTGCATTCGCACACAGACGCGTGTCTCAAGCGGGCGGCTTTCGCGCTCGCACTGGTTTATACTGGATCGCGACATTTCGCGCGATAAGTAGGTATCATATCCGTGAGCGTTGCGCGAGCACACTTTGTATTTAGATTGTCTTTTGCTCCTATCAATTTTGTGTCTCCGGCGACAATCGAGCGGCTGTCAGCGCGATGCGCGTGATTCTCGCCGGCTCTAGCGCTGCAGGGTTACTCCGAAACCCTGTTCACGTAGTTTCGTTACGCTGGCATCTCTCGTTTCGTGAGAGGGATGGCAACATGCGAATCTTCGATAACGTTTTTCGGAGTAACCGCCCTGAACTGGTTAAGGTGCAATCTGTCACCACTCTCCATGGTTATTAAATGCGTTCATAACGAATACGAGATTTATGCGATGACCGGTGCGGTGATCGAATCTTCGGTGATTGAGTTGGGGCTGTCAACGGCGATACGCGTGATTTATGACTCCATCAACGAGTCTAGCGCTAAACTGGTTAAAGTTAAATCTGTCTGCAAAGATTAAAGTGCATTTGTAACTAACTAATGCGTTCGGATCGCTAATGGGGTAATTGAAACTTCAGAGATTAAGTTGAATGGATATGATATACTTAAACCAGTAAAAGATATTGTAGTAGGTATGAATTCAATTATTATTTACTAAGGTATTTAGAAATAATGAAAACGCAATAGCGGCAGCTCCGTAACCGTACTAGCGGCTATAATGGCACGGACGCTTAACGACGCGACGTCGTAAACGTCGTCAACTATGACATGGTGAGTTATACTGGTAACTGAAACATTGTTGGCAAAACAATACCATCGATCATAGTTAGGCTGAGTTGCACCATCTAACTTTGACCGTAACTTTAACGATAACCGGTGTGTTTTGTATGAAGTTTGACAAATTTCTGACGTTTGTTTAAGTTAAAGTAAGATGGTAACACCGAGCCTTAGAATAGAATTGAAAGTACAGTCGTCAGCATATCATCTATCTATATTTATAAAAGCGAAAGGTCACTGATTGACTGACTGACTGACTTACTCATCTCGAAATCTCAGAAACTACAAGGGCTAGGAGTCTAAAATTTTGCATGGGAGTTCCTTTTAGAACGTAGTTGCTCAATAAGACGGTATTTAGCAAAATTCAACCCCCCTAAGGGTGTAAAACGGGATCCACGCGGGCGGCCGCTAGTTTTAGATAAAAAACACCTCTATTAAAACTTACTCATGAGATGACCAGATATATTACGAGCCAACTAGTCTCATACCAAATAAAACATGTACAAAGCTTGCTAAGAAGTCAGTGTTTTCTTTGATCGGCACATCAAACATCTCTTTCTCTTTTATATTTGAAAGACATTTTTTTTAAATCTAATTATTTTGTTCAGTCGTCTTCCTATTCATTTCATATTTCCTCACAGAAATGTCACTTCTAATTATCTCGCAACGTAAACGATTGCAGATGAATTAGGAGTTAACGCGAAACGCTACACTCAGCTCTTTGTTTTACAAGCCTTTTTTCGCCACAAATTAAAATCCGCTGCCAATATTTGAACATTTTTTTTGCTCTGTTGTTTTACCGGTCCCGGTGAAGCTTGTAAATAAAAAAAGTTTTAGCGTGATTCATTTCACTATCCAGGGTGTTTAAACAACCATGGCTAACAAGAGAGCGCTTTCAGAGCGAAATATGTTCTACGGTATTGTTTTTATTTTTAAATTGAGTTGAAGAAGTAAGTAAACTTTCCATAACTTCAAATTGTCTGATTCTGTCTAAGTTTATTACTTTAGAATTGAATAATACTTGTCTAATGTGTATCCGTTATATTTTTCATTCTAATAATAGTAACACTGGACTTCTTTTTTATAATCTAATGAACCAGACATTTCTTTATCATTAATGGCGTAACCCTTTAAAATGGATTAACTCAGGTAGGTACATAAAATTATGGTCGCCGTTTTATTTTACTACCTTGCAAAATATAGGTAAAGTTATCACACTTTTAAAATTGCCGTTTAATATGAAGGTTATGAATAATATTGGATATTCAGTTTTTTTAGTCTAATGAATCTATTTGGCTAAATAAAATATGATAGAATATAATTACATACGTGAGACAACATTAAGCTATGAATCACAATAATTCAGATTCTAGATACTGAATTACAGGAATTAGAGCTCATGAGTCAGCCAAGCCAAAAAAATTGGCAATTGCAAAAGTTACTTAGCAGTCAGATGTACAGTACCTAGGTACTGGTGTGAACTGACGTAAATTCGTACCTCGTATTTTTCTGTACTTTACAATCCTAACCATTACATACACACCGATGATCATAGCAACGTATGCTACGTCACAAAAACCAATACGTGAAAGATTTTATTTTAAGACGTTTCCAAACGCGATGGAAAAATAGCTAAGTGATTTATGTGCATTCAACAGTCGAGTGTCTGTACACCGAAATAGTTTTACGATAAAACCCGAAGGTAAGACTGTTATTTCAAAGCCGATCCGAGTTGACGAGAGCTCCTGACATCGGGACGTTCCGCTGCATACTAAACAGTGCATTTGCATCTGATGCTTGATACGATACTGCTTATGCAAATGCGTTGACGAATTGAAAATTACTTCACATTCAATCGACCAAACGTAGTGTGGTACGCGTCAGTCCCTAAATACCTATCGATGGGCCGAGAACGTCGCCAAAAAAATTGCGATGCTGCACAAGTCTGACAATTCCCGGTTTAGTCATTAAACTAAAGCCACGAAAGTGGCTCGCTGAAAGTATCGCCGAGAATCACATTCAGTCGTCGCCACTCCGGGTAAGGCCGCATCAAACCCAAGGAACGTTTTGTAAGACATCAAAGATACTGCTGGTAATGATTTTCCGGCTCACATCTGTCGTACGCGACCTCAATTTCAATTCATTAGCGCAAATTACAACAATGGAAGAGTAGTAATTTACAGTCGGAGCATAAAAAGGTTAAGCCATTCTCATTTAGCATGGGATGCAGACGCCGGCACCGATGCCGGTCACGTAAGGCGCTGCAGCCATTCAGCGCGGGCCACTAGTAACATTATTGCTGCATTTAACTGTCCATTAAGATCTCGTCGCGTCACAACGACGTCTCCCACTTAACACTGGCATTTAAAGTGTTTAAACGGAATTCAGACACAGTTCGAATTAATAATTAATATAGAAGCACGTGCCGCACTAACGGTTCCAGTACAGTAAATACGAACTACCTAACAAAGTTGTTGCTGTATAATCAGATTAAAGCAGGAACAGAAGTGCCTGAGAAATAAAGATTGCTGTTACAACGGCGCGCGTGTCGGTGTTTAGAAAGTGTGAAATTGAATCAAAGTCCTGACTCCATAGACACGGAAAGGACGATATTGTTATCTGGGGGCACGGCAGTGCCCCCACCAAGTCGAGCAAAAAAGCGGCACGGCCGTACCATCCTTTTCTCGAAGCAATTCAGGCCATTTTCGACCGCCTGTAACTTCGTTGTGGATACAACTAGAAGGCTGAATTTTCATTAGCTATGCAGGCATTGTAAAGACACGGTATATTTCAAATTTCATTCAATTTGAACCAGTAGTTTAAGAATTATAACGGGTCAAAGTTTCTTAATTATGTCACTCACTGACTGACTGACTGACTCACCGATCATCAAAATTCTAAGGCACTTCTAGCAGACCTAGAAGCTTCAAATTTGGAATATAAGTAGTGTTTGGTGTATGAATCAAGGAAAAACTAAAATATTTGGGGGCACGGTAGTGCAACCGCTAAGTCTAGCAAAATTTTTCAATTTCGGTCCAGTTTTATAAATTATAAATATTTAACTACTTACTTAAATAACTTTGTAATACCATATAAATATAAAGGCGCACGGTAGTGTCCCCGCGCCAAGTCGGGTAAAATTTTTCAATTTTGGTCCAATTTTCTAAATACATAACTGCTGTCTACAAAATACAAAAAGAAATGAGATCCCATCAAAAACAATACTTGTCAAAAAAACTAAATATATTGACTTGGCCATCGCATGAAAACACGTGTAGATAAATTAAATTATTTAGTGCGATGGCCAAGTCAATAATTTATGTAAAACGTTAAAGATTTCCTGGCCTGGACTTGGTATTACATGGATCTCACAACTTTTTACCGTAGAACAACTGAGTTGCGAGACTTGGTTTTTTTGACAAGTATTGTTTTTGATGGGATTATGTAGTCGTTTTGCCTGTTCCGAGTGCAATTGATATTTTCCTGAATTGTTTGTCTAGTTTTTAAAGGACACTAGGTAGCGGACGCCTCGGTGAAACCTCTTACAATTATATTGTAACAGAATAGCGTACATTCAAGTAAAGTAAAGTAAATATAAATAGAATGTTCACAGTGATATATCTTTCTGTATTTCTGAATACCTCGCCAGTGGATTACCCTTCAATTTGACGGTCCATTTTATTCGTAATATTGCTCAAAGCAGATAAGAAGACCAAAGCAGAGAGCAGGGTATTACTATAATCTCACGCAGCTGTGGACGATAATGCAGCGTCACGTCGTAAAAAGTTCCGCAAAAGAAATCTAAAAGAACAAAAGCCGATTCCAACTAGGACTGCTTTATTTTATGTCGTGAGGATTGTCCCCGATTTAAGTATCGGGAAGTAGTTAGCAGTGTTGTTGGCGTAGGTACATTTTATGGCGGCGCTGGCCGACTGCAGAGAACTGGAAATCAACGAAACTCGCCTAGACCAGAAACTTTTTGTGTTGCGGCCGGGTGCAGTCGAAACTTTCAGATTGCGAGAAAGCGCTCCGTTTTCGCTGACTCCAGCTAACAGACCGGAAAAAAACTTGATTCATTACAAATGAATTTCCATTCGATGGGATAATTAAAAATTCTCTTAAAAGTGACGATTAAAAGTTGAAAATAGTTGAGTAATTACTGCGCCTATAGTGCCTCAGGACTTGTCGTAAACGTAATTAAAACTTTATGGAAGGTCACTATGGTTTGAACATAAATCGAGTGATGGAAAAATGAGACCAATCAACATACGAGTACAATCAATAAATAACTATTCCAGATAATTTATTCCACACACGATTCCTCTCGCAAGAAAATAGCCAAACAAACCTTGTCACAAACGCAGGATAGAATATTAAATTGAAATGAATAACCACTGATACACTATTCATTCATTAGAGCGCGTATTGTCACCCGGACGCATGCATTTATGCAACACATCACATGATGCATAAACCATCCGGCTGACAGATATGCACGTTTCGGAAGCAAATTCGACCAAACATTACAGAGGAGGATTTAATGTTTTAATATTCATGTTAATCGCATATTATTGAGGCATACGCATGCTCCAGCGAGTATGCCAATGCCGTGGTAGCAATGAGAATGCTATTTTAAGCACGTCGATGTCTGAACACGTGCATAACCTTATGTTAAAGGAGTAACCTTTTCCAAATTAGCACATTAAAATGTCCAACGTCTCCTGCGCGAGTGCGCGAGCAGCGATGCGAGGCGTCAAAGAGCCTTGCCTTCGTCAGCCATGCATTGAATCCGCAATACAATCTGCAGTTTGCACATATCGCGCCGTTCGGACATTAGGGAAACAAGCAACCGGCGATTGTCAATGAAGTGTAAACCAACGCCACGGCCACAATGGCTGTCAATGCCAAGGAAATGCCAACGATGCTTTCATAGCGGCATAATAGAGCGCGTCGCCGCGGAATGAAACTACACCGACGAGAAAAATAATATTCCCTCTTTATTCCTAGCCGTAATAGGCTTTAAAATGAAATTGTTACTTTACTACGATACAGCTTATTACGTTTACTCGTCCTAAGCGGTCACTCCGTAGGACGCTTTCCGGAAGCTTTAATCTCGGCTCAAGTCTGAAGAGAGTTTGTTGAAAATATTATTTTACAATAGGGAAGACTTCCTTTCCTCTTAATAATAATAATAATAATAATAATAATCCTTTTCTCCATAACTACATAAACCTTTTTATACAAAACCCACAGTCTATGCCAGAATATATAACTACAGGAATTACTTATATGTTACCTAAAGACCCAAATGATCTCTCCAACCCCGCCAAGTATAGACCAATTACCTGCCTGCAAACTATATATAAAATAATCACAGCTTGTCTTACACAAATTATTTACAAACACATAGACACATTTCAAATTTTAACAGAACAGCAAAAAGGATGCCGTAAACTAAGTCAGGGCTGCAAAGAACAATTGATAATAGATTCAGTGGTATTACAACAAGTTCAAAAATTCAAAAAGGATTTATTTACTATGTACATCGACTATAAAAAAGCGTATGACTCAGTACCTCACTCATGGTTACTTAAAGTACTCGAAATATATAAATTACACCCACAGATTATAAACTTCCTTGAAACATCCATGAATAACTGGAGCACCAAGTTGAAACTCAATACTTCCGATAGCCCAATAGAGACCCAGCCAATTAAAATCCAACGAGGTATTTTTCAGGGAGATGCATTGAGTCCTCTTTGGTTCTGTCTTGCTCTGAATCCCCTTTCAAACCACCTAAACAGCATAAATATAGGATATAATCTTTATTACCACAGCAGCGATGATAAACAGAATACTTATGATGACCTCCCAGGTGTTAAATTGAACCATTTGTTTTACATGGACGATATCAAGCTCTACGCATCGAATGAAGAAGACCTACATCATCTGGCTGATGCCACTGAAAATTACACAAAAGACATATGTATGGAGTTTGGTATCGATAAGTGTAAAATAAACTCCGTAAAAGCTGGACGTACCTACAAACACACTCACCATCTTGAAACTGGAGAACGAATAGAAGCACTAGAAGAAAATGAGACTTACAAATACCTGGGATATAATCAGTCAAAACAGATACAGCAGAAGCAAACCAAAGAAACTCTAGTACAAAAATTCAAACACAGACTAAATGTTATACTTAAAACACAATTATATGCCAAACATACCATCAAAGCTATTAACACTTTTGCAATCCCTATTCTTACTTATTCATTTGGTATAATAAAATGGACAAACTCAGAACTTAAAGGATTACAGCGCAACATTAACACGACTATGACAAAAAATAGGAAACATCATCCTCGCTCTTGCATCCAAAGGCTGACTCTCCCGCGAAGTGAAGGAGGGAGGGGTCTTATTGATATTACAAATCTTCACAATAAACAAATAGCCAACCTCCGTTCTTATTTTTATCACAAAACAGAAACATCTCCTTTACATGAAGTAATCACATTAAATGATAAACGATTAACGCCGCTTAACCTACAAGATAAAAACACTCAGAAAAATGAAAAAGTTACAGACAATGCAAGTAAAATAGCTGATTGGGCCCGGAAATCACTTCATGGCAGACATCGTAGCGACTTAAACCAAACTAACGTCGACAAAAGTGCGTCGAACGAATGGTTAAATCGTGGCGAACTGTTCCCAGAGACAGAAGGTTTCATTCTAGCAATACAAGACCAGGTAATAGAAACAAGGAACTACCAAAAATATATTATGAAAACTCACAACCTACCTACAGATTTATGCAGGAAGTGTAATAGTGCCTCTGAGACTATTCAACATATTACAGGTGCGTGTAAATCCATAGCCCAAACTGATTATAAACATAGACATGATCAAGTTGCAAACATCATTCACCAGAAGTTAGCTTTAATGTTCAAACTGTTACAAGGACCCCCAGTAGCTTATTATAAATATACTCCCTTAACAGTACTAGAAAACAACACCCATAAACTATACTTTGATAGAGCCATACTGACTGACAAGACCACGCATTACAATAGACCAGATATAACAATCGTTGACAAAACTAACAGAACAGCTCACCTTATAGATATCGCAATCCCAAACACCCACAATTTACAATCAACAATAGCTGAAAAGTTAAGCAAATATATTGATCTGAAAGAAGAAGTTAAAAGGATATGGAAATTGCAAAAAGTCACTATAGTCCCAATAGTCTTGTCTACAACCGGAATAATACCTAAGCAATTACACCAATCTCTGGATACACTCAATCTCTCAAAACACACTTACATACAATTGCAAAAAGCTGTCATACTCAACACATGTAGGATAGTTAGGAAGTTTTTACAGGTTGAAGAAATTACCCAAATCCGCCCACCACCAGTACAAAGAAGAACTGTTCCTGAAACTGGAAATATCAACACGGACCCATAATAATTTTACACTATTGAAATTATTAGCTTTAACCAGATATCACTTGGCTTTGGCCCGTGCTATCCGGAACACCAGCTTAAAAGCTGAGATAAAAATATTTAAGAGAAATATAAATAATAATAAAAATCTTTATTTGGCACGGGACAAAAAATGACAATTACAAGTATAAAAAGGTACACAAAGAAGAAAAAAATAAAAAATAAAAAACAGTAAAATAATCCAGCCAGATCAGTAAAAATCCCGAGCCAAAAAGGCGCCCGCTCAGCGATACTCGGGACATAAGTAAATGTCCCGACGCTGATTTTCAGCGAGTACCCTTGCCTAGGCCTCGGCTGTTGGGACCCAAACCGCGTCCGCCAAACATAAACTAATTATTTTATTAAAACTTTTATAGATTCAAGAGCGGATAGGGGATGCTCAACAGTCGAGGCCCCGCGTGGCGCTCTGCTAACATATAAACAAACAATAAAAATAAAATAACATTACAGACACTAAGCTAAAGACAAAATCAAGAAAAATACTAATAAATGAAGAATGTGTAGGTGTGTTGTGTGTGTGCTCCTGAACGTGCCATCAATGCGTTAGTGTGGGTGACGTGTTGAGTGTTGTGTGTTTACTAATAAATAAATAAATAAGTCAACGAAACGGGAATAAAATAAAATAAATAAAATGTTAATGAACAATAATAAGTAATAATAAATACTAAAGTAACGATCACAGACCTCCTGCAAATGTCTTAAATCATACGACTGTTTAACATAACATGGCGAAAATCGGAGACATCCAGCATCGACAAAAGCGCCCTCTATTTATGCAGGCACTCTGCGTGGGAAATTGGCCAAGACGCAGTAGTGTGAACACAATCTCGGCTACTTTCTCCCCATTAATCGAGTGCGTCGCTCACACTTCGGTGTGCGACTCGGGCGAATCGCCGAACATCGCACTCGCGCCACACATAATCTGTGGCAGACGACACGAGCGACTCCGAGCGAGGAACTCTGCGCAAAAAGAAAAAAAAAAAAAAAAAAAAAAAAAAAAAAACGCGTCGCGTGTCTCTGCACTCTTTGCTGCTCTGTCTGTGCCTCATCCCTGACCGCGTGCTAGCTACCTACCACGTCAAATATTACACGTAATTAAACGTGGTTTGTGGTTATGGAAGATGAATTACTGTAATTGGGACAAAGTATGTGAGTGAAACCAAAAATGTGCACAGCAAGACAAGACAAAGCACCGCCCAAGGCGTAAAGAAGAAATGATGTCCCTTCCTCCCACCTTCTACAGTTTGTTGGTCGGAATTGGACGGTGTAAATTGACCTCGTGAGGAAGCGTTTGACGATGTTGCGTGCGTGATGCGCAAAAAAAGACGGTGAGATGGCTACTATGCGTTAGTTTTTTAAAAAAGTCGAGAGCTAAAACTAAAACTTCAAAATTTTAAAATTGCAGGGCGCACCCATTATCAAGGCGTACCCACTGGTGTGTGGTGAAGTGACAGTCATGAACATGCATTAATCTCGGCCCATTGCGGCCCACCAGTGCCGGAGCAAACCCATTATGCCCCTTCTCGCGTCGCGCTTGCCTTAAATGTAAGTTAACTATGCTGTAACTGTTGTGCTTGTGTCAAGTGTTTTTTAAAATTGTTCTTAAAGGTATTCCTTGTCTTTAGGGCGCGCAGTGGTGGGGGCAGGTCGTTCCAGCATCGGGACGCCGCGAAACGAAAGGAACCCCGAAATGCAACAGTGCGGTGCTTGGGCGTGGCAAAGATGTGAGTGCACAACCTCCTGGGATATCTACCCTGAACCTGAGCCCACTCCAACTTGTCAAGGAGATACTTTGGCTTTAAATTGGACAGTATACCAAACATCATTGTGGCCAGGTGAAGTCTCCGACGAGCAGCCATCTTTAGCAAATTTGCTGAGTTTAAAAAGGGGGTAACGTGTGTTCTAGGAGGTATCGTGAAGCAAAAGCGCGCACATGCATTTTGAACTCTCTGAATGAGACGAACAGATCTAGTCAACAGGCAAGGGCCATAAACTGTATCACAATAATTAAGTTTGCTTAGTATAAGTGACTCGCATAGAGAGGTTCTAAGGCTTTCAGTTATGTATGGTCTCAGCTTATACAGAAGCTTCAGCCGGTAAAAACAAGTTCTGGCACACTCGAGCACGTGACTCTCAAACCTAAGTTTACTGTCAACAATCAGACCCAGATTACGTGCTTCCAAAACCCGCTCCATTTGCTCTCCGTTTATTGCAATGTTGAGTTGAATATCTTTGAGTTTTTCCAACCCTTTGGGTGAGCCTGTCAGCATGAATTTGGATTTTCTGGGATTAAGCACGAGGCAGTTGGAAGTGCACCAGATGGAGATTCTACTCAGCTGATTATTGACTTTGGATATGGCAGCAGCAAAGTCTGATGGTGGGAACGATATGTATAGTTGTAGGTCGTCAGCGTAGAGGTGGTAGTGGCAGTCAGTAATGTGGTTAATTATGTCCGCGCTGTATAAAATATATAGAATTGGGCCTAGGATGGATCCCTGGGGGACTCCGCGGGTGACTGGTTTGCGTTGTGATATAAATACGGTACCGTCTGTTTTTTTTAGCTCCACATACTGCTGTCTCTGCGTCAGGTAGCTGTGAAACCATTGCACTGAAGTTCTGTCAAGACCGTAGAAACTCAATTTTGACAGCAGTAGAGGAATGTCTCTTGTACGTCAGCTTTATAAATGTACACATGTGTAGCGTTGCAGTTTTGGCTGTTTTCACAAATTGATATTTCTTCTCGATATTTGGATTTAGGATACCACTAGCGACATCTATTGGGGTGATTTTGAATTAATTTGCAATAGATGGCGCTTTTTGCTCAGTCAATTCAAATATATTTTATTGAAACATTTCCTAATGTTTTTGTTTTGATTATTCTATTTTTTAATAGAATATTTTCAGTGTTCAGGAGATTGTTTTCATCATGGTTTTTATTAGTATTTGCTTTTTACCTAAGCGGCGAAACGAAACGTCTTGCGATGTCAATGACTCGCAGGCTGTCAGTTGAGCTGTCAAATCACTTTGGAATTTTGGTCGATCTTGCGCAACCGCAATTTTATTATTTTCGGGGATGTAATCCCCTGTGTTTTAAATCGTGTGTTGCAGAATGCATCCACGATAATTTCATAATATAATTTAAAATAATCACACATGAGGTAAGTTCCCGTCGGAGAATTTATTTATTTTTCGTGATTGATATTTTTCGTATTCCAGTACGTGGTATTTTATGTGATGGTTTCTTTCAGAAATTCCCTAAATTCTATTCGGATGAGGGTATTGGGTTGCTGAGGGCTGCGAGCGAAGCTCAAATTAGTGAACAGCCTTCGTAAGTATTTCTTTCCCATTGCGGGGTTTTTCATAACCTAATGCCACGTTCCATATGTGATGCTGACAGTGTATTTTTCGTTTCAGATGCGGGATTTCAAATTTCGTATTTTACAATTTCATAATTTTACAATATTTTGTAGTTTAAACAATTTCATAGATTTCATATTTTACGATTTTACATTTCATATTTTAGATATTTCAATATTTCATATTGATTTCTATAATTATTACTCCTTTCTGAACTGCTGATCTCTTCGCATTTCCTCCTTGTCATCAAACCTCTGTCTCTGCAAGAGTTTGAACGCTTACCTGTCAAAGAGATGCAAGAGCTTCACCTGGCACTGCGCGCTTGAGGCCGTGGAGGACGCTGCTTGTAACCTAAAAGTGTGCGAGACCCGTTGGACCCCGGAAGAAGAGAGGAACGTTCAGGGTAACGGCTTATAACCGCATGGCTTCCAAGGTACCCACTTTTCCATCCTTCAAGTAGGAGTCTTTCCGACCTGACATCGCGCAGTTATCTTAACTAGTAGAGTCTTTTAATATTTAGGCTGAGTTTTAAGAAATTTGTAGTGGCAATAATATTCACCAAACCGAACCTAATCAACGACCCTGAATCCCTTGAGATTGGCACTATTACAGTAGTTATTATAATATCGTAATTGATAACTATATACGAGCATACGAGATAAAAAATAAATTGTGTCAATTGAGAGGGAGCTGTTTTATTTACATTTTCTAATTTCACACAAGGAACGGTAACTTATATAAATTTCTGCAAGCCGGACAACCTCTTTTTTCACGTGCAGACAACTCACCATCTTCTCCGTCTGCACCGGTGGCGGTTCAATTCCAGTCACCAAGCCGCCAGGAAAAAAGCCTTTCTTGCAGTGGCGCCCATCTTTTGATGTTTATTATTGCCACATTATTTTTATGAGGTTTATGGGTGGAAAGCCAATAAAAGAAGCAACAATGTGTGCTGACTATCCGCTCATACACTTCTATTTTATTGTTTAATAATTTTTATTAGGGAGTCTCTCATGTGTGTGCTGTTGTTTGTCTTGTTTTTTTTGTAATTTATTTTATTTGTGATGCCCACATAAATTTTTTAGGTTGTCAACTTTTTACATATTATTATGTTAACCATTTTATAACAGAGCGTACTACTCTATATGAGGTTAGTTTACATGATGTTAGGTTACATATTTTTTGTGTTGCAACTCTTATTTTGTATATTATGTTGGGACAAGTAAGTAACATTCTTTTTGTTAGGTTATATTTATTTTATACCTACACTGTTTTTGGGCTTTATAGCTTATAACTTTTAGTTACTTACTTTAATTATTTTATTTTTACATACAAGACAAACACAGTTTTAGTTTTAATTTTAGTGTTTATTCATTTGTACTCATAATAAGTTAGTACATAATGTAGTTTACCTACCCGGATATTTTGTTACATAATGCTAACTTAAATCTTTAATATTATGTTATGTACTTAGGTAACAAATTGCTTTTGTGTCACCATGGACATATAACTTTTATTTTATGTTACCTAGTACACATTAGTTTGCATTACATAATGTTAGAACTTTTATTTGAAATTAATTAATTTGGCAAAATTTTTATAACTTAAGGCAGATATTCCTATTAGTTATTTAGGCATTATACTGCAGTGTATTATAAGGTTTGGTACATAATGTTATTACTGGCTAGTGAGTTGTTTGTGGGTACACTTGCTAACTTGTTAATTTTTATACGGGAATAACTTAATTGATTATTATTATGGTTTTGATAACAATTAAAAGTTATTAATTTTAGTAAAGTGCCATTCTCTTAAATTTGTATAAATTAATGATTAATTTTCATTTAACTTTTGGAAAATATTTTTGCCACATAGTTTTTTTTTCAAAAATATTTTTATTAAGCTACCTTCTTCGAGGAAGTTTTTTTTTTAAATTATGGTTATACTGTGGTTATACCAAGGTTCTCAGTCGTAGGACTTAGGATTTTTTTTTTCTGGGTAGGTAGGTTCTTTACTTTGGTACCTAACTTATGAGTTTAGTTTTAGATGTTTTTTTGGACACAATCGTATTGTGTAATTTTTCTGTTGGGAATTTGATAGATTCTTTTATAGCAAAATTTTTTTTTTGGACACAATCGAGTTGTCGGGTATCTGCTACAGTTTTGCCTCGGTGCTTTATTCTGTAACTTATAGTTCAGATTTTTTTTTCCAGAGATTTTATCTCTGTGTTTTTGTTTTGTTTTGTTTGAGTGCTATGTATCTCCTATATACATGCCTCGTTTGTTTTGTCTTTTCCAGGGATGACATCATGTGCTTTTATGCACTATTCCCTGTGTTTTATGTTTTGTTGCGATGACGTCCAATTTATATTGTGGCCAGCGACATTTTTGTTCTGTGGTTTTTAACCCAGACATTTTTTCTAGGGATGACATGTGTTGAAATATACACTTTCCCTAGGGCCCACTGGATGGCTATTCCAGAAAATATGTTAGTAATGGCCGAAATAGCCTTACAACGTTACTGGGGATTCGAGTACCACTGGTTCACAGTTGGGACTCTATGGGGAATTTTGAATGCAGGTGGCAAGCAGTATAATTTGAAACTGATGCTTACAGGTATGAAAGAGAGGTTTGAAAGATGATTGTATGTTAGTGTTGGGTTTTATTTATGCTCGGACAGCAGAGATTGTTTTAGGTTTGAAGAACATCAGTCCTGGTAGTAGGTTTTCATCTGGTTTGTTTTGCTTAGTGAAAAGTCAGGTTGTTTTTGTTCCTGTTATGACAGTATACCCTACAACTCGTTGTTTGTTTTCTCGATTTTTTTTTCAGTTGAAGTTTCTGCTGGAACGTTTTCTTTCTGAGGTCTTTCTGCGTTTAGACACACATTTTTTTTTCAGTTTGTAGTTCGCTGAGGGCAGCTCAGATTCTTTCTCCGTGCGAATGTCTAGGGGGGAGGGTATTGTAGCGTTGCAGTTTTGGCTGTTTTCACAAATTGATATTTCTTCTCGATATTTGGATTTAGGATACCACTAGCGACATCTATTGGGGTGATTTTGAATTAATTTGCAATAGATGGCGCTTTTTGCTCAGTCAATTCAAATATATTTTATTGAAACATTTCCTAATGTTTTTGTTTTGATTATTCTATTTTTTAATAGAATATTTTCAGTGTTCAGGAGATTGTTTTCATCATGGTTTTTATTAGTATTTGCTTTTTACCTAAGCGGCGAAACGAAACGTCTTGCGATGTCAATGACTCGCAGGCTGTCAGTTGAGCTGTCAAATCACTTTGGAATTTTGGTCGATCTTGCGCAACCGCAATTTTATTATTTTCGGGGATGTAATCCCCTGTGTTTTAAATCGTGTGTTGCAGAATGCATCCACGATAATTTCATAATATAATTTAAAATAATCACACATGAGGTAAGTTCCCGTCGGAGAATTTATTTATTTTTCGTGATTGATATTTTTCGTATTCCAGTACGTGGTATTTTATGTGATGGTTTCTTTCAGAAATTCCCTAAATTCTATTCGGATGAGGGTATTGGGTTGCTGAGGGCTGCGAGCGAAGCTCAAATTAGTGAACAGCCTTCGTAAGTATTTCTTTCCCATTGCGGGGTTTTTCATAACCTAATGCCACGTTCCATATGTGATGCTGACAGTGTATTTTTCGTTTCAGATGCGGGATTTCAAATTTCGTATTTTACAATTTCATAATTTTACAATATTTTGTAGTTTAAACAATTTCATAGATTTCATATTTTACGATTTTACATTTCATATTTTAGATATTTCAATATTTCATATTGATTTCTATAATTATTACTCCTTTCTGAACTGCTGATCTCTTCGCATTTCCTCCTTGTCATCAAACCTCTGTCTCTGCAAGAGTTTGAACGCTTACCTGTCAAAGAGATGCAAGAGCTTCACCTGGCACTGCGCGCTTGAGGCCGTGGAGGACGCTGCTTGTAACCTAAAAGTGTGCGAGACCCGTTGGACCCCGGAAGAAGAGAGGAACGTTCAGGGTAACGGCTTATAACCGCATGGCTTCCAAGGTACCCACTTTTCCATCCTTCAAGTAGGAGTCTTTCCGACCTGACATCGCGCAGTTATCTTAACTAGTAGAGTCTTTTAATATTTAGGCTGAGTTTTAAGAAATTTGTAGTGGCAATAATATTCACCAAACCGAACCTAATCAACGACCCTGAATCCCTTGAGATTGGCACTATTACAGTAGTTATTATAATATCGTAATTGATAACTATATACGAGCATACGAGATAAAAAATAAATTGTGTCAATTGAGAGGGAGCTGTTTTATTTACATTTTCTAATTTCACACAAGGAACGGTAACTTATATAAATTTCTGCAAGCCGGACAACCTCTTTTTCACGTGCAGACAATTCACCATCGTCTCCGTCTGCACCGGTGGCGGTTCAATTCCAGTCACCAAGCCGCCAGGAAAAAAATCCTTTCTTGCACATGTTACGAGCACACGAACGATTTTGTTTTACTTTTGCGTCTTTTGAATTACATAATGTAACATCATACACCAAGACTGCGCTATCGACAGATCTTGATTTTTTTATTGAAGTGGCTGTTCCTTGTTATAATGTTATGTGAGCTTAGTGTGCATAAATTATGCCATGCTCCATCAACTGGCAGTTCAGAATGAACAGCTATGAATATTGCTTGCACGTGATCTAGTATTTATGCAATAGCATGAACCAGCTAAATGGTAAGAGGTGTGCAATATGCCCCTAAAACGCAATGATTCACAAGTCGAAGAGACGACGGCAAATCAAGCCAAACACTGGATTTTTTATAGTTGTAATAGGAGATATGTTGCCATGAAAATGTAGTCCGATATGCTATCTACTGTACAATATTCAATGACGTCAATCACAAAACAAAAAAACAATCGCAATACAGGGGTAGTATTAAAATACTACCATCGAAACGGGCTCAAGTTACCCATCCACGTTGAATGCAATTCAGATAAAAAGCAAATTTCATGGACGGTAACTGAATTTTCAACAGAAACGAACCGAGACCGAATGTTAAAATTAACTTACGAGTACGTTAAGCATTTAATACAAACGTGAGGTCTGAATCCCAGTTCTGTTTGCTTAGTTCTGGGAATACACTGATTAAAACTTGATTAAAATAATGCACTCAAATCAATTACAAACATCGTACATTTTGAGCGTTTTAACGAACATGCCACTTTGAATGTCACGACGAAATTGCATTGAGTTCGTTAAATTATTGTTTCAGACGTAGATTACGGCTACGTGAGGGTTTTGGCAAGAGCAGTCAGAGTTCGGATTGTATTCAAGTGTAATTTCCTTAATTAGGAAATACTTAGATGTATATAACTTAACCTAAGTTAACACAATTCAATATTACTGGCAACTTCACTGGTTCAAGAAAGAGAAATGGACCAGAATAATTACGGAATGGTACCCTAGAGAAAGCAGAAGAAGTAGAGGAAGACAACCAAAGCGATGGGAAGACGATTTGAAGCAAGTAGCTGGGCCAGAATGGTTACGTACAGCAAAGGACAGAAACAAATGGAAATCCTTAGAGGAGGCCTTTGTCGAAAGACAAGCTGTTAAGAGGAGAGATAAGCCGAATGCCGAGAATACTATTTTAGTTTAAATGATTTTTTTCTTACCTCTAGTTATAATTTGTAATATTATGTATAGTGAAATAGGTTAAAAAAAAATTAACTTATTTTATTTTATTTATTTTTTTAGATGTATATGTCAACGCGAAATTGTGAACTCCGTCAGTTTATAATATAACGCGTGAGACTGTAAACTAACAGTGGGTTAGGTTAGGTTAGATTGTAATCTAACTACGTCAGATTATAATCTGACGGAATTCACAATGTTACGGTGACATAATACTATACACACTTATGCCCGTTTTCACCACCAATCCCTAATTTTTAAGTGACCCCTTAGAAAACAAAATTCCTGTACTACCATAGGGGTCACTTAAAAATTAGGGAAAGTAGGTGCCGGGCTATGCTAACCTTCCTCCAAATATTGTCTCCCTCGTCTCAACTTCGCACTGGCAGGCCAACTCAACCTGGGAACCCAGGGATTTCAACCCCAAATGGGTTGTTAGTGTTACTTAGTAGCACTTACTGCCAAAATAATGTATGTTACCTCTTTGTCTTCTTTCATTCATTAGGAAAAGTAGATAAATTATTTAGGTATCTACTTTTCCTAATTAATGAAAAGATAATTAGGTAGTTTAAAGAAAGTACTCATAAAATTTTCGTATCGAACGTATTGTTTCAATTCGTATTTTGCACAAACCGAAAACACAAGAAAATTATTGTTTTAAAAGTAGCTTAAAAACGGTTTCAGTGCAACAAGACGTTTACTTCTTTAACTTCAAGATTAAATATGCACAAAATATCAGTGAGTTTAACTCAAGTAAGTCTCTAAAGATACAAACTTCGACCAAGTTTGCTATAAAAATAATTAATTTCTCAAAGTAGGAAATTTGATCAAACGACCGAGTTGGACGTTCGAAATGTTTAAAACAACTCATTGCTAAGACATTTTAAATTTTAAATCATATTTTGGCCAAAAACTGATATAAAATACAATGGCAAGCAAAAAAAATCGATTGTAACTCTAACCGTACAGGTTTAGATTTGTTATGTGGGTTGAGTGAGTAGAGCACGATTCCATTTGCAATTGCCAATTATTAATATGAAACTAAGCTTGCTTTAGGCACAGAATACATTGATTACTGCAGATTAAACACTAAACTCTGTTTAATTAGTGGAATACGCCGTAATTAGGATAATCTGGCGATACATTGTAATATTAGGCACTATTGGAATAGATAAGCCGAAGGATTTTCTTATGAAACTACACATGCTTTCATCGAATTCTCTGTACGAGTATCTATCAAAAGATTCCAATACTTATTGAAAAGATGAAGCTTATTTGTACACTCCGTTTCTAACTCACTTTTTTTCTCTGAGGATTCTTCTGATTCCACAAAAATCTTTAGGTATCGTTAGCTCGTGCGCGTTGTAGGGTTGAGTATCATTGACATGTTCGAGTACATGTCCTCTAATGAAATGCATTCGGTTTGGTGGTTCGTTACGGCCCCACTCGCATATGTATCTTACTGTGTAGCGAACCATTGTCTACCAAACGTTGCCCTAATTACTGATTCAAAACCCCTCGGCAGTGATGTGTTTGAAATTCAGTCTGGATTTTGAATTTGAGAGCTGTAGCATATTACGGTACCTTGAAATAGAATGTAAGCACGTTTTATGCTCGTGGGTAGAGTTGTACTTGCTAGGTAATTTGTGGTTGTAATAACGAAAAATAAATCTACATTTGAAAATAGAATTTATTTCAATAGAGGACCGGACCCTATTCACAAATAATTTCTCGAAGTGGCTCATAAAAATGTCTATTTAAAATTATGTAGGTATGTGAACTTGGAGCTATTCCGATTATTTTATCTACTACTACTCAATTTGAAATTGTATTGATAAATCAGTTGATTTTAAAAAACTGTCTCCGAAGTAAGTTAACTTTTAGCGTTCTATCATAAACATAAAATAAAACGTGACCCTTAGGCCGCTTGTAAACATCCGTTTTTTTGACCGGACAACGGCCCGATTTTTTCACCGGATTAAGCGGTGGCGTATGGTTTATAATGAACGTGTGCACATGCATCGGACATAGGTCCGGCGAGAAAATTGACAGCAAACAAAGGATATCCGTTTTTTGACGGTCCGTCGTCCGGTGAAAAAACGGATGTCTACAATCGGCCTTAACTTGACGATTGAGCAATACTTTCTTTCTGTAACAATTTATTTACGAAAAAACAAACTTTATGGCGCTGTAATATTTTTCAGCAAATATTTTTCCTTGGGCCTTCATGAGGCAGGTTTCATTTATTTCTTTAATATATTTTATCGCGTTCCTCAGAATTAAGTTGCCTCGTGACATGGGTACTATTAGCGTTTTTGTACCTTCTCAATTGTTTCAAAATACAGAATTCAAACTTCTTTATGAGATGGGTTTCATTAATTGTTTGATTGTATTTCATTCTGTTGTTCTAAATTTATTAACTCGTGCGTAAGTAATTAGGTAAATTGATCAGCAGTACCTAGGTGGATATTAAGTATCCTTTTTCGTTTTCTATACACCTTTCCTAAATCGTAGTAGGTAGGTAGTAGTGTAGTTTTCAAAATGTTAGGTTTTATCAGCCATTTGAATTCAAATCTTTAAAAAAATGTCTCAATCATTTAGGAAACGCCATATTCCTGTCATTTGTAAAAAATACTTTACCAACATTTTTCGTACAATTCTTTGAATCATTATTATAGTTTTCATAAGGTAAATGTAAGGTTTGATAATATTTTATCGTGTTCTGAATTTCGGTAACCTCGTGGCTTAACTCCGCTAATTGCAACTTTCAACATCTACGCCGCGAGTAGATTTTGATACTTTAATTACATGGCGCACTTCGAACGGAGTAGGGAATATTATATTATTGTAATGGAAATTGTTTAGAGTCGCTAGAGGGCTGTATTCGGAAACGAAGATTCGATTTGGATCTCAGATCATAGAAGGGAATAGATGTGAAACGGGGGCGTGGCGCGTGTCTCCGCGATATGCCCAGAAACGAACATCGCCCGCGACGCCAGGTTAGTCGCGATTCAGTCGTACTGAGGAAATGTTCTCCGATATTGTTGGATAATGCGTCGTAACGTGCAATAACATAAGTGAAACGAAGAACTACAGGAACAATGAAGTCATTTACCACATGTAAGTATTGCAAATCCATTGGTATTTTGCTTATAAATAAAAAAAACTAAACATTTTTACGAACGAATTCAGTGCCGTGACATTTACTGCGATATCGAAATTAGTGGTGATAAAAATTCAAACACGTTGTACATTGACGATTTAGTTAGCAACCACTTTATGTCATGCGTAACTACTGCGCAATGTATTTTATTTCTTCCGATATCCACTGACGCGTGAAAATACACAGTACGGCCGCATGTGCCGGTCGTAACATAGTGCAGGGCTCGTGTTCTAATACGGTTTCCTATTATCGATAAATAGAATTAAATTATTATTTTCTATTTTCTAATTTTGAATGAAAAAATCATGAGTTGCTTGCGATTTTTAAGTTTTTACAAAAACAACAATAGTAGAAGGGATTAGTAACTGTCAACTATGTAATTACTATAAGAGCTAGTTGAAAGCCTAATATAGGCATTATTTTTGATAAACATAGGCGGTACGAATTTCGCCATAATTAAAAAGTTAATGCGCGATAGTAGTTAATAATAATTACAGTGATCCTGTTATTATTATTAAAGTAAATAATAATATATTACCAATATTGTAAATACTGGTAAAAATCGCAAGTACCTACTTAACCCATGACTTTTCATACAAACTTTGTCAGTCTATAACTTCTATACTCCATCGATAACGACATTGAGCTTTGGTTGGGGTAAATTAATATAAGGTAACTTCATTTAGTCCCAATAATTGATTCTGAGTTTTTCGTCCATACAAAATGGAACTGACTCCTTTATGCAAAAATCGTTAAAGAACATAATAATAACGTATAATAATAAAAAGGTTTTCATACAAGCATTTTTTAAACCAATTTCGAGCCTTGCCCCCAGGATTTAAAGTATCGATATCTTATCGACTCCATTTTATCTTTCTTCTCTCTAATTGCTTTTTTCAAAGTGTGCGTCACGTCACGCGGCCATTGATTGGCCATAAGGCACGCCTTCTGACCAATCACAGCACTTTTAAGCCGGTTGCACATGTTGTCGTAGACTCTCAGTCGCTTTGTTTTTACACAGTTGAATGTGTGTGTGGGAGCTGTGGTGGGGGAAATGTGGGGACACTGGTTCTCGTTGTAGTTACGCGCGACTTCATATCTATTCTCTTTCTATGATCTGAGATTTGGATGCAAACTTCAAGATTGATTAGTCGAATCTACAGGCCAATAAAAGCAATTAATCTAGTCTCAAGTTCGAATAGAGTTTTGAATGTATGCATCGGTCAGTGTGGTCTTAATAAAATCGAATCACAAGTCAGTTTGGAAACGGGACTGTTATTTACAGATGAACTTCTCGCCTTAATTGTGTAACGTGTTTTGATAATTTAACTACATAGCGCACTTAGAACGGAGTAGGGAATATTTTATTATTGTAATGGAAATGGTTTGTATAGGGCCGAGTCGATCTCTAGAGGGCTGTATTCGGAAACGAAGATTCGATTTCGTTGCAAACTTTCAAGACTGATTAGTCGACTCCACATGCCAATGCCCAATCAAAGCGTTTAATCTAGTCTAGAGTTTGATTAGTTTTGTATGTACTTTCTGAATATTATATGCATCGGACAGTGGTGTTAATAAAATCGAACTGCCTGAGTGTTACAAATCAGTTTGGAGATGGAACTGTGATATACAGATGAACTTGTCGACTTAAGTTCGTTCGTTCGTTTCAGCCGAAAGATGTCCACTGCGGGACAAAGGCCTCCCCCAAGGCTCTCCACAAAGACCGATCCTGCGCCGCCCGCATCCAGCTTTGCGACTTAAGTAATTGTGTTAAATTGGTCAGTGACAAACACACGTTTTTAAACTTTAATATTTTAGAATAGACAGTTGTATGATTCATTAACGAAAATCATCATTTTGCACTTTTCTTTCCAATAAATCTAATGTCCGTCATTTCCCGAGTAGGGGTGACTAAAAATAGGGCTTATTCCACTATTCCCCGTTGACAATCCCCGTCAACGCCAATTGGAACTTATAAAATCAGAATAAAATCCTAATATAACGGGGATTAATGAACTTTTTGTTCACTAATACCTGTTGACGGGGATTGTCAACGGGGAATAGTGGAATAAGCCAAAAATAGTCGATATCGAATCAAAGTATACGCGAGAATTCATTAAAGAGCTTGATTTACTTACTCGTTTCCCCGTCCCGCGGGTTACCGGCGCCAGTAAGGAGGCGGGGCATGCGGTGACGCTTCATTCAAATTGCATTTAGTAGATGCAGTTTCCGCGCGGCTTCCCCACTCCCCGATCCATTACCAATACAAGGAGATATTCAATTTGCATAATTTACTGCCAGTAAGTTTAGCGAATACGTAAACGAACTAAAGTCGCTAAAATAGCCCGACGGATTAGCAAGCTGAAGTGGCAATGGGCAGGGCACATAGTACGCAGAACTGACGGCCGATGGGGCAGCAAGGTTCTGGAGTGGAGGCCGCGCACCGGAAAACGCAGCGTGGGATGTCCCACAAGGTGGACCGACGACATCATAAAGGTAGCAGGAAGGCGCTGGACGCAGACCGCTACCAACCGGGCAACATGGAAAGCATTGTGGGAGGCCTATGTTCAGCAGTGGTCGTCCTATGGCTGAGATGACGATGATGATGAAGTTTACAGCCTATTTTTGAACATTAGCAATGCGCGTATTTTATTGTATTATCGTCATAAAGTTCTGATTCTCATTTTAAAATTATTGGTTTCATCTTGTTTCTGATATTTAATCTGTACAAATTCAATATGCCTAAGTACTCGGCTCTATGCTCTCCTTTTAGTTTCTATCTGAGCTAGCTGTTTTGCTAAACCCGCTTTGCATTCAGATTATCCCGGGCTTAAATGGGAAAAAGATCTAGTATATAATGGATTTAAAACACTTTCCTATTTTAAAATAATAGTTTTGTGTTAGAAGTATTATAGTGGCTCTACTCTAGATTGAAAATTGTGATGTAATTCGTAATAGAAATATTATTTTACTTACTGTCTATTGTCGAATTCGCTAAGGTGTGTACGATATTAGCACATTTTACTTTACAGCATAAACACGAAATTGTTATTAGCAGGCACGAGATAATCCGGCGAATATGACGTAAGTAGTAATACATACAAAAGTGTCGAAAAAGATGTTTTCGAGGAAGATGTTATAATATGTGGGATCGTAATTCGTCCCGCAGCCGTCTCCGGAGGCCTCAACCCGCATAATATTTTCGATATATTCGCCACTTGAACTCTATCCATCTCACTCAGTCTGTGAGACACTGATAGTGTGACAAATTGAAGTCCTCCTTGAGCTGGATTATTCACCTAATACTCATTTCTCAGAAACCTGTATTTTCCCGTGATAAAAAATAAGCCTAATGTATTTCAAGGAATACTTGTCTAAGTTTATTTATTCGTTGATGTACTCGTATTGTGGTAACTAATCAATTCCAGAAACTATATTCACATTGAAGACGGGCAATAACATTTTGGTCAGCAATTCCCAGTACAAGAGTACCGATATGATATATTGGCGAGGCGGTACGCCGGAGCCCGGAACGCTCTAGCTTGGCCATCCTATTCTCGTTTCCGAGCTTGTCGTACTTTCCGGTACGAATGTAACATACGGCGTGGACACAACTAGTTCAGTGCATCGGAAGGTACATTGTTCGACTTGGAATCTTACAATTAGCACGTCGCTGCTAATCATATCATGAATTTTGAAAACTAAATAAGTACGCGAACGTTAACTGAAATGTTTGCGTTGCTACCGAAAACACTTTACGTCTTCCTAATAAACGTATGTAGATGATGATTACGATAAAGAGAAAGAAAATTTAGTTAAGGTTTTTTAAATGAAATGGGGTCGTTGACTTTTATAGAGACATTCTGCTTTTTCAAACAAAAGTCGACACAAACGAACTACAGTTAATCAAGCGTAACAATAGCATTAAACACACAACATCACACAAAGAATAAAGGTAAATATTCTCAAGACTTCATAGGAATATGCGAAGCAACATTTGCAACACCTTATCAAGTTGGAAGCGACTCAAAAGAAAGAAAAGTAGACGCTTGTCTGAGATGCTATTTGATACTGTATTGCTTTCTTTAAATAACTCGTATGCGTTTTCTGCAACGCATTCACATTCTGACAATATAATATTCGCTGCGCAGATTTATTTGATTCGAAAACAGCAAGGAGATATTTTTACACGCAGATATTTTTCATTCGTATATTTATTAAATGTGAATATGGAATGAAAGCTGTGAAGTAGTTTATTGGAAAATTCTCCATTCACGCGGAAATTTAATTTTGTGCAACTAACCAAATGACTTTTCGGGAAATATTCATACTGCAATTTACTTTTGAATTCATTTTATGATGAGAATTTTATTTTTAACCGCCTTCTCGTTTAAAATTTTATTTTAATAAACGATCCAAGTTCGGATAACTGTTTCTCATTTTATTTTGATGTCCATATTAATGTACGAGTCGTTTTAAAAAAGTTAAGACAGTAATTCTACATGAGTTCCGACATTTTAGTTGATCTCTACTATTATACACATGTTGTATTATACACATCCCAGTCACTGTAAGTATAAATAATATAATTTTAGAAAATATAATGTAAGTAAGTAGATATAAGTTACAATGCAAAAAGTTGTGCCAAAATATTTAAAGACAAGCTATAGTTTGATCATAACACTAACCAAAAGTTCTGGCCTTTCTTTAGGTTAGAAAGAAGTTGAAGCGAAGTTATCTGGGCCCTTCCGCAGCTCGATCGCTCGCTCGGCTCGCGCGCTTTGTTCGTGTTGCGTCTTTCCGTTCTATACATGGCCAGAACGCACCCATAGGAAACTGCTCGTGTATATTTCGGAGTGCCCGTTTGTAAATCTGTGACTCCAAACTATACACGAATTTTGCGTACTGATCGTGTATAGTTTGGAGGAGCTTAGTAAAAAAAGTCATCTCCAAACTATACTCGATTAGTTTCTACTACACCACTTACACTTGACTAGAGTGTGTTTAGTTGATATTGATTTAGTAAAATTCAGTAAAATATGGAACTATATTTAAAATTACATTTATTTGATATTATTACATAAAATATTATTATTTTACTGAATCTATAATAAATCTAGATTTTTAAAACTATTGTAAAGTGGTTTTTGAAATTAAATTGATTAGGTAGATTTCAAATTAAATAACAATTTAATTAATATGAGAGAGAGTGAGAGAAGAAAGTTCAACGCGCATTAAATACAATATTATGCGAGACTTTAAATGCTAGGTTTGTATTGTCGGCCGTTTGGTGTAGTGGTTCGAAGTGGTAGCGGGTTCGATTCCCGCACAGTACAAACATTTGTGTGCATGAACATATTTGTTTGTATTGGACTGGGTGTTTTCTATGTATAATAAGTATGTATTTACAAAAAAAAGTATTTAATTATGTTTATATCCGTTGTCTAGTACCCATAGTACAAGCTTTGCTTAGTTTGGGACTAGAAGCGCAGTGTAAAATGTCTAAGGATATATTTTATTTATTATTTATTTTATTTATTAACTTTTATCTCAAGAACAAAATCATTTTGACATATTTCCATACCTACAATTGGTGAAATATCAGCCCCAAAACAAATTTCTTTTCTATGGCAGAATAAGAAACACCAAAAAATCCTTTATCAAAACAATGACACGTGTCGTAAGATGATTCAATGTTTAAAGTAGACACGCAGATATGAATTAATCTATCTATATAAATAAAAATGAATTGATGTTCGTTAGTCTGATTAAAACTCGAGAACGGCTGGGCCGATTGAGCTGATTTTGGTTTTAAGATGTTTGTCGTAGTCTAGGGTAGGTCTAAACGGTGAGCAAATACGCGCGCGATATTGTTTTTCTGTAACAGACAAAATTCCACGCGAGCGAAGCCGCGGGCGGAAAGCTAGTATGTAATAGAAAGAGAGGTCAATAAGTCAAAATGACTAGCATGCAACTACTCGCGTATAAATTGTAATCACGCACTTATTACAATACATACATGATTAGTCCGTATGCGTACTGGCGATGTATATTTTGGAGGAAGATAATTGACCTAAGTCACTACAAAGTATACGCGAGCAGTACGCAGCGTATGCGTACTGGTCGTGTATAGTTTGGAGGAGCTTAGTAAAAAAAGTCATATCCAAACTATACTCGATTAGTTTCACACCCTTGCGTTCTGGCTATGTATAGAATGGAAAGACGCGTTCGTGTTCGTTCGATAAAATAACGTAGAACATTATCAATATGGTATCGGTGAAACTTCAAATTCAATTTCACTTGAGAAATGTATAGAATTGCTAAATGAGTTTCATTTAGTTTTATTAATTTTGTTTTAAACGGTTCCCGAAAATTTTAGGCCTTAGAATTAAAATGACAGATTGAACATTTCTTACGAAATGTAAAGAAAGTAATTAACAGTCTTTATACAAAATCAATTAACATATTACTATAGTTCATTCAACTTATGATGGTGATTTAGACAGATAAAACGTTTCGTTTTATGATTATAACTTTCTACGAATAAAAATATTGAGTTGTAAAAATCAATTACTTTTGTGTGTTTTCATCCTTAGAAAATATCAATCACTAATCTTTCTCAATTAACCTAAACAAGAATTTCTAATTATTTATTAGTTTATTATTTAGAAAAAATTGAGAAAAAATATTAAATGAATTGCTTCTGCGTTAGTCGGAACTTTTGCTCATAGGGATGGGACATAAACAATCGCAATAAATCAGTAATCGGCATGGTGGTCATCTTACCATCGAATCACGATTATTATCTCAGGCAGGTCAAAGCTAAGTCAGTACGTGTGCGTTTGCCTTTGATGACGGTTTTGTTTTATGCGATTTCACCACGTATTGTTTGTTATTGTTATTTTGATGTTTTATTGAATAAAATGCATATATTTAATTCTTTGTGATTTATTTTGTACCACTAAGAATATTCACGTTTATTCCATTTCCAGATAGTTAAAATTTATAGATATAATTTTGATCAAGATTAAAAATCAAAGAAATAAAAGGCGATTAGATTTCTATAGAAAATATTCTCGATTCTAAAAAATATCGATTAGGTTTATAAGGAGCGCCTCACTAAATAGAACTGTCATAATCACCATCTTACGCTGAATGGACTATACATCACGAGAAACACGAATACTTAGTAACAAATGGTAGCAGTAACGTAGACAACATTCAGTGCGTGAATATCTTCATTGATTAATTTAATAATCACTGATAAATTCAATATTTCATATTGAAACCGCTTTGCCCGTGCTCGTTGCACGTCACGTGCGGATAATTAATTCAATCAACACCTGCAAACCATGGGTAATATGCATGCACCGCGATAAATCATGCGAGTTTTCACGCCCTACGGGGGAACCTGCCGCATGTCCCTCGCTTAGGGTTGCCAGGTCCAAAAACACAAAAGCCGGACTCGGTGCTTAATTTGGCCGGATATTTTACCCTAAAAGCAGGACATACCATTTTTAATAGCTATGTTACGGGGAGGTGGGGAAAGGGGGGGGGGGGTTTGTATCATGGCTCAGGAGAGTACTATGAATGCATATGCTCGACTGGCTGGCGCGGTGACCGCATAAAAAAACACACAGTTCGGAACAGGGACGGGTCGGACAAGAGAATATATTTTGGCCGGAGAAGTCCGTCAAAAGCCAAAACATGTTCGGCTAAAGCCGAACATCTGGCAACCCTACTCGCTCTGCTTCTGCGGTTTCCGCCCTGCGCATACATACATGAATGAATGAATGAATGAGTCGGCACATCTTTTATTACGTACGGCTCGTCATCGATTTTTTGAGACCCAGATGTTTTTAGAACACAAATAGAAGCATCTTAGCACCAGAAGCTCCATTAGACATGTTTTGTGTCTCGCAACCTGTTTTACTTCATTGTAAGAGGTTTGTCTTACCCACTCGGCAGCACCCGCAGACCTGGTTAATTAAGTTTCATTTGTAAAGCCTAACCCAGCCGTATTCGGCGTAGTTAATGTGACTATGGAGGATTGGGAGCCTTTCTGTCGTAAGAGCATAAAAGCAGCGACATTTCACAAATTACGAAGCTATGAAATCCCGTTGATTATAATGGCGAACCCTATTTTAACTTAGAACAGGAATGTGAAATACTCAGATCATAGAAAGAGAATAGATATGAAGTCGCGCGTAACTACAACGAGAACCAGTGTCCCCACATTTCCCCCACCACAGCTCCCACACACACATTCAACTGTGTAAAAAACAAAGCGACTGAGAGTCTACGACAACATGTGCAACCGGCTTAAAAGTGCTGTGATTGGCCAGAAGGCGTGCCTTATGGCCAATCAATGGCCGCGTGACGTGACGCACACTTTGAAAAAAGCAATTAGAGAGAAGAAAGATAAAATAGAGTCGATAAGATATCGATATTTGAAATCCTGGGGGCAAGGCTCGAAATTGGTTTAAAAAATGCTTGTATGAAAACCTTTTTATTATTATACGTTATTATTATGTTCTTTAACGATTTTTGCATAAAGGAGTCAGTTCCATTTTGTATGGACGAAAAACTCAGAATCAATTATTGGGACTAAATGAAGTTACCTTATATTAATTTACCTTACTAATCCCTTCTACTATTGTTATTGTTTTTGTAAAAACTTAAAAATCGCAAGCAACTCATGATTTTTTCATTCAAAATTAGAAAATAGAAAATAATAATTTACTTCTATTTATCGATAATAGGAAACCGTATTAGAACACGAGCCCTGCACTATGTTACGACCGGCACATGCGGCCGTACTGTGTATTTTCACGCGTCAGTGGATATCGGAAGAAATAAAATACATTGCGCAGTAGTTACGCATGACATAAAGTGGTTGCTAACTAAATCGTCAATGTACAACGTGTTTGAATTTTTATCACCACTAATTTCGATATCGCAGTAAATGTCACGGCACTGAATTCGTTCGTACAGTAGTACACATTTAATAAGGCGCGTCGTGAATCTTCGGCCACGCAGACAAGGACAAAATTTTTCCGATTATGTTCCCCGTCGCACTTGCGCAAGCCCCGCCCATTTCATAATTACACTGCAGGCCAAGTACGGGGAATAAAATATTTATCTTTTTGAAAAAGTTTAATAGAGTATTTAAATAAATAAGATAAGATAAGAAAAACTTTATTTGACACAAAAAGAAAAAATAAAAAATAGAACAAATACACTTGTGGTACCCGTCGTTGTTCCCGATTTCCATAACACAAGTGCTTTTGCTACATACTTTGGGATCGATCGGAGCAATGTACGCGTCTAATATGTATTTATTTATTTACTTGCTTTTGCCCGCGGTTTCACCCGCGTGAAATTTAGTTTGTCATAGATCGTCATAAATTATAGCCTATATGTTATTCTGGGTTATAAACAATAATAAGTTTCATCAAAATCCGTTCAGTAGTTTTTGCGTGAAAGAGTAACAAACATCCAGACATCCAAACTTTCGCATTTATAATATTAGTAGGATTATTTTTGTGGGATGTATTTAATCCATAATTTAGAAATGTTATAATTTGCATGCTACATATAATTGTAGCGAATTACGATAATGCACTTTATTTTATTTATCATATCTTTAATATACTGTACTCTAATAAATGGCAAATAAATATTTGAATTTCCGAATGTGAGAAGGTTAATGCTGAATCTATGAATGAATTGTGAATGTGTAGATGTACGGAGATTGGAGGCTCACAAAAATAAAACACTTTTTTTGCCACTAAGTGTACTTTTGTCAGCAACGCGTCTACGCACTCTAGAGTATGGCGGCTGACTAACATGTGTCACAGCGCGCGCAAACATGACACGCGGCGCGGACCAATACCGGCACAGGAAGAAGACGCGCCGTGCGTGGAGTATCCCGATTGGTCAATAGCATTTCCCGCGCTACTTAAATTCGTCTTCTGCGCAGGTACATCGGTGAGCCTTATTAAATGTGTACTACTGTAAAAATGTTTAGTTTTTTTTATTTATAAGCAAAATACCAATGGATTTGCAATACTTACATGTGGTAAATGACTTCATTGTTCCTGTAGTTCTTCGTTTCACTTATGTTATTGCACGTTACGACGCATTATCCAACAATATCGGAGAACATTTCCTCAGTACGACTGAATCGCAACTAACCTGGCGTCGCGGGCGATGTTCGTTTCTGGGCATATCGCGGAGACACGCGCCACGCCCCCGTTTCACATCTATTCCCTTCTATGATCTGAGGTGAAATACTAATGTTGCTGGCTTGGCTCGTTTGTGAGACCGCATTCAAGCTACACGGCGCGTAGTAGTTATTTTGTTTTAGAAAATAATATTTTAGAGCATACTGCGTGTGTTAAGAGACAACATAGAGCCAAAATATCTTAAAACAATATTCTGCGTGAAATGTTACAATTAAAATAAAACCAGAATTTAATTTACAATAAAGCCACAAGCACTAGTTTCGTACGCTATTTGTACACTCAACTGCAGATACATTTGACGATAAAAAAGCAATCTCGCCGTAGCGGCCATTACGCTGTCTACCCAGTATCCGAACGCATTCAGCGAGGGCCGCGCGATCGGCCTTGAGATGTACTCGCCCAGACGAGCGACGAAGAAATGGAACGGTTTAGTGCCAATAAAAGTCCACCAGTTTTCGCAGTCAAAGACAATTACCGCGTTGAACCCTAAATTATAGGGCCCGCCTTGCGACTGAGGTCTCCATCCATCATCTTTTATTTATAGACTACCCTTGTTAACCTGTCGCCGCGTAAAATGTATTCCAAAAGAATCTGCTTGCATTTTACTACATCAGGGTGGAATTTATATTGAAAAGTCTGTGCGTGGCGGTCACTTCTTTCGATATTTATTATTTATTTATGCTTCACGTTTGAATCTATTCGTCCTGTATTACATTACTTTAAATTCGGATTCTCTAGGCACACGAGCAATGAGTTGTCAATACCATTAATTATTCTGTGATTCTCGGTCTTAAAAGACCCTCTAAAATGATACCCTCCATAACAAGCAGTTCCAAGTATTTAGAAGTCCACGTTTGTAAAGACTGGTGCATATTTAATGGCAGCACCCTTACACCTATACAATGGTAATTTGCGAGGCACGCGACGTTTCCCCCATCACGCCGCGTGCCCGCGTCGTGCGACGAATTTTTCTGCAACAAACATTGAAACTAGAAATATCTCCCGCGGGTAACTCGATAATTCTCTCGTTTGACCTTTTTAGAGATGGATTGCGAAATATCCTTCTTTGTGAACCCCTACCGACCTCATAAAGGTAGCAGCGAGGCGCTGGATGCAAGCCGCTACCAAACGGTCAAAATGGTAATCACTGGGAGAGGCCTATGTTCGGCAGTGGTGAGTGGACGTTCTATAGCTGAAATGATGATGATGATGATGATGATGATGAACCTCTACACTATCTAAGAAAATACGTGTTCAACTCTTCAGGCCTCTTTTGGGCAGATCGTACATCTTTCATTTACGGTACTCAGTTTAATGAAGACTTTCTAGCATGATAGCCATCATAATAACAGGGAGTTGATGTTGAAAGACCGCCGCGTTCGTAAAGACTGGTTGCATTTTTAATGTCGGTGTTTGCACTCGGCGACAATAGTCATTTGCGGCCACACGTCGCTTCCCACCGCCGAGGCGTCGCTTGACGTCATTTGACGACTCCGCTATATCATTTACCATATCGACACCTAGAGTTGACAGGCCACGGTCTCGTGTCACGGTGACTCGATATCTTCTCGTGTTATAACAATTTGTCATTCTATTTATTATATTTACACTAATATTATAAAGCTGAAGAGTTTGTTTGATAACTTGAACGTGCCAATTTCGGGAACTACTTTATTTTCACGCGTACGAAGCAGCGGGTAGAGCTAGTTCTATAAATATGTTTTGTATCTACCCGTTTTTATACGTACGAGAAGGTAAAATGTAATGTACAAAAGGACTCAGAAAAATACTTTCCGACTGTATTTAGCACAATTCTTATTTATTTATTTATTTTATGGAAAACAAACAGCATATATGCATTGTTAATAGATGAGGCGGTTAAGATCAAAAATGCCTTACATAGTTTTCACAAATAGCATATCAAGATACAATCCAAAACAAAACCATTTAGCATGCAGTATAACTACAATATATGAAAAAAGTTAAAACAATACAGAAAATACCTACTAAAGCAATACCAAAATAGCAGAATATTAAGCAGTAAACAGATACTTCAACTTTTTACCGGGAGAGTGCTAAGTAGTGTCGCCAAAGAATTCTTTATTACTTTGATTTTTGAAGTAGTTTGGTCTCACAATATGAAAAAGGTCAACATTTTCAGAATAATTGCTGTTAAAAGTTTTGAAAACTCTGTTAAAGAAGGAATTGCGTCCATAATTAGTGGTACATGCATCAACGTGAAGTCTAAGATAATTTCTCCTGACATTGGCACGAGTTGGCACCTGTAACTTGATTCGCGAAAGAAGCTCACTGCAGTCTATTTTACCATTAATTAGGTTATGGAGGAAGGTAAGATCAGCGACTTCTCTTCGCAGTTTTAATGGAAGTAGATGATGATGCTTACAGTCAGCCTCGTAAGTCGTGCCCATTATCCGGTGTTTGAAGTTTAAAAATCTAAGAAACTTTTTCTGAATTTTTTCAATTTTTTGTATGTAATAATCATATTGGGGATTCCATGCTTGACATGCATATTCAAGCTGGCTTCTAACCAGTGAACAATATAATATTTTAAGTGACTTAGCCATTTTAAAGTTTTTCGTGAGTCTAATTACGAATCCAAGGGTTTTTGTGGCTTTAGAAGTTATTGAGTCAATATGCCTGTCAAGAAGAAGCTTAGGGTCCAGAATGACGCCAAGATCTCGTATATATTCGGTTCTCTGAAGCGCTTGCCCGTTTAATGTGTACTTGTAGAATATTGCATTTCGGGATCTAGTGAATGTCATACAGCTACATTTGGAAATGTTAAGATCAAGTTTATTTAAGATACAATAACGGTGCAGTCTATCCAGATCCTGCTGCAAGTGAATACAGTCACTCAAAGTGCTAACTTTTTTGTATACCTTCATGTCATCAGCAAATAATAGACACCGAGAATGAATGAAACATTTATGAATGTCATTTATAAAAAGTATAAATAACAGTGGACCCAGGATCGAACCCTGTGGAACGCCTGATGGAATGGCGGAGAAACGTGAATTAGAAGAGAAACCATTAAGAACTACAGTCTGACATCTATCCGCGATGTAGGATCGAAACCATCTAAAGAGATCCCCGTGAATTCCAGCGGACTGTAGCTTAGTGAGCAGGATCGCGTGATCAATTCGGTCAAATGCTTTGGTATAATCTGTATACAGGGTGTTGATTTCAATCCTCGCCATATTTATTTAGGTGATCTATTATGACTTATATAAACGCATTATCCACCAAAAAAAAAATACAAACTAAAGTAGAATATTTAGCGAATATTTTCCGTGCGACATCAACTGTACTGTGGCTCGTAATACTGCAATACGTTTCAACTGCGGCACCCATCGAGCTACGCGGATCGCTCGTTTATCATGTCTGATAGTCTACTGAAGGAAGCCACGTAAAATAGGTAGTGTAAATAGGTATTTTTGTTTGACTAACTAAAGTTAAAGTTCGTTTTAAATAAGTTTGCTGTTTCCTATGTGTGTGTGTGTGTGTGTGTGTGTATTGGAGCGTACCTACGCGCTTTCCGCCACTACCTACCGCAATCGCGGGAGTATTTTGTACACAAAATTACCAGATTATTTACTCCCTACATTAAAAAAAACACATTCCTTTAAGTTTAGAACTAGGTACCTACTCACCGATGCGACTTCAGATGCGTTTCCACGTGCCCTCCCGTAACAGTAAACCATGTTTACGTACTCACGAGCACTGTACGTATGGTTTGGCATCTTCCTAACACTCACTCACTATTATTACACTCACTATCACACACTAAATACTCAAAACCGCACGAGAAAACAATCAAAAATCGCAAATTTGCAATTAGAAAAGTGCATTCGATGAAATACGTCCATCGAATGTCGTCGTGAATCGGTAGTTATCGTTATTCTTCATTTTCAACTACTTTACGTAATTTTTAACACCAGAAAAGTTTAATTTCGTCAGTTTAGTACAGGAAGTCTATCAACGAATGAGAATGTAAAAGCGGCGGGAAAAATACTTTGTTTAATCTTTGTGAACTAAAGATTCGTCCTATCATTAATGCTCTTAAAACAAGCTTTCAAAACACTCAAATGCTAATGATTTGTAGATCTTTAATTTATTACTAATCGTTATTATTAAAACGATAAGAATATCAATAAATTTTGGTAGTTATTTCGTGTAATGAAATTACATTCATTTAAAATAATCCCGAACATGATGATGAATTATTTTATGTAAGTTATGAAGAATGGAAGTCTAACCTGAACCTAACTAACATTCGTTCAGGGTAGGTATTTAAATTAAACGCCGATAGAAATGAAATTACGTTATTACGGTAGTAGGAAGTAATAAGTACTAGAAAACAGTTATCAAGCAGAGAGGAAGAGAAAAGTTGAAGTTACAAGGCAAGAAATAAGAAAATAGCGATTGAGTACTAGGTATTCTAAATACGAGCTAGATTTCGCGGAGCGTGCGCGCGGCCTCTCTGCGTGGATAGCAAAATCGGACTGATGAACAGAGAAAATCGCAGTGTTGCCAGTCGGGTCTAGTCAGAAATTACCAGAAATATAAAAAAAAGTAACCTTTTTGAATAAAAAGTAACCTTCATACGGGGGGGGGGGGGGGGGGGTGCGGAGCGATGATTGTGTAAGGTTGTTCATGGATGGAAAATGAATACAATTGATCATCTAAATTCGAAAAGTGACCAAAAACGTTTCATGGATTTGCGTTTTATTATCGAAAAACATTCGCTAAAACTCATTTTTTTAACAAATAATAAATCAAATTAAGTTTAAACCTTTTCATTAGTGTAACCTAAAAGTAACCACAGCAGTTCAAAAGTAACCTAAAAGGTTACAAAAGTAACCTTCTGGCAACACTGGAAAATCGATGATCCACGATTGAGCGCCGGCCGCCCGATGACGCCCGAAACACGAAGATGGGGAAGTACCTATTCCGTGCGAGCCCGATGTCCGTGCCGCGCGCGAGGCGGTGGTATTATTGTATTCAATTACAAGTCACCGCTCCAAATGAAAGATATGAAATTTTCTTTTAAGATATGAAATTTTGTTTAGGTACTGAAATCAATCGAGTTTAAAAACAAAATCTTGTCTTATCTCCTATCGAAAGTGAAGGAACAAGAGTTTGCCAGTGTGTTATTTCTAGGTGTTCAGTTTGCGGTATTAAGTAAGTTAAGTTTTATTTTAATAATTACTATCGTAAAGACGTAAAAGTTATTAAGGTAGAGAGCTGGAAATGTAAGGAATAACGAACCTGTATGAAAGAGCATTATTGTCATCTGTTTACAGTACTTTTGAATGATAAGTAGGTACAAGCTTATCACACACATAAAAGCATGGTTTAATTAAAAAATAATAATAATGTAGGTTCTGTAAAAAAATTATTTTGCGGGAGGAAGCAAATTCGTGTAAAAGGTTTTTTTATTAATTAAAGAGTACTTAATTAATTAGTTTTTAGAACAACAAATAAACTCGTAACATGATAAGGTGTAAGTAACTAATTTACTCATTACATTTTAGGGTAGATTTGGATTAAGCTCTGTCCAGTAGTCGTCTTTGAACTCACAGCTGATTGTGGCTGATAGTTGACTGACTCATGGGCGAGCGCGGGTAGTGGGGCGCGGGACGGGGGGCGCAGCGCTTGCCGTTTGCGTTGGGGGACTATTCTGCACTGTAGTGGTCGATTATGGAAATCGTAGATATTTAAAAAATAATAATAAAAAATTTGGAAGTCAGTTTTTTTGCTGATTCGTGATCAGAATAAGCTACTTAATCTACTCCCTAAATATGGCGGGTATTGAAATCAACACCCTGTATATTGTGTCAATCTGGCCTCCGGACTGCATACCATGAGATACGTCATCCAGAAATGCCACGAGATTGCTAGCTGTAGATCTTCCTCTTAAGAAACCATGTTGCTGGGGTATGAAAGCATGCTTGAGGGCAACATACACTTGTTCGTGAATTATTTTTTCCAGTACTTTAGCTAAAACACAGAGTTTGGATATTGGTCTATAATTTGCAATCTCACGTTTAGGGCCTTTTTTATGAATAGGAGTGACGGTCGCGGTTTTCCAGATCCTAGGTACCACACCTTCTTTTATAGAACGGTTAAACAAATAACTAATAGGAAAAGTCAGATTTTCCGCGCATCTTGAAATAAGGACCGGGTGCAAGCCGTCTGGTCCCGCCGACTTATTGCAATCGAGTGATTTTAGAATATTGTACACTTTTTCTTCAACGATTTCGATAGAGCAAATATCGGGAGAGACCGAGAGTGTCACATCAGACAACGAAGTATCACTGGGAGGAACATTAGTTTCAGAACCCGGTTTCAGAAAGTTAGAGCTAAAGAACTCGGCAAAGGCATTACAGATCTCGTCACCTGACGTTACGGTACTATTATCAATAGTCACAGAGGAGGGATACGAGCTATGTTTCGAGCTAGCATGTATGTAGGACCAGAAAGCTTTAGGATTATCACGAATGGAAAGTTCTGTATTCTTTATATAAATATCAAAGCATTCCAGTTCTACCCTTTTTACTCGCTCCCGTAGAACTTTGAATGTGACATAATCGGCCCTATTACCATATATCCTAAGTTTTTTATGAACCTTATTTTTTTCTTTAAGGATTTTCTTCAACGCAGGAGAGTACCACACTGGGTATCGACCCGGGTGGACAGATTTAGACGGTATATACTTGTCTCTTAAGGTACATAGTAAAGTGTTAAATGACTCGACCGCATCGTCCACCGTCCCACAGGACAGAAGGGTATCCCAGTCCTGGTTGTCAAGATCAGTGCATAAGGCGGTAAAATCTCCCTTGTTGAAAAGATATTTGGGTCTAGGCTGAGGCTTTAAATCAGGTAGCTCAATGGAGTTTAAGTGGCAAATTAGGGCTGGATGGTAAGCATCTTCCTCCACCAGTGGTTCAGTGCAGTGGAAAACCGACACATCACTATTTGATAAAACTAGGTCAAGTAACTCGCTCCTATGATTCCTAATGTTATTAAATTGGTTCAGGTCGCAAATATTCAATAGGTCTTGTATTTCGCTATGATTGATATCAGTACTGCGAAATGTAGGAGTAAGATGAGTAGTGTGACTTAGCGAGCACCAAGAAATATCGCTCAGGTTAAAGTCACCGGCTATAAAAAATTTGTCATGAGGACTACTAGCACAGGCAGAAAGGACTTTGTCAGAAAAATTAAATTATACCTATGGGAGCTAGATCCGTTCCATTAGCATAATCCTAAGCGTTTTAAAAACACGTACGAGAATTCCAGGTGTGCTTCTCAAGTATGTATTATACCTTAGTCCTGAGAGAATGCTGAGAGAGTAATTGAGTTTTATTTTTTAGACAAGAAGTAAATATTTTAAGCGTACAATCTGTTTGTACAGTAAAACGTTACTTAAGTAGTAAAAGACCGGTAAAAAACAAACAAACTATTACACAAGTTTACACTGAAGACAAACTAACTGCATTAGCTTAATGCCACCGTAATACCACTATTTCAATATGATACAATTATCTAGTACAATTTATACGTTGACACACACATTTTGTGCAATTACGCCGCGAACTGGGGACGGTTGGCACATAATTGAGCACCTGACGCGTCCTACGATATCAATTCCGTTTATGCATCGCGTGTGACCAAACGGCATATTTGATGTGCTACTGCTTATAAAATGACCAGTCGATAATATGAGTCTTTCAGTGAAATGGCCCACTATTAGCTTGGCCCACGGGCCAAGTCTTTTCTTCCAGCAACTGGATAATACTCTAAGGCTCCGTTGCATCATCTTACTTTAACTTTGACAAACGTTAAACTTTATACAAAAATCACCGGCTATCGTTAAAGTTACGGTCAAATACTTGCGATTTGGTGTTTAATAGGGGGCCCAGTTACTGGAAGAAAAAATATTTAAAAATTCAATCCAGCGACACAGCCCGTGGACCAAGCAAAAATGGGCCAAGTCACTGGAAGACTCTAACTAAAGCTTATACTCGTAGTGATGACATTTTCACAAGTTCGCCGAATGTGTGTGAACTCTTACAACTAATCTTAGAATGCTTTAGCGGTGACCATCTGTCGTCACAGAAGAAAAGATTTTGTATTGTGTCTATTTTCTTGAAGTGTCTATTTTCTTGAAGATTTTAAGGCCGTTCGATATGAAAATAAGATTATTATAACCACAAGTCATGATAAAGAATTCAAATAATTTTCTGGAGAAAATATATGGAAAACATAAGCTACGAAACGAAGCGATGTATAAATAGTATAACACTTCAGAGCTAATATTCAGACGAAGCCCGCGTGATCCAGAACGGCTAACGAGATGGATTTAAGGAATTATTTCGTCGGAGCCTTTAGTAGCTTACTAATTAATTTCGCATTTTACATTTTCAGAATTAGGAAATTTCGGTTTACCCTTTTCCAGTGAAAAAACATTTTCTGATAATGACTGTGATGTTGATACTTACGCCCGTATTCACAGACGATGCTTGCTTAAGTGAAGCAGCAAATCGAACCCACAGCGTTGAATAGAGCTCTGTGATTGGTTCGTGTGGCACTCTATGCGTCCATGCGCACTGTGAGATCTCATAGGAATGTTTGTGAATACGGACGTTAGTGTACCTTACTATTTTTACTTAAAACAGTATAGGTAAGTTTTTAAAGCCTTAAAAGTTTAAGACAAAGAATCAAAAGTACGTAGAGTTCGCCTAAATAAATAAATAATAAAGCATTGTTTACGGGAATATAGTAGCATCACTAAAACACAAACTGGCACAGGACAATTTAAGTTCCACTATGTTTGACGATGGACGGCGTTGTTAGCCTATAAATATGCAGAAAAGCTTAAAACGTCAGTGGAAATTATTTTTAGTTTTACTGGCAACAGGTTACGGCCAACAATTGTTTATTTCTTTGTGATGAGTCTAGATTTCTTCAATAGGCTTGCTAGGTTAGTTTAGTTTGATGAGATGAGTTGTCTCATTTCTCATCATGTCATCATCATCATACTAGTATGTAGTTACATACTCGTACAGTACGCGTAAATATGGAAGGATGCCTATAGGATTTTATTTTTCAGTATCTCATACATATGTAAGTTCCAGTCGTACTTTAAGTTACTTGTGTTATTTTAAAAATTTAATCTAAACCTAAGCATTTTTGTTGGAGCTTACCCAAAGAAAACTTGTTAAAGTAAACATCTCGCTACATATGTTCGGGCTAACTTCACAAGGCTAGAATTAGGGTTTGCTCCCGGGAAATCCCGGTACTCATTTTTCCCGGGAATTCCCGATAATCTAATCCTTTATCTAGTTCCGGTACTGACGATGCAATTCCCGGGACTTTCGGTACTTTCGGGACTTCAATAATTTATTTTTAATAACAATTTTTTGACTAGATGCCATCATATTTTTACGTACACACTATCAACAAATGAAAAAATATTAATAATGTTCCTAATTCATTATCCTTCCTTTTAAGACTGATTGTTTTATCTGATTTTACTTAGATACTACTTATTATTTCTTTCAACAGCGTGTTTTTTTATAAACCTAATTTAGTTAATTTGTGTTTTGTCCCTAAGAGTAGGCGCACACCGTTGATTTTTCGTCGGCCGATAGTTTAGTCGGGCAGTTGATCAGTATGGGCATGTATGGGGGTGCGCACACTACGCCGATTCGATTTGGCCGATTCTTCATACAAATTAAAATCGGACACAACTATCGGCCAACTAAAAATCAACGGTGTGCGCATACTCTAACTCTTGTCGCTGCCAGTATTTGACATTGATAGAAAGTGAGAAAACATATTTAAACTAAAATAGGTTGATTAAACGATTGTTGCTTTTTATGAATATGGCGGTTATGATTTTTAATAGGCATTTATAACTAGTTTTGTCGTGTTGTGTAACTGTTTGGACTGATTTATTATTAAGGTAACAAATCAATTGAACTGAACAGAAAAAGTTTAATATTTTTGTTAACCTATTACATTTTTATTAAAATTACGTACAAATTAGGTAATTTGTTTTAATGAATAATAACCATTCACGTGGGTACCGAAATTCCCGAATTTCCCGGTTTTCCCGGTACTCGCTTAGACCTGGTACCGGGAATTCAGTAACACTCCTTAGTACCGGGACTTGCAACCCCTAGCTAGAATCTTCCATTAGAGCGAATTAAGACCAACACTGATTAAATGAATTGGACGTGAAGCGTTCCTAGAAGCTAACGTGGTCTACACGAATAGTGAGTAACTCCATTACTCGCGTTCCGATCACATCGAATGATAGCCTAATGAAGATCGAACACCCAAATGGTTGAAAATTCTTTATAATGTAGTTCCATCTTGCTTATTAAATATTCCGCAAATGTTTCTAATGTTTAAAATAAAATCACTTGCGAGTATGCAAAATCAAATGAGGTCGCTCAGACAGGACAATTTTTAGTCCGAAGCCAACGAGACTAATTGGTAGTCTAAATGTAGAATTATGCACCGGAATTGTGGCAGAAGTGCATGTGCACCTGAGGTTGTTGTTACAAATTAGCGTATATTATTGCGAGCTGAAACAGCCCGGTATTGCGACGCGTTGGAGCTTGTTTCCAAACAATGCCACAGAGCCGTCACTAAATAAGGCTTTTGCTATTGTAGCGTCCCAGAACTACAGTACTCAAAATTTCAATAAACAGAAGTTTCTGTAACTGTACATTGAAGTCTACGACGGAAGAAACCTCAGTTTAAACCAGGCAGATGTAGTATGCTGTCATTTCTCCGAGTTAGCGAGTGACACAAGTACTTTCAATTTGCCAAGCAAAAGTCACAAGTTTTCTTGAAAATGTCTCTGATATTAAGGCTAAAAATTGAAGAGCTAGGGTACTAAACAACTTTTTTGAACATAACGAAACTCTATAAGAACGACACAATAAAACTATTTACAGGAAAAAGTTGGTGGCTTGGTCTAATTATAGGTTAGGGGACTCATCATATGAGTCCCAGCCCAGACAAATAGCTTATACGTGTCATACAGCTACTCCTATCCGACTGTCAGAGGTCATCTACAAAAGTAAACATCAATAGTAGCTCCGAGAATAAAATAAGAATATCAATATGTGTGGAAAAATATTGCATACATTTACCTTTACCCTTTGACTGGTATTTTTACACGAGGTGTGCATGTAGTCGGTGCATTATGCTATGTATGTACCTACCATTAGCCTTCGTCCACCCGTTTGCAAGAGTTAAAATGCTTTGTTTATTGGCAGGTAAAATATAAAGCAGTGTTCCTACAAGTATAATAATATTTTCGAAGGCTTTTCGCTGATGGAAATTGGAAGATTATTTGTAGTGTAAACTTGACAAAATTATTAATAGTCCGCAGTTCAGTACAAGCGAAGCTTTCAGCCTAATTAATGACATAAGAGCATTTTCTGGCTTTCCCGCAGAGTTGCGACCGCCTCGTACTTTCTTGACTTTCGACTGTTAGTAAAATTAAGTTAATTTTAGTACGAGCATGACCATAAGGTCTAAGAATTTAGTACAACTTAAATAAAATATGTATAAATGTTAAATTCATAAAAGAGCGATAAATTTCGCCAATCGGTACCCTGTTACGACAACTGGTTAAACCAATAAGCCCAGCACGAAGCTTGGAAAAAAGCATTCTCCCTGTGTCAATTCCCAACGATTGTTGGACTAGGTCTGGCTCCAACAATAGGCTGTGCTAACCGCAAGCAATCAAACAGCGAGGGAGATAAATCAGTATTGTGCCGAATCAAACGGAGGTCAATTCGTCTATTGGTTTCCTTTCGGCCAAATATTGGTCTCTATTAATGTTGCAGAAATGGTTTATCAAAGTCGAGCCATGAATTCATCAATAAGCGGTTTATAGTTGAGACTATGTTGTTAGTGCAAGACTTAAATTTAAGCTGTTAAATTACAAGCGAGTATCACACGAGTTCGCCTTCCTTGGTAGGACATCAAGTGGTAATTACATTTGCGGGAGCTGAGTTAAGCGGTGACCTAGGCGCTAGTCTCGCCAGGCGCCCGTCGCATCATTTTATTAAAACTTTTATGTCGGATATTTTGCAAGTTATGTCAGCTTTTCAAACGGATGAAAGCCTTTCACAAACTGTGGGAGTAGTACAGAGATTTATTAATTTTTCTATGAATTCCATCCAACAAAAATAATCCCAGGTAATTTCGGATTTATATTGATAGGCAACGCTTTGAGGGAGAATAATAAATTTCCATTTATTTGCCGCTTCAATTCGTTCGCATAGTTGAAATGAATAGTAAACAATAAAATAATCCACAGATAGGATTTAATCATTGCTCATATTTCCAATATTATTGGTGGCGTTTGACTTTCATATTTGCAGTATAAATGAGTTTGCATTGCGGCTAACGGATAAGGGATGGTGTTTAATCTTATATCCGCTGTAATAAGCTAATTGTAACAGCGACCGATCTTGAATGGTTATTAGCAGCTTATTACACGTGCGCCTAAGTCTATTAGCCCTCGCTACCTACAGGTACATTTTTTACTACTTTCATAGAAAATATTCTTAGATAACGTGTCCATACTTCCACTTGTATTCTTTCATTAGTTTGAAACAATAAAAAGATGCCTCTTATTATTTTTTTTCAACTCTGAAAATAACTCAATCACATTAGACCAAGAAAATGAAATTAGAAACATATTTGTTTCATTATGTTAATCGTTTCATCTTCCAAGTAAAAGACCAGTATTTTGGGAATAATAGTAACTTATGCTCGCCACTGCTCGATTCACTACACCAATCAATCTCCATCCATTATTAGTCTCAAGATGTTAAAATGTTACCGACAGCTAAATACTCGTAGTATGATCCAGGTGGGTAATTTTGTTCATTAGTGGACGTCCGGGCCTATCTAGGTGTTGACTCATTTTGGCAGTAATTAGAGACATTACCTGCCCGATGGGCTGAGGCGTCGGTTGACAAACAATTTAACACGCCGCCACACGCTGTCTTAACGAGGATACGCTGTCTGATCGAGGGATGGCTTGGTTAAGGGGTATGACGGTATTCAGAGCATAAATTCTGCGCGGAGCAAAGATGGACCAAATTAGGCAATCTTCTTACCTCTGCCCTTATCATGTAAGCTGTAATAGCACATGTCATGTTTAAACTGGTATATTATTTTCATCAGACCCGGATTATGTAAGTCGTCGAAATAATGTCCTCCGAAATATGGAATCAATTCCATTATCTGAATATATCGTTGACAAACTCCTACACAGTGTTTTTGTACTTTGTTATTGGAAAACCCTCTAACCACGTACAACGATTTTTCATGGAAGCGAACGAAAAAGTAAGTTTGCAATTAATTTCACCCCTAGAATTTTATTGTTTCTATTTAACGACACCGCGCTAAGCTTTTTGCCCAACACGCAGTTTAGAGTAGGCGGCGCGGCGCCGTGGGCGTAACGTCATATTAGGTTATAATTGATCGCCACCAATTAATGTTGCTCTGCGGCGTGCCCCGAGTAAAAGGAAAAAGGATGCGGTCGGCGTCACTCGTTCATTTTACTTTTTTAAACTTTTTAACTGACTCTCGCCTCGCACATGACCTCGCAAATAAGAAGAAACATCGCCGCACACGTAGTGATGTACTACGAACGTTTAGTGCATAAAAGGTATACGGACACACCGGCATTTATAGCGGAGTTTGTCACCGTAGCCGAAATCGGTCAAGGAAAGATGTGGCTACGAAGCGTTTCTCCGCATGTTATACAGAAACTCGGTGTTACAGAAAAAATCGATTTGAGCAGTAACTTTATTGTGACTTAAACCACAATTTACAACTGCCCGTCAAGCTATGAAATTGTACATGCGATTGTGTTTTGTTTTTGTATGTGTGCTGTGTAACATTTTTATCGTGCCACGCCAGCTGGAGTGTCAGTCCTAATTAACAATGAAGTGCGGCAGCGGTGGAAAAAGTCGGAAATTCACCGAAAAACTTTGTGCATCGAACGCCGAGCACGACGCGACGCCCGCTGAATTGAAATACGTTTGACTCGACCCCGGTTGGTGTTCTGATTTTCTCTAACTTTTCGAAACTGTACAAGTACAAGCCTGGAATTCCATTTTCATTTGTTTTAACCTCGATACAAGACAATAGCATTAATCCGTTTAAATGGCGAGAATGTTCTCGAAAATTCAGTTTTTCTTTATTCGGAAACAAGTTTCGTAATACATTATTGCTCATTCGACAGTGCAATGTCGCGCGATGCCTATTTGGTTAACTCACGAGTCGAAACTCAATTTAGGAGCCAGGCACCAAAACGTATTACTATGAAAGTGATTGAATTTTCATCAAACTATATTTGTAGAGTTAAATGGATGTTATTTATTGAACCCTAATCACAAACCATTAAGTGTTAGTACTTTAAATGTTGATTTCTTTTCGTATCACAATCATCATGATTTATGTATAATATACCACTTTATCTATGTATAATATTCTTACGTAAAATCTGGGGGCACGGCAGTGCCCCCACCAAGTCGAGCAAAAAAGCGGCACGGCCGTACCATCCTTTTCTCGAAGCAATTCAGGCCATTTTCGACTGCCTGTAACTTCGTTGTGGATAAAACTAGAAGGCTGAATTTTCATTAGCTATGCAGGCATTGTAAAGACACGGTATATTTAAAATTTCATTCAATTTGAACCAGTAGTTTAAGAATTATAACGGGTCAAAGTTACTTAATTTTGTCACTCACTGACTCACTGACTCACTGACTCACTGACTGACTCACCGATCATCAAAATTCTAAGGCACTTCTAGCAGACCTAGAAGCTTCAAATTTGGAATATAAGTAGTGTTTGGTGTATGAATCAAGGAAAAACTAAAATATTTGGGGGCACGGTAGTGCAACCGCCAAGTCGAGTAAAATTTTTCAATTTCGGTCCAGTTTTCTAGATACATAACTGCTGTCTACAAAATACAAAAAGAAATGAGATTTGGGGGCACGGTAGTGCAACCGCCAAGTCGAGTAAAATTTTTCAATTTCGGTCCAGTTTTCTAGATACATAACTGCTGTCTACAAAATACAAAAAGAAATGAGATCCCATCAAAAACAATACTTGTCAAAAAAACCAAGTCTCGTAACTCAGTTGTTCTACGGTAAAAAGTTGTGAGATCCATGTAATACCAAGTCCAGGCCAGGAAATCTTTAACGTTTTACATAAATATATTGACTTGGCCATCGCATGAAAACACGTGTAAATTAAATTATTTAGTGCGATGGCCAAGTCAATAATTTATGTAAAACGTTAAAGATTTCCTGGCCTGGACTTGGTATTACATGGATCTCACAACTTTTTACCGTAGAACAACTGAGTTACGAGACTTGGTTTTTTTGACAAGTATTGTTTTTGATGGGATACGTATATTTCGATGCATCAATGGTAGACTAAATAATATTTGCATGACTAATGCATTCGACTGTTACCTGGTTATTAAAATAAATTGGCTTTTATTATTTGCCATAAAAAAGTTACGAGTATAATGGTGAAACTCCGCAGCTAGTTGTTATAGCGGCGACATATTTAAGTTTTGTATTTTAGTTAAATCCTTTAGTCCGACTTCCAACCAACGTAATATTCAAATTGTTAACATTGAAACTTTGTGACGAGTGTACCTACTTCTTTTCTTTTGTTCGAATTTTATCCTACTAATATTATAAATGCGAAAGTTTGTATGGATATTTAGATGTCTGGATGTTAACATGTTTGTTATTATTTAAAAACTACTGAATGGATTTTGATGAAACAGTATTATTGTTTATAACCCAGAATAACATACAGGCTATAATTTATGACGATCTGTGACAAACTAAATTTCACGCGGGTTAAGCCGCGGGCAAAAGCTAGTAAAAGATAAATATGTGCAGCAATATGTCGTCATTAATTACTACAATTCGATGTTTTTGTTAATTAATTTAACTTAATATTATAAATTGCTTTCAGCAGATTAATATAAAGGAATTATATGTTATCGAATTGATTCGTTTTAATTGCAAACGTAATGGTATTCCCAGTACGAGTTTAATTAGATGCAAATTAATATTGGCACTGGGAACCCAATAATACCGGCTTATATTGGTGTACGTACAGTTCAAACCGACTAAACAAGCCGTCAAATTACATTTCCAATTGATGATTGGTACCGCCCTAAGTACAATATTAATATAGTCCATAATGTATTAAATTACAGTGACTGGGTACTTATCACCATCACAAAAACGTACAACGATTATTGTCCTGATGGTTTTTTTAATAACGCTATTATTTCATTCACCATAGTAATTTTACTGATTAATTGACGTTTATTTTATTTAGACACTGACGCCCGTATTCACAAACGATGCTTGCCTAAGGGAAGCAGCTAATCGAATGCACAGCGTTGAATAGAGCTCTGTGATTGGTTCGTGTGTGACCCTGTGCGTCCACGCGTACTGTGAGACCTCATAGTAATGTTTGTGAATACGGGCGTTACACAACGTGTCAAAATCATCCAATCAACGGGCCCAGCAACGCCCGCGCCATTACGTGTTAGACTTATCCGTCGCCATCGCGGCATCGCTGTAACCGCATCAAGGGGGTAAGGGACTTGGACATATCTCGAGACACACGCCGTCTCCCGGAGTATGCCTCCTGATCTCATTATTGGATCTGCAACACACTTCCGACTCAGAATCTGATATGTGATAATCAGACTATCGGATTGGAAGCGGCTGCGCTATAGCAAACATCACAGAGCGTCTAACTTAATTTAATACTGTTCAGGAAACGAACATTTATAATAAAGTAAACGAACAATCCTCATAAGCGAGCTCATTTCACGGTTGGAAAAGTACATACAAGTAGATACACTCGATTCACATAGTACAGGCGAACTTTCACACCTAATATAATAATCAGAAAGTTTCGCGAACTTTTCCAGTTATCCTGCGCTAAGCCTCGCGGTGTCTCGGCGTGCGGTAATACCGGGAATGAGGTAAGATAAATTAATTTTGTGAACTTCATACAAGCATAAAATGTTTAACATAATAATTAATCGGTGCTGGAATACACAAGAGTATGAAGTTACTTTTAGAATAATTATGATCATTAGTGCCTGGTTTCTATAAACCAGACCGTTTTAGCTTCGCCGCCTTTGTTTATGAAACTGCTCGTTAGAAATAACGAAGATCTGGGAGCAGTTTAAAACTATTGCTTTGTGATACTTGCGCAGAATTTTACGCAAAAGCCCTCGGTATTTCTATAAAGTGCCAATTCTTGTTCAAGTTTAATATCTCCCGCAATTCCTTTGAATTGGACTTTTGTAAGATATTCAGAAAGTTCACAATGCGCCCAACTGACATTGATTGCGATGAAAATTTAAAAGCCATTGCGATCGGTTTTTGATAGAACATGGAACGAATGATTTCGCCCATTCGGCACTCAAATTACATTATGTACTTTGGTAACAAACTGACAAATGAAAATATTTATATGTAAACCCCTTTGCTTGTATTTGTGTCTGTATTGTTGGTTGTCCTAAATAAATAAATATTGACAGAATATCACATAAAAGATTTACGTGGGAGCTTACATTTACAGGTTCTTCTGAAAATCTTAGACTTAGATATTTCATTGAAAGTACCGCAATGTCCTCAGCAATCACAATGTCGCTATCTTTTTGACCGGAGACCTTTGATGTAACTCCTCGATGCCTTGAAGTGATAACGAAGTTAACGTTAACTATTTGCTGGATATTTGCCGTAACAAACGAGGCTCGATTAAGTGTTGTTACGGAGTCGCAAACTGATCAAACTGGAGCAACATGGTGGACCGACAAGATAGTTAGTTAAACTGAGATTAGACGCTCCTAGCCCGACACATGTCTCTGTGGCTGAAAACGACGGCCATATTGCATGCACCAATATACTCAAAGGATGACGCAAGCGGCTTTAAGACCAGCGTTAACATGTATTCAAACCCACACAGATTCCCTTTGGAGTGTTTGATTAAATGTCAGCCAACTTGGGATTAAAATACTCGTGAAAGGCATAATAAAGCGAATACCCACCGGGAATATTCAGTGTACGAATTTGGTAAGCGAGCATTCGTTGAGCTAGTGTTGGTTACGCTAGCAAATTCTTTTACGAACCGAACAATTTTGAGGTGCACGTGTATCTGCACTCTACCTATCCTAAACTGCTCAAATTATAAAAGAATGTACCTATTTGAGAAAAATCCTAACAAATAATATAATATGCCAAGTACATGATTTAATTAGTTGTACAAATGTAAGCATAACACACACGAAACGAAGTACAACGATAATTTAAAGGGTTTATGATACAGTAAAATCCTTGTCGGTCCGTACTAAAACTACTAAACTAACGACACACTAGCAACCCGTGGGAACAACGGTCCGCCGGACTCAAATTTGAAACCGCGCCACTATTACTTATTCTGTGACCGCAGTTTCAACATGTCAAAGTGTACCAACTATGTCGTTAGTCAAACCAAGATTAAACTGTGTTTGTAACGTATGCACTCTCCGAGTATAACACAAATATGCTTCGATAAGCCAATATCTGATAAGCTTTTTATGGTCAGCTTGTTTGACAGTCGGTTTCAAAAGCCCGATATGTGAGAGCGGCATTACGCTATGATGACAAGTCGAATGGGAACATCGAAATCAAATAACCGTTAGTCATTTGTTTGTTTAGCCGTCGATCCATTAATGGGAAAATTGAGAAGGTAGCTTTTCATTTTATTGTTTTGTTTTGTTTTAAAGAAGCAGAAATGCATTCCTTTACTTTTCGGTTTTTAAACTAACTGGCGTTAAAGAAGTTGGCAAACTTAACAAGATTCTCTTGTGACGGCGTAGCTGATAAAATGACACAGGGCGGGCGAAGGGTGACGAGCCCCGATCAACTGAACGCAGCGGCTAACGAGGCGCCCCTCGCGTCTATAAAGTTGGCGACTCACCCGGCGTCAAACGGCGCATCAAAACGTTTGCACACTAAAATGTGCAATCGGAAAATGCACGGAACGACTTTAGCCCTCGGGATGCTCAGAATTTTCTCGCATTGCCGATATTGAATGGAATAAAGAACGCTCGATTTGAAGAATCCAGTTGAAAGCATACCTACATTTTTCAAATACGTTAACGGTTGAAGAATGTTTCGGTACGGTTGTATTGGATACGTCGAGTTATTGCAGTCTTATCCGTATTACTGGAAGAATCCATCGACAAATTGATTTATTAAACAAGATTGTTGGTAAGGATGTTTATTCTGCTAGAGTACCTATTCTGACTCTTCCATTTAAAGGTAGGTAAGTAAACTAAATAATCTTATAAAATAGCTTCAACCCAAAACCGTTTTAAATCAAATCAAAATTATTTATTTGCATAAAACATGGTACATTTCAGTTATTATCTTGTTACGAGAACAACATGTTTCATCGACATAGCGATATGCAAACATTTAGTCGTCATGCAGTATTATTATTAAATTATTAATAGTCATTATTAATATTACATGATCTACCTCCAATAGAATTTAAATGTCAAAAATATTTATTACAATGCAATTACAATATCAATTAAAACAATTAGGTAATTCAGGTAAGGGTTAAAATTTAGGATGTCACATAAATTATAATAAATTAAACAATTTTATGATCACAGTAAAATGTGAGAATACAATGTCAGTATCAAAATTACAAGAATGTCATAATAACAGCTGACAAACTTATTTATTAAATAATTTGTAAACGAAGTTAAAATAAGCACAAAATATTTATATTACGTAAGAGGAAACGTAAACAAACATAGAAGTTCCTGAATAAATTACGGGCAAGGGAAAAACGGATCCCGGTGAGACATTGTGTAGGAGCAAAGGGCAAAAAATTATTAGCCGAAGCCCGAGCACTCGAGCCTGCGAAAGTGACGTCGACAAACCAGTACACATACCTTTACATTTTTACGGTCAGCACATTCCGTTCTGAATATAGTTCTTAAACCGACGACTTAGGGATTAACAATTTTATGACCGCGCTGAGGACTAAGAAAAAAAGCAAAACCTTTATTATGCGAGCGAAACACGAGAAGGCACCCCTCACTTTCACCTGCATTTTCAGTTAGAAGCGGTTTATTTTATGGCCTTTGCCAGTTCTATTTTCTTTTTCTATTTCAATGAGAAACGAACGGAACAAAACAAGGCATGAAATATGGCAGGTATAAAGCAACGTAGCAGCATTTCATATTTATCACACGCATACGGAGAGGCTGTAGGTAGCGTTTGCGAAAGAAAATTTTGTGCTTATGATAATAATAAAAGGCCTCGAGCTCATTACGGCTCTTGAGAGCAATATCATTGGAGCGGGAACTTTTTCCAATTGTGTGAGGAGTGGACAGCGAGAGCCAGTTTACTTTTTATTACATTGGCCAATAAATTAAAATAATGTCGTTGCAAGGTCTAAACGAGATTGTAATAAGTAAAAAAAAACTTTTGTAATATTATTAGAAAGGTAAAATCGTCTTTTTTCCTTCTTATTGCCATTTCTTTTCTAATAAATAAGTACCAATACCAAATTAAACAAGGTGGAATTCATCCCTGACTATAATATGTACCTATTATTATTAAGACAAGAAAAAGCAATACTGTATTGAATAGAAATCATATCTATTTGTTATATCATACAAGAAACATAATCAGGTAGGTACCTTTATTTTTATTTTTATCTTGGATTTGCTGAGATCAGAGCGCCCTTTCAAACATAGAGGTGGGCGCCGATATAAAATTGGCCGGCGGCGGCGCGCCGACTTTTTGACCTCGACGGCGGCGGCGTCGGCGGCGTGACCTTGTTTGACCTTTGTTCATGAGGTATTTTTTTAAAAATCTGCTTTTTTAGTATCTGTCGTCAAGACTAATCAGGTGATTTGCAGTTGGTTGGGGTTTGAGCCACTAAAGTAGTGGTTTACTTATGGTCGGGGGTACTATATTACATGGTTCATACTTAGGCAAGGGAATAAACGAGCAATAATGATCCTTTTCCATAATTTTAACAATACAAATGTCAGATTAATTGAGCGATAAGAGAATTCGTTAGGCGACTTGCCAGCCTTATGAATCATTTCCAAAGTTAAGAGACTTGCGAGGTTCTTCTCACTCAGTGTGATCATTGTCAAGACCATGGACTTCATGGTGATCAGATCAAATGCAAGTGCTTTACGAGGGTCCATTTTGGCTATTTCTTTAGCCATCTCTCTTAGCGTTAGTTCCTTCGTTTCAGCCGAAAGACGTCCTGCGCCGCTCGCATCCAGGCACTTCCTGCGACCTTTCCCAACGCTACGTCTTCCGGCTCGTGGTCGCCATTCAAAAACTTTACTGTCCCAGATATGTGCCCCGCCCACTGCCACTTGATTTTAGCGATTCTGTGGGCTATGTCAATCACTTTGTCCTCCTGCGTCTTTCGTCCTCAATTAGCGTAGTAGGAATCAATCTTCTACTTTGAACTTGAGGAGGGTAAGCGGAAACATGGCGGTCAACTCCTCAGATAGTCAAGTACAAAGATATTCAGAAGCTGAAACAGCATACGAAAAGATGCAAAATGAGCCCTCTCAAATCACAATGGGAAGGTTTGGCAGCTCAGCACCTAGAATGGCGGGAGATTGTGTTGTGTAGAGGCGAGTCCGCGAATTCAACAAGCAGCGCACAACTGAACTCGACGCAAAACGCGATAATGTAAATCCCATCCATCTGCCGCCATTCACTATAAATCTATAATTATGTTGGCGGCGGGTAATTACTCTCAATGTGCGAGGAGTTTGCTGCGAAGATCGGCTATGTAAGCCATCTTCGGGCGCACCAGCGCCGATAAGACAGATAAGTCGAAGTGGTCACCATGACCGAAATCGGTCGGATGAATCATCATCATCAGTAGGAATCAAAGGCAGGCATAGCTGCAAGTCACGGATTTTTTGGATTATCCGTGTCAATGGGTTTAAATAAACCGGCTTGTCATGTAGCCAAGGTCTGAGATTTTTCTTGTCAGTTCGCACTCATGTATAACCGGACCTAATAAGCGGAGAACACTTTGAGGGAGGTACTTTGTTGCCTTCCAGAGGTTGTGGTTCCCATTTGCATTCCGAGACATATTTCATAATCTCTGTGTGAGTGATTCGCTTAAAGTATAGTCCAATAGTGTGGGTTATCTGCCAGATGAAGGCGGGGAATTTTTTCTTGACAGCAAGAGGGACCGGCGCCTCTCGCGATCAATTATTTACTAGACGAAGCAGTAACTTGAAGAATGTACTTGATTAACTGTTAATATAGTTAGTATTAAGTTATTCAATCAATTATTAGTATATCAACTGCATTAAGTTCGCCTTATGTACCAATTTATATGGCATTAAAGAATAAATATTATAGTTAGTTCTTCTTCTGTTATATGGTTTACTGATGGGTCAAAAATGGGCCCTAACGTAGGATTTGGCGTGTATGGAGAGCAGCCGAAGCTTAGGCTATCTCAAAGCCTGGGTAAATTTGCCTCTATCTTTCAGAAGTCTACGCCATTATTGAATGTGCGGAAGCTAATCTGCGAAAAAATTATGCGAACCACATAATTTACATTAACTCAGACAGTCAGGCCGCGCTGATGGCCTTAAACTCCAACTTAATCACCTCAAAGTTGGTAGAAAACTGCATGAGTCGACTGAATACCGTAGGAAAACGTAACAGAGTAACGCTGAGATGGGTTGCAGGTCACGAGGGAATCGTGGACAATGAAAATGCCGACGAACTGGCCAGAGCGGGAGCGGAGGGAACACAATATGGTCCAGAACCCTTTTGTGGCATTTCCAAAAGTCGCTCGAATGACCCTGAAGAACATCTATTTAAACAAATCCTTTAAGGCATGGTCAGACACGCTAGAATTAACTCATTCCAAAGCTCTTATAAAAGCCTATGACCGAAAATGCTCTAAGCAGATCATAGGACTGAGTAGGATCAAAATGCGCATCTTAGTTCGAGCCTTCACTGGACACAGCAGCTTAAACAAGCACTTGTCCACCATGGGACTGTCCGAATCAAGAACGTGCAGGATGTGCCAAGAGGCAGATGAAACGCCACTACACATTCTCACGGACTGCGGACATTTGATGCGCAAGCGGAGCTTACACCTGGGCAAACACGTCCTAAGCCCACAAGATGTAAAACATATCGCCCCCCAAAAGATACTGCAATTCCTAATGGATGCAGGACTCGGAGGCGAACTGTAAGGAAAATAGCGGCGATCACAATAGATCGGTACCGGTCGCAGTGATACTAGGACTTTATTGAACTAGAATAGCCGCTCAACTCAATAAAAAAATAGTTCTTCTGCGTTTGAAACACAAATTAGTACAGTATAGGAGAGGAATAAATTTAAAATAGTTTGTACAGTATCAGTATCGGCGCGCCGACAGCTGGTCGTCGGCGGCGGCGGCGTGAAAAAATTCGCGGCGGCGGCGGCGCGCCGGCGTGGCGCCCACCTCTATTCAAACATAACATGTTCGTCCTATTAAAAGTTGGACGATAAAGTCGCGGGTTGGATAAACGGCGACCTTCTCCCAGTGTCCAGGTCGCAAAATCGGCTATCCGAAGAGCTAAGGTTTTATTTTGAACTAGAAAAAAAGACTTTTAACTCGTCGTTTTAGGTACGACAGTTTTAGAGCTTCGAATTAGTTCGGCCTAGTTCAAAAGTGTGCTGAAAATTAAGTTTTCTCCATTGCACACAGCTTTCCGTTGTATAGATTTAGCAAAATCTGTCCTATAGATTTTCCTGAAGAAATTCAAGCATCCTCACATTTATATTATGTACTTAACCGAGCAACACCGAATGTCATGTTTTCATGAGTAACATCTTTATCACCCTCAAGTTTGATTGTATCGTACAGTTAAATATATCCTCACGTTCGTCACATAATATTGCGGATTATCAACTGCAAACTTTACCTCAGTCGTATATGGGTCATATAAAAGTCATAAAAGTCATAATTTCTGCAGTTGGCTCTTAAAGCTCGTCGCTTTTACACGTCGCAATATTATTTGGATCTGTTAAGTTTCTTCTTCAATGGTGTCAATATTTATATGAGGTAACTTATCAAATTATATTATTACCTGATTACAAGATTTAAATGAAATCCCAAGATACTTAGGTAATTATATCAATTTTTCGCATCGTCGCTGAATCACATTTAAGAAAATAAGGTGCCTTGTTCGATGAAATAATTCAGTTCGAACCCATTTGGGACAAAATTGAAGATAGTTAATAAATCTTTCATCAGACTGAATTTATTCCCAGCGGGATATACTTGGTTCTAGGGCAGCGAATACATTTAATTTGCTATTAATTAACTTGATCACTGCCGAATGCAGGTAACCTTTTAACCTTCGCTAATTTTAATTTTAGTAGCTCGAGCGTTGGGGCGTTTCGCCGACTGAACAGGGGCTTAATAAATAAAATACAGGTCACACTGTAAAGCCTTGATCACACGTACCGAGCAAACGGGCGAGACAGTGCTCTCGGCCGAGTACTCGGTGTGTATGAACATTACGCCGAGTGCTCGGCCGAGCGCTCGAGTATGTGACTCGCTCACCCAACTGTCTCGACGGAGTAAACATTTTACTGTCTCGCCCGTTTACTCGGTACGTGTGATCAAGGCTTAAAGGACGGCGTCCGAATAATGTCGAAAATGGTGTTAATTTTTATTGTAATAAAATTTTGCAAAGATATTTAATATCAATGGCATGATCGCCTTTAACAAAGGTATCATTTGTTATGTATCAAAAGGACTTTAAGTTAACACTGTCCTACAACAACGGGTGTACTTAAAGCAGTCTGGCGAACAGTTGTCAACTACAAACAAATCCTTAAAGTTTAAATAGTTTCCTACTTAGAGCCGAAGACAGCCGGCCAGACCAAGTTTTGTATTCGCACAAAACTTTATATGGATTGTGAAGTGTCTTCATTCGACACAAGTCCTTTTGGCTTTATCTAAATCTATACTAATATTTAAAGCTGAAGAGTTTGTTTCTTTGTTTGCTTGAACGCGCTAATTTCAGGAACTAGGTGGTCCGATTTGAAAAAATATTGTTTTGGCCATTTATCGAGGAAGGCTTTAGACTATATTACATCACCCTACAGTCAATAGAGGCGGAGCTGCAGTAAAGAAAAATTTTGCAAAAACGGGAAATATTATTACAACTATTATTACGCGTACGAAGTCGCGGGCACAGCTAGTTAATTCAGTTTCATAAGTTTGTATTGCAGAGCTCAATCGACTGTACTTAAACAATATCGGTTTGCTCCGTTTTATTTTTGCCTGAACGTGTACTCGTTTCATGCATAATTTGCGTTTCATTAACAATCCATGTAAATTGTGTTCAGTGATTAAAATATCAAGTTAATTATTTAAAGTAAAAACTGTATTTTTAATGTGAATTGTACCTGAAGGGAGCTGTAAGCATCTCCTCACAAATTGGTTAACAACTCGCGAACTTCACCTGCAGAAGCAACTAACAATAGGTAAGATCCTTCATATCTACTTAATTGAGCGCAAGTTTTTCTGGAAAATCTTGTAGCACGCTTACAGCGCTTTCAGCTAATTACAGGAATTATTTAAAGTACCTTTATAAACGTTAATTAGCCCTATTGCCATGATATTCGTTAAACGTTCCCATTTCATTCGTTAAGTTTTTTTCGAGTTAATTATTTTGCTTTGTACATTAAGTTATTAAAGTTATTAAATTAGTTTTGAGTACGAAAACAAGATGAGGATGAAACTGACAAAGTTTTCTATCTGCTATCGTGTAAGAAAAAGCGTTTCATTGATTTTTTTTATAAAGTTAAATTAAGTTTATCATCATTTGAGTTAGAGCATGTTACAGTGATACTCGTATTACTAGAAATGTGTAAAATACACACGCCTACAATGTTTATAGAATGATCACGACAACAGACATTTGCCGAGCTCACACAAAGGAACGACAATAGTGGCGACATATATCCTACAGATATTTACCTAAATAAGATCACATTATAAAACTACATTGCCACGTAGTGCCAAGTTCATTTAATAAAACAATATTTAGTTATTAAAATCTTCGATCGGTTTGTGTATTTATACTACATATTTCTTTTAAACGATTGCTCTCAATGACTATGTACGCGTATGTTATTTAGACGGCAACGTTAGAAAACATTATAAAACATTTACTAATAGGTAGTTTGCCTTTTACATGCTTCAGACCTCAGAAGCTGAGTTCCTAGAAGCAAACATTTGTAAATACACCGAGAACTACAAACAAAGTAAATAAGTATTCTAAACTGAATTGACATTTGTATGTGCGACTAAAGTGAGTTAACAACTTCTCTTTAGTCCCGCGAGGTAGTTCAGTTAGAAATTACATATACCTAGTATTTAATAATACACTGGTCATCACAAAAATCGACCCTCCCGCGACAAGCACTTTCAAACGTTGGTTATGCATCCCCACTTCCCACTAATATTGGCACCATTTAAAAGCCTAGTTCTAAACTTCATTACATTAAAGGAAAGGTTTTAATTAAAGGACACGTGAGATCATTATTTGGTTTTATAACCATAAAAATTGGTCTAATTGATCCCAGAGGTGAACCCAAAGTGAGGTCTTTTTTCAAGTCACATTTATTGTATATGTTAATCGTTTGAATCGTTTATTAAGAAATTAAATGTGTTTTTCTCTATATTTATTGGGCTTTCAAATAACACCAATATTGTTGGGGCACCATGATTGTGTCAGTAGATACGAGTTTTCCTGTAAAACGTAGGTGGGCCGATTTTTGTGATGACCAGTATATTTTTACCTTTCACTGAGATATTTGATGCTGCAATATTCATGAGCGTTTGTATTCCAAGAACTGCCAGGTCGTTTTCTAAATTGAATTGACATAATGTATGTATGACCAAAAGTAAGTTAACAAGTTTGTTTAACTTGCGTCCCGCGGTAGTTCACTTCCACAAAAACAATTGGCGTGGGTGGCGAGGCAAAACGACAAAAAGTTAAGTAGGACATTTTGTTTGTCGCCCCGAGAATCGATTTCGTTTCCTAGGTCGAAGTACGAATCTTTAAACCCTAACCTTTTACGCTTTTAATTTTTTATCTTCAAATCTATACTTATAATAAATCTGTAGAGAGGTCAATTCTGTACATGAAATATATTTTCAAAATAACTATCAGGGGGTGATCAGTTATCGATACTGATGCCAAAAATGCTATCAGTAAAATTTTTGTCTGTCTGTCTGTCTGTATGTTCCTTATAGAAACAAAAAGATTTTAGCGAAACTTGGCACAATTATTCTTCATACTCCTGGGTAGGTTATAGTATACTTAGGAATTCCCACGGGAACGGGAATTAGCGGGAAAATTCTATTGTATGAAAAATCTAAACCGCTTAAGTTAGACGCTTGAAATTTGGCATGCAGGTACCTTAGTAAACTTAAAGCTTAGTTACAACAGGATATTGCAAAATTCCCATGGGAACGGGAGTTAGCGGGAAAAAACATTTGTATGAAAAAATCCAAACCGCGTAAGATAGATGAAGGGGGTAAAACGGGATCTACGCGTACGAAGTCGCGGGTGGCCGCCCAAATACGATATTATTATAAAATCCATTTGGATGTGCCTCGATTGCCTTTGAGTTAGAGAAAACATACGTTCATATATTAAAATCCCATGGTAATCTCGAGTAAGATATAAATTGTGTTTACAATCAATCGCATTGAACGTCGGCGAGTGATAATAATTTTGTATATTTACGATTGCGTTGATTTACGAGAATTCCTTCGGGATTATAAAAGACATTTATGAATGAAATTGGGCTATTTGCTGGAAATACGTTAGCGGGCCGAAATTATTTTATTTTTCGTGCGAAACTCTTTATTCCACTTTGAATGTTGATATAATATTATTTGGTAAATGTTTTAAGAAGAAATTCATATTTATTTATGTATTTTCAACGTGTCGGATAATAAACAGATATTTTCTTAGATATTATTTTGTTATTACAACATTTCAGACCCTCGATGAATTTGAATACCTACAATGCGAGAAATATCTAAATAGAAAAAGTTATTTTTTGTCACGGCCGTATTTAGGAAAATATTATAATAATCCGGAATTGTATTTCTGTTCGTCCTTTGCTTATTATAAGCATTGATATAGGTACGATTACTCATGTAGCTTGAAATAATTGTTGTCAAATAACCCTGAATAATAACAACAAGTAATAGTAAAAGCGGGAATAGTAACAAATAAATAAGAGTTTTCGTGCACGCAACTGATTTCCGATAAGGTGGACCGCGTTTGTGGCTAATAAAAGGACTTTAACTAGGAAAGTACATTATTGATTTAGTCTTGACACACTTAAGGCAAGCTTTACATACTTTTGACGCAGTAAGATTCTGTGACGAAATTTCAGAAACAAGTGACAAGATTCACAAGAAAGTATTCTACAATATTGAAAAAACTGTATGCTAGTCTTTGTTGTCCATTATGGAAGAAACAATGGACGCGCGGTAAAACTCTTTACATCGGTAATTTAAGTGAAAATAAATATTGACACCAATCGGAATATTCAACAACCGATGCGCGTACGATCTCTCATTTCCCGTGTCAATGCTGGGGGAATCAACAGTTACCAATATTTGAGAATTCCATGGTACAGCTATACGACAAATAAAACAGACTGAAGACATGCGCAGTCGAAAAAGAAAATACATCACGTGCGAAAAAAGGCTTCCATTTCATTTGGTCCGAACATTTTAGAATTAGTGGAGCCGTAACCGCTTATACTTGGACCCAAAAAAATAATAGAATCGCCTCAGAAACAGGATGGATACGAAGAACCAAGTGCTCCACAAATACCGATACCGATGAATCCATGTAGTTTACGATTTTACAATCTAACTTTAGAAATACGAACCAGATGGCTAACACTCAATAGAAATATTCTAATATACACCTTATCCACGCACATTCGTACCGGTGAAAGATAGTTATTACAGGCAATGTATTTAACAGAGGCGCTAAATTAATTTATTATTAAATGACATTCGCTGGAATAGCTTTTTGCACGTGATAAATATTTTAGAAGAAATAATGTAAGAAAAAATAAAATAATAAAAAGTTAGACTAAAACAGAACTTACCTCTAAGTTTCGCTGCACGAGATCGATCAAATAGAGCGGCGATGAGCCGAAGCGGCTCTCAGGTGTCTAGCTACTGCGCTGCGTGTCGCGTTAGCAATCAGTCTCGCTGGACATCGCGCGGGGAAACAGACACAGCGCGTAAACAGGGCAGCAAGGCCGGCGCGGACGGCGACCGCTGGGCGAATATCCCGAGAGAGCGTCGTGCACGAGCGGCCACACGAAGCGCTCAGATCGATACCGGGGCTGCCGCGCGTTCCCTTCGAGTGCTCGACTAAGCGGGGCGAAGAGTTGCCGCGGACTGTGGGGGCGCACCTTCACCTACAACACCGGTCGCATCGGCCGATATCCCGACTGACGACGAGCCGAATGTCCGCTACTTCGCTGAGCGTATCATTTTAAATCGTGGCGTAGGATAGCGCTGAGCATGCGCGCCGGGAGTTAGGCGCGGCGGCGCGACGGCAGTAGAGGCGGAGCCAGCCCGCAGCGGGAGCGAGGGACAAAGCGGAGCCGCGGCGGCCGCCCGAGGGCCGCGCGGAGCCGCGGGCGCTCGCGACCTTACCACTAAGACGCACGCAATACCATCGATCATCGACACGCACCACTCGCGACCTCCACACTGCTTAACCAACCTACTTTGCATGCTGATGCCATACTTCTTTAAACTTGCCACTATTCACCGAAGGGTAGTTGAATGAATGAGCCTATTAACACAAACGATTCCATAATCATTGTATAGTATTTCTATGGGTATTTGTAACTAGGGACGAAGATACTGCTGCATGTTACCGCAACGCGATGCACCTCCGAGCGTCTGCGACGTGCCTAACGCGCGGCAACAACAAACTTCGGAAAACTAGCACTAAACTTTTTAATTGTTTAATTAGTTAATCTGGGTGGGATTAACGGCTATTGAGATGGATATAGACAAGGGTGGAGTTTATAAGGCGATGAGAGAGGCGCGGGCCATGTGATCGAGCCAAGCCATTTGTCATTGCGGCCACACCGACGCCGTTTGAAGAACACACAAACACAAATTACAATAATCAACACGATTGTTCCGACGGAGTCTGGATTTTTCTAAACTTTAATTTATTTCTCAAAGCCTATTGTGTAAACGTCGTTTTTAGGCTATTGTCTTAAATTTTTTATGGAAATAGCGAACTGTAATTGACAACAATTAAAATCAAATTGCTAATGTTTAAGGAAAAGTTTTTTATTTTAGTCACATTCCTTTATGAGATTTATAGTACTGCCATCTAATTAAGTACTTACCTACTCGTAACGTGTTAGCGATTTGCAAATACACCGTTTACATTTAACGACTTGCAAGTGAAACCAAATGTGTATGTACGTTTTTTACTCAAGAATTTTTTTTCACAATTAGGACAAATGTCTAGATGCCATTCCGGAGTGTTCTAATCGTGCACATTAGAATGATACTTGATAACAAGCAAGTCTAAAACAGCTGTATTAGACGATGCAGCTTTTTGGTAGGTTACTCAGAGTTTTCTTTACGAGTTTTCATCTCCGCTAGTCCGTAGGTAGACTTTCTTTAGGCTGAGTGGCACCATCTTACTTTAACTTTGACAAACGTCAAAAATCTGTCAAAGTCTATACAAAAAGCACCGGTGCTTTTTATTGTTATTGTTTTTTTATTATTGTTATTGTTTTTATTATTGTTACGATTAAAATAAAGTGGTGCAACTCAGCCTAAGAGTTTTGGCACACGAATCTTACAAACTAAGGTTAGGGAGCACCATCTTACTTTAACTTTAACAAGCGTCAAAAATCTGCCTAACTCCATACCAAAATCACCAGTTATCGTTATATACTATAGTTACGGTCAAAGCCAGGTGGTGCAACTCAGCCTTAGTAAAATCATATCGATATTAAAAATTGTCAGAGTAGCGTATGGGCGAAGAAAGGTGTGCTGAAATTCCGTTTTAGAGCCGTAGTATTTCTAGATTTTCATTCCATCCATTCCCGCTGTCCCCATTTGATGGGTCTCAGCAAATAGAGGCGAAGTAGGTACTCGTATTTGCCATTGCATCTAGTCTACCCTCTGTTCATGAGTGGAGTAAGTACTAAAAGAGACTTGCGCCCGTATTCACAAACGATGCTTGCTTAAGCGAAGCAGCAAATCGAACGCACAGCGTTGAATAGAACTCTAAGATTGGTTCGTGTGCCAGCCTGTGCGCACTGAGACCTCATAGTAATGTTTGTGAATATGGGCGTTAGTCCTCAGTACTGAGTTCTCAGTAAACGGATGTCAATAATAAATACAACCTATCAAGAGGAATTCTTTCTCTTTTCTAGTTTTTATACCCAGGGACATAACTGGGTCATCGTCTAGAAATAGGATTAAGTATAAATCGATAAAAATAGCAAGGGAAAGTTTCCTTAGTTCTTCGAAACAATATTCCTTAGTATTTTATTAACCTAATAAATGTGATACACGATATTAAAATATTTATGCTTTAATAATTAAATGTTTTATTAGCTAGGTACCCTATATTTAAAACAAATCAAAATAATTAAAGTCCTACCTAACATTAATACTGTCTGAGGCGTGGAATATAAGTAAATTATATACTTGTAGTGAAAGCATTATTTTCACATTAAAATATCCATGGCATAGATGCCTATGGTGTATAATTAAATGTAGCTTAAATTTGACTTTGAGAGCCCCCTTAGCTCACCCATCTAAGCACCCAAGTCCAACCAGCGATTGTTATAATAGTACAAAAAAAATTGGTAAATTTTTTAAAGCAGCAACGAGTAGGTACCTACAGTAGAAAAAAAATTGTTACTGGTATCAACCAATGGCCTACAAATCGCTAATTATATTAAAATTTATGATATTAGTAGTAGTACCTGTATTATGTATGTTAAAAAGCTTGTAACCTTACAAAAAGGTAATGTAAAGTATTATAAAATGAGGGCCAAGCTCGATACAAAAGTTGTCAGAAGTTGAAGTTGGTGCCGAAAAAAGTTGAGACCTGAACGTGTGCTAAGGACTTAAAAAAGGGTAAATATTTTTTTATGCATAACAAGGCCACTGCCACTTTGACCACAATCGCACCTGATGTTAAGTGGGATGCAGATTTAAATTAAATTAATTATAGAAGTAATTTTCTAGTTTCATATGAGTAATAATTGTAATAATAAAGTTAATTTTTATTGCAATAAATAAGGCCAAGGCCATTTTAATACCAATGAGATCTCCATTCGACAAACAAAACATAATTTAAGCGTTGATCAATCAGTTAATCAACTTAGTCACTCATCAGTAAGTCAGATTAGTTAGCGATGTTATGTAAGAAATCTAAAAAATGTATAAAATTACGACGAGTGAGGAAATAAGTATGTAGCTACATATTTACCGACATTACTCGTGAACGTTAAAAGTTTTTTAAAGTTAGGATATGGTGTTAAGAAGAGCAGAGTGGCAAGTGTTTATTAGGTCAAGTAGGTTTTAAATTTTGAGGAGCTCGAAACTGGCCTGAAACTATCTGTGTAACTTTTGGCTTTCCCAACTTGGCTCACATGCTGCCGCGTTTAGATTTAATACTAATAACATATGCTGGCGACATAGTAAAGCAAATGCGTGTCCGATACACATTAATGCCATAGAGTTAAGGTGGTAGCAGCTTTTCTTGTACTTTTTCATGATTTTATTGCGATTGCTTGATTTTCGCTTTAACTTCAGTCATTCGCTAGAGCTTTTTTAAAGTAAAACTAGGTACCTATTTAAAAACTACTATAGTCATGGCATTGTACTCGTAGATTTGAATAAGAGTAATCTTTGCGGGCATTACTGATTTACAACCTGTAAATCTACCGCTACGAAATAACCCTCCATTACTGACCTCACATGGGACAGTTCACGACAGAGTGCAATGTGTGTGCATCTAATGGACTGTGGATACCCTGCTGATTGTACTTTATTCGAAGCTTCCCATTATTAAACATACATAATTAGATTACGTAATTTGTATTCACAAAATTAAGTGAGATGCGGTTTGGTCAGAGGTTCTTGGGATAAAAATAGTAAGTAAGCAGACTGACAGCAGAATACAGAGCACTATATTCGCGATAAAGTGGATAGCTACTAACATATTCCATGTGTTAATATACCAGCAGGGCGTTGGGTTCGCGTTCTTTTGATCCGATCTGTCGGGGTTATAGCACAGTAATATCCAAATCTTTTCATAAAAAACAGACTTATTTCGCCAAGCGCCAGTATTTATTTCAAACACCAGCTTTAGGCCCAGTTTTTTGATTCGTAGTTAAAATAACTAATTGTTAAAATATACTCAGTGCATATTACATTTTAACAATATTTTGTTGAGTAGTTACAATGTTTGCTCATTAAATAGTTCCCGTTGTCTGGTCACAATAATAGAACGACAGAGAAAGTTTGCATTTCCAATTTAAATTGTGTGAAACACGTGGCACACTGTATCTACAGTCTACACTAACTTCATGTGTGCTTTCATGAAATTCATCGAGCAAATTATGACCCTGATACATTTTCCAAAGTAAAACTTCAGCCATAAAATACATAGTCCATCGAGTGGTTGCAGATTTTTTTCGAAAAGAAAATAACATAACGAACTTCGTTTACCGGATTTGAGACGCTTAGCAAATACCAAAAGCGTTTATCGTATTGAGGGATTTCGTTTTTTAGTGCCCCTGCAGGCATATTTGTGCACGGGAATTCCGGAGCCGAATTCTTGTTTAGTCTTGTTTACCGCAGCTTGTAATAAACGGCAAGCTTGGTTCTTTCGCATTTAAAGAAAAATACGTTCATACACATACCGTTTTTTATCAAACTCGTGAGCACACTAACAATTAATTCTATAATATAAAGCCATTTCTACAAGCCATAAGAAGTTATTTAGAAAAAAGATCGACCATTATGAACGTAAATCTGAGCGAAACCCGTTGTCCTGCTCTATTCTAAAGTAGGATTCTTTCCTATAACTAATATAATTTCCTTTTAACCTCCAGGACAAGAATATCTCGTTTTGCTAAAGCTTAAGAAATCTGATTTGTTTGAGACGGCTTGGGTAAGTGGAATCAACTGTAAAAGCGACCGACACCTGAGTAAACCGACAACGCGGATCTCCGGTAATTTCGTTTTTTCCATTTGAGGTACTACTGCATTTTTGTAATAACACTTATTAAAGAAGTAGATATTTCAAAATATGAAATAAACAACTAATAATATAAAGATACTTACATGTTATTTCGACACGTAGCAGCATATGAGTAATGTGTCCCGAGGCAACCTAGAAAAACAAAAATAAATATTAGTGCGGTTGAATAAATTCAGCCAAGAATCAAGAAAAACGTAAATACTTGGAATTCTCAGAAATTATGAACTAAAGAGGAAAATGTCAGTTCCTGAGCACTAAGACTCACTTCAAAGGAAAAGCAGAACGCTTTCAGAGTGTCCTTGAATTATGAAATGAGTGCTGGCTACTTTAAGTTCAAAGCTATTTTAATTTTACTTAATCCTCAGCATACACTTGTACACAAGCATTGCGTCCGAAAAATTAAAGCTTGACTTCAATTTGTTAGATGTTTAACAAGATTGCTGATTTTGATTGCAGTAAATGTCAGAGTCCGACTACTATTTAAAACGTACAAAACGCATTGAGATATCTGAGTTGAGAGCTCTTGCAGTCAATGGTATGTCCGCATGTGACCACTTTACAAATTGGCAGTTTGTCGAAACAGTCGGAAGCCAAACGAAATCCAAAATTGTTGACTAAACTAACACACACATTCCCCGAAAATAGTCGGAAAAAGCACACGGTGGAATTTTTTTTTCAGGAAAAACGATATTGCCAAAAATGCTTTGAAATAACTGAAATAACAGCACCGTTCGTAAAGGCAGATGAACTGAAATTGTTAGCTAGAAAAGCCAATAAAATACACATTATGTATATTTTACGATAAACACATCGGAAAATACATACATAAACTAGCTATCGTACTAAAGCGTGGAGGTAGTCGAGAGGAAATAAAAAAGTCAATTTCGCAACTATGAAAATTACTATGAAGCTGATCGGAATTTCTCTTTCCGATGAGAAATTCTTTCCCGATTTGTTATAACGTTGTTTGATACTCGAAAAATGATATTGCCTTATTTCATGTTTGGACTTACATTTCGAATATAATATAACATAATAGCCGGTGAACATTAATTATGCGCTATCTTCTAAACTTTTCGATTTCGTGCAACACTGCTAAAGTTCGGGAGTGTGTTGTGAACTAGCAAACTATAGTTGCTGGTTGCATTAGTCAAATTGATGACGGAGCCTTACTTAGACTACGGTAAAGTTTCTCTGTGCATTAAATATCTATGTCACGAGAATAAATTAACTTAATTAACTTCAGATGGAGTAATACTGAGGTCGTTCCAAATGCTACAATCAAATATTGGTTGAAATTAAGTATTTGTGCTAGCTCTTATAAAATTTGGAATTTCCCCGATAGTCCAGTTAGATTATTGCGGATATCTGGCAGACGCTTGTCGGTCTGCCTTCACAATGCAATGGCATAAGTTCGGACGGCCTATTAGAGGTGGCCTGGATGCGGAACTCAAAAGTGAGGCGATGTATAAGACAAAATTCCTGCGCCAGAAATTCAAAAATATTCTCTTGATACTTTTGGGAAAATAGATACTGCATAGTGAACTAGTTAGCAATCAGCCTCTATGTGTTGTTATTGATTTTTTTTAGCCTAAACATTATGTCTATGCAAAAGTCAAAACAATAGTTTCCAAGGTAAATTTTTATCTGGGAGAAAAATTAACTTTCATACTCGTATATAAAAAGTTTTAAAAAAATCAGTGAATAAAACAAAAAATGGAACATTATTATTATAAGAAGTCGCAGTGCGGTTTGTTTCTATCACATTACTTAAGTAAGTAACCTCCGGCGTTCATAAAACCGAAGATCCTCTATTCTCTCTAGTTTCTCCAGTTCCCCACAGACGCCGAAATGTATCAAAATCGGCGGCGTACACGAGCTCACCTAATACGCGGTTTGTTGAACTGCAAACTGCATACAACAATATCGTTCAAAGTTTACTTACATCCCATTTCCGTGCATTTGCGTAGGTGTAGCACACAATTTAATTAATAAAGCGAGTTCAATAGAACCGAAACTGGTGTGCAACTAACTTGTTCGTTTGAGGTCGGAATATTTGTTTGTAACATATTGAACTGTAAAGGTTTGCGAACATACGTACTGTCAATACACTCGCTCTCGATTTACTCGTACCGCACTCGGATCGAGAGTTTCAAAACTTGAATTGGCAAATGCATACGGGAATACAAGGCACCTCCGGTTGTGCCTCCGGCTTTGGCTCAAGGTCATCTATACTTCGACACTTTTATTATAAACTGTGAATATGTGTTATTCCTTCATGCGAAACTATGGGATCGATTTTCATGAAACTAAGCTAGTGTACGGAATGTACCACATAAGTTATCATTTCATTTTATCGAAAACTAATTTAAAAAATTGCGGATGCAAAATTCTACTTCAATAATTTTAAAACGCACTGACGTAAATGACTGCGGCTAGTCTGTGAGAGCTAGTAATTGGTCAAATAAATGTAGATTGAGACATTCAATTTTTCCGAGCAACTTCATAAAATCTTTAAAATAATTTCCTACTTATAGAAACAAAAGAATATTCATCGTGTAAAACATTCTATCTTCAATATTTGCTATTCCTGCTACGTGCGGCGTAGTAGATGGGACATTCTGTACTGTTCGATAGGTATAGCTTGCATGGGAATAGACCGAGCTGCGACCCGTCCTGCCTGACTGAGAAGGCAATTTAAAAAATGCTTATAATATAAAAACCACTCAACCTTTAATTAAATTTTTATGGGACCAAATGGCAACTATTCCGCATCGATCAAAAAAAGAATCACGTAAATCGAATCAGTAATCTCGGCGTAATCGGTGTACATTCATAGGAAAAAAACGTACCAACCGAATTGAGAACCTCCTCGTTTTGTTGAAGTCAGTTAAAAAGGAATCCATCGTGTAAAACATTCTATCTTAAATATTTGCTATTCCTGCTACATGCGGGGTAGCTTCGGATGGGACATTCTGTACTGTTCGATAAGTATAGGCAACGTGCGTAGGGGCAAAACGATCGGTCGCTGCGGAAGCGACGCGGGAATAGACCGAGCTGCGACCCGTCCTGAATGAGAAGGCAATTTAAAATGCTGAGTAGCTGCAAATCCATTTCGAAATCTGCACTCAAATGACCATCTATAAATGATTCCGATTATGCCTCTGCATTCTGCAGAAAATATGAACAAGTATGTTAGGCTGAGTTGCACCAACTTCCTTTAACCGGACAGAATTTTGGCGTTAGTTAAAGCTAAAGTAAGGTCGTGCAACTTAGCCTTAATATCTTGTTAGTCATAACTTATTAGTAATCTGTGGTCATACCTAATTACCTACATAAATTCAAAACGGCCAAACGAAAGGGACCGTAGATTCGGAGTTGTGTACATGTGTAATGTTTATGTTAAAAACTTACCTGAATTCATCAAACTAAAAGCTCTACTTTTCATGTAGGTATTTTACACAAAAACCCTACACAATAATAAACTCTGAATCCCTCCAAAACAATGTAAGCAGGTTCCCAATTTCGTACTATTTACTGAGATGTCACTCTGCATTTATTATTTCGCCTCAGCAAGCTACAGCTTATAGGGAACTATTTTGGTTCCATAGAGCGAACCAAATCTATTGGCTGGTCCGAACTCCGAAGATTTGTGCATCAATTTGTGTTCGTTTGCATACCAATCCGCCTGCTTTATCCACTCACAGGAGCCGATGTTTTGTCCAATCCGATTTGATTGGGCACGCGAATCCGAGCTTTACACAATAGTTCGGTTGAAGCGAATAATTCAGTCTGAACTGATTGCCATCGCAAATATGCGAATAATTAAAGGGGACGACTATCCATCTGACATCCGACTCGGGCTGATCGAGGGGTATCGCGGGTAATTATATATTTTTAATTACCCAGTCGGACTTCGTCAATCCGTTCATTACGAGTCTGCCAGCCCGTGACATGTGAGCTTCAAGTGAAAAAGCTCGTCTCCACTATTCAAATTGAAAGCCGACTGACATACGATATTAATATCTGACCCGGTTAAGTAAGTTAGGATTTAATAACAGTCGAAGGTAGCTTTTGTGGAGGTATTTTTTTTACATAAATTGAATATTCTTTATTTCGATTTATGAATTCGTTACTAAGTAGGTAATTAATTTCGATTATTTCAGGACTGGAAGAAATACTGAATAAAAACGAAGACTATAAAACATTTACATCTAGGCGTTTTCCTAGCTTACTGTAAATGTTAATTGGTTTTAAAATAATTGAGAAAAGAAATCTTTAGTGTTGGTTAATCGGTCCACATTTCTCGAAACTCGACCGCGGTTCCATGACGCCTACGCGACGTAGCTTGTCGTTATTTCATAATAATTAAACTCGTCATTGCCAGAGGAACAAACAGGCGACATGGGTAATTGAGTACTTAATCGCTATAGAGTAGCTTCTTATTGATATTTCATTTCTGGTATTCTCAGTAAATCATGAGGAAGAAGCATTCTATTTTTGCACAAAATCGAATGAAGTAATTAAATTCATTACCCGGGAATGACAGATGACAGAAAATTAAATAATCCCTTTTATACAAAAAAGAAATGGGTCGCAATAAAATTAAAATGTGGGTACTTAGTCAAATACCCTTACACGTGCTTGATTTCTGACTACCCCGGCTTTTGATTCGAAATCCAATATAAAAATTAACCATGTAAATTAAAAAAATAACCGCCAAGACGATTTAAATTTAGGCAGTCAAATACCCTTACACGCGCCAAATTTTCTGACTCGTTCTGCCTTTTATTTGACATCCGGTTTAAAAAATAAACTACAGAAATATTTTTTTAAAAACCTAACAATATGTAAGAACTTTTAATCATGAAGTGGTTTCTTACTCAACAGCCTACGTAAGAGTTTTAAAACAAGGAAAAAGGCGAAAGACAGCAATAACTACACCCTCACATACAGACGATTGTTCTTAACACACCGTTTAAGCTGCGAGCGTTCATTACTCGCGCAATTGTACCGGGCGCTAGCACTCACGCAGGCTACACAGTATACTACATTGTTACCTTTGAACCTGCGCTAGCAATACTTAGTATTCTTTGCCTGAGCGGTCATAAAAGCGAACGGTGGAACTGCGAGCCACTAAGAATGATGTGCTATAAAGCATGCACCAACTAAAGTTGAAAGATCGCGTTTGCTTTGTACTTTAATGAGAATTCCGCTTCCATTAAGGAGTGTCGATACTAGATTTTCTGACAGGCTGCCTCGAGCGCAGCTGGGAGCGAATGCGCGTTCAACTGTGACCTAAGCGAGTCAGCCAACATGACTTCCAGCGGAAAGTTACAAACTAGGTGCGCGTGTTTTCATGCCATCTGGAGTTGGAGACCCAGCGATGCGGCCGGGGATTGACTTTACTTTTAAATGAACTTTCGTCAAGAACAATGTACTCTATTGTCAGCCAGTGAACTGTAAACTTAGTGCACTGTTTACATTTTGCATCTGAAAAGGAGGGGGACAAGAACGGCGCGGGCGCAAGAGGCAGGGTCATTGACGTATCTGATATGTCATGATACGGGGGGTTTATATCATATAGCTCATGACTTAGTACTAACATTTGTCGTCTTCGGGGCACCAGACCATTCTGGGGTGCTCTGACATATGAGGACGACAACGACGGAACCCTACACTGGGCGTGACACGACACGCACTTTTCTAATTTTTTACGGCTGTTTTCATATTCTAAGCTCATAAAGCGAAAAAAACTTAATGGGCGTTAAAACAGTTGCAAGTATTGGACATAAAATTAAAAAATAAAATGAAGTTACGAAAAGTTTGCAAAAACTAGAGAAACATAAAATGTTACTTAAGTCAAAGTAAAATGTTTCTTTTATAAACGCGACGGATCGTGGAAATTGTGGAATCAGATTATAATATTTACGCGTTTATTTTCACGAGAGAGAACCTCGAGGCGGAGTCCTGCATTTTATCTAATTACATTGTCTCATACACTTCCGCGGTAGGCGGGCTGTCGTCTGATTAACAGGCGGCGACAACGACGAATTTACGCGACCAATTCATAACGGTAATTAGCCGTTGGAAAGCTCGTTTGCGTCTGCGTACAATTACTAAATAAGAGACAAAGCACACGATGCGTTGCGGCGGCGGTGCGACTCTGGAGCGGTGTCGCTGCGACGTTTTACTTAAACATATCTGCGAAACACGAGTGGGTTGGCTTTGCGGTGCGGCGGCGCAACTCAGCGTGTGCTTTGGCTCTAAAGGGCACTGTACCCGAACAATATACTTCAACAATTAAGAACAAGTTATTTAACTTTTGATTAGTGTAATTACAAATTAAATACAAATAATTCAGACGGCGACCGGTCTAGTGGTTCGCGCTTCGGACTACAACGCCAATGGTTAGTGGTTCGCAACCGCAATTAGCAAATGTGTGAATGATGGCTACACGCGTCACCTCAATATAGATATCGCATGTCCAACCGATATAATTACAAGCTTAATTCTAATTAGGTACGAATTATGAATGAAGTTTGGTTATTTTAATTAAATAAACAATGTACTTAAAGTTGGTAGAATAAACTTTCTTTTTAAACTGAAACTCGTCGAATCGAGTGGTTGAGCTCTAGAGAAAAATGGCCGCCGTTTCATAATTGACGCTGCGGTTGTGGACCGGCCCCGAAGGGAATTAATTGCGGGTTCAATAGAAAAAGGGAAAGGAAACTCTTGCTAAGATATATTATTTTTAAAAAGCGTCTAGGTAAAAATGGGGCAGAGTAATAATGGCTGAATACTTAGGATGCGCAGATTAATAATGTATGGAATTGGAGTGCACCCGATAAGTCCTATTCACGGCGTTAATTACAATGCTAGAGGCTTTGACGCTAATGGAAACTCACTAATGGATACAATTAAATCTCTCAGAGAGAACTAGTCAAATGATCAGCTGCATACATAAAGCTGCGGCGCGTCTCATTCCAGTAATCCTTTAATACCGGCCAGTACATAATCAGCGGTAACCATTTCAGATGCATCTGAATATTGAAGCTCGTAATCCTTCCATTACTGTGTACAGAACCATTGGATTTCATGTAAGTAACACTCCCTTTGTATCAGATTGAATTGAAACTGCATCGCTGCGAAAAGTGAGTCATATTGATGAATGTTTGAACCGTTTGGTAAGGTTGCTGTAGATCTAAGTCTTCCATCATAAATGTTAATTTAATTAATACTCATAAATAGTAAAAAGGTTATTAGAAAACACTTGGACATTGGCATTATCCCCTATGGAACTATAGGTCTAGCGATTAAATAAGTCTTTGATATGGGCATGGGAGTGATGCGGAAGGGTATTTTTGGGACCTCAAACGTCAGCGAGACTTCAATTGTGCTTTAGATTTGTACTCTGTCACGTCAAAATATGTCAATGTCAACCTTCCCATTCCTCACGCAATGACTGAGTTATCGTCATCGTCGTTTAGGGTCACCAATCGAGAGTACCTTTCTTTATCGGCTGTTGTATGTTTCGCGAGCGATGGTCTTCATATTACCATTTCGTTCGACGATCCCGAAAATAATTTTAGTGATAATTGTTAATTAAATACTGTGGTCGAGATTAAATTATAAGTAGTCATGTGTGATTGAGACAATGCAATGAGTAGCTTTTGTAAACATTAATTAACGGCGTGTAGTATAATTATTTTGATCTCTACACTAAAAAAAGCTTTTAATTGAAACTTAATAAACATTATATCTTACCAGATAATTGTTAATTAACATTGACTGTATTCGTAATAATATTGACGTTGAATTCAATTAAGTAACTTTATCTACTTTTACTCGTAAAACATAATATCTTATATTCTTTTGGTTGAGTTCAAAGTGCGGCCAAAAGTTTCGTTCGTTATAATGGATATTTTAATATTTTATGACGTGAAGAAAAACACTTTTTAATAGGTTTTCTATCAATTCACATTCTCATTTCTGCAGGTTTTTCGACGGATTATTATTTACGGATTCACGAGTGCTCGTTGAAATGAACAAAATAAATACTGTCCAACACCTCTGATGAAAGGATATTAAAATGACGTCAAAATGACGCGTTGCAAGTGTCATCTGTATCCGCCTCAGTAGGTCTCGGTCAGCGTTGCCAGACGTCCCGATTTTGGCGGGACGTCCCGATTTTTTAATCAAATTTAAATGTCCCGTGCGGGACAGGCTCGGTCCCGCTTTTTGGAGAGAGACAGTCCAGTGTTGGCAAAAAGTTAATCTGATTAATGATTAAAAATTAATGATTAAAATCATAATCAATTTTTTTTGATTATGATTAGTTAATCATTAATCAAAAATTTTGATTAAGATTAATTAATCATAATCATTAATCGTTAATTTGATTATTTGATTAACTATCTACTATTTTCATAAGAAAAGGGTTGGGAGTGTATGAAAAGGTACCCGCGACTTATAAAATATCTAGCAAAGGGGGGATCTGGAGTTGTACTGTCGTTTTCCCAAAAAACTGCGTCAATTTTCACTACTCAAAACACTTATCGCACTAGTTTTGTTTCTCACAATTCCTTCTATTCTTCCGGTATCCTCCAGCAAAATTGGGTCAGGATCAAAGTTAAGCGGGCTGGCTGACGATAGGGGAGAAGTCCCCCCCTCCCAAGGTAGGCGCAAGCGTGGGCAATTCAACGGAAAGGTGGGGTTGCTAAACTAGGACGTTTTGTGTGTTGGGGAGGTGCAGGAGAGTTCGTAACAGAAGTTTCGGGGGGAGGGCCACGCGTGGGCAATTCAATATAAGGGTGGGGTTGCTAAGCTAGGAAGTTTTGCGTGTTGGGGAGGTGCAGGAGACTTCGTACCAGAAGTTTCGGGGAGAAGCCCACGCGTGGGCAATTAAATAGAAGGGTGGGGTTGCTAAACTAGGAGGTTTTGCGAGTTGGGGAGGTGCAGGAGAGTTCGTAACAGAAGTTTCGGGGGGAGGCCCACGCGTGGGCAATTCAATAGAAGGGTGGGGTTGCTAAGCTAGGAAGTTTTGCGTGTTGGGGAGGTGCAGGAGACTTCGTACCAGAAGTTTCGGGGAGAAGCCCACGCGTGGGAAATTAAATAGAAGGGTGGGGTTGCTAAACTAGGAGGTTTTGCGTGTTGGGGAGGTGCAGGAGAGTTCGTAACAGAAGTTTCGGGGGGAGGCCCACGCGTGGGCAATTCAATAGAAGGGTGGGGTTGCTAAGCTAGGAGGTTTTGCGTGTTGGGGAGGTGCAGGAGAGTTCGTACCAGAAGTTTCGGGGGGAGGGCCACGCGTGGGCAATTCAATAGAAGGGTGGGGTTATAACTAAGCTAGGAAGTTTTGCGTGTTGGGGAGGTGCAGGAGACTTCGTACCAGAAGTTTCGGGGAGAAGCCCACGCGTGGTCAATTCAATAGAAGGGTGGGGTTGCTAAACTAGGAAGTTTTGCGTGTTGTGGAGGTGCAGGAGACTTCGTACCAGAAGTTTCGGGGGGAGGCCCACGCGTGGGCAATTCAATAGAAGGGTGGGGTTGTTAAGCTAGGAGGTTTTGCGTGTTGGGGAGGTGCAGGAGACTTCGTATCAGAAGTTTCAGGGGAGGCTAGGGGTCGGGGGCAGGTGGTGGGAGTGTGGGGTTGCAAGTAAGTGCTGGAACGGTAGGGGAAGTGGACTGATATCCTCCTACGGGAGGTCGGAAGACTGCACCGGAAGTTTCAGAGAGGGAAGGGGGCGGGGGGCAGTCTAGGTTACCTTATATTTATCTAGGTATGACCTGTCATAGAATTGTAGCCTAAAAACCAAACATCTAATATTAGAATTCAATGTTTTAACATTGTTTTCGATAGAACATTTAAGAAGTTAATCAAGTTAATCAAATTAATGATTATTGATTAATGATTAACAAATTAATCATGATTATGATTACTTTTTTAATCATGATTATTTTAATCAGGATTAATTTAATCATGATTAAAATTAATCAAATTAATTAATTGATTAAAAAATTAATTGATTAGTGCCAACACTGAGAGACACTCACTTCACCAGAGCCCCGATTACGGTAATTTTTAACGTCTCCAATACAGACGCGGAAGTCTGTAGTCTGTAGTCTGTATTGGAGACGTTAAAATTAGCGTAATCGGGGCACTGACTATTGTTTGAAACGCCATATTATTCTAAAGAATAAAACTTTTAATTTCGATTTTTGTTATTTTTTTCTTTTGTTGTTCTAAAGACGAATTTAACGATAGAGTAAATCTGATTTAAAATATGATTTGATGATTTTTTTGTTAAAATACATTTTCTATGGCTACTTTTGCTATCTATTGTCACGTAAACGTAATTTTAAGTCAAATAAAAAGATAAATATTTGAACCTTTGATTATAACGGGTGTAAAAAAACCTATCCCGAAGCCGAAGACTACTTATTCTCCACATCATGGGGATCATTTTTTTCTTTGTGACCATACCTGGGAAACTTGTGGTTTAGGAGATATTGAAGGTCAAAGTCAGAATATTTTTTTCAAGATTTTTACATTATCAATTTCAATTCGTTGTTTAAAATTTTTTTTTCTAAGAAACATTATTAAAATTTTGAGTATTTTCGTCACAATAAGGCTTTTTTCTTTACAATAAGAAATGGACAGCAGCGCGCGCACACACGCTCAAGCGCTGCCCCCACGCCCCGAATCGCAACCCGCGCTCGCCCGTGAGTCATTCAACTCTACTGTGAGTTCAACGACTACGACTGGACCAACTGAACTGAGCTTAATCCAAATCTACCTAGTTTGTAAAAATGAAATGAGTACTTAAATTAGTTACTTACACCTTAATATCACCTTACCAGTTTAGTTTTTATTCTAAAAAATAATAAATTACATTTTAATTAATAAAAACCCTTTACACGAATTTGTTTCTTTCCGCAAATTAAATAATCTTACAGAACCTAGGTTGTTAACTAAACCGTGCTTTTACGCATAACCGTTATTCTATCACAATGTAGTATCACAGGTCTTATTAGCTACGCAAGTGTGATAAGCGTAAGTAGGTATCATTAAAAAGTACCGTAAACAGATGAATAATGATCTTTTGAATGAGGCCTGTCATTCTTTACATTAATAACTCTCTACTTCAATAACTTAAGTCTTTACGATAGTAATAAAATTCATAAAGTAAAACTCAAATTATTGCTTACACCACACCGCTCTAAACGCCTAGAGTAAACACCTGGCAATGTTACTCCTATCGTTGATTAAGGCATTCACTTTCGATAGGAGTGATGATTGTGTGTTCTTTAAACTTAATTGATTTCAGCAACTAAATAAAAAGGTCTCTTTTTTCAGTCTTCCTTCCATACTCATTACTTCCTTTCTTCATAATTTACTTGAAATAAATAATGGTTATGCACGCGATTCTAAATAAACGTAATTTTAATCGTTAATCACAGGCAGTAAGCAGATGTGATAAACTTGTATCATTAAAAAGTACTGTAAACAAATGACAAATGCTCTTACACACAGGTTCATTATTTCTAGCTCTCTAACTTAATAAATTTTACGTCTTTACGATAGTAATTAATAAAATAAAACTTAACTTACTTATTACTGCAATCTGAACGCCTAGAAATAACACACTGGCAAACTCTTGCTCCTTCACTTTCGATGGGAGATTAAAACATAAGATTTTATTTTTAAACTCGATTGATTTTAGAAACTAAACAAAATTTCATATCTTTTAGCACTTCTTTCATACCAATTACTTCCATTCTTCAACATAAAAAGATTCATCGTCTTGTTCGTGATTATTTTAAATGAACGTAACTTTATTACACGGAATAACTATCAAAATGTATTGATATTCTTATTGTTTTATTAATAACGATTGCGCATCTACAATTCATTCAAATTTGAGTATTTTGGAAGCTTGCTTAAAGCATTAATTATTATTTAAGTATGCTAGGACGGATCTTTAGTTAACAAAGATTAATCAAAGTATTTTTGCCGCCGCTTTTACAATCTCATTCGTTGATAGACTTGCCTGTACTAAAGTGATGAAATTACATTTTTGTTAAGTTAAAAATTACGTAAATTTGTAGTTGAAAATGAAGAGTAATAACAAAGCGCTACCGATTCACGACGAACACATTCGATAGACGTATTGCTTGACTGTTATTGGTCAGTCAGTCTCGCCGCGCGGGGCAGTGCCTTTGTTGCGAGGGGCCGCTCGCGCCTCGCGTTGCTCGTCGCACGGCCAGTTCGGTTTCTTCGGCCGTCGAATGCGCTTGCGACTTTTGATTGTTTTCTCGTGCGGATAGTTAGTGTGTGAACGTGTGATAGTGAGTGTGGTAATAGTGAATGTGTGTTAGAAAGATGCCTAACCATACGTACAGTGCTCGTGAGTACGTAAACATGGTTTACTGTTATGGGAGGGCACGTGGAAACGCATCTGAAGCCCTGCAGGCTGTAGGTATCGGGCTGAACATCCTACAGCGCACCAACGTACTGATGCACGTATTATTGTTCTGGCTGTACAACGTCTGTTGGACAATCAGCCGATTGTGCCTCCGTCCGCCTCGTCTAGGCGTGTATTGTGTCGGATTTGAGGAACTTAAATACCGGTCTGTACGTGAAGGAATACTGGAGCGCGCATCAAAACACGATTTACCTGGCACGCGTTTGCTTGCACGTGGAAGGCCGTCAGTTCGAGCCACAACTTGTCCGGTTAGAGCGGCCGATTCCAGACGACGTCGAAGGGGATTAGTCGGTAAGTACTTAGTTCTAAACCTAAACAAATGCTAAAGGAATGTGTTTTTTAAATGTAGGAAGTGAATAATCTGGTAATTTTGTGTACAAAATACTTCTGCGGTCGCGGTAGGTAGTGGCGGTAAAGCGCGTACGCTCCAACCAATACACTCACACACACATAGGCACGGTCATTGCGTTGCGTGGCGCGCTGTACATTGCGGGCTGCGGAATATTGTATTTTTTTTAATCATAAAAATAAAAAATATTTCCCACTAATAATATTTTGTAATATTACTTGGTTGGGTGTACAGAAGGCGTAGTTTCAGTCTTCGTGATAGGTTTTTTTACACCCTGTATACGTTTTTTTACTATGTCCCGCTTCTGGCAGAAGAGTCCCGCTATTTTCACTCAAAAAAAACCAAAGTCCCGACTTGGCGAAGAAAAAAACTGGCAACGCTGGTCTCGGTAGATAAAATGTTTCATTTTGATGGCGAATTTAATTACATTATAGCTGTTCGTTGAAATTTACCCACTAGCGACCAATTCAAACACATTTTTTTATAAAACCCAGTCTTCCTATAGAATGAGAAATATTTTTCGATGTCAGACATAAGTAGAATTTTAAATTTAGGTGGTTCCTTATAGACTTACCTAATCAAAATCTGAAACAGAATCGATTGATATCGAAAAAAGTTTGCAAATCTTTTTCCACATACACATTCAGACAAAAACTTTTTTTGTTGCAAATTAAGACTAAGTACATAATCTTTTCGTCCTAAATACCTCAGTGCGGCTGCGTACCGGAAAACGCATCGTGTGACGTCCACCCACAAAGTGGACCGACGACATCATAAAGGAAGGGAAGCGCTGGACGCAGGCTGTTACCAATCGATCAACATGGAAATCATTGGGGAAGACCTATGTTCAGCAGTGGACGTCGTACGGCTGAAATGATGATGATGATGATGATGAAAATAACACTCATAAATCTACTTAAGACCCCACAGTGTTAAGCTTGATTTAATGTAGGTACATGACTTGTGCTTTAACAGTCCTATATATCTTTTTACTTTATTAGTGACTGACATACCTATTTAACTGTGTGAACGTTCACATTTCTAATTGTACACCTAAACAATCAATAGTGCGCCAAGCTGAAATTATCATAAATATGGTGGCGTGCAAGTGAATAAAGACTATTTATTTATGCGACTTATTAAACACAACCGACCGAGTGTAATTGACCTTAATAGCCCACTATCACATCGAATATTAACGCACCTCATGATGGAAATTGCGAAGTGAAAGCAAAAAGTACAACGAAGAAACGAACAAACCAATTACAGTTTAGCTAAGTAAAGAAAACCTTTTGCTATTTTTTAATTCTTTTTACATGGATTTCTGTTAAATTCAATCTCAATTCTAGTTTTATAACGGTAAGGTCCACGTGGAGGTCATTCAGTAGGTAAATCTTATTATTATTAAATCTTAGAAATAAAGCTTATTATTATAAAAAAAAAACATTTGTTTTCAAAGTTCATTGTCCTTTTTTGTCGCCTAAAAGAAACTTAAACGGGACTATGAAATTATTTAGTTAGTAACAATTGGTAGTACTCCTATACCTAAACTGAGCAAAAATGTATGCCTGTGTTTTAGGAATCCATACTAATTATGTAAGTTGTGCTTACTAAACAGATATTATAAATAATTACACTAAAACAATGTTGATCAAAGTGAAAGTTGACAATTATGTTACATAAATATTTTTTTGCTGACAGAATGTTATTTAAAGTTAGGTATGGGTAAGTAATGTCATCATATGTTAAAAATACGGTGTAGGTAGGCTTCATTACTAAAACTGTATAAGGCTTGTAAAGCTTTGAAACTTTCAGGAATGACGTAGAACAACCCCTACAGAAACATTTAAACCAAAGCGAAACGGCGAGGAAGTTATAGTGAAGCTCGATGTTTACTTTAGCAGTTTCGAGGAAAAAGCAAATCTTTATTAAAACCGAATTCTAAGATACCTATTTTCTCTCGCGCTACCATATTTCTTTGAATAGCTAAAGTAACACGAGCATATAAAAACATAAATATTTTTTCTTATAAGTTCGGCAAGGCTTACAAACCACTCACACCTTTTAGGAGGCTCCCATTTTTGGAGGTCGGAAAAGCTCTAGCTGTTAAATATCTTAGTCGGCCGTTTGGTGTAGTGGTTCAGAGCGGACTACTATGCCGAGAGGTCCCGGGTTCGATTCCCGGCCGGGCAGAAATTGAAATGATGAATTTTAATTTCTGTGACGGGTCTGGGTGTTACTATGTATAATATGTATGTATTTAAAAAAAAAAAAAGGTATATAAGTAGTATATCCGTTAAGCTAGCACCCATAACACAAGCATTAAGTTGCTTACTTTGGGGCTAGCTGGCGCTGTGTGAAATTGTCCAAAGATTTATTTATTTATTTATCTACTAGCACTACTTACAAAGTGCTCTAAGTAATAAATAATGTTAATAAAAACAAACCATATTAATATAGAGACAAGTACCTACACGATTGCAAAAAGATTTGATGTCAATTCGCTCATTGTACTCATTGATGACGATTAATGAAAAATAGAGTAATAATGTCTAATGTGAACTTCATTGCAAATATTTAATTGGAGGGAAAAAAATAGTGTCACAAAAATCTTACGTTTGCAGAAAAAGTATATTTTGTTAAAGCCATAGGTACTTAACAATAGGCTAGATGACAAAATTTCAATTATTTGTTCGTCAGACAGATTTATTAGAAAGTATTAGACTCGTATTTTTTATTTTCTTTCATAATTAAATAATAACAGTGCTACATCGAGTTGTAATGGCGCGTTACGTCACGCTAGAGTAAATTTTTTAATCAAAAGTGACGTCACGCAACATTTCATCGCAATATAATACTGTAATTATTCGATTATGAAAAAAAAATGTGTGTCCAACATTTTTTTATTATCTGTCTGACGGACTAAATAGAATTTCGATTTCATTACCCAGTCATCATTCATATTAATGTTGAATGTTCCAGTGCAATATTACTGCTGCAGTTCGCTCTATAGTATGCAATTTTCCGTCCCTACGATATTGAAGGTGAAGGATTGAATTACACGTAACTCGCAGCGGAATATGTATGGATTGCAGCGAGAGCGCAAATTAGCAACCACTTTCAATATATCTGACGCCATGTGCGAGTAATCTCAATTTAATTTCTTCATTATGAATCAAATAATAATATTTCGTATCAGTTATTCACGTCACTTTAACTCTTGTATTATCACGAATTCACGATCCTACACTGATCAATTTTTAAATTACCTTTTAAAAACTAGGCTTAGTGCTCACAAAAAAAGTTATGTTTGACTTACTTATGGAAAACAATCACATTGAAAATTACAACAATATGAATAGATTTAACTTTTGCAAGGTAGGTTATTATAAGAAAGATCTTATAACGAAGCCCTAAATCAAGCTTAATTTCAGTAACGAATCATATTAATTACGGCTCGTTATTAAGAATTTGATTAAACTTTCGAAAGAATGCTCCCCTACTGTTGAACATGTTGAAGAAACCATGAAAAATATTCAAAACGTTTAAAACCACGTAGAGAATATACCAAGATATTATTTTATTATTTAAAAATAAACTTAATTCTGGCACTTTTACGACAGTAATCGCCTTAAGAAGCGGAACTGCGAAACGAGAGCGGTTTTGCGGAAAGCAAATGCTGCGTCCGGGGCGTGTCAAACCGAGTTCGCGGCGGAAAACGGCGCGGAAGTTCCGCGGTGTGACAGCAAAATTTCATTTTCGTTTAAATCTGAAAGATCAGACCGGTAATCCCGTACCCGGACTCTGCGCTCCAATCACTTAGTGGAGAGGCTTCGGCACTCGATCTCGTAGTAGCCATTTGTATGGGTCCACACAGTCCTGAATAGGCTTAGCTCTAGCACATCTCTTTGATCACCAGTCGGCAACGGAAACGGCCAGTTCGCGTAGAGCCATGCTAGTAAATGACATTGACATCCAATATAGTCAATCCATTGCTTATGCCGTTGCTACCTAATGGAAATACACTCAAAGCGTTTGGCTCGCCCTCACCGCGGCTTCTGCATGTGACAGGGCATGAGAACTCGAACATTACAAACGGTTCGCTAGATTCGCCACCCGAATTGCGTCTTCTACATACGGCTCTACAAATAATAATATTTTTATAAACTGGGATTATTAGGAGTGAATTCCTTTTCTTTCATAATATTTATTATTTGCTTTATATTCTAAGAAGTAGTTCTAACATGCTCTTTCCACTTGCCATTTTACTTTTCGATCAAGCGTTGAAGGACCACTTCGCCGCCGATAACACTTCGCTAATCGGATTTGCGTTCCATATTTTATAGGATCGCGGGCGGAGAGAAACACTAGCCTGATATACTACGCCCTACATCTCCACGGCAGCTTTCAGAGACGATAGCTACTTTCAAACACTACAAAACAATATTGAATGGATGTCGGTGAACGTATCCATTTCTAAGCGCAGTTACTAAACTGGCAGACGTTCGAGATTGGCGAGGAAATATCTGCCACATCAATCCTAAAATCTGCAATGTAAGTAAATGTTTGGTCAAGCCGCTTTATCAATATTGATCCCCAATTTACCCTTTTTGGGCTGAATTTCCAGTAAGATATAACTAGATTCCCTCCATCATAAGAAGTTACTATATTTTGACGTGTCAAATTTAACGATGCTATGTGTGAAGGTAATTTTTATTTCACATAATCTTCTCTTCTTTGTTTTTTATTTCTTAGCAAGTATTTAAATAATCTAGGCAAATAAAGAGATTTTGACTTAGACTTGAAATAATATAATTTATCTGTGATTCATATTTATAGCACGGGAAATGTATTATTGATTCCTTTTATACCTTGTATCGCATCGTAATAATGGCGATGTTAATTTAAACATTCATCAACACCGTTTGAGCTGGACACGAGCAAATAATGAAATGTAATGCATGAAATACCACTTTACGCGTTTATTTGTCAGACAATATCCGCTGGCAAATAACGCAGATAGGGATTTTATTCACGCGTAATATGCGTGAAGATTTCATTAACAATGTTTTACGTTCTTTGCTTACTGCTTACGAACAACGCTAGCAATAATATCCATTCACATAATTATTTACTGAATGCAATTGCAAAAATGAAGCTAAACTTTTTCTGTATTGGCACTCCAATCTTTTTGTAAACGAAAACGATCAAGTTGTTTTGGTGTTGAGAACATTTCTACACTCCGTTTAAGGTTCGAAGTGCTGGGAAAAGGCACCGCGCACAGGTGTCTGCTACACACGTATAACTAGACTGCGAAGCTTTCAATAGGGGTATGGTCCTAAGTTTCACGAGATATTGATTTTGGACTGTGATGCGCCCTAACCTGCCCGATACCGAGGGAAATCGCTCGCGGAGAACATACAATTGTTATAGCAACTAAATTTCGCTACAACCGATTGCATGTCGATCGTTCAAGCGTTAAACATGCAACAAAAATTCTATGGAAATTTTCGCGGATCAATTCAGCGGGTCGGTTAGAGTTAGTGAGTATTGTTTCTAGAAGGGCGACGAGTTGACGACAACTTACTGCTATTTACAGTTCAAATGAAATCGTTAATGCAACACATTCACATTTAATATGGATTCGTGTGGTGTTCCGGGAATACTAACAGATAGCTTTACTACCAGTCTCTAAATAGGTGCTAAGGTGCAAACAGCATTTTACAGTGAAGGTGACAAGCGGATGTAGTATTAACCAGGTTTAAGATTGGAAGTAAATTGCTAAGTCCCAGAAGCGTTAAATCAGCAACCGTGTTCAGTGCCAAGCGCTGTGGATTCCACAATAACGCAGATGGAATTATCAGGCAGCAGAAGTCGCTGGGGTCGCGTCGTGTTGCCTCGTGAATTTTATAACGCCGTAAAGTCGGGCGGTTAATCTAAAGGTCAATGTTCCACATCCATTTTAAGGCCCCATATACCTATATCTTTACGTATTGGATTTTAACAAACATAATATTCATGTTTTCGCCGTGCTTATTTAAGTGGAACGTCGACTACGATTTTTATCAAATACCAAATCTTTCAGTTTTATGTTAAAAGGTAAGAAAATGCTTTCCAAATATTACCTACTTCAGTTTCAATACGAGAAACCTTAGTTTAATGAGCGCTTTGTAATATTTTTAAGCTGTCTTTTTATAGGTACAAGGCAAATGGTTAATTTTACAAATGTATTTAAACAAAGCCATAACTTGCGTAATATTTACAGTCTGGAAACAATGGGTAGGATCGACGACGGCCGCCCTAGATTCTCGATCGGCAGAATTTTAACCAGCACTGATTGAATCGCAAAATACGTGCTTGCGTATCACCGCCGCATGTCAAGTTATTTTGGGACTCAGGACCTAAAACCAACACGAAAACCAGACGTGTATTCGGTTATCAAGTCCGATAGTATACTTTTAAAATTGAAATGTAACGACAAAGTTTTTAAACGTCATATCGCGTCGCAAAGGTAAACTACACTCGACATCAAATAAATCGCACCTCCCGCGACAAGCATTTTCAAACGAATGCTTCCCCACTTCCCACCAATATTGGCACCATTTGAAAGCCTAGTTCTAACCTTCATTTCATTAACGGAAAGGTTTTTACCCCAAAAATGTGTCTTTAGAATGATCCAGAGTCACTTCTTCAAAAAATAGGTAGTTAAGCTAGAGCCAACTTTTATGGCTATAAAACTGTTAAGTTGGGATTAATCGCTATCCATCTGTTAAAGAGGACACGTGAGATCATTATTTGGTTTTATACCATAAAAATTGGTCTAATTGATCCCATAGGTGGGCCCAAAGTGAGGTATTTTTTCAAGTCACATTTATGGTATATGTTAATAATTTATTAAGAAATTAAATGTGTTTTTCTTTAAGTATATTTATTGGGCTTTCAAATAACACCAATATTGTTGGGGCACCATGATTCTGTCAGAAGAAAATCGTTAAAGTTCGCGTCGCGGAAGGTGCGGTTTATTTGATGTTGAGTATATTTGTTGTACACAAAACTTGTATTTCCAACTGTTCGTAACTCGTTCGAGGATACTTTCGACTAAACATTTCCATACCTTACTGACTTCTATGTGGACACGGGTCGCGCTAGGTGTAAGTACTAGAACATTAATTGAATTATGCTTAGCGAGCTATGGAGAAGGGTGCTCGTATGCTCGGGATTTCTCAAGAATTGAATCAGAAATGAGGTTATCGGACGGAGAATTCAATACAGCTGGCAGGGACGCAAGGCGAAGCGGGAATGGACTGGTCACAAACAGGCGAAGACGCGGAGCTGAGATCACGACTTGGATTCACGGAATTCCATTGATCACTTAAATCCAAAAGACTGCGGGAATTGTATCTTAACTTTACCTACATTACTATCTACAATGTATTTATGTGGACCAGCGGATGTTTGAGAATCCAGTGATGTTTCGATCACCGGCATGTAGTGAAAACAAACAAACACACAATGAATGAAAGTCTGTATAATCCAATTTAAAAAAAACAAAAGCCAAAATAAAAGTTATTAAGCACCGGAGGAACAAATGAATGCCACGAACAATCGAAAATGCATTGTGAAAAAACAAATATGACGAATGATTTGATTCGGTAGCAGGTATAGGTAGGTAGTTTTATCCGTGGAATCTTGCAACGAGTAACACTCGAAAAATTGTACGAGTTTCGGCATTGCGAAATAAAGCTTTTTATTTCAATACATATGCAATGTCGGAGTGGAATATTCAACTTCGTATGGAACTTCAATTCCAATGCTTCAAATATTCTAGGCCTACGCCTCGGATAATTTTTAAAACCATTGGTACTTAGTTATGTTTTAAATATGTCAAGTCTATTTAAATTGATTAATCATAATAAAAATCTATTTAATACAAAGCTTATACAAAATCTGTTTCAAGCTAATGAAACTGATCTCCTTTCTAATTAGAGATAGAACAATAGCAAAATGCAAAGAGGTGAGACGAAAGCAGATATGTAGTTGGCATGCTGCAAAATTAGCATGCTAAGAATATTAAACAAAGTGAAATATATGAAGTGCCAAAGAAAAGCATACACGTTCCCAGCGTTCACTCAATCATGTTTACAACAAAGGCTGCCTATACTGGTATAATTAGGATTCCATGTGCAGAAAGGCTTTATTATTACTTGATAAAGCAGTCAGAGCTGCTAATATGTTAAAGTGCGCGCCGTCATGCGTCGACGTATCTTGTCAAGATCGGGTGTTGTATAGACCGCCCCAATAGAGTTTGCAAGCTTTTACATTATGATTAAAATCTACTGAAATAGGGATTGAACGATCTCATATCACTGAAGACTATTTCAAAAAATAAATTTATACACGTCACAGGTGAGACAATTCAATGCGTTAGTCATCATCATCATCATTGCAGCCATAGGACGTCCACTGCTGAACATAGGCCTCCCCCAATGATTTTCACAATGGCAATAAGTAAAGTAGTAGAGCTTATTTGTTTGCAAGATTGCCAATTTTCAAGGGAACTGTATATTGATGGTTCTGCTAAAACGCAAACTGATTTCAGTGATCTGTCCCTGACTCCTGATCGTCTATCTTATTTATGTCAGCATCTGAAAGTGAGTTGACCTACTCAAGTAAGTTTCACGCTATCTTTACGCCAGCAAGTATTTCTTAGTAAGTATGAGAGGAAGAGATTAATTAACTTAATTTGCAGAGGGAAAATTTTGTACGTAACTTACGCCACGAAATAAAAATTTTAAGACGAGATTTGGTAAGTTCCATAAATATAAATTCTGCCATAATTTTCTGAAATACGTGTTATGTAGTTACCTATTATGTTTTATCTGAATAATAACGAAGCTTTTTTTGTTTATATCATCACAAAGCTTCCACAATTTTTTTTATCACATCAATACCTTTTCTTTAACTCCAGAAGCTTTATTGTGATGTAGTTAACACCATTATCTTTATACCGGTAGCTAAGGGTTTCTAGCTAATTCATTACGTATGGCGCTCTAACGAAGTGTTTGTTTACACTTAACTGCACTGCAAACAGTTTTATTTATAGTGAACTTAATACTAGCATAAGCCGCGGTATAACCTGCGTCACGTCACTTGCTATACAAGCATTTACTTCCAAGGTCTATCAATAAAAGCAAGCCAAGCTAGAAAAAGCGTCAAGACTGTCTTTGATTTTCCTAATTAATCCTAAGTACAAGTTATATGTATTATTTTATGTTGCCGATGTTAAAAATAAATCGCGAAATCATTTTTTTAACTATTATTACTATATTTACTTCTATTTTATTATTCTTATTCTAATTATGTAAACACGATAACCTGTAAAATTAATAGGAGGAAATGTTTTCTGTTCTCTAGATATCTAGTGAAGGTAGCAGGAATCACCTGCGGCAACACCAGGGCAAGACCAGTCGTTATAAAAATCCTTGACGAGGCCTTTGCCCAACAGTGGACGTTATTTGGTTGAAAGGAAAGAATAAGCGAACCTAGGATTGGAAGTGTTACTGACTTAGCTTATTTACCATCGTGGGTTGAAGTCCCGCCTTAGGCATTTCGATTTTTTCAAGTTGTTTATTTTTTACCATCAACAGTTCAACACCGATTGTGATCATGACCGATTTCAGTAGTGTTGGCGTTTTTCTTTGCCCTGTGGTGCTGTTAAGCGATACAGGCTCGTAATTACCGCCCAAGGCCAACCTCAGTCGATAAGTCTGAAATGTCTCACCTATTTTACCTACTTCAGTAAACCTTATTTGCATAGCGATGGTTGACGATCAAGTGCCTAAGCTTTGTTTATTTCAAATAAAATTTTAAAATGTATTTCGCCGTACCTCCATCAAGTAAGTAATAGACTTTAAAATTTCAGTTGAAAGTGCTACTAACTAAATGCCATCAAAATACTTTTTGTTAAATACCTATTATTGTTATTTGATACAAAAAAAAAGTTAATCCTTTGAAATGTATCTAGTCGCGAATGTTTAATTCCAGCATATCCACTTAGCTATTTACGTTTTACGCTACGCCACTTTGTCACTACTACGGTAAAATGTCATCAGTACCAGAGGTCCTCGTAGAAGTAGTAAATACTGCGAAATGAGAAAACGTTGCTGACTCTCATAGAGATTGAAATTGCGCTGTCCGGAGCGGAGCGTCCACTCTGGTTCGCGGAAATACGTAAATCTCTACACGAGCTCGTAAATATCACCGTTTAAAAACAAATGATAAAGTTAAAGTAAGTACTTAATGTTGTTTGTTTTTTCATTTTCCTTTTATAGTTTTTTTTTGCCACGTCCATAGTACTCATAGGTATTGAGGGAAACAATGGGATCTCATTTCAATAACCTGCAATCACAAACCTAATACTCGTAAACTCCGCATAAAAATTCCAATACCATCTTAATTATAATAACTGCAATAAGACGCCGGGCCAGGCATCTGACTCGGAGCCTCCTCGAATCAGACCTTATCTAAGCTTTTCACAAGCAATCTATAATTAATTTTGTTATGCAGGTAATCAGATTGCGTAGCCAGTCACCGAGAAAATCTATTTAATCTCTAAGAAATTCAATTTTATAAGTCGTCGCTTCCATTCCGCCAGTATAAATATCGAAAGTTTGTTGATCAGTTCCTTTCTATTGATAACAGTTTATGGAATACTAGCTTTCCGCCCGCGGCTTCGCCCGAGTGGAATTTTGTCTTTCACAGAAAAACTTTATCGCGCTCGTCCTTGTTCAAATCATGAAAAGTACAGATAAGATCTTTTCTTATCTGTGTGCCTACCATGAGTTTACGTTAGGTGAGCTCGCTAGCGAATACGTCAAAAAATTATATGAAGATTTTATTTCTTGAAAGTAGCCGCTAGGGGCGCTGCACAATATGTCATACATTTAAATGTCATTTTTTTACGCAGTCGCTAGCGAGCACACCTAACTTAAACTCATGGTAGGCACACTGTACTAAAAAACGTAAAAGCGAGACAGACAGACTTACTTTCGCATTTATAATATTAGTATAGATGATTTTGTGAGTTAAAATATGTAAGCAGCTAGTAGGCGTCATTATTGTGCTCGTGTCTTCCCATTTTGGGACGTTAAAAGGCGTTTATCGAACGTCGTACAAAATTACACATCGAATTGGATGGTATTCAAAACGACATATGCAGTCTAATGAAGCATACAACGTCAAACAAATTACCATCCGAGGCAAACAAGAGTTTACGAAGACTAAATTATTGTATTAAACAACGCGTGGGTAAAACGCCCAAACCTCAAACTGTTGGAACATCATTCGACCATATTTTGTATGTAATTAACCGCAAACATGTTCTGTTACGCGATGAATACAATGTTTTCTATGTATAATGATCGTTTGTTATCCACCAAAAGCACAATGTAGTTAGCGCGATTTAGTTAAACCTACTAATCCTACTATATTATAAATGCGAAAGTTTGGATGTCTGGATGTTTGTTACTCTTTTACGCAAAAAACTACTGAACGGATTTTGATGAAACTTTAATGTATTATTGTTTATAGCCCAGAATAACATATAGGCTATAATTTATGACGATCTGTGACAAACGAAATTTCACGCGGGTGAAGCCGAGGGCAAAACAATAAAATAATGAACGGCCCGCCCGCCTTTGTAGAATCCGGAAAAATATTAAAATAAATGGCTTAGAACTAACACACCAATTACTTTTCTAGCTCCAAATTAAAGAGAGCTTTTACTCGTAATACTGGGACAACTACGAGTAGAAGGTAATGTATAAGTATAGGAAATGTATGAATACTGCTTAAATTATAATATTGTTCATTCCATGACTCAACGTTGTTGCCCCTAGCGGAATTGGGAACCGGAGCTGGCGCTGTAGTGCGGTATTCGAACCACCAATTTAGGCGGGCATCAAACTACATTATTGCTCGTAGACCAATATGAATTGAGAAATAATGATTCTACAAAAAATAAAAAAGTCCGGTCTAATCCGAAAATTTTAGTGTTCAAAACTGGACAAATGTATGGACAGCGAAAAAAACACTTCCAGACGAATTATAATGGCATTGTTGGTTGTTCTCCATAGAGTTGTGGTATTTGCGCCATAATAACTTCCCGCTATGGACAAGTTGTTTTTACATGCTGTATAACCGTCCGTTTATTTAAAGTTGGAAGACAGAATAAGCCGCGTCGAGGCTTAAGTGCAAGTTAACAACGTGCGGGCCGCCGGTGCCGATAGCGCGGCGCGTCTTTGTTGTGCTAATTTCAAGTTGCTGAGATAGGAATAGTCAGGAATAGTATATGCGGTCGTCACTACTAACTTAGCTAGTGAGGCTTGCGCTTAGTTCTAATCGTAGGTTAAATGCAGAAATGCAGTTTCTACACCACCTACATATCAAAATATGTGAATAAAAGTGTATTTATATGCCTGTAATTACATTAGCAAGGATAACAAAAGAACACGTTACAATATTCTTCAATCCTCAATCCAAGTAATCCAAGTTACCTAGTTATAATTCTTTAAAATATTTAATCGGCCCATTGTCTTTGAAGGCGCTATTAAAAAGTCGGGACACAAAAGGTTGTTAGGGATTCCGCTGCATTCAGCGGCCATTGTGACTAACTAGCCTCAAATGAAAACTAGTAGCTGTGTTAATTAACTAAAAATAGCTGGTAATAAACCTTTGGCGCTAGTCATTATAGGTTCTACGGCTCGGAGAACACATTCACACTGGTATTAAGTAACACAACTTATCTTTATGTTACATAATATGAGTACTAAGTTTGTTCCGACGCCCTTTTAGTTTGTATTGGCAAGTCAAACAATTGTGTTGTCTTGAAATATTGTAGGGCCCAAAGATAAGAACTAGGAGCCACTTTAGGCAAACCTTTTTTATTGTTAGTCCTTTGTTTTTCTTTTCTTTGCATATTTTTTCAGCAATAACAAGTTTGTTGAAAGCGTATTCATAAGTGTTCTAAATCTATACTATTTTAGACTTTAGAAAACGTTGAAGATATTTCGAGAGTTCATCAAAAACCACTGAAGAGATTTTGATGCAGTTTTCAGTTTCGTAGCTTGCGGTCATAAATATAGACGATGTTTAATCGAATACGGATGGGTATAACAGAGATGCGATCTGACATCGCTGTAGTAATAACCTTCCTATAATGAGTTCATTTAGCAGTTGCGGGCATTAGCTCAATTGTCATGAAAACAATTTCCACAGAGACGAAGTCGCGAGCAAAATGTAGTTTATAATAAAACCCTCCCCGACGGAGTCATCTGCGTATCAACGCGGAGCTGAAACCGCTAAGCTACAATTATTATGAAAGGAACCCAGATAGAGGAGCTCTATTCAAAGTAGGCGCCCACTAAGAAGGGATTTGCGAATATTATCACCTGCCGGACAAAGGGTTAATGTGAAAATTTTAAACCTGAAAACTAAATGCGTAATATTAAAATCTATGAGACGCTATTTTAAACAAAAACTTCAGCATCAAATGGAAAAGAATAGGCGAGTTTCCGAAAAGAATACAATTTCCATGACGCTTTTCCGCTAGACGCTCTGGGCTACATATTTATTTTCCGATACTGACTTTGAATATAGTACAGTGTCATTGGGTTTGTAGTACCTATGTATCAGAACTTTTGCGAATTTTCGCGCTCGCTCCGCTCACGTCTTCATAATTGTTGAACTTCGGCTCCGTCCCTAACAAGTGCAAAGTCAGGTCAAACGTTTTGCATTTTCGATATTTTAGTCATAAAACTCTTCTGTTAGTAAATGGTTTCTTTGATCTAGTGTCGGGAAAATCATACGGGACATACTAGAACAACATTAAGTTTCAATAAAAATTAATAGGGTCAAATAAGTAAACGACGTTGTAAAATCTTTCGTGATTATTGATTCTTCTGGCAACCCTGTCACTTATAATTAAGGCACACTTTGCATAGACACTGAAGGTGCTTCCAAGTCTAGACGTATTACTTCAAGTCGATCGCCCAAATTTTGCAAGTGACGTCATAGTTTCCAAGTGTTATAATAAAACTCCAATAATAACAATGAATGTGTTTTACTTGATCTTGAATTTCAAGTGAAAATCAGTGCATGATTGATTAATGATTATCATGCGAGGAAAAAGAAAATTTGTACGGGTTTCCGGCTTTCCGAGCCGAAAATAAAGATTATGTAGACTACAGGAAAATTATTTTCACATACGAGTATAAGTACGAAAGTAGCCGGCAGAGCCAATTTTAATAAATAATATTATTTATTATTCACGTGGTTATCTCAAAAGCAAAAAGAAAAGTGTTTTAGTGGGCCCTTGCGTGCCTGGGTTTAATTAAACTTAGTCAATGTATGTGTATCATTTCGGAGGCAACACTTTTCCAAAAGTACTTGTAGCTGTAGCCTTAGATGCCGTATTTCTTCGCGTTAAAATATTGTGATACCGAGACAAATCAAATAATAAGAGCGCCATTGCCGCGTCTCTATAAATCTGCGTTCTGCATTGTATTATTAAAATTGTCTCTCGCCTTTTTCCAGCCTCAGATATTTTTGTCAATATGAAAATATACATTTATTAAAGTGATGGAAGATATAGGATAAAATCACTGGCACAGAAGTTGCAAAAAATATTGTATTCCAGGAAACAAAACACGTTTGCTATTACAATGAGATTTCAAATTACTAATATACATATTATGATGAAATACTATGCGTAGCAAAGCAATATTGCTAGTCCACAAGCCATCACATCGCCCAACCTGACCGCCATCTCTACTCACGCGTCAATCTTCCATTATTTCAAGTTTTGTAAGCGATTAGTCTCTATTACAGTTACTTTGACCAATCGTGATTGATAGTAGCGAGAACTCAATCGGTCTGGATTAACTAGTAACTAGGTTGAACTGATCTCTGATTACACGCCGTGAAGCGAGAAAGGCGGACTAGCTCGTAGGGCAAGAGCTATTGAACGCCAACGCCCTATTTTATAAAAGCTGAAAGTTTGTCAGCGCATACTCCTAATTCCTATTGTATATTGTTTCCTCATCAGGCAAATAGTTTTGACCTTCTCCTCAACCCATTGCCAGTCAGGCCTTTTAGGGTAGCTGCCAAAGCCACGATGACCCAAACTTCATAACATGATGGTCCTACGTTCTTACCAATGTTGGGAGTATGCGCTGACAAACTTTCAGCTTTATAAAATAACGAAGGTCTGGCGTTCACTGGCTCTTAGTCCATCGCGCGGCTTTCATGAATAAGAAACGCACCTGATACGGGCGCACAGTGTGTTATGGGACTGTATAAACGGACATTCTCATTGATTTGATGAAACGTATAGAGCTCAGTTATACAAACATGATAGTAAAACTCCCGTTTGAAAATTCCACGTAGTTTTCGCGGTATAAAAATTCAAAGTTACCTATTTTTTTACTTCAAAATTATGCAAAAATATTCTCACTCGTTAACTAATAACATTTAATTCAGAATTGTTACAATACTTCATAGAGCTCTTAAAACTACACGTAATAAGCGTATTAAGTGCTTCGTAAACGCATTCAGTTAATTAGGAAAAATGATTTTAGTGATTTTTGTTTTTATTTTTTTTCTCAATTATATCTTAATATATGCAAACATTTTTAAGTGCAAGATATAGTCTGATATTTAGTCTAATTGCATAAAAAAAATCAACTTTAAATTCCGTGATATATTTGAGGAAAATCAAATTGAAAATATGCGCAATATAGAATTGTAAATTTCCCATCACTTTTTAATAGCAATATTTCTTTTGGATGTTTAAATATCATCAGCTCGATTGTACCAAATTATTGTATTGACATTCGATTTACACAGGTTTCAAATCGATGAGAAAATTATTAAAGGTAGGATAAATTTCGACTTCCTAGATTAGTTTACATACTTTTTTAGTTAGTTACTTACATACAACTTAAGTTAATATAAGAGTGTTAAAAAAGAAAAATAACTCGACTTGAGAACCTCCTCCTTTTTTTGAAGTCGGTTAAAAACAATGTGAATGTGACTTTTTAGAACCTTCAACACTATGCACATAACAGGCGGGATTTGAAACTTTTTAGACATGAATTATTCCTTCCAAAATTGTCGACCCTAGACTCGTAAAAATTTTATTAAGACGTTTTATGTTTTTTCTCAAATATATCACGGAGTTTAAAGCTGATTTTATTAATACAATAAGATTAAATATCAGACTATATCTTGCAATTCAAAATGTTTGCATATATTAAGGTATAATTGAGAAAAAAAATAAAAACAAAAATCACAAAAATCATTTTTCCTAATTAACTGAATGCGTTTACGAAGCACTTAATACGCTTATTACGTGTAGTTTTAAGAGCTCTATGAAGTATTGTAACAATTCTGAATTAAATGTTATTAGTTAACGAGTGAGAATATTTTTGCATAATTTTGAAGTAAAAAAATAGGTAACTTTGAATTTTTATAACGCGAAAACTACGTGGAATTTTCAAACGGGAGTTTTACTATCATGTTTGTATAACTGAGCTCTATACGTTTCATCAAATCAATGAGAATGTCCGTTTATACAGTCCCATAACACACTGTGGGGCGCTCTGTTTTTTGAGTGAGAGCCACAATGAGAGCGGTATACGATCGCGCCTAAAATCGTATTCTTTAGGGCTTAATGCGGAGCAGAATTAAACTGAATCCTCTTTGACGTACGTTAACCCTTTACACACGACGATACACGTACGTGAGAGTAACTTTGAAAAAATCTCATGCCCATGTTAACTTGTTTTTGCGGCCGCAATCGGCAGCGATCGCTCGTGAGAGATATTTACTCGCACACAGTGCCGCTCATTTAGTGTTGGGACCTGTCAGTGCTCGTTTACTCGGACTTAAAGTTGACTGCATTTTTTGGAACGAGAGGCGGCCAGTGTAAACATTTATTTTATGTGGTTATTGTTGTTTTCGGATAAGTGTTATAGTTTTATTTTATTACGAAAACAGTGATTGTCCGAATGGAATACTTTTATTGTTATTTCATTGCATAAATTAATAATTATTATTACCACAAAATTAAGTCGCACGATCGTAGCTGGTCGGTCAAACCTCCAGTAGTTGATAGAAAACTATTTTATTTGTTATTTGATATTATGGATTAGTGTTTAGTTGTTTTTCTATTTTAGTGCATCCTAAATATGAAGGATGTGTCGTAGCATTATTGGAAACGCAACTGACTATAAAATTAAAGATTTTCATGACTAAAAAGACCAGGAAACACAATTTCGGGTTTTTACGGTCTTTGAAGAGTAGAATACCTAATATGAAAGCTCAGGCGACGAAGTAGACCCTGAACATGAATCAACAAGGCTGGTCAGAAATTTTAAAAATACTATGTGGCAAGCAAAAGCTGAAACAAAAGCCACGTCCGCTACAAAATACAGGGTCAATTTGGAAGAAAATTCAAACAAATTGAATTCGTACTTCAACTGAGTATCTCAATTGATTATTTTGATGACACATTTTACAAAGAGATGGCTAAGTGTACAAACTTGCACTACATGCGTTAAATCGATAAAGAATTAATAACTATTAGAACCGAAATTGCTATAGTGTTCGGTGCACATATTTTCATGAGATGCCTTCCGGACCCATGTTTGCTTATGTACTGACACACTAGTATAAAAAAATAGGGGCTTATTGCTAACAAAATAGTTCATAACCGATTTGTACACACACGACATTCCCTTTATGTATTTTAACATGACCAACTAGCAGAAACAGAACAAGACAACCGCTTTGGAAGGTGCAACCCATGATAAATAAAGGATTAATATACCTGCAAAGAGGTCCACCTTATTATTCAATCGTTGAACGATATGAGTGGTGTAGATATTCTGGACTAACGAATGGAATGCCACCAAACCTTTATTACAAGATAATAGGGTTTGAAAGTTCTAGTTTAAATTTTGGACCTGGAGGTTGTTAATTTGCGGTGGCTTTAGAAAATTGATTGCACAGCTAATGGTTATTCAAAAAAAGACATTTTAGCATTACTACATTTTCGTTTTAGCATAGCTGAGGCTTTAAACAGATATCCTAATAAAGAGCATCGTATCGAAAATTTACTAAACGACTCGACATCCATAAACAATATAATTTAGACTTTTAAGGTCAGAAGGCAAATGATAACACAGATGAGAACGATTACCTGGCTAAAAAGCACCGAGGTGTTACATGTTGGAAGGATGTTCTAGCTGGTCAAAAATTAAATGTGCTAAGTGAGATGTTTACCTGTGCCTTTCTCGCAAAAAAGCTGTTTCCAGTCATATCATCTTAAGCCATAAAAATGACAATTATTTCTTTATTATTAATTATAAAGTAATTTTGTTCTATTTTACATTCTCTTAATATTCATCTCAGACTTCATATTAGTACGAACCAAACTAATAAAGGTTTTTACTTTGCAAGTTTGTCAAAAGGTGGATATTTTTTAAGTAATTTGTTTTTTGTAAGACAATTTGCTCAAAGAGGTTTAATTTCTTGTTAAATTATAGCTTACTCTTTACTTATAGGGGTCTCTTACCAAATGAATACTTATGTGCTCATAAATTAGTAGTTTTCATTAAATAAATTAACTAAATAGTATAACACTCACTATCGTGAGACTAACAAATTATACCGAAGCCTCACTATCGTGAGGGCATACTTTCAGGAAAACTGAAAATTCAAAAATTTTTAAAGTATTTTTCTAATCTTATTTAAACTCTAAAATAACCCCTAAGTAAAGTTTTATTAAAATATTGACACTTTTTTATTCTCGTGTGTAAAGGGTTAAGCTGAGTCAAAGGAGAACGACTATAATGCAGAGATTGTTGAGGTAGATAAAAAATTTAGCTTTCTGCTAAATTATTAAAATTTATGATACTCAAGAAAACTTTTAACGCCATCTCTATACCTCATCGAAATAAAATGTGTATCGGATTTTAGTTGGGTGATGTGTGGCAGCAGTCTCGATAAAACAAAAATTAGTTCTGTAGTTTAACTACGAGTATGTAATATAATTTCTATAAACAATGTACAAAATTGACCTTACTACATATTTATTATACAGAAGATGATAATTGTATTTCTAAATATAGTATTTATTAAATTTCTAGAGAGCTCTTTACAAGAAAGTAATTAACGAACTCACATTTGTTAGTCGTGACTGGCACTAATTAGATTTGCACTTGACACTCAGAAAATGTTAGTTAATTTATGATTTTTCTGTTTTACATTAGTGGTGGTAGAGACGAACGCACATTAGCTTAGGACTGTGGCATCTGACATTATGTTAGTTGTTAAATATACTATTTTGTAACAAAAATGTAAAACCCGATGAGATGTTACTGTACGTAATTTTTTTTTTAATTGACAATAGGTACTTACGGGGGGCTATTTCCGATTTGATGTCTATCTAATTTTCTAAACTAAAATGTCAGCAAAACATTGCCTGTAATTATCACTGAAGCACTCAGATATTATGGAGAGCGACAAGCAGATAACAGATAAAGGACAATACAGTTGATTGGTGGAACTGATAATGTATTACCGACAGACTATTACGCCGACGTATTTGTTAAATGAAGACAGCATAGCTAAATAATGATCCTATGACTAACATACTTATACTATTTACCTACTTAGTACACAAGTTATGAAATCATCAAGGTTAACTCTTTAAATCCAAAATCAAACTCCCCGTCACATTTGCGTTTCAAAGCAGCCATCAATCATATCAAATATGTAACTAGAATAAACTCGTATGTCGTCATCGGAATAGATAGCAAGGTCTACAAAAGCCCCGCTGAAAGCGAGCTGCCCGTGGGCTCAAGTTAGCAAATAGGGAAACTGTAAAGGCCAACCGCGAAGTTGGAACACACAACACATGAATATTTCGGAGTATTAAGAGGAAGTTGTATTCACAAATGTACATTACAGTTTCATTTCAATAACCCGTTGAAACAACGCGCTTTCAAAAGCTTTGTTTCAGAGCTGAAACCCCTGAAGGGGTTTTTTGTACTGTTTTCGATACGAAGCTGTGTTATTCATACGATAAAATGTTATTTTTCATTTTAAAACTCAAAACTATTTGAACATTTAATTTCAGCTATCTTTAAATGTTTATTCTACAAAAAAAAAACGGTGACAAAGAATTCTCTACATCGGTAGCATGAAATCATTCTGTCGACGAAAAACTTCAAATAATGGAAATCAAGAACGTATTTTCAAATAAGGCTCAACCTTCGTTTCATATTCAAGCTTGTTATTGATTTCATTTACATTCTTTTGAAAGAAATACGTTACACAATTTTGGTCTCTGAAGCTGTGACAGCATAAGCTCCTAATAACAGCGCCGTAATCATTTCCATTTCTCTAACTCATCGCATTATATTATACGGGCGTCCTTAGTTCTATTTTTGGCTGGCAGGTCGCATAAGTTTGTGAAGCTTACAGTTACAGTGCGGATTCCTCGGAGACCTTACATTTTATTTAGTTCGAATGCCAGTTACATAAACTCCAAGCGTCAGAAGTGTGCATGCTGAAATGTAAAGGGAAAGCTCATAGGTACAGCCGGCACATCAAGCTGAACGTTAGCATCTTGTGCAGTAGTATTAGGAGTCATTTTGCAACAAAATGTTTATAGTCTGATGTTCTGTCGATTGTACCTGTAGGTATGCGTTTTAAGTGCTTATCGACAGGTGCGCGAGGTTCCACAGGACTTCATGCGTTGGGGAATAATATAATATCATTTGCGTGGAACAAACAAGGCGTGGCATACTTAACTAGTTATCATTCACGGATGAGCAAATTACCTTTGTTCGTCGTAGGCTCGTAGCATATTACACGGTAGTCAGTGCATTATCTTATTAAAATTTATTGAGTGTACATTGAATGCAATATAATAGGTACCTTATAATAATATCCTGATACCCTATTAATTTATCACACTAAGCATCTAATGCAACTAGTCCAGCACACAGCTACCAATATAATTAATCAATATAATATGCATAAGACGAGAATAGTATCAGATGTGTTTCACTCACTGTCCAATCCAATTAGGAGTGCTGCACTCTCGGCAAGCAGCACTAATTTGTCGATTGTCATGACTGTGTTGAACTTACGTGTAGGTAGGAAATGTAGAATGCAGATACCTCGGTCGGATTGTTTATTCGATATTTCACAACCGTCATTTGTTTACAAATGCTACAGAAATAGCGAAGGCAAATGGACATGGCGCACAATTTTTGTTGAAGATGCCACAAATAACTACAAAAAATTAGAATGAATACTGTATTTTTCCTTTTTTGATATCTTTAAAAATGACTGAAATATTCAAGCTCAAAGTGCGCTCTTCCGCTAGGAGCGATTTTCCGCGCGGATTTAGAAAATGTGACGTAGTAACATGAAAAGCTGCATGTAAGATATTATCTGTGTGCAATGGTTAGAATCGTTAGTAGGGGAGCCAAAGCGGGGATTTCGGGACTTGCTAAAGAGTGGCAGACTAACATACAAGGAAATACTTTGTACCTGATTGATTACCTCTAAGTATGAATTTTTGATATAAAACGGCATTAGTTCTTATGCCTCTCACCCAAAAAATACCTCAATTAAGCCCAAATTTGAGACCGCAGCCAAACTTTGAGTGACGATGGAAACTAGCCTAGATGGAGGTCACATGAAATTGAACTTCTGCTTCTTCATTGATAAAGACTTATCATTTACCATACCTTATTATTTTGTATTCCATTTTCAAGTCACTTTTTTTTCGCTTACTGTTTAAACAAAACGTGGGATTTTTTTAAATCTCAGGTCTTTTGAACGCACATCTGAACGATGTCTGGTTTTAATTTCTTCAGTTACTCCGTGACCATGGCGCTTGCAACAGTGCCGAAATATTGGAAACTCAAAACTAAGGTACATGGTAGCAATCCCGTCAGTAATATAATAGGAAAATGTCTTGAAAAATAAGTAAATCGTATATTAGTTTATGTAACTAATTTTATTATGTATCATACTTATAACTAATCACTTCATTCAGAACTAGAAAACGATTCCAAGGATTCCACTTTTCTTCAATAGATGATCAAGATAAAGAGTTATTTATTATAAATTGCTCTTCCACCATTTCAATTATTCTATCTTACATCTTACTTGATGAAATCTTTTTCAATTTTATTTACATGGTCATAACATTTTCACCATTCCTCTGCACCAATTTGTGAGGTACACCTGAAACCCCCGATAAAGCAGCTATTATAAGCATAATATTAAAAAAAAACCCTCCTTCTGACGCAGTTAGGTAATAAACTAAATGTATCCAATTTCACTCCAACTTACTGTCAACTCAACGACGCGCTTTAAAATCAAAGATTGACTTTGAATTATGCCTTATTTTACAATACACATTGAAAACAATATGACTTGCTTGAGCTTTTTCAACTTTTTCACAAAAATAACAAATAGGCATGAAGAGATTACAAAAGTTCTGCAGCGACTGACAGTTCACTTGATTTACGTTGACAGGTGACTATAAAGCCATAGACATTTGCCATATGAAAGACACACTTTTCCAATATTTTTGTTTGCCATGAGATTCTGGTACACCTATACCTATCATTTAATGAAAAGATAAACTAAATTTTTTCAGCACAACGAAAATCTGCTTTGGCGCGTAGCAATGCAACGTGACAACTACAGTTCGGACTTCTTTATGCGTCCACTACACATAAAATAAAATTCGAACTATCGCACATTTTTTCTTTTTAATTCTAATTCAGTAAAAAATGTTTTTGAAACCTTCATTCAAAATTCAAAAGTTATTATCATATGACAGAACTTATGACCAGACTATGTACATTGAATAAAATATTTTTCTTTTTATCATCAAGCTTAGCAGTCTAATAAGTTACTATGACACTCGAGTTAATCCACATTCAGCACCATAGCCTCCCCTTCTACAAGGCCCTCTACAAATGTCAAAACGTCACTTAACCCTTTTAGCACCAGTTCTTTTGTTTTTGAGAAGATATACCCAAATTTTTATATCAATTTAATTATAGTCCAGTCGTTTGGTACAAATTAACGTGGTTACCTGGAAAGTGTTCCGTGAGTTTTGAAAATTGGTGATTAATTAAATAGATTTCGCTATGCTCTCTGTTAGTCTGTAAGTTAAGTGTGCTTGCCGCGCTCGTTGCGAAATTGGAAAAATGCTGCCTTAGAGAACATTTTTGATAGTTACATTCTTTCCTATTTCGTCGTTCCAAATGACGTTCACTGCTGGACAAAGGCGAGAGGCCTTTGGGTTTTCCATAGGTTTTTTATAATGAACAGTCCTGCGCTGCCCGCATTCAGGTTCTTCCCGCGACCTTTACCAGATCGTCGGTCCACCTAGTAGGAGGCCTGCCCACGCTACGTCTTCCAGCCCGTGGTCGCCACTCAAGAAATTTTCTGCCCCAATGGCCATCGTCTCTACGAGCTATGTGTCCCGCCCACTGCCACTTGATTTTAGCAATTCTGCGTGCTATGTCGGTCACTTTGGTTCTCCTGCGGATCTCCTCATTTCTGATCCGATCACGCAGGGAAACCCCGAGTATAGACCGCTGCATTACCATTTGGGTGACCTTGAGCCTTCTTATGAGGCCCATAGTAAGCGACCACGTTTCAGAACCTTAAACTTTTCTATTTATTTCACGACTAGCTTTTGCCTGCGGCTTCACCCGCGTGAAATTTAGTGTCACAGATCGGCATAAATTATAGCCTATATGTTAATCTGGGTTACAAACAATAATATTGTACAGTTTCAACAAAATCCGTTGAGTACTTTTTGCGTGAAAGAGTAACAAACCTGAGACACAGGAATCTTCCTAGTTCAGGTATCAACCCACCAACATTCTTACTTTTTGTTTTTCCTGATTGTTTGTTATCATAATATTATCTGTTATGTTGGTGAGAAATAAACATTACTTTATTTTAAACTTCCAGACATCCAAACTTTCGCATTTATAATAATAGTAGGATACAATTATGTAATGTAGAAACAAACAAGACAAAAAAAAATGTATACTTCAGCAACGCGATTTTTTTTATACTTCAGCATATTTAGGACACCCAGTGTCCTGCCATGATCAAAGAAAAAAGAACTCGCAATTTAGCAGGTACATTAATTTGACTGTTTCACAACTCTAAATCTATTTAACTTACATTACATGAAATTTATCACATTTATCAAAGCTTCTTAGCTTGTCTATGTCCCAAAAATTATAAAATGAAAAAAGTAGTTGTCAAAAACCTTTTTTAAGGCGGATTTTTTTCAATAAGGCGGGCGCGCGCGCGGCTATAAACGAGTGTAATGATTTTAGAATTTATATTGTATTTTATACGATTATTGGTTACTTTTAAATAGTTATCGCAACAATTTTAGTATTTTTATTGTATTTTAGAAGAACCCAAAAACCCATTATTAAATTAAAATACTTTATTTGATTACTTCCTAGGCATTTTGCAGACATTAGAATGATTTTAGAATTTATTGTGTATTACATCCAATTATTTCATATTTATTATTTAATTTAATTATTTTAGATTTTTATTGTATACATTTTAGTATTTTAAAAATTAAAAAACAGCTAATTATGAAATAAGTATTGCATTTGACTAGTTCCGGGGCATGCCGTCGATAAGTCGTTTTGAACCGGTCGACTTTCACTCATGGAAGGGGAAGTTACCTTATCGCTGGCATGCCGCTGGACAGTCGGTTCGATTTGAGCGTTCAAAGCAAGAGGTACTATTAAGATGACGTCATAATGTCGGAATTGTGTAAATCAGTGGTGCTGAAATACAAGTTAGAACAACCTACAAGAGTGTTTCTTTTCAACTCAGAAGTGGTACGTGATCTACAGCTCATAAGGTACGTTTTTATTTATTTGGTTAAAAAGTAATTGATTTTAAAAGTTCAAGTAGAAAAACGTATGAATATTTCGTTTAATGCATGAAATAGTTATTTTTAAAACAAGGCTAGACGCGCCTTCAGTTTATCAGGCTAGATGCGCCTTAGACTATGACTAAGACTATGACTATGACCATGACTATGACCATGACTAAGACTTAGTATAACGATGCTAGACGCGCCTCCAGTTTATTAAGCTGGATGCACCTTAGACTATGACTATGACTTAGTATAACGAGGCTAGACGTGCCTCCAGTTTATCAGGCTAGATGCGCCATTGACTATGACTAAGTATGAGAGACTGGACGCGCCTCCAGTTTATTAGGCTAGATGCGCCTTAGACTATGACTATGACTATGACCATGACTATGACCATGACTATGACTGTGACTGACTTAGTATATCGAGGCTAGACGCGCCTCCAGTTTATTAGCCTAGATGCGCCTTAGACTAGATGCGCCTTAGACTAGATGCGCCTTAGACTATGACTATGACCATGACTGTGACTGACTTAGTATATCGAGGCTCGATGCGCCTCCAGTTTATTAGGCTAGATGCGCCTTGGACTATGACTTAGTAAAACGAGGCTAGACGTGCCTCCAGTTTATCAGACTAGATGCGCCATTGACTATGACTAAGTATGAGACATGTAGAGGTTCCTTAAGAACAAAATATTCGACCATTTGTAAGTACTATTAATTAGTCTAAACGAATGAAGATATTTTGACTTTTGACTTTGACTTTGACTATAACTATGACTATGACCATGACTATGACTTAGTATAACGAGGCTAGACATTCCTCTAGTTTATCAGGCTAGATGCGCTTTTGAATATGACTAAATATAACGAGGCTAGACACGCCTCCAGTTTATTAGGCTAGACGTGCCTTGGACTATGACTATGACTTAGTATGACGAGGCTAGACGTGCCTCCAGTTTACCAGGCTAGATGCGCCTTAAGGGCCCCATTGTTTAGGATGTCTCTAGAATAAAAAGCCTTCTATTGCTGACATAACAAGGAAGCCGTCCAGTTGTCACATGAGTTGTGTGTGTAGGTCGCACTGAATAAAATAGAAATATAAATACAAAATCTTTATTTGTGATGCATAAGTATAATAGAAACATGTCACAATGGTATTTTACTACACTTTGCTCAGGGAGCATAATATTAATTGTCAAACAAAAGATTTTTTTAGATTTATTTTTGAGATTTAGATTTTTGGAAAAGAAATGAATCAAACTTTTGCTTAATATAACATGAACATAGCTTCCATATGATGTTGAGTTGATGCTGGTCAGACACAGTTTATTTCGTCGAGTACTTTATTTCACAGTTGAGTACAACGACGACTGAAGATGGAGCTCGTATACCGTCAGCTGACGATGAAATAAGCGTGCTAAGCGGAAGAAGTTGTCGTCGTCGTCCAGTAAGATGGCGCCACCACGATCGTCTTCTATGGGGCCAAGGTTGAAGAAAAATACGCGAAGGAGCTCATCTTCTTCCAGCTCTACTGAAAGAGCAGTGCCACATGTGGTTCGTAAAATTTCTGATAGACTCTAGTGAAGAAAAGTATTTTTTTCATTGGTAGTCTTTTTTATTGTGCACACATTATTGAATATTACGCATACCTACAGTAAAATGGGAATATTAGCTTATGTAGTAAATCTTTAATAGTAATAATTAAAATAATAAATTATTCGATTATAATGTATAAAGGAACGTTAAAGTAAATGTGCTAAAAAATACATTTGAAAGAAAATATTTTTACACAAGTAAAGTGAATTAATTAATGATTCGTTTATTTTAAAATTGTCATCGGTTCGGACTTTCGGTAGGTACTTTTGCCAAGTACAATATCTTGTCTATCTATAATTCCACTTCAAAAATATATTTCGAATTATTCTGACCTCTGATTACATTAGTCTGACCTAGATAGGACCTGTTTCTAGGTGAAGTAAGGTTTTTCTTCTAATTTAGTTTTCTCAAAGAACTAAATCAGTTAAAAGAACTAAATCAGTTAGCGACTTCAAATAAACACAATATTATTATTACTGTAAGAAGTCATAAAAAAAAGTCATGCAATTTGTAACTATAAAAAGAACTTAATACCTGTACCAAGGTTTCATAGATAGGTTATGTTAAGTTAGGGTCACTTTTCATTTTTTGGTAGAGCAAAAGATATGAAACGTCAAGGTTCCATAAGAGCAGAAGTTTAAAGTTTTTCTTTTAGTAGTCTTACATTTTTTTATGACAATTTTGTGAGCGCTATTATAATAGCTAATGCAAATAAGAGAATTTTGTCTTTAACTTAGACATTGCAAAAGTTAATTGGCTTGGCTAAGAACTACGGACGTCTGTTAGAGGAAATTTTTAATCCTACTACTTGAAAGGATGAACAGTTTACGTAATTATTTTAATGACAGAAAAAAGAAATATGAGACTGTTTTGGTAAATGAAAATTCCTTTTAAATGTTGGTAGTGAGTGCACTTGTTGACGCAAAACCGATGCTGAAACTAAGTATAGTTTGGCGGATCATTTCAATATCAATTCCAATTGTAAAAGTTGTGGTCAATCATCAGTCATACCTCTGTGTTTAGAGCGAACATAAACAAAAATGTTGATGAGATTGACGCTGTTATAGAAGTGTTAGTGATTGATGATGCATAGCAGACTTCACTGACAATAGACGATTTGACACCATTCCCCATGAAATGACCTGTAAATTACCGTTTTTGATCGCATTGTAATTAAGAAAAGTAGTTTGATTAAATTCACAAAATAGTGACGTCACTTGCTTGTCGTGCCATACAAAATCTATGGGAGTTTGATTTAACAGTTTTTAAAAGTACGTCAATTGACTGGTGGTGTCAACACGTCTATTGGTCAAAACTTCACGTAACTGCAATTTCTCACGGTTTGGAATACTGACATTCTATAAAATTCCTGGCCAGAATATTTTCGAGAGCCACGAAGATGACGGACACAGGTGAATACCAGTTATTTCTAATTTTACAGAGGATAGTTTCTGGCTTTTAGAGTTGCCTTTCGATTTAAATTTTTTGAATAACTTGACACCTGGCGAGCTTAAGGCCGTGGGTTCGATTCCCGCCTTAGGCGGTTCTATATTATCAAGTGATAAAAAAATATATACAGGGGATGTTTAGATAAACTAATATTTTATAATGCGAATAGCTTTCCGCCGAGGGTTCGCCCGCGTGGAATTTTGTTTGTCACAGTTGTTTGTTTTGTATGTCCTTCCCCGGGACTCAATCTCTATGCCAAATTTCATCAAAATCGGTTCAGTGGTTTAAGAGTGAAAGAAAGTATACAGAGTTACTTTCGCATTTATAATATTAATATATAAATTAAACTGGGGGCCAAGTACCGGGTGTTTAAAAGAGCCTTTTTTTAATTCACAACGCCAAAGGTGAAATCGTTTTTAGTAATTTGTCGCCTAGTCCAATAACACTTAAAGCAAATGTTTTAATAGCTACTTCAATGCTTTTTGGAGCATGTCCAATATGTCATGTAAATCGAATTGTAAAAGACCCCTCAGCTATGGATACTCTCGATAGAGCTGATATTATGACTAAGCCCGGACTTAGTTCCGACACGTTCTGGTTAGTTAGATAAGCTGTATACTCTTTTGTGAAATTATCGCGATTGTATTGCTATAAATCTGACTGAGATAGGACGTAGGTACACGTGCAGTCTTTGATGTCAGGATGAAAAATAATGTACAAATACCACCATTACCTACCACTTATCTCATTACAAAAGGGAAAAGGGTTCAGAAATCCATAGATGACTAACTTGATCCATAGCTGCTTATCAATATTATTCAGGACTCTTAAATCATATTTAGGTCAGATCTTGATGATAAAGAGAAAAGTCTTTAATGTTCTGTAGCAGTCACTTACTTTAGTCGATGAAAGACAACTTCCATGAGTTGGAGACACTAGCTGTGGTGTGTGTGCTAAAAAAAAGGTGTATTTATCTTTTAGGACTTAAAAGTTTTTACCGGTTATGCTGCCTTAAGAACCACGTTAAAAAAAAGAGAAAAAAAAAATAGTTCCGCGAATAGTCCAAATACCAAAATTTAGTCATAGAATCTGACGACAACCCATCCAAACATCATAATTTCTTCAAATAGCAGATACAGTAAGGTTGATACCAAATTATTTTTAGTGGTCCCACGTACAGCTAGATGGCAAATATGTTGCGCTAATCGTGATGAAATTGAGCATCACAGACATTCAGAAACACATAATATAAGAACACTGTAATTGTACCTATTGGTTTCAAAAACTTGGAAAATTTGTAGAGAAGAAAATTATGTTAAGGCCTTAGAAATACATAATTCTGACGAAAGTACCTTTAGTGTAATCATAAATCGTGACCATAATTCATTATTTGCCAGATTACGGTTACAAATGGATATAATTGGATATAATATTAACGTTTTGACATGTTCTTATAAACTTACTAACTTTCACATGGCAGTCATGGCAAGATACACTGTAATTAAATTGATTATGTACTAACATTTAATGGACGTGTATTTATGTGAAATAAAAATTTAGATTTAAAAAGAGAAGTTTCCAATAATTCGATATGAGAAGTTTTGAGAAAATTATAAAGTAAAACGATTAATATCTAAATTTCATGCAAATATCCGTTATTGGTTATAAAATAAGTCATTACGAATAATATAGATCAGGTGAAAATGTATAAGTACTTACCTACAAGATAACATTTGTTACTGGTTTAATATGAAGAATATAGTTTCTAAAATGCATTATTAATGTTAAAACACTTGTTAACAAGTTGTCATAGAATTGTTTATCATTCTACTATATATGCTCCACATTGTTTTGAAAAGTAATATGAATGATTTTAGAATAAATCCTTATTAGACGTGAATGCCGGGAGGCATCACGGTGTCGGATGGCCGAATGTAATGATTTTAGAATTTATATTGTATTTTATACGATTATTGGTTACTTTTAAATAGTTATCGCAACAATTTTAGTATTTTTATTGTATTTTAGAAGAACCCAAAAACCCATTATTAAATTAAAATACTTTATTTGATTACTTCCTAGGCATTTTGCAGACATTAGAATGATTTTAGAATTTATTGTGTATTACATCCAATTATTTCATATTTATTATTTAATTTAATTATTTTAGATTTTTATTGTATACATTTTAGTATTTTAAAAATTAAAAAACAGCTAATTATGAAATAAGTATTGCATTTGACTAGTTCCGGGGCATGCCGTCGATAAGTCGTTTTGAACCGGTCGACTTTCACTCATGGAAGGGGAAGTTACCTTATCGCTGGCATGCCGCTGGACAGTCGGTTCGATTTGAGCGTTCAAAGCAAGAGGTACTATTAAGATGACGTCATAATGTCGGAATTGTGTAAATCAGTGGTGCTGAAATACAAGTTAGAACAACCTACAAGAGTGTTTCATTTCACGAGGTCACAAAATTCGGAAAGAACATAGCGAAATCTATTTATTCACCAATTTTCAAAAATTCCGGAAAACTTTCCAAGTAAAATTAACAAATAACTGGACTATTTACTCGTTATTGAGCACAGAGACACAAACTTGGTTATTTTTCCAGAAAATTTATATTTAAGTGCATAAATGTAAAAATGGCTTCATAGTGCACAAAAGTGGCAATAGGTGGCATAATAATGGTTACTTTTATAGCGCCTAGTTTGAAATGTGATTGAACGATGACAACTAACAACAGTTGTCAGTTAGGTAAAATTTTATTTTAGTTGGAAAAAGACAAAAAGTGGTAAATGGGTTAACGTGCGGGGGCTGCAAAATCATGTTGTGACGTCACGCGCGAAACTTCTCGAGGCTCTATCTTCGGTAATACTGGATGGATTGAGGTGAAATAAAAACTAGTGTAATGTGTGTGATCTAAACTTTAAATTAAGTCATAATTTAACTTAATATTACAACTTATGCGTGTTGTCCATTGTAAAAGGTCATGAAGTATGAAATAATAACAATTCGCACTCGGTTTACAAATAGTGTTAATTAGAACTAGTTTCGAGGTAGGTATGTGCGGATTGTGCGGAGCTCGTATTAAAATAATAAAAATGGCGTCGTCTGGAGATGATAAATAAATTAATAAAAACAAGTGATAAGTAGGTACGTATTATACGAGTAATTACATTAAATACAAATTACATAACATGTGTGAAATAAACTACATGAGCTTTTTGAAGGTGTTAGATACGTCAAAATAGCAGACCATCTTTTACTTTGTTACAGAAATAAACCTAAACCGATTTTACGTGATCACGATCACCGTTATTATGCGACATAGTGAAATCAACGCGATTCGAAGCGCCTACAATTTGCCTTCTTTATTTTACAAAACAGCTACCATTTGCAAACAGACGACGCCATTTGTGAAATGACGAATCTAGCAATTTGCTGACGACATAGATACTGCAATACAATGTGGAAATCTATAGATATAGAGTCAATTTGGCAGTATTGTCACGGACAACCTTGAGACGAACAGTGTAAAAAATCCTCCAGCAAATATAGATTCGGCTCAGAGTCAATTGTACGCGCTGTACATATTGAGGTGAGTGCGGGCTTGATTACAACTTGTCAACGTGTTGAAGAGCTATCTTCGATCGATCTTTAGTCTGTTATAAATTGTAACATAACACAAAATCTAAATGGAGTATGCCTTGATACCCTATCCTACTCTTTTCTAATAAGTACTGATGGATTATTTCTCAAGGAAAGCTTAGCGATCCTGGTGGAAATTATAATACGAAATTAATTACAAGTTAAAAAGAAGTGATAGCAGGCGAAGATCCTCCCCTCGCTTTAAAGTATCTTTTGTCTCAACAACTCTAGTAATTATTGAGAACAGAAGTGTCATTCAATGAGAAGTCTTACAACAAAATTTTAGTCTCAACAAGTCAGAATTGCATGTAGGTAGTTTGAGTTTATAAAATATTTGTATAGGGCTGTGTTTTTAACGTAGGCGGCAACATAACGTTTTGTTTCAGGAATCCATATTTTAATAGGTTTTGTAAGAAGACAAAACAGATTCCAAATCAACGTCGCGACGTCCGACGCGTCGGGCCTAATAAAATAGCAAATCTACCTTACGCAGTAATAAACCATGCATCACGAATTTCACAGAGCTCGCGTTTCATTTAATTAGCATTCACTGTGCAGTGCTAGCTGGATCTAATGTCCTTCATCAGAAATCACGTCACTCTGAAGACGTGACATAGAATAGACTAGAATAGGTTTATTGACACATTAAAAGACACGATAGAGAAAAAAAACAACAAAAACACAAAATAATACATAGGCTATAAAACAAAGAGTTAAAGGTAAGAGAAAAAAACTGTGCCAATAGGCACCCGCTCAGCATTTATCGTGACATGCTCAAAAGGGTAAGTCACGAAGCTGGTCTTCCGCGGACGCCCTACATAAGCCTAACGTGCTGTTACACTATCTGGTTGCACTGGCAAACGCATATTACATTGGACATAGCCAGCTCCGATGCTATGCCGGCTTATTCCAATTAATTCGCCCGGGTTAATTGGGCTAAGTGAATTAAGGGTCTGTTCCCCGGAGACATCCCGTTTTTTGCAGGATACTGTTAAGTAATATACGTGTTATATTGATGTGTACGAACATCCAGTTTGCAGTGTCCCTCAAAACACCGATTCGAATTTCAAAGACACATGTGTGTTCACACGACAATCCGACAATTTTGCGGAATCTACTGGGTCCCGCAAAACTGGAAAGCCTTCGGAACAAGCCCTAGGTTCCCGCAAGTTCGTGCCATGGCCGGAATCAACAACGAAAACGTTTTAAGCCCCGCATTGATTTGAAATGATTTATAATTTTGTTGTAGTGAATGAGGAATGACGAGCTATGTTCCCAAATGGATTTGATTACCATGACTTTCAGATAAATAGCCTAGGCAAGGTTAATTGCCTGAGTTTGCGGAAAAATTGCGGAGTCCAAAATGTTTGTAGATTAAGTAAAACGGTTTTTAACATCAGTTTTGGGAGACGAGCTAAATCAAGAATTAAATTAACATACTTATCGGTACAGGAATTAGTGAAAAAAAAAACATTTATCATTAAAATAAAATGATATGTATGTATAGTAATAAGACAGGCAAAGATCGCCCACTCTTCGGGTCTGGAATATTAGATTACATAGATGATAGGTATAGGTATTTTACGGACATTGAAAAAATGATATCAGACATCTCGAGACCAAATCTATTTGTTAGAAATGTTAGAATAAAGAGACTCTCTTCGTAGACGTCAAGTTAAGGCAAAAACAAATGCAGCAGGCGAACGAGTACCTACTTCTGCGAACGTTGACAAGAAGCGATGTCTCGCCGCCGTGCTATCGCTTTGGAGGCACTACGGCGCAAGTCCGATGAACGATTTGAATCACATTCGGTTCGAGACGTTTCGCGTATTTCTCTTCAATGTTGACTTCATTCATAGCGGCCAGTTCGTTCAAGTTTAAATAATATTCTAATGATAAAAAATACCTACCTAATTATTTCTTAATTTAAGTGATATAATAAGCTGTGATAAAATCTTATCGATGATTTTAGACGACAAACGTAGGGGCTCTCGCCGTAAATGTTAAATCCTAGGCCTACTGGACACACAATCAGAATAACGTTTCACTGCAGTAGCAAAATTAGATCCGTCAGTCAATTTGCAGATGGTCCCCATCTCTACTGTCATTTCTCATTAGTCGGTGCCCATTTCCAGTATTTCAAAAAGGTGAGAATAGTAACGCTGGCAATATCCACGCCCATCAGTGTTATGCATTTATTATTAGGCACAAGATTAGGCACACCTGCCATTTTGCCTTCACATCGAGGCTTGCCAATGCCACTCACTGTGGCGGTCGCTGACAGCTGATCGTATCCCTTTGCAAGTTTTATTTAGACTAAGTGTAGCTATACCTGCGACTTCGTGAAAACGAGTGAATTATACTTTTAAGAGTACAGCTTTAGGATTTAAGACTAAATTGCTTATTAATCTAACAAGACATATCGTCACATGGTAAATTGCCGCAGAGATAAGTACGTATTTGATTAGAAAGCAGAATTTTTTGAACGTGTATGAAGCAAAATGCCTTAAATCTATGTCTAATATTATGCAGAACGTCTACCTACGACCATGATTAATTTACTTAGCCTACAAGTTATTTCATCAAGATTTATGAATTAGATATTCTGTACGAGGAAAAATATTTCACGTCATCCTAAAAACTATTTTTTCAAAACCATACTTATTATTGAATACCACACATGCCACATTTTATATTTTAATTTTTCTAATAGTACCATTGTATAGCATGAAATTACACAACTTATACTGTAAGTAAGATTCAGAGTACCTGTGTAGTACTCGTACATTCTTGATTGAAGAATAATTATCTAAGTTATAATGGGAAACTCTGTAGATATTACGTGCTTAATTTCAGTTTATCGTATAGTGGTATCATTTGTAGCTTTATTTTTATCACAATATTGTTAAAACTCGGCTCAAGTGTAGCTTACAGGGATTTCCCTACCTTGTACTTTTATTGAAAGACATAATGGCAACCTAAATCTCTTAAGTAGAGCTGATCCCTTATGGACATAAGTCAAAGATTTTCCGTATAGAATATTTATGAAAGCTGAAAAAACAGATCCTGAAATTATTTGAACTGTTCAAAATCATAATGAATTGAAATACTTGCTGCTCATAACGATCGATGTAACTAAAGTGCCCAGCTTTATCTGATTTTAATCATCGAAAATTAAGCAGAATAATTGAATTCGGCGAACGATTTCACAAATGATTCGAGTTTTCCGATAACATTTAAATTCTTCATTACACAGAATTTATCCACATACCGATGCCACTCGTCGATCGCATTCAACATTAAAGCCAAAATTTCCAATTTATTCATCCGAAAGATGCCAGCGCTAATAAATGATATTTATTCAGGTATGCTTTGTATCAATTAGTGTGTTATCGATACTATTTGCCGGAGGAATTCGGATAAAGTATTTATGAGGTTGCATGAAAATTATTTAACGCATTACGCGATTAAATTTTATTGGTTACTGTAAAATATTTGTGTCCTTTTAGGCTCTTCAATATCGTGAGGCTACAATAAATATAAGGCAAAATAATTTGAGTGAATGCCCAGATAGCTAGCATGACATCGATGACTTTATTATTATTATCGAGAAGAGAATATCGAGTGGCTGCTGCATTGTCGATGAAAGGACAATCATTTGTTTCGATATTGAATGATTATTGACCCTTAAGGCCGGGTAGCAGAGAAAATGGCGAAAATGAGGTTTTCATTTTTCATTTTTGAGTTACTAAACAGTAAAATTAAAGGCTAAGATTTTTATTGAGCATAGTTGAGGATATTTTCTAGGGCTATTAACGGATGGAAACACGATTTGATGAAGTTGACTCGATAGAATAAATTCCCAAAGTTACCTCTATTCGTTTTCTATTTATGGTTTTATTTTTAAAATAAGCGATTTGAGATTCTAAACCTTTTACTAAACTAAAGATCAGAAATAACTTGAGGGCTTTTAACGGATGAAATTTTTATATTGCGTCTTATTTAGTTACTATGTTAAAAACATGTGGAAAAAATCGTCCATGACGGCTTGGACAATCTCAATCAGTCGCGCGGTGGCGCTTACGGAGGACGGACGCGTGTCAGTTTTTTGGCCGTGACAGTTCGCGATTTGTCAATATTTTTGACAATGATGACTTTGATGAGTCACAGTATAATAATATCAGTGTTACTGGAGAAAGCTTAAATCTATATATATAAAAGAAAGTCGTGTTAGTTACTCCACTTATAACTCAAGAACGGCTGAACCGATTTAGCTGAAAATTGTCAGGGAGGTAGTTTAGAGCCAGGAGAAGGACATAGGATACTTTTTATCCCGTTAGAAATTAAAAAAAAAGTCTGCTTATTTATTGCCATTAAGGCGGAACAAAGTTCGCCGGGTCAGCTAGTTTTTGATAATTAAAAATTATCAATTTTGTCTACCTATTGAAATTTAAATCGTTCGCATCCTTTTAAACGAAGACTCTACTCATGATACATAGTACATTCCTCAAATATGAGACAAAACCAATGAATTAAAATTACATTTTAATAGTACCTACATACAATCGTCTTACACTCTTTAGAACAGCACACTGACACAAATAAATAATAAATAATTAACTTTTAAAAAAAATAAAACCGACTTCAAATGCGTGAACACAAAAAAAAACTAAAAATTAAAAATATTGCGTATAAAAAAGTTCATCTCCAATTTTCCACCCTTGGGGGTGAAATATTTTCTTCAAATTCGCATAAAACCACCCTTTTGATAATACCTATTCAACAAAAAAATAATCGTTCAAATTGATTTATAATCGGCGGAGATATTGCGTATAAAAAAGTTCATCCCCAATTTTCCACCCTTGGGGGTTGTTTTTTCTATTATTAAATTTAAATGGGACCACCCTTGAGGTATTACCTATACGCCGAAAAAAGATTTGTTCAAATCGGTTCATAATTGGCGGAGTTATCGCGTAACAAACATAGAAAAAAAAAACATACGGGTCGAATTGAGAACCTCCTCCTTTTTTGAAGTCGGTTGAAAATACTGTCTAAGGTCTGTAGCTAAAGGTCTAAGCTGTAAGATAGAAGAATCTTCTAGCCAAAAAGATGGCAGATGCAGCAGATGTCAACGGATTTAAAACTGGAGTTCATATGACTCCTTGTAGACTTGAGTCTCTAGAGCGTCCCTTCCTCCACCATGCGTAAGAATTTTCACAAAAATACTGTCTAAGGTCTGTAGCTAAAGGTCTAAGCTGCAAGATAGAAGAATCTTCTAGCCAAAAAGATGGCAGATGCAGCAGATGTCAACGGATTTAAAACTGGAGTTCATGTGACTCCTTGTAGACTTGAGTGTCTAGAGCGTCCCTTCCTCCACCATGCGTAAGAATTTTCACAAAAATACTGTCTAAGGTCTGTAGCTAAAGGTATACGCTGCAAGATGGAAGAATCTTCTAACCAAAAAGATGGCAGATGCAGCAGATGTCAACGGATTTAAAACTGGAGTTGATGTGACTCCTTGTAGACTTGAGTGTCTAGAGCGTCCCTTCCTCCACCATGCGTAAGAATGTTTCAAAAATACTGTCTAAGGTCTGTAGCTAAAGGTCTAAGCTGCAAGATAGAAGAATCTTCTAGCCAAAAAGATGGCAGATGCAGCAGATGTCAACGGATTTAAAACTTGGAGTTCATGTGACTCCTTCTAGACTTAAGTCTCTAGAGCGTCCCTTCCTCCAGCATGCGTAAAAGTTTTCCAAAAATACTGTCTGAGGTCTGTAATAAAAGTCTAAACTGCAAGATAGAAGAATCTTTTAGCCAAAAACATGGCAGATGCAGCATTATCAACGGATTTAAGACTGGACTGGCACCACCTTGCAATATCATCCTCTCATTGTTATCTGTAATGTAAATTATTTTTGAAATGTATTTAAAAAATAAAATGTTCGTTTTATTATTTCAATAATCTGACCTCTCAACTCAACTACACTACACAAACACCTTTGTTCGCAACTGTACTGACGAAACCTCGATATTATACCGTTCATTTAAGATGGCAAGCTTTTTGCTGCGGTAATGCACTCCAGGTAACCGTGTGTGATGCTTATTGCTCATAGTGATTTTCGATACAGAACCCCGTACATACGTTATACATAAATTATGGAAAGAAAACACCCAGACCAATACAAACAAATATGTATGCAATTTTAGTATGATATTTTTATTTATTAATAAACAAAAAGACTGGACAAAATTGATGCGTGTACTGATTAATGTAATTAACCACATGCAAAGCTTTGTGAATTTCAACAACTATAATTTATTATCCAAGCTCTAAATAATCGCTACTACGAGTAACATAACTGATCATAAAATGTTTTTCCAATCGCTCAAGCTCCCGAGGATCTACCGATAGGTCGGGTGACGTAATCTTGAATTTCTTTTAGCCGGCGTGGAACTTCCGGAAGGTCGGGTGACGCCACGCCTCTTTGAACCGTGTTTACTTTGGCAGTTATATTCTATATTTATTCGATTCTAAAATATATTCCCAAAAATTTTGAAAGTTGTTTTAATTTGTATCACTTGGATATGATTTGTATTAGAAAGTGCTGTGAGTGTGACGCTTGAACGGAAGGAAGTCAACCTAACCTAACCAACTGCGTATTTCTATACTTATACTTATACTGTGTAGCCGCGAGAGCTCTTTGGCGCGCTGTCTTCGGCGAAGTATTGCGCGCGCAGATTTTGACAGCGCGAAATACCTACTTTAGCAGAAATACCAAGCCTTAAATTAAACGTTAGGTTTAACTTTTTGTAAAAGACCCCTTATGTACAGTAATTGCGCAAGGATATACTAACAGCCTTTGTCTAAGCCCACATTGCCCACACCTCGTCACGGATGGTTATGTCGGTAATTCGATATCGATCCGATTAAATCTATTCGATCACCGTCTCCGCGCTAAAAGCGGAGGATGTAGGCCCTACTACGGAAAACGATTTCTATATGTATTCGGCTCTACCTGTGTTTGTCTTGAGTAATTCAATCTAGCGTTATATCGGTTTACGGATCTTGCATCAGCAAAGAAAAACTTCGAAGCATCCTGAAAATTTTACTACAAAATGTATTTAAGTGGAATTTTTATCTTCTTTTGTTTATAGAATAATTTCATTGCAGTTCCAAAGACAGTTATTCTGTAGAACTAACTCAGACCTCGATAAGGTTTTATTGGCTTTTGATCTTAACTACGCCGAGAGATGGGAAGAAATCAGTGAAAGAATGATGAAGTGTCGAGATTAGATAAGTATTTTAAGTCCTTGGCCACCGTGTTATTTGTAATCTCGAGACGGCGAATTTCTGCCTAATGTCTATTTTTGTTCAAAACCTTGTAACTTCCTTAAAATACAAAATCTTTATCCTGATTATAGTATCCACGATCACTGAGCCGTTTTGTTTAAAACCCTGATCGAATAACGCAGCTAAACCCAAAAGGTCTTGAAAATTCGTCGCTATTCCGACCGCGTCAACACTCTTGAATGAATTATGTTTGAAACCGAAATTATACTAACGAAGAGTTAAATCAACGGATACACAATGACTATTCAAAGCTCAATCAATTGGGAGCGACCTCAATCTAAAGCTAAGGACAGATAAGCAAGGATACCAAAATATTTACTCATCCACCATCGTAATTATAGAGCTCAAATAACAACACTCAATAACTCTTTAATGTTACTTAAACGAGTAAGAATTTCATAAATATTGATTAAAAATTATATTATTTATTTTAAGATTAGATTCGTAGGTACTCTTACTATCAAGTTTGAGGAGTTTTTTCTAAAGACATAAAAAAAATTGACTGTCCAATTCAAGACTTCTATGTTCAGAAGCCAGTGGCTTCCGCAAATTTTCTAGTTCTGCTTTTGTAAAACTCCTCTTTAGCGGCTGATTGGCGAAGTTATTCCACTTGCCTTTCGCATAACGGTTCCATTTAATTTGTCCGACGGATCTCTCTTAATAATTTTCAGCCATTTTCCAATCTTACTTTATTAACGTAACGTGATACAGCGTTACAAAGAACATCGCATCGGGATATTTATTTTATTTTTACGTATCCAACAAGAGCATGAAACAGAATGTACAACAAAAGGTACTACAAAATAAATACGAAAGTACACACGAGTTATTTTGTCATCCTTTTGTCGTGCTTTTGTCAGTGCAAGAACTGATGAAAATATAAATCAACATTTTCAGTTCCATTGATATTGAAAAATTGTATAATAAACTGAATTTCTGATTTTAAAACAGTGAAGAAGGGTTCTTTTGAAATTGTGTTTTACGTACTGCGAATTGGAAATATGAAAGGATGTAGTTTTACATTTCCCATTGAAACTCATTTACAGCGAAAAATACGAACAACATTTTGTCGTGAACATAATGCACTTCGATATAGAACCGGCGATGGGCGTCGCGTGAACAAAGCAATTTTTGTGCCGCGTTCAAAAACCGACTGATCAATCGCCAGAGGATCGCCTGTGGTCTTCAACCGGCAATTAGATAATTGCCAGGAGTCATTTGTCCGACGGATCTCTCTTAATAATTTTCGAGATTATATCGATTTTTGAGATTCGAGCAGTGGCAGCTGATCAATTATTAGAACTTGCACGAACTTGAATGTGTAGTCATTATTAGTTCCATTGCAATCAAAATGTCAAATAAATCATGTTAAACGGCTTTTGAAGATCGCCGAAACAATGTAACATTTATTTACCTCTTGCTTTGTAGGTAAAAAGTAGTCAAAGCCAAGTTTGCACACAGTTAAACGATTTATCAATTTAATTATTTATAGAATTTATTACGACTTTTACTACCTATTTCGTAACAATTTATTAATTTTTGTAAAGAAAGAAAAGAGTTTCGGTTGCGATTGTTATACGAATGAAACTGAATTTAAATTAAAATAGGCAGTGGTAAAATGTGTTAAAGGTGGAAATAAAAATAAAGCTTTATAGCTTTGTCGGCCGTTTGGTATACTTAGTGGTTCGTAACGGACTCCTATGCCAGGAGTCCCGGGTTCGATTCCTGACCGGGCAGAAATTGAAATGATGAACATTAATTTCTGTTAGGAGTCTGGGTTTAATAATAATATGTATGTATTTAAAAAGTAAAAAAAAGAAAGTGAAAGTATAGGAAGTTAGTACATCCATTAAGCGACTATTATCACAAGCAATATTAGTCGCTTACTTTGGGGCTAGATGGCGGTGTGTGAAGATGTCCAAAAAGTTATTTGCTTATTTATTTTATTTTTATAGGATTTGCCGTCAGTGCTTCGAATAAATCCGTAACCATTACAGAGTATAAATTAAATATAGCTGTAAGTATCGTTTATTCAAAGAATGCTTTTAAATTGCAATAAAGAATATCGAGGAAGGATCTACGAGTAATATCAGTTCGAGCAATAATCCACAGTGAGACTCGTCTAGTCTCGTTGCACCACTCCGACATCCTTCAGGAGTTTGAAATCAGAAATTGGATCATTCTCATAAGTTTAACGCTGTTCAATGGAATATTTCTTACTTTATTGTGCAGAGAGATTTCAAACAGAACTTTAAAAAAGAAAAACGATGGAAGAATGTAATTTCTCTTCTTCCATCGTTTTTCTTCGTCAGTCGTTATTTAATTTTCTTTGTTTACAAAGCGCTTTTATGCATCCTCCGATTCACTCGTAATTCAACCGTGAAAGCGATGTAATTAAATTTTGCAGTGCACTTGTACTTCCAGACTGCCAGTAGACATCTTCTAAACAAGTGGGTATTATTACTACTAAAGCTTTGAAGGACTATATTTATTGAAACACTAGAATTTTACTTATTCCTGAGAAAGAACAATAATAAATTCATCAACCCCTGAAAAATATATTAGTTCGCGTGAATTCTGCTTGGTACGAACTCTTACCACCAAAAAAGGTGCTAACAACGCAGAGCGTAATGCTACTTTGACTAAGTGAACTTTTTAACAAAAAGTATCCATTCAACACGCTTTCACAAAAAAGATTCAGTATACCTATTTTAATTCAAAGAATACGGAATCTGAATTAAAATTAGCAGTGAAAACGTACAATAAAAACTCAAAAGACCGAATTAAGCCAGCGGAGATTACTAAAGTAGTCTGGACTTGGAACATTCTAAAATAAATCAAACCAAATCCACTATGTAATAACAACATAATGAAATGTAAGCAATTTTGCTGTGCCGATAGTTATACGTACCTATAAATACCGACCACCGACGGCATTTCCAAGTGTCATACAATTGTGAATGGTTCATTCATGTCCATTTCGCTGCGCTTACGAGCAGAATGCCGGCGGGAGTGCTCTCTACATGCTTCGAATCCGCTAACAGGTGGATATTCGTAGACAAATTCACCTCCAATATCCGTGAACTAACTAAGTCATGGATGACCACTAATGGTTTTATTGTAATTGTATTATTATTGGACACCCTACCCAACTCGTTCGTCGAAACACTAAAATTGTAGATGTTTTATTTTACCCTATATCCGAAATTAGAACTATCTGAAAACTAAGATATCGATCACTGTCCGTTGTCATTTACTTAACAATCGTTCTATTTCGATTCAACATCAAATTGAAAACCCATAAATTCTGAAAGCTTTGCTTTATGACATCTTGAGTGTATCGGTTCTTTAACAATGACTAGAAACGGTGAACCGAATCTATTAATTCTCCATCGACTGAGGGCAATGCACTTAGGTCGAGTTTAATTATGGTTGTCCCGTAATGAAAACCTGCAATATATTCGATTATAAATTAATCAAGCAATCTTGTTCAAAATTACAGCATCTCCCATCGGATTCAATAAATGTGAGGGTTATTTACTCCAAAATCTTTCCCAGACGTTTGCGCAAGACGTGCCTAGATTTCCCCAGTGTCGGCACTGTGTCATCGATAGCTAGCCGCATTCGTCCTCCACTGCAGCGGAATTAGATCGACGGTCTCGCTTCGCGGTTTAACTAGACTGGCCGGGACACAAGCGCAGTCCACACTACGAGCGACCTTAGATTAACTAATTAAGCTGCGCAACCATCTAAGATAAGCTCAAACATCGGATGCACACTGAAACTAAAGTGACAATGTAAACATCGCGCTAGGGAGGCATTAAGTCGACTCAGTTTGCACAGCTAGGATCGTTATTACTAGTGAATTTAAAGTTCAGTAAGTTAGTCTAAGTTAACGCATCATCACCATAAGACCGCTGCTGGAAAAATTCCATTCAAGAAGTTAGAAGTTCATCTTCATCATTTTATTTGAATGTGTCGAAAGAATTAGACTACAACATATTTATTGGTGTTTAGAACCAAACACACTCAGAATAATATCTAATACAGCATAATCATAGGCATAATGGGGTTAATTATTCTGATTTAAGCATTTAATTAATACTGAAACCCAAGTCTTCTAATAATGTTCCAGGAAAAAACAAAGGCATTTATTTTATGGACGGAGAAAAATGGACTGCATCTACACTGGGAAAAGGGCAGGTTTTTCTCACTTCATCGGAAGGAAGAGGTATTCCTACTAAAAAGACCCCGCCATGCTCCGCTTCTCGCCATAAGTAGGAACAACTATGTGAATCCGAACAAAGCCTTCAACTACCAAAGTCCCTCCCGGGCGCGGCGGTTCAATAATCCCAAGTCAACTTAAGTTAGTTTAGCTCGCAGTGTGGTCTGCGCATAAGGCAAGTAGCCAGCCGACCGCTCCATTGGTCAAGACATGTGCAATGTGCATACCGAATTGGAGCGCGAAAGGCAAGTCTACCTGCCAACTTTTAGGTAAATTTATCATAGCATGTAGTTAAGTAAGTAAGCACAAGCTTAACTACCGACTAGCTTTCAAGCTTAATGTAAAAAGGAATGAAACTTTAAAAGTCTGAAACAATTCTTGGGAATATCAAGCCACAATCTTAAATAGAAATCCTTGGAGAACTTTAATGAATTGCTTTCTTAACTTAGGTCTCAAACTAGACAACTGAAAGGCGGAAGCAGTAACCAAGAATCTTAAAGAAAGTTTAGTTCGGAACCAAGACACGTGTCTACATTACCTCAAGAAACTCATGACGCAATAGCAAATGGCCACTACATTATTTAAAGACTGATTCATTACCAAAAAAGAGATAGTACTACAATTTTATAAAGTACAAACTTTATTGAATATTCCTGGTAACGGTCATAAATTAATAACGGCATCACTATTAATAATTGCATATCCAAAGTTTCCACAACATTTCCCGGAATATTAACTAAAGTGGCATGCATGATTATGAATTTCGAATATAGCGTACATTTTAACAATAAATTGAATTGGATATTGGATAATCCATGTTTAACATAAGTATCTTACCAAAAGTTTTGGGTAGGTAGATATTTCTGATGCATAGAGTAATAATAACCCACCCAGGTAAACTATTTACTTGACGATACAATGGTCTGCAGTATAAAGTCAGACTTCACGACTTCTGTTTTACATCAGCACACCGTAAAACCACGACAGTGAGCTTATTTATTGTCCAATACCGATTTAATGTCTAATGCGTATATCTGATTTTCATTGCCGCCTCATCAAATATAGGTAACGCATTTGAGAATTACATAATCAATGGCCACACCACAAAATTGTATCACAAGCACAAGCGTATCGTATTACTTGATTGAACACACGATCAGTTCAATTATTACTAAGGCTGAGTTGCACCACCTAATTTTGACCGAAACTATGACGATAACCGGTGTTTTTTGTATGGAGTTTGACAGATTTTTGACGTTTGTCAAAGTTAAAATAAGATGGTGCAACCCAGCCTTAGTGTATTGATACTAGATAGTATGCGCTTGGTTCTTGAAAGCATCTATCAAGTTTTCTAAGAAACTGGTGTATTAATCGGTTTCCACCCTTGCGGTGAGGTCACGTACGTGTCTACTCGTACGTCAAAATTACACTGGTAAGTATAATTAATTGAATAACGATATGTGCCCTTGTAATATTATGTACCTCGTACGTGCTTTTAAAGCTACGCTGTGCCAAGACTACAAATAAGTACCGCTATGTTAGGGACATTAGAAGTAGCTACTAGCTTTAGCCTACGGCTTGCTTTGCACGTGTTGATATAGCGCGCAGCGACAAAACGGGGCCACACAAAAACTCAAGTTAACTATTTTGAAAAAAATTATGATTTAGGTAATAAAAACATAAATATGAACTTTGAGGAGTTAAGTCATAAGGGAGTTATTTTCGTATAAATACTAAAGAAAAGTATTATAAACTCCATGCGAATTTTTTCCAACTTATGATGAAAATAATTCTGCGCCACATCAGACTACAATACAGCGAATAGCTTCTTACTTACTAAGTCTGAGTACTGCAAATATAGTTCGTCTCTAAAATTTCCAATATTTTTCAAAGAAGATTATTTTGAAACTTGTAAAAGGAAACTTTAAGCTAATTAAGAAGTTTGTGAGATTAACATTTGACTTCTCCGCTAGAATCTCGGAGCGGTATTGTTTATCTAAGTTCCCCATGCCAAGTCTATAGGCGCCACATCCAAAATGACTTTTTAGTTTTAAAATCTTAAGTACTAGGTATTGTTTCGTGATACAAGTAGATATTACAATACTTTCGGTAAGATCTTTAAGAAAAATAATACTATTTCTAAGACTAGACAGGCAATTTTTCTGGTCTTGTGTGGTAGACAAGCATATTTTACGTAGGTACCTACACGTTTTGTTTGGCGAAGCTTTAGCCACAATTTTGCATAATTATTATCACGGGTTTTCACAAAATAAAGCTCAACTAAAATTAAAGCAGGTGTTTTAAAAGCTGTTTTCTGTTGGTGAAAGCATTTTAAAAACAATTGAAGTTTAACGTTCGCCACGAAGACGGATGCAGTAATTTTAAAGAATAGCACATTTTAAAAACTTTCTCGCATGTTTTTCAGTGGCACGGTTAGTTGACGTAACCTTTTGAAATGAAGAAGCTCAATAAAAAAGAGCGGTGTCTCGGAAGGCCAGGGAGTGTCATTACCGGGTAAATTTTCCATAAAAATGTGCCCACAATGTGCACAACAACGTCTGTCCTTCGCTTTTTCTCCAATAAGAATAAATATGGCCGCCGCAGTGTTGCCAACCATTACAGGTAGTACACAGTAGCACCATTTCGCTGATATGTTTGTTGAGGTGCCTCTTGAAATGTGGAAACTCAATAATCAAAAAGAGCGGGATCCTGGACTCCCCGGCAAAATGTCATTAAATCGTGTGAATTTTTCCAGAAAAATGCGCGCCCACAAAGTCCTTCGTTCAATGTCCGGGAAGTACACACAATTGCACATTTTGCTGGTGTCCGGGAAGTGTGAGGTTGCACATTCTTCCTGAAACTCATTTACTCATATCATTTTGAATGCAGCGAAAGTTATTGCAACTGAAAAGAATTATTCTTAGCGGAGTTTTACGATTTTCGCAGTGGTGATAATAATAATGTGTATCATTTGATTAAGTGTAATGTACCTACCTACTACTCGTTTTTGTAATTGAAATTAAGTAAGTACTTTCGTAAAATTACTTTGTTAAAAAACCTTTGGAAAATTAATAAGCGATTTTATTACTTATTTATTTTTCGCTTTTTGGCTTCATATTAGGTTCTTTACTGCCGTTTTACAATTACTTAAATCGCTTAATTTTTTAAATATACCTTACAAAATAATACAATCATTCAAGCATAAGCGGTGCTAGGTAGGTACTTCGATATAAAACAAACTAATACTAGTGATAAAAAATTCAACAAGAAATAAAATTATTCCAACACTGAAGAGCTTACCACCAACTTATACTACAAAGAAAACTGAATGAGAGCGTTCCACTTCATGGGACAGTGATAAAATACCTGAGTTTTTAAGTTGAGCTTTGTTGCGACTTCGTATTGTGCGTATTAAATATGAAGTTCGTTCCAGTCCCATAAAGGAAAATGTACCAAGAATTTTCCCATTTAACTAGGTCAGGCGAGATAAAGGAACGCGGCGGTGAAACGGATGTTGCTTATTATTAACGCTCGTTTAAATTATATTTAACGTAAAGTATATAAACTCTACAACAAATTGGTACGTCATCAGTGCTAATAGGGTAGGTAATATGCCTTCTTCTTAAGAGCCATTTTACATTTTCGTGCGAATTTCTAAGATTTTGGAAGCATGAATTACTATCTTAAGTAACACCCAGAGATTATTTAATAACTGCGATAGATAGGTCAATCCTTGGTGTTGACCATTAATGAAACGGATTTACTAAAACTCTTTTGCTTAATTCACAGTGCCTCATCTCCCACAACCATTTTACGGAAAAATTGCCGCAGACTCATTTTCAAAGTCCTGTATCTATTATTTATGCTCATATAATAAGCTTAAAAATATATAGTAATCATCGGACATATATTCTTATAGTCCATTAATGAAATAGATTCTTGAATTTCATTACCATTATTGAATAAAATCTAAAAATAATTTGGCAAATTTGAAGATTAACGTCACATTTTGTTCGTGGTTTTTGGTTTAAAAACACAGCAATAACTACAATAAAAGTATCCCAAAATAAAGAATATTCATTGTAGAATTGATTTCTACAGTTATTGTTTAAATATTAGTAACCACTTTGTCAAAATATTGATGTGAATATCAGTATAAATTACAATGCGCAAGCCGACATCGATTAGTATGGCGCGAGCGCCCGTCAAGGCAGGACCTGTGTCATTTTTCCCGCCGTGACGTTTACGTGCGTTCGTGTCGTAAAGCGGTGATTTGTACGGCGACCAAATACATTTGATACTATGCCGAGAGGCTGTTTCGAGTCGGCCGGCCGAGCAGAAATTGAAATGATGAATTTTAATTTCTTTGACGGATCTGGGTGTAACTATGTATAATATGTAGGTACCATGTATTTAATTTAATAAATAAATTATAAAAAAGTATATCCATTATGCTAGCACCCTTAACACAAGCATATTGGTTGCCTACTTTTGGACTAGATGGCGCTGTGAAATTTTATTGTTCAAAGATTTGTTTATTTATTTATCCGCTTTGAGTTTTGTTTGTTTGTTTGTTTGGAGGCAATAGGTTCCGAAAAAAAATTCTTTCACGATTTAGAATCCTAATTTTTTTCTATGTAGCCTATAAAATATTTTCAAAAACTTGAGTCCAAAATCTTTGATAAAATTCGACGTTTAATAAATAAATTAGATAACATATTAATACTTTTTTTTCCAGTACGATTTTAGTACATACTTGTTTTTCAGAAATTCTACGATTTAACTAAACTTCTAAAGTGTTTATATTTTATGCATAATTTATTAACTTCTAAAATATACATATATCCTATTGATAGATGACGTGCTTCGTATTTCAGATTACAATAAAATAACAAGTGAAAACGTAACATTGCATTGCAACTCGCAATTTCGCAATATTGATGAGGAGATTCCATTGGAAAGCATGTATTCATTCCTAGGATTCCCCTAACACCATCAAATTCAAGAGAATTCAAGAGAGTGCAGTTTCCCATCTCATGCTTAGGGACCACGGTTTAAAATAGTGTGGTTGCATAGAGCCTGCAACGGGCAACCGCGTGCGCAGCTGCTCATACTAATTTTCGATACAAAAGCAAGTGTTGGCGCCCTCACGAGTTTTAGCGGAGTTCCATATGGTAGCGGGAGTAGACATAATGGAAATCTATGCTTCTCCGACGACCAGTTGTATGTGGAATACTCCAGAGTATGCGCACACTATAGCCTGGTGATTTTAGCACCTGAGGGAAAAACAAAAAAACATTGTTTACAAAGAAATCTGCGGCAGGTGTAGTGTTTTAATTTTGTTTCAGAAAGATCTCATAATTTTGTAAGTATTCAAATATTTAAACATAATAATTTGTAGATTTTATATCAAAAAATATAATCATTTAACAAAATTAATTTTATTAGAATATTTTAATTCTATTAGAACCATTTTCCACTTCATCGCAGAAGAAGTCGCGGGCAAAAAGCTAGTATGAAATATGTAGTATTGCCCGCGGCTTCACCCGCTTGAAATTTAGTTTGTCACAGATCGTCATAAATTATAGCCTATACATTGTTATTCTGGTCGACGCCAGGGATGGATGAGCGTCGCTGTCGCTGGCGACAGGGTCTTCTGGTTCAGGGTTCATGGCGTAGGTCTCAGGCAAAATGAAATCCACTCGTAGAAATTAATAAACTCAGTGTATTCACGAAAATAATTACACACAGCACTAGAGTCGTATCGGAACTGAGTGAACCAAAGGTCTTGCGATAGGAACTTCCGACCCGAGTGATAGATGAACACAGTCTGCCTAGTACTGCTGTACTGTACTGTAAAGTTTCATCAAAATCTGTTCAGTAGTTTTTGCGTGAAAGTGTAACAAACATCCAGACATCCACACAAACTTTCGTATTTATAATATTAGTAAGACTAGTAAGAAGTAAGATAGTAAGATGAATTATTTTAGTTATTTGTTTACTTATAATAATATTTATTTATTTATTTCTTAGCTCTGTCTGATAATGGATCTGGAGGAGATGCAATGGCCACCTCCGTAACAAAACAATAGAACCCTATGGAGTTTGGGCTTGTGTGATTCGCCTTGACGAATATTTCGTATCCAGGGTCCGATGATGGAGCTGTAAGGGGGCAGATTTTTTTTTCACTATGTGACTGTCTTTATCTTGTACTTAAATATTTTACATATTATACCTATTCGTGTTTCATTATTCGTATCCAGGGTCCGATGATGGAGCTGTAAGGGGGCAGATTTTTTTTTCACTATGTGACTGTTTTTATTTTGTACTTAATATATATTTTACATATTATACCTATTCGTGTTTCATTATGAATCGAAATATAAAAGACTTAATAAACTCTATTAAAAATTTAAATTAATTTATCAAGTTTGAATACCTCATTCTACCTTAAAATTAATAACTTAAATCAAGTCTTAATACGGTCACGGCTCAAGATTTTTTTGTCCATTTCAGCGTTCTTTTTACTCTTTTGACGTTGCGTTGACAGCTTTTACCTAAATTCGCGCGGAATATTTTTGTGAAATGGCTCTTAAGTCAGACAGAACGGACCAGGTCAGTCTTGGACGAATTTGTTCGTCCAAGGTCAGAGACTATCTACACAGTACACACTCGTCTTGAATGTGCACATTCATAATGAGGAACTACTGTGTCATCCAAGTGTGTCATACATTACAAACTAATACTCGTAGATTAAGTGTCATTTAGTTAATACGAGTAATATATCGAAAAAGAGTTACTAGCTTATACGCTTATTACCTACCTTTTCTGAGATTTAAAAAGGACCAACGTTGATCGTGGCTCAGATCGTGTTCATTAAAAATAAGTAATTGATTATAATATCAGTATCATTATCTTTCGTTATTATGTCCTCAGAAATTATTTAGATATAATAGACCTATTATCTAAATAATTTCTGAGGACATAATAACGAAAGACAATTAGGTACGTATCATTACTATCATTAGCAAAAAGAAATACTTCTCATTCATGTATTACCACTAAAAGGGTCGATACTAAGGAATACCTTCAAGCCCTAATGACCTTTGTACCTATCTAAGGAGTATTCGTACATAGCTAATGAATTTAACCTACTTAATCTGCTAATTACAATGCATAATACATGAAAGGCAAATGGACGGCATTTTAGTTAATGTCGGAGGTAATTTTTACCACATCATATCACGCACCCTTCGGAGTAATTTGGACATGTATAAACGACAAATGTCTACCAATGACTGTACAAAAGATAATTATTAACATAAACAATTACGTTTTTGTGATTAACATGAATACCACAACATTTAATGTTATTTTAAGTAAAAACCGCCTTCAAGTTGACTTACAGAAAGATTTAGTGTATATTGAAACATCGCATTATCATTCTGTTCCTATGATCTCGGGCGCACGTGAGAGAATTTGTGATGAAACCTAGAATATTTCATAGCTTTTGATATATTTTATATCAACAATAATATTGGTGGAATGTCGCTGTTTGCTGCAAAAAATATCAAGTGAAATTCAGTCGGTAGTACAAACTATCGTCCTATGCTAACGTCTATTTTTTTTAGTTCAATACATGCATACAGCATACCTGTGGCACACATTTATAGCTTTACCAAACTTGTATTTTTAAACATAGCTGCATCACACACAGTATAATAATTATAGGCAGCAGTGATAGCAATATTGAGCAGTGATAGCAATATTATTAATTGCACCAAGTTTCAATACTAGTCAAGTCAACCTACTAATTTTCAAACCATTTTATTTACAGAATTCTAAATCGAACAATTACCTACTTGATTCAAATAGCAATATTTTTCAAGGAGATGCATAAATGCTGTAATTATATGCCATTTCAGTATGGTAATTCACAGCTGTTTCGCTGTATTTCAGTGCATGTTATATTAAATGCACCTACCGTAGTGAATATAAACGACAATAAAGGTTAGAAGCGGTAAGCTTTAATCAAAAGTGGCTTTAGTACAGTAATAATGGGCCACGGGTCGTTATCCAAAGCGCAATAACATTAAATTAAAATCTTTATTTTCGTCAGGTAGCTAATAATTTTTAATGTAGAGAAACAAATGATGCACATTCGCGTTGGTCACACATCTACGTTTTCAAATGACTACTAACTGGCTACTAACGAGTTTAAACTAGCTATTAACACTAGCTAGACGTTAAGCCTCATTACCATATTCTTGTCTCGGTTATGATTTACTTTTAATAACAATAAAGATTATATTATTATTTTGACAACGCATCGAAAGCAAAGGCATTTTATTGGAATGAGAGTGAGCGTCATAAACTGAAGTGGCTATGGGTGCAGAGAATAGCGCGAAAAGTGGATACCTAATGCTCATAAACATAGAAATATTTTTTCTTAAATGGCTAACATGGAAGATGCGCTGAATCAATATGTTCTCTACCTTAGTTCCACAATGGTTGCCTTCAGACTAAAGCCCAGCCAAAATATACAAGCTGTGTATATTCGCCAACCCTTTCAAGGAGAATCTGGCAATAAACTTTGAAAACAATCGTTAATAACCGCTAACGTCACCGAAACTAATCTACAAAGTTAATCTTTACCGATAGATATACAGGGTGTTACTTTGCATTCTTGCCATATTTACAGAGGTTACTATATTACTGATACTGAACACAAATCCGTAAAAAAATAATGCCCGAAAATTATTTTTTTTAATCTTGAGTATTTTATTTTATCGACAATCTGTTAAACACACCACTAATTATCGTAACGCATGCACATCACTTGTTGGCGATGGCGATGGAGACTTTTTTACTTTTTATTGTATTTTTAAATAACTATCTATTGCAATCTAATGTCTTTAAAATGTCTTTTTGACACTTGTAAAAAACTGAGAAATCCATCAAACACAAATCACGGAATAAATAATACAAAAATGACTGAAGTGTATTCAAACAACGAATAATTTAATCAAAATGGTGCTGGGAGTGTCTGCAAGACGTCTTAGACGAAATGCTTGATGACGTACCCTTAGCGTTACACCAAATGCTCTACTACCAGCAGGATGGTGCTCCCCCACAATAAGGACGTCAAGTGCGCGAATAATACGTTTGGTGAACAGTGGATTGGACGAGGGGTCCAGTAGCTTGGCCACCACGATCCTCGGACCTGACACCAATGGATTTTTGGAGTGACTTGAAACGACTGGTATGCGCAGAAGAGATAAACAGTGTAAACGCGTTACATAAACGCGTTACGTTAGTGAAACTGTGATACAAAACGTTTATGTGTTGCGAAAACTAAAGCGAAAAACCTACGCTTCGCCGTGCTAGACTGTGCCTTCATCAGAACGGAAGACACTTTGAACACTTGCTTCGCAGTACGTAAACTTTGTAGGTAAGTAGGAACTTATGAATAAATAATTAATTGTGAATAAGGTGATTTCATTTCATACTTAATTTATTAATTTGTAAAAAGAGGGTACAATGTTGTAAATTAATTGAAACCCTATTAATTATTACGTATTTTTGACGGTCCTAAGCCCGTAAAGTAGAAAGGAAAATCTGAAATCAACTGAAGAGTATTTTAAAATAGTTATTATGACTGGATAAAAAGTCATGTACCCAAAGCCATAAAATTAGTGTACGTTACTCCAGCTGGAAAGTAGCTCCTAGAGTGATATGAGTAGAACGTATAATTAGTTCCCAACATGGTGTAAATGTGCGCCAAATTAGAGATTAGTGCGTGCTGTCGTTTTGGTATAAAACGAAAAAAACGATTCCTGCTGGAGTAACGTTGTTCTAGCAGGAAAATTCTAAACGAATGATCGGAAAGAGAAAAACTGTGTACGAGCAGATAGCTTATATTTGTTCTATTATGTGAGCTGAAAATGTGATTTGTGCGTCTTCAGGTTTTCGAGATATTGCATTTCCTGCCAGGGTAACGTTTTGCAGAATGCTCTATCTCAATAACCGTTATATGTGCGCCTATAGAATAAACACACACGAGTAGCTCTTGATTTGTGCGTATATGTGAAAGAAACATGTTTATGAAAATATTTATAAATATCAAGTAATCGAGCTTTCTTCAAAATCCGAAAAAATCGTGTAGCGCCTGAATAACAAAACATACAAGCTCACTGAAAACTGTATTCGATCCTTCTTAATACGTATTATAACCATAAAAAGTTTCAAAAACGCACATTCATGGGTCATTGAATAATATCACTAAAAGTAAATACGACGGTGCTATAACTTTGACGTCAAAATACAAGGAATCAGCTACACCAAGATGAGCGGATGTCAACCTTATAATTAGAGCGTTTATTAAACAAATATAAAATATAATATTCAGCTTGAAATGTATCGCTTAAAAAAAGATATGCACAAAAATATCAAATTGTAAATAACGGCTGGTTACCCGACCAAATTCGAATGCATACAAAAAAGCGACGGATTCATACATATCGATGACCTTCTTAACTATACTCACTAACCGGTAGAAATTTGTTGTACCGAAGTACACTGAAGTACAAAATAACAAGTAAAAAATAAATTTTAATGACAAATTTTTTTTTCTTATCTCTGGCATGAGTAATGTGTAAGTGCGCCTATATTATAGTTTAAAATTAGGTCTTGACGTGAAATATGTGTATTATGTTAATACTAGCTTCTGCCCACGGCTTCACCCGCATGAAATATAGTTTGTCACAACACAAATCACTTTTCTTTCATGTCTATAAAACATTTTTAGCAATTTATGGCCGCTGAAGCAGGAAAGTTCCACCACAAAGTGGCGACCACGAACCGGAAGACGTGGCGTGGGCAGGCCTCCCACTAGGTTGTAGAAGACAGGACGCGGGGTTGATTGACGTCGAAGGGCAGGTCAGCAAAATGAAACACAGGGCTCGATCCAAACGTGACAGTAATAGCGTGTTCAAACGGCGACTGAGGCATGAGCTCACACAATCAAAGTAACGGACAATTGTTATCTTTGTCTCGCTCACGCCTTAGTCTATCTTACTCTAATAACAATACTGATCTATCTTACTCTAGCAAGTACTAGCAACTATATCTATCTTACTCTAACACAATAGACAATAGTTACATTTTATTACTACGAGTATTTACAGTTTCTATACAAAGGTTCTACTACAAAGGTTCTACCGTTAACATTGTGGACCGACGATCTGGTGAAGGTCGCGGAAGGTAGCTGGATGCGAGTGGCGCAGGACTGGTGTTTGTGGAAATCCTTGAGGGAGGCCTTTGTCCAGTAGTGTCTTGTCTTTCGAACGATATTGATCTGTGATTTTACGTCATGATTAAATACTTTTTAAGATAAATTAATAAGAGATTCTTAAGAAGAGAAATAATAAGGGTTTTTCATTTGATGTGGTTATTATACAAATTGTATTTATTTTTCATTAACAATCTAAAATACGACTATTTAAAACAATTTCCAAAACATTTGAACACGACTGTACTAACAACAGCTTAAGTTTAATACACTCAATGTGAAAGATCATCGATGTGTATGAATCCGTCGCTTTTTTGTATGCATTCGAATTTGGTCGGGTAACCAGCCGTTATTTACAATTTGATATTTTTGTGCATATCTTTTTTTAAGCGATACATTTCAAGCTGAATATTATATTTTATATTTGTTTAATAAACGCTCTAATTATAAGGTTGACATCCGCTCATCTTGGTGTAGCTGATTCCTTGTATTTTGACGTCAAAGTTATAGCACCGTCGTATTTACTTTTAGTGATATTATTCAATGACCCATGAATGTGCGTTTTTGAAACTTTTTATGGTTATAATACGTATTAAGAAGGATCGAATACAGTTTTCAGTGAGCTTGTATGTTTTGTTATTCAGGCGCTACACGATTTTTTCGGATTTTGAAGAAAGCTCGATTACTTGATATTTATAAATATTTTCATAAACATGTTTCTTTCACATATACGCACAAATCAAGAGCTACTCGTGTGTGTTTATTCTATAGGCGCACATATAACGGTTATTGAGATAGAGCATTCTGCAAAACGTTACCCTGGCAGGAAATGCAATATCTCGAAAACCTGAAGACGCACAAATCACATTTTCAGCTCACATAATAGAACAAATATAAGCTATCTGCTCGTACACAGTTTTTCTCTTTCCGATCATTCGTTTAGAATTTTCCTGCTAGAACAACGTTACTCCAGCAGGAATCGTTTTTTTCGTTTTGTACCAAATAAGACAGCACGCACTAATCTCTAATTCGGTGCACATTTACACCATGTTGGGAACTAATTATACGTTCTACTCATATCACTCTAGGAGCTACTTTCCAGCTGGAGTAACGTACACATAAAATTAAGAACTAGGCCACGCCCACTAGGTTTATTCCACTTGCACCTGTAGAACGTGCGAGACAAAATTGGTTTATTCCAATTTGTACTCAAAAACCAAATTTATTAAAATCTTAGTGTACTTTCTTTATGGGAGTCTCTTGTTTATCTTAAATAATAGGTATTGTTCCCTACTTTTATCTCTGTGAATATGGCAAGAATGCAAAGTAACACGGTGTATAGAGATAGAGATAGAGCATGATACTCCTAAGTGTTGGAATAAAGATATACATAACCCTGTTTAGATTTTCACTCTACATTATAAGCTCAATATTTATTATTTATCTGTAATGTAAAGAGAAAATTATGATGCAATTACGTGTTCCTTATTTCGAACAATTATCATGTAATCAGTGTGTGATAATTTTGTAATTCGACATAGTCCTGAAGGAAAAGGCTCTACTGAAGTACATAGTTGGATATAAACGAAACAAGATCTCTTACATTTTTAATACACTTGCGAGAAGATGGGGCTCCGCGGCTAATTTCACACAAGAGAGAAGTGCAGATATCATCTAAAGAGCGAGGCAAGATGGTTATGTCAAACTTAAGCCGATAATACAACGCAGACACTTTCAGTTTTTCTCTACGACACTGCCATGTCTTTCAAAACTAAGTACATAGTTGTTTGAACCTAAAATTATCGTTCAAGGATTTTGGTGATTTCTTTTTAAAACTTTACATACCATTTGTTTAACTAACATCATAAAACATCTAAAATCAAATCAAGTTTCCTAATCCAGTCCAAATGATGATTTCCTTCTATAAAAAACTGTAGCTACACCACGATTCCCTTTATGATAAAATTAATGATTTCTTCGTTCGTTTCATTAATGATTTCTTAGGCTAAATCTATCGAGCGAGTCAAAACTATCTTGACACAACCTTTCTTGGCCTTGACATAGAAAGAAGACACCATAACGGCCCAGCCGAGTAACATTCATGCCATAAATGAGTCGCTTTGGGTGACGTCTTTTTGGGGGTGTGTGTAGTGAGCTCACACTTTTACAACGAAACCAAATACACAAATTATGAAACGCAAAAATAAAAGGTACTCGTATTCTCAGATGAGATTTCAAAAGTTACCTCCAAATAAAGACGCGTCAAGCTTGGGGCAAAATATATGTAAATAAAAACCCTAACAAAAAAGGATAAATACGGCAAGATAATCATTACCATCAATGCAAATAAAAAATATAACTAAGTACATAATTACAATAGGCGACAACAGAATTTTAATAACTATTTTAAGATATTAATTTAGTCTCTAAAGGTAAGTAAATTATAATAATTTATTGATATACAGAATTAACCACGAGTTAATGAAAACAATTTTGAGATACCTAAATTTTTCAAAATATTTTATCACATGAAATTTTATCAAATTTTAATGATCACAGTGACTCAACCAATTGTTTTTATTTAAGTTAAATTAGGTTTATGCCAAATAGGAAAAAATAAAGAAAGAAAAACCTACAAACTCTTCACTTCAAACTACAGCTAGCGCCACCTATCGAATTATCTTGGAATCTTAAAACGTAGAAGTATCGCGATGTTCACACAGATGGCGCTGTATTGAATTCCAAAATGATAAGGATCTCCTGTTTTAGACGTTTTTTTCTTAAATCTAGACTTTATCCTTAAAAACATGCAGGTGGATCTTTCTGATTGTTTTATTTATTAGAAATAAAAGTTAAATCAACAACTATTCACTAGCACTTGTGGTGTCATCTGTGATGTTTTCACGCAGACAAGATAACACATGGTACCATTTGAAACTGTCCAAGCTAACTAGATGGCACTAGTGGCACAAACTTAAGGTAACAATTTTCAGAGCTTTAAAGATGATAAAATCGAGTCAAAGCACAGGACAAAATAAAGGGAGAAAATTAGATATGGATTTAACATTACTTTTATAATAAAGTCTTACTATATATTACTGTTATAAATTATATTTTAAAAAGCTTAAATTTTAAAACGATACAACTTACTGTACCTTGTCTATTAGATGTTCATGTAAGCCATGGGAAGTAAGAGTTGAAATTCTAGGCTTAACGGGCGGCTAGAGAAAGGGCATAGTAATGGTACTCGTAAAATGGAATTGCAAATTGCATTAAAGAAATCACATGCGTCATAATTATTCCCTTGGCTTAAATTACGCACCTATAATGAAGTCCTTCCTATTTGAAAGCTCAGGCAAACAGGCTTGTTCAATCTCTACAAAATATAACGTCTCTTCATTATCTTTGTAACATTAGTGATTACTTCGATTTTTACAAACAACCGAAATATTATGTATTATACAGAATTGTTTGCCATATTAATTGTATAATTTATTAGCTCCTACCCCCAAGCTGCATGTACATATAAAAAAAAAGGTTAGGTGGCTGGTTAGTATAAACGCTTACACATTTCTCTACGTTTTCAAAGCGCATCGAAGAATGGTAGCCTCCGTAACCTGACGCCGATGTAAACGATTTTAAATGCCATGAGGTTAGATTGCCCGAGACACTTAGTTTAATGACCACATTGTGTATATTTTTATCCCAACTAAACCGTCGATACGTCGCAAGTATTTTCAGTTGGGTGATGTGGTAGACCTATTTTCCAATCTAGATGCGGATATGTCGCGACGCCTTGTAATAAAACAATGTAATCTATCGATTAGTTGGCGCGCAGCCCATTATTTTCACTTTACAACGAGATTAAAACAACATACGCGGATAGGTTTTTTTCCCTTCCTTTGTTCACGTTTCGTTAACAATAGCAGAAGTACGTTCAACAACTGCGGAATTAATGCTATTCAGTTATCGCAAGATTCACAGAAAATACGTAACGATTAGTAGATAATTACGAAAATCCCTAGCGTTTAAGTGTAAGCGCTTCGAAGTATTCTACTTTTACGGCAGTCGTTGTAATTAGTATTGTACTTAGGTACTTTTATCTATTTCTAGCAATGGAAGATTATCTGCTGTTTTGTAAGAACCTTAGGTACTTTTCTGAGTATTATCGAGGACTATGATCGAAAACTGGCGAACATTGAATGGTTATCATACCAAGAACTAGTGTTGATTTATTTTGTAGAGTGGGCGTAAGAAACTTACTTCTGACCTATCGATGTAATGCGTCACAACAACTGTTATGATTTTGTAAATAATGTTAACGTGTAATAACTTTTTAAGAAAGCCATTAGCCAGTAATAATTTAAACGTTACCCTACGTTACAAACTCTACGTTACGAATGTTCGAACTAAATGGTTTTAAAATACTCGTATGTGCATGAAAAATTGGATTTGTTCATCCAATACAGTAGAACCTCGATAAGATAAAGACCAAGGGAAACGTTAAATAATTTGAGTTATAGAGGTTTTTACTTACTAAGGGTTTAAGTTAAAGAGTTTTTATCGGTTTATATTTTTACTTACAGAGGTTAGATTAAGGGCTTTGTTTAAGACTAATAAAGATAGACGAGGTAGGTTAAATTACTTTATTTTACATTTAAAGGTATATAAAAATGAAACCCGTTTTCCGTTGTCACGACATAACATGAAAACGGCTTGACCGATTTGGCTGATTTTTTTTTTGTAGTTTTCTAATACTCTGTACAAGGTTTTTACGGAAAAAAATATAAAGAAAATCTCTACGCTAAGGCGGTACGAAGTTCGCCGGGTCAGCTAGTTCTGCATAAAATTCTCAGCATAAAATATGTTAATGCTTTCAGTTTTCGTTTTGAATTCATTTTCACTCACAGTGTGCAATGAGATGCTGCCGAAACGAAGGCTAAAAGATACTGACACAAACAAACAAATAAGTTACTGTACTTAAACTTTAGTCTATTGTTTACATTTTGAAGCCATTTGGTAAACACGTGTAAGCAATGGACAATAACAATGGTCTTCAGGAAACCTTCTTTGATTGCACATTCGTCTCATTGACAGATATTGAAGTTACAAAGGTCGTCGTCAGTACAACTTTGAGTTACTGAGGTGTGAAGCCCAAATTATTCGTTTAAGTTATAGAGGGTTCGTATTTTAAGTAAAAGAGGTTTTGGACTCCGAGGGGAAGGGAACACAACATTTTATGAATTTATAGAGGTTATTACGTTATCGAGGTTTAAGTTATCAAGGTTCTACTGTAATTGTTTTACCGACAGCAATTCTCTATAAAACCATTTTCACATTTTACTAAATATTTTTTAGCTAGTTTATACTACTAGCACAGTACCTACAATAAATTGAAGACAATTCAATCAGTGTAGGAACTAGAACGATCTAACCGTCTCAAATAGATAAAACGACAAATTGGTTGAGTGCATCCGACCGTCAATCACGTGTTTGCTTGCAGATTCGTTTCAGTTGTCGTCAAGCTTGTCCTATTTAGCTTTGCTTAGCAAACAAACTACGTCTATGACTTGATGCATTATTTAATTAGGACATATCCATATTCAGTTGGCTTTTAAGATGTGCAATTAATAAGACATTTATAGGCCGTCTCTATAAACATGTTTTGCTCAACTTTTGTTCTTTCAGCTTGTCGATTTGAATCATTTACTACTTAGGATCTTAGAAACGCAATAAATTACTATCAAAGAGAGATCTATGGTGAGAGTTCATCGCACTTGGAGGTGTAAGTATTCAGTAACTTGAAGCTCATGCAATGGTGAGGTACTCGTAGATATCATATGAAACGCGAAATGTGGTTTGTTTGAAATGTTTTTAATTACTGAGTTGCGGCAACGAGAAATCCCATTCGTTATGTCACAAAGATACCACGTTCCAACTTCGTTTCACTCAGTGTTTCACCATGCAGTCGGCAAAATACGCACAAAGCTTCGAATTCCTAGGCTTCATTTTTAACGTTCCCTTTGACAAAGCTGTGGCCTCCTTAAAGAAAAAAAAAAAAAGAGTTCACAGGTGAAATTACCAGTACACAAGTACTGTACGTTACTGTAGTCAACTCGCACGTAAGAGCTCTCTCTGTGTGTATAAAGTGGAGAATAAAGGGTATTGCAAAACTATTTTATAATTGTGTTGCCGTTTATCGAACGTACCATTTAAAGACGAATGCTAGATAGAAATACATTTCTCGTCCGAGCCTTTTGCGACACCAGACGGCGGTTTCACATGGTGGTTGTTGGTAAATAGTAAATGATACGAGACATGTTTAAGTGAAATCTTAAGAACATTATCAATTATGTATATTACTTAAAGTGCACATAAAATCGAAATTTAAATACTAACATCCTTATTCATAAAAATGCAAACACCTATTTTAACTATTACACTGTTTTATCTCGTTCCTACTTGGTGCTGTCATCATTAATAGAAAGTGACAGAACAGTGCAATAGTTAAAATAGGTTTATTATGCTCTTTGTTGCTGAAATAAACCAAGTTTCTAAAGAGGTGAGGAGTACTAAGTACCTATAGCGTATTATTTTAACAAAGCTGTATCGGCGCGGCGAGATGCTTTTAAAGGTCGCGTTTAGGTCTATAAAAGCGCGTTTAGTGCTGAAAACCTGAATAACTCGATCTCGACACTATTAAACTGCATGCCTTTGTTCCAGCACTTTAAAAGCGGCACTCTCGCACCCTGTCAGCTCAGATTGACAGTTTTGCGCAGGTGATGCCTTTGGTTCCTAATTCCTATGCCGTCAACTTCCACCCACCCATGCCCTGTTAATGGCGTAGTATTAAGGTTAGTAGCCATGGACAAAAACGATATTTTTTAACTAACACAGCCAGAATAAAGATTAATCGCAAGATGGTTAAAAACTGTGGAACAAATCAATCGATCAGCGAACATGTACTACAGAAGCTTAAATACGAATACGAGTATAATGTATCAGTGGTATCAGGTTAATTTCGTGTACGAGAATCAGTAATTAAAGACAACTTTGTATTTATTTAGCTCTTTGATACGGCCTTTTTATTCAATACAAAATACGACCTCATTATTCATGACATACTCGTAAAACATAAAAAAGTTTGAATTAGTTTCTTCAGGGTTTCCGTAAATGAAAGAGAGGCCGGAGAAATACCAACTTACGTTAGTTAGACAAGCCATCCAACAAAAACTAGCTCTGAAATCAGAAAGTCGGTCAGACAAGTTTCTCAGTCCCAGTCTCCCAGTTAAAGTTGTGGACTGAAAATACCACTAACTATTCAAAAAGTACGCAAACCCGGTACACCCAGTTAATTATAATTTGGTATTCTTAAGCTTTCTATTTAAAACTATGTATATGTAGCGTCAGCGCAAGTTATTAATTTGTAAAATTAATAAAAGCGCAATACACGTGAAAATATAGGTAGCTATTACTTCAGGACTCATCTAGGAAAATAAATTATTGCAGTAATACGGAGAAACTCAAATAAAGGGGTTTCAGGAAAGCTCCAAAGCTTTGAAATCTAGGAAAATCCTACATTTACGCATTTGCAGAATATTAATACTTATTTCAAAATGAAAAAGCTTAAACGATGAACAGAAAATCTGTGATTCCTGGAATTCCCCGGGTGGGTAGTGCTCAGAACATTATTAATATGTATTACGCTTTTGTTCGTTGGCGAACTAAGGGCCGAGTTCACCGACTTTTAAAACGGCTGTTTAACACTTAAACTTCTGATCAAGTCATTTTTAATGTTCACCACACGTTAACCAGTGTTTATAGCCCTTAAACAGCCGATCATTATAACCGAGGTCCAAAGCATCGTTTAACCGTCGTTTAGTACCATTTGTTGGACATAATATGGCATTTTTTCTATGAGTTTGGCTGCAACAGTTGCACCATTGTTTCGAATTTCGCTGGTTTTGAGAATAGATAAACAAACATGTAGTCAAGTGTTCAATGTATTAATTGATAACTATCAAGATCACTACATAAGCCTTCTTGAAAATCTTGAAATTCTTGAAGATAATATAGAGACCAGACCAAGGCGACCTAGAGGCTAGATGATAAAATTTCAATTATTTGTCCGTCAGACAGATGATTAGAAAATAGGTAGGTATTAGGCTCAAAAATATTCTTTATTTTTCACAGTGCTACATCGAGTTGAAATGGCGCGTTACGTCACGCCTATGTAGATTTTTTACTCAAAAGTGACACATTTCATCTCGATATAATACTGTAATTATGCAATTATTAAAAAATACGTGTCCAGTATTATTTATTATCTGTCTGACGGACTAAATAGAATTTCGATTTCATTACCCAGTCATCATCAATGTCATCATCCCAATTATTCACAACAAACAAACAAACAAACATAACATTAACACCCTCAATGATCAACACGGAGAATAAAACTAGCACGAGTGACATTTGACAGTAACAGCACCGTGACGTTATTACCCGTTCAAATTGAACACTACAGGCTAGCATAATGATCCCAATGCGTTCTCGTACTTCTCAAGTTGAAAGTGTTTTATATTATGCTACTAAATATAAATGTCACCAAAACTCGTGCTAACTAAATATAACGAGGATTCCGTCAACTGGGACCGCAATTAACTGGGACCGCGGTCCCAGTCGCCGGATGCGTAAAAATTAAACAATTTTCTTCCGGCGACTGGGACCACTCATGGATTTTAGTACTGTACTGATTTTGGATTGAATAATATTTTCTTTTAAGTTATCTATGAGTGGTCCCAGTCGCCGGAAGAAAATTATTAATTTTTTATGGATCCGGCGACTGGGACCGCGGTCCTAGTTAATTGCGGTCCCAGTCGCCGGAAGCCTCAATATAACGACGTGACTTCTCTATTGAGTAAACTTATAGCATTCATTCATTCACTCCTGAACGGATGGTGATTCCCCGATTTACTAATCACGGTTAAAATATTCGTGGTGAACAGCGAATAGTTAACCGGCTGCGTAAACGACGTTTAAAAATTAATCGGCCGATTACTCAAACATTGGTTAAATGACAGTTGGTGAACTCGGCCCTAAGTCGGCAATTAGGAGGATTAAAAGCTTTATCAGGTGGGATTATTAAAGATTTATATTGGAAATTCTTTTAAAACCCTTCACAGTGTTCGACGAGAACAAAGTCGCCTGCTATTGCGTATTTATAGGATAATAATTACGTACTTGAAACTTAAGTGGGCGAGCAAATTTTCTATTCCCTAAGAGTTTCTATAATAAAACCCGATAAGTACGTGCTTCTTACTAATAAAAAAATAATGCTTACCTAAATATTAAAATTCCCTTTGATACCTACACATCAAAAGAATTGCTATTTAGGATTCTTGTTTACGTAACTATGCTATAATTTAATAGAAACCGACTATGTTCATGACTTACATGAATTACGAGTACTGTGCAACAAAATTTAAATCGATTATTATTATCCAATTTCCATTAACTATAATATTTTAGCGCTAGTATTTGTCAACGGTGAGCATAAGTTTATTACTATGTTTATTTTAGGCAGTAGATTTCCCACCAACGAATTGCCAATATGCACAGCACGCTTTTACATAAGTAAGTACTAGCATAGGTACATGATGAGACAGCTGGACGGCAGTGGTGCTAGAAATTGCAGGACCTTAAGTAACGGACAGGACCATAGGTTCTACACTACAACTCTTTGTTATAACGTTTTGTAGCTTATTCACACACATAAATGACTATAGCTATGAATTAAATTGAACTCGTTCCATCAATTAATTGAAATATAAAAATAATTTAAATATAAAACCTTTCTCAGACTATTGTTTCCCGAAACTGACAGAACGCGCACTCTTTTGATCTAACTTCAAATAGGAATGGTTGATACTTGGACTGTTTGGTTAACTCTTTTTCATCTCGTAAACATAGCTGCCATCTGCTTACATTCTTCACAATATTACGAGCTTGGGCCAATGTATCATGATTCATGTGTCGTCTTTACGGTATTTTGAAAGGCTGTCTCATGTTCCGGATTAGTTAATCATAATTATGATGTTCTATGGAATTTCAAGAAAATAATAGATAGTTAAATAAGTTTCTGAGTATACTACATACTTACTTCCTCAAACGTTTAGAAAAATTCTAATACGGTGAAGATCATAAGGGCAAAAACGCTTTAAATTATAACATCAGGCTGCATTTCTTCAGTTAGTCGGCAATTATTATAAAATGTTAACTTTATCTATGTAACGAATGGCGACATTAAAAATCTTATTGAGCCCCAAGCAAAATCCTTATTCTCAAGTTACTCTTCATAAAATGTAAAAGGGATCCATTACATTTTCTTAAACTGTTTGATCTTCCATCTTGGTAAAAGATCATTTTTACGTTAGACTGCGTATATGCTCAGTGCAATATCTTAAGTTGGGTAAAGGACTTGATGGATTTTAATAGCTACCACAACTTAGATTTTATGAGAAATTTCTTCAATCCATAACGAATGTTTACACAGGCAAACCTTTAACCAGAATTATTTGCAAAAATGCTAGTCAAAAGACTCAGTCCCAAAATGCAGAATTTATATTCCATTTTACAAACACAGTTTTCAATCATTCTAGAAAAATGTGTTCCAGGTAAAGGTGACACAAATGTTCCCACAAATTGCTAGTGCAGCGACCTCGTATATTCTTATTTTACACGTCTCCGCGATATTGCCTTCTGTTTGATTTTCTACTTTATCTCGGTGCACAAATTGCATGGTACCTACCTAAACGGTGGAGTCGCTCGCATTTTAATCTTACAGACTGTGGCGAAGTGCATTATTTCTTTATTTTATTTAACTGTCTAATTTGAAATACCCAAGATGAAGAAATGTTTGTAGGTGAGAAACAATTAGTATTTTGGTAGAATAGAACTATTGTTTCGAAAATAGAATCTAAAGAATAAATAGACTATTTAATAGAATCTAAGCTTACAAGATACTTAAGGCCGGGTAGCAGAGAAAATGGCGAAAATGAGGTTTTCATTTTTCATTTTTGAGGTACTAAACAGTAAAATTAAAGGCTAAGATTTTTATTGGGCATAGTTGAGGATATTTTCGAGGGCTATTAACGGATGGAAACACGATTTGATGAAGTTGACTCGATAGAATAAATTCCCAAAGTTACCTCTATTCGTTTTCTATTTATGGTTTTATTTTTAAAATAAGCGATTTGAGATTCTAAATCTTTTACTAAACTAAAGTTCAGAAATAACTTGAGGGCTTTTAACGGATGTAATTTTTATATTGCGTCTTATTTAGTTACTATGTTAAAAAATGTGGAAAAAATCGTCCATGACGGCTTGGACAATCTCAATCAGTCGCGCGGTGGCGCTTACGGAGGACGGACGCGTGTCAGTTTTTTGGCCGTGACAGTTCGCGATTTGTCAATATTTTTGACAATGATGACTTTTATGAGTCACAGTATAATAATATCAGTGTTACTGGAGAAAGCTTAAATTTTTGATAATGAGGATCATTTCGATTTTTAGCTGTGAATGCAGATTTATAGGGCTAAGAAATCCATAATACACAGTCCAAAAATTTTTGTTCTACGACAAAAATTGACGAAGTTATGGCCAAATTACTAAAAAAGTTCACTGACCGCCCGGCGCGGGGACGATGACGTCATTATATCCGATCCGAACGCTGCCGGCGTACTGCGTGGATAGAAAATATTTTTTTCTAGCCAAACTATCAGTTTTAGAGAAAAACTTGTAATGACATTTATTCATCAGAATAAAGTAAGCTATCGATAGGTAATTTTTAAAAATAGAAATTGTGAAAAATAACGCAAAAAATCCATACGCTCATACGGTTCAATGGAACGCAGAGACGCGATTGGGGTCTCCGCGGTGGTATATTTGGCGATTTATTCAAATAAAGTGTTCATAAGTGTTGTTAGAGTCATATCTTCTTCCAAGTAAAATATAAAAATGTATAAGTATTAATTTATTTACTTCTAACAATAAGGTATAGCTGAGGCAGATACACTCTGCCTAGACTCTAAGACATTGCTATGAAGATCATTTCGATGTACACGCAATACCTACCTGTTATTTAGTTTTTCTGAGTTAAACCTACGTACCTACCTATCTATTCGCCGTTCCCATGGGCGGGCCAGCTGCTGCAGGAACGGACAGCTGCTCCCTCCTGGAAATCTATTTAATCTTAGCCTCGAAGCTGGGTATGACTCCCCCTCGGCCAGAAGCTGAGTATTACATACCCCCCCCCCCCCCCCAGGCCAGAAACTGGGTATGACTTGACTTCCCCCCTCCCCCCAGGCCAGAAGCTGGGTAAGGCTAGCCCCTCCCCCCAGCCCATAGAAAGTGGTTATGACTTGACACCCCCCCCCCCCCCCCCCCCAGAAGCTGGGTAAGGCTAGTCCCTTCCCCCAGTCTATAAGCATAAGCTAGGTATGACTCCCCCTCGGCCAGAAGCCGGGTATGACTTACCCCCCCCCCCCCCCCGGCCAGAAACTGGGTATGACTTGCCTCTCCCCCCCTCCCACCAAGCCCAGAAGCTGGGTAAGGCTTGCCCCTCCCCCCAGGCTATAAGCTGGGTATGACTTATCCCCCCCCCCCCCCCTCCAGGCCAGAAACTGGGTATTATTAGCATCATATTATGTTCAATACAAACAATCATTAAGTTAGACTCACCCCAACCGCGTCTCCGCATTGCATCGAATCCTATGAAAATGTGGTTTTTGGACATAGCGATACTTATTTTTCACAATTTTTATTTTTTTAAATTACTGGTCGATAGGTTACTTTATTTTGATGAATAAATGTTATTAAAAGTTTTTTTCTAAAACTGATAGTTTAGCTGGAAAAAAATATTTTCCATCCCAATAGTACGCCGGCTGCGCTCGATTCGGATATAATGACGTCACGCGGCCCTGCGTACGTTGACTTTTAGCGGCAAAAACGGTCTATGTTTATTACTTAATATCTTCGTAAGTAATGGTCCGATTTGGATAATTCAAAAAGATATATCTTTCTTATGTCTTAAAGATTAACGTAGATACTAGTTTTATTGAATTTTCTACAACAGTACTGATCCTCATTAAAAATTATCAATTTTGTCTACCTATTGAAATTTAAATCGTTCGCATCCTTTTAAACGAAGACTCTACTCATGATACATAGTACATTCCTCAAATATGAGACAAAACCAATGAGTTAAAATTACATTTTAATAGTACCTACATACAATCGTCTTACACTCTTTAGAAGAGCACACTGACACAAATAAATAATAAAAAATACTGTCTAAGGTCTGTAGCTAAAGGTCTAAGCTGCAAGATAGAAGAATCTTCTAGCCAAAAAGATGGCAGATGCAGCAGATGTCAACGGATTTAAAACTGGAGTTCATGTGACTCCTTGTAGACTTGAGTGTCTAGAGCGTCCCTTCCTCCACCATGCGTAAAAGTTTTCCAAAAATACTGTCTGAGGTCTGTAATAAAAGTCTAAACTGCAAGATAGAAGAATCTTTTAGCCAAAAACATGGCAGATGCAGCATATATCAACGGATTTAAGACTGGACTGGCACCACCTTGCAATGTCATCCTCTCATTGTTATCTGTAATGTAAATTATTTTTAAAATGTATTTAAAAAATAAAATGTTCGTTTTATTATTTCAATAATCTGACCTCTCAACTCGATGGGTGCCTGGAACAAAGCCGCAATAGCCATAGCAGCAGTTTTCCGATTAAGTGATTTTAGTAAACTGCGGGTCCCTATACACCTATTGAATTTTTTTCAGAATTTTATCTTTGAAACTGCCTGATTTACCAAAAGCACTATGGATATTGAATCGTTATTCCCATTCATCATTTAAAATTTGTTGACCGGAATAATCGTGCCATATACAATGTTAAAACTTTTATTTAAATCTTCTACAAGCAAACGGCTATTACTGTATCCTTCAGATCAGCGCCCGAGGCTGCAATACACTATTGCTGTTTGATTAATTGCACACTTTTTACCGGAATAAAACCACAATGCACTCTTACGGAACCGACTTTCATCATTTCTACCTTTTTAAAGTATATTCTAAGCACTATAACCTTATGCACATTAAATGTTACTCCAGAAAAAATAACGCATCGTTTGATATACAAACCGTTTTGATACGCCTCGTAGTTTAGAATTATTCAAAATTGACACTAAATCTCTTCTCCTGTAAAATTGTGTTTTGTCGATTGTGGCTTTATTCCCGGCACCCATCGCTCAACTACACTACACAAACACCTTTGTTCGCAACTGTACTGACGAAACCTCGATATTATACCGTTCATTTAAGATGGCAAGCTTTTTGCTGCGGTTATGCACTCCAGGTAACCGTGTGTGATGCTTATTGCTCATAGTGATTTTCGATACAGAGCCCCGTACATACGTTATACATAAATTATGGAAAGAAAACACCCAGACCAATACAAACAAATATGTATGCAATTTTATTATGATATTTTTACTTATTAATAAACAAAAAGACTGAACAAAATTGATGCGTGTACTGATTAATGTAATTAACCACATGCAAAGCTTTGTAAATTGCATCAACTATAATTTATTATCCAAGCTCTAAATAATCGCTACTACGAGTAACTGATCATAAAATGTTTTTCCAATCGCTCAAGCTCCCGAGGATCTACCGATAGGTCGGGTGACGTAATCTTGAAATTCTTTTAGCCGGCGCGGAACTTCCGGAAGGTCGGGTGACGCCACGCCTCTTTGAACCGTGTTTACTTTGGCAGTTATATTCTATATTTATTCGATTCTAAAATAATATTCCCAAAAATTTTGAAAGTTGTTTTAATTTGTATCACTTGGATATGATTTGTATTAGAAAGTGCTGTGAGTGTGACGCTTAAACGGAAGGAAGTCAACCTAACCTAACCAACTGCGTATTTCCAAACTGCGTATTTCTATACTGTGTAGCCGCGAGAGCTCTTTGGCGCGCTGTCTTCGGCGAAGTATTGCGCGCGCAGATTTTGACAGCGCGAAATACCTACTTTAGCAGAAATACCAAGCCTTAATCTCATTACGCGTATTTATATTTCAAACAGGGGCTTGTTATCTGATAAACACTAAAATAGTTACAGCCGTCTGCCACTTAGAACGTGAGATGGGATTACCCTTAGCTTTATTTTCATTCACGTGGCGAATTGGCAATCTTGTCGTAAGACCTGATTACGATTATACAACTCGACCCGTTATTATTAGACATCACCTAAATTTTAGTGTTCTATTTAGAGCCATATGTCGCTAATGGGTCTCGAAAAAATGCTGCGACGATAACATTTACTCGACACCGTTTGAAGGTTAGACCCAGAAAACAGAATGAGGTTAATTGTACTGCCGCAATAAATTAAGCCTTTTAACTGCCCATCGAAGAACAAAACGCTGAAACAAGAGTACTAATAAAACAATAATAATTAAATCGGATGTCATTGATGCGTATCCAAAAGCACTTTTTCACATAATGGTTTCCGCTTAATTACACCTATTTGATTTGTAAAAAACAACCGTTTGGCTATAGACATTCAGCTGAGTATGAAATGGTGACGGCGGCGATGTGTGTGCTGGATGACTTCCCGAATTGCCGGTTGATAAATATTGTTGTTGGATGAAGGTGTCGATGATTCGTAGGATCGTAGGTAATTTTAATTTGATTGATTCGCGACAGCACGTTGACGATATTTTTGCATATTGTTTGTATTCAGTCTTACTCGATCTGAAATAAAAATTTCGTAGCGTTATTTTATTAACCGATTGCCAGCTCGTAACGCAATGTAAACATAGTTAGAGTAGGTATGTTTGTTTACATCTCCCAAGGACTGGGTTAATAATAAATTATTTTAATTACATATCATTAGGCACATTCGTTTTGGCTGAATATTGAGCATTGGTTAGGTCGGTGCATAATAAGTAACTAACTCAATATAGAATAATTGACAATAGCATTACAATAAAACCCAAATCTTGGGATATGCCAAATCTTTGTCAAGTTGCAGTTGCACATTGCAATATTGACGCTTGCCAACGAATCGTCTTGGGAAATGCCAATTGGTCAGATGGTTGGCGACATCCGAGACATTATTGTCAGTTATATCCCCTATTATATTATTACGTAGTCACTAAACTAAGAGAGTCACGAGATATGGCTTATTGCGCATTTAAAGACGTTCATTACGATGAATAACTTCTTTTTCGCGTTTTCACCAGTGCAGCGCTAGCAAGTCGGTAGCTTTAATTCAGATCCATTGAGTTTTCTTAACAGTAGGTAGTTACTTGTACGTTCTAACGAAACGAAAGAAAATTATAGGTAGCTCTTTCGTAGTTGCTTTCATTTTGTTCTAAAACATGAAATGATTGCTGTTATTAATTAACCCGCGTTTGCTTGCAAACTTGTATGCTAATTAAATTTTACTGTATTTCACAGCTCAGTGTGTAGGTACCTACTTTGCTGAATACAACCAAGTGTCTGCAGTTGTAGTTTCATTATTATATTTATAATAAAACAAAACCGAATAAAAACCGGATATCTACTACAAAGGAACATTTATGAAATGTCCCCGATAAAGCACAGGGTTGTAAAGTTTTGTTTCTCCATCATAAGATCTTTCATTAATACCTACGTGTAACATCTTCTGTTCGAATGCGAAGACATGAAATCAATATCGCCTCGCATCACACAATGTAGGTATGTTACGGAATCAAAGCATAGCGCGAAGGGATCTGAATGTGTCTATTGTAAACTAACTTCCTTGAATACAACGACTTATAGTTACTCTTGCTTGACTCCATATGTGTTTGCTCGAATAAAAGGATAACCCCTAGCTTCGCGTTTTTTCTTTATTAGGGCATAATGTTACATAAAACGGGGCAAGACTCACTTTTCCCTGAAGAAACATTTTAGACGTTCACAAAAAATGACTATTTATCTACTACTACAGCAGTTTAAAATAGCAACCTCACAGCAAAATATTCAAACTTTTTCAGAAGCCAACTGGTATTACTACTTGAACCAGGAGCTCTAAAGTGTTCCGCGATTATTCGCTCGCATAGACACTTCGCGTAAATAGCGGCTCTTGCCAAATCTATGTTAGTGAACTTTACATTTGGCACTCGAAAGTGTCTGCGATGTTTGTTACGTTAAAAATATGCGGCGTCACGAACGAGTCACACACAGTGGCTCGCTCTGCAGGCTGGCCCCTGTCCAGAGGCGTGTGGCACAATCTGTCAGCGGTTGTGTTGGGAGCCGAGGGTTGTGTTGCGACGATGCATGCCGAGATACGGGATCACCGTCAACCCGCTCGGCGCCCGCATATCTCACCGTGATGCGCTCGCGACCGAATCCACCCGCTCTCCGCTTTGAGCCAGTGACGCGATGCGAACGTAACCGCGCCGCGATAACAGCATAATCATGTTCAACCGAGACCAGAAACAAAGCACACTAGCGTGTCTCGTGTAGGCGTGCCCGAATACAATATGAGCACGAATATCATCCACAACACTCATTCATTTTCACCTAATCACGTAACGAGCGACATACGTAATTAGGAAAATGCTATCAAATGTTATAATTATTTCTTTTGATAGTGACAAACATGAAATTGCGGAATTAGTAGACACATTGTTAGAAACAACTGAAACTCTAGAAAAATATAGTGAATCAGAGTCGTGGGAAGTCATAATTCAGCGGCCGAACAGATGATCGCGCGGGCTAAACTGATGTCATACTCGGCCGCGTGTGTAGCATACGTAACGCCTGTTTCATGACATCACACTAGCGTTTATTTTAGTGTTCGCTCGAGCCTTAAAATAATTATTTCGACTCGTCACATAGAGGCGACGTTCAATTATTACAAACGCACGTGTAATATCAGACACGAGCAAAACTTGGATTGTCTCCCGGGTGCGTTAGAGTTGACTACCGGAGTACATATTTGTAAAGACGAAATGATTAGTGGGGCTATAATTGTAATTTATATGTGAAGCCTTCTTATGATATTTGTAGCGCAATCCATTTTAGGATGTTTATGAGTGGGCTCGAAAAAGGGTATTCAGTCACTTTTGGTAATGTTTATTTAGCAATTATTACCTATGCTAATTCGCCGTTACGTGTGACTTGTAGGAATGTCCTTTATGGCCAACTCCAGATGGATGAGATTACGTAAGTGCGCATTTATATTGCACTGCCCTATTCCGTTCGATCCAAACGGGGTTATACGTTTACCGCGGAAATTACAACAAAGGTTAAATGCGCCATAGACACGCAAACTCCGCCGCCTGAGAAATAATTACCTATTGGTAAAAACTAACTCAACCAGTGTTCAATTTACATAGGAAATTTTATAGGTTTCATGACAATAACAAAGCGCTTTTAAATAAACGTAATTGCATACAATGTAAGTTGAATGTGTACAATTACAATAGATACAAAAGATATCAAACAGAACACCTATTATGACAATTTCACACAATAATATTGTCTATTTCATATAAACATTCTACCTTCAGTTCGTATAAAGGAAGCGCGGAGACAAACAAGAAATTATTTCTTGCAGCAGAGATTCCAAAGCAGTGGAAATTGTATACGTAAGACAAATTGCATACAATCTTCCCGTAAACTGAGAACTAGAACTTGTACTGCTGACTTTTGCAGGGGCAGTGTGTTGTAAATAGTTGATGAGACGAAACAATGTCAGGTCTCGAAAACCTTGTAGAATGTGTAATGAATTCTGTAGTGAAACAGATCATTCTTGAAAAACACGGGTTATCTGCCCCTGCCCATTAGTTGGCTAAGCCAACGTCAATAAACGAAGAGTGATCGTAAAATTGCTCCTCTGTATCTGGGGCCATTTGATATTAATGACTGGAGTTATTCCGGTGATTCTGTGCAGTGGAGGTGCTAACCGTGTGTACTCATAAACGTGACGTTATATTAACATTGACGTAAAACTTTAACAGCGCCACACTTTTCACTTCTAACGCGACTCGTTCAAGATTCATGTTTCATAAACGTAATGAGAAACAAAACCTAGACAACTAAAGATAAAAGCAGGTAATGGTAACAAAATCAAACCACCAGAAATATTTTTAATACACAAGTTACAGAAATAGATTTCGCAAAGTACCTACATTTAATTTCACAATCGAGCAGTTTATTCTCAATCAATGAAAGCCTGCATCCAATTACAAACGGCAGCATTCCGATTCGAAATGAAACAATCCTGTCATTAAAATAAACAATGTGGGGTTTCGGTATTCCGAAGCGTGTCCACACTAAATTATTTTGTATTGAACAAATTGCTCTCGATTTTCGCAAAGTGCTTATCTGCGGTTATCGAATACCTACCCGTTCGAAAAGGTAAGCCACAAAATTGCCAAATTGACTCTTGATAATAAGTTCATGAACCCCAAATTGTTGTGACATTACCGGAGGATATTAAATGTTTGTTTAAAGAAAATACTCCGGCATACATTACCCGAAGATAAAATTTTACCATAGTAAACATTATTATTTAATGTATGTTTTTGGAAATCTAATTGCTCTTTGGCACAGAATCAATATTAGTACTTCTTTGGTGAATTTGAAATAGAATGGTGACACGAAGTGGGTATTCTAGATTTAGATGATTACGATAGAGATGTCGTCACAAAATCTGGACTTCTTCTTTTAGTTAGGTAAGCGTACTAGATCGATAGAAAACTACGTAGCCAATATTTAAAGTGACAAGAGCCAAGACGCATATCTCGTCATTATAGCAAGACAACTTCGCTTAATGAGCTTGTGTAGTTACAACCTTATTATGTTTGATTCTATTCGTACTGCCTCATTCATTAGGCACATTTAAATTAAGCTGGATGCGCGTTAAATTTGTGTCATTGACAAAAACCCGCTTTTAGTTCAATTTACCCAATTTGAGCGCTGCTATCAGCTCATGAACAAAAAAAACTTCAATGTACATAAAAATAAGGACAGCTGTTTCTGATTTTCGTTCGAGACATAAAATATGGTTCATGTCAGTACCCATTAAATGGTGTATAATTTTGAAAGTGTAATTTGAAAAGCACGAATCACTGCATGTAATTAGCTTACTAATCAAACAGCACGATATGTCATGGTGTAAAGGGATTTATATTCTCTATAAACACATTTTATATAAAATGTTGCGCTTTTTCAAAAATATGTATTAGTAATGACCTTAATATGAGCGCTAACTTTTTCTAGATTCGATTGTCCTGGCCATAGCGTTATAAATGAATGTCCATGAAACATTATTAAATTAACGGCCATAGTCGATAATCCGTCAATTAATTCGTTCAGTGGTCTGTCCGGCCTGTCAAGGCATCAAAGCGATTTGATATTATTAATAAATATAATAAATCGGTCTAACTATGAATATAAATAGGTATAATTCTCAAACCCTCAAACTACGCAGCTACGAGGAACGATTTTAGGACGACTTATAGCGTGTCAAATGATTTTTTACATTTTGGTAACTTCGGGTTTAGAAGAAATTGTCCATCAGTTAAAATTTGCCCCCAGTAACATTCGAACCTGAAACTGCACCTGAATTAGTTAGTATTCCATGATCTTGACCGCCAGGCTAAGTGGCCGTCAAAAATGGACGATTCGATCAATTACAATGGCCACCGCTTTTATTTCCACGTTACCGGTAATTTACTGCGCCTTTAATGGTACGACGGAGTGCTTTAAAATATGAATGTAGCTGGAAAAGCATAAGCCGATTAAGCTTAATTGTTTCTGAACGAGCCATTTATCAGGTAATAGACGTTGATTTTATTTTTCACAGCCTACTAATACATTTTAAACGGAAAAAGAAATGACAAGATACAGTAGTAACGACCGATAATATGAATATAATACCTACTAACATTTTGATGGGGTACCTTTTTGCTCCATCAAATAATATATGAGGAGTACTTTATGTTTAGATTGATGGATTGACAGCTGCCTGTTACGTTTGAGGATTGTTTACCCAAGCTAGTATTTGTATTGATGTAAAAAAAAATGGAAAATAATCCAATTTCCAACAATTTCGCAATATTTATCTATAGCAGAACGTACATTGTGGGCAATTTACTATTTTACAGTCAGGCGAAGGTCGAGTTCGTTTTCAAGTCCACTACAAACAAGTGGCATATTTAAGCATATTAATTTGTTCCAAGTTAAATTATTGTTTTTGAATACTGAGCATTTTAGGTTTCAACGTAGGCTGTGTATAAATGCCAATGGAGTTAAAAAAAAACAATTTTGAAAAACAATACACGTATGTATGATTTGCCACAAAGTGAGTCGTGATCGTGAGGGTATTTAAAGAAACTTTCTTTTGGAGAAAAAAATAGTAGCGGTACGTAGGTACCGCTTACTTAACAATGACCAGAAAAATAGTTTTCGTGTCGCCTTTTCAGGGCAATCTATATATATAAAAATGAAACCCGTTTTCCGTTGTCACGACATAACATGAAAACGGCTTGACCGATTTGGCTGATTTTTTTTTTTGTAGTTTTCTAATACTCTGTACAAGGTTTTTACGGAAAAAAATATAAAGAAAATCTCTACGCTAAGGCGGTACGAAGTTCGCCGGGTCAGCTATTTAATATATTTTCGATTGGTTAAGTTAATAGGTTAAGCTTCTGTCAGCAAAGATTGATCGATTGACGCCCGTTTTCTATATTCAATCCTTATCCAAATCGGGATTTCAAGTGTCAAATTTAATTCAGTTTTAGATTAAATATATCTACAATTTTAGATATGTTTACACTTTAATATTGTTTACATAGTCTTACAAAAAACATCGAAAACCGCAGATATTTTGACCAAAAACATATTGAAATTACAATAAAAATCAGCAGTTTCTGCCGTTTTTCCAAAGAGTTTCCATTATGTACACTACTTAGTTTGTAAATAATGTCCTAAGATCGGACTCAGTGCTGTAAACTAAAAGAGGCTTACATTACGTTGTGCATTGGCGTGGTCTGTTTTCACACTAAGCCCTGCCCTCGCAGTGTTCCCACGCGCAGCTCTCAAAATAATACCTAAATCCTAGGTAATCTATAAGTAAGGTTATTTGAAATTTATCGACACCGCTTTATTGCTAAAGCCTGTAAGACTTTAAGACAACAATACAAGAGTTTAAAATGAATTGAGAGCACAAAAGCATTAAAAACAAGCAAAGTAGGTATTCGAAATTTAATAAACACGGTGATAATACGCTTATTGAATATATTATTAATTACTGTTTATTAATCTAGCCTTTGCAGCGCAAAGCCCGGTCAAATAAATTAACGTGTCAACAACATTCAACAGAATTCTCGTAATTAAAATTTGGACAATGTGTGCAAATTAATATTGAATAAATTCCACAGAACACAAATATGGACAATTAAGCGATGTTTTTGATGGAAATACAGATAGTTCATGAGCATTTCAGAGCAACGATTTTATATCATTTATCTGTTGCGAGCTTTATTAAGCTTTCATGGAATAAATAAAGTACAATCGGACTTTGGAGAAGGTGGTAGTAGTCAAGGGTTTTCGAAATTCTTAATCCATATTATAAAATTATTGAGTTTTTGCAGTGCAACTATTCTATTAATGATAAATATATCTACTCCTAGCTTGACTGCCAATATATCAAGTTGTTTTCATAATTTTCGGCAGGATCCGCTATTTCCAACAGCCTGGCCCACCCCTAACAGTTGCCCCGGGTTACAAAGCTTATACCTACTGATAAGTGGAATGCTGCACTATATCGAAATTAACTGCGCCCTAATTTATGCAAGCACTATCGTAGCTCCGAACTAATTTCAGTGCGTTTTGCAGTAAAATAGACACCATAAAATAATAGTGCTCGTCTATAAATAAATTAATACAAATACCTATGTAATTGTGATTGAAATTGAAAGCGCACTATCCAAGATACGTTTAATTTGCCACAACAAAAACGAACCTTCTATAAATAAATAACCAATTGCATTCCAGGAAAATACATTTTAATCAGAGGTTTATTTGTTTCATCGTATACGTGATTGCGGAGCAAATATTTTATAATATCGTATGAATAGGGTAATCAAATGCCCGATAAATACCTTATTACGAAAGTGATTCAAGAATAAGATGAAAGAGCAAATTGCAGAAAAATAAAACGTATTTCTGCCCGAATGAATCAGTTGTAATATCTTATTTCTACACTGATAGCAATTCTGTTTTTCAAGGTACTGGAGCCCTTCAAAGAAAACATAAAACGTTTCATCTAAAGGGGCTCTTTAGAGATTTACTTAGTGCTTCTTTTGATGAAATAAGAAGATCACTCTCAGCATCATACAATGGTGCGAAACACTCAAGGGATCGATATGGCGCGATACAATGAGAATACCCACACACAACACAGAGTTACTTGTGATAGCTTTGACAGCACTAAATTAAGTTTGTTTACAAATCGAATCGATGTACAACAACTATTCATGGAAGTTTGCGATCTCGGCGTATTCGGTTTTACAAATTAATTGGTTCAAACCAAACAGAAGTGGACGCAATAACAAATTACGGTATTTCCGCTGAATTCTGACGTTGAGAGCAGTGGAGAATTCAATGGTCAATTTACAATATGTTCAGGTTTCAGATAAACATTTTATAGGTAACTATAAATTATTTAATTGCGAAATATTTTTAAAAGATGTGAATGAGATATAAATGGAAATTAAAAGCTACGAGCATCCAAATAACGTTTTTACAGTGTTGTAAAAGTTTTCAGTAAGTTTTCAGACGACTACCTAGAGGAAAATGTGCACCTACATTATGCAAAATAATCTTCATAATACGTTTTGTGCATCCCACTTTAATCTCATTAAACTATGGCCAGCTTGTGTTTATGAATTCTAGTGTGGAACCATATGGCCAAAGTTCGAGCAAGCACATGTTCTCGGAATGTTGTCCGTATCTTGTCCAATAAAATGTTTATTTTGATTCTTATGTCCACGTCGTAACAACTTAAGTTGAGCGCAGTTCTATACGTCTTCATGCAGACGATGCACCTAAGTTTCTTGTTAATCTTTATCAAAGGTTTGAACGTAGTTAGGTACCCTATTAATATGAAAAACAACAAAAACGAATCGTAATCGTCGTAAATGCTACTAGAACTGGCTTAGGCTGCATTAGTCTGGCTCGTAAGACTGCTTAACAAAAATAAATTTTAGACCATACCTCATAAGTTCATAACAAAAACGAGTATTTATATGTATATACTCTAGCTGATATTTTATAAAACGGTAACTTTAATATCGCAGTACCCCCCGTAGTGTGAGTAGGTAGTTTCTGCAAATCTCATTTCACAAATATAAATCTGTATTGTAAAAATATATCAAACTGTATAGTTCACTACGTCTTGTTTCATTTCCTACATCCTTTTCTTTCTCGGCAACAATAGACATGCCTGAAACGGCATATAAAATGCAACTGCGACTGAAAAAATAATCTTGCTCTTCTGCCACGTCCCCTGAGAACTAAAATCAACGTTGCTGTGACTACTTAAAACGGGACTATTCCCACCTCTCGTTCCCGCCGCTGCAACTCCTGTGTAGTCAGGATCTACACCTTGACCGCTAATAAAAACCCAACCAGTGAAGGTGAAGTTTGTCCCGGGGGAAAGTTCTGTCATTGGACCCGCTACGAAATTAATCAAAAGAAACTACTGTGATGATGTGCACGTGTGACTACATCAGTCAATCGTAACTTTATAGGAAGTGCGGGTGATTTAATATGCCGCAGCTTCTTGACGAGCGATCGGTGCATTAGGCTTGTAGCCAACCCATTTATCAAGTGTTGCTTTAGTTTAAATAAAAGTATAATAGTTAATTTTATTGTTAACAGTTACATTGTAGTTTAACCCTCCATGTACGAGATGACTAAAAGTTACGTCCCGTACCAGGTGGGGTATGACACCCCAATATACAAAGTGATAAAATTTTCATTCAACATTTTTTTAGGTGGAATTTAATATTTAATATTGATTATTTACGTATGCTAATTAGGTTTAAGAAATGCTCTGAGCTGAAAATATGTATTATAACATTTTTATCATAAAAAAACAAAAAGGCACAATTTCCGTTGTTCTTGTAATTTAGGAATCAGTTTCCTGTGTTATAATTTTTAATTATTGCCTTTAATTATGACAACCGTTTTTATTTAACAAAGTACAAGTATTTACTTATAATTTAAAAGTAAATTAAAAACTGGAAGGGTATAAATTTGTTTTGATCATCGGTTTTCATTTTACCACAATTCTGATGAAAGAAAATGAGTATGCTCAATGCATAAAATGGGAGCGTAACAATTTTATTTATTTATAAAATATGTTTTTCCATTTCAGTAGCCCATAAATTGTATCACAAAGTATAAATTGTAGCCCATAAGTGTATGTTCACATACATCTTCGGATCTCAGTACTAAACTTCCAGATTCGCACTAAAAGTCATCTCATTTGACTAAAAGTGCTTGAAAATTTCAGATACCGTAAAAATCACGAAAAATATTATTTGTATTGAATTTTATTCAATTGACAAAGCTAAAAATATATAAATTACACCAAAACTGTTAGATTTTTTTTAAACTTTTTAACAACGTCCCGTACCAGGTGGGGTGTGTGACACCCACACGCACTTTAAAGGCATGTAACTCAGTTGGTAGTCACCGCTGGACTGATTTTGCAACGCTGATCGAAGCAGCAGTTTCATAATTCCAGCTACTGAGAATTTCAAATTCAGCACTTGCAAATTTTTAAAATTGTGGCTATTTTTAATGGACTGGGGTGTGTCACACCCCACCTCGTACAGCGAGGGTTAAAGCAGCCTATAACATACGTTTAGTCTCCCACCAGCTGAATATAGTTTCCCATTGACCTCTAGCGAACGATCCATAGAGGCCGGCGTACAATATCTTCTATCTACCTGCAACCTATCTATCTATCTACCTATCCAACCTTCTGCAACCTTCAGGTCGTCAGTCTATCAGGCTAAAGCGGTTAAATCGATTCAATATCCAACGGTTCCTGAACATAATCAAAATTGGATTTGCAGTATCCGATTATCCGAGAGGCAGCGTCCCTGGAGAACTTTAACGAATTTAAACTGAAAGATAGAGGCTAGTGAGAGATTTTAACTACACAATAATATTTAAATGTTTCACTGTGACAATAGAAGTGGATAAAAAGTTAACGCAAGGTTTAGAAAGACAAACGATAGTTATTATCTTTATAAATGAATCATCATCATCATCATCAACAGCCCTTTACAGTCCACTGCTGGACTATGAGCCATAAATAAATGCGTAAAAATAATTTGAAAGCAAGTAAGCAAGTTAAATATTCAAAAAATATTTGAATTCTTCAAACAATGCTCATCATAAGTTCATAATGCGTGCAAAATTTGATTGTGTTTTCTCCTTGCTTTGTTATTAGTTTGTTAAAATACTCAAGTTTGGTAATAACTACAACTGTTATTAGTTTGTTAAAACACTCAAGTTTGGTAATAACTACAACTTCTGTTATTGTAAGTACACTTTAAATGCGCATTATTGATTAAAAATAACTTATTCTATATGCCCGTCTGTCACTCAGTCAGTGATAAAAACCTAAGTACTAACAATAATTATCTTTATTCACGTAAATGTGTATCAGGGTACAAAGTATTCTGACCTCTATTAAGGTGATTGAAGCTACGTAGAATATTTTTTCCACGCAAACGTTACACCTTGATCACACATAATTAAGTAGATTTTGTTGATTAGGTATATCAATGCACTGTTAATGAATGAGTACATGTTACACAGATGAAAATGATATTTGGTTGGAGGTCAATATTTCTGCAGTGTAGTTTCATTTAATGTGTCACTCTAGATTTACTATTAAAATTCAGAGGTAAGTAAAAAGGAACGTAAAGTTGAAAGTGTTATGTATGTAGGTCAGAGCTTTTTATGGTATGTCGAAATAGTACGGTTCCCGACTTTTTCATTTCTGAAATCGCTGACCGTGTGTTTTATTAAACCTCTATAAGTACCTACCTAATTTGATTTCTTTTCCCAAAAACTTAAAAGCGCATAGTAAGTATAGGTAGGTGCAACCGACTGCAACCCCAACAAATGGCACTACTACATCTCTAGGATTTGTAGCTTGACCGTCAATGAAACCTAACTATAGGAGGTTGAGTAGTCCCGTCTCCCGAGGGACACCTTCTGCTTCTGACACTGTCTTGGAACACGCAGCGAAATTAGTCAAACACGTGAACAGAACTCGTAGACTTCGCAGTTTAAAGTCTACTTTCCTCGACTGCATAGCTAGTGACTTTATGCAGGCTCAATAACAGTATATAATTGATAAGCTTATGCCTTCGTCTTACCACTTGTCAAGGTCATGGTGGCGTACTTTTTGAAAACTAAGAAAATAATTCCAAGTATCATACAAAATCACACTAATCTTACAAAATTGTCCGAATGCGTATGCAAACCTGAATTTAAATGATCAAAAATTAGTCCCCTGCGCCAATTTTGGCAAATTAATCCTCCCATGAGCGATTGTGACGAGTATCACCTTTATTCACCTTCACCGACTGTAAATGTACATTTAAACGAATAATTAGTAACGTAATAGTTGTGAACATAATATTATATGAAGTGGCTTATGTCGACTCATTATTATTCACTGCGCATCAGATAGGCGGACTGCGCCACTGCAACCTAGCTAGCGGTAAAAAGAAAAGGGCAACATCAAAGAATAATAAGCATCGCCAATCGATAGGAAAACAAGGCTATTTTGCACAAACCCGTCTCGTGCGTGACAAGAGGAGGTATGTGGAGAAAATGCAAAAACTTGCGGAAAATCCTTTACCCGCGTGTTAATAAAACATATTGGAGCACCTTGTGAAATATCAACCAAATAATTTGGAACGAATTCTGACGATAGTGCCGTGTATACGTACTGAATAAAACTGTTGTAGACTAGGAAATTTGACATACAATTTTATTTAGTCAGGCACTTTCATATAAAAAAATATGGTAAATTAATTATTCAAAAATGAATTTTTTCGAGAAAAAATAACATACCACTATGCTACAGCAAATTATTAGATAATGGGTGTCCTCCCCCTCCCCCTCTCCATAACAAACTCATACTAATCCCTGATGCCTGAGTAGGTACATAAAAACTACCTATGCTAAGACATGGATCCGAATCACAGAACGAAGATCAAAACCAGATGATGACAGTATTTAATTGGACGTATTTCAATATCTACGGCTGAAATTGAATCGTGGTTTGTTTGTAATATGAATCACTTCAAACATTGCTTTGTCCGAGAAATGAGATGTCAATCGTCGAAACGCATATTTAGCTTCAGCACGCACAGTGGTCACTTAGGAGTTAGGCATCGTATTACAGCAAACAGCCAATGTAGACTGAGAAGCGACCTAGGCGTCCCTTTGACTTACAAATATTTTTATCCGATAATGTTAATAAACTTGAACACCATCTTTGCGAAAGACAAGTGCTTTGACAACTAAAATTGAATAAAAAGATAGAATTAAATATTAATAGGTTAATATTTTTATGTTACGCGTAGAAGAATTTTAATTTTACGAAAGAGGCACTTTAATATTTAATGACATTCTACGGTTTTGATTCACTTTCTTAACTTCATCGTTAAAATTTTACATTATACGATATGAAACGGGTGACAGTATCAGACATGTAAACGTACAGTCATGGCCGTGATTGTAGAAACATACGGACAATAATTACAGTTAATAATAAAGAAATGCCGACTGTTATAGCAAAAAGAAAATACGATGCAAGTACTCAAGCATTACTTTATCGATATTATTAATTACCAGGATCTTCTCACGTTGCGGAACTAACGCACATGGATCCGCACCGCAAGAGCCTCACGCGCCGCAATCATAGATTTAAATTACTTTACAAAATAGTACGGCGTACGTAGACGAGTAATACCTAAGAATAGTAAGAGCAACATCGTCTTAAGAAACTGAAAGTAATTTTTGGGCAAGTTCGATGTAATCATCCGCGCCTTTACAAACCCTAATTGCACTGAATATTTTTTCTGCAATGAATCGGGTCTAATTTACTCTGTTCCTTCATTACACCGCCTAATCAATACTTGTACGAACAATACAGTGTACTTCATAACTAATAGACGCCTCAGTAAATTTCAACCCTACCGCAGTTTCTAAGTTTCTAATTACGCTGCCACGGCCTCGGTTATCATAGCATGAATCTGTTGGCGTTTGCAATCAATAAAGTCACCTAATCTGTGGCTATAAAGGTTGAATTCGCCAACGTTATCTACAATGCAGATAACAGATGGTGTACAAAACTATTGACAATGGCTCATGGGGTAAAAAATGAGGTTATCCCCAGAAAGGGGTTTAAACATTAATAAAGTTGAATTAAGATAAGTGCGCGTGTGAAGCAGAAGCTTCTGATTCTTCTGAAGAAGTAAGAAAGGATATTTTAATGATAGCGCGACATTCAATTCACCGACAGGAATATTACCTGCGACGGAGATATACGAGTATAATACTCATCTTTACAATAGATATTTTCTATTTTGGGATTATATTCATATCACAAACTTATTCATAACTTAGAAGAAATTTAACTACACGCTTCGATAAATACGAGTGTATTGTTGGCAGTAAAAATCGTAAGGGAATTTTTGGTGGAAAAAATATTTCAAAGAAACCAATTTTATTTGAATCCAAAATCAGTACGGCTAGCACGAAAAACTTTCCGAGTGCGAATCGTTTGCGTATTCGAATCGCCATCAAAAGATTTAGTACGAAAACTACAACAGCGCCCTTGTGAACGTGTCATAAAGTGAACTTAGTATGAGAAATGGTTGCACGAAACTTATTTTGAGAATCAAAACTGTCACGTTATCGTTTAATTCGAAGGTTCAGTATCGAATTTTGTCGAATACGCAAATGATTCGAAGACGAAAGTTGTTCATGCTAGAGTTACTGAGGTGGAATTGTGTAAAGCAATCGTTATCGATTACGATTGCTTTACACAATTCCACCTCTGAACAGTAAATTCATGTTTAAAAATAATAAAACATTGATTCTCCAATAAGATCATGTTGTCTTGGCGAGCATTGTAATTTAGCGTTTGTGCATTGCGGTCAATTTTATTACGTTGGTAGTTTACGGGCTGTCCGGCAGTTTGAATAAATAATAAATACATAGTAAGAGTTTACTGGTGGTGGGTGTGTGTACTGGTAATAAAAATAAAACGTGACTCTGCATTAGCGCTGCGAGGGCAAAAGGTTTCTCCAATAATCTATGACCTCCTCCCTCCGCCTTAAAATACATGCCGAGATTATTAAGGTCACGATATAATTATGCACCCGAGCATACAAGGATAAATTAAAGAAAGCGACATGAATGAAACAAAGTGAATTTGCAAGCATAGCGTGCTGCATATAAAGCAGAGGATCGCAAACTTTTTTGTTTGTCAGTCATTTTGTTTCTTTTAATAAACAACCGATCATACGCTAGTTAGATCAAGGATAGATTTCTGTAGTCAAAGATGAAAAAGCACCCCACCGTCACGTCAAGATATTTCTGTATGAGAAAGGCGTGAGTTCGTTTTATTTTTTAAACGATTTTATTTACTCTAATTAGATTACTGTGTCTAACTTTAAAAGGTGTAAAAGAGACAGATATACATACAGCAGTGATGGCCAACAGGTCGACCGCGGTCTACCGGTCGATTTTGGTAGCCCGCGAGAGTTAAATAAACTGAACAGAATGCTTGAAAATGAAAAATGTTTTATTTCACTCTTCTAAACTGTACCTTGCAGCCGACCGCAAGAAATATTTTCAAGCATAAGTAGACCTCACAGGTCAAAAGTTTGGCCACCCTTGACATACAGTCATGGCGACAAAAAGATACCCTTGCGCGCGCGCGCCTTTACGTGTCGAATAGCACTACATATAATGGGGGTATTTTTCACGTAACAATTAGGTCTTACGTATCTATTTATTACGTATCATACTCCATTAAAGTACTAATAGATCTAAGACGCAACACCACTTTGGCGTGGTCTAGTTTTTGTTTTTGTGATTAATGACTCATACAATGTATTCTCCCTGCGCGGAAAATCAAGCACTGGAATATGACGTCAACTAACAGCTTGCAGTCTCAGACTCTACCAAACGATTGAAAAAATCACTCTAGACATTTACGAGTACTGTGCTAAATACTTTAGTAACGATGCTAGGACAGTGGTTTCAGTTAGTGTGATGCAGTTAACTAGCAAGCAGGCCACTGTATTAGGTTTAATCTAACTAATCTAACACTGTTGGAAGTGTTGTTCCGTAACAAACATAGAAGTGAACTTAAGCTACATAAAACAACGAATTCGCATATTAAATAACGATATATACGGAAAGTTTCTGGCGTGCAGAGCGTGCAACGGTTTGAAAAGAATACGCGAAAATTGGGGTCAGTCGGTGACGTGCATTTGGGTTGGGAAAGCTTAATTCCAGATGTGAACTGCCGCGAGCTAATCATTATGTCTAAAAAAATAGAATAACAAGAATATTAATAAAGAAAGTATTATTTTACACATAGATCTCGCTTATCGGATCGCCATCGGATTAACGATTTTTGGATAAGAGTAAGATTAACCGAATCAAATCCTTTTGACATAAATATGTATAAAAATATGTCGCGTAAAATATGTCGTATTATAACTAACTATACTATACATATAGGGCGCAGGTAAAAAGTCGTGGCATGTGCAGTGTGCACCTGGACGATTACGCGACACGATATACCTATTCTATCGGCTATCGGAAAAAGTAGATGAGACGGTTATGGAGTTAATCGCACGTGCATTGCGGCTACTTGAGACGCTTGTCGACACCTTTTGACTATCTTCCCAAGATATCTCCAAAAGAACAAGGGTTAAAGTGATGAGAGCTGACGGGAAGGATCTGCGAGAGACAAAACATGCAACCTGCATCCTGTTTTACAGATTAATCAAAGTGACAGAACAAAAGGGTAAAGCCCAACATAGCCATCCGGCGTCCCCATTCCAGAATAGCATGCGTGGGCATTTCTACTCGGCAAAATGTATATTCTCCTGCCGATGAGCATCACCCTCAGACAGATTATTTATTTTCTCAATCCTGTTTTTACTGACGGAGTGTAGATGACAGGCCTGACGGTAGGCAATAAGATACGGAATTGTAAGCTTTATGGTACGTAAATATATCGATAGTGGAAATATCAATTACTGTAAGGGACAAAACACGACTTTTCAGGAGAGCCAAAAAACGATTTTTTTTTTCTTTATACCTCAATATCTTTTTATGTGATGTTACGATTTAAATAGTTTCTATGACAAAGTTTCTTAGAATTATCTGTTCTTTCATAATATAAACGCCAAATTTTCGAAAAATGGGTAGTTTAAAAGATAGCATGTCCCTTACATTAAAAAAACGAGCTTGACTGTACCTTACAATGTTGAAATTTCACAGTATGGAATGTCATGTATGTTGTAAGGTACATTTAAGAATAAACACGACAGTAATATTATTGTAACTTGACAATTTTAACATTGAAACCTGATGTAAGTAGAGGTTGCATTCGAGTATTCATTAACAAAACGAAGAGAAGAGATAGAAACAAGACAACTTAGTGTTCACAAATGCAGTTGGAGGCATCAAATACACATCACCAACAAAACATTTAGTCACTGATGATGCCTACGTCTGCATTTGTGAACAAGTTGTCTTGTTTCTATCTTTTTCTGTTCATTTTTACGCAGTTAGGTTTTTTTTTCAATCATCGTTCGTTCGTTTTAGCCGAATGACGTCCACTGCTGGACAAAGGTCTTCCCCCAAGGATTTCCACAACAACCGGTCCTGCGCCGCCCGCATCCAGGCACCTCCTACAACCTTCACCAGATCGTCGGTCGACCTAGTGGGGGTCTACAGCACATTACGTCTTTCAGCTCGTGGTCGCCACTCAAGAATTTTTCTGCCCCAGCGGCCATCAGCTTTGCAAGCTACGAGCTCCATCCACTGCCACTTGATTTTAGCGATTCTGCGGACTATGTCAGTCACTTTGGTTCTCCTGCGGATCACGTCATTTCTGGTTCAATCACTACGAGCATAGCACGCTCCATCGCCTTTGACCTTGAGTCTTCTTATGAGGCCCACAGTAAGCGACCACGTCTCAGATCCATAAGTTATCAAAGACTTTTGTCTTGAGACAGTGCGATATTTCAGACGTGAGAATATCACGAAGCTTCCTGAACGTTGCCAGCCGAGTTGGATTCGACGATTGACCTCTTCCTCGAAGTTAGACCTACCTAAGGCTGGTTTTAGTGTCACGCAGACCGTCAGTGCGGATCGCTCCGCACAGCCAATCTGTATGAACTGATAGGGAGCGAGCGATTCCTGCGGACCGCATTACTCTAAAACGCTTCCTCGAAGTTTACAGATCGGCTGTGTGAAGCGGATCCGCACTGGACGGTCCGCGTGACACTATAACCAGCCTAACTGGACTGTTTGTACTAGGTACATATAAGTGTCAACAACTGCCGAGTGTAGAGTATCCAACCTTTAGAGGAGTGGGTGCAACACGGACATTTGACATGATTTTGTCTTGTCCATGTTTCATTTTAAGACCCCCTTGTTGAGAGGCTCGACTCAGGCCATTGTGCATTGTGCCTAGATCTTCCACGGTCTCAGCCATGGCTATGATATCGTTTGCGAATCGAAGGTGGGTTATTTACTCACCGTTGATATTTATGCCGAATCCGTTCCAGTCCAGAAACAGTTTCGGAGTTTTCAGTTCCCCCTGTCTGCTGCTGCAACTGGTTTCGAGTCTTGATCCTGGAGACGGAACGACATTGTGGCGTTTTCGTACAAGCCTTTCAACATTTCGATGTATCGATATAGGTAGTCAATTTGACACCGTTGGAGAAACTGTAGTAGGTACTGCCCAGGTCTCGATCGAAGCTTTCTCATAGTCCACAAACGCCAGGCAAAGTGACTGACTATACTCCTCGGTCTTCTGTATAATCTGCCGTGGCGTATGTATGTGGTGTACTAAAGCGATTGAGAGATTGAGAGGCTGGAAGTCATCGAGCTTACGAGCGAGACGATTCGTAATGACTCTCGAAAACAGCTTGTAGACATGGCTCGGAAGTGAGATGGGTCTATAATTCTTCAACAAGGTTTTGTCGCCTTTTTTGAAGAAGAGTGTCACCACACTTCTGTGCCATACCGTAGGCGTTTTTCCTTCGAGGATGACGGAATTGAACAGCTTCTGAAGAGCCTTCAGCCCCTCGGTCAAAAACCCAACTGCGTAAAAATGAACAGAAAAAAGATAGAAACAAGACAACTTAGTGTTCATAAGTGTAGTAGGAGTGGGAGGCATTAAATGCATATCACCACCAAAAAAAGTAATTGATATCCTATATGCATATTAACGTAAGGGCCTAATTATAATAAGTCAAAAAGTTTTAAATGAAGTAAGGTTAAATGAGTTCAAAAGTTAAAACCAACAGTTTAGGGTAAGGGCTGAATTGTATTATTAAAAGGAATTTACGTCCTTTAAATCATTTGTTTCCCCAAAAGTCGTATTCAGACGACTAAAAATGTTTAAGGTAAGGGACATTTTTTTAAAGATATCAACATTTCAAGTATACCAATCGATAGAGCCGAAAATTCTGAATGCGTTGGTATATATAACTCATTTTGGCCAAAATGTCCCTTACATTAATTGATACTTCCTCTATCGATATGATTAAAAATATATTGTTTTAAACTTTCGTGGTCATTAACATAATAATTAATTATTATTTTATGTACTCCTTGATCATGGCGCTTGCAACAGAGCCGAAATATCGGAAACTCGAAATTAAGGTACATGGTAGCAATGGCAATCCCGTCAATAATAATTATTATGAATTAAAATGACTGACTACGAACTAATAAAATACGTAAGTAAAATTGCCGTAAGAGCGTCTATAAAAGATTATCCTCACAGAAGTAAATTCACAATAAAATTGTTTAACAAAAACAATTGACCTACAGAGATAATGCTGCAGAGGACAGTAACAACACATACGTGAATGTGAATGCATTTTCCATTAATGTTAATTTTTAATGATGTCTAGATTATTAATAAGCAGGAATGCTTAATAATTACCCTTATAAGAAGGCTTCAGATTAATAATGGAGCATAATTATAGCTCAGCCTTTGTTCTCACATTGTGTGCTTTGTAATAAATTCTCAGATTGTTTTGTATCATTTAAAAATGCAAGAGTCAGTTGCTTCAATTATATTGATGGTTGTTTCAGTGATATCCAAAGCTTATGAACATATTAATATTGCCTGTCTTCACCAGTCATTTTTGTCATAGAATTTCCAATTACAGATCAATGCACAAATTTAAATTAAAGTGTATTATTATGTCAAGTGTCGTTAAAAATAAAATTACTCCACTGGTTTTCTTAACATGTTCAGTGTTCAGCGGGGCACCTAGAACTACCAGCTATTGGAATATTTTAGCCCGTACACTTGCCTAATGCCATATTCAGAGTCAATTTTACTCAGAAATACTTTGTTTGTAAATATTGTTTTATGAGTTTTTTTATTTATTTATAAGTTGACTTTACAATCAGTTCTACAGAAAATAACAAAATTGATATCATGATAATGTTTTCATTAAGTACGAAAATGGTTTATTTTCAAAATATTTGTAACTTTTTTCATATTTCGCTACTTAATTTTCATACTTGAAATATTATCTTTTAACTAATAATAATCATTTAATAAATTTATCTTAGATATAAAATTTTATTGAAGAAACCCATACATGCTTATATCAACTGTAGTGATATCTCATTTTCTCCCAACTTTATAATAAGTTATTATTTAGAAATACCCATCTAGGCTACTCTGAAGGCAAATACTGCATAGTTGAAAATAAAATAGAAGTGGGCATATAATATAATTAGTATACCTACTTAGTGCATTGTCTGTAAGGCATCGGCAAATTACAGAATATGTAAATGTTGTCCAAAACAATAACATTTAGTTCCAATTAACATAAAAACTCAATTCAGAATACAGCCATGTCCATGTGTAAAGATTTATTATTTTTTCAATGAATCAAGCTTATTCTCAATTTCCAAATAATTTTGTGATAAGGTAGTTTTACCCTCACTTTGAATAAATATTGAATGTTTTGCAATAGTAATGTTCACAAAAAGTATATAAATCCGTAGCATAGTCCGTAGCATTGGAGAGCCAGAGAATAAAATTTAAAAGAATAAAGATTAAAGTCTACTTACCATTATTAGCTGAGCCTGGATCATTTTCTTCAGTCTTCCACTTGTTCAATTTAAATACAGTCCATACTAACACAATTTATGAAATATAAAATACTAACTATGGAGTTAACAATACAACAAATTATTTACACAATAAACCTCAACCTTAATTTTACAGGATAACTATAAAAACTTAACAAGAACTTTTAACAAGATCAAAACATTGTCATTTTGACTGCCTGCCTCCTATCAAATCTGTCTTGACAAAACTGTACAAACTTAACTAAAACAAATGAGTAACGATACTTGCATAGGTGTCGAATGAACAGACGTAAACAAAGCATTGGTTTACTGAAAACAAACGAATAAACAGCAAAGCGATCAGGCATAAAATTTATAGTTAGTTTCAAATTGGAATATTCCTTTTCTACTGTACCTACATTGCGTAAAATTCACATTGCACTATTATAACTTCTCTATCTCACTACAATGAATTTAGAAAGTCCTAAAATAAGTGCATGTCTTTTTAATAAAATTCAGAATTGACAAGTTTAACAAATCGTCTCCCACTGCATTTTGTACAATCCTACGCCATATTTGCAGAGACAGATGCTGCCAGACGAAAAAAAGAAATTTAATTTTGCAAATAGTAGTTTTCTATTACATATCTGTGCCTGTTGTGGAATAAAATTTCAAATTAAAGTTAATTTTATCTTTTCTTTTCAAAAGTAAACATTTGAATGTGTGGACTCACTACGAGCTAGTTTACAACTTTCACTAGTACTCGTATCTTTTGATGCGCGCTCACATCTAAAAACGGATGGTTTGGATTCACGCGACTTTAGGTCTGCACTGCGTCGTCTCCTACCTACAACAAATCAATCGTTTCAGCCAAATGACGTCCACTGCTGGACAAAGGACTCCCCCACAAGGTTTTCCACAATGAACATCGCCCGCATCTAGGCTCTTCCCGCGACCTTTACCAGATTGTCGGCCCACCTAATAGGAGGCCTACCCACGCTACGTCTTCCAGCCCATGGTCGCCACTCGAGAACTTTCCTGCCCTAACGGCCATCGTTCCTACGAGCTATGTGCCCCGCCCACTGCCACTTGATTTTAGCAATTCTGCGAGCTATGCTACCACTTTAACTAAAACTGAATTACATGTAGATAGGTAGGTAAACAGAATGAGGATCATTTCGATTTTTAGCTGTGAATGCAGATTTATAGGGCTAAGAAATCCTTAATACACAGTGCAAAAATTTTTGTTCTACGACAAAAATTGACGAAGTTATGGCCAAATTACTAAAAAAGTTCACTGACCGCCCGGCGCGGGGACGATGACGTCATTATATCCGATCCGAACGCTGCCGGCGTACTGCGTGGATAGAAAATATTTTTTTCTAGCCAAATTATCAGTTTTAGAGAAAAACTTGTAATGACATTTATTCATCAGAATAAAGTAAGCTATCGATAGGTAATTTTTAAAAATGGAAATTGTGAAAAATAACGCAAAAAATCCATACGCTCATACGATTCAATGGCACGCAGAGACGCGATTGGGGTCTCCGCGGTGGTATATTTGGCGATTTATTCAAATAAAGTGTACATAAGTGTTGTTAGAGTCATATCTTCTTCCAAGTAAAATATAAAAATGTATAAGTATTAATTTATTTACTTCTAACAATAAGGTATAACTTCTAACAATATGACATTGCTATGAAAATCATTTCGATGTACACTTAATATAATACCTACCTGTTATTTAGTTTTTCTGAGTTAAACCTACGCACCTACCTATCTATTCGCCGTTCCCATGGGCGGGCCAGCTGCTGCAGGAAGGACAGCCGCTCCGTGCTGGAAATGTATTTAATCTTAGCCTAGAAGCTGGGTATGACTACCCCGCCCCTCTCCTCTCCCCAGGTCATAAACTGGGCATGACTTCCCCCTCGGCCCGAAGTTGGGTATGATTTACCCCCCCCCGGCCCGAAACTGGGTATGACTTGACCCCTCCCCCTCCCCCCAGGCCAGAAGCTAGGTAAGGCTTGCCCCTACCCCCAGGCCATAAGCATAAGCTGGATATGGCTCCCCTTCGGCCAGAAGCTGGGTATGACACCCCCCCCCCCATGCCAGAAATGCCAGAAACTGGGTATGACTTGACCCCCCCCCCCCTCCCCCAGGCCATAAGCTGGGTAAGGCTAGCCCCTCCCCCCAGCCCTAGAAACTGGTTATGACTTGACCCCTCCCCCCCCCCCCTCTCCCCAAGCCAGAAACTGGGTATGACTTGCCTCTCCCCCCTCCCACCAAGGCCAGAAGCTGGGTAAGGCTTGCCCCTCCCCCCAGGCTATAAGCTGGGTATGACTTATCCCCCCCCCCCCCCCCAGGCCAGAAACTGGGTATTAGCATCATATTAAGTATTATTATGTTCAATACAAACAATCATTAAGTTACACTCACCCCAACCGCGTCTCCGCATTGCATCGAATCCTATGAAAATGTGGTTTTTGGACATAGCAATACTTATTTTTCACAATTTTTATTTTTAAAAATTACTGGTCGATAGGTTACTTTATTTTGAAGAATAAATGTTATTAAAAGTTTTTTTCTAAAACTGATAGTTTAGCCGGAAAAAATATTTTCCATCCCATTAGTACGCCGGCTGCGCTCGATTCGGATATAATGACGTCACGCGGCCTTGCGTACGTTGACTTTTAGCGGCAAAAACGGCCTATGTTTATTACTTAATATCTTCGTAAGTAATGGTCCGATTTGGATAATTCAAAAAGATATATCTTTCTTATGTCTTAAAGATTAACGTAGATACTAGTTTTATTGAATTTTCTACAACAGTACTGATCCTCATTATAAAAGAAAAAAAGAAAAATATAAACAAAAAATGGAGGTTTCAAAAGTTACATTTTCGGTGTAGTAGAAGCAAAAGGTACTAGTCTCAGCATAATGTTGAGCTACAAGCTCAACGCAGATTTTCAGATTGGCCCAGAAACTGGTTGATTATGTTGGCAGGATAGTGTGTGTTTTTGAAGCGCATATTAATTATTTCTGTGTCTGTGTAAGTGTTTGAGTGTGTTTTAACTAAGTAATATGTGTTTTTGTTTTGTGTTATTAGGTGTTTTGTGTTTTCATAATACCTAAATGTTAGGGTGTGTGTTTCGTGTTGCATTGGGCACTAGTACCTCCATGACTGTGGGGGGTTTGCATTAAACACACGTCCATAAAGTTGCAAAAAAAAGTAAATAGCATCACATCATTCACATCGTTCGTTTCAGCTGGGTTCAGCCAAATGACGTCCACTGGTGGACAAAAGGACTCGCCCGAGGATTTCGACAACGATCGTTCACGACTTCCACATCACCTAATATCTCGTAAAATTCGACTTCTCGATAATCTATCGACTTCTTTAATCGCTTTGCCAAATGCCTGCGTCATAGAGTCGTCTAGAATCACAGATATGGATTAGAGTAGATACAGCAAGTTGATCGTCAAAGCGTGCCATTCCGATATATCCAAATGGACATACATGGTCGAGTGATGTTGATGTAATCCGATTACAACAATCAGTTACGATGATTTTACGAGGACAGTAGTACGAATACGGTAGAAAGAAGAAATTATTTACGGATTGAGAATTGTAATTAACAGCACAAGTAACAAATAATTAATTAAAATAAAGTAGCAGTAGAAGAAGTATAAAGTAGCATTGTTTTTAATACTTAACCTGTGATGTACTCTTAAGAGTTAAAACCATGGTCCCTGTATGTGGTGCACTCATACCGATCCCAAGGAACCGTACTTACTCATAACAATAAGACACACACTGATCCATGTATTCATGCACTTGACAAATTTTTATCTTGAAACTGTTATGAAAAGTTAATAATGTGCAATGTTATATGGTCTAGGTGCGAGTGAGACAGAGATATCGTCTTCTCTCTCTAACTGTCATGGCGGTTGTTCTGTATTTGGTTACGAGTTGCTAAAAGTTAATAAATACATTAATTTGTCAAGTTTAAGCCCATTTTTCATTTATATTTTATCTGAAACGCTGGTAGGGTAAAAAAAATAACGAGATTTGACGATTTACAAATTGTACGATTTACGAATTAATTTATTTAAAAAGGTAAATAAATATGTTTTTGGTTTTGTATTTAACAAATTATCAGTTTTATCGGAATTAATTAATTTTCGAATCGAGTCACACGATATCTTTCGATGACTTTGCGAATGCAGTACGATGATACGATTATTTTTACGTTGCGGCAATCACTAAAATTCGCTAAAATGACACTAATGACGTTTAAAAAGTGGCACGCTCGGCTTCATACAATTTTTTTCACATGCTGCATCTATCCATATCTGTGTCTAGAATACTCTGAAGCGATCGACTTCCATAGTTACAGTCGTATATATGTTACGGTCAAAGTGATAAATGTGAAAATTATGAATAATCGCCGGTTATTATGAATAATTACCGCATGATTTGGTAAATGTGATTAATATGAGGTCATTTATGTGTGTATAAAACTAAATAGGCGGCTTAGGGGTGGCCCAAGGGCCACCCCCGCCGCACCTTAACCTATTTTTCACTTTAAATCAAAACATTATGTTATAGGCATCATGGAAAAGTAATATTATGCAAGAAACATTCCAAACTCATTATGCCAAATTATATTAATATATGATATCAAAACGTTCAAAAGTTTGGCTGTACACGAGCACGTACACAAGATGTTGTTCTCTTTTATGAATTTTGTTAGTACTAAGGTTGAATTATTAAATTATAATCACTGTTAAATGTGATTAATTTATCACTTTTACCGCGACTGTCGGTAATTATTCATAATAACCGGTTATTATTAATAATTTTCAATTTATCACATTAACCGTAACATATACATATACATTGTACTTGTATCGTTGACACTTTTGCACTTGAGATTAAAATCGATATTTCTAAAAAGGTCACCTTGCCCGCCCTGCTTCCCCTCAGTAGGTGTGGGAAGATTGGCAGCACTGGCAAGCAAAAAACAGATTAAAAAACGTAACTGTCTTTGTGCTAGGGTGGGACGAATTTGTATCGATTCTGCATACCGAATATTAATTTATTAATCGATTAATCAAATCAAATTGTATTATCATTTTTATAAAATATTTATTGAAACAAAAAGAACCTTTAATAAATTCTCACATTAAATCGTTATTTACTTTTTGAATAATGATCAAATCAATTAAAAATTTTCCTAATTTACTAACTCAGCTACGGGTTTTATAACTAAGCAAAATTTTACGTTTTACAGCTTCAACATATGAACCTCAAAAAATACAATTCCAGCTTGAACTAGAAAACATCATAATTTATTAATTAGCATTTAAAATAATACATCGTATTCTTTTTTCATGAAAATAATAGTCACTGCATGAATCTGTTTGGCGCTAGTGAGACGGACGGTGGGCGCCACCGGTAATCTGCATTACAAGTTATATTTACAGAAGCTAACATCGACAATTTATAATGGCTGTAATAGCGTTTTTTTTATGCTCATTGATAGAAGCTGACTTATCAATTCAGAGGACAATATAGATTTTTAGAGAACAAAACTACTATTAAAAAGAAGCCGGTTTAATTACTACTCAAATCAAATTAGGTATGCTGTCAAGTCTTGGCACTACTTTAAAAGATGAACTACACTGAACCGTCCCACCTCACCCGTAACATTGTCAGGGGGGCGCCACAGTCAATACCAGATCGCCGGTTCCGATTTTTGCCAGGTTTGAAAACACTGAAATTAATGTCATTTGCAGGAGGGCGCTGCCATCAAATCCAGGTTACTATTAATTTCCAATCTTTGAAGTTTCAAAATCGTTAAACTATAGGAGGGATAGGCCTGTTTTGAGAAATAAAAAAAGTCATCTCGATAAATTAATACAATACTATTAATTTCTGTAACTTGCTGATAAATAATGTGCCAAATAAATGTATTTTTCTTTCTTTTTTACAGAAGCGATTATTTGAAGTGCAGGTTCTTCTATATCGATTGTTAGTTATTCAATTACTTACAACCCTACTCATGCCATTGCCTGCTGGCTGAATCGCAAGCTGTCTGTTTTCCTATGTATTACTTTTCTCTATGGTCTGTTTGTGGTTTTTGATGATACAACACATCGTTTTGACTCTCTATTTATTTGGAACTGATTTCTTTCTTTGCAAAGTTTTATTTTGTTTGTAAAATGAGTGAGTAAAATTTTGCACAACATGTTATTTCCCGTTAAACACCATAATAATTGTGTTACAAATATTGCTTCAGATCATGGTGAGGACAGAGAAAATCTCAGCGATTTTCTTGGAGAAGCTGAGCTTCAACAATATTATGAACTCTTCAGGTAATTTTTGACCGTTTATAATTTTCGTTATTTTGTTTTAAGTTTTTATTAGTTTTCGTCATTTTTATGATACACTAACATACTCGGAGTGCTTTTAAAACGGCCTCTTCTGGGCGTACCACAGTAGTTTGATTTTAAAAAAAGGTGGACATACGATCGAAAGTCATAATTTCACCGAAACAAAAATTGTTTTGGATAGCATTTTGAATGCTGATCAACATTTGTCATTATGCATTTTTCGATAAAACGAGCCTTTCATGCTTAAAAAAAATATGACAAGAAAATTTGTATGGAGAAAATTTTTTTTTATTTTTTTTCTGGCTTCTGTTGCAAACTGTAGCGGTCAAACCTTATGTAGTCGTAAGTACCTATGGTGCCTAACATTACTACATAAATACTTTTTGCGGGCACGCGCGGCGAAGCGAGTAATGGACATGCAAAATTTTAAATATTTTTTTTTATTCATTATTGATTTTAATGCACTTAAAGTAATTATTAATAGATAAATATACTTAGTCTAACTTACTACAGCCCCCTATTACCTCATTTCACGCTAAAACCTTTCAAACTAGAACCTAAGTTTGTAGGTACTAGGTAGTCTAAGTTGTTTTTATTGTCATTATAATATTCACTACTGGTCTACTGGTTATCGTTTAAGATAGATTAGGTAGATGTCAACCCTTTACCTAGGTATATACCTTGGTGTGGCGTGTAAATAGCCACACCAGGAATAAAAATTGCGGGGAAGGAAGATGATGCGGGGGTCGGCTGGTGACTCCAAACAACTCAAAAGTACAGCTGCATAAAACGGAAACCACCAACCTGCGGATCAGAAGACGGAGACCAGGCTTCGAGGGTCGACCCGTCGATATTTCTTGCGGTTTTGATTATTTCAATTAATATTCAGATTCAGCGGATTTTTCACATTGACTTCGTTGACAGACGTTCCAAGACAACATAGAGTTTTTTCTTAATTTTCTATAGAGGTTTTTCGCGAAGGTTGGCTCCTGCGAAGGTGCTGGCCCCGAATCCGATAAACAGATTAGTGGGAAACCATCTCATGCAGCTAGATAATTTGAGAGTTGGAGCCACCGAAGAAAAGGAAGAGAAGAAAGTTGGACATAGGCCCAACCATACCTACTTCTTGGCACTTATAATACCGACATACATGATTTAAAAAGTCTTCAAGCAAGAACCCTTGACTTCAATGGTTATGAAAGATTTTTTAACTTTCTAGAGTAGTCCTGAATAGATCCTTAAATCATTTTGACTGTCATAATCGATTACAGTAGGTAGTGGGTTCAGTAAGGGTTTCAACCCATATAGTAAACAATACATTTTTATGGCTCTCCATTCAGTTAGTCAAATAATTCCATCATGAATGGAAATATCCGTAACCCTCTTCTACACATTATTCCTCATCCATCATCATTTCAACCATAGAACGTCCACTGCTGAACATAGGCCTCCCCCAATGATTTCCACAATGGCCGCTTGGTGGTGCCCTGCATCCAGCGCCTTCCTGCTACCTTTATGAGGTCGTCGGTCCACCTTGTGGGTGGACGTCCTACGCTGCGCTTTCCGGTACGTGGCCTCCACTCCAGAACCTTGCTGCCCCATCGGCCAATAGTTCTGCGTACTATGTTCCCTGCCCATTGTCACTTTAGCTTGCTAATCCGTTGGGCTATGTCAACGACTTCGGTTCGTTTACGGATCTCCTCCTCATTTCTGATTCGATCTTGTAAAGAAACACCGAGCATAGCCCTCTCCATAGCACGTTGTGCAATTTTGAGCTTATTTATAAGGCCTATATTGAGAGGCCACGTTTCCGAGCCGTATTGCCACACATTATTGCAGATCCATTATGTACACCTCTAGTTAAAACCTATAGTTTTATATGCCAGCTAACGTACACAAAAACTACTGATACATGGTGCAGATAATGTGATAACATTTTTGTGTACTGCAAACCTGCCTATTGGATTCTTTCGGAAAAAGTAAGTATGTGAGTGACTTTGATTATTTTGAACACTCTGATCAAGATAAGTGAATAGGCTAAAATATCTTTTTTTGATTGTTTTTCGAACGAAGATAATAATTGAAGACATGAATGGAAGAAGGTGATAAATGTCGGATTTCAGATTTTTCTCAGTTCGATGATTGGGTAAAGGTATGATTTATGCTTTATGTTTGAGGCTACTTATAAAGGTGTTATGTACGTTATCTTTTAAGACGAAGGGAAAGAAACTTACACCTCTTTAAAGGAGCCAAAAAAAAGAATATTTTTGCGAAAGTATAAGACTATTCAACAGAAGAACTAGAAATTACAGTTCTATCAAAATTGAAACTATCCCGCTACCTACTGTAATCGATTATGACAGTCAAAATGATTTAAGGATCTATTCAGGACTACTCTAGAAAGTTAAAAAATCTTTCATAACCATTGAAGTCAAGGGTTCTTGCTTGAAGACTTTTTTTAATCATGTATGTCGGTATTATAAGTGCCAAGAAGTAGGTATATACCTAGGTAAAGGGTTGATATCTACCTAATCTATCTTAAACGATAACCAGTAGACCAGTAGTGAATATTATAATGACAATAAAAACAACTTAGACTACCTAGTACCTACAAACTTAGGTTCTAGTTTGAAATGTTTTAGCGTGAAATGAGGTAATAGGGGGCTGTAGTAAGTTAGACTAAGTATATTTATCTATTAATAATTACTTTAAGGGAATTAAAATCAATAATGAATAAATAAATATATTTAAAATTTTGCATGTCCATTACTCGCTTCGCCGCGCGTGCCCGCAAAAAGTATTTATGTAGTAATGTTAGGCACCATAGGTACTTACGACTACATAAGGTTTGACCGCTACAGTTTGCAACAGTAGCCAGAAAAAAAATAAAAAAGATTTTTCTCCATACAAATTTTCTTGACATATTTTTTTTAAGCATGAAAGGCTCGTTTTATCGAAAAATGCATAATGACAAATGTTGATCAGCATTCAAAATGCTATCCAAAACAATTTTTGTTTCGGTGAAATTATGACTTTCGATCGTATGTCCACCTATTTTTAAAATCAAACTACTGTGCGTACCGGTGGTTTTTGCCCATGCGAATTGAATCCTCATACATATTAATCACTTTGCGCAGTTGCATTCGTAAAACTGATATATAAGGACATTAACAAACTGCCTTGCGAATATGTTAATGATATTTTTGTTATTGCAAACTTTTTTGTTCAAGTGCTGTAGATATTTTTGAGAAGTACTTTTCGACCACGGTCCATTTAGATCTTGAAGTCGTAGTTTGAATTATTAATACATGTTGAGGTATATTCCAGACAATTTCAGTTATCTATCTCATTTATATATTATGCCTCTCTCTATTAAAATGATTTCTGATGTACTGTTAAATCAAATTATTAACAAAAACATTTTCATCTTCAAAGTATCATATCAGATTATCCTTTAGACATAATATCAAACAAAAGTGATGCTTAGTAAGGCTGGCTTAGATATTTAGGTCATGTTAGTCACAAAAATGATTGTGCTAACAGTTACCTTTATTTGGTTCTTGCACAATACAAACATGCTTATTGATGACTGTCATTTGGATCCTGCAAATATTTAGTCAATCACATTTTGCCAATGGTTTGGGTTTCAGGATTATTTTTGTTGTTGCTTCCAAAATTGGCTGCAGAAAAACATGCAAATCTATGTTTATTTTAAGCAGAAAAATCACAGACAAATTATTCATAAACTTTTGATTAATTATGAAATTACTTGCACTTTCTTGTATTGGGTTTATTTGCATCACAGCATTTTTCTAGTTGTGCTGACATCCTTGACTGCTTGGCTTTATTTTTTGTTTTTTTAAATATTCTATTATATTGACATTGCTTTTTATTCTCTAAAGCTGTGTTTTTTCTACACCTAATAATGTGCTATGCATTTGTCGGACCGATGATCCAATATTAATTATGCATGTCTATAGGTAAATAGGAAATTCAACTTTTTTTTTCTTTGTTCCAGGGACATTTTGAAGGTCACGAAAGTGTCCCAACTTAAATTTGTAGTGACCGAAGACTTGGTTCATATTGGACTATCGAAGCCAGAACAGCGCCGATATAAAAAGATATATTCGAAATACTTTGCCCACTCATACATTCACAAAATAAAGAAACTACTTACCTCAAATAAAAAACATGAAACTGTAAGACCTACTACAATTTTTTTTATTTTTTTTTAAAATATGATTTGTGTATTGAAATATCTTTTGTTCTTTCAGCACTTGCCAGCCCATTCATCAATGGCTTTAGAATTACCACCGTTTCCGGAGACTACTTTCAAAGTTCCTACCAAGCACATCATCTCTATTGAAGACATAACCATCAATAAAGAATTGGGGATGGGTCAGTTTGGAGTTGTTCAACAAGGCACCTGGTCGACTGGAAATCAGAGGGTAAGAATTAAAGATAATTATGACTTTTGTATTGCATGTTTATGGTTAGATGTTTACTAACTTTAACTCTTTTTCCTGCAAGCTGCAAGTTGCCATAAAATGTTTGGGTCATGAGCGCATGACTTCAAACTCCACGGAGTTCCTTAAAGAAGCAGCGGTTATGCACAGCATCGAGCATCCAAACATTGTTCGACTGTATGGTGTGGTGCTGCACTTGGACTCGCTAATGCTGGTAAGTCAATGATTATTGTTTACGATTCGGACTAATTATTTTTATCATAATTCATCTAAAATAATTTATGAAGACCATGAGATGAAGCGACCTAGTAATAAGCTGTTCAAGAAATAGGTAAATGTTTTGATCAGACTTGTCGATCTGGATTTGTATCCAAGCAAGTTATTCGTAATTGCTTTGTCTGCATTATGCGAGTGTTAAGGTTGACAGTCTATTGTGTAGCTCTATAATTAGGTTTATTTAACTATGACGTAATTACACACAGTTGGTAGTGTTTACTTATTTATATATGATTTGGAATTTTGATTATGGGCAACTTTTGATTGGTATGAAGAGGTAGTACTAAGTTAGCAGGTAAATGAAATGTCATCAGCGGTTTTGTTGAGCACTACGCCGCAGTAACTACGCATTATTGACGATGAGGGCCTGAAGATGAACCACACACAATGTGGATCATATTGGCAATCTAGCAATTTAAGGTGAAGTCCTAATTTATTTGTTCAGTGAAATGATGTGACCTTAATCCAGACATTATTATTATTGACTCCAAGCTTTTGGAAACATGTTAAGAGTAAACAATATGTTAGAAGAGTTGAAGTTTCGACTTCTTTTGATAAGTTTTCTTGTTTTGGGATCCTTACACAAAGTGCCATAGAAATTTTCTTGGTTTTGATTAGATTAGAATCTTTCAAAGAAGAGTGCGAAGCGTTGGTGTTTTCTGAAACCTGATTTAAAAGCTGCTGATAAGTCTAATAGGCATTACTGATTGACTTCTAGAAATAGGGAAAACCCAGAGTTGAAACTTCATCCTTTTGTGGAAATATGAATAGAATAGGTGTGGAGAACTGAAGATAATAAAAGTAGGTATGACTACTAAGTAGCATAAAAATCCGACAGTAAGCTGAATGTGAGGATAGATTCTATCCGATAGAGTGAAGCAAAAAGGGGTCTCGGACATTACAGAATTTTTGAAGGCAACTAACTCATACAAAGAGTTAGGACTTGTATATTTTTTCACTTTTTGCATAATTAAAGCAAAGGGTGTCCGAGACATAGTCAATAATGACATTTAATTAACTGCATTGATCATCCCTAGATTTGAATTGGTTTAGTACAGTGAAAATTTAAGTTGCAAAACCAATGTGACAGATGATAAGGGTATAATACATTATACATGAATAATAAAACATTTAAATTCAAACCTGTGTATTGGTTCGGACCGTCCCAAGAAGAATGGCAAATGTTTTATTCGCAACATTATGCGATTACCTCTTTAAACATTTCGTATTTTTTGTTGACTAGCTAGGTTTGGAACTAGCTGACTCGGCGAACTTCGTACCGCGTAAGTTCATCAGAAATAATGTAGGATCCTAATGGTGTAAGAATTTTCCAAATCGGTCCAGTAGTTTCGGAGCCTAATATCGAGTCTGTACAACAGACAATCAAATTTTTCCTCCTTAATAATAATTTGATGAGTGTAGATAAGTGTGATATAACAAGACTAGACAAAAGGAGAGGTTGGATGTGATGTGATAGAGTGCAGTGTGAGCACATGAGTAAAGAAACGAAACACAGAAAGCTACATACGAATGCGCTGTGATAGGTACATCACTACAAGTGCAACGCGTGTGTGCGTATCCACTGGCCGCTTGTCACGTATGAGCCGAAACAGCTTCAAACTAGATCAGCCAGTAGCAGTGTTGCCAACTTAGTGGATTTTCCACTAAATCTGGTGGTTTTGACTTACCTACTAGCGGACAAATATGGGTTTTAGTGGCTAGTGGATTTATCTAGTGGAATTTAAGAATTAAGGCTTTTTTTTCTTAAACATTGGAACAACGATTATATGGTCCACTCGTATCGTTTTTGGAGTTTAATTTCATCGTGCAGGCAACACTGTTCGAGCTAGCGAGTAAAGAGACCTAAGAAAAATGACAATAAATTATTATCGGGGATTCCCTGAGTTCCCTTTCTTAAAGTCGCAATTTTCGTTCGCGCTCATTGTGTTGGTGGCTTAGATTAATAAAACCTAGATGGATAGTCTTCATACAAACGCTTCGTCAAGAGTGAGGCAAAAATCTTATGTCATTAGTGTCAATTTTGTTGGGGAGTGTAGACAGTGAAGGCGATTTTCCCGAAAGTAGGGAAATTTTTAATACGTTTTTAATTATTTTATAATTAACAAAAACAAAACGCATCATGTACTTACTTATTTATTGAATTCAAAGTACCTACCTAATAACAATAAGATAAATCGACTTAAAAGTCTCGATTTCATAAAAAAGGAAGTGTATTTGTACGGCGAACAATTGGGAAATAAATTTTCTTGTTACTGGTATCATTCCCGTATTTAATTTTTTTGAAAGCCAAATTCAAGCAAAATACGCGTCGGATTGTAGTACTTACTTATGAAATGTAACACTGGTCACTTTCTTTCGTTTTTCTGATGTATTTTAGACACCCTTTCACAGCACAAACCGTTTTAATTAATTAAAATTCATTTCAATAAAAATACTGTTTTCTTTCAAAATGACCACAAATCTGCCAGACAAAAAAATAGTGGAAAATTTAGCGATTTTTACGATGGTGCGATTTTTATTAGTGGATTTCTGGTGGTTTTAGAGGTCAATTCTGGTGGGGAGCTTGATACTTCGTTGGCAACACTGGCCAGTAGTCAATCTCAGGGCGTGCAGGCGTGACGCGACGCTTGAACGTCGTGCGTGTTTTGTTTTTGTTTTCGAGTTTTTCACTTAATTCGTAGTAATATTTTTGTTTTAGTATTTAAAAAGTGTTGAAAATATTTTATAGCATTTGTTGAATTGCTTGAAAGAGCAAAAATTACGCGAATATTTTGATCTTCATGTACAAATTGTTAATATTGGTAATGACATAATTATTAGCACGTTTGCAAGATTGTATGCCATGTGAGTGTTTCCCATTGGATTATTTGAAAAAACTTTATTAGATTTAGAATTTATCATTCGATTAAAAGACACAACAAATTATTAAAAACCAAAAGTAATAAAAAATATATTTAGAGTAGGTATGTAATTTGTAAAAAAATGACCTATTTTAATATAAAATGGGAAAAAAGGAACATTTATATTTTTAATCAATTGTGCCAACCCTACCAAAATAGGTATACATTTTGCTAGCTCTTTAGAAGCTTTGTCTCTGTTCTGTTTCTTTACTCATGTGGTGTGAGTGCATAATGCATGGTAATTGTGATCACGTTGTTTTTCACTGATACTGCATTGGACACTCCAAGCTAGCCATAACAGGGTGGAATGTCACCTTATTGAAATAGTTTCGCTGTTATGGTTTTACGGCGGAGCTGAAAGGCGTTTGGTTTTGAATCAAATCTTTAGGAAAGGCCATATCTCACAAAATGGTTAAAACGCCCGTATCATATTGACTCTACTGACTCTTCTCATTCTTATTTTGTTACCACTCTTTTATTAGGTCGACCTGTATCCTACTAATATTATAAATGCGAAAGTTTGTGTGGATGTTTGGATGTCTGGATGTTTGTTACTCTTTCACGCAAAAACTACTGAACGGATTTTCATGAAACTTTACAGTATTATTATTTTATTTTATTATTTATTACCCAGAATAACATATAGGCTATAATTTATGACGATATTGACAAACTAAATTTCACGCGGCCGCAAAAGCTAGTGTAACCATAATAACTATGTAATGGAATCGCTGGTCTGATGATGGGACTGGAAGGTGGCCATAGGAACTCCTAAACAAAACAGCGGAATCGCATCGAGTGTGGATTCATTGGATTGGTCCTTTCAAGCACTTTAGTCTGCTTCTTCTCAGCACAGGCCCATTTAGTCCAGTCATTATAGTAAGTTCACCTCGGAATTCGAGATACCCAGCTGTAAGTCTGTAAATACGTGTATATTGACACCCTAAAAGTTGTCTCAAAACCTACATATGGTAGGGTGTAAGCAACTATTAAATTTCAAGGTCAACGGTCACAAAAATCGGTTTTTTGCGCTTTTTTTAGAAATATCTCATTTCCTATGGGTTTTTTGCTATTTGTATTTATTATCAATATTGTAGAATACTAAATTCTCTACAAATTTTAAAAAAAATTTTTATACGGTGAACCGTTTTCGAGATAGAGGGCGGAGAGCGCGCGGTCACTGCATCACTTCAGGTCAACTTAAGCGGTTTAGATTTTTCATACAAAAGGATTTTCCCGCTAATTCCCGTGGGAATTTCGGGAATTCCTTGTTGTAACTAAGCTTTAAGTTTACTAAGGTACCTACATGCCAAAGGATGATGGGCACTTTTCTATGGAATCTGGGCGTAAAACCAACAGAAATGTAACTACTACTATTTGTTAGGACTTAATATCAGAAATATATTTTCATATAAATAACTACCAAAAACTCCCGGGTTTGCTTGGAAATTGACATAATGTGTAATAGTAATAGGTGCTTTATTGCGCAAACAAAAATATTATTAATTAATATAACTTATCTACTTACATTTTAAATACATTTATCCATTAATATGTCCAACAGTTCAAAAGTGGGGCCAACAAATGGTATATTTGAACCATGTTCTACATTATAAGGACCATACCTAGGTACCATTTAGAGAAATGACATGAAACAGTCATGTTTCAATGGGATTTCTACCATTTAAGTTGTAGTGTTGTCGCATAATCGATCACGGATCGATTATTAATCGATATTGCCAAATCACGATTTATCGATTAACAATTCGATTAATCGATTTTATTGATTACCATCATTACTATCATTTGATTGTTAATTCAATTCCTTATTTTTAGCAATATAATCGATTATTGCAATCGAATAATCGATTATGATTTATTCAGTATAGATACTTACTAAATCGATAGAATCGATAGTAAGATATGATACAATACTCTCAATATGATCGATAAAAGCAATCTACCTAATTGACCTAATACTATTTTTATTACCCTAATGTGATGTGGAATACTATGGAAACTTTGCATATTCAACGACCTCTATCTCCGTATCCCCGCGTATTTCAGGATTGTTGCCATACTATGAAATGAAGTACTAGTATTAAGCTTTAATTTAGTATACTTTTTATTTCTGTTGGTTTAACGCCCAATATGCCCATCATCCTTTCAAGCGTCTAACTTCCGTTAAGCGTTTAGATTTTTCATACAAAAGGATTTTCCCGCTAATTCCTGTTCCCGTGGGAATTCCTAAGTATACTATAACCTGCCCAGGAGTATGAAGAATAATTCTACCAAGTTTCGTTAAAATCCGTCGAGTAGTTTTTGTTTCTATAAGGAACATACAGACGGACAGACAGACAGACAAAAATTTTACTGATTGCATTTTTGGCATCAGTATCGATCACTAATCACCCCCTGATAGTTATTTTGAAAATATATTTCATGTACAGAATTGACCTCTCTACAGATTTATTATAAGTACTAGCGGCCGCCCTCTATCTCGAAAACGGTTCACCGTATAAGAAAATTTTTGAACAAAATTTGTAGAGAATTTTGTATTCTACAATATTGATAATAAATACAAATAGAAAAAAACCCATAGGAAATGAGATATTTCCAAAAAAAGCGCAAAAAACCGATTTTTGTGACCTTTGACCTTAAAATTTAATAGTTGCTTACACCCTACCATATGTAGGTTTTGAGACAACTTTTAGGGTGTCAATATACAAGTATTTACAGACTTACAGCTGGGTATCTCGAATTCCGAGATTCTTACCTAATTTAAGCTTAAATGACTGGACTACATTTATTGTCCCGAAGCAGTGGTAGGGTTAATATTTGGACGTGTAAAAGCGCTTTTTAAAAGCCTATTTGCAAAAATAAATACATTTTATGAATTTATGAATTTTATGAATTTTAGTGCTAGATGACAGTCCAAGGCCCTGACGATGGAGTCGGGAGTAGGGTTCATGATTTCTCGAGCTTTTTAATTTCTCGGGTCTTCTCGGGTTGTCGAGAAATTTTAAACGGGTGCGAATCGACCCCTTTGAGAACTAGTAATCGCATACTACTAGTTCAAAAAAGAGTCGATTCGCACGTGATTTTAATACTTTTAATACATCCGGGCGAAACGCCTACTAAAAAAAAATGATTGAAAGGGGACGATTCGCACATTCGTGCGAAACTACTACTAACCCATTTTAACTTATTTGTGGCCAGGTCTGGGATATTACGGGCCTCAGATTAACCTCCCCAATGAATTCCGCCAAAATCACGTTAATATCTACACGACAAAAAAAACAAACGGGAATTTAGAGAACGTGCATAATATTTAAAGTGAATTAAACGAATGATACTTATGAGCTTATAAATGATCAAGAACTAATATAAGTTAAAGAATTTATTTCTCAAAAGAAATTGTACATTTCACTTAAGATGAGAAACAAGGTATTTTATTTATAAAATAAACGTAGGTAGATCTTGAACCAAGGACGTACGGAATAATTTGTTTACCAAAAACAAAACACTCGTCGGTAGACGTGAAAAAACAAGTAAATTGTATTTTCTTTTTACAAACACGTAATATAGAAATAACAGTTTGATCTTGAGACGGTGAATAGATTTAGACAGCGAATCAAAAGGGGAATTTACGTGAAAAAAAAGACTCTTAAAGAGAACTATATTTTGTGACTATACTTTACACGAATCTTAGCAAGGTGAAATGGAGTACCTACCTACAGGCATGGCAAAGTGTTGAACTACACTCAACATCAAATAAACCGCACCTTCCGCGACGCGAACTTTAAAGATTTTCTTATGACACAATCATGGTACCCCAACAATATTGGTGTTATTTGAAAGCCCAATAAATATTCTTAAAGAAAAATACATGTCATTTCCAAATAAATGATTAACATATACCATAAATGTGACTTGAAAATAGACCTCACTTTGGGCTCACCTCTGGGATCAATTAGACCAATTTTTATGGTTATAAAACCAAATAAAGATCTCACGTGTCCTCTTTAACAGATGTATAGCGATTAATCCTAACTTAACAGTTTTATAGTCATAAAAAATGGCTATAGCGTAACTACCTATTTTTTGAAGAATTGACTCGGGATCCTTGTAAAGACACATTTTTGGGGTAAAAACCTTTCCTTTAATGAAATGAAGTTTAGAACTAGGCTTTCAAATGGTACCAATGTTGGTGGAAAGTGGGAATGCATACGTTTGATAAGTGCTTGTCGCGGGAGGTACGATTTATTTGATGCCGAGTGTATATTTTTGGACAAATAGTAGTAGTTTTTTGCGCTTTTTTTAGAAATATCTCATTTCCTATGGGTTTTTTGCTATTTGTATTTATTATCAATATTGTAGAATACTAAATTCTCTACAAATTTTAAAAAAAATTTTTATACGGTGAACCGTTTTCGAGATAGAGGGCGGAGAGCGCGCGGTCACTGCATCACTTCAGGTCAACTTAAGCGGTTTAGATTTTTCATACAAAAGGATTTTCCCGCTAATTCCCGTGGGAATTTCGGGAATTCCTTGTTGTAACTAAGCTTTAAGTTTACTAAGGTACCTACATGCCAAAGGATGATGGGCACTTTTCTATGGAATCTGGGCGTAAAACCAACAGAAATGTAACTACTACTATTTGTTAGGACTTAATATCAGAAATATATTTTCATATAAATAACTACCAAAAACTCCCGGGTTTGCTTGGAAATTGACATAATGTGTAATAGTAATAGGTGCTTTATTGCGCAAACAAAAATATTATTAATTAATATAACTTATCTACTTACATTTTAAATACATTAAGCTATTTATCCATTAATATGTCCAACAGTTCAAAAGTGGGGCCAACAAATGGTATATTTGAACCATGTTCTACATTATAAGGACCATACCTAGGTATCATTTAGAGAAATGACATGAAACAGTCATGTTTCAATGGGATTTCTACCATTTAAGTTGTAGTGTTGTCGCATAATCGATCACGGATCGATTATTAATCGATATTGCCAAATCACGATTTATCGATTAACAATTCGATTAATCGATTTTATTGATTACCATCATTACTATCATTTGATTGTTAATTCAATTCCTTATTTTTAGCAATATAATCGATTATTGCAATCGAATAATCGATTATGATTTATTCAGTATAGATACTTACTAAATCGATAGAATCGATAGTAAGATATGATACAATACTCTCAATATGATCGATAAAAGCAATCTACCTAATTGACCTAATACTATTTTTATTACCCTAATGTGATGTGGAATACTATGGAAACTTTGCATATTCAACGACCTCTATCTCCGTATCCCCGCGTATTTCAGGATTGTTGCCATACTATGAAATGAAGTACTAGTATTAAGCTTTAATTTAGTATACTTTTTATTTCTGTTGGTTTAACGCCCAATATGCCCATCATCCTTTCAAGCGTCTAACTTCCGTTAAGCGTTTAGATTTTTCATACAAAAGGATTTTCCCGCTAATTCCTGTTCCCGTGGGAATTCCTAAGTATACTATAACCTGCCCAGGAGTATGAAGAATAATTCTACCAAGTTTCGTTAAAATCCGTCGAGTAGTTTTTGTTTCTATAAGGAACATACAGACGGACAGACAGACAGACAAAAATTTTACTGATTGCATTTTTGGCATCAGTATCGATCACTAATCACCCCCTGATAGTTATTTTGAAAATATATTTCATGTACAGAATTGACCTCTCTACAGATTTATTATAAGTACTAGCGGCCGCCCTCTATCTCGAAAACGGTTCACCGTATAAGAAAATTTTTGAACAAAATTTGTAGAGAATTTTGTATTCTACAATATTGATAATAAATACAAATAGAAAAAAACCCATAGGAAATGAGATATTTCCAAAAAAAGCGCAAAAAACCGATTTTTGTGACCTTTGACCTTAAAATTTAATAGTTGCTTACACCCTACCATATGTAGGTTTTGAGACAACTTTTAGGGTGTCAATATACAAGTATTTACAGACTTACAGCTGGGTATCTCGAATTCCGAGATTCTTACCTAATTTAAGCTTAAATGACTGGACTACATTTATTGTCCCGAAGCAGTGGTAGGGTTAATATTTGGACGTGTAAAAGCGCTTTTTAAAAGCCTATTTGCAAAAATAAATACATTTTATGAATTTATGAATTTTATGAATTTTAGTGCTAGATGACAGTCCAAGGCCCTGACGATGGAGTCGGAAGTAGGGTTCATGATTTCTCGAGCTTTTTAATTTCTCGGGTCTTCTCGGGTTGTCGAGAAATTTTAAACGGGTGCGAATCGACCCCTTTGAGAACTAGTAATCGCATACTACTAGTTCAAAAAAGAGTCGATTCGCACGTGATTTTAATACTTTTAATACATCCGGGCGAAACGCCTACTAAAAAAAAATGATTGAAAGGGGACGATTCGCACATTCGTGCGAAACTACTACTAACCCATTTTAACTTATTTGTGGCCAGGTCTGGGATATTACGGGCCTCAGATTAACCTCCCCAATGAATTCCGCCAAAATCACGTTAATATCTACACGACAAAAAAAACAAACGGGAATTTAGAGAACGTGCATAATATTTAAAGTGAATTAAACGAATGATACTTATGAGCTTATAAATGATCAAGAACTAATATAAGTTAAAGAATTTATTTCTCAAAAGAAATTGTACATTTCACTTTAGATGAGAAACAAGGTATTTTATTTATAAAATAAACGTAGGTAGATCTTGAACCAAGGACGTACGGATTAATTTGTTTACCAAAAACAAAACACTCGTCGGTAGACGTGAAAAAACAAGTAAATTGTATTTTCTTTTTACAAACACCACAGAATACATAATAGTAGCAACAGAAATTGCACTCCTTTGTGTAGGATCAGATGCCGACATTTTAACGGTAATAATAATAATGCAAAATATCCAACGCACATGGTGCATTCGAAATCGCACCTTACCACTAAGCTCACAAGAGCGCAATTTTTTTGTGTTCAGAATTGATCTACCTCACAGCTCAAGCGTCAGGGTTGTAAAAGCAAGGTAAAATAAATAAAAACTTAATTTTAAGAAGCATTTATTGTATTTACGATTTTTTTTTTACAAAGTTTCACTTTAATCTAGTGGTGTTTGTATAATCGTACCATCTCTAAACCTATCAATAAACTTCAGTGTTGCGATAATTCGAAATTGGACAAACAGTTTTAAAAGGTGTACTTAGTGTCGGAAAATAGACACGGTGAAGTAAAGTTAATGTTTTTATTAGCTAAAATAATCTTTGCTACAGTTTTTTGTCATAAGTATTTCAAAATTATTTAAAAAGTTTAGTTTTTTTTTATTATTTAAATCACTACAGTTAATTATTATTCCTAAATATTACGATTTTCCATTAAAGAAGAATAACAGTGCTGTTGGAACAATAAACCTTGATTGCGACGATGATCGACCGAGCGTGTATAGAAATACGCGTGTGCTCACAGGCGCGTGGCGGCCCGGACTGATTTGCAACTTGAAGTTGTCGCGCGCTGTAGGTAATTATCTCGGCCGGCATAGGCGAGTGACGGAGGCCTGCAAACACGTAATATAGAAATAACAGTTTGATCTTGAGACGGTGAATAGATTTAGACAGCGAATCAAAAGGGGAATTTACGTGAAAAAAAAGACTCTTAAAGAGAACTATATTTTGTGACTATACTTTACACGAATCTTAGCAAGGTGAAATGGAGTACCTACCTACAGGCATGGCAAAGTGTTGAACTACACTCAACATCAAATAAACCGCACCTTCCGCGACGCGAACTTTAAAGATTTTCTTATGACACAATCATGGTACCCCAACAATATTGGTGTTATTTGAAAGCCCAATAAATATTCTTAAAGAAAAATACATGTCATTTCCAAATAAATGATTAACATATACCATAAATGTGACTTGAAAATAGACCTCACTTTGGGCTCACCTCTGGGATCAATTAGACCAATTTTTATGGTTATAAAACCAAATAAAGATCTCACGTGTCCTCTTTAACAGATGTATAGCGATTAATCCTAACTTAACAGTTTTATAGTCATAAAAAATGGCTATAGCGTAACTACCTATTTTTTGAAGAATTGACTCGGGATCCTTGTAAAGACACATTTTTGGGGTAAAAACCTTTCCTTTAATGAAATGAAGTTTAGAACTAGGCTTTCAAATGGTACCAATGTTGGTGGAAAGTGGGGATGCATACGTTTGATAAGTGCTTGTCGCGGGAGGTACGATTTATTTGATGCCGAGTGTATATTTTTGGACAAATACTTTCTTTTGAAAAACTAGGGTTTGGGAGAAACTCAAAGAATCTCGTAGCACCATCATGTATTGTCAAGCTTTCGTGTGCCAAGTACGCGCGTGCTAGCGTGAACTGAGCCATGGATGTTATGGATGTCCGTAACCGTTACCGAAACTTTCGGATGTCCGAAATAAAAAAATAACCATAACCGATTCAAAAGTTTCGGATAGTTTCGGATGTAGGCAGTTTAAATTATTTTTTGTATAGCATTATAAAAAGTGTAAAGGTATAACAGCCTGATTAACCTTTAAAATGCCATCCATAGTGTTGGACAACTATTGCAAATTGCATTCTAAAGCACAGATATCTGTAACCGTAACCGAAACCGGTATAATATTATTCCTATATCCGTAACCGTATCCATAACCAAAACTACATATCCATAACATCCCTAAACTGAGCTAAGTATGTCATGGTAATTCGCGTGGAATCTGGGTAACGTCTACACGCTAGTGGGTTTACCCTGAGCTATTAAGCGGTCTGAAAGACTTAATGCTAAAGCGAAAGTAGATAATGGTAATCAGAAGTTTTAAGCTTTAATCATAATTCATAACACGCATTCAATACGTGTTACATGAAAACCACAACATTTATCATAATCAAGTAATCGATAGTTAATTTTCGTGTGGAATCCCAGTAAATGAATTGCTTATTGGGCCGTGGTAATTCTCGTGAAATTCAACTACGATTAAATTCACTGAAACCGCATGTTACATAACTGTAGTGTCCGACTGAAACTAGTTTTACGACCGAAACCGAAACCGAAAACGAATTTCGGCAACGGTGTCTATTTCGGCCGAAACCGAAACCGAAACCGAAACTTCCTTACAAGGCTCATATTTTGAGGGAAAAATAAAGAAAACGTTATTATAATCAGTCAGTCTTTATTGTTTTCTCTTTAAATTGCATTAAAATTGAACTTATAAAGCGCCTTTTTACTCTAAAAGGTATCAAATTATGTATTAAAAAAGAAAAAGAAGGATTTATAGTCTAGATTTTTTTTTATTACTCGCAATATTCGTCCCATGGTCGGGTCTTTTACCTTAATAATTTCTCAAAACAAAATTGGTAGTACGTAAGTTAGTATCTACTGTACTTGCCACTTGGATACCTTGGTGATAAATACTAACTTATCAAATTCAAAATAAATCACTCGAAAACTAGCCACCACAACAAAACAAAACTATAGTCTGGTCCGTGAGCACGTAGAATTTTGTCCAATGACCCCTAGCTACCCATCCTTATCGCTCGCGCGTAATTATATTGCTATCGCGTTCGCACACTCACTGCGGGTGCCAGTCGCACAGTCGCGACAGCAATATAATACGCGCGAGCGATAAGGATAGGATCTCGCTTGTTTGGAGAACAGCAAACAAACAAGCGAGCGAATCACGACATTGGCTCTGATCGGATTCATTCACTCATTCAACGCGCCGAACATGACCGATAACAGCGCGGAAACTCCCGAATACACATTCGGTTTCGGTCGTAGTTTCGGCAAGTTTGCCGCCGAAAACGAAACTAAACCGAAACTCGTGTTTTTACCGAAACTCAACCGAAAACGAAACCGAAACCGAACATTCGGTCGGACACTACATAACTGTGTTGGAGCTTTTTTTTGGAAAATGGATGGATATTTGTTACTCATGAATATAGAACAGGGTTTCTCAAAGTGGGGTACGCGAATCCCGGGGCTCGCTATTCGACGTTAAGGGGTTCGCGACATTTACATAATGGTACTAGAGTAAGGCTGGGTTGCACCATCATACTTTGACTTTAACATACGTCAAAAATCTGTCAAACTCCATACAGAAAGCACCGGTTACCGTTTAATTTACTGCCAAAGATAGGTGGTGCAACTCAGCCTTAAAATTGTCCAAAATTACTCCTAAAACTGACTCCATTTGCGATAAGAAGCAGTGCTTGTTTCTTCACATTAAGGACAGTGCCAATCCATGTATGGAAGTTGGACCAAGTGCTGCCCAGAATGAAACTATAGTGCATTTTGTTCCTCAGGCCAATACTAATTTGTAAACCGGAGCGCACTGAAATCTATCCCTGGAGTTAAGAGAAAAAAAGAGTTTTGTTTGGAATTATTTACATACAAAATATCATCGATGTATACCTACTACGCATAAGATTTCGCGATTTTGGCATTAAGTAACACTCGTTATGTTGAACTTAACCATACTACATCCGTACACCTTACTTAAGTACGACTTCTACATTATTTATAAGTGATCAAGGGCTGTTGCAGTAGTTTGGTTAGTTGACAGAAATTAATTATTTCCAAAATAGAGCAAGAAGTTTTAGCTTACAATAACTTCAATAATCGATTGTAATACACCAATAAATTGATTTTTCGCAAGGATAGAGAACTAAAACTTCTTGATTCATTTTGGAAATAATGATTTCTGTCAAGTAACCAAACTATTGCAACAGCGCTAGATCGCTTATAAAGAATGTCTAAGTCGCACTAAAGTAAGGTGTACGGATGCAGTACGGTTAAGTTCAACATAGCGAGTGTTATTTAATGCCAAAATCACGAAATCTTATGCGTAGTACGTATACATCGATGATATTTTGTATGAAAATATTTCAAAACAAAACTCTTTTTTTCTCTTAACTCCAGGGATAGATTGCAGTGCGCTTCGGTTCACACATTAGTATTGGTCTGAGGAACAAAATGCACAATGGGTTGATTCTGGGCAGCACTTGGTCCAGACCCTGGCACTATCATCATCAAAAAGACATTTCATTGGCAATTGATTGAAATTAAAACCTTATTTTTTTCAATAGTCCATTTTATAATTTTCTTTGGGGGAAGGGGGGGTTTAATTCGCTAGTTAAGAGGTTCGCTGTCATTTAGAAACTTAAACAGGGGTTCGTGTAGCCGAAAGTTTGAGAAACCTTGATAAATGTAGAACATTATTCGCAACGCAAATAAGTGTCAAGTAAATACGTCGGTCTTTCTATGATAAATTATTTTTAACCAACTTCAACAAAGGGAGGAGGTTCTCAATTCGGTTGGTGTATTATTGTTTTTTCTATGTATTTCACCGATTAAGCTGAGATTTCTGAGCCGATTTACGTGATTCTTGTTTTCATCCATTTTGTCCTATAAAATTTTGATTTGATTTGGTTGAGTAGTTTTTATTTTTATGAGCATTTTTAGTTTTTAGCATGAATAAGTGAACACTTTGTTCGTGACAATTACGTCGTCTAGGTATCTTTAAGTAATCGATGTTCACCGATTACTTAGAGATTGCTCGTCCGATTTGAGTAATTCTTTTTTGTTCGATAGTAGATACTTGCCATTTAGTCCCATATACAATTTAGTTTAACTTAGTCGTTTTCATTTTATGAGCATGAGTTTCGAACAGATTTTATTCGGAATCGATTCCTTTTTATTAACGATAACTTCGGCAGTTTTGGAGATAAATCTTAATGAAACTTGTCTCAAACTGTAGAGTATAAAACTACGCATCTGTGTATTTCATCAAACCATTGTAAAACTAATTGGCACATGGAAAAAATTTGCATAAACCGCGATTTGCCTGTTTTTAACAGATGGCTAATGATGAATAGGAAACGAGTTTCTCCAATTGGCAAGTTCAGTTTAGTTCACATTACAAACACTATAAAAAGTAAAATAAACGGCGTTTAAAAAAAACCGACTTTAAAAATTAAACTAACTCTGTTTTAGTACATAGCTTGGCATTTCGCAGACTGGCACAGACTCCGAGAATATCAATCATGGCCATAATAATTGTCCTAATTAAATAAATAACGTAAAATAATTATTTTTCTACATTTAGGTGTACTTTTTTGGAGTTAGTTTAATTTTTAAAGTCGGTTTTTTTAAACGCAGTTTATTTTATTTTATCTCCGAAGCTGCAATCAAAAGCTACATACGTTTTTAATTATGTAATAGTGTTACTCATTCTTAATAAATCCCTTGTTTTATTTCTCTATAAGTTTGGACAGCCAGTTTAATTTATCGGGACAATGGGTTCAATAAATAAGTGTTTGAATAGCGGCCAAGACAATGTATCACGGCAGTATAAGTCGGTAGTCGTTTAAATTATAAAATATGATTTGCTTGGCGTTAAACGTAATGTATTGTTGCAGGTGACCGAGTTGGCTCCGCTCCGCTCGCTTCTCGAGTGCATCCGTGAGGTGGCGCTTCGCCCTAACTTCCCTGTGCCGAATCTGTGTGAATTCGCCGAACAGATCTGTGATGGAATGACTTATCTGGAAAAGAAAAGACTGATTCATAGGTAATATTGAAATGTTTCCTCTGTATTAAAAGGCAACCATTAATGATCTAATTCTAATACATATTATATCAACATAAACACGGTTTATACCTACCACTGACCGTATTGCGCAGAATTTTCACCTTCAGATGATAGCATAATCATTTCTACAAAAAAAAAATGTCCAGAACCGACACCTGAATTTAAATTTATTTAAAGTTCGCAGAATGCATCTGAAATGAAATTCATCTGAACCTGAATGATTGCGCTGTATCTTTTTACCATTTCATGCTTTTTAACAGACTTCACAAATAAAGGTGGGGGTTCTTTTTAAGTATGATTTTTGTTTTGCAGGGATTTAGCGGCAAGGAATATCTTAGTGTTTAACAAAGATCGCGTCAAAATTTCCGATTTTGGTCTGTCCCGTGCTCTGGGCGTCGGCAAAGATTACTACCAAACAAACTACAATGTCAATCTGAAATTGCCTGTCGCTTGGTAAGTGAAGATTTTTATTTTTATGAACATTCTGAAGAACTCTCCCACAAACAAAAACTTCTATAATGTATTATTGAGTAACGCAGTCTTTACGACATTGCTCAGTCAGGCCAGTGAGGATTTGGAATGCTATTTTTTTCTTACATCAATATTTTTTTAACACTTGGGGATCTTTCTTAGTCAAAAGACTCTCATACATTATGTATGTGCATTACGTTATACTTTTGCAGGTGCGCCCCTGAATGCATACTTTACTTGCGCTTTACGTCAGCAAGTGACGTGTGGGCATTCGGAGTCTGCTTATGGGAGATGTTCACTTACGGCTTCCAACCCTGGGCGGCTTTCTCTGGACAGCAAATCCTTGAAGCCATCGACGCTCCCAATTTCCAGGTATATTAACGATTTTAGTTACAATTGAGTGTACAGATCGCCGTGCCAGCATCACGATAGTTCGACCACCTGTATTTATTATAATAGTAAGACTACGATTCATCATCATCATCATCTCAGCCATAGGACGTCCTCTGCTGAACATAGGCCTCCCCCAATACTTTCCATGTTGTCCGGTTGGTAACGGCCTGCGTCTAGCGCCTTCCTGCTACCTTTGCGATGTCTTCGGTCCACCTCGTGGGTGGAAGCACACTGCGTTTTCCGGTACGTGGCCTCCACTAAAGAACCTTGCTGCCCCATCGGCTGTCAGTTCTGCGTACTATGTGCCCTGCCCAAACTGCCCATTGCCACTTCAGCTTTCTAATCCGTCGGACTATATCAGTGACTAGTTCGTTTACGGATCTCCTCATTTCGATTCGATCTCGGAAAGAAACACCGAGTATAACCCTTTCCATAGCATAGTAGACTACGATTACTCATTTGTAAAACTATTTTTAATGTTCACAGCGACTGGAGTGTCCGGAGTGCTGTCCGGAAGACTACTACTCTACGATGCTTGAGTGTTGGTCGCACGATCCCAACGATCGACCGAAGTTCAGAGATCTGAGCGGGAGGCTGAGGGATTTACGTCCCGAACAGGTATTAATTATTTTTATTTATCTCTTTACATTATATTATCTATGCTATTCCAAAATAATTACGGTAAATTCAATCTTTAGTTCATTTACAATGTCTTGATTTAGAAATACGAGAATTGCTGAAAAAGTCCCATATTATTTAATGATTTACTCAAATTAAAAATTATCTTTTTATTTCTATTTCTATTTCAGCCACAGGGCGTCCACTGCTGAACATAGGCATCAGACAATGATTTCCATAATAACAGCTATCAATTTTATCAACATCTTAATCAACATATTATTATTATGCTTTTTTATTCAAGGTGCAAACAGTAGTCGGGTTTTCCAAACCCGAGGATGGCCGCCGGAGCAACTTGATCGAGTACAAGATTGGACAAATCATTACGGTTTTGGGGAAAGAGTAAGTATATTTAATTTTGTACTTAATATAGCACAGTACTGTGATTACGTCATCATTTTGTAGAAGACTGTGCCGATAGGGTCCGGAATGTATTTCTATTGGTGACATTTCTTGTTTATTCGTATCTAATCCACACTAAGGCTGGGTTGCACCATCTTACTTTAACTTTGACAAAAGTCAAAAATCTGTCAAACTCCATACAAAATGCACCGGTTATCGTTATACCTAGTTACGGTCAATATTAAATGGTGTAACTCAGCCTAATACTATGCTAAATTGTTAGGTCTGCCTTATAAATGTATTTTTCCTAGCATATTTTTTTGCCAGCAAAAATTCCCTTACCATGTTTACCGCCAATAATACACTCGTATTTAACGGTGCGTGAAATTTTCTTCTAAGTTATGAATAAGTCTGCGATATTAAATTTAATCCCGAAATAGAAAATATCTTTTGTTGAGATGAGTATTATCCTCGTATATCTCCGTCGTAGGTAAGTCGTCTCGGTGATTTGAATGTCACCCTATCATTAACCCTTTATACCTTTTTTTAAATGCTAGAATCTTCTGCTACATATGCGCATTTATTCAATTTAAGTATTAATTTTTAAGCCATTTTCCGGGGACAAACTAATTTGTTACCGCTTGAGACATTTTCAATAAAATATTAAGACACAGGTCTTAACGTGACGTTTAATTTATGAGTTACATTATGTACTCACGGCTTGACGTTTCGGCTGCGATGCTGCAGCCGTGGTCACAAGCAGACTGGCGGCTCGCGAAAGTTTAAAATCTAACATTGTCAATAGTTTTGTATACCAACTGTTAAATGTATTTTAGGTAACGTTAGCGAATTCAACCTTTCATACATTTTTTAGAGATAGTTTGAGATAACGGGGAAAAACATAGTAGTTTTTTTTTCGACTTTTGGATGGGGGGTCAAAAACTTTCTGACCCATCGACATTCAATCGGGTGAAGGCACTGGTGAAAGCTACTATTTTCTATTAAAACTATGGTCAACAAGAATAAGATCAATTTGAACATATATTTTATACTATTCAGTTAAAACATTTTTTTAATCAATAATTCCAGAAGCATGACCAATTCATCAATGTGGTATGGAGTGCTGCCCGCCGGCGCTTGCGGTATGTTCGACCCCGCGCATGTGAAGCCCTACTCCGGGCCCGAAGTAAGTATTGACACTATGCGTGCTATGTGTTCTGTGAATCACTGTCCAATAACCAACCGGGGACTTGGTGCTGTGCGAGTTATGCAATTGATTTTAACCGACATCAAAAAGAGGAGGTATTTTCTTGTTAAGATTGATGTGTATCTTACTGTTGTGTGTATTCATTCATGCATTTGATTTAGTGCAATGTAAAAGTCAGTTAATGTGCAAAATATATTAATTGTGATACCCAAAGCTCAGCGTTTTGACTTTATAGACAAATCAATTTTGGGCCTTAAAAGTCATAAGTAAGTTTTACTTGTGGCTTTTAGAAGACGCCTTTTGTTTTAACGATACTTCATTTGGAATGCTAGTTCATTCAGATCATTGCATTTAATAGTAATTAAAAACCAACTTTTTTGTGTTCAGACAATATTGTAAAGTTCATATAATTCGCAAAGTACTAATAACCCAAGTCATTCGGGCGTTTGTCAGTTTGATATTCACCACATTTTCATATACATGGTACTTGGTACTAATAAACCAAATCATTGCAATGTCGCGGGATGATTTTTTATTAGTTTCTCACATCTACATCAAATGACGATCACCTAATGCTTTAAATATTTATAAACATTGTTAAAACCTAGACTTTCATAAGCGCGTTCTAATAAAATTCAAACAAAGTATAGACAATACTTTTTAAATGATAGTCTTTTTTTTAAACAGCCTGTATGTTTTCTGTAACAAATAAAAAATACGGCCCTTTTATTACTTTACTAACACAAGTCTTAAGAAATATTAGCATTATAATAATCTTAGTTTTCAAAATGACGCATTCACTATAACTTTTTTACTTTAATGCCGGCACCATTAATATTTATCATCGTCATTGATGACACATCAAGTGTGTGAAGTACTGATATCGAATCATCCCGCGCCTCACCCGGTGTGCAACTCCGAAACTGTTTCGGATCTGTGGGCTGGTGTGAGTTTACATCAAACGTGCTCACTAGTGAGCGCATTAAAAAAATGTATGAAAGTTCTACCAGGCCTGTTCATCTCCGCGAGTTTACATCGAAAACAAAACACGCACGATGGCCCACCTACAGGATACTATTCGACAAGGCCTCACATACGAGCGAACATTGACTCACGCACGCGTATTCTTGTGTATGATGGATTTTAAGTTGCCTCAACAAGACACTGAGAGGTAAATAAGTAATTAATATTATTCATGATAATTCATGCTAAATCATGTATTTCCTCCGCCATTTTCCGCAGTTTGGCACCTCACGTCACATCATTTTACCGAAGTCAGCCCTATAGCTTCGGCGCAGTGCCGAACTGCCGATCACTGACGTTTGTCAACAAAATGGTGCTTGACTCTTGAGACAGGCTAAATTACACCATATTGTTAATGGCATTGAGCATACATTTTTATAAATACCTTCGCGAAGTAAAACTTCTGTAAGTAGTACTTATTATTATTCTGTGGTTCTACTTCTTGAACGTTTCCGCTAGGGGCGCTATACAATCCGTCATACATTTAATGTCACTTTTTACGCGGTCGACATCGATTGCGTTTGACGTAAACTCACACTAGGCCCTGTTTGTCACCGTTATCTCGCTTCGCGTGGCAACATCTGAAACTTACGTCTTTCGGAGTACGCAAGCCGTTGCTTTAACCACGCTGCCCTGTCAGAAGCTATCCATGGCGTGTTCCCTCTCGCCTCATCCGATCCGGAGTTCCATCCGGGCGCGGCCCTCGCTCCTGCGGTCCGACGTCAAACGTCACACGTATACCGGCAAGAGGACGATTCAGAGGAGCATGATATCAAGCCCTCAAGGTGACGTCAAACACACTGGACACGTCGGCTTGGACGGCGCGTACTTCGGAGATATTTCCTTCCTGGATCCGGCTGGTTGCGTAAGTACGCTTGCGGGATCTAGATGGCTTTGGTGGGTTTTTTTTAATGCGAGAGATATTTTTTTACAAAACTGTATATTGAACATTAATGCATTCAATAATGCAACTGGTAAAGACCAGTCTTAGGAAATTCATGAAAATAATATTATTATATTATTTTGTCTATTAATCCTTGCCACTATTCTTGCTCTTGTGCTCTTTATCTTGTTACTGTTTAATAGTTAACCCAAATATTTTCTATTTGAAGAACTTATATATAAACAATGTCAAGATGTCTAGCATTTGATATAACACATTGTAGATAGAATACCTTGCATAATTTATTAGCACTATAGTCTTTTTCACGTAAGATGATCCGTATGACACTTCAAGGTTATCCATATTACGCATACTACATACGCAGAATATTCTTGAATAAATATTTGTATTTTATTAGCAATATAATAAAAAAAAATTAACTACTTGTCTTGAAATATACAGGGTGTTTGGCGCATCGTGTGCCAAAACTATTTGGCGGATAGAATGGGTCATTTCCTATATTTTCAGCCCCCATAACACGTTCCATGCCAGGCGGCTACTTTTATATGAATTTTTTAGTAATTTCACCAAAATACCCAAATCGCATCATTTAATTTCGATTTAAAAAAAAACTACTAGGCGTAGCCTCAAAGTAAATATTTTGTTTTGACGTGCATTGATGTTCGTGAATTCATTGTGGAAAACCTTGGGGGAGGCCTTTGTCCAGCAGTGGACGTCATTTGGCTGAAAACGAACGAACGAAACGTGCATTGATGTAGGGTTGCATCAAATCTAAATTTACTGGCAAATATCATCTAGTTTTTTTTTTAATTCAGCTTTGAAGTTTTCCGAAAAGTTAAAAAGGACTGAACAATTAAGTTTACATGGCTATAATAAAAAAATTAAAAGAGATAGCGATCTTCGGATTTTATCAAAACTTCTCTAGTCTATCCCCATTCAAACGGTATACTAATCTTGTTTAAATAATAACAACAACTTCACAAATTCCTTAAATTAGTGCATTGACTCTACTCGGACTGATATTCAAATTTTGAATTTTGAACCTTTTTTTTTACCTTACAATAAGTTCAAAGCAGGTAAAAACTTCACAAAATATTTACTTTGAGGCTACGCCTAGTAGTATTTTTTCAATTGAAATTAAATGATGCGATTTGGGTATTTTGGTGAAATTACTAAAAATTGATATAAAAGTAGCCGCCTGGCATGGAACGTGTTATGGGGGCTGAAAATATAGGAAAGGACCCATTCTATCCGCCAAATAATTTTGGCAGACGATGCGCCAAACACCCTGTATAGTAAAATCTGAGTCTATTGATTAATTATATTTTAATTAAATACGATGTAAAAATATTTTTTATTTAATACGCAATGTGTGAAACGGAATAGATTTAGTGCTGGGGTATTTATTGTCTAACAAAATCGATTATTTCCTTGGTTCATTAATCGAGTGTTGTGAATACTTAGTTATTAAAAACATCACAAAAATCAACTATATTTTTCGATTATTGACTTCAATAAACGCATTGAAAATAAATTAATTGGTTTTAATTTAAAGAAACAGAACCAGCACTTTTTAGGAATCGTTTTTTTGAACACGAACCATGAAATTTGAATATTATCAATAAAAAATTGTTACAATAATATTTGTAAATAAAAAAAACATGTTTTTTTTTAAATAACACCTATACAAAATATTTCTCTAAAAGTAGGTTTTACTAACTCTTCGAATAAAATCGATGGATAAATCGCTATGGTTTAGTTATGTGACATCTCTAAATCTTTCAAACTCGAAACGTCATACGGATCATCTTAGGTGAAAAAGACTATAGTAGAGTAGATTAAAATATTAACATAACAACAACATAGCAACATCTTGCGCAAATCCAGGGTTATCTAGATCTCATCTCTGTTTGTTTGGCCTGAACTGATCATTGTGTGTTCATTATTCTCTTACTCTTATATTTAAAAAAAACAACATTTGCATGCTGAGATTGACTATGTTTTAAACGTTGTGTAACACCGTAATATTACAATACACATAATAAATACAAGCGGCACACTCGCATTAACCGCCACTTAAGCTCACTACGATGTATCAGCACGCAGCGGCTAGTTACTTCCCGCGGTTGCCAATAGATGGCGTTTTGTGTCACTTAGATCGCGGTGTAAGTTTTCTCTAGGAACTATAAAGGTTTTAAGGAACTACTGTAAATAAGCTTTGGGAGTACACTTAGCTTGAACGCTATAGAGCAGTGGTTCTTAACCTGTGGTCCGCGGACCACTGGTGGTCCCTGGAGGGATTCCAAGTGGTCCACGAAGTGCACTTGCACGCCATGGTCAAAACCACTTTTAACTGATTTTTGCAGTCAAACTGGTTTACTTTTGACCGATAATGATTATGAGGTGGTCCCTGACAGGACAGAAATTTGGTAAAATGGTCCCTCATGACTTAAAGGTTAAGAACCACTGCTATAGAACTTCTCGCATAATATTTTATTAGATAACCTTGTATAATATACCTGTTATTGTAGCCGCCGCGTCAAGTCGTGACACCGTACAAGCCATCTGAGGACTTGGAGCAGATGCCGCTCCTCAACCCCAACTCGCCGTCCCATCTGTCTGCGGCGTCGTGCACGCCGCCCTATCCTCTGCTGAGCCCTGCGCGCACGGCGAGGACCTGCGACGAAGTGGATCTACCCTGTAAATTACTGAAGAAAGAACTCGAGTCTTTTCAAGTCTTTTAAAAGATACTCGACTCGTTTTGACGACTTATGAGACTTCACAATGAGGGTTTTCGCGATTGAAAAATCTGCCAGATGGCAATACGTGGACGCGAGGTCCAAATGCTGCACGATTGGTTATTTTTGACATGACATTGACAGATGTCAAAATCCACCAATCACGCAGCATTTGGACCTCGCGTCTACGTATTGCCATCTGGCGGATTTTTCAATCGCGAAAACCCTCATTCAATCGAGTCTTTAAGTCTTGAGCCTTTTAGGAGTCATCGACAATGACTTGTTTTATTTTAGACTTAGTCAATTTAAAAGGACTCGAAATTTTTAAACTACTCAGTCGTGATGAAAAGTCTCCAACATTTTAAAACGACACGACTCGTTGGAGTCGTGAGTCTCTAATATTTCAGTTCAGTTTTAGACTGTTACAGCTAAAGTTATGTATTGCCATATAATTTCGAGTTCTTTACTAAAAGACTCGCTACTAAATTGTGAGTCTTTTAATAAAGAACTCGAGTCGTTTTATTTCCGAGTCCTATTATAATGACTGGAGTTCTCTCGGCTTAGTAAAGAGTCTTGAGTCGTATTTTTGGAGTTGAGTCTTGAAAATCGAGTCTAGTCCTAACTTAAAGGATTTAAAAGACTCGAGTCCTTTTATCTCTACTGTAAGTGCATCCATACTGTAGCCGCCACAAGTCATGACGCCTTATGGTGGGCGCGCACCTATAAGCGCCGCACTTCATAGCAGTATCTACAGCTTCACCGTCATGAAAACCGAACCATGGTCTAGTTAGTTCTGGGGAAAAGTTAAAACTTTCATTGGCTGTTTATCTGTATGGACATAAAGAGCGCCCATTACACCGATTTGTTATCGGCCGATTCTTCATACAAATTAGAATCGGGCCCAACTATCTGCCGACTAAAAGTCTGTAGTCTGCGGGGAGTTTTTAGAAAAGATATAAGTACACCACAGCCACAAACTCTGGTGTTCTTCACAAATTCTCTTTCCACACTTTTTTATGGTAATTGCAATTAATTTACTTACGGGGGACCCCCAGAACCCTTTAAATTGTCAAATTTTTCATGCTCTGGGATTAGTGACGTAAATACATCAAAGAGCCCAATCCTTGTTCTAGGTCGCTGCCTTTTCGAAATTTTATTTAAATACGTAAAAAATTAATAAGCAACATTTAAAGTGGAGACATGGAAAATTTATTTCTTTGAGAACTTTGTTAATTTAACGTTTGAAGCAATAATTAGCTCTTATGGAAATGTTCAAATTAATATTTTAAAGGTCGCCCCCTTCTTCGTTTTCGGTATTATTGCATTAATATTGAGAATTTTTGATTTTTCCATAAAATACTTTGCCGTGAAGAAATCACTAGGCGCTTTGCTTTATCGTAGCTGTCAAGTGCAGGGCCGGATTAACCATCTCAGGGCCCCTAGGCACAGCTCGTTTCGGGCCCCCCTTTTTTTGTCGCGGAGGAAATGCTTTGCGCACCGTCACCACTGCCGGGGTAAACAGCTCGCCTACACGGCGGACCCTACACGCCCCCTTTGTGGGGGTCCGACGGGAATGGCCCGAAACGCCAAGCCGTTCCCGTCAGACGGAGGTGACAAGGGTGCCCCCGCACCCCCGGCCTGCTGGCCGCCACCTGGGGGCAGAGTAGAACGGTCGTACAACCGCCTTCTCCACCCCCTTCTCCGCCGGAGCGATGAGGCGAGAGGATCGTTCTCCCGCTCGCGCTCCGCTGCCTCCTTCTGAAGGATGACCTCTTCGCAAAAGGAGGCGACCGCCTTCCAGCATCCTTTCCTTCCCAGCATGGCGTTGACCAGGCTCGGACGGAAGCGAAAAATCCCGGCCCACGACCGCAGTAAGGACACGGCGCTGCCCCTCCCAGCCTGTGCAGACCGCGAGGGTGTGCTGCACCGTGTCATCCACCGCGCCGCATTTGTGGCACAGCGGGGATTCCTCTCGCCCGATTCTATGCAGGTACGAACCGAAGCAGCCTTGCCCGGTCAGCACCTGCGCCAGACGGAACGTGAGGAACCCGTGCGGTCGTTCCAACCATTGGTCCAGAACCAATGGCGTCCAGGGTGCGGCGGCCAAACATGTCTTCCTTCCAGCGGTCGATCATGGTCTCGCACTCTTCCTGCCTGACGGTGCCGCGTCGCTCCGGGGCCGGGCGCTTTCCACGCGCCTTCTGGTCTGCCATCCAGTGATAGATGACAGACAAGACCCCAGCTTCTAGCTCCCAAGGAGGAGTACCAGCGAGGACGTACGCCGCAGCGTGCCCTACCGTGCGGTAGGGCCTTGTGACCCTCTGCGCTACGGCCCGCTGGGGCCTGCGCAGAAGGGCAGCATTCTTCCTCTTGTGGAGTGCGTCCGCCCAGATTGGGGCGCCATACAGCGCCATGCTCCTCAGAACGCCGGCATAAAGTCGACGACACCTCGTTTGTGGCCCTCCCAAATTCGGGATGAGCCAACTCAGTGTGCCGGCTGCCTTGAGGAGGCGTGGCGCTAGCCCGCTGAAGTGCGGGCTAAAATGCCACCTCCCACCAAGCGTGAGGCCCAGATATTTCATCTGGCCTTTGACGTCGATCCTAACGTCCTCAACCACAATGTGGGCGTCGGGGCGCGCTGGCGAGGCCCCGGAAAGAAGAGGGCCTCAGTTTTCTCCAGCGTGACTTTCAGGCCAAGGCGTCGTATTCTGCGAGCGACTAATGTGCCGCCCGCCGACGCCAGCCGTGCCGCGGCCCCAAATGTCTTCCCCCGGGCAGTGACCAGAGTGTCATCCGCATAGCATATGACACTCATGCCCGCGAGAAGGACGCCCCGGAGGAGCCAGTTGAAGCCTAGGTTCCACAAGAGTGGACCGAGCACCGAACCCTGCGGAACCCCGCTGACTCCGCCGCGCCGTTTGAGCTGGCCGTCTCCGTTAACATACAGGACTTCGCGGTCCCGTAAGTAATCGGCCAGCAGCGCTCGAAGGTTGAAGTGCCTGGAGTATGGGGGAATGAGGGATGGTATTGAAAGCGTTGGCTATATCGAATGATACAGCCAACACACCCTTACCCCTCTCCCTAGCCTCAGGTGAGGCAATTTAGCCTCTGAATTGCGTCGACTGTCGACCTGCCATGTAAACCAAAGCAGTAATGCCAACGCAACGTTACGAAAATGATTTAGGTTCCACAATATCGAAAATTCGAAATATGACGATTGAATGTGTAAACCAAAATAAGGCGAAGTTTAGAGGTGGTTTGAGATTTTGTTTGTAAGAACTATTTATTAGTCTAAACAAATAAAGAAATTTTGACTTTGACTTTGTTGCTTAAAAATAATCTTTGTCATTTCTCAATCGGGAGTGCTGGGCCCCTGGTCATAGTGGGCCCCTAGGCACTGGCCTAAAGTGCCTTATGGATAATACGGCACTGGTCAAGTGTCAAATGTGTGTTTGTCAATCCATTACAGAGTAGTGTAGACAGCAGAGCGCGCAAATATAAATAGTATCCCTTATGTTATGACTTCTATTGTTACGAAATAATTTTATACTTATTTTGGTCAATATGACTAGAAAACCCTTGCAACCTTTCTTTGCCGTACCTTCAACTTACCATAATACATTTTCTGTCATTTTTATAATATCTTGTTTCAGCATACCAATGTTAGTAAATAGTAATAAATAACATGATAATTGATCGTTAAAGTAGTAAGAACGAGAAACGAAAAAAACAATGATAAAAAAAAATAAACGTGCTCCCTCGCCGCGAGCATTTGTGTGTAATGTAACGTTAAAGATTCGAGCATTAATCAGTGAGGGAAGGAAACCGACCATTACAGCGCGCACCTTGTAATGATACAATACTCGTTTTGTATCATTACAAGGTGCGCGCTGTAATGGTCGGTTAGTTCCGGCTTCACATCAGTGAAGGAGGAGAACCGACATTACAATACGCACCTTGTAATCTTTCTTGTAAAGTCGTCAGTAAGGGAGGTAGTATTGTAATGTAATGCTCAAAGTCGAATCTACAATGTTACATTACACATAAGTGCTCCCAGTGAAGCAGCATCTTAAGGTTTTAATTTTCAGGTTACCTACTCTTTTATCACAACAATGAGAAAGAACATACTACAAAAAAACATTTTTATGTAAACGAATCCACTTGGAGATTTTAAGTTTGTTTGAGCAATTCCAAGAACTTTCGCATCATAATATTCTCCATTTGGTTGCATTTCAGCAATCTAAAAATTATTGGAGAATATACACGGTTTTCATCCTTACTTTTACTTGTTACATAATATGCTAAATGAGTAAAAATAATTAAAAAAAGAAATGAGAAGTGTAATATTACTGTGACAAACTGAATTTATGGTAGACCCCGCGAGTGCGTGCAAGTGCGTAATAATAATGAATTACCAATTTGAAAGATAAAACAGTTATTTTAACGCGTCTTTCCATTCTATACATGGCCAGAACGCAGCCATAGGAAACTCTGTAAAGCAGTTTGTGTGCGATCGTGTTAGTTCGTTGCGCCACCGCTATCTCGGCTAGCAAATCGTAATTTCACGATAATTATCGTGATAATAACAGATGGATAATTAATTATCGATTGATGAACTGTATTCGAAGTTTTCGAACGTGTATTTCCGCACTTGCGTCTAGTGGTGGGTGTTAATCAACATAGATAGTTATAAAACCTATGTATTTAGCTCTACAATGATCACTAGTTATCTAGGGTCAAAATATTTATCTATTTTCCAAGCTTTATGCGAGTAGCGATGGATAACTTGACAACAATAAGCAACCAAAAACATAAAGCAACATTTGCAATCAGAATTTCTTATGAAACAAAATGACAAATGTTTCTTATACTGTTGATAATTATCCGATAATTATCGGATAATTATCGTGAAGCGTAATTATCTTGATAATTTCGAACCCTGGCGCTGCACTTAACACTGAGAGTTTACTGGATAAATGTCAAAGTGCCTTTTAGAATCAATCAATAATCCGATGACGAAAGATTGTTTAGCCAGAGCTCTTTATTTTTCAGCCACTTCCAAAGCAAAAAGCCAGAAAAAACCAACCCATCACTCGTTTGAACCAACCACCAGCAAGAGTCTATTGAACAAGGTTAGTATTTTCACCCTATTTCTAATAAACATAAATTCTATTTAAAATGCATTGTGCTACCACGCACGTTGTGATTTGCCTACAAAGCAAATCACAACTTGCGTGGTAGGAATAATACATAAAAAAATATATATTTTGGGACGTATAAGTGTTAAAGTACTCTTAATCTCAAGTGAAAATAAATTACCTATTTAGTTTGTATTTATAACCATTACTTTTAGGTGAAGTCAGCGACCATCGGACGTGCACATAAGAGCGAAGATATCACTCGAACTGACGAAGTCCACGAGTATCACGAAATATCCGACACAGATACGGTAAGAAAAATGTAATATGATACCAACGTATTTACTATTTTAGTGATCTACAATCAGTGGCATGGAATGTTGTCAAAGCACGTCATCAACAATATTTCTCCTAAAATAACGACTAACGCCAGCTCAAGAGCAGTTAATATGGTTTGGTGACCCATTCACACATATTGCTTATGTGGTCTTGGTAATAAAAGTGCCTTTTAAATGCCTACTTACAAAAATAAATGAGTTAGGTACGTTTTTTTTTAATACGGTTACACGGTTCTGACAAATAGGGTCTTACACCTTTTTTGAAATATGTTGTAAATCAATCCTGAGGTTATAATGAACCAGTGGAGTTTAATTTAAATTTTTAAAAGACTATAAATGCCTTAAAAACTTAAATGTAAATATGATTTTGACTTTTCGTGCGGAATCGCTAGCCACCATGCTGATTCAGCTCGTGACGTCACTCCGTTAGTTTCTATAGCTTTACTCTAACTTGCTGCTTTCACAAAACCGTCTTCCATGACGCCATAAAACTTAAAAGTCCTTTAACGTGATATTATCACAAACAAATTCAATATTTTACACATAAATCAAGCCAAAATCTACTTGTTTACTAACGGAGTGACATCACTGCGGATCCGTCATGACGGATGGCGTTTTAGACATTTGAAGAACAGATTAAAATAGATGATTTTTAAAAGAGAATAAAAAAAATCTATTTTCACTTTTAAGTAAAAAATATCAACGTTTCCCGTTTAGTTTTTATGAAATCTAATAAAGACATGCATTTTTATATTTTTCTTACATTGAGTAAAATACCCTATTGCCAAATTATTCTGCTATAATGATCTAAGATCCGAACTAGAAGCTGCAACCATCTGTTTATTTACACCATTACCATTAAAAGTATTTTAAATCAAATCAGGATTTTTAGGCAACTCAACCAACTCAACCCTGCGATATATTTTTTAAAACACTAAAATTTATTTAAAATACTTTTCATTGAATAAACAGATGGTTGCAGGTCGCTTCTATTTCGGATCTTGTTATAATAAATATTATCAAATAGCCTCTAAATAACAATTGTTTTTTAAATCTACATGTTTTTGTCTTCAACATATTATTATCATCAATTTGATAATTTGCTTGTTTGCTGCTTTTCGCAAAACTTCGTAGGACATGATTCGATAACATTCTGTACTACTGATTGTATGTGTAAATGTAAATACGATTATAATTTACTGTTGTTAGTAGGTATGTGTAGAATAAAATACTGAAATTATATTCCTTGATTTTCAGTCTTTTCTAAGCATAGTGGAATCGTAAGTCTGTTTTTAGAGCTCGTAACTCACCTAAACGCAATAGTTTTAACATTTTTGTGTTAATCGCATCCGCGGTCTCGTTTTGTTTAACAACGTTCGTTGACATTGTCACGCTGTTCGCTTGATTTTAACCTACTATTTGTCATACGATAACATTGATTGAAGTACTCGTACATTCATTGATCAACCGCTGGTACATACCACGGCATATCCCACACGCTACAGCGGACGCCTAATATCCGAGTTAGGAGCGCAGCCGTCCGTGAATCATCATCCTGTAGCAGATAAACGCATGCATTATATTGGGCATGTTCCGGTTTACACTGCGAGCACAGCTCAGTGCTCTCACTAGTGAAAAATTCGTTCCGTTATGGACTGCCAGTTCACTGCCGCAGGGAAATATTATGATGTCATGAATCGCCCTTTTTGTACTGTTACTACTGTGTGAGCACTGGCGCTTTCGAAGTAGGGTGCTCTCAGTAGCTGCTTTTATCACGTGATCAAAAAATTTAATAAATATACAATAAGTTTTAAAAATAGTAACATTTAAATAATATTTTTTCTTGTTGAACGGAAAACATTACATGATTAAATTTTTATTTGAAAACAGTGTCGAAAAATGGGGATGAGTAAGCGTACTAGACTGCGTTCCGTTTTAAACAGTACCTAACCAGTATAGAAAACTAAAAAGGAGCGGCTTTACAGTATTTGTTTTGACGTCACACCTAAAGGTTTGTATAGACTGGAACGTTTACTCGTAACAGAACAATGAATCGCTCTATGACATGTTGTAGTGTAAGTGTCGCCCTTTCACGAACCAAATGTCGTACATTTTACCTGTACTGTACCATTTGTAAGAACGTTACATATTATAATATTACATTACATAGAAATTCTCTAGTTTATACTCACCTCTACAGTGGTCACAGTCACAGTGTATATCGGAACACACCCATTATCAGCTATCACAGCGCACTCGCCGACAGTTCCGGAAGGGCCGCCACTCATCTCATTGCGCCGTAAACACACGATTCGTTTTCGTTTACAGGATAGCATTGCTACGGAAAACGCGAGGGCCGAAGGCTTGGCGCAGCCCGAGAGCCCGGGGATACCAGTAAGTTTTATAATTAACTAGCGGACGCCCGCGTGGACCCCGTTTTACCCGCTTAGAGGTTGAATTTAGCAAATCGTAACCGTAACAATCTTTGGACTTTAACGAACACTTCAAAAAAAAATTGGTAAAATTTGTCCAGGCGTTGGTGAGACCTACACATTTTGCGATACATTTTTATTTTATAGTAATCATACATTAATTAACTTACGCCATGGCCTTGATTTTTGCTATTCAGTGTCCATTACTGTAATTACTTCTGCTGCAATTTGAATTTACAGTAACAATTTTTATCTTTGCAGAAAACCTACGGCGATTTCAGCCAAAGTTTGCTGGACGAGATGGAGTCCATGTTTCGCAGTTACGACGGCAGACGCCGAGAAGAAGCTGTAAGCACCTATTTTACTTTATATTTTAGTGCTAAATGCATTTGCCCGCGAAAAATTTTGATACAGATCGTTTCGTCCACGAAGACGCTATTTATGGTCGAGGGAAGCGCGGGATGCGGTGAGTTTGATCCAAGCAATCCCAGCGTCATTATTGTAGTGTGCGTGTGCACTCATGGATAAATTTAGCGTGTACCGATAACACTCAAACATTAGCGGAAAAATGGTGGGGCGCGTCTTCGTGGATGAAACGATCTATAATATCGTAAGATTAACGATTTATTATTACACAGGTCGTTTGGAAGTAGTAATTCGCACCATTTTGCTGAAGTCCTTGGTTTTTTGCTGATTCTTTTGTTTTTTTTTTTACTTGGAAACTAACTTTCAAACCGCCATTATTTCTGAATACCAATTATACGATAAAATTGGTTTCAAATGCTTCATTTTGATAAAGCTCCAGAGGAAACCCAAGTCCCGACGTAAAACAACTCTTTGGAAGACCGTGCGTGGCTTCACTGCGAAGGTTAGAGTACGTGAAGGAATATGACAAGGACTTTAGTGTATCATTATTTGTGCTTATGTGTTGTCTCCTAAAATAGTATAATGAAAGGTTTCACTGTCAGTTTTTATGATATTTTTTAATGAAGTGGAGAAGTTTCCAGTTTTTTCTATTAATAAAACTTGAAAATATAATAAGTAAAACCAATTGGTGAAATAATCATGAAAAAATCTGTACACATAATGAAGTTACAGGGCCCTAAAAATGCGCATAACAAAATATTTCGCGCCATTTGAACGTGACTTCACGCCATTAATTTGGAGTACAAACAGTGAATCACCCCTGGTCCAGTGCTGTTGGTTGACTGACAGATCCAATTTTTTACAAATCTTGTAGTTTTTAATTTTTCTGGCCATATAAAAAAGAAAAAGAAAACTTTGACATTATAGTGTCATTCTCGACAGTGCGTTAGGGGTGGTAAGCATTGTGATTGAAACTTGAACAGGTGACCTGACGTCACGGCACCGCCTTAGTTTTTAAGTGCCACGCGAAAATATGTAGGTAATTTAAATAATTATTTCTTAGCCATTTCTTGATGGATTTCAAAAATAACTTCACTGGCTTTTTAGTTTTGGTCTATATTTTAATCCGATTCGGTGAAATATAACGTTTCAACATCACGAAACTTCTCCATTGACAATGCTGTGCGTTTTTAAATGTTGTGTAATATGAATTTATGTCGCAGCTGAATTAAACAGTTCGCCTTTTTACATTATTTATTTATATTTATTTATTGTAAAAATAGGTGGGCTCATATTTTTAAAACTCCTGTTTTTCCGATATAGTTGATTAATTCGGCTGAAACTTAATATAAAAATTGCATTGATACAGTTTAGGGATTTGATTCCACATCGAGCCTCATAGCTTTAAAAGAGATAACCCTAACTTCTTCAAAGTCAATAAGCGTGTTTTCCGACACCTCCTAGAAAAGTGACAGTATAATATCTGGCTATGGTTGTTATAACTTTTCAGGAATCGGACGATACGATGTCGTGTTGGAAAATGAACACCACGCACTATCGTTTCTCTTACATATAAACCCCCACGATTGGCTACTAAATAATTTCAAAATTCTTCATTTGTTCAGGTGCTTTTCTGGAATTGTTGGTAAGAGTAGTGGTGGTGAAACACAGTTGTAGCTAGGTTCACACAAAGCAGCCATATTTATGGGAGTTGCAAGCGGCAGGCGTAAGTAAACACTGACACTGACTCACTTCTTAAAAAGTGTCAACGCATAAGGTATTTTTATGTGTGTGTAGTGTTTTTTAAACTAGAGCTGATTTTCCAATAGACAGTAAAAACGAAAAATAATATTTCTTATAAAGTCAAACGGCAGGTAAAAACTGTAATTTTAGATAACGAAAAATGCGGTACCTGGCATGCCATACTTAAGATAATATTTTGCAGACATGGGTGTGTTGATATCATATGGCGTGTCTGTCTAATGCAGTGGTTCTTAACCGGTGGTCCGCGGACCACTGGTGGTCCCTGGAGGCATTCCAAGTGGTCCACGATTCCAAGTGCACTTGCACACCTTGGTCAAAACCACTTTTAACAGATTTTTGCAGTCAAACTGGTTTTGACCGATTATGAGGTGGTCCCTGACAAGACAGAAATTTGGTAAAATGGTCCCTCATGACTTATGCTGGATTTCTATATTCAATCCTAATCCAAATTATACGGATTTGGATTGTCAACTGTCAAATTTTAATATGTTTTTGGCCAAAATATCTGCGGTTTTTGATGTTTTTACATTTTTATATTGTTTATTAGCATATTTAAACAATATTAAAGTGTAAAAGCATCGAAAATTTTGGAAATATAATCTAAAACTGAATTCAATTTGACAGTTGTAATCCGGATTTGGACAAGGATTGAATATGGGAATCGGGCGTTAAAGGTTAAGAACCACTGGTCTAATGTAATGTCATCATCGCCTTGTTTTATGATATCGTCTTGATCTTACATTCAATGGTAACATTATTTATAATACAGTGTACGAGGGCTGTTTGATAAATAAATACCCGAATTACGCAAAAAAAATTATTTTAATCTTTAGCTCCTTTTATAACGACTCACTAAGCCTAGTGTTTGAAGTACTCCGAAAAATGTTATTGTCGCACACTGAAAATCTGCAAAAAAATGCCGCAGTGGCGGTTATGACCAGAAGGTCGTTTTTTTCGTGAATCACTTTCTTATTAACTAAAAATATCGTTTTGCTAACTCCCTGTGTATGGCAGCTTGTAAATAATTTTATGTAGGTTAGGTAGTCAGTACCTTTGAACTTGAAATCTTTCTAGACTAGACACTGTGTGACACTTCCGCATTAGTCAAGTTATTTTTTTCACTCGGAAGTTTGTTAGTTCTTTTGCTAGGTAGTTATCTTGTAGTTAGTTAATGTTATTCAATATTTCATTAATTGGGATTTTTTTCTAATGTGTTCTTGTTTTACGACGTTTCAGGGAGCTACAAGCAAACACGTTGATTCGGATACAGAATTGAGGTGAGGATTCAAAATAATTACTGTTGTAGCCCCTATGGTCTTGTGATAAGAGTTATACCAGGCCTGTTCAAGAAAAAAAAAGGCGTGTGGTGCGCTAGATGGCGACACAGTAGCTTCTTGTAGCAGTCAGTTCTATCGTATCGGCACAGTACCGAGCACTGAATAGGTTTAGTGTGTTTTGAATCGTTTTCTTGAGTAATAAGAGTGAAATTCTCTTGAAATGGATTTCTCTACGTGTACAGTGTGAGTCACGATAAAGTGAACATATGAAAATAGATGAAACTAGACCTATTTTTATCGACAAAAAAGAGGTCAAAAAATTTTTGAGATTTTTTTTTAATTTTTTATAGATTTTTTTTTCTTCCAATTACTTATTGTAAAGAAAACGTAATAACTTTTAAACTAAGCGGTATATTCTGATAAAATAAAAACAGTAATAATGCTAAATAACAGGCAATACTAAAAAAGTACATAAAATACACAAAAAAGGCCAACAAATAATAAAAAATAATACTTTTTGAAAAAAATCTGCTTTTAAATTCGTGTTTTTTTGCTTATTTGATAAATTTCTCCAAAAAATGCCCCTATAACCGATGGTTTTTATTACTTTGTATTATTCTCTATCGTATTATCTTCGTAAAACCAAAAATCACATGTCTCTATCCCTATCACAACGTTTGAAATGATCGTTTAAACTAAGCCTCTCCGGGCGCGCCATTCAACGCTTCGTTAACAACGAAACTGAAAATGGCTCTAGATTTGTAATTTTGATAAAGACAAGTTAGATTTCAAATAAAAACAAAAGATTTCGAAGTAAAATAAGCATTTTAGTTAAAATTAAAATTGTCTCTATCTGTAGCGGAGAATAATGTTGTGGCAGGCCTTTGTTCAAACGATCATAGCAACTGTTGTAATAGGGATAGAGACATGCGATTTTTGGTTTTACAAAGATAATACGATAGAGAATAATACAAAGTAATAAAAACCACCGATTATAGGGGCCATTTTTGGAGAAATTTATCAAATAACCAAAAAAACACGAATTTAAAAGCAGATTTTTTTCAAAAAGTATTATTTTTTATTATTTGTTGGCATTTTTTGTGTATTTTATGTACTTTTTTAGTATCGCCTGTTATTTAGCATTATTACTGTTTTTATTTTATCAGGATATACCGCTTAGTTCAAAAGTTATTACGTTTTCTTTACAATAAGTAATTGGAAGAAAAAAAATTCTATAAAAAATTTAAAAAAAATCTCAAAAATTTTTTGACCTCTTTTTTGTCGATAAAAATAGGTTAGTTTCATCTATTTTCATATGTACACTTTAACGTGACTCACACTGTATAGCCTGACCAGGAACATAAAAACCCTCGCCATGTTGCGGAAAACTAATGGTACTAATTTCTTTTAATGGCAACAGTAACTAAAAACTTCATTGACATGTCACCTTACATGTCAGTCTATTGCTGTCAAAGTGTAAACAAACTTTATTTTAAATGTGCGCAATTGATTTTGTGAATGAAATTGCTAAAATCTTTTTATAGTCGTGAAAGAAAAGTGGTTCACAATGTGTTAAAGTATTTGTCGAAGAGAAATACCAAGGGTTCGGACAATATTTTCATTGAAAATGTTTCCAATAAAGGTTGTCAAATTGACTGACATGTTTATCGTATAGTACAGTCCACTATGAAAATTAGCTGTGGTTTGTTTCAACTACCTATTTTAAAGTTTTTTGTCACTTTCTAAAAGTTGAATTTTATGGAATTGGGAAAGAAGTACCGAGTTTGAAGCGTTCATGAGCAGACATTGCAGTTGAATATTCAAGTTCTGAATTTGATTATTGATGAATAATAAAATAAATCCTACTAGTTCGATTGATGGTTTCATTTAATTTATTTAAACCAGGTTACCTATAATAATATTTTTTCGTTAATTTATGAAAATATCAAATTAGCCCGTAATCCTGAATCCTGAAACATAAAGTTAGCCTATTAATTTAACACAGGTACGACTGTACTCAGTGTTGCACTATCAAATGCAATTGAAGCGCCTCTATGCCAGGGTTTTTATGTTCCTGGTCAGGCTATATAAACGAAACTATGCACCATACACCATTTGTTGATGACATTGAGTATACATTTTTTAAATGGCTTCGCGAAGAAAACTTTTTGTACGTTGTACATTATTATTCTTTGGTTATACTCTTCCATTGGAGATATTCCCAGAGGAACACATTGTGTAAAAACACTTTGTGATTGCACTTGGTTTGCTTAGGAAATTTTAGACTTGATTCAAACTGTTAATTTAAAAAAAATAATATTATAAATATTATTTATGTCATACTCTATTTTCGAAGATACAACTACATCAGACGCTTATAATGGCAGCTCATTGCATCTGATACTAAGTTTTAATTTACTTTAGTAATTGTAATACATTGCAATTTTCCAGGACACACACATTAAACAAGAACGAAAAAAAGAAACACAATGAAACCGGAACCATGAAGTTGATGTCTGCCCACGATGAGAAGACCCTGGACACAGCATGCGCTTTGGCCAATGAACTGACCACCAGGTTAGAAAACTTAGCATAGCTTCCTGTAGCTGCAGAGGCTACCTTATTATTATTTATTACCTTTGTTACTCACTTCCTAACATCCGTTTGAGTTAAAATGTTGCATACTGTATAGGGCGCGCAATGAGAGTTGAGGTCATTAACGTAAGCAAAGATATGATACGCTGTATCTGCTGACGTCTTGTGTAGACGGACTGAGAAGTGCTTTCAGTCTCGCTTGCAGAAATTTAGCTAGAGCGAAGTAAATAATGTACCTATTCGATATTTGAACTTGAATGTAGAATGTGTTGTTTGTGAACTGGTCAAACTGGTCGCGTCATGTGTGCATCGATAGTTGGGGTTAATTATGAGGATGAAATCTCAGTATTTTCCCTTTAGAACAAAATTCCACCCTGTATATTCAAATATGACATCAGTGTATGTGTTTGCTTCAACTTTTATTGCGCGACCTATAATTCAGATGACAATGCTATATGATGATGTAATGGACCTAGTTTAATGATGGAGCCGGAAGGTGGTCATATAAAACGTTTTGAAATTTTTTATTCATCGACAGGTCGATGACGGACCTCGACAACAGAGCGCCCAGCTCTCCCAGCGACCGCTCCAAGTTCCACTTCAAGTTCCCTTCGGTGGCACTGCACCACGCGCCGCAGGAGCCTGACCGCGAGCCCTACGGTATGTCTCGCGTGGCCTTTTGTTGCAGGACCGACGACTAGACGCGCCCGACGGTAGCGTCTTCTGACGCGCCGCGCCTAAAAAGGCCCGTGGTAGGCTCAAGTTTCTGTGGCATGACCGAGAGAAGTGGTGGTTAATTTAATCACGACAGAAGCCTTATTCTGACTGCATAATTATGAGATCCCTGACTGAAATACCTTGAGGTGGTAAGATCAATTAGGTGTAATTTTACTCTGAAAGCTCTGGTGGAACAAATGTCTTAAAATAGCCCTAACTAGTGATTTTACATTGACTGGACTGCAATTTGTTCGCAATCCTTAGCCAAAATGTTGGTGGTAAGCTTCCGATCGCGGGAGAAATAGGCTAGAAATCCATCAAGCTAACAGCGCCATTTATATTAATCATATTTTACATTTTTCTTGTTCCATGCGGGACGACATATTATATATGTGAAAGCCAAAAAATCAGGGAAAGACAAAAAAGAAGGAAAACCAAAAAAATCTTTTTTTTAAAAAAAAGAAGGCAAACCTCAGAAAGAAGGGAACCCTCAAAAAGAGGAGAAAGCCACAAAAGATGAGAAAGCCAGTAAACAAGGAAAAGCATTGAAATTGAGATCCGGTGAGCCGTAATCATTATTGTATAAATGTTTATATTGTTTACAACATTTGTAACTACACACGATTTTTTTATCACACGAAGGCTACCTTATTACGGTGGCCTCATTGCAACATACATTTTACTGCATCGGTTCGAACAGAGTTGTTTCACTCAAAGTTCTTTGGTTTGATTATGTCCTATGTTTGATGTTTGTTCGTTCCAATTTGAGTTCTACCCATAGTTTACAGTATTGCAATTTTATTTTTGTCGGTAGATATTTAAGGCTAACATTTATTGATCAATAGCAGTTGCCAGTGTTGTTGTAACCGATTAGAATCACGTATCTGAGTCAATAATACTCGTAAAGAGGATCAATGCTGATGATCCAGAGTACTATTATCATTTTTTTTTCTTCTTCTTCTTCTTCTAACATAGGTATTGAGTTGTAGTAAATGTTTAGGATACGTTACTGCCTAGCTCGCATAAATATTTATAACTTTGTACATTTTAAAGCATGTAAACCTTTGAAAAAGAGGCTGACAATAGTGACTGAGTTTCTTGCGCTGCTTCTTCTCAGCACTGGCCCATTTATTGTCCTGAAGCAGTGGTAGGGTTAATACTGGGACGTGTAAAAGTGCTTTTTTTAAGCCTATTTACAGAAATAAATGAGTTTTAATGAGTTTTAATGAGTTTTAGTAGCTCGCGTCAAAGCGCTATAAAATAACTGGTAGATGAGTTATGTAAACTCAATAGCGCTCTGTTTAGAGAAGATAATAACATGCAGCCGATGTAACTAAAAATATTTCAATTTTATCTTTTTTTGTAAACAATCAACATTTTCAGTTTGAGTTACTATTATTTTGTACAAAATCTGATATATTTTATTACAAACCAATCAGGTCTAGCCGCATGCAATCTGTGGCAGAAATTATGTCCAAGTAAGCAAGTAAATTACGTTAGAATGATGACTTTTTTGAATTTACTTATTTACACAGCATAGTGTTTAATACAATATTTAAATAAAATATGCATGCATGATTATTATTTTCCACAATATAAGTTATTCTTTGTATTTACTGATTGATTATGAGGGGTACTACACATAACAAAAGGTCTAAAGAATTTATTTCAACAGTATTCGTTAAACTTTAGTGCAGTATCGGAACTACGTCCGAAGGCATAAAGTCGCGATGCTGCAACGATACAGTCGCAAAATCACCAAATACTAAAAGTATGTAGCAGGTCTGCTGTCGCCCTTAACGCCCAGGTGTGCCGAATGGCTTGTATGTGTGGTACCATTCAAATATATTACACTATTATACGATCTATACACACACGTAGGTACTAACCTGCTATTGATTGGATTCTTCATTAAATTACATTACAGACAACCACATTAAATAAATACAACAAGCCGATGACACTGAAACTTGCGAAGTACTACAATGTCACATACATTCATGTTACTTTATTTTTTAAATAAAATACATCTTTATTAGAAATTTTATTTTTCAAAACCTGTCTTAATTAGCAAAAACTTAAACAGTGTACTCAAATCACTATTATTTAATGAGAATTTTAAGTTTGTGGTGTATTTTAATAAAATGAAAACTATAAAACAGTAACTTTAATAAACCAGCCGTAAAAGATATTAATACATTATGTTCAACTCTGAAATACGAGTATGATCTGAAAATACTGTTTAAGTGTTAACTATTTAGTCCTTTACCCACTGTATTTATATTGAACTGTATACGACAGATGGAAAAAAATCTCCTCCATCATGTATGATTTTCGTTTCTTTACTGTACTTTTAGATTCTCATGCATGTCTGTCTATGGTTAATTTTTTATCATAGCATGAGAGTAAATATTGCACGATGCAACAAGTAAAGTAAGAGCTGTTTTTATTGTTCTAGTAATTAGATATGATTTATTTTAATTATTATGTAGACGTATAGAAATATTATTTTTTAACTGTTTATACGATATGTGATTATGTTAAGCCTACCAAGAGATGTTTCTTACAGGAAAACCAGAACGCCGCAACTTCAGCGAGGAAGCTAGCCGAGTACCGGACATTCAAGTAAGTTTATTTATTTATTTAAGCTTTAATTCCATATAATTCGTACATAACTATAAATAAATAAATAAGGCGCACTCTGTTGGTTGGAACGTATGGAACGACAAACGACGGTACATCAAGCTTGAAATACTATCGACTGTAGGGTAAGGTGGGGCACAATGTTACACGGGGTACAATGTTACAATGCATATTTCTCCGTCCCTTTCTGTTAGTTCTCTATTAAACCTCACGGAAAATAACTCTAGATACGCCAATGGCAGGCACAGCTAAAGCTTATAAATCGGAATAGCATATTTACTGTAATTGCGTCAGTCTTTTATCAAAATCCATCAGACAAAGTCGCAGCAGCTTGTTTGAAAATCAACTTTCCTTACCAGGAGTCATTCACCGAAGAGAGCAAGGCGGCGTATACGAGTCTGATCGAGGAGCCGACTCCATCTACGTCGATGAGGCCGCAAATGGTCTCGGAGCCCAGGTTTACGGAGTCCAAGTGTGGGACCATCCCGAAGCAAGGGCCTCGCCTACCCGCCAGGAACCAGTTCAACTCGCTGCAGGTCCCTAAGACTTCAACTTCAACTCACAGGTATAATTTATTAGTCCACTCATGTCGTCTCATCCACGAAGACGCGCCCCACCATTCTTCCGCTAATGTTTGAGTGTTATCGGTACACGCTAAATTATCCATGAGTGGCACACGCACATTACAATAATGACGCTCGGATTGCTCGGATCAAACTCCCCGCACCCCTCACCAAACATTCGTGGGGCGCGTCTTCATGGATGATACGATCTATACCATGTATCCATCATAACTACACTCAACATCAAATAAACCGCACCTTCCGCGACGCGAACTTTAAAGATTTTCTTCTGACACAATCATGGTACCCCAACAATATTGGTGTCATTTGAAAGCCCAGTAAATATCCTTAAAGAAACATACATTTCATTTCTAAATAAATGATTAACATATACCATAAATGTGACTTGAAAATAGACCTCACTTTGGGCTCACCTCTGGGACCAATTAGACCAATTTTTATGGTTATAAAACCAAATAAAGATCTCACGTGTCCTCTTTAACAGATGGATAGCGATTAATCCCAACTTAACAGTTTTGTAGTCATAAAAAATGGCTATAGCGTAACTACCTATTTTTTGAAGAAGTGACTCTGGATCCTTGTAAAGACACATTTTTGGGGTAAAAACATTTCCTTTAATGAAATGAAGTTTAAAACTAGGCTTTCAAATGGTACCAATGTTGGTGGGAAGTCAGGATGTATACGTTTGATAAGTGCTTGTCGCGGGAGGTGCGATTTATTTGATGCCGAGTGTATAAGTATTTACTGTAGTCCATCGGTCCTTCAATTCTGTAGAAATGACTTGCAGATGACAAAAAATACGTGAAATGTGTTGTAATAGTTCAATTGACTTTTCAGGCAACCATCTCCAAAACGTGCCAGCGGTCACCAAAACTTCGAACAAGATGTAAGTAATCACTTGTAATCAAAGTACTTATATCACCATCAGTAAGTTATTAGTACTATCATAAAAGACACGGCAAACCAACATCGTAGTGCTACTCACTGCGGCATTATGCTGAGTGAAAGCCTTTTTGGCTATATTTAAAAAATCACCCTTAAATGTAATGTATTGTGCTATTCCTTACATTTTCTTACCATTGCAGAGCGTGAACGAACTGCCGCTGCCTCCGCGTGCAAACAAGCCCAAGCTTGTTGACAAGCCACGTCACATCAGAAAATACCCGTTGCTGCTGCCCGAAAGGGAGGCCAGGCCCGCAGACACCGGCCCTCCGGTCCAGCCGCGCCCGATCATCTACCAGAACGCCGTCACCCAGCCAAAGAAACACCCCGCCCCAAAGAAAGGAACGGACGCTCTCGACGGACCGGGCCCGTCCAACATCAACCCCTTCCAAGACGTAGCGGGACCCAGCTGGGCTAACCCGTTCGATGGCTACGTAGAACCGGTGCAGTTCGAAGACGACTCTGACAGCGACGGAATGGCCGAAGCGGCGGCAGCACAATCTTTAGTGCGAGGTAATAAGATTACCTTTTTATTGGCCAATGCTAATCACATTCCTCTAGGTAACTGTATGGTTCGTGGTTCCGCACCGGGCATGATTAGTTGCTTTACTCATTTTCTAACCATATCCAAAAAGGAAACGCGTTCTTAATTCTTTTCTTCCATGCATGTTTCTTTTATTCCGACATTAAAGGTGGACACGCACCTGTCCATGCCGCACGCGCCGCAGTCATCGCATTTTATAAATCTTTGCGCGAATCTTTAAAAGTTTAAACTAACTAAATATACTCAGCATCAAATAAACCGCACCTTCCGCGACGCGAACTTTAAAGATTTTCTTCTGACACAATCATGGTACCTCAACAATATTGGTGTTATTTGAAAGCCCAATAAATAGCCTTAAAGAAAAACACATTTCATTTCTAAATAAATGAATAACATATACCATAAATGTGACTTGAAAAAAGACCTCACTTTGGGCTCACCTCTGGGATCAATTAGACCAATTTTTATTTGCCATAAAAGTTGGCTCAAGCGTAACTACCCATTTTTTGAAGAAGTGACTCTGGATCCTTCTAAAGACACATTTTTGGGGTAAAAACCTTTCCTTTATTGAAATGAAGTTTAGAACTAGGCTTTTAAATAGTGCCAATATTGGTGGGAAGTGGGGATGCATACGTTTGAAAATGCTTGTCGCGGGAGGTGCGATTTATTTGATGTCGAGTGTATATATAACTCAAAGGTGACTGACTGACTGACAGACATAGTGATCTATCAACGCACAGCCCAAACCACTGGACGGATCGGGCTGGGCATGCAGGTAGATGTTATGACGTAGGCATCCGCTAAGAAAGGATTTTACGAAACTCCACCCCTAAGGGCTCGTTTCATTATAAAGATTTATAAAATGATGACTGCGGCGCGTGCGGCGCGTTTGCTGCGGGCGAATTCGCGAGGCTATGAAAAAATGCGATTACTGCGCCTTATACCAATTGGCTATTATTATTTTCAATCCACTTACGAGGAGTTCTTACTTTACTTTGATCGAGTTTGGTCATCTTGTTCTTATGCAATGCATCTTCGGTTATTTCCTTTGAAGTTCTGCTAAAGTCTACACTAACCACAAACGCATTCATTACACTTTAAATTTTAATTCATATGTATTAATGCTGCACCTCTACCCCCTTATCACAAAAAGTTAGACTCTGGTTTAAATTGACTTTTAGTATGGAAATGTCATTTTAAACCAGTTAGTCCCGGGTTTAACTTTTTTATAATAAGGCCCCTGGCCCTAGTCCCTTAGCAAAGCTTGTACTAGGCAACGGATATAAACACACTTAAATACTTTTTTTGTAAATACATACATATTAAACATAGAAAACACCAAGTCCAATACAACTAAATATCTTAATGCACACACATGTTTGTACTGTGCGGGAATCGAACTCGCGACACTCGGCATAGTAGTCCGTATCGAAACACACCAAAATGCAAAATAAATACCTGGTCGTTGTTCTAAAGAAGTTCTCGACGCTTCAACTTATCATTTTGCAAACACATTCAATTTTTAAAAACATTTATCTACAATACAGATCTGATAGTTTGGATTGTGATCATAATTATATCAACGGATTCATATAAAAGAGTAAAATGAGGTCGAGTCATTTTATTTCAGATTTTTCTCGTATTCCAACTCCAGCTATGCTATTCAAAAAGACAAGAGGTTTTATCTATGCATGATCTGGTCGCTTAAAATGTAGTCTGATTCTTAATTCCTCACAAACTTGGGGCTTCACATTATTAACCTGCAATCTTGTACAGTCTATTATAGTTCCAGTTGTTCATTTTTGGATGTGTTTCCTGCATTCTGTGTGACCTTTTCAGACTGCTCAGACCACGTATCAGTAGAGGATTTACTGGAATTCGCAGATCAGAAGCCATGCGGACGCCAGCGTGGCGTCGAGTCGGATGAAGTCAGGATCATGTGCAAAGTCCTCAAACAGCAGGTCAGTCGTGTCGTTGGACTAGGGCCTTGTTGGCGAGAGAGGGTGTAAGCTGGCTTCCAGCAATATAAAGGAGCGACGCAAGATGTAGCATAGACGTTACGACAACTCTAATCATTCATTCATTTATTCATTTTATCATTCATATTCATAAGAATCAAGAAGCTGCTACAAATTCATTCCATTCCTGGTACCAGAATTATGTACTTTGCATCTGTCACACCAGACACGATATAAAATCTACTGTCTGACGATTACCGGTATTATCACTACATTATTATAAAACAAAGTCGCTTCGCTGTCTGTCTGTCCCTATGTCTAGATCTTTAAAACTACGCAACGGATTTTGATGCGTTTATTTTAAATAGATAATTATTCGAGAGTAAGGTTTTATACCTGTGCGAAGCAGGGGCGGGTAAATAAAGCGTACCAAAAGTACAATTTGAGCGTGTCATTTCCAAGTATTGAAAGACGGCAGCAGGTGCTGAGAACATTCCGTGACGTTTGTATACCATTAAAAAAAAAAAAAAAATTGAAAATGATTTTTCAAGATTTTATTGTACTGTCGCGACATTGGTAATCTAATAGGATTTAGGTGTTTCAAAATATTCGGTCTTCTTATTCGCCCTTTGTGCAGTCAGGGTCAAATAATTAGTGACGTCTAAAGTAGCCGAAAAGTTCGCAACACATCTTTGTTACAATTCGAATAAGGTTGTGTTGTCTTTTTGGCTTAACGAACTATTTGACGCTGACTGTGCCATATTTTGTGCATATAAAATAATTATATTTAATATCCCTTCCAGGTGAGCCCCGAAGAATGTTTGCAAGCGCTAGAGCTGAGCGATTGGAACGTCCACAACGCGATCAAGCTGATGAGAGTCAAGCTCACGGCGGGGCCCGACGTCGCACTGGAGGAGTGTGGGGCCCAACTGGCCACGGCGGCGGGGGACATCGTCAAGGCTCTGGCCGCGCTCATGATCACTAAGCCTGACAAGTAAACTTATATCGTCATCAGCCGGCTGATAAGTAAACGTCGAATCGAAATTCCTATATCATCAGAAGCTATGGTCGGGCTGATGATCTTTAAACCTGCTGACAAGTAAACACTAAACTAAAGGTATATTGCCTTGGTAGGCAGATAATGATCGAATATCATAGTCACAAGCTCTGATCCCGCTGATGATCAAAGCCGGCTGATAAGTTAACGGAAAACTTGTGTCACCAATTCATCATAAACGGGAAACTTATCGCCATGAGCCAGCTGATAAGTAAACAGGGAATCCTATATCATCAAAATAAGCTGATAAGTAAACTTATCTTCATCATTATGATCGTGAAAATGCGATTACGCTCAAGAACAGTATTGATATTTTGATAAACGCAACGGTTAACGAGTGATCTTCATCATGATCATCTTGATTGTTAAAATATCTCATTGACGTTTTGAAAAACTTTTTTAAATCATAATTTGGTGTACGTATGAATTCTAAATGTTATGCGTTATATCATTAGAGTAACATTATCTAATGGTTAAAAATTTGATGGTAGTAGTAAATAAGATAATTCAGGAATACAATAATAATACTAACATATAACACCAACTTTTCGAATTAGCGTGTTTCTATCTTGGGATGTGATTTAATATAATTATTTACATTGTTAACATACGAAAGCGGCAAATTTGTCCCACCCCTCTAAGGCTGTGCGTAAGCTCAGAAGTTCTATCATAATAATATGTGCATAGGAGCGTACGCGCAGCTTTTCGTAAACCATGTCCAATAAAATAGTGTTGTCTATTGTTTTGCCTTCTCTTGTCTTTTATTGCGACAGGAGAAAACAAAACACGTTTTACTATTAACTTGATAAATAACGTTTATTTAATAAATGTTTATAAAGTAGTACATGGATGGCGTAGACATCGATTTAGTCAATTTTTGAGAATGTTCGTAACCTTTTTTGACTACATATCTATTTGATATGTTTTTGATTAACGTGCTATTTAATAGATGTTATTGTTGCTCATGCAGTTATATCATTATTGTCGTCGTAGTCAGCGTCAAAAGTGACGGCTCTTCTAGAATCCAAGGAATAACTTTAAACCCTTTTGAAATCTCCACTCTGATTAGAGCGCTGGTCGCGCGATAACTGTTTTTACATACAAAACATGCAATAAATGTGAATCGACAATAATTTACATTTGCTCTTCTGTGTGTTTTGTTACTTTTGACGCTGAATTTATTAATTAATTCGTAAATTAAATATAGTATGAAAAGAAAATGGTGGTGCAGAACGTGTATTTTAGTAAGTGCGCCGGAACTGACTGATTGAGAATAGGTATTATGTATTTGAATGTCACTGCGTAGATGCAGTTGTTAGGGGTATAAAATATAAATTATACATGTAACTATTACGTAATTATAGTATTTGCGGTTCGCGGGGCGTAGGTACTAATGCTGTATTGTATTTACCCCCGGGGAAGAGGCGAAGCGTGTCCCTCACTGATGAGGACTAATTATAGTGTTCCACCACAGACTGCGATCATGAGGTGTGGACCGAACTATGCAAACGAAGTGTGTTAAGGAGCTAGAAAAGGAAGAGCTACTATGCATTTATTGAGTTAGGCCCACTGGCATATCATATTCACTTTCGAATATTTCTAAGAATATTTAAAATATAAATGTTTAGAGTTAAGAGGCATTTAAACACATTTTTGCTGTTATTGATAAACATAAACTTTCTTTCTTGACTAATAAGCCGAAAATCAATAGAAATAATAATATGAGTGTAGCAGTGCAGTGGGCCTTGTAGGACTTTACACGTAATGTGTAGATTGTTAGCTTTACAATTCCTGATTTGCAGAGCTGAGCTCATGTAGGACTAGGAGATAGCTTTATATGTGTGTTTATATTATACAGGGTGGCCAAAACAGTGAGGTCTAAAAGAAAAATTTAGATTCCTTACATCGAGGTGTACCTAAATCACCCCCATGTATGTAATACGATTGTGCATCGTTTAGGAGATAGAGGTAATTTTGTGATATTTTCAAATTTTGTGACCTAGTAGGCTTTAAACATTTTTATCTTTTTTTTGGGTTGACTTTTTTCAGATTTCTTTTTTTCGACAGATTTGTTATTAATTGCAGATGTTTGAAAAAAAAATAATCACCTTCCTATCTTTGATTCAAGATACAAAAGTTTTGCTAGAAACATTAAAATTATGCTTTTATCAGAACACTATCAAATTTTCAACTTAAAAGTTGAAGTAAAAAAAAGAACTTCCATAGGTCCAAAACCATTTTAAAAACTGTGCCGTTTCCTGAACATTCATAATAATACAAAAAAACATGTACTTAATGGGTCACTATTTCCTGTAATCGGTCCACTAAAGTGGTAAGTCGGAGTTTCCGTTACATGTTTTTGACTTTCTTAGAGTGAATTAATATTGGGAATCCTCTAAGTTTACATTACGTAGAACAGATTTAGAGCCGTAACTGGACAGAACATGTTTTTATTCTCAACGAGGAAGCTCTTGCCCTTCATCACACCTGGCGGAAACTGATGATTAGGCTGAAGGTGGAAGGGAACTTCAACTACTAAGGAACTATGGCTTCCTACCTCCAAATGCCGGAATACAGTAATGCTATTAACATTATTTTTATAGTGACTGACTTTGGAAAATAGAGTTGCTAGCCAGGCAGACTTAGACCAAACCCTACCACCAACCAAACCGAGCAGAAAATTTCACCTCCACTGGGAATCAAACCCGGGACCTTTGAAGCTTACCTCTTACCACTTGAAGACAGAGGCAGTTGTTACATGTTACTATTGCCCTTGAAATACCTACTGCAGTGAGAAGAAGAAGGAGGGATATTTGGTTTATGTTTATTAAAACTTACTTAAAATAACAATGTGTTCCGGAATTTGGAGGTAGGAAGCCATAGTTCCTTAGTAGTTGAAGTTCCCTTCCACCTTCAGCCTAATCATGAGTTTCCGCCAGGTGTGATGAAGGGCAAGAGCTTCCTCGTTGAGAATAAAAACATGTTCTTTCCAGTTACGGCTCTAAATCTGTTCTACGTAATGTAAACTTAGAGGATTCCCAATATTAATTCACTCTAAGAAAGTCAAAAACATGTAACGGAAACTCCGACTTACCACTTTAGTGGACCGATTACAGGAAATAGTGGCCCATTAAGTACATGTTTTTTTGTATTATTATGAATGTTCAGGAAACGGCACAGTTTTTAAAATAGTTTTGGACCTATGGAAGTTCTTTTTTTTACTTAAACTTTTAAGTTGAAAATTTGATAGTGTTCTGATAAGAGCATAATTTTAATGTTTCTAGCAAAACTTTTGTATCTTGAATCAAAGATAGGAAGGTGATTATTTTTTTCAAACATCTGCAATTAATAACAAATCTGTCGAAAAAAAGAAATCTAAAAAAAGTCAACCCAAAAAAAAGATAAAAATGTTTAAAGCCTACTAGGTCATAAAATTTTAAAATATCACAAAATTAACTCTATCTCCTGAACTAAGCACAATCGTATTACATACATGGGGGTGATTTAGATACACCTTGATGTAAGGAATCTAAATTTTTCTTTTAGACCTCACTGTTTTGGCCACCCTGTATATATACACGATCCCGTTACATGTATAAAAACCATACACATCAACCGCCAGATGAACAGTATTACGAATTATCATAAATGAATTTAAAAAAATAGTTTTTAGTAAAAGCTGGTCTTTTTTAAATGCCTATATTTTTGTAGTGGCTTTATAAATACATTATACAATTATATATTTTTTATAAGGTAAATAGATGGAAATGTAACGGGATCTTAGACTTTAGAGTAGTATCTTACGGTTGTAACATATGATTATAACCTCGGTAGCCATTTGAGTTTTTTTTTTTTCATGTTGCCAATAATATTTGTGCGTAGGTTAGCCATAATTTGCCGTATCTAAAATTCCCGTGATAGATCTCAGATCTTATTATACTTACGTGCAGCTAAATGCTATCGAATTTTTTTTTTTTTTTAATTTTACAATTTTTGTAGATAACTAAAATTTAATCGTATATTTATTCTATGTATGTCGCAAATATTTTATAATCGTAGTGTGGAAATTACGACAATATTCTGCTATAAATATAGTAATATTGTCTAGAATTTAATCAACAAAAATAATTCATATTACCATCTTTGTGACAATATTGCTGACTTGACTGAAAATGAAGGCGCGAATAATGCGTCTTTCTTTAGCGTGGTGCTAGAGTGTATTGAAAGAATATATTTATTTATTGTAAAACGCATTTTACAGTATGATCAGTATTGTTAGCGATATCTTGAATATTTTGCTAAATTGGTATTATTTTACAATAATACAGATAGGTATAGAGGACGATTTGGGGCAGTGAAGTGAAGGAAGGTTTTCTGCCTCTCTATACTGTTCCGTTTTTAAGAATACACAAAAAAAACCTTTCCCTTCGGCTTTTCCCTGTAGTTTCAAAAAAGGAAATTATAGCGAATAGACTAACATAGTGCGAATAATTCATATCAGAGGTGCTTTGCTATCGAATATTTCAAAAAACATTTACGCAATTTGTTGATGTGTGAAACATGTCGAATTTATGTGCTATATGTATGAACTTTGAATGTATAAAAATATTCACTTTTGGGAAGAGCAATTACATCATCATCTTCCTATATAAATGATTTATGAAAAATACTGGAAATTAATGTTGATGAAGTATGTACTTTCGGCAATGTTTGGCTAGGGACCTCGAATATCCTGGTAAGCAAGGTATACGAAACTAATAACAAGACTAAATTTTAACTATTAAAAAAATAACTGGCGTTCCTAAATATCTTAGGCCAATTAAATGTATCTTGATGTGAAGACGATATTACATTTCGGATATTTGTTAGATACTAATTGTACTGCTTTTAATGTTTACAAACGTGATGTAGTCTTTTGTAAACTGCAGTATGTGCACTTGTAGAACGCATACAGTTGAGGAAAACATATGCATAAACAATTAACGTTCGCAAGTAGTATTACATTTACAGCACAGTCGAGTTCATAAATATATTGGCAGTGCCCAGTGCTTCAAAATATTGAAGTGCAGTAGTGCAATTAATTAATGAACAGTTTTATGTTTCCACTCTATTGATTGATAAAAATCAGCATCCAGGCATTCGCTTATGATACATGCTGAGACGGAGACTTTTTGCTGCCGCAACTCTGCTCGCATTTATTTTTCTTTAATTTATTATTATATTAAATGTGCATTAATTAATTTACTTTTGTTAAAAATTTATGTAACTGTGTGCAGCAAATAAATTATTACTTACTTACTGATGTTTAGTTTGTATTGAAAATGTGATCGTTAAAACGCTAACAATATTTTGAAACATTGGCACTGCCAATATAAAGTACTTCACTCCTACTCTCTAGTATTAATTCAAATCTCTGTCTAGCTATAAAGTTTAAATTCGCTTAGGAATAATAGGATATATTATGAATAATAAATGTGTGTAGTACTCTTCACTTCACTACAAAAACTATCAGTGCACATACTGATCATATTGATGTACTTAAATGTGTAGGTTTTTAATGTAGTATTTGTAGATTATAAGACAACCGTGATTGGTATGTCAAACAATAATGTATGAACTCACCGTTTATCGAATATCTACTAAAGTCCGAGCGCTGTGGTATGGTGTAGTTGAATGTGACAGTTTATTGAGAATTTTATTAGTAAAATTTTATCGAATTAGATCCTCAAGAGCTATCAACATGTTTAAGCTTTTAATACAAATCTAGTCTTTGAAACTACAGCATGACTTTTTTAAACAAGACCTTCTGGTCTTAAAAACTTAATTAATTTTAAATTACCTGTAAATTAAGATTTTTGGTTGCATTGTATGTAATTGAAAAAAGTAGTTTGAGTTGACAAGATAGTGACGTCACTGGCTAGTATTGCCATACAAAATATATGGTAGTCTCGTTTTGACAGTTTTAAAAAGTACGTCAATTGATTGGTGGTAGCAAATACCCTATTGCCCATATTTTATCGACACAAAGAAACGTGTGCTTCAAATTCGCACCATTGAAGCCATTAGACAGAATAATAATAATAATTGATTAAAAACTCATTTATTTCTGTAAATAGGCTTAAAAAAAGCACTTTTACTTTTTTTGATTTGACTGACAGCTGTCACCTGCACCAGGCTAGAACGCACGAACTTTATCCAACCACTTTTCGGAAACCTCATATTGCTGTAAACGAAGCAGTAGATGATCGACTCCTTTAAATCTAGTCCAAAAGCATTTATGTTATGTTCTTGCACCTCACGAAGGCGAGTGAACTTTACTTGTGTGTACGTGTACATGCACATTTCCATAGTGCGATGTCTGTCAAAACTTTTGATAAACGAACGATCAGGGGGCTCAGAGTGTGAGTTTACATCAAACGTATTCAATAAGATTAAATGTATGATGGATTGTACAGCGTCCCTAACGGATACTTTCATGAGCTAAACACAAGTATCGTGCGATTCGCGCCGCTAATTACAAGAAAGTACTGTCTGCATGTAAAAATGCATGCATGTTTGCAGCGTTTATAAAAGTTTATACAGGGTGTTAGGTAAATGGGTATATAAGCCGACACTAGCCCATGTTAACATGGTCATATAAATGGTATGGTGAAGTCAGAAAATTGATATCTTCATTTTAACTATTTTAATTTTCATACAAATCGGATTTTGTAAAATTTATTTTGTATGAAAATTAAAAAAAATAAAATCATGATATCAAATTTCTGACTTCACCATATCATTTATATGCCTATGTTAACATGGGCTAGTGTTGGCTAATATATCCATTTACCTAACACCCTGTATAAAATATAGTATTATCTAAAACATTCTCTTAATTTTTTTTACTCGACTGCCCCAGAAGGAGGGTTATGTTTTTTATGTTAACCGTATACGTTCATGTGTTACACACACACACATTGACGCGTGTACTGATATGTGATTAACCACATGTAAAGCTCACTCGCCTTTGTGAATTGCAACAACTAAGGGTGGATTCGACCAAACAAGAGTAAATAATAATCTCAGATTAAATTGTCAGTTTTCCCATACTGAAACTGTCAATGTGGCAGTTATACCAGGAGTTATTCTCGGATAAAAGTTTGGTCGAATCGGGCCTAAATCGATATGGAATCATATACACGGTGCTACTTTGGTATCCTTGCCATATTCACAGAGATAAAAGTAGGGAACAACACCTATTTATTTTAGTCAAGAGACTCCCATAAAAAAGCACACAGAGTTGCGCCACCTAACTTTAACCGAAACTATAACGTTAACCGGTGTTTAATGTATGGAGTTTGACAGATTTTTGACGTTTGTCAAAGTCAAAGTAAGATGCACCATACACAGTTTTTAGTTTGGGTTTTTAGTAAATTGGAATAAACGTCAGCTTTTTACAAAAGTGTCAAAAAGAATTTCGAAAACAATAAATTGCCATAGATACCAATTTAAAAATATAAAATTTTAGGGCATTTTTTTTACTTTTTAGTGCTCAGTGTCAGTTAATATACCTAGTAAATATGGCAAGAATGCAAAGTAACATCGTGTATATAAAGTTGCTATAAAATTGTCCTACTTATAAAATTTCAAAACTAAACTCGATTAATAACAAAATGTTTTATTCCATAATTAAAACAATGTGCGCATCTATAAGTATCCATTTTTCATAACATAAACACATTCTAATATCTGTAAATAGGTGTCTAATTTGTTTTAGTATATTCCCAACTTATTATAAGTAGGTACCTACGTATTATCTAGATGTTGTGTGTGTCAATTTTCTAATAAAATGCATTCTACGAAGAACTGCTCAAAATCAATTTTGTTTTTATTTCACATTCCGACCCTATATTCCTCTTTTATTTTGTGGTGCTATAATCATTCTTGTATTGAAAAGTTGTGGTACATTTTGAACACCATTTTTCATATCATATCTCAGTAAGGATTGATACGAGTTGCCTTTTCACATTAATTTATATCATAACGAAGTCCATTATTATCCTGTGATTATAGACACAAAATTACTATGGTCTTATAATAACACAGTTTTATTCTAAGGTTAACTTGAAGAGAATGTCAAATGGCATTAAGTTCGCCCAATTTATGTCGTGATCAACATAAATATTGTAATGTTAAAATTAATTTATTGGATTAATAGATGGATAGGTAATGTATTCATTATAACAACTCCTTCCAGTATACAGGGTGTATCAGGGGGGGGGGGATCATCGTAAGTCAAATTCAAATCAAGATTTTTGTGTTTATGTAAAAAGCCGGAATTTAGTATAAAAGTCTTCACTGTAGCTTAACTACTGGACCTGCTTGGATGATTTTTTTTCTAGAAGTAGTTAAATAGTGGGTCTTAAATAAATTTAAAGTAAGTAAGGGGTAATTTTAGTATACTATTTAGAGTAGCAGCCTCGCACGCCGACCGAAGTAGGTGTGTGTGTATAAATAAAATCGTTTAAGAAGCTTTGCGAGTGGGTAACTTTGCTTAGGGTCTTAACTGGAAGTATCTGCGATCCGGAACAACTTGCTGCCAAGTCTCCGGGCAATCTGCCGCGAGTTGTTAATGCAATGCCGGACTTAATGCACAGGCATAAGAAAGTTACCGATATTTTATTTTAATCGGTGTGTAGGTAGGTACAATTGGTGAAGTGTGGGTCAAACCAGTAAAATATACGGAACAATACTGCGCACGCACGAGATAGGTAACGTTATATTGATTATTATTTATTATCGATTTACCTTCTTCTTATTTTAATTTCTGTTTTGTAACGTGAACATTACAGATTTTTGCCTAGGACCTTGTATTATCAGTTCCATTTCTCATCATAAGAAGACTGAAAACACGGATCACAAAAACTAAGGACTGAAAATCATCGAGGTAAGTAAACATCACATCCGTGTAACATATCGAATCCACGAATCCTTGAAATAGCTCCACATTTTCGTAGCGGCTGAATGTAGTCAACGAGACGTCCTATTCGAACATGGTACTCAAGTTTAAACCTTGCTGCAATGCAGTAAGAACGCTTAGGATTCAAGCGGAGCCGTCGAACCGCTAATTCGTAGCGCGAGCGACACCACGAATTAGGTCAATGGGAAATGGACGTGTTTCCATTAGCTGCTACGGCACCGGCAAATGTAAGTATTATTATGTTACAGTCAAAACTGTGCCATGTCGTAGGCGTTTTTCCTTCGAGGATGACGGAATTGAACAGCTTCTGAAGAGCCCTTAGTACCGGCGTTCCGCCTGCCTTCAAAAGCTCAGCCGTGATTCCATCATCACCCGGTGCCTTGTTGTTCTTCAGCTGTTTGAGAGCCATTCTAATCTCGTACAGACTGACGTCCGGGATATCTTCGGTATAGTGTCGGGTCAGTCTAGCTCTTGGGTCTTCGGCTAGATTTGTGACAGGTGCGCGTACAGTCGTGTATAATTGTCCGTAGAACTTCTCAACCTCTTCCAATATCTCCGGCCCCGACGAAATGGCTCTGCCATCCTCTGTCTTCAGCTTGGTCAGTTGACTTTGGCCAACAGACAGATCTCTTGCGAACAATTAAGAGCCTTTGTTTCGCTCAATCGCCTCTTTAATACGGTCTGTATTAAAGAGGCGATTGAGCGAAAAATAAATTGGCGTAGGTCGCGAGTCAAAGACTTGGAGATCTGTCTGTTAAGGCGCCGATACTGAGCAGCATCTTCAGAGGACTGCAAAACCAAGTTCCGTCTCTCTTCCATGAGTTGATTGGTGAGGTCAGAGATCTTTTTGGTTCCTTTTGAACGACGGGTTTTAAAGAACTTAGACCCAGTCGTTTGGACAATTTCCACGAACCTGTCATTGTATTCGTCCACATTTTCGCAGTCTCCTAGGCATTCGAAACGATTTTGCAACTCGAGCTGAAAGCTTTCGGGGTTTTGGAGTTGGATGGGCGCTGGGCGGAGCGTAGACTTCATCAGTCGACATCTCTCGAGCTTGGGTCTGAAATTCAATGTGCCTCTTACCATTCGGTGATCGCTTCCTGTTTTGACCGAATTGATCACAGAGACATCATTGAATATATGCTTCTTCGTCGACAAGATGAAGTCTATCTCATTTTTTGTAGCGCCATTGGGATGCAGCCATGTCCACTTTCGCTGTTTTGGCTTTCTGAAGAAGGAGTTCATCATAAAGAGGCCCTCCTTCTCCATAAAGCCAGCCAGCAGTTGGCCACGTGCGTTCCTCTCTCCATACCCAAATTGCCCCACTTTCGGCTCATTATCGCTTCGTTTACCTAGCCTCGCGTTGAAGTCCCCCATCACAACGGTAAAATGGGACCGGGAGCTATGTATGGCTCTGGAAATATCCTCATACATAGTCTCCACTTCGTCGTCGGGGTGTTCCGTGGTCGGTGCGTATACCTGTATGACCTTCAGCGAATACCGTTTGGTGATTCTGAGTATCAGAAGTGTGGTGGTACTCTTCTTCAAAAAAGGTGACAAAACCTTGTTGAAGAATTATAGACCCATCTCACTTCTGAGCCATGTCTACAAGCTGTTTTCGAGAGTCATTACGAATCGTCTCGCTCGCAGGCTCGACGACTTCCAGCCTCCCGAACAAGCCGGTTTCCGAAAAGGCTTTAGTACCATAGACCACATACATACGCTAAGGCAGATTATACAGAAGACCGAGGAGTATAATCAACCACTTTGCCTGGCGTTTGTGGATTATGAAAAAGCCTTCGATTCGGTCGAGACCTGGGCAGTGCTACAGTCTCTCCAAAGGTGCCAAATTGACTATCGATATATCGAAGTGTTGAGGGGTTTGTACAAAAACGCCACAATGTCGGTCCGCCTCCAGGATCGGGACTCGAAACCTATCCAGTTGCAGCGAGGGGTAAGACAGGGAGACGTCATATCTCCAAAACTGTTTACCACCGCCCTGGAAGATGTCTTCAAGCTTCTGGACTGGAACGGATTTGGCATAAATATCAACGGCGAGTACATCACCCACCTTCGATTCGCGGACGATATCGTAGTCATGGCTGAGACCTTGGAGGATCTAGGCACAATGCTCGATGGCCTCAGTAGAGCCTCTCAACAAGTGGGCCTCAGAATGAACATGGACAAGACAAAAATCATGTCTAATGTCCGTGTTGCACCCACTCCTCTGAAGGTTGGAGACTCTACACTCGAAGTTGTTGACAATTATGTATACCTGGGACAAACAGTCCAGTTAGGTAGGTCCAACTTCGAGAAAGAGGTCAATCGTCGAATCCAACTCGGATGGGCAGCGTTCGGGAAGCTTCGCCATATACTCACGTCCGAAATACCGCAGTGTCTTAAGTCGAAAGTATTTGACCAATGCGTGTTGCCAGTGATGGTATACGGATCTGAGACGTGGTCGCTTACTATGGGCCTCATAAGAAGGCTCAAGGTCACCCAAAGGGCGATGGAGCGGGCTATGCTCGGAGTTTCCCTGCGTGATCGAATCAGAAATGAGGAGATCCGCAGGAGAACCAAAGTAACCGACATAGCTCGCAGAATTGCTAAAATCAAGTGGCAGTGGGCGGGGCACATAGCTCGTAGAGACGATGGCCGTTGGGGCAGGAAAGTTCTCGAGTGGCGACCACGGGCTGGAAGACGTAGCGTGGGCAGGCCTCCTACTAGGTGGACCGACGATCTGGTAAAGGTCGCGGGAAGAGCCTGGATGCGGGCAGCGCAGGACCGTTCATTGTGGAAAACCTTGGGGGAGGCCTTTGTCCAGCAGTGGACGTCATTTGGCTGAAAAGAAGAAGAAGAAGAAGTCAAAACTCATAATCGGTCAGAACTACTAAAACTTTTTGACTGCAAAAATCAATTAAAAGTAGTTTTGACTGGTGCCCTTGCTTGGTCAATATCACTTTTGACTGTCCACTTGCGTATTTCTCTCGATATGTATGTATCTATCTATGTCTTGCCTGCTTGTATACCTTTCAAATAAAGTTTTCTTTTCTTATTCTATTCTTCCAGTTAAAAGTGGTTTTGACCAAGCAAGGGCACCAGTCAAAATCACTTAGCTAACAGATTTTTGCAGTCAAAAGTTTTTGTGGTTTCGATTCAAATCGGGCAGTCCCCGACGAACGAGTTTGTAAATTGAATGAATATGATACCTACTACATTTTCCCCCATCTGCCATATCGATGCCGTTCCGTGCCGACTAGTGGAATCACGTCCAATGGATCGTTCCCCTTCGTAGGTATTAGGGTTGCCAGTTGCCACTTTACGAGTGGGGGCTGGGAATGTTTTATTAAACTAGACTAGAGGAATGTCAGTTGCCGAGGGCATTTCCCTGTAGACCCGTCTATTCAAGATTCGAGAAGATTATGGCATAACAAAGATTTGTTTGGCTTCATCTGCTATTAGAGTTGAATTTGTCTAGCAAATACAGGGCGAGTTGACATCCATGATTGACCTCGTAACATTTTCAAGTAATTTATGTGTTACAAGATATTAATTTAGGGTATCATTGTTCTACTTCCCTCAATAGAATATTATTCATCGTCCTCATTGTTGGTGCGTTTCATTATAATATCGTCTCGTAAGTAGGTAGATGGAAATTGATATAGTGTGTCGTAAACCAGGCACATCTGGCAACCCTGATGGGTCTTACGGCCCCTATCCTCGGGCTGAGGTGCGGTTTGGTCAGCACTAACAGGCGAATGCTCATATAGCAGTTTTATTTTAGTTGTAATCTCGTAGGTAGGAATAAGAAAGGTTCTTGTTTCTTTAAAAGATTGCTCATAATCTCTCGATGTAAACGTTATCTCCGGATGTCTCCGGATGTCTCCAGCAGAGAGAGAGGTAAGTACCTATGTAAGTATTGAATTTGATAGTTACGAATACGTTCTTATCTAAACCTAACTTGATTTATAAATCAGTCTGTATAAATAAATCAGTGAAGTCCAACCATTTTTAGAAAATAGGTATCGTGGGTAATTTCTAATTCCAATAAATTGTTTTTGTTGGTTTAGGGACAGACAGGATGCCAGTTAGACAACAGAATAGTTTAGTGGGTTCGGTCGCGCGAGACCGAGGCTTAACTTTTGTAGGTCGTTGTTAAAATATTGCTGGGCCCGATCCATTTAGTTCATCTGTATTCAAAGGGCTGCTCTAGTACCGACGTTATTCTGATCACACTGGCACTTGTTTAATGAGAAAATAGGCCGCGGAAACCAGCCTCATCAACGACACGGAACTTGTTATCTTTTTTGCAACATTACCAAAGTCCGTGAGCCACCTACGTTTAATAACATAATGCCATAATTAATTCGTAATACCAAATTATTTGTGACGAAGAATGTGTGTTTGAAAATATTTTCATGCAGCTTGCAATTACGATTTTTATCAACTGCAAAGAATAAAATTCACTTGATGATTCAGAACAGAATCATCAGGTAGGTAGCTAACGTGTCTATTAAAATAAGTGCCTGCCTACCTACTAAGTTGAAACAATTATACCTGCAACTGAAGGTTTTTCTCGGCGATTCCATTCAACGGACAATCTTCCATTGTTTTCGTCTACTGCGTTTAATTGCCTCTTAAACCAGTGCCCATCACGATTGGAACGAGCTCATTTTCTCAGCTGCAATACATAGATACAACTTTCCATCGTCGACACCCAGCGTGGCCCCCGATGGCCCGATCACTACGTTGTGATAGACGCACACCGCCACACAAGCGCCCAAATACCGCGACCACTGTCACTTGAGCCTCAGGCCTTCTTTCCGCTAACTCATCTAACACGAAATTGGAGAATTTAGGCGGCTCCATCAACACTGGCGGGCAACCTCCAAAAAGCAACGCACACACAGATCTCTTTATGCAACACCGTTTCGTTGTTACCACGCTCTTTGTTTATTTTCACGTTAATGTGAAAGAGGATTGTTTAAGTACTGATGAGGCTTCAAGGCATTTACCTTAGTGTTTGTTTACAGAAATTGCTGCAATAGTTTGTTACATCGCCATTGTTCTCGCAGATATTATGTACCAACAAATTACCGTCTAAATATTGCTACAAACTAAATAGCTAGGTCGTCTATTCAAGTATTTAATGTGGATTGAAGCAAGACAAACTATCGTACCTAGTTGAGGTTGAACTATAAATTGAGTTAAGTAGTCAGCAGTCGTAGGTACTCGGCACGTAGCTTGGTGCGAGTATTTAACGTTTAATATTTGAGGTGTGACCCCGTCGAATCGACGACTGGATACACTCGGGTATTCTGCTAGTGCTGCCAGACGACAAGCTTTCGTTTCGTGGGATTGTCCCTGATTCCCTTAGTGGTATTTGTCCCCGTTTCCACAGCGCAGTTTTTACAGTATAAGTTAGAAAGTTTGTTTCTTTTCGAACTTCGCTCTAATTCCAGAAAACAATAAAAATTTTCTGTAAAGATTACATAACATTTCTATCCACAAGTCCTGGAAAAATATCATGAGATCGAGACACCGTAGTATTAACTAACATTCAAATTAGACGTAGGTAGGTAGTAAGGTCAACCGGCTAACTGTGCCACATTAAAAAGGCACTACTTACATTATTTAGTTACAATTACAACTCACTATTTTTGACTTGGTAAGCAGTTAGAAGACTACCAACTTTTCCGTAGGTAAAAAGAAAGTTAAATCATCCATAAGGTTGAATCCACTAGCACTAAAGGCTTTCGGTGCTTTCGATATAAAGCATAATTTTTCCAATTCCTACAAAAAATACACAACCTACAGTAGTGTGGTCGAAGCGTTACTTCAATGCCAAGCTAGAGCCCTTTGTTCTGTTACAAGTCAATGCTACCATATGGCCAACTAAAGGCCAGCTCGTTCATATTCGTCGAATTAAAAGCATTTGGTAGCGGTCGCCCGTCAAATTTTTGAGATAAGTAATTTTATTTCAGAAATATGGTAGAAAGAAAGAAGCACAGTAGAGTCGTAGAGTTTATGCTATCGTTGCAGCGTTTTGGCCACTTTAAATTTTAAGTACCTAGACTGTACTTATGTATAATAATAATATATAATTTTAACTATTTATGAAATCATTTAATTTGCGGGGTTTTTGGCCACATTCGGGGTTTCTATCTAACCTATTTTGCCTAATCAATCCGTTTGTTTCTTTATTTCTATTGGTCGAGGCCAAGACACTATCGATATTACGCCCGTATTCACAAACATTACTATGAGTTCCAACAGTGCGCGTGGACGCACAATGTGACACACGAACCAATCACAGATTCACATGCTGCACTTAAGTAAGCATCGTTTGTGAATACGGGCGTTACTCTACTACCCAGTTTCTGGAGATGTCCCGGTGTTGGAACCTGTCCCGGCGATTGCAGACTGGATACCTTTCCCTCGGCCTTGTCCGAGCTCACTCCAGAACAGGTGCCGCGATATTGGCGATATTGCACGCACATAGAATAGTACCAGTAGTAGTATATTTGCGTATTGCGATGCTAAACGACATGACGTAGACACGTTTTCCAGACGGAAAATGTACAATCACATAGCGCAGAATGCCATAAATAACTGATATTGACTACTTACTTACTTACTTATAAACCTGTGAGTTACCTACTTATGACTCTCCCAAATACTAGACGAGTGTCCTGTGACCTAGGTTATGTCTAGCTAGATCCTACGCCGTTGGGGAAGGGGAGGGCATTCAGTTCTTTTTTACTAAACCAGAAAACGATTTTCATACTTAGTATTATAAAAAGGTTTTTTTATTCAAATTGAAATACCTACAAAGTAGGTACTAAATCTAAGTCTAATACATATACTCGTAATACCATTTAGGCTTAGATTAATAAAACCTAGATAGATAGTCAGTGCACGAAAGGTGAGGCAGTTTTTAGGGAGCCGGCACGTCTTACCCGTAAACGTCACATGAACTGTCAAAGTGAAAAATTGGTAAACACGTCCGACGAATTTTAATTAATTAAAACGGTTTGTGCTGTGAAAGGGTGTCTAAAATACATAAGAAAAACGAAAGAAAGTGACCAGTGTTACATTTCATAAGTAAGTACTACAATTCGACGCGTATTTTGCTTCAATTTGGCTTTCAAAAATTAAATACGGGAATGATACCAGTAACAAGAAAATTTATTTCCCAATTGTTCGCCGTACAAATACACTTCCTTTTTTATGAAATCGAGACTTTTAAGTCGATTTATCTTATTGTTATTAGGTAGGTACTTTGAATTCAATAAATAAGTAAGTACATGATGCGTTTTGTTTTTGTTAATTATAAAATAATTAAAAACGTATTAAAAATTTCCCTACTTTCGGGAAAATCGCCTTCACTGTCTACACTCCCCAACAAAATTGACACTAATGACATTAGATTTTTGCCTCACTCTTGACGAAGCGTTTGTATGAAGACTATCCATCTAGGTTTTATTAATCTAAGCATTTAGGTACCAGACGATGGATAAGACCGCTCAGCAAGCAAGGCCGATACGTTATTACTGCGGTTATGAGATTTCCGACGTAAGTATACAGAGTAGCCAAAAATGTAAGCCGTTTAGAGAGCAACATATAAAGCGATAGCACATCAGATCATTAAGTTTTACTGCAAATTAGTACCTATTACAACTAGCTAAACCTCTATTGAGTCTATGAGCCATTCAACATATTATTATTATGGGCAGGGCAGGCACTATGAAGTAACTAACTAAGTTCAGCAATTAATTATTATGAATTTATTCGCTAATAGGTGTGTGTGTGTGTATTTGCATAGAGTGGGTTATGACACAGTAGATAAATCAAACAGTACGGAAGCTTCATACAAACGCTCGAAATCAGACTCACGCACACAGACGCACGCTTTACACGAGCTCTAAGCGAACCTCGCAGTCCATCCGTCGCGAGTGTCGCGCGCGTTGTGTTTTTAATAATAATTTTATTGCATGCACTGTCCGCTGTATTTTTAAAAACATGCCACGAGTGTATTGCGTAGTAGGACGGCTGCTTGAACTCGGCATCTTCAAAACCAGAACTTTCATTTTTTAAACTTCGTAATAATTCTGAATTGTAAAAATGATTAAATATTACTTTTTAAATAGATGCTTACATCTGATTTTGTAATAGTTCTTTTTAAATTACGTAATTACTCTTTTTAACAATTTATGTGTTCTATTTGATAAAGTTTTTTGCTCCGCACGCTTTTGTACTAAGCGATGAACTGTATTTAAAATGAGGCAATAGGTATGTGAAAGTAAGTATCCGGTATTTTATTTATGAGAATAGATTTTCTACCGGCCTCTAATAGTACTTAATCAATTTATTCGATTATGTATTCGATCATTATAGAACCTAATTAACGTTTTATTTTTTGTTAACTACTTAGTCAATTAATTTATTCCATTAGGTATTTGATAATTAAAAAACCTAAATAAACGTTTTAATAAATAAGTAAGTAAGAACCTTATTAATTTTATAAAGATTAAGAGTGCCAACCCTAACACTCAGTTGAAGTGTAGGTATTTAACTCGCCGAAAGGGCTAAGTTTCCGTACTGCTTTAGCTCATATATATACTGTGGTTATGATGTTATAAGAACAATAAGTTTAATTTTTAAAATGTGGTAGGATTCGAATTTACTAGATTTCTGTGTTGAGAAAATTGCGGTTTTCACCAAAGTGGAGACGAGAGATGTGTTTTGAATTATCAATCAGATTTCATTATTTCCACATCATCTCTCCGCTCAGCTTCAGTTCGGAATCTGATTGGTTTCCATTTTGGTAAACCAGGCCAATTTTTCGGCACAAATTACACCCTGTATGTGTGAACCTAGGCTGTACGTACATACATAGTTTCATATACGTAGCTCTAGTCTAGAGCTACGTACCTATATGTGATTTAATATCAACGTAGACATCAGTGCATCAGGGTCTTTATCTGTAGTAGGGTAAGTGCGTTAGTTTTCGTCCAATTATCGGAGTTGTTAACTTTGTGATGCGAAATGAATATCTTAAAATACCCTTACTCATATGTATCATATGTCATTTTAGTCCTTATATAGTCTACTTTACGTTAATATTATATGACAATAAGTAAATACCACGGGTTTTTTTATAAAAAATATTTTATGCAAAAGAGGCGATTTTACTAGTTTTCGTCCAAAAAAATCAGTTTTCGTCCTAGTGTACGCTAGTTTTCGACCACTGTGTAGAAAAAAGGTTGCAGTTGAATTATTAACTTAAAACCAATTCTACAATACAGTAACTATGGATTGTGGTATATCATTTGAAAGGTAATTTTGTTAGCTTTCAAATGATATCAAAAAGATTTAAATAAGTTTCTTACCTAAATTTAGGAAAATATTGCAATAGGTCGAAGGATAAATGGACGAAAACTAATCTACAGGAATAGCTAATTTTGGTTTTCGTCCACCCCGGTGCTTGCTCATGACGTCATGGACGAAAACACAACAACGTTTAAAGCTGTTTTTTGTTTTCGTCCACATCTTTTTAACGGTTTTTATGGGTTTATCACTGTTAAAAAGTGGACGTAAACTAAACTGTTAAATGTAATAGCAATAAAGATCATATTTGAAGAAAAAACATTGTATTTTGTAGGTCCATTGAAGTAAAATGATTATTAAAAATATTAACTAGGTGTCAGGGTTTCCGTCCACGTGGACGAAAACCAAAATTTTGCAAAATTGTTATGCTAGTATTAGTCCACTTAATTATCTAAGATTTCTATACAAAAACTTTAATAAACCCTTAAAATAGTGTTTATTATGCTAATAATTAGACATACGTGCCAAAAACATCACGTAAAGTAGCTAAAACAGTAATTAAACATATCATGAAAGTTCCCTACCGGCACGTTTTTTTTCTAACTTGACGGCGTTTTCCATTCACCTGTGTGCATCAGCAACTTCCGTAGATTTTTTTGGAGTTATTACTTGTCAAATTACATTTTCATGCAGGCAGAACTGTTACTTATATAATATAGATTGTAACAAGTCCAAACTTGCACGGAAAGTTAGGTTTGTATTCTAATTTTCCGTATTTGTTTGTGGCAAGTCGGTCAAATGGACGAAAACAGGAGCTGGACGGAAAACCGGCGCAATTACCCTATGTAGGGAGCGCATGCGCGGGTTTCGGCCTAGATAGCGGGGCCGCCGCGCGTGTGTGCGTAGCGACCGCGCGTTTGTGTGGCAGTACCTACGGCTCGACCTAGTTCGAGTTAGCAACATCGGACACTGATGGACTCGAAGGATGGCAAGCATAACAGGAAGTGAAGAAGCGCTATTACTCTTACCATTACAAGTAAGTACCTATGTTTACAGTAACTTATGGCCGTTACGAGATTTTAAGAAACCATTTTAGGTAGGTACCTACCTACTACCTACCTACATTGTGTTGTGGCTGACTGACTGTGTTTACTAGTTTTTTAAAGGTAACCTCAGGTAACATGATTTTACAAGAAGAAGGCTGAACAAGGAGGACCTACCTACTGGCTAAAAGAACTTCAAAGCAAATCGAGCAAATTCATTTGGATAAGTAGGCTGTTTTGTTCGGAACTCGGTTTTCTAACAGAGGCAGGTGGTTGGTTTGACCGTGGCATAGTGGCGTCGTCGTCATCTCTCTCTAACATCTTAATAAATTCTGATGATTGTGGCTATTTTTCTGCAACCTTTTATCAATACCAAGGAGGATAGCCACGTTCATTTTCCGTCACTAGCACCTACCCGCCTACCCGCTAATCAAATAAGAAATTAATATCTAACCTGAAACTGAGCATTCTGTAAGCAGTCTTGAACATACGGGCACAACAGTCCGCGAACGGTTAATGATTTTGTATTCATTCATTATGTTCAAGACCACGACATTGACTGCAGGTAGGTACTTGCGTTCAAATGCCAAAAGGGCCATTCTTATTCTTACGCATTTTTGTGTGAGATGTAAGAATAGCATATGTTTTTAAAGAAAATCACTGCACTGTATATTAATTTACTTAGTAAAATACCTCTATTAACTAGGCCCAATATCATTTTTTTCATAAAACTATTAGAAGAATATTAAAAAAAAGTTACAAGTCCAAAATGTCACGGACCGTGTAGTGTGAGATTCTCGGATTTGGACATACAATATTTTTTTCTGAAGAGATGTTATGTTATTTTGATAAATATTACAGTAATTATGCAAGATTAATACATGTTATATAAGACTGTTAAAAATTTATATCAATAATAATTACCATTTTTGATTTTGAACACCAAACATTGTGTGAGCAGTTTTTGTGTCACAACCACGTGCGCCACTTTAAATATGCGTAACTCGGTAAAAAACTATCTTTGATATTGACACCCCTTGCTAAGTTTTTTTAGAACAGTAACATTGTCATAATATTAGATTTGCAAATGGCTGAACGTAGTGAGTGAGCCGCAAAAAATTATTTCCTATTTATTTGAAAAAAGGGACAACCATAACACGTCCATCCCGTGTACGGTTTTTAAAGGTAGGTATCAATGTCACGCTATTGTATAAAACATAATTATGTACCTCATGCAGTATAGTTTCAGATAATTGCACAAGATCTGCTAATTCACAGATAGTTTTTTGGATATATCGGACACGTTCCAAATTGTCACGGCCATGGTATTAAAAATGTGTCACTACCGCAAACTATTTAAGTACATGGTCGTGACATTACAACGCGTGGTTGTGACATTATATTTTTATTATTTTAATAGTTTTTGTTGTTCTGCTAAATTATTTTGTGTATTGTGCAATTTTTAGGAGTAGCCTTTTATTAAGTGTACTTATTTTTCGCTAGTATGATTTTCTAGATGCCATGAAGGAAAAATTATTGCACTTTCTCATTTCTGCAGTAATATCAAATTTTACTGAGACAGCTCCCGGTAAAGGCCCTGCAGAGGTGGTCGGAGTTGTTTTAAAAGGAATTGCTATTAACCATATTTTTAGTGGTACGGTGACTATGAAACATGTTTAAGTTGTCAAAACCAACTGTTATGTGAATCCTACAGAAATCTCATTTGATACTCAATTAGGTACCTACTGTGTTTAAGATTTACTAATTTGTTAAGCATATTATCATATCGAAACCATGTACATAGGTAGCATATCGGAAGCATGATCAAATAGTGCCAATAATAAAAAGTCTATTTTTTATTATCTAGTAAATATATTAACTACCTGACGGTATTTTTGATCTCAATTTTAATTAAATTTTTGGATGTTCAGAAAAAAGTACATATTACCAAATAACACCTTTGTTGATGAAACGAATTTAGTGTATTTTATTGTTAATCAATTTAAACTATTATGATATAAATTTAACAACATAAATATTATTAATTACAGTAAAAATGTAAAACTGTCACATCCGTGTCATGCAGTGTCACAGCCGTGTTTACGTAGGCTATTTTGTTTCCTTTCTGAGGGCTTTAAGGTTGTCCATATACATCAAAAGTATGCTTTTGGTTTATACTTTCGATACACATCGCAAAAAGTTTAAAAATAAAAACTTTAATTTTTTTTTTAAATTTGGCACAAATTTAAGAATGGCCCAAAAGCGTGCCAGTGGATGTGGCCGTGTGTGCCTAGAATGACGACGCTACTCACGACCCAATTCGAACCCGCGACATACGGACGCTATGGCGAGAGAACAAGGGCATTTTTTTAAAAATAATAATGTTATAAAAAATATATTATGATACTACTTTACACACGCATAGGAATTTTTATAAAGGTGTTAAAGTACTTTTCAACTCAATTTTATCCTCTCATCTATTGTAGTGAGAGATTCTATTATAAATCGTTGAGATGAGAGAATCACGAAGGCTAAAAAGACTGACAACTGCGGAGTAACTTTTTCACGTTCACAAGACAACTTATGTTAGAATGAAAAAATGTAACAACATTGCAGAAAGTTTTGGATATATTGTTTATTAATTTTTTTGGAACCTTTTCATATTTTGGTAAAGCTACATAAATTGATTTTGTGACCGCACTGCAGGAATCCTTTCCAACCGTGTGTAGGCTGCGACACTACGCTGCACTGCACCAGATGTGATATATTATCACTGATTCACTTTTTACGTTTCTGCAACCGAAAATGCCACTAATTCAGGTTGAGAAAACGAAATTAGCTTTACTTACTAGATTAGGTACTTACCTACTAGTCAAACTTTGTCATTTGGTAGCTCAAAAAACATGTAAAATTCTTATCCTATTCATTTCAGGAAAAAAACCTAAGTTTTTTTTTTAATTTTCCCCTGTCTACTTACCTACTTAGTTGGGCATTTGGTGGTTAAAAATTCTAGGAAGATTAGTTTGTCATCTGCATTTTTGATGCATTTTATTTCCGTTCCGATATACAGCGTGTTAGGTAAATGGGTATATGAGCCGACACTAGCCCATGTTAACATATGCATATAAATGGTATGGTGAAGTCAGAAATTTGATATTCTCATTTTAATTTTTTTAATGTTCATACAAAATAAAATTTATAAAATCAGATTTGTATGAAAATTAAAATAATTAAAATTATGATATCAATTTTATGACTTCACCATACCATTTATATGCATATGTTAACATGGGCTAGTGTCGGCTCATATACCCATTTACCTAACACCCTGTATACTTAATTTTCTACGAGTAAGTACCTATAAAGATCTATTATCAGAATAATTCTAATACGATACAATAAATTCACGTTCCTTCCAGAAATTCATTTTGTATGATAAGTACCTACGAGTATATTATGTATATCGATTTATAGACTGAAACACTGAACACACTGAAGCGGGTTGTGTACACAACTCCTCTGCTTATAAGATGTAATAAGTGTTTTTACAGGATTGGGCAATTTGGGCGTTCGATGGGTATGATGATATATCGAATTATCGATCAGACATTTATTATTGAAAGATGTTGGCCACAGCGGCTGGTCACATTCCCTATATCTTTAATCAATTTTACCACCTGTCTGGTACTTTCCTAATATTCACTTTTTGAACAGTGTCGTCAAAACAACCTCGATCGATTCCCGAAAATATAATTTCCTTTAAATTGTTCTAAATAATAAATCAAGTGTAAATAGACTGTAGGGCTGTCAAGGCTGGACTTACTAAGGTTTTACTGCATCGAAAAGGCAGTTAAATGCCCTTAATTCGGCGGGCGAAGCCGTGGACGAAGGCTAGTAATCCAATCTAGTAATCCGATAAGGTCGTTGTCGCCAATGATTGCTCGGTTTCCTACTTTTAAACGGTCACTAACAGTCAGTGAATGGTCTAGTTGACAGAAATGATGACATCTTACTTGTGCTCTTTTACCTAAATAAATCAAGGTTTCCAAAACTTAAAATTTTTACGCTCGTCATTCATTTTTGAAACGTAACGTAAACGCACATCTTATGCTGTTTACACACCAAACCCGCTGAGTCGTCAACTTTGGACAAGTCGTCAAAATAGAATTTATAAGTCGTCGCATGATGAGGGTTTTCGCGATTGAAAAATCCGCCAGATGGCAATACGTAGACAGGAGGTCCAAATGCTGCACGATTGGTTATTTTTGACATGACATTGACAGATATGTCAAAATCCACCAATCATGCAGCATTTGGACCTCCCGTCTACGTATTGCCATCTGGCGGATTTTTCAATCGCGAAAACCCTCATTAAGCGCGCCGCCGGACTAACATGTCGGCGGGCTTGGTGTCTAAACAAACCACTACTGATTTTGGAACCAAATCTTATTTACTTAGCCTCCATACAGGGCTCCATATCTAATAGTTCCAGCCTTTTTTGTCACATCATCACGAACAACAGCAAACAGAGTCAATAATAATATCTTTCGCATACAGAATATTAAATATTATATTCCCAAATGTTTTTTTATTTCAGTAGGTCTGAAATTGGAAAATGGCATTACAGGAGATGAGGAGATTCGGGATGCATTCATCCACTCGCTCCTCTGGCCGTCGTGAAATTGTGGGAAACGTTTCATTTCAGTTCGTGCGGGTACAGTCAATGTAAGTTTTAACGACTTGTATATTTTGCACCAAAAACTTATTGCGCTAATAAGAAGAGAGAAATGAATAAGCTGTCGAATTAGTAACTTTTTTAAAGCAAGACGGGATTTGGAAGTTTCAAGGAAAAAGTTACAAAGGTATTTCGGAGGTCGTTCTCACTTTTTACCGTAGCTGACTGTACGAAGCTCACTATTTGGAAATTCAATTAAAATGGCTCAGAGAGCGAACGAAATTTTATCTGTTTTCCAGTTCGTTTACTTCCAACGTATGTTTATCGCTGTGACGATGTCGCTGCACAATTCTGTCGACATCGCTTCAATTAATTACTCTAACTCATTTTGCTGAGCCGCTAGTACAGTCGAAAGCACATCGAGCTGTACAATTTTGCTGTAAAATAGCCCGTATTTCGACGACAAAAGATGTTTACGTTGATGTGCCTTCGTCCGTACATGCTGAGAACGCAGATGGCTGAAGGAATACGGAATTTTTCCGTTCTCTGAATCAAGAGATCACACGTGTTCCTTTTTCAGCACACTTCCGTTCCTCGAGAGACAATAAAATTGAATTAGCAGGTATTTCTTTCGACTGCGTTGGCGAAAATTGAGATAAAATTATACATTTTCCGTTTATACGGTTCCTATTTAAAATGTCTTCATTCTGCTTTGTAGTAGAATAACATTGATTTCAGTTTGTAATTATATTTATTTCAGGTAAGGAATTTTCTAATTTAATTCCCTGAAAATAAAATAGCCCGTATTTTTTCTAAATAATTGAACTTTGTTCATGAATTTACGCCAGATAGAGCGTCAAAAAGAGCTTTAGGCTGTGGCCACACGGAGCTTAGTGCTACGAAGCGTCTCGTTGTACTCTTAGGCTGAGTTGCACGACCTAATTTTGACCGTAACTATAATGATAATTGATAACCGATGTTTTTGTATGGAGTTTGACAGATTTTTGACTTTTGTCAAAGTAGGATGGTGCAACCCAGCCTTATAAAATAGTGGTAATGGGCATGTGTTCCGTTAACTTCGGTTGCGTAGACAACGCCGCCGGACGCTGCCACTGCGCCGCTTTATCTCCGCTAACTTTGCGCGGGCGCTAGAACTCGACAAAAGTTCCGCATCCGGACCGCGCCGGTTCCGCTTCCGCTTCCGCCTGGCATGAGCTTTATTTTTCCTACTTTGTTAATAAACGTTATTTAATCTAATCATTCTTCATTCATTTCCATCTCCCAAGATTCTACGTTCCTCGTTCTCTTGCATAATTGAACATTTCCTTTGCCATTTCATTTTGTGGCGTGTCACCTTCACTGCCGCCGTTGTAACATAGAAAATTCATCAGATAACCCCACTTCCATTCTCCGTCTCAAATGTCGATTTAAAATTTAATTTGAAGCTCGAGGCTACCCCTTAGCAATTCATGTTGAAACTGGAAATAATCTGGAATCGATGTACCTACTATCATTATGTTTTAATTGCCAATCAATTTCGCTTCCGCTACTGTTTTATTAAAAAAGCTTTAGTTTTAATTAATTTATTAAGTAGGTACTTTGAAAACATGAAACTTATTTATTCAGAACCATTTTTCTATGTAACTCCAAGTTTCTTTGGTTGTATCTTGGATTTATGTAGAGCATCGCAATGATAGTGGGTAGATCAGTCCTAAATTCAAAGAGAAAATAAGCTAATGTACAGGACACACAACTGCAATCAATACACAAAATAACGGTCGCAATTCTCGCAATTGCATCTGCGATTCAGAATAATTATAAAAGTGTCCCTTTATTTGGTACAAGCGAGAAAAGTATGAGCGGCCTTTGTCCCACGGAAAGTAATTTATATCTCCCGGTTTGACCGGTGTCTGGCTCTCTTATAGAGAATAGACCAGTCATTCCTGAATCTATGAATTCGTAAATTTTGGGGAAGGATTAAGTCAAGCCCGTCTTGAAATATCGGAGGGTCCCAATCGCAATTCTTTATCAAGCCACGTGTGAACAATTTCGCAAAAAACGTGAAAGAGCTCTATGTGAGGCTTACTTATTAATTCTGTTTGCATTGAACTCGATATGAATTCTTTGCACTATTGTACTCACTTTTACACCCAATGCACTCGCGTGAAGTTTAATAATTTGTGAATCTCTTGGGAGTTTTGATAGCGTAATATTATTACGACTAATAAACCAGGGCCACATGGGAATATTAGGTAGTGTTGTATCGGCGTAAAAGACTTACACAGTACCTACATTAAAAACTGAAACACCTAGCCATTTTCACCGTACAACCAAATCAATAGCCGTAAGTCCTACAAACCTTAAAGTAAATCAATTTATTTCGTAGCTCGTTTGCTACGACACACCTGCGCGCTCTCCTTGCTAGCTATGCCTATAAATTATTGTGAAACAGGCTCTCATTGAAGCTGCATGGGCGACATGGGCGTGTGGACAAAGATAATCCGAGCCATTAGCGATGTAGGTACAATGTTATTATCATCGACACCATCGAAACAAAGAGCGTGCCAGAGTCCGAATAATTCATTTATGGCTGGCTGAAAAACTGGTAATCGGCCCCTGAACATGTAGGGCACCCGACACCCTCCCCACCCCTGGAGTGCTCTGACCTATTTATTCCGCTTTACGTAAGCCCTCTCTTCGTGACCCAGCTTGCTCGATAGCCCAACTGGGGTTGCCAGGCGTCCGGCTTTAGCCGGACATGTTTGGCTTTTTACCCGGCCAAATATTGGCTTGTCCGGCCTGTCCGGCTTTTGTTAGGCTTTTTATGTGGCTGCCGCTCCGGGCGATAGTCGACCTACAGAATAATATCAAGCACACGCATCAGATGATGATAGTACTCACTCGTGAGCTATGACCCCCCCCCCCCCCTGTCCACATGTCCGGCTTTTAGGGCAAAATGTCCATCCAAATGAAGCACAGAGTCCGGCTTTTGAGTTTTTGGACCTGGCAACCCTAAGCCCAACACAACCCGGCACGAATCTTTTACCCGCCTTTGAATTAAATCCGCAGACTTACAAATCCTTTGGGAGCAGCACTTTTTAATTGAAAACATTTTTAATGGCTTCGACTGAATAGTTCCGACTTTCCGAGTTTGTGAAGCAATGCGCTTAGTTCAGTTCAATAGAATTATTCAGACTCCTCCTCTCGGGTAACACAAAACCTAGAATTGTTGGGAAAGTAATTGCAGGGATTCGTATTGCTGAAGCTTCAGAACTTCTAATTGGAACATTTTTTACAATAGTTTTTATTAAAGCAGAACAGGAATAGATAAACTTTGACATAAATAAGTAACTATGTGTATAATAAATAATTGTCGTCATACTCGCTGAATTTCTGCTACCGAAAAGTGGATTGTAATAGATAAGTATAACATTCTATCGAATGTCAACAAATACCATGATTAGGAAAAAATATTAGTGGTTTTTAAAATTCTCATTTACAAATGATTCACTTAAGATTCGAAACTTGGTGTGGATAAATAATATACTCTATTTTGTGATTATCACTGTTAGATAGCAAAAAAAACCTACAATCTGATGTATTTAATGAATCATTTAGGTATGTGGCTTGTTGACTTCTTTGCGCAGTTCAAATAGTTTCATACATGAATAGTCTTGTTAATATGTAGATTGAAAATAAGGATTATCCAACGATTGGGAAATTGGGAAATCATGGCAAAACCAACTCAGTACTTACTTCAGTCAGCATAAACACTGCTCTGTAGGTAAGTATGTATACCTACGTAGCTAAAGTAAAGCACAAAAAGAAGAAAATTACTTATGCATGCTTCCTTGAGTCGACTCAAAGAGATGTTCTGTAGGTTATCATGAGGTTAAGTCAGTATTCATATTTGGTTTCTCATTAAAAATATTCGCGTGACTGTACCTGGAGTTCCAGAAAGGAATCCCTTTAATGCAAACACCAGGTCATCTTAAGTTGTCCCAAAATATTCCCGATTTCATATTATTTTGCAAATGCAGGGTAAGTATTGGAACGAATTAGGTAACTTACATTATGTTAGTTATTTTAAGAATTAGGTACAGTAAGAGCTAGAAAGTCAAGTAAATATGAACATAGTCGTAGAAGCGTAAGTCACAGTTACGTTTCCATACACTGACAGTGACTACCATCACTTCAGAAGTGGTCTAAGAAACGGTGCCCACGTTCAGATGAACTACGTGTATTTTATTATCGGAGTAGGTACACTTGCTGACGCGCGTTTCTGCATAGCTAGGGTTGCCAGGTGTCCGGCTTTAGCTGGACATGTTTGGCTTTTTACGGTCATGTCCGGCTAAAAATTGTCTTGTCCGGCCTGTCAGGCTTTTTATGTTGTTGCCGCGCCAGACGAAAGTCGAGCTACAGAATAATATCAAGCGCACGCATCAGGATGTTGGGCAACCGATGATGATAGAATTCACTCGTAAGGCCAAGTGAAGCACAGAGTCCGGCTTTTGTGTTTTAGGACCTGGCAACCCTATGTATACAAACGCGCGTTGAGGGTTCATCATCTGAACGTGGCCTTAAGCTACAAGTATTTACACTAATAGGTGCCTATTTACTGCTGCTCACTTTACATAATCATCTCGCCAACTGTGTTCCAGTACCTTTAAACACCAATTAGCTACCAGTTAAGATTAGATTACAAACAATGTTATTTTAGTTTAAATCTCCTCATCCCACGTGTCCCAATCTTCTAAGTTATATTCGTTAAACTTAAAAGCATTGTACACTAGTCATGTGCCTGTATCACTATTAGTACGTAACATCGCAGTGAAATTTACCGTGCTCATCCTGTATAACTTTATCCCAGCCCCGGGTGTTGACTTGCTAATGAAGTGCCAAAGTCACTGCAAGGAGATACCTTCTCCACACACAATGGGCAGCAATACAGCAGTTCAGATCTTGGCCTAATTATTACAGACTGCATTTCAATTCTACATAAGAAGAGCAAGTTCTACGCTTCAAGAAATGCGATGATTTTTAAAGTGATCTTTGAAAACGTGGATAAGATAGGATGGCTAGAACACCAAAACGAATTTTCTACGCACTTTGATGATTATTTTACTATTTCATAGCATAATAATAGTAGTAACCTACCGAACCTAGTCTTGAGCGCATAAATTTTCGTTCGTTTCAACCAAACGTCCAGCGCTGCCCGCATCCAGGTTCTTCCCGAGGGGGCGATGGCCCCCGGGACCCCCCTGAAATATAACCCTAGATACGCCAAGGGCCCCATGCACAGAATTTGCCACGGGCCTCGCATGGTATAGTTACTACGCCACTGCCTGATAGCTAAGCTAAAAAGCTGCAAAAGTTACAGAAAACAGGTGAACGTTTTCCATGACCTTACTGCATCGCCCTTCATTATCACTAACTAGGGGTAGACTACGGGTGTAAACTTATGCAATCTAAGGAACGTTGTGGGTTGTTTGAGATTGTGATGTTGCTTTCAATTTACGCGAATAACACAGCGAATTGAATCTAGGTATTTTTAGGCTGAGTTGCACCACCTAGCTTTAACACTAACTATAAAGATAACCGGTGTTTTTTGTATGGAGTTTGACAAACTTTTGGCATTTGTCAAAGTTAAAGTAAGATGGTGCAACTTTTGTACATACTTGCCACGCTTGTCAAATGACAACACTTTTGTGCATCAGCAGTGGTATTTGATTACTAGTTAATAAAGCTTTAGTGTCTTCTATTAAATAATCCATTCCGTATTCTATGATGAAAATAGAAAAGATTCCTAAGAAGAAATACCTACATCTGTTTACTTACATTCCAGATCAACGGAGCCATGGCATATCGCGAACAAAGAAATGGCTGGATTCTAGCCGTCAAAAGAAATGTAAATTGGAATGGCTCTATATTGAAAATGCCTCGGGAATACACGGCTTGTCCATTTTCTATCAGTGTGTTAGACTTTACGGTACCTACGCTACTTCCTCCAGTGCCAGCCTGTCAGCCTGAGGTCTCAAAGTTTTTGGCCAATCTTTTTGTGAACATGTAGTTAGTTACAATAACCTTTTTGCGCACACTAAGTAGGTACCTACAAATGAACAGCTCTAAATGTTAATATTTTAGTTTTAACCTTACTTATTAAAATGCGTTTCTCTTTGTTTTGTAAAAATAAACTTTACGGTACTCATTTACACCTAACCTATTAGTTCTAAATTATGTGTGTTTAGTTTTGTATAAACCGTTAAACAAAACTTAACACTCATAATTTAGGAGTTACCTACTACCGAGTAGGTAGGTACATACATAGTGAATCAGGAGCAGTTCTCTGAATTTTCTACGCATTCTTGTATGGTGTATCTTAAAAAAATTGGTTCGTTTCGTTCGTTTCGTTTCAGCCAAATGACGTCCACTGCTGGACAAAGGCCTCCCCCAAGGTTTTCCATAATGAACGGTCCTGCGCTGCCCGCAAATGCCGGTAAACAAGGTAGTGAAATACCTACATTATTATTCTATGATATATGAGTTCCAAAGTGATTATTTTGAAAATACCTTTATTAATGGCAGTTTTTATAGAAAATCTTTGATAGCAGAACATGTTCATTAAAGTTTCTTCGCTCCTAAACAAGCACAGGGGAATTGCAGCATTCTCAAAATGAGTTAGCTCCTCCGTGCAATCAAGCGACGTCTAACGAAGTCAGCTCCATCCAGATTGCACTGGCCTAATGTCATTTTGTCACTTCGGTCTAGTACTGGACCGTATTAGATAGTACTTGCTTTTGCCCGCGGCTTCACCCAATTTAGTTTGTCACAGATCGTCATAAATTTTAGCCTATATGTTATTCTGGATTATAAACAATAATAATGTAAAGTTTAATCAAAATCCATTCAGTAGTTTTTGCGTGAAAGAGTAACAAACATCCAGACATCCAAACTTTCGCATTTATTATTAGTAGGAGTAGGATAGTAGGATTAGAGATAATTTCGAAAGTTATTATATTTTACGCCTAAGGATGTGTTTGTCTACCTCTAGGTCGAGGTTTCTGCATCATAAATACCAGTGTTAGCTTGATCAATGTGTCGGTCGCCAAGACGTTTGTTCTTCGCAGCAACATGATCATTTATAAATATTTATCGCGTAATCGTAGCGCGAGCTACGAGGAACGCTTCAAAAATTATTTTGCGTGAGCCAACAATACCTACATACCGCAACTGAGTTGTGTATTAGATATTATTGTATAGTTTCTACATAATGTAGTAGCCCCTTCTTATACAGACGTAAAAATCAAACCATACCGCGATCTAAAAGCGTACAGCGCCATCTGTTGGTTGCAGACTATTAGCGCCATGCCACTGTTCCAACATGCATTTATTTACCGAACTTCTCCAAATATCACCGCGTTAATTGTTATAATCATAGTTTAGTAAGTAGTTACAACGCTTACCACAAGATGGCGGTAGGGTGAAGCTGCATCGCGGTGTTAAAGTTTTTTTCCGATTAATGATCCCCCCGTCGAAAAGTTAATTAATGTAAGTATGAAGCCTCTCCTTATTTGGAATCGCGCGTTGTTGGGAGTTGGGACTTGGGACTTCTTTAAATTCTGTGCTATTACTCAAATTGAGCGAACTAGGCATCAAAAAAAATAAATAGATACTCGTAGATAAAACAAACATAGGCTTGAAACCTTATCACCTGCTTGCGCTTTGTGGGACTCGATCCCGCAATCGCGTCTAGTTTGCACACTATTAAGCTTTGTAGCTTTGTCAAAGGTAAGCAATACCTTAGTCATCTGCCTCCCGCTTTCAGGGCTGGATCTAGCATAATCAGGCCTGGCTCACTCCGCGCGGTACATCCGATAATTACCTACAGCGAAGCGCCCCGCCGCCCGGCGCACTATGGAGCGAAATTGCGATTTATGGACATAGCGATTTTTTTCACAATTTCTATTTGAAAAAAATACCTATCGATAGGTTACGTTATTCTGATGAATAAATGCTGCACAAGTTTTTCTCTAAAACCAATAGTTTGACTGGAAAAAAATATTTTCCATTTTCGTTGTATGGAATGAAACATAAAGTGGTCGATTTCGACTAAGCCTTGACAGATCTTGCTTTGAAACTACTTGAGCCTTGTTCTATGGCTTATTGACTGTAATCCTACGCTATCAGCGCGCATCCAAAGTTGCCCGTTCACAAGTTATGAGGTTCTGAAAAATTAAAAAAAAGTAAGTAAAAGTGACTTTTTTTTGGAATATCTTTAAAGATTTAACAAAAATATAAAGATTTTATACGTTAATAATGTAAATTAACCTTAAATTACTGCTAAAAACACATTTTAATAAACTTAAAAGGAATTAAATCAGCGATTTTTTTTTTCACAATTTTTGTTTAAAAAAAATACCTATCGATAGGGTATGTTATTCTGATGAATAAATATTATGAACGTTTTTCTCTAAAACCAATAGTTTGGCTGGAAAAAAATATTTTCCATTTTCGTTGTATGGAATGAAACATAAAGTGGTCGATTTCGACTAAGCCTTGACAGATTTTGCTTTGAAACTACTTGAGCCTTGTTCTATGGCTTGTTGACTATAATCCTGCACTAACAGCGCGCGCCCAAAGTTGCCCGTTCAGAAGTTATGAGGTTCTGAAAAATGAAAATTAAAGTAAGTAAAATTGACTTTTCTTTAGATAAGACGACAAGAGAAAGGTTAATTACATTACTAAAGTATATAATTTTCATGTTTTAGTTGAATCTTTAAAGATTTATACCCAAAAAAAGATACTTTTACTTACTTTAATTTTCATTTTTCGGAACCTCATAACTTCTGAACGGGCAACTTTGTGCGCGCGCTGTTAGTCTAGGATTATAGTCAACAAGCCATAGAACAAGGCTCAAGTAGTTTCAAAGCAAAATCTGTCAAGGCTTAGTCGAAATCGACCACTTTATGTTTCATTCCATACAACGAAAATGGAAAATATTTTTTTCCAGCCAAACTATTGGTTTTAGAGAAAAACGTTCATAATATTTATTCATCAGAATAACATACCCTATCGATAGGTATTTTTTTTAAACAGAAATTGTGAAAAAAAAATCGCTGATTTAATTCCTTTTAAGTTTATTAAAATGTGTTTTTAGCAGTAATTTAAGGTTAATTTACATTATTAACGTATAAAATCTTTATATTTTTGTTAAATCTTTAAAGATATTCCAAAAAAAAGTCACTTTTACTTACTTTTTTTTAATTTTTCAGAACCTCATAACTTGTGAACGGGCAACTTTGGATGCGCGCTGATAGCGTAGGATTACAGTCAACAAGCCATAGAATAAGGCTCAAGTAGTTTCAAAGCAAGATCTGTCAAGGCTTAGTCGAAATCGACCACTTTATGTTTCATTCCATACAACGAAAATGGAAAATATTTTTTTCCAGTCAAACTATTGGTTTTAGAGAAAAACTTGTGAAGCATTTATTCATCAGAATAACGTAACCTATCGATAGGTATTTTTTTTCAAATAGAAATTGTGAAAAAAATCGCTATGTCCATAAATCGCAATTTCGCTCCATAGTGCGGCGGGTATTATATCAGTCGAGTGTCACGCGCGCGCCCGTCAGGACGCTGGCGTGCGTTGTAGTACGTACCTAATTCTATGATCGAAGTATTATTTAAAAATGGACATAAAGAGAAAGAAATATTGTGCGGCGTTCGGGTATTTAAATTCGAAAAGAAATCTACCGGATTTATCTTTTTTTTCGCTTCCCAGAGATGCTGAAAGGTATGTTATCCATGTAGGTAATCAATAATTCTTAGGATAGTATAGGAATCTTAGATTAATAAAGCCAATAATTAATCTAAGATAGGAACCTAACCTACCATGACTATCTACTGCTCAGAATGCGTTCGTTCGTTTCAGCCAAATGACGTCCACTGCTGGACAAAGGCCTCTCCCAAGGTTTTCCATAACGAATGCGTATGAGTCATGAATGCTACATACGTACCTCATTACATATAAGAAGATTAATTATTTTTTCACTAGACAGCAACCCTAACAGCGTAAGAAGAGTTCAGAGGCACGCGATAGAAAGAGACAAAACTTGTAGGTGAATAAAATTGTAGGTATGTAGTGCTGTGCGAGCTGAATTCCACTTTATCGCGTCGCAGCAAGACACGCATTTATTTAAATCGTCTTGCGGAGTAATCCTTCTGTACCTGTACTATTACTTATTCTGTGGCATAATATTATGGCTTGTTGAGCTTCAAGCCCGTAGGTTCAAGGGGCCCCCAGCTAAGTTAAGTCAAAGTACAAAATAGACGATAATGGAAAGAGTGGGCCCCTAATTAGTATTAGCCCAGGGCCCCCTAAACTCACGATTCGGCCCTGCCTGCTTTGCAACGGAGGGAAGTCGATACTATGTATTTCGAACTCAATATTCTTCAGAATATTTCCAAGACAGTTACCTACAGCTCTCCCTAGGACTTCTCAACCTTCACTGCTTGAGTTTTATTGGTGACCAAGCCTCCCACTAGGTGGACCGACGATCTGGTAAAGGTCGCGGGAAGAGCCTGGATGCGGGCAGCGCAGGACTGGTCGTTTTGGAAATCCTTGGCCTTTGTCCAGCAGTGGACGTCATTTGGCTGAAACGAACGAAGCTGTAGATCCTGGTTACACAGAAGTTGCTGTGGTGGAAAAGTGTGGTGGGATGCCCCGTTTATAAATCATTAATGAAGAGATAATAAGAAATGATTATTCCAAACTATGCCGAACCTTTCACCCAATAAGTTAGTGACGTAATGAACGAAGAGAGAAAGCGAATGCCATGACGTGTTAGAATCCCGAACATGGTATGCATATGACTTTACCTTTCGCGAGTGTTGCATTGCACTGTATTGCACACGATACCTACAACAATATTAGTGACCTACAATCGTAGCGTTACACGCGACATGTGCAATGTAACGTAACCTAACCGCGACGCAAGATTATGAAAAAACAGCCCCATTCTGTATCGCCATCGATCGCCTGAAAACGCTGTGAAATTGAAGCTATTATAATATTTTGAAGTACCTAGGTACTTAAATGAATGAGTTTGTTGTTTCGAAGTACTTATATGAATAAGTTTGTTATGGTTTATAATAAGTTCCTTATCGTTATTGATTCGTTTCGTCTTTCATATAATTTTAAACGACTCTGTCCATCTATTTTGTAGGATTTTACACAGTGTTTAAACTTTAGTTCGTAAATGTAATAAGCTACAAGTTTTTTTTAAAGTTTCAAATCAAAAAACAAATACCTAGGTAGTGGATATAGCCACAGAACCTACTATTTGCTTAGATTAATCTAAGACTAAATTTGCAAAAAAAAAACAGTTTTTCTCATGCACCATTCTTCACCTTGTAAACAAAGAAATAAAGCTTCAAACCTAAAAAATAGTTTCATTAGCTATAATATAAAAATACATCCCAGACAAGTTATTATTGCAGTAGGTATGCAACTGGTCGTTATCTTGGCTTTTAAATTTATTCATAATAGCGTGTAGTATTTTTATCGTACGAGGTCATATCAGAATTCCTTACATAGTAAATAAGAATCATTGATGATTTTATCAGTAAAATAATAAAAACTCGAGCCATATTAGTTTAGTTTAATGAGGATCAGTACTGTTGTACTGTTAAATTCAATAAAACTAGTATCTACGTTAATCTTTAAGACATAAGAAAGATATATCTTTTTGAATTATCCAAATCGGACCATTACTTACGAAGATATTAAGTAATAAACATAGGCCGTTTTTGCCGCTAAAAGTCAACGTACGCAGGGCCGCGTGACGTCACTATATCCGAATCGAGCGCAGCCGGCGTACTATTGGGATGGAAAATATTTTTTTCCAGCTAAACTATCAGTTTTAGAAAAAAACTTTTAATAACATTTATTCATCAAAATAAAGTAACCTATCGACCAGTAATTTTTAAAAATAAAAATTGTGAAAAATAAGTATCGCTATGTCCAAAAACCACATTTTCATAGGATTCGATGCAATGCGGAGACGCGGTTGGGGTGAGTGGTAACTTAATGATTGTTTGTATTGAACATAATAATAATACATAATAATATGATGCTAATACCCAGTTTCTGGCCTGGGGGGGGGAGGATAAGTCATACCCAGCTTATAGCCTGGGGGGAGGGGCAAGCCTTACCCAGCTTCTGGCCTTGGTGGGAGGGGGGGAGAGGCAAGTCATACCCAGTTTCTGGCCTGGGGGGGAGGGGCTAGCCTTACCCAGCTTCTGGCCTGGGGGGGGGGGGGGGTCAAGAGTCATACCCAGTTTCCGGCCTGGGGGGGGGGAGGGTATGTAATACCCAGCTTCTGGCCGAGGGGGAGTCATACCCAGCTTATGCTTATGGGCTGGGGGGAGGGGCTAGCCTTACCCAGCTTCTGGCCGAAGGGGAGTCATATCCAGCTTATACTTATGGCCTGGGGGGAGGGGCAAGAAGCCTTACCCAGCTTCTGACCTGGGGGGAGGGGCAGGGGTCAAGTCATACCACGTTTTGGGCCTGGGGGGGGGGGGGGGGGGGGTAAATTATACCCAACTTCTGGCCGAGGGGGAAGTCATAACCAGCTTCTAGGCTAAGATTAAATAGATTTCCAGGAGGGAGCAGCTGTCCTTTCCTGCAGTAGCTGGCCCGCCCATGGAAACGGCGAACAGATAGGTAGGTACGTACCGTACTCAGAAAAACTAAATAACAGGTAGGTATTACGTGTACATCGAAATGATCTTCATAGCAATGTCTTGTAGCCTAGGCAGAGTGTATCTGCCTCAGCTATACCTTATTGTTAGAAGTAAATAAATTAATACTTATACATTTTTATATTTTACTTGGATGAAGATATGACTCTAACAACACTTATGAACACTTTATTTGAATAAATCGCCAAATATACCACCCGCGGAGACCCCAATCGCGCCTCTGCGTTCCATTGAATCGTATGAGCGTATGGATTTTTTGCGTTATTTTTCACAATTTCTATTTTTAAAAATTACCTATCGATAGCTTACTTTATTCTGATGAATAAATGTCATTACAAGTTTTTCTCTAAAACTGATAGTTTGGCTAGAAAAAAATATTTTCTATCCACGCAGTACGCCGCGGCAGCGTTCGGATCGGATATAGTGACGTCATCGTCCCCGCGCCGGGCGGTCAGTGAACTTTTTTAGTAATTTGGCCATAACTTCGTAAATTTTTGTCGTAGAACAAAAATTTTTGGACTGTGTATTAAGGATTTCTTAGCCCTATAATTCTGCATTCACAGCTAAAAATCGAAATGATCCTCATTGTGATGAATAACACACTCTGAAGACGGGAAGTGCCTAAACGCGGGCAGCGCAGAACCAGTTATAGTGGTAATTCTTAGCGGAGGCCTTTGTCCAGCTGTGGACGTCATTTGGCTGAAAGGAATGTTTTTTGGGCATAAGCGTCTAAACAACAACGAAAGGAACCTTATCGATACAGTTGCATACATTTTTGGTGGATTCAGAAAAGTCCGATAAGCCCAAACCTCAGGTCCAAACAGTCTTAACATAATGGAGATAGAAATAATCTAATTGCATTTTATTTTGATGTTACACTGCACAATGACTGGTTCTGGTGGTTCCGTACTGCACATGGTTCACTATCCTAGAAGAATAAAACAAGGCTCAATAATAGAAAAAATATTTTTTAAATAAGTACTTATACAATATTTTATTTGACATACTACTGTTCTGTAATCCGATATTGGAAGTATTGGAACCATGTTCAAGAGTAGGCTCACTGCAGCTCATACACCTCTCTAGACAAGATACGAGCGTCTACCAACGCTATAGAACAGAATGTAGTTTATAGGACGGGATTGGCAAAGTAAAAGAAACGTTATGTAATCAATTTTAAACCTCATTGACTTCGCAGTTAGGTTGAAAATTCCAAGCAAAATTTCACGTTAGCTAGATTAAATTATCATTTTATTACGACCACTCAGTAACTCAAGTCTAGGCCCTTTACTGAAGTGCTGAATCTACATTTATTATGAACATCGAAGAAATGGGCATTTCATCAGCATTATGCTAATGTTGAAGATGTAGAGACTTGATTCGATCGAGTTATCTCGTTGTTATTATCTCGTTGTCCATTCTCAAACGCCTTCACTCTTCAGATTTACAAAAACAACACTTCTTATTTCAATCCTATTGTAAGAATGTGTCGCCTGTACAACGAAATCACAGATTCTAATCACAATAAAATAGATATATTTAATGATAATTTACCTCGATTCAAAAAGTCAACAATTGGCATCCTTTTAGAAAATGTTAACTGACTGTAACATTAATTTAACTATATTTTTAATAAAATTGTAATAGTTTTAGGCTTAGATTCATTTGCATGATTTTTACAACAACTGCTTGGCAATATTCCATGTTGTGCTTTGGGATAATGTCTGGTTTTGCTTTTTATTTCATATTGTCATTGTATTGCTTAGGACATTGTCCTGTTTTGTATACGTAATAAAAATAAATAAATAAAAGTTGTAAGACTCCTCGTTTAAAAGTTTTTATCTACTTTACCTAAGACTAGCTTGCGCCCGTCGATTTTTTCGCTGACAATAGAAAGTTGTTTCAATCCAACTAGACCAATGTAGTGTATTTTAAATTTTGCGTACGGACAAGGGCACATCAAGCTAATACTATTACGTGTGATAAAGTACTGTGTTATCTAGTTTATTTGTAATTTCTTTCTATTCTCTGTCATTCATAGCTAGCAAGTTCGGGTGTGGTTATTTTTGAGTCTTAATGATCGTCCTAACGATTTTATTGCCACGAGACAAGAGTCATCGGCAAAGTAGGTCGGACCAACAACGTTCAAAGAGCCCTAACATGACCCATTTTCCGGGCGCTTAAAGCCCTACACACAAGTGGCGAATGTGGAGCAAGTACACGGAAAGTAATAGGTAAAATGTTATACCACAGGTTATACCCTGAACATGATGATCTCGTTTGCTAAACTTATTAAGCTGTGTAACAACACAACATTAATAATAAATAACCCTCCTTTTAGCGCAGTTGGGTAACAAGACTACTAGCGGCGCCATACTGCATTCTCACATGCACTACTAAACCTCACCAAGATCACTGTGTTTCTTGTAAATCTTGTAATACATAGTTTACGAAGTAATTATAACGCTCACCACTAGATGGCGGTAGAGTAGAAGCTACATCGCGGTGTTAAAGTTTTTTTCTATTTAATGACCCTCCGTCGATATGTTCATATTAGCAAGCAAGCTCGACGAGCATGTCCTCAGCAGAGCTCACTTGAGCTTGGCTTAATACTTATTAAGTCATGGTTGCACCCGACTGTGACGTCCTTATTTGGATTCGCACTTCGCACGTAGGGAGTTTGGGACTTCCAAACGCATAATACAAATATCTGCCTGCGTCTGTCTCCAACTGCAACGTCCTTTTCAGGAATTGACTGACGGACGGAGGACGCCAGTTCCTGTTTTTGTATATTTTTGTACACCAGGTCTGTACCACGCATTAAAAGTACCTTTTAGCATCCTACGCGACCTTCTTATTTGGGACCCCTTCACCACGCTTTTCATACTAGGTGCTAGAAAACTCAACCTTCACAGCTGTAATAGATTTTAAATGACTGTAAAATTGGGTTGCCAGTTTAAACGGGGTTGGTACTTACTGTCTTCAAAAACTGTATTATTTAATGCAAAAACCGGCTAAGTGCAAGTCGGACTCTCGCATAAAGGATGCCGTACCATAACCGAGCAAAACAGACAGACACAGTGGAGTTTTAATGAGTCTCGTTTTTACCCTTTCAGTACGGAATCCTAAAAACTAAAATGGAATTGGCGTCTCGCATCATGACATTGTGCAATAATACTCGTATGTAGTTTAATTCACTTACGTTGTAGGTACATACGTTTAGTTGTAAACGTGAGCATTTCTAGGAATTTCGTCTGGGAAATAAACACGAGACCACAACGAGACGGACTGATTCATAATTAGGTAATTAGATTCCGATACTTTATTATGTCAACAACAGTCAATTGAGGCAACTGAGTTTTGCCAGTAGTTAAGGAGGCGAGATTCCGTGGAGGGTAGTTGAACGGAAAGCATGGTCGATCTGTTTTAATGGTTTCAATTTATTATTTAATGGACTTTAGTGTACAAATTTGGTGTTATTTTGTGTTCTAAAGTGCAGTGAAGTGATAAATTATAAAAAACATTGAAATACTTCGAATTTGAGCGCGCATCGAGTGTCGAGTGGGTTGTCGTATGAACAACCCGCTTTGGACCCGGTGGCGTCTTGAAACCTGCTTACGGGCATACTTAACTCCACGGATTCCATGAAAAATCAATAGAACTGAAACACCCACGTTCTATTGATAACTATGTCAATTTTCACTCGACATTGGCAGAAATAAACCTCCCAGAGAGGTTTGGTTGCCATTAAAAAAAAAAAAAAAGGAGGCGAGGTAGCTAAATGGCGTAATTCAACGGCGCCGTCGAGACCTATCAAAATCGAAAGATAAAATAATTTCGAAAAGAAAAGCTCGTATGGCAAAAACCATTTTAGCGGTGGGTTTGGCGTGTACGGTTTTTCAAAAATGTAAAAAAGAACAGTTACTTGGGCATTCTCGAGCGCGTCAGATATTCATACTACGTATGCCCCGAGTGCCTCTGATCAACGGTATACTAATCTGCCGGTTTGCGTGGTGGGGGTAGGCATATAAAGTAGTCAAAAATTAGTAAAAAAATTAGTCAAGGACTTATTTAAATTTAGTCACACAGATTCACATCACAGATCACAGATTAGTTAAATTTAGTCTTTAAACACTAAAATCAACCCCCAATATCTTAATCTGACGCGCTCGAGTATTTCAGACTATCCATTTTTTTTTACTAATCTGATCGTCTATCCTAGGCGCGCGTCACTACATATAGAGCTAAATACTTTACAAGGTTGTTCTATTAGGTCTAAGGTATCTCTCATATCTTAAACTGCCACGCTCGAGTATTGCCGAAAATTCCCCTATTCGCCTCCCTAACCACAGTGATTAATTTCGATTAAGAGTAAGTACCTATTTGAACTAATAAAATCTAGTATAACCTCGTGAGACCGAAGAGTAAATTTTGTCGACTTCTAAGTATCGCCGAATGTGCTTTCAGAAGAACGAATAATTTGAAGTAGTAAACGCCGAGCACTTCGAGTAAAAAAAATTCTATGTTAGAGATTTTCTTTTGCATTCATATTTTCAGGGGCCCTATATAACAGTGCATAGAGCTTATTTTAGGTGAAAAATAATAAAAAAATGTTTTCTCTTAAAAGAACATTCGGTATTACAGACTTTAAAAAGGAAAAGTAAATAAATTGTATTTTATACTTTAAAGTAAAACATAAATGTAACCTTTTTAATAAATTAAATCTACATAAAGATACAATAATGATATTAATAAATGTAACTGAAAAGGTACAACGGTTTTTATTTTATTTAATGTTTCATAATTAGTACTTTTTAAAGTACTATCGGTTTTATAACATACACTAATGATAGGTTAGAATGTATAAGAAGTAAAGTGAAAATTCATGTTAATTATAATATTTACTAAACTAAAAATCAGAACGTTCTCATGGTAAATTTTCTCAATCATATCATAATTTTAAAAGTCCAATATTCAATTCCATCTCGATAGAAAAAATATACAAAAAAAAACTTTCACCATCAAGACCGAATGTTCCTTGCAAAGAACTATTATTTTCAAACGAAAACAATCTTACAAAACTACTTCAAATTGGGAAAAATAATTTTTTTGCTTGTTTAGCAGTATTTTAACTTAAATTATACTGATCAGTTTTGCAATTAAACTACGTTAACACGAAGAAAAAAAATTAATCGCACATCACGTCTTCTCGGACGAACCACCTTGTCAAAGGAAAATGATAATTTGACAGTGACGTTTTGTTTTTTTTATATTAATAAGTTTGGATACCTGATTTTGAATACTTTAAGCCATAGACTATCACTTTTTTTTTTTGATAGGCGCGAATTTTTGAACTTAAATTTATCGCTAAAGTTTTAGTTCCTCTGAAGGCACATCCGGCGATACTTCGAAATCACCTCCGAAAATGTCTCGGCGTTACTGACTACAAAGTTTTAGTTCCTTCTGATGCACATCCGGGCTTACGAGGATAATATCATAAAATCTTATCGATGATATTAGACGACAATGTATGGGCTTATCTCGTAAAATCGATAAAATGTAGTGATAAACGCATATCGTGGCGCACATCCTAGGCCTACTCCTAGCAAATACCTACCTACTAGGCGACGGGCGGCGCGACGTCGACGTGATGTGATTGCAACGCCACCAGCAGAATAACGTTACTCAACACGCATTTAATTTTATTCTAGAACCAAAATACATAATATACAGTGTGTCCGGGCATGTAGTGATCAAACTTTAAGGGCGTAATCTATAGACAATTTTATCGACGAAAATACTTCAAATTTGGGGCACTTTGGGGCTTGACCCATTTATCGCAAAATTACAAGGATTTAAGTTTTTAATTTTTAGTTTTCACCTCTTCCTTCAAAAACAAGTGAAAGCGTGGGTAGCTTAACATCAATAAGCAAATATTTTATATCATGCGATAGCCAATAAAATTATGTATTAGTAGAAGTAGAAAACAGACACAAGTTTCATACATTTTATGGGAGTAAGAATGGATTTAATTAGAAAAATACATGACTTTTTTCACTTCTTTTTCAGTTATTTTCCAACACAAGAAAAACCAGGTCGTTAAAGTATGTTTTATTTGCATTGTATTCTTAGTGTTTGAGCTATTCTACAAAGTAAATTTATTAGTCTACGTCTATTAGTTTCGACGTAATTGTTGAACAAAGATACCCCTTCCCAGCGGTTTCGCGATAAATGGGTCAAGCCCCAAATTTGAAGTATTTTCGTCGATAAAATTGTCTATAGATTACGCCCTTAAAGTTTGATCACTACATGCCCGGACACACTGTATACTTATGGGTAGGCCGAGTTAGGATTTATAAGAAAAAAAGAGTCATTTTTCCAAGGAACAAGTAAAAACCAGTTCCACGCTATAATCAACATTGAAAGAAAATTCAATTTTTAATATTGAGGAAAAAAATTGATGCAACTGTTTGCAACCTACCTGCCCACAATGGGATGCTGACATGAGTGAGATTTGACCCCATTAATGCTCAGCAAATACCTACTTCAACAAAGTGTATTACCAATGATTCTGGAGATAAATCGCTTTCAATAATTCATATCACTTCTATTCAGAAGCAAGCTATTATTGGCTAACACCTTCAGAGCAAATTGACTTGCAACTGCATAATGCAGTGGGGTGAACTTTGACAACGTCAAAAATCTGTCAAGATCCATACCTACAAAAAACACCGGTTATCGTCATAGTTACCGTTAAAGCTAGGTGGTGCAACTCAGCCTTAGTCTTTCGGCTGAAACGAAGCGACTTAGGGAATTCTTAAGCAGATTTATAAAATAAGTACCTACCTGTGTAAAAGTTTTAAGCAAAATAGAACTACCTAGTCGGCTGAACCATTTAAGAACCTAGTAAGAGCAGCGGAGTAAATTTTACAGGAGCGCGAAAAAACACATTTTCGTTTACCATACTGGTATACTCAAACTTTTGAAAACTTTTTGATGTTTAATACAAATACAAATACAAAATTGTTTATTCAGAATCAGGTTTGAAAAAAACAGGGTTTCGATTGGGGTTTTCTTTTAAGTATAAGTAGATACTTGTGTTAGAAAACCCCGCTCTCCATTTACAATAATTTACATTATGAAATTATACAGCTAGGAAATACCATGCATATCTATTGACTTATTTTACAAGTAGGAACTGAAAATTGTGTGTGTGTGTGTGTGTGTGTGTGTGTGTGTGTGTGTGTGTGTGTGTGTGTGTGTGTGTGTGTGTGTGTGTGTGTGTGTGTGTGTGTGTGTGTGTGTGTGTGTGTGTGTGTGTGTGTGTGTGTGTGTGTGTGTGTGTGTGTGTGTGTGTGTGTGTGTGTGTGTGTGTGTGTGTGTGTGTGTGTGTGTGTGTGTGTGTGTGTGTGTGTGTGTGTGTGTGTGTGTGTGTGTGTGTGTGTGTGTGTGTGTGTGTGTGTGTGTGTGTGTGTGTGTGTGTGTGTGTGTGTGTGTGTGTGTGTGTGTGTGTGTGTGTGTGTGTGTGTGTGTGTGTGTGTGTGTGTGTGTGTGTGTGTGTGTGTGTGTGTGTGTGTGTGTGTGTGTGTGTGTGTGTGTGTGTGTGTGTGTGTGTGTGTGTGTGTGTGTGTGTGTGTGTGTGTGTGTGTGTGTGTGTGTGTGTGTGTGTGTGTGTGTGTGTGTGTGTGTGTGTGTGTGTGTGTGTGTGTGTGTGTGTGTGTGTGTGTGTGTGTGTGTGTGTGTGTGTGTGTGTGTGTGTGTGGTTATTATGTAGTAGTAATTTTATTAATTTATTTAATGAAAAGTTAAGTTAAGTTATGTGTTTGCATATTTAATTAATATTAATTTTAGGTTAAATTCGTTTTGGGAAGCCTATATTGTAAATTATATTAGATTTAAATTTTTGTGGAAATCCTTGGGGGAGGCCTTTGTCCAGCAGTGGACGTCTTTCGGCTGAAACGAACGAACGAACGAACGATATCATGCAAAAATGTTTCAGTCTTGTCATAGCTCCAAGTTTTCAGCAATGTCGTAAGATGCATTTTGCAAGCATAGTGATTCATAGGGTAGATGTTCATAAGCTTGTTAAATTTATTATACAAGTGTGCAGATCGTACCACAAATTGTCTCTGAGCATGTTTATTTTGAAGCTTAATAATTTAACTATATATTTTACAATAAATTAATTAATTAACTTTTAAATAGCAAGTTTTATGGCCCTTACTAACACTCAAATGGTTTTCTTTTTTTTTTTACTTCGAAAAAACCAGAATCCAAACCTAGTATGAGCGTACTTACTAGGTTTTAAAATGGTTATTGGGGTCAGGGTCCATTTCAATCTTACCATAGGTCGGTCAAAACAGGAAGTGATCACCGAATGGTAAGAGGCACATTGAATATCAGACCCAAGCTGGAGAGGCGTCGACTGATGAAGTCTACGCTCCACCCAGCGCCCATCCAACTCCAAAACCCCGAAACCTTTCAGCTCGAGTTGCAAAATTGTTTCGAATGCCTAGGAGACTGTGAAAATGTGGACGGATACAATGACAGGTTTGTGGAAATTGTCCAAACGACTGGGTTTAAGTTCTTTAGAACCCGTCGTTTAAATGGAACCAAAAAGATCTCTGACCTCACCAATAAACTTATGGAAGATAGACGGAACTTGGTTCTGCAGTCCTCTGAAGATGCTGCTCAGTATCGGCATCTTAACAGACAGATCTCCAAGTCTTTGACTCACGACCTACGCCAATTTAATACAGATCGTATTAAAGAGGCGATTGAGCGTACCAAATTACCAGGCTCTAAAGTGTTCGCAAGGGATCTGTCTGTTGGCCAAAGCCAACTGACCAAGCTGAAGACCGAGGATGGCAGAGACATCTCGTTGTGGCCTGAGTTATTGGAAGAGGTTGAGAAGTTCTACGGACAACTACGAGTGTATGTACACCTGTCACAAATCTAGCCGGAGAGCCTGGAGCTAGATTGACCCGACACTACATCGAAGATATCCCGGACGTCAGTCTGTACGAGATTAGAATGGCTATCAAACAGCTGAAAAACAACAAGGCACCGGGTGATGATGGAATCACGGCTGAGCTTCTGAAAGCAGGCGGAACGCCGGTAAAAGGATAGAGCTCGAGGGAAAAACGCCTATGGCATGGCACAGAAGTGTGGTGATACTCTTCTTCAAAAAAGACGACAAAATCTTGTTAAAAACTATCTCACTTCTGAGCCATGTCTACGTCCGAAACTATTCACCACCGCCCTGGAAGATGTTTTCAAGCTTCTGGACTGGAGCGGATTCAGCATAAATATCACCCACCTTCGTTTCGCGGACGATATCGTAGTCATGGCTGAGACCGTAGAGGATCTAAGCACAATGCTCGATGGCTTCAGTAGAGCCTCTCAACAAGTGGGTCTTAAAATGAACATGGACTAGATAAAAATCATGTCAAATGCCCGTGTTGTACCCACTCCTCTGAAGGTTGGAGACACTATACTCGAAGTTGTTGACAATTATGTATAGCTGGCACAAACAGTCCAGTTAGGTAGGTCCAACTTCGAGAAAGAGGTCAATCGTCGAATCCAACTCGGCTGGGCAGCGTTCGGGAAGCTTCACGATATTCTCACGTCCGAAATACCGCAGTGTCTCAAGACAAAAGTCTTTGATCAGTGTGTGTTGCCAGTGATGCTAGGTTTGTGATGGTCGGTAGGGGGGTGGACACGTATTTTCATTTCCCAGTAAGGCACATTGACCATTATAAAACCTAGTATGTTCATGCACTTACTAAGTTTCGAAATGGTTTATGTTACTTACTGGTTTTTTAAAATGGTCAAATTGGGTTTGTGGTGTAGTTACTAGGTTTGGAGTCTCTTGCCTTTTAGGCTTCTAGTTGTTTGATCGCAATTTCTGTCTTTGTATTCGGTAGGTACCTTAATATTATGTAGCTTTATGATAAAAAACGAAAATCTGAAAACATGTCCCTTACTAGGTTCTTAAATGGTTCAGCCGAGGTAACATACAAACATACAAATGACTGTAAGGTCAGTCACATTAATACTTGGCAAATCATGTGGCCGCGCAACCCGCAACGTTCTATCAGTTCACATTTTTATTATTAAAAGAACAATGCGTGAGATAAGTTTTATTCTATTGGTTTACTTACACAGTTCAAACAATTTGAAAGTTGACATATGACCTGTCAATCTGATGTGACGGTTATTTTGACTATCTTTGGAATGTTTACAGTTCAAAAGTCAATTCACTGTGACGCATTTAGCTTGTTACGAATTTTGTTCTGAATTAATTTGTTGGGTTTACAATTTACATTTTTCTACGCAAAACATTTTTATTTTAAAAACACTAATGCCTGGGCCACACACATCGCGATAACATTCGGGCGACTACCGAGCGAAGTTCTTCCGACTATGCAAAATAGGACCGAAGTATACGCGAATACTCGGCTACACACATCGCGATAGCTCGAATCTTTGGGTTATCGCGATGAGTGCGGCCGAGACATAAGGTGATTATCACACTGCACCGCGCTCCGCCGCGGCACGCGAGACGACAGATCTGGGGGCACGGCAGTGCCCCCGCCAAGTCGAGCGCGAAGCAAACACTGCCGTACCTACCATCCTTTACTGGAACCATTTCGCCGCATTTTCAGGCCCCTATTTGAGAACCTCTGGATAAGACCAGAAAGCAGAAATTTTCATCATCTAGTAAGCTACAATCACATACTTAAAATCCAAAATTTCAAGTCTGTAGGTCATTTAGTTCCGAAGTTAAGCGAAAGCAAAGTTTCGCATTTATGACACTCACTCACTCACTGATGATCATCAAAATAGAACTAGTACTTCCCATAAACTCAGAGAGCTGAAATTTGGTACAGAGTTAGGGTTTAATGGCCACATAAAGGGAAAACTAAAAACTAGGAAAATCGAAGATCTGGAGTAACACCACATTCATAATCAATACTACTAGCGCCACACCGGCACCGTGGTGTTCGCTTGTACCGCTCACCGCTAGATGACGCTAGCACTTTGAGCGTCGATTTTCTGCACCGCGGTGTCCAGATTTTTTTTCCTTTCTAGACCCCCCCGTCGATTAAGTTGAATGTTGTGTAATTAGAATTTGGTTGATTTCGCTTATTATATGCGTGAGGTTCGCTAAGGTTAAGTTATTATTAAAACAATTCTGATTCGTTGTCCATTTAAAGGTCGCTATGTTTAATATCGTAAAAAAATAATGTCGATAATATTAAAGGACGACGACGTTAAATAACTATGCCACATTACAAAAAGAAGTGAAATCCCACCAAAAACATTCTGTAAAAAACTAGCCAAGTCTCGATGGAGCTGCTTGTTTATCTCTAAAAAGTAATGAAATCTAGACAAAGTCGTGCCAAGTCTATGGTTCTTTACTGCGATTTCTTTATTATTTTAGTTAAAGTTGTGTGACTTGGCCGTTGAACAATAATTATTATTAAGATAATCAATAATCATGCAGTTATTCATGCATAAGTATTATTGAAATACGCAGCTTTATTAAGCTTTATGTTGTCATGGAGCACCTGGTTTTGTACCCTTAAACGGCCAAGTCACTACTTCCTTCTTAATACTTTCCCTCCCGCGTAGAAATGTTATCGAACACTCCTTCTGGTTTGTTCTGTATTCTGAGCTGAGACACACTGTATAATTTATTAATTGAAATTACTACGATCTTACTCAAATCGGCAAGACCGTATACAAAAATTTATGTGAATTTGACACATCTCCATCCTAAATTATCATTCTTTTTTTTCTTTTTTTTTCTTTTGACTTCGTTCGCAATCGCTTCGGAGTTATGAATTTGTGGGATATCATTAATTAAACCACTTGCTACTTATTGAATCGGAAAAAATCAAATGATACCGCGAGTTAAGTAAGCACAGCGCCATCTAGCGGTATGACTTGTAATACTAATCTCTTGAATAAACTACAGTGCAATTGATTTACACGGTTAATTTTATTTAAATCAAAAAGTGTATATGGGACTTTCAATGTTACCACTCTTAACTTAAAGACTATTATCGAATAGAATCTACAATAACGCCATCTGTTGACTCTGGATCTAACTACAGCATCAAAGGACATCATCCACGTTTCATATATTTTTGGTCCAAAATCAAAAGTGCCGGCCAACAAAAAAAAGTGCTGTATTCTGATAGAATACGTCTGCCTTAGCATTTGTTACTATGGCACCAAAGCCGTAGCTCCACTGTGCGTCGAGTATTTGAGATCTAAAAGTCATCGACTATTCATACATTTTTTGTTCAAAATCAAAAATGTCGGCCAATAAAAAAAAAGTGCTGTATTCTGACAGAATACGTCCGCCTTAGCATTTGTTACTATGACACCAAAGCTGTAGCACCATTGTGCGTCGTAGTATTTGAGATCAAAGTCAGTCGTTTCATATATTTTTAGAACTAATACTACGATGCACAGTGGTGCTACAGCTTTGGTGCCATAGTAATAAATGCTAAGGCGGACGTATGCTATCAGAATACAGCACTTTTATTTTTTGGCCGGCACTTTTGATTTTGGACCAAAATGGATGATGTCCTTTTTCCATGTCGTCGATATCGGCTGCGTAGCGACACCTGTACGAAATACAGTGTGAGTCACGTTAAAGTGTACATATGAAAATAGATGAAACTAGACCTATTTTTATCGACAAAAAAGAGGACAAATAATCCTAAAAAATAAAAACGGTAATAATGCTAAATAACAGGCGATACTAAAAAATACATAAAATACACAAAAAAGGCCAACAAATAATAAAAAACGATACTTTTTGAAAAAAATCTGCTTTTAAATTCGTGTTTTTTTGGTTATTTAATAAATTTCTCCAATAAATGCCCCTATAACAGGTGGTTTTTATTACTTTGTATTATTCTCTATCGTATTATCTTTGTAAAACCAAAAATCGCATGTCTCTATCCCTATCACAACATTTAATTTTGCTATGATCGTTTGAACAAAGGCCTGCCACAACATTATTCTCCGCTACAGGTAGAGACAATTTTAATTTTAACTAAAATGCTTATTTTACTTCGAAATCTTTTGTTTTTATTTGAAATCTAACTTGGCTTTATCAAAATTACAAATCTAGAGCCATTTTCGGTTTCGTTGTTAACGAAGCGTTGAATGGCGCGCCCGGAGAGGCTTAGTTCAAACGATCATTGCAAACGTTTTGATAGGGATAGAGACATGCGATTTTTGGTTTTACGAAGGTAATACGATAGAGAATAATACAAAGTAATAAAAACCACCGGTTATAGGGGCATTTTTTGGAGAAATTGCTCAAATAACCAAAAAAACACGAATTTAAAAGCAATTTTTTTTTCAAAAAGTATCATTTTTTATTATTTGTTGGCCTTTTTTGTGTATTTTATGTATTTTTTTAGTATCGCTTGTTATTTAGCATTATTACTGTTTTTATTTTATCAGGATATACCTCTTAGTTTTAAAGTTATTAGGTTTTCTTTACAATAAGTAATTGGAAGAAAAAAAATTCCATAAAAAATTAAAAAAAATTTTTAAAAAATCTCAAAAAAATTTTGACCTCTTTTTTGTCGATAAAAATAGGTATAGTTTCATCTATTTTCATATGTACACTTTAACGTGACTCACACTGTATAACAACACCACTAATAAGGAAGATATACTACTCAAATTTCACGACCTACCAACAAGATCACTTGGCGCAGTGGTACTACACATTACTGGCATTTCTAATCCAGAGATCGTGGTTCGGATCCAAACATCGAAAATTTTTTTGTGGTTATTAAATTACCTATAAAACAAAAATCAACATTAAGAAATGGCATCAACTATGGAAACCAAGTGCGCCGGTTGTTTTAGAACAATTTCTGATAGACTATTCCTAACTTGCTCGAAATGCACAGATGTACAGTCTAATTTTTTAGAAATCAGCAGAAATGTCATCAAAAATGGCCAACTGACATAAAAAAATTTTTAGTCTGTGAACTAGTGATGCGACAAAACCTCTCGTTAATCGCGAAGTGAAATTATTTTAATACTTGCGTATCATCGCCGGGTGATCGTCAAAATACTAAAAATTGCAACAAAGTCGCAACATTGAATGTGAACTGATTATGAAATTTTCGAGAACAGGAAACAAACTGTGAGATGAGATGATGTAATCAAAAAACACACTGGACAGTAAAACAATCAATGATATCCGTAAAGTTATTAAACTTCAAATAGTTGCAAAAAGTTCTGTTTGACAGTGTTGCTACTAGTGACATCTCGCTCGCTCAGTTCTTTACAGTGTTGCTACTAGTGACATCTCGCTCGCTCAGTTCTTTGTTGCTCTATTCCGCTAGGGAGGTAATTTAAGATGCTATCAATTGAAAGAAGATTTTAATTTTCTTTTATTTTATTTACTTATATAGGAAAGTAAGCAATCGAACAATACGTAAGCATAATTGCATAAAAAAGTAAAATAATTTCGTTTAAATAAAACCGACTAAAAATTAAACTGACTCCGAAAAAAGTATACACTAAAAGTAGAAAAATAATTTTACGTTATCTCCAATATTATTGAAGTTATCGCTGGAAAACTAAACAAAGTATCGTATATTTTTTATTTAAAATTAATCAGTAATCGGAATAAGTGAATACTTATAATAATATCGATTAAATTTACAGATTATTGTCTATGACTCACAGGTTACAGCACTGATGTGTCAGAGACAAGTCATAGACAATATGGAGATAACACATGATTTTAAACGTCAAGTCAATTTGACAAGTCTCACAAATTTTCATCGTCCACGTATTTTGCAAAATAATTTGTTTCAAAGATTGATTTCAAACTTATCTAAACGTGAAAATAAAGTTGGTTTCATGGGCTTGTTAAATAATGTGTATGATATTATGAACACGTAAGTGATTATGGTGTAATTGTGTATGAAAGTGTTTGTTTACATCTCTGCTGGATTCTAAAAAATCAAGGCAGTCTAATTTTTTAGAAATCAGCAGAAATGTCATCAAAAATGGCCAACTGACATAAAAAAATTTTTAGTCTGTGAACTAGTGTTGCGACAAAACCTCTCGTTAATCGCGAAGTGAAATTATTTTAATACTTGCGTATCATCGCCGGGTGATCGTCAAAATACTAAAAATTGCAACAAAGTCGCAACATTGAATGTGAACTGATTATGAAATTTTCGAGAACAGGAAACAAACTGTGAGATGAGATGATGTAATCAAAAAACACACTGGACAGTAAAACAATCAATGATATCCGTAAAGTTATTAAACTTCAAATAGTTGCAAAAAGTTCTGTTTGACAGTGTTGCTACTAGTGACATCTCGCTCGCTCAGTTCTTTACAGTGTTGCTACTAGTGACATCTCGCTCGCTCAGTTCTTTGTTGCTCTATTCCGCTAGGGAGGTAATTTATTAAGATGCTATCAATTGAAAGAAGATTTTAATTTTCTTTTATTTTATTTACTTATATAGGAAAATAAGCAATCGAACAATACGTAAGCATAATTGCATAAAAAAGTAAAATAATTTCGTTTAAATAAAACCGACTAAAAATTAAACTGACTCCGAAAAAAGTATACACTAAAAGTAGAAAAATAATTTTACGTTATCTCCAATATTATTGAAGTTATCGCTGGAAAACTAAACAAAGAATTATTCATAATGTACGGTTACGTACGGACGGTAGTTTAAGGCGATTAGAGTCCTCAATGACCTTGGGCGTTTGACCTTCACGCCGCGCGAAACACCCGCGCGCCCCGCACGAAAACTCCGATTTGACACCGATCAAAATTACAAGGGCATAGGTAGATACAGAATAGAAGCTCTTTTTTCATCACATTACTGCCTATTATTTTAAACTTGAATTGATGAACCTTGATGTCGGTGTCATTTAACTCAGGCGTAAAGGTATTTAATAAAAATAACACAATCCATGAACATTTTGTACGGGATATTTATTTTTCATTTTTTCGTAAATTTTCTAATGTTTTTGTCGGTTCAGCCGTTCTCGAAATTTGAACATGTAAATTATGTAGGTAACTTCGGTTGGAATCTTGCAAGCTGAATTTGTTAGACCAACTTCCTGACGATAACTGTAGGTATTGGAACACATAGTAGTATTCATCATCATCATTTCAGCCACAGGACGTCCACTGCTGAACATAGGCCTCCCCCAATGACTTCCACATCGCACGGTTGGTAGCGACCTGCATCCATAGTAGTATTGTCTATGGTTTAAAAAAGCAAATGTTTCTTCTTTTGTCTATTGTCATTCTCTTTGTGTCACTTATGAAGAATAAACTGAAAATGTGTTTAATCTCGTCTTTTTATTAGAAATCCTTCAACAACTGATTGAGTTAAAATTTTGGATATACATGTAATTCGGATGACAATGCAATATTGTGATGACATGGAGTCCATCTGATGATAGAGCTGGAATGCCAGTGGCCCCATAGCAACTCCGGGATTAAACGATTCCATCGAGTTTAGGCTCGTTTGATTTGTATTTATTTATTTATATAAAAATAAGTAAGTAATATTATGTAAGTAAGCTACTTTAAAAATCACGAGTACCTACCTACTTCAATTCTCAAAGGCAAACAGGGTCTGATGATGGAGCTGGAATGTGGCCGTAGGAATAGGCTAGTTTCTTAAAAAAACACTTTTAGTCCGTCAATTACACTATCAAAAAATATTGGACACGGGATATTTTTATTTGTCAACAAACAAGTAATTACGAAGTTATTTATGATGCGATGAAATTGAGTCATGGTTAGGTAATTTAGGGAAGTATTATTTGCACTTAACATGAAAAATATGGTATCAATGTACTGTGTACCTATGCACCTTCAGTGGCAACAACAAGGGCTATTGAGTACCTATAGTCTACTAAAGGCATGAAATAAATTAATTTTCACCAAAAATTAAAACCAACTCCAAAACGAATCACCAAAAGCTGTCACCGACTCCGAAAATATCAATCTTGATATACGGGCATTTGTAATCAGTATCCACATTTTTTAATAAGCTCTATAGAACAATTTATCAATACCACTTTATCTTATTTTTTTTAACTGTGGTATTTTCGCGAAGAAACATATTGAAAATCTAATTCTAAATGGCCCATTTGCGCCGAGCCTAAGTATGAAAAATATAAATTGTTTTCTTCACGTAAATCGATTAAGTTACTGATTCTGACTCGCTCCTAATTTGGATACTGATTGCAAAGGCCTAGTAAATAAATAACGGAATATATTTTCATCTTTTACTTATCTAGTGCCGTTTTTTTTTGGAGTCGATTTTTTTACACTAATAGATTCTATTTAGGTAGATAATAGCGTCCGAGCATGCCTTAATTCAATCGTATCGTCTGACTGAACGTGCTCTATGAACAACTCTGACATAAAAACTATTGTCAAACAAAGACTAGGTTGCACCATCTTATTTTAAATTTGACAAAAGTCAAAAATCTGTCAAACTCCATACAAAAAAACACCGGTTATCGCCAAAGCTACGGTCAAAGTTAGGTCACGTCAGGTGGTGCAACTCAGCCAAAGAAAAAATTCATTTTGATCGCTAATGTCAGTTTGCAGCGAGTGACACAACCTCCCCGTCTGAAGGCCAGCGGCCGACTGCCGCCCGCACCCCGCGAAGGCCCCCTCAACAGCAAAACGTTCGGAATTTATCAAAAGTAAAATTTATGAATGAAAGTAATGTTCGATTGAAAAACGCAACGTGTCATTTAAAGATTAAAGAATTCCTAAACTATTCGTGCAAAAATCTTTTAAATTAACATAGCCGTTTTGGAGGAGTAGGAAATTTAAGTAAAAAATCGATGTCCCGTATTTATTTTTTAAATCCAAAACAAAGAGACGTAGCGAAAATTCAAACGTCACAAATGTAGTCCTTGAACTGTTATATAACATATATTTTTTTCAACTATTTCTGTCCAGCAGTAAAAGAGGAGTAGGCTTTACAAAATGCCCATTTGACGCGGATTGAGGACTCTAATCGCCTTAACAAGCAACAGCATTTTTGTTTCTCTCCAATATAAAAACGTTTATCAGTGGTAAACACAGTGATTTCTTACAAGAAGAATAGTGCCAAGCAAACCTGATCTAACTATCTACGATCTGAACTATGAATTGAAAGTTTTTAGTGCTCATAAGTGCAGTTTTCTTGAAAAATAATAGGCGAGTGTTATTTTTTTGCTGGACATTAATCACAGTCTGCAGTGCTTTGAGTATTACGCGTAAGCGACGCGTATCGCACGGCGCTTACGACCTTCTCGCCGCGACCATAGCAGTTACACAAGTCAGCGGCTCAGTACTACAATATCGCTGCACAGATTCTGTTACGCTGGACGGCAGGAGCTTTACATCGCTTAAAGCGATTTAATCTACACACAGCCGAACGCGCCGCCCGTCTACCTTCTACAAAATGCCTAACAAAAGCAATAGATGCGCTGCTTGCCCAAATGTTTTGAAGGGTATTAGCTTTCTACATTGTTGTCGCTGCAAGGAGCAATACCATTATTCATGTATGAATTTCTCGGCGGATGATTATAGAAGCTTTACGGCTGATTTTAAGTCTTCATGGATTTGCCTAACATGTCGTTGTAAGGAGCCTAAAACCGGCAGTAACTGTGACACTCCCGTACGGCCGGCGCCCGCGGGGCCCTCCACCGTTCCTCAATATGACAATGTCACCCTTCGAGCCAAGAAAAAGTCAAGCACGTCTTTCTCCTCTCCCCCACCCGCTCAAAGTTGCTCATGTCTAACTGCAGCTGACATTCGAGCCGTAGTGAGGGAGGAATTACATCAAATTGTTAGAACAGAAATTAACTCTGAACTAAAAGAGATAAGAAAGGGCATGTCAACATTGGAAGCGTCAATATCATTTTTTAATGAGGAATTTGAGAAAATCAAGACCGCCGTAGCCGCGCAGACTGATACTGTCGCCGCACTCCGCAAAGACAATGACTTTTTGCGCAATACTACACAAGAGCTCTCTGCCAGGCTTCGTCAGCTCGATCAAAGATCCCGTTCGTCCAATTTGGAAATTCAATGCGTACCCGAGCACAAGCAGGAAAACTTAACCAATATGGTGTTGCAGCTAGCTAAAGTTGTTAAATGCCCTGTAAATGATAGCGATATACACTATTGTTCTAGAGTAGCGAAACTGAATGCGAATAGCACTAGACCGAGGTCTATACTATTGAAATTGAGAAGCCCTCGCCTCAGAGACAATTTCTTGGCAGCAACTTCTTTATTTAATAAAAAGAATTCCACCGAGAAGCTGAATACGAGTCACCTGGGGTTAGGCGGGGAGAAAAAGCATCCTGTCTTTGTGGCCGAACACTTGACTCCAGAAAATAAGGAACTTCATGCTGCGGCTCGTCGTAAATCTAAGGATTTAAATTATAAATTTGTTTGGGTACGAGACGGCAAGGTTTTTGTAAGAAAGAGTGAAGAGACAAATTATATACATATACGTAATATTGATGCTCTAGAAAAGATGACCTAATTTATTAACTTATTACTATTAGTTTTTGTTTGGCCGCGTGTTGGATTGTTTTTCTTTTTGTTAAGTTCGCTGATTTAAAGATATATTATCAAAATGTCAGAGGTTTAAGGACAAAGACAGTGGATTTGTTTAATAATGTAGTGTGTTGCAATTTCGATTTGGTTGTTTTTACTGAAACCTGGCTTAATTCAGGTGTTCATGATTCGGAGCTCTTTGATAATCGATATGTTGTTTATAGAAGGGATCGGGAAAGTAGTGGTTTTCATTCTCATAAGGATGGTGGTGGTGTTCTCATTGCAGTCTCCGTAAAACTTAAGTCTTCAAGACTAAATAAATTGGAATCTAGCTGTGAAGATCTTTGGATATCTTTAGATGTTGCGAGAGGTGGAGATGGTTTTAAGAAGCTTTTTATTTGTTGTGTATATTTACCTCCGCCAATCCAGGGTCACATATTAAATCATTATTTTGAAAATGCTAGCCGTATCATGATAGCCAATCAAGGAGTAGGTGACACGCTTATAATGGGCGATTTTAATCTAAGCAGTGTTACATGGAGCCCAAGCGAGGACTCAACTATAATGAAGGGTTTCAGCAACGGAGGTAAGTTCACTGATGATTTGCTCGAATTTATGGCCTTAAATGAGCTGGAGCAATATAATTGTGTTTTAAATGTGAAGAGTAAAATACTAGACCTGGTACTTTGTTCAATTGCCATTACGGAATTGGACCTAAATTCAGATCCTTTAACATCGGTGGATCCGTTGCATCCACCGCTTCAATTCATAGTCCCTAGTGCTGACCCTGTAACTCTTTTACCGAATAGTGACGTAAAGTTCTGTTTCTTCAAGGCTGATTACGTTAAGATAGTTGCTGCGCTACAGAAGATATCATGGAACGACGTATTACCGGACGACCTTGGAGTTGATCTGATGTCGACCAAATTCCATGCCATCCTTCGCAATATAATCGAGAAGCATGTCCCGAAGTCTAAACCACCAAACTATAAGTTCCCGCCCTGGTTCACGCCGAGCCTTATCAAATCATTAAAAGAAAAACACAAATGCAGACTAAAAGTGCGCAAGTATAACAAAAATCCACGTGACATTTTAGAGTTTGAGCTGTTAAGGCATAGATGCTACCAACTACAAAAATCTGCATACAATAAACACCTGAGTAACCTGGAACAGACATTAACTTCTAATCCTAAATTTCTATGGTCCTTTATCAAGCAAAAAAGGAAGGGTAAAAGTATGTACCCAGCGGAAATGTCTCTCGGGGATGTTGGGGCGACTGAGGGCAGGGAAATTTGCAATCTATTTGCTTCCCATTTTGAGTCTGTGTATAATCGAGATGCTCCCCGAGCTGCTAATGCCTCGACATCAGATCACTCTGGTAACGTCTGTCTCGCTTCTGTCGTCTTTATCAGGGATCAAGTTTATCGAGTTTTGAAGAGACTGGACTTGCATAAGGGAGCGGGTGAAGACGGACTGCCGTCGGTGTTTGTGGTAAGGTGTGCTGATGTTCTTGCATATCCATTATCACGCATATTCAATAAATCATTGAGTACCGGCACATTCCCATCGAATTGGAAGACATCATTGGTTCTACCTTTACATAAGTCTGGTCATCTGGGTCATGTTGGTAACTACAGGCCAATTTCTATTCTTCCTACATTTGCCAAAGTGTTTGAATCGATGGTAAGCCCCTTGATTTTCTGGTATTTCCGCCAATTGGTTTCTCCGCATCAGCATGGCTTTGTGAAGGCAAGATCAACTTCCACCAACCTAGTAACCCTTGTAGAGGATTTAGTGAGATCTCTTGACCAGGGAAAGCCTGTGGATGTTATCTATACAGACTTCAGTAAGGCTTTCGATAAGGTCAATCACGATGTACTACTTCGAAAACTTTCCTTGATTGGTATTAGTGGAAACCTGCTGAATTGGTGTGGATCATACCTAAAGAAACGAAAGTCAGTAGTGGTAATGAATGGCTACACGTCGGATCCTTTCGATGCCTCTTCTGGAGTCCCACAGGGATCTATTCTCGGCCCAATTTTCTTCAACATCTTTATTAATGATATTCACTTTTGCTTTAAAAATTCTAACATTTACTTGTTTGCCGATGACCTCAAGATTCTAAGGCAAATTGAGGACATAAGTGATACTAAACTACTGCAGGAGGATTTGGATAGTCTGGTTGAATGGTGCGAGGTAAACGGCATGTCTCTAAACGCGAAAAAATGTTTTGTAATTAATTTTACCCGTAACAAAACGTCCATCGCTAGAGATTATACTATAGGACCTGACAAACTTATGGAATTGAATTGTATTCGTGACCTGGGAGTGACTCTTGATAATAAACTGCGATTTAATATTCATATAGATAACATTGTAAATAAGAGTTATAAATTACTTGGATTTGTGTTGCGAAACTGTAAAGAGTTCAAGAAGCCACAAACTAAAATAGTTTTATACAACGCACTCGTGCGAAGTGGTCTAGAATATTGTAGTGTAGTGTGGAATCCACATTACGACGTTTATATAAAAAAACTTGAGCGCATCCAAAAAAGGTTTTTATGGCATCTGGCATTCAGTGTCAACCTGGCAAAAAAATTACCCCACTATCAAGATAGATTACGTTACTTCAAGTTAAATACTCTTCAGGAACGCCGCTGTGTGCTTGATAATTCGTTTTTATACAAATTGGTCAACGGTGCTTTTGACTGCCCTAACCTGCTCTCAAAAGTTAATCTAAACGTTCCCTATAAGTTGCCTAGGATATCCCGATACAACTTGTTTGCGACCAGGAGCTCCAAATCAAATCTAGGTCTGTTTTCCCCTTTAAATAGAATGTTTAATCAATACAATGCCCTGTCTAGGTCCAATAATGTTAATGTTGATATTTTTTTCCTTAGTTTACGTAAATACAAGTCCACATGCTTGGACAAATCTCACCGATTTGAACAAGCATAGGGACTCCTTTACACCATATTAAATATTTTCAGTTTTTAACCCCTAATTGCTGTTGCTTTAGTCTCTAACGCATGATGTTTTCACCTATAATTAAGTTTGCATTTAACAAGTGTCATTTTTTATAGTTACTTTTGTGAAGCCTCAATGTAACCTTGTTGGTGTTCAAATAAATAAATAAATAAATAAATAACAAAGTATCGTATAGCCTGACCAGGAACATAAAAACCCTGGCATAGAGGCGCGTCAATTGCATTTGATAGTGCAACACTGAGTACAGTCGTACCTGTGTTAAATTAATAGGCTATCTTTATGTATCAGGATTCAGGATTACGGGCTAATTTGATATTTTCATAAATTAACGAAAAAATATTATTATAGGTAACCTGGTTTAAATAAATTAAATGAAACCATCAATCGAGCTAGTAGGATTTATTTTATTATTCATCAATAATCAAATTCAGAACTTGAATATTCAACTGCAATGTTTGCTCATGAACGCTTCAAACTCGGTACTTCTTTCCCAATTCCATAAAATTCAACACTTAGAAAGTGACAAAAAATTTTAAAATAGGTAGTTGAAACAAACCACAGATAATTTTCATAGTGGACTGTACTATGCGATAAACATGTCAGTCAATTTGACAACCTTTGTCGGAAACATTATTCAATGAAAATATTGTCCGAACCCTTAGTATTTCTCTTCGACAAATACTTTAACACATTGTAAACCACTTTTCTTTCACGACTATAAAAAGATTTTAGCAATTTAATTCACAAAATCAATTGCGCACATTTAAAATAAAGTTTGTTTACACTTTGACAGCAATAGACTGACATGCAAGGTGACATGACAATGAAGTTTTCAGTTACTGTTGCCATTAAAAGAAATTAGTACCATTACTTTTCCGCAACATGGCGAGGGTTTTTATGTTCCTGGTCAGGCTATATATTTTTTATTTAAAATTAATCAGTAATCGGAATAAGTGAATACTTATAATAATATCGATTAAATTTACAGATTATTGTCTATGACTCACAGGTTACAGCCCCCCTAGACAAAACGCACTTTTTGATCGAATCGAAAATCGAATCTGTCAAAACTCCATACAAAAAAAGGGCTTTTCGACCACTTTTCGACTGGTTTGCGATTATAATTTGCACTTTGTCTAGACCCACAGCACTGATGTGTCAGAGACAAGTCATAGACAATATGGAGATAACACATGATTTTAAACGTCAAGTCAATTTGACAAGTCTCACAAATTTTCATCGTCCACGTATTTTGCAAAATAATTTGTTTCAAAGATTGATTTCAAACTTATCTAAACGTGAAAATAAAGTTGGTTTCATGGGCTTGTTAAATAATGTGTATGATATTATGAACACGTAAGTGATTATGGTGTAATTGTGTATGAAAGTGTTTGTTTACATCTCTGCTGGATTCTAAAAAATCAAGGTATATACGATTTGGAGTGCGCAAATGTATCCATACAACGATTCTATAACACAATGGCGTCTTTCCGTTCTATACATGGCCAGAACGCACCCATAGGAAACTGCTCGTGTATATTTTGTAGTGCCCGTTTGTAAATCTGTGACTCCAAACTATACACGAATTTTGCGTACTGATCGTGTATAGTTTGGAAGAGCTTAGTAAAAAAAGTCATATCCAAACTATACTCGATTAGTTTCTACTACACCACTTACACTTGACTAGAGTGTGTTTAGTTGATATTGATTTAGTAAAATATGGAATTATATTTAAAATTACATTTATTCCATATTATTACATAAAATATTATTATTTTACTGAATCTATAATAAATCTAGATTTTTAACACTATTGTAAGTGGTTTTTGAAATTAAATTGATTAGGTAGATTTCAAATAAAATAACAATTATTAGTGTAGGTAATCATAAATTCATTTAAAATGAGAGAGAGTGAGAGAAGAAAGTTCAACGTGCATTATTAATACATTATGCGAGACTTTAAATGCTAGGTTTGTATTATCGGCCGTTTGGTGTAGTGGTTCGAAACGGACTACTATTCCGGAGGTAGCGGGTTCGATTCCAGCACAGTACAAACATTTGTGTGCATGAACATATTTGTTTGTATTGGACTGGGACTTGTGAGCTTAGTAAAAAAAGTCATCTCCAAACTATACTCGATTAGTTTCACACCCTTGCGTTCTGGCTATGTATAGAACGGAAAGACGCAACACAATGTCCCCTGATCGCAAGAAAAATTGGATATGCCAAACCTGTCGTAGCAAAATACGTAAAAACGGTAACATAAACACCCCTGTAAATAACTTGAGGCTTCAGTCTAGTAGCAGAATCGATCCAGATACACTGCCAAAAGAACCCCAGAACATAAGCCCTAGCACAAATAACATTACCATAAGAAGCAAAAAGACACTTATACTAAATGATGACAGCATTAGCATGTGCCAAGACGATGATGACACTAGTGTTATCGGCGATACCTTAATGTCTAACGAAAGCTCTACTTTTGAAAAAAGCCCCGAAGAATGCATAACGAAAAGTACTTTAGATAAATGGGAGGAAATTATTGACAAAAAATTAGGCGTCATGAAAACGCAAATAATAGTCGAATTGAAGAATACTATAGAGGTTGAAATGAGTTTATTAACAAAACAGAGAATAGTCTAGTATGCAGATATTACAGCAAAATATAGAAGAAAAGCAAACTCAGAAAAGGCTTGAAATTTTAGAGACACTAACTAGCAAATTAGAGAAAAAAATACAAGAGATAAAGACTGAAATAATTGATTTATCAAAGATGCAAGAATTAGTTACTAGCGAAAGCATTATGGTTACCCACAAAGTCACAAGCACAACCACAAAGTCTCGGTCCGGAAATCTACAGAAGCACATCATCAAAAGAAGGAAAATGGCCAAAATTGTGCCTGATTAGCGACATTGAAAGTAGGAGATTGACGAAGACTATAACAAGAAGCTTTGCGAATTATAATTTATGTCATTACCTTATGCCTGGAGGTGGCATTAATCAGTTATTAAATGGAATTCACAAAAAGCTTGAGAATTATACTATGCAAGATTATTGTGTACTATTTCTAGGAGAAACAAATTTCACTATGTCAAATAACTATAAAAAAATCGTTGAGCATTTAAGAAAAGTATTATTGAATGTACAGCACACAAATATTATACTTTGTCTACCAACATTTAGATTATGCAACCAGTCTAACATATACAATAAGAGAATTGAATTATTCAATGAATTACTATATCTTGACAATTTAAATTTTGAATTTTGCTATAATATATTGAATTCGAATAAGCATTTAAGTTACTCTTATGACATGTTTTCATACTACTATGGACAAATCAATATTCGAGGCTTAAAGACTATTTTATATGATATTAACAAACTAATTGATTCGCTTTCCATTGTAACATGTATCAATCAACTAGAGGAGGATTTACCTTCCTCAGCTACATTGATTCACCAAAAAGCTGCACCAATGTATAGTGATATATCAGATAATAATTGTATTAATGATAATTGTAATAATAATAATAATTGTAATGATAATAATTGTAATGATAATAATTTATTTCGTTTATAGGTATGTACACATATTACATCAAAACATTGTAGGGCTAATTAGTAAATCAGATCAATTGTCAGTGTCATTGAATGAACTAGCGAAGGATGGTAGGTCAGTTGACGTTCTCTGTATTACCGAGCATAATATGAAATGTGAAGACATCCATAATTTAAATATTCCTAATTATAGGCTAGCATCTTGCTATACGAGAAAGTCCAGACATGGTGGATCTTGTATATTAGTTCCGTACCGCGCGGGAATAACTTGACATCTCGACCTGCACTTTTTTTTTTTTATTAGCTTAAACGTTTCCTCTACCTTATACCCTTCTGGTATAAAAAACTCAACTCGAAATATCCAAAAATACTTGAAATACAACTCTTGTTCACAAGTAAATATCTCCAATTTAGGCAATAAATATTTGACATAACGATATATCCAATTAATATTATTCGTACAAACATTTATATTTCGATTTATCAATGTATGTCAGAACATGTATTTGTTAATATCTCGACTTATACATTTATGGATTTTCGTTTTTAATTTGACAAAAACAGTTATCAAGTTATGATCCCCTCTGAGTACTAAACACATCCATGATATGTGCAGTTGTCTAGTTATGCACACTGTCAAGAGTTTGGATATTTGGAGTTATCCAGCTATTACATTCGTATAATCATATTTTTATATGTGTTTTAGCAGTTGTTAAAATATAACATTGTCAGGATTTCGAGCGTCTTTAAATATTTTTTACTTTGCAACCCCTGAAAATATTTTTTAATATATTTAAGCGTTAATTATTACCTACTTTTATTACTATTTTCAATAGTTTAAAACTAAATGAACGTTTAAATAGCAAGTTGAAAGTAGAAGGATAAGTTTAGTCAATAGGTAGGTACTATCTACTTATGTTTTTTCATAACAGACTAAGATTTCATTTGACAACCGAATATAAGTAAAAAATCTAATAATAAACTTTTAGGTCAACTTTAAGTTCCGGATATTTTTTATAGTCTATTGACTTCAATGACATTAATTAGGAATAATGATGAGGTAAGTAGGGTCGATACGCCAGATCTCGTCTATTTAGTGAGTTGGTAGATTTGAGGAATAAAAATAATATACAATTTTTCGTTATCATTTTGAACGAAAAATTGTTGTCATTATGCTCTCTTTAGTCTTTATATATAAGTATAGTATTAAACTTGCTCTAAACCATTAGAAGATTTAATATCTTTGTAATATTAATATTATAGAAAAAATGCATTCAAAATCACTAATAATTAATAACAGCATGGAAATAAAAAAATCTAGATAAAATCTTACTAATTGGTATACAAAATATTTAGGTATCACACTTAATAATTATAAACATTCATATATTTTAGTTTATTTCATTTTTTTAAATTTCAATAACATGGCTCAATTTGCAATATGGTCTCCTCAGCATACATTCAGGGAATCATATCAATAGCTTTCGTTCTAGAGTGATCCGTCATTTGGACGTGAACTGGACGGTGGACGCGAAAGGGCGTGTCGACCTTACGCAAAAATATTTCAGTTAATTTTAATTATTTTAAGCTTAATGGTAAGCCTAAAATAATTAAAATTAATTGTGCTTGTTATGAAGCATGGCTTTTGTTCTTTTATTTGTCTTTTTTTTTAATTTTAAGGAAACGTACAATTATCTGATCAAAAGCAATCATAATCTGCGATTATATTTGATTTTTCTAATAAATTTGTTACTATTTCATTGCAAAAGTGATAAAAATATGTTCTATTTTTATGTTTTGTTTTTTTACTTAAACTTCATTCAAAATAATTAACTTAAATCCAATTTTTACACCTTAAATGTTTGTTTTTCTTTGGTGAATAACTTGACAAGTCGTCGGTACACAACTTGACAAGTCTTTTTTTTAATAGATTAAGAAGATAATTTAATCAAATTCTTACGCCAATCGACAGATACGCATCAAATTAGCTTATTTCAATCATAAAAATATCAATTATCATTAATTCAGATTTACCAGAGAACTCTAAACTTTAAAATCGCTCCCCTGAAAAGTACGCAAAAATGACATGTCAAGTTATTCCCGCGCGGTACGGAGTTAAAAATCAACATGTATTCTCTCCATTGTTAGATATAAATGCTCAATCTATTTCTAATATTATTGAATGTTCTGCAGTTGAGTTAACCCAGCATAATTTGATTATAGTCTGTATTTATAGATCCCCAACAAATCATTTACTATCTTTTGCCTCATTTCTGTTTCGATTGGACCAAATTATTGGTAAAATAAATCGTAGAAATAAGAAACTGATCATTTGTGGTGATTTCAATATAAATGTGCTCAAGGACACAAGACAGACACGGGAATTCATGAACTCACTTTTATATCACAATTTAAAACTACAGTTTAGTGATGTAACCCGAACGGCTAGTAAAACATGCATCGATAATATTGCGCATGACATAAGAGGATGCAAGGGAGATTTGATTGAATTAGCATTATCTGATCATTCTGCCCAACTACTTAAATGTCCTGTTAAGAAAACCAGTTTACTAAAATTCTGGTATCTTGAACGACGTGACTATTCGATCGAAAATAGACATAAATTTATTAGCTGCATTTCTGCTCTCAGTTTTAATGAAACTCTGGGATCGGAAGATCCATATGAAGCTTTTAATACATTTTACGATTTGTTTAGACTGTTCTACGACCTTTGCTTTCCACTTAAAAGAATTAAAATTAGTAGTCAGAAAAAGTCAAGATGGATCACTAAGGGGATAAAACTATGTAGCAAACGTAAAAGATTTCTATTATGGAAATACAGGTCTAATCCTTGCTTAAAAAATAAAACTACCTTTAAACAATATTCTAAACGCTACAAAAGAATAATAAACCTAACCAAAAGGGCGCAAAATAATCATTATATTTTAAATTCAGGTAACAAGTTTAAGTTCCGGATATTTTTTATAGTCTATTGACTTCAATGACATTAATTAGGAATAATGATGAGGTAAGTAGGGTCGATACGCCAGATCTCGTCCATTTAGTGAGTTGGTAGATTTGAGAAATAAAAATAATATACAATTTTTCGTAATCATTTTGAACGAAAAATTGTTGTCATTATGCTCCCTTTAGTCTTTATAAGTATAGTATTAAACTTGCTCTAAACCATTAGATGTTTTAATATCTTTGTAATATTAATATAATATAGAAAAAATGCATTCAAAATCACTAATAATTAATAACAGCATGGAAATAAAAAAATATAGATAAAATCTTACTACATAATTGGTATTCAAAATATTTAGGTATCACACTTAATAATTATAAACATACATTTATATTTTAGTTTATTTCATTTTTTTAAATTTCAATAGTATGGCTCAATTTGCAATATGGTCTCCTCTTTAGGCACAGTTTGCTTTTTATTATTATTTACAACGTCTGTATTTAAAAATTGTCGTGATAATGTGGACGCAAATTGGCTATCACAACGGGTAAGCTACATTTGGAGCGTGTATTAGCGTCCAGGAAAAGGCCTAAGTACTGAAAAAAATCTTTGTGTTCGATAAGTCATGTAAATAACGTTTTAAATAATATACAACATGCATTGTTTTGTATATTTTAATATCTTAGACCCAGTTAGACCAGACCGCGATCACTTCTGACGCAAAGTGGAAATTTCATTGTAGTAAATTCGCATCCACCTTATTTTAAGTGTCTTTTAATAAAGTACAATCACCGATATCATTATCCGTATTGTATGGTTCATGGTTAAGGCTTAGAGACTGCGGTTAATCCTAAACTAGACCTAAATATTTAAAAACTTACCTTGAAACGCGCACCTGCTCACGTGGGATTTATTTTTTTGCAAAAACGGTAGCATGCTATAAGATTTTTTTAATGTGGGTTTACCTGTCATACGTTCAGGGAATCATAGCAATAGCTTACGTTCTAGAGTGATCCATCATTTGGACGTGAACTGGACGGTGGACGCGAAAGGGCGTGTCGACCTTACGCAAAAATATATCCAGTTAATTTTAATTATTTTAAGCTTAATGGTAAGCCTAAAATAATTAATATTAATTGTGCTTGTTATGAAGCATGGCTTTTGTTCTTTTATTTGTCTTTTTTTTTAATTTTAAGTAAACGTATAATTATCTGATCAAAAGCAATCATAATCTGCGATTATATTTGATTTTTCTAATAAATTTGTTACTATTTCATTGCAAAAGTGATAAAAATATGTTCTATTTTTATGTTTTGTTTTTTTACTTAAACTTCATTCAAAATAATTAACTTAAATCCAATTTTTACACCTTAAATGTTTGGTTTTCTTTGGTGAATAACTTGACAAGTCGTCGGTACACAACTTGACAAGTCTTTTTTTAATAGATTAAGAAGATAATTTAATCAAATTCTTACGCCAATCGAAAGATACGCATCAAATTAGCTTATTTCAATCATAAAAATGACAATTATCATTAATTCCGATTTACCAGAGAACTCTAAACTTTAAAATCGCTCCCCTGAAAAGTACGCAAAAATGACATGTCAAGTTATTCCCGCGCGGTACGGATATTATGAACACGTAAGTGATTATGGTGTAATTGTGTATGAAAGTGTTTGTTTACATCTCTGCTGGATTCTAAAAAATCAAGGTATAAACTAAAATGTTTAATGTAATAGCAATAAAGATCATATTGGAAGAAAAAACATTGTATTTTGTAGGTCCATTAAAGTAAAATGATTAAATTATTAAAAATATTAACTAGGTGTCAGGGTTTCCGTCCACGTGGACGAAAACCAAAATCTTGCAAAATTGTTATGCTAGTATTAGTCCACTTAATTATCTAAGATTTCTATACAAAAACTTTAATAAACCCTTAAAATAGTGTTTATTATGCTAATAATTAGACATACATGCCAAAAACATTACGTAAAGTAGCTAAAACAGTAATTAAACATACCATGAAAGTTCCCTACCGGCACGTTTTTTTTCTAACTTGACGACGTTTTCCATTCACCTGTGTGCAGCAGCAACTTCCGTAGATTTTTTTGGAGTTATTACTTGTCAAATTACATTTTCATGCAGGCAGAACTGTTACTTAGATATTATAGATTGTAACAAGTCCAGACTTGCACGGAAAGTTAGGTTTGTATTCTAATTTTCCGTATTTGTTTGTGGCAAGTCGGTCAAATGGACGAAAACAGGAGCTGGACGGAAAACCGGCGCAATTACCCTACTAGAATCCTGGTATCCTCTTGATATTTTCACTGGTGGCTGTATTTGCTACAGCGAATTTGTATTATTTGTTGGTTATGTGTCTCTGAGACACCCTTAAGATTATTCTAGGGCAAGAAAAAGTGGGTTTTGGGTATAATAACAGATACAATTAGCGGCAGGTCCATTCTTAATGCCATCACAAATAAATCCTTATATAGCTTCACGAGATAGTAGAATGCATCCAATTACCAACGAAACTTCCTAAACGTTTTTGGGGGGTTTAATGATGGTTGAGTCACACGTAGAGGAACGTTCGGCATTACATGAGGTTTGCAAGTTGACTCAATAGCAGTATCTCTGACAGGAACTTGCTCAGAGTAGGAAATCTCAAAGCAAGTTTTCGCCGTTTCAGCAGCTCAATTGACAAGCTCTTCGCCATCTCAATATAACAGCTTAAAGTTACAACCATTCCTAATGAATTAATGCAGCAAATCTGATGTCCAGGCCTTCAAAAAATTTGAAAGGTTTTATAAATATTAATAACTAGCTTTCCGCCCGCGGCTTCGCCCGCGTGGAATTTTGTCTGTCACAGAAAAACTTTATCGCGCGCGTCCCTGTTTCAAAAACCGGGATAAAAACTATCCTATGTTCTTTCCCGGGACACAAACTATCTCTATGCCAAATTTCATCAAAATCGGTTGCGAGGTTTAAGCGGGAAAGCGTAACAGACAGACAGACAGACAGACAGACAGAGTTACTTTCGCATTTATAATATTAGTTGGGATATATATAATAATATGCGTATAATTTAAATTAATACGCATAAAATTCATTGAAATCCACAAAAGAAGTAATACTTTTCACGCCTCCCTTAGCCGCCTTCCCTTAGTAGGTAGGTACATGTCCATCTTTGTCACCCAACACATCAGCGACTGAACGCCATTGAAAGTTTTTGTATGAAAAATAGCAAAATATATGATGAACCGTACGATCGATCGGAAGCGTCTTGGCGCGGTAAAATTGATTCACCAATTCACCAGATTTTTTCAAAGTCGAACGCACTTTCGTATTATTCTGTGCTGAAAGGGTTAGGAACCTACTTCATACTTTCATAAGATCAATAACTTTTTACGTAAATAATAGTAACCGACTTGACTATTTTTTTTACTTAATGAAATGGGAAACTTCGTGAAATTATCATTTAATTCATTATTAAATCTCAGTTATTTTTTAAATTAATTCAATTTTTATGCTGTTTATTAGTTAGTCGTCTATTAACGTTAATATTTTCTCGTCTGTCTGTCAACTTAATCTCGGTCTAAAGAGTAAATTAAAGAGCGTCTATTGAGCAATAAATTAGGGTAAGTGCGTTAGTTTTCGTCCAATTATCGGAGTTGCCAACTTTGTGATGCGAAATGAATATCTTAAAATACCCTTACTCATATGTATCATATGTCATTTTAGTCCTTATATAGTCTACTTTACGTTAATATTATATGACAATAAGTAAATACCACGGGTTTTTTTATAAAAAATGTTTTATGTAAAAGAGGCGATTTCACTAGTTTTCGTCCAAAAAAATCAGTTTTCGTCCTAGTGTGCGCTAGTTTTCGACCACTGTATAGAAAAAAGGGTGCAGTTGAATTATTAACTTAAAACCAATTCTACAATACAGTAACTATGGATTGTGGTATATCATTTGAAAGGTAATTTTGTTAGCTTTCAAATGATATCAAAAAGATTTAAATAAGTTTCTTACCTAAATTTAGGAAAATATTGCAATAGGTCGAAGGATAAATGGACGAAAACTAATCTACAGGAATAGCTAATTTTGGTTTTCGTCCACCCCAGTGCTTGCTCATGACTTGTCATGGACGAAAACACAACAACGTTTAAAGCTGTTTTTTGTTTTCGTCCACATCTTTTTAACGGTTTTTATGGGTTTATCACTGTTAAAAAGTGGACGTAAACTAAAATGTTTAATGTAATAGCAATAAAGATCATATTGGAAGAAAAAACATTGTATTTTGTAGGTCCATTGAAGTAAAATGATTATTAAAAATATTAACTAAGTGTCAGGGTTTCCGTCCACGTGGACGAAAACCAAAATCTTGCAAAATTGTTAATATGCTAGTATTAGTCCACTTAATTATCTAAGATTTCTATACAAAAACTTTAATAAACCCTTAAAATAGTGTTTATTATGCTAATAATTAGACATACGTGCCAAAAACATTACGTAAAGTAGCTAAAACAGTAATTAAACATATCATGAAAGTTCCCTACCGGCACGTTTTTTTTCTAACTTGACGACGTTTTCCATTCACCTGTGTGCAGCAGCAACTTCCGTAGATTTTTTTGGAGTTATTACTTGTCAAATTACATTTTCATGCAGGCAGAACTGTTACTTAGATATTATAGAATGTAACAAGTCCAAACTTGCACGGAAAGTTAGGTTTGTATTCTAATTTTCCGTATTTGTTTGTGGCAAGTCGGTCAAATGGACGAAAACAGGAGCTGGACGGAAAACCGGCGCAATTACCCTACTTTCCTAACAGACATTAGTGTGCAAGCAATGAGCACTTATAAAATTGTAAGTCATTGTACTGTTTTTCTGAAAATAGTTGTCCTAAAAGGAAAAAAGTAACAGTTAATTCTCCGCAACTGATTCAGCGGTTGCCATAGCGATTGTAATGTGTTGCCTTAAGGGCCGGAGTGGGGCGCTGTGCGGTTAGGCCGTTTTATGTTGAAGCTCCGCGCGCTCGCAGTACCTATAGCCTATACACATTGCGGCAGCGCTCTGCGACGAGCGGGCCGCGCGCCCGCGTACTAGCCTCCTCAGCACTCATAAATATACTCAGCATGGCATCCGACGCTGCCACTACACCATCGACCGAACCGCGTGACGCTCCTGCCCGCTCCAGCCTGCCCCTCCTGCCCCATGCATCATCCAGGTAAGTCCCGCTGTGCGCCCCATTTTTCTTGGCGATTTTCATTTTTTTTTGCTGGCGACTTCTCCACGGGTTATCGCGCGCTTATCACCACCCGCGCGTGTACGCAACATTTGATGCGGTCGGACGATTTTGATTAGGCATTTCTAGAATATTCCTTTGCTTTATCAAATTTATTTTGTCACACTTCGCATTGTTCGATTAAGGTATTTACAGTAAGAGGAGGCATTGTGGTGTTAACAATGAATGGTCGGAGTTATTGTTTGTGAAGTCGACACCAATCAACTCGCGGTTATTGTGTTTCACGATTAGTTGAAACAAGGTCGTTTTGGTTAGCGGCGAGTCGGCGATGATAGCTCGTACTTGCGCGGCTGGTGTGAGGTACTCGTACGTCGTTATCGCGCGCATCACTTCCTTATCAGTGTTTGCTGGGCGGGTTGCCGCGAACCGGCCGCTTTATCACGCATACCGGTGGTTGGCAATTTGAAATTGAACCGAGCTGTTATAACTGCGTACCTACGCCGGTTCGAGCGGACGTTGGTTTGAATAGCGTCAAATGAGTTTCGCCTATTTTTTACCGATGTACAGTTTTTACTGCTACTTGCTTGCTTTGTTTTCAAGACTACCTATATTATTTGCACGCCTTTACCTTAATTATGCTGTTGTTATTGGATTTATGAAGAATAACAAAAGATGTAAAGACAAAACTTTGTTGAAACATAGTTAGTTCTCGAGAGTGTAGAGTTCCAGTGTGCCTCCTCCCTCCCCCTCTGGACCTCCCGAATACATCGGCATTCTTTTGTCTTATCGTGACCCAATTTGGTTGCGTTTCGTACAAACTGTATAGCCATTGTTGTGTACCTATTTTCAATTAAATATGGGATAATCCAGTCTTATTTGACTCCAATAACAAACGGTATTTTCCAAATTCTTTCTTTGACATTCAAATCTCATAAATGCCAACTGAACATAAATTATTTTTATAAGATATAGTAAAGTCAACTGAATGAATATTGTTGAGAAAATAAATTCGTAAGATTTCAAGTTTCATTGAAAAAACTTGACATTGGCCTAAATTATTATTTGTTAGAGAAACAAGTTTCTAAACTTGTTACTCACGAAGTTAGTTTTTCAAATTAGGTCACAACAGCTTGTGTTTGTTGGTTTACAAATAAAACGCGTTTTTCTATGTAAACATTTATTTCATCAAGATAACTAATGCAATTAGAAGCTGCATAATAAATGCACAAATTGATAAAATTAATACATTAACTACACATCAACAAGATGTATAAAATAGATGGGTACTTAATTGCAATCATGTTCTAAACTTAAATATTTTAAATTAAAAATTAATGACTTTACAAATAAATAATCAAGTACATAATGCCTAATGGCAGTTTTATACAATAGATTTATTTTTTTGCAATACGTCATAATAATGTAATTTTAATTGCGAATTACCTAGTCAAACAGTTAAAAACTTAAAAAGTTGTGATTTAATTTAATGTTCATTTTTTCTAATTAAATAATAACTAATTAATGATTATTTATAATTAAAATAAAATATATTAAAATATCATTATTGGTACGAATGAACAAAGAAATGCTTTGGCATTGTTGTTTTTTAGTATATTTTTTACTGTAAAAGTACCTACGTGCTAATAATAACGGTACTTTTTTAATCCGCATTTATAAAATTTACGCCACAACAACTGGTCACAAAAAATACTCAATCATAAATTAACTACTTATCAATAATTTAATTTCACAAAAACATAACTCGATAAAATAATATTAATTAATAAATTGCACATTATTACGAACATCTTAGGAGTAGTTAAAATGCAAATGTTACATATTTCATACTAAAATAAAATACAGTTATTAATACAAGATGAAAATAACCATTATCATTACAGTGAATGCGGGTTACTTTAGCTCTAGGGGGCAACTTTGGTCCAAAACAAAAGGATTAACGAACGACTGGCTCGAAAGGGCTTGCACCCAGAGCCGTAAAGCACAATATAAAAAAAAACAAAAGGATTTTCCCGCGTCTTCATAGAAATGTTGAAAAGTGACATAATTCGACAATGGACGTCTATTTAGGTATATTTAGTTGGCTGCAAAATAGTTTGATCAATTACAATACTTTTTTCGTTAGCCAAAGTTGCTCTCTCTAGAGCTAACAGCCGCATCTACGCATATTAAAAGCAATAAAACAGCAAAGACTTACTTTTCTAGATATTTTCTCATGTTCAAGGAATGCCTAATATAGTATTTTTCTTTAACTTCGGTGTATTCTGGCTTACCTACCTTTCTTGCAAATGTAGGTTAAGTTAATCTTTAAACCAAACCGGTTTCCGCCATACTAAACTCAAATGTAGGCGTTTATTCCAATATTTGCATACGCAACAAATGTTGCCAAAGAACGTTAGTAAGATATTTTAAAAATGTGCCTACTAAAACGTGGAAACAACGCAGAATCTTTGAATAACTGGTAAATTCTAGGATTGTTTATTTGGTAATCGCCACGGCACGACGGGCCTTTACAGTAAATACAAAATATTGTTACCTTATTTATGTAACTTACTAACTAACCCCTAACAACTTTGTCCTATGATAATTTCCTTCCTTTTACCTGCCTTTTAAGTTAACATTATACTTTTAAGATCTTTTTAGTCACAACGTAGATCTCCAATATTATCGGTTTTGTTAGAAGACTTAATAAAAAGTTCCTTTGAAGTACTTATAAAAGTTACTTTGTACGGAACGTTACTGACTTCGATAGTGACCTCATTGTGAGCTGGCAATGAATCATCATAAAGTTTTAGGCATTATATTTATCTACAGGTTTTGTTTACCAGACAACCTGACGTGTGTATTTATTTCTGTTGACCTAACAAACGGCTGGAAATGTCGATTGAGCTGTAAATAAATAACTACCGCATTATGACATAATTTTCTTTCATGACATAAATCCTTCACTTGTTTGAATCTCGCATTGTCATGATTTTACGTTTATAATACTACCTGTGGTATTATGGTGAAATCTTTGTTACTTACCCCTGTCTCTACTGCTAAAATCTCTAACTTAAACCATCTGCGGTTAAGTAGTGAGTATGAAAAATGCTTTTTTCATGAAAAAATGTTAAATCTATGAAGGAAGATAAAAAATATGTGCAACTTTGTTGTATCTACTCGTAATTAGAATGGAGTATCATTGATGTCCGCTAATTTGATAATTTCGATGGCAGACAAAGAATTCCATTCGTTACTTTCTGTTGGAGTTAAAATTGGTTTGTTTTAATCCGACTGCGCCAGGAGGGTATTTGTTTCACTGCTAGTGTTCCTTGTTCCTGCCATTCTAGTAACCTGTTGATACTCATTATTATCTTCCATAATTTGTCATTCTTTTTTCTTTTGTTCTCTACGTGAGATTATGAGTTATTATACTTACTCTCTTTTATATCTATGACTTTAATACGAACTATCCCGTAATAAACCAACACATCTCGATTTAACATTCTGTCTTTCTATCTGAGAAACCAAGTGTATTCGGCGAGAATGCACGATACTTCCGCAGAGAGGTCGATTTCGGCAACTTCTCGGACCAGCTAGAGAAGAGCTGCCCTGCCCTCCGTGGCCGAGCGCGCGGGCGGGCCGGGGCAGGCCCGCCGCGGCCTCGCGGGGCTCTTCCTATGCTGGCCGCGATAACGCAAGCCATGACTACGAATTGCGTTAGCGGCTGCGCAGTAACGGTGCCCTAGTTATTTCGGGTGCTGTCCTAGATTCAAAACGAGGTCGTTTGAAACGCTGTTTTCATCATCACCAGTGAGTTTTACTCGATGGGGCCGCGCTGGGCTGGCGAAGTGGCGACCTCGCAGACACGGCTTAGATAGTACGTGTTAGTTCACCGCTCACTCCGTTGCGTGATGCGACGCGCGTTACGTTGAGCGACAGACCGCATTGAAGTCTGCGTTTGTGTACTACTCAAGTCCTTAGGTCATGGCTAGAAGACAACGGATACCGAACCGATTTTAAAAACTTTACGGACAGTAACGAATTGCTCCCAATTTATTTATAGGTAGCACAACTTAGACGAGACAATACTTTAATTAATTATCATTTTTCCAGTCAGCTAATAATACAAACGTGTTACAAATACCTACCTCGTCTGTTCGATAAAATTGTTGCACACAATACCTACGTAGCTTTTATTTTTATTACCTACTGCTTGCGTCATTCGAGTCGGAATTGTCTGTCGTAGGCTTACGTTAGCAGTACAACAAAACAAAGACGTGATAGAGTACTAGTATGTGAGTAGAGAAGACAGCTGCGGAGTGCGCGCGGAGCCGGAGAAGGGGTGGTGCTACGCCATTTGGCTTTAAGTAAGCCAAGGCCGACGTGGTGGGGATAACGTTTACACGTGTGACCTAGATAGCGACCGAGCGCTAGCGGAAACCCACGACCCTTGCCGAGCGCGCTCAACTCTGATCAATACCGAACTAGAAATATCTATATCTCGCACTCCGATCTATCCTCCGCTCCGGAGTGCGCTCACGCAGCGGCCGCACCTCGCAGTTTGCAATTCACTCCTTGTCACTCCACGTGGAGAGAGGAGAGCCATGCACGTGTCACTGGAGGGGGTCAGTGACCCGACTTGCACCTCCATCGGTCGCCTCCGAACCGCGGACGGTTCCCGGCGAGCTTGGCGACAGTCGCGATCCACCCGACGCGAGGCGCGCACTATTGCCGTTTTTACCTCGCTGAAAATAATTTGAAAGATGTTAGCCGTTTATAAGAGCGATCGCTCCGCGCGGTGCGGTTGCGTTGCGGAGCGGAGTGCATCGATCGCGATTACATCACCACTTGCGTCCTTTCTCTGCGCGCGCAGCACGCCCCGTTGCCCCTCCCCGCGCGCCGCGCCCCCCTCGCGCCTATCGCCTCTACGCCATCGCTGTTCGCACCGGTCCACCATTCGCACTTTGGTCTTCGTTCGCAACGGTCGTTCCCATTAGAACACCTCTGCTCCAGTGGAAGTTTAACTTAGTTCAGAAATTTTCAAACTTAGTTTTCTGCCGCGTTCGCTCGGATAGGTCGGTCCCTAGTAGGAAGTATAGTGAAAATATTTTATTAGGAAGTGTTTTAGAATTATTCGGGAACTTTTAAAAAATGTGAGACGTTCGCGACCTACTTTTGCAACTTCCGCAATGTGGTTGAGCAGCCATTTTGTTTTTTTTTTTTTTTTATAATTATTATGTCAAAGGAGTTATTGTATTAGATTAGAACACACGGTTCGGTTGCGTGCCAATGTAACGTAATTTATAGTCGCAATTTTCCTTTTGTCTTGTCATGTGACTCGTGCGTTAGTTTCAATAGACCGCGCGCGCGCTCCGGTTTAAGCATTCGGTTTTAAAATTAGTTAGCAATTACGGAACAAGATGAAGATTTTTATGAAGAAAGAAGACTTGAAGACTGAAAATTTTATGAAGAAAGAAACTTGGAAGACAGAAGACTTTTTGTTGGACGTGTCGGGGGGAGATTTAGACTTGGCTTGTTCTAATCAGTCAGTCTTTTTCTCTCTCCTATACGTTCAGCATACTGATCATCACGTGAAGATGCAGCGGTCTTCAGCGGCGCCCGAGGGCCGTGTCGGTCTGCAGTGACGTCGGGGGTTACGCAAGCTGTCATTAATTTTGGCTGCGAAATCACTGAATTTTCTGCTCTTGACACGGCCTGTAGGGGAACTTCGTTTTCTGTGCTAGCTACTGACGAACGCTTGAAATATCTGTGTCGTAATCACTTGAGTCATTGTACTTACCGCGCGACATGACAACATCGGAATAATCGCGGCGCGGGCGCTCGCGGCGGAATTGGGCAACCGCGCGCTGCGCGGCCCCCGCCCCGCGGCCGCTGCCTAAATTTCAACTCTTGCGTCCACCGAGAACCGCGAGCTCGCCCGACCGATTACGAATTTGTTAATTTTCCTTTTTTGTTCCAGCTCGCTCCTCACGCTGCACCGCTTCATGACTTTTTTGCTTGTTGCGACTGTTTATTGTGCTACCTTGCGACTTGATTAAATGTTGTTACCGAAAAAACTTTTTGATTGAACTTTAGTTTGTTTTTGCCCTGCCAAAAAGTTTCGGGATTCGGTGGGAATGTGAAGTAGGTATATAGGCGATAGCTGGCGGGGGTTGGCGCACCCTTGCCCCGCCCCGAGGCTGCGCGCCAATGGCGGGCCGCGGCCGTGTCCTTGGCAACTCGAAGCCTTCCACGAAATTCCCAAATCTCCTTCCACTCCACAAAAAGTTCCCGCATAGCAGCGAATTAGTTTTTTATTTGGTCAACTTTGTTACTCCCTACAAGGCTATCAGCGAATTTTTTTTTTTGGTAGAGAAACTATTGGCTCGATTTGAATTCAAAATTTTAGATGTTCTTCCCTTTTTTGTTTTTTTTACTGAGTGAAATTTAATAGGGAATCAAAAATTTAACACTATCTAGAAATTTTAATATTTTATTGAGACCTACATAAAAGTATAATGTCCTTCGATGGACTATCAATTTAGAAACTGGATTTTCTATAGAAAAGCTGCAAGATTCTTGAACCTTTTTGGGAAATCCCACATTCTTAAATATACACTCACTAGTCTCATATTTGGCTACAATTCTAACCTACATAAAAGTATAACGTCCTTCAATGGACTACCAATTTAGAAACTGGATTTTTTTGAGAAAGCCCCAAGAATCCTGAACCTTTTTGGGAAATCCCATATATTCCCATATATTCTTAAATAATATACTCTCTAGTCTCGTATTTAACTAAAATTCAAAATTCATGAATTCACAAAATAGGAAAACAAATCTAATAGGATAGGACCTTATTAGACCTAACAAAAATCATGACAGAGTGAAAGAAGTTTCTAAACTTTACAATCAATTTCGATCAAAGTAATTTTGATACCCTAGTCTACAAAATATTAACAAAAAACATAGGTGCTTTATAAAAAAGGTAATTATAACTCCACCTCTGTGAAATATTGCTACTTTACTACCTTATTTTGCCGAATTTGCAGTCATTCTAAATAAAACCTTAGACTAAATCATTTAAATAAATAGGTTTTTTTTTTCATTTATTATCATTTTATTACAAAGGAAATTCTTAAACGTTAATACAATTTATTGCATTGGCATAAACCACTTGAGGTTTGTCTGCATTGCTAGGTGCAGTCAGTCTAACAATGATAATGTAAATAAATTAGCAAACAGTTTCATTTTACAAAAAATCAAAATTAATAATTACAAAATCCACGGGCTGGAAGACGTAGCGTGCGCAGGCCTCCTACTAGGTGGACCGACGATCTGGTGAAGGTCGCGGGAAGAGCCTGGATGCGGGCAGCGCAGGACGGCCTTTATCCAGCAGTGGACGTCATTCGGCTGAAACGAACGAACGAATTACAAAATTCATAGGCATCCCTGTAGATTTACGTGTCTAAAAGCGTTAGTGAGTTAGTATTTTAGTAAAAGTAAATCTATTAAGTTATCGTAATAATAATATTAATGTTGCCAACTTTCTTTTCATTTCTGGCTCATAGCACGTGTAGGTACGTGTCATAACGAACAAGTTTTTATTCAAATTTAAAATCCTGTGCGTCACCGAACACGCGTTATCGCGCGACAGGAACCAGGGTAACCACAAGCCGTGTATGGGAAGTTCCTTACAAATTTTAAATTACATGTTGCATTGTATTTCTTATTACTACGACCACCCTTTTTAACCGACTTGAACAAAAGGAGAAGGTTTCAATTCGGTTGGTATAATTTTTTTAGTCCGAGAAATGAAGTCGGAATAAGGCTGCTAGGTATTTACATAAATAAACTTGATTTGCGGATAATGTTTTATAGAATTTGCAACAAAAACTAATTAATTCATTTTGAAATACATAAAAATAGCCTGTAGGCTAGGTATTATATTTTTGAACAGCAGTATTTATTTAAGGAACAGTGTTTTTGTACAAACTTTCATAATTTTAAGTTTTACATCTAATACTTACACAGATAACATGTGTAACAAAGGTTCATTAGGTACTTTATTAATAAATCAAACCATACCGCGAACTTAAAGCGTACAGCGCCATCTGTTGGTTGGAAAGTCTGGATCGATAAACGACACGATACATCAAGCTTGAAATACTATCGACTGTACTGGCCGATGTGAATGGATAATGTAACCGATTAAAATTTTTTACTCATTTAATATTTTTTTTCTGATGAATGATCCCCCCGTCTATAACTTGATTATTGTAAGCATAAAGCTAAGGTTGCATCCGACTGTGATGTCCTTTCTTTATTTTCAATCGCACGTTGGGACTTCGGAACGCACAATATTTGTAGCGATTCCTCTGTCTCCAGCGCCCTTTTCTAGGATTGGCTGACGGGAGGGACGCCAGCTCTGTTTTCATATATTGGATTTGTCTCATACTCAGGGAACGTACTATGTATCATGAGTAGAGTCTTAGTTTTTAAAAGGATGCCAACGATTTCAATGTCATCCCTGTATACAAAATTACAAACATTGTAAAGAAAAAAAATTTACAAGCTACCCATCCTCATATTGGTTAATAGAGTAAAATGTTGCTTCCCGTACAAACTTTCGTCGGTTTTATACTTCTTGAAGTGAAAAACAATTTAGTCACCTTTCCGACGTGAAAATAAAAATAACTTTTTTGTGCTAATACACTAAAAATGACGTCACTAGCCGCATTATCTGTAATCGGTGCGCGATGAACTAATTGGGGGTTAATTAAACTAATGACCAACCACTTAATACGAATAGTATTTTTATCGGTACCTACAGAGTACATATTTTGTACCTGTTTTGGTTGGATTAGGTATTTAGGTACCATGTCCGTACCATGGCTTAGTTCAGTGATTTCGTCCCACTGGGACGAACCTGTTGTGGGACGAATCACTGAACTAGCCCGTACCATCTTCCGTACCTAGTGTAATTTTATTTACCTATACCTAGTAAGTTTTACTATTACTTACTAATATTATAAAGCTGAAGAGTTTGTCCCCGACAGATGGCGCTGTACGCTTTTAGATGGCGGTATCGTTTTATTTTTCCGTCTGTATAAGAAGGGGCTGGTATTTTGCATAGACCACCTACAATAAGTAGACTACAATAGGTAGATTTAATATAGAGGATATCCACTCGTCATACAATTTTTGTAAGTTTGCGAGGCAATTAACTCGTAAGCTATAAGAACTATTAGGTGACTGGGAGTCTGTGGCCACACTGAAGAGCAGGCTCTTGTAGCGGTTTAAACTACATAACACTACAAAATTAGGACTGCGTCAAAAACATACGATAAACAAAATTAATTATAAACATCAATAAACTTAACTGCAAAAAGTAGAACAAATAAAAAAGTCAATCAAATTACTTGTTTACTATTGTTGATTGTATTGGGCAATGATGTGAGAACGCAGGACGCTACTCAATACGCTCTGTTCATTCATGGAGTTAAATGATTACTGTGATTAATGTGTATCTACAAAATACAACAAATCACAGTTACCCAATAGACTTCTTAAAATATGTGAGTTCAAGAAAAGCTGCTGCTTTTATAAGATTTCCAGTAAGGTCCAAGGCAAATGGTGCAACTGAAACTGAAAAGTGACGCAACTGTGACTCAGTTACTGGGGTTAGTAGTTGTGGTACTTTTTAATTTCAAGTTTAATTTAGTCAAAGATAGCAGCGTACTCCAGCAAGGTGACGGTTGTGATTGTAAGGTAAAAATTAAAAATAGCCAAAGTAAAAAAACTGAAATCCGACAAAGTATGAAATTGCCGTATTGAGAGTTTAACGAAATTGCATTTTGCCAATCAAATATTTTTGAAATATTTTGGGTAGATTTTAAGCTATGCCTAGGTATATTATAGGAATAGGAAATAAATAGTGGAAACGAATACCACTTACTTAGGATGAGCTGTTTTTGAAGATCTATTTCTATTGAAAAGAAATAAGAAAAATATTTATGTAGGTACTAGGGATGTTGCGGATCCACTTTTTTCCACATCCGCGGATGCGGATGCGGATGCGGATTTTAAGAGGCTCACATCCGCGGATGCGGATGCGGATCTGTACAAAAAACTTAAGTGTTGTTTTAGTAGAGAAAGAAACACAGCCTTATTTATCATTTTTTATTTAATAATAAAGTAGAGAATGAATTACTTTTAGTAATTATTATATAACTTAATAATTAAATTTGAAAAACTGTCTTAAACTACACTTTTAGCTAAATTTTAGTTCATATGACAAATCTAAGATTTTGGATTCAAAATTCATTTTACGCAACTCGTAGGAACGGCCCTTATTAAAGAAATTACAAGTTTTTAAATAGCTACCTATATAATTACCCAAAACTACTATAATAGCATAAGGATAAATCAGCGATGTCAGACAATAATAAACGCCCGACTTAACAAAAAAAATATTGCATAAAATATAACTTACACCGGCATCATTTTTTATTTTCTGTAGCTTTTCGTTATTTGCTTTTTCAAACAAAGCAAACTCCTTAGCGTGCATTGATTTCAAATGATTTATTAATGACGATGTTGTTCGGCCCTTCCGCGAATATGTTTTGTTACATATTTTACATTGCGATTTCTCCCGGTCGTTGTCCACAGGTTTGAAATACGTCCAAATTTCACTTTGCGTAGGTGTTGGCATAGTTCACTTATCCAAATAGTAAATAAAACTTTACTTAAGGTTCGTAATACGAATGAAAGTATTACGTATTACGTTAAACAATACAGTTAGTTCAGTTCTTAACAAAAACCACAATAAAATCAAACGTACGCTTCAGTTCTTGTCACTTGTCACAACTACTCACTAGTAATTACAACAAAACAATAGCAAGACGCGCCACCGTCACCGATTCACTGAGGTCCAAAAACAAAAATCATTGCTTTCCTATTGGTCAATCAACACATTCGGTTGACGCGCGCCACCAGCCGGGACTGCCCCTTTCTTTCTTGTCGCGACCTGCCACAAATCCGCATCCGCATCAGATCCTCGTAGATTTATGCGGATGCGGATGCGGATGCGAATGTCAAAATCAATGCGAATGTTCCGCATATGCGGATGCGGATGCGAATATTCGCAACATCCCTAGTAGGTACCTTACAATAATAATATCTTTGTCTATAATCTACAAAAGGAATGACTCATCTCAGAAACTACAAGTGCTAGGAGTCTTAAATTTTGCTTTTAGAACGGGTGCTCACTAAGACGGGATTTTGCAAAATTCAACCCCTAAGGAGGTAAAACGATCCACGCGTACGAAGTCGCAGGCGGCCGCTAGTAGGCACGTTATAATAATTTGAAGAAAAAATCGGCATATTCATATTGCAACTCTTAGGCTGGGTTGCACCACCACTTTGACTGTAACAAACGTCAAAAATCGGTCAAGCTCCATACAAAAATCACCGGTTATCGTTATAGTTACGGTCAAAGTTTGGTGGTGCAACTCAGCCCTAATAATAAACTTGTTCAACTCTTAAACAATATTTTTCACCCTTTTAAAACATCACTAACACAACTGCCTTACTAGAATTATTTAGTAGTCATACCTACGTAAGTTAAATATAAATACATAATTTATTTAATAGCGTTAGTAAAACTAGCACAAGGAAACACGGGATGCATGAAACATAAGTAAGAATATATTATAATAAAAAAGTCAATAATAGCTGTAACGTTTATATTTACAAAGCTGATTTACATTTTATAAAATTTAGATTTGATGAAATGAGATCGTTTCTAAACGAGTTGAAAAGCAATATTGTGTAGATTAACATCAGAAAACAGTAGATAATAATGTATACAGTGATTATTTGCAGTATTGGAAGTCTAACTAACTCTGGTGTTCATTATACCTGTGGAAAACGTCAAAATTCGTAGGATCTAACGTTCAAATAAATGCACTGTTTAAGTGCACTATACAGGGTGAAATTTTGTAATGCCACCTGGAGGGAAAGTGCTCTTAATACTGTAGATAGAAAATTTTACTCAAAGAAAACATTCCTTTATTTTTGAAAAGAAAGTGAACTGCATTCAAAGTTTTTCGAAAAATTTTCGAAAATTCACTACCATACAGTTTGTAGTTACATTAATTAAAATATAATTTAAGATTTCATGGTTTTCCTTTCATTGATTTTTCAAGTTTGTTAGAGAGATTTCATCCTTATACTTAATCCTAACGATCGATGTAAAAAAATATACAGGGTGTAATTTTTAACAGATTTTAGTTGGTTCGATTCCCGGGTGTGGCAAGCAAATTTTTGGAAATCTTTGAATGCAGTTCTATTTGTTTTCAAAAATAAAGGAATGTTTTCTTTGCGAGAAATGTTCTATCTACAATATTAAGAGTACTTTCCCTCCAGGTGGCATTACAAAATTCCACCCTGTAGACAAGAGGCTAGCCAAGCATTGTCTTCCATCCCTTTCCGGGTTGAATGCGACGACCTTTTCCCGAAGCAAAAAACGCATGTTTTAGACCTTGTTAAAAGTTATTGTTCATGAATTAAACTTTTTTCAAATGATAAAACTATTACTTTTTCACTAATAATTGCTCACTTTTAAAAATATTATTAATTTACCATAATAAACTCCTCTTGATCCACAAAGTCGGCAAACGTTTTGTGAAGTGCTCCACTGACTCATTCAAGCAATTAGTATTAAATTACTTGTAAAATATCTGATTGTGCAAGTTTAATTGCAGTTTCGTATCGACATGTTTCTTTGTTTTTTATCCTATACGTTTTCATTTCATCATCGTATCTTTTACATAAATTGTTTAAAAGTTCAAAAATTATTCCAAAAATTATAAGTTCAAATAAAATAAAAAAATGCTCCTGCACTAAATTGTCGCCGAATATATTTTTATTATGGAACAGTCATTTGAGGCAAGAGTATTTGAGTAGTATTTATTTTTTAAGTATTAATTAAATTTAAGTATGAGGTATGGTATAAGAGTACAGTTATTAGAAGTCGCGATACCTGATGGTAAGTGATGATCAGGCTGAAGGTGGAAGCGAGCTTCACATACTTTCTATTATCTATACTTATAATAAATCTGTAGAGAGATCAATTCTGTACATGAAATATATTTTCAAAAGGCATGTATTTAAATGATCTTTTTAAATTAGCTAAAACGGCAAATAAAAAAATCTAAATGGTCATCTATTTTAATGATTGATCCTCTTTCTTGAGACATAAAATAAATGAAATCGATCGATATTTTAATCTCTTTTGGGCTACGCAAAAAAAATTTGAGATGTAAAAATTATATCTGATCGTTACTTGTTGGTCCTCAAAAATAAGAGAAATGAGCACCAAATATTCAATATTGTGATACTTTTTTAAATAATTTGATTTGTATAAATTATTTTTTTGTCTATATCAAATAATCTTCAAAATAATTATGTTATGGTACTTTTTTTTATTAAATTGTCTTCAAAGGATGGAAACTATTTAAAGGCACTTGATGTTCAAAGATTTATTTTTTATTTAAAAAAGTATACTTAACACGTTCACACTACGTTATCGGGTCGAATTGACCTTAGGTGCTGCATGCTTTGGTGCGGGATGGATATATTCGGTCTTTTCAGTAGTACGAAAGATAAATATTGTTTTGCAATTGTTTCGTCAAACACAGTAAATATTTGGAAAAAAAAAACTTATCAGGTCCTTACGACCCGATGTCGCACTAAAAGTAAAAAAATATCGTTTAGTGCTTTTATCGGGTCTAATAGACCCGTTGACAGATGACTCTATGGTCACTGATCACGGTCGAGATCGGTATACTTATGAGAAAATCAACCATGCGATTTGAAAAAAAATAAAGAGGTAAAAATTATGATGTCAGGTTCAGGGATGCCAGAAGTATAAAATTATTTTACATAGCGCCTCTAGTCCCAAACTAAGCAAAGCTTGTAATTTAAACAAACATGGCAATGTACCATTCTGCTTGCTTATTGGCCGCTAAGCCCTTGGCCAACTCAATAAACGACCAATGACGGACGATTGTCACTCAACCACAAAGTATCGAGTAAATTAAAAGATATTTTTTAATTAAAAATATTAACCAATAATATTTTTAGATAGATCAAATATATTTTAAAGTTAAGTTATACTTAGATCGAAATGTATTTATTAGGTGATCAATATTAAAAGGCAAACTTGATATAAAAATCATCAAATTAACAAAATTAAAGATCAATAACTAAAAAAGAGGATCAAATATTATTTTTGTTTACTAAATATTAAAAGAGTATGTTAAACATAAATATTATGTTACCTTAAATGAAGATCATTCATAATTTATCCGTAGATCAACTAATATAGACCCAATAATAAATATAAAGATAAAATATAATAAAACACATCATATATTTTTAAAAGTGCACATACAAAAAAGATCAATTAGTTTTTAGAGGATCAAATAATATTGTCCCTTTTCAAAATAACTATCAGGGGGTGATTAGTGATCGATACTGATGCCAAAAATGCAATCAGTAAAATTTTTGTCTGTCTGTCTGTCTGTATGTTCCTTATAGAAACAAAAACTACTTGACGGATTTTAACGAAACTTGGTACAATTATTCTTCATACTCCTGGGCAGGTTATAGGATACTTAGGAATTCCCACGGGAACGGGCATTAGCGGGAAAATCCTTTTGTATGAAAAATCTAAACCGCTTAAGTTAGACGCTTGAAATTTGGCAAGCAGGTACCTTAGTAAACTTAAAGCTTAGTTATAACAGGATATTGCAAAATTCCTACGGGAACGGGAATTAGCGAGAAAAAACATTTGTATGAAAAAATCTAAGCCACGTAACATAGACGCTTGAAATTTGGCATGCAGGTACCTTAGTAAATTTAAAGCTTAGTTACAACAGGATATTGCAAAATTCTCACGGGAACGGGAGTTAGCGGGAAAAAACATTTGTATGAAAATATCTAAACCGCGTAAGTTAGACGCTTAAAATTTGGCATGCAGGTACCTTAGTAAACTTAAAGCTTAGTTACAACAGGATATTGCAAAATTCCCACGGGAACTGGAATTAACGGGAAATTCCTTTTGTATGACTGACTCACTGACATACCCACGCACAGCCTAAACGGCTAAACGTAGGCACTTGAAATTTATAAGGGTTAGGTACCGTAGAGGTGCACTAAGAAAATAATTCCCGAAATTCCCACAGGAACAGGAATTACCGGGAAAATCCTTTTGTATGAAGCCTTACCCAGCTTCTGGCCTTGGTGGGAGGGGGGGGAGAGGCAAGTCATACCCAGTTTCTGTCATTTCTGGCATGGGGGGGGGGGGTGTCATACTTCAGCTTCTGGCCGAAGGGGAGTCATATCCAGCTTATGCTTATGGCCTGGGGGGAGGGGCAAGCCTTACCCAGCTTCTGGCCTGGGGGGAGGGGGAGGGGTCAAGTCATACCCAGTTTCGGGCCTGGGGGGGGGGGGGGGGTAAATCATACCCAACTTCTGGCCGAGGGGGAAGTCATGCCCAGCTTATGACCTGGGGAGAGGAGGGGGGCGGGGGAGTCATACCCAACTTCTAGGCTAAGATTAAAATAAATAGATTTCCAGGAGGGAGCAGCTGTCCTTTCCTGCAGCAGCTGGCCCGCCCATGGGAACGGCGAATAGATAGGTAGGTACGTAGGTTTAACTCAGAAAAACTAAATAACGGGTAGGTATTGCGTGTACATCGAAATGATCTTCATAGCAATGTCTTGTAGCCTAGCCAGAGTGTAACTGCCTCAGCTATACCTTATGGTTAGTAGTAAATAAATTTTTACTTCTAACAATAAGGTATATTTTACTTGGAAGAAGATATGACTCTAACAACACTTATGAACACTATTTGAATAAATCGCCAAATATACCACCGCGGAGACCCCAATCGCGTCTCTGAGTTCCATTGAATCGTATGAGCGTATGGATTTTTTGCGTTATTTTGCACAATTTCTATTTTTTAAAATTACCTATCGATAACTTACTTTATTCTGATGAATAAATGTCATTACAAGTTTTTCTCTAAAACTGATAGTTGGCTAGAAAAAAATATTTTCTATCCACGCAGTACGCCGGCAGCGTTCGGATCGGATATAGTGACGTCATCGTCCCCGCCCCGGGCGGTCAGTGAACTTTTTTAGTAATTTGGCCATAACTTCGTCAATTTTTGTCGTAGAACAAAAATTTTTGGACTGTGTGTTAAGGATTTCTTAGCCCTATAAAACTGCATTCACAGCTAAAAATCGAAATGATCCTCATTTAATTTTAAGCGATTAAATTGCATGTAAACAGTACTTGCTGCTTAAAATTTAGTTGACAACTAAATTTTAACTTGCCACTTGCTACTAAATTGTGTGTTTACTTACACGCCATTAATCACTAAAAATTAAGTTAAAATTTAGTTTCCTACTTATCTACTTAACACGTGAAAATCAGCCTTAGCGACCATGGCTTTTAGTTTAGGCTATTTTCGTAGATAATTTCCTTAATGTTAATTCAGCCAGTTCGTTATAATTTTATCAGCTTCCAGTGAACAAGAACAATGAACAACAAACCTACGGCTACGGTTGAATAAGGAAAATTTACTCTCTGATTTAACGAGTTCAACAGTAGTGTTACAATTACGACACTATAGGTGTTTCAGCATTATAGTTAACACCAGTTAGGTAGGTATAATTGTATTAAAAGTACTTACGAGAACTACGATTACGAGTATGTAAGATATTGTGTAGTACCTCCGTTATGTATGGGTCAATATGGGTATGATGTCATTCGTAGCAAACTTTCAGCTCGCTTCAACACGGCACAAATCTGAAACATAACAAAGAATTCTTCTAATATGTATTTGAATGGGCAACATTTCTGCACGAACTTGATATCATTTTGGTGTTACACAAAAAATAAAACATTCGTAACTGTGGTGGTGGTGTGATTGTCAGCAGACAATGGGACAAATTCGACCGGCACATCGCTATTGATGCAGCTGTCACAAATAAAAACCAAATTACAGAGTGAAAGTTACAAGTGAAAATAGCAATACTGTGAACCAGAGCATTTATTTGAATCATTTTAGTTCTTTTCACAATCACAATTAGGGTGTAGTTAATTATGTCCTCATTATCAGATCATTTAATCTCCACTGCAGGAGCACGACCTTCTACAATTTTAGCAGAGGATGGAAGAATTTCCCATCTGACTGGTTAGAAATGCTTGATTATAACATGTCCCCTAATCGCTTTTTGCGGCATCCGCGAAAAGATTTCTACTCTGTCAGACTCAGAACCACACGTCAATACCGTATCTAATTAGTACTAATTACCCTACAAACAAAGTGTAGGTACATACACTTCAGTCACACGAAACAGGCTCAAGGATATAGTATCATTCAGTCCATCAGCAAATAAAGTTGCGTAACTGTGTACTCAAAGCAATCTCCGCCGAAGCATCTAGTCCCCTAAGTGCCGATTGACCTGCTTCGGTCTATGCACACTGCTGCACCTGAACTCAATTGATTAATTGAATAAGCGAGCGCGTCCTGCCACGGATTCATTGTTGGTATGAAAGGAAGAATGCGTTAGCGTAGAGTAGTCACGTGCAGAAGTTGTACTTACCGAGGATTAGGTAGGCATTGATTACTCACTCATTTTGGAAAATAAAATTTTACTGCTATGGTCGAATTTCTCCAATGGACCAATTTACTCAGATTACGCCAAGTGCTAGCACTTGCAACCAACCCAGAGATAACTAACCCAGAAATATTAATGTCAAAATTAATAGATTTCAGGAAACACAACCTGTACACACCCCAGGTCCAGCGGAGGGAATTGTAGGTTGCTTTGTGAAATAAAAGTCAACTTCACAAACAACGGTATATTGGTCCCCTTTTTTTAAAGGGACGCGCGCTGGTAGTTTTAAGAGCTTTTCCAGCTTCACTAAGCATAGTGGAGAGCACAGAAGGTACTCTTATAGCCGTTCGGCGATTGTCGGTGGCAGACCGACGTCGATCGAGATCAGATCGAGCGAATAAGGCGCCCGATCAGTGATGACCCAAATAGTGTTGCCCATTGGGGTGTTGAACCAAGGTCCAGCCTACGGCGGGCGCACTCTAGTGGCCTCGATCGAGGGGACTACGGACGCGGCCTGAGGGCGACACGTTAGGCTCGGAGCTCGGCTCAGGCCATGTCCTTGGGACGGGTTAACGGGTTTGGGATATTATTCCCAAGATAGTCAATTTCATACAAGGCGATTTTACTATATAAAGAGCCTGCGGAATATTTCACTTGCGCGAGCTAAGTAAGCACAGCGCCATCTATTGGTAGTTAATGAACTTTATACTTATGAACACTCATACACAACCTGTGATACTGTTGTGTTGCAAAAGAAAATAAATGTATAGTAAAATAAAAATAATAAAATGTCAACTGCAAAATCGTCAGTTTTCATTGCAAATTCAAATGAAAACTGTTGATTTTGCCCACTATGTAGTTTGCTGCGCCGAGCTGTATTGTGTTAACATTTCCACTGACATGCCTGTCGGAGTGATCCTTTGTTCGACGCTCTGGGAACTGACAGAGTCTTAATTGAAAACGCTGGAAAATGCACCAGTAATTAATAAACGGGTCGCGCCGCTCAGAGTGGATGTGGAACCTTCGGAAAATGGAAAGCCTGAAACATTCCATTATTGTACCGCAAGGTGAATGTGTGTGACATGACACATCAAGCTGGAGTGCTTGTAGTGGTAAAAGATTCACGCCCGTATTCACAAACGATAGCAAATCGAATGCACAGCGTTGAATAGAGCTCTGTGATTGGTTCGTGTGTCACCCTGTGCGTCCACGCGCACTGTGAGACCTCATAGTAATGTTTTTTAATACCGGCGTCAGTTTTTCAACGGAATAGTGGTGTGCCGCCTACCTCTAAAAGTTTTATTTATTGTAGTTTACCGACTCAAAGACGGTTTCTGTGCACTGAAAAATTCCATAAAAGCACATAGTGGATTTTTTATTTTTCTTTCACAGTGAAGTTGGTTCACCTGTTCATTAATATCAGATAATAATATGATATAGTTGACATGGTATGAGACCAGAACACATTTTGTATGTAGAATGGCGTTGAAACACACACAACAAGAAATGGACAATGCATCCCCTGAAACCGATTTTCTTTACAAAATCGAATGAACAAATGCCAGTCGGAACTTTCCAAGTCTCTTGGGTACTCTATATTCCGTATCCCGTAGCCATTCCTATTTTCTTATTTACCTTACTCAAGCATTTAGAGATTTCGATTTAAGAAAAGAAAACCGGCCAAGTGCGTGTCGGACTCACGCACAAAGGGTTCCGTACTCAGATCATAGAAAGGTTCCGTACCATTGATTTATGAATATTTTTTTTTAAATTTAAGTTGTTTGTATGAAAGATTACGCGGTAATAAGCGGTATACGATTTACGAGGTATTAAAAAAAAACTACTTACTAGATCTCGTTCAAAACAATTTTCGTTGGTAGTTTTTATAGTAATGTACATCATAAGTTTTTTTAGATTTTTCATTTTCTTATTTTAGAAGTTAGAGGGGGGGGGGGACCAACTTTTTTCCACTTTGGAAGCGTCTGTCACGCAAATTATTCTGTTTAGAAAAAAAATATTTTAGAAACCTCGATATCATTTTTGAAGACCTATCCATAGATACCCCACACGTATTAAGTATGGGGAGCCCCCAATACTTATTACTATTTTAATTTTTTTATTTTTGCATCAAAATCTTAATGCGGTTCACAGAATAAATCTACTTACTAAGTTTCAACAGTATAGCTCTTATAGTTTCGGAAAAAAATGGCTGTGACATACGGACGGACGGCCAGACAGACATGACGAATCTATAAGGGTTCCGTTTTTTGCCATTTGGCTACGGAACCCTAAAAAAGGAGTCTTGATTCAAGAGGTCTTCACCAAATAAAATGTACTTGATGTCTCTAGAAACTTCTACCACTACGAATGAAAGACCCATTACAACGGATGTTGTGAAACCGAAGCCTGAAAAGTGAGTTGTCCCTTATTTCCGGTATACGAATCGCAGGAAGCGGAAAGGGAGCTTCCGAACATTTTAAATTCAATTACGGAACGTCGTCTTCAAACGGACGTGCATTGTGCCGGGAGCGCTGCACCTCTCGTATTGATAGGAAGCCATCGCCTGCTTGTGAAATGCACTACCAATGGAAATGCAGGTTCGTTTAATCACCTAATAGCGACTGCGAAGATAGAAAACCTTTTAAGAAATTACACACTTGAAAAGAGCATGCGCAAGAACTAAAGAATTTTACTTGAACGCGACGAAAAGGACATTTTGCTTTTATAAGAAGATAAATGTAGTATCCTTCCTACTACTAATAATATTATAAATGCGAAGGTTTGGTTGGATGTCTGGATGTTTGTTACTCTTTCACACAAAAACTACTGAATGGATTTTGATGAAACTTTGCAGTATTATTGTTTATAACCCAGAATAACATATAGGCTATAATTTATGACGATCTGTGACAAACGAAATTTCACGCGAGTGAAGCCGCGGGCAAAAGCTAGTTATTTAAATATAACATAGCATTGTATTACTTACTACCTAGTTAAACGTTGTGAGAACATTATTTCCTACCATGCACATAATAAAATGATAGATCATTTGTGCCGCAAGTAGTGCATCCAATAATGAGGTTAAATTAATTAATGTTGATATTAAATTAAAATACTCGTGTGACAGAATAATAACTTAACTCGTGAATCAATACGAGCTATGCTGAAAGATAATAGACACACATGACATTGACATAGACAGCGTTTCTCGATACTTTCTACATATTTATACTTACTTACTCTCTAAAAATTGCAGTCATATGAATCATACTTGGGTATTTCGCCGAAACAATAAATTTTCTGTGTCCAGGCAGGCGAACACATGTTTTTTTATATTTATACATAATTATGTATAAAACTATTTTTATGGGAAAGTTCATCAAAAGTTTTATTTGTTTTTGCTATTACAATAGCAGAAACTTCAAATAATACCGTAGAAAAACTTAATGAAAAGTCGTTTTTCTAATTTCCTTGTTATGTCCATTACTGTTGTTTGCCAAAATGAAGGCACATTATAACAAATTGAAGCGTAATTTCATTCTAATAGCACTCTCTTTATATTTGAGAAACGTTTGGCTATCGGAAAATAAAAACTTTAAATGTCAAATACTTAAAGGAAGGAAATAAAGTGAAGTTAAGTTCTTGTCCGAGTCAAAAGTATAATTTCCCTGGGTCTTCTTTTCGACCATTGTAGTAACGAAACGAAAGAACTTAGAATGTAATGCACTGCACCGTTACACTCGGCCATTTCATCCCAAGAGGCCATCGAGGCAGGACAGTACTACGTTGATCAGTTTCGCGAAAAATCGCAAAAGTAGGTCCCTCCTTGGGTTTTTGTTTACTAAAAAGTCAATTTCTTTGGACGGTTTTTTGCAGCCAAACAATGGATTAATTTTATTGTTTATTTACACAGATGTAGTGTCTGTAGGGGTAAACCCATGATTTAAATAGTAAATGCATAGGGTGAATAGGTTTTTGTCTGTGGTGTCTTTTAGGCATAAATCTAATTTCTTTGGCCCTAATTTCCTTGTTTTCCGTGGCATAAAATGGCCTAGGAAATTATAAAAGACCATTTTTAATTCGGCGTAAAGTCAAATTTTGAGTATTTCTTTATTGGAATAAGTTTAAAATTTACATTTTAAGAAATGGGTATCAGAATAGATATAGAACAACTTGTTTTTAACTCTTAACTCAATCTACTGAATTTATCTTCCTTAGTTGTGTAAAAAGGTCGTAATGATACAATATTCATTGGTATGTTTGCTTGCGAAGGTACACAAAAATGGGTCGAACAAAAAAAAGCAAACCACAGAAGAAAACTTAGAGAAAAAAATATTTATAATAATTTCCTTGGCTACCAAAAATTCATGACCTTATAACTTTGCTTCTAAAACGAATTATGACACCCCTTTTAGATATATTAGCTTAGTTTTTGCTACTTAATATAATGGGAAACTAAAAATAGTTAAAAACAAAAAATATTTCGTACCAAGGAAATTAGGCAAAATTGACCATTTTTGGCGAAATACCCACTTACAAATAAAGAATCAGAAAAATTGTGCCGTGCTAGGGTTGCCAGGTGTCCGACTTTGGCCATGTCCGGCAAATATTCTGTCGTCCGACCCGTCCGGCTTTTGTTAGGCTTTTTATATGGCAGCAGGGCAGGGCTTTCTTTGCTAACTTTTGAAGATTTATAAGCAATTGCTTAGGGCATCACGTGTTAGGGGGCAAAAAAAAATACAAAAAATTTGCTACCACTGAAATTAATTTTCCGCGAATTCAAGACGGGGGAGAGAGGTTTACGCTCATGAATGTCTGGTTTTTAGAATAAAATGTCCAGCCAAATTAAGCACCGAGTCCGGCTTTTTTGTTTTTGTACCTGGCAAGTGGCAACCCTGGCTAGTTCAGTGATTCGTCCCACAACACGTTCGTCCCACTGGGACGAAACACTGAATTCAAATAAAAATATATTTTTCGTTCTGGATTCGTCCCATTTAATTTATTCTTTAACATAATGAGATTTTAGTACCGTTAGAAAGTCAATGATATAAAAGAAAACATAAATTTGTTAACAATCCAGAACGAAAAATATATTTTTATTTGAATTCAGTGTAGCATTTGTTTTTTCTATGTCAGTAGGACTGAAAGAGTAGTTACAACAAAGGATAACATATTTAAGAAAAGAAGAAAGAAACGGAATAGTGCTCTTCTTTAAAAAATATTATTTGTAAAATGGTGTGTAAACCTACACCCGGCTCCATCACTTCCAATTAAAAGGTTATTTGGAGTTTTATTGTAATCTGTGTTTGTTTTCAATATTCACTTAGGGGCGGCTGGTAGCCGAACCCAACGGGGGTAAACACCGAACGCCCGTTAGTTTTGCAGACCTTTCAAATTTCGTTCGGCAATATGCACCCATCGGTAAATCCACTCTTTGAAGCTTAAAATGGCTGCCGCTGTGTGCTGCTGACCACGCCATATTTTGGTTTACCGAATACACGGTAAAGCCACATCCACATGTTAGTTGTGCTGAAAAGAAAAAACTTTTTGGTCTGGTTGATATAACTTTTCCATTTCCTCATGACTCATTTAACATTTTAGTCTCATGGGTCGACCACACTCGGACTATTTTATTTTCTTTCTATTTCATAATCACTTAACATACTCGTAGCTCGTAGGTACGTAGGTGATGAATGAAAGAAACGGAGGAAAGATAATTGCATCACATGCGATTAATCTCTAATGTAATCTAAAGCATCTAATTTAATCAACATTTTATCAATAGGTTCAATATTTTTAGTTTGATTTGTGTCCCAAATTCAAATTGAAAACGTTTATTGCATGTCATGACATTACATTACAATTTATATCAACCAGGACGCAGCTTTACTTTTAGAGATTATTCGCGCTTCGGAATATCTGTCTGCTCTATACTCTGAAGTTTTGTACGTTTGAACGTTTCAGTCTGTCGATGGATGCGACTGAATAGGGCGTAGTTAAGCTGAGCTTGCAAACGTATCAATACGTGCCATTTAAACTGGCAGATAGTGTGGCAAACTCATAATCCCTTGGCAAAGCCCCGACTATTACTTTAATTAACAACGACGCGATGGTATTAATTTGAAAAGGGCGACGGCTTTTGTATGAAGTTGAACCTACTAGCAGGCCTGTTCATCTCCGCGAGTTTACATCGAAAACAAAACACGCACGATGGCCCACCTACAGGATACTATTCGACAAGGCCTCACATACGAGCGAACATTGACTCACGCACGCGTATTCTTGAGTATGATGGAAAAAAATTAAGAAAATGGTGTACTAAATACTGTGCAGTATTTAACTGCCTAAATAATAATAAAAACACAATGCTAAATCATGTATTTCCTCCGCCATTTTCCGCAGTTTGGCACCTCACGTCACATCATTTTACCGAAGTCAGCCCTATAGCTTCGGCGCAGTGCCGATCACTGACGTTAGTCAACAAAATGGTGCTTGACTCTTGAGACAGGCTAAATTACACCATATTGTTAATGACATTGAGCATACATTTTTTTAAATACCTTCGCGAAGTAAAACTTCTGTACGTAGTAACTACTTATTATTATTCTGTGCTACTAGCTACAGGTTCCCGATTAAATTGCACTGCTCTTTTGTTTTGTTTGCTCGCTATGCCAAGAGAAACCGAGGTTCTTATTGTGCCCTTTGTCCAATCTGCACTGGTAAGACAAACAATATCCAGTACACGTTTCCCTTGCAAATAGCAATATGCCTGAAAAGTTAATCAGATAGCCTTCAATATTACTTCGACGTCTTATTTTACACCGCGGTCAATATACCTACATCCTAATTTATAAATCATTTAGCCTTTATGTCGCTATTTAGGCTTCCATCTTTTTTGTTTCCTTGCCTATTGTGTTGTGTTATACTTTTCCTAAATTATTTTGTGTTTATTCTCTCCAAGCGACAAGTGAAATATACCATTTTGTTGTAGGGTAATTGCGCCGGTTTTCCGTCCAGCTCCTGTTTTCGTCCATTTGACCGACTTGCCACAAACAAATACGGAAAATTAGAATACAAACCTAACTTTCCGTGCAAGTTTGGACTTGTTACATTTTATAATATCTAAGTAACAGTTCTGCCTGCATGAAAATGTAATTTGACAAGTAATAACTCCAAAAAAATTTACGGAAGTTGCTGCTGCACACAGGTGAATGGAAAACGTCGTCAAGTTAGAAAAAAAACGTGCCGGTAGGGAACTTTCATGGTATGCTCAATTACTGTTTTAGCTACTTTACGTTATGTTTTTGGCACGTATGTCTAATTATTAGCATAATAAACACTATTTTAAGGGTTTATTAAAGTTTTTGTATAGAAATCTTAGATAATTAAGTGGACTAATACTAGCATAACAATTTTGCAAGATTTTGGTTTTCGTCCACGTGGACGGAAACCCTGACACCTAGTTAATATTTTTAATAATCATTTTACTTCAATGGACCTACAAAATACAATGTTTTTTCTTCCAATATGATCTTTATTGCTATTACATTAAACATTTTAGTTTACGTCCACTTTTTAACAGTGATAAACCCATAAAAACCGTTAAAAAGATGTGGACGAAAACAAAAAACAGCTTTAAACGTTGTTGTGTTTTCGTCCATGACGTCATGAGCAAGCACTGGGGTGGACGAAAACCAAAATTAGCTATTCCTGTAGATTAGTTTTCGTCCATTTGTCCTTCGACCTATTGCAATGTTTTCCTAAATTTAGGTAAGAAACTTATTTAAATCTTTTTGATATCATTTGAAAGCTAACAAAATTACCTTTCAAATGATATACCACAATCCATAGTTACTGTATTGTAGAATTGGTTTTAAGTTAATAATTCAACTGCACCCTTTTTTCTACACAGTGGTCGAAAACTAGCGTACACTAGGACGAAAACTGAATTTTTTGGACGAAAACTAGTGAAATCGCCTCTTTTACATAAAATATTTTTTATAAAAAAACCCGTGGTATTTACTTATTGTCATATAATATTAACGTAAAGTAGACTATATAAGGACTAAAATGACATATGATACATATGAGTAAGGGTATTTTAAGTTATTCATTTCGCATCACAAAGTTGGCAACTCCGATAATTGGACGAAAACTAGCGCACTTACCCTACGTAAATAGCTACATCAATAGCTGTCAAAAGTCTTTATAAAAGCAAATACAGTTTCAAAACATGTAAAGTGAATCAATTTTACATTCAGTCATTCATCTGGGACAGCTTTTGAATTTAAAATTTTGCACACAAGTGATGTAAAATGATTATTTTCGCAGGAATGGCGCCACTTTTTATAAGTTACTAGCTGACCCGGCGAACTTTGTTCCGCCTTAATGGCAATAAATAAGCAGACTTTTTTTTAATTTCGAACGGGATAAAAAGTATCCTATGTCCTTCTCCTGGCTCTAAACTACCTCCGACAATTTTCAGCTAAATCGGTTCAGCCGTTCTGAGTTATAAGTGGAGTAACTAACACGACTTTCTTTTATATATATGTATAGATTATTCAACTAAGAGCGTGTTCATGCAAACACGTAAAATAGATGTCATTTTGATGTTGGACTAGCATTAGGTACAGTCAGCGTCAAATAGCTCGAGACACCCAAAGTGGTCAAAAAGTTGATAAGTAACACAACCTTATTCCAATTTGTACCAAAGACGTTTTGCGAACTTATTGGCTACTTTGGGTGTCACGAACTATTTGACGCTGACTTTACCTACTAAACTGGTCATCACAAAAATCGGCCCACCTACGTTTATTTATTTATTTATTGATAAAGGTACACCAACAGCAATACACATTTTACAGGAAATCATGGTGCCCTAACAATATTGGTGTTATGATGACCAGTGTATTTGGACATTTTGGGCTTCCAGAAATGGGAATTGCGTTTGAAAATTTTGGAATGTTGGAAGCCGAAACCTAAGTAGTTCCACGTTCCAAATTTCCATGTCTGTATAAACACGGCCTCGGTGGAGTTGTCGATCGATAAGCGCTTTAACTCTTGACCTTTTATGACAAATACCTATAACTTTTATAGGTACATTATGGAAAGACAGACGTATCGAACATTTTCCGTCCGTTACTTAAACTATTTTCCTTTGTTACTTCAACTCGCTGGGGTATCGTCACCCAGCAACTTTGGAAAGGTCTACCTACACCCACGGCTGGCAGTCACCCGTGTCGCTGGCTAAAAGGTAACCGCTATTTGCGTATGGATCTCGCTGAAATTGGATAACCCACAATAAAAGGCTTATTAATACAATAACCGAGGCCCGTGCGTAGAATAGGCGATTCCCCCCCCCATTCCCCCCATCTCCTGACGTGATGCGGCTGTCACCTGTCACAGCCCGTTGCGCAAATAACAGGAATTATATTACCAACTGATACTTCGCAACAAAGGATTATTTATGGATATAGCGATTTCTATGGACCTTTTGTTTTGTGAAAAGAGAACGGATTAGTCTATAAAGATATGATTGTGTTTTGTGTACACTGAAATTCCCCTGGGTTGCGCCATCTTTCAAAAGTATATCAAATTCCATACAAAAAGCCGATTAAAGGTTAAAGTTAACTATGACCGTAACTATACAACCGGCGTTTTTCGTATGGAGTTTGACAGATTTTTGACGTATGTCAAAGTTAAAGTAAGATGGTGCAACTCAGCCTAAGTATTGTACGAGTATTTCTTTAACACATTGATATAGTCTACTGGCATATCCATAGTTCCATACCTGAGTGACCAACTTAAGAGTTATGTTAGCCGCCTATGAATAATTAGGCAAGTCTCGCCCTTAGCTTGTGTAGTACACACTGTGTACAAACAGTCAACATACACATAACAGGATTAATTAATGTGTACTCTCAGACATGGCGACTAAAAGCTCTCTCAGATAAGTCGATTGCAGATTGCAGGGCGCTGCCTAGACGGTGCACCAGGGTTACTCCGAAATCTTATTAGGTTCGGGTCTATCTGTCACCTTCAATTTCCTTCATGCTGCTGGCATCTCCCTTTGCGTGAGAGGGATGGCAACAACGTTTACGTAACTTCGGATAACGTAACGTAAATCAGGGTGTTGATTTCAATCCTCGCCATATTTATTTAGGTGATCTATTATGACTAATAGTATAAACGCAGTAACCACCAAAATAAAATTACAAACGAAAGTGGAATTTTTAGCGAATATTTTCCGTACGACATCAACTCCGTACAGTGGCTCCGCAATACTGCAATACGTTTACACATCGAACTACGCGGATTGCTCGCTTAACATGTCGGATAGCCTACTGAAGGAAGCCACGTAACGTAGGTTTTTTTTCTTTGACTAAGTAAGTAAAGTTAAAGTTCGTTTTAATTTTTTTTCGACGTCAATTTTTTTAATGTTTCGTGTTCAGAATAAGCTACTTACCTAATCAACTCCCTAAATAGTGCGAGGATTGAAATCCACATCCTGTATAAAGCTATAGCTGCAGTAACAACGCATGCTAGTGAAGATGCGATTTGCGAGGGTTGTCCTATAGGAGAGAGATTTATCGGCGAATAAAATGACTAAAAATAGTTTAGCTAGGATTGAAAATGAAAACGATCACTGTCAATGATCACAGACGTTTTTGTTACTTTATCATAACTCGTACTTAACTATTATAGCGATAATAACAGATACAATTGTGTATTGAGATTTTTTTAAATTAGGTTCTTATTTTTACCGTGAAATAAGGTAACATTTAGAACATTTGGTAAAGAAACTGTCAACGGCACATCGATGATTCTTCAATCCAGCTATTGGCGTATTTTGCTACGGTCGCTCAGGCCGAGTTGGCCTCGGTAGGCTTAGACCTCGGCTCAGGCCAGGTAGATTTGGAGTCCGTTTCATACAAAACGATTTTACTATAATAATATGGCCCGCGGAATACTTCACTTGCGCGAGCTATGTAAGCACAGCGCCATCTATTGGTAAAGTTACCATTCTGGTTTGGGCACGGATCCCCCGCTGTATACGCGCCTGTATCCAGCTGGTTCCCAGCACTGGCCCCAACATCTTTGTCCTACTTTCTGCATGGTCAGATCATCCATGATGAAAGTGTCCAGCACAAAGAACAATCGAGTAGATTGGCATCGATCTCATTACAGCATAAACACTTTTGACTTCTAACCCTCCACGATAACCCACTTATAAAATGGCCCACACTAGCTCTCCGCTAATTGTGTCTATCTACGCACGTGGCCATTGATAAGGAGTTGCATAACCACAGCTGTGGGCATTAGCTATATGTATTTCGAGGTAGTAGACGCAGAATGTAAAAAAAGAATTTCAAAAATACGGAATACTTTAATACATCAAATTTTCCTTAACGACACAGATAATAATACATCATGACCCAGATATAAAACTAATAAAATCCATATCGCAAACTTCATGATTTTATACAAAGTACAGGAAGTCTGTTGCAAAATCGTACTTATCAGAACTAACATAAAATGCCACAATGTTTGGCTTAGCTGCCAGAGCACAAAGCGGCTTTTCAATAAACTAAGAAGATAAAGTCCATCTTGTTTCACTATCTCGGAAACATAACTTTGTTACTGTAGGTAGGTAGATACTGCGACATTATTGCTGAATTTCATCGACATAGATGCGTCTAGCTGAACGCAATCAGGTTATTGGTACGCGGATCAATGCGATGCTTGCAATGTAATTAACTAGTAGAGGAGAGCCATAATTAATTAAAGCATAATCAGCTTATAGCCGTATTGCTCTTAAGCCTGAGTGGACGTGCAACTAGCAGCGATGATTGCTCACTGGAAGTCAACAGAGGACGCCAATAATCAACAGTGGGCAACTGTAGGTTGAAATGATAATACGCATGATTGTTATCACCGAAAATATTCCTTTATTAATACGAAAACTGTACTCGTACACAAAGTTATCAGTAATCGTATAATAGACTCAACAGTTGAGACACGTCTCATAGGTTATCGTCTTGTTGGGGTTAGGAATAATAGTATTGGTGCTACAATTCAGCGTTGTAAACATTCGATTAGTCAATGTTTTGGTCAGCTTCATATTAGTGCTAAAACCAAGCTATAGCTATATCTAATATACATCTAGCGCTCGATCAATAGAACTGCGATGCGGGTTCAAATAATAATTGAATCAAGAGTCAATTCAATCGTCAATATTGTAAGCTTCGACAAAGGTAATGTTATGATTCATTCTATTCATTGTTTGACTTTAAATTTGATTTTTACTATAAATTTAAATTGATTGTTCGCTGGCCTTTTCGTTCTGTTTGTTACGTTCGCTCGTTATTTTGTTTGCACTTAGTTAACTCCATTAGCAAGGTAGGTACGTTCCATTTTGTTCTGTAGCGACTATCAACTGACCGGTTGTTATTCGCACACGTAGTGTCGGTACTGGAATTGGCTCGGTTGCAAAGGGAAATGTGCACAAAGGCTCACTTTTTGTTCCACTCGTCAAAATGATGGCCTGGCTCGAAGTTGTATCCACCACAGAATTTTGAAATGCTGCAAATTTTTTAATCATAGAACGTCAAAGTCAGTATTCAGATACAAAGCTTGATCAAAGCGACTACAAAATCATGAAAAGTCCCGTCACTCACAAACAGTAAAAAAGAAAAATCTAACAAGCTTAGGTACTAAATTCTGACTCCTAATGCATTACATGCATTTCTTAATAGATAAAAATTTACAAACGTACAGTAAACAAGTTGTTTACAAAAAACAACACGCTGGACTGATAAAACGGTAGCAGAAACTTGCTTGATGCAAGGCGCTAGCATCAAATCGTAAGTGAGGATAAAGTGCAGCAAGCCTAATGGCTGAAATGAAACTAATGTGTCATTGTAAACTAACAGTGGGTTAGGTTAGGTTAGATTGTAATCTAACTACGTCAGATTATAATCTGACGGAATTCACAATATTACGGTGACAGATATAAAGTAAAGCACAACACAACCCATGATTACACTTCATCGATGGCAGGAAGCTTTGAGCTACCTACTTAATCCGATTATGGTATGGTAGGTACCGCCAAATCGACGAAAACGAATGGAACGCAAACATAATTATTCCCGCTGTCGTTTATTTTCCGATATTCTATGAATCACATTCGCAATCCTCTTAAAAATATTGGAGTGAACTGCTGTTTGTTTAACAAGGTTTTTGATACAGCTTACGATTTTTTTATTTGAGGAAATTACTGATGGTGGTACTTGAAACGAGTAAGTGATCATTAATTTTGATTTGCTTTATAATAAACAATGTATTAAGAAGATTATTTTAATGTAAGAAGCTGAAATAAATATGATTCTGAATTAAAATGGCAGCAAAATTGAAATATAAAGTAACAAATTGGATTGAATCGACTAGCTGGCGCGGATCAAAGCAAAAGAATTTCCATTTAAAGATTCCAAAGATTTTTTGTTCCAATATTATATTTCTGGGTGGATTTACGTTTTGCATTTTCTAATAAGAAATTCGAATAAAATGGTAAATGGATAATCATTTTGCTTTAAAGCAGTGGTGATTAATCGATAAATTGTCGTTGAGTTGCACCATCTTACTTTGAAGTAAAGTAAGATGGTGCAACTCAACTTAGGCCCAGTTCAGCAAACTTAAAAAATCTTTCAAACTCATACAAAATTCACCGGTTATTGATATATACTCAACATCAAATAAACCGCACCTTCCGCGACGCGAACTTTAACGATTTTCTTCTGACACAATCATGGCGCCCCAACAATATTGGTGTTATTTGAAAGCCCAATAAATATCCTTAAAGAAAAACACATTTAATTTCTTAATAAATGATTAACATGTACCATAAATGTGAGTGGAAAAAATACCTCACTTTGGGCCCACCTATGGGATCAATTAGACCAATTTTTATGGTTATAAAACCAAATAATGATTTCACGTGTCCTCTTTAACAGATGGATAGCAATTAAACCCAACTTAACAGTTTTATAGCCATAAAAGTTGGCTCTAGCGTAACTACCTATTTCTTGAAGAAGTGACTCTGGATCCTTCTAAAGACACATTTTTGGGGTAAAAACCTTTCCTTTAATGAAATGAAGGTTAGAACTAGGCTTTTAAATGGTACCAATATTGGTGGGAAGTGGGGATGCATACGTTTGTAAATGCTTGTCGCGGGAGGTGCGATTTATTTGACGTCGAGTGTAGTTACGGTAAGTAGAACCTCAGCCTTAGAATTTTGGGAACTTTAAAATGGTAAATTTAATGAGACTTAAGCTTTATGGCTGTGAAGATAATCGATAAATTGGCTCAGCAACAAGTCCGCAGCAGTTAGAATTGGGGAAACATTCGCGTGATCAAGTAGGTGTGCCGCGCTCGCCGTCGCATAACGGGCGAGGGCATTCTATAGGCACGCAAGAATTTCGGCCATCGTCTGTCCTATTTCACCTTACGACATCCCACTTTTCATCTCGTTCGTACACGGTTCACCTCTAAACGCTATTTGGGCCAGACAGAACCTAAGTTGTCAGACCAGTTCTAAAAATAGTGGCCGGCGATTTTTGAGAATAGGGACCGCGGTGTCGCGGGTTTGAGTTCTGTCTAGTGCAGGTCAACGATCGCGATATTTCGCGTAGTAACGAGGCTATTATTGACACAATTTTATTGTACCACGGTTATTTTAGTTCAATTCGAAGCAAATAATTTATTCGCGTAGACATTATTATTGCTTTACGTAATATCAGTCTAATGCCTATAAATATTTGTGAAGTATTCTCTACAAATGCTCACTACAAAACCTGTTGAAGCAGCAACAACAAAAATCTTCAGACATCTTCAGAGCTACAATTTAAAAGAAAATAATAACAAAATAAAATACTTACAGTGTACCTACATAAAATGAAAGCAAGAAATTCCAAGTAGAAACTAAGGAAAAAGTTTCCTCTAAAAACATATGGAAACCGAATCGTTTGAGAAAGCAACAAGATCCTAAACTAGAATATTAGAGTGGGCCCAGATGCTGGAAGAAAAACTATTTAAAAATACAATCCAGTTACTTGACCCGTGGACCAAGCTAAAATTATATTCTGATTTTTTAATGAATGCGGATTGCGGAATAGCTGCCATGCCATGCCATTTGATTACCATTGTCATTTATTTTATGAGCATTTTTAGATACCTACCTAACTTGGACGACGTAATTTTCACGATAGCTTTGTTCATGTTGGTACACCGATTACTTGAAGATTTCTAATCCGATTTGAGTGATTCTTTTTTTTTATTCGATAGGAGATACCTACTTGCTATTTGGTCCCTTAAAAATTAATTTAGTTTGACTTATAAAGTAGTTTTTATTTTATGAGCATGAGTTTCGAACATAATTTTTAGGAGTCAATTTCTTTTTAATTTCCGTTAACGTTTCTTGGGATCTGATATTGTATAACAATAAACAACAACGATGCCTATAACTCCGGTAAATTGAGTACGTTTCTTGATACCTAAATAATTTCTTAAAGACCTAAGCATAAAGCATACAAGGACAGACTGCATAAAGCGACTTTATTTTATACTATGTAGAGGGACTTTAAATTGCTAAAATTATATCACCGATAAGAAGAGAAAAACACTATCATGTCTAATGTTCGAACAAAAATACACATATTTTATTCTGCCTATTACACTGAAAGGATTGAGTTATTTTTTTGTAAAACGAACGGAAGGGTACAAAGTAATTGCAGCAATCACTCGATGTTACGTGACATGTCCATTATGTGTAACAGCAAAGGGAATCCCGAGTGGTGACATGCATTTAGGGTTGCCATCCGTCCGGGTTTCCCCGGATTCGTCCTAGTTTAGAGCGTCCGGGACCCGCTTCATTTGTTGTCCGGGTATAAAAATGTAAGTCTTAGGCCAATGTAGGGCGATTTGACTATGTTTTATAAAAAATCTGCTAATATCCGGGTTCTGGGCTTCAAAATACTTCAAATTCCGGGGTTTTCACGCATCTTGTGCTGGTTGATAAATTTTAGAGATGACAACCCTACATGCATTGCATGAAGCAGGAATATGCAGGTGTGTATTCCCGCACAAATAAAATAATGATGGTGAACCGTCAAGGGCTGCTCGCAGATTTATAAACGACAAAAAAGATAATTCCAGACAAAGGCACATTTACAACCCTTTAATGACGACAATTGCGCCAGAACTTTGAAAGGCAATTTGAAGCGATTTCCGTGATTGTGCGGGAAACATGTCCATTTTGTAGGGTAGAACCGCCTCTATGGTCTAGTGGTTAGACCACCTGCTTCAGACGCAGAGGTCCCCGGGTTCGATTCCCAGTGGGGGCAGAATTTTCTGTTCGGTTTGGTTGGTGATAGGCCTTGTTCCAAGTCCGCCTGGCTAGCTACCACTATCTTACCTAAGTATGTCGATATAACAACAATGTTAACAGCATTGTTGTGTTCTGGCAGTTAGAGGTAAGATAGCCAGTTCCTCTGTGGTTGAGGATTCCGGGTGAAGCTCGCTTCCACCTTCGGCCTGATCATAACTTACCATCAGGTGAGATACAGGCCAAGAGCTTCCTCGTTTTGGATTAAAAAAAAAGATAACTTGCAGATACACAGTGTTTATAATCAAATTGTCACTGACTTATGTATGATTACTAACTAACAGTTAAAGGGTTTTCCAACTCAGTTGACTCTGGTAGTAGGAATTTAGTTGCAAACTTAGTTGCAGTTGCAGGAATGATTTTCCTTTGAAATCTGGGAATAGGGAAAGTGGTTTTTGTGCTTATTTACATGAAGAAGTCCATAAGCTTTAGCAGTCTAGCTATCTACTATTAAGTAAATACTGGCTTGACATACAGTGTTGTATTGTATGGCTGGGATTATTCATTGATACACTAGAGAGCCTTCATTAATGTTCGTTGCTACGAAAATGTGAATGTACCTACATACATAATGTACAGTTTCACCACGAAATACAACGCCAATTCCAGCTTAAAATGATACCAATAAAATTAATGAGACATGCAAAACAATTACATCAGTTGGAAATTCCTGAAAGTTTACGAGTATCAAAGACTGGTATGCGGACTATTTTCTGTATTTTCTGTTAATGAAGCTATATCTGAAAATAAATGATGTGTTACATATTGCTTTCGACAAAATTCGTCTACAAAAGGTCGTATTTGCCGTTGGAAATGTTTAGAAGTTACATAATGTTTCTCATCACTAGCCGTCCGTGCCTGCTGCTTTGTCCGTATACCTACCTATACTTAGTGCGTTTTTTAAGTCCCGGTAAAGGACATAGGATAGTTTTTATCCCGGTTTTTGAAACAGGGACGCGCGCGATAAAGTTTTTCTGTGACAGACAAAATTCCACGCGGCGCGGGCGAAGCCGCGGGCGAAAAGCTAGTATAAATTATTTAAATTTTAATGTGACTGCTAGCAGTAGTGAAAAGTGATCATCAGAATGACAAAATAGAAAAAAATGTTACGAATTTATTTTGACTCTTCACTGCTGCTATGTTTTTTTAGTAAATCTAATACAGAATCACACTTTCTTTTCATATGTTGCCTATGTTCGAGTAACGGATTATTTTTTGCCCGCGGTTCCACGAGCTTTTATTTTGTTTTGTACCTGAAAATCGACATTCGATATCGCAGCTGAAAATCTAAAAACTTCTGCACTCGGAAAATTAAATATTGTGAATAGAACAGGAGTAACAGGACGAATGCCCGAGGGCAGTCCAGAGAGCTACACGAACCATATAAAAGGTGATTTTGATGGCAGCTGAAAAATATTTTATGAATGCAGGAAATAGGAACAAACTAACTTACCTCTATAAACTCTATATATAACATAGAACTAGGTATTATTGATTTGAAATTACTTGAAATGTGAAACATAGAAATTAATTAAATGAGTTCTAAACACGAATGCTGAATCATTAAATGGATTCAGTTCAGCGTCGCACACAATGTCGGCCTATTCACCCTACGCCATTAAAACCATCGAAATCCCTACACACACACTAACACCAATGCCAAAGCTTGTAGGTGCCACTATCGTCGCGTATTACTCTGGTATTACCGGTAAATTTGCGATTTGCCTCGGAGGTAAATCTATTTGGCTTAGTATCCCTATTTGTTAGGGTTGCCATTTGCAAGCATTTGATTGCGGGTGTCTATTGGCGATGGTAATCACTTACCATCAGGTGATACGTCTGCTTGTTTGCCTCCTGTCTCGTAAAAAAATAAATAAAAAAAATTTAATCCTATCCTACTAATAATATTATAAACGCGAAAGTTTGTATGGTGTCTGGATGTTTGTTACCCTTTCACCCAAAAAGTACTGAATGGATTTTGATTAAACTTTTCACTTACACACTTTATTGTTTATAACCCAGAATTACAGGCTATAATTTATGACGATCTGTGACAAACTATATTTCACGCGGGTGAAGCCGCGTTCAAAAGCTAGTAAGTCTATAAAGACAAATATCAATAAGTTGGTAGTTAATATTTCGAGATATTATGTAGTTGGAAAAGTGGCAAGTGGCAACCCTGTATCGGTAAACTTAGTTACCGAAAGCGTCAAAATATTCCCGCTCATGTAATCGTGTATGAGAAGTGGGAGGTAAATCTCCGCATATAACTATGTATTTGTACTATGTATTTTCGTTCCTATTACTTTACATAATAATATTTTGTACATCATATTTTGGTGACGTAGGAACTACAATGATTTTGTGTTAATGGACTAAAGAAATGATGGTAATGTTTTTTAAATAAAAAAAGGAAGATGTTTTTGGATCGTCGGGTAAAATTATTCCTCGTTGCGAGCCGATATGCTTGGTTGATGGTTCCCCCCAAAAAATACTACAATTCATGCTACTTTGAATTTAAATTGAATTTGATTGTTTAGGAGGCACTACATTAAGGTGGTTGCTAAGCTGACCAACACAAACGGGATCTAATAACGCGTCGAGAACACTCCATGCACCTCCGTGGATCCTGCTGTGACAAATGACAAGGCCAGGAGAAACAATGAAGGCTCCGGAAATTGAATCCTGATCGACCAACATATTACCTACCTCTGAGTGGTAGATCTAATGCCAGCGCCACACATTGGGTCCTATATTGGCTACAAGATAATTATAATGTTTACAATCTACAGGAATATAAGTTTACAATACATGTAAAGTGCCCCTTAAGGGCTATCTTTTATTTACTGTATTTTGACGTTCATAGTGCCACTAGTGGTGTAAATTGAATAAAACATTTTTGATTTTGATTTGATTTTAATTCTGAGATTTCCATGGCATACGGCATACAGATACACTTATTAGATTTTCATGGATAGGTAACTAAGTAAGTATATTATTTATTATTATTCTGTAAGTTATTAGATATAATGACTTTTTTTTATCTTTGTACGCTTCCTACATAAAAAAGGTTGCTCCTCACTTGTTTCTTTTACTGCTCCTAGATACGATGCCTGATTATTTCTTTTGACTTTTTATTTTTAACCGAGCAACAGAAGGAGGAGGTTCTATAAGCAAATATTTGTACATTTTTCTGCCATCTCTTCTGGAACAAATACCAGTCACAACACCTGCAACGAAGGCTTGTTTCTAAGGCATGTTATTATTTAGCAATGCCAAAATCGGCCGTTCACCGCGCCGACTTTCACTCCGCCGCCGGTGGTAAAAATGTACACCGGGCAACATGCATTCACGGTCCTAACACCATGGTGATTCGGTCGAAATTGTCACCTTTTTAGGGCGACTGTACCAACCTTTCTAACAAGTTGGACCATTGTGTGGCAACAGCCTGATTTCTAATCATTTGAAACTCAGTGACGTTCACCAGTTTAGTAACGTACCAAAATATACTCAATGGAAAGTTTGGGAAATGCAACTGGATGAGTGAGTACCTACCTACCTATTGGCCCGTGAAATACGAGTATAAAATTAGAATGAATTTGTTACTCAATATGTTAATTTAATGCATTACTTAAGTAATTCTCTTTCTAATGTAATAACGTTTATTTTTAACACATTTTGTAGGGAATATTTAGTTTTACTCTTAGATTAATAAAACCTAGATGGATAGTCTAAAATAGTCTTCATACAAACGCTTCGTCAAGAGTGAGGCAAAAATCTTATGTCATTAGTGTCAATTTTGTTGGGGAGTGTAGACAGTGAAGGCGATTTTCCCGAAAGTAGGGAAATTTTTAATACGTTTTTAATTATTTTATAACTAACAAAAACAAAACGCATCATGTACTTACTTATTTATTGAATTCAAAGTACCTACCTAATTTATTTATTATTTTTCTTATAGCTTTATAAATCCACAGTTTTTACAGTTTTATTTAAAATTAATTAAGTATTTCTCTTGATTGTGGCCCCACTTGGGTAAAAACCTAACCTAACCTACCTAATTACAATAAGATAAATCGACTGAAAAGTCTCGATTTCATAAAAAAGGAAGTGTATTTGTACGGCGAACAATTGGGAAATAAATTTTCTTGTTACTGGTATCATTCCCGTATTTAATTTTTGAAAGCCAAATTCAAGCAAAATACGCGTCGAATCGTAGTACTTACTTATGAAATGTAACACTGGTCACTTTCTTTAGTTTTTCTGATGTATTTAGACACCCTTTCACAGCACAAACCGTCTTAATTAATTAAAAGTCGTCGGACGTGTTTACCAATTTTTCACTTTGACAGTTCATGTGACGTTTACGAGTAAGCCATTCTGGCTTACTAAAATCTGCCTCACCTTTCGTGCACTGACTATCTATCTAGGTTTTATTAATCTAAGGTTTTACTTTTATCATTGGATGCTATTATAACGTGCGAGGTCCCGAGTTCTGTAAATGAGGTCAATTTATTTAGCTCTTTTGTCCTTTACGTAATTGAAAAACGAAGGGAAATACAATTAAAGTACGGTGCTACTGCGACTAAAACAAGGCAAATTATATGTTATTAAGATTGACAGTTATAATTTTGTGTAATCATAAAGGTGCTTTATTTAAGGATCGGGGCCATAACTTTGTTAGCAACAACGAAATTTAATTCACTCGTGAAATAACAATCGATAGCTTTATCATCATTACTAGCATAATCATTTCTTATGATGTTATCGCGTTGATATTTGAAATCAGGTCATCATTATCTACTATCTAGACACGCGGCAGTGTGTCAGACAGACTCAGCCAAGTTTGCGAAAACCTAAATATCCTGGTACTAATATTATAAATTCGAAAGTTTGTGTGGATGTCTGTATGTAAAAATGTTTGTTACTCTTTCACGCAAAAAGTACAGAACAGATTATGATGAAACTTTACAGTATTGTTGTTTATAACTCAGAAGAACAAAGGCGACTGCTTTAGTCCGCTCAATTCACCTGGGTGATATCACCTGGGTGAAATGGTTCCGAGGTGAAATGAGGACACTAAAAATCTACTTTGTTCACCTAGGTGATATCACCCAGGGTGACCCAGGTATAGTTTGACATTTCCGTCTGTGTAAGAAGGGGCTGATGGTATGTACATTAATAAGTAACACACAACACAGTTCGCAAAATATGATCATGTTGTTGCAAAGAACAGCGTCTTTGCGACCTGCTCATTAATCCAGTTAACATTGGCGCTTACGTACCTACTTTGTCTACCGCGATTTAAAAGCGTAGTTTTAGAAATTTACGAAAGTCAACTCGGCTGGTTCGAGCAGTGCCGTAACTAGGGCGGTGCCAGCGGTGCCCAGGCACAGGGCGCAGACCATGGAGGGGCGCAGAAATGACCAGACCAGTATATAGTTTTGTTTCATGCACGCTCCGCACCCCCCCCCCCCCCCCCCCCGTAGAAGGTTACTTTTTATTCAAAAAGGTTACATTTTTTTATATTTCTCGCACCGGGCGCATAAAAGGCTAGTTACGGCACTGGGTTCGAGCGCGATGCCGGATGAACCGTCATTCATATTAATCGGCTTTCGTATGAATATTAAATGGCCGCCGAAACTGTATGCAGATGCAGCCACGTTTGTAAGGCCGAACAGAGAAATGGACTTTGGGATATCATGTGGCTATTCCGAAAACACATGATAATATGAAAACGCTTTAAATACTAATGTATTTTTGCTAAAATGTTTATACTAACCCCCATAATAATATAAATTACACGCTTAGGCTGGGTTGCACCATCTTACTTTAACTTTAAAAAGCTGTCAAACTCCATACAAAAAGCACCGGTTATCGTCACAGTTACCGTTAAAGTTAGGTGGTGCAACTCAGCCTGAGTGTTTTAAAAAGACAAGAAAATATTTGGGGGGACAAGTACAGTCACGGAATGAAAAGGTTCTTCAGTTTTCAAATTGATTCCTTCAACGAATCGCGAGCACTTATTACCTTTTAAAACTATGTTACAGAATAATCTCGAGTTAGAGAAAATAATCTTTAACTGTTCGTCAGTAAAGTTCAAAATTATTCAGATCAAAGTTGTTTGACGATTTATCTTGTCAAGAAGATTATTATGATTGATAAAGTAAAACCTTCTTGTTGGTTCAACCTGCCATTATTATTCCTATTAAATAAAAAAACTATTGTCAATTTTATTGGTCAATGTCATCATTGCATTGCACTGATGGGATAGAAAAATAAACAAGCAAAACCTTATTCGTTAGCAAACGTCATATTTATTTAAATGTTAGCAGCACTGTTTCTTGCACTGTTATGTTGGCAGGTTTGACTCTTACAGTACCTAGTGCAAGCGAAAACCGACACTAAGGTGACGAACCTTTTCATTCCGCGACTGTACATAAAAAAAAGCCAAACATGTCCGGCTAAAGCCGGACACCTGGCAACCCTTAGGCTGGGTTGCACCATCTTACTTTAACTTTGACAAACGTCAAAAATCTGTCAAACTCCATACAAAAACACCGGTTATCGACATAGTTACGGTCAAAGTTAGGTGGTGCAACTCACCCTAAGTGTGGAATTGACATCGAAAAAAGACAACTGTTACGGACGGGCAGTACCTACCGACGATAGATAAAATTGATATTTTCCTCGTAGTAGAGAAAATCTCAAAATCTGTATCTATGTATATTAGTAGAAGAAATAGTCTTTGCTGTGTAATACACAAGGTCCGGTTTCCATTGAATTCTGAGTAATTATCATATGGGCTGTGACGCAGGAGCTGATGGTTGATGCAGTTGGCTGGCAGCCAGCCGCGTTATGAAAACTGTATTTTTGTATCCTGCACTCAATGAGACATCGTCTGCTGAAATGATGACATATTTTATTGGTACATCTGACGTCTCTCTCATTGGTAGATTATTTTGTACTTTTACTGACGACTGTACTTGGGTTGGTAACGGATATTCTATAGCATTTGGGAATAAACTAATAAACATTTGGAAATAAACTAAGTACCTACTTACTTCCACAGTAGGTAGCTGACAGTTAGGTACTACTAGCAAATTAGGCAACGATTTATAGTTTCCTATTTTTAGTATCTAGGTACCCATTATGTTCCAAGTACAGATTACTGTAAGTACCTACTGTGACAAGTTTTGAGTAAATTATTTCCGAAAAATTTTGCAAGCTTTTGCACGGCTACGCCCGCGTGAAATAAAATTTGACACAGATCATTATGAATTATAGCATATGGTTATCTGGTGATTACAGTATTAATATACTGTTAAGTTTTATTAAAATCCGTTCAGTAGTTTTTGCGTGAACGAGTAACAAACATGTTAAAATCCATAAAAACTTTCGCATTTACAAGGATGTAATGTAGGTAGGTACCTACCTAGCTACCTAATCTAAATTAGGATTTAATAGTAATTGATCTTTAAAAATATCTTTAAAATTTCAATTATCTTTCAATTACATAAAGTTAAATCAACAACTAGCCTATTCATTTAAAAATATTCATTTAAAGGTATTGGTTTCCGGAATTTTCGGAGCCAATAACGAAAAGATACATCAAAGAGCAGACTGGAAGAATGATTAAATTAGTCCAAGTTGAGCAAATAGGGGAATATTTACGGGTTCATTTCAGAAACTATCCAGTACAAAGAGAGTTATGCAAACATTAATTAAACTAGTTAGGGCAAATTGCACAAACGTAGTGCATCAAAGCTGGTAGGTATGAAGTCCGCACTGTCCGCAGTCCAAATTACAGCGAGTCAACTAGGTAGTACAATTTATTCCCCGCGTTTCGGATGGAAAATGACATTTATTAACTTAAATAAAAGTAACGTGATGTGATTTAATGCCAACTTACATGGATATGGACACTAATAACGTAAAAAGGGACAAGTTGGAAATTATCAATCTAGCATTCTAGTTGGAATTAATATTTTACTGCGGTTTCTTACGCGCGCGCAGAAAAAAGTAAGTTAATTGTAGACTAACTGAAACAAAGTTACAAAAAAATAAGTAATTTATTATTTACTAGTACCTATGTAGGTATCTTACTTAACTCCATACAAGTAAGAGATCCAATACACACCTTTCTTTTGTTGAAAAAGGACATTGTCAGAAATCGCCTAAAAAACCGCCCAAAAACATTAACCCATCATAATTATTTTCTAATTTTTTTAATACATTAAGCACCCTTTCATTCTAATGGACACTTAAGCATTGAAAAATTAAATAAATAAGTCTTTTAACGTTTATTCTATAATACTATTACAACTTCCGGACGTTTTGGTGCGTGGCATGGTCTAAAACCTATCAAGTTCCATAATTTTTGCCGATAAAATCTGTACGAGGCATTACCGTACTTTATTGCTGGGAGTTCATGTATAGTGATGTTCCTGCGGCCATCATAGACAATAAAATATTGATTTTGAAAATAAAATAAATCGATTAAACTGCTTTGAAGACTAGATTTGCGTTAAAAGCTAAAAAGATATTGACACTATTACAAGAAGCTATCTAAAGTGTCCAACTGGTCGAAGGTCGTAAATAAAATAAAAATAATTAGGACCATAAACTGATATTCATGGTATCATAACTGTAAAAGTGTCGGAATCCGATGTTGAATCCAATGCCAGTTGAAGTGAGAGAAACATATATCAACCTAGTATAGTTGCCAGTCTCTCATAATCTATGCCAATGAGGGTTTTCGCGATTGAAAAATCCGCCAGATGGCAATACGTAGACGTGAGGTCCAAATGCTGCATGATTGGTTATTTTTGACATGACATTGACAGATATGTCAAAATCCACCAATCATGCAGCATTTGGACCTCGCGTCTACGTATTGCCATCTCGCGGATTTTTCAATCGCGAAAACCCTCATTCATAGCACATGTATAATAATAGACCAAATGAACTTTTATAGATTGTAAAAGAGAAGATAAAGATTTTATTATTTTATTAAAATCTTGCCACGAGGTAGTTTTTCAGTAGAAACCAGGATTGGATAATCGCTTCAGGCAAGTATCAGAACATTTTATAAATATTTTTAATCGATTATATCCTTGTGAATCGTTTTAATAAATTGTCATTTTACTTTTTCAATTAAAACTTTTTCAATCCCTAGTCTTGTCAAACTGTCATAATGTCAACAAATTATAAATGTCACGTCAGTTGACTCAATTTCAGTCTTCTGTGCGTTTATTGTATTTTTATTTCAATGAAATAGTGCTAAAGGGTTAGTACTAAAAGTGAAAGCCTTTTTTCAGAAAAAAAACCAATGTGGTGCCCTTATTATTCATACTGTTTGAAAGTTACAAGTCAGTGATACAGAGTTGCCGCCATTATAACTCCGTGGTGATACCATACCAAAGAAGAAGTTTTCCTAAAAACTTGTGTTATTTTTATATGTGATCAAATAAAAAGGATTAATTCTACTGCTCAAATGGAATAACTTATCCCAAGAAACCGAATATAAAAAAAAAACCTCTCCATAGAAATTATCACCATCACGAGGATGTGATTTTTTTTGAGAATTTGATATTGGTCCTGTAAGAAAAGTAGTTGTATTTCAGTAGTAGAATCAACCCTTCTTGTTTCATCAGCAAGAGTAACTATAAAAACGCCCTGTAGGTAGGTATTATTAAGCTGAAGAGTTTGTTTAGTGTCAAAGACTGTCACACAGTGTAACTTAAATTGGCATAAAATATGATAATGAACATAAAAACTTAAATAAATATTTATGTTAATATTTTTTCTATTTATTTATTTTCCCAAAGCTTCACAGTGACAGCTGAAACAGCAATACTGTTGTAAAACTAAACTTAGAACAAACTGTTACAAATATTTTACAAATTAAAATAAAACCGCATGTTGCTTTACTTTCTCGTATAGGTAATAAATGTAATTAATGGCTAGATTATTAATGTTACTTTGTTACCCTCAATAGTGAGGAGATCTTACAAAATGGTAACCCTGATTTTCATTGTCATTCAAGTGCTCTTTCTTCGCATAGGCTTCTGTGATTTGGCCAAGGGCCACACACATTGCGATAACATTATGCGACATTGATTTGACAGCAGCGGAGTGAAGTCTTGCGACTATGCAAAATGATACCCTGTAATCGTAGCGCATATAGACATATACGGGGCGGGGCACATAGCTCGTAGAGCTGATGGCCGCTGGGGCAGGAAAGTTCTTGAGTGGCGACCACGAGCCGAAAGACGTAGCGTGGGCAGGCCTCCCACTAAGTGGACCGACGATCTGGTGAAGGTCGCGGGAGGTGCCTGTATGCGAGCGGTGCAGGATCGGTCTTCGTGGAAATCCTTGGGGGAGACCTTTGTCCAGCAGTGGACGTCTTTTCGGCTGAAACGAACGAACGAACGATACGTATTACCACTATTTACCAGACATTACTATTTATTGTATACTCGCCGGATTACACGTAGGAGCACGCGCGTTACAGCTTCGGCCTTGCATTATTATAAGATCTTGTTCCGCCATTTTTCGAACTTCCTCCGTGAGGATATCCCCGCCGAATTCTATGATAAACCTATCAAAAGTCATATTCTGCAATGTCAAAATTAATTTGCCGAAATTCGCCGAGCCAGCTATGTCAAATAATATTACTAGGTGTCAAACAGGATACGTTCAGAAATTAATATTACGATTTTAAAGATAAGACAAGACAACTTTTTATTGACGAAGTTGCTGGGACAGCTAGAAACTATTTTTTTTCCGGCACTTTAAGAAAATAATAAATGAATGAAAACGCAGCGTGGGACGTCCACCCACAAGGTGGACCGACGACCTGATAAAGGTAGCGGGAAGGCGCTGGATGCAGGCCGCTACCAACCGTGCGATGTGGAAGTCATTGGGGGAGGCCTTTGTTCAGCAGTGGACGTCCTGTGGCTGAAATGATGATGATGATGATGATGAAATGAATGAAAATGACAAATCTTCGAACGTGTATAATACCGTGCCAAAGTAATCATATAATGTTGGCACCTTAATAACTATTGCTGTTTTTGTTGTAAAGATCATGCAGCGCTACTTGCGGATATTATTGGCAAGAAAACTATGTAGGCTCTAGATCTGAAGCCGCTTTAACGAACACGAAGTGCTCATACAATGCGGCGTATTTTCTTCCAGTCTTTAGTCAGGACTTTAGTCGAATTAAAACCCCGGTTGAACGTGATATAGCCGCACTAGAATACGGTGCTTTTTTGCATAATCGCAAAACTTCGTTCCGGTGTCGACCGAATGTTATCACGATGTATGTGGCCCAGGGGTTACTGTAGCCGCTAAGGTTTGAAACTTCTTGCTTAAAATATTGTAGTCTTTGGCATAGACTACGACGGTAGTCATGGAGATAGGAGTTTGTTATCTCGTGTCAGATGTAAATGGTGAAAAGAAACCTATGATTCGTGTTATTTTTATGCAATATGTAGGTATTTTATAAAAGTGGAACCCCGAGTGATCTCCAAAACCCATTCTATTATTATATACGATTCGGCTTCGATATCTATAATACAATAGGAGTTTATTTCATGTGTCAGATGACAAGGGTGGAAACAACCTACGATTCATGTTGTTTATTTACGTGCAATATGTGGACATATTATAAAAGTGGAATGCCGAGTTGTATTTCTAAAACTTGTTCTATTATTTTATACTATTTGGCTGCGACTCGGCGTGACGACAATACAAAACATTTTTCGCGAATCGGTGTTCATACATTCACACAATACATTAGACGCCATGTTGTCATAAACGACATATTATAAAATCGCTGTGATTTAATATTCTTAATCATTAATTTTATGGCAAGTGTCCATCAGGAATCATTGTTCTTACACACAGAATCGTATTATTTCGCTTTCGGGTAGTAATATGTCAAAATTGTTGGTTCTTAGGCGAACAATGTATGGAGAACGAACATTGTCCTTTCCACATCCCACGAAAATGTATAAGTATACATCGTAAATTACGATTTACTTACTTACCAGTGCCCCTACCATGAGTTTACGTTTCGTGTGCTCGCTAGCGACTGCGTAAACCCCTAGCGGCTACTTTCAAGAAGTAGGTAAATCTTCATAGATTTTTTGACGTACTCACTAGCGAGCACACCTAACGTAAACTTATGGTAAGCACACGCCACACACACACTGGTAAAGGTCGCGGGAGGAGCCTGGATGCGGGCAGCGCAGGACCGTTCATTGTGGAAAACCTTGGGGGAGGCCTTTGTCCAGCAGTGGACGTCATTTGGTTGAAACGAACGAACGAACATCGTAATGAGTAATTTTTTAAATCTGCTAATACCAAAAATACCGTTGTGTTGGTAGGTACGTCAAAAATGTAAAAAAACGACAAACGCACTAAGTATTCGCCGCAGCAACAGTTTATTTAAATTCATGCGTTCGCGTCATAAAATATTCGGCGCTGTCATCGAATGGTCGAATTTGGGATGGCACTGAGCGCACATTAAGCTGAACACTGTGGCATTTTATCTAGTAGAAATAAGTACTAATTTGAAACAAAAATGTATAGTCCGATGTGTCGTCGACTGTACAAAGCTCTAACGTTAGTTTCGTTATCGGTGCGCCGAAAATCGCCGGAGTCATCGTACTTTGGTGGCCTAGATACAACGATATTTCGATAGAAGTGCGCGGCCCGATCGGAGTGTGGAATCTAGCTGATTCTTGCTTTACTTCGGCTGGTAAATTAATTCTCGTGGTTTGTTCTCTCCGTCTTCCCTTATGTTATTATGGTTTGTAAGTCATAATTTTAGTAGGTATGTGACGTGGCTTCATCGAAACGTCTCGTTCGTTCGTTTCAGCCGAAAGACGTGCACTGCTGGAAAGGTTTTCTACAAAGACCGGTCCTGCGCCGCCCGCATCCAGGCACCTCCTGCGACCTTCACCAGATCGTCGGTCCACCAAGTGGGCGGCCTGCCCCCACTACGGCTTCCGGCTCGTGGTCGCCACTCGAGAACTTTTTTGCCGTCGAAACGTATATTGGCCGATAAAAAGTCGTAGTCTGCGGGCACTCGAAATATTCGCCAGAATATCGCAGGCTTCATGTTGTGATTGTATCCAGTGAAACGGAACGTAAGTGGAGGGATGAAATTGGCCGGTCGAATGCGCACGAGTGTTTGTCTCGCTCTGTATTTCCTGAATTTTCTGCATTTGTTTCTCATGTTCCATTCCCATTCCATATACAGGGTGTCGTGAAAGTCATAGACCTATAATGGGGTATACAAGTATAGTTTACCTGATGAAAGTCAAACTCCAAACAAAAACACCGGTTATCATTATAGTTACGGTTAAAATAAGGTGGTACAACTCAGCCTTAGATTTTGACGGGTCGGCATAGCATCCCTGCTATGTAGGTACGCGCCTGGAGTCGGGCGTCAACCCCTCTCTAAAAGCTCTAAAACTATATCTGGAAAAATTCATTTTTTTTATTTACAACAAGGAAGCTCTTGGCCTGTATCTCACCTGATGGTAAGTGACGATCAGGCCGAAGGTGGAAGCGAGCTTCACCCGGAATCCTCAACTACGGAGGAACTGGCTATCTTACCTCTAACTGCCGGAACACAACAATGGTACCTACCTAATTTGGTACTTTTCATGAACTTTCAAAGAAAAACTATAAAAGTTATGATACATCGGTTTGTTTAAGGCTGAGTTACACGCTTACCGAATACGAGTAACAATTTACGCAAAAGTAAGTAACACATACCTACACATAAAGAAACCAATCGAAATGAGAACCTCCTTTTATTGAAGTCGGTCAAAAAGGAAATTATTTAAATCGCTCTACGTAACACCCTCTTTGTATGAGAAATAAGTAGAGATGAAACGGATATCCGGTAACAATCCGGTAGGCCGGATATCCGGCCTAAATTTACTATCCGGCCGGATACCGGATAGTAACTCACTATCCGGCCGGATACCGGATATTAAAAAACTACGAAAATAAAGTGAAATGCATTAATCTTTGAGGTAAATATCAATAAAATGGCTTATAATAATGACGGCTTTTATTTAAAGTCCAAAAAGTTACAAAAAAGCCTTTCATAATGCTAATTTATTTTTCTGGGCTACTCACTCTAATGACGAATACATAAATATCTGTTAATGTCGAAATATTACCAATTAAAATAGGCGATTTTTTTCACTCATGGTCTGATGACATGATGTATTTCAGTCAGATAACGCAGCAAGTAAACTAATTTAATTTTCGCTATTCAATGACACACACGATGGCAACCGGTATCGCCCGAATTGAGAATGTTACTAGGTATGCAAAATCACTTGAAACCTTGGTTACAGTTAAGCTTTTACATATACAAATACATTTGTTTTTATTTCATTCAAAAATACCAAGTAGTTATGATTTTATAGGCATTCAAAGTTCGCTTAAATATCGAGTCCCGCCGACGGTCACGTGACCCCGCGTGACGTACATTCACAGTGTCCGCTCACTTGACAACGGATTTAAACATACTTAAATACATTTTTTTTCTGTAAATACATACATATTAACACCCAGACCCATCACAGAAATTAAAATTGAACCAAACCCAAACTTGATGCGATTGTGTCGTTTTATTGCGAAGTTCCTTCCTGAGCCATCATCAGACCCTGATTACTATATAGAATTGAAGTACTCGTCAATACAAAACGAACGAGCCCAAACTCGATGGAGTTAAGTCGTTTTATTATGGAGTTCCTATGGCCACCTTCCAGCTCCATCAGATCAGCTCCATGTCATCATAATATTGCATGGTCATCCAAATTACATGTGTATGCGAAATTTCAGCTTAATCGGTTGTCCGGAAGTGGGTCTTAATTCAGCTTGCAAGATTCCATCCATACAAATTTGAGCTAGTCACTATAATATGACGTCACGCGCATAAAATGGCGGACCGGCCGCCGCCCGCACCTTTTAAATTCATTATCTTGGAAACTAATCGACGTATCGAAATAATACAGAAAGCAAAAAAACAAAATTAGTGAACATTCTTCATTGATTCTGCCCCTTAGACAAGTTGCAAAATCTGACATTCTATTCGGATTCGGACGGATTCGATTTTCGAAAAGTGTGACTTGTCTAGTCTACTAGACTCACTGATCGCATTCAAAGCATCTGTGCGACGCTAAAATCGTTACGACATGCAACGAGACAATGGGCCAACTATCCGGCCGCCGGATATCCGGCTATCCGGCCTAGCAGCTGGCCGGATATCCGGTATCCGGTATCCGGCCAAACAACTATCCGTTTCATCTCTAGAAATAAGCTTCAATATTCAGTTGAAGCGCCAGACAGTTTTATTAATGCAAGGGTTCCCAGTTCCCACACGTCGTGTTTTTTTACTTATTGCGATCAAAATGATCGTAAAGTCCCGTTTGAGCACTAACAATAATTTTGTGTTGACCAAAAGGTAAAACCCGACGCTGCTTTGAGATTTGAAGGCAGCTGGGGGGCTAAATTAGTTCCCAAACGAAAAACAGCGTAGAAAGATTTTGCTTCGTTTTTCGTGGGGATCCTAAAGACATTTTGCTATGAAGGCCTGCAAAGGAACCCTCGTCGGCCAGTTGATTATAATTTAGCAGTGCACTTTGTGAGCCTTAATATGCAATCAGCGAATGTACAGTTTACTATGAAAATATTTTTAAAAACACCGAACACGCGTGAATAGGCGACTCAGCAGCACCGTAGATATATTATGTATTTTATCAATAGGTAGGTACATATTTAGAAGCAATGCGTGTAGAGTATGGTGCCATCTCAAGTAATTGAAACTTTGTTAAATTTTGTTTACTTTTATGTTTTAAAATACATACAAACTTACGTAAACTATAAATATAAAGTGCGTGCGCTATTGCTATTTACCCGACTGCGCAAGAAGGATGGTTATGTTTTTCCATTGTTTTATACAATTACAATAGCAACAAATCAGTATATTAAGCACGACCTTGCGATACGACCGTCGGATCATATAATTATACAAGTGCATGAACGAGGAAACTCATTAGTACAAAGTTATACATAATCACCTGATGCCCTAGGGTTGCCAGCTGGCCGGGAAATCCGGGATTGTCCCGGGTTTTAGGTGTGATTAGTAATAATGATGATAAAGTAAGTCAAATTAATATTTCTAAGAATTTCGGGGGTGGGCTGACAAGCGCGTGTCCAAGAGTCCAAACAATTCACAACACAGTTGCGGTATGTAGGTAGGTATTGTAGGCTCACACAAAATATTTTTTGAAGTGTTCCTGTAGCTCGCGCTACGATGACACGATAAATGATCATGTTGTTGCGAGGAACAGACGTCTTTGCGATCGGCACATTAATCAAGCTAACACTGGCGCTTACTTACTTTTCATTGGCTTACCTTCCAGGTTATTTTCCAGGGAGGGGTTTTTCAAACTACCTTATCTAAGATTGTCCCAGATTTAATTAGTTTCTATCTGGCAACCCTATACGAGCAATGCACAAAACAATGATTATGCGCTTTTAGAAATTATTCAACTTCATTTCATTTAATTTTAAAACAACTACCACACGTATTTGTACTCGTAATTTGTTGTTTTTACTACGTGTTGCATAATAATGTATGATATGATACGATCATCATAATAATTATTATGCACCTGTCTAAATACTACTCAAAAAATTACAGGGATGATTGTATATGAAAACTTAGTAAGTGGGCGCTCAAGCACAGGGGAAAAGGGGTGAACCTGCGTCTCTTCCGGGAGAACAAAATTAGATGTTTGAAAATATTTATGGGACCACCGTTAAACCGTTTTCGTCGAGTTGCTTGTTGGACTTGGAAAGATAAACTTTTTGTTTCGTCGACGGCACATCATATCATACTATACGAGTATATACTTCTATACTCATATTATAAATGCGAAAGTAACTGTCTATCTGTCTCTCTTTCACGCCTAAACCACTGAACCGATTTTGATGAAATTTGGCATAGAGATAGTTATAGTCCCGGGAAAGGACATTAGGATAGTTTGTATTCCTGTTTTTGAAACAGGGACGCGCGCGATAAAGTTTTTCTGTGACAGACAAAATTCCACGCGGGCGAAGCCGCGGGCGGAAAGCTAGTAAGCTTATAAGTATACTCTTTTAACTAATACTCGAGTCCGTTACTTATTGCAAAGTGACTTGACTTGTACCTAGTTATCTCTTTCTCTTGCTGTCCAAACAATACAGAACAAAGACAAACCCTTGTCTACTACATAATGCATGGTGTATTATATAGCATTTATGTATTTACACAATATTGGACTCGCTATACATTTTATCAATACGAGTTGAACTAAATTCGAATTTAAAAACAAAAATTTGAATTTTTCAGCTGGACTTTCACATACAGAATGCTGAATACTTATGTACTTACCTACTCTCGGCTTACAGGGACTGTCGGATTATAACTAGAGTTCGGCTACATAACAATAATGTATGGGATAAACCACAAAATAACTATGTAGTAGTTATACCTACATGCATGATTCATGCACCACAGTACAGACTACTTATTACGACTATCAGACTATTTTCGCTGCAAAATCGTACCTATTATAACTACACACGATTCCCTAGTGTTAAGCTTAATGTGCCTCGTGTGTACATCAGGCCCCGCCCCGTTTATGTCGGCATGACCTCAATACCTTATCTAGGTCAACTAGCTTCTCCTATCCGGGTTATTTTCATGCTTTGTTCGTGGACGTACAATCACAAGGTGTGGCATACAGGCAACCTATGGAAACAGGGTTGTAGTAATGAACCTAACTGTTGGAAGATTTAAGAAACCTATGCCCGTTTTCTCCATCAATCCCTAATTTTAAGTGACCCCTATGTAAACAAAATTCCTGTTATTTGTTAACAAATTGTTACCATAGGGGTCACTTAAAAATTAGGGATTGAAACAGGGAAAGCAGGCACTAGAATCAGAATTTAAATTCACCATTTTGGGTACTGTAATCCGCTTTGCAATGGCGGGAAGTTGAACCTTAACTCCGAACTCCTCCAATGTTCTTCTGATTAATTTCGTTACGGGTCCAATGACAGTTTAACTTACCCCCGGAACAAACTTGACCTTCACTGGTTGGGTTATTATTGCCAGTCAAGCTGTAGATCCTGGCTACACAGGAGTTGCAGCGGTGGGAACGAATGGTGGGAATAGACCCGTACTTAAATATACTCCTTATAAAGACAAGACAAGTGATTAGTCTTGGATATTCTGATTTCTGACTAAATTGTGTGTGTGATTTTTTTTATTCACAATGAGGAAGCTCTTGGCCTGTATCTCACCTGATGGTAACTGGTAAGTGATGATCAGGCCGAAGGTGGAAGCGAGCTTCACCCGGAAACAGAAATTTTGTGTTCAGATTATTACATCAGTGTTCACCTCAACTTTTTTACGGGACCTATTTCAAAGAAAGCGATCTGATATCTAGGAAACAAAGCATCTAACCAATCCATTACTACCTACCAAGACATTATTGAATGCCTTCTACGGAAGACAGACGACTTGAGGTTGAATTGAAAGCCTCTTATCCCCTCCATTCCCAGTTTTGCCCTATTTTAATAAAGCTCCTTTTCCACTTACATAATATTAAATTCCACTGCGCATCTGTTTTTTAATTAATATAAGTAGCCACCCTACATTTAAGTAACGAGTTTGGTTTTAGTTCCTTTAAAATCCGTTATCGCTTGCTTTTCTTAAAATTTTCTTTTAGACTGAGACAAGGCACTCGTATTAATTGAAATACAGCTGACAATAGTGACTAAGTTTCTTGCGCTGCTTCTTCTCAGCACTGGCCCATTTATTGTCCTGAAGCAGTGGTAGGTTTAATACTGGTCAACGCACAGCTCAAACCACTGGACGAATCGTGCTGAAATTTGGCATGCAGGTAGATGTTATGACGTAGGCATCCGCTAAGAAAGGATTTTACGAAACTCCGCCTAAGGGGGGGTAAAACGGGATCCACGCGTACGAAGTCGCGGGCGGCCGCTAGATCTATTCATAAATGGAGCATTCATAAAAGTCCACAGAATTTAAAATGTGCGTAAAATTTCACTTATTAAATCTCAAAGACGTATGTCCATACAGTTATGATTGCGAGACAACAATATTGTTTTTATCGTAAGACAATGAAAACCGTGAGCCTTTCGAATACTTTCGATAGGTATAATAAATACATAAGCTCTGTATCAATGAAGGAGGAGGTGCCAAATCAAGGACAGTATGACGTAAATGCAATTAAGTATACTGAAGTGCAACAAAGTACTTACAAGATAACTTTAAATTTTATTATTAGTACCAGGAAAGCATGAATCTAAAGAGCTTTGCTACTTCTCCTCACTACTAATTGTTTATTTTCAAAGGATTGTAGCCTAGATCTTTATAGAAACATTTATTGTCCATAAAACTTCTGCTCTATTTTCATACACTTTTATCTAAGTAGGGCACAATGAATGTCTAGAAGTAGGTAGGTACATAAGCTTAGTTAGATAATCAAAAATCTACATCATATTGTTTTATTCATAAATAGAGCATTCATAAAAGTCCACAAGACTAAAATGTGCGTAAAATTTCACATTTATTAAATCTCAAAAACGTAAATCCATGCAGGCTTAGATTAATAAAACCTAGATGGATAGTCTTCATACAAACGCTTCGTCAAGAGTGAGGCAAAAATCTTATGTCATTAGTGTCAATTTTGTTGGGGAGTGTAGACAGTGAAGGCGATTTTCCCGAAAGTAGGGAAATTTTTAATACGTTTTTAATTATTTTATAACTAACAAAAACAAAACGCATCATGTACTTACTTATTTATTGAATTCAAAGTACCTACCTAATTACAATAAGATAAATCGACTGAAAAGTCTCGATTTCATAAAAAAGGAAGTGTATTTGTACGGCGAACAATTGGGAAATAAATTTAATTGTTACTGGTATCATTCCCGTATTTAATTTTTGAAAGCCAAATTCAAGCAAAATACGCGTCGAATCGTAGTACTTACTTATGAAATGTAACACTGGTCACTTTCTTTAGTTTTTCTGATGTATTTAGACACCCTTTCACAGCACAAACCGTCTTAATTAATTAAAAGTCGTCGGACGTGTTTACCAATTTTTCACTTTGACAGTTCATGTGACGTTTACGAGTAAGCCATTCTGGCTTACTAAAATCTGCCTCACCTTTCGTGCACTGACTATCTATCTAGGTTTTATTAATCTAAGCATGCAGGTAGGTATGATTGCGAGACAAACAATATTGTTTTTATCGTAAGACAATGAAAACCGTGAGCCATTCGATAGGTAGGTATAATAAAAATACTGATAAGCTCTGTATCAATGAAGGAGGAGGTGCCAATTCAAGGTCAGTATGACGTAAAATGCAATTAAGTAGAAGATAACTTTAAATTTTATTATACTAGTACTAGGAAGGCATGAATCTAAAGAGCTTTGTTACTTCTCGTCACTACTTAATTGTTACTTTTCAAATAGACTGAGAGCTAGTGAACGCCAGACCTACGTCATTTTATAAAAGCTGAAAGTTTGTCAGCGTATGCTCCCAATATAGGATAGAATGTTGGTGAATCATGAAGTTTGGGTCATCGTGGCTTTGGCAGCTATCCTAAACTGTCTGGCAAGGAGTTAAAACTGTCAAAACTGTCTGGCTGATGAGGAAACTACTTCTAATTGTTGCTCTAATATTTTAAATAAAAATCAGCTTCCAACTCCTTGCCAGACAGTTTTTTTTAGGATAGCTGCCAAAGCCATTATCTTCTCTTCTAAAGGTGACTGACTGACTGACTGACATAGTAATCTATTAACGCACAGCCCAAACGCCCCAAACCACTGGACGGATCGTGCTGAAATTTAGCATGCAAGTAGATGTTATGACGTAGGCATCCGCTAAGAAAGTATTCTACAAAACTCCACCCCTAAGGGGGTAAAACGGGATCCACGCGTACGAAGTCGCGGGCGGCCGCTAGTGCATAAATAAATGAGTTTTATGAGTTTTTTTATGAGACATTTTAAGCAAATAAATGTTGTATATATGTTACGGTCAAAGTGATAAATGTGAAAATTATGAATAATCGCCGGTTATTATGAATAATTACCGCATGATTTGGTAAATGTGATTAATATAATGTCATTTATGTGTGTATAAAACTAAATAGGCGGCTTAGGGGTGGCCCAAGGGCCACCCCCGCCGCACCCTAACCTATTTTTCGCTTTAAATCAAAACATTCTGTTATAGGCATCATGGAAAAGTAATATTATGCAAGAAACATTCCAAACTCATTATGCCAAATTATATTAATATATGATATCAAAACGTTCAAAAGTTTGGCTGTACACGAGCACGTACACAAGATGTTGTTCTCTTTTATGAAATTTGATAGTACTAAGGTTGAATTATTAAATAATCACTGTTAAATGTGATTATTTTATCACTTTTACCGCGACTGTCGGTAATTATTCATAATAACCGGTTATTATTAATAATTTTCAATTTATCACATTGACCGTAACATATAGATAATAAACACTGGGATGATTCTAATTAATTATAAATCTAATTACAAAATAAAATAGCTGAAGTTCGTGAGGGACGATAGATGAATATTTGTTACTCGTGCAAAAACTACTGGACGGGTTTTGATGACTTTACAATTTACAATTTAAATAGGGGGCGTCCATAAATTACGTGAGACAATTTTGTCCATTTTTCGACCCCCCCGCCCCCCTTGGTGAGATTTGGTGAGATTTTGCCTGACCCCCTCCCCCACCCCCCTAATCTCACGTGATATTTAATAAAATGCCTATTTTGCAATGTCTATGCTTCGAGCATCTGTTTCCGCAATTTATTACACCGATCTTGTCGCGACAAGGAAAAATTTCCGTGCTTTTAAGCGATTTTGTGAAAAATATTATTGGCAGGTAGTTGCTAATTGCTCATAAGATAGGCCCCCTTAATTTAATTTATTGTCCGTGGTGCATAATCTTTTTCTTAAAGGTTTTAAACCTTTGTTTGTCACCTGTCATCCGCTTTGCAATGGAGGGAAGTCGAACCTTAATTTCGAACTCCTCCTATGTTCTTCTGATTAATTTCGTTGCGGGTCCAATGACAGTTTAACTTTCCCCCGGGACAAACTTGACCTTCATTGGTTGGGTTTTTGTGGCGGTCAAGCTGTAGATCCTGGCTACACAGGAGTTGCAGTGGTGGGAACGAGAGGTGGGAATAGTCCCGTTTATGCTTCGAGTAGGTATATTAGATTTATATGAAAAAATCAGTAACCCAGTGTCGTGCCACGCGCAGTGCAGGGTTCCGTAGCTTCTCGTCGTTTAGTAAGACAAGCAATTGCTTCAACCTAGGACCAGTTTTTTGATTCATAGTTAAAATAAATAATTGTTAAATTTTGCTACTAATGGTTTAATATTAATAAAATGTAAACTAATAGTTAAAAAATGTACTAAAAGTCAAGTTAAACATTGTTAAAAAAACATTTTTTTCTGTTATTTAACCACTTGACATTTGACATCTGTCAAATTTGACTATTGGTTACTTTAACTACGAATACTTAATATTTTCATACTTATGTAATGTCATTTTTTAGGGTTCCGTAGTCCTGACAAGGAACCCTTATAGTTTCGATATGTCTGTCTGTCTGTCCGAGGTTTTGCTTGGAAACTATTGGCACTGGGGAGCTGTAATTTTGTGAAGGTATGTATATTAATCACGCCGACAAAACGGTAAAATAAAATTTCTAGGGTAGAATTTTTTCAAGGAAAACTATAACGGTTAAGATAGATTACTTAGTTTAAGAGTAATAGTCATTTGACTCATGTCATCACATCATTATACAATTTCTTAACCGGTAAAAATTCCTTAGAAGAAAATATGAAAAGTGACTTTAGATGAAGAAGTAATTGCTTGCTTCTGAAATATATTGTGGTAACGACAGACAACTACGGAACCCTACACTGCGCGTGGGACGACACGCACTTGGCCAATTTATTATGCAATAGCGATGCTGATGAAGTTGTTTTTAATTTCGAATTTTCTTAATTTCGACATTTATTCTGCATCTTTAGTGTTCACAAATGCAGATGGAGGCATTTTTAGTTTAATTTGATTAGACGGTTTGGAATAAATTGTCATTATCATCATAAAAAAAACATTTTTTTTTTTACTTCAATAACCCAGTTTTCTGGCAATTTTACTCTATTCCTTGCGGGAAAAATTACGTGATATTTTCCAAGACCCCCCCTCTCCCCTACGTGAGATTTAGTGAGATTTTCGTTGACCCCCTCCCCCCCCTAAAAGCCTCACGTAATTTATGGACGCCCCCATAGATTATGAATCAAAATAGTAAGTAGGTACCTACTTACAGGACTAATCAAGAATGTCATTAGGTACCTACTATAATCACCTGCAAACCGGACCGTACCTTGTTATAATTATACATAGCTAGAAGCAAAAACGAAACGTGTAGCTAATCGCTAATCTCACCTAGCTTATCCATGTTTGTTCGTGTTTTTCCCTGTTAATTTCCTGGAAACGGTAATGGTACGGCTTGTCCCGGTATTCCCGGTAAACGGCCGGGAACAGGATATTCGACGGATTCGCATTGATATAGTGTTTGTGATATGGGATTTCTCGTGCCAAATAATTTCGCCTGACTCAGGGAAACAAATTTTGTTATTAAATATCGGCGCATAATGTTTTAGAAACATATTTTCTTCTCGAATCGTATTTATTACCTAATAGTTGTTAAAGCTTACGAGGAAGTGCAACTCGTAAGCTTCTGCAAAAATATGGATGGAAGAGGAGAAGACATCAATATAAAGATCTACCTAATGTAGTCTACATTTTTGTAGGTGGTCGAAGCAAAATATCAGCCCCTTTTTATACAGACGGAATTTTCAAACGATACCGCGATCTAAAAGCGTACAGCGCCATCTGTTGGGGATAAACAAAAATTGCGGCATATGGCCCATTTTTTTAATCGGACCAGTAGTTTCTGCGATTATCGCGTTCCACCAAACAAACTTATAAATTATTCAGCTTTATAATACCTATAAGTAAGTTAAGGTGTGGTTAAGGTCACAAGCACACTTATCAACAAAAAGGATCGATACCGTATAGCCTTTCGCCGCGAAGTGAGGCGTTTACGTTACGGTGCGTGCGGAATACGGACTCATATGAAAGTACCTATTCCAACCAATATACTCTGTCTGTAGGTACTCATAAAAATACTATTCGTATTAGTTGGCCATTAGTTTAATTAATCCCCGCACTGACCACAGACAGATAATGCGGCAAATGACGTCATTGCACACGAATTATGCTAGATGCTCGAAACTGCACCAATTAATGTTCTTTGATGACTGTTAACGCCGACTGCGCCGAGCATTGTCCTAACCGTGTACAGTGAGGGCACATTGAGGTAAATTAAAATCTGCGAACTTGTAATAGGAGTTATTTTATTTTGCAACGAAAATGTGCATACTGATGGCGACTGTACATGTACATAGGTGCTTGTTAGTTAGCGTTGGTCGCCTCTGTCACAGCAGATAAATCAGCTTTACCTCATAATAAACTGTGCCTCGGTGTAAAGCAATCGCGCTATACATAAGCGACACTCGTTCTAATGTACCTAGGTATAATATTAATATCGCCATAATAAATTATTCCCACTCACTTTTCAATGCATGAAATATTCAAGTGGCCGGCCGTTCTAGTAATACTAGAGTGATAAGTAGGTACTTTACTCAGCCATGGTGTGTTTACCTAGCTGATTGTGATTAAACTGATTACTGTGTAGATAAGGCTGCGAGCACAGTGCTATTAATATTCTCCGGTGCGGTTTTGCAGACATTATACAGATAACAGCACGACTTTGCGAAATACACATTACGAAGTGTCCCTTTTGAAGAATGCACCAACTACGAAAATACCATTTTGAATTTAATGCTCAACAAAGATAGTAAATCTGCCGATAGATGGCGCTGTGCTGACTTAGCTCGCGCAAGTGAAATATTCCGCGGGCCCTTTATAATAGTAAAATCGTTTTGTATGAAATTGACTACCTTGGGAACTTGTTTGCGAAGTTGGCTATTATTTAAGCAACCTAGCATTCTCTGGACTGAACCTAGGAAAACTGAAAATGTCGGCCGCAACCTGTCATCGAGTTTAGTCACCGCGTCTAGCTCTGTCGCTGTAGTGTGCGTGTCGGTCGACTGTCGACGAGTGTGCGCCTACAGTTAACCAGCCGGGCTAGGATAGTGATATACTTTATCGACGTAAAAATGTATGGGCAAAATCGATAAATGGCGTGATAACCGCTTATCGCGGCGCGCATCCTAGGCCTACTTTATTGGTCACATTGACCCCACGTTAATTTTAAGCTCTATGCTGTGAAGATTATGTTTGAAAACCAATGCAGATAATTTTGTCCTGACCGAGCCTGATTTAAGGTTGCTGTATTGCCAAAGATGTTGGCAATTCGATGATGGTGTGGGTGGTATTACAATTTGCTTTTAGGGAAAATCTACCTGTTTAATTCTTGGTTTAGTAAGTACCCTTTTGGTGGATTAACCTAAAGAGACTATAGTGAACCGTGCACGTATTGCGAAAGACATTATTTTCATCATGATCATACTCGTACGAAGCCTTATTAATGCTAAGGCCACGATTTAAATGAATTATGTTAATGTACACTGTTTCCATAAACATTAATGTATGGTAATTATAAGTGACGTCACTTCGCGTTACGAACAGAATCACTCGAGGGAAGTACCTATTAATTTCGATTCGATATTTCTACGATTGTCTCATGGATATGAATTTAAATCCTATTTATTTGTCGACATTATCTCAACTGTTTTTAGTTTATGCTTTAAAAGTTTAAAAAATGTATTATTTTACCAAAAATATATAAGTACATACCTAACGTGCAATTCCAGACCTCACCAAAGATCGCTGTGCTTATTGTAATAAATTATAGTTTAGGAAGTAGTTACAACGCTCATCACTAGATGGCGCTAGGGTTAGAAGCTGCATCACGGTGTTGAAGTATTTTTTGGTTCAATGACCCTCCGCCGATAAGTTCATGTTAGCAAGCTAGTTCGAGGAGCAATTCCTCAGAGCTCAATATTGAGCCATTTGCCAGCGACTCCTCCTCGTCTGTCTCCATCGTCCTCAGGAATTGGCTGAGGACACCAGCACGTGTCGTATATTTTGTACATCACGCCTGTACTGCGCATTAAAAGTACCTTTTTTATACATCCCACACGGCCTTCTCACTGGCGATGTCATTGGCCATGAGACTGTGTGATTTTTTTTAGTGGGAATTCTTTTAGCTGTGCCTATTTATTTATTTATTTAATTAGGACAACCAACAAGACAGACACAAATACAAGCAAAGGGGTTTACATACATAATTTTGTCTTAGGACTAGGTGCTATAAAAGTCTTTTTAAAACTGTCAATGAAAAAAACTTGGCAAAGATTGAAGAAAGCTTAGAATGTAATAATTTTGCAAAATTGCTTCTACCAAGTAACCAACTGTAGATAAATTGGCATACATCTTAACGACTATTTTCTAAAAATGAAATCTTTTTACGTTAAGCGTCGGCACATCTCTACGAGATTCAACGATTCGGTAGGATCGGATCACTGAGCCGAGGGAAGTGGTAAGCATGTTAGACGAGAGCATGACAATGTGTGGGTGTGTAACATTCCGCTTCAGGCACACATCTAGAGGAGGTATACCGGGGCGGCAGACTGAAGGGGGCACCAAATGGAAAACACTCCATTTGGCACCTTGTTATGAAAAAAATGTTTCACTAACGGTTTCCTTGAACGAAAACATCAAGTATTTAAGTCTAATAACTACGTGCGATTCACGCTTATATTACACGAGGGTGGTTAAAGGAAGGGTCCTAAGCCTAACACTGAGTTTATTACTATTCAAAGTAAACTCTGACTAAATAGTATTTGCAGCCCTTTTCACAAAATAGGGTGTCACGTTTCAACAGCGGACATTGTCTGGCTCAAGCCCTAAGTAATAAATGTGTTACTATAGGCATTGTGTATCGCCCAGACGCTATTCTGAACTAAAATCAAGAGAAATGTTAAGCTTCACGGCTGAACCATTTAAGAACCTAGTAAGGGACATGTTTTCAGATTTTCGTTTTTTATCATTAAGCTACATAATATTAAGGTACCTACCGAATACAAAGACAGAAATTGCGATCAAACAACTAGAAGCCTAAAAGGCAAGGGACTCCAAACCTAGTAACTACACCACAAACCCAATTTGACCATTTTAAAAAACCAGTAAGTAACATAAACCATTTCGAAACCTAGTAAGTGCATGAACATACTAGGTTTTATAATGGTCAATGTGCCTTACTGGGAAATGAAAATTCGTGTCCACCCACCTCCCGACCATAAAAAACCTAGCATCACTGGCAACACACACTGATCAAAGACTTTTGTCTTGAGACACTGCGGTATTTCGGACGTGAGAATATTGCGAAGCTTCCCGAACTCTACCCAGCCGAGTTTGATTCGACGATTGACCTCTTTCTCGAAGTTGGACCTACCTAACTGGACTGTTTGTGCCAGGTACCTATACATAATTGTCAACAACTTCGAGTGTAGTGTCTCCAACCTTCAGAGGAGTGGGTACAACACGGGTATTTGACATGATTTTTGTCTTGTCCATGTTCATTTTAAGACCCACTTGTTGAGAGGCTCTACTGAGGCCATCGAGCATTGTGCTTAGATCCTCCACGGTCTCAGCCATGACTACGATATCGTCCGCGAAACGAAGGTGGGTGATATACTCGCCGTTGATATTTATGCCGAATCCGCTCCAGTCCAGAAGCTTGAAAACATCTTCCAGGGCGGTGGTGAATAGTTTCGGACGTAGACATGGCTCAGAAGTGAGATGGGTCTATAGTTTTTAACAAGATTTTGTCGTCTTTTTTTAAGAAGAGTATCACCACACTTCTGTGCCATGCCGTAGGCGTTTTTCCCTCGAGTATGACGGAATCGAACAGCCTCTGAAGATCCTTTTACCGGCGTTCCGCCTGCTTTTAGAAGCTCAGCCGTGATTCCATCCTCACCCGGTGCCTTGTTGTTTTTCAGCTGTTTGAGAGCCATTCTAATCTCGTACAGACTGACGTCCGGGATATCTTCGGTGTAGTGTCGGGTCAATCTAGCTCTTGGCTCTCCGGCTAGATTTGTGACAGGTGTACATACACTCGTGTATAGTTGTCCGTAGAACTTCTCAACCTCTTCCAATAACTCAGGCCCCAACGAGATGTCTCTGCCATCCTCGGACTTCAGCTTGGTCAGTTGGCTTTGGCCAACAGACAGATCGCCTCTTTAATACGATCTGTATTAAATTGGCGTAGGTCGTGAGTCAAAGACTTGGAGATCTGTCTGTTAAGATGCCGATACTGAGCAGCATCTTCAGAGGACTGCAGAACCAAGTTCCGTCTCTCTTGCATAAGTTTGTTGGTGAGGTCAGAGATCTTTTTGGTTCCTTTTGAACGACGGTTTTAAAGAACTTAGACCCAGTCGGTTGGACAATTTCCACGAACCTGTCATTGTATTCGTCCACATTTTCACAGTCTCCTAGGCATTCGAAACGATTTTGCAACTCGAGCTGAAAGGTTTCGGGGTTTTGGAGTTGGATGGGCGCTGGGTGGAGCGTAGACTTCATCAGTCGACGCCTCTCCAGCTTGGGTCTGATATTCAATGTGCCTCTTACCATTCGGTGATCACTTCCTCTTTTGACCGACCTATGGTAAGATTGAAATGGGCCCTGACCCCAATAACCATTTTAAAACCTAGGAAGTGCGCTCATACTAGGTTTGGATTCTGGTTTTTACGAAGTAAAAAAAAAAAGAAAACCATTTGAGTGTTAGTAAGGGCCATAAAACTTGCTATTTAAAAGTAAATTAATAAATTTATTGTAAAATATATAGTTAAATTATTAAGCTTCAAAATAAACATCAAAAAGTTTTCAAAAGTTTGAGTATACCAGTATGGTAAACGAAAATGTGTTTTTTCGCGCTCCTGTAAAATTTACTCCGCTGCTCTTACTAGGTTCTTAAATGGTTCAGCCGTTCAGCCTAACCAACTCGTGACGATCTCGACTGTCAAAATTAGATTCGTTCGACCATTTCTCATACTGAGTTCACTTTAGGTCACGTTCACAGGGCCGGGCGCTGTTTAAGTTTTCATACTAAATCTTTTTTGATGGCGATATGTAAACGATTCGAAGTCGAAAGTTTTTCGTGCTAGAGGTACAGCAAAACGTTTGCGCGCGCGCATCCTGTTATCGCCGCCGACACAACGCGATCTGCACGCGTTGGTTTGGCTGAAGCTTTACTATTGAAACGATGCACTTAATAGGAGTGTATGGAAATAGCGCAATGGTCAAAAGGTTTCACATAAAAAAATAAGAAATGTCAAATAGTGGAAGTGTTTATAATTTTAGGTCAGTTTATTTTAACCAATAAAGCAAAATTAAATTCCAAAAGAATCCTAGCGTGCATATCGCAGGATTCGCATGAATGCCAGTTGTAATTCTAGCGACATTTCATTTTTTTAAAAGCTTAGAAGTAGATGGCTTCTCCGTCCTCAGCCGAGCAGAGCCGCGACTACCAGTTCTCAAGCCATAGTCGGTTTGCGGGTTGACAGCTTGTCAGACACATAGTCAAGCAAGCCAAGCAGGCAGGGCACATGATGCAGATGATAAGCAATGACGGCCGATGATGCAGCAAGATTCTGGAATGGAGGACGCGTACCGGAAAACGCAGCGTGAACGTCCATCCACAAGGTGGACCGATGACGTCATAAAAGTAGCAGGGAAGCGCTGGACGCAGGCCGCTACCAATGGATCAATAGGGAAAGCATTGGGGGAGGCCTATGTTCAGCAGTGGACGTCCTATGGCTGAAATGATGATGATGATGATGAGGTACGAGTAGCACGGTATCACCTTTAATGAGGTACCTATACTACAAGATGCCACAGTATTTATTTACCTTGATGTGGCGTTGTCTGTGCGTAAAATGAAGAGCGCGACAGTGTGCAACTATAGAAGAATTGAGTAAGGCGGTAAATATAAAATTCCTAATTATAATTTTCACGGGAACGGCAGCTCTGTCGTGCATTGGCTCCCCTCCAGCGTTATATATAAACCGAGTGGCGTCCACTGGCATTTTATGAAAGAGATACGGAATTTAACATTGCAAACTACACGAATTAGAAGGGTTTGAAATGAAATTAATACTCAATAAGTCCTAAGTACATAATGTTCTCATTGTATTGAGTTTGACATTGGAGTCCACTTAATTATTAATCCCCTTCTGTTAGTCTAGACACAAAATATAACAGAAGGTAAACTCCATACTAAGCGCGCTCGAGCCACGCACACATAGACACCGCTCACGTACGCGTTATCAAGACTGTCTTGGACGAATGCGAGGCGCGACTGCGTTCGCTTGAGTGACGCTGCTCACGCGTTCGTAAAATTATTTTGTTTGTGCGAAAATTAGTGAACAACAAAAAAGGGGTATTATAACATTTGTTAGGTAGACGGTTGCTTACACTCAACATTAAAAACTAAATTTTCGTTTTTGAAACTAACGGTTGATTCCGGGAGGTAAGTAAGGTATTTATTTGTATTTCAATAGTTCGTTTAACTTTGACAAATTGAAAGCCAACTCAATTATTAGGAATATCGGATTGTTTTAGAGAGGTTTTAGGAATTATTGGATAATAGTGTCAACCACTCAACTAAATACTACTTCCTTCTCGTGTATTTGTTTGCAAACTATTACTATAATAACGTACTAAATATAACTGTATAAGTATACGTGGATATCTGTTATTGTCTTTCTTCCATAGTATTAAGAGTAACATTTTTCTATCATAACGAAATAAACGCAACACATGACAAGACAACCCTAGCGCGACGGCCGAGCGTGCGAGCGAGAGAGGTATGCAAAGCGAGGTACATACATGAGTTTACCTTCTGTTATATTTTGTGGTCTAGACGTCTACGCGTCTTGCCGAGGAGGGACACGTGAATGACGTCATAGTACACCGTTTGACTTGTAAGCTTTTAATAGTCTTCTTACTGTTTAGTCCAGTCAATGAATGCCTTAACGACGGTGTAGAGAGAAATCCGTGGAACACAATTTCTGACCTCGGGACTTTATTTAGCCTAGTTAGGTGGTGAACATAGCAAAAGTCCCCGCCCTTAGCCCTTGAGCCGGCGGGGAGAGGGGGTTTTAAAGGTACCACTTTTCGGTTTTTCGCTTAATCCTCGGAAACTATGCGTCCTAGTAACATGACTACTTTGAACCAAAAAAAGCTTATTCAATTTGCTACAGGTGAGACCGTCAAGTTTTGCTATATCTTGTATAGTTTTTGCGGCATCTGCTCTAGAAGGTCTGTAAAATTGGAAGTTTTTATTGTTGTCTTACATGTTCCTTTCAGGAGAAAATCGACGAAATCAACATTGAGCAAACACTATAGACATGCGGGAGCATGATAAGCCTAGTTCCATGGAGGGGACTGCACCGTGCGTATATTTAGACGAACCAATTAGAGCCACTTTTGACTCCTCATCATTCAAAAACTACTGTGCATTAACACTTCAAATTTGGCTCATGTATTAAGACTTGCAAGATATACATCAGCTTCAAATTTCATAAATATACCTCAAACGGTTATTTAGGTATTGACGTTCAAAAATCGATATTTAGAGCACTAAAATCTATCTATCACATGTGAAATGTTAAAATTTACTGGTTTTTTATTTGTTCCTTTGTATTTACATAACTACCTTTCTGGGTGCCAAATTTAAACCTTCGAGGTCATCTGGAAGTGGTTAGAATTTGGTCTACAGGTCAGACATGTAGATTTTTGGACGTCAATATCTAAAGAACCGTTTGAGGCATATTTATGAAATTTGAAACTGATGTATATCTTGCAAGTCTCAACACATGAGCCAAATTTGAAGTGTTAATGCACAGTAGTTTTTGAGTGATGAGGAGTCAAAAGTGGCTCAAAGTGGTTCGTCTAAATAAACGCACGGTGCAGTCCCCTCCCTGGTACTAGGCTTAACATGCTCCCGCATGTCTAGAATGATTGCTCTATGTTGATTTAGTCGATTTTCTCCTGATGGGAACATGTAAGACAAAAATAAAATTTCCAATATTACAGACCTTCTAGAGCAGATGCCACGAAACCTATACAATTTATAGAAAAACTTGTTTATCTCACCTGTAGCAAATTGAATATGCTTTTTTTGGTTCAAAGTAGTCATGTCACTAGGACGCATAGTTTCCGAGGATTAAGCGAAAAACCGAAAAGTGGCACCTTTAAACCCCCCTCTCCCCGCCGGCTCAAGGGCTAAGGGCGGGGACTTTTGCTATGTTCACCTCCTAACTAGTCTAAATAAAGTCCTGAAGTCAGAAATTGTGTTCTACAGTTTTCCATCTATAATGCTTTATTGACTGGACTATTGCAATAGCAGCATTCTTAATTCCTTTTCTTTTATGATGCTTATTTGTGTTCCTTTACCAATGATGACACGTACGCAAATTTACAAAGTGTCTTTAAAAATGACTGTAGGAATTATCAAATAAAGCAACACTAAGAAAACTTATCCACTTTAAACAAAGAAAATAGTACAAACAATTATATTTTCTTTAAATTGGACTAAAGAAATGAACGAGTAGGTACTTAATGCAATTTTACTCTAGAGCAGAGTTTCTTAATCTTTTTTGTCCACGGACCCCTTTGGAAATTAAGCACAGTTTTAAGGACCCCCTTAATAAAAAAGCAGCAATTAATTTTGATTACGAGACTTTTGGTGACATTTACTTACGATTGTTAAATGGTCCATAGATAAGGCTGCGGAAGTGCGGACCCCCATACATATGCTCGCGGGACTATTTGACACGGAAATCTTCGGAAAAAGCAGCAAGAAGCTAAACGTAGAATCATTTTTGATCGCGATACTGCAGCATGTCATTATAATAATGTAGGATGATGAGGCATCACTACAAATTTTAGGCAAATTATGAGTGATTTATGCCTGGTTCGAATGAATGCTATAATTAGAAGTTCTCGTGGAAACTTTTGGTTATGCTTATGAATCATAAAATCAGATCTACCAAAGAACGTAATTAGCTAATAGTTGCTGATCAAAGCTGAAGGCCTGTACCTGAGAAGCATAATAGCACGAAACAAAAACAAAACAAAAGAGTAGGTCTGCTCTGTGAGACTTACTTATTAACCAGCTTTCTCTCTCAAATTCTTCGTCATTTTTTCCAGATGCATTACATTAAGTATCTAACAAAAATACAAGGCGACGGTACTTTTGTAGAAACAAACGTAAAAGCTTTCACGGAGAATGAAATAATAAATGTTGCCGTTGCCGCATAAAGGCCGTAGCACATTTATCAACCCGGAAAGGGATCGTAATCGTATCAACCGCGGCCACCATTCTTTGTATGAAGCTCCATACTTCAAGCCAAACTTATCTGCACCATAACGTAAACGCCTCGCCTTGCCTCGCGATTGACAAAACGCAAAAGGCGATGACAGCTCGCTAAAGGCGATACGATGTTGATCCCTTTCCGAGTTGATATGTCTACTATGACCTTAAGGCAGCCCACAGCACGCTGTCTGTACTAACAAACAATATTTAATTAAGGCTTCAAATTGCGCGTGCCATTGCCTGTCCAAACTGGTTACAAATTCATCCGAAGTTCGGGAACTAAGGCGTATTACACAACATTGATCTTTCAACATTCGCGTACACAAATTACACTTAGCTAAAATAAAAATCGATTGGATATGCTGGTGGTATGGTATGGAGTTGACAAGTCTCCTAATTTTGTGGGTAAGGGTTCCTTGTCTGACAAGAACGGTCCAAAGAATGTCTATGTGATGTACGCAGCGGTACAGGCGTAGTAAAAGGTGCTGGCGTCCTCCGACCGTCAACCAATTCCAGATTTAGGGATGTTGAAAACAAGCGCATGATTTCGGCAAATTGTACTCATCAGATTCGGATTTGGAAATCGGGACCTGGGAGGGGTCCCACGTTTGATTCCAGAGGACATACCAGTCAGATATGTAGCTCATAAATTCTACAGCTTGGAATTCTTCTTGAACTTGATCACATTAGCGCGAGTAGCGAGGGAAATGGTGAGTGGATACGCGAGTGTAAGCAGCACGCGCATAATTCCACTCCCTACTCACCTCAAGTTTTTCGGTGCTTTGCTGCAGTGGCGTGTATAGAAGGCACTCAAACCATTAGGAGATCGTCGTTGCACGAGCTGACGAGGCCGAGTATGGACAGAGCCCAGACACATCCGCGTCGGTGGACGTTGGCGATCGGGCGTAATTGGGCGCCTGGCGATCGCAACTGAAGGTTTCCCACCGCGGAGATGAACTGAAAGTTTAGCCTACAGCGAGCTCACTCTAGTGAGTAAGAATGAATTTTTATCTTAGAATCATAGGATTGAGTTAAATAAATCATAAATAAAGTATAAATCAAATCAATCAAACATTTATAGAGGTCACGTCCCGCCGGCTTCTGTGTGTGTAGTGTGCCTATGCCTAATGGCATCGAGTAGGTATTTAATTTATTCACTGTGGTTTAATTTACATGCGCGGGCGAGGGTGCGCTTACTCTAGAATTTCGGCAGTAGTGCAAAAGGTAAATTTGGATAGTTACGCCAATATTCGTTTAAATTCCAACAACTTAATTACATGCCGCGGTGGTCCAAACCCAATATGTACTCTGACGGGAGTGACGGGGGAACGGCACTTAAAGCTCAACACTGTAGTATCTTATGCAGTTGAAATAAGAGCTATTTTGGTACAAAAATGTATAGGATATGTTTTCGAATGTATCCCGGTTGTTGGCTATTGCATTGGCGTTTAATGAGGATCATTTCGATTTTTAGCTGTGAATGCAGATTTATAGGGCTAAGAAATCCTTAATACACAGTCCAAAAATTTTTGTTCTACGACAAAAATTGACGAAGTTATGGCCAAATTACTAAAAAAGTTCACTGACCGCCCGGCGCGGGGACGATGACGTCATTATATCCGATCCGAACGCTGCCGGCGTACTGCGTGGATAGAAAATATTTTTTTCTAGCCAAACTATCAGTTTTAGAGAAAAACTTGTAATGACATTTTATTCATCAGAATAAAGTAAGCTATCGATAGGTAATTTAAAAAAATAGAAATTGTTAAAAATAACGCAAAAAATCCATACGCTCATACGATTCAATGGAACGCAGACGCGATTGGGGTCTCCGCGGTGGTATATTTGGCGATTTATTCAAATAAAGTGTTCATAAGTGTTGTTAGAGTCATATCTTCTTCCAAGTAAAATATAATAATGTATGAGTATTAATTTATTTACTTCTAACAATAAGGTATAGCTGAGGCAGATACACTCTGCCTAGGCTACAAGACATTGCTATGAAGATCATTTCGATGTACACGCAATACCTACCTGTTATTTAGTTTTTCTGAGTTAAACCTACGTACCTACCTATCTATTCGCCGTTCCCATGGGCGGGCCAGCTGCTCCCTCCTGGAAATCTATTTAATCTTAGCCTAGAAGCTGGGTATGACTCCCCCGCCCCCCTCCTCTCCCCAGGTCATAAGCTGGGCATGACTTCCCCCTCGGCCAGAAGTTGGGTATGATTTACTCCCCCCCCCCAGTCCCGAAACTGGGTATGACTTGACCCCTCCCCCTCCCCCAGGCCAGAAGCTGGGTAAGACTTGCCCCTCCCCCCAGGCCATAAGCATAAGCTGGATATGACTCCCCTTCGGCCAGAAGCTGGGTATGACATCCCCCCCATGCCAGAAACTGGGTATGACTTGATCCCCCCTCCCCCCAGGCCAGAAGCTGGGTAAGGCTAGCCCCTCCCCCCAGCCCTTAGAAACTGGTTATGACTTGACCCCCCCCCTCTCCCAGGCCAGAAGCTGGGTAAGGTTAGCCCCTTCCCCCAGTCCATAAGCATAACCCCCCCCCCCCCCCTTCCCCCCAGGCCAGAAACTGGGTATGACTTGCCTCTCCCCCCCCACCAAGGCCAGAAGCTGGGTAAGGCTTGCCCCTCCCTCCAGGCTATAAGCTGGGTATGACTTATCCCCCCCCCCCCCCCCCCCCGGCAAGAAACTGGGTATTAGCATCATATTATGTATTATTATGTTCAATACAAACAATCATTAAGTTACACTCACCCCAACCGCGTCTCCGCATTGCATCGAATCCTATGAAAAAAATTACTGGTCGATAGGTTACTTTATTTTGATGAATAAATGTTATTAAAAGTTTTTTTCTAAAACTGATAGTTTAGCTGGAAAAAAATATTTTCCATCCCAATAGTACGCCGGCTGCGCTCGATTCGGATATAGTGACGTCACGCGGCCCTGCGTACGTTGACTTTTAGCGGCAAAAACGGCCTATGTTTATTACTTAATATCTTCGTAAGTAATGGTCCGATTTGGATAATTCAAAAAGATATATCTTTCTTATGTCTTAAAGATTAACGTAGATACTAGTTTTATTGCATTTTCTACAACAGTACTGATCCTCATTCAGGCGGCATCACAGTAGTCGGCAAGCGGAAAAAAGTCCAAAATTGGAAGGTTCTAATTCATTAAAATTAGCATAGTAGCCTTATTGTAGAATAGTTATGGGATCATAATCACAAAAAAAAAATCAATTAAACGTTATTTTAAAGGAAAATTATGCGTCATAAGTTGATCAAACACGAAATATTTATTTAAGCGTAGTTTCTACGCTCGGATGTCTACGAATGTATTTCTTAAGACATTGATGATATCAACAATATTTCTTTTTAATTGTCTTTTATGAAGCATTATGTATTTACAATTAAACTATATTTTGCAAATAACTGCTGTCGTCATGTCCTACTTGACCTATATAAAAGACACTCTTTTATATTCGAAATTATTGCTTTTCTTGGACCATAACTTTTTTGCCTTGTCGATCCTAGTGGAGATGTATGTATCAAAAGATTCCTTAGTTCTTCTAGTAACTAGCCTATTATAGATTAGCTGCTAATATCTGCTACCCTTGTCATACGATTCATTTATCTAATGAGGTTAAGTGATTGGATATGATGAGACGGGGATGAGAGAGTCGGTATTCTCGGTGCAAATGAGGATATTATGACATGCTTCTGGCTTCGTCTGATCCATTCATAAATAAATTTAGAAGTAAAATCAGCAAAAACTATTTAGTTCTAAACCTAGAAGTTTTAGACCTGATAAAAGAGTGACATTATTTGTTAGTAATTTCTGTTATGTATTGAAACATAGATATTGCACTATATACCTAACATTTTTTTAATAATTTTAAAGCAATATTATGAAAAGAAACATGATAACACTGAAAAATGGAATTATTTCCGCTCTCCCATACAAAGCCGACCACTGTGCTCGTGCTCTCGTACCTGCAATTCCTGCAAACAAAGGACCTTTTATAAGAATGTTCTTTATTGAGTTCATATTTGACGTCACAGTTGCTATTGCCAAATAGGTACAGAATCTAAGAAGGAATCGCATTTTGACGACCATACAAAAATCAATTATTGGAGGTGTCGACTACTCAATGATTTCAGTCTGTAGACTTCTATTGAACATTGATAGCGAGGCCGGTATTATACAGGGTTACAGATCGTCCGTCCATCGTGTCGGTCGTCCGTCCTACGCTTCGCCTGCCAGTGCGCGGTCGCCACAGGAAAACTTTCTTCCCCAGCTGTTGCCGTTTCAGTTTGCTAATCCTGGCCTCGCCAGTTCCAATTTGCATTATTAATTTATTAGTTAGCACTCTGGAACTCTCGGCACTCTCAAGTGACTGCAACAACAAATATTGTTGTTGTTGAAAGGTCAACCCAGTGCAGATATGCTGGCGATGGTGCTGTCAACGATGGTTGTGGACTATGAGGGAGCAGGGCAGGGCTACTATTGAATGAAACTCACAATAACACTTCACTAAACTTTATTTACACAAAAGAGCACTTTTCTCGTTGAGTAAAATCGAAACACTGCCATATTGTCAAGAAACAATATCAATCAAAAACAATAGAAAATTCAAACATTCTAAACATAAATACAAAAATAGAATAGTAAAAAATAATAAAAAGTAAATAAATCTAAAAGAGGTCTGTCGCCAACAGGTGCCAAGTGCTTTTGTTTGTGATACGTCTCAGAATTTTGTAGTTTCCGGTTTAGCCAAAAAGGTCTTACAGTTTGCTTACAGTGGGTTCGAATCTCGGAGAATATTTGTGTTGATATAAATAAATAATGAAAGTTCAGATAATATTTGTATTAAACCCAATGTTAATTACCCGTTAGTATTCCATTATTAACACCAATTTCAATTTGGAGCTAGGTAATTGGAGCAATACATTAATTATTCATTAAAATTTTTTGCATCTCAACCAAAATTATGAAGTAAGTAAAACACTGGGGAAATGCTAAGTGATATTTTAAATATCTACGGTAGAACCGTAACTATTACTCGTTTGCGTTACTTGTTTGCGCCGCACCGCATAGATTCCGCCGCATCGCCGTATACGCGCGGACTGCACCGCTCGTGTGCCCGCCACAGATATTTCTATGCAAACTGAAGGTACAAGTACAAGTCCAAGATGAACTGCAGACCGCAAACTGCAAGCCACCCGTTTCTTTGAAGGTGTTCCAAGAAACCGTGGTGGCTTGCAGTCCATCTTGGACTTATACTTACCTTACGGATTACTAATGTTTGGCCAAAAAACGTTTCCCAAATTATCACATCGCAAACAACGTTTCGCAAATTTTCATTTGGCAAATTCTCATTTGGCAAAGCAACTTATTGCAAACTTTTAATTCGCAAATGTTGTTTTTGGCATATTATTGTTTAGCAAATTATTGTTTGGCAAAGTATGGTTTGCCAAATGTTTCATTAGGCAAAAATATTTCACGATAAACTATTTACAAAATAATTTGATTGGTGCATAGAATGGTATACAAATTAGCTTGTGATTATTATTTTGTTTAGTGGGGAGTTAATATAAAATTTGTTCTACATTAATTTCCTTATTTCATTCTTTGTATCGAAATTTCCAAATGATTAATTAACAATAGAGGTGATTCTAGCGCTCGGCGGCCGCTGCCGCGGCACGCTTCGCTCGCCTTCGCGCATTAAGGGTCACTGTTCTAACCTAACCTAACCTACTATTTTCTGCAATACCTACTTTCTGCAACCATACAATTTTCTGCAATCTCTTTGTTTTACATAAAATTCTTGTGAAAACCATGATCATCTGCTTTGATTTGTGGGTAACGGTGGGTGAAGTGTCAATTTGACCAAACAAATTATTTGGGATATAATATTTGGCAACATAAAACATTTGCGATATAAACATTTGCCAAGTAAAATTTGGCCAAATGATAATTTGACCAAATGAATTATTTGCGAAAAGTACAGTTGCTAAAAGTTCATTTGGGAAATGAAACTTTGGCGATAAGTTGTTTGCGAAGTGAAATTTGGCGAAAAGTAATTTGGCCAAACGGAAGGATACCTTACCTTACCGCTCCGGCGTCGCACTGCGCCGCAACGCATCGTGTGCTTTGGCTCTCACTTTTACGCGCAGATAATACCCCTGTCCGACAATAACCGAGCCTTTGTGGCTTCCATGAGCGTCAGCCAGTCAAATTAAAGCATTCATTTGAAGTAGCATCCGAATTTAGCGGACATTTTGCTAACTACAGCAGTCTGCATAGTGGAATGCAATTAATTTTATTGTATGCTGTTAGGAATACCTATGCTATGATTTACGGAATCCCAATTTGTATTTAGTTACGAATATCTACCGTTTTGGAATCGCCTAGCACGAGATGAGCTAGGCTTAGAAAATGACGAAGAATTGATCTATTATGATTATTAAGATAGGCATTAATTATAGGTACCTACCTAGTTTTAATAAACAAATAGGAACATTTTTATTTGTTTACAATAGTTTCTCTATACCTTGTTTAGTAGTAAACATTAAACTCATTGATTTTTATGGCTGTAGAAAATGGATCATTTTTGAACTGTATTCCTGTGTTGTTCCTTGTTACTAAAAAAATAAGCATTAAAATTATTCTCCGGGGTTTTTACCAAGTTTTTACACCTATAATATGCAATCTTTTCTCGATCTTTTCCATCTACAAATTGAATCCAATGTAATAACGGTCAATTTTCCCGTGTAAATCCTGTTAAACAAATTGTTTGGTGTGTGCGCTTCGCTCGCAATTAGGGTTGCCAGGTCCAAAAACACAAAAGCCGGACTCTGTGCTTCATTTGGTCGGACATTTTACCCTAAAAGCCGGATGTCACGGGGGGGAGGGGTGCAATAAATAAATCAAATGTAGTAGCTCACCAGACACCTGGCAACCCTAGTCGTGTATCGGCACTATCTATGTATGTATGTATCTTTAAACCTTTTGAAGTCAAATCGAGGTCATAGAACGACGAAAAGTTGCTAGGTACAAAGAATCCCTTGAATCTGTCCCAATACATTGGGATTAGAAAAAGTTATTGGAAACCCTAAAAGTGTTATACAATGGCTCCCGTTCCGCGGGTCAAGGTGAACGAGACTAGAGTGTTGCCAAATAAGCAATAGTGTGTATTAGTACTTACTAGCTGTGCCCGCAACCATAGTAGAGTAGGTAGAATGCCGCAACTTTGCGAGTGGAAATCATTTTCCAGGACCGTCCAGTCACCAAGACCTGTCATTTGCATAGGACTGTTGTCAGTAGAGGTGTCAAGCTGTAATCTGGAACCACACTTGTATGTATGTACAGGATGTTTGGCGGAAGATTAGACAAACTTCGTGATCGTGAGTGTATAGGTAAGGTCATTTTAAGAATTTATGTTCGCCCATTTGACCCTAAGTGACCTACTTTTTTGTAATTGATATTTTTTTGTTTTATTTGTTTTTTCCGTGACCTGAAAACTGCTGCAATTTTTTTTCTCGCGTGTTTTTTTTTAAACCGTTTTTTTTTAATTTGATATTGAATATGTCTTTAGTCAAATAAAATAATTATGTCAGATCCAGATAATGATTGAATATATCCAGAAAATATCTCTAGCTTCTCTTGTTTCCAATGTTATATCACACGTAGTAGTTAGATATTGAAATTCGTCAAAAATTCAAAGTTTAGGGAAGAAAATGAAATAATAATACAAAAATTACCTATCCTACCTATAAAAATATTAAATGCCGTTGTTTGATCCTAGTTTATGTCTTTTCGTAGCAGCGTTTTAGATACTCGTTCGTAAGTAGGTACCTAGGTAGAATGCTGCTACGAAGTACGAAGTAGACAAACTACGAAATAGGTACGAACGAGTAAGTGCCTAGTCCTACCGAGTCTGTCTGTTCTGTAGGTAGGCTAGGTTAGGTAGGTCTAGGTACCTACTCGTACTTCAGTTCTGTATTAGGGGGCGTCCATAAATTACGTGAGACTTTTAGGGGGGGGAGGGGGTCAACGAAAACCTCACTAAATCTCACGTGGGGGAGAGGGCGGGTCTCGGAAAATATCACGTAATTTTTTCCGCAAGAAATCGAATAAAATTGTCAGAAAACTGGGTTATTGAAGTAAAAAAAAATGTTGTCGAAATTAAGAAAATTCGAAATTAAAAAAACGTCATCGGCATCGCTATTGCGTAAAAAAATAGCCAAGTGCGTGTCGTGGCACGCGCAGTGTAGGGTTCCGTAGTTGTCTGTCGTTACCACAATATATTTCAGAAGCAAGCAATTACTTCGTCTAAAGTCACTTTTCTTTCTTCTTCTAAGGAATTTTTACTGGTTAAGAAATTTTATACATGACTCAAATGACTATTACTTTTAAACTAAGTAATGTATCTTAACCGTTATAGTTTTCCTCGAAAAAATTCATCCCCACTTTACATGCAGGGGAGCTACCCTAGAAAAAATTTTGTCGGCGTGATTAATATACATACCTTCACAAAATTACAGCTCCCCAGTGCCAATAGTTTCCAAGCGAAACCTCGGACAGACAGTCAGACATATCGAAACTATAAGGGTTCCTTGTCAGGACTACGGAACCCTAAAACTGACATTACATACGTATGAAAATATTATGTATTCGTATTTAAAGTAACCAATAGTCAAATTTGACAGATGTTAAATGACTAGTGGTTAAATAACAGAAAAAAATGTTTTTATAACAATGTTTAACTTGACTTTTAGTACTTAACTATTAGTTTACATTTTATTAATATTTAACCATTAGTAGCCAAATTTAACAATTAGTTATTTTAACTATGAATAAAAAAAACTGGTCCTAGGTTGAAGCAATTGCTTGTCTTACTAAACGACGGGAAGCTAGGGAACCCTGCACTGCGCGTGGCACGACGACACTGGGTTACTGATTTTCTCATATAAATCTAATAGAATCGAGGCGTAGACATTGCAAAATAGGCATTTTATTAAATATCACGTGAGATTGGGTGGGTGGGGGAGGGGGTCAGGCAAAATCTCACCAAATCTCACCAAGGGGGGCGGGGGGGTTGAAAAATGGCCAAAATTGTCTCACGTAATTTATGGACGCCCCCTTACCCCTACACGTTTCTCCCGCGGTCCCGCCATCCATCAACATCGACTGCCCCTGAAGGGCTACCAATACTACCATTATCTGAAGGATCTATTTCTATTCAACCTAAAATAACACTAATTAATAAACTAATAATAAACATAATCGCTTCTAGTCGAAACACACAGTCTGAGACATCGAATTCTGAATATTTAATATAAATTTTCTCAATACGAGTAGGTACGTAGATGCCATTCCATTGCCAAAAATAGAGGCGCGGGCATTTGACAACAGATTGGCAGCCTTGACCAACATTCTACTCCTCCAGTCGGCCAGCCTTGGGCCAACCTACCAGCACTTATCTACGCTCCACTGCCGGAGCAAAGGCAGCTCTATTCTAATAAATATAAGTTTTAAATTAGATCAGCTGTGGCGCATTGCGACACTAATATATTCCAAGCCTATGAACTGGGTAGCGTGCGTGTCAAGCGTCGCGAGGTGATAATAATAATTCTCGAATCTATGGAACGGCTCTAAAGGCCAGAATAAACGCGATGACTTATTTAAAATGAGTAATTTTGTTACGTTTGTAGTAAATGCAGTCATTCATTCTTTTGTTCAAAAACGAGGTAATTTTACCTAGTTGCGCCGGTGAACTACACATTTCGGACTTGTTGTTGTGGTAGACAAATAGCGCAAATAGGTATTAGAGTAGGCGCACACCGTTGATTTTTCGTCGGCCGATAGTTTAGTCGGGCGGTTGATCAGTATGGGCATGTATCATATGGGAGTGCGCACACTACGCCGATTCGATTTGGCCGATTCTTCATACAATTTAAAATCGGGCACACGCACAACTATCGGCCAACTAAAAATCAACGGTGTGCGCCTACTCTTATTATAACAGAAAACGGTACCTATTCTAGTTGTTTGAAACTTTGACTCAACTCAACTTGGAGGTTCTAGTTCGATTCTCCAATTCTTGTTCGCATTCTGATGTTGGTGAGATGAGTTCGATTCTCAGGTGAGGTAGGAATATTATAATTATTCTGTTCTGATATTGGTAATATGACCATAAATTGTAGGTAGGTATAATAAATAAAAACGATTATGTTGTATGGAACAACTTTGCGACCAGCCACATCAATCAAGCTTATATTGGTGAGGTGTGGTGATTTGGGTTGCCAACTTTTTTTTCAACAGTAAAAAGTATGGGGGTTCTTTTTAGAACGTAGATGCTCACTAAGACGGGATTTTGCAAAATTCAACCCCTAAGGCAAGGGGATAAAACGGGATCCACGAGTACGAAGTCGCGGGCGGTTGCTAGTTCTACAGTGAAAATGTTTATCTAATTAATATTGTATTATTTATTTTACATTAGCCGGCGAGAAGTAGGTAGGTAATAATTAGTGTTTTTTCGAATTAGGTGTTTGCTTGCCACTCATTATTTAAAGTTCACGCTTGCCTAACTTCAACTAAGTAGGTACATACCTACTTACGTATTTTATGTATTATTTTCTATTTCATACAACTGAGTAATAAACGAAATTCTTTCGCCGATTAGAATGCGAACCAAATGTGAATAATGTCGGTGGATCTACAAAGGTACGAGTATAAACTAGTTTTAGCACCATAAAAACTCCTTGGCAACAGCGCTGCTCCATCGGCGGTCTTAATATGAGATATTCCCTTCGTGACACACGTATGTGTACTAACTTAGGGTCGATTATGCTTTGCGGCGGGCGCAAGGGCCAACTTGTCATCGGGTTTGGCGAAACCAGCCAAAGTTAGTCTTCAAACTACAGGCCAACCAATTTGGAAAAAACCCTACAAGCATCCCCCCCGAATACAAGCCGCAGCCCAAGCATTCCTGGTCGATCAACGAGTTTAATAATAATATGTTGAATGGGCTAGGAAAGTAGTTCGGACTTCGGACAAAGAACTTTGACAGAGCAAAAAACTAATTGATATGAATGTAGGTACGTTACATACGGCACACTATAATAAGTAATAATTACAACTATGTCGGTAAAGGTAAAGCGCAAATTTAATGCTTTCTAATTACATAATATGTACAGTTTAAATTCCAAATTACTAATGACTAGCTTAGATAGGTCGCCGACACCCTTGATCTTGGACTCGGATGGAGGTTATTTGATGTCGGCAAAATAATTAGGATTAAAATTATTATAATGAAATTCCCTTGACATGACATCATTGATCGCTGTCCAAACAATAAAAAGATTTTTCCAAATCGGTCCAGGCGTTTCCGAGTTTCCGGTTGCCAGGTCCAAAATCACAAAAGCCGGACTTTGTGCTTCATTTGGCCGGACATTTTGGACATTTTACCCTAAAAGCCGGACATTCTGTGGCTCGACTTTCGCCTGGCGTGGCAACCAAATAAAAACAAAACCTAACAAAAGCCGGACAGGCCGGACAAGTCCCTAAAAACCAAACATGTCCGGCTAAAGCCGGACGCCTGGCAACCCTACCTCCGATCACCCCTTCTATGATCTGAGGACCTCACTACTATCTATGGTCTCTCTAATATACAATTTTGACCAGGTAAAAAATATCATGATTTTTCTAGATTTATTGTATTTTCTAAAAATACAGAAAACTTATAGGTAAATCCACTAAACCATGATATTTGATTGACGATTGCGATGCGATTCAAATAAATACATTTTCCTTTTTTTTATTTTTGTGAAGGGGTGAAGTCTCGTTCGTAAGCTGACAAGCATGGTGAATGGATTCCAAATAATTTGTTCTACAACTTTCAATTCATTAACTAGATAGATTAAGTTTTTTGGCAAATTGAGACCAACTGTGTGTTTCTATAATATACTAACCACTAGCTTTTTCCCGCCCGCATAAATTATAGCCTATTATGTTATTCTGGGTTATAAACAATAATACTGTAAAGTTTCATCAAAATCCGTTTAGTAGTTTTTGCGTGAAAGAGTAACAAACATCCAGACATCCAAACTTTGGCATCCTACTAATATCCTATCCTACGACTACGAGTACTAAATTGCGAAAGTTTGTGTGGATGTTTGTTACTCTTTCACGCTGAACTGCTGAACGGATTTTGATAAAACTTTACGGTATTATTGATTATAATCCAGAATAACATATAGGCTATCAACGATCGAATCGATTATAATCCAGAATAACATATAGACAAACTAAATTTCACGCAGTTGAAGCCGCGGGAAAAAGCTAGTTTATAACATTAGTAGGATCATGCAATTAATATTTAATAGGCGTACCGAATAAATTAGATGCGGATGTGAATTATGGACGTAGGCATTGTAAGTATTGTAACTTACGAGCATTATAACGTGATTTGGGCCAAGGACTGTGGCTATACAACTCAATTTGAACGCTAAATTTAAACTGGTAGGATTTTTTTTCCATTATAGTAGGTACCTTTAAAACAGTATCTTTAGTTCAGTTATCTCATTATCTACCGCATAGAAATGTTGCATGCAACGCATTCATGTGATGCATGATGCATCGTGAATTCGTGATAATACTCATAATAATTGCTTCTATTTGACACTATCGGAAAATTTTGCCAAACTAAAATCGAAGAGACAGGCTAGGAACACAATTTGTTCTAATTGCTCCTCAAACTCGCTTGCTTACTTATACAGGGTGTTAGGTAAATGGGTATATGAGCCGACACTAACCCATGTTAACATGGGCATATAAATGGTATGGTGAAGTCAGAAAATTGATATCTTCATTTTAATTATTTTAATTTTCATACAAATCGGATTTTATAAAATTTATTTTGTTTAAAGTATAAAATGTTTAAAATATTAGTGGTTGTTTTCCCGTGGCAGAACGATTTACTTTTTGTAGTACTATCGAATCGTGGGAGTTATTTAAAAAAAATGTTCTCAACTAATCAAAAAAACAATTATTAACTCGAAATTGTAAGAAACGATAGTATTTTTTTACAAAATGTGACGTATTTGGGTACTGCCTGGCTCACGAAATCAATATTTAAAGTAAAAGAAGCTCGCGCACTAAGTATCTACCTAATACTCGTAGGTACCATAGAAGAGTTTGTATGTTTGTTTGGTTGCACGCTCAGATCATAGTTCATCATAGTATGATCTGAGGTTACACGTAATAATCGAACGAACTATTAGTCCAATTTAAAAAATAGGCCATGTGCCGCAATTTTTGTTTGCCCCCAATAGATGGCGCCGTACGCTTTTAGATCGCGGTATCATTTTATTTTTCCGTCTGTATAAGAAGCGGCTGATATTTTGCATAGATCAACTACCAACACAGTACATTACACGATCTTAAATTTTTGAAGGAGTTTACGGGGGAACTTGTAAGCTTTAATAACTATTAGGTATCTGTGACGCTACGCTCACACGATAAATAATAAAAATTAGCCAAGTGCGTGTCGTGCCACGCGCAGTGTAGGGTTCCGTAGTTGTCCGTCATTAAATGACTCTACAGGTACTATACTACCAAAGACTACATACAGTAACAAAGTACAATGCGGATAGTGAAGCCATCTAGCTAGCATCACACCATTACATCCTCTGACCTGTAAACAGACCGAGTCAGTGTATTAAAGATACATAAGCACAATGCACCTAACCCTTACTGCATGGCCCTAAAGTTCGTTTTCGTTTGATTTTCTATGCAAGGCTGTTCGAGTTGTGAACCAAATGGATCGTTATTGATATGTTCCAAATTTAAAGCACGTCGTGTCCAACACGCTGGCAATATAGCGGCGACACTGCATCAGCCATTACTGGTGGAATGTCACAATGCTGACTAAATTGGACCCTTGAAAGACACCATTAAACATGCCAGGCGTTAATTTGCAGCTGATTGGAAATTTCAATTGCGAGGTCGACGCACTTAACACTGACTCGTGAGTTTCAAGAACATGTAAAGCATTTTAGTCCTTAATTGACTGCTCTAGTTGATTTAGTTTCAGAATCCAAATTATCTAAAGGAGTCAAACACTGGCATCTTTTGACGTTAACATTTTGCGACAAAAACTAAAACAATAAGATTAAACAATTGCAATAACTTTATCATCTTTTCTCCTGATCTCCTTCGTTTTACCCTCAGATCATAGTATGACCTGAGGTTTTACCTTATTATTTTGTTTTTGGGTTTACATAATTATATCCTGCGTGATTTAGGGTGTTAATAAATTTATTTATTTAGTTTGGCATTCGGAATCGTTACCATTATAACATTTTCAACATTACCTTTCAGCACATCCACCCATATAATAAGTGGACGCAAAATGGCTCACTGGTGGACGCAAACCGGCACACAGGTGGACGCAAAGTGGCTTACGAGTGGATGCAAACTGGCCCTGGTGGACGCAAACTGACCCTGGTGGATGCAAACTGGATTATCTGGACGCGAAGTGGGGAAAACGTCTGTTTTAGTTATTTACAGTACAGCAAACTTATAAATATGCATTAATTTTATTCTTAATTATGTATTTAACCTCAGGATTGCCTGTGGTGAATTTCTAACTTAATTTATTTGTACTATCCTTTAAGCTCAATAGCTCAAATTAAGTTAGAAAGAAGTTTTCTTTTAGTCCCACTCAGGTCGGGCGGCAAAGAGCCTAGTAAAGTAATGATGCATCAGGCGCGGGCGGGCGGCGGTACCGCCCAGTCCGCCCAACGCGAAGTAGGTCAAGATGATTTTAGAATCAATACTCGGAGCGGCCCCGGCCTGCCTCGGCAACGTTACGGAGAATATTTTCACTGGAGCAACCTGAAACAACAAGTGAATGCTTTTATTGGACTGCTGAAGCGAATTTCGTCTCTGTATGTGATTTCTGGTAGGTAAATATAATTTAAGATATTAATATTGTTTGTGCTACCTAAGTTTAAAATTATGCTGATTTGATTTCAACACAAAATGATGTTGAGTTTTCGTTTTTATGTATAAAAACGATCATCAGTTTACTGAAGAGCCCTTCAGTCGGCACTTATGACGTTAATTGGCTTTCATTATGAAAGGGATTCCCGAGCTCTGCGCCAGTTTCATGTTTTGCTAACAAATTAAACGGATTCAGCTTCGCGTTGCACATTTGGAGCGAAGTTCGAGCTAATTTGCTTTTGCCAGTTCAAGAGAATGCTTGGAAATCTGAAATCTGTTAAACGAATATTTGAATTTTGTAGGTACTCGTATATCTTTCTTAATTAAGCACATCAGAATATTCATTTTTGTTGCAAAATTGCTTCCACACAAAATACCAGTCTTTATCTGGGTGTCGTCTAAAAATACTAATCATCTTCTTTGCGGTTGCTTGAGAGTCTTGTAGCAGCTGTTGCTGAATAGGTATTAGGTATACAGGTCTTTAAAACAAAATAACTTATTCCACCCTTTACCAAAGGACTATTACCAATGATATTATAGAACTATAGATATGTTACGTTCATAGAAATTACCATTTAAATCCGTGCCGAGCTATTCCAAATTGCACACATTGACAAATGTAACTGATAAGTGAAACAAAAGATACGAAATAGCACGCAAATGAAAGAGATAGCTATAGTTTTAACGATTCTGCACTAACTAATCTATGTCCGCAGCGCACGCATCCTTATCGCTCTAACGTCAAAACAAGATCGCTTTCTCTTTCTTAACTTGAACATGGCGCATGGCGTCTTGATTGTTTGCATAAATAATTGAAAATATAAATACTAAATATTTTTGCATAATCACATGTGGTAAGAGATCCCTTGTATTTTTTTTACTTTAGAGTCATAATTGGTACACTTTCGAAACACAACGATGGCATTTTTTATTTATTTTGGTAAGAACACAGGAACTTACGGTGTGGTACGCACGCGATTGCGCACGACGCAGGCCACACGAAGACTAAACACAAGACGTCCCAATTGGGACGTATTTGAGTATTCACAGCGCGAGCGCTTATAACATATCTGCTTTTGTTTTTATATAATATCATTGACTATTACTATTACTCTCTTTAGAGTCACAAGTGGACCACATAGTCGCAATCGTTTCACAAGGGGATAAAGTTAAACTAAGAACTAAACATAAAAGAACACGTGTACAGTTTTATTCATTATCACAGAATAAGTACCGATACTTCGCCATTATGTAAAATTATTAATTTTTTAACATCTACTTTGCTCACAATAGATTCGTTGTAGAAGTAGCGTAAAAATTCTTGGCGAAGGTCGCGGCACTCGCGGCCGCTGGTTCGCGATGGGATTCTAAGAAGCTGCGTTCGACTCGGGCATTGAATAGTAGACGGGCGACCGTGCGACACACGGCCAGTATGAAACGACAGCAAAGGCAAAACAACAAATTAATATTTTAAAGTTTTTTGAGTCAAGCGTTCTTGTCTCAAGCAAGAATGTTTTGGAGTGGAAGATTTTTGCCTGGTGGATGCAGACTGTGGCCCAGTGGTCGACGCAAAGTGATTCACAGGCGGACGCAAACAGACTCACGAGTGGACGCAAAGTGGCCCACACCTAGGGCTTGAATACCGGAATTCCGGAATTTCGTAACTCCGGAATTTCGGATACATTTTTTCCGATATTTAAATTCCGGAACTGAAGCCAATATCGTATTCCGATATTGAAATTTTTCATAAATTATTTTAAGTTTTCAAAACGTTTAAGTATCAAAATAGGTTCTTAGATAAGGAAGTCCTTGAGATATGTATTCGAAACTTTATTAGTAATAATATTAAAGAGGCAATAGGGCGAAACCAAAGCTCCAAAATGTTCGCTAGAGACAACTCTAACAGGCCTGGCTCACTCCGCGCGGTACATCCGATAATTACCTACAGCGAAGCGCCCCGCCGGCGGGTATTATATCAGTCGAGTGTCACGCGCGCGCCCGTCAGGACGCTGGCGTGCGTTGTAGTACCTAATTCTATGATCGAAGTATTATTTAAAAATTGACATAAAGAGAAAGAAATATTGTGCGGCGTTCGGGTGTTTAAATTCGAAAAGAAATCTACCGGATTTTATTTATCTTTTTTTTCGCTTCCCAAAGATGCTGAAAAGTATGTTGGCCATGTAGGTAATCAATAATTCTTAGGATAGTATAGGAACCTAACCCACCATGACTACTGCTCAGAATTCGTTCGTTCGTTTCAGCCAAATGACGTCCATTGCTGGACAAAGGCCTCTCCCAAGGGTTTCCATAATGAATGCGTACTTACCTACATACGTACCTCATGACATTTAAGTAGATTAATTATTTTTTCACTAGACAGCAACCCTAACAGCGTAAGAAGAGTTCAGAGGCACGCGATAGAAAGAGACAAAACTTGTAGGTGAATAAAATTGTAGGTACGTAGTGCTGTGCGAGCTGAATTCCACTGTATCGCGTCGTAGCAAGACTCGCATTTATTTAAATCGTCTTGCGGAGTAATCCTTCTGTACCTGTACTATTACTTATTCTGTGACTCTAATGAGCGAAGCCAGCTGAAGAGAGCGGATGATAGAGTAAAACCTGTTAATAGCTCAGCCACAGGACAGTTCCAACAGCTAAGCTAACTCGACACTATACCGAAGATTAGCCGGACATCAGCCCCTACGTGATTAGGATGGCTCTCAAACAGCTAAAGAACAACAAGGCACCGGGTGATGACGGAATAACCTCGGAGCTTCTGAACGCGGCAGGTGATAAGCCGATACTGAAAGTCCTTCATAGACTGTAACTCCGTCTTACTCCAGGGAATAATGCCAGAGGCAAGGAACAAATGCTTGGTGGTGTTTTTCTTTAAGAAAGGGGTAAAAGCCTTATTAAGGAATTACAGACCCATCTGGGTTCTGACTCTGAGTCATGTCTACAAGCTGTTTTTGAGAGCCATCACGAATAGTCTCGCGCGTAGGTTCGATGACTTATAGTCTCTCGAGGAAGCCAGTTATCGAAACGTTTACACTACCATATACCGCATCTATACGCTACGGCAGGTTATACAGAAGACCGAAGAGTCTAACTTGCCTATATGCTTGGCGTTCTTAGACTATGAGAAGGTCTTTGAGCCTGGCTGAACACGAGGGCGATTCCTCTGCGATTCCTCTGCAGCGAGCTGTGAGGCAGGGAGATGTAATAATACGTCGAATTCAACTCGGCTGGGCAGCGTTCGGGAAACTACATAACAGCTTTTCGACCAAAACACTTCAGTGCCTAAAGTCGAAAGTCTACAATCAGTGTGTGTTACCAGTAGTGATGACACACGGTTCGGAAACGTGGCCTCTTACTATAAGGCCTTATAATAAGCTCAAAGTTGCACACCATGGTATGGAGAGTGCTATGCTCGATGTTTCTTTTCGAGATCGAACCAGAAATGAGGAGATTCTTAAACGAACTAAAGTTACCTGACATATAGCGATCGGATTACCAAGCTAAAGTGGCAATGGGCAGGGCACATAGTACGTAGAACCAGGCCTGGCTCACTCCGCGCGGTACATCCGATAATTACCTACAGCGAAGCGCCCCGCCGGCGGGTATTATATCAGTCGAGTGTCACGCGCGCGCCCGTCAGGACGCTGATGGCGTGCGTTGTAGTACCTAATTCTATGATCGAAGTATTATTTAAAAATGGACATAAAGAATCAAATATTATTGTGCGGCGTTCGGGTGTTTAAATTCGAAAAGAAATCTACCGGATTTATCTTTTTTTTCGCTTCCCAAAGATGCTGAAAGGTATGTTGGCCATGTAGGTAATCAATAATTCTTAGGATAGTATAGGAACCTAACCTACCATGACTACTGCTCAGAATGCGTTCGTTCGTTACAGCCAAAAATGACGTCCACTGCTGGACAAAGCCCTCTCCCAAGGTTTTCCATAATCAATGCGTACTTACCTACATACGTACCTCATTACAAATAAGTAGATTAATTATTTTTTTACTAGACACTACTAGACAGCAACCCTAACAGCGTAAGAAGAGTTCAGAGGCACGCGATAGAAAGAGACAAAACTTGTAGGTGAATAAAATTGTAGGTACTTAGTGCTGTGCGAGCTGAATTCCACTGTATCGCGTCGTAGCAAGACTCGCATTTATTTAAATCGTCTTGCGGAGTAATCCTTCTGTACCTGTACTATTACTTATTCTGTGGTAGAACAGACGGCCGATGGGGCAAGGTTCTAAAGTGGAGGCCACATACGTGTACGTGTTTGTCGGGAGGCGCTTTCTTTTTTTAACCAACTCCGGAACTAGAACCGGAATTCCGGAGTTGAGTGCCCAATATCGGAAATCAGTTCCGGAGTTGAAAACTATCCGATATTGCAAGCCCTACCCACACCACAGGTAAACGCAAACTGTTCCCTAGAGAAAGCAAAGGACCACGGGCAAACTGGATTTTTTGGAAGCGCACGCAGAAACGGCAAAACGGGACTTGTTCTACCACCAGTCCCACCAACTTCAACTTCTGTATAGCCAGGATCTACAGGTTTTTACAGCCCAATGAGAAAGGGGGCCTAAAGTTAGTTTAAAAGAAGTTAGCTGTTCTCTGCGTCAGTGTTTCGCGTCGCCATCTCGGCAGCGCTGGCCTTCTGACATCACCGCGTTACGTCACCGCGCATGTGCGTCCACGCTGCGCGGTAATTACACGCGGTACTAGCAGGCGGTATGCTTGTATTGCCACTTTAGGAATAGGGTCGGAATTTTATAATCCTAGATTAATCCATCCTCAAAAACAACAAATCTTTAAGTATTAAACAATACATTTACATAAGTAAGTAGGTCCTACTTAGTAGGATCAGACAAATTTCAAGACTGTTATCGTAGCAAAAGAAAAGTAACTCGCAAATGCTTTTAATAGAATTTACAGCGTTTCTTAACCTTTTCTCCATGAACTCCTGAGGAAATCAAGCATAATTTTTAGGACCCCTTAATGAAAAAAGCAGCATTTGGTGGCACTTATTTATGATTTTATGATCCAGTTAAGAACACAGTTCTTCTGTCACTTGAAATAAAATTCATTTCAAGTGACAGAAGAATTCATTCATTCTTCTTCATTCATTCTGTGTTTCTTAACCTGTGGTCCGCAGACACCTGGGGGTCCGTGATATGTATGGGGGTCCGCAGCTTTATCTATGGATAATAAAATAATCATAAATACGATAAATGCCAACAAAAGTAATGAATGCCACCACTGTTTCTTAGAATATTCCAAGCAAAATGTAGAAGTTGGTCGAAGATTTTTAAGATTGATCAATTTTAATTTTCAGATCTGTCAACCCTGAACGGCCTAGCTCTAAGCAAGTACATGAATTGTGCCCATGCGTCGCCCGATACTTCCTGTAGTCTATTACAGCGATACTCGTTCGAATCATGTGTGACATAAAGTTCAATATAGGTCTAACAAACCACTCTCAATCCTATCTGTTGATAAGAATGTGGGTACAGTCAACAATACAAACATTATTATTATTTTATAAGTAATATTATTATGGGTAAAGATAAAAACATTTGTCCACTGTGAGAATTGATTTGATATGAAATTGGTTTCGATGTCGAAAACTCGTTAAAACTATCATTATTATTGTTTAAACATTAGAATATTTATTTTTTCATTTTTATTGTTCACAAAAGAATCAATACACAATTTATAAAATAATACATAAACACTAGCCACCAAACTGCATTTCAGTTTCACGCAGGCGAGTGTTTTCATATAAACTTGTTTACCTACATAATTTGAAGATATCAACTCATGAAGAAAAAACCAATTTAACCTAGGTAGGACCTACTAGAAACCGGTCTTATTAACCGAATAAGTATGGGAACAAAACCAAAACCACAGATATTTACTCGCATAAAAGTAGTTAACAGAAGTTTTGAGCAATGAAATCAACGACCCGAGTTAGCGAAATAACTTTTGTAGTTAGCAGAACAAGATAAATCCCAACTTCAAGTTTCAGTTCAGCGTGCTCTTTCTCTTTTTAAGTGCTTGTTATGCTTTCCCTGGAAACTTTATAATGATGAGCTGTTTAAACCACAATTCCTGGGTTACAACAGGTTCGAACCAAAAAAATGAAGTCATGTTTATTTAAAACATACACGTAATAAATTACCTACGTAAATAGGTCTGTATTTAATATGGTGTTCAGGTACACACCCCATGTCCAGTCGAGGGAATGCTAAAGGTACTATTACCTCAGATCATAGAAGGGAATAGATGTGAAACGGGGGCGTGGCGCGTGTCTCCGCGATATGCCCAGAAACGAACATCGCCCGCGACGCCAGGTTAGTCGCGATTCAGTCGTACTGAGGAAATGTTCTCCGATATTGTTGGATAATGCGTCGTAACGTGCAATAACATAAGTGAAACGAAGAACTACAGGAACAATGAAGTCATTTACCACATGTAAGTATTGCAAATCCATTGGTATTTTGCTTATAAATAAAAAAAACTAAACATTTTTACGAACGAATTCAGTGCCGTGACATTTACTGCGATATCGAAATTAGTGGTGATAAAAATTCAAACACGTTGTACATTGACGATTTAGTTAGCAACCACTTTATGTCATGCGTAACTACTGCGCAATGTATTTTATTTCTTCCGATATCCACTGACGCGTGAAAATACACAGTACGGCCGCATGTGCCGGTCGTAACATAGTGCAGGGCTCGTGTTCTAATACGGTTTCCTATTATCGATAAATAGAAGTAAATTATTATTTTCTATTTTCTAATTTTGAATGAAAAAATCATGAGTTGCTTGCGATTTTTAAGTTTTTACAAAAACAATAACAATAGTAGAAGGGATTAGTAACTGTCAACTATGTAATTACTATAAGAGCTAGTTGAAAGCCTAATATAGGCATTATTTTTGATAAACATAGGCGGTACGAATTTCGCCATAATTAAAAAGTTAATGCGCGATAGTAGTTAATAATAATTACAGTGATCCTGTTATTATTATTAAAGTAAATAATAATATATTACCAATATTGTAATTATACTGGTAAAAATCGCAAGTACCTACTTAACCCATGACTTTTCATACAAACTTTGTCAGTCTATAACTTCTATACTCCATCGATAACGACATTGAGCTTTGGTTGGGGTAAATTAATATAAGGTAACTTCATTTAGTCCCAATAATTGATTCTGAGTTTTTCGTCCATACAAAATGGAACTGACTCCTTTATGCAAAAATCGTTAAAGAACATAATAATAACGTATAATAATAAAAAGGTTTTCATACAAGCATTTTTTAAACCAATTTCGAGCCTTGCCCCCAGGATTTAAAGTATCGATATCTTATCGACTCCATTTTATCTTTCTTCTCTCTAATTGCTTTTTTCAAAGTGTGCGTCACGTCACGCGGCCATTGATTGGCCATAAGGCACGCCTTCTGGCCAATCACAGCACTTTTAAGCCGGTTGCACATGTTGTCGTAGACTCTCAGTCGCTTTGTTTTTACACAGTTGAATGTGTGTGTGGGAGGTGTGGTGGGGGAAATGTGGGGACACTGGTTCTCGTTGTAGTTACGCGCGACTTCATATCTATTCTCTTTCTATGATCTGAGACTATTACTTATTCTGTGTGCTAGGTCGCTTTGCTAAATTTGCAACTTTACAAAAAACTGTACATTGTTCCCAAGCTAGTCAGTTTCAGTTTTGTTTTTAAGGGAGGCGCGCTGGTATAGATCGTTTCATCCACGAAGACGCGCCCAACTATTCTTCCGCACACTACAATAATGACGCTCGGATTGCTCGGATCAAACTCCCCGCACCCCGCGCTTCCCTTGACCAAAAATTGGTGGGGCGCGTCTTCGTGGATGTAACGATCTATAGGTTAGCTTTTCCACCGGGCAAAGTGGCGAGTACAGAAGGTACTCCAGTCGTTTGGCGATCGCCAGTGCGCGTGCCGAGGCGGCAAAGCGAAACACAGGCTCGTCCATCGCAGACCGACGCCGACGCCGAGTATCGAGTGCATAAGGCGACCGATCCGTGGCAAACCCAACTCGAGGTCTAGCGTCGTCGTCGTCAACCAAGGTCCAGCGGCCTAAGGGCACCTCGATAGGCTTGAACATCGGCTCAGGCCAGGCAGGTTTGAAGTCAGTTTCATACAAAACGATTTTACTGTATAAAGGGCCCGCGGAATACTTCACTTGTGCGAGCTAAGTAAGCACAGCGCCATCTATTGGTAGTTTTATAATCTTTTACTTATGAACACTCGTACATTTTATGGTATGATTGTCCGCAATTACTTATCAGGCTAGCTTTTGCTCCATTTTGTTGAAAAATAATAAAGATAAATTAAAATCTTAAATAATAAAGAATATGTTACTGGTCATTAATAAATAATATCGCGTGGAGTTTTTACTACTCAAGTGTTCCATAGTTTTAACGAAATTTTTATCCGTCGATTACGGTAGCAAAGCCGCAAAGCATAAAAAAACAAGCAGAGTCTGGAATCATACCTGTTTAGTAGTTTGTCGTTCCAGACTTCCCAACCAACAGATGGCGCTGTACGCTTTTAGATCGCGGTATGGTTTGATCTTTCCGTCTGTGTAAGAAGGGGCTGATATTGTCTTCGGGTTACATACAATAATATCTAATACACAACACAGTTGCGGTATTAGGTATTGTTGGCTCACGCAAAATATTTTTTGAAGTGTTCCCCGTAGCTCACGCTACGATTACACGATAAATACATAAATGTCCATGTCTTTCAACCCTGTATAGTTTCGAGTAAGATATTTTAACGGGTTACGTTTGCTTCGACGTAGTTTTAATTACAGCCAACCTCATCTGTTGTCTCCAATCTGTTACAGCGAGGGTCCCGGAGACAAAGGCGGCGTGGATCGATGCCCTGGATGCGCCGACTCCATTTTTTTAACCCCGAGGTGCCGTCCGCAGGGCACGGAGCCGGAATTGGGGCACGGGTAAAGGTATACTCACATTAGGACGGGGCGTGCGAGAAAATTCCTTAGAGGAAAATATGAAAAGTGACAAATATATTGGCAGACGGACAACTACGGAACCCTACACTGCGCGTGGCACGACACGCACTTGGTCAATTTATTTTACTAACAACAACTTTCCTGTTTTAGCTTAACCGCTCTTACCCTCTTATCTGATGAGAAATTATAATAAGTTATCGACGCATGAATGTCCAAAAATAAAGTGGTGGATAACTAAAAGGCTTGCTATATCTCATTTCTTATTAACTGCACAGATCACCGCGTGCGCGGTATCCTCAACACAAAAAACATACTGAAGACAGTAGTATCTTCATAGTCGTACTGATTATTCAGGATCCTTCCTATAAATATTATTTTATAATAGTGGGATAAATAAGTAGGTAGATAATAATGAAATAGCCAATAGTGAAATAGCCCACACTGCTGACTACGGCCCGCATACTCCCCACCGCAATGTGAACACACCTTAACGCTTCCACCGCACCGCTGCCTCAACGAGGCCACACGGTTAAGTAAGTATAGATAAAGCCATCTCCACAGTGAAAGTTGACTGCTATCAGTATGGGAATCTTTCATCCTGCATGTGCGACCAGCGCTGAAGAGATGTTACTGAAAAAACATTGACGGAGTTCTACGGCAACATACATCCCAAAAATACATACAATCGAATTGAGATCTTCATTTTTATGAAGTCGGTTAAAGAGCTGTAGAATGAAGATGGAATAGATCAATAGAAGATACTTATAATTAATGAGGTGGAAATAATGTCGGATGAAGATTGTGACACGGATCTGACTCAAACAACTGATCCACAAAATATACTCGCATAATAGACTGCAGTAATTTAATGATTAAGTGGAAACCTTAAAGCATATTTAATCTGTACTACGAGTAAAACTAATATTATGTATAAAGCTGAAAAATTTGTTTGTTTGCTTGAACGCGCTAATCTCTAGAACCACACTGGTCCGATTTGAGAAAAGAATTTTCTATTGGATAGCCCATTTATCGAGTGAGGCTTTCGGCCATTAACATCACCTTAAAGGCAATAGCCGCGTAGCCGCCTCTATTGGCAAATTGGCAGTAAAGAAAAATGATGCAAAAACGGGAAATGTAATACGCAAGTTTCTTGACCTCGACGCCTAGTCAAATATTTACAACGCTCATTTACTGGAAAATGCTTAGAACATAAGGTTACTCAATTTCTCGGAATGTTGAAATGGACTCGTAGTTCATATTTTATTAGGGCTTGAAGTTTGAACGCTATTTCTAGCTGTTGTATCGATCTGAGGGCTGAATGTGACTTTACATCAAACGCCGTCACTAGCGAGCGCGTCAAATTATTAAATGTATTTTTTTACGCAGTCACTAGTGAAGTCGTTTGATCTCACTAAGCCCCCTGTAGAAGACGATAGCACAAACGTTGCAGTGTGTATTTGCTCTGTAAGTCCCCCTGGAGCTGTTACGAGTTCTACTTCAAACGTTTTATTGGCTTGGAACAAACTAATAAAACACAGCGTTCGGTTGAACAGACAACGAGCAAGAGATTTATTACTTATGAAAACACATAGAGCCAACATTAGCGGATTAGCAGAAGTACCAACATTATATAGTTTATTTGATGTTACTGGGTTGCCATAATTTAACACCCCCACTACAGCAAATAAACTAATAACTTTACAAACTTGTTTTAATTTTTAACCTTAAATTTTTCCAAGACCCAATCCTTCTATACATTTATAATGCTTTATAGGACTTAAAGATTTAGTCATAACATCAGCAGGCATAGCAGTTGTGGGCAAATATTTTAAAATTACAATTTTGTCATTAATAACATCCTTGACAAAATGATATTTTACGTCAATGTGCTTGCTTCTTCTATGACACACATGATTTGCCACCAACTTCTGTGCACTTTGGCTATCATTATATAACAAAACAGAATACAAATTTCCAGTTATTTCATGATATAGAGATCTCAAATATATAGCTTCTTTACATGCTTCTGTAATAGACATATATTCTGCCTCCATACTTGATAGGGCAACTGTTTGTTGTTTTCTACTCTCCCAAGAGATGGGTGAACCTGACATTAAAAAACAATAACCTGTATATGATCTGCGATCAATGCAGTTACTAGCCCAGTCGGCATCTACATACCCCACAAGCCCTGGATTACTCTTTACATATTTAATACAATTACTTTTAGTATTCTGTAAATATCTAAGAATTCTTTTAGCATAGCCCCAGTGAACTTCTGTATAACATTTATTGAATTGACTCAGAAAACTAACGCTGAATGATATATCAGGCCTTGTGAGCACAGACAAATACATAAGGCTACCAATTAATTCTTGGTATGGTATAGTTGAATCACAAACATCACCTTTTTCAATATCTAGTTTACATTCCATTGGAGTTCTACTTCCTTTACAATTAGACATGTTAAATCTTTCCAACAATTGTTCAATGTACTGTTCCTGGTCTAAGGTAATTACATTTAAATCTTTGTCAATATTAACTCTCATTCCCAAGCAATTTTGAACCTGTCCCAGATTTTTAATGTTAAAGTTAGAGCTCAATACAGAAATCAATTTTTCAGTTTCAGTTTTACAGTTTGAATAAACAAAAAAATCATCGACATAAAGTGCAATAATAATTTTAACATTATTATTTATTTTAGTGAAAACACAGGGTTCCAAATGACTTTTCTTAAATTGCAATTCAGTTAAACATTTCTCAACTCTTTCATACCAAGATCTCGAAGATTGTTTTAGACCATAAATTGCTTTATTTAACTTTACAATATTTTTCTTGTTATTTGCATCACCACATACATCAGGTTGTAACATATAAATGTCCTCTTTAAGATCACCATTTAAAAAGGCTGTTTTTACATCCAAATGCGTTATATCGAGCCCCAGCTGTACAGACAATGCAAATAACATTCTGAGAGTTGTATGTCTAACTACAGGAGAAAATGTTTCTTGATAATCAATTCCTGGCCTCTGAGTGAAGCCTTTAGCTACTAAACGTGCTCTAAACCGCACACTGCCATCACTGTTAACTTTTCTTTTGAAAACCCACTTACACTGTACTAGAGTTTTGTCTGAAGGTAACTCACTCACTGGACTCCAGGCATTGTTTTCTTTGAAGGCTTGAAGTTCTTCCTGCATAGCTTCAATCCATTTTTCTTTATCAGGACTTTCTAAAGCTTCTTTTATGCTGGATGGATCATTGAAAGACTCACAACATGATGCCAAACTAGAATTAGCCATCCAGCCGTAACGATCTGGTTTCTTTCTGATACGTTTGTGAACTACTGGAACTGGTTCTGGGTCTTCGGGCTGTTCAAGTTCATCCTCCATTATTGTTTGTATACTATCCAACTCACTCTGAGCGCAGTCATCATAATCAAGTGAAACATCCAGTGCATTATGGTCAATCTTTGTTTGTAACTTGCTCGCATCATTTTTCTGTTCATCACGGTCCAGCTCCTCTGCTGTGTCACACTCCCCCACTGAAATAGATACACTTGAATCAGTAAAGCAGCTCCTTTCAGTATTCTCATGAATGATGACATCACGACTTGTAGTCACACACTTTTTGATTGGATCATAGACTCTATAGCCTTTGACATTCTCTGAGAAGCCTACTAGGATATGTTTCTGTGCCTTACTGTCCCATTTGTGTCTTTTCTCCTTTGGGACATGGACCATAACATCACTACCAAATATGCGAACATGACTCAAATCAGGCTTTTTGCTTGTCCAGAGCTCATATGGTGTCTTATTATTTAGTCCAGATGTTGTCGATCGATTTTTAAGATAGACCGCGGTATTTGTTGCCTCTGCCCAAAACTTTTTGTCTAAGTCTGCATCAAATAATAAGCATCGAGCTCGCTCAACAATGGTTCTATTTGCACGCTCACTCAAGCCATTTTGTTCAGGAGTGTAAGCATTAGTTTTTTGATGAATGATGCCGCTATCTTTGAGGAAATTTTCAAATATATTACTGCAAAACTCTGTACCATTATCAGTCCTGAATATTTTAATTCTTTTACTCTGTTGGTTTTCTACCATGGATTTAAACTCTTTGAAATATTTAAAAGTTTCACCTTTTTCTTTGAGAAAATAAACAAATACCATACGAGTAAAGTCATCTACAAAAATTAGGAAGTACCTTGCTCCGCCTATTGAAGAAACTTCCATTGGGCCGCAGACATCAGCATGGACTATTTCCAAGGGCTCGCTGCTTCTTGTTCCTGCATGACCAAATGGTAAGCGCGATTGCTTCCCTTGACAACACACTGTGCATGTATTCCTGCTGATGACTTCATTACCAGGGTAGGATATTCCAGTGACTGCACCATCTCTCATTTTGTTTTGGTCGTTAACATTCAAGTGGCCTAGTCGTCTGTGCCAGACTTCACTGCTAGCTGATGAACCCGATGAAAATAAACACTTTTTCTGTTCCAAGACCATTTTATACACACCATCAGTTAGATTTGCTACAGCCACCAGACTGTTCGCCTTATTGTAAACATAGCAACTATTTTCTTGGAACTCTACTTTATTGCCATTCTTGACAAGCTGACTGATCGATATCAAGTTCGTGGCGAGGTTAGGCACACACAAAACGTCTTTCAGGGTGACTTCATACATGCAATCTGGGGTAACAGTCAAGATTTCAACATCCCCTGAACACAATACTGGCATGTGGCTCTGATTAGCTGCTACAATTTCTTTGATGTTTGTGCTCGATACGTTCTGTACCATATTTACATCTGGAGTCATGTGAACACTCGCGCCGCTATCCAAGTAGAAATCTTGTTTACTGAACTTGCCGCTTAAAAACACAGCAGAAAAAGCGTTTGTCGTCTTTATTTTATCCGATGGTTGATCGTTTTGCGTGCACTGATTCATAAAATGTCCAAATTGTTTGCATTTGTAGCATTTAATTTTCGATCTGTCAGTTTTGTTTACATTAGGACGGGCTCCGCCATGTTGCTTGTCAGAACTGCCAACTTTGTAGTAATTGTTGCTGTTGTGCTGCCCTCTACTACTCCAAAATGCACTTCCTGCTTCACAATCATTTCCCGCCAAGTCAATAAGTTTGGTTTTTATTACATCAGCAGTAATGGCAATCCCGGAATGCTCTATTGCCATTATCATTGGGAAGTATTTTTCCGGCAGTCCTGCCAATAATAAACAGCCGATCCACTCATCGTTCACAGCAAAACCGGTTCCTGTTAACTTCTGGGCCGTCTCAATGATTTGCGTGACATAGTTTGTCATGGATTCACAACTATCTAGGCGAATCGATATCAAACTCCGTAACAATGATATTCGCCTTGAAAATCCATTATCATCAAACATGGTCTGCAATTTATTCCACAGGTCCCTTGAACTCGTAGCATTTTTAATGTGAACATATAGTGATGGGTCAATGGTTAAAACCAACTTGGCCTTTGCTCTTGCGTCGTTCGCGATGAAATCTGCAGTCGCTGTTGTAGGTTCTTGCTTAATACATTCCGACATTCCCTCCAGAATAAGCATGTTTTCCACAGCAAATGCCCACTCGCTGAAGTTCTCACGCCCCTTTAACTTCGGGACGTTCATAAGAAAAGAACCGGCAGCCATTTTGAGGTTACTTTTCTTCTACAATTATCGTTTTCAGTATTTTCTCACTGCACTCTTCAAATTCTAAACTGAATAATCTAAGAACTGCATTCTGTACTGTTATACTGATCGAATTCTAAATAATCGGGCGTCCTGGGCCCATAACCTAATAAAACACAGCGTTCGGTTGAACAGACAACGAGCAAGAGATTTATTACTTATGAAAACACATAGAGCCAACATTAGCGGATTAGCAGAAGTACCAACATTATATAGTTTATTTGATGTTACTGGGTTGCCATAATTTAACACAAACCCTAAGTATAGACAAGCTGTACAAATTCTGCTACATCAGGGCTGTTAAACAACTGCATAGGTACTATCTACCTTTATACCATAGATATCTACCTTTTATCTATGTCTATGTTACAGTCCAACCACTTTTAACTGCCAAAAATCAATCAAAAGTGGTTTTGCCGGATTTAAAATTTTACCAATTAGTCAAAATTCATACAAAGTTACATCACAGCTAGCCATTTTCAATAACAGCGCTGTTTTGTAATACGATTATAATCGGTAGACAATGGCAGCCCCTTCTTCAACAGACGATCCAATGAGTACTACTAACAATAAAGCGTTTACTTAATTAAAAATTTAATTTGTGCAATCGGGTCCTGTGACATTTGTTTGACTAAAACAGTAATCTTTCACACCTCGCCAATATTACGAGTATGCTTGATTGATGTGCCGGTCGCAAAGTTGTTCTTTACAACATAATGACGGAAGAAGCTTCGGAACTTTCGGAAGTACCTAGGTACTTAGCTTACAGAGTGCTAGCTTACCCGTGTTTACCTCATTTTACACTCCCGACTGTTTAGCTGAACCTACGTTGGGGTTACTTGCTTTTTCAGATTTAATTTGTGTTATTTCTTATGGCAAATTCAACATGAGACTTTCGAATTTCAATTCATCATCCGAATAAAATTCGTCACCGTAAAACCAGATACTTTAATTGGACGCGAATTTCTATTAACGTAAAGTGTCCCGGAATCGAAAAAGTTTATCAAATAAGAGGATTAAGTGCCGTTTGAAAGACGTTTTCCTTATTTTGAAAGTGTTTTTCTAAACAAGTACTTAACAAAGAATTAAGCTTACTTGATGTCTTTTCCTCGACGTTGTTTTCCGCTGGCAATATTTTCTTTGCTTTAATTTTTAATGTGATGGAAGTGCATTTGCAGCAGAGATTTGAGACTCGTTTTTTTTTTGGTTTTATTATGGTGTGCTGTTATTTTTTTTTGTTTTTACTTGATAATATTATTTAGAAGAGCAGGGCAGCTAAACTATAGGCACAGCCCTCAGTGAATACAAGTTGGTAGTGCTTAGTGCATACCCATATGAGAATGAGATTGAGAACGATTGCACTTTTGAGGTTGAGTGAGAGATGCGCTCACCTATTGCCCGGTGAAGCTGAGAAAGCCGATCACGGCTATCAGCATAGTCAGTCCAAAAAAAAAATGATTGCACTTACGGATCACGGGGATTGCAAAATATAATGTGACGGTTCCAAAGACGTCTGTTCGTCGCAACAACATTATCTTTTATATTTATCGCGTAATCGTAGCGCGAGCTACGGGGAACACTTCAAAAATTAATTTATTTTGCTTTGGTTGTGTCACATACCTGTTGCCTAATGTATATTTTCTACATAATGTAGCTTCTAACGTGAAGATAGTATCAGACCCTTCTTATACAGATGGAAACACAATACCGTGATCTAAAAGCGTACAGCGCCATCTGTTGGGTGGGAAGCCTGAAATACTATCCACTATAAGGCCGTATACAGAAAGAAAGCTGGAAACTTATAAGCGCTTACCAGCGCTGGTCCGTTCGTTCACAAAGGAAGCAAGTTGAATGGCATTTTATAGGCAACGTCCAGCGGAGCCGTGTGTAAAAGCTAGTTACCCACCGTAACATAATAGGCTTAGGTACATAGATGATAGAATATTAAGTTAATGATGTACCTACCTATTCATAAAAAATCAGGCATGCAAGCCAAGTATTACCGTACAATTTTAGGATTAATTTATTCTCAAAAGCCTTTGTTACTTTGTCTTTGTCATTTCATAAAGGTTAATACTCCTTTTACTTGAGCTAAGCCTGAACAAGCTGGTACGGGCGAGGGCAACATACCTTTTACGTGATTTTCATACTAAAATGCAAATGCTCAGAAAATCAATACCATGTCTACAGTAAATATAGTCTCACTCAAGTCAAGACCCAACGGCCTCCGATCAGCTAACGAAAGAGTTAGGTAGGTAGGTACTTAGGTATTTTCAGGTACCTACTAGTAGGTATTTCTAATCTAATCTATGATAGACAAGTACCAAGAACTATTCCGAAAATTTAATATTAATAATGAGATAGACTTTTATTAAGGTAGACAAAAGAAGCTATTTTCAATAAAATTGATATTAAGAAAATGATACCTACTTAAGATTGCTACTGACTGGCATAACTTTGTTATTAAAGTTCTTTTTACATGAATATTGAATACCTGCTTAGGTTTTAAGAACGCAATATGGGCGAGCTGAGAGCGAGTACAACAGACAACAGCACTTCAAGCTAGGGATGTTATGGATATTATGTAGTTTCGGTTATAGATACGGTTACGGATATAGGAAAAATATTATAGGGTAAGTGCGCTAGTTTTCGTCCAATTATCGGAGTTGCCAACTTTGTGATGCGAAATGAATATCTTAAAATACCCTTACTCATATGTATCATATGTCATTTTAGTCCTTATATAGTCTACTTTACGTTAATATTATAGGACAATAAGTAAATACCACGGGTTTTTTTATAAAAAATATTTTATGCAAAAGAGACGATTTCACTAGTTTTCGTCCAAAAAATTCAGTTTTCGTCCTAGTGTACGCTAGTTTTCGACCACTGTGAAGAAAAAAGTTTGCAGTTGAATTATTAACTTAAAACCAATTGTACAATACAGTAACTATGGATTGTGGTATATCATTTGAAAGGTAATTTTGTTAGCTTTCAAATGATATCAAAAAGATTTAAATAAGTTTCTTACCTAAATTTAGGAAAATATTGCAATAGGTCGAAGGACAAATGGACGAAAACTAATCTACAGGAATAGCTAATTTTGGTTTTCGTCCACCCCAGTGCTTGCTCATGACGTCATGGACGAAAATACAACAACGTTTAAAGCTGTTTTTTGTTTTCGTCCACATCTTTTTAACGGTTTTTATGGGTTTATCACTGTTAAAAAGTGGACGTAAACTAAAATGTTTAATGTAATAGCACTAAAGATCATATTGGAAGAAAAAACATTGTATTTTTTAGGTCCATTGAAGTAAAATGATTATTAAAAATATTAACTAGGTGTCAGGGTTTCCGTCCACGTGGACGAAAACCAAAATCTTGCAAAATTGTTATGCTAGTATTAGTCTACTTAATTATCTAAGATTTCCATACAAAAACTTTAATAAACTCTTAAAATATTGTTTATTATGCTAAAAATTAGACATACGTTCCAAAAACATTACGTAAAGTAGCTAAAACAGTAATTAAACATACCATGAAAGTTCCCTACCGGCACGTTTTTTTTCTAACTTGACGACGTTTTCCATTCACCTGTGTGAAGCAGCAACTTCCGTAGATTTTTTTGGAGTTATTACTTGTCAAATTACATTTTCATGCAGGCAGAACTGTTACTTAGATATTATAGATTGTAACAAGTCCAAACTTGCACGGAAAGTTAGGTTTGTATTCTAATTTTCCGTATTTGTTTGTGGCAAGTCGGTCAAATGGACGAAAACAGGAGCTGGACGGAAAACCAGCGCAATTACCCTACCGGTTTCGGTTACGGTTACGGATATCTGTGCTTTAGAATGCAATTTGCAATAGTGGTCCAACATGGTTCATTCATAGCCGCACACTTAACATCGAATAAAAGGAATAAAAAAAAAAAATTGATACTAGATGACATTATAAAGGTAAATCAGGCTGTTATGCCTTTACATAATGCTATACAAAAAACAATTTAAACTGCCTACATCCGCAACTATACGAAACTTTTGAATCTGTTACGGTTATACGGTTTCGGATATTTTTTTATTACGGATATCCGAAAGTTTCAGTTACGGTTACGGATATCCATAACATCCCTGCTTCAAGCCACTTGTAATAGAGACGATTTTGCTACAAAAAGTCTGAAGTGCTGTCGTCAGTATAATAAGTGCCTACCTATCAACGAAATGCAATTTAAAGGCAAGACTCACTTCCCCGTCTTCAATCGTCGTCGGAAACCACATTAGTGATAATATTATTATTAAACCAACAGGGAGAAGATAGGAGGGTTGAGGGATGAGGACTGTGCGTAGGGTAAGTAAAATTTAGCTTGCAACAAAAAGAAAGACTAAATCACACCTTTCCATATCTTAAGACCCTCGCAGAACTACATCAGACTTTTTTTGGGCCGATAAGTATCAGTATAAATGATTCCTTTTATCTTTACTTACTCGTAGATACCTCGCTGTCTAATAAGGCATGACTAATGGCTGTATTTGTATCGCAATCCCTCAGCCCAAACTTTGCATTTAAATTAACTTTGAACGCGTGATGTCATTTGGAGGGGCTTGACTAAAATAATAACCCGTTTTTAATACAACTAACGGTATTGTCGGTTGATATTTGAATACCCACAATCATTGTTAACCAATAGAATAATATCTATGCTGTACTAAGAACAAATTATGTACCTACTTACTGTAGTACCTACTTGGTAGTAAGTTTAACAATGTCATCTGTTTTTCACTGATTTTGGCAACACTATTTTATCAGTCACCCACCATACCTCAATGTTTAGAAAATTCTCATATACCTACCTACCTAACTAATTAGTTCATTTTTGCTGATTTAAAATTTTTCTTCGCAGAGTTAGGTATCGTTCGTTATCACTTCACTACGAGGTAGGTTTAACGAGCTCTCAAGTTAGGTCCATCGTTGAGTGTCTTGACCATAGAGATATTATAGAGAGATGCCAACTAATGCGCTGAGTTCGAAACTTACGGTCGTATTCACAAACATTACTATGAGGTCTCACAGTGCGTGTGGACGCACAGTGTGACTGTGTGACACACGAACCAATCACAGAGCTCTATTCAAAGCTGTGCGTTCGATTTGCTGCTTCACTTAAGCAAGCATCGTTTGTGAATACGGGCGTTAGTGTCGCATTAGAAATTCACGCACACAAAGTAATCCAAATAATGTGCTCATTATCCACCGCAGAATCAGTACTCAACGTTCGAATAATCTTTGCCTACTACGCAAGCAATGTAACTGTGTGGTAACTGTTTACATTATGACGTCGCTGCTGTCATCATTTCTCTCACGAGTAATGTGTTCTGTTTTTGGGTAACTATATTGCTGCGACACCGGCCACGCCCCCTTGGCAAATCTCCGTTTAGTTTCTGTGATCTGTGGTCTTGACCTAAGGCCCGGTTTCCACCAAGGTGGAGCAGAGCAGCGGAGCGGAGAAGTGTTTTGAATAACCAATCAGATTTCATTTATATTTCCATTTCTCCTCTCCGCTCCGCGCCGCACCGCCACTGCTGTCAAATTCCGTCAAATGTGGAAACCGGGCCTTAGACCAAGACGCTCAAAGAGTATGTTTGTGCAAAAGTAGTAGGTTCACGGTCACCAGTGGTGAACCACCACAGTCCACAGAATCATCCAGACTGTCCGCTGAAAAAACGGTGGCTTGCTTCAGAAGGCATATTATGCTAAAGCCAAGTGTGGATGATTGTGTGCCAAGTGTGCCTGCACCTACAGCCAGGATTGTTAGATTTGTTAGCACAGAATATACATAATAATAGTAGGTACTACTGTCATGTTGTTAAGCACACATATACGAGTCGTTAATTAAGCTCCTCCACTCCAAGGGGTGAGTTAGCTTGCCAGCGTGATTGCTAGCCGCAGTATGCGTGCTCAATGCAGTCTGTCTACGCCCCTGCCTGTTGTTAATTATCGAAGTTTTCCTAGTGTATTTCATTACAGAATACCGCGGTCCTGGATCGAAATATAAAATGACTAACTAGTAGGAGAGTATATTAATTTCATAGAGGCAACATGTTTGTTTTATGTGCCGCCACCTACCTATATCAAAATTTAATGTAACACGTAGTTAGGTACTTATATATTATTCTGTGGTAGGTACCTAGTAACACTTCTAATGGTAGGTGTATGAATACTTACTTACTCAAAAGTTTTGCCATATTGTGTACTATTGTAAAGATGTAATTTACAGTACAGTCCGGGATATACGCCCAAGCGGGATAGACACCTCGAATCGTCTCGACTGCGTGAATATTAAGATGCGCGAGTATGAATGAGATCGAGATCGAAGGAAGATCGCCTATGTGTGATCGAGTTGGGGGCCCTCGCTGGAAAATAACCCTAGATACGCCTACCTAGAGTAGGTAGTATTAGTACAAACTTATAAATAAAATTACCAGTATAAACCAACTGGAGCGGAATTTCAGTAAACATTCTACTCGAAGCTGGATTCGGCTGAAAATAGCCAACGAATTTAATTATGAAATTCATACAATACTTCACAATAAATTCCGTTCACAATGCAGCCGGGAACACAATAGCGGATTGGAAAATTGGCTCACAGAGAAATTGTATTATTTCTACAAAATACAGTGTGATATTTTTATATTATAGTTGATGAAACTAAAAGGGTGTAACTACTCAAATAAAACTACTTTTCCCACAGGACTTAAAAAATACGTCCCCATACGAAATGACTGATTGCTGATGAAAATTTGTATGGAAAGGCATTTTTTTTAATATTTGGAACTTCGCTCCTTGGGGAAAGCTGTTGCAAGTCAGCAGTACAATCCTTTTTGTTTGATCACAAGTATAAAAATAACACCCTGTATTATTCCGCGCATTTCACAATGCAAAGGCCGAAAAATCATTGAAATTTCCCATTTTATTAATTGAACAAACTTAATTTTGTTGACTGTGGCAGCCGTAGTCGGCAATAATTGAGTGAAATATTCGAAAAAGCCTTTGTTACAGACATTCAGGTGACGTAAAATATATCCGCCAGAGTCGGAAGACGTAGCGTGGGCAGGCCTCCCACTAGGTGGACCGACGATCTAGTGAAGGTCGCGGGAGGTGCCTGGATGCGAGCGGCGCAGGATCGATCTTCGTGGAAATGGGAAGCCTTTGTCCACCAGTGGACGTCTTTCGGCTGAAACGAACGAACGAACGAAAATATACCTATCTGCTATGTGGCGTTTGGTTGGATCATGTTCGCGCTCTCGCTCCGCGGCTTCTTTCTGTGATGACTGATAGGTCATTGCCGCAGAAGAAGGTCATTACCGCCCAGGCATCGTTGCTGTCCAGCATAGTTTTGAACTGTGCTGGGCAACACAAGGTTCTGGACTCCTGGCCTACCGCGCCGCGCTGTGTTTAGCGCCGAACCCACGTATTTTTTTTATGTCGCGGAGCAAATGCTTTGCGCACCGTCACCACTATCGTTGCCGAAAGACAGGGTGGTGGTGTGTGGGACTCCCGACGATCTGGTGAAGGTCGCAGGAGGTGCCTGGATGCGGGCGCAGGACCGGTCTTTGTGGAAAATCTTGGTGGAAGGCCTTTGTACAGGAGTGAACGGCTGAAACGAACGACGAACGTACGAACGAAAACAAAATCTACTGAAGGGTTGTTAATATTAATTAATCATTTTAATAAAGATCCCTGAAACCTTAGCAGACACCAAATAACTCATCGTATCATAGCCCAGACTAATTAATATTATTCTCTAGCCTGTCAACGCAAACCGTCTCTAATAACTGTTAGCTTTGAAGACCCAGGTTCGATTCGTCCAGTAACACAGAGAAGATTAATATTAATTTGCGAACAAAAGTATGGACCTCTTGTGTATTTTTTCTGTGTCTTGTGTGTGAAATAAGTAAAAGACTAATATTATTAAACACTGTCCTAATAGTTCATAATATATTAACAAAATATACCGAAATTGATCTATCTTTAATACTACTTACATAGTTAACAAGAACATCTATCTACATTTAGGCACAAAAATTGATTTTGGTAACTACCTACTTACAACCATTAATTTCAAGGACTGTCAATTACATTAAGAAAACTAACCAGCAAACATTCTGTTTATATTTTCAGACTGAACGGGGTCATGGGAAGTGTAACCATGAGCATTCTCTTCATGAGGCGTGGTTGCCACGGCAACGGTTTAGTGTACCCTATCGATCCCGAGCCCCAGCCCGTCCCTCCGGCCGTGAGGTGTCAATGGGACCTCTCACGTATTGAGGTCACGTTAAGTAAAGTGGTAGCTAAAAGCTAATCCTCTATCATTACAATATTTGTTGAGATGAAGTAGTATTACAGTGATTTTATAGTTCATCAAACACCAAACAAAAAGGTGGATTCTCATTTTTCTACAGGACCAATATCAAAATTGCAAAAAAAGGGATCCATTATTGCTGATGGTATAGGTGTACCAGAATCTCATGGCAAACAAAAATATTGGAAAAGTGTGTTTTTCATATGGCCATTGCCTATGGCTTTATTGTCACCTGTCAAAGTAAATCAAGAGATCTGTCAGTCGCTGCAGAAATTTTGTAATCTCTTCATGCCTATTTGTTATTTTTGTGAAAAAGACGAAAAAACTCAAGCAAGTCATATTGTTTTCAAAGTGTATTGTAAAATAAGGCATAATTCAAAGTCAATATTTGATTTTAAAGCGCGTCGTTGAGTTGACAGTAAGTTGGAGTGAAATGTTTTGATAGTTACCTACATTTAGTTTATTACAGTCAGAAGGAGGGTTATGTTTATTTTTATATTATTCTTACCTAATAGCTGCTTTATCGGGGTTTTCAGGTGTATTTCATGCATTGGTGCAGAGGAATGGTGAAAATGTTATGACCATGTAAAGAAAATTGAAAAAGATTTCATCAAGCAAGTTTGAGTAATTGAAATGCTGAAAAAGCTATATTATATTAATACCTCTTTAACTTGATCATCTATTTAAAGAACAAGAAATGCAAGTGGAGTTCTTAGAATCGTTTTCTAGTTCTGAATGAAGTGATAAGTTATAAGTACCTATGATATGTACTTAATAAAATTATTTACAGTAATATACAGTTTACTTATTTTTCAAGACCATGTTCCTATGTTAAAAACCCGATGTATAACAACATTCTTCATACACATACCTAAAATAGGTATAGCCTGACCAGGAACATAAAAAACCTGGCATAGAGGCGCGTCAATTGCATTTGATAGTGCAACACTGAGTACAGTCGTACCTGTGTTAAATTAATAGGCTAACTTTATGTATCAGGATTCAGGATTACGGGCTAATTTGATATTTTCATAAATTAACGAAAAAATATTATTATAGGTAACCTGATTTAAATAAATTAAATGAAACCATCAATCGAGCTAGTAGATTTATTTTATTATTCATCAATAATCAAATTCAGAACTTGAATATTCAACTGCAATGTCTGCTCATGAACGATTCAAACTCGGTACTTCTTTCCCAATCCCATAAAATTCAACACTTAGAAAGTGACAAATTTTTTAAAATAGGTAGTTGAAACAAACCACAGCTAATTTTCATAGTGGACTGTACTATACGATAAACATGTCAGTCAATTTGACAACCTTTGTCGGAAACATTATTCAATGAAAATATTGTCCGAACCCTTAGTATTTCTCTTCGACAAATACTTTAACACATTGTGAACCACTTTTCTTTCACGACTATAAAAATATTTTAGCAATTTAATTCATAAAACCAATTGCGCACATTTAAAATAAAGTTTGTTTACACTTTGACAGCAATAGACTGACATGCAAGGTGACATGTCAATGAAGTTTTCAGTTACTGTTGCCATTAAAAGAAATTAGTACCATTAGTTTTCCGCAACATGGCGAGGGTTTTTATGTTCCTGGTCAGGCTATAAGCATTCGTACTTCATGTTCATTAATATTATTCATAAATAAAAATTAAACAGTATCAAGATCATTTAATCCAATTTCCCCAGTATTGCACTCAACAAAGTTTATTTTCCCCATTTGCCATGAGTTTCTGGTACACCTATAATTAATTTGTATGGAAAGGATTGTTTTTATAATTTCGGTGCCATGGGAAAAGTTGTTGAATTTGAGCAGTAGTACGAGAATACTAGGCTGCTGTTACATATTGTAGCCTATGTGTTATGTGTTTACTTATTCTGATAATTTGTTCAGTAATTTTTGCGTGAAAGAGTAAGAACAATAATACACAAACTTTCGCATTAAAAATATTAGCAGGATAATACTTAGCATTAATAATACTAGAATCAGACTATAATTAGAACCCCATCCATATTCCATATGGGTTCAAATATTGTAACTTTCAGCAGTCCTTAGTTTACGTAAATACAAGTCCACATGCTTGAACAAATCTCAACAACAAGCACAGGGACTTCTTTTACACCATATTAAATATTTTCAGTTTTTAACCCCTAATTGCTGTTGCTTTAGTCTCTAACGCATGTTATTTTCACCTTTGCATTTAACAAGTGTCATTTTTTATAGTTACTTTTGTGAACGCCTCAATGTAACCATGTTGATGATTAAATAAATAAATAAACCGGCGTCTTGGCCCGTGAACCAAGCTAAAAGTGGGCCATGTCGCTGGAAGACCTGGTTTCCACTAAAGCGGAGAAGAGGAAATATGTGTCAAGATGTGCCAATGAGGGATTTTCGAACGGAAGATGAGCGGAGATGTGTTTTGAAAGTTTTTAATGCAAGACCAGTGTTTACATGTAGTAGGTACTTACCTACTAGTTAAGATTATTATGTATCCTGTAACTTAAAACATATAATTAGTTAATAGGTAGGCCGTGATAATTGATAGAAACAACATTTACGTCAAGGTGAACAACAATCCATAAGGTTAGCATATAGTTATACATATTTTGTACTACCTACGTACTTGCAACCATTGGCGTATTTAGGGTCCTTTTTTCCATAGCCCAGGGGCCAGCATCCTGTAGTCAGTAGCCGTATCATGACATAATATTATCAACTGTCATCTTCTAATAGGTAGCCCAAAATCCCGGGGTCAGGGGCCGGGCACCAGACCATTCTGGGGTGGGCACGGCCCCCCCGCTATATGTATCAAGCATGCTTGCAACAGCCTCCTCCTGATCAGCACAAAGCCTTGCCGAGGTTGATTGGATTTCTCAGTTAACTGTGACATGACATAATGGGGCCGGGCCCCTCTGAAAAAGAACCCTAGATACGCCAATGCTGAAGCCTGAAGTGTCTTACTTTTATGTCCAGATAAATAGGTAATGAGTACTTGTTTAGGTAGGTACCTACACTTGAAGAATTATCGTCTGTGGCACTTGTGGCAGTTATAAACTTTAGTAAGGCTGGGTTGCACCATCATATTTTAACCGTAACAATAACAATAACCGGTACTTGTTGTATAGAGTTTGACAGATTTTTGACGTTTGTCAAAGTTAAAGTAAGATGGTGCAACTCAGACTCTTAAGTGATTTTTATTAGATGAGAAAATGTTGGAACTTCTGTAACATTGCGAAGTGAATAAATAAATATGAAAATTATGAACATAGTACATACTAATGCTTCCATTTTTTCTATTTTAGATAAGATTTTAGAGATGCAATTCAATCACAAAAATAACGTAACGAAAAGCAGTGGTTTTTATTTTTCTAATGAAGCTAAATCGCGCCGCAGTCCGCAGTGTCGAGTAGAGACACCTAGTGTATGATTTGAGAACTAATTGTGGTAGTGGTACGTCATTATTTACATAGAGGGCGTTTTAGATCAAGTTCAAAAGCGCCATCTAACTTATTTTTGGTGATATAATTATTTCAAGAGTAGTGGTGGTAAGTACATCATTACGTAAGGATGCTTTATTTAGATTGGATGAAACGCCATCTGTGATAATAATTTAAAATGTCATTATTTTGATGAGGGACGCCATCTATCAATATAATGAGACATTAAATACAGCCTCCCATTGTATTTCAGTATGCTTTGTGCGTTACTACGTAATATCCAGTTGACACGAGAGATGGCGTTATTGTAAAAACCTGGGCCTAAAAATAATGATAATTGAAAATAATTTTTAAACAGAATAAAATAGGTCATAAATCTGATTATATTAGCCTAAAACTTTAAAAATTAAGGCAGTAAAACAAAACAAGTGTTTGTTTCTTTTATTTTATTTTTTTATGAAGGTGGAAAGATATCTAGTTACATAATATATAAATAGTTTTAACTAGCGTTAAAATTAATCAGTAAAACCATCTGTGAATGTATCAAGTAAAAACTGTTCAAACCAACCAAGAGCATCATTACTATGTGCCTCTTCTATGGTTTCTATAACCTCTTTTTTAGATCTATTCCTTAAAATCCAACACACTAAGCTCATTATCCATTGAACAAGTGGGTTTGAGTATTTTAATTCAATATCCTTAGTTGTAACTCTTTGGAGCACGTCTAATACTGTTGTATATAAAATAGATTGTCTAGTTGCAGGCTTACAAATACATAAGTGGTCTAGCGGTAACTGGTAGAATACCCCTCTGCCAAGGTCAGCAGACACCGACTCCACAAAATGAACAGGAACTTTAAATGCAGTGACTAGAGTAGGCAGTGTCTCGGCAAAACTTATCGTTTCCCAAGCAAATTTATCTGCAAATTTAATAAATTTGTTATTAAGTTCTAGCAAGGTCGGCGAGTTTTCTTGCAGCTGCCTCACGTCATTGGAAGGCCAAAGTACCGCAGCAGCCGCTCGAGGCATTGTGGCTAAAGCGCTGCCCTTGTGTGGTGTGCTGTAAAATACAACTGCTTTTGTGTTATTTGATAAGCTTTTCAGACTTGCATCACTACTCTCCGATGATTCCACAAGCAATTGTTTTACAATCAATCCACCCATTGAATGAGCGAGCCACACCACCGGGATGTTTTTGCTTCCAACACCAGCATCAACTAAAGTAGGTGCCAAATCTGAAGCTCTGCTTTCTATATCAGCTACTTGCAGGGGGCACCGCTCCAACCACTCAGAAAGTGAGCTCCAATAATTTATTCCCAATATTCTTAAATTATTGCAGTCTTTTGGCAACCAATCCTTTGGCCAACAGAATGTATAGTTACATCGGTCTTCCTCCTCTTCTATTAACGCCACAAGCTTCTTTCTAGCGGTGTATGTATTACTAGATTTATGTTCTCTTTTGGCCTCAATTGGGATATCATGTAAAATTACTTCAAAATCAGATAGCAGTGACTCATCTTCAATCTCTTTCAAGTCTTCAATAACTTGCTGAAACTCAGGATCTAGATATTTAGTATCTGGGGTCCCATCACCACAAGCTTCACATTCAACATCAGATATAGTGACATCAATAATGCCAATGGGTTCAGCACATTTGCGGTCTCGTTGCCGCCAAGTAACAAATACCCCACCCCTCAGACCGTGAACCAAAAGAGTGTCACATGAGTGAGGGGTTATTGTCCGGTAAATAGGATGGAGGAGATACAGGCCTGGTCTATAGCAATACTCTCCAGATAAGTTAGCCAAACAGACTGCTGCAGAACTGGCTAGGCGCACATCACTAGACTTAACTAGCCGTGATAGTTCTCCGATGAGACCATTTTGGAAAAAATCAGTCAACAAATGGGAATGCACACTTAAAACAGTGAGTATTCTAAGTACTGCTAGATCAAGGTCAGCATCGCCTGGGTTTCTTAGTAATAGCTCGGCTAATTTATCCAAAAGACCTATATTGACTAAGGTCTTCGCTAAATTATCTTCTTCGTAAACTTTACTGTGGAATAAAGTGAGGTGGTGATGAATTGCATCCAAACAGAGGACGCACAAGTCTCGTTCACTAATACTGTCTGGTTTCATTGGAATACTATCTACTTCCATGGCTTGTTCTTGTACATTTGCAAAGTATTTGGATAGAAAGTGTTTGATGCAGCCATGGGGGTTGATATTTTGGGCAGACATGATCAAGTCGCGGAACTTGAAGGACATGAGTTCGGACGTGAGCGCCGCGCGTCGCACGTGGATGGGCGGCGGTAGGAAGTAGCGCAGGTCAGCGCCGCGGGTGCGCGCAAGCAACACCGCTGTATTTTTATCCAACGCTTGTGCGAGCTTCAGGCAGTCCCAGTGCTTGTTATTTTTGAACGCTGCCAGCTGTTCCAGCGCTATGTTCCGCTGCTCTTTATTCCCATGCCTGCACAGCCACAGCAGTCTCCACGCCAGGGAATGCTTCAAGCTCTTCCAGATACGCGCTAGGCCCACAGATTGCCTGCTTTCCTTATCCTGCTCTAGTTTCATTGTCGCTCCATACGAAGGGTCATCGATGTAAATGTACTGGACAGAATGTTTCTTCTCTCTGTCGAGCACGTTCGTGTTCACAACATTGTTGATAGATCTGTATGTTTGGCGAATATGATACGCAATAAAGAGGCCACTGCCGCCCCATAGGGAAGCTATTTTTAGAACTTTGAGCACGGGTTTTAATCTATCTTGTAAGCTCATTGTTTACTAAACTATTTAGAACTTGCCCTATTGTTGTTGACATTTTTGTGCTGAATGGCTGAATGACTTTGACAATTTTGACATCATTTACTATCAAAGAATGACAGTGACATTTGACAGCTCTTGGATATTGGATTACATAGATAGAGCATACACTTTGTTATCATTGACGTTTAAACCATGGACTTTGCATAACTTTAAAATAAACGTGCTCGGTACATAGTTACATTATACACACACATTAAGGGACGATACACATTGCGCGTCGGAGCGCACTTACACGGCCGTAAAGAAAATTGTAAATTATTAACAGTTCTAAAGTCCTAATTGCTTAAAACTGATTAACTGACATTTCAATCCGGACGGATGCGCAATCCAGTGGATACGCGCGCATTCCACCGCATTTTTGGCCGAACGGACGCTGCGCGGCGCGCCGACTCGCGCCGGTCAATGTGAATCCTGCCTTACACACATTATAAATACACGATTTCGGAAAACAACATGGCCGCAATATAGGCAATCAGCTGACAGATGTTTGTGTCTGTGTGTGTAGTTGTCAGCCCAGCCCCCCTAGACAAAACGCACTTTTTGATCGAATCCAAAAACGAATCCGTCAAAACTCCATACAAAAAAGGGGCTTTTCGACCACTTTTCGACTGGTTTGCGATTATAATTTGCACTTTGTCTAGACCTACCGATTGCCTTTATTGCGGCCAAGTTGGTGACGTCACATGAAAATGTTGCCAGAATGAGTACTGACCAAACATTATCTAGAGTGCCAAGTTCAAGAAATGTTCATTTATAGGTCTACCAGATCTCATGGCATAAAAAATATCAATTGGGAAAGTGGTGGCTGGGGTGTTCCATATGCCACGATGTGGCCGGTTAAATATTTTAGGTCTAATGACACCTGTAGATAGAGAACAGGTTTTAAATTAATTCTCCTGCGAGGATAATGAGAACTGGTTTAGATAAAGCGATTTAGCCGTGGTTTCAAGTAAAGCGTAGAGAAGGAGAGACGAGAGATGTGTTTTGAACCAATCAGATTTCCGAACGAGCAGAGTGCAGAGAAGATGTGGAAATAATAGAATCTGATTGGTTATTCAAAACGCGTCTCGTCTCCCATCTTTTCCGCTTAAGTATAGTCGTGTTGCACCGAAGACCACGTCCATCCTTCGTCTGGAGCTGCAAGCAGCGGTCATGGGCGCACGGATGGCGAGGTGCGTCGTCGAAGTGCACGGTGAGAAACGGGGCAGCTGTTTGGGATGCCATCTTGGAAAAAGCAAGTCTTTTTTTTTTGTTTTAAAAACGTGACCATGTTTCTTTGTTTCAGAAACGCTCGAGTGCACAATAATTGCGCGCAACGAAAGTTGAGATTGAGAAGAACGCATACTCAAACTGATGTACCTACATGATAATATTCTATGTTTGTGTCGATTGATTGCCTTAACTCTTGCTGCGCGACCTATTAGGTCACGGACTTGAGAGAACTTCATTTCTAAGAGTGTCAGAAGAGAGCGACAGCCACCGGTGCAGGTACATTTTATAGCCCGCTCGTTGCTAAATATTCAGAATAGGTATTTTAAAATATGTATTTGGATTAGGTGGATTAGGTAAATCAGTACCTACCAAATCCATCTTGTACGGTGTACCTACCTGTACCTACATATTATTGTATGTACTTATTACTGGTATTACACTAAAATCATTCAGTCAGCAATTCCGCCGTTTGTACTATCGGCAACAGTGTTAACTGCCCATTGCCAGGCATGTCATCTCGTTTTATCGCAAAGAATCACCATTTGATGAGAGCGAGAGCAAAAACGGAAATGTATAGTTAACAGTGTGGCCGTGTGTACGTTCTAATAGGTTTCTAAGACGAGTACCTCATTACATTCAATATAACAATAAACTCTTAAATATCCCAATCTCCAGTATTTTATTTAGCATTCTTTAGATTTACTTCTCTCACGGTATACTTGCGTTATACCTACCTACCTACTTTTAGACCCACTTACGTAAAACATAATTTATGCTGTCAGGTATTTAATTCACCAATGGTTAGGTAATAAAAACACCAAACATTTTTTAAAATTTATTTCTCTACGATCTACATTCTAACATTTAAAGCATTATAACACCAATTGACAAATAGTCTTTACTACTGGACTTAATATTATAATGAACCCTTCGATGTAACACATCGAACGGCGCGCATCGGAGAACATCGGTGCGCTTTTACAAAGCCGCAGAGGAAATTGTATTTAATCTATACCTACTAATATTATAAATGCGAAAGTAACTCTGTCTGTCGGTCTGTCTGTCTGTCTCGCTTTCACGCCTAAACCACTGAACCGATTTTAATGAAATTTGGCATAAAGATAGTTTGAGTCCCGGGAAAGGATAGTTTTTGAAACAGGGACGCGCGCGATAATGTTTTTCTGAGACAAACAAAATTCCACGCGGGCGAAGCCGCGGGCGGATAGCTAGTTACCAATAAGGTCGTATTCGCATCCAACTAATTATTCTTTTGGAACCCGAGCATGGCAGGCATGCGTATTCTTCGGAACACGATCGCTACACGCTGATGTCACAGCAGCGCGGCGACTCGCGTGCCCTGCGCGCTGTGTTGTGCTTGATTAGGCCCTCGCCCACGGCGACTTTTTAAAAGTAAAAGTAAAAAAGTAAAAAGTATTTATTTCTACAAGATGTTACATGTACAATTTATTCTGGCGGTCTCTGATGCTGTCGCGCGTTTCGTAAACGAACGACAGCAACGCTACTAACGCGCTACAGCGGCGCGACTGTATCGATGCAAACGCGCGACTGTGTCGGACGACATCGAAGAGAGAACGGAGAGAACCCTTTCAGTAACCCTACTGAATCGCGTTTGCATCGCGACAGAAGCGTTTGCACCACGACTGAATCGGGTTTATGTGGGCGAGGGCGTGCGGGTTTGCATTGAATGTCGTCGCCAGCTAGTGCGTCAAAATATGTATGAAAAGTTTAGTTCTTGAAAGTATCCGCTAAGGACGCTGTACCATCCTTCATACTTTTGATGTCAATATTTTACGCAGTCGCTAGAGAAGCCTTTGATGTAAATTCGCACTAAGCCCTCTGTGATGCGCGCCGCTTGATGTCAATCTTACGGATCTGACTTACAGAACTATGCTTATCAAATAATATATAGATAGAGAAAAGTTTACATAAATGCTGAGCAAAATAAGTAGGGGTCACGTGTATCGTGAGTTTTCCCCGCTGGCAGGATTAAATTAGCAGGACATTTAGTTATTTATTTATGCTAATGATGATTTATTCATCATCGGGAAAAACTACAAACTTATCGTTAAAATTCTTATCTTACTAAAATGGCTTACTTGCTATTTATGTATACGTATAGGCCAGGGGTTCCCAAAGTGTGCGCGGCGCCCTGGTGCGCCGTAGAAAGTAAAAAGGGGCGTAAATCCTTTACGTCGCGTTAGCGCTTGAAAACTCCCACGTCTTTCGACTGTATCTTTTTCAAAGAACAACAGAACTATGCTTATCAGATAATATACAGGGTGTTAGGTAAATGGATATATGAGCCGACACTAGCCCATGTTAACATAGGCATATAAATGGTATGGTGAAGTCAGAAATTTGATATCATGATTATATTTTTTTTAATTTTCATACAAAATAAATTTTACAAAATCCGATTTGTATGAAAATTAAAATAGTTAAAATGAAGATATCAATTTTCTGACTTCACCATACCTTTTATATGACCATGTTAACATGGGCTAGTGTCGGCTAATATACCCATTTACCTAACACCCTGTATAGATAGAGAAAAGTTTAGGTACATAAATGCTGAGCAAAATAAGTAGGGGTCACGTGTATCGTGACTTTTCCCCGCTGGCAGGATTAAATGTCCTGCTAGGACATTTAGTTATTTATTTATGCTAATGATGATTTATTCATCATCGGGAAAAACTACAAACTTATCGTTAAAATTCTTATTTTTCTAAAATGGCTTACTTGCTATTTATGTATACGTATAGGCCAGGGGTTCCCAAAGTGTGCGCGGCGCCCTGGTGCGCCGTAGAAAGTAAAAAGGGGCGTAAATCCTTTACGTCGCGTTAGCGCTTGAAAACTCCTACGTCTTTCGACTGTACTTACATTTTTCAAAGAATAGGGCGCTGACACAAAGTAAGTTCGCCGCGGGATGTTAACCTTTGGCGTGCTATTGAGCCGCGCAAAACTGCACCCCCAACTGCTACGGTTTTCAAATTTTCAAAATGACAAAGTAGTCTTGTCTTAGATCTGAGACAAAGCAGTTGACAGAGGTTGCACAGATATGAGACAAAGCATAGGAGAGGTTAATGACTGGGAACCCAGTCCATGGGGAATATTAGGTGAAAAGTAGGAAATTGCCGATTTGTATGGAATGAAAATTAGGAAAATAGTATTTTCCACACAGTTTTTTAAAGAACGCTTAATATAAATAATTTATATTTAGTGGACCGAGACTGTGACAACAGTAGGTCATGAGAAAAATAAAGGAAAACATTTAAAATTGGTACAACCTGTAAAAAATATTCATATTTTTATAACGTTAATGGACTACGTAGGATAAGTTGTTTTGACGAATTATTTCTATTAATTAAAAAAATAAGCATAGGCCTACATTTTTAAACGTTGCGTCTTTAAAATGAAGTTTAAAATAAAACAAATAAATATGGAAATAGCTATTGTTTTAAAGAAACTTTAAACTTTGGAGAAAAAATCGGCAATTTCATCCTGGCCTACCTATCCCTCTTACAATAATATAACTTACTGTAGGTTAAAAACTAAGTGATATTCAGGCCTTAAACTATACTGAATATCTTTGAATTCAGTGTAACATTGGACTCAAAGATTTATAATGCCGAAACATTCATTAAGCGTAAAATTGATTGGTACTATTTCCCGTTAATTTTAAAATACCCGTTTAATTTTTGGGTAAATATTGTTACAAAACATTTACTTTTAAATCACAATATAACCTGTTTGCACTTAATTATTTATATAAATTTATCGAAAAAGACCCTGCACCTAGGGGTAAACTTGTAAATTTTACATTATTCTACTAATTCAAAACTTTTCATTTGATATCGAGGGAGTTGTTAAAAAATATCCTACTAATATTATAAATAAATGCGAAAGTTTGGATGTCTAGATGGATGTTTGTTAACTTTTTCACGCAAAAACTACTGAACGGATTTTGATAAAACTTTACAGTATTATTCTTTATAACCCATATCTAATAACATTTATAGGCTATAATATAATAAGACGATCTATGACAAACTAAATTTCACGCGGGTGAAGCTAATGACAAAAAATTACGGAATGTTTTCCGTAATTTTGTGGCGGCGGCCATCTTAGATCGATTTTCATCAAAACATAGTTACCCAACGAATGAACCGATTTTGATTTTTAATAAAAGGTGGGCTTTTTTTGTTCTCTTACACAGACAAACAGTCACGTGAAACTTATAACACCCCGTAGTTCTTTCGTTGGGGGTTAAATAGTTATGAAAATTACTAAAATAAATAATTGTAAAAAGATTTCTTACTTGACACAATACTTATTATAAAGGTACCTAAAGTAGGCAGGTACCTAGGTTTATCAGTTACGTTGATCATCACAATAAAAAGTTAACTTGTAGGAAAAGATAGTTAACGGCGGTTAAAAGATGGTAAGAGTTACAGTTACAGTTATTATACACTCGGCATCAAATAAATCGCACCTCCCGCGACAAGCACTTATCAAACGTATGCATCCCCACTTCCCACCAACATTGGTATCATTTGAAAGCCTAGTTCTAAACTTCATTTCATTATAGGAAAGGTTTTTACCCGAAAAATGTGTCTTTACAAGGATCCAGAGTCACTTCTTCAAAAAATAGGTAGTTACGCTATAGCCATTTTTTATGACTATAAAACTGTTAAGTTGGGATTAATCGCTATCCATCTGTTAAAGAGGACACGTGAGATCTTTATTTGGTTTTATAACCATAAAAATTGGTCTAATTGCTCCCAGAGGTGAGCCCAAAGTGAGGTCTATTTTCAAGTCACATTTATGGTATATCTTAATCATTTATTTAGTAATGAAATGTATTTTTCTTTAAGGATATTTATTGGGCTTTCAAATAACACCAATATTGTTGGGGTACCATGATTGTGTCAGAAGAAAATCTTTAAAGTTCGCGTCGCGGAAGGTGCGGTTTATTTGATGTTGAGTGTAGATGTTGATATTCAGAAAGTTTTGTGAAATACTATTGAATGAACAGTTAAGTAGGTTAAGGTCATTAAATATTAAATGTGATACTGAATATTTGCAAAAAAGAACCTATTCCGAATTTCTGTTTGCCGTTATTTGACCAAACTCTTCATACATGTACCGACGGACTTCTATATTACAATATCGTTGCAGAATATAGAATACAGATTCAAACTTCTCAATTGTATCTAAATCATATTTAGTTTTTGCATTTACAATGTTAGGTATTGTTCTCAAGGCTATCAGACTAGTTTCAGTGGTATGCAATTCCAACAAACCACGGCTGATCGAGAGCAAAATATCCTCATCATCCAAATCTTTGAGTAATTTAAACTTGAAATGAATTGCACAATTGGTAATAGAGTCAACTATGTCGCCTGAAAATTTGATCGAATATTCTTTAGAATTAACGTCTGCTATTATCATATCTCCAACATGCATGCCGAATTCGAAAGCGACATTCTTCATATGTTCTTCAGTCATATTATCTTGGGGTTTTGTCAGCGCGATTTTAATTATTTGCCTGTTTAGAATCATTATTTTTAAGTTCCAGGTAAAGAAATGAAAGTCATGCCTTGACAAACGAGAATCCGCATACGATAAAATTGCCTCGAGTATCGGCAATGCATCTAAGAAAGATTGCGTATCAGGCAATGCATTATGATATTTACGATGCAAGAATCTGTTTTTGTTTAAGGATTTGATGAATTGTTCGAATGATTTTCTGTAAAGGAAGATATCATTGGCTCTGACATCCCAATGCTTGAAGCAGTTGTCCACCGACCTTATAGCTATAGACAAAGACTCATACATATCTGGTACCGTGCTTGTAAAATATTCTATGTAATGTGCTACAAGATCCCATTTAGCTTTGAAGATTTCAAAGTTGTTTGTCCACTCAAAGGATAAATTATCAAATATTTGCTTTAATGCCTTCTTACTTAAGCAGTTGAATCTATCATCTATTTGTTTTAATAATTCTATTTGCCGAGTGACATTTTTCTGATCATTTTTGAAACTTTTTACTGCCGTCCAAGCAGCATAAAAATAGTCACCTAGGACTTCAGAAGGTAAAATTATACGTTTGGAAAATTCGAACAAATTATCTGCGTCATTCTCATGAAGACTCTTGGTTAACTTAAGTAAGATGGAGTGCAATACATTTTGTGGTTTCCTCTTATTTGTTATAAATTTTAACAATATATTGTAAATAGCATTTCTTGTGGCGACGTCTTCTCTGTTTTTCCAGAATTCCCGAATAATCATTTTATAGTTATCTTTAATGTCTAATGTAATAAATAAAAGTTGACAGCCGTAACATTTCATAAACGGATTATGGGAACGTATCAAATCACCAATGAATTGTCTGCGTAATTGACCCGAGAGGTTCAAAAGTAATCTTATGATAATACTATGCCGGTATTTGTAATCGGCAATACCGTCATCAGTGATGTACATCATGAGATGAAAAAGTTGTTTTGGTGGCGAGTAAGTTGAAAATCGGATGATAGCCTTCTGCGTATTCAATGTGTTGGGTTCTTCCTCGTTAGAGGGCTTTTGAGGCGCGTAGTTTTCCAAGAATTTAATTTTGGTACTTTCGTCACTTAATTGGAAAATTCCATAAACAACTAAATCTCTCCCTGAATATGTTTCTAAATGGACATTTTCAGTGACCAACTGAACATAATATTTTATAATTTCCTTAGCAACATCTTCTGAATAGTATATTTTTATCTTGTTTAATAAACGAAAACGAAGTCGCAGATCCTTGCGTTTAGTAAAAGATTGCGACAAAATTGCGTCTTTTTTTAGCATATCAATTAATTGTTCGTCACTTCCATAAAAAGGTTTGGATTTTATTTTTCGATTCTCATTGTTTAATTTCATAACTGTATCGCCTATCATTATATAATCCGCCAGAGACTCTGGAATATCGTTTAAAGATTTTCCGAAAAGAGCCATTAGGTCCTTCAGACATTCAACGAATGTCAATAAACATTCACTTATTTCCGGCTCTCCACTGTACATATAGGGTAAAGGAGATTCAAGAAGTCTTTCCGAATAGAATTCTAAAATGTACTTGTATACTTTTTCTTGAATTTCCTGATTTAACTCTTCAATGAATGATTTTTTGATGAAACGCAAAGGCATACCAACTTCCATAAGGCATTTTAATCCTTCAGGAATAGCTATACCATTTATTAGATGATACAATATTCCAGTAACTTGGATAAAGGGGTTGCCCTGAAATCGATCGCGTGAATAAGCCTTCGTGCTATGCGCAATATGGTCAAAATCTCTCCATACTCTCCGATCAAATTTAAAAATATTGTGATTTGATGCAATTATTGTTAACAAATCTATTTTGTTTTTTTCGGGAAGTTCTTGTATATATGTATAATAATGATAAAATACTGTTAATATTTGTGTTGTGTCTTTAGCACACCGCATTAAAAAGTCTATCAGTATAAAACGATTTTGTTGAGAAGCATTACGGAATAAGTCATTGATACTGCAAAATGTTCTATAAAAATTTATGAATTCGTAAAAAAGATAACTACGACGGCCTAAAGTTTGGTGACGAATATTACGCATCGCCCATGCTTCCAACTTTACCGCCGGCATAAAGCTGTAATATTTATTGTCATAGAATTGTTCACACATCATATTAATTGCCTTTTGATATTTTTTACGATACAACTGTTTAATAATTTTAAATCTTAGATTAGGAGGAACAGCATATCACATCAACAGTTGAATCTTTTTTTGGTGACGTTCTTCCCAAAATTGGGACTCAATGTCTGGTAGTACAAATAAGCCCCAATCCTTTACTGCCAAATGTGTTATAGACTTTGCTAATATTGTAGAATTGAGTATTTTTATATAGAGACTCGGTTTTTTCTGTATTCTCCGATGGTGTTTTGACAAAATAATTTTTGTCATTTTTCTGCTCAGATTACAAGCACAGGCTGTGAGAGCATCTTCATATTTTTCAAGTAAATCTAAGTATTTTTTATGGGAATGCTCGTATAAATTGTTACATTTTCGTATAACCGCATTTTTATTAACACAGTTACTTAATAATAACGCTTCAAATAGTGCAAAAGAATCACCTATAAATATTTTCCAATAATTTGCGTTTTCTCTTATCGGCTTCTTACTATTAAAAGGCCGGTGTGCAAAGAAATTTAATTTTACAGATTCTGCTGTCCTGTTCAGATACTTATAAGAATAATTTATTAAACATGAATACCTTTTGCAATATTCGTAGAAAGAATTTAGACGGCTCTTATTTTTAACTCGCGAAGATATTTCCGAAAGTAGTTTGCCTATCATTTTCATTGACATGGAGTTGAATATGTGCTTGTCCAAATAGTCAGGTTCGATGATTGTTGAAAACTCATCGTCATATAGCCAGGAGCACTTTTGGATCACTCTCTCTGTAGTAAGAGGTTCACCTGACTGCAAAACAGCCAGGATGTATTCTGAGTGTTTGAAAGCAATGGCGAGGTCCAGTTTAAATTGTCGATCTAAGTCCGATAATTCCGGTATATCTTTGATTTGTTCAAAGGAGTCATATTTCTCGAAAGCTTCTTTGACTTGCTTGTTGTAGTCACGCTGTCGTTGGGGCAAACTTCCAAATAGTTTAATCGTGGAAGAAGCCATGGTGGCCGCTCAGCACCTGTAAACAATAATTAACATTGTCGTTTTTCCAAAATACTCGTATAATCTCTTTTATCGAGGATTACGACATACATTAGGAATAGGTACGATTAGGCCCAGAACAGACGGCGAAACGCAACTGCAACAAAACTGCAACTGCTAGTTACTTTTGAGTTGCATCAAAGTTTCTGCCATAGCGTCCGTTGAGAGACCACACATGACGCGACCAGTTTGAAACTTTCAGTTTTAGTTTCATTCATCAGAATCGAGAACGGGTCTGCGTTGCCCGCCCCGCTCCCGCGCCGCTGCCCGCTAAATTCGAGGCTGAGGCCTTAGGGTTGACATTTTAAGTATGTAGTATGTATTGTAGTAGTATACTAACAAATAGTTATCGATTAGTTTCGGCCTGCTGTCACTAAAATATTTATAATAACGCGCAAGTCCTTTTAAACTTTTACTAGACCTAGTCCTTTTAAACATTTTTTAGAGAGAGAGAGCGAGGAGAGAGAAAGAGGAGAGCGAGAGAGGATAGAGCGGGGAGGATAGAGAGAGAGAGAAGAGAGAGAGAGGATAGAGAGAGGGAGGATAGAGAGAGAGAGAGGTTAGAGAGAGAGAGAAGAGAGAGAGGTTAGAGAGAGAGTATAGAGAGAGAGAGTAGAGCGAGAGAGGATAGAGAGAGAGAAGAGAGAGAGAAGAGAGAGAGGATAGAGAGAGGATAGAGAGAGAGAGAGGATAGAGAGAGAGAGTAGAGCGAGAGAGGATAAAGAGGGAGGATAGAGAGAGAGAGAAGAGAGAGAGAAAAGAGAGAGGATAGAGAGAGGATAGAGAGAGAGAGGATAGAGAGAGAGAAGAGAGAGAGGATAATCAGAGGATAGAGAGAGAGTATAGAGAGAGAGAGTAGAGCGAGAGAGGATAGAGAGGGAGGATAGAGAGAGAGAGAAGAGAGAGAGAAAAGAGAGAGGATAGAGAGAGAGAAGAGAGAGAGAAGAGAGAGAGAAGAGAGAGAGGATAGAGAGAGGATAGAGAGAGGATAGAGAGAGAGATGATAGAGAGAGAGAGGATAGAGAGAGAGAGTATAGAGAGAGAGAGTAGAGCGAGAGAGGATAGAGAGGGAGGATAGAGAGAGAGAAGAGAGAGAGAAAAGAGAGAGGATAGAGAGAGAGAGAAGAGAGAGAGAAGAGTGAGAGGATAGAGAGAGGATAGAGAGAGAGAGGATAGAGAGAGAGAGTATAGAGAGAGGATAGAGAGGGAGGATAGAGAGAGTGAAGAGAGAGAGAGAAGAGAGAGAGGATAGAGAGAGAGGACAGAGAGAGAGAGAGAGGATAGAGAGAGAGAGTATAGAGAGAGAGAGAAGAGCGAGAGAGGATAGAGGGAGGATAGAGAGAGAGAGAAGAGAGAGAGAAAAGAGAGAGGATAGAGAGAGAGAGGATAGAGAGATAGAGTAGAGCGAGAGGAGAGTGAGAGAGGATAGAGAGAGGATAGAGACAGGATAGAGAGAGTATAGAGAGAGGATAGAGAGAGAGAGAGAGAGAGGGAGAGAGAGAGAGGAGAGAGAGAGAGAGGAGAGAGAGAGAGAGGAGAGAGACAGGATAGAGAGAGGATAGAAAGAGTGGATAGAGAGATATAGGAAAGAGGAGGCAGGAGGGAGGAGAGAGGAGAGAGGAGAGAGGAGAGAGGAGAGGAGAGAGAGATGATAAAGAGATAGGATAGAGAGAGAGAGAAGAGCGAGAGAGGATAGAGAGAGAGGATAGAGAGAGAGGACAGTGAGAGACGATAGAGAGAGAGGACAGTGAGAGACGATAGAGAGAGAGGACACAGAGAGAGAGAAGAGAGGGAGAGGATAGAGAGAGAGAGGATAGAGAGAGAGAGAGGATAGAGAGAGAGAGGAGAGCGAGAGGAGAGCGAGAGGAGAGCGAGAGAGGATTCAGAAAGAGGATAGAAAGAGAGGATAGAGAGGATAGAAAGAGAGGATAGAGAGGATAGTGAGAGAGGAGAGAGAGAGAGAGAGGTGAGAGACAGGATAGAGAGAGGATAGAAAGAGTGGATAGAGAGAGGAGAGAGGAGAGAGGAGAGAGGAGAGAGGAGAGGAGAGAGGAGAGAGGAGAGAGGAGAGAGGAGAGAGGAGAGAGGAGAGAGGAGGGAGGAGGGTGGAGGGAGGAGAGAGGAGAGAGGAGAGAGGAGAGAGGAGAGAGGAGAGAGGAGAGAGGAGAGAGGAGAGAGGAGAAAGGAGAGAGGAGAGAGGAGAGAGGAGAGAGGAGAGAGGAGAGAGGAGAGAGGAGAGAGGAGGGTGGAGGGAGGAGAGAGGAGGGTGGAGGGAGGAGAGAGGAGAGAGGAGAGAGGAGAGAGGAGAGAGGAGAGAGGAGAGAGGAGAGAGGAGAGAGGAGAGAGGAGAGAGGAGAGAGGAGAGAGGAGAGAGGAGAGAGGAGAGAGGAGAGAGGAGAGAGGAGAGATATGTGAAACAACAATAAATAATGACAAATTAATAATATTTATTTAAAAAACATTACTTACGTGAGTGGGCGCGCGGTGAGCAAATTGCCGCTTGGCGACACCTGATGGTAACAAACTCCTCCTTAAGCTCTGAGGGCGTCCAGCATATTGGTAACGAAAGTAGAAAGAAATTGCTTTAATACATTACTACAGGGTGTTAGGTAAATGGGTATATGAGCCGACACTGGCCCATGTTAACATGGGCATATAAATGGTATGGTGAAGTTAGAAAATTAATATCTTCATTTTAATTGTTTTAATTTTCATACAAATCGGATTTTATAAAATTTATTTTGTATGAAAATTAAAAAAGTTAAAATGATGATATCAAATTTCTGACTTCACCATACCATTTATATGCCCATGTTAACATGGGCTAGTGTCGGCTCATATACCCATTTACCTAACACCCTGTATAATTTTTAGACGAGGGAGGTAAAATGCTCATTTTCAAAGTCTGATCGCCATCGTTGCACGGCGGCTGATCGCGTTGGTTTGACGGAACCTTTAAAGCTTCTAAACCTAGCTTTAAATTGGCACTTAAAACTTTAATATTTTGCTAACAGTCCCCTAATTCCCTTTATCGCCGGTAATCGAAAAAATAGTCTTGGAAACCCCTAAGCCATTTTAAAATACCTATCCAACGATACCCCACACGATGGGGTAGAAGATGAAAAAAAAATCATCCCCACTTTACATGTAGGGGAGCTACCCTATAAAAATGTTCTACCAAATTTTTATTCTACCACTTTGTCGGCGTAATTAATACTCGTACATATTTCCACTAAATTACAACTTTCCAGTGCCAATAGTTTCCAAGCAAACCCTCGGTCGGACAGACAGACGGACATAACGAAACTATAAGGGTTCCTTGTCAGGACTACGGAACCCTAAAAGGCACTGTAGTTTGAGCGCAATCGATGACGGCTGCGCATGGCATTTGTGAGCCCTCGGGGAAAACTAAATTAATAATTTTAAACTAATTTAGAATTTTACATCACTGGAAACCACCCGTATTTAATTTAAATCTTTACACTTTTCAAACAGTGTATTTTAATTCTTAATCAGATATGAGAAACCTATCAGAAATCCAAGATGGCGGCTGAGCTGCCTAACCCATTTTCAATACAATATCTTTTTTCACAAAATTGTATGCAATCTATGTTATAATATTGTAATCGTAGCTTGCTTGCATTCAATTTGATAAGCCCAAACCTCATGCACCTAGATCTAGAGCTTCAAAAGGCACTGGAGTTTGAGGGCAATCGATACCAAATACCTAAGTCGTAAATAAGGTCTTATTTAAAATTCTAGATTATAATTTTATATCACTGTAAACCATTCATTTAAATTCTTAATTGAATTAAAACAGTATTTAATTTCAATTAAACAAAAGCATCAGTTATGATACTTTTTTACTTGTATTAAAGATAAGCCCAAAACCACATAAACTTAGCTTTGCTTAAAAAGTACTAGAGTGTGAGCGCAATCGATGATGGTCGCGCATGGCATTTCGAGAGCTTGCGGGAAAAAAACCTAATAAAATTTAAAAAGGACCTTAAATTGATTTAAATGCCTACAATACCGGTTCTAAATGAGTATTTAATTTTATTTTAACCCTGCCCAAAGCTTAACTTGTTCAAATTCATAAAGATAACCTACGAAAATTCGTGTAGTTCACTGTCTCTCAATATGTTGAAAATGGTAATTTTATTTATGATATAGGTACTCGTAATGGGATGTTAAAATCACAGAAAACGATTTGTTTCCATATCTTTATTTTAATAAATCAATATCAATTCAACATTAATGCTACATACGAAAAATCTATTCGAAATTCAATATGGCCGCCGCCCCACCTGGATGCCAATCGAACCTAATTTTACATCAAATTGTCTGCAGATGGCTGAATGTATCGAATTCAAAAAGTCCAAAAGCTTTTAATGCTCGGCTTCAAAAAGTTCTAAAAGTTATAATAAACGCTAAGGCCGCGTAATCTCACGAGGCCATAGGCAAAAACCAAATGTGTTACAAGAACTATATGCCTCCTATAGTGTTTTATAATTTAAGTGCCTATACAAGTTTTCTTTGGGTAGGGCTTCAAATAGAACATCCAGACAACCTATGAAAAATCTATGATGCATAATCCCACTGTCTATTACTGCGTAAAATGGTACCTACATGTAATCCAACTTTAAATGGGAATTAATATAACTGGAAACCATTAATTGGTATTACTATCTTCAGTTAAATTAAATCAGTACATTAGGCCAAATTAAGCCAAAAATATCAAATATTGGAAATTCAAGATGGCCGCCGAGGCGTCACCCATTTTTACCTGAACAAAGATTTTCCAGAAAAGCTATCCAAGGCAGCTTGAACGTATCAAAAATGACAAAATGGAAAGCTCGCAAATCGCGTAAGAGCTTCATAAAGCCGTTAGGTACTATAATAAGTACAAAGTAGAAAAGTCGCATTGTAATTTCGCGAGGCAGACAAAGTAAATTACTCATAAACTCATAAATCGGTTATTAAAATGAACTAAAATGCCTCCAATAACCGTATAAACTTATGTACATAAGTTTCCTTAGAGCAGGGCGTCACCCGACTAGACAAAGAAAATCGATAATTTAGGACTCATCACAATTTCTGCTGAATAAGTGCTTTAATCGTATTTAAACCAGCAGAATAACATTCGAATGTTAATTTAATGGGAAACAGTTCGCTTTCTAGCTCTTTGGTGGAAATAAAAAAGATTCTGAGGTACCTTGAACAGATGCGTCGCTCTCAACTGCTACCGCCGGCGAGCTGGAGACGAATGTGCCAAACCAATTATTGCCCCAATCAGTCTAGTATTGATTTTCCCAGAAGGGGATGGGGGAGACTGCCCAGCATCTGTCGAACAAGATTTATCTCCACAAAATAGTGCCATCTGAATCACAGGTAACACAAACAAAGAACTAGCTTGTTGCGCCAAGCTATATGGGCACGTAGATGGCGGTAGTGCCGGTATGACATTTAAATAAATTAAGTGTGGTCAACAAAATCTAAGGAAATATACCTGGTTCGTGGCTGATTTGTACACACTTCTTCGATTCGCAGCCCGTGTCTGTGACCATGTATGAATTTCAGCAAAATTCACCAAAACCACAGAATACAAAATAATTTTCAGAACTAAGTGGCGCCAGCTGTATTTATGATATGCAAACTAGACCAAACACCAGAGACTAGACGAGTCAAACTTCCATAGACTAATTTAGGCAGAGGACACAAGGACTAATTCCTACACAAAACAATTTCATCCGACACGTCAATAATTGGTTTGAAACGAAAAACATTGAAAGATAATATACACACAATTGATTACAATATTTAAAAACATTCACTGAATTGATACTAAAATCATAGACAATAGAGGTTGACTCATCATTTATGTACCGATGAGTGACCATAGACTGCCCGCCGACGCACCAGGGTGCATCTCCAGATACGACAGAAACCTTAGCTACTCGTATGTTGATTCGTTCTGGTCTATTTTGAAACTATTATACTATCAATGAAAATGCTATATTAACACATTATAATTGATAATGTACATAACATATTAAATAATATTAATTGTATTTTGAAACTCGCTTTGCGTTCGCGGCAAAATTCGACGAGAGTCAAGATCGATTATGCCAAAAGACAAGTACATAGAACAACAAAAAACATTCGCAATCATTCATAACCCGTTGAGTTAGGGTTGCTATAACAAGTTCATTGAGTATTGTTCGCGACTGTACATGATACGGGGTTCGCACGCAACCTATGTCAAAGGAATCAAATCTCGTACTATCATTACCTCATCTGACGCTAGATTAAAAAAAATATAGGTTTTGTTTAAAATACGTTCCCTCAATCGAGAAATTTAAAACCTTGTCGTCTTACATTAAGGTCATTAATTCCAGTCTTATATAAATAAGATAGAATTGTTTGTGAGAAATGGAGCAACCTGCGCGCGCACGTGTACATTCCCCCAAACCGTACATATACATAGAATGCATTAAAGTATGTACATAGAGGAGTGGATGGAGGAGCTTTCGGCAGTGACGCACTGGATGAGACGGAGGGCGGACGTCGTCGTGAAAATCTTTAGCATGAAAACACGAGGGAACTCTATATTTTATATTCTATACCGTAGGAACACAGTAATAAGGATTTAACAGTAACAATAATTTCCTAACTAGTTAGGTAGGTACTTGTATTATAATTATCAACTTAACTGGAACTTGAAAAAGCATAACATGGATGTAGGAAATTCAAAAACAATCTATACAAATATTTTAGAGAGGAAAGATTTTTTTATATATTTGTTTTGAATAGGCTCCGGAACTACTGGACCGATTTGAAAAATTATGTCACCATTGGTATCCAATTTTTTTCTGTTGCATATAATTAATGCGAAGCTGGGACCTTCCGCTGGTACCTATATTATTTATGTTATAATATTTTGACGAAGTTTAGTAATATTAAAATTTTATTATAAGCTCAGACTTGAACATTATTTGTAAGGGATTATAAAGTACAGTTCATTTCCAACCAATAAAGTTTCATCAATATCTGTTCAATACTTTTTGCGTGAAAGAGTAACAAACATCCAGACATCCATACAATACCCTCCACTATAGTGGAGGAGGCTCATAGTCCAGCAGTGGACTGTAAAGGGCTGTTGATGATGATGATGAGTGAGACATCCATACAAACTTTCGCATTTATAATATTAGTAGGTCTAGTTAGTATGAAAGCAAAATCATAAGTTAGTTAAGTAATGAAGTTTACTTAATTAACTTATTTTGTGACTTATTTAGATGCAGTGTTCAGGAAATTAAAAAAATAGTTCCAATATACTTTCTGATTGTTTTTTAGGTTGTGGCAATCGTAATTTATTTGCAAGACTCGTGCAAATGTACGAAAATGTGCATCGTAGTATTCGTAGCCCGGTGGGACACGGTGACCCTGGCAACCGTGATGTTATTTCAGATGTAAAAGGTCCTATACGACCAGCCCCCCTAGACAAAACGCACTTTTTGATCGAATCGAAAATGGAATCCGTCAAAACTCCATATAAAAAAGGGGCTTTTCGACCACTTTTCGACTGGTTTGCGATTATAATTTGCACTTTGTCTAGACCCACAGGAAGCTAAATTATTTGTCACGGAGTACCAGGAGCGCAGGTTTCGCAAGAGATTTCACTGAAGCAGGGACGCGTTGCCCTTGGTAACAGGGATGTCATCTTAGATTCAGAATGTTCTACGGGAGAGATAGGATACACAGGACGCTACTGTTTATCCCAGTGCATTTAGGGGTCATATTGCTTTCCAATATATTTTACTAGAGATCAGTCGGGTGAATTCGAGTGGGACACGTTGCTATGATATGATTTCAGATGCAGAACGTCCTTTACGTCATAGTTCTATAGTTTTTGTCCCCGGAGTACTAGGAGCCCATGTTTTGCAAGAGGTTGCATTAACACAGACACACGATGTCCTTAGTTACCGTGATGTCATCCTAGATACGATAAGTTCTATAGGCTAGACGTAGTTTTCGACTCTTTGTACAAGTTGCTTAGGTCGTGTTTTGCAGTTTGCAAGAGATCGTCATTGCATTAACACAGAGACACGTTGTCCTTAGTTACCGTGATGTCATCCTAGGTACGATAAGTCCTACAGGCTAGACGTTGTTTTCGATTCTGTGTACTCGGGGGTTAGGTCATGTTCTGTTTTTAGAATTCGCATTAAAATAGCTTGGTTAGTTTGTCACATATCGTCATAAATTATAGCCTATACAGGGTGTTAGGTAAATGGGTATATGAGCCGACACTAGCCCATGTTAACATGGGCATATAAATGGTATGGTGAAGTCAGAAAATTGATTTCATCATTTAATTTTTTTAAATTTTCATACAAAATAAATTTTATAAAATCCGAATTGTATAGAAATAGAATACGTAATAGTAGCTGACTCTTTTATAATGCGAACAGCTAGGGGCTGGAATTCGTTGCCTGCTGCTGTCTTACCCGAAGACTATTATCCGGGCCTTTTCAAGGTGAGAGTGAATAGGCACTTACAGGGCAGATATGTACCATCCTATACTGCATCCCACTTAACATCAGGTGGATTGTGGTCAAATACCTGCCTTGTTCATAAAAAAAAGCTAAATTGCTAGATAGTATTACTAAATACTATCTTTTGCCCGCGGCTTCACCCGCGTGAAATTTAGTTTGTCACAAGACATGTCGTCTTAAATTATAGCCTATATGTTATTCTGGGTTATAAACAATAATACTGTAAAGTTTCAACAAAATCCGTTCAGTAGTTTTTACGTGAAAGAGTAACAAATAACTATTATAATATTAGTAGGATTAGGAAGTACGATAGTAGGAAGTAATATTTAATAATACTATCTTATGACAGGACAACGTCTGTTGGGTGGGACAGCTAAGTAATAAATAAAAAATGAAAGCTTTGGAAGTTCATCATATAACTATCATGAAGATTACAACCGCAAAGATTAATTTATTGAAGCGATTCTACTGGTTTCTACGTATTTTATGTAGATTTCATATGCATGCAAGTCTCTCAAGAAACCAACCGAAAAAACATTTTTTTTATGATGAGGTTTAAATCCTTTGATGTCACAAACCACCGACAATTATTTTTAATTGTGAATGACGTTTTATCAAACATCAATAAGACCATAGAGCCTTGGGAAATTAATTTATTGGAAAATTTTGGTTATTATGTATTTATTATCATATTTTTAAATTCTGAATTTTAATCTGAAAATATTGGTAAGTTGGATGATCAAATATTTTCCTTATTGATTGCACCGAGCTGGTAGGTAGATGTTACTGATATGAGAGCAGCATCTTGATCAGTAAGTTATTCAGTACACATTAATTTAATAGTAATTTTATTTTCAGGTTCAAAACAAGCACCATGAGCATAGAAGCCCACAATTTATGCAAAGCAGTCATGAACACATGTAGCACCAACTTGTCGAAATCCAGTTGCGCTTTTGACATGGACGGAACCACCACGAATGGCGCGAGTTGCGTCGCTGCCTCCGACACCAGGTCCAGTGGCGTCCAGACAAAGTCCAGTAAGTACAGGAAGCTGCGAAACAAAACTACCACTACAGATATCAAGTCAGTTCCTAAGATTGAGAAGAAGCTCAGTCAGTCGGAGGGTCACATGTGCGATATCCATGCTATAATCACGCTCAATGTGGTTGCTCGAAGACCAGAAGACGATCAGAGGAGTTTGTCTGTAGAGACATCTGATATAAAGGTCTTGACGAACACCTCGTCCGCCAAAAGAAAGGAAAGCAAACAGCGCAGTAAATGCACTTGTACTGTAGAAGAATGCGCGAAGACAGGCACGTGTGCGGATTCGTGCAAGGAGCTGTGCAAGTATGGCGGCCTGGGCCCATGCAACGCCTTCAGTCTTGGTTCAGCTGACTACCGCATGTTGTTACGGGAGAAGTGCAACTCGATGCTCATAGGCGGCTGTCGCGTACCGATCTGTCGTAACTTTAAAAACAAATTATGAATTGACTCTACATTATATTGTTTCATTATGTTTTATAGAGATTGTTGTTTTACAATAATAAAGTGTTGTAATTTTTATTCAGTAAATTTTTCATTCTGTTCATTCATTTCTAGTCTTGAGGGAATATGCAATGCATTCCAGCAAAATGCATTCATAAAAAATTGTACACTCCTACAAGAATCTAAAAAAGAACTAAATTGATAATATTAAACAATTAATGTATAAGTAGATAAGCTACATCACGGTTGATTTCATTGATCGCACTCAATGAGATATCTTGGCCAAAAGGTAACAGGAAAAAAGATACGTTGTAGTGGGTTAACATATTCTGTGATAAAATTCATTCATTCTGGTGATAAAGAATATTTCAATTTTAAGTAGTTTTGTTACTACTCTTATAACATCTGAATGCCTGGTACCTCAGACTATTTTAGGATCATGATGTCAACTGTTCAATAAAAGATTTGTCGATACGCACAACTTTTGTGAAATAAGGTGAACAAGAGAATATTACGATACGCACGACTTAAGGTGAGGTGCTTAACTCAGGCAGAAACCCTAAGGAGAATAATAATTTTACCTTCATTAAAGTTTATATTATTGTAGACTAGCTTATGCCTGCGGCTTCACCCGCGTGAAACTCAGTTTTGTCACAGATCGTAATTAATTATAGACTCATATTCTGAGTTATAAGCAATAATACTGTAAGGTTTCATCAAAATCCGTTCAGTGTGCGGTATATCCACACAAATACATAGTATCGGAGTTGCATATTGTCGAAGAAACGTCTGTGGGAGTTCAGTTTTTTGAGTCCGCAATCGCATTTGGTATAAATAACCCCATTTTAAATATTAGGATTTAAAAAAATGCCACAAAACGCAATCGTTGCCTTTACGGCTCAGAATACTTACATTTTAAATGAGGAAATTTTGCACATGCAAACAGGTTCACGACGCACGTTTCTGATATTGGCGTACTCGGAGTGCATATTTCAGAGGAGGTAGCACAAAGTCCACGTGGATACATTGTTAGTAAACAGGATTTATACGAATACATTGTCATATCAATGATCATCGATTCATGCAACTGACTGAAACGGCTAGATGCGATGGAAGATTTACGTGAGTTGCATCTCGTGTAAGCGTTCCGCCCACCTTAAAACTTTGAACTCCTGAAATATTATGACGCCCTGGTACCAGGAGCGGGTATTTCAGGTTAGATTGACCGCTGCGAAGGCTGTCCAAGCAGGCTGTAACCAACGTTTGAGATCTTAAAGTTAGTATTAAATAAGTACATAGAAAATTATTTCAACTAAACAAAATGCGGGCAATCTAAATAGTCAGGGAGGCCTGCGCCCATGATATGCCATATTAATAAGTATCATAGCTCATGATGAGTAAGATTAGTACCTTGCTATCATTTTTGAATTGATAGTCCAACATCCTGAGGGGGCCGTTTATGGTCGCTAGGCATGATTATTATACTACTTTTTATTTACTTGCTTGATATGCAAAGTAACAGATTTTTCAAGGGGTCTACTAAATGGGGCTGTTAATATTGATAAAGTTTCGATCATAGTTGATTGTTATTTATAATTCAAAATAGAAAAATAGTTTTCCATAATATACAATATTTATAAAAGAATAGCGGGAGATGGAATCACCTTGGTGCACACGAAAAGCACACTGCAATTCAGCTGGTGTCCTGCTCACACAACAGATGCATCTCTTCTGTATTTCACATGAACCTCCTTCAAGCCTGTGAACTCCTGGTAGTTGCGAGCGAACCTGGATGACGTCATACGCCCGGAGATCGCGTAAAATTCATATTCAATTTTTATACCTGCAGGTGTTTGCACCTGAGAGGTTATGCACTCTCAGCTTTTGCACTTTAGGGGCAACAATGTAGTACTGCAAAATCTCCAATAGATTAATTTATACCTTGCGCCGATTTATGATTTGCTGTTGAAGTAACCAACCCATCTTTTGTTGAAAAAACATTCCTTTTAATCAATTAATCAATATATGTATTATTAACTAGCGGCCGCCCGCGACTTCGTACGCGTGGATCCTGTTTTACCCCCTTTTCCCGAATTTTCTTTGCTATAAACCTCACGGAGCCCGAGACCTTTCCAACGAATGCAAAACCGTGGAAATCGGTTCGTGCGTTCTGGAGTTATAGCGTCAGGGAGGAAAACCCGACTTATTTTTAGGGTTCCGTACCTCAAAAGGAAAAAACGGAACCCTTATAGGATCACTTTGTTGTCCGTCTGTCCGTCCGTCCGTCCGTCTGTCAAGACCCTTTTTCTCAGGAACGCGTGGAGGTATGAAGCTGAAATTTATATCAATTACTCAGGTCTACTGTCCCTTGAAGCTGTGAAAAAATCAAACCGCAAATTTTCGACACTTGCAAGGGAATCAAAACCTACAGGGTGCTTCCCGTGAACTCAGAATCTTGAAATTTGGTACGAAGCAACGTCTTATAGCATAGATAAAGGAAAAATTACGAAAACCATAAATTTTTAGTTACATCACATAATATATTATTTTTTAATAATTTTAAACTTACTACCCATTTCCTCATAAACGCGTAGAGGTATTAAATTGAAATTCATACCAAATACTCAGGTCTATAATACCTTTAAGCTGTAACAAAATCAAACTTCTATGTCAACGCAATCAAAAGAAACAGAAATTTAAGCTGCATATTTTGAAACTCGCAAGTACTCGCAAGGGAATCAAAACCTAAAGGGTACTTCCAGTCGACCTAGAATCTTGAAATTTGGCATGAAGCAACGTTTTATAGCACACATAAAGGAAAAATTCCGAAAACCTTAAATTTTTAGTTACATTACAAAATATATATTTTTTAATAAATATAAACTTATTACTTTTTTCCTCATGAACGCGTAGAGCTATCAAGTTGAAATTCATATCAAATACTATAAAATAAAGGATTACTTAAACGATAAAGAGATCTTTGTCTTAAATTTATGCTCCTCCATCTTTCCCCATTGTAATGTTATGAATTTCATTTTGCAATAAAAATACCATAGTTATGACTCGATTGTCGTAATGAACGAACTTTGTAAACCTTGCAGGTTTGTACGGAACCCTCGGTGCGCGAGTCCGACTCGCACTTGGCCGGTTTTTTATATAGTAGATAATACAAGTAGGTACACAATTTTGACGATTCATTCTTTTATGACTAAAGCAATTCAATTGAACGACAAACGCCCGTATTCACAAACATTACTATGAGGTCTCACAGTGCGCGTGGACTCACAGGGTGACACACGAACCGATCACAGAGCTCTATTCAACACTGTCTGTTCAATTTGCTGCATCGTTTGTGTACATGGGTGAAAATGTTTCTTTGCTTAAACGCTACGGAAAATCCGTATTTCCCCGATTCCTAGAATACACTTGCATATTCTGAGAAAATTTGTGACGTCAATACAACTGTGTCTCCCAGGGTAACACCTGTACCAGGATAGCATAAACTGCGAGGAGGTCACTCACTGCTGGAGCGGAATATATTATACAACTAGCTACATACCATTTGGTTCATAGGACTTCTATGTACGAGTGCAGAGTGGTTGCAAGTAGAAGGGATAACAATAGCGCTGTCTATAAAGCGGAAAAGGGATGGATGTATTGACATTCACGTTTTACATAGACTACGTTAACGTAGGTATATGATATTGCTGCATGATGAAAGCTTGTTTATATAACGAGTTCAATTACACAAACGGTATTGCAAATGCGCTTGCTCTCTTCCTCTTGGTCAGTAGTGTGTTTCGTCTGTATTCCTGCACACATGCACGAGTCTACCACCCTCCACCCTTCTCCATCCATTCAACTACTACATGCACATTTCAATAGTTTCAATTTTAAATGCAATAAACTTTCAAAAAAAATTAAAGTCGAATATAAATAAATTCTGGGTCAGGCATAGGCACAGAAACTATATCACAATAACTTGTGAATTTATCGTCATAATTTGTCGTCAAGCAACAAGATTTCAAAGTGAATTGTTGTAAATAATAAAGATGCACCTCTTAGGCTTGAGTTGCACCATCTTACTTTCCAACTCAGCCATAAGTAGCCTCAGCTACTTGATTTCGTAAATTCTTTTGTCCATGAAAAGTTACTAGCCTCTGGAAACAAACAACTAAACCTATCAAAGGTTGTAATCAATTCTTCTTACATAAATGCAGTATGAATACTGGATAATTAATTAATTTTTTCTTTTTAATTAGGTACTATTATTTATCTTTTAATTGAATAATTAAATAATATCTTGACCGTTTCTCTTCTCAGGTAAGTATTAATTGCAATTTTATTTAACATCAAATCTGCAAAAACTGCTCAGTGCACTGCATTTGCAGTTTGCGCTCCAGTGCAACAATGCAGTTCTGCAACTGTTCTACCAGGCCAGCATAACTTATGAAGGGATCGTCAGCTGAAGCTGCTGTGAAACAAACTTCCTATGTAGTAGTGTAGTAGTAGGAAATATGTGTGAGTGCAAAGAGATGCAACGAGAGCATCTCTCAGGTTGGAATGGGACAGAAACTAGGTCAATGAAGTTATTACATAAGCTACGTTAACGTAGTAGTATATAACACTGCTACGCAGAGAATACCGCTGTTTCATTTACTATCTCTCACACATTTACACATTATCAAATCTATACGCACCTATGTATGTAAAAGACCTCGTCTCATTTTAATTTTAGCTAAACAGTTTAAGAAATAATAGGCCTTTGGTACCTACACAACAACTACACTCGGCATCAAATAAATCGCACCTCTCGCGACAAGCACTTTCAAACGTATGCATCCCCACTTCCTACCAATATTGGCACCGTTTAAAAGCCTAGTTCTAAACTTCATTTCATTAAAGGAAAGGTTTTTACTCCAAAAATGTGTCTTTAGAAGGATCCAGAGTCACTTCTTCAAAAATTGGTAGTTACGCTTGTGCCAACTTTTATGGTTATAAAACTTTTAAGTTGGGATTAATCGCTATCCATCTGTTAAAGAGGATACGTGTGATCATTATTTAGTTTTATAACCATTAAATTTGGTCTAATTGATCCCAGAGGTGAGCCCAAAGTGAGGTCTATTTTCAAGTCACATTTATGGTATATGTTTATAATTTATTAAGAAATTAAATGTCTTTTTCTTATAGGATATTGATTGGGCTTTCAAATAACACCAATATTGTTGGGGCACCATGATTGTGTCTGAAGAAAATCTTTGAAGTACGCGTCGCGGAAGGTGTGGTTTATTTGATGTTGAGTGTATTACTACTTATAATATTCAAGAGTTACCTTCACATTTTTTCTACTGCCACTCGTCACTGCCATTCCTGCGCGGGTATACTTACTTATCAACATTTTGGGATTGCACCGATGACAGATATCTGAAGTGTGTTGCGACAACAGCTTCTGTAGCTACTGTTGATAACGTTGACAAGTGCTGAAATATGAAAACAGGATGTTTTGAAGGATCCGTACAAGTTAAGATAGGATCACTCTTATAATGTACCTAGCGATCACCCGCGACTTCGTACGCGTGGATCCCGTTTTACCCCCTTAGGGGTTGAATTTTGCAAAATCCTCTTTTAGTGAGCACCGTTCTAAAGGAACCCCTCATGCAAAATTTGAGACTCCTAGCACTGGTAGTTTCTGAGATTTCGGGATGAGTGAGTGAGTACGTTCATAAGTGCCACCAGTGCTGCAGTGGTCTAAATTGAATTAAAATATTTTTGATTTTGAGTGAGTCAGTGACCTTTCGCTTTTAGATATACCTAGATGTTATTCTGCCACAGCTAGGACTTTTTTACCCGACTGCGCTAGAAAGAGGGTTATTAATATAGGGAATTAAACGGACTTGAAATGTATAGTTCCAAAATACAGTGTGCTTACCATGAGTTTACGTTAGGTGTGCTCGCTAGCGACTGCGTAAAAAAATGACATTACTTGTATGACATATTGTTCAGCGCCCCTAGCGGCTACTTTCAAGAAACAAAATCTTCATAGAGATTTTTGACGTACTCGCTAGCGAGCTCACTTATCGTAAACTCATGGTAGGTACACTGAACTGTCCTATCCATGACATTGACAGTGGGGCGCCACCGTCAATACCGGATCGCTGGTTCCGATTTGTGCCATGTTGGAAACCATATAGTTGAACGATGGTAGCGCCCCCCTGTCATTGAGTTTGGTGGGACAGTTCAGCGTGGGTCATTTAAACAATATGGTTTACTGACTTACAGGAAGGAATAGTGCGACTTAAAATGTTCTAAAAAAAATTATTAGAGTGGTCTAAGCGAATAAATCTCACAATGCTTTAAAAAAAATAACAAGATAAAAACCTATGGAACCCCTGTAAATGGTAAACTCAAGTGCTAGTTTTTTAAGATTCGGAGATAGCATTTAATATTTGAATTAACCATTGAATAAGGAAGAAGATGCAATTCGAAATAAAATGCCAACTCAAAATAAAGATAATTTATTTATTTAATAAAAACATCTTAAAAATAAACATATTTCGATTTAACCTAGATACAGTAGATTGCTTTTTTCTACCTTGCAAGCAAAAGTTACATTACATTTTTGTTTAAACTAAAGTAAATAACAGATGTAATATCAATAATATGAAAAAAAAATCTTTTAAGAAGATAGCAAAATAAAAAAAACATATTTTTAACTTTTTAAAATTTGATATCGACTATCGTAAATGAAGAAGTGACATTTATTTAACTAAAATTAAATTACAGTGAATCAGACTTGGCGAAAAATAAAAGCATTTGCTTATACAGGGTGTTAGGTAAATGAGCCGGCACTAGCCCATGTTAACATGGTCATATAAATGGTATGGTGAAGTCAGAAAATTGATATTTTCATTTTAATTATTTTAATTTTCATACAAATCGGATTTTATAAATTTTTTTTGTATGAAAATTAAAAAAATTCAAATGATGATATCAAATTTCTGACTTCACCATACCATTTATATGACCATGTTAACATGGGCTAGTGTCGGCTCATATACCCATTTACCTAACACCCTGTATAATCGTGTTATGTAATACATAGTAAAGGTACTTACTAACTAATGTGTTTTACTAAACTTATCGTATGTACCTACTTACTTTTTATAACTATACAGGATAAGTATGATTTGTGATGTGTACACATATCTAATATTCTGGAGTTGCGTAAATAATAAAATTATAATAATAAAGGAAAAACAAAAAATAATTTTACATTTTCGATCAAATGAATCAAGTGTAACATGTCAATCATAGCGCATGATTTTTGTAATAAATGTATTTTTCATATTATTATTTTTAAAGCACTTTAACTTTCATAAATAGCGTTATGAAGCGTCACATAGATTCAGATTGTCTATTTAAAACATCCATACAACACTATAAACCGCTGAAACTAACCTTTATTGAAAGAAAGTAAAAATGTTTATTTGATACCATATGAAAACAATGCAAATTATACAGTGTGAGTCACGTTAAAGTGTATATATGAAAATAGATGAAACTAGACCTAATTTTATCGACAAAAAAGTGGTCAAAATTTTTTTGAGATTTTTTTTTAATTTTTTATAGATTTTTTTTTTCTTTCAAGTACTTATTGTAAAGAAAACGTAATAACTTTTAAGCTAAGAGGTATATCCTGATAAAATAAAAACAGTAATAATGCTAAATAACAGACGATACTAAAAAAATACATAAAATACTCAGAAAATGCCAACAAATAATAAAAAATGATACTTTTTGAAAAAAATCTGCTTAAATATTCGTGTTTTTTTGGTTATTTGATAAATTTCTCCAAAAAATGCCCCTATAACCGGTGGTTTTTATTACTTTGTATTATTTTCTATCGTATTACCTTCGTAAAACCAAAAATTGCATGTCTCTATCCCTATCACAACGTTTGCAATGATCGTTTGAAATAAGCCTCTCCGGGCGCGCCATTCAAAGCTTCGGTAACAACGAAACTGAAAATGGCTCTAGATTTGTAATTTTGATAAAGACAAGTTAGATTTCAAATAAAAACAAAAGATTTCGAAGTAAAATAAGCATTTTAGTTAAAATTAAAATTGTCTCTACCTGTAGCGAAGAATAATGTTGTGGCAGGCCTTTGTTCAAACGATCATAGCAAATGTTGTGATAGGGATAGAGACGTGCAATTTTTGGTTTTACGAAGGTTATACGATAGTGAATAATACAAAGTAATAAAAACCACCTGTTATAGGGGCATTTTTTGGAGAAATTTATCAAATAACCAAAAAAACACGAATTTAAAAGCAGATTTTTTTCAAAAAGTTTCATATTTTATTATTTGTTGGCCTTTTTTGTGTATTTTATGTATTTTTTTAGTATCGCCTGTTATTGAGCATTATTACTGTTTTTATTTTATCAGGATATACCGCTTAGTTTAAAAGTTATTACGCTTTCTTTACAATAAGTAATTGGAAGAAAAAAAATTCTATAAAAAATTAAAAAAAAATCTCAAAAAATTTTTGACCTGTTTTTTGTCGATAAAAATAGGTCTAGTTTCATCTATTTTCATATGTACACTTTAACGTGACTCACACTGTATAAAACATTTTGTTATAATAATGCTTTCCCTGTCCCCTAATATTTAAACTCGGATTTCGGATACGTGAATATTTTCGACAACTTTGGCAATTCGCATTTGGCAAAATCGATTTTTGGCATTCAGCTCTCTAATATAAAAGGGCGATAATATAAACTGAAACGATCTACCAATCCCTAATTTTTAAGTGACCCATATGGAATTTTGTTTACATAGGGGTCACTTAAAATTAGGGATTGATGGTGAAAACGGGCATAAGTTTAGTAATAGTGGGTAGAAGTCGCCGGTGTGGGCGTGGGGGTGTGAGTTATGGATGCGGGGGAGGGCAGCGCCGGCAGCGGCGTGGGGGGCGAGGTGTACACCTTGCGGTCCGGCGGCAGCGAGGAGGAGAGCCCGAAGCTGCCCAGGCCTATGGGGGAGCCCCCCATAGAGCCGCTGGGAAGCATCTGGCCGTGCACGTTGCGGACCCCAGCGAACATGGGAGCTGCACCTGGAAAGGGAGATGGTAGAGTTAGATTTGACTTGATTTAGAAGTTTTGGCCTTATTTATACAGCAGTATAGCTTAGTTTACATTCGCAATTGTATTAGGCTGGGTTGCACCATCATACTTTGACAGTAACAAACGTCAAAAACCTGTTAAACTCCATACGAAAATCGCCGGTTTTCGTTATAGCAGGCCTGTTCATCTCCGCGAGTTTACATCGAAAACAAAACACGCACGATGGCCCACCTACAGGATACTATTCGACAAGTCCTCACATACGAGCGAACATTGACTCACGCACGCGTATTCTTGTGTATGATGGAAGAAAATAAAGTAAATGGTGTACTAAATACTGTGCAGTATTTAACTGCCTAAATAATAATAAAAACACAGAATGTACTTTTTTAAGTTGCCTTAAGACACTGAGAGGTAAATAAGTAGTTAATATTATTCATGTTAATTCATGCTAAATCATGTATTTCCTCCGCCATTTTCCGCAGTTTGGCACCTCACGTCACATCATTTTACCGAAGTCAGCCCTATAGCTTCGGCGCAGTGCCGATCACTGACGTTTGTCAACAAAATGGTGCTTGAGTCTTGAGACAGGCTAAATTACACCATATTGTTAATGACATTGAGCATACATTTTTTTAAATACCTTCGCGAAGTAAAACTTCTGTACTTAGTACTTATTATTATTCTGTGGTTATAGTCACTGTCAAAGTTTGATGGTGCAACTCAACCTTAATTTGTTATCATCATTAGAATTAGATCAATTAAGCCTTCAACCACACCAACTCGACAACGTGACCTGTCATTGGTCGCGCGACTTGTCATTGGCTTATGATCGCGCTGGGGATGGCGATCTGCACGCGTTAGTGTGGTTGAAGCATAAGTATCCGCTATAGAAGAACAGACTGAATTTTTTAGAGACAAATAGAGGATTTAGCCCTCAATCTAGGCTAGCCATACGGGTTTGGGTTCGAAATGCCATAGATAGTAAAATAAAGTAATAGTCCAGTCATTATAGTAAGTTCACCTCGGAATTCGAGATACCCAGCTGTAAGTCTGTAAATACGTGTATATTGACACCCTAAAAGTTGTCTCAAAACCTACATATGGTAGGGTGTAAGCAACTAAAAGGACATTGTCAGAAACCGCCTAAAAACCGCCCAAAAACATTAACCCATCATAATTATTTTCTATTTTTTTAAATACATTAAGCACCCTTTCATTCTAATGGACACTTAAGCATTGAAAAATTAAATAAATAAGTCTTTTAACGTTTATTCTATAATACTATTACAACTTCCGGACGTTTTGGTGCGTGGCATGGTCTAAAACCTATCAAGTTCCATAATTTTTGCCGATAAAATCTGTACGAGGCATTACCGTACTTTATTGCTGGGAGTCCATGTATAGTGATGTTCCTGCGGCCATCATAGACAATAAAATATCGATTTTGAAAATAAAATAAATCGATTAAACTGCTTTGAAGACTAGATTTGCGTTAAAAGCTAAAAAGATATTGACACTATGATAAGAAGCTATCTAAAGTGTCAAACTGGTCGAAGGTCGTAAATAAAATAAAAATAATTAGGACCATAAACTGATATTCATGGTATCATAACTGTAAAAGTGTCAGAATCCGATGTTGAATCCAATGCCAGTTGAAGTGTGAGAAACATATATCAACCTAGTATAGTTGCCAGTCTCTCATAATCTATGCCAATGAGGGTTTTCGCGATTGAAAAATCCCCCAGATGGCAATACGTACGTGAGGTCCAAATGCTGCATGATTGGTTATTTTTGACATGACATTGATAGATATCCACCAATCATGCAGCATTTGGACCTCGCGTCTACGTATTGCCATCTCGCGGATTTTTCAATCGCGAAAACCCTCATTCATAGCACATGTATAATAATAGACCAAATGAACTTTTATAGATTGTGAAAGAGAAGATAAAGATTTTATTATTTTATTAAAATCTTGCCACGAGGTAGTTTTTCAGTAGAAACCAGGATTGGATAATCGCTACAGGCAAGTATCAAAACATTTTATAAATATTTTTAATCGATTATATCCTTGTGAATCGTTTTAATAAATTGACATTTTACTTTTTCAATTAAAACTTTTTCAATCCCTAGTCTTGTCAAACTGTCATCATGTCAACAAATTATAAATGTCACGTCAGTTGACTCAATTTCAGTCTTCTGTGCGTTTATTGTATTTTTATTTCAATTAAATAGTGCTAAAGGGTTAGTACTAAAAGTGAAAGCCTTTTTTCAGAAAGAAAACCAATGTGGTGCCCTTATTATTCATACTGTTTGAAAGTTACAAGTCAGTGATACAGAGTTGCCGACATTATAACTCCGTAGTGATACCATACCAAAGAAGAAGTTTTCCTAAACACTTGTGTTATTTTTATATGTGATCAAATAAAAAGGATTAATTCTACTGTTCAAATGGAATAACTTATCCCAAGAGACCGAATATAAAAAAAACCTCTCCATAGAAATTATCACCATCACGAGGATGTGAATTTTTTTGAGAATTTGATATTGGTCCTGTAAGAAAAGTAGTTGTATTTCAGTAGTAGAATCATCAACCCTTCTTGTTTCATCAGCAAGAGCAAGATTACTATAAAAACGCCCTGTAGGTAGGTATTGTTAAGCTGAAGAGTTTGTTTAGTGTCAAAGACTGTCACACAGTGTAACTTAAATTGGCATATTATGATAATGAACATAAAAACTTAAATAAATATTTATGTTAATATTTTTTCTATTTATTTATTTTCCCAAAGCTTCACAGTGACAGCTGAAACAGCAATACTGTTGTAAAACTAAACTTGGAACAAACTGTTACAAATATTTTACAAATTAAAATAAAACCGCATGTTGCTTTACTTTCTCGTATAGGTAATAAATGTAATTAATGGCTAGATTATTAATGTTACTTTGTTACCCTCAATAGTGAGGAGATCTTATAAAATGGTAACCCTGATTTTCATTGTCATTCAAGTGCTCTTTCTTCGCATAGGCTTCTGTGATTTGGCCAAGGGCCACACACATTGCGATAACATTATGCGACATTGATTTGACAGCAGCGGAGTGAAGTCTTGCGACTATGCAAAATGATACCCTGTAATCGTAGCGCATATAGACATAGACGGGGCGGGGCACATAGCTCGTAGAGCTGATGGCCGCTGGGGCAGGAAAGTTCTTGAGTGGCGACCACGAGCCGAAAGACGTAGCGTGGGCAGGCCTCCCACTAGGTGGACCGACGATCTGGTGAAGGTCGCGGGAGGTGCCTGTATGCGAGCGGTGCAGGATCGGTCTTCGTGGAAATCCTTGGGGGAGGCCTTTGTCCAGCAGTGGACGTCTTTTCGGCTGAAACGAACGAACGAACGATACGTATTACCACTATTTACCAGACATTACTATTTATTGCATTACACGTAGGATTACACGTAGGAGCACGCGCATTACAGATTCGGCCTTGCATTATTATAAGATCTTGTTTCGCCCTTTTACGAACTTCCTCCGTGAGGACATCCCCGCCGAATTCTATGATGAACCTATCAAAAGTCATATTCTGCAATGTCAACCCACCACAAGGTGGACCGACGACCTGATAAAGGTAGCGGGAAGGCGCTGGATGCAGGCCGCTACCAACCGTGCGATGTGGAAGTCATTGGGGGAGGCCTATGTTCAGTAGTGGACGTCCTGTGGCTGAAATGATGATGATGATGATGAAATGAATGAAAATGTCAAATCTTCGAACGTGTATAATACCGTGCCAAAGTAATCATATAATTTTGGCACCTTAATAACTATTGCCGTTTTTGTTGTAAAGATCATGCAGCGCTACTTGCGGATATTATTGGAAAGAAAACTATGTGCGCTCTAGATCTGAAGCCGCTTTAACGAACACGAAGTGCTCATACAATGCGGCGTATTTTCTTCCAGTCTTTAGTCAGGACTCTAGTCGAATTAAAACCCCGGTTGAACGTGATATAGCCGCACTAGAATACGATGCTTTTTTGCATAATCGCAAGACTTCGTTCCGGTGTCGACCGAATGTTATCATGATGTATGTGGCCCAGGGGTTACCGTAGCCGCTAAGGTTTGAAACTTCTTGCTTAAAATATTGTAGTCTTTGGCATAGACTACGACGGTAGTCATGGAGATATGAGTTTGTTATCTCGTGTCAGATGTAAATGGTGAAAAGAAAACTCATGATTCGTGTTATTTTTATGCAATATGTAGGTAGGTATTTTATAAAAGTGGAACCCCGAGTGATCTCCAAAACCCATTCTATTATTAAATACGATTCGGCTTCGATATCTATAATACAATAGGAGTTTATTTCATGTGTCAGATGACAAGGGTGGAAACAACCTACGATTCATGTTGTTTATTTACGTGCAATATGTGGGCATATTATAAAGTGGAATGTCGAGTTGTATTTCTAAAACTTGTTCTATTATTTTATACTATTTGGCTGCGACTCGGCGTAACGACAATACAAAAACATTTTTCGCGAATCGGTGTTCATACATTCACACAATACATTAGACGCCATGTTGTCATAAACGACATATTATAAAATCGCTGTGATTTAATATTCTTAATCATTAATTTTATGGCAAGTGTCCATCAGGAATCATTGTTCTTACACACAGAATCGTATTATTTCGCTTTCGGGTAGTAATATGTCAAAATTGTTGGTTTTTAGGCGAACAATGTATGGAGAACGAACATTGTCCTTTCAAGGTCAACGGTCACAAAAATCGGTTTTTTGCGCTTTTTTTAGAAATATCTCATTTCCTGTGGGTTTTTTGCTATTTGTATTTATTATCAATATTGTAGAATACTAAATTCTCTACAAATTTTGTTTAAAAACTTTTTTTATACGGTGAACCGTTTGTAACCCAAGTAGGTATACTGTATAAATAGGTTTTAGTGAAAAAGTGGTTTGGAGTAAGCCAAAAGTATTCCCGACGTTCAATGAATCATCTCGACCTTTATAATTACACGTCTTTTCTTTTCTTTAATCCACAAATTCCACAGTAATTCCACTAATCACTTTAAAAACAGGCAGCGATCCCATAAAAACAATCAACATGTAATTGTGCCTATTCGAAATACAGTTAGCCCGCTTTGATTCTATAATCGACTGCTCAATTTTTCAAATCGCCCGTTACAAGTACAGCAGATTGCTGAACATGTGTTTTGCTTCTTAGAAAATACATGTTCGAACAGGATTTTATTCGGGAACCGGTAGGGTTGCCAGGTCCAAAAACACAAAAGCCGGATTCAGTGCTTGAATTGGTCGGACATTTCACCGTAAAAGCCGGACATACCTTTTAGTATCATAGCTAATGAGTGGGAACTATCATCTTCGAATCGGTAGATCGATAGATCGGTAGCCCAACATCCTGAAACGGCAGCCACGCAAAAGCCTAAAAAAAGCCGGACAAAAAAGAGAAGAGAATGAAAGAGCAGTCGCCCGGCAAGCAGAAGGTCGTGGGTTCAATTCCCGCCTTAGGCAGTTCGATTTTTTCAAGTTATTTATAATTTTCAAAAAAAAAGCCGAGCCAAACATGTCCGGCTAAATCCGGACACCAGGCAACCCTAGGAACCGGTGGTTTGTTTAGAATAGCGTGCACGCAGCGAGAACAGACGTGGCGCAGATGAGCACGGCTGCAATTATACTTTACATCCACCATATTTATCTGGCACAGATCTGTTGGTTAGAGAACACTCGTTGCTTGGGAAGATCGTTGAGCGCACATAAAACATGAATGCAGATTGCAAGTAGTGGGGATTTTCAGGGTTTCTTGTGCTTTGTATTTCAAATTCAAAGTATTTGTTAGTTTAGTACTTTACACGTTTCAATATAGCTTGCCCTGCCAAGACTGCTACAATATATTGGCTGGAATTGATAATTTTTTTAAGTAACTAAGAGTAGGCGCACACCGTTGATTTTTCGTCGGCCGGTAGTTTAGTCGGGCAGTTGACTGTATTGCCATGTATGGGAGTACGCCGCACACTACGCCGATTCGATTTGGCCGATTCTTCATACAATTTCAAATCGGGCACAACTATCGGCCAACTAAAAATCAACGGTGCACCTACTCTAAGAAGTCATTACCGCAAAAGATATCAACAAAGAATTTAGAGAGATGTTCAATTGACTGAGAGAAAATAACAAAATATTAACAGAGCGAAATCGTAAGATTAATACGTAGAATTAACACTGTTACAGATTTGATCAGAAACGTATATTTATCGTGATATAAAAAACCTAACCTTTATGAATTCCCAATGTATTCTCACACTCGATTCCCAAAGGGCATCTACCGGTCATCGGGCCGTTACTTCCAACTAATTAATGTCTTATAAATTTAACCGAACAAAAATAGTGGCTTTTTACTAGAGTGCGTGTGCGCATGTATGCACGTCATCGCCTCGCGGCGCAAGGGCCCAACAAATGGCCCCAAACGGGACGCGACGACAGACGATCGCCCGCGCACACCACTTACTCGGTTAACTATAGATTTATAGACGTTTAAGTGGTTCTCAGGTACGAATTGAAAAGATTTATTTAAGTATTAAACGGTGATGGGAATTAAATTTGTCTAGGTACCCACTTAACATTTCAGGAGTGGTTATTTAATCCTACTTAACTTTTCAGTTATGGTTATTTATTTTTAAGTGGGACCACACGGAGTTTATGCTCTCTGTGACGTATTCCAACATTATTATTAGTGTGTAAACTGCCTTATCTCCCCATAATTATGAAAAAAAGTAAAGTAGAGTAAAGTAGAAACTATTCGATGCATTAGCTAGAAGCTCATTAGATAGGTCCCCATTGATATATTTATTGTCCATGGTGCATATCTTTCCTTAAAGGTTACTAAACCTTTGTTTGTCACCTGTCATCCGCTTTGTAATGGAGAGAAGTCGAACCTTAAGGTTGGTTTTAGTGTCACGCGGACCGTCCGGTGCGGACCCGCTCCGCACGGCCAATCTGTATGAACTTCTAGGGAGCGTTTTAGAGTAATGCGGTCCGGAAGAACCTCTCCGCTTCCTAGCAGTTCATACAGATCGGTCAGACAGTCCGCGTGACACTAAAACCAGCCTAACTTCGAACTCCCCCTATGCTCTTCTGATTGATTTCTTTGCGGGTCCAATGACAGTTAACTTTCCCCCGGGACAGACTTGACCTTCACTGGTTGGGTATTTTATTGGCGGTCAAGCTGTAGATCCTACATAGGAGTTGCAGCGGTGGGAACGAGAGGTGGGAATAGTCCCGTTTATTCAATGCATAGGTATTATAAAAGGTGTTTATACTAATGAAAGTGAACCTCTTTAATAAAAACATCGTGTTCAACATTCGCATGAAGCCATAGTTTGTTACAGACCAATTAAATGCTATAAATCAGAATATTATAAAAACAGTTATGTAACTTTAGGTTTACTTTAATAAAATTTCTGACACAAACAAGATTCGCATAGTCGCAGAGCACATGAAATAGAAACAATGATCGCCAGCGAGTATGTGAATCCTGAATGCCGAAAGTTCATGACTTCAACTTAAAAGACAAAGTATCCCAATAATAGTCCCGACGGCGAAGAATAGAGAATGATGGTATTTCTATGGTAAAGTTAAAGAAAAATTCGAGTTGGTTATTTAATTACGTACGCGCATCATGGGTTTTACACTGGCATTGAGGATTCACGAGGACGCAATACATATCACATTCAACAAATCACAAAGAAATCGTGTTTATTCGTAAATAGTTAACCGACCGTACCTGTTTTTTAACCGACTTCAAAAAAGGAGGAGGTTATTACAGAGTTTTTTTACATGACGGTAACTTATAAGTTAATTTATCTGTTAAATAAATTCCTTTAAAGCAAGTTGAGAATTTCATCTCAACTCTTCATCTGTACCTAATAGATACAATTTGGGATTTAAAGATAGGATATGATAATGTCAACAGTTTTACACGATTTCTTTAATTTTCGCCAATAGCTCAAGTGACCAAGGTATAGAATTCGCGTTTGAACTTCAGTACTTTGAAAGTATACCTGACGATTAAGTAGGACTCAAGATGTATCTTTGAGTTCAGGTAACGAAGGTATGTGTTCGGTGTGTATCACGTATTGCGCCTTCGATCCTCCCTAGATGAAACGAAAATTTATTTTTAATTTATTTATTCACTTAACTTAATAAAAGTTTAGAACACAACTAACTAGGATGGGAGCTAATAACCTTTAGCGCCCTTTGTCTAAAAAAGCTAAGTAAAAATTGTTAAAAACCTGTAATCAATTAGGAAACTATGCCTTTAGTAGGTACACGATACTACTCGTACAACTCATTACTAAAAGTTATTCTGTTTCTTATCTCTACAATCAAATGGATTAAAACAGATTGTTAAAAAAATGTAAAGCTAATAAATAATGATCCAATGGGCATTCCTATTTTAATTCCGGCAGAATGTTTTAAAAACAAGAAAACCCTTTTCGACATCACGGAAAAAAATCGCGTAACACCCTTTTACGATTTCGTACCTCGAGTGTCGGGTTTCGTAAAAATGTTGTACAAACAAACTTTTTTCAAAGGGTGAGTTTTTTCTTAAGTTCCGGAGCCGTCGGAATCGGATCGTGGTTAGAAAAAAGTTTTTTTCTGTCGTCGTTTTGGTGCAATGGCATCTAACATGCACTGCGTCGACCGCACACAGCGTACAGGCCAGTGTCAATTACTGTGGTTATTTTTAAAACGGTTCAAATGCATTCGATCGTTTAACGGCGCTGATATTTTTGGAAAAATGCGGGTTAGGATGTTCTAATCAAACCCGAGCTTATTTGTATTGTAACTTTTGAATTGTGAATATTAGTAGAAGAGGCAATCTTAAAACTGACATTTTTAACTTAAACCTATTTCTATAAATCGGTTGCATAACTTAACCATATTAACTTATTAGTAATCTGTGGCTTAACTGATTAGGTGTTTGCAATAAGTGTAACTATTACAAATGAGTGACAATGTTAAAACAATATTCACCCAGATGATTTACCTACGTAACCCAGAGTTAACGCTTGCTAACTTCTCTTAGGTTAGGTCTTTATTTCATTATTTGAAGTGAGTTAATAATGAAAGTACCAAGAGACTAAATGTCATGCATCGCAAACCTAAAAGAAGATCACAAAACCTTACTGAATTATAAAAATCAAACACGTCAGTTACGCTATATCAGAAAATGTTCATAAACGCCTATCAGACGTTAAACAGAACATCAAGGTTGTCTTTCTCAAAAATCATTCTTGATTTTTTTATGACGGCGAGCTGGTTCTCCGGAGTTATTTCTGAAATACCTATTGCATTTATAAAGATCAAACGGTTCGAACAAACGGGCGTTCGTGTAAACATCGTACCTAGCGCTGATGTGCGCAGACGCATCGCTAGGTAGGCACAAAAATATGCCCACTAGGGCGTAGTTATTAATGACTACTCTGCGAGAAAATTAGTATTCTATGATCAGAAAACCGTCATATTTTATGTACGATCAACCAGAATCTTGATTATTTCACGATAAGATGCGTGAAAAGGCAATTAAATTTTTACATGCTACATATCCTTGATTAGGAGATAGTTCTTCTTGCAAGATTTTATCGAAATTACTTCCGAAGTTTGGACTTGAATTTACAGTAATATCTTTAATTAAGTTTTGCACGTACAACATACATCAAAATGTTTTACTGTACATAAGTATACTTTTTGCCCGTTACTACAGAGTGTACCATCTGTATCTGTAAGTACTTTTATAGTCTCTGGCAGGCGTTCGAGCCATTATCTTGTACGTAAACTGAAATACATCACGCCTCAATTTGAGCGGGTTTTATATTTTTATGATTCTTTTTTAAGTGTATAAAGAAGGGTATTTAGGTCGCAGTCTCTAAATGGAGCAACGGAGGTGTCTGTTCTTGAATTTCTGGACCATTTTCAATTTAATAGGGAAATTCGGGAGCAATGACCTGAATAAAAATGAAAATCGATGTATTTGTAAATCTGCAACATTATAGTCAGATATTTAGTAATTTTGATTTCTTGTCTAGTTTTGGCCAATCACTGTGACACACTTGTCGTCCTTAAGCCGGGTCTAGAGAGGTGTAATGTGTAATGTAAGATTACGTGTAATGTAACACAAATTCTACGTGTGCTGCTCATACTATTTCCATTACATTACACGATATATTCTATTACGCGTTATACCCTACTGGACTCTGGACCCGGTTTAATCATTGTTCACTAACCCATCGTTGAGAATGCTAAAAATTTCTTCTTACTTCTTAAATAGCTAATTAAATCAGTATAGTTGTTAAAAAGTAAAGCTCACTCGCCTTCGTGAGTTGCAATAACTATACAAGGGTAGACTTTATATGGCATATCCTGACTAGTGTAGGAACCTAACTGTTGCAATTTATGACGTTCATCAATAGTCCGTTAAACGCATCTGATTCATTCAGGCCTGCAGACATGAAATGCGCATGGGATGGTGTTCCGAAAGCACTAAAATTTTACTGCAATCGAGGCTAACAGAGGCTAGGAAAACTGCGAGTTACACTGAAAATCAATGAAAGCTATTTCATGTTAGGCGAAATACCTATTTCGATCTTAATTGAACTGAGTAAAAAATAATTGTAGTAGAGTACGAATTCATTGAAAAAATTCAGCTCAACTGATCATAGAGCTTTGTTACATACAAATCTTAAAAAGCTTCTATGGCGATTATATTCACATAAAGTTTACAGTCTTGAAGAACTTGTAGAAATACTTGATATCATTAACAATAAATTGCAAGGTTAGGTTTAAACTCTATGTTTTCAGTTAGCTATAAAAAATATTTTAGTTGATTGGAAATCTATTAATAGTTATCAAGTAGCGAATAAAATATGACTACATACGATCTTTAGATGAATCGTAATGATATCTCGTACAAATTATAGCGATTGAATGGCGGTGACAGCTACCCGATTGGTAAGTTCGATTACATATTTGGATTATTCACGAACATCGAACATATTTGACATACTTGACGTTAAGTGCAGATGCAGTGTACCCTACACTGCATAGCACTTCTACGTTAACACTATGCATATGGCATCTCAAGTAGCAGTAAGAGGCGATTGTAAATAAAAAAGTCTGATATGGTGTCCACTGTATAAGGCAAGTATTATGTTTGCAACTAATAGAATACATACCTAGGCAAAAATTGATTTTGGTGTCAGTTAAAAAAGAAACGTGGGCTAGTTCAAAATCTATATGTCCTTTTAGCGTTTTAAATTCTTACAAAATAAAGCTCCAAACTAGTTACAATCTATCATAGTTTCTGTCCTTTTGTTTGATCTTAGTATTCAATATTCATGTTCAACCAATCAAAACCTCCTATCTTTACATATTTGAGACTGAATTAAGTTTAAACGTTGCAACAATAAATTGATCTTAAACTCACTCGCTTGCTAGCTCACCTCCTGCATGAAAGTGGTAGCGATATAACTATTTTTAAACTATCATAGATTCTGTCTTGTGATTGGGTTAAATTTAAAGATCAAGTGATCAAAACCCTCATCTTTACTTGTCACTGAATTAAGTTTTGAGCGATGTTAATGACAACTGAATAAACTCGCTCGCTCACTAGCTCAGCTGATACAGTCAGCGTCAATAATTCGTGACACCCAAAGTGGTCAAAAAGTATGTGGCTTATTCCAATTGTAAGAAAGACGTATTGCAAACTTTTTGACTACTTTGGGTGACTCGTACCGGAAAGCGCAGCGTAGGTCGTCCACCCACAAGGTGGAAGCGCTGGATCCACCAACCGGCCATTGTGGAAATCATTGGGGGAGGCCTATGTTCAGCAGTGGACGTCCTATAGTGAAAATGATGATGATGATGGGTGTCACAAACTATTTGACGTTGACTGTACAAGTGCAGCGATATGCAGACGTTGCACATGTTACCGCACTTTATGACGTCGTAAGGGATCTTCTGAGAACAGCGCGGGCGCACATGAGCGCAATAAACCATTGATTGCCGCCATGCCCGATCGGGGTGATTTCACGTGATCAGCCCAACTTGGAGGGTGATTATTGGCCTGATTTTATGTTTCATTTGAGAATAAAGTTGTATCACGTCCGAGTCCTTATATCCTACTATCCTACTAGTCCTACTAATCCTATCCTACTTCCATCCAACTAATGTTATAAATACGAAAGTTTGTGTGTGTTTATGTATGGATGTTAACAAGTTTGTTACTCTTTCACGCAAAAAATATGATCTGTGACAAATTTAATTTCACGTGGGCGAAGCCGTGGGCAAAAGCTAGTTTATATTAAAAACAAAACATTGCCAGCTCTCCCCGCGGACTATACAGAATTTTTTCGGCCGATATTAGAAGCGGACCAAACTTTTGATATGTATAAAAAGTCTGTGTATGCAAAAGCTATAATTAATAGTATTCGCCTTGTATGTCAGTAACATAATAGTAAAAGAACTTATTTAGTAGCGCAATCACTGTTACGTCTGTTACCCCTCCCTGTGTGAGCGACGAGCGTGGTATAAAGTTTACCAAATTTTAATCCTAAATCACATAATAACAACACATCGTGGCTATTTCGATTATTGCGAAACACTTTTGTTTGGTACAAATCAAATATTAATAAATTGACTAACAAAATGGCAATGTCGACCCAATATCATTATACCTAAGTGGATTTAAAACACTAACGGAAGTTTCCACACCTCTACTGACGCAGGTAGATAAGTTTAGCAATGTGAATGCTCTACAGCTAAACAAACAAAAAACTACGTGAGGCCTACTATGCAATGGTGATATAGGTAAATTTTCTGCATACATGATCATAAAATTAAATAAAAAACTAAAGTTAACCCCAAGTTTAAGTAGATGCATAAACAGGGCTGACGTCACACGTCCCTCACCTACCCCTTGTCGAGGGGACAAGTGACCCTTGAACGGGGTCTCTAAGGGTCGCTCGGTACCAGGCTATCATAAAATCAAAGAGCTTGCTCTGAACCGATATATCGAGTCACCCCTGGCAGGTCTTTATCGCTTCGAAATAAGATTCATTTGCGGATGTCAATTTCTGATCGTGGCTTAGGACATTTTCCTCATACGTTGTTTGTAGTTTGGTGAACTTGCATGAATCACAATGCATTTTGTATAACAGACGTCCATATCTAACTTATCTCTACCGGTTAGGTTGTGTTTTAAGTGTTTGAGGCTGATATCATTTTAAATTGGAACTACCTATTTAGCATGCACACGCACGAGTAATAAAATTATTGTAGTCGCGTATTATTGTAGTACCTAGTAGATTTTCAATAATTGGATTTTATGTTTCTATTTCAGTATCTGTTTAAGTATATTCTGTTACAAATAAGAAGGTCAACGAAGAATAATTTTTTTCATTACTGGTGATATCAAATACGCATGTATTTGTTTGGTCTACATTTTTTTTATAACATCGTTGGACATTTATACACTGCGCGCTAGTCCCAAACTAAGCAAAGCTTGTACTATGGTATTTATAAATATTGAAGTTTAATCAAGCAAAAGCCTGAACTAAACTTAATTTTTCCGTAATATTACGGATCTTCTGTTACCAAAAAACTACAAACGATAAATTAAGATTCTTAATTAGGTACTGTTATCAGGTACTTATAATGCATGTTTACGTATGTTACATTTTTAACAAATCGCATAGTTTCAAACACGTTAGTTTCGTACTCCGCAAGGCTAAGTAAGCAAAACTACCCCATCCCACGTCTGCACGCACACTGCCACAGTTTGCTGCGGTGTGCACCGTCCCTGCACAATACTGCACATGACCAATCTCCGGAACACCTCCGCGGTTTCATGAACTCCTGGTACCTTGGCTTCCGGATAGTTGGAATCAGTCAATACTTTTGCACCGACTCAGTTACGTGCGCGACTTTCTAGACTAAGAGCTAATGAACGCCAGACCTACGTCATTTTATAAAAGCTGATAGTTTGTCAGGGTATGCTCCTAATATAGGTTAGAATTTTGGTGCATCATGAAGTTTGGGTCATCTTAGCTTTGGAAGCTACACTAAAAAAATGTCTGGCAAGGAGTTGGAACGGTCAAAACTATCTGGCTGGAAGGAAACAACTTCTAATCATTGCCCAAATATTATATACTTTGATTTTATGGTAGGTATAACGTAAGTAGAATTACAGTCTATTGAATATACAGCAAAAACCACCGTAAAAGTTAGGCTTACTTACGTTATACCATAAAAGCTGATTTTTATACATAATATTTGGGTAATAATTAGAAGTAGTTTCCTCGTCAGCCAGACAGTTTTGACCGTTCCAACTGCTTGCCAGACAATTTGTTTAGGGTAGCTGCCAAAGCCACGTAGACTTCATGATGCACCAACATTCTAACCTATAATTAGGAGCATACGCTGACAAACTTTCAGCTTTTATAAAATGACGTAGGTCTGGCGTTCACTAGCTCTTAGTCTAATAAACTAGAAATCAATAGCCTAAGCCACTGTCAAGGTGTACTTATTATATTTTAAGTATGTACTGGCATATGCGCAAACTACGTCACACGCAATGTTGCCATACTCATTTTGTGAATTCCACTTACACTCTACATTTTAGAGGAGTGGAATAACTTGTATTTTTAATTCTACTACTAATATCATAAACACGTACGCATGTAAATAATTTGAATAATATTTCCCAATTGTGTAACATTTTTCTTTACTGCTCCGGCTCTATTGGTTGTTGCGTGATGTTATGTACCTATAGCCTTTGGGCTATAGGTAAATAACATTAAATGCTTTCCTCGACAAAATTAAATGGGCTATCCATCACAAAAAGAATTTATCAAATTGGACCAGTATTTCCTGAGATTAGCGCGTTCAAGCAAACAAACAAACTCTTTAGCTTTATAATATGAGTATAATAATGCAAGTGGATGTCTGTTAGGGCTCATGCACCCGTTTTTGCAGGATACCATTTAGTAATATACGTATTTTAAATTAGGTACTAAACATTTACACGTTTGCAGTATTCTAAAAAAAATTGGACCGTTTGAATTTTATATTCGGTTTTGTCGTTAAACTGGACCAGTAAAAAACAGGATTCAGTTTAATTACAACTATTTTTTATAACAAAAGTGTTCACACAGCTTACTGCAAGCATTTTTTTTGCAAAAAACCGTACCTGCAAAAAACGGGATCTTGCTGTGTGAACACACAAGCCCAGTTTTGCGGGGTCCATTAATGCAGGATGCCATAGAAAAGGGCCCTTACTCTTTCACGTAAAATCTAACTTTACAGTATAGTTATTTATATATCAGATTAAGATATCAAGGATATTGAGTTATTTGGCCAAATTACAAATGATAAGTGTCAAGTAAGTTGATTTTTCTGTGAAAAACTGAATTTCACGCGGTCGAAGTCGCGAGCAAAAGCTAGTATTTTGTTATTAATTACAACAAAATGAACAACAAAATTAATAAGAAAAACATCATATTTTTTACATTTTGAGACCTATATTAATTCCTGTAATTTTTCTATGCGTTTCATGGAATTTGCAGGGTTTTGCATGCACTGGGTGCATTTGCAACAATGCAAATTTGCAAACCAGCTACCAGGAGCGCACAACGTACGAGGAGGTACGTTAGGTCACGCGATAGCATTCCTAAGTATAACTAATCAATACTGCACGAATAAAACTGACAGCCACCCCGCTATACCGCAACCCCGGAGACTCCCTGCCGCCACGACCTCCATTTTGTGGTAAGGGGTGGGGGAAATTGGGTCACTGGTATGTAGATTATGCTACGGTAAAATAGGCTTTATAAAACAATATAGAGAAACTGCAAATTTTGTCTCTGTATCTGTTTTTGATAACGTTAAAATTGTCATGAAAAAATTGTAATAACAAACGGGTTATGTTTATTTTACAAAAGAAAGCCAAATAAAATAATTTTTTGTCCAACAATTTTTCGAGAGCTGAGTTCAAAGTGATTCTATGTCTATCTGAAACTGAAACCAGCGAAAGTCACAAGCAAAACCTAGCTAGAGAACTGCACAGCAGCATATAACGTTTTATGTACCTTGCCAAGTTTCTACCAGGCTCGCATCGCGGCATAGGAGGTAGTCGTCCATCAGATTCACCACTACAGGTGAATTAACAAACACACACGTGTACTCGAGCAAGAGGTAACATGCGCAAATCAATGCAACTCGGACATCTTCACCCCTTTGTGGGGTGGGGGTGGGGGTGAGAGCTTTGATTCCCACTTTCACACACGAATGTGCAATATGTCGTGTGTCCACTGCATTGGTTGGCATTGAAATGTTCATCCGAGATTTTGTCGCACCAAAAGAACATCATTCAAGAAACACAATAAAAATACCTTACATGCCAAACTGAAAGGTACCACTATTGAACAATTGCTACTTAGTAGAAAGTGAGTCGAAACAATGACTAATAATAAGCATTCTTATTTCGAATTGTTCATGCACGCTTATTTCAAGCATATGTCGTTTTATGAGCATGCATGTGTGACTGTACCTTTACCCCCTTACTAATAAAAAGTTACACACGCGTTAAGCAGTAGTTTAAAATGACATTTCCATACTAAACGTCACTTTAAACAAGTGTTCAGCGAGCGTATAACTTTTATTAGTAAAGGGGTTAGACAACACGTTTTCAGGGGAAATAAAAAAAAACCTAGAACCAAAAGCGATGCTCATTCTCTCACTAAAGCCAAAATGGCTTGCAAGACACGATGTCCTTGCCCGGGCCTTACTGCTTTGTTTAAAGCGTTATTGGGCCCGGTCCCAACCAATCCCAACGCCCCGGCCTTGTAGAGGGGTTGTTGACATAAGGGGCAAGTTTTATAACCACAAAAACCAGTAGATTTATTTTGGGTCGAGCCCCAAATGAGCAAGCGGCCGAGTCAATAAACTCGTAGCAACCAAGTAACTACCTACTAAGTGTACCTATTATTAATTTGTTCTAAAGAATATGGGAATTAAAAATATTGATTCTGCCCAGGACGAAACTTTATCGTCACATTAACCAACACTATTTTAGTACCTACTAGCTTTTGCCCGCGGCTTCACTCGCGTGAAATTTAGATTGTCACAGATCTTCATAAATTATAGCCTATATGTTAGGGTTATCCCAACTAATATTATAAATGCGAAAGTAACTCTGTCTGTCTGTCTGTCTGTCTGTCTGTCTGTCTGTCTGTCTGTTACGCTTTCCCGCTTAAACCTCGCAACCGATTTTGATGAAATTTGGCATAGAGATAGTTTGAGTCCCGAGAAAGAACATAGGATAGTTTTTATCCCGGTTTTTGAAACAGGGACGCGCGCGATAAAGTTTTTCTGTGACAGACAAAATTCCACGCGGGCGAAGCCGCGGGCGGAAAGCTAGTAAACAATAATACTGTAAAGTTTCATCAAAATTCGTTCAGTATTTTTTGCGTGAAAAAGTAACAAACATCCACACAAACTTTTGCATTTATAATATTAGTAGGATATTGTCATCTCATTACATAACTTTACTTGGAGGTGGGAAGAAACGCTGTAAATCCAAAGTGTGAAAGGGATCCGTGATTTCGTTTGATGATGGACATTCTCTACAGTGGATCGCGCTACCTCCTGCAGACTACTAGCAGCCTGGTAGCGCCTGGTTGAAATGCGAGGTTGCCGCTTAAAATCGACGCGAAAAGCACGTGGTCAAACCACACACACCACGTGGGTAGGTACGAGTAAACAAAGTCAAAATTAAAATCAAAAATATTTATTCAATTTAGACCACAAGTGGCACTTATGAACGTCAAAATAATATAGTAGATATAAATAAATAAATAAATAAATGTCCTTGGACATTTTACACTGCGCTTCTAGTCCCAAACTAAGCAAAGCTTGTACTATGGGTACTAGACAACGGATATAAACATACTTAAATACTTTTTTTTTTGTAAATACATACATATTATACATAGACACACACCCAGTCCAATAGTCCAATACAAACAATTATGTTCATGCACACAAATGTTTGTACTGTGCGGGAATCGAACCCGCAGCCTCCGAAATAGTAGTCCGCTTCGAACCACTACACCAAAAATATAATAATAAAAGAAAAAGGTAGCCCTATGGGGCACTTTACATGTCTCCTTATCTTTTTGTATAGGTATGTAGTTTTAGGGCCAACTTGGGTAGGTAATTTAAACCAATAATATTCAGAATCTTTTTACGTGCAGATGATTGCACATGGAGCATTACTACAGCATCTGAAATAGTTTTGCAACACAAAAATGTACTCGTGTTTCGATGCACCGTCTGTTGTGTGTGTAATAATTGGTATTGTCAACGTTGATATAAATTATTTAACCGAAATATTTATTATTTCTTGAAGGTAGTTCGTATAGAAACAGGTTAAAGGCGTTGAACTAAGTTTCATTTAGTTATTTTCTTATTAAGGCTGAGTTGCACCACCTAACTTTGACCGTAACTATAACGATAACCGGCGTTTTTTGTATGGAGTTTGACAGATGTTTGACGTTTATCAAAGTTAAAGTAAGATGGTGCAACCCAGCCTATGCCTATGTACTCGTAATAATATTGTTTCTCAATTTATTTTCCAACAATAGCATTTAGTTTCTTATGCATCCTGTAGCATCTTTTAAATGCTAGTTGCATTTAATTACTTAAATCACCAGATGGTAATTAATAAATTAATAACACTGATTGAATACATAAAGAAAAATGTTTTGTCATGCCAGAATCCTCTACATTTTTGCATGAATACAGATATAAAATTAGATGCTGTTTATTTGTCTTGTAATCAGTGTACCTAACACTGTGCACTTACCTAATCTAAGTGCTCAGAATACAGAACAAACCAGAAGGAGTGTTCGATAACATTTCTACGCGGCAACTTGTGTCCAAAATACTTCCCCTCCCGCGCCCCTCTACCCCCTTTAGTGTTACTAGCGCCGTGTGACACCCCCATTTTTGGGGTAAAATTATGTAATTTTTTAAAGAGATGTTAAACAAGTAAAAAATAAGTAAGTGAAATAAGTACACACGGCCAGTTTTAACTATCCATTTCCGTTTTTGCTCTCGCTCTTATCAAATGGTGATTCTTTGCGATAGAACGAGACGACATGACTGGCCATAGGCATAGATAGTACCTACCTACCTATGAATTTAATTTTTACTCCGAAGTAACTAAGTTTAAGATGATTATTTATTTCTATTAAATAGTGTAATATATGTACTATATTTTATGTAGGTATAATATGTTATTTAAAAGTCAATTACAAAAGTCGAATATAAATTTTAGAATGCCAAGTAAAACAAAAAAGAAACTTAAGGTTCTTTATTATGTAAACATATCGACAACAAAACATTTGTTTACGGCGCAGTAGTGCTTTTAGTTTAACTTTTCTTGGAGTCAAAAACAGAATCCAAATCAAAAACATCACCAATACTTAAATTTGATTGCGAGGCAACTCTGGCTGTGTATCCTGAAAAAAAAATCAGAGTAAGTATGTAAGCAATAATTAATTACTTAAAATTATTATTAAATATACAAATATTGCTGCTGCTGATCTGTTGATACCAATGCCTTACTTTTGAATAAATGGGAAAGTATGAAATTCACGATAGTAATTTATTATCTCCTCATTATTAGGGAGTAATATTATAAATTAATTCAATATATTGAAATCAAATCAAAATCAAAAATATTTATTCAGTTTAGACCACAAGTGGCACTTATAATTTAATTAATCAGGTTGTCATGTCATGGATGAAATTACACTAAAAACTAATTAAAACAAAAAGGATGGGGAAAATATTCCATTATTCTGTGGTAACGCTAACAAAATTAACGCGTGAATTTTTTATAAGTAGACAAATGTAATTCAATATAAAAAAGTAGGGTAAAATATTCCGTTGACCTGTGGCAACACTTACAAAATACAACCGTGATTTTTTTTGAAAATTATTATTTAATTAAAATGAATTGGAAATGTGCTACTTACGGATAAAACATGATCCCATGCACTTTCTTCGTAATTCCAGTAGCATTCTTACATGTTGGAACGGCACAAGACGGCATAATTTAATTATAAAGTGTCAATCTGACGGATATGTAAACAATGCGCGCGCCGGCCATTGACTGATTGCTCTAAAGTCAAAGTAGTGCGATTTGGAGTACTTTATATGAATACACATTTACGCCCGTTGACGGTTTCTGGTTTGTTCCGTATTCTGAGTCTAAGTGTAGATAATCCTGAAAAATAATAAGCACACGAGGTTTATATTTAATTTTTACTTATTATTTTTATAAAAAATACTGAAGTGTGATTTGTTAATTCTATAAAAAACAAATGTTATTTTCAAGTAAATTACTAATTTGACTGCAGTGCATCACAAGTGGTGCACCTGGTTGCACTTTTGATGCACCAGTACCAGGATACCAAGGATTGTGAAGAGGTAAGCATCACCACCGGCAACTTGTACATAGCTACTCACTACTTGAACTAAAAGGGATGCAACATATTGCAACTCCATTTGGCCTGAAAGGGATGGAGATCACGCGGAAAAGCCCGTATCTAGACTACATAGGTATGCTACGAGTAGTATACGCCATGCACACATTGATAAAGCTAGTACGTTTGGTATAACACACACATAAAATAGAAAATAGGCTAACTCTTTTCCACTAGTGAATGGATAGTATCAAAATCAAAATCAAAATTATCTTTATTTGTTTAGACTAATTAAATTAGTACTTGCAAATCGTCAAATGCTCTTAAGGGGCCTATACATGTCTCATTCTTTTTTGCCCTGCCAGCGCTTCGAGACAAACATTTGGCAAGTGCTGAGAAGAAGTGCCGCAACAAACTCAGTCACCACTGTCTGCCGGTTTAAAAATATAAAAAAGTAGGAAGTTACAATACATTCAGAAGCAAGTTACTTACCACGCACTCCCGTTGATAGAAGGTGGCCTTTAAGACTCCCATCTAGCACGAGACCGAAACGCTCCTCTACAACGGGTAATCTGTGTTCAAATGACACGGACATCAATTACTGTGCGATTTAAGATTCAAACAACATCGCAATAAAGTGTAATTTAGCTTGGCTTACGTGACGTTATCCTGAAAGCTATAGAGAAATTCGCGGGTGTCTAGTGGGGCCCGTTGGCTTTTGAGATAGAGCACCGACATGTATGTGTTGGAGATAGGAGATTCGAATCCTCCGCGGGCCCCGCAGGAGGCGTACAAGTGGTTTGGTACGCCTCCTTTTTGTTTTTTTTTTAAATAGTTATCTATATTGTATAATATAAAAATGAATTGCAAAATGTGTTGGTAAGCGCATCTGAACAACGCCTGGACCAATTTTTTTTTATGTTCGTTGAAATCCAAGGATGGTTTTTACGGCGAGAAAAGTTCGAATAATTTCCGGGAAAACCCTGAAAAGAACTCGAAACTTCGCCCCTAAGGGGGTAAAATGGGGTCCACGCTTACAAAGTCGCGGGTGACCGCTAGTTTATAATATAAACAATGATATTTACATACAGGATGTCCCAAAAATAATGGATAGCCCTGCAAATATCGATAGGTCTCCTCATTTTCTCTCTAAAATAAAATTTTGAGCCTGTGATTAGTTTGTAAAAAAAAGCTAATTCCAATTTAAGATAAATAAAAAAGATGAAAAGGAAAATCTAACTTGGTATTTTTACCTGGTCAAAATTTTATATTACAGACACCATAGTGAGACTTATTGATAGTTACAAGGCTATCAATTGTTTTTGATTTCATCATCATCATCATTTCAGCAATAGCACGTTCACTGCTGAACATAGGCCTTCCCCAATGATTTCCAAAAAGGACGGTTGGTAGCGGCCAGCATCCAGCGCTTTTCTGCTACCTTTATGAGGTCGCCGGTCCACCTTGTGACCACGCTGCGCTGTTTTTGATTTGTGACGTATCAAATGTACTTAAGAAGCGCACACTATGACCTAAACAAAGGTTTATGATTCTGATCTGACGAGCAAAATCTGCCTGAAACTAAAAATAATCAAAAACACTACACATCAAACCCTCAGCGTTCGCATGAGACCACGGCAATAATCGTTCGTTCCGGGGGTGAGGCCTGGTGACCCGTAGCACAGGTTTCTCTTTTGAAACCTATTTCAGGCACCAGTCCCTCGCACTTTAGGTTAGAAATCCTTGGCTTAGTTTCTATTGTATTGTGTACCTAAATTGTGAAGGGTAATAAATATTTTTTGATTTTTTGATTTGATTTTGATAATAATAATTAATAATAATAATAATAATAGCCCCGCAGGGCAGCTTTGTGACGAGCTGTTGGTGAGTAGCGACACCACGGGGCCAGTTGTTAATCCGAGTGCTCCCGAGAGTCGGTCAAGACCCTCGTCTTCGGCTTGCCGAAGTGGAATCCGAGAGGGTCTGCAGGACTTTCACCTCTGACTTGCCTTAACCGGCCGGCCAGAGTGGAGCCGCTAGAGCTATATGCTCCAGGGGTGGAAGTGTTAAAGGGCATAACGCCGCGAGTAACTTCGGAGAAAGCGCAGCACACCTCTCTACATCCCCTGAGCCGGCAGACGCCAATGTTGCCCCTCAGTCCGGTCTATACGACCCATGACGCCAGGGGGGGCCCATTTAGTCGCTGGCTAGTCACCGCCTGCCATTTTTTTCAGTCCGAGACTATGAACCAGGCAGGTGACCCGTAGTCTCCATCCATAGCCCAGTAACCAGTCCATCCATCCTTCATCCATAACCCTAGTCCATTGTCCAATAACTGCAATAGCTCCTGTGCACAGGCTGGGGATGGTCTCTGGCTACATCCCATGATATAGTCAGAGACTAGATCCAGCATGTGCACCACTTTCACTTTTGTCGATTATTTTGCGCTTAAAACGGCCTCTACGTGTATTTATTTCCATTATAAGTACCACGCTCGTGTGTGTGTGTGTGTGTGTGTGTGTGTGTGTGTGTGTGTGTGTGTGTGTGTGTGTGTGTGTGTGTGTGTGTGTGTGTGTGTGTGTGTGTGTGTGTGTGTGTGTGTGTGTGTGATGAATTGATTTCTATTGTCTCGATTCACGGGCACTTCAAGCACGCTTCAAGGGCTACAATCTAAATTAATAACTTATTCATAAACCTCTTTCAGACATAATTATTAGGAGTTAAAGTATGAAATTGCATTTTCCAGCTGAATTTTATGGTGGATCAATTGAGATAACATTAAGCTATAGAACACGCGTGTCAATTTTGAAACCGCGCGCAGCGGATAAAGATAATTAAATGTAAAAAAAAGTGTTTTCTTTACGTGAATCGATTAAGTTAACAGATTCTGAGTCGCTCCTAAAAATTTGGATACTGATTGCAAAGTCACCCTGTATAAGTACTTTAGTATTGAAACATTACATTAATTTCATAGATTCCGTCTAAATCTGAACAATCTATCCTATTTAACGGGCGAAAATTAATAATTATAGCTGCCTAATATTTCAGATTGTCAAATAAAAGTTTATTTTAATAAAATGTTATTATTTATAATTATTATTAACTAAACAAACTATCCATTATTAGCGTTGATTTATAATTTAAAATATTCAGAAAAAATATCCTACTATGAAATTGCTACGTAAATGCAATTTAGCTCTCTCGGTAATTGAAATTGCACTTGCAATTGCACTGGATGTACAATGCACTTGCGCAATTCCGGTACCAGGAGTGCATGAATACTAGGGGTTCGCTAGGACACTTTACACCTTCCGATAGTCTAGAGTCTAGACTATTTTCTAGAAAACAGGCACGTATAAACCGCCCAGATTTCAATTAATTGATACTGCAGTCCCACCCCCTGACAACCATCTCTTTCGCACACACGGAAGCAAATAGAGGGATGTGAATGAGAAAGGTATTTCCTGCTGTCCTCCTCATCGGTTTATATAAACTACAATTCACAGGTATGTGCCCTAGTTTCAAATTGTCTATCTCTATACAGATGCACTTGTCAGTGAGTGGGTTGTTTATGAGTGTGTGAGTGGGTTGCCTGAAACTGAACAAAAATAGGAGAAAATCAATTATAACTAAACATGTGTTTTAAAATATTGATTTCAACATTGTTACTGGCATCTACAATGCACAAATACTATGCGGCAGTTTTCTTTTGCCACGAATTCTGACCCTTAAATAAAGAAGAAAAAAAATTCTGAACTTTTTGAATGGACGTAGGATTTCGCGCCACAACGTTGAATTTAGTTTAGTTGAGTCGGGATTGAACGCGTTTCTGCTGAACAGTCTACCACAAATATCTGGGTCTTATACAAGTTTAAATAAAGATCAAAATCTGTCATGAATATTATGCTGTACACTGTATTTCTCTGCGGGGTTCACAAACTCAACTTGGAGCACCAGGCGCGCAGATTTCAGAGGTGGTTATATCATACAAGAGCTATATAATCTGTGGTAATTTTTGACAATATTATTTATAAGTAAAATTTACAAAATCACACGAGAAAAATATTACTGATTTAGCAAATTGAGTCAAAGGTATAATTGTTTTACACTTGAATTTAGACCAAAAATGAAGCTGTATTGGCAGAACGAAACGCATACCTGTGCACACATAGGTACACACATTTTACGAACACCTCTAGAGAATGCATTTACAGGTATCGATTGCGTACAGTCACCAGCACATGCTGTCTCTCTTGGTGCAAAATGGGACCTATTACAACACTATAGAGAACATTGTGTTTGTTTCATGTGTTACCTACCGACTGCACTTGGGGGTGGGGTGACGTATTTTCTTCATGCATTCAGAATCAGCGCGGGAACGCTTTAAAATGTCAAGTCTAGGACAAAAGACACTGATTGTCTTTGGAAGACTTATTATAGGGCTAAATACGTAAGCTACGTAGATTTGTAATGCTTTACTTAGCCTTAGGATAAACTTTACCGATTTTAAGATAAGATAAGATAATTTATTTATTTGCTTAAAACATGATTTGTAAGAGATATTTTACAATTGTTTAACTTTAAACATTTCAACTACGCATAAAGTAAGCAACACGTATGGTAGGGTGATGCATAGCTAAGAGTGGCGATAAGGCACTTACTGACATTAATCATATTGTTTGGGAAAATAATTTAATATTCATAACCACTAATTTATAATATGTCTTTTGTGACAAGTCTTTGGTAGTGATTACGGGCATTCACAAACATTACTATGAGGTCTCACAGTGTGCGTGGACGCACAGGGTGACACATGAACCAATCTCAAAGCTCTATGCAACTCTGTGCGTTCGATTTGCTGCTTCACATAAGCAAGTGTCATTTGTAAATATGGGCATAAGTGTTGTTACAGATAACAATAAAATACAATAATTGAGAGATTGAGGTAAAGAAAGAAAGAAAGAGAGATAGAAAGAAAAATAATAGTTCAAACACAGTTTAACACAATATCATAATATCAGAAGCATAAGGAAAACTCATTTATTTATGCAAGTAGGCTTTAAAAAGCACTTTTACACGTCCCAGTATTAACCCTACCACTGTTTCAGGGCCAGTGCTGAGAAGAAGCAGCGCAAGAAACTCAGTCACTATTGTCAGCCTCTTTTTCAAAGGTTTACAGACTTTAAAATATACATGGTTATGCGATAAATACATATTTATACGAGCTAGGCAGTTTAAAGTTTTGCATTTTTGAATTGCAGCGCGCTTTAGTAGCATTTTGGGTTGCGCCGCGCAGTTTCGATAGGGTGGAAGGAGGAAGAAGTACAGTTAACAACAAAATAGCTCTTCATTTTGAACCATATTACAGTCTAGACAAAGCAATTTACTGTCGAATCTGTCGATTGATTTTGATCGACACTGTAGCCTTTCAGTATTGCCATATAACAAAAAGTAAACCCTGAGCAGTATATTTTACATTGAACTTCTAATTTTCTATGGTCTCATTTTATTGATTTTTAGTAAATAAATTGGACAATCTAATAAATATTGTGGATTTCAAATATATGTAGGTATTTGCTTAAATTTCCTTGTTTTTGTACGAAAATGGAGGTCCACCTAGGTGAAATCGGAACGATGACTTGCAGATTTCAACTCAATTTTGGTGAAAATATATTATCTGAGGTACTTAAGACATTCTGAACGTAGGTAAATCTTTATTTTGTTTTAGGTTACTTCAAGGAAAAGCAGACCCAAATAATATAAAAGAAATATGATAAAATTTTAAATAGTCATTTGTTTTTCCGAAATGAAGCGTATGTGAAAATTCGAGCAGGAGAAACGGAATGTCCTACGTCATACACGTCATGTGTCACGGTGACAATGAAATAACCTGTCAATTTTGCACACTTTGTACCAGGGCCGCATAAATTGGAGGAGATCCGTTTGCTACCTCAGACACGCACACAGAGATAATTGCACGGGAACACTCCACATCACTCATCCCACTGCATCCCACTGCAAGACCTATGTAGGCGTGTAGCCAGATGTCCTATGTGTGAAACCACCCGTTGATTTTGTTTATAGTACCAGGAGAGCATAAATTAGCGACGCAACGCCACGCTAGACAGGACGCGGTTTCCATGGTTACCGTTAGGCTTTATTTTAAGCCCTAGGTCACACTGGATGAGCAATATACAGCTGAATCACTCGTCGACACTGTATTTTTCAGTGTTATTATCAAGCAATTATTATTACATGCACTATGAATATTATGCTCAGAACTGTATTTGACATTTAATTAAGCTTACTGTTTCTTCTTTGGTCAAATTGATCTGCTATAGCAAATGATTAAAATAAATCGATTAATGTAAAAAAAATGACGAGTTTGAGTTTACACAGACTTGTTATGAAAAAGAAAGTCCATCTATGCAGAACAACATCAAACAGTACCACACATCTGCAGAATGCTCTTTTCTAGTCTAGCAATCACGCCCGTATTCACAAACATTACTATGAGGTCTCACAGTGCGCGTGGATGCACAGGGTCACACGCGAACCAATCACAAAGCTCTACTCCACGCTGTGCGTTCGATTTGCGTCACTTAAGCAAGCATCGTTTGTGAATACGGGTGATAGAGTTAAATGCAGGATAATATGGAAAAACTTTTTACCTGAGAGCACCGGCGAAAGCTTAGAACTCAACATTTATTAAAGTAGCCTTTTTATGCCTAGAATAGCTGTGTGTATTGCTTTAAGCAGCCTCTCGAAATAGTAAATATTTATTAAATAGCTTTTAAAGAAAACAATTTAGTAAATAAAATTTATTTATTAATTTGATTAATAAATTCAGATAAGTATAATCGCTCTTAGGCCCAGTTTTTTATTCGTAGTTAAAATAACTAATTATCAAGTTTTGCTACTAATAGTTAAATATTATCAAAATGTAAAGTAATAGTTAAAAAAATGTACTAAAAGTCCATTGTTCGAAAAACATTTTTTCTGATAAAAACCACTTGTCATTTCACATCTGTCAAGTTTGACTATTGGTTATTTTCTCGAAAAACTGAGCCTTTAGGCTGGGTTGCACCACCTAACTTTAACAGTAACTATGACGATAACCGCTGTGTTTTGTATGGAGTTTGACAGATTTTTGACGTTTGTCAAAGTCAAAGTAAGATGGTGCAACTGAGCCAACATGCATTGGGTATTATGATGCAGATGTGTGTGTGATGTGTTTTCTCGGCATGTAGTGCTCGGGTACAATCACCCGCAAAATAAGTCACAATCAGCCTCGTAGCCCTTTGAGATAAGGTTGGAAAACAACCAGTATTCTGTGTTCGTGACTGTAAATCCGTCTAGGGCGAAAACGTTCTGCGTTCCAGTTTACGCATTTACTGTGATTAATTTCGGGGCAGATCTCGTTTTATCTGTGATAAAATGCAAATCTTTTTGTTCTTTTCTATTTCAAAAAATAGTAATCAAATGCTAAAATGTGCACTAAGAATGTATTAATGTAATAATATTATTTTCGAATTCATAGAGTATGTACAAATTAGACCATGATTTCTATTTCAAAAAAAGTTATATGTAGGTGCTAAAATGTGCAATAAGAATGTATTAATGTAATAATATTATTTTCGAATTCATAGAGTATGTACAAATTAGACCATGAGAAACGGAACAACTCGTTATGTCATACACGTCAGAGATGCCAGAATGACAACGCCACAACAGGTGTTTAAGCAAAATTTGTACCAGGGCGGCATAAAGTGGAGGAGGTATGCGTCGGCAGCCTCCAACACACACAGATCTATCCTATGTGTGCAAGGATGCTTACAATGCAACCACCTGTTGTTTATACCAGGAGAGCTTAAAGTAGCAACGCCGCGACGCTAGCTGAGACGCGGTTTCCATGGTTACCGTTAGTTCCATGTCACCATGGCAACATGCGCACACATGAGTACTCTCACATCTACACAGTGCATTTTCACATAAGGGCTAGTTCCCACGGTAATTCAGTTTTGTGGGAACCAGTAATCCCGCAAAACTGGACTACCTGTCGTTTGATTACACATAATTGTGTGTTTAAAATTCGAATTACAAATTCGATTAGATCGCGCTTTTGCAGCTTCCCGAAAACGGTGTGTGCAAAAAACAGTTCCTGCAAAAACGATATAATTAATTTAAGTTTTTTGTAATAATAATAAGACACGAACTCTAGTTATTGTTTTTAAAATCTGAATTGAGAAGATGTCTACCTACATCATAAAATATGAAGTAGCTAAAGTAAATAAAGTAATTTTATTACAATAAAATAATAATCAAAAAACAGTATTTTGGCACTTACGAACGTCAAAAATAAAAGCCCTTTAATTATGTCTCATTATCTTTTGGGCCCTACCAACTAAATAGTACAAATGCATTGCTAGCAAACAGATTTTCATGAGCCCGCAATCGCGACACGTTCATTCATTCACTCGCTCGGTGCCTGGATGCAGGTACAGTAATGGAGCTAGATGAAGCTGATTCCAGCTCATATCCCTTTGAGATAGAGTTCAAAACGTTGCTGTTTTTTGTGTTGACAACTGTAAATCAATCCGGGGTCCTCGCACGGTCTCTCATGCACCAGGCTCGCAGGAATCAAAGGCGGTCTCCCAGACAGGACCCGTTCACGCACACAGAGATCCTCGTAATTTACAACATGTCCTGCCACCATACATGCTCAAATTCGATGCATTTGCGAGTAGTGTGTGTCGAGTGAAATTGACGCAGTGCCAGTCTAGACGTGGCGATGGAAGGACAAATGTTATCCTGAACTAGCAGACGCTCGCGGATTGCGCGAAATTAAAAAAAACCTTATTCTCAATCAAACTCAATAATTTTAAAGGCTGTTATTTTTAAGTTATAAGGTTTAATACTGTCCATTTTCTGTCAAGATAATTAGGATATTACGAGGTAACAATAAAGAAGAAAGTTTACACAATAATCGAGTGAGATTTACGCCCGTATTCACAAACATTACTATGAAGTCTCACAGTGCGCGTGGACGCACAGGGTGACACATGAACCAATCACATAGCTCTATTCAACGCTGTGCGTTCGATTTGCTGCTTTACTTAAGCAAGCATCGTTTGTGAATACGGGCGTCAATGAACGTGGTTAAGCAAGCCAACTGGTTTAAGTAAAATACTGAAAATATCGTAGTATTAACATAAAACAGCGCCGTAGTCGGAAAAAGTGGCTTCGTAACGGGGCTGAATCTCGTAGACGCTTGAAATAATGAACGTAGCATGGCAATGCTACGAGAGCTTTCGTAGTTCATAGTCTCTTGGTGGGATGCAATCGCGAATGCATTCTTATGCATATAAATATACTGGTTTTCTTGGAAAAACCAGATAGGCAGTGTTTCCTTGGTTAGGGTGAAATAGTAAAACTCTTTAAAAAACTTTTAATTGAATTCAATAAAAAATAATTAGTTTCAACCCTCAAATCATGGCCTTTTTATAGTGACTCGAGCAAAAATATTAAGTACACGAACAAGCTAGTACTTTTGTTAAAGGTTCTCTATTTTTTTCTGATGAAAGCTGCATTTCTAAACAATATTTGAAATTTACAGATGCGGAGAAATAAGGTATAATACATTCAATTTTTTAAAAACATGACATGAACGTGGATGTATGAAATGGAACGGCTTACGCACACAAAGACAGTGCAGACTTGTGTCTGTGTTGTTGTCGTCGATTTGTATATGGGTCAAATGGCGCGAACTTTGAAATAGAATAATAAGGGAAATCAACTAATGCGTGGCCTCTGGTGGTCAAAATGTAGACGTATTAGTTGATTTCCTCGTTAATAATACTTGTTTTAACAATATTCTGCATTCAATAAACACTTTTGGCCCATAAATATCAATGAAACTGGGCCAAGGCTATCACGACGTTGTCGGGAGTATCGATTGATTCGGACATGTTTGTACAGTGTACCTCAAACGTCTATTAATCGGGCCTTTATCTCTTTGAGATAGGGTTGAAAATTTTGTGTGTGATCAATGTTTCCGCGACTGTATTTCTACGGGGTTCTCAAATTTACAAATCGCTCTGCGAGTACCAGGCTCTTAGGAATGGATAGAGGTATATTTTATTGGAGGCCGCATTTAATCTGTGCTGACTGAACTGAATTTCAAAACAATATACATACATAATATATTCACAGATACAGAGAAATACGAGTAATATATTCGGATTTTTTTAAAACATGACATGAACGTGGATGTATGAAACAGAATGGTTTAAGCACACAAAGACAGTGCAGACTGTTGTCGTCGATTCGTATATGGGTCAAATGGCGCAAATTTTAAAATAAAATAATAAGGGAAATCAACTAATGCGTCTACTTTTTGACCTATGGTGGTCAAAAAGTAGACGCATTAGTTTATTTCCTCGTTAATAATACTTTTTTAGCAATATTCTGCATTTAATAAACACTTTTGGCCCATAAATAATAATAAAACTGGGCCCAGGCTATCTCGACGTTGTCGGGAGTATCGATTGATTCGGACGTGTTTGTACAGTGTACCTCAAACGTCTATTAATCGGGCCTTTATCGCTTTGAAATAGGGTTGAAAATTTTGTGTGTGATCAATGTCTCCGCGACTGTATTTCTACGGGGTTCTCAAATTCACAAATCGCTCTGCGAGGACCAGGCTCTTAGAAATGGATAGAGGTATATTTTATTGGAGGTCGTATTTAATCTGTGCTCACTTGATAAATGATTACTAAGTATTAGGTACACGAAGAAGCTAGTATTTTTTCTGGGTTTTCTAATTTTTCAGATGAAATCTTAATTTCAAAACAATATACATACATATTATATTCACGGATACAGAGAAATACGAATAATAGGTATATTCGGATTTTTTAAAACATGACATGAACGTGGATGTATTACGCACACAAAGACAGTGCAGACTAGTGATGTACAAAGCTCGAGGCTTCCGAGTCCTTTTGCCAAGAGCTCAGAGTCGTTTACAGGGCTCGCCTCGTTTGTATGAAGCTCGAAGACTTGGAAGTCTTTTTTAGAGTTCGAGCCTTTTTCGAGGCTCGCCTCGTTTGTATGAAGCTTGGAGTCTTTCGCAGAGCTCGAGCCTTTTTGAAAGCTCGAGCCTTTTTGAAAGCCCAGTTAACTTTTGTGTTAAGATCGTTCTATTAAATAAAACTGTAGAAATTCTGGTACCTACAATAAAATATATACAGGGTGGCCAAAACAGTGAGGTCTAAAAGAAAAATTTAGATTCCTTACATCAAGGTGTACCTAAATCACCCCCATGTATATAATACGATTGTGCTTAGTTTAGGAGATAGAGTTAATTTTGTGATATTTTAAAATTTTATGACCTAGTAGGCTTTAAACATTTTTATCTTTTTTTTGGGTTGACTTTTTTCGGATTTCTTTTCTTCGATAGATTTGTTATTAATTGCAGATGTTTGAAAAAAATAATCACCTTCCTATCTTTGATTCAAGATACAAAAGTTTTGCTAGAAACATTAAAATTATGCTTTTATCAGAATACTATCAAATTTTCAACTTAAAAGTTTAAGCAGCAACGGCGCAGTTTTTAAAATGGTTTTGGACCTATGGAAGTTCTTTTTTTTACTTAAACTTTTAAAATGAAAATTTGATAGTGTTCTGATAAAAGCATAATTTTAATGTTTCTAGCAAAACTTTTGTATCTTGAATCAAAGATAGGAAGGTGATTATTTTTTTCAAACATCTGCAATTAATAACAAATCTGTCGAAAAAAAGAAATCTGAGAAAAGTCACCCCAAAGAAAAGATAAAAATGTTTAAAGACTACTAGGTCACAAAATTTTAAAATATCACAAAATTAACTCTATCTCCTAAACTAAGCACAATCGTATTACATACATGGGGGTGATTTAGGTACACCTTGATGTAAGGAATCTAAATTTTTCTTTTAGACCTCACTGTTTTGGCCACCCTGTATTTGAAAAACGTTTTTCAAAAAAGGACAAATCAAATAATAACTACATACAATTAGAATAATTACTTTTCCTAACAAAATAAAATATAGGTACATTTTAAAAATCTAATAATAAAAATCAATGTAGGTAATGTTTTTTTATGTTTTTTGAAGATTGGAGCTCTTTTGAAGGTTCGAGCTCTTTTGAAGGCTCGAGCTCTTTTAAAGCCTCTAGGCATGGCTCAGAGAGCTTGCAGCTCGGCTAAGCTCGGGGCACCGAGGCTACCGAGCTCACTGAACCTTGCCATTCCGCCTCGAGGCTTCAAAAATAGGACTGGACGCCTCGAGTCTTGTACATAACTAGTGCAGACTGTTGTAGTCAATTCGTATATGGTCAAATGGCGCGAAGTTTAATATAAAATAATTAGTCAAACGCGTCTACTTTTTGACCTATGGTGGTCAAAAAGTAGACGTATTAGTTGATAAAATACTTGTTTTAACAATATTATGAATTTAATAAACACTTTTGGCCCATAAATGTTAATGAAACTGTGTCCAGGCTATCACGACGTTGTCGGGAGTATCGATTGATTCAGACATGTTTGTACAGTGTACCTCAAACGTCTATTTACCGGACCTTTATCTCTTTGAAATAGGGTTGAAAACTTTGTGTGTGATTTATTGTTTCCGCGACTGTATTTCTACGGGGTTCACAAATTCACAAATCGCTCTGCGAGTACCAGGCTCTTAGGAATGGACAGAGGTATTTTTTATTGGCGGCCGTATATAATCTGTGCTCACTTGATATAAATGAATGTGAAATTAATTTGGTTTCTTTGAACCAGGATTAAGACAATGGTCATTGGTGTATTTTCAAGCCATTTGTTAACATTGAAATGTTTTGTTTTATCCTGTACTAAAATGTGTGTTCCGTAGCTTGGAACGAAACGCACGCACGCACACAATACCAAAGTTGATTTTAACATGACTACACAAAAGAATCTACATGTGTGTGACCAGAACAAGATTAATTGGGGTACAAATCAATTTTCCCTAGATGTGTAATCCCAAATAAAGGGACATTTTGGCTCCTACTTGCACGTCTATTTACCCGACTACGGCAAAGCAAAAGGAGGGTTATTACCCGACTACGGCAAAGCAAAAGGAGGGTTATGATTTTGACAGGCTATGTATGTATGTATGTATGTATGTTCATGTGTTCCCTCGTAACTTCTAAACTACTTATCAGAATTCGACAAATGACATATCATTAGAAGCGTCTTAATTGTCCGCTGGTTATAGGCTATATGAAGTTTCACAAAATTTTATGTGGCGCCCTCTAGCGGACAAAACATACACAGTAAAAAAATAAAGTTAAGATAAATATGCCGTGTTTGGTATCATTTGAAAGCGCTTTACTTGTACATTTTGAATATATATATAAGGGAGAGTCCGCTAATTTGGACCAGTTTTTTTCAATCCCATTTTACACATAGTTTTCTTTTGTTTTTGCTAATGTCCATGGTATATAATAAAAGATACATTATTCAACTTACTATTTCATAAGTATTAATTAACATGATTGTTGTATATTTAGCACAAAACAACAAAGTACGAGTTCAGAGCTTCACGAGCAGAGATACATTCTTAACAAATTAGGAAACGAAAAGGAACAGTTAATAACATAGACAATCGATATTGTTTTACACGTTATCACGATTTTGAGTACAAGTTTAGTAATTCCAATTATCGTAACGCACACTTGTACCTAATCTACTTTGCCAGTCTTTAGCTTTCATTTATTGTTAGTCAAACATAACTACGCTATTATAACTTCAAAATATGATTTACTAAAAAAATTTCAAAATCCTTTGGTAAAGTTCCATACAACTTGATGTGGCACAATTTAGCCGACTAGGTGATAGTGCTTTTAAAAAATCGGTAATAAATATAGCTTATAAACATCAAAAAATGTTTCAAATAATTGTAATCCACACTAATTTACGCTTCTAAATAATATATTAGAAACACCCTGTGATTAAATTTAACAAAATTACAAACTAAACATGTATTGTCAAAAGTTACTTGAAAACAATGAAAAAATACTTTTCAAAATAAAACACACGTGTTTGTTGTCACGGCAAAAACCACATGGCCGATATTAATTTATTTTAGTTGTGTATCGCTGAGTGTTGCAATTACAGACATTCAATAAATACTTTACGAAATATGAGGGTGGTACAATTTACCCGGCGGTACAATATACCGAACTCTCCCCTATTACTAGCATTTGCTTGTGACTTTACCTGTATTCATGGGCTGATTGCATATAATTCACATCTTTTCGTTCGTAGCTTCTTTACTACTTATTAGTTCATCAATTTAACTTTTGTTAATATTATGCGCCACAAATACACTTTATCACCAAAATAGTACAAATAATAAAAAGTAAAAAAACTAAAACCCAACTACGACAAAAAACGACGCTGAAAAAGTATAAAACAAGATTTTCAGAATACTGAACTGAACAAAGTTGCTAATGTAGTTGCATAGTAATTTTCATGTTTGGAAAGGCGTAGTCACACGTTACATATAACTACCTACCGTAGCACTTTGACAACGTGTGACTGCGGTTTTCCAAACATGAAAATTACTATGCAACTACATTAGCAACTTTGTTCAGTTCAGTATTCTGAAAATCTTGTTTTATACTTTTTCAGCGTCGTTTTTTGTCGTAGTTGGGTTTTAGTTTTTTTATTTAATGTATAAGAAAAATGTTTAATCAAAATCCGTACAGTAAAGAGAGGTGTTACAAATATTCATCGACACTCGCAAACTTTCGGGTTTTTGATATAGATTTGCGATAGCTACTGGCCGTGACTTCACCCGCATTAATGGAGCCTTCACATATGTCTCATAATCTTTTTGCCCTACCAGCGCTTCGAAACCAAGTGACCAACATTTGGCAAGTGCTGAGAAGAAGCGCCGCAACAAACGATATTGGGAACCGATTGGTGGACCAACCTCTTTTTTATATTGTCTATGTTTTTTATACTTTTTTTATTTCTTTTGATACCTTTTGTTTAGTTCTGAAGTTTTAGGTTTTTGATAGCCGTTGTGGGCAATATTTGCAGAAATATATCTTCATTTTAACCGAAGGTTTTTCTTATTTCCGCACGCCCGAGCGGCTGTCCGCCACATAGTCACCAATGTCTGCAAGTATAAATAACTACTTTTAAGTAAAAATACTAGGTTCTTTTATTTTTTTCTAGTATTTTTTTCTGGGTTTTCTAATTTTTCAGATGAAATCTGAATTTCAAAACAATATACATACATATATTCACGGATACAGAGAAATACGAGTAATATATTCGGATTTTTTAAAAATATGACATGAACGTGGATGTATGAAACGGAACGGCTTACACACACAAAGACAGTGCAGACTTGTGTCTGTGTTGTTGTCGTCGATGGGTCAAATAGCGCGATGTTCAAAATAAAATAATAAGGGAAATCAACTAATGCGTGGCCTCTGGTGGTCAAAAAGTAGACGCATTAGTTGATAAAATACTTGTTTTAACAATATTCTGCAATAAACACTTTTGGCCCATAAATGTCAATGAAACTGGATCCAGGCTATCACGATGTTGTCGGGATTATCGATTGATTCGGACATGTTTGTACAGTGTACCTCAAACGTCTATTAATCGGGCCTTTATCGCTTTGAAATAGGGTTGAAAATTTTGTGTGTGATCAATGTTTTCGCGACTTTATTTCTACGGGGTTCTCAAATTCACAAATCGCTCTGCGAGTACCAGGCTCCTAGGAATGGACAGAGGTATATTTTATTGGAGGCCGTATTTAATCTGTGCTCACTTGATATAAATGAATGTGAAATTAATTTGGTCTCTTTGAACCAGGATAAAGACAATGGTCATTGGTGTATTTTCAAGCCATTTGCTAACATTGAAACGTTTTGTTTTATCCCGTGCTAAAATATGTGTTCCGTAGCTTGGAACGAAACGCACGCACGCACACAAAGACAGTGCAGACTGTTGTCATCAATTCGTATATGGGTCAAATGGCGCAAATTTTAAAATAACATAATAAGGGAAATCAACTAATGCGTCTACTTTTTGACCTATGGTGGTCAAAAAGTGGACGCATTAGTTGATAAAATACTTGTTTTAACAATATTATGCATTTAATAAACACTTTTGACCCATAAATGTTAATGAAACTGGGCCTAGGCTATCACGATGTTGTCGGATTATCGATTGATTCAGACATGTTTGTACAGTGTACCTCAAACGTCTATTATTTGGGCCTTTATCGCTTTGAAATAGGGTTGCAAACTTTATTGTTTCCGCGACTGTATTTCTACGGGGTTCTCAAATTTACAAATCGCTCTGCGAGTACCAGGCTCTTAGGAATGGATAGAGGTATATTTTAGTAGAGGTTGTATTTAATCTGTGCTCACTTGATAAATAACTACTAAGAATTAGGTACACGGAGAAGCTAGTATTTATTCTGGGTTTTCTAATTTTTCAGATGAAATCTGAGATACAGAGAAATACGAGTAATATATTCGGATTTTTTTAAAACATGACATGAACGTGGATGTATGAAACAGAACGGTTTACGCACATAAAGACAGTGCAGACTGTTGTCGTCGATTCGTATATGGGTCAAATGGCGCGAAGTTTAAAATAAAATAATATAGGAAATCAACTAATGCGTCTACTTTTTGATCTATGGTGGTCAAAAAGTGGACGCATTAGTTGATAAAATACTTGTTTTAACAATATTCTGCATTTAATAAACACTTTTGGCCCATAAATGATAACGAAACTGGGCCCAGGCTATCACGACGTTGTCGGGAGTATCGATTGATTCGGACATGTTTGTACACTGTACCTCAAAAGTCAATTATTCGGGCCTTTATCGCTTTGAAATAGGGTTGAAAACTTTGTGTGTGATTTATTGTTTCCGCGACTGTATTTCTACGGGGTTCTCAAATTCACAAATCGCTCTGCGAGTACCAGGCTCCTAGGAATGCATAGAGGTATATTTTATTGGAGGTCGTATTTAATCTGTGCTCACTTGATATAAATGAATGTGAAATTAATTTGGTTTCTTTGAACCAGAATAAAGATCATGGGCATTAGTATATTTTAAAGCCGTTTGGACATTCAAATTATTTTTCTTATCCCGTGCTAAGATTTCTGTCCCGTAGCTTAGAACGAAACGCACGCACACAATGTCAGAGTTGATTCTAGCACGACTACACAAAAGGATATACAAGTGTGTGACCAGTACAAGGTTGCTTGGGTACGATTAAACTTTCTCAATGTAATGACTAACAAAGGGATAAATAAAGGTTTTGGGACATTATCCTTGCAAGAGGTGATTGTAGGGCAAGAAAGAAAGAAAGGGAAACTAATAAAAAGAGAAATGGATTTCATAATGTAAACTACAAATCTACAAAAGTAGATGTTTAGAGGAATTTAAATGCATTTTACCTTAAAAAGCTTCGAAAGTTCTGCAAATAAATCATTTTTATTTTCATTTTCAATGCTTTGATTTCATTCCATTTCTTTTTCTGGACAGCTTTTAAATCCTAGCGCGTAATCCAAAACACCAGTGACATTGCAAAACGCTCACCGCGCAGGCGTAGATTTGAGACAAATGGGATGGGAATTTTCTCAAAGTACAGTCAACAGTACAAGTTTCCTATTAATTCATTCCTAAAAACATGTCAATAGAACTCAAAATCCATCATGCTCTACATTGTATTTTCCCCCGGGGTTCACATGGTAACATTAGAAATGAGGATCTGTGGTACTGGATATGACAATTTTGTAACTCAATTATATTTAGTGACCGACCGAATATTCGTTTTCGTATTCGTTTTCGGCCATTTTCTGCCAAAAAATGGACATTCGGCCATATTTTCGTTTTCGGCCAAAAACCAGCCGAAGCTTCGGCCAAACCGAATATCAGAAATACGTGAATAAGATGGTGACGTTTATCGTTCCGATATCTTCGGGAGTGAATCTGGTGCACTCATGATTCCAATCAGACTTGAACGGACGCGGTATTGTCACACTCTTTTGAAGTTGTGAAGTGAGGGTAGGTACGTTGTAAAGGGTGTCCAGCGAGAATTTTCCAAGTTCAAAATTGAATACAAATAAAACCAAAGAGTTTTCATTAAGTTTAATTGTTTCAAAATAGAGTCTAATGCGGATTTGAAATACGCCATGAGTGGTCGGGAGCCTACAGAGCGTTCGCAGTTGAGCAATAAGTATTTGAAATGTATTGTCGAATGATCGATGAATGTCTGATACCACAACTGCAACTGCATCCCGGTCAACTACGTAACTCTATTTCAGCAAGAAGGTGTCTCACCACACACGGAGATTACCTCGATGGAGACACTAAGGAATATTTTTTTTCAAATAATGATCATTTATTTGAAAAAAAAAATAGTCCTCAGTGTCTCCATCGAGGTAATCTCCGTGTACAGGGACATACCCTAGCCGCCTCGGTCACCAGATCTCACACCATGCGACTTTTTCTTGTGGGGATATCTCAAGTGAATAGTTTACAGCAAACAATCCTTAAAAATAATTCAGGTTCTGTAAGAAAATATCCGCCGTGAAGTTGCAGGAAAATTATTAGCGCGATTTGCTCTCGCATAGTTGCGAATGTAAGGGTCCGGCTGTTAGAGTGCCTATAGTAAAACGGGCATCATCTAAGACATTGCCTATAAAAAATTAAATTCGCATAGTTAAACTCCAGTTTGCATTTGTAATAAATAATAAAAAAAACATTAATTTATTTGTATTTATTTTTGAAGTTGAAAAATTCCCACTGGACACTCTTTTTTTCTTCTTCACTTCCCAATATTTCAATATACACCGGATATAATATTCTACTAAGAATTCATGATTAAATTGGAGAGTTGAAGGTCATTTTCGTTTTCGTTTTCGTTTTCGGCCGAAAATGAGACTGCAGCCGAAGCTTCGTTTTCGTTTCCGTTTTCGGCTGAAAATCCATATTCGGTCGGACACTAATTATATTCATGCATAAATTAATGAAATAAGAAAGAGAGATAGACTTTTAATTCATAGATTTTATTTAAAATATAATAACTAAACCAGTCGGAACGTAAATCGGAACAAGGAGTCGCAAATTGGCGGGAATTTCGAAAGGGAAATTTGGACCTCGGCAAACTCGTCTGGGGATATTGATCGGTTGAGACACAAGGGTACAATAGACAGCAAATTTAGGCTGAATCTAGCTCGTATCCCTTTGAGATAGAGTCGAAAATGTTGCTGTTTTTAGTGTTGACGATTGTAAATCCATCCGGGGTTCTTATGCGAGATTTGATGCACCAGGAACGCAGGAATTAATGGCGGTAGACACTGACACTGCAATCGTATTTAATCTGTGCTCCAATTCCCAGTCAGATTTTATTTTATTATGTTGTTCAACACGGAATATTAGGAAATAGTTCTAGATGTTTTTAAACCAAGGATAAATAAAATAAAATAAATCATTTTCTGTCTTTCAAAATAATGTTATTTTGTGTGCGGATCGAAACGCTATACACACACAAAGCCAAACTTGTCACAGGTTGTTACCACTACATGCATCATGATGCATTTTGTGAACGATGTGAAGTTGGTACAGTGCTAGGCTAGACATGCCGGTGGAATGACGCTAGGCTGATGCTAATAAGTAAAATAATATTATTAAGGTACTGAGAGTAAGTATGTTATGTGCCTGTAGTTTTGTAAGTGTCGAGATTTCAAAGTAAAAAGGTTTGATGTGAAAAAATACAGCCTGAATTGTTGTCGCTGTGCTCTTAAAAATTGATTCAAGTTTGCTTATAAAAATGAAGTAAATAAATAAATTTCTAATATCTTATACCCATGAAAAATATCCAAACCAATTTGAGTGAAGTTGTGGGCTGGATCCTTACCATGGAAATACGACTTTATACCTAATTACTGGATTGAGGTCCCTCTGTATTATTATTCGTATAGACTCGATATGTTAATTAATAATTGACATAATTAACTATGTAAGTAATTAAAAATCAAAGCTCTTTAAGATTTTTTTAACATCACTTTCAATAAATCTATAAAGTATTTGATGGAAAAAGAAAATATTCTTTATTTTCATTCTTTTAACATAGTAAATCAATAACTTGAAATAGAATTTCCAAATCAGCGAGACCTATATTAGGACCAGATCAGATTCATTAAATGGAGCATAATAATATCGTTTTAATAGATCATAAAAAGTATGAACTGATTGGTGATGTCAACACGCCTATTACTCTATTTGTGCACGACACAATTGCAATGATTGAGCATGCTCAATATGGGTTCATTTCAATCACCTTGCAAAATGGTACGAGTAGATCTTTTTTTTCCGGCTATTATAGTTTTTCCTATGACTTTGTCTGCGTAGTTTCGATAAAATGATTTTGGCTCGCTCATTGCACGTCTATTTGAATGTATTTAGTATGTACTTATTATTATTCTGTGGTATTAGTCTGAGTTAAAAAAATATCATCAAAATCCGTACAGTAAAGAGAGTTGTAGCAAATATTCATCGACACTCGCAATCTTTCGGGTTTTTTATACATATATATTTTCGATAGCTACTGGCCGTGACTTCACTCGCATTAATGAAAATGATTAAAGTGACTGAATCTCAGACTCAGCGTCATTTGCGGTCAAATTCGGTCAAAAACTGGTCATTAACTGTCAAAAAAATTTAAGTTTTTTCTTTTTTCACCTCTCTCACGTGTGTTAAGGCGAAATGGTAATGTTGCATCGCCGCGCACGTCGACTTTGATGCCGTTATCCTCTCATAATGAAAAAAGATAAAACGTTCCTTTATTCAAAATTGCATAAAACTTGTGTACCTGAATAAATACATTATTTGGTGGTAGTATATTCGAGTCAAATTGACTGAATTTGACAATAAATTTAAGGGTCATTTATGGTTTTTGACAATCGTGACTGGTCAGATCCAGTAATTTTACATCTCTAGCCCACATAGATTCCGGTCTGTCACAAAAATACATCTTTTCCCATTCCAAAACCCTGAAAAAACTTATGCTTTTCATTGTCTCAAACTGTGTCTAACTCTGTATACATTACAATATTAAACAAAAAGGCCGATCAAAATTCGCACCGATTGTCTACGTCCATCTTCCATATTGATGCACATAATGTATAGCAAAGTGAAATAACCTTGAAAAGAGTGAATCAATTCAGCGAATGTTTCATTAGGTTTTAAATATCTTATTCAAAGAATCGTTAAGTCTGCTGGAGCGATTGATATACACGTAAAACTAGCTTTTACCCACGGCTTCATGCGTGAATCAGTCTGCCATAGAAAGTTTTTTTACGTAAAGAAAACATTTTTTTTACAATATATTCCATTCTTTGTATCAGCTGCGCGCTGTTTCAAAATGGCACACGTGGATAATTTACTTCGTTAATAGAAAAATACGTAGGTATATGTACATACATACAGTTAACTGCAAAGATTAATGGAGATAATGGTGCGCGAAAATAAGCCTTGAAACTTTAAAACTTAAGATACGGGCGGGCCCCCACGAATTATATTTTCAACATTTTTTTTTTGTGAGAAACCACGACAAAAATAATTAAGATAAAATTGTATTGTTAAATTGTTCTATAGAGCTTATTAAAAAAATTTGGAAACTGCGAAGTGTTTCAACCAATTAACACAAAATCTTTGCTATAAATACATCTGACTTTTTTCATCTTTATCTGGAATAACTCTATCTTTTTATGAAAACCGCATTGAAATACTTCGTGTAGTTTAAGATACAGTTAGGTAAGCGTACAGACGGATCGACGTAGATATGTACAGTCACGGAATGAAAAGGTTCGTCAGTTTTCAAATTGATTCCTTCAACGAATCGCGAGCACATATTACCTTTTGAAACTATGTTACAGAATAATCTCGAGTTAGAGAAAATAAATCTTTAATTGTTGCTTAGTAAAGTTCAAAATTATTCAAATCGAAGTGGTTTGACGATTTATCTTGTCAAGAAGATTATTATGATTGATAAACTAAAACCTTCTTGTTGCTTCAACCTGCCATTATTATTTCTATAAAAAAAAAACTACATTAATTTTGTAACATTGCACTGATGGGATAGAAAAATAAACAAGCAAAACCTTATTCGTTAGCAAACGTCATATTTATTTAAATGTTAGCAGCACTGTTTCTTGCTCTGTAATGTTGGCAGGTTTGACTCTTACAGTACCTAGTGCAAGCGAAAACCGACACTAAGGTGACGAACCTTTTCATTCCGCGACTGTACATATAGTGTATGTAGGGTATCTCGCCTGATAGCATATTTTGGCGCAGGGGTTGAGAAGTCCGCTACTACCCCAGAAAGCGTGTGTTCGATCCCACACAGTACAAATGTTTTTTGGAAATTGACGCTTTTGTTTTTTTATTAGTCTGAGTGATTGTTATGTTTTAGCTATAAAACTAATGTATTTTTATGTAATCTGAATGCAACAATTTTTTTTTGATATTGCGATTTTTTTGTTCGTTATACCAAGTTCATCAAAATTAAGGTAAAATAGTTTATCATTTTGGAGATAACATTTTGAAGATGGTAAAAAAATTACAGAAAAATTTTATCGTTAATTTGCACTTCCATACATATTATAAATAATAGATTTCAAACATATAACATTTATGATAATGTATGTATATAAAAGCTATAATTAATTAAATATATATTTTGTTTTAATGCCGATTTTTATAGTGAAATAAGGTTGCGTATTACTATTGTTTACGTCCGATTGAAAAGCTGGAAAATACCAATCATTAACTGTGAACTCTACCAAAAGTCATTGATGATAGAGCGTCATCATCATCACAAAGTATGTACAGCTTATACTTAACAATAAAACAATATTTACTGACCGAAATAACGAAAAAACATATGGCTTCGTTCATAAGGATAAAAAGGAAAAAAATATATGAATGTGATATGCCATAGCCTTAAATTGTTTGTATATTTTTATATCCAGTTTCAACCGACCTGGGACCAAAAACAAAAAGTAATTTAATCATCATTTGATGTGCAATATTTGGGATTCGAACGCATAAATTCCAGGCTGTATGAGAATAAAACAACACCCTTAACGCTGGTCCACGAAGTCCCGCTCTATTTAGCACAGCGGATCACTTAGTTGCCGCCGTATGCCATAGATGGCGACAGGGACGTTTTCCGCTGTCATTCGCGAAGGAAAACCCATTTTCCTGTGAAAATCCAAACGAATCATCATTGACGATTGATGAAATTGCTTTCTTAATTAAATTACTAGTCAATTTAAGTAATTTTGTGGTATATTTCACAAAAATCAAGGAGAGATTGTGCGAAAACCTACAACGCGGTGTCGAAGTTTTTTGCCCGGTTAGTATATATAGGAGAATCCTCGGTTGTTATGTTGGAAGTGTATTTTCTAGTGTGAAGCCACAACTGTCGCTTTGATCACCGGCTGTAGTCGGGGAACGGCGCGGGCCGTGGCTTCACGCGCCCCATGTGTCCGCCCTGTAGCGTGCGCGGCGGACGATCGCCCGCGCGGCTGCGACGGATCGCCAACGCATGTTCCTTGTGCGGGCACATAAACACATTGCACGCGGTTTACGCGAATTAAATACCAACTGTGTTCACTTAAATTCTTCTTCAAGCACTTCTATATACATGGCGGCGAAATGTGTTTCGATTGCCAGATTTTTGCACTAGTTTGCTGTCGTTCTGTTGATGCTGTTTATTAAAAAATTACAAAAATTGTGTTTTCTTATTTAAAAAATATATTTAGAAAAAGAAAGAAGAAAGAAAAAGTATTTATTTCTTTAATTACTTTTCTAAAGGATGGAAGGTAGATTTTTCACTGGGGTTAATTTTTGTTGTTTTGTTTTCCAATGAAAAAGCATTCTTAGGAGTTTATTTTTCATTTTTGGATATTATTTAGTGTGATATACTTATTCAAAAATGTATTCGAAAAATTAGCTAAGTTAGCCAGGTTCAAAGATAAATTATAGTATAATTTAATAGGAATCATAATAAAATAATAGGATTTTATGGGCAAAAATAAATTTTGAGGAGGGTGAAATCAGCCTTCAATATTAACCGATCATTTTTCATAAGAGCGACTATAAAAAAATTGTAATACTTTTTTAATTTTGGTAGTGAAATTAAGTGACAATTACAGCATTTATCTTCTCGCTGATAAATGCAATAAGTAGTAAACGACTTTTGACGAAGTTTCTAGCCTTTTGAGAATGGTTGACATTGCAACAAAGTGGTCATTCAGAGTTTCACGGACTTTTTGTTTTATACTATTTTTATAGAATTAAGAACAAGTCCTTGTAAGGACAACAAGGCTTGTAATAAGCAATCTTAAAAAAATAGTTATTAATTTTATTTAGTTCTAAATCAATTTAATATTTATATTAATTACAAATACATTTCGATTGAACAGAAAATGAATGATTCTGAATAAGACTCTAGTTAAGCTCTAGATTGGATTTTTCCCGTAGTAAAAACGTAGCACGTAGTTAGGTAATCGTAGACAGCCGGAAGCTCGGCCTTCGTAGCTGTTGTAGCACTCGTAGCTGTTGACGGTCATTTGGTGCAGTGGTTCGTAACGGATTACTATGCCGAGGTCGCGGGTTCGATTCCCGCACAGTACAAATTGTATTTGTTTATACAGTGTGAGTCACGTTAAAGTGTACATATGAAAATAGATGAAACTAGACCTATTTTTATCGACAAAAAAGAGGTCAAAATTTTTTTGAGATTTTTTTTTAATTTTTTATACAATTTTTTTTCTTCCAATTACTTATTGTAAAGAAAACGTAATAACTTTTAAACTAAGCTATATATCCTGATGAAATAAAAACAGTTATAATGCTAAATAACAGGCGATACTAAAAAAATACATAAAATACACAAAAAAGGCCAACAAATAATAAAAAATGACACTTTTTGAAAAAAATCTGCTTTTAAATTCGTGTTTTTTTGGTTATTTGATAAATTTCTCAAAAAAATGCCCCTATAACAGGTAGTTTTTATTACTTTGTATTATTCTCTATCGTATTATCTTTGTAAAACCAAAAATCGCATGTCTCTATCCCTATCACAACATTTGCTATGATCGTATGAACAAAGGCCTGCCACAACAATTTTCTCTGCTACAGTTAGAGACAATTTTAATTTTAACTAAAATGCTTATTTTACTTCGAATTTTTTTGTTTTTATTTGAATACAAATCTAGAGCCATTTTCAGTTTCGTTGTTAACGAAGTGTTGAATGGCGCGCCCGGAGAGGCTTAGTTCAAACGATCATTGCAAACGTTGTGATAGGGATAGAGACATGCGATTTTTGGTTTTACGAAGATAACACGATAGAGAATAATACAAAGTGATAAAAATTACCAGTTATAGGGGCATTTTTTGGAGAAATTTATCAAATAACCAAAAAAACACGAATTTAAAAGCAGATTTTTTTCAAAAAGTATCATTTTTTATTATTTGTTGGCCTTTTTTGTGTATTTTATGTATTTTTTTAGTATCGCCTGCTATTTAGCATTATTACTGTTTTTATTTTATCAGGATATACCGCTTAGTTTAAAAGTTATTACGTTTTCTTTACAATAAGTAATTGGAAGAAAAAAAAATCTATAAAAAATTAAAAAAAAATCTCAAAAATTTTTTGACCTCTTTTTTGTCGATAAAAATAGGTCTAGTTTAACCTATTTCCATATGTACACTTTAACGTGACTCACACTGTATTGTTCTGAGTGTATTCTATCTAACAATATGTTTTTACAAAAAAAAAAGTATTTCTACATTTTAGTGAGAGTATGAGAATGTCTTCAGCATATTAAATTATTTTGCTGATTTTAAATTCAAGCTAATGCTTTAATTTACCCTTACAAAAATTAAGTAGACTCAATCCATCTTAGAAAAGGTGGATTGAGTCTTACCAGGCAGTATGTACTCTCTTTGTGCAAATTGTACCAGGAGGACAGAAATACGAAAGGGTGTTATAGCGACGTGAGTGCATCGTTCGCTAAAAATATCCATGCAGAGTGCATTTTCGGTGCATCTCATACTAGTGGAACATAAACTGGAGATGGTTTCAACTTTGTTTCGTCAAAACGTATCCACTTATTTCCACAGATTAGATGTTCATAAATTAGTTTTATAAACCTGATATCAAAATATTATAAAATATGAAAAGTACTTAAAAAAGAATTAGCTAATTTAATGTATTATTTTTAAATGTATTTTCCCGAATTTTGGTTGCATCATTGGCAACGTGCATTAAATTTTTGTTTAAAATCTGTTCGTATTCCTGACCCGAGTGCACTTATTTGCATCCAAAGGATGCAACTGGATGCAAATTTTGACTGTCAATACCAGGCGCCCAGAACTCGTGAAGAGGTAACAATCCACTGAGAGAGACAGCTGCATCGAGACAGATGCATCGTGTCAGTTCCTACTCTAGTGCAAACGGAAACGCGCAATAAATCAATAACACTGCATAAAGTGATAGAGTACCTACACAGTGACGTAGCTAGGTAACCTAATCAAGGGCCCTGGGGCAAATAAAAAGATGAGGCCCCACTGCAATCTAAACTGTTTTTTTTTTCTCCAGCTTAGCCACACATTTCTTATATTTAATGGTTCTTACGAACTAATGGTACACATTGGTTTTGTATTGTTCACATTTATCCCCCCGGCCCAACGAGGCGGTAAGGTATGCCTGCTCAGGGTGAGTCGGTGGATCTAAACTGGTTAGGTTTAATCAAACTGGTTAGGTTTAATCAAATTTATTGACATTAAGCTTACAGCAATAATTTTTTTAACCGTTTTTTTCTCTTCACAATAAAACGCACATATCGCTATCCGTCAAATTTACAACACTGCAAGTGCCAACCCACAGAATTTAGAGGAATTCCCTAGGTATAACTTTCGAATTACTCTCTATTTATTTTGAAAATGGGAGAAAATTTTGGAAAGTTCCGTTCAATTGAGATTTTCTGGTAAGGATTCGGGGCCCCTAAGCTTGGGGGCCCCGGGGCACTGCCCCGCCTTGCCCCTTAGTAGCTACGCCCCTGTACTTATAGGTGTACTAGGTCTAGAGCGCATGTCCTGCACTCAGACAGAAGTCAGGTGGACTGAGTTGAAGCGACACGCGCCCCGCGTTCTATGACCTAAAGTATGAACGAATGTTTTCAGTCTATCGTAAGTTTAAATTACGATCTTCAGGATTAAGTGTGAAATTTAGAACTAAACTTAGTGAAATTCAGTGAAAATGTGAGCCAAAAATTATGAAATTATCAATAGTTCTCGCTGTGTATTTTTGGAATTATAGTTTACATTGGCTCGTTTTGCGATGTTGAGTTGACGTTCTCATTGCCTAATTATTCTAGATATTCTTAAAAATTAGGTCCCTCGCATTGATTTTAATATTTATAAAAAATAAATCATCTTTTCTATTTGATAGCAGATCAAAGCTAATAAGAAAAAAGTTAAAAGAAAAATAAACAACAGTGATTCTTATTTTGTTGTCGCATTAAAATAAAATAATTAATGTAAGTAGTTATTTTGACTTTTTATCTTCATAAAATTTATAATACGAGTAGGTAGTACCTATGTAATTTACCTGGAATCAAAACTTTCATTTGAAAAATATTTTAACATAGTATAATTAAGGTTTGGCTGAACCCCATGTCAAGGAATAATTTTCTATAGGTCTGTAAATAAAACAAAAAAATTTTCAAACTGACTCCGAACAAAATATGTAGGTACTTAAAAATTAAAAAAATATGAACTTACATAATTAGGTCTAAAAATTATAAAAGTTAGGTTTTTTTCAAGGAACGTATATTTAGCGGCACTTTTTCGTAGTGGATCTTGTTGAACTTTATTATTATTACTGAAGGTTGACAGTTGATTCATTCACACCAACTCTAGCGACCATGACCATGACCAATACTACTGAAAAGGCACAGAATATTAAAATCCGCAAGTGCTTTTATTTTGGTGTCATACTACGAGTACATTCCAGTTGTTTTGATTTAAAAACTAAAATATTGTACTGGTTTTCATAAAATTTTAATGGGGCCATCCAGGATCACCCCATCCTATCATACAAAAAAGTTTTTTTCAAATCGGTTCACAACTGACGGAGTTTTCCGGTCACAAGTAGAATTGAGAACCTCTTCCTTTTTTGAAGTCGGTTAAAACAGGGTCAGTTCCTGCTCAGGGTGGTAAACGACATTTTGATCGGCTATGTATACATGTTACGGTCAAAGCGATAAATGTGAAAATTATGAATAATCGCCGGTTATTATGAATAATTACCGCATGATTTGGTAAATGTGATTAATACGAGGTCATTTATGTGTGCATAAAACTAAATAGGCGGCTTAGGGGTGGCCCAAGGGCCACCCCCGCCGCACCCTAACCTATTTTTCACTTTAAATCAAAACATTTATGTTATAGGCATCATGGAAAAGTAATATTATGCAAGAAACATTCCAAACTCATTATGCCAAATTATATTAATATAATGATATCAAAACGTTCAAAAGTTTGGCTGTACACGAGCACGTACACAAGATGTTGTTCTCTTTTATTAAATTTGTTAGTACTACGGTTGAATTATTAAATAATCACTGTTAAATGTGATTAATTTATCACTTTTACCGCGACTGTCGGTAATTATCCCAACTAATATTATAAATGCGAAAGTAACTCTGTCTGTCTGTCTGTCTGTCTGTTACGCTTTCCCGCTTAAACCTCGCAACCGATTTTGATGAAATTTGGCATAGAGATAGTTTGAGTCCCGGGAAAGAACATAGGATAGTTTTTATCCCGGTTTTTGAAACAGGGACGCGCGCGATAAAGTTTTTCTGTGACAGACAAAATTACACGCGGGCGAAGCCGCGGGCGGAAAGCTATTCATAATAACCGGTTATTATTAATAATTTTCAATTTATCACATTAACCGTAACATACATATAAACACATGGAATCATATGGTGTGTTACAGACACGAGTACCAGGGCTGCATAATGCAGCAGGAGCTACCTCGAAGTCCACACATCTTCCCCAACCCCTCCCTCTAGTCTAGTGCACACAAGCACTGGTTTGCAACGATAGGTGGGTCACTTCGAGTCTCACACCACTTTTCTCCTACCCCTTCCACTAGATCACACACAAGCATTTTTAGTGTATGCAATAGTAGGCGGGGTTGCTTCCAGTGACGTCACAGCAACGAGTTTGTGTCCATAGCACTAGAACAACGTTCTGTTGCCAGGTCGCTCTAAAGCTGCCATGCACGCGCATCCTGTTATGAGAAAGAGCTATTTTTTTCCAAGCTATTTTCTACAACATAACTCTTCTAAATCAGACTTCTTTCAAGTAGTCATATTTTAAATAGTTAGCAGTATTTATTGTTAAATGCCAGATTATAATTATTATTGATTGGTCCACAAAACCACACTCGTTCTCGAGTGGTGACGACCACGAGCCGGAAGACGTAGCGTGGGCAGGCCTCCCAGTACCTACTGGGTCCACCTGGACCGACGATCTGATGAATCGATGAAATCGAATTCGAAATCGATGAAATCTGTGCCTGGAGCGGCGCAGGACCGGTCTTTGTGGAAATCCTTGGGCGAGGCCTTTGTCCAGCAGTGGACGTCTTTCGGCTGAAACGAACGAACGAACGAACCACACTCGTATTATTTTTGTAGAGCTCATTCAGTTTTGGATCAAACAAAGTTGAATGACAAAATAAGTAACAAAAAGTCACCCGACCGCTTAAAGTTATGACATCATTGAGATATAAAAATAGAAGTAATTATAGTCTTATAAATAAACAATAAGGCATACACTACCTTTTGCCTGCGACTTAGGCTATTTTTAGTTGACATTGATCGCATACGTCAAAGTGCTCGTGATCACTACAACGGTTTAAATTCCAGTAATTTTATTTACGATTAATTTCCTAAAGATGGATTTTGAGCTACTTAATTACTTGCCTAAATACTTAGGGTCAGTTTAATCAGTTGCACCACCTAACTTTGACCGTAACTTTAACGATAACCGGTGGTTTTTGTATGGATTTTGACAGATTTTTGACGTTTGTCAAAGTTAAAGTAAGATGGTGCAACCCCGCCTTACAGTATTTAAGCAGTTTGACGCGTTCTTGTAAGAAACTCTTTCTTGAAAAAACTGGTTCACAAATTGCAAACAATTGAGATAGGTAAATAAATCTGAAATTCAAAGCCAAATCCAAAATGTATGCAAAAGTATTCAGGATGAATGATTTTAATAAAATTATGTATATTACCGTAACAAAATAAGTAGGTACACACACAATAATAATTATGTTGTCAATACAATTTGAAGCCACGATAGCCGAATGGTGACGACTCGTAATCCGAGGAACGTGGGTTCGAATCCCACCGCGCTCGACTGTTGTGGTGAGTCCACTAGTAGCACAAGCATAATAATATTTAGCTTAGTACGAGGAGCTAACGAGGCTACAGATTACTAATATTCTTAAAAAGTCAATACTAGGTCGTAAACGTGTCTCATATAAACAGGAAAGTATCATCGTTTGAATGAAATCGTTTGCGGTATAATGGAGCCGCGCACTGTGACGTATCCCCAGCGGTGCAGTATTGATTTGACAAATCTAGACACCCTAGTATCTATAGCTGCGACCACGAGCGAGGGGTTAATAGAGCTCCTCGCGAGCTCTGCGCTCCTGGTAGCCGGGTATCGTAGATTTCAGTTATTGCACCGAATGAATGCAGTCAAATGCGTTTTCTGTATTAAAAACACAGTTTAGCCGTGGTTTAGCGTAAACAAAACAAAATTTCATAACAGAAACTAACATTTAAATTAGTCCAGCTATTATATTAGTGCATTATTTTAGGAATATGCACTTAAAAACCAAATATTTTACCAAAATGCATCTCAAATTTGATACAATTGGAAGATAAAAATGCACTTTAGCGTAAACGAATCGAAGTTTCATGACAGAAACTAACATTGAAATTAACCTAGGCATCACATTGGTGGATTATTTTTGAAATGTTGTGCGTAAAAACCAGGTATTTTAACAAAATGCATCTCAAAACTGCTACCATTGAATATTTCTCGAAGTTTCTATCATTATGATTACGTAGACAATTTAGGTGCTATTTAAGATTTATTTAGATAGTTTTAGTTCAGTTATCTGCTGATCAAAACTCGATTTTAGTATTTTTAGTGTATATTTTTGACGCATACAGTTGATCGTCAATCGTCAAGGTGTCTCGAGTAGATGATACAAGTTGCGTAACGAATTTTCTTCAACATCAAGATGAAGCTTTTATTTGGTTGGACTAATTTTAATTTTATTTATTATACTACTTCATTTTAAATTTAATATTACTTATTTGCACAGCGCTGCAGCGTTCCACGATGTAGGTGTCATACGTCGTGCGTTCTAACGCATTGTGGCGTGTCATCAACGGTGGGTGCAGTCTCAATTGTATGATTCCAGACATCCTTGATGCCATATAGCTGCAATCACGGTGAAATAACTCCTAACAAACTGTGTGCTCCTGGTGATTCGGTAAGTAGTTTTGCAACACTGTATGGACTGTATGCAGTTAATGAAAAATAACCCTTTGCCATAGAAATACCAATGTTTTATGACAGAAACTACATGCATAATGTATCCAGGTGTCATATTAATAAATAATTTGGATATATTTTCCGATAAAATAAAATACCTATATTCGAAAAATATTACTCACAAATTAATTTAGTACGGGCACTAAAATTTATTCGAATAATTCATGATATACTCGTATGTGAGTAGGTACTTTTACGAGTTCAAAATGTATATGCAATCACGTTTGATATGTTGAATAAATAACTCCTCACAAATAGTGTGCTCCTGGTGGTTAGGTACCTTAGTTTTGAAACATTGTATTGACTGTATGCAGTTGTGAATGAAAAATACCCTTTGCCGTATAAATACTAATGTTTTATGACAGAAACTAACATTCAAATGTTACCTAGATATCATATTATGATATCTAGGCAAAAGATTTCAAAACCAGTTATTAAATATTATTTAAAAACTAGTTTTGAAATCTTCATAATTATTGGTACGAAAATTTGTTTGATTTTATCATGATAATTTTAGTAGGTACCTTTATATTCAAAAGTTGTGATGTTTTTGTCACTTGATAGGATATCGTACTTTTTAAGAGCTAAATCCTAAGAAAAGTATCCTAGATTGTTGCTATCTAGCTGCAGACACGTAGGTACGAGATGTTGAAAATAACTCTTCACAAACTGTGTGCTCCTGGTAATTTGGTACGTAGTTTTGCAACAATGTATTGACTGTAATATGCAGTTATGTGCTTATGAATGAAAAATACCCTTTGCGTTGAAATACAAATGTTTTATTTATGACAGAAACTATCATTCAAATGTATCCAGGTATTATATTAATAAATTTGTTTTGAAATATTTTGCGTTCAAATATGATATTTTATAAAAAATATATCTCACAATTTTATTATGTACCTCCTACACAGTTCGATTTCCGCACAGTCCGAACATTTGTGTGGATGAATTGATAAATGTATGTACAATTTACAAAAAGTATGTTTAATGCGTTGTTTAGTACCCATAATACAAGCTTTAAATTCATATTATTTCATTTTACATTCGCATCTCCATATTTTTCAATTTCAAACGTGTATCTCGCGCTGTGATGTGCCATTAACTATGCAGTAGCTATTGTACAAATCTAGACTCCCTTGGTATCTAGCTGAAACCGAGTGCGTTACTAAAACATCTCCTCGCGAGTCCTGTGCTCCTGGTAGATTGGTATCGTAGTTTCAATATATTTGCATCCTCTGCGTGAGGTCAAATGCATTTTCTGCATAAAAATACACTTTAGCGTAAACAAATAATAGTTTCATGACTAAAACTATCATTAAAATTAATCTACACATCATACGAGTATGAGTACATTCGTTTTGAAATATGTTTGGTTAAAACAAGTTAATTCAACAAAGTGTATCTATTAGCTAGCTACTCGATGTTTTTGGTGGCAATTAATGGTAGAAAAAATTGTTTTAGCATATTTTAATAATAATAGAACATTATGTCCAATCTTGCTTGAGTTAAAGATATTTTAGGCTGAGTTGCACCACCTTATTTTAACCGTGACTGTAACCATAACCGTTGTTTTTTGTATGGAGTTTGACAGACCTTTGACGTTTGTTAAAGTTAAAGTAAGATGGTGCAAATAACAATAGGAATGTAAAGAAACGGCAAAAGGACTAGTTTGTACTTCAGTAGCAAAATGAATCCGTAAAAATCACGCGAATATAATGAACGAACGGCCACCCCAACCCACCCCACCGGGTGGCGATTTCGGTATATTGTAGCGAAACACCTCTACCGTACTCTGGATGCCTGGTACCTCCAACTATTTGCTTTTCCGTATAATAAATGTATTTATATGGAAAAACTATCTAAACGAAGCATATTTATTTACATAAATACTTTTATATGCTTCAAGAAATTGTTGGTCTTCATAAAGAACAAAATTCCTTAACTAAGCTCGCTAAATAAAATATGAACTCATAAATAAAAAATAGTTGACTTATTTATCATTATACCATACAATGATTTTAATACATATAAGCTTGTGTAACATTTCGATATTCGTTAATATTATTGTAGTCAATGCTACGTTCATTGTCTCTAATCTACAATTTCAACCTAAAGTCATTCAGGAGCTAATAATGCCACAGACTGACAAGACAAATTATTACTTTTAGCGAATAATAACGCGAAAACTGTTTTCGCGTAAATGTGTTTCGCACTAGTGTCTTTCGCGCTTATGTCTTTTCGCGCAAACGTCCATGCGCGCAAATGTCTTTCGCGTTAGTGTCTTTCGTGCAAATGTCTTTTGCGCTAGTGTCTTTACGCGCAAGTGTCTATGCGCGTAAATGGCTTTTCGCGCTTGTGTCTTCGCGTTAATGTCGATACGTTTCAGCTTGCTAATCACTTGAGCTATATCGTTAAAAGTTGAAAATCTGTAAACTATTGAATTAGTTGCGTCGGTACCAAACTGAGAGCAGCGTATAAATATAAAACAAACACAATATATATTTGAGAAGGAGCTTTGACGCAGTGGCTGAAGGTAAGTTAAGTATAACTATCTATTTATTTCATCCAGTCTATTCCCACAGCCTTTGATTTAGTAGAGTCTAAAAGTCTACCTATTGATGTGCCCGCGACTTCGTACGCGTTAAAATATGTAGTTTGAATAATATTTCCTGTTTTTGCACTATTTTTCTTTACTGCTTCTTCCCTATTGGCTGTAGAGTAATGTTTATAGCCTAAGGCCTTTCTCGATAAATGGGCACAAAAATCATTTCTCAAATCGGACCAGTAGTTCCTGAGATTAGCACGTTCAAACAAACAAAGTCTTCAGCATTCAATATTGGTATAGATTCAAGCCCCAGACGTTGAAAAACAATACTAATAAATAACAACGCCATCTCTTTAGATGTTTAGAAATCACGGCTGTTCGAGTCACAATAACATGGAACCTGACAATAACCTTTATAAATGCTTTATTAAAGGTGTGCTCGTATCAAAAACCTGTTTCATTGATCGTCGACGAGATGGAGCTAGTTTTGGTTTAAAGTTAATACCTAGAGTATGACCTAGATGGGTATAGACTGACGGACACATGGTGGAACTTTGGGATCTTTGTTGTGGAACCCTAAAAATAACATTAGTGAAGTGTGTAAAAGACTCCAATAGTAGTTTTGGTTAGGCCTATGTTCAGCAGTGTAAGCGATGAGTGTAAATATGAATAGATTCGCATTGGATAACTTATGAGTTATTTTTATTTTTTACTATTCATTTAGAGCATTTTTTGGGTTTTCTTTGTATTACAGCAGTTTAAGCTGAAGCGATTATATTCTTTGGCAATTTATCAACGTGGAAAGATCATAGCATGCACGCTGCAAGCAAAGATGATTTCTTTGCTCTTATTGAACAATCAGCATCAAATAGTTCGCGACTCACAATGTGGCCAAAAAGTTGACAACACCACTTTTATTTTTGACATGACATTGACAGATATGTCAAAATCCACCAATCACGCAGCATTTGGACCTCGCGTCTACGTATTGCCATCTGGCGGATTTTTCAATCGCGAAAACCCTCATTGTAACAAACGCCCGTATTGACAAACGATGCTTGCTTAAGTGAAGCAGCAAATCGAACGCACAGCGTTGAATAGAGCTCTGTGATTGGCTCGTATGTGTCACCCTGTGCGTTCACGCACACTGTGACACCTTATAGTAATGTTTGTGAATACGGGCGGTAGACGTGTTGCAAGCTTTTTAGCTACATTGGATGCCACGGATTATTTGACGCTGACTGTATGCTAGTGACGTTTGATGTCACATTGATATTATTTACTGACGGCAGCATATCTAGGTAAAAACTGTGCCATCTAATACAGTTGTAGTATGGGCGAGATTTCTACAAAAATGGGTAGTCTATAATCATCTGAGGGTGGATTCGACCAAACAAGAGTAAATATTAATCTCAGAATGAATCGTCAGTTTTGACATATTTCCAGGAGTCAATCTCGGATAAAAGTTTGGTCGAATCGGGCCTTAATATATTGATTTGCTGAATTTGTTCGGAATCAGGGACATGAACTTTTTTCTCATCAATGGATCTATCTTTTCCATTTTTATTAGGTTTGCAAAACTGGTTTTACAATGTTTTACTGGTTTAAAAAAAAGTTAGGACACTTTTAAAATACGCTTAATTGTTATTAATTGTGTAAAACTTTCTTGATGCAAACATCGCATGTAATAATTTAAACAATGCAATGCTATAACGTAACAGAAAATGTTAGGATTTTCATTGATTTTCCATATCGAAATACGCAAAATAAGAGCGATAGAAATACGAAAAGAGCATAATTAAAAAGCAGTCAGATGCAGTCCCGCTGGAACGAACGGGTGTAACATTGAATGAACGTTTGCAAACGTCAGTCCCTTTCTTTGCATGTACTCGTACTACGTCCATTTACCATCGTTCAATTGACCGGGTGCAGAACTGCAGATGCGAAGGAGAGCTGTTTGCATCCCATTCGCGCTCGTGAAATGCACCCCGCTTTCTCCAAGCAACCTCCTGCAATTTCATGCTCTCCTGGTACTAAAGAATACAGTTGGAGGTTATGTTGACCACTCCGGAGGTCTTTTCAGCTGACCTTAGTGATACATCCTTATTTCAAACCCTTGTAGTTCTTCGAAATGCAAACCTAAAAGCTTTTTCTTAGAAAGAATGGGTACTTTTCTTAGCAAGTACGATAAGAAATATTTTAAGAGTAAATTATTTAAAAATGAACCTTGAAAATAAGTGAAAATTGGATTCAGCCATCGTCTTTTCATTTGGTAGTGCTTTTTACTTTAAGAACAATGGTAAAATTACATTTTCTTTTGAAATCAATATCATACGTTGTTCTAATGTGTTTATTTATTATTAACCAATGTCGTGGCCACGGTCGCCACGTGTATCTTGGTAACAGATACTCGATCAATGTTGTTGAAATGCTAGGTAAAGCACACGAACCAATGTTAACAAAATATTAAAGGGTTCACGAGTCACAAATTCAGTTTCAAGCGAGGTAGTAATGTTCTTGGGAAAACCACCTAGAGGGCGCTATTTACCAGCAAGCGCTATATTTTTATTGATGTTTCTGATTCCATAACTTGTTGTGTTTGTGTCTAGTGTGCACGAGTTCATAACGAAATGTTATTGATACTGATAGTTAGTGATTTCCACCAATATTCTCCCTGTAAAAGTATACATTCATTCAATGTATAAAAGGATCTAAGCCACTGTACAGGTGAAAATGGAAATCTTACATATAGCTTTCCCGAGTTTAAAATATAACACTTTCTCAATAAGTCCTTTAAAACAAACCGTTAGGAACACTGAAAAAAATGTTTCTTTGCCAAAATAATGGTGTTACTAATACCGTATTACTTACTATTATCCTGTGCTAATACTTACTGAATGAAATATCACTTATAACAGCTTTGGTTGTTATGTGTTTGCCTGTGATATCGAAAGCGATAAATCAACGTCAAGGGCCTCACGCGATGCCATTGGACGGTCCCTTATCTCTGGCATAGTATATCGGCCGGGCAGGCCCACCATTTTGTATGTTGGCGGGATTGGCTACAGGCCTGCAGTCGTACCGCCCTCCAACTTTCGGCTGCCATTTCCGGAGGGCGAGATACTATCAACAAGTGGCATATAATTTAACAAGTTTACTTTCGCCTGCATTCACAACCATTACTGCATAGTAGTAAAAGACGCACGGAGTGACACACGAACCAATCACAAAGCTCTATTCAAAGCTGTGCGTTTAATTTCCTGCTTCACTTAAGCATGCACCGTTTGTGATTACGGGCGCTTATATCAAAAGTCAAGAAAACGAGTCGTTAATTCACGAGTCACCAGTTGCCGTCTCACTCTGTTATGAACTGTTTTTTCTTTCTTGAAAATAAATGCTTCGGGAAACATTTAGGCTGGGTTGCACCACCTTACTTTATCTTTGACAAACGTCAAAAATCTATCTACAAAACACCGGATAAGCTACGTTCAAAGTTAGGTGGTTATTTCAGTTCGAAAACGCTGAACTAGCAGTTTTTAAGATCTTTGATTACTTAGCCGGTAGCTTGGTAAATAATAACTAAACGAGCGAATTTACGCCCGTATTCACAAACATTACTTTGAGGTCTCACAGTGCGCGCGGACGCGCAGGGTGACACATGAACCAATCACAGAGCTCTATCCAACGCTGTGCGTTCGATTTGCCGCTTCACTTAAGCAAGCAGCATACGGGCGTTAGTTTCTTCTTCAAAGTTGACATGACCATTTGTGGTGGGTGACAAACATAATATTCATATTTTCCAAAATGAAATTATGATATGAAAGGAGGTAACGTACAATTAATATCAGTTAATAGAACTTCTTATTTTTCAGATCAGACAAAGAGGAAGAAGAACCATAAAACTACTAAAAAATGTTAAATCTGCAATTAGTGAAATTGGTGAGACATCCAAGGTGCAAATAAAAAAGAAACTGAGGTTACATTCAGAGAAAATTGAGCTTTATCCTTTGTTCCGACGGAAGCTTTGCAAACTTTGAAGTAGCAAACTAGTTGGTCAATATACACTCGACAGCAAATAAATCGCACCACCCGCGACAAGCATTTTCAAACGTATGCATCCCTACTTCCCACCAATATTGGCACCATTTAAAAGCCTAGTTCTAAACTTCATTTTATTAAAGGAAAGGTTTTTACCCCAAAAATGTGTCTTTACAAGGATCCAGAGTCACTTCTTCAAAAAATAGGTAATTAAGCTATAGCCATTTTTTATGACTATAAAACTGTTAAGTTGGGATTAATCGCTATCCATCTGTTAAAGAGGACACGTGTGATCATTATTTGGTTTTATAACCATAAAATTTGGTCTAATTGATCCCAGAGGTGAGCCCAAAGTGAGGTCTTTTTTCAAGTCACATTTATGGTATATGTTAATCATTTATTAAGAAATTAAATGTGTTTTTCTTTAAGGATATTTATTGGGCTTTCAAATAACACCAATATTGTTGGGGCACCATTATTGTGTCAAAAGAAAATCTTTAAAGTTCGCGTCGCGGGTGGTGCGATTTATTTGCTGTCGAGTGTATGTAGGTCAACGTAGGTCAACTACTAGTCCCACAAGTAGTGGCATAGCTCTAGTTAGTTGCAACTAGTTTCGAAGCGCGAGTACCAGGCAGCCATAGAGTTCGAAGAGGTTTAACTAGGTACCGTGACGTCGCGTAACCTTATACCTTTGTGTGCCCTCTGCACTCGTCCAATGCACACATTGGCAAACGCAGGCCGCACGTACTCCAATATTTACTTTATTGCATCCATGATTGCATGATTTCAGTGCATTTACGCCCGTATTCACAAACGATGCTTGCTTAAGTGAAGCAGCAAATCGAACGAACAGCGTTGAATAGAGCTCTGTAATTCGTTCGTGTGTCACCCTGTGAGTCCACGCGCACTGTGAGACCTCATAGTAATGTTTGTGAATACGGGCGTGTGTCTCCACTGCAGAAGCACGACCCTCTCTAATTTACCAGAGGCTCCATTTGCCTCTTCCATTTGGACAGACAGGTTGGCTAATTTAACAATACAAATCCTATCATAAATGTGAAATATTGTGAGCATGGGATGGATGCCACACATGCCAGCTGCGCTGGTGAGATAAGCTGCACTTTTCATTAACATAAGACCATATTTTATTATACCACTCTACGTGTATCTCGGTAAATAAATAAGCTTTGAATCTTTGATGGAAATTGGTATACAGATAGACCCATGGAAAGCATAGGATAGTTTTTCTCACGGTTTTTGGAAGGGGGAAAAGCGCGCGTAAAATACTCTCTGTGGACGAAGGCTCACTCGGCGAAAAGCCGCGGGCAGACGCTTGTAAATAACTAAACGTAAATAATGTTAAACGGTTCATGAAGAGGTGGTAGGGCAAGCTATATTTGGGACGTGTAGGGCCTATGTAATCAATAAACTATTTTATATCATTTTATCAATAAAATTAAGTGGATGTACAAAAATGCTGAGCTATTTTGTAGCGAATGGTAATTTTTTAAGAACTTCTTAAATATAATTTGGTAAGTTGTTATTAATTACCCACATTGAATATACAGTAGCACTCGCATTGAATAATGTATCTAAAAACATTTTAGCTTCATAATCTGCAACGAGAATACGAACTCGCATTTCCATTCCCATTCCACGTGTGTGAATACATGAATAAGTCCACTTCGCCTCTGAATAACTGAACGCGTTAACAGCGTTCAGTTTACTCCTGTGAAATCATGCGCGCCTGGTACAATCGGTCCGCTTTTCATTCATGAATCTGGCGATCGGGGCACTCTAGCGGACTGACACAGGTCCTGCTCAGAGAAGGCACAAAAGCCGACTGAATTTGATTTATGTACGGTATCATCAGGGTTCCCAACATCAATAGGCTAAAATTCCCAAACGCGATGTCAAATTCCCCAAAGGGGAAAGAAAAAATGTCAAGCCTGAGTAAAATAATGTTTCATTTTCCCGCATATCTAAAATAAAGTAATCCGCCGAGTCGGGGGCCCCGTTCAACCACAGGGAACAACAAAATCTGACGAATGTCGCCATATGACAAGTCAATCAAAACATCAATCAGGACTAGCAAAAATTTGATGTTTTTCACGTTTTTCTTTACACCTAAAATCTCTTGCATTTCCCAAATTGAAGCTCTCCCTGCGCAGTCTCCAATCAGCTTCGCATTCCCCGCAGTTTGGGGAATTTCCCACAGATTGGTAATCCTGGATGTCGTATACCCTTCCCGCTCCGTCATGTAGTTCTGTTTCACAAGTCTTTATACTATAATAGTGAGTAGAATTCTCTAGCAAACAATAAAAATACAATGCCGTGAGAGATGTATCTTTGGCGCTCCTAATACCTCTTCATATTCAATGATGCCCTGGTACAAAAATCGCAATGGTATCGATCTTTTACGGATTTTGTGGACGCTGTATGGGCCGCCAGGAAAAGATGCCTAGAAACTTTTAAAGATTACTGCATAATTATAAATGTGAGCCCCCCGCCGCCGCTGCCTAACGTTTTGTATATTAAAATAGACCTAATTTATACTATTTTGCAGGCAATTTAACGTTATTTTCATTCATAAGTAGGTTGATTTAAGTGGATTCGTGGCATCTTGCGTAAAGATTAAATTCATATTTTCGCCTGAGTTTTTGGTATTTTAACTGACAGAGTGGCTCTTTTGAGTGAAAATTTCAAATTATAACTTTTAGGTGTCTACTCCCACATTACTGACTTCACTATTAATTTATGATGGTTAAATGGGCAAATGTTTTTAATTTGTTTTCCGTATACCAGTTTACCAGTGTACTTTTTAGTGGATAAAAAGCTTCTATAATTAAACTGATCTTACAATTGATTAATATGAGTAAATAAGATAAAGTTTGACACCATTAAAATTTACAATAATTTCTTTGTTTTAAGGTTTATTCAGAAAACTAACTGACATCAAAATGGAATGATCATTGAATCATTTCAGTCTGTGAAAGGAATGAAATTCATTCATCCATTTATTTATTAAATTCTGAACTAATACGAATAAAAGCCTATACTAATGTGGTTATGCCGTAGAATTATTAGTTACTTTTTGAAATATTAGGCTGAGTTGCACCACCTAACTTTGGACCGTAACTTTAACGATAACCGGTGCTTTTTGTATGGAGTTTGACAGATTTTTGACGTTTGTCAAAGCTAAAGTAAGATGGTGCAACCCAGCCTAATTGTTTTTTGGTTAAAACTTATGGCAAAACCTTCTTTCGATGTCATTGTTAAAAGTGAAATACTTTGTCAAATAAAGATGTGAATCTTAATTTGAAATATTTCTATTAAAAAATAACGTTGTTACCTTACAATAAAATTATATCCAGATGAAATATATGTACTCGTACGTACCTGAAATAAAGAAAACATCAAATCAATACATAAACCATTGTGTGTATTCCATTTAAACCTTTACTCCGTAGTGGCTGAATAGGGATGTTTCCTGGGTCAAAAAGCAAGAGTTTTAATTAGTCCGTCAGTTAACTTATCAAAAAATACTCTACACGTATTTTTCACTTTTTCAAACTAATGAAAATTTAAAGAGATAAAGCGCGCCAAAGTTCATAAGAAGAGGCCCGTGACGTCAATGCTTGCATAAAAGTGCCGCACGTTGTGACGTCGTGCGGAACTTCAACGCACCATAACTATGTAATTATTTGTTAGATTGACAAATAAAAATATATGTGTCCAATATTTTTTGATATTAAACATGACGGACTAAAAAAATTTTTTTAGGAAACTAGCCTATTGTTACCAACATATTTTGAACTTTATTGAGATTACATAAGGTTCAAAAACAATGAAAAATATTTTTCTCTATACCAGTTAATAGCGCAGCGTAGGACGTCCACCTACAAGGTGGACCGACGACCTCATAAAGGTAGCGGGAATGCGCTGGTTGCAGGGCGCCACTAAACGGCGCCCTGCAACCAGCGCATTGTGGAAATCGTTGGGGGAGGCCTATGTTCAGTAGCTGTGGACGTCCTATGGCTGAAATGATGATGATGATACCAGGTTAAGTGGCAACAAAAACCAGAAACATAGATGTTACGTTTCAGAGATCAGTAAATTATTTCAATAAGTAATAATGCATATTAATTAAATAAAATAAGTAAAAAAATGCACTAAAACCCAATAGCGGTATATAAATCCACATTTCGTAACTATTACAGTGTAGTAACTAAAAAAAAAAGTTTTGTATAGTTATGACGACTAAAACCAGTGACCCATATAAATGAAAGTCACTGTGCAAAATATCTATTGGCTCTGTGCACGATTACAGCGCCAACTAGCGTCCATAACTTTGTGGGCTCTGTCACATTGACATTTAGGTCGTATATTTGTGAAAAAATATCGAAATGAAAAAATAACAAATATTTTCAACTAATAAATTGTTGTGATACCACGATTTGGGTGGAAAAAAGGTTTTGAAATAATTTTGGTCATTCAAATCAAATGAGGTAAGTCCAAAAAGTGTGTTTAATTTTGATTGTGTCAGGGTTTGTTTACTTTATTTATAGTTGTAGTTTTACAGTAAAACAAAAAGAAAAAGCTACTTTAACGGTTTCATTATATAACAGTAAATATATTTAAATGTTCCTGTATCACTAGTAATAAATTAAATATCGTTTTCAGATCGAAATGAGTATTGTTTTGAAGACCGGGTTTGTGAGTTTTACAATATCAAATTCCAACCACAAACCGTATTTAAAGGAAAGTTGTTGGTATTGGCTGGACAAGTCCGAGATGTAGAAGAATTAAGAACCAAACAAGGGCAGAGTTCAATAATTCACGCTCTCATCATAAGGCAAACATCTGTGCACAACTACTGTGACTCATTTTTGTACTACCACGTTGTATAGTCTAGTTATTTCCAAATTGTAAACGGCTATTAAACCAGCCCTATCGAAAAACAGTCCACTCTTTTATTTAAGTTCCCAGTAGGACCCTATTCATGCGATTAATTAATGATATTAAAATGTATTATGTAGAATCGCTTTGCCATTGACAGATACATCTGATGACAGAGCTTACATTATTTCTACTTTTGACCACCATGAGCGCTGCGATCGATTATGTTACCCCCACCTAGTACTTCGCACCCAGCGAATACTGGAGGTGCATTTTGCAAAGCATGCACCAGGAGCAAATAATACACAAGGAGGTTAGGTCGCAATTGTACCGCGGTACTTAGTAGCGCGTTTAGCGCAGACTTGATGAATGGACTTCCGACTATTCGGACCCTATCGATAAATTGCAAGGGTGGAATAAACTAGGGATGTTAAGGATATATAGTTTCGGTTATTGATACGGTTACGGATATTGGAATAATATTATACCGATTTTGGTTACGCTTACGGATATTTTTTTATTTCGGATATCCGAAAGTTTCGGTTACGGTTACGGATATCTGTGCTAAGTATAGAATGCAATAGTGTAGATTCCAATAGTTGTCCAACACAGTTCATGCCTTACGAATAGAATGGGTACAGAAGAAATTTCTTTGGCATCTGTCACCTTCTTTTGATCTCACAAAAAAGCTTTTATCTTATGGGAAAAACTCACGTACCTACTTTAAAATGAAATCATTAAGTCAGCGTAGGGACTTGCTTGACTCTGCCTACATCCGAAACTATCTGAAACCTTTGAATCGGTTATGGTTACGGATATTTTTAAATTACGGATATCCGAAAGTTTCGGTTACGGTTACGGATATCCATAACATCCCTGGAATAAACCCACCCTTCATCGAAAGTTTTTGCTACTCTCTGACAACCTATGCTCTCCTGGTAACATGTTCTAAAAATAACTCGTGTGCTTTGATGTTCAAAACGGAGGGGAACTTTAATTGCCTCTAATTTGATATAGTCCAGTCAATAAAGCATTATAGATGGAAAACTGTAGAACACAATTTCTGACTTCAGGACTTTAGTTAGGAGGTGAACATAGCAAAAGTCCCCGCCCTTAGACGTCAATACCTAAATAACCGTTTGAGGTATATTTATGAAATTTAAAGCTGATGTACATCTTGCAAGTCTCAATACATGAGCCAAATTTGAAGTGTTAATGCACAGTAGTTTTTGAATGATGAGGAGTCAAAAGTGGGTCTAATTGGTTCGTCTAAATATACGCACGGTGCAGTCCCCTCCATGGAACTAGGCTTAACATGCTCCCGCATGTCTATAGTGTTTGCTCAATGTTGATTTAGTCGATTTTCTTCTGAAAGGAACATGTAAGACAACAATAAAATTTCCAATTTTACAGACCTTCTAGAGCAGATGCCGCAAAAACTATACAAGATATAGAAAAACTTGACGGTCTCACCTGTAGCAAACTGAATAAGCTTTTTTTGGTTCATAGTAGTCATGTCACTAGGACGCATAGTTTCCGAGGATTAAGCGAAAAACCGAAAAGTGGTACCTTTAAACCCCCCTCTCCCCGCCGGCTCAAGGGCTAAGGGCGGGGACTTTTGCTATGTTCACCTCCTAACTAGGCTAAATAAAGTCCCGAGGTCAGAAATTGTGTTCCACGGATTTCTCTCTACACCGTCGTTAAGGCATTCATTGACTGGACTAATAGGCACAATTGGAGCTACGAGTGTTATACGAGTAAGAATATTTCACACAAAATGACAAAAATATTTGAAACTGATTTGTCAGAAATGTTTGTGTATCAAAAACAAGAAATTGGCATTATTATTGTTAGCTAAGTCAATAATGACACTTTATTTAGACTACACACAATTTTTCTTAAAATATTTATTATTTGAAACTTCATTAAAACAATACATTTTGACTACGAAATTTATAAGACGTGGTTTGTAACAGTTTAGTTCTTTTAAGCTCTTATTAGTGGGATGTCCACCCGCAAGGTGGACCGACGACTTCATAAAGGTAGCAGGAAGGCGCTGGATGCAGGCTGCTACCAACCGGGTGACATAGAAATTATTGGGGTAGGCCTATGTTCAGCAGTGGACGTCCTGTGGCTGAAATGATGATGATGATGTAGAAGCTTATTAAGCGTTAACAATATTAATGGTAGGTATTGTTTAAGAGCGTTTACGCCGTTTGGCGCAAAAACAGTACTTTTTCAACTCGTTACAATCATTAACCAGTAATACTACAAATATGTTATAGGCATAAATAGTTAGGCAATTTTGTCGTCTAAATAGTTAATTGAGAAAATATTGCGATTAGTTTAGTATTTAAGAATTCTATCAAGATAAGTCCACACAGGTTTTGTAAATTTCCACTTTAGCGTCAGTTTACAAGCTGAAATTTTTATAAAAATACTGTGAAAACGATTTAACAAACATTTATATCCTATAGCATAGATCCTTGGGCAAATAGTTATCTGAGAAAATTTTTAGATTTAAGCATTTTACAATAAGAAATCACAAATTAAAAGAACGTGAAATACCCAAAAATCAAAGTGATTTTTTCACCAATATTCTTCCTTTATTCAACATAAAAATAGCTTAATATAATAAAACAACATCTTCTTTAAAATATTTACTTTGAAACGATATTTAATTCATTGTTATTGTTTTGCTATAAACATTTGAAAACTATTAAAAAACGCCGCGCGCGAATCATTTCCAATGATGCCCCTTGAAACGCCGCGCTTCGCGTAAACGCTCTTAATCGTAAATGAATCTGTAAAATTAATTAGCTACTGAATAATTAATACCGTAGACGCACTGAATACCGTAGCATTATCGTAGCAAATCGTAGATTTTTCGTAGCGCGCGGCGCGCCGTAGTATGAGTAGTCGACAGACAATATTTATGTATTTCAGGCTGTAGTTTATATTTAAATTTACTTTTATTTAGAAAACGAATTAATTTTATATCGAAACATATTATTATTGGCGCTACTAATCTAACTTAGTATATTTAATAGAATAAAATTAACTTCAATCTTTTAAAATGTGCATTTATCTTCTTTTAAAATGTGCATTTATCTTCTTTCTCGAGCTCCTCGTGTTTTATTAGAAATCAGCTTAAAAAACATTTTTAAATTCTGAAAATCTCAAAAGTATGATAAAAATACAAGTTAAATCTTGCCAAAATTAGGACGATTTGTGCTACTACTTTCCACAACAGTCATAAAATATCCTAGTTGCTTCGCTAGTAGCGTGAACTGTAGCTCGGTAGCGTGGGCTACATTTCACGCTACTAGCGCACGCATCTTCAGCGCTAAAAGCAACGTTGCGTGCGCTATTCACTGTATCAGATACCAGGCGCCCATAACGGACAAGGAGATCGCTGCACTCACGCAGTCGTGATGAAAGCAATATAAATAATACTTATAGGACACTGGAAAATGCCTGAATCAATACTGTTGTCTAGACTCTGAACACGCGCTAACTACGTGGGGACGACAGAGACGGCTAATGCAACTTTGACCGTCCCTACCCGTTGCAGTAACCACATCGATTATGCATGTGTGTGGGTGTCGCCTCCCCTCAGAAGGGATGACATGAGAGCTCCTAAAGGATCATGTTATCCTGGTAATCCCGAGATAAAAATAGCCACGCCATGCCAAGCCAACGATTAATTGATTCGTGAGCATGGTGCATGGAGCATTATTTGCTTAGATTGTTACTGAACATTTTCCTGGGAAAAGTAAACTATTTAATGTGAGTTACGTTTTCCGCTGCGTTAATTTAATAAAAAACAACAATAAATTATATGCACGACAGTGCCGCCACCTAGCATATGCAACTGCAAGCCCACGTCTTTGTGTCTTTGGAAAAATACAATATTTATACTGGTTATTTGTCATCATTTTTATAGTTAAAATAGCAGACAGGAACAAATTAAAATAAGTAATGTAAAAAAAAAGGTCACAACATTGCTTAATGTGCCGAATTGTTGATACTTTCTGCCACCACATGCGCTGATCGCTTTTCCTTTCCCTTTCACTTTGTACAAAACCTATAATTTATATTAAGTCTACGCCGGTCAAGTTAAATTGCAAATGAAATTATTGCCAAAAATGCAAGTAATATTATGAATCTCAAAAAAATATACAAATCAAATATGTAAGAGAAACAAAATCATAAATTTTGAGAATTTGTCCAATTTGTAAGTTATAATAATTCGTGCTTTTGTGCTCATGTGGCAAACCATAATTTGAGCGTAATAAAGTTGATACTTTTTTCAAATGTGTTATATTTATATCGACTTTGTACAGTAGTATAATGTTTGATTATCTACCTTTAATTTTACGGAAAGCACAGCTGAACGAAATTAAGTTTTGCATATAATATACCTAATGTGTGAAGCGAAATGATTTTCTTGCAAAATTTTATTTTTTACTTGCAACCTAATAGAATATTAAAAATATTTGTAAATAACTTAGATGAAACGTGTTACTAACTACCCACTTTTAATTTGACACAATTACCTTTATCGAGGATATGCTTTAAACTATACTTAGGTTTATAAAAGTAGTAAAAAAAAGTCTCACTTGTTGTGACGGTTACAAAATATTCTGACTGATGGCAAAATACGACGCGCGACTTCAGAAATCAGCCATTTTATGAATGAAAATGACATTAAAACCATTGAAATACTGTAAAGATAACTTGGATGTAAACAGAAGAACCAATAGACAAAAATAAAGTGTGCTTTCATTTATAAATACGAAGAAAACACGCTAAGTTTCAAAATAATAATAAGTTCATATACTATACAGTGTGAGTCACGTTAAAGTGTACATATGAAAATAGATGAAACTAGACCTATTTTTATCGACAAAAAAGAGGTCAAAAATTTTTTGAGATTTTTTTTTAATTTTTTATAGAATTTTTTTTCTTCCAATTACATGTTGTAAAGAAAACGTAATAACTTTTAAAATAAGCGGTATATCCTGATAAAATAAAAACAGTAATAATTCAAAATAACAGGCAATATTAAAATAATACATAAAATACACAAAAAATGCCAACAAATAATAAAAAATGATACTTTTTGAAAAAAATCTGCTTAAAAATTCGTGTTTTTTTGGTTATTTGATAAATTTCTCCAAAAAATGCCCCTATAACGGGTGGTTTTTATTACTTTCTATTATTCTCTATCGTATTATCTTTGTAAAACCAAAAATTGCATGTCTCTATCCCTATCACAACATTTGCTATGATCGTTTGAACAAAGGCCTGCCACAACATTATTCTCCGCTACAGGTAAAGACAATTTTAATTTTAACTAAAATGCTTATTTTACTTCGAAATCTTTTGTTTTTATTTGAAATCTAACTTGTCTTTATCAAAATTACAAATCTAGAGCCATTTTCAGTTTTGTTGTTAACGAAGCGTTGAATGGCGCGCCCGGAGAGGCTTAGTTCAAACGATCATTGCAAACGTTATGATAGGGATAGAGACATGCGATTTTTGGTTTTACGAAGGTAATACGATAGAGAATATTACAAAGTAATAAAAACTACCGGTTATAGGGGCATTTTTTGGAGAAATTTATCAAATAACCAAAAAAACACGAATTTTTAAGCAGATTTTTTTCAAAAAGTATCATTTTTAATTATTTGTTGGCCTTTTTTGTGTATTTTATCTATTTTTTTAGTATCGCCTGTTATTTAGCATTATAACTGTTTTTTATTTTATCAGGATATACCGCTTAGTTTAAAAGTTATTACGTTTTCTTTACAATAAGTAATTGGAAGAAAAAAAATTCTATAAAAAATTTAAGAAAATTCTCAAAAAATTTTTGACCTCTTTTTTGTCGATAAAAATAGGTTTAGTTTCATCTATTTTCATATGTACACTTTAACGTGACTCACACTGTATATGTGTCTCTGTCAAGGAAATTTATTTGATTTATGAATTAAAACATTATCAACATCACTAGAATGCCATGTACTAACTTTAGTCTTATACAAATCAAAAATACCATAAACAAAATCCTACGAGAATATTACTTAATATTTTGTAAATAATATTATTTCTGAGTCAAAATGTTGCAACGTGTCCGCGCCTTCGTTCGTGGCGTATTAAATATCAAAAAATAACTAAATCAGTCAATTTATGAATGAAAACAGAATGGAAATTCCGTCAAATTTTTATTGTATGAAGCCTTAAAACTTTTCATTTACTTTTCATTCATAAATATTTAGAAATCTAGCAAAGTTTCCAAAAAACTTTTGATGTGCTGATTTTAAGGAAATGATTTATTTATGAATGAAAACAGTATCAAAATCACTGAAATATTTTATAATATAAGACTATATAGGCAGAGAAATCAGTAGAAAAAATTGCGGGGTTGAATTTATTTTCAAACAAGGAAAAATCTTGCAAAGATTCTCATCCGTTCTGTGATTTGCCTCTGTTAGTTTCGTAGTTTCGTCAAAATCGTCGAAAGATCGATGCGATCTCGTATTTTAGTACCAGGGTCCCATAATATAGGAGGAGGTTAAATCGGAGCGCAAACGTAGTGCATCCCATACGGCGCTCGGAAAAGTACTGAAAATATTATTTACTGAAGCGATGCAAAGACTGAAATCTGTTGAGACAGATATATTTGATAGAGAGGGAAAGGCTGTACGCGGTATAGTAGTGTGCGTGCATACAAGTTGGAATGGGTAGCTTTGATGGTCGATGACGATATCTACGTAACTGTTTCGTATACTCAGGTACGAGTACTTGCAAGTTACTTCAGTAAAAACTTTGTCGGAGTATTTTGATAACTTCAAATCTTTCCTATTTATAATATTTGTGTAGATACCTGTTTTTGCTCGCGGCTCCACATGAATGTCAGTTGTCACGGATGAATAACTATAAGTTTGTATAGATGTTAAAAAAAAAAAATTGATAGTGGTAAAAAATATTCATATTATTATTATTTTAATAACGGAAACGGACATCAATCAATTGATTTGTGGTTCTTTAAAAAATCGCAAAAAATGAAGGGAAAAATATTTTTTTATACTTTAACACCTTCTTTAAAAACACATTAACATAATTGTTTAAAAATTCAAAAAGGAGGCGTAACAACCACTATACGCCTCCTGGGGGGCCCGTGGAGGACTCGAACCTCCAGTCTCCAACAAGTACATGCTGACGCTTTATCCCTTAAGCCAACGGGCCCCACTGGAAAGCGATGAAACTTCCCATAACTTTCAGGACGAGTTGTGTAACATGGTACATTCAGGTAAAGCAATCTCTATCTTGTTACTCTTCAATTAAAATCCCGAATTGATAAAATAGTTAACGCCAGAAACTGATTTATGCATATAACATGATAAACAAGTGTGTGTGTGAGAGAAAGCAGAAAACAGACCCTGATTGACAATAAATGAAAGGGAGAAAGCGAGAGTTGGCGCTTTCCTGTGTGAGTGTCCGGATAGTAAGATAATATCGTTGTCTATGTATTTAGTTTATTGATGTAGTTTCCATCCCTCGTAAGCTTAACAGTGATTTATGTGTTTTATCCCCTTCCTCGCACTACATAGATCCTAGAAATCCAGACGCCGTATCCAGGTGTGCAGTTGTGTGTAGTTGTGTGATTCTGCTCGGTGCAAAACGACGATCTCTTCAGTGCTTATGGCCTCCTGGTACTAATGGTAGAATCTTGATAAAAATTGACAAGAAAAAAAATTTTAGAGGTGCAATTTCTATTGTATCATGCTTTTAAAATATGATGCGTATTGTTTTATTAATATCTTCAGATTTAATAATTAATATAAATAATTAATATGGGGTTTTCGACTATTTCAGTCAAATATAAAAGGATTTGGCTTTACCTAAATAAGAAACTGTTTTATTTAACAAATCTATTTGAGCGCTCCTGCACACGACGCCGCTACCGCGCGCCGTCGCCGCGCGAACACCGCTGCCGCACCGCCGCCGCGCCGCGGGCGAAATTATGCTTTGATGGCGCGATGGGCGGCGCGGCGGCGGCGCGGCGGCGGCGCGGCGGTGGTTTTACTCGGTGCGTATGAACAGTATAGGGGCGCGCGACGGCGCGGCGCGGCGGCGCGGTAGCGGCGTCGTGTGCAGGAGCGCTGAGTGTGGTGTCGTCTCTGGAATAAATCTTCTAAATACAGTTATAAAAAAAACGGAAAAGTTGCTAGTTTTTAAGTTAAAAGAAAAACATAAGACACAATATGTAATTCATTGCCAGGTTGTTTCAACTCACGAAACTACCGCAAACATCTTTTCGCAAGTCGCATTTTAAATAAAATATGAAAAACAAAATGTAAAGAAATCATTGCCATAGCAGTAAGAAGGCAAATATTTTTAGAAAAGCTATGCAAGAAAAATATACTAATTTGGTTCAAGAGACATTGAAGTTTTTGGATTTAAGTACGTTTCATTTACCTACGATCGTTTTTGATAGGTTTTGGAAAACTTAAAAAGATGACATTTGAGACACTTTTTCTACCAACAGAAATTATCAATATGTCAAATTTATTCTGCGGACAAAAATTTTTTTGGCAGTTGATAACAGCTTTTAGTATTTTCTTAAAGGTACGATAGTTTTCATTCACAATGAGTTAGTTCGTTTTTAAGAACTATTAAAGAACTACGTAAATGCTGTCTGCCTAACATCTTAAAAGCAACTGAGCGTCGGCGTTAAAGCGTTAGCTCGGCTAACAGCTTGTTGATATGCGCAGTAGTACTTGAATTTCAGACAGATTTCAGATATGTAATATCTATATCATAATTGTAAGCAGCCAATAGGAAAACAGTACGTCACGAAAGTATTGACCGATTGCTGCTGGTTGAACCTCGGGCTACCAGGACTACATATCGTCGAGGAGGTGGAAAATACCACCGTTCATCTTGGTTACGAGACGCGTCCTTAGCAACGGGAGATGACTATGACAACGCGTTGATAGACGAGTCGAGTAAGGACGATCATATGAAATCCATCTTCAGAAATTGAATATATCTAAAACTATACGGGCCCTATTTCAAAAAGTTAAAGGCGCGTTTGACACTTATTTAAATCGACATTTAGTTTGGAAATTGCAATTTAAACCAGTGTTCATCGCTCGTCTAACTTTTTTGTAATAAAACTGTAAAATTTCGAAATATGAGCTAGTTATATCTCAAAAGAAAATATGATTAATGTTTAAAAAATGTATGATTTAAGAGATATCAAAAACGTTTTCTTTATAAATGGTTACGTGTACTCACAATGCAGATGATTTCTTTGCTTAAATGCGTTATCTACAAATGTAAACATATTAAACTGCAAAACATTGACTCCCTGTCAATATAGACCCTATACAGAAGAAGGTATGGTATTTTACCCCTCGTTTCTGAAGAATGAGCTGGGCAGCTGTCAAAATCTTCGCAGTGGTCATTCCAACCTCAAAATATATTTTCAGGTACCAAGGCATCATAATAAACGAGGAGTTCAATGTTTCCCGTAAAGCTGGATGCAGCTCACAAACATTTTCTCTCTCATCTGCCGTTTCAGTCGCGTGCATAGATCGGTGTACTGAAGCTTTGCACTTGGATGTTGCCATTTATAAACAACTCGTTGCCCTTGGTTACCCGATGGTAACCAAGGGCAACGCGTCCTGTCCAGACACGCCCACAAGTAGCATTGTTCCATCTCCTCATATTTATGATCTCCCAGTGTGCTCGAAGTAACGAAGAGCTATGTTGTCTTCTTGTAGGGGCCAAAAAGCATTTTCTTCAACATGAATTTTATTTCATTAATACTGACAGTTCATTATTGTCCATAGAAGGGAAGATACAAACCGCATGTAAACAATACAGACATGCGGGAGCATATTAAGCCTAGTTCTAGGGAGGGGACTGTACCGTGCGTATATTTAGACGAACCACTTGTAGCCACTTTTGACCCCTCACCACTCAAAAAGTATTGTGCAATAACACTTCAAATTTGGCTCATGTGTTGAGACTTGCAAGATGATTTGAGTGAGTATATTTATTGAAAAACTGGCAATTCACAAAGGAATAGGTAGTTTCCCCATCATCATCATAAGGCCATTTGTGTTAGCCATTAGTGGAGACCACTGCAGGAGGACGGACGACCCTCTCTAATTTACAGAGCTAGACAGGGTGTGGGCAGACCTATGGCCTAATTCACGTATTTTGAAACAGTCAAAATGTCTTTGACGTTTAAAAGTCGTCCTATTGAAAAACAGTCCTAAATCCGTATTCAGGTGTCATTATTTCGATAGAACGATTACTCAATAGGATCGCAACTCAGCGATTTGTCACTTGACGTTTAATCACTGGCATCAAACTTCATAATAAGTTATAGGTGAATACCGCGGAGGCACGATCGAATACCGGTTAAAAACGAAATCGAAACAAAATCGGGCGATTAATACGTGAATACGAAAATCGCTTGCATGTCGTTGAAGTTTTGATACGTGAATTAGGCTATAATTTCCATGATTTCTCCTAGAATCTCCTCATCCTTGTGAATTCTAAAGGAGGCTAAAATACCAGGGTGCCTGAATGTTGTAAGATTGTTTTTTACATTCAAATATTCAAATGCATGTATTTCGATTTGCAATTCGAATAAATGAATGTTGATGAATGAAATCATTGGCGACAAAAATAGTTTGATGCACCAGGCATTCAGAATCTTTTGAAAGTAGTGTGTGATAAAACACAAATGACCGAGATATTTGTGAATGCATTTCGTTAGCAATGAATAAATTTCAAACCTTGGTTTCAGTTAACTTTCATGTTCAGGTAACTCTCCATATTTGATACTTGCTTTTAATGTATGTTTAAAAAGGAGCATACCATTGAGGTTAAATTAGTCAATGTAAATTACCTAATTAATGTATTATGGCTAATTTATTGCATACATTATTGAATTATTTAATTAGAACAACTTGAGAGTAAACAGATGGCGCGTCGTAGATGTATTGCTACGCCGTAGCAGTCGTAGCAAGCTTAATTCTAATCGTAGCTAATGAGCTACTAACTAAAAATCAGTAAATTAATATAAATTTTATATATTTTTTCTACTGCCATCTATATTCTGACGTCAGAATTAGAAAAATAGGGTCCATGAAATGACCAAATAATAAAAAAATGCTCCAATTTTAAAAGTTACTTTGAACGGTAATTTTCAAGATTACAGTGCCTTTCTATGTCGTTATTGGTACTGGAACAATTTAAAAATAACAAAATGACATTTGTAATCAAGTATTTCACCCCTCTATCTCTGTTACACTCTTAAAATTAAATGTATCAAACTCAAAAGTACATAAAAACTCTCAAAGAATGCACCGGTATCTAATCTTTTATCATACTTGCAAGCCATCCGGCCGAATAAATCAGACGATTTATGAATGAAAATTATACTTGAATTTTTGCAAAATATTTTAAAATAAGACTTAACACAAATACCAATCAATGGATTGAAATCACAAGGTGCTATCATTTATAAATATGTAGTAATTCGAATAAAATGCAAAGATTTCTACGCAATCTTTGCTGTCATCCTATTGACATCCCACCTAATAAATCAGTCGATTTATGAATGAAAATTATACTTGAATTTCTGCAAAATATTATATAATAAGCCTAAACACTCATATAAATCAATAGATTGAAGTTACAAGGTGCTATCATTTATAAATATGCAGCAATTTGAATAAAATGCAAAGATTTCTACGCAATATTTGCTGCCATCGTATTGAATGTCCACGAAATCGGCAAAATTTCGACGATATTCCGATTTCAGTACCAGGACATAAGTTAACAAGAGGAGGTATTTTCAGAGCGCAAACGAGTACACCTCGTGCGGCGATCAGAGAGGTACTGACTGACTACAAATTAAATTGTTTACTTGATACAGAAAATCGATGAAATAGAGTAACTTATGAGACAGACATTTTCTACAGAGCAATGCCACCTTCTAACGTTTATGAGGACCTGGTAGGCCGGTAGAATATCTTGTCTATGTTTTGCTATATATTGAGGACTTTTGATTCGGGTTCAGATAGTTTCATTATTTGTAGAAGACATAATTTATCCTTCTTTCCAACATAAGTACGTTGACTTTTTACTACTTTTAGTTCTTAAAAAATGTCTCTTATTGTAAATTGGTTTTAATAGCTTTTAAAGTCTCGTTATTACTTAGTTTCTGCCATTTATTTAAGGTATATTTTGTACTTAAGTAGTTGTTGTGGTATTTCAACATACATTTTTCATTCGTTCATTTGTAGTCAATTAATTTTAAGTTTTACACACAACGCCCGTAACATATTTTTCATACTCGTTACTATTGCTATAAAATTATACAAAAATTAAATCTTTTATACAAATCAATGCAAACGAATATTACGGAATTTATTTAATTATCGCTCCTTGAGACTGTCACAATCACAATAATAACAAGTAAGCTCACGCAGTCAAAGTTAAAGTCAAAATTTCTTCATTTGTATGGACTACTACTAATAGTGCTTACAAATCGTCAAATAATTCAAGAAAAAAATACAAATAAAAACACCTTAGATTTGCTAATGTCTTATTGGGTTTTATTACTTGAGAGTTAGTATGTAGGGCCCTTTCCCACAGAAATTCATTTTTTGAATTCGAATTTTTTGAATTTCGAAACTGGACGGTCGTGTGAACACAGAAGTGTGTGTTTCAAATTCAAATTACAAATTGGAGCTGATCAGTTTTTTGCGGGACACTGCAAGCGGGATGTTCGTGTGAATGTTAATATTTAAAACACATACATATAAATAGATACTACTAAACAGGATCCTGCAAAAAACGGGATGTCACCGTGGGAAAGAGGCCTTACAAGAATAATTACTCTACCACTAAATACTAGTAAAAATTGTGGACCTCATTAGAAGTGACACAGAATTCTGTGAATTCATAGAAGTCACAGAATTCATAGCAGTCATTTGAACCCCAAAAGCATTTTCAGGTACCAGGGCATCAAAATATTCGAGGAGGTACTTGCATTTCACTTGTGAGAAGATGGAGCTCACATAAATTGTTTGTCGCATCTGCCATTTCTCTCTTGCATGGATCGATGAATTGATGCTAAATATAGGTACCTACGCTAAGGCTGAGTTGCACCAACTTACTTTGACCGTAACTTTAACAATAACCGGTGCTTATTGTATAAAGTTTGACAGATTTTTGACGTTTGTCAAAGTTAAAGTAAGATGGTGCAACTCAGCCCAACTGTTTACTAACAACGTTTGGTAACCAAGGGCAACGCGTCGAAGCCGACAGTTCTTGTTCTGCCCTAGTACTTTTAGGACTGAAAAACCTGTTGAATGCCATTCCTTCGCTTAGAGTGTAAACTTTAGAGTAATAACAAATTACTAATTAAGATGTAAAAAATAGAAGTCATTTGTTTGCATATTTGTTTGTAAATCCTCAATGTACAGAAAAACAAAGCAAATGGGAGCGATACTAAAATGTATCTGAATTAACATAAGTGTATTTAAACGTATTCTGATAGCATGCATTTGTCGACATTTCTTAAAACACTACGAAGTTACTGTTACTGCTGACTGCTGAGACATTGTGATGCACTTGCACATAATACAACAGTACTACTAGCTTTTACTCGTGACTTGACCCGCTTAAAATTCAGTTTGTCACAATTATTCTGATTCAATAAGTAATGCATGAAAAAGTTAAACACACAAAATCCATACAGAATTGTACATCCTCACTAACTTTCGAATTTATAATATTTATAACTTACTGGATTGTAGATGACGATACAAAAATGGTCATGCAGAGGTTGCATGCAGAGGTTAGATGCATGCACGCAGAGGCCCCGGGTTCGATTTTTCTGTTCGGTTTGGTTGGTGGTAGGGCTTGTTCTAAGTCCGCCTGGCTAGCTACCACCATCATACCTAAGTCTGTCGCCATAACAACAATGTTAACAGCATTATTGTGTTCCGGCAGTTATTGGTAAGATAGCCAGTTCCTCCGTGATTGAGAATTCCCGGTGAAGCTCGCTTCCACCTTCGGCCTGATTGTCACTTACCATCAGGTGAGATTCAAGGCAAGAGCTTCCTCGTTGTGGATAAAAAAAATTGTTTGAAATTCATTTCAGACAACATTGTTAATAGATATTGAATAGGAATTGTTATTACCTAATAATAAGCTATGCACCTTGCAAGCATGCGAATCAATTGAATATCTTACGTATGCCATGGACATTCGGTGCAAAATTGATAACCACAAGGTGCATAGTCGGCTCGGTCGGGTTATTGATACGGCTTTCACCCCACCTCCTGTCAAGTTCCGTTGTAACCCTTGGCAACGTACGAGTTACTAAGGACGCCAATGACACACATTGCATTGGCACACAGACGTGCAGTCGTAGATTTTATTTCACCTCTTTACTTGGTATGTTCGCCGGGTCCTGCAATGCCTACGAACGCCTCCGCATATGCTGAGAATGTCGATTTAATTTATTTATTTGTTTGGCTTATCAATAATTGTTACACTAATGCTTACATTATAGGTGTTGTTTGAAGACCTTATCATGCTTCTTCGTACATATTATGTTTTTATAGATTTATTAATGAGGTATTACCTATTTCAAAATTATTAATTGTCTGACTTATAAATGCTTATGCATTGTATTCTATTGTTTTATAAAAAATAACTGATAATAGGCGGCCAAAAATATTTTTATAAAATTCATTGACTTTTTAACATAATAATGATTGAAACCATTTCCTGGTAGTGGATGAATATCCACCAGATTTTGAACCTTATTGAGATAGCTTAAGGTTCAAAACCAAATTCAATATTTTTCTATGTACCCGTTCAAGGATTACCAATTTTTCAGTTTAAGTTTACGAATAAAGTTTTATTTTAATATAAATATACAAAAAAAAACTTATTCTTTGATATTATTTTTACTGTTTCACGTATTCTGTGACTTTGCCTGGTGGCCTTAGCTAATCAGGTTTATGAATTGAAATAGCATGACTTGACTGTATTTTATTTATATTATTTTATTTTATGTGTGTAATAATAATATTTGAAAATAAGTATACCGATCCTTTTAAATACAATAAAAAAAATTGGTTGTATTCCTATAAATTCAATTTATAGCCCTCCAAGTAGAATGTGTGCAATCAAATGTGCATGGTGCAACTTGCATTTGCAGCTTGCACTGCGGTGCAAACAATGCAGTTTAGCATGCATTCTACCAGGACAACAGAACTAGCGAAGAGTTCTTCATCCATCGCTACCGGGAAGCACACATCTACCTGTGCAATACCTATAATACTAGGGTTCCTATACAAGAGCGGGGCGCGGGGGTAGTGCTGCAACGAGCAAAAGAGATGAAATGTTGCAACCCCTAGTAGTAAGGGAGATGGATAGATGAAACATCACTCGAATTGATATCTAACCACTATTGTAGTATACATATAACTTCGTTGCCAAGAGGAAGCGTGTGTGCTTAACAACAGCACTTACACAAAACAAAGGCTAACGAGGTTTGTGTTGTTGCTATGAGAAAATATACTAGGGAGAAACTCTAGTTTTATTTCATTTAGAGTTCTTGTTTAGCTTCGATTTTATTAATCTAAGCTTATATGGATTTATACTATAATGTCCGAAATAAACGTTTATATTACTAAGTACAAGTATACATAATAAAAATAGTGGCCTACTTACCAAACGTAATGAAACATTGTGTTGCGATAATGTGAAAATCCTTACCTGAAATTAAAAAAAATACAGTATTTAGAAAATGAAGTATGGATGTAGGGAATGAGTAAATTTTAAAGTATCTACTATTAATGTATACCAAGTTATTAATTCTGAAGAGGATATTGTGACATAAAAGAATTAGCTTTTTGTAGTCTTATCTAATTTCTGCATTTTACAGTTAATGCAACACTGGTCAATCAAATCAATAATATTGTTTGTCATATTAGGGACAGAGTGAATATTTCCCATTAAAAACTCGGGGATGATGAAGCCTATTTTGTGAGTTATAAAACTTGTACGAGTACATATATTAATTTGTTAATTAGAGTGTTGCTATCGACCAACATAATCTCAAAAGTAAGTATTTCTGATGCAAGACGTAGACACGTCTTCTCAAACCCTGAATCAAATCTCAGAGGTGCATCTTAGCACAGTAGCATGCACCAGGAGTGTATGAAACGAAGGGAAGTTCCGCTGCAACTACTCTGCACTCGGCGGTACTGCACACTACAATACGAACACTCGCACACATTGACACTCGTAAAATTGTTTTCCACGCCTGCACTTTCAATACTTTCATTGACAGTTTTAAACCACTACTTTTCAACATCTGCGCTCCTGGTGATGGGATACCATAAAAAGCGCTTTGGTGAAAAAAATAATGGTTTATTTCACTTAACTAAAAACGTAATAAAAATGTACGTAACTAAAAATGTTAATTCTTATCACATTTAATTGGGATTTGAAACAAAATGGATCGTGTGTATGTCACCATGCATGCTGGTAGGCTAACTGTACATTATAATTAAATTAGGTCAATCAATTAAAGGGGCAATAAAATTCAGTGGTCATCTTTGTAGCCACGCAGAATAATTTTGTTTCTATACATTGTTAATCAACATTGATGGTCAAAAGTATTGTTAGAAATAGTGTTCCTACATTTCCCTTATTAGCCGTTGAAATGTGTTGATACTCTCTTCATCTAATTTAGAAGCGTTAAGCTTCAGCCAAATCAACGCGGGCAGATGGCGTTGGCGATGGCGATCACTGCGCGTGCACGACCAATGCAATGACAGGACGGTTAGGCTGAACCTTACATCACTTCGTAGACCAGCAGATACTTCGTAGCATTCCGTAGCAGCCTGAGTCGTAGCAAAATGTACATTACTTTTAGTGTATGGATGATTTGCACAAGTAACAATAAAAATCATTACTCAAATGGCGAAAAAAGATATACTAAATAGAGGTAGAAATTGTTTAACAATCAAATAAAAAGATCTGCCTTTAGAACAAAAACATGTATCCAACTCCCTTGTAAATTAGTTTATTTATGAATGAAAACTTTATCTAAATCCTTGAAAAAGTGTTTAGAATTATCCTTCAAGAACATACAAGACGACAGACTGAAGAAGCAGTGGTACTTTCATTCATAAATATGTAGTAATCTTACAAAGCTTTCACATTTATGCAGTTTTCCTATCAATTTCAACGAGTGAGCGAAGGAATAGAGTGAATGAACTGAACGACATCGATGCGATCTCGATATTTTGTACCAGGCGGTCATGAGTCAAGAGGAGGTATGGAGCGGCGATCGAACGAGATGCATGCCTTATGCCGGTCAGTGGGGCACTGGAAATATTAAATAGTTTTATAGGGAAAATTGGCGCGAACTAAGGCAACTGAAACAGATATGTTTGATAGAAAAGGAAAGGTGAAAGTGGGTGGCATGAGGTGGTGGGTACGAGTATGAGGGTCCGTATTATAGTTGAGGTGTTTCAACCCTCAACCACAACCTTAACTGATGTTATGTTTTAATCGTTGCCTTAACCGTAATAGCTCTGAAAAATAATATAATACAGCAATTCTAAATTTAAAAAAATTAGGCTCAGGTTGCACCATCTTACTTTAACTTTCATAAATGTGAAAAGTCTATCAGGTTTTGATTATAGTCTCGGTTAAAACAAGGTGGCACTTACACGCATTAGGCTGAGTTGCATCTTACTTTGACTGTAACAAAAATCAAAAATCTGTCAAACTCCATACAAAAATCACCGTTCAAAGTTTGGTAGGGCAACACAGCCTTGGACAAGCTACAAAAATTCACAACAGTGAGGTTTGGAAAAGATGCAGTTCCCTGGGAATGTACAATGATAAGTAAAGCATTATTATTTTATACATGTAAGCATTTATTCGTCAAATGAGAAAGACATAGAAAGTAGACGAAGGGAGGAGTACAGTGTATGATTTTTATTTCGCAGATTTGTCGATTGCGGAACTACACAGTTTTTGTAGTTAATTCATCGTAAATTAACTTAATTTGCTATTTATAAACAAAATACTACATCCAATTCTTAATCGATAGATATAGCTGTAGCCTAAACAGGTTTAAAAAAGTATAGGTAAGTATTTACCTACTGCCTACACCATGTTCAATTTTCAATATTAATTTGAAAGCATTTTGTTGCAGTGCAAATATCACGGCCAAACTGCAATAAGCACTATAAAGTTTATAAAGTTTAAAATCGTTTCAGCACACCGCACACCTGACAGGACGTGTTAAAATTGTACTTGTAGTTAATTCATCAAAATCAAAATCAAAATCAAAATTATCTTTATTTGTTTAGACTAATTAAATTAGTTCTTGCAAATCGTCAAATGCTCTTAAGGAGCCTATACATGTCTCATTCTTTTTTTGCCCTACCAGCGCTTCGAGACAAACATTTGGCAAGTGCTGAGAAGAAGCGCCGCAACAAACTCAGTCACCACTGTCTGCCGGTTTAAAAATATAAAAAAGTAGTAAACTAACTTAATTTGCTATTTATAAACAAAATACTACATCAAATTCTTAATCGATAGATATAGCTGTAGCCTAAACAGGTTTAAAAAAGTATAGGTAAGTATTTACATACTGCCTACACCATGTTCAATTTTCACTATTAATTTGAAAGCATTTTGTTGCAGTGCAAATATCACGGCCAAACTGCAATAAGCACTATAAAGTTTATAAAGTTTAAAATCGTTTCAGCACACCGCACACCTGACAGGACGTGTTAAAATTGTACCAGGGTGCCAAAACGAGGGAAGAGGTAGCATCAACGCAACACCACGGAAACAGTCGGGACGCGTCGGTCGCCCTTAGCAACGGCCGATGCGAAAGTTGTTTGAGGTTTCCTATGTGACGTCACGTGACGTCATCCAAAGCAGTAGGTGGAAAATAGACTAGGGCTCCATAAAGTTGCAAGTGGTGGCAGAAATTTGAGACCAGGCATGACGCGGTTTCCATGGTTACCAGTTGCGTGTTCAACTAGGCAACGCGCGGTTTCTATGGTTATGGCGCAGCTCATAGGCAGTTCCTTACTACATACATGCACCATGATGCATTTTGTGAATGGCCGTAAATTGGAACAGAGTTGCCAAACCTTTTGATATAATTTGGTTTGTTATTTGTTAGAAGAAAATATACGATTAATAATATACTCGAATATGCATATGTTATAGATTAAATAAACACGTGTTAATAGTGAAATCTTCATAATATTAAAAAAACCAACAAAACAGGATTTGTGATTGATGAAAATAAAATAAAAAACATTTTATACATATGGGGAAAACAATGTAGCGATGAATCACTAGGAATGTATAGGTTACTAGGAGGTTGGAAAAACTCGACGAGTACAGGACGCGTTGCCATGGTTACCAGTTGTTTGTTTGTAAATAGTTTTGTAAACATGCCGGGGCGTCCTTAGCGATAGGAATACCCGGAACACATAAAATTTAAGAGTTTGGAAGTCGACGCGATACCATCGGGCTTGGGCCGTCGAAAATGTTACGATATGTAGGTACCCAAACTAGGCCGGGACGAATACTTCCGGGTGTACCAGGGACGCATGAGCGTACGGAGGTTAAGTAAAGTTAAGAAAGACCCGGAATACATAAAATTTAAGAGATTGGACTGGTTGAGACTGTAGGCACTGGGTCGTCGAAAATGTTGCGATATCCATGGCGACCTATACCAACTACGCTGAGAATTTCCGGGTGTACCAGGGACGCATGCATACGGAGGTTAAACATACCGAGTGGTTTCCTAGGCGTTCAGAAACTTAGAGGAGTTGTTTATGAATGCGGCGTGTATTTAGGGTGGAGGGAACCACATGTTGCTGTTGCTCAGTGTAAAAGTACCGGGAAAACAGGAAAAAGGCATTTGTTTTAAGATAATAGAATGCACAAGATTCATGTTTTGAATCGTGTTTACTAAAATCATCCGTAAACAATTTTATTATACCCGTTATGTGAAAATTGTACTTTTAGCCCGTTTGTTTTTTGCTGGACTTGTAGTTACCTGGATTCTTGGTTGCGCTGCGCCTAACTGCGTGATTTGTGTCATGTAGCACGTTTTAAGATCCGGCAATTTAGTTTTATTACAGGTTGTAATATACATTTTATTTTTAAGGACCTTTGATGCTCTACACCCTAAAAGCAGTGTCAGTCAGACCTATAGACCCATTATACTGTACTGTCCTATCCGTGACATTGACAGCGGGGCGCCACCGTCAATACCGGATCGCTGGTTCTGATTTTTGCCATGTTGCAAACTAAATAGTTGAACGATGGTGGCGACAGTTCAGTTTAGGTCGTCTATAACACCCTTTACTACCTATTATTTCTGAAAAATACACCCAGATGGCGGTATTGTACAGTACTAAAAGGGTGCGTTCATTTTAATGCTGAGTCCAGACAAAAAGCTTTCATGTACTTACTTAGGTTGTTATTGTAGACCTAGCGTGACTTCAAATGGGTGTTATTTCTAGAACTTTCATCTAGATGGCGTTTTAACACATCGGTGAAGATAAGCGAAGTGGATAAGGCTTTACATCCTTCTGAATAATTTATGAGATACTTTTGGTTAATCTTTACTTATTTTATCATCATAAAGAATGTCATTTTGGTTGTTATTGAAGACCTAGCATAACAATAGTCTGTCTTGAATTTAGGTGGTTGTTAATTCTAGGAAATATGGCCAGATGGCGTTGATCCAGCTCCATAAGGGTGAGTCTGCACTGATGCATTGCTAGGTCGAGTAGAGCAGGCGTTTTGTCGTTTGGAGGACTAGGTTTTCGGCATTTTAAAGAGAGGTCACTTTTTCTACTTTGATACACTTAGGTTTTGTTTGGTTCCTAAGTTGCTGTCTATGAGACTTTCAATGGCTGCTATTTCAGGAAAATCTAGCTAGATGGCATTAAGTCTAGATAATTAATTTATGCGCATCAGCATTGAAATTTTTCTTAAATAAGTTATCTGAAAATTCAAAAAGCAATTGGATTTTTTTCAGCTTTATTGTTGTTTATATTTTATTGGTAGATTTTTTAAAATTTTACTTAGAGGTACTCTAAGGAGGCATGAAAGCCTGATATATCGATTTGTACACCCATCCCTCTCTTGGAAATGCGTCTGTTTCACCAATTACCTATACTATTCACATCGCAAAGCTTTTCTCTATAAAATACTAGTAGTAAATACGAGTAAGTTTCAGTGCCTTTCTGATAGTCACATGGGATGTATCGCTTTTGCGTTTCGGCTAATACCTTCTCCGTTTCATGTTGCCCTGGTACTCAGATCGGAGATCGCGTCGATGTTTAAAGGTTATTTGGCGAAACTATCATAGAAAACAGCACGGATTTTCTAGTTTTTTCAAGATTTCTTCAAATTCATGAATGAAAGCACCCTCCCGCTTTTTTAAATTCATTTGTCTCTCTATAATTAAATTTGAAACTATTGCAGTGATTTTGGTGTAGTTTTCATTCATAAATTTTCAGATTACTACTACATCACAAGTAGGTATGGTCGGACTTCAGCAATCTGTTGAAATTCAGAGAATTTGCTTTTGATTTTCTAAAGGGTATTTGAGAATAAAACTAGTCTTTAGCTTAAAAATTAATTCATATTGATAAAAGCGTACATCTTTCTTAAAAAATGAAGAAATAGGTGAATAAATGAAATTCCATTTCAGCCTCCATAAAATAAAAATTATGTGAATGACCACGAGAACGGACAATGTGTATTTTTAACTCCAGTTGCAAGAGTTTACCTATCAGTATAATAGCAGATTTTGTTTAATAAAAAGATAGAGAATTTTCATCTAACTTGATATTCTTCTTCTTCTTACCATAGAAAAAAGTTTTCCTATGGTTTTGGATAGTGAATTAAAAATCTTTGCTAAAGATACTTAAAAAATTGTTAAATTTTAATTAAGAGGCTACATTTCTTAAAGAATATTCATAAATCCAATTAAAATACGACAAAATCAAAAATGTTCACAAGTTTGTGCGAAATATAAAAAGACTAGCTGTGACCGTGACTTCATACGCGTGAAAATAGTTTGAATAATATTTCCCGATTTTGCAACATTTTTCTTTACTGCTCAATCCTCATTACTACAACTAGTCGTCATAACGACTAGGACTTGGTATAAAAGCCCTGATCATTTAGTGATTCGTCGTCGTCCTAACTAGGGGTTCGCGTACCCCATTTTAAGAAACCCTGGATACAATAGTTATTAGCTACATCCATTATGCTTTTTTCATTTTAAACAACTTTTTTTTTATATGGAAAAAGGGATTTTCGTAACGTTGTCCACCATACACAACGGCAATTTCATACTTTGACACTTAATAGTTTATTTATTACTAGCGACCCACCCCTGCTTCGCACAGGTAAAAAAACACTTAAAAGCCTTCCTCTTAAATCACTTTATATGTAAAAAAAACCGCATCAAAATCCGTTGCGTAGTTTTAAAGATCTAAGCATACATAAAAAATACACCACATTCTACTAAGAAAAAAAAAAAAAAGAAAACGTTAGAGTAATTCTGAAATTAACAAAACTAAACACAGTGAATGAAATTATTACAATTACTTTGCAAGGAGAAAGAAACTTTAGAAAATCATCACATCATCCGAATCTAGAGACAAATCGTAAATACTCATAACAAAGTAAACTGTTTATTGGGTATGAACAAAGAAGTACAATTTATAGAACTAATATTTTCCGGAGTACTAGGGACGCGTAAGTTAAAAGTAGGTCACGCTAGGAACAAAACGCATGCGGAGTGCTAGGCATCCTAAACGCGACTGAGGCAAGCGGCGGCGCTAACCCTATATGCGTAGATTGCCGGCCTAATTGGACCAGTATTGATCGCTGCAACCACCTGTTGCGTGTGGCTACCAGGATTTCATAAAACCGAAGAGGTCGAATCCACGGGTTGTGCCTTGGTTACGAGACGCGTCCTTAGTAACCGTTGCTAAGGACGCCGGCTTCGAAAGCTAGATCAGTACTAGGTGGCGATGTTTATAGTCTCCTGGTACTTTTGCCTAATTAGCGTATGTGCAGTTAATATGTTCTTGACTTGAATTGAAATTCCCTGCTCCATTTTTATTAAGGTTTCGTAGTCCTGAGATGTTTTGGTATAACGTAAGAAGACTAAGGGTGGGTTGCACGGGTTGCACCATCATACTTTAACTTTGACAAACGTCAAAAATCTATCAAACTCAAAGGCACTGAGCTCCCAAGCGACGGCGCTAACTCTATAAAATATGCGTAACTCAGAATACAGAGCAAACCAGAAGGAGTGTTCGATAACATTTCTACGCAGCAACTTGTGTCTAAAATACTTCCCCTCCCACGCCCCTCTACCCCCTTTAGTGTTACCAGCGCCGTGTGACACCCCCATTTTTGCGGTAAAATTAATTATGTAATTTTTTATAGAGATGTTAAACAAGTAAAAAATAAGTAAGTGAAATAAGTACACACGGCCACAGTGTTAACTATCCATTTCCGTTTTTGCTCTCGCTCTCATCAAATGGTGATTCTTTGCGATAGAACGAGATGACATGACTGGCCATAGCCTACTACCTACCTACAGTCCTCTCAACTTAAGCTGAGAATTGCATTTGTGTGAGTGCACACCGATAGTGTAGAGTGGCAATCGGCTTGAAGCGCGGCGCGTCCCGCGCATGGTTCAAACCGGTTTATTTATAGCAAGCGGCCTGAAGCGCGGCGCGTCCGCCACGCACCGCTTCCTTGCCGCTCACATACTTCACTTCACCCCCGGTACTGGTAGCAGATACGTGTAATTTTATGTAATTGTGTTCCAAATATTAGTGAAATGGCTCCTACTGTAAGTGAATTTCCTGTACGAAATCCATTAAGCAGCCAAGTGAAAGAAATTTTATGCAAATTGAATACGTATTTTAAAGGTGTGAACGAAAAGTTTTTAGTCTGTTTTTATTTTGTAATTTTATAAAGTTTGTCTTTTTGTTGTATTTTGTTAGGCTGGCTGGACGCCCTCTCTATAAACGGTGCTCGCAGAATATCAGCGTCGAGGTACTTCGTGCCTTGGCATATGCTGAGCGAGGACCTGTTTTTATTTATTTATTTATTTAAAAGGATGTGTCAAGTGTCGTTACATCGGCCCAATTGGTAGCAAGTGTTTTATAGACTTCCTTTTAATAAAACATTAATTTTATTTGTATGTGTTTTACTAACGGTACTTTTGGCGATCACTCACACAAGTGCAATTCTCAGCTTAAGTTGATAGGACTGTACCTATGAATTTAATTTTTACTCCGAAGTAACTAAGTGTAGATGTATTTATTTCTACTAAATAGTGTAATATACTACATGTAGGTATATGTTATTTAAAAGTCAATTACAAAAGTCGAATAAAAATTTTAGAATGCCAAGTAAAACAAAAAAGAAACTTAAGGTTCTTTATTATGTACCTAAACATATCGGCAATAAAACATTATTTTGTTTACGGCGCAATAGTGCTTTTAGTTTAACTTGGAGTCAAAAACAGAATCCAAATCAAAAACATCACCAATACTTGAATTTGATTGCGAGGCAACTCTGGCTGTGTATCCTGAAAGAAAATCAGAGTAAGTATGTAAGCAATAATTACTTAAAATTATTATTAAAAAATATACAAATATTGCTGCTGCGGATCTGTTGATACCAATGCCTTACTTTTGAATATGGGAAAGTATGAAATTCACGATGGTAATTTATTATCTCCTCATTATTTAGGGAGTAATATTATAAATTAATTAAATATATTAAAATCAAATCAAAATCAAAATCAAAAATATTTATTCAGTTTAGACCACAAGTAGCACTTATAATTTAATTAATCAGGTTGTCATGGATGAAATTACACTAAAAACTAATTAAAACAAAAAGGTTGGGGAAAATATTCCATTATTCTGTAGTAACGCTAACAAAATTAAAGCGTGAATTTTTTATAGACAAATGTAATTCAATATAAAAAAAGTAGGGTAAAATATTCCGTTGACCTGTGGCAACACTTACAAAATACAACCGTGACTTTTTTTGAAAATTATTATTTAATTAAAATGAATTGGAAATGTGCTACTTACGGATAAAACATGATCCCATGCACTTTCTTCGTAATTCCAGTAGCATTCTTACATGTTGGAACGGCACAAGACGGCATAATTTAATTATAAAGTGTCAATCTGACAGTTATGTAAACAATGCGCGCGTCGGCCATTGACTATTTGCTTTAAAATCAAATCACTCCAATTCCGAGTGATTTATAAGGTTACACACACAAGCGCGTTGACGGTTTCTGGTTTGTTTTATATTCTGAGATGCGTAAATTGTCGGCTTAATTGGATCAGTATTGATCGCTGCAACCACCTGTTGCTTGTGGCTACCAGAATTACCAGGATTTCATAAAACCGAAGAGGTCGAATCCACGGGTAGTGCCTTGGTTACGAGAAGCGTCCTTAGTAACCGAAGCGGTACTGCGCAATGCGCATGCGTATTGGACGAAAATCATCTTGGTTACGAGGCGCGTCCTTAGTAACCGTTGCTAAGGACGCCTGCTTCGAAAGCTGGATCAGTACTAGGTTGCGATTTTTATAGTCTCCTAGTACTTTTGCCTACCTAGCGTATGTGCAGTTATGTTCCTGACTTGAATTGAAATTCCCTGCTCCATTTTTATTAGGGTTCTGTAGTCCTGATAAGGAACCCTTATAGTTTCGTCATGTCTCTCTGTCTGTCCGTCGGAGGTTTTGCTTTGAAACTATTGGCACTAGACTAGAGCTGTGCTAGAGAGGTGTAATTTTGTGGAGGTACCTATGTATGTATATTAATCACGATGAAGAAGTGGTAGAATAAACTCTAACAACATTGTATAAATAGCTACGTAACTACTAAAAGTACCAGGGATATATAAACTGGAAGGATATTCAAATTAAAATAAAATCGTGACGTCTGTGTGCCACTGAATCTATCTGACCTATTATTCTGATTTCACACACTCAAAGCCAGGTGTGTTACCGTACGAGTATAACTTCATCCATTCCATGATCTTACATTGTTAAAGATAGCTACGCAACTACTAGGATTACCAGGGATACATAAACTGGAAGGAGATTCACATCAAAATAAAATCGTGACGTATGTTAGCTACCGATAATCAGTGGCGGGGCAAGACCTAAATTTGATGTGGGCAAGACAGATTTCGCGAGGCCTTGTTCTGTGGCGACCTGAAGACGGATTTTATGAAATAACTAGCGGCCGCCCGCGACTTCGTACGCGTGGATCCCGTTTTACCCCCTTTTCCCGAATTTTCTTTGCTATAAACCTCACGGAGCCCGAGACCTTTCCAACGAATGCAAAACCGTGGAAATCGGTTCGTGCGTTCTGGAGTTATAGCGTCAGGGAGGAAAACCCGACTTATTTTTATACATACGGGTGGCCAAAACAGTGAGGTCTAAAAGAAAAATTTAGATTCCTTACATCAAGGTGTACCTAAATCACCCCCATGTATGTAATACGATTATGCTTAGTTTAGGAGATAGAGTTAATTTTGTGATATTTTAAAATTTTGTGACCTAGTAGGCTTTAAACATTTTTATCTTTTTTTCGGGGTGACTTTTCTCCGATTTCTTTTTTTCGACAGATTTGTTATTAATTGCAGATGTTTGAAAAAAATAACCACCTTCCTATCTTTGATTCAAGATACAAAAGTTTTGCTAGAAACATTAAAATTATGCTTTTATCAGAACACTATCAAATTTTCAACTTAAAAGTTTAAGTAAAAAAAAGAACTTCCATAGGTCCAAAACCATTTTAAAAACTGCGCCGTTTCCTGAACATTCATAATAATACAAAAAAACATGTACTTAATGGGCCACTATTTCCTGTAATCGGTCCACTATAGTGGTAAGTCGGAGATTCCGTTACATGTTTTTGACTTTCTTAGAGTGAATTAATATTGGGAATCCTCTAAGTTTACATTACGTAGAACAGATTTAGAGCAGTAACTGGATAGAACATGTTTTTATTCTCAACGAGGAAGCTCTTGCCCTTCATCACACCTGGTGGAAACTGATGATTAGGCTGAAGGTGGAAGGGAACTTCAACTACAAAGGAACTATGGCTTCCTACCTCCAAATTCCGGAACACATTGTTATTTTAAGTAGGTTTTAATGAACATAAACCAAATATATCCTTCTTCTTCTCACTGTAGTAGGTATTTCAAGGGTAATAGTAAAATGTAACAAATGCCTCTGTCTTCAAGTGGTAAGAGGTAAGCTTCAGAGGTCCCGGGTTTGATTCCCAGTGGAGGTGAAATTTTCTGCTCGGTTTGGTTGGTGGTAGGGTTTGATCTAAGTCTGCCTGGCCTGCAACTCTATTTTCCTAAGTCTGTCACTATAACAATAATGTTAATAGCATTACTGTATTCCCGCATTTGGAGGTAGGAAGCCATAGTTCCTCTGTAGTTGATGTTCCCTTCCACCTTCAGCCTAATCATCAGTTTCCACCAGGTGTGATGAAGGGCAAGAGCTTCCTCGTTGAGAATAAAAACATGTTCTGTCCAGTTACTGCTCTAAATCTGTTCTACGTAATGTAAACTTAGAGGATTCCCAATATTAATTCACTCTAAGAAAGTCAAAAACATGTAACGGAATCTCCGACTTACCACTTTAGTGAACCGATTACAGGAAATAGTGGCCCATTAAGTACATGTTTTTTTGTATTATTATGAATGTTCAGGAAACGGCGCAGTTTTTAAAATGGTTTTGGACCTATAGAAGTTCTTTTTTTTACTTAAACTTTTAAGTTGAAAATTTGATAGTGTTCTGATAAAAGCATAATTTTAATGTTTCTAGCAAAACTTTTGTATCTTGAATCAAAGATAGGAAGGTGATTATTTTTTTCAAACATCTGCAATTAATAACAAATCTGTCGAAAAAAAGAAATCTGGAAAAAGTCAACCCAAAAAAAAGATAAAAATGTTTAAAGCCTACTAGGTCATAAAATTTTAAAATATCACAAAATTAACTCTATCCCCTAAACTAAGCACAATCGTATTATATACATGGGGGTGATTTAGGTACACCTTGATGTAAGGAATCTAAATTTTTCTTTTAGACCTCACTGTTTTGGCCACCCTGTATAGTAGATAAAAAAAAACGGGTCATTGGTCTATTCATTGACAGTTTCTGATTTCTTGATTCAGTGATTATTTTTAAAGGAATATTGCGCCAAAGAATAATGTTCGTCACTTAAAACCGTGTTGTTGCTTAATTTTGAGTCTGATTATGGCTGAATTTTTTTGGAAAAAAATATATTTTTATTTTTAACTACATTGTTTAGCTATCAAGAATTTATATTTAATAGTCAATGTTTGCATTTATTGTCGTATTGTGATATTGTCATCTCCACCTTGTATACATTTTTTCAAAATTTTTGATGCGCGAGGCCCCTTGTACCGCGAGGCCGTAGGCGGTGGCCCACGTCGCCCACGCCTTACGCCGCCACTGCCGATAATGTCTGACCTATTTCACCTATTACTCTGATTTCACGCACACAAAGCCAGGTGTGTTGACGTATTTATATGACCAATAACCAATATAGACTAAGAGCTAGTGAACGCGAGACCTACGTCATTTTATAAAAGCTGAAAGTTTGTCAGCGTATGCTCCTAATATAGGTTAGAATGCTGATTAATCATGAAGTTTTGGTCATCGTGGCTTTGGCAACTATCCTAAAAAAACTGTCTGAAGATTAGAAGTAGTTTCATCATCAGCCAGACAGTTTTGACAGTTCCAACTCCTTGCCAGACAGTTTTTTTAGGATAGCTGCTAAAGCCAAACTTCATGATTCACCAACATTCTGTCCTTTAATGGGAATATACGCTGTCAAACTTTCAGCTTTTATAAAATGACGTAGATCTGGTGTTCACTAGCTCTTACTCTAATAGCAAATAAGTAGCGGTCGGTAAAGTATCACGGACCATGAGTCCATGCGGTATTAGTACCAGGCATCCAGATTTATTAAGAGCACTGGACGCTTATCTGACTGAGGCCACACTGAGGTACTGAGCTCCCAAACGACGGCGCTAACTAAGGGCGCTAACCCAATATGCGTAAATTGCCGGACTAATTGGACCAGTATTGATCGCTGCAACCACCTGTTGCTTGCCTGTTGCTTGTGGCTACCAGGATTTCATAAAACCGAAGAGGTCGAATCCACGGGTTGTGCCTTGGTTACGAGAAGCGTCCTTAGTAACCGAAGCGGTACTGCGCATGCGCATTGGACGAAAATCATCTTGGTTACGAGGCGCGTCCTTAGTAACCGTTGCTAAGGACGCCTGCTTCGAAAGCTAGATAAGTATTAGGAGACGAAGTTTATAGCCTCCTGGTACTTTTGCCTACCTAGCGTATATGCAGTTATGTTCCTGACTTGAATTGAAAATCCCTGCTCCATTTTTATTAGGGTTCCGTAGTCCTGATAAGGAACCCTTATAGTTTCGTCATGTCTCTCTGTCTGTCCGTCGGAGGTTTTGCTTTGAAACTATTGGCACTAGACTAGAGCTGTGCTAGAGAGGTGTAATTTTGTGGAGGTACCTATGTATGTATATTAATCACGATGAAGAAGTGGTAGAATAAACTCTAACAACATTGTATGAATAGCTACGTAACTACTAAAAGTACCAGGCATATATAAACTGGAAGGAGATTCAAATTAAAATAAAATCGTGACGTCTGTGTGCCACTGAATCTATCTGACCTATTATTCTGATTTCACACACTCAAAGCCAGGTGTGTTACCGTACGAGTATAACTTCATCCATTCCATGATCTAACATTGTTAAAGATAGCTAAGTAACTACTAGGAGTACCAGGGATACATAGACTTTAAGGATATTCACATCAAAATAAAATCGTGACGTATGTTAGTTAGCCACTGATAAAATGTCTGACCTATTTCACCTTTTATTCTGATTTCACGCACACAAAGCCAGGTGTGTAGACGTATTTATATGAAAAATAGCCAATATAGACTAAGAGCTAGTGAACGCCAGACCTACGTCATTTTATAAAAGCTTAAAGTTTGTCAGCGTATGCTCCCAATATAGGATAGAATGTTGGTGAATCATGAAGTTTGGCGTTGGCAGCTATCTTAAAAAAACTGTCTGGCAAAGAGTTGGAACTGTCAAAACTATCTGGCTGATGTGGAAACAATTTATAATCATTGCCCAAATATTATGCATAAAAATCTGATTTTTTGGTATAACCATTGGTATAACGTAAGAAAACTTCCAGTCTATTGAATATACAGAAAAAACCACTGTAAAAGCTGATTTTTATATATGATTATTTGAGCAATAATTAGAAGTAGTTTCATCATCAGGCAGACAGTTTTGACAGTTCCAACTCCTTGCCAGACAGTTTTTTTAAGATAGCTGCCAAAGCCAAACTTCATGATTCACCAACATTCTATCCTATATTGGGAGCATACGCTGACAAACTTTCAGCTTTCATAAAATGATGTAGATCTGGCGTTAAATAGTTTACTAGCTCTTACTCTAATAGCAAACCAGTAGCGGTCGGTAAAGCATCACAGACCATGAGTACATGCGGTATTAGTACCAGGCATCCAGATTTATTAAGAGCACTGGACGCTTATCTGACTGAGGCACTGAGCTCCCAAGCGACGGCGCTAACTTAGGGCGCTAACCCAATATGCGTAAACTTTCCGGCCTAATTGGACCAGTATTGATCGCTGCAACCACCTGTTGCTTGCCTGTTGCTTGTGGCTACCAGGATTTCATAAAACCGAAGAGGTCAAATCCACGGGTTGTGCCTTGTTTACGAGAATCGTCCTTAGTAACCGAAGCGGTACTGCGCATGCGCATTAGACGAAAATCATCTTGGTTACGAGACGCGTCCTTAGTAACCGTTGCTAAGGACGCCTGCTTTGAAAGCTGGATCAGTACTAGGAGACGAAGTTTATACTCTCCTGGTACTTTTGCCTACCTAGCGTATGTGCAGTTATGTTCTTTCCTGACTTGAATTGAAATTCCCTGCTCCCTTTTTATTTCTCTTTAGACACAAGTTCCAATAAATCAATAAAATAAAAAGAATTAATGAAACTTAAATAAAAAAATAGATGTCGTGTTGTGAAAAACCCTTTTACCAATGGTGAAATTAAGACAGCAGTCATGGTTGTACGCCATAGAATATGTAACTAACTAGCTATTAAAAATAAATTTAGGTTGTCGCACATAAGAATATTAATAATCCTCGTAATTAAAAATCTTCACATTAATATAACATCAAGACTGTTATTGTGCCTGCTAGGTGATATTAATACTTAAAAATAAATAATTTGCGAGTTCAAGTTGTTGTAGCTTGAACAACAGTTCCTAAAGTAACTTCATCCATTTCATGATGTAACATTGTTAAAGATAGCTGCGTAACTACTAAAAGTAGGGTAAGTGCGCTAGTTTTCGTCCAATTATCGGAGTTGCCAACTTTGTGATGCGAAATTAATATCTTAAAATACCCTTACTCATATCTATCATATGTCATTTTAGTCCTTATATAGTCTACTTTACGTTAATATTAAATGACAATAAGTAAATACCACGGGTTTTTTTATAAAAAATATTTTATGCAAAAGAGGCGATTTCACTAGTTTTCGTCCAAAAAAATCAGTTTTCGTCCTAGTGTACGCTAGTTTTCGACCACTGTGTAGAAAAAAAGGTGCAGTTGAATTATTAACTTAAAACCAATTCTACAATACAGTAACTATGGATTATGGTATATCATTTGAAAGGTAATTTTGTTAGCTTTCAAATGATATCAAAAAGATTTAAATAAGTTTCTTACATAAATTTAGGAAAATATTGCAATAGGTCGAAGGACAAATGGACGAAAACTAATCTACAGGAATAGCTAATTTTGGTTTTCGTCCACCCCAGTGCTTGCTCATGACGTCATGGACGAAAACACAACAACGTTTAAAGCTGTTTTTTGTTTTCGTCCACATCTTTTTAACGGTTTTTATGGGTTTATCACTGTTAAAAAGTGGACGTAAACTAAAATGTTTAATGTAATAGCAATAAAGATCATATTGGAAGAAAAAACATTGTATTTTGTAGGTCTATTGAAGTAAAATGATTATTAAAAATATTAACTAGGTGTACGGGTTTCCGTCCACGTGGACGAAAAGCAAAATCTTGCAAAATTGTTATGCTAGTATTAGTCCACTTAATTATCTAAGATTTCTATACAAAAACTTTAATAAACCCTCAAAACAGTGTTTATTATGCTAATAATTAGACATACGTGCCAAAAACATTACGTAAAGTAGCTAAAACAGTAATTAAACATACCATGAAAGTTCCCTACCGGCACGTTTTTTTTCTAACTTGACGACGTTTTCCATTCACCTGTGTGCAGCAGAAACTTCCGTAGATTTTTTTGGAGTTATTACTTGTCAAATTACATTTTCATGCTGGCAGAACTGTTACTTAGATATTATAGATTGTAACAAGTCCAAACTTGCACGGAAAGTTAGGTTTGTATTCTAATTTTCCGTATTTGTTTATGGCAAGTCGGTCAAATGGACGAAAACAGGAGCTGGACGGAAAACCGGCGTAATTACCCTACCAGGGATACATAAACTGGAAGGAGATAAATAAAAATAAAATCATGACGTCTGGCAGCCACTGATAATGTCTGACCTATTTTCACCTATTAATCTGATTTCACGCACACAAAGCCAGGTGTGTTGACGTTTTTATATGACCAATAGCAAACCAGTGACGGTCGGTAAAGCATCACGGACCATGAGTACATGCGGGATTAGTACCAGGCATCCAGATTTATTAAGAGCACTGGACGCTTATCTGGATGCCCGAGCTACGAGTATGCTGAGACGCCGACGCTGTTTGTCATAGTACCTACTGTCAATACAACGTGCTCTTTTTGATTACCTGGCCTAATTCACGTAACAAAACTTTAACGACATGCAAGCGTTTTGATCACTGGAGTCACTGCGTATTAACAATCGCCCGATTTTGTTCCGATTTCGTTTTTATGCGGATTCGATCGTCACCTCCGCGGTATTCATCTATTACCTATTTTGAAGTTTAAACCAAACTTCCTCCTATCGAAATGATACGTGAAAAGACAGCAGTAGGTAGGAATTTGTTGATGAGCACCTTCATGCTGTATAACGTAGAGCTGGCTAGCTGGAACCGCTATGATAGAACTGTCATTTATATTCAAATGTGATGTTGTCTTTAGCTGTGTAATGGCTGTGCCGAACTCTCTATTGTAAATATTCTACGTGTGCTTTGATACCAATATATTTATTATGTTACTACCAACCACTGTGTTTATTGCTCTGTAGCGGACTTAATATATCCCTAACAAGGGTTATGGGCCCAGTGCCCCAGAGCAAAGTAACATTTTAAAATAGTTTGCCGTGAAAATAATTTCGTATAAAGTGACGTGAACAGAATGTCGAATGTACGTATTGAGTTATTGAGAAAAGACAACTATGATAGTTGGAAAGTGCAAGTAGAAGCCCTATTGATCAGAAATGATTTTTGGGAATATGTAAGTGGAGAAAAGTCAAAACCCACGGATGAGACATTATCAACAGCATGGGATTTTGCTGACAGAAAGGCAAGATCGGAGTTGATTTTGTCATTGGGTCCGAGTGTTGTTCATCATGTGAAAAGATTGAAGACTGCACGAGAGGTTTGGCTGAAATTAGAGAGTCTGTTCGTATCACGTGGACCTGCGAAAAAAGCGACCCTGATGAAAAGGCTCATGCTACACAAGATGATTGAGGATCAGAACGTATGCGAACATCTTGATTTATTTTTTGAAGCTGTCGATAAGTTAGAAGAAATGGACATCGTGATCCATGATGATCTTTTAGCGATTATGTTGCTGTATAGTTTACCAGCAAGCTATGAGAACTTCAGATGCGCCATTGAAAGTAGAGACGAGCTGCCAAAGCCTGAACAACTTAGGGTGAAAATTATCGAAGAATACAGTTCGAGAGGCAATACCCAAGTTGAGAGGATAGAAGGAGCTATGTATATAAATAAACATCAGAAGAAGAATGGGACTGGACCTGAAACAAAATTTAAGTATAAATGTTTCAAATGTCATAACTTTGGACATAAGGCATCCGATTGCAAGAAAAAGAAGTCTTCTCAGGCTTCAGAACAGAAACCTTCAGAATCTAGTTGCGTTGAGTCGTGTTCGACTGTAGAACATGAAGCTTTAACTGTGTATCATGTTTCAGATAACTGTTCAGCTATTGATTCCAAGCGTCTTCATCAGGAATGGTTGTTTGATAGCGGTTGCAGCTCGCACATGTGTAACAACGCAAGCAGGTTTGATAAAATATTGCCAAGTAACCAACAATTGAAATTAGCCACTGATTCTTTGACAACCGTGCAAGGTAAGGGTACTGTCAAGATATTAGCATGTAACGATGATATTACGCGAAAAATCCAATTTGAAGATACGTTGTTAGTTCCTGATCTACGTAGTAACTTAATTTCGATTTCTAAACTTACTGATCGAGGTTGTATAGTCACTTTTAAACGTGATGTAGCATATGCAACTAAGGATGGTGAAGTTAAGTTGACTGCTGATCGTAGAGGTAATTTGTATTACCTGAGAGAGCAGGATGCTTCGGCATCTGTAGTATCAGATAAGGATGTGGATTTGTGTAGATGGCATGAGCGTATGGGACATTTGAATGCTAGGGATCTTATGAAAGTACTGAAGAAATCGGGTATAGACGCCACCAAGTCTGATACTGAATTGCGCGATTGTGATGTGTGTGCTAAGGGAAAGATGGTTGCGTTGCCTTTTGTGAAGTCCAGTCAGCCATGTGACGAAAAGTTAAAAATAATTTATTCTGATGTGGTAGGCCCAATGAGAGTTCAATCAAATGCGGGAAACAAATATTTTGTTACATTTATTGATGATTGTACTCGTTGGTGTGAAGTTTTTATGTTGAAAAATAAAAGAGACGTCTTGTCAAAGTTTAAAATATTTAAATGTCAGATCGAGAATTTGACAGGTAAACAAATAAAATATTTCCATTCCGATAATGGCAAGGAATTTGTGAATAGTGATTTTTCGAAATTTTTACAAGAAAATGGAATAAAAAGGAGGTTGACTACGCCGTATTCACCGCATAGTAATGGAATTGCAGAACGGATGAATCGCACCTTACTGGAGAAGGCAAGATGTATGTTATTATCCTCTGGTCTACCAGCAAGTTTTTGGGCGGAAGCTATTGCAACCGCGTGTTATTTGCGTAACAGATGTCCGACTAGCAGCTTGAATGGAGAAATTCCATATGAAAAATTGTTTAATAAACCTGTAAATATTGGTTATTTCAGAACATTCGGTGCGAAAGTTCATGTTTTGGAAAAGGAGCCAGGAAAGGATAAGTTCGCAGCACGAAGTTCTCCCGGCATTTTTGTGGGCTACCCGGCTGAATCTGGTGGCTATAGGGTGTGGATATCCGAGAAAAGAAAAATAGTGGTGTCAAGAGACGTCAAGTTTCAGGAAGATAAGAAAACTGAAAGTGTAGTTTTGAAAGAACCATCTATTGAGCTGCAATGTGAACAAGATAGTGTTGATAAAAGGAAGACTATCGAGTTTGAATTGTCCAACAGACAATGTAGTTCACACTTTAGTGATCAACCTTCGAATATTCAAGTTCCAATAGATCGATCTCAAGATGTACCGTTCAGAAACGAACTAAACACAGAAGATACGGAAGTTACTAGTACTACTGATAGAAATGAGACATTTGACTGGAATATCACTTTGAAAAGAGGCCCTGGAAGACCTAGGATTGAGAGAGGACACGTTGGGCGCCCCCGAAAAATCTTTAATATGGTTGAAGTTAGAGAAACAGAGAATAGTGACAGTGAGTCACAGGAAGAAGAATATGGTGACTGTGATGATTTTGCTGGAGCTATTGAGACAACTTTGAAGAAAGCTTTGGGAAGTGATGAAAAAGTCAAATGGGAAGAAGCAATTTTATCAGAGTTAAGAAGTTTAGTGAAGAATGATACATGGAAAATAGTAAAGAAACCACCTGATCGAAATGTCATTGGATGTCGATATGTGTTAACAACGAAGGTAAATGTTGATTTAACAGAAAAGAAGAAGGCCAGGCTTGTCGCGAAAGGATATAGTCAACAACATGGTCTGGATTACTTCAAGACATTCGCCCCAGTTGCTAGGATAGCAACGGTTCGTCTATTGATTGCTTTAGCAGCTGAAATGGGCATGGACATAGATCAGATAGATATAAATACTGCTTATTTAAATGGAGATCTTGATGAGAATATTTATATGAGAATTCCAGAACTGCTGAAAGAAAGTTTAGAAAAGCTGATAAGCTTGGATGGCAGAAAAAGCGAAATAGGCAAAAGAGCTGTGAAAATGCTTGAGAATATGAAAGCAGGGGGTGACACCTGTCTTTTGAAGAAGTCGTTATATGGTCTCAAGCAAGCTGGAAGACAGTGGAATATGAAGCTGGACATGAAACTTAGAGAAATGGGTTTGAGACCAACAGTGAGTGAACCTTGTATGTATCATAAATGTGACAATAATGGAGCAGACCTATTTGTCGTTATCTATGTTGATGATATATTAATTGCTTCACGCAAGAGAGAAACCATAAATAAATTCAAGCAGGAACTGACAAAGAGGTTTGAACTAAAGGACTTTGGCCAAGCAACCTTTTGTCTAGGGATCGACATAAAGAAAAATGGTAATGAATATCACATGTCACAGGAGAGATATGTAAAGACCATTTTGAAGAGATTTAACATGGAGGACTGTAGTCCTGTACAAACTCCAATGGAGATGGGAAAGATAGCTATGAGTGGCAAAGAGAAGGATGAAGGAGGAAAGTCTTTTCCGTTCCGAGAACTCATAGGGGCACTTATGTTCTTGAGCGTAGCGACTAGACCAGATATCGCGAACGCGACGGCAAAACTCGCACAATTTTCAGAGAATCCTCAGGAAACTCATTGGAGAGCTGCAAAGCGGATCCTTAGGTACCTAAAAGGTACGATTACTCAGGGTTTAACATTTAAACCGATGGGTAAGTGCATTCAAGGTTATGCGGATGCAGATTGGGGTAACTGTGAAACAGATAGACGATCTTTTACCGGCTATGTTTTCATTTTAGGCGGAGCAGGTATCTCATGGGCATCACAAAAGCAACGCATCGTTGCGACGTCGACTTGTGAGGCTGAATTTGTAAGTTTAGCGGAAGCTATGAAAGAAGCAGTGTATTTGAATGGCTTACTGAAGGAACTTGGTCTTCACCATTGGTCTAAGGTAAGCATGCATGCTGATAACTTGGCTGCTATCTGTATAGCTGAAGATCACGGTGTTTATCACGCGAAAAGTAAGCACATCGACATTAGGCATTTCTTTATAAGGGATGTGCTGCGTGACAATAAGTCGATAACTTTAGAACATTTGGCAACTGAAAATATGCTGGCAGATATTTTCACCAAACCTTTGCCTCGTATAAGGCATCACTTGCTGAGTAAAGGGTTAGGGTTGCGCGTACTCTAGTGCCTTGTATAAAGCATGAGTTGAGGGGGTGTGTTGATGAGCACCTTCATGCTGTATAACGTAGAGCTGGCTAGCTGGAACCGCTATGATAGAACTGTCATTTATATTCAAATGTGATGTTGTCTTTAGCTGTGTAATGGCTGTGCCGAACTCTCTATTGTAAATATTCTACGTGTGCTTTGATACCAATATATTTATTATGTTACTACCAACCACTGTGTTTATTGCTCTGTAGCGGACTTAATATATCCCTAACAGAATTAAAGCCTGTAACCTTTATGTAAAAACTATAAATATCACATTATTTTTACTTAAATAATGATTTACATATAACTTATAAAATTCTATAGAAAAACAGAAATCCTATGAACCAAATGGTACGTAGCTAGTTGTATAATATTTCGCTCCAGCAGTGAGTGACCTCCTCGCAGTTTATGCTATCCTGGTACAGGTGTTACCCTGGGAGACACAGTTGTATTGACGTCATAAATTTTCTCAGAATATGCAAGTGTATTCTGGGAACCGGGGAAATAGGGATTTTCCGTAGCGTTTATGCAAAAAATTAATAAATATTTATTTAAGCAAGAAGAATTTACAAAAAACTGAATGAAAACTATTACATGCTGTGGTGGATTGTAAAGAAGTGTTGGTAATTTACTTACATAATACAAAACAACAACAAGTAAGTTATACTACAGTGGAGATAGATTGTATGAGTGTGTGTGAGCGTATGTGAGTATGTAAGTACCTACACTGCATGTTATCATGAGTAGATTTTACTAATTAGTATTAATTAAAAGGTAATTGCAAATTAATTTATTTATTTATTTAGGGATATACACAGCGCAATATCAGTTTGGTTTACATTAGTTTACGATATGTTTTTGTAAGATTTTTTAGGTAAACTAGTTGGTAGTCTGCGCCTAGGCTAACGATAACCGGTCTTTTTATATGGAGTTTGACAGATATTTGACAACTGTCAAAGTTAAAGTGAGATGGTGCACCCAGCCTTAATCTCGATCGCCTGTGCCCAACAATGCAAATAGAACAACAACAACAACAACAACAACAAGCTAAAAGCCTGAAATTCTTGTCTGTTGCCTGCCAGCCTGTTCTCTCGAAAATGAATAAAAACCCCGTGATATGAAAGCGATTAGAGAGTGAGCCTTGTGCACAACACACAGAGTACTGTTTCGCGCGTTAATAAATCTTAATAAATCTTTGGACAATTTCACACAGCGCCAGCTAGCCCCAAAGTAAGCAACTTAATGCTTGTGTTATGGGTGCTAGCTTAACGGATATACTACTAATATACTTTTTTTTTTTAAATACATAAATATTATACATAGTCACACCCAGACCCGTCACAGAAATTAAAATTCATCATTTCAATTTCTGCCCGGCCGGGAATCGAACCCGGGACCTCTCGGCATAGTAGTCCGTTCTGAACCACTACACCAAACGGCCGACTTAATAGAAACGATCTGACGTCACACGGCGATGCTAAGGGTGACTTCGGTCACACTTCGGCGTGGCTCGGCCACCCTCGGGTACGCTTGCGCGCCAGCTCGATCGTATTTTGACACATCTTGGGGATGTAGCAACAAGCGGTAGTAGCAGATTGTCGACAATATTGTGTCCTTGACACTACCCCCTTATTAATACAAAATTCGATATCGTTGAACTTTGTTTTAAAGTGGTGGGTTCAACTAGGGAGTAACTTTTATTAATAAGGGGGTACGTGGTTAGAATATTGCGACTGTGGTGGACAGCCGCTCGGGTGGGCAAAAATAACGAAATACCTTGGGTTATTTTTGTATAAAATGCCCAGCTACCAAAAACATTAACTTCAAACTTAAAAAACAAAAGGTATCAAAAAGAATAAAAAAAGTATAAAAACATAGACAAAATATAAAAAAAAAGGTTGGTCCACCTGTCGGTTTCCAACAGTGACACTATGACATTATAAATAGTATTGTAATACGCAATTGCAAAAAAAATATTGCGATGAAACTAGGAACTTTTTAGATATTTGAATAAAACGGATAATGTAAACATTATGCGATACAATAGTCAACATTTTGACAACTTCCTAGATGTTTTCATAGTTTTTGAAACTCTTAATTACTTAGCTGGCTTATTTTCTGCAATGTATGTATGGATGGACCGATGACATCATAAAGGTAGCAGAGAAGCGCTGGACGCAGGCCGGATCGATCAACATGGAAAGCATTGGGGAGGCTTATGTTCAGCAGTGGACGTCCTATGGCTGAAATGATGATGATGTATGCATCGAATGATTTTCAAGTTTTATTTATCGATAACTTAACTCATCTATCGATAGTATTGCCGCATGGCGCTGCGATGCGCTGACAACCCGGCCGTCACGCCGCGTCGATTCCCGCACAAACACAGCATTTGGCTACTCGGAGTCCACGTGACCTCAGTGACGTGTTACAATAAATACAATAACATAAGAAAACTCACATAACATGCCAAAAAAGAAGATTAGACCACAAATGTGGCAGCCGGATAAGCTCGCACTTATTAAAGCTGTGAAGAAGTATCCAATAATTCACAAGAAGGATTATAAATCAAAGGATGATGCGAGGGAGAAATGTTGGGCAGCCATCGCTGAAGAAGCAGGAATGTCGGGTAAGTGATTTCAATCTTATGGTAATAACAATATCGTTGATATTATTATGTTAATCTCTGGGTTAGTAGTAGTTTCGCACGATTTTCCTTCGCACGAATGTGCGAAACGTCCTCTTTCAATAATAATTTTTTTAGTACGCGTTTCGCCCGGTTTTATCAGAAGTATTAAAAACGGGTGCGAATCGACCCCTTTGAGAACTAGTAATCGCATACTACTAGTTCAAAAAAGAGTCGATTCGCTCGCGATTTGAATGCTTTTAATACATCCGGGCGAAACGCCTACTAAAAAAAATATTATTGAAAGGGGACGTTTCGCACGTTCGTGCAAAGGAAAATCGTGCGAAACTACTACTAACCCTAATCTCTTTGTTGTTTTTTTTTGTGGATTCAGTTATTTTGCCTTATTATTATTTATAGCCAAAAGTGAAATGTGAGAACTCCACAATGCAGAACAGATCAGTCAAATACCTAGTCTCTTCTTCTTTCTTCTTTTCCCTAGCCCTTTTTCCCATTATTTGGAGTCGGCTCTTGTTCCGAGGCGCCAGGACAGTCTGTCCTAGGTTGTCGAAATATTTGTCTGGGCACGTCCTGAGTCCTTAGCCACCGTGCACCGCTAGGCCTATGGCCAGTGGGCGTCCTCTTTTCTTATTATTTAGCAGTGATGGTCCTCGGGGCGTCTCATGACATGACCATCCATCACCATCGTAGGCGGCCCCCGATGAGCTTTTCTGCTATAAACGCGACCCCTGCTGCCCATCATAGCATTTTTATCTCACATAAATAGTAAAAAGCCAAATACATATTACATACACTTAATATTTACTAAGGATAACCTGAGGGGGAAGGACATTTACATTACGTCAACGTCACTATGACAGCAGCTTATTGGCTTTAACATTACCGTTATTTTAACGTTTTAGATGTTTCACAATAAACACTAATAGGGATAATGCCACGTATAGCCTGACCAGGAACATAAAAACCCTCGCCATGTTGCGGAAAACTAATGGTACTAATTTCTTTTAATGGCAACAGTAACTGAAAACTTCATTGACATGTCACCTTGCATGTCAGTCTATTGCTGTCAAAGTGTAAACAAACTTTATTTTAAATGTGCGCAATTGGTTTTATGAATTAAATTGCTAAAATATTTTTATAGTCGTGAAAGAAAAGTGGTTCACAATGTGTTAAAGTATTTGTCGAAGAGAAATACTAAGGGTTCGGACAATATTTTCATTGAATAATGTTTCCGACAAAGGTTGTCAAATTGACTGACATGTTTATCGTTAGTACAGTCCACTATGAAAATTAGCTGTGGTTTGTTTCAACTACCTATTTTAAAAAATTTGTCACTTTCTAAGTGTTGAATTTTATGGGATTGGGAAAGAAGTACCGAGTTTGAAGCGTTCATGAGCAGACATTGCAGTTGAATATTCAAGTTCTGAATTTGATTATTGATGAATAATAAAATAAATCTACTAGCTCGATTGATGGTTTCATTTAATTTATTTAAATCAGGTTACCTATAATAATATTTTTTCGTTAATTTATGAAAATATCAATTTATCTGAATCCTGATACATAAAGTTAGCCTATTAATTTAACACAGGTACGACTGTACTCAGTGTTGCACTATCAAATGCAATTGAGGCGCCTCTATGCCAGGGTTTTTATGTTCCTGGTCAGGCTATACCTATAATATGTTGCTACCAGCCATTATAATACTGATTTATTTTTATTACTTGTTCGCAGAAAATCGATGCAAAGAGAATTGGATAAAATTAAGGAAAGATTACTTCGGCACAATATACGTATACAGTCGTAGAAAAACTCTGCAGTTTCAAGAATCACCTCTAAGTTTTCTAAATTGTAGCATTTCCTACAAAATATACAACAGGGCATTAGGTCGCAAGAAAACTGATCTCGTCACAGTAAGTGACGATGATTCATTAAGTGATACTAGTGAAGAAGAAATAAGAAGTGTTAGAAAACCAACGCTTAGATCTCATACAAGAAGAAGTTTACCACAAACATCAATTCCAGAAGCAAAAGAAATTCCAGAAGAAATCGAAATTGCTAGATCACACACCACGCAATCTGATGAAATGAATTTAGCAGTGACAACTGAAATTAAATCAGAGGAATCTGATATAGATGACACCGATGCGAACGAAAACAATTCTACAAGATTTCAGCCAAGCTCTGATACTCCTGCAGAATTTGATATACAAACGACCAGTACTGTGGAACAAGAGGCTGTATGTATGCCAATAGATATCAGTACTGTGAAACAAGGTTTTTTATGTCCGCCAATAAAGACTGAACCGCTGATTGATCCAGAATCTAAAAATTTTTCTGGTGATCTTGCTAAGTATATCACAAGTAAGTTTTCACCTAAGACACAAAAGGACATACAGCGTAGGATCTGCGCTTTATTTACGCAAATAGAATTAGATAAGTTGAAAGCCGCAAATCAATAATAATAATAAATCGTCTCCGCAAAGCACCCATTCGCATACCTATTTAAAAAATTGGTATTATTTATTTATTTAGGAAAGAAGAGAAGAACGTTAATTGTATTTTTTTATTTTATGATACTTTTTGAAATGTTTAAAATGTTTTTTGTGTTTCGTATTTTATTAATATAAATCTGTATTGCGTGTATCGGTGCACAGTGCACACAGGTTGGCCATGACCATATATTTGCTTCATCAGGTTGGCGCCTTACCTATGTTGCCTCCAATGTTGTCCATTTTTCTCAATGCATTTGTACAGTTGTTTTATTTTTAGTATAAGTATTTTTATAAAGTTGCCCAACGTGGTAAACATTTGGAACTGAACACTGGGTTAGTGTGATAGTGGCGCCCTCCTTTCAATGTCAGTGTTTAATTTTGTGTTTAGTTTAACGGATAATGGCTGAAGAGGCGCGTGTGCACGCGCATCTCCATAAATGCTGAGCGGGCGCCTTTTCGGCACAAAATACCTACCTACTTTGTAGCTATATTTTAAGTCTGTTGTTTATTTTGTGTCGAATAAAGACTTTGCTATTCTATTGTAATTAATTTGTATTTTTGATTAATAATTTCATTTTAATTTTTGACATCAATATTTTAAAAAAAATTTACATCAATGTACCTAATTATTGTAATGACTATTGTATTTTATAAATACATTATAATATTGCAAATTATGGTTTTTATCATTGAATTTGCGTAACTCTTCCCTATACAATTACCTGAGAAGTGCGTACCGATACTCACCCAGCACAGTACATTCATAAACCGGCCAATCTGAAAATCTTTAGGGGAGGCCTATGTCCAGCAGTGATTGCTTGTGGCCAAAACGATGATGATGAGTCAATGCACCTGCTTTTATCGATAAAAAAAACCGTTTAATAGCAAACTGTGTGCTTACCAGTTTACGTTACGTGTGCTCGCTAGCGACTGCGTAAAAAAATGACAATAAATGTATGACAGATTGTACAGCGCCCCAGCGGCTACTTTCAAGAACTAAAATCTTCATAGATTTTTTTGACGCACTCGCTAGCGAGTTTACCTTACGTAAACTCATGGTAAGCACACTGATATACATATAACTTTATCCTACATCTGTGCGTCATCTGAACTTCCTAAACTTGCTTGAATTGGTTTCCGATTCCTGGGTTCGAGTACAAGTATGGTAAACATCTTACTAGGTATGAGGCCAAATAAAATAGTTCGTCTTCGAATAGAATGACTATTAACATTAGCAATAAAAGCTCTCAACCTCCTCTGTGGTCTCAACCGCCTGTGGTCTAGTGGTAAGACCACCTGCTTCAGACGCAGAGGTCCCGGGTTCGATTCCCAGTGGGGACAGATTTTTCTGTTCAGTTTGGTTGGTGGTAGGACTTGTTCTAAGTCCGCCTGGATAGCTACCACCATCTTATCTAAGTCTGTCATAGACTTTGCCAATTTAATACATACATCGGTGATAGGATACATCATCGTTTTCACCAGGTACATTGCTAGACAAAAACCAAGGATTTCTTTAAGTAAGTATTATAATTTATTTTGTCCTAATAAATAAAATTAACGTAATTAGATAATTTCTACGGTTGTTTTAATTTTTTTTTGTATTTTTTGGTTGGTGCAATTGCACTGCATTTTTAGAGGCACGTCACCAGGACTCCACATATCGTAAAGAGGAAGATATTAGTTGAGTAAATCTGTCACATCTGTTCAATATTATCCTAAATAGGACTAAGATTTAAACAACAACCCCTTTATTAAAAAAAAAACTTAGCCCCCGCCCCGTCGCAAAAAGATAAGGGTGTTATAAGTTTAATTTTCACAAGGCCCCAAAAGTCGAACGCGGGGGCAGGGTTTAAAAAGCAGCTATCAGGATATCATAAATTGAAACGAATTCGTTTGGCGCGAACACGGAATACACCACTAGGTACTTACGTATTGAATTTGAGTTTGTAGAACATCTATGTGCCTATGTGTGAGTGCAGACAGCGGGCTAGTGTTGCAACTAAAGAGATGAAACATTATCAATCTCAACGATCATGAGCAGGATAGCAGTTGTCTACAAGAAAATACAAGCACTACATTAATGTAGTGGCTATATGTATACAAATTTAAAGTGGCAAAGCTCCTTATACAAGATTGAGATCTCTTCGATTTTATGTTTGCCTGGTAGAAAAAGCAGTAGGTGGTAAAAACGATCAATACTGTTTTCCCTATTGGGTGTTCTACGCATATAGCGGCGCTTAGGGAATTCAGTCGCCTTTTAGATGTTTGGCAGATCGCATCTGCGTCTATTCTTCAAAATAGAGCATATATTTCAGACTTTGAGTCCCTGGTACATCTAGAAATATTAGTTATATCGTAGTTATTTACCTAGCTATTGTCATTTTGTTGAAATAGCCCGAACTTTTTCATACACTTGCAAAGATGCAATTTTTTTTATGGGACAGGAGGCGGACGGATTACCTGATGGTAATTAATTACCCATAGACACCCACAGGCCCTGGGGCGTTACGAGTTAGTTACCGGCATTGAAGATAATAATACGCTCTCTTCTTGAAAGATGATACAGATTGTTAATTTTTAAAATTATTCAATCCCGTCTAATACGGGAAGGTTACTTTACCTACTTTACAATAGCTATATCCTTCAACAAATTGCATATTATTGGTACAAAAAAGAATCCAACATATTTGTATAAATCAGCGACGAAATTATTATATATGTTACGGTCAAAGTGATAAATGTGAAAATTATGAATAATCGCCGGTTATTATGAATATTTACCGCATGATTTGGTAAATGTGATTAATATGAGGTCATTTATGTGTGTATAAAACTAAATAGGCGGCGTAGGGGTGGCCCATAAATCAAAACATTATGTTATAGGCATCATCGAAAAGTAATATTATGCAAGAAACATTCCAAACTCATTATGCCAAATTATATTAATATATGATATCAAAACGTTCAAAAGTTTGGCTGTACACGAGCACGTACACAAGATGTTGTTCTCTTTTATGAAATTTGTTAGTACTAAGGTTGAATTATCAAATAATCACTGTTAAATGTGATTAATTTATCACTTTTACCGCGACTGTCGGTAATTATTAATAATAACCGGTTATTATTAATAATTTTCAATTTATCGCATTAACCGTAACATATTAGTTGTCATGTTAATATGGGCTAGTGTCGGCTCATATACCCATTTACCTAACACCCTGTATACAAGAAATTATATCATAACATTTGGACATAATACGAGTAACACTGTAAAAATAAATATCACTTTATAAACTTTCCCAAGAAATAGGTTCCGTTTGTTTTTACAAGCTTTTTTTTAAGGAAATCATGATCATAAATCAGTAACTTTACCCCAAAATATTTTTATCGACATAATAAGTAAGTAGCTAGGTACTTTTTATAATATCAAATCAGAGAAAAATGTCTTCTGTTTACTACTGATTTTATTTAAATTACAGTTGCAATGGGCAGGGCACATAGTATGCAGAACTGACTGCCGATGGGGAAGCAAGGTGGGACGTCCATCCACAAGGTGGACCGACGACATCATAAAGGTAGCAGGAAGGCGCTGGACGTAGGCCGCTGCGAACATCGGTCAGCATCGAAATAATTGAGGGACGCCTATGTTCAGCAGTGGACGTCCTATGTCTGAAATAATGATGATAAACATGATGTTTGCGCCTCACAATAAAAAAAAAAATACATAAGCTGCTCCCTTCCTGAAGGCTCCTGCTTAAAAAGTAACTCGTTTTTCCTTCTTGCGAAGTGTGTGTGTTTAAATAAAATGTAGGCAGTGCTCGGGCGCTTTCACTGCTTGCCTTCACACCGCAAACTGTAATGTAAATTGTATGACAACTGCATCGGAATAAAATTGTCAATTACCAATAGTTAGTGTTAGTGTTAGCATTGAGGACAGGCCTATGTTCAGCAGTGGACGTCCTATGGCTGAGATGATGATGATGATGAATAGTTAGTGTGCAGTCTTGCAAACGCACGGCAAGCGCGCGGCAAACATTCGGCACGAAACGTCAGAATAGAAAACGCCCTATGCTCATAGAATAAGGCGGAATTTTGGGACCTTATATGCATTGTGCAAATCATTGGGGGAGGCCTATGTTCAGTCGTGGACGTCCTGTGTCTGAAAATGATGATGATGATATGAATTCCTATGTTAGTTCTTAGGCTATAAATTGGAATTAAAAAGGAACTTCGTTTTCAGTAAAAACGTTTTGGGTGAGTTAATTTCAGGCAAACAGTTTTAATTGACGATCAACAAATTTATAATCAAGCGAGACTATTATTATGATCTATTTTAATGTTGCGTATAGATAAATATGATGTCATAAAGTGAACGAATGGTATATATGAATTAAATGACTGTCATATTCTTACTTCGGAAAAAACGTGAAGTTTTTGGTTTAAAATTGATCATATAATAATAATTTAATAATAATTAGGGATTAAAAATAAAACACAGTTAAATACTTCTATGCTGTAGTTACAATTTGCTAATATTTCTTAGTTAATTTGAGCTGATGTACGGCTAAACATTTTTTCTGAACTTAATTTTACGGACAAGATGTTACCCGTTTATTATCATAAATAGGTCAATTTTGAAAATGAAGTTTAAATCCCTGAAAAATAATTTAATAACATCCTAAACCGTCAAACAGATCGATTTGTTAACACGGCGGGGTGCTATTATTAATAATTAGGCAGTAATCAGGCAAAGTTTCGACAAATTCCTTGCCAGAATCATATTAAATGTCCACAAAATCGGCGAAACATCGCACGATCTCCGATTTAAGTACCAGGGCGACATAAGACAGAAGAGATATCGTCGGCGTCGTCGAACAACGACGTATCTGCAAAATGTTAAGTTTCCAGGAGAGCGTTTTGAAGTTTTGGAACCGGTTTTTTGTGTCTACAAAAAAAACTACTTGGCTGATCGGTTTCAAATTTGGGGATGTTATAAACATAAAGATGTTATTTTATATAAACTATGTACCCATCTCCAAAAATACTTAGTTTTTTGTAAAAATCACATGCGTCATTATTCTATGGACAATTTGAGGATGTATGTGATAAACCGTCGTTGTTCTGCGAATTTTTTTAATCAAATATATGACGTATGTCACTTTTAGTCATTATTCTACGGAACTTCTGCCATGAGTACCCGTCGGATGATGAAGAAAGTTGAAGGAAATAAATAAAAAACATTGTTTATTAGGTTTCATTATTAATTAATTTATAAATAAAGACAATAGGTATCAAAGAAAATTAACAAAAATCAAGGATAGATAAACCACATCCATATACTGCGGCAGGTTATGCAGAAGATCGAAGAGTATAACTTGCCACTATGCTTGGAGTTCGTGGACTATGAGAAGGCCTTCGATTTGATCGAAATTTGGGCAGTGCTGCAATCTCTCCCTGCACCGCGGCCGTATCGACTCTCGTTACATCGAGGTACTGAAGTACTTCTACATGAACGCACCAATCCGGCCCGAATACAGAAGCAGAGCACGAGCGCGATTCCACTACAGCGAGGCGTAAGGCTGGGAGATTTTATACCTATTTCCAAAACTGTTCACCTGTCCAACTCCTGGAATGAAAGGATTCGGCATAAATATCAACGACGAGTACAACACTCACCTTAGGTATGCCGACGATAATATTATGGTCATGGCAGAATCTTTGGAAGACCTCGACACAATATTAAAGACCTTAATCGAGTATCCCAACGGGGCCTTTGGATGAACATGGAAAAAATGAGCTTATGTCGAATGTCCATGTTGCACCCTACCCAACTTCGGTTGGGATCTCAATTCTTGAGATTGTTGACAAGTAGGATGTCTACCTTGGACAAAAGATTTAGCTAGGTAGGTCCAACTTCGAGAAAGAGGTCAATCGACGAATCTACCTCGACTGGGCAGTATCCGGAAAACTAGACATCTTTTCGTCCAAAATCCTAAAGTGCCTAAAGACGAGAGTACCATCAGTGTGTGTTACACTATTATAGGTCCAAAACGTTGGCTCTCAAAGAAGCTCAAAGTTGCACGGCGTGCTATAGCAAGGGTTATGTCAGTGTTTCTTTACGAGATCAAATCATTAATGAGGGAGGTCCGTAAACAAACTAAATTCGATGACATATCCCGACAGATTACCATGCTGAGTGACAATAGGCAGGACACATAGTACGCAAAACTTACGGCCAATGGGGCACCAAGGTTCTGGAGTAGGCTGCATACCGAAAAACGAAGCGTGCGACATCCACCCACAAACCAAGGCGGAACGATGATCTCATAAAGGTAGCAGGAAGGCACTGGATGCAAAAACTATCACCTATAAGATCTTGCATTTTTTTAATAATGTTGGGATCTGCTTGAAAGGGTAAAGGGGGCATTGATTTGACGGAGTAAGTGCTACTTAGAAATGAATAAAATAAATAAGTATAAAATTTAACTTAGACGAAAAGCTTTCTAAGCATACCTATACTTACAGGGTGACGTGTAATAAGTGAACATCCTTGTAAGGGATAACAGGTTATTGTAACCAATTTATTTATGTAGGTATATGCCTAGGCAAAAGTCAAGCATTTCTCAGTTTTAATAAGGACATCCTAACATGATGTTCTGATAAAAATTGAGCGGGCGCCCCTTTATCACACTTTTTTCTTTTATTTTATTACTTTTATGTTTTACTGTGTGTTTAATAAAGTCTTTTATTGTTTTTATTATTTATAGTTTGGGCTTTTTCTACCTTAGCTTAAAAGCAGGAAAATTTAAAATCAGCTACGGGATATTAATTATTATTATTTTGATTTTTTGTATGGAAAAATTACATTGTGTTTTGCGTAGGCAAATACTTATCTAATTTGATTGCAAATGACATGCACTATAATCCTTTACAGAGATGTTCACTCATTACAAGATGTCATCCTGTATACGCAAAAAATCTTTAATTTTAACACAATGTTTATTTTGAGTAACAAATCGTCAAATAGAAACACATTAAAATCAAATTATTGTAGTCTCAATTTTTTATTTTATTTTTTAAGCAATTTAAAAATAGAACAAAGACGCAATTGGAATACCCGTCCCTAGTACAAAGTCGGTTGTGTATATCCCACGTCAAAATTACCAAACTTTACCGAAGTACAACAATGGTTCTGATCAAACGTCAAACAAAAGTCCTTAGAACAATGTAAGTTCAGTACATCCGCCACCAAAAACAATTATTTTGTACTAAACATTCTTAATGTTTATACTCATCAATCTACCTACAAATACCATAAAATAAAAACAAAAGGACACTGTTTCTTTTATTTTCGAACTTCCTAGTACAACGACGGGTGTGTACGTACGTCACAGTTTTTTTTTTCTCTGACTTCCCTAGTAAAGAGATGGTTGTGACTTTCAGTCATCAAAACAATAAAGTGTCCAAACTTATAGATATAAAGACGAAATTCTAGATACATTCAATAACAATACGAATACAAATGTATAAGCTATTCCAACAAACGATGTGCAGCCTTCCGAAGTACAATGACGCTTGCACAAACACGTCTCTGTACTGCGTTAGAATAATCACATCCGTCGGTGTTCGATTCTGTATCTTCGATATTATTACGAATTTTGAAAAATTAAAAAATTAGTTTATAAAGGGGCTATTTTAGAGTAGTTTAATGCAAAAAAACAGATTTTGACGGTTGCGATCATACGACGTTGTTCGACGACGCCGACGATATATTCGGAGCGCAAACGGGATACATCCCGTTTTTTTTTTTTTTTTTTTTTTTTTTGAAGGGACGCGCGCTGGTAGCTTGAGGAGCTTTTCCAGCTTCACCGGGCAGAGTGGCGAGTACAGAAGGTACTCTAGCCGTTTGGCGATCGTCGGTGCGCGTGCCGTGATACATCCCGTGTGACGATCGAGAACGTACTGAGTACATTTATTGTTTGATTGAGAATAAATCCACGTCGTAGTAAAAACTAGTGAAACAGAAACATTCGCCAGAGTGAGACGGGTGTTATGCCAATGTATACGAGTATGTGCATAAATCAGAAGTCCAGACAGTCGGCTTCACAGAGTAACTTTGTATGTATAGATGGCTTTCATGCAATTTTATGGTTCTTTTTTACGAAACCTGCAAAATGATGTCCACACATTTTATATTTTAGAACTACACTCGGCATCAAATAAATCGCACCTCCCGCAAGAAGCACTTCTCAAACGTATGCATCCCCACTTCCCACCAAGGACACGTAAGATCATTATTTGGTTTTATAACCACAAAAATTGGTCTATTTGATCCCAGAGGTGAGCCCCAAGTGAGGTCTTTTTTCTAGTCACATTTATGGTACCTGTTAATTGTTTATAAAAAAATTAAATGTGTTTTTCCTAAAGTTTATTTTTTAGGCTTTCAAATAACACCAATATTGTTAGGGCACCATGATTGTGTCAGAAGAAAATCTTTAAAGTTCGCGTCGCGGAAGGTGCGATTTATTTGATGTTGAGTATATTTCATTATTAATAAGCAAGCAGTGTTTATGACTCAAATTCCAATGCTCAGAATCTTCACAGTTGATTAATTTAATAGTCCCTCGAGACAGCAAAATTATCAAGATATAGTACAATAATATGTACAGAAAATGTAAAGAAAGAAGGCTGACATAGTACGATTATCATTTTATATTCATTGCGTAATAGGGTGGAGCGAAAATTTTTTTTTTACATTTGCGTTTGTGAATACCTCTTAAAAGTTGCGTCTTGTTGCCACGATTACGAGAAAAATAATTAAAAAAATATTGAGACCATTTTTTAGCCCTCTACTGGCTTTTGAATATTTCATAAAAATGAAAAAATAGGACTTTATTGCAAAAATCATAAATTATCTTAGAATAGTTTTTATTTGATAAATAATATATTTTTGTAACTTTAAATATAATATACATCGTAAAAAATAATTGTATAACATTATAAGCTTGTCATAAACTTAAAACAATACATTATTAAAAGCGCCGATTATAAGCTAAACTCACAGTCAGCGCGTAACTTTGCCACTTGAACTGTTAACATCAGAATTAGTCCAGTTACCTATTTTCTTCTTTCTATCTTTGTCTTATGTCTTTATCTTTAGTTAACTGATATTAATCAAGTAGATAGTTCATAATTGCGTTGTCTAATTTTATTGTTCCAAAGTCAAAATAAAATCGAAATTAAGCACTCGTAGTGACCTATTTTAGGATCTCCTTATTTGTTTTGTACCTTAATCAGTGTTACAACTGACACCTGTTTTTTTTTAATTAGATAGAGTGATTCAAGAGGAAGGTTTTTAACTATAATACATTACATTGTACCTATGGGAAGCAGGGGCGGGGTCGCTAATCGGAAATAAAATAAAAAAAGGTAGACAGCCCGTTGTATTTCTCAAATTTAGTCGAAACTAAAAGGAAAACTTCTTAGCCTGTTGTTACGATACAACGAATAAAACAATTGTTAAAGTGTTGTTCTAATAAGTATTCACATTTCATTCGCTTTCCATAACCAAAACAATCAGATAACTTCAACGTTAAACTATTAGAACTATTAGATAGTTTTCTTACAAATCTAGTAATTTGAGCACTTGTAATTGTCCAAAAGATGAGAAGTAACATTATTAGTACGAGCGTTTTCACTAGATCAGAAACGTTATAGAACAATATCAACAGGAGATTTAGATCAGATCAAGCAAAGCAAGACTGAAATTGATTAATTACATTATTAAAGTCTTTGGAATCAAATGTTAAGAAAATTATTAAACGAGCTATTCAAAGAGTCACGTTTTTTGCACACCCTAAGCAAGCATCTTTTGTTAGCTTTGATGTACTATGAAAAACAATTATGTATATCAGAGAGCTTGATACAAATAATGGCAGCAAGAAAAGACAACAAAGTCCTACCTGGAGTATTAGAGCATTCAAAAATCCGAATTTAACCTTTCATTGATATGAATTAATTTTAAAATAGTGAATGTTTCTAAAGCAAAAAATAGATTTAGAAACAATTGAATGAGCAATATTATGACATCTTTCAATACCAATAGAATTACAATGTTCTAAATAAAAATTTTAAAAAAATCTAAATTTTGTGAAATTTCCATATATTTTTTCAATTATTTCTAATAGTGATTTTTCGAATTAAACTTTTTTATTCATAAAATTTATTTTCTATTTACAAAACACCTTTAAATTAATTCTATTTTCATTGTTCTGTTTAATAATACAAAGATTTTAGAAAATTGCCATACAATAAAAAATAATTAAATTAAAACGACGGTAGAGGGCTAAAAAATACATTTTAAAAATAAAATAAAAATATCCTTGTTATTATCTTGCTCTCATGCAACTTTTAGCAGGTATTCAAGTTCGTTTACGTAACTTTTTTTTTTAACCATACAATGACGCTCCATGCGTAACTAACCAGTTGCTAGTTACAGAATTTTATTCACAAAGATGCGTCGCGATGAAGAGGAACAGCTACGGCGTAGCTTTTCGTAGCACGTTATTATGCGTCGTAGCTAATTACGTAGCAAGTACACGTTAATGAATAATGATTCTCATTAATTTCGTCAGTCGAACAGTTTTACGTAGTCGCTAGCGAGCACACCTAACGTAAACTCATGGCATGGTAAGCGAACAGATATAGATGTATTTTGATTTATCGCGAGTAACTTACTTACAAATAAATCACTGTCATAAATCGATTTATTTATGAATGAAAATGACATCAAAATCCCTGTGGAATAATTTAAATTATACCTCAACAAACATGAAAGGCAAAAGGCAGACGCGGAGTTTTGATTTATTTAGGTAAAGATTCAGTCAGTGTCCTCAAAAATACCAAAACATCGACACGATCTATTTATTGACCACCAGGACATAATTAAACAGGAGGAGGTATACAAGACAGAACGAGACAGATCCCGTGGGGCGAACAGAGAGGCTCCATATATTAATATTTGAAGCATAATCACAATGCGAATTTATTCAATCTCTTCGTTTCCATACATTCCTGGTACGTTCGCAAAACAAGTTGTTGTAAGGATCAATACTTATTATTCGTTGTCTCTGCGTAATGCGCTGGGATAGCCCAGTTCCCTTTTGGCGCCAGTCTGGAGAACCACAGTGTGATTTTCCAAATACTAACACCCTTTATCATATGCGATCCTGGTACTCCTAGAAATATTAGATCTATCGTAGCTATTTTCTAGTGACTGGCGAGAAGAATGGAATATCGCTCAATATATCCGATCTATTTTTTACAATACTACCGCCAAAAACAAGATTTTTTGAAAATGTCGTAGGTAGGTCGGACAAAGAAGGGATCGTAAAATATTTGTCACAATAAAAGTAATTAATAAATAATACTATAATGTAACAATAGAAATACGAGTATACTTTATGAATCAGATTAACTAACGTCTCACACTTCCAGTTTGAAACTCTTTAACCACGCTTTAACTAAAACTTATTAAAATTCATTTTTTCATTCAGGTTTTGAAAAATTTCGTCCTGAAAGAAATGCTTCCAGGACGCAAATAGTTTGGCCTACCAGGGATACAGAATGATATGAGAGTGTTACAAATGTAAAGTAAAATATTCCAAATAAATATTTAGATTTGCCACTAGAATGAATTTAAATATATTTTACAGTTACAAAAGTAAATTGATGCTTTAGGAATAAAATTCAGAATCTCTAATAAGGGCACGTTATCACTACATATAGTATAAAACAAAGCTTGATATTTAATATTTGATTGATTGATAGAAAAATTATAGAAAGGTGCCGATTGTTTAATTTACTTCCAAATCACATTGAAGCAATTTACCTTAGCGAATATTTTTGTAACTTTGATATTGACATTGTTTTCTCAAATCTAAATATATAGGTATAACTGACTGACTGACTGACATAGTGATCTATCAACGCACAGCCCAAACCAATGGACGAATCGGGCTGAAATTTGGCATGCAGGTAGATGTTATGACGTAGGCATCCGCTAAGAGAGGATTTTACGAAACTCCACCCCTAAGGGAGTAAAACGGGATCCACGCGTACGAAGTCGCGTAGTTGTGATCATAAAATTGCTTAATAATTATAATTTATATGACATCCTAAATTTTACTCCTTACCTGAATTTATTGTCAAATATTTTAATTGCATAGTAATAATTTTAACACTTGAATTTTATTGTAGATGATGTGATGATAATTAATGACTATAAATATTTTAATAATAATACTGTATGACGACTAAATGTTTGTATATCGCTATGTCGATGAAATGTTCTTCTCCTAACTAGATAATAACTGAAATGTACATGTTTTAAGTGAATAAATAATTTGAATTTGAAAACTACGCAACGGATTTTGATGATTTGGTTTTTTAATAGTAGTGATTCAAGAGGAAGTTTATAATGTATACTTAATTACTTAGGTACTTAGGCTGGTCGCTAATACTTATTATGTATTTCATTTCCATTTGGGTGTTTACCGTTTTATTTCTTTTAATTAGTTGCGATCTGGTGATTCCCATTGTAATTATTTTAATCAATCGACTAGTTGCGCTAATTAAATGTAATGCTACGGTGTAGATTTCGTAGCAAGTCTGCTACGAGCCGTAGCTAGCCCTTTGAAGATGCCTAAGGAGAAGGAAAGAGGGAGAATCTATTTCAAGTACCTACTTGTTAATGGCCGCCGATAACGTAAACATGAGGGGGCAAAACGTAAGTAGACCACTCCAAGATGGAATTTAATTTTTTTTTGTTCTGTGTTTGGTATTAATGATTAAAATACCTTGTTGGTCTATGAAATAAATATGTCCATACAAAAAAACGTACTTATTAAGGGTATAAGAGCTTTAGGTCGCCCGAGCATGCGCGACCTCCGGCGGGGTTGATAACCTTGACGGAAATCCGGTATTTAAACCCGATCGGTATCGATAGTATCGGATCCCTGAGGGGTTAATACACCCAGAACATCCTATGTTTGCGCTGACCGATAGTGAAGCTGGCCTATTATATCTGATGTATGAAAGAGAGCACATTACACCGATTGATTCTTCATACAAATTAGAATCGGGCTAAACTATCGGCACAGAATAAGTAATAGTACAGGTACAGAAGGATTACTCCGCAAGACGATTTAAATAAATGCAAGTCTTGCTACGACGCGATACAGTGGAATTCAGCTCGCACAGCACTACGTACCTACAATTTTATTCACCTACAAGTTTTGTCTCTTTCTATCGCGTGCCTCTGAACTCTTCTTACGCTGTTAGGGTTGCTGTCTAGTGAAAAAATAATTAATCTACTTATTTGTAATGAGGTACGTATGTAGGTAAGTAAGTATTACTGTTATTTTACCTTTGTAAAAATAACATTTCAAATATACCTAACTAGGATTAAAAAAACTTGTTTTATTACAATGTCTTCATTCATACCTATTTTAACATAAGACAGATAAATTAAACATACTATTACAGAAAAAAGAAGAATCCTATACTATCCTAAGAATTTTATTATTGATTACCTACAATGGCCAACATACCTTTCAGCATCTTTGGGAAGCGAAAAAAAAGATAAATCCGGTAGATTTCTTTTCGAATTTAAACACCCGAACGCCGCACAATATTTCTTTCTCTTTATGTCCATTTTTAAATAATACTTCGATCATAGAATTAGGTACTACAACTCACGCCAGCGTCCTGACGGGCGCGCGCGTGACACTCGACTGATATAATACCCGCCGGCGGGACGCTTCGCTGTAGGTAATTATCGGATGTACCGCGCGGAGTGAGCCAGGCCTGCTATCGGTCACCAAAAGTCGGTGGTCTGCGCCTAGGCTTACAGAATTCCTATTCCGCTATTTTTACCAATACACATGACAAAGTTAACTACAAAATAATTATAAGAATACTCGCAATATTAGACCTTAAAGTACCGTTGATGAAGATTTTGAAAGATACTTCATTTATAGGAATAAAAATTATACCTGTACGATCCAAACTTATAAAACACCACATCAATATTGGAAAGGATTTTATAATAAACAACTTTAGTCATTATCAAAAAAAATACTTTCAAACAATAAAATCGTAGTTTAAATAATAATCTTGTTTTATAGCGATATGCAGCCCACCCCCCTTTGTAAATCAGTTTAGTTATGAATGAAAATGATATTAAATTTTCTGCAGAATAATCAAAACGGGGCCTAATCAGACAGGCGTACAGATTAGAGACATGGCAGGTTTCTCTCATGCATATATGCAGAAATCTTGCAAAGTTTCAACACATTCTTCACTACAATCCTATGGAGTGTGGACAAAATCTGTAAAACATCGACGCGATCTTTTATTTTAGTACCAGGATAGCATACATCACAAGAGGTAGGACGGAGCGTCAGCGAGATACATCCCGTGTGGCGATCGCAAAGACACTGACTAATAGAAAATAATTCATTGATAGTTTGAACTGGTGAAACAGGAACATTCAACGAAGCGGGAAGGGTATAGTTTGACTGCATAATAAATCTGATGATGCAAGTACACTACGCGGGAAATTGACGAAGCACGAAATTGACCGAGACGAAACGCGAGCCCGCACACCAAAGTATGGGCGACGCACGGCAAAACTAACCGAAGTGCGTGTTTACACTATACGTCTCGATCAAATTCCCACATAGTGTATTTGCGCCATGAATTTAAAGTAGTCGGCTTTGTAAAGCAAGACCTATTGCAGTCCACAGTAAATAAATATTACGGAACTGAATCGAGTCGGTAAAGCAGCGCTGAACACGTGTCTAAAGCGCCTATTCTACCAGGTATCCAGAAAGTACCAGGAGTTTGACCGAATACCCAAAACGCGTTGTCATAGTTACCACTATCCAAGCAATGTAAACAAACAGGCACCACGTGGGCTGAGTAGTAGCACAGAATAATAATAAGTACTACGTACAGAAGTTTTACTTCGCGAAGGTATTTAAAAAAATGTATGCTCAATGTCATTAACAATATGGTGTAATTTAGCCTGTCTCAAGAGTCAAGCACCATTTTGTTGACAAACGTCAGTGATCGGCACTGCGCCGAAGCTATAGGGCTGACTTCGGCAAAATGATGTGACGTGAGGTGCCAAACTGCGGAAAATGGCGGAGGAAATACATGATTTAGCATGAATAATATTAACTACTTGTTTACCTCTCAGTGTCTTAAGGCAACTTAAAAAAGTACATTCTGTGTTTTTATTATTTAGGCAGTTAAATACTGCACAGTATTTAGTAGGTACACCATTTTCTTTATTTTCTTCCATCATACACAAGAATACGCGTACGTGAGTCAATGTTCGCTCGTATGTGAGATTGTGAGGCCTTGTCGAATAGTATCCTGTAGGTGGGCCATCGTGCGTGTTTTGTTTTCGATGTAAACTCGCGGAGATGAACAGGCCTGGTAGTAGTCTAAATAGGAGCACATAACAAAGTAAGAGGTTCTATCCGACTGAGACGCGTTGCCATGGTTACGTTTAGGATTATGGAGGTGTGTCTACTAGAAGCTTTCGGATCGATAGAATAGGAAAATAATGAAGGCTTAATAGAAACTTAGCTTAGGAGACTAAATAAATTACTAGGTAATAAACATTGAATGCGTTTTTTAGGGTTCCGTAGCCAAATGGCAAAAAACGGAACCCTTATAAATTCGTCATGTCTGTCTGTCCGTCCGTCCGTCCGTCTGTCCGTCCGTATGTCACAGCCATTTTTTCCCGAAACTATAAGAGTTATACTGTTGAAACTTGGTAAGTAGATGTATTCTGTGAACCGCATTAAGATTTTGATGCAAAAATAAAAAAATAATAATAAATGTTGGGGGCTCCCCATACTTAGAACTGAAACTCAAAAATTTTTTTTTCGTCAAACACTTACGTGTGGGGTGTCTATGGATAGGTCTTCAAAAATGATATCGAGGTTTCTAAAATACTTTTTTTCTAAACCGAATAGTTTGCGTGACAGACGCTTCCAAAGTGGAAAAAAGTTGGTCCCCCCCCCCCCTCTAACTTCTAAAATAAGAAAATGAAAAATCTAAAAAAAACATATGATGTACATTACTATAAAAACTACCAACGAAAATTGTTTTGAACGAGATCTAGTAAGTAGTTTTTTTTTAAATACCTCGTAAATCGTAAACCGCTTATTACCGCGTAATTTTTCATACAAATAACTTAAATTAAAAAAAAAATTCATAAATCAATGGTACGGAACCCTTTGTGCGTGAGTCCGACACGCACTTGGCCGGTTTTTTGTTTTGAATACTTTTTGTTGTAGAAAAATAGTAAATGTAATAAGATATCGCGATTTATGTAAGATATCATAATCCATATTATTACATTAAGTTGTTATGGATAACTTGATAAAAAATAACAATAAGACTTAGGTATTTTTAATAAAAGAAGTTTGAACCGCGTTACTCGAAGTTATGTAAAAGTACCTAGTACCTAAGTTCAACATGAACACGACACGAAGAATTTTTTCACATTTTTTTAAATATACAGGGTGTTAGGTAAATGGGTATATGAGCCGACACTAGCCCATGTTAACATGGTCATATAAATGGTATGGTGAAGTCAGAAAATTGATATCTTCATTTTAATTATTTTAATTTTCATACAAATCGGATTTTATAAAATTTATTTTGTATGAAAATTAAAAAAAATAAAATGATGATATCAAATTTCTGACTTCACCATACCATTTATATGACCATGTTAACATGGGCTAGTGTCGGCTCATATACCCATTTACCTAACACCCTGTATAGCCAGCAACAGATCACAATTAATCAAAAATCAAAATCAAAAATATTTATTCAGTTTAGACCTCAAGTGGCACTTATGAACGTCAAGTTAGGCCGTTAGTCCTTAAATCCTTATGTACATGTTTTAATTAATTTTCTTGTAATTTCAAATTGCAAGCATTTTCAGCCTGCCCTGCACCTTTGACTTGAATAGTACTTCTCAAACAAAATCTCTAGGACACCAGAAGCTCTGCAGAGTTCGTTCACTCTCGTAAAATGTACGGCCAATGCAAGATCTGTTATTTACTACAGAGATTTGTTTTTTTTAACTGCGGAATGCGGGGGTAGTACTGAAATAGTAACAGGGTGCCATAGATTCTGAAGAGCTTGTCACTGAGCTGGCAAGCACACAGCTGCATTACGATTGAATGTCGAATTCGCTGGCATGAGGCACACAGCTGAAAACCTATTCAATGTCAACTTCTACGATCCATGTAGGAGTGCAGTACACGAGTGTTGCAACGAAAGGGATGAAAAATTTCAATCTGTCTAGCTTGAGAGGGATGGCAGTCAATCAGGACGCGTTGCCATGGGTTACCGGCTAGTTGAAACCACTAACTAGTAGGTAACCCATGGCAACGCATCCTGCGTGCGCACTCCCATCTCAGTGTTCTCGTCTCCTACGGGCTCTGCGGTCCTGGTACGCTCTTTAACGCTAACATGCGTTGTTGACTTGCGGCCTGCACTGTCCAGGTTAGAATCACAAGAGAAATTCTTTCCAAACTAAACCAAAAAGGCTGCTAAGACTCACGGTCGTATTCACAAACATTACTATGAGGTGTCACAGTGCGCGTGGACGCACAGTGTGACACACTAATCACAGAGCTCTATTCAACGCTGTGCGTTCGATTTGCTGCTTCACTTAAGCAAGCATCGTTTGTGAATACGGGCGTCAGTTTCACGTTTTATGGGAAAGTTGAATTGATGAATTTTAATTTTCTGTGACGGGTCTGGGTGTTGCTAAGTATGATATGTATGTATTTACAAAAAAAAGTATTTAAGTTTGTTTATATCCGTTGTCTAGTACCCATAGTACAAGCTTTGTTTAGTTTGGGACTAGAAGCGTAGTTTAAAATGTCCAAGGATATTTATTTATTAGTTTCTGACAGTTATCAGACGCTGTAAGATTATCTGACGTGTAAGCCTTTAAGGAACTTCGATAGTCTTGAAACAACCCTATAAATACAATCTACGCTGGTACTATCGAAGTTAAGTGAGCACTATGCAAAATATGCGCCTGCAGACACCGCGTAGGCAACATTATACTGAAACAAAATCGTTTTCTGCAATGTTAAAAATAACTTAACTATTATTTTTTAATACACAAAGTAACTAAGTTATGGTTTTTTAAATTTTTATGGTAGCAAAACTACACTTATAATTATTGTTAGTTCAATTCTGTTACCGATTTGATTGCAACCGAGGTGAGTTTTGTGAACAGTCAGTCTAAGGCGATTAGTACATCGACAAGTCGATATACTTGTCTCCCGTTACTATGGACGCGTCTCGCTCGTAACTAAGATAAGCAAGTGGATATTATTCAGATTATTCAATTTTATGTATCCCTGGTAGCTTGACTTAGTTTTAACGGCAACTAATCAATACTTTCTTCATAACTGTGTCCCTATTGGTCGTTTGATTTTTCTAATATGTAGATTAACACCTAAATTGTGACGTCACGAAAGCAAACCGCATCTGCGTATTTTTCCACACTAACCTCCTCTTGGTCCATGCAACCTTAGTAGGTACTCCACAAGGCATCTTAGTAGAAGAGCGTGGTTCTTTTGAATTAATTTATTTAAAAGACCGGCACTGTGACTATGATTTTAAAATTACGATGTTTATAGTTTGACAATTTTTTTTTAAATAAATAGGAAAAGTGATTTTTTGGATATCCATCATTTTTCATTTCAGCGCCACGTCAAATACAAAAGCCATCACTCTAATGCCACGCTTGATAAATTATGATATCAATATAATCATTGTATTCATTATTATTTAGTTTACATAATACTCAATTAGCCTATTACTGACATCATTTTAAGACGGATTAGTCCGTCGTTGGCGGTCAACCTGATGTGAACTCACACGCAAAAAAAACTTACAAATTGCTATACTTAGTACCTAAATTAAATTTTAATATCGCTAGTCACTGTCTAAGATACCAAGCAATTAAGTTATTTAATGCCTTGCCTGTAGAGTTTAAAACTATTTATAATTTTAATACGAGATAAGCTTTAAGTCTTTGAAGCTTATCTTTGTCTTTGTTATTGAAGAAATGTTAATATTGTATTGAGGATTATTTAAATGATAAAAAGTAATATATCATTTTGTTAAATGTGTCCATAAAGTTTTATGCTGTGTTGTATAATTTGTGATTTTATATTGGCTGATGTTTTTTAATTTTTCATGTTTTTTGTAATATTTCCCATACGACAATGTTATTGTGTATGGAATAAATGACTATGACTATGAATACGCATGTATCCGTCATTGGCGTTGAAAAGGTTAAGGACAACCAAAAAAGTTGCATAAAAAGAAGAAAAACTAAGTTAAATCGTACAGTTTTATTGATTTTTCAAATGATTGTCCAAATCCGAACTGAAAAAGAAAAAGCGGGCAGCAATGCCCCTATGCTATCGTGTGTGTTTACAAAGCATAACCTTTCCCTTTCTATCAAATACACCTGTTTCACCGTTTCCAGCAGAAACTGCGAAGCTTTTTTCAGTAACAATACTTAAATATTTCAGTATCCAACCGATTGCCGCACGGGATGCATCTCGTTCGAGCTCTGCCCAATACCTCCTCCTATTCCTTATGCCCTGGTACAAAAATCGGGATTGCGTCGATTTTCAGCCGCATTTGAGCGAACTTGCGAATCTGAGAGAGGTAAATCAATGAACTTAAGGAAAATTTTGCATGATTTCTACGTATTTATAAATAAAAGTATACTTTTTCTTTTGTCTAATGAATTTTCAGACTTTATTTTCAATGTTTATGAGATATTGCAGCGATTTTAAAGCAATTATCATTTATAAATTCAATGATTTACACCATGAAGGGACGTTTAAAGATTTTTGAAAACTTTGCTATACATCTACGTATTTATGAATGAAAGTACCCTTTTCCTTCTATCCAATACATAAATTAGTCTTTAAAGATTCATTTTATCAAAATATTTAAGGATTTTGATTTGGTTTTCATTCATAAATTGACTGATTTACGAAGAAGTGTATGCTGTATTTTGCTGTCAGTTACTCACAGAAATAGTAAACCGTTGCGTTGTTTATGTACAAAATATTTCTTACTAACAAATATTGAAATAGTAAAGCAATTTACGCAGCGTGGGACGTCCACCCACAAGGTGGAACGACGACCTGATAAAGGTAGCGGGAAGGCGCTGGATGCAGGCCGCTACCAACCGTGCGATGTGGTAGTCATTGGGGGAGGCCTATGTTCAGCAGTGGACGTCCTGTGGCTGAAATGATGATGATGATGAGAAAGCAATTTACAAGGTATTATTATTTGGTATTATACCCCTTACTGATTAAAAGTTACACAGTTGTTAAACACTGTTTTAAAATGACATTTCCATACTAAACGTCACTTTAAAACACTGTTCAACGAGCGTGTAAGTTTTATTAGTAAGGGGAATTGTTTTTAGTAGTTTCTAATGTGTGAAATGGAAAGGATTTATGGAAATCATTATGGTCATTACATATTTTTAAAATGTTCCGCTGGCTAAAATAAAATCTAGCACACACTACAATTTAGTTATAGGATAGGACATAATAACATAAAATTTTTATAAAACATAAACAACTTGAAAAAATCGAACTGCTTAAGGCGTGACTCAGGATTTTTTCAAGTTGTTTATTTAAAATTTAGCTTAAGAAGCGACTCTATTCGCTAAGAAATTTTAATGACGTATAAAAGGACAATGGGCAAAATGGTACCCGGCTCCAATAGATATGTGTCTAGTATCGTTTGAAAGGTCTTACCAAGATGAACAACTTTTACTATGACCACCAGCCTCAGATCTGGTTGTGTACGAAGATATACATACTTTTTTGCAGAATGGTACCCGGCTCCAATAGTTATGTTTGTAGTGTCATTTGAAAGGTCTTACCAAGACGAACAACATTTACTATGGCCACTAGCCTCAGATCTGGTTGCGTTCGAAGATAAAGATACTTTTTGTGTAACCTAAGTATCATACAGTATGAAGGGGGACGCGCTCGGGGCAGGGCACCGACGAGATGGTCGGACGCGGTGAGGAAGACGGTGGGCGGGAGTTTGCATCGTGCGGTCCACACAGCTTATGACCGCAGTCTGTGGAGGAACACTATCTGTGGTCGCGATCCTCATCAGTGAGGGACCGAGGAAGAAGAAGAAGAAGTATCATACGTGTCCATCGTATGGTACTTAGGTTATGCGAGGCAGGAAGGGTTTACTGCTCCAGCATCCTTCCTTAACTCTATAATTATTGATGGGGATAATTGTGAAATAAATATTTTTATTTAAAGAAGTACTACCCCCTTATTAACAAAAAGTTACACCTAGGAAGAACCTTGGATTAAAATGACATTTCCATACCAAATGACAATTTAAGCCAGAGTTCAACTAGGGTGTAACTGTTATTAATAAAGGGGTTAAAGTTTTATTACTTCTTAAGGGTTTTACTATGGGTTGCTAAAGCGAATAAACCCACAAGACCCAATAAGTCCACCCACAAGATGGACCGACGACCTCATAATGGTAGCGGGAAGGCGCTGGATGCAGGCCGCCACCAACCGGCCATTGTGGAAATCATTGGGGGAGGCCTATGTTCAACTGGACGTCCTATGGCTAAAATGATCATGATGATGATGATGAAAGCGAATAAAGGGCTAATAGCTTGGGTAGTTCATCGTAGGTATAATCCTTTCCTTTTCAATGCTTCTTTTAGTTATATTAATAGAATGTAGTCATAATAATACATACTCGTATACATGGATGATTGTGTTATACTTTCATTATAATACTTAGTGGAATTACTGCTTTCAAAACGTGAATTAGAACTGGCCCCATAGCAGACATTTTCCTACATCTAAAGGCCTTTTAAAATATATATTGGTTATGGCTATTGGAGCGGGTACCACTTTCCATACGTTTGTGCCCATCATCCTTTAGTATAGTTCTTCTTACGTACCACTTAGTATGGGAAAGTTGCAATCGGTTACCTATTCTTTCATAAATCTTCTTACAATTTTATTGGATGTCAAAATAATGGTGACAAATGATTGAAAACTTAACTGATTAATAATAGCTTCTAATAGATGTTACTGCCGCGTGAAAAATATTTAAATCCTTTTCTGTGCACGATCTGCACTTTTTCTACCTAGCATTCGCCATTTATACACCGTGAATTTTTAGTGGTTGTTTCCCGCAGTAAAATGATTCTATCTTAGTAGTACAATACATTAAGGAAGTTTTCTTTTATTTCATCAAAATATAGCCTGCACGGAGCGTGTGCGATTCAGTTTATGCTGTAGGTATTATGGTATTACTTAGCGCGGGAGCTTCTTTAACTTTAAACATTGATTTCGTTAGGCAGGCAGTATCCAAATACGTCGCATTTTGTAAAAAAAACTATCGTTTCTTACGCTTTAGAGTAAATGATTTTTTTTTTATTAGTTGAGAACATTTTTTTTAAATAACTTGATTCGATAGTACTACTAAAGGTAAATCGTTCTGCCTCGGGAAAACAACCACAAAAATTTCACGGTGTATAATTAATAATCAGTTAATTTATTATTGATTGGTTTTAAATCCCAGGACGATAATCTTTTAAAATAAACCTATACCGACACACGGGAGACTAGACGGTTTTCTCCCTTCCACGGTGATATCCATTTTACCAGGTTGTTGGAGAACGAACGAATGAATTGAGTGCGGAACGTGAGGCAACCGGAATATTTTGATCGTAAGTACCAGGATAGCATAAATTGTTAAGAGCTCGTAACGTTGCTCGAGGGAAACGCACACCTGTGTATTGAAACTGGAGTGGGTAGGATGTCTATGTACGCGTGTTGAGGGCGTTGCTGATGAAAGGGATGGAACATAGCATCCCTTGTAGCTTGAGAAGGATGGCAGTCACTCCCAACAAAGTACATATATACAGCTGCGAAATGTAGTACATACATAACAGTCTAACAGGGTACAGCAGGAGTCTCTTCGTTTTTATGTACGCCTGGTAGGCACTCAACAGCTACCACCTGTTGCCTACCTTCAGCGATCAATACCTTAAAGAAAATATAAGCACTTGCGAAACGTAGTACATATACAACAGTACCTCGTGTAGGATCTCGATGTACAAAAGCAGGGGTCCCTTCGTTTTTATGTACTTTTACAGGTAGTCTTAGACGTCAATACTGGTTCTTCAGTTGAGACACTTGAGGACTTTAGATCCTTTGTAAAGGGTGTTTGACTCAAATGTGGCATAATCGGATGTCCAATTTTCAACCACTTTCTCGAGTAATTGGGGCCATACATCGGCAATAACACGACGAATGTTGGTATTGAAGTCGTTTATCTGCGAAGAAGTGTGACTTCACATATCCCCAGAGAAAATAAGCCATAGGCGTGGGATCACACGATTGTGGAGGCAAATTCACAGGTTCATAACGTGAAATTATGCGCTCATCGAATGTTTCCCGCAGTAAACTGAGAGTGTCGCGTGCTGGTGGTCAAACCATCTTGTTGAAACCATAGCTCTGCCACATCAATATCATTCAATTGAGGAATAAAAAGTTACGAAATACGTCGACTATAATATGGACGTTTGTATGGCGAAATGTCTGAATCATGATTTTCAAAATAAAGTTTTTGCACAATTTGCAAGCGTTGTTTTGAAGTAATTCTATGTTATTATGAAATGTCAAACATACGGATCACAAATGTACCGCCAACTATCAAATTAATTACCACTAGTAACAGTTACAGTTGCATATCTCTAAAAAAACACCGGTTATTTCTAAGAGGCTGCATATCTGCGTTCATCATGACCTACCTGGGGTCCAGCGGGGCTCTAAGGTGTTATAGGGATTGAATTAATTTTTCTTTTCAATAAAACACAGCGGTTTTATAGACGCCTTTTTTTATTCATAACAAGGCAGGTATTTGACTGCAATCGCACCTGATGTTAAGTGAGATGCAGTCTAGGATGTATAACTAGATTGTAAAACGAAAGGCAAATTAATTCAAAATCAGTCGTAACTTTTGGGACAATAATGTATTCACGTGGCCTGGGACGGATTTTACTATCAGGTACCATGATGTGATACCTTTTTGAAGACGTCATCAATAATATCGGAAAACACAACTACGCAACGCGTTTGGATGTGAGGGGTCTATGTACGAGTGCAAGATGCGCTAAAAGGGATGAAACATAATCTCTATTTACTTGAAAGGGATAGAAATAACTTCGATGGATCTGATACATAGAGAACGATAACTACCTATATACTGCTAGGTGCGCTTCCTCCTTTGCACTTGTTGCTATCCATATGTTTTATCTCACATACCAGGAGTATATCTTATGTGTGTTATTTATATACATACCATTTGGTAACTATTTCGCTATTGTAAATTTTAAATACATAGGGTTAAGGGTTAAATTAAATCAGTAGAATTTCGTGATTTTCCAGAAAGTTATGGGAAATTTCATCGCTATGCAGTGGGGCCCGTTGGTTTAAGGGATAGAGCGCCAGAATGTACTTGCTGGAGTTAGAGGTTCGAGTCCTCTACGGGACCCCCAGGCTGGAGTATGGTGGTTTGATACTCCTCCTTTTGACGTCGATTGTTTTTCTTATTCTATATTTAAAAATAAGATAAGATAAGATGAAAAAATCTTTATTTGACACTAAAACTAAAACTACAATAGGATTTTTATGTCAGAAAGGCCCCGCCCGCTCAGTATTAATGAGACACGCGTGACAAAACTTTTTTACTTGTTGACTTTGCACGTTACGTTTGCTCATCAATTACTTATGCATAATATTGTTCAGTCGTTTAGTGTCCCAAATAAATTAATAAGTAGAGCGATTTTTCAATTTCGACAATATAATTGAAAAAGTAAATACATTTTTCCACGCTTGTAACGTAAGTATGTTTGTTGGACCATGGTTAAACCATTGTTGGTTTAAAATTTTAAATATACCTGGTTAGCTTATTCTAATTCCATAATAAAACCGAATAATGTTTAAATAGTGTACCTTGTTGAAAGCTAAAAAAACGTCAACGCCACATTATGCTTAATATGGAAATATTTAATATTATTCTTATCTAGGAAAAGGCTTGGTAAAGATAAACGACACTCGTTATGTTAGGGTTGCCAGGTCCGAAAACCCAAAAGTCGGACTTAGTGCTTGATTTGGCCAGACATTTTTACCCTAAAAGCCGGACATCATTGAATTGAATTCGCGGAAAAAAAATTCTTATGTGCTAGCAAATGTTTTGTGGATTTTTGGTGTCCACGAGGCTAACACGTTACCACATAAGGCCCTGCAGTCACATAAAAAGCCTAACAAAAGCCGGACGGGAGAATGTTAGCCCGGACACATCCAAAAAGCCAAACATGTCCGACCAAAGCCGCAGTCCTAGACGCGTCTATTCGTCCGAGTACTAGTACGATATAAAAACATAAAATATCACTGTTAGAGTTTTATGTACATTTGTACATAAACAACTATTGAACTCATCATAGAGATATAGAGAGATGCCAAATAATGCGTCGAGTTCGAAATTCGGTGTCGCATTAGATATTCACACACACAAAGAAATCAAAATAGGTATGTGCTCATTATCCACTGCGGTATCAGTACTCCACGTTCGATTAATCTTTAGTACTACGCAAGCAATGTACATTATGCTGCTGTTTACATTATGACGTCGCTGCTGTCATCATTGCTTTCACGAGCAATGTGTTCTGTTTTTGGGCATATTGCTGCGACACCGGCCGGGAGATGTGACAAGGGGGCGCCCTTGTCACATCTCCCTTTAGTTTCTGTGATCTGTGGAAGTTACTTATAAAATATTTTTGGTTCCAGCAAATAAAGAAAAACTTGCAGTATGTTACCTAATATTATTTTTATGATCTATTTTTTATCCGTTTATCTGCCTGAGTATTATATCAGTTCTAGATCAAATCAAATCAAATCAAATCAAATCAAAAATATTTATTCAGTTTAGACCACAAGTGGCACTTATGAACGTCAATAGAAAATAATAAAAAAAGAAAAGGTAGCCCTTATGATTCCGTATCAACACGGTTCTTGCAAATAATGGCAGGCTGTGCTGAATCAGCCTAGACGTGTTGTCCCGGGCATGCCACCTAGCTTTTTTTTTGTCACGGAGCAAATGCTTTACGCACCATACCATCACCACTGCCGGGGGACAGGGTGGTGGGACTTGCTCCGTCCTGAAAAGGACGTTGTATACCCGCTAAAACCTCCGCGGCGTTCCGTCATCGCTCGAGTGGGGGTGTCGCGAGTATCACCACCTAGCTGGATAACCCCTGGTTAATCCTTTGCGTGAACTAATATGCAGCTTATATAGAGTTTTATGTCAAATAAATCGATTTAAACAAACAATTAATTTTTAAGGAAACTGCAAAATTGAAAGTTTTCAATTATTCTAGACATTTGAATTGTAAATTGTATCTATTTGGCGAGGAAAAACATGCCCTTCAACAATAAATGCCGCCTTCAGAATATTACCGAGTTTTCTCGTACGATGAAAAGAGACAAAACTGTTTTGAAGTTTTGCTTAAAAAGTGACGACAAGTGTCATGTAGCAGCTTATCTGAAAAATCATGTTTTTATAGTAAATTAAGCTTTTAATTTCAATAATTTTCTGTACTAAAATTACGAAACTCATACAGTAAAAAAAAATCGTTTGAAATGGAGTAAAGCTCAAATATTACACTGGTCAACACATGTTTTTTTTCCTTAAATTTTTTTTCTGTTATTGGGTATTTCTATTGCCCTGATTATGAAAAAAATACTGGGAGATCGCCAACAGCTTTACTTTTTAAAATATAGAGTTTTATTATTTTGACAAAAAATACGAAAAATTATACATTGTGCTAATAAAACTTCTATTGAACACTAGCAAATGATCTTTTATATGATTTCCTTGAATAGGCAAGTTTGAGTAGATATCGTTGCAAACTCCAGCAATGGTCTGCCATTCATATATGAACACCACGCCCCTGATAACCTTCTTCCATTGACAGAAAATTCCAATGAAAACTTTTATCCTGCTCCTCACTAAAATCATCCACATTTTGTGGAAATCGATGTTAATGCGAGTACATGAAGTGTATTTTTATGCCCATGTTGCACCCTAGCTCTTGCAAGTTGGATATCATGCTCTCAAAAATCTCTTTTTGCTTAGGAAATTACTTATAACCAAAAAAAATCATTTTAAGCTTAGGACTGGACTTCACTCATTGATTTCTTAAAATAACGATCATTCACCAGTTGCCTAATGTGAGTCCCATCAAAAATTACCAGCTTTTAAGTTTTCTGTGCTTATTCCTGAAAAATTGCGTGAAAGAAAATTAAAACATTCGTCACTTTTGTCAAGCGCCTTCACAAACTGTTTCAAGATGCCGAGCTTAATATAAAGTGGTGGAAGTACGGTGATACGGTCTTGGCTAACTAAAGGCACGTTTATAAAATTGTTTGTATCAACTTTAGCTGAAGAGCTAAAAGTTGTGTGTGCGGGAAGCCGACTTTTCAAATTTTTTGTAACCAATGCTATTGTTTGTTACGACTATTCCAGAGACACATGGAACGGGAATTTTGTGTAGCCCCCTTGTTGGCCTAAAAGATGTTACCTATTCTCAGAACACAAATGACCCATTTGTGGTCTTGATTACTTAATTTCAAATATTAAATTAAAGTATCGATGTTACGCAGTTTTCATCCAGTCCGGCAGAGGTTATCGATGTTTTTCAAATATTATATTTACCACAAACATAGCAGAAGCCATCTGGATTAAGCACACAACATCTTCATAACGAAGCAATATCGAAAACACCCACAAAATATTTTTTTTGTCCAATTAAATCAAAAATCTAAGTAAAAATATTAAATGAGGGTAGATAGCTATAACTTAAAAACAAAAGCTGTTAGAGAAAAACTGTTGCGATATTTAAAAAATATGCGTCAATTTGAGATAGAAACAGAAAAAAAATCACAGGAAACAAACAATTTTATTTTTTTTGTTGACCAGTGTTATTTTGTTGAAAAAGCAATCGATGCTGCCCTCTGTGCAATGGGACCGAATTCAATTACAACCACCCTAACGAAAGCAAGCATCCCCCGGGGCTCAGTGATAAGAGTTTGCAAAACTACTGATAACTGTTAGATGGCGCTGCATGCTAAAATAATTATATTAGATTTATTTATTAAATTGCATAATCCATTACTTTCCAACCCATCAATTTATTACATTACTCAATTTATTGTATCACTAAAAGCTTGTCGCGAGATTAAGATAGATCAAGTTACGTAATTAATGTTCTTTCTATACAAGTAAATTTCGCGACAATATAATCATATAACTTGAGTAATGTAATAAATTGATGGGTTTGAAAGAATGTACATTTAATTTTATTCTTATATTCGTTATAAGTATGTTAATAAGTAATTTTTAGGGTTCCGTAGTCCTGACAAGGAACCCTTATAGTTTCGTCGTCTATCTGTCCGTCCGAGGTTTTGCTTGGAAACTATTACACTAGAGAGCTGTAATTTTGTGGAGGTATGTACCTATACTAATCACGCCGACAAAGAGTAGAATTTTTTTTGTAAATATACTCAACATCAAATAAACCGCACCTTCCGCGACGCGAACTTTAACGATTTTCTTCTGACACAATCATGGTGCCCCAACAATATTGGTGTTATTTGAAAGCCCAATAAATATCCTTAAAGAAAAACACATTTAATTTCTTAATAAATGATTAACATATACCATAAATGTGACTTGAAAAAATACCTCACTTTGGGCCCACCTATGGGATCAAATAATGATCTCACGTGTCCTCTTTAACAGATGGATAGCGATTAATCCCAACTTAACAGTTTTATAGCCATAAAATTTGGCTCTAGCGTTACTACCTATTTTTTGAAGAAGTGACTCTGGATCCTTCTAAAGACACATTTTTGGGGTAAAAACCTTTCCTTTAATGAAATGAAGGTTAGAACTAGGCTTTCAAATGGTACCAATATTGGTGGGAAGTGGGGAAGCATACGTTTGAAAATGCTTGTCGCGGGAGGTGCGATTTATTTGATGTCGAGTGTATATATAATTTAGGGTAGCTCCCACATGTAAAGTGTGGATGATTTTTTTTTTCACTTTCTACCCCATCGTGTGGGGTATCGTTGGATAGGGCTTTTATAATGGCTTAGTGGTTTCTAAGACTATTTTTTTTGTTCGAGTAGGGTAGTAGTTCCCTCTCCTCTGAAATCTAAACTGTTAGTTTGAAAAATCTGGACAAATTCATAATGTGATTTATAGTGCTTTTTTATTAACTGTCCAGAAAAACTATAACGGTTAAGATCAGTTAGTTTAAGAGTAATAGTCGTTTAACGCATGTTCGTTCGTTTCAGCCAAATGACGTCCACTGCTGGACAAAGGCCTCCTCCAAGGTTTTCCACAATCTATTATAAAATTCCATAATAAAAATTTCTTAGAAGAAAATATGAAAAGTGACTTTAGATGAAGTAATTGCTTGCTTCAGAAATATATTGTAGTAGCGACGGACAACTACGGAACCCTACACTGCGCGTGGCATGACACGCACTTGGCCAATTATTATTTTTTATTTTTTCATGAAACTGCTACGGAGCTAGGTATTAACTTCAGTATAGACGAACTAGGAACTACTTTGACGGGACACAAATGCCCGCTGCAACATAAACATATTCTGATTTATGTACATATTCAGTGTATTCCCCTCCTTCTCTATCAAATACATCTATTTCACCTGTTAACAGATGCTGCGACGCTTTTCTCAATATCACAGTAATATAATCAGTACCGATCCGATTGCCGCACGGGATGTATCGCTTTCGAGCTCCGTCCTACCTCCTCCTGTATTCTCCTGCCCTGGTACTAAAATCGGGATTTCGTCGAAATTCACCGTATTTGAGCGAAATTGCGAAACCGATAGAGCAAATCAAAGAACTTGCGGGATAACATTGCATGATTTCTAAGTATTTATAAATAAAAGTACCCATTTACTTATGTCAAATGAATTGTATGACTGCATTACCCAGTTTTATGAAGAATTTAAGTGATTTTGACATAATTTTCATTCATAAATCGATTTATTTTCATGATAGGGTCACATCTGAGGATTTACGAAAACTTTACTTGATTTCTTAATATTTATGAATGAAACTAATGCGCCCCTTTTGTCCAATGCCTTAATAGTCCAAATAGATTCATAATATCAAAAAAATCTTGATTTTTTATCTGGTTTTCATTCACAAATCGACCAATTTACGGATAGTGCCCACGCTTTCTGCTATCGTAATAATGTAACCGTATAAAATTCTATGCTGAAACATGAGTAAACTTAATGACTAATAGAATAATTTGAAGTAGGTATTATTTTGATAACGTTATGTTACTTAACTATAATTTTGTGAATAGTTGCAGCAATTTTAACACAATTTTCAATCCCAAATCGATTTAATTTACAAGATATAGTGACATTTGGGGATTTATAAAAACTTTGCTTGATTTCTACGTTTTCATAAATGAAAGTAATAGTCCCCTTTTGTCCAATGTCTCATCTGTCGGTATAAGATCAAATTATTAAACAATCTGAAGGCTTTTGACCTAGTTTTCATTCATAAAATTGGCAAATTATCGGGAAGGTGCGCGCCGCTTTCTCCTATCCTCATAAATAGATGACGCTGAGTGCATACAAAATTCTCGAAACATGTTTTGATGCCTAATGGCATAATTTGAAGGACTATTTTTATAATGTTATTTGTATTAGATTCAATATTATTGTTAAACGTAGAACCTACGTATTATATGTCTTGCATCTTGTTTGTTTGTTGCTTATTATGTCACTGTCTGTCTAAATGACAATGAAAAGACTATCTTGGTCTAAATAATGAATTATTTATTTGCTTTATAGGTATTAATAAATAACGTTATAGGTATTAATAAATAAAAATGTCATAACAATAGTTACAGATTCAATAAATTACTTATATGTACATTATTATGTCATAGTAATTATTCATTACTTCACAAAACAATACAATGCAATCCAACAAAGTAACTTAAACTGAAATATTTGTGACTTAAAAAAAATATGAAGAAATAATGTTACATTGTAACTAAGTATACAAGCAATTAACACAATCCATCTAGCCCTATGTATGACTATCATTAATTCTACCATTTTCTTTGTTGACGATGATGTTTAAAACACTCATACAAAGTTTTATTTATCTCGTTTACTTTTCAATTTGTTTAACAGCTTTATTCTGAAATCTATTTTATACATTCTACATTGACTTAGCTTTAAGAAAATGTAATAAGTACCTTTATTTATAACTTTAACACTTTTAAATCTCGTTAGTTATAAAATCTTATCGATGATTTTAGACGTCAAATGTATGGGCTTATCTACTAGTAAAATAAAGAAAATGCCTCGATAACCGAGCATCCTAAGACTGTAATTGTAATTTAGGGATGTTGATGATGATAGTATTGGTGGATAAATGAATAAAAGTGAATAAATTATTTGCTTAGTTATTAAGTTTTGATACTGCATTACGGCATAATGAGAAATACTTATCCCAAATAACGGGAATTGACTAGAACAAAGAAGAAAGTGGAAGAGACTGCATAAATAATACGAGTATAATTAGCTTTTTATTTTTACCAGCCTGTCAGGAAACGTGTTGGGGCAAGTGCGGTAGGCGGGGTAGGTAACTTCGACAGCAAGTAACAGGATGCCATAAATTTAAAGAGCTCTTCAGTCTGGCCTAAACACACACACCTGTAAACTAAACCTGGAGTAGTGAATATCTATGTACGAGTATTGAGGGCGGAGCAGACGAAAGAGATGAAACATAACATCCCTTGTAGCTTGAAAAGGATGGCAGTCACTGCCAATAAAGTAGATACACACCTGCGAAATGTAGTAGATAGATAACAGTCTAGCGCAGGGTCTCTTCGTTTTATGTACTCCTGGTACACTCAACATTCAGCCACCTGTTGCTACATTCAGCGATCAATATTGATCTTCTGCGGGTCGCCCACGGCCACGTATACACAGGCACCCGAGGACCTCAATCTCTCTCTAAGAAGCCCGAGAGGCCGCATTTGCGTTTTCCCAAAAGCTACCGTCAAATTAATTTAGTCGTACGCTAGGTACATAACCCCTAGCGAAACAAGAACATATTGTGCATTATATTTGAAAATATTTTCGGAGAATTAGGTACTTGCACAAACAACAGTCATATTCATAGATATTTTTGCAAAATGCCCATCTACCGATGAAACATAAGAACTGAAGTGTACCGTGTTTTATTTAAATAAATAAAATTTAATTTGAATCTACAAACCTTAAATGCAGTTTCAGTAAAGCCACGTCATTTGTAATTTGAATACATGTCTAAAAGTTTCGCATCAGAAAAAAGTATGTTGTTAGTAAGTTCTTATTTATGTCAAACGCGATGAAAAACCATTACTTTGTTAGGTAAAAATATTATTATGACTAGCTGCTACGGCGTAGCACTCGTAGCAGTACACTGCTACGAATAAAATATATTATTAAGGGCTGATTTTTCAATCGTCGCATAACTTTTAATTGAAGAATAAAATTGACTTTTGACGTATTTTTCATACTGAAACTGTCAATGTGCTAAACTTATTCTTCAGTTAAAAGTTATCCGACGATTGAAAAATCAGCCCTAAGTATTTTATGGCTTTTTATAGAGCTTCGTCAGTCTGTTTTTAAACTATCTCAGTTTTATTTAGCAAATTGAAAATGTGAAAACAAAATGAATTCGTATAAAACTAAATTCCAGAAATTTATAGTGTTTTGAGTACAAAATACCAGGTCCAGGTAATTAATTATTATAATCAATAATGTATTACTAACGTAAGTATAACAATATAAAATAAACCTACATTATACTTTGGTAACTTAAGATTGGCATCATCGAAAAAACGTCTGTAAAATTGAATTTTAGTTACTTCATTTTGTCTGATTTAGCGTGCACCGTCTCACAAATTAGCCAATTCCTGAATAAAAACGTCATTGAAATCTTGCAGTTCTTTGTTATATTAATATTTATGGACAGACAAGACTTTAGACCAAAAGTCGAGGGTACTTTCATTTATAAATATGTGGTAATCTTAAAAATATTCATACACTATAAGATGTGCTTCTACCAAGTAAATCTGTTAATTTATGGATCAAAATTATGTCAAAATAGTTCAATATCCTTTTGAGAATAAACTTTTATACTCAGAGAAGCCAACAAACAAAAGATAGTTGGTACTTTTATTTATAAATAGTTAGAAAACTTGCAAAATTATGCACACGTTCTTTGATTTGCCTCTACTTGTTTCAACGGATCGCTTAAAATCGTCATAACATCGACGCGATCTGGTATTTAAGTACCAGGGCCCAATGATAAATGAGAGGTAGCGACGGAGCAAAAAAGAGATGCACCCCATACGGTGATCAGAAAGGAACTGTCTACATATTTATTTTTGATCGAGAAAATTGAAGCGATAGTTAAGGTGGGTGAAACAGAAAATAGGTCAGAGAGGGATACCTGTGTCACGTCACAACTTATTGGCGGGGTTTGTTTAAAGCTCATAGCAGACTTATCAACTCGGAAAAGGATCAACACCGTATGTATCGCCTTTCGCGAGCTGTCATCGCCATTCGCGCACTGTCAATTCCGAGGCGAGGCGTTTACATTACGGTGCGAATATACTTTTGCGCTTTTTATAATTAAAGAATTGAATAGTTGTATGTTCATTTGATCCTAATTATGTAGCGTTCCAAGAGTTATTAAAATTTTGTAAAAACACAATATGCTAACCTCTTAATTGCTGATATACCTAATGTCAATGAAATAAAGTCATTTTAACAAATAGGGAACGTGCGTGTGTATGTTTTTCGTGGGTAAGTTAAACCACTTATTGCTAGTACGAAACACAAATTCGTACACACGTATTTCAACAGAATTTGGAGGCAAAGGATATCTACACTCGACTGCAAAGGAAAAGGGCGGTTAGAAAATCTTCTGTATTGTCTTCAAAAGTAGAAAGTAGTTGTCTTAGAAACAAAACATACTGGAATAACTACGCAATTTTATTTATTTTACATTTATAAAAAATGCTTAAATTAATTTAGTCTCTATTTCAAAAAGCTAGGCCAGATACTTATGAAGATATTAAAGATTTTCTAACCGACCCTTTTTATTTAAAAGTGTTCATTTAACACTGCCATGGCATGGAGTATTCAACACTGGCAAACTGGTCTAAGGGAGCAGCCACACGGTGTGGTGCGGCGCCGCAACGCAAACATTTTGCCGCATCACTGTACACATGGTGGTATGCGACGCCGCAACGGCACCGTCTCGCTCAATCGAAGTGCGGGGTGTACCTGCGGTGCGGCGCCGGAACGCACCGTCTGGCATATCATTGATTATTATATGCAGGACGCCGCAGCGGCACCGTTCCGACGCCGCACCGCGACCGCACCGCACCGTGTGGCATCTCCCTAAAATAGGCGAAACGTAATAACCTCCATTTGCTGAAGATAATGGCAGGCAGTAAATATACAGTCACTAGGGGAACGTAGTACACATAAAACTGTGTCAAAAGCCCCATGTATCTTGATCTCCTCGTTTTTATGTATTTCTGGTGGGTACACGCAACAGGTTGTTCCAGGGAGCGAAACTGTTCCCCAATTGGCCACCTACAGCGGCACTCGAGGACCTCAGACCCCCCTATGAATGCCCAAGAGACCTCATCACGTGTTCAGCCAATGCTCTCTCTCTCTCTACCGTAACTACTGCAAAAAACGATTGTCAGGAACAAGATTGAGATTATCATGCACCACAAGTGTAAGTAGAAATTGCCAGTAAGTAGGTAATATTTTTTAAATTGAAGGTTGAGTTTCTTATTACCCAGTGTTTGGTGAAAGACTGTCAGTAGACCTGACTGAATAGGTCGGTAAAACAGAACTTCGGGCGGCATTTGTACCAGGCGCCCCGAAGAAACAAGGAGGCTTACTGAAAGCACGAGACGCGTTGCCATGGTTACCAATCCGTAAACAAGCCTCAAATACTACAGGGATCACGTGGGCCGAGTTGTAAAATCGATAGGACCAGTACCTCTAGTAGGAAAAACTTTCGAGTTCGTTTCGTTGCGTATTCAAAGTGTCATCGAAAAATTTTGTATGAAAAATTAAACAGCGCCCCCTAGGGCGGCTATAATATAGGGGGCGCTGTTTAATTTTTCATACAAAATTTTTCGATGACACTTTGAATACGCAACGAAACGAACTCGAAAGTTTTTCCTACTAGAGGTACTGAACGCTTCAGGAGTTGCGTCGAGCGGGACGCGTTGCTAATGGTTACCGGTACGCGGTGGTATTGTTGAGTTCGACAATTGTACACCTTCCAGGCTTTTTTAGCCAGCGGAATATTTGGAAATTAAATTGGAAATGACGGCCGATGGGGCAGCAAGGCTCTGGAATGGAGGCCGCGTACCGGAAAACGCAGCGTGGGACGTCCACCCACAAGGTGGACCGACGACCTGATAAAGGTAGCAGGAAGGCGCTGGATGCAGGCCGCTACCAACCGTGCGATGGAAACGTGGTGGAAGTCATTGGGGGAGGCCTATGTTCAGCAGTGGACGTCCTATGGCTGAAATGATGATGATGAAAAATGAAAAATGATGAAAAGTATCTTATAGTAATTTCTAAAATGACCTTGACAATACAAAATAATGAAAAATGAACATGTCAGACTGCTTAATTCATCTGAAGTTATTACTTATCCTGAAAACCATTTGGTACAATGTATTTTGCTCTTTTGGAGTGAAGGCCGCCGACGACATCATAAAGTTAGTAGGAAGGTGCTGGACGCAGGTCGTTACCAATCTGGCAACATGGAAATCATTGGGGGAGGCCTTTGTTCAGCAGTGAACGTCCTATGGCTGAGATGATGATGATGATTTTGCTCTTATGTTGATTTGTCTTTTTTCTTCACAAAAGTTACGCTAAGCTACTTTCTATATCGTGTGTCCCGTGTATTTTTCCAGACATACAGCACAAAATTGAGCGGGACATTCAATCGAGTACCAGGAGATCGTCGATCAAGAGGAGATGAGTTTGTGATGCGAAACACACTACTATGTTATCTGCCCGGAGTCTAGATGTCTATGTACTAGTGCTCAAAGTGTAGTAGTGTTGCCACTAAAAGAGACGGGACATAACACATTCTGTTGGTCAGAAAAGGATGGCTGTCGCGTGAATGAAGTAAATATACAGGGTGGAAACGATAAGTGATCTCACTCGATTATTTCTAAACTATACAAGATATCGAAAAACTGATTACTGATCCTGAAAGTGCTTCACGAGCTCTTTCAAACGATATCAGTAATAGGTTACAGAATTAACCGGATCTATCCGAAAATTAAATGTTTTCAGCCTCCATACTAAATGTATGCCACTATGCCAGCCACACAATATTAGAAGTGTTATTTTTTTTTAATTTAAATAACAAGCACTTAAAATTAACTCGTAAATTGCATTCTAATATAAAATTATTCATGGAAAACATTGGTTTTAGGCTTTACTTGCTATAATATTATCAAGACATGAGTGCCATGATTGTGGCAGTACTAAATGTATGGAAGCTGGAAACAATGAATTTTCGGATAGATCCAGTTTATTTTATAACTTATTATTGGTACCGTTGGATAGAACTCGTGAAGCACTTTCAGGATCAGTTACCAGTTTTTAGATATCTTGTATAGTTTTTAATATTATGTGGTTTTACTAAACGTATGGAGGCTGGAAACTTTGAATTTTCAGATAGATCCAGTTTATTTTGTAACTTTATTATTGGTACCGTTGGATAGAGCTCGTGAAGCACTTTTAGGATCAGCAATCAGTTTTTGGATATCTTGTATAGTTTAGAAATAATCGAGTGAGATCACTTATCGTTTCCACCCTGTATAGACGAAGTAAAAGTACATATTTAACAGCACAACAACCGGTGGTTTCAACCTCTTCAGTTTAATGTATTCCTGGTAGATTCACGCAACAGGTGGCTTCAGCGATCAATACTGCTGTCCAGTTTGGCCGCCCACGGCTACGCATATGAGCAAGCGGGATGCGCAAAGAAAGCTCAGTCACTTTTTGGATGCCTTGCAACTCGCATCTATGCTTTGTTCGAAACAAAAGCTTCTTGCTAGTAGGTCGTAGTATAGTAGTCGCTACGACGCGACGTAGCTTTCGTAGCATGCCTTTTTGCTGGGGTGCCCCTTTTAGCCGTTGCCCGAGTATTTGGACCGGCATGTTTGCTACGAGCCGTAGTCTACGAGTTTCAGACTTAATAACCAATTTTACATTTGTGAATTAGTTTTGATTGCTACCGGAATATTTCAGAACAAACATGTTTAATTTAAAAATAAAACACACTCCTAATAATGCACTAAAAAGTAGAAGAATAATTACGTTATTTATTTTATCAGGACAAATTAATACATATTGATACTTGTGGGCTCGGTGCCGGTAGTTGTACCTATTAAAGAGCTTTTTTTTACAGTTTTAAGGAGTCCCTTAGTAAAAAAGCGACAGAAAATGTGATCAATCAGCTTTGTGTAATTTAAAAAATTTATGTTCTTGAGTTTTCAGTTTTATTCAGTTTTTCCACACAGAATGCCATTTTGGATACGAATGTTTATACTAATGTATTAAATTTAATAAGTATTACATATTTGATTTGATTTGAGTAACAATATAATAGCTGCCTCCCACTAGGTGGACCGTGGATCTGGTGAAGGTCGCGGGTGGTGCCTGGATGCGAGCGGCGCAGGATCGGTCTTTGTGGAAATCCTTGGGGGAGGCCTTTGTCCAGCAGTGAATAATATCTTTCAGCTGAAACGAACGAACGAATGAACAATATAATTGGTTTAATAAAGTGATTTTTAAGATAAGCAGCTACATGATATAAGTCGTCACTCAAACCGCTAACCAACTTTAAAACAGTTTCTGTCTCATTCATTTAATCGTGTGAGAAAACTTAGTAATCATTAATTATTCTGAAGGCGGGAGTTTTTGTTAAAGGGCATGTTTTTTTCGCTTGATAGATACAATTTCTAGAATAAATAAAAACAATTTATCTTACAGGTTTATAAAGTAATTGTTTGTTTTAATCGAAATCTTGACATATAAATTCACATTAGTTCACGTGAAGGAATAACCAGGGGTGCCACCTAGCTGGATGCTCCAATTCCAGAACAAACACGTTTAGGCTGGCTGGCTGGTTCAGCCTGCCATAATTAGCAAGAACCGTGTTGATACGGAATCTAGAACTGATATAGTACTAATAGGGGGCTCTGACAGATAAACGGATAAAAAACAGATATTAAAAATAATGTAAGGCAACCTATTTCAAGTTTTTCTTTATTTCGCTAGAGTTACGAGTAGCTCAATACTGGAACATAATTAACATATTTTTATAGGTAACTTCAATAGTTATTAATCAAGATAGAATAAAAATGCAAACAAAAACTTTGTACGCGTGGATCCCGTTTCTTAAAATCTTTTCTCAGCGGATGCCTACGTCATAACATCTACCTGCAAGCCAAATTTCAGCCCGATCCGTCCAGTGGTTTGGGCTGTGCGTTGATAGATCACTATGTCAGTCAGTCAGTCAGTCACTTTGAGTCGGCTTTTTCCTAGCGAAGAATACTTCAATATTTTTCTAATATGCATAATATGGCGTTGACTTTTTTTAGCTTGCAAACAAGGTTTGTAAACAATGACATAAAGTTTAAAAAAAACAACGAAAAAAATACTAAATTCGCGCATAACAAAAGACGTTTATACAGCACATGGTGTTGTTTGTGCAATATAAACGTACAGGACCCGGCTGGTTTCGATCCAGCTACCTCTTGCGTACAAAGCAAGCGCTCTCCCAACTGAGCTACGGCTCCGTTCATATAAACGACGAAATTCATCATAACATTCAGGATTGGCACAATTTTAATTTGGTGATAAATTCGAAAAAGTCTCAAAATACGCGTACCTATTTACAAGAGCTAGGCTGTAAGGTGCCAAAAGAATTATTCGAGATACTCAAACATAAAAAAAATTAAGGCTGAAATAGTGAAAAAAATAATTTTTGATTTTGACTCTCGATATTTCGGAAACGAAGAATGATATAAAAATGAGAAAAACTCCTCTGAACAATTTCGAACAGCTTAAATTTGTGCCAAAAACAATGACGATCGGGTTAAGTGCTTGCCCTGTAGCCTAACCTTTTTGAAAAAAGTCAAACTTCTATAGCCTCATTCATAAAATTAAATGCAATTCGTTTGTTATGTCAAGGATTCATGTTAATCTAAAAATAAAATAATTATCATTCAACGTTGTAGTTTCATTTTGTAACTTTTTCCTTACCCCAAGTTTCTCGTCGCTCATGCAGCGTCATTTTTTTTTTGGAATTCCGTAGATTCATTTCCAATATGCTCAATGATCGGTACGAGATCGGTGATTGTTGTTTTTTTATTCTTTGATATGCCTACCATTAATTATATTACACATAAAATACTTTAATAATTCATGAGAACTTTATTTGATATTTTTTTCTTTTTTCCACGTTCACTTCCATTTGGTTATTTAAACAACTGTGGAAATCATTTTGAATGCAACGGAATCTAAAATCGATGCCTTTTAGGCTGTAGGCCGTGCCAAAGAAATATACATACATACACTCGAAAAACATAACCCTCCTTCTGGCGCAGTCGGGTAAAAACGTAAATACACCGCGTGCTAACTCAAAGACAACGCCATCTAGCGAAATATGCTTGTGTTACCAGTGAGTTCACCACAAAAACTCGAACAGCGGCGGGGTTTGAGCGTTCCTCGAGTACGCAAATCCGAAACCTTCACCGCCTGGCTAATATTGTCACTTTTAATTTTAACATCATCATCAAATCAGTTTATACCTAATCTCTTCGTAGCATTTCATTAAATTAGGAATATAATTGTTAAGTACTACTTATTCACAAAAAGTGAGTAACCATATTAGTACATTTTTAATTTTATTCATTAGACTGCCAAGTTCATAAAGTATAAAATATGCTTCTGGCTCCGACTCTAAAAATATCAATCAGTCATGCTTATCTTAGTACCTAAGATTGACTATTCATTTTTGACGATTGAATACACTATAGTGACAGACGTAGACGTACCTACATCTTTAGACTATTATCGCTCGCTCGGGGCTCACGTTGGCCTACTTATTTGTTTCTACTATGACATGAGGGTACTGAGCGAGACAACTGTATTGCATTAATTGCTTTCTATCGACCTCCTGTTTCATGTATACCTCAAGCTTTCGCCGAAACTTTTGTGGCGCAAGTACACTATGCGTTAAGTTGATCGAGACGTAATAGTGTGAACACGCATCTCGCTTACTTTCACCTTCCCCCACCCGTGCGTCGCCCATACTTCGGTGTGCGGGCTCGCGCTTCGTATAGATGACCTAAACTGAACTGTTCCACCAAACTCATTGACAGGGGGGTGCCACTATCGTTCAGCTATACAGTTTCCAACATGGAAAAAATCGGAACCAGCGATCCGGTATTGACGGTGGCGTCCCGCTGTCAATGTCACGGATAGGACAGTTCAGTATATTGGGTCTATATCAGTCATTTTCCGCATAGTGTACTTGCAGCATTGCATAAAGCTTTCAAATGTGCTTTTGGTATCTGATTCCCATCATAACAATATGCTGTACAGCATACATAAACCATCAAATCAAACTTATTTGCTCTGAGAACTGAAACAAACACTTACGCCCGTATTCACAAACGATGCTTGCTTAAGTGAAGCAGCAAATCGAAAGCATAGCGTTGAATAGAGCTCTGTGATTGGTTCATGTGACACCCTGTGCATCCACGCGCACTTATATACCACTGATAGACATAAAGATAGGCCAGGCCGATCAGTAAAAATATTATTTTGTTAATGTCAAAAATCGTAAATATACATTCTGAATAAAAATACCCAAAAGAGCTTTTTGCGGTTACGGGGCAGCTGTCAAAACTTTTGCAGCGGTCACTCTAACCTCAAATAATATTTTCAGGTACCAGGGCACCATATTATTTCAGGAGCACAATGTTTTACGTGATAGTGGATGCAGCTCATTAAAAACTTTCTATCTCATCTGCTATTTCAGTTGCGTGCGCACATCGAGTGTTTACTTGCAAGTTATTTTGCGAACAATCATCGGTAACCAAGGGCAACGCGTCCTAGCTAGCCACGCCTATATGGCTTCAGTCAACCTCTTCATATCTATGATCTCCTAGTGCGATCGAAGTAGCAACATGGGATGTTGCCGTCTTGCATGGACCATCCAGTTAAAAAGTATTTTCTTGAGACATTCTTAAATTGAAATAGTATTTAGATCGATCGATTGTTCAAACTACATCATCATTTTATATCCAGTAACAAACATCATAAAACTGTCCAGACATGTTCTGTTTTAGAGTTTTGAACATATCAAATGTTCCCAAAGATACCCCATTGCCGTCTTAGCAAACACGCGGATTCAATCAAATAGTGTTCTTGGGTAGTTGTCAAAGTCGTTGCAGCGGTCATTATAACCTCAAAATATATTTTCAGGCACCAGGGCACTATTATATTCCAGGAGTTCAATGTTTCCCGTGAAAGTGGATGCAGCTGACACAAATTTTCCGTCTCATCTGCCATTTCCGTCGCGACCATGTCTCGATGCACTAGAGCTTTTGTACTTGAATGCTATACATTGGGAAACAACTCTCTTGTAACCAAGGCAACGCTTCTGCTAAATGTGAGATGTTTTCTGCTACAGGTAACCAAGGGCAACGCGTCCTACGTCCAGCCACGTGCTTGGTAGTCCTTCGATCTCCTCTTTTCTATGATCTCCGCGTTTGTTCAATGTAACTTGTGTATTATAATATACTCGTATATTCGTTTATATTGCTCAATGTCAAATTAATATTATATTGGAAGTAAATAAGAAAAAACATATTCAAATTGATAAAGTGTGGGAACCTAAAGGTACATAATACGTTAAAATATGGTCATCTTCATTCAAACACGTTAATCAATCGTTCTTGAGCAGCTGTCAAAATCTCCGCGGGGGTGCATTCCTACCCCAATACTAGTTTCGGGTACCAGGACATCATGATTTCGAGGAGTTAAGCTTTCAAGTGAAGTGGGGTGCATCCACCTTGGATGCAGCTCACATAAATTATCTGTTTCATCTGCCATTTCAGTCGCGTCCATAAATAGCACCTTTCTTCATATTGCATGGTATAAACAACTATCGGGTATCCATGGCAACGCGTCCAGACCAGACACGCCCACTTCGTGTTTGTTCCATCTCCTCATGTTTATGATTCCCAAGTCTGCTGAACAGAACGTTGCCTTCTAGTTCCCGTTTCCGTTCCCATTCCCGTTCCCGTTCCGTTCCATCTAGTTCCGAAGCATTCTACCACTCAAATAGTTTTAGTGCCTTTTTCTGTGATGCGGATATCTGCACATGTGTGGATCTGTTCCGGATTCGGGCTGCCCGCATTTCATAATTTTATACAATGACATGTTTTTCTTATTAGGTGGGAACGCGGGATACACGCGTGATTACATGTACGCCACATATTAGAGAGACCCACAATTGGGTAATTTGTAATGTCTCCAATTCATTTGCGTTTCATCTCTAGTCCACACTCCATTTTGATTCCACCTGATGTGCAATTCGGTATCACGGTAAAGACGAAACAAGCGGACGGATGCAAACGGATTTAAACATTTTCCATTAAAAGTCCGAACACCTTATTTTTTCACTAAATACAGCAAATGTTCGTGAAGCGTTTGAATTGCGTTTAAGAAAAAGTAACTTTGTTTCAGCTTTTACACAAAGATGCAGTTGCGCTTTGCTTTCGTTTGAACTAGCTGTCAAAGCGACATCGCGACACCGCGATTCGAATTTGTGCAAACAGCTGATTTTCGTTCGTCGTCCAGTAGCGTTGTAGTTGAAAATATTTAGCGCAATCGGGGCACAGATCCGCAAAGTGGAGAACAAAATAATTATAACCATTCAATCTTGGGTGCTCCATTCTTAAGTTTTGGTAACAGTTTGCAAATGGTGTCTTTTGAACCTCCGTTTAACCATCTATTGATATAAAAATAATGAAATTATTGTACCTTGATGCATTTTTTATGGCTATGCTATACATATAAATGACGAACTAAAGAATTACCGTAACCAGGAATCAAAGGTTAACTAAGTCAAACTCGATGCGATTCCGCCGTTTTGTTTAGGAGTTCCTATGGCCCCTTCCAGTCCCACCATCAGACCAGCTCGATGGTACGATAATATTGTATTGTCATCTAATCTACATATAATTGCCAACTTTCATGATGATACAAGAATTAGAAGTGCGTGTAATTCAGCGTGTTAAAAATCAGAAGGTCACTCGACTAAAAGCGTCGCGTTGTCATGGTTACGTGTAACCCAGAACTGCATGCACTTCGCTCTGATGCACCGTGCACTTAATGTCTTCGACATACGGACCTTATTCGATTGATTCACGTGCTTGCTAAGGGCAGAGTTAAAACTACCGTGTTTTACAGTCTAATTTTTTAGAAATCAGCAGAAATGTCATCAAAAATGGCCAACTGACATAAAAATATTTTTAGTCTGTGAACTAGTGATGCGACAAAACCTCTCGTTAATCGCGAAGTGAAAATATTGTAGTACTTGCGTATCATCGCCGGGTGATCGTCAAAATACTAACCTAAAAATATGCAACAAAGTCGCAACATTGAATGTGAACTGATTATGAAATTTTAGAGAACAGGAAACAAACTGTATGCACAGATGTAATCAAAAAACACACTGGACAGTAAAACAATCAATGATATCCGTAAAGTTATTAAACTTCAAATATTTGCAAAAAGTTCTGTTTGACAGTGTTGCTACTAGTGACATCTCGCTCGCTCAGTTCTTTGTTGCTCTATTCCGCTAGGGAGGTAATTTAAGATGCTATCAATTAAAAGAAGATTTTTATTTTCTTTTATTTTGTTTACTTATATAGGAAAATAAGCAATGGAACAAATACGTAAGCATAATTGCATAAAAAAGTAAAATAATTTCGTTTAAATAAAACCGACTAAAAATTAAACTGACTCCGAAAAACTATACACTAAAAGTAGAAAAATAATTATAATTACGTTATCTCCAATATTGTCGAAGTTATCGCTGAAAAACTAAACAAAGTATCGTATACTTTTTATTTAAAATTAATCAGTAATCGGAATAAGTGAATACTTAAAGTAATATCGATTAAATTTACAGATTATTGTCTATGACTCACAGGTTACAGCACTGATGTGTCAGAGACAAGTCATAGACAATATGGAGATAACACATGATTTTAAACGTCAAGTCAATTTGACAAGTCTCACAAATTTTCATCGTCCACGTATTTTGCTAAAATAATTTGTTTCAAAGATTGATTTCAAACTTGTATAAACGTGAAAATAAAGTTGTTTTCATGGGCTTGTTAAATAATGTGTATGATATTATGAACACGTAAGTGATTATGGTGTAATTGTGTATGAAAGTGTTTGTTTACATCTCTGCTGGATTCTAAAAAATCAAGGTATACGAGTATTGGTTTTAAGGTTAGACCAGACCAACGCGTGCAGCCGGCGTGCACGATGACGATGGCGATGGCGACCAGACAGCGTGTATGAATTTGTAGCGATGTGTTCACATCAACGCGTCCTGTCATTGGTCGCGGCGATCTATGCAGCGTCTGCACGCAGCGATCAGCGATCATCGCGACATATTTTGTCACTGTGACGTTTCTGTTTTTTAAAATCGATGTAATAAATAGTAAGTAGGATCTGTTAAAAAGTTTTTACACAATTAAAAATGAATTATTCATAACATACCACTAGTCTGTCCTACTTGAATAATAAAAAAGGTTTTAGAATAAAGTATCAATGTCAGAATTTATTTTTATGTAATAAACAAATTTATTCTAGTTTTCTCGAGAACCTGCTTCTTCAACTTCATAAATAAAATTGGGATATTATCTGCAGAACAAAATAATTGAGAATGTACGTACATGTCTGCAGCTTTCTCAAAGGCCATTCTAAGTATGCCATAAATAAAAACCTAATTAAAGTCATCAAACGTCTCAGTCATTAATTTAGTGCCACTAGAAACACCTAGTTGATCAAAACTGATGTCTTTTTTGTATTTTTGGGTTATTATTAAAGACAAAAAAGATATTTGGACTATTATGTACTCTGTGGTTTGGGTGCATAATGTAATTTCCTTTGCCTTAAAAAAAGTAAATGTCAAGATGACTGTTGCACCAAAAATGAAAATGAAAATTGATTTTGATAGATGTTGTAATGAGTTAAGTGTAGTTTTGTGTGATTTAACGATAACAACGACAATGGTAAAAGGTAATGGGGCAATTTTTTTCCCTCAAGGAAAAAGATGAATTGGTTATAATCTTACTTGCCCACAAGGATAATGAACCCTGAACGAACGTGCACCGTAGGCACTCTACACCGACGGCACATTGGACTGAACACATTGAATTGTGTACATTATGTAAATCTTGTATATAGCAATAGCATAACAGTAATAAACCAGATATCAACCGTCCGCGTTGTGTTTCATTTCCCCCACTGAGGCCAAGAAAGCCTTAGTGCAGTCCTCCTTCTTATCAAACCTTTCTTTAAATCTAATTAAAAGGTATTGTTAGGGCTCTAGGGACTATAGCTTGGTTATGAGTAAACAATACCTACTACCTATACCGCATGTAATCCTGTCTCATTATATAATATATGGCCGCCTGAATAAACTAGAGTGAAAAAGTGTTTCCACTGTCTCAATTGCATCAAAAGCTCCAAACAAATCATTTAATTCAGTTTCAATTTTGCCGAATAGGCGTGATTGACAATATGCGTGACAGTTGTGGTGACAGTGACAACCTGCACGCGCAGTGATCGCCATCGCGGTCGCGGCAGTTTGAAACAACTTTTGCACGCGCAGTGGTCGCCATCGCCATCGCCATCGCTGCACGCGTTGGTTTGTCCGAACCTTAACTTAAGTTCTTAGGGGGAAATTGTAACTAGCGATTGGCCGCGATTCGTACGCGTGGACCCCGTTTTACCCCCTTAGGGGCGAAGCCTCGAGTTTTTTTTAGGGTTTTCCCGGAAATTATTCGACCTTTTCTCGCCGTACCATAACCTTGAATTAAACCATCCTTGGATTTCAACCAACATTAAAAAAAAATTGGCCCAGGCGTTGTTCAGATGCGCTTACCAACACATTTTGCAATTCATTTTTATATTATACAATATAGATAACTATTTAAAAAAAAAAGCAAAAAGGAGGCGTAACCACTTGTACGCCTCCTGCAGGGCCCGCGGAGGATTCGAATCTCCTATCTCCAACACATACATGTCGGCGCTCTCCCAAAAGCCAACGGGCCCCACTGGAAACCCGCGAATTTCCCTAAAGCTTTCAGGATATCGTCACGTAACCTAAGCTAATTTAGACCATATTGCCATGTTGTTTGAATCTTAAATCGCACAGTAATTGATGACATGTCCGTCACATTTGAACACAGTTTGCCCGTTGTTTAAGCGGAAATAGAGGAGCGATACTATCCATTCACTAGTGGAAAAGACTTAGCCTATATTCTGTATGTGTGTGTTATACCAAACGTACTAACTTTATCAATGTGTGAATGGCATATACTACTCGTAGCGTACCTATGTGGTCTAGATACGGGCTTTTCTGCGTAATCTCTATCCCTTTCAGGCCAAATGGAGTTGAAATATGTTGCATCCCTTTTAGTTCAAGTAGTGAGTAGCTATGTACAAGTTGCCGGTGGTGATGCTTACCTCTTCACAATCCTTGGTATCCTGGTACTGGTGCATCAAAAGTGCAACCAGGTGCACCACTTGTGATGCACTGCAGTCAAATGAGCAATTTACTTGAAAATAACATTAAATTTTTCATCGGATTAACAAATCACACTTCAGTATTTTTTATAAAAATAATAAGTAAAAATTAAGTGTAAAGCTCGTGTGCTTATTATTTTTCAGGAGTAGGTAGGTAGGTAGTAGTACCCTTAGATTATGCAAGTGCAACAGTGTTAGTCATACAAGACAAATAAACAGCATCTTATTTTATATCTGTGCAAGCTTTTGCCCGCGACTTCGTCCGCGTAGAAGTCGAAAACGTTCTCATAGGATTTCTAAATGGTTTTACCTTTTACTATTAAAATATAAAAGTCTTAAAGGTAAATAAAATTTTGTTAAGTTTTATCATTCATCGTATCTGGACACTTGCGCGAAAGACATGAGCGCGAAGACACTAGCGCGAAAAGACATTAGCGCGAAAACAGTTTTCGCATTATTATTCGCGAAAAGTATTTGATGTGTCTTTCTGATTGTCTTGCATTAGCTCCTGAATAACTGAAGCAATTTTGATTTTCTTTTCTAGCATGTTTTGCATTCGCCGCAAAAAGAATGGAGATCTAAATGATTGGATTTGACTATACTTAGCACTGCAAGCAAAGTTAAAAAAATTTGAAACTTCACAAAGAACAATGCTATAATTTCAAAGTTACTGAACCAAGCTTTATGATTCATTTCATGAGACATAATAGGTATTATGCAATTACTAATACCAAATAATATTTATATATTATTATGCAAGCAGAACCAAATCTAAATCTGTTTCGAAGAGAGATCCATCACAATGAGGGCTATCGTTTTAGCGCTCACCAGTTAGCGCCACTGTAGAGTAAGGTCCTGTCACTTGCTAGTAGCGAAGACAGTGGCGCCAACTTGTGAGCGCTAAAGTGGTAGGAGGACTATCGCATTTGCACTCATCAAGATGGCGCCACTTTAGAGTAAGGTCCTGTCAATCGCCAGGGGTGCCAACTGTTAAGTATAAAAACGATAGCCCTCATTACATTACATCATGAAGCTCTCGGCTTCAAATTATTGAAGTTTTTGTGATCTCGAGCCTCTAATAAGTGTTATGTATCAAGTGCTACTTTGACAGCTGTCACAACCTGCGCAAAGGTCCATTCTAACCCCAAATAATAGTTTCAGGTACCAGAGCATCATGATATTCGAGGAGTTATTTCAAGTGTAGTGGGGTGCACCTTGGATGCAGCTCACATGAATGTTCTGTCTCATCTGCCATTTCAGTCACATAATCGCATGCGTACATCGATGCACTATAGATCTGAAGCTGAAAGTTTGGTGTCATTGTTTGTAAACAACTCTGCAACCATGGCAACGCGTCCTGGCCAGCTACGCCCACTTTGCATTTGTTCCATCTCCTCATATTTATGATGTCCGAATTTGCTGTAAGTAACATGCGACGTTGCCTTGTTGCATTGCCGTCCAATTAAATAAGCACTTTCTTTACACTATATACACTGGTTATACATTAGACTTTAGACCCTTACCTAGACAAAAAAAAATGTTAGATAGATTTTGCAGTATCATTGAAGCCGAGAACTAAATTTTAATGAATGTTTTTCATCTAAAGACTTCTTTCTGTATTTGCACTTATTTTAGGAAACATTTTTCAGGTATGAATTAATCGCCTCTATCTTGCAAATGCAATTATCACAGACAAAATTCATAATTAATTGTTATATCAAGGCTGTACTTTTAAGTTGATGACACAGTCGAGTTTTGTTTTAGATTTTTGCCTTTGTACACATAATTCGAACCAAATAAAGAAACTAAGCTAAATAAAACCGTTTCAAAATAGGAAATGGACCCAAAAGATGCATAGACGCATGGCACTTAGCAAGTATGTGAAGCAAAAAAATAGTGTTCTTGGGTAGCTGTCTAACCTTCACCGCGGTCATTATAACCTCAATATATATTTTCAAGTACCAGGGCATCATAACATTCTAAGAGTTCTATGCTTCACGTGAAAGTGGATCGTAGCTCACATAAATTATCTGTCGCATCTGCCATCGCATAATCGCATGCGCACATCGATGCACCGCAGCTCTGAAGCTGAAACTTTGATGTTACTTGTTTGTAAACAACTCGTAACCAAGGGCAACGCGTTCTGGCCAGATATCTCCTCTTATTTATGAGCTCCGAGTATGGACGAAGTAACAACGTGCGATGTTGCACTACCATCAAACAAGAAAGGCATTTTTAAAACCGTTAACCGTTTTTAACTTTTGCATGCTAATAATTTTAGCTAAACATGTATCGTTCTCACTGCCTGTACCTAACATCTTTATAATACCATGTTTAATTGCAAATTAATAATTATGATTAAAACTCAAAGTAGGTACATGGTAATCCCTAAATCACCACGACAAACTTTTCAATGTCATTTATGCGGGCAAGTAAATGTTATAAAATCTTATCCAAATCTGGCTACGTCACAATGGATTATTTTATTTTGGAAAAGTTTGAATCTTGGAATATTTAAAATAATATATTTGAAAGGCTGTCAAATTATAATTACTGAGACAGTCATGTCTTGTTTATGAGTTTTGCTTATAATATTGAAATAACGACTATAATAGGACGTCCACCCACAAGGTGAACCGACGACATTATAAAGGTAGCAGGAAAGCGCTGGACGCAGGCCGCTACCAACCGGGCAACATGGAAAGCATTGGGGGAGGCCTATGTTCAGCAGTGGACGTCCTATGGCTGAGATGATGATGATGATGATGATTGAAATAACATTTCAAAAGAGCTTAGCAGAGTTAGGCAGTACTCGCAAAACATGATCGTTGTTACGACGCGTTCTGTTCTTAGGAAGCTGACATCACCTTCGCCACGGTCATTATAACCTCCAAATGTATTTTCAGGTACCAGGGCATCATAATATTCCAGGAGGTCAATATTCCACGTGAAGGTTGATGCAGATGATTCAAATTATCTGTCTCATCTGCCATCTTGATCACATAAGCGCATGCGTACTTCGATGCATCGTAGCTCTGAAACTGAAACTTTGGTGTTATTTGTTTGTAAACAACTCGTAACCAAGGGCAACGCGTCCAGGCCAGACATCTCCTCTTATTTATGAGCTCCGAATATGGTTGAAGTAACAACATGCGATGTTGCCTTGTTGCGCATTTTCTTTAAATTGTATTACTCGCCAAACTTATTCGTCTCAACTTTGTTCTTAGAAAGCTGATATAACCTACTATACGCTGCGGAACATATTTTATTTTATTTATTTTATTTAATTTGTTTAACAACCTCATTTTATAACCTCAAAATATATTTTCAGGTACCAGGGCATCATAATATTCTAGGAGTTCTATCTAGTGAATGTGGATGCAGCTCACGCAAATTATTTGTCTCATCTGCCATCTCAATCGCATAATCGCATGCGTACTCAATGCACTGCAGCTCTCAAGCTGAAACTTTGATGTTATAGTTTGTAAACAACTCAGGTAACCAAGGGCAACGCGTAGTTCTAGCCACGCCTACTTTGCGTTTGTTCCATCTCCTCATATTTATGAGATCCGAGTATAGTCGAAGTAACAACTTGCAATGTTGCCTTGTGGCATTAGCACCCAATGAGAAAGGAATTACCTTCAAATATTTCTTAAGACTTAAAGTGGTTTTAGTAACTTATCTTAAACTATAAACCACGAAGAAAAAGAATGCAGTATTATTCAAGCGGGCAACTATGTGCTATGAATGATAATAACGTATACAAATATAAGACCACTTCATTATTAGATTTTTGCCTTTGGTGGTCTGCTAAAACTGATAATGCAATCGTTTGAATCTTGAATATTGATCAAATATATTTTTAAGATTTTTAATTTAACTATTTATTCAAATGCTGTCAGTTTATAGTTATTTTATAAAACATTTAAAAGGAGCGAATGTATCCAAAATTATACATGTTGAGTAAATGACGAATCAATCGAGTAGTGTTCTTGGGCAGCTGATAAGACCTTTGCCCGCGGTCAGTCCAACCTCAAAATAAATTTTCAGGTACCAGGGCATCATAATATTCTAGGAGTCCTATGCCTCACGCGGAGCTGAATGCAGCTCATACAAAGTATCTGTCTCATCTGACATCTCAATCGCATAATCGCATGCGTAAAACGATGCATTGCAGCTCTGAATCTGAAAGTTTGATGTCAATGTTTGTAAACAACTCGGGTAACCAAGGGCAACGCGTACTACTAGCCACTTCTTCTTTGCATTTGTTCCATCTACTCTTATTTATGATCTCCGAGTGTGCTCAAAGTAACAAAGTGCGATGTTGTCTATCCAAATGAAAATAATTTTCTTTATACACTTCTTAATACACAACTTGGGTAATACCTAAAATCTAGACCATATAAACCAAGGTTTCAGATCTTGAAGCGAACAACTAAATGCTTTTTTAAAGGCTGTCAGCTTAAAGTTGATGGGACACCCCTGGTTTGGTTATTGTTTTGCTGGCATTAGGCTAAAATGGCGAATATAAACAAATTAATTATACATAGAGGCAGTATGTACTTGCAAAACATGGTCGTTTTAATTAACTTTGAATTAAGCAAACGGGGAATCAATCGAGTTCTTGTGCAGCTGACAAGACAAAATATGTTTTTAGGTACCAGGGCATCATAATATTCTAGGAGTTCTATGCTACACGTGAAGGTGGATGCAGCTCGTACAAAGTATCTGTCTCATCTGCCATCTCAATCGCATAATCGCATGCTTACTAGGTACATCGATGCACTGAAACTTAGATGTTACTTGTTTGTACACAATTCTGGTATCCAAGGGCAACGCGCCCTGTCTAGCCACGCCTACATTGCATTTGTTCTACCTCTTCTGATTTATGACCTCCGAGTGTGCTCGAAGTAACGAAGTGCGATGTTGCCTTCTATAGGCTAACCAAAATAATAAAAAGAGCATTTTCTTTATACACTTCTCTATTATTTCAAAGGCTGTCAGTTCTTGTCAATTATTGCTAACGTTTTGCTAAAATGGCAAATATATACAATATACATAGAGGCAGTAGGTACTTGCAAAACATTGTCGTCTTAACTCCTTATTAAACAAACGGTGAATCAATCGAGTAATGTTCTTGGACAGCTGACAAGACCTTCGCCGCGGTCATCTCAACCTTAAAATTGACTTTCAGTTACCAGGACACCATCATATTCCAGGAGGTCAATGTTCAACGTGAAAGTGGATGCAGCTCACACAAATTGTCTGTCTCATCTACCATCTCAATCGCATAATCGCATGCGTAGTACATCGATGCACTGAAACTTTGTAACAACTATCGGTAACCAAGGGCAACGCGTCCTAGCCAGATACGAGTGAGTGGCATTCTGCACTTTGCGAACATGCGAACCAATCGAATAGTAGCCGTATGTCATGGACATTGGTGCACGAGACATCAAAGCGAAGTGCTGCAATTTAAGTGGTTTACACGTAACTATGGCAACGTGACGCTTTATGCCGATTTACCTCCAGATTTTCATAAATGCCTGGTCCTCTCAGTACCTACAGACGTCTCCAGATTTGGTAATCTACCAATTTGCACGTCGAAAAGTTTAATTAAGGCTTGGTATTTCTGCTAAAGTAGGTATTTCGCGCTGTCAAAATCTGCGTGCGCAATACTTCGCCGAAGACAGCGCGCCAAAGAGCTCTCGCGGCTACACAGTATAGAAATACGCAGTTTGGAAATACGCAGTTGGTTAGGTTAGGTTGACTTCCTTCCGTTCAAGCGTCACACTCACAGCACTTTCTAATACAAATCATATCCAAGTGATACAAATTAAAACAACTTTCAAAATTTTTGGGAATATATTTTAGAATCGAATAAATATAGAATATAACTGCCAAAGTAAACACGGTTCAAAGAGGCGTGGCGTCACCCGACCTTCCGGAAGTTCCGCGCCGGCTAAAAGAATTTCAAGATTACGTCACCCGACCTATCGGTAGATCCTCGGGAGCTTGAGCGATTGGAAAATCATTTTATGATCAGTTACTCGTAGTAGCGATTATTTAGAGCTTGGATAATAAATTATAGTTGTTGCAATTCACAAAGCTTTGCATGTGGTTAATTACATTAATCAGTACACGCATCAATTTTGTTCAGTCTTTTTGTTTATTAATAAATAAGAATATCATACTAAAATTGCATACATATTTGTTTGTATTGGTCTGGGTGTTTTCTTTCCATAATTTATGTATAACGTATGTACGGGGCTCTGTATCGAAAATCACTATGAGCAATAAGCATCACACACGGTTACCTGGAGTGCATTACCGCAGCAAAAAGCTTGCCATCTTAAATGAACGGTATAATATCGAGGTTTCGTCAGTACAGTTGCGAACAAAGGTGTTTGTGTAGTGTAGTTGAGTGAGAGGTCAGATTATTGAAATAATAAAACTAACATTTTATTTTTTAAATACATTTTAAAAATAATTTACATTACAGATAACAATGAGAGGATGACATTGCAAGGTGGTGCCAGTCCAGTCTTAAATCCGTTGATATATGCTGCATCTGCCATGTTTTTGGCTAAAAGATTCTTCTATCTTGCAGTTTAGACTTTTATTACAGACCTCAGACAGTATTTTTGGAAAACTTTTACGCATGGTGGAGGAAGGGACGCTCTAGAGACTCAAGTCTAGAAGGAGTCACATGAACTCCAAGTTTTAAATCCGTTGACATCTGCTGCATCTGCCATCTTTTTGGCTAGAAGATTCTTCTATCTTGCAGCTTAGACCTTTAGCTACAGACCTTAGACAGTATTTTTGAAACATTCTTACGCATGGTGGAGGAAGGGACGCTCTAGAGCAGTGGCGTAACTATAGGGTGGCAAGTCGGCAAAATGCCACGGGCCCCCAGCCCGAAGGGGCCCCCGCCCGGTCAGAGGAAATCTCAATTCCCAACATTTATTATTACACATACTACTTAAGTAAAAAAAAGTTTTGTCTTTAATTTATTTGTTACCTTCTTAGTTGCATACACAACTAAAAAAAATATACCTAGGTATTAAACTTTCAATGCATTGGTAAAAAAAAATTTAACCCAGTTTTATAAAGAATGTTCAAAATCCAATTACTCGTAATAATTTTGGAAACATGTGTGGACAAACATACCTCAAAAATGTGTATATTGGTTTACATTTATATTCACTGGGCATGTTTCGCTGAGACTAGGTAGGTATACTGCCGGCATTAAAATCAGTGTTGCCGTTATAGTGCATTTCTCGCTAGATAGCGCAATTCTAAACTCTTCAGCGCTTTTTTTCTCAATACAATGCGCTAAAAAATATTTTTTGGAATCTAGTAGAAAATTGTAAAAATTATTGACGATCGTAAATTTAAGCCAATAAGTTAATTGCCAGAGCCGTAAAACGTTACATAAATTACGATCTGGGAATTCCCCGAAGGATTTAGTATTCCCCGACCACAATGTTATTGATGCGTTTATTATTTTGTCTCTTTTTTACATTAAAGTGTTATGTTATGACTGTCTCTGATTTTACTAACAGAGTTCATTTATAATGATACGTCATCAGTTGAAAGTTCTTAAGAAAATTTGCCACACTTTTATGTTGCCTGAACACGGTTTGAAGAAAATGACTAAAACTGTAAAAAAAGAAACGGCATCTGGTGAACACACTAACCGCACCCGAACGACGTAATGATGACCAGAAAAATATTCATTTATTTAATTCAGTTGATTTTGATAAATGTAATAATTTAAATTTTAGATAATGGTTAAATAAATTCACATAAAAACACATCTTCTCTTATTGCCATTCATAAAATTCACAGCTAAAATTTAGCGCAATAGTTTGGTGTATTTTTTTCTTTCTCAATCGGCAACACTGCTTAAAATTTATGTTGGTAATACTTGTTGATGCTTGGGGAATCCCCGATTCGAGTTTGTATATATGAAAAACTCCACTATTGTATTACGCAAGAACTCACCGAGCAATTAGCAGTTTATTGTTGTAAGAATTGGTTGTTTGTTGCAAGTGAGGAAAAATAGGTTGACAATGTCTACTCGGTAAGAATTTTATTCTAATATTTAAAATAATTTATAGTAAGTATTACAATTATTTTAATTTTTAATCTACCCATAAAATTAATCATTTACATCATCGGTAGGTATCGGTAGTAAAGTTTGAAATCACAAGTTACGAAATTATTATTTAAAATAATGATTCTCATCGCGCATTTCAAAATCAATTCACTACTTTGACATTCGTAACCACCAAAACTATTTCGGTACCTATGTTCATCGTTCTTTCAAAACTTACATTTGACACTTGAATTGAACTTTGAACAATCGGTGGACTTTCGTTATAAACATTTTTACTGTAGCTTTTTTGGCATTTGTTAGCAATTAAGTAGATTTATGAATAAATGAAAACTATAGTATATATATAACTATACTATACTAGTAACTATAGTATAAATATAGTATTACAAACTTTTTGCGGTTTTGTTCTAGAAAGTATCAGAGTGGAAGCGAAAAACGAAAGCGAAAGAAGGAGTCTGAAGAACAAAATAAAAAATTACCTAAAATAAGTCAGTACTTTAATATTCAAGATAGTATACAAGAAGAATCAAATGAACAGTGCGACGGAAAGGCAGAAAATGATGACATAAGTGGCAATATCGCAGGGCCCGATAACAGTGAATATTTAGATTCAGAGCAACCACAACCAGGTACGAGCAAATCTTTAAATGAATCATGTTTGGACATAGAAAAATTAAAATCTTTACCGCATGTTACTGATAAAGGTAACTTTAAAGAACTCAATGATCAAGTAAAACGGTTTGTGATCGAGAACGGACACTGTAAACCAAAAGGCCCCTTTTTAAGGGATAGTAACAATAGATCTTTCTTAGATAAATATTATTACACTGTTTCTAAATCTGGCGTAAAGTTAGAACGCACATGGCTGTCCTATTCTCTATTGCTTCAAAAAGCATATTGTGAACCATGTTGGTTATTCGCAAATAGGGCATCTAAAAATATACAAAATATTTGGATGGAAGGCTATGATGATTGGAAACATTATTGTGGAAGCCATAGAAAGACATGAGACATCGAAAGAACATTTGCATTCTTGTTTTGTACATCGACAGTGGCAGTTACATGGAACACTAGATGAAGAGCAAGAGTCCATTATCAAGAGAGAAAAAAATTTTTAGCCAGGTACTCACTAGACTCTTTGATTTTACTCTGACACTTTCAACCTGTAATTTAGCTTTTCGTGGCCATAAAGAAACGGTATATGGCAACGATTCTGGTCCAAAAGGAAATTTTTTGAGTATTGTTGAGTTATTAGCCAAATACGATCCTATTTTACAAGAGTTGCTAAGCAAACCTAAGGGCCAGATTAAATACTTAAGTCCAAAGATACAAAATGAGCTCATTGCTGTTCTGGTTCAAAAAGTGGAAAATGCTCTGGTAAATGAAATAGTCACCGCACCGTTTTATTCCATTTTGTTTGATACTACTCAAGATATTTCCAAAACAGATTAATTGTGTGAACTTTACCGTTACTGTGTAATCGAGAAAGATGAAACTGGAACTCCAAAGGCGCTCGTAATTAAAGAGTCATTTTTAGGATTTCATGAGGTTAAGGATCAAACTGCCTTAGCAATGTCCAAGCAGATAATAAAATCCATAAATGACAAAAGTATTTCTCTGAATAAGTGCCGTGGACAAGGGTACGATGGAGCTAATACCATGAAAGGTACTTATGGCGGAGTTCAAAAACTCATAAGAGATATAGAGCCAAATGCAGTGTATGTCCATTGTGCTGCTCATAATTTAAACTTGGTAGTAAATGATGCAGTAAAAGAGGTCATAGAAATACAAACATTATTCGAAACTGTGCAACAAATTTATAATTTTTTTGGCCATAGTATTAGACGATGGAATATATTATCTAGTTTTATATCTGACAACAAAAAAGGAGAAACCGTTGTATCATCAAATTCAGTAACATTAAAAACAATGAATCCAACTAGATGGGCAGGACGCTTTGATGCCATGTTTGCTTTAAAGGTTCGATTTGTTGATGTTCAAAAAGCGCTAACAGAAACCATTTTATTAAATTCCAAATCAGATGAGAGAAATGAAGCTATCTTGCTAAAGAAGAAGGTAGAGAACTACAATTTTATTATGTTGCTGGTTTTCCATTGCAAAGTCTTACAAACCATAGACGCGGCTTCTAAAGCACTTCAATCTAAAGCCATCTTTCAAATGCTTCAAAGCGTTTGCAAGTCTGTCTAGAAGAACTTGAAAAGTATCGACATGAATTTGAAGATTTAAAAACGGAAGCAAATAGTATTGCAGTTAAATGGTCTATAAACCCTGAATTTCCTAAAACTCGTCAGAGAAAAGTGAAACGTCATTTTGATGAAATTTGTGAGGATGAACGTCTCCAAGATCCTGAAAGCTTGTTTAAAGTGAACGTATTCTATCGTGTACTAGACATCATCATTAATCAACTTAGATCGCGTTTCCTTGGAATGAATGAAATTGTTTCCAAATTTAGTGTCTTGCAGCCTGCCACTTTGCAAAACTTGAATGATACTGATTTATTGGCAAATAGCATTTGTCCATTTATATAAAAATGATATATCTATGTCGTTTTCCAAAGAAATTCTCAGTTTTCGATCCTCTTTTAAACACGAAATAGAAAGGTCATCTTCTATAAGAGAACTTGCTGACTTATTAATAATAAAGAATCATTTTATATCTTCAAGCTTTCCTGAAGTGTGCACTGCATTTCTGCTATTTCTCACCATTCCTGTAACTACGGCTAGTGCCGAGCGATCATTTTCAAAACTGAAATTGATAAAAACTTATTTAAGAAATTCTATAGGACAAGAAAGGTTAAGCAATTTGGCTATTCTATCCATCGAAAATTCTATGGCCCGAAATTTGAACTTTGATGATGTCATTAACACTTTTGCTGAACAGAAAGTCCGAAGAAAGGAATTTTAATAATTAAAATTGTGTACCTACTTAAAATAAAATTGTGATTTCAGTTCAATAGGTACCTTTAATTAAAAGTGAATAATTATAAAATCAAGAAATTATAATAATTATAAAGTTTGTATGTACCTACTTCACGTAGTGATTTATTAGTTAACTTTTACAAATAAAAGTGTATAAATAAATATTATAAAATAAAAAATACTATTGTTGTTGGTTCAGCTTCTTTATATATTGGGAAAGTGGGAGGGCCCATTCGATGAATTTGCCACGGGCCTCGAACGGTATAGTTACGCCACTGCTCTAGAGACTCAAGTCTACAAGGAGTCATATGAACTCCAGTTTTAAATCCGTTGACATCTGCTGCATCTGCCATCTTTTTGGTTAGAAGATTCTTCCATTTTGCAGCGTAGACCTTTAGCTACAGACCTTAGACAGTATTTTTGTGAAAATTCTTACGCATGGTGGAGGAAGGGACGCTCTAGAGACTCAAGTCTACAAGGAGTCACATGAACTCCAGTTTTAAATCCGTTGACATCTGCTGCATCTGCCATCTTTTTGGCTAGAAGATTCTTCTATCTTGCAGCTTAGACCTTTAGCTACAGACCTTAGACAGTATTTTTGTGAAAATTGTTACGCATGGTGGAGGAAGGGACGCTCTAGAGACTCAAGTCTACAAGGAGTCATATGAACTCCAGTTTTAAATCCGTTGACATCTGCCATCTTTTTGGCTAGAAGATTCTTCTATCTTACAGCATAGACCTTTAGCTACAGACCTTAGACAGTATTTTTTATTATTTATTTGTGTCAGTGTGCTCTTCTAAAGAGTGTAAGACGATTGTATGTAGGTACTATTAAAATGTAATTTTAACTCATTGGTTTTGTCTCATATTTGAGGAATGTACTATGTATCATGAGTAGAGTCTTCGTTTAAAAGGATGCGAACGATTTAAATTTCAATAGGTAGACAAAATTGATAATTTTTAATTATCAAAAATTTAAGCTTTCTCCAGTAACACTGATATTATTATACTGTGACTCATCAAAGTCATCATTGTCAAAAATATTGACAAATCGCGAACTGTCACGGCCAAAAAACTGACACGCGTCCGTCCTCCGTAAGCGCCACCGCGCGACTGATTGAGATTGTCCAAGCCGTCATGGACGATTTTTTCCACATTTTTTAACATAGTAACTAAATAAGACGCAATATAAAAATTTCATCCGTTAAAAGCCCTCAAGTTATTTCTGAACTTTAGTTTAGTAAAAGATTTAGAATCTCAAATCGCTTATTTTAAAAATAAAACCATAAATAGAAAACGAATAGAGGTAACTTTGGGAATTTATTCTATCGAGTCAACTTCATCAAATCGTGTTTCCATCCGTTAATAGCCCTAGAAAATATCCTCAACTATGCCCAATAAAAATCTTAGCCTTTAATTTTACTGTTTAGTACCTCAAAAATGAAAAATGAAAACCTCATTTTCGCCATTTTCTCTGCTACCCGGCCTTAATTCCTTGGTTTGTAAAATTTATATTTTTAGCCGATCGATCTCCTAGTTTTTCTTGAATGCCTGGTCCTCTCCGTACCTACAGACGCCCCCGGATTGGTTTTTGCTCATCGAAATGTCGATTTATTCCATTCCTTAGTTTGTAAAATTTATCTTCAATTCATTTGCCTGATGTTTAAAAATAATTAACTTTGTATTGCATTATGCATCTTTGATTGGAAAAATAAAATTATTTAGACGAAATTGATTTAGACGAAAAATAATGCCAGGAGAAGAAGATAACGAACCTTTCTCAAAAGAGTGTACCGAGCTAAAGATTCAGAATGTAGTAAAATTGTTTATGGAATTCAATGTTTGCCGATCACGTATTATTGTGTTTAGCTTGCTTATACACCCCGCAGACTGCAGACTTTTAGTATTCCAATAAGTTGGGCTGGCTACAATTTGTAGGAAGAATCCGCCGATACCAAATCGGTGGACCTATTGTGCGCACTTCCATACATGTTCAATGAACATGTATGAACATTGTTCATACTGATTAACAACCCGACCAAACTATTGGCCGAGAAAAAATCTGCAGTATGTGAGATGTTTTATGCATTAATTCAGGAATCATGTTGTAACGTACTACATAATAATAAATTGCTACGGCGTAGCGATTCGTAGCAGGCTTGCAAAACTTCGCTAAATTAATTCATAAATATTTTTAAGCGTGCAACTTTGAGTCTCTACGTAAAAAATAATTGGTAAAAATGACTATAAAAACGAAACATTTTAAGATGTTATCACATCAGATCTTTGTTTATCGAACTTTTGAAATGCTATGCATTTTAAACACACGGATACGACATGTTCTAAACTGACTCACAGATTTTTTTGTCCATATTCGGAAAATTAAGTTGAAAGTCAGTTAATAGAAAATATATTATTATCAGAATATGTATTCATAAATGGACTCAACAATAAATAACAAAAGTTAATTCCGATTTAAAATTTAAACCTGTTTTTGCTTATAAATGTTTATATTGAAAACAGAGAAGTGATCATTTTATGAATTTCATTAATATTAAGGAACTCGATTTTATTATCCTTAATAAAAAAATCAAATGAAAATTATGAGTTTCACTAAAATACAACTCAATAAAAAGAAAGGGAAACAGAAAAGTCAGAATCATAATAAAATGCTACTAAGGTTACTACTACTACGTGACAAGATTAATACTTGCTGAATATTTAAACTGCTAAAACATGAATGAAAATTACAAAAAATGTACGAAGTATAACTTGTAAATCATAGGTTTAATAATACTCTAGCCCCTATAAGTAAAAAAAATTGAAAAAATTACATGTAAATAATTTAATTTTGACTGATTAACAAATGGCGAACAACGTGCATCTCCTCGAAAATCAATCAATTTATGAATGAAAACAACAATTAAATATCTGAAAAAGTGTCTAATATAAGCTTTTACAAACAGACAAAACTTTGGACAGTGGCGGAAAAGTACTTTCATTTATAATTGGGAAGATATCATGAAAAGTTTCCACAAATTCCATTGGTTTCCCTTATGAATTTCAGCTCAAAGCTGCGAAACATCGACGCGATTTCGCACGCGGGTACCAGGATAGCATGAAACATGAAGATGTATACGGTGGAATGCAAAAGCGATACAGCCTGTTAGACCACCAAGAAGGCACTGGAAAAGCCCGCGTTGCAATCAATCAATATTTCACACATGTAAGCATGTCTCTATACCGACACGCAATTGCAAATGTATTGGTAATTGAGACAGATGCACAAGATAGAATGAGAAAAACGTAGTTCATAGAGTACCCATTTAAAGTTAGGCTATAGAGAAAGCACTGGTAAAGCCCGAGCAGTAAATCAATATTTCACACAAGTAAAGATATCTTTATACCGACATGCAACTACAAATGTAGTGGTAGTATTTGAGACAGATTCATATGATAGAATGAGAAAAATGTAGTTAATAGAGTACGTTTTTAAAACGTGCAAAGTTTGGATCTTTCCTCCTGGTACCTCCAATAACCTTCAAAACGTATAATAAATACTTACACTGAAAAAAATAGTTTGGTTACTGCTTACACAAACGAGTGACTTGCGAAGTGGAGGTTATTACTAACTAGGTACTATGGTTTTATGGAACAAAATTTTGTGTGAATTAAACAAACTATTTTGTAGTGAGAAAACCTGGTTTGGTTATAGGTTAACACGCAGTTCGCAAGTCACTCATTTGTGACTTGCGAACTGAGTGTTAACCTATTGTAACGAAATATTTTTTTTAGTGTAGGCTGAGTTGCACCACCTAACCCTTACTTTGACCGTAACTACAACTATATTACATTTTTTTTTAAATTTTTTATATGCATAACAAGGCAGGTATTTGAACACAATCGCACCTGATGTTCTTAAAAAGTTGCCAAGCTATTTCTGGCCTACGTTTTTACGTGTAATGTATAAACTTATGGTTAGCATCTCACCCGATGGAAAGTTGATGATGATGATCAGGCTGATGATGCAATTACAATTCACCTAGAATCCTCAAGCACAGGCGTATCTAATGTTACCTCGGCTCCAAATGCTGAAAAACTGCTGACTGTTAACATTGTTGCTATGGCAACTGTTATTGGTAAGCCAGGCGGACTTGCAACAAACCCCACCAACCAAGTAGAAAATAAACTTAGGCTGGGTTGCACCATCTTAAGGTTCGGCCAAACCAACGCGATAACACGCGATTAGCCGGCTTGCAGCGATGGCGATCAATGCATTTAAATCTGATCGCCATCGCTGCACGCCGGCTGATCGCGTGTGATCGCGTTGGTTTAGCCGAACCTTTACTTTAGCTTTGACAAATGTTAAAAATCTGTCAAACTCCGTTATAGTTACTGTCAACGTTACGTGGGGTAACTCAGCCTTAGTAATCTGATGTATAATGATAATAAAATTGTAAATTTTTGTGAAAGTTTATACTCGTACATTAATAAACATTGATTCATTGATTCACACGTGAATAATTTACTTCGTTCATAGAAAAATACGCACACACAGGTAACTGCAAAGCTCAATAGATATAATGGTGCGCAAAAATAATCCTTAACCTTTAAAACTTAAGATACGGGCTCAATTGATACCGATTGCAAAATCACCTCGTATTTAATAAAATACTTTAGAGCAAATTACACGATGCGAAGACGATGCGAAAAATGCAATTCTGAAACATTTCATAGGCCTAGTTTGAAAGAAATTCTACCAGGGCGCTATAAATTCTGAAGAGTTCGTATGTTACTGTTGGCATGGAGCTCACTACTACACTGTAGCAGGTAGTCTAAGAGCGGGGAGTCAGCTATTTATGCTACAATAAACAACAACGGGGATTTCAATCTCCCAAAGGTTGAAAAAGATGGTATTTGGTATTGCCAAAAAAATCTTTAAGTTTCTGAAAAAACACGAAACGAGTTAAATTTCTAAGCACTAAACACCCAAACCTCTGGAATTGAACATTAATACAAGCCAAAAATTAATCAATAGTAATGTGAAACTGACTATTAAAATAATGATAACAATAACTGAAAAAATACTAGGTACTTAGTGATTTTGTAATTTAAAAAGGTTTTTTTTCAGTTATTTGTAACATTATTCTTAACATTGATTATTACTGTACCTAATATTATAGTTTCTATAGCAAAATAATGAGCAAAGTTTAACTAGTACTGTCGCAAAATTTTCCATTCCACGCCTCAGGCCGCAGTCCCTTGTACTAGTGCGGTTACCAGGGCATCATATCTTTCAAGAGGTTTATAGACAGTCTACCAGTCCGGGACGCGGGGGGTTGGGACGCGGGATGCCGGGACGCGGGGTGTGTAGTGCTCTATCAATTGAGATGAAACATATTAATTCCCGATACGCTTGAGAGGGATGTAAAACACGCCAGTATACGTATAAACATCAGTGACGTAGTATAACGAATGCCACGAGGGAATGTATGTGTGCGTCACAAACACAAGGGTTGAATTGAAGTTGTAAGCGCTTCTAAAGCGGCACTAGTTTTCACCCGGTTCATAGTTAAACAAGCTCATAAATCCACTGGTCTCTTCGAACTGATAAGTACCTACTATTATTAAGTCGCAAAGAGAATTCCATGAAAACCATTATTTATCACTGTAAAATAAAATACAGTAAAATGAACTACAAATTGTATGGAAAAACAATTTTGTGACGCTAGTTAGCTCATACTCTCTTAATAAAAGACAGTACAAAGTTCTCGTAATTGGTTTCTAAGAAAAAATCAATTTAAATATAATTATAGACAGAAAGAAAAATAATGAAAAAGAAAATTAATTATGATACCAAGACAACAGCGCCAATAAGAGTAACAAGCAGTGAACGAATACCTGCCTCAGAATAAATACAGCATGCTTTAACAAGCAACAACCATGAATATCAGACAGTGAACCATCAACGTGCTTTAACAAAACCCTGCAGTCTCGGATAATGAGCCACCACCTTGGGACCCTAGGTGGCGGTAACTATTGCTTTTGGCGAAATACACCCCAAGTTAGTAGCCTGATGTTGATATATCCGGAAAATTAATTAACACAAAGCCCCAGGTACCGTTCGTGCTAGGGCCAATTTTTATAAAAGAAAACGACACTGTTCTCTTTTTATTATTAAGTCTTATTAGTCGAGGCTATGCTTGGTGTTTCTTTGCGAGATCGAATCAGAAATGAGGAGATCCGTAAACGAACCAAAGTCGCTGACATAGCCCGACGGATTAGCAAGCTAAAGTGGCAATGGGCAGGGCACATAATTCGCAGAACTGACGGCCGATGGGGCAGAAAGGTTCTGGAATGGAGGCCGCGTACCGGAAAACGCAGCGTGAGACGTCCACCTACAAGGTGGACCGACGACATCGTAAAGGTAGCAGGGAAGCGCTGGACGCAGGCTGCTAACAACCGATCATCATGGAAAGTATTGGGGGAGGCCTATGTTCAGCAGTGGACGTCCTATGGCTGAAATGATAATGATGATGATGATGATTAGTCGAGGAGATTAATAAGATTAAACATCTCTGAACCTCACAGTAAATTCGCACCGCATTCTGTAGCGAGTAACAACTCTGTAATGATGGACAATTAGCCTCCATCTAAGGATACTAGGTGGTGATACCCAGTGCTTTTGCCTAAATAGAGCTTAGCATTGTGGCTAGCCAGGCAAATCGGATTGTAGAAGGTTTACCAATAACACTTGTTTTAGAATTCAAAAGAAAACATTATTTATATTATGATTCTTTTAAATTTTATTTCTCTAAATTCTTTATTCTATTGTAGCAAAGACGTGTTGCGAACTATTTGACGCTGACTGTACCTCAAAATACATAATATGAACAACATACTTTACATGTAACAAGCCTACATGAGATGACCCCTACAATTTAATGAAAGGAAAATAATGAAAACCTAAGGACATCAGCGCCGTCGAGCGTAATTAGCATCAACATCTCTCTTACAATAAACTCACACAGCTTGCTGTTACGAATAACAACCCTCCAATGTCGGACATTTAGCCTCCGTGTAGGGATACCAGGTGGCGGTAACTAGTGCTTATGGCTAAATGCTCCCTAGAATACTTAAAGGCTTTCTTTACTAATATTGGAATTGGCGGCTGAGAGACAAACTCTTTAGCATTTACTTTTTATGTTTACTTTTTAATTCTTATAAATATGCATGCACTCTGTACTGGCAAGTTTAGTAATGTTTATGGATTCCCAAAATACATATTTCTAGTTTGGGAATTAATGTACTCATCTTATAATGTCCTTTTTACCTACCACTTCTTTACTGTAGTTATTAATTAAAATATGACCTAACACGAGAAAATCCTCATGAAGTCATGATGCCTACCACCACTCGAGATACAGGTTAATTCCTAGTTCGATGTTGAATGGCTGATTGCTGATGTACCTACCTTTGTATACTTTGTTACCATTATTGTAATTAAATGGAGCAATAAACGTTTAACGTTTTATTTAGGCCCGATGATGACCGACTCGAGAAATCGGTTGATGTTCACAGGTAGGTACTTACTAAACTAGATTCCTAGCACTTGTCCAGGAATAAAAAAGAAAACTTATACAACTAATTGAAAAATACGAGTCAATGGGGGGAAAACATCAACCGCGCAACGTCCGACAGTTAGCCACCGAGTAGGGTTACTAGATGGCGGTAAACAATGGTTAAATAGTCCTTAAAACTGACTGACTGTCCCTAGAAGTGACTGTCCTTGGAGAGCGGATTGCAAGGCGTCCAGGTACCATTTGTGCAAGACCTAATTTTCATGAAAAATCATTTACTGTTTGTTGTTTTCAATCTTAAATATCAATCGACGAGAGTAACAAGCATTTACATCTCTGAACCTGACAATAACTTTTATTTACACCGCATGCTGTTACGAGTATAGTTGTTGGATTTCACGAAGGCGAGCGAGCTTTACACGTGTGGTGGCTCGCTGCTGTTCGTTTTTCAAAAGTTTTGACAGATACCTACTATCGTTATGTCACACGTACACACACAAGTCAAGCTTACTGGCCTTCGTGAGTTGCAAGAATAATCAAACTCTACAATGTCAAAGGATTAGCCACCACATTGGAACTCTAGGTGGCGGTAACCAATGGTATCTAGTAGAACCGATTTCTAAAAGTTAGAAAATGCTGATTGAGAACATAATTATTAAATACATATTATTCTCAGTTATCGAATTCGCACTATCACATAAATTATTATAAAATGATTTGCATGTCGATAATTGAGAAAAGATGTAAAACATATCGCCCCCCAAAAGATACTGCACTTCCTAATGGATGCAGGACTCGGAGGCGAACTGTAAGGAAAACAGCGGCGATCACAATAGATCGATAACGGTCGCAGTGATACTAGGACTTTATTGAACTAGAATAGCCGCTCAACACAAATAAAAAAATAATAATAATAAATGTCGATAATTGCATATTATTGATATAGAGTTATTTACATTTAGAAAGTAATCTTAAGTAAAGAGATAGTAATTCTTACCACAAAAAATAACAAACTTATGCATCCTTACCTGAAAGAAAGAAAACATAAAATTAGTAAATAAATAATGAATAAAATATGAGTTTATTTAACTATTTTTTCACAGTGTTTATTATGAAAGTTTATGTTACTTCAGTCGTAACTATTACAATAAACGGTGTTTTTTTAATGGATTTTGACAGATTTTTGACGTTTGTTAAAGTTAAATTAAAGATTTTGCAACCCCGCCTAACTTGTTCTCTGCTACAACACGTAGGCCTGCTACGGAGAGCTACGCCGTAGCTACGACGTTACTTCGTCGACTCTTCTAAGGCGGCAAATCATGAATATTTTAACTACAAAAAAATTTCAATGATCTACATAAATCAATGCTTAGAGCATCCATTTATAATTTTTTTCTTTGAGCAATTTCTTGATTCAGTGACAAGTAGGAAAAAGAGTGATCCCTTTTTCCTACTTGTTACCGATTCAATTATTGTCAATGCTTGTCAATGATTCAATGATTGTCGATGGGGTCTCATCAATGCAAGCATGAACATTATCAGTGCTTCGAAATGATCTGTAATAATCATTTTAGATGGACCTAAAATATCTAAAAAACAACCACGGCAAATAGGATACATTATTACGCCTTAAGATGCAATAACAGTCGCGAATTATTTCAAAGTTACCTTTATAAGTATTAGGGCAGTCAAAATGATCTAAAGTGATAGTCAGGAGTTTTGTTAGTCTATAAAGTCATCTCTGTCAAATTATAGTAAGAAATCAATAGGATTTTCATTTATGAATCAGCTGATTTACGAGGAGGGTCAATTGACACGTTATGCTATCAATCAAAATTACATTATTTCATGTTTTCTGTCTTATGGAGTCTGAGGGAATCTTTTCACATTTACATTACATTACATTACAACTTTCGTTTTCTAGTTTTATTGTTGTTGTTTGTGCCTAAAAATATTTGTTACACCACAAAATAATCTCAAAAGTTCGACACGTTCGATTCTGAAGTACCAGAAACCCATAAACCTGAGGAGGTTTTAAGGCAGGCATAAAAGCGATGCAACCTGTTAGGCATCTATCAAAGCACTGGCATGACCTACGTTGCAGTTAATCGATATTTCACACATACAAAGCATGTCTTCGTATCGATAAGCATTGCAAATGTGTTGGTAGTAAACAAAGACAGATGTTGGAGAAAGAGCGAGATGAAATAACAGTAATTTATAATGGATATTCTAGTCTGCATTAAAACATGGGACAGGCAGGATGTATGACAGGATATTTCGCAGGATTCAATGCAAATTCTGCCATTTTTGCTATGAGAGTACCAGGCAGTCAGCATGACGAAGGAGGTATTAAGCGCTACGTGAACAAGCTAGACGCCGTTTCCATGGTTACCATTGCTCCCGTAGCTATCGGCAAACTAAGCACACAAATGAATAAACTCACACACAACTACACCACGTCTACAATCATCTAGATATTATAAAATATCTTGGTAGCCATACCAGGTGTTTACATGTTCACCAACTTTATTCAATAATAATGCATTTATTTTAAAGTATGTGCATGCATAATATCTCTTACTTATAAACATATTTTAGTCTTATTAACTAGCTGACCCGGTAAACTTCGTACTTATGTTCATCAGAAATAATTTAGAATTGTAATGGTGAAAGAATTTTTTAAATCGGTTCAGTATTTCCAAATAAACAAACAAATCTTTTCCCTTTATAATATTAGTAGAGTTAGTTAAAATTATCAATCATACAATAAATTTCGTGTGAACTAAACGCTTTTTAATAAAAAGATTACGAATTAAAGCCCCTGCAAAAACTAAACGCAATTCGTGTTGACGTGAGTTGAGTGTCAGATTTAAACTTTCGCGGCACATTCGGCGTGGAGTTCATGCGTACAGTTAGCAATAAAATAAGTCGAAATCAGGCTCTTAGTACTTAGAGATTAGGTTTGAAATGTTAGTAACTGTTTGGTTTCAACATTGTACATTCGTGCGGGGTTCTCAAACTGGTTCCTAGCTACCAGGATCGCAGATATTGATGGCGGTATTTTGTAGACTGAAACATATTCAGTGCCCAGCCCGCATTTCTTAACAGATGGATATTGTCGTAAGATCTAAACAAAAACGAGAGATAAAGAATCTTAAGCCAAGGAATTAAAATACAATAAATGCAATTTTAAAGTATGTGCAATTGTGCATGCATAATAGTATCTCTTACTTATAAACATATTTTAGTCTTATTAACTAGCTGACCCGGTAAACTTCGTACTTATGTTCATCAGAAATAATTTAGAATTGTAGTGGTGAAAGAATTTTTTAAATCGGTTCAGTATTTCCAAATAAACAAACAAATCTTTTCCCTTTATAATATTAGTAGAGTTAGTTAAAATTATCAATCATACAAAAGTCGTGTGAACTAAACGCTTTTTAATAAAAAGATCACGAATTAAAGCCCTTGCAAAAACTAAACTCAATTCGTGTTGACGTGGGTTGAATGTCAGATTTAAATTTTCGCGGCACATTCGGCGTGGAGTTCATGCGTACAGTTAGCAATTGTAAAATAAGTCGAAATCAGGCTCTTAGTCCTTAGAGATTAGGTTTGAAAACTTAGGAACTTTTTGATTTCCACATTGTACATTCGTGCGGGGTTCTCAAATTGGTTCCTAGCTACCAGGATCGCAGATATTGATGGCGGTATTTTGTAGACTGAAACAAATTCAGTACCCAGCCCACATTTCTTAACAGATGGATATTGTCGTAAGATCTAAACAAAAACGAGATATAAAGAATCTTAAGATAAAATAAATAATAGGTACGATTTTCCACTAAATGTTTTTAACGTCTGGTCCGCACCTATTCTTACTCTAATGGGTTAAAGATAATACGTTTACATTATATTTTCAAAAATATTATAAATAGTATTACTTATATTCTGTGTGAATAATAGAAAAAAAATAACGAAATAACATTACAAAATAATAAAAGCAAATCAGAAACTCGTAGCGACTTTCTTATCAATTTTGGTATACTAAGGCTGAGTTGCACCACCTAACTTAGACCGTAACTATAACGATAACCAGCGTATTTTGTATGGAAGTTTGACAGATTTTTGACGTTTGTTAAAGTCAAAGTAAGATGGTACAACCCAGCCAGATCTTGCAATTCACGAAGGCGAGTGAGCCTTACATGTGTGGTGGTTCGCTACTATTCATTTTTCAAAAGTTTTGATAGACATTAAATTGTTATGTGTATGTACACACACAACACAAGTAAAGCCCACTGGCCTTCGTGAGTTACAAGAACATAGCAATAAAACGCTATGAAAGTATCTACGTTTCGCCTCTACAACATTACTTCACTTAACTATTCAAGTGAAATCGTCACTTAGAGGTATGATAATATTATGCAGCCTTCCCCTATAATATACTACTTATACATATTACTAGCTTTCCGCCCGCGGCTTCGCCCGCGTGGAATTTTGTCTGTCACAGAAAAACTTTATCGCGCGAGTCCCTGTTTCAAAAACCGGGATAAAAACTATCCTATGTTCTTTCCCGGGACTCAAACTATCTCTATGCCAAATTTCATCAAAATCGGTTGCGAGGTTTAAGCGGGAAAGCGTAACAGACAGACAGACAGACAGACAGACAGACAGACAGAGTTACTTTCGCATTTATAATATTAGTTAGGATATACGAGTATATTAGTTTAAAAAAAACCATAACAGTACACCATAAACACACACAATATGTATAATAAGTAAATAATATCGCGGCATAGTTCATAAACTTTTTGGTTTTGATAGAAGCGAAACGCAGCTTCATGATTTAGAATTTATAATGGCTTTTTAATGAAGTAGAGTCAAACTGTAACAATACTGTATTTATTTTAATGAAGACTGTAAACGATACTGGATTAAAAAAATTCACCATATTTGCCGAATGGAATTTTCCAGCCCACCCAATATCGTTCGCGAGTACCAGGCTAGCAGATGTAGCGAGAGATCGGCTGTCGTCACACGGTCGGACGTTCGCGTTGGTTACCATTTGCGTACATTTCAATTTCAAATCGACGTATAAGTCAGGACGCGCATGGCAAGTGGCTTTTTGTCGGGACTTTGGATGCGTCCTTAGCAACCATTAGCTTGGAGTGAACAGGCAATATCGTAGTAAATGCTCTCTTTCCCACCACAGACATAATACCGTTTTTTGCAGGTACTATTTTTTTCAGGATCCCGTTTAGTAGATGTATTTTAATTCTACATTCACATGAACATCTCGTTTGCTGTGTGCAAAAAACCGATTCGTTCGAATTTGGAATTCGGTTTTGACATTAAACTGGAACTGTAAATCAGTATCCAGTTTAAGTGGTTTAAGTAAGAATGTTTAATAGACTTGTTCCCACTAGTAGCTCCAGTATGGAGAAAGGGCACTAACACCATACATTAGGTATTGATATTCAGTTGTTTGGGCTAAGCTGAGTACAACTGTCACTAAAGGCTCTAAAGAGTCTCGTAAGCCGTGGAAATAAGGTTGAAAAAGGTAGCAGTTTCTTGTGTTTGCGGTTGTACGCTCGCCCGGGGTTCACACATGGTTTGTTGTGCACTAGGCTCGCAGGAACTGATGGTGGTCTATTTTAAACTCTAACTCTATCGTAGTTACTTCAGTTTGTTTCTGATAGATAATGTACGAGTAATAACTACGAGGATTTTTTCATAAAATTAAATTTTCATAAAATTAAATGTGCTGTATGTATTTCTATCGCCATTTGAACTAGACTTTCAATAAAATTGGAAATAAGAAAGATTTTTTTTTATTCAGTATCATCACAGAATAATAATAAGTACTGTATCATCGACAATTCACTTAACTTACTACATTAGCACTAATTCATCTAGTAATGTATTTTTTTGTGGTTGGTAAATGATTAGACAAACTTGTTGTGGCTTTTTGGAAGATTAAAAGATTATTTATTCACCAAGACAAGGTAAGGTTTCTCTTCATTCTTCGGGCTCACACCTATTTTACTAGCTTCAATAAGGGTTTCCAAAAGTATACTTGTATTATAAGTATTGGTGAGAGAAAATAATTTCCGTTTCATTCTCAAGAGCAATGTTTCACTTTTCTGGTAAACTGACATGGCTTGACGGTAGGAGATGTTAGAATGTTCAAATTCAAATTCAAAATGTTTATTGCATGTCACATTACAATATGTTGTTGCAAAATAGAGGTAGGTATACATGTGACGCCCTGCAAGGGCACAGCAAAACAAGCAAGTTATTCTATTTTCAAAAGAGGACATAATCGAGATGTAAACTAAAAGTTAGCTATCTGATGCAAACAACCAAAATCTAATGAGGGAATTGAATTTCGGTACTGTCAAATACTTGTGAATTGTAGATAGCTGAAGTGGCAATAAGCAGGGCGTTTTGGAGTGGAGGCCACGTACCAGAAAACGCAGCGTGGTACGTCCACCCACAAGGTGGACCGACGACCTGATAAAGGTAGCAGGAATGCGCTGGATGCAGGCCGCTACCAACCGTGCGATGTGGAAGTCATTGGGGGATCATATGTTCAGCAGTGGACGTCCTGTGGCTGAAATGATGATGATGATGTAGGTAGTTTAGTGAACGAATGAATGAATGCTTGCTGCAGTACCAGAGGTGAATAAGCTAGTTTAGGAGCTTTGATTAATTCATTCAAAACCACACATATGCGGTTTGCTAGACATCCAGGCCACGACTGAACCTCGATCACAGTCAGGTTACCTATATGCGCAGATGAACGAGTGTCAGATGTGCGTATATCTGGAATGATAGCCAGCCAATGGGAAAGCAGTTATCGCCGACAGTATTGACCTGTTGCGTCGAGTTAGAGCGAAACTACCAGGACTTCATGAACGCGAAGATATTGAATAAAGCTCACGCGTTGTACCATAGCAACGAGACGCGTCCTTAGCAACCAGAGGGCGTCAATAGGGAAACACTCACACAGTGTTGCTGTTAGTGCCATCTCGCTCGCTCAGTTCTTTGTTGCTCTACGTAAACATCAGCAGATAGAATTAATGTTGAATAAGGCCCACGTGGGGTGAGGAGCGTCCGTAGTTACGGGCTACCCGGATGACAGAACAAACGAAGACTTTGAACAATCGTTTTGAGCAGTTCCTGTGTAAGTGTGTCGTTTTGTAAACATAAGGATTTTTGTCTGGATCTGTCATATATAGGTATGTATAATTACGCTTTAAATTATGTAGAGTTACGTAAAATTCCAGCTTTTTGTTGTAGAAATCTGAATAAAATTATTTATTTTTCTACAGTATACATTTTAAACCCTACATAGAAATTAAAAACAAAACAAATAAAAATACTACAGGCTACTATGCAGGTAAGGGCTCCTGCACACGACGCCGCCACCGCGCCGCCGGCGCCGCGCCGTCGCCGCGCCGCTACACCAGCTACACTGTTCATACGCACCGAGTAAAACCGCCGCAGCGCCGCCGCCGCGCCGTCAAAGCAAAATTTGGCGCGGTGGCGGCGTCGTGTGCAGGAGCGCTAACAGTGTCTTTCTCGGGACGAATTGTTTCAATTGTTTGCTGCTTCATCATTGCGGCAAATAGAGAAAAAAACAAAATAGCGAAGTAACCAAGGCAAAAGCGCCTGTCATTACAAGGAAAGTAACTAGATATGTCATAACTAATAAGAGATGGCATCCCTCTTTTGACGGATATTAATTTCTGACGGCAAAACACAGCAGGTGAGTAACCAAGGCAACAGCGCCTATCATTGCAAAGCTGATACCAGTAGGCCTAAGATGCGCGCATCGACAATGACATGATATGATAAGACAATTTTCGATCACGTAGATAATTTTATCATTTTCCCTAACATGGGACCATCGATAGAAAAGTCTATCGACCGCTATCGCGTGATAACCGAATTGTTGCCATATTAAGAAAAAATTGCGTTATTATGTTGGCCAACCTTGAAATATTTTAGCTCATTCGTTCAATCTCGTTCATTTCTGCTACTAATTCGGCTAAAAACACATATCTTAAAGCAGTGAGAACGTCATTAAAAAGAAAAGTTATGTCAATTTTGTTGACATTACATGACTGCTTGATTGTATTTGTTTGTGTTTTTAAAATTGTATTTTTATGTTTCCAGTCTTATTTTTAATATTTCTAAAGTACGGAAAATATCAAACGAAGAGATAACCAAGTTAAAGAAAAACAATGAAGAATTCCTAATCATACCGATAGTATTAAAGAATGAAGTCTTCAAAATTAACAGAATAACCGAACTCCACTACCTACCCCATAATGCGAGGTTTACAGTAATTATTCAACTTACATGAAGCAGTCAGAAAGTTTATTGAGATTTGAGAAATAAAGTTACACTCATAAGTAGCAAAGTAAGTACCTAAAGTCTAAAATATTAGCTATACTCCGCAGATCTTGATTTTCATAAGTAACAGCACCGGAGAAAAGGAAAAATATCTTTATTCCTACAAATAAGCTTTCACCTTCTTTCCTATATTTATTTCACATAGTTCTTTCACCGTGTAATAATACTGTGATCAATATTTTGTATGTAAACTTAAAATACAAATAGGATTAAGTAAATGTTTCTATTTATGAACTGTTTATGTAATTGTAATATTTATAATTGTGTTTAAATAATATTCTTTCTTTTTTTAGACAGTGGATGAAGAAGTGTGGGATTATGAGTGATTATTTCATTCTAAAGCAGACATAATCAAGTCTTGCTCACTATCATGAAAATTTACAATAACAATCAGCAAGAAAAACTTCAAGGGTACTGGCTAGGCTAACTAATTCATGGAATTCTGTTTGTATTTGAAATTATAAATAGCTATTGTAGAACAAAAGTTTTCCAAATAAAGATTTTGTAAATAATGGTTGAATTATTTTGAAATTACACTGCAATAATGAATTTATTGCCTGCGTCCAGCGCCTTTCTGCTACCATTATGATGTCGTCGGTCCACCTTGTGGGTGGACGTCCCACGCTGCGTATTCCGGTACCCGGCCTCCACCCCAGAACCTTGCTGCCCCATCGGGCAACATGGAAAGCATTGGGGGAGGCCTAAGTTCAGCAGTGGACGTCCTATGGCTGAGATGATGATGAATTTATTATAATGGAATAAATTGTACAAGATTATCATCCTGTCACATTAAAGCCCTTAAAAAAGACCACATGGAGGAATTAGATTGATAGTAATGTGGAATGTATGTATGGTATCACCATCAAGTTATAAAATTAGTAAAATTCATTTATTCTCATTGTTATTATAGCAAGTTTGATTACACATCCCACCCAATGCTATTTCTGACAATGACCTTGCCACTGTTTGATGTAGACACAAGAAGCTCGGTCACCACATTCCGCCCCATTTTCAATAATTTTACAAGATTATGTACAGATGACAGTAGGTACTTAAATCAAGCTAAACACTGTGGGGTATCTCACGACATTTGTAACTTAATATGTATTGTCTGATGTACTGTTGACTGCCTACCTAAGTAGGTAAGTAATGGTTATTTTACAAGGTAGGTAATGTAATAATTAATATGTGGGTGGGACTGTGGGAGCACTAAGATTTTGCAGCTAGCGATTATAAACTGTCGCAAGATTCGCCTCACACTGATAAACTCTTGAACTAGAACTCAATCTCCACCTAGAAGTAAAAGTATCACAAAGGTGCTAGATTCCTTTCTTTGAATTTTACTAGCCTCAAATTAGTCGTAAAATGTCATTTACCATTATAAATGATAAATAAATAGAGTTAAAGTAGCTTGCAAAAAAGTTAATCTCCTATCGTCTTGCTATCGTGGGCAAGGATCGAGGACGATAAAAACACCACATCCTATCCTATCGTGATGTCAAAATATGATATAGTTAGCGCTTCATGTTAGGGCTTGCCAGGTTTATCACAAAAAAAAAAACAAATCTATCACTATCACATTTTGACAGATGACATGATAATTTTCGGGGTGCCATGTTAGCGCCGGTAGATAAAACGATATAGTGACGTCAAAATCGATATAACGCCGCGATAGCAGTTTATCACGGCGCGCATCTTAGCCCTGCAGGCGGACATAGTTAACTGAGAGATAGCATCTACAATAAGACGAAAACTTCACAAAGAAACACCAAACCACGACCAAACATCGATGTTACCAAGGCAACAGCGCCTGTCATTGCAAAACTGTGGTACCCGGAGGTCATGTTAACTGAGAGATAGCATTCACACAATTTGATGGAAATACGAATGAAACGCTGAGCAGCGAAGTAACCAAGGTAACAGCGCCTCCTATTGCTAAGCTGGTACCGGGCGGACATAGCTCACAAAGAGATTGCACCCAAAATATGATGACAGACACAATAAATGCAAAGCGAAGTAACCAAGGCAACAGCGCCTCCCATTGCTAAGTTGGTGTACCAGGCGGACATAGTTAACAAAGAGATTGTACCTACATTGATGACAGACACACTGAAATGCAAAGCGAAGTAACCAAGGCAACAGCGCCTCCCATTGTTAAGTTCGGCCAGTACCAGGCGGTCATAGTTAATTGAGAGATGGCATCCACAAGAACAAAACATCACTATGAAACGTACTAGGCAGGCATCGATGTTACTAAGGCAACAGCCCCATGCCATTGCAAAACTGTGGCATCTCCCAGACAAATGCCCTCTGGTACCCGGAGAGCATGTTGTCTAGGAGATGTTTCTGAATAAAACGCCAAGCAGGGAAGTAACCAGGGAAACAGTGCTTCCCATTGCTATGCTGGTACCAGGCGGACATAGTTAAGTGAGAGATCGTATCCACCCACAATTTGACGGAAATAAAACGCTATGCAGCGAAGTAACCAAGGCAACAGCGCCTACCAATGCCAAAGTTGTACCAGGAGATCTTAACGAAGTGAGAGGTGGCATTCACGTTTCAATGCGAAATTTCTCAATGGATGTACCCCAACCCATGTACAAATAGGGAAGTAACCAAGGCAACGCGTCTGAAACAGGAAATAATGGACAGATGGTATCGGGAGAGCATATTTAGCTGAGAGACGACTAGCGGTAAATTGTAAATGGCACTAAAAAGCCCAGTAACCAGGGTTACAGCGTCTGTCATCGCACCGATTGTACCAGGAAGACATAACTGACAAGTACAATAGAAGGAACTGTGAATGAAACGCAAAGCAGAGAAGTAACCAAGGCAACAAAGCCTACGAATGCAGGGCAAGTACCCGGAGAGCATAGTTAAGTAAGAGATAACGGAACGACATGGGAGGGTGAGGGTTATGCTTGAGCCGCCAAATAAGTACCTTACTAACGTAAGCCCCACCCCTTGGGCGCACTTTATGACGTCACTTCGTTCTATGAATCACGTATTCCGCCAGGAGAAATGGACATAGTGCCGATAGTAAAAAATATTTCTTAATGTTCAGTTTTTATTTTAGGAAAAGTAATTGCCCGTTTTCACCATCAATCCCTAATTTTTAAGTGACCCCTAAAATAACACTTAACAGGAATTTTGTATTCATAGGGGTCACTTAAAAATTTGGGATTGATGGTGGAAACGGGCATTAGTCATGTTCATTTGACTTAATTTTTAAAGTGGGAATTTAAGGTAACATAACAAACTTACGTTCCTTCAGCTTTCGTGAATTCATACATTCGTCATAGTTAGTTAGTGTAACGTAACTATTCAATGTCTATCTCATTAAATGTAAAAAAAACAGATTATTAGAAAATATGTATAGAGTAGAAACAATATACACATTGAGCACTCTCAATAATTGCCAAACACATAATTATTGACAACAGATAGTTTAAATTATTTTACATAAACCATATCTACCTGCCTATATAACAACTATCGTAACTAAAAAGTACCAGAGACGCATAAAGGAGCAGGAGTTAGATCCCGAAAAATGAACGTGTACAGTCTCCCTGACGAAATAGGAGGTACTGAATACGGACAATTTCAGGTGGATGGAGCCGTAAATAAATTGACCAAGTCGATAAAGCAACACGTGAACGTGCCGCCACGGTACCAGGACTTCAGGAAAACAAGGAGCTCATTTGGTCGCGATCGGGAGGCGTTGTCATAGTTACAGCGTTGTGTTTATAAGACCGATGCCAAATTCTAGAGAATACAAACCAAATACAAGTTACTAAGCGTTGCCTATTAATTTTACTAAGTTAAGCCACAGTTAAACTCCTTAATAGAGTTACAATGTCTGCCCTCTACTAATACGGAGTGGAATGTATGAGAGTGAATAAAGTTATCGAAGATGGTAGAGACTAGGATCGTTGACATCAACGCTCACGCAACGTATCACATGATACTGCCAATTAAAACTAATAAATTAAACGAAAAAATCTAATTTCTAAGTATTAAAGTATACAATAATAATTTAAGTTTCCTATCAGAACATTATAATAATATTATGTACATTATCAGCACTTGCCAAATGTTGGTCTCGAAGCGCTGGTAGGACAAAAAGATTATTATGAGACATGTAAATTGTGAAGGCTCCATAGTTTCAAAACTTTTAGTCTTTTTTTAATTAGTCTTTTTTTACATTTGAGGATTTGTAAGCATTATTTTTAATAGTCCATGCAAATAAAGGAATTTTGACTTTGACTTTGATTTTATCTCCCACACAAAAATATAATATTGTTTCTATGTATTTATTATAGACCAGTTTCATCCACCTGCCAAGTAATTTATAGTCCAAGGAACCACGTGCGAGGGTTTGTATCGTGTACCAGGAGCGCAGCGTATTCAGGAGGTTAGTTTGTTTTGAGGAGGTGGGGAAGGGTCTCCATGGTTACAGTATCTAGGGGCGTGTTTTCTATTAAAGCTGAACCTGTGTGTGTGTGTTACTACCACTAGGACATAAAATTGGCGCGAAGCGCGAACCGCCGTATTGTACTAGGATACATTTTGGGAACCAAATTCATTGAAGGTTATTAAATTATCAGTCTTTATTGAGCATTCATTTTAATTAGAAAATAACTAGGCAAGGCTAGGCACTTCAAATAAGTAAGAATAAAGATGTAAAAAAATAAAAAACCATATAAAAATTAATAAATAAATTGAATGCCAAAAGGCGGTGAAAATGTTTAGAAATTCCTAAAATACCTATTACACCTACACTGTTTTGGTATTCTTATTTGAAGCGTCGTCGTATAGCACTCGTAGACGTGAAGCTACGGCGTAGCATTTCGTAGAGTATGTTTTATTCAAAGATCGCAATTATTGATGATTTACAAATTGACAAAAAAACATGGCTATGCCTTACAAAATATATTTTTCGTGAATCAAAAGATTGCAATCAATGTTGTTGCGATGTTGATGCGAAAGCAATACGGAACCATGGCTGTGTTTAAAATTTTAAATGGTTTATAAAAAATATATTAAAAATTTGATCTGATAAGAGATAATAGATATTCAACGAAATTGATTACATAAAGAAAAATAGTAAAGCTGAGTTGCACCAAGTAACTTTAACAGTAACTATAACGATAACCGGTGCTTTTTGTTAGGAGTTTGACAGATTTGTCAAAGTTAAAGTAAGATGGTGCAACTCAGCCTTATATTAAAACTAAAGTTAGGTGTTATCTTGCCAAACTAAACACCATAACCCAAATTATTTCGGATCGAATTGGATTAAAACGATGGTGGAAAATTTGTTGCTACTTTTTCCTAATAAATTAGCCAAGAAAGTTGCTTCAAACATAAAAAAAATAGTTTAGTAAATCCATACATCATACACCAAAATATTGAAAATAGAAGTGATAATATGAGAAAATTTTATGAAACAAGGTGTCTATTAACTTTTATTGAGCAAAATAATAGTTTAGTTTACGATTGAATACTTGCAAGTAAAAAAAATACTTTTAAGTAATTCCTTGTGTCATTAATACACTAAGTAGGTATCAATGTGTTCAAGACATAGCTTACAAGACTGCGAAGTGAATAACTGAACTTAGTGGGCTGATCAACCTTTTCACATTAATTTATGAATGAAAATGTTGTTAAATCCCTACAAAAACTTCAAAAAGAAATGTATACAGGCAGACAAATCGACACCCACAAGCGGTGGGGTGCTTTCTTTTATAATTAAGCAGTTATCTTAAAAAATACTCTCAATTTGCTGTAGTTTTCCTACAAGTTTCCTCAAAAAACGGCAAAACATCGACGCGATCGCGTTTCGAGTACCAGGAGCACATACAACATGAGGAGGTATAAGAGGTAAAGGCAAGTGATACATCCCACTCGACGTTCACGGTGGCACTGAGTAAAATTATTTTGAAAATCGACGCTATCGGGTGAAAAAGACAGATTTGATAAAGAGGGAAAGGTATATTCATTCACAAAACAGAGTAGCTTAAAGTGTCCTGCTGAACTGGACTGGACTCCGACAGTTGGTTAGTATGCCTTTCATTTTTGCCGCTAGGGAAAAGTACGTTTTGTGAAAACAAACAGTGAAAAAGAAAAGGAAATTTACTTTTTCTGGTAAATTCATTTTCTAAACATACTAATTGCGAGTTTGATGAAACTTAACGCCACACAGTATGTTATGAGACTGTTTAATCGGACATTCTCATTTATTTGATGAACCGTATAGAGCTCAGTTATACAAACATGATAGTAAAACTCCCGTTTGAAAATTCCAAGTAGTTTTCGCGGTATAAAAATTCAAAGTTACCTATTTTTTTACTTCAAAATTATGCAAAAATATTCTCACACGTTAACTAATAACATTTAATTCAGAATTGTTATAATACTTCATAGAGTTCTTAAAACTACACGTAATAAGCGTATTAAGTGCTTCGTAAACGCGTTCAGTTAATTAGGAAAAATGATTTGTGATTTTTGTTTTTATTTTTTTTCTCAATTATACCTTAATATATGCAAACATTTTTAATTGCAAGATATAGTCTGATATTTAATCTAATTGTTTAAAAAAAATCAGCTTTAAATTCTGTGATATATTAATACACGCGCCACATAAATAAAAGATCTGACTAGTATCAGCTCTATACTAGTATAGATAAAGCCTTACAGAAATGTTATTTCATTTATTATTTGTGATTTTTATCATTCTTTTTATCAAAGTTTGCTCGCCAATTCGTTAATTATTTTTCGATAAAAAGCTATTTTATAAGCTTGTAAGCAATTTTAGAAACCATAATTTTCCTTCTCCAAAGGACTAAATATCCCACATTCTACACAAAATAAGGACGAAAATTAATTTAAATGTACCAGGGATACATGAAAAACAGAAGGTAACAATTTAAAGGAAATTAAAGTGACGCATCATTTATAAGCACCGTATCGATAGGTCTTTGCAAAGAATAGAGACAGGTGTCAAAGATAGAGGGAGAAAGGTAACGCTATTAGCTCATAAATACTAGGAGGAGGCATTGAAGGCGCGGATTCCCGCGTAGCATCAAATCGTTCACACATAGAAGTATCTCTGTGTCAATACGCCTTTGCATAAATGTGTTGGTGCTAAAAGAGACAGATTCCCGAGTTGAAGGGAGAAAAGTATAGGCTACGAAATTATAAACCTTAAGTGGTGGCTGAACGCAACATAAAAGCGATGCACCCTATTCACTACTCGGCGTTCGCGGGGGCAGTGAAAAGATTCAGTAAAGCGAACACAATACTCAAAACCCTCTGTATTTATCATAGAGCATGATTTCCATGCTCTGTGGTATTTATGATACGAGATGCTACGTCTAGTGGTAAAAATAGAGACGGTTTGAAAGAGAAGAGGAAGCAAAGTTACTGTTCACAAAAATCATATTTATTCATAATTTCTCAAAATAAAATAAATCTATGTGATTTGAATTTTGTCTAAGATAATTTCTATCTCCAACACAAACAGGTTATCTTGTGCTATAAAGTCGTTCCTTGGAACATACTCGATCATTTATAATCTATAAATAAATAAATAAATCATTTATTTGCTCAGAAACATGGTACCAAAATGGTATTTTCATACCTAACTATTAAAAGAGTGAAAAGATATCACAGACCTGAGGAAGGTCCATTCATAGGAGCAAAAGGGATGGTTGCATCAAATCCATATAAGTACGAAACGAACGAAGCACACCCCAAAATGCAGCCAAGCTTCGGCCAGACACCTATTGATATACTCGTACAACTTCTATGGATTCCTGAACTCCTGGTACTTCACTCTGACCATAATAATATGCAGCTTCATTATAATGGACGAAGCCTAATCCCCAGAAAATGTTCCTCCGAATAGAATTTTAATAATCATTTCATTACGACTAACAAATACAATTATGTAATAACTTTATTATTTTTGAAATTCATAAATTAAATGTTTAAATTATTTTTTTTACTATGCATTCATTGCCACGAATATTTAATTTTGCTGGCTGAAATATAATTAGTTCATTAGAAAAAATAAAATTAATTACTATTTGAAACTGCTGAAATGCATGCATTATAAGCAATTGATTTTATACAAAATTGCCATTGTACCTCTTCCCCTATATGAGCAATAGCATGCACTATTATTTCGTGCAATACGTAAAATGTAAATAAATGGTCAAAGAATAACTTCAATATTAGAAATTAACAAGATATTTTTAATTTCACGATGTATTCTTATCGGCTCGTAATTATTACCGAATTATTTAAGAAAAAATTTTTTTTTTATTTTCTAAATTATAGTTGGACATTTTAAAAAACTCTAGGTAGTTATGTAACATCTTGAAACGTCTCCAATAGCCTTAGACATTTCTTATGATGCTGGATCAGAACCAGGAGCACATATTCTACTAGGAAGTTTCATCTATGACGTCACACAACACAACACCCGCTGCCAGTTCGTGGAAATTCACACACCAATGAAGGCTTGCGCCAACATGCATCGAGCCAGGCTCTGCTTGTATACTCGTATTGTGCTCGTATATTCGTATTCAGACCGTCATATACTACCTCTGTTAATATTATGCGTGCCTGGTATGGCGAAATTTTGTAAGACACTCTCTCTGAACGTCTCAAGAGTGACTAGAATCTTGATCGTCCTGGGGAATACACATTGCAACCGAGTGCAAGACAATTTTAGTTTTTTTTTGGAGCCATCTAATAATTTTAAAGGAAACAAAACTAAATTGTCATTTATAAAATATTTTGATCTTTTATATTTTTTTAGAACAAAAATGTTTTCTTTTGCATTTATTAAATTTTAAGGTATTCAGTGCATTTTAAGCACCTGCATACGATACACTTGATTTAGTAAAGGTACCAGGCGTCCAGAAAGCACAAAGAGATGTCTGAAACCTAAACTCGGGAAATGCACACACAGACAAGAATCTAGATCTAGGTCATGTGAGATGAAACGATAGTTGAACATAGTGCTCTCACTTTTCACTCCAACGAGCTTTGCTGCAAGCACACAGGTAGATATATTTTTAATGCATAACAAACAGTTTACTCTTAAGTCTTTGATTTTATTTCTCAGTAGAATTGTACCCTATTTTAGTTTATTTGTGCTGTGCTGAAGCTATTTTCTATGTTAAAATTAGAGATGAAACGGATAGTGGTTTGGCCGGATACCGGATACCAGATATCCGGCCAGCTGCTAGGCCGGATAGCCGGATATCCGGCGGCCGGATAGTTGGCCCATTGTCTCGTTGCATGTCGTGACAAGTTTAGCGCCGCACAGGTGCTTCGAACGCGATCAGTGGGTCTATTAGTAGACTAGACTAGTCACACTTTTCGAAAATCGAATCAGTCCGAATAGAAAGTCATATTTTGCCACTTGTCTAGGGGGCAGATCAATTCGGACAATTTCGGTTGCCATCGTGAGTGTGTGATTGAATAGCGAAAATTAAATTACACTCGCGAGCAAAAGTATGGCGAGCTAATTGAAAGCGTGCTTATGACCTGCCGTCAGTTTCGAGCATGTGGCAGGCCTTTTTGGAGTCAAATTCTATTGCTTATATCTTAGACAAACTATCCACTTGCTAACAGCTATGTGGAGCTGACGTGCGACAGCCCGCTGGCTGAGCCCTTCATGCAATAGTGCAACGATTTGGGCTGCTTCTGAAGGTGTAGAATCCCAGGTAAAGTGTCAAAAAAAGCGGAGATGTGTATGGATCAACTTGTGAAAGCAAAAATCCGCAAACACGTGCTTTTATAGGGGGTAAATAGGCCGCAATCGCGACGTATCAAACAGTTGATACATGTCTTTTTCGTTACTTCTTCACATCAGCCGGGATATCTTTTTAAATACTGGTCTGATTTAAATGAATTTGGTATTTAAAGATAAAAGTTTAATCTTTAAAATGGTGTGACTTTTTTTATTACTAACAAATTCGTTAGTACACAAGATCGCGTGGAAACAACTTCATGTAAGTGATTCCATACTTTTGATCGCGAGTGTAGTTTACTTGCTGCATAATCTGACTGAACTGCATCATGATGACATCAGACCATCAGTGAAAAAAAATTTGTTTGGCAATATTTCGACTTAACAGATATTTACTATTTATGTATTCGTCATAGAGTGAATAGCCCAGAAAAAGAAATTAGTTTTTTTAAAGGCCTTAATAGGGCTTTTTCTAACTTTTTGGACTTTAAATAAAAGCCGTCATTATAATAAGCCATTTTATTGATGTTTACCTCAAAGATTTAATGTATTTCATTTTATTAATAGGAAATTGTCGTAGTTTTTTAATATCCGGTATCCGGCCGGATAGTGAGTTACTATCCGGTATCCGGCCGGATAGTAAATTTTGGCCGGATATCCGGCCTACCGGATAGTTACCGGATATCCGTTTCATCTCTAGTTAAAATCATTTCCATTTTCATATTTTTTTTTGTACCATAGAAAATAATCACAATAGGTATTTTAGATTTAAAAATGTATGTAGATTGGGATTCTGTTAACACTCGATATCGAGAATATCGTATAACGAAATTGTACTGAAATTAAACATGAGTTCTTTATACCATTCACGATATGCATTCACAATTCCCATACATATTCAGCGCAACATTGTATAGATAGTTTTCATTATTTATGGAGCGAAAATACCAGGAGGACATAAATTCGAAGAGGTATTCCAACAACGAAGCCACTCAAAGAAGAGTACCACTTATAGACCTCCTGAAATCACTAAAACTAAACGAGATGCATATATGCCGGTCAATATCGCCCCTGCACCTCCACCCCCTACAACTACAGTTGAAGCTCTGACCCAGTGGGCTGAGTCTGTTGATAGAGCCGGTGGGCCTACTGCCATTTCTTACTGCAATATTGTTTTGAACATAATATTGCTTATCTTTAATCAGAAAATCATTTGCCTCGACTGACTCGGTTGATCGTCAACGCAATACTTGATTTATTTAGTTAAGTAAATGTTGAATGCTTAAGTGACTAAATTATTATTTAAGTGGTACTTATTTTAGAGAAAATAAATCATCACAGTTATACGTTAAGCTAAAAAATAATATGTATCTCATTATTATCTCTAATATCTTAGTCCGTTAAGAAAAATTATGGATTTTCTTCATGCACAAGCAGTTATTGTAGAGAAGTAATTTAGAAGCTAAGGCCACTCACGATGAAAATAAGTTTTTTTTGCCATTATTTGGATATAGTGTTAGACATAGACCATACATATCAAGCAATATTAAATGCATTCTGCTTCTTATGTATTAGGTTTCCATGAGTAAGAAGAAGCTTTCTTAGATTTCTACCCCTGACCAACTGCACACATCGAAGAATGCGCATATTGCCACTTGTTTGTACATGCATAATGTTGAAAAGAGAGAGCGAACAAGACTATCCCACTTGCACTATGGCCTTGACACATTTATCAGCAATGAAGCATTTTTTAAATTAATAAAATATAATATTAAATAAATAATTTGCACTTTAATCCACCTCATCAAATAAAAAATACTTCTCAATTTTTTTTCCAATATTTTCAACGCTTTTTAGCTAGATCTTAACGCAATTCGCATGCATTGCACCCAATTCGTTGCACCCCTCCACCGCATCTAAACTGCAACAGGCGGTTTTTGCAACGAAGTACCAGGCACTCATGACTCGACAAGAGCTAACCTGTGACGAAGTGCACTACATATGATGGGTCACAAGGAAGTACTTATAGGTAAATGCCTGAAATCGATAGCACCCACACATTGGAATTCAGACTGGCACACATTGCAATCAGTTCGGGGTAGGTTTGTCCCTAGGAAAGAAAGGGACAGCATGACTGACCTTGCAATCTATTTCACTTGCACCTAAAAACAGATGCATCCACGTAGCATAGCACATTTATTTTCACTATTTTGATACGCGTACTTTAAGCTAGAGTTAAAAGTGAACCCTTCTAGAAATAATAAGAATTATTATGAACTACTGCCATAAAAGTAATTTTAAGATTGAACAGGTTACTTAGGTACTGTGCCACGGGTAAACAAGTAAATAAGTATTAAATTATGTAAAAAGAGAGTACGGTTACCTAAATATAACAATATTTTAAGACTTATCTTAAATACATACTATTTTAATATTAGGAACAATGTGCATACGAGTATAATTTATTAATTTGTAACCTTGAAAAAATATTAATTTACGCACCTTTTGTCCTAAAAGAAATAATAGGTAGGTAAATATGTATAAACAGCTTAGTGCAGACAGAAGCCGCTAAATGTAAATTGTAGCAAGCAAAATTGAAAAAAAATGGTTATTTTATCTATACCTACTAATATTATAAATGCGAAAGTAACTCTGTCTGTCTGTCTTGCTTTCACGTCTAAACCACTGAACCAATTTTGATGTAATTTGGCATAGAGATAGTTTGAGTCCCGGGTAAGGACATAGGATAGTTTTTATCCCGGTTTTTGAAACAGGGATGCGCGCGATAAAGTTTTTCTGTGACAGACAAAATTCCATGCGGGCGAAGCCGCGGGCGTAAAGCTAGTTAATTATAAGCTATCTATCATTTTGACTTTGAAATACCGAAACATTTTTAATCAGATCCACGGCATAGCTTTATTTAGCCGCCTCACCTGAAATGTTAATGCATGCACCTTTTGCGAAAATAATTATCTATTTATCTATATTATTGAAAACAAGACATGTAAACCTTAACCGGTCATCCTACACTTAAATGTAAACTTACAGGTACCAGGGAAGCAAATATCTAAGGAGATACTTCGCAAACCGGGCAGACACCATGTGGACGGAATACAGTATCTGTAAAACTAGATATTATTCGCATCTACACCCAGGTTTAGTTTTGTGTTTACCAGGGATTTTAAAGTGTTTCTTGAAATAGTCTCTCTAACAAAGATCGCCTTACCCACCAACTGGGTAAGGCGATCTTTTTTAATAGACTAGTCTAAGTTTATGATTATTTTGATTTATCGTTTTAACTACAGTTGTAACTATTGTAATTTATAAGGTTCTTCTTACCGTTAACTCTGAATTTTCATGTCTAGTTTACATAGCAAGATCCGTAACAAATGATCTTATTATTTTACTAGTATTTACCCGACTGCGCCAGAAGGAGGGTTATGTTTTTCGAGTGTATGTATGTATGTGGGTATGTAAACGGCTTGACCGATTTTAGCGTGAGTGGTGTCGTTAGATTCGTCTTAATCGTGAGAGTGACACTGGCTAAAAGTTAAAAAAAATCAAAATGGCGGAATTTAGGCACCATAATTATAATAAACTTTAGTCTAATATAAGTTTGTAAAAACAGAATAAGTCGGCTTGACTTATTCTGTTTACTGCTGACTCATTGACGGGTCCCCCATGTTAAATACAAAACCTTTTGTTAACACAATAGTCCAATGGTCGGCAGGGACAGAAACGGGTCTCTATTGTCCGAAACAGTGACTGTGGGGTTATTGTCGCCAATTGTAAGCTTTATTTCAATTGTAAATAATAAAACAGAGCAGTGTGTCACATTTCCCCTGCGTATTATGTCCCACAATAGATCTAACGACCTTTCGCCAGCCAATAGAAAGCGGGCAATAGAAATAAATCATTAGACAAAATGCAACACTATTTTGGGAAAAACCCAACCCCTCATTGGTTATCAAAACATTAAGGTCTACAAGCTCCGCCCCCGGGTCCTACCCGGAGGCCGGGCACGACATAATTTATGAGTTTCGGTCCCTTTGGGTAACCCAATTTCCAAGACGTCCCTACTTCACCAACCCAGCCTACCAATGCATGTGCGTGCTCTGCCTATTTTATTACTCTACTGAACTTTTGGCTTATATATTTAGTGTCTTTTTCCTGTGATGCGGATTTTAGAAAGAAAGAAAGAATCATTTCGAGTATTGCCATGGACATACAAAAGACAAAAGAGGTAAATAAAAAAAAAGCAAATAAGACAGAGGTGAAACATAAAACATACAATGGAAGAGAAAGTAAACTGAGCAGTGCCACCCTGTCGCACAGCGATGCCCATCGCAATGGGACCCCACTCAGCATGCCGTGGCCCCCGGTGACGAAGGCCATGACGCTGGTTTTCAGTGTGCCCCATGCCGAGTGGGAGTCACGGACACTAACCTATACTGCATAAAATATTTTAGCACGCGTGCGGAACTGCGGATCTTGTTTTTTATTGATGGATAAGTGATGATCAGACCGAAGGTCGGGCGAGCTTCACCCGGAATCCTCAAGCACGGAGGATCAGGTCCGCGTGCGTGTAAAATCACGCTGCTGGTTGCTCGCAGGACAAAAATGTCGTATGTGTGCCCGCAGCCAATCCGCGTTCCACATGCCTGTAGCCCGCATCCGGATTAAATCCGCACGCGTGTTGAAATCCGCATTACAGGAAAAAGGCACTTAAAATACTGGTACTTAGGCTACGGTTTTATTTTTTTATATCTCACATAAGTAATTAGGTTTTTATCATACAAAAAATGATTTTGCTGTAGAATGCATAATCAACTGCATCGCGAAACATGTTTCCATTTCTCTATACCTCGTATGTTTTAAAAAACAACAGACTAAAAATTATTAGGGTCCAAATAAAAGTTAAAGCTGGGCTTTAAAGAGTCTGTGGGTCAGTTCTGCTTCATATTACTGATTAAGATTTTAGAAGGCAAAGTACCAAACCAGTAACGTTCTATAAACCAGCACCATCTACTCTTCTACAACATTCATTGACTTATAAGCAAAGTTTGAAAAATGTATCACTCCATAATGACGCTGGTTATTCAAATAAGAACTTTAATCTCGTCGTCATAAAGTTCAATCTCCAAATATATGATAAAGTACCAGGCTTTCACGGGCCAAACGTATCGTAGCTAGATGTGCACCTACTACATTTTCCAGTTATATTGGTCTAGCTAGACAGACCGGGAAAACTCACTAAGTGCGAGGGAAAAGTCACGCTCTCACTCGCTCTAACAGAGACGAGATTCCGACCTGTTTAACTTTCATGTATTCCTGGTACCAATATTTAATTCGTGATTTATAATATAACTATTTATTTAAACAAATTGTTCCAGCTATTAAATACACAGTAAAGACGACAGCGCGTGAAAGTAAACACTGTCAGGTCTTTATACAGATGTGATAAGAGCGAATTTACAACAAAAAATTGTAGTCTGATGTGCTGTGCTCTGAAAAAAGTCACCTTAAAGTTACTCGCTAGTAAGAACACTAAAAGGACAGGGTGTGCAGGTCAGTAAGTAATTAAGCCAAAAGTATATTTAAAGAAATCTGGCTGCCTCAAGATTTCTTGATACGAAATAGGATTTTGGTCACTTCTCTTTAGATCTACTTCTAATGACCACAGTGACAAATGACCACAACACAGGTTTAAAGTTAATAATCTTTAGAAGAATTTATTATGAACAATGTTCAATCTTCAACTACTTTTAATAGTACCAGGCTACATCAATTCAAAGACACAGTATAACCTAAATGTGTAGTGTATTCGTGAACTATATTTTAAGGGTGTATTACGCAATCAGTGAAAATAAACTATAGATTATTCTAAAAGAAGCTCTAAAGTAGTCAGCTTAAAGTTCAATCTCCAGTGACGGTATTAGTACCAGGCTTCCATAGCGAAAAGATATCGTAGCCTAGATGTCTAGACAGACCGGGAAAGCTTACGGGGTGCGAGGGGGTTGAATTCGCGCTCTCACCTGCCCTCATACGGACCTTATGAGAGCGAGTGAGAGAGCTTTACGAGCGTACAACCACATTGAAGGAACAGCAATGTGTGCGGCGGAAAACTGTATACATGCACAACATCGTTGGTCAACACCAACACTGTCTGTGAACGAACGAACAACCATCCCATTAGGACGCTACGTAGATGTGGTGGATTTTAAACCGTGTTGCAAGGGGTGAGCGTGGAAACAATATTTTTTGATAGGCTGTACATGAAAACATTCGTGTAACCATGGTTACAGTTCTTGTCTACCTCCGCGGGTTTATGCTCGCCTGGTGCGGCAGGGCTCAGAACCAGGCAGTTTTATCGACATAACTAGAATTTGTATAGCGAAAGACTCAGTACTGGCACATTCAATGGGCAGTTAGTTATAATATGTACGCCAAGAGTTTACTTTTTTTATTTGTCAAGATACAATTATTTAGATTCGTATTAGTTCTTTATTTAACTGTACCCCTATTGTAGTACATATAAGTAATTCTTTAGAATTCATGACGTGGTGATTTGATTAAGTTAACAAATGTTGTCAAGAAGGTTTCTGTATAATTATGCCTATTAAATAAAATAAATAAGAACCTTAAGAGGGTCGAAAGTTTAAACATCACTGAATCGTAAAAACGAGTCCTAAATATTAATATAATAATTAGAATTTTATAGAATCTGTTATAATTTTGGTATGAAATACGAAGATCTTGGTTGAAATCTCGTGTGCGAATCCGTAGACAACATGAATTTACATTTCTGAGATTTATACTCAATTAAAAATACAAATAGTATGAATACTAACATAGAAGTTCTTAAATCATTGGAGCAAAGACTAAAATTGCCTGTTGAAATCTGCGTGCACAATAACGTGACGTCACTAGACATTGGCAAAGGGGTGGGGGATCATTTCACCTTAGTTGGATAAAGCGTCGCGTTAACTTTTTATTTTGTGAACTAAAATTTTGGTTTATTTTATTGTTAGTTGTTACCTAGTTTAAATCTGTTGTTCCAAACCTACGCGTTATGACATTAAATTCAAGTATTAATTTTGCCTAATTAAGGTTAATGGAAATGACGCTACCATAAACATAAGTTTTTTTTAATAGTTTTTTTTAAACGCTAAAACTAAAAAAAAATTCTATTTGAAACTATTTGTCTAACATTTTAGAGTAGGTACCAGGCTTCTATGAATCACGAGGAGCTTTAAAATGCAGGTTGCACACAGCCTCGTCAACGCGGCGGAAAAACTCCCCCCCTCCCTGTCCCTTGAAAGAGAGAGAAATACATTTTCGTCCACAGCAGAGAGAGTAAGATAATGCCTATTGAAATGGCCTGAAAAAGTTGAGAGTGTGTGTATATGGGACAATGAACCCAGAACTCTCTCCTTTTCATCGATTCAAGTACTAGATTTAAATGTGCCTAGAGTCATCTTAATCCACATTAGAGTCCTAAGTAGCTTCGCATCGGGCCGCTGGCGAAATGCTATTCTTCTTCTTCTTCCTCGTTCCCTCACTGATGAGGATCGCGACCACAGACAGTGTTCCTCCACAGACTGCGGTCATAAGCTGTGTGGACCGCACGATGCAAACTCCCGCCCACCGTCCTCCTCACCGCGTCTGACCATCTCGTCGGTGCCCTGCCCCGAGCGCGTCTGCCTTCCATTTGCCCCAAGATAATTTGTTTCTCCAGACAATGCCTTGGAGACCGCATAATGTGTCCAAAGAAACAGAGGGTACGCTTTAGGCATATAGTGGAGAGCCGCGTGGTGATGTTGAGCTCTTTTAATATGGACTCGTTGGTTCGCATGGCAGTCCAGGGTATGCGGAGTAATTTCCGCCAATACCACATCTCAAACGCATCGATCTTACTGCTATCGCGGCTTCTCAGGCTCCAAGTTTCGGCACCGTATATAAATATGGAGAACACCAGGGCTCGGACTAATAGTAGTAATAGTATCTTAGTTGTACGACGAATACCTCTGTTCTTCCAGATCTTATCCAGGTTCGTCATAGCACTTTTGTCTATGCTATTACACCAACATAATACTCACTTATGAAACTATTTTTTTGTGCTGACACTGTTTAAAAATCCACCATTGGCAAATAAGGTAGAAGGTAGCACTTAGATTAGGTTCAAAAAACGCTGTGAAGATTGTTTTAGTATATGTAACGTCTTGTTGATTGTCCTAATAAATAAATAAAAGTCTATTGTAGTCATTTATTTATTTAATAGGACAATAGATAGACATCAAAATGTCTTTGTTATGTGTTAATTTGTAAACAATGAAAGTAGTCATGGACATTTTAGAAGGTAAACAAGTAAGTAAATAATTTATAGGAAATAGTTTAACTGGTGTTAATGAATTTATTCTATCTTAAAAAGATTCTCAATTTAATTAATTGCCTTTTATTGACAGAGAGAGACTATTAGATATGACAGTCAAAGTCAAAAGTCAAAATTTCTTTATTTGTTTAGACTAATAAATAGTTCTTACAAATCGTCATTTTGCTCTTAAGGAGCCTCTACATGTCTCATAATCTTTTTACCCTACCAGCGCTTCGAGACCAACATTTGGCAAGTGCTGAGAAGAAGCGCCGCAACAAACTCAGTCACCACTGTCTGCCGGTTAATACAGGGTGGCCAAAACAGTGAGGTCTAAAAGAAAAATTTAGATTCCTTACATCGAGGTGTACCTAAATCACCCCCATGTATGTAATACGATTGTGCATCGTTTAGGAGATAGAGTTAATTTTGTGATATTTTCATATTTTGTGACCTAGTAGGCTTTAAACATTTTTATCATTTTTTTGGGTTGACTTTTTTCAGATTTCTTTTTTTCGACAGATTTGTTATTAATTGCAGATGTTTGAAAAAAATAATCACCTTCCTATCTTTGATTCAAGATACAAAAGTTTTGCTAGAAACATTAAAATTATGCTTTTATCAGAACACTATCAAATTTTCAACTTAAAAGTTTAAGTAAAAAAAAGAACTTCCATAGGTCCAAAACCATTTTAAAAACTGTGCCGTTTCCTGAACATTCATAATAATACAAAAAAACATTAGGAGGTAGGAAGCCATAATAGTTCCTTAGTAGTTGAAGTTCCCTTCCACCTTCAGCCTAATCATCAGTTTCCGCCAGGTGTGATGAAGGGAAAGAGCTTCCTCGTTGAAAATAAAAACATGTTCTGTCCAGTTACTGCTCTAAATCTGTTCTACGTAATGTAAACTTAGAGGATTCCCAATATTAATTCACTCTAAGAAAGTCAAAAACATGTAACGGAATCACCGACTTACCACTTTAGTTGGCCGATTACAAGAAATAGTGGCCCATTAAGTACATGTTTTTTTTGTATTATTATGAATGTTCAGGAAACGGCGCAGTTTTTAAAATGGTTTTGGACCTATGGAAGTTCTTTTTTTTACTTAAACTTTTAAGTTGAAAATTTGATAGTGTTCTGATAAAAGCATAATTTTAATGTTTCTAGCAAAACTTTTGTATCTTGAATCAAAGATAGGAAGGTGATTATTTTTTTCAAACATCTGCAATTAATAACAACTCTGTAGAAAAAAAGAAATCTAAAAAAAGTCAACTTAAAAAAAAAAAAAATGTTTAAAGCCTACTAGGTCATAAAATTTTAAAATATCACAAAATTAACTCTATCTCCTAAACTAAGCACAATCGTATTACATACATGGGGGTGATTTAGGTACACCTTGATGTAAGGAATCTAAATTTTTCTTTTAGACCTCACTGTTTTGGCCACCCTGTATAAATAAACAATGACAGATAATGAAATCTCTAATGTCCTCGAAATAACCTCCCATTTCAGTGGCATGGTAAGTGCAGTCGCACCGAAATTAGCGAACCTAGACTACCAGAGCACTATGAACTGCGAAGAGTCTGAAATATACCAATGCATTCCATGCACTGAAATAAAGAGAGATGGACATACCCAATGTTACACAGAAACTAAGGGATGATAAGCGAGACAACATAGCGTGCGCAGTACGTACCAAGGTCACGTATCAAAACACCCACACTTTTAACGTAACACTTACGTAAAGGTACTTAGCTAGTTCTGTTGTAGATTAATAAACAAATTATGACGAAAATTGAAGTAGGAAAGGGATTATCGTATATTTTGATGCCAATATCTGAAACTTCAATAGTTTTGGACTTTTTTACTTTCAAAACGACAAGAACGAAAAAAGTGTAATTCAAACAGAAATGTTATTCATATTTGGTTGAGGATAAAATATTTATTTAATGTTTTTAAAACATCTTGCTTAACGGCACAACATAGAGTTTCATAGGCCTAGTTCAGAAGCAACTACACCTGGATGCATTAAGTTTTTAGGAGAAAATCACGACAACCACTTTTAGTTATAAACCATACTGGCAAAAACATAAAACAGAGATAGAACGAACGTTCAAAACTCTCTAAGCCTGAAAGGGATACATTTAATGTAAGAAAAATTTTCCACGTGGGCTGAGTTGCGAACCAAAGTACCAGGGAACTATAAATTGTGAAGAGATAAATTTTTCTCTGTGAAAAACAAAACTGGAATGGGATGCGGCACACAGACGCACCGCCGCGCCGCACACAAATACAACAGAGACAGAATGTTCAGATCTACACAAATGATTGTAAGGGATGCATGTCACGTCAATAAACTTCGTACATGAGCTTTGTGTATTACCGTGGTATTACATAACTCAGTCACGTGGTCCAATTTATATGAGTACATATCGACACCAGGAAATCACAGTTTTGAAGAGTAATATTTATTGCATGGTATTGCATATTGCACTCGACACAACTACAAATGTGAAGAACTTTCACACGTGTACGAGTACAAAAAGGTAGCCTCAACGTATAATATTGTCTACATAATTTTCATCTATAAGTTGAAACCACTCTATACTTGGCTGCTTCTTTAATAACATAATGTTATTACTATTAAAACACACATCTATTTTTCCCAGATAAATGCAGCAAGGAGTAAGGCAGTATTGCATTTAATAGCGATATAATTTTAATAAAAAATAATAAAACCAACTCCAAAAAAACATGCTCTAAAAAGTAGAAAAATAATTTACTAATTACTTATTTATTAGGACGAATTCATAAATGTATATCATGATTAGTCGGTGCTAAGATTATGAAACGTGTGAAGTTTGCCTCCACCGACTTCTATTTTATTTTTTTCAGCTAAATATATTAGTCGTAGTAACATACAAAATATCAAAAACCTCTTCCATCCTAGCATAATGCAAGAAAAAATTTGCTATCTATAAAATAAATTACGTACCCAATAATAAGAATAAGTTTTTTATGATAATAATTATAATAAGTGAGCTTGTACACTTATTCTAATTATTATCATAAAAAACTTATTATTGAAATTAATTTTGAACATAATAATTTAAATTTAGTATATCTCAAAATTTATTATTTGTTATTTTGAAAGTTTCGGGCTAAAGGTAAGGTAACTAAGAAGTATTGCAGGATAATTGCAAGTTAATTTTCAGCCTGCAACTACGGTGCAAGTAATGCATTTTTGCAACTACTGTACTAGGACATCAGAACTCGTGAGGAGGTCGTCGTCCATTGCTATCGGGAAGCACACAGTGACAAATGCAATATCTGCATTACTAGGATATCTATGTTCAAGCGCGGGACGCGGGGGCAGTGCTGCAACGAGTAAAAGGGATGAATAGTCGTAATGGCCTCTAGGTTTGAGCGGGATGGACATCACATTCAAGTCGAACATTGTTCAGTACTAACGTATTATATGTATACTTTCCTACCAGGAGACAGGTTGTATGCATAACCACTTCGCTCCAACATTAAAAGGGACATTTCCATGAAGCATTTCAATAAATATCACTAATTATTTTATCGCTCTTTACCTTTCACATAAGCAGTTCCATGAGGTGTCAATTAGGTAAAAATTAGGTAATCTTACTCACAAACAACCTACAAAGTAAAATGGCTAACTTACTTTCCGAAGAACATACGTAAGAAATATAATTCGGGCACCCTTACCTGAAACAAATAAAAAACTCAAGTTAGTATTAGACAATGTTATGGTAGCTGAATAAAAACTTGTACATCGTATATGCATACTCTAAAAGATCAACCAGGAAAAACAAACCGACACAACAACAGACCTATCTGAATTTTCTAAGTAAAACTACTAAAATCACTGCATAAGATCTAGAAATGCATCTCAGGCAGTGGTAAAATTTTACTGATAGTTTTAAACGACTTCTTTACACTTTTTGCGCTCCTGGTGAATAAAAAATACTACAGAACTATTCACATAGTGATAATATTGGTGTGGTAAGACCATAGAGATATAGAGAGGTGCCAACTAATGCACTGAGTTCGAAACTCAGTGTCGCATTAGAAATTCACACACTCAAAGTAATCAAAATATGCGCTCATTATCCATTGCGGTATCAGTACTCAAGGTTCGAAAAATCTTTAGTACTACGCAAGCAATGTAAACTGTCATTATTGCTTTCACGAGCAATGTGTTCTGTTTTTGGGCATATTGCTGCGACACCGGCCCCGCCCCCTTGTCACATCTCCCTTTAGTTTCTGTGATCTGTGGGTAAGACTATTTTGAAAGTTTACCATTTGCGATATAGAGCTTTTGTCAAAAAGTTTATCACAACAGACTTTTACTCTGTACACAGTGTTACAAAACGTCGTAGACAGTAGCAACCTCGTAGCATTGCATAGCAAACTCTCTACGAGTCGTAGCATGAAACATGAAACATTGTAAAAACCATTTTTGTTTAGAATGTTTGCTTATGAAATAAAAGAGAAAGCGCAAAGAGGATAAGTTTTGAAATAAATTAGTATTTCGGTAAAAAAGGACATTCATCATAAAATTAATTCATACAATTTTCTCTTTTTTTGACTGTCATTGTCATTGTAAATGGCATGAGTCACCGATGAAAGTCCGTGTTTGTATACATAACCTAACCTAATCTACCACAATACATAGATCCTGATATGTTATTTTGTAGGAAAAAAACGATGCATCCCGTTGCGCTCTCAAGACCGCACTGGCAAAGCCCGCGTGTTTCACGCATACATAGGCACACTTTCGTTACGACAGGCTTTTGTAAATGTAGGATTGATGCTAATAGAGACAGATGCGGGAGATAATGGGAGAAAGGTATAGGTTGGTGGCTTTTTGGAGCACCCTGTTAGGCTTTCAAGAATACACTGGTAGAACTCGCGCCACAGCTAGTGGTTTCAGACAGATGCGTGACACAAAAAATCTTGCAAAATAAAAAAATAAAAAATAAACTTTTATTAGCATCTTAAGGATGCTCTCATCGTACTCTTTTCAAGAAGAGGTTGGCAAAGATCAAGAAATCACCTGTCTTAACATGTTCCAACTGTACCAGGAGTGCAGCACGAATGAAGAGGTAGCAGCAATGCCACGCAAACAATTGGGACGCGTTACCCTTGGCAACGGTCTTAGCGTTGGTTGTTTCAACTGCGCACTTCCTACATGGATGACAGGACAGGACGCTAACAATGCATTTCCATGGCTACCAGCTAATTCATGTATAGACGTACGCACACCAATCCGTAACATGTAGTTAACTGAAAACCGAACTAAAACACGTAATGAATGTATTTTCACATGCCATCATTAGACTTCTTATATTAAGTAGGTATGTTACTACTACAATATACTCGTATGTTACAATGTTCATAAATAATCCTCAAAAACACAGTGATTTCTTTCTAAACAATCAAGTAGTTAAACTTTTTTTGACCTAAATGCGAAAATAACTCACACCACCAAGAAAAAGCTTTTAGTATTAATGATGAACTTTCTTTATAAAATAAAACGAAGACTTTCAAGACGCCATAGCTCACTTTTATTTTCTGCACACAACTGACAGATAGGCAGTGTTGCCAACTTTACATCACAGATAATGCATATTCTAACACCCCCCTTCAATGTTAAAATCATAAGCATTTGTAACATTGCAATGGGTATTTATAATAGACTACTTTAATAAGTCATACAATTTTAAATGCTTTCTTTTTACCTTTTAAACATTATACAATATTAAATGAACTTTAGATTTTATTTAACTTATACAATACTATTCAGTTTAGATGAACTTTCAATGAATTTTACATTTTATTTTTACTTATTTGCTGTTTACATTATTACATAATTTTTACTTATTTACTGTTTATACATTATTTTACTTATTTACTTGGTTACACAATATTCAACTTAGATGTAAAATAGTTATGTTTAATCTCACATAGTGGTTTTGTAAATATATCTGATACATTATGTTCAGTTGGTACATATGTAATGTTAATTTTATGATTTCTAACTGCATCTTTAATATAATGATATTTAATGTCAATGTGTTTTGTTCTTTTACCATTTTCCCTATTAGTTATTATTTTTATAGCACTCTGATTATCAATCAAAAGTAAGGATTCAAAATTATGACTGTAGAAGTTATTCAAAATACCTTTTAGATAGATGAGCTCTGTTGTGGCTGAAGCTGCTGCTATGTACTCGGCCTCTGCAGATGATAGTGAGACGGTACATTGTTTTTTTGATGACCAAGATATTAAATTCTTACCAAAATAAGTTGCAGATCCACTCACACTTTTGCGGTCAGTTTTGTCACTTCCCCAGTCTGCATCTGTGTATGTTATTAGCTGTATTGGTTTGTCAGTCCTGAAATATGTAAGTCCTTTATTAATAGTGTTTTTTAGGTATCTTAAAATTCTTTTCGCTGCTTTCCAGTGCTGTGATGTAGGTTTATCCAGGTATCTACTCAAGAAAGAAGTTGCGTAGGTGATATCGGGTCTACTTGTCACCGAAAGGTAAGTAAGGCTTCCAATTAGTTCTCTATAAGGTACATTTACTATCTCCTCCTCTTCTGTAGTTATAGGTTTTTTCTCCATAGGTGTTTTTACTGCTTTGCTGTCCTCCATTCCAAATTTCTTCAGTATTTTCCTTATCAGTTTTTCTTGTTTTATACATATAGTATCATTACTTCTGTGTATTTCCATTCCTAAATATTCTTTTATATCTCCCAAATCTTTTGCTTTGAATTCTGTCTGTAGTTTTTCTTTTATCTCTTCAAAATTCCCCATTAATAAGAAATCATCAACAAAAATTAGTGCCCAAGTTCCAGGTTTAAAGTATAGACAAACATCATATTTAGATTGCTCAAAGTTATTTTCAATAAAGAAGTTGTGAACTCTCTCATTCCAGCATCTCGGCGCTTCTTTCAATCCGTAAAGTGCTTTTCTCAGTTTCAATACTTTTCCTTTTTCTTCTTTTATTCCTTCTGGGTATTTTATAAATATTTCTTTTTCCAGATTTCCATTTAAAAAAGCTGTAGGTATGTCCATCTGTCTTATTGGTTTATTCTCTTGTAGTGATATACTTAACAATAATCTCACAGTAGACATTCTAGCAACTGGTGCATAAACATCATAGGTATTATTTTCTTGATAGCCTTTAGCTACTAATCTAGCTTTCTTTGTTCCATCTGACTTTTGCTTGAAGATCCATCTAGTGTCAATAGCTTTATGTCCATCCGGTAGAATAGAAGATTCCCAGGTTTGTAGTTTTTTGTGAGCATCTAGTTCTTTCTTTATTGCTTCTGTCCATTCTGGATTTTTAATAGCTTCTTTGTAGGTAATTGGTTCTGTGTCAACAAAGGTGTTCAAACAATATGCTATGTTAGATTCACTACTTTCATAATCACTTTCATTATTATTATCATATGTCTCATAGTCTTTTAGGTAGTTAGGTCTTCTAATTGTTCTTTGCGGTCTTACCTGTGGGTTTCTTTCAGTATTCTGCCTTTGTTCATTTTTATCCGATCTATCTTTTAGTCCAATTGTGTCACATCCTGTATTTGAGTCGTCTTCATTGTTGTCACATCCTGTATTCATGTCATTTTCATTTTCTTCACCATAAGTATATCTGTGTTCCTTTTTTGTCTCTTCATTTATTGGTTTGTACTTAATGTCTTCCTCATCAAATCTCACATCTCTTGATATTACTATCTTGTTTTCTTTTGGATTCCACAGTCGATAACCATTAGGGGCATAACCCACTAATCTCATTTCGTGAGCTCTTTCTTCAAATTTATTTCCTTTGGGTAGTTGAATAGCCCAAGCTTTGCTTCCAAAAACACGCAGTCTACTCAGGTCTAGAGATCCAAACATGACTTCTGCTGGTATCTGAAAATTAATAGCTGATGAGGGACATCTGTTAAGTTGGTAAGCTGAAGCAAGTATGGCCTCTCCCCATAAATGTTTTGGAAGATTTGTCTCTAAAATTTGAGTTCTCGCTTTGTTGTAGAGAGTCCTGTTCATCCTTTCAGAAACTCCATTTTGTTGGGGTGAGTAGGGGCGAGTATATTCAATATTTATTCCTTTCTCTATACAAAAAGATTCTATGACTTTATTATTAAATTCACCTCCATTGTCGCAACGTATTCTTTTTACTCTAGTGTCTTGCTGATTTTCAATGTTTTTAATATATTTAATTAAGTTATTAGTCGCTTCATCTTTACTTTTTAATAGGTAAACTACTACAAAATGTGAAAAATCATCAACAATTACCTGATAGTATAGTTCTTCATTAATCCCTTTTATGTTTACAGGTCCAGCTACATCAGTATGAAGAAGTTCACCAATGTGTGATGACCTCGGCTTCGGAGTGTGTGGAAATGGCTGACGAGTCGACTTACCCATCATACATGGTCCACATGGCTTGTTGGAGACAGGAAGCTGCATGATATTCAAACTGTGCCTGTTAACATGACCTAATCTGTTGTGCCATAAAAATCCTTTGCTGATACCACAAAAATTGTTTTCTGAAAATAAAGATGCTTTTAGAACAAATAGTTTTCCTTTACAATACCCTGTAATACAATCATTTGAATAGTTTTTACGAATCTTTACTTCATTTTTAGTAAACTGAACATTACAATCTTTTTGCACTATCTTTTTGACTGAAATTAGGTTAAATGATAAGTTATCAACTATAAGAGCATTCAAAGTTAATTTATGACCGCTACACTTTAATGTTATTGTCCCTTTTTTCTTGGCAATCACGTAGTCTCCATTTGCAATATATATCTTCATTTCTGGTTCAATTTCAGTAATGTCGCTCATATACTTCATATACTTTTGTTGAATGAGATGTTCCGTGCATCCTGAGTCGATGATCCATTCTATGTTTTCTTTTTCTTCAAATATGTTGCATTGGTTCTCGGTTCCAGATAAGAATGTAAATTCTCGTTGATCTTCCTCTGTAGTTGCAGCATGACTTTGACTCTGATGATACCCTCTGCCTCGGCTACGACCTCTATAACCTCTTCCTCTATAATTACCACTTGTTGTTCTCGCTGCATTGGATCGACATTCAAAGCTCTTGTGGCCTTCCTTTTTACATTTGTAGCATATTATTGCATTGGTTTTGAATGCCATCTGGTGGGGTTGCTGGTTCTGTTCATCCTGTCCTGCACTCCTCAGTTCCTCATCCAGTAATCTTCCTTTCACAAAATCTAATGTCAGCTTTTCATTCATTGTTTCCAGTGCCGTTACCAGAGTGTTGTATTTTTCAGTAAGTCCCAACAAAAGATAGGTAATTTTCTCCTCTTCATCAAGTTTCTTGTCTGCATTCTCTAATTCTCTGATTATTGACTCGAATTTCAGGAAATATTCCTCCAATTTCTCGTTGTTTTGCAGTTTTAAGGTTAGCAACTTTTTCCTTATATGAATTCGGCTTACGATGGATTTTCTCTCGAAAATAGAACACAAAATGGCAAACATTTCTTTTGTTGTTTTTGCATCTTTCACCAGATCTAAGTGTTTGTCGGTGATGCACTGTACGATAATGGATTTGGCTCGCGAATCACTCTTTTTATCTACCTCGTCATCGTCCAAGGTGTCGATCAATTGCCTTTCTTCTAGCAAACATCTAATTCGGAATTTCCAATGACCGAAATTGTCCGCAGACAATTGCGGAAGCGATATATTTGAGGTGCCCATAACCTTTTAGTATTAATGATGAACTTTCTTTATAAAATAAAACGAAGACTTTCAAGACGCCATAGCTCACTTTTATTTTCTGCACACAACTGACAGATAGGCAGTGTTGCCAACTTTACATCACAGATAATGCATATTCTAACAAAAGCAAGCCAACGCAATAAACCACTGGACCATGAAACATGAGGCATGAAACAATAAAAGTATGAAAAAAAATTTTAACAACTTTAAAAAGGGAGTAGGGATGCGATTTTAACTCGTTACGAATTTCGTCTGGGATGTTTTGATTGGTCCATTTGTGCATGTAGCTAAATACAGTACACAGCAAAAGAAGGTTGAATCCAGCTCGTAGACCATTGAAATAGGGTCGAAAATGTAGCCGTTTTTCGTGTTTACGACTGTAAATCCATCCGGGGTTCTCGTACGAGGTTTCATGCACTAGGGTCGCAGGAAACGATGGTGGTAGGTTTGCAAAATATTCGGAACAAGCTCGTGTGTGAGAAAACATGTGACGCACATATTTTCTATAAGTGTGGGGCACCACCACATGCATCTCTCAATGCGTTTTGCGAATATCGTGAATTTCGTGCAGTGCTCGACGGGAGGTGCCAGAGGAAGGTCACTGCATGAAAGCAATTAACAAATACGACCGCTTTAATCTTCTAGTTTCTTCAATGTAATCATGCAAGTCCGTCCAGCCGCAAATACTTAAAAACAATAGATTTTTCATGCTTGTAAAAAAAAGTTAATAGATAGTTAATTTTATCATTACTTTAAACAAGGGTTATTATAATCGTTTTTCTTACATCCCAAAATATACGAGGGGTGTTCAGAAAGTAATGAGAATGGGATATTTTTGAGCCATCACAAAAATCTGAAGAAAAAATTAGGCAGGTAGCTTAATTCTTCACTGGAAACTAGTAAAAAATTAATTTAAATTCACCATTGCGTTTAAGAATTACATTCACCTGACTCCGACCAGTCGGATGATTTTCCAGACTCTCCAAAAAAGCCTAAAAAGGACACTGCCTCGACAATTTCTCAAATATCAGGTCCCTGAACTACTTTTTAAATCGGAGAAGGAGCTATTAACGTAGCTGAGAGTCAGATCTAGAGAATATGATGGGTTTTTGAGCATTTAGGAACGTAATTTTTTTTTGGCTGCCACCGCAACTTCAGTTCTGTGAACGGGTGCGCTTGGCCACAGAAAACAAGGTTTTTCCGACTGGTCGCGTTCAGATGAATATAATCCTTAAACGCAATGGTGAACATAAATTAATTTTTTACCAGTTTTAGTGAAGAATTATTTGTGTGAAGAATTTATTCTCATTACTTATAGAACACCCCTCGTATTTTTTTACATACTCAAGAAATGTGCCTACGGGTTTTTGAAACCAAGTTAAAAGATTGACAACTTTTATAGCACTACATTTCAGTTTCAGACGCCAATTTCAGAAACATCTAAATCAGAATACAAAACGTTGTCTATTTGGAGAAAATTACGCCTACTAAGTTACTATCGATTTATAGGAAACCCACACAAAGATTGAAGGAAAAGGATAAAACTTAATTGTCTGTAAACAGATGACGTCATAAACTCGCTACTACGTATTTTTAACAAAAAGCTGCACGTGGGCTGAGATTCGGGCTACGGTACCAGGAGAATATAAATTGTGAAGGAATATTTAATTTGTTCTACTGTGAAAAATAGTTTTACAGAAGTGTGAAGCCGCACGCACACAGATGACATTCCGCAACCAACAGAAAGGAAAACGGATGACGTCATCAACTCGCTACGTATTTTGAACAAAACACTGAACGTGGGCTGAGATTCGAGCTACGATACCAGGGGACTATAAATTGTAAAGAAATATTTAAATTGTTCTACTGTGAAAAATAGTTCTACAGAAGTGTGATGCTGCACGCACACAGATGTTATTCCGCAACCAACAGAAAGGAAAATGGATGACGTCATAAACTGACTACGTATTTTTAACAAAACGCTGCACGTGGGCTGAGATTCGAGCCAGGGTACCAGGAGACTATAAATTGTGAAGAAATATTTAATATGTTCTACTGTGAAAAATATTTCTACAGCAGTGTGATGCCGCACGCACACAAATGTTATTCCGCAACCAACAGAAAGGAAAACGGATGACGTCATACTGACTACGTATTTTTAACAAAACGCTGCACGTGGGCCGAGATTCGAGCCAGGGTACCAGGAGACTATAAATTGTGAAGAAATAATTTGTTCAACTGTGAAAAATAGTTTTACAGAAGTGTGATGCCGCACGCACACAGATGCCATTCCGCAACCAACAGAGATAGAATGCTGAAGTCCGCACGTGGTAGAAAGGGACGTTGCGTCAGTGAACTCGGTACATGAGCTTTATATGTTTAGTTTATTTTTTATTTGAAGGGATGCGCGTTGGTAGCTTGAAGAGCTTTTCCAGCTTCACCGGGCAGAGTGGCGAGTACAGAAGGTACTCTAGCCGTTTGGCGATCGTCAGTGCGCGTGCCGACGAGGTTAGCTATAGTTTATGAAGCTTTGTATATATTATTATATTCAGTATTTACATACAATGTCACGTGGCCAAATTTAAATGTATCGACACCAGTAGGCCTAAGATGCGCGCCGCGGTAAGCGGTTATCACGCCATTTTATTGATTTTGCCCATACATTTTGACGTCGATAAAAGTTATCACGGCGCGCATCTTAGGCCTACAGGACACAATACAAAACTACCCATGTATGAGTTACACACATCCACGAACGACTATCATAATAACATCTCACGTATTATTAGAAATAACATCGTTGAACCACTCTTTTTATTACTATTTGTTTTTGGAATGTTATTGCTTGTAAAAGGCTAAATTATTGGTCAAAATTAAAGGTAATCAAGTGCAGGAAGGGATGGTGATAAGAGAAAAGCTAATGCCGAACGACAGGTACCTACGTTGTGTTTATCAGTTTATTATGGAAATAGAATTCAATTTTTAGTCTAAAATAGACTCAACGTTAATGCAAATGCAAATTGGCAGTCCACTTGCAACAGTGCAGTTCTGACGATACTTTATTAGGACACTATCGTCCGTATTCACAAACGATGCTTAAGTGAAGCAGTAAGCGTTAAATAGAGTTCTGGGATTGGTTCGTGTGTCACCCTGTGCGTTCACGCGCACTGTGAGAACTCATAGTAGTGTTTGTGAATACGGGCTTTATATCTCACTAGCGGCCGCCCGCGACTTCGTACGCGTGGATCCCGTTTTACCCCCTTAGGGGTGGAGTTTCGTAAAATCCTTTCTTAGCGGATGCCTACGTCATAACATCTACCTGCATGCCAAATTTCAGCCCGATCCGTCCAGTGGTTTGGGCTGTGCGTTGATAGATCACTATGTCAGTCAGTCAGTCAGTCAGTCAGTCACCTTTGAGTTTTATGTATACAGATGAGATCGTCAATGGGCGAAATAGGAACAATCTGTAACAAAAACATACTCATATCCCAAAATACGAGTAATCATAAATTAAGCACTAAAGCTTCTAGATTTAAGCAAAACGATATCTACTCGTATTTGCAAGTAAAGAGATAGCTCTTGGTAACCTAAAGTTGGCTACGTAAACGGGTCGCACCTAGAGCTATGTCGGTTCGTCAACATAATATAAGAGTAAAATATGTAGATAGATATTCGGAAAATGGTCCCTGAATATAATTTTAGGTATGTTTAAAACGCTCGCATTTTAAATAACGCATCTGTGACATCAATATGGAAGTCATTGCCTTTGATCAGCAGTAGACGTCCTACGGCTGAAATCATCATCAAGCTTATTTTAGATGCTTATTTTATAAATATGTACAATAATTATGTAAGTATTAATTGTTTTCTTGAACAATAAATTGAAAAGGAGGCTGATAATAGTGACTGAGTTTCTTGCGTTGCTTCTTCCCAGCACTGGCCCATTTATTGTCCCGAAGCAGTGGTAGGGTTAATACTGGGACGTGTAAAAGTGCTTTTAATAAGCCTATTTGCAAAAATAAATGACTTTTATGAGGTTATTTTTGTCAATATTTGTTATTAAATCTCGGAAACAAATCCGACCAATAAAATTACAACATTGTGAGGTCATGGTGCTGCAGCCTCTTCGGCAGCTGCAGTGCAATGCAAGTAATGCGTTTTTGCAACCACTGTACCAGGATTACAGAACTCGTGAGGAGGTGGTCTTCATTGCTACCGGGAAGCACACATCTGCCTGTGCAATATCTGCATTACTAGGATGTCTATGTACAAGTGCGGGGCGCGGGGGCAGTGCTGCAACGAGCAAAAGAGATGAACAGTCATAACGTCTACTAGGTTTGAGTGGGATGGAAATTTCATTCAAGTTGAAACGTATCAGATTTGGTGCCTAGGTTGTATTTGTATATGTATATGTTGCTACCAGGAGTACTGTACACTCGCACAATAGCGGTACTAAGGAAAACTTTGTATATTTCCTTCACCCATTCCTCTTTTCACTTATTGTTGTCATCGCAATGTTTCTTAAAATTACTTGCAAAGACATTGAATAGTCTTCATCATAAATTCCCGACCTGTCTCCCGATTTCCCAAAAGGGTATGGTGGAAATCGGAAAATACAAAGATACACCCTAGTTTAATATTTTTTCAAAGTGACTTTTAATATGGAAAAGTCACAAAACAGTATTCACTCACTTTAAAACAGTGTTCAACTAGGGTGTAACTTTTTATTAATAAGGGGGTTTATGTTAAACGTTAGCTTAAGGCTTGGTATTTCTGCTAAAGTAGGTATTTCGCGCTGTCAAAATCTGCGCGCGCAATACTTCGCCGAAGACAGCGCGCCAAAGAGCTCTCGCGGCTACACAGTATAGAAATACGCAGTTTAGAAATACGCAGTTGGTTAGGTTAGGTTGACTTCCTTCCGTTCAAGCGTCACACTCACAGCACTTTCTAATACAAATCATATCCAAGTGATACAAATTAAAACAACTTTCAAAATTTTTGGGAATATATTTTAGAATCGAATAAATTTAGAATATAACTGCCAAAGTAAACACGGTTCAAAGAGGCGTGGCGTCACCCGACCTTCCGGGAGTTCCGCGCCGTCTAAAAGAATTTCAAGATTACGTCACCCGACCTATCGGTAGATCCTCGGGAGCTTGAGCGATTGGAAAAACATTTTATGATCAGTTACTCGTAGTAGCGGTTATTTAGAGCTTGGATAATAAATTATAGTTGTTGCAATTCACGAAACTTTGCATGAGGTTAATTACATTAATCAGTACACGCATCAATTTTGTTCAGTCTTTTTGTTTATTAATAAATAAAAATATCATACCAAAATTGCATACATATTTGTTTGTATTGGTCTGGGTGTTTTCTTTCCATAATTTATGTATAACGTATGTGCGGGGCTCTGTATCGAAAATCACTATGAGCAATGAGCATCACACACGGTTACCTGGAGTGCATTACCGCAGCATTTTTTTTATAAATGTTGTGCTTTATAGAGTCGAGAGTATAGCAGATAATTAGTCCACCGTGAGCAGAAATTTGTCCACTAATAGCAAAATTCGTTCAAATTATAGTTTTAAAGTTATTAGGAAAAAACAGATTTTGCTGGGGTAACGTTTCAAACATTACCCTGGAATTTTTTTTTTTTTTTAAGTCTTTCTATCCCAGAACCAAATACATGGATAGATAGCTCTTGTTGCGTAGTAATTTGTCCACGAATAGCAAAATTTGTTCGTGTTCCGGTTCTCAAGTTATTGAAAATTTTGCTGGGGTAATGTTTTGTGATGTCCCAGATCTCGTAAATGGCTCAACGCAGAAGTTTGAAAAAAATACCAATGATAGACCTTGATATGTCCAAATTAGTTCAAACATTAGTCATTGATTTGAATGATAAACACCAGTGTAATTAAAAGATTTCGAAATTCAGATAAAACGGATTTGTGAGTAAACCAGTACTCTTACAATCGAATAAAAAGGTGTAGCATGTACCCTTGGTACACCTTTATAACCACAGTAAATATAAATGATGTGGCTTTGCGCAAAAGAGAGATTTCAAGAAATCTAATTTATTTTAACAGTCTTACTTTCGTGGCCGAATACGCGATTCCCTTATAACAAGGGAACATGGCATACAATGGACAAATTAAAATGTTCCTTGAATAAGCTATCCTGTTAATTTCAGCTTATTACTTATAAGCATACGACTTATAAGAAAGTTATCGAACTGCAAAAAAATATCAGGAATTCTTCTATAAGCCGACCAAATTATAAAGGTTACAAAAAAGCGACCGTTCCATACATCAACTCCAGTTTTAAATCCGTTGACATCTGCTGCATCTGCCATCTTTTTGGTTAGAATATTCTTCCATCTTGCAGCGTAGACCTTTAGCTACAGACCTTAGACAGTATTTTTGTGAAAATTCTTACGGATGGTGGAGGAAAGGACGCTCTAGACACTCAAGTCTACAAGGAGTCACATCAACTCCAGTTTTAAATCCGTTGACATCTGCTGCATCTGCCATCTTTTTGGTTAGAAGATTCTTCCATCTTGCAGCGTAGACCTTTAGCTACAGACCTTAGACAGTATTTTTGTGAAAATTCTTACGCATGGTGGAGGAAGGGACGCTCTAGAGACTCAAGTCTACAAGGAGTCACATGAACTCCAGTTTTAAATCCGTTGACATCTGCTGCATCTGCCATATTTTTGGCTAGAAGATTCTTCTATCTTGCAGCTTAGACCTTTAGCTACAGACCTTAGACAGTATTTTTGAAACATTCTTACGCATGGTGGAGGAAGGGACGCTCTAGAGACTCAAGTCTACAAGGAGTCATATGAACTCCAGTTTTAAATCCGTTGACATCTGCTGCATCTGGCATCTTTTTGGCTAGAAAATTCTTCTATCTTACAGCTTAGACCTTTAGCTACAGACCTTAGACATTATTTTTTATTATTTATTTGTGTCAGTGTGCTCTTCTAAAGAGTGTAAGACGATTGTATGTAGGTACTATTAAAATGAAATTTTATCTCATTGGTTTTGTCTCATATTTGAGTACTATGTATCATGAGTAGAGTCTTCGTTTAAAAGGATGCGAACGATTTAAATTTCAATAGGTAGACAAAATTGATAATTCTTAATTATCAAAAATTTAAGCTTTCTCCAGTAACACTGATATTATTATACTGTGACTCATCAAAGTCATCATTGTCAAAAATATTGACAAATCGCGAACTGTCACGGCCAAAAAACTGACACGCGTCCGTCCTCCGTAAGCGCCACCGCGCGACTGATTGAGATTGTTCAAGCCGTCATGGACGATTTTTTCCACATTTTTTAACATTGTAACTAAATAAGACGCAATATAAAAATTTCATCCGTTAAAAGCCCTCAAGTTATTTCTGAACTTTAGTTTAGTAAAAGATTTAGAATCTCAAATCGCTTATTTTAAAAATAAAACCATAAATAGAAAACGAATAGAGGTAACTTTGGGAATTTATTCTATCGAGTCAACTTCATCAAATCGTGTTTCCATCCGTTAATAGCCCTCGAAAATATCCTCAACTATGCCCAATAAAAATCTTAGCCTTTAATTTTACTGTTTAGTACCTCAAAAATGAAAAATGAAAACCTCATTTTCGCCATTTTCTCTGCTACCCGGCCTTAAGACTTGTACTATTGAATTTTCAGCAGTGTTACTTTACGAAGTAACCATCTGTCTACGACGTATTGTAAACTACGAAATGCTACGGCATTTCGTAGTTTCGTAGCAGGTTTGCGAGTCGTAAAGACGTAAAATATATTTTTTACTTTTATAAATATTGAGCTAATAAACTTATTTGTATTTGAGGGCTGAATTTCGAATATTCCTTTCTAATTCATCGTCTATAAACACGTGAGAAAAAATTCGCTTTCTAGATCCAATAGTTCGGGTTAGGCGTTGATAGGTCAATGACCACTTCTTACATAATAAAATATAAATCATTTACAGAAGTACATAAATCAACCATGTATTTAGTGAACCAGGATCCCATAAGTTCTAAGAGGTCTCTTTACGCAGCATAACAGTAATGCATCCCGTTACACCGAATTCCGAATACACTGGCAAATCCTGAGATTCACACATAAACATTACTCTGTATCGATAGGTCATTGTAGTATAGAGACAGATACCGGTGATAAAATGAGATGGCTGTACCTGTGACGTCATAAATACTAGGCGGTGGCATTTATGGAGCACAAAAGTGGTGCATCCCGTTAGGCTTTCATGAACGTAATGCCAAAGTCCGCGTAGCTGTAAAGCCTTGTTTCACACACATGTGCAATTGTGCATGTATCTATATCAATATGTCTTTGTAAATGTATTGGTGCTAGTAGGATCAGATGTGTAAGATGGAAGGAGAAAGGGTTGAGAGAACTGAACACTAGGAAGTAAAAGGAGAAGGACAGATAGATGCACTTACAGGGAGGAAGGAAAGAGCTCATAAATACCAGGAGCAAACATCTCACATAAACATATAGGACGCGTTACCCTTAGCAACCGTTGAAGTAATAGTTGTTTCCAGTATATCTAACTTTCTATATAACAAGCCACGACAGGTACATTTAGTAACAAGAGAACAGGGAAAACATGAAGCACCAAGAGGTGGCATCAAATTAACCTGTCACCAACTAAGGACGCGGTTTCCATGGCTACTATCAGATTCATGTGCATGTATAACTTATACACACCAATACATTCCTATATAGTTGATACATCATGTTTTTGATTGGTCCACTGGGTGCACGAATTAAAATACAATGCTCAGCAAGAGAAAGATGAATCTAGCTTGAATCCCGTTGAGATAGGGTCGCAAAAGTGACCACTTTGTCGTGTTTACGACTGTAATCCATGGGTTCTGGCACGAACGTGCTATTAAGTACTGGGATGGCACAACCAATGATATTACGTAGATCGTGTATTTTTTCGAAATACTCGTCACTCGCACACAGTCATATTATCCTCATATCCTGGAAATATCTGCACATGCGTCTTCTCATCTAGCACCTATTGCAGGTATTATAGGTATAAAGCAAAATAATATCTATATCTATAACAGCATAGTGTATGTATATCTACTCAACGATATAGCGTTGTCGCGTCGTGGCGACCCTATTAATAAAATCAGGAAAGTACCTAGTAGACGAATATTTGGACAAAAATGGTCTCTAAAAGGAAACGAACCGACCGCTTGCCTGTTAAGCTATGTATAATACAGACATAGGCAAGTACAAGTTTGTATTTCGCATTATTCATACAGAAACCTGAGATCACTTGCTTCATAAAAAAAACTCATAAAATTCATTTGTTTTTGCAAACAGGGTTTTAAAAAGCACTTTTACTGGTCCCAATGAACTAAACCTGTTTGTATCGACTTTTTACGTATGAAATTAAACTACTCAATGAGACAGAAAGATAAATTTTAATAGTAGTAATCTGTTGCTCAAATGAATTTCCTGATAAGTTCTTAATAGACATTTGTCTGGCTCTGAAACGTTTACTAACTGACATCTGGAAATGGATTAGAACAATAAAAGGTTTAATGAATTTCAGACCAGTTAGTACCAAATCTCACGTACAAGTAACAACCCTGTTTAAACCACAGGGCAGGACGAGGAGCCATCGTGGATGGACACTAGGTGGCGGTAACCGGCACTAATGGTTAGCCATATAATACGAATATAACACGGTACCTAAGTTACAAAACCTTATAGGACACTTTGATGCAAATATATATTTTTTAATAACAAGTAATTTAATGTTCATACAAATGTAGGATAAATGCATACTGTTGCACATGCACACCCAAAAACCAAACCCCGTATTGATGAATAGGTGCAATGTGCATTATTTTTAATTAAGAAAAATAATAAATGTTATTTTTGACTCTTAGAAAAAGAAAGATAACAGAAGGACATTAAGGTCATATTGCAATTGCATGTGCAGTTTGCTGCACTACGGTGCATGCAAGTAATGCATTTTTGCAACTACACTACCAGGATAAAAGCACTCTTGAAGAGGTGGTTTGCTACCAGGAAGCACACATCTGCCTGTGCAATATCTGCATTACTAGAATATCTAGGTACAAGTGCGGGACGCGGGGGCAGTGCTGCAACGAGTAAACGAGACGAATAGACATGATGTTTCCTAGGTTTGAGGAGGATGAAAATCCCATTCAAGTGATAACAGATTGAAGTACCAACGTATTCAAATTCATATGAGGGGTTGTACGCATAACCACTTTAAATAATTAAATTTTTATTTATGTATTAAATCAGTTCTATCAAGTAGTAAATATTTATTTAAAAGTGTATAGGGCAGGGCACCGACGAGATGGTCAGACGCGGTGAGGAAGACGGTGGGGGGAAGTTTGCATCGTGCGGTCCACACAGCTTATGACCGCAGTCGGTGGAGGAACACTATAATGTGGTCGCGATCCTCATCAGTGAGGGACCGAGGAAGAAGAAGAAATGACTTTCAAGCTGTTGAAACTCCATACATTTTTATCGTAGACAGACAGCTACTTCGTAGCATTTCGTAGCTGACTTGTCTACGAGTCGTAGCAAAACGTATAAAAATGGTAATGTCATATCTTTTCCGGTCAGCACGAAATAAAAAATACTTAAAAATATACAGGGTGACAGGGATACTCGACAACATTAGTAACCAATTAAGTCCGTAAACTGGGGGTCAAAATTGGATTGTTACCAAGTTGTGGGGGTACTTAGATTTTTAAAAATTGAAGACAAACAACTCTACTTTAAAAATGGAATTGATACTTTTTTGAAAGCTCAGAATTAAAAGGTCTTTAGCAACAATATTTTTTATATAACATTTTAAACTTTCGCGTTCCATTTCAATTAAAATTTCTGCTTGTGACCACGGCTGCAGCATCGCAGCCGAAACGTCAAGCCGTGAGTACATAACGTAACTCATTAATAAACGTCGCGTTAAGACCCATGTCTTACTGTTTTAACAGTATTTTTAATTTGCTATAAGTTTTGTTTTAATATTGCACTGAACTTAATTTGTTGTTAATTATCTCTAGTATAACTGGCACAGCTCGCGTAGCGTGGCAGCGAATCCTTGATTCACACTTGAACATGTTCAATGTCATGTGTCATCATTTTATACATGTATTGGTATTGGTGCTTGAGTGGAGACAGATGCGTGTAATAGAGGGAGAAAGGTATTGCTATGAACTCATAAACGCAAGAAAGCGGCTTCCCGGAACCCAAAAACGTTGCATCCTGTTAGGCGTTCAAGGAGGCACTGGAAAAGCCCGGGCTAGCAAACAGTTGTTGGACAAATACACGCAACTCCTCGTTGAACGGTCCTTGCGACGTTTTGATTGGTTCATTTGGTACACGTAGCTAAATACAGTGTACAGCAAAAGAGGGTTTAATCCAGCTCCTAGTCAATTGAAATAGAGTTGAAAAGGGAGCTATTTTTCGTGTTCACCATTGTAAATCCATCCGGGGTCCTCGCACGAGCTTTGAAGTACCAGGGTAATAGGAACCGATGGTGGTAGGTTGCAAACAATTCCAAACGAGCTAGTATGTGTGAAGTGCACGCACACAAGGTCAGTGTTGTCATCCCCAGATGAAACCCGTGTGTGAATATCGTGAAACCCGTTCAGCCCGGCATAATGGAGGAAAGTCACTTTCACATCGCTTTACGGAAGTATTTTTTAACCAGTACTTTTACTTTTTCCAAAATGCCAGTGAAAACAAAAAATAACACCCAAAAATTGCCTGAATTGAGCTGATTGTCGTCTATCCAATATAGCTTGATTAGAATGACGGCTGTCAAACGAATGTGACTAGTGATGGGTATGTTTCGTACGGTTCACATAGATGTATCGATAAGTTTTCGAAAAAATGATATGAAAAAATGCACCCAATTTTTCTTCATATATCTTTATTCATAAAAATGACAATTATGATTTAAATTTAAAGACAGTAAAATTTAAAATTCATGTCAAGGGTGTACAACCTAAGTCGTAGTCATTATCATCAGTGTTCTTCAGTGGTTTTTTCCTCTCGCTAGAGGGCGGTGGGCATCTCTTCTAGAGCAACGGTGCTATGAATACCCAAAAAAATACCGGTGATTGATTTCCGATGTTTGATTATTTAAGAATGAAATGTTTTTTGGTTTTTAATAGTGAACATTTAGAAAAACGCATAACTTGACTTAAATATGTTAAAAAATGAGTTTGAAAAAAAATTTGTTAAATATGTTGAAAAAATAGTTTTAATTTAATATGACATTTGTCGATATGTCTCAACACTAACATTTTTGTAACTCGAGATAACCTTGTAGAGACGTTGTTAATACTCTAGCTTGATTTTTATAATTTCGAATTACTACTTATTGGTGTAATTTAACGCTGCATTTACACGAAATTAACATTTTTATTGGAAGCACTGTCGTCGAAAATATTGTTTGTAGGTCAGACGTGAATTATTTCTTGTCCGCCAATATTTTGCTCTCATTGATCGCTACTACAAAGTTATGTCGTTACTTTTGATGACAGCTGTCATTCTAATCAAGCTATATTGGATAGACTATAGCAATATTTTTTTTAGTTTTTTAATTAAAAGATTATTAGTAAGTTGTTGGGAGAAAATCCTGGCTACTACACTGATTAGTACACCTAAGGCTGGGTTGCACCATCTTACTTTAACTTTGACAAACGTCAAAAATTCAGTAATTTTTTTCGCTAAAAATACCACGATTAAAATAATTAAGAAAAGTTATACTGTTACTTTGTTCTATAGAGCTTATTTAAAAGTATTGAGACTGATTACAAAATCATCCTTTATATTAGCTGTAATATAAAAATTACAGTTAAATTACCCTTATTTTTTCCGCTACTTTTATTTATTTGGCTAATTATAATATTATGTAGATCCTTTTGTAACTTGTTAATTTTAAACAAAACTTAATTTTCTAAATCAATAAATTAAAATAAATAAAGATCGTAAATAGTAGCGCTGTTCTGGTTTTTATGAAAAAAAAAAAACTTTTCTAAACCATGGTATTCATAAAAATAAACTTCTAAACCATAACGAGAACGATATTTATTCGTACTCGGAGTACAGTTATTATTCTAATCTTATATTAGTGCATTTTCATCAAATTGAAAACGTGAAAATCCTGAAAGATATGATGAATTTCGTCGCTAGTAAACTGGACTCGTAGCTCAGTTGGGAGAGCGCTTGCCTGGCATGCGAGAGGTAGCTGGATCGAAACCAACCGGGTCCTGGTAATCTATATATGACACATTGTGTAATGTATAGATTTTTTTAAATTTTTATTATCAGCACGCGGCTTCACCCGTGTGAAATTTAGTTTGTCACAGAGCATCATAAATATAGCCTATATGTTTTTATTTATACACAACGAGGAAGCTCTTGGCCTGAACCTCAGCTGATGGTGAGTGATGATATGGCCGCAGGTGGTTATTTTGGGTTATAAGTTTCATCAAAATCCGTTCAGTAGTTTCTGCGTGAAAGAATAACAAATATGTTTGTTATGTATCGTTATTTTATATCGGTATTTAATTTGTTATTATAAGCGCGTATCCAAACGTAGCTAGTTTAAAAGCATTATTCAGGATGTGTATCCGAGATTCCTTCTTCTTGATTCGCAAGGCAAAATGGCGATAGGCAATCTTGTAAGCTCTGTGTTTAATCGAAAATAAAAGACAGTATCTTCAAATAGAAACAACTTTTATTTACGTCTCCAAGGCGGAGACATCACAATGTTAACATCCATACAAACTTTCGCATTTATAAAGTAGGACTACTAATCTCGGTATCTTAAGCCTTGAGTATAAAATTATCCCGAAATACTTATAATTGCGCATTTACATTATGAAGATTCTTATACATTAGTAGACCAGGGACCCATAGATACCAAGGGGTGGCATTATTGATTAGGCTTTCAAAAATGCACTGGCAAAGCCCGCGCTGCAACAAACAGTTGTGTCACACATACACGTCTCTGTATCTATAGCTCTTTGTAAATGTATTCGTGCTAATAGAGACAGACAGATGGTGATGGAATGAGAAAGGTATATCCACGAGCTCCTGGCAAGGACTATGGCTATAGTGATATTTGTGATACATACAGTGTACAGCAAATGAAGGTTGAATCCAGCTCATAGCCCTTTGAAATAGGGTTTAAAAGGGAGCTCTTTTTTGAGTTCACTATTGTAAATCCATCCGGGGACCTTGCTAGAGCTTTGATGTACTAGGGTCGCAGAAAACGATGGTGGTACGTTGCAAACTGTTCCAGACAAGCTCGTATGTGTGAAACCCATGCATACAAAGTTAAATCTATAGGAAATCCAAACGCGAGAATTTGGGATTGAAGCACAGAGATAGGACGCCAAACTGTGCCTATGCTTGAACGGGATATAACGTCAGTAAATTCGCTACACAGATGCACCACTGAAAACAACAGAGATACATAGAATGTCAAGTCTACTCATGAATGTGAGTGATTGTTACAAATATCCCGTTTATTGTTCCGTTCACACAACAATCCAGTTATGCAGGATCCTGCATTACTGGAGCTCGCAAACCTGGATTTACGTGGAACGAGCGTACGTCAATGTCAATGAACCAGCTAAATAAGCATTTGAACATCATGTATTTACCGATTACTAGACGTAATATGTTGATATATGTACAAACTTATTTACTTACGTTGAGTTGCATAATATAACTTTTGTTTAATTAATAATAAATTTATTTAATAACCAACCCTTCTGAAAGTTTTTGTGCAATTTTTGCTAAAAAGCTGCTCGGAAAATTATGTTTCATCATCAAGATTTATTTTTTATTCTACTTTGAAACGCTTATTACCTGACATCTAGACCCGAACTTAAGTACTGACTATTAACTAACCCCTCATTGACAGCAAGTAACAACCCTGTACTAATAGTACATTGAGCCACCGTTTCAGGACACAAGGTGGCAGTAACTGGTAAATATGATACGGTAAATCACAAAAACCTTCGTAATCGTAGGTCAAAGTTCGGACTTCTTATTTAGTCAAAACTTCAGCTATATTGGTCAGTCGTACAAAACGAACATCTCCAACAATAATATATCTTTTGCCCAAGAAATGAACGAGAAAAAATATTTTTAGAAACCTCTAAATTCAGGAAACACTAATTAACTGCCATCTAGACCTGAACCTACGTACTGACTACTAACCAACCCCACATTAACAGCATGTAAACCACTCTGTAGTGTGGTACAATGAGGCACCGTTTCAGGACACTAGGTGGCAGTAACTGATACTAATGACTAAATATCACCAGAAAGCTTCGTATGTAGGTCACCGGTTAGATCTAGTAGTTGCATCTACAGCTATATCGGTTAATTATACAGACATTAATGTAATTAAGTACCTTACATCTCCTCCTAGGCGGAAAAAGAGCGTAAGAATAATAATTTTTTTAAACATTAATTAAGTTAATCAATTAAACCTTTATTAATTGCATTCAGCCTATTTGCAGCTAGCTGCACCACAATGCACACAAGGCATTTCTGGAATAATAATAGGAGTATATAACTCAAACATAAATAGTTACACACCCAATAACTAAATGTTTCCTATATTTTTTGAATAATTGTTATTTGACTTTTTAAAACTGAAAATTAACTCGGATACCTTTAAACTACTAGAATAATATGATGTCAAGATGCAAGAGCTTGCTTCACTAGATGCAAGTTGCGTTTTTTGCATCCATTCTACTTGGTGGACATGGGTCAACATGGGTGGATATATTGTTTTTCTTTTCATCCATTTAATTGCATTGCATTGCATTGCATTTAGTAGACAGCAAACTCCTTCGTAGCATTTCGTAGCAGATCTGTCTACGCGTCGTAGCTAATCGCAGATACATAAAACGTCGTAGCTAACCGCAGGTTAAAATTTAAATGCGTAAGACTTATTTACAAAGTCAAATATCAGATTCAATAGGCTATAAGAACCAGTATAATATGTAACCAGTAGCGGAGGCTAGAATGAAAGCCAGAGTAAGGCAGCGCAGGCATTATTATATATTCGTGAGATTCTTTTACATTATGAATTGAAACATCAAAGGTTGTTTAAAAACAAAATAATATATACCACAATCTTGGCAAAGGTTCTAGACCAGGGACCCATAGACACTAAGGGGTGGCATTACAGAGCAAAAACGTGCATCATGTTAGGCTTTCAAAAATGCACTGGCGAAGCCCGCGCTGCAACAAACAGTTGTGTCACACACACACGCAGTCTCTGTATCGATAACTCTCTGTGAGTGTATTGGTGCTAATAGAGACAGACAGATGGTGATGGAATGAGAAAGGTATATCCACGAACCCATAAGCACTAGGAGATGGAAATTACGGAGCATAAAAGCCGTGCGTCCTGTTAGGGTACCAAGATCGCACTGGCAAGGACTATGGCCATGGTGATATTTGTTTGTGGTACATACAGTATACAGCACATAAAGGTTGAATCCAGCTCATAGCCCCTTGAAATAGGGTTAAAAAGGGAGCTCTTTTTTGAGTTCACGATTGTAAATCCATCCGGGGGCTACAGATATTTGACGCACTAGGGTCGCAGAAACCGATGGTGGTAAATTGCAAACAGTTCCAAATAAGTTTGTATGTGTGAAACACCTGCACACAAAATTAAGTCTATAATAGGAAATACGCACTGGCAAGGACTCTTTGCCATGGGTTATGGTGAATTTCATCTAGGACACATACATTGCGCAGCAAATGAAGATTGAATCCAGCTCGTAGCCCATTAAAATAGAGTTTAAAAGAGCTAGTTTTCGTGTTTTTGACTGTAAATCCATCCGGGGGCCACGCTAGAGCTTTGACGCGCCAGGGTCGCAGAAAACGATGGAGGTACGTTGCAAACTGTTCCAGACAAGCTCGTATGTGTGAAATCCATGCATACAAAGTTAAATCTATAATAGGAAATCCAAACGGGCGAATTTGGGAATGAAGGACAGAGATAGGACGTCAGACTGTGCCTATGCTTGAACGGGATACAGATAAAGTTTGTAAATTAACTACAATATGAGCATTATGTACACAACACTGCCACGTAGGCAGAAATTCGAGGTTATAGTAATAATTTGAAAGAGGTATTTAGGTTTTCACGATAGGAATTGAATGCGTTTCAGAAATGAACTACCGCAAACTAGAGAGACAGTATGTAAAATCTACCCATGAAATTAATTAATCTTCACGTCCGTGAAATCGAAGCATAAGCAAAATGCACGAGTATTTACCTAATACTAGATGTAAACTTATTTAAATAAAGAACTTCTGAAAGTTTTTGTACAGTTTTTGCTAAAAACCTGCTCGGAAAATAACGTTTCATCATCAAGATTTAATTTTTATTCTAGTTTGAAACGCTTATTACCTGACATCTAGACCCGAACTTAAGTACTGACTATTAACTAACCCCTCATTGAAAGCAAGTAACAACCCTGTAGGTACTGTAGTCAAAGTCAAAGTCAAAGTCAAAGTCAAAATTTCTTTATTTGTTTAGACTAATAAATAGTTCTTACAAATCGTCATATGCTCTTAAGGAGCCTCTGAAATGAAAACCCTCATTGTACAAAAAACATCAATAAAATATTCCATATTATCTCCCGCCTAGGAATAGAGAGAGATTTCTTTTTTCTGATATTAAAATTAAATAAACAAATTAAATCTAGAATATCTGAGTGCAATTTATTGCAGTTTGCTGCACTACGACGCCGGAGACAAGGCATTTTTGGATAAATAGGTAGGACGAATTAAAATGTAGCACAAATAGGTAAAAATAATTAGTATATTTGTTTTTTTTTTTCAAAACTCGGAAAAATTTACTCAAGATACCTATAAAAATTTTGGATATTATGATGTCATAATGCAAGCGCTTCCGCACCACCACCAGACTGTTGCACAACGGTGCAAGGAATGCATTTTTGCATCCATTCTACCAGGACAACACAACTCTTGAGGAGATCGGCGCTTATTGCTATTAGGAAGCATACATCTGCCAGTGCAATAGTTGCATTACTAGGATATATGTGTACAAGTGCGGGGCGCGGGGGCATTGCTGCAACGAGCAAAAGAGATGAATGGTTATAACGTTCACTAGGTTTGAGCGGGATGAACTACTCATTCAAGTTGAAGCACGGATTTAGTACAAACGTAGTATACATAATATGTTATACTCTGCTCATACGAGCGCTAGGAGGTAGTATTTCGGGAGCATAAAAGCGGTGCGTCCTGTTAGGGTATCAAGATCGCACTGGCCAAGCCCGCGTAAACAGACGGGACGCGTTCATGGTAAATTTCGTCTAGGACACATACAGTGCACAGCAAATGAAGGTTGAATCCAGCTCATAGTCCTTTGAAATAGGGTTTAAAAGGGAGCTATTTATCGAGTTCACGACTGTAAATCCATCCGGGGGCCACAGAGCTTTGACGCACCAGGCTCGCAGAAACCGATGGTGGTGCGTTGCAAATTGTTCCAGACAAGTTCGTATGTGTGAAACACATGCACACAAACTTAAGTCTATAATAATAGGAAATCTAAACGCGAGAATTTGGGAATAAAGGACTGAGATAGGAAGTCAAACGGTGCCTTTGCCTGAAAGGGATAAGGATAAGTCTGTCATTTCGCTAGGTGAGCTTTATTAAGTTTCTATCTACATAACACTGTCACATATGCACTACCGAAAACAACAGAGATAGAATGTCAAGTTTGCACATAAATGTAAGGGATGGCGTCAAAGCCCGTGCCTGGCCAATGACGCGGTTTCCATGGCAACCAAATAGCTTCATGTGCATTTTTTGTTAGTGTGCGTAAGTTTTGCACAGAAAAACACACACATGTTGTAGACTGATCCAAAGCACGTATTGAGTTTACATGGGATGTTTCGGATTGGTCCATTGTATCTGAATACAGTATCCGACAAAACAAGGTTGATTCCAGCTCCTAGTCCCTTGAGATAGGGTTCCAAAAGATGCTGTTTTTCGTGTCCATGACTGTAAATCCATCCGGGGACTTCGCACGAGGTTTAATGCACCAGGGTCTCAGGAATCCATGGTGGTGTTGCAATCTGTTCAAAATCTGCTCGTATGTGTTGTGACAAGCACACAATGAAAGTATTTTCTGTCACTACTCATTATGTACATCACAAGTTCGTGCAATCCGTGCGAGTAGTAGTCATGCTGTCGGAAGTTGGAAAGTACCTACAGCTTAAGAACACAAGGACTTAACTCAAAAAGTCAATTCAAAATGTGTACCGATTCGGGCAGTCAAGAAAATAAAAGTCCTCCAGAAACATGAGTACCTACGACATGTTCGCCTATGTCACATCACATGGATAAAAATAATGTATATAGTATCTGATAATTTATTTTACTCATAATTCGCGAGATACGTTCGTACTATGAAGGGGAAGCTTCGTAGCGACGAAACAGAATCTCGTAGTATGAACCGTCCGAGACTGTTTTCGTAGCTTTTCGTAGCAAAGCTACGAGTGTGCTATCTTTGGTAAAAGTGCATCTCTACGTTAGTTAATAAGGTTGCATTACTGTTGTGGGAAAGAAACTCTGTATAATTTTAATATTTAAGTAAGTAGGTACTTTTAATTGTATTGGGATAGTTATTTTTTTAAATATTGTTTATTTCAACTATCTGTTACTTTTATTTATTACATTTTATACTTTCTGGATAGATTTAAAATTTTAGATTACAGTTCAATATTAGACAAGCTAATCGTAATACTACTAGTTCATACATTCGCTGAACGCAGATTACATAAATAATTCGCTACAGCTTCGAATGAAAAATATAGCGTGGGCAAACATCCGAGGCAAGGTACCAGGCAACTATAAATCGTGAAGAGGTATTCGTTCATAATATTTTAAAAAGAATTCTAGCGCTGTGGGATGAGGGACGAGGGGGTATCGCATCAAACAACTGAGATGGAACGTCGAGATCTCTATACGATTGATAGAGATGCCATTCCACTAACACAGATGCAGTTCATTCAATAAACTAGTACATAAACTTATGTATTTAGACTACCCCGTTGTCCAGTCATTCAAAACATAACTCAACCAGGAAACCAGAACTTTTAAAGAGGTACCATTGATTGCAGGCACACACACATCTAAATACTATCAATGTAATCCTAGAAATACATACACGAGCGAGCGAAATATTGGAATGCCATGTGGTGAAAAGGGATAGAAATCACAGCAATTAAATGGCTACACTCACTTACACTGTGTACAAACAACTGCCTTTGGCATGAAATCAAATTACAATGCATTATGAACCTTATTTTCCATCATAATAAAAATTAAATTAACTACGCGTAACGAAATACAGTCAGCGTCAAATAGTTCGTGACATCCAAAGTAGCCAAAAAGATCGCAACACGTCTTTGTTACAATTGGAATAAGGTTGTGTTGTCAACTTTTTTGCCACTGTGTCGGTGTCACGAGCTATTTGACGCTGACTGTACGTACCTATCTTCATAAACTATTGAAAGCCCTACAAGACTCATATGTGCACTCATAACATTACTTAACGCTGTAAACATTTCTTGACAATCTTTATATGCCGGATTTTTTAATCCAAATACTTCCACTGTAAATTCTATCTAATACATAATATTACAGTTTTACTCCACTACTAACTAAAGTATTATCACATTTTGAATCTTATTCCCCTTGTAATAAAGTCCGAATAAAAAAAAACATACAATGCCTGTTAAGGGGTCTAGTTAAAGTGTCTGGTTAATCATACCTATTATGTTCAAAATTGCAAGCGAATTTTTTGTTTAAATTTACAATTTGGGGTAAACAAAACTGTTTTAAACTAAATGTACCAGGGCATCATGAAATATAAAGAGATCGCATTTACCCGCGAAACTAAAGCTACACAAGTAAACGAATTCTAGATATACGACTACAGGGTGGTGGTGGAATGAGTGCCCCACCTAAACGAGATGAAATATAACGACTTTTGGTATGTTTGAGAGAGATGGTGACAATTTCAATAAAGTATTACGTACACATTAACGCATTATTATCGAAAGTAGTGATGAAACGAGAATTTTACTCGTGATTGAAAGAGATAGAAATCATCTCAATAAAGCCTTTGTAAAAGTTTGTATGTACTGGTGTCTGGTACTACGCGCTACCACGTGGAATATTTTATACCTGCACTACGAAGTATGATTATTATCTTTGTATTGTTACTTGTGAAAAATTTAAAACGTTAAAATAGCGGTATTGTTATAGCTAATGAGCTCGTCAATGTCGCATTAGAATCAAACGTTAGAATAAAGGGACGCGGTGACGAATCCCCGCGCTATTGTGCTAAGTGTAGTATCCGATCTTTTATGAGAATAGATCTACCGGCCGCTAACAGTAGGTATTTAGCTCTTAAATTATCAGATACAATGTTCAATTTCACCATTAGAATCCTACATCATTTCCAATGAACTTAGGCTGTATCCTAATGTTCTCCCGGGGTTTTCCCGGAAATTATTCGAATTTTTGTCGCCGTAAAAACCTAAAAAAACATAAAAAAATTGGTAAAATAGGTCCAGGCGTTGTTGAGTTATGCGCTTACCAACATACTCGTATTTTGCGGTTCATTTTTATTTAAAAGATAAACGTATACACAATAACTGACTTCTACTGCAAGTGCCAGTCGTGTACTTTGTGGTCAAATACCTGCCTTGTTATGCGTAAAAAAAAAACTTGCAATTGCACTTGGGTTGCAACAAGTGTTCTGTAACTATTTCTACCAGGGCACCAGGACTAGTGAGGAGAAAGCCAGTCGACGGAAAACAACTACATATAGGAAGTATCCAGTTTATGCATCCCCGCGTCCCGCTAACATTGCAGCTACGTGCTAGTAAGAGAGATAATACCATCCATACTTTACTGATCGGGAAAGGGATGACGTCATTCATGTTGATCCAGACTACTAACGAAACACAGCTATCACCTGTGTTTATGCGACAAAGATACACTCACACACGTTCACAGGCATACATAGTTAGCTCTATTCACCTAAAACTATTATTACTTACTAGTCAATAATATATTTTTGCTTTTAGTATTATTCATATTACCAGTCAATATACTTAGTCGAAAAAAAGTCAAGTCTGGCTCTGGCTGGTCTGGTTCCTGTAAAAATTATCATTTTTAATCACTAATTAATGTCAAAATACGGTTTTGCTAGTTCAATTTTAGCTTATCTACTTAAAATGCAACGAAGCAATCTGTACCTATTTATAGAAAAAATAAACATTTTCAAAGCATTGAATTTCACTTGTAGCTTTTCTAACAGAGCCTTAAGTGCCCTTTACACGAAAATAGTTAAGGTAACCCTCTCCTATCCGGAACTATTTGTCTAACGGTTAGAGCGAAGTACCAGGCTCCCATGAGTCACAAGAGCTTCGAACTGCAGGTTGCACACAGATACATCGACGCGAAGGAAAGCCTGTGTAAGTACAGCAAACTGAACGAGAGGACGAAATGCATTTTCCCTTTAAAATGAGAGAGATGGGGCAGTGCCCGTTTCAGCGCGCATGGTTGGGTGCGCGTGTGTGTGTACGGGACGATCTAGATAGTTTTTTTTCTTCAGGCACGGGGCCAAGTTCCAACCGTGTCATCTGTTGCACTTTAATAAAATAATAGAAATAAGAAGTGACTGCTATTGTTAAACTGATTTGTTAGACGCATTTTCCGATATTTTTTATTTTCTTGCATAAAAAATTCCGATCGACATTTTTCACTGTAGAAAAATTTTCTGGTTATGTTAATTATCGTGTATAAATTTCTCCAAACGCCTTTTATCCCTGTATTTTCTTTAAACGTACGCAAAATTTCGTAGTCGTTAGTTTTACTTGTGACCCTGTTTGCAATATTGTATGGAATCTTTTTTTATGTTTATTTTTGTCGATGCGAAATTTTACCAATCAGTGTGCTTACCATGAGTTTACGTTAGGTGTGCTCGCTAGCGACTATGTAAAAAAATGACATTAAATGTATGACATATTGTGCAGCGCCCCTAGCGGCTACTTTCAAGAAATAAAATCTTCATAGATTTTTTGACGTATTCGCTAGCGAGCACACCTAACGTAAACTCATGGTAAGCACACAGTAAGGTTGGATTTAGAATCGCGCTGACTCTCGCTGATCGTCGGCGTTGACAGATCAATACTAATGTATGTAATTAAAGGAAATGTTACAATAATTAATTATTTTGTATCACATTGATGAGACCTCCGTTTCTGTGCAAATGAACCTCCACTTCAGTGCAGCTGCACCGAAGTGTACTGAAACTGAACAGAGTACCAGGGCACTATGACTTGCGACAATTAGTCTAGACCAAACCGTTGCACGAAATGCGCTGAAACTGAGAGAGATGGGCGAACCCTAGTTTGTACAGGAACTAAAAGGGATGGATAGCGAGAGAAAGTGCCGTTACATAGACATGTCATGCGTAGTACAATTTACAGCTATGTGAAGTCATACGCTACGTTTATACAAACAGGTAGGTGGGTAGAGATATAAGTGCTAAAACCTGGTCCGTGAGCACGTAGAATCCAACATGTTGCTGTCGCGCTCGCACACTCACTGCGGGCGCGCGTCGCACAGTCGCGACAGCAATATAATTACGTGCGAGCGACAAGGATGGGCAGCTTGGGGTCATTGGACGGGATTCTACGTGCTCACGGACCAGGCTTTAGAGCAGAGTTAAGTATGAATAAACTGAAAACAGACTGTGACAGATCTGTTTAATTATTTTTAAAATTTAAAATACAAGATTACTTAAATGCAATTAGGTTCCCGTTTTTTGCAGGATCACGTTTAATAGTGCACTTGTTTAAATATGATCATCTAATTTGCAGTATCCCCCACAAAGAACCGATCCGTTAAAATTTTTAATTCGAATTTCAAACACACGACAGTCAAGTTTTGCGGGATAATGCAGGATCTCCCGAGGGAACGAGCCCTTAGGGTGTTTTTTGTTGTCACCCCGAAATAAATATAAATAGCCCATTAAAATTTAATAGACTATTAGTACGTTTGTCCATAGCGGTTGACCTGTAAACTTCAATTAAAGAAATAGTTATTAAATTACAGCCCAAAATAAATAAATAGTTTTCTGTTTACTTGCTGGCGAATGTCTTCATTCAGCTAGCTGCATTTCCGTTTTATAGGCCTAGCTCGAATGGAACAACACCAGGATCCAATAACACGTGAGGAGTTGATCAAAACATCGTATTACAGTAGTGTGAAACAGGGAAGTGCGCGGGGATAGTTGTTGCAATACCCCCGCGACCCCTTTTCAGGGGTTACAGAGATAGAACGTTGAAGCCTTCACGTGCTTGAAAGGGATGGAGGCTACGTCAACAAACTAGCTACATAAGCGTTATGTAATACAGAAAGTTGGCACGTGGTCAAGATCCGAGGTAACCACACCAGGGAACTATAAATTGTGAAGAGGTGTCTTGTTCGCTATGAAGTAGAAATCCGGGTCTAGGGAGGGGTGCGGAGGGGTATTGGCGCATATAACAAGGATAGAACGTAGAACTCTATTCATGGTTGAGAGGGATGCAGGTTACGTCATTGAACTTGCTACATGCTTTATGGAGCTACATAATAACACTGCCACGAGGTCAAGCATCGAAACAACCTAGTATAACTCGGTCAAGGTAGTGGGTTAGAAGCCTTATTGATCCTTAATTTATTAAAGTAAGTAAACAAAACAATTTACAGACATAGGTAACTCTCAACATGTGGGCGTCTGAGTAGTGTGCTATTTCTAAACCATACTTCATTTGATCTTCAGTCATTGCTATGAAAGTTATCGATAACAATGTTTATAAGTTCAGGTCAGTATGAAGTTTTTAAGGATTTGGACAGGAGATACCTATCAAGAGAAGAGTTATTGATTCTACAGTTCCATACTACACGTCCAATAAATATAACGTAAATGGTTCTACTGTTTGTTAATAGATTTGTACCATCCTAGACAGCACTTAACATCAGGTGCTATTGTGGTAAATACCTGCCTTATTCTACATTAAAATAAAAAAAAATAAGTGGGGTTTAAGTTTTGATATACATATTATGTCCAAATTAGTATGAATACCTATCTAAATAAAACTCAGAGGTGACTGACATAGTGATCTATCAACGCCCAGCCCAAACCACTGGACGGATCGGGCTGAAATTTGGCATGCAGTTATGACGTAGGCATCCGCTAAGAAAGAATTTTACGAAACTCCAACCCTAAAGGGGTAAAACGGGATCCACGCGTACAAAGTCGCGGGGCAGCCGCTAGTCTACATATAAAATACTGTTCATCTTCATTATACTATGTACTTTTTTACAGTTAATAAAACCAACGCTTTACACATACATTTAAATATTTTTTCATTAAGTTAAATGTTTAATTCCAACTTCCTAATAAGTTTTGCTTTTTGCTCAGTAAACGGTGTAAGGCTCGACTGCCACATAAATAACTGCCGCTTTAGACCCAAGGTACCAGGCGTCCAGAAACATGAGAAGTTGTTACTGCCCCGATGTGGAACACTACACCTATGTAATTCTAGTTACAAGTATGTGTGATCGCGCGGGGTACAGGGACATTGGTGCAACGCACTACTGAAATCTTTATGCGACTGAAAGGGATGGATATCAGGTCAGCAAAGTCCCTACATCAGGTCAGTTTTTACAAAACAATGTCACGTGGTCGCAGCACACTTCATAAAACATGAGAATCTACGATTTCAAAGATACAAACGCAATTAAAAACCTGTTACTGCAAGAAAAACTCATGACTAAAAAATAAGTTCTGAGGTTTCCCTCGTACTAAGAAGTTGCCTTTTAAATGAACGACAATTTCTTTCTTTCATGAATAAAGGAAAATTTTACGAATATCATGAATATTTTTATGTGTAGGTAAATTATAAACAAATTGAAGATTTACAAAAACGGATGTAATTTAAAACTACATACCTATATTAGAAGATGATAAAAACTTTTATGATTTCTTGAATTCGTACAAATATTTCGGATTAAAATGTAATTAACAATGAGGAAAGTCTTCTATTTCATAGCTATTAAGAATTATTATTATATTAAATTAATGATATTTGATCTCTGATTTTTCGTATCCAAAAATAAAATTATCAGAGAACTAAGCAATAAACAGAGATTTCACGTTTGTTTAAGTTTTTAGTTCCATTTAATCAAAGGTCCAGTTCCTTGGTCAAAAGACGTAAATGCTGTATAAATATCTGCCGCCTTGAACCCGTGGTACCAGGCTGGCATAAACGTGAGCGGGTATTAGCCGACGCGAAGCACTAACCTAGCTATGTAGTCATTCTAGCTATGAGAGTCCGAGGTGTGGGGTGCCCCCCTCACCCCCTAATGCAACGTAACATTGAAATCGCTATGCAACTGAAAGGGATGGAAACCAGGTCAATGGAACGCTGTATAAGCTAAAAAGTATACTGTGCCGACACACGCGGACACTTGGACAAAACACGTCGTTGTACGGGCCCATCTTAGTGAGCACCTATATTCTAAAAGGAACCTCCATGCAAAATTTGAGACTCTTGGTACTTGTAGTTTGTTCATCATAATTTTAAAGCTAGACCTAAGACGTAATTTAAACCAAATTATTTTTTATTACTTATTTTTTAATACAGAAATAAGTATGACATGGTAACATTTTCAAATAATTTTTCAGGAAAATTCACCCCTACAATTGCTACTAGTTTTACGGATTTTAAAAGTTTGACCATTTTATTGTTATAAGGTCTTGAAGTTAATACTATATTAGTATTCTAATACAGGTATTATTACCTAATATTATTATTCCTGGCAACGTTATTTACATTTCCTTTTAATTTTGTGGGTAAAAATTCAAGATCTATTCTATTTTATTTGTAATCAAGCATCAATCTTTCTTATTTTAACATGCCTTTTACTGTACAAAATTTATCATGATAAAAAATCTGAATTACACATTACATATTTTTTTTAAACTGAAATACCAATCGCTAGTGTAACATTTTTTTTTAATTTGAAAGGAATCAAAAGAATTTGATCTTGATGCAAGTGCAAGTGCAATTGCAGTGCACTTCGGGGATTGGATGCAAAAATGCACTTCTGCATCCGATGCACCAGGCTACCAGGACTCATGAAGAGACTGGCGGGGATCTGAAACTACCTGTGTACTTCTACATGTAGGAAACCTATGGAAGGGGTAGTGGAGTGAGAGCTGCATTTAAAAGAGACGAAACATAGCGTTTTTGATAGGTGTAAGAGAGACCGAAATCAGGTCAGTCAGTACACACAAACGTTATGGAAACGTAGTACCTATACTGAAAGTTGTGAACGGGGTGAAACATGGTTGAGAGGGAAGGCAAAATCGTAGACTTCAATGCAAAAACTATTGAGGGGTTGGCGATAAAGTTTCTGAACTTACTATAAATGTTATCGTGATACCACGGCCTATGTTAAACTATAGGGGCGGACAATATTATTATGTACAGCTTAAATTAAACCAGTAGTCAAGTAAATGTTGCTAACTACAACTGAGAGGGTAAAATAAAAATAATAATCTGTGTATGTCATCAAAGTCAAAATTCCTTTATTTGCATGGACTATTAAAAATTGTGCTTACAAATCGTCATATAATAAAATAAATAAAAAAATAAATACTAATAAAAAAGAACTTTAAAGCTTAGCTCTTAAGGAGCCCTCACATGTCTCATTTGCTCTATCAGCGCTTCGAGACCAACATTAATTGGCAAGTGCTGAGAAGAAGCGCCGCAACAAACTCAGTGACCACTGTCTGCCGGCACTGCCAGCCCAGAAAAAAAAACAAAAAACAAAAGAAGGAAAGCTGACAGGTGATAGGAATCGAGTAGGCTATGCACCACAATAATATCGCGAGGCTTTTGTTTATTTTATCCATGAGAATTATTTTAATTTTCCTAGCATTACATTTTATTAGAGAATGTAGTTGTTTGCACAGTGCCTTTCAGTTTCATGATACTTCTCTAGATAGCAACTAGAATAGGAATATGAAAACGTTTATTCAGCTTATCAATGTGACGGACAAAACAAAAGTAGACATAATTAATTATCTTAAAAATATGCTGAACATGCGCCCACTCAGCAAATTAAAATTGCGACATGACACATCCACTTTAAAAATAAATCATAAATTCTGATGATTCCGATCTTGAAATGAACTACATACACGGTTTTAAAAGAGGCATTTATTACATTTTCATGAGGCATTGGCATTTATTGTGTGTGTTTACTGTAAGCGCGGCAAGCGGCGGTAATTCCCGCAACAAAAATGGAGCGTGGACTTTTTTTACGATGAGCGATGTAAATGACTTAGTTGCTTTGTTGAATGAAACTATTTAAAAAAATAAAAATAAGAATTTAAAAAGGAGCGAATAAAAGTAATTGAGAGGGATCAAAAGGAATATAAGTAATAGAACATTAATTAGCCACATTATTACGTACAGGAAATTTCAATATTAAAAAACATAAAGGTTCATTCAACAAAGCAACAAAGTCATATACATCAGTCTAATAGCATTTGGGATTTTTGCATAGTAATAGCTTTACTTTTGCTTCAATTCAAAATAAAATTGTATTTATTAAGAAAAATAATCTTAGCGTTATTTTCTTTTTCGTTAAGTTTTATTTTAAAATGCACGACATGCAAATGCAATTGCATTGCATTATGCATAATGCAGTTCTGCATCAAATATACCAGGATACCATGAGTCACGTAGAGGTTTTGGAAACTGCAACTACCTACCTATGTAATTTGTAGATTTACAAGTGAAAACTGGCAGTGGGGTGAGTGCAGCATGTAAAAAGAGATGGAACATAGTATCTTTGTTAGGTCCGAGAGGGATAGAAATCAGGTCAATAGATACGTACGTTACGTTAACGTAGTATATTCTGGAAAGTAGTCACAGGGATAGACTACAATGATAAATATTCCGGAAAGTAGTTTAAGGGATAAGCTACAATTCATACTTGTAATGTTTTTTTTTTATTCAATAGGCTCCGGCTCTGTTAAACTTTTATGTGACTAATATTGATGAACTTGAAATACGAATATACATTTTAGGTATGAGGAATGTTGTTAAACATCGGGTTTTTAACATAGGAAAATGTCTTGAAAAATAAGTAAAGATTAGCTTTCAGCAAGGTACACTATTTATAGCATTATTCTCTTATGGACTTAGAATAGGCTAACCAGGTAGAATTTAAATTTTAAACCAATTTTTTTTAGTCTTCGGCACTTTTGCTATTTTGGTTAAAGTACCTAATAATGTGCTCACAGATTGAACTTCGAAAATTCTGAACTCAAAGGGCGTTTGATTGCAGTCTGCTAATGGATAGGTACAGTCTGCTACCAAACGTGAAATGAGAGAGATCCAACACATAGCTTACATGCTATGTTTTGTTAATCCCCTTGAGTTAATTTTAAACCATTATTAGCATACGTTAAGCGTGGAAAAATGTATTTACTTTCTCAATTACATTGTTGATCATTTGAATTAAATTGAAATGGTTAAATTTATTTCTTTGAAAAACAAGCACAGTAATAAAAAGCTCTATTTATTTATTTGGAACACTAAACGACTGAACAATATTATGCATAATTTGATGAGCAAACGTAACGTGTAAAGTCAACGTAAAAAAAAATGTCACGCGTGTCTCGATGAATACTGAGCGGGCGGGCGCCTTTCTGGCATAAAAAAACTATATTTGTAGTTTTATTTTATTATTTTTGTCCATTGTATTGTTATGTTTTGTCAAATAAAGATTTTCTTATATTATCATATTTTTTAATTAACAAAATACGCCAAAAGGAGGAGTATCAAACCACCATACTCCTGCCTGGGGGGTCCCGTAGAGGACTCGAACCTCTAACTCCAGCAAGTACATGCTGGCGCTCTATCCCTTAAACCAACGGGCCCCACTGCAAAGCGATGAAATTCCCCATAACTTTCAGGAAAATTACGGAATTCTGGTGATTAAATTTAGCCCTTAACCCTATGTATTTAAAATTTACTATAGTGAAATAGTTACCAAAAGGGATGTATATGAATAACACACATAACATAACATACTCCTGGTATGTGAGATAAAACATATGGATAGCAACAAGTGGAAAGGAGGAAGCGCACCTAGCAGTATATAGGTAGTTATCGTTCTCTATGTATCAGATCCATCGATGTTATTTCTATCCCCTTCAAGTAAATAGAGATTGATATGTTTCATCCCTTTTTGCTCGCACTCGTACATAGAACCTTGACATCCACACGAGTTGCGTAGTTGGGTTTTCCGATATTATTAATGACCTCTTTAAAAGTAATCAATAGTAGAAACTGTCCCACGTGGACACGGGTACAGCCATTAGTATCCCAAAAGCTACGACTGATTTTGCATTAATTTGGCTTTAGTTTTACAAGTAAAAGTAACTTCATATCATTTCAACACAGTAAATAAGCGTACCGGAAAACCCAGCGTGAGATGTCGACCCACAAGGTGGACCGACGACATCATAAAGGTAGCAGGAAGGCGCTGGACGCAGGCCGCTATCAACCGGGCAACATGGAAAGCATTGGGTTCGGCCTATATTCAGCAGTGGATGTCCTATGGCTGAGATGATGATGATGATGATAATACCTTTAAACTGTAACAAAATCAAAGCTATATACCTACAGGTTTGTACGGAACCCTGGGTGCGCGAGTCCAACTTACACTTGGCCGGTATTTTTATTATTTTACTGTTTTCAATTTGTTTTTTTCTATGTCTTTGATTATATTTTTAACGTTGACGCGCCGCACGGTGGTCCCGATTTAATAAAACATGGACATTGATGCTAGAAGCACGAAATTTTTTTTGATGATTACTGCTATGATAACTAATAAGGCAAAAAAATATTACAATCCTACGACGTCTATTTCGTAGTAAAAAAAAATATATACATATTTTTTGTATGGAAGAAATTACGTTTCTGTCAATTTTTCGAAATTCTTTAACGATGTCAAGATGCCGATCACACATCTTATAAAACAAGTGATTCTGAGTATTTCATGCGAAGATACTTGTCACTTATCTCTGCGTACTTTTGAGTTATCGAGGGTTGAAAAATCGATTTTTTTATATTAAATATTTCCACGAAAAATTGCCAGAATTACAATATGGTGTATAAGGGACACCTTTGATGACACATAACAACGACTCGCACTCGCGCGCGCTCGTATGCATCAACTTTTACTAAAATAAAAAAAAATTAAGGGAAATACTTAATACAACGTTGTATGTATAGGTCCGCTGGCCGTCAAAAAGTAGCTTATACGAGAGGTTGCCCAATTTACAATATGTCCATCATTGATAACTCACACAAATATCATCTCTGTCTGAAGGATAACAAGTTTTTTTTGTTTCCAGAAGCTTTTGATAGGATGGAAGCTCATAAATACTCTCTGAAGGGAGAATGAATCTCAAATTGCGATATTGCCATATTGACAAATTACATGATGTAACTAGCGCTAACGTTTATCTTCAGGTAGACACAGTTTTAAGTTAAAAGATTGTCTACTATTTCACACTGTTTTTCGTTTTGGAACAGTTCTTTGATTATAGGTAGTCGCTAATTTCGTTTTGTTAGACTCTTTCAGTTTAGCACATAAAGCGTAAACTAATTTCTCCTCAGAATAATCTAAAAGTGTTAGAGAGCGCCTCTTCTTCTGCAGAAGAAGAATTTTGCATAAATCTTCAAAAGGTTTTTTATTTATACCAGAAGTCGATGGTTGCACATCTACTTCCGCAGTCTCATCAACTGGAGCGTCTTCCTCGGTGTTAACGTTGTCTATGCGTTGTGTTAACTCGGTAAAAAACATTTTTTAAATCTATATTTTTACATTTCGGCCAGACCATTTCAGACTAAAATGACGAACGTATTGGCATTGAATTGTCTTCCGAAGATTTGAGTAATTATCAAATCATTAAGTCGTAATTTTACAAGAAATATATCAAAGAAGATATGGTCTGCTTCCAGCAGAGCCCAAAAGACATTTTTGCACCAGAATTCGCATTGGCTAGACCCTGAAATTGTCTGGCCGAATTGTAAAAATATAGATTTAAACAATGTTTTTTACCGAGTTAACACAACGCATAGACAACGTTAATACTGAGGAAGACGCTCCAGTTGATGAGATTGCGGAAGTAGATGTGCAACCATCGACTTTTAGTATAAATAAAAAAACCTTTTGAAGATTTAAGCAAAATTCTTCTTCTGCAGAAGAAGAGGCGCTCTCTAACACTTTTAGATCATTCTGAGGAGGAATTAGTTTACGCTTTATGTGCTAAACTGAAAGAGTCTAACAAAACGAAATTAGCGACTACCTATAATCAAAGAACTGTTCCAAAACGAAGAACTGTGTGAAATAGTAGACAATCTTTTAACATAAAACTGTGTCTACCTGAAGATAAACGTTGGCGCTAGTTACATCATGTAATTTGTCAAAATGGTAATATCGCAATTTGAGATTCATTCTCGCTTCAGAGAGTATTTATGGGCTTCCATCCTATCAAAAGCTTCTGGAAACAAAAAAAAACTTGTTATCCTTCAGAGAGAGATGATATGTGTGTGAGTTATCAATGATGGACATATTGTAAATTGGGCAACCTCTCGTATAAGCTACTTTTTGACGGCCAGCGGACCTATACATACAACGTTGTATTAAATATTTCCCTTAATTTTTTTTATTATAGTAAAAGTTGATGCATACGAGCGCGCGCGAGTGCGAGTCGTTGTTATGTGTCATCAAAGGTGTCCCTTATACACAATGTTGTAATTCTGGCAATTTTTCGTGGAAATATTTAATATAAAAAAATCGATTTTTCAACCCTCGATAACTCAAAAGTACGCAGAGATAAGTGACAAGTATCTTCGCATGAAATACTCAGAATCACTTGTTTTATAACATGTGTGATCGGCATCTTGACATCGTTAAAGAATTTCGAAAAATTGACAGAAACGTAATTTCTTCCATACAAAAAATATGTATATATTTTTTTTACTACGAAATAGACGTCGTAGGATTGTAATATTTTTTTGCCTTATTAGTTATCATAGCAGTAACCATCAAAAAAATTTTCGTGCCTCTAGCATCAATGTCCATGTTTTATTAAATCGGGACCACTGTGCGCCGCTGTGTTTTATTGCTAAAAAGTAATCCAATAATTATTCCTATAAGAGTAAGCGCACACCGTTGATTTTTAGTTGGCCGATAGTTGTGCCCGATTTTAATTTGTATGAAGAATCGGCCAAATCGAATCGGCGTAGTGTGCGCACTCCCATACTCGTACATGCCCATACTGATCAACTGCCCGACTAAACTATCGGCCGACGAAAAATCAACGGTGTGCGCCTACTCTCACACTTAACGAGCCCTCCAAAAAGTAATCCAATTATTCCTATAACACTTAAGAACCCTCCTGAACCTCAGGGAGGTCCTGCGTGAGGCACATAATGAACGCAGATATGCAGTCTCTAAGAAATACAAAGGATCTGAGGTCCTCAAGTGCCATTGTACTCGACCAACTGTAGAACAGTATTGATATCTTACATAAAAACGAAGGGACCCCTGTAGGAGTACATAAAAACCAAGGGTTTTCCTTTTCTATACCTTCTAGAGCTTTTATAGATTTCGGCAAGTGATTGAAGAAATACTGTTTGCAGGACAGTCAAAAGTATTCTACAAATATGGACCTTAGAGGCATCGGTGCGTAATAAAAGGGATGGAAATTAGTTTCTACATGATTGAAAGGGATGCAGGAAACCAATCAATGGACTAGATACATAAGCCTTATGTATTTTACATAACAGCCACGTGGTCAAATATTCGAAGCTACCAGGCTCCCATAAATCACAAAGAGATATCGTTGTTTGTTTTGATTTGAGCTATGTAAATATGATATTCAAACTACAGGTGTGCGAGGGACGGGAGGTATTGCTGAAATAGTAAATTATTTGAACCTCTACAGGGTGGAAAGAGATGGATATTACATCAATGAAGTCCCTAAACAAGCTGCATAGACTTCCGAAACGATATCACGCATATAAGCACAAATGGGCATGGGCCTCACACGGGTAAAGTTTAGGGGTGAGTCGTAATAAAAGTAACTGATAGTCCATGGCCGAAAGTTTATTTATTTACTATTTACTTCAACAAAACTCATGTTTTAGAACTAATAAACCGCTGAAGCCGCATCTCAAGGTTCATTGGAATAAATAAAAAATCTAAAATTATTTAAAGTGACTGATGTAATACGTGTCTTTAATCAAAAAAAGTCTAAAAAATTACAGCCCCAAGACATTTAAATATAGCTTAAATAACAATAGCTATCGTAAATGACACGACTGTCTTCTTTGTACCAATTTTTTTTAATATCATTATTTGAATAGCTACAACCCTACAAAAAATAAAAAAATGTGTGCCATTTGCAGCCGATGCAAAAACTTTTTTTTTGTTCCCGCGAACGGTACCAGGGTCTCATAAAATACAGGAAGTACTAATACAATATAGGGGGTGGGCATCGCTGCAGGTAAAGGGGATGCAATATCAAATTTCACGGGTAACTGAAAAGGATAGGGTACACCTGAAAATAGATATTACGCGATAACGCAGACCATCCTTTTTCCGCAACTTCGGTCAAATAGGCCAATTTTGGCACGTAATCACATAGATAGACTGTAGTGTTATAATAGCACACACCTACACCATTACTCGTAGTACCTATCCATAGTTATGTGTATAAAACTAACGTGAGAAAAGGTCATTCACTGACAACATTTTGCTGGAGCAATGCACATTACCATCTGGTTTTTCAGTACTTAACTCTCGTTTTCTCTCGTTTCGTACATTTATTTGTCTTTATGTACATATTTTTCATTGATAAGTTTTGTAAAATAATTCATTATTTACCTATATGTAAAAATAATATGATATTAGGACCGTGCATTGTAGAAATCCTTGGGGGAGGTCTTTGTTCAGCAGTGGACGTCATTTGGCCGAATCGAACGAATATGATATTGATATTTTTTACATAAAGGTGTTTTTCGTGGTTATTTAACTATGGCGAATTATTTTGTACAAAAAATAAGTCAAAAAAAAATTGTGAATTGAAAAAATACATTTAATGCCATTCAATTCTTTGAAGTGGTCTTATTAACACCCCAGAGTTCCAGGAAATCAAAAGTGGGACGTTGTATACCGGTCACTCGCACATGAAAGTACCATCTCTTCCTTTCTCGTTTTCACTTATTGTCAATCAGGATCTGTTTTCTGCTTTCTCTCGCACACACACTTGTTTATCATATACGTAATTCAGATATCAGTTTCTGGCGTTAACTGTTATCAATTCGATATTTTAATTGAATAGTAACAAGATGGAAATTGCTTTGCCTGAAAGTCCCATGTTACATAACTCGTCCTGTAAGTTATGGGAAGTTTCATCGCTTTCCAGTGGGGCCCGTTGGCTTAAGGGATAAAGCGTCAGCATGTATTTGTTGAAGACTGGAGGTTCGAGTCCTCCACGGGCCCCCTAGGAGGCGTAATAGTAATTGTTACGCCTCCTTTTTGTTTTTTTAACCAATTATGTTAATGTGTTTTTTAAGCACGTTCACTGCGTTACGGGGCCCTTTCGGCCCCGTGCACGACTTTTCCCCAGTGCGGGACTAGAAATAGTGTTTGTTCACTCTGGTGCGGGAGTTGTATCTTTGGTGTTTACAGCAGTGTGAAAGAGATAACTATATTTTTGTGTTGTTTGTGAATTATGAAGCTTTTTGACATTATAAAAATATACGGGGTCTAATGAACCCCGTACCGATCAGACAGTAAAAAATACCTTTTAGTGCGATACGGGGCTGAAAACCCCCGTACGAATCTATCGTGCGCCCGTACGGGGTTGTAGGTTTATTTGCATTAGTGCAGTGACAGACCTGACGTCAAATATCGATAATGAAGCGCTCACGACGTATGTTAGAAATGTCACGCAACAAAAACGATGACGAAACTCCCGTTCCACCAAGGTCATCCCACCGACAGTCAGCTTCTTCACCAATGTTGCGAAAAGTTTTCCAGCTTCATCCAACACCTTTTCAATATGATATTATCAAGAGCATTAGTACCGGACAAAATTATCAAGATAGATAAGTCCCAGAAGTCAATTTTCCGAGAAGTCCAAATAAAGAAAATTTTATGCTCACAATTTTGAAGAATATTGTCATAAAACCAGCAGACTCGGCTTTTCAACCGCTTTTCAACTTGACCCATGTTGGATACTGATTAAACTTCTTTTTTTTATAAAAGTTATCGTTTTTATTTACTCACATCACTACTATTTTCATCGATAAAAAATGTTTTTGTTCGCTACGGGGCACAAAATACTCGTATTTTAATACGAATAGTGCGATACGGGGTTCAACGTGTCCCGAATTTTCTTTGGTTTTTTATTTATTTATTATACTTCGTATCTACTAGCGAAGCGAGATTAGCATAGCCTATGTAATAATTTATTTAATAAAAAAATAAAAATTAAAAAAAAGTAAAATTTCATAAAGTTATAGGTGATTAACACATTGTAGGTGTACGGGGCACTTTAATACCCGTAACGCACGTTGAAGTAGAACATTAAAGGGGTGCAATATTCCCCGTAACGCACCAGTTTAAAGACCTTAGTTTTAAGCTCCCGCAGTAAACGTGTTAAGTTAAGTGTGTTAAAATAAAAACTTTTAATTGTTCCATATTAATATTTTTGTGATTTCTTCAAGGAATAAAGTTAGAGCAGTAAGGTAGTTTCTGCGGCTTTGGCATACATAGAATGCCAAATGAGATGAGGCTCAAAATATTCTGATGTAAAAGTTTCTTCATTGAATGGAGAATTTCACCTTATTTCTCCATACTAACATTTTTATTCAAATTCAAATTTAATATTTTTTGTGGGTAGATCAAAACAACATTAAACGTTAAGAAAATTTTGGAAAATTGGTAACTACTGTGTAAAATATTTTTATTTTGGTAACGAAAACGGACGCCACTTAGGACGTGCTCTCTCCGAATATTTATTTCTAACTAGCTTTCCGCCCGCGTCTTCGCCCGCGTGGAATTTTGTCTGTCACAGAAAAACAATATCGCGCGCGTATTTGCTCATTTAGACCTACCCTGGACTACGACAAACATTTTAAAAGCAAAATCAGCTCAATCGGCCCAGCCGTTCTCGAGTTTTAATCAGACTAACGAACATCAATTCATTTTTATTTATACAGTGTGAGTCACGTTAAAGTGTACATATGAAAATAGATGAAACTAGACCTATTATTATCGACAAAAAAGAGGTCAAAAATTTTTTGAGATTTTTTTTTAATTTTTTATCGAATTTTTTTTCTTCCAATTACTTATTGTAAATAAAACATAATAACTTTTAAACTAAGCGGTATATCCTGATAAAATAAAAACAGTAATAATGCTAAATAACAGGCGATACTAAAAAAATACATAAAATTCCCATAAAAGGCCAACAAATAATTAAAAATGATACTTTTTGAAAAAAATCTGCTTTTAAATTCGTGTTTTTTTGGTTATTTGATAAAGTTCTCCAAAAAATGCCCCTATAACCGGTGGTTTTCATTACTTTATATTATTCTCTATCGTATTACCTTCGTAAAACCAAAATTCGCATGTCTCTATCCTTATCACAACATTTGCTATGATCGTTTACACACACTGTATAGATTGAAAAAATAAAAACTTGTTAAACATTTCAAATGTAAAAGTAAGTCCTTGAAACAAAATTTCAAATAAAATAACATAGCTATAATATGAAAGGAAGTTTGTATACAATATATTATGCTAATTAATATTGAAGAAAAAAACGCCAATTTCATAGTTAAGGTCCACCTAATATTAGTGGGAATAGTAGGATATAAATATAAATAACTAATAAGTACATAAGTACTTCGCAAATAATGCCATTCGATTACTGGTAACTGGATATTTTCAGGAACACGTTGTATAATTAATAACCTTCCATATCAACAAGGATGCCTAACTACGAGTGACATTCAAGAAATTGAAGTTGTCAACAGGCACCAAGAACAAAAAATGTTACAAACAATCAGGCTTACTTTTAGTAAATTTAATTTATGTTAATTTTCGTGCACCTTTTGTCTGTTATGCTTTGCAGTATTGCAGTGAACGTGTGTGCGTGTTTCTCTATGAACGAAGTAAAATAATAAACTTATCTTTGTCTTCAAAATAATTATAATAATGTGACTGTGAGGAAAAAATCTTCTTTCTTTGTCATACTGGTGTGACAGGATAAAAAATCTTCTGTGCCACTTTGGTGTGACAAAATAGTGTGACAGCGAGTCGTTAATGTCAAGGCTTCAGGCGCGCATCTTTTGCTGAAAAAACATACATACAGTCGAACATATAACCTCCTCCTTTTTTAAGTCGGTTAAAAAATGAAGCATTCACATTTCAGGCAAATAGGCCTACACTCGAAGCATCGGTACCAGGCTGCCATAACTCCTGAGGAGTACAGGTGTGTTTAGAGTTCACACTGCGTATGTATGTTCAATCTATGTACGAGTGCGGATAACAAGGATGGGACATGGAAGGCTTTATGTGCTAGACAAGGATGGATATCACATCAATAAAACCGCTACATAAGCAAAGTGTAAAAGTGCACTGCTGACATAAACGCCAACGCGGGTTGACGCATTTAATGATTTATTAATTACTGCTTAAAGCACAATTTTGTTTGTAAACAGAATTTGTTTCCCATGTTTGTCACTGCATGCATGTAGTGTTTAAAGTTTTATTTACGGAAGGTGCAGTTACAATATTTCAAAGCAAGATAAAAACCCCTTGTAGTAGTTCGATTTTTTCAAGTTATTTATAATTTTCAAATTAGTTTGAGATGCGACTCTTAACGCTTAACTGCCTAAGGCGGGAATTGAACTCACAGTTCGATTTTTTCAAGTTATTTATAACTAGCTTTTGCCCGCGGCTTCGCCCGCGTGGAATTTCTTCTGTCACAGAAAAACTTTATCGCGCGCGTCCCTGTTTCAAAAACCGGGATAAACACTATCATATGTCCTTTATCGGGACTCAAACTATCTCTATGCCAAATTTCATCAAAATCGGTTCAGTGGTTTAGGCGTGGAAGCGAGACAGACAGACAGAGTTACTTTCGCATTTATACAGGGTGTTAGGTAAATGGGTATATGAGCCGACACTAGCCCATGTTAACATGGGCATATAAATGGTATGGTGAAGTCAGAAATTCGATATCATCATTTTATTTTTTTTATTTTCATACAAAATAAATTTTATAAAATACGATTTGTATGAAAGTTGGGCTAGTGTCGGCTCATATACCCATTTACCTAACACCCTGTATATGTATTAGTATAGAAGTATAGATTTTCATATGTACTACTTGAGAGAATCCGAAGAATCACGCTGCACTGTTTTGTTTCATTTGCCCACACTCAATGGTTACTTATTAATCCACCATTATTACACATCAATAGTCGTCCAAACAAGAATTTTAGAAAATACTAGCTGACCCGGCGAACTTCGTACCGCCTTAGCGTAGAGATTTTCTTTATATTTTTTTCCGTAAAAACCTTGTACAGAGTATTAGAAAACTACAAAAAAAAAATCAGCCAAATCGGTCAAGCCGTTTTCATGTTATGTCGTGACAACGGAAAACAGGTTTCATTTTTATATATATAGATAACAAAACTGCTTACATGACGCTTCATATTCCCTCCAAAAAGTCCTTATATAAGGTTATTCAGAACTAAAAAGGAAAATAGTTACTCTACATTGTATCTTTTTAATAATTATAAGTATTCTCGTAGTAGTCTTATGCCTATTTTCACCATCAATCCCCAATTTTTAAGTGACACTTATGTCAACAAAATTCCTGTTATTTGTCACCATAGGGGTCACTTAAAAATTAGGAATTGATGGTGAAAACGGGCATTAGGCTGAGTTGCAACACCTAACTTTGACCGTAACTGTAACGATAACCAGTGTATTTTGTATGGAGTTTGACAGATTTTTGACGTTTGTCAAAATTAAAGTAAGATTGTGCAACCCAGCCTTAAACATGTGAAGAATGTAGGCAATCCGTGCAACTAGAGCGCTTCTAAGTATTTCCACTGGTATTGTTACCACTAGTTACAACTGCACCAGGAAACTATAACTTAGGAGGTAGTCAGGAGCGAAACGCAGAGCTATCTATGTAATTTTGGGTGTAATTCGGGGGTGCGTAAGGGATGAACAATATTCATATCGGGTATGATTGAAAGGGATGGAGAGCATATCAATATTCAACCTCTGCGTTAACATAGTACTTATGTCACAGCAACGTAGAGGAAACAAACAAAGTTTACTCACACTTCAGTAGGTACTGTAAGCACTCTCTTTCTCTCTAGTTGACAATCAATATTGCTGTTCTACTTTCTATCCCGTGACGCGGGACACGTTGCCCTTGGTTACCGGCGTTGGATTGTACCTAAGCATTTGACGCAAACAAACCTGAAATATCGGTGCAACAGCGCGCGTTCTGTATAAAGTACCGGGACTGCATATCGTAAAAGAGGTTGGATGGTTCTAGGATGCGTTTCCATGGTTACCGGTGTGATATTTGTAATGCAACCGTTATACGCAGACGCAGAGGTAGTGCAGCAAAGAGACAAAACATAAGTTGTCGTATAGGATTGAGAGGGATAGAAATATACAGTATGTTAACGTAGGTTGCCCTTGGTTATAGGTGTTTGTTTGTAAACATAATATTTGACTCCAGCTAAGCTGAAATTAATGTCGGTGCAACAGCGCACGTTCCATATGAATTATCAGGAGCGCATAACCTAGAAGAGGCTGAACGGCTCTCAGATGTGTTTCCATGGTTACCCGTTTAATATTTGTGAATGCAGTAGTACAACGCAAGGGTAGTGAAGGAGACAAAACACTAGTTGTCATATAAGCTTGCACAGCATGTTAACATAGTTTGAACTTGGTTACCGTGTTTGTAAAGACATAAGCAACATTTGACAAAAGAAACGCTGAAATTTCGATACAACAGCGTGCTTCTCTTCGAAAGCACCAGAACCGCATAGGTTTGAGGAGGCTGGATGGCTCTCGGATACGTTTCCATGGTTACCCGTTTGTTGTTTGGAAATGCATTAGTTATACTATAAAATATGTAGGGGACGAGGCGCAGTGGTGGTGCAGCAGAGACAAAACATAAGTTTTCATCTAGATATGAAAGGGATAGAAATCATGTCAACAGGAATACAAGGAGTTGGGCTCACTGGGAACTCGTTGTCATGGTTACGGCGTTGTATTTATAAAACTTTCGACGTTAGTAAAGCTGAAATGTCGGTGCAACAGCGCGCTTACTCTATGAAGGCACCAGGGCCGCATAGCCTAAAAGAGGCTGGACGGTCCAGAATGCGTTTCCATGGTTACTCGTTTGTTGTTTGCAAATGCAGCAGTTATAATCTAAAATATGTAGGGGGTGAGGTGCAGTGGTGGTGCAGCAGAGACAAAACATAAGTTTTCATCTAGATATGAAAGGGATAGAAGTCATGTCAGCAGGCATACAAGGAGTTGGACTTGCTCGGGACGCGTTGTCATGGTTATAGCGTTGTGTTTATAAAACTTTCAACGTAAGTAAAACTGAAATGTCGGTGCAACAGCGCGCACTCTCTTTCAATGCACCAGGGTTGCATAGCTTAGAGGAGGCTGGATAGTTATACACGTTGCCATGGTTACCTGTTTAATGCTTGTAGATGCAGCAGTTATACTCTAAAATATGTAGGGGATGAGGCGCACTGGTGTTGCAGCAGAGACAAAACATGAGTTTTCATCTATATGAGAGGGATAGAAGTCATGTCAACAGGAATACAAGGAGTTGAGCTCACTGGGAACTCGTTGTCATGGTTACGGCGTTATATTTATAAAACTTTCGACGTTAGTAAAGCTGAAATGTCGGTGCAACAGCGCGCTTACTCTATGAAGGCACCAGGGCCGCATATCCTAAAAGAGGCTGGACGGTCCAGAATGCGTTTCCATGGTTACCCGTTTGTTGTTTGGAAATGCATCAGTTATACTATAAAATATGTAGGGGATGAGGCGCACTGGTGGTGCAGCAGAGACAAAACATAAGTTCTTATCTAGATATGAGAGGGATAGAAGTCATGTCAACAGTAATACAAGAAGTTGGACTCGCTTGGGACACGTTGTCATGGTTACGGCGTTGTATTTATAAGACTTTCGACGTTAGTAAAGCTGAAATGTCGGTGCAACAGCGCGCTTACTCTATGAAGGCACCAGGGTTGCATAGCTTAGAGGAGGCTGGATAGTTATACACGTTGCCATGGTTACCTGTTTAATGCTTGTAGATGCAGTAGTTATACTCTAAAATATGTAGGGGATGAGGCGCACTGGTGGTGCAGCAGAGACAAAACATGAGTTTTCATCTAGATATGAGAAGGATAGCAGTCATGTCAACAGGAATACAAGGAGTTGGGCTCGCTGGGAACTCGTTGTCGTGGTTACGGCGTTATGTTTATACAACATTCGACGGCAACAGCTGAATGTTGGTGCAACAGCGCGCTTCCTCTATGAAGGCACCAGGGCCGCATTGCCTAAAAGAGGCTGGATGGCTCTCAGGTACGTTTCCATGGTTACCTGTTGAATGTTTGTGGATGCAGTAGTTTTACACTCAAATATGTAGGGGACGAGGCGCAGTAGTGGTGCAGCAGAGACAAAACATAAATTCTCATCTAGGTATGAGTGAGATAAATCATGTCTTTATACAAAACTTTAACGTAACCCTTGGTTACCGCTGTTTGTATGTAAACAAATATTTGACGCCAGCCGATATTTCAATATCGGTGCAACAGTGCGGGTTCTCTATGAAAGCACCAGGACCGCATTACCTAGAAGAGACTGTACGGCTCTGGGATACGTTTCCATGGTTACCCGTTTGATTTGTGTGAATGCAGTAGCCGTAAATATTATGTAAGTGTGCGGGACGCAGGGGTAGTGCAGCAAAGAGACAAAATATAGCTGTCCATATAGGTCTGAGAGGGACAGAAGTCTGCCTTTATTCAGTATGCTAACGTAGTATAGGTATCCTAGAGTGCTTCTGTCTAAATCAATGTCACTCACACAGCCAAGGTATCGGATATCCGTCTGGTTTTCAGTGCTATAGATTTTACTGTCTTGTTACACATAAACTGTCATTTCCGTGTCTACTACTACTATCTTTCTCGCTTTACATTCAAGCTTAAGATTTACTGAAATATTAGGTATCACAAATCCAGGTTTGACAAACTTTAATAGTTTTTGTAAGGACACAAATCAAGTATTGATCGAACATCTGTAAATTAGCTAGCTAACTAGCTTTTGCCCGCAAAACACTTTTTAATTAGAATAATAAAATAATAATAATCCTCCTAACTATCCAATAATATTATATTAAATGCGAAAGTTTGTATTGATGTCTGGATGTTAATATATTATTATTTGTTACTCTTTCACGCAAAAACTACTGAACGGATTTTGATGTAACTTTACAGTATTATTGTTTATAACCCAGAATTTATTAAAAATTAAATTAAAAAATAAATGTCTAGACTTGGAGTACCTACAAAGCACTTTATTTAATAATTTTTATCTGTACTAAAAATTATGGTCATTAGCGTTGTATTTTTTCTTCTTATTTTTAGGAGTAGGTCGGAAGTCAAGCTACCTCCCACAGAAGTTTCATTCACCTATTCTGTGACACCCTGAGTGAAAATCATTTCATATCAATCTTAATTCGTAAAAATTAATATCAAAATTAGTTCGTCCTAGAATAATAATTAATATTTTCAATCTGAAGAATGTTCACGGATAAGTAGATATAAGTTGCATATTTTGGCGCAGACCCCTCGTAGTAAGCTAAATAAGCCAAAAGAAAAGTATTGCGTGTGTCTTATTTGTTAAATAATTCTATAATAATAATTATTCAGCTAGTACGAGTAATAATAACAAAATATCCTTGGACATTTTACACTGCGCCTCTAAGCGCAAGTTTAACCACAATAGTCCGGCGGCGGCGGGGTGGGGTGATTACATTTGCAGCTTGCATTTCAGCTTCACTCAAAAGCCTAGTTCGGTGCCAAAAGCACCAGGGAGCTATAACTCGCGAAGAGGTCGTTTTCCTCGTTGACGTGACGTCAGACACACTCTCACAGACACACCTGTAACAGCTATTCTAGGAGTGCGGGGCGCGGGGGCATTGCAGCAAGTACTAGGTAGATAGAACATTAAATTCTCTGTACGTTTGAAAGGGATGCAAATCGCGTCAATCGATTCTCTACGTACGTATAAGTGCAAACGTATTACATAGCACTGCACGTGACGTAGACGAAGCACGTCGGTATGACGTGGGCATGTCTTGAAAAACGAGAAATTAGGATTTTACTGTGAAAGTTGAAATCTACCCTATGAAACACATAATATGATTTTAATTTTTATGTCTAGATATAAAAAAGAACATTGTTTTATTAAGTAAGTCCCGATAAAGCTTAAAATAATATAATTTTAATAGTAAAATTACGAAGGGGCAGCAAGGTTCTGATTCTGAAGTGGAGGTCGCGTACCGGAAAACGCAGCGCGGCGTGGGAAGTCAATTCACAGGGTGAACCGATAACATCATAAAGGTAGCAAGCAGGAAGGCGCTGGACGCAGGCCGCTACCAACCGGTCAACATGGAAGTTATTATGGGAGGCCTTTGTTCAACAGATATGATGAGTAAAATTACTGACGTCATCAGGCACATAAGCTATATCTTCAGGAGCTACTACGAGATGGTTTTTAAATTGGCAAAAAAAAACGGTTTGACTATTTCAGTACAATATTTGTTAAAAAAATATTGGTAAAATATTACTCGATAATAAAAGCCCACTATGAAAGGGGTGAGGTTTTTCGGCTGACAAGCGTGAGTCCAGGAGTCCAAATAAGAAGGCCGATGTAATAATGTGCTTAACACTTAACACCAGGTGCGATTGCGGTCAAATACCTGCATTGATTGTCTTACATAAATTTTTTTTAAAAATCCTTGGACATTTTACACTGCAAACTAAGCAAAGATTGTAACTATGGGTACTAGACAACGGATATAGGTAAAGATAGTACTTATAAATATTTTTTTTTTGTAAATACATAATATAATAATAAATAGAAAACACCTAGACCAATACAAAAACAAATATGTTCATGCACACAAAATGTTTGTAGGTACTGTGCGGGAATCGAACCTGTGTACTCTCGGCATAGTAGTCCGTTAACAAACCACTACACCAAACGGCCGTCAAATCAAAACTTTACATCGATGTCTTTCGATGTATCGAGTGAAAACATCGATATTTAGTACGGTTCCAGTACTTTTTTAGGGTTTCGTACCCAAAGGGTAAAAACTAGGGATTGCAAACCGGGTCCGGCCATTCTCACCGGACCCGGTAGGTGAATTAATTTGTGTTGTTTTACCAATTCTACCAAAGTTTATCTATCTATCAAAGTTGTTATGACACGTTTAGTACTTTAAGCTACGTTATTTGTTTAAAACTTATAAAAATGAATAATTACTAATACCAATGTTACTTTTCCGTCCATAAGTAAAGTAGGTAATCAATTCTGTATTATGTGTGATTTTTTTACTATTGAATATTGAATCATTGTCATTCCATTCATATTACAACGTGTTCCTGACAATATCCTGTAACTCTCGGGTATTAAGTAAGACCACTTCAAAGAATCGACGAATGCCATTATATTTTTTGTTAATTCAATTCTCTCTCTCTCTCTCTTCTGCCTCGCCTTATCCCGTTACACGGGGTCGACTTTTCCAATCATGCGCCGTCCATTTGATTCTATCTTGAACGCATAAAATAATTCGCCATAGTTAAAAAAATATTTACATAACTTATCAACAAATTATGTACAAAGACTGTGTGAAAGAACTGGGTGTAATTTGGTACAAACTCTAGTAAGATGGATGATATCTTTGAAAATATGCGTGTAGGAACACAAATGTTCTTAAGACATTTTAACTATTTTTATTCATAGGATAGCCTTAAAGTTACGGGAAATTAAAAGGAACACGTATAGAAACTTTCATAAAATACTTTAACGCCCATATTCACAAACGATGCTTGCTTAAGTGAAGCAGCAAATCGAACGCACAGCGTTGAATAAAGGTCTGTGATTGGTTCGTGTCACCCTGTGCGTCCACGCGCACTGTGAGACCTCATAGTAATGTTTGTAGCGTAAAGATTTCACTGCTAACACACAACCCGCCAACCCGGCCGGGCCCGGCGGACCCGGCCGGGTTGGCGACGAATGCAACCGGGCCCGGCCGGGTTGAGAAACATACCGGGTTGCAATCCCTAGTAAAAACGGAACCCTATTACTAAGGTTTAGCTGTCTAAGGACTATTCCCATCGCTGCAACTCCTATGTAACCAGGATCTACAGCTTGACTGCCAAAACCCAACCAGGGAAGGTCAACCAGGAAGGGAAGTTTGTCCCGGGGGAAAGTTAAGTATGCCGTATCGAGGGCTTAATACGCCCGATCAGGGGCGAACCCAACTAGATTGCCCCACCGTGCGCGATATTGGACCAAGGTCCAGCCTACGGTGGGCCCGATCGAAGGGACTACGGACGGACGCAGCCTGAGGGCGCAACGGTAGGCTCGGACTGGCTCATGCCGAGTCTCGGACTACTACTTTCGACCAAGTTATCGGGGGGAATTTAATGAAAAAAAACTTCAACATCGCGGTGCAGATTTTAACAGTTTCGATTTTACTGCCATCTAGTGGTAAGCGTTATAACTATTTCCTAAACTACGATTATTAAAATACAATCTTATAATAAACACAGTGATCTTGGGAGGTTTGGTAGTGCAGGCGAATACCAAGGTGTGGCGCTAGTAATATTGGTGTATTATGTGGTGTTGTTACACCACTTATTTACTTTATTAGCTTTTAATTTTATTTAAGATTAACCGGTAAATCGCGTGACGTGTAAACATAGTCGTGTGTCTTCTACCACAAAATCTTCTACTCTCAGATAAAATCTCAAAAATATTGCCTTAGTACATTTTTTGCACAATGAAAATAAATCGAGATAATACAACTTTGTCGCTACTATAGTTTAACTATTGAGGAGGTGTTCATTCAATGATGATAACGCTTCGGATTCAAACAACTCATGGTAAGAATAAGGTACATGGTTCAATCAATTGCATGTGCAGCTTTAAACTTCGGTTCAAATAGTGCAGTTTTGAAACTATTGTACTAGGAGACCAGAACTGGTAAGCGATGGTTATGCCACTATGCTGACGAGAATGCTTCTATACTATTACAGGTGCACGTAACATATAAACGTGAAAAGCGCGGGCGGGGAAAGCGTTACAAGAAGTGCTGTGCTAGTAAGAGATGAAACATAACACCGGTCGACAAAAAAAAATTTTTTTTTTGCGCATGGATTTTACTTATTATATTCTGATTATATAAGCAAAGAAGAACGGTCATCTGTGACCCAGGCCCGACAGAAACGAGACATACCTCAGTTTTTTTGTCATGTCTTAATTAGTTAAATTATATATTTTTTATATTCGAAATCTATGTATAACACCAAAATATTACCCTTTGTTTTTGTTTAGGCGTTATACAAAAACTAATACAAAATGCTTATTTATCACCAAAATTGGTAAATGTATGTAACTAAATGTCTATAACAGCTGCTATGGAATGTATCTAGGTGACCTGGAGATACAGCCGGATTATACAGGGTGGAAAAAATAATAAGTTACAAAATCCAAAAATTCAATGTTACCAGCTTCCATAATCGGTACCCTATTATTGGTACCATTTGAAAGAGCTTGTGAAGCACTTTCAGAATCAGTAACTAGTTTTCCGATATCTTGTATAGTTTAGAAATAATCGAGTGAGATCACTTATCGTTCCATATGTATAATCACCCTGTATAATCCGGTTGTATCTCCAGGTCACCTAGATACATTCCAGAGCAGCTGTAATAGACATTTAGGTACATACATTTACCAATTTTGGTGATAAATAAGCATTTTGTATTAGTTTTTGTATAACGCCTAAACAAAAACAAAGGGTAATATTTTGGTGTTATACATAGATTTCGAATATAAAAAATATATAATTTAACTAATTAAGACATGACAAAAAAACTGAGGTATGTCTAGTTTCTGTCGGGTCTGGGTTTTTTTTGTATGGGGCGTGACCGTTCTTCTTTATATAAAAAAGTGCGATTACAAATCGAAAATATTTGCTTTTTAAGAAGTTATAACGATTTGAATTTTCCATCTTCATAGTAGAATGTCTCTAAAGATGCACGTCCCATTCTCATTGGGATATATTTATAGATAATTATGGGGGCTTATTCGCAAGAACAAGGGGCACGCTTTCATCGAAATATAGTGGGATTTGAAAAACGACGTTACCAAGGCCAGTATACTGAAAGCATGATAGGGTTAGATTTTTATGAGAAAAATCTTCTATGGAACATGACAGGAAATTAGAACTTTTCATTTTTAATAAATATTTGGACTCTATTTTAAATTTTCTCTTGTGAGAATGAATCTTAAATGGATGTTTGGTATGTTTTAATAAATAGAAAGAATGAAAGAAAGAAAGAAAAAAAAATATTTGGCAACAAATTGAATCATCTCTATGTTCATGTTTCATACATTCATTGATATGAATTTTTCTATTTTTTACACATAAAAGCAAATTCAGAACATTTTTTTGTTGTTATTATTATTTCTAGATTACAAAGCAATAAAAATAAGCTATGCATAACCCGTGCGCAAAAATGCTGTAGACAGTTGTAATCAATCACTATCAGGCTTGAGAGGGATGGAAAATTGAAATCATATCAACACGTCATGGGCTACGTTAACGTAGTAATATAACACTGTGACGTCAACGATTTCAATACATAAACAACTGCAACTCACACAGAGGCATTTGGATTCACCCACACCATTCCTCAGTCAGTAGCATCGTTTCGCTACTTTCGGTCACACGTACCTACACATCTCCATCAATACTAATTATAAAGAGGAAAGAGAAGATTTATCGTTTGTTTGTTTGTTTGGAGCTTCGAAAAACTACTGGACCGATTTGAAAAATTCTCTCACCATTAGACTCCAAAAAAAATTTTGCTGAACATAGGCTTTAAAATATTTTCATAAAAGTTAGTCAAAAGACTTCAAAAATTGACTGTTAATAAATAAGTTAGGTCACATTAATTTACCGAAGTTAGCCGAGCCAGCTATTGTGAAATATTATTAGGTGTCAAAGAGGATGCGTTCAAAAGTTATTATTGCTATTTTATAAGATACCTAAGACAACTTTTTATTGGCGGAACGAAATTCGCCGGGACAACTCGTCCGGAATAATTTGGTCGCTTGAAGTTAAAGCTTCGAGTCCTTAACGAGGTCACCTTATTATGGTTTAGGAATAGGCTTTATTACTCTCAAGAATTACAACAATTCACTTACGTGAGGGAATTACAATATTTTTATTAGCATTAACAATCGTTTTGGTGCCTACATGATAATTAAACTAAAATAACAACAACTTTATAACAGAGTTAGCTTTTGCCCACGGCTCCGCCCGCTTAGCACAGATCGTTATAAATTAGAGCCTATTTATGTTATCTGATGTGTAAACAATAATTCTGTAAAGTTTCATCAAAATCCGTTAAGTTGTTTTTGCGTTTTGCGTTAAAGAGTAACAAACATAAATCCACACTTTTGCATTAATAATATTAGTAGGATTAGTAAGATAATATTTTAACTAAATAAGTGGGTACTTCGCGTTATGCGCGCGGCATTATGAGTATCGCTAGATAGTGCGCCGAGTCCGACAAAACGGCACACAAAAATAAAGATTTAACCGGGTTTTAGTAGTAGACCGTAAAGATTTGTCTATTAAAAATTTATTGTCTAAAATCTGTGTGAAATTGTCCAAAGATATTAATTTATTGTTATTTAATGCTTACCCGCTTGAAGAACAGACTGTAAGTAAACCATTTGTTGGCAAATAAATACTTTTTATTGTATTTACCTTTTATAATTTTTTTATCATAATACTTTCCCACACCTGTGGTATATAGCCTGGTAAAAATAATAGGAGCGATGGTTAAAATTGTGTGGGAAAATGTTCGATGGACAATAACATAATAATTGTTTTTATCACTTGTTAACTGCGTATAAAAATAATACATGAAACTATTTAAAAACATCCTACCTAATTGTGATGTGATATTTTAGTTTAAAGAAAAAAATCTGCAAAAAATACTGTCAGTCCTGTAATGACCGAAAAGTACAAAATTTTACTTTTTATAATTTTCTTCTACGTTGATATAGCTGCATAACAACTGCATACAAATCACAAAATTCGTAATATGTACCTTAAGGATTTTTAATTTGTTTGATCATTTTAAAATCACTATTTGGTTTTTTTTATATTGTTTTACTGCCCGTAAATTCATTGCAAGCAATAATAGGTCGCTCAGGTGCAATTATTAAGTAAGTGATCGCCCAAATATTCTAAGCATTCATGAAAAATTGGCCAAAAAATGTAGGTACAACAGGAGTCAAACTATGTTATTTATCAAGTTATTTGGAACACGTTTTTTGGAAAAAAATGACTGAATAGGTACCTTTTTTCATACAAACATGAAAAGTGAATAACTTGAAAAATAATACAGGAAAGGATTTTCTCGATATATTTTTCATGAATATACTTAATTTACTCATAGAATATTTCGGGCGGATATGCGACATTGTATAAGTAGTTATAAAAAAACAGATTTTTTTATCTGGCCGAATTTCTAATAATATATAAAAGATACTATTTAACCAAAGATGTAACGGTTCAATTTGTAATAATGAAATAAAAATAAAATATAATTACAAAAATTGTCCCGACCAAGAATCCAGCCTAGTACGCAATGGCTTCAACTGCAGCCGTTGCAAGTAGCAATTTGCTTGCAACCGTTGCAAAGTTGCAACTCTTGATGCAACGGTACCAGGGCCGCAGGAGTTGCGAAGAGGTACACCAAAGCTGGCATGATACACATAAACAGACTATCAATATAACATCAGGAAACCTATGAAATGCAAGTGCAGGGTGCGAGGTGCGGGGTGCGGGGTAGCACTGTATGTGAACGAGATGAAACACAATATCTACTGCGACTGAAAGGAATGGAAGTTACGTCAATAAAAGATAAACGCTAATATAGTACATAGTGTTCAAGAACTTGTATGTGTGCGAAAACTACCCCCACAGCATTACCTGTCGGTCTGCGCACGCAGGATGTGACGTCACACAACTGGGAAAACATTGGGAAATCAGACGACAACAGAATTGACCGTTGAACTACTAAGGGCCCGTTCCCGCGGCAATCCAGTCCAGATCCAGTAATGCCGGACCCCGCAAAACTGGACTGTCGTGTGAACACTGAACATTCATGTGTTGTTTGTTTGAAATAGATTGCAATAATACAAAGTTTCTTGTAGGTCACTATCACTAGTCACACGGTAAAAAAAAAAAAAAAAAAAACTATCACTGCTAACGGGATTTTCATTGAAATTATTTGCTTTATAAGTTCAAAGACTTTGAACTAAACAATACACTAAGGGCGCTTTCAATTTAGACGTTTTGGGCCGGACGTTTGCCGTGCGTTTGCTGTGTGTTTGCAAGACCGCATGCTACAGCATTAAGCCACCAATGATAATATTATATCGCTTCATACATGCTCATAGAGCACGCATAGTATCATAGACATTTTTAACGCACGTAGTACCGGTAAAGTACTAGTGCGACTTCAAAAATTGTGATGGTGTTTTATTTATAAATGAATATTACGGTCAATAGGTCTTATAGAAATGGAAACGTTCAAATGATACCGCGAGCTAGTGTACAGAGCGCGCCATCTATGCTCCTTTAGCGGTACCACTAAGTCGCGGCGGTCGCGGTGTCTGGGTTCATATTGCCCCTGGTCGTTATAATAAATAAATACCTTTGGACAATTTCATACAACACATGTAGCCCCAAAGTACTTTAGTACAACTTATCGACGGGGGGGCGGGTCATTAATGGAAAAAAACTAACACCGCGATGCAGCTTCTACCCTACTGCCATCTAGTGGTGATCGTTGTAACTTCCTCACCTACGAATTACAATAAGCACAGTGATCTTTCGAGAGGTTAGGTAATTTAAGTAAGAACCACGGCATGGCGCTAGTAGTCTTATTCTTATTAATGTCAAGTCAAATTTTCAAAGCTTTTTGTAATTTTTTAAATTATGATTATATTTTATCTTTATGCATTGTATTCTAGATCTAGCTAGATGATAACACAATTTACATAAACCCGATTCCACAATCTTGTTGACTACATGTAAAAATATTGTGGAATCGGCTATGTTGTGGCTACAACACCGTCATAATCAGACTTTGAGGTGATTCAGGTAATTTGAGATGCAACAACGCAAATTCATATCTATTCTTATCCATCGCCTACCAGGGCAGCATGAGTCAAAAGATGATAGATTCATGAAATGAATTCATTGCAAAAATGATCGATGCAAAAGTTGACGGCTGTATGCGTGTAGTGTACATGAATGTGTTTGAATAACAGGGGAACCTGGCTAGGTTACTACGGAAAGAAAATTGCCTAATAAAAGCTGAAGTAAGTTTTAAACCTGACATTTTATGGGGAATATCTAAAGATATAATATAAACAATATGTTTTTTTTTTCATCTAAATTTTAAATTCCTACCAGAACCTGAATTACTCGTATAACAAAATAAAATAATAACACAATTGTTTTATTAATCTTCCGATTTACGCATCATCATCATCAGCCGCGAATAGAAATAATTTTAAATAAGCAAAAAAAATTGTTTTCTTTTACCTAGATCGGTTGAACCGCCCTCTCCTAAAAATTTGGCAACTCTTTGCATAGTTAACCCAGCATATAATATTCGACAGTTACGACCATATTTTATTTTACTGAACAAAATTACTTAGCTGAAACCAAATTGTTTAAAAGGCGAGAATGCTGACTGCATTTCCTCGCTGGATAAAGATTATTACATAACCTCTGACTCTCTGACATTGTACATTTTGCAATTAAATATGTATTACGTTTTTTCTTCAAATTCAATTCACATGTGTAATTCTGCGGTTTTTTTTTCAACATTCATGAAATTAAAAAACCGGGATAAAAACTATCCTATGTCCTTTCCCGGGACTCAAACTATCTCCATGCCAAATTTCATCAAATTCGGTTCAGTGGTTTAGACATGAAAGCGACACAGACAGACCATACGCTACTGTTTATTTACTTACTTGTACTTGTTTAAATTTCATTGGCAATATTTAATTGGCATTCCGAACAAGAATGCATAATTAGTAAAATTTTAATAAAATCTTCGTTTAATGATTATTATGTATTTTAAAAATGCAAATGAAAAATGCACTAAAAAAATTATAAAAAGAACCTAATATTTTTGACACATTATTTTGCAGTCCGAAATAAAAAATAATCGTATGCAACAAAGTGCAATTGCACCGAATATGGCTCGGTGCATGTGCACTTTCAGACTCGCGACTACCAGGAGCCCAAAGGCCGGAAGGAGGTATTCAGCACGTATTGCATTTACACCTATATCTAGCTTTATTTCAGTGCACACACGGAACCTAGAATCAATAAGCCCGGCGTTGAAAAGCGAAAGTTTCAGCCCCGGTTTTGTGTATGTGTGCGTTGCGGCTGCAGTATGGTTCGTGTCTTTGTGTGGAGCTGAAGTCCCACCCACAACACGCCCACTTCAGCGGGACAAAGACAGAAGCTGTTGCGCCCTTTGTCGCACTATTTCAGTTACAATGCACCACATGGTGGAGCCATGAAACCTTAGTCATAATTTTATGAAACTGTACGCATTTTATATGAAGCTAAACGTGTGAATACGGCACTGATACTGGTTTTAGTTTATACTCGATAGTTTATACTCGAAATGGTTATTATATGACAAATTTTGTGAAATGTAAGTAGTTATTTTTTCTAAAAACTGCTGTATTAGTTTTCCGAATCGGTAAAACGAAACTAACTTTATTATACGTAATACCTTAGTACTTATTATTATTCTGTGGTAATACTCTCAATATTATAATAAAAGACAGCAGTTAAAACATTATTAAAGTGAAAAGTTTGTATGACAAAAGGCATTTAATTTTATTTTAAAAAGCCCTCCTAAGATCATTCAAACACTGTTTTTGGGAAAAAACGTCTTAATGATACCTTTATTCATAAAAACTTGAAAAATAAAGTTTCTTCTCGACGATATTTCATGAATATTTAGAATATTTCGGGCAGTCACAGTACTACATAATTTAAAATCCGGGCTTATTTTTATTTCAATTCATTTTAATTAACCCTAAGATATAACTGGATCAACGGGTCCCCCGAGCCAGTTTCATGGGCTATACGACAAATTGAATAAACTAAAATAGAGAAAGACAGTCTATTTTAGTTTTCTATGATCTGAGTTTTTAGTTGAGATGAAACGCGAAGGCTTTAAATCTTAAATTGAATAAATTCGTAATCATCCTTCTACAGATAATATTTTCACCCTGCCCTGAACATTAAAAGTACAATAACATATTATAGCAATAAACAAAGCCTTTAAATCAGGCTCCTCCTTTCTTTATTAGTGGCTTAAAAGCTTAACCCAAAGACAGTCTACATAAGTACTACTAGTGGTAGAAGATAACAATAAGTATGCATTGAAATAAACAGTTCCTTGTACAGACGACGGCACGTCAACGTAACCACTATAGGTTCTTGTGCAGTGGTAATAGTGGCGAGTTTGCAAAAAAAATTGGTAGCCTGATATGCTGTCGTGTGAGTATAGTTACGCCCGTATTCATAAACGATGCTTGCTTAAGTGAAGCAGCAAATCTAACGCACAGCATTGAATAAAGCTCTGTGATTGGTTCGTGTTTCACCCTGTGCGTCCACGCGCACTGTCAGACCTCATAGTAATGTTTGTTAATACGAGTTTCCCCGTTTTAAACAAAAACTACAAGCGACCAAAGGAAACCATAACGATGAAGTGGAAGTTATAATCACACTAAAGTAGAAGGCAAATTTTCCCTCTATTCCCATCCACCCCCTTCAAGCTTGCCACCAGGGCGGTAGTTGGCACTAAATATAATTATGTCGTTTATGTTCCCATCTACCCCCTTCGAACTTTGTCATCGGGGTGGTGGTTGGCACTAAATAGGTGGCGTTTACCACCCCGGTAAGAGGCAAAAATGTCGTAAAAGTCATCAAAGGACAATGTAGCATGGTTTTCTCGACCAAGTCGGTACCAGGAAAGCATAAATTTAAAGAGCTGTATTGCTGCCCCGCTGTCTTCACACATCCGGTCAACTGAGCAATTGCTGATCAAAAATTTTGCTATCTAATTTATTAAGTCTAAAATGTAACTATGTTTACTCTAGTCTTAATATATTAAGCTTAGGTCTAAAGTAGCTAATTTGTTCCCATGTCATTTAAAAAGTAGATGATGCTAGAAACGGCGTCACATCCTGTTGCGTTCTTAGCAATGCGAGAAACAAGAATGCAATCTGTGTATTGCATTTTTATACGTCAATCGAAAAAGTATGTGCCCGTAAGTCTACGTGTATACGGCATAATATCGTTTCTTTTCCCAATTAAAATTGAATTTTAGGAATTGACCTCAGTCGTTACAACTCGTATGATAGCAGAAAAATAACTAATTGTTTATTTTCAAAGGATTGTAGATCGTGATAAAATCATTTAGGCTGGGTTGCACCATCTTACTTTAACTTTGACAAGCGTCAAAAATCTGTCAAACTCCATACAAAAAACACCGGTTATCGTCAAAGTGACGGTTAAAGTTAGGTGGTGCAACTCAGCCTTATTGTCCATAAAACTTCTGCTCGATTTTCATACACTTTTAGCTAAGTAGGGCACAATGAAAGTCTAGCCGATAGTGAAAAACCTACATTCTATCGTTTTATTCAAAAATGGAGCATTAATAAAAGTCCACACTTAAAAATGTGCGTAAAATTTCACATTTCAAAGACGTAATGTCCATACAGTTATGATTGCGAGACAACAATTTGTTTTTATCGTAAGACAATGAAAACCGTGAGCCTTTCGATAGGTATAATAAAAATACTGATATAAGCTCTTTATCAGTGAAGGAGGAGGTGCCAATTCAAGGACAGTATTACGTAAAATGCAATTAAGTTAGTGCAACAAAGTACTTACAAGATTTTATTATACTAGTACTAGGAAGGCATGAATCTAAAGAGCTTTATTACTTCTCGTCACTACTACATATTGTTTCTTTTCAATGGATTTGTAGATCGCAATAGAAACATTTATTGTCCATAAAACTTCTGCACGATTTTGATACACTTTTATCTACAGTCTAATTTTTTAGAAATCAGCAGAAATGTCATCAAAAAATATTATCGCGCGATTCCCTGTTTCAAAAACCGGGATAAAAACTATCCTATGTCCTTTCCCGGGACTCAAACTATCTCTGTGCCAAATTTCATCACAATCAGTTCAGTGATTTAGACGTGAAAGCAAGACAGACAGACAGAGTTAAACCTTCGCTTTTATAATACCTATTAGTATAGATAGGGCATTCATAAAAGTCCACAACTCTAAAATGTGCGTGAAATTTCACATTTATGAAATATCAAAGACGTATATAAAGTACGTCCATACAGTTATGATTGCGAGACAACAATATTGTTTTTATTGTAAGACAATATAATAATAATAAAACCGCAGGGGCAGCTAGTGGCGAGCCGTAGGTGCGTGGCGACACCTCGGGCCCCGATCTCCAGAGGGCCCGGATTGATTTGGCGCCTCGCCTCCTGGTTTGCCTTAACCGGCCGGCCAGGAGTGGAGTAGCAAGAGCAGAACCTATGCTCCAGGTTAGAAGTGTAAAATGTCATAACGCCCGGGGGCATGCTGACCGATAACGCGATCTTGCGCCCCGCAATCTCACCTCTTGACAACCTTAGCTGTCACACCAATATTGCTGCTCAAGCTGCCATCAGGCAGTTTTTAATGGGGCGGCCCATTTAGTGAGCGGCGAGCCTCCGTCTGCCGTAATTATCAAGATGAGACATTTGATGTGGCAGGCGTCCCGTAGTCTCATCAATATTCCGGCAACCAGTCCAGCAATTTCCCACCCATAGACCCGGTTTAGTTCCCACCTCTCTGCAATAGTTCTTGCACTCATCGGGTGCTGTCTTTGGCTGTATCTCCTCAATAGTGCAGGCAGAGATAGTATAATAATAATAATAAATAATAAATATCCTTGGACATTTTACACTGCGCCGCTAGCCCCAAACTAAGCAAAACTTGTACTATGGGTACAAGCTTTTTTTTACATTTCAATTTCTGCCCGGCCGGGAATCGAACCCGAGACCTCTCGGAATAGTAGTCCGTTCCGAACCAATACACCAAACGGCCGACTATGAAAACCGTGAGTCTTTCGATAGGTATAATAAAAATACTGATAAGCTCTTTATCAGTGAAGAAGGAGGTGCCAATTCAATGACAGTATGACTTAAAATGCAATTAAGTTATCTGAAGCGCACCAAAGTACTTACAAGATTTTATTATACTAGTACTAGGAAGGCATGAATCTAAAGAGCTTTGCTAGAATCTTAAGAGATATACGAAAACAGCGAAAACCGTACGATGAGATAAAAAAAACGCATTTCTATTCATGATAAAGTAGGCGCAGTCAATTCTTGGTGAAGTACGGTGCAATACGCAGCCAAAAACACGCGGAATTTTTTGTCCACATCGGTACCAGGAAGTCCAGGAACGTATAAAAAAGAGCTTTAGTACTACCCCGCTGCCTTTCATTCACTTCCGGTCAAGAGGGCCTTTTCTAAATTACGCATTTTCTTATCAAAAGTTATATCAAACGCATAGTTATCTAGTCTTAAATTTAGACCTGATTACTTTAGTTTTAATACGCTAAAACAGTGATTTTCCCATTATATTCATATTTTACTAAAATAACGAATTGTTTCTATTCCAAGGATTGTACATCGCGATAGAAACATTTATTTCACGATAGAAACTTCTGCTCGATTTTCATACACTTTTATCTAAGTCGGGCATAATGAAAGTCTAGCCTACATAAGCTTAGTTAGATAATCAAAAATCTACATTCTATTGTTTTATCCATAAATTAAAACCGTGAGCCTTTCGATAGGTAATGTATAATAAAAAATACTGATCAGCTCTTTATCAATGAAGGAGGAGGCGGCAGTATGACGTAAAATGCAATTAAGTATACTGAAGTGCAACACAGTACAAGATAACGTTAAATTTTATTACACTAGCACTAGGAAAGCATGAATCTAAAGAACTATGCAACTTCTCGTCACTTTTACTTTCGGTCAACATCAGTTCGTTAGTTATTTTTTCGTGTTAAGAACTTACTCGTAAGTTTCTTAAATCTATCTATCTCAATCTTTAGGGGATTCGCCTTTGAACATAGGCCTCCTCTTCAACCCTCCACCGACTTCTGTCCCTGGCCACACGCATCCAGTTCACTCCAGCCTTCTGCGGATGTTGTCTGTCCACCGTTTAGGCGGTCTTCCCCTGCCGCGTTTGTTTTTGCGGGGTTTCCACTCCAGGGTCTTTCTGGCCCAGCGATCCTGGTTTATCCGTGCAATGTGCCCTGCTCATCTCCATCATAATGTCAGTATTTTGTTGCAATTTCTTACAAAACTTGCGTGCAAAAGGTAAAACCTCATATAAATCTAATATGTAAAATCATCAAAGTTCTAACGTTCGTAGCTCAGTTCATCAGACTGAGTTTAGAGGTATACATGTCTGAATAGTAAGTTTGGTTTATTACACTATTTTGTAATATAAAAACAAGATTTGGTCGATGGCCGCGTGACACAAAAGGCGCCACCTTCCATACAAAATCTGGAATATAATAAAAAATACTGATAAGCTCTGTATCAGTGAAGGAGGAGGTGCCAATTCAATGACAGTATGACGTAAAATGCAATTAAGTTATCTGAAGTGCAACTAAGTACTTACAAGATTTTATTATACTAGTACTAGGAAGGCATGATTCTAAAGAGCTTTGCTACAATCTTAAGAGATATACGAAAACAGCGAAAACCGTACGATGAGGTAAAAAAAAACGCATTTCCATTCATGATAAAGTAGGCGCAGTCAATTCTTGGTGAAGTACGGTGCAATACGCAGCCAAAAACATGCGGAATTTTTTGTCCACATCGGTACCAGGAAGTCCAGGAACGCATAAAAAAAACCGGCCAAGTGCGAGTCGGACTCGCGCACCGAGGGTTCCGTACAAACCTGCAAGGTTTACAAACTTCGTTCATTACGACAATCGAGTCATAGCTATGGTATTTTTATTGCAAAATGAAATTCATAACATTACAATGGGGAAAGATGGAGGAGCATAAATTTAAGACAAAGATCTCTTCATCGTTTAAGTAATCCTTTATTTTATAGTATTTGATATGAATTTCAACTTGATAGCTCTACGCGTTCATGAGGAAAAAAGTAATAAGTTTATAATAATAATAATAATAAATACACTTTATTGCACACCAAAGATAAGAACAGAAATTATTTATTAAAAAATTACAGATATATTTATTAAAAAATATATATTTTGTAATGTAACTAAAAATTTAAGGTTTTCGGAATTTTTCCTTTATGTGTGCTATAAAACGTTGCTTCATGCCAAATTTCGAGATTCTAGGTCGACTGGAAGTACCCTTTAGGTTTTGATTCCCTTGCGAGTACTTGCGAGTTTCAAAATATGCAGCTTAAATTGCTGTTTCTTTTGATTGCGTTGACATAGAAGTTTGATTTTGTTACAGCTTAAAGGTATTATAGACCTGAGTATTTGGTATGAATTTCAATTAAATACCTCTACGCGTTTATGAGGAAATGGGTAGTAAGTTTAAAATTATTAAAAAAAAATATATTATGTGATGTAACTAAAAATTTATGGTTTTCGTAATTTTTCCTTTATCTATGCTATAAGACGTTGCTTCGTACCAAATTTCAAGATTCTGAGTTCACGGGAAGCACCCTGTAGGTTTTGATTCCCTTGCAAGTGTCGAAAATTTGCGGCATAAACGGCTGTATCTTTTGATTGCGTTGGCTTAGAAGTTTTATTTTTTCACAGCTTCAAGGGACAGTAGACCTGAGTAATTGATATAAATTTCAGCTTCATACCTCCACGCGTTCCTGAGAAAAAGGGTCTTGACAGACGGACGGACGGACAACAAAGTGATCCTATAAGGGTTCCGTTTTTTCCTTTTGAGGTACGGAACCCTAAAAAGAGCTTTAGTACTACCCCGCTGCCTTTCACTCACTTCCGGTCAAGAGGGCCTTTTCTAAATTACGCATTTTCTTATCAAAAGTTATATCAAACGCATAGTTATCTAGTCTTAAATTTAGACCTGATTACTTTAGTTTTAATACGCTAAAACAGTGATTTTCCCATTATATTCATATTTTACTAAAATAACTAATTGTTTCTATTCCCAGGGATTGTACATCGCGATAGAAACATTTATTTCACGATAGAAACTTCTGCTCGATTTTCATACACTTTTATCTAAGTCGGGCATAATGAAAGTCTAGCCTACATAAGCTTAGTTAGATAATCAAAAATCTACATTCTATTGTTTTATCCATAAATTAAAACCGTGAGCCTTTCGATAGGTATAATAAAAAATACTGATCAGCTCTTTATCAATGAAGGAGGAGGCGGCAGTATGACGTAAAATGCAATTAAGTATACTGAAGTGCGACACAGTACAAGATAACTTTAAATTTTATTATACTAGCACTAGGAAAGCATGAATCTATAGAACTATGCAACTTCTCGTCACTTTTACTTTCGGTCAACATCCGTTCGTTAGTTATTTTTTCGTGTTAAGAACTTACTCGTAAGTTTCTTAAATCTATCTATCTCAATCTTTAGGGGATTCGCCTTTGAACATAGGCCTCCTCTTCAACCCTCCACCGACTTCTGTCCCTGGCCACACGCATCCAGTTCACTCCAGCCTTCTGCGGATGTTGTCTGTCCACCGTTTAGGCGGTCTTCCCCTGCCGCGTTTGTTTTTGTGGGGTTTCCAATCCAGGGTCTTTCTGGCCCAGCGATCCTGGTTTATCCGTGCAATGTGCCCTGCTCATCTCCATCATAATGTCAGTATTTTGTTGCAATTTCTTACAAAACTTGCGTGCAAATGGTAAAACCTCATATAAATCTAATATGTAAAATCATCAAAGTTCTAACATTCGTAGCTCAGTTCATCAGACTGAGTTTAGAGGTATACATACATGTCTGAATAGTAAGTTTGGTTTATTACACTATTTTGTAATATAAAAACAAGATTTGGTCGATGGCCGCGTGACACAAAAGGCGCCACCTTCCATACAAAATCTGGAATATAATAAAAAATACTGATAAGCTCTGTATCAGTGAAGGAGGAGGTGCCAATTCAAGGACAGTATGACGTAAAATGCAATTAAGTTATCTGAAGCGCACCAAAGTACTTACAAGATTTTATTATACTAGTACTAGGAAGGCATGAATCTAAAGAGCTTTGCTAGAATCTTAAGAGATATACGAAAACAGCGAAAACCGTACGATGAGATAAAAAAACGCATTTCTATTCATGATAAAGTAGGCGCAGTCAATTCTTGGTGAAGTACGGTGCAATACGCAGCCAAAAACACGCGGAATTTTTTGTCCACATCGGTACCAGGAAGTCCAGGAACGTATAAAAAAGAGCTTTAGTACTACCCCGCTGCCTTTCACTCACTTCCGGTCAAGAGGGCCTTTTCTAAATTACCTACGCATTTTCTTATCAAAAGTTATATCAAACGCATAGTTATCTAGTCTTAAATTTAGACCTGATTACTTTAGTTTTAATACGCTAAAACAGTGATTTTCCCATTATATTCATATTTTACTAAAATAACTAATTGTTTTTATTCCAAGGATTGTACATCGCGATAGAAACATTTATTGTCCATAAAGCTTCTGCTCGATTTTCATACACTTTTATCTAAGTCGGGCATAATGAAAGTCTAGCCTACATAAGCTTAGTTAGATAATCAAAAATCTACATTCTATTGTTTTATCCATAAATTAAAACCGTGAGCCTTTCGATAGGTATAATAAAAAATACTGATCAGCTCTTTATCAATGAAGGAGGAGGCGGCAGTATGACGTAAAATGCAATTAAGTACACTGAAGTGCGACACAGTACAAGATAACTTTAAATTTTATTATACTAGCACTAGGAAAGCATGAATCTATAGAACTATGCAACTTCTCGTCACTTTTACTTTCGGTCAACATCCGTTCGTTAGTTATTTTTTCGTGTTCAGAACTTACTCGTAAGTTTCTAAAATCTATGTATCTATGTATCTCAACCTTTAGGGGGTTCGCCTTTGAACATAGGCCTCCTCTTCAACCCTCCACCGACTTCTGTCCCTGGCCACTTGCATCCAGTTCACTCCAGCCTTCTGCCGGATGTCGTCTGTCCACCGTTTAGGCGGTCTTCCCCTGCCGCGGTTGTTGTTGCGGGGTTTCCATTCCAGGGTCTTTCTGGCCCAGCGATCCTGGTTTATCCGTGCAATGTGCCCTGCTCATCTCCATCATAATGTCAGTATTTTGTTGCAATTTCTTACAAAACTTGCGTGCAAAAGGTAAAAACTCATATAAATCTAATATGTAAAATCATCAAAGTTCTAACGTTCGTAGCTCAGTTCATCAGACTGAGTTTAGAGGTAATACTGAAGCTCTTTATCAATGAAGGAGGAGGTGCCAATTCAAGGACACAGTATGACGTAAAATGCAATTAGTAAACTGAAGTGCAACAAAGTACAAGATAAAGTAAAATTTTATTATACTAGTACTAGGAAGGCATGAATCTAAAGAGCTTTGCTAGAATCTTAAGAGTTATACGAAAACAGACAAAACGCTGGATGCAGGCCGCTACCAACCGTGCGATGTGGAAGTCATTGGGGGAGGCCTATGTTCAGCAGTGGTCCTATGGCTGTAATCATAAATGATGATACGAAAACAGCGAAAACCGTACTATAAGGTACAAATAAATAAATGTAATAAATATCCATGTACAAACTAAGCAAAGTTTGTACTATGGGCACTAGACAACGGATATAAACATATTTAAATACTTTTTTTTGTAAATACATAAATATTATACATAGTAACACCCAGACCCATCACAGAAATTAAAAATTCATCATTTAAATTTCTGCCCGGCCGGGAATCGAACCCGGGACCTCTCGCCATAGTAGTCCGTTCTGAACCACTACACCAAACGGCCGAGTAAAACAAACGCATTTCCATTCATGATAAAGTAGGCGGAGTCAATATTCTTGGTGAAGTATGGGGCAATATGGAGCCAAGAACACGCGGAAATTTTTTGTCCACATCGGTACCAGGAACGCATAAAAAAGAGCTTTACTACTACCCCGCTGCCTTTCACTCACTTCCGGTCAAGAGAGCCTATTCTAAATTACGCATTTTCTTATCAAGAGTTCTATTCATAAATGGAGCATTCATAAAAGTCCACAACACAGTACAAGATAAAGTTAAATTTTATTACACTAGTACTAGGAAAGCATGAATCTAAAGAGCTATGGCCTATGCTACTTCTCGTCACTTTCTTACTTTCGGACAACTTCCGTTCGTAAGTTATTTTTTCGTGTTAACAAATAAGGCCGAGTTGCACCATCTTACTTTAACTTTGACAAACCTCAAAAAACTGTCAAACTCGTTACAAAAACTACCGGTTATCGTTAAAGTTACCGTTAAAGTTTAGTGGTGCAACTCAGCCTAAGTCTCTTGAATATCAAGTCTAAATTCCAATAATGATTATGTGTAAACTAAACACATTTAGTTGTAAAATTGTTACTTAGCTCACTTTTATGTTAAGCTCACAAGAAATGACGTTACTATCGCTGCAAAAACAATAAAATTATCAGCGAATTTTACGTCACATTATAACCAGTGTGGTCACAAGTCCATACGATTGATTATTATGGATGAAGTCACATTACATTCCACATTGCGATGAGATTTATCAGTCAAACACTCATTAAATAAAATTACCGCTTAATCTGATACACGGATTTTGGATAAACATCAAGTTCCCTTCCGCCATATTCATGCCGGCAGATAACGAAAACAGCGAATACCTCTATAAGGTAAAAAAAAACGCATTTCCATTTATGATAAAGTAGGCGGAGTCAATCCTTGGTGAAGGATGGTGCAATATGCAGCCAAGAACACGCGGAAATCCCTATAGGCATGGGTTTTTTGTCCACTTAGGTACCAGGAACGCATAAATCCAAAGAGCTTTACTAATAGCCCGCTGCCTTTCTCTCACTTCCGGTCAAGAGAGCCTTTCCTAAATTACGCATTTTTTGATCAAAAGTTATATCAAATGAATATCTAGTTTAAACCTAGACCTGATTACTTTAGTGTTAATACGCTAAAACAGTGATTTCCCCATTATATTTTACAAAAAAGGAGCTAGTGTAAGACGCGTCTCGTTCGTCAATTCCTGTGACGTATAAGTACCGCTGCGAAAATCAATAATGCAATCTGCGCTTCGCGCATTCTCCTACGTCACTTAAAAGTGTAGTGTGTGCCCGTAAATCTGTACGATATCAATAATATTTCTCGTTTCTGAAATATGACTGCAAAATAATTTGATAATTAATGATTTTCGGAAATTATATTGAATGAATATTAAGCACGTCACGATTCACGCGACAATAAAATGTATGATACTTGATTCTGTCGGCCGTTTGGTGTAGTGGTTCTAAAAAGGACTACTATGCCGAGAGGTCCCGCGCTCGATCCGCGGCCGGGCAGAAATTGAAATGATGAATTTTAATTTCTGTGACGGGTCTGGGTGTTACTATGTATAATATGTATGTATGTATTTAAAAAAAAGTATAATTATGTACATAGTATAGCCGTTAAGCACCCATAGCACAAGCATATTAATTGCTTACTTTGGGGCTGGATAGCGCTGTGTGAAATTGTCAAAAGATTTTATTTTATTTATTTATTCTAGCATTGACAAATTAATATTATGCATACTGTGACAAATTAATGACTGATACTTGATTCTGGCATTGACTAATAATATGCATACTGAGGATCAACTGGTTCGTTTCAAAACTTTACATCTTATTTTGAAAATATTTTCATTTAAGGTAAAGTTTAGAGAGTAAACATTAATCCCCTTACTAATAAAAAGTTAATCACTTGTTGAACACTGTTTTAAAATAACCTAATTCCATAATAAATCACGTGTGATCAATGAGTGTGTAAGTTTTATTAGTAAGGGGGTTAATGTTTACTAATGTAGCATACTATAAATCATTGAATTTAATGACGTAAGTCAACATAATAAAATATGATTAAAACTGACTCATTAGAATACCAATGCTAAAAATTCTCCTTAATAAACGTAATTTATTTTCCTAAGTTGTCGCTTAACCAGTCCCTAGTACGTCATTTGCGTTCCGTTGGACAGTGGAAACAGTGCACCCTCCGTTAGACAGCTCCTGCGTTTCATGGGGCCCTGGTAGCCCGGTCGCGCCTGTTCCCCAGAACGTCAATACCGAGGCGCAGAGACCACGATCGATATGCGACGTGCGCGAGCCACCTGGGCATTCCTCACCCTTCAGTTGGACGACCACGCCAATGGTATGTAGACGTCGTTCGCGAAAACAATAAAGGTCGCATTTACACGCCGCATTTTTATAGACTCGAAATATGTGAAGACTGTGCAAGTGCGCGCCGTAATCTTTTATTGAAAAGTAAATTGTGAGGACTTTGTATCCTGAATAATCCTGATTGACAAGTGAAGAAAACATAAATTGGTGAACTTGAATAACATTATCAAGGTGAATACTATACTATACAAAATCCGTGATATTAATGTAACTAACATTACATCATTAGAATCAATTTAATAAAATTACTACCTGTAGTAAGAATTAGCCTATGCGCAGACTATTGATTTTTCGTCGTCCGATAGTTTAGTCGGGCAGGTGATCAATATGGGCATCTAAGGAAGTGCGCACAATACGCCGATTCGATTTGGCCGATTCTTCATACAATTTAAAATCGGGCACAACTATCGGCCAACTAAAAATGGATGGTCTGCGCCTAGTCTTAAAATAATTATTAACCTCGCACTAAAAAATTTACAAAAAATGTTCCGAGCATTCAACATCTCAAGTGGCAAGCGTCACCGGTAACAGAAACCAAATCATTGAAGGGTCATAATTGGAATAGCTTTTCGATAACTCGCACTCGAGTGGCGAAGTGAGTCGACGCAGCCGAGTTCACGTGTCATCACTAGTCGAGTGCGATCGACAGCAATTTACGGGCCTGATGATAGCCATGAGTCATGGGAACGATCAGCAGTTCCTGTAGATAAGTTTTTGTAGATGTTGCTGTCACAACTACAAGCTTCTGGGGTGTATTATGTCAAGTCTATCAGCTTATTCCGATGAGATGATAATAAATTGATCCTTAAGATTTTTTCCGTAAGTCCAAAGTGAGAACTTAAAATTCATCGCGAAATGAAGACTAATCAAGTCAGTGTTTATTCAATATGTTTGTTACTCTTTCACGCAAAAACTACTGCACGGATTTTGATGAAACTTTACAGTATCATTGTTTATAATCCAGAATAACATATAGGCTATAATTTATGACGATCTTTGACAGACAAAATTTCACACGTGTATAGCCGCGGGCAAAAGCTAGTTAGCAATAATTCTAATGGTAAGTTAATAATAATCAATTAAAGGCGTTAGTTTTCCCGCAAAAATAAAACTATGTCAATCAATAATGTCTTGGTTAAATACAGGGTGGCCAAAACAGTGAGGTCTAAAAGAAAAATTTAGATTCCTTACATCAAGGTGTACCTAAATCACCCCCATGTATATGTTACGGTTAATGTGATTAATTGAAAATTATGAATAATAACCGGTTATTATGAATAATTACCGACAGTCGCGGTAAAAGTGATAAATTAATAACATTTAACAGTGCTTATTTAATCATTCAACCTTAGTATTAACAAATATCATAAAAGAGAACAACGTCTTGTGTACGTGCTCTTGTACAGCCAAAATTTTTGAACGTTTTGATATCATATATTAATATAATTTGGCATAATGAGTTTGGAATGTTTCTTGCATAATATTACTTTTCCATGATGCCCATAACATAATGTTTTGATTTAAAGTGAAAAATAGGTTAAGGTGCGGCGGGGGTGGCCCTTGGGCCACCCCTAAGCCGCCTATTTAGTTTTATACACACATAAATGATCTCATATTAATCACATTTACCAAATCATGCGGTAATTATTCATAATAACCGGCGATTATTCATAATTTTCACATTTATCACTTTGACCGTAACATATATACTACGATTGTGCTTAGTTTAGGAGATAGAGTTAATTTTGTGATATTTTAAAATTTTATGACCTTTAAACATTTTTATCTTTTTTTTGGGTTGACTTTTTTCAGATTTCTTTTTTTCGACAGATTTGTTATTAATTGCAAATGTTTGAAAAAATAATCACCTTTCTATCTTTGATTCAAGATACAAAAGTTTTGCTAGAAACATTAAAATTATGCTTTTATCAGAACACTATCAAATTTTCAACTTAAAACTTTAAGTAAAAAAAGGAACTTCCATAGGTCCAAAACCATTTTAAAAACTGCGCCGTTTCCTAAACATTCATAATAATACAAAAAAACATGTACTTAATGGGCCACTATTTCCTGTAATCGGTCCACTAAAGTGGTAAGTCGGAGATTCCGCTAAATGTTTTTGACTTTCTTAGAGTGAATTAATATTGAGAATCCTCTAAGTTTACATTACGTAGAACAGATTTAGAGCAGTAACTGGACAGAACATGTTTTAATTCTCAACGAGGAAGCTCTTTCCCTTCATCACACCTGGTGGAAACTGATGATTAGGCTGAAGGTGGAAGGGAACTTCAACTACAAAGGAACTATGGCTTCCTACCTCCAAATTCCGGAACACATTGTTATTTTAAGTAAGTTTTAATGAACATAAACCAAATATCCCTCCTTCTTCTTCTCACTGTAGTAGGTATTTCAAGGGTAATAGTAAAATGTAACAACTGCCTCTGTCTTCAAGTGGTAAGAGGTAAGTTTCAGAGGTCCCGGGTTTGATTCCCAGTGGAGGTGAAATTTTCTGCTCGGTTTGGTTGGTGGTAGGGTTTGATCTAAGTCTGCCTGGCTAGCAACTCTACTATTTTAATAAGTCTGTCACTATAACAATAATGTTAATAGCATTACTGTATTCCGGCATTTGGAGGTAGGAAGCCATAGTTCCTCTGTAGTTCAAGTTCCCTTCCACCTTCAGCCTAATCATCAGTTTCCACCAGGTGTGATGAAGGGCAAGAGCTTCCTCGTTGAGAATTAAAACATGTTCTGTCCAGTTACTGCTCTAAATCTGTCCTACGTAATGTAAACTTAGAGGATTCCCAATATTAATTCACTCTAAGAAAGTCAAAAACATGTAACGTAATCTCCGACATACCACTTTAGTGGACCGATTACAAGAAATAGTGGCCCATTAAGTACATGGTTTTTTGTATTATTATGAATGTTCAGGAAACGGCGCAGTTTTTAAAATGGTTTTGGACCTATGGAAGTTCCTTTTTTTACTTAAAGTTTTAAGTTGAAAATTTGATAGTGTTCTGATAAAAGCATAATTTTAATGTTTCTAGCAAAACTTTTGTATCTTGAATCAAAGATAAGAAGGTGATAATTTTTTTCAAACATCTGAAATTAATAACAAATCTGTCGAAAAAAAGAAATCTGAAAAAAGTCAACCCAAAAAATAGATAAAAATGTTTAAAGCCTACTAGGTCATAAAATTTTAAAATATCACAAAATTAACTCTATCTCCTAAACTAAGCACAATCGTAGTATATACATGGGGGTGATTTAGGTACACCTTGATGTAAGGAATCTAAATTTTTCTTTTAGACCTCACTGTTTTGGCCACCCTGTATAAATCTAAACTTGTTTTTATTTAGATTTTTTAATGCATTGTACTTATCATGCAAGACGATCGGTGTATTTGGTTTGAATATATTACAATAAAAAAAAATGGAACAGTTATTTATTCAGTTAAATATAAAATTCACAGATTAATATAACATTAAAAATAAAATAGTAACAAGAAGTGGTGAGCAGCACTAAATGGGGAATTTTAATAGAAATCAAATACTTATTTGATTAATTAGGACATTTAGAATAAAAAAGACTGAAAAAATATTAAAATGTTAATTAGTTTCAAATAATAAATTCATCCATCATCATCAAGCATCTGAAATCTGAATTTCAGTCAAGTTTTTGTTGCATGAGTCATGTTGGTCCTGGATCATTAGTGGGACCGTAACTGTAACAGCCCACAGGTATTGCTTACAATTTATTTTGTATCAGAAACTTGTGTGACAAATTAATGGTTAAAAGCAGCTTCTTAACCCACAATCATAGGGTCACATGAAACAAAGTTATTGACCAAACTCAAAATGTACAATGTACAATAATGTACATATACAATAAATTAATATAATTTATTTTCTGTGAGATGGCTTTTAAGTTTGATTTACACGTATTAAGTAGTTAAGTAGGTAGGATCACTTAAAATTAAGTTAAAATTTTGTTACCTACTTAACTACTTAATACGTGTAAATCAGCCTATAAAGAGCGCTATTTTATAAAATCCTACATTGCATTAACCCTACTATGCTTAGATATCAATATTGGCCAGTAGTCAGAAGAAACAGCGCAAGAAACTCGCAATCTTTTAAAATGTATGCCTAAAGACGCTATCAGCGTATTTTCCAAATTTTTATTTCATTATTTTACAAAAATAAATTATGCATTTGCGCATTAACGAACAGCGTAAAGTAGATTCTTTGTGATTTTTTGAAGGATTCAAAGGCAAGGAAGTTATGTATCAAAATGTAGCCCTTTACGGATCGTGTTTTACAATCGCATTCACAAATGATACTTGCTTAAGTGAAGCAGCAAATCGAACGCACAGCGTTGAATAGAGCTGTGATTGGTTCGTATGTGACCCTGTGAGTCCACGCGCTCTGTGAAACCTCATAGTAATGTTTGTGAATACGGGCGTTAGCCCTTTACGAGACTAGTTTACCACTATAATGATAATAATAATAATAATAGCTCCTGAGCCTGCAATAGCTCCTGTGCACAGGCTGGGGATGGTCTCTAGCTACATCCCATGATATAGTCAGAGACTAGATCCAGCATGTGCACCACTTTCACTTTTGTCGATTATTTTGCGCTTAAAACGGCCTCTACGTGTTGGATCTGTATCCCCACGCAAGCCTTATAAAGGACCGGGCCACTTTTGACCCGTGAGCTCCAAAGCGTACAAACATAATAATAATAATAAATCATTTATTTGCCAGAATACGGTTACAAATGGTTATAAAAAGAGAAGTTTCCAACATATTCTATCGTACATACGATGTGCAAATATTACAAAAAATACGGTTATGTTTTTAATATTAAAAAGTAGTATCATTATTAATTGAATGTCATGCAAATGTCAGAAAATGATTATGAATTATTGAATTATTGAAATAGCACAAACATATTATTACATTAGATTCATACAATGTCAATGATACATAATGTCATATTTTAAGAAATTTTTGATGACGTCTTAAGATCTGAAATCAGTGAGATTTCTTTACATCTATTCCCGTTAACAGAAGCAAAAACATGCCCCATTTTTATTTGACGTAGTAAGCAGTAACGTCATAGAAAAATAAATTGGGAGTCTTCTTGAAACTGTTTGTGTTATGTAGCCCGCATTAGGTACTCAGATGACGGGCAACATTGTAAGCTCGCGTAAATATTTAAGTTCACCATAAACAATTTGTTGCAAAGTAGAACCTAAACCTACTGTAATAAGATACTATAATGTTTGACTTGATGTGCCGTCGTATCTTAATTATGTCTCTATTGTTACAGATAGCTGAAGTCGGCAACTGCGTGTGACTTAACTGATAATCTTAAGTTGATTGTGCAAATTAAGTTGTGATTCAATGTTGCGCAATAGACCCCTACTTTGTTATCGTCATCATCAACAGCCCTTTACAGTCCACTGCTGGACTATGAGCCTCCTCCACTATAGTGGAGGGTTTTGCCATAATCCCCACGGTTGGCAGGCGGGCCCCCTTTTGTTAAACTGATAGGGTAAAAAGATTATAAGACATGTAAAGGTCTGAAGGAGCAAAACTTATTTTTTATTATTATTCTTATTAATAATAAAAAATAAGCCTTTTTTTTTTTCTTTTGTAGTATATTTGATGATTTGTAAGCAAGTTTTTAAATAGTCTAACATTAATAAAGATATTTTTAATTTGACTTAATATTTTTACGATATTTGATTAATTAACTTAGTGAAAGGTCTTTTAATATACTCGTAAGTATAAATTAAGCTGAATGTTGTTCATGAATTAAAACATTTTTAACTGGATTGGACTGAATTCATTTAAAAAAATCCTATCTGCACGGTAATACTATCTATACAGTATTCCAACTCGGCCATATTTTTGAAATAAATGTCAACAGCCCCGCGGTACGTCACGGTATGACAACATGCGATAGGGCTGCTCACCCACAGTAGCCATTCTAATTACATCTGTCTACTTAGAATTTCTATCTAGTTTTGTGATTGTAATTTTTTTTTATTAAGACAAACAAAATACTTCGTGAATGGAATAGGATAAAATGCATGTTGTTTTTTGATTAGTAGATTTAATTTTAAAAAATATACTAAAATAATTTTGAATCTACTAATCATAATGAGTACTCAATGACCTGTTACTTTAATTTCAGGCGGGTGAAATCGTTGGAAAAAGCTGGTTTTATACAATATATAATTTTCATTTCAAATCAAACTGACTGAAAATGACCATTTCTGACAGTTAATGACTAGTTTTTGACAAATTTGACCGTAAATGACGATCAGTCAAATTCAATCTCCTTAGTCATTTCAACATTAGGCCATCGACGTCCGTTCGGCACATTCGCGACACCCCTAATTTTTTCATCTCGACCACGTCCCGAGATTTGAAATTCGAAGGAAAGCTCGCTTTTCGTCGTTTTATATGAAGTTACAATACTGTATGATATTATTACCGTGCTATCTGCCTCTAGTTTTCTTTATTCCATAAATGATAGGTAACACAACATTTCCACAAAGAAACCTGTGCCTTCAATAAGTGGATAAGTGATATTCATTATTTTCTTAACATTTCTATAAACACTAACAATTTTAAAATTATTTTTTAAAGTTTTTGGAAAATGTGCCCGAATATAAATTAAGGAAAAAAACAATCAGGCCATGCTATAGTTTGTTTCATCTTTGTATGTAATAATATCAACATTTAGCAAACAGTTTACTTTCTAAATAAGATATTCTTTATCCTTATTAGTTAGAAATTATCCTTATAATTTATCCTTGCATAACCTTAATGAACCGATGACCATTATAAGATACTCAAAGATTTTTTTCGAATTTTGTCTCAGTGGATAAATGAGAGAAAGATTTTTAAGATTACCGATGCAGGTCGTCTTGGCAACTTTTTACATGCACATTTTTTTGGTGAAATATAGGTATTTAGACCTGATAAAACCTAAACAAGCTTTTTCTCGTACTTAAGGTTACCTTGCTACGTTCCTGGTTATAATATTCTGAAAATAGGAATAAAAAGTTGCCTGTCCAATGAAATCAGCTTAAACTATTAAACATTTCTACAGGTTTTGAAAAATGTTGTCCAAAACAGGTACTGGTTATATTTAAATAAATGTTTGCAGAGCAAGGGTTAAAAACCATTAATGAAAATCCTTGTCTACGGTCACGCTCAGCTTTACTATGAATTATAAATCAAAGACTCACCATGCTCGTTGGTGACGGCGTACTGGTAGTTGGGTATGAGGTCGGGCAGCTCGTGGTGGGCGGGCAGCGCCGGCGCCGGCGGCCGGTAGCCGTCCACACCGCCGTACAGCGGCCACTCGCGCTCCACGCCGTACGCGCAGTACTCGCCGCCGTACAGCTGCTGCCCCGAGGACCCCGCGTGCGGGTACGCGCACGAGCTGTAGTCCAGCGAAGACCCCCCGCCGCCAGAACCACTCCCGCCCGCCAACTCAAAACCACCCTGCGACGGAGGCAGCGCCGCCACACCACTTCCACTCAAGTAACCCCCGCTCCCGAATTGAGGCTTCAACGCCTGGCACTTGCGGCGGAACCCTCGCGGCCTTCTTCTGAACGACCCCTCCTCAAACATGAACTCCGACGACGGGTCGATCGTCCAGTAGTGCCCTTTGCCCGGCCGACCCAGCCCTTTCGGCAGCTTCACAAAACACTCGTTCAGGCTCAGGTTGTGGCGCACGGAGTTCTTCCAGCCCTGGTAGGAGCTGCGGAAGAACGGGAACTGCTGTTGGAGGAATGCGTATATCTCGCTGAGGGTCAGCCGTTTGTTGGGCGAGTGCCTGATGGCCATGACGATGAGGGCTATGTAGGAGTAGGGTGGTTTTTCTTGGCGTCTGGTGGCAGGCGCCCGGCGCGCCGCCTCCTCGGTGGTTTGGTCCTCGGTCTTCATGCGTGCGGTGCGCGGCGCGTGCGCTTCGGAGCGCTGGTCGGAGCACAGTGCGCCGCCCACCGTGCGCCCGCGCCGCCCAGGCCCGCCCCCGACCCCCTCCGCCGCAGCGTCACTCCCACGCCGGCTCTACACACTCGCTTATTGGCAAGCCGTCTCATTATGCCCTACCTATTTGTACGGGTATAATTCTAAGCTGAATTTCAGAGCATCTCCGTGTTTTATTTTTCAGATTTAGAAATCGCTAGATTCAATTTTCCATCAATTGGTTGAGCTTTCGTATGGTGAGTGACTGACTACCTACCTACATCGTCAATTCTTAATCACTTCTAAAAACATCAGTCAGTAAAAACTTGCGGCGAATGTTGAAGACAGGTCGTTGCACTCCACGAGCCCCCAGTCCGCATCATCCACAATTCACAAACACTGAACAGAGGAAGCCCGCTTAGACAATAATATTTATCCGTCGCAAGGACGGCTGTCGAACGCGCGCTCTTGACCTAGCACAATTAAACCAAACATTTTACTAGATCTATAAAACAGTTATACGACGTTACACCAAATATTTACCATAAAGCGTAAACCAAAAGTTTTGCATTAAACTTGCCGGATTTATTTACTCGGGCTCGTAAACATAGGCCATTACAATTCAAGCTCTATCATGAACTAGTAAAGTTGCTTTTACGAACGAATCTTTCTAAATGTTGTTACGGGTATGGTCCGCACTAATAAAAACCGTAGCAGAAACAAACGAACGGTAGTAAACAAAAAGCAACTAAGAACCATTGAATAGTAAGAATCTTATTTGTAATAAAATTTTAGTCATCGCCTAAATGAATGAAAAGTTTTCAGCTGAATTGCTTGCATTGATAAGGGGTATTTAAGTGGTATCTCAAGCTAATGGAAATAAATATATGCTATTATAATCACCCTTGAAATATTCTAAGAAATTGAACTAATTAATAATAACTAGTGATGGGCCGACTATGGTCTTTGCCGACTAACCGACTAGCCGACTAATCGGTTTTCAAATTGCCGACTAGTCGGCCGACTAATCGGCAATGCCGATCATTCTACTTGTCCGATGAATAATAATTATATAGATTTCTAAATAGATAAATATAACTTCTTGAGAAATGAGATTTACCTATTTAATATGAGAAAAAATAAAAAGCAACATTAAAATCACCTAACAGTACCTAAGGTAGATATCATAATTTTCGACGGCGGAGGGGTCAGAGGAGGTGACAATATGACCGCCTCCTGCTGGGCAAGGATGCGCGCCGTGATATTATTCTTACTTATCGACGTCAAAATGTATGGGCAAAATTGCCTAGGCCTACTGATTCCTCTCCACCCTCCACGGTGATGGTCAGCGAGCTGGGGGCGTGGGGGTACCTCCGCCTGCATAGCACGGACTACCATCACCGTCGGATAGACAGGACCTGCCACACAGGTGGGCAATTGCCGGGACGGACTGTCATTGATGGCTTTATCCGGATTCCCATAGTTCTTCACACTAAGGCGATCGATTGAGCTCAGGGGTTATTTAAGTATTCCTCATCCTTCCGATGAGAGAAGCCCCACATAATCTACCACTTCCCCGCAGGATAGGTATGCAATTCCATGCATTCTTTCCCCGAAAAGTGTCATAATTTTTATATGGAAAAATTACATAAACTTTACACATTTTTGATGATTTCCTGGTAATTTTAACTAATCTTAACTTTGTATGAATTTAAACTGATTGCCAAAATTTTAAATCAGGTGCAACCACTTTTTACTGATTTTTTGCAGTCAAAGGTGGTTTAAACGCCCTTGGTCAACCTCATAATCATCTTGGTGATTATGAGTTTTATTTCATTCACATATTTAATATTGTAATGCGCCGATTATAATCGGCATATTTTGCCGAATAGTCGTCACTAGTCGGCCGACTACAAATGATGCCGAATAGTCGACTTTCCCGACTAGTCGGCGACTAGTCGGCCCATCTCTAATAATAACTTATATTTTTCACTAAGGTAAATGTCCCAAGAAATTAAGAATCTTACAAATATTTAAAAAAAACATTTGCTAGAAAAAGGGACAGAAAATTATTTGGTTAGGTAGGTACAAGAAAATTATTAAAATAAATTAAATCGATTCTACAAAAATCGTAAAAATAACACCAAAACAATCAGAACAAGGTTAAAGTTTAGCGAAACAACTCGTCCTATCCAAACAAAACGCGTGCCGTTTGATCCCTTTTTTACGTTACATCTTAGTAACATAACGTTATGTCGTATTCGAATAAATATTTCGTAGTTATGGAATCTATTTATACTGACGGATGCGCCGGCGTCGGCCGACCGGGTTGCTGATCGCTGTTATAAACAGCTCTGTAGCTGTAGTAAACATCAAATACTATCACTATTGTACCGATTATAATGCATTAGCCGTTATTACCCAGTGAGGTAGATCATCTTTGGGGTAGGTTTTCTTTTTGCATTTGGAATTACAAGATCCGTTAGAGTTTCCCCCTTATTAATAAAAAGTTTCACCCTAAACTCCGTTTTAAAGTGTCGTACTCTTTAAACTGTTTATTGAGTGTACCGTAAACCGTTAGGTAGATAGAGATATTTTTTCATATGGTATTAAAAACTATCTTATCTTACCATGTTTTGCGAGGATGGACGAATAGATATGAAAACTACAGACTACTGCATATTTTAGATATAGTTTAAGGCCCAGGGAAAAATCTTATTTATTTATTGATAAAGGTACACCAACAGCTTAGGATAGCTTTTCTCGGTTTTTTAAAAGGACATGTAGTGATAAAGTTTTCAGTGAAAAATTGAAAGGAACGCGAGCGTATCCTTGGAAAATAAGCTAGAATAGTCATAAAAGCAAGCTAAAATGTCTTACACGAACTTAGCAACCATAAAATGGTTAGATATTTCCTCTCTCTATCGTTTTAATTTTAACACACGCAAAATGGAGATGTGGTTCCAAGCCCCGCCCCCATCATGGCGGGATGCGTCCGCGCAAATCATTGCCTGATCTTGAACTCTCCATTCATCACGGTTTACGACCGTGGAATGTTTGCATTGAGGTTTTTACGGTTTCACCTTAATTTTTGATATGCAATTAGACATTTACTGTTACATTTCACGATCGCGTGTACGTATTATGATTCGATATGTCCGAGCTGATATATTATGTTCGCGAAAAAGCACAATGTAGGAAAGCCAAAGGACTAGAGTTTTTAGTGTGTGATGATCACTTATTAAGTTTCCTTTTTGAAAATCATCATCATCATAATCATCATCTCAGCCATAGGACGTCCACTGCTGAACATAAGGGAGCAACACTGGGGAGCCCAATGCTTTTCATGTTGCCCGGTTGGTAGCGGCCTGCGTACAGCACTTTTTGAAAATGAAATGATTTAAATCTCTAGCTTAGCTAGTATTAACAATGCACCTGATTTACGCCCGTGCATTCCTGAAATACAGCCAAAAGCTCTTGCAAAGTGAAAACAAACATACGTAATAATTATGATTATTTTTCCATTAAATACTTTCTACATGGTATTTTTAGTGACTTCACCCTATACTCGGCCATGGGGAATGAACTCTCACTCTCACATGTAACTTTTTTGGTGCAGTGGTTAGAACGGGCTGCTTTGCCGATTACGGACCAGGGACGGGTTCGATTCCCGGCCAGGCAGAAATTGAAATGATGCAATTTAATTTCTATGATGGGTCTGGGTGTTACCTACTATGTTTAATGTAATCTACCTATCTACTTAAAAAAAAGAAAATAAGTAGTATCCGTTAAGCTAGCACCATAAATCAAGGATCATCATCATCATCATTATCATTTCAGCCATAGGACTTCCACTGCTGAACATAGGTTTCCCCCAATGTTTTCCATGTTGATCGATTGGTAGCAGCCTGCGTCCAGCGCTTCCCTGCTACCTTGATGTCGTCGGTCCACCTTGTGGGTGGACGTCTCTCGCTGCGTTTTACGGTACGCGGCCTCCATTCCAAAAACTTACTGCCCCATCGGCCGTCAGTTCTGCGTACTATGTGCCCTGCCCATTGCCACTTCAGCTTACTAATCCGTCGGGTTATGTCAGCGACTTTAGTTCGTATGCGGATCTACTCATTTCTAATTCGATATCGTAAAGAAACACCGAGCATAGCCCTGTCCATAGCACGCTGTGCAAGTTTGAGCTTCTGTATGGGCCTATGGTAGTACAGTCAGCGTCAAATAGTTCGTGACACCCGAAGATGCCAAAAAGTTGACAACACAACCTTATTCCAATTGTAACAAACATGTGTTGCGAAGTTCATCACACACACTATGACACTTTACCATACACTACACACTTGCAATACACTGACCATGCGATAATGCTTGTTTAATTTACTTTAATCTAATTTAGTCTAATTTAATTTATAATATTTCTTTACACATTTATAAAGTTTAAATGTAGATATATAATTATTATTTGATTAGTGACTCGGAATTTCATACCCAGTTCACATGTAATTTGCTTACTTAGTTTTGAATTGTTTTAGTGTTCACTTACCTACCCACGTTAACTTATTTAAAAATGTTTTAGTAATAGAATGTGTTTCTTTAATTGGCTTATGTTCAAGTTGTATCTTCCTGCACATTTATGTACAATTTAATGCTGTTGAAACATTGTTAAACAAATAAAATAAAATAAAATAAACTTTTTGACTACTTAGGGTGTCACGGACTATTTGACGCTGACTGTACTACACTCGATTCGCACGTTAGATAAAGGTTTATAGAAAAATTACCTTATTCGTTGCAAGTAAATCATTTGGAACCCTGGTGCGAGTTTAAATCTCGATTTTCAAGTAAGACCACACGTCAGCAGATCTATGGATTATTTTATTATACTGAATACTGATGATAACTATTTGATTTAATTACCTCTATCCTGATTGACTATTTAGTTTCAGAGTAGTTGGTGATAACGGCATTAACTACTGAGAGTTCAAACCAGGAATCGAACCCAGGAATATCGAATCAAGGAAGTTTCAATCTAAAAGAAACGTAGAGTGAGTTTTCAGCTGGATCGAATTTTTCTGCCTGTTTAAGTAGGTGGTAGAGCTTATTAAGTCTACCTGGTTAACTAACATCATGAGTTATCGAAGCCTATCGCCATAACAACATTGTTATGTTTCGTAAGTTGGAGGTAAGATAGCAACTTCGTCTATCCATCCATGAGGATTCCGAGTGAAGCTCGCTTCCACCTTCGACGTGATAATCTACACTCGGCATCAAAGAAATCGCACCTCCCGCGACAATAGCTTCAAATCTTTTCTTCTGACACAATCATGGTGCTCCACTAATATTGGTGTTATTTGAAATCCCATTGAATAAACTTAAAGAAAAATATAAATACTTATTTTTTGAAAAACAGCTACTATAAAAATAATGTGACTTGAAAAAAGCCAATGCAACTCAACTCTGGGACCAAGACCAATTTTTGTGGATATGAAACAAATAATGATCTAACAGATATTATTTTAGCGATTAATCCCAATTTAACAGTTTTATACCATAAGAGTTAGTTCAAGCGTAACTACCTTTCGCTATAAGAAGAGACACTGGGTACTTCTAAAGACACATTTTTTGGAGAAAATCCTTTACTTTTGATGAAATGAAGTTTAGAACTAGGCTTTCAAATGGCACCAATTGCCAATATTGATAAGAAGTGGGGATGCATACCTACGCTTGAAAGTGCTTGTCGCGGGAGGTGCAATTTTTTAAAGCAGAGTGTATGCGCATTTTTGTGCTAAAATATGTTAAATAAGTATGCAAATAAATGATAAATAAATAATCACTCTTAACAGTCTTAACGCTAAAAAATAACTGTGATAGTTAATCAATTTCATGATGTGAGATGCAGCAGGCTTCCCTAGTAGTTTAAAAATTGGTAGGTACCTGTGACGCATTTTTACAAACTCATCAATATAGATTTGTTTCTACAGAAATGAAATATTATTACTAATGAAAAATTGCAGTAACTTTTTCCTGTTCGAAAAATGGTTTGTTATGAGAAATGGTGTATGGAATAAAACATTTTTAACTTTGATTTTTGATGAAATATTAAAAAAATACAAATTCCTACTACTTTATTTAATGTGATACCTACTTGCATTTTTTTTTATTAATTTTATTTTTAATCGTGTGAAAAGAATGTTCATGAGTAGGTAATATTCATTATTTTTAAATATCTCAGTTTAGATCGACCTAGTTAGTTATCTGGTAATTTATTTTTAGTCTACGAATTGTTTAAAGTAACTTATTCCTGAAACGACCTATTTATAGAAAGAAAGACTTCGCATAACTCTGCAAAAAGCGGCAGCAGTCTCCAAATCCCTATTGCATCCTAAAAAAAGGTTGCAGAATGTAAATGTAGTTTCAACATCCTAACGCATTCGCTAAACCATTTCCTAAGAGTAAAACAATCTCCTAAGTTTTATGGTTAATGGTACCCGTGCCCGTGTACTAGGGGGCCTTACAAATCAATACCAGGCGGGGCCTTACAAATCAATACCAGGCAGGTTTCTTTTGTTGGTAGCCAAAGTGTTACCAGACTAAAAATACAGCGTTTCTCTGTATGTCTCTGAATATTTTTTTATCTAAAAATTCTATAATACCTATTTAAAAAAAATAGTTCCTTTATTTAGCTCTAAAAGGCAATTTTAAGTCAAAACTAAAAGTATTGCAATTCTAAAATTATTTTGCTGCCAATAGCGTGACAGTAGCGCTATCTAACATTTCTATGTGGAATTATATCGTTTACTGACATTGCTAATTTGCTACGAAGAGGTGAGAAATTATATAGGTTTTTTTAGCCAAAGATTACTCTAGAGCTAAAGTAATCTGCATCTATTTGTTAAGTATTTTATAGTATAAATTATTATAGTTTTTAATAACATCAAGTCTCAAACTACCTACTTAGTTCCCAAGTAGTAACAGACCATTAAGAGCAAAATATTGACGCATGCGCATAAAGCGTTTCCATTATCGCAGACCAAGCCGTAAATAAATCGATAATCTCAAACAAAGAGACTTGACCAAAATTGAGAATCCTACTCTTAGGTTGGCAACAATAAATGTTACCATACTTAAAAAAATAAAGCTGCGTTTCGATAAGAGCATTTCATCCATACTTAAAAATAAAAATGAACTTATTACCTATTTTTGTATTTTTCAAATAAACGTGGTCTTATTCCTAAAATTTTACTCAAGACATCTACAGACCATTAACAAAACTCTTTACTTTTAATGGTAAAGCGTTAAAATTCCTTGAATCATGCTATCCGAATTCCATCGATTCTTAACTAATCAATATCCACGAAGTGGACATCCATCATTCGAATATTATAAGCCCTTTATTTTTGGTTGGTAACAACAAATGTTACCAGTCTTTAAAAAGATGTAGCGTTTGTGATTACTTTCAAAAATTAATTAAACCAATCTTGAAAAATCTAATAAGGTAAACTAAAAAAATATTTTATCTTATTTTGAAATAAAATATTATTTTTGATGTGTTACAGATTTAAGTCTCCAGTCTTTTAACAAAACGTTTTACATATGTTTAGAACGCATGCGTCAATGGCGATTTAGCTTTATCATTTCCGTATCCCATTGATTAATTAATCAATATCTACAAAATGTGTCAAATCCGAAGAACTTTCACCCTTAGGTTGGTACTAGAGAATGTTACAAGGATAAAAAATAATATTGCGTTTTGATTTAGTTTCAAATAATATAAAATTTAACCAATATCAAGATTTAAATTGAAATTAAATGAAAATTATTATTTTGTGCTGTTATTTTCCTATACTTAGCATTTATTTATTTCTGTCTACAAAATCTTTGCAATCAAAGCACTAGCCCAATAACAAGGTAATAGCGCAAGTACACTATGCGGCAAATTGGGCAAGTCAAAGCGTTAGCCCGCACACAGAAGTATGGGCGACGCACACGAGGGGGAAGGAGAGAGTAATCAAGACGGTGTTCACACTATTACGTCTTGGCCAATTTCCCACATAGTGTACTTGCGCCATAACAAAATGTATGAGTTAACGCATGCGCCAAATTCCTCAGTTAAATGCGACGCGTATTGCACGGATTGGTCAATATCTACAAAACCTGACGAATCATGAACGTTCTTTTATGTTGGTAACAGTGAATGTTGCCAGACTGAAAAATAAATAACATTTCTTATAAAAAATAATATTCTGAAAGAATCCGAATTTTAGCTTAGATCCAAATAAAAATTATAAAAATATAATTAGGATAATTTTAATAAAGTCTTAAGTAGTTTTAATTCCAAGACTTGATATTTTCATTGCCAATAAAATTGACGCTAGCATTGCCAGCTATGATCTTTGTCTTTGGTTAGTAATCAGTCAATATTGCCAGACCAAAATTAATGATACGTTTTGATTTAGTATTAAAATAATTTTGATTATTATAGCTTAACAATCACTTGTCTCCATATTACTAAATGAAAAAATCATATTTAAAATTCATTATTTTGAGTATTGTAGAGTAATATCATTTCATTTTTAATAAAAGTTGACCACAAAACCAAACGCTTGAGTAGTTCTTGTTACCTATTTAGCGCATGCGTCCAATCTCCTCAGTTTTCTGAAATCCTTGTACCATGGGCTTTGAATCAATCAATACTAAGAAGTTGGCTCAGTGCCAAGAACCGGTACCAATTTAATGTTACCAGTCTCAAAAAAAATAATAATCTTTTTCTGTTTCATAAGAATAACCCTGACCCTCTTTGCTAAAAAGTTTTTGATTTATGCTGATAATTTTATTGCCATAAAATGTGTGTAAATAGCTGTTAAAAAAATAACGTTATCGGTATTTAACTGTACCGCTAGAGGCATGCAACGGTAACGTTTAACAATGATGATATTGGGCTAAAACTGAGGTAGAGAAGAGGATATTTGTTTTCAAATGTTTTTCTGTTTTCTAAGCGATAAGTTTTTGTTTGTATCATTAATTCGTAGTCATTAGATTTTTTATTACCATTTCTAAACATGTACTTGTAGTTAACCCTCAATTTTTTTTTTCCCCTATTCCACTGTAATCCATTGGTCAAATCCATTAATGGATTAGATTCCTCTTCTGGGTACACTTTAGTCCATCGATGGACTTGTTTCCGCATCAGAGTATACCCCAGTCCATCAATGGATTTGATTCCGCTTTTAAGTACACCCTAATCCAAGAAATTTTACACAACTGTTTAAAGTAGGAGTAGAATACCAACATCTTTTATCCATCCATTGGATTATACATTTTAATTCGTGATTTCTTTTATTGAAATATAAATTATATACAGGGAGTTAGGTAAATGGGTATATGAGCCGACACTAGCCCATGTTAACATGGGCATATAAATGGTATGGTGAAGTCAGAAAATTGATATCTTCATTTTAATTTTTTACAAATCGGATTTTATAAAATTTATTTTGTATGAAAATTAAAAAATGTATGTATATTAATCACGCCGACAAAACGGTACAATCAAATTTAGAAAAAAAAAATATTTAGGGTAGCTCCCCTAGGTACATGTAAAGTGGGGATGAATTTTTTTTTCATCTTCTACCCCATCGTGTGGGGTATCGTTGGATAGGCCTTTTAAAATGGCTTAGGGGTTTCTAAGACTATATTTCGATTTAGGGATCTGTTTGCAAATTATTAAACTTTAAAGTGCCAATTTTTGTTCGAGTAGGGCGTCCCAGATTTTTAAATAATTAAAATACCTGGGCTTTTTCCTTTAAAAATAAATGAGTTCGTATTTTCTATATCTATATTATTTATATTTCAATAAAATAAATCTCGAATTAAAATGTATTTCCAATGGATGGATAAAAGATGTTGGTACCTATTCTACTCCTACTTTAAACAGTTGTGTAAAATTTCTTGGATTAGGGTGTACTTAAAAGCGGAATCAAATTCATTGATGGATTGGGGTATACTCTGATGCGGAAACAAGTCCATCGATGGACTAAAGTGTACCCAGAAGAGGAATCTAATCCATTAATGGATTTGACCAATGGATTACAGTGGAATAGGGGAATTTTTTTCTGACTAAAATGGTAAATGGTAGAGTCCTACAATATTTATTGTTTGTCCTTGATAAGGATTTTTTTTCGCTTTGCTCAGCTCAGCAATCATATTACAGGGTGTCCCAAAAAGTAGTGTCAAGCCGAAGCCCAGAGGTAGAGCATCACTAGGGCTAGCCGAATCGCCGCGACTTTTGATCGTTTTCGAGTTATGATTTATTTTTACAACATACAGGATTTTAGTTTACATTCGTGTTATGGATGTAAATATGTACTTCTGAATCAGCTAGGCCTAGTATTCATTTAATAATAATAAAAAAACAGGCATGTAACTTGACTATTCGCGCCACAGTGACCAAAAAAGTGCCCAAGCACAGAAATTCAAAACAATCATAACTATCAAAAATCGCGGAACATATACATGGGCCTCTGAGCTTCGGCTTGACACTATTTTTTGGGACACCCTGTATATTATATCCTAACTAACTGTGATTAATTTGTTTTTTTTTTTAATATGTCACTGGATACAAAAGCTTCTATAGTTATGTAATCAGGGCCCTACCAGTCTGATTAATAGATTCATATATCTAATGTTCTCTAGATATCTTTGTTTCTACTTAAAAGTAAGGTAATCTGCTCTGCAGGTATTTAGCGTAAAAAATCTAGATAAAAGTAGGTAGAGCTTGTTGGAGTGCAATAACCAAAGTCTATCTCCTAATCATACTGAAGCTAATATTTTTAAGTGCTTTGTAAACAATACTAAGAAATTAATGTACAAATGCCCGCATCAAACAAAATAAATATTTTTTGGGAAAATGCCCTACCTGACTAATTTTCATACATGAAATTTTTGTATTACTCAGGTCCCAACAAGATGAAAATATTGTAATGAATCTGATTGTACTAGGAATGCAATAAATTATTCGATTTACTACTTAATTGTATCATAATTAGCTATAAAAATGATGAGTTGTGTAATACAAGGTGAACACAAATGTGTCAACAACAAAAGTTACATAACCTCTCTTGGAGATAAAGTAAAAAATAGAGAGAATAACAAAACTAAAAGATTAACAAAACTATGATCCAAATATTATTATTCTTTTGTTGTTTTGGTAGTCGATTTTGCACCAAAAATCTGCTTAGAATGTAGAGTCAAATTGGAATATTAAGCAAATCCAGTTTATAGGTTAGGTTACAAAACACTTTTGTATTCACCAATAAAATAACTAATCCGTGTACCTATAAGTCCCTATGTACAGTTTGTTTCAGAACTAAACAATAATACAAAAACAATAGAGGTTATCAAATAAAATTAATCTCACATCAGCGATATCTTTATTTACAACTGTAAACAAAAGCATTCAACATTTCGCATTACGCCACTCACTCTTTTAATATGTTAAATTACAATACAAAAACGCCAGCAAAAACACAATGACGAAATGTTTTCTATTAACACTCGCTTCAGCTTGCCACGAATTATTGAACTCGTACAACATTCGCCGCAGCCAGTAATGGCCGATCTGAGAAACATAACCTAAATAATAACCTATTTTACGCACTTTGCACTCGTATTTCCGCATGAAACACCACAATATTGCATCGTCAGCACCACTGTATCATTTTGAGTAAGATTCACTGTAAATTAGTGCACGTTTTAGTCAGAAAACTTGAAAAACACGAGAACATTTTAACAACATGTTGTTTGCATTCTTCCACTAATGCAAAGTGACAACTCTCGGGCTCGGGGACTGGGGAGCGCATGCGTCAAGTGTCAAGACAAAAGTTCGTAGCTCCGAAAGTTTATGCGGGCCTGGTATCTTCGACACGAAGTTTGACATTCGTGGAGGTTATTTGGTCACAGGTCCTTTCAATGACAGTGACCAATTCGTTCTCCAAATAAAAAGTATTTTTTCCTGATCTCAAGCTTTAAGCAAAACGAAATGGGGTCCGACTTACAAAACACTTTATTGTTTTATTAATTAAGTTATCAGACACAAGCTTTGTATTCTAATTTTATAATACTTAGAACAAAAAAATGTTTCTGCAGGCAGTTGTCGCTAAGTTTTTGTGGTTTAATATAATTTAGCCATCACAATGCCACGATAATTAATTAAGTAGGTCCCTACCATAATTACAACCAAACAGGTATAATACGAAATAATTTATTATGAAAAAATAAAATTGTCTTTATCTCTTCTTTCTCAAAATGTAAATATTTATAGCCAAGGAAAAAACGTTGCCTTGTGACATATGCCTAATAACTCCAGCTAAATGTAGAGCACAGCTAAGAGCTAAAACCCTTGACCCGAACTTCACTGAAGGCCTAAATGCAGCGAAATCTATGCTCAGTAAAGCTTTATATGCTTTGCCTTAAGCACTAAGCTTAAGCTCTGAGCTTTATCTCTAGTTTTTTTCTCTACAATCGCTCTCTCAGATAATGTTATCGCTAAACACAGAATTTAGAAATTAAATTCACGTCCCTGTTCGTAGGTATTATTGACACATTTTTACTTAGGTACTTTATTATTTCCAAAGTTGAAAGCAAGAAAAAGAAACTCTACAAAACCCAAGATTTCCTAATATAATGCTATCTCAGAACTAATATTATCTAAGACTGTAAAGTAAGTATTTATTTTCCAATGTTTAATTTAGTATCTGAGTACCTACTGTTTTGTTTTATCTATAGCTATTTATTATTTGTATTTGCATCCTGTTAAAGTCTCTAAGTAAGAAGAGTTAGAAAGTAGGTAATAGGGTTACAATAACTTTTGCACTTTTGGTAGATTTAATATTTAATATCTGTTATCAAATATACCAAAAGTGCAGGTGCAGTGATGGATACCACGTAGCGCGAAATAAACATACATCCGCGATTCAGGCCATGAAAGATTTTTGCTTATTCTGAATACATCTGAATCCATATATAAATCGCATGCGTCAGATTTTCAACTCAAACCCCTTTAGCTTTATGATGCCCTGGTACTGGAAGAAAAATCCGAGATCTACAAATCTAGTATTCTTGAGTAGACTAGTTGTCCTAGAGCAACACGGCCTGTGTCTCAGAAAGTAGTTTAGTTAAAATATAGTTTTATGATAAAAAATAGGCCTAAGAAGTTCGCAAAAAAATCTAGGCTTATAGGGAACTATTTTGCATAGTAGCATTAATTAATATAATAGACGCATCACACATAGAAACTGCTTTTTAAACTACTTCCACCATTGTTTGGGTGTCGTATTTCGCATAATAGGCAAAGAACTTCCACGATCATAGTTCTGAAAATAGTGCTTAGTACTAGGCTCGCAGATTGTGTGAGGAGTAATTTCGTCAAGGTTTGCATTGGCCGTCTGGCTACCTTGAACTTTTGGTCAACCACGAGACTTCAGTTTATCGATTCCGATATTTATGTAGGTATGCATTTATTCTCTCTGACGTAACAGTTGCTGAACTTGCTTGCAACTTCAGAGCATTTATCAATATTCAATTCCGAAACATTTTTTTGTTAAATAATCAATTGCTTCTGTTAAACTTTTCTATGGTTCGTGCGGTCTATTACATGCATGTTTTAGGGTTCCGTACGGTAAACGGTGTCAATGGAACTTATTTGTACTAAGATTCAATTATCTCGGTCTACAAGTTAACAACTTTTATATTCGTGGTCATTTCATTATGGTCGCTACCATAGAACTGTGTAACAATGTTTTTAGGCAGTACAAAGCAGGTATTTGACTGCTATTGCGCCTGATTTAAGTAAGATGCAGTCTAGGATGGTGCAAACCTGCCCTGTAAGTGCCTATTCGCTCTCGCCTTGAAGATGCCCGGATTAGAATGCTCGTGAAAGACAGAAGCAGGTAGTGAATTCCGGTCTCTAGCTGTTCGCAGTAGAATTGTGTAATATATATTTATTTATTTATTTAAACTTTTAGCACATATAAAAACAATGCACTGTGGCGGACTTAATGCCGGATGGCATTCTCTGCCAGTCAATATTCACAGTTACGAAACCCTTTGTATCCATACAAGCGGTTCTGTAACGTTTTGTTTATTTCAACCGCACTTGGTTTACAATTAAAAGTACAAGACATGTAAACATTTTTTAACTGATTTAAGTAACTTTACAGTTTAAAGTGAATGTGTGTTGATGAGGTATTATAAACGCACGATGTTCCTCCTCGACTAAACAAAAGAACTACACTAAGGCTGACAAATGTCAAAAATCTCCATACAAAAAAACCGGTTGTCGTTATAGTTACGGTCAAACTTAGGTGGTGCAACTCAGCCTAAGTAGTCGTTGCTAACATACCTATCTTAATTAAGATTGTATTTAGAAATCTGTGTCATGCTAAACAGCTGTTTATTAAATTATCAAAATATGTACTATGTTCTTAACATAGACATAGAAAATAGGCACAAATTGTACCAGGAGGACATCCAGGTAGACCTTTCCGCCCATTTCGCTGAAAAACATACAGCGCATGCGTCCATTTTGTTTACTACGGTTGCTAGGCTGCGATAGTAGTTAATTTGGACTAGAATAATACCAAAAACACTATGACATAACATTTTTAATCACGATCTCCCGTAAAGGACAATGTTCGTTCTCCATACATTGTTCGCCTAAGAACCAACAATTTTGACATATTACTACCCGAAAGCGAAATAATACGATTCTGTGTGTAAGAACAATGATTCCTGATGGACACTTGCCATAAAATTAATGATTAAGAATATTAAATCACAGCGATTTTATAATATGTCGTTTATGATAACATGGCGTCTAATGTATTGTGTGGATGTATGAACACCGATTCGCGAAAAATGTTTTGTATTGTCGTCACGCCGAGTCGCAGCCAAATAGTATAAAATAATAGAACAAGTTTTAGAAATACAACTCGGCATTCCACTTTTATAATATGCCCACATATTGCACGTAAATAAACAACATGAATCGTAGGTTGTTTCCACCCTTGTCATCTGACACATGAAATAAACTCCTATAGTATTATAGATATCGAAGCCGAATCGTATATAATAATAGAATGGGTTTTGGAGATCACTCGGGGTTCCACTTTTATAAAATACCTACATATTGCATAAAAATAACACGAATCATGAGTTTTCTTTTCACCATTTACATCTGACACGAGATAACAAACTCCTATCTCCATGACTACCGTCGTAGTCTATGCCAAAGACTACAATATTTTAAGCAAGAAGTTTCAAACCTTAGCGGCTACGGTAACCCCTGGGCCACATACATCGTGATAACATTCGGTCGACACTGGAACGAAGTTTTGCGATTATGCAAAAAAGCATCGTATTCTAGTGCGGCTATATCACGTTCAACCGGGGTTTTAATTCGACTAAAGTCCTGACTAAAGACTGGAAGAAAATACGCCGCATTGTATGAGCACTTCGTGTTCGTTAAAGCGGCTTCAGATCTAGAGCCCACATAGTTTTCTTTCCAATAATATCCGCATGATCTTTACAACAAAAACGGCAATAGTTATTAAGGTGCCAAAATTACACTCAGCGGCACGGAATTTGGCCCAAGCCTAAACAACCAGATATGAGGTCAAATAGGTGTTGTATACCTAAGTTTCGTGTGACATGTTAACAGAACATTTGTTTTTGTTAATTTAAGAGGCTAGATTCATAAAAAAAATGCGTCTGTTTAACTTTTTTGACTCTAGAAACGCTTTTCGTTGTTGGAGCGTAAAGAGTACGGGTAAGTTTAAATTCGATATTATAGCCTGACCAGGAACATAAAAACCCTCGCCATGTTGCGGAAAACTAATGGTACTAATTTCTTTTAATGGCAACAGTAACTGAAAACTTCATTGACATGTCACCTTGCATGTCAGTCTATTGCTGTCAAAGTGTAAACAAACTTTATTTTAAATGTGCGCAATTGATTTTGTGAATGAAATTGCTAAAATCTTTTTATAGTCGTGAAAGAAAAGTGGTTCACAATGTGTTAAAGTATTTGTCGAAGAGAAATACCAAGGGTTCGGACAATATTTTCATTGAATAATGTTTCCAACAAAGGTTGTCAAATTGACTGACATGTTTATCGTATAGTACAGTCCACTATGAAAATTAGCTGTGGTTTGTTTCAACTACCTATTTTAAAGTTTTTTGTCACTTTCTAAGTGTTGAATTTTATGGAATTGGGAAAGAAGTACCGAGTTTGAAGCGTTCATGAGCAGACATTGCAGTTGAATATTCAAGTTCTGAATTTGATTATTGATGAATAATAAAATAAATCCTACTAGCTCGATTGATGGTTTCATTTAATTTATTTAAACCAGGTTACCTATAATAATATTTTTTCGTTAATTTATGAAAATATCAAATTAGCCCGTAATCCTGAATCCTGATACATAAAGTTAGCCTATTAATTTAACACAGGTACGACTGTACTCAGTGTTGCACTATCAAATGCAATTGACGCGCCTCTATGCCAGGGTTTTTATGTTCCTGGTCAGGCTATAAATGTTGTAAGGGTTTGGCGTTTTGTTTTTTGTTTTTAAATTAATCTTAGGGTTATTTTCGTTTCTATAATTTGAGAATAATGCCCATTATTCCAGCTCAAGTTGCTCAAATAGTGTTGCTTAGAAGTCAAGGGCGTATGCAGCGGGAGATGGCTGAAACTTTCAATTTATGGCGTACAAACTTAAGATACACGTTAAAAAGGCATGACCAGACCGCCTTTTACACAAGAAGACCAAGAAGTGGGGAATTAAGGTGTATGCCAGCGCGCGATGAGCCAATTATCGAGCTTGCAATATCAAGAAATCGGGTTCTCACTACGTTTGAGATACGTCAGCGTTTACAAACAGCAAGCCCAGTGAATGTCAGTGAGCACACAATAAGAAGAAGGATGGAGGATCATAACCTGCATACTCGAAGACCAGCTCGAGGACCGAACTTCTCCGATACCTTCGCGAAGTGCGACTTACGTTTTCTAGAGAACATGCAAATTGGACGCAAGGCTAATGGAGTAAAGTTCTATGGATCGATGATTGCAGAGTCCCCTTAAGAGCTCCAGACGGCCGTGGAAGTGTATAGAGAAGGTGCGGAGAAGAGTTACTACGCAAACAGACAGTTTGCATAAAGAGTTGATATTGCAAGCACGATAATCGGCTCATCGCGCGCTGACATACACCTTAATTCCCCACTTCTTGGTCTTCTTGTGTAAAAGGCGGTCTGGTCATGCCTTTTTAACATGTATCTTAAGTTTGTACGCCATAAATTGAAAGTTTCAGCCATCTCCCGCTGCATACGCCCTTGACTTCTAAGCAACACTATTTGAGCAACTTGAGCTGGAGTAATGGGCATTATTCTCAAATTATAGAAACGAAAATAACCCTAAGATTAATTTAAAAACAAAAAACAAAACGCCAAACCCTTACAACATTTAATATCGAATTTAAACTTACCCGTACTCTTTACGCTCCAACAACGAAATGCGTTTCTAGAGTCAAAAAAGTTAAACAGACGCATTTTTTATTAATCTTGCTTCTTAAATTAACAAAAACAAATGTTCTGTTAACATGTCACACGAAACTTAGGTATACAACACCTATTTGGCCTCATATCTAGGTGTTTAGGCTTGGGCCAAATTCCGTGCCGCTGAGTGTATATGATTACTTTGGCACGGTATTATACACGTTCGAAGATTTGTCATTTTCATGCATCCAGCGCCTTCCCGCTACCTTTATCAGGTCGTCGGTCCACCTTGTGGTGGGTTGACATTGCAGAATATGACTTTTGATAGGTTCATCATAGAATTCGGCGGGGATATCCTCACGGAGGAAGTTCGTAAAAGGGCGGAACAAGATCTTATAATAATGCAAGGCCGAAGCTGTAACGCGCGTGCTCCTACGTGTAATCCGGCGAGTATGCAATAAATAGTAATGTCTGGTAAATAGTGGTAATACGTATCGTTCGTTCGTTCGTTTCAGCCGAAAAGACGTCCACTGCTAGACAAAGGCCTCCCCCAAGGATTTCCACGAAGACCGATCCTGCACCGCTCGCATACAGGCACCTCCCGCGACCTTCACCAGATCGTCGGTCCACCTAGTGGGAGGCCTGCCCACGCTACGTCTTTCGGCTCGTGGTCGCCACTCAAGAACTTTCCTGCCCCAGCGGCCATCAGCTCTACGAGCTATGTGCCCCGCCCCGTCTATGTCTATATGCGCTACGATTACAGGGTATCATTTTGCATAGTCGCAAGACTTCACTCCGCTGCTGTCAAATCAATGTCGCATAATGTTATCGCAATGTGTGTGGCCCTTGGCCAAATCACAGAAGCCTATGCGAAGAAAGAGCACTTGAATGACAATGAAAATCAGGGTTACCATTTTATAAGATCTCCTCACTATTGAGGGTAACAAAGTAACATTAATAATCTAGCCATTAATTACATTTATTACCTATACGAGAAAGTAAAGCAACATGCGGTTTTATTTTAATATGTAAAATATTTGTAACAGTTTGTTCCAAGTTTAGTTTTACAACAGTATTGCTGTTTCAGCTGTCACTGTGAAGCTTTGGGAAAATAAATAAATACAAAAAATATTAACATAAATATTTATTTAAGTTTTTATGTTCATTATCATAATATGCCAATTTAAGTTACACTGTGTGACAGTCTTTGACACTAAACAAACTCTTCAGCTTAATAATACCTACCTACAGGGCGTTTTTATAGTTACTCCTGCTGATGAAACAAGAAGGGTTGATTCTACTACTGAAATACAACTACTTTTCTTACAGGACCAATATCAAATTCTCAAAAAAATTCACATCCTCGTGATGGTGATAATTTCTATGGAGAGGTTTTTTTTTTATATTCAGTCTCTTGGGATAAGTTATTCCATTTGAGCAGTAGAATTAATCCTTTTTATTTGATCACATATAAAAATAACACAAGTGTGTGTGTTTAGGAAAACTTCTTCTTTGGTATGGTATCACTACGGAGTTATAATGTCGGCAACTCTGTATCACTGACTTGTAACTTTCAAACAGTATGAATAATAAGGGCACCACATTGGTTTTCTTTCTGAAAAAAGGCTTTCACTTTTAGTACTAACCCTTTAGCACTATTTCATTGAAATAAAAATACAATAAACGCACAGAAGACTGAAATTGAGTCAACTGACGTGACATTTATAATTTGTTGACATTATGACAGTTTGACAAGACTAGGGATTGAAAAAGTTTTAATTGAAAAAGTAAAATGGCAATTTATTAAAACGATTCACAAGGATATAATCGATTAAAAATACTTATAAAATGTTCTGATACTTGCCTGTAGCGATTATCCAATCCTGGTTTCTACTGAAAAACTACTTCGTGGCAAGATTTTAATAAAATAATAAAATCTTTATCTTCTCTTTCACAATCTATAAAAGTTCATTTGGTCTATTATTAATGTGCTATGAATGAGGGTTTTCGCGATTGAAAAATCCGCGAGATGGCAATACGTAGACGCGAGGTCCAAATGCTGCATGATTGGTGGATATCTGTCAATGTCATGTCAAAGCAGTTTAATCGATTTATTTTATTTTCAAAATTGATATTTTATTGTCTATGATGGCCGCAGGAACATCACTATACATGGACTCCCAGCAATAAAGTACGGTAATGCCTCGTACAGATTTTATCGGCAAAAATTATGGAACTTGATAGGTTTTAGACCATGCCACGCACCAAAACGTCCGGAAGTTGTAATAGTATTATAGAATAAACGTTAAAAGACTTATTTATTTAATTTTTCAATGCTTAAGTGTCCATTAGAACGAAAGGGTGCTTAATGTATTTTAAAAAATAGAAAATAATTATGATGGGTTAATGTTTTTGGGCGGTTTTTTAGGCGGTTTCTGACAATGTCCTTTATGGAAAAGACAATATTCCATCGAATAAATTTCACCGGTTGTATGCCCATTTTTATATGTAGAGGACACGGAATACAGATCGGTGTTGCGATGGAAAATTTTACCGCCTCGCAGTGTCTGCTCGCCTGGTACTTGGAGACCCAGGGTTGACACCGTGGAAGGTTAAATGGGAGGCAATGCGGTCCGTTACGAAGATGTAGCTTGTAGCATAGTAATGTCACTGTAGCATCCGTGCGGTGACCTCGCGCATGGATTTTGTTGTTTTTTCGTTGTTTTATCTCTTAATTATCTGACATACGGCATATTTTAATGTTGAGCGTACTGGTTTTTGTATGTTAATCATAATAAAATCAATGTTGTAATTGTTTTAAAGATTAATTGACATGATTTTGTTAACTATCAAAACGTCTCTTTTTATAATTTAACAACAAATTCGGCCATATGCCAGGTAAATAAGCAAGTTGTTTTATACAAGGTGACAGGACATGTAAACTGGACCTACCAACGGGGACCTTAATTTGCTGCTAATGACCTCTAGTAAACTTAACCCCCTAAAAGTAATAGGTCGAGTTTCCCTTCCATCACCTTTATGTTATAGTCAAAGGTCGATATGCAGTCTCTTCGCGGAATGACTAGTCTATCCTAGGTTTGACCAAGGCCTTCAGGCCAACACCGAAATAAATTCCAATTTCGGCCTTTGACTAAGTCAAACCTAGAAGTTCCTGAGTGTTCAGTCAAACGTCGAAATGAAAATAATCTGATTCGGGCTTTGCCGTTTGACTATAACATTTATACCTCACCAAAAATATTTTCATGTAAAATGTAGCCAAGACGAAACTTACGGCTCGCTCTGTGAAAAAGTTACCTATCAGATCTCATGTAGAACCAAACTACTAACTCTACAAAGCCTAAAATGTTATTCTGTACTTAAAGTTCTGTAAAGTTTCATCAAAAGGAGTTCTTATTTTTTGAACCAAAACAGTGAAATTGTTTAAAAAAACAGTTTTTTTTCAATTACGGTCGTCGCTCAAAACTTACACAAAGCTAGAGCAGTTGCCGAACTGATCGATCAACACGGCCGACTGCAGCGGCTGTAAATCTAGTTTTATGACGGGCGGCCATGTGCACTGCGTCCGTCGAACGCGTTTCGCCGGCGCACGAACGAGAACCAGACTTCGGGGAAATCATACGTTTCCTTGCTTTTATTGTGGGATCCAAGTTGTGATTTGACGCTTTCAAGCCAGCGGTTATGTGAAATTACAAATAAAAAACACAACATTTAGTTGGACAAAATAATTAGGCTGAGTTGCACCACCTTACTTCAACCGTAACTACATATAAAACTATAACCAGTGTTTTTGTATGGAGTTGACACTTTCGACGTTTGTTACAGTTAAAGTAAGATGGTATAACCCAGCCTTACTCTTCTTTTACAGCCCACAACCGTATTTTTGTATGTACCTAATGATAGACACCAGTAGCTATATCTTGATGCAGTACCTGTGCAGTTAGCAGTTAGTAATATGTATGCCTATTGTTTCTAATTATGTTATTGTATACAGGGTGTCCCAAAAACAATGGATAACCACAGCGTTATTCAGACATGGTTACAGAACCATCGATAGGTCTCGCCATGGTCTCCCTAACATCAAATTGAGTAAAAATATTTTTTGATAGCCCAACTATCCCTTGTGATAAAAACTAGATTGAAAAATATCCTCATTTGTAGAAATGACATGAGAAAAAGTAATTGCAGGTGGCAGTTTTCTAAAAATGCACAAAAACTTAAAAATCTTGAAAACGGTGATATTTTCACTAGGGTCAAAATTTGATGTTAGGGAGACCATGGCGAGGCCTATCGATGGTTACAGGATTATCCATTGTTTTTGGGACACCCTGTAGATCACACGGTTTCAACTTTCAGAATAACAAACTAAGTACCGTTAAGAATTACCGACTTGCAAACTTTTTGAACTGTAAAAAAATAAATGTAGTTTATTTATTAACCCAATCCGGCATTGTGCCTACAAGTGACATCCAAGTCGTGTTACTGTGCAATTATTACACCAATATTATAAGAACAATCTAAAGACAATGTTATGTCTACATTTAATATTAAATTCTGATTCCACGCACTGATGCCGTGCAAGATGAAAAATATCAGCCACAAAGAATGATGCATCAGCATTCTTTTTACTCTGCCTCTGTCTCTCATACCGACATCCCTGTACGAGAGATAGAGAAGGATATAGCCTGACATAGCCATAGTTTAGCGAGTAGGCCAGTGGTTAATCAATTTCCCAGGCGTGCTCTGTTCTCGGCGTTTTTCCAAAGAAAACATGGAATACTTAGATTTATTTGTATCGATCCCAGTTACGTTGTACATGAAAATAAGCCGCGGCCTTGCTATCGACTTTCAAAGCCTCTGAATAGTTTATACCTCACATCATATGATAGAAGGGTTTATACAGACCGTTGAAGGACTGATAGTGGACAGTTTGTAGTAGTACAAGGTGTACGAGGTAGTCCTCTAAGCGCACCCGTTTTGAAGCGCACCTAAACTACATACATCAAGATGGTTTAAGGATATATAAATTAAACCTAAACAACTAAAATTCTACTAACTTTTTATTAAGATACCTACACATTATCATCATCATCATCATCATTTCAGCCATAGGACGTCCACTGCTGAACATAGGCCTCCCCTAATGCTTTCCACGTTGATCGATTGGTAGCGGCCTGCGTCCAGCGCTTCCCTGCTACCTTTACGATGTCGTCGGTCCACCTTGTAGATGGACGTCCCACGCTGCGTTTTCCGTGCGTCCTACACATTAAGTTAAGATTGAAACTTTGTCTGAATTTTTCCTCTTCTTCTAAGTTTTTTCACATTTGACTTTATCTAAAAGTTTATTATCAGATTAGATAGGCTATTAAACAAGGTTTATTTTAATGTGTAGGTGTCTTAACAAAAAGTTAATATAATTTTAGTTATTTAGGTTTAATTGAAATATCCCTAGACCGTGTTGATTTGTGTGCGAGTATTCCTCGAAGCGCATCTATGTACTTATTAAGACTAATAAAAGTACCAGGGCAACATCTTCTACGAGGAGGTATCCATAACAGGGTTATTAATATTTTATGTAGATAAAAAGTAATTAATACATAGTGAAGAATCATGCTCTCGCTATCGCTAGACCATGTTGATGTGTGTGTGGATTCCTCGAAGCGCAACTATGTACTTACTAAGACAAATAAAAGTACCAGCGCAACATCTTCTACGAGGAGGTATCCATAACAGGGTAATTAATATTTTATGTAGATAAAAAGTAATTAATAAATAGCGCATGCTCTTGCTATCCCTAGACCATGTTGATGTGTGTATTCCTCGAAGCGCATCTATGTACTTACTAAAACATATAAAAGTACCAGCGCAACATCTTCTACGAGGAGGTATCCATAACAGGGTAATTAATATTTTATGTAGATAAAAAGTAATTAATACATAGCGCATGCTCTTGCTATCCCTAGACCATGTTGATGTGTGTATTCCTCGAAGCGCATCTATGTACTTACTAAAACATATAAAAGTACCAGAGCAACATCTTCCACGAGGAGGTATCCATAAGAGGGTAATTAATATTTTATGTAGATAAAAAGTAATTAAAGCTATCTCCATTTATTACTGTACTTGACCCACTACTACTTACTATCTCTTTTGATACGTACTGACCTGACACAAGTAAAATTAATCAGTTTGTGTTTTAAATACCTTTAGGTAGGTATACAATGGAGTGTTCCATAAGCCTAGCCGCAGACTACCGAATTTGAGTTGACCGATAGTTGGGCCCAATTCTAATTTGTATGAAGAATCGGCCGATACCAAATCGGTGTATGTACGCACTAAAATTGGACCTAACCGACGATCTGTGCTAGCTGAACTCACAAACACAGCTCAATCTCACACAGCACAAGGCATCATTTAAATAATGGCTAAAAAATACAATTACAAATAACATAAAAGGGCATCTTGGCACTTACCAGAAGATAATCTGCTCATGTAGGATAGATGGCCGTAGTTATGAATGAATTTCACAGTTTCACTGTTGGAACTTTCTGATTTTTAAGTAGCTGAGCACAAATACGAGTAACACGATCTACAATAACTCAATTTTTGTTAAGATTGAAGTCAGGATCACTCAATCCACCCACATGCACTTGCACATTGAATTTGCAGTATAGATAACCCACGCTGAACTGTCCCACCAAACTCAATGACAGGGGGGCGCTACCATCGTTCAACTATATGGTTTCCAACATGGCAAAAATCTGAACCAGCGATCCGGTATTGACGGTGGCGCCCCACTGTCAATGTCATCGACAGGACAGTCCAGTATTTTGGAACTATATTTTTTTGACTGCCCTTTTGCTGTCACAAGCAACATTTGACTTCGTGTCAAACTTGTCATTTATGACTTATGTTCTTTAGTCTGACTGGTGACAACTGGTGATTTACATAGAGGTTGACTTGATATGTAATATCAGTCAGTCAAAAAATTCAAAGAGCAAAGAAGCAGCTCCACATTTTAGACTAGCTGTGCCCGCGTCGTCGCACGCGTGAAAATAGTTTGAATAATATTTCCCGTTTTTGTAACATTTTTTTTACAGCTCCGCCCCTATTGGTTTTGGGGTGATGATAAGTACCCTAACTTAAAACCTTCCTCGATAAATGGGCTATCCAACACAAAAATATTTTTTCAAATCGGATCGGAGTTCCTGAGATTAGCGCGTTCAAACAAACAAACTCATCAGCTTTATAATATGTATTAGTTTATATAGATAGTATAGAAAATCATAGGTACACAATCACATACGCACTCGTCTGTCATCTTATCCTCTAAAAACATACTTACATCCTTACCTACATTTTTCTATAGTTTTTTAACAATTAGTTTCTTTAACGGTTGCTAGTACGCCCCCTATTTCTATTTACGCCGGGTCTGCTTACGATCAACACTCGCTTTCCTTCGAACGCCTTCGTATGAATTACTCTGAAATAGTCGTTTCGAATGGTTTACTTCGGTTGTACGCGCTGTGATATATAAATCTGTATCATTATCAAAGATAAAATACGAAATAAAATACTGGCTTGAAGAATACGTTTTCTTAAATTACTGGCTTAATAGAATTATTCTCACTTTATTGCTACTGTTGGTAGCTGAAACAGCTCATTATTCCGATTTGTCATTCAGTCATTTAGCTAGCTTTTAAGGTGATTATTAACCCTTCAAATACCAGCGGTCTCACGCGATCACATAGGTTCCACGAGTTAAATAGATATTAAATAAATCCTTCAGACTTTTGAAACCACTGTTGGTGTACGTATGTAATAATTACCTATTTGTTAATTTCTGTGTAGACGTTTGTTTCAGCGCCTTGCGCCTAAAGCTGAAATTATAATATACTACTTGCACAATAACTTATTTCACATAATTTTAAACCCATGAGTCTCGTCGGTAGTCCAGTAACATTTTTTTTAAAAGACGCGCATTTTATACCTTATTAATTTAATATAAACAAGCTTTAGATATCTTCTTAAAACAAACCACCTACGCAGTTCTGTGAAGCTGAAAAACGCCTTACACATCAAACTGTCCCGACGAATGTGAAACGTGCCTAAATTTAAAAATACCTCTGATTTTCGCCTTACCACTTTTAGAATAGGGTTCAAATTGTGTAAGAATAATGCAATCATACAGAGCATCCATTAACTGCTGTACGGTGTAAGGTAAACAAGAGTCGGGTCGGCGACTTGAAAGAGCCGGTAAATGTTGTTAACAGCATTTCACGCACGATATCGGCGGCTCTGAGACAATGTCAAGGTGTCACATTCTTGCAATTAGAGTCAGCGAATAATTATGATAACAATATTGTGTACCTAGGTACTTTGCGCGTCGGTGCGTCACTGTAGTCAATTTAATGTACCTAATTGTAATAAACGTAGAGGATGTTTAGTCTTGGTCTATTTAATGATGAACCTATGATAATTAACTATGTAACTAATAAGGCCCAGTGTTTTGCTTCATAGTTAAAATAACTAATTGTTAAATTTTGCTACTAATGGTTAAATATTAACAAAATGTAAATTAATAGTTAAAAAATATAGTAAAAGTCAAGCTAACCATTGTTCGAAAATTCTGATATTTAACCACTTGTCATTTGACATCTGTCAAATTTGACTATTGGTTATTTTAACTACAAATGGTCTGCGCCTAAGCTCGGCGATTTTTCGTCGGCCGATAGTTTAGTCGGGCAGTTGGTCAAATCCCACCACCACCCATGGCCATACCAACCTCGCGGTTATTGTGGCCGAGTCTTGAGAGATGCGCGCGGAATTGCGGCTGCCTAGGGCAGATTGCACTCCACCGCGCGCAACGCTTGACTCTCTACAAGTTCTTTATTCTTCGTCCATTTGTCCCTCTTTGCCACTCTCCCCCTTCTGGGGCATGGACTCCACCTAAACGTTGACACCATCCGGTGCTGGGCCGCTAGGCGCCTGGCCGTTCCGCCTCCTGTGCCACGCGTGCGCGAATCCTCGCAGCCGCGCGAAGTTCAGCTCCGAGCTAACAAGATCCGGGTACCATGCAGGACCGTAACCCTCCGAAAGCGCTATCCCACTCAGCATCTCTCTTATTATAGTAAATAAATTAAGTGACATTTTACCTAGTGAACCTAGCCCAGGGCAGTTGGTCAGTATGGGCATGTATGGCGATTCTTCAATTTAAAATCGGGCACAACTATCGGCCAACTAAAAATCGGTGGTCTGCGCCTAGTCGTCACTTTTAATGATTGTGACTTTACTACACCCTTACAGAATTAATATTCCTATGAATGCATGTATGTCTGTATGTGCTGAAAATTATAATGCAAATGAATAAATAAATAATTAATAGAATTAAATAAACTTACATGGGGCAAGTAAGTATTTTAAATCTCCATGTTAAAAGCAAATAATTTCAATGACGGCTGGACTGAGAACTAATAGTTTCATTTGAAATTTCCTAAAAAAAGGAATTCTGAAAACTTATTTATTAGCCAAATCACTTGACTGTAATAGGACCCATATTAAATCATTTTTTGAACAGAAATGGACAGTATTTGTCAACAAAGCCATCGATATTAAGTATTTATAGTCCGTTCCCTAACTACCTACGGTTTTCACATGGGGATGCCATGGCCCATGGCCCATGGGCGAAGCTTTTTTACACTATTTATGGCTACCACCCTTTCAACCAGCATAGGTACCGTTTAACCCTGCCAGGCGGATGTAAACAATATTTAAATCATGGTCAGGGCTGGTTCTCCTAAGATGTTTAGTATAAAAATGACAAGTTAATATTTTACGATTTGTTTTTAATCTAAGATATTGAAGAAAACCACCGTAGGACGAATATAATTGAATTAAATGTAATTTTTCAAACGATTTTAATTAGAATTACCTACTTACTTAGTTATAATTTCATACTTCGGCACCAGACACTGAAAAATATTTTTTATTAAAAATTAGTGTACATAGAGTGGATCCTCCGCCAGTCAACGTTTGGGTCATACTATTTTTATAATCTTCAACTAAGTATGTAAGGTAAGTATGGGTACCTTAACTACTTACTTTTTGTCACTGGACTTGCTACTAACGGTTTTTGGAAATTTAAATGCGAAGACTTTAAATGTTTGTCCCAAAAAATGCTCATGTCGGCAGCCCTGAAACACCCGACCGGCCATATGTGCGCCCGGTCGAGGTTAAAAAACTTACAATCTGACGAAAAAATATTCCAAAGTTTCACGTCTGGCAAAGATAACGCAGCAATGAGCAAACAGAGACCTCGTGAGTAATCGATGTGCGAGGCACACGGTGTGAGAGAACCCGCTTCCCAGGCAAATACCTATTACGACTGAAGGTTCGACCAAACGCGCATAGATTTCTACTGATCGCCATCGCGCACGCGGACTGCACGCGTTGATTTGGTTGAACCTTTATGAAACGAAAACTTTACAAAACATACGGGGACTATAGGTCTAGCGCTTAACTCAGTCAGTGCCTGAGGTCACGGTAATACCACAGAATAATAATAAGTACTACGTACAGAAGTTTTACCTCGCGAAGGTATTTAAAAAAATGTATGCTCAATGTCATTAACAATATGGTGTAATTTAGCTTGTCTCAAGAGTCAAGCAAGTTTGTCAGAAGTTTTGTTGACAAACGTCAGTGATCGGTACTGCGCCGAAGCTATAGGGCTGACTTCGGTAAAATGATGTGACGTGAGGTGCCAATCTGCAGAAAATGGCGGAGGAAATACATGATTTAGCATGAATTATCATGAATAATATTAACTACTTATTTACCTCTCAGTGTCTTCAGGCAACTTAAAAAAGTACATTCTGTGTTTTTATTATTATTTAGGCAGTTAAATACTGCACAGTATTTAGTACACCATTTTCTTTATTTTTTTCCATCATACACAAGAATACGCGTGCGTGAGTCAATGTTCGCTCGTATGTGAGGCCTTGTCGAATAGTACTCTTGTAGGGGGCAATCGTGCGTGTTTTGTTTTCGATGTAAACTCGCGGAGATGAACAGGCCTGTGTGCCTACCATGAGTTTACGTTAGGTGTCCTCGCTAGCGACTGCGTAAAAAAATGACATTTAAATGTATGACATATTGTGCAGCGCCCCTAGCGGCTACTTTCAAGAAATAAAATCTTCATAGAATTTTTTGACGTATTCGCTAGCGAGCTCACCTAACGTAAACTCATGGTAGGCACACTGGTAATACTATCTATACAGTATTCCAACTCGGCCATATTTTTGAAATAAATGTCAACAGCCCCGCGGTACGTCACGGTATGACAACATGCGATAGGGCTGCCCACCTACAGTACCTACCCATTCTAATTACGTCTGTCTACTTAGAATTTCTATCTAGTTTTGTGATTGTATTTTTTTTTATTTAGACAAACTAAATACTTTGTGAATGGAATAGGATAAAAATGAGTGTTGTTTTGTGTTAGTAGATTTAATTTAAAAAAATATACTAAAATAATTTTGAATCTACTAATCATAATGAGTACTTAATGACCTGTTAGGTACTTTAATTTCAGGCGGATGAAGTCGTGGGCAAAAGCTGGTTTAATACAATGTAATTTTTATTTCAAATCAAACTGACTGAAAATGACCATTTTTGACTGTTATAACTTGTTTTTGACAAATTTGACCGTAAATGACGGTAGTCAAATTCAATCACCTTAGTTATTTTCAACACTAGCTAGGCCATCGACGTCCGTTCGGCACATTCGCGACACCCCTAACCCTAACTTTTGGATTTCGACCGCGTCCCGAGATTTGAAATTCGAAGGAAAGCTCGCGTTTCGTCGGTTTATATGAAGTTATAATACTGTATGATATTATTACCGTGCTGAGGTATGGGAGGGGTGACATTGATATACCATTACTTTTAAAAAAACCAGCCTCCAAACAATGAAGCGTTCTTGACAGATTAAATTTCGCTATTTCTTCGAAACGTCTTCTGAAGTAGGATACGATGAATGGATGCGTAAAATCCCCAGTACCCATCTCAAACAGAACCATATAATATCTTTTTTATTTTTGGACTAACCTTTGTTACATAGTTCATTTAGATAAATTCCTAGAAAAAAGCGCATTATGTGAAGCGCATATTTTGCTAAATGCTCGTAATGCAAAATGCACATTAAGCGAAGTGCCCCTTGTGACAAATGCACCTTTTGCGAAGTTTTAATTTTGAACCGAGTGCACATTTTGCGAATGTGCATGCACATTACACGATGCACATTCTTTCTTGAACGACCCGACTGAATGATAGATATCTCTCCTACATTGTATAGATCTTATTGTAAACATAATCTGTATTTCTAGTTTCTAGGCTAAGTAGGTATACAGTGTGTCCGGGCATGTAGTGAACAAACTTTAAGGGCGTAATCTATGGACAATTTAATCGATGAAAATACTTCTTTGGGGCTTGACCCATTTCTCGCAAAATTACAAGGATTAAAGTTTTTGATTTTTAGTTTTCACTTCTTCCTTCAAAAACAATTGAAAGCGTGGGTAACTTAACACTAATAAGCAAATATTTTATATCATGCGATTGCCAATAAAGTTATCTATTAGTTGAAGTAGAAAACAGACACACAAGTTTGATACATTATAAAGGAGTAAGAAGAATGGATTTAATTAGAAAAAGACATGACTTTTTTTACTTTTTTTAAGTTAATTTCCAACACAATAAAAACAAGGTCGTTAAAGTATGTTATATTATATCCTATTATTGGTTCCGTTTGAAAAAGCTCGTGAAGCACTTTCAGGATCAGTAACCAGTTTTTCGATAGAAATAATCGAAAGAGATCACACGTATTAACGCTGTATAGCAGGGAGGCATCGGTGGCACGCCATGGACTACCGATTTGAAAATGATAGTTGATAGTACTAAATCATGAGTTATGATGATAGTAATCGCACCCCCCTGAAAAATAACCCTAGATACTGTAGATACGCCAATGAGCACAATCTAAGTACCTACCTATTAATTTAACTACGAACTTGATTACTTACTTATCTGTATACAATAAAACTTTAAAGCCAATAAAACTCTTAAGACCAATGAACTGCTAGTATTTTTTGTTTCTAAAAATAGCTTGAATTCTACGGATCTAGTTTTTTTCTTGTTGGTCATAACAAGACGATACCCTTAACGATAACAATAAGTAGGAACATAATTTTTGTCCTCGACTACGACTAAGGTCAGAACTAGGTGTATCAAGCTGAACACTGTGGGACCATAATCTATTGTAATAAGCGCGGATTTGCAATGAAAATGTAAATTCTGATGTGCTGTCAGCTGTACCAGGATGCAGCCATCATGACTCCCTTTTGTTTTCCCGGGCTGCCCGCACTATCAAAATATACAACGACCGAAATGTAACCACATGCGGCCACACGCTGCGCCGCCGTCTTGCAGTGTTTTGACAACACCAACAAAGACGTGTAGCTACCTATAGCTATAACCACAATCCACAATTTAACCACCTATGTGACCATAATACCACAAACGTGGCTAAATCTTGGCACCAATGTGACCATAATACCACGTAAACGTGTCCCAAATCATTTGATAGTCAATCATCATATCTGTTTACAAAACATTATACAAAAATCACTAATTTGGGAAGCTTATCTTTTATTATTACGAATTAAGATGGCACGTCTTAAAATTATAGAAACACTGATTAAGGAGAACTAAAAATACATTACTTAGAACAAATGAAATCGATTCTGGAGTTCAATAGGTACTTATCACTCAGATTTTCAGTTTTACATGCACAATGTTTGTTAACTTAGGAAATTTTAGAATAACAATAAACTTTTGTCGTTACTTACGTGTTACGTAACGTTATTATAAGCCTACCCAAGAATTATGAAAAATATCGGCTAGTAAATAAATTGCTCATAAATTGATTTGTAAATTATGTGACGCCACATCACGTCACCTTGCATCTTTCTTATCTTAATTTTTTTATCGTTGCTACAAATTTCATGATAGACGTACCTATGTCTTTCTCCCTCAAATCAAATCAGAACACCACTGTATTTCTGAGGGGTGAGAGAGATAAATAATGCTTAAGCTGAAATGTAACGCTCCTATATTATCCATTTTCTAAGACCTAGGTTACCTGTGTTGTGGACGACGGAAGTGCAGCGATCGATGCATATGAGAGAAGAGTGCAGCATGAACATGTAACAGTAACTCCTCTAATATTTTGGGCTCCTGGTACCCGGTTTGAAGCTGCATGCACTTTCATGCATTAACTGCAAGTGCAAGTGGCAGCAAGTGCATGCCGTATGCCGTATGTATTAGGTACCTACTTATTTTTTTAAAATTGGTTTTCAAGTCAAATTAACATTGGTTTCTTTAAATATTTTGTGTAAGTACATAATAATAGGTATTATATTAGTTGGCAACAGCTTTTAAAATCTTTTTGTATATTATGTAATATCTCGTTATTACATATTTACTTTCCTAATACCTACCTTTAGTAATATATTATAATTATCTAATATAGCGTGCGTTACAATGTAACATAAATTCGGGTTAAGATTTTGCGACGTTATAATGGTAGGTATAATTAATTGAATTTTATAAAGGTGTCATGAAAATCAGGTAGGTAAAATATCTAAAATTATGTAGAGCTGGTAGAATGCAATTAACATTTGCTATGCATTGCAATACCTATTCTAGTGCAAAACAATAGGTACTGCAGATTAATCTAAATTCACAAGTTCCCAAAAATTCGCGTTCCCCCAATCTTTTGAGGGTAGCTGCCAAAGCCACGATGACCCAAACTTCATGATGCACCAACATTCTAAGTAATCTATATTGGTAGCATACGCTGACAAACTTTCAGCTTTTATAAAATGACGTAGGTCTGGCGTTCACTAGCTCTCAGTCTACTTTTACATTAAATGAATCTAATAAATAAAACCAAAATTGAGCCTTAAAAATCTATATTTAAAACTTAAAACATAAGTACTAGCACTATGCACTTTAGTATTTCAAACTATCATGACGTAAAAAAATGATCAAAAAAATTTATTTATTTTATTTAGGTTGCGAATCTTTGTTCACTTTACAAAATTTCAACACACCATTGGAAACAAACATATTGGATATTTTTTTTAACTTCTTAGTATTTCAATCAAATCATACACCATAATTACAGTATACATCATGTATTTTAATTTGAACACTTCATTGTATGAGTACCTAAAGCAAGTAAGCATTTCCTCTATAGAGAAAGCACATTTTCTGGTAATATGATTTGAGGTTGATATACAAAAGGGTTATGATGCGACGGCATCTCCGCTAACTCGGCTGCATAGTACATCGTCTCCCCGTCTTGTACTGGTTGAAGGTTAGCCAAATTGAGGAACTCCATTCGGTTTGTGTGTTGGACGGCTTGAGCGTACCGTTCCATGACGAACGAACCAGCTTGGCCTACGTGCGAGCGCATATGGAAGTTCAAATGACTGCTCTGCTTAAATCTCCTGCCACACACGGAACACTCAAAAGGCTGGATGTTCGTGTGAGTCCGCATATGCTGCCTCAAATGCACAGACTGCGAGAAGCATTTGTTGCAAATAACGCATTTAAAGGGTTTTATTTTGGTATGTGTTCGTAGATGTTGGTCCAAGCCCGCCTTTTGGGTGAAAGCTTTTGGACAGAACGTGCAAGCGAAGGGTCTGATCCCGGTATGCATCCTCATGTGCTGTTGCAAGCCTCCTTGTTGGGTGAACCGCTTCGCGCAAATTGAGCATTGGTGCGGTTTCGTCTTGGCGTGAACGAGGCGATTGTGCTCATCGAATTCCGAGCTATCGAGAAACGTTTGTCCGCATACGCGACACGAAAAAGTGAATCGGCTAACTGCGATTTGTGCTGCTATAACGTTGTTTGAGTAAACATCCGTGTCCAAGCGTTTCTCGCAGACTTGACAACGAAGAGCCGCTTTTCTTCTCTTGGTGTGTTCTTCGCGGTAATGGAGCGAGTAGTCGCAGCAGTTGAAGAATATTTGACGGCATTGGAGATCTGGACGCAACGACGATGGAAATGTGCAAGTGAATGGGCCCCTAGATGAAAAAGGATATTAGTTTTGTATGCAATACAAATAATTGCTATTAAAAATCCCTTCAAAGCAAAAAGCAAATGGTTTAAGATTCTCCTTCCATGGATTAATAACACCAAAGAAAAAATACTTTTTCAATTAATACTGCAAGATAAAAAGCAAATATTATACTTGTCAAAAGGGTCCTGACCGTAAGTCAACTGGTGGCTTGCCGGGCTTGGCGTGCGTCCTCTTAGGAGCACTATCAGCGGACTTTTTAGTGCTATCGGAGTCCACGTCAGCCCCTTCCACCTTGACGATCAGGAAGGTGGTGTCTTCTTCGAACACCCTCGACGTGAGCCCACCGTGCACGGGAGTAGAGTTGGCTTCATCCTCGCTTTTTATTGGTATAAATTTAAAACCGCATAAATCGTTAAAATTCTGTAAAAAGAATTTGGTAGTTATATCACCTTTGGTAAAAAGTAAAAGAATTTAGCAATTAACAGACCTGAAACGACCACATTAAACAAATAAAAATAGTTACATTAAACAACGCAATCGGGTAAAAAGGACCCTTATTTTGCAAGATCAAAATTAAAATATTTTTGGTTCTAGTTTGGTTATAGTGTCAATTCGTGACTCCCAAAGTATGTTAGCCAATAAGTTCGCAACACGTTAATACTATTCGAATAAGGTTCTGTTGTCAATTTTTTAGCTACTGTGGGTGAAATAAACTATTATTTTACGCTGGCTGTACCGATCATGTCGTAGAGCTGATGGGCGCTGGGGCAGAAAAGTTCTCGAGTGGCGACCACGAGCAGGAAGACGTAGGTGTGGGCAGGCCTCCCACTAGGTGGACCGACGATCTGGTGAAGGTCGTTGTAAGTGCCTGGATGCGGGCAGCGCTGGACCGGTCTTTGTGGAAATCCTTGGGGGAGACCTTTGTCCAGCAGTGGACGTCTTTCGGCTGAAACCTACTTAATCACAAGAGAAACTATAGCAAGAACCAAAGTAAGTAGGTACCTGATCAATATACCGCCTGGTGGCCGGTTCCTCGACTTTAGTATCATTGCCATCATGCTGCATATTCATATGGTTGTGAAGTGCGACGGCATTGTAAAAGGTTTTCTTGCACACTCGGCACATAAACTGGGCGTTGAAATCCTCCTCCCAAAATATACACTGACAGATAATAGTTTCTCAAAGTAAGTAAGTAAATATAATTCTTGCCCATGTAGAACTTACACAATTTTATGGCATACATAATACAAAAAATTAAACACCCGTGGAACACTATTGTTTACCTAATGGTCATTTATGTAAACTATGCAATGTAAGCAGGTAAAACTGTTCAACGAGTGTTAAACTGTTTTGTAATAAGGCTCTATGCTATTAAAAAGTAAGTAGGTACCTATTCAGCATCAAACTAGGTGCTATTGTCTACATCTACGTTCAGAACAAAAAATCACAATACCTAAGATTTATTTAGTTAATCAAAACTCAAGGATTTGGGGTTTAGTTTAAAGTAACTTTCTAATCACTCAATTATAAGTTTATAAATCTACAATTAAAGGAATTACAATAGGCTTGTAACCTGTGCAGGATTCAACGTGTTTGCAGCAGGCAAAGGATTTGTCTGACAAACACTAATTTGTGATGAATTATTTGCATCCATTCTATCTGTAGCCATTCTGAAAGAAAATCATCACGTTTGTCGGTCTACATCATAATAACGCACCAAATAATTTATAAAATAGAAAATTAATTTACCACGCACTTTGTATTTCAAACATAACCAATATTCATATCGTAATAAATTTTAATTTCTTGCGTTTCTTTGTTTATTTTGAACAGTCCGCCATTGTGCTTTCTTTCTACTCTACGCGCGGAAAGAAAGAAAGTCGTAAAAGCAAGGGAATCAACAAGTATACAACTTTATCGTAACAATGACCATAAAGATAAATAAGTAAACAAAACATTTCTTTTTCCAAAACTTAGTAAGGTCACAATTTTTTTAAATAATGTATATTCACATTAAACAAAAATAATATAATGTAATTTTAACCATTGGACTTTTGTAAAATTGTCATTATTATAATCTTGTCGCTAGCATTCGCTAATTGAGTAATTTAGTAGAGACTCGAATAAATTAATCGATTAGGTTCTTGACTTTTAGTCGATACAGTCCATTCTATTTTATTTCGACAAGCGAGTAGCATCTCTATTCGTTCACTCGTTTACCGACTAAACGAGTCCGAACCGGGTGGTTTAGTCAAGTTCATATTTTATTATAAAAACTACTAATTATTTGTAAACTGTACTCAACTAAAAGCTTTCGTGAATAATTTAGCAGCTAAACGTGTCCGTGCGCGTCAATTTTTAACGTCTCCAATACATACGCGCTTCTTCTCCAGTTGCGCTCAGTTTTTCGTACCAACTGAGGTGCAAATTCGGTATTACGGTAATTAACGTACCTTCCTAGTATTTTCACTGTCACATGAGATATTTACGGCCGAATACTGAAACGCTACTCAAATCTTTCACTCAGCTAACGGGCTCCTAAATTTAAGTATCCTTCAATTTTAAATGGTATTCTCAAACGCCACTCAACGGATTTGAAAACGACATCACCGTGATACGGATTTTTCAAAACAGCTCAAGTTCGTTCTTCGTCCTGGCACGTTGAAGATAAAAATTTTTAGCGTAATCGGGGCCCTAATTTTATATTCGGTCAATTTCATTCAATCTGAATGACGTCTGATTGGTTGTTCAAAACAAATCTCCATTCCGCTCCGCCTTGGCAGAAACCGGGGATAAAAAGAAAAGGTAAGTTACTCACTCAACTCAACTAAATTATTCGGCTAGTGCAAACAAGGTTTTAGTTGGTTAATTTAGTCGATTTAGTTATTTCGTTTCACTGCACTAAAGCTATCCTGTCACTTTGACTGACATTTATTATTGACACATCACAAGAACAGTCAAGAACTTCAAGAAGAGATTTTTTTGCCGTGTGTGTTGCTCGCTCCTGTGTGGCTCGTTCGCTGTTGAATCACAGAGCACTTTTCGCCACTTTTCGCAAGGAAATTCGCGAAACGCGATTGTGTAGCTGTGAAACCGTAGAAGTACCTATTTTATTTAAATTAGTTGCTAATTAATTTTCTGTGAAACCATTTACTGAACTAAAATGGCTGGCTCAGCTCTGAGACGACTTATGGCAGAATATAAACGTAAGTGTAAACGATCCTAGTGGTTCCACCCCAAAAATATGATTGCTGAATTTGTGCCAGTTAAATATTGTACTCTTTTGCTTAACAACAAAACAGATAGTGACGGTCCCAGGATAGGTTTACAAATAGGACACACAGCGGTTTACTAAGGGAAGTCCATTACCTGTGGATTCCCTTTATACAAGTCTTAGAAGTAACATAATATGTATTGACGAACAATACAGTAGCAGTAACAGTAGTTTAAGTAAATGTGTAGTGCAGGAAGATATGTAGTTTTCGGCTTCACACCGCTAGATTTCAGTCTTTCAGAGAAAACTTTTCTCAGAAAAGGTCTACAAGTCGTTCCATTCATGTCTTCAATTATTTTTTAAAGCTGGCACGTTAATGTTGAGCCCTTGACACAAGCTGGTCAGAGTTGGATTTTGTAGAGAGTAGTTGAATAAAAGCATGGTCAATCTGTTCTCAGTGTGTTTTTGGACACAATGGTGTCTTGAATACCTGATTACAGGAATACTTATCGGCAAAATAAACCTCGCATAACTTTACCACCAAATAAATTAACAAATAGTGTATGTTTTGCTACACTAACACTTGTATTTTTGTTTATAGAGCTTACTCTCAATCCACCAGAAGGCATCATTGCAGGCCCAATCAATGAAGAAAATTTCTTCGAATGGGAGGCACTTATAATGTAAGTAAACTGATCTTCATAGTAAATAGTAAAATTTAAATTTGAAGCCTAATGCATAAATATTTTTTTAATGTTCATTATGAGGTATTGTCAATTCTACACCAAAAAGTAAAATATGATTATTTTATTTATTTTCAGGGGACCAGAAGGGACATGCTTTCAAGGAGGTGTATTTCCAGCCAAACTGTCATTCCCGCCAGACTACCCTCTCAGCCCTCCAAAGATGCGTTTCCTCTGTGAGATGTTCCATCCTAACAGTGAGTATCGGGGGTGACTGAGTTTCTTGTGCCGATTCCTCTCAACACTGGCTCATTTATTATCCCAAAGAGTGGTATACTGGGACATGGATGGATGACATAAACAAATCATCTCCAATATTTGTCTCTTATGGTGGATTGTAAAGTTTTCTTCCACAAACCCATTCATGCTTTTATCTGATCTGCTAAGTGGAATAATCCAGAAACACTACCTTCTCCAATTCACTAAAAATAAATGGAAGTTTTAGCCTTAACTATGCACACCAGACTTCATAATGTGAGTTTTACCAGGCCTGTTCATCTCCGCGAGTTTACATCGAAAACAACACACGCACGATGGCCCACCTACAGGATACTATTCGACACGGCCTCACATACGAGCGAACATTGACTCACGTACGCGTATTCTTGTGTATGATGGAAGAAAATGGTGTACTAAATACTGTGCAGTATTTAACTGCCTAAATAATAATAAAAACACAGAATGTACTTTTTTAAGTTGCCTTAAAACACTGAGAGGTAAATAAGTAGTTAATATTATTCATGATAATTGAAATGCTAAATCATGTATTTCCTCCGCCATTTTCCGCAGTTTGGCACCTCACGTCACATCATTTTACCGAAGTCAGCCCTATAGCTTCGGCGCAGTGCCGATCAGTGACGTTAGTCAACAAAATGGTGCTTGACTTGTACTTATTATTATTATGTGGTACTACGTACAGAAGTTTTACTTCGCGAAGGTATTTAAAAAAATGTATGCTCAATGTCATTAACAATATGGTGTTATTTAGCCTGTCTCAAGAGTCAAGCACCATTTTGTTGACAAACGTCAGTGATCGGTACTGCGCCGAAGCTATAGGGCTGACTTCGGTAAAATGATGTGACGTGAGGTGCCAAACTGCGGAAAATGGCGGTGGAAATACATGATTTAGCATGAATTATCATGAATAATATTAACTACTTACTTACCTCTCATTGTCTTAAGGCAACTTAAAAAATTACATTCTGTGTTTTTATTATTATTTAGACAGTTAAATACTGCACAGTATTTAGTGCACTATTTTCTTTATTTTCTTCCATCATACACAAGAATACGCGTGCGTGAGTCAATGTTCGCTCGTATGTGAGGCCTTGTCGAATAGTATCCTGTAGGTGGGCCATCGTGCGTGTTTTGTTTTCGATGTAAACTCGCGGAGATGAACAGGCCTGGTAGTACTTATTATTATTCTGTGGTTTTACATACAAATAGAATCCTACGATATGACAGCACATACCCACTTTGTTTATAGCTCGAAATTCTAATATAGCCTGCTTGGTCCCCCATCTTGTCTTTATACCAGAGTTTTATTAGGTACACACACTCAAGGAATATGGAAATCGTTCGTTCATTTCAGTCAAATGACGCCCACTGCTGGCCTTCAAACAAAGGCCTCCCCTAATATGGAAATAAACCAATTAAATGGAGATTTGAGAAGTTTCACTTGGTCTAAAACACTCATAAAATCACAAAATAATACAGTTGTCATTTTTGATAACTTGATTCTTTGCTTATATTTTTATTTTCAATTCCAGTTTATGCAGATGGGAGAGTTTGCATATCCATTCTGCATGCGCCAGGAGATGATCCTATGGGGTACGAGAGCAGTGCTGAACGTTGGTCCCCAGTACAGAGTGTAGAAAAAATTTTGCTCTCTGTAGTCAGTATGCTAGCAGGTTAGTGTTTCATTGGTACTCTAAGGCTGGGTTGCACCATCTTACTTTAACTTTGACAAACGTCAAAATTCTGTCTAACTCCATAAAAAAAGCACCGGTTAACGTTATAGTTACGGTCAAAGTTGAGTGGTGCAACTCAGTCTAATCTAAGCTCATCTCTGCTTGTTGTTGTTCACTGGTTCCCAACAATCCCAACGAGTCACACCACCAAAGAAGTGTTTCTTTATGATAAAATCTCTTATACATTAATAGGATTTTTTTTGGGTGTGACTTAACTGATGATATACAAATTGCACTATAACTTGTAGTTTAAATAAAGTAATATAAATGTATCTTTTTATTTTATTTTACAGAGCCAAATGACGAAAGTGGTGCTAATGTGGATGCTGCTAAAATGTGGCGCGAAGATAGAGAGCAATTCAACAAAATTGCCGAGCAAATAGTCCGGAAAACACTAGGCCTATGAAATGCATGAATGCCAAATTAAATTCATATTATTACCTACTCATACTATTTCAACAATATTTATCAAAACTGGGCAAAATAATCAGTGAATGTTATGTAGAAGACTTCACTGGTATGAAAAGCTTTTTGCATTTCCATATTTAATATAGTAGCATTCATAACATAGTTGAACTATTATATTACTTGTACACCAGTATCATGATCATGTGAATTATTCAATAATCATGTTATGTATATTCTATTCGGTAAAAATTTAAAAGTACACTACATAAAATCATACATTATTCGCTGACGTTATTTGATGCGCAATTATTTTGTAAATGTTTACACGGACACCGTTTACACATTAGCTTTGTGGCGAAGTGAGATATTGAAATGGTTCGCTGTCATTGTTTCGCGACGGATTAGTGCTAACGTAACGTAATACTTAAATAATGCCTTTGCGAATTAATAAATAAGCAATATTTTATCTAATAAATGTAGGTTTACGATTTGAATTATGAGATTTGCGTTAAGCTAATTTTACAATTAGTTGTGCAAACTATTTGGTATTTGACACCATTATTATAAGTGCATGTTTAGAGGTCGTAAAAATTTTTTAACGTATTCTTGGTATTAAAGAATATTAATATTTATATTTTATTTATTTTAAAACAACAAAAGATCTAGTCTATGTAACATTTTAATTGAAAATTTTATGGTAATAAATTGATCGCTTTAATTCACCCAGGTGAACAAAGTGGAATAATCTAAAATCTCATTCAGATGCATGTCTAGGTATTCAAACACTGTATCTGACAGGGCGGGCTTCCCCAAAAATGCCTATCCACTAGTGCCTTGAAGGTGTTTGGGTTTGGTCAAAAATATTGTTTTCTGCCAACATTTACTTGCTACTAAGTTTTGTTGTTCATCAAATGGCGCAAGTACACAATGCGAGAAATTGAACGAGACGAACCGCGAGATCGCACACCAAAGTATGGGCGACATCCAGCGAAACTAACCGAATTGAATATTTGCACTATACGTCTCGATCAATATCCCGCATAGTGTACTTGCGCCAAAAGACAAAATAGGTAATGTGTATTTTATTTTATAAGTATAGCTACATTATAATTTCACGTAGATGCTAAAATGTTAGGTGTATTACTGGAGAGGATATTTGTGTAGAATATACATATTTCTTTGAAGTTTTATGTAATTTTATAGTCTAAGTACTAGGTAGTACATTCAATAAAAATGTATAAAGTGCCAAAGAAATGTATGCTAATAATAAATTTTGAGTCCAATAAATTTTTATGATATTTTTAATAAATAATTCTACATTTGAATCAACCTCTCCAGTTAATTTATGAAGGCATGGTATGGTGATGGATGTAGGATGTATTAATTTTAGGTGAGATTATCATTAAATAATGGAGCAGTTATGTGATGGATTTGCAATATTTTACATATCTATTTTAGTATTTACATTAACTGTTGTTTGTAAACTTTATGTAAGGTAACAATTTTTATCAGTTATTATTAAAATAGGTACTTAGTAAGATTTTCACTTTTTCCATTTTAACGTGTAGACTTTCCACTGTAATTCACGGAGTTTTAAAACGTATTTTACGCCAATATAATAAATTATTTCAAATTCCTTGAACCGTTTTATTTTCTACAACATGAATTTTATAAAACCTATCTTTGTCGGATTTTATTGAAGCCTCGCCTCATATTGATATTAATGAACAAAGTGGCCTCAACTCCAAGCCCGACCATCGAAGACCAATCAACCTGCTCGCTCGTCTCGACACACCGCAGACTTGAGCACACTTGTGAGCTCATACGCACGTCTGTGTGTCTGAGAGCTCATCCTGATGTCATCCACCTCCGGTTCTTCAGGGCACAGAACGTTTATCGTACTATACGAGCTTCAGGAGGAGTGGTGTGGCGACATCTATCGACACACCACCATCATCCAACAGATGGCGCTGACACCTACCTGACTAATAAATAATGGTACACGCGCAAACCTGCATCGCGGTATCAGAGTTCTCCGCCCTGACGACGAGTATATTATGTTATAGCCCGACCAGGAACATAAAAACCCTCGCCATGTTGCGGAAAACTAATGGTACTAATTTCTTTTAATGGCAACAGTAACTGAAAACTTCATTGACATGTCACCTTGCATGTCAGTCTATTGCTGTCAAAGTGTAAACAAACTTTATTTTAAATGTGCGCAATTGATTTTGTGAATTAATTGCTAAAATATTTTTATAGTCGTGAAAGAAAAGTGGTTCACAATGTGTTAAAGTATTTGTCGAAGAGAAATACTAAGGGTTCGGACAATATTTTCATTGAATAATGTTTCCGACAAAGGTTGTCAAATTGACTGACATGTTTATCGTATAGTACAGTCCAGTATGAAAATTAGCTGTGGTTTGTTTCAACTACCTATTTTAATTTTTTTTGTCACTTTCTAAGTGTTGAATTTTATGGAATTGGGAAAGAAGTACCGAGTTTGATGCGTTCATGAGCAGACATTGCAGTTGAATATTCAAGTTCTGAATTTGATTATTCATGATTAATAAAATAAATCCTACTAGCTCGATTGATGGTTTCATTTAATTTATTTAAACCAGGTTACCTATAATAATATTTTTTCGTTAATTTATGAAAATATCAAATTAGCCCGTAATCCTGAATCCTGATACATAAAGTTAGCCAATTTATTTAACACAGGTACGACTGTACTCAGTGTTGCACTATCAAATGCAATGAGGATCATTTCGATTTTTAGCTGTGAATGCATATTTATAGGGCTAAGAAATCCATAATACACAGTCCAAAAATTTTTGTTCTATAGCCCGACCAGGAACATAAAAACCCTCGCCATGTTGCGGAAAACGAATGGTACTAATTTCTTTTAATGGCAACAGTAACTGAAAACTTCATTGACTTGTCACCTTGCATGTCAGTCTATTGCTGTCAAAGTGTAAACAAACTTTATTTTAAATGAGTGCAATTGATTTTGTGAATTAAATTGCTAAAATATTTTTAAAGTCGTGAAAGAAAAGTGGTTCACAATGTGTTAAAGTATTTGTCGAAGAGAAATACTAAGGGTTCGGACAATATTTTCATTGAATAATGTTTCCGACAAAGGTTGTCAAATTGACTGACATGTTTATCGTATAGTACAGTCCACTATGAAAATTAGCTGTGGTTTGTTTCAACTACCTATTTTAAAGTTTTTTGTCACTTTCTAAGTGTTGAATTTTATGGAATTGGGAAAGAAGTACCGAGTTTGATGCGTTCATGAGCAGACATTGTAGTTGAATATTCAAGTTCTGAATTTGATTATTGATGAATAATAAAATAAATCCTACTAGCTCGATTGATGGTTTCATTTAATTTATTTAAACCAGGTTACCTATAATAATATTTTTTCGTTAATTTATGAAAATATCAAATTAGCCCGTAATCCTGAATCCTGATACATAAAGTTAGCCTATTAATTTAACACAGGTACGACTGTACTCAGTGTTGCACTATCAAATGCAATTGAGGCGCCTCTATGCCAGGGTTTTTATGTTCCTGGTCAGGCTATACGACAAAAATTGACGAAGTTATGGCCAAATTACTAAAAAAGTTCACTGACCGCCCAGCGCGGGGACGATGACGTCACTATATCCGATCCGAACGCTGCTGGCGTACTGCGTGGATAGATAATATTTTTTTCTAGCCAAACTATCAGTTTTAGAGAAAAACTTGTAATGACATTTATTCATCAGAATAAAGTAAGCTATCGATAGGTATTTTTTTTAAATAGAAATTGTGAAAAATATCGCTAAAAATCCATACGCTCATACGATTTAATGGAACGCAGAGACGCGATTGGGGTCTCCGCGGTGGTATATTTGGCGATTTATTCAAATAAAGTTGTTAGAGTCATATCTTCTTCCAAGTAAAATATAAAAATGTATAAGTATTAATTTATTTACTTCTAACAATAAGGTATAGCTGAGGCAGATACACTCTGCCTAGGCTACAAGACATTGCTATGAAGATCATTTCGATGTACACGCAATACCTACCTGTTATTTAGTTTTTCTGAGTTAAACCTATACCTACAGGTACATATCTATTCGCCATTCCCATGGGCGGGCCAGCTGCTCCCCCCTCCTGGAAATCTATTTAATCTTAGCCTAGAAGCTGGTATGACTGCCCCGCCCCCCTCCTCTCCCCAAGTCATAAGCTGAGCATGACTTCCCCCTCGGCCAGAAGTTGGGTATGATTTACCCCCCCCTCCCCCCGGCCCGAAACTGGGTATGCCTTGACCCCTCCCCCTCCCCCCAGGCCAGAAGCTGGGTAAGACTTGCCCCTCCCCCCAGGCCATAAGCATAAGCTGGATATGACTCCCCTTCGGCCAGAAGCTGGGTATGACACATCCCCCCCTCCCCCCAGGCCAGAAGCTGGGTAAGGCTAGCCCCTCCCCCCAGCCCATAAGCATAAGCTGGGTATGACTCCCCCTCGGCCAGAAGCTGGGTATTACATAACCCCCCCCCCCCCCCCCCAGGCCAGAAACTGGGTATGACTTGACCCCCCCCCCCTCCCCCCAGGCCAGAAGCTGGGTAAGGCTAGCCCCTCCCCCCAGCCCATAGAAACTGGTTATGACTTAGCCCCCCCCTCCCCCAGGCCAGAAGCTGGGTAAGGCTAGTCCCTTCCCCCAGTCCATAAGCTAGGTATGATTCCCCCTCGGCCAGAAACTGGGTATGACTTGCCTCTCCCCCCTCCCATCAAGGCCAGAAGCTGGGTAAGGCTTTAAGGCTTGCTCCTCCCCCCAGGCTGTAAGCTGGGTATGACTTATCCCCCCCTCCCCCCCCAAGCCAGAAACTGGATATTAGCATCATATTATGTATTATTATGTTCAATACAAACAATCATTAAGTTACACTCACCCCAACCGCGTCTCCGCATTCCATCGAATCCTATGAAAATGTGGTTTTTGGACATAGCGATACTTATTTTTCACAATTTTTATTTTTAAAAATTACTGGTCGATGGGTTACTTTATTTTGATGAATAAATGTTATTAAAAGTTTTTTTCTAAAACTGATAGTTTAGCTGGAAAAAAATATTTTCCATCCCAATAGTACGCCGGCTGCGCTCGATTCGGATATAGTGACGTCACGCGACCCTGCGTACGTTGACTTTTAGCGGCAATGATATTATATATAATATCATTGTTTAGCGGCAAAAACGGCCTATGTTTATTACTTAATATCTTCGTAAGTAATGGTCCGATTTGGATAATTCAAAAAGATATATCTTTCTTACGTCTTAAAGATTAACGTAGATACTAGTTTTATTGAATTTTCTACAACAGTACTGATCCGCGCCTCTATGCCAGGGTTTTTATGTTCCTGGTCAGGCTATACAGTCAAAATTCAAAAGGAAAAAAATCAGTCAAAAGCGATAATGACCAAGGGCATCAGTCAAAACCACATAAATGTGCAAAATTTTTATTCATCCGACCGAACAAATTGATAATTTGTACACCACAAATGCAACAATTTTCCTACAGGAACAATATCAAACCAATCCAAACTCACAAATAAAAACTTTTACCTGACGAATACTCAGATTTCTTTATGGTAGGTGTGATCATTTTGTATGCGCAATTTTATTTATCTCTTTACGTAGAATGAAACGTTTCGTTCTCTGATGTTGACAGAGAAGTGGTAGTCGATAGCCAATGAGAGTAACTCAAATATTCTAACCACCAATCCAAACAGTGGCTATAAATAGCGCTAGCCTGATCTAGCCAATCCAGAATTAAAATGGTATCAATATCTTTGGAATTAAAAAAAAATCCTTTTCGCGTTGTACTTGGTACTTGGCGATTCCGAATTCCTCGTAGGGTTTTTTTAGTTTATTTTTGGGAATATTACATCAATATCAGATTATTACTTTAAATTATAATGCAATGTGAACTTCGTTGTACATTGGTGAATAAATATTTTTATCATGAGCATAGGTTCCTCAGAGTAATTTGTTTGTTGTTTCACTGCGCAATTGGATAAAAATGTGTTTGTAATTAGCTAGTTCAATTGAATAAATACTTTTACAATGGCCTCTGCAAGTACTGAATCACACGACAGACTCAAGCTTTACAAGTTTACGAAAATATTAACTTTGAAAGTTGCTCAAATAGTTGTCCAAAGTAGCCGCTCGAATACCGGTGGTGACAAAAGTTCCCAGAAATTTTTGGTAGTAGATGACCGCTGGGGAGTTTTGTCACCAAGATTTCATAAGATTTTTAGTCTGTGTTTCTTTGTCAATTTGGGCGTGTTCCTTTACATGTATGGAGATTTGCTATTTTTGACATCAACGTTGGTAAATTTAGCGTTATCTGTGATATTTCTTTAATCTGTGAGCGTTTTGTGAGCGATGTAAAAAAATGTTGAAATGGAACACTCTCAGTTTGACATGAGCCGTCAAATGTCGGATTTTTGAAGTTTTTATTTTTTATAGAAGAAATATTCTTCAAGTTATGTTGTGCTCTTGTGTTTATCTTACAACACATTAACCAATTGACCTAATGAATAACAAAAATAAGTAGGTTATCGCTTTAATTACGGAAATAAGACATACTTTAGCTCTCAGTTTGATATGAGCCGTCACACGTCCGATTTTTAAAGTTTTTATTTTTTATAGAAGAAACATTCTACAAGGTAAGTTGTGCTTTTATGTTTATCTTACAACACATTAACCAATTGACCTAATGAATAAAAAAAATAAGTAGGTTATCGATTTAATTACGGAAATAAAACATACTTTAGCTCGAGTATTAGCCATTTCTACAGCTAGTTCGACTTTCATAGTTCATTGTAATTAATAATGTACATAAAAAGCAACGATAACAACACTGTTTGAAAGCTACATTCATCTGCTATCATAAAAACGGCACTCCATTCATAGCCTTTCTAAGAAGCGGTCATAAACATTAGTTTTTACGACTAGGGTCCCACGCGCGGCGGGTGACGTCATGCGGTCGGTATTCAAGGCCGTTTTTTGTTTATGCGTCAGGTGTGCGAGCGGGTAGACAAGGGAAGAAGATCACTCATGAAACCAACACTACAAAGGCGTTAGAACAATTGCCACCATCGTCTATAAATGTGCAGTGGGTAAGGTTTTACGAAATTTTTTGATTATAATTCATTTTTAATTCATGGTCCATCTTAAATTTTGTTAAGCATTCCAAATACATTGCCATGCAAATTATTTGTAATTAGAATTTTCATAGCCACATCAAATAATATTCTGTAGACCCACCCACGAAGAGATTAGAATGCACCATTATGTATCTCTTTTTTTATAGTTTAACTTGTCCATCCCCGACGAGCCAGACGTTGCACGTGACACCAAGCAAGTATTGAATGGAGAAGTTGTAAAAGCCCTTGTGAAAGTGTTGTGCATTGAAATATCTTTGCGTACAAATGATGGGGACAGAATGGTATTAGAACTATGGACAGTAAAGATTGTACCAGGAGCAGATCCCGCAATGAACTCTATCACAAATATTTATTACCGTATGAGTACAATGCTTAAGTCAACATTGAGCATATCAAGAATTACACCTGCATACAAAATGGCCAGAACACAGCATAAGGAATCATACATCGTTTCGCACAAAATTTATGGTGGAGAACCAAATCTTGATCTATTAGGTCTGCAATTTAATGCATATTATTCAACAATTAAATGTTTTGATACGCAAGTTTAAAGTTCTATGACACTGCTCATTTATAATTTTCATGTTTGTTTAAATTAATACAAACTGCATGCTTTGTGACTGTATGAAAGCATTTCATACATGAGAAAAAAACAACATTAAGGCTTTAGCCTCCCCGCAGACTACTTACTTCCTAATTGTATGAGGAATCAGTCGAAACCAAATCGGTGTAACGTGCACACTTTCTTACAACACAATATCCTTATGTCTTACTTCTACTGATACAGTCCGACCAAACTATCGTCCACCAAAAAGTCTGTAGTCTGCGGGCAGGCTAAAGCAATCTATATAAATATGAAGATTCTTCATTTGTTTATAAAAAAAATATTAATTTTTTTTAACCATGAACTATTTAAATAAATTTAACTTGGAAACAGAGCACTTTCATTGAATAATTTTATCATAAACAGCTGTATTGATGTTTGGCAGTGTTATGTATTTGTGCACCTTATCCATTGTATCATTGATAAAACTATATTATCAGTATTGTAATGCTTTCATTGTTGATCACATATCATCACATTTTAAACAAAAGATTTTGCAACGTAGCAACAAGCAGGTCATAAACACTTCATGTTGATTGTTATGATGTTCAATAAGCCATTATTATCTAATTAAGGAGTTTATTAAACAATAATATTGGTTTTGTTTAGGTGAGAAGTTTAAAACTGTAAAAGTGAGCGACCTAAAAACACCCATCGGAACCATAGTTATAGAGGTAGCTTACAGAACAAAGATGACAATCCTGCCAGAGGATAAGATCAAACCGCTGGACGGAGTGATTTCAACATCAGCTACCGACATTATGGTGAAGAGTGATCATTTCTATGAAAGTCCAAAGTAAGTCAGTTTTGGTCTAAATTATTTTCTTGGTTATGTTATGGTTTTGAAAAAATCGCCAATTTCTTAATAATCTGTATTATGCCTGTATTGATTTCTGTCATCATTACTGTTTTCAGGAGAAATTATGACAAGAAAGAAATAGACCTTAACAAGCCGCTCACAGCAGGCGCGTTTGTAGACACAGTGAAGCTTCAGGAGCTGCATGATGCTTTGAAACAGCAAATACCTCCGGAACCACCAATGTCTTGGCTTCTAGCTGAGAAGGATAAGTTAGAAAAGGTAAAAAATATTTTTTCTTCTAAACTTATTTCTGTTTCTATCCGGTTCAATTTTACAACCACAAAAAACTGTGCATCATGGCTTCAGATTGCATGTCTTTCTCATTTATCATCACTATTAATACTCATCAGTTGTTACATTGTCTATATTCAATCATGTTTTTAAAAGCATATTTGCAGTATTAAAGAACCTTTACGACTTGTAATCATATTTCCAGAGACTGAAAAATCCCCTTCGCCCCAAGAGTAAGGAACGAGCAGGATGCAGCAACGATGGTGCCGGCACATCTTCGCATGCTATGAGCAAGGCCATTGAGGTGCCTCGGCCGAAGAACGGTGACAAATACAATAGTCTGATGGTAAGCGGAACTGCTGCTAAAAATAAATTCACATGCACTCAAGCCATATATCCAGCTATCTGACTGCTCTTCGACCGCTTGAAAGATGGTGTAAATTGTAGAATTTACTCGTAAGTTATTTGTCCCGGAGTCAATTTTTACTGGTTGGATTTCATTGGAAGCCCTGCTGTACATCCTGGCTATACAGCAGTTGCAGTGGTGGGAAAGAAAGATAGGATTAGTCTTGTCAGTTTGCTTGCGTTCTCTCCCTCTTATCCCCTTAACAATCATAACATAATCAAATTTTTCATTGTTTAACCTAAAGACAAGCGAATAAAGTTCAAATATGGCGGGAACTACATTCCCACTGCCTTAAGCCCAGAACACACTTTGAAACGCAACTGCAACTTCTAGTTAGGGTGATTGCTATAGTAATTGGCCTGTACATAGTTATTGGCCACCTTGGCTAAAATAAAAATAAACAAGCATATGTACGTTATTAAGAGTGGAAAAGAGACACAAATACTTTCTCTGAGCAATACGCTGTCCAATGTAGTATGTCTGAGTAAGAACAGATGGCACTCTAAACAGCAGAAGCTTTCTTTCGACAACGAGTCGTCCGAGTAGCCGCATGCTTGTCAAAATTTTAAGGTAAATATTTATGAATATTGTTCGTAATTTAATTGTTTTTGCTTGTTATAGTAATTTTACTGTTTTTTTGTAAAGAGATAAATGGTAGCTTATGTAGATAGATTAAGTTACTTTGTTTTGGAATAAAATAACTTTAAAATTAGACCGGCCAATAACTATACCACGTTTCAATTTATTTCATTTATTGGCCACGGGTGGCCAATATGTAATTAAATTTTACTTTTATTGTATTTTTATTCAAGATTAAGTTAATTTAACCCTTAAATATTTGCTCTTAAAATACTAACGTCCTAACCTATTAGGATCAGTAATTAGCCGGGGGGCCAATTACTGACACTTATGCACGGCCAATAACTATTTTTATTGATTTACTTTACCTAGATTGTTACAAGATGCCGTTGGTAACACAGTATACTAAGGTTGGTATAAGTAGTTGGAACAGAAACACTTAATCAGTTTAAAAAAATAAAACAAATAATACCTGAAATGCAAAACAATGATTTTTTTATTATTCTCTATCGTTTTTGGGACTATTATAAGCAAAATGGATTGGAAGCGGAAGTTACAGATGAACCTGAACCTATAAGTCGGGAGAAAGAATCAACATTGAGTGAAATAGGAGAACTTCAAACTAGAGATAAAGAAAGAGAGACAAAAGACCCTAAAACTGGGACCCAAGAAGATGAGATAGGTACTTGTAGACGAACGAGAACGACGAGATGAACCGTTACCGTAACCAGAATATCAGAGGATTCTGGAAGAAAAATAAATCCTCGAGAAAGAAAAAGGTAACGGAAAATTGAAAGAGAACATAAAAGAAAGGACAGAAAACTGAAAGCTGAAGAAAAGAAAACTGCTAAAATAAAAAAAGTAAGAATAATTTATCTGTATCCAATCAAATTTGTAATATTTGCAAAAAGCTTATAAAAAATAGACTTTTAGTATGCTCTGAATGTCACCGTGTCTTTCATAAATCTTGTGCAACAGCATATTCCTGAAGAAGAAGGAGACAGTTATCTTTGTCACAATTGTTACAATGTTACTGAATGTACTGACGATGATGAGATAGATGAAGAAATCGATAAGAGTGATACTGATGACGAATCCTTAGCTAATCTTAAGGAAAGACAAAATGAGTTAGGATTACAAAGCGTGAAGTTTCAGTGATTTTTATGGGTTTTTTTCGGTGGCTAATAACTGTACTTCTAGGAGCCAATTACTGTGATTTTGGGGCCAATAGCTAAATTTAATGTGATCTCTGATATTTTTAAAATTATTATTGTAATTCTTATCGTATAACACCAAATAGGTACTAGTCTAAATAGCAGCAATATTGTTTTCTCATAATAAAATATAAAAAGTAAACAAAAGTCGAGTTTTTGTTACATTTTACACAAGTTAACTTACACAACGCTCTTAAAGGGCCAATAACTGTAGCAATCACCCTACCTACTTTTGAGTTGCATCTAAGTTTCTGCCATAGCGTCCGTTGAGAGACCACACATGACGCGACCAGTTTGAAACCGGTTTGAACTGGTCAAACTGGTCGCGAAACTTAGATGCAACTCAAAAGTAACTAGAAGTTGCAGTTTCGTTGCAATTGCGTTTCACCGTGTGTTCTGAGCCTTAGGATTAAACGTGCTTAATTTACTTAGCAATCCGCGTGGTAATTCCAGGAGTTCCCATTCGCCGACGGCAGTCCGTTGACGGAGCTGGCTACTTTTTACCAAGAGTGCTTGCAAGCGCGTTCCGCCAGCGATGAGTGGCCGGAACTGACCGAGCCGGCTACGTCGGCCGACTCCGAGTCTCTCTCGCACCAGCTGAAGATGTTCGAAGACGCTGTTCCCGAGTTCGATAGCATGGTCGCATCTATGTTCAGCAACTCCGAGCACGGATCTGATCACTCCTAAAAAGGTACGAGGGCGGACGACCGAAAATAATCTAACCAATAAGGGTTTTCGCGTATGAAAGATCCGCTAGATGGCGGGACGTGGATGTGGGGTCTAACTGTTGCGCGATTGGTGGATTTTGACATATCTGTCAATGTCATGTCAAAAATAACCAATCATGCAGCATTTGGACCTCGCGTCTACGTATTGCCATCTGGCGGATTTTTCAATCGCGAAAAACCCTCATTCCACATCAACTTACTTGCCTCTGGACATCCTCGAATGCCCGGTCTGCATATCCAACGAATATTACGCACAATATTACTGCTTCACCTTCATATTAGAGAGAGCCTTGGTACCCATAACACAAGTTAAATCTTAGCTTGGGTGCCAGGATTCACTCAACATACTGTTTTGTGTACCTATCTGAATTGTCGTAATCTACATTAATTACTGTGTTGTATGTTTTAGTGTAACACTTTATGTCAATAAAGAATTTATTTATTTATTTATTTATAATTTACATTTTAAATAGCTGGTTCCATTTCAATATTTGTATTGCTGTTAGATGAAACAGTGTTGAGTAAGTTGAAAGCGAAATTTAACGAATTTCTTCTTGCTTGTTGTTCTGACCAAAGACAAATATTTCTAAGCTGTAGTCTTTCAACTATTTGCGTCCGCCCGTCAAAATAATACGTTTAATCAAACCCTCCATCCATACATTCTCCTACACCTTTGAAAATGTTTTCGATGTAGTAATAAATTAAATGTTTATTGTATCAAATAGACAAATGATTGTTGCTGAGCGAAAGTTTCTATAGTGAATATCTAATAGATATTAAGAAATACTTTAGAAATCATGTTATAATCATCTTCCTCGGTTACTACTATCGGAAATACGGTTATTTTCTATGTATACTTGGTATATTATACGATATTGTGCGAGTATCGTTCTCGTGGCAAGACTTAAATATCGAATACGCAAAATCATTAATAATATTATTATGTGTTCCATATTATTAACATTAGCAATTGTTATTGATGAGACAAACCAGAATGGCATTTTGCAGGTGGATTTATTTTGATTGGCCGTCAAATTAAGTGTAATTAAAAATAATTATAGTAAAAGTACCGTAGAGGCGAATCTTGATGCTTGAACAATGCAACCGATTAGCAATAAGAATTTGAGGCAATATATCATTACTATTATGGAAGCAATAAACGTATTGAGTATTGAGTTATTTGATTATTTTATGCGCAGAGCGAATTTATGATATTTCGTTTCACTGTTAGTCAGTAATTTAAAGCATTGAGATTAGATTGCGTTTTTACATTTAGATGCTGCATTAAGCAGTTACCATGCCATGCCTTGCGAGATGCCATTCTGTACACCATATCTGAGGCTTTGAACTACTTTAATATTATTAAATATCCACCTATAAAAAGTAATAAACGTTACTGTAGTTTTAGTTTTCCTGGCAAACTCGATCGTCGATTAGATGTTATCAAACTTCATTCTTTATACAATACAAATCTCTTGTTGTTGAGATAGACGGTAATTTTTTAGGCTGTTTATTAAATAAAAACCTGAAAAAGGAAACTGTTCTTAAAACTACACAATTTGAAATGCTCCACCTAACAAAAACTATTAGAATATTATAATTATAAAAAAGTTTAGTAGGTACATAATATACCTATCACTCATTTAACTTGAACTTTGCTGACTGTTGTGAATGTTAACAAAAACTTACATTGCAGTGAACCTAGCAGGTATAGGAAGGAACAGCTTAAATTATTATCACTTAGACTATAATTTTTCCCACGACTTTGGAATTGAACGGAAAAGCAAACTTATCTGCTCTGGTCGACAGTTCTTGTGAACGAAATACACGATTTGGAGTTATTAACGTGCTGAGAATGTCATCTCCCATTCAATTCAATCAATCGTTTGTATGAAAATCTTGACACACAAGATGTGTGAATTAGAGAGGCATAAAACTTGAACCACACCAACGCGTGCACCTGTCATTGGTCGCGCGACCAGTCATTTGCCTATGATCGCGACGGCGATGGCGATCGGCACGCGTTGGTGTGGTTGAAGCTTTATGCCGGTCTAATTCACACATATGAGTGTCAAGATTTTCATACAAATGTTTTTGAAATATAGCCTCTTTTGCTGTGTATCACAACAACCTGGGATATTTTGTAATTGGTGTTCCAGTTAAAACTATTTAGGCCAAAATTTATTGATGTTACATTAAGTTTCGTGTTGAAAAAATGTTAATGTTTTAACAAGATGTTGGCTAGTAAGGATGTATTTACGAGCATATTTGTATTCCTGTGCCATAGAAAAAAAATAATTTTGCTTGTTGCAAGAGCTAAATATGCAAGAGTTAAACATAGTTACTGCAGCCTTGACGTAACTATAATGGTAGCTTGGATACACTATATTTATGTCCTATTGTGTCCATTATAAGTTATTCTATAAATCATGTGTAACAATATTGCCATGCTTGTTAGATGGGTGAAAATACAATAGTTGGGCCACATACTGTCTATTATGATCCGCGAAGGACTGGACTGTATTTGCTCTGGGATAAGACCTGGTGGTAATCTAGAATGTCTAGAAGGATTTTCCAAGGGAAAGTCAAATTAACGACCAAAACAAACTGTATTTTAGAGAACAACAAGCAAAAACAAAACAATATCAATAAAAAAGTAAATAACCATAAATAAAATATCAAAAACGATTGCTGACGAAACTGCTAGCAACACTGTCATTGGTATATTTTAAAGCACCTAAATGTCGTATAAGTGTTCACACAATTTAAATATCATATTCTAAAAGATAATATAAAAATAACCCATTAAATGCTCAAAACGTCAGTCATTAGGCATATCAGAAAAATTCAAGTTTGCAAAATAGGGTTGAAAATTGCCCAACTTTTGTATTTTCATCCAGATATCGTGTGAACACTGTAAACGCTGGTACAGCAGTAAGAATACGTTATTGTAAACTAAAATATAAGTCATCTACTCTTAAGGGGTGATTTTGCTCAATGAAATACCTTTACCAGATCGTCGGTCCACCTAGTAGGAGGCCTGCCCACGCTACGTCTTCCAGCCCGTGGTCGCCACTCGAGAACTTTCCTGCCCCAACGGCCATCGTCTCTACGAGCTATGTGCCCCGCCCACTGCCACTTGATTTTAGCAATTCTGCGGGAAGAGCCTGGATGCGGGCAGCGCAGGACCGTTCATTGTGGAAAACCTTGGGGGAGGCCTTTGTCCAGCAGTGGACGTCATTTGGCTGAAAAGAAAGAAGAAAGAAAATACCTACCTACTTAAGGGACCAACGTTTAAGTTAAAAAACGTTTCTCATTTTAACCGGTCAGCTGTTCATGTAGCATATTGGCCTAGTGGTACTTTAGTAAAAGTATCTCAAAATCACCCCTTAAAAATAATGAAGTTGTAAAAATGCCATCGGCTAAATATGTCGAAAATTCATAAATAATGCATTTATATCTCAAATCCCATACATTATAAGTTATCAGTTATAATCATCATATACATTGGGCTGATTTCGTGTAGCCATTCTTGAAATCTTTCTTTCCCTTGAATAAAAAGGGAAGGGATCAACAATACTAACGAATGATCACTTTAAAATTTAATATTGAAGGTATTTACGGAAATTCGGTTTACCGTGTCTGAGTACAATAGTTTTTTTTAATGGGAAGAAGCAAGTTTTAGGGTGTTATACAGGCTGGTTTCCACTCTATGTATACCTTAGCAAGTCGAAACAATTTTGTACTGATATAAACAAACACGTAATCAGAATAAAGATGGTATGGCTTAGGCAGTTATCATAAAGAAATCAGGCTCAATGTATTTTAGTTTAAGATGTAGTGTGACATACATAATCACAACCAGTGCTGTAATAAGTTTTATAGCACACTTCACCCATCGTCATTCATGCTCATGGTATTGACTGATTGTTGCGTGTAGTTACACGGATCGCCAGGTGAACTGATATTTTTCTTATTCTATTTTATCTTTTTGAAGTAGATGTAGATAGGGGAATATATATTTTAATAATGTTTCTATACTGCCGTTAAACGTGGAATTAAGCCGTCTGCTGCCTTCAGCAAATTATATTACTTATTCGAAAAGGCATCTTTTCTTAAAATCGATGATATTTGTTTTGCTGAAGGCAGACGACTCGTTATATTTGTTTTTGCTTCATTGTTTTGGGAAGTGTGGCACGGTTCAGTACAGTAACAGAACAGGCGTCGTTTTGTACATTGTTATTGGATAATTGAAAAAGTGAATGGCATGTTTTCTATTACATAATATTGCTGATGGTAGCGCGCTAGTGACTTCATCATTAATAACAGATTTTTGACGTAAATTTCATGTGCACATACATAACGTAATGATTTTTTGACTGTTTTTATTGTGATCTAAGATTTCGATATTTATATTACTCAGATAGACTCAAAATATTCTCCCTGGTCTAACTGAGTGCCCTCACGATGAGGACCTTTTGGCAGAATATTTCTCAGGTGACGAGAAAAAGTGAAAAGGCCCTCCAAGCTCAAAAGGAGAAGTAAGATAATTTACTTAAGATAGAAAGCCGTTAAGTAGTGCTTGTTGTTAATAAATTAAGTCAAAGCGACGCGTGTTCACATGTTAGTGCGGAGCCACACGATGCACTGTAACCATAGCGAAATAAAATCAAGATGTTGTTTTTAAATAATGTTAAGTGGCGTTAATTAAAGTCCATTTCGTATCCACCATATCGCTTTTTTATAAAATTAAGTGTGTCCTTTTAATATTTCTTGCCATAAAATTGACTGTAACAAAATATAATTATGATATCACCTATTGATTCTTTGTTGATGTATTACATCTTGTGGACTCGCTCTAACCAACGGACTGTAGTTTGTAAGATTTAGGGTTGTGTGGGACGGACGTTGCGAGTGCCTTTCGACCAACGATGCGATTACAAAGTGCCAAGAATGTTTTTATTAATTTGTTATTTGCATGTTTTATAATACTCTTCGCAATCATAAAATTGTTTTTTGTTTATTTACCTTATATTTTGATTCTTCGACTGTAAATAACTCATTGTAATGTCTAAGTTACAAGATTTTTATTCTTATTGTTTAGTTGTCTAGGTATTTACTTATGGTTGATTTTGTTTAAAACGTTCATATCATCCTGTAGAGATGTGATTTTTTTCGTGTAAGGTTTTGAAACATTTCTAAAATAAATAAGCATTTTTCAGATAAACATTAGAAGTTGGTTAGCCCTTTGAACGTAACATCAGCGCGTAAAATAAATATTAATACAAATAATTTTACTTCATATCATATTGCGTAAAACAAGTATTGGCAAAATCGTATCAATGAAAAATTAAATAGTAACTAATACAATAGACTTTGGAGTTCATAGGGTTAATATAATCATAATGTCGTTGTTCCTATTACATTGCCATGTGTTTCTGTTTACTGGTTTTCACAGACAAATGAACATTAAAGCGTGTTTACATTAGAAAAGGAGGTTAAAGGTTGCCAAACACTATGTAAAATCTTTTTATACATCATTTTATTTTAACAAAAATATAACCGTCTCCAAAAAAGTGAAAATAATAATTTACGTATGCATGTTGCTGTATACTGAAGCCATTTGTTGTATACTGAAACTTCTCCAGAATGTAATAAATACTTTTCTGCAAAATATTCGCGGGCAAACATAATATACACAAACATCCTTTTTACGAGAAGTCGGTAACCTCCTTTTTTTGAAGTCGGTATTTTTTTAATAAAGTTAAAATTAGTCGTAAATATCAGATTGCCAAATCCAGGAAGTTAATGGACTCTAAGACCATTAATTTATTATCGGCCTAGATGGCACTAACAGAAAAACTATGCACACAAAAGGTCAATGTGATAGTATTTTATGTAAGTAACATTGTTTATTATAATTTAGAAATTAAAATTAGAGTATCGAGCTTTTGACATCAATATATTGTTTAGAAAATATTGTACTTATCTAAGACAACTTATCATAGAACTCCGAGCAATGTAAGCACGCACTTATGGTTTATACCGAAGATGTCTCAAAATGAAAACTCATGTAATTATGCAATTCTAGTCATGATTCACAATGTTTGATATTATTTTGTGCACTGTTTATCGTGAAGCGTTTCCTTATATTGTGAGGCCCAATTATAAAACGACATTTTACATTTGACTAGGCCTCTCCCAAACTAGCGTCTTTTTGTGTCGTCGTCTCGCCAGTACCTTCGCAGCGTCGACGCGGCGCACTAACTCTCTTTGAACTAAATAACGTAACGCCAGCGCTACGAATAAATCGTCGTAGACGCTGCGCGGGCGCTACCAAGACGATGACGTTCAAAATACGCTATTGTTGTAGGGGGTCCCCTTCTGACCCACCGCACTACCAAACCACACTACCAGTAGTGTCGTGGGGAATATTTTTTCCCTTCTGCACTACTAAGCCAGTAGTGTCGTGGGTAACATACATCTTCATTCCCATCGACACTACTACCAAACTAAATGTAAAAGTAAAATTTTGGATTGTTTTGTAATAAATTATGTTTAATGCAACCCTTACTTCTGTGCAAATTTGCAGTTTGACGGAATTTACTGAAAATAAAATATTACCTAAAAGGGCTTATACCTATATAACTTTGCGTGAAAGAAAAACAAAAATTAAATTATTTTTACCCGACTACGGCAAAGCAAAAGGAGGGTTATGATTTTAACAGGCTATGTATGTATGTTCATCAATTCCCTCGTAACTTCTAAACTACTTATCAGAATTCGACAAATGACTTATCATTAGAAGCGTCTTAATTGTCCGCTGGTTAAGGCTATATGGGGTTTCACAAAATCTAATGTGGCGCCCTCTAGCGGACAAACCATACAGATTAAAAAATAAAGTTAAGATAAATATGCCGTGTTTGGTATCATTTGAAAGCGCTTTACTTGTACATTTTGAATATAATATTACTAGCATTTGCTTGTGACTAGCTGTATTCATGGGATGATTGCATATAATTCACATCTTTTCGTTCATAGCTTCTTTACTACTTATAAGTTCATCAATTTAACTTTTGTTAATATTATGCGCCACAAATACACTTTAACATCAAAATAGTACAAATAATAAAAAGCAAAAAAAATTGCATAGACGTTAGGGTTGCATATAAACATAATACAAAACAATCCAAAATTTTACAAATTTTATATTTAGTTATGGTAGTAGTGTCGATGGGAATGAGGATGTATGGCCCTTATAAATTACCTACGACACTACTGGCTTGGTAGTGCAGAAGGGAAAAAATATTCCCCACGACACTACTGGTAGTGTGGTTTGGTAGTGCGGTGGGTCAGAAGGGAGGGGGTCCCTTATAGATTGAATGGTCTAAGTATTTATATGCAGTTTGGATACAAATTGCAGTGTCGTTTCATAGTACGGGCCCGAGTCTCGAGGACTGTGCAACTTCAGGATGACCAAATTGTACGGGATGTTGGAACTTTGGACGAAACGGCCTATATTTGCATCACATAAGAAATCACTGTTTTTTTTTTCACACTTGCTGAAAAGCAAACGATTGTACGTACTACTCGTATTTCGTAGAATAAGTGCGGAGAATCCGCCATCTTAATATCATGTAAATAAATAATCAGGTAAATTGATACCGTGTCTATAGCTGTAATAGTAGACTGTACTTTAAACTATCGCCTTTTATACTGAACCCATTCCAATATAGATTTATTTTAAGTGGAATCACAATACATTGTAAACGCATTTCATAATTCCCGTTTTAAATTGTCATAATTGTATTTATATTTCGTGCATACAAACAATTCGATTTCATTATAATTTATAAGAGACATACTCAAGCAATAAATTCCCATTTTAATCATATTCTTTGTTATGTGTGACTTTTCTAGACTTTAAAGCCATAATTATCTAAATGCGGAATGGGTTTTTATATGTGTAAATCTTTGTAGCCTGTTGGTTACGCAGCCATGGCATGACACCTACTTAGTGTTGTCCCTGTAATTTTTATTCTAGAATATTCCACAACCTAATTGTTCAGCCTATTCAAATTTCTCCAAATACATAACTTATCACTCTGTCATGGTTTGCTATATCATCGGGTAAACGTACAAATAAGTTGGGTACCTAGTTTCTACTGCAATGTTAATCGACCCCAAACGACCTACATTAAAATAATAATTCATGTATAATGAATTTAATATAGACGGAGTTAAAATTAATTTATGTATTTAAAGTGGGGATTACAATAAACACTACTAAAGAAATTAAATGTTTTATTATTACAATATTAAGTATGCTATTAAATAAGAAGAAAATTATGACGTCGATGACATATTGTCCTCCCTTGGCTTGGGCTTGTCTTTTGGCAGTATGCTGTAAACTTTAACGTACTGCCCTGTTATGTTCTGAAATAAAAATTATTTGTTTTATGAAATAGCATGACTAAACAAAGTCATTACTTGCCAGTAGCGCCAACTGGTGGTTCAAAAACGACTTGTTGATTGTTATTTACTTTTTGAAAGCGCAGTGCAACACATGCTCACAAATGTCATGCTTATTAGCAATGTTTCGACACATTGCTTAACAGTGGCACATTATGCTTTTGTGATAGTATAATGAGCATTATCTAATAAGTATGTTTAAAAACATCTGTCGCGTTTGCTATCGTAACTATCGTATCGTAAGCTTAAGTAAAAGGTGCCGGGGGATAGCTAACTGTCTTGGAGACCGCAACGAATTTAATCAGAAAAACAGATCGAAAAAAGTTTTTTCGAAAATAACACAGTTTGTGTATTCTCCTGACAATATTTACAATGGAGTTTACCTGGTCATCCAAAGACGGCCCGTAAGTCCTCAAGACGGGCGCGTTCAGCCTTATAGAGAAGACGGAGCAGCGGTAGTGCGCCAGAACCGCGTCGTGGATCAGCGCGTGCGTCATTCGCGAGAACGGGACTTATCACAATTTTCTACCACTGCAACTCCTGAATAGCCAGGATCTACAGCTCGGCCTGATTGGCCTCCAATGAAACCCAACCAGTGAAGGTTGAGTACCTACTCCCGGGGATATCTCGGATCCCGCAACAAAAATCGGAAGAATATAGGAGTTCGAAAAAAGTGTTTTCGAAAGTAACATAGTTTATGCATTTTCCTGTACAGCTAGCACGAAAAACTTTCGAGTTCGAATCGTTTGCGTATTTGAATCGCCATCAAAAGATTTAGTACGAAAGTTACAATAGCGCCCTTGTGAACGTAACGTAGTTTATGCATTCTCCTGATTATAATAAATATCTGAAGACTATACCTGGTAAAGGCGGAAAGAGCCTGGATGCGGGCAGCGCAGGACCGTTCATTGTGGAAAACCGTGGGGGAGGCCTTTGTCCAGCAGTGGACGTCATTTGGCTGAGACGAACGAACTAACCTGGTCATCCAAAGACGGCCCGTAAGTCCTCAAGACGGGCGCGTCCAGCCTTCTAGAGAAGACGGAGCGGCGGTGGTGCGCCAGAACCGCGTCGTGGATCAGCGCGTGCGTCATTCGCGAGCGATCCGCTGAGCGCGCAACGCACCGCACTTCGCGAAGCGCGTCTAAAGCTATGTTCAGGCGCACGCGCGCTAGGAACGCGTAGAGCGAACACTCTTCTTCGAACTCCTGGGATGATAAACATTTGTGTGGATCTTAGTCATCTATATAAAAGCTAAAGGTTTGATTGGCTGACTCACTCATCACGAAATCTCAGAAACTACAAGTGCTAGAAGTCTCTAATTTTGCATGGGGGATTTTGCAAAATTCCACCCCTAAATAAAATCCTATTGGGCTATATGTAGATTGGGCTATATGATACCACAGTGTTTACCTAGATATGCTGTCTTCTGTAGTTATACTTACAGCGTCATAACTTAAAAAAAAACCTACTGTTACGTTTAAATATTACCTTCTTTCTATCTTTTTCTATTAAATCTTCCTGTTGGAGTTTAATTTCCTTTGCCCAACCTCTGAAATAACAATAAAATATATATATTGACCATTGCTTAAAACTTTTACGTCAAGTTTGCTTATGAGAGTAGGCATTAGGTATACGAACTTTAAGTTCTTTAGCTTAAGGCGATTAGTGTCCTCAATCCGCGCTAAATGGGCATTTTGTAAAGCCTACTCCTCTTTTACTGCTGGACAGAAATAGTTGAAAAAAAAATATGTTATACAACAGTTCAAGGACTACATTTGTGACGTTTGAATTTTCGCTACGTCTCTTTGTTTTGGATTAAAAAAATAAATACGGGACATCGATTTTTTACTTAAATTCCCTACTCCTCCAAAACCGCTATGTTAATTTAAAAGATTTTTGCACGAATAGATTGGGAATTCTTTAATCTTTAAATGACACGTTGCGTTTTTCAATCGAACATTACTTTCATTCATAAATTTTACTTTTGATAAATTCCGAACGTTTTGCTGTTGAGGGGGCCTTCGCGGGGTGCGGGCGGCAGTCGGCCGCTGGCCTTCAGACGGGGAGGTTGTGTCACTCGCTACAAACTGACATTAGCGATCAAAATGAATTTTTTCTATGGCTAAGTTGCACCACCTGACGTGACCTAACTTTGACCGTAGCTTTGGCGATAACCGGTGTTTTTTGTATGGAGTTAGACAGACTTTTGACGCTTGTCAAAGTTGAAGTAAGATGGTGCAACCCAGCTTTTGTTCGACAATAGATTTTATGTCAGAATTGTTCATAGAGTACGTGCAGTCAGACGATACAATTGAATTATGACGCGCTCAGACGCTATTTTCTACCTGAATAGAATCTATTAGTGTAAAAAAACTATAATTGACTCCAAAACAACTGCACTAGATAAATACAAGTAGAAAAATTATTACGTTATTTATTTACTAGGCCTTTGCAATCAGTATCCAAATTAGGAGCTAGTCAGAATCTGTAACTTATAGCCTGACCAGGAACATAAAAACCCTCGCCATGTTGCGGAAAACTAATGGTACTAATTTCTTTTAATGGCAACAGTAACTGAAAACTTCATTGACATGTCACCTTGCATGTCAGTCTATTGCTGTCAAAGTGTAAACAAACTTTATTTTAAATGTGCGCAATTGATTTTGTGAATTAAATTACTAAAATCTTTTTATAGTCGTGAAAGAAAAGTGGTTCACAATGTGTTAAAGTATTTGTCGAAGAGAAATACTAAGGGTTCGGACAATATTTTCATTGAATAATGTTTTCGACAAAGGTTGTCAAATTGACTGACATGTTTATCGTATAGTACAGTCCACTATGAAAATTAGCTGTGGTTTGTTTCAACTACCTATTTTAAAGTTTTTTGTCACTTTCTAAGTGTTGAATTTTATGGAATTGGGAAAGAAGTACCGAGTTTGAAGCGTTCATGAGCAGACATTGCAGTTGAATATTCAAGTTCTGAATTTGATTATTGATGAATAATAAAATAAATCCTACTAACTAGATTGATGGTTTCATTTAATTTATTTAAACCAGGTTACCTATAATAATATTTTTTCGTTAATTTATGAAAATATCAAATTAGCCTGTAATCCTGAATCCTGATACATAAAGTTAGCCTATTAATTTAACACAGGTACGACTGTACTCAGTGTTGCACTATCAAATGCAATTGACGCGCCTCTATGCCAGGGTTTTTATGTTCCTGGTCAGGCTATAATCGATTTACGTGAAGAAAACAATTTATATTTTTCATACTTATTAGAATTAGATTTTAAATATGTTTCTTCGCGAAAATACCACAATTAAAAATAACACCTGTAACGCCCCTGGGTCTGCGGGTGTCTATGGGTGACGGTAATCATTTACCAACAGGTGATCCGTTTGCTCGTTTGCCTCCTGTCACATTAAAAAAAATTAAGATAAAGTGGTATTGAATTGTTCTATAGAGATTATTAAAAATTTGGATACTGATTACAAAATTAGCCATTTTCGGAGTCGGTGTCGGTGTCCTACCTTTTGGTGATTCGTTTTGGAGTTGGTTTTAATTTTTAGTGAAATTAATCTATTTCATGCCTTTAGTAGACTATAGGTACCTAGTAGACCTTGTTGTTGCCACTGAAGGTGCATAGGTACTCAGTACATTGATACCATATTTTTCATGTTAAGTGCAAATAAACTTCCCTAAATTACCAAACCATGAAACGTACCTACTATTAAAAAGTTTCGCAGATAAAAACTAAAATCCTCTTATAAGGTGATGAATTTTAGGAGCATGTCATGAAACCAAAATTATTAGCATAAAAGAGCTTGTTTTAAAAAAAATCTTTTTATTTATGATGGGGAATTTACTGCGGCGTAGTAGCAGAGATTTTCCGTTTGTAGATCGTAATAATTTCGAAGAATAGGGATGTTTCGTGGATAAAGCAAGAAAGTAGCAAGAGTGTGAATAAGACCGTCGGTGAACTTACCAAAAAAAAAAACTCTAAATGTATTTTTCACTTTTTTAAACTTATGAAAATTTAAAGAGATGAAGCGCACCAAAGTTCAGAAGATGAGGCACATGACGTCAAGGCATGCTTAAAAATGTGGCGATTTGTGTCGTCACGCGGAATTTCATCGCATCATTATCTTCGTAATTACTTGTTTAATTGAAAAATAAAAATATCCCGTGTCCAATATTTTTTGATAATGTAAAATTGACGGACCAAAAGTCTTTTTTAAAGAAACTAGCCTATTCCTATGGCCACATTCCAGCTCCATCATCAGACCCTGCAGTTTCCAGCTCCATGTTATCACAATATTGCATTGTCACCCGAATTACATGTATATCCGAAATTTGAACTCAATCAATTGATGAAGGATTTCTAATAAAAAGACAAACACATTTTCAGTTTATTCTTCATAAGTGATAGACAAAAGCAGAAACATTTGCTTTTTTAAGCCATAGACCATACTAGGTAGGTACTAATGCGTTCCAATAGGGATGATGACTGGGTAATGAAATCGAAATTCTATTTAGTCCGTCAGACAGATAATTAGAAAATATTAGACTCATATTTTTTAATTTTTTCCATAATCGAATAATTACAGTATTATATTGAGTTGAAATGTCGCGTCGTGACGTCACATTTGAGTAAAAATTCTACTCAAGCGTGGCGTATCGCGCCATTTCAACTCGATGTAGCACTGTTATTATTTAATTATGAAAGAAAATAAATAATAACTAATATTTTCTAATTATCTGTCTGGCGGACAAATAATTGAAATTTTGTCATCTAGCCTAGTTGTCGTCAGGAAGTTGGTCTAACTAATTCAGCTTGCAACTAATTCAGCTTGCAAGATTCCACCCGAACAAACATTTATGTAATTACCTACATACATCATAAATTGCAAGCTAAATAAAAGCTTGTAATAAAGTCGGGTTTGTTCAAATTTCGAGAACGACTGAACCGACAAAAGCATTAGAAAATTTACGAAAAATAAAATAAAATTTTATCCCGTACAAAATGTTCATGGATTTTGTTATTTTTATTAAATACCTTTACGCCTGAGTTAAATGACACCGACATCAAGGTTCATCAATTTAAGTTTAAAATAATAGGCAGTAATGTATGAAGAAAGAGCTTCTATTCTGTATCTACCTATGCCCGTGTATTTTTGATCGGTGTCAAATCGGAGTTTTTGGTGCGGGGTACGCGGGTGTTGCTCGCGGCGTGAAGGTCAAACGCCCAAGGTCATTGAGGACTCTAATCGCCTTAAAGGTTTAACTCACTTCCCAATGTGAAGAAACTCAGCCAGAACGTCATGGTCTTGAGGCAGCAAGTTCGGGCATTGGATCTGAGTCTCCTGCCATACCTCGTTGAGCTTTACGGTGAAGTAGTGGGAGCATAACGTTAGCACTGCCTGAAAATTAATATTAATTTGATCCATAAATTCTGTAAAATATTATTTGGACCCATAAAGTCGTTATTATTTATGGACAGTTCTAAAGAAACTTGGCACCGTGCCTTCTTAATCTGTGGACTGTGAGTAGATTAAGTTTAACGGTATTTAAGTGGATTATAAAGATTATTGCCACTCACGTTGCACTTATAAATCATACCTCGTCTTCTGGCGCCAGTTTGATATTTTTGTACATATTATAAGCTTCGTCCGCCAATGAAACTATGTAATCTAAATCCACTGACAGCATGTGTAATAGCGCAAATGTCTGTAAACAATAATAACACCAAATATTTAAAATTTCAATATTGTATTACCTACTTGGTATTACCGAACGCGATGGAGGACTATTGTGGATGCCCTCTGCCCCATCTAGGGGTTATAAGACCTTAAGTCAAGTAGTGGGTGGTCCCCTACACCTACACCATTGGTGTAACAGACAGCCCACTGTGCAGAGGATGCATGGAGGCAGAAGAAACGCCGCAGCACGTGCTCATGGAGTGCAGAAGTGTAGCAGCACAACGGGCTCAAATTCACCAATCACCAGGGTTGCTGCAGGAGGCATGTAGCGGCCTAGATTGGCTGCTTGATTTCTGAGGGGAACTGGGTTGGTTGGAGTAGGTAATTAAATAAAAAATCGCGCACAATGGCCCAATGAAGCGGCTAAGTGCGACTCGATTGTCCTGTAAAACTAACAAAGATACTTACACCTATTTTATTCTACATAATTATTACTTTTCCGACTAGACCATACTGTACGGCACTACGGGTACGGCCCAACCTCCCAATCTCCTTATAATATTATGTATACGCCAATGCTGTACAAAATTAATAGGAAACCTTAGACAAGCGTGAACCGGCCAAGTCAGCAGCTGCATAGCACATTACGGTTCGTTTGCTCTTGCCATGTTTGAAGTCGGGCCCGAACATTGCACTCTTCACGTCTGCTGACATCAATGGATAGTCCAGATCTGCCGGGATATCCTTTTGTCAGAACTAAGAACAACGCATTCACTTCTTTCCAAAATTGGCACGTATTGTCCATAGATGTGAATTACTTTAGCTCTAGAGGGCAACTTTGGCTCAACAAAAATATATTTAAATTGAGCAAATTGTCTAGTAACTAAAAATTACTAGGCTTCAGTAACGTCAAACGCTACCTGTCGAATTTACGTCGTTTATCGATATGTAGAGGTGTGAAATTAAATCTTTTTTTTTTGTTTTGAGCCAAACCCCCTAGGGTCGAAAGTACGGTAGACCTAAACAGATAGGTCCATTTAAAATAAAATATGGGTAGTGACCGTCCATTCTGACGCACACAATGGTAGGAATTACATAGAAATAAATAAGTACGTAGGTATAATAGCCCCGTCAGCTTCATCCGAAGGGGCAACATACTTTTCGACCTAGTTTTAGTTTAATTTAACTAATTAAGTACATATTTGTAAATATGTACTACTTCTAAGTACCATAAGTAGATATAATTTATTACAAGGTCCTTGAACTTAAAACTCGATAGATTCTAAAGATCGAAAACATCTAAATGGCCGTCATGTCTCTATTAGGCGGCGTACTAATATGGTAACTAACCTTGTATTATTCCATTTTCATTTAGACGGACACCGGTCCGGTGGCATTCGTCTCTAAATATGGCAGCCAGCAGGGTAGCGATCGTCGCCCCTCGCTTTACCGTCATCGGATTCTGTCAAAGTAATGATTATCAAAAGGTTTTTCTTATCCCTGGGTCACACACATCACGATAACCCGAAGATTCACGCTATATCGCGATGTTTGTAGCCAAGTATTCGCGTAAGTATAATTACTGTGTAGTACTTAGGTGTTCTTTTGCATAGTTTAGTCGCTAGACTTCGCTCCGCTGTCGCCCGAATGTTAATCGCGATGTGTGCGATCCAGGAGTCACAGTAGGTAATTTATCTACTTACGGTATTATTTTAGAGATTTGTCAATCAATTGCTCTTTTTTTCTGAAACGGCCCGAATGATGAGCAAGGATACTAGGATAAAGACTGGACCAGTGCAAAATGGTTGACATTTTTACGGTGAAAATAATCTAAGATAAAGGTAATACGCAATTGACTCTACTGTCCTTCTCTCATTGGAATCCTTTTAGAAGGCTATTCTATGGGTTCCTAACATACTCACGGCATGACTAGCGCCCATGGTGGCTCGCCAAGACACGAGCTGGCCGACCGCGTCGCCCGCGCATGCTACGTCGCATACCATCGCCAACGCGATGCACTGGACTGGAGCCCTTGTCATCTGGAAAGTATTAATGAGGCGTACGTAGATGGCGTGCGAACTGCGAAGTAAACCGAGCAGACTTCACACTAACAGTGTGGCATTTGAAAACAAATCACACTTAACACTGGCACATCAAGCTAGCAGTGTGGGATCTTATTATTTATTATTTAGATGTAGGTACCTAATAGGTACGATATTGCTACAAAATCGTACCTCAACCATGAACAAACAACTCGTAATCGTATAGTAGGTACCAAATACTCGTATGTGCAGTCGACTTTACCTACAAGCAACACGTCAATGCGTTTCTAAGATGATTAATTTGCCTCGTACCTACTTTACTGATGTAAGTAGCCTACTGTTAATGCTAACTGTTAAACTATAATACACAATTTGGTGCATTAACAACGACATTATTAAATGGATTGCACTGTGCGAAACAATAAAAAATAATTAACGTTTTTACACGATCTGTTCACACAAATACGGAAAAAGTCCGGCAGTAAATAATAATAATTTACGACGTTAGAAAACTGAACGATACAATAACGGGTAAAATAAATACGGCTCGGTCACGGATAAACAAAGATGGACAGTAGAACGAATTTAACTAGGGACATTAATCCAATTGAACAGTCGAAGGAGGAAGTCACGATGGCGTCCGATGCTGCGGGCCTTTTCTCAATTGATTTAGAGAATTGGATCATAGAATACAAAATTCCGTGATCCAAGTTTATCGTCTACCTACAGCTTTACTGCTTTACATTTAATTTAGGGCGTTTCACGTGAAGCGGACACCATTGGACTTAGGACTTTTGGTTGTCCGCTTGACGTGAAATTTCCCATTTGTTTTCGTTTTCAGGCAGCAAGCTGGTGCCTATTTACATAGTCAATACCCACGTCTTGATCTTATTTAAATCCTGAACGAACGAGCTTATCGTTCGTTTCAACCAAAGAGCGTCCACTGTCCAGCCGTGGACGTCATTTGGCTGAAAAATGGATCTCTCCCAAGGATTTACACAGCGACTACTAAGACTAACTAACAAGTTCTTATTTACTTAGTTGTGTAGAGTCGAGCTATGATTTGAACTTGTTCACAGCATTTCAAGTCTTGGTGAGTTTGACGTTACAAAAACATCACAGGAATCTACTCAGTTTAACTGCAGTGCTATAAATAACTTTGACATTACCCAAGTCACCAATATTATTACCGCGTACAGAATCTACTATGAATTTATCGATGAACATTGTTTCTATTGTCCCATTTTACAACGCTAAGTGAAAGTAATACCTACCGGTTGTGGACACAGCTATTCAAATTATACTTACATTGTTATTTGTAACAGTGACATTATGGGTCTCGGTAATTGATAAATGTAGATAGATTATAACATTTGCGTCAGGCTTATTCTTATAAAGAGTTATTTGTATTGATGGTCTTTGAAGATAATTTTGTTATTTTTTTACTTTTCAAGCCATCTTACTAGAGGACAGAGTAATATTTGATGATAAACGTCCAAACACTCCCAATATTTAGATTCTTGAATTAACGAACTCCGAAGATTGTACGCTCATTTGGATGCGCGTCATGTCGGGGGATAAGTACAAGCTAATAAAAAACTTTTTAAAAACAATACTCACAGAAATCAAGTCTAAAAGTTTGTAAATCCCGTTGTTTGATATGAATATGGCCCTGTAGTCGGATCTCCAAATAATTCCTTCCCAGATGAGGTTTAACAACGCAACCAGCCATCTGTAACAGTGAATTAAAAACCTAACCAGTAAAGACCCAGTTTGTCCCAGGATAATTTAAACTGTCAATGGACCAACAACGAAATTAATCCGAAGAACATCTATAGGATAGGAGGTTTTTGAAGTTGAGGATCGACTTCAGAGCCCGCTTTGATGCTGAGTTTCCAGTATAGACCTGCTTGCTAGAAAGTGCGCATCCAATTTTTAAGGAACAGCCCATTTTGGTGTCTTAAGGAAATTACTTAATTAAAACCCGTTAATCAAAATGCGAACCTATCATTCACAATGAAGTGCTTGTCAAGCGAGAACAGAACAGAGTCCAGCATCTTCTTGATGAGGGCGTTGATGGCGTGAGGCCACTTGATGCTGGGGTACACGCAGCACGTCAGGCGCTTGTTCACGTCCACCGCGTGCGTGAGCAGGCGCAGACAGAGAGCGATGATCAGCTGGCTCTTTTCCACAGGAGGCGTCTTGCACTCCAGCAGCGTGTAGCAGAGATCTGGAAATTAAACGCCTTTTCTAGTGGATAGCAATGTGGTCTTTTATGTCTGATTGCAATGGATTTCCTAACTACCGTACCTTACAGGACAAGTCCATCGAATAAGGGTGTTTCCACATTACATAACAGGGCTCGGGTGAATGAGGGCGACTTGCCCATAGAACCATACTATGATGGCGTGGTCACATAAATGAGCAACGAAGAGTATAATTGAATTGGGAACGTGCACGACATTAGCGCCATCTGCCAACGAAACTTTAAGGGGCATATGTCAAAAAATAAATAACAACAACTTTCTTATTTTTAATGATTAGAGTAAATAAAATGTACTTTAAAAGACAATAAATGGTACGTTGAATGGAATTTAATAAAAACTGTTTATGGAGAAATGGACGTCATTATAAAAACTGGTTTTGAGTGTCTAAAACACACAATAAGTTTCCAACCCCAAACTCAGCTAAAAGGAAAAAAATTGGTGCTAGCAGAGCATGTGAGGAATTTAGAAGAGCTGAGAACTAATGGCAATAGTTATTTATTGAGCCACCATCTATATTACGTCAAATATCTTCAATTTATGCTAACTTCTTATGTTTGGATGTGTTGCAGTAATGATACTGATAAGAAAGTGTTAATTTAATATTATAATGATAATAATATAAGTGCAGAACTTTATAAAATAAAAAACAGTTATGTTTTTCAAAAGTTGAATTTTATTTACCTTTTACAACAGTATTTACTCTTGGAAAAGATTGGAGGCTGTAAATTAACTAAAACACATATGTTGTGTTGTGTGTACATGTACAATATCATCAATACAATTGAATAAATTAACACAATCACATTAAAATCAAAACAACATTGACAATGACAAGACAAGTTTGTTTGCTTCCCTTGCCCATAATGTTACACATTTGTGCCGCGACGAGCGCAGCGATCGTTTTCTTTACCCCTTCCACCCACTTCGCACGTTCCCAATAGCATCCGCCAATCACATACATCCCACGTACCCTACTTCAATCATTAGGTACACAAATTATACGTGTAGATATTAATATCTTAAAAATTATGATGACTCAGTGTCGTAACTAGCGAGACTAGCTACAATATCCATAAAAATTGCCAAATTCATAGTTCTGAGATGGGATGACTATAAAACTATAATACGCATTATTATAAGTATTGTTTTAGTACTAATAAATGAGTGATTGTGACTTAATACTTGAAAACACAGAAGAATAATATTACGTATGATAATTATAACCCCGTGAGTATCGAAGAGGTCCCGCAGAGAGGTTCTCTGGTCTGCCGGGTCTCTGTTGCTGATGATGACGTGCAGCAGTCGGACGCACCAATACAGCACCGGCAGCTCGTACGGACTCTCGGAATACCACTCGATGTACCACATCACCCTTTGGGAATTTAGCCAGATAATTTTCAACATAACTAACTACTTATTTCCCTTATTTCAAAGCTTTCAGATACCAGTAATAATTTAGAAAGTTCCGCGATTGGGAATCGAACCCACGAAGCGACGCCACGATCCCTGCCGCGCTCAAGGCAATTCCGAGCTAATTTTTAGCGAAAAACTAGGAAATTGCTTAGTTTACAGACGGTCTTTTTTTAGAAAACTGACGATAGACAATCTCTTGACGGATAACATAAGTAGTTTGTATCAAAAAGGAAACTTGCGACGGTTTAAGTTGGTATACTAATTTAAGTAACTTTTATAGGTTGACGTTTTAGATAAAAACTTAATAACAGGCAGGTACCTGTAGAATCATAAAATTTTCCTAAACCGCCTGATGTCAAAATAAATTCTAAATATCTTAGCCTACTATTAGTTACCTCCTGGTTAAACCGTAATCCCCTGCTAGCTTTGTAGGTGTGTATGGCAACACACACACCAACGCCTGGAGGGCAGTTTTCCGTAACTCCGCAAAGAGGGCAGGGGACCACCTCGCCCTGAGGTAGCAGAGTCCAGGGTCTATCAGGTACATTAGACCCATGAGCCAGAGTCGGGATTCCACCATCTAGAATATTCGAATAATGTTTAGTTTTGGCGATTAGAAAGATTGACCCAAAAAAAACTTATTTATTGAGTACTGGAGTCTGAACTCTTTTAACAACCTGAAAAAGATGATCATGTCCTTTATAAACTACATGAAAGAGGGCTATCTAATTGAGCTCTACTAATTTGGATCATCAAATTTCACAAAAGCACAGAACAGGAAAGTTTCAGCTCAAAATAAGAAATAGTTGTTGCAATTCACGAAGGTGAGTGATCTTTAGGTACATGTGTGGTGGCTCGCTCTGTTTCTTTTTCAAAAGATTTGATAGACTAGACATTACACCACGTTATGTGCATGTACGTACACGTACACATACAAGTAAAGCTCTCGCCTTCGTGAGTTGTAAGAATTTAACACAACAAACTATGTAGTCTTGAATGATAGAAGAAAGACGACCTTAGTGAGATCATAACAACCAGTCCCATGATGGACTTACATAAATATTGCTTGGGAAAATTTTGATAAAGTTCACGCATAGGTTGATAAGGATCTTCTTGAACTGGACGTCCTGCTGACTGGTGTTGAAGTTGACCGTCTGGATCCAGTCCGGCCTGGGCGGGAGCTCGGTCAATACGGACAGCGACATTACATCTGGTTTGCAGTAAAAATAGAAAATATGTAACTAGGAGGTTATCAGGAGGAGATCCGCAGGAGAACCAAAGTAACCGACATAGCTCGCAGAATTGCTAAAATCAAGTGGCAGTGGGCGGGGCACATAGCTCGTAGAGACGATGGCCGTTGGGGCAGGAAAGTTCTCGAGTGGCGACCACGGGCTGGAAGACGTAGCGTGGGCAGGCCTCCTACTAGGTGGACCGACGATCTGGTAAAGGTCGCGGGAAGAGCCTGGATGCGGGCAGCGCAGGACCGTTCATTGTGGAAAACCTTGGGGGAGGCCTTTGTCCAGCAGTGGACGTCATTTGGCTGAAAAAAGAAAGAAGAAAAGATGTAACTAGTTCTTGCCCTTAACTCGGCCAGTGCCTGAGGTATGGGAGCGGCACAGGAGGGGTGACATTGACTTATGGCGTGACAGAGCATACAAATCTGAAGCATATCTGAAGTCTCGCTGACGTTTGGCGTCTCAAAAACACCCTCCCGTGCAGCGGCACGTTACCGTTTTACAGGTTTCACTTACCTAAACATCCCAACTAATATTATAAATGCGAAAGTAACTCTGTCTGTCTGTCTGTCTGTTACGCTTTCCCGCTTAAACCTCGCAACCGATTTTGATGAAATTTGGCATAGAGATAGTTTGAGTCCCGGGAAAGAACATAGGATAGTTTTTATCCCGGTTTTTGAAACAGGGACGCGCGCGATAAAGTTTTTCTGTGACAGACAAAATTCCACGCGGGCGAAGCCGCGGGCGGAAAGCTAGTATACTATAAGTCTAGCGCTTAAATCAGTACCTGAGGTATGGGAGCGCCCATAGCATAGCATAGGGTAGGTAAGTGAAACCTGTAAAATATAAACGCTATGACAAAGAGTGATGTTACATCATGAGTCTTAATTTTGAGGATGCACTGTTATCAGAAATCAGAGATTCTCGACTCTAAAGGTCATATTAGGGAAACATGCCTAGTGAAACAATCCTCAAATTCTCAGCAAATCCCAGGAAATCTGACGCAACAGTTCGATTGGCTTATTTCTTTCTATGCTCTTTCGAGAAGAATTAACCTTAAGGACTAATTGATCAAAGAACTTATAAAGTAAGCAGAATTAGTCCCTACTTTGATTTCCTAAGCAAATGACATTTATGTAAAGTGACCATCCAAGACAGTTGTGAGTTGACGCAACAAATTAGCACCATTCGAAAGTATACTGATGAAAACTGTGTTAAAGACAACGTTTGTAGTGTTGGGAGATAAGAATAATTGTACACGCTCATCATGACGCTAACACAATGACAGGAACATATTTTACAATTATAACATCTACAACGAGGAACGTTATAGATTATCATCTGTCTACAAATCACTAACTACTATCTGATTTATACTCTTCTTAAATTTTACGCGATTTTTACCTAAATTGCTAAAATAACAATATCTACAGAACTAGACGATCATAATTTAACTAAAAATTAAAACTAGGTAGTATAGACTGTACCTACAGTTAGGAATTAGGATCTACAGATGAACTACAAATGAAATCCAACCAGTAGGTTTAGCAGTCCTGGAGAAAAGCCATCTATCTGGAACCCTTAATGCACGAGAGCCAGTAATTAATTATCATGAAATTGTACCCAGTTACTAATGATTTTACCTCCCATAAGAATCATGGAGAATGCATTCAGGCGTTCTCTAAAGATGTCAAGAAGAACGGCAGCGAACACCGTCAGTGTGGTCCTCTCACTCTGATGCTCCCGCGCGCGGCACTCGTAGCGGTACGCCCAGATAAAACATCTTAATAAAAATAAGTTATTAATTGGTATCATCATCATCATTTCAGCCATAGCTGAACATAATTATTTCCACAATGGCCGGTTGGTGGCGGCCTGCATCTAGCGCCTTTCCGCTACCTTTATGAGGTCGTGGGTTGATTTTGATGGACGTCCTACGCGTATTCATTTCAGCAAAACAAAGTAACATGACAAATTGACATTAATACAATGGATGTACTTGCATCAATTAAATTATTTCTAAACATTTGGGTATTAAAGTACCTTTGACTGTAAATATCTGGACATGGAAGAATCTTTCTGTATGCTGGGTTCTGTTCTACGTATTCCCTCGTCGTCTTCACAAGCACCAAGAGTAAAGAAAGGGTTGTGCTCATATTAACAGTGCTATCACCTGAAACAAAACGCTATGCTTGATGTGAAATTCCTACAGATTTGAGGTGAGGAATTTGGGTGAAATTACCCCTCTAAATACTAACCCAATTTTACATTCATATCCTGAGGATCTGCTGGATTAACATCGTATATTGGCAATTCTCGTTCAGGAAAGTACGGGTTGAAGCGGTAAAATATGTTTTCTATTATATTCTCCTTCATCATTTCGATGCCTGAGAACGAAACATATATTTTGTCGTAATAATTAGTGTATAATTGCGCTGTCAATAAAGATTCTTTGATATTTTATTAAAATATTACAAAATAATTAGAGACTGTGCTGTCTAAAATGAAGTCTGTTATTGATGTATGTCCCTATTGTCCACGTGTTGGCACATTGGAAATTGTTGGTTACTTTTTGTTATGCTGTTAGTGTCAAATTAATTGTAACAATAATTTATTATCTACTCACAGTTATCCACTGAGTCACAAGCGAGGAGCAAAGCGATTTCCAAGAAAGTGGGGAATCTGTGCGCGTTGGCTACTGCCAGCATCCTCACCGTGGTTTGGTAGAGAACCGGCGGAGCAGCGGCCAGAACGTGCCTTAGATGAGCGCAGCCGTGACCTCGGATGCAGTCAGGCACAGATAGCTGCCAGATCAGAGCATTGCTGACCAGACTAAACAGATCTTCGTCTTCTAAACGCATAAGCAAATACCCTGCAGGATTAACCCAAAAGCATTATTTCAGTAAACGCTTACTGGCTGTAGTAGAACTATTAGTATGGCTTCTAGTAAGCAGCTGGTGTCATAAAATTACCACGTCACTCCACGCACACGTCTGCTGTTTACCAGGTGTAATCCTTACCAGTGCAGCAGTGGAAGTTGGAAAAATCACGGTTAACCGAGGGCGAGGACCATGTCCATAATTATTTAGAAATCAGATGTGTAAAATAATAAAACGAATTACAAAAGTGTTAAAGTTAATGCTGAGCTTTGTGAAACAGCGAAAATAAGTTGCGTGACGTAAACATCTACTAAAGCATGATTTCTGTGTAAGGCACTCACGATGTGGATATTCATGTCATTATCATCAGCTCTTTATCCCACTTAAGTGTCGAAAAGGAACCTATGGTGCCGCTAGTTTTCCTCCTAACCTAATTCCAACGACCAGAACACAGTAAGTACTTAACTACTCGCGTCTTAGGTACAAATTTTTGTTTCATTCGTTCGTTCGTTTCAGCCGAAAGACGTCTACTGCTGGACAAAGGCCTCCCCCAAGGATTTCCATAAAGACCGGTCCTGAGCCGCTCGCATCCAGGCACCTTTCTTTTTAGGCGCAATTTTGTTTGTGTGTTAAAATCGTAAAATAATGTGATTTTATGTTTATGATATTTCGTGTTAAGACAGTCCCCCTATTTCTTTCGCTGATAAAATATGTCACGTCAATTATTGGTGATTCATGTATATTTTTCGAGATGAATAGGATATTTATTTATTTTTATTATACGGCCTCATGTCCAATCATGGATCAATTAATAGCTTTCACATTACGTTTATTAAAAACAATTTGATGACTAATAATATCGTATGTCATTTGAAGATTTAAGGCGAGTCTATATCACTTTCTTGTAAGTTGCTTACATAACTCCAAAGTAACTTAGCAATTAATTCTAATGACATAAGAAGTCTATCGACAGAAGGAGTCAATTTGCAGCTAATAAAGTCCAATGACACAACAGTTTTTCGATTAAGATAATATTTTCACAAATTCATAGCGGCCTGTGAATAATGTTTATTAAAATATAGAATAACTAGCATTTACATAATATGTCTTTGCTTTGGTAGGTTTTGGAGCAACAGTTGAATTTGTATTAAGTACCTACTAATTTTGTTTAGCAACTGTGAATAGTTTTTGTTTTTGCCTCTAAGGCTGGGTTGCACCACCTAACTTTGACAGTAACTATGACGATAACCGGTGCTTTTTGTATGGAGTTTGACAGATTTTTGACGTTTGTCAAAGTTAAAGTAAGATGGTGCAACTCAGCCTAAGTCTTTAGGTCCTGGATAACCAAAGGTTAAACCACCTCAAATGCGATGTCTGATTGATATTTAAGGGTTGTTATACCTCTTTAAAATTATACCTCTACTTGCGTTGTCGTGTATTCGCTTAATTCTAAGATTCTAAATTCTAATCTGTGACTTGAACATTGTTCGTTCGGTCTATTAGATACCTAGTGTATTTCAAAAAGCTCTGGATGAGCTATCTCCTGAAACCTTCTATTTAGTTTCTCGGACACCCTGTATAAGTAGCATGTTAGACAATCGAACTCAAATCAAAAGTGGGACAGTGCATTCAGACAAATGTCAGGCACGCGTTTGGTCCATAACCATAACGACTTCATAATGGCAGTAAAATCCCTCGAGTGTCAGTGGCATTGCCCTCGTTGTGGTAGATATGGATTAGATCACGTATGTTATGAATAAATAATACAATACGTAGGTACGAACGAACTCCATAGCACATAATAGAAAACCTATAAAATTGTTGTACTAACTCCATAATAAAGCCTTCATGTCAACGCATTACAAAAATGCTCTAAACAGCACCACAAATAAACTAGACATCATACTACGAGTATATTATTACTAGATATACAGGGTGTTAGGTAAATGGGTATATGAGCCGGCACTAGCCCATGTTAACATGGTCATATAAATGGTATGGTGAAGTCAGAAATTTGATATCATCATTTTGATTTTTTTAATTTTCATACAAAATAAATTTTATAAAATCCGATTTGTATGAAAATTAAAATAATTAAAATGAAGATATCAATTTTCTGACTTCACCATACCATTTATATGACCATGTTAACATGGGCTAGTGTAGGCTCATATACCCATTTACCTAACACCCTGTATATACTCCCAAGCCGCTTTCGGCTACGGTAACCACGACAAAATTCCTTTATTAGTCCGCAATAAGAGGGTTACGCTGGGCTGCCCTATCATGCGCCCTCACACGGCCACAGTAGCCAATCTTGTTGGTAAACGTGCGCGAACAATGTCGACACGTTAGGACACCGCTGATGTAGTTGTAAGTGATAGCCGCTGCTGGTCTGGCTTTAAGAGCATCGCGCTTCGAATCAAGATCAGATTTCCGCTGCTCTTCGAAACTTAACTTTTTTCCGCACCAGGCGCCTCCACTCCAGACGGTGGCTAGCAGTTTTTTCCCACTTTAGGGGGTCAATGTCGCATCGCTTCATATGTCTTTTCTGAACATCCTTATAACGTAAGAACTGGCCGCCTTGTTTCCGCTTGCCGTCCTGGAGTTCAGAAAAGAAAATTCGTTTCGCGACCCTCTCGTCAGCCATACGCCAAACGTGACCGCACCAACGAAGCTGCCGACGCATCAGGTACGCCTCAATGCCGCAGACATTTGCCCGTCGAAGTACCTGAGTGTTTCTTACTCGATCTGACCATTTGATGTTCAAAATGTCACGTAACGTAATGTAACGGGTTTCGTCCAGACAGGGGTACTTGCGAGGCTATATTTTCCATCCGCCAACTACAGGATTTACTAGATAGGCAATCCAAAACTACACTCAAAATTATAAACGAACTAAGTAGCTTTTCGCCCGCGGCTTCGCCCGCGTTAAAAAGGCTGTTAGACTGTTTTTAGTGTATTCCCGGAAATTATTATCCTTGGATTTCAACATAAAAAAAGGATTGGTAAAATTGGTCCGATATGGTGGAAGATATCTACATTTCTAGGCTATGATTGATTTAAATTGACCCGCAATTTATATGAATATTTAACAGTTTAAGAACGAGGTGTATCAGATGTAGATTAGGTCTAGAACACGGATCTAAGACTCACCCAAAAATCCAATATAAGACCTCAAAGTATCAAAGTAACTGATCACATCGGAGGCTACGTTCAGGAGCACAGGCCTTTCCATGTTGATGAGCAGCTTCAACAAGTGTTCCTTTAGATGAGGTTTGTTATGGTACGTCTCCACTAAGTAATCCACGACTGTGCACACGCTGCCTAATAAGTCTATTTTCTGGATATTTTATAGGAAGATATTTTGATATTGGTAATAACATTTTCTGCAGGCAATTATACATAAACTATTTGATTGCCAATGCATGTCGATGAGCAGGGCCCCGATTGCGCTAAAAAAATTCAACTGCGACTAAGCGATTGGACGACGAACGTAAATCAGCTTTTTGACAAATCCGTATCGCAGTTTCGCGGTATCGTTTTGACAGGTAAGTAAGTAGTTCATGAAAACGAAGCTGAAGCGCCTTTACGTAAAAGCTGGCAAAAAGCTACTTTTCTCAAACGCAATTCAACGCATATCAGCTGGAAGGAATATCGACTCGTGCGCGACTTAAGTTGAAACGCAATTGAATTGGAGACATTACAAATTATCACAATCGGAGCCTATATTCATACTTTTCACGTCAAAACCTTCAAGGTCAAAGGAACAGCAACTCCTAGCATGAACCTGATGGATTGTGTGCAATGTGTGCATGAACCTGAACAAATACCATATCGAATCAAAAGGATACATATCCATAGTACGAGACTCTCGCTAAATCCCGGAGATGGGTGTCCAGGCGGAAGGCTTGGTCAACCCCTACAGGGTCGGTGACCAGGAACTCCAGCTTCCTGGCTATGTCCCAGCCGTATGCAGGAGGGCATTGCTCTGTCCACTTCTGGTCTGAAAAGTGAAAGAAGCTCATAAACATATACCTATGACTCGTAAACGTACCTATACAAGAATGTTGACCATTTAAATCAAACTGTTTTACATATTAACGTTGAAGAAACCATCAGGGGACACGTTGCTTGCACAAAATGGTAACCATAAGCACAGAATAAGTAATAGTATAAGTCCTTTCCCAAGCTTCAAAGTTAATACCAAAATTGGTTTCGTAGCAGTTAGGCGTAAAATCGTAAAAAAACAGACAGGCAGCAGTATATTAATTTAGTACTAAGTGAAATGACTAGATACACATAACAGAAATAAAATAACACAACATGAGATTTAAATCCGAATCAGTAATTAGTTAACGCAGACTTTAACTTTCCTTTTAATTCTGTATGCAGATGATGAAATTATTAGACCAGCGCTGTTTTATTGCACCTCCTTATTGAGCACACTCTGTCACACTTCATCAAAAGGTAAGTGGAGTGGGCGAAGAAAGCGGCGTTCATTGAAGGACAATCGATCCAAATGATATCAAACTTTCATTAAAACAAGACCTAGTTAATTAGACAAAGCATTAATTGTTTGGTAAACCATCTATAGACAGCTGACTTCTATACAGGGTGGAAACGATAAGTGATCTCACTTAATTATTTCTAAACTATACAAGATATCAATAAACTAGTTACTGATCCTGAACGTGCTTCATGAGCTCTATCAAACGGTATTAATAATAGGTTACAGAATAAACTGGATCTATCCGAAAATTCAATGTTTTCAGCTTCCATACATTTGGTAAAGTCACATTATTTTAAAAACTACACATGATATCATAAAACTGATTTCTGATTCTAAAAGTGCTTCACAAGTTCTATCCAATGGTATCAATAATAGGTTACAGAATAAACTGGATCTATCCAAAAATTCAATGTTTCCTTCTTCCATACATTTAGTACTACCACAGTGATGGCACTCATCTCTTGACAATATTATAGCAAGTAAAGCCTAAAACCAATGTTTTCCATGAATCATTTTAAATAATAATACAATTCACGAGTTTATTTTAAGAGTTTATTATTAAATAAAAAAAAAATACACTTCTAATATTGTGTGTCTGGCAAACATTTAGTATGGAAGCTGGAAACATTGAATTTTCAGATAGATCCAGTTTATTCTGTAACCTATTATTGGTACCGTTTGAAAGAGCTCATGAAGCACTTTCAGGATCAGTAACCAGTTTTTCAATATCTTGTATAGTTTAGAAATAATCGAGTGAGATCACTTAACGTTTCCACCCTGTATAGAAAGTAATTTTTAAAAGTTAGGTATTCAACTGTTCGAGAAATCCAAGCTCAGTATTTTTGGATTTACAGAAAAATACATTTTGTGCCCAATAAATCGAAACATACGTCACATGACGAAGTGATAATTTTACGCAAAACCTGGCAGGCGGTGGCTTCTTCGCATTACGTAGAAACAGTCGAAAATAATATGGATCAAGATCCAATTTTACTAAGGTTTCAGGCTTTAGCTTAGACGAATCCAATTTCATTATTCTTAAAACCCACAAGTCTGCTCAGCGTCGATCTCTAGTATCTATCCACCAGTCGCCAGTAACAGTGCGTGTGCAAGTTAGTATTATCTAGCTAGTTAATGTCCTAAAAAGTTGCAATGTTTTTCCTAACAGCCTACAGTTTCTATGTATTGATGTTTAGAAAACGGTGCAGGTTAATCTTGTTCCGCAAGATCGAAGAAAACTGTTACGAAACTTAATTGATACTTGTGTTTTTAATTTCCTATGGACAAATGGATACAGCGAGCCAATTGCGGGAAATGTAAGTATCCTGGTTTAGTAAGTTAGTTGATTGGTGATGACGAAAAATGATTAGCAACGGTACTAACCAACAGGAATAGGGTCCAGTTCTTTCAAGAGGTTCCTTTTCAACAGTCCTTTATCGGTGTACTGCTTTCCCTCAGGGCCATGGACGCACTTGAAAGTTAACGATGACCCAGACATTGACTCCGACATGCCCACGTATTGATCGCTATTAATCCTTTCAAAGGCGTCCCCATGACTTTCCCTCCTAAAATATTGAGTTCCAGAAGAACTAGGCGACGTTATGCAGTCTCCTTTTGCTTTTTTTGAAGGTTTAGGAGACTTGTTTGGAGACTTAGTCGAAGACTTGTCAGGAGACTTGGTGCTGTTTGGGGATTTGGGCGATTTGCTCGGAGACTGAGTAGAAGTCGGCGACTTGCTGTTTCCTTGCTGAGGACTAGTTGATGTGAATGGAGTGCGTTTCTTTTCCATTTTTAGTTAAAAAATATGATTATTTTGAGTCAAATTCACAACGTCAATTAAGTATTGACGTCTATGTCATTTAAGTCAACGTGACTTCTTTGTAGTTTTTTGCTTTTTATGGCTTTGAATTAAAATCTAACAACCTTTTTATATCTGTGGCGCATATAAAAAGGTTGTTAGATTTTAATGCAGACTTATTTTGAAATCTGAGAACTATGATGCAATTTTCACATCATAGTCCAGTCATTTAAGCTTGAATTAGGTAAGAATCTCGGAATTCGAGATACCCAGCTGTAAGTCTGTAAATACTTGTATATTGACACCCTAAAAGTTGTCTCAAAACCTACATATGGTAGGGTGTAAGCAACTATTAAATTTTAAGGTCAAAGGTCACAAAAATCGCTTTTTTTGGAAATATCTCATTTCCTATGGGTTTTTTGCTATTTGTATTTATTATCAATATTGTAGAATACAAAATTCTCTACAAATTTTGTTCAAAAAATTTTTTTATACGGTGAAGCGTTTTCGAGATAGAGGGCGGCCGCTAGTACTTATAATAAATCTGTAGAGGTCAATTCTGTACATGAAATATATTTTCAAAATAACTATCAGGGGGTGATTAGTGATCGATACTGATGCCAAAAATGCAATCAGTAAAATTTTTGTCTGTCTGTCTGTCCGTCTGTATGTTCCTTATAGAAACAAAAACTACTCGACGGATTTTAACGAAACTTGGTACAATTATTCTTCATACTCCTGGGCAGGTTATAGTATACTTAGGAATTCCCACGGGAACAGGAATTAGCGGGAAAATCCTTTTGTATGAAAAATCTAAACCGCCTAAGTTGACCTGAAGTGATGCAGTGACCGCGCGCTCTCCGCCCTCTATCTCGAAAACGGTTCACCGTATAAAAAAAATTTTTAAACAAAATTTGTAGAGAATTAAGTATTCTACAATATTGATAATAAATACAAATAGCAAAAAACCCATAGGAAATGAGATATTTCTAAAAAAGCGCAAAAAACCGATTTTTGTGACCGTTGACCTTGAAATTTAATAGTTGCTTACACCCTACCATATGTAGGTTTTGAGACAACTTTTAGGGTGTCAATATACACGTATTTACAGACTTACAGCTGGGTATCTCGAATTCCGAGGTGAACTTACTATAATGACTGGACTATCAAGTATTGCAAAGTATCTGTGACATCTCTTTAAACTGTAGCGGTTGGCGCAGCGAATCGGTCAGGTCCCCTGCGCCGGCGCAACTGTGCCGCTGAATTTATCCGGCTCGGGGACCAACGGAGCGGCGCGCGAGTCGCGGCTAGCGGTTAGTAGCGCCCAGACTTAGCGAGCCGACGAACGTCCCGCAGTCGCTTGCACATTTCACTCCGTACCATACGATAATTCATTAGTTTTCCCAACGAGAAAACCAAGTGAAATAAAAGTTTGCAGTGGACCAGTTTTTGTGGGATTTGTAGTGTAGCCACTGTGCCTGTGTTGGACTACGGTGAGTTTGAATTTTCCTTTATTTTCCGTCGTATCTAACACGGCGTTCTGTTTGTTTGTTGACATTATTACGTGTAGTGATAATGGAATAATTGCGCGGTGAAACCTTCTGAAGGTTGACTTGATACGTTTACGAGCGGCGTTAGACAGTCGCAAATGTATACGCATTGCATATTTGGATCAAGTTGGATTTTAAAGGTGTGACTTTCATTTGTTTAATTTGCAATTTCTCATTCCGTCGTGCCTTTTAATAAGTGGCTATTTAAATACAACGAATTGTTCTAAGTGCCGGGGCAGGTATGTAATTACGCGATAAAACGAGGACAAAAACAGAAAAAGCGAACATAATGATTGTCCAACGTCTGTTATAGCAATTGTGAGTTGAATGGCAGGTGTTTGAATGGTCCGGCGATGAGTGACGCAAGGCTCGGCTCTTTCATGCAGCCGCTAATTTACCAGTGACGCTTTTCCATTTAGAACACTGCTTACAGATTATATACATAAGCGCAGATTAACACTCATAGCTAAGGCTTTGTCTATAGTTATAAGTAAAAATAAGCAACACAGTTTAAGTAGATCGAAACACTTCAAAGGCTACGTCTGTCCGCCGTATAGGATTTTTCGGGGCAGTTCCAGAACTCCCTATTTACACTATTGGAATTTTATCAAAAATATCAACAACAACACTGATGCGATTTTTTCGGCCTGTATCTCACCTGTTGGAAAGTGATGATCAGGTTGTTTTGAATTGATCAGATTAGCTTTAAAATCCCGTTTTCCTGGAATCAAAATGATACCTAAATAAATGATAATAAAATTCTAAAACAGGTTATGTTTACTTTAAATCTAGCACGTCTAGATAGCTGCTGTGTACCAAGATTATGGATATTTTTAGGTAGTAGGCAAACTAAGGCTGTTGTCAGCTGTATGCTCAAACAGCTACGAGTATAGTCACGTTTTTACCGTCAACGTACACCTTACGTCACATGTATTATCTCATTACATTAACAATTGTGCATGTGAAAATTTTCCAAGTCTGAAAGAAAACTGGAATTGGCATTTGGCGAAGACTAAACTTGTTTTAACGAAACAGCCATGTAAATTATGAAGAAGTTGGAGATTCTCATTGAACCTTACAATTTTTTTTGTATGAATCAGGGTAAAAACATTTGAGTGACAAAATTAAATGACTCGACAATCTTTTGAAGAAATATATTAGCAAAACTGGCAAAACGGCGGATGAAAACTTTCTTACACATATCCCTATTTGATCTATACATCTTAGATCCAGTAGAAACTCAGTTGATAACGAATCCTAATAAAGGTCAGAGCTCAAGCGTCAAGGCAATAAACATGCCCACGTCCGAATCACCGCTGCTATCGAAAATGAAAAGGTCGAATACAAATCGTACCATGTAAAGGGAATGTAAATTGCACCTGCTACTCGCTTGCTCAGACAATATGGCCACCTACACACAATCTTAGGCAGAGTGGCACCACCTATCTTTGACGGTAACTTTAACGTTAACCGGTGTTTTTGGATGGAATTTGACAGACTTTTGACGTTTGTCGAAGTTAAAGTAAGATGGTGCAACCCAGCCTAAGATTAAAAGTAAAGTGCCCAACATTTCAGCCATGGTGTAGTTTGGTTAATCCCCTCCCCTATTATTAGCGCATGTAAGTAGTTTGAAATTTGATCCTGAAGTTTCAAAGAAACCTGATCCATAATGAGGGACAAAATACGACGCCCTGATGGTAACTGCAGCTTAGTAGTAGCTTTGGACGAGGGAGGAAAAAATTACAATTATTTTCAATAAGTTTTTAAAGTTATATGCTTCAGTAGACGACAAGTATAAAGGAATTGGTTAGTTAAAGCTAATAGGGATTAACTTTCTTAAATGTTGGATAGTTTCATAAGTCAGTAGATGTTTTCACCAGATTTCAGTGGATGTAATCACAAAGAAGTGCTTTTAACTGGTCATAGTTACAAACATTTGCTTTATCTACTTAAATATAACTAATTATCTAACCAGAATTGTCGTAACTTTAACTAAATGCTGAATTTAATGATATGCTTATTGCTTACTTTCTAACTATCAAAATATGTAAGTAGACAAAAAGGGTAGTTAGATAACTTAATGTCGTTAGTATTCAACTAATGCTTAGCCTACCTAATGTATGCACTGCCTTACAGTGTAGCAGATATGTAAATAAGTAATGATTTATCATTATTCTAGGCTACAATAAAATTGCATGGTAAATTCTAAGCCTAGGGGAGGCCTTTGTCCAGCAGTGGACGTCTTTCGGCTGAAACGAACGAACGAACGAAATTGTAAGCCTGCTAAAATGTGCTATCAATATAACTACGCTTCTAATTAAAGTTAGTTGTTTAGTTTAGTTGGAATTATAACAATTATTAAGACTGAAGGTTGTAGACAAGGAAAAGTTTTCAAGAAGTAAACGTTTGAAGAAAATAATCATTATAACAGCGGTGTTAGTTACGTAATAAGTTGTCGGTCACAAGTAAATATCCAATTACACGTTAGCCAGTTGCGTAAGGGCTGACAGTAACACAAGGGCAGTACAGAATGCATTATTGTCGAGTCTGGATAGTACTGAGAAGTGCAGTGTGTGACAATGCAGGAGTTTGTGGAGGAGCTGTTTAGACTGCCCTTCCCCAGGTTAGTGTGAACGATAATGGTATATTTCGATACGACCATCAACCTTTAAGAAACCGGACTGATCTAAACAACAAATTGTTATATCGTTATGAAGTGCTTCTAATAATTTAATATAAACCACTGTACTTGTACAGTGGATTGTGTGTTTTCAGCAAAAGGGGCTTTTTCAGAACATCAGTTTTACACTTTTATTGCAAAATATATCGCCTATTTCAACTGTAGATGTCATTCTTGAATTGAAGTTTATTAGAAAGTCCAGCCAATACTTTTCCGATTATCCGATAACAGATGAACTAAACTGATAGTCTTTAACTGATGGTTAATTTTACTACATGATTATAAATTATCATGTCAACAATTAACTATCAATTAAACGGGTTTATTAAAAGGCAATTACTTAACTCTTTTACCTATGTGGTTATTGTATTCACAATTGTGTTAACGTAGAAAGTAGCTTATTATGTATCTGTGTACTAAGTACTCAGTCACTTATAATTCAAAAGATACTAAATATCTTCGTAATTATTATAATACTTAACGATTAAATTTATTTTCAATCGAAGAAACTTACTAACTTATTCGCGATCATGCTGATAAATCTTAATCATATTTCGCTAGTTTTAAGTCACCGTTCCTATTTGGTTCAATAGATTCAATACATTATTCAGATAATTCGTCTGGCCTTGCGATTCTAGTATCTTTACCTTGTAGTGTTTAGGTGGCGGGTACGACACAGTACTAGATTTTGATCCCCGTAGATGTCAGTCAGCCATCGCACAGTGTTTTATGAAGACATTTTTCGGACATGGCCTTTTATTCAAATGGCGATTTAAATGATAGCTACGAAATCCCCATTTAGCTAGCATGTCTAGTATTTACAAAAAAAAATTGAAAATTGACTATTTATAATCGCTAAGCATGTTAACCAATTACAATGTTAGATACATAGAGTCATAGATGGAGTATCTTATTCTACGTATTTAAAAGAATCTCGTAGTTCTCTCAGATCCAAAATTATACCCGTTTTTCGATAAGCAACGAGATTCTTTTAAGCTTTCAAATATTTTGTAGAATAAGATACTCCATATTATACATGCACATTTTAATTGGTTAACAAAACAGTTTTCTAAATAAATACATACAATTTAAAAATAGTAAATTTTCAAAAATGTATTTTGTAAAAACTAGACATGCTAGCTAAATGGGGATTTCGTAGCTATCATTTTAAATCGCCATTTGAATAAAAAGAAATAGAAAGAAATATTATGGTCTTCATAAAACACTGTGCATCGTGACAAAACGTGAAACGCGCCAGATAAGAGCGAGGACGGATCTTCGTCAAGTGGTGTTCAGTTTACTTAAAACTTTTATCGTCTAGCTATTTCAACTGCATATTCATAGCATTGCTAATTTTACGTAATGATGACAAATTGTACTAACCGCCGCGTCATGATCATTCCTTTTCCTTGTTTACTCAACGTGTAATAGTTTAGTACGTTTTATAAGCGTTTATATCGTAAGTACAAATACTGATCCCATTCTAAATGTTAAGATGGCCGTAGAACACGTTTCAACACCCGTGGCTGTTCGAGAAAACCGTGACGTCACTATAGTTCCCAGTTTTATAAATCGAGAACAATACATTATCTTTCAATTTGCTGCCATAATATTACTGCACCGTGAAGGTTTCACGGCCTTTAAGCAAGGTACAGACTACAGATACATGAAATAAAAATAAGAATTTAAGAAAGGTTGCCTTGAGGGCTTTATACTTCAACTCTATCTTTTTATTTATGTAGGTACCTATAGCCTTGATTTGTATCTGGCTTGTTTATTGTAGACAAATAAAAAGCCTAGGACACTGTGGACAAAATTGAATGAGTTTCTTATACATGATACTCGTGAGTAGTTCGTTTGTTGTTGTGGGTTAAAATTACAAAGAGTTGATGCTATTTATTCTAAAGGCAACGAAAATCTTGGTCAGCTCTTTTGTCGCTTGATTCCTGACATTTGAAGTGTAGGGACTGATATTCCCAAGATGTTCCGTCAGTCACTTCTGCGTATTATTCCATAGTCTATGCTTCGTTCAATTTCCTACAAACACCACCTCTAAGACGCAGGTAATGGTACTGTTGTGTAACGTAATGATGATAGCAAACGATTCGCGCAGAAACGTATTCACTAAGTGCATAATAAGTGTTTGATATCATTTCGCTACCACAATACAATTTCTAGCAAATAACTCATTAATGATCCACGTTATCAAATATGTGCCTATAATCCTATATGTTTAATTATTAAGCATCCTTTGCCTAATAATTTAAACCATTTAAAATTATAACTTATCAGTATCAGTTATTACAACACTCAAAACAATACAACTTTAGGTTCCTATGCATTATGTATATTCATGAATTGTGGTTATTATATTACGATATAATTGTAGTTTGCTAATGGCATGGATTGTTATGGTTTCCTTGATAAATATAATTTGACTTATAGTAGGATACTTTATTTGTGATGCCCAAAGTACAGTTTGAAAGCCAGTCTCTGGCGTCTATTGTGATGAAAAAGTATGTAGAGACGTAGAGACTTAGCGACAACCATCTTCAGCTACGTACGCGTGATTCTAAGAGCCTATGCACACCAGTTGTAGGCACCTTGATACGCATTTCATGCAATCAGCAGAAAACATCACAATCTACATTATAATCTTTTTAACCGCGCATTCTAACGCGTGATCGTTTACGACGCATGACGCCTGAAAACATTGTGTGCATGGGCTCTTACAGATACTTCTCAGGTGAAGATAAGCGTTCAGGATGATTGACATGTTGTTGAAGATACTGTGATAATGTTGACAGAACTTCGATCTGTCACGATAACGTAGACCCAGAGGCAGAGTGGCTCAGGACAATAGACTCAGTCGTCACCTTCCAGTGGAAATTAGGTATAATGTATGTGCGCTGAGTAAATAAAATTAACAATAGTGCCGTGCAGTGAGGAGTTATGGCTAATCTATTAAAGAGGTGAGTGCGGCAAATGTGTAATATTAACATTTTGTTAATGTAAAATTAATTTTACGAACTTTTAGTTATACTAAGTACTTAATTAGTATAAAAGTACTAGTTTGAGTAAAAGGTTTTCCTCAATTTTCCTGTATAAAAGTTTGTGTCTGATATTTTCAACACACAGTCTTTTGTTTGTTCTTTCATCACAAAGAAATTAAGTATGTATTATATCTTACAATACCCTCTTATACTTGTCTTTCTGTGCCGATATGTTACAAAAACCGAACAGTGCCTTATTAGGTAAAACTGAAGCAGGTTTTAAGTTTTCCAGTGATTACAAACTAACGGTAACTGAGTTTTTTATTCATATTCATTACTAAAACACACGCACGCAGTCACGATGGCGTGGGATCGCGGAAAATAATCTTAGTCTGAAAAATATTATCATTTTTACAGCAGAAAAACCAATTTACCGCAATAATGAGAAGATTATGTGGAAGAATACGTTGTAACATAATATTTTAACATCATTTAAATTCTCACTGTTAAAGATTAGACAGACTACGGACATTCTAAATAATAAGGAAACTTATGCCAGTTGTGATAGGTGCGATTTTGTATCTTAGATATGAAGACTGTACATTTATTTGAAACATCTCACAATCTTATCTCAAACAGACCGAGCTGTCTATTGGTACGGATAACGCAACGAGAGGCGCCGAAAGTGAAACTTTATGAAAAGTAAAAACACAAGTTTACAGTCTTATTGTTACCGACATTTCGTCAAACATGACGCCGTTGGAATCTGAGGTGTAATTAAAAAAACGAAACAAAAAACGGCAAATGCCGAACGCATTGCATGGCAAAAAATGCTAAGTGGCAGTAATAAAAGATAGGGAGATATTTCTTTGATCTATTGCCCAAAGACAGCGTGAAAATGCATTGCGTGTTGATAGATGCTGGTTAATTTAAGAACGTGGCAACCGGAATACAAATAAAACTGTATTTGTAGGTATTTTGAGCAACTCGGACACACGGGCGCCCGACGCGTGGGACAGCCGCGTATTTTAATTTTAAACCTACGTTTAAAATACCTACATCTCCTTAGAGCTAATTAACATCATTACGAAACTGCGTGTAGGCTGGGACCTTGTCTTTTTCATTATTAACTTTAAAACAATATGAATAAGGGCGTACTCATTTGCCTCGTAAGCTATTTTTAAGGTTGTCTGTACATTAGATATAATTTGTTAATAAACATGGAATGTTTGTATAACTTTGAAATACAGTGTACTTAATCAAATTCGTCTATTTGTCCTTTGATTGCCGTGGCCGCCTCATTGTTCACACCATTTTTTTTTTATGTGATAGGACGCAAACGAGCAGACCATGATTTATGCTCAGATCTATCTGTTAATAGTTGTTAACCACAACAGAACCTATATTACCCAGTTAAATCCCATAAATAATTTCTCTCAGCGGTGGCATTAAAACAGTTTTACGCTTGTCACCGCATGATCAAGATTACACAATGTAACCAGGCGCTAAACGTATATTAAAATCATAAAACCGTGCCAGCTTGTGAAATTTGCATACATATTTATTCATAATACTAAGTTAGTTAGTTATTAATTATATAAACTTTATGAAAATAAAAATGTGCCAGTCATCTTCAGGAATGTAGAGTCAAGTTAGTGGAATTAGGTGTAGTTACTAAAATATTAATTTAATTAATACGTAAGTTACACAATAATTATATTACGGAGAAAGTAACTTATTGAAATAATTTAACTAATAATTATTATGTAAACAATTTCAACAGGCTGTCATGTAATTTTTTTGCAACTGGAAAGTAACTGTATAATAAGGTTACCATTCACTAAATAAACATGTGCTTTAAAAATAACTTAATAAGGATAATAACTGTCTTATTATAATATTCATAATTATTATTGGTACAGTCAGCATCAGTTGATTTTAAATATAGTGTAAAATCTTGTGATAGAAAGATCAACTGAGGATAAGATGAACTGACGTCTTTTGCTAGCCAATATTGAATGTAAAATACTTATCAACAACTTAAAATTACCTGTACAGTACGAAAGCCACTTTTAATCAAAGGTAAGCTAGTAAGGATGGGTTGCACAATTTTACTTTGACTTTAACAAATGTCAAAAATCTGTAAAAGTCCATACAAAAAACACCGGTTATCGTTATAGTTACGATCAAAGTTAGGTGGTGCAACTCAGCCTTAGATTTGCATAAACTGTGCCAAAATATGGTCATCGTAAACTCCAGCATATTGAGTGAACTGCATTTAATTTTGTTTCCAAGGTGGATGAGTGTTATTTAGAGAAAAGCTCAGATCCATTCCCGCCCACTGCGCTTGCGCGTAGCAATAAATCAATTAATTAAATTGAACTACAGATTTAAATTAACTTCCGTGTTTCGTGGGACTGGGTTGTATTTCGTAATAAAGAATAATTTAGTGCGTAAAATTTGCCTAATTTGATATAAATCTGAGAGGTGTCTTTTGGTTTTTTGAAGCTGTACAGTTTTTTTTATTTGTGTTGAGCGGCTATTCTAGTTCAATAAAGTCCTAGTATCACTGCGACCGTTATCGATCTATTGTGATCGCCGCTGTTTTCCTTACAGTTCGCCTCCGAGTCCTGCATCCATTAGGAAGTGCAGTATCTTTTGGGGGGCGATATGTTTTACATCTTGTGGGCTTAGGCTGTGTTTGCACAGGTGTAAGCTCCGCTTGCGCATCAGAGGTCCGCAGTCCGTGAGAATGTGTAGTGGCGTTTCATCTGCCTCTTGGCACATCCTGCACGTTCTTGTTTCGGACAGTCCCATAGTGGACAAGTGAAGCATTTTCCCATAAAATATGGGCCTTGAACACTAATTTTAGAACAAAATTTTCATTCTAAGTGTCCCTTACCACGTTGCCCTAGATTAGAGTTCAACGCGCTCTTTCAACTTCAGGTGGAGGTCCAGTTTTCAAGTCAATATTTTTTGTTGACATTTTAGTCTTGAGAAATAACATTTCACCCAATATCATTAGTTCCACATGAATTAAACGTTGTTGAAATTATATAGTACTAGCTGACCCGGCGAACTTCGTACCGCCTATGTTTATCAGAAATAACATAGAATACTGATGGTGAAAGATTTTTTCAAACTGGTCGAGTAGTTTCATGCCTCAAATAAATAAACAAACAAATACCTATTTCCTTTTTATAATATTAGTGTAGATTAATTACTAGTTTGGCACTGTAGTAATTCGATAACTCATCAAATAGCTAGATTACAGTCGTAGCAGTTCGGGTGTTACAACTATCTAATATGGATTTAAAATAGTTTCCGTTAGTTAATCCTGCCGCTCACCTTGATGGGCTACATCAAAAGTGTTGCTACTAGGAAACTAATTTTATTAGCTCTAATATTGTATCGGTACACATTACACAATAATTATTGAAACCCTCTTCTAATATAAAATATTATTATGTAATTGGGACGTTTAGGACAATCCTGATTTATGTGATTTTTATTTAGTTTATTATAATCTGTCTAATGTACAACACTAAACTAATGATCAAAATGATTTGGTTGTATGTACATGTCGTTCGTTCGAACGAACGAACATATGTGCCCACCCACCCACTAAGTGGACCGACGATCTGGTGAAATTCGCGGAAGGTGCCTGGACGGGCGGCGCGTAGGTCTTTGTGGAAATCCTTGGGGGTGGCCTTTGTCCAGCAGTGGACGTCTTTCGGCTGAAACGGACTAACATATGTACCCATGACATAGGATTCTTCAATATTTTTTACCTAATTAACCAAGTAGTGAGGATCAGTGTACATCACTTATTGTCTGACTTGAGTATATTTATAATCAGCAGCCCCTAAAATTCAAACCTAAAACTTAAAAAGCTTTTCCAAAAGTTCATCAGAGCCGGAGCTTTGTGTGGGCCATATTAGGTACCATTAGTTGGCGCAACGCCCCATAGAAATATTCATAGAGTAAACATTGTTACGTGAATAATGCAACAGACACCTAGTTTTTTGGAAACAATACATTGTCTTGTCCCATGGTTAGAGGCAGCTGAACAAATGCCATCGACCCGAAACGAACAAACATACATACATGACCGTACCTAACTACCACCACGTGTAATACGTTAGAAATAAATATTTCATATTTAGGTACCCAATTGGTACCAAGTAATTGGTGGTTTACAACATAATATTGCATTTATTAATATTTATTAACAACCAAAACAATTTTCATAAATTAGGAATCAGTTTTAATATGTTTTCAAATGTAATTTAGCCCTAGATTAAATTTTCATCACGAATCATAAGTCTAAGTAAATAGGTCATTGTTTTTTTATGAAAGTCAACAAAGACAAATTGTTCTATTTACTGTAATTTTTTTACTGATCACTGTAGTCAGTGCTTGTTTCAATATTTGTTCTTGCACGCCTACTTTATTTGTTCAGTGTTATTTATTGAAATGAACACGCAGCCTACATCCATTTCCTCACCTTGTTAATATCAATTTAAAGTGGTGTCTACCAATAAAAATACGTTTGTCTTCACGCACGTATTCCGTTGAGTTTTTGTCGGAATACTATTTTATGAAAGCCTTGAATGAGTTGCGAAAGTTATAAAACAAGTGACGCACGTAAGGTGCGCGTGAGACGTGAGTTTATTGATGTTGTTTGTTAAAGTTAGCCTTTGTAAACACGTGGTAAATTGGTTTTTGCAAAACGTTTGTTCGTCTGTATCGAGTCCGCGGTTGCCTTGCTCGTCAGTTGGAGATCTGTCTTTAACAAAACGCATAGGACTTTTAGGCTGAGTTGCACCACCTAACTTTAACTGTAACCATAACGAAAACCGTGGAGTTTTGACAGACTATTGGTGTCTTTGCAAAGCTTACAGAACTGTGAGCACGGAGGCTCTGCCAGTCCTGGCTGGTGTACTGCCGGTCGACTTAGAGGTACAAAAGCGTGCGGCTATGTACTTCGCATCAAGGGAAAATATAACCTCCGATTTCTTAAATAGCCGCTATCGTTCTAAAATAAGTCGATTATTTGATTCCCGAGAAGTCGTTGAAGAAGATTTACTTAATGAATGGCAAAAAAGATGGGATACGTAAGTCAAAGGACGTCACTTATACAATGTGTCCGGGCATGTAGTGATCAAACTTTAAGGGCGAAATCTAGGGACAATTTTATCGATAAAAATACGTCAAATTTGGGGCTTGACCCATTTATCGCAAAATTACAAGGATTTAGGTTTTTATTTTTTAGTTTTCACCTCTTCCTTCAAAAACAAGTGAAAGCGTGGGTAGCTTAACATTAATAAGCAAATATTTTGTATCATGCGATAGCCAATAAAATTATCTATTAGTAGAAGAAGAAAACAGACACAAGTTTCACACATTTTATGGGAGTAAGAATGGATTTAATTAGAAAAATACATGACTTTTTTCACTTCTTTTTCAGTTATTTTCCAATACAAGAAAAACAAGGTCGTTAAGGTATGTTTTATTTGCATTCTATTTACAGTATTTGAGCTATTCTACAAAACGAATGTATATTTATTAGTCTACGTCTATTAGTTTCGACGTAATTGTTGAACAAAGATACCCCTTCCCAGCGGTTTCCATAGTAATCGGAATAGGTTGTGTGATTCTTTCAGGCAGTGCATTTTCGCATGTCGCGTGCGCTATGGAAACCGCTGGGAAGGGGTATCTTTGTTCAACAATTACGTCAAAACTAATAGACATAGACCAATAAATTTACATTCGTTTTGTAGAATAGCTCAAATACTAAAAATTGAATGCAAATAAAACATATCTTAACGACCTGGTTTTTCTTGTATTGGAAAATAACTGAAAAAGAAGTGAAAAAAGTCATGTATTTTTCTAATTAAATCCATTCTTACTCCCATAAAATGTACAAAACTTGTGTCTGTTTTCTTCTTCTACTAATAGATAATTTTATTGGCTATCGCATGATATAAAATATTTGCTTATTAATTTTAAGCTACCTACGCTTTCACTTGTTTTTGAAGGAAGAGGTGAAAACAAAAAAATAAAAACTTAAATCCTTGTAATTTTGCGATAAATGGATCAAGCCCCAAATTTGACGTATTTTTATCGATAAAATTGTCCCTAGATTTCGCCCTTAAAGTTTGATCACTACATGCCCGGACACACTGTATAAATTCTTCCCGAATGTACGCGAACGTCTAACTAGGCGATGGTTAGAAATCGACCATTGCTCGTCGCAGTTCCTCACGGGACATGGCAACTTTAAACATAAACTTCACGAATTCAAACTAGTTCCGTCTCCTTTTTGCGAGTGTTCCACTGATGATGTCAGTCATGAGCAGTCTGCCCATCATATCTTGTGGGAGTGTGATCTTTGGAAACATGAACGTGATATAATGCTTAATTCAATACAACATACATCTGTTTCCGCAATTTATTACACCGATCTTGTCGCGACAAGGAAAAATTTCCGTGCTTTTAAGCGATTTTGTGAAAAATATTATTGGCAGGTAGTTGCTAATTACTCATAAGATAGGCCCCCTTAATTTAATTTATTGTCCGTGGTGCATAATCTTTTTCTTAAAGGTTTTAAACCTTTGTTTGTCACCTGTCATCCGCTTTGCAATGGAGGGAAGTCGAACCTTAATTTCGAACTCCTCCTATGTTCTTCTGATTAATTTCGTTGCGGGTCCAATGACAGTTTAACTTTCCCCCGGGACAAACTTGACCTTCATTGGTTGGGTTTTTGTGGCGGTCAAGCTGTAGATCCTGGCTACACAGGAGTTGCAGTGGTGGGAACGAGAGGTGGGAATAGTCCCGTAGACTATTGGTGTTTGTTAAAGTTATACCTAGTGAGGTAATGCAACCCAGTCTTAGTAAATTAAATCATTACTAATATGGCCAAGCTCTGTCTAATTTTTTGAGTAAAAGGAAGCGTTAAGTTTTGTGGTATTGAAGAACAATATGGATTTATGAATATATAAAATTACCAGCCTTCGGACATATAAAGATCTTAATTATTATACACTACAGCCTACAATTAAAGGAAATACAACAAGTGAGTAGCTTAGTATTTTATATTGTATAAAAATCGGAACGCGATTTAGAAAGCAGTTGCTTTGCCCTAGTGAATCCACCCCCTAGGAAGACCGGTCCAGCGATAGTTCAAGCGATGCCAATATATTTATTAGCGGACTATCGTTAAATAGTATCACCTTTAATACCTGTTACCATACCTGTTACTGTGGCAATCTGTTCTTCTTCGGAGATATTGTGTTGCGTTGCGGCGACCGTTACCAAATCGATTGGTAATGATCAGTAAGGATAGGTCAGCATGTACTTTAGCCGAAGCACATTTCACAACACTATGCATTCGATTATAAGCTATATTACACATGTTCAGATGGGTGCTGTGATATTTTAAATGTTATTTGTAGTGTACTTAAAATATTACATTTCCAATTCAGATTGTATGATTGATTAGATTTATCTAGGTACTACTATATAAAAATAAGTCGGGTTTTCCTTCCTGACGCTATAACTCCAGAACGCACGAACCAATTTCCACGGTTTTGCATTGGTGTCGGGCTCCGTGAGGTTTATAGCAAAAAAAAATCAGGAATATTTAACAAACGAAATTCCACGCGGGCGATGCCGCGGGCGGAAAGCTAGTTATTTATAAAATTAAGCTAACTAGCTACATCTTCTAGCTAACTTTAGCACCATAGGACATGTTATGTCATTTATATGATTACAATAATAATATATTTTATATTCACTTAGTTTACATTTAATCATACATGATAGTTACTGATTTATCGTAATTTATTTAAAACCGACCGACCAAAAACAAATATGAATAATGACACATATTTCTTAATCACTGTAATAAAGTAATTATAATTAAAAGTATTACTGATGTACTAATTTCTAGAGCGACAATAATATTATTGACTTTAGCGATAATGTAATTTGGTGTTATACCGTTTTAATAGCAACCAATTGGATAACTTTGGAATTTGATTTATTTGATGTTTATTTTGTTACAATATTAACTGTTAAACTACCTATTAACTAATGATAATATGGACTGAGTTGAACTCATTATTTTAATTGATCCAGTTTCAAAATACACTTAAGTGAGTTTTAAGTATTTGTGATTGGTACATCACTATAAACAGTTAGGCTGAGTTGCACCATCTTATTTTAACTTTGACAAACATCAAAAATCTGTCAAACTCCATACAAAAAGCACCGGTTATTGTTATTTTTACGGTTAAAATAAGATGGTGCAACTGAGCCTTAGTAAGTTTAATCGGTGTCGATCTTTAAACCGACCAACTATCTGCTCTACTCTATATCTCTTTCATAATCTGTAACGAATCTAACGTCTACCTGAAATCTGAAAGACATTGCCTGAAATACCTTATGTCCACAGATTTGTAGACATTCGATAGCATATCAAGCGTAACAGTTGCAGTGCAAGAGACGTTTTATTACTCAAGCAATAAGGGCGATCTCAAGGCCAACATGTTAATCTCACAAGAACTTAACTTTTCCTTTTCTTTTTATTTCGATTAAGCCTTCGAATTAAGGCTAGTGGTGGCAGAAATGATGCCACTATATTTTGACTTTGTAGTGAAATCAAAACAAATAAAAAACATAGTTTACTTTTGTTAACAATGGTTTCTTAATGAATAAAATAGATTGGAATCTCTATTTTAGCCAAAATGCCTATGTTTGAAGGGTCCACACTTCCAAAAATACACATTCTTAACTACTGGTAAGGTTAAAAACACTTTTTTTTCTCTATGCCAGTTTAAGACTACCACCGGTTTCATGATATCAAAGTCAGAGAAGACACACTGTTTTGATAAACCTACAGTCTACAAAATGATAATGATCACTGAATTCATATCACAGAATAGAAGCCGCGTTACGTAACTTGTAACCGTCGCCGGCGACCGTTGCGCGCGCGCAGATAAACTTATCTCGCGCGTTACAAGGCGATTTATCAATTTGTTGCCTACAAATTGGCTTCCTCCTGCTTCCTTTCTATGGGTGAAAAGACACTTAACCAAATGGTTATTGGAGCCAATTTGAACCATTTACTGAACGAAAAAAATGACCTTCCTTTTCTCCTAAGTAAGTCAATAATCTTAAACCGGTTGGGTTATCGTCTTCGTCGTATTGATAGATATACGTGCGCTCATTTAAGTTACCTACTGTAGCTTAGATACAAGTTTGTTGGTTTTAGCTTAGGTAGACTACTTAAAATTGTATGTTCATATTACTTAACCGAGTTGTTTATTTTAATTCATTCTTTAATCAATATCATGACGATTTTCACAACTTTTCATGATCAGCATTACGAGTATATTGTATTTCAGTCGATTTCAAAGTGTGAAGTACTAGTTTACAATTCATTTGACATTGCGTATGAGGATTTACCTACTTGTATTTTTCACATGAAGGTAGCGATAGAATTTTTGTTTGCCTTTTTTTCTTCAGAACTTCTTCATGTTCAGAATAATGTGCGTATATTTTCAACTGCATAATGTGGAGAAGAACTATTTTAGGTAGCTATCTGTGATTTAACACATCTCTACGATGTTCAATTGTTCACGTTTAAAGTATTTGGAACTATGGTGGTACCAACTGCTTTCTTTGAAATGAAGTTCATGACTTGTGACGAATGACAGTACACTACAGTGCAGCTATTTTTTTTTACAAAATCGCACCTATTCCAACTAACATAAGATGCCACAGTGTAAAGCTTGATGTGCTCTCGTCCGTACATTCACGTTTTTGTGTGTTATTGCGTCTTTGCCTCCACCGCTAGTTCAGTAATCAGTTTCGCAACACTCGATTTTGCTTTTTGTTTCTGCTTGTAGCAAACAAATCTTGATCGAACTTTCTGTTCATTTATCACGATGTTGGTAGCCATATTTACCTATTAGCGTTTTAGAATTAGATAAAGTTCAAAGTTGTTTTGATTGAGGCAATGTCTGATATTCCTGGCGGCCACCCAAATTGCACTTTTTAACGTTACTCTTACATTTCGAAAGCATGCTCTTGAGTTCTATTTTAAAAACATCTCGTGCAGAGACTGCCTGTATCAATTTTCTCTTTTTTTGGCCATGAATTGTGTGGTAATTAATTTAGTAGTAATGTGTATTAGTGATAGCCATCAGCTATGACGTCACACACCCACGTAACTGACACCGGTGTGTATAAATATGTTACAGTCAAAACTCATAATCGGTCAAAACCACTTTAGACTGGAAAAATCAGTCAAAAGTGATATTGAACAAAGTCATCAGTCAAAACCACTTTTGACTGATTTTTTGCATTCAAAAGTGGTTTTGACTAATACCTTTAGTCAATATCACTTTTGACTGATTTTTCCAGTCAAAAGTGGTTTTGACCGATTATGTGTTTTGACTGTAACATATACATTTCATAACGTTAGTAATGTGAGCAGGCTGTCTACAAAGTCGTTTACGCAATGCTTGATCAGTATTTGACTTGTTAATGCCCATTTAATTGAATTCATGAATATTAATAAAGTTAATTAATTCAGTAATTTTCTCCTTTTACGTCCGTATTAGGACTAACATATCCGTTTTGTCGAGTCGTATTACTTAGGAGTTCATGTTTCATAGAGTATGAATTAAAGTCATTAATATACAGCGTTGAGCTTCGAGTCCTTATTTGGAGTAATGTTGGCTTGATTCGAAAACAATGGCTTCCTTCCTATAAGATCCGTTGCACGAACCATGCACCCAGTATAACTAGGCCCCTATGCCACAAAAGTTAGCCTGTCTAACTGGGTCTGCCAGAACTGGATTAGTTCGAAGGGAAATCAGTCGAGGATCGGCTGAGAATGACAATCGATGGCGACGAAAGTGTTGCAGATTGATGCCTTGATTCGGCCACTTTCACTGCGGTGGCCGATGTGACGTCACAGTCGTCATCCGAGGCGTTAGACATTGTTCGTCGATTTGTTACTATTGTAGCGATCGAAACGCAACAACGACAAAAAACTAACAGTTACAGTTGAACTTTACCACGAACTTTAAATAAACAGGTTCCTAACTCGGAGGTGGGCGGGCACTACCCAAGTAACATTTTACTCCATTTAAGAGTTCACTAGTCGTTCACATGTACTCCACAAGCTGTGTATGTCAGCTGTATACGAGCTGTATAGCTTGCTATAATGCTTTTATAGAACCAGTTTGGGCACAAATTAGACAGCCTTAAGTTCACTATGGCTGTACATTAGCAGTATAATAGCATTATAATAGCAGTTTAAGTAGTAACATCGGACTTAAGGCTGACTTACGGCACTATATGGGACGCAGTGTGAACCATACAACGTACGTGAGTGTAATAAAGAGTAACAAGTGGCTAAATGCACAGCTTTCAAAATTATAAAGTCCGACAAAAGTACTCCAATGCTACATAAAGTTCACGTGTGTCCTAAATTATTTCCACATTTTAATATTAGTTTGGTATTTGTACGTGAGTGCCAAGAGGGAAACAACTCGGGCGGATAATCATTTATGCAAATAATAACACGGGTTTTACATACTTAATAATGTTAATGCCATTGGGAATGCAACTTTATCGTGAAATGTATACATATTTACAGCTAAAATATTTACGCGCCTCTGTAAAAACGCGATATTCATTTTAAAATATTTAAATCTGGCTGAGAGGAAATCCACAATTTTCAGTTTTTGATATTGTATTGGCATTATAATTATATTACGGTAATTAATCATAACATGAAACCAAAACTCAATCGCTCTATCTGCGAATATTGTAATAAATCTGCATTAATTTTGGAGATTTATTTGGTAAATATTTTAGGTTATGTAGAACAAAATGGTGGAAATGAAATACGGCTATGTGAACTGTTATAACTCCGATTTAATGCGGTGAGCGTATATTAGGTTCACATGTGTTCTGTTAGAATGCTGTTATCTATATGAAGTTCCACATTTGTACCACTACAGCGCTAATGTCTATAAATTTATTCTAATGTGAACTTATGTAGGTACAGCTTTAAGATGTACCTAGTTCAGGTCAATTGTGTATCTTTAATTCTTTCAAATACTGAAATTTTAGAGATCCGCAATGAAAATTATTAATGTCCGTTAAATCGCCTAGCCCAGCTACTAATAGTCAAGTATGAATACCTAAAGCATCAGACGGTAGTGTTCCCGGTTTAAATTCGTTTATTATGCCTGACAATTTATTCAAAGCGGAATGAGGAATACGATTTTCAATAGCCCATGTTCTTATTTTTTTGCGAAAGGTTAAATAAATAATTGTCCAAATCAAAATTGTATTCACTATCACTAGAACTGCAATCATCACACTCTGATATCTGTATATTTTGAAGGGAACTTTTAGGTTCAGGCATAATATTTTCCTCTGCATCATGTACAGAACCACCATGAACAACTAAAAACAGGCTTGGGGAAAAGTGTAATAGAATATCACATTCACATTCATGTTCAGCTTAAAGCAAATAAGAGTAGTACTTGTGGACAAATAAACTGCTATTGATGTTAATGGACAACACATATAGTCCTTTTAACAGCCTACAGTGCACATGCGAACCATTGAAACACTTTTGTACAGATAGTAAAAAAAGGTTATTTAATTATCACAAACAAGTCCTACTACAGCTACTAGCTGTATAACAGTCTAAAACAAGTAAACATAACAGCCTTTGGCTTTATAAATGACCACGTGTGTTCTATTAAAATGCTAGCTCTATAACATCGTACAAGTAGGCCGTTAAACAGCGATTGCCGTATCTCTACCCTCCTATAATGCTCTTAGTCAGACGGCTGACTAAAGGATAGTTGTTAGAGTATTATAACACCAACAATCGTATAAAAGTATAACTCTACACTAGTCTACACTCCTATAAGTCCCTTAGACAGGTATAGGTGTAATTAATTGCAATAATACAGCTTATACATCACGAGTGAACTGTACTAATGCTTTAAGTACACATTGGAACTAAATGTGAACTCTTAAATGGAGTAAAATGTTACTTGGGTAAGATGTGTTGTTAAGGAAAAAATAACAAGGTTTAAAAAATGAAAGAACTAATAAATAAGGCAAAAAATATGATTAATTACTGGTTACAAGGAAGCATGAGGGTTTTGTTGATTAGCTTGATGCGCTTTAAATTATTTGTTATGACCATAGAGATATAGAGACATGCCAACTAATGCGCTGAGTTCGAAACAGTGTCGCATTCGAAATTCACGCACACAGAGTAATCAAAATATGTGCTCATTATCCACTGCCGTATCAGTACTCTACGTTCGAATAATCTTTAGCACTACACAAGCAATGTAAACTGTTTACATTATGACGTCGCTGCTGTCATCATTGCATTTACGAGAAAATGTGTTCTGTTTTTGGGCATATTGCTGCAACACCGGCCATGCCCCCTTGTCACATCTTCCTATAGTTTCTGTGATCTGTGGTTATGACACAAAAATCTAGGAATGCATCTAGCACTTCGGAAAACTTTCCTATGACAAGGTTTCACTTCAAGCTTACCGGAATGTCAAACTGGATTAAATAATTTGTTCTAATCATTACCGCTTGTGATTAATTCTCTAAGGCTTGTGACTTAATGTTGCAAATCGACTTTCTTAGCTGTCTTATCGATTTAAGGCAATCGAGTTACAAAATTAATCGATGGTCACGTAGATATGAATAAACTTTATTTGGATGTATTGAGTTTAGCAAACGAAAAAGCGTAGAAGAAGCATTTTTATTGATTGTAATTTTATACTTTTTTAATGTCAGCTCGAAGAGTCGAATTCGACATTTTGATAATGCATGTGGCAAAAGGAGTACATGCAGAGAACATTTATGTTGGTCTCGAAGCGCTGGTAGGGAAAAAATATTATGACACATATAAAGGCTCTATAAGAGCAAAACTTTAAAGTTTTTTAGTAGTCTTTTATTTTTTAATATTTGACGATATGTAAGCACTATTTTTAATAGTTTACATGCAAATAAAGTAATGTTGACTTTGGCTTTGAAAGAGGTACGAAGTCACATTTTATTCGGCTTGCCCAAAGCTGAAACTGCTGTGTCGCAAACTGAAAACAATTAATCAAAGTGTTAAGTACTAGGGAAGTTAGGAAGTTGGGAATCGAACCCAGAATTGAAATGGCTTGTTTAAATTGTATTAGGGCTGGTGAACTCAAGAAAGTAGTCACACAGTTCTGAATTAGTTTTGTTATCTATAATTTTCTCGCTCACTCGTTGTGAATCACTGAAATTAAAATAGAAGCCTTGAATTCGTAAATTAGATTTGACGTGTCGATTGCTATTTCCGATTGGGTTCGGCCATGTTCGTTTGACTTGCGGATAAACATCGATTATGTGTCGATATGGAGACAGATTTAATCTACGGGACTTACCTAGGTCAAATGACAATTTATAGGTTAGAGATTGTATGTCCCACATGTGGGAAAGCTAAAGGTTGGTCTACGCTAGACGAGCCGAGCACGAGCGGAGCAAGAGACGAGCCTAAATAAATGTTTGAGTGTTTGGCTCGTGCTCGACTGTAATTCACCTATTGTCGGTTTTTCGACGAACACAAACGGATTTGTATAGTACAAAGGAAAATGATTGTTGTAGGCTCGATTTATGTAGGTAAATCAATAATGTGCCTACTACTGCTATTTCTATTTATTTATATCAATCGGCAGACAGTGGTGACTGAGTTTGTTGCGGCGCTTCTTCTCAGCACTTGCCAAATGTTGGTCTCGAAGTGCTGGTAGGGTAAAAAGATTATGAGAAATGTAGAGGATCCTTAAGAACAAAATATTTGGCGATTTGTAAGTACTATTTAAATAGTCTACACAAATAAATAAATTTTGACTTTGAAGTCCACACTAACACCGCGAGTACTTAGAGCGGCTCGGCTTGGGCTCACCATAAGGCCCGATTTAAACGGTAGATTTAAATTGCCATGCGATCTGCGCGTCCCATTAGAATAGGCCGTGTGCGACAAATCGAATATCCCAGGAAGCGTGTCGTCCCGTTACGTTATGAATGGTCGATTATGTTCGATACGAGACTTATTAATAAGTCGGTAGTTTAATTACGAGCAGACAAGATATTGAAAACTGTTGTCGGGTGTGTTTTAATAAGTATATTATTATTACGTGAGACCAAAGAGAATAGTTACACAGGTGGTTGAGTTAAGGTGGAAATGTGATTGTTCACCTTATTAGGGGGCTGGCTAATTTAACTGGGTAACTCTACATTATTTAAAAAAAGGAAATCTTTAGTTAATGTTCTTCGTTGACAACAAAATGTCATCGATAAAAAAACTTATCTCTTCACTAAAAACTATCTACCTGTATAATTATGATATCTGATTTAGGAAGTAAACTAATTAAATGAGCCCATATAAAGCATCATAAGCTCATAAAAAATTCAATGGCATGTGTCATTTATATTTCCAAAGGAACTCAATTATAACAAAATCGATAAGACGCCTACCAAGTTGGTTTGTAAAACTACTTGCCAACCCATTGTGTTTATTTTACAATGACTTTAATAGAAATACATTAATTAAAATTGTTATGGCGACCTCGGCTATCATAGGTATAGTATTATGTAAATGCTGTAATAAATAACGATTTTAATTGAGTACATAGACGTAGATACAATAACTTGAGCAAAGTAAAACGGTCTTTTAGATAGGTATTAGCTCCAGTTACAATAAAACATAAGACAATAACGGCGCCTAAGTCCAAATCCAATGTATTATACGTCATACAAAAAAATTAAGTTGATCTTTCATAAAACTGAAAATAACAAGTCCAGCAGTCTATTCATAGTGCAAAAAAGCGAATAAATCCTTCAAGTTTGGGGTGATCTTGACTTCCTGTGATAGTGCTGGTATGAGTCATCATCAACAGCCCTTTACAGTCCACTGCTGGACTATGAGCCTCCTCCACTATAGTGGAGGGTTTTGCCATAATCTCCACGCTTGGCAGGCGGGATGGAGATCGCAGTTTAAAAGTTTTTTCAGAAAGCGCTGCTGCTGCTGGTATGAGTAGTTGAGTTAAAAGATGAAAAGTAATGTCGCAACTTTAAAAGTAGTTTTTGGCTAATTTTCAGGTCTGTATCTCTTTAGTCTATATCGTGAACGTGTGAATTGTCTTGGTCGTAAGTTGTTGTTAAATGCGTAATAAATGATGGTTTGAAGAATTGATGCATGTTTTATTTATGACAAGGAAGGCAATTTATAATATTAACAGCCAAGCCTCCATCAATACTACCTAGTAACATAGAAAATTATTGTTACTTGTGCAAGATTAAAGAAGAAATTATTTTTCTTCTTCAATCGATAATGATAATTACGCTGTAGGTATTTATTATTTATGGCGTGTTCTTGTAAACATCCTCTGTAAAGGTTAAATAAAATAATAAGTTACAAAGAGTCACCTCTTAACTGTTTGTACAACTGTATTATAACTATATCTACTCGCAGGTTATGTATCTTTTGATTTAAATTATGATGTTGAAGCCGCAGGCAAAAAGACAAGTAGGCAGACACTATAAATACAATACATACACAATACTAGTTTCAACAGAACAGTGATACATTAACTTTTTTGATTATTTTATTGTTTTTTTTTAAGAATATTAGTAATCTTACTAATATTATAAATGAGAAAGTTAACATGTTTATTACTATTTCACGCAAAAACTACTGAACGGATTTTAATGAAACTTTACAGTATTATTGTTTATAACCCAGAATAACATTGAGTATACATAATAGTGAAGCCGCGGGCATAAGCTAGTTTGTAAATAAAAATTACGATTAACCCCCTTTACTCATTGTGGTACCTGCCCTAAATATGCTTGCGCTGCGTTCCTCGGATCACGAGTCGGCTATTCGACACCTTCTCATTAATACATGTCTATATATATAAAACTTAAAGGTGACTGACTGACTGACTGTCTGACTGACTGACATAGTGATCTATTAACGCACAGCCCAAACCACTGGACGGATCGTGCTGAAATTTGGCATGCAGGTAGATGTTATGACGTAGGCATCCGCTAAGAAAGGATTTTACGAAACTCCACCCCCAAAGGGGAAAACGGGATCCACGCGTACGAAGTCGCGGGCGGCCGCTAGTATATTATTATGTATAATAGGAAACTCAACACTTGGAACTTCTCAAGCTTTACTTATGCTGATTATAAATTAATCGTGCATCCGTTAAGTCCCAAAAGAAGTAACTGTCCCGGAACAAAGGCCCATTAAGAGCCCAATTACGACGCCTTACAAATTCCGGTTCCAGAATACAAACGACGGCACATTAGGCTCTACATATTTGTTCAAAAATCGCACTTAACACAACTTACATAAGGAGCATTGATGTGCCGTCGTCTCATGCAATTCTATGAAGCATTATAAAAATTAATTCGCACAGACCGAGATTCGCCAGCTGCGGTTAGGGTTGGCATTTAATAATGAGTTCTAATATATTATTAAAGTTAAAGTATGTGTTTATATCTGATTGTATTTCATTTATTATTTGATTGTTGTATGATATCAACTGTGCTATCGTAGCCTGGATAATAGACGCATTTACAGTGCGCACATAATTAACATTATTACGTTGCAAAATCACACATTTTCCACAGTATTATTATTCTATCATCTTTTACATACATAGATGGAATCCTACCTACTCAATATTATTATATATGTCTGTACCGATCAGGTTTTATCGGCCATTGTGTTGTAAAAATAAAATTGAAATAACAAGTTGTGAAGGCTTCAATAAGTTGCTACGATATTAATGAACATTAAAATGATCTCTAAAATAGTTGAAGCAGGGACTTCTAGTAGTATAGGGAGACTATTATAGAGTTCCCTAATTAGTTCATATGGCCTATTGAATGACATTTTTTGAATCATTTGCAGAAATAAATGAGTTTTATGAGTTTTTTACACATGATCTTTAATTGTGACAGCCCTAACTGCCGCGAGTTCACATCTAACCGCAGCAATTTTATCTGATGGGCACTTTGAGATTGTTCGGTCATTTCCCACTATTATCTCTACTTTTACACTTTCGATTCCAAGTGGAACACCTTGACTGGGGAAGTGACTCCAAGAGTCGGACAATTATGACGTCATAACAAGTGAAGATGTTGGAAACGACACGGGGTTATTAAGATAACTAATAATGAATCTGGAACAGAATAATAAGATGCACTAAACGGGACTATTCCCACCTCTCGTTCCCACCACTACAACTCCTGTGTAGCCAGGATCTACAGCTTGACCGCCAATAAAAACCCAACCAGTGAAGGTCAAGTTTGTCCCGGGGGAAAGTTAAAGTTAAGTAGTTACTAAAGATGTACGACTGTTAAAATAGTGTCATTAGTGCACTTGATAAGGAGAAAATAGTTGGGAAAAGTCGTAAGAATACCTTAATAGAAAATTCGTTTGTAGCTAGCTTTGTCTGAAGCTGGAACAGCTAAGTAACGAAGTAAACATTATTGTTTCAGGAAATTTTAACCTTTTTGCCACTGAAAAAATCTATTCATACTACGTACCATTACTAAGAAGCTTCGGCTGACCCATATTCGATAGTATTCTATAAAATACCCAGACCATAGCGTGTCAGCCATCGGCATTGGCCCGTCAGAACAATGGCGTTGTACCATCAGCCATGGCCATTGTCTCTTCGTTTGCATGATGTAGTGCAGAATTTAGACAGTGAAGGGATCTAAATAGGCTGCATGCAAAAGTATCTAGTTCTGTTAATCCTTCAAGTAGTTACCTGCATACCTAGGCACAACAGATATCAGTCAGCACTGTTAAGAAAAATAATTTATGTAGGATGATGGTTATTCTGCCTAATTCGAGGAATTAATGTGTTCATAACTAATTAAATTATGTAACTTTTCTCAGCTTCTCTTCACAAATGTTTATTTGTACACAGATATAATTTAAACTAAGCTACTGCGTATCTGTTATTGGCTTTCCATAGTGTTAAGTGTCTAATGTTACATTGAAATCTGTAAGCTGTTGATGTCCCTAATAAATAAATAAATTGTCCACTTGTACAAGATTTGTATAGCTTGCACCAACAATTTGTTATGGTACAACATAGAGTGGTGCTGAAAAGTGGCGCAAGAAACTCAGTGTCACCTGCCTTATAATCCGAACCGAGTGTAGCGTTGTTTGAGGCGACTTTCATCGAATTAATAACTTTGGCTGTGAAGCCATGGCCGCGGCCGATGGGACACGCGCGATGGGCTCCCACAACGGTGAATGTGCCGGATGATGATGAAGTTTACTGGAAGAGACACCCACAACTTTAAAACGTCCTCCGCTGCGTCTATCTGTCCATTCGCGATAATTTGAAAAACTACTGAAAAAACGAACGTTCTTGAAAAACGCATGAACATGCGTTTTTCAACAACAGATAGAGTGATGCATGGGGATGGTTTGGGTGATATTGATAAGGAAAAAATGTCAATGAAAAAATTAAGATAAGATTTAATCCCGGAACTTGGGGTTCATAGATCATTATTTTGCTATAAAAGATCTACGCGTTACTATTACGATATGTGTTTTAGGAGTAGCTGTTCCGTATCAAAATAAACTGTAACGTTAATGGATGTTTCTATAACGTATTGCCACATCCAGTCTCACTAGGACACAGTTCTGGCTCATTGAAGCAGAGTGGACCGCTACCGGCCCGTTGTCGATATGAACTAAACACTTTTTATCAAGAAAAACGGACAAGTGAGATTATGCTGCGATTAGGGGGTTCTGTGCGTTTTTAACAATCACACTACCTACTTTTAGATGAATGCTGAAATTTGCTGGTGGTGTGAGCCAATATAGATGACAAGGTCAAACGTGAAATTCATGTGATCGTGGAAAGCTTTAAATAGAAATCGATATCGATTAAAAATCTTTCAAATAAGAACGAATATGAATTTTAAAAATCAAAAGTGTACTTTTACTTCCGAATTGAGTAATCGAGTATTATCAAATTCACGCATGAATGGAGTCGGCGACAAATCCGCGTCGCGGCGCGTGCGCACGAAGATTATGCAAATTTCGAAATGGATAGCGGACGAAATAGAGTTGTAACTTGTAAGAAACTCGAGTCTTTTAATCTTAATTTCGAGACTTGAGTCTATTTTCAAGACTAGGACTCGTTTGTCACATGAGTCCGAGTCCTTTCGAGTTTTCTGAGTCCTTTCGACTCTTCTAGGTCCTTTCGAGTCTTCTGAGGGAGGCCTTTGTCCAGCTGTGGACGTTATTTGGCTGAAACGAAAGAGTCTTCTGAGTCCTTTCGTTTCTTCCGAGTCCTTTTTGGCAGGACTCGAGTCTTTTACAAAAGACTCAAAATTCTGAAGGGCTTGAGCACTAAGTTTTATTCTATAAGACTCGAGTCTTCAAAAATAGCTCAAGTTCTATTAAATAAGACTCCAAGACTTGAGTTTCTTACAACACTAGGACGAAATGCCCATGTGGACGTTTGCCAATGCACAATATTGTCGCTCTGTCGTAAACGCTGTTTGTAAATACCACTAGTGAGTGTTATCTGTGCCAATACGACTTCTTGGCGGGAAAGTGAAACGTCATGTTCAGCAGTTTTGTTTCATTTTGTAAAATTTGTGTTTAGCCGACTTGAAATATGTAATAATGGTGGATTATTATCCATTAAGCGACCGTGAGCGTGCAAGAGTGTAAGAAAATAATACAAAATAGTGCAACGTCACTTCAAATTCTCTCAAGAATAAAATGAGGTCTCAGTAAAGAGTAAAGTGTCACATCTTTGCGGTAACTGCTGAAAAATACTGAAAATCAAGTGAAAGTCCTTTTATTGTTATTTTTTCTTTCTTATTTAGGTGTGTTTGAATATCATTATTTACTTGACACTGGATGGATAAAGGTGCGCGTAAAAGTTGTTACGTTTACGGCATTCTCAATGAAGTTGTTTTTAGAGAGGGAAACAAAAATGCAGAGATCATTTTGTTGTTAAGTAAATTTCTTTTTTTAACACATTCAAATTCTGCTTTGTGGGATATTTTACTTCTACAAAAATAATAACAAATGTTCTCCAGTCGATCAATTGGTACGCGAACTAGGCAATTATGTTTCGGGCAGAGCTAGTTATTCATACCTACTCAATTATCTTCCAAGGTACTTTAAATTCAGCTGAATGCTTAATGCCTGTATTAGATAACAAGAAAACCCGTTGAGAAAAACCATCCATTGTTGTCGCTACGTCACGACCAAAGGTCACCGCAACGTCAATTAGATGGTTTTGTTTTAAATTCCACGTTTTGTTGCGTCTGTGGGACACGATATTATTGTGAATTAATTATGTGAATGAGACTTGTCCAACGTTAATTTAAAGTTTATTATTAACTAGTGACCCGCCCCTGCTTCGCACAGGTATAAACTTGTATGATAGTTACTACTTACCTACTTACCAATTCATTGAATCAATTTGAATCCCTATAAACTTAATTAAACTCTTAAACCAGAAGTATTATCAGTTATATAACTTATAACAGTATAAGACTACTATCTACGTCATCTTACTACAATATTATGAGATCTTCGTAAGAAGTTGGTTAGTAGTAAACATTCATTGTTACACATTTTCAATTTAGTACGGCCCATGTTTATTTTTCAGTTCCACTAAATAAAAACATAGTCGCGTGCCGTTTTGAAAACACGCTCTTGTATTATAATAATAAGGACATTATGAATGTATTGATCCACAATACTTAGTCAGACTATTAGTTAAACTGAGGTACAAGTATAACAAACATGTTCATTGTTCAATCATGATTAAAGTTTCGGTGGTTTACGTAGAGTTATAATTTTAATAATTTTAAGATACAGGTCAAGAGCTTCCTCGTTGTGGATAAAAAACCTGTTTTCTTTCACCATCAATCCCTAATTTAAAGTGACCCCTATAGTAACACATAACAGGTTTTGTTTTCAATGGGGTCAATTAAAAATTAGAGATTGATGGTGAAAACGGGCATAAGATACGTACTTAGCCTTTAAAATTAATGTCATATTCCATAGTCTGAACAATTACCTACTTATTTTGATTCCGTACGAATGGAATCTTACGGCAAACCCCCGCCCTGTCTGGCAGTCTTTCAGTGGGCTGTATCATGAACCTCAAGTAGATAATTGATAATGTCTTAGAATAGAATCTAATAAGTAAAGTTAAAAAATAAATCACTTTTAAGACTCGTATGGAACCTTCGTTTGCGAGTCTGACTCGCACTTCGCCGGTTTTTCACCCAATTTCTCAACAGCTGAACACTTCCTCCACTCCCTTTCTCTAAGCTTACAACTATAACACTGCCCTAGAGGTCCTTTGCCGGTGTAAGCAACAACTAACGTACTCGTATCAGCGCTGTTGTGGTGATAACGTGCGTTACATGATTCATGTTAATTAAGAGGTCCTAGTCACGATGTTACAATAGGGCTGACGTTTTAGATGAATTTCAAGAGAAATGAAAAGACATCGAGTAGTATTTTTTACTCATAAAAGTTCAAAGACTTGATGCAGGCCGCTACCAACTGGCCAATCTGAAAATCATTGGGGGAAGCTTATGTTCAGCAGTGGATGTCCTGTGGCTGAAATGATGATGATAATGATGAATCTTTTCGCCCGTAAACTTATGAAGAACCGTAAACAAGCATTAATTCTACTTATGTATACAATTTCTTTTGAAGAGACATTGTTCCAGGTGGAAAAAGGACAGCGAAATGAGCGATAGTTGTGGTTAGCGATTGACAACTTTATTGTGGCAGCCCTGGCAACTTTAATGACTCTAACTGCGACTCGTTTGAGCCTTTTAGGTGAGATTACGTATGCGACAGCAATACTTTAATCCGGCGGCTACTTGGGATTGGGACTGACACACGATTAAGCGCTATACGTCTACCGTCAATCACAGCTCAGCGCTTAATTAGACTGTCAGTTAATCAGCTTCTAGGAAATCTAAAAGCTTTGGATAGGATAATTGGCTGTATTCTGTACCTGCGGTACTAACATGCTGCATAATTTTTTAAAGTAATTATTGGCTAGTTCTTGATCACGATCGATCTATGGTTAAAGGGCTTTCCCAGAAAAGATTTCTTAACTCTTACATTGTCGACGTCGCGTCGACAGTTAATTTTCATCTATATTTACATACCTAGTAGGTACATAAGTGCGTAACTAGCACGTAATACAAAACGTAGTTTTCCGTAGTTGTATGAATGCGAATGAACAAGAACTATTGAAAGTTTGTCGCCATAACCTTTAACTGCAGGCAGTTCGTGTCTATCGGTCAAAGGGTCCATTTTACGTAATCCGCGAAACGGTAAAAAATAACAATATTATTATGCGCTTTGTAAGGTCCGATTTCACAAGATTTTATAGATGTCGCGTTATAGGCAATTTGCAGGTTACAGTACGGCAAGTATTGTCCAACCTTCCATATAAGATTTCACAACGAAAAAATCAAAAGTGATCAAGTTCTCCGAAGGTCGGTCCGTTTCCGAACTACTGGAACGCGATCGTATCGACCACCGATCAGATTTCTGATATAACCTGCCTGCTGAATGTGATACAATGATCATTTTGTGTTTGTTAAATTCAGATTATGGGTTACAAAATGCTCAGACTTGCCCAAGAGCGAGCGGTCAGCAACATCACAATAAACATTTACAGATGCTATCATTACTAGGATCAGTAATTTAATTAATAGACAAAATCTAGGTACCTAATATTTATATTCTGCAATTTCTTTTACTGTGCCTGAATTTATGTGCCTTATACAGTTTTTTTTCCTTACAAGGGTCAAAAGTTTCTTCATGGTTTCTTCTAATAACAAGGAGGTACTATTTACATTTAAAAGTCAGATATGTTGACTACCTACTCAAATTAGATGATAAGTTTTCATGTTAGTAGCTTCATCACAAAAATAACTCAGGATGAGGATACAGCTCAATTTAAAAATAGCAAAATGTCCACACCGGGAGAACAATCGGCAGGACGTCCAAAAATATGTCAACTAGTTGGGTGACTATTTCGGTAACTGCGCGTTTCATTTGAATTAGTTATAAATCATAAAATAATGGTTAGATGACACAGAATAAAGTATAAAAGATAATATTGAACAAATATCTGAAATTATCAATATATGTATGTATCTTTCAGTCAGAACTAAGATGAAATTTATCTCAAATTATAATTACTAGCATCTGTCGATCGTTCCAGCAGACACATATGGATATGGATAGTGGGAGCGCAAACTAAGCGATTCATATTTTATTTTTGCCCCTTCAAGGGCGACTGCTCCTGAGCCCTGTGCCCTTGCGCTTGCGTCAGTAGGAAGAACTTTTTTTGTTTTAGGGTTCAATACAAGATCTTAATAAGATCTCTAATGAGTTTTATGATCTAGAAGATTTATAAATAAATAAAGGAGTACAACACGGTAGGAGCCCCTTTTTAGCGTTACATAAGAAAAAAATTCCAACAATCGGCGACGATGTAAAATTAAGACGACTTCTACCATTTCTCGATTGTTATTAAACTTTTAACTTAGTAAAGCATAAATCTGAAAACAAACCAAATTTTCAGTGTATCTCCTACTTACCTGCAGGACTTTCTGTTCGCGAGAAAAGCTCGCACTTGACAGTTTTTAAAGTCATTGACGCGTTGAGTTGTGAGAAACAAAAGCTTGTTTTGTCGCGATCCGGCATGTGTTTTATTTACTTTGTATGTTCAACACGTTTCTTTCCTCATTGGACTTGTTTTAATTTCCTAATTAATTAGTTAACCTACATGTAGTTAGTAATCAGAATAAATGTCTGGAATCGCTAACCAAAGGTCGCATTAAAGCATTTCCTCACTGAATGGGTGAATGATGCGCTGACCTAGAAATGCGTCGGTCCACCATATCACCTGCGCAGTCAATTAACCGCCTGGCTAATTTACTGTAGTAAACTGTACAGTCAAATTTTTGTGGCAAACTCGCTCTTATTACAATTGCATAGATACTGCAGTATTAGCTTGATGTGCTGTCGTCCGTACAGTGTACAGTCAATGCGCACGAGCGACGACACGACCTCCACGGATCAATATACTACTAATTTATTCGTGTATTCGACAACCGTAAATAAGAATTTTTGACTAAAGCCACATAATAGACCGTATTAATGTCGAAGCGAGCTAATTGATTATTTTAAGCCGAATTTGGCTTCCGTGAAGTATTTTTCAATACAGATAACGAGCGAAATTTCGAAAAACATTTAATTTAAACCTGTTTCTGATTAGTGTTGACCAATTTAACGGCGCGATTTGGAGACAAGTGTCAACATGGTTGCCACACTCCTTGCGACAGCACTCGTCCTGCCGGCGAACGTTGCTCGGGCTAAGGCTGTGCGCACACGCATAAACTGCGTACAACAGCAGATGCTGTAAAGGTACTTTCACAACCAAAACCATTAGCATAGAAAGGCATAAACCTATGCGTAACATGTTTAGGAGACTTTTAACTGTTTTCATTATACGTAATAACTCATAAATTCATGAAGATCTCTAGTATATTTGCATTTTACAAAGGCCAGGCGTCATATATCCTGCGTTATTTATTAAGGTTTAAATAAAATAAAAGCTTGACAGTGCGTTGAACCTTTAAGGTCTCTCAAGTTTTCCGTATAGACTGGAGTTTAGTGACTCAAGGTTAAATTCTCGACCCCAGTAGAGGGTAAAATGACGTGAGGTATGTACTCGTACACCAACACTCCACGTCTCTCGAGAATATTTATGTAGGTATATATAATTTTGAGTGTGATTTTCCTATTGACACAATGTAACCATCTTTAGGTAGGTCAAAAAATCATATAAGGACGATGACACATCCATGTAAACACGGTTGTAACCGATGCTTCCTTTTTGCAACAGACATGTATCGTAATTCAAGCCTATAAATCAAATAAAAAAGACACAGATGAGTAATATAGTGGTAAGGTACCTATCTCTTCTAACGCGCATAAATTGGTTCCGCAACCATAAGTTTTCTGGATTAAAATCTAAAGAAGTTAATACAAACTGTAGTTTGCAAGAGGCCTAATACAATTTATTATTTCGGGGCATTGCCAAAGCAAGAAGTCGTCGATTAGCGCCTGCCAGTTTCCTCGATGAAATTAATACATATTATCGAGAGCCCGTTCTCGATTCTCGATTATAGCCATTTCATAACATTCATAATCATTTTGAAGAAATTCGATTTAAGATTAATCATGTCAACTTCGCTGGAGGTAGGGGTTTCCAATTTTAAATAAGCATACATATAAATGGCTGACCGCATTTCCTGATTGGTTTTATAGTAATTACGGTAATAAAATATTATCTAACTTTGGTTTGCCCTGTAATGTTTTAAGACCCAGTGAACTCGTTATAATATGGGCATTTAATCCAATTAGATAAAAAAACTTGTCCATTATTTACTACAAGCAGGCACCTTTACTAATTGCCTTTTTACAGACTGACTGAGAATACTAAAAAAAACTTAAATTGAGTTTATCGTTCTATAAATTCAGTCAGTAAAAGCTTAACATAACATCAAAAAATGCACTTAAACCTATGATCACGTTTTTACTTTAGATACCACCACACACCACACCATTGCCCTTATATTCGAATGTATCTTTAGATCATGTCTTATCGTAAAATTATTATTCATCACTCTTAATTCCACAAACAAACACTTTCGTTTTGCATAACATTACTTTAGATTTGGAATTAATGAATCAGATTTTTATTACAATTACCTAACGTGAAACAGAAACCCATTGTGCCTGCGATACGCAGGACTGTTTATCAATACGATCGTGCTCTAGTAGAGCGTAGTGTAAATACCAAAAGCGTGACAGAAACACTAATTCTCGAGTTAATTATTAAAGGTTATCAAATCGGAAATCTGTTTTGGTGCATGAACTTGGGAATAATGCGAGTTTTGTCTCAGAGCTCCTGTAAATAAGTGGAGGTTTCCATCTATCTGAGTATAATACCTTAATAGTACCTACCTTAGGGATAATAAATGTAACGATTAAGGAATCGTGACATCAATTTGCCTCTGATATGTAAGAAAGAGTCGTACTCTTGCAGTAGAAACAATGTAAGTAACCTGATGAAGAAACCATATTAGTGAACGTATTGACTACATAGGTCATGCTGGCTCGCTTTAATGTTCGGTTAGGAGAGCCCATTCTTTCCCACCGCGGTCATGTACTTATTTATAAATGGGTGCTTTTAATTAACTGCAGATATGTCATTTCTCGTTCCAAATTAATTTGGGTGCCGAAAAAATGAACTGCAGCGGCCCACTTCCTGTAATGTCGATACTTCGATAGTTATAGCTACGACAAAAACAATCGTCGCAAAAAACCGGTATTGTTATGACCGGTCCCTATTAGGGTGTTAAGAAACAACAATCGATTTTAAGGTCAATTGCGTTCAATAATGCGAAATGAAATTTCGATTTTAGGGTTCCGTGCCGTAATTAAAGCGAAGGCGATAAAATTTTGATTGATTTTTAACGATTACGAGTTACGACTCTCACTTTATCGATCTGTGAGCCCTTGTGTGACGACATGCAATCGATTCTCTTGCCTATTGATCTAAATAGTCGCAGTGATGACCATTCAGATGATTGTAGGAAAAGCCGGTTAGCAATCTCGGCTATGAAACCTGTGAACCACTTTCCATTTGCGATTGGGTAAATATAAAGATGGTAATGAAAACAAACATATACAGACGAATTCTCATGATCACTCCCACCACCAGTTTTTAAGTGATGTGTGTGCAAAACTCTCAACATCGTTTGACCCAAAACTATTATTATTAATTAATCACCATTACAAATTAGCGCTCGTCTCTTATTGCTCAACTGTGTTTAAAATCAATTTATCACACTCATAGGCTTGGTGATTAATGGATTTAAATCTTGGTTTACTATAAACATGGTTTAAAAGGCATTTATTAGCAATGCATTTTCATGCAATCATCATGTGGAGCTAAAGCTCATCCTTCAACTGAGTATCTTCTTGTGCCATGTTCATCATCAGAGCATTTAATCTGGGGCAGTACCCTCCCTATTTTTCAAATCTAAATAAAGGATTTGATCTACATTCTCCCCACGCTGACCAAACCAGGTTTGGAGAGGTCTGATATCCGCGTACTTTTGTCCCAAGTCGTCTTTTACGGGATTCCATGGGAAGAGTGGAATTCCTATTCTACTCTTTTGGCAAAGGCTGCGCACGATGTAGTAGTATCTTCTACTAGCTAATCATTGGGGTTATTTGATAGGAAGTTGCGTTTGTAGTTGTTCAATGCAAATAAGTACTCAAACGCTTGGGATACCTTACATAATGGCTTGGGGCATAGATGTGAACTGAGATGTAAGTTCCGTAGTAATATTGGAATAGAATTCGCAAGTTGTAATTTATGAATTGACAAATGTGCGCTAAGACCACCCATCAGATCACTTTCGTTTTTACGTAAAGCCGCAATTTGTTGGTTGTGTAATAAAAATAAGGTGGATAATATGGTGCCGACGCACGGCTTAGGATGCCCCTCCACCAGAGTGGAACCGACCGTGACTGACTGACTGACGGTGACGTATTGTCTGCGTGTAGGACAACCTTGGCCTTATAGGCACGCATCCTGACTATCTACTGCTTTCCTATTGTAGGTAGTTAGGTTTAGGTACTTATGTTTTGCGTGGACATTTGGAACATTGGCCAGGCACGCATCCTGTCTGTCTACCTTACTGCTTTCTTACGATATAGTTTGCCTGAAAATACCGTCAGTAACTGGACATTCCAAATACAATACCTGATACTAACAACATGCAAGGGAAAACAAACCAAATAAACAATAAAATGCCAAAACACCAAGTAACCGAGCCTAAGTATCATCGACAGTAATTTCTTCAGCATATAACTTTTATAATTCTCTTTCCACAGAGTGTTTTGTGACTTAGTACTTCTACTGACGTGTTATCCACCCCTAGAATAGTATCCATTGATACTCCAAGCACGTTCACCTCGCAGTTCGTACCTGACCCATTTAAAGTAGGTTTTTCCTTTCGGCTTAATTGTTACATCCGCAGCTGACAATGGATCGCGCCACTATTGAATGGTAACATGGTAACACCAGACCAACCCCACAATGGATAACCTCAAAATGACATTTGACACTGATTCATGGACAACCTGTCACTTGATCGCCGTAGGAAATGACCACATTACGAGTAACTGGCCCTTGCCAGCTTCACACACGTATAGTTTCGTCATAATCGGTCCAGTAGTTGCAAAGATTACCCGTTAGTACAGATTTCTAATGTCGACCGTTTACAACGTAGACAGAACCCTTGATTTGTGTTATATTATCCGGCAATTTTGTTATTGTCGGCTGCATCGATCAATTCAAAGATATAATTTGGTAAATTGCCGATCTCTATTCCAATTATTTAAATTAATATCCTATCAAAATTGGTTCAATTAATGTAAATAACCAGGTATTAGATGAACGCACGGGAAACTATAAACAAATAATAAGAGGAAAACAATTTGGCACCTTGTGATCAAAAATGCGAACGGGACTGCAACTCCTGTTAGACAATTAAAATGTAATTAGTTACTCATTTAATGTAAAATATTATATACTAGCTTTTGCCCTCGACTTCACCCGCGTGAAATTTAGTTTGTCACAGATCGTCATAAATTAATAGCCTTTAAGCTATTCTGGGTTATAAACAATAGTAGGTACTGTTAAGTTTCATCAAAATCCGTTCAGTAGTTTTTGCGTGAAAGAGTAACAAACATCCAGACATCCATACAAACTTTCGCATTTATAATATTAGTAGGAAAATAATGTTAATTATTATGTAGGTATTTCTTAACATAGATTTTAAAGCGTTACCCTAATACATGATTTTATAGTATTTAGACCAACAACCAAACGGACATTGTCAGAAACCGCCTTAGATTCCTGGGCACAGCAGTAAAGTATCAAAATTAATCTCTTACTTTTTGAATACTTAAATATTAATTAGATTGTAACGGACACTTGAGGATTAAAAAATGAAATAATAAAAGTATTTTATATGTATTCCATAATACTATGACGACATCCGGACATTTTAGGGCGTGGCCTGCTCCATATCCTATGAAGTTCCATAATTTGTGTCGATAAAATCTATGTAAAATCGGCACAAGGCAATGCCGTACTTCATTGTTAGGAATCCATGTAATAGTGATGTTGACTGCGGTCATCATAGACAATAAGATACCGATCTTGTAAATAAAATAAATCGTCCAAATTGCTACAGTATGACTAGATTTTAATTAAAAGTTAAAAATATATTGCACGATACTACAAGAAGCTATCTAATGTGTCCAACTGGTCGAAGGTCATGAATAAAATAAAAAGAATTGTGATCATAACACTGATATAGACAATGACAACAATATGGGATCATCTTTAATATATCTGTTACAGTTTCAAAATTCGATGAAAAATCCAATGCCGCTTAAAGTGAGAGAAATGTCTAAAGTTCTAATAGAATTGAAAGTTTTATTCGCTCAAAATGCTTATAACAATAATTGGTAATACATTTCAAATATTAAGTACCTTTATAATGTATCGATAGAACCAAAATGATATCCTCTCAGCTTGGAAAGGGAAAACCCAGGATTGGGGGAGCGCTCCAGGCAATTTTTAGAACATTTCATAGGTGGTAGTAAATAATATTTATTTTATTATTAAAATTGAATATTTTGATATTGATAAAATTGAATATATCTTTCGATTCAAATACCGAATATTTTTCAATCGATAATAATTATCGAGAATTGTTAATAATATTCAATTAAAAGTTGTTCAATCCCTAGTCATGCATAGACTAAGACGGTAACCATGGAGATAGTTAGTTTGGTAAGTCACGTGTTAAATGTCAAGAGTGGAAAGTAAACATAGGATTCATGTTATTTATTTACGTGCAAAATGTAAGTAAGTAAATCATAAAAGTGGAACGCCGAGCTATTTCCAAAACCCGTCCAATATTATAATACAATTTGGCTGCGACAACTACAATACAGAACATCTCCCAAATCGATGTGCATAAAATAATATAATACAATACTAGTAAGTAAGAGGTTATGATAACAATATTGCTATCAATAAGTTTATAGAATTGGTCCGCCAGGAATAATTGTTCTTACATAAAGATTTGTGTCATTTAGAACCTAGAAAGTATTATTTCGGCACTGTTGATCTAACGGCGAACAATGTATGGAGAACGAACATTGTCCTTTCACAGAGAAGATTATAATAAATAGATAGTCCCTTTCATTAACTTTAACCTTACCTGGCTTACTATCTGTGTAAAGCCGGACTGCCGTGGGAGCCATCGATTAAAGTCAACATATCTCGTAGTTTAATTTGCAGGTAATTTAGATTAGACCCACAAACTTGTGGAAGTTTCCCGTGAAAAGAACGATTTCACCACGTCGTGTTTAGAACAAAAACGAACCGTATGGGAACATATTTTATTTTATAGCACATAGCTGAGTTTTGCGCAATCAACCGAATACTAATATCATTTTATATTCCGTGTATAATTCAATGTTTTTGTTGTCGATTGTTTGAAACGAAAGCACTCAGTTCGACCAGACGGGCGCAGTGTACACTCACGCCCGTATTCACAAACATTACTATGAGGTCTCATAGTGCGCGTGGACGCACAGGTTGACACACGAATCAATGACAGAGATCTATTCAACGCTTTGCGTTCGATTTGCAGCTTCACTTAAGCAATTATCGTTTGTGAATACGGGCGTCGCTCACACTCTCCTGTCCACAATTTTGGACCTCAAAGCATTTAGGTATATTTATCTGATGTGTTGTTGTGTCGTGTCGTCTCAGAACCGAATCGATTTCATACATTATGCGACATTTCAGAAACCATCACGACTTCAAAGTCGTACCTTAAAACTCCTTCTGTGTTCTTTTAACTTCGTTGCGGGTCCAATGACAGTTTAACTTTCCCTCGGGACAAACCTGAGCTTCACTGGTTGGGTTTTTATTGCTGATCAAGCTGTAGATCCTGGCTACACAGGAGTTACAGCGATGGGAAAGAGAGGTGGGAATAGTCCCGTTTAAAATCATCTCGACACGACACAACACTAGTGTATGAATCCTATTCCGTTCTGATGCGTCACGACACTACAGGTCATACAAATAAGTCCCACTTTATCCATAAGTATACACAGCCCTTTTATTTTAAACTTGACCGATATTTAAAATGAGTTTTATAAAATTGTGCCAGCCTTGGAGATATATCAGATGAATGCGCCGTGCGCCGCCGCAGCTGTTATTAAAATTCGCCTTCGGCTGTTATCTCCTTGGCCATTGGCATTCATGGCGGATCCACTCGGTGTCGGTAGTCTGTTGTATGTCTGAACACCCTTGAACCTTTAAAAATACAACTGCTCTTTGATGTTGAATACGCTTAACTACTGCCGAATAAAGAAGGATTACTATTACTACCGAAAAATTACACTATTTAGCTTTACACTGCAACACTTGTATTCGAACGTCCTACGTCTGCCTGAACATCGAGACGCCTTTCCACTGTATTAGTGTATTGAAGTCTAACAATTAAATTAAAAGTCATCATGCCGCTGCTATGAAGGTTTTTTTCATTTCACCAGTGCATATTACTTCTTAAATGAAAGGTTCATAAAACTGCAGCCTGCCTGTCCTCTGTTGATAAACTTCAATGTTATTAAGAGTGTAACAGAAATATTGTAGCTGACTGTACATTTGTGCCAGTTACACTGATGTGGCTTGAGGCTGTACTGCCACTGATAAACATTTGTAATCACCTTTTAGATTTATCTATTTGTAACTATCATTTTATTTACGAGATAATTACAACCTGTGTATCGTGCTAATGGATAGTTACGCCTATAAAATTGCATTTTGATTTTTTAGCTTTATATCAAACTAGCTTTTGCCCACGGCTTCGCCCGCGTGATAACTTGTTTGTCACAGAAAACTTTCAAAAACTGTTTCAAAAACCAGGATAAAAAACTATTCGATGTCCTTTCCCGGGACTTAAATCTCTTTAAAATTGGTTCAATGTTTTTGAAAGCGTAACAGACACAGTTTCTTTCGCATTAATTTGCTATGATTAAGGATAAGGTTATGTGAAATAAATATTATATGGTGGTCCACCCAGTAACTTGTTACATCGAATTCTTGTAAGAAGATAATAAGTAACCGGCGACACTAAAGGCGTCTCCACGTAACAAAACTACGTGATCGCTCATAAAAAGCAGACAGATAAAGCGAGAGCAGAATTATTGCATAAAAAGCTAGACAATTGCACATTACAATTAAAAGTACTTAACCCTCAAGTCTCCAGTCGTAATTGCCTCAGTTCTCGCTTCGTCGTCCATCTATTGCAGCGGTTCCCAAACTTATTTTGTCTACTGCCCACTTTGAGAATACATTCTTTTTAGCGCCCCCATTTGTAGTCGAGAGTCGAGTGCTCAGTCGGTGTCTAAGAGACCTCCTAGTAAATGACGCCTCCCAAGCCTCTACACAACGTCCCGATTTTTTTTCTGGGTCTCTTTACCGCCCCCCTTTAAGCCTGCAGCGCCCACAAGGGGGCGTTATCGCCCACTTTGGGAAAGACTGATCTATTGTCTCATTCAGCTTCATTATAATGGCCATCTCTTGGGCGAAAGTCATAATGTGAACTTAATTGGGCCTACACTCTTCTTCCGCAGCCGCGTCTATGCAAATTTTCTTAACAATTATTCCAGTCGTCTTGCGTAAGCGCAGATTAAAATGATCGATGCCGCTTTTTATCCAGCTGTAAGTGCGAACAATTGCCATTGTGAAGATGTCTTTATGCTCTTTATCACCTGCCGATTGTGCTAATGGTGGCTGGTGACGTCTGCAGTTAGCGTGAACGAATTGTCCGCCGACCGACGACCGATATTATCGATCTAGAGCGGCTTACAACGCTATTACTCGTATATAGAATTTATTATCGATTCACTTTACAGATCAGTCGGATATTACTACCTATAAAATAAATATTTGCAGTAGAAATGCTCCTATTATAATAGCAGTCATTGCATATTACCATTTATAGCATTGCAATCATAGTCCAAGTGTAGTTTCTGACTATTAAATAAATATGGTGCTTGCAGTCAGTCAGTGTTTATATTCGCACTCTTACCTTATGGGCCAAGTGATAGTTACAGAGTTCATTTTACATCTCTAATTTAACGATATTGCTAATACGGTATTGTCAATAAGATGGGCATTAGAATTTATATTGCCTATCACATATACTCGTACTACAAGAGATCTAGCCTAATACGAGTATCTGGGTACTTTCTGAGAGCGGCTTTTAACAAATTTTGTTCAAATCCGACAAATTTGTGTTTGTTTTTATCTCGTTACGTTCAATAAATAGTGACGTATTGGATGGAGTTAGTTAATAATTTGCAATCATTAACAAAATTGCATCATTTATTACATGTAAGTTAACGATTTTCGTGGTCATTTTATCGATATTTGAAACACCTCCCATCCCTACGCGTGGGTAGTGATTCTTTACGATAACGGTCGGACAATTTCACAACATAAACCTACTCAAATGGTTCTCGACAATTGACTTCAATAGAAAGGTCGCTGTTATTAATTAGCAGAGCTGTCCTAACGAGAAACCTGACCTATGAATTACGACTCGTTACGACTGGCCGCATGAAATTGGGAGAAAGTAACAATCATATTTTTACGATGGCAATTGTTAAAACTACATAATTATATCGAGGTGGATAAGAATAAGAATGTCTTTAAAAATAAATAAAAACATTAAGCTGAATAGGTGCCCGCTCAGCAAAAATCGCGACATGACACAAACGTCATGCCGAGAAGCTGGTTAACAGCTGGAACCAATGCGTGATGGATCTTAGGCCACCAATCTTTCTCACAACACAAGTAACTATAAGTAAGTACTAGTATCTTAACAAAATAGAACTCTAGTTAGTTATTCTTTTCTCTGTAGTCTACTCTACTAAACTATTAAATACAATTTCGTTGAGGATCAAATGACAGTTTAACTTTCCCCCGCCCCGGGACAAACTTGACCTTCACTGTTTGGGTTTTTATTGGCGGTTAAGCTGTAGATCCTGACTACACAGGAGTTCCAGAGGTGGGAACGAAAGGTGGGAACGAGAGGTGGGAATAGTCCCGTACTCTACTATACAGAAGTGTGGTAGAGATCTGACGAAAGACCTCTAAGTTTTTCTAATGCTATCCGGTAGCGATTCTAGCGTTCGTGGAAAACAGCGAGGCGCAAATAGATATCATTATTTAATTCTAGGTCGGTCTAGTATTCTTGGAAATGAAGCGAGATTTAGCACGATGGGTATAATGAAAAACCCAACATCCCAAGTCCCAACTTTACTTTAAAACGATAATGGATATGGGGGCTATTGGATAATGCAGCATGAACCCGGTCTTGTAAGCCTGTTTTTAACAAGATTTTTATGCTTTTCATGTCAACCTTATTCATAAATGATAAGAGCTAACACTACATGGGCAAAAATTGTTTTCTTCGTGCAAGAACCTCGGAATTATTCCCTACAGTTTATTTTAGTTTCAAAATTAACACCATCAGTACCATCACGTTCGGTCATTTGTAACAATGTTTACTCATCTATTTGCGTAGCCCATAGAAAACATCGTGCAAGTAGGTACTCTACATGTGACAAATGGTGATAGAGACGCTAATGCCTTTAACGGGGTCAGTATTATGCGGCGAGCACGCGCTGAACTTGAGCAAACAGTCGCGTGTGCAGCCCATCAGGGCACGGTGAATGCGCGATGTAGGTTAGGATGATCGCGCGCCATTCGTTTGCGTGAGTGGCCATCGCTGTGCATTATACGTTCGAGTTGATATATTGAGATCAATCTATGTAGAAAGTAATGGAATAGTGTTGAAGATGGATTGGTTTTCAGGTGACATAATATTCAGCCGCTTTCAAATCGTCTGGCGGCGAATTTTAAATAGCTTAATTAAGCGGCTGAAACTCTGAATTAACTGTAGCATGAAGGAAGGTTATAAAACTAACAAGCAAAACCTCGGACAGACAGACGGACATAACGAAACTATAAGGGTTCCTTGTTAGTACTACGGAACCCTAAAAATGCATTGGCCGGAGTCGCGGGCAAAGGCCAGTATACTTCAGCAATATGAATGTTGCAATCAAAACCGCAACCACCAACTGATCGTTTGCAAGATGAATCTCGAGCGTGAAGCATTGCTGGTGAGGTGAAGCAAGCACTAGCAAGATAGGTCTCGTACGAGCAGCGCTTATTATTAGTATCCTGTAGTAATTACAAGTTTCAAGAAGTACCGACCCACCTATAAGTTACAGACTTATAAGCTTTAAAGCCCCTGCTTCGCTTTCAGCCAGTAATGAAGCTATGATGTGAAGAAGCAGCGCAAATAAGTCAGTGGCTATAATCAGCGTCTCAATTGAGATTTTGGCTTTGGCGATGACTAAATTACTGACTGAAATCCAGATCCAGTCAGTGTTTTAGTAAATCCCGAATTTTCTCTGGACTCTGGACCGGGATTTCTCGGGAAAATTCCCTAATCTCAACAATAGAACAATGACTCGATATTTCTACAGCCTAACCCTATTTAGCAACTAAACCTTATCATTTACAAACATTTCTTGTGATGGCAATTTATCGGGCAGTCGGTCTAGATAGCCTTTACGTAATGACCCGGGCTGTGCGAAATCGCGGCGTTTCCTGGCTTTGTCGGGCTTCGAATCTCAGACAATGTGGGTTTGTGCTGTTGTTTACCAAACAGGCCTCACTGCAACCTTGTGCAGGCTGTCGGTACTGCGCACTATTGTGCTTGCAACTATCAAAGGGCCGTTGCTTAAGTCTTAAGTCACGGCTCTGCTCAATATGTTTTTTTCACATACGTTTATAAGTACATTGTATGTGCTGAGATGCCACGACGCAACGCAAATCAATAATCAAGCGAGTCGGTGTATTCAAGTCTAATTGCTATGGTAAAGCTGTGGCATTTAACTTTTGAAACAGTTTAAAAACAATTTTGTGCAATCATTTGAAAGTGCATCGATAATGATATATGGCGCTAAAATTAGTTTAGCTAAAATTATCCAGCAGCTTAGCTTAAATATGTAACAACACGAAAATGTAATTTGCCATAACTGCTTTAAATCTTTAAATGTATGTTTAAATTTACAGTAGGCAGCTCATCATTGCACATTTAAAATAGCATTTATTACAACTGAATAAGTACTAGTATTTACTTTGATGTGCTGTAGGACTTACGTTCGCAAAGCATCCGAGAAGGTCGCGTTGTCGATCAAAATGCTCGTAAGTTGCGAAAATAGTTTAGTTTAAATTGTTTTAGACAATATAACTTGCTGTAATGTGTTCACACAGAAAATTACTCAATCATGTGATTTTGTAAATCTAAAGGCGAAACTAAGTACTTGCTTTAAACCTGATGTAGGTATTATTTAGTCATTCATTTATTATTCTACAACAAAGCGTGCAATAATTTAATTTTTAACTTTAGGTAGGTAATTCACGTAGTCACGTAATAACTTTTCTTTTCTTTAGCCATGTCAGTAGAGAAAATGAACTTTAATGCTAAAGTATGATAATAAATCGAAATAAAAGATAGTGCTGAAATAAATTGCTGCAGCCGTGTTTCCTGATACACAGCACAGCAGCACAACGATTTTTATTTCAAAATAGCATAAAGAATATTTCAATACAAAATGCAAGCTTTTTAAAAATCCGGGCTCTATTTTTTTTCCAAATCAGAAATCTTCAAATTGGTCTGTGTTTAAACAAACATGTTCATATACTACTAAACTCTGACCATTGTTCAAGCGATGTAAAATCCAGATACCTACTCGTACCTACCTCGTGGAAATAAGTAAAATTAAGGCTTTAAAATTGCTTGTTCAAACTGAATGTTAGCTGTTGTGAACCGCAACCAGGAATTCCGTGCTTCTGCGCACACGACCTGGCGGTCATGTGGTTTCCTCGTGACGTCACTAGAAAGTTTGAAGATAGGCTGGAACGTTCTCGGCACTTCACGGACTTCCTCTACTTTGGCTGAGTTGCACCACCAAATTAACCGTAACTATAACGATAACCGGTGCTTTTTGTATGGAGTTTGACATATTTTTGACGTTTGTTATAGTTAAAGTAACATGATGCAAGCCAGCCTTAGCGTCACGGTGTTAGCTGAAGGAAGACTTCAGAGCATTCCCGTGCAAAGTAGTTTGCTTTTAAAGATTGAACGTGGATTTCATAACATTCCCCACTGAGTAAGCGCCTTCTAACCTAGACTGGTCAGACTTGATCTCAAAAATCTTTTACTCTCACTAGTAATACTGAAATAATACCCATCAAAAATTCTCCTAGTTTACTTTCAGCGTGCATTCCCAACCCTCTCTACTCTACTTAAAGAGTAGATACCTGTCACGTACTCTACGATTTAACTTATTCCAAGTCCTTCATCGTAATTCGCAAGTCTCATAACAGTAATATACAGAGAAGAACTCTTGAAAGTAGTTACGATCGTGTTCATTTGACACGCTGGAGTGATTTGAGACATTGCTCGAGGACAGTCGTGACTCGTCGCACTTGCTCTAGGTCCCAGGGTTTACTTGGAATGGTAATTATTTGAAAACTACACGTCAAAAGGGAGTTGCAGTCAAGTCACGGATAAGTTACGAGTATGTTAACGATCCATTAAGCCCTCAATAGAAAGTTCTTGAAAATTAACTAGCATTTCTACATATTTTCTAATGTGTATTATGTAGATACGCTCTTATTGCTAAATAATAGTAGAAGTTTTGTTTCATTTTCATGCTACTCATATTCTGTTCAAAATATCACCAAAAAATAACTTGACATTTCACAACTACAAAATGTATTTCACTAAAATGTCAATGCTAAACCTAATTAGGACTCCACTTGTGCAAAATTGGATTAATCATCATAATTATGTCGCTGCGTGATGCGACTTAGTGACCAGTGACGATCACACGTTGGGTTGCAACACTAAACACAGTACGTGTTATCACAATCGTGGTTTATACGTGATTCGTGCCGTGTTTGACCTTGGGGATGATGCCCGTGAACATAAAGAAAGTTTAAAGGCTCGTAGACAACAAGGGGATACTTTAAAGGTATAGTAACTATTGATACTTTTGTAAAGACTAGCATTTATTAACACTAAACGGGACAAATCCCACCTCACGTTCATAGAACTTACTGATGTTCAATGAAACCTGATCAGTGAAGGTTGAGTCAGCCCAAGGGATATCTGACGGTTTTGAAATCTAGAATGAATTACTTATCTGAAATGGTGAACGCAATAAAGGTTCCTCCGAAAACAAATTTTACTAAAGTGCTCCAAGTCTAAATTCAACATGATGATTTTACCAACGTGTCTTTAATTTTACCTATTGTCAACAGTCGTGACGATTGTGTAAAATGAAGAGGGCAATGGCTCAACATGTGTGAAAATTGTCAAAAGAACTGTTATGTGTGTCGTTCCACATAAAGAGCACGACCCTCTCCCATGAGAAACACGTGAAAAGTGAAGGCAATGTTGCACATTGGTTACCGATTATTTTCTTTGAGTTTGGGATTACATCATCATCAATTCATCCACAGGACGTCCACTGCTAAACATAGACCTCCCCCAATGATTTCCATAGTGACTGGTACGTAGCGGTCTGCATCCAGCGCCTTGATGCTTTTATGAGGTCGTCGGTCCACCTTGTGGGTGGGTGTCCTTCGCTGCGCTTGCCGGTACGTGACCACGTACCGTCATGTCATCATAGGTTCCCAAAAAGTGTAAACCACAGACAACCATATTAACTAGGTTTTAGATGAGAATTTTGGACATTAGTTAATAGAGCGGTTGATTACATAAATGACATCGATAACATAATGGTTTGAAGCCCCATATTAGGTTACTGTTAGCATTCCCACAGTTTATAACTATGGTCTAGCGCTTAACTCAGTGTTTTGTAACTTCAAACGTCAGCAAGACTTCAGATCTCCTTCAAAATTATATTCAACTGTGGGTCTCGGCGTGCCAATTGTAACCATTGCTTACGACGTTTTGGGCATTTAGGAACGTGTATAAATAATTTGTTGGGACATTTAATTGTCGTACTTCGACATATAGGCACCGCACACGTTTTGTAGCTTGTCATTTTCACAATTTCAGCTAAATCTTTACACTTAACACTCAGAACAGATAGTGCCGTATTAGCCTTGTTTTGCTTGTTTTGTAAAATGTGACGTCATAGCAAAGAAATGTCACGTGACACAGTGTTTTGGCTCGAATTTCAAACCAAAAGATAAAAATTTCATATTTTCTCTATCAAATAAAGTTATTTTTGAAAAAAAATTAATTGTAGGGGGTTTAAAATAAGACTACAAAAATTATAAAATATATTTCAGAAAATTGGCAAGTAGCCAATTATGCCGATGTCACCCCGCCGCATTGACTGAGTTTAACACTACACTACAGATTAACTAAGCAACAATCTAATTCGAAGTAGCCGTTCTAAGTTTAATGCTAGCCCTCAATCTGGCGAGAATGTGCAGACCCACATAGAGTTCTTCGTCCCTTAGAATTGTCGGCATCTTGACCTACTCCGCGCATTCTCAGTCTAATGTAAGCCTTAGCCAAATCAATTAGAATCTTACGCCATTGACGTAACGTCCTAATCAAGTTAGCTATTGACCTGAAAGAGTTCGACATGCACAATTTAATTTAATAGACACAGACTAACTTGGATTTTGATAAAGATTAAACGGAATGATTGCAAATACTGGGATAAGCCACTCAGAACTTTGAAATAATGATTCTTCAGAGCATTTTCCGAGGGCGTGCTTAGTCCACACAAGTGATGCACATAGTAACTATTATTTGTTTAATTGGACGTGTCGGAAAGCTTAATTTTATGTTCAAACACTATCACTGCTAAACGGTCTTTAAAGAGCCATCGCCAGTTCCAGCAATTCGTTATAAAGACTTTGTTAAAATAAATGAAGTTTGAATGGCAATGCTTGGTTCATTAACCTATCAGTGCATCACTGATCTAACAAGCCAAGAGACGCAACACTTTTATCAAGATTTTAAAAACGAAAAGCATGGTTATTAACCATACTCACAAAGTTGTCTGCGGTTATGTCACCGAGCATCGGCGATGGTGGTGCCCAATCGATTACCTCTTGGTCATGCCGACTCCGCCGTAAGCGCAGGGAATTGAGCAAAACCAGCATTTGCGCAAGCCTGTGAGATAATTGATATCAAAAACCTACACGGAACTTAAAGTTACTTAATTAGATGCTGGTTATGTAAGCGAACGATTTACTTTAAATTCTTAATCAAATATTGGTCGTAATTTGGTATTACCATTTCAGACTCGGCAACGATAAATAAACTAAACTGATTTAATTCTTAGCAGACAAGCAAATGTTAAGCAGCTTATACCTCTAAGATGTTTCTATTCTGTATTTTAGATTTGAAAATACCGTTAGCATTTAAGATCCTAAAACTAGATCAGCAATAACTTTCTGCGACGTCTGTCTGTCTAGAATAGATGAGAGAATAGATGAATTTGAATTCTTCTGCAACTCCATTTCCCAAACAAAAATATCACGATTAATCTGACAACTTGATATTATCCAACATTGACAAAAACGTCTGTCCTCGTTCTGACAAGATATACAAATGACGGCTGATAAGCAAAAAACGTAAGTATTAAGTAGAAATGCTACAAAAAGTATCCTAATCATACTCGTATTTTCACTTGGAATAAGAAATATGTGAGAATAAGCAATGATGACGTGCGATAAATTTAAGGAAAATCCTCAAGGGATAGTAGAAAGGTCAGAACCCCTTCGCATCTTGTGACAGGACATTTTAAACCTTACAGGAAGGAGCCTAGGGCTGATGTAGAGTCACTTACCTACATGTAAATTCCCACCAATTTTTTAAGGATTTTCAAGATTGACTACGCCCATATTCACAAACAATGCTTGAATCAGCAAATCGAATGCACAGCGTTGAATAGAGCTCTGTGATTGGTTCGTGTGACACGCGCATTGTGAGACCTCGTTGACGTTTGTGAATACGGGCAATAGACTATTTTTATAAATACCTAGAACATGGAGTGCAAGTGTAGGTAGTTATTGTGCGACTTGTAAGCCTAGGCGCAGACTACCGATTTTTAGTTGGCCGATAGTTGAGTCAGGCTGTTAATGAGTACGGAGTTGTATGTTGCATGGAAGTGCGCACATTAAACCGATTTGGTATCGGTCGATTCTTCATACAAATTAGAATCGGTCAACTAAAAATCGGTGGTCTGCGGCTGTAAGAGCGGTCATTTTTCATCTAACGGCAATGCAAACGATACGCTAAAATGCTTCTCCCACGTGGTTCGCATGACATTCCGCGCATGGTCCATTTGTCGCCAGCTATGCTCGCGCGCACGGATCACCGCGCACAAATAGATCGCGATACGCTTTCTTATTCAAATGTGGATTAATGGCATACTCGTACAGCTTCATCCGAAATGTTTATCGGATAATCGCGTTGCCGCGAGCGATTATTCCGATTATTCCGATGCAGACGATGCAGCTATCAACTTTAGTGAAACTTGGTCACTGTTACAAATACTGATTTTTATTTAGAGATGATTAATACATAATTAATATTTTGACTGTGTATCAAGTATCAAATTCTACACTCCACGAGAATTGCTAGAGCAATTTAATTAACTCTGAAATTGTATCGTGATGCTGCCTAATTCTTAATTCTAGATGGTCTCCTACATAATGTATGTTCATGGTTAAACAGAACACTGTCAAATGAAATAATTGCACGCAAACATTGAATTGTCTATTCGATTTCTAAGTTCTCATCAAGTTGAATATGGGACAATAATTTGCGTTTTATGTCTTATGTCTTTTTTCCAAGACATCTCCGAGTTCTTTAATAAGGTGATATAAATATAAAAGGTGGAACTCGTGGATAAAAATAAGTAGTTACTTTATGATTAATTCAATACCCAACATTAGACCAACACAATAGCTACCATGAAATGTTCCAATTTAGCTCACTCAATCAGAATTAAAATAACTAACCATTCGGCGCAATAATAATATGCTGATGGCAACAAATGGCCTTATTAGAGATAATGACATAATAAACGGTACAGAAAGCTGGGACAAAGTAGGTCTCAAGCTCGACCACAGACATAATGCAATCGTCTGAAACCTGAGCGAAAGAGGTCAACTCCTCTGGGCAAATATTACTTAAGATCACCTTTACGGCGATTTTGTGAATACAAACACTGCACTAATGCAAGCCACAGCATTATTTTGAGCTGCTATTAAATCCCATTAACTGACCTATAGGAGGTTTTGTAGCTTGCCATAGTACCTACCGAGTGTTAATTAGTTAATCAGTGTCAATCATTGCCCTTTTGTGTATGTTAAAGCTAGAACATTAGGCACTACGATATTTTTTGAGTACCTTCTTGTTTTTGTTTATAGCACTTATCTACTAAACAAAAGCTTTGTCTTATAAATAACATCAAAATTCATTACGTTTATTAAACGCTCCTACTACTCGTAAATCCTAAAAAATCTGCAGTTTATTCACTTTATATGTTAGTTTAACGGAAACTAATTATTGCATATCTGAAACTTTTCAATGTCAATAACAAATGAATTCTACCGATCGTTATTTCGTTTTTTCGAATAATATTATTTAATTTTACACGTGGTTAACGAACGATTGACCGAATCAATTATCTTTAGACAAACAAATACTACAAAAAAGAAATTGATTGCTCGAATGGATAATTTATGTAACAATAATTTATTGCTTGTATTAGAACGGAAGATAAATACCAAATAAATCAACAATGTAGTTACATTTTTTTTTGCTTCTTACGTTTATTGTTATTTTTAATTACAAATTTTCCTGTTTTTGATTCCGTAATTAAAGAAGACATCGATAATATTGAATAACTCGGCACCATCTTGGTAATTTCGCTCACACTGCCTCCAGGCGTTAACTATCATTCGCGAGTAGGTAGTAATAATTATAGGTTTGATGAGTAAGAATTCGTAACACGTCCGCATAGGAAGTGTGAATCACATAACTTACCTTCAACGCTGTTGTCTCACATTTTTGCGAAGACTGAACCAATATCGAGTGACTCAATCGAATACTCAATGACTATAAAGAAACACGTTATTGCATTGCGTATAAAATATGCATTAATTCTTGAAATAAGTTTAATATATTATTTATGCATCCGTGCAGCCGATTTAAGTCTAGTTTAGACACGATGTGTCGACAAGTTACAGTTATTGTTATTAATATTTTAACCTGAATGACTAAAAAAAAGTAAGAAAACGTTTCATTGAATGCAACGCATGTCGTCTGTGAGTCACCAGTCTGCATACTGATAGCTATTTTAATGGATCGAGACTAACAAAATGAAACACGTCATCAACTAACTAAAGACATTTCTTGCGAATTTTTAAAAATATCAGAACGTTACTCAGCTACGAATCTAATATGCCCAAAGAAAAATAGATCAAGTTTCTGAGGGTGCAATAAGTTTTATGTTCAGTATTTTTAGACTTGAATAATTTATTCATATATAGCCATTTGTAGCTTAAAGGCATGAACGCCTAAAGTTTAATTCTCTTATAAAATGTCAGTTCAAAAATGAACCTGTGGTACGGGTTAGTAATTAAGTAATCACTACAAAAAACAATAAACAAAAAAGTTGCTCAGCGTGAAACTTGTTTTCGCCGATTATTTCAATAATAGGAATTGATGGTTAGCTAGCTGTATTTTCATTTTATTTATCTTTTAACTGTCTCAACCAGTTACCACCACCACCACCTTGGTCCGGTGGTGGTCGTCCTTAGGCTGATGCGACGATAGGAATCTAACTACAGATCCTCAAATCGACTCATCATCATCATCATTTTAGCCACAGGACGTTCACTGCTGAACATAGGCCTAATGATTTCCACATCGCCCGTTTGGTAGCAGCCTGCATCCAACGCCTCCCTGTTCAAATCGACTGCCAGGCTATTGTCGCCTCTAGCTCTTGACAATTGAGTTTAAAATGTTTTTTTTTTTTGTTGCAGGACGTTCAGCGCGATCGGCAAGGCCGAGGCGGCGCGTGATGAGCCCGCGCAGGATGCCGGCGACGCCATGAACCGCGAGAACGTTTCGACCAAGATCGCGGCCGGCATGGACCGCTGGCAGAACACGCTCGAGGACATGATCAACCTGCGCTCCTCGCACAACCACGTGTTCAAAGACAACTACTGGGTGAGTCTACCTCATTGAGAACTTGACAACTACTGGTGAATCTACCTCTTTGAGAGCGTGTCGAACAAGTCGCGGCCGGCAAAGACCGCTAGCAGAATATGCTCGAGGACATGATCAACCCGCGCTCTTCGCACAACCACGTGTTCAAAGACAACTACTGGGTGAGTCTACCTCATTGAGAACTTCACAACTACCCGTGAATCTACCTCTTTGAGAACGTATCGAACAAGTCGCGGCCGGCAAGGACCACTAGCAGAATATGCTCGAGGACATGATCAACCTGCACTCTTCGCACAACCACGTCTTCAAAGACAACTGCTGGGTGAGTCTACCTCTTTGAGAACGTTGAAAAATTGGCAGAAACCGTGGCAGAACACGCTTGAGGACTTGATCAACCTGCGCTCCTCGAACAAACACGTGTTCAAAGACAACTACTGGGTGAGTCTTTTAATCTAAGAATTAAGACAGCTAATCTTCTTGGATCTCCCAGAATTTGTGCGGGAAGTGTTCACACACTTACTTATTTTACTGGAGATACTTTACCTGATCATCTTGGCGCAGTACTGATATTACTTGTAAATTATTCTAATAACGCAGCCAGCTTGGCACGACGTCGTTTGACTATAATTTTCTGTGGCCCACACTAGATTTACTTACTTATGTCATTTAGGAAGTAAAGTTAAACTACTGATCTCTTCCGTACCTGCAAGTCATTACAAATAGCATGAAAACAATATTAAGTAAGATTTTATTTAATAGTAAGAGTTATGAGTAAAATTCAATGATGCATTCATGATGCAATGGAAGAAACTTATCATTAATGTGCTCCTACTCGCTCGTGGCAATCTGAAAAGTAACAATAACACCACAGTGAAAGTAAAACGCTGGTAATTGGGCTAATGGAAACGATTTTTTTCTCAATACGAGGAAAAGTCGGAGGTAAAATTTATTTTGCTGTAAATAAACAATCTTTGATCACGACTAGGTAAAGAGTTTACTCGGTTGAAGCACAGATAAGTTAAAGTGAAGTCTAAGTCTGAGTTTGAGCTACAATTGGAATGAGTTTCAACCGCCACCTCTTATCACCAGCAGTAGTGTTGCCCCGAAGTAATGATAGGGCAATAAAGCTTTGTAAACGCACTGAAAAGGGCCAACACACTAAGAATTGGATATAACCTTTAAGAAAAAATATGCACCACGGACAATAAATTAATTAAGGGGGCCTAAGAACCTGCCATTAATATACGTATTTCACAAAATCGCTTAAAAGCACGGAACCTTTGTTTGTCACCTGTCATCCGCTTTGCAATGGATAAGTCGAACCTTAATTTCGAACTCCTCCTATGTTCTTCTGATTAATTTCGTTACGGGTCCAATGACAGTTTAACTTCCCCCCGGGACAAACTTGAGCTTCAGCTTGCTAATCCGATGATAATGAAGTGGCAATGGGCAGGGCATATAGTACGCAGCAGAACTGACGGCCGATGGGGCAGCAAGGTTCTGGAATGGAGGCCGCGTACCGGAAAACGCAGCGTGAGACGTCCACCTACAAGGTGGACTGACAACATCGTAAAGGTAGCAGGGAAGCGCTGGATGCAGGCTGCTACCAATCGATCAACATGGAAAGCATTAGGGGAGGCCTATGTTCAGCAGTGGACGTCCTATGGCTGAAATGATGATGATGATGAAACTTGAACTTCATTGGTTGGGTTTTTATGGCGGTCAAGCTGTAGATCCTGGCTACACAGGAGTTGCAGTGGTGGGATGGGAACGAGAAGTGGGATTCATAGTCCCGTTATAAAGAATTGGAATAATTTAAAAAAAAAATATGTTTACCCACTGGCTCGAGCCAGTAGATTGTCTTCTTATACTACTTTTTGTTAATATACGAGACATACTTAGTTATTTCGGTGAGATGCGTTAAGTTATGCAAAAATTACCTATTCCATGCATAAAAAATCTAGATCATTATCGAATATTATGACATAGCAGCGAGATAAATCCATTTGGAACCAGGTCAGGCATTAACTTAATGCTTATTTAAGAAATTTAATTTGGGTTTTTGCAATTTATTATACTTAAAGTCATGAAACTTCTTGTTGTTAGTAACCTGACATGGTAAAGATCGATAGTATTAAAGATATTTTTATCATTGCTGACGTAGTAGTTAGTCCAAAGTACCTAAGTATTGATAGTTTTTGACCATGATTATTTTTAATACGTCTGTCAATGCTCGTACTACCTACTCGGATAAATAGTAGGAGTATCGATACATTTCGACAGTGAGCTCTTTTCCGCTATCTCAAGCTTTTTCTTACTCTATCGTCTGTCAGATTTTATCAGATACCTACCTACGCTACTATTTCTATGCTGAAACTCGACTTGTGTGAAATACTTATTTATCTTGGTAAAATAATATCTACTTATTAGACAAATAGTCGAATTATTGTTTGATCAGTATCGATGACTTCTAGAAATCAGTGTTGTAAGTTACCTAACGGTCCCTTGGCTTAGTTGAAATGCATTTATTCCGAGTCAAGCGTTTTATTTCATAATAGTTGTTGTGCACACTACTCTTCCCGGCGGAAGTGCGCATCTTCATTCAACTCATGCGCATAGGGTTACCACACGTTGTTATTTAAGCACTTGTCTATTCAGTGTAGACTTCGACAAATGATTTGAAACTTTCTCTGTGATATTTCAATTCCAGTGACGTATACGTGACATCATCAGGACTGTCCTATTTTAGCGTGACAATTCACGCTGTTATCTTGAGGGTGCATTTTTAAAACGAAATTAACTTGTTTGTTTCGTCTCCTTTTCTTTATACGAGACTAGCGGCCGCCCGCGACTTCGTACGCGTGGATCCCGTTTTACCCCCTTAGGGGTGGAGTTTCGTAAAATCCTTTCTTAGCGGATGCCTACGTCATAACATCTAAATGCATGCCAAATTTCAGCCCGATCCGTCCAGTGGTTTGGGCTGTACGTTGATAGATCACTATGTCAGTCAGTCAGTCAGTCACCTTTGGGTTATTAATTTAGATTCTTTGTTTTTTTATATGAAAACTACATTAATATCTCAGGACTTTCCGTTCTAACGCGTACTAACCCTATATGCGCAAGCGCAAGTTCTACGCAACTGTCCACGTCAGCCACCCCATTATAAACCATAGCACCATGGTGTTCGAGTCTATTTCCATTGCAGTGAAAGTAAGTTGTAAAGAAAGTTTGTTGTGCGTTCGTATAACGTATCGTTGGTTAATTTAATCCATTGATGTTTACCGTTGCGGACCTGCGCGTGACCAGCCAATAAAGATATCTTGGACGCGTCTGCGGTGTAATTAGCAAATATGAATAGTAAACTATTTAAACTGAATTCTTCAAAGTAGAAATTTGTTCTTTAAATATTTTCTAGAGAGTTTCAAAATGTTATTTTCAGCTTAGATGATGAACCACGGTAACTGTAACTGAATCATTAGACTCTACACCCCATTAAACCATTTCATAATATGCTAAGTAAATCATACCTACATAAGTTACGAAAACCAATACCTACCTATTTAAGGTCCAGTTAAGTTCTAGACGATGAATTCCTGAATTCTTATTTAGTTTTTAACTTTTCTTGCGGGTCTCTATGTGTTTTATGTCGCCACTATACCTATGAATGTCCGAACAAATTATTAAAGGATATTAACTTTGTTTATTACCAATATTCAAGTTTATTATCAAATCAGATAATATAGGATTTGATTATAATGAAATTGTAGAGATGGAGTAGGTATCTACCACACGAAGTCATTATAGCAGTCAATAGCTTTCCAAGAGGAAATTATGGTTTTTGTTATTTACTTGTCACCGCAGTGTGGGTTAAACGTCTATTAATTTTTAATAAGGAAAGAAAGTTTGTAATCTATGTATGTAATAGGTAGTAATAGTAGCTGCAATAATGCTATGGCTGTAGCACCTTTTGTAGATAAATCTTACTGTCACGATGGACTTATTCAACTTATAGTAATAAATAAGATTTTGACGTCTAGCTAAGGGCCAGCTGCTTACCCCTGGATGTCAGAATTCAGTCGTTAAGTTTTATAAATATCATCAAGCATTATGTGGACTAAAAAGATACCTTCATTTCATTATCAATCTGAACATCACTAACACAAACGTCATTGTTTTGATTCGACATCGCAAAAATTACACACATACGCTATTGCCAGAACCATGAACTTGGCACTTATTAGCACCATCATTATGGTGTTTCCTACATAATTAATAACCTAATTAGCCGAACCGAAATGTTTCCTGTTTATCGATCGATCTTATTGTTCCGTTCAGCCGAAAACAAAGCATTTTGTTTTGTTGTTTATTGATTTTTCATCATCATCATCATCATTATTTCAGCCACCAGGATGTCCATTGCTGGTCAAAGGCCTACCCCAATGATTTCCATATTGCCCGTTTGGTAGAGGCCTGGATTATCATGGATCTGTTTTTCGTTGTTGTTCGTTCGTTTCAGCCAAATGACGTCCACTGCTAGACGATCTATGTTGTAACTAAATATTATAAAGTGTTATTTTTTCAATTTATAAGCTTCATAAATCATATCAGCGCCAGCATAATAAAGGAAATAGTTTTACCTATTATTACATTTGAATTAAAAAGGAAGAGAAGCGTTGAAACAAAATAATAAAATGTACCTAATTATGATTGTTCTATATTCCTTCCTAGACCATTTTTGCAGTGATTGTCATAGTTAGTAAATCTGAAAAAAGAAATGAAGGTAATGTAAAATTAAATAACAATAATTATAAACACAAGAAAAAACTAAAAAATATTTATAAAGACATTGTCGAGGATTCTCGATAACACAAAATTCTATCTACTAATATGTACTGGGTACTTTAGATGTGAGCAAATAAGTAGGTATTATAAATGCGAAAGTTTGTGTGAATGTATGTTTGTTACTCTTTCACACAAAAACTACTGTAACGGATTTCGATGAAACTTTACAGTATTATCGTTATTGGTTTTACGCGGGCGAAGCCGTAGGCTAAAGCTAGTTTGGCATATTTTTATTATTTATTTTAAAGTAGATTTTCTCTTTTAAAAGTAAACCTATGAGAGCATTGTTTTTTGATTCATAGTATCACTACATTGTCCCAAGCATGGCACATTAAAAATTCCACTTCATACTACCGCCCGATTTGGTCTGTACCAAGCACCCACAATTTCTCTATCTGCATACAATGAACGTTTAAAATTCAAATCGTTGCTTATCGCTTGTTGCCAAAGCTTTTACTCGACGTTTCGAGTTTTACAATGCTCATAATCTGATGCTGCATTATGCAGTTACTGCAGTTAGTGCATCAAGATACTTCAATGAGAGCGAAAGTGAATATTTTGGTATAGATAGTCGACAGCACAGCTACACAGAGTGAAATTGAAATCGTTGGCTAGCTTTTAAAATAACACTCTACATGATACACAGTACCCTAATATATTCCCCAAATATAAGACAAATCCAATGAGTATAATGAAAATATTGAAAAACTTGTAGTTAAATAATTTTAAACTCTTCACAAGAGTACAATAATACTAGTACAAATAAAATTATAGTAAAAATCGAGAAAGGGATATAAATTCATAAAATAATTTTGATAAATATACGAGATATTTTTGCATGAAAAGTTTTAGCTATATTATAACATTGCATTGACAATTTGACATGTAATAAATATTATAAATCAATTTCATACTCTCATTCACCTATGCTCATGATTTTTCCAGCATTTGATCCAGTATTTTCTTCTACATTATTCGCTCCTTGTTAAAGAAAATCGCAATTCGATTCGTATTATAATTCAATTTGGTTGTTGTATAAGGCACTTAACTATACGTTAACATTTATTGTAAGTTGTAACCCAGTTAGATATACTAGTATTCGTGAAATTAGAATTAATTTCGTTTAATTTCATTCAATTTAATATGAATTGCTGTAACATACACCCAAGTAGGTATTGAAACATGTAGTTAAAATGTATGTACGATTGTACGTACCTACATGTACAACTTGTTATTAATCTTAGTACAGCCAGATTCAAAAGAATATAACCTATTGTAAGTAGAAACAAAATATTTTGTTATTGTAATTTATTTACTTACTTATCAATATCAGAATACTTGAAACTAACTTTGTGGTCTAAAAATACTGATTAGCTTTTTTATAATTATTTATTTAATTAATAAAAGCGTTCAAAATTGAAAAAAACTAACGCTGGTATTCATTTATTATACTTCGTAAGAATAACATTTATGTACTACTAGCTTTCCGCCCGCGGCTTCGCCCGCGTGGAATTTTGTCTGTCACAGAAAAACTTTATCGCGCGCGTCCCTGTTTCAAAAACCGGGATAAAAACTATCCTATGTTCTTTCCCGGGACTCAAACTATCTCTATGCCAAATTTCATCAAAATCGGTTGCGAGGTTTAAGCGGGAAAGCGTAACAGACAGACAGACAGACAGACAGACAGAGTTACTTTCGCATTTATAATATACTAGCTTTCCGCCCGCGGCTTCGCCCGCGTGGAATTTTGTCTGTCACAGAAAAACTTTATCGCGCGCGTCCCTGTTTCAAAAACCGGGATAAAAACTATCCTATGTTCTTTCCCGGGACTCAAACTATCTCTATGCCAAATTTCATCAAAATCGGTTGCGAGGTTTAAGCGGGAAAGCGTAACAGACAGACAGACAGACAGACAGAGTTACTTTCGCATTTATAATATTAGTTGGGATTAGTTGGGATTCTCGGGATAGACATTTAGACATTGCTCGAAAGCAACTAGAAAGTTTTTATTGTTAAATTTTCCGCAAAATTAACATCTACATAATTTCCAATTTCTCCTATTAATTTATATTTACATGCATCTTAATATTTATCTATGCAAGCGAGTATGTTTTATTTAACTATGATATGATGAAAACTGCATTAAACAGTAGCGAAAACGCATTAATCTATAGTAGAGTTAATGACTTGCCATTATAATTTTCCTTATAATTAACTGGTCACTGATATTATACGCAGATGTCCGTAATAACTTGAAAGTTCATCTCGAGGCGTACCTGTCTACTTAGGTACAGTCTTTAATAGGGTAAGGTGGGGCACAATGTTACACGGGGCACAATGTTACAATGCACATTTCTTCGTCCCTTTCTATTAGTTGTATGATGTTGGTATACACGGGAGAGGGGGGCATAGTGGAAGGGGTGGGCAAAGCGAAAAATTTGATTTTACCAACACTCTTTCACCCAACGGCACTCGTGCTTCACGTAAGCCAAGCACAGGGCCGACCAAGGTCATTGACCAAAATCAGTCCAGCTAGCGCCACCGAGCAGGCTACATGACTGCGCGATGTAGATCGAGTGAGTTTCTTACGAAATTCAAGGATCATGGAGACTGGATATTATTGTGAAAAGTGAGTAGTGATGGTATTTTTATTATTTAAATCTAATATCTGTTTATCAAAGATTCATTTGACATTTTGTAGATTAAACAAATTTTAATACTTTCTTAGTTATCAATTGAAAACTGTAATTATTATCAAAAAGGCAAAGTGGAAAAAATTACAAGGGGGCAAAGTGGAATGATTCCCACATAGAAATATTTAATTTGTTTTTTCAGATGGTTCATAATTATTACAAAAGTAAAACGAACCAAGGCTCATGGACATGAGATCAAATGAGAAGAGCGATGGAGGAAGCGAGTCTTACTGCGATTAGTTCGGCATCAAAAAATATGGTATCCTAATTGGAACTCTTCATTGTCATTTGAAATCTGGTGATGCATCGAAGAAGATTAATAGGTTTCGTCCAGTATTTTTCAAAACAACTGGAGCGAAAAATATATGATCTTGCAGTAGTAAGGGACAAGGTTTTTTATGGCTTAAAACAGTTCCTAATTACCAAATAAGTTGTTTATGTTATTTCATTTAATTGACCTCATTTGCAAAATGCTCAAATAGAGTAGATAAACGCTTAATAAGTGCCTTTTTCACTTTGCCCAAAGTGCAATTCCACTTTACCCTTATGATAAGGGCAAAGCGGAAAATTATAGACTATAAAAAAAGTTAATTTATGCCAAAATGGTTAATAATTCGTAAATTTTTTTTAGAGTTATCTATAATACAATACTTATAGTATCATTTCGATTAAAACTAGTCTTCGTAACTTATCTGGTTCTTTTTATTTTTTCGATTGAAGTTAAGTACTCCACTATGCCCCCCCTTCCCCTATGTCAAGCTCATAAGCCGCCATCTTTGAACCGTTGTTTCTGCCACAGTTTGTACCGCGCTTGAAAATTAACAAACAAAAATTGTTTTTGTGTTATTAAACGGCGAAAAAATCGTTTCAAAGTTTTTAATTTTTTTCCGGACGTGTTGTATTCAGGTCAATGTTGATATTTTTCTTTATTTTTATGTTCATTTAGCTACATATTACCGTTGAATTGTTTGCTGTAAACATACCTTAAAATATTAATTAGAATTTTTCAATTTGGTTTGCCTCTCTGGGGCACTGTGTGACACTGTAAAAGTCAGCCCCAATTACAAAATGTTTTTGTACCATTTCAAGGTACTAAAAGAAAATGGTGCGGAATCGTAAGAGGAAGACAGATTATGGTCTTCACAGTGAAAAAGATATGGCAAAAGCGACTTTGATGCTTGAAAGCATTATATTAGAAAATTACTGCGAAATATTGAGGATACGACGACGACGTTAGCTACTTACGTCGAAATGGCAAAATTGACAATCGTCTCTATTTTCCACTTGAACCGAACCTATTATTTTATTTTGTAACATTGCGCCCTTTACCTTGTAACAGACTACCCCAGATACGGGGCTCAGTGTTACAATCGACTGATTTATTTAAAGTACAATTTAAATTTAGTAGTTCCTAATAATGTTAATATTTGAGCTATTTTAATTAAAGAGGGATTGTTAAAGTTTATTTTCATACCAAAAACTAGCTGATTGAACAATATTTTTGTCATTATAGTCCCGTATATTTTTTTTGTAACACTGTGCCCCAGCTTACCCTACATTATACTATACTAGCTGTGCCCTTGACTTCGTAGGAGTGAAATCATAGGACTTTCATACAAACTTCCAACCCCCGTTCCAAACTACATCCCTAAGGAGGTAATTCTTAGGGATCAAGTTTCGTAAAATCCGTTCTTAGCGGATGTCTCCACCCTATATGGAACTTACCTGCCCAAGTTTGTAGGTGTTAGAGTAGGCGCACACCGTTGATTTTTCGTCGGCCGATAGTTTAGTCGAGCAGGTGATCAGTATGGGCATGTATGGGAGTGCGCACACTACGCCGATTCGATTTGGCCGATTCTTCATACAATTTAAAATCGGGCACAACTATCGGCCAACTAAAAATCAACGGTGTTAGAGTAGGCGCACACCGTTGATTTTTAGTTGGCCGATAGTTTAGTCGGGCAGTTGATCTGGGCATGTATGGGAGTGCGCACACTACGCCGATTCGATTTGGCCGATTCTTCATACAATTTAAAATTTTAAAAAGTTTCTTAGATTTCGTGATTAATCAGTGAGTGGTATTTCGCTTTTTATATTAGATTTTGTAGCAAAATAGCACATAATGTAGATAACATAAGGTGGTACAGTGTTTCGTCATCTAGAATTATATGATGGTTGTACCTATTTTTCTTGCGAAATGCAGGAAGCAACATTTACTCTAGTTTTTACTTATCGTAACAGTTTTTAGGCTAATTCATTGTCTGTAGCCGTCGCGTTAAAAATAACTTATTTAAATTACCTATTTGGTTGTTGATTCAATTTTATGTCAGCAGTGTGAATAATGGTGATCGATTTACTTTTTCCTTGTTTAGACAATTTTAGAACAAAAAGGAAGGTATTATTTTACTTAAACATAAAATATGTAATATCTACATACTTAATTTATTATCGTGAATGTAACAACGAGTTATACTTACGGTAACATAATTACAACGAGACACCTGCGTAATTATGACTTACGTTTATGTGACAAATACTTGCCAGTGTAATTTACATTTAATATTTATAATTATTATTTTGCACACTGCCACATTCTTATAATAACTTGTCGGAATAACAATATGTTGTTTGGAATAACTAGCACAACCTGGCTCTACTAAATTCATATTTAAGTAAAGTTACATAGGTTTATTGAAAATCTACGAATTATTGTTTATTTTCTCACACTCCGTAATGTTAAGGCTGAGATGCACCATCTTACTTTAACTTTTACATACGTCAAAAATCTGTCAAACTCCATACAAATAGCACCGGTTATTGTTACGGTTCAATTAAGGTGGTGCAACTCAGCCAAAGACTTTATCCTCACGGCCTATGAATCTATGGCATAATTTATAGTTGTAACCCCTCAGATTTTCTTGCCCTTGAGTAAAACCTCGCGAGAAGAGCGTAAAAAATACTTATTAGGTATGACTTGATATTAGAGTAGTTAGATGGGCTGGGTTGCACCATCTTACTTTGACTTTAACAAACGTAAAAAATCTGTCAAACTTCATACAAAATACGCCGGTTATAGTTACGGTCAAAGTCAGGTGGTGCACGTCAGCCTTAGATTGACTGAAAAAGATTCAGACAAGTTTGATCTTAGGTTGCTAATGTTTACAGAATCACACACAGTTTACAATTAAGTACTCTTAAGATGGAAATGTAGGTTATTTCGAAAATTTAATGTCCTTATTTATGGAAATAATGAATACTCAAATAACGTAATGCCGTTGTGAATCGCCTTCAGCGAATTCTCTGGTCCAGAGAATCGATTTGAAATCGATTGTCTCACGCTTGGGTGTGGTGGGTGACGCCCCTGGCATAATCCATTTCCTGGTACTTACAGCACATCAAACTATCTTCATTCGTTACAAAATGACTACTATTGCAACTGCATTAAGTCTTGAGTTTGATATGCCACCGACGGTACCGAACCAGTACTCTGTGCTTTATTTCGAGGATAATTGGTTAGGTATTCTATGATGAAAAATTATTATAGCGCCTCAAGCGCAATAAAAATCCTACTGTTAGTACATTCATAGGCACAGTTCATAGGGAAAACTGAAATTGAAAGTAGAGTACATAGAATCCTATGAAAGTGTGAGTGCAAACCTGGTGACGCTGTAACGGATTCACGACGATGCTTGCTAAAGTGAAGCAGCAAATCGAACGCATAGCGTTGAATAGAGCTCTGTGATTGGTTCGTGTGTCACCCTGTGTGTCCACGCGCACTGTGATACCTCATAGTTTGTGAATACGAGCGTAAATCTAATTTGTAATTTATCACTGGAAATAATTTGTTACAGATTATTAACCCTGTGTTTTGCGTTTCAGGCCCAGAATGGATTTGACGAGCTCCGCCGCTACGTGAAGCAAGGGAGCGACTTCAGCAAAGAACTCGCTGCGATATTACAGGAAAGGTATGAAAACATTTTATACACTGAAAAACTCTCGATTATGTTAGTACCTACCAACCTTAGGCTGAGTTGCACCACCTAACTTTAACCGTAACTCTAATAGTTAATAACCAGTGCTTTTTGCGTGGAGTTTGTCAGATTTTTGACGTTTGTTAAAGTTAAAGTAAGATAGTGCAATCCAGCCTTAATATAACTATTTAATTGGAAGTAAGTACCTAAGCATGAGAGGGGTTTTTCCTTAAGATTTTAAACCAGTTGATAAAGCAATGAAGTGAGTTACATAAATATCACTGCTTTGAAATGAAATCCAGAGTTCTGTTCACAGCTAACATGTGGTTAACTTCAAAGCGGTTCCTTTCCATATTTCCGTAACCGCAATAGATATAAAATATCGAGTACATGCGGTATAGAACGAAAGTAGTTAAACTACAATACACAGATAAGTATTATCGACATTTCTTCGTAACATTTACTTTCCACGCTAGAATAAACAATACGTCATTGTATTCGCGATCGGCAAGTTTTTTAACTCGTCACATTAGAAATGCAATCTACGGGTATGAATGTGAATGAACAAAACGTTTCGTTATTTACCAACTTCGATCATACGCGTTAAAAATGTCTCAAAAGGGCGCGGCAATGGCCACTAATCAGAAATAGCAGTCTCAAGGCGCCTCCAAGTGGGCCAAGAAGAGCCGACAAATATAACATTCGTTCTACAAATTTAAATCGTACCATTGGCCGAGACGGCATTATCGCTTTTACACAACAGAGATAGTGGAGACGTTACGCCATCCACGATTATTTCTATGTCTATTTCCGTGGCGGATTGTGAAATTGTCAAGCGGTGCACTAACTGCAAAGTGCAAATTATCGGAGTGAGCATCGAATTTCTAATGTTGGCCAACCCTATTGCTGTTTCAAGACAAATATTAAACTCTCAATGGTCACCAACAATCGAATTAATTGTATCGGGAATTATATCGTGTACTTGTTTATTAATGATCTTCCGATTAGCACTACGAAATAACATTTAAATTCTTCAATGAGAATAGATATTAAAGGCATTTGCCCGCAGCTTCACCCAGCCTCGGAATTTCGGTTTAAAACAGAAAGAAGTTCGCGCGCGAGTCTAATTTTCAAAAAGGGGCTTTTCTTTCCTGGGTCTCTAACTATTACCTACTATCTCTAACTTTCTAGTACCAAGAAATTTGTATTTTTTAACGAGGAAGCTCTTGGTTTGTATCTCACCTGATGGAAAGTGATGAGCAGTCTGCTCCGAGCAGACCCAATCAAACTGCTTTGAAACTGCCGCTGCCTTCAGTGTGCGTACTGCCGCGCTGCAACTGACCCGCACTGCTTCTGACCCACGCTTAGTCTGCCGAAGCCTTTGCGATCGCGCACGCGCACGCGTTGATGTGGTTGAAGCTTTGCGATAGATCTATAGTAGGGTTAGGGATGTTGTAATAAAAGTTAAGTACTTAAGGCCGGGTAGCAGAGAAAATGGCGAAAATGAGGTTTTCATTTTTCATTTTTGAGGTACTAAACAGTAAAATTAAAGGCTAAGATTTTTATTGGGCATAGTTGAGGATATTTTCTAGGGCTATTAACGGATGGAAACACGATTTGATGAAGTTGACTCGATAGAATAAATTCCCAAAGTTACCTCTATTCGTTTTCTATTTATGGTTTTATTTTTAAAATAAGCGATTTGAGATTCTAAATCTTTTACTAAACTAAAGTTCAGAAATAACTTGAGGGCTTTTAACGGATGAAATTTTTATATTGCGTCTTATTTAGTTACTATGTTAAAAAATGTGGAAAAAATCGTCCATGACGGCTTGGACAATCTCAATCAGTCGCGCGGTGGCGCTTACGGAGGACGGACGCGTGTCAGTTTATTGGCCGTGACAGTTCGCGATTTGTCAATATTTTTGACAATGATGACTTTGATGAGTCACAGTATAATAATATCAGTGTTACCGGAGAAAGCTTAAATTTTTGATAATTAAAAATTATCAATTTTGTCTACCTATTGAAATTTAAATCGTTCGCATCCTTTTAAACGAAGACTCTACTCATGATACATAGTACATTCCTCAAATATGAGACAAAACCAATGAGTTAAAATTACATTTTAATAGTACCTACATACAATCGTCTTACACTCTTTAGAAGAGCACACTGACACAAATAAATAATTAAAAATACTGTCTAAGGTCTGTAGCTAAAGGTCTAAGCTGTAAGATAGAAGAATCTTCTAGCCAAAATGATGGCAGATGCAGCAGATGTCAACGGATTTAAAACTGGAGTTCATATGACTCCTTGTAGACTTGAGTCTCTAGAGCGTCCCTTCCTCCACCATGCGTAAGAATTTTCACAAAAATACTGTCTAAGGTCTGTAGCTAAAGGTCTAAGCTGCAAGATAGAAGAATCTTCTAGCCAAAAAGATGGCAGATGCAGCATATGTCAACGGATTTAAAATTTGGAGTTCATGTGACTCCTTCTAGACTTGAGTCCCTAGAGCGTCCCTTCCTCCACCATGCGTAAAAGTTTTCCAAAAATACTGTCTGAGGTCTGTAATAAAAGTCTAAACTGCAAGATAGAAGAATCTTTTAGCCAAAAACATGGCAGATGCAGCATATATCAACGGATTTAAGACTGGACTGGCACCACCTTGCAATGTCATCCTCTCATTGTTATCTGTAATGTAAATTATTTTTAAAATGTATTTAAAAAATAAAATGTTCGTTTTATTATTTCAATAATCTGACCTCTCAACTCAACTACACTACACAAACACCTTTGTTCGCAACTGTACTGACGAAACCTCGATATTATACAGTCCTCTCAACTTAAGCTGAGAATTGCATTTGTGTGAGTGCACACCGATAGTGAAGAGTGGCAATCGGCTTAAGGCGCGGCGCGTCCCGCGCATGGTTTAAACCGGTTTATACTAGTTTATAGCAAGCGGCCTGAGGCGCGGCGCGTCCGCCACGCGTCACTTCCCTGCCGCTCACATACTTCACTTCACCCCCGGTACTGGTAGCAGATAGACGTGTAATTTTATGTAATTGTGTTCCAAATATTAGTGAAATGGCTCCTACTGTAAGTGAATTTCCTGTACGAAAACCATTAAGCAGGCAAGTGAAAGAAATTTTATGCTAATTGAATACTGTAGCGCGCCTAATAACGCCAGCTATCGCCAATCCAGGTAGTCTCGCCGATTCGCCTCGTTCCCGCCGCGCTCACTCTCGTTCGCGCCATATGCGACAACCAACCAACAAACACCACTCCAGTTCGCGCCCTAAGCGTCGGCCAATCAAACGGCCCAAAAGATACCACGACTAGGGGCTGCGGTGTTTCTATTGTTTTTATTGCTTTGTATTGTATTATTTTGTATTGTTTTTGCTTTACTGCGTCTTCGCAGTAACAAGCCAGTTGATTGTGAGCTTCGAAGCGAAATACACACTTGCCAACATACTCCTGCGTCGTGTTCTTCATTTTTAAAAAGAACCCAAACCGTGAGAAGAGCCCAACACTGAAGAGTCTCACGCTAAAATACGTATTTTAGAGGTGTGAACGAAAAGTTTTTAGTCTGTTTTTATTTTGTAATTTTATAAATTTGTTTGTCTTTTTGTTGTATTTTGTAAGGCTGGCTGGACGCCCTCTATAAACGGTGCTCGCAGAATATCAGCGTCGAGGTACTTCGTGCCTTGGCAATTGGCATATGCTGAGCGAGGACCTGTTTTTATTTATTTATTTATTTAAAAGGATTTGTCAAGTGTCGTTACATCGCCCCAATTGGTAGCTAATGTTTTATGGAGTTCCTTTTTTAATAAAACATTAATTTTATTTGTATGTGTTTTACTAACTGTACTTTTGGCGATCACTCACACAAATGCAATTCTCAGCTTAAGTTGATAGGACTGTACCGTTCATTTAAGATGGCAAGCTTTTTGCTGCGGTAATGCACTCCAGGTAACCGTGTGTGATGCTTATTGCTCATAGTGATTTTCGATACAGAGCCCCGTACATACGTTATACATAAATTATGGAAAGAAAACACCCAGACCAATACAAACAAATATGTATGCAATTTTAGTATGATATTTTTATTTATTAATAAACAAAAAGACTGAACAAAATTGATGCGTGTACTGATTAATGTAATTAACCACATGCAAAGCTTTGTGAATTGCAACAACTATAATTTATTATCCAAGCTCTAAATAATCGCTACTACGAGTAACTGATCATAAAATGTTTTTCCAATCGCTCAAGCTCCCGAGGATCTACCGATAGGTCGGGTGACGTAATCTTGAAATTCTTTTAGCCGGCGCGGAACTTCCGGAAGGTCGGGTGACGCCACGCCTCTTTGAACCGTGTTTACTTTGGCAATTATATTCTATATTTATTCGATTCTAAAATATATTCCCAAACATTTTGAAAGTTGTTTTAATTTGTATCACTTGGATATGATTTGTATTAGAAAGTGCTGTGAGTGTGACGCTTGAACGGAAGGAAGTCAACCTAACCTAACCAACTGCGTATTTCTAAACTGCGTATTTCTATACTGTGTAGCCGCGAGAGCTCTTTGGCGCGCTGTCTTCGGCGAAGTATTGCGCGCGCAGATTTTGACAGCGCGAAATACCTACTTTAGCAGAAATACCAAGCCTTAACCCTTTCCAATCGCAGGGTTGAAGCTGAGAACTACTACTCGAAATGCCTGGCGAAGCTGGGCACGAAGCTCAGCAAGGCTTGCAAGGAGAGCGTGGGCTCCTGCGCCGAGGCCTGGAAGCACGTCGCGCTGGAGATGGAGAAACGGGCTGAGATACACAGGTTAACTAACTAATTATAGATAAAACGCTTAACTCAATCAGTACCTGAGGCATGGGAGCAGCACGGGAGAGGTGACTTTAACATATTGTGACGTGACAAAACATACAAATATTATGAGGAGACCTGAAGTCTCGCTGACGTTTGACCGTCACAAATTCAACCTCCCGTGCCGCTTTTATACCTGAGGCACTGTTAAGTGCTAGACCTTAAAGGATAGTTTTGAATGCGACGTAGTGGTAATTTAATGATATAATAATGCAAATATGGCTTTAGGTCACATATCATTGACTTGTGTCGTTTTAATCATCTTGGTGTCATGATGTATTGGTTTTATTACGCGTAACAATCGTTTTATTATAACGAATTCAAGTGTGACTATCTAATATTCACGTGTCGTTCCCATTTCAGAAACTATTCCACAGCTCTATCGGAAGAGTTGGTGAAACCAATGAAGCATGTCATTGATAACCAATTGAAACTTAGGAAAAAGGTAACAAAAGATTTAATTCATTGACGTGACGAGGTCGTGGAGGTTGAATGCTGTTATGTATTTAAAAAATAATATTTTAGATTGAAGGTAACGTGGACAAAACAACGCGCACTCTCACGGAATGGAGGACAGCGGAAGCAAAATCGAAGAAACAATCCCACACAGCGGCGCGAGAGAATGAGAAGCTGCAAGACGCTACGCTGGAGACGAGGTCTGCTACCCTATGGTGTACTTGACGAAACAATGCTCCTTTTATTTTTTATCTTAGTAGCCAGGACATTTTTTCGATCAAGCTTTTTGGAAGGATCCTTCGTGCTATGCGTTGTTGCGATGCGATTTTGTTCACAGCCACTGCGAATTTTGTCTTTCGGGGGTCATGAACAGCAATGACAACCGCCAAATCGTTTGATTGCAGCCGAATATCCCGCAGTTCGAGTGTAGGTCACATTCCACATTCCATCCTGAGCACGGCCAGGGCTGAGCGACACGCACACGTCACGAGTGAGAAGGACGCCGCTAAGCTGCAGGTGAAGAAGAGGAAGACGGAAGATGCTGTTAAAAAGACTGAATTCGAATACTACAATGTTTGTGTTCACGCTGAACGCTCTAGGTAAGAAGACGGACTTTGCTTGAGCAGTCGACAGCACACGTTGCAATATGGTATCTATTACAACTGGATAGATGTCACAATATCTCCGCCTTGATGTGCCGTCGGCTGAACTTCCGATCTTTAATGTACCTATCGAATGGTAAAATAAAACGTCTCGAATATTTACAGACTAGAATGGGAGTCGGGAGTGGTGAAAGGTGCTGGTATGCTGGAGTCTCTTGAAGAAGAGAGGCTGGCTCAGTTGAAAGCCTCCGCCGACTGTTACTTGAGGCTGACGGCTGCTGTACCTCCTCAGTTAGCTGAAGTGAGTACAAAAGTTTACCACATATTGATTTAATAATAACTCGGGTTCTTCTCTCTCTGAATGTCTTGACTCACAAAGACATTAGCCCCACCTCTCTTTCCAAGTGCTGCAAGCCATTGAAGGGCAAGTTTGACCCAAGTAAAGGTCTGCAGATTGCATTAATAACTTCTTTCATTCCAGTCAACAAATACGTTAGTGGGTCCAATAAACAACGCGAACGCGAACGTGGACATGCGAGTGGTGCGAGGAGTGCGCTCGGTCCCAGCAGGCGCCAGCGAGCAACTGCTGCCAGACTTCTACTGCGAGCACACCACTCTTGCGATGAACAGGGAACGACGGAAGCAGGTACGCTCGCCATTGAGTTAACCTAGTACGGCATCTAGTAGGCATGCGAGTGGTGCGAGGAGTGTGCTCCATACCTGCTGGTGCTAGTGACTACTACTGACTTATACTGCAAGCTCACCACGCTGGCTACGAATAGGGAACGACGGAAGCAGGTAGGATTGCCCATAAACCAATGGAGAACAATTGTTGTACGCTTGGTTTTCAAGTGCTGGAGAAACATCAGCTCAATAAAAGACAATCGTTAGTTTGTTTGCCCTTGAACCACTGGAGAACTATCAGCTGAAACAAAAAGCAATCGTGTGTTTGACTGTCTGATACTCGTAAAACCATCGATGTGTGCTCTACGCTTGACTTAGTACTGGAGATGGACAACCATCTCTTCGGCTTTGGCCGTTTTAATAGCTTTCCTCTTCAGTTGACTTGATGATGTGATGACAGTTATGTAGTTACTGATCTTATTGTAATGTAGGATGCTGTAAGTACTCGTATTTCTTAGTAACTTTCGATCGTATGGTTAAAACTGGAGTCATAGCCAAACTGTAAAGTTTGATTAGTGCTCCTCGGAATCGAACCCAGGTCTTATAAATACCAGAAGATTCGTGAATGTTGAATTGTAGACAATTACGAAGATGTTATTCATTAGAAATGGACAAGTTAAAACAATAGGAAAATGAATATTGATCATTGGGATCTTCGTCATGCTCACGTCACCTACTACCTACCTATCTGAGAAAAACATCATCGTATTATTGTTTTCAAGTTTTGTTCGTTAATGCTTGTAAAAGATGCCACAAATATCAAAAGAATTACTTACCATGTAGTACTAGTATTATATTATCTGTGCATGTAGAGTCGCAAAATGGTAAAATTCAGTTTCCATTTTGGTCTGAATTGTTTAACATGCTCTACTTTTTTGCGAAATGAGCGCGTGGCAATCCTATGAATAACAGAGTCCATCATTCCATGCAATTCAACGATAATTAACACCAATGTCATAGGTTAATCGAGCTAAATTTGTTTGCAGGCGCTGATGAAAATCCTTCAATTAGTCAAACAGGATATAGATAGAGAGCGCAAGTCCAAGCAAGGATTGGAGAAGTTGTCTATGGCCATGAAGCAGACGCCTACCTTCGGTAGCGACGACTCGCAGCAAAACGTAGCGGACAAACTATATCACGTAAGATAGTGTTTAACTATGAGACAAGGTCTATGCCAATCATTAGTGATAATTCGCAATGCGGGTTTGCTAATAGCACCCTGTGTGTAGGAACACATAGCATTATCTCATAATTACTCTACTCTTTTGTCCAACCCGGAACTTTAATGAATCTGTGTTTTATTCTACCAGGATGTTTAGTGATGCCATTTTGTTTTGCAGGTAAGATCTATGCTGACGTATTTAGAAGCTATCAGATACAAGATCACCACCAGCCTGAACGAATTGGACAGCAGGCCACCGATACAGCACCCGCTCGCCACTCACATACAAATCGTGAGGGACAAGCAAGGGCTACAACAAAGTATACTGAAGGTAACACACATTATTTTCAGTTCAAATTATCTGTAGGTAGATGACACTAATTGTTTAAGTATTAGACCACATTACATACTCTAGTACGTACGACTAATTTACCTCAATTATCTAAATGAGGTAGAGTCACGCAAACTCACTGGATTTCCCCCATACAAAGTGTCATAAAACGTCATCATAATACAACGTTGAATGATATAACATGCTAGAGACCAGCAGTAAATAATTGTAGTTACCTACTTCTACTCTTAGCCACACCTAAAGAATCATTTGACAATAAATGTCTTTTTCCCCAGGTACCCCCATGGCTGCAAGCGGACTACCAGAACGAGGTGAACAAAAACCTGCAGCCAAACTACACGGCGTTGACCAAAAGCGTGAACGGAGGTGAAGAAAGAGAGCGCCGAGACTCCATCATGAGTCGAGCGTCCAGTAAACTCCGCATAGAACACCTATCGTTCAGAAGGAACACTGAGAACAAGAGCGCCCCAGTGACGCCTGTATGTGTGGAGATTCCAACCCCACCTATAAAGCCCTCCACTCCAGACGCCCCACTTCCACCAGAAAGCCCGCTGGATTGGAGCGAAAGGGGCGCGGGAGATGGGCTGTCAAATCAACACGACAGTGATTTTGGTAAGTTACATACCTCAACTGTACTGGCAAGTGCCATGCCTATTAGAAAAACCATAACTGAAGATGCTCCGACTAGAATAATCCGACACAGAAGATAGGTCAGCTCTATCTGAAGTAGTGCAGAGGTCACCAAGCTATCAAATCATATCAACTTTTATTTGCCGTTCAAAAGTTGGAACTTAATTTCTTCTGTGTCAAAAGAACATTCACCTCAATCTAGGTTATTATGTAAATAGGGCGGCGATAATGCTTTGCATAACTTTTAAGATTTTAAACATTAATTAGTATTGACATTCGATGCCGAATAAAGAAAAATTGCGTGATCTGAGTAGAGCTAAGTTTCTGAAATGATACAAGATATTCTGGCTTGTGTAATTTAGCTGGTCATTTTGCGCTGTTAATGTAAAATTATTTGGACGCTCTAACCAAATCCATTATCCTTCTAAATCCAAAGCCCCTTCTAAATCTCCACCATCTTCCAGATGAGTTCTCGTCCCAAAGCGACAGCTCCACGGACTTGACTGACATGATAAAGAACGATGCAGAAGACGCTCCTGCGCCGGCGCCGACCGTCGGCAAATGCCGCGCGCTCTACACCTACGAGGCCAGGCTTAACGATGAATTAACTCTCACACCAGGTAATTAAAAATACCTACGTACCTACTGAACGTAAAACACGCAGAGTAAATTAGTTCCGAGAACTGATTATTTGTAATCGTCGTAATGTCGACGTTTTACAAACAAAGTATGTCGAACTTGGTGGGACGGAGCGGAGGCTGGACTAGAGAACGTCCCAGAAAGAGTAATATCCACTCCGCTTTGGTGGAAAACGGGCCTTATGGGTCATACATTTTTGTGTTTCGAAAATAAAGTTATGGATGACGAAAATGTACGCACATCCAACTAAACACTGTGGCGTCTTATGTAGTTTATTATTGACGCTATACAAAATCATTGATGTACTGTTGACTATATAAAAATTGTAAATATTTGCTAAGCGAATTACTTACCTAGGGGAAAGTAGTACGAGTTGATCCCCTTAAGCGGGAATCGCTGTAAAATACACATTTTTCAAGGTAAACCAAAAATAAAGACGATTACTACTAGTATATTTATCTATCCAACTTTCCTTATACTCCAAACCAGAAATTAATTGAGGTTTCATTAAAATATTTCATTTTTTGCAAAACCTTACCAAGTGATCATCTTGTACACCCCTGTGGGTAAGATGATCCCCAGGTCGGGGTAAGATGATCCCTATGATTCTGTTCTATGATCTATTCATTTCTGGTTATATTCCTTTCGGAGTACCTAATTATGCGAACAAATCGTTAAAAAGTTAGAAAAGAAAAACATTTACGAATTAAATTACAAAAATAACAGATTCTTTCTTAGTACCTGCTAAAAAGCGTTTAAATAATTTAAACGCTTTTTGGCTGGAGCTGTGTTGAATATATCACAAATAAATTCACCTGCTTCATCACCCTCTATCCCAGCACATGCTTTATGGCCCCATTTTCCACATGCATAACATTTTATCCATCCTTTACCCTTGGTATCGCTTAAAAACTTTTCTGTTCAGTACAGCCACTCAGTATCATCTCTTTCAGACTCAGGTGAGTTATATGAAGTTCTCTTACTTTTATTTCACTTCCCTTTACCTACTCCATTGACTTTTTTGTTTTAATTCCCAGGGATCATCTCGTACATATAGGAAGGGATCATCTTGACCCAAGTCCCACTTTTTGTTAAATATTTGCTCAAATAATCTACAAGTACGCGGCTACGTTTTTATGGCCAAAATATTAAAATTAAACATAATAGAAAGCCTAACGACAACAGTAATTTCATTTAACATTGTTTGAATAAAAGTAACATAAGCTCAAAGTCATGCCTATTTTAGATCAGAAGTACACAATTTTTCTTTTTTCTCGTCAAATTCGATGTATCGCTCACGCCACCATTACGATTTGACTGAGGCGGGGATGTGTCCAGAGATATGTTTTACCAGTGAAAGAAACTAAATGACATTAGTGGTTTCAGCACAATCGCGAAAGATCATCTTACCCCAGGGGATCAACTCGTACTACTTTCCCCTACTGTAGTTTTCTTTCAGTGTACGTACCTACTTGTGTATTTTTTGTTAAAATTAAGTCCTTCTTAGTAAAAAAATCTGCAATAACAATTGTTTGGCCAGTTTACACCATGCGAATGACCGTAATAATGTTCTCTAGGTAGGAAAATTAAGTATAACTAATGCACCCTCTGTTCCAGGGGACATCATCAACATCCACGAGAAGCAGGACGACGGCTGGTGGACCGGAGACCTGAACGGCTGCTACGGCATCTTCCCTTCGTCCTATGTAGAAGAAATTACTACCTGCATATGAGAATGTATGATCGAAATTGTATAATCTTAGGCCTTTATTCACAAAAACTGGAACAGACTTGAAACAGTTTCACTAAAACGCTGTTTTGTTTCTTCATTCTTATGCTCGGGCCACACTAACATCGCCAATGATAGCCACCCACTTTAGCGCGTTAAAAATTATCGCAATAATGGACATTGACGTTAGCCGTTAGTGTGGCCCGAGCATTATGGAATCAATCAATTTGACAGTGACTTTTTGAAGCTTTATAGAGATTCTACTTAAATCGTGGTTCTCAAAACCAAGTTGTGGCCAAAATAAAAGAAGAAGAAGAGATTCTACTTAAATAAAACTTTTTTTTTGTGAATAAGGGAGTGAAAGGTTAATTTAAAACTCCCTCTCTAGTGTGAGCATATAAGATATGAGGCAGACGACAAAAAAGAAACCAAGACATGTTACAACAAGCAAAGATATATACAGCCCATATTTTGTCCAGAAGTGGTGGTAGGGCAAGCTATATTTGGGTCGTATAAGTGCCCTGGAAAGGGCCTATGTACTGAATAAAATATTTGAATATGCCCTGGGCAAACGGCGCATACGTGGGGTCAAATGTTAAAAGTATCACCTCAGAGAAAAATAATTATTCAGAGCTAGCTTGATTGATGCGACTTCTTAGAATCCCATTTCTGCATTGCGCACCAATGTTCTCTTACGTACAGGAAGTAGAGGAACATATTGGAGACTAGCACTCAAAAACAACGTATGGAAAAAGATATTCTACGCGGGTTACCTAAAATTTGGTAAAAATGTCAATAAAATAATCACATAAATAGTAGAGGGAGTATGTAATACCTATACGTATACTTTATTATATCAATTTTATGCAAACATTATTTGAACTTAGTGGGAAAAATACGCATAATGGTATTTTTATGCTAAACAACGCCATCTGTTTACTGACTTAAAGCAGTTTAATTTGTCTTACGTTATGATGAATGAAAGTAAGACATCTGAGCAAATATTATATTTTATTTTTAAATAAGTGAAAATGTATATAATGTATTATGTTATAGAAGTAGATCAAAATGAAACATTTTCGTTGAACGAAGTAACAAATATTGCATCAAAACTGAAAACGAGTGAGAGTTTAAAGTAATATATTAATCATCACAGTAAATTATATCTTAACTGTTAATATCACTACAATAACATCTGTGTAAGGAATTATTTAATTAGTCAAAATAAATATAAATCGGTTGACAACTGTATAAAATCAACAATAGAATAAGCGTATGTTTATATAATATTATTTGAAATGAATGTATGTGCTGATATTGTGATTAATATTTCACTAAAGATGTAAATTATTATATACGCATAAAGAATAAACCAAAGCGTTGTTTAATGTTGAAATAAAATGTTTAAGAATAAAAAGTTATATTATTTTATAGCATGATGAAAAAATACATACCTTTAAGGAAAATTTATTTTTATAAATAATGTTTTGTGCACTGTAAATTAATAATACTCTTAATAGAAAAAATACAAGTTAGGCAGGCCAGAGGAACACGTTCGTTTACAACGTTCAGTGCAGTATGGTCCTGTCCTGTAGGTACAATAAAAAAACTTTGATTTTGGCATCGGGGTTAAAGTATATCAAAAAACCAATTTTGTGAGATGACAACATATTGTTTAATAAAATAATGTTCTTACATTACACAGTGTATGTTGGCAAGAAGGGACCTCTGTCCAAAAATATCTAGAACTAAATCCGTGTTACTTATTTTATCATTATCCAGCTTATTTTCACATTCTAAAAGATACCAATCATACCGATACCAAATACTATTTATGTTATTTATACAGGTTTTATGATGTCTAATAACAATATTAATCAATTGACACGTAATAAATGTGAATTTTAGTGTTACAGAAGCATTTATTGTCCATGCGTTGAAAAGTTTCGATATAGTAAGTATATCAGAATATATGGCAGTGTTCTTAAAATACATAATATCGATGGTACAGTGCGACCAATGAGGGCTATAGTTTCTAAAATACTTAACAGTTGGCACCACTGGCTATTGACACGCCTCTACTCTACACTGGCGCCATTCTGATGAGTGAAACGATAGATCCTGGGCCCCGATTGCGCTAAATATTTTCAACTACAACGCAACTAGACGACGAACGGAAATCACAAATTCGTATCGCGGTGTCGCTTTGACAGCTAGTTCAAACGAAAACAAAACGCAACTGCTTCTTTGTGTAAAAGCTGAAAGAAAGCTACTTTTTTTCAAACGCAAGTCAAACGCCTTCACGAACACGCTGTGTTTTCGTGAAAAAATAAGGTTTTCGGACTTTTAATGGAAAGTGATTAAATCCGTTGTTTTCTTTGTTTGCGCGTGAACTTTACTGTCTTTACCGCAATACCGAATTTGCACCTCAGCTGGAATGAAAAACGGAGCGCAACTGGAGAAGAAGCGCCAATGAATTGGAGACGTTAAAAATTAGACCACCAATCGGGGCACTGCTACCGCTTCAGCACTCACCAATTGGCGCCACTGTCTTCGCCACTCGCAAGTAAGTGATCTTACTCTACAGCGGCGCCAACTGGTGAGCGCTAAAACGACAGCCCTCATTACTGTGAGTCGAAAGAAAGTCTTATTATTGAATTACTACAATATTTAAATTTATAAATCACTTACCAAACATTAGGTAAATTTTGGACGCATACATTAAACTTTATTGTAGGCAAGAATGCTATTAAACGAAATCATTTAATTTACCGAGAGAAGCAAAGTTAAAAAAAAAACTGCTGACGTGTATTTAAATTGATTACTATTATTTTTCACCAGCAGACAAGAAGTTTGAAGATAAGATATTACATTATTATCAAGATTTTTGCTATATCATAAGACTGAAATCTTAACGGTATGAGGTGCTAGATGATTTCACTCACGCATATTACCTTTTACAAGCCCATAGTCTAATTAATAACTCGGTACAAATTAGATTAATTAGAGGACCATTTTAAACTTTTTTTAATAATCACTTATGATTTTTATTAATTAAATACAGCGTTCCAAAACTTCAAAACTTTTATGCCTAATTTATTCTACCCATATTATAATAATAGGCGCTATTCACTTATTTCATTAAAATACCGTGACTTTGTCACTGTACATTGTAATCGCTAATGTTTTAGACAAATTGATAACATTTCACAATTAGTACAAAAACATTCAATTTATAACGAAGTTAAAGCGCGCCTAAATGTCTTGGTCCAATGATATCTTGCTACCGCTTATACCTAGCAGTTGGTACCACTGGCGATTGACATGCCCTTCTCTATAGTGGCGCCATCCTGGTGAGTGCATATGCGATAGTCTTCCTACCGCTTTAGCGCTCACCAGTGTCACTGTAGGTAGAATAAGGTCACTGTCATTGGTTGGATAGTGGCGAAGACAGAGGCGCCAAAACGATTCGTTGGTTCCTATGTCGGAGTTTTGAAAACAAGAACACAAACTGCATGAAAGTGTATCCACATTGCGCCAGTTACTTGCACAAGCCGTTAACAGGCATGCAAGCAACTGGGGGCGTAGTGTGAGTTTACGTCAAACGCGTTCGATAGGTATCAACTGCGGTAAAAAATATGAAGATTTTAGTTCTGGAAAGTTTCCGCTAAGGGCGCTGTACCATCCGTCATACATTTAATGACACTTTTTTACGCAGTTGATATCGAATGCGTTTGACGTAAACTCACACTAAGTACGCCCCCTGTTCTGTTTTATTTTAATTATACATCACTTTTTTGTGTCGTCATTTAGAAACAAATGGTAAATATACGAAATGTTGTCAATTTGTCATAATTACTTATTTACACATGGTACCGGTACCGATTGCAGACATTGAAAGTTATTTCATACTCTGATCACATTCCTTTTCGTTTATTTATATGCATAATTACATCTACACTATTTACCAATTTCATGAATAACTGTTAAATTCTCGTGTGATTGGACTGGACTAATCTGCCCTTACGAATATGCCTTATGTTATACAGCTAATCATATAAATACGGGTTAAAATATATTATGTCATTATAATACACAAAAATTGTGGCAGCCATTTTTGTTGCCAACATGCGTTTTGATCTTACACACACTACTACAACCCGATCGAGTTACTGCGCACCTGGTAGCCGTGACGTCACATCGACGCTCGGTACGGATGGGGCGAACGCGAGTAGCTGTACGGATGACGGTACGAGGGAGTCGCATTCCAGCGAGGTACGCAGTTAGCTCGGTCGGGTTGTAATCTGCACAATCGTTTGTTACTAACTGTAAACAATATAATAAATTAGTTGATAAATATTCCAACTCAAAAGTAGCTGCTTATTACAAAAATAAATATTAAATAAACAATAATTACATTCTTACGTGACAGTTTAATTAAATTAGACAAAACCGTTATAAACAAAAAGCGCCACAATAAAGCAGTAATATATCGGAAAATAACTTTAGTTTAAAACCACGGCTATATGGGTTATAGTTATAATACAACACACACGAGTTTAATGCAAACCATCTTTAATTCCTACTTTTATTTATGATACATGATGATATGAAACAGAACTTAATTAGTAAGCAAAAAGTTTTATTATTGAAGTCAACCTTTAACTATTTTTTTTTCTTTGAGCGTTATGTATTTCAGAGAGATCTATTATATTATATTTAGTAATCTGTACAACACGTAGGTAAACTAACTTATTGTATCTTAAGTCTTATTGCATGTAGCTAGGTTTATTGCAGAATATTCAAGGCAGTATGTAACTGGATTAAAATAGTTAAAATACGTTTTACATTAGTATTATTGTTACTTGTACAACCAATTATAGTAACTTACACTCAGCGTCAAATAGTTCGTGACAAAACGGCAAAAAGTTGACAACACAATCTTATTCCAATTGTAACAAAGACATGTTGCGTACTTATTGGCTAATTTGGGTGTCACTAATTATTTGACGCTGACTGTACACATTTTGACAGGGCATCTTGAGAAATACATTGCTAGCGACCTAGATTTGTTTCCTTTTGTACCCTTTGCACCACCGGCCTGCACCACTGGTGGTGCAAAGGGTATTTTTAAATCCCCTTTACACCACCAATAGTGCCGCGCTACCATTAACTGTAAAACGATTTTATCTATAATTATAATTTATATAATATTAACATTATAAAGAGGAAATAATATTTGATTGTTTGTTTGTACTGAATAGGTTCCGAACTACTGGACAGATTTGATAAGTAAGTAAGTAAGTAAGTAAGCATTTATTTGCTGCACACAAAGTCACATACATAGTTTAACAAGATTACATAATTCAATATTTAACATGCACATTCAAAAATAAAAAACAAAATAAATAACAATGAAAAATGAAATAATGTGAGCAGAGTTGCGGCAGCAAAAGGTCTCCCCGTCTCAGCAATGTGTCACAAGCTAATGCCTGGACGCTAACATATATTTCACTATTAAAATCCAAATAATTTTCTGGGTAACAAAGGCTATTAAATATTTTCAAAAGTGTATGTATTAAAGTACCAGGGCAACATAATCATAAAGGAGCTATATCAAATTCTTCTTGGTAGACCCGAGATATAAACATGTATCATAAAATAGCTCCTTTATCGTTATGTTGCCCTGGTACTAATTATTCGTTGTATGTAGGCCCGGGGTATCGTGGGTCTGAAGTGAAATGTTTATAGCCACGTGTTAAGTTTTTCATATTATTTTATTCTTGAATCATTCAAGTATTTGTGTCTTGTAGTCATCATTTCATGTTGATGAGGTGATGATGAAAGGTAAACAACTCCTAAACGCTGTTCCATGCATACAGCCACGCATCACACATCATGTTATTAGGCTAAACACAAATATAAAAAAACAGAACTGCTGAACTTGACGCTTCAATTTCCCACCAAGAATTCCCCTCGAAGTTTCAATACGTTTATTGCACTGCAATAAATAAATTAAAACTTTTAGGTAGGTTTTGATTAATTTACAACATACAGTCTACTACTAGTTTCACAGTCGATGGTAGTACAGCACTATTTGTTGGTGGTGCAAGAGGGATTTAAAAATACCCTTTGCACCACCAGTGGTGCAGGCCGGTGGTGCAAAGGGTACAAAAGGGATTTGATTTGCTTTTGCCGATTTGTTTAAATACTTTTTTTTATTCTTCGGTTTACAATTTTTTCTTTTAATTCTACACTTACCAGCGATAAAATTACAGTCCGGCTATAATAAATTTTAAGTAAGTAATGTTTTTCCGTCAATTATAAAAAAGGTTACAAAAATCACTCGGCGTTAGTTAAGGCTGGAACGATCACTTTAGGTTTTTCAATATAAGGTTTATTGTATAATACCGTTATTGCGTCAATTATGTAGAAATATAATACCTAATAAATAACAATAAATATGACTTCGTTTTTATTGTTATCAATAGGTTACTTTTAATAGGTTACGTTTAAAAACTTTTACTCTAAAAAAGCATTTACCCCTTTTGGTTCATAATTTATACGGTTTCTAGAAAGGAATAAAGAAATTAAGTTTTTTTCCTCTTTATTTTATTTAGGAGCTTAAGAAATAAAGTTAAAAGGCCGATATCATTACCAAATAATATTATCTCATAATTTTTAAAATTTGTACAAGGGTCATAAATTGTCAACATAATTATTATCAGACCTAAAATCTAGCTCAGCTATGACTTACTCTCACTTTAAGGACTGATGCTATATTGGTATAATCTACAATTCAGATCATGTTTGTAACGTCATTACGTAGTAATAATATCTATTTAAGAGGATAAAATACGCAATGTTTCATATTTTTGCGTTTTCTAATCAACATTTATGCTGTCACCAGTTTCCACGATTACATAATTATGCAATATGCATCACATCAATAGGTATTACTGTGACGAATTGCGCACTAACTGAATTATACCTAAATTAATGTTGAATTGAAGTAGGTTTTACTTACGTTGGCAGTGTATATTTCCGTTTATTCTTTTATACGTTTATCTAACACAGTATTTTAGTTCATAATTTTATATCATTAAGGTCCATCCACTAATGACTATAATAAACTGATGCTCTTGGACGCGATACTTATTGTTCCGTGAAATTAGTTGACTAATCTCAGGCCAAATCGAGGTCGATGTTCGAATGATATGATACATGTGACATTAAGAATATACATACAGTGACCGTCAAATAGTTCGTGACACCCAAAGTGACCAAAAATTTGACAATACATGTACAACTTATTGGCTACTTTGGATGTCACGAAATATTTTACTCTGACTGTACACAGAATTAACAGGGGGCTTAGTGCGAGTTTGTATCAAACGTATTATTATATCGAGTGCGTCAAAAAAGTCTATAAAGATTGTAGTTCTTGAAAGGATCCGCTAGGGACGCTGTACAATCCGTCATACATACATTTAATGACATTTTGTTACGCAGTCTCAATATCGAATACGTTTGATATAAACTCACACTAAGCCGCCAGATAGCATTAGTTATGTATGTATGTATGACTTATGTGAGTGACAGACGAGTACGTAATCAAACACTATCAGAGGCGCACCGAGGACTGGTGCCTTTGAGGCTACTGAGTGATCGCATGTATGCGCCATTGTGTCATACAAACTTTACGGTCGGAGCAATACGTCACTGGGATGAGTTTGTTTTTCTAAGGCGAAAATTGGGCACGCGCCGATGTCGCACTTCTATGCCCAATATTTAAAAATACCTTTACCATCCTGTACATGAAGACAATGAATTTGATTCAAAATAAATGCCAAGTCAAATCTAGAGACGAATTCAATTTTAATTTGAAAAGAATTTATTTAATTGTGTTCAGTGAGGGAGTTACTATGTTTTTTTTGAGAGAGGATGTTTGAGTTAATAGGAGAAATAAAACAAACGTAATAAAACTAAATAGGTACATTCAATAAAATAATATACACAACATAACATAACATCAATAAAATAGTCTTAAGAATACAAAAGACCTTATAAATTAAAAAAGACAATCTCAGATAGTTATGATGTTTAAACACAAGCTATTAGATTTTATTTAATCTTAATAGTACCACCAAACTTAGAGAAATTAGGTGAATTTCGAAAAAGGTGCAATATTTTTTCTCATATCAACGAATTTCAATGGCTGCTTCATAGAATAAAGCTGTTTTTTATATTATACCAAACACGGATTTTAGAATTTTACAAAAACACATAAAATAAAAAATCTAATGGCTTGTTTCTACTTGTCAGTCCTGTGTTTCATGCACACACAGCTGCAAGTTAAGATATTGAATAATACAAATTCATTGAGCGAAGCATGATGCAATGAGGATCATTTCGATTTTTAGCTGTGAATGCAGATTTATAGGGCTAAGAAATCCTTAATACACAGTCCAAAAATTTTTGTTCTACGACAAAAATTGACGAAGTTATGGCCAAATTACTAAAAAAGTTCACTGACCGCCCGGCGCGGGGACGATGACGTCATTATATCCGATCCGAACGCTGCCGGCGTACTGCGTGGATAGAAAATATTTTTTTCTAGCCAAACTATCAGTTTTAGAGAAAAACTTGTAATGACATTTATTCATCAGAATAAAGTAAGCTATCGATAGGTAATTTTTAAAAATAGAAATTGTGAAAAATAACGCAAAAAATCCATACGCTCATACGGTTCAATGGAACGCAGAGACGCGATTGGGGCACAAATTGGGGTCTCCGCGGTGGTATATTTGCCGATTTATTAAAATAAAGTGTTCATAAGTGTTGTTAGAGTCATATCTTCTTCCAAGTTAAATATAAAAATGTATAAGTATTAAATTATTTACTTCTAACAATAAGGTATAGCTGAGGCAGATACACTCTGCCTAGGCTCTAAGACATTGCTATGAAGATCATTTCGATGTACACGCAATACCTACCTGTTATTTAGTTTTTCTGAGTTAAACCTACGTACCTAGCTATCTATTCGCCGTTCCCATGGGCGGGCCAGCTGCTGCAGGAACGGACAGCTGCTCCCTCCTATTTAATCTTAGCCTAGAAGCTGGGTATGACTCCCCCTCGGCCAGAAGCTGAGTATTACATACCCCCCCCCCCCCCCCCCCCCCGGCCAGAAACTGGGTATGACTTGACTTCCCCCCTCCCCCCAGGCCAGAAGCTGGGTAAGGCTAGCCCCTCCCCCCAGCCCATAGAAACTGGTTATGACTTGACACCCCCCCCCCCCCCCCCTCCTCCCCCAGGCCAGAAGCTGGGTAAGGCTAGTCCCTTCCCCCAGTCCATAAGCATCCCCCTCGGCCAGAAGCCGGCTATGAATTACCCCCCCCCCCCAGGCCAGAAACTGGGTATGACTTGCCTCTCCCCCCCTCCCACCAAGCCCAGAAGCTGGGTAAGGCTTGCCCCTCCCCCCAGGCTATAAGCTGGGTATGACTTATCCCCCCCCCCTCCAGGCCAGAAACTGGGTATTATTAGCATCATAATATTATGTATTATTATGTTCAATACAAACAATCATTAAGTTACACGCACCCCAACCGCGTCTCCGCATTGCATCGAATCCTATGAAAATGTGGTTTTTGGACATAGCGATACTTATTTTTCACAATTTTTATTTTTTTAAATTACTGGTCGATAGGTTACTTTATTTTGATGAATAAATGTTATTAAAAGTTTTTTTCTAAAACTGATAGTTTAGCTGGAAACAAATATTTTCCATCACAATAGTACGCCGGCTGCGCTCGATTCGGATATAGTGACGTCACGCGGCCCTGCGTACGTTGACTTTTAGCGGCAAAAACGGCCTATGTTTAGTACTTAATATCTTCGTAAGTAATGGTCCGATTTGGATAATTCAAAAAGATATATCTTTCTTATGTCTTAAAGATTAACGTAGATACTAGTTTTATTGAATTTTCTACAACAGTACTGATCCTCATTATAAATAAAAAATTAAATAAAGAATTTCACTAAAGTAATACAACAAAGGAAGCACACTTAACAAACATAAAAGATACAATAATAAAATTAACTAATAAAAATGACAAGTTACATTTGCGTATACGCTAGTGATGTCGGGAGGAAAACGAATACAAAATAGGACTAGAAATGGAGAGTGAACTTTACTTAAAAACAAAAGGAATCGTAGTGTTGACCACCGCGGCACGCGTGTCCCTTACACTGAGCCCTAACTTTCTACCTTACAAGTACAATATATACAAACGTTATCCTTTCTAAATGCAGCTGGGAACCGACATATTTGTGGAATGAATCCATACAAACAGCTAATTAATACATGTCATTCAAAAAGCACAGTTTCATTTATTCAAGAATCTGACCACTTTACTGCCAAAGATCGTCGGTTCACCAAACTCATATACATTGAAATAAAATCAACATCCAAAGACAGTTAGTGCGTAAAAGTTAAAACCATGAAAATAATATTTGTGCTCTTAGCGCTGTAACAACTAAAATAAACTTTGGCCAAATAATAACTTATCACATGTTGAATAGAATGTACGAGTTTTAGTGACCACTTGAACACATTTCCAAATGATAATTATTTTGATATAAATCGAAAACGTAACGCCTTCTAAAAAAGTTACGACATCTTGGTGTTAATCTTAAAAAGAACACTGATCAAAATTGTTTGTTTATACTATAATTTTTTATTAATAATTAAAAAACGTGCTCAAGTGTACACTACCTTTGAGGTTAAAATTATCAATAAATCGTTTAGTATTCAATCGAAAACAACATTATGCTTTGCATTGACGTCAATAAATTGGATAATTTAACATTCAATAAAAATAATCATAATAAAATAAACAAATTACGTAAGTATCGAATCGACATTAATTTTAATTTTCTCAAAATATGTTCGCTACTTAAATTCTTGTATATTACCTTACACTAGACTCTTCATAAGAGGATACCCGTTCATCACATCCAAATCGCAGTGCTTGAAATAATTTCGCTTCAAAATAAATTAAATATATCATTCAAATTGTTATGGACAATTGAAGCATTTCGATTATTCCACGAGGAAATTTTGGCAAGAAAGACATCTACTTAGACATACATAATATAGATATATTATTATAGTAAGACTAAGTCGTATGTAATACATATGGTATGAATTAGATTGTATTCGTGATTCGATTTAGATTTATTGTTGCAGTCATTAGACTGACTATGGATTGCCATTAATATGATTATAGTAATTATTTTTGACGCTTACCGGGTATTTTCACATGTCATAATTTACATCAAAAATTTCGAAGTTTCTTATTTTCCAGTCTATTCATTCCTTTCACTCAAAACGAGATACCCGCATGAGTGACAGAGACCGATATACTCGAAAACACGACGACAACTGACTTTTAAGGGTTTATATTACTTTAATAATTCACTTCGTCGCGTTGATTCTCAAATCACATGAAGTTTTCAGTGCTTTACGTCACAATCAAATCTAAGTTCTAATACAAGTACATATACAAAGTAAATATTCCAAGAAACAACACAACCATATCTCAACATTATGGAGTCCAAGACCGTACAAAACGTAGAGAAAGCTAGCAAAACTCTACGTGTAACAATGGCAGTGTTCGTCTGAACTGGCGTGTTCTACAGCGGTTTATTTTTAGTAATTTTAAACATTTTTATTTTTTATAAAAAAAAATCTACATTAATCGTTGCTTAAAATCTACTCTCAATAGTATAAAAAAATTTTGGAATGTTCATTTTGGTGTTAATCTTCGTTTTACGAGATATGTCATTGTCGACGTCAGCAGTAGGATTCACGGGTATTTATTGTAAATCCTTCGAAAATATCAATACAAAAATCTTCCTACCCAAACTATTTTTTAGAAAGTAAACAATTGATGTATACTGGATAGTTTTCAGATTTCAATACTGTTGCGAAGAAATTGAATCTTCAAATAAAAATTTAGTTGACACCATCTTTCAATTGACATAATTTATTGACATCTGTCCAACCGCGATTTTTTATGGCAAAAGGGAGCTATGACGTCATCAGTTAATGAACTCAATTAACAAACATTGATTTCAAAGAAACAATAATTCCAAGTAGAACACTTGGAATTATTGTTTGACTATCCAATTTACATCAGATATTATAATTATTTACTCTTGCGCAAAATTAGTTTGAATAAGTTTTCGACTGACGCGATCACGTCATATTGTGGTGACAAACAAACTAACTTAGGCCTTGAACCCCTCTACTTATACACGTAATTCCAAGTATAATCATAATACAATAATAAATTCACATGGAATACAAATATATGATTAATAATTATAAACCACTAATAATAATATAATATGAGTGGATTTCTTATAATACTGGATACATAGAATGAAAATTTATTTTGCTCACCCTTATAAATCATTTCATAGCTGTCGCACCACCGAGGGCACTCCGTCTGAAAATTAAAATGATAAATATAAATACCTTCGGTTATTTAACGTCTTTAATCGTTAAGTAACGAATGCAGCGACGGATACGGGACTGATATTCATTTATGTTTTTTATCAGGAACATTTACCACAAAATAATAAATAATAATAATAATTATATTTTTTTTTATAATGTATTTATATTTTTTTTTTGATAATTTACATTGTAAAAAAATATTTAAAATTAAGAACCAAAGTTAATAAAGAGAATAATAATAATAATAAAATGTTTATTGCCAATAAATCTTAATACAAAATATTCTTATAACTAGCGGCTTCTGCACTAAGCATAGCTTGTATCGCAGTAGCCTTTTTAAGTTTTTACATACGTATTATCTTTACTTTGAGGTCTGGGAACACAAATTCAGGCAATTTATTACTGTAGTTAAATTAAGGTATAAAAATATAAAACGTGGTATCAAAAAAAATAGTTACAAGGCTTAAAATGAGGTCAATGTTTAAAAAACTTACTCTATTAGAGACTGACAGTTAAAATTATAATTGCAATTAAAATTACAATTAAAAATTACGTCTTATGTAATATGTATAATATTATTTAATATAATATGTAGTTATATTATAATTAAAATAATTAACAAGAAATTAGAAATAGTCACTGCAAACAAATACAACCCAAATAATAGCAGTTTCATAAGTAAGCCATGTTCAGATTGCCACTGGCGACATCTGGGAAAAGCATTGCGTTTATAGAAACCCATTTTATTTTTAAATGCTTAACACATTACTAGATGGCGCTGTGCTCTATTAAATCGCGGTTTCCTGTGAATTTTTCGGTGTGCGTCAGAACCGCGGGTGGGGTATCATGAAATCGAATGAAACATATTCTGGTATTTAGTAGTGTTTTACTATTATTTGATAGCGAAGATAAAAATTTTAGTACTTATCTATAAACAAAATTAAACGAAAAACAAAGTTCCACCGCCAACCTGACGTCAGGATGGCGGGTGGGTAGTTGAACGGTGTACAATACTTAGAAACTGTAAATGCCAATTTTTAGTATCTCTTTATTAAATAAATAAAATAATGTTAATTCTTATCTACCCCTTTTTATTTACTTGTGAAATATATTTTTTTCAATGTCGGAAGCCATACAAATTTTTTTTTGTTTAGATTCAAAAGTTCTCTGATTAAAACAGCATTAAACGATAAATGAGGTGCACTGATATTTAATACATATCTACAAGTATTGCATAGTAGAGTAAAAAGATTTAGTAGTTCTACTAAATACAAGATGAAACGATTAACAAAGTCCGCCGCCGTCCATTCTGACATCAAGTTGGCGGGTGGAAATAAAACGGTGTAAAATGCATAAAGACTATAGATGTTAACTTATTATAATAGTCCTTTGGTAACTACTTACATTTATTTTAAAATTATAACTTTTAACATCTTTAAATATTATTTATTTCATTATTTTTAATAACCATTCTGTGCGCCCACATGTTAAGAGTCGCGGCTTAGATTAAATTATGGATTGTAATTTGTACTTAAATATGACTAACTTGTTTTGTGAGCCTTAAATAAATAAATAATAAACCCTTGTTCCACATACTTTATGGAATGAGATCTAGTTGACTGGAGGTATGATCGGGATCACATTCTTTATTAGCCATGGAACATTTCTCTCGACAGAGTAAGAGCAATGAGAATGAGAAAATGATTAAAATTACTGCGTTTCATCTTTTTAAGCTATTATTTAGGTACTTACCTACTTACTAGTAAACATTTACATGGAAGTTCCTCAGAGCAAGGGGCGTAGTGTGAGTTTATGACAAACGCATTCGATGTCGACTGCAAAAGTAACAATAAACGTATGACAGCGAACCTAGCGGAAACTTTCAAGAACTAAAATCTTCTTTGATGTTAACTCACACTAAGTCCTCAGATGAGAATTCCTATCAAGACTGTAAATTATAGTTAGGAATATTGGCGGATATAATAATATTATAGTTAATTTAGAGATGATTATGAATAAATTATGTAAACAGCAGTTGTTTTATTTAAATATTTATAAACTGAGGAACTTCTATGTAAATGTTTACTAGTAAGTAGGTAAGTACCTAAATAATAGATTAAAAAGATGAAACGCAGTAATTTAAAACATTTTCTCATTCTCATTGCTCTTACTCTGTCGAGAGAAATGTTCCATGGCTAATAAAGAATGTGATCCCGATCATCCCTCCCGTCAACTAGATCTCATTCCATAAAGTATGTGGAACAAGGGTTTATTATTTATTTATTTAAGACTCACAAAACAAGTTAGTGATATTTAAGTACAAATTACAATCCATAATTTAATCTAAGCCGCGACTCTTAACATGTGGGCGCACAGAATGGTTATTAAAAATAATGAAATAAATAATATTTAAAGATGTTAAAAGTTATAATTTTAAAATAAATGTAAGTAGTTACCAAAGGACTTTTATAATAAGTTAACATCTATAGTCTTTATGCATTTTACAGTTTTATTTCCACCCGCCAACTTGATGTCAGAATGGACGGCGGCGGACTTTGTTAATCGTTTCATCTTGTATTTAGTAGAACTACTAAATCTTTTTACTCTACTATGCAATACTTGTAGATATGTATTAAATATCAGTGCACCTCATTTATCGTTTAATGCTGTTTTAATCAGAGAACTTTTGAAAATAAACAAAAAAAAATTTTGTATGGCTTCCGACATTGAAAAAAATATATTTCACAAGTAAATAAAAAGGGGTAGATAAGAATTAACATTATTTTATTTATTTAATGAAGAGATACTAAAAATTGGCATTTACAGTTTCTAAGTATTGTACACCGTTCAACTACCCACCCGCCATCCTGACGTCAGGTTGGCGGTGGAACTTTGTTTTTCGTTTAATTTTGTTTATAGATAAGTACTAAAATTTTTATCTTCGCTATCAAATAATAGTAAAACACTACTAAATACCAGAATATGTTTCATTCGATTTCATTATACCCCACCCGCGGTTCTGACGCACACAATTTTTCGGTTTCTATAAGACAGGGTCTATAGGATGGGTACAATAAAAACTTGGTGATTCGCCTTTTGAAATTTTTGAAGCGTAAATTGTAGCTCATGCTACAATACGCAATAAAATTCACTGTAATCGTCATCGTTCTCTTATCTAGGTTCGATTTTTCAATCGTCAGATAACTTTTAACTGAAGAATAAACTTGTCATTTTGACATATTTCTCATACTGAACTGTCAATGTGCCACTTATTCTTCAGTTAAAAGCTATCAGCGCTCTTAGGCCCGATTCGACCAAACTTTTACCCGAGAATAAATCCACATAACTGGCACATTGTCAGTTTCAGTATGGGAAATATGTCAAAATGACAAGTTTATTCTGTGGGTCTAGACAAAGTGCAAATTATGATCGCAAACCAGTCGAAAAGTGGTCGAAAAGCCCCTTTTTTGTATGGAGTTTTGACAGATTCGATTTTCGATTCGATCAAAAAGTGCGTTTTGTCTAGGGGGGCTGAGATTGTTATTTACTCTTGTTTGGTCGAATCCACCCATAATCGTCTAAAAAAATGACATACGTCATGACAACACTATGAATGGAATGATTTCCTGAATAGCCAGGATCTATAGTTTGGCCGCGAATGAAATATAAACCAGTGAAAGTTACAAGCGTCTTGTTTAAACTATAGGGCAGTTCAAACAAGAGTGCGTGTCACGTTGTGCGTGTGTTAAAGCACTGTGTTGGAAGTTCCCTGTGGTCACGTGATGAGTGTGTTACTGTACAATACCATGTTGGAACCTGTGATCACATTTTGCATGTTCTACGGCATTAGGTTGGAACCAGACTATAATCACGTGGTATGTATGTGTTACAGTATTGTGTGCGAACTTTGGAAGTGCCCTGTGATCACATTATACATGTGTTACAGTACCGTGTTAGATTGGAAGTTCTTTTTGATCACACGCACCGTGTGTGTTACAGCATCATATTAGAAATGTGCCCTGTGATCACGTTGCGCGTGTGTTACATACAGTACAGTGTTGGAAGCGCCCTGTGATCACGAGTGTGTTACAGCAGCACCAGTTGCCGCCTGGGCCTAGTGTGTGTCTAGTTTTCTCTCGGTGTTTGTTGGCAGTATGGCCACAGAATATTAATAAGTACTAAAATAACTTCGCGAAGGTATTTAAAAAAATGTATGCTCAATGTCATTAACAATATGGTGTAATTTAGCTTGTCTCAAGAGTCAAGCAACATTTTGCTGACAAACGTAAGTGATGGGTACTGCGCTGAAGCTATAGGGCTGACTTGGGTAAAATGATGTGACGTGAGGTGCCAAACTGCAGAAAATGGCGGAGGAAATACATGATTTAGCATGAATTATCATGAATAATATTAACTACATATTTACCTCTCAGTGTCTTCAGGCAACTTAAAAAAGTACATTCTGTTTTTATTATTATTTAGGCAGTTAAATACTGCACAGTATTTAGTACACCATTTTCTTTATTTTTTTCCATCATACACAAGAATACGCGTGCGTGAGTCAATGTTCGCTCGTATGTGAGGCCTTGTCGAATAGTACTCCTGTAGGGGGCCATCGTGCGTGTTTTGTTTTCGATGTAAACTCGCGGAGATGAACAGGCCTGGTCTGGCCAAGTACCTAGTCTGGTCATAAGTTCTGTCACATGATCATAACTTTTGAATTTTGAATGAAGGTCTCAAAAATATTTATTGAATTAGAATTTAGAATATTTAACAAAATTAAAAATGTGCATTGTTTTGAATTTTATTTGTTTTTAAATATGTAGTGGACGCACAAAGAAGACCGAACAGTAGTTGTCACGCAGCATTGGTGCGGTTACGCGCGAAAGCAAATTTTCGATGTGCTGAAAAAATTGAATTAAATACCTATTAATTTTACGTTTATCGTTTCATCAAACGATATAATGAAGATTTAAGTGTAGAAGACACAAAACAAAAGTAATTGTTCTTGCACGGTTAGGACTCCAGCAGCGTTAAAAGCTGCGAAGGCGCGAACTCAAAAAAATCCCATGCGTTAGCAGACTTTGCCTGCCCTGGAGGTAGGCTTAAGCAGAACCAGGGTGAAATTGGTATTGATGAAGACTAAAGGCTTCAAACTATTTGAATAAAAATCAAAAATTACTTGGATGCGCGTTTAAAAGACTTGAGATTGAAGAAATCCCACGTTTTGCTTAAGCGGTACGCGGGAAAAAAGTACCTTGAATAAAAATTTTCAAATGTTGTTATTTACCATGGAGGAGAGTTACAAAAAAACAAAATGGTAAGTTGGATGCGTACATCAATGAAGAAGCACCGGCTTAATTTAGGCTGTCCAGCTAGGCCAGCTTTTATCGTCACTCAAGGTTTGGTAACATGTCTCAAATTTGGGCTTTTTTGAGGTATTTTTTGCATGAAAGGCATAAAAACGAATGCCATTCTGTATCAAAATTCAGTTCTCACAAAGCTTATAGAACCTTTTTCACATATCATGCCCAATAACAGACACTGGGAGTTCCAGCAGGATTCTGAGCCAGCTCATAGAGCGAAAAGCGCGCTAAACCCGCTCGTAGGGCGTAAAATTGACCTCAGCCGGCACGAAGTCTGGCCATCATCCAGTCCAGACTCTAATACGTTGGATTACAAAATATGGCAACATTTGGAGAGGAAGGCCTGCTCTATGTCTCATACTGATTTGGAGTCCCTCAAGGCATCCTGTATTAAACCAGCCGCCGATATTGATACGAAACTCGCTCGTGTTTCTAGAGACCACTGACCGCGCAGTTTGAACCCTTGTATTCATAATTGCGAGAAAAATTTGAAATAATTTTTATAAGCATAAAATCTTTGTTTGAATACCTTTCTATTGGTATGATTACCGTAAAAACAGTATCAATTATTTCACTATAAACATGTGACAGAACTTATGACCCGACTAAGTATATTTTGGGAAAACAATTTTCACTGTAAACAAGTTTCTCTCAAATATGTAATAATAAAATAAAATATTGACGAGTGTGTAAAAATTACTAATCGTCTTTGCGTCGAGTATAGTCATCACCATCATCATTTCAGCCACAGGACGTCCACTGCTGAACATAGGCCTCCCCCAATGACTTCCACATCGCACGGTTGGTAGCGGCCTGCATCCAGCGCCTTCCTGCTACCTTTATCAGGTCGTCGGTCCACCTTGTGGGTGGACGTCCCACGCTGCGTTTTCCGGTACGCGGCCTCCATTCCAGAACCTTGCTGCCCCATCGGCCGCCAGTTCTGCGTACTATGTGCCCTGCCCACTCCCACTTCAGCATGCTAACCCGTCGGGCTATGTCAGCGACTTTAGTTCGTTTACGGATCTCCTCATTTCTGATTCGATCTCATAAAAAAACACCGAGCATAGCCCTCACCATAGCATGCTGTGCAACTTTGAGCTTCTGTATAAGGCCTATAGTGAGAGGCCACGTTTCCGAGCCATAACTCATCACAGGTAACACACATTATTTGTAGACTTTCGTCTTCAGGCACTGTCGGCCGATTGGTGTAGTGGTTCAAAACGGACTACTATGCTGAGAAGGTCCCGGGTTCGATTCCCGGCTGGGCAGAAATTGAAATGTTGAATTTTAATTTCTGTGACGGGTCTGGGTGTTTTCTATGTATAATATGTATGTATTTACAAAAAAAAAAAGTATTTAACTATGTTTATATCCGTTGTCTAGTACCCATAGCACAAGCTTTGCTTAGTTTGGGGCTAGCGGCGCAGTGTAAGGATATTTATTATTATTATTTATTTATTATTTACTGAGGTATTTCGGACGAAAAGAGTCGGAGATATCGAAGATGTCGAGTATAGTGCGAGCGCGTTACCTGGGCCACACTAGCGCGCCGCGCGGATCTGGTTGAGCTCGTCGTCGGAGTCGGTGGGCGGCGCGAGCACGGTCAGGTGCGTGCTGCACTCGCCGCCGCCGCTGCCGGACCAGTTGCCGCCTGGGCCTAGTGTGCTAGTGTGCGGTACCAGGCCTGTTCATCTCCGCGAGTTTACATCGAAAACAAAACACGCACGATGGCCCACCTACAGGATACTATTCGACAAGGCCTCACATACGAGCGAACATTGACTCACGCACGCGTATTCTTGTGTATGATGGAAGAAAGTAAAGAAAATGGTGTACTAAATACTGTGCAGTATTTAACTGCCTAAATAATAATAAAAACACAGAATGTACTTTTTTAAGTTGCCTCAAGACACTGAGAAGTAAATAAGTAGTTAATATTATTCATGATAATTCATGCTAAATCATGCCTATTTCCTCCGCCATTTTCCGCAGTTTGGCACCTCACGTCACATCATTTTACCGAAGTCAGCCCTATAGCTTCGGCGCGGTGCCGATCACTGACGTTTGTCAACAAAATGGTGCTTGACTCTTGAGACAGGCTAAATTACACCATATTGTTAATGAGATTGAGCATACATTTTTTTAAATACCTTCGCGAAGTAAAACTTCTGTACGTAGTACTTATTATTATTCTGTGGCGGTACCTGGGCCCACTAGCGCGCCGCGCGGATCTGGTTGAGCTCGTCGTCGGAGTCGGTGGGCGGCGCGAGCACGGTCAGGTGCGTGGAGTCTGACTGCAGCGTGCTGCACTCGCCGCCGCCGCTGCCGGACCAGTTGCCGCATTGGGCCTTCTTCTGTAGAGCTTGCACGTACGACTGCGGTGAATAAAATAATAACGTAAAAGCGCGATAGCGACGACCGAATGTTCTTATTTTATTTTTCATTTTCTTGGTTAATCTGGTGTACATAGGGTTGCCAGGTCCAAGACCACAAAAGCCGGACTCTGTGCTTCATTTGGCCGGACATTTAAGCCGGACATGTGACGGGGGGGGGGGGGGGGGCTGCAATTAGTGTCATAGCTCATCATCATCGGTTGCCCAACATCATGATGCGTGCGCTTCATATTATTCTGTGGCTCGACTTTCGCCTGGCACGGTAGCCAAATAAAAAAGCCTAACAAAAGCCGGACAAGCCAATATTTGGCCGGACAAGACCGTAAAAACCCAAACATGTCCGGTTAAAGCCGGACACCTGGCAACCCTAGGTGTACAACAGAGTGTTATCTATCTATCTAAAGTCCGGTCGCCGAGCAGATAGAATTTTAGCGCTCGTATAGTCACTGCGGCCGCCCGTTGCAGAGCGCAACAGCAATATAATTACGCGCTAGCGATAAAGATGGGTAGCTTGGGGTCATTTTACGAGAGTAGGAGAGGAGGGGAGAGGAGAAAATAGTAGAAGAGGAGCATAGGAGAGGAGAATAGGAGAGGAGAGTAGGAGAGGAGAGCAGAAGAGGAGAGGAGAGCAGAAGTGGAGAGGAGTAGGAGAGGAGAAGAGTAGAGGAGAGTAAGAGAGGAGAGTATAAGAGGAGAGGAGATCAGAAGTGGAGAGAAGTGTAGGAGAGGAGAGGAGTAGGAGAGGAGAGTAGAAGATGAGAGGAGAGTAGAAGATGAGAGGAGAGTAGGAGGAGAGGAGTAGGAGAGGAGAAGAGTAGAGAGGAGAGTAGAAGAGGAGAGGAGAGTAGAGTAAGAGAGGCGTGTAGAGTAGGAGTGCAGAGGAGAGGAGAGTAGGAGTGTAGAGGAGAGTAGGAGTGTAGAGGAGAGTAGGAGTGTAGAGGAGAGTAGGAGAGGAGAGTAAAAGTGAAGAGTAGGAGAGAAGGCACTCTGACAAGAGTGCCCGACTAAGAAGAAGACGTATAATGCCAACGCACCTGCGATATCACGTCCCCGTGCGCCGTGCGCACCTGGTACAAGTACCGATACTTGCGCTGCTTCATCTCGGCGCGCTGCTCGCGCGTGACCGGCCGCGACTGCTGCGCCTTCAGCCGCCGCTTCTGGGCGCTTATACCTGGAAACATTCAATGCTTATTCAATACTAAACCAAAACATTCAAATTTAAATTCAAATTCAAAAATTTATTTTTATTTGCACAATTTTGGGTAAACATAATGGTCGTCATTGCGATCCTGTGGCCTTATTCACATAACAAAACTTCAACGACATGCAAGCGATTTGATGCTGGAATCACTTTTCGTATTGCCCTGTAAATCGCCCGATTTTGTTTCGATTTCGTTTTTATGCGTATTCAATCGTGCCTCCGCGGTATTCACCTATTACCTATTTTGAAATTTGGTTTTGAATCGGATGACAGTAAACCTGTGCTGGGCTCATGATAGTTTACCCGTCACTCTGCTCGCCCTAGATACCTGTGCTGGGCTCATGACAGTTTACCCGTCACTCTGCTCGCCCTAGATGCCTGTGCTGGGCTCATGACAGTTTACCCGTCACTCTGCTCGCCCTAGATACCTGTGCTGGGCTCATGATAGTTTACACGTCACTCTGCTCGCCCTAGATACCTGTGCTGGGCTCATGACAGTTTACACGTCACTCTGCTCGCCCTAGATGCCTGTGCTGGGCTCATGACAGTTTACACGTCACTCTGCTCGCCCTAGATGCCTGTGCTGGGCTCATGACAGTTTACACGTCACTCTGCTCGCCCTAGATGCCTGTGCTGGGCTCATGACAGTTTACACGTCACTCTGCTCGCCCTAGATACCTGTGCTGGGCTCATAATAGTTTACACGTCACTCTGCTCGCCCTAGATACCTGTGCTGGGCTCATAATAGTTTACACGTCACTCTGCTCGCCCTAGATGCCTGTGCTGGGCTCATGACAGTTTACACGTCACTCTGCTCGCCCTAGATACCTGTGCTGGGCTCATAATAGTTTACACGTCACTCTGCTCGCCCTAGATACCTGTGCTGGGCTCATGACAGTTTACACGTCACTCTGCTCGCCCTAGATGCCTGTGCTGGGCTCATGACAGTTTACACGTCACTCTGCTCGCCCTAGATACCTGTGCTGGGCTCATGACAGTTCACACGTCCCTCTGCTCGCCCTAGATGCCTGTGCTGGGCTCATGACAGTTTACACGTCACTCTGCTCGCCCTAGATACCTGTGCTGGGCTCATAATAGTTTACACGTCACTCTGCTCGCCCTAGATACCTGTGCTGGGCTCATGACAGTTTACACGTCACTCTGCTCGCCCTAGATGCCTGTGCTGGGCTCATGACAGTTTACACGTCACTCTGCTCGCCCTAGATACCTGTGCTGGGCTCATGACAGTTCACACGTCCCTCTGCTCGCCCTAGATACCTGTGCTGGGCTCATGATAGCTTACCCGTCACTTTGCTCACACTAGATTCCTGTGCTGCGCTCATGATAGTTTACACGTCACTCTGCTCGCCCTAGATACCTGTGCTGGGCTCATGACAGTTTACACGTCACTCTGCTCGCCCTAGATACCTGTGCTGGGCTCATGACAGTTTACACGTCACTCTGCTTGCCCTAGATACCTGTGCTGGGCTCATGACAGTTTACGCGTCACTTTGTTGGCGCTAGATACCTGTGCTGGGCTCATGACAGTTTACCCGTCACTCTGCTCGCCCTAGATACCTGTGCTGGGCTCATGACAGTTTACACGTCACTCTGCTCGCCCTAGATACCTGTGCTGGGCTCATGACAGTTCACACGTCCCTCTGCTCGCCCTAGATACCTGTGCTGGGCTCATGACAGTTTACACGTCACTCTGCTTGCCCTAGATACCTGTGCTGGGCTCATGACAGTTTACGCGTCACTTTGTTGGCGCTAGATACCTGTGCTGGGCTCATGACAGTTTACCCGTCACTCTGCTCGCCCTAGATACCTGTGCTGGGCTCATGACAGTTTACCCGTCACTCTGCTCGCCCTAGATACCTGTGCTGGGCTCATGACAGTTTACACGTCACTCTGCTCGCCCTAGATACCTGTGCTGGGCTCATGACAGTTTACACGTCACTCTGCTCGCCCTAGATACCTGTGCTGGGCTCATGACAGTTTACACGTCACTCTGCTCGCCCTAGATACCTGTGCTGGGCTCATGATAGTTTACACGTCACTCTGCTCGCCCTAGATGCCTGTGCTGGGCTCATGACAGTTTACACGTCACTCTGCTCGCCCTAGATACCTGTGCTGGGCTCATGACAGTTTACACGTCACTCTGCTCGCCCTAGATGCCTGTGCTGGGCTCATGACAGTTTACACGTCACTCTGCTCGCCCTAGATGCCTGTGCTGGGCTCATGACAGTTTACACGTCACTCTGCTCGCCCTAGATACCTGTGCTGGGCTCATAATAGTTTACACGTCACTCTGCTCGCCCTAGATACCTGTGCTGGGCTCATAATAGTTTACACGTCACTCTGCTCGCCCTAGATACCTGTGCTGGGCTCATAATAGTTTACACGTCACTCTGCTCGCCCTAGATACCTGTGCTGGGCTCATGACAGTTTACACGTCACTCTGCTCGCCCTAGATGCCTGTGCTGGGCTCATGACAGTTTACACGTCACTCTGCTCGCCCTAGATACCTGTGCTGGGCTCATGACAGTTCACACGTCCCTCTGCTCGCCCTAGATGCCTGTGCTGGGCTCATGACAGTTTACACGTCACTCTGCTCGCCCTAGATACCTGTGCTGGGCTCATAATAGTTTACACGTCACTCTGCTCGCCCTAGATACCTGTGCTGGGCTCATGACAGTTTACACGTCACTCTGCTCGCCCTAGATGCCTGTGCTGGGCTCATGACAGTTTACACGTCACTCTGCTCGCCCTAGATACCTGTGCTGGGCTCATGACAGTTCACACGTCCCTCTGCTCGCCCTAGATACCTGTGCTGGGCTCATGATAGCTTACCCGTCACTTTGCTCACACTAGATTCCTGTGCTGCGCTCATGATAGTTTACACGTCACTCTGCTCGCCCTAGATACCTGTGCTGGGCTCATGACAGTTTACACGTCACTCTGCTCGCCCTAGATACCTGTGCTGGGCTCATGACAGTTTACACGTCACTCTGCTTGCCCTAGATACCTGTGCTGGGCTCATGACAGTTTACGCGTCACTTTGTTGGCGCTAGATACCTGTGCTGGGCTCATGACAGTTTACCCGTCACTCTGCTCGCCCTAGATACCTGTGCTGGGCTCATGACAGTTTACACGTCACTCTGCTCGCCCTAGATACCTGTGCTGGGCTCATGACAGTTCACACGTCCCTCTGCTCGCCCTAGATACCTGTGCTGGGCTCATGACAGTTTACACGTCACTCTGCTTGCCCTAGATACCTGTGCTGGGCTCATGACAGTTTACGCGTCACTTTGTTGGCGCTAGATACCTGTGCTGGGCTCATGACAGTTTACCCGTCACTCTGCTCGCCCTAGATACCTGTGCTGGGCTCATGACAGTTTACCCGTCACTCTGCTCGCCCTAGATACCTGTGCTGGGCTCATGACAGTTTACACGTCACTCTGCTCGCCCTAGATGCCTGTGCTGGGCTCATGACAGTTTACACGTCACTCTGCTCGCCCTAGATACCTGTGCTGGGCTCATGACAGTTTACACGTCACTCTGCTCGCCCTAGATGCCTGTGCTGGGCTCATGACAGTTTACACGTCACTCTGCTCGCCCTAGATACCTGTGCTGGGCTCATAATAGTTTACACGTCACTCTGCTCGCCCTAGATACCTGTGCTGGGCTCATGACAGTTTACACGTCACTCTGCTCGCCCTAGATGCCTGTGCTGGGCTCATGACAGTTTACACGTCACTCTGCTCGCCCTAGATACCTGTGCTGGGCTCATGACAGTTCACACGTCCCTCTGCTCGCCCTAGATGCCTGTGCTGGGCTCATGACAGTTTACACGTCACTCTGCTCGCCCTAGATACCTGTGCTGGGCTCATAATAGTTTACACGTCACTCTGCTCGCCCTAGATACCTGTGCTGGGCTCATGACAGTTTACACGTCACTCTGCTCGCCCTAGATGCCTGTGCTGGGCTCATGACAGTTTACACGTCACTCTGCTCGCCCTAGATACCTGTGCTGGGCTCATGACAGTTCACACGTCCCTCTGCTCGCCCTAGATACCTGTGCTGGGCTCATGATAGTTTACACGTCACTCTGCTCGCCCTAGATACCTGTGCTGGGCTCATGACAGTTTACCCGTCACTCTGCTCGCCCTAGATACCTGTGCTGTTCTCATGACAGTTTACACGTCACTCTGCTCGCCCTAGATGCCTGTGCTGGGCTCATGACAGTTTACACGTCACTCTGCTCGCCCTAGATACCTGTGCTGGGCTCATGACAGTTTACACGTCACTCTGCTCGCCCTAGATGCCTGTGCTGGGCTCATGACAGTTTACACGTCACTCTGCTCGCCCTAGATACCTGTGCTGGGCTCATGACAGTTCACACGTCCCTCTGCTCGCCCTAGATGCCTGTGCTGGGCTCATGACAGTTTACACGTCACTCTGCTCGCCCTAGATACCTGTGCTGGGCTCATAATAGTTTACACGTCACTCTGCTCGCCCTAGATACCTGTGCTGGGCTCATGACAGTTTACCCGTCACTCTGCTCGCCCTAGATACCTGTGCTGTTCTCATGACAGTTTACACGTCACTCTGCTCGCCCTAGATGCCTGTGCTGGGCTCATGACAGTTTACACGTCACTCTGCTCGCCCTAGATACCTGTGCTGGGCTCATGACAGTTTACACGTCACTCTGCTCGCCCTAGATGCCTGTGCTGGGCTCATGACAGTTTACACGTCACTCTGCTCGCCCTAGATGCCTGTGCTGGGCTCATGACAGTTTACACGTCACTCTGCTCGCCCTAGATACCTGTGCTGGGCTCATGACAGTTTACACGTCACTCTGCTCGCCCTAGATGCCTGTGCTGGGCTCATGACAGTTTACACGTCACTCTGCTCGCCCTAGATGCCTGTGCTGGGCTCATGACAGTTTACACGTCACTCTGCTCGCCCTAGATGCCTGTGCTGGGCTCATGACAGTTTACACGTCACTCTGCTCGCCCTAGATGCCTGTGCTGGGCTCATGACAGTTTACACGTCACTCTGCTCGCCCTAGATACCTGTGCTGGGCTCATGACAGTTTACACGTCACTCTGCTCGCCCTAGATGCCTGTGCTGGGCTCATGACAGTTTACACGTCACTCTGCTCGCCCTAGATGCCTGTGCTGGGCTCATGACAGTTTACACGTCACTCTGCTCGCCCTAGATACCTGTGCTGGGCTCATGACAGTTTACACGTCACTCTGCTCGCCCTAGATACCTGTGCTGGGCTCATGAGTTTACACGTCACTCTGCTCGTTCTAGATGCATGTGCTAAGCACTAAGCTAACTTGCTTGCTCTTTTGCAGGTTTTTTGTCACGGTATGTATTATAGTGTAGAGATACAGTCGTAGTCTGTTTTATTGTATTAATAGGCAACTCACTAAACATCCGCAAGGTCCTATGTGTTATAACGGGACATTTTATGTTAAACAAGCACCTACACAACATAGGTATTACAGATAGCCCACTGTGCAGAGGATGCATGGAGGAGGCAGAAGAAAAACCGCAGAAGCGTAGCAAAACAGCTGGCACAAATTCTCCAATCACCAGCGTCGCTGCAGGAGGCCTGTAGCGGCCTAGATAGGCTACTAGCTTTCTGGGGGGATCTGTAGCCTCATTCACGTAACAAAACTTCAACGACAACAAATCGCTAAATGCGATCCTATTGAGTAATCGTTCTATCGAAATGACCCTTATGAATAAGGATTTAGAACTATTTTTTTATGTGATAGGAGGCAAACGATTTTCAATGGGACGACGTAACTAAAAGTCAATAACAACAAATCGCTGAGTTGCGTTCCTATCGAGTAATCGTTCTATAAAAATTACCCTCGTGAATACGGATTTAAAACTGTTTTTCAATAGGACGACGTCTGAACGTCAGCGAGATCTTGACTGTCAAAATACGTGAATTAGGCCACTGGGATGGTTGGAGTAGGAAGATAAACCACAAATCGCGCGGTATTCGATTGCCCTGCTAAACTAACTAGGCCACTCACTCTGCTCGTGGTAGATGCCGGTGGCGGTGAGCGCGCACTGCGCCGTGAGCCCCACGATGGCGGCCGCGGGCCAAGCCGCCAGCGTCAGCCACGACAGCCGGCACGGCGGCGCCACGGCTGGCTCAAGCTTCGCGCGCTCCCATAACTGGAAGAAACAACAGACATGTTGACACCACCAATCAATTGACGTACTTTTTAAAACTGTCAAAACGAAACTCTCCCATAGATTCTGTATGGCACTACAAGCAAGTGACGTCACTATATTGTCAATTCAATTAAACTACTTTTTCCAATTACAATGCGACCAAAAATCGTAATTTACAGGCAATTTAAAATTATTAAAGTTTTTAAGAACAGAATGAAGTGTCTTTTTAGAAAACTTGTGATTTTGAATTAGGGGAATGGTGTCAAATTGTCTATTCATTGTTACTTTTACCACATAATAATAATAAGTACTACGTACAGAAGGTTTTCTTCGCGAAGGTATTTAAAAAAAAATTATGCTCAATGCCGTCAACAATAAGGTGTAATTTAGCTTGTCTCAAGCGTCGAGCACCGTTTCGTTGACACACGTCAGTGATCGGTACTGAGCCGATGCCATAAGGCTGACTGCGGTAAAATAATGTGTGACGTGAATTACAAAACTGTGGAAAATGTCGGAGGGAATACACGATTCATGTCAGGAATTTTGGCGTACTAGCAACGGTGTCAGTATCGGACTACCGATTAGATGGTCGATGCTTCGAAATAATGACTTCATTAGAATGGAATGTCCCTGAGTTATCACAATTTCAAAATCATATATTTAGACTTTTCAAAACACTATCCAAGCACTGCCTAAATATGATATCACGTTTAAGTAAGCATCGCGTTTTTATCAAAATTATTTGTAAGCATATTCTGCAACTGGGCTGCGTGATTTATTGTATTCATTCGACTTCTCCACGCACCATAGAAGGGTCATAAAACAAATTAAACTTATCAAAGTAAAAGTTTACACATTGTCCGTTTTTATCTGAATTTTATTGTAGGTATCAATATCATTAAATGTTTTTTTTACAATCCTAAGGCCCGTCATTATCTCTGTATGTAAACAAACCATAAGTAAACATAAACATGAGTATTATTAAGATGAATTAACACTCCTCTCAATAACACAGAAACCCATAAAAACTTCTGAATCAACTTCAACAACAGTAAAACTTAGTAAGTACTTCAATAATGAACTTTTACAAATACAAAGGATTAACCCAAAGTTTTCGAAGCCATAAAGTTATTGTTTTAAAGTCTTAAGACTTAAGTTTGTGTTTTTAAAAGAATAAAGGTTAAACATAAGAGTTATAAAGGTTACTCCAATGTCGGATGGTGCTGTTATTTCATTATTGCGCTGCAGTTACTGGGGTGCTATAAATTACTCGTTGACAGCTGCATGGTACATGATATAATGGATGTAGTAACAGCATGATTGTCCCACTTGTTCTATTAAGGCGAGAAGCAGTATTGCAATATTGACGAACTACCACTAGAGGATATTAGCATCAACGTAGTCACATCCAATTTCAGCAATATACGTCGCTTGTGGGGTCTTGATACTTGACATGATGTACTTGTTGATTAGCTATGATATGCAAGATTGGACGCGAATACAAGACGGTACAAAATCTTAGTCGTAAGATTCTTTGAAACTTTTGTTTTGAAAAATCTATTTGGTCAGTTGTTATTATGTTGGTCAGTTGAAAGTAGGTTCAATTCGTTGCTCTATCTGCGCACAGATCTATGAGTTTGCATAACCGGTGACAAAAGGAATCGACAACTTTTCAGATCATGCAAGTCTTGCATTTTTGTGAGATGTTTGAACAATCAGAAAATGACAATGAGAAGACCCTGTAGGCCTAGGATGTACGCCGCGATAAGCGCTTATCACGCCATTTTATCGTTTTTGCCCGTACATTTTGACCTCGATAAGAGAATATCACAGGCTCCAAATGTTTATGCTGTGTCAACCATTTATGTGTGCATCTTTCTGATGAGAAGACTTTTACTTGTATAATAGACTAACAATAAGTAACTTGTTACTCGGCAATATGAAGTTTTTAGAGAGCATAGGAAACTTTTGGTTATTGCATTTGTTTGCTTTTCATTTAATAGTGTAACATACCCATTTAAGCATCATCATTCTTTCGAAGAAGTAGTCCAGAGACGTCGCGATGACTGCACCGCCGTACACGCTCGTGCCGAAAATGGTTAGAACTGAAAACAAATATTTGGATGGTTAAAAAATATAACACAACTAGAAACAAAGCAATTAATGTAATTTAATTCAAGTTAAATTCACAGCTCTTTGAAGAATCGTCAAACGAAAAAAGTTGTTGCCTAAATAAATTATCGTTTTTGTTTATGCTCACAAGGTACAGCGCGTGCATCGTTATCACTGATAAGACCCAGCGGTCCTTTTTATCTTTATTATAGAGTAAGTACACATATAACTTTCTCGAATTTTACTAAAATTTCATCATTATCTCACCTTTCTTCCAGTACAAGTTGATGACAGCAAAGAAGATCCCTGAAGTAAGCAATACCACTACGCATAACCAGTACTGTAACAATAAATATTGTGATGTTAAAAAATATAGTCCAAAAAGACTACGGAGTGAACGATGTTATTACCACCGCGATTAGTTCGAAGAGAAGTTATTGAATTTTCAGTTACGCACCAGTGTGTTTGGTGCCATTTAAGACTTCATAAAATATACTTATTAAGGATATGGAAGCACATAATTTGAGTCGTAACAAACATGGAACAGCCACATACTTGCACATGATGTTTAAGAGATATAAATAGGTTTCGCTCAGCTGCTGGGCACTAGCTAGATTATTTGTTTGCATTTATATTATGTTACAGCTAGTTAACATTTTATTGTCTTAATAAGCCTTCGTGATGAACGCACGCTTAAATTACTGGACAAATATGATAAGTATTTGAGAATACAAATTATTTGTTCCATTTTAATAGCCAGCATTTGATGATGCACATAATTATTATTATGGATAGAGACTATATCGAAATAGTTCTACAATTCCATGTACTCATTCGTTTTTTTTTACTTAATCGTGCATTCTTGTTTGTTTTTCCAGCCATTGCTGCGTGATTATAAGCAATAAACATTCGAAATGTTCAACATGGAGATATGATCTCGAAAATTAGTTCGATAAAAAATAACAATCGATTTAAATACAACGGGCTTTAAAAGAATATAAAGTTGTCTCATTTACATTAATAGTATTCTCAAATAATATACGCAAGCATGTAATTCAAAGCAGTTGAAGATCACAACACAAACATAGCAGCGATATTAAAATTCACAGTTCGCTGGAGCATACAAGCGCGATTCGCGTCGCCACGCCGCAAGCCATGTAGGAAAGAGCCTACTAATTCGTGAATAAATTAACAAATTATAATGTTTACATTCATTTCTGCCTTCTAGCTAATCGGTTCCGATCAACTAATTATAATTATCGTTTAAACAAGTTTAGAAAACATGATTTTGTTTGTCGAGGAGACGCTTGCAAAAACGGAAACATATTTTTTTTCAATCTTCGTAAATTCTTTTAGGAACTGTAACAGACTATTTAGACTAGGCGCAGACCATCGATTTTTAGTTGATCGATAGTTGTGCCCGATTTCAAATTGTATGAAGAATCGGCCAAATCGAATCGGCGTAGTGTGCGCACAGCCATACATGCCCATACTAATCAACTGCCCGAGTAAACTATCGGCCGACGAAAAATCAACGGTGTGCGCCTACTCTTAGTGTAACTTTTAATTACGAGTAACTTTCGTCTGATTAATTAACGTGCGCTTATTTGAAGCACAGATGTTTCTTATCGGACAACTGGATTACTTCAAGGCTTATAAAAATATTTGTTTAATGTTTCTACACCAATAATAATTCCGTAGTGAGAGCTGTTATCACGCATCGCCGCCCCTAAATTTATTCTTTTCCGGGATAAAAAGTTAGTTATGTACTAACTCGGGTAAATTCAATTATGATTGCTCAATTTCAACCTAATCCATCAAATCACTGTTCATTAGTAAAACCATTTACACATCGGAAAATAATATTAGTGTTGGGTTTCAACTAGTTTTATTTTTACTAGGAAGAAATGTGTAATTAACCATTTAATTAGCTCAATTTAAACAAGCGAGCTGCCTGTCCAATGGAGTAAAAAGAAACGTCGAAAGCAATGATATTTAACTGTTTTCACATAATCTTCCATAGCGCAGACAACTATAATACCGTCATGGGTTCTGCACAAATACAATGGACAGGTCACACACTAATCACAGATAATGCCACCTGGCATTAAGTCCGCCACTGTACAATTGTATGTGCAAAAGTGTAAATAAATAAAAAAAAAAAATAAAAAATAATTAAGAAGCTTCTCATAGAAAATAGCTGGTTGATTATGTAATTGTACAGATTGTTTGCCATTTTAGAAACTTTGCTTGAACATCGAAACTTAGTGTATCGAATTTTAGCAAGTACAACCGCTAAGTAGTAATAACATTAGCATAAGGCTGCCAGTAGAGATTTAAATTCGTTGCAGAAATACCATACGCAAATAAAATGAAGCTTGACGCTATTGTTAAAAAAACGTCATTAAATATGAAAATTTACGATTGAGAGTCAGGTCGATAGCCATTGGGGCTCCCTCGACAGCCAAATTTACATACCTACTTCACAACCTCTGACATAATGTCGAATTTTATCCGCGCCTATTCAAAAACCAATAAAACCTACATTCTCAGAATTAACATACTCCTCTCATCATCACCATCGGGTCATTTAGACTCAAGAAGACGACCCTCTAATTCGTCAGAAACAAAAGGATTTGGCTTTCAGATTACAGTCTATAAGTACTCTAATTACTGATTAATTTAGCTACAATTTACGCTACAAAACGCAACTTACTTTCGCTCATGAATGTCAAATGTTTATCGAGCAGTTGCGTCGCACGTCACAACTCACAAACGAATCGTATAAATTCACCGATCGTAAACTTTCACCGATAACGGAGAGCTTTCGCGCTATAAATTAATATCGTTGTAATATTATAGCTATTATAAATAATATTACATAACACTGCGGTTGTGTAAACGAAACCAATTAATCGACTCGGTAATGAGGATCGGTTATAAATGTATTTTATTTTTAGAAATTAGTTTGGTCAATTAAAACCGTGCCAAGTCTATAATCTGAGCAGTATTGATCCACTTTGGCATACTGTGCGAGACCTTGCAAAATACTTGCAATTATATCGAAAACAAGCATCGCACGTGTTATTATGAGTTGTTTAAAGTGGCTACATTAAACAAGCACGTTACGAAATATTATTACAGTTCTTGATTTTTACTGTAACAATAACAACTCGTTTCTTTATATAAAACATTGTTGATCAATTTAGTTTCACAGCCGGTTTTAGTAAACAATTTATAGCAGAGGATGCCAGCGTTTTGAAATAGTTATCCACTTGTGAAAGTCCCATTAAATTCGTTCTAGAGATTAACCAGAACAAACTGCTAGACTTTGGATTCTAGTGATGACAGTGTTTTTCAACCTGTGGTCCTGTGGGTCACGAAAGGTCGTAAAAACTACCTCAGGAAAAAAGCAGTAGTCTTTAAGATAGATTTATCCGAAATCTGCATAAATGTTGTATAGATTGAAATATTCGGTCCCTACAACATCTTTGTGGCCATAAAAATGCATGAAAAAAAAAGCGAACGGGGGTCGGGGGGTCGTAAAATATTATATCACAGGGGGGTCGTGTCATGAAAAAGGTTAAAAACACTCGGTAGAGTGTAATTAATTACAAACAGACAATTTACTTATTGCGAGGCAACTATCTTTTAACTCTCAAGTTGGCTGTCTTCAAGCTCTCTGTTTTTGTCAATAAAACGCTCAATTTAATTCACAAAGATCATTGACCACACATCATCTGTCATAAAACTCGTAGCAGCATCATTCAACGTGTAATTTATCGCAAGTGTCAGTAGTGCGAGCCTGTGATTTGCATGACATTATTTTCAATTGCCCCCAATGTCGAATCATAATGGTTCCGTGTTCAGCGGCGCGTGCGCAGGGAGATCAGCACGCAGGCGCGCATGCGCAGCGTGATCGGTACACTTTGCCGGGAATATTGCGAATGATTGTAAGGCAAATACATTGCATAAGGATAAAAGTCGCTTGTGTAGGTCAGCGCTGAGAAGAAGCGGCCAGAAAACGAAATATTATCTGCCTCTTTTTAAACTGGCCAGTTATGTCATTCAAAACAAAATCTTCTACTTTGTACAAAATCAGTATGGGCACACCTTTCGAAACTATAAAAGATCGAAGAGTATTTTAAGTGTAGGTAGGTATGCGATAAAAACCAACCGTACTATCGGTTTTTGAGATAGCAAAATATTACATGCAGTTTTATTACTTGATTCAGAACGACGCATTTTGATTTCGAAGTCTCAAGAATTTACATAATAAAGTGATGCTCGAATTCTTGCTAATGGCGGAAAACGTCTTTTATGTAGGTGTAGATGTTCGGTATACATCCGCGCAAGGCCGGGGCAGGACGTTAGTCATTCGAATATCATTATTGCCAAATTATGATGATGTTAACTAATTGTTACACACAGTGTTACTTTTAGTTTAAATATGCACAATAAAATACATTGGCGGCTGGCGTCCAGTTAATATTTAATGTGCAGTTGCAACAGTGTTGTTTTAATTGTTGCCAAGCTCTCGATCAAACGATTAAAAATTAATGTATAATCTATATGAAAATCGTATATTCTGCTGACCTGAATAACGGGAATAACTGACAATAGCTGTTACAAGCACGTACGCCATATCCGTTTCACATATTAAGTTATTCATAGAGTCTAACTGCAGTGATAGTCTATCATTCGTAGCATGCAAATGGCTTTCTTTATTATGAAAACAGATATCGAATTTAACAGCTGAATCTATCTATTCTATACTATTATAAAGCTAAAGAGTTTGTCTTTGTTTGTTTGCTTGAACGCGCTCAGGAACTTCTGGTCCGATTTGAAAAAACATTTCAGTATTCGATTTATCGAAGAAGGCTCATCACGCTAAGACAAGTAGGTACTATTCCAAGTGGACGAAGTCACAGGCAGAAACTAGTCTTCGATATAAAATAGCAATACTTATACGTGTGTGCCTGTCCTATGCGCCGCGCCTTGATAAAGCTATCCGGTCATTGAACTAACGAGACATCTATTTTTATTTTTAGTTTTATTCTATACTAATATTCGCAAAGGATCTCTCAATACCTAATACCTGTGAGGAGCAAAAACACGGAATTCGCAGAGCATAGTGTCCACATATTCAAGCGTGCAATTGAGGCCATCATTATGTTGTTAGAGTGCATCGATGCAATACGTACGATACATATCATATACATTCCTATATATACGCGGTACGTATATATGCACTAGATTACTGAAACTATTTGCGTGAGCTGCATGACCACACATTTTATGAAATCATAAAAGAGTAATATCATTTTAAATTAATGATGTTTAATTACTTTTGTTTAAATTAATAGTTCTGGCAGATTTATACTATAACTAAAACATTATTTTACATGACACCTTTATGTACTAAATGTAATTAAAGCATCATCTAAAATTATCTCCAGAATCTAGTTAAAACTCAACTTTAGTTTAGACTTCTTCTTCTTTCTTTTCAGCCAAATGACGTCCACTGCTGGACAAAGGCCTCCCCCAAGGCTTTCCACAATGAACGGTCCTGAGCTGCCCGCATCCAGGCTCTTCCCGCGACTTTTACCAGATCGTCGGTCCACCTAGTAGGAGGCCTGCCCACTCTACGTCTTCCAGCCCGCGGTCGCCACTCGAGAACTTTCCTGCCCCAACGGCCATCGTCTCTACGAGCTATGTGCCCCGCCCACTGCCACTTGATTTTAGCAATTCTGCGAGCTATGTCGGTTACTTTGGTTCTCCTGCGGATCTCCTCATTTCTGATTCGATCACGCAGGGAAACTCCGAGCATAGCCCGCTCCATCGCCCTTTGGGTGACCTTGAGCCTTCTTATGAGGCCCATAGTAAGCGACCACGTCTCAGATCCGTATACCATCACTGGCAACACGCATTGGTCAAATACTTTCGACTTGAGACACTGCGGTATTTCGGACGTGAGTATATGGCGAAGCTTCCCGAACGCTGCCCATCCGAGTTGGATTCGACGATTGACCTCTTTCTCGAAGTTGGACCTACCTAACTGGACTGTTTGTCCCAGGTATACATAGTTGTCAACAACTTCGAGTGTAGAGTCTCCAACCTTCAGAGGAGTGGGTGCAACATGGACATTAGACATGATTTTTGTCTTGTCCATGTTCATTCTGAGGCCCACTTGTTGAGAGGCTCTACTGAGGCCATCGAGCATTGTGCCTAGATCCTCCAAGGTCTCAGCCATGACTACGATATCGTCCGCGAATCGAAGGTGGGTGATGTACTCGCCGTTGATATTTATGCCAAATCCGTTCCAGTCCAGAAGCTTGAAGACATCTTCCAGGGCGGTGGTAAACAGTTTTGGAGATATGACGTCTCCCTGTCTTACCCCTCGCTGCAACTGGATAGGTTTCGAGTCCCGATCCTGGAGGCGGACCGACATTGTGGCGTTTTTGTACAAACCCCTCAACACTTCGATATATCGATAGATATATCGATCGATAGTAGATAGTATCAGTTTAGACTAAAAACTAAAAAATATTTAGTTCCTTCATTAACTTTGCTAACAAATAGTTTTTAAACAATTTACATGGAAAAATCGTAGTGAGAAATGACGTCATAGTTTGCTATTTTCGTTAAATCAATGGTGTTTATTGAGAAAAAGATGCTATCTTTAATTCTATTATGGATTTTAGATTCTTGAAAATACACTTGAGTCATTTTAAACCTCACAAGTGCATCATAGTATGAGTCATTAGTAAAAATCAGTCATTGGTATTAAGTAAATTGTGACGTAAATTACAAAGTTTACAATATTTGATGTAATAAAAAAGTATTATTCGATTAGTATTGCACAACAAGTAGGTAATCACATATTTCTTATTTTATAAAGTACTTACATAATTTAAACAAAACTAGAATTTAAAATGATTATGAACATAGAAAGCACAGATAAGAAAGATTATTTTCCTTTGCAGCATACAATACACAAAACATTATTTTGTTTAAAATCAAAAACAATTTTAAAGCTCTGCTACTTAAGCCTGTTTCAAAATGCGTAAGACCTCGAAATCACATGAGTCATACCAATTCAATTTTAAGGAAAAATGAATATTCATCAGAATACTCACCGTAGTAGGTCTGCTGTCCAGGAAATGATCATAAATGGCCAGCCCAGCTATAGCCAGGAGAAGGCCAGTATGGAAACCAGTCATGAATAGTCCAACATACTGGATCAGCATTGTGATGAGACCAAAAAGCAATCCAGCACAGAGGGCCACACCTGTACAGAAATAATTGAAAATCATCAAAAATTCAAATATCTCAGAAAGTAGGATCTGACGTTCCACCAGTATTATCCAATGCTTACCAACGTTGCCGTAAGGTGGCATCAAGTACTCTTGGAGGCATATTAGGTACACAATAGCTGATCCAAATGTGAAACCAGTGAGAAACATGCTAGCTTTGAAGCATCTGTAACCTGAAACATAAGTCCACATTTACAATATACCCGGGAATAAATTTCATGAATAAAGAAGAACGGTCATCTGTGACCCAGGCCCGACAGAAACGAGACATACCTCAGTTTTTTTGTCATGTCTTAATTAATTAAATTATATATTTTTTATATTCGAAATCTATGTATAACACCAAAATATTACCCTTTGTTTTTGTTTAGGCGTTATACAAAAACTAATACAAAATGCCTATTTATCACCAAAATTGGTAAATGTATGTACCTAAATGTCTATTACAGCTGCTATGGAATGTATCTAGGTGACCTGGAGATACAGCCGGATTATACAGGGTGGAAACGAGAAGTTACAAAATCTAAAAATTCAATGTTACCAGCTTCCATAATCTGTAACCTGTTATTGGTACCATTTGAAAGAGCTCGTGAAGCACTTTCAGAATCAGTAACTAGTTTTTCGATATCTTGTATAGTTTAGAAATAATCGAGTGAGATCACTTATCGTTCCATATGTATAACCACCCTGTATAATCCGGCTGTATCTCCAGGTCACCTAGATACATTCCATAGCAGCTGTAATAGACATTTAGGTACATACATTTACCAATTTTGGTGATAAATAGGCATTTTGTATTAGTTTTTGTGTAACGCCTGAACAAAAACAAAGGGTAATATTTTAGTGTTATACATAGATTTCGAATATAAAAAATATATAATTTAACTAATTAAGACATGACAAAAAAACTGAGGTATGTCTTGTTTCTGTCGGGTCTGGGTTTTTTTTGTATGGGGCGTGACCGTTCTTCTTTACATGACATGATAATTAATTCATTTAAGATATAAAATAAATAATATACTTACCAAATAATGTGTATACGATCCCAAAAGCTATGTACATTGCACAAATAACACTGATGACAGGATCATAATTGTAATCAATTGAAGTGCAAAATGACCCCTCAATGTGAGGGCCGTTGAATTTGATGGTCATGTTGGGAGGAGCGCGCGTCACCTGTGGGACCAGCTGGCCCACTGATGACATGATTTGCAGCCCGTACCAATCTGTAGCTATATGTTACTAGCACTGAAACAAGGACCATATATTGTGTATGGTTTTAAATTCCACTGGGAGTTTGTCACAGAGACAACTTATTTTTTATTAGCAGCAGGCAGGCTTTGTACCCAAGCTAGCTCACTATCTCACTTTGTAAAGGTAGGTATAAAAAAATCAACAAAAAATTATAGAATTACCTACACAATCATGTTTCTCTCTACTAATTTTACTTACGTTTTCACAAAGAAAAACAATAAAGCACGATTAATTCACGATTTTATCACATCACTAAGGATTGCTTAGGCTCTTCACAAGTTGATTGTGACAATTTTTAATAAAAACTTATACAGAGATTCCACCAGAACGACATCGAGCTACGAACTAGTTCTGTGAAGTACAGATACTTTCACCATGCATACGAAAAAATCAGTTCAATAACACTCGGCAAAAACAAACAACCAGTAGACAATATAACATTTTTAAGGACAAAACCTTGCTCGCAATCATATCGAAAAGCTTTAATAAAGAAAACACTCACCATCCTACGCGTCAAACGTTCGATTTCACATTGTTAATTTATTATTATCACAGCAATGACACCTTTATTGTTTATCTACAACTACGAACACACACTGCCTCCACTTATATGGTAGAACAGATATTTCTGAAAATTCATCACAAAGCTCGGAGCTTTACTACTACCTACAAAAGAAAATTTAACAAAGGTTCGGGCAGTTTTCCTGAGTTTTCTCATACATAAATCCAATCATTGAATTTTTAATAGGGATGTGCCTTACAGTGAATAAACGATTTGAGAAAATGACAGTTAATCCGAGAAGTCTTTGTCTATTGTCAATTGAATAGTACAAGTTTTACAAAACAATAAAACTTGTATTATTGAGCAGAGACGATGCACAGCATCTGGTGAGAGATGCGTCTACTTCCGGTGTAGTTTTTTACCATTTTATACCTTAAATGACGTCATTTCCGCAATTATTTAATAGGAATTGATTTGACTTACTTCCGTTTGCCGCCATTTTAGTCACCTGGGGGCGAGCTTGCTCGGAGTTCTTCATAGAGAGCTCACCAGGAGGCCTTCTTGGGATGCTGTGCATCGTCTCTGCTCAATAATACAAGTTTTATTGTTTTGTAAAACTTGTACTATTATTCGGCATGTGACGATGCACAGCATCTGGTGAGAGACTTGTTTATTAGCTCCTGGTGACTACTTACCAAAGGCGCTATGTGATGAAAGTTTTCGAGTTTCTGTAACAGAACTAGATTAGAACATGATTAATTTCAGGGTATTAACATGTTTTGTTCTAAATGCCCAGTGAGAGCAGCACTAATATCACAAAGTAGGAGGGTTTGTACTTTTGTATGTTTGAAATGAATAAACTGGAAAGCTACTGAACTGAATTCAGAAATTCTTTCCTCATTAAAATGCAGATTGAGTGTGTATTGATATAATTTGCCCGCATGGCAGTGAGATTCATGCGAGTCATCAACATAAGTTTATATTACAGGCGTACGATGTGATTGAAGAGTATCCAACATGCTTTAGATCTGTTGATTGAAAGTTATTAATTAAATAATAAACATATTATTAACAATTTGGCGTATCGGTCGTAGATCAGTTAATAAAAGTGTCTGCCTTATAATATTGCTATAATTGTTCTGCCTACGCCCATATCTCATCAAATAATTTCATCTATGGCTAAATATCAACCCGAATTAAAGATGCCACAACGAAGTCAACAATGCCAAGAGAGGTTTTAAATCCAACAACCTTTATACTGTTTTCATCCATGTAGATTCCTAGTATCACTTGGGTGTTGAAAAATAAATAAATAATGTGTTATTATATTCCGCTGTTCGCCTCTGCTCGCCTGATTCCAGTAACTTACGCAACCGTAACAAGGGCATACCTATGTTGTTTTTTTTTTGGGATTTGCTGTCATTTTTCCCAGTTGTTTGTATGATGCCGTAACGGTGCCGAACTTACTCGTAGGTCAAGGTTTATTAACTTAATCTTGAAATTATTCAGGTGAGACTATGTTTTGTCATGTCAGCAGCTGATGTAGATGGTAGGAGAAAAATATACTTATGCTAGTCTGCGAGAAGCCTCGTAAAGGTCACATTTTAGATACCTACTGTTGGGTTTAAGGCCTTTATCAGGAAGTGAAATTGGTTAAGCTTTTATGCTTAGTAAGAAAATTAAAGTTATCTTTAATATAGTTTTAGATTAGTAATACCAGCCCCCCTAGACAAGTAGCACTTTTTGATCGAATCAAAAATTGGATACGTTATAACTTCATATAGAAAAAAGAAGGCTTATCGACCATCCTTCGACTGGTTTGCAATTTTAAAGTGAATTTTGTCTAGACCCACAGGGCATAAAGGTAGTAGAAGAGTAGATAAACGATTTAGTCTTGCAAATAAATCTTGCTGTCGAGCTTCAAGAGGTAAGTATATAGCTACGACTGTTTTCCTTAGGCCATTAGTTTAACAACCAAGGCCAGGTTATTTTATAAGTTTTTAAAGTGGATTTTTGCCAGGTATGTTTTAGGAACGATACCTTATTACCCCCAACTCAACAGACTAAAAAAATTACATGTTACCTGATCCTGACGTGGAGGTCACCATGTGGTAAGAACATGGTGGAGATTCTGTATTTTGAGGGTCGGCCTCGAGCCCTGCTAAGAAAAGCCAGAAAGGTCACTTCGAGGTGCTAAGCAGGTACCTTTTGCCGTGGTGAGAAACGGGACAGCAAAGATTTAGCCTAGTTTACCACCATAGCCACCCTGGCTGAAGTCGTTGCAAAGGCTGCTGGTGAATCTCTGTGGGGTCTCTGGATATCCAGTTTCCCGAACTTTTGGAATATTTACCTTTGGATCTGGAGATGCCACTAAGTAGGTTGTTTTCCCCGTAAATCGACCTAGATCGACAGATAAGTTTGATTGAATCGACCTGGGAGATAATATTTTGCGCTGTCAGAGCTATTTTTACCCGACTGAACCGGAAGGAGGTGATGTTTTTCAAGTTGAAAAGTTAGAGAGACAGTTCCAATAGAAGCTCTGAATGTGCCCCTTCCTCCCTTAGTTTCGAGTATAGGCTATGCTTTGATTGTCCGATAGCAAAATTAGTGAACGCACATGAAATGAATGAAAGAATGAGAAATCCCCCATCGCTGATTATGATTTCTGATATTTTGTAGACATCCAGATGGTTGTTAAGAGATGCTGAGCTGGAGTCTTGTGTATTGGATCGGTTGTGTGGGGTCGAGTTGTGATGAGCCCTCACTGGAGATCAAGCTTACCTATAGGCACTTGTTGAGTCGTATAGATTTCGTATTTACCGACAAAACCCTTAGAGATAACGACTTGTTGAACCCGAGTTCACGTAATTGACAAGGTTTAAAGTGTTCCAGAAGATAAAATGTTACACACAAACCTTCCGTTCTAGTAGTTGCTGTCTCGTCTGGTTTGTCAAAGGTGACGAGGTTTAGTAAGTAGTTTGTGATTGTATCAATGTTTTTCGGTATGCAGTAGAGAACGAGATATTGATAATTTTAGGGTACCTTGACAAGACATGCGGAGAGGCCGGCGGTGTCTCTGTGATCGGTATCTGCATCCAGATTTAGAATTTAGCATTCAACTACTTCAGATCGGATCAATACTTACGTAATTGTATTTACTGATTAGGACATTTAATAGAATAGGTTGTTTGGTCTGTCCTTCTTGCGAAGGGATAGTGTGGGGAGCAAGCTCATGCTGAGCGGTGCCTTATCTGGTAATTTCAGCACCTGTTTTAACAGGATTTCGGTTTATTTGGTCAGCGTTAGACAGTCAAGAGTGTTAAAACGCTGAATAAAGCACGGCGTTGAAGGGACAAGCACCGGCTTGGAGGTGAATGGCAGACGCATCCCTGGAACCATTGTCAGGTAACAGGTTGACCTCCGCAGTCTGATGACGCCTGCCACTGCCTAAGATACGCTCAAAGGCAGCCTCCGTAGAATTTGCTGAGTGAAAAGTCACTTGACTTTGCTATTCCTATTTGGTCAGCGTTAGACAGTCAAGAGTGTTAAAACGCTGAATAAAGCACGGCGTTGAAGGGGCAAGCACCGGCTTGGAGGTGAATGGCAGACGCATCCCTGGAACCATTGTCAGGTAACAGGTTGACCTCCGCAGTCTGATGACGCCTGCCACTGCCTAAGATACGCTCAAAGGCAGCCTCCGTAGAATTTGCTGAGTGGAAAGTCACTTGACTTTGCTATTCTTATTTGGTCAGCGTTAGACAGTCAAAGTGTTAAGACGCTGAATAAGGTACGGCGTTGCAGGGGCAAGCACCGGCTTGGAGGTGAATGGCAGATGCATCCCTGGAACCATTGTCAGGTAACAGGTTGACCTCCGCAGAATGATGACGCCTGCCAATGCCCAAGATACGCTCGAAGGCAGCTTCCATAGAATTTGCTGAGTGGATGGTCATTTGACTTTGTTGTTCTTATTGCGCTGCCCTGCCCTTCATTTCTAATGAATTTTATAATTATTGATTTATTGGTCGTCAAGGGGACCTGAAGGGACTGATTTGGAATCCTTGGCTTTTTGTTCTAAATCGAAGGGAGTTATTTTGAGGCTTATGTATTTGCTTTAAAGATAATAAAATGAGTAGGTAAAGGTTACTTACTTATTCGTATTTGACGATTTGTAAGAACTAATTTAATCAGTCTAAGCAAATAAAGATAGTATTATGTTTTGATTTTGCTTGAAGTGACCGGCTAGAGAACCAAGGTCGGATTATTTTTTGGATATCACCAGTACGAGCACAGGGTGATTTTGCCGAACAAAAATCCAGCACTGGGAGGGTGCTCCTCGCACAATGCTTATTAGGAATTTTAGCCAGGATACGCTCGTGACATGTTCAAATTCAAATTCAAAAACGTTTATTGCATGTCACATTACAATTTAAATTATGTTGTTGCAAAATAGAGGTATACATGTTAGATGCACTCAGCACATTTTGTCATACTTATTACGCTTCTTGATTTGCAAAAAACATTAGAATTTAATAATTCAAGCTGTAAGCTGGCTCAGTGTTAGGGGTGGCCGCCCAGTCTACTAATAGTTGTAGTTTAAAGTGCTTTGTTGATGTGGTAAAGCATTTGTAGGTGCTTTATTTTATGAGCATAATGAGCCTTTTTAAAGGGTTATTTATTAAGAAAATCGTACCAGAAAGAGTTATCGTTCGATTGTGGTGATGCTAACAACGTATTTTGATTGGTAATGTTTGCGATTGGGGCTGACGGGGCCGCCGTTAAAATTGTATAAGATGGTTGTGGGTACGTTATTCAATCTATTTATACAATATAGAGATTCGCGAGAATGCTCATTTGATCGAAAAGAGTGTTAAAACTATCAGAATCCCACGTACCTCGTTTCATCCGTTATGGATCTCGCCGGGGTCCGAGTTTCTCCGGTATCCGACGCTCTGGGTCCACCTGCTCGTCGTCCGGAAGACACTCGTCCCCTTTGGCGCCAACCACCATCACGTACATGTCGTTCGCGGTCACACACGCGCGGTCAATTGCACTTTTTAATTTTAAACTTAGTATAAGAACGTTGAGAAATAAATTATTTCAGTAAAAATCTGAGCAGAGTTTCTGCTTACGATGTTGCTAGTTTGGAAGTTAAAGACGCTATATGAAGAACTCCGAGCAAGCTCGCCCCCAGGTGACTAAAATGGCGGCAAACGGAAGTAAGTCAAATCAATTCCTATTAAATAATTGCGGAAATGACGTCATTTAAGGTATAAAATGGTAAAAAACTACACCGGAAGTAGACGCATCTCTCACCAGATGCTGTGCATCGTCACATGCCGAATAATATTGAGTTTTATAAAATGAAAAAACCGACCAAAAAATCAAAGTATTAACGAATTAATGATCATTTACAAATCACACTTACTACAAAATTCTTTTTCATATTAATTTTACCATTTATCGATTATTCTATTCAATTTCAAGAGAGATTGATAGGCACAATTGAACTTTAAGTCATCACTCGATAACTCAATTGAACACTCACAATCGTAACTTTTACAACACTATTTATAACTGAGCTGCAACTTACACCTTTGCAAGCGAATTTTAATTGTAGGGAACGGTTCCAAAAGTTTATTTGTTCGTGTTTTAAATACCACAAGGACGTGTGTACTTAAATATACTAAGTGTGTCAAAACTAAAATGTTTTGGACAGTCATTCCTGTAGTATAAATCGTTCTACATAAACCTTCCTTCTACCCTCGTAGTGCTAGTTTGCTTCACGTCGACAGTGTACCGAAATTTCACCATGAAAGTCACTGTAACCACGCTCAACGATGAGATTTTCGTTCTCGACGTCTCCGAAGACTTGGAGCTGGAGAATTTCAAGGCGTTCTGTGAAATAGAGTCGGGTTTCCCGGCCAAAGACATCACACTGAATTTCAATGGAACACCACTGTTGGACGACAAGAAATCTTTAAAAGCACATGGTGTCCACGACGGCGATGTTATCGTGCTCATCCACATGCTGCAATCCGCCACAAACACCAACATGAACGACTCAAGCCAAGGTGCCTTTGTTACACTCACTATTTTTGTTTACTTGAAACTGCATTGTCATTCCCTTGTTGTTGATAATCATGACAATGCATGTCATTTTGATGTTAATTTTACAACTGGCTGTAAAGCACAATTTAGAAAAAAAATGAGATGAATCATATTGACATTTGTGTCACACACATTTTCTCCATTTTGTATTGTTTTACAGGAATAAAATAAATTAAATCATTAAAAAAACTGTATATATTTTGCAGCTTTGCCAAGCGGCTTAGCAACTTTAGACTTTAGTAACATCCGAGTGCCACCGGAAGCAGCGAGTACCTCAATGGCTGCAAGGAATCCTCCGGTTGAAGAAGACCCTAGGATCATCAGGGAAATGTTTCTTGCAAACCCTGATCAGCTTGCTCTACTGAAACAAAATAATCCACGATTAGCTGATGCCCTGCTGAGTGGCAATCTTGGTATGTATAATAGCAGGCCGCTTTAGGCTTGTACTGTATACTGTGAAAATCATTGTGTTCTGTCTCCTTACCAAATCTAAAAATACCATTTTTTGTAGATACATTTGCTTCTGTGCTCAGAGAACAAATATCTGCTAGGACTGAGCGTCAGCAACAAAGAATAAGGTAAAAATATCAATGTAAAATGGTAATTTTGTATACCATAACGAACTGTATTATGTTAGTGCTTAAATACATTGTTTATTGTAACTTTCAGGATGATGAATTCAGATCCTTTTGACACGGAGGCTCAAAGAATGATTGCAGAAGAAATCAGACAAAAGAACATAGAGGCAAACATGGAAGCGGCAATGGAGTACAATCCAGAAACTTTTGGAACCGTTGTCATGTTGTACATTAACTGTCATGTGAATGGGTAATGTTCTGTTATCTTTTTACCTTCCTTTGTTAAACAAAATCATTCCAGTAAAGAATCAAAATGATTAATTTATAAATCTGTGATTTAATTTCAGATTTCCTGTAAAAGCATTCATTGACTCTGGTGCTCAAACTACTATAATGTCTGCGGCTTGTGCTGAGCGGTGTAACATTATGCGCCTGGTGGACACTAGGCAAGTTATTTTTTTTGTCTTGTTCTTATTTATATTTCCTTTAAAAAATCTTTTATACATCATTTGGAACGAACCCACAGCAACTTTGTAATTCTAATAAAAATTTGACTTTCAAACATATTCAACGTATTTTTTATCGTCTTTCTTTGTTTCTTGATGACAGAACTTATAAATCACATCATAATCTTATTGTAAACTACATATTTATTGGTTGGCAAAGTAGCTAAATCATCAATTTCGTAATCTTACTAATTACTTCAGTTGATTTTTACTTAATGCTCTTTAATTATAGTTCATTACTTCACTAACATAATTATCTTGTTTAAGCTATAATACAAACAAATAGCTGATGATATTCATAATAAAAAAGTTGCTATGTTAATTATATGGATGTTTTTTATGTATAATGATAAAAAAAAATAAACATGCAGGGATATTTATTACAGTGCACAGTATGTTATGAGACTGTATAATCGGACATTCTCATTTATTTGATGAAACGTATAGAGCTCAGTTATACAAACATGATAGTAAAACTCCCGTTTGAAAATTCCAAGTAGTTTTCGCGGTATAAAAATTCAAAGTTACCTATTTTTTTACTTCAAAATTATGAAAAAATATTCTCACTCGTTAACTAATAACATTTAATTCAGAATTGTTATAATACTTTATAGAGCTCTTAAAACTACACGTAATAAGCGTATTAAGTGCTTCGTAAACGCATTCAGTTAATTAGGAAAAATGATTTTTGTGATTTTTGTTTTTATTTTTTTTCTCAATTATACCTTAATATATGCAAACATTTTGAATTGCAAGATATAGTCTGATATTTAATCTAATTGCATAAAAAAAATCAGCCTTAAATTCCGTGATATATTTGAGGAAAATCAAATTGAAAATATGCGAAATATAGAATTGTAAATTTCCCATCACTTTTTAATAGTAATATTTCTTTTGGATGTTTAAATATCATCAGCTCGATTGTACCAAATTATTGTATTGACATTCGATTTACATAGGTTTCAAATCGATGAGATAATTATTAAAGGTAGGCTAAATTCGACTGCAGTGGTTATTTATTACCTTGGAGTCTCATTCTCATATTTTTTTGCAGATGGGCAGGCATAGCCAAAGGTGTGGGTGTACAAAGAATTATAGGCCGTATCCACATGGTTCAGATGCGGATCGAGAAGGATTTTCTTACCACATCCTTCTCTGTGCTGGAAGAGCAGCCCATGGACATGTTACTTGGACTTGATATGCTTAAGAGACATCAGGTAAAGAAAAGAAAATAATTTGATTTTATTAATTTACTATCTTTCATTGAGACAAATAGCACTCTAGATAAGATCTGACCTAATATAGACCTATGCTTATCTCTCATACTCAGTACCTAAAATGTAGAGATAACAATGTCTATAGTCCAGGATATATGTTTTTGAAATCATATCCTTTCTATTTGTTTGAAAATTGTTATTTTCTTCAAAAATATGCCTCCAGAGTCTAAAAGTCCAGATGATAACAAAAGTAAACAGCGTTATTAGATGTTTTTCAGACTTGATTAATGGAATCTTTAAAAGTTTTTTTAACCTTATAATAATATTAAATGAAGGAAATACTTTACCGTTTCACAGTCACTTCTTGATATTATTTGTCATTAAAGCCGTCATTGAACAAAATATTGCCATTTAATCAAATATTTTACTGTTTACTCACAGTGCAACATTGACCTGAAGAGAAATGTCCTTCGCATTGGCACAACTGGTACAGAAACCCCTTTCCTGCCCGAATCCGAACTGCCAGAGTGTGCCCGTCTGTCTGGCTACTCCGAGGATGAGATCGTCAACCAATCCATGAAGGATCACGAGGAGCGCCAAGTCAAGGAGGCGATGGAAAAGTCCAAACAAGGTGGGAGAGGGAAAAAAAAGTAAAAAATATCAACGCTTACTGTGCATGTGCGAAATGTTTGTGATAAAGCTGCAACGAAACAAGTAACGTATTGATAAAATAAAAATCGTAAAAGTGCATGTTGTTTTTGTGTAGATTTGTGTGTCTACTTACGCAGAAAAGGGACTCCACAGAGGACAATACTATTTGTACAGGGTACAAATGGGGTACCTTTGCATCTCGAGTTCCATATCCGATACAGCTAATAAGAGATTTATAAAAAAGGACCTCGTGGATGGTCCCTCGTCTGCACAGGCTTTTGGTGTGTTGGATTATTTGGCATGCAAACTGCCAAATAACTAGTTCTCTGTGTTAACGTTATTTTAGTTCTAACTTGTATCTTACGTCATACACAATTTTCTTTTGTTGTACACAACAATTTGTTATTATCTTTTCAATAATTAGTGAAGGTATAATAATGAGTAATTGCAAAGTTAATGTTACAACATAACAATGCTAATGATTGACACTGACACAATAATCTAATGACCAGCTTTTCCGTCCATTAATTAATTAATAAAATAACAGTGTGACTTTCAGAAAGTTAACAATCCTGGGTATGAGTATAATATGCTGACTTATGTAATTATCCCGCACTGGCTGTTTGTTACATGCAAGTTCCAATTGACTGCTTTCTTACTATTTGCGAATGATGTGTTATTTTCTAATTATATGTTATTTATGTATCGTTTTACACATCATTCATATTATGTTTCCTCCTTTTAGCAATGCAATGCCAGTAAGGGTGTTTTCATTCAAGTATTAATTATTGTAATGCGTGTAATACGCAGCATAAGGTAGCAGGGAATCACTGGACGCAGGTCGCTACCAATCGATCAACATGGAAAACATTGGGGGAGGCCTATGTTCAGCACTGGACGTCATATGGCTGAAATGATGATGATGATGATGATGTGGAATACGCACTATTAAACCAAAAATAAAATAATTTTGAAAATAAATGTAATAAATACTTGTATGAAATACTTGTTCATTTTCTGCAAGCAAATGGTGTTAGTTAAGTACTGTTAGAAATATGTCTGTCTAGTTTCATTTTAGTGCACTTGTAACTTAATGAAAAACTAGTAGTAGAAGGGGATTTCCCTCGTAGTAATAAAAATACACTGCTTTCCAACTAAATAGCTGTCAATTGTAGCATCCATAGACAAGTTTCAAATGTAATAAAACAAACCATAGCAAAAAAATGAGGCAAAACCTATTGAAATTAGAACCAGTTTCATAAAACTAAAGCTTAGACTAGTAATTATTGTTTAACAATATCGTCACCATGGAAGCATTAAAAATATATTTATTTTCATATTTTCATTGTATATACCTAGTTCGTTTCATCCACTAAGACGCGCGGGGTCGATGGAAACGCGGGGTGCGGGGAGCCTGGTCCGACCAATCCGAGCGTCATCATTGTAGTGTGCGCGCGCACTCACGGACAATAATGTCCAATAGGGATGTTTCCTGGGTCAAAAAGCAAGAGTTTTAATTAGTCCGCCAGTTAACTTATCAAAAAATAATCTATACGTATTTTTCAGTTTTTTAAACTAATGAAAATTTAAAGAGATAAAGCGCGCTAAAGTTCAAAACAAGAGGCCCGTGACGTCAATGAGTGCTTAAAACTGCCGCACTTTGTGACGTCGCGCGGAACTTCAACGCACCATAACTATGTAATTATTTGTTAGATTGACAAATAAAAATATAGGTACGTGTCCAATATTTTTTGATATTAAACATGACCGACTAAAAAAAATTTTTTAGGAAACAAGCCTATTGCAACGCTGCAAATGCCAACAATGCCGCTCGGATTGGTCGGATCGGGTTCCCCGCACCCCGCGCTTCCCTCGACCTCGCGCGTGTTCGTGGATGAAACGAACTATATCAATGATAGTACTTATGCTTTCATCTGTTTGAGTAGTGTAGTAAACTGAGAGTATGCGCACACCGTTGATTTTTAGTTGGCCGATAGTTGTGCCCGATTTTAATTTGTATGAAGAATCGGCCAAATTGAATCGGCGTAGTGTGCGCACTCCCATACATGCCCATACTGATCAACTGCCCGACTAAACTATCGGCCAACTAAAAATCAACGGTGTGCGCCTACTCTTAGTGTTAACCAGGCTGATTTATTTTTATCCAGCGGAACCAAACTCGTCCCAGTTTTCGAGACAATCTTCAGCTGGCCAGTCCACATCTTCACAGGCGAACCCTAGACTTGGTAAATATTTATTTGGAAATATATGAACATAACTTCTTTATCAAATATTGGTACACTATTGAAGTCATGATAAGTCTGTATTTCGATGATTAGCGCAAACGTATACAGAGTTATTCGTAGAGCATCAGCAACCGCTAAATTTTTGTATTCAGTTACCTAAGATGTCAAAAATTCACTGATACCAAAGTATCTACGTTTGCGTAGCCTAACAATTAACTAAGTAATAACAATCACCATTATTTTTACAGGTTTGGGCGACCCCAGCCAAACTATACTCCCGACTGACAGATTTGGCGAGATTGAGGTAGAAGAAATTGTGAATCTTGGATTCACCAGAGAACAGGTTGGTAATATACTTACAACTTACCTTAGCTTGCAGCTTCGCGCCTGAATTTCAGTAGACAACAAAATATGCTTTTATTTTTTAGGGTTCTGTACTCAAAGGGTAAAATCGGGACCCTTTTACTAAGACTCCACTGTCCGTCTGTAACGTCTGTGGTGTGTCACCAGGCTGTAGCTCATGAACCGTGATACGTGGTGATACTTAGTAAAATTTTTCACAGATGATGAAATTTTTCTGTTGCCGTTATAACACTGACAGAATAAAATAAAAATTTTAATGGTGTTCACAAACAAACAAACGTATTTTTTTCTTTTTTGCTCAAACTATATACATACCTACAAGCTTGTACGGAATCCTCGGTGTGCAAGTCCGACTCGAACTTGGCTGGTTTTTATCATACGTTTCACAGCTGTGTTTTAATAAATAATCATTTTTAAGACCGTCTAATAAATTGTGCCGTGTCTTTTGTGTATTTCTTTATTTTCTTGTCTCGTGTGGTGTACAAATAAAATGTGATCTATCTATCTATCTTCTTTTCCAGGCCATCGTCGAGTTGCGTCGCTTCAACGGCGACAAGACGCAAGCCACAGTGGCTCTCTTCGCCAAGTCTCTCAAGTTCTGATGACGATGCCTGACCTGGGAATCAGCACACCACTATTCGGTTGAAGTAATGCTTTGTTTTAACTATTATTATTTAAGTACGCGCATTCGTACTACATCGACATAATTATACACACTACTATATACATATCTTCTTTCTGTACATTTCTGATGTTTGATTTCTGATTACTTAGTCTACGTAGATCGCTGACGCACGCAGAGGGTCTGCAATGAGGGTTTTCGCGTATGAAAAATCCGCCAAATGGCAATACGTAGACGCGTGGTCCAAATGCTGCATGATTGGTTATTTTTGACATGACATTGACAGATATGTCAAAATCCACCAATCACGCAGCAGTCAGACCCCACATCCACGTCCCGCCATCTAGTGGATCTTTCATACGCGAAAACCCTCATTCTTCAAACAAAATTGAGGGACTATTGTTGTCAATCAACTGACTTACTTTTAGACCCTGACAATAACGGATTTAAATCTCATGTTAGATAATCAATTTCAAATTTTAATAACTCTTTTTAGAGTTTGACATCGTCAAGTCACCGGTTGCGTTCTACTTATTTTAGAGATCAGTGATGAATCATAAAACTGATTATTTGATTCAGGTCATTAAATAATACCAACTTACCTTCTACGGTATATTATGACAGCAAGCTAAGTTTTCTTAGTTTGTCTTCACCCCACGCTAATCTGTCAAGCTGTTCAGATTAGCACTTTTATGATACATTATTTTAAATCAACTCTCGTTCCGTTTATTACGTTAGTGACGCCGCGCTGCGACTGCGCTTCCAGAAATTATAATTATGTAAAGTAGTGCGGCGAGCGCGCCGCAGTGGCATACTGCCGCCGCTAATTTGAAGGCGCTTTTAGCGTTTTAATAAATTCCGAATCAATTCGTGTTCATTATTGAATTGAAAGTCACGAAGAAATGATTAGCTAAGCCTAGGCGAAGACCACCGACTTTTAGTTGGCCGATAGTTGGGTCGGGCTGTTAATCAGTATGGAGATGTATGAAAGTGCGCGCATTACACCAATTTGATATCAGCTGATTCTTCATACAAATTAGAATCGGGCCCAACAATCGGCCGATTAAAGTCGGTGGTCTGCGCCTAGGCTAAACGTTTTTTGTCAATCACTAGTATGTCAGTTGGTCATGGTACTTTTGTACCTTGGAGTATAGATGAAAGATAACTTCATCATTGTCACTTAACAATGAACGAGTTACTTTGATCGAATAGTTTGTGATAAATGTAAGTTAAGTTTTGGGACCTACAGGTGTAGGACGACTACGCCGAGTTTTATGCGGCATTTAGTAATAGGTAGTAATCGTAAATTTTCTAAAGACTAATTGATCGGTTAATGATAATAGTGTAAAACCACACCGAAAAAAACACCGTCAATTACATTATCAAAAAATATTGGACACTGTTATTTTTATTTGTTTGAAGTTATGATGCGTAGAAGTTCCCCGTTACGTCACAAAGTGCTACACTGTTAAGCACGCCTTGACGTCACGGGCTTCTTTAGACCTGGCGCGCTATATCTTTTTCAATTTTCATTAGTTTGAAAAGGTGAAAAATACGTGTTGAGTATTTTTTCTATGTTATACGACGGACTAATTCAAACTTGCTTTTTTACCCAGGAAACATCCCCTATTACTGAAGGGCTTCTCCCCTTAACGTTGTCTCCGTATAAACGTTAATGTCGTTTGCCTTAGTCTCTTTTCGTTTATAACGTCCAAAAATGCAGTTAATTTAGCTCAAAGGTTTCTTATTTTAATGAAGATATTATTAAAATCTTGTAAACAACTATTGTGGCAGATATAAATATATTAAAAAACGAAAACGGTGTTAGTGAGTAGTCTACTGGTTTTACACATTATTTACTAACTGTTGACATTTACCCCCGTATTCTAAGATTTTGCTAACTTCAAGAGAGGATGGGTCAAAGATACAGTTACACATTCTGGTAATGACATGAACTTTGATATTCCATCCCACTGAGTTGAAAAAAAAATCTTCGAATACTGGCATAGATAGTACGAAGTCTGAAGCAATCTAACACATATTTAAATTGGTACGTGTACAGCATACGATGTAATAAGCAATAATTATTAATTTTCATGTCACTAGGACTGATAATATTATAAGATAAAAATACATAAAAAAACACAACTTGTGAAGTAAAAAAAAAAACAAAAGAGTTTAGGCTGCTCTTCAGTCAAACTTAACCTGATCATAATAGGGGTTAGACATTAGATAAATTTATCATATCATTTGCTTCGCTAGATTTAAATAAATTTCAATCTACCTAACATTATTTAATCGCAATAATAATTAAGTAATAAGAGTTGCATTAATTCGACAAAACGCGACAATAAATATGTGAAAATTACATCGCTTGCTGTTTTCGTTCCAATATTCAAATTAATTTTATATTCTTCATAATGAATTACCTATATTATTATATTTTTATACCAAATAGTTCTAAAAGAGTGTGAAATCGCATGTCTAGCCTTTCGTACATACATAACCTATGCTCTATATAATAGTAACAATAATAATAGTGTTTAGTTATGAGTTGAACCCATTTGGAGCTTCATGAGGTCATGAACAGTTCTTCCACCACACCCATGTTTTCATATAAAATATTTTAGAGAAACATATTTAGTGTTCATTGAGTGTCAATATTGAAAAACGTGGGAAACTTCATAATTTCATCAGAAAAAAGTTAAAACCGAAGTTATCTACGCAAGGTAAGGATTTAATGATGTTGCTATAAAAAGTATTTAAATATTATTTTCATAATAATTAATATTAAAAAGGCAACAAGACCGAAGACGAAAACCGTCATCAGCAGTCCCAAAACTGGCAGCAGATGAAGTTAAAGTCAAAGTAAGATGGCAATGCATGAAAACCGAAAAATCGAAAATACGATATGCATTGAAAAGTACCACATTTGAGCGCATTGTCCTCCTTGCATAAGGACAATGTTTTTTAAATACTTAATATTTTTTAAATGGATTGCTTAATTCTCTTTACATGCCTCCTGAAATTTATTTAACAATATTTTTCTCATGTTATAGTTGCACTTGGGTCTAAATGGGTTAATAATTGTATCGCTCAGTCTGATATATTATGAATAATCGTATTTATTAATAACATAGTGTACCGAAACTTACGATACATGTTCACAATGTGGATTGGTGTACATCACACTGCCGGTATTCTGACTTATGAACGAACATACTATGTTTGTACAGGGATGATGACACCATCGTATTTGATCTAATACATCTGTTTTACACATATATAAAATACTTGACTATAATAATTATTAAATTATCCTATGCGTTACACAGTTGGATACGTTACTACCGTTGATCGGTAGTGTCATCATATATCTGTAAAACGATGCTAAATATAAGTATTTTATATCAAGTCTATAATATTTTCTTTTAACTATTTTTCTGTGTAAAAGCCTAGTCGGAAAATAGACCAGTTTTAAAGATTTTTTTTAAATATTAATTTTATTCAAATTCAGAAATAATTTTTGCATGGGCAATGGAATGTACGATCAAATTATTATTGTATTTTTAACCAAAAGTTTTAATAATTATTTTTGTAAATAATAAATAGAATACTTGTAGCTTTGGTTGTATTCGATTGACAACGTAATAAAAATCGTCTATCAAAATTAGTACAAAAAAGAGCAATTTAATAGTACGCTTTTTAAGTGTAATATAATTCCTCAAAATGCTATGTTTGGGAATATACAGGTTGTTCCAAAATTAGCTCGTCACACTGACACCAGAAATGATCTTAAGACGCATCGAACAAGTCTATTGAGTAAATTTTTAAAAATAACTAATATCGGTTTATGTTTTTAAACTTAAACAACTTCCAAATTGGACATATTAAGCTTGTTGTGTCGGCCCAGCTACCTCCAGTGTCAGTGTGACGTGCTAATTTTGGGACCCTGTATTAATATATTTTACTACATTATCTTCCTTCGATGATACATTCAGCCTTGTATAATAATAGTATCGAATTATAAAGATTTTCATTATTTTGCAGCTTTTATATTATGGAAAATGATCGGGGTTACATGGAAATTATTTTAATAATAAATAAGTATAATGCGTAGACTAAACTAGAATTTATGTTACATGTTTTGTATGTTTTCAACTCTGAAAATAAATAAAGGTTTTTATATAATTCTTTTCTTTCACTCCCCTTGGCTTCTATGGATTTCGTTAAATAAAATGACGGATCTAGCTTTGTTGATATTTTTATTATTTAACTTACAAAATGCAATAATCTATCTGTTTCACAAACTTCTATAGTTAAACGGCTTGATAAATGTGAACATTAAAAGAAAATTTTACTTATAACTGTCGCCAATGGATAAATAGTTAAGACTTCACTTCTAACTGTGGCGTTAAACAAAAACGACGTGACACTGTTCAGTGCCCAACGCCATACGATTAGATGACACGCATATCTGTGTCTTCAGCCATGTGGAAAAGAAAACAGTAGTACTTTGACCATTTTTTACACGTTCAATTGATACTTATAGTTTGCATTCGAAATCGAACGTGAACGGCCCGGCATGCCGAGTTTTTATGTTATTAGAAGTGGCAAAATAAGTGTATTTTCTGGAAATGGAGGTTAAGTGACTTTTCTAATACAGTTGTGCTAAACCTTTTCAACTTATTTTGCATTTCCTAACGATTTGGTTGATTACGAGGTATTATAGGTCTAAAAACGTTGTTTTGATTTTCCTCATAACAATTTTTTACTATACGAATGTAGTAAAACTGTCATAATTATTTTATTATAGATAATAGATAGCAGTGGACGTCATTTGGCTGAAACGAAACGAAACGAAACGAATAGATATTCATCAAATATGTGAAAACTATTTTTGTTAGTAAAAAATGACTTTTTGCCTTTTGTTATGGATAACCATAATTATGTATAATGGCAGTCTTAGCATAATGTTATTTATTGTTTAATATCAATTAACGCAACTTTCAAAAAAGGTTGGTCACCTCTATTTTTTTTTCAATCTTACAATACCTAGAAACGAAGGCTACGTATATAATATACGTGAAAAATTAAGTTAGTTTGGTTCTGGGTAAAATTTTCCTGAACCTGAATTGAAGGAGTTACCATCGATTTTAAAATTCCTACACATATCCGTGCCTAACGCCACACGCAAAAAAAGTGATGACACTGAAACGTGCCATCCGAACCGAATCGGGAAACCGCACAGAAAAAAAATGGTACCCAGTATGTTCCGTATTTGCCTCCTTTCTGTTTTTGCCTACTAAAACTACTAAATACTTGTGTATAATAACCATAAATTTATTATTCCTTTGCAATTCCGCTAAGTATATTGTCTAATTCAGGAAATAAAAAATATCAGTACCTAACCGTATCCATAACCTCAATTACATATCCATAACATCATCCCTAGTCTAATTTAACCAAATGGCTACGGCATATAAGGTGACAAATATAACAATAGCGCCAAAAAGGTCGCTCCTGCAGATCTAAACGACCGAGAAAGAAATTTGTGTAATAACAAATTACTAATTACCAGAACTTTGACAAATTACGATCTATGTTCACGAAATCCTTAAGTTTTCTTTATAATTCAGCCATATTTTCATTAATTGCTTTTTGCTGCGCAATACTGCTTTTTGCTGCGCAATACTTGACCGTCTTTCTTTTTCAGAACATGCTGTATTTTTTATTCAACCAGTAGGTATGGCAAATCTTTCATAGCCAGGATCATTATAATATTTTATTATTATATCAGGTGTGTCGGTTTCGGTTTTAAGTATTAAATCCATTGGTTACTAGTCTAGTAGCAAGCTTTATACCTTTAAATAATTTTGTCTGCCTGCTACCAAAATCAAACACATTCGTAAAATACATTTATTTTTGTAGTCTATAAATATAAACAGTTGTCTACACCTTTAATTAGTTACAATAGATTATTCATATCAATCATATTATCTGCAGAGCCGCTGAGCCTCAAATCCTCAATGGATAATTCCATTCTATGATATGATCATAATATAAATAAGTTATAAATGCATATTTATTTACAAATTGTTACGTTCTACCTGACCCAATGTACTATAGTTAAATTTGTTTTAACAGCCTAAAAAGGAAGATTTAAAATTCAGTAAAAAATATCAACACTGCGAACTCGCTGTCCACCAGCTAATGTGTTGAATGAATGGAGAAGTGTCTAAGAAAACAGTTAACATAATGTTAAAATTTCGCTTGGCGCTAAAGATTCAGGATGTTATTATTTATCATCAGAATATGTTTCTTTAGGTAAACCTGCTCTTAATATGTAGAAGCTTTTTGTAATACATATTTATAAAATAACTAAGTATAAATCAATATCAATATTTCTAATTAATTACTTTTAGCATAACTTGCACACAGCTTCGATGGACAGCGAGCATAAATAATAAATCGCAATGCAAAATTTTATCCGTTATAAAACATGAACACTAATGAGTCTATTTTATGAACTAACAATTCAGTCACAAATGAAACATTAAACAACATCGTCAACATCTGCTGGTTGAGAAGCCAGCTTATTCGCCATTGCAGTGAGGATGTCGGTTAGCCTCGCGAATCTCTGGTAGGGGGTGGTTAAGGCTCCCCTCTCTCCCCAGAGGAAGTTGATGTGGAATTCTGTTCTGAATAGTTCCAGTAAAGTGGGGTCGAGGGTCGGACCGAGAGAAGACATCTCCTGGACAACAGTTCTGGCGTTTCTCTTAAAGGTGTCAACTTGGTTCGGGAATTGGCGCGCGGTCTCGAGGTGGGCAGCCGTCGCGTTGAAGTCGAAGTCCAGGGTGTTCATCAGACTGCTAGGGAAGGTGTCGTCTGGCGGCATCAGACCTCCGCCTTCACCGTCTGCGGACACAAGTAAGTGGCTATTAATTAAAAGTTATTTGTCTGCAATTCAATGCAGATTTGAAAGCTATCAAGGTATATCATCAACGAAATATCACAATAACATTTCTTAGGCTAGCTTCTAACAACATTCAAATCCACAACGACAGCTGTGTATTTGTATTCCAATACATAAGTGGACAGACCTGGTGGGTGAGGAGAAGCCGTGTTTAAGTATAATTGTTACTTACCAAATAAATGGAAGCACAGTATAGGAGGCAAGACGTAAGGTGTGGTGGTATTAGGAGGTAAGGGGTTAGTTCCCTCATTCATGCTTTTGAAGCAAGGGCGTAGCTTCGCCTCGAACATGAAGGCATTGTCAGTATACACGCGCCGAAGTATGTTCCATGCATTCTCGAGGCACTCCACCTGGTCAAAAGAATAGTATTAGTACATCAAGTGGCTCTTCTGACGCTAAAATACTATTTCAAATTATTTCATAGATTTGTTTAAGCGAGAGCTTACCTGTGGCATACATAATCCGAACATAATGGCTGAGAAGCCATACAGATTCCCAAGAGCGGTTTTGGTTTCAACTGCCAGCAGTATCCAATCATTGATTGTGTCAGCTCTCTGTCTGTCCGTCTGGCAAGTCAGGATAGTCACGGCAATCAGCAGACGATAAGTTTCCACTCTAAAAAAATACAAATGTAGGTTAGGTATGTTATGGATCATGAATGTTACTATGTAGGTATTTTATAACCATTCAGATCGTTACCTTTCAATAACGTCCATTCGCAAAGGTCTGCCTTGGGGTAAGAAGCACAACTCTAAACCTGATGCAGTTTTGTCCAATCCCTCGATCTGAATTGCATCATCCAAAAGAAAATGCAAATCAACCTTCGTCATATGATTCGCCAATATCCGCGGGCCTGATGTCCTGAGGAGCAACTTTATGGTATGCAGCGTTTCAGACTCCAGAGGCTTCGTCAAACCAGTGGGAATTATTTGTGACTGGAAATTCTCCAGATTTATTCTGGATTCAACGACATAGTCCAAGTTTTCTGCTTGCAACAGCCTCGCTTCCGTTAGGTCGTAATCAAATTGCTGCTTTATGGTGGGTGTCACCAAATTGTAGTCCGACTCGATTCGTTTGTTAGGGTCGCTGTGGGCTGAGCTCTGAGTGGAATCCCCCGAACCATTGCCAGAGTCTGATCCAGAAACATGGTACAAACGCTGGAGTTCTAAACGCCTCTCATCGGCTTTTGGTCCGTCGTACCTCGCCGGCTTGGCTGGAGGGCTAGTCGGCAAGTTAGCATCCCATGTGCTGGAACTGGAATTAGATTCGCTGGAAAAGTTTTTGTTGTGCTTGTTCGTTTGACTTTGAATTACCCCGTCGGCGCTGGCGCTTTTTCCGTGGTTAACATGTTGGCCCATATCGATTGGAGTGAGTGAATGTGATCGTTGCTTTTTAAAAGGCACTCTTAGCTGTAATAACCCTGGTTTGGCTGCAAAATGGCTGTAGAGACTGTAAGGGTTGCCGTAATTTGCGGCGTCGCCTACAGGTGACATAGCGGAGCTGACATCATCACTCGGAATGTAATTCGTCAGAGGCACAACACGGTTTGCCGGGTATTGAATCCGGGCCCCTGATGCTGCTGATATGGGCTTCCCTGATCCAACGTATGATGTAATGAGATCTGCTACGGTATCATAAGCTTCATCTTCGAATTGATACTGGTATCTTTCGTATACTGTTTCAGGATGGACTACGATCTGTAAATAATTTGTAACAAAATTACAAGCTGTTGAATTAACTAACGAAATCCGCACGCATATTCAACGTATCTAATTCTCAATACATATTTTTTACCATAAAAAACTTGGGATAACAAATTACTATATTACTTAGCTAAGCACAATGTAAGATACAAATAAGTATTTACTCTCAAAAAGTCTTAAGTAGGTAGATTAATTAAAATATTCACTTACCCGCTGTATCACGAAATGGAGATGTTGCCCATTAGACCGACAACTAAGGACGTAGTTGTCAGGTTGGGAGGATGAATCCCGAACCAGAAATTCTCTATCTTGCTGCAGAAGGTTTTCAGCAGAAGTGCGACTTAGAGCTCCGTGATACCAGCCATGGGATATAATTTGATCGGATGGCAATGAAAACTCCCATTCCAGCAGTCCAGACGTGGACATGGCACTTGTGTCCTGAAATATTAGAAACACGTTATAAGAGGGAACGAACGAACGAATTTCGATGGAAGCTTTACTTGAATCGATCGTGAACAAACACACCAAAAATAGTAACTACCAGGCTTATAAACGAATACTATGTAGCATACACTTACCATTTCTGGAGGTTTTTTTGTTGTTTTATAACGATAAGGTTAAGTTTTTCATGGAAAGTTGTTGCGTCGGGTGTTGTTGAGGGGTGGACAGCCGGCTCCCTGCGCGAAGGGCGGCGCGCGCGGGCGGGGTTTGCGGGGGCGAGAGGGTTGCGATCAATACGTCCCCTAGGCAACCGCCGCCGTCTGCGAGGGCTGAGAAGCTTCGCAATTGCGCACAATTTATTTTCGCGCTTGCGTCTGAACTTTTAACGATTGTTTACATACTTGTTGGTTGTTTTCTTTAAATGACCGCTCTCAATGATATGCATTTTTAGGGTTTAGTTTTGAAACAGATGATTTTTGATAAGCTACCTACTTTTAACTTTTTTTTACCCATATAATGATAATTTAAAAAGTGTTTTGTCTTTTTAAATATATTAAAAATTAAAACCAATACAATAGGGCCTGCGGGTGTCTTTGGGCGACGGTAATCATTTTCAGGTGATTCGTCTGCTGGTTTTCCTCTGTCCCATAACAAATATAATATTATTTATCCCATCCCAACTAATATTATAAATGCGAAAGTAACTCTGTCTGTCTGTCTGTCTGTCTGTCTGTCTGTCTGTCTGTCTGTCTGTTACGCTTTCCCGCTTAAACCTCGCAACCGATTTTGATGAAATTTGGCATAGAGATAGTTTGAGTCCCGGGAAAGAACATAGGATAGTTTTTATCCCGGTTTTTGAAACAGGGACGCGCGCGATAAAGTTTTTCTGTGACAGACAAAATTCCACGCGGGCGAAGCCGCGGGCGGAAAGCTAGTCGGCTATATAATTTAAAGCATCAGCTAGATTTTTATTTAACTTAACTCATAACATCTAGGAATCAGTGTAGGGCGCGGCGAAGACATTTGCACTTTAATTACTCGTACAACATCATGTATACATGTATCATTTATACAGGTTAAATTTAAATTATTGGCATCCTTTTAATATATTCATACATACTTAAGACTCTACCATCTTCTATAATATAAAAATGAATCGCAAAATGTGCTGGTAAGCGCATAACTCAACACTGGACCAATAACACCATTTCTTTTTAAATGTTCGTTGAAGTCCAAGGATGGCTTCTACGGCGAAATTTGCAAAATTCAACCCCTTTTTGCTTATACAGTGTGTCTGGTCACCGGTGTCCGACCCGTTATGGTGTAATAAAATGATCAATTTTATCGACAAATCCACTGGAATAAAACATTTTATCCCTACTTTTAAAAAATTGCAGCTAATTGTTTTTTTTTTGGGTTTCCGAGTCCAGGTGGATTAATTTATTTAGCAATGTCTACCGATGTGCAGGGCCTATAAGCATAAAAGAGAATTCGTTCGACAGCTAGAAGAGTAGGCAATAAGTAGACATCAACAAATTTATCAAAAGCTCCCATTAAAATCTGTAAGAAACACTTGAAACGTAAAAAATAAAATAAAAATGATGCTTTTTCTTAAATTTTTCAATGAAAAAAAAATCTAGACCGTAAACATACTTTTTTTTCCACTTTTTAGATGCACTAAGTCATTACCTAAAACTGATGTTAATACCTTAGCTTTAAGTCAACTAGTCTAGGCGTTATGAATAATTGAATATGACTCTATCAAACGCGAATTCATCCCGACAGTAGGTGCCCCTACTACTACGCTTAGACTAGTTGACTTAAAGCTAAGGTATTAACATCAGTTTTAGGTAATGACTTAGTGCATCTAAAAAGTGGAAAAAAAGGTTGTCGATAAAATTGATCATATTACTGCGCCCTAACGGGTCGGACACTGGTGTCCGGACACACTGTATACCTAATCAGAATATAATATGTAACCCATGGGCAAAAAAAATGGGACAATATTATTTGATCCTCTAAAAACTAATTGATCTTTTTTGTATGTGCACTTTTAAAAATAAATGATGTATTTTATTATATTTAATCTTTATATTAATTATTGGGTCTATATTAGTTGATCTACGGATAAATTATGAATGATCTTCATTTAAGGTAACATAATATTTATGTTTAACATACTCTTTTAATATTTGGTAAACCAAAATAATATTTGATCCTCTTTTTTAGTTATTGATCTTTAATTTTGTTAATTTGATGATTTTTATATCAAGTTTGCCTTTTAATATTGATCACCTAATAAATACATTTCGATCTATGTATAACTTAACTTTAAAATATATTTGATCTAACTAAAAATATTATTAGTTAATATTTTTAATTAAAAAATATCTTTTAATTTACGCGGTATTTTGTGGTTGAGTGACAATCGTCCGTCATTGGTTATTGAGTTGGCCAAGGGCTTAGCGCCAATAAGCAAGCAGAATGGTACATTGCCATGTTTGTTTAAATTACAAGCTTTGCTTAGTTTGGGACTAGAGGCGCTATGTAAAATAATTTCTTACTTCTGTCATCCCTGAACCCGACATCATAATTTTTACCTAGTTATTATTATTTTTTTTTTTTTCAAATCGCAAGGTTGATTTTCTCTTTGTATACCGATCTCGACTGTGATCAGTGACCATAAAGTCATCTGTCAACGGGTCGATTAGACACGATAATACACTAAACGATATACTTTTAGTGCGACATCGGGTCGTAAGGACCTGATAAGTTTTTTTTTTCCAAATATTTAGTTACTGTGTTTGACAAAACAATTGCAAAACAATATGTATCTTTCGTACTACTGAAAAGACCGAATATATCCATCCCGCACCAACGCATCCAGCACCTAAGGTGAATTCGACCCGATAACGCAGTGTGAACGTGTTAAGTATGCTTTTTTAATAAAAAATAAATCTTTTAACATCAAGTGCCTTTAAATAGTTTCCATTCTTTGACTACAACTTAATAAAAATAAGTACCATAACATACTAATTATTTTGAAGATTATTTGATATAGACAAAAAATATTTTATACAAATCGAATTATTTAAAAAAGTATCACAATATTGAATATTTGGTGCTCATTTCTTTTATTTTTGAGGACCAACAAGTAACGATCAGATATAATTTTTACATCTCAATAATTTTTTGCGTAACTAGTTTAAAAGAGATTAAAATATCGATCGATTTCATTTATTTTATGTCTCAAAGAAAGAGGATCAATCATTAAAATAGATGACCATTTAGATTTTTTATTTGCCGTTTTTGCTAATTTAAAAAGATCATTTAAATACATGCCAAAAAAAATTACACCTGTAGTACATTCCCCAAATACGAAACAAATCCAAAAAAAATTGCATTAATTAAAACCTTGTATAGACGACAGGACATCAAAGTATTTCGATGTGTTGCAGTCAAAACTCATAATCAGTCAAAACCACTTTTGACAAAAGAGTAAAAATAAAGACAAAAAATTATTTGGATTTCATTTGTCTCATATTTTTGGGGAATGTATTCATTAATAAAGTAGTTATTTATCTATACTTATAATAAATCTGTAGAGAGGTCAATTCTGTACATGAAATATATTTTCAAAATAACTATCAGGGGGTGATTAGTGATCGATACTGATGCCAAAAATGCAATCAGTCTGTGTGTCTGTCTGTATGTTCCTTATAGAAACAAAAACTACTTGACGGATTTTAACGAAACTTGGTACAATTATTCTTCATACTCCTGGGCAGGTTATAGTATACTTAGGAATTCCCACGGGAACGGGAATTAGCGGGAAAATCCTTTTGTATGAAAAATCTAAACCGCTTAAGTAAGACGCTTGAAATTTGGCATGCAGGTACCTTAGTAAACTTAAAGCTTAGCTGCAACAGGATATTGCAAAATTCCCACGGGAACGGGAGTTAGCGGGAAAAAACATTTGTATGAAAAATCTAAACCGCTTAAGTTAGACGCTTGAAATTTGGCATGCAGGTACCTTAGTAAACTTAAAGCTTAGTTACAACAGGATATTGCAAAATTCCCACGGGAACGGGAGTTAGCGGGAAAAAACATATGTATGAAAAAATCTAAACCGCGTAAGATAGATGAAGGGGGTAAAACGGGATCCACGCGTACGAAGTCGCGGGCGGCCGCTAGTTATTTTTAAAAGATCTAATTATTTAAAGAAGAACGGTCATCTGTGACCCAGGCCCGACAGAAACGAGACATACCTCAGTTTTTTTGTCATGTCTTAATTAGTTAAATTATACACCACTAAATTTTAATCACCGGAAAAAAAAATCTGGGTAATGAGTTATTGATACTGATCCCATTTGTGCAAAAAAAAAAGTAAAATAAAGTGACTCAAAATATCCTCCTAAAATTGGTAGTTTATTGACACACGCGTCGCTAGCACTATTAACGTACGATAATGTAACACTTATTAGAATTCAAAATGGTCTAAGTTAGCTAAGTATGTAATAATAACACTGGAAGCGTGTTCGAGGCGTGAGCGAGACAGACAGATCGATGCAACGTGCGAGCGCGTACGACTACTCTAGCGAGCAGCGGAGTGACCCAGCTGTGACGCGTAAAATACGGACTAAAGAAAATTTAATAAAAAAATTAACTTTATGAAAAACATTTCTTTTTCTTCTGCTTTAAATTTTTCACACGTTTCTACATAACCTGTTAAAATTTTTTCGGTGATAAAAATTTAGTGGTGTATATTTTTTATGTACGAAATCTATGTATAACACCAAAATATTACCCTTTGTTTTTGTTCAGGCGTTATACAAAAACTAATAACAAAATGCCTATTTATCACCAAAATTGGTAAATGTTTGTACCTAAATGTCTATTACAGCTGCTATGGAATGTATCTAGGTGACCTGGAGATACAGCCGGATTATACAAGGTGGAAACGAGAAGTTACAAAAGGACATTGTCAGAAACCGCCTTAGATTCCTGGGCACAGCAGTAAAGTATCAAAATTAATCTCTTACTTTTTGAATACTTAAATATTAATTAGATTGTAACGGACACTTGAGGATTAAAAAATGAAATAATAAAAGTATTTTATATGTATTCCATAATACTATGACGACATCCGGACATTTTAGGGCGTGGCCTGCTCCATATCCTATGAAGTTCCATAATTTGTGTCGATAAAATCTATGTAAAATCGGCACAAGGCAATGCCGTACTTCATTGTTAGGAATCCATGTAATAGTGATGTTGACTGCGGTCATCATAGACAATAAGATACCGATCTTGTAAATAAAATAAATCGTCCAAATTGCTACAGTATGACTAGATTTTAATTAAAAGTTAAAAATATATTGCACGATACTACAAGAAGCTATCTAATGTGTCCAACTGGTCGAAGGTCATGAATAAAATAAAAAGAATTGTGATCATAACACTGATATAGACAATGACAACAATATGGGATCATCATCTTTAATATATCTGTTACAGTTTCAAAATTCGATGAAAAATCCAATGCCGCTTAAAGTGAGAGAAATGTCTAAAGTTCTAATAGAATTGAAAGTTTTATTCGCTCAAAATGCTTATAACAATAATTGGTAATACATTTCAAATATTAACTACCTTTATAATGTATCGATAGAACCAAAATGATATCCTCTCAGCTTGGAAAGGGAAAACCCAGGATTGGGGGAGCGCTCCAGGCAATTTTTAGAACATTTCATAGGTGGTAGTAAATAATATTTATTTCATTATTAAAATTGAATATTTTGATATTGATAAAATTGAATATATCTTTCGATTCAAATACCGAATATTTTTCAATCGATAATAATTATCGAGAATTGTTAATAATATTCAATTAAAAGTTGTTCAATCCCTAGTCATGCATAGACTAAGACGGTAACCATGGAGATAGTTAGTTTGGTAAGTCACGTGTTAAATGTCAAGAGTGGAAAGTAAACATAGGATTCATGTTATTTATTTACGTGCAAAATGTAAGTAAGTAAATCATAAAAGTGGAACGCCGAGCTATTTCCAAAACCCGTCCAATATTATAATACAATTTGGCTGCGACAACTACAATACAGAACATCTCCCAAATCGATGTGCATAAAATAATATAATACAATACTAGTAAGTAAGAGGTTATGATAACAATATTGCTATCAATAAGTTTATAGAATTGGTCCGCCAGGAATAATTGTTCTTACATAAAGATTTGTGTCATTTAGAACCTAGAAAGTATTATTTCGGCACTGTTGATCTAACGGCGAACAATGTATGGAGAACGAACATTGTCCTTTAAAATGCAATGTTACCAGCTTCCATAATCTGTAACCTATTATTGGTACCATTTGAAAGAGCTCGTGAAGCACTTTCAGAATCAGTAACTAGTTTTTCGATATCTTGTATAGTTTAGAAATACTTAATCGAGTGAGATCACTATAGTTCCATATGTATAACCACCCTGTATAATCCGGCTGTATCTTCAGGTCACCTAGATACATTCCATAGCAGCTGTAATAGACATATAGGTACATACATTTACCAATTTTGGTGATAAATAGGCATTTTGTATTAGTTTTTGTATAACGCCTGAACAAAAACAAAGGGTAATATTTTGGTGTTATACATAGATTTCGAATATAAAAAATATATAATTTAACTAATTAAGACATGACAAAAAAACTGAGGTATGTCTCGTTTCTGTCGGGTCTGGGTTTTTTTTGTATGGGGCGTGACCGTTCTTCTTTCACCGTGTAGAATATAATAACTTATCAAAATTTCAATAATTAAAACCTTGTATAGATGTCGCAGTAAGATAGATAAAGCCGTAATATAGTTATATCCCTAGGGATATAATTATATACCGTAACATAGTTATACGAAAGCGATTCATTACTATTTCACTAGGAATATAGTTATAAAACGGTCCAAGTTTAGTGATATAGTTATACATATTACTAGATTAAGTTTAGTGAAATAGCTTTCGGAGTGTGTGGCGCCTATACTTGTCACTGAGAGAAATATGCCAAAAATTTATGTGTTTTGGTGGCCTGTAAAAAATCGAATATACAGTGTTCTACCACAGAATAATAATAAGTACTACGGTTCTACTAAAAGATGTGCCTCCTCTAAGAAGCATTCACTGCTATGTAATTCTAGATGTTATGATTCTTCTTCTTGGCTGAACAAAAATTAAAAAATACTTTTAAAGAAAACAAGATCTCAAGTTAGTTGAAAACTATTGATTAGCTTTAAAAGATCTTTAATGTTTGATTAGTTTAAAGTACCTATTGTTTATGTTTAAATTCCAAAAAATATTATGATAGACATCAAGACAGCAATAACTTTTATTTGAATAAAAGTTATTGCAAAACTAAATACCTAACAAAAGCGTAACATGGGCAGGTCTCCTACTAGATGGACCGACGATCTGGTGAGGGTTCGGGTAGAACCTGGATGCGGGCAGTGCAGGACCGGTCGTTGTACATAGAAATCCTTGGGGGAGGCCTTTGTCCAGCAGTGAAATGAAATGAAATAGTCATTTGGCTGAAACAACTACGACGACGACCTAACAAAAATAATGTGCATTTAGGATACCTCCTACGTATGTAATAAGTCTAATAACAGACTTTAAAACAACGGATCCAGTGCGTCGTTTGGACACCCGCACCCTCAGCCCGCACCAAGGGTTCCTTCATAAAATATGGAACACCTAGAACTTTATCTTTTTATTTATTTGATCTATTCTAGTAAGTACTTTCATAAATTGACCATACAAAAAATGTCAAGAAAAACGTTCCTGGCATAAAATTTTAGTTTTATTTCGTTCTTTGTTCTCATAGCGATAACAGAAACATAGATTTTGTGAAAATCTCAACGAGACACCTGCGTAGGTGTCCTCCTCCTTCGTCTGACTCTATCGGCGCGTCCCCGGCGACAGAAAGTCAGACGAAGGAGGTTTATTAATAGACACCCTTTGGGTACGAATCCTTGAACAACCTGGGTACACGTGCCAGAATGAAAGCCTTTTTCAACTGTGCAACTGCGTAGGGAAAATCTTTTGGTCACGAGGCTGTGTTGAAATGAAAAGTTATTTTTGTTTTCGCACTTCTTTTGTTTTAAAAAAACAAAGAAAAAAGCCTTATAGAAAACTCTTTCGTTTGTTCCTTTCAGCCAAATGACGTCAACTACTGGACAAAGGCATCCTTCAAGAATTTCCACAACGACCGGTCCTGCGCCGCCCGCATCCAGGCACCTCCCGCGATCTTCACCAGATCGTCGGTCCACTTGGAGGGTGGCCTGTCCACACTACGTCTTCCGGCACGTAGTCGCCATTCGAGAACTTTACTGCCCCATCGGCCATCAGCTCTGCGAGCTATGTACCCCACCCACTGCCACTTAGACTTTATCAACTCGGCCGGCTAGAAGTAATAGAAGGAACAGAAAATAAAGTAATCGAGTTAAATTATCCAGAACACTTCTGTGTGCCTACCATGAGTTTACGTAAGGTGTGCTCGCTAGCGACTGCGTAAAAAAATGACATTTAAATGTATGACATATTGTGCAGCGCCCCTAGCGGCTACTTTCAAGAAATAAAATCTTCATAGAATTTTTTGACGTATTCGCTAGCGAGCTCACCTAACGTAAACTCATGGTAGGCACACTGTTTGTTACCAAAACTACCAACTTACGTTTTGGCCCATTGTCAAACAATTGACTGGAATCAAACGTCAACATCGTCTCATAAGTGCGTACGCGCAACAGACAGCCGGTAAAACAATTCCTTGTTGAAAGTATTGTCTCTAAACATCCCCCAACACCGCTACCATGACCCAGTCGCCTTCCGAGCTATGGCGCGTAAAAACCGATTTTGGACTCTTGGAATTCTATTTGTCATATTACCACTCCGAATTTATTGTTATGAAAAAAGTAAGTTTAACTTTACCAATCACAATTTATTTTAATAAGACGATTAGTTAATTTAAAATGTTGTCAAAACCGTTTTGCAGCGTTACGAAAAATTGTGAGAAATCAATCAAAAATGGTCCAACGACCGTTCAGTGATGATAATCCCGGAGGTAGCATAGTTTGGAGAAATACATCACAATTTCAACCCAAACACAATGAAGCTTTAATGCCCCCTGGATACGCTCAAGTGAAAACTCTCTTCCATAAAATGCAGCGCCCCAAAATGTCAACCATTTTGTCATCAGTGGAGACTGGCAGAGGAAAATCAACGTATTCCAAAATGAAAATAGCGAGGAACGAAAACCCCCTAGAACTGAGACTAGCAAGAAACACATTTAACAATATAACAATGGCCTTACTACAGTCATCTACTGAAGAGAGCATACTTTTTCAACCGCCTGGAGTAAAAAATAATAGTTTTCCAGGAGAAGTCACTGTGGAATCATATTATCAAATACCCTCGCCTTCTAAATTTTTTCCATCTGTAGACGATCGTGACCTACAAAGTGTTGAACAAAAAATCAACACCAAAGACAACACTATTGTAATCCCAGCCCGTCCAGTTGAAAAAGATAACAGTAGTGTTCTGGTTAAAGGTATATTTATAGCAGATGCTAATGAGAAATCACCGAACGCGGTAAGCGATTTGCGGAGTAGTGGTACTAGTGGTAATATGATAAGTACAGAAAATGATGAAAAAGCTGATTTTTTGCTGGAAGAACTCTCGGGAGATGGTTCTTTCGGTTCCAGATACAGCTACAACGTTACGACCAATCCATATACTTGTGTGATTGTGCAGGGAAACAAAGCTGACATCGATGCCCAAGCTCAGTTTTCAAGTTTTGACATAGAGGTACACTTTATATTATTTCTCTTAAGAATTTCCATTATCAAGAATAAAAGTTTTCATGTTTTTTAAACCTTTTATAGCCTTCGTGGGTAGTCAAGAGACAGTATTGGGATTACATTTTTGACAGCCGCTATGAAGCATTGATGAGAAGTCCAAAATGGCCAGCTTTAAATGTAAGAATTATTAAAAGTTTTTTTTAAGTTAACTCATTTTTTTATGTAGCATTCAATAGTTAACTTATCTGTATCATTTGTCATCTCCAGGTGATCTTGTTACCGATTTCTCATGTGGATTCCATTTGGAAACGGTCCTTTGAACATTATCACAACAACACTGTCAGTAAGATTATTTCGAATATAGTGAAGAAACTTCAATTTTACAACAAACTTACTTTTACTTGGAATGAAGTGTCGCACTTAAGTCAATGGTGGAAAAGGACCTCACAAAAGAGTCGTTCGGTAACTACTGTCGTTAGCACACTTGCCATATTCATTACCTATTCATGAACCATACCTAAATTAATATTTGCGTTTTTGATATACAGGTTTTACGGAAATTAGTTAAAAGTGGAAGATTAGAAATAACCACAGGAGGCTGGGTTCAATCGGATGAAGCGACCACTCATTTATTCGGACTAGTCCATCAACTCATTGAAGGTTTGTGTTTATTGTAGCCTTAAATATTATCCTACATTTTGCAATAGCGGCGCAATTCAGAATAAACCTCTTTTCAGGTCATCAGTGGCTAAAAAACCATTTAAATTACACACCTAAAGTTGGTTGGCTTACGGACAGCGTGACTCATAGTCCCACGATGCCGTACCTTCTCTCTGCGGCCGGGATTTCAAAATTCATCATCACTAACGTCCATTACTCATGGGAACAGTTTCTTGCTGAATTTCAGATCAGCGATTTCATTTGGATACAGTATTGGGATAACGACAAGAATACCGCAAATCCCCTGAATCAAGAATTAAATAAGATCGGCAACGAACGCTATCCTAAAAACTCGGTGTTAACTCACTATTTGCAGTTCAATTACGATAACTTCAAAGCTTGCGGACCTAATAAAAACGTGTGCTCGGGAGAATTTGACTTCAATAAATTGAACAAAAACACAGATATACATACTTATAATGTTAAGCAAAAATCCGAAAAGTTACTCGAACAATATTCTAAAACGGGAACTATCTCACCTCATAATGTGGTCGTCGCACCTCTAGGCGGGCCATATCGGTATGAGTTTCAAACAGAATTTGACTATCAGTACAATAACTATCAAAAATTGGCTGATTTCATAAATCTTAACACCGATATTTACAAAGCGAACATTGACTTCGGCACACCGAGTGATTACTTTAATACGATTCTAAGTAAACATAAGGCTTATCCTACCTTTCAAGGGGATTTTTTGAATTTTGCTGATATAAAATCGGGAAGTCCAGCTTATTGGACTGGATTCTTCACTTCCAGACCTCTACTTAAAATATTAATTCGACGACTTCAGTCCACGTTACGTTCCACAGAAATATTACTTACATTCGCGATCAATTACAACGTTTTTACACGACATAATTCGACTAGTCTCTTAGAACTCCTGACCAAAGCAAGGGAAACTGTGGCGAGACTTCAGGACAGGCATGTAGTAGGAGGTACTATAGCAGTTAACATCCTTCAGTATACCTACAAAATAATTCTATCTTCAGTCAAGGATTGTTGGCATATCCAAGAAGTCGCTGCGAGTCTATTGACTATGAAACCAGACAAAAGTTCACCATATCTACATAAATTAGTCTACCGAGAAGGAGAATTCATCTCTGTTTTTAGAACAGTTGATGTTGGTGATCAGATATACGTATTCAATTCCTTAAGTCAAGAAAGAACTGAAATCGTAGAGTTAATAACAAAACATCCAAACATTAGGGTGGTTGACCATAACAAAAAAGATCTTACTATCCAGATCAATCCGGTCTGGACTTACAGTTCCGATAATTATATCAGGATTTCAAATGTTTTCTACAAAGTTATGTTCGCCATAGTTGTGCCACCTATGACTTTAGAGCTATACAAGATCAAAGAAACTTACGATGCCACAAACAATGCAGCCACGATATATTGTGTGCATTGCACAATAGACAATTTTGAAAGTCAAACTTCCGTATTTCCTTTTAATATTCTACCACTTCAGCCCGGTGATATACAGCTGGAGAGTTATAAACACAGAATCGTAATAGACGAGCTCACTGGATTTCTAAAAACTGTTATAGAAAAGGAAACCAATACAGAGAAGACAGTTTTAATTGACTATGGAGCATTCAAAAGTGCTGATGTCAACGCTGGCATATTTCTGTTCAATACGAACGTTACAAGACCTCTTCATGACATATTGTTGCCTTTCAGAGATGGCACTAAAACCAAAGTATCAATAATAATTGCTGGACAAGTTACTACTGAAATGTCTTCAGTCTATGGGCGTTTACTGCAGCATACTGTTAAATTATACAATCTTGTAAACGTTCCTTTAGCCAAGTCTATCTTCATCGAAAGCAAATTAGATTACGAAATATCGCCGAAAAATAGAGAACTCGAAATTTTTCTATCCATCAAAACTGAAATAGCCAATGGTAACCATCCTGAAATATACACGGATAATAACGGATTCCAGCATACTGCGCGAATTTTGAATATAAGTAGACGAATAGAGTCAAATATTTACCCTATAACAAGTATGGCTTTCATACAAGACGCCAAAAGCAGGCTCACCTTAATTACTGATCATGCTCAAGGGGTGACATCATTACAAGAAGGCCATTTGGTTGTGATGTTAGACCGAAGGGTGCTTTTCAACGACGGCAGGGGTACACAGGAAGGTCTAGCAGACAGCACTACGACATACCATCGACATTTCATTTTGCTCGAAAACTTTGTAGACTCATCTAACCAATATAGTCAATACATATCGCGCTCGGAGCTGAAGTTGCCTAGCTTTTCAGCTTTGTACCTTGCCAACTCTGTAGACAATATTTTAGACCTATTCGTAGTCGATAAGAAGCTCGCGGACTTGTCTCATTATGCGTTCCTTCCTTTGATCAAGACTTCATTTCCATGCGATGTGGCAGTTATTAATTTTCGTACTATAGTAAACAGGCATTCTCTGCATCTTTTCACACCAAATATGGCGTTACTAGTGCTACAAAGGCAAAGTGTTTCTTGTAGAATCGACAATGCTGCTCAACTAAATTGTAATGGAGACAGTAGTTTTTCGCTAGAGAAAATTCTGCGTAACGTAATTGCAGTGTATCATACTAATTTGGTTGGAACTAATGAAGGGGTCCCTATAGGCTACATAAATCAGGAGAATTTCCCACCCATGGAATTGATGACTTTGAAAATATTTTTCTAAATACTCTTGCTTGACTTATCAAGACTTTCTCCAACTATTTAAGCCGTGAAGATAAGAATTTCAAACTGTCAATAATTGACTAATCAATGGCCTGGAAAGCTAATGGCTTTATTGTGTTGAGTGCATTAGGCGTTAATTCGGCGCTAGGCGAACATTTCTACACATTTGTGAGCGTATTAATTGCTAAGATTCGCTAACAGTAAAGTGGCCATAAGATCAGATTTTTATTATGTTCAATGCCAGATCATGAGGTTCGATACTTCACCACGATGCGGCCTGGTTAGGTCTTCATTAACCATGCTTGGTAATGCAATGTAAAAAAAAGATAATCTAGGTGTCTTATTGTACGAAAGTAGTCTTCTGCAGGTAGTTCTAGACAACAAGAGGGGAATTTTATTTGGTAGGTACTCCGAGATCAGGCTTGAATAGAACTCCCTGTAGAGCTCGTCATCGTTTACCGTCTTTTTTTAGGAAGTTTTTACTTTATTGTACCTGAATCCTGAAACTCAAAGTTATTTCCTAGAAACTGCAAGGCGCAGTTATGCCCAGTTTTTCATGACCTCGCTGGTAAATAAGAAGTTATGTGATGAGATGAAGTAAACTGTAGTTTCGGGATTCAGACCTCAGAGTAGGTACTTAAGTAGGTTGTATAGTTTTAACCGACTATTCCAATAATTATGTTCGAAGTTATACTTGCATGATCAAAACTGCAAATTGTTATTTATATTCTTACAATTGTAATAAAACCGTTAATACATGTTTAAATAATTTTCCGCATTTTATTCAATTATATTCCTACTTTAATCGATAAAAAAAATCCGAGCTAAGATGGCCACCCCCTTTAAAAGAGTAATTTTTTTGTTCTTTAGACGACAAGATGCGTAATTATGTATCAACTAAATTCAAAATAAATGCTTCGATCGATCGAAATTATATCGTGGCGCGCACATCCTAACCTTGCTGGAATTCTAAACCTGCCAAGTGTTAATTGAAATTGCAGACGAAGGGTCCCATCGTACGAGATCTACTTTTACCTATTCTTAAAGATTCCTAAATCGAGTAGAAACAAAGACTATTAGGTCCTACCTACTTAGTGTGTAGGAGGATTTGTTTTGCATTTCCTCACATTTTTACTTGTTAATAAGCGAAAAGTGAAATACCTGACATGTGAAAATTCGAAGTAGCCATGACTTTACTTCCCTGACTTAAAGAGTCAGTCATACTCTTCATGGAGAGACATTTTAACAAGTGGGAACAAAGGATACCTTCCCTTACCCTCTTGACAACAGATACATAAACAGCGGAGGCAAATTACTTATTAGGATCCCATTGTTATTGGTACGAGTACAGTTTGGGTTTAGAACCTTTAAAAAGGATTGCAAAGCACACTAACAATCAAGTAAAAAATAATGACCCCCTCCCCCCTATTATAAGAAATAAGAGAAGGCCGACCCCCTCCCGAATATTTATTACAGAATCTAAAGGAAAAAATGAATAGCACACGTACTTATAGTACCTTACACAAGCGGGGAATTCCGCCCGAGGCGCAGTGCAGATGGATGGAGCGAGAGTTTTTCTACACGCATCCGAGCGAAAATTTTAACTCTATGCATTTTTGTAAAAAAATAATTAATTAATAAAATAATACTTAATGCCTTTAATATGAGCCAAAAACAGATGATAATAATATTAATAAAAAATATGCTTTTGCTTGATAAAACCGTAAGGCGATGAATACTTAGGTATCAATCGCCAAATCACAAAGCAATAAATTCATTTCGCTATTTGAATCGAATTAAAAACTTCGTTAGTTTGTTGGTAACTGTAGTGTTGCCTAGTGAAGCCTACCTAGGTATTTTCAGGTGTAAGGGTTCCAAATGAATTTCACATTCACAAAATTGGTTGAAGATACTTTATTTCTCTTCTAGAATACAAAAAAAGACACAGAAAATAGTATCATATGTTATACATACGAGTATAAGTTATAGAAATATCGTATAGTAGGTACAAATTTTCGGGGTAAATTGTAAAGTTTTCAGTCAGAATTTAGTGTGATACAATGCAATAAATAAATACCTACAGATTTGGTTCGTACAAATGTACTTTGACACAATTTAAAACATTTTTAAAAGTGGATAAAAATATAACATAATTTGGTAGTAGGTACATTTACATACTTTTAGCATTACAATGTCTCCTTTAATTTAAACAATGAGTAAAACATGTAAAAAATATTCCTGATTATTAATTTTGAGACATGTTTTTACATTGTGAAGTAGTAAAATAAATACACACATTGAATGGGATATTGGTTATTACACTTATATGGTACGTGGTTATATACGGATAATACTGAATACCAATAATCATCGTATTTATACGACGTAAGTACCTTAAAATCTAAACAGATCTTGAGACGATACAATGCTCAAGATGCTGTTTGTATATCCACGCTACGCGCCTGATTCGCCGACGCAGACATCGCCCGGCTCCAAGAAACCTCTTCTTCGTCAGCCGTCTCCAGAAGACGCTCGATGGCTGCCGGCGAAGGAAGGTCCGAGTAGGTGGATTTAAAAGGCGGTCTTGTACAACAAGCCGCAGGTTGTGCACTTCTTGATAAACATCAAGTTTTTCAAGGGGTCATCTGGATTAGTCGACGACACAGTGCGCTCACTCCTAAAGGTGTTGGCCATATCCACCACCTTATCAAACGTCAATTCAGAAAGCTCCAGTTCCAGCAGCCTCTCCCGATCCGGCCCGTTCAGCATGCCCATCAAGAATCGATCGCGCAGCATCTCATCTAGTATAGTTTTAAAATCACAAGGATCAGCCAAGTCTCGCAGCCGGTGAGCCCATTCTGAATAGGACTCCCCTTCTACCTGAACCGCTGCGTAAAATCGAGCCCGCACACTGAAATTCATACTTTCTGCTGTGGAGACTTGATTCTTCAATTCTTCAGCGCGGGCGAGTTGGGCGACAATGGAATTATGTTTTGCAATTATTAATCTTTTTGCCAGACGAATTATATCGTAAGAAACTAACCACTTCTCTAGCTTGGCTTTGGTACGCGTATCAAGGGGACTTTTGTCGTCCTCGGAGTGCGACTCGCGTGGAACGCCCATTACTTACCTATATTTGAGCAATGTAAGTAGATACCGGCACCACGCAATTTAGCTAGGGGTCGCGCAGGGGTTTGCGCACTGATCGATAAGGAGTCAGTAGTGAGGAGGGTGTATTATTTAATTCCCACTGCATTGAAATTTCGAATGAACTACTTGGAATGCTTAGTTGATCATCTACCATTCAAGATGACAATGTGACAACAATAGATTTTGTGATTCATGATTACTAAGTAAATTAATTACTAGCAATATCTTTGATTAACAGAATGGCGAACACTATGGCACTCAGCAGGAGCTTTTATTAAGCCGCTGGCTGCTAAGCGTCATCACGACCAATGGGTAGTACTTGATTGTTTAACATCAGTCGTCATCAGTACTTACCAAACGGTTGCCTATTTCTGCAATTGGTTGCACCTCTGTATATTCAGATAGCTGAATCACCCATAAGACAGCATCCAAATCTAACTCGGGAGCTTGCATCACTCATTCATACAGGGTGGAATTTTGTAATGCCACCTGGACGGAAAGTACTCTTAATGTTATAGATAGAACATTTTTCTCAAAGAAAACATTCCTTTAATTTTTAAAAGAAATAGAACTGCATTCAAAGATTTCCAAAAATTCGGTTGCCACACCCGGGAATCGATCCAACTAAAATCTGTTAAAAATTACATCCTGTATTTCTATTACATCGATCGTTAGGGTTAAGTATAAGGATGAATTCTCTCTAACAAACTTGATAAATCAAATGAAAGGAAAACCATGAAATCTTAAATTATTTTAATTATGTACAGAAAATTGAATGGTATGGTAGTGAATTTTCGAAAAAAATACAAAATTTTTGAATTCAGTTCTCTTTCTTTTCAAAAATGAATGAATATTTTCTTTCAGTAAAATTTTCTATCTACTGTATTAAGAGTACTTTCCCTCCAGGGGGCATTACAAAATTCCACCCTGTATACAGGGTGTGGTTTTGTAAAACAACGCCCATCTCAGGGGTGGTAGTATACACGACACTGAAGCCAAAAAAAAACAAAAAATCCATGAATTCAGTAAAATGGTACTTTATTACGCGGGCGAGCTAATCGGTCAGTCCCCCCGCTCTCTCGGGGAGTCTCTGCTCGGTGGTGTAGCGGGGTACGCGGGGTTGGTGGGGGCGGTAACAAGCGCCGTCTCGAAAGTTTTAGAAGACGTTTGAACAAAGTCTTTTACTAATAAAGTAGTATTTAATTTCTATTTTTCTTGTAATTACTTTCATGTGTACTACTACCCCTGAGATGGGCGATGTTTTACAAGACCACATCCTGTAGGTATAGGCCTAAATTAAATTTCAGGTGAATATTATCCTATCCTACTAATATTATAAATGCGAAAGTTTGAATGTCTGGATGTTTGTTACTCTTTCACGCAAAAACTACTGAACGGATTTTGATGAAACTTTGCAGTATTATTGTTTAAAACCCAGAATAACATTATAGGCTATAATTTATGACAATCTGTGACAAACGAAATTTCACGCGGGTGAAGCCACGGGCAAAAGCTAGTAGAACATAAAATAAACCGGCAGACCCAAAGTTCCAAGACCCATTCTCCATTATTGGGCAATGGTGTCAAATACCCAATGGAGAATGTACTACGTGTGCAAAATCACTTGAAACCTTTGTTACAGTTAAGTTTTTACATTTATACAAATTCATTTGTTTTTATTTCATTCAAAAATACCAAGTACCTAGGTAGTAAATCAGTTATGATTTTATAGGCATTCATCAAAAAATTCAAAGTTCGCATAAAAAATATCGAGTCCCGCCAACGGTCACGTGACCCCGTGTGACTTGGTCCACTCAGTCGCTATACTCGTAGCAGTTGTAGGTATCTCGCGCAGTGTTTTGTGTTCTGTTGTTGTGTGTTGTATGTGGTAGGTATTTAATTAAAAATGGATGAAGGATTCGAATACTAAACGAACGAGCCCAAACTCGATGTAGTTAAGTTGTTTTATTCCGGAGTTCCTATAGCCACCTTCCAGCTCCATCATCAGATCAGCTCCATGTTATCACAATATTGCATGGTCATCCGACATGTATATGCGAAATTTCAGCTTAATCTTACAAGTTGAATTAAATTAAGTGGATTTAATTCAACTTGCAAGTTATTAATCTAAGCTTGCAAGATTCCACATTCCATCTATCTGTCACCGTAAAATTGTGAATTCCGTCAGATTAGGTCAGATTATAATCTGACGTAGTTAAATTTTATTACAATCTAACCTAACCTAACCCACTGTTAGTTTACAATCTAACGCGTTATAAACTGACAGAGTTCACTATTTCACGTTGACATCTACAAATTTTGAGCCAGTATAGTTCCAAAATACTGTGGGTCTAGACAAAGTGCAAATTATAATCGCAAACCAGTCGAAAAGTGGTCGAAAAGCCCCTTTTTTGTATGGAGTTTTGACGGATTCGATTTTCGATTCGATCAAAAAGTGCGTTTTGTCTAAGGGGGCTGGACTGTCCTGTCGATGACATTGACAGTGGGGCGCCACCGTCAATACCGGATCGCTGGTTCAGATTTTTGTCATGTACCGGATCGCTGGTTCAGATTTTTGTCATGTCGGAAACCATAATTATAGTTGAACGATGGTAGCGCCCCCCTGTCATTGAGTTTGGTGGGACAGTTCAGCGTGGGTATACTATGACATGACGTCACGCGTATGTGGCCCGGACCTTTAAAATTTAATATCTTGGAAACTAATTGACGTATCGAAATAATTCTTTCACGTGTATTTTTTATTTTTAACAGAGAATACAGAAAGCTGAAAAACAAAATTAGTGAACATTCTCCGTTATATATTTTTTTATTACATCCAGTAAACTGGAAGGAAGATAACCATGCAAAGAAATTAGCTAATTAGTAAAATCGACTAACTGTTCAATTGAATTGTGCGTGTTGAAAGCGCACATCACTATGAAATTAGTTGACTTTGACATTTTGTCTATGGTTTGCTGGTGAAACCACAGAATAATAATAAGTAGTGAAACTGACATTTGTTTGCTTGGTTGTCTTTGGTCACCACTAGCCTGACAAGTTTGACGGTATCACTATCACATCACTATGTACTGTAATACCGATTGCTCTTCTTCCTCCGCAAAGAAATGAAAGTTCGACGCGTAACATATTTTTCGCATATTCTAAAAATGTAACAATTTAATAATTTCGAAGTGAATAATAGTGCGAGTACATACATATTACTATCCTTGAAAGATTTTATGAAGTAGTGGAGTTATTTAATTTGATAAAAATAAATGAGACAAGGAATGAAACAAGTACCTTGTTTGCCTTCCAGTCTTTGTCCCTTTGATCTGTTTTATTCAGTGAAGGGTATTTATTTATAATGGGGTTGTTGATTTCGAAAATTTGGAGCCTCTTTGGAAACGAGGGTAAGTCGTATTTTATTCGTATTCTAAGCCATGATGAAAAGTATAAGGTAAGGTATTTATAAATGTAAAATACTTGCTAGAGTAGAAAAGTAAGGATTCTATTTTATCTCAGTAATTGCTCGGTTGTAAGTTGAACAATGTTGATTAATTCTTCATGTTAAGAAAGTTTTACTGAAAAGTAGGTTAATGTGAACCTACTTTCTAACCTTTAACATTTATGTTTATTAAAATATCTATGTTTATAATTAGTTTTTAAAGAAAACAGTAGCATTGTTCTCCCTTCTGATATGTTGAAGAGAAACAGCAGATAAACATAGTTAAGCTAATGATATTGATGAATAGGTACTTGGTGTTTTTTTCATACTTTAATCTATATTAGCCTGACAAAATATTTGAGTTCCAGGCAAGTCAAGCCAGGCATCGTCAAATAGGTACTTGTAAAAATAATATAAATATATTTATTTACAGAACACAAGTTGGTCTTGGTCGGACTTGATAATGCGGGCAAGACTACAATCCTCTACCAACTGCTACTCGGCGAAGCGGTGCATACCAGGCCGACTATCGGGTCTAACGTAGAGGAAGTGATCTGGCGGAACCTACGCTTCGTTATGTGGGACCTGGGAGGACAACAGAGCCTGCGGTCAGCGTGGAACACCTACTACACAAACAGTGAAGTATGTTAATTACTTTAATACTAGCTGACCCGGCAAACTTCTTACTGCCTACGTTCATCAGAAATAATGTAGGATTAAAATAATTTTTCAAATCAGTCCTATAGTTTCAGAGCCTATTCAATTCGAACATAATCAAATCATTCCTCTAACTTGTATAGATATAGATAAATTTCGGCCCACCACTCAGACAAGAACTTGTCTTTATAAATAACATTAAACAGATTGGCAGATTTTTAGAAACATTTTGGCCTTCAATTAAAAACAAAAAAACATAAAGGTTAATAAACAGTTAAGTTTTTATGTAAATAATAAACGAAAAATATATAGCAATTGCACATGCACTTGATATCTTAAATAATGCTCTGCGATGTAAGTTATAGTAGTACCTAATGTAGTTATTATTATTTTTATTTTTTTTCATTTATTATCATTTTACAAAGGAAGTTTACGATTTAGTTTGTTTTGTCAAACAAAAGATTATGAACTTAAAAAAATATAGAAATAATCATAGCAAAAGCGAATTGCAAAGCTTTTGTAGTTCACACTGCGACATTTTTGCGAGATCATTGCACTGCAAGAGTTTTATTAATCACAAAATATAATATGTTGAATAAATTATTAAAATTTGAATTCCCCTAATACTTTTGATATGAAACACTCAATCTATTGCTTATCATGCAATAAACTGGAGACGCAAATATAAGTAAACTAAGGAATTATTTTTATCAACATTCTTATCATACATTTGCGCTATAATTGTAGCAGATATGATAATTAGATGGAACTTTGTATTTGTTCCACATGTGTTGTCTTTCGTAAGAAGACAAATATCGCGATCTACAGGATGATATAGAAAACATACAAGTTTCATTAAGCCTTATTAATAAAATATGTTTTTTAAAAAGTAATAAAAATTAAATACACACATTCTGAAGGGATTAAGAGGAAGTATTAAAAAATAACCTGTGTTTTTTACTTTTTAGAGACTAAAATATAAATAAATAAATAAATATCCTTGGACATTTACACTGCGCTTCTAGTCCCAAACATATAAACTTAAAAATGTGTGTTAGTAACGCGTCTACACTTCGCGATCACAAACCCGCTGGCGTTTAGGTATAATTGATTACCTCTAGTCTGCACACGCGAAAAGTTATTGCTTTGTAGGTTTTTCCTGAATAATCTTAGATTTAATTCAGCATTAAAGTTCCAAATGGTTTGCCCTCAGTTCGTGATAATGGTGATCGACTCGACGGACCGACAGCGGCTGGGCATCAGTCGCGAGGAGCTGCACCGAATGCTTGACCACGAGGAGCTCAGTCGCGCCTGCCTTCTGGTGTTTGCCAATAAACAGGTACAAAATAGGTAGTAAGAAAATTTTTCATTTTTAAACCGGCAGACTTGACCGAGTTTGTTGTGGCGCTTCTTCTCAGCACTTACTAAATGTTTGTCTCGAAGCGCTGGTAGGGCAAAAAAATAATGAGACATGTATAGGCTCCTTAAGAGCATTTGACGATTTGTAAGTACTAACAGTACTAATTTAATTAGTCTATAGTGTAGACTCTACACAAATAAAGATAGGTAATTTTGATTGTTTTTATTTTGCGTCCTTTTAGCGGTAAGTGCTATCACTGTTAAAATGTGTGGGAATTATCAACCTCATCATCATCTGCCGGGCCAAGAAGCGTGACTACGATCTTTATACCGCCAAAACGTCTTATTTATCTTAAAATCTACTTATTATCTAAAATCGATAAAATATCTCGGTAAGATGATATCATTGCGCACGTTTCATTTTATCTCCACTGAAGGAACATAAACCTTTGCAATTTAACAGAGACAAGTGGATCATTTGGCCTACCCTCTGATGTTCACATATTATTTTAGTAGGAAGTCGAACCAACTTCGAACTCCTCCTATGTTATTTCTTTTCGTTCTTTTCGTTGCGAGTCCAATGACAGTTTAACTTTCCGCCGGAACAAACTTGACCTTTACTGGTTGGGTTTTTATTGGCGGTCAAGCTGTGCTGTAGATCCTGGCTACACAGGAGTTGCAGCGGTGGGAACGAGAAGTGGGAATAGTCCCGATATTATTTTATCGCCTTAAAATCTGCGCGTGCAAATCTTTCGTCATCATCATCATCATCAGCATTTCAGCCATAGGACTTCCACTGCTGAACATAGGCCTCCCCCAATGCTTTCCACGTTATCGATTGGTAGCGGCCTGCGTCCAGCGCTTCCCTGCTACCTTTACGATGTCGTCGGTCCACCTTGTAGGTGGACGTCCCACGCTGCGTTTTCCGGTACTCGGCCTCCATTCCAGAACCTTGCTGCCCCATCGGCCGTCAGTTCTGCGTACTATGTGCCCTGCCCATTGCCACTTCAGCTTGCTAATCCGTCGGGCTATGTCAGCGATCTTTCGTCAACCATTCGCTTTTTCGTACACGGCGACGGGGACATACCAGTGCAGTTACATTGCAGAGGATCTAAAAGTAGTATTTTAGAGTTTGAGTATTAGAAGTTACACTCCTCTGTATGAGTAAGTCCACTCCAAAAACTGTTACCGTTGGGCATTAAAATAGATGTATTTAGGTTTTCAATTATCCGTCATTTTACACACTTTTCAACATCACAGAAATCCAAAGTTATTTTTAACAATCTATGTATTTGAATTTGCATAAAGCCACATCGCATACACAGATGTTTTCTTTGAAGGCTTAATGAAATAATTTCATCGTCAAAAATAAGTGAGCGTAATATAGAAAGTGCTCATTTCATATGTAAGACTTTGTACACGATTATAATATTAGGGTCATTCTAAGTTAAGAGGTAATGTGTTGTATGGAGCGACGGCACGGCATTTTTTTAAATATTTTTACTTAAGTATATATCTGTTTTATGGAAACCTTTAAGTTGAAAATGTTTACAAAGTGGCCAGTCAATTTGTTGGTTTTTTCTGGTTTTATAAGCGACCAGGGTAAATACTCAGTCCAGGGTAGAGACAAGGTGCACAGGGGAGGAAACATTATGGACAGGGAAGAGACATAGACATACTAAAAACAGTGTTATTTTTAGGAATCAACTTTATTTATTTATTTTAATTTTAATTATGAATTATTTATAATAAGACTTTTCATTTTTTAGCAAACTTTGTTAACAAAAATGTATTTTAAGCCTAGGTACAAAACATAAAAAGGTTCTTACTTTTACTTTCCATCAAAACAATTATCAATAGTCAATAACGAAATAAAAAGAAACAAAAACTTCTCTGAAACAGTATTGAACTTTTCTTGTACTTAAACAACCATTTGAATTGAGAATTTGAGAGGTAACTAAAAAAATCTTTATGTAATACATGCGTTCAAAGACATCAATAGATTCATTAAAGCATAAAAAAATGCTGCCCTCTCAATTTTAACTTAGGGTAGGGTAGTTTATTTAAAACCTGATCCCAGGAGATTAAAGAAACATCATCATCAATTATTCATAATCATTATTTCAGCCATAGGACGTCCACTGCTGAAAATCGGCTTCCCCCAATGATTTCCACAATGGCCGGTTGGTGGCGGCCTGCATCCAGCCCTTTCCTGCTACCCTTATGAGGTCGTCGGTCCACCTTGTGGGTGGACGTCCTACACTGCGCATTCCGGTACGAGGTTTCCACTCCAGAACCTTGCTGCCCCATCGGCCGTTAGTTCTGCGTACTATGTGTCATGGCCATTGCAACTTCAGGTTGCTTGATTGAAGACTTTTGTCTATAGGCACTGAGGTATTTTGGACGAAAAGATTTTGCGTAGTTTCCTTCACAGAAACAAAGACTTTAGTAGGTGTTTATGGATAATCCAAAGTAGGTACCCAGTTCAAAATGATGACATAACTCTGGAGTCACAGAAGCATCTCAAACTTTTTATAATGTCAGCCAATTAGGTATAAATTCGCAACCGGTAACATGGTAAACCTTTACTGTGCCTAAAAAAGTCTTTATTATACCTTCAGTAGAACCAAATGTTGCTGCTTTTTCCGATAGTATGTCTACGGTATATCTACGGTGAAAGTTTTCATATTCGGGCAGGTTTTCTCAAGCGCTTTAGCTTTCTAGATGCCATTTTTTCTGTAAAAAAGTAATATTAAATTGTAAAGTTAAGATATACATAATGCGAAATAAAGGTTCAGAGAAAAATATAGAAGTATTCATGAAAACGCATGCAAATGTATCTTCCCTGGACATTAAGAATCTCCCCTGCCATCAAAAAAGCCAGGGGAAATACGCCAGGGGAGATACATTTTCGATCAATATCTAAAATAGCCGTAAAAGTGTTTCTCGTACGCAATTCACAACCAAACGTAACAATGTATGCACTATTCATAGTAAATATTGAAGTTTACATTAGTATTTTAACAAATAATTGCTAAATAAAACTTACCAGAGGAAAGACTGCATTTACTCAACACTTCTACACCCAGCGAGCGGCGTGATTGAAATGGCGGTTAAAATGACTTCGCAGTCGGCTTATGCGCCTCTTGTTGATAGCTTCACGTTACATCCTATGCACTAAAGGCCACAACTTCCACAAAATAGTAAAACAAAACTGATTTTTAAACAAAAACAAAAAGCCAGGGGACGAGACACAAAATACGGAGGACAAATTTCGGCATTGATATTATTTATGAAAAATTTGAATTTATGTAATTTGACTTATAAGACAGTGTTCCTAAGTTATTGTTCTGTATAAAATTAATGATGATGAAGTAATTATTCAATTTTAATACATTCATAATAACTGGTTTACAAATAAAGTCGGGTTTGGGACAGCCCAGGGGAGTGACTTTTTTCTTGTATTAGAACTTATTGTGACTAAACTGTGTACATTTCTGTAATAAAATTAAGTGAGCATGTAGAAGACATTTAGTTTTAAGCAATAAATAGGTTAATTAGGTAGTTAGAATTAAAAAAATGTACTTTTTTGCCCTTGCCATCGAAAGTACCTCTTAACTTAGAATGACCCATTAAGTAAAAATACGGCTATGCTTATGAACAAGTTATGAAAAATGTGTCGGTTACGGTGCGTGACGATTAGGAAACCTTTAAAACAAATATCCACTCGTCTACACTTCTTACGTTTTTGAGAACACGTACCTACCAAAGAATAGGCGTTGTGACACGTTTTGCACGTCGATTTTTCCAACATTTGTTTGTCAGATATGTTGGTTAACGAATGGTACGCCTTGCACACATTTATTATCTGGTAATCATGATCTAGAACTATAAAAAATTGTGTGAGAATTGTGCGACATGCAATAAATGATAGGTCAAGGATGTGCAACAATTGCTTAGTGCTTGATGCGGAAAAAACAGTTTATCATCTTGCAAAACTATTTTCTCATCATTCAATGTATTAATAATTCGAAGTAGGTACTTACTTCAGTATGATACCTAAACAAGCGACAGTAACATAATTCTTGTCGACTACGGGACCCTAAAAATGTTAACTGTCTTTCAATTATTTCATTTGAAATTTATAAGACGCCACGACAATAATTTGCAACAAAGAAAGCACTTAGTTTAGTAGACCGATGCCCACTCATGAACCTCAATTATAAAACCTGGAATTAGACGAATTACGGAGAATCCAGCGCTCGTATCATTGTATTACCTAGGTAATTGTAGAAAATTACTGCAGTGCATTGCAGTTACGTAAAATGTCTTTTTATTAGCTATCGGATCGGGGGCGAGCGAGCATTTATTAATTAGGTCATTCTGCGGTGGTGGTCGGCCAACGGCTCTTAGGGTATTAATGTTTTGGTTTATGTACCTACATACCAACTTCACAACAATCTATAGTAATACTAGAGTAACTTTGAACTCCTCATATTGTTATTTTGATTAATTTAATTACTGGTTAAATGCCAGTTCACTGTTTGGGTTTTTTATTGGCGGTCAAGCTGTAGAGATACTGGCTGCATAGGAGTTGCAGCGGTGCGTGGGAACGAGAGGTGAGAATAATCTCGTTACTAAAGCACACGTTTATTGAGTAGGGTGGCTTAAATTGAGAACAGAGAGAGAGCTAAATGCTCCGTTACTTTTAATAAAAATCATCACTTAGTTTTTTGCGCTCTTTCGACCCGCAAGGTTAGTACCAAGGTTTAAGTTTTACCTGACATAACTTAGGCTTACAAGGAACTGTAGTAAACCTGTACCTGTTATGTCAAGTGGCAGCTAAAATGTAAGGACACTTTTAAGTCGTCGGTCTTGGCCGCCTAAGTGAAGGTCGTTAACGTACACTGTCACCAATACTCACTTTTATATCATTGTTATTGAGTTAATTTAAGGAAAACGCTTGTGCAATGGTTATTGGTTATTTTATAAAATTTTACTCGTTTAACGAATATTTATACAAATTGCACAGTAGGGCATGTAGAATTATTAGAATAGAAATACGCGTAAAACATCTTTATCCGATTCATATGAAAATCCAATCCTACGTTCAAAAGAGTAGTTTTATAGATATGCAGTAACAAACAAACATCCAGACATCCAAACTTTCGCATTTATAATATTAGTAGGATAATCAGGATTTCGTTAATTATCTCACGAGAAACCTCAAGCAAGCGGCTACATTTGGCCAAGAGACGTAAACTCGTGCACGAGGACTCCAAGCCTCTGCGTTCGTTAACACTTGAGTAAACACTTCAGTAGTACGAGACGAGCGCCTGAACAACTTCCTCGTTATTTTGATCAAATCGACCTTCTGTTTCGACCTTTTTGTGAACACTGCGTTTTTATCACATTGTAAATGATAAAGTCTCTAAATGCACCTACTTTATGTATTGTGCTATTTACGCAACATCTTGCCAAGTGGTTCGCGTACCAGACTACTCTGCCTTAGGTTCGATTCCCACACAAGACTTATTTTAGACCGTGAAATGTATCGGTCTGGGTGAATCTAAATTATCTAAATATTTCCTAATAGTCCAGTCAATGAATGCCTTAACGACGGTGTAGAGAGAAATCCGTGGAACACAATTTCTGACCTCGGGACTTTGTTTAGACTAGTTAGGAGGTGAACATAGCAAAAGTCCCCGCCCTTAGCCCTTGAGCCGGCGAGGAGAGAGGGGTTTAAAGGTACCACTTTTCGGTTTTTCGCTTAATCCTCGAAAACTATGCGTCCTAGTGACATGACTACTATGAACCAAAAAAAGATTATTCAATTTGCTACAGGTGAGATATTCAAGTTTTTCTATATCTTGTATACTCGTAGTTTTCGCGGCATCTGCTGTAGAAGGTCTGTAATATTGGAAAATTTATTTTTGTCTTACATGTTCCCATCAGGAGAAAATCGACTTAATCAACATTGAGCAAACATTCTAGACATGCGGGAGCATGTTAAGCCTAGTTCCAGGGAGGGGACTGCACCGTGCGTATATTTAGACGAACTACTTGGAGCCACTTTTGACTCCTCATCACTCAAAAACTACTGTGCATTAACACTTCAAATTTGGCTCATGTGTTGAGACTTGCAAGATAAACATCAGCTTAAAATTTCATAAATATACCACAAACGGTTATTTAGGTATTGAAGTTCGCTGTTGAGACATAAAAGCACAAAAATACACAATTCCCACCGAAGATCGTTTTTGTAATAACTAATCATTATTTACATTAGAATTGTTGTTTGTTTCTGAACTAAACCAATATTTATATTATCCGAGGCGTCAAACGTGCTCAAGCGCTGCTACTACATCGTATTAAATCGTTTCTTTGTTGAGTAATGATTTATTGCATAACGTTTGATATCTTATCACGGTTTCAGGGATCCATACACGTTTGGCAAATACTTAAAAGATACGTATATCGTGTTTTACTTAACAATGAAAGTGCTAATAAAGATATCGAAACTGTTTCGTCAAAATACATACATATCAAACTTAAAGAAGAATGAATGGTGACTCGTATAAAATTGTAAAAGAAAAACTACAGCATAATTTTTTCGGAAGTTATTTACGAAGATAAGAACTCATTCTATTTAGCTTTGATAAGCGATTAAAATGTACAGAACCCTCTGCTTATTATGAGTTAACTTTGCTGGTTTTTGAGAATAAGGTCACTCCGCAGCTTGGTTTACGTATCGCTTAAGGAAGTCTATTGTCGTCATCTATCTACACTCGACATCAAATAAATCGAACCTCCCGAGACAAGCACTTTCAAACGTATGTATCCCCAGTTCCCACCAATATTGGCACCATTTAAAAGCCTAGTTCTAAACTTCATTTCATTAAAGGAAAGGTTTTTACCCCAAAAATGTGTCCGTAGATGAATCCAGAGTCACTTCTTCAAAAAATAGGAAAAATAACGCTTGAGCCAACTTTTATTGCTATAAAACTGTTAAGTTGGGATTTATCGCTATCAATCTGTTAAAGAGGACACGTGAGATCATTATTTGGTTTTATAACCATAAAAATTGGTCTAATTGATCCCAGAGGTGAGCCCAAAGTAAGGTCTTTTTTCAAGTCACATTTATGGTATATGTTAATTTATTAATGAAATGTGTTTTTCTTTAAGTATATTTATTGGGCTTTCAAATAACACCAATATTGTTGGGGTACCATGATTGTATCAGAAGAAAATTCGCACTTCGCGTCGCGGGAGGGTCGATTTATTTGATGTCGAGTGTATCTATCATCCTATGTTATTATTGAGATATAGGATCTAATGGCGCTTGGGAATACAGGTTAAGGTTAATTTCTAGAAAAAATATGCGCCCACGTGGAATTTGAAGTAGGAAATGTTCTATTCTACGAAGGGATATTATATTGAAATCTTTTTGCAAAAGCATTTTCTCTATATGTTTATTCTACTTCTTTAATTAATGCAACCACTAGTTTACTTTTTACGAAAAGACTAGCATGATAATCCTACAAAATCACCGGTCAGCTGTTACAATTTGTATTGTGTATAATGAAGAAGTGTATTGTTTTTAGATTTCCTTAATGGCCCCAAGACTTCTTGGATTTGAGCAGTACAGTTAAGAGAATGTCACATGACTTCTGTTACATACCCTTTGTATGCACCTCGTCATAATACCAGCCAATCTGTATAGTAAAGATACACAGCGCACCGGCATATTCCCATAGCCGCATGCCTCAATGGGAGTGCGACAGGAAGTGGGGTGACGCGCGCTCCGCGGCAATTGTCGTGATCCAGCTCTCACTGGCTGAGCTATACCTATTTCCGCGGTTATATACAAACTGGCTATTTGTAAACATAATACTTGATTGTACTGTCTCAGTTACCTTACTATTACTTCACTTTGCAAACAAAGATTTACTCAATCTCTAGATACATACGTAGACAGCTCTGTGCCCTCTGTGCCATGGTATTCGTATGCTTCAATGCCAGGTCTAGTTGCCTGTCTGTTGGCGTCTACTGTACAATCTTCAGTTGAAGGCACGCACGGTTGTTTATATTATACCCCTGAAGTGATCTCCGCTTTTGGAAAATATGCGAAAATTAGGTCTCCCCAAGTTCCTTATCCACCCGGTCATCGTCGGGATCCTCCTGCTGAGGAGACTATTTAAAGTACGGCCAACTAGCAACGATACAAAAGGTCGATACGACTGTCGAGTTGACAATATATTCTGTCTCTTCTTCCCATCTTGTGTATTTGTCGTAATGTCTAGTTCTCCCGCCAAAATATGTCAAAGTCAGACGGGTTCACCCATGACATTGGGTTTGTTTACATTTGGTATCGCTTCTCGTTGGCCGTACTTTAGTCTCATTTGACCTGATGATGATTGTCATTGCATAATGTATTTCTACCAAAACTTATCACATTGGCATTCGTTTTTCGATAATGCCAAACGAATATAACCTCAGATTAAATAAAAATACTGTGTTTTAAATCAATACTTCTCCTCGTTCCAGGACGTCAAGGGCTCGATGACGGCGGCGGAGATCTCGGAGCAGCTGGACCTCACGTCCATCAAGCAGCACCCCTGGCACATACAAGCCTGCTGCGCGCTCACCGGCGAAGGGTAATCATCTAAATCAATCTATCTATACTTATAATAAATCTGTAGTAAGGTCAATTCTGTACATGAAATATATTTTCAAAAGAACTATCAGGGGGTGATAAGTGATCGATACTGATGCCAAAAATGCAATCAGCAAAATTTTTGTCTGTATGTCTGTCCGTCTGTATGTTCCTTATATAAACAAAAACTACTCGACGGATTTTAACGAAACTTGGTACAATTATTCTTCATACTCCTGGGCAGGTTATAGTATACTTAGGAATTCCCACGGGAACAGGAATTAGCGGAAAAATCCTTTTGTATGAAAAATCTAAACCGCTTAAAAGTTACGACGCTTGAAATTTGGCATGCAGGTACCTTAGTAAACTTAAAGCTTAGTTACAACAGAATATTACAAAATTCCCACGGGATCGGGAGTTAGCAGGAAAAAACATTTGTATGAAAAAATCTAAACCTTTAAGATAGATGAAGGGGGTAAAACGGGATCCACGCGTACGAAGACGCGGGCGGCCGCTAGTTACTCTATATTCGACTCGACGCGAAGCGCGATAACTTGAAGGAGGCCTCACCACAGCGTTGCCAGACGTCCCGATTTTGGCGGGACGTCCCGATTTTTAAATCAAATTTATATGTCCCGCGCGGGACAGGCTCGGTCCCGCTTTTCGGAGAAAGACACTCACTTCACCAGACTATTGTTTGAAACGCCATATTATTATTCTAAATAATATTTTTTTTTCTTTTTTTATTCTAAAGACGAATTTAACGATAGAGTAAATCTGATTTAAAATATTATTTTTTTGTTAAAATACATTTTCAATGGCTACTTTTGCTATCTATTGTCACGTAAACGTAATTTTAAGTCAAATAAAAAGATAAATATTTGAAAACCTTTGATTGTATACGTTTTTTTACTATGTCCCGCTTCTGACGGAAGAATCCCGCTATTTTCACTCAAAAAGTACCAAAGTCCCGACTTGGCGGAAAAAAAAACTGGCAACGCTGGCCACCCATGGTTCTTCCTGCCTCACGGCGTACGAACCGAATCTCGGGAGAGCGCGCGGGTACTTGCTCTGGGCTCTTTTCCCCGGGCGCTTTGCTTGACTCCCTACAAATTTCTCTGATCCATGTCCCTTCTCATAGTCAATTCTCCCCCTTCTGGGGCTTGACACCACAAATACGGTACTTCGCGTCGGGCTGCTATCGTTGATAAATGTCATCACTTCTTCTCATAATTTCGCCTGATTGTGTGCCAGGAGTGCGCGAACTCGCGCAGCGCGATCCAGTTACTGCGACTACTCGTGAGGTCCAGGTGATAAGCAGGTCCTTGCTCGGATCTCCGTATCGCATCCAGCATTTTCTGTCGAGCTTCGTCATAGAGGTTACATTCCCAAAGTGCGTGATCGCGGCTCTCTTCGACTTCCTCGCCGCATGGGCATAGTGCAGACTCGCACAGCGTTATCCTGTGTAGGCGCTGCCTGAGGCACCCGTGCCCAGTTAACAATTGGGAAACCACGTAACCAGGTTCTACCCAGACGAGTGAGAGCCTCACCGCCACGATGGGAAAGAACTGGTACAGCTCACGTCCGTCGCTGCTGGCATCCCACCGCTCCTGCCAAAGGGCCACGACATCCTCTCTAATGGAATTGAAGGAGGCCTGTCCATCTGCCGCCATTAACTATAACTATGTTGTTGGCGGCGTGCTCAGATGTCCTCAATGTGCGAAGGGGTTTGCCGCCAAGATCGGCTACGTAAGCCATCTTCGGGCACACCAGCGCCGCTAAAACAGCTAGGAGTCGGAATGGTCGCCATGACCGAAATTGGTCGGATGGATCATCATCATCACTCTCTATACTACAGGGTGTGGTTTTGTAAAACAACGTCCATCTCAGCGGTGGTAGTATACACGACCCTGATGCCAAAAATATATAAAAAAGTACCTTAAATTTTCATGGAAAAATCCATGAAATCAGGAGTGGTATTATTACGCGGGCGAGCTATCGGCCAGTCTCTCCGCTCTCCCTAGGGCGGCCGCATGTGCTCGGTGGTGTAGCGGGGTACGCGGGGGTGGTGGGGGCGGTAACAAGTTTTAGGAGACGATTGAACAAGGTTTTTACTAATAGAGTAATATGTAGTTAAAATTTTATTTATATTTTTATTGTAATTACTTTCATGTGTACCACCCCTGAGATGGACGTTTTTTTACAAAACTTCACCTGTATCTATATACTATACAGGGTGTTTCTTGTAAGGTGTCAAGCCGAAGGCAGGTGATAGGTGAGGACTAGACCTATCGATTTCACCCCCATGTATGTTCTACGATTTTTCATAGTTTAGAAGTTATCGTTAATTTTGTGATTTTTTCAAATTGTATGACCCAGTAGGCTTTAAATTTTTTTATCTTTTTTTGGGTTAACTTTTCTCAGATTTCTTTTTTTTGACAGATTCCCTATTAATTGCAGATTATTGAAAAAAATAATCAACTTCCTATCTTTGATGCAAGACACAACATTTTTGCTAGAAACATAAAAAATATGCTTTTAGCGGAACATTCTAAAATTTTCAACTTAACGGTTTGAAAAAAAAAAGAACTTCCATAGGTCCAAAATAATTTTAAAAACTGAGCAGTTTTCTGAACTTTCATAATAACACAAAAAAACATGTACTTAATAGGCCATTATTTTCTGTAATCGCTCCACTCAAGTGGCAAGTTGGAGATTCCGTTACATGTTTTTGACTTTCTTAGGACTAAGTAATGTTTGCAATCCCTTAAGTTTACGTTATGTAGAACACATTTAGAGACAATATCTGAAAAGAACATTTTTTATCCACAACGAGGAAGCTCTTGCCCTTCATCTGGTATACAATAGGGAATATGAAAATATTGATGAACTGCGGACAAAGCTGACTGAAGCACAAAACCAAATTAAAATGAAGAAGAAGGTTTTACAAAGAATTTTTTTGCGTCGAATGTGCATTCAGGTCAACGGCGGACATTTTGAACATTTACTTTAAATTAATTATTACACCCATTTTTGCTCTCTCTCTCTCTCTCTCTCTCTCTCTCTCTCTCACACACACACACACACACACACACAGACACACACACACACACACACACACACACACACAGACACACACACACACACACACACACACACACACACACACACACACAGACACACACACACACACACACACACACACACACACAAAGTCTTTCCCATTCTCTCACACTCTAATATGTAGGTATATCAAATTTAATCGTAAAGTAACAACCACCACTGTGGTCTAGTGGTAAGGCCACCTATTTAGGACAGCCAATTCCTCTGTGGTTTAGGATTCCGAGTGAAGCTCGCTGATCATCCATCAGTTTCCATCAGGTCAGATGAATGGCAAGAGATTCCTCGTTGTGGATAAAAAAATGTTCTGTTCAGTTATTGTCTTTAAATGTGTTCTACGTAACGTAAACTTAGAGAATTGCAAACATTAGTTAGTCCTAAGAAAGTCAAAAACATGTAACGGAATCTCCGACTTACCACTTTAGTGGAGCGATTACAGAAAATAATGGCCTATTAAGTACATGTTTTTTTGTGTTATTATGAAAGTTCAGAAAACTGCGCAGTTTTTAAAATTATTTTGGACCTATGGAATTTCTTTTTTTTTTTAACTTTTAAGTTGAAAATTTTAGGATGTTCCGCTAAAAGCATATTTTTTATGTTTCTAGCAAAAATTTTGTATCTTGCATCAAAGATAGGAAGTTGATCATTTTTTTCAAAAATCTGCAATTAATAGGGAATCTGTCAAAAAAAAGAAATCTGAGAAAAGTCGACCCAAAAAAAAGATAAAAAAATTTAAAGCCTACTGGGTCATACAATTTGAAAAAATCACAAAATTAACGATAACTTCTAAACTATGAAAAATCGTAGAACATACATGGGGGTGAAATCGATAGGTCTAGTCCTCACCTATCACCTGCCTTCGGCTTGACACCTTACAAGAAACACCCTGTATAAAAGAAACTCGTGTTAGTTACTCCACCTATAACTCAAGAACGGCTGAACCGATTTAGCTGAAAATTGTCAGGGAGGTAGTTTAGAGCCAGGAGAAGGACATAGGATACTTTTTATCCTGTTCGAAATTAAAAAAAAAGGCTGCTTATTTATTGCCATTAAGGCGGAACAAAGTTCGCCGGGTCAGCTAGTAGCTTATAAACTCCGCAGCAGTTAACTATAGAATTCATAGCAATAAAACATCTATTGTGTCTAGGTTACTGTCGAAAGTGTTAACTACTATAGTCTGATCCGTGAGCACGTAGAATTTTGTCCAATGACCCCATGCTACCTATCCTTATCGCTCGCTCGTAATTATATTGCTGTCGCGACTGTGTGACGGGCGCCACAGTGAGTGTGCGAGCGTCATTGGACAAAATTCTACGTGCTCACAGACCGGGATTTAGAGCTATGCCGCTTCTGACTGACTTACTGGAGATTTTATTAAAATTTCGCTTGACGCAGGAGATTTTGTGCCAGAATGATATACAATAAATATTAATTTGGGGCATTTGGCCGAAAATATAATTGTTAGAGCTTATAAGAAAATGGCGATCGCTTTGGATTGGAATGGCTTTTAAATGGTGCCAATATTGGTAGGAAGTGGGGATGCATATGTTTGAAAGGGCTCCCCTCTATCTGGCAGAATCTCGTTACGCAGAAACTCATTTGGCATAACTGACTTGGCATAATCTTCTTTAACCGAATATTTATAAGGCATAAACATTGTTAAATATAATCATCGTTTGGTAGAATGTTTATATACCCGAATTTTCAATGGCATACTTTTAAGATAGCAGAATTTTATTTGTCATAATTTCGATTAGCATAATGTTTCTTTAGCACCATGATTATTTGGCATCATTATTTATAATGGTATTCCAATGGTGGAGTACGGCTAACATTTAGAGTGCCTATAACTTTTGGGTTTTCGTGTTTTTTTAGTGAATAGAGTCCAGCCTAAGACCTTTTGTCAGTGTAAGATCGGCATGATCTAGTCTTCAAATGTACCAACGAAGGTCATTTTAAAAAACTTTTTGGACAACAAAGCTATAGGTTAGGTTAGACTTGCGACCTTACACAGCGTGAAGGCGAGTGAGCGAGCGAAGCGAACGTGCCGCGGCAGCGGCCGCCGAGCGCTAAGTCTAGAATCGATGGCTCCTACGTATACTGGCGTAAGTGAAAAAAAGTAAATTTTACAGGAGAGCCATTTTAGTGGCCAGAACCATATTTTTGGGTCATATCTTCTGACCTACTAAAACGAATTTAATGAAATTTCACATTTAGCTTTAACATGTAATGCTTTTGCTATTGCTGTTATCAATTTTTATATTTTTCTTATATATTTTGAGATTTTACGCATTGCCCTTTTACGTCGGCATATTTCTAAAATTTCATGTATATTGTTCAACGTAAAGAGACTTAAATGACAACGTAAATATAATATTTTAAGCGATTACTCTCTTTATTTATGCATGTAATTATTTTAATTGTTATCATGTGCTATATCAATAATAAATCAGTTAGAAAAAGTCGTTTAATGTACCGTTTTACGTTTTAACGCAAATACGCCCATATACTGTGCTCGAGATTTAGTTAGGTCTTTTAACATAATGTGTCATATTTTTAAAAATTATAAATAACTTGAAAAAATCGAATTGCCTAAGGCGGGAATTGAACCCACGATGCCTTAGGCAGTTCGATTTTTTCAAGTTATTTATAATTTTCAAATTAGTTTGAGATGCGACTCTTAACGCTAAAAATTAAATAACTATATAATGTGTCATAATTTATAAATAAAACAATTTGCTAAATATTTTCATGGCTTTATTTAAGATTTGGATTATAAAAAATATATGTTTATGTAAGCAACTACTCGTATAGATTGACGAATCGTATGATTGGGCTTTATACGTGGCGTAGTTTTGCACATACGCCTATTTGCCTAAAATTTTATTTTGTATCTAATGGAAAAAAAATTTTTTTTTCTTACTGATGTTATAGATTAGAGCAAAGTGAAATCATTGCATAAATAATTGGAAAAAGGCGTAAGCGGCAGTTTCGCCCTTATACGTAGGAGCCATCGGAATCGCGTACTTAAATAGTTTATTTCCAATAAAACTACCCTAAAAACGCAACTTAACCACAAAATTACATTTTCAGTTTTTTCAGAAACTAAGTTTCTGATCTCCCCCCATTCACAGGGGAGTACCTTACCCCCCCCCCCCCCCCTCTCCCCCCACCTAATCCCTACAACCCTTAATAATGCGATAGGGGAATAAACATCATCATCATCATCATCATTTCAGCCATAGGACGTCCACTGCTGAACATAGGCCTCCCCCAATGCTTTCCATGTTGATCGATTGGTAGCGGCCTGCGTCCAGCGCTTCCCTGCAACCTTTACGATGTCGTCGGTCCACCTTGTAGGTGGACGTCCCACGCTGCGTTTTCCGATACGCGGCCTCCATTCCAGAACCTTTCTGCCCCATCGGCCGTCAGTTCTGCGTACTATGTGCCCTGCCCATTGCCACTTCAGCTTGCTAATCCGTCGGGGAATAAACATTTTACCTTTAATAGTATGCCAAAAGACGATTCTGACTAAGAACTTTCTGCGATGTGATGGTTCTGCTTTTTAATTATTCGGGATATTAAAGTTATGCCTAAAGATGATTCTGCCTTACAAAATTATTAGTTTTGAATGTATACCAAATGAGTGTATGCCTATCGAATTTCTGCGTAAAGAAGATTATGCCATCCGTTGTTATGCATAGTAAAATTATGATTTAAAAAGTTCTGCGAAAAAAGGTAGAACCGTTTGAAAGTGCTTGTCGCGAGAGGTGCGATTTATTTGATGTCGAGTGTAGTTCCGTCTCGTTTTTGTGAGTGTTCCACTTATGAAGTCAGTCATTAGCACTCTGCCCATCATATCTTGTGAGTGTGATCTTTGGAAACATGAACGTGATAATTGTAATGCTTAACTCAATACAACATACTTCTGTTTCTGTAATTTATTACGCCGATCTTGTCGCGACAAGGTTAAATTTTCGTGCTTGTAAGCGATTTTGTGAAAAATATTATTGGCATGTAGCTAATAGCTCATAAGATAGCCCCCCTTAATTAATGTTTATTGTCCGTGGTGTACATCTTTTTAAGAGCGTTTACGCCGTTTGGCGCAAAAACAGTACTTTTTCAACTCGTTACAATCATTAACCAGTAATACTACAAATATGTTATAGGCATAAATAGTTAGGCAATTTCGTCGTCTAAATAGTTAATTGAGAAAATATTGCGGTTAGTTTAGTATTCAAGAATTCTATCAAGATAAGTCCACACAGGTTTTGTAAATTTCCATTTTAGCGTCAGTTTACAAGCTGATTTTTTTATAAAAATACTGTGAAAACGATTTAACAAACATTTATATCCTATAGCATAGATCCTTGGGCAAATAGTTATCTGAGAAAATTTTTAGATTTAAGCATTTTACAATAAGAAATCACAAATTAAAAAAACGTGAAATACCCAAAAATCAAAGTGATTTTTTCACCAATATTCTTCCTTTATTCAACACAAAAATAGCTTAATATAATAGAAGAATATCTTATCTAAAATATTTACTTTGAAATTTAAAATAATTCATTGTAATTTTTTTTCTATGAGTATTTGAAAAGTACTATAAAACGCCGCGCACGAATCGTTCAAATTCAGTCCGCCTCGAGGCGTTCCAGAGTGAGGTCACGTCGCTCGGTGCTCTGCTGACATGTGTCACGCGTACGTTGATCTTTGACAGGTAGCTGGACTTTTATAGTGTATCCGCAAAATCTTGGTGGTAGATTTTGCGATCACGTGGTAATTAAAATATTTTATTATTATTTTTCATTACAGTCTATTTTTACTACAAATTCTATTTCAGACGTAATGAAAAATAAAATTAAGTTATTTTTAGCGATGAAACGAAAACGAATGACGAAAATTTGGAACATCAAGTTATGTATGTATACTAATACTATAAAGAGGAATAATCATCATCATCATCATCATTTCAGCCACAGGACGTCCACTGCTGAACATAGGCCTCCCCCAATGACTTCCACATCGCACGGTTGGTAGCGGCCTGCATCCAGCGCCTTCCCGCTACCTTTATCAGGTCGTCGGTCCACCTTGTGGGTGGACGTCCCACGCTGCGTTTTCCGGTACGTGGCCTCCATTCCAGAACCTTGCTGCCCCATCGGCCGTCAGTTCTGCGTACTATGTGCCCTGCCCACTGCCACTTCAGCTTGCTGATCCGTCGGGCTATGTCAGTGACTTTAGTTCGTTTACGGATCTCCTCATTTCTGATTCGATCTCGTAAAGAAACACCGAGCATAGCCCTCTCCATAGCACGCTGTGCAACTTTGAGCTTCTGTATAAGGCCTATAGTGAGGGGCCACGTTTCCGAGCCATAAGTCATCACAGGTAACACACATTGGTTGTAGACTTTCGTCTTCAGGCACTGGGGTATTTTGGACGAAAAGATGTTGCGTAGTTTCCCGAACGCTGCCCAGCCGAGTTGGATTCGACGATTGACCTCCTTCTCGAAATTGGACCTACCTAGCTGGATCGTTTGTCCGAGGTAGACATACTTGTCAACAATCTCAAGAATCGAGCTCCCAACCGACACCGGGTAGGGCGCAACATGGACGTTCGACATAAGCTTCGTTTTGTCCATGTTCATCCGAAGGCCTACCTGTTGGGAAACTCGATTAAGGTCTTCGAGCATGGTGCCGAGGTCCTCCAGCGATTCTGCCATGACCACGATATCGTCGGCAAACCGAAGGTGAGTGATGTACTCGCCGTTAACGTTTATGCCGTATCCTTTCCATTCCAGGAGTTTGAAAGCGTCTTCCAATGCCGCGGTGAAGAGTTTCGGAGATATAACATCTCCCTGTCTTACGCCTCGCTGTAGAGGAATCGCCCTCGTGCTTTGCTCCTGTACTCGGACCGACATGGTGGCGTTTTTGTACAAGCACTTTAGTACCTCGATGTACCGATAGTCGATACGGCACCGCTGGAGAGACTGCAGCACTGCCCACGTCTCAATCGAATCAAAGGCCTTCTCATAGTCCACGAACGCCAAGCATAGTGGCAAGTTATACTCCTCAGTCTTCTGTATAACTTGTCGCAGCGTATGGATGTGGTCTATGGTACTATAACCTTTCCGGAAACCGGCTTGTTCGGGAGGCTGGAAGTCATCGAACCTTCGTGCGAGACGATTCGTGATGACTCTCGAAAACAGCTTGTAAACATGGCTCAGAAGCGAGATGGGTCTGTAATTCTTCAGTAAGGTGTTATCTCCTTTCTTGAAGAAAAGCACCACCACGCTTCTGTTCCATGCCTCTGGCGTTATTCCCTCGAGTAAAACGGAGTTAAAGAGCCTCTGGAGGACCTTCAGTATAGGTGTACCACCCGCGTTCAGAAGCTCCGAGGTTATTCCGTCATCACCCGGTGCCTTGTTGTTCTTTAGTTGTTTGAGAGCCATCCTAATCTCGTATAGGCTGATATCCGGGATATCTTCGGTATAGTGTCGGGTTAGCTTAGCTCTTGGATCTGTGGCTGAGCTATCAACAGGTTTGGTGACCGAGGTATATAACTGTCCATAAAACCTTTCGATCTCACCCAGAACCTCGGCTTTTGTTGACGTTACACTACCGTCCGCCGTCTTCAGCTTCGTCAGCTGGCTTTGCCCAATAGAATTGTCTCTTGCAAACACTTTGGAGCCTTGGTTCCGCTCTATCGCCTCTTTAATACTATTAGTATTAAAGTTGCGAACATCATGTCGCAAGGACTTCCATATCTGTCTATTGAGCTGCCGATATGCCTTAGCGTCAACGGAGGTCTGCAGTGTCATTGAACGTCTTTCAGCCATGAGTTTGAGGGTACGGTCGGTTAGTTTTTGCGGTTTATTTTTACGTCGTGGTCTAAGAAATTTCGACCCGACCGCTTGGACAGTTTCTACGAACCTGTTATTTATCTCGTCCACTGACTCGCAATTTTCCAGGCATGCAAAGCGATTTGACAACTCGAGCTGAAAGCTCTCGGGGCAGTGAATATGAGCATTAGAGGGGCGGAGCGTAGACTTCATCAAACGGGACCTCTCCAGCTTGACGTTAATGTTTAGTATGCCTCTGACTATCCGGTGATCACTACCGGTTTTCACCCTGTTGATCACGGAGACATCGCTAAATATTCGTCGCTTTGTGGTCATAATGAAGTCGATCTCATTTCTCGTGGAACCATCGGGACTCATCCAGGTCCACTTCCTGTGAGGCGGCTTCTGAAAGAAGGAGTTCATCGCATAGAGATTCTCCTTTTCCAGGAACTCGGCCAGCCTCTGTCCCCTGGGGTTCCGTCGCCCATATCCATATTGCCCCACTCTCAGCTCATCATCACCTCGCATGCCTAGTTTAGCGTTGAAGTCCCCCATAACGACATTGAAGTGGGTTTTAGTTGCATGTATGGCCCTACTTATGTCCTCATACATAGCTTCCACTTCTTCATCTGGGTGTGTAGAGGTCGGTGCGTATACCTGGATTACCTTCAACGAGTACCTTTTGGATACTCTGAGTATCAGGTATGCAACCCTGCTCGACACACATCCGATGGTAATGATGTTGTTAATGAGGGACTTGTGGACGAGAAACCCGACACCACCTTGGGACAGTTGTTCGCCCTCCCGGTAGTAAAGCAGGTTGCCGGATTTCAGGGTTATCGTGTCCTCGCCCTCTCGCCGGACTTCCGATAGCCCTATAATACTCCATCGCAACCTACTTAATTCATCTTCCAGCTCTATAATCTTTTCGTCGGACCTCAGGGTGCGGATGTTGTGTGTTACGAGGGCCAGTTGTCGTTTGTGGTGGTAGCTATTCCTCCTCCGGGGATTCTTAGCACCCCCCGCCCCGTCGTCACCCCAACCGCTACCGTAGTCAGGAACAACGGGGCTGCCGGAGACTGGGGGCCTGGTTTTAGCTCTGCCGTTCATCAGGGGGGGGAGTTGCCAATACTCGCCACGCTTGGCAGGCGGGTTGGCGAGCGCAGTTTTTTATAAGGTTTCGCACGTAGACGCTGCTGCCCATCTCGTGCTACAGGATTTAGTAAGTAATATATTATAAGAGGAATAATACTAATAATGTATTTGCCATAAATAGGTGGTTACAGAATAGTTAATAGGAATGCTCTGCCAGCAGGGTACCACCTAGTTGTAGAGGGAACATACACAACATATTACAGTCGAAAAATCTTTGCGGTAGGTACCTCGGATTGTAGTTAGTTGGACAGTGGTCATTTGACGGTCACTTGAATCGTCTCACCCCTAAGCTTTTGGCTACCGCCGGCGCACTAAGCCGGTTGATGCCTAATCTCGGAGGCCCGGCTGCACTGAGTCGCTGACTATACTTTTGCGTCGCGCGTTATATGGTCCTATATGGGGCTCGAGTATGGCACAGTGCTGTGTAGTCGTGGAGCATCCTACCTATTTCAAAAAAGCGCAACGCATGATATCACTGAGGCACAGGCTGAGGTAATTCGTGGATACCGCATAGTATCCGCAGTCCGTCTATTCCCGGTTGTGGACACTGACTATGTCCCTACTGAGGATAAATGGGAAAAAAATTATTGTCATTAGTGGCGACGTACAACAATCCTACTAATATTATAAATGCGAAAGTTTGGATGTCTGGATGTTTGTTACTTTTTCACTCAAAAACTACTGAACGGATTTTGTTGAAACTTTACAGTATTATTGTTTATAAACCAGATTAACATAATTATAGGCTATAATTTATGACGATATGTGACAAATAAATTTCAATAAATAAATAAGACGTGTCTAAAAAGCGCAATCTATCGTCATTGGTTAAAATCTACAGTGCTACATCTAAACTACTGTTTTTGACATTCGTAAATATTCATGCGGGGGAAGCCGTGAAACGCCATCTATCAACATGATATCAAACAACAGATTTTACGAACTAAGGAGTAAAACGAGGTCCACGCGTACGAAGTCGCGGGCGGCCGCTAGTTCAAAATAAAATTAATAATATTTGTATTCATCTGGTCTTACTTGACTTTTACTTTACGTATGTCATGCACGATGACATTTTTGCGTCAATATTTGTGTACGTCCCCACTAGGCATAATTGGGATGTATTATTCTAATTTGTCATACCTAAGTTGTGAGAAAGCCTGTAGCTACAACTGGGAAAGTATGTGTCACCACTGGTGACAATCGATATTATTTATGCCATTTATCCTCAGTGGCGACAAAGCTAGTGTCGACAACCGAGAATAGACGCCAGTTGCGAGGTGACCATAGGTCCCAAGGGGAAATGTATGTGTACGTGCACCACGAGAGGTGGAAACCAAAAGGTAGAGGCTTGAGGATCTAGGCCCCAGAGTGCTGAAGGGTACGCCTGGCCGTCAGCCAAATTTTACGTCGCACCATTGAGGCAGTTCTGCCTGTATTAGAGGAGTGGGTGCGACGGCATGATCGCCTCACACAAAGGGCGACCCAGGTTCTACCCGGCCATGGGTGCTTCGGGCCATTCCTCCACCGTATAGGCCGAGAGCCTGTAGATGGTTGTCAGTTAACACTGCAGTCTTGGCACGTGAGTCACCGCAGCAGACTGACACGCTCCAACAGTGCCCAGCCTAAGCGAACGAGCGGCGGTTGGAAATGACCTCTCCCTACCAATCGCGAAGAGGCGTGAGATAGATAGATAAACTGTTTATTTGTTGTAACACACTTTTTTAATGCTTTTAACACACACATTATGTATAGTTGCTATTGAAATTCAATTCAATATCGAAATAAAGTTAGTTAGTCAAGAAACACACTAGGTGACACCACTGGTATTTTGTTACACAGGTTAGTAATAATTTCAACAGTTGCAACATAACAAAAGTGACAAAACAACATAAGATAAAGATGACTAGCGTTTCAAATAGTTCCCTGCGTCAGAGTGATGTGTGCCGCAGCGATGCAAAAAGCAAAGAACTCAGTATAAACACTACCCTCAAAAGGGCAGAACACTGATTTTCAGCTTTTGCTAGAGAACGCATGAAGCGTACAGGTACGGAATGAACCCGCTCGCTTTCGGAAACAATATCTACATTAGTAGGTATAAAATATATGATGAGACAAATAATCTTATGGTATAGTGTGCTTACTTTCTGTGAAAGTGTTCTTTCACAGAAAGAAGCAGTGGAAAGGGGGAGCGAGAGGCCTCAGCCGACACTCCGGTTATCCGCCGCCGACACCCTGGGCGCAAGAGGACAGCTTATGGTCTCCAACTGTCCCTTCCTAACAGGCCTCGGTCGCTAGACATGGAGGTGTCTGGTGGCGGCTAAGGACGAATGCTACAGGCAACAGCCAATGGCGATGTCCCGCGTTCCCTCATATCACTCATATGGATCATGGCAGAAACAGTCAGGTTTTTAGTGGGTGTAGGGGCTACCCACCTTCTGGTAGGAAGAACCCCACATAACCCACTAGCTGCCCCCGCAGCTGGTGGGTATGAAATGTTATGCATTTTCCGGATAAAAAAAGAATAGTAATTAGGAAAAGTTTGTTTTGAATAGAACCGATTTGAAAAAATCTCTCACCATTAAAATTCAATTTTTTTTCTGCTGAACATAGGCTGTATAAAATATTCTCAAAATAGTAAAAAACCTTTGATAATTTACTATTTGATAAAGAATTTACGTATTTATTATTGATTAGGACTAATGTATACCATTATTTATAATTATGGAGTCGGTGTTGGAAGATTTGAAGATTTTATAGTTTCTTTGGGCTGTCACTTGACAGCCTGGCACACTTTTACGATGGTGGATCAAAGTATTTTGGTTTGACTATAGAGCGTGAGAACACGCACACAGTCATAATTATTTTAGTGCGAATAAAAATAGCATCGAAATTACCTAAACTTGACATGCCACGCTAGACGTAAACGCTCTTAAGGTTACTAAACCTTTGTTTGTCACCTGTCATCCGCTTTGCAACGAAGGGAAGTCGAACCTTAACTTTGAACTCCTCCTATGTTCTTGTTGAAGAGAAAATCTCTGGAGCCGGTTTTTGGTAAAGTTGTATTGTACATTGGTTTGAGAGAAAGTAAAAAATGGTCGTACTCGTGCAAACAGCACGGACGTGTGCAGCGCCATCTATGATTCCCTATGTAAATCATTTCGATACTACTGTTAGTTCTGTAAAGCGAGATGAATCATAGATGGCGCTTTACAAACATTCGTTTTATATTTATAGATGGCGCTAAATATGTATATGGGTTTGGAACAGTTCTTCTGATTAATTTCGTTGCGGGTCCAATGACAGTTTAACGTTTCCCCGGGACGAACTTGACCTTTACTAGTTGGGTTTTTATTGGCGGTCAAGCTGTATATCCTGGCTACACAGGAGTTGCAGTGGTGGGAATAGTCCCGTAATACCTTGTGTAGTTTTCAATATTATTTGGCTGGACCAAATGTATGGAAGCTGGAAACATAGAATTTTCGGATAGATCCAGTTACCGTTTGATAGAGCTCATGAAGCACTTTCAGGATCAGTAACTAGTTGTTTGATATCTTGTATAGTTAAGAAATAACCGAGTGAGATCACTTATCGTTTCCACCCTGTATAGTTGAACGATGGTTGCGCCCCCCTGTCAATGAGTTCGGCAGGACAGTTCAGTGTAGGTCATCTATATCTTGGCCGAAAACAGGCTAAAGTTTTCGGCCGTTGCCATAGCGATCGCCATTTTGCTTACAATTTCTATTTTCGGCCAAACGCGCCCATTGATCGTGCATGGTGAATTTCTGGATCCTTGAAATAGCCGACTTTATTAAGTCATCGTATACCGTAGTCTGGATAGAGTAGTAGTGGTAGAAGGCGGCCAACTTTATAATAAGTCAATGCGGGACACCCACCCCTATCCACAATAAGACTTAGGATTTGTTGGAATTGTTAATGGTGTACTTAAATTAGAAACAAACAACACTACTACCGAATTAACATTTATTTTTAAAATCATATTTTTCACATGAGTGGCATTTTTTTAATAGGTCTGGATTTTGGTTCAGAATGACCAAAAAGTTTTCACAGCTGCCCATATTGAATTTTATAATTTATTAGCATTGCACGTAATGTTTCTACTTTTAGTGACGACTTTTCGGATGTCCATAAGCTGTTCATTAAGGAAAAAACTCGTTCCGTAGGAGCGTTTGTTCCTGGCAAACAAAGTAGGTACTGGACGATGGCTAGGAAAAAGTCATTTGTATTTTGATGTGGAACACTTTTATGCGAGCAAAACGATGGGAAACGAGGAATGCGGGACATACGGGACGCCTCGGACGATTTGCGGGACTATTTTATTAAATACTAGCTGACCCGGCGAACTTTGTTCCGCCTTAATGGCAATAAATAAGCAGACTTTTTTTTATTTCGAACGGGATAAAAAGTATCCTATGTCCTTCTCCTGGCTCTAAACTACCTCCCTGACAATTTTCAGCTAAATCGGTTCAGCCGTTCTTGAGTTATAAGTGGTGTAACTAACACGACTTTCTTTTATATATTGTATACTAGCTGACCCGGCGAACTTTGTTCCGCCTAAATGGCAATAAATAAGCAGACTTTTTTTTTATTTCGAACGGGATAAAAAGGCTCTAAACTACCTCCCTGACAATTTTCAGCTAAATCGGTTCAGCCGTTCTTGAGTTATAAGTGGAGTAACTAACACGACTTTCTTTGCTGATTGCAATGCGGAATTGCAACTGTCATTACGGGACGGTCCCGCAGAATGCGGGACGGTTGGCCGCCTTGTAGTAGTAACAGAGGAATAACACATCTGGTTTGGATCTACATAATTTTGACAAAATTAGTTTTGTTTCTATGTTCCAAAATTAGTTTCGTACGCTTTGTGATAGATATAGTTCCAAAATACTGAACTGTCCTATGCATGACATTGACAGTGGGGCGCCACCGTCAATACCGGATCGCTGGTTCCGATTTTTGCCATGTTGGAAACCATATAGTTGAACGATGGTAGCGCCCCCCTGTCATTGAGTTTGGTGGGACAGTTCAGCTTGGGTCATCTATAAGTATTTGCTTAGATTTTAAGTGTCTGAAGTGGTGTCCCGTCTCCCCACATAAAAGTATACGTACATACAGAAAGCGAGTGACGCAGTAGTGTCTATGCCTTTTAGTAAGACATACTATACTACATATTATGTGCTACGAATTTCCTGTCTTTCTGTTCCAGGTTGCATTTGGGGCTTGAATGGATTGCAAGCCGAATAAAGAAGAAATGATATGTTCCATTAGAGCTAGATATTCCTCTTTGTATTGTAGTAGATATAAGTATCTAATAATACCTGTCTAAAATGAACATCCATGTTAGAGCATTGTTAACGTTACATTTTACATTTCAATGGAGGATTATATTTTTAATAAATGTGTAATGTAAATGCAAATTAACTACGATTAATAAGTTTTACTATATGAAAAATTTAAAGACAAGATTTTACGACCGTTTTATGGATGGATGTGTTATTAAAATGATATAAATAAAATATGTTTCTGTATTTTATCTATTTATTTCATCTACATAATGCTTGAACAAAAATTGTACATACACGTAGTCCCTATTTAATGAAAAATATGACTAATTGAGATACAACCAAGTAAGAGAACTACAACCGAAAGGAAAAAAAATGTACAAAATACTCAATACACAACACAAGTTCTGATTCCAATTATATCAAACTAATAAATAAATCTCTAAATTAGTATCATCTAGGAATTAAATGAAAATTATTACAGCACATTTATTACATGACATTTGACATATTCTCACACAAATCTAATTATTTTATGAACGGTCAGATGATAGTTTGTTGAGTCACTGCTAGCCAGGGCCTCCTGACCCTACGGCCGTACTCTTTGTCGTGTAGTGGTATCGCGAATATATACCTTATGTTGAAATGGAGACAGTTCGAATTACACGTATCTCACTAAAATACATAGGGTACGGTCGTAAGACGTTTCATTATATAAGGTGTTATTTTTTATACTGATCATACTTTACCAACGCATCTAATAAAATCATACAAATACAACCCAAGTGTTTTTAAAAAAAAATTCAGGCTAGTTTTTGTTTTTACTTTTCCTAACAAAAAATAGATATTATTTTTACAACCATCCTGTCTTCACTCACTGCCTCTCTCTCTTTCTTTACTCATTTCATTCATACGAGTACGAACAATGGCCGCGCGCGTTCATTCAACGTTCACACACATAAAGGTTAGATTACACTAAACCTACGTTACCAAAAATTATCACTCGTGAGTATGTACGATGTTACGTCATGTTAATAGGTACTACGCGCTGGGAGAAACAAAATCTAGCCACATAAGTAGGTAAATAAGTGTATTTTCATTAGTGTAATAGCGGGGGACTTTTCCAACGAACCGAGGCGACAGAGGCGGCGTAAGGCGTAGGCGACGTGGGCCACCGCCTACGGCCTCGCGGTACAAGGGGCCTCGCGCATCAAAAATTTTGAAAAAATGTATACAAGGTGGAGATGACAATATCACAATACGAACATTGACTATTAAATATAAATTCTTGATAGCTAAACAATGTAGTTAAAAATAAAAATATATTTTTTTCCAAACAAATTCAGCCATAATCAGACACAAAATTAAGCAACAACACGGTTTTAAGTGACGAACATTATTCTTTGGCGCAATATTCCTTTAAAAATAATCACTGAATCAAGAAATCAGAAACTGTCAATGTTACCTTTGTAGACCTTTGACCCTTTTTTTTATTATTTCATTATATATAAATCCGTCTTCAGGTCGCCACAGAACAAGGCCTCGCGAAATCTGTCTTGCCCACATCAAATTTAGGTCTTGCCCCGCCTCTGCGAGGCGAATCATCCGCGTTAAACTAGAAATTTAAAAAAGGATAGAAATTGGAATTCAATATCTACGGTTTCGTAATGCCTACGCAATTTATTTAGAGACGTAATAAAAAATTGATAGGTACATACCTATTACTACTTCGCTTCGCTTCAGTGGAAATGCACCCTAATATTGAATATGAATAGGTGTTGTAAATAAAACTCACTGATTAATTTTCCTGGTTTTAATTCCTAAATTATGATTTGCCATCACACTTAAGATTCATTGATTTTACTTATTCACACATTTACCTATTTTGAATGTTGTTATTTAAAGTTCCTAGGTTATTATTACACTAATCACAATACATTTTGAACGTCAAGCCTTTGTTGAATGTTCACGTAAACACTGTCTTGCACTGTCTAATCTAGCCACGATCGAATTGAGGTAATGCTTTCGGGCTGCACACTTGCTTGCTGTTCACTAGACACCACGTCGGATGTTGTATTCACAATTCGCGCACTAACTTTTTTACGGAAAAAGTCCCTTTCGCGTAAACAAGCACTCATCTGTCCAAACCACACTGTAGGTATGTACCTAGGTAGACTTCCGCAATAACCATCGATAGAGCTCGGTCGCGGTCGTGGCCCTCTGGCAACAACTCCTTGATAAGGCATTCGCATCTGGGTACCGCCAGCACTGTGCCGGTGATTGAAATTGAAATCCAGAACTTCGTCCTCGAAGCGCACGGGATCTCGTCAAGTCAGGATACGGCTGCGCTCCCTGAAGCGCTGCGCGGCTCCAAACAAGCAAGGTGTGAAGGTTTTCGACTCGTCAATGTTTCTCGTCGGCCAGTTAGTGTGCCCGAAACATAATTTCACCTGCGTTTTGTTATTGATCAAGCGCGGCATTGTAATAACTCGCACATACACTGCAATACGTTTGGGCGCATTGGACGGACTGGGACGATTATTTATGTTGTTGCGCTCCCGCATGCCGATCGGCGGCTCGGCGCGGGCTGTGGGCGCGGAGCGACTGGCAGCGATATCAATATGGCCGACTCACGCGGCGCGGCACGTGGCAGCGGTCGTTGCCCTCGGCCGGCTACTACGATAGTGCGTAAACGAATACTCACCGCGCTCAAAGGATGATTTATTTTTTATTTTTTTCGAAACATTCTTTGTCGTTTTACTCGAAAACTAGCCTGAATTTTTTTTTTAAAAACACTTGGGTTGTATTTGTATGATTTTATTAGATGCGTTGGTAAAGTATGATCAGTATAAAAAATAACACCTTATATTTAAAAAGTACAGACATGTAATATGTATTAACCTTATTGACGGCCCTATTCTATTACTTAACATCTTTTAATGTGATTGCCACTTGGAATATGCGTAAGTCACCAAAATCTCAAACAAGAAGTTCTCCACAGCAAATTTTGTTTTTCAAAAACAGTAAGAAAAGGTAACAATATTATGGACAGGACATGTCAGTCTACTCGCAGACGTGCAAAAATTACAAAATTCTATTAATGAAATATCAACTAGGTAGATATTGTAAATAAATTATACCAAATTGTCGCCAAACAAAACATTCCTTGTACTATAAAAACATTTTGTCCAAAAGCCAGCTAGTCAAATTGACTGTAAATACAGGTTCTTGGAGTATTTATTCTGATAGTACAGGCAAAACCACGTTAGAGAAGTTAATTAATAAAATATGGCCTTTTATTGCAAAATTGCTTTACTATTACAATATCCCGAATATTGCATTATATGAAACATCAACTTCTCTACGAATTATGAAAAGTATTATTAGATACTATTTCCTATTTGATTATACAATTAAAATATTTATATACAAATAAAATTAGGGAGCATTAAAATAAATCTATTACGTTAAATGCGTGGGGATCAAATAACCCATAGTAATATTTGACAAAAACAACATTTTGATTCTATTAAATATAACTTAGTTGCCGCAGCGTATTTTCACCGAAAGCAAACCATCACTTTTAATGGAAATATGCATGCGGCAATAATCAAAGATATAATTCTAGGGGAAACAACGTCACCTTGTTGCAACAACAACGAATTATAATACTTTAACTAATAATTAATAAATAATTTCAATAACTTCTTGGTGATGGAATGAAATTGTCTGCGCACACTTACTAATCCTAAAGTTATATAGATTCATTAGTTGTGTATAAAGTGAGTTAATCCACTTCCCTTTCGGTCGAAACGGTTCAAAGTCCTCGAAATTACGATGATAGGAACGAATGCGCAAACCCACAATATATAACTAGCTTTCATAAGACTTCTCCGGGCTTCAATATACCAAGACAACGATAGACAAGTGGACTCACCCTAAAATGTCAAGTGTTACTAATAAAAGTTATATCAACATCTAGTCATCGCAAATAGGCGATTCTTAAATACCTATTATAATCCTACAAAAAGCCTCTGGTACACAGCCGGCTGACTGCAACATAGTGTGAGCGCGGTATGTCATTTTATTCTGACAGTAAATATCATTTATTTTGACAGTAGCACTCATCCCACTGTATACCAAAGGCTTTATCGTTCATGTTCCAACTGAGATTCCATAAAAACTAGAAAAATTACATCATCAATCATAAAATAGCGTATTTAATCATAAATAGCATGAAAAAACTGTCACATCGATAAATAAATAAACGTGTTTATAAATGTGAAAGCTTCACAGCATTATAACAAGAAACGGAAAATTTGTCTAAATCAATAAGTTGTGTGGTAACTTAATTACAATTTCAGATTATTGATAGTAAAATGGTCCAAAAAAAAATCTACATCAAAAAGAATTACACACACATTATAACTACCTTAGATGGAACATGCTGTCTGTCGATGAACGACGATTACAAATATAATTCATTACTATAGAAAATTGTAAAATGCTTAATATAAAGTATTGCTATTCTACGTGATTCCTGACCTCCATTTAACTCTATTTAGGCTATAATTTTTAAAATGGCGTATAGAAATGCATCACATGAATAATTATAGCAAACGAGTAGAAAAGGTGCACACATATTATGTCATGGACACTATCACAGTTAACTAATCTAATAAATTGGAATAAATATCTATCTACAGAAACGATAAGTTAAGAAAATAATGCGAAAGCTATGCAGAGTAGTTGTTTGCAGGAAAAGAGCTGTAAAAGTAAGAAGAATAGATCCAAGAAATATTAACAAGTACCCGGTAGTTCCGGAGTTTAGTCAATTATAATAATGGAGTGAGATCCATTTTATAATTGACGGTACAAACAATCACAATCGCGTTCTTGCGTTCATGTTTCGCCCGGGGATTTAACTAAAAGCCCTTTCATTTAATTCTTCAAAGATGATGCTGTTATTTTCTGATTACTATCAAGAAATTTGATTTCTTCAAGCCATCATTACTTGATTCTTTGTTAATTACAATATTTGATGTGTCCAGATTTGGTCATTCATTCAACCGGTCATTTGGACTAATGAGATCTCTTGAGTATGATTTTTCTGAAGAGATCTTGGTATTAAAGTAATAAAATTATATGCCATTGACTATATTATAATGTCTAAGGTCAAAGATTATATAAAAGTAGTACAGTACAAACCTAACTTATGATAGTTAATTAAAGGATGTCCCTGTCAGAGATTATTTTTTTATTAATAATATTGTCTAAGAAAGAAATGCTCCTTCGAGCTGCAAAACTCGGCTGTTCCAAGAGTAATTAATTTACTAGTAAACATGTCCAATATTTGATTAATTATTATTTTAATAATTAATTGCAAAATAACGCGTTATAAAAAAAGAGTGGACGTTTATGCTTTATATTTTTAAATTTTCTTAAAGGTAGAATGATAATTAATTATTTATAGACTCAAAAACAGGTATATCATTTGGTCCTGAGGTAGATAATCTAGGTTAAACAAGACTTTCCTGATAAAATAATATATTTGGGGTCAACATGCAATAAATAAATAGGTATTTGATTTTTATTATTTCGATTTTTGCATTTACGAAAACTTTGCGCTTTCAAAACGAACTAGTTCAACTGTACCTTTCATTTTAAATTTCATAACCATTAGGCAAGTCGCTACACGTTTTTTTTTATAAAATTACAAATACACTTACCTATTCGCTAACAGTCTTCAAAACCTGATCTTGTATGTCTTCACCTCCATCGGTTTTATTTTGATGTCGTACAGTCCAGTCAGAACCTTGTACTCCTTCAGACCGGTCAAGCTGACTAAAGTCAAGTTGTTGATGGGTAGGCCGTTGATTCTTGCTTTGGGCGAGAAGACGCCGGACTTCTTGGTTCTCTCTCCGACGGTGCAGCTGGTGGCGGGCCGGTGAAGCACCATGTAGGCCTCCTTGCTAGGGAACTGTTCGAGAGCTTCATCTGTGATCGTCCGCAGCGTCAACAGATGCACCCCTGGAGGGAAAGCATCCACGAAACCTTGGTGCGACTTCACTTCTACTTCACCCGCTTCACTAGAATCGATCAGGTAAGTATTCATCGGGTAGTTCAACGTCCGGCTCAAATACTCCGCGGTCTGCGAGGGCAGTTCGTAGCGAGCGTCCTTCTGGTCCGGGCTGAAGTGACGCTGGTTGACATGCCCGAAGCCTTTCTCGCTGGTGTCGCGCTTCGTCCGAGTCTGATCATTCATCGGCTCAAGTAACAACCAGTTGTGGAAAACGGTCGGCTTGTTGTCCACTACCCCTTCGCCAATGCCACGGAAGTCGTCGTAGAGAGTGCGCCGGTCCAACATCACTTCCAACCTGCCCGGCTCAAACGCCGCGGACCCTTGAGCGTGATTGGTTACCAGCGTCAAGCGAGTCTCCTCATCCTGCAACCAGGCCATAGTCGTGATCGGATAATAGTTGGCCTCAATCCCCAACTTCTCGATCTTCACCCGCTTCTGATACTGGAATCCGTTTTGGTCGGTATAGTACTCCGGAATATCACCGTTTTGGATGTCAGTTTGGATTCTCATGAACAATTCCGTCTCCCTGTTCTTAGGCGGGCTCTCGAAATCTACGATGTTCTCAATGAACACGCCCCGGGACAGCGAAGGTTCGTCCACGTTGTAAATGCGCAAGGTGTGAACGAGGAACGGCAGGTACATAGTTGTAATTTCAGTTGAGATCGGTCCCGAAACGATGATGATGTTGTCGTCTTGCAAGCTGTTCATGTTGGAGTAAGGATTCAGGACGGTTTTTTCTGGTGAATCGTAGTCAGGCATAAACAGATAGGCGCCGGAGTGTCGCTGAGCGCTCTGGTACGCACCGAATTGCATTTCAACCACGTTACGTTTCCTCGCCTCCTTCCTGAATATTTGCCGTAAGAAGCCAGTGTTCCTGTTGATCAGAAGTGTCAAGTACGAGTTCTCCAGTTGGATGTCGCCAGGCATCATTTTCTTGGCGCTGAAGAGTTTCTCTGAGTCGGGTTTGTCGGGCTGGTTGCAGTTGTTGCAGAACACCTCACAGTGCTGCGACTTGTTGGCGTGCTCTTCCAGGTTGAAGGACACGGACATCAAGGGAGGAACGGTGGCCACGAACAGAATATCGAAGTTAGTCTCACTGATCACTCTCTTGCCGTCCGGGCGGATGTCAATGTTGGGCGTTATTTGGTACTGGACGTGTTTCCTTTGGCGGTTATCGTAGACTCTTAGGTTGGTCGTGTTGGACGTAACGGTGATGACCTCAGTGCGTTCCTCCGTCAACGGGTTGAAGAGCACAATCTTCTTCTTGTCAGTGTAAGAAACTTGCAGCTTCTTGATCGGTTTTCCGTAAGTTTCCCACTCGACTTCGCTTTGAAGAACGCTTTTAGTATGCAGTTTCTCGTTTGGAATCATAATGGCCGTCAATGCAGTCTCTTGCAGACGAATGCAATGATAGATGGACGTGAACAGTTTGGTTCCGTAGTCGTACATGACGTTGGCCTTTGAGGTGCCGGTGATGGCGTCGTGGTGTTGGAACAGGCCAAGGTTGCGTCGAGATGTGATCAGTTGCTCATAAGATTTCTCCAATTTCTTCACCGAGCCGATCAACCTACTATCGTATTCTTGTTTGATGTAATTGAAGACCAGAGTAAATAGAATTTCTGCTGTCCTGAGCTGGTGTTCAAATTGACGCGCCAGTATTTTGAGATAGGGGCGTGTGGTGTAGTAACCAGACCAGTATGCTGGTTTACCCTCACTGAATATATCAGAGTATACGAAGAAATCGCCCTTCAGTGTCGGAATATTGTTATGCCTTTCCTTCATAGCATTGAAATAATCGAGGGGCGTTCCAAATTTGACCTCCGCGTTGAACAACTCCTTGTGGCTATTAATGTAGTTGAACATCTTCATGTAGTTGACGTACTGAGCATCAAATTCTATATCGTATTCGTAACGGAAATCGTCTCCGAGCGGCACCAATACTACGTTGTGGGTGGTGAGAGATCCGATACGGTCGTACTCTTCGATCAACGTCTTCGATTTGCTATGCAGATTTTGGTCGGTGATTTCCTCATGCTTCGCCGTGTACTCAGAATATTCGCCGGGTATTTTTCTGAAGTCGAAACTGAGGCAAACTGACGGATGCGGGCCGCAGGTGCTCTTGATCGAATAAATATCGAATGGCTGATTGTGAACTATAAGTCCAGGTTTCTTAGACGACCAACCTGGAATCCAGTAGAACTCCTCGATTTGCCTCTGCGCCAGCCACTGTTTCCACGCGTAGTGAATCCTCTGGATGATGGTGCCCTCGAGACCACTTTGGTCGAGTAGATGAGGCACAGTGGGTCCGTGCCCGAACGGATCGATGGACCAGCCCGATTTCGGGATAACCTCCAGGTTTGACTTCACCCAAGTGTGCCCTGAAATGCATATAAGGTTCAGATAAATATCCAAGTCTATATTTAGGAATTAACGATAATTTGCTAGCTATGAGAATAAGTTACCTTCAATAAACTGATCAATAAGCGCATAGATATGTGTGCAAGCTTCGTCAGGCATAACCCAGCCACCAGTTGTAATCTCGAGACGACCTTCCTTGATTAGCTTCTTTAGAGCCTAAAACGCATATCATGTATGTTATGTTATTCATAAAAGGTGTTTATTACATACAGGGTATAATTAATGACAAACTGATGGAATATGTACCTTCTGCTTGACCGGGTGCGAGCGTTCCCACCACGCGTTGAGGAAAGATATCTCGGTCCAAATGAACGTCATATTCGGGTACTGGTGGAGCTTTGTCACAATGTTATTGATGATGTTTTTTGTTTTCCACTCGAAATATTGTTCGAAGGTCTTCAGCCATCCGGGATCATTGTGGGAATGAGGCACGACAATAACCTGAAATTACAAAGTAAGAGATTTCAATTTTAAATCCACATCTACCGTGATAATATTTGAACCAAAAATTAACACATTAATGAATAAAGATATAGCACAGTTTCTGTTAATGATTTCACACTTTTTCATGTGTTGATGTCACTGGTCACTGCGATGAAGTTATGAAACCGTGATTAAGCTAAAACGGTGTTAAATGGGTGTTTAATTTTATGATTAAGGGGATTACATTGTGTATGGAGTCGGATGGCTTCCAATGCGTATTACGATTTTTGAATCGCGAAGCACGCACCTTTCAATTTTTTTTGGCACAGACGGATGCATCATTTCGTCACAATGGGGAAAACTTATGAAAATGCAATTCACCCTCTGTCACCGGTGTGAATGAGTTGTGTCAGTGTCACTTTGTACTGAATTGCAACCATTCATGAGCCTTTCATTCATAAATTTTCAGGTTGGCTGCTAGGAAAAATTAGGATACTAATGGTAGAAATCACAGGTAGTTCAGTCTCCCGTCTACAAAATACGGTGCAGGCTGCACAGATGGCGTTTGCAGTTGCGATTGCAGACAGCTGCAGGCCGTAACTTCGCGTTAACCCTGGCAGGTACAACAGATGGCGCCAGCATTTGCATGCTGCAAAGTTTTCTGCACAAACATAACTTGCAGTATGTAGGCCGGCAATCATGCAGCAAACTGCACACTGCGGTAATTGAAACTAATTCGGCGGCAGTCTACTAATGTAGCAATTAACGACGCGACCAATGAAATATTCGTGGACTGTGTTAGATAGCAGTTACAGGAGTTATAAAAGTTTTTGAAGTTGACGCAGTGCAATCATAAGTTTGATGCGCTCCCACGTGGCGACGCGCGCATGCCAATAACGAACTTTATTTTCGAGTGGACTGTGGATCTAAATTTTGTTGTTCCGAGTTTACTATCCGCAGTGTTTATGAATTTGAATGCGAGGATAATGAGATGAAGGACGATAGTTTTAAGAGTTATTAGTTTGTCGGGCAGATATGCTATTATAATGTTTGGGTTTTGTAGAGTATTCAACAACTCGTTTTGCGGCGAGAGGGATTGTTCCTAAACTGTTTGAGTTTCAAAAATGTTTTGAATAATGCTTTAGAAGGAAAGTTATGTTTGATATATTGTTCAGCCATGTATCAATTGAAACTTGGCTTCAAGTTTTAACTTTAACATCGGGCGGAAATGGAAGTACAATTATTATTGAATGTTTATTTTAAACATCGACAGACTATAAGTTTTTGTTATAAGTGTTCATAGGTGATGTTGATGTAATATGTCAATTAATACACCCCAAACTATATCTACTTCGTAAGAATCGGTAATAGATCAAACAAAAATTAATCCATTCACAGGGTTCATCATCATCATCATTTCAGCCATAGGACGTCCACTGCTGAATATAGGCCTCCTCTAATGATTTCCACAATGGCCGGTTGGTGGCGGCCTGCATTCAGCGCCTTCCTGCTACCTTTACGAAGTCGTCGGTCCGCCTGTGGGTGGACGACGCTTTTCGGTACATGGCCACCACTTCATAACCTTGCTGCCGCATCGGCCGTCATTCACAGTGTTAGATTCAAGGCTTCCACATACCAAACGCGGATCAGAAGCAGTGCTGGTCAGTTGCAGCGCGGCTGAGGCACACTGAAAGCAGCGCAGTTTCAAAGTAGTTGCAACGCGGGCGGTTGTCAAAAATTTAAATATTGGAAAACCGCTTTCAACGCGCTGCTACCGCCCTGCGTCCGGTGTGTCATGCTAATATGGCCGCCATAGTAATACAACAGAGCGGGCCCGCGTTCGCGCCGCTTCTGTCCCGCACCCGCGCCGCCTCGTTTGTACCTATTTCGGCAGTTGCAGTGCGGCGCGGTTGGAGCGCGGGCCCGCGTTTAAAGGACAATGGGCAAAATGGTACCCGGCTCCAATAGATATGTGTCTAGTATCGTTTGAAAGGTCTTACCAAGATGAACAACTTTTACTATGACCACCAGCCTCAGATCTGGTTGTGTACGAAGATATACATACTTTTTTGCAGAATGGTACCCGGCTCCAATAGTTATGTTTGTAGTGTCATTTGAAAGGTCTTACCAAGACGAACAACATTTACTATGGCCACCAGCCTCAGATCTGGGTGCGTTCGAAGATAAAGATACTTTTTGTGTAACCTAAGTATCATACAGTATGAAGGGGGACGCGCTAGGGGCAGGGCACCGACGAGATGGTCGGACGCGGTGAGGAAGACGGTGGGCGGGAGTTTGCATCGTGCGGTCCACACAGCTTATAACCGCAGTCTTTGGAGGAACACTATCTGTGGTCGCGATCCTCATCAGTGAGTGACCGAGGAAGAAGAAGAAGAAGTATCATACCATACTTGTCCATCGTATGGTACTTAGGTTATGCGAGGCAGGAAGGGTTTACTGCTCCAGCATCCTTCCTTAACTCTATAATAATTGATGGGGACAATTTATTGTGAAATAAATATTTTTATTCAAAGAAGTTACCCCCTTATTAATAAAAAGTTACACCTAGGAAGAACCTTGGATTAAAATGACATTTCCATACCAAATGACAATTTAAGCCAGAGTTCAACTAGGGTGTAACTTTTATTAATAAAGGGGTTAAAGTTTTATTTCTTCTTAAGGGTTTTATTATGGGTCGCTAAAGCGAATAAACCCATAAGACCCAATAAGTCCACCTACAAGATGGACCGACGACCTCATAAAGGTAGCGGGAAGGCGCTGGATGCAGGCCGCCACCAACCGGCCATTGTGGAAATCATTGGGGGAGGCCTATATTCAACTGGACGTCCTATGGCTAAAATGATCATGATGATGATGATGAAAGCGAATAAAGGGCTAATAGCTAGGGTAGTTCATCGTAGGTATAATCCTTTCCTTTTCAATGCTTCTTTTAGTTATATTAATAGATTGTAGTCATAATACATACTCGTATACATGGATGATTGTGTTATACTTTCAATATAATACTTAGTGGAATTACTGCTTTCAAAACGTGAATTAGAACTGGCCCCATAGCAGACATTTTCCTACATCTAAAGGCCTTTTAAAATATATATTGGTTATGGCTATTGGAGCGGGTACCACTTTCCATACATTTTTGCCCATCATCCTTTGGTGTGAAATAACTACTTCAAAGAGTTTCTTGTATTACAACTTGCGCGGGCCCGCATTCATACTGCGCTGCTACTGCCCTGCGTTTGGTCTGCCCAAGGCTTAAGTTGCGTATTGTATGAGTGATTTCGTTGAGTTTTCATCCACGAAGACGCGCTCTACCAATTTTTGGTCGAAGGAAGCGCGGGGTGCGGGGAGTTCAATCCGAGCAATCCGAGCGTCATTATTGTAGTGTGCGTGTACACTCATGGATAATTTAGCGTGTACCGATAACACTCAAACATTAGCGGAACAATGGTGGGGCGCGTCTTCGTGGATGAAACGATCTATATCTATTCACCCACCTTCAAGGGAGGCCTGGTGGTGTCATTGCGCATTTTCTCGTAGCGGTCCTCGAACGTCTTGTCCCAGAACTCCTTGGTCCGGACCCAACTTGGCTGCAACAAATGAGAGCATCATAAACATATCAACACACTACATGAAGTTTCTTGTGAGTTGCAAGTGTGAACGGTGCAATTTTATTGCCATTAGGATATTCCTAGACAAAAGTAACTGGCAATTTCGTGAATAGAATAACGCCATGTGGGATGTTGACTCGACGATCATTGTCCCGATAGTTGTCTCGGCAAACGGGCTAATAGCGAAGAGCTTCGACCAACATCTAAAGAAGCTCTCGCTGGATGGTTGGCTCAAGGGTCAGATGCAAAAGGCGGTGATCCTCAGCACGGCACGCATTGTCCGGAGGTTCCTCAGCCTGTGACCCTGACCAACGGTAGCTTGGGCCCTGCTCCGCTGCCAGCGGAATAACTATTTTTAAGTCTTTTTTTATAATGTATTTTTTTGATAATTTACTTACATTGTAAAAAAATAATTAAAAATAAGAATTAAAGTTAATAAAGAGAATATCCTTGGACATTTTACACTGCGCCTTTAGTCCCAAAACAAGCAAAGTTAAAGTAGTATAAGTATGGATTCAAACTGAGATATTTCAATCTCAGTTTATACACACAATAGTAAAATAGGTTCACATCCTCGTAAATCACTGGAGACAAACTGTTTGGTGTCAACGTGATTGGCTTTATTTGTTCGAATGATTGCCTGTTTGTATTAGCGCGAAGTGTCTGCTCTTGTTAGAGTGCGAACGGTGCAATTTTGTTTCCATGAGTACGTTACCCAATAATGTCAATGACCTTTTCAGTTAATTTGACAAGGACTTCTGCCATATGATATAATACTCAGACATCGTGGTCGAATTATTAATAATCCAGATTGAGATATATGATCCCGTGCTCCGGAGGGCATGTGTCAGTCCAGTTGAGTCATGACAGTCGTCTATGGCGAATAATAGTCTCATATCACGCTTATGACGTCAGTGTATTAACACCTACACGTTAGAAAAATAATATTCTTCTGATCAGAGTTTACCACTAGTTAAGATGTAAGAATAAGAATAAGAAGCGTTTATTTGCCAGAATACAGGTTATAAGGTTCTTACAAAAAATTTTTAGTACAAGTATTCAACCTGCATGCAGGTGTGCAAATACATTTTGTCAAGTGGTAAGTCAGTAGGATCACTCTTTATTAACATTACATTCAATTGTATCATTACATTACTTTAGTCAATTTATTATTTACCTACATTTACATTGTCATATTTTTATAATCCATAAATTCATTCACGCTGTAAAAACAGTACTCAAATAACCATTCAGTCAATTTTATTTTAAATAGCTTACAGTCCAAAGTTTTTAAATTGTCTGGAAGGTTGTTAAACAATGTGATACACATATTGAATACATTTTTTCTATAAATGTAAGTGGAACATTGAGGCTGATATAACAGATTCACATACTGAGCCCTTAGTTTCCTTGTTTTTACTTCATTAAGTTTCTGAAATAAATTAGGGTGAGACACTACAAATGTGCAAACGTTCCTTATATACATGCAGGCTAAAGGCAGAATTTCTAATTTTTTAAATAGGGGTTTGCAGCTGTCTGTAAACCTCGTACTTGTGATGGCTCGAATGCATCTCTTTTGGAGCTTAAAGACTCTTTCCACGTCTACGGAATTTCCCCATAAAATTAGGCCATAGTTGAGCACTGATGATACGTGTCCATGATAAGCAGTGATGGCTGCTTCAATGGAAACAGTGTTCTTTAGCGTTTTAAGGGCATATACGAACCGGTTCAATCTATTACATATTGCGTCAATATGTAAATTTTATAATACCTAGTATCTTTGCGTGTTATTCTTAAAAAGTAAAATAGTTCTTTTGAATGACGCGTCCGTTGTTCAGTTGTTCTCTCGCTATGTCCGTTGATTTGTAATACGTTTTATTTACTAAAAATAAACGTGAGAAATCTTACTCAAGAGGTTTATTTTGACCACGGTACTTATAAGATTTGAATAATGTTTGTATATTTGACAACCCTGTACTAATGGACTAGTGTTCGGGTTTGTTTGCAAGGCTAAAAGCCTAAAAGGCCCGACTTAATGTTAGTGCTGCATCCATCAGCCTACTGTGAGAGCCGGGAACTCAAAGGACTGTCCGCCCCCAATAGCAATAGCCTTTAATAATTTAATTCCTCTGTGCCGGGACAAATCGGTAATACCGCAACAGTCGGCAGGATTAAATATTACATCAATTTAAATTTTAAACAATTGAATGCTTGGACAAGGGTATTAAATTATATCAATGAAATAGCGGAAACTCAAAATTAAGGTACATGGTAGCAATCCCATCAATAATAATTATTATATCAATGGATCATCAAAGATTCCAGCTTAGTTAATACATAGATCAAGTGCGTATAATGCTAGGATGGTTCTGCGCACTTTCCTTGCATACACAAGATAGCAAGTCGCTTCGTATTTCATAACTTTATAACATGCGATTATCGTGAACATATTTTAATAATGTGCATAACATTTCCTGCTCCTTGATATCCCAGACTAGGAATGCAATACCGGGATGCCGGGAACTCGATATACCGGGATTCCTTATAAAATCTGCAACACCTCGCTCGAAAATTGAAGTGGATTGAAGAAACCTTTCCTGATATTGATAACAAGTTATTTATTACTGCATTCACTGCACGGATGTTCGGGAATAGAACCATCCTTTTAAATAGAAAATAAGATTGCACCTCTTGAGATAGGACTTCAAACATTTATCTAAATCATACTTTTTCATATTTTCAGTCAGCTAATTCAGTTACGAATAAAGTTATGTCGACCGTATAATATAGTTCCGTTGAGATGGTTTTAACTACGATTAAGGAGTATTAAATAAGTTTTATGCATCCAACAGCTTTCCAGAAATACCGGGTTTAAAATTATTTTGCAAGATTGAACTCTCGCACTATTCATTGAATATACCTACGTTATCTAAAGTGAACAATGGAAGAATGGCACCCCAAAATTTCCCAGAAAATCAAAATGTTTACACATCACGTGCTGTGAAATTGGCGAAAATTATTTTAATTAAGGATAGTTTGTGAGCTCTGCCCCGCCTCTGGAAAATAACGTGCATGAACTAGCGAAAATTAAAATTCACGTCACAGTACTTTTCATTCACGTTGCAATAACATTTAAACGAGCTTTATATTCTCGCTGCAATACAGGGTGTTATGCGGAAATGTGAAGTGAATTTCTTTAAAAGTTATTATTTGATTTAAGCATTCGAAGTCGAAATTGTTTTGATAATAAGGGTGACATTATGTTTAAGCTAGGAAAAAAATAGTTTTTCATTGAAACATAAAGTAACGCATTTCAGTATTATATTCGTAATAAACTGTTCGAATTAAGTATGCTCCGTGACTTTTGTTTTTGTCTATAAGTACATAGAATACCATAGTCAAAACCTATACAGATTGAGACGAGGCACCTACATTGCCTAGACCAGCTGCAGCGGCATGCGGCATATTACAATTACGATCAGTTTCTGAATGTGTAAGTATATTATTTCATCAAACGCCCTGTATTGTAAATGTGCTATGGAGCCTGTGCAGCACACCCTGAATATTTTACCCACTTGGAACTTCTTCAAGCAGTTCCTTAATTAGTTTTTTGTGTAGTATCGAGTAATTTGCTTCGACCTACTTTATTTGCTTTTTTAATTATGTATACAGTAGAATCTCGATTATCCGGATATCCGATTATCCGGACTCATTCTTCACGGTTTCTAATTACCGATTTAGAGTCTGGACCCATAAAAACGGAAGGCGCCGCCACTGTAACGCGGTATGGACGTTGTCTTAGTTCATTGTTAAAAGAAATGGATTCATCCAATGGTCTAAAATTTAGATTTTTAGACTCTAAAATGATGTATTGAAAACCCTTTCTATTGAAAAAAGTTAAAAAAGTTCTATTGAAAAAAGAACAGGCGCTGCTTTCGGGGACTGGTCAATCCAAGTTATTCAAATTTATGTATGCGAGTCATTTCTACTAGTATCTTAATATGTAAGTCTAGATATTAGCACGTCACTACCTTGTTTAATATACCACGCAATCTTGTATACCCATTCTTATAAGATACACCATACAAGAATGCATGGTAAATTCAGTGAACTGCTCCTGAATCGAATGTACCTACTACTACTATTTCTATTTATTTATATTAACCGGCAGACAGTGGTGACTGAGTTTGTTGCGGCGCTTCTTCTCAGCACTTGCCAAATGTTGGTCTCGAAGCGCTGGTAGGGTAAAAAGATTATGAGACATGTAGAGGCTCCTTAAGAGCAAAATGACGATTTGTAAGAACTATTTATTAGTCCAAACAAATAAAGAAATTTTGACTTTGACTTTGACTTTGAATTATTGTTTGATTTTACTTTGAAATCGATTATCCGGATTTTCGATTATCCGGAACACCCCTGGTTTTAATTGATCCGGATAATCGGGATTCTACTGTACTTTGTTTGATAGCTGTAATCAAATAGCCCAATAAAGCAGATCGACATTCACCCAATATAGTAATAGCCATTATTTGAACATTTGGTTTACTGGGAAATGTAGGTAACTAATTTCACAAAATACTCTGTAAGTTAATTATGCATAAACTGATTATTCAATATAATTTGAGTCCTATTATGGTAGGTGCTAGTTAATAAATTAGTTTTACGACAATTTAGTAATACACGTTAATTGAAATTAGTTAGATAGTTCCAGTCTGTAATTTATAGAATAGTGACGCAAATAATAATACATTGGCTTTAATTTCCATGTAAAATTGCTTCACATTGTAAAACTTTTACCGCAATAAAAACTAAGGCGTAACACATTAAATTATTCATAGAAACACGATGTCTCAACGAGAACTTTTCTCGCTAACCACCTTCAAACATTGAAAAATGTAGAGCAACTTGTATAAAAACCATCTTATTTACTTTAAAAATGTTTTTATCTATTTTTTGCTACCCCGCCAACTGTGGGCGTGTAATAAAAATAAAATACAATTGCAAAGCAATTTTGCGCGAAACTGATGGACAAATAAGACGCGTCGAAAACATGCCACATTCGACATTGAAACATTTATGAATATGCCAGCGGAAGCGTAAAGGACTCCTTTTTACTGCGAATATCCAAATACAAAATTAATCCTACGCCATGTATCGCATTCAGCTTCCAGTAGCCGTTTCAATAACCACACAATTAAAAATATGAGTGTTAAGCTTCAATTTATTGTGAAAATCCAAATAATGCGTAATCCAATATTGGAGTTAACAGCTCCTCGACGTCAACAACTATATCGTACATTCAATTTGGCAAAAAAACATTGTTTCAAATACTCGTAAGTATCACACACTCGAAAAGTTAAACACGCGTTGAACACTAGTTTAAAATTACATTTCCATATTAGTAAATGTCAATTTAAAGAAGTGTTCAACGCGCGTTCGTGTTTAACTTTCTGTAATGTTTTGTACTAATTGCAACTAAGTCAACAGATGAAGAAACATTCTTAGAAGATATCATCTAAGTAGTTCCATCGATTCTTAGGCATTATCTCTAGAGTCAAAACACGGTTTGATTTGACGCTAGCAGTTTTAATATGAGCGTAGGTAGCGCGCGGTACGTCCACCTTGTTTTCCTCGCTAGCACGAGTAATAAAACTCATACACGGGTACTGCCATAGTAAACAAAGTCATTCCACACATCTGATTCCTTCGACGTGGGGCACGGTTTAGTAGAGTTATAAAAGCAAGGTACTTTCCGCCGATGAGATTACATACTGTCGCCTACGAGTATAGTAGGGAAGACCGAGGAGAGTTTTAACAGAGGAAAGGTGACACTGTCGATTTTTGGAAACCTATTACCTAACTATCAACGAGCTCGCAATAACGCGTAGGTATTTGTTAGCTCGACAAGAACTAAAAAACGCGCAAGGTTACGAGCTCGATTATAGTTAAATAAGTTCCAAAAAATCGTTAATGTCACACCTCTCTTCAGTCTCTTCTACTAGTAAGAGTATGTTTACAACAGCATAGTGTTCTAGCATTTAGAGAGCAGAATCCTATAAATCCATTAGGTTTAATGCCCAGAGAGGGCTCGGTAGGTTGTAGACTTGTTCCCATTTTAGCTCGGCCACTGCAGGTTGGAATCAGCCTGATTGTCCGAAAATAAATTGATCGTGTTCGTACAGCGCATTAAGCTGTCGGATTAGCATGTCAGTGGCACTCCAGGGTTGTGACCCAGTCGTTACATCCCACTCGATAGGAAGAATCGTTTGCAGTTGCAGAACTAAACGTGGACATAAAAGAAAATAAAAATTATAGATTTTGTTTCAGTTGCATCAGTTGAAATTGAATATAGATCGGTCCTGCATGGAATGGTCACTAACAAAATGTAGACTCTACGACTCGAGTGAACTTTTTAACCGAGAGCAACGTTCAAAATAATCGCTTTCCTTTTTTACCTAACTCCATTATTCCCTGAGAAATGTGATGTTATTTTTGGAGGTTCCGATGGCGATGTTAAACTTAGGGCCTTCCCTATTGCATGTAAGTTGCATTTGTGCTGTAAACTAAGTTATTGATGTGCATCAAATATTGGTTTACAAGTTGCGGTTGCCCCATTAAAGAACTCCTCCGATAAGTTGTTCAACTAGGCCGATCGGAGATGCAGAAGTGGGGGACATTGTCGCAAACTACTGCCAACTGGCGTAACTCGGCCTAATGGCGTGGGCAGCTAGTGGTCAGGTAATGAGCGATACGAAGAGCACGGAACAATCTGGATGAAATGGAACAAACAACTTGAGTCGCCGCAAATGGAAACCTCGAAAAGAAATAACTGTGGCCAATTATACAAAAATATCGGTTCTTTACTATAGAATAACACAATATTTTTAAGAGAAAAATATCCTAATTAACGTTGTAGAAGACAGGTGTCTTATATTGATTTATAACACTAATCATATGGTTAAAATTTATTTTGGCTTGACCTTTAATAACACTCGGTAATAATAGGTAATTCATAACTAAAATATCAGTCAGAATTCGAGATACATTATTACTGCCACAGTTAATAAACGTGAATGAACATAGCTTTTAAAACAACGTTCCCTTGCAAGGATCAATTACAATCAATTATGAAAGAAAGAAAGATGCATAATGTGAAAGTGTACTTATGCTATTGAAACTGCGTAAAACGGGGCGCGTTAGTCAGACCGCGGCGATGGAAAACAACACGATGGGGTCATTTTACAAAGAGAAATTAAGCGGCTCCAAGCAATGAAAGTTTTTTATTGCTTCACTTGTTTCAATGGGTGATTTTGCTGGTTCAATTGAACTTCTTTCTCTGAGGGACCATTTAGGTATAGGTAGTGAAAGGGATGGAAAAGTCGGAAAGTCGGACTGTTCAGTCAGTTTTGTGTCAGACATTTAGAGATGAAAGAACCGGAAGCTTAAGGTACTTTTTTTAGTTGAGTTTACTGTGCTTAAAACCTATATTTTACCACCCTGATCATCCTGACGAGTGTCAACCCTATATTGTTAGGACGATGTCGAAAATTCTGGGTTTAATCGGTATTCTAATGTTTTCATGGTTAATTGTTGACAAAGACGGAATCATGTTCTATTCCTGGGCTCATCTCTCATCCACAGCAACAGTTCCGCAAGACCCTTAATGCGACCCTACTCCGAGAAACATCCAAAGTTTCGTACGTTGCCATTCCTCTCACACAAAGCGAGTTGCCAGCATGAGCGACGGTGACAGGTAGACTCGAAACTACAAACAGTGTTTCGGAGTAGCCCCGCTGGCCACAATCTTGCCGTGACCACGCTGAAGCAAACTTGATCGATTTTTAACGCGGTTTGCGCTTATAAAGCGACGACACTCCGAGGCGCAGATGACAAATTGCTTTAGGATGCTATTAAGTCACGTTTATCCATAGTTAATATATTAACTTAGGCGGTGGGAAAAAGTCGCAGACGGCGCTTCCTAGAGAAAAAAACGGTTACAGCCTTTAAAAAATCTTCTTTGACGATATTTGCGCTTTGCACTGCCTCTCCCCAATCTGATGATGTAAATGTGATAATAAGGGAGAGTCCGCTAATTTGGACCAGTTTTTTTCAATCCCATTTTACACATAGTTTTCTTTTGTTTTTGCTAATGTCCATGGTATATAATAAAAGATACATTATTCAACTTACTATTTCATAAGCATTAATTAACATGATTGTTGTATATTTAGCACAAATCAACAAAGTACGAGTTCAGAGCTTCGGTCCAATTTAGCCAACCGGTTCGATAATTTGTACCACAGGGTTACTAAATTGGATTTCAATAAATTTCAAGCCTATAAAAAAACTATGGCAAAATATTATACGATACATTCTTAACAAATTAGGAAACGAAAAGTAACAGTAGTTAATAACATAGACAATCGATATTGTTTTACACGTTATCACGATTTTGAGTACAAGTTTTGTAATTCCAATTATCGTAACGCACACTTGTACCTAATCTACTTTGCCAGTCTTTTGCTTTCATTTATTGTTAGTCAAACATAACTACGCTATTATAACTTCAAAATATGATTTACTAAAAAAAATTTCAAAATCCTTTGGTAAAGTTCCATACAACTTCATGTGGTACAATTTAGCCGACTAGGTGATAGTGCTTTTAAAAAATCGGTAAAAAATATAGCTTATAAATACCGAAAAATGTTTCAAATAATTGTAATCCACACTAATTTACGCTTCTAAATAATATATTAGAAACACCTTGTGATTAAATTTAACAAAATTACAAACTAAACATGTATTGTCAAAAGTTACTTGAAAACAATGAAAAAATATTTTTCAAAATAAAACACACGTGTTTGTTGTCACGGCAAAAACCACATGGCCGATATTAATTGATTTTAGTTGTGTATCGCTGAGTGTTGCAATTACAGACATTCAATAAATACTTTACGAAATATGAGGGTGGTACAATTTACCCGGCGGTACAATATACCGAACTCTCCCCTATGATTATGAATCTGAATGATACAATTTAAAAATATCTGAGATACTCGTAGCTATTACGGCTTATGAACTCGACTTAGGTAGGTATATTTTTTAATTGAGTCTAATGTAATAATCTGATCCGCAGACGCAAAAGGGTATGAAAGAACACAGTTAACCGCCAAAGCAAATGAATACAATCCCATCCAATCACTTAGTCCCAAGGAGCTTAGCGGCGTAATACGAATTTCTAGGTCCTCTATTTCGCAAATTCAGATCTGAGGGGTTTCGTAATATGATTGACGTGGAAAGCCTCGTCTGCATTAGGGGTACTCTCACTCGTTTCTATACTAATATTATAAAGCTGAAGAGTTTGTTTGTTTATCTAAGCGCTAATCCCAGGAACTACTGGTCCGATGACCAATTATTTCAGTGTTAGATAGCCCAATGCTAAGACCAATAAGTGCGGAGCTCTAATGAAGAATAAGTTAGCGTTAGTTCAAACTCCAAAGTAACTATTCCACGCGGACGAAGTAGCGGGCAGAAACTAGTTTGTCACATAACGGTTTTGTGACAAGTTATAAATGCAATGTGCTGATACATGTGCCCGACCCAAGAGATTCGTCGTCGCAGACGTTATTGCGACTTGTGCCCTAATGCGGTCGCGGCTTAATACCACCAGTCAATTGACGGTCTTTTATGAGATGATAAAGCTGTCAACACATTCTAAAATGAAGGGATCTTCGAAGCTTTTTCTTTAGTATGGGTTCTAATACTGAGGTCAAGATCCTGGTGTCATACTTTACGAGCCAGCATAGACAAGGCGATTAGAGTCCTCAATGACCTTGGGCGTTTGACCTTCACGCCGCGAGCAACACCCGCGTACCCCGCACCAAAAACTCCGATTTGACACCGATCAAAAATACACGGGCATAGGTAGATACAGAATAGAAGCTCTTTCTTCATACATTACTGCCTATTATTTTAAACTTAAATTGATGAACCTTGATGTTGGTGTCATTTAACTCAGGCGTAAAGGTATTTAATAAAAATAACAAAATCCATGAACATTTTGTACGGGATAAAATTTTATTTTATTTTTCGTAAATTTTCTAATGCTTTTGTCGGTTCAGTCGTTCTCGAAATTTGAACAAACCCGACTTTATTACAAGCTTTTATTTAGCTTGCAATTTATGATGTATGTAGGTAATTACATAAATGTTTGTTCGGGTGGAATCTTGCAAGCTGAATTAGTTAGACCAACTTCCTGACGACAACTAGGCTAGATGACAAAATTTCAATTATTTGTCCGTCAGACAGATAATTAGAAAATATTAAACTCATATTTTTTATTTTCTTTCATAATTAAATAATAACAGTGCTACATCGAGTTGAAAAGGCGCGATACGCCACGCTTGTGTAGAAGTTTTACTCAAATGTGACGTCACGCGAGATTTCAACTCAATATAATACTGTAATTATTCGATTATGGAAAAAATTAAAAAATATGAGTCTAATATTTTCTAATTATCTGTCTGACGGACTAAATAGAATTTCGATTTCATTACCCAGTCATCATCCCTATTGGAACGCATTAGTACCTACCTAGTATTGTCTATGGCCTAAAAAAGCAAATGTTTCTGCTTTTGTCTATTGTCATTCTCTCTGTGTCACTTATGAAGAATAAACTGAAAATGTATTTGTCTTTTTATTAGAAATCCTTCATCAATTGATTGAGTTAAAATTTCGGATATACATGTAATTCGGGTGACAATACAATATTGTGATGACATGGAGCTGATCTGATGGTAGAGCTGGACTTCGTACGCGTGGATCCCGTTTTATCCCCTTTAAATTTTTCCTGAATTTTCTTTACTATAAACCTCACGGAGCCCGAGACCTTTCCAACGAATGCAAAACCGTGGAAATCGGTTCGTGCGTTCTGGAGTTACAGCGTCAGGGAGGAAAACCCGACTTATTTTTATATAGTAGATTATACCTAAATAATTTCATTACAATTTTCTAAAAATGCACAAAAACTTAAAAATCTTGAAAACGGTGATATTTTTACTGGGGTCAAAATTGGACGTTAGGGAGACCATGGCGAGGCCTATCCATGGTTGAAGGGTTATCCATTGTTTTTGGGACACCCTGTATAAGCAAGTTAGGTACTTGCTTATATTGTTATGTAAGTACGCTACTTTGAAAATCATGAGTCTTCAATTCTCTAAGGTAAACTGCAGGGTCTGATGATGGAGCTGGAATGTGGCCATAAGAATAGGCTAGTTTCTTAAAAAAAAAACTTATGAGCCGTCAATTTTACATTATCAAAAAATATTGGACACAGGATATTTTTATTTGTCAATTAAACAAGTAATTACGAAGATATGATGCGATGAAATTCCGCGTGACGACACAAATCGCCACATTTTTAAGCATGCCTTGACGTCATGTGCCTCATCTTCTGAACTTTGGTGCGCTTCATCTCTTTAAATTTTCATAAGTTTAAAAATGTGAAAAATACATTTAGAGTTTGTTTTTGGTAAGTTCACCGACGGACTAATTCAAACTCTTGCTACTTTCTTGCTTTATCCACGAAACATCCCTATTCTTCGAAATTATTACGATCTACAAACGGAAAATCTCTGCTACTACGCCGCAGTAAATTCCCCATCATAAATAAAAAGATTTTTTTTAAAACAAGCTCTTGTATGCTAATATAATTTTGGTTTCATGACATGCTCCTAAAATTCATCACCTTATAAGAGGATTTCAGTTTTTATCTGCGAAACTTTTTAATAATATAGGTACGTTTCATGGTTTGGTAATTTAGGGAAGTTTATTTGCACTTAACATGAAAAATATGGTATCAATGTACTGTGTACCTATGCACCTTCAGTGGCAACAACAAGGTCTACTGAGTACCTATAGTCTACTAAAGGCATGAAATATATTAATTTCTCTAAAAATTAAAACCAACTCCAAAACGACTCACCAAAAGGTAGGCTGCCACCGACTCCGAAAATGGCTAATTTTGTAATCAGTATCCAAATTTTTTAATAAGCTCTATAGAACAATTAAATACCACTTTATCTTATTTTTTTTTAATGTGACAGGAGGCAAACGAGCAAACGGATCACCTGTTGGTAAATGATTACCGTCGCCCATAGACACCCGCAGACCCAGGGGCGTTACAGGTGTTATTTTTAATTGTGGTATTTTCGCGAAGAAATATATTGAAAATATAAATTGTTTTCTTCACGTAAATCGATTAAGTTACAGATTCTGACTAGCTCCTAATTTGGATACTGATTGCAAAGGCCTAGTAAATAAATAACGTAATAATTTTTCTACTTGTATTTATCTAGTGCAGTTGTTTTGGAGTCAATTATAGTTTTTTTACACTAATAGATTCTATTCAGGTAGAAAATAGCGTCTGAGCGCGTCATAATTCAATTGTATCATCTGACTGCACGTACTCTATGAACAATTATGACATAAAATCTATTGTCGAACAAAAGCTGGGTTGCACCATCTTACTTCAACTTTGACAACCGTCAAAAGTCTGTCTAACTCCATACAAAAAACACCGGTTATCGCCAAAGCTACGGTCAAAGTTAGGTCACGTCAGGTGGTGCAACTCAGCCAAAGAAAAAATTCATTTTGATCGCTAATGTCAGTTTGCAGCGAGTGACACAACCTCCCCGTCTGAAGGCCAGCGGCCGACTGCCGCCCGCACCCCGCGAAGGCCCCCTCAACAGCAAAACGTTCGGAATTTATCAAAAGTAAAATTTATGAATGAAAGTAATGTTCGATTGAAAAACGCAACGTGTCATTTAAAGATGAAAGAATTCCTAATCTATTCGTGCAAAAATCTTTTAAATTAACATAGCCGTTTTGGAGGAGTAGGGAATTTAAGTAAAAAATCGATGTCCCGTATTTATTTTTTTAATCCAAAACAAAGAGACGTAGCGAAAATTCAAACGTCACAAATGTAGTCCTTGAACTGTTGTATAACATATATTTTTTTCAACTATTTCTATCCAGCAGTAAAAGAGGAGTAGGCTTTACAAAATGCCCATTTGGCGCGGATTGAGGACTCTAATCGCCTTAATAAGCGCTGAATAAATTTTTGTTCGGAAATTGTGGAGTCGACAGACCGTCATTTACGAGTATGACATATATTCGGAATACGCCGAATCTAAATTCCGATAAAATATCGCGGTATTGGCGCATCCAGCTGAGGTAGGTTTTACATATTTGTGTAGGTACTTACTTACCTTTTGTATCCAATGTGAGAATTGAGCATACAGTTTGCCTTAAAAACTAATTAGTAACTTCATGCTTCCAGACTGGCCTGTCACCTCCACGCGAGGAGTTCTCATCGCTAATTTCTACGCCGATATCGGAAGCAAGTTGTTTTCGCCACGCGAGGATTAGTTAATTAAGACATTTTAAATCCTTCTAACTCGTATCCTGAAAAATGATACATAATCTTCGAATAAATGGGTGTTTCTTTCTAGTTGAAATAGTATCGAGGCAGTTTTCCGTTAAGTCTATTCCAAATCATTACTCGTAAACTTCTTAGTGGTATTTTAGATAGGCTTAGATATTCTGAAGTTAATATTAGAATTCTTTCAATCTTTAATATGAAAATCGAATTCCTATTTAATATAAATTAGTTTGGGATTGACTGTATCAAGGTTTCCTTAGTATAAAGAGGTATTCTAAAAAGGTGATCAAAGGCGACTTCTGATAACAACATGTGCCAATAGTATAGAGAAGTGCCAAACTACGACAAACATACAGTACATCAAACATACATTGAAGCTCATTCAAGCGCGCATGTAGAGACGCTCTGTGCAGAGTTACTGGCGCGATCTTAACATATGACCTGGTTATTCAAAAAGTGAAGATGTTGATAAAATACACTACCCAGCGAGTCAGATATCAGTCGTAAATTCAAAAGTATCTGAAGCCTAAGAAAGTCAATAAAATTCTCCAAGTCGATTAGATTCAAGCATTCAAGTCGGCTTGGATTTCAATCAAATTACAATCCTCATTTCCCTTGCAGCCTGAAGTCACCAGTAGTGCGGTTATATTCAATCTCGAACAAAGTTTCCGCAGGTATTAAAGCCAGAACGGTCAGATATTGAGCGTTCCCGAAGTCTTACTAACGGATGATTGAGCGCATCAAATCATTTATGAACATCTCCCGGCCCTCATAAACAATTCATGACCAAGAGATGATATAGTCTGGTCTAACCGATACCTCAATATCTAACAACGAAGAATTTTGAAGTGAGTTTTATACAGGGTGATTTTGTGAACAGTATCCATTTTTTTTAATAAGCTCTAAAAACAATTTAACAATACTACTTTATCTTAAATATTTTTAATCGTGATATTTTTCCGCAAAAAAAAAATGAAAATCTAATTCGCGGGTGCTGCCCATATCTTAAGCTTTAAAGGTTAAGGCCTATTTTCGCGCACCATTATGTCGCTTTGCAGTTACTTGTGTGTAAGTAAATTATACAAGCGTGCCAATTTTGAAACCGCGAGCAGCGGATAAAAATAATAAATATGAAAAAAGAATGTTTTCTATACGTAAATCGATTAAGGCTTGGTATTTCTGCTAAAGTAGGTATTTCGCGCTGTCAAAATCTGCGCGCGCAATACTTCGCCGAAGACAGCGCGCCAAAGAGCTCTCGCGGCTACACAGTATAGAAATATGCAGTTTAGAAATACGCAGTTGGTTAGGTTAGGTTGACTTCCTTCCGTTCAAGCGTCACACTCACAGCACTTTCTAATACAAATCATATCCAAGTGATACAAATTAAAACAACTTTCAAAATTTTTGGGAATATATTTTAGAATCGAATAAATATAGAATATAACTGCCAAAGTAAACACGGTTCAAAGAGGCGTGGCGTCACCCGACCTTCCGAAAGTTCCGCGCCGGCTAAAAGAATTTCAAGATTACGTCACCCGACCTATCGGTAGATCCTCGGGAGCTTGAGCGATTGGAAAAACATTTTATGATCAGTTATGTTACTCGTAGTAGCGATTATTTAGAGCTTGGATAATAAATTATAGTTGTTGCAATTCACAAAGCTTTGCATGTGGTTAATTACATTAATCAGTACACGCATCAATTTTGTTCAGTCTTTTTGTTTATTAATAAATAAAAATATCATACTAAAATTGCATACATATTTGTTTGTATTGGTCTGGGTGTTTTCTTTCCATAATTTATGTATAACGTATGTACGGGGCTCTGTATCGAAAATCACTATGAGCAATAAGCATCACACACGGTTACCTGGAGTGCATTACCGCAGCAAAAAGCTTGCCATCTTAAATGAACGGTATAATATCGAGGTTTCGTCAGTACAGTTGCGAACAAAGGTGTTTGTGTAGTGTAGTTGAGTTGAGAGGTCAGATTATTGAAATAATAAAACGAACATTTTATTTTTTAAATACATTTTAAAAATAATTTACATTACAGATAACAATGAGAGGATGACATTGCAAGGTGGTGCCAGTCCAGTCTTAAATCCGTTGATATATGCTGCATCTGCCATGTTTTTGGCTAAAAGATTCTTCTATCTTGCAGTTTAGACTTTTATTACAGACCTCAGACAGTATTTTTGGAAAACTTTTACGCATGGTGGAGGAAGGGACGCTCTAGAGACTCAAAACTACAAGGATACACATGAACTCCAGTTTTAAATCCGTTGATATCTGCTGCATCTGCCATGTTTTTGGCTATAAGATTCTTCTATCTTACAGCTTAGACCTTTAGCTACAGACCTTAGACAGTATTTTTGCGAAAATTCTTACGCATGGTGGAGGAAGGGACGCTCTAGACACTCAAGTCTACAACGAGTCACATCAACTCCAGTTTTAAATCCGTTGACATCTGCTGCATCTGCCATCTTTTTGGTTAGAAGATTCTTCCATCTTGCAGCGTACACCTTTAGCTACAGACCTTAGACAGTATTTTTGCGAAAATTCTTACGCATGGTGGAGGAAGGGACGCTCTAGACACTCAAGTCTACAAGGAGTCACATGAACTCCAGTTTTAAATCCGTTGACATCTGCTGCATCTGCCATCTTTTTGGCTAGAAGATTCTTCTATCTTACAGCTTAGACCTTTAGCTACAGACCTTAGACAGTATTTTTGTGAAAATTCTTACGCATGGTGGAGAAAGGGACGCTCTAGAGACTCAAGTCTACAAGGAGTCATATGAACTCCAGTTTTAAATCCGTTGACATCTGCTGCATCTGCCATCTTTTTGGCTAGAAGATTCTTCTATCTTACAGCTTAGACCTTTAGCTACAGACCTTAGACAGTATTTTTTATTATTTATTTGTGTCAGTGTGCTCTTCTAAAGAGTGTAAGACGATTGTATGTAGGTACTATTAAAATGTAATTTTAACTCATTGGTTTTGTCTCATATTTGAGGAATGTACTGTATCATGAGTAGAGTCTTCGTTTAAAAGGATGCGAACGATTTTTTCAATAGGTAGACAAAATTGATAATTTTTAATTATCAAAAATTTAAGCTTTCTCCAGTAACACTGATATTATTATACTGTGACTCATCAAAGTCATCATTGTCAAAAATATTGACAAATCGCGAACTGTCACGGCCAAAAAACTGACACGCGTCCGTCCTCCGTAAGCGCCACCGCGCGACTGATTGAGATTGTCCAAGCCGTCATGGACGATTTTTTCCACATTTTTTAACATAGTAACTAAATAAGACGCAATATAAAAATTTCATCCGTTAAAAGCCCTCAAGTTATTTCTGAACTTTAGTTTAGTAAAAGATTTAGAATCTCAAATCGCTTATTTGAAAAATAAAACCATAAATAGAAAACGAATAGAGGTAACTTTGGGAATTTATTCTATCGAGTCAACTTCATCAAATCGTGTTTCCATCCGTTAATAGCCCTAGAAAATATCCTCAACTATGCCCAATAAAAATCTTAGCCTTTAATTTTACTGTTTAGTACCTCAAAAATGAAAAATGAAAACCTCATTTTCGCCATTTTCTCTGCTACCCGGCCTTAATTTGCTGATTCTGAGTCGCTCTTAAAAATTTGGACACTAATTGCAAATTCACCCTTTATGGATCGATTTATTTTTGTAGATGTTAAGCGGTCTATCAAGATAGTACGTAGTATAAAATAGCAAATAACCAAATTTTAAATCACTACAAAATTATCATATTGTAATTCCTAAACTGTCAGTCATGAAGAATGTCACAAATTGAAACCCTATTAATTTAACCTACCTGAGAACTGTACATAGTTATTAATTACACAACCGTCAATAAGCCGCCGGACGGCAGCAGACGGATGCCATAGTCGTAATAGTTCAGAGTTGCTCATGTAAATAACTATTCGCGAACTTGTGAATAGCACACCACAAAGGATCGATCTCATAGTGGCCGAACTTGAAGCAAAACAACTTGTAGCGTGTGTCAAGTTAGCCCTATTTAAGGCTAAACTAACTTTTGCCAGGCGTCAAGTTTTACCTATTAAAACTTTGACTGTCTATGATGTCCCCTCAACTGCGCCGGGGCAGAATGCAGAATGCAGACGCATCTAACTCGGTAAATACATTTCGATACATCAACTTGTCGGCGCTTGCAGTCGTCGGTACTCAAAGGCACCTGCTTTCGGGTGACGGCAAGTTTCCACCTTGTTATTACGGGCAGGATGTAAACACTGCCTTTTGCACTCGACAGCCGTCAATTTTCAGTAATTGGACAGATTTCAGATCGTTGTTTTTGTGTTGACGCCACTTAAAATGGTGTGAAATCTGAATTTAGTGTGTTTTAAAATTGGTTTGGTTTTCCTTTGAAAAATGAAAAGGATTCAGTTCTATTTTCATGAAGATTCCGCGTCCCTATTTCATGGTTGTAATGTCAGATTAATTCATGGCTTAAGAAGTTCATGAGGTCGATAAAGCCACCTCATCGGAAGCAATAAGTGTAATTGGCAGGCTTAATACCTAAAGCATTCTGTATCATTCAAGTGATCAAGTACAGATTCCACTTAATGTTGCTGGGCTGTAGTTCTAAACTCATGCGAGTAATAGCATAAGTTCGCAACTCGCAGTTGATGGCTAGTTAAACTTACCTGGAACTCGAACGACGGGTAGATGGCGACGGTGTCGATGTCGGCAGAGCTCTGCTTCACCGCGACGCATTTGTCAGCATTTGCCTAGGAATAATTTTATGGGATTAGTAAAAATATTCAACAAAAAAGAGATTTAACAGATTCCATTATAAATAACTTGAAAAAATCGAACTGCTTAAAGCAGAAATCGAACCCACGATAAGGCAGTACGAATTTTTCAAGTTATTTTAGTAACTACATATTGACAGATTCAGGTGAAATTAGTTACTTGCTAGCTAATGTACTTCGCTTAGTTTAGCAGGGTATGAGAAAACAATAACAATATGAGCATTATTAGGCTGCGTTTAAACTCTTTTACATGAATTAACCTGGTAATACGAGTCATGTATTTAGTGTAGTAAATGACATAATATTGCTATAAGAACAGCAGCAATTATATGCTCATAAGTTTCAACTATAAATTGTATTGCCTCCATTTATCGACGTCTATTACAGTACAACTCTAGCAATGTAGAGCACGATAGGTATCAATATCACTCATAAAATGTATTTATTTAATTTCATACCAATGTTAACATTTCATGACTCATGGTATTCGTGCAAGACGTAAAGTGTTAAGTTGATGTCCGTGCGCACTTTTAGACATTATGTTAAGTCGATTTGTGACTGCACGTGGAAATTCGCTTCGCGCACTGCTTTGAAGTTTGAACGCTAAGCCGCGTAGGTAGAGGTACGCATGAATGCATACCAAAAACTCACGTAATTATATCAAAAATGTCGCTTATGCTGTTTTAATCGATTCTAAGCTCTGCGGTGAAAATATCAAAAACTGCCACATTAATTTTGCTATCTAATTAATACGTTGAGGCTCGTACACATTAAGTAACATAATACCGTGTTAATTGTTGTTGCGAGGACGTGCTAATTTTAATCGGCGAGCTTAGAAGCCGGGAGTGAAACAATGAACAGTACATTTAGAGAAGCAGGGTCATAACTTCTTGAAAGGAAAGTCGTTCGGAGATGCGGGCGCTCCATGCGAGGCGAACGGCTTCGACGTATGAACAATAATGCTCTGACGCTGCGATACACGACATAGACTGTTTTTGATTGAAATAAGACAAAAGGTATGAAGTTGTTACGAAATAGCTCGACTCTAATCGACTCGGGAAAACTAAGGCTGGGTTGCACCATCTTACTTTGACTGTAACAAACGTCAAAAATCTGACAAACTACATACAAAAATCACCGGTTATCGTTAAAGTTACGGTCAAAGTTTGGTGGTGCAACTCAGCCTTAATGTAGCCTTTGATCGAATTCAGTATAGTATTACATAAAGCCCTAGTGGAATTCTCATCCTTATTGTTGAGATGCTCTTCTGTGTGCCTCAACTCAACATACATATGAAATAGTTTGCAAAATTAATCAAACGCTCAGCTAGCAACTAAGCACAAGATGTACCGACTAGACGGCTAAAGCCACAATATGGCGTCTTGAGCAGTCGACGACTTGTCAGCATTTTTGCAGACGTTGATACGATGAATTTGCATATTTTTCTTTAAAACGCTGGCTTGATAAAAAAAAACCGGCCAAGTGCGAGTCGGACTCGCACACCAAGGGTTCCGCCGTACAAACGTAGCGGTTTAAAATTTATGACGTATTAAATCAAATTACTTACTAGATATCGTAGTAGTCTTTAAGTTTTGATTCCGTTGCGAGTAGTGGCGAATTTCAAAATATGCGGTATGATTATAGGTAGGTACCTAGACCTACCTCAGCGTTTTGAATTTTTGCGCTGATTTAGAATTTTTTACAGTTTCGAGGCAATTAGATTTAAGAAGTATTTGATATGAATTTCCACTTTAATATCTCTACGCGTTCATGTGAAAAAGGGTAGGTAGTAAGTTTATAATTATTAAAAAAATATTTTATGTCATGTAAGCAAAAATAATATTTTAATATTTTATGTAACTTAAAATTTATCATTTTGGCAATTTTTTGCTTCGTGCCGAATTTCAAGATTCTGAGTTCACGGGAAGTACCTTGTAGGTTTTGATTCCCTAGCGTGTGACGGAAATTCGTCAAAGGTGTCGGTATAAACTGCTGTATCTTTTGATCGCGTTAACTTAGAAGTTTGATTTTTTCACTGCTTAAAGGGACAATAGACCTAGGTATTTGGTATAAATTTCAGTTTCATACCTTTATTCGTTCGTGAGAAATAAGGTATTAAGTTTCATTTTATTAAAATATTTTTATTATATTATATAACTAAAAAAATGAGATTTTCGCAATTTTTCCTATATTTGCATTATATGACAATGCTTCATGCCAAATTTCAAGATTCTGAGTTTACGGGAAGTATCCGTAGGTTTTGATTCCTTTGCGAGTGTCGAAAATTTGTTGAAAATATCGACATAATCGGCTGTATCTTTTGATTGGCTTGGCTTAGAAGTTTGATATTTTCACAGCTTAAAGGGACAATAGACCTGAGTATTTCATGTGAATTTCAGCTTGATACATCCACGCGTTCTTGAGATAAAGGGTCTTGACAGACAGACAGACGGACAACAAAGTGATCCTATAAGGGTTCCGTTTTTTCCTTTTGAGGTAAGGAACCCTAAAAAGCCGTACTCGGATACCACCTACTCGTACAGTGCCAGAAAACGGATGTTGTGTTTATGACCAAAGAGTATTTTGATTTGAAAAGTAAACAAAGATACACATTGTGTGAAATATCACCATTGTAAAACATACCGAAATATTTTACTAATATATATTTTCTACCAAACTTGGTACGCTCAAGTCACTTAACTCCTGAGTAAATAAGAATGTAGTAGCTATCGATATGAATTTCTAATATCGTCTACACCCTCCATGTGTGATCGCTATTGCGAGCGAATAAAGCGCTACAATTTCATTGTTGAAGAGATCACTCGTCCGAGCTTTAACGATACTGATAAAAAGAAATTTCTTTTTTAATTTAGTCGAGAATTTGCGACTTACCTACTCGCGTATGATTGATTACCCACGAACGTATAAGTTTAGTGGTCGGCTCATCTCACACGACTGAAGGTCGTTTTCCAGAAAGTCGGAGGCGAGACGAAATAGCGGGCAGATTTTTATTGACTAAAGCGATATGTGCGAGAGTTTTTCGCTTTCTCAGAGGTCTTATTGTTCCCACTGAGCTCCATCCCACTCAGTACGACGTACCTATTTCGTACGGAATCGGCGCACATAATATCTTCTCTACTCTGCTCTGCTCAACCTATTTTCCTGCAGCTGAGCAGAGAGTCAGAGACGATACGTATAAATACTGAAAGTTTAATGGTTGCCTGTAAGGGGGCGTCCATTAATTACGTGAGACGTGTGGGGGGAGGGGGGGTCAAGAAAAACCTCACTAAATCTCACGTGGGGGAGAGGGGGGGGGGGGTCTCGACAAATATCACGTAATATTTTTTTAGCAATAAACAGTGTAAAATTAAAAATTTAACAAGTTTAACATTCTACAACGATTATGATACGTTACGAAAGGTTACTACGTTAAAAAAGGATTATACAATATGTATAAATCTAATGCACTAACTAAACGAAGCATATATTAACTCATTTCCGTTGCAATTACGCATTTTGAAAAATCTCACGTGAGATTAGAGGGAGGGGGTTGAGCAAAATCTCATGAAATCTCACCAAGGGGGGAGAGGGGTTTGAAAAATAGCCCAAATTGTCTCACGTAATTAATGGACGCCCCCTAACTCGTCTCGTCTCCTCTCGCCTCGTCTCCGCCGGACCCTAATATGGTTATCTGAGAATTACTAGATTCTAAACACAATGCAATACTTATAGTGCTCAAATGTGGAGTTTTGGATGATTATATGTAGAGATAGTTCTGTGGAGAGCGAATGCGGTTCGCCCGAGGCATGCGTCGCTGATAATGCGGTGACAGTAGACATACCTAGCCTTACAGCAGTAGAGTCATACATTAGTCGGTACGACGAACAGTCAAATGCATATCAGCCTAATCTAATACATTTCTAAAGCGAAATAGCAACTATCACCAAGGTTATAAGACAAAATTATGTTTAGATGTGCCGTCGACTGCCCGTCTACTCAAAATCAAAAAGTAGGTACAGTGAAGTTTATCTTTATGGATTCAAAATTAAACACTCTTTAATCAAAACTTCATTATTTTATCGAATTTAAAACGCGTGAAAATTTGATTTACAGTTAATATTTTTGGATAAATTCGCACAGTCAAAGCCATATCATATTTTGCTTATATTTACTCAGCCTTTATGCAGTGGTGAGCCCACAGCAGCGCCCGAATGCCGCTGGCAATTTTAATCATGAAGAGGTAGAGCGAAGATCATGAATGCTTAATATCACCACAAAGCGAGCAATATATTTCAGAACCTGCCTATTGTCAAAAAATATCAGCCATTTAATTGAGCCGATCACGTAATAAAAAACCCTAAACAATCACTCGATTTATTGCCGATAGACTCAAAATATGAGCTCTAAGCATTATAGAAAGTAGCGCTTTTTTGTCTGAAGACGAGAGCTTTACTGTTTTTTAATGTGTTCCACTTAGGGATGCAAAGTTATTTTGATATCGATATAGCATCAACACCAGATAAATGATTATTTAAGCGATATCGATGGGAGTAATTTATTATTTAGAATAGAAATACATTTATTAATACTTTTAGTATCTTGCGGAGTTAAAGATACCAGATCCCAGGGTAAAATCTGTACCTGCTAAGGCCTGCCGTCCCCCGGTGGTAGGTATGAATAGGTCATTTTCCTAAATAAAAAAGGCATATTTCAAGTCGATACATTCACTTGAAGCCTATCATGTCAACGAATACTCTATCGGCCGAGCCGACCGAGCGATACATCGATAAAACTTTGGCCTCAAACATTGCCATGTTTTTGCTATGCTCGGATTTCCGTATCTCGCTGCGAAGATTTTAATTGGTTTACGAAGTACATTTGAAATGTCATTGACTCAAAAGATACGGGTTGAGGCAAATCGACGCGAGCTTTTCTGACACGCAACGATATATTGAAACAATAATAGAGATTATTTTGCAAAATAGTCCGCAAGAGCACAAATAATTTTGTAGTTTAAGTTCGCTTATGCAAGAATTTAATTATTTAGCAGGCTGAGTTGCACCACCTAACTTTGACCGTAACTTTAACGGTAACCGGTGCTTTTTGTATGGAGTTTGATAGATTTTGAACGTTTGTAAAAGTTAAAGTAAGATGGTGCAACCGGGCCTTAGCAACTATGCGATTAGTTTTAATGTGTGTCGAGATGAATTACCATTTCCTGATGCAAGGGTTCGTGGAAGAATGGGGGCGGTCCCTTGAGGTCTAGTTCATCTTCGTCGTTCGATAGAGCGGGTCCTGAAATAAAGAAAAAAATGTTGTAATAAGGCAATCAAACATCAACGCAAGCGTAAAATCTTATTGGTCGGTCAGTAAAATGATATTATTAATAAAAATATTGTAAGGTAAATAAAGTGGATACATGGAATTAGGCTTATTAGCAGGTTAGTTTTTTATCAGCATGGCTAAGAAATTTATTTTATCGATTCATTGAAATATCTGGAACCGAACAAATATTAACATTTAACAATATAAAATAAAAACACTTTTGCATTACTTTTGCTATTAAATATCCCATGAAATATGAATGGAATAAAAATTAAGTACAACGTCAGTGTATCAAATACTTGTACTATGCTATATTGTTAACACGTGTACATAGCAACAACACTCTCCAGTGAACTCGCTAATCTTGTGGTCAATTGTGATCCTAATGTTATTATTCGTGTCATGAATCAATGCAGATCAATCACGCTCCCTTCATAATAAAATTAACGTCGTAGTGATGAGCTATTACCTCGCAGCGGGCGCACGCCGCAAACACTTTGTTATGATACCACAGGGCCGCACCGCGGACTGGGGCCCAGCCGTGGGGGGCTGTTAGTGGCCGAAGGGGCCATCATCATTAGGTCATTTATTATGCCCGTTTTCACTATGGTAACACATAACAGGAATATTGTTTTCAAAAGGGTCACTTAAAAATTAGGGATTGATGGTGAAAACGGGCATTAGTCACATACGACTCTCTCTAATTTCGTTCGTTCGTTTCAACCAAACGACGTCCACTGCTGGACAAAGGCCTCTCCCAAGGTTTTTACTACACTCTAATTTACTACAGGAAAATTGAAGATTAGGTCTACACTCTCCACGTCAGTGGGATTAGGAGGCCTAATGTTCCCTTTTGAGGGGCCTCCAAACGTTAGTATGAGCAGGCGACTAAAAAGGAGACCTCAGGTAAACAGTGTCGTTAACAAAGAAGAAGTAAGAATTTAAAATATTTTTCCAAACACGTTTTTGGAAATAAAGGGCGGAGTCTCGCGTTGGTAATGCAAGATGCTAAGCAGGAGAAAGAACAAAAAATGAAGATTATAGAGGACGCTCAGTGGGATGATAATAATGATAAACTCCAGAAAAAGCAACAAAAAAAGATTGTAATATTGTGTAGGTTTAGGAAAATTAAAAATACTTTACCAAAGTTTTTCTTTGCCCCTAGCTTTTTTTTTGGTTCTGCTTTATTCAAATATCTAAGAATGTTCGCATCAGTAGAGTGATTAAAAGTTCAATGTTCATGTAAATATAAACAAATCGCTCGGGTAGTTCGGCCCTGGCCACACGCACCCGATGGGCGCTATTGACGGTTGCAGCCTGCAGCGCCATGCGGGTTGCCGGTTTAGGTTAGGCAGATTATCTAAATTGTCGGGAAATACAATTACTCAGGTACAAATTCTGATCATCGAAACTGCCGCGAGATACAATTACTCAGATGCGATTTTCGTAGTATTTTACATACGCTTGACACAAAATATTGCCGATAAAACCCCAAAAACCAATGGGCAATTTTCCAGGAACGCCAGCAGTGTTGTAGCACAATTTTATTTATTTAGCACTGTGAAACAGAACGTTTTAATCCTCGAATATTTTTTATGAATAGTAAATGATAGTCCCGGAGACAAAAAAGAGAAACTTATAAAAGCTGCATTCGAATTTGTTTTCAAAAGTGGCTGACTAAGATTTGTGTAGCAGTCAAGACCTTACTTTTAGTACTAGGTACTCACTAGAATTGAAAAAATACGTCTCTTCAGAGCCCGTAAATATTGTTTTTGTTTTTGAGCAAAATACGCCGAAATGTTTTAATTAATTCTCTGTATTAAACTTATTACGAATGAAAAAGGATTACTGGGAAAAACATTGTAATTAAATATCCCACGCGATTTCCATCGTCCTTGTTTAAAATAGGTAATAAGTAAAATGAAATATAATAATGTTGCGTCACCACATTAAGATATAATTAAATATGCTTTATTTCAATACAAACTACCTGCGATTCGTAATGCAATTAAAGCTTGTTAAGAATGATTTACAATAGTACGTAGCAATATTTTATACTCGATAGCATTATTTCAAGAGCAATTAACCTCTTATTTTATAGGACTGTGCCCTGTAAAGAAGTCAAGCTAGATTTCTTCAGGAACTAAACTAATTTAAATACTATGTTTTATGGAAGTTAGTTATATAATGTGTATATTCGTCCAATGATTTGGACTCCCTCACTAAATGATTCCCATTGAAGGCCTTTTTTAAAGATACCCTGAAATTCAAAGCTACACAAAGCGACTGTACGAATATAATTTTTATGATGCTCAACTTAAACTGAATTTCGAGTGGCGTACACTTTATTAACATAGACCAAAATAAAGGCATACAAGCAATGACAACACTAAAGGCTTAAATATTCTGCGAAACTAGTTAGGCTGCCTTTCATAAGCTCCTGTTTTAATTTACACATTTCCATCTAGCCATAATCTACGGCTTAGCGTGGCGTTATTCATTTTCCGCAGAAAGACTTCATTGTTATTGTGAGTTGAGACTACAGTAGGGTAATTCAAGTGCAATCTGTCATTTCAATCTATTCTATTTGTCATTTAGCTTGTTTAATCTGTGCTGAATAAAGTGCACAATATTTAAGCAGGATATGGTTGCACGCGGATTTTTAGAGAGTTAAATCTTTTGGCCAATAGAAAACGTCATAATAGTTATTATATGAACTGGGATTGGTCAATGACTTTTGAAATTAAAATCCGATGGCCTGAAAAAATCGGTTTTCCAACAAACGTCAGTTACGCGCAAGGAGGTTTAGCTATTTATCCATCGAAGTTAATAAGGGAGAAGACATAAGACTAATTTTATTATTTGCCTGCCGCGACCCGGTTTTTACGAACAATGACGATGACGAACGATGAACCAGTAACGAGGAGCACACTTAGCAATGCTTCCAGGTTGCGCCTCGGTATCAATTAAGTAACATTTTCCGTTAAGTTTACTTTATGGCCAACTAAAGGACTTTTGCCGTCTCCATGGACAAACTCGAAGTATGATAACTACAGTCATTGTCAAAATTTTGCACTGCCAATGCCGCTGGATACCATATATCGCTACTATATTCATAGATAATAGACTTTCAGTTAATCGTCAAAATTGACATTGTTTTTTAAATAACAACAAATGGTATGAATTTTTAAATGTGATATTTTTATAAAGGTAAGTCCCCAAAACAACATTTGATAGCCTATTTTCTTTCGTTGGCATCTAAGTTCCTGTTTTCTACATATATGTTACTACTACCTATTGGATAAGTAACTAAGAACTTTGTCGTTTATTCCATGTGAACAAAATCCCTAAAAGCCCATTTGTAATAATATTCTTACTAAACACTGCTGAAAAAGGACTAAACTTCTGAGCTATGAACGTATAATCCAGTAGCATTAAGTAGGTAGGTACGTATAGCGACGTTGGAACTTGATATAGAAGTTAGCTGTTTTATATTTTTTTTCACAGCAGAAATCTTTATATTTGATCTTAATATCTGATCGTACGTATTGTCTTTTAAAATATTACATTTGCCTAAATAAAAATAACCGACCTGCTGCTTATGTAAATTATAATTATTTATAACCCTACTTACAATGCATAACAATCATAATTAGGTATTATAAACCTACTTAACAATGCATAACAATCATAAGATAGTTTGGCGTATAAGTAGGTAGGTAGGTACTATCTAGGCCGAAGGTGGAAGCGATCGACCCGGAAATATTCTCAACCATCTCAACTATCATAAAATGTATTTAGAACAGTCCCTCCTTACCAATGATATTATAGATAATACCATTGCTCCTTACCATCAATGCAATCGAGCAGACAAAGGACATTGATAAAAATCGCCCTAAGATTTTCAAAGACTTAGTATGTACCATAATTTTATGTATATTTTATTTATTTACTTGCAAGTGTCCAAACCTATCGGACAAGTTGCAGTTCGAAAAAATATTTTAAAAGTATTTAAACGAAATCAAAGTCACCGACATATTGACAGAGCAGAGACAGAGATGCGCTTTTTTAATTCGATTTAAGTAAATAATGGTATGATCGATTAGACTAGAGTCTAATCATTAGACCTTTAGACGGGCGCAGATCCGCCGCGCCCGCAGCGCTTCAGTGGATTATTGCATTTTATGTATATTTAATCACATTTATTTACCTACATTTACATATTTACTCTTTTTTTTAAGTGTAGACACTGTTTATGTATAAGTCCACTATTGCATGCCGTGGCAACCTATAATTAAGGCAGCACTTAGATTAAGTTAAATACGTTGTAAATATTGATTGTCTTCCAGTGTATGTCTTGTTGGTTGTCCTATAAAATAAATAAAATAAATATTTATAGCAACACAATGTTTAAAAATAAAATTTTTCAAAAACGATCAATTTAATCGATTATGTCTATTCTAAATGGACATCCCTATTTGTTAGTCAAATTGTCATTCACTCGCATCACCTTTTCTCTCTCACTCACTCTTGCTGTGTTGCTGTCTTGCTTGATCCTTCTTTGTGATTCGTTTGTGTTTTAGCTTTTATTTTCGGAACTTTATTAACTACAAACTTGGCTATTCAAACGGACTCTGATTGATTGCAATAACGACATACTCAGCCTGGGATTTACTGTTTTTGTGTGGCTCGGCCAAGGCTCGGCTGGTGGTTCTATGGTGTTAGAAAATGAGCAACTTAATTATACACAACAATGGGCAGCACCTCGATCGGTAAGTACCTACATTTTGCTCTGCAATCTTATGAATAAGTACTAGCCTTGCCAAACTTCTGAATTGCCATTCTCATGGCGGGTTGTCTTGAAATGAATGTTGCGCTATTATCTGTGGTTCAACCCTGGACAGTGTGGACAGCCAGGCCCGATTCGATTGTAAGAAACTAGTCGATGGTACAGCGCAATGGAGGCATGAGCGAAACAACAATTATGTTGACAATCCAGCTGGTTTTGGTGTAAATCTAAGGAATTATTTACTTTGACACTATCTCCCTGCTCTCAATGAAAGCTTGTTTTGTTTTGTTTTTTGGAACTAAGACTACTAGATTATTATTTTTTGTAACTAAGTTTGTAACACGTCATAATTAATTATTATAACAACAATGCTTATTTACTAAAGCTGTTTAACCCTACCCTCTGACCCAAAATTCTACTAACAGCACATAATATTGAATTATCATTTTTTTTATGGTTTGCGGCTCAATTTATTCAACGCACAGGAGTATGTGTGGCATGGCATGCAATGAATCTATTTATTTTTACAGGTTACAGCTCATGATCTTATATGCACAACATGTTGGACCCAAGCCCAAGATACAACACAAATGCATCTACTTCAAATCTTAGCAGAAAATGTGTGCTTTGCAGTAGAACACTAGAGCCTAGAACACGTTCACATCAGCTCATGTCCCTGAGAACTAACACTCAACATCATATTAACATCAGGAACATAATTGTGGAACGACTAACTCCATTAGAGGTAATGCACGCTAAAGTCCTTATTTAATAAAATGTTATTGGCTATACAATCAGTCTAATTCTTGTAAAGTTATTGGTTTCTGTAAATTAATACTAAAATAAAATAATTTAAGTGCGGGACATTAAAAAACTGATATTTTTTTTAAACTTATTTCTAATTATTATTATTTTTAAACAGGTTACTGCAAATGACTACATCTGTGGGGCTTGTCACTCATTATTGCAAAGAGATACCACACCTACTTCACAAGACTCTCCAGATATGCCAACCGGTGCCCCGGTAGGTCACCAACAAGTTTGTGTTGGATGTGGTTGTTCATTATTGCGAACTTGAAGTCATTGTTTGGATACAGAGAATAATCAAGATATATTAAACATTGTTCGAAATTGGATTCAACCCAGAGAGGTAAGAGCCCTGCCAGTTTTATAATTCGTTCGTTTCAGCCAAATGACGTCCACTGCTGGACAAAGGCCTCCCCCAAGGTTAGCATAGCATAGCTCGTAGAGACGATGGCCGTTGGGGCAGGAAAGTTCTCGAGTGGCAGTTTTATAATACATAAAAATAATTATGCCGGTTTATTATAATAATAAAAAAGGTTTTTTCCGAATCAGCCTTCCCATCCTTCAACTCCTTCCATTGCTTTCAATCTGCCACTACTCTCATCCATACAGGTTATACAGGGTGGAAACGATAAGTGATCTCACTCGATTATTTCTAAACTACACAAGATATCGAAAAACTGGTTACTCATCCTGAAAGTGCTTCACGAGCTCTTTCTAACGGTATCAGTAAATAGTTATAGAATTAACTGGATCTATCCGAAAATTCAATGTTTTCAGCCTCCATACTAAATGTATGCCAGCCACACAATATTAAAAGTGTTATAGATCACTTATCGTTTCCACCCTGTATAATACAAATAGACTTATATTATTAAAATATTGCAATATTATTTATTACTTACATAATATTAAACATAATTTTTACTATTATAAAGCCAGTTAAAAATTCCCTGAGCCAAATAAACTCAGTAAAGTTTTATTTATACTTCCTGCATAACAACAGACTACTCTTTTAAACTACCACTATTCTCACTCTCAATCCTCGTTCCTCATTCATCCCTTTCGTTTCCTCCATAGACCAATCATTCCTCATCATTCAGCGTTCAAATCATAAATTATCTTTCATCACTCATCTTACTATTCCGTTACACACAAAAGTCGTTAATCCTATATAAATATTGCTCTTCTTATTGTTGAACTGTGAATCTGATGTTTTATTTTATTTTCAGATTCGTCCTTCAGATCTTCTTTGCCATAGATACTATCAGAGAGCACGAATTACTACAGTTGGTGCTTATTTAATGAAGCTGAGGACCGGTGATTCAGATGACAGAATAGCTACATTACTTGGCATTTCAAGGAGTACTCTTACAAAATATGTAATGAAAGCACGCAGTATGATGGAGGAACATTTCGTACCAGCACATTTAGGGTTACAACATATTAGTAGAGAGGAAGTAGCCCAAAGAAACCTTTATGTTCCAGTCTCTTTTCGGGAAGCCAGGAAACGATTTACCACAAAGAAAGGCTATTGTCATCATGGATGGTACATACATACATTTATGTGCAAAAAAGTAGCAATTATGCATACCAAAAAAAAAACTTATTCCCTATACAAATATCGGAATCTCGTTAAACCATTTATGGTACTTTGTTGTGATGGCGACATCATTGATGTATTGGGCCCATATTTAATAGAAAATGTAGAACATGACCATTAATAAATAATAAGTACCTACATACGTATTTTCATTTATACCTACATAACTGCCTACTTACCCTTGGGTCGGAATAAAGATATTTTTGGATTTAAATGTAAGTAAAATATATTAACTTCTTTTTAAAAAATGTTTGGCTTTTCCGTAGGCATTCCTATTTTTCCAATACGCAAAGTTCTATTTGCTGCTATTCATACGGTTTGACAAAGGGGTTCTTTATCGATCTACGATTTAAAGTGTAATTAAGACGTCTCTCCTACATATCTATACCTACTTATAATAAATCTGTAGAGAGGTCAATTCTGTACATGAAATATAATTTTCAAAATAACTATCAGGGGGTGATACTGATGCCAAAAATGCAATCAGTAAAATTTTTGTCTGTCTGTCTGTCCGTCTGTATGTTCCTTATAGAAACAAAAACTACTCGACGGATTTTAACGAAACTTGGTACAATTATTCTTCATACTCCTGGGCAGGTTATAGTATACTTAGGAATTCTCACGGGAACAGGAATTAGCGGGAAAATCCTTTTGTATGAAAAATCTAAACCGCTTAAGTTAGACGCTTTAAATTTCGCACGTAGGTACTTTAGTAAACTAATTCCCACGGGAACGGGAATTCGCATTATTATACATATAATTCTTGACAATAAATAGTTTTATTAGCAACTAGCGGCCGCCCGCGACTTCGTACGCGTGGATCCCGTTTTACCCCCTTCATCTATCTTACGCGGTTTAGATTTTTTCGTTCAAATGTTTTTTCCCGTTCACGTGGGAATTTTGCAATATCCTGTTGTAACTAAGCTTTAAGTTTATTAAGATACCTACATGTCAAATTTCAAGCGTCTAACTAAAGCGGTTTAGATTTTTCATACAAAGGGATTTTCCCACGAATTCCAGTTCCCGTGGGAATTAGTTTACTAAAGTACCTACGTGCGAAATTTAAAGCGTCTAACTTAAGCGGTTTAGATTTTTCATACAAAAGGATTTTCCCGCTAATTCCTGTTCCCGTGGGAATTCCTAAGTATACTATAACCTGCCCAGGAGTATGAAGAATAATTGTACCAAGTTTCGTTAAAATCCGTCGAGTAGTTTTTGTTTCTATAAGGAACATACAGACAGACAGACAGACAAAAATTTTACTGATTGCATTTTTGGCATCAGTATCACCCCCTGATAGTTATTTTGAAAATATATTTCATGTACAGAGTTGACCTCTCTACAGATTTATTATAAGTACCTATAGAAGATAGAAAATGGAAATGTACTTCTGTTATGCTAATAACCTCAAAATCTGAAGCATTTTTCCTATTGTAACGAATCTCCCGCTTATCCGTGCTTTAAGTATCTACACTAATATTATAAAGAGGAAAACTTTGTTTGTTTGGTTGTAATGAATAGACTCAAAAACTATTGGACCGTTTTTATTAAATTCTTTCACCATTCGAAAGCTACATTATCCACGAGTAACAGGCTAAATTTTATTTTGGAAAATAATAGGGTTCCGTAAAATATGTAGGTACCTAATGTAGGCCACGCGCGCGAAGCCGCGAGCGAAAAGCTAGTGGAGTATAAGGTGACAATCGTTAAGTAATTTCACATATAAAAATCATTATTTCATTGCTTGGGGGTCTTGGGGCGAACGATATATGGACGCAGAACAATATCCTTTATTTTCAAATTTAAGCAAAAAGCATTCTGTGGTTATAAAATACCTATGCTTATTTGCACCTAGTTTATCAATCACCATGTTAATTCCATGCTTTCTATCCAGTCGACTGCTCTAACGACAAGGGTGGGCAGTCGTTGAGATGACAGCGCGAAAATCGTCGGCATCCACTAATTATGACCCTTATGTACCACTATATTGACAAAGTTCTCCGTCTTCGTACGCGATATTGGAAATTTGGCATCTACCATCGGCTGATCTGACATTAGGCGTAGTCTGGCTTTGATATTCAATTTTCAACTGTATTACCTTGACAATCAGTTCAAAATTGATTACTAGAAAATTATTTGACAGACGATTTCTACTCTCGACAAATGCATTTGAATTAGCCCACAGTTTCCGCAAAACGTAAGTTAAGTTCGAGTTTGAAAGGCAGTATGCGTTATGCATTTCCGTGAACAATGGGGTTTTGATTGCGTGACAGTAATATGCCTAGGATTGTTTGGAGCTGAAGAATTATTCTTTAAGTGTCATTTTCCGGACAACCGTGGGTAGATAGTAGGGTTTCTGATTTCTCGACTTATTTTTTTTCTCGAGTTTCGAGAATTCTCGAGGCCAAAGTCTCGAGTTTTCTCGGGTCTCGAGTCTTTTAATGAAAACTGCTGAAATCGGTTGAAATTTAATAAAAACACGGGGTTTTTTAATCTAATATACCTACTTTTATGCACAACAATCAATATAAGAATTTAGTACCACTTATTTTGGTAAGGAAACAAACAAAAAATAAAATCTTCTTTCATATTTAATATTTACTAATAATCATAGCAAAACTCATTAAGTCACGTTTACTTTAAGAATAAATAACAATAAAAATCTGGAGCTACAAATGAATCACTTGTTTTCTAAAGAACACAAGTCCAAATAGCAAAATTACGATAAATAGTTTTTTTTATGAACAAAAAAAAACTTTTTAATAAATTTTTAAATTTGTCACAGATAACGACTTGAATAAACTTTACGAGGAGGCACGAGTACCTAATCTAACGTCTGTTAGGTAAGGTAACTGTCTAGTTAACAAATTTTTCAGTCTTTAAATCAGTCAGAGTTATAATAAACATACAAATATCATACTCGTTGGTGAACATTATTACTTAGTTTCGATTGAGATCATTACTTGCAAATCAAATCAGTTAAAAAAGGAAAGACTAGGCCAGTCTAAAAGCAACGTTAACCTATTAAATAATTAAAAACTTACTTTTGTCTAAGAAAATAGGCTTTCAAGAATATTAAAGCTTCAAAATCGAAACTCGAGAATTCTCGAGCTCCGGTAATTTTTTTCTCGTCTCGAATGAAGCCAAATTTCTCGAGTTTTCTCGAGTTCGAGAAAGCTCGAGCAGAAACCCTAGTAGATAGATAATAATCGTCAAGCTCATGCACTCCTGCGCAACCGTACGTTTACTTGACACTTACAAAGGGATTTCTTACGTCACAGAATAAGTAATAGTACCAAGTTACGTGTAGCAAGTAAAAAGGTAAAAGTAAAAAGTGGCATAGAATTTAAAAATATGAGCTTTTTGATTTTGATTTTTTGATTGATATAAGAAAGTATTTAAAATATCGATGGTAAATTCATCAATTTAAAGTCCAATACGAAACCATAATAGAGCGCGGTTTGCAAATACTTTTTCGCTTTAAACGCAGGATATCATTTTCACGTGCATGACCAACTGCAACTCGACAGCGGAAATATTACCCATGATCATATAAATAAACACATAATATGATACATGAATTGTGTTTTACATTGTAGATATTTATCTAGGCACTGTAAAAGCACATAAACACGTATACAGTGTGAGTCACGTTAAAGTGTACATATGAAAATAGATGAAACTAAACCTATTTTTATCGACAAAAAAGAGGTCAAAAAAATTTTGAGATTTTTTTTTAATTTTTTATAGAATTTTTTTTCTTCCAATTACTTATTGTAAAGAAAACGTAATAACTTTTAAACTAAGCGGTATATCCTGATAAAATAAAAACAGTAATAATGCTAAATAACAGGCAATACTAAAACAATACATAAAATACACAAAAAAAGCCAACAAATAATAAAAAATGATACTTTTTGAAAAAAATCTGCTTAAAAATTCGTGTTTTTTTGGTTATTTGATAAATTTCTCCAAAAAATGCCCCTATAACCGGTAGTTTTTATTACTTTGTATTTTTCTCTATCGTATTACCTTCGTAAAACCAAAAATCGCATGTCTCTAACCCTATCACAACGTTTGCAATTATCGTTTGAACTAAGCCTCTCCGGGCGCGCCATTCAACGCTTCGTTAACAACAAAACTGAGAATGGCTCTAGATTTGTAATTTTGATAAAGACAAGTTAGATTTCAAATAAAAACAAAAGATTTCGAAGTAAAATAAGCATTTTAGTTAAAATTAAAATTGTCTCTACCTGTAGCGGAGAATAATGTTGTGGCAGGCCTTTGTTCAAACGATCATAGCAAATGTTGTGATAGGGATAGAGACATGCGATTTTTGGTTTTACAAAGATAATACGATAGAGAATAATAGAAAGTAATAAAAACCACCGGTTATAGGGGCATTTTTTGGAGAAATTTATCAAATAACCAAAAAAACACGAATTTTTAAGCAGATTTTTTTCAAAAAGTATAATTTTTTATTATTTGTTGGCATTTTTTGTGTATTTTATGTATTATTTTAGTATCGCCTGTTATTTTGCATTATTACTGTTTTTATTTTATCAGGATATACCGCTTAGTTTAAAAGTTATTACGTTTTCTTTACAACAAGTAATTGGAAGAAAAAAAATTCTATAATTTTTTTTTTTTAAATCTCAAAAATTTTTTGACCTCTTTTTTGTCGATAAAAATAGGTCAAGTTTCATCTATTTTCATATGTACACTTTAACGTGACTCACACTGTATAAACTGAAAAGAATGAAGTAGTGTTTTCAATTTTCTGCACGAATGCCGTAAAAATAGCAAATAAAACAGGAAGTGCCGACCGGATATCCGCAGGCTAACGGGACATCTAACAGGCACACTGAACAATCTCAAGTCATTTTAGCCTTAGGAAATGTTGTTGAAAATATTTTACGTTTAAAATGCCTTTCAGGAGCTTATCTTCAAAGAATCAGTGCGAGATAAAGACTGACAAAGTTATGGAGCGTTGAAATACTATTTGAATTTATTTATCCAGAACAAAATGTTTCGTCCTCACTGACACATTCAACTGTAGAATAACATGAAAATCGTAAGTAAAGTCATTAGTTTTTGCTTTTAAAAAGCAACATGTGCATGGCTCAAGTGACAATTTGTACAGAATTTAATTTTTTACCTTTACATTTTAGGCCAGCCATAACATAGCTGAAAACTCTTACCATCTCCCAAAGATCGCGGTACTTTACAATAACGAATTTATCGGACGCACACCTATCACAGACCGCCCTGCGAACAATAAATACCAGAGATAGACAATCTCACCAGCAATGCTACTAAATACCGCACTGCAATGTGAGCCATAATAATTCACTATGCCATAGGTATGTATACAGCCGACCGCATCAGACTGCACATTCCCACTGCAAAATCATACCTATTACCAGCACATAGGATACCGGAGAGTTCACCTTAATGTGCCGTCGTCCGTAAATACAGTGAAGCCCTACTCCGAAATACGATTTAGTATTCGATATTCGGATGTCTGCATCTGTCTAACTAACTGTATGATGCTGGCGCGAGTGAGAGAGTGAATCGAATTGAATCGCACCTGCGGTAATCCAACAAAAATTTCGAATGGCATTGTAGTAAATGCTTGTCATCTAATCCGTATATTGAAAAATCTTCGTAAAGTGATAATAATATTATGGATAGTAACATGATGCGTTACAATAAAATATTTGCAATACGGTAATATGGCTTGAAATTTTAACTTACGTACTTACAATTACATATATTAGCACTATTAACATATTGTACAGTTGACTATAATCGTATTTTCTGTTTCAGTTAGAGTAGGCGCCAAATGAGACAAAGGCGTTTATCATTTGCTTCTCCTTTGAACCGTCAGGTTTCAATCAAGTAGGTACAGCTTCCTGTAAAAATAGCCACTTTGTACCTAATGCTAATGATCTATAATTTTAATAATTTGTTCTTGTATCAGTTAGTCATTACCTTCAGTTGATTTTATCAGTCAAAAGTTTGCTATATAAAGTTAAAATAGGTTTACGTAGTAGACCCCTTGAACCTTGCGCTTAAATGGCCGTGTCATGATACCCCAAAGCGCTATCCCAAATAACACACCATTTCCTGGAGAATTTCAGATGGTGAGGGTTCAAAACAAATATTGCTTAGTCCACTAACGTCTTATGAAGTTGTTGATCGCAATCTCAATTTAGGTGAGAAGTCATGTACGAGTACCTGAAATGCAGTCCAGACTTTCAAAGCCTTATAAGACGCAACGAGGCAAGGCTGGAATCCACTTAAAATACCTTTTTATAAATTCCTTCGCCTTTTGTACTCCGATATTGCGTGCAATAAAGTTTTAAATAAATAAATACCGAAATAATAAAAAAAATCTGAAAATTCTGAAGATATATTTCAAACTGCAACAATCTTATCTTGCCGGGTGGTACGAGAACTCATATATTTTATAGTATATTCATATGTATCTACTTATTAATTAATAGGATTTGTTCAGTGCTTACGGACTCTTCTTGTGTGTAAAGATGTAATTGCTGGCACAATTTTCCAGATTTCGTCATGGATACCTGCGCGTTAGTTTCGGTAAAACCTCTCATTATGGAATTCATTAGCACAATGGAAATGATGACGTAGCGTGGAAGTTTACTCGTACTAGTTATCAATTAAATGTTTTTAATCTGCTTGAAAATGGTTAAATCTTTCTTTATAATTACTTGTTGAATATTTATTAATACGAGTTGCTATGTTATGCTTTTAAAGATATTTTTTGCTTAGTAAGCTATAAGATACGTATTTATGTAAATTAATAATTTCTAGTATCGTAAATCAATCATGGGAATCGCATCCATTGCTGCACTCGTGTTGGTTGGGTTGGTTATACACTCGAGAGCAACGGAAATTATAATACGCGATTGCATCAAGAAACGCGTGCAACGCGAATACAAAATATTTTCAAATCACTCTACAAATCAATCTTCGAAACTCGATTTATACTCAGTGATAAATTAGGTCTTATATTCTTTTAAAAAAATTGTCGAAACATTAAGGCTGGGTTGCACCATCTTACTTTAACTTTGACAAACGTCAAAAATCTGTCAAACTCCATACAAAATACATCGATTATCGTTATAGTTATGGTCAAAGGTTCGAGTAACTCAGCCTTAAATTCAACCAATCAAAAATGTCAATCTACGCTTGAAATTGAATCGAGAATCGAATGCCGTTGTGTAAATATCGACAGCGTTATATTAAAATTTAGATCTATACGATAGATTCTATAGGAAGACGTACTGTATAGTAGTCACACACGCGTGACTGAGCGGTGAGCCATCTAGCTCGATACCACAATCGTACCAATCAGTCAATCTATCTCGCAGGATTCTGTTGACATTTGAATGACAGGGGAGGCGACAGCCGACAAGGCTAATCCTCCACGTCTCTCCCAGAACACGTCCAGAAGATTGCTCGGTCCATTGCGAACCAACAATGAACTAGTACTGTGAAAGCTGGTAAATAAGATTGCTTAGCACTTCGACGGGTTATGGATAACCTTAAGGAAGCGTTGCGCCGCGATGGAGGGTAAGTAGGTGATGATGAAGGGTTAAGAGGTATATAATGAACATTCTTGTGCATGCTAAAGAATGATTACACACAATTTCGTAACATAAGTAAGTATAAATTGTAAAGATACTGTAGCCGTAATAACTCGCAATATAATTGATCAGATTGCGGTTTATCGGATTCCATTTTAATGGTAAATCCGATTCTTTAATAATGAGATCTAATAGAGATCGAATAATAATATTATCTGTGGTAAGCGCTCGTTATACAGAGTACAACCACAAAGTAAAACACTACACAACTTTTGTTGAAAAAAACGTTGTTTCTTCCTTAATTTTAAGTGCGTAGTGTGTAGCTTGTCGTGCTCTCGTTATAGAAACATTTAATTTTCCTATCAGCAAAATATTTTCTTGCAAGAACAGTTTTTTTGTAAACTGCCGTTAACAAAAGTAGGTAGGTAGTATAGAGTTTAAAACTTATTTTCAGATTTCGAAATCAGATCTACCCGCGCGTACGAGTATAATTTGACGTGACGCGCACTGTCGCGCACGTCATGTCACTTGCACACGGGCGTCGGGCACCACTCATACAAACTCGCATTTATGCAAACGACCCGCCACAGTCGCCCTAATATCCAATATTTATTTCAGACAGACGAAGCTAACGCTTTGGTCGCTAAACACGTAGGTAATGTAGCTAAACAGTAGCACAGAATAAGTACAGTAGTACACTCGTACAATATTCATAATCGTAAATATTAATGAGAATTTACTTATTTTGATAATGATATTCTGATATACTTTTAATCGGTAAATCATTACTCGTGTAGTTAACGTTTATTAAACGTTATAAATAAACATAATCTACATACAAGTTAACGTTGATTTAATTTAATGCCTCAGATAATATTAAGCCGGGTCTCCTGGCTGAAATTTACTTTGCTCACGTGGAGTTCATTTGAAAGTTTAATGGCTCTTCTGTTTCACAACTCTTGAAACGAGCGCGATAGTGAAACTAGTTTTAATTCATCTTTACGTTCGAAAATTACTCACGAATAACAATTAATGCGGCCAATATAATACGTTTCATTCGATAGATTGACAGTAGGTAAACACAACTCAATTTACAGATACACTAATGAATTCATTAATCAAACAATTACAATTAAAATATATATTAAAATTAGCAAGCCTGCGAAGAAAGCTAGTAATAAAAAGAATTGACAATTATATTTATACATTCTTAGTTTTAAATTACCGTGACAATGTCGACGATAATAAGGCGAGAATAACGACACTTATACAAAGGAAAACAATAAAAGCTGGTAGGTAATTATAAGTTAATCACAAAACATAATTACACAGCAACAGGAATTAGAGAGAATCACGAATGAAAAGCAACAACAAAACTAGCCAAGAGCTCTTAGCTTCAATCTTGATCCATTAACCGCGAGCACTAAGCGGGGCTGCAAATGGAAAGAATACGTAGGTGGAGTGAAAAATCTTGTTTCGCGAGACGATGAAAGTGACAAAATCACATCAGCACTTATAACTGCGCAAGCGGCTGAAGCGAAAGAGCTCTATGATGTCATTGAATTTATAAATGAATAGAATCCCCGGGTATTAAGAGCAATTAAAAGGAAATTGTGTGATCCTTTAAAAGCTTTATTTCATTCAATTGCAGCTTAGAAAAAGTTAATTAGCATTCAAAAGATTTTTGTTACTTAGATTTCATTAATAAAATAAAATGGGTACTATTTGCTCTCGAATAGGTATGTACATTAATAAGCCGCTTACACACATTAAATATTTTGCGGCTCAAACTCACCGAAACTGGGAACAGGCTCTGGCGGCTTATTCCACATCACGTAGGTGTTGCTTCATTTTATTATTCGCTATTTGTTTCCATTGCAAAAGGGTTGTAGTTTGATAATTTTATAAGTACTTACATGACTCCGGCGAATACAATTTTCAAATTGAGGAGTCTTGCAATAATGGTCAGGGTATTTTTAACTCGTCCTTAATAAAGTGTCTGGTTAAATTATAACACTTGTAGATTTTCATTGTGATTTTCTGTTGATGTAAATCTGAAGATATTAGAATAGCAGTCTAGATAAATATGTGAGCAATTGATAGAGAGCTACAGTGACGCTAGGTGTTAGAAGGATTTTAACCCAACATTTAAGTTATTTCCAAAGAATGTGCTATTTTATTTCCGAGACAAACCAAAAACAAGAAAGAAATAAAAGACGAACAAAGGAATTACTACAACTTTGCTTTCATAAAATAATAGGAGTGCGTTTAATTAACTCACAGCAACGAATAAAGACTAGTACAATTACGTTTCACCCATTCCGTGTTATGCTCAAGAGTCGGAATCTGTTCTGATAATATATAAGGCAGTCTAGATAGATCCAACATATAAAACGGTCCCTGTAGTGATATTTTAACCTGTAGTGGTAAATATGAAGTTTCTTCGCGATTCCAGACTAATAGGACCGAAAGATGCATCGAAGCATGTTTATTTCTAATTTTTCAGTCTACGTGGTTTTCAAAGGATACTGTACTTTTGTGCTCGTTTGCGAAGACGTGAGGTATTTGCTTTTGATACATCCTTAGTTCCTTGCAGTTTGAAATATAAATAGGTACCAACCAACTGTAAATAACAAAATCTAAACATATTTTATTGAGAAGAGCGTTATTTAACGCAAGGAAATAGCGAAGAAAATCTAATAGAAACACACTCGAACTATAAAGGTTAAATGCAAATTTTCATTGTACAATCTCTAAAAACAATTACTCAGCACGAGCGCAAGCAAATAATGAACAAAGCAACAAAGATCTGAGTTGAGAAAATTATGAGAAGCCGGAATTTAATAAAGCAAGGTCTTCAAGACCTCAGAATTCCGTCGGATTCTTTGTTGGAAACTATTATCCTCAATTAATCTGTTTCGTCAAAGAAGATTTGCAGAACAGAATTATTATTCTAGCATATCTGTTCAGATGAACCAAAATTATGAAATATTTGTACTAAGTAAGATAATTTTGGGCAATCTGGAGAGCCGCCGGAGACGTATAAATTTACGATCTTTTTATTATAAATGCGGTTAATAGAGCCGTCTCGGTTATTAATAATGTTTTATATCATTGTCATAAACTTCTTTATGCTCCATAAACTCTTTTTGATATATTATTTGACAACACCCATGATCGAAATGTGTGAACATTAAGGAGCGCACGTCAAATCGTCAACGTCACAACGGTAAGTAGCTCATCAATGAGCGTCTTTCTTGATGCCTCGATATTGGTTACATTATTGTACTGTCGACAGTATATCAAACTTATATTTTTTGTTCAAAAATAGCACCTCTTACAACGAAATCAGATGCTATAGCGTTTATCTTAACGTGTTGTCATCTGTATCAAATACATTTTCGAATCAATCCTTCCTTAGATATTGCTTTTGGGCGGGCTGACCTTGAAATAAACGTGACCTCATAAAATCTAGTAGCCACGCCAACCCCACAGTCGATTTTTGAGTCACGGACAGCAGACAGACGAGGGGAACGAATCGGGAATACCGGGGGCTGGAAGGGTTGGTGTGAATGATATTGGACTAGTGTGTTGGACATATTGATACATTAATTGGTTATTTCAACTAAGAACCGAAGCTGTATGTAATATTACAATGTGTGGACACGGCATTAGGGTAGTGTGATTTGTTGCGATGATCTGTAGGCCTAAGATGCGCGCTGTGATAACTTTTATCGACGTCAAAATCTATGGACAAAATCGATAAAATGGCGTGATAACCGATTTTCGCGGCGCGCATCTTAGGCCTACAGCAGATTTTTTCAATTTCTACCAACTGCTATTTGTTTCGCAGATTCTAACGAGCTTGATCCGTAAGACGATAAAGCTTCTTTTCCGGTAAGGGGCTTTCTTTATCCCTATCCTCTGCAGTCTCGGTATGCCAGCTGCAAAGAATATAAGAAGCTTTTGAAGAAAGGACAAGTTGACTCTTGTGCCTGAGACTTATGATAGACCCTTGTGTTTCTATAGGTACATCTATGATGCTTAACATTATGAAAAAATAATGTATGAATAAACCTAACTACCTAGCTACCAACCGGGTAACATGGAAAGCATTGGGGGAGGCCTATGTTCAGCAGTGGACGTCCCATGGCTGAGATGATGATGATGATATGATGAACCTATCTACACGCGTACCCCACTCCTATTCCCAAATCACCCCTGCGGCCAATGCGTAAGTTTAGCATTTTTAATGCAAAAAATGGTATGGAACCTTTGTAAACTGCTTTAATGCATCTTACTATGAATCAACAACGGGATGTACAGTCAGCATCAAATAGTGCGTGACACCCAAAGTAGCCAAAAAGTTGATAACACAACCTTATTTCAATAGCAACAAAGACGTGTTGCGAACTTTTTGGCTACTTTGGGTGTCACGAACTATTTGACGCTGACTGTACCACAGCAATAGGTGTCTACTCGAGAGAGGGCCGCATAATTGATACTACGAGTAGAGTATTTCCACTGTAACATGATATATTAATTAGTGTCAACTTTTCGTTTTTGTTCCACGCTAATTGACCGATGTCATAAGATAGGGAGTTCTTATTAGTGATTTGATATTGATACCATGTAGGCATAATACTTATATCAACAACAATCACTTAGGCTGAATTTCACCATCTTACTTTAACCGTAACTACAGCTAACCATAACCGGAGTTTTTGTATGGAGTTTGAGCCTTTAACGTTTGTTACAATTAAAGTAGGATGGTGCAACCCAGCCTCATTGTTTTACACATACCCCCTTAATAATAAAAAGTTACACCTAAGATGAACTCTGGATTAAAATGACAATTCCATACTAAATGACAACTTAAGTCAGAGTTCAACTAGAGTGTAACTTTTATTAATAAGGCTATTAAAGTGTGGCCAACAAAACTTAACTAATTATAACAAAAACAAAAAATATGAAGCTTAATTATGCGTCGGTGCAATAGTCCACACCGCAAAACCCCATTACAAAATGCTAATGAGCTGCGCCGTCAAAATTCAATTTCACCAAACTAGCCTTTTCTCGTGGCTGTATGCGTAGATTTTAATTTAAATTAAAAATAGGAAAATCATTTTGTAATTTATTATAATGGATTGTAATTTCCTTTTTGCGTAATATCTGAATAAAGGATTTTCAATTTCATAAGTCACAAATAACAAACTTGTTTTTGCTCTGACATAATTAGTCCTTCCTCTTTATAAATATGTTGTTTTGTTAGTACTCCCACTTGCTATCGCTGAGAGAGATAATAAAACTGATAGCTCAAATTTCTCGCAGGTACGCGCAATACAATGACTCAAGGCTGGCGCCGTATGCTCCCATGGCGTCTCTTAATAACCATGGTGACAGACAGTAATAAAATCACTCTGGAAAATACGAGTATTAAGTTCTGGGTATAACTAGTCATGTACTTTATTGGATTGTTGAGACTATTTAGCAAAAGAATGCTTTTTCACTATCTGATAATATTGATTTTGCCTTAATGAGAGAGTTTCAAAACGGTTGCTGGTATTATATTAATTATTTTTTATATGCATAAAAAAATTGTATACTCGACACAGCCAAAGAGCTTTAATTCTACAAAGGTAGAATTAAGTCAGTAATAATGCACTTTTCTGATATAAAAGTTACAAAGCGATCATTATCCCCTATTACTTAAGCCTTCATTTTATAAAGGAAACAAAACAAAATATGCCGTCCCCGAGAGTAGCATGATAGTGAGTGGTCCTTTGTTGTTCTAAAATCCGCTGGCTATGTATCGAACATCAAAGCTTTTAGTCCATTTCAAATGGAATATACCAATAACACGATTAAAAAATAGTTGTGCCTTTTTATACCTAGCTTTAGAACGGGGACAAGTTATATTCATAGCATGTGAATTTGGGTGATTGGATATGAATATATAAATTTCCTGTAAATCGGATATGCCACTAAAGCACAAATAGTTTTTAAACATAGCCACAGCCAGTGCGAAATAAGTATCTATTGACAACGAATTCACAGTGACTGTATTTGAGCAACTTTTTATCCATCAAATGTGTCACAGCTCCCGAAAAATACGCGCCAGTTTTTTCTGTTTAGAACTGAAATTCACGCGAGCGGAGCTTTTCGCTTTGGATTATTTTCAATTATATTATGAGTTAAAGCGGTTTAGTCCGTAAATGAATATTGGTTATTTATGAGAGAATCTCGGAAAATGCCGTTGTTTTGAAGCAATAGAATTCCCATTGAAATAACGCACAGCTCGTATACGAATTTCTATACATTGGTGTAGATTCGTAATGTGAATTGAAATTCCACTGCGTTTGAACCGGCGCGCGGTTTTCAGCGGAGCGTTTCCATAAATTTTTCCAATCGTAGCTGAAAACTACACTGTAGCTGAACGTCATGAGTTACTTTGATACTGACTGCACAGTTCCTCAGGGAATCCTTATACAAATGCGACGAAATAAAATCTCGCAAGCGGTACCGCAGGATAGGTAAGTTAGTTAGGTATGAATAAAACAAATCACTTTAATAACAGGTCAAAGCCACTTCAGTAAAACACAAAGAGAAAGCTAATGTGCTTGAAAATGCAATCACGCTGTGACGTTCTCTGCTAGGCTTTGTGAAGTGAGGTGCCTGCCGAACTGCCTGCTCCCGTTGCCCTTTACCGATGTACGGGACATGTCAAAAACAGTCCAACTTTCCTGCGACACTTTTTTGCAGAACAGAGTACACTTTTACGTCATTTAACAGGGCTAGCTTTTTCACTTAATATTTGTTAACCGTAAAATGATGTGATATTAATGCTAGGTATTAATAGTAGGTACTATTTATTACATTTTCTTCAGCACTTGTCTTGAAATACTACTTCGGACGTGGCTCTCTAAGCGAGTTATTGACAGCTTCGCAAATTCCGCAATATTTTGTCATATAAATAAAGTTATTGAAATTTTCAGTGTGTCCATCCAAATTAAGATAGGAGTTATCTCAATAAATACGCTGCACGATACCTATTTCTCTCACTCCATGAGTAACGTACGAATTTAATCCTATCAAATCAATCATTTCCGAAACATACGTATTTAATGTTACTATTTTATTGGTAACATGTGCTTATTAATTAAACGTAGGTTAATCACTCAAATTAAACGGATAGTTTGAAACGGCCGAGTGCAATCCGATTTATTATTAATTAACTAATTGCAAGTAACCCATCAATATTCCCCGTTAAATCCCTAATTGACGGTCCATCAACAGTGGTAATGGTGGGCAGGTAAATATGGAGGGTCGCTTTGTTTAATTGCGTCTGCTGCCACTTTATAATCGGACTGGTGGTTGCGAGCAGAGCAAATAATCTCTAAATGCACAATAGTTTTCGCCCTCTCCTATATTGTTATGTAAATTGTAATTTACGTGAGCTTGGAGAGCTGAAAATGACATACCTTGCATTTATACATTACCTCCGAGAAATTAATTACAGATCCAAAAGCCACACGTGAAAAGACCGCAATCGATTCTTCATTAATAGTTAATTAAAACCCGATTACGGCTCTTTTGTGTAAAAATATTTTTTCATTTCCAGGACGTATTCATTATTTACTTCTGTCACTATACGTCCGCCTGCGGGCATCAGCCATTCGAACCTGCTAAGTAACGATAATTGACTCATTAGAGTCAATCAATACCATACTACGAGATGATCACAGGGTAAATGAACTCTATCTGTCGCCATGGAAAACCTTTTTGTTGGCTTTTAGCTTTCACGCCGGAACACGAGCATTTTAGTCACAAATTTTGTACTGTACGGCGCGGTTGGCAATTTAATTACGGATATCAGTTTATATTTAAAGGCTTCAGTTTCACAAAACGTTTACAGATAAACGCTTTTGTTTTTCATACACTCGTGTTGCACACGACCAATTAGATTATGGTTTGATAGTAACAAAGTATTCAAATGTAATTTAATCTACTTCGGGGAAAAATGTTCTTTGGTTTCCCCGTTGGAAGTTTGTTAAGCAGATTATATTTTACTCGTCAGATCTGTGTGCACAGTATTGCAGTAATGTCACCATTAACGAAATCAATAATGTCAATGCATGGCTTAATCCTGCCTCAAAAAGAAATCCTCTTTCAGCAGCGGTTACAAACAATAATGCTGAATGTAGCAAAAGGATACTTATTTTTTAATTCCACCTTTCTGCTGACCAGGGCTTAATTGTCATGGGGGTGACAATTCAATTTGCGGCACTCTAACGTCGAGTCACTTCACACAGGACTATCACCGGCCATTATAAATTGGTCTGTCCAGTGCTAAGTGGAATCAGGATATTAGCTTATGCAGGCGTCTACACGACTGCATAGCATGCAATTGATTGTTGAAGTTTGTTAGTATAACGGTAGTTGTGACAACCACACTTTAAAATAGTTTAGGACAAAGACTGTAGGCCTCCCCAAGGATTTCCTGGTAAAGTAGAGGTAAATAATTCAAGAGTTAATCAGAGATTAACTTCTAATAAGCTTATTTATACTAGATAGTTAGATACATCTATTCATCTATGTCATCATTGGATTTAACCTAATTTTACAGCAAGTCTGTGCCCGCCACATAGCAGTAAACTGTAAACATTCGTCATTATTGGATTGGCTAACTCCACAGTTAGTTCAATTTGTTAGTTTTCCAACGCTAACTCAATAACATTTAGTTAGACTTGGTTTTTAGTGAGTTTTTATGTGTGAATAGTGAGTGAATCAATGTTTGTTTAGATGTTTTAAAATGAACTTCAGTCACCATGGTCCTGATATAAATGAGTCGTTTGAGACAAGCTAAGCCATAATTTTTCGTGTTGTCATAATTGCACGTGAAAAACACATCTAGATCTGGCACTATCGCATTAAATAACAATCTCAGTTCTTACCGCAGAAAGCCTTTAAAGTATACAAAGAAGATACAGACGAAAAGAGCTGACTTTCCGACGATAAATGATTCATGCAGTCAATACTGTTGTACCCAAAGTGCATGCACTAGACTTGTGACGTGGCTCGGGTGACTTGTGATGTGAAAAGTTAGTAAAGTTCAGAGTACGAATAATAAAGTTACGATGGGTCACCGGCGGGGGCGGGCCGAGCGGGGACCGCAGCGCCCGCCACTTGGGATGATGCAGCTTTTATAGCCAATAATAGACAGACACAAATGCACTTTAAAAGCACGTAATAGAGGCTTTGATCACGTTATCAACTTATACGCCGCTCTACTAACCGGTATAACACTATTATACTCGTAAATACCATAGGAAACTGCATTATTTATTTTACATGGCTTTGGTTTACCGCGCCTGAATTACATATTCTGAGGTGCAGTATCCTTCATTTATTATTCATCAGCGTTCATTAATTTTTAAATGAAGTCGATCAATACAGGCAACACGTCTGTATGCCAAAAATATACATCGTGTCCTAAAATTCAACGATAAGCCGGAGAATAAGGTGGAGAAGGTCATGACTACTTTAGGAATAATAAGAAAATATGTATCTTTAATTTGATGTCTGATCAATGCATACAGTGCAGCAGCATGATATTACAATATGAAGTGGAAAAATAATAGAGGCTTCATCAGTGGTAATGGAAAATGTATAATAACTTTTGAACATGATAATTCCAAACTGCATTTGTGTTTATATTCTTAGCATACTTCTGAAATGTTATAATACAGCCAACGCAACACAAATAAAAAATCATTTAAAAAAGACTAATGGTGCCTCAGCTTGCCAGTTTAAAAACCGCAACACGTGAATTCGTAAAATAAAAAACTCCCTGTCACGACGAGCTACACTCGGCAAAAAATTGCTAAAAACACTTATATCAAAAGGTTTGCAGTAAGTTGTGTGTGTCAACTTCACACCGGCTGCTCTCGAATCGGCAAAATCGAAACATTTTCACAGTTTGAATTTAGTTTCAAAAGGCAATACAGGAAATAGGATCAGAATTTTCCACCGATAAAATTTGAGATGTCCACGAAGACCAACATAAAACAGAATTAAGTATGAAGTTTTTATTTACGACTATCGGAATGTAGGCGACTTAACATCGACACGATTAAATAATGATGTAACAACGAAACCTCATTTAATCAACTCTACGAAGTCGTAAAGGCGATAGCAGAATTCATAACTTTGGATATCCACACATTACATCCAATTACTGAATTCACTATAAACATTTTGTTTATCCACCTGGATCAAAACCACCTATCAGTGAAGTGGAACTAATCGATACCCAAAAGAATCCATTACCCTTGGGAAGTTTATTTAGTAAACATCCAATAGTTGCTATACAAAGAAAGGGCGTGGTTCGGGCATTTGAGCTCATATTGTTTTTATGGCGACTGAAAGCATTAATTACATACTTTGAAATTGTCGATGGTAATTTCAGTAAGTATGTTTAAAGAAAATCCTTTGTAAAAACCTAAGGATGAAAGTCATATGACGCACGTTGGAAACAACAATTTAGCTGATTGACAGCAATCAACACGCGACGCGATGGGGAGATGGTACTGCGCCGTCGCGCATCAACATGTAACTTATACGTAGCATAACGTTTTACCTTCGTGTAGTAAACTCGAGAACATATCAGATGACATTTCTGCTGCAAAACGGCATCTACGAGTATTACAACAAGAGTATAAAGATGCGACAGTGTTTAGCTTAATAATCGTATGCCGTCGTCCGTACTAAAACTGTTAGACCGCAAGCAAATAACACTTTATATTCTGTGGAAGGTTTGGGGCATAAATGTAAAATGTCGGAATATGACGTCATAATACGATTTATACGGTAACGGACATCAAACGGAGTGTAGCATGGGGAACCTAGTCCCGGTGTAGGTTGCGGTGGTCAACTAATTTCCTTAGCCTTAATAAGCCGCTTAGGCGTTGCTTACACCACTCAAGGTCGACCCACTTTCTAGAACATGTACCATAATATCTGTTTTTCCCATAACCCAATTAACCATATTGTAAATGTATTGTTCTCTACATATTCTATGATATTAAAATCAATAAATATAAGTACTATTGTTATTATAATATTTGCATATCTGTAGTAAAAACAGAAATACCAAAACACGATTGAAGCGGTCTTTGTGGAAATCCTTGGGGTCGGCCTTTGTCTAGCAGTGGACGTCATTCGGCTGAAACGTACGAACGAACTATTTTAATATTTATTATAATTTACAGTTATAATTACCGCCCGTCTCCGTTCATTGTTTATCTATACTTATAATAAATCTGTAGAGAGGTCAATTTTGTACATGAAATATATTTTCAAAATAACTATCAGGGGGTGATTAGTGATCGATACTGATGCCAAAAATGCAATCAGTAAAATTTTTGTCTGTCTGTCCGTCTGTCTGTCTGTCTGTCTGTCTGTCTGTCTGTCTGTATGTTCCTTATAGAAACAAAAACTACTTGACGGATTTTAACGAAACTTGGTACAATTATTCTTCATACTCCTGGGCAGGTTATAGTATACTTAGGAATTCCCACGGGAACGGGAAAATCCTTTTGTATGAAAAATCTAAACCGCTTAATTTAGACGCTTGAAATTTGGCATGCAGGTACCTTAGTAAACGTAAAGCTTAGTTACAACAGGATATTGCAAAATTCCCACGGGAATGGGAGTTAGCGGGAAAAAACATTTGTATGAAAAAATCTAAACCGCGTAAGATAGATGAAGGGGGTAAATTGGGATCCACGCGTACGAAGTCGCGGGCGGCCGCTAGTTCAAAATATGTATATTGAAAAGTTTTTTAAATGCACCGTCTTTCCCAATTGTTCAAAAAGAATTTTCTTTCCTATTCAGTGACTTTCTTTTGTGATTGCTTCTGAGAATAGCTGCTTCCATCCTATGAACACCAAATAGGTTTAAAGTATTATAATATTATAACCTTTTGTTTGTGTTTCAAGTAAGTAAGTATCCTGAAAAATGAAGTCAATATCGGCTTTTTAAGTTAAAGAGTCTTAACAACTTAACAGAAAATATAAGAAATGCTTACAGTCTGGCGAATTGGAAAGTCCAATAATTGTACTTTATATTTTCCATCCTTAGATCTTATGAATTGGAAAATTTTGCTTCGATATTACTTGTATGTAATGTTATTTTTCCCACTACATGAACATTTAAGTATCATTACTATGATCTAGACTAGTAGCAATAGTAACAGGCTTATTTATATCGGAAGCTCACGGAGCAAAGAAACTGACAACTTCTTCTTCTTCTTTTATTTGGGCAAGAAAGTGTTACCTACAACTGACAAGTTGGTAACTTTATTTTCAGGGGCTGATCAAAAGACGCTAACATAAAAAAGAGTAATTCCGTGCACTTGCACCCTCGTTCAAGTTGTTATCAGCGTGCGATTCGCATTCGAATGCACCGCGTTATCGGGCGGGTTCATGTGGATTTGCCAGTTATCGCGACCGCTCAGATAGCAATGACCTTTGTGTCGTCTGTCAAGGAGCCTATTGTCTTTATCAACAACATTCGCTAAGTTTGTTTGTGTAGGTACGTATCTTAAGCAAATAAATACGAGTGGGTTATTTGAAATATACTTATAATTTTAATATGTCTTCGAATAGGTACAATAACACCCGTATCAGGCCTGTTCATCTCCGCGAGTTTACATCGAAAACAAAACACGCACGATGGCCCACCTACAGGATACTATTCGACAAGGCCTCACATACGAGCGAACATTGACTCACGCACGCGTATTCTTGTGTATGATGGAAGAAAATAAAGAAAATGGTGTACTAAATACTGTGCAGTATTTAACTGCCTAAATAATAATAAAAACACAGAATGTACTTTTTTAAGTTGCCTCAAGACACTGAGAGGTAAATAAGTAGTTAATATTATTCATGATAATTCATGCTAAATGTCATGTATTTCCTCCGCCATTTTCCGCAGTTTGGCACCTCACGTCACATCATTTTACCGAAGTCAGCCCTAAAGCTTCGGCGCAGTGCCGATCACTGACGTTTGTCAACAAAATGGTGCTTGACTCTTGAGACAGGCTAAATTACACCATATTGTTAATGACATTGAGCATACATTTTTTTAAATACCTTCGCGAAGTAAAACTTCTGTACGTAGTACTTATTATTATTCTGTGCCCGTATTCACAAACGATGCTTGCTTAAGTAACGCAGCAATGCTATGCGCTGTCAAATGCACAGCGTTGTATAGAGCTCTATGATTGGTTCGTGTATGTCACTCCGCCACTCAAGTATTGTTTATGAATAGTTTTTTAGGACCCTGTGCGTCCACGCGCACTGTAAGACCTCATAGTGAGAAGGTATTAACTGACACTAATTAATTCGTTTTATAAGTGTAAGTTTTTAATTTTATGTCACTTAGATATCATTATAGCCTTCGTCTAGCAGTGTACTATACGTCTTCTGGCTGAGAAGAAAACTTGTAAAATACCACTGTTTTAAATACAATTTGCTTTTGAGAGAAAAAGAGAAAATAAATTGAACCTAGTTACCAATTTTGTATTGCATATTTGCATATCTGTAGTAAAAACAGAAATGCCAAAACACGAGTGAAGAGCGGCAGTGTTTTATTTATTTTACACTTCAAAGTGCGAAATTTATATCAACTGCAAATAAATATAGACGGGTAGACTGTCCCGGTTTATAGCTTTATGCAAGCATCAAACTGCAACAATTTATGGACCAAAAGGGATTTATTGAATGGAAAATCGGATGGGATTCCAGAGTTAGGCGTCAATTGTTCATTTGGCTCTTTGGCAGTTAGTTAACACTTTGGAGGCGTTTCTGCGAAATTGAGTGATCCGGACGAAGCGAGCACGGCATCAAAGTGCTTTGCGCTGGCGCTCGCTGGCTGTGTAAGTGTGCATGAGTAACTGGAGCGAGTACGCGCGCAAATCACTTCTGTACGTGTCGGGCGCACTTCCAAGCAGTCCCCAGGTTAATTTCGTTCAAATTGTTGCTTAACTACGTGCTATGGGACACGGCGACATTAACAACAGAATTGTTTATGACTCTATACCTAATGTTTGGCACGGAAAGTTTCAAAAATGTTTCCTGTAATAGGTACCGTAAAGAATACCATTCCCCACCGCCAACACGAGGCGTGGCAACTCCCCCCCACCCTTGATGATGAATAAGTACAGGGGATGAAAAAATTTTGAAAACTGCCATTTTTCCGTTTTCATAATTGCGAACTTTGCAATTAGCTGACACATGAACAGGTACCATTCTAACCGATCGACCGGACATCGTGTGCAAGTTGTGAACTTTTTCTTTAGAAGCCGTGTCGCAGATTCGTTGTACTGGAAATTGAACGTAGTCATGCGCATATCCCGTTCAAAGAGAGGATATTCGCATGAATTGATTTTTGTCAGTTAGTTCCCATTGTGGCAAGGTGTCGCTTGACTATGCACATACACTCCAAAAAGTGCTTTTGATAAATCTACTTTATCGGCCTCTTTCGCTGCTGGCGGCAACATCTTAGAGCGCTAGAAAGAGACGGAACAATGGTAGAGCTACAGAGCATAATAATCGATTTACAGAGTAGGACCTTTGGTAGGTACCTTTGCGCCTTTTGTTAATCAGACTTGGAACTATTTAGAACTTTACTCATTTATCAAGTTGCAGTGGTCGAAGTATTGAAATAGTGTTAATCATAACTAATAGGCTAGTTTCCTAAAAAAAATTTTTTAGTCCGTCATGTTTAATATCAAAAAATATTGGACACATATATTTTTATTTGTCAATCTAACAAATAATTACATAGTTATGGTGCGTTGAAGTTCCGCACGACGTCACAACGTGCGGCACTTTTATGCAAGCATTGACGTCACGGGCCTCTTCTTATGAACTTTGGCGCGCTTTATCTCTGTAAATTTTCATTAGTTTGAAAAAGTGAAAAATACGTGTAGAGTATTTTTTGATAAGTTAACTGACGGACTAATTAAAACTCTTGCTTTTTGACCCAGGAAACATCCCTATTCCTGAGGTGAATGTAGAATACCATACGGTTTGCTTCCAGTCGTTTAAACGTCTGAATATGTATGTAATTTATGCTTGAAGGAATACTCCAATAAATTAACCGTGTGCGTGTATTGGCGTAGTATTGCTGAATGGGTATAAGGTGGCATGGAAGTTTGGACAGGTTGGATGGTAGCTCGTTAGACAAGTAGTTAGAATGTAAGTAATTTCAGAGTAGGGCAATACGTGTGTTCATTATTCTTGTATTTAATCAATCGAACAAATCTAATATGTATGTAAAACTTACTTCTACCCTTCTACTTACTTACATTCTCTACACTGTCTTACTGAAATGTCTTTCATTAGATAAATGCTTTATTGATGAAATGAACTATCATAACCCAGAAGATGCAACAAAACGTCTTACAAATATTTTTGTAAACCTACCTTCTCATACACTGAGGCACACTGCTCACTCACTGGTTTTCGTCAGTCAACTTTATAAAGGTTTTCACATTGGCGAGAGTTGAACATACAATAAAAGTGGAATTCCTTTGGGCAATCACATTGCTAAATAATGGAATTCTTTAGAGATGATACAGCATTTCTTATCAGATTCTTACGCCCGTATTCACAAACATTACTATGAGGTTTTACACTGCGCGTGGACGCACAGCCAGAGTAAATACAAATGAGTAGGTCATCTTCATAGAAACGCCCGTGCGCGGTTTGTATGTGAGCGCGCCAATACGTATGCGGCGTATTGCTTGATTTGCTGCTTCACTTAAGCAAGCATCATTTGTGAATACGGGCGTAAGTGTTACAATTGGCAAGATCAGTAACAGTTACAATAATGAAATAATAAGATAATAACAGATGAAATTCGTAGCAATGTGGGTGGCGGTGAATCGCACCTAGTCCCATCACGGGTACCACGCAACCGCGTCATTTTCGCCCTAGTTTGCTTCAAGCTTTAATTGTGTGTGCACCGCAACGTGGCAGATTTATCTGCGGGTAATTTTATAATACTCTTTCTAGTCTAAATAATCAGTCACAAGCGTTGCGACTTGCAAGCGACCACAAACTAGTTAGTCGTTTGACTTACAGACAATAGCACATTAGACTAACATTTTTGTTGCAAAATCGCCTCTATTATTATGTATGTAAGAGGCCACTGTGTTTAACTTGACATGCGTCTGCACCAGACATTAATTGTGGCGCATTGCTTGGTGGAGGAGCGTGTATGCAGAGCATCCAGAAGTCCCGTAAACTTTGCGACCGACAAATTTTACAATGCGAGACCGACGTCGGGGTAGAGAACCCACAACTTCAGTTACATACGTCTTAATTGATCTAACTTACGGGAATACTGCTTATTTATTCACACACATTTAATACAAATAAACATTATATTAAACAATCGTTGTGAATAAATTAATTTAAATCTATTACTCAAGTACCGTATCATTCTCGATTCGCTGCTCGTATTTGTATTAGTTTGTACTTATAGTACAAATAACTAATATTTTTACTTTTTAAAATGTCTGTTTTAATTACATGTTTTCAGCTGTGTTACACGCTCATGAATTTTAACTGGCGTAGTTAAACCGATACACATTTTAAGTATTGTGTTCATCAAAGTCAGCGAGCGAAAGTATTGAATCAGATTTCGATATATTGACTGACGAAAACTGTACGGATCGGAGCCAGAGCCTCTTACAGTTCTACCAGTTCTACTTAAAGTTTCTCGACGAACTCGGGAGCGCATGCACAGGACTACTCTCAAGGATGGAATTCAAAATGAGGTTATCCGCGAGACAGCAAAAGTAATCGATAGCACCAAAGTTATTCAATTCTACTTAGTCCTTTACAAAGTTAGTGGCGAAATCACAAATGTTAAGTATGGTTCGAAGGATGAGCTAAATTGAGAGGCGTTAGGCTTGTCGTTTCATTCTCGAGCCGAAGACGGGGTCGACGAGTTCTCGAGTGGTGGCGGCGAAGTATGGGACAGCCTTCAGCGAGATGAGGCGCCGATATACGCGAGGTACTGGTTTACTCGTTGGAAAATGACAGAGGGTAGAACCATTGCGAATAATGTGGCATAATGATAATATAGAGGCAACTTAATCGACCAATTTATTTATTAAAAGATTATCCCTAGTGTTAAGCGGCTTTTTGCATTACCCGCGTTTTCGATAGGTATCACACGCGTAGTAGGTAAGTATAAATTATCACGTGCACGTGGATTAATCACAATCACAGCGTAATTATTTATTTTTACTGTACAACTACATATCATATTTTTCAATCCTTTAGGATTTAATTATTGCGACAAACGCTAACCTCGGTCTCGTGTAATTGTTTCCTATCTCTATGTTAAAATTAATCAAAATTGATTTAACGGTTTAGCGCGAAAACGTAACTGATATGAGTTATTTTCGCACTTAATATTAGTGTGAATAGTATATCAATATTGTCATCATCAATACGATGCGAGCTGTAATTAATGTGTATCAATTGGCGCAATTGTAAATACGATTATTATTTGATTTACTCGAATAGTTTCGGCGAACGTGAGGCGTGGAAATTCATTTTGGGAATCGGATTCGAAGTGTATATGTTACGGTCAAAGTGATAAATGTGAAAATTATGAATAATCGCCGGTTATTATTAATAATTACCGCATGATTTGGTAAATGTGATTAATATGAGGTCATTTATGTGTGTATAAAACTAAATAGGCGGCTTTGGGGTGGCCCAAGGGCCACCCCCGCCGCACCTTAACCTATTTTTCACTTATAATCAAAACATTATGTTATAGGCATCATGGAAAAGTAATATTATGCAAGAAACATTCTAAACTCATTATGCCAAATTATATTAATTTATGATATCAAAACGTTCAAAAGTTTGGCTGTACACGAGCACGTACACAAGATGTTGTTCTCTTTTATGAAATTTGTTAGTACTAAGGTTGAATTATTAAATAATCACTGTTAAATGTGATTAATTTATCACTTTTACCGCGACTGTCGGGAATTATTCATAATAACCGGTTATTATTAATAATTTTCAATTTATCACATTAACCGTAACATATACAGGGTGTTAGGTAAATGGGTATATGAGCCGACACTAGCCCATGTTAACATAGGCATATAAATGGTATGGTGAAGTCAGAAATTTGATATCATCATTTTAATTTTTTTAATTTTCATACAAAATAAATTTTATAAATTCCGATATGTATGAAAAATATGAAAATTAAAATAAAGATATCAATTTCCTGACTTCACCATACCATTTAAATGCCCATGTTAACATGGGCTAGTGTCTGCTCATATACCCATTTACCTAACACCCTGTACACTATACATGCTGTGGCGTCAAATATGAAATTAATTTAAGGACAGTCGGAAATACTGGAAATACCAACCATTCAACATTTCGTGTTCATTGTACAGTATGACGTAAGTACCAAACCAATACCTATCCTATAACTAACTTAATAAGTACGCTATTACAACTTGTATAATTAGCAGTTTCACAAATCCTATTTAGCAGCAACGTAAAGGCAGTTAAAGCGATTCGTTTAGACGTGTAGGAGGGCGGGCAGATGTCGAGGCCTGCACGGTACGCCTTACAAGTTCATTAAGGCGCCTTGCTGGTATCCAGTATCAGCCATAATAACGTATGTTTGAAGACAATGATCAGGCTATTTTGAACTACTGTAGCAAAGTAAATAACATGGAAAATATGGGAGGATATCATAAAGAATGACGTGACAAAATAAAGAACAAAGACTATTTGATAACATAAACTTCAACACATTGAAACCGAAACCTCCACAAAAAGAAACACTAAAATTGACTCGCTGAGCTAACTTTCAAAGCAACACAAAGCGCAAAGGCATTACAAAAATGTACACAAAAAAAATTCGCACAGCAGACAATAGATTATGGAAGAAAATAAACGCAACACAAGCATATAATAGGATGATGCCGTAACACGTCACGTGGGTACGACTCTACATTCTACCGAACGTCAGAGGCCCCATGAAAATACTCCTTTAAAAATCCTCCCATATTTTGTTTGAGTTTTAAACGAGTGTAAAAAGTGTCGAGCACCAAACACACAGCGGTTAGAAGGATAGAAATACACGGCGGTTAAATTAAAACAGAGCAAGCGGTATCGTACATTGCATCCCTTTAAAATCGTGTGTTGTTTGACTTTTGAACTCGGGCGAATTAACCACGGAACACGAACGCTTGACCATTTGTGTGCCGTCCGATACAAATAATTTTGTGAGTGATAGGGGTAATGTCACGCCATTCTCTACTAGTGCTGCCCGTAAATAACTGTCGATAAAATGTTGACTATGAAGGACGATGAAAGTACATTTACATACTACTATAAAGTGATTTTCAATAGACATATTACAGAATTAAAAAAAATATAATAAAATAATGTAACACTTTAAAATATTGGGTAACTAATCTCTGTTACCTGCTTTAATAGGATTTGAAATACGAGTAGGTATAGCCTACAAGCTGTTAATGGCAAGCAAAACTTATTTGTTGCTACACAGGTATTTCTATTTCTTGTATACTTGAGATATGGCACAGTAAAATCAAATGGAATTACATATTAAATCATGCATATCGACATCATGGCATCGAAAATGGCATCTTCCAACTCCCTGATTGATATCAAATGTGATTAGTGAATTAATTATTGACAGCTTAATCTGATTAGTTATAGGAGACCATATTGTTAATTATGTCGCATCGCATAGATATTCAGCATTGGTGAATGATAGGCACAGGCTATTGTTATGGTGGTAACTGTATTTTGCTGTCTTGTTACGAATTTAACTAGAAGAGTACCAAACTGGATAAAAATGCGCTGCAGTTAAATGAAAACGGGACGCGATAAGCGAAATCGTACAGGCGAGTTTACAATTTAACTTTCGAGAAAAAAAATACGCGCTGGGGTCGCGTAACTAGGAGCTTCGTACCCCTCTACGAATGCAGCGTATATTCGCTATTTGCAGTGCAAAATTCATTCGGACCCGGCATCTGTGTGAGCATTTAGAGATGTTGCTCAGCTCACACCTTTACCAATTTGACGGCGAGTGCCACGCCAAATATCCAATTCCAATAACCGGCCTATAATCTGAGTGAGAAATTGCCGTGTATCGTTTACGCAGATTGCTCGATAACAATTTAATTTCTAGCCGATATTGAAGCTGTAAATGTTGTACAGTTAGATGATTGGTCAATATAATATTATCGTTGTGTTATCTTAATATTATTCTGTAGGTTAGCAATACTAGTAGGTATACAATGTGTCCGGGCATGTAGTGATCAAACTTTAAGGGCGTAATCTATGGATAATTTTATCGATGAAAATACTTTAAATTTGGGGCTTGAGCCATTTCTCGCAAAATTACGAGGATTTAAGTTTTTAATTTTTAGTTTTCACCTCTTCCTTCAAAAACAAGTGAAAACGTGGGTAACTTAACATTAATAAGCAAATATTTTATATCATGCGATAGCCAATAAAATTTTCTATTAGTAGAAGTAGAAAACGGACACAAGTTTCATACATTTTAAGGGAGTAAGAATGGATTTAATTACAAAAAAACGTGACTTTTTTCACTTCTTTTTCAGTTATTTTCCAACACAAGAAAAACCAGGTCGTTAAGGTATGTTTTATTTGCATTGTATTATTAGTATTTGAGCTATTCTACAAAACAAATGTAAATTTATTAGTCTACGTCTATTAGTTTCGACGTAATTGTTGAACAAAGATACCCCTTCCCAGCGATTCCATAGCGCGGCTAGTATGTAATCGGAATAGGTTGTGTGATTCTTTCGGGCAGTGCGTTTTCGCATGTCGCGTGCGCTATGGAGACCGCTGGGAAGGGGTGTCTTTGTTCAACAATTACGTCAAAACTAATTGACGTAGACTAATAAATTTACATTCGTTTTGTAGAATAACTCAAATACTAATAATACAATGCAAATAAAACATACCTTAACGACCTGGTTTTTCTTGTGTTGGAAAATAACAGAAAAAGAAGTGAAATAAGTCATGTTTTTTTCTAATTAAATCCATTCTTACTCCCTTAAAATGTATGAAACTTGTATCTGTTTTCTACTTCTACTAATAGATAATTTTATTGGCTATCGCATGATATAAAATTTTTGCTTATTAATGTTAATCTACCCACGCTATCACTTGTTTTTGAAGGAAGAAGTGAAAACTTAAAATTAAAAACTTAAATCCTTGTAATTTTGCGAGAAATGGGTCAAGCCCCAAATTTGAAGTATTTTCAGCGATAAAATTGTCCATAGATTAAGCCCTTAAAGTTTGATCACTACATGCCCGGACACACTGTATAAATTAAATAAGTAAAGTTTTACATAGTTTTTTTTTATAAAGAAGTCATAAGTACCTACCTATACCTAGTCTCAAAATTCGTTATGGAAACATGTCATGAGCCGTCAAATGTTGAAATATACAGGGATGTGATTTAGGTTTTCGTAGTAAAACAAGGGTTCCTTATATTTTTACTAATCTGTCTAAATTTCATCCACTAATTTATTTATAAAGTAACCTATAACTAATAAATTAAAACTGTATTACTGAACCCTAGAAAACGCGTGGTCCGACACACATTTATCCGATTTTTAAGTTCATTTATAACAAGAATGCTTTATAAGTACTACCATATTAATAAGGGCACATTATTCACGTTCCAGGCCCCAATTTGTAAGTAGGTACCTTACATTATATAAAATTTCCACTGTAATGAATGCTATTTTCATTCCCACAATGGGAAAAAGGTCACGATATAAGTAGGTATGTATTTATCGTTTTTATTCAAAGTTCACGGTTGATTCCGTGGAATTATTCAAGTACATGCAACCTTCTGAGTGCGCCGTGATTGGGTCTAATGGTAGTTTGCCTGTCATTCTTTATCCAAGTATAGATGAACATTATCGTAAATCAACGTTTAACTTTTCACATGTTGATAGATGTTACCTTGTCCTTGCATTTTATAGTTTTTATCGGTAAGTCTAGAACTGAGCGTTGAGACTATTTGTGTTTTGTAACCATGGAAACGGTCCTTTTGTACGAATTAATAGTAATTAAGTAAACCATTTTTTTATTCTATTTCCATACTGATTGACATAATTAACTTATTAGGCGTAATTATAATTGTCTTCAGGCGTACTGTGCATATACAGGCAATTAGATAGTCCCTACCTCGCAAAGGCTTGCAAACCAACATACTTCGATAATTATAGCCCTCTATTGACAGTCATATCAGTTTAACCGCCTCTGTGGTCTAGTGGTAAGACCACCTGCTTCAGACGCAGAGGTCCCGGGTTCGATTCCCAGTGGGTGCATATTTTTCTGTTCGGTTTGGTTGGTGGTAGGGCTTTTTCTAAGTCCGCCTGGCTAGCTACCACCATCTTACCTAAGTCTGTCGCCATAACAACAATGTTAACAGCATTGTTGTATTCCGGCAGTTACAGGTAAATTAGCCAGTTCCTCTGTGGTTGAGGATTCCGGGTGAAACTCGCTTCCACCTTCGGCCTGATCCTCACTTACCATCAGGTGAGATACAGCAAAGAGCTTCCTCGTTTACATAATGAACGTCATCCCGCAATACACATAACGGCTATACAGAAGTCATTTTTACGAACCAGTGCTTTTGTTTAAAGCGCTCGGTTTCCCGAGGACAAATGTTTTTTCATTAGCCTGCTATTGCAGACAAAGGCTTACATTTCACTACTTTTTGCGCCAATAGACCCGTAGCAACAAAAACCGTTTCGAAATTTCAATATTGAGAATCAACTCGTTCCTATTCGAATTCGAAACGCAATAAAAATACAGTAACCACGAACAATCGAATGCTGTCTGAAAGCTCACTGTCTGTGATATTTGAATCGAAAACGATAAAACAGAAACATATAGGTATCCCAACTTTGTACAAGGTATCCATGTCCAGATGTCGAGAGGTTGCGGAATTCGTCTACGGGGTCGTTGCGTTAGTGTTTTCGGGTCTAAAAGTCGCTCGCTTTCGTCGGCATCTCATAGCGATTGAGGGATTGATAGATTATAAACTTCAGAAAACGATGTTGGGATTAGCCCTAAAGGGGTAAATGTACACAATTTTTTATTGATGTATGAGTGAAGTACTCTTAATAACAATGTGTGTGACAATCTTGTGTGACTACGAGTCGGGAGGAGTCTCTACAACTACATACTTGCTATCAGGTCAGTTCGCTATTATGACAATTTTAATTTTGCTAATAAATGCTACAAATGTCAAAACGAATACGTGCTCATTGATAATTTTACAATCTACCAGCCGATGCCACAATTCATGTTCAATTTAATGCTCAAACTCTATTAGGCACTGGTTTGAGGTTCATTGGTTTTTGACATTACATTACTACTTTTTTTATTTTTCTACCTACTATTTGCGTAAATAAATAAGCATGATAAGTGAACACAAGAATGAATTTCACAAAAAATATTCAATCAATAAAATGTATTTCACGAAAATTATGAAAGATGCTCACCTGTATCACTAGGCACCAATATTATATGCGCCGTTTTAAGTCGCAGAAGGGCGTCGAATATTTTCCAAAATTCCATTATTATATCAAGTAATTCACAAAGAAGAAAATCCCAAGTTATCGCTAAATCACAATTTACCCAAGGTATACTAAAACGAAACCATTTTATTCTGCAGTAATCAATATTGTTTTTCAATCTCGAAACCTAACGTATCGAAATACAATAACAAATCTAGTTTAACGAAGTAACCGACACTTCTTAATAGTCCCATTAAACTGCAAGATTAAACTCGTTAGTGGGAATGGTGGAATTGTACAACAAGTATAGCCGAAGGTAAGTAAACAATCATTAAGTTCTAGACTTGGAGTTTCACACTGCACGAGGAATACGATCCTAATGATTGCTGCGTTTCCCGGCCCTTGCGATGTTGTTATTTTAATAAATAAACAAGGCGAACGAATCGGCGTTTGTTTACCTTCCGTGTTCACTTGTTTTTTAAATCGCATTCTGTGTTTTTCTTTCGAAAAAGAAAATCAATAGACACACCGAAAAAACAATAACAAAACAGTGAGTTCATTTCGAAAGTGTCCGAATGAACTAATATAATTATCATATCATCAGAATACGATATTTGTGTTGAATGGTTGGTTATTAAGGCCGGGTAGCAGAGAAAATGGCGAAAATGAGGTTTTCATTTTTCATTTTTGAGGTACTAAACAGTAAAATTAAAGGCTAAGATTTTTATTGGGCATAGTTGAGGATATTTTCTAGGGCTATTAACGGATGGAAACACGATTTGATGAAGTTGACTCGATAGAATAAATTCCCAAAGTTACCTCTATTCGTTTTCTATTTATGGTTTTATTTTTAAAATAAGCGATTTGAGATTCTAAATCTTTTACTAAACTAAAGTTCAGAAATAACTTGAGGGCTTTTAACGGATGAAATTTTTATATTGCGTCTTATTTAGTTACAATGTTAAAAAATGTGGAAAAAATCGTCCATGACGGCTTGGACAATCTCAATCAGTCGCGCGGTGGCGCTTCCGGAGGACGGACGCGTGTCAGTTTTTTGGCCGTGACAGTTCGCGATTTGTCAATATTTTTGACAATGATGACTTTGATGAGTCACAGTATAATAATATCAGTGTTACTGGAGAAAGCTTAAATTTTTGATAATTAAAAATTATCAATTTTGTCTACCTATTGAAATTTAAATCGTTCGCATCCTTTTAAACGAAGACTCTACTCATGATACATAGTACATTCCTCAAATATGAGACAAAACCAATGAGTTAAAATTACATTTTAATAGTACCTACATACAATCGTCTTACACTCTTTAGAAGAGCACACTGACACAAATAAATAATAAAAAATACTGTCTAAGGTCTGTAGCTAAAGGTCTAAGCTGTAAGATAGAAGAATCTTCTAGCCAAAAAGATGGCAGATGCAGCAGATGTCAACAGATTTAAAACTGGAGTTCATGTGACTCATTGTAGACTTGAGTGTCTAGAGCGTCCCTTCCTCCACCATGCGTAAGAATTTTCACAAAAATACTGTATAAGGTCTGTAGCTAAAGGTCTACGCTGCAAGATGGAAGAATCTTCTAGCCAAAAAGATGGCAGATGCAGCAGATGTCAACGGATTTAAAACGAGTTCATGTGACTCCTTGTAGACTTGAGTGTCTAGAGCGTCCCTTCCTCCACCATGCGTAAAAATTTTCACAAAAATACTATCTAAGGTCTGTAGGTAAAGGTCTACGCTGCAAGATGGAAGAATCTTCTAGCCAAAAAGATGGCAGATGCAGCAGATGTCAACGGATTTAAAACTGGAGTTCATGTGACTCCTTGTAGACTTGAGTGTCTAGAGCGTCCCTTCCTCCACCATGCGTAAGAATTTTCACAAAAATACTGTATAAGGTCTGTAGCTAAAGGTCTACGCTGCAAGATGGAAGAATCTTCTAGCCAAAAAGATGGCAGATGCAGCAGATGTCAACGGATTTAAAACGAGTTCATGTGACTCCTTGTAGACTTGAGTGTCTAGAGCGTCCCTTCCTCCACCATGCGTAAAAATTTTCACAAAAATACTATCTAAGGTCTGTAGGTAAAGGTCTACGCTGCAAGATGGAAGAATCTTCTAGCCAAAAAGATGGCAGATGCAGCAGATGTCAACGGATTTAAAACGAGTTCATGTGACTCCTTGTAGACTTGAGTGTCTAGAGCGTCCCTTCCTCCACCATGCGTAAGAATTTTCACAAAAATACTGTATAAGGTCTGTAGCTAAAGGTCTACGCTGCAAGATGGAAGAATCTTCTAGCCAAAAAGATGGCAGATGCAGCAGATGTCAACAGATTTAAAACTGGAGTTCATGTGACTCCTTGTAGACTTGAGTGTCTAGAGCGTCCCTTCCTCCACCATGCGTAAAAATTTTCACAAAAATACTGTCTAAGGTCTGTAGGTAAAGGTCTACGCTGCAAGATGGAAGAATCTTCTAGCCAAAAAGATGGCAGATGCAGCATATTATATCAACGGATTTAAGACTGGACTGGCACCACCTTGCAATGTCATCCTCTCATTGTTATCTGTAATGTAAATTATTTTTAAAATGTATTTAAAAAATAAAATGTTCGTTTTATTATTTCAATAATCTGACCTCTCAACTCGATGGGTGCCTGGAACAAAGCCGCAATAGCCATAGCAGCAGTTTTCCGATTAAGTGATTTTAGTAAACTGCGGGTCCCTATACACCTATTGATTTTTTTTCAGAATTTTATCTTTGAAACTGCCTGATTTACCAAAAGCACTATGGATATTGAATCGTTATTCCCATTCATCATTTAAAATTTGTTGACCGGAATAATCGTGTCATATACAATGTTAAAACTTTTATTTAAATCTTCTACAAGCAAACGGCTATTACTGTATCCTTCAGATCAGCGCCCGAGGCTGCAATACACTATTGCTGTTTGATTAATTGCACACTTTTTACCGGAATAAAACCACAATGGACTCTTACGGAACCGACTTTCAATGTATGAAGCGGCAACATGTATTTCTACCTTTTTAAAGTATATTCTAAGCACTATAACCTTATGGACATTAAATGTTACTCCAGAAAAAATAACGCATCCTTTGATATACAAACCGTTTTGATACGCCTCGTAGTTTAGAATTATTCAAAATTGACACTAAATCTCTTCTCATGTAAAATTGTGTTTTGTCGATTGTGGCTTTATTCCCGGCACCCATCGAACTCAACTACACTACACAAACACCTTTGTTCGCAACTGTACTGACCTCGATATTATACCGTTCATTTAAGATGGCAAGCTTTTTGCTGCGGTAATGCACTCCAGGTAACCGTGTGTGATGCTTATTGCTCATAGTGATTTTCGATACAGAGCCCCGTACATACGTTATACATAAATTATGGAAAGAAAACACCCAGACCAATACAAACAAATATGTATGCAATTTTAGTATGATATTTTTATTTATTAATAAACAAAAAGACTGAACAAAATTGATGCGTGTACTGATTAATGTAATTAACCATATATGCAAAGCTTTGTGAATTGCAACAACTATAATTTATTATCCAAGCTCTAAATAATCGCTACTACGAGTAACTGATCATAAAATGTTTTTCCAATCGCTCAAGCTCCCGAGGATCTACCGATAGGTCGGGTGACGTAATCTTGAAATTCTTTTAGCCGGCGCGGAACTTCCGGAAGGTCGGGTGACGCCACGCCTCTTTGAACCGTGTTTACTTTGGCAGTTATATTCTATATTTATTCGATTCTAAAATATATTCCCAAAAATTTTGAAAGTTGTTTTAATTTGTATCACTTGGATATGATTTGTATTAGAAAGTGCTGTGAGTGTGACGCTTGAACGGAAGGAAGTCAACCTAACCAAACCAACTGCGTATTTCTATACTGTGTAGCCGCGAGAGCTCTTTGGCGCGCTGTCTTCGGCGAAGTATTGCGCGCGCAGATTTTGACAGCGCGAAATACCTACTTTAGCAGAAATACCAAGCCTTAATGCTTATCAGCGCAGCGGTGTGATGATCTTTGCTTCGGCGTGGTGTAGTTAAAATGAAGCCGCTTTGGGTATTTGGAATGTAAGCGACATTTCAGAACATCACAAATAAACACTACCACCGCGACATTGCTTTGCTACGAATACCTTCGCTCTCTAAACCCTCGCGAAGACTAAAATGTAGGGATCTTAATAGTCGATTTTCTTTTACAGTGCACGCCACACTTATCTTCGCTCAACTTTGATGGACGTGCAGTGTACTCGCGATAGTTCCTGTCGAAGAATTATGTTCGAAACGAAAGCACGTTGTTACCGATAATGCCACTGTCAATTATTACTCGCATAACTGCAACTCTCCCTATTTTTTAAACGGCAACCTAACGGCGATTACCTCCGTCGTGTATTGGTGATTTGATACGCCGTACTTAATGTACAATGGACTATTTTATGAAAGTAGCCTGACTATGAAAGAGTTCGCCGATCGATCGCGATTAGACATTATTGGTATTCCTATAAAGAAGTTTATGTCATTTAATTAGCAAAGTCTTGGCTTCAGAAATATAAGCAATTAAGCATGAATGGAAACATCTGTAGAAAAGAGTTAGCTAATATGAGATTTGAATTGTATCCAGCGGCTGGGGACTTCGCACGCGGGAATTAATTCTCTGCGAACACGAATGTCGAAGGATTCCGTGTAATCATTCCGCTCAAACCTTAATCGATAGCGAAGTTGTGACATTTTAAAAGCGAGCCACATTTGCCGCATTGAGGTGACAATATTGTGGCTGGAGGTGTTTGCGGTGGCTTGTTCGTGCCTCAGCTCAGAGACAAACTTTTTGCACCGATTACATTATTTTTGCGGAATACTGTTTAAATCGGAATCGTTTAAAGTTAGATGCTATACATAGTGATCCAAATGGAGCGCCGAGAATTTAAATGTCAAAGGCAACAATGTGTGCCGTGAACAAAAACTTTGGGAGCCCGTGGTAACAACTTCCCCTCGCGGTCGCTTCCCCATCACGATGCGACCATACCGGTTGCGTGTTTACCATTTGAAAAGCACTTTATGCATGACCATCGAGTAAAATGAGGCATTTGCGTCCGGTTACCTTTTTGGTTTTTGATTTTTATTGTAGGTTTGTGCATCTGAGCTCTGTGGTGTCGAGATAAATCATAAATCTCTATAAAGATATACTACTATAAATAAGTGAAAATCACTTAGTCCATATTATGGAAAACTGCTCTTATAACTGACAATATATTTTAATGTCTTCTTCCCTGAATAATGGTTAAATTAATACTTTATTAATTCCAATTTTAGCTATCGTAATCTGTAATATGTAAAGCTCCTTTATTACAAAGGCAACGGAGATTAATAAGGCTCATTATAATATAATACTTTTATAATTATAATACCCATTTAATAGATTAATAATAGTTCAGAATTAATGTTTTTGAGAATCGGCAATAGAGAGTAAAAACATTAAAACATAGAACCCATTTAAAGCCAATTTCAAACTGTATGCGAACAACGCGAACTGTTTTGCAATTGAAATATTCCTATTGATGCCATTAAACAATACAAACCTCCTACTAAGATAAGTTTCAATCTAACATTTAATTAGACCCCTCTGTGGTCTAGTCTGGAGGTTATAAGGCTGGATTCTGTACTGTAAGCTGTTAGCTTAGAGTTCTATTTCGTAGGTAGGGTGTTAAAGTGGTGAAGAAATCACTTTCAGAGACTGCAGGCTACCTGATTGTCCGTTAAAATTGTTTAATAAAGGACGCTGGGTACTGCCGCTGGTGGTAGTCGTTACATGGGCCATGACAGACGCCTAGGGCGACTACAGACCGACAGTGAAGCTATTATAACCTACACTGAGTAATAAGTACCCGCGGAATAAAATCTTAAATCCTCCGTTTTAAAGATTCAATGAATTATAAACATGTTTTTATTAAAAAGTCATAAAACCCATTTATTCTCCGCAAATACGTTTTTAAAACACGTCCGAATATTACTTTATTAACCCTACCACTGCTTCGGGACCATAAATGGGCCAGTGCTGAGAGTTGGCGTAGCTTTTTGAATCATCCGTAACGTTAATTGTGTACGGATTAGCACAATTCGCTTGCGAATCCCTATACAATTGGCTTCGATTTCGCACGTAATACGAGTATCACGATATGGTAATTGTACCCTCCCTAATAAAGTTTCATAGCCAACCAGGCTTGATATCATAATCAAATTACCGTGCTCCAAACATAATTGATGCATTTTTCGGACGGAGATCGCAATTAAATTTAATAAGAGCAGACATGGTAAAATAAAACAGTGAAATACAGGAAGGCGTCATATACGGCGTGGGGGCCAAATTTACCCCGTGTCGCAGTTTGCTTTTTGTTTTCTTGTGAAATTTTGTCTTCCTCTCTCATTTACTTTAAAAATTATTTATCATCAACCAAAGTAACGTTGATATGAATACTTTTTCTCCGTAAAGATTCAGATAATTTTAATTTTAAACAACATAAAATTGAATTCTTCTATGTTTTAGCGTGTTATAATAATATAATCAATAGAGAAGGTATTATAGATTTTCTAAAATAGAACATTTCCCTGAAAATCAGAGTAGGCGTAATACTAATACCCAATACTCCCAAAACTTCAAAGAAAGAAAAGTGACGAAAAGTTTACAAGTACCTACCTAACTTGAAATACGAATATTTTGACATGATAAGAGGTCCTGACATAATAACAATCCTGTAAAATTCAACTTTAAAAAAAAGTATCATAGTGCTTATAATGAGATATAATGAGATAAAATGAGATACACTCAGCAACACGATACTCGTAATAATAAGCAAGCTCTACAATCTCCACTCGACGATATTCATAAGGGTATTTGAGACAGAATTAATATTAATCCCACATAGGTGGCTTATGTTACGTTCATATGTAATTAACTATTAGAAACGAACAGCTATTGTTTGCATAAATACAAGGTGGAAGAGATAGGTATGGAGTGTGAGTACCTAGTACGAAAATGGAAAACCAACAGAATTTCTTACGGGAAATTAAAGATTATAAAGTCATGTTTTCTTTTTTGTTGCATGTTATCACGTAGTCCGTATCATATTCGTATCGCATTAACTAGATTTCTATTAAAGTCATTGATTCATTAGTTATCTCTCCTTTTTAACCATAAAATCCAACGGGACCCACGAGAACGTTTTTGTACCCTTATTTTCTTAAAAAAAAGTTCTATGTTCATTTTAAGTCAATGAATGCATCAAACGAATTAAACGTAGTGTCTATTTGCTGCACTGATTCAGATAAGCAAATACACACAAAGCTTAAATTCATTAACAGCAGTAGTAGTAAACACAGCAGCACCCATTAGGATTACCTTTGCCTAACTAATAGCGTGGAAACGCTCCTGTACTGGACGAATAGACCGTCTAGATAGTAATTATCAATTCCGAATTTCCGAACGTAATATCGAATTATCGCACGCATTTGATATCGAGGGACGGGTGGATGACGAATGCAAATTGCGAAGTTGGATATTGCATTAAAAATCCACTGAAGCATCGCGGGGGTTGATCGGATTTGACTCGAGCTCCGGCCACGTCATGTATAATGGTTTGCCTTCCAAATTCGGTTTATTGCTTTGCCGCTGATGTGGCAGACGGTATATTTGCTGTCTTGCCCTGAATTTCAAGCTAATTTAACATTTCAGCAAAAAACTAATGATTTGGTTGGTAAGGTGAAATTGAAGATAATTACTTTATTATTAAACAAACAACAAAACTGACAGCTAGCCTAAGATACTTTAATTAGAAAAAGAAAAGGAACATTAAAAAGCCTAATGAGATCCAAGTAAGATAAACATTAATTGAAAATCGCAGACAAAGTGAAATAAAAAAAAGTGTTCTGTGTTCTGAAAGTTCTGCAAACAAATTCGACTGCGCCTTGGATTTCCCAAGGTCCATCGATCGTCCGTCAAACCGAACTGGTGTAGGGCTGTGAACTTGTGAATATAAAGTCCTTCGTGACAACGTATCGTAAAAGGACGAGACGTGCGAGGTGTAAAAAGTAGGCGGCAACTCTATTACGGACGGGTAAAACCAACCGCCGGGTTCTATACATTTCGCCTGCACTCCTGCATTGACGTTGATGTTATAGGTATATGCGCCCATGCAGTGGTTCAATTTCAGAACATTGTCAAGTCCCCTCCCCACGTCCGTTGAGCGCTCTCTCAAGCGAAAGAATCGTCACGCGATCACAATCCGTACGCATACGCCGACTACGGGTACATAAATCAGTCGCAAAAAATTACGCCTCAGCGTAAGTGAAAACTGATGGGCGTCATCATCACTGTCACTGGCAACGTATCTACAAACTCAGCATCAGTACCATAACGTGGGTCCTATATTTTACCTCAAATCACGAATTTATTCAAACCATTATATTGCTGTGGATTGCCCAATGTGGTAAAAGTGTTATCTACTCTTATGTCGTAACGTAAATTCAGTGAATTAATTGGACTAAAAGTAATGACACTTATTCCATACAAGTGAATCAATATCATGAGATGTTTGTTTATTCGAATCATTCAGAAAGCAGTGAAAGCTGTATGAAATTACATCTACGCGTATCATTTACACACAAGATTTTCTGCAGGCATTAAGTACACGACACGATTATTTATTAAAAAATGCCCGACGGCATCCCTAAATACTTAAAACTTTTTCAATCTTGCTAATTAGCGACTGAAGTATTTTCGTATCGGAAGTGAAACAAGACCGCTGTAGTAGTGAAGTTTGAAAGAAACTGCTCCGCGGAAGGGGTAAATAAGAAAGTAAAACGAGGAATGTACAACGTCGTAATGAGATAACGAGGATAAAATTTACCTGAAGGTATTTCCAATCGACGGAGTTCTTTATATTTCTTTGCACAGGATCAATTACACAAAGTGTGAGAAATGAGAGCGGTACAGTTAAAACAAAACAACAATTTCTACTCAAGCTCCATTATTTGTAGTTATTGTTTACAAAAGTCCGCGTTCATTTGTTTTGCATAGAACTCTTTCAATAGTCGTTGTTCAATAGTTGTGGTAATTTCACACTAACTGCGCAAATTAAACGAATCAAATTAACCAATACAATGAATGAGTGTGCATAAATGTAACTGCTGGGAAAGGTTTCTAGCATTTCTCTAAGCCCGTAAAGTGCCCTTAGCCCGTTCTAATATTGCAGCGCGGAAAATGAAAATTATTGTTTGACTACAGAGAAGTTACTCGTAATGTTTCGGAACTTGCAAATTAAAATCCGTCACACCGTTTAGGTTACAGAAAAGTGAGAAGAAATGAACGTACGTCAGTTGGACAAAAAAGATTGATTGATTAATGTCTTGTAATTAGTCTACAGTGGGTCTAGTCAAAATGCCATCGCAAACCAATAGGAAGTTTTCACTAATGTCAGTCGCCGCGTCACCAGTAATTCGATTCGATCGGAAAATGGCAGCCAAAATGCACATTGAACCACCAACGACGCGGCGACATAAAAGTTCATTCAAAATCGAATAAAAGTTAAAAAATGTCTATGACTTTGCGATTGTTTTTACTTTTTTTAGCTTTTTTTTTTAAATTAGTTTCTTCCTTCTTTCTGCTCTCTGTTTACGTCTATGCTTCACTGTCAAATTAGCTGTCAAAACGACATCGCGATACGGATTTGTCAAAACAGCCTTAGGGTGGGTTGCACCATCTTAGTTTAACTTTGACAAACGTCTAAAGTCTGTCAAACTCCATACAAAAAACACCGGTTAACGTCATAGTTACGGTCAAAGTTAGGTGGTGCAACTCACCCTATTGGTTTTCGATATAATCGAAGCTTATCACCGGGGTTTAAGTAATCGCAATGAAAATGGCGGGTGTTGCGATTCGATTCGATTTTGATTGAGTCTTAAATGCATGTTGGCTAAGCCTTTGTATGGGAAATTTCAATCCAGTCTTTCGATTATCGATAGGTAGGGCTTTGCGATTCGATTTTTTGCCGTTTGACTAAGCCTTTTTTGTTATCGACCTCTTTTGCGATTTGTTTGTTTGTTTGCGACTGGTTTGCGATGGGTTTGCGATTTTAAAGTGCGTTTTGACTAGACCCACAGTTGTATGTATGAAACTTTCTCATGAAACAAGAACTAATACTAAAAATACACAAGGAACGTAACGATGGGAACACGGCACCTGCAGCCGTATGTAGCGCGGGTATTCCCCGACTAATAATAATTGTGAGCTTATAAAAACCTAAATCTTAAATTATAGCCTGACCAGGAACATAAAAACCCTGGCATAGAGGCGCGTCAATTGCATTTGATAGTGCAACACTGAGTACAGTCGTACCTGTGTTAAATTAATAGGCTAACTTTATGTATCAGGATTCAGGATTACGGGCTAATTTGATATTTTCATAAATTAACGAAAAAATATTATTATAGGTAAACTGGTTTAAATAAATTAAATGAAACCATCAATCGAGCTAGTAGGATTTATTTTATTATTCATCAATAATCAAATTCAGAACTTGAATATTCAACTGCAATGTCTGCTCATGAACGCTTCAAACTCGGTACTTCTTTCCCAATTCCATAAAATTCAACACTTAGAAAGTGACAAAAAACTTTAAAATAGGTAGTTGAAACAAACCACAGCTAATTTTCATAGTGGACTGTACTATACGATAAACATGTCAGTCAATTTGACAACCTTTGTTGGAAACATTATTCAATGAAAATATTGTCCGAACCCTTGGTATTTCTCTTCGACAAAATAAATACTTTAACACATAGTGAACCACTTTTCTTTCACGACTATAAAAAGATTTTAGCAATTTCATTCACAAAATCAATTGCGCACATTTAAAATAAAGTTTGTTTACACTTTGACAGCAATAGACTGACATGCAAGGTGACATGTCAATGAAGTTTTTAGTTATTGTTGCCATTAAAATAAATTAGTACCATTAGATTTCCGCAACATGGCGAGGGTTTTTATGTTCCTGGTCAGGCTATATATACTTTTATTTTTATTGTTTTAATTAAGCGAGTTAGGAAATTTTCGTTATACAATTATAAGACTCAGAAAGGAAACTAAATAACAATAAATTAAATAATTATGAAATGTAATTAGTTTAGTTGTAAATATTATTTGATCGAATCGAAGTTATTATAAGACAAAGAACGTTTGTGGTTGGTGGCGATACGTAAGGCGAAGAATTAAGTTCATGATTGGTTTTTATGGACCAATCACAGGACTGGTTCTTTACTTCAGCGCACTTTTAGATCCAGAAGAATAATTAACAGCCGACATGTAGAGTATATTATGCACAGTGTGTATAATTGTATATGAGTCGTCATAATATGGTATAATATTCGACTTGACCAGCACCTCCAGAGCACGAAATCATAAACATGTACGTACGTATTAGGTTGACTTCTGATACTCTAGCTGGAAACAAATACACGAGGATATTTTTCAATTTGTAATCTCCCTTTCTCGCTGGGATTCAAACCCAGGACCTTCGGATCACTGAGTCGAACCCTCGAAACTCTAGCCGCGCATCCAATGCTGTAATTCTGAACTTGTGCAAGAATATTAAAACTACTTAGAGGGGTGTCGAAGTTACTTTCAAAATGTTGAATGGAATTTATTAAATAACAACGTAACATTTTGTTTAGAGCTGTCGAGGTTGAGGAAGTCTTAAAAGAGGAGGTAAGCTGCTTAATAACCACGGTAAATTACTTTTAAAAGAAAGAACTTAAACGGTGATTTAACATTTTATAATTAATTTACTAGTACATAGGTACTTCCAAGTGGAACAGAAGTATTTTGCGTCGACTAATAAATTTTTTCAGCGTTGACTGAAATAAAACAGGAATATTTCTGTTCAATTTGGCTTTGATTTGAAACTTGTATCGTCGTTTTAATCTTATTTCTGAATGCTATTATAGTATAGACAACAGCACATCCGACTACACATTTTCATTGTAAAATAGTTCATTAACAACTAAATTACATTATAAGTACCCACACAACATCCTTCAGTGAACTTGACGTGCAGTCGTATCTACGTTGTATTGTTACGGGAGTCTAAGGCTGGGTTGCACCATCTTACTTTAACTTTGACAAACGTCAAAAATCTGTCAAACTCCATACAAAAAGCACCTGTTATCGTTATAGTTACGGTCAAAGTTAGGTGGTGCAACCCAGCCTTATATGTTTGACAATAACAAATGGAGTCTACTAACCGGTCTTAACAAGAAAAAGCCGAAAACTTGGTACATATTTCGGTAAAAATATCCAACATTTCCAACTTATATTAAAAACGAACTGAATATTAAATGCTATTCATACCTCAGACTTTAATATCAGAAAGCTAATACTTCATATACAGAGTGTCCCATAAAGACAGGCTGTAAGTGTACACAGCGTGTTCCATGAAGTTGAAGGGTGTATTACCGAACCCATCAGGGGTTCAGTTGAAGTTTGAAGACAGGTAATTCCAATTGATTACATAACCTTGATTTGTATTTTAGGAAAATTTAATAGTTCTCAAGATATTAAAATAGATTTGGCCTTTTTGCCAATTAAGCAGGAAAAGACGTGTAACGACTAAACGACTAGAGTACTTATTTTTACTGAAGTAGTCAATTATTGGAAAAATCTTATAGAAATACGAAAATAACAATTAGCAAGAAAATTAACAGGCAATAATTAGGTACAGGCAGCAATCAGTTAAAACCAACACGAGCGTCTAACAACTTATAGAATAATTTTCAGAAGATCCTTGAGTTATTATTGAGTGGTCTTTGTTTTGAACATTCAATTATAATTATAATTAAATTAAGAAATTGTTTCTAAGCTTATTTTCGTTGTTTCACTATAATTATGTTTGAATATACTTAGACTTTGAATGCCTCCTAGCCTCCTACACACCACACACCTTATGCTTCGCGTGATCTTTATAAAGGCATAAAAGTAGGTAGATAGTGACAGACTTTATTGTACCTACAGACGAGTCTTCCAGTGACTTGGCCCAATTTTAGCTTGGCCCATGGGCCAAGTCGCTGGATTGAATTTTTAAATACTTTTTCTTCTAGTAACTGGGCCAATCTTCAATATTTTTATTCTACTCTAACAAATGTTTAAACAATCTAACAAATGTCCAAATCTACTCTACAATGTTAGATTGGGCCAAATTGCTGGAAGAAAAAATATTTAAAAAAATTCAATCCAGCGACTTGGCCCGTGGGCCAAGCTAAAAGTGGGCCAAGTCACTGGAAGTCTCTACTTATGACAGCTTATCAAGCTAAACAATCTAACATCGTAGCTGTTATATTAGATTCTATTTTGCTAACAAAAAGGCATAGTTTGATGTGCAGCAGACTGTATTTATCAATGAATGAAGGTGAATGAATCAATTTGCTAAAATGAACACACCTCAACGTGCCACAAAGTTCCAAATTTAAACTACGTTGCTCCTGTTAGCGATACTCCCGATAAGTTCATAAGAACTATTAAGTAATCGACACTTTAGCTAAGTTTTAAGTACTTTGTGTAAACGCCACCACCAATGTGAACCGAGATTTAGCATGTTAAGGCTTGGTATTTCTGCTAAAGTAGGTATTTCGCGCTGTCAAAATCTGCGCGCGCAATACTTCGCCGAAGACAGCGCGCCAAAGAGCTCTCGCGGCTACACAGTATAGAAATACGCAGTTGGTTGGTTAGGTTAGGTTGACTTCCTTCCGTTCAAGCGTCACACTCACAGCACTTTCTAATACAAATCATATCCAAGTGATACAAATTAAACCAACAAAATTTTTGAATTGCACACCATTACGGATTGGTGCAGAGGATGTGGAACGTGTCCACAATTTTACCTACCTCGGGAGCGTCGTGTCAGAGACTGGAGGTACCGAAAAGGACATCACTTCGCGCATTGCCAAGGCTAGAGCCACCTTCGCACAACTTCGCCCCGTATGGCAGTCACGGAAACTGACCCGAAGGGTCAAGATCAAAATTTTCGGGTCCAACGTTAAATCCGTGCTGCTCTATGGGTGTGAAACGTGGAAGGTCACCAAGGTCATCTCGCACCAGCTGCAGGTCTTCGTCAACCGCTGCCTTCGCCGAATTCTCGGCATATACTGGCCTGAGAAAATCTCCAACGTCGAGCTATTGGAACGCTGCCACGAAATTCCGATCGACCAGCAGATCAAGCGCCGCAAGTGGAACTGGATTGGCCACACTCTCCGAAGGGATCCCGATCACATCCCCAAGCAGGCTCTGGATTGGAACCCCCAAGGAAAGCGCAAACGTGGTCGCCCCAAGCAAACTTGGCGGCGCACTGTGGCAGACGAGGCGAAGAAGATCGGCAAGACTTGGAGCGAGATCAAACACATAGCTCAAGACCGAACGCGATGGAGGACTGTTGTGGACGCCCTCTGCCCCATCTAGGGGACATAGGACCATAAGTCAAGTAAGTCAAGTCAAAATTTTTGGGAATATATTTTAGAATCGAATAAATATAGAATATAACTGCCAAAGTAAACACGGTTCAAAGAGGCGTGGCGTCACCCGACCTTCCGGAAGTTCCGCGCCGGCTAAAAGAATTTCAAGATTACGTCACCCGACCTATCGGTAGATCCTCGGGAGCTTGAGCGATTGGAAAAACATTGTATGATCAGTTACTCGTAGTAGCGATTATTTAGAGCTTGGATAATAAATTATAGTTTTTGCAATTCACAAAGCTTTGCATGTGGTTAATTACATTAATCAGTACACGCATCAATTTTGTTCAGTCTTTTTGTTTATTAATAAATAAAAATATCATACTAAAATTGCATACATATTTGTTTGTATTGGTCTGGGTGTTTTCTTTCCATAATTTATGTATAACGTATGTACGGGGCTCTGTATCGAAAATCACTATGAGCAATGAGCATCACACACTGTTACCTGGAGTGCATTACCGCAGCAAAATTTTTATAAATGTTGTGCTTTAGAGAGTCGAGAGTATAGCAGATAATTAGTCCATCGTGAGTCAGAAATTTGTCCACTAATAGCAAAATTCGTTCAAATTATAGTTTTAAAGTTATTGGCTAGAAGATTATTTTATCTTGCAGCTTAGACCTTTAGCTACAGACCTTAGATAGTATTTTTGAAACATTCTTACGTATGGTGGAGGAAGGGACGCTCTAAAGCAGTGGTTCTTAACCGGTGGTCCGCGGACCACTGGTGGTCCCTGGAGGCATTCCAAGTGGTCCACGATGTGCACTTGCACACCTTGGTCAAAACCACTTTTAACTGATTTTTGCAGTCAAACTGGTTTTGACCGATTATGAGGTGGTCCCTGACAAGACAGAAATTTGGTAAAATGGTCCCTCATGACTTAAAGGTTAAGAACCACTGCTCTAGAGACTCAAAACTACAAGGATACACATGAACTCCAGTTTTAAATCCGTTGATATCTGCTGCATCTGCCATCTTTTTGGCTAGAAGATTCTTCTATCTTGCAGCTTAGACCTTTAGCTACAGACCTTAGACAGTATTTTTGAAACATTCTTACGCATGGTGGAGGAAGGGACGCTCTAGAGACTCAAGTCTACAAGGAGTCATATGTACTCCAGTTTTAAATCCGTTGACATCTGCTGCATCTGCCATCTTTTTGGCTAGAAGATTCTTCTATCTTGCAGCTTAGACCTTTAGCTACAGACCTTAGACAGTATTTTTGAAACATTCTTACGCATGGTGGAGGAAGGGACGCTCTAGAGACTCAAGTCTACAAGGAGTCATATGAACTCCAGTTTTAAATCCGTTGACATCTGCTGCATCTGCCATCTTTTTGGCTAGAAGATTCTTCTATCTTACAGCTTAGACCTTTAGCTACAGACCTTAGACAGTATTTTTTATTATTTATTTGTGTCAGAGTGCTCTTCTAAAGAGTGTAAGACGATTGTATGTAGGTACTATTAAAATGTAATTTTAACTCATTGGTTTTGTCTCATATTTGAGGAATGTACTATGTATCATGAGTAGAGTCTTAGTTTAAAAGGATGCGAACGATTTAAATTTCAATAGGTAGACAAAATTGATAATTCTTAATTATCAAAAATTTTAACTTTCTCCAGTAACACTGATATTATTATACTGTGACTCATCAAAGTCATCATTGTCAAAAATATTGACAAATCGCGAACTGTCACGGCCAAAAAACTGACACGCGTCCGTCCTCCGTAAGCGCCACCGCGCGACTGATTGAGATTGTCCAAGCCGTCATGGACGATTTTTTCCACATTTTCTAACATAGTAACTAAATAAGACGCAATATAAAAATTTCATCCGTTAAAAGCCCTCAAGTTATTTCTGAACTTTAGTTTAGTAAAAGATTTAGAATCTCAAATCGCTTATTTTAAAAATAAAACCATAAATAGAAAACGAATAGAGGTAACTTTGGGAATATATTCTATCGAGTCAACTTCATCAAATCGTGTTTCCATCCGTTAATAGCCCTAGAAAATATCCTCAACTATGCCCAATAAAAATCTTAGCCTTTAATTTTACTGTTTAGTACCTCAAAAATGAAAAATGAAAACCTCATTTTCGCCATTTTCTCTGCTACCCGGCCTTCCTAGCGCGGGAAGCGGCAATGCATATGACTCATATGATATGCACAAGTTATAATACTTGTAGTTAACTGTTCATAAAGACTGTAACCTATAAAACACGTTTTTAATTTGTACAAATACACTCAGCGGCACGGAATTTGGCCCAAGCCTAAACACCCAGATATGAGGCCAAATAGGTGTTGTATACCTAAGTTTCGTGTGAAATGTTAACAGAACATTTGTTTTTGTTAATTTAAGAGGCTAGATTAATAAAAAAATGCATCTGTTTAACTTTTTTGACTCTAGAAACGCATGTCGTTGTTGGAGCGTAAAGAGTACGGGTAAGTTTAAATTCGATATTAAATGTTGTAAGGGTTTGGCGTTCTGTTTTTTGTTTTTAAATTAATCTTAGGGTTATTCTCGTTTCCATAATTTGAGAATAATGTCCATTACTTCAGCTCAAGTTGCTCAAATTGTGTTGCTTAGAAGTCAAGGGCGTATGCAGCGGGAGATGGCTGAAACTTTCAATTTATGGCGTACAAACTTAAGATACACGTTAAAAAGGCATGACCAGACCGCCTTTTACACAAAAAAACCAAGAAGTGGGGAATCAAGGTGTAAATCAGCGCGCGATGACCCGATTATCGTGCTTGCAATATCAAGAAATTGGGTTCTCATTACGTTTGAGATACGCCAGCGTTTACAAACAGCAAGCCTAGTGAATGTCAGTGAGCACACAATAAGAAGAAGGATGGAGGATCATAACCTGCATACTCGAAGACCAGCTCGAGGACCAGAACGTTTCCGATACCTTCGCGAAGTGCGACTAACGTTTTCTAGAGAACATGCAAATTGGACGCTAGACTAATGGCGTAAACTCTTTATGAAAACTGTCTGTTTGCGTAGTAACTCTTCTCCGCACCTTCTCTATACACTTCCACGGCCATCTGGAGTTCTTAAGGTGACTCTGCAATCATCGATCCATAGAACTTTACTCCATTAGCCTTGCGTCCAATTTGCATGTTCTCTAGAAAAAGTAAGTCGCACTTCGCGAAGGTATCGGAGAAGTTCTGGTCCTCGAGCTGGTCTTCGAGTATGCAGGTTATGATCCTCCATCCTTCTTCTTATTGTGTGCTCACTGACATTCACTAGGCTTGCTGTTTGTAAACGCTGGCGTATCTCAAACGTAATGAGAACCCGATTTCTTGATATTGTAAGCACGATTATCGGGTCATCGCGCGCTGATTTACACCTCAATTCCCCACTTCTTGGTCATCTTGTGTAAAAGGCGGTCTGGTCATGCTTTTTTAATGTGTATCTTAAGTTTGTACGCCATAAATTGAAAGTTTCAGCCATCTCCCGCTGCATACGCCCTTGACTTCTAAGCAACACAATTTGAGCAACTTGAGCTGAAGTAATGGACATTATTCTCAAATTATGGAAACGAGAATAACCCTAAGATTAATTTAAAAACAAAAAACAAAACGCCAAACCCTTACAACATTTAATATCGAATTTAAACTTACCCGTACTCTTTACGCTCCAACAACGAAATACGTTTCTAGAGTCAAAAAAGTTAAACAGACACATTTTTTTATTAGTCTAGCCTCTTAAATTAACAAAAACAAATGTTCTGTTAACATGTCACACGAAACTTAGGTATACAACACCTATTTGGCCTCATATCTGGTTGTTTAGGCTTGGACCAAATTCCGTGCCGCTGAGTGTATGTACCTACTTCAATAGGTGGAAAAATGGTCGGTGTAAAAACAAACAAACATTCACCAAACTCAAAGGGCAAATAGCAAAATACAATTTTCCGTTGACATTCGATTCGGTGCATGGGAAAATTTTGTGTGCATTTTTGTTTGTTTTTCATTAGTTTTTATTTACCTTTTGTGACTAAAACAACCGTGTAGAAAATTGTTAAATTCCTTAGTTCCTTCTCTTCTTTTTGTTGAATGAGAAGTAATAGAGTCGTTTAACACTAACACACAAGAATTAGGCCCGATTTCCACCAAGGTGGAGCGATGCGAAGACGATGTGCGGCGAAACTGGCAAGCTATTTCCACTAAAGCAAAGCGGAGAAGAGCGGAGCGATGCGGAGACGAGAGGAGATGTGTGAACTGTGCGTAGCTGTCAGCTGTCAGTCTATTGCTATCTATGAAACACCACACCGCTCCGCACATCTCCCGCACCGCTCCGCTCTTCTCCGCACCGCGACGCGTTGCACCGCTGTCAAATTCTATAGAATAACAAGTGCACCCGACACTTCTCCGCTCAATCCATTTCCACCGAAGCGGAGCGGAGAGGAGATGTGCAAATAATGGAATCAGATTGGTTATCCAAAAAACTTCCCTGATTGTTGGAAAGCGGGCCTTAAACAGAATGATGTGTTGAATTTAAATATTGTTGTTGAAACAACAATGGGTTCATAATAGATTAAAAGTGAGTTATGAGAAAATGCACTCGCCCCAATATGGGGCAGGAAGGTAATCTTGTTAGCGGACACGCAAACATCGGCGCATAAAACGTGTGCAACAAGGTATTTATTGCATAAGCCATAAATACATAAAGATCTACCTTCTCTCTAGAATATTTTTTGGAATATTTCTTGTTTTTCTCTACCTGCCTCATGTTATTTATGTATGTTTATCTAGACAATTTTATGCAGCTTACTATTTTATTTATTTTACCAATGGTCCGTGACCCTCACTCGGCATGGGGCACACTGAAAACCAGCGCCGTGGCCTTCGTCACCGTGGTCCACGGCATGTGCTGAGTGGGGTGCCGTTGCAGTGGACATTTTGTTGGTGAATGGGTGGCACTGCTCAGTTTACTCTTGTTTTTATTTTTTTCTTGTTCCATTATTATGTGCCACTGTCATGTCTATGTAATTGCCTGTAAAAAAATGATTCCCACGGCAATCCAGTTATGCGGGATCCAGTAATGCAGGGTCCGCAAAACTGGACTATATGAGAACACACATTACGTCCTAATACGTACATAATATTAAAACACGTAACGTAAACGGGATCCTACAAATTACAGTACCTGCAAAAAACGGAATGTCTCCGTGGGAACAAGCCCTAAGAAATATAGGCAGCCGCTAAATCAAAATAGTTTCATAGATATCTCTCGTCTCTCTGACTCATGATGGCAGAAAAGAAACAGTAGTTTTAGTACATAAATAAACATTTTTACGTACTATTAATAGCGGCTGCAATAAAAACAGTGAATTCAGCGTGATTCTTTAATGAGAAATGTCCATTGTCCTGAAAAAGGTACTGTAAGTCTATGGAAGCGGGATGATGTAAATTGATACGAGAAAAAAGAAACTGAAAGAGCTGAAAAAGAGACTTTGCTCTTTCGCTTTCAAAAGCTGAACGTAAGCAGCAAGGTAAGAGACGCAAACGCTTCAGGAAAATTGACTAAACGAATAACATCCGAATGCCGTAGAGATACGGTGCAAAATCATACATTGGTGATCTTTGGTGGTCATATTAATATCTCATTGTTGGACATACTGTTTTCCGCATCCACTGTTTATTTTCAGGCGGATCTTTGCGCTTTTCCTTCTGCCTGTGGCTGGATGGATGGATTTCGATTTGTCACAGAAAGTCTTTAAGAACCATTTTAATTATTTACCAGGAGCATAACAAGTATAGTTTCATATCATATGTCTACATTAAATATTATTGATTAAGTTCCCTTTTTTATTTACAAGCTTTATATTGACTTCACTTGTTAGTATGTGTGGGACAAATCTTGCAACTGAATTTAAGACCACTTCTCCTCAACCTATTGAGCTATAATTTGGTATACTTATGTAAGTTAGATGACAATGCAATGTTATGGTACCATTGAGCTGGTCTGATGATGGAGAAAAAAGGAGGAATAAATTCCATACGCGATACAAGGTTTCGAAATTATTTGAACCTTGCATACCTACAATTATTTTTTTATGATATTTTTTTATCATTAAAGAGGCTCATATTCAACTGTGGATTTTCTATGGCGGCTATCGTGTTCCCGGCTGTGTTTTTGTTGAAGCCTGTATTCTTTTACAAGGTATATTCTGATATCAAAATTCTGAAAATTGATTCAGTGGTACAAAGGTACAACAGATAGAATTACTTTCACATTTATTTTACCATTATTGTTATGAAAAGCTATAGAGCTACACTTCTAGGAAGAGCGATGTAATGCAAACTGCAAATAAATAGCTTCTGTTACAATTTGTCATTTTTCCATACATTACGAAAGCGAGGATTACGCAATTACGCTTTTGCATTAACACAAAATATTCCACGAAAACCAAACTTTGGAATTCCTCTTTAAGTGCTATAAGCTGCATGTACTGTACACACGATACGATTGAATTTAATTAATAATCGATAATTAAAGCGATTTTATCGAGAATCTTTTTTAGTAATGAATTTTTTCGCTTCAGAACCAATCTACATAACTATCTGAAATCATACTGTTTGAAACGTAACGAATATTTATTAATTAAAAGCCAATTCCACGCGAACGAATACGAATTTACGAATACAGGCACAGCTAGTATGACTATATTGATTTATCTTGATTAACTTCAGTTTTTTCCACAATGATTACCCTCTATCGCGTTGCCATGACCAATCAGAGTAAGCAAACACAAATAAAAACGTGCCGTAATGCCATAAAGCCCTGAAAAACAAGAATAAATATTGCCGTAAGGAACAGCATTTTCCTCGCGAAACAATTTTCCTATTTGCTTTATTGAGAAAGCTGTTGTTCTGTTTCGTTAATGCGAAGTGAGAACGTGAAAGTTGTCTGAGGATAACAAAGGCGTTTATTAAGAAAGAGCGTTGTGCCGACAGCTTCTATTTGAAAGATGCAAAACACATGTTGAGTTGAGCCCGTATTAAAGTTGAGCATCTGGCTGAACTGGCGCCAGGGAGTTCCCAACATTTAACTAGCCGCTGCACTGGCGAGCTCGCGCGAAACCTTTCAGCGAACTTTGAAGATATCAAAGGTTTAAAACGTTAAGTCTGGAATTGCTCTGCCCCCACAATCCACCGCATTCCCATGTCTATTAGGCATAGCTCAACAATGGCCATGTTGATTATCGGCATTTACCATTTCAAATACTGAAATTAAACGCTTTGTTGAGAAATACGAACGCGGACGGTTTATGAATGAAATTAATAATCAAATAATGTATTGGTAATAAATAGCGTTATTTTAGACATTAAACATGGTTGCCCGACGATATTGGCTTTTATTCTATCTAAAAAGAGAAGCCCTTTTCTGGTTATATTGAATAAATGGAGTGGATACCTGCTGCGTGCGACGAGGAAAATGGTGCAATAAATTCCTTAATAAAATAGGTGTCGGCAGCATAAAATGTGCATAACAATCGCCGAGCTAAGCTGCTTATCTGGCTCCGGCCGCCTCGCTCTCGTCATTGTTCCGCGACTCGGTCTAAAAACTTGACCAGTGACGTTTGTGCACTCGATTTCGTTTTGTCACAGAATAATACAGTGCACATCTCAGGAACTGTTATATGTCGGATGCAGAATAAAAAAGAAATAATGAAATCTTTGGACGATTTCACACAGCGCCAGCTAGCCCCAAAGTAAGCAACTTATATGCTTGTGTTAATATGGGTGCTAGCTTAACGGATATACTACTTATATACTGTTTTTTTAATTTGTACATATAGTACCTACATAGTAACACCACAGTAACACTCAGACCCGTCACAGAAATTAAAATTCATCATTTCAATTTCTGCCCGACCGGGAATCGAATCCGTGACCTCTCGGTATAGTAGTCCGTTCTGAACCACTACACCAAACGGCCGTAAATCGAATCAAACAATCGAACTATGTAAGTATCATGTATCTCTTCGGAGTGTATCTTCAATCAAACAATCGAACTATGTAAGTATCATGTATCTCTTCGGAGTGTATCTTCATAAACACAAAGGCATATATCACGTCAGCACAGTCTATTTCTAATTAGGGTTTATGGTTTTGGCTTACCTCCATTATTCCGATTACCTAAATACATATCGATAACTCCTGAGCAAACACACAATAGATCTTCAACGCAGATGTGATATCAATCTAGAGGTATAATTGTCTAATAACTAATTCTGACAGGAATAATGCAGTAATGTAAAGCATTGTATAATGTCTCATTATTGTTTATTATATGTTGGCAATTATTAAGAATCAATCTTGTATTGAAAACATGAAACATTAATATAAGTGTTTTATTTGTTTAAAATGTAAGTTTGTTAAAAATCAATCGTTGCGTTTTGAAGATATTGATACTTCACCGTCGCGATATATCTTTATGAATAATAACGATCTCGATTGACAAAGGTACTGTAATTTTTCACGAGAACTGGTGATTGATAGCGCATTCATGGAATTTCATGAAAACGTTCATTCGTGAAGGGCGACCCTCTCTGTCTTAGGTGCAATTCATTTTGGCGCTGAAACTTTTTGTAACAAACGAAGTCTGAAGCACTAAGGTTTAGTATACTAAAAGACAATGGAGCGGGGTATCAGCGAAAAAAGACGGATTAAATGCAATTCCCGGCTACGACCGAGCCGGAACAGAATCTTTGTGTTCTAGCTATCAAAGATGTATTTAAACCAGGCACAGACTTTAAAATGGAAACGGTATTGCCATGTTTTAGAGGTGTTTGTCTCTAAAATTGACGTGCCAAAGATAAAAGTCCACAAAACTAAGGCCGGTTAGTTTAGAACAACCGATCGATGTCGAGAGAAACTCTAATTTTTATTCATATGCCATAGGAGGCTTTTCCAGTTACACCAAGCAATATATTATATGAGCGCAGAGGGCTCTCCACTCAACCTCATCTAACGCAAGCGGGCTCAGTAAATTAGCCTAACCAGTAGCGTGCGTGCATTACTTTTCAGAGGGAGGCAGACTTTCATAATATTTTCTATAATAAGACGCCATGCACTTTGGTTACGTCTCAGACAGGCACTGCTTTTGTCTATAACTTTAGTTTAATAGGCTTCTTACTTGGTACAATAACAGCGAGAGTTGCTAAGTTAAAAGGCACATAAAAGTAACTTTCATTGGTACATTATTGACAGTAAAAGGTATCGCGTTCCTTGAATCGACCTAGTAGCTAGAAATAGGCAAGAGAAAGTAAGTGATTGCTTTACCGTGAGGTCTGCCTCATGGGAGACATAAAAAGTAGCGTAAGAATCCGACCTCTACTTTTCTTTTCCATCGCGCCGAATGTAAACTTCCATTACCCAAGTACCGATAAGTTTTAGATTTATGTATACACTTTCGTATGTACACATGGTTCAAAATCCTAATTGATCAATATGAGTTGGACCAGTGGGAACGTGCCTGTGCATACAATGCGTCCGTTGTTTGTGACACAGGATAAAAAGCATCAAATTAATGCACTCACACTTAATGGATTTTGCACCAGAACCAAACGTTGAATATGGATGGAAGTGACAATCGATTAAAAACGTTTTAACGACAGGTTTTCCTTCGTGACCGTTATTTTTAGTCACAAAACGGTGTATGTAATTATAAATTCTAATCTTAGCATCTCTGTAAAGATATTATTTGAGTTGTATTATATTTTAACTACAAAATGGAGTTAACGTCATTCCTAAGCTAACTAGAGTACAAGTAGATAGGACATCTACGAGGCCCGTTACTGTGTAATGTGATTAGTACGCGTAACTGGATGTTGTGCAGGACACCTGTCCTTGCAGTTTAGAGATGCAGTCTGGAGTGTGAATAGTGTCTGGAGCACTGCGCAGTGCGTGCCTCCCGGAATCCTGTGGCAGGGCACTCTCCGGCACGATGTAGGCTTCCGCTTTGCTAAACGTCATCCATACCACCGAAAATCAAGATATATTCTGGATACAAATCTGCCAAAAGATTTTAAGCCTTAACACTGCAAGACCGCTTTAAAATGTTAATATTTAAAAAAGAAAGTAAATACAACCCCGTTATTGTAACTAACAAGTTCTTAACAAGATTAATCTAGAGGAATGGAGAAAATGTCAGTAAATAACAAACGCTGAATAAAAATATCTTCTAACATTTGCTTAGAAGCGTGTAATTCTAGGAACCTGAGGAGTTTTCAGGCCGAGCTTAACGAGATTGGATTTACGTGTACATTTCTAAGAATATATTTTTTATGTGTTAAGTTTTAAGTATTCAAAGGAATAAGTCTATAAGTTTATTTAAAAATGATACATTTCCAAGCAAATAGCAATACTAGTGAAGTGACCATATTTGTGTTGTAAAACATAGATTCAACCAAGTTGCATTAGTACAATATTGGCTAGGACTTAGGAGACTCCGAAAACTATGTAATTAAATCGCTAAATAGGCTAGCAATTATGGCTAGTTCAGTGATTCGTCCCACAACACGTTCGTCCCACTGGGACGAAACACTGAATTAAAAAAATATATCTTTTTCGTTCTGGATTCATCCCATTTAATTTACTCTTTAACATAATGAGATTTAGTACCGTCAGAAAGTCAATAAAATAAAAGCAAACATGAATTTGTTAACAATATCTGTATTTAAAAGGAAATCAACATAGAAAATCTTAACTACTTTTATTAATAAGAAACACGAAAACGTGTTGATTAAATACAGACATTGTTAACATTCATGTTTTATATTATTTTATTGACTTTCTGACGGTACTAAATCTCATTATGTTAAAGAATTAATAAAATGGGACGAATCCAGAACGAAAAATGCACATTTTTTTGAATTCAGTGTTTCGTCCCAGTGGGACGAACCTGTTGTGGGACGAATCACTGAACTAGCCGCAATTATGGTGTCGTCCGACCAACTCGAAATGGAGCGATATTATTGATGCATTTACTGGAAGTAAGCTCCTGGGGGGAATCGCGACAGTCACAGGAGCTTATGTCTTCACTACAACGCGTTTAATGATAGATCGCCCGGTGCTTTGTCCTGCTGGAAGCTCTTCTGGAAGGACTGGTCTTTTGTTCTAAACGTCCTGCCAGAAGATTATCGCAAGTCCTGCCCGCAGTACGCAATTTGTACGTGTTTGCTTGCTGGTCCTTCCAGCAGTACGGTGACCTTCAAATTTGAACTCATCCTCACCAGAAGTAGTAAACACTTGGTTAGTGTTTATTAAATAAAAAGTCATGTCGTAGAATCATTTTGTTTAACCAGTATTTTACTTTTCTTAATATACAGTGTGTCCGGGCATGTAGTGATCAAACTTTAAGGGCGTAATATATGGACAATTTTATCGGTGAAAATACTTTAAATTTGGGGCTTGACCCATTTCTCGCATATTTACAAGGATTTAAGTTTTTGAATTTAAGTTTTCACCTCTTCCTTCAAAAACAAGTGATAGCGTGGGTAGTTTAACATTAATAAGCAAAAATTTTATATCATGCGATAGCCAATAAAATTATCTATTAGTAGAAGTAGAAAACAGATACAAGTTTCATACATTTTAAGGGTGTAAGAATGGATTTAATTAGAAATAAACATGATTTTTTTCACATCTTTTTTAGTTATTTCCCAACACAAGAAAAACCAGGTCGTTAAGGTATGTTTTATTTGCATTGTATTATTAGTATTTGAGCTATTCTACAAAACGAATGTAAATTTATTAGTCTACGTCTATTAGTTTCGACGTAATTGTTAAACAAAGATACCCCTTCCCAGCGGTTTCCATAGCGCACGCGACATGCGAAAATGCACTGCCTGAAAGAATCACACCACCTATTCCGATTACTATGGAAACCGCTGGGAATGGGTATCTCTGTTCAACAATTACGTCGAAACTAATAGACGTAGAATAATAAATTTACATTCGTTTTGTAGAATGGCTCAAATACTAATAATACAATGCAAATAAAACATACCTTAATGACCTGGTTTTTCTTATGTTGGGAAAAAACTGAAAAAGATGTGAAAAAAATCATGTTTATTTCTAATTAAATCCATTCTTACTCCCTTAAAATGTATGAAACTTGTGTCTGTTTTCTACTTCTACTAGCAGATAATTTTATTGGCTATCGCATGATATAAAATATTTGCTTATTAATGTTAAGTTACCCACGCTATCACTTGTTTTTGAAGGAAGAGGTGAAAACTTAAAATTAAAAACTTAAATCCTTGTAAATATGCGAGAAATCGGTCAAGCCCCAAATTTAAAGTATTTTCACCGATAAAATTGTCCATTGATTACGCCCTTAAAGTTTGATCACTACATGCCCGGACACACTGTATTATAAACTTGTTTATCTTCTTTCAACTTAACTAATAGGAACTATAATAAGGAACTTTAAATTAATTACTTTGGTACGTCACTTTGTATTAGAAATTACACCTATCACTTACAAATACACTACAAATTAAAAACAAAAACAAGAAATAAATTATAAATGTTTGATTAGGCTGGAATACTTCACATTCATTATAATATTATCGCCAAAATGTTGCCGACTCCACGCCCGGCGCGTCAAAATGTGTCGCGCGAGCGCGAACGCGCTGCCCCCGTGTATACTCGTGCGCCATCGGGCTCCGACTAACGGTTAGTCGCGTTTTTCGATCTTGGGCACTATTGGGTGAAAGAGAGAGAAACACTCTATTTTTTCGTGTAAATTTGAAATTTGTACAATGTATACTTACGAAACTGTGATCTTTTAATTTTGCGTCCTACCGGAAGTACTTTAAGTCCTGCTGGCAGGACTCCGGGCGATCTATCATTAATTAACGAAAAGTAAATTGGACATGAACACCTTCGTGTGATAGCGTTGATCTCAGACTGAAGAACCCTTAAGGGGTCAAATATATTTGTTTAGTATCCTTAACATTGCATTGTAGCTTTCAGTGGTTATTTTAAGCACGTGTAATCTTTTATAATGGGTTTAAAAGGAATATTGTGTACTAGTAACATTCATTTATTTCTACGTTAAGCTGTCTAGTCTTACATTTCTTTCCATAGACGGAAAGTAAATAGAAATTAGTTCACAAACAATGCAAGTTTGTCTTGAGTTTGTCTTTTTTAAGACAGGAATATGTATAAAATAATAAATAAATAAAGTTAAACACAGCCAAAGAGCACTCAGTAGTGTAGGTACTTATCTGAAATTGCTGTATTATTTTTTCCTATAGACTTTTATAACTGACAATAAGGTATTGTGTAATAAGTACAATAGGAAGGAAGCGGCGGAAGTGTCGCGTACAAAATGCTGCATCTCGAGACGTCCAATTCCGCACAGCGATTCCGATATATCCTATTTGATTTGTCTCTCTCGCTCACTTGGGGATTTAGCTTGACTGAGAGAGATGGACTTTTTTTCTTAGGTCCCATCTGTCGACGTAGAATATGTTCGACGCGCCTGTTATTCGCAATAGAGCTCGAGCCGCTCTCGTGAGCATTTCAAGACTCCCACAAGTTCAATTTTAAATCCATTCAAAAGAAATATCTTCAATGTCTAACTAAGCAATAGTCCATTCAGAGGAATGTCAAATAATCGTAAAGAAAAACGTCCGGATTCTGCAGACTATTGGCAGACAGTGGTGACTGAGTTTGTTGCGGCGCTTCTTCTCAGCACTTGCCAAATGTTTGTCTCGAAGTGCTGGTAGGGCAAAAAAAGAATGAGACAAGTATAGGCTCCTTAAGAGCATTAATTGACGATTTGTAAGTACTAATTTAATTAGTCTACTACACAAATAAAGATAATTTTGATTTTTTTATTTATTACGCAAAATAGGTATACTTCAAATAACTTTTTCAGCGTTAAACAGAAAAAAAAAACAATGTACACTTCCGATAAAATAATAACACGTACAAAAGTGGCAACAAATAGTTGAGAGCATTTTTCTACAGCTCCCGAGTTGTTCCAGGTGGTAAATTCGATTTAAACATTTTTATTTATTCATAAACTAGCGGCCGCCCGCGACTTCGTACGCGTGGATCTCGTTTTACCCCCCCTTCATCTATCTTACACGGTTCAGATTTTTTCATACAATTTTTTTTCCCGCGAACTCCCGTTCCCGTGAGAATTTTGCAATATCCTGTTGTAACTAAGCTTTAAGTTTACTAAGGTACCTGCATGCCAAATTTCAAGCGTCTATCTTACGCGGTTTAGATTTTTTAATACAAATGTTTTTTCCCGCTAACTCCCGTTCCCGTGGGAATTTTGCAATATCCTGTTGTAACTAAGCTTTAAGTTTACTAAGATACCTGCATGCCAAATTTCAAGAGTCTATCTTACGCGGTTTACATTTTTTCATACAAATGTTTTTTCCCGCTAACTCCCGTTCCCGTAGGAATTTTGCAATATCCTGTTGTAACTAAGCTTTAAGTTTACTAAGATACCTGCATGCCAAATTTCAAGAGTCTATCTTACGCGGTTTAGATTTTTACATACAAATGTTTTTTCCCGCTAACTCCCGTTCCCGTAGGAATTTTACAATATCCTGTTGTAACTAAGCTTTAAGTTTACTAAGGTACCTGCATGCCAAATTTCAAAGGTCTATCTTACGTGGTTTAGATTTTTTCATACAAATGTTTTTTCCCACTAACTCCCGTTCCCGTGGGAATTTTGCAATATCCTGTTGTAACTAAGCTTTAAGTTTACTAAGGTACCTGCATGCCAAATTTCAAGCGTCTAACTTAAGCGGTTTAGATTTTGTTCATACAAAAGGATTTTCCCGCTCATTCCCGTTCCCGTGGGAATTCCTAAGTATCCTATAACCTGCCCAGTAGTATGAAGAATAATTGTACCAAGTTTCGTTAAAATCCGTCAAGTAGTTTTGGTTTCTATAAGGAACATACAGACAGACAGACAGACAGACAGACAGACAGACAGACAAAAATTTTACTGATTGCATTTTTGGCATCAGTATCGATCACTAATCACCCCCTGATAGTTATTTTGAAAATATATTTCATGTACAGAATTGACCTCTCTACAGATTTATTATAAGTATAGATAGATTGTGACGGTGCGAGTTGAGGGCGTTTCGCAGAAATTCCGTAATAAAAATTATAGTGAGAGAGAATGAGCACTCCGCAAACACACAGCCGCCAACCTGCAGTTTATTAAAGTCCAATGTACCTACAAGGTTTTAATAAAGTGCTTGCCGGAGACCAAGTTTAAAGTTTAAACTGTGAATATTTGCGTCTCCGCACGGGCTTACATTATTGCCGTGGGGTTTGTGTGCGATGGTCAGTGAATGACCGATCGATGGAGAATCCTATAAGTACAGGGTGGAAACGTTAAGTGATCTCACTCGATTATATCTTAACTATACAAGCTCTTTCATACGGTACCAATAATAGGTTACAGAATAAACTGGATCTATCCGAAAATTCAATGTTTCCAGCTTCCATACATTTAGTAAAACCACATAATATTAAACACTTTACAAGATATTCAAAAACTGGTTACTGATCCTGAAAGTGCTTCACGAGCTCCATCCAACGATACCGGATGACCGGTGACATAATAAGGTCACAAAATAAACTGGATCCATCCGAAAATTCAATGTTTCCAGCTTCCATACATTTAGTACAGCCACAGCTCAGATCATAGAAAGAGAATAGATATGAAGTCGCGCGTAACTACAACGAGAACCAGTGTCCCCACATTTCCCCCACCACAGCTCCCACACACACATTCAACTGTGTAAAAACAAAGCGACTGAGAGTCTACGACAACATGTGCAACCGGCTTAAAAGTGCTGTGATTGGCCAGAAGGCGTGCCTTATGGCCAATCAATGGCCGCGTGACGTGACGCACACTTTGAAAAAAGCAATTAGAGAGAAGAAAGATAAAATGGAGTCGATAAGATATCGATACTTTAAATCCTGGGGGCAAGGCTCGAAATTGGTTTAAAAAATGCTTGTATGAAAACCTTTTTATTATTATACGTTATTATTATGTTCTTTAACGATTTTTGCATAAAGGAGTCAGTTCCATTTTGTATGGACGAAAAACTCAGAATCAATTATTGGGACTAAATGAAGTTACCTTAAATTAATTTACCCCAACCAAAGCTCAATGTCGTTATCGATGGAGTATAGAAGTTATAGACTGACAAAGTTTGTATGAAAAGTCATGGGTTAAGTAGGTACTTGCGATTTTTACCAGTATTTACAATATTGGTAATATATTATTATTTACTTTAATAATAATAACAGGATCACTGTAATTATTATTAACTACTATCGCGCATTAACTTTTTAATTATGGCGAAATTCGTACCGCTTATGTTTATCAAAAATAATGCCTATATTAGGCTTTCAACTAGCTCTTATAGTAATTACATAGTTGACAGTTACTAATCCCTTCTACTATTGTTATTGTTTTTGTCAAAACTTAAAAATCGCAAGCAACTCATAATTTTTTCATTCAAAATTAGAAAATAGAAAATAATAATTTACTTCTATTTATCGATAATAGGAAACCGTATTAGAACACGAGCCCTGCACTATGTTACGACCGGCACATGCGGCCGTACTGTGTATTTTCACGCGTCAGTGGATATCGGAAGAAATAAAATACATTGCGCAGTAGTTACGCATGACATAAAGTGGTTGCTAACTAAATCGTCAATGTACAACGTGTTTGAATTTTTATCACCACTAATTTCGATATCGCAGTAAATGTCACGGCACTGAATTCGTTCGTAAAAATGTTTAGTTTTTTTTATTTATAAGCAAAATACCAATGGATTTGCAATACTTACATGTGGTAAATGACTTCATTGATCCTGTAGTTCTTCGTTTCACTTATGTTATTGCACGTTACGACGCATTATCCAACAATATCGGAGAACATTTCCTCAGTACGACTGAATCGCGACTAACCTAGCGTCGCGGGTGATGTTCGTTTCTGGGCATATCGCGGAGACACGCGCCACGCCCCCGTTTCACATCTATTCCCTTCTATGATCTGAGAGCCACAGTCATGGAACTCAAGTCTTGATAATATTATAGCAAATAAAGCCCAAAACAAATGTTTTCCGAGAATCATTTTAAATAACAATGCAATTTACGAGTTCATTTTAAGAGCGTTGTCACATTTTTCATGCAGAAATCGAGAATTTGGCAGATTACGAAATGATTTTAGTCATATAATTTATTGTTATAGCTTCTTTTGACTTATATCATCGTAATTATCATACGTTTTTACGGAATGTCTATTGACAAAATCTCGTTCAAATTGGATTTTTGCCTACGAAAACAGCGAATTTCGAAAGCCCGATTTCCAGGTAACTCGCGAAGGCACAACTTTGAACTAATATTACAACAAATTTATTTCTAAGTAAGAAGATGGAATTTATTCATTAGAATAAGCATACCCTGAAGAAGAATGTGTATTGAGAAAATTTTGATGTTTAATTCATTAAAATGCATTTTTATCATGTCTAAGATAGTCAAAATTCGAGAAAATTACTGCAAGAAAACAGGTCACATCTCATAATCTAAAAGTCATTTGGCAACATAAACTACTTTATACTTAAGAAGAAACATAGTACTATTATTGTGTGAAAAAGAAAAAATATCTATCTTCAATCTTCAAATGAAAAATTAATTTGAAAATACTATAAAATCGGGTGCATCAAATGGCATAAATCAGTCGTGCTTTGGCACTCGTAGACGCCGGGTCTATGTCAGTTGACTGCCCACTGACGTATATGCGTCACGCGTGATTTTTTCGTAAATTGTAGTATGATTGAGTACTTTTGATCCGCAAGTATTTTTAATTTATTTGTTTAGGTAAATCGGACTTGTAATTTCTTTCTTTTCAAACTTTTTATTATTTTACTTACAGAATATGGGTAGAATAGACAAAAGATATTATTATGGTATCTGTTTGGTCAGGAAAAAATAAATGACTAATAAAATTTTTAACAGGGTGTCAAAACATTAGTCTATGCTATTGTGTTTCTACCAACATAAAATATACTCTTCCTTACTAATAAAAGTTGAATAGCGTCTGTATGGTCAAATTCAAATTCAAATTCATCAAATATTATATATTCACACAATGCTTCGTCATGTTTTTCCGAAAGTTCAATTACTGACGACTGAATAAAAGAAATTGGTGCGTAACTATTCATCTGATATTAAACGTTTAGTAATAAAGGGGTAGGTCAGGTAAATGGCAAATCCACCAGCGGTCGCTCGATGACACTTAGACAAATAGTTTTATAAAACGTCAACTAAGTTGGTTAGGTATTGTAGATACCTACTTATACAAATGAACGTATAAAATGAGTTTATTTTTAAAAGTATAGGTACAGGGTGGAAACGATAAGTGATTTCACTTGATTTTTAATTATACAAGATATCGAGAAACTGTTTACTGTTCCTGTAAGTGCTTCATGAGCTCTTTAAAACAATAACAATAAATAGGTCAAAGAATAAACTGGATCTATGCGAAAATTCAATGTTTCCGAATTTCATACTAAATGTATGCCGCCAGCCATAATATTATAGGTGTTAATTTTTTAAATTTAAATTTTAATTGAGTATTATAATAATCAAACAACAAACTCGTAAATTGCATTCTTATTTATATTATTTACGGAAAACATGATTTTAGGTTTAACTTGCTACAATATCATCAAGAGATACTAATTAATAAATACTAAATAAACAGATAAAGGGGACGGCATTAAGGCACTCAGAATTCTCAGAAACTTGATTTCGTGTTTGTTTGTAACTGTATTAAATGTATGAAAGCTGGAAATATAGGATTTTTGAATAGATTCAGTTCGTTCTTAAACATCTGGGTCTGCGGGTGTCTATGGGCGACGGTAATCACTTACCATCAGGTGATCCGTCTGCTCGTTTGCCTCCTATCACATAAAAAAAATATATATATATATTATTGATGCCGTTTGCTAGGTCTTATGAAGCACTTTTTCAGTAAGTAACCATTTGTTCGACATCTTGTATAGGTACCTACTATAAGAAATATTCGAGTGAGATCACTTATCGATTATTTTCGTCATCCTTATTTGTATTAAATTTAATTAACCCATTAGAGGTCACTGTACTCAAATGGGTACAGCTATATTTTTACGTGTCAATTGCAAATCTCACAAAATTAACACGGGTTGACTTGTTATTTTACGTCATTATGACACTATTAAAGTATATTGACAAGAATTACGCGGGTAGTGGGACTTTTTTTGATAAAAAGTATCAGTTGAAGTTGTGTCACTGAAACGTAGTGGAGGTAGGTGTTTAATTTTTAAGTTTTTTATAACAATTACTGCTCATAAGTTGATTTTTTTATTTAATTACTTTAGAATACATATCAGAGTAAGTTATAAAGCACAATATAATATAGTATTTACATCTCAAATAAAACTAGGGTCATGTAAAAGTTACTGTACTCGGTTGGGTACAATGACAACATGCGTAAGTAAAAAAACTGTATTTATTTTTTGCTTTTTTGTAACATTGTACATCTCAAAAGACCTAAAAGGGGCTTGAATAAATTATTGGAGCCATTTACAGGATAGTTATTGACGATGAATGTATTTTGGCTAATAATTGTACCACCTGATACAAGTGCGTTGACTGAAAAAGACGATATGGCGGCGTGTTTCATACCATAAGACGTACTAAAGGGTATTTATGAACAGAGGGGATAGTGGCAGCAAAGGCAGTTTATAGGACGACAGCGATAATGAACCGCTGGCGTGAAAGAGAAGACGTTAGGTTCCCACAAATCCGCTCTGAATCCGCACCCAATCAAAAGTCGTAATTCTTCAATCGTGAAGTCCGTGGTGATAAGTTTGCTATATTTTATGAAGAGCTGAAGGGCCTCAAACTTGCACAGTATTTGAAAAAAAAATACTGACAATATTTTTATATCCAATAGATAACTATGATGCTTTTCATTATCATTATGATATTTCTATTGGCTATACTCATATCAGTATCCAATCAACACAATACACATGGGATTCCTATAAAGCCCTATTTACGGGTTTTGGTACTATCTGAGTACCACAAGCTAACTCGAAAGACAGTGCATTGTACTTTACTGGTCACTAGATGAAGAGAATTTAGCCCGGCTGTACCCATGGTTGATGGTTTTCCTTCAAAATGGTGTTGGAAAATATCCCATAAAAACTGAAAAAGAGCTGGGGTATGTTCTCTGGCATTCAACAGTGCGTTGGCAGTATAAGAAGTCTCTGAAAACATTTTTGGTCGAAAAGGCACATTTTGAAAATTAGCATACTTAGGAGGTCATTGTACCCAATTGAGTACACCCCTGTAATTTCATGAAAACAACTTTTTTTCAGCATTTTCTTTTATTTTGTGTTTTTTTGCTCTGATTTCAATATGAAAATAAAGAAAATTTTGAAAATATATTAGTACTTTGTGTTTGACCCCTAATGGGTTAAAATACACTAAGGCTGAGATGCACCACCTAACTTTGACCCTAACTGACAATAACCGGTGTTTTATGTTAGACAGATTTTTGACATCCAAAATTTTGATGTCAATATTAAAGTAAGACGGTGCAACACGGCCTAACAAATGTATCGTAGACAGTACTTTTTATTTTCTTCATAAATCTTTCTTTTCTTTGTAAAGCTATCTACAAGCTTTTATTTTCTTTGACATCTGGAGTTGTAAAATCTTGCAACTTAAAATTTACTTACTTCCCGTTTTCCCATTGAGCTGAAATTTTGCATGTCTACACAGGCATGCAAGATTTCGTTTCATTTCGCACTAAATAATTTAATTTACACGTGTTTTCATGCGATGGCCAAGTCAATATATTTATGTAAAACGTTAATGATTTCCTGGACTGGACTTGGTATTACATGGATCTCACAACTTTTTACCGTAGAACAACTGAGTAGTGAGACTTGGTTTTTTGACAAGTATTGTTTTTGATGGGTTTGTATTACAGAACGCATGTGTACCTAATGGGATAACTGTTTAAAAACACGATTAGATAAATTTTGCTCTATGGATAAAAATCTTAAAGTTACCTCTGATTTTTTAGCATTATACGACGGTGGTTTATAATAATAAATTCTATAAAATCACAATGATATCAGTATTTACCTCTTTGATTTCCTGACGGTTTACGGTTTAAGAACTTTATTTCTCATAAGAATTAACAATAATTCACTTCCTGAGAAACATTTCAATTTAAATTATTTAAACATAATGAGTGTTTAAACTTGTTCCTGACTTGTTTAGATTTACAAAAACTAAATATTTATTATTAACTTTTAGATAATAATGTGAATGGCGCTTACAATGTTTAGTTACGAGCTCTTTGATGGACACAGATATTATAGATAACGTTTAAAAAATGGCACGCTCGTTTTCATACATTTCATTCTATTTATTTAACCTATCCATATTTATGTGCGGAAACGTCACAAAATCAGAATAAATTTTAATTTTTCCATACCGCATCATAAAAACTAAAAAGTCAAAAGTAAAATTTAAATAGTAAATATTTTTCATAAACAAGCTTTTGATGCTGTAAAAAGAATAAAATAAAACATAAATCCTTTCAAACCCATCAACTTATTACTTTACTCAATTTAAAGATTAAAAACTTGTCGCGGGATTTACTAGTGTAAAAAATACATTAATTACGTAACTTGATTTTGCTAAAAGTCTGATCTGAGAAAAAATCAAATAGGTAAATTATACATAATTTCTTTATTATTATGTATGATGTACTGTCTTAGGTACGATACAACTACGGATTAAGATCGTTTAGTCGACGCAGCGTTGAAATTGTACAGATAAATGCAGTTTGCTACAACGCTCTTAAGAGCGTTGTAGCAAAAAGTTGGCGTTCGAATTTTAGGTTTTTATAGCTTGACGTCGCGTAGTGAGTGCGCAAACTGCATTTATCTGTACAATTTCAACGCTGCGTCGACTAAACGATCTTAATCCGTAGTTGTATCGTACCTAAGACAGTACATCATACATAATAATAAAGAAATAATGTATAATTTACCTATTTGATTTTTTCTCAGATCAGACTTTTAGCAAAATCAAGTTAAGTAATTAATGTATTTTTTACACTAGTAAATCCCGCGACAAGTTTTTAATCTTTAAATTGAGTAAAGTAATAAGTTGATGGGTTTGAAAGAATTTATGTTTTATTTTATTCTTTTTACAGCATCAAAAGCTTGTCTATGAAAAATATTTACTATTTAAATTTTACTTTTGACTTTTTAGTTTTTATGATGCGGGATGGAAAAATTAAAATTTATTCTGATTTTGTGACGTTTCCGCACATAAATATGGATAGGTTAAATAAATAGAATGAAATGTATGAAAACGAGCGTGCCATTTTTTAAACGTTATCTACAGGGTGTTAGGTAAATGGGTATATGAGCCGACACTAGTCCATGTTAACATGGTCATATAAATGGTATGGTGAAGTCAGAAATTTGATATCATCATTTTATTTTTTTTAATTTTCATACAAAATAAATTTTATAAAATCCGATTTGTATGAAAATTAAAATAGTTAAAATGAAGATAATAAATTTTCTGACTTCACCAGACCATTTATATGACCATGTCGGCTCATATACCCATTTACCTAACACCCTGTATAATATCTGTGTCCATCAAGGAGCTCGTAACTAAACATCGTAAGCGCCATTCAAATTATTATCTAAAAGTTAATAATAAATATTTAGTTTTTGTAAATCTAAACAAGTCAGGAAATCAAAGAGGTAAATACTGATATCATTGTGATTTTATAGAATTTATTATTATAAACCACGGTCGTATAATGCTAAAAAATCAGAGGTAACTTTAAGATTTTTATCCATAGAGCAAAATTTATCTAATCGTGTTTTTAAACAGTTATCCCATTAGGTACACATGCGTTCTGTAATACAAACCCATCAAAAACAATACTTGTCAAAAAACCAAGTCTCACTACTCAGTTGTTCTACGGTAAAAAGTTGTGAGATCCATGTAATACCAAGTCCAGACCAGGAAATCATTAACGTTTTACATAAATATATTGACTTGGCCATCGCATGAAAACACGTGTAAATTAAATTATTTAGTGCGAAATGAAACGAAGTTTTGCATGCCTGTGTAGACATGCAAAATTTCAGCTCAATAGGAAAACGGGAAGTAAGTAAATTTTAAGTTGCAAGATTTTACAACTCCAGATGTCAAAGAAAATAAAAGCTTTACAAAGAAAAGAAAGATTTATGAAGAAAATAAAAAGTTCTGTCTACGATACATTAATTTGTTAGGCCGTGTTACTATATCATTGACATCAAAATTTTGGATGTCAAAAATCTGTCTAACATAAAACACCGGTTATTGTCAGTTAGGGTCAAAGTTAGGTGGTGCATCTCAGCCTTAGTGTATTTTAATTAAATTTAATACATATAAGGATGACGAAAATAATCGATAAGTGATCTCACTCGAATATTTCTTATAGTAGGTATACATAGCTGGGCATTAACTCGTTAATCCGTTAATCGTTAATTAACGAAGTTAACATTTCTATTAACGGATTAACTTTTAAGTTAACTTTAAAAAATGTTAACGGACTCGTTAACTTCCGTTAAATTATCCTAAGTCCGTTAATCGTTAATCCAGTACCTACTATTTACCAAAAAAATACAGCAGGCACGCTGAAAAACGCTAGAAAAACGCGTTCTGACAAGTAGGTTCGGGCTTCCAGAACTTCCAGAACCCAAAACAACAGTTTTTGTAACCAGATCACCATTGTATGTGTGGGACAACTCTTGCAACTGAATTTAATACCAGTTTTCCTGAAACGATTGAGCTGAAATTTGGTATACTTATGTAAGTACGATGACAATGCGATGTTATGGTACCATTGAGCTCATAAAACTCATTTATTTCTGTAAATAGGCTTAAAAAAAGCACTTTTACACTGGCTGAATGTAAATGTGATGGCAAACTCATTTATTTCTGTAAATAGGCTTAAAAAAAGCACTTTTAGCTGGTCTGATGATGGAGTCATGAGGTGGCCATAGGAACTCCTGAATGAAACGGCGGCATCGCATCGAATTTGTATTCGTTGGATTTGTCTTTTCGAGCACTTTAGTATTAGATGATGTCCAGGGTCCTGATGATGGAGACAGGAAGTGGCCATAGGAATTCCTAAACGAAACGGTGGAAACTTATCAAGTTTGGGTTTGCTGGATTTGTCTTTTCGAGCACTTTGGTGCTAAGGCTCTGAGATTGAGATACTACTAAAAAGTGTTTTAAACTTTTTTAAAAACAAGCTTTTATTCTGAAATGCAGTTGTACTAAAACGAAAAAAAATAAATTGTACTTATGCAAGGTTCAATAATACGAGTACTTTCGAAAGCTTGTAGCGCAAACATAAAAGAGGAATAAATTCCATGCGCGATACAAGCTTTCGAAATTATTTGTAATAATTTTTTTCGTTTTATTATTATGTTAACGGATTAACGATTAACGTTAACTTGCGTTAAATCTTGCGGAATGTAACGTTTTAACGTTAAACGAAGTTAATTTTTTTATTAACGGTTTAACGATTAACGAAGTTAACTATTTGATTAACGGTGCCCAGCTATGTAGGTATACAAGATGTCGAACAAATGGTTACTTACTGAAAAAGTGCTTCATGAGACCTAGCAAACGGCATCAATAATATGTTTAAGAACGAACTGACTCTATTCAAAAAACCTATATTTCCAGCTTTCATACATTTAATACAGTTACAAACAAACACGAAATCAATGGTTTCTGAGTATTCTGAGTGCCTTAATGCCGTCCCCTTTATCTGTTTATTTAGTATTTATTAATTAGTATCTCTTGACGATTTTGTAGCAAGTTAAACCTAAAATCATGTTTTCCGTAAATAATTTAAATAAGAATGCAATTTACGAGTTTGTTGTTTGACTATTATAATATATTACTCAATTAAAAATTTAAATTTAAAAAATTAACACTTCTAATATGGTAGGTATGGCTGGCGGCATACATTTAGTATGAAATTCGGAAACATTGAATTTTCGCATAGATCCAGTTTATTCTTTGACCTATTTATTGTTATTGTTTTAAAGAGCTCATGAAGCACTTACAGGAACAGTAAACAGTTTCTCGATATCTTGTATAATTAAAAATCAAGTGAAATCACTTATCGTTTCCACCCTGTACCTATACTTTTAAAAATAAACTCATTTTATACGTTCATTTGTATAAGTATCTACAATACAAATACCTAACCAACTTAGTTGACGTTTTATAAAACTATTTGTCTAAGTGTCATCGAGCGACCGCTGGTGGATTTGCCATTTACCTGACCTACCCCTTTATTACTAAACGTTTAATATCAGATGAATATTATTAGTAAGGAAGAGTATATTTTATGTTGGTAGAAACACAATAGCATAGACTAATGTTTTGACACCCTGTTAAAATTTTTATTAGTCATTTATTTTTTCCTGATCAAACAGATACCATAATAATAATATCTTTTATCTATTCTACCCATATTCTGTAAGTAAAATAATAAAAAGTTTGAAAAGAAAGAAATTACAAGTCCGATTTACCTAAACAAATAAATTAAAAATACTTGCGGATCAAAAGTACTCAATCATACTACAATTTACGAAAAAATCACGCGTGACGCATATACGTCAGTGGGCAGTCAACTGACATAGACCCGGCGTCTACGAGTGCCAAAGCACGACTGATTTATGCCATTTGATGCACCCGATTTTATAGTATTTTCAAATTAATTTTTCATTTGAAGATTGAAGATAGATATTTTTTCTTTTTCACACAATAATAGTACTATGTTTCTTCTTAAGTATAAAGTAGTTTATGTTGCCAAATGACTTTTAGATTATGAGATGTGACCTGTTTTCTTGCAGTAATTTTCTCGAATTTTGACTATCTTAGACATGATAAAAATGCATTTTAATAAATTAAACATCAAAATTTTCTCAATACACTTTCTTTTTCAGGGTATGCTTATTCTAATGAATACATTCTATCTTCTTACTTAGAAATAAATTTGTTGTAATATTAGTTCAAATTTGTGCCTTCGCGAGTTACCTGGAAATCGGGCTTTCGAAATTCGCTGTTTTCGTAGGCAAAAATCCAATTTGAACGAGATTTTGTCAATAGACATTCCGTAAAAACGTATGATAATTACGATGATATAAGTCAAAAGAAGCTATAATAATAAATTTTATGACTAAAATCATTTCGAAATCTGCCAAATTCTCGATTTCTGCATGAAAAATGTGACAACGCTCTTAAGTGTTTATTTATTTAACTAGCGGCCGCCCGCGACTTCGTACGCGTGGATCCCGTTTTACCCCCTTCATCTATCTTACGGGGTTTAGATTTTTTCATACAAATGTTTTTTCCCGGTAACTCCCGTTCCCGTGGAAATTTTGCAATATCCTGTTGTAAATGCCTGCATGCCAAATTTCAAGCGTCTCACTTAAGCGGTTTAGATTTTTCATACAAAAGGATTTTCCCGCTAATTCCCGTTCCCGTGGGAATTTCGGGAATTCCTTGTTGTTACTAAGCTTTAAGTATACTAAGGTACCTACATGCCAAATTTCAAGCGTCTAACTTAAACGGTTTAGATTTTTCATACAAAAGGATTTTCTCGCTAATTCCTGTTCCCGTGGGAATTCCTAAGTATACTATAACCTGCCTAGGAGTATGAAGAATAATTGTACCAAGTTTCGTTAAAATCCGTCGAGTAGTTTTTGTTTCTACACTCAACATCAAATAAACCGCACCTTCCGCGACGCGATCTTTAAAGATTTTCTTCTGACACAATCATGGTAACCCAACAATATTGGTGTTATTTGAAAGCCCAATAAATTATATCCTTAAAGAAAAATACATTTCATTTCTAAATAAATGATTGACATATACCATAAATGTGACTTGAAAATAGACCTCACTTTGGACTCACCTCTGGGATCAATTAAACCAATTTTTATGGTTATAAAACCAAATAAAGATCTCACGTGTCCTCTTTAACAGATGGATAGCGATTAATCCCAACTTAACAGTTTTATAGTCATAAAAAATGGCTATAGCGTAACTACCTATTTTTTGAAGAAGTGACTCTGGATCCTTGTAAAGACACATTTTTGGGGTAAAAACCTTTCCTTTAATGAAATGAAGTTTAAAACTAGGCTTTCAAATGGTACCAATGTTGGTGGGAAGTGGGGATAAGTTTGATAAGTGCTTGTCGCGGGAGGTGCGATTTATTTGATGCCGAGTGTATAAGGAACATACAGACAGACAGACAGACAGACATACAAAAATTTTACTGATTGCATTTTTGGCATCAGTATCCATCACTAATCACCCCCTGATAGTTATTTTGAAAATATATTTCATGTACAGAATTGACCTCTCTACAGATTTATAATAAGTATAGATATAGATAAGAAAAATTAATAAATTAATAATTACTTCTGATATTGTTTGGCTGGCATACATTTAGTATGGAGGCTGAAAACATTTAATTTTCTGATAGATCCAGTTAATTCTATAACCTATTATTGGTACCGTTGGATAGACCTCGTAAAGCACTTTCAGGATCAGTAACTAGTTTTTCGATATCTTGTATAGTTCAGAAATAATCGAATGAGATCACTTATCGTTTCCACCCTGTATAAGACTATCGATCAAAAACAATGAGTTTAGATCAGTGGTTCTTAACCTTTTAGTCATGAGGGACCATTTTACCAAATTTCTGTCTTGACAGGGACCACCTCATAATCAGTCAAAACCAGTTTGCCTGCAAAAATCAGTTAATAGTGGTTTTAACCAAGGTGTGCAAGTGCACTTCGTGGACCACTTGGATTGTCTCCAGGGACCACCGGTTAAGAACCACTGGTTTAGATGATCAGTTATAGTAGGTACTACTTAGCTCATTTACCTAACTAATCTCATTTAGATATTGTAAAACTTTTGCATGTCCTGTATATCTGTAAAAATAAATAAATGTGTATTATTGTCTATACTTACTAATATCTCAGGAACTACTGGTCCGATTTGAAAAATTCTTTCAGCCTCACATTTTGAACGTTTTGATATCATATATTAATATAATTTGGCAAAATGAGTTTGGACTGTTTCTTGCGTAACATTACTTTGCCATAATGCCTATAACACATTATTTTGATAGTGAAAAATAGGTTAAGGTGCGGCGGTGGCCCTTGGGCCACCCCTAAGCCGCCTATTTAGTTTTATACACACATAAATGATCTCATATTAATCACATTTACCAAATCATGAGGTAATTATTCATAATAACCGGAGATTATTCATAATTTTCACATTTATTACATTAACCGTAACATATCCATGAGCTCGCGTCTTCACCGCGATGCGAATTGCGAAACGTATTATTGTTCCGTTTAGATGCTCGACCTTCATCGATACTCTAAGGGCAATTAATGAAGTATGTCAGCTATGTAAGTTGTAGGTATTGTATTAATTTAAACTGTCTTGCTAATGCTCCCTTGGGTTTCCATTTCCAACGCTTGAACTAATGCCACTTTGCTTAGCTACGAGTATATCTGTGTTTTGTGAGAATATCCGTTAGGGACTATCTTAAGTGGCATATTTAGTTGCCATAAAATTGTTGTTTTCAGTTTATATTAACAAACAATAACTCATAAACTGTCTTGCTAATCCATGCATTGAGTTTCCATTTACAACGCTTGAGCTAATGCCGTTTAAAAGTTAAATTTTCTGAGAATACTTATCCGTTATGCAAGTATCATATTACCACATAGTGTTTAAAATTAAGAGCACAATTTATTGACAAACAATAATTAAATATAGGGTCCTTCTAAATCAGCTACGTTCCGTTTAATGGGAGCATGTATACGTCACACTGAATACGTTCCCAAAGTTTGAGCCAAAAATTCAGGCTAGTTTCCGAGATAATTAAGGAAACAACTTCATTTCTTATCAACCCAATACAACACCCTGTTCAGCTGATTCACTACTACACTGACAAAAATCCGCACGCACACGAGCTTACGTAATGGCCGCCATTGCGCTTGTGCTGCCGTTGGGCCACTGGCCGCGAACACAAGAGTGCCGCCGGACGACGGACCGGGCGCCACACAAGCTATTCTAGGGCTACTACTAGTTATTTAAGGAATTAAATTAAGCAGAAAATTAAAGTTTATTTATTTTTGGTAACATAAAAAAATCTTATGTGGTAAGTACTTATTTAGTGGCCTTAGGGCCGATTTTTTAATCGTCAGATAACTTATAACTGAAGAATAAGTTTGTCATTTTGACATATTTCCCATACTAAAACTGTCAATGTGCCAAACTTATTCTTCAGATAAAAGTTATCCGACGATTGAAAAATCAGGCCTTAATGGAATGATGTTTATTCAAAAGTTCGTTAAAATACTTTTGCGCTTGTAAAAATCTTTTATTTCAAACGTAGCAACGAAACGAAGCAAAAAAGTTAGTTGCCGAAATCAATGACTTATTTTTATGCCATACACAAATGGGATAGTTACCATGACTATGAAATTTAGAATTACGGTTATTATTACGATAAAGCAGGCACATTTTTCATGTTAATTTTAATCGCTTAATATCCCCTTAGCAAATTAAAAATGTGATTCGTAATTGACTCGATCATAGCAGAAACTAAACGCTATCGAATTATCTACCTGTGATTATCGGCAGTCTTTAGTATTCCGAAGTAAATAAGTAAATAATTGTTCCCAACTATCAATTTTAAACTGAAATAATAATCATTAAAATCATCGTAGAAACAAAAAAAAATTATAAAAGTAAATAATGATAGTTTTATTATTGTTAAGATTAGAAAGAATTTTGGAGTTGACATCCTTATTTATGCGTGGCGGAGTCGGTGGCACAGAATAAGTAATAGTACAGGTACAGAAGGATTACTCCGCAAGACGATTTAAATAAATGCGAGTCTTGCTACGACGCGATACAGTGGAATTCAGCTCGCACAGCACTACGTACCTACAATTTTATTCACCTACAAGTTTTGTCTCTTTCTATCGCGTGCCTCTGAACTCTTCTTACGCTGTTAGGGTTGCTGTCTAGTGAAAAAATAAATAATCTACTTATTTGTAATGAGGTACGTATAAGGTAAGTACGCATTCATTATGGAAAACCTTGGGAGAGGCCTTTGTCCAGCAGTGGACAAAGACATTTGGCTGAAACGAACGAACTTATTCTGAGCAGTAGTCATGATAGGTTAGGTTCCTATACTATCCTAAGAATTATTGATTACCTACATGGCCAACATACCTTTCAGCATCTTTGGGAAGCGAAAAAAAAAGATAAATCCGGTAGATTTCTTTTCGAATTTAAACACCCGAACGCCGCACAATAATATTTCTTTCTCTTTATGTCCATTTTTAAATTATACTTCGATCATAGAATTAGGTACTACAACGCACGCCAGCGTCCTGACGGGCGCGCGCGTGACACTCGACTGATATAATACCCGCCGGCGGGGCGCTTCGCTGTAGGTAATTATCGGATGTACCGCGCGGAGTGAGCCAGGCCTGTCGGTGGTATCAAAGACAGCCGTCCCTCACAATTAGGGGTTGCAAGTCCCGGTACTAAGGAGTGTTACTGAATTACCGGTACCAGGTCTAAGCCAGTACCGGGAAAACCGGGAAATTCGGGAATTTCGGTACCCACGTGAATGGTTATTAAAACAAATTAATTAATTTCTACGTAATTTTAATAAAAATGTGAATAGGTTAAGAAAAATATTAAACTTTTTCTGTTCAGTTTAATTGGTCTGTTACCTTAATAATAAATCAGTCAAAACAGTTACAAAACACGACAAAACTAGTTATAAATGCCCATTTAAAAATCATAACCGCCATATTCATAAAAAGCAACAATCGTTTAATCAACCTATTTTAGTTAAAATATTATTATGTTTTCTCACTTTCTATCAATGTCAAATACTGGCAGCGACAAGAGTTAGGGACAAAACATAAATTAACTAAATTAGGTGTATAAAAAAACACGCTTTTATAAGAAATAATAAGTAGTAGGTACTTAAGTACAATCAGATAAATGAATTAGGGACATTATTAATATTATTTCATTTGTTGATAGTGTGTACGTAAAAAGATGATGGCATCTAGTCAAAAAATTGTTGAATTTTTATTATTCAAAAATAAATTATTGAAGTCCCGAAAGTACCGAAAGTCTCGGGAATTGCATCGTCAGTACCGGAACTAGATAAAGGATTAGATTATCAGGAATTCCCGGGAAAAATGAGTACCGGGATTTCCCGGGAGCAAACCCTACTCACAATAGCCGACCGCGCTAGTGTTGTAAGAACCTCGAGTCTTTAAAGTCTTTATTTTGAGACTTGAGTTTATTTTTAAGACTAGGACTCGTTAGTCACATGAATAAGGGAATAATTGAGTCTTCCGAGTCCTTTCGAGTATTTTAAGTTCTTTGAGCTAGACTGAATCATGACATGAACTTGAGTTGGTGTATACTAATAGGCAATAATGAGTGATTTCATATCATCATCCGTATGTTATATCCTAATTGAAAATAAAATAAATCGCACAATACAAATGTAATATCAATAAAATTGCATTAAACGCAAATAATCGAATCAGAAGTATCCATCTAAAGACTGGCGATTTTCGTAATCAAAAAGTTAAAACGGTCCAATAAAATAATAAACACACAGTCTTAATTCATAGCTATTTTATTTTCTTCAAACTTTTAATAAGTAAGATTCCAAGACTCGAGTGTCGTATCGTACAACACTAGCCGGCGCGCAGCAAACGAACTTTTAGACACGTGCCGCCGCCTTTAGACACGTGCCGCCGGCCGCCGGCTAGCGCAATGTACACTCACCAAAATAAAATTAAGAAATGCAACAAACTTTTTTTTACTATTCAAATTAAAATTGTGTTTATTGTTAAATCACAGGTACATAAGATAGGTCATAAATAAATACCAAGTTGGAACGGAAATGATTCGGAAATTTTATTTAACTAATTAGGTACCTACCTACCTCATCTACTTTTCTATTGTAATAGAAATGATGACATTAACGATTAATTTAAGAATGGACTTTGATTTAGGATAAATGGAATATCAATACAAACAAATTGAAGAGTTTTATTTGCTTCAATAGTCTAATTTAATGTTTCTAAATAATTGACTAGGCCATTGAATTGAACCTTCACAAAACAATAAGTTCGATTAATTTTTAATTATTATCTGTTATAGGATATTTTACCATGAAATACTCAACACCATAATTTAGATTCGAATCAATTGAAATCGAAAGCAAGCAGATAAAATAATAAATAAATAAGTTTCTTTTTTGTCGACTGTACGCTTATGCCAACTTTTCGGCTCTTGCTTTGGCGGCGTCGGCGTCTTTGTGTCAACAAAAGGCGTGCGGCTTGTCGGCATTTGTCGGCGCGTGCGCTTTGATTTAATTCAGTTTTTGACTAGCTTTCTTGTGTGAAGGTGCGTTTTGTAGTGCTCGTGAAGTGAACTATGACGCACAGATGCACAAATGCAAATAAATTTACTAAGACGCGCCTTAAAAATCATGGCCTTTGCTGGTTGATTTTTCGATGGTATCGTGAGTCCGTTTTACTGTGATTAACATAAGATAATAAGGATAGACAACGATATGAGAGTAGGCCTGCAACATTGAAGTGATAGCTCGCCCAATCAGTCGATCAGCTAATCGGCTATCAGCTGTGACGACTGCTGTGAGTTGTTATGACGTGAGTGTAAACAACAAAAAAGTGTGCAGTGGTAGTGAGCGTTGTGTGTGTTGTGTCTCGTGTTCCTGTGCAGAATGAATACACTACAGCTTTGTTGTGTGAGTAAAAAATACAGCATGTTCCATTATGTAAGACGAAATGAATTTTTATTTTTGTTAGAAAATGTAACTTTGTAAAATCATTATAAAACACATACTCAAATTTGGTGAACTTGTTCAGTGTACCGTATAGATGCCCCCATTAAAAGGAATGTAGCTAGTTTAGAAGGACCCTGTATACCAATTAGTGTGTTAGCAATAGAGATAGGTAGGTAGGTCGTAATTTAAACTGTCTTTCTGCATTTGTTCCCGTTTGATCAAATACCACTTTGTTATTATTGTTTTCTGAGAATATCAGTTATGCAATGCAGCTATCATAAGGGGCACATTGCCACATATTGTTAAAGAGTAGAATTAATTGAGAAACAACAATTAATATAGTGTGTTATTAGCAATGGAGATAGGTACTGTTGTAATCAATACTGTCTGGCTATTCCCTGTATTAGTTTCCAAGTTCCAACGTTTGATCAAAGACCACTTTGCTTTATGAATCGGTTATGCAACTACTAGTATCATAAGGGGCATATTGCCATATTTTTTTAAGTTAAGAGTACAATTTATAGTCAAACTTTGGACTGCGGCAGCTTGCTGCTGGCGAGTGACATTGACTGGTGACTCCCGAGCAAGGCGGGAAACGGCAGATGGGAACAATTCGCGGTAATAACTGTGAATCACTTTGTTTAATTATTTTTGGTGACCACATGGTGATTAAAGTCAATAATATCAAAATGTTGCGAATAACTGGAGAAGACAAAGTTTCTGTATGGTTGAAGAGTAGGCACTACACTAGTCAGACAATAGTGTCAGTGCTTAATGCCAATTTTAAAATTTAATCGTAATAGGTTCTATTCGCGGATCGTCATTAAATGTAACTTGTTGTATTTTTATTAAATCCGTCACGGATATTGCAACGACAGTGCTTGAAACCAAATAAAAAAGCCTTTAATCCCGTTTTCTGTGGCACCGTGGAACATGTCGAATGGACGCGATCATAATTGAGGCTTCCGGCGACTGGGACCGCAATTAACTGGGACCGCGGTCCCAGTCGCCGGATCCGTAAAAATTAAATAATATTCTTCCGGCAACTGGGACCACTCGTAAATGATAACTGAAATCAAAAAATGTACAGTCAAACGAAAATTTTTTAGGTGTGATAATTGAAGAAAAATCCTTTTTAATTTAAAAACGGCTACCTGACCTTTAAATCGACCGACGAGGCTTTAGTCAACTCATACTGCTCAAAACTTATACCGCGGGATCAATAAAATTGTCCACATAAATACGTTTTAAATTTTTTTTGTCATCTCATACCGCTTGAAAGAAAAGATAAAATACATTGTATTATTTGAAATATTTGTACATTTATGAATAAAAGTGTCTGGGGAAAAAAATATACGCCATAGCTTGGTTATACTGATTTAATAAAAAAATCAGTCGTTTGATTTATAATACTTAGGTATAGTAGATTTATAGTGGATTTATAGTAGATTCTCCTTTTATTCTCCTTTAAAATATGTTGTACTACATAAATGAAATTCAGTAAATAATAATTTACTGGTAGAAAATGCTTTACAGTATTCAGTCCAATATTAGTATTTGTATTAATGTATGTAAAAATGGCCTAGCTTAATCTACTTATTGCTAAGCGCATAGTATAAAATCATGTCTAGAACGAGTCAATGATATTCATATGAATAATTTAGATTTTTTTTTCGAATGACTGTACTGATTTTGGCCTGAATAATATATTTTTCTAAGTTATCTATGAGTGGTCCCAGTTGCCGGAAGAAAATTATTTATATTTTACGGATCCGGCGACTGGGACCGCGGTCCCAGTTAATTGCGGTCCCAGTCGCCGGAAGCCTCCATAATTGTGTTACATTGTTTTCAGCCTGTTTTTAGGGTTCCGTACACAAAGGGTAAAAATGGAACTCTATGAGACTACCATCTTCAGTCTGTTCATCACCAGACTGTATCTCATGAAAGTGATACTTAGCTAGACAGTTATTTTTGTGACCTATTTTTGTTGCCACTTTAAGAAGAAATGCTAAAAGCAATATAAAACAAATATGTAAGGCTCCCGTACACTTACTTTTGCTCGAAAACCTAATTTTAGGGACAAACTACCTTTAAGTTTATATGGAACCCTACGTGCGCGAGTCCGACTCACACTTGGCCGGTTTTTAAACGATAGGCGCGGCTTGCGAGATCAGAATATCGGATTTTAGTGGTCACGGGCGCACGGCAAAGTTTAATACCCGACCTAAGTACACGCCGGGATTTAAACTTAAGATGGGTTTCTTGCAAAGCTGCATCTTAAGTAAACCATAATTGAGCTGGAAAAGGTTTTTGAAATGTTCGTTGAGATAACCGTATTTATCTCAAGAAATAAATCTTCTTAGTTACACAGTTAAGTACAGCATATGCTAATAATATACAGACTTCTAAAACTCATAACTACATGCTAATTACCTACCAGAATAAGGAATTTTCAAATGAACCCAAAGAAAATTGCTATATTCGTTACGCATTAAGAATACATTTATTTTAATTGCCTATAAAATTGAAACAGCTTATCAATTCAATTTATTTTAACATGAAATCCGTCTTGCCGGTATGAATTTATTTACCTAACATTTAACACGATAACTTTTACATAATAATATGCTAGAATACTTGTTCATACAATATTTTAAACTTACTATACTATTATTACCAAAGATATTAATATAACCGTACAATTCATTAATGGCCTGTCACAGCGTTACATTAATATCTGCAATCAGATTATGTCGACCACCAAGACCAATCAATCAATTTAAACTTTAAAGTGTCAACTAATATTGATAGTTCGATAACAAGTATAGGACGATGGATTGTCTCTAAAGTTTATTTATACATCGCCCCAGGTCAACTTGCTTAATTACTGATTCTGCTGCTCGTTAAATACGTCTCTCTTTTCGAGAAATCGAAAAGTCAGAAACAATGTTCCACCTCCCATGAAAACCATACCAGCGAAAACTTGTTAATTAGAAACTCGGACGAGGCTGCAACCCAATAAAAACAATCTTCGCTCTAACAAGGGACTGTTACAAACAGTTTATTCAGAATTAAAAAATACGACAATGCCCGGACACATTTCTCCGTTTCATATTTCACCAGGAACGACGCGACCAACGAAAACTAAGGTAGAAAATAGTTCAAACAAACATTAATTAACTAGAACCGTGTATGCTCTGAACAATATCAAATTCGAACAAAGAGACAAAGGTTCGCTTTTGACAGTCCAAATTGGTATGCATTTCGTGTGATTCTTTAACTTGCTTGCAAACTAATATAGAGTGGCATTTTGAATAGGACAGAAGGACCGAATTTTCTTTGTGTTCAAAAGCACAGATTGACAGCGACACGTGAGTCACATCCGAGCAAACTCAATTATTTGTCCAAGTCGGGCGAACTGGTCAAACTAGTTCTCTTGAAGTGATGTACCGAACCGGCGCCCCCATATTCTCACGCAGATACGCGGAAGGTCAAATTGTCAGCTATCCTGCTTTTTATGCCCAGCTTGTACGGGACAAACTCTGCGGGAGGTAGCTTGCAATGTTTGTTCTCTTGTTGTCGAGCTAAACTATGAATAATATCGATTATCGATCGCCATTTAACTTTTAATACGCAAACGATACGACTGAGTCGCCTATTATCAAATTAAATATGCATCGATATGGCCTGCACTTATCATATTATCATGATGTTAGTTCAAAACGGCGGTGGAAGATTTTAACGGCATCGTTAGTGTAGCAAGAGACAGATGAAACGCCACTACACATTCTCACGGCTGCGGACCTTTGATGCGCAAGCGGAGCTTACACCTGGGCAAACACATCCTAAGCCCACAAGATGTAAAACATATCGCCCCCCAAAAGATACTGCAATGACTCGGAGATGAACTGTAAGGAAAATAGCGGCCATCACAATAGATCGGTACCGATCGCAGTGATACTAGGACTTTATTGAACTATAATAGCCGCTCAACTCAATTAAAAAATAGTTCTTCTGCGTTCGAAACACAAATTAGTACAGTATAGGAGAGAAATAAATTGAAAATAGTTGGTACAGTATCAGTATCGGCGCGCCGACAGCTGGTCGTCGGCGGCGGAGGCGCGCCGGCGCACAGTGGTCCCGATTTAATAAAACATGGACATTGATGCTAGAGGCACGAAAATTTTTTTGATGGTTACTGCTATGATAACTAATAAGGCAAAAAAATATTACAATCCTACGACGTCTATTTCGTAGTAAAAAAAAATATATACATATTTTTTGTATGGAAGAAATTACGTTTCTGTCAATTTTTCGAAATTCTTTAACGATGTCAAGATGCCGATCACACATGTTATAAAACAAGTGATTCTGAGTATTTCATGCGAAGATACTTGTCACTTATCTCTGCGTACTTTTGAGTTATCGAGGGTTGAAAAATCGATTTTCTTATATTAAATATTTCCACGAAAAATTGCCAGAATTACAATATGGTGTATAAGGGACACCTTTGATGACACATAACAACGACTCGCACTCGCGCGCGCTCGTATGCATCAACTTTTACTAAAATAAAATAAAAATTAAGGGAAATACTAAATACAAAGTTGTATGTATAGGTCCGCTGGCCGTCAAAAAGTAGCTTATACGAGAGGTTGCCCAATTTACAATATGTTCGTCATTGATAACTCACACAAATATCGTCTCTCTCTGAAGGATAACAAGTTTTTTTTGTTTCCAGAAGCTCTTGATAGGATGGAAGCCCATAAATACTCTCTGAAGCGAGAATGAATCTCAAATTGCGATATTGCCATTTTGACAAATTACATGATGTAACTAGAGCTAACGTTTATCTTCAGGTAGACACAGTTTTAAGTTAAAAAATTGTCTACTATTTCACACTGTTCTTCGTTTTGGAACAGTTCTTTGATTATAGGTAGTCGCTAATTTCGTTTTGTTAGACTCTTTCGGTTTAGCACATAAAGCGTAAACTAATTCCTCCTCAGAATGATCTAAAAGTGTTAGAGAGCGCCTCTTCTTCTGCAGAAGAAGAATTTTGCATAAATCTTCAAAAGGTTTTTTATTTATACTAAAAGTCGACGGTTGCACATCTACTTCCGCAGTCTCATCTACTGGAGCGTCTTCCTCAGTATTAACGTTGTCTATGCGTTGTGTTAACTCGGTAAAAAACATTGTTTAAATCTATATTTTTACAATTCGGCCAGACAATTTCAGAGTCTAGCCAATGCGAATTCTGGTGCAAAAATGTCTTTTGGGCTCTACTGGAAGCAGACCATATCTTCTTTGATATATTTCTTGTAAAATTACGACTTAATGATTTGATAATTACTCAAATCTTCGGAAGACAATTCAATGCCAATACGTTCGTCATTTTAGTCTGAAATGGTCTGGCCGAAATGTAAAAATATAGATTTAAAAAATGTTCTTTTACCGAGTTAACACAACGCATAGACAACGTTAACACCGAGAAAGACGCTCCAGTTGATGAGACTGCGGAAGTAGATGTGCAACCATCGACTTCTGGTATAAATAAAAAACCTTTTGAAGATTTATGCAAAATTCTTCTTCTGCAGAAGAAGAGGCGCTCTCTAACACTTTTAGATCATTCTGAGGAGGAATTAGTTTACGCTTTATGTGCTAAACCGAAAGAGTCTAACAAAACGAAATTAGCGACTACCTATAATCAAAGAACTGTTCCAAAACGAAGAACAGTGTGAAATAGTAGACAATCTTTTAACTTAAAACTGTGTCTACCTGAAGATAAACGTTAGCGCTAGTTACATCATGTAATTTGTCAAAATGGCAATATCGCAATTTGAGATTCATTCTCGCTTCAGAGAGTATTTATGAGCTTACATCCTATCAAAAGCTTCTGGAAACAAAAAAAACTTGTTATCCTTCAGAGAGAGACGATATTTGTGTGAGTTATCAATGACGAACATATTGTAAATTGGGCAACCTCTCGTATAAGCTACTTTCTGACGGCCAGCGGACCTATACATACAACGTTGTATTAAGTATTTCCCTTCATTTTTTATTTTATTTTATTAAAAGCTGATGCATACGAGCGTGCGCGAGTGCGAGTCGTTGTTATGTGTCATCAAAGGTGTCCCTTATACACCATATTGTAATTTTGGCAATTTTTCATGGAAATATTTAATATAAAAAAATCGACTTTTCAACCCTCGATAACTCAAAAGTACGCAGAGATAAGTGACAAGTATCTTCGCATGAAATACTCAGAATCACTTGTTTTATAACATGTGTGATCGGCATCTTGACATCGTTTAAGAATTTCGAAAAATTTACAGAAACGTAATTTCTTCCATACAAAAAATATCTACATATTTTTTTTTACGACGAAATAGACGTCGTAGGATTGTAATATTTTTTTGCCTTATTAGTTATCATAGCAGTAACCATAAAAAAAAATTTCGTGCTTCTAGCATCAATGTCCATGTTTTATTAAATCGGGACCACCGTGCGGCGTGGCGTCCACCTCTAGTGTAGGTAGACCCATATTTTTATGCCTAAAAAGTTATTTAAAAAAATATAACTTTTTTATTAGGTGTAATAAATATCATCTGGGCTACACATTCCTATACGTAGAAGGGTTGATACAGAAACAGATTGATCCTCGTGTCAATTTAGCAAGGTTTCCTTTTATATGTTACTTATAATTATTTTATTGTGCATAATTTTAAGATCCCTTTCGTTAAAACATCTTGTGTTAAATTAAGTTTAGTTTTTTATGCTTAGTTTAAAATTTAATTATTTTGTTTTGATTCACAGTTCTCATGTACTCTCGTCGCAGAATATCAGTATCAATTACAGTTGAAGATCGCAGAAACTTATTAGAAGTTTCTCCCATTAGCCGTCGTCTTGATCGCGATTCATCCATCATGCAATATTAAGTTTGCTATCACAACGCGCCGAATTCAACTTTACTTTTATGAAAATGGAAAGATACCAACCATACATAAATATTTATGTATCACATCAACGCCCCGGGCGAATACGGTACCCGATTCTCATGGCAATGCCAAAAAGGATAAGGCAAGCTATTTTAAAAAAATTACAGGAACATCACAAAATGCAAGCTTTGCAGAGGGGACGCCCTGTACTAGTACATACTCGTACAGGAAAATCTACGTAAAGTATGTTGGCATATTTTTTTCCTTTTAAACAAATCCTTGATGGAATGGTAATGGATATCGACTTATGGTGCTTTTAAATCAGAAACTGATTATTTTCTTTTGTAAGTAGGTAACTCAATCTCAAGGTATAAATCACTTTCAATCGATCACTATGAACACAGCGGAACCAATTTTTCATATCAGTTTTATTTTCAGATTCAATTGCTTTCCATGGTTTGATAAGTTAATCAATTGAACTGTACTTGTCGTTGCGCAATATTGAAAAACCAATTACGTTTAAAACGACGAGCATTTACGTGTCGACTAGGTATACAATACGTTGCCCTAACCAAAACTGACACGCAACACGAACTTGCCCTAACAAAAACCTATTGGCTAGACTATACACGGCCAGTTCACACACTAAAACGTCCGTTTACTACGTAAATATTGACTTGGAAGTCTATATATACTTTCTTTCCAACGAGTCAGGTGAAAAATAAACTTCGGCTTCGATTGCAAACAAGAAATTAAAATAACGAAGGCAAATCGTCGAGTACGCTGTTTGCTTTACTTGCCATTGTTTACCATAATGTCTATCTGAATATTGAAGGTGGATATTTGTTTACAAGACCTGAGAATAAATTTAAGCCGTACAACTTGAACTCAACAGGGGCAATCGAGTGTTCAGATGATATTCTGTCTGAAGTGGAGCCCAGAACTAAATTCAATTAAATGATGGGTAGTCTAAGTACAGGCTGTTCACGAACTAGTGAATCAAATTACTACGGCTGCTACGGACGGTTTAAGATTGGCTAATGTCCTCCAACCAGATAGACTAAAACAAATTAAAAAATGGTCATTAATAAATTGAAATCCAAAAACTTACGATTTTTTAGTACGACGTTCAGATATACGTTTTTGACTAGTAACTTATGTATTGAGTTTAAAGCCCTCTTTTTCTGAAAGTACTTCTAAAACGATGAATTTAATTACGATTCCGTTAAACTTTCGCAAAACTAAAATTTTGGGATACTGTTTGCTGGTGCTCTCTGCTTATTGATGTTTCAATTTAAAAGTCATTTTAGAACGACAGCCGCAATGGCTAATAAATTAATTTCATTATTACGAGTATAATTAACTGTTTCCCTATTTCAAGTTACTTTGGATAACACAGTGGTGAGCGATGGTGGTTTCTCAGATCGGTCAAATTAACATCATTTTGCCCTATACGAGATGAATACAAGCTTATTATTCTCCATGATTATTCCCTTTTTTACCTAAGAGCACCTTTTTGAAATATTTCTCGCACACGTTTCATATCGTACTGAATTGATAAGAGGGACTTTTTACATATTTATGGCTGCTATCCCGGCCCTTATAATTGGGCACACCTGTGTCGTGATATTCCTGATATTGAGTGCTATACAAACGATCTGATAGAAAAAGTATATATTATTCGTTATGTAACTAAACGAGGCAGTGGGCTAATTCAAATGCATTTGTCGAGAGTAGAAATCGTCTGTCAAATAATTTTCTAGTAATCAATTTTGAACTGATTGTCAAGGTAATACAGTTGAAAATTGAATATCAAAGCCAGACTACGCCTAATGTCAGATCAGCCGATGGTAGATGCCAAATTTCCAATATCGCGTACGAAGACGGAGAACTTTGTCAATATAGTGGTACATAAGGGTCATAATTAGTGGATGCCGACGATTTTCGCGCTGTCATCTCAACGACTGCCCACCCTTGTCGTTAGAGCAGTCGACTGGATAGAAAGCATGGAATTAACATGGTGATTGATAAACTAGGTGCAAATAAGCATAGGTATTTTATAACCACAGAATGCTTTTTGCTTAAATTTGAAAATACAGGATATTGTTCTGCGTCCATACATCGTTCGCCCCAAGACCCCCAAGCAATGAAATAATGATTTTTATATGTGAAATTACTTAACGATTGTCACCTTATACTCCACTAGCTTTTCGCTCGCGGCTTCGCGCGCGTGGCCTACATTAGGTACCTACATATTTTACGGAACCCTATTATTTTCCAAAATAAAATTTAGCCTGTTACTCGTGGATAATGTAGCTTTCGAATGGTGAAAGAATTTAATAAAAACGGTCCAATAGTTTTTGAGTCTATTCATTACAACCAAACAAACAAAGTTTTCCTCTTTATAATATTAGTGTAGATACTTAAAGCACGGATAAGCGGGAGATTCGTTACAATAGGAAAAATGCTTCAGATTTTGAGGTTATTAGCATAACAGAAGTACATTTCCATTTTCTATCTTCTATAGGTACTTATAATAAATCTGTAGAGAGGTCAACTCTGTACATGAAATATATTTTCAAAATAACTATCAGGGGGTGATACTGATGCCAAAAATGCAATCAGTAAAATTTTTGTCTGTCTGTCTGTCTGTATGTTCCTTATAGAAACAAAAACTACTCGACGGATTTTAACGAAACTTGGTACAATTATTCTTCATACTCCTGGGCAGGTTATAGTATACTTAGGAATTCCCACGGGAACAGGAATTAGCGGGAAAATCCTTTTGTATGAAAAATCTAAACCGCTTAAGTTAGACGCTTTAAATTTCGCACGTAGGTACTTTAGTAAACTAATTCCCACGGGAACTGGAATTCGTGGGAAAATCCCTTTGTATGAAAAATCTAAACCGCTTTAGTTAGACGCTTGAAATTTGACATGTAGGTATCTTAATAAACTTAAAGCTTAGTTACAACAGGATATTGCAAAATTCCCACGTGAACGGGAAAAAACATTTGAACGAAAAAATCTAAACCGCGTAAGATAGATGAAGGGGGTAAAACGGGATCCACGCGTACGAAGTCGCGGGCGGCCGCTAGTTGCTAATAAAACTATTTATTGTCAAGAATTATATGTATAATAATTCGAATTCCCGTTCCCGTGGGAATTAGTTTACTAAAGTACCTACGTGCGAAATTTAAAGCGTCTAACTTAAGCGGTTTAGATTTTTCATACAAAAGGATTTTCCCGCTAATTCCTGTTCCCGTGAGAATTCCTAAGTATACTATAACCTGCCCAGGAGTATGAAGAATAATTGTACCAAGTTTCGTTAAAATCCGTCGAGTAGTTTTTGTTTCTATAAGGAACATACAGACGGACAGACAGACAGACAAAAATTTTACTGATTGCATTTTTGGCATCAGTATCACCCCCTGATAGTTATTTTGAAAATTATATTTCATGTACAGAATTGACCTCTCTACAGATTTATTATAAGTAGGTATAGATATGTAGGAGAGACGTCTTAATTACACTTTAAATCGTAGATCGATAAAGAACCCCTTTGTCAAACCGTATGAATAGCAGCAAATAGAACTTTGCGTATTGGAAAAATAGGAATGCCTACGGAAAAGCCAAACATTTTTTAAAAAGAAGTTAATATATTTTACTTACATTTAAATCCAAAAATATCTTTATTCCGACCCAGGGGTAAGTAGGCAGTTATGTAGGTATAAATGAAAATACGTATGTAGGTACTTATTATTTATTAATGGTCATGTTCTACATTTTCTATTAAATATGGGCCCAATACATCAATGATGTCGCCATCACAACAAAGTACCATAAATGGTTTAACGAGATTCCGATATTTGTATAGGGAATAAGTTTTTTTTTTGGTATGCATAATTGCTACTTTTTTGCACATAAATGTATGTATATACCATCCATGATGACAATAGCCTTTCTTTGTGGTAAATCGTTTCCTGGCTTCCCGAAAAGAGACTGGAACATAAAGGTTTCTTTGGGCTACTTCCTCTCTACTAATATGTTGTAACCCTAAATGTGCTGGTACAAAATGTTCCTCCATCATACTGCGTGCTTTCATTACATATTTTGTAAGAGTACTCCTTGAAATGCCAAGTAATGTAGCTATTCTGTCATCTGAATCACCGGTCCTCAGCTTCATTAAATAAGCACCAACTGTAGTAATTCATGCTCTCTGATAGTATCTATGGCAAAGAAGATCTGAAGGACGAATCTGAAAATAAAATAAAACATCAGATTCACAGTTCAACAATAAGAAGAGCAATATTTATATAGGATTAACGACTTTTGTGTGTAACGGAATAGTAAGATGAGTGATGAAAGATAATTTATGATTTGAACGCTGAATGATGAGGAATGATTGGTCTATGGAGGAAACGAAAGGGATGAATGAGGAACGAGGATTGAGAGTGAGAATAGTGGTAGTTTAAAAGAGTAGTCTGTTGTTATGCAGGAAGTATAAATAAAACTTTACTGAGTTTATTTGGCTCAGGGAATTTTTAACTGGCTTTATAATAGTAAAAATTATGTTTAATATTATGTAAGTAATAATATTGCAATATTTTAATAATATAAGTCTATTTTTATTATACAGGGTGGAAACGATAAGTGATCTATAACACTTTTAATATTGTGTGGCTGGCATACATTTAGTATGGAGGCTGAAAACATTGAATTTTCGGATAGATCCAGTTAATTCTGTAACTATTTACTGATACCGTTAGAAAGAGCTCGTGAAGCACTTTCAGGATGAGTAACTAGTTTTTCGATATCTTGTGTAGTTTAGAAATAATCGAGTGAGATCACTTATCGTTTCCACCCTGTATAACCTGTATGGATGAGAGTAGTGGCAGATTGAAAGCAATGGAAGGAGTTGAAGGATGGGAAGGCTGATTCGGAAAAAACCTTTTTTATTATTATAATAAACCGGCATAATTATTTTTATGTATTATAAAACTGGCAGGGCTCTTACCTCTCTGGGTTGAATCCAATTTCGAACAATGTTTAATATATCTTGATTATTCTCTGTATCCAAACAATGACTTCAAGTTCGAAATAATGAACAACCACATCCAACACAAACTTGTTGGTGACCTACCGGGGCACCGGTTGGCATATCTGGAGAGTCTTGTGAAGTAGGTGTGGTATCTCTTTGCAATAATGAGTGACAAGCCCCACAGATGTAGTCATTTGCAGTAACCTGTTTAAAAATAATAATAATTAGAAATAAGTTTAAAAAATTATCAGTTTTTTAATGTCCCGCACTTAAATTATTTTATTTTAGTATTAATTTACAGAAACCAATAACTTTACAAGAATTAGACTGATTGTATAGCCAATAACATTTTATTAAATAAGGACTTTAGCGTGCATTACCTCTAATGGAGTTAGTCGTTCCACAATTATGTTCCTGATGTTAATATGATGTTGAGTGTTAGTTCTCAGGGACATGAGCTGATGTGAACGTGTTCTAGGCTCTAGTGTTCTACTGCAAAGCACACATTTTCTGCTAAGATTTGAAGTAGATGCATTTGTGTTGTATCTTGGGCTTGGGTCCAACATGTTGTGCATATAAGATCATGAGCTGTAACCTGTAAAAATAAATAGATTCATTGCATGCCATGCCACACATACTCCTGTGCGTTGAATAAATTGAGCCGCAAACCATAAAAAAAATGATAATTCAATATTATGTGCTGTTAGTAGAATTTTGGGTCAGAGGGTAGGGTTAAACAGCTTTAGTAAATAAGCATTGTTGTTATAATAATTAATTATGACGTGTTACAAACTTAGTTACAAAAAATAATAATCTAGGTAGTAGTCTTAGTTCCAAAAAACAAAACAAAACAAGCTTTCATTGAGAGCAGGGAGATAGTGTCAAAGTAAATAATTCCTTAGATTTACACCAAAACCAGCTGGATTGTCAACATAATTGTTGTTTCGCTCATGCCTCCATTGCGCTGTACCATCGACTAGTTTCTTACAATCGAATCGGGCCTGGCTGTCCACACTGTCCAGGGTTGAACCACAGATAATAGCGGAACATTCATTTCAAGACAACCCGCCATGAGAATGGCAATTCAGAAGTTTGGCAAGGCTAGTACTTATTCATAAGATTGCAGAGCAAAATGTAGGTACTTACCGATCGAGGTGCTGCCCATTGTTGTGTATAATTAAGTTGCTCATTTTCTAACACCATAGAACCACCAGCCGAGCCTTGGCCGAGCCACACAAAAACAGTAAATCCCAGGCTGAGTATGTCGTTATTGCAATCAATCAGAGTCCGTTTCAATAGCCAAGTTTGTAGTTAATAAAGTTCCGAAAATAAAAGCTAAAACACAAACGAATCACAAAGAAGGATCAAGCAAGACAGCAACAGCAACACAGCAAGAGTGAGTGAGAGAGAAAAGGTGATGCGAGTGAATGACAATTTGACTAACAAATAGGGATGTCCATTTAGAATAGACATAATCGATTAAATTGATCGTTTTTGAAAAATTTTATTTTTAAACATTGTGTTGCTATAAATATTTATTTTATTTATTTAATAGGACAACCAACAAGACATACACTGGAAGACAATCAATATTTACAACGTATTTAACTTAATCTAAGTGCTGCCTTAATTATAGGTTGCCACGGCATGCAATAGTGGACTTATACATAAACAGTGTCTACACTTAAAGAAAAGAGTAAATATGTAAATGTAGGTAAATAAATGTGATTAAATATACATAAAATGTAATAATCCACTGAAGCGCTGCGGGCGCGGCGGATCTGCGCCCGTCTAAAGGTCTAATGATTAGACTCTAGTCTAATCGATCATACCATTATTTACTTAAATCGAATTAAAAAAGCGCATCTCTGTCTCTGCTCTGTCAATATGTCGGTGACTTTGATTTCGTTTAAATACTTTTAAAATATTTTTTCGAACTGCAACTTGTCCGATAGGTTTGGACACTTGCAAGTAAATAAATAAAATATACATAAAATTATGGTACATACTAAGTCTTTGAAAATCTTAGGGCGATTTTTATCAATGTCCTTTGTCTGCTCGATTGCATTGATGGTAAGGAGCAATGGTATTATCTATAATATCATTGGTAAGGAGGGACTGTTCTAAATACATATTATGATAGTTGAGATGGTTGAGAATATTTCCGGGTCGATCGCTTCCACCTTCGGCCTAGATAGTACCTACCTACCTACTTATACGCCAAACTATCTTATGATTGTTATGCATTGTTAAGTAGGGTTATAATACCTAATTATCGCACCTTTAAATTTAAACCGTTACTAAACGAAATGATGAAATTTTGCAGGAGAGCCAAAATAAGAAAAAAGTCAATGTTTTTTTTCAATACAGTCAAAGGAAATATTATTTTAAGGCTTCTTAATGAGTTATATGATAGATATGTGCTAACGCTATGTTATGTGATTTACAAAAATAAAATATTTTATGTATAGTATTATTTATTTTGATTTATATAATTATAGTAACACTTTACCATTTACTATTTTTTCATTTTTAAATAAATTACTATTCAAATTGCAGTCCAAATAATGTTACTATATTGAAAACTATTTAAATTTCAATGATAATGGTGATATTATTATACATTTAAATTTTATATCATAGAGTAGGTATTTGTGATTATGTTACAATATTAAAAAAATAACAAACATTCGAAATCAACAATATTTTATTACAAATTAAAGATATCCATACAAGCATTTAGCCTAGTTATTTATTAATCAGTCTTAAGACTTTTTGTACCTTTAAATCATAGGAAGTATAACTGATAACGAATAAGAAAAAAACACACCTAGCAATTACAAAAAATACATAAAAAATGTATTAAACTCAAGTAACAATCTCAGCATTATTTCCCTACCCTCGAAAGGTTGTTCACATACCTACCTTAAATCACTTAAATAATAAAAATAATGAACAATATTTTGTGGCCACTGCTCAGAATGGATGTAAGGTTGAGTCTCGTGGTACTAAAGAGCTCCTCCTCATAGACATAACCATTAGCCAACAAGTTCGGCGGAGCAGGAAAGCTCTCTCTGCTGCCTGGATTGACTATAAGAAGGCCTATGATTCGGTGCCTCAATCATGGCGGGAGAGGATCTTAGAGTTGTATAAGGTAGATGCAATGAGATCCTTTTTACGCTCATGCTCATGCATGGGGCAGTGGACTACAGTCCTTCGGCAGCCAGGTGGTGGTGAGAGGTCTCCTGATCCATTGAACTTCATAAGGATTGAGCGAGGCATTTCCAGGGTGACAGTTTGAGTCCCTTGTGGTTCTGCCTAGCACTGAATCCTCTTCGCACTCTGTTAAAGGATTCAGGGCTTAGTTATCAGCTACGAAGAGGGGGTGAGGTCATTAGTCACCTGCTCTACATGGATGATCTCAAGTTGTTCGCAACAAAACGACAAGACCTGGTGAAGTTGCTAAAAACCACACAGGTATTTAGCAACGCCATCAGGATGGAGTTTGGTGTAGACAAGTGTGCGGTCTTACATTTAGACCGGGAAAAGTTGTGAATTCTCCGAATTTACAACTTTCTGAGACAATGACACTCAAATCTCTGTCCGAAACTGAGACCTATAAGTATCTTGGTATGTCAGAATCGTTAGGTATATCGGTAGAAGACATAAAAAAATCGGTGAAAGAACGCTTTTGTAGCCGACTGACAAAAGTTCTTAATAGCCTTTTGTCTGGCGGCAACAAAGCAAGAGCTTTCAACGGTTGGGTGATGCCTCTACTAATATACTCCTTCGGCATACTAAGATGGACTCTGACTGACTGAGCTTAACGCCCTGGATAGGAAGGTATGTCAGCAGCTCACACAACATCGCATGTTACATCCGCGCTCATCTGTAATGAGACTGTATATTCCACAGAAGTGGGGAGGTCGAAGCTTTTTAAATGCCAAGAACCTCCACAACCGTGAAGTGTGCAGTCTCAGGGATTATTTCCTTACCAATGAGTGCGGAATGCATCGTGATGTTGCGGCAGTTGACAAAAGCCTCACGCCGTTCTCCTTCGCGAACGAGAACTGGCGCAAGCCGCGGATCGGAATGACGTATCGGATTTGCATCTTGTGTAAAATTATAGTTAAAATTATATTAAGTTCGTCCATAGATGTTTGCTTGGGTTCTTCGAAACATGAGGAATCTTTTTCAGCGTCCACAGCTTCCATAATGCGAGCCAAACGTGGGTTCCGGAAATACGACATCACCTGGAGCAAATAAATGCTTTTAATCTATATTTTATTATAGACTAAAAAAAATGTTTCACTATTGTAACTAGGCATACCTATCATAAAATTTACTCATTGCTTATTGAAAAACTGTAATTAACGAAATAGGCACCCTTTAGTGATAAATATTATTAGATAAGTACCTAAAAAAATAAAGGCAAACTGTGACTATACCAACTGTTACCGTTTACCAAAGAAGTTTTATAATGAATTGTTAATTTTTTTTAAACGAAAACTGTGTTTAAACATATAGTCACACTTTACTCATTAAAAAAACTAAACAACTTACCTTTTTTGTGACGAACGGCCGTTACTATCCAAATAATCACACTATGAATTTAAACTTTCGTCATCACTCCGCAACAAACACGTTCTTACTTGCATAGACCCGTTATTGTATTTAGCGAGCCGTTCAAAGTTTGGCTTAGTAACGTTATGCTTTAACGCTAGATGGCGTTAGAAGGCAATTTTGAAGAAGTGGTCTATTTTATCTTGTAGTTTACGTGTCCTTTAGTAAGATGGCATTGATAACTCATTTTTGCGAAAAATTCGTTTAGTAACGGTTTAACTTTAAAGGTGCGTTATGATTGTTATGCATTGTAAGTAGGGTTATAAATAATTATAATTTACATAAGCAGCAGGTCGGTTATTTTTATTTAGGCAAATGTAATATTTTAAAAGACAATACGTACGATCAGATATTAAGATCAAAGATAAAGATTTCTGCTGTGAAAAAAAATATAAAACAGCTAACTTCTATATCAAGTTCCAACGTTGCTATACGTACCTACCTACTTAATGGGCCATTCTTAAATTTGTGCCAATTTTTTTTTAAAAATTAAAGATTTTTTTTTTAAACTTTTTGCGATGTGTATCGAAAGTATAAACCAAAAGCATACTTTTGATGTATATGGACAACCTTAAAGCCCTCGGAAAGGAAACAAAATAGCCTACGTAACCACGGCTGTGACACTGCATGACACGGATGTGACAGTTTTACATTTTTACTGTAAATAATAATATTAATGTTGTTAAATTTATATCATAATAGTTTAAATTGATTAACAATAAAATACACTAAATTCGTTTCATCAACAAAGGTGTTATTTGGTAATATGTACTTTTTTCTGAACATCCAAAAATTTAATTAAAATTGAGATCAAAAATACCGTCAGGTAGTTAATATATCTACTAGATAATAAAAAATAGACTTTTTATTATTGGCACTATCTGATCATGCTTCCGATATGCTATCTACATGGTTTTGATATGATAATATGCTTAACAAATTAGTAAATCTTAAACACAGTAGGTACCTAATTGAGTATCAAATGAGATTTCTGTAGGATTCACATAACAGTTGGTTTTGACAACTTAAACATGTTTCATAGTCACCGTACCACTAAAAATATGGTTAATAGCAATTCCTTTTAAAACAACTCCGACCACCTCTGCAGGGCCTTTACCGGGAGCTGTCTCAGTAAAATTTGATATTACTGCAGAAATGAGAAAGTGCAATAATTTTTCCTTCGTAGCATCTAGAAAATCATACTAGCGAAAAATAAGTACACTTACTAAAAGGCTACTCCTAAAAATTGCACAATACACAAAATCATTTAGCAGAACAACAAAAACTATTAAAATAATAAAAATAGAATGTCACAACCACGCGTTGTAACGTCACGACCATGTACTTAAATAGTTTGCGGTAGTGACACATTTTTAATACCATGGCCGTGACAATTTGGAACGTGTCCGATATATCCAAAAAACTATCTGTGAATTAGCAGATCTTGTGCAATTATCTGAAACTACACTCGACATCAAATAAATCGCACCTCCCGCGACAAGCATTTTCAAACGTATGCTTCCCCACTTCCCACCAATATTGGCACCATTTGAAAGCCTAGTTCTAACCTTCATTTCATTAAAGGAAAGGTTTTTACCCCAAAAATGTGTCTTTAGAAGGCTCCAGAGTCACTTCTTAAAAAAATAGGTAGTTACGCTAGAGCCAACTTTTATGGCTATAAAACTGTTAAGTTGGGATTAATCGCTATCCATCTGTTAAAGAGGACACGTGAGATCATTATTTGGTTTTATAACCATAAAAATTGGTCTAATTGATCCCATAGGTGGGCCCAAAGTGAGGTATTTTTTCAAGTCACATTTATGGTATATGTTAATCATTTATTAAGAAATTAAATGTGTTTTTCTTTAAGGATATTTATTGGGCTTTCAAATAACACCAATATTGTTGGGGCACCATGATTGTGTCAGAAGAAAATCGTTAAAGTTCGCGTCGCGGAAGGTGCGGTTTATTTGATGTTGAGTATATAATGCATGAGGTACATAATTATGTTTTATACAATAGCGTGACATTGATACCTACCTTTAAAAACCGTACACGGGATGGACGTGTTATGGTTGTCCCTTTTTTCAAATAAATAGGAAATAATTTTTTGCGGCTCACTCACTACGTTCAGCCATTTGCAAATCTAATAAGATGACAATGTTACTGTTCTAAAAAAACTTAGCAAGGGATGTTAATATCAAAGATAGTTTTTTACCGAGTTACGCATATTTAAAGTGGCGCACGTGGTTGTGACACAAAAACTGCTCACACAATGTTTGGTGTTCAAAATCAAAAATGGTAATTATTATTGATATAAATGTTTAACAGTCTTATATAACATGTATTAATCTTGCATAATTACTGTAATATTTATCAAAATAACATAACATCTATTCAGAAAAAAATATTGTATGTCCAAATCCGGGAATCTCACACTACACGGTCCGTGACATTTTGGACTTGTAACTTTTTTTTAATATTCTTCTAATAGTTTTATGATTTATTTATTTATTTATTTGAACACCAACAAGGTTACATTGAGGCTTCACAAAAGTAACTATAAAAAATGACACTTGTTAAATGCAAACTTAATTATAGGTGAAAACATCATGCGTTAGAGACTAAAGCAACAGCAATTAGGGATTAAAAACTAAAAATACTTATTTAATATGGTGTAAAGAAGTCCCTATGCTTGTTCAAATCGGTGAGATTTGTCCAAGCATGTGGACTTGTATTTACGTAAACTAAGGAAAAAAATATCAACATTAACATTATTGGACCTAGACAGGGCATTGTATTGATTAAACATTCTATTTAAAGGGGAAAACAGACCTAGATTTGATTTGGAGCTCCTGGTCGCAAACAAGTTGTATCGGGATATCCTAGGCAACTTATAGGGAACGTTTAGATTAACTTTTGAGAGCAGGTTAGGGCAGTCAAAAGCACCGTTGACCAATTTGTATAAAAACGTATTATCAAGCACACAGCGGCGTTCCTGAAGAGTATTTAACTTGAAGTAACGTAATCTATCTTGATAGTGGGGTAATTTTTTTGATAAAAATGATATTGGGCCTAGTTAATAGAGGTATTTTACTAAGTAAATTAATATACAGTGCACTGATTTTCTTTAAAAACATATGCTATTCTTACATCTCACACAAAAATGCGTAAGAATAAGAATGGCCCTAATGCTACTGGATTATACGTTCATAGCTCAGAAGTTTAGTCCTTTTTCAGCAGTGTTTAGTAAGAATATTATTACAAATGGGCTTTTAGGGATTTTGTTCACATGGAATAAACGACAAAGTTCTTAGTTACTTATCCAATAGGTAGTAGTGACATATATGTAGAAAACAGGAACTTAGATGCCAACGAAAGAAAATAGGCTATCAAATGTTGTTTTGGGGACTTACCTTTATAAAAATATCACATTTAAAAATTCATACCATTTGTTGTTATTTAAAAAACAATGTCAATTTTGACGATTAACTGAAAGTCTATTATCTATGAATATAGTAGCGATATATGGTATCCAGCGGCAATGGCAGTGCAAAATTTTGACAATGACTGTAGTTATCATACTTCGAGTTTGTCCATGGAGACGGCAAAAGTCCTTTAGTTGGCCATAAAGTAAACTTAACGGAAAATGTTACTTAATTGATACCGAGGCGCAACCTGGAAGCATTGCTAAGTGTGCTCCTCGTTACTGGTTCATCGTTCGTCATCGTCATTGTTCGTAAAAACCGGGTCGCGGCAGGCAAATAATAAAATTAGTCTTATGTCTTCTCCCTTATTAACTTCGATGGATAAATAGCTAAACCTCCTTGCGCGTAACTGACGTTTGTTGGAAAACCGATTTTTTCAGGCCATCGGATTTTAATTTCAAAAGTCATTGACCAATCCCAGTTCATATAATAACTATTATGACGTTTTCTATTGGCCAAAAGATTTAACTCTCTAAAAATCCGCGTGCAACCATATCCTGCTTAAATATTGTGCACTTTATTCAGCACAGATTAAACAAGCTAAATGACAAATAGAATAGATTGAAATGACAGATTGCACTTGAATTACCCTACAGTCGTATTTTAAGAATATTAACTTTGAAACTCACTAATACTTACACAAAATAACTTATTAAACTTTGAATGTCGGGGTAACTTTGAACAAATCTCAGAAAACAAATTAACTTTTTCATCGTTAATGTTTCAGACGGAGAAAAGTTGCGAGAAATAGATCGCTAACGCAAAGGTCTTCAGTAAAATGAAATCTGAGTGTTGATACCTTTCTTTTTCGCAGTCTTAAAGAAGCTCCTGCAAGAGTACTTTGGCTGTGCAACTTTTACTTTAATACCGCTTTTCAGTAATGCGATCAGGAGGTTCATATTCAAATTCAAATCCAAAACAAATTATAGTGGTGTTTTTTATTATTATTGGTGGATAGGTTTTATTATTATAATAAAAATTTAAAATATTGATGTTTTATGCCGCATATTGAGACCATCCTATATAAATCAAAACCTGAAAGGCTATGTTCACCAGTAGACGTTCTATGGCTGAAATGATGATGAAGATGATGATGAAAGGTATCTCCTGTTGTCTTAATAAAGTTTTTTGTTAAAAGTGAGGTCTCGCAACATTTTACTTTACAACGATCTACTATAGAACACATTTACGGAACGTGTAAACTGCAAGTTAAAAGCAATTTCCGTATGTGATATGGACAGCATAATTAGAGTGCAAGGGATGAAAGAAGGGAGAGAATTGGAGAAAGGCGTTACAGAGATGAGTACATACGGAACCCTCAGGCACATATTATGGACATGTTAAATTAGTTTGATAGACGAATATCAGCGACGATCCAAGAATATTCCCAATTTCATAGGCTACTTCTAATCCCGGGACTACAGTTCCAGGACTTGCCAAGAAAATGCGCATGTGTAATTGCATATAAAATATAAAGACGTGTGTTAGGTATACTGTCTACAGAAAAAAGTATTTTTATAAAAATGCTTGTTAGATATTCTTGAGTAAAAATTGCAGGATTCTAAAAGAATAAATATAGGGAAGTAACCTAGTAATTTTGTTCAATAGTCTACACAATTTATAACGTAAGTAGAAGTTGTATTCCAAAGGCACATTTCACAATTGCTGTATTCTATAAATGCACGAGTGTTGTCATAAATTATAGCAACAGTTCATAATAATAATCATTTGAATAAGAAATTAAGATAGCTGCCATTAAAAGGGGTGAATACTAAGAAAGGTATGGTCGATAAACATAGGTTCATAATAGTCGTAGACTATATTAGTCAGTAAAAATAGACGTAGACCTAACTACAGTATAGCGTGGTATTTAAATGTATTTTATTAAAGGACGAATAAACTTTAAACGGTTGTGGGTAATTATAAGCGGAGCGTATGGTAACCGGATTATTTTGTGCATCGATATTGTAGATCGCTGCACGATGTTATTCCCGTATCGGTTGTGCCAAAATGAAGCGGCGCTTAATAAATTGACAAATTGGCATGTTCGCAGCGCCGCAGGCAGGTGGGAAAATGCTTTACTATAGTGGCCCGAATATCACCAAATGTATACTTTAATATAGTAAAGCTGAAAAGTTTGTTAGTTTGGTTGAACGCGCTAATCTCAGGCACTACCAATTCGATTTGATAAATTTTATTTTTGTGTTGGACATTCCATTCATCGAGGAAGATTAAAGGCTACATGACGACCAATAGGAGCGGAACATCAATGAAAAATGTTGCAAAAACGGGGAAAAATATTCAAACCTTTTTCACGTGTACCTAATCGTTGGCACAGTTAAAAGACTAATCGCAACTTCGTTGCGCAATTTAGAAGGCACCAGTTAAACGTTCTTTTTTAGACGTGAGCAAAATGTATATTTTGTTATTGTTAGTGTTATACGACATATAAAAAGATAATGTTGTTTATGAAGCCCAAGTGTTCCAAGTACCTGCTTATCACATCGATTAAAATGTATGCTCGTGTTGACTACCTACTCTGCGTCCTAAGCAGAATTTGTTTGTATTATCATGAGTCATTATTGTTGTGTTTATACACAACTTAACGACTGCATGCACCTCGCTTTGAAGATTTCTGAGATGCAATAAATAGCGAAACCAAAATGGTAGGTTTTATGCTTTCCAGGACTGTCCTTCTCTAAAGATCCCGAATAAAAACTAAAAACTCATAAAACTCATTTATTTTTGCAAATAGGCTTTTAAAAAGCACTTTTACACGTCCCAGTATTAATCCTACCACTGCTTCGGGACAATAAATGGGCCAGTGCTGAGAAGAAGCAGCGCAAGAAAGTCAGTCACTATTTATTTTAATTAATATTAAATCATAATCCAAGTCACATGATTTAGTAAAAAGTGTTTAATCCTTTATCTTGTTTTGGCTACTTTCAGGGAGTAAGTATAATCGCACGTTTTGGCGACTGAATCAATTGCATAAATTGTTTTAGTGACTCCCTAGGTGAAATCGCGACATTATAAAAGCGGATTTGGCGATTTAAATTCTGCATTGCATGCATCATGGCTACTCTCAGACGTCGCAGAGTTGTATTGAATATCTACGTCGTGCGTTTTGATGCAGACTGCATTAATTTTGTATCATTTACATTACGTGTGATTCTCAAAAGTGGATTGCGATATCCTCATCGCACGTTTTGGCAATTGTGCATCGTTTATGTCGTTTAAAGACCCAGAATTAAGATTATATTTTAGACCTATTGCGCGTTCTGGCGACGTAAATTTTTAGTAACTCTCAGGGCTGGATTGCGATACCATAATCGCACGTTTTGGCGATTCTTCAAATTGTGCATGGCTTGCATCGTATTTTAGTGACTCCTAGGGTTGAATCGTTATAATCATATCGTGCGTTTTTGCAACTGCATGAATTGAGCATCGCTTGCATTTTAATGACACGCAGGGTTTGATTTCTATATCTAAATCGCAGACGTTTTGGCAACCGCTACAACTGACGTTAATGTATGCAATAATGGAATGTGGTTAAAATAACCCAGGTTGGTATTTGTTCGTTTCAATTATATTAAGAGCTAATCCATGGTTCATCGATGTTAAAAATAGCATGACTGCAATGGCTCGTATGTATTGTTAAGTTTTGATTGTCAATTCAGTTAAAGCAAACACAAAAAACTCGAACTCATGCGCCTGTATTAGTATAGTTTGACACAGTAGGCAGCGACGACTACAATGTCGCGTAGCATAGGTCAATTCAATTAATTACTTTATTATTTTTACACATTAACGGTATCGTTAAACAGCATTGTGGAACTCGTGATACACGTAGGTAGAGTAATAATTCCTGCTGATGTTTTCCTCGTATTTTCCAAGTTATAATTAGCGTCTATAGAACTGAGACAACAACTGATAGGTAAAAAATTGAGACAAAGTAATTTGTAGGTATGTTAAGAATATCATTTATGTACGTTCGATTTTTGTACTTGAACTCTGATCACGCAATCCGTAGGTACTGATAAGCCGGTCTCAGTTTCGCGAAATTGAGACGGCGACGCGATTTCACGTCGAATTTGAACATCTTAGTAGAAGATGGCTCTCGTTCAAAGTGTATTGCTTTAAAACTTGATCGCTGCACTTACTGTGATAAGACGAGTTTTAAAACTGGGCGTTCAAGATTATATTTATTAAAATGATCTTTGTCTCAAGGTCGCGCGCAAATTGCGATGGGTTTATTGATACGTGTCCTAAGGTTTTTATTTTTAGATTAATGTTGCTGTTCCAGATCACCTTGTGTTGAAAATTTTACTACTAACTTCAAATTTAAACCAAGACAAAAGAAAAGTTGGATATTTGTTTTAATATGGAACAAATTAGGTACCTTGTGATGAATTAAGTGTAACTTAAATCGGGGACTATTAAACTATTTAGTTTAATAATCCCTATATGGCAATTTAGCCAATGTTTTTCAATTCCATAAGTGAAGATCAAATAATAACGATTCTGCTGACTATAAAAGCAACGTATTAGCGTTATTATTAGCAACATGTCATTCGTGAATAAATAATTTTTATTTTAGTGTTATTTCTTTAAAAACGGATAAGAAAGAAATATTGATGTAGGTAGAAAGACAGCTAGCAAAATCACTCTTTTAAGTGCGACCGCTCTCGCACGAAATGCGAGCCCCGACATAGGTCCTGTCCTATGACGCTACCGGCAAATATTTATTTAAGAGAGGGCTCTGGCTGGGAGCGTTGGCTTTACTAATTTGGTTTGCGAGAATACATTGCACGAGCATTTTTAGCATTCTGTTGCGAACCGAATAGTTTAGGGAACACAAGAATCCACACTATGTCTTTAGTAATTCAGGAGCTGGAAGAAGCGTATTTCGAACCACGAATAACGCAACGAATTCACAGCGATCGCCTAAGGACGATCGCGAGCAATGTTCGGTTCGCTGTGGAACAAGGTTTTGAACGCTGATACCTACTAGATGCATTTTGAATGCTGATAGTAGATACATTTCAACTGCGGATGACGAAGAGGCTTCCGTGGTATGCCCTATATGACTGAGTGAGCGGAGAACTAACAGCGAACGTTTACGTGCAGACGCGAGCCATGTTCGGTTCGCTGGAGAACTTTGATTACTATTGGCAACTTGGGGATTCCTACTACTGGGCATTAATGTATCGTCTAGGCATATACTTAGGTAGGTACTCATTTTGTACAGTCCGCAAATTTATTTTCGCCAGTTAACTAGCAAAGTCTAAACAATTAACTGTTATGTTTGTAACAAATGCGTTTGCGCAAAGAATGCTCGCAAACTTTAAGGCTAATGTTTTTATCGAGTAGCGATTTTAGGCTGTTAACCTTCACCTTTTATAAACGTTATAAGTGCAATGAGGAAGCATTTTAAATTCAATTTTTTCCTCAAGTAGGTAATTAATCAAAATAAATTAATTAGGAGGTAAGATTTATTTTATCACAAATTGTTTGTGCGGGTAATTTTGATTGCTTTACAAAGGTTATCGCGCATTTTCATGGGAGCTGCACTGTGTAGGGAAAAAGTGTGAAGTCCCTCTTAGAAGAAAAATAGTTTACATTTAAATTGTTCATTTGTGATATTTGTTCTTCATTATTTTATAGTATTAGGATAGAAGAATTCAAACCCTTTTGAAATGTATTGTTTTTTATAACATGACCATTTTGGATTAAAATGGTACTCTTGCAATTATGAGTGTTTACTGACCTGTATCATCAAAAACAATAAGAAAAACGGCTATGTAATTTTTATAGCTGTTATGATTTTTTATTTTATCATACAGTAAAATGTCTTTTGTATCAATAAAGTATTATATAAAGGGGGACTGAATGATGGGTCCCCGATGTATTTTACAATGTAAAACTAGTCTTACCTGTTTTCTGAATCGAAGGGGACGTGGCATAATAGCAGTATGCCCCAAATGCCACGACAAAGAACAGCAGGGCCAGCAGCCGGGTGGAGAACGGCCTGCAACGGGGCAAGCGGGTCCTCATCGCGGACTCTGTGAAACAAAACACTGTGTTAAAACAAAAAAAAACAATATTCATTGTTCAATGTACAGAACTTTTAACTTAATCTCTTTTACTATCGTACAGTTTTTAATTTCAGTTTTAATAATAACATAAAATTCAAAATGTTATTATTTAAATTTTAAAAACTGACTGTTACTAACATTTAATTTTTTTTATTGCAATTTCTAACTTGGTTTTGAATAGGGTGTCAAAAAAACCTAATCAATAACAAATCCAATGAAGATCAAATTAATCTCTTTATCTCTCTTCTTAAATAGATTTATAAATATTAAGATACTATGAAAATCCGTCATCAATACTACGTACCGAAAGAAGATAAAATGAGTACGAACAAAAAGAAATCAAATAGGTATAACCAATGTAAACACTACCTACACTCCCCACCTACATCTTGCGTTGTTTTTCTAACCTATCGAAAATCTTACTCGAAGTATATTTCACTCTCAATAGACTAAATAAAAGAATATGACCCTAATAATATCTGCATTCAATTCATTAGCAACTTTTTTAGCTAAGATATAATTTATAATGTCCTAAAAACGTACGAAACAATGTGTAAAGTAGCCAAAAACATATTAAGTTAGTTGTTGTCATTAATTAATAGCAAGTTATTAATAATAGAAATACATAAAAAGTTATTCTCAAGACTGCCAAATATGTAGGTATCGCGTAAAAAGTATTTTTCAAAACTTAAACTAGTAAGTAGTAAACAAGTAAACAAATTAGGAAATCCTGCGTACGGCATATAATTTTAATACTTACGTTTTATTTAATATTCAAGAGACAAAAATGATCACATTTTATTTTAATTTTCATACATAGTTTCAGCGGAGTTCTATTACGAATTTTATATTTAATACAGAGAGCACGATTAACTAGTAACGTACGACACGACCGTTCCGGACGCGGAGTGTACAAGACTATAAAAAATACCGATTGGTTGGCATGCCACTGCAGGGATACCAACTAAGAAAATTCGGTTTTTCTACCATTTCAATTATTTTGACATGAAAATAATGTGTTAGAAGGCAAAGAAATTGATACTAAATTTCATGTTAATTGATACACATTTGTTTAGTTAATAATAAAGGCCTTGTCTGGATAAAAAGTTCAATACAACATTATGAATATTTTTAGTAGTAATTTTGTTTTTTGGCACTAGCAACACCATTACGTTCAGAAATTAAAGAGGTTTAGTCACAGATTTAGTAATGTAAAGTAAAATTGTTGATTAAATAAAATTAAATAATGTAACAAAAAATTTGAAAGATTTATTTCTTATCTTTTTTAAATAGCACGATGAAAAATCGCCTTAAAGCTGCTTAGAGGTTCATGAAAACTTTCATTTCAGAACGTCATCGATTGGTGTTGCCGTTATAAGAAAATGTTTTCGTTAGTTAGTTTCTTTTCAGGTTTCGGAGATCTCTTGATTTTATTTTATTTATCTTAAATCTTATCAACCATTCATTTATTTTTCATATTCAGTTCATTTATGGTTGAATCTCCACTCATTTATTCTATACTAGCGGCCGCCCGCGACTTCGTACGCGTGGATCCCGTTTTGCCCCCTTCAACTATCTTACGCGGTTTAGATTTTTTCATACAAATGTTTTTTCCCGCTAACTCCGGTTCCCGTGGGAATTTTGCAATATCCTGTTGTAACTAAGCTTTAAGTTTACTAAGGGACCTGCATGCCAAATTTCAAGCGTCTAACTTTAACGGTTTAGATTTTTCATACAAAAGGATTTTCCCGGTAATTCCCGTTTCCGTGGAAATTTCGGGAATTCCTTTCTTAGTGCACCTCTACGGTACCTAAGCTACGTCCCTTACAAATTTCAAGTGCCTACGTTTAGCCGTTTAGGCTGTGCGTTGATATGTCAGTGAGTCAGTCATACAAAAGGATTTTCCCGCCAATTCCCGTTCTCGTGGGAATTTTGCAATATCCTGTTGTAACTAACTAAGCTTTAAGTTTACTAAGGTACCTGCATGCCAAATTTCAAGCGTCTATCTTATGCGGTTTAGATTTTTTCATACAAATGTTATTTCCCGCTAACTCCCGTTCCCGTGAGAATTTTGCAATATTCTGTTGTAAATAAGCTTTAAGTTTACTAAGGTACCTACAAGCCAAATTTCAAGCGTCTAACTTAAGCGGTTTAGATTTTTCATACAAAAGGATTTTCCCGCTAATTCCTGTTCCCGTGGGAATTCCTAAGTATACTATAACCTGCCCATGAGTATGAAGAATGATTGTACCAAGTTTCGTTAAAATCCGTCGAGTAGTTTTTGTTTCTATAAGGAACATACAGACAGACAGACAAAAATTTTACTGATTACATTTTTGGCATCAGTATCGATCACTAATCACCCCATGATAGTTATTTTGAAAATATATTTCATGTATAGAATTGACCTCTCTACAGATTTATTATAAGTATAGATTTTATTTATTTTTGTCTTGTTTGTGATTAACTAACTGAGAATAATTTTACTGATGAGTTTCTATAAGGAAAATCAGAACAGAAATAGTAAGATAAATAGTGAAAAGATTATGTTATTAAAATGACTTAACTGTTTGCTTATTATAACCTAATAAAAATAGTACCTACATGATCTAACCAAAAAATTACGATGCGTTTCAGGTTTGATGTTTCAAATAATTTTTGATGTGGGTACAGCGGCTAATGTAATTCGTAGCGTAGATATTCATTGCAACAAAATCTAAACACAGGTTAAATAACTAAAAATGAAGAAAACGAATTTAAAAGCGTAATTTTTTTAAACAATATACTGGCAGCACTAGAAATGACAGTTTGACAATCGGTTTTACACCAATGTCATTCATCTCAAATCTGCCTGTTGTTTACTTACTGTGTGTACCCGCAAAAAAAATATCATGAGAAATTAGGTAGGATCTTAATTATTAGGGTACTAAAAATAGTTTTATTCATGGTTTCAATCAATCATTGATTTCAATATCTTAGAAATCCGCCATCGATGTACTTACTTCGCGCGGCATCAAGCATAGTTCTCTCTCTTTCATTCACCCTAGGACATAGTGGTTCTCAAACGGTTGCTGATTTTCGGAGAAACCTCTCTATGGCTATTTTGTTTAATAGTAGGGAATTTAGTGCAATGATTTGTATGGAGACCCCTCCACTTTGGTATAGAAGGCTCATTTTTGCACCAGTTGTTCTTTGGGTGCTCCTGAGTAGATTTCCGTCGGTAGACATCGGGAGCCCCCCCTGTGGTAGCAGGGGGAGGGGGGTTAAGTTTCCTTCTGCCGCGCTTCACTTTAAGGCCCATATCTTTAAAACTATGGGTATTAGGGCAAGTGTGGTGTCATTTTCGGATAATTAAAGGATGGCGAATTCATTTCTCGAACAAACTTTTTGCCTTTTCATACAAAAAAATAGAAATATTGAGTAAAAATCACAAAAACCAAAAAGTATTTTTTTAAATAAACGTCGTTTACTTTTAAACAATTGGAGATAATCTAATAAAAAAAATATGTCCTGAAAGCTACATTTATCAGGATTATAAATATATACATTGTATGGTACTTTTTTCGAAAAAAGTAGGTGAAAAAAAATTTTTCTTCAGGACACAGCGGGCGAATTCTAATGCGCGTCGGAAGAAACTATTTATTTTATCCATGAATTCATACTATTTGGTTCATAAGCAAGTAAAGGTTATTATTTTAGAATTTATTTAGAGTTTCTGGCACATCATGCTACCATGATTTGTATTTTTTCTTCAATCAATTTTGAACTCTATGTGTAAGTCATAAGGTTGAAAATAGTTTAAATACATTTTATTATTGAAAATATCATAAGAAGAAAGCAAGCACTAAATAAAGAACTTGAATTTGTCTAAACGTCTAATGATTATTATTAGTATTTTAATTAACATTTTTATTTCTACATACTATTGTACCAGTGACTTAAAGGAAAGGTAAGTGTGAGGAAAGTGAGGATTGATAATTATTATCATAGTACGGGAGATTATTTTTAGCACAAAGGCTACGGCTGTGACCATTATAATTATGTAGTTGTTTTTTCAGACAGCACCAGCTTCTGCACTACTTCTTGCACTAACATCTCATCTTTTCCAGGCAAGCTTCGGCAGCTACGGGTAATTGGTCCATGTAGACTCCATGTTGCTATCGATTCTGGTCCACCCCCAACCAGTCAGGTAAAGGGAAGCCTGAGTCGGTTGCTTGCAACTGACCCTATACGCGAACCCCTTGAACCAACTAAATTTTAAATAACTTAAAAAAATCATAAGGACATAATTACTGCCCTTGATATACTGATACAAAACTGCCTAGGTTGGTGGGCACTTACAGCACTCGTTCATAGTCAAGCATGTAGTAATAGTAGGAGGTACTTACTTGATCTAAAACAATACCAGTGGACTGAAAAAAACAGTGGATTGAGCTAATATAAGTGGATAGATATTGAACAAGGGACAACTAGAAAAGAGGACCAAAATCACAACAAAACAGCCTAATCTGTTTTACTGACAGCTCCAAGCCAAGATAGCCTGACCTTGGGAACGGGACCGGGAGTCTACTGTAAACACTACGAACACAGTGAACGTTTAAGGAGGTTTGCTACAGTATTTCAAGCTGAATTCTACGCTATAATTTATTATGTGTGCACTAAAAACAGGGGTGTAAAAACGCAATATTTACATCCTGGGCCACAGCCAAGCAGCACTCAAACAAAGCCATCGCCCCAGTAAAGGTTGAGTCTAGAATTATTCTAGATGCAATCTTAAAGATGAACAAACTGAAGGCATGACAAAGTGTCCCTGATGTGGGGTACCTGGACATACAAGGATGGAATGCAAGGAGAGAGCCGACAGTCTAGCCAGACAAGGGTCAGAGACGATACCTATTGGGTCAGAACTGATAGTACCTTTATCTAAAAGCATAGGTACCTTATGGCCATAGAGCCATATCCAAGAAGCACAGGGCTGAATGGGAAAGCTCCAACGATATAAGCCTCTCCAAATCATTCCTAAAGGGAAATACAGGGTCATGGAAAACTTATCAAAGGTAAGCCCAAGCAATTACAGGTACGCAAATTCGGCATTATGAAACGAACCACATGTCCCACAAAATGGGCCTAACAACAGAAGCTCTCGAGCATGTGGAATACATGTGGGGTCCATGAAACACTTAATACTGTAAGGATGGGTCTGCTTGGGTCAGCATATCCGGCATCAGAAGACTATTAGGTGGCTTTCACTCAGACGCTTAATTCACCTAACTAATGGATAGGATTTTTTTGGATGACAGGGAATAAAAAAGGGAGAATAAAGATCCTAATGGGTCGCTGTGGACTACGTTTAGGTGTGGCCATACATAAGATAACCCATACAGTTTTGTATCAGCATTGGCTACTGGCCGTATATCAAAGGGTTCGCGTATAGGATCAGTTGCAAGTAACCGACTCAGTCTTCCCTTTAGGCGACTGGTTGGGGGTGGACCAGAGTCGATAGCAACATGGAGGCTACATACATGGACCAATTGACCAGCTGCCGAAGCTTGCCTGGAAAAGGTGAGATGCTAGTGCAAGAAGTAGTACAGAAGCTGGTGATGTCTGAAAAAACAACTATAATGGTCACAGCCGTAGCCTTTGTGCTAAAAATAATCTCCCGTACTATGATAATATCAATCCTCACTTTCCTCACACTTACCTTTCCTTTAAGTCACTAGTACAATAGTATGTAGAAATAAAAATGTTAATTAAAATACTAATAATAATCATTAGACGTTTAGACAAATTCAAGTTCTTTATTTAGTGCTTGCTTTCTTCTTATGATATTTTCAATAATAAAATGTATTTAAACTATTTTCAACCTTATGACTTACACATAGAGTTCAAAATTAATTGAAGAAAAAATACAAATCATGGTAGCATGATGTGCCAGAAACTCTAAATAAATTCTAAAATAATAATCTTTACTTGCTTATGAACCAAATAGTATGAATTCATGGATAAAATAAATAGTTTCTTCCGACGCGCATTAGAATTCGCCCGCTGTCTCCTGAAGAAAAATTTTTTTTCACCTACTTTTTTCGAAAAAAGTACCATACAATGTATATATTTATAATCCTGATAAATGTAGCTTTCAGGACATATTTTTTTTATTAGATTATCTCCAATTGTTTAAAAGTAAACGACGTTTATTTAAAAAAATACTTTTTGGTTTTTGTGATTTTTACTCAATATTTCTATTTTTTTGTATGAAAAGGCAAAAAGTTTGTTCTAGAAATAAATTCGCCATCCTTTAATTATCCCAAAATGACACCACACTTGCCCTAATACCCATAGTTTTGAAGATATGGGCCTTAAAGTGAAGCGCGGCAGAAGGAAACTTGCCCCCCCTCCCCCTGCTAACACAGGGGGGCTCCCGATGTCTACCGACGGAAATCTACTCAGGAGCACCCAAAGAACAACTGGTGCAAAAATGAGCCTTCTATACCAAAGTGGAGGGGTTCTTGCACTAAATTCCCTACTATAATATTAAATCAATACTGTAAAAATCGATATGATAGGTAGGATAATTAGGTTCAGCGGTTATTCAGGCAGGTGTGCAACCCACCCGCCCCGTGCCAACAGTATCACAAAATAGAAAAGTAGTTAGCAGTATTTCATTTAAAACAATTCAAGTTTCAATTCAAGCTAAATGATAGGATTAATTATAAAATTACCTACTCTACTCAGTGTCAGTGGATAAGTAGAGTAGTAAAAAGTTACTTATTATTATACCTTCTCTACCTACGAAAACTATTTCAACTTTCTTTTAAAGTTTGAGAACCGTATCATGGTCCTTGATGACGCACATCCTTGTGTCACCCACGTGAATAACAAAAGACGTAGATTTATTTTATGTATTTATTTAACCAATTTTTTATGATTTTAGATAATTTTCGAACTTTGTTTCATGAGTAGGCACTTAATCCTAAACCTAAACCATACTTACGAGACCTCAGATCATAGAAAGAGAATAGATAAATGAAGTCGCGCGTAACTACAACGAGAACCAGTGTCCCCACATTTCCCCCACCACAGCTCCCACACACACATTCAACTGTGTAAAAACAAAGCGACTGAGAGTCTACGACAACATGTGCAACCGGCTTAAAAGTGCTGTGATTGGCCAGAAGGCATGCCTTATGGCCAATCAATGGCCGCGTGACGTGACGCACACTTTGAAAACGCTAGTGAGAGAACAAAGATAAAATGGAGTCGACAAGATATCGATACTTTAAATCGCAAGAGGCAAGGCTCGAAACTGATTTCACAAAATGCTTATGTATGAAAACCTTTTTATTATTATACGTTATTATTAACTACTATCATGCATTTACTTTTTAATTATGGCGATCTGCGTACCGCATATGTTTATCAAAAATAATGCCTATATTAGGCTTTCAACTAGCTCTTATAGTAATTACATAGTTGACAGTTACTAATTACTTCTACTGTTATTTTTTTTTTGTAAAACCTTATAATCGCAAGTAACACATCATTTTTTTATTTAAAATTACAAAATAGAAAATTATAATTTACTTCTATTTATCGATAATAGGAAACGTGCGTAATAATTTTACTAAGGAATATTGAATAATTAAGGTAAAAATTACGGAAACGACGTAAAAATTAATTAAAGGTTAGGTACCTACCTACTACACAACCTACAAGGAAAACCAACATTTTCGGATTTATAAGATGATTAGGTATCTACCTACCTACTTAGGTTTAATATAGTTTTCCTTGACTGTTGTTAGACCGAATGCATAATCTCGTCGCGCGTCGGTAAGGTTAATAAAATACAGTTTATGAAGCGGTTGCTGCGTAATCAGCCGGCACTTCGGCGGTTCGCGGCAGATAGTGAGGCCGCCATTCGTTTATTTGTAAACAGAATAAAGTAAAAGTTAATGAAATATGAAATATAACGAGTTGGGTACAACGGGGATGAAGGTGTCCCACGTTAGTTTAGGAGGAGCAGCCTTTAGTAACATCTACGGGTATGTAAGTCGGTGTAAATATGTTTGTCCTACTACTGATAACAGAACTACTTAGTTGTTATTCTATTTTAAGCATGCCTCGATTGAATACCGACGCTCTCGGTGTGTTTTTCCTTTCGATGCTTGTTGTAAACAAGTTTTGTTGTGTTATGTGTTTTTATGTGAGACGCGCGAAAAGTTTTTGAATTTACGCGGGCTAAGCCACGGACTGAAGCTATTACCTATAACCTAAGCCTGTTGGAAAATGGTAACCTCAGTATGAATTTATAAAAGAACCACGTCATTCTCTATAAATAAGTATTTCATTTAACAACAGGCGAAATAAGCGTCGGATAAAACTCCCGCGCGCGACGCTACACGATTTTAGGTGGATGGATCTTATAATTTTCCTAAGAATTACCACTGTTACCTAGCGAATAACCTTGATTCATTAATTAAGGTCACAGAGGTCGCAAATCTTAATTACCCATTAATTTTGTCTATCATGCATGCATGCGTTTCTAACCGACTTCATTTTGTAATTTGATCTGCCTGTACTTGATTTAAATAACAACTTAGCTACTTACCCACTTATATGCCATAATTTCAGTATTTATTACCTATTCAGTATCTTCACAAGTTGTGAGTGGGTAACTGAGTAAGGTATTTACAGAAATTTACATTTTAGGACGTTTGACGAGGAACGGAGTCTGGAGTTGATAAGAGAAAGTCTTAACCGCGGTTTAAACTACTTGGAAACGGGACCTTGGTACGGACAAGGAAGTTCCGAAAAGACTATTGGCAAGGTGATGCTTTTTATCCAATTATTTAATTAAGGAAACATAAATAAATAGATGGCTGTTACTGCAGTTTTTATTATAATTTTATGTACTTAGAGAAAAAAATGCATGCAAACCACCAACCAGCAACACATTGACCACCAATAAAAATTGCTAAAATATGAATCTTTTCTGCGACCTATCCTCATTTAATAGTTATAATGCCGTCAACTTTCATTGTAAGTAGGATTCATCTGGAAGAGATCGCTTTATAACGATAAGACCGCCTAAATTGGGCAGAATAATTTGCATATTTTATTTCTTTTCCTTTCTTTTCTTCCGTGACACTAGTGTGTTCTATCTATCATGTTCTTAATTTATAGGCTCTCAAAGATGTGCCCCGAGAGTCCTTCTTCATCGGCAGCAAAGTGGGGCGGTACGAGAAAACCACGGAGCACATGTTCGACTTCTCCGCGGAGAAGACTGAGGCGGGCGTGGACATCACTCTCAGTCGCCTCGGCCTGGATTACGTGGACTTGATACAGGTCAGCAAGTTCTTCCTCCCCTTGGTGGTGGCCAGCAGGCTGGAGACGCAGGGGGCCTCCTCCTGCATTAGATAGCACAGGCTACCACCGCCGTCGGATGGGATTGGCCTCGTGGTCCCGGCTAATCCTGTCGGCCCCCCATTAAGTGGGGGCGTGTTGGGTCCCGCCGTGTAGGGCGGGACGTCCGCGGAAGGCGCCTTCGTCGTTTCTAGTACCCAAGGCGCCGACCACTATGCGGCAGAGGGAACATCCCAGGTTTTTAGTGGGTTCGAGCCCCACATAACCTGCCATCCCCCGGTGGTAGGTATGGATAGGCCATTTTCCCTGGGTAAAAAAAAAGGTCAGCAAGTCAAGATCATCACGTTAGCGCCAATTTAAAGCAATTTGGTCCCGTTACGTAAGCGATGCGGGCGATTGGTCGGATCATCTCTAGAAGTTCTAGTACAGACTACTAGACATTCTATCGCCCGTGTTCACAAACATTACTATGAGGTCTCACAGTGCGCGTGGACGTACAGGGTGACACACGAACCAATTAAGTACAGAGGCTATCATCGTTTGTGAATACGGGCGTATTTCTTTTCGTTATCATACAACACAGCTCAAAACACATTATTATAACACTAACATAATAGAATGACTATTGAATAGTTACATAATAAACAGTTCGGCTAAGATTAGATTAGGCATTTTAAGCATAAGATAAGATAGACAATACCCATTTCCTGTAATTGAGAGATTGATTTGCTCTAAATGGGGTGCCGTGAAAATAAAAGCACTAGAGGGCTTAAACGACGTTACTGATTCAATTTACCACGTCTGGATTAAAGTCACTGGCCGAGGGCTCTGTCTGTTGGATTTATATTTAACTTAACTTTTAAACTGATAGATCAAAGCTATAAGTAACTACATGATTTTGTTCTTAAATCGAGATCTGAAGAATGGCCACGGTCGATCTGCTCGAGATAAAATACAAGGGGGAATGGCTAAAATAATCTAGTAACAGTCTACCTATTATTTTAGTCTTTTTCCTTAGCACTTAGTAGTAAAGAAACTAAGTAATTGAGTTTTTGGTCAATATTACATCATGGTGTTGTTATAAATCATATGTACCTACTGAGTCATTGTAGGTACCTACTTCTATAATAACTTTCGATACGTTATCAATTTACTGTGTATTGGTAAATTGCTTTACTATACTAGGTAAATTATACCCATTGTGTGTGTAAAATGTTAATATTTTTACTAAGTTCTAAGGCTTTTAAAAACCTACTCCAATAAACCCACCACAATTTAGATACGCTAAAACACTGTTTTAGCGGCTAAAACATTCAACTAGGGTCATAAGTAGATATTTGTAGTAGTAAAAATTATCTCTGACCCTTTAACTAGGGTTTTAACATACGCCTACTTATCTAAATTAATGGAATCGAACTCATCCGATTTGGGGCCTCGGGTGAATTAAATGCTCATGCACCTACAGTGGAGACTATCGCCCGTATTCACAAACATTACTATAAGGTCTCACAGTGCGCGTGGACGCACAGGGTGACACACGAACCAATCACAGAGCTCTATTCAACGCTGTGCGTTCGATTTGCTGCTTCACTTAAGCAAGCGTTTGTGAATACGGGTGTAATTTTCACCGACAAGCCTCTAAGCTTGAAGATCCCTTATAATTAGGCTGGCTGGGTTGCTTGCACCATCTTACTTTAACTTTGACAAATGCCAAAAATCTGTCAAACTCCATACAAAATACACCGGTTATCGTTATAGTTACGGTCAAAGTTAGGTGGTGCAACTCAGCCTTAGGCAGTGATAGACAGTTAGGGAACCCTTTAGATGACAAGAACTTGGCTATCTTCTTCCAGGTGCACGACGCAACATTCGCGCCAGACATTTCGATAGTCCTGAAGGAAACTTTGCCTACCCTCGCTAAGGCGGTGCAAGACGGCAAGGCCCGGTACATCGGGCTGGCCGACTACGACATTGAACTGATGAAGGAGATCATCGAGGAGTCTGATATCAAGATATCCTCCATCCTCTCGTACGCCAAGTCGACTCTCTTCGATAACCGTCTCCAGAACTATACTCAGTTCTTCAAGGTTTGTCTGATTGTGATTGTAATCATGATGGGCGATGGCTTACTTCTTTTCAGATGCAGTCCTCTCCGCTTGAGCTGACATAAAATCAACAGCTTGCTGTGACAAATTATCTTAATATTAATTGTAGCATGAAATATCTGATACCTACTGGTTTTTAAGATTCTTGTCTTATCATAATAAAAATACCTACGATTAGGTATTTTATACTGTTAGTAATAGAGATCTTACTATGAACATGACATACCGATTGGTAGGTCTTCGGACAGAACGATTCTACAACTAAGTACCTTATCTGACTCAAATAATAGTAGGTACCTGTCTATGCAGAATATTAGTATCGTAACATTTTAAATCTCCTGGCACTGCGTCAGTTGATTTCAGCGTAGTAAATCGCCTGCCTGCATGTAACTTCCTGCGAGTGTCGCTGCATGATAGTTTTTGCGACTGTCATGCACCAGACCACGCCAAGGTGACAATTGCAACGATTACTTACTTTACGCGTTTCCGTTCCACTCTGCTGGGATCCTTGACGGCGACAGCAATTGGCTTCTTGCGCTCGCTGCATTGCTGGGATCGCTTCCCGTATCATTTTCCACTTGCCTCGAGTGTGTGCGTGTGGATTGAGTGAGCACCCCCTGGAAAGCATTAAATTTATACTTATCTAATTGTAAAAGGCCTAAAACGTATTGTAAAAACAATCTTTCCATTTGTAAAAAGATCACTCAGTCCTGACAGAGGATTAGCCGGATCTCCGTATTATTATGAGTTTATAAATATCATTACTTAATGCTCGTTATATTGTAAAAACTCTGCAAAGTTAGTGTCTTTAATTTTAGATTTGTGAGGGCCGTAATTAAAAAGTTAGTTTTTAATTCCTGACTCAAACAGAAGGGTGTTTTATTGTGTGTGTGATATGTACGTATCTGTCTGTGACATCGTGGCACTACAATTTATCCATACTTCCGTCTAAATTATTAAAGAATTTTAAAATAGCGCTGTCAGACAGAAACATGATTGTTTAACTTTTCCTATACATGATTCTTTGTGCTCACTCAATCCACACGCTATTATAAGGCCCGATATTCTGACGAACCAACTATAAAACCGCATTCCAGCACATGTCTTGTCGAAGTAAACCTTAAAAACAGCACACCCTCGAGTACCCTCCTCACCGATATTTGCATTGGCTCAAGTGTTGGATGCGGTAGTTAAATGATTGAGGACTGTTACGTAAAGCCCATATCAGTTTCTTACATTTTGTTTTGTAACTTAACATTACATAACTGTGCTGGTCATAACCTAGTAGACTCAAAACGGATTGCCGCCCGTTAGGCTTGGGTGGGGGGGTGTTGTTGGATCTTATTTGACTGGCTTGGCGAACATTGATATATTCGTATTCTGCTAGTAAATCCACCACTGAGTAGACTAGGTATTAGCCATGTTGTTAGATATACTCACTCGTACTTTAACTTTACCTATCTTATCGTTTCAACCTTATGACGTCCACTTCTGGACAAAGGTCTCCTTGGATTTCCATCACGGCCGGTCCTGCGCTGCCCGCATCCAGGTGCTTCCCGCGACATTCACCAGATGTACTTATCTTTAACCTTTACCTTTGTATTTATATTAAGTTTCTACTTAAGCTACTTATTTATAGAAATAATAGTGTTGGGGAAGACACATGAAGACCGAGGTCATAACGAGTAGCATTGTTAAAATTGGGCATGGCTCCTTCTCTGATAATAAATTAAGTGCTCATTGCAAGTATAATGCGATCGAGTGTTAACTGCGCACCTGGCAGCTGTGACGTCACATCGACGCTCTGTGGAACGGGCCGAACGCGGGAAAGTGTGAGCGAGAGTCAGCGAGGTGCGTAGTTAGCTCGATCGGCTTGTATATTCAAGTTTCTCTGCCTTAATGGATTATTCAGAAATGAGGAGATCCGTAAACGAACTAAAGTCGCTGACATAGCCCGACGGATCAGCAAGCTGAAGTGGCAATGGGCAGGGCATATAGTACGCAGAACTGACGGCCGATGGGGCAGCAAGGTTCTGGAATGGAGGCCACGTACCGGAAAACGCAGCGTGGGACGTCCACCCACAAGGTGGACCGACGACCTGATAAAGGTAGCGGGAAGGCGCTGGATGCAGGCCGCTACCAACCGTGCGATGTGGAAGTCATTGGGGGAGGCCTATGTTCAGCAGTGGACGTCCTGTGGCTGAAATGATGATGATGATGATAAATGGATTATTTTCTTACCTGCAGAGCAAAGGCGTGGGCGTAATAAATGCAGCTGCGACAGGCATGGGGCTGCTCTCCAATAAGGGGCCCCAGCTGTGGCACCCGGCCAGTGACGACATCAAGGCCCTCTGCAGGCGAGCCTCGGAGTATTGCAAGGTAGGTTACGGCCACAAATGGCCCAATGTCTGCATGGGACTGCAGACTTGAGGAGTTGAGGGTCGGTATTCGGTAAGTAAGTGCTCGGTAGTTCGATCATCGTCGCTGGTATATTTTGGTGGTTAACCTACTCGGTAGGAGAAGGAAATCATAGGAAGCTTATTAACTGGAAGGTTAGCGGGAATATTAGTCACTTGTGTACTATAGGTACTAAGGCTAACTATTTTGTTCAGTCTTCTGCTTTGAGCAACCAAAAAAAAGTAAGTATGAAGTTCGAAAACCACTAGAAACAAATTATAGTTTAGATAATGAGACGAGTTATATGAAAATGTATAAGTACCCGAGCCCGAGATGACTGTCATTTGTTTTATTACAGAGTTGGGTCAGTTAGAAAGACTTTTTGCTTTTGCTTTTTGTACACCCTATATAAAATTAGTTCTTTATTCGATAGTGGTTAATTTTGTTAACTCGTAAACACTCTAAAGTCAGTAAAATAATTTTCTTTTTAGGCGCATAACGTCGAGTTAGCCCGTATAGCGACTTGGTACACGTTAAATCAACCAGGCATTGATTCAAATGTGTGTGGGTTCTACAACAAGGAACAGCTGATCGACACGCTTGACGTCATGGACAAAGGACTCAGTGAGCACGAGAAGAAAGTTCTAGGTGAAGTTCAGATGAGGTTAGTCTTCTAATGCCCGTTTTCACCATCAATCCCTAATTTTTAAGGGACCCCTATGAAAACAAAACTTCTGTTATGTATTACCATAGGGGTCACTTGAACTCACTCACTACCTTGGGCATAATTTCATCAATGAAACTACCTAATGATTGACAGGATTATTTTATTACCTACCTATTACCTTCCCGTAATTTTTTTGGGTATCTGAATCAGATAATCTCATAGGTAGTAAAAATAATAAAGGTAACCGAAGCAAACAGCAAACCGAAGTTCAGCAAACTTTAGAACGTGTAGTACAGTCAGCGTCAAATAGTTCGTGACACCCAAAGTGAGCAATAAGTTGATAACATCACCTTATTCCAACTGTAACAAAGTTGTGTTACGAACTTATTGACTACTTTGGGTGTCAAGAACTTTTTGAAGCTGACTGTACCTATATAGATTCTGAATAAAAGCTAAGCGTCCACATGTCGGTATCGTACGCATCGGACGTATAGCACGCAACGGATCGTAGTATTATTTATATGGAAACTCATATAAGTGCGTCCACCTGTCCGCATCGTACGCATCGCACATGCGATACGATGTGTTTCGTACGATGCGTCCGTTGCGTACGATACCGACAAGTGGACGCTTAGCTTTATGCATCATTCTCGTTATACCCTTCACAGTAAGCGAAACATCATGTTAAATTCGTACACATACTCACTCACAAATTGGATATTAAATACAAATAGTCTGAAACCAACTTATTCACCAATACCATAATTTGCCAATTCAAGCCATCAATCATAGGTACACAACACACTGATATTTTAGAAGGCTCTCGGGTCATGGCGTTTAGCTCGCGGCCAACGTTCGAATGCCACAAGGAATATCTTTTTGTTATCCCGTACGACTCCCCGCGTTCCTCAGGTGTAATTTGATAGCCAAGTCAGCGTTAATCCTTTCGTTGCTAACATCGTTGCTAACAGACGGCCGTCCTGATGCCGGAATGTCCCCATTCCGCTTCGGCCATTCGAACGTTATGATGTATGTCCCCATACATGTATGCTATCTATGTCGTTTAATTACTTGAGAATCAATTATCATCTGCAACACCTTAATCAACAGTTGAATCAATCGTCCAGCTGAAATTCGATTCGCATTTGACAACACCAGAGTAGTGTCAACACCTTCCTTGTGAATAGTTTCACCCGAGGACCTTAAATTAAACATTCTATTTTACTCTTCCGTCTTCGTTACATTTTCTTTTTCTCTGTTATTGCAATCATTCTGTCTGAGCGATATTCAGTACCATTTTCATAATAATGATTCTGGCGGTCTTCGAGGCCAGTGTCATAAATCAATCTTCTTTCAGTAAGTCCTGAGGTACTTTCTTCTTTAGTCTATGAACGAATACTTGAAAATATATCGTCCACAAATAAACTGTTATGTAGCTCCAGTTTTCATTATGATAAGTTTAGCTTTATTATTTATTTCTTCTTTCACTGTTTTGATACCGAATTTTCGGTAAAGTCTCTCGTGACGTACCACGGTGCTTCTACAATATCTCAATACTCCATCGTATACTGCTGCTTTACCACATTAGTGCATTCACATAAAGATTTACAATTCAGGTAGCATCTTCGACAGTTTCCATTGAAACTTCAACAAAACGTTTGTCTAGATTGGTTTCATTATACACTTATACTATAACAAGACCTTATTTTCCACTGCAGGTTGACCATTTCTTATGACTTTTTGCGTTATTGTTGTCCTATTGCTGGACGTTTGGTAAAAATATGCTTTTTCCACGTTACGTTTCATCCAAGTACATGCCAAGATGTAAATATCTCTTCATCGAAACTAATTTTGTCACGTTCGCTTTGACGTTCGTTATTTCATTTCATCATTTCATTTCATCATTTCATTTCATCATTTCATTTCATCATTTCATTTCATCATTTCATTTCATCATTTCATTTCATCATTTCATTTCATCATTTCATTTCATCATTTCATTTCATCATTTCATTTCATCATTTCATTTCATCATTTCATTTCATCATTTCATTTCATCATTTCATTTCATCATTTCATTTCATCATTTCATTTCATCATTTCATTTCATCATTTCATTTCATCATTTCATTTCATCATTTCATTTCATCATTTCATTTCATCATTTCATTTCATCATTTCATTTCATTTCATTTCATTTCATTTCATTTCATTTCATTTCATTTCATTACGCTTATTCATTTCATTATTTCATCTCATCTCATCTCATCTCATTTAATTTAATTTCATTACATTTATTCAATTCATTTCATTATTTAATTTCATTTCATTACAATTCATTTCCTCATTAACAGGTTTAGGCGGCATAGATACAGTGTAGGTTCCATGACATGACCTTGTGGAACTCCTGCTTTCACTTTATCAAGCCCTTTAAGATTCTACTTGTTCAAAAACTGAGTAAGCATCGCTTGTGCATCGGCATTCTTTTCACTCATAATAATATGTATATTCATAATATTTATTTATTCATTATTTGCAAGTCATATTTCATCACATACTGTATCATACTTAATATTAACTCTGTAAGGGTGTAGCAATTTTACAACTTATAATAATTTAGGTACTGAGTGAGCGCAGCTTGTGCTTCGACATCCCTTTCACATTTTTGGGTGAGCACCGCTTACACTTCTGCCCCCTTTTCACTAACAATATACATATTCGTAATAATTCAGGTACTGAGTGACTACCGCTTGTGCTTCGACATCCCTTTCACAATTAAAGTGAGCACCGCTTGCACTTCGGCCTCCTTTTCACTCATAATAATATAAGATTTATAAACATTAGCGTTCCATTTCAATTCAGTAAATCGTATAAAATTGTCACATTGAGACCAGCGTTTCTTTATTTTACTCATAATGTAGTTTTAAAATAATTCAGCTATCTACTGAGTGAGCACCGCTTAAGCTTCAGCATCCATTTCACGATTAAGTGAGCACTGCTTGCTCTTCGGCATACTTTTCACTCCTTTGTCTAATAAATAATATTAAATCATTACCTCCATTGGTGCCAGCATTGCTACCAAAATAATATTCTTAATCACCTTTTTTTTTTTTTTCACTTGCTTTCCTTCTAAGTAGTTTGGTCCCGTAACAGTAATATAATAAACATTCTGAAGTAAGGAATTCCACCATTGCTTTAACAGTAACATTATAATTTACATTACATCACATTTTATTCTCAATATAGTCAACTAATATGTAAATGTTCATAAATAGGACCCAGTAATCATTACTTGTACACATGATTAAAATAGTTGCCTGCAAATTTTGTCACGTACATATCCCAAAATGAGTAGTAATTGGATAGTCCACATGTCTAATCTTAACTCTCAATGCGCTTTTCATAATTTAAAGTAGGTATCCATTGGTGACGACTTTTCACATTGTCAAGTCTCTAGTTGACTCACTGTAGTCTCAACTCTCAATGCATTATATCCTAAAGTAGGATCCATTGGTAACAACTATTTATTTCACATTGTCAAACCTCTAGTTAGACTCACTCTAGTCTCAACTCTCAATGCACTATATTGTAAAGTAAGTATCCATTGGTGATGTGACTATTTCACATTTCAAATCTCTCATTTTAAATTCACTTTAGTCTCAATTCTAGTATTCGCTAGATTCACAATCGGCCTTGTTATTACTGCACTGCTGTCCAGGGTTTGTTTGGAATTATAAATGCTTGATAACTTTAGTGCTGCTCCTTTACTCAAGGAAATAGTGGTGAGTCTGGATGTACTACTCACATCTCGCATACACGGTATGGTGGATTAGATCACTATCATAAGTTTCATTAATGCTTTTCAAGTGTGACAAACTAATGAAGTACCACTTATATTCGTCAATATGTCTACCACTTCATAAGACAAGACATGTTTATTCAAATTCAAATTATTTATTTCTCATTATGGTAGATAAAGATTTTACCACGTGTTAATCGTACCTATGTTTTTTCAAGTGTATCCCATTTATAAAAATTCACTGTTTTCTTTAAGTTGGAACACATTATCATGTATCTGTATACATACATCTTGGATTATTTCACTGAGATGGCAGTAAATATACTTTTCTTTGTTGTCACGTCCACTAAATGTATAGTAGTAAATGTATATATTAATAAGTACTTTCACCAAACGTACCTATAATATGTAAAACAATAACACAATCACTTTGATTTCATCATTCACCATTATTGTTCAGTTTCATAAAGTCCAGCATTAAAACTCTTCTCATTTAAATGAACTACGACTTGTTGTATCCTTTGCAACTTAATTATTTATGTATGAATTTCGTATACATAATGTTCCGATAATGTTTTATAACAATAACTACACTCGAGCCTGGAGTCGGTCATTTGAAATGTTTGTAAACATCTCAGTGTCCACACTTGTATCGACTTCCATGGACAAATTTTCATATGTGGCCAATTAATTATTACATTATCATCTTCAACTTTTCATTATCTTATGCTGTTAAATTCAGTTACAGTCCGGAATACCGGAAATGTAATGTAACATTTCCGGTGTAACATCATTATCTTCAGATTTTAAAAGTGGGAAGCAAATAAGTATGCGTTATAACTCTTGTGAACTGGGTCGATCGTTGCAGAATTCAGTAAGTACTTACTAACTCTTCCACCAATGAACATGAATCATTATAAAGAAGTTTAGTCCCATGTAAATAGATACATATATGTACTAAAATAATGTCTTCATTTAACACTGGAACAGCCACTTCGAGAATCGCCAAGATAAACGTAAACTTTTACTGTTTGCAATTATCGCTCTATTTTATTAATATTTCATTTATTCTAGTGATCGGGTTTTCAATAAAATTTTGTCCTCCGTCAAAAGCCTGCTTAAGGTATCTTTTGCTACTCGTATTATATCCATTATCAACAGGCAACTTTTTTTTCATTTTCTTAACGTTCCATTTATTAACCTTTTACTTTTATTTCCATCCCTGGAATATCATTCTGACTTAACTTAATCACCAAATAAGTACATTACTTATTTTAGACTTTCGTATACCATATTTTAAGTGTACCTTGAAATGTGGTTAAATTTATTTCTGTATAATATTATAACATCTATCCATGCGAGGATTTTATATTATCTACTCAATTGAGTACATTGTTTTCACCGTATGACACTCGTAGAAGCTGCTCTCAATTAACAAAATGCTCTAAGATCTGTCTGTCAGGCACATGCCTCCTCGTAGTCCTGTTTTGAATTTACATAGTTGTATTCTCCAATTTACACACCTCTAGTTCTTTCGTCTTCAGTGTTGTAGGTCTCGCATATACGTAACAACAGCTAAATTGAGTCTCATAAATCATTAGTATTGTGTTATCAATTCATTATCAGGCAGGTCCACTAGTACACTGCTCGAAAATGGTAGGTAAACATTAAACTCTACATAAATTACAGAGAATGTGACCATGTAATATGAACTTCAGAACGACGAGTCTGTTTCGATTCCTTGTCTCGCAAATAAGCAGGTTGCTTCTTTTATTTTTAAGTCGTATGACATTTGTCACGGATATTTATTTTTTTACATACATCACTATCACATTTCACATATCAATAAACATACATTCTTTTCACATAGCATCACTCGTATATTAGTCTCTTCTCCATAGTGATTCAGGTCTATAGCTTACTTATTTGTTAGTTCATTCATCACTATTCATTCACTATAAAATATAGGGTATTCGACACAATTTGTGTTACTAGAATCAAATAGTTCGATTTGCATCAATTATTATGGGTAATTTGTCTATTTATAAGAATAATCTCTGGCACCCTTGTATTTGTTCTCATAGCATTTCCCTTACTCAATAATTCAGGTATCTATCTACCTACTGAGTGAGCACCGTTTAAGCTTCAGCATCCATTTCACAATTATGTGAGCGCTGCTTGCTATTCGGCCTACCTTTCTTACTCAGTCATCGAATAATAATAATAATTACAACATTAACACACCATAACTTTTCCCAACGGGATAGTTACACTCAAACTAATATAACGTAATTTCAATGATGTATCTGTTACGGTTAATGTGATAAATTGAAAATTATTAATAATAACCGGTTATTATGAATAATTACCAACAGTCGCGGTAAAAGTGATAAATTAATCACATTTAACAGTGATTATTTAATAATTCAACCTTAGTACTAACAAATTTCTTAAAAGAGAACAACATCTTGTGTACGTGCTCGTGTACAGCCAAACTTTTGAACGTTTTGATATCATATATTAATATAATTTGGCATAATGAGTTTGGAATGTTTCTTGCATAATATTACTTTTCCATGATGCCTATAACATAATGTTTTGATTTAAAGTGAAAAATAGGTTAAGGTGCGGCGGGGGTGGCCCTTGGGCCACCCCTAAGCCGCCTATTTAGTTTTATACACACATAAATGACCTCATATTAATCACATTAACCAAATCATGCGGTAATTATTCATAATAACCGGCGATTATTCATAATTTTCACATTTATCACTTTGACCGTAACATATCTATTTTCACTGCTAATTGGTTATACCACCAATCACAATAAACTGTCTCTTGGTAAATCAATTGTAGGTATGCTTTAAAACACTGTTACCCATATGGTACACAATTTATCTAGCTCTGATTTCGCTACATCCGCTTCAACAAGATCAACAAACGTGAACTTAAAACCGCTCTAAATAACTGTTGTAAAAACCAGTAATTTGATTAAAATCATATTCATCGATACTACATGGTATCGCTCACTACACATGGCTGTATAAGCTGCACTGGATGTATTACACATCAGTAATGTATTAAATTACCTTGTTCCGGTTAACAAATCATCATTTAATTCAAATCTTTCAATCAGTATCTGTAAACATTACCTGTAAAATCATTGTTATCATCACAACATCACCGGACTTTCGTGATCTTTACACTTAGGTATCAAATCATTATTAACTCAAGTTCAATTTTTCATAGTGACGTAATAACCAATACGTTACTCATATAATATCACAAACATTCTAGCACAATGGCTACCAAATCTGAAAGCCCAACTGTTAAATCCCACATTGATGGTTGAAAACAAATTACTTACTTATCACTTCATTTACCTCAGATACGATTTTATTTCAAATACATTGCGTGTGGTAACATAAATGTAACGCAGACACATTTAGACAATCACGTAGGTGTCGCTTTTCAACTTGTAAACTTTGACCAATCTTTAACCACTCTGACAGTGTTAATTACGTATCTTCAAAACAACTCCATTCACTGGAGTAATGAACTAATTACCGAATCTTATTTATTTTTCGACGTCAAAATCAAAACACTTATCATTTGTGTTCACATCTCTACGACAATTAGGTAGTCTTACCTACTTATTATCGATTTGTTAAAATTACCAACTTTCATCGTCCATGTGTTCAGTCAGTCAATGTTATGATTATTTCAGTACATTTGCCATTTGTAAATATAGCAGGTACCATACCTTTCCATGGGCTAAAATACACAAAATATAAATTATTATTACCAGTAACTCTTAAAATATATGTATCTCCATAAATCATGTTTGCACAATCACGACAAATTGTCGAACCAAATTCATCATAATAGTAACAAATCACAAGTACTTACTTTGAACCTTTAGAACCACACACAATGGTGTTTATTGTTTCGAGGCCTCGCCACGAAATTTTATCTTAATGGTGTTAATATAAACACAGGTTCGCTTCGCTAGCGCAATCCGAGTCAGGATGTGTTTGTTCCAAACAGCATGTCATATTACATTATTTTAATACAAAACAATTACGAACTCTATATGGGTAATTTAAATTTACTTAATTTACATCACCATAATTATTATTTCACAGTAATATATTCCATAATTGACTCACATAACTTCTAATAATCCTTTGTCACTTTCAAATAATTCACATTTATTTTGTTAAGATCTTAATAACCAATGATGGAGTAAAAATAAAATTAATGAACTGTGCCATTATGATATATTTTTATATTAATCATAAACTATCTGCTGAGAACTTATCTTTTCTCTTAGTAAAATGGTACTTTTACGAATTCAATATATTAATATTCACTATAAAATCACTTTAGCAATTCCAAATTCATACCTTAGTTTCTTGCGAAGATCTAAATTATAAATATCTTCAATACTTGATAAATAAAAGAAATCTTTCTTTGCAAAAATTGCATAATGACATCCTCATACCAAAAATTACTCACTTCGCGTTTTTTTTTAAATTAAATTAAAATTTTAAATTATCGAAGCAGATCTTCTCAAATAATAACGTAAGTAACAGTATCCAAAATAATATCAGTTTTTTTTTTCTCATTGTATTTTCCATTCATTTGTTGTGAACTTTATCGCGCAAAATAAAAGCGCATAAAATAAGGACTTAATGTTATTTTCTGCCAGTCAACTATTGATTGAGCGGCTACTTCCAGAAAACTCACTTGTTGTTTCATGCAACTGCATCAATAATAATAAAAATAATTTACATACCAATGGGCGTCGGACTCACTTCTGATATGTTAAATTCGTACACATACTCACTCACAAATTGGATATTAAATACAAATAGTCTGAAACCAACTTATTCACCAATACCATAATTTGCCAATTCAAGCCATCAATCATAGGTACACAACACACTGATATTTTAGAAGGCTCTCGGGTCATGGCGTTTAGCTCGCGGCCAACGTTCGAATGCCACAAGGAATATCTTTTTGTTATCCCGTACGACTCCCCGCGTTCCTCAGGTGTAATTTGATAGCCAAGTCAGCGTTAATCCTTTCGTTGCTAACATCGTTGCTAACAATCATGTCAAACAAAGTAGGTAGTGTCTTTTACCGACCTAAAACAGGAAGTTCTTGTTTGACCCGTACGTTTGTATGTTTGTCCATATTCGCGATTATCTTACATTTGGATGAACCGATTTTAATGCAATCTATTACATGTATTTCTTAAACTTGTTGTAATTTACAGGTTTTTCGACAACTTAACTCTTCACTGGGATGACGTTGAACTGCCGTTGTACAAAGCCAAGATGAGTGAACTTCAGCAGAAATTATGAATTCGAGTTCTAGGTTACGACATTTTTACTTCGTTCTTACGCCCAGTGGCCTAATTCACGTATTTTGACAGTCAAGATCCCACCGCACAGTCTTTTATTTTACCTTAGAAGCGGACATCCCTGTTTTATTAATTCAATCGTTAGATATTACTATTATGTATAAAATTAATGAAGGAACTTGTAGTTGTATTTGTTTGGTTTCGAAGAAATATTCGATATTGTGATTTTATAAAAAAAACAGTTTTAGAAGCATATTTTCTAAAAAAATTACATTAAGTCACAATTTTGTAAATAAATTTACCTATCACTATAACGTCTACCTTTATGCAAAAATAAATGGTTATTGCTGCAGTAATTTAGGAATTATTTAATAATTTATGATTTTCAGAAAACATTTTTTTCTCCGTTGTCCTAGAAAATTGGCAGCTATATTTACTTTATATTGATGCATGATATAATTATCTATAATACCTGAAAATATTACTTGCCTATCCCGTGGGAGTTCGACGATACGAATAGAAAAATTTGTCAAAAGTAATATTGACTAAGGCCATCGGTAAAAACCACTATTAACTGAAATTTGCAGTCAAAAGTGGTTTTGATCGATTATGAGTTTTGACTGCAACATATATCGATGTTTCGAAAACGATAGGATTTCCAATAAGCCGCCACAGGGCCAACTCTATATTTATCAAACTCGACCAGACAAATTAATAATGGTAAAGCAATGAATTTCAATAGTTATCTAACAAAGGCATTAAAACCGTATTGTTACGGACGGCATTTAAAAAACTAAAAAATATTCAGATGACAACCCTATTTACATATAAATTTTCTAAACTCATAGAAATTAAAATATCTTCGAACTCCCACGGGATAGGCAAGTAATATTTTCAGGTATTATAGATAACTAGCTTTCCGCCCGCGGCTTCGCCCGCGTGGAATTTTGTCTGTCACAGAAAAACTTTATCGCGCGCGTCCCTGTTTCAAAAACCGGGATAAAAACTATCCTATGTTCTTTCCCGGGACTCAAACTATCTCTATGCCAAATTTCATCAAAATCGGTTGCGAGGTTTAAGCGGGAAAGCGTAACAGACAGACAGACAGACAGACAGACAGACAGACAGACAGAGTTACTTTCGCATTTATAATATTAGTTGGGATTATATCATGCATCAATATAAAGTAAATATAGCTGCCAATTTTCTAGGACAACGGAGAAAAAAATGTTTTCTGAAAATCATAAATTATTAAATAATTCCTAAATTACTGCAGCAATAACCATTTATTTTTGCATAAAGGTAGACGTTATAGTGATAGGTAAATTTATTTACAAAATTCTGACTTAATGTATTTTTTTTAGAAAATATGCTTCTAAAACTGTTTTTTTTTTTATAAAATCACAAAATCGAATATTTCTTCGAAACTAAACAAATACAACTACTAGTTCCTTCATCAATGTTATACATAATAGTAATATCTAACGATTGAATTAATAAAACAGGGATGTCCGCTTCTAAGCCAAAATAAAACACTGTGCACCGCCGACGTCCAGAAGTCGTCCCCTTGAAAAATTGTTCTAAATCCGTATTCACAAGGGTCATTTTGATAGAACGATTACTCGATGGGATCGCAACTCAGTGTTTTGTTGTCGTTGAAGTTTTGTTACGTGAATAAGGCTACTGGTACAGACAACGGTACATCAAGCTGGACAATGTGACGTCTTATTTGTATGTAGTTAGGAGCCATTTTGCAACAATTGGAACTGTGTACCTAAATTGGTTAAAATCGGCAACATTATGAAGTTTTAGCCATGTTTGTATCATAGCGGTATTTCCCACTCACCCAACAGAATCAATACAATAACGTTATTAAAACAACTGTGCAAATTAATTATACGTCATAAAATACATCTTTAGATACTAACTTAGTCGTTAAATTACACACGTTTCAAAACTTTATTATCTTGCTTGGCTTCAGCTTTAATGTTTATATTACGTAACATGCCTATAAACAGATTGTATATTCTACAAATTGTATATTTGGTGACACTACTGTAGGTATTGAATATCGAATCTAAATAATAACATAAGATAAAATGTATTTGTGTTACAATGACAACCAGCTTTTAGCGGGTACTCCACAACCGCGCAGACGTGTTTTCAAACGCTCCGTGTAAATTAATCCAGTTATATAGGATAAAGTGAAACAATGTCAATAAAAGTTACATTAGTGTGTGCAGTACTTAAAACCAAGCCGAACTGTGAAAAACAACGACTATACGTGTGATATTGTGAACGTAATCTCTAAAAACGTTTTACAAAAACTCAAGTGAGACTTTTAACTTGTACGTTTTGTGACGGTGGAAGACAAAAACAACAAATTTACATTACTACGCGCAAGAACTAGAGCACTATTACGCAGCAACCTGACCCATAATTTCGACACACTGACTGTAAGAACTGATAGCCGAGTTGTACAAAACGCGTTCACCAAGAACGGATTCCAAGGATTGAGCGTTCGAACCTCGGCTGAGACAAAAAAAAATTTTTTTGTTTTTTGTTTGGGATTCTGTTTTGGTATATATTTTCTTTGTTATTGTTTTTATTTTATTATATTGACAAAAACAAAATGACTCTGAAATGCAAAGAATGTAAAAAAGTCATTACTCACAGACGCAATTTAACTTGCTCCAACTGTAAGAACACATATCACATTAAATGTGCAAATGTTAATGAAAATGTATTCTATCTAATGTCGCCGCAAAGAAGAACAAACTGGAAATGTCAAATATGTACAGAAAAGACATCGAAAGCCATCTTGATCTCAAAGCGAAGTACTCCAAAACTGGCACAAGGACGAACACAAAAGCAAGCAGAAAAATCGACAGAAAATAAGAATGCATCACAAAACCCCAAACTTTCATACAATATCTCAACTGAAAACTCTTTTCAGTCGTTAAGCGATGAAGAAGATTTCTTTAATGAATCAACATTAAATAGCTGCAGTCATCTAAGTCGAAGTTGCCCTGATCTGGGACTAGATATAAATGACTTAGAAACACTAAAAGAAAAAAATCAAGATTTGGAAATAAAACTTCAAATAGCTGAGAATGAAATTGAGCAACTAATGTCTGAAAATGGAACATTAAAAAACCAATTAGAAGAATACAAGCTGAAAATACATACACTAACTGAAATTTGTAAAACTACGGATAAAAAACGTTCATCAAGTAAAGATCGGACAAGTATTAATCGAACTATACTAGAAAATACTGGAAGAACGCCACTAAATTCTCTCGAGCTAAAACACCCAGAACATGGATCAATTGATTATCTCGTCAACCAAAGGCCGGCAAATATTCAGCCAACCTACGCTGAAAAAGAAACACAAATACTCGATAAAAAATCTGATCAAGAAAAAAATATTTCGACTAGTCACAACAACAAAAAAGAACTCTGCAACGTCATGCCCCCAGTCAATCAGATACCTACACCTCGCAAAATACACATATTTGGTACTCAACAGTGCACTGGTCTGGCGGCAAGAATGACCGATTTGAGGAAAAACGGCCCATATGAAAAATATAGTATATTTTCAACCATAAAAACATACGCACCTACTGAAGAGGTTTTGAAGGGACTTGATACATTAAACTTGAACCCAAAGGATATAGTAATCCTATGTGTTGGTGAAAACGACTGTAATCCTACTAAAATATCTATTAAGTTAACCGTTGCACTAGAAAAATATCAAAATAACACAGTTATTGTATTAAACTTACTGCAAAATAAATATCTTAACACTAATTTATTGAATAGAAATATTCAGATAATATGCAGTAATTTTAAAAATTGTATTTTCTTTAATATACAAACTGTTACTGAAAACTCTTTTAACGAAACTGCTAAAAAGCTTAATTGTATTATTGACTCTCGTGACTATAATGAAAAATTCTTGACTTTTAATAAATGTAAACTGACAAATCGAATGATTGGACAACGTAACGTTAATGCATTCAGGGACAGTATCTTGGGTAGCAATAGGAAAAGAAACCCTAAAAAAATTGTACAAACGTCCTTGCTTGATTTTTTTGGGAGAGTGAGCAATAAAAGTAATAAGAATAAAATCGTGGAAGATCTAAGAACTCAGAGTTCGTTTTTTCGTTCACAGCCTGAATGACTCTCTAACTATAATTCACCAGAACATTGCGGGGGTACTCAGTAAGGTAGATATTATTCATGTAGCTTTAGAAGAACTAATGGTCAACGGACAAGAGACAGATATTATCTGTCTGAGTGAAACCTTTCTCAAATCTGACGAGGAGAGAAATCTACACATAAATGACTTCTGTTTGGCCGATTTCTACTCCAGACGCACGCAAAGACGTGGAGGTGTTTGTATACTATGCAGGTCGGATCTTAGCTATAGGAATATATCAATACCGAGGGATCTTGCTACTGATTATGCCTTTGAGTGTTGTGGTATTGAGATTCCCCAATTGAAATGTATAATCGTTTGTATTTACCGAACTCCAAAATCAGACCCATATATATTTCTAAATCGTCTTGAAACTATGTTATCGAAACTGAGATATAAAAATAATAAAAAAATTGTTATAACTGGAGATTTTAATATAAATATTTTAAAGGAAAATAGCATAAAGGATGAATATATAAAAATATGCCAAAATTACGGAATGACAATACATATTAAAGAGCCAACGCGAAAAAACGCCTGTTTAGACCAAATAATCAGCAATATTCCCACAGCTGTTGGAAAAACACATAGTTTGGGACTATCTGATCATGACACTTGTCAAACCCTAAACTTACCAAAACAAAATATACAAAGGAAATTAAAAACATGGTTCGTATTTAGGAGAGATTTTAGTCAAGACAATATGAGAAAATTCGCTGAAGCGATCTCATCTCTCTCATGGATTGACGTTTATGATGCCACTGATGTAAATAAGTCTTTTAATATATTTCATGAAACTTTGATTCTATTTTTTGAATTATGCTTTCCTAAACTAAAAATTAAGATGGACCATAAAAAAAAAGGTAATAAGTGGATAACCGTAGGTATAAAAAAGTCATGTGTCTCGAAACGTAAACTGCGCTTTAAATACTATGCAAACTCTAATACTCTTAACAAAAGAAAATATCAAAATTACTCGCGTATTCTAAAAAAATGTATAAGCAAATCACAAAGGCTGACAAATGAATTATACCTTAAAAAAAGTAAAAACATATGTAAATCGACATGGAATATAGTTAAATCATTCGAGCAGACAGACACTGATAACAATAATAAGTATATAAATAAAATAAAACATAATAACACTCTGACATTGAATCCTATTGACATCTGTAATCATTTTAATAAATTCTATATTGACATGACCAACAAATCGACAAAATCTAAATTACCATCTGCTCATACCAATATCCAACCGATAGCTGCAAGTATTTTTCTCTACCCGTCTACAAGTGATGAAATATTTAAAATAATTAATTCTCTCAAAAATACAGCTTCAGTGGGATACGATGAATTTCCTACAAAAATCTTGAAATATTGTGCTAGAATTTTATGTGATGTCCTGAGTCACCTAGTAAATCAATCAATTACAGAGGGCAGTTTTCCTGAAAAACTGAAATTGTCGGTCATATATCCCATACATAAAAAAGATGAAAGAGATAAAATGGATAACTATAGACCAATTGCTTTAATACCCGTGTTGGCTAAAGTTTTTGAAAAAGCATTGCATACAAGGATCTATAAATTTCTCGAAAAACACAACATTTTAACTAATAGACAAAATGGATTTCGTAAGGGTAAATCCACTACGCTTGCAACTTTTAACTTAATAAAAAACGTAACAGAGTGTATTGATAAAGGTATAGATGCTACAGCTATATTTTTTGACATGAGCAAGGCATTTGACTTTGTTTCTCATGAAATTCTCCTGCAAAAATGCGACAAATATGGTTTAAGAGGCACGGCACTTGATTGGCTTAAATCTTATCTTCATAATCGCCGCCAATACGTACAAGTCAAATCTTTAAACACTAGCAAAGAAGAAACAAATTCAAAATCCATAGTTTCTGTGAACAATGTTGGCGTTCCACAGGGAACTATCTTGGGGCCACTGTTGTTTATAATCTATATAAATGACTTACCTACAGTAACTGATCATCATTGTTATCTGTTCGCTGATGATATATCAGTAGTAATATCAAGATGCCACTCTCAAAATTACAACAAAGACATTAACAATACTGTTACGCATATAGTTAATTGGCTTGAATGGAATAACCTACATATAAATATTAATAAAACTAAATACCTAAATTTTTACAATCGAAAGCAAAAGGATAATACACTTGACATACTAATTAATGGAGAACATATAACAGAATCGAAAACAGTTAATTTCTTGGGTTTCATTATAGACAATCAGTGTTCCTGGAAACAGCATGTAGAAAAAGTATGTAAAAAACTAAACAGATTTTCTTATGCTCTATGGCGCTTAACGAATCAAATACATCAAAAAGCTGCATTAATGGCGTATCACGGATATGTAGCATCTAATCTCAAATATGGCCTACTACTCTGGGGTAATTCTGTTGATATGCCCAGAGCTTTCATCTCACAGAAACGGTGTATTCGTGCTATATGTAGGGTTTCACCTCAAACTTCATGCAGGCAGTTATTCCCAAAACTAAATTTGCTTTCTCTTCCTTCAATGTACATACTAGACTGCTGTGTTTTCGTAAAAACATATCCACATTTATTTGTGAATAAGGATGACTATGCAGTCAAATCAATAAGGCACAGGGGAAAGCTATTGCTGCCCAAAATGCATACCCAATTTTATAAAAGGAACTGTTACCCAACCTGCATAAAAATATATAATAAGTTGCCGTACTCACTAACTGAACTTCCTCTTAACATATTCAAAAAGAAATTAACGAATTGGCTAAAAGCTAAATGTTATTATTCTGTAAATGAGTACCTAGAATCTGAAATAGACTTGTAAAAGTTATTAATTGAAAACCAAAATGTAATTTTTTAATGTTATAAATATAATGTTAACAATATTTGCATGCCAGCTTCTGGTGGACTGTGCGGACATCTTAATATTGTAAGAACTTGTAGACCACTTTTCACGCAAATAAACTGATTTGATTTGATTTGACCAACATTTTATAATGTATTATATGATAAATAAAACTATAATATGTAACATTAAAATGACTATTTATTTTCTCCTCTACATACAACATTAAGTGGAGTGTGATCCACGGTTTAATTTTAATTGTGTTTTTAATTTTAATTTTTAGGTCATGTGCTAGTGTTAGGTACATTATTTAAAATATTACATGATAATTAAGCATATAGCGACAAAAAATACATAGTCTGATTTGGCGTTACATTAAACAAATTATGAACATACAAACAACCACTCTTTTTAGTTGGTATTACTCTCTTTGTTCAATTTTTTTTGTACTCACATAATATAGGGTCACATGGTGACTTATTATTCAAAATTACAATTACAGATGACGTTTATTAACATACACGTATATCTCAACCACAATTTGTTGATTAAAACTCCAGTTACTGACACAATTTACAAATAAAACATCCAAATTTTACAAAGACAAGCAATACAATAAACAAAATAAATAACGTTATAAATAAAGGAAGGTCGATTCCAAAATATGAAATGTTCGTTTCTAAAACTACGTGATTGTGATTGTTATTATTTGGTTCAAAATATGATAGCATTACCTACCTCCCAAGTAACATTTTACTCCATTTAAGAGTTCAATAGTCGTTCACATGTACTCCACAAGCTGTGTATGTCAGCTGTATACGAGCTGTATAGCTTGCTATAATGCTTTTATAGAACCAGTTTGGGCACAAATTAGACAGCTTTAAGTTCACTATGGCTGTACATTAGCAGTATAATAGCATTATAATAGCAGTTTAAGTAGTAACATCGTACTTAAGGCTGACTTACGGCACTATATGGGACGCAGTGTGAACCATACAACGTACGTGAGGACAATAAAGAGTAACAAGTGGCTAAATGCACAGCTTTCAAAGTTATAAAGTCCGACAAAAGTACTCCAATGCTACCTAAAGTTCACGTGTGTCTTAAATTATTTCCACATTTTAATATTAGTTTGGTATTTGTACGTGAGTGCCAAGAGGGAAACAACTCGGGCGGATAATCATTTATGCAAATAATAACACGGGTTTTAAATACTTAATAATGTTAATGCCATTGGGAATGCAACTTTATCGTGTAATGTATACATATTTACAGCTAAAATATTTACGCGCCTCTGTAAAAACGCGATATTCATTTTAAAATATTTAAAACTGGCTGAGAGGAAATCTACAATTTTTAGTTTTTGATATTGGATTGGCATTATAATTATATTACGGTAATTAATTATAACATGAAACCAAAACTCAATCGCTCTATCTGCGAATTTTGTGATAAATCTGCATTAATTTTGGAGATTTATTTGGTAAATATTTTAGGTTATGTAGAACAAAATGGTGGAAATGAAATACGGCTATGTGAACTGTTATAACTCCAATTTAATGCGGTGAGCGTATATTAGGTTCACATGTGTTCTGTTAGAATGCTGTTATCTATATGAAGTTCCACATTTGTACCACTACAGCGCTAATGTCTATAAATTTATTCTAATGTGAACTTATGTACAGCTTTAAGATGTACCTAGTTCAGGTCAATTGTGTATCTTTAATTCTTTCAAATACTGAAATTTTAGAGATCCGCAATAAAAATTATTAATGTCCGTTAAATCGCCTAGCCCAGGTACTAATAGTCAAGTATGAATACCTAAAGCATCAGACGGTAGTGTTCCCGGTTTAAATTCGTTTATTATGCTTGACAATTTATTCAAAGCGGAATGAGGAATACGATTTTCAATAGCCCATGTTCTTATTTTTTTTTGCGAAAGGTTAAATAATTGTCCAAATCAAAATGGTATTCACTATCACAAGAACTGCAATCATCACACTCTGATATCTGGTATATTTTGAAGGGAAATTTCAGGTTCAGGCATAATATTTTCCTCTGCATCATGTACAGAACCACCATGAACAACTAAAAACAGGCTTGGGGAAATGTGTAATAGAATATCACATTCACATTCGTGTTCAGCTTAAAACAAATAAGAGTAGTACTTGTGGACAAATAAACTGCTATTGATGTTAATGGACAACACATATAGTCATTTTAACAGCCTACAGTGTACATGCGAACCATTGAAACACTTTTGTACAGATAGTAAAAAAAGGTTATTTTAATTATCACAAACAAGTCCTACTACAGCTACTAGCTGTATAACAGTCTAAAACAAGTAAACATAACAGCCTTTGGCTTTATAAATGACCACGTGTGTTCTATTAAAATGCTAGCTCTATAACATCGTACAAGTAGGCCGTTAAACAGCGGCTGACGTATCTCTACCCTCCTATAATGCTCTTAGTTAGATGGCTGACTAAAGGATAGTTGTTAGAGTATTATAACACCAACAATCGTATAAAAGTATAACTCTACACTAGTCTACACTCCTATAAGTCCCTTAGACAGGTATAGGTGTAATTAATTGCAATAATACAGCTTATACATCATGAGTGAACTGTACTAATGCTTTAAGTACACATTGGAACTAAATGTGAACTCTTAAATGGAGTAAAATGTTACTTGGGCTACCAGGTATAGATAACATTTATCCATATAATAGCAAAACACCTATTTATTTTGACACTTTACAGATTATTTCCAAGAACAGTAAGTATTTATTTGAATTCCACAAAAAATAGCAGGATTAGGGTAGATGCATTTAGTACACATCAGGTAACTAGAGATTCAAAATCAAAGTAACATCAATTTAAGATACTCTCAAATCTATGAAACCATTGAGTGCTTCTTATAGACTTTATCGCTGAATTCAAACAGAGTTTATGTTAGTTACTTACAAACTACCGATAGATATATCACGGCCTTTATATGACCTATATTACTGTATACACAAAGTGCCCAAACAGAGGTTACAAATAACAAATAAATAAACATAATGAGATATTACGAAGTTAAGACAATAACATTTCAATTTGTTAAAACTAAAATTATTTAATACATTTCATGAATATTCTCACATGTCTAGATTAATAATTGAGTTAAATATTACGATTATTACAGAAGCTGCATACTACAAATAATATTAGTTTGATATAGGTAACACAAAAAAAAAACTGTATTATTATAAGCTGCCTTCGTAGTAGCTACCTAGTTACCTACCCTACCTACCTATAGGCATTATTAATTATTTCATAACAAAATACACAATTATAATATTTCACTACATCCACAATATCAACACGCTTGTTAGAAAAAGAATTTAAATAAAATAATTGCCATCGAACAATAAAATTTACATATGTTAAATAAAATGTGATGATGATATTATTATTCAACGACTTCGAAACAAATACACCACTAAATTTTTATCACCGAAAAAATTTAAACAGGTTATGTAGAAACGTGTGGAATATTGAAAGCAAAAGAAAAAGAAATGGTTTTCATGAAGTTAATTTTTTTATTAAATTTTCGTTAATCCGTATTTCACGCGTCACAGCTGGGTCACTCCGCTGCTCGCTAGAGTAGTCGTACGCGCTCGCATATTGCCTCGATCTGTCTGTCTCGCTCACGCCTCGACCACGCTTCCAGTGTTATTATTACATACTTAGCTAACTTAGACCATTTTGAATTCTAATAAGTGTTACATTAGCGTACGTAAATAGTGCTCGCGACGCGTGTGTCAATAAATTACCAATTTTAGGAGGATATTTTGAGTCGCTTTATTTTACTCTTTTTTTTGCACAAATGGGATCAGTATCAATAACTCATTACCCAGAATTTTTTTTTTCGGTGATTAAAATTTAGTGGTGTATAATGTGAACATTGACACATGAATGTTATACACACACAAGTTTGAAAATTCGAAATCATAACTAAGCATAATATTTATATTTATTAACAACAATCAATAAATGAGCAAACTTTGATATATTGCAAGTCTTACAAACAACACAAGTGTTTTAAATAATTAGATTATACAACACAATACATTCAATGTCTATGGTACATAAGCATACGTACTTAGCTATTTCTTTCATGTATGTTTCGAGACATTATACGTACTTTTATAATTAAGTCGAGCCATAATTTTAATGAATAACACTTTGGTTGATCTGAGTTCATAAAGAAGTATAAGTATAATAGGTAGCTATTTTTTAAATATAATTAGATGCTCAAAAATTTAAAATTTCACGGAATTTATTAAAATTTGGTTTAATATAATTTCTCCCATTAATTTGTTTTGTATTATACAGTGTAATTAGATTATTTAATTGATTAAATTGTATACTATAACTAGGTCTATCTACTGCTATAGCAACTGGTCACAAATATTTAAATACATAACTATATTAATATAAATGCCTGTAAACAATGTAACTTCGCTTCGATTATAAAACTTAACACTTTTTACTCTATACATGTATAAACTTCGTAACGAATAATTTTTACTCCTTAAAAGTAGTTTGAAACGAATACATTTTTACATAGACTTTTTTAACACTCTTGTAGGAATTTGTTAAGTTTTAGCGAATTGCGATTCGAACAACGAATGTTACTTTGTCTAGAGGGTCTGCTAAAACTAATCTTTCGTCTATTACTTATTTAGACTTTCAAGTTAAAAAATTCGGCATTAATATTGCTTTTAATATGACAGAGTGATAATACTGGTCTACTAACTAACACATTTTACAATAGGTTATTGCCAGTATCACAATACGTACTATGCAAGTACCTAGTAGGCCAGTAGAATTAAACACAAAAATTGATTAAATCGGAAATAATTCCTACAAAAGATTTTTTTGCTTTAATGGCTTCATTGGTTGCCCATTAAGACTACTTGCCTAGCCGTATGCCTGGTCCAAGGTTCGACGCCACAAAATCAACTTCGCACGCGTGAAAATAGTTTAAATACTATTTTCCGTGCTTGCAACATTTTTCTTTACTGCTTCGGCTCTATTAGTCGTAGAGTGATTGTATATATCCTATAGCCTTCCTCAATTTATGAGCTATTCAACACAAAAATTATTATTTCAATCAAACTAGTAATTCTTGAGATTAGCGCGTTCAAACAAACAATCAAAAAACTCTTCAGCGTTTTAATATGAACTTGTTGTTGTTGATTTTTGGCGTCAAACCTTAGACCAGGCATACGGCTAGGCAACGTAGTCGTGCAGGAGGATACAAGGAAGAGGGGCAGCCACCATAGCTGGGCATTAACTCGTTAATCCGTTAATCGTTAATTAACGAAGTTAACATTTCTATTAACGGATTAACTTTTAAGTTAACTTTAAAAAATGTTAACGGACTCGTTAACTTCCGTTAAATTATCCTAAGTCCGTTAATCTAGTACCTACTATTTACCAAAAAGATACAGCATGCACGCTGAAAAACGCTAGAAAAACGGGTTCTGACAAGTATGTTCGGGCTTCCAGAACTCCCAGAACCCAAAACAACAGTTTTCATAACCAGATCACTAACAACACTTGTTAGTATGTGTGGGACAACTCTTGCAACTGAATTTAAGACCAGTTTTCCTCAACCGATTGAGCTGAAATTTGGTATTCTTATGTAAGTACGATTACAATGCAATGTTATGGTACCATTGAGCTGGTCTGATGATGAAGTCATGAGGTGGCCATAGGAACTCCTAAATGAAACGGCGGCATCGCATCGGATTTGGATTCGTTGGATTTGTCTTTTCGAGCACTTTAGTACTAGATGATGTCCAGGGTCCTGATGATGGAGTCAGGAGGTGGCCATGAGTTCCTAAAACCCTTTCGGGTGGAAACTTATCGAGTTTGGGTTTGCTGGATTTGTCTTTTCGAGCACTTTGGTGCTAAATTGTATTGTAATTGAACCAAAGCTCTGAGATTGAGATACTACTAAAAAGTGTAAAATAAAATTATAATAATTAAAAATTTTTTTAAAAACAAGCTTTTATTCTGAAATGCAGTTGTACAAAAACGAAAAAAAATAATTGTAGGTACTTAAGCAAGGTTCAAATAATTTTCGAAAGCTTGTAGCGCAAACATAAAAGAGGAATAAATTCCATGCGCGATACAAGCTTTCGAAATTATTTTGAACCTTGCATACAATTATTTTTTTCGTTTTATTATCATGTGTTAACGGATTAACGATTAACGTTAACTTCCGTTAAATCTTGCGAAATGTAACGTTTTAACGTTTAACGAAGTAAATTTTTTTATTAACGGTTTAACGATTAACGAAGTTAACTATTTGATTAACGGTGCCCAGCTATGGCAGCCACAGTAGGTAACACAGAGTCGTTCAGGTGAGTGCCAGGAAGAGGTGCAGCAACCGCAGTTAAGAAACGGCTGGGACGAACAAGGATCGGCGAATCCAGCTCGTATGCCTTGATAGGGTTACACTGGTTGAGGCGCTCCTTTTCAAGACTTGGAAGCCTGCGGGTAACGAGCCATTGGACGTGGAGAGGGTCATTAATTATACACATATTTTCTACTTTGCCGAACATTTGCACGAGAACGGTTTGTTCAAAACATATGAATTTGGTCTTATTTAATGCAGAATTAAATGCCCTTCAACCATCAGGAAGACCACTTTTCGATAGGGTAAGTCCTTTACGCGGTATAACTGGAAAACCGAAAAAGCGCCCCTTTCGGGGGCCCCCACCACTTAAGCACAACTCCGTCGAAGTCGAAAACTTAGGAGAGTCTTAATGGGCAACCAATGAAGCCATTAAAGCAATAAAATCTTTTGTAGGAATTATTTCCGATTTAAAAGCTAATTCTACTGGACTATAGCGAGAAAATAATATAAGTACGTTTTGTATAATCCAGTTAAAGAAGCAGCTACACTTAAACATATTCTGCCAGGCAGTGTGATTACAATAAGTTTGCTCTGTTGAAGTAAACATAAGGACGCATATTTTATTTTCCTATAACTTAGTTTAGTACTTGGATAATTTCTTAGATACCTAACCTAATTGATCATTTATAAAATATCACAATAACATTAACAGATACATAGAGTGATTGGCTCCAGATGCAGATTTATATTCAGATTCAGCCATGGGCTATTGGAAAGACGAGTTCTATGGCGAAACCATGAATAGGCTTAGAGATTACAACCATAATATTGTATTATTCAAATCGTTAGAGATATTTCCGAGAACATTATTACAGAAGATTGTATACCTATACACAAATATTGCTCGTATAGATAGGTTTTAGATAAAGGACACTACAATTCGTTGTTGTAGAGCCCATAGGGCTTCCTAAAATACACGTGGCACATCATATTAATACAAAAGACAAATTAATTACCACATAATATTGTCAAGAATACCACATACCTAATAATTTAGAATGAAGACGTGGTGATTCCAGCATACATATTCCAAGTTCCTAATTTGAGTCGAGAAAGCAAATATCAACATAAAAATATTATTTTACACCCATTTTAATTAAAGTTATGTATGTATGTATGTCATTATAAAGCCTAGTACAAGCAATTAAGTATTCTGTGCTGCAAGGTAGGTTTCACCCATACTAGGTAGAGAGCTTGGTTTTAGATCTTATTTGGAACATCGCCCATATTGCAATAAATAACTAGGATAATTTCACATAGCGTCATCGGGTGAGGGCGAGGCGAAGTCTTGCGAGTTTGCGACTTCGCAAAAATGGCACCAGGTAAACGCGAATATTTGGCTACACACATCGCAATATGCGAATCTTCGGGTTATCGCATTGTGTGTGGCCCAGGAGTTAGAATGATGCATCGTCGATTGTTCCAAGTGGAGCCCTGCTCTTATCGCTGTTGTAGGTAATAGACAGCCTTTTATCACGTTTATACTTCTTCACATTCACCCTAATATTCTAAAATAAACTACACTAATTAGTAATTACAGCCATGAAAGCCGTCAATTGTAGCGTGTACAAAAACCTACATAACTACATTATGTAGAAAGTTTACATTACATTGTCAAATAATAATATGTACTTGCAAGTTTCATTGGATAATTAATTAACAATAGTAGTCAATAAAATTATCACAACAGCAAAATGTAATAAGTTAATGTACATTTATACACCCCAATAATATACAGATATTTGTACTTTTTATAATTGCTTTCAATGGCATTTATAATTGTAAGGTATGCACCATGATTTATAATGTAAGTCCTATAAAGTTGTATTTAACCTATGACTTATAACCAAGTCAAAGAAGCAGGATTATGTAGGCACGTTTTCGTTCGAACTTTGTGATATACTAGTAAATAAGACTTAAATCTATGGATTAGATATTTAGCTGCGACGGTATGGCATTGTACCAGTCCGATAAAATTGGAAACCTCAAAATCCTATTAACACTACGACCATCAAAACTTTAAATGAAAGTGGAAGACAATAAAATGACTACGCACGGTGCTAATAGTAAAACAAGCACTAATTTATACATCATATCTAAAATCACAATCCGGACGCAAGACACAGTACCACGACTGTGAATTCTACTCGAAATTTAGCCAAAACATCACATCCTTTTAAAAATATTCTTAGACCGTCTACAATACGAAATATTGTCCCCTCTACTATGCTGCACAGATTTTAAAATTTCAATAAGTATATACTAGCAGATATTTTGACCGTGATGGCACGCAAATTCATTATAATATCTACGAATCGACTCTCTGAAAATTGGAGGGAAAGACAAGATTGCTTAGACGATATAATTATCTTCAGCTGCCTTATTATTAGGCATTTCTCTATGCAAATTGGCGAGAGTCCATTTGTTACTATCATCCACAATATAATATATTTCTCAATCCGACAAGCCTATTTTGAATTAAATGTCATCAATACGTATTATTTATTTGTATATTTTTTAAAAACATCTAAATAGCAACTAATGTAATTGAAAGCTGAAATTGTTGGGGCAATCACGTGACTAGAGTATACATAGAGTTCAGTATTTTTATGTCATGTCTATATTAATTTATATAATTTGTTCAAGAAGAAAATAAGATTTAAATGTTACATTACACTTGAAACTTATATTGATAATATGTGCGCAAGATACACATTAATTTAATAAAAATTGACGAAATCAGTCAATGTAGTGATAATTACTAGTGTTTAAATATTTCTAAATGAGAAATCGATAGATACAGATATTTCACTATTATTATTAATGTCATTTGTGTATACTTATGCATTTATGAAGACTGATAGAATAATTTTAAATAGTTAATTTTAGAGTAGGCGCACACCGTTGATTTTTAGGTGGCCGATAGTTGTGCCCGATTTTAATTTGTATGAAGAATCGGCCAAATCGAATCGGCGTAGTGTGCGCACTCCCATACATGCCCATACTGATCAACTGCCCGACTAAACTATCGGCCGACGAAAAATCAACGGTGTGCGCCTACTCTAAGCAATCGACTTCATTTCAGCTGTCAATAAATTAAAACGTAAACTAGAGAATGCCAGCAAACGTTTCGAATGTTTTGCGATTTCGCAGGATCATTGGTTTGGTCCCGCTATGAGGATCAATGTTCGCCATACCTAGATAGGAAGTTTCGTTGAGCAAATGTGCGAAATTTTTATACTTTGCATCTATTTTATCATAGTTAAATTTCAATGTAGGCTTCTTATATTTCATTGTTCTTGTGTGCCATACCAGTACTTTAGAGCAGTTGTCTGCTAGTGGTTCGATATCCTCCATTTTTAAACTTAGACTAACCAGGAATCCGTCTTCCTCGTGGCCCAGGATGTATGGCATGCTGGCAGATGGCTTCAGGAATTCCATGTTGACTGCAAAACCTGCCATGTCCACGGGAAACATTCTTGATGCAGACCATGAATCGAAGAATGCAACAACCTGCAAATTACAAATGAAAATGTCATTAAAAATTAATTTTTCTGTTTATCTCTGTTATTTAACCATATTGTGTCGCTATCATGATAGATAAATTATGTTTTATCTATAATGTTTAAAGCAAAATATAATTAACAAACATGAAACACTGAAAGTCTTTCTGAAGAAACAAAAAGAATTCTGAAAATCTACTTTACTATTTCTACCGCTTATCTTTAATTCACCGATTTTTGGGAGTTTAAGCATAAAAAAAAACAACAAATGGCCAGAATTATGCATTAAAAGTTGCATCTTGAATTTTGTCTTTTGTTTTTGAATATTATACATAAAAAGCAATTTATTGATTTATTTCAAACTTTGCATAGAACAGTGTAAAGGACAATGTTCGTTCTCCATACATTGTTCGCCTAAGAACCAACAATTTTGACATATTACTACCCGAAAGCGAAATAATACGATTCTGTGTGTAAGAACAATGATTCCTGATGGACACTTGCCATAAAATTAATGATTAAGAATATTAAATCACAGCGATTTTATAATATGTCGTTTATGACAACATGGCGTCTAATGTATTGTGTGAATGTATGAACACCGATTCGCGAAAAATGTTTTGTATTGTCGTCACGCCGAGTCGCAGCCAAATAGTATAAAATAATAGAACAAGTTTTAGAAATACAACTCGGCATTCCACTTTTATAATATGCCCACATATTGCACGTAAATAAACAACATGAATCGTAGGTTGTTTCCACCCTTGTCATCTGACACATGAAATAAACTCCTATTGTATTATAGATATCGAAGCCGAATCGTATATAATAATAGAATGGGTTTTGGAGATCACTCGTGGTTCCACTTTTATAAAATACCTACATATTACATAAAAATATCACGAATCATGAGTTTTCTTTTCACCATTTACATCTGACACAAGATAACAAACTCCTATCTCCATGACTACCATCGTAGTCTATGCCAAAGACTACAATATTTTAAGCAAGAAGTTTCAAACCTTAGCGGCTACGGTAACCCCAGTGGGTCTAGTCAAAATGCCATCGCAAACCAATGGGAAGTTTTCACTAATGTCAGTCGCCGCGTCACCAGTGATTCGATTCGATCGGAAAATGGCAGCCAAAATGCACATTGAACCACCAACGACGCGGCGATATAAAAGTTCATTCAAAATCGAATAAAAGTTAAAAAATGTCTATGACTTTGCGATTGTTTTTACTTTTTCTAGCTTTTTTTTTTTAATTAGTTTCTTCCTTCTTTCTGCTCTCTGTTTACGTCTATGCTTCGCTGTCAAACTAGCTGTCAAAACGACATCGCGATACGGATTTGTCAAAACAGCCTTAGGGTGGGTTGCACCATCTTAGTTTAACTTTGACAAACGTCTAAAATCTGTCAAACTCCATACAAAAAACACCGGTTAACGTCATAGTTACGTTTAAAGTTAGGTGGTGCAACTCACCCTATTGGTTTTCGATCGAATCCAAGCTTATCACCGGGGTTTTAGTAATCGCAATGAAAATGGCGGGTGTTGCGATTCGATTCGATTTTGATTGAGTCTTAAATGCATGTTGGCTAAGCCTTTGTATGGGAAATTTCAATCCAGTCTTTCGATTATCGATAGGTAGGGCTTTGCGATTCGATTTTTTGCCGTTTGACTAAGCCTTTTTTGTTATCGACCTCTTTTGCGATTTGTTTATTTGTTTGCGACTGGTTTGCGATGGGTTTGCGATTTTAAAGTGCGTTTTGACTAGACCCACTGGGCCACATACATCATGATAACATTCGGTCGACACCGGAACGAAGTCTTGCGATTATGCAAAAAAGCATCGTATTCTAGTGCGGCTATATCACGTTCAACCGGGGTTTTAATTCGACTAAAGTCCTGACTAAAGACTGGAAGAAAATACGCCGCATTGTATGAGCACTTCGTGTTCGTTAAAGCGGCTTCAGATCTAGAGCCCACATAGTTTTCTTTCCAATAATATCCGCAAGTAGCGCTGCATGATCTTTACAACAAAAACGGCAATAGTTATTAAGGTGCCAAAATTATATGATTACTTTGGCACGGTATTATACACGTTCGAAGATTTGTCATTTTCATTCATTTCTTCATCATCATCATCATTTCAGCCACAGGACGTCCACTACTGAACATAGGCCTCCCCCAATGACTTCCACATCGCACGGTTGGTAGCGGCCTGCATCCAGCGCCTTCCCGCTACCTTTATCAGGTCGTCGGTCCACCTTGTGGTGGGTTGACATTGCAGAATATGACTTTTGATAGGTTCATCATAGAATTCGGCGGGGATATCCTTACGGAGGAAGTTCGTAACAGGGCGGAACAAGATCTTATAATAATGCAAGGCCGAAGCTGTTACGCGCGTGCTCCTACGTGTAATCCGGCGAGTATGCAATAAATAGTAATGTCTGGTAAATAGTGGTAATACGTATCGTTCGTTCGTTCGTTTCAGCCGAAAAGACGTCCACTGCTGGACAAAGGCCTCCCCCAAGGATTTCCACGAAGACCGATCCTGCACCGCTCGCATACAGGCACCTCCCGCGACCTTCACCAGATCGTCGGTCCACCTAGTGGGAGGCCAGCCCACGCTACGTCTTTCGGCTCGTGGTCGCCACTCAAGAACTTTCCTGCCCCAGCGGCCATCAGCTCTACGAGCTATGTGCCCCGCCCCGTCTATGTCTGTATGCGCTACGATTACAGGGTATCATTTTGCATAGTCGCAAGACTTCACTCCGCTGCTGTCAAATCAATGTCGCATAATGTTATCGCAATGTGTGTGGCCCTTGGCCAAATCACAGAAGCCTATGCGAAGAAAGAGCACTTGAATGACAATAAAAATCAGGGTTACCATTTTATAAGATCTCCTCACTATTGAGGGTAACAAAGTAACATTAATAATCTAGCCATTAATTACATTTATTACCTATACGAGAAAGTAAAGCAACATGCGGTTTTATTTTAATTTGTAAAATATTTGTAACAGTTTGTTCCAAGTTTAGTTTTACCACAGTATTGCTGTTTCAGCTGTCACTGTGAAGCTTTGGGAAAATAAATAAATAGAAAAAATATTAACATACATATTTATTTAAGTTTTTATGTTCATTATCATAATATGCCAATTTAAATTACACTGTGTGACAGTCTTTGACACTAAACAAACTCTTCAGCTTAATAATACCTACCTACAGGGCGTTTTTATAGTTACTCTTGCTGATGAAACAAGAAGGGTTGATTCTACTACTGAAATACAACTACTTTTCTTACAGGACCAATATCAAATTCTCAAAAAAATTCACATCCTCGTGATGGTGATAATTTCTATGGAGAGGTTTTTTTTATATTCGGTCTCTTGGGATAAGTTATTCCATTTGAGCAGTAGAATTAATCCTTTTTATTCGATCACATATAAAAACAACACAAGTGTTTAGGAAAACTTCTTCTTTGGTATGGTATCACTACGGAGTTATAATGTCGGCAACTCTGTATCACTGACTTGTAACTTTCAAACAGCATGAATAATAAGGGCACCACATTGGTTTTCTTTCTGAAAAAAGGCTTTCAGTTTTAGTACTAACCCTTTAGCACTATTTCATTGAAATAAAAATACAATAAACGCACAGAAGACTGAAATTGAGTCAACTGACGTGACATTTATAATTTGTTGACATTATGACAGTTTGACAAGACTAGGGATTGAAAAAGTTTTAATTGAAAAAGTAAAATGACAATTTATTAAAACGATTCACAAGGATATAATCGATTAAAAATATTTATAAAATGTTCTGATACTTGCCTGTAGCGATTATCCAATCCTGGTTTCTACTGAAAAACTACCTCGTGGCAAGATTTTAATAAAATAATAAAATCTTTATCTTCTCTTTCACAATCTATAAAAGTTCATTTGGTCTATTATTATACATGTGCTATGAATGAGGGTTTTCGCGATTGAAAAATCCGCGAGATGGCAATACGTAGACGCGAGGTCCAAATGCTGCATGATTGGTGGATATCTGTCAATGTCATGTCAAAAATAACCAATCATGCAGCATTTGGACCTCACGTCTACGTATTGCCATCTGGCGGATTTTTCAATCGCGAAAACCCTCATTGGCATAGATTATGAGAGACTGGCAACTATACTAGGTTGATATCAGGTGATCCGTCTGCTCGTTTGCCTCCTGTCACATAAAAAAAATATATATATATGTTTCTCACACTTCAACTGGCATTGGATTCAACATCGGATTCTGACACTTTTACAGTTATGATACCATGAATATCAGTTTATGGTCCTAATTATTTTTATTTTATTTACGACCTTCGACCAGTTGGACACTTTAGATAGCTTCTTGTAATAGCGTCAATATCTTTTTAGCTTTTAACGCAAATCTAGTCTTCAAAGCAGTTTAATCGATTTATTTTATTTTCAAAATCGATATTTTATTGTCTATGATGGCCGCAGGAACATCACTATACATGGACTCCCAGCAATAAAGTACGGTAATGCCTCGTACAGATTTTATCGGCAAAAATTATGGAACTTGATAGGTTTTAGACCATGCCACGCACCAAAACGTCCGGAAGTTGTAATAGTATTATAGAATAAACGTTTAAAGACTTATTTATTTAATTTTTCAATGCTTAAGTGTCCATTAGAATGAAAGGGTGCTTAATGTATTAAAAAAAATAGAAAATAATTATGATGGGTTAATGTTTTTGGGCGGTTTTTTAGGCGGTTTCTGACAATGTCCTTTGAATCTCAAGTATCAAAATGGTTTCGTTTAGCAAAATATTATTCTGTGACCGAGTCACATTGAACTACATATTACACATTAATGCATTCATCTGCAAGGTCTGTGGGGTAAATGCAAAGTGTTGATCAGATAACATATTGAATACAAGCCTTCAATATGAATGAATACTGTACTGTTAGAGAGGTGCCACACGAACGTTGACGTTGCAGTGCGTTGCGATGTCGCTGCGACGCCGTTGCAGTGACGTACTGCAATGTAAACGCCCATGTGGCATCTCTCTAGGCTTCTGAGAGTAAGCAAAGATAATGAATGAATATAGACAGAATGAAACATTATCAGATTGATTCTCTCATTCTATGTCTGTTCACTTTTGTGATGTACAGTCAAATATTATATTTTTGTAAAGTTCATACATAATTTTACATTGGAAAGTGTGCCCTATTGCATAATTCATAAAAGATCGCTATATTGCCTGTCGTCACGTCTAAATAAAATTAAACCTAAAGCATACATTCGCACGAGCTCATTTTCAACATTTTTGTCACTGTAAATAGACCTTGACGCGTTTTAAGTGATTTCGCACGTGAACACTTTAGTGTATCCAAAGTTTTTGTTATTGATGGTACTCTTTTTTAAGTGCGGAACGCAAGCAAAGTGATAATGAAAAATAACTAAAAATTAATAATGATTTACCTTTCCGTCTTTCACCACAGGACTCGACACACCGTAAGCACCTATGAGTCCTACTGGGAACATAGATACTTTCTTGGTCTGTCTCATCTCTTCGAATAGCTGCAGGTCAATAGTATTGTCATCATCCCCGAAGTAGAGTATACCCTCTTTTACGTTATTCGCTAGCCAGGTGAGAGCTGCTCGGCGATTTGATACACCACGAGGGAAGTTCGTAACTCTGTTGGGATATGGCTTCGGACTAGAGATATGTGTAAATGGTAAGCCAGATTTCCTGTAACAGTAATTAAAAAAATATTATTATTGGTTACTATTATTTACATTTGGATATATGTAGTTAGTTAGCATGCCTGGTAAACATTTAAAGAAAATTATGTCCTACAGTAAAATGTTAATTTTGATAATTAGAAATGAATTAAATACTTTAATATAAGGGTTCAATTTCTTACTTTAGTACACTGAGGACTGGTTCAGAACACAGTGGTTGATCATCTGCTATTATCCAATGTATTCGAGGCACATGCATTAATGTATGAGACAGACGGGTGAGCTCTGGGATTTGTTCTGGCCTTGGGTATGTAGGTGTGACGTAGTATATAACTTTTAAATCACTTTTAACGGCCATATGAGGCCTAGTATCATTAAAATTCACACTACAGAGTTTATTCTTCACCGGAATAGTTTTGTATGCGAAACTTTCAAACCTGTAACATAAAAATGCAAGTGGCATTTAAAAACAATTCATTCATACTTTTATTTCAAAATAACTTTTTCATGCAAATGAAATAACCTTGTATTTAGATTTGTGTAATTGTGAAAATAATATTTGCTAATAAACTAAGTAATTACACTATTACACATTAGTTGAATGTAAAACTAATTAATAATACAGTACATACCCAATAACTCCTATGTTAGTCCAAACAAGCAATATTACACACAGTAAAAGAGCCATAATGAAAAATTTCCTTAACGCAGTTTGTTGCATCCTAGACGATGTTTGGCCCTGATCACATGTTTCAGCAAAATAGAAATCCACAACAACACACTGGCATTGCAATTTAGTATAGACAATACATTAAACAATTACAGCTAATAAAGCACGACACGGCATTACTATACGTTTAGATTATAGATAGGTATTATTCTTTGAGTATTATGCATAACTTTTTGGTAATTTGAGCTTGTGCTTTGCCACGACCAAGGCACGACGAAAGATTGGAAAACACTCTCGAAGGAAAAATAATAACGTCAAATTTTAAAACTTAAAGAATAGATACTATATGTAACAGTTAGGTGTTTGCCAAAATATTAAGAAACTAAATAAATTATTTAAAAAGACTCGAATGATTTTAAAAATTTTGACCGAAAGGGAATAAAAATTTGACTATTCTGACAGTTTTGACACAACCAACCTGTCATTTTTCATTTCACAGATTATTATCGTTTCATTGCATAGAATAAAAAGCCCTTATTAGGCTAGTTGCCTCATGTCACCATTTATCATAATAACTTTTAATTCAAATATTATTCTGTACAAGGGTCCGAAATATATAAACTTCAATAAATATAAATAAGGGATTGCTGTAAAAATTCAACTGAAACCCGTTAATTTTTTACTTTTTTTTCTCTTGACTGAAAACACCGTCCGCCATGTTTCTACGTCACCAATATTGTAAACAACAAAACGTCAAACACTAGTTTCAGGTTATTCGTGGTCTTTCATATAAACGCCTTGTTTTCACTTAAAAATATTGTACAGTTCGCATTTATTGAAAATTATCATGGATCCTGAGTTTGTGAAAGCAGAAAGCACAAATCTGCTCAAAATCGACACATTGATGGTTGCAAAATTGTTTGCTTTAAATCCTGATTTCTGCTCAGCTAAGCTAAGGAATGGTTAACTAAGTAAGTACAGTTCATTTACAACCTTTTTTTTTAATTTAGACCACATCATTAACTGAAAATAAGGAAATAAGTACTAATAAGTGTATTCTAACCTCTGACCAACTACTTATTGCTAAACTATTATATTATTTTTCAGGTCTGCAGGAGAATCATATTATGGTGATGATGCAATTGGTTATGTTCAACTAAAAAAGGGAAAGTAAAATCTACAATGTGAAATGTAAAATGTGTTGAACATAAGGTGCACTCTAAGCAGTATCAGTTTCAGCAGTCATTGATGAAGAAGAAGAGATTATGTTGTTTGTCAAGATTGTCCAGCTGCAGCAGGGGGCTGCAAACATGCTGTTGCATTTTTAATGTAGTTGCATCGTCGCAGTGAAGAGACATCTTGCACATCAGTAGAATGCTACTGAAAAAAATCCAATCGTTCAAAAGTCGGCAGCACAAAACATCAGGTTCCGGAACCAGATACCAGTGTTATGGAGGAATTTGTAATTGAATGCAAAAACCGAAAAATTATATCATGTCAGTTTATCAAGCATGTTGGAGATTATGAAGAGGTAAAAAGTTAGTCGGTGCAGAACGCATGATGGTTCTTTGGTTGCAAAGATTTTTGGTGCAAGGTCTGTGTTGACGGCTGCAATGAAACGAGGCCAAAAGACGATTTGTCCTAAACTATTTGAAAGTGTAACTCAATAATAAATCATTTAACTCTTAGTATTAGCTTTATTATTTTTACCCATTTGTAAGTCTAGTATTAAGACAAAAATACTCATTAACTTGTTCTGTTCAAAAACACATTTAATTCACATTGCCTAAGCTCTGAATAGTAAGATATTAACAATTTTTTTTCTTTTCTATCAATCTGTTTCCATATCTAATGTTTACCTAATAGTGTAAATTATTATAAAGAAAGATGTTTGTATCTGAATAAACAGAGAATATGAGATGAATAAACTTAAATCATGGGAAAACCAGTAGTATAAAAGAAGAAGCTACCTGACTGACTGACATAATATCAATGCTATCAAACATATTATAACCTCTTGCCTTATGTATAAAAGGGTAAGAAACTTGAAATTTTGCACAGCAGTTCCTCTTACAACGTAGTGGGGAGACTAATTTTTGAATACTTACCCCTTTAATAATTTATGAATATACGAGTATAACCCATAAAACAAAGCTATTTTGTACAATAGACTGATATAAAAATAAAATACTTTATGTTTGTATCATTTAATTTATTGAATGAGAGTTTTGTAAATTTGCTATCCTGAAGAAGGTGTGTAGGTATGATAAACACTGTCATATTTTTTCTCACTTGAAAAAACTAATCTTCTTGTTGACAATTTACTTCTAAATGTAGATTTCTTGGGAGATGTTGTAGTTGATTGGTGGGACGTAGACTTTATTGGTGAAGATATGACATCTTTCAGAGTTGCACTAAATTGCACCTTCTTACTTCTATAGTGTTTCATTATTGATACATGAGTGACCTTGTGATCATAATTTGAAACTACTTGGCATGATGCATGTTCTGGCTCAGCTTGCACTGCCTTATCTCTGAAGTGAGGATTACATTGTTCTGCTTGCATTATTTTGTCACAAATCTTATCCTCAACAGAAGAATGGTACAGCATCCTCCTTAAGCAATTCTGAAACGAACAAATTACATGAATAAATCATTTAAATGATGATCAACATGCAATTAAAATTGACTGACTTAGTATATTTTATAACCTCACCTGAACGTTTAAAGTGAAAATTGAAAAACTAATCTGCTGTTAGTTTATTGTACGTACATTAAAGTGATCTTCACAGAAATACACTGCAGTTCAACTGGACAGAGTTACGGGATCTCTTTTAGCTAGTTGTAACCAGGAGTTCCGCATATTCTCATCACTGGGTACTTTAATACACAACTTCTCTAGGTTCTTTATTGATGTATTCTGACATTCCCGCACGATACAATAGTGGTAATTACTATATTTATCATGTAATCCTTTCGAAGCCATGGTTTTAAATTCCGATAAAAAGGTTATGTTATTCACGCGTATTGTTTACAAGAATAGTGACGTCACGGCACAGATAATTAATAGACCATCATGGCGGACGGCGTTTATGGCTGTATAGATAAAATATAATTTAAAATTTAAAATATATTAGGATAGGTACTTCAAAAAAAATTCATATTTTTTTTATGGTGTAATATAATCGTAATGAACCGTTTTATCAAATAATAAAAATAGTGGCAACTAGCCTAACATCCACAATTATTATTTTCAATGTTTTTTTACAACCAAATTAAATTGAAATTAGATAATTGCCAGACAGATTTGGATTTTGGATTGGGATTGATTGAAAGAAAAAACATTTATTCTACATTTTTACATTAGTTTAGGTTGGGTTATTGGGTAGCGAAAGTTGAGACGTTCGCGCTAAGTTTGCCGGTCCGTGGAATGCGCACCCCTCCTCCAATCACGATTAAACGCATTTAGTTAGTGATTAAACGTATAGTGTGTCTTATTTTACCTAAACACACAATTTTTATCATATAGTTTGTTACAGTTACGCTACCCTTCGAATGATGTCATATCGCCAGAGGCAAACTTAGCGCAAACGGGTAGTAGTAGGACGATGTAAGTTGTAGTAGGTGGGACCGCGGGACTTGTAATTTCAAAAGGAAAAATTTGAAAACCGCTGGTACCCTTCACTCCATCAAAATGTGTAGTCGCTAGGCTAAGACACGACTACCCGGCTCACAACCCGGCCTTAGCTATTTATGTGAGCCAGAAATTCACTGTTTGTCTATCTACGCATGCACAGTGATAGTCTCAATCCATCCACTTGCTGTAAGAATTTCAATCAATCAGCCCCCCTAGACAAAACGCACTTTTTGATCGAATCGAAAATCGAATCCGTCAAAACTCCATACAAAAAAGGGGCTTATCGACCACTTTTCGACTGGTTTGCGATTATAATTTGCACTTTGTCTAGACCTACTGATTGTATTGGTTTAAGCTGGGTCTAGACGGGTGCTAAGCCTCTGTCTCATCTGTGTGCTAAGCCAGTAGGGGCTTTAGTTGATATTACGTAGGTATAATGTAATAAAAATTCTACGTGTAGACGGCACTACGAGTATTACATGTAAAGTGCCACCTATACTAATTTCCATTACGTTACGCGTTCGTCTGGACCCGATTCGATTCTTTTATAAATCAAATGACCACGACACGTGTTTTTCACCCTGTATAGAAAGTTGTCCATCATTCATGAATATCTGATAAAAAAAAACAATTTATGTAACTTAACCAAAAAAATTGTTTCAAATTATTAATTTCACTATTTTTAAATTTATTTCTTGAAAGTTTCAATAATTTATAAATCCACTAAAAAAGTACGATAAAAATCGTTTCAGCATTTTCGAAACGGTATCATTGTGTGAAGTGCAATCCGAATTAAATTGATTTATTTCTTGTGTCATGTTGGTGGTATTGATCTTGATGTGGACAACTAGACAACTTCAGTGTGGTGGTCCGATAGTGATTGCGCGTAGTGTTATTGTTTTGTGGAAAATTTTGTGAAACCTAACTAAATTCTATACTCTTTCTCTAAAAATCTACTGTATTTTTCGCCTTTGATCCCTAAACACTTCTTTATTTCATGGAACATGTTATACACCAGCGTGGTAAGTGTGAATTTATGCTACATCAACATCAGCGTAGGGCGGTACGATCGTGTGGTAATTGACAGCGTTACCCAATTTTATCTTATAAATTATCACTAAAATTGATCTTAATTGGTTGATTATCGTCATAAAACCGCTAAATAACTTTTGTTATGTGAAACGTCGCTCTTGGGGGAACTCTTTTGATAGATTTGGATATGCATCCTCCATATTTTACTGCTACGTGCATGGTACCAACTACCTAAATATAAGTACGTATAGAGGTTTTTTTGGCTTCAGGGTTCCCTAGTTTGTTGATTTTTATTTGTTCCCGCTCGAAATCGATTTTTTACAATATTTATTCATGTATTTTGGGTCAAAATATATGGAGCCCATTTTTCGACACATCTCGCTTATCTCGTATTTGACCTCAAATCGGACTAGGCCAAAAGGTGCTCACTTTGTCTTTTTCTGCCTTTTGATAAAACTATAGATGGAATGACTGCTGTTTATTTTGAACATTTCTAGCCATGCCCTTGTTAAGTACATGGTGGTATACCCTAAGCCTTCATAATTTTGTTCTATTAATTTACAAACAATACCTTTATTTATGTGCATAAGCAGATAACAACATATTCTAAAGTAACATTGATTAAATTCGTAATTATTTTTTTTTTGACTTCCCTCTAAAACTGTTAAATAATTTAAATATGGACTGTGATTAAAGATAAATAGGCTCACAAAAACATCTTGAATTAATTATGTACAATAAAGTAGCTCCCTAGGCCATGGCAGCAAAAATACACCTGAATAGATGTTGAAAAGGGTTAATATGAGCATTATTAGGGCTTATAATGCAAGTGTACTAAAGAAGACATTTAATTGTTATGCCAACAAAATATTTAAATACTACTTACTGGTATTTATTTATGTAAACTGGACAAAAGTCAGAAAAACATAGGGTTTCTTACACAACATCGTAGTTTGTGCAAACTTATAAAGAGTATAACAAGTTCATGAACTTGACTTTCATATTACTCCAAGACTGTTCACAACAATAAACACGCTTAGTAGTTTCCCAAGAATGATAAAATACAAAAGTTATGAATGCACCATGGGTACTATAGGTAGGTTATTAGGTATATTGATAAAACAGAGCTAGAAACGAGTTAAAAGAGAGCAGAAGGTGATGTATATTTTAGTACAAGATCTAGAATAACCAGAGCAGGTGATCTAATCTGCTATAGAGATTGATAAACTTATTATGAAAGTTTTCAAATTGTATAGTGCTTGCTTACTATTTGGGTATTTTTTTTATTGGCGGTCAAGCTGTAGATCCTGGCTACACAGGAGTTGCAGCGGTGAGAACGAGAGGTGGGAATAGTCCCGTATCTTGCTTACTAACAACCATGTTTTCATATGCGGCTCAATCAAACTAACGGTAACATACTTGTTGATTTACCTGTAAGTCTACTGAAAGAAGAAACATCTTTGCAAATTATTTTGTATGTATTTCTTAACTTGGTATCAAAGCCTATCTCTCTTACTACCCTTTAAGACACCTAAATAAACATAAAGGCCATAAAAACAACTCTTACAAATGGCATTCTACCTTATTCAACAATAAGAATACAAAAGCCGACATTTAGCAAATAAATTGGTAGGAGGATACCTGCAATAGCAAGGTAAAAGAAAGCTGTACAATACAATACAAAAAGCTGTTTGGTTCAAAAATACAAGTGTATTATGTAAAACTAACTTTAAATAAATGTTTTGTTTTATTTATATTACTTGTCCTATATTTTCACATCATTGAGGGGAAGAAATAATAATTCACAGGAATAGGTGACACAAGTCAAGTTAATTTAGACTAACTTGGCTTATGTTAACTTAGTTTGGCTGTGCTATGTAGGCTAAGCTATGCCATGCGAACGACATTTTAATACCTCTCTTTACATCAAAAATGTCCTGTACCTGTCATTTGCCATGCGATTGTTTGCTGTCATTAAACGCTATAATGATAGTCCAGCGTTTGTAGTGACTGAAGACCTGACCTCTCCAAGAGAAATACTGTTTTTAATTTTTTATATGTATTTATTCAAGAACTTAATGAATCTACCTGTTAGCTTCCATTCTACTAAGAGTTTAAAGAAACAATGCAAGATTTAAAGAAATGTGCTGGGCAATCATTTTAACGTTTACGCTACTATCCTTGATTAATTCCTATGTCTATGTGTACTTGTGTAGTCTGTCTATGTGTGGGTGCTGTCTGTGTCAAGTAATAACTAAGATTATGCCGCAATAAATACGCAATTAGCGTTTTGAACTTAAAAAAATTATAATTACCAAGTGGCATTTTGGACAAAGACATCAGTCATCACATTTTTTACATAATATAATGAATGGAATTTAAATTCCATCTTTTGATATATTTTTTCAATCGTCATTACAAAATGCCATTTCGGCGAGTTATAGGTATTTAAATTTTAATTTAGTATTCATAGTAAAAACGAGATAATCAGTTAATTGCAAAGATTTTGCTTTAATTTTTATATGAACCAATTTTGCAACTTTCTGAATAAAAAGGTTAAAAACGGTTTTGTTTTTGTAATATTAAATCACCTGTTTAACTTTAAGCCAGATTCCTGAAGCACGGAAACTAAATTTTTGATCCAAACATCAGGAATTACTGGAAAAATGTTAGAAAGGTTTAAGGTGCTGCTACTGTTGGAAATCAACCATGAATTAAAAACGCAAAATAACGTTTTGTTGAATTGAAACTGCTAGATAATTCTTGCGCCTTAATAATTATACGTAGCATAAAATAGTTGATATACCTAGTCTGGTCATAAGTTCTGTCACATGATCATAACTTTTAAATTTTGAATGAAGGTCTCAAAAATATTTATTGAATTAGAATTTAGAATATTTAACGAAATTAAAAATGTGCACTGTTTTGAATTTTATTTGTTTTTAAATAGGGTAGTGGACGCATAAAGAAGACCGAACAGCAGCTGTCACGCTGCATTAGTGCGGTTACGCGCCAAAGCAGATATTCGATGTGCTGAAAAAATTTAATTAAATATCAATTTTACATTTATTTATCGTTTCATCAAACGATATAATGAAGTTTTAAGTGTAGAAGACACAAAACAAAAGTAATTGTCCTTGCACGGTTAGGACTCCAGCAGCGTTAAAAGCTGCGAAGGCGCGATCTCAAAAAAAACCCATGCGTTAGCAGACTTTGCCTGCCCTGGAGGTAGGCTTAAGCACAACCAGGGTGAAATTGGTATTTATGAAGACACTTTTGGTACTTTCTGTTTGTAATGTGTGTTTCTGTTATGCAAATAAACGTTTTATCTATCTATCTATCTATCACAAGGCTTCAAACTTTTTGAATAAAAATCAAAAATCACTTGGATGCGCGTTTAAAAGACTTAAAATTGAAGAAATCCCACGTTTTGCTTAAGCGGTACGCGGGAAATAAGTACCTTGAAAAAAATTTTTGAATGTTTTTTTTTTTACCATGGAGGAGAGTTACAAAAAAACAAAATGGTAAGTTGGATGCGTACATTAATGAAGAAGCACCAGCTTAATTTCAGCTGTCCAGCTAGGCCAGCTTTTATCGTCACTCAAGGTTTGGTAACATGTCTCAAATTTGGGCTTTTTTGAGGTATTTTTTGTATGAAAGGCATAAAAACGAAAGGCATTTTGTATCAAAATTCAATTCTCACAAAGCTTATGAAACCTTTTTCACATATCATGCTCAATAACAGACACTGGGAGTTTCAGCAGGATTTTGAGCCAGCTCATAGAGCGAAAAGCGCGTAAAACCCGCTCGTAGGGCGTAAAATTGACCTCAGCCGGCACGAAATCTGGCCCTCATCCAGTCCAGACAATCCGTTGGATTACAAAATATGGCAATATTTGGAGAGGGAGGCCTGCTCTATGCCTCATACTGATTTGGAGTCCCTCAAGGCATCCTGTATTAAACCAGCCGCCGATATTGATACGAAACTCGCTCGTGTTTCTAGAGACCACTGACCGCGCAGTTTGAACCCTTGTATTCATAATTGCGAGGAAAATTTGAAATAATTTTTATAAGCATTTGTTTTAGTACCTTTCTATTAGTATATAGGTAAATGATTACCGTAAAAACAAATATAGTATCAATTATTTCACTATAGACATGTGACAGAACTTATGACCCGACTAAGTATTATAGTAAACAAATAAATAGTTTAAGTTGTTAATGCATTTGCGTCTGTCACTCGTTGAAATGAACCACATTATTAATGAAATAAGGCGAATAAGCTGTGCTATGGCACTATGATCTCGAACGCATAAAGTTAAGCAAAAAAACACGAGGGCAAGTTGAGGAATCTACGTAGTTTCCGTATAGGCTTTTACGGTGGTGGTTATACTAATAATTGGGAGTTTTTTAAATTTCCCAAAAACAGTGCCTAATGAGCTCTAATTAGGTACGACCCCATAGTTACGTGCTTGTTTTTAAACGTGAGCGACTTGTTTAATAGAATAGATCATACCGTTTTATGAAATTAGTTCAAACAAAAGAAGCTACCTTATTAACTAACGTTTTTAAGTGTTTAGTTGCATTGCGGCTACCAAAAAATGGTTATCAGTAGCTATCATTGTTATTAAAACGTCGATTGTTTATAATCTACGCATAAGTTTGGTCACGAGGCCGAAAACGGGCCGCGTGTTTTCCTTGAAAAGGGCTCGCGCAGTCAAAAGATGATGGTGACGCCGTCTCCCGCCGACTGCGCGTGTCCCGTACGACACGCTCTGCGCAAGCTCCGTAGCCCGTAGCAACGAGCATATACCGTGTGTCCGAAACGCCGTGTCGCCAAAGCTCATCTCCAATGGTATAATTAGGCGCGACTCTAGATTTGATAATGATGAATGTCAAATCTAACACGGTGTATTTGTACAAGCACACAGACTGCATTTAAGTTGCAAATTCGTAATTAAGACCAAATCAAATCAATGTCGTCTGACGCTCTACTAGGAAAATATGCAAAAAGAACAACAAAATTTGTTATGAATTAATATAAAATGGGCGGCGCTACTAACGTTAATTAAGCTATGACTACGAATTTGCTTACTCTGCTACGTATTGGCCGCTCAGCGGAAACCGAGGCCGTGTTTACCACTTTGTTTACCTTTTCTTCAACTGAATAGCGCGTTGATTTATGAATGAGCGTTGCATAATGTTTGGAACCCGTTTTAAAATTAAATGCAAATCTTTTTGCTTCAACTACTAACTTTCTCCTTTCTTTAACTCTGCTCTGTGAATTTTTCGAGTTAAAAAATAATTTCAAGCAAAATATACATAATAATATAATAAAAATATAGTAACGTTCTATAAAATTATAGCTCTTGCTAACATTAAAAGTTTCATCGATTCCGTATCAAAGTAGTAAGATTTCCATTCATGATCCATTTCCATTTCGATATTAAATGATAATGTAGTAATTTTCATATTATAATTTATCTAATGAGTCTTAATTTTTTCATCAAATTAATGTACAAATAAGAACACACTAGGCGCCGTTTAGACGGCCTTTTTGAAGTGTATTCATTCAGTTAAGTCCAATCCTTTCCTTTAAAATGTCTCCCATAATACTATGAAATATGAACCTAAACTATCATGGATATATCCATTAACTCGGTAGAGGTATACCTTCTAATAATTACCTAGAATTGTTAAATCTGGATGCAGCACAAATTTCAGGATAAATCAACAAGATACCATTTATTGGCAAATTATTTTTTTTTATTAAAAAAATTGTTTGGGGCACTTCGCTCTAATGTCTCACACATGGTAAAAGGAAGAGTCTGTGTAAAATGAATAGCCAATTCTGATGCATTTCCTAATTAATTTCAACTAAAATGGTCCACTGCTGGACAAAGGCGTCTTCCCAAGAATTTCCACATCCAGGTGCTTCGTCCGTCCACTAAGTGTGGAGCCTGCCTATAAATTATTTATCACTGGACAAAACGTCCTATTTTGCGAATATTTCAGATTCCAGGAGATCCGGCAACCTTAAACTCTTTCGAGGTGAAATCTCTGGTTCACCGTACCTATAAAGTTGCTGAAAAGGTTGTGATGTTCAATTGTAAACAAGGCAGAAAGTTCATGAAACAGTAAGGCTTTTGAAGTTGCGGTGCATAGTAAACAAAAGTGGTCAGTGTAACGCGACTTTCTTCACCTAACAATTGTTTTACTACAAAAATAAGTTTGTTTATAAAATTTACAATGTATCACTGCCTGAAAGTAATAACGGGAGCACTAAAAATAAAAAGCACGTATTTTACGATACCATTCAGGTATATCTATATCTACAGACGGGAAGAGATTCAATGTTGTAGAATTGAATATTCAAATTGACCTAATAAAATATTACTGTAAATAAACCTATAATAGAGTATGCCCTTAAGTTTGATATCACTTAGAAAGTCGTTCTTTGAGGCCTAATACAGCTTCTGGCTTCTCTACATAGTATAAAATAAGTCGCTCACGCGTAGATCGTTTAATAAATTGTTTTTTTATGTGTTTTTCACTAATAGTTATAGATATTGGTATTCAAACAGCAAGGTTAAGATGTTTTTTAATTCCACCTGTGCAAAGTCGCAGTTTTAATTAGCCGCACTAGTTAGAAATAATAATTTCCTGGAAGTTTCTGTACGACACCAATTTATAGTCGCACACTTAACTAAACTTGTGTATCCGATGTGGTACCGAAAGGTCTTTTTTGACGGCAAGATGTAGGTACATAACAATACTAATAGTATTTATGTTACACGGGAATGAACCCTAGTAACAATCACTGCGCCAAAGTTTGCTCTATTTCGGTACCTCAGCTTGACATTATTTTTGAACTCCATGTATATGTATCTAAGATTGGTAATGCCGGCTAATTGATTGGTAGTGCTCATCGCACTGGCATTAGTTCTAAGTTTGAACCCGCAACTGGCGTTGTAGTCGGTATAATAACAGTACTTACTCATTACTTGCCATACTTAGTTGTGTGTTGTGTGCAAGCTGACCACACTGTATAGTTTGCTATACAGTGTGGTACACTAGAAAACTGCGTCAGCTATCGAGTTTAGCTAAACTAACTTAGCTCTGGTATGCAGGTCTGGTTTCCACCAGAGATGTGCGAGGATACATAGCGAGGGGGATGTGTTTGTAAAAAACCAATAGAATCGCTTCATTTACCGAGGCAAGGTTTTCGCTTGGTCCACGGCCCGCGCAAAGTCGCTTCAATGCATTTTTAAATATTTTTCTTCCAAGATCTAGGCCCACTTTCAATGTGCTTAAAATAAAACACCGAATCAACAAAAATCTACTCTAGAATATTGAGTCTGCCCAGTTGCTGGAAGTCAAAATATTTAAAAATTCAATCCAGCTACTTGACCCGTTGGACCAAGCTAAAAGTGGGCCAAGTCGCTGGAAGACTAAATTACAAACATATCCCTCGCGTCGCTACGCATCCTCACACATCTCTGGTGGAAAGAAACGCAGCCTTATCGTGGTAAATGATGCTCGAATTCTATGTCAACAAGACATTGGGAAAAAGATATTTTATTAATTGGCTCGCGCCAATTGTCTCACTAACACTGTTTTCACGCCGGATTATCCTGTTTCCTGCTTCCGTGATAAAAATCAAACCTTCCAAGTACTACAACACACGTGTCTCATTATAAGCTAAGGGTCACGGGAAAATTATCTGTCAATAATACACCTATGATCGTTTCTAATTATTTGTGTAAAACATGGTAACTTAATTAAAATAACATAATAATCGTAAATTACTCAAAAATGCAAATAAATACAGACTGCACCATTTATAAGATTGTTATTTATAACGGCCGATTTTTCAATCGTTAGTAATCTTATTTTGGAAGCGTCGATCACGCAAACTATTCGGTTTAGAAAAAAAAATTTTAGAAACCTCGATATCATTTTTGAAGACCTATCCATAGATACCCCACACGTATGTGTATGATGAAAAAAAAATTTTTGAGTTTCAGTTCTAAGTATGGGGCCCCCAATATTTATTATTATTTTTTTATTTTTGCATCAAAATCTTAATGCGGTTCACAGAATACATCTACTTACCAAGTTTCAACAGTATAGCTCTTATAGTTTCGGAAAAAAATGGCTGTGACATACGGACGGACAGACGGACGGACGGACGGACAGACAGACAGACATGACGAATCTATAAGGGTTTCGTTTTTTGCCATTTGGCTACGGAACCCTAAAAATGGACCAAAAAAATATTTTCAAAATTTTATTCTACCACCGTCGGTGTCACGTCAACCAATGTAAAAGTTTATTCGGAAATTGCTTAAATCTTTCGCCAAACGACCAGCAATTTTGTAAACAAGGTACAGTGATAATTTCAAATCAAATTAGTATATTCGTTGTTTGTAGGAAATTTTTGAATGCAGTTCTCTTTCTTTTCAAAAATAAAGGAATGTTTCCTTTGCGTAAAATTATCTATCTACACTACAGAATTATGTTATGAGCCCTTTCCCTTACATTACAAAGTGGTGGCATTACAAAATTCCACCCTGTATAGTATTACGAAATGAATTGATCAACTCCCTAAAAAAATAGTCGTCAATTTTAAAATAATAATACGTGCCGAAATTTTATGAACCGTTATACAAAACTATGTTTTAGTAATAATGCTGGTCAACTACGTTGGGAACTATTTAAGTGTTGAGCCTAACTATGAAAACAAAGTATTTTATTAATAAAATGATATTAATTGTGTTTATTGGTATTCTCTTTCATGATCTATGTACTTTTGGATGCGTCTGAAACACTTTTCATCAACAGTTTTTCCTTTCTGCCTGAGGCACCTCCAAAGCATGGTTTTTGAGCGCATGGATAGTTACTTCTGTCCACTTAAATCGCTGTCCACGCATTTAATTTTAATATATGGGTACCAAAATAATAGTTTAGATTCCAAGTAAGATTTTAATAATGACTGACCCAGTTTATTTTATATTTTAAGTGTTCCAATAGTCTGTTGTACGACAAGACGTGGAAAATCCCAATTTTAGGTCAAGAATGACGATTTTACTGTGTTGGTCAGTTTTCCTTATTATACTGAAGACTTTTGACAAAAAGTAGCTATTTACTATTTAAAATTAACCATTATAAATTTTTATAGTGACGTTTCTGTCAGACAATCAGGTATTCCGGAAAAATAGGCGACGGGAAGTTTTAAAGTGTTCCGAGCGCATGGGACTTTTGTCGGAATTGGTTCATCTTAAAACACTTCAGTAGCCGATTGTTGTTTATTTTCAGGATTTTAAACATAGTTCCTTGATTCGTCAACTGTCACAATTTTAAAAACGGCTTTTGAAGCTCTTTAAAGGTATTTTGCAAGCATTTACAAGGACTAATCGAAAGAAGCATCCTTTTGAGCGTTTGAAAAATTTTGTGACATCCAACGAGAAAAAGTCTTATTAATGATAATATGATCATATAATATTTTATTACTGCTAGTGGAATTAATGCCTAGGGTTATCTCAATCCTACGATATGTCACATGACGAGGTTTCTTTTAGATTTTTCTGACAACATCAATGTTTTCTGCCACAATTACTCATTTTGGACGACTTTCACAAATTTCGCTGGTGAGCCAATGATATACACTATTATATTTATTAAACTGGCGTTTTACAATGGTAAAAGATACATCTTTATCACCAAAAAATAAATTTAGCTGACCGCTTCAGTTTTGTATTGATTATCCACGTCGAAAGTCATAATAAATCTTCGCGCGAAAATTTCCGCAAGTCAATTCCATGTTCATGTGGTCAAGATAATTTTCAAATTCATATTAATAATATAAAACGTGCTCAAATGATAAAAAGTTTTGAATAAGGTTATAGTCAAAAATGACAAACTTTTCATTAAAAGTATGAGATATCGTCTAACAACACGTATGTTGTCAAGGCTCACAACTTAAATAGTGCCCTACGTATGTATGATTAAATTGATTTACAAATTACTTACTGATACTCCGCAAAAGGCACTTATCACGATGTCCCAGCAAAAACAGGAATAAATGCTCTAATTTTCGGAACACTACTTAAACCGTATCCATGATACGTTATGCACGCGTGTAGTACTCGACTACGAGCGTACAACCTCGTTGTGCGCCCGCGCACACGTAATGTTTTGGCGCCTACTTATCACGCACGCGTCTTACGCAGCACCTACCTATACTTGCACGTGTTAGGGAGTGCATATGTTGTTCGAAGATATCACACAATAATAGCAGCATCCCGTCCTTGAACCCTCACCTTTGTTATCAATCAAAATTCAAAGTAATGTTTGTAAATATCAGAGAAACAAATGTAAATTCTTTTTTGTTTCCTGTTTCTGTTCCCTGCCGTTAGGATAAATGTAATTGTTAAACTCACGTGCTTAACTATTTTCAAATATACAGGGTGTTTGGCGCATCGTGTGCCAAAATGATTTGGCGGATAGAATGGGTCATTTCCTATATTTTCAGCCCCCATAACACGTTCCATGCCAGGTGGCTACTTTTATATTATTTTTTTTAGTAATTTCACCAAAATACCCAAATCGCATCATTTAATTTTCGATTTAAAAAAAAATTACTAGGCGTAGCCTCAAAGTAAATATTTTGTTTTGACGTGCATTGATGAAGGGTTGCATCAAATCTAAATTTACTGGCAAATATCATCTAGTTTTTTTTTAATTCAGCTTTGAAGTTTTCCGAAAAGTTAAAAATGGACTGAACATTTAAGTTTACATGGCTATAAATGTTTTTTTAAAAGAGATAGCGATCTCCGGATTTTATCAAAACTTCTCTAGTCTCTCCCCATTCAAACGGTATACTAATCTTGTTTAAATAATAACAACAACTTCACAAATTCCTTAAATTAGTGCATTGACTCTACTCGGACTGATTTGTGAAATTTGTGTTTATAGCCCCTTTTTGTGTGAATAGCACGTTAAACACCTAACAGGTAAAAATAATTTATCTTCTGCAATATAAAAACCTTTTCCCTATCGTTTTTCAATGTGGATTTCTTGAAATTAAAGACGAAAATTATTATTTTGATCGTTTATTAATTATTACAAGTTTTGTTCAAAATGACCGCCTCGGCAACGTATACACTCACGTCATCTTCTTCTAATTTCAACTCTTGTCGTATACAGCCACATTTCTCTTTTTATTACTACAAAGGTGTTTTCTATTCGTGGATTGGAAGAGATGGCCCTATAGGCCTGCACATTCCCCAGACCTAACTCCGTTAGATAACGTCTGGGGACAAGCTAAAAAACTAGTGTACGTAACGGATTCAAACAATAGAATATCTACAACTACGAATAGAAAACGCCTTTGTAGTAATAAAAAGAGAAATGTGGCTGCATACGACAACAGTCGAAATTAGAAGAAGATGTCGTGAGTGTATACTTGCCGAGGCGGACATTTTGAACCAATTTTGTAATAATTAATAAACGATCAAAATAATTATTTTCGTCTATAATTTCAAAAAATCCAGATTGAAAAACGATAGGGAAAAGGTTTTCACATTGCAGAAGATAAATATTTTTTACCTGTTAGGTGTTTAACGTGCTATTCACACAAAAAGGGGCTATAAACACAAATTTCGCAAATCAGTCCGAGTAGAGTCAATGCACTAATTAAAGGAATTTGTGAAGTTGTTGTTATTATTTAAACAAGATTAGTATACCGTTTGAATGGGGAGAGACTAGAGAAGTTTTGATAAAATCCGAAGATCGCTATCTCTTTTAAATTTTTTTTATAGCCATGTAAACTTAAATGTTCAGTCCACTTTTAACTTTTCGGAAAACTTCAAAGCTGAATTTAAAAAAAAAATCTAGATGATATTTGCCAGTAAATTTAGATTTGATGTAACCCTACATCAATGCACGTCAAAGCAAAATATTTACTTTGAGGCTACGCCTAGTAGTTTTTTTTTAATCGAAATTAAATGATGCGATTTGGGTATTTTGGTGAAATTACTAAAAAAATTAATTTAAAAGTAGCCGCCTGGCATGGAACGTGTTATGGGGGCTGAAAATATAGGAAATGGCCCATTCTATCCGCCAAATCATTTTGGCACACGATGCGCCAAACACCCTGTATTTTTATAGACAGGAAAAATACAAATGTAATTATTATTTCAATCCTATTTAAGCACAAAACAAGTAGGTTGAGGATCCAAAACTGTCCTAATTATCCCATAAAAAGGAATATTTTCAAAAAAGTTAGGGTTTGTATGAAAACTTCGATAAAGTACTGTTTAAAACTTACCCCGCCATTTTCCGACACCTCATGTCGCATATTAGTTGACTGGGTGATATGATATAAAGATACCACAAAGAGGCTACTAAATTACCATATACTTACTTACTTATTATTAGAATAAAACATTATTGGTCCTTAATACTTGCATAAAAGCGCCTAAGTAATTAAAATACGAAAAGAAGTAAAAGCATACAATTTAACAGCTGATATCTAAAAATATTAATATTAAATTGGCATCAATGTTAATTGGCATTTAAAATCCCTAAGTTTTAAGCCAGTAGTGGAATATTACAGTAATATTTCAGATAACTTTAGTTTACTACGGTTGGATATGTCTAGACCTTATTATCACGCGCTTTTTTATGGTCCTACGGTGACATACAGTTAACAAAATATCAGATTATACATTCTTGTAGCAAAATAACATCTATTACAATGACATAAGAGAATCCAGTCGTTAACTTGTTATGCTGCTGTTTGTACATAGCAAGATAGGTGCAAGACAGGAGAAATAATACATTGTTGTATTTCGAGAAGATATCAGTTACTATTAATAGAACAAAATCCCGCCCTTCACTCCACCTTTAAATAAGAAAGTCAAATGGATAATAATTATTAATATGTAATATGAATAAAACAAATAAACATGCCACATATTGGTTACATAATAAAATTAGGGAATATCACTGAAAAAAAGTGTAGTTTTTGCCCATCTGCTTTTGATAAAATCTAATCAGGAGTATGGTGCCTGAGCAACAAGGAAATTAAGAAAAAAAATTGCTCACTTAGGGTCAAATGGGCGAACTTATATTCTTAAAATTATTTCAATAATAACGGATATCTAAAATTTGTGTTACAATGTTATCAATACAGTCAATAGGCTTAAACATCTTTGTAATTTAAATTTTAAATACATAGTTACATTCACGTATCTCAATGTTAAGCTAAGAAGTTGAAATGCCTAGATCAAGATTGTACTGTCGTGTAAAATATGTAATATAATCTTAGTTTTCCTAAGGTTACAGATATGCCTTATTTAACATCTTCCCTATGATAATATCTAGAGTACCGTGTGTATCCTACTAATCCTACTAATATTATAAATGCGAAAGTTTGTATGGATGTCGGGATGTTTATTACTCGTTCACGCAAAAATTACCAACGAATTTTAATGAAACTTTTTATAACCTAGAATAACATATAGGCATAATTTATGACGATATGTGACAAACTAAATTTCATGCGGGTGAAGCCGCGGGCAAAAACTAGTGTCTTATAAAAAACCCTAATCCCCTACGTAGATATTGGATTCTGCTTAAAAAAGTATTTGTTATAGCTGCTAACTGATCTTAAGTAGGTATGTGTCTTGAATATCATTCTGAATTAGTGGCATTTCTGTCCACAATTTCTCCTTATCTCTGAAATTTTGGCTTCGACGATTTTCCAACATTACCACTGCCCTGGAGCCTGTGCGTGAAATACATAGGAGCTGCATTAGGTGTTTTGCATTCATTGGATTTTGCAAGGCATACGGAAATATAAACTGAAGTCTTACCAGTCCAGTAGGCCTAAGATGCGCGCCGCGATAAGCGGTTATCACGCCATTTTATCGATTTTTCCCATACATTTTGACGACGATAAAACTTATCACGGCGCGCATCTTAGGCCTACTGGCCTGTGGACAGTCAGTGTTTATGCATGAGGCTAAGGCTATAAGGTAATACATAGGTATTACCGACGAATTTAAAGAATAGTTACTTATTACTAATATCTTTAAAAACGGGGGTTGGTCGTATTAATTGAAGGAACGGAATGTAAGAGCGTTACTTCGTTGCAATTCCTAATCCAGTATGGCAACTGAAAAAACTTGTTCCGTCCCCTTTTTGTAACAGTTTCTCTGTTTTTGTCTGTTGGTCCAGTCTGTGACCATCATTCTCGTGAGAATGTGCTGTTATATGCAAGTAATGCAAATATGCAAGTTATATACTTTACTATTATACGAAATTAAATGCACACACATTACATCTGTGTGTCGATCAGCGTTGCCAGACGTCCCGATTTTGGCGGGACGTCCCGATTTTTAAATCAAATTAAAATGTCCCGCGCGGGACAGGCTCTGTCCCGCTTTTCGGAGAGAGACACTCACTTCACCAAACTATTGTTTGAAACGCCATATTATTCTAAAGAATAAAACATTTTTAATTTTATTATTTTTTTATTCTAAAGACGAATTTAACGATAGAGTAAATCTGATTTAAAATATTATTTTTTTGTTAAAATCCATTTTCTATGGCTACTTTTGCTATATACTGTCACGTAAACGTAATTTTAAGTCAAATAAAAAGATAAATAGTTATTTGAAAACCTTTAATTATATACGTTTTTTTACTATGTCCCGCTTCTGACGGAAGAGTCCCGCTATTTTCATTCAAAAAGTACCAAAGTCCCGACTTGGCGAAAAAAAAAACTGGCAACGCTGGTGTCGATATACATTCTGTTATAGGGTTCATATAGCTAGAAATGAAGGAATAGTGAGAAGCAGTAACGCAACGTAGTCTCTCACTTTTATTCTATAACTAGCGGCCGCCCGCGACTTCGTACGCGTGGATCCCGTTTTACCCCTTTAGGGTTGGATTTTCGCAAAATCCTTTCTTAGCGGATGCCTACGTCATAACATCTACCTGCATGCCAAAAGCTCGTCCAATGGTTTGGGCTGTGCGTTGATAGATCACTATGTCAGTCAGTCAGTCACCTTTGAGTTATATATTTAGATAAACCTTCTATCAGAATTTAAACTTTCAAATACGTTTGCGATTGCTATAAATCACTTATCATCAGGTGAGATACAGGCCAAGAGCTTCCTCGTTGTGTATAAAAAAATCCACATGTAAAGACAACTGCACGTCAAGGTAAACACTGAGATCTTATAAGTTGTATTAGGCGGGAATTTGCAACAAAACTATAAGGTCTGATATGCTTTCTGTCGTCTGTCTCTATCTTTGTTTTGTTTACAAAGTTCTCGGAGCCTATGCCGGTTTAAATTCTCATAATAGAGAAACTATACATTCATAAGATCATGAATTAATACATGAAATTCGAATCGAATGTGAGAAATAAAAGACACTTACCTACACAGGGAAACACACAGAAAGAATGAATAAATACATATAACTCAAAGGTGACTGACTGACATAGTGATCTATCAACGCACAGCTCAAAGCACTGGATGGATCGGGCTGAAATTTGGCATGCAGGTAGGTTTTATGACGTAGGCATCCGCTAAGAAAGGATTTTACGAAACTCCACTCCTAAGGGAGTAAAACGGGATCCACGCGTACGAAGTCGCGGGAGGCCGCTAGTCATGTATAAGCAGCAACCGACAAAGACTTGTGCAAATGTAAACAGCCAAGACGGGCTGCAGTGATACGCACCTGCCAAAATGCACATTGATTTTTAGTTGATTTAAGAAATATGTTAGTCTATAATGACAAATATAAATACCCAAATTAATAAATTAACAATATCGTACACGGTAAGAAATACAAAACTACTTCAAATATCTATTAGTATTTATAATAACATTAGCTTTCCGCCCGCGGCTTCGCCCACGTGGAATTTTGTTTGTGTTGTGAAAGAAAAACCTTATCGCGCGCGTTCCTGTTTCAAAAACCGGGATAAAAACTATCCTATGTCCTTTCCCTGGACTCAAACTATCTCTATGCTAATACATTTTAAATTAAAATTGAAGGCATTATTTATACCCTATTAATTATACGTTAGCAAAGCAATTATATCATAGAAATCACTGAGCCCTGTAATCATTATTATTTATTTACGTTTTAATCAAAAAACAACGTCCAAAATATTACAATTTTAAAATCGTTATTTTTGCGCAATAAATATTGGTTCGTCGTAGATGACAGCACACAACTAAACTTCCCCCCATAGCCACCCCCAAGTCCGAACATAGCGTATCTGTGAGTGTATCTGTGAGATGCACACCAGCGCACCGCGTACGCGTTGCAATATGCAACAGGTATAGGGTTGTTGCGTCTGTGTGAGTGTAAAACTTTCCGCCCCCCGCCCCTTATTAAAATAATTTTAAATTTTCAGGTGTTTTCGGTTGATATGAGCCCGAGGGCGCATCAAGCTGGCTGTGACGACGAATGCCCACTGTAAATTAATTTGTAGTGGTTTTCGCGTATTGGCCACAGCGAGGAGAAGGCGCCACGTGTGGGCCTGCGTACACCCGGGGGCGGGCGCTTTGCGCCGCCCCACAACTGCATAAGTAAGTGCATTGTATGTACACGTCCACTGTCCACACAGCACCAACACATCGACAGTAGTAACCATGGTGATAGCTCTTCTAGACTATAAGTTCACCTGCAGCCCGGGCAGCCCGCTATTCGGAGTTCTGCGCTGTGCGAATCCACACGTTGAAAATGGATTTCGCCCGCTTCTTCTTGTCTCTCTTGGCCGTTTCGAGCGGCATTTGCCTGTATAGGCTTATAGTTTTTTGGGTTTACATGTTTCTTTATTTTACCGGGCTAATCGAATGTTTTGGTGAATGGTGTTAAATTGAAAAGTTTTATTTAAATAGTTTTTTATTATTTTCGGTTTTTATTTTTTTTGTTTCGTGAAAATATTTTCGTTTCTACCACGGACTACATAGAGTAGCAAGTGTTTTGATTTACTGGACAAAGTAGTGTTGCAATCATGTGTTACATGAGGATAAAGCGGCCGCAGCCGTACATCTTGGCCAAAAGGTTTGTTTATTAGTTTCATTTAGTTGTAGAAACTTTACTAGCTTTACCATCATTTTATTTTACCTACTACAACCTAATTCTTAGAAATCGTTTATTTTTGTTTTTATTCATTTGGCTGAGTTTCTCTATGTGCTATAGCGACTTGAATTTCCTTGCTGCTTTTCAATAATTATTTTGCACAGTTTGTTCAAAGTTTAAGCATTATTTAAATAATTTGCGGTCTATTTTGTATTTTCTTTTATTTTTGCAAATATATTGTGCTAAGCGAATGCAATTCTTACTGTGCTTTTTAAAAATATTTTTATTTTTGTGTTTCATTAAGTTATTTTGTGTCTTAGTTGATGTTCGTTCGTGTTTGCACTTTAATCTAGTCGTATCGTTTACGTGAAGGAAAGTTTTAAAGAATATGAAAATTACGTCTTATTTACAGACGGGCTATCAGAAAAAGTAATTTATGTGCCGTGCCCTTGAATATAAGTATTGATTAATTAAATGGCTGTCGATAGATGACAGACAGAGGTGGCCAGAGATCCCAGCCTCCGCAGTGCCTATTTCGCAGAACTTTTAAGCGTCGAGGTCTTATTAGCAGAACTTAGTACGAATTACTGTTATCTATTTCTTATCACGAAGAATATACTTATGACTTTTAAGCTCGCTGCAGATTCTAAATACAATAGTTCGCTAAAATCACTGTTAACTTTTACGGTACTAAATCGCTAGGTAAAATTTCCAATAAATAGTACTTTGTCAAAGATGTGCAACAAATGCCCAACGCTGAAGGTGCGTGATTCAAGGAACGCAGGTTCGAACCCTGCCGCGCCGCCGCTGGATTATTGTGGTGAATCCAATAACACAATAAATTTTATGTAACTGAGCTAGTCCGCGACGATTTAAGTCTAAAATTATCTAAGTACCTACCTACTTACTTTTTTTGCAAATAATTTCTTGCTATGAGCGAATATTATTATTTAGTAGTTGTGCTGTTTGTGTTAACATTAATTTGGTTAATAATATTAAAATGAGGAAAACATATTGGTTCTAAATGTTCCAAAGAAATCTGGTTGGAGACACTGGTCCGACCTTAAATTGAATTTCACATAATACAGACAGCTGTCTCTAGATTTGTTCTTAAGTTACCCTTTTTACCCCGGGAATAAAAAACTGTAAACAACTTTGAACCCCTGAGAAAGAGTTCTCGATAAACCGGAGCTACCACTAAGCATAACCTTGAAACACCGAACTTCACGTGCAAAGTCTTGTCATGTAAAATTAAGAGGGGTCTATTACTTAATAGACCTAGGTTTTGCTAAGAAACAACTCGAGATCAGATAGCAAAAGCTGTTAAAAATTTAAAATGAATACTTACCTCTTTTTAATATGAACCTATCGACTAAATGTCCCGATAAAAGTCGTAAATGCGCAGAGCAATGTGTTTATTATAACACAATCTGTCAGCTGTGTTTTTGCTGCAAACTGCGTGCTACGGTGTGCGAAATATCCACATTATGCATTTCGTATGTTTACCAAAAACGGCTACGCATAGAATCTTGACCGAAGTCACATGCAATATGTATGAGCCCTGATCTGATACAGATTCGTATGGCTGTCGAAGTAAACACAAACCACGTGAACAATACTCAAATAATAATGTTATTTGCTTATAAGATGGGGGCATAGTAAAATACTGACGTAGTAGTATATCTTCGCTTAGACAAATCGTAAATGCCAGCTATAAAGGATAGAGAAGTAGTCGTAAGCAAAATTCTTGTTTAATTTTGGAAATAATTAAAATTAAGCTTTAAAGCTACAGCGTTAAAACATTAGTTGTGTCGTCTAAACAAACTATCAGAACATGCAGCGCTCGAACGTTTACTTATGGCAAAGTTTCACTAAAGCAAGGTGTATGCAGTACAGTTCAGTTGAATAGAGCGAGTGTTCGGATCGCGAAATCTAGTGCGTAGTAGGTACATAATACTACACTCGCGAGCAAAAGTATGGAATCACTTACATGAAGTTGTTTCCACGCGATCTTGCGTACTAACGAATTTGTTAGTAACAAAAAAGTTTCACCATTTATAAGATCAAACTTTTAACTTTAAATTGATACCAAATTCATTTAAATCACACCAGTATTTAAAAAGATATCGCGGTTGATGTGAAGAAGTAAGGAAAAAGACATGTATCAACTGTTTGATACGACGCGAGTTGCGGCTTATTTACCCCTTATAAAAGCACGTGTTTTCGGATTTTTGCTTTCACACGTTGATCCATACACATCTCCGCTTCTTTTGACACTTTACCTGGGAATCTACACCTTCAGAAGCAGCACAAATCGTTGCAATATTGCAAGAAGGGCTCAACCAGCGGGCTGTCACACGTCAGCTCCACATAAGCCAGTCCTGGGTTTCGAAAATTTTAAGACGCTTTCGGGAGACTGGTGGCTTTATCTCGAGACCAAGTTCTGAACAGCGCCAGTGCACATCGCAGAGGGATGACCGTATTTTCATGTCAACCTCTCTATGGAATCGTCATTTGACTGATGTCGAAGTCCAGCAAGAGCTCAAAAATGTTCGTAGGATAGCTGTTAGCAAGTGGACAGTTTGTCTAAGATATAAGCAATAGAATTTGACTCCAAAAAGGCCTGCCACAGGCTCGAAACTGATGGCAGGTCACTGATAAGAACGCTTTCATTTGCTTGTACACATCTCGATGGGAAGTCGAGCAAGCCACCCCCATACGCCACTGTTTCAGCGCCCCAGCACTGCATAAATCGCTCCCCAGGCCGCCTATAGACCCTACCTCTTCGACTGCTGCACTGCAAACACAGTCTGCATTCATTGGAGAACAAAACTCGCCTCCATTACTCGCCTTCCCATCAAAATGTGTGCGAGCAAATTGAGAATGTTACTAGGTATGCAAAATCACTTGAAATCTATGTTACAGTTAGGCTTTTACATTTACAAATACATTAGTTTTTATTTCATTCAAAAATACCCAGTAGTTATGATTTTATAGGCATTCAAAGTTCGCTTAAATATTGAGTCCCGCCGACGGTCACGTGACCCCGCGTGACGTACATTCACAGTGTCCGCTCACTAGAAAACGGATATAAACATACTTAAATACATTATTTTTTGTAAATACAAACTTATTATACATATTAACACCTAGACCCATCACAGAAATTAAAATTGAACCAAACCCAAACTTGATGCGATTGTGTCGTTTTATTGCGAATTACCTTCCAGCTCCATCATTAGACCCTGATTACTATATAGAATTAAAGTACTCATCAATACAAAACGAACGAGCCCAAACTCGATGGATTTAAGTCGTTTTATAATAGAGTTCCTATGGCCACCTTCCAGCTCCATCATCAGATCAGCTCCATGTCATCATAATATTGCATGGTCATCCAAATCACAGGTGTTTGCGAAATTTCAGCTTAATCGGTTGCCTGGAAGTGGGTCTTAATTCAGCTTGCAAGATTCCACCCATACAAATATGAGCCAGTCACTGTAATATGACGTCACGCGCATAAAATGGCGGGCCGGCCGCCGCCCGCACTTTTAAAATTCAATATCTTGGAAACTAATTATTGACGTATCGAAATAATTCTTTCACATGTATTTTTTATTTTTAACAGAGAATACAGAAAGCTAAAAAACAAAATTAGTGAACATTCCTCATTAAAGGCGTGTTTGTCGGTGACCTGCCGTCAGTTTCGAGCCTGTGGCAGGCGTTTTTGGAGTCAAATTCTATTGCTTATATCTTAGACGAACTGTCTACTTGCTAACAGCTATCCTACGAACATTGTGTGTGCACCGGCGCTGTTCAGAACTTAGTCTCGGGATAAAGCCACCAGTCTCCCGAAAGCGTCTTAAAACTTTCGAAACCCAGGACTGGCTTATGTGGAGCTGACGTGCGACAGCCCGCTGGTTGAGCCCTTCTTGCAATATTGCAACGATTTGTGCTGCTTCTGAAGGTGTAGAATCCCAGGTAGTGTCAAAAGAAGCGGAGATGTGTATGGATCAACGTGTGAAAGCAAAAATCCGAAAACACGTGCTTTTATAAGGGGTAAATAGGCCGCAACTCGCGTCGTATCAAACAGTTGATACATGTCTTTTTCCTTACTTCTTCACATCAACCGCGATATCTTTTTAAATACTGGTGTGATTTAAATGAATTTGGTATCAATATAAAGTTAAAAGTTTGATCTTTTAAATGGTGCCACTTTTTTTGTTACTAACAAATTCGTTAGTACACAAGATCGCGTGGAAACACTTTTGCTCGCGAGTGTATATCGATGGTAAATGCACACTATGACGTTATTTACAATGGTAGGTCCGTTAATTGAGATGTCGGGGCTGTTGCGATTGGGCTATACTAGGGGTGGCGGGCCCGGTGTTTCGAGAAAACCGGTGTGACGATTTTGATTGAATGCAAAATCTGGATTTCCAATTTTCCCCCTATGCAAATTATTCTTCTAAAGACAGACAGTCAAAAGACGGCAGATGAACTGTTGCTAACTAAACTTGCACACGGCTCCGGCTACGTACGGGTATCTTTGTATGTCGCGCGAATCAAAGACTGAATTTAGCTCATTTTAATCTGAATAAAATATCGTCATACTAAAACACATGAAACCAGCCGAGGGTAACAAAACCTCACGTTAAAAAAAACAAAGTTTATGAACAGGAAAAACTGCGACACGACGGAACATACCAAACCAATTCAATATTACTGTGATCCTAGATTTTTTAAATATGTTCTATTTTTTATATTTGGTGCAATATTAGCCAAGTTATTAGGAAACTCATTTTATAACATTAAAATATAACATAAGCTGTTGAGTTTCTAATAAATAAATAAATAACTTTATCCGCATCCAATCTGTACTGTGACATCTCACTCATCCGATGCAACTACGCACCTACTTCTACAGCTCTGATTGAGTCGCCAACACCGGAACGGGCTTATTAGGCGTTCGATTGACCAGTTGAACAATGTACTTTGAACTAGGGGCCTATTGTCTTATCTTCTACGAATAATAGTTGAATATAGGATTTAAAATAATTAGGTATAAAAACAAACACTGCAAAAGATGAGTTCGGAAACCCTGATATAAAAAGGCGCAACCCGAATTTTGGCCAGCTTGTTTTATCTACTGTTAGACCCAATTTAATAGATAGAGCTGAGCCTAGAGATTCTCTAAGCCAGTGTTTTTCAACCTTTTTCATGACACGACCCCTAGTATGAAAAAATATTTAGCGACCCCCCCGACCGTTCGCTTTTTTTTCGTTCGTTCGTTCGTTTCAGCCAAATGACGTCCACTGCTGGGTAAAGGCTTCCCCCAAGGTTTTCCACAATGAACGGTCCTGCGCTGCCCGCATCCAGGCTCTTCCTTCTTCTTTTTTTTTTCATGCATTTTATAATGTTACAAAGATGTTGTAGGAACTGAATATTTCAATCCATACAACTATGCATTTGGTTAAATTAGATTTCGGATGAATGTTTCTTTATAACTTTACTGTTTTTTTTTACTGAGGTTGTTTTTACGAACTCTCGCGACCCCCTTGGCGGCCCCCAGGGGGTCGCGACCCACAGGTTAAAAAACACTGCTCTAAGCTCTAGTAGAAATGTGCAATAGGAAAAGGCGGCCCTATCAAGTGTATGATCTTTTGAAATGTATTGACAAGTCTGAAGATGTTTAAGGTCTAGTTCTCATGAAAAGTGGGTTCAATGAAAAGGTAGCAGTGATACGGTTGAACTGATGTTATAACTTTCTGAACAGAATGTTATGTTAGGTTGTCTATGAATGCGTGTTTCTGAATTAAATTCGTCACTTTTGACATCTGATAAATAAACAGATTTTGATTCTTCAATAATAAATCTGTTATTTTATTTTATGCCATCGGTATTTAAACCTTAATTCTTTAGAAATTTCCATCGATGTAAACAAACACTTGTGCACACAATTACACTATAATACTCACGTTTTCTTAATATCATACACATTATTTCACAAGCTCATGAAACCAACTTTATACTCATGATGAAACAAATATGAAATCTAACATTGAAAACAAAATATTTTAACAAAATATTTGGATGGTGAAAATTTGTGCTTCATGTTAAAATGTCAAAGCGACATTTGACGTTGAAATTTTGGTCCTATCTCTGGAAAATCTGTAAGTCATAGACAATATTCATAGACAATAATCTGTAAATTTTATCGATTTTATTTCAAGTATTCAATTATTTCAATTACCAATTACTTTGATAATATTCATTCAAAATAAAATATAAACGAGGTTATATTCAACAATGTATTTTTTCTTCATTGAATGCAACAACACACTTTGCGAAGAAGTCTTTGAATTCAGCTTTATTATACAGGAGTGTCACATAAAAAAGGCCTTTCGACCACATTTCGACTGGTTTACGATTTTTGTGCACTTTGTCTAGACCCACAGTATAATTTAAATTATATTTCCTAAACAAATAAAAAAGGGAAAATTAAATTTTCTTTGATTAAGAAGATCCTATTTTGACGATCACATTACTGATCACAACATCAATCAGAAGAGGGATTGATCTTAATAAACAAACGATCTTTAAAAATCTAATAATCGTCTGTTGCAGTCCGTAAATGACATTTACAGAATTGCGATTAACGAGAGATTTTGTCGCATCACTAGTAGATCAACTGACATAGACTAAAAATTCGTCAATGTCAGTTGGCCATATTTGTTTACATTTAGGGAAATTTCTAAAGAACTAAGGTATACGTATAAGTTGTCATACGTTCATTTGAACATTAGACTACGTAAAACTCATTCGTAGCTGTTCGTAGCGACCCAAAATAAGCCTTCAGATGCAGTTTCAGGTTTTCCCTTGGGAAAGGACTGCGTCACTTGCGGTTTTGGATAACAAATGAACCTTGCTGCCAATTTTAGTCCCTTACATAGTTATAAACTAGCGACCTGCCCTGGTTTCGCATGGTTAGTAAAACATCGTTATGCCTACATGTTTTGTCTGTCGTAGGGATCGTCAACGGTGTGAGAGTGAGAAACACTCTTGAATTGATTTTTGCGCGCGTACATTTTTGCGATAACTCCCAATGATATTAATTTATACTTATAATGTGTGATCCGATGTGTACTTTAAGAGCCTTTTGCTAACGTAGATTTTCTTTTCAGATATCGGCTCGATGTCGGTTTATTGACATCCGGTATAGCTGTAAAACACGATGACGATCTAAACCCCCGCATCATCGCTCCAGATCCAACCGCCGGCAACTTAGATGACGTCTTCACTCATGGTCAAGGGCTCCCACTGATCAAGTAAGTGCCTACAGCAACCTGCCTGCAGCATCATCATGACCGTTTTGTTGCTCTTTACACTAATTTTAGAGAAAACGATAAAACTTGTCGAGTTTTGTAGGTAAAGTAAATTAAAGATTACGAAACTGTTAATATTATCACAATTCTATTTAATTTTTTGGGGTTCTGTAAAAGCGGAACCCTTATAAGATCATTCACGTGCCAGCGTTTCACAGGAATCACCTGGAGATACTTTAATTAAATGATTATATTTTTCGGAGCTTAATCATTTTTTGGTAGGCAACTAGCTATCAAGTATACTTTGGTATTTGTCAGAAAATATTATTGAAATTAATCATAGCCTCTGAAAACTGAAATTGATTAATTTAAAAATATAACTAAGTTTTCTTCTAGCTTTACATACACCATTTGCATGATTATACTTAATTATTTAGAAATGCTAACGTCCTTCAACGTGTTTAGGTAATGTAATCCGGCGGAATTGTAGAGTTGCGGCACTAAATCTGAATTAGTAGAATAATTATTTATCTATTATTTTCCTATAAAATTATTGGAAACTGAACATGGATCTATCATGCTTTATTAAATTCCAATGGCATTATTCGCATATTCTTCTTCATATGTGGATCCGGAATGCAAGATCCGGTAACACCGTACCGGGTTGCAATGCCTAATCTTATTTTCTTTTGTTTTTTTTTCACTACATGTATTGTTTTAGGGTGCTCTACAACATGAGTGAAGATGAGCCATTGTCTGGCTTAAACGGAAGGCTGAGACCAAGACGGTCTACTGTCACCAGTCCTCATGTTAACAAAGCATTACGTAAAAACGAACCTAAGACTTCTTTGGAACGGCAGAAGCGAACAAGCACCCCGTCCAAAGCGTCGTCGACCAAACCAGATGATCTCGCTAACAAGTCTGATACCGCTAATACGCCTCAACTGTTGTGTCCCTACTGCGATAGGAAATTCGCATCCAAACAGACGGTGTCCAAGCACGCCCGCCGCGTACACCTCTCCAATCCCAAACATGACTCTACAATCGCCTGTCTCTTCTGTAACCATGTCGAGTCTGAGCCTAACGATATCATTCGCCACATGGTTAACAGCCACCCCAATCAATACTTCGCCTGCTTAGAATGTCATACAAGATTTTCCGCTACATCAGACCTGGCAGAACACAAACTAAATGTTTGTGAGAAACAAAAGTTACCCTATCGTAGTAAGCTGCGACAAAAGGCTCCTTTTGGCGCAAAGAAAAGCCTCAAAGCACTTAACGTGGATGATAAACTCTTCCGAAGTGAAGGCAAAGATTTTCCCGAAGGACCTCGTTTCAATGGCGTAGTTATATCTTGCGAACTCAAACCTTCTCAAATTAGCGATGAAGCTGATATTGAAGACAATATAACAACGAACCTAATATTACCGCCCAGCAAGAATTTAGGCGGTAATTCCGCAATTGAGAAAAATGCTGTTATTGTCCTTGATGATATACAGTGGAATAAGCGTATGCCAACGAACTTTTCTTTCCACAATACGGATGCTGATCAGATCCTCTCACGATTGGGAGTGGTACACCGGTCACCGAGGACGGCTGAATCTACCAAAAAGGACTGGCTTAAGAACGCTGAAGAGGCTACTCAAAAATTCGAGAAATGCTTTGACACCGGCTTTTATTCCAAAGTGGCTAGTAATGTCCATGAGAATTTGTCCAAATTTTTGGATGGATCTTTTAATTTCAACCCTGATCCAGACAGTGTCATCAAAACAAGGAAATCTAAAAACAGCGTTGTTATAAATGCCGCTGAAGGGTTTCCCATTCTCTTGGCATATGAACAGTATTCTAGGAATGTGTTCGATGAGTTCATGCCCCGGACCCTGGCGCCAAGGCACAAGTGGAAATGGGGAAACGAAAGAGCTCTTTTGAACCCTGATGATATAAAACATGATACTCATGTTAATAACTGCATCATCACCTTGGTATCTAGTCTAGACATTTGGACTCAGTTATGTATGAGGCGTAAGTTCGAGAAAAAGTTCAGTATTGCTCCATTGGAGAAGAAGACTGAAAAACAGAATGCAGTAAGCAACGAACTAAAGCAAATACTGGAGAGTAGAGAGTTACCTTCAACCTCACAGCAAGTTGTGAAGTATATCAATAAACCATCGCCATTAGAAGACAACCTTGATTTCCCCGCTTCCCTCGGGCTGACGCCGTCGCCTCCGTCGTTCGATCTCCAACCAGCAGTTCTGAGCGGCGAGTGGGTGCGGCCCAGATGCTACGTCTGCTGCGCCTGTGGCGCCCAGACTCGCGATTCACGAGGTCTCTCCTCGCACATATCAGCCCAACATCCCAATGCCCAAGTACAACACTATGAAATCGTCGGGGAACTGTTGTTAAACGCGGATATTTTGAAGCACTTATATGTCCCTCCTAGTCAGATGAGTAACAGGACAAGACCTCTTAGAGGGTTCAGAGAGTGCACCAAGTGCAAAAAATCCGTTAGTCTGGAAGACTTCCATCAACACATGCTGGACTGTGCCGGCGACGCGCCGGCCGTGCGTCGAAAGTGCCGCTACCGTCCGTTTGGGGTTCGTCGGCGACGATCACGGCTGCCCGATAACACTATCCGGAAGAAGATCCGCAAAGACATTAGAAGCCGGCAAACAAGACAGAAAACTCACATGAGACAAAGACCAAAAATCAGGAGCGAAGTGGGAGATGGTAAGTTTACCTTCCATACTTAATTTTTCGCTTTCATTTTTACGGCTACATAGGATGTCAATTATAAATTAGGTGTTAGACAATAAAAGGTACCTTAGTTAAAAAATAATAATACATGTACCTAATCTAAAAATATTAAATAAACATTTTGAGAGATACATACTGTTTTAAATCGCGGATGTAGCTATTTTAAAACAAAGTGTTACATTTCTTGTGAATTTATTTTCCAACGTTTTCTTTGCAGCTGAAACCATTCGCAAGATGTTAGCTGATCTTCCCGCTAAACGTCATCGGGTGATGGTTAATCCAATGAACTCAATTTTGAGGCCTCGCCGCAAAATTGATAAACAAAGAAATACAATTATTATGAAAAGGCGATCATCAGAAATACTGAAAAATCGAAAACGTGAGCTCAGGAGAAATACTATGAATCGGGGTGGATCAAACAATTTGGACAATGATGATAATGACGCTAAAAACTCTAACAAAAGTGACGACGAAAACCAACCTCTTAAGCCGAGGGGAAAACCGTTAAAGTTGACTCATAGAACTAGACAGAGTGAGTCTTTGAAAAGGAAGGTGGCTATGAATAGAGCTAAAAGAAGAGCGCAGATAAAAGAACAAAAAGCGTTTGAGGAAAAACTTGAAGCACCTACTGATACTTTCGGAGCAGGCTCTAGTAAGCAAGCCAATTCAAGAGGCTGTCAAGCTAGTTCAAGAGGCGGTCAAGCCAGTTCAAAAGGTAGTCAAGTGGACCAGCAGTCAAATGACAACTCCCCAGAGCGCGTTGACGTCAGTACTGGACCTTATAATACTAGAGAACAAGCAAGTCGAGGTCGCGGTCGATCATCGAACAATCGTGATGACCAGATACCTGGACCCAGTAGGCAAGATGGCCACACGAATAACCATTATTCCCCACCAGAGCAGAGACCGCTTAGACATTCAACATCTCAGATTCCAAACGAAGATAAGGATAATAAACAGGATCAAGCTGTGCCATATAACCATCATTACTTGATGCCACCTGAATCTAGTGAAGTTCCAGAACATGTGCACACACCTACAGGACAACAGCGTCAATTTGAAAATGAAGAAGGGGTTACCAAATTAGATAAACCACCTTTACATTCCTCAACAGATCCTGACCCGTCCCAAAAGGGAAAGAATCTGATCGCGAGCAATAACAAACGGAAGGGCTTGAATGATTGTATAGCAATGCTTATGCTTAAAAATAATTGTGTGATTCCGAGTGTTCCGACATCAGACGCGTTGGAAGTACCACCCGATAATAATGAACGTGCAGATAGTGAATCGGGTTCGGTGTCCCAAAGGTCTCCAACACTTGATTGTCCAATGAACATGCATCATGATCCAAATGCTATTCCTCCAGATAGTGGTTCGCCAGGTGGTGGATCGCCAGGTGGTGATTCGACAGGTGGTGGTTCGACCGGCGGTGGTTCGACAAATGGTGATTCGACAAATGGTGGTTCGCCAGGTGGAGGTTCGCCAGATGGTGGTTCGCCAGGTGGTATTCCGCCAGGTGGTAATCCGCCTGGTGGTATCCCGCCCGGTGGTATTCCGCCCGGCGGTATTCCGCCAGGTGGTATTCCGCCAGGTGGTATTCCACCAGGTGGTATTCCAATAGGTGGTCTTCCACCAGGGATGTTTTATCGTCATCCATTTATTCAAGACAGATATCTGGATTATCGCCCTGAAAATAATCTGCTTAACTTCGCTGATCAGCGATATCATTTCCCTATACCCGGGGACCCCAGAAATCTTATACCTCAGAAGGCTTATGATATGCCGATGCCTCATGATGCTAGGCTTGACCCTCGTTTTGCTCACCCTACACCTAAAAAGAAGCCGAATGAAGGAACGCAACGAACTACACGTGCAAGGAATAGTCGTGCTGAAAAAGAGATGAGAGAGAGGGAATTGCTCTTACAGGCCTCTATGATGCACTATCAAATGAATATCCCGCCGCCTGCGAGAATGACTAGCGCGCAAGCACGACGCGCCTCTACGCACAGCGTCGCCGAGAGTGCTAGCGCTTTGATAAACCAGCGGCGGTCCAGTGGGTCCTATAATCAACCGAGTCCACATTTTAACGAATACCGGCCTGAGGCTATGAATATGGTGCCACCTATACGATTAGATTATCACCCTTTACAACAACTTTCTCCCGAAGCTCAACAGCTGATAGAGTACCAACAGAGGGAAGTTTACTTGAAGGCTAAACAAAGCATACAAAACGCTTGTGCTGAACAATACACTCAACAGCAAATGGCTCTTCGTGTTGACACTGATTACATGAATAAAATAGCTACTGCCCTTAGTCCTGAGGCTAACAATTTGAGGAATCAGAACAACAATCAAACAACAAGTCCTGGAAGCAATTATGTTAACAAGAAACAAGCCGCTGTTGGCTCAGACGGCACCTTTACAAGTAGACACAAGCAAGCTGTATCTCCTGTGGATGCCATTGCCACGAAAAAACATGTCTCAAATGACAACGAAAATGATTATTACAGTAAAAATCCCCGTGCTTCTAAAGCTGAAATTGCCTATAATCATCAACGTGACTCGTATGTATCACATGAAAATGACTTAAGTGGGAAGGTTCCGGCGACCCCATACTACGTCGAAGGAACTTACAAAAATAAAAAAGCTCAAGCGGTAGCAGCAGAGAACAAATCCATGACAAAATCTCACACCGTTGTTTCCCACGAGAGCTTAAACAATAAGACGGTTTCACCAAGAGCAGAAAATAGTTATATTAGACCACATGCTGTAACTCACACGGAAAGCAATTTTGCTAATACTTTGGTACAAAGTGTCAGTGATGTGAATTTCGTCAACAAAAGTGTCCCTACTGAATCTAATGTTACTCCCAAAACATCACCTGTTCAAGTTCGTGAAGGCCAGTTCATCACCAAAAAGCAAGCTGCAGTCAGTGAAAGTAACAACAAAAAGCAGTTAGCTCTCACGGAGAAACACAAGAAAGTAGCAGAAAACACGGTTAATAAGGACAAGCAATCTGACAATGTCTTTGTTAGTAAAAAACAAGCAGCAGTTTCTGATAATAATAGCGCTAAACAATTCGCCACAGCCTTAGAGAGCCGTATGGCTAATACCGACATTAAAACATTCCCTGCAGTCTCAGAGAGTGGCGTTGCCAATAAAGACACTGAGAAATTTGCAACAGCCTCAAAGAGCGGTGGTGTCTCTAAGGGCACTAAGAAATACGCTGCAGTCTCAGAGAGCGTGGTTGCCAATAAAGAAGCGTCTACTACCGACAGCATTTATGTGAAAAATGCTCAATCTATTAAGGCAGATCGCAATTATTATAACAAGAAGATGTCTAACGTTCGCGCCGAAATCTATCCAGAGAGTGCATTTAATAATTTACCAAATAACATTCCACCGACATATACAAGTATGGGTACTAATTTTGGAACGATTCCGAATGAAATTGAAACTCCCCTCGATCTTTCCAAGAGTACGTGTAATCAAATTAAAGAAATATCGATGAAGAAAGATACTACACGTATATCTGACAATTTCGAGAATTACGAGACTTATAATGAAATCAGCCGAAATAATAACATGGTTGAGTCGAGGCGAACTCAACTCTACTCTCCAACTATACCTAGGCTCGATATGAGTTCTGAGTTGTCAAGCGCTGATGATAGAGACTTCAATAAACTGATGGAGCGTCAAGCCCCCGATGCCCTTAAGCATTACATGTTGAAAAATAGTTCAAATAACAACTCATACGAATATGACCCTCGTAATAATGAATTTGAACAAGAATTGCTTCAAAATATACATAAACCACACCATATAGATCGGGGCTACCCCGCGGATATGTCTGGACGATTCAGAGATGCCTCATTAGCTACAACGAATACTAATAACTTCGTTCAACCCGTGGAGCATTTGAAGTCGGTAGACATATCTGTAGAAAAACAATCGAAAGACAACTACTTGTCATCGGAACAAGACTCACTAAAAATAACCGCACGTGATAAAGAAAAGAACAAACCACGAAGAAGGGAATCTGCCTCAGTAGGCGATAGTTGCACCCCCGTTACAAAAAGTTTTATTGATACTGGTGCACAACAAACATTGTATAGTCTGCCTATTTCGTTGACTACTACAAGTGTCGACACTACAATTGTAACGGGAAAAATAAGAACTTCTGATATAGATGAAAGTGGTAACGTGATTTTTAAGAAGAACCTTATGGCTAATACAGTTTATGGCACCCCTTCGGCTGTTTCGACAAGTGTAACGGGTGTCACTTCGCCTATCCCCTTATTTACGCTATCAAATACAGTCGCTAAATACGAAATTACTAAACCAGTGTACACGCTAGCAAATGCGTGTATATCAATGACTAAAGTAGAAGATTCAAGTGTAGCCTCTGCATCAAACAATTTGAGCGTCCCAAACACGACAATTGCAAATGCTGTCAACGCTGCAACCCAATATGGACCAGTTCATAACATATCATCTCACGATGGATTTTTCACAAATGCAAATACTACTTGTAATACTGATATTACCACTAATTCAAACATGAGCCGGTACGATACGATGGTACCGACTACAAAAGATTCTGATGAAAAACAATCCAAAGAAAAAACTGCCGGTATTAGTGATTTAGATCCAGAAACAGCGAAGAAGATTGCAATGCTCCCCAAAGAACTTGTGGAAATCTTGGGCACGATGCCGGTGGACCACAGAAACCAGTTGTTGAATGTTCTTCCTCAGTACGTATCTACATCAGCAGCTCCTAAAAATGACCAGTTGAATAAACCAGGAGCTAGTAATGTTTCGGTTGTGAACAGGGGTGTGTCTCCTCCGAGAATGTCAGATTTTGATGTGAAGCCACCTATAAGATACTCACCAGTATCATCATCACAGTTGACTCACCATTTATCGCTCGCGCAACCAATACCTTCAGGATCACATTATCAACCTAGCGACAAATCCGTACATCCAGACGCAGAAGACAGCAAATATGAGGATCCCTTGCCTGACTTGAGTGAGGTAGACGCCTTTATTGATTTAACAGAAGAAGATCCAAGAAAAAGCGAAATAAAAAGAGTAATAGAAGAGCAAAATAATTGTGAAATAATCCCCACCAACAACGAGCCAGTGATTATTGCATCAAGTTCCAAAGAAAATAAACAAAAGGCCAATGATCAAACAGCTATCCTGAGAGCATTTCGTATTAAAACGGCTTTGGAAAGAAATAAATTGTTGTCCATTGACATTAATACGGGATCAAACACATCTGGCATTGAACAGCAAATTATTCTAAATGTCCAGTGCAAACCAGATCTGGATGCTGATTTTGATATTTTATCGGACTTAGACAAAACTTTGGCGATTCAACAGGCTGAAATAAGTAGCACTCAACACAATACGATAGCTGGGCGTTGCAAATATCCACCTGCAATATCACCTAGTAGTACAGAGTATAGTGGAGATGAATCGAATAAAAATTTAACTCGACCATCACCTATATTAGTAACCGAGGTGGTTGCGAAAGATGTTGAAGCACCTACACCAAAAAGGGGGAAAGTAACGTCTTCTATTTCAAAGAATGCGATAGTTAGTCCCAACGTAGAAAATAACTTGCAAAATATTGTTGATGCTGGTACTCAGGCCTCACCAAAGTCTTGTGATATTGAAAATAATGATTCCATTTTGATCTCAAAGAGTACGGAGTCTGACAAGCTTAGTTGTGAAGAGATTGATCTTGAAGTTACAATAAAACACAACGAGACTTCAATACGACCAAAAGAACCCAAAGACGAAGATGATTCAGAGGATGATATTTCTCTGGCTGCCATGATAAAACGAAAACAAAGCGACCAAGAAAAACTTGGTGACACGTGTGAGGTTATTGCACAAAACATAAAAACAACCCAGCGATCACACAAGAAAAAGAATAAGCAGAAGAAAAGCCAAAAAAGTTGCAAGAAATTTGCAAAAAATGAGTCACTGAATGATGTTTCATTGAGTATCCCACAGGTAAATGATGTTAATGTCGTGCAAAGTGATAGTAGTAACATGAATAAGGTTGATGCAACAACTAACGAGGAAGAACTTAATCAATCTTTATTAAAACGAGTTAAAAGGACCCCGCGCTCTATATCAACATCAGATACTGTAAATACCCAAACGGAAACAGTGCAGACTATTGAAAATGATCAAGATATTAACAAAGAAAATAATATGGCATCCACGTTAATCAATAACAACAAAACTACCGCTCAGAATTATGTGCCAGTAGACATTAAAGCTCACACAATCAAGGAATCTTCACCATGTAGCCTAGATGTAGCTGACCACGAAGATGCTGAAGGTGTTAAAATCAATTCTAAACTTACAGTAAACCAAGAAACTCTAACAGAAAAAACTGCTATCGTCACTGCTATAAATCTCGGCGATACTACTGCCAACAATACCAGTAAAAAGCAAAGCAAAGCAAAATCGAAGAAGCTAGAATTTTATGAACCTGATGACATTCCACAAATTCATAAAGATGATGTTGATCAGACTGTAAAAGACACGCTTGAGTCATCCAAAATAGATCAAGATGTCACATTAACTTCAGTGACGATCGATGAGTTGCAGTCTACAAGTGACCACGACATAAATTCGGCTGTTACCAACAAAGAGAAAAAACATTCTCGGGCTAAGAAACAAAGACACGAAGATGTAGAAAATCTTGTCCGTGAAGGGAATTTCTCTCAAATAGTTTCCAATGATTTAGATATTAAAGAAAGTACCGAAACCCTAGCCCCGTTACGTCGAAGTAGGCGTGGGAAATCTTTATATTTAGAGAGTACATTGATGGAAACTGATTTGTGCGAACTTGCGCTTGAGTCAAAGACACCACTTACGAAAAAACAACTTATATTTTCGAAACTACGACAAGACGATGAAGGAACCCCTAAACCATCTGCTCATTCTACACCAGAAACACAGAACAATTGCGAAATTGAATCAGGAGATCTAGTAACAGAGCAAACAGTTGACACTCCAAAATTAAGTAACATTGATAACCTGTTTGAAACATTTGAAGAAAGACCTAAAGGTACTAAACGTAAAATCAGTACCCAGCTTACGAAGAAATCAAAGAAAAAGAAATCTATTGAAGAAAGCGACAAATTAAAAGAGGCGAATAATACAGAGAACTTAGAAAATGTTGATCATAGTGCTGAATATCCGATTTCAATTAAAATTGACTTTGATAAAGAGAAATTAGTATCTTTCAATGATGTCAATGAAGTTTCAATCAAAGAATCAAATAAAGTCACTCCGGCCGTCGATTCTCCAGTACTTAGTGATTACCAAACCAACAGTGATAAAAATAGCGAGAAACGTAAAATCAGTAGTCAAATTTCATTTGATCTTAGCCAAAGTTCAGAACCAAAAAAATGTAAAATGTCCAAAGTTAACAAAAAACTTGACGTTGATATGGATAACGATGACCCGGCAGCTAACGTACAAGAAATCACACAAGTACCCGAAACAAAAACTGCATGTTATAATGTCCCAGTAAGACGTGCGCGATCAAAATCTGTTATTGTGAAGTCCGCTAGTTCAGAACTATATGACCCATATGATATTGATTTGGAAGATATGGCAGAACAAAACGAAAGTACCAAGCGTAAGCAAAATACACCTAAAAATGGCAAGAAAAAGAGTGCTAATTCGGGTTTGGGTGAAAATAAAGTTAAGAAAGGTGGTCGCAAAAATAACCAATCATTTGACGTTCAACCTGAAAACCGCAATGATAATGAAATAGGCGATTCGGACGATTCTTCCAAAAGCGACGTACCATTGCAAAAGTATGTCAAGGAAAAAAGAGATAAACAACCCGAAACGCTTAAAGAAAATAATACTCAAACTCCGAAAAACGACTTGAAAGAAAATGAAGAGAATAAAGACGTGCAATCCAGCCTGCCCTCCGTCAAAACAAATGATGTTACCCAGACTGAAGCTGAACAAGAGCTACGATCTGAACAATTCATGCAAAGTTTTGGCTTCTTTTCCGAGAAAAAGCCTAGAAAATCTAATTTATTGGCCTCAAAGAAAATTTCAGAGACCATAAATATTACTAATGAGAGCGACGATATGTATTTCGGCTTCAAAGAACGATCTACGAAACGCAACTCACATACAGATGTTAGAAAATCCTCTGAGGGCGACTTATCCAAAACGCATCAAACTTCGACATCCAAAAAGGTTACCAAGCGTGGTCGGAAGAAAAAGCCTTGCACAAGACCGACAATTATGCCAAAGTCAATGACGTGTAAAATGTGCAAAAAAGAATTCCAACGGTGTGATAACTACTTACGTCATATGCTTTGTTTGTACCACATATCAAAGCTCTCCTTAGCCGAAATGAACATCATGATACCCTTGGCTGAAGAATCTGATTATATCCTAGCATTTAAAGTACATTATGAGGGTTTTTTGACATTGAACTATAGTATGGATAGTCTTCAAAAGAAGAATGAAAAAGAAGCAGCGGATATCCCCTTACCCACATGGGAGGGAATAAGAGATGAAGTCAACAAAACTATCGCAGCTATAAAAGCCCGCAAAGAGGCATGTAAAGAAGATGAAGACGAACTTATGTTTCTTCAATTCTGTATACTTTTAAGGGATGCACACAGAGGTCAGGGATCTCCCTTAGAAGTTTATGAGAACTCTCTAGAGATAGAAGAAGCAAAGTTGCTATTGGCTTCTGACAATTTTGACATCGATTCTGCAACTGCAAAAAATATACTTGAAAGTGAAGAAGTACGTAAACTAGAAAATGATTTAACATCCGCATTCAAAGAAGACACCAGTGGGACTATGGGACCTAAGATAATCCAAGATAAAGTTTGTGACTTGACAATGGTCCAAGAGGTGATACCAAATGAAGTCGTGCAATTTAATCCAGAGCTTCAAGATCAAATGGTTCATACGGAGCAGACAGAACCAGCACAGGAGCTCATAGACACTCGAGAAGATCAGGAAGACATGAACGAATTGCACGCGCCTGGGTTTAAAGACACTGAAGAAAAATTATCCAGTCCGATCAATTCTGATTGTCACTACAATAATATCGAAGAATTCGAAGTACCAGCTAAAACCAAAACGACGAAAGTGAAAAAGTACATCGAAATAAAAGAAAAAATGTATCCTGATATTATTGAAGATATTGACATGTTCGAAGATAAATTTGATAAAATCAAAAGAAAATGTAGATCTCAAGCTGCTGCAGCGAAACAACCACAACCTGTGATAGAACCAGTAACTAGGTGTGTATATTTTTAGTTATTTTGAATATATGTTACGGTAAATGTGATAAATGTGAAAATTTTGAATAATTAATTACCGGTTATTATAAAAAATTACCTCATCATTTGGTAAATTTGATTAATATGAGATCATTTATGTGTGTTTAAAACTAAATAGGCGGGCCACCCCCGCCGCACCTTAACCTATTTTTCACTTTAAATTATGGGCATTATGGCAAAGTAATATTACGCAAAAAATAGTCCAAACTCATTATGCCAAATTATATTAATATAATTTGATTAAGATATCAAAACGTTTAAAATGTGTGGCTGTACGAGCCGGTATTCTCTTTTATGATATTTGTAAGTATTAAATTAAGGTTACAATTTATTAAACAATCCTCGACTGTCTATAATTTGTATATTTTAAAGACTGTAAACTCTTGAAAAGGAGGTTGACAATAGTGACTGAGTTTCCTGCGCTGCTTTTTCTCAGCGCTGGTCCATTTACCGTAACATATACACATTGTTTTTTTTGTACATACATTTTAAATGTGATATTAATAAAAATGTTTTCTGTTATAGCTTCAAAGGAAGAAAGAAGCCAGAAAAGAAAAAAGGCAGAAGAAGTTCTAAAAAGGCAAGGTATCAAAATACGCAGGTGCCCACAAAAGGGGCTCTAAAAGGTTTTGATGGTATAAAAGTGTCTATTCCAACTTCAGACATTAATATGTCTGGAATTGTGCCCGTCTCTGAAAGTTCACCTAAAAGGAAAAAGAAATCAGGTTCTAAGAAGAGGAGAGACAAGAAGGATTCTGAATCTAGCAGTAAATACGACAGTGACCATCGGGCTAAAGACAACACAAGTCATAATAAAAAGGTGGATGTCTATGAATTCATGGACAACGAAGATGCCGAGTTGTTTGAGTTCAGACCATCTACTCTGATGGAAAGGTTCAAAAGTATTAGTAATAACAACAAAGACACGCCAGTAGTTACAAAATTCAATACCGTTGCTGACGACGACAATTCCAGTGAAAGTGGTTCTGATGGTGATGACTTTGTGTACATGTCCGATGACTACGTTTGCAGCGACGATGAGACCGAGAACAGTTTGATGTCTTGTGAAATGAGCAATGTGAAGATTGGAACTGACGTCAAGAAGATATCCCCCCAGAAAAGAAAAGACGTGGTCGAGAAAAATGCTGTCATGGGCAAAATATTCAAACATGCAGTCCGAACTGAGAAAAAGCCAGTTGCCATCAAAGAACCTGCAAAGCCAAAGGCAAATCTCGATCAATTATTCGACAGTTTGTTAGAGGAAGAACCAAGCTCGTCCATGCTGAATAGCGACGCACTTTCTCCTAAGGGCGAGGAGCCGTCGACATCAAAGTACGGTCATTTATCAAAATATGATACGTCACCCGAAAATCCGTATACATTGACTGACGATAACTTCGTGTCTCCACAAGGATCATGTTCGTCCTCACCTAATAAAACTGATATGATGTCTTCAGCTACCCTATCTAAACGTCGAACCTCTTCTCCTCTCAAAGAACACATTTCCAAAAAACTTGACATGTCTGATATTAATTTAAGTCCCTCCACTTCCAAAAAATATGATGATTCCGTGATCAATTACGGACCAAGTACTTCCAAGAAATATGACAACCCTTCGCCGAACGAATATGAAGAATTATCACCGACGAGTTATGAATCTGAATCCTCAAAGAGATACGACGAGAGGGTGAAGCGTCACGAAACAAAAAATAAAAAACGGAATGACACTTCGGCATCTAAACATGAAGATGATTATAAGGCTTATGCGGACGTTTCAATCTCACCTGCGAGTAAGCTCGACGAGGGAATAAGCACAAGCTACGATTATAGCGCTGAACAGGATATAGACGAGGCGGGTGTGGCTAGACCTCGCCGCAAGTGCACAGTCGGAAAGCAAAACGTGCTGTATGAGTTTTGGAGTTCCGAGTCCGAGCCGGACGGCGGGCCGCCGCGGCCTAGCAGCGCCGACTCGGTGATGGTGGCGAAGGAAGGCAGGAAGAAGAGAGGCAAGAAGAAGGAGGGGCAGCACGCCGGCGCACGGCGCGGCAGCGGTCGCCAGGGCGCGGCCAAGAGGCAGGAGGGGGAGAGTAGAGGCGGCGGTCGTGCTACGGGCGCGCGCGAGCGGGAGGAGCACGCCGGCAGCGGCGACGAGGACCCGGGCGAGGGCCCGAGCGAGGCAGCAGGGCCCGCGGCGGGGCCCGCGGCGGGAGTGTCGGCCGTGCTGGGCGGGCCGGGCGCCCCCAGCGCGCCGGGCGGCTCGGGCGGGTCGGCGGTGCGGCCGCGCGCGCGCGCCGGCTCGTACTGGGCGCCGGGCGGCGACGAGCCCGACCACATGCCGCAGCACGGCTGGATCGTCGGCGACAGCCACAAGAAGCTGGTCACGATGCTGGCGCACGCCAAGGGACGCAAGCGCAACAACGACGACAAACGCCATTTGGACGAGTAACTCTATATTTTTTTAAGTTGTACCCTGTAAATATTTTGTATATAGCCCTTTTTCGGCCGGAGTTCACCGACAGACTGTTAAAATTGAAACACTATTTGTCCGTAAACAGTAGTTAGTGGGGAGAGTAAACGATAGAAGAAAAAAAAAAACAAATTTTTAAAACTGCTCTTTGTCTGTTGGTGAACTCTGGCCTTAAAATTTCCTGAACCTTACTGAAACTAGCGTTTGTACATATTATTTTAGTTAAATTATCTTTATCACTGTAAGGACTGGATTTATTTAATGATTGTTTGCAACAGCCCTTGCAGTACATATTAGTTGAATCTTCTAAATATTACTTATTTTTATTAAAATTAAATGAATTCAGTCGATATCTCACTCCCCCTTTCGAAATAATCGACATTTACATTATTTCATGTATAATTAATACAATGAGTAGTGGTATACTTTAATGTACAGAATATGTTATGTATGATGTAGAAAAATACATTTTCAATATCACAGTTTAAATTGATTTTAATAATTGATATATATTATGCAATTCAATTACAAATAATTTATTACCATTTAATAATAGTAATGTTTATGAGATGTATTGATTTCTTGTGGCCCCACAATTGGCTGCATATTGTTTCAACTTGCACTCACTGCTGATTTAGTGTGCCAATCTCCTTCATTTTCTACTTGCGCTTTGCACAAGATAGTCCAAGTTAAATATTCTTAATGTGTGTTAGCAGTAGTACCAATAAGTACATTACTTCGTAAAATCGATGTAGATGCTCTCTGCTGCTTATAGCGGCTCTTCAAATGTATGTAAATAAAAATTCATTACATAGTTTTAACTTTTTCGTTAGACAGTTCCTTTAAAAGCATTATACCAATTAATTGCGTAAAAACCACCTCGTCTGATTTAAATGAAATATCCGCAGACGACTTCAGTTTATGAGAAACTTATTTGTAATTTATGCATAATATATAAGTGTATGTAATATTAATAATAATACGTATTTTATCTCAAAAATTATGTGGAATTAAGATAAAAATATAATTAATTTTAATTTCAGAGTGTTTTTATGTTGAGAGTACTGTCCGAGGGGCTGATAACGCGGTCTGCGTGGATTGTGTATTTTGAGTTTGGTTCATTTGTTAACTATTTTTATACTTACATTAGATATTTTGAGTAGTCAATATTAACATAATATTATGAAATCTCAATGCATTAGCTATTGTTTTTTTCTAGTCCAATAAAAGAAAGACTAAAAACCCCATTATCAGCCTCGGTACTATGTGATGAAATATTTTTAAAAAGAAGACTTATTATTTTCTAAATTGACACAAGTAATTCTTAGCTTGTGTGTATTGATTTAATTTTGTTTATATGAATGGACGTAAACAACATTAATTCTTAAATAAAGCTCAATGTTGAATTTCTGTCTTTTATTAAAATTACTTTTACAGATAAGTACTTTGTAGTTGCGTAGACGCAGTTTTAATGCAATAGCTCAGAGAATATAATACAACACATTATCATCAACTAACACCTACATTTGTAATTACAGCATTTAAAATTTTTGTAGCACTAATATACAGGGTGTGAGATTGGCCATAAAGTCTAAAATTACACATTTTGCACAAATACCTATATGTATAGCGAGTATACTATTTTTCAGTGTAGGTTCACAAATAGGTATATGTAGTGCGTATACAGTAGGTACATTTTTATAGGTATATTTTTCAGTAGGTACACAAAACAAGATTCAAAATAATTTCGTTACGAGGAAATAGCTAAAACATTTTTGATTTTTTATTTATTTTATTTATTTATTAGGTACACCAACGATAGGTACAACAATACACAATATGTTAAAAAATACGCAAAATATTAAGCTAATTGCACTATCACTTAGAGGTATACACAGCTTGCAAGAAATATAAGTTGCTGCTTAGTTAGCATAAATGATGTTATAATAAGTTAAATTATTATGATATAGAGTCGGTTGCTGTAGCCTTGAATTTGGGTAGGGACATGAAATGCACATCCAGGGGACCACTACATTTATTGTAGATCTTGCAGATCCGACATATAGGAGAGTTGGCTCCTAGAAGTTTTTCGAAAGGGGCGGGAGAGAGGTTCAATGGGTTTACGTGGTATTCGTAATGGGACTTTGAAGTTAAACTTCGCTAGAAAGGTTGGACTACGCACATGATGTCTCATAATTTTGTAAAAGAAAGAAAGATCAAGTAGGTCTCTACCTACATATATAGTGATCTGTGGTCTCTACGACGTTCTAGGCTTTTTATTTCCAAGTCAGTTAAGATCTCATTATACGAGTACCTTCTTTTGTCTCTAAAATGCGAGAATACCAAGTGTCTGACAAGTCGTTTCTGGATTCGTTCAATGCGTAGAATGTGCGAAGCATAGTGAGGTCGCCAAACCACACTTCCAAACTCGAGGATGGATCTTACTAAGCTATTGAAAAGTGCTATTTTAGTAGAACTACGCTTAAACGCTCTACCATTTCTAATTATGAAACCCAGCATCTTAGACGCCTTGGATACGATGTGATCCAGATTTTTGATTTTGACCTGAAGATATTGAATCTTCAAAATCATGAGTTGGCCAGTGGTTCTAGACAAAGTGCATTATAATCGCAAACCAATCGAAAAATGGTTGAAAGGCCTTTTTAGGGTTCCTTGGCCAAATGGCAAAAAACGGAACCCTTATATTTTTTTTGTATGGAGTTCTGTGCAACTTTACTAGGGGGGCAGGTATAGTTCATGTAGGCACCTATAGTCGATTATCGAGATGTAGAGAATAGGCGGCTAAGAACCTGACTTCGTGATAAATTACACTCGCTATTTTTATATGGGGGTAGTAAGCTAAAGGTACTCGATCACAAAGAAATGAAAGTCTTAAGAAAAATCTACAATGGTTTATTCAGTCAGGCTTTTTTGCTCTTGCAACACACGCAAGCGATGATGGTGATTCCGGTCAGCAGGACCGCGGCGCTGAGGGCCACCGCCACCGGCACCAGGATGTTCACCAGGCTCAGCGTTGACAGCAGATCAGAGGACAGCCGGTCGGTGAACTCTTCCGTCAGTTGGATACCCTGAGAAATAAGTATGCAATGTTAGGTTAGGAAAGATAAACACGAGCGTATGTATTTGATGAAAGATAATTTAGAAACGGAACCCCTATTAAAAACATAATAACCCTACAGCTAACGGCTTATTCCACTATTCCCCGTTGACAATCCCCGTCAACGGGGATAAGTGAACTTATTGTTCACTATTCCCCGTTAATTTTAAATTGGAAATTATAATGGGGAATAATGAACTAAAAAGTTCATTAATCCCCATTACGTTCAAAATAAAATCCTAATATAACGGGGATTAATGAACTTTTTAGTTCATTATTCCCCATTAAAAGTTCCAATTTAACGTTAACGGGGAATATTGAACAAAAAGTTCACTTATCGCTCCTTGCTCCTAAAAACTGCGCTTGCACATTAGGTCATACATTCTTCTCTATCAAGCGAGTTCGAGACTCGTTTGAATCTAACTATAATTATTCTTGGCACGTTAAATTTAAGTAGGTATATGGCAAGACGTCCAGTGACAGATCCTCAGATATTGACAGATCCTCAGATATTCGAGTTTATCTGGGATCGCTACCCAGGTAGGTACCTAGTTTACATTTAGTCTAAACTCACTTATTGTATTTCTTAGTTAGGTTAGACATTGAAAGCTCGATATCAGGCTGCTCTGGCCGCTGATTGAAATGAAGTGGAAAGACGCAAATCGAGAGCGGCATTTTTCATTCAAATCAATGAGACCACGGATTAGGCTAATCTAAATCTGTGAATGAGACGAACGGCACGTAAGTAAACAGTAGGTGGGAACTTATTATTCTAAATACTGACCTCTTCAATCCAAAGCAGTGGTGTTAGCGTTGTTCGTAGATTTTGCGTGGCAGGGATCCCGGCGATGGGCCGCATGAACACGTTGAACTGACCCCTTTTGGCCCCTCGCACCACAGTTCCGGTATTCTGTTAATAATAAAGAAGTTATATTAGCTTGCACCTTTGTACATTTTGATTTTAGACTTTTTTACGGATATTTTGCTTCTGACACACTGCATTTATTTCGCGCTAGAAGTAACATAAGTCTCTATTCACAAAAATCGAACACACAGTGTTGAATAGAGCTTTGTGATTGGTTCGTGTGTCACCCTGTACATTAACGCGCACTGTGAGACCTCATAGTAACATTTGTGAATACGGGCGTTACTTAGGTTGTTTTAGTACACGTACCTATAGCGATTACGGCCTGGTTTACACCAAAGCACAAAGAATAGGAGATGTGTTTGAATGACCAATTAGATTTCGTTATTTCCACATCACCTTAGCTTCAGTTCGGAAATCTGATACTTAGATTAGAGAAGATGTCTCTTCTCTTTTTCGCTTTGGTGGAAAACGGGCCTCACTGAGTAGGTTCCTACGGCGGCGGAGCAGTGCAGAAGGCTGACATGTGAAGGAAAACAGCAGTTTATAGGACGTCTTAGTTAAACTTGAAATAAAATGTGAGCGATGTTGCAGCCAAGCCATTTAGATCAAACTGTCATTCAAAACGGCCTAGGCGCTACTATAACTAGTGTTGCAAAATAAGTAACCTGAATGCATTTTTCTTCTCTACCCATATTGTATGTTGAAAATGAATAAGTAAGTAAGTAAACACGGTTTATTATAACCTAACAGCTCAGCAGCAGCAGCAAGAATGAGTTTTTGTTAATCTTGAAGGAGAATGAAAATACAAAAACCTAAGTACTTATTGTGCTGAAGAAAAACAAGGCTGTTTAAAAATTTAAACAGACAATTAGTAATTGCCCTGTGGCGTGGTCCATTTCATTAAAAGCATTGTCAGTTACTTACTTGAATGTCTGATTAGCTAGTTACCTACTTACTTACTTACTTAATAGTTTCGGCCAAACAAAGAGTCTGCAGACCTCTTGATAAGTGCATCTTAGCATTCCATTATAAGTAAAGTAAGTACCTAGGCTTAAATTATAAAAGTGCCTTGCGGCTTTGCGCTATTATAAAACAAAAGTCTTCCATCACTTTAACCCCTTTCCTTACCTAAGTACTTTTTCTTCTAGATACACTACTTACAAAATTACTTGACTCATTACTGCAAGTACGAGTAAGTTACTGAATAATTACCTAATTATTTAACAACTATTTATAAACAGAAACAACAAAACTTACTGGCTCCAAATCAAGGAATATTCTGTGGTCTTCTTCAATTGGATTCAGTCCTAGAACTCCGTTTCTGTACCTCATATCAGCATACAAGAAGTGGGGGTACGACATAACCATGAAAGCACCTGCAACAATAAAATAAATACTTATTTAAGTAAATCACGCAGCAAATCTAATGAATGAATAGAGCTCTGTGATTGGTTCGTGTGTCACCCTGTGCGTCCACGCGCACTGTGAGACCTCATAGTAATACTTGTGAATACGGGCGTTAATCTATTTACGGTGTACCTACCTATCATAAATTTTGCATTTCAAAATAGTAGGTACCTATTCGTAACTAATTTGACTAAGATCTGACTGAAAAAAGTAGTGCAGACTATTCAATAACTACTAAGGGTGAGTTGCACCATCTAACTTTAACGGTAACTATTACGATAACCGGTGTATTTTGTATGGAGTTTGACAGATTTTTGACGTTTGTCACAGTTAAAGTAAGATGGTGCAACCCACCCTTAGATTATAAAATACTTGAGCTTTAAATTACACTTACATTAGGTACTAAACAAATTATGAAATACATTTTATAGTGCCTTTTTACTGACGGAGCAACGGCAATAAGTAAAAGGTAAGTTTAGATTTTTTTTTTGTGTTTAGACCCGGGATTCTGCTATAAAATACAGTTGATTTTAGTGATTGAAAGTGCAGGCCAATGTGATCTATTCGCCTTCCGGTCTGATAAAATGCCTAGACCGGATATCCGGATACCTCGTGTGAAATTTTCTAAACGGATATCCGTCTCTACAACATTCAGATCAACGAGTAGAAAACTGGTGAATAGAACTACATTTAAATAAGTATTTGCTAAATCTAATTGCTATCGACTGAAATTCATAACTGAAATATATGTTTAAAGTACTTGGTTGTTGTAGTAGTTTACTTTGTAGGTTTGTTTGCCTATATGTAAAAGGAAAAACTAAATCCAACTTTGGCTTTCAAACACGTAATATAAACTGTACTTTTTACTTAAATTGTAAGGTAAATCAAGCTGAACACTTGAATTTGAAGTTGTGAATCAGGTGTTTTAGTTCCACCGGATTCAACCTAATTGCAAAACTAAAGGCAAACAATGAGCGAACCGGTGAGGCTTTTAATGGATTTGTTCGGATCCGAATTGTGTGCTTAGTTAACATCCCGTCCGATTTGAACTACCTTACTATAATGCTAGCGCAAACTGAAAGTGTGGTCTCGCATCGGATGCGCGCTTTAGTTAGCGCTGTAAAACGTGTGCTTTGTGTATTTGTTGATGCAAGGTTGGTCAATATCACTTTTGACTGATTTTTCCAGTCAAAAGTAGTTTTGACCAAGTGTTTTTGACCGTTTATGAGTTTTGACTGTAACATATTCATAGACTAGCTTTTGTCAGCGGCTTCACCGGTCGGATATTCAGTTTTTCACAGAAAAAACTTGGTTAATTAACTAAATATTTCAGCCTTTTATGTTCAAGTCAAGAATACTGTGGTCATCAAAACCTTTCCAGTAGTTTTTACCTGAAAGATTACAAAACTGCCCGCTAGATTATTTCATTAAAGCTGCAATTCAGTCTGCTGCAAATCAGAAATGTTTAATCCAAATAATGCTCTTCATTTACAGTTCATCGGAAATGGACTGGCAGGATATTAAATTCTACGTAGCCAGTTAATAATACCTGTATTAAGTTTCAATACTTAAGGTAGGTTACTAGGAAAATTAATAATCTAGCCAGTAGAAGCATACTTTAGCTTTGCAGTAGAAGCATACTTTAGCTTAATATTAAATTCTACGTAGCCAGTTAATAATACCTGTATTAAGTTTCAATACTTAAGGTAGGTTACTAGGAAAATTAATAATCTAGCCAGTAGAAGCATACTTTAGCTTTGCTACTAAGTATTATTTTTTAATTATTTATTTATTTATTTTCACCAACTTAAACTATTATGTATTCTGTGGTAGAAGTAGTTCAGAAGTATCCAGTGTCTACCTGCAAAACGGTGTAGGTATAATTAAAATCAATAAAAACAATGATCTGAAATTTGTGATTACACGTTTACCCCAAAATAAAAATAATTATGTCCATGTTGTGTGTGTGAGAGTGACTGTTCAGTCGCAATTTTAAATACTAAGTAATTAACATAATAACTGTTCCAGGATTCTTCATTCATCTAGAAGATTCGATCAAATGTTACACTTAATAAATATTTACATACAAATCAAATTAAAAAATAATTGAGCACTAACAACATAATTTCATTATTCAAAGTACCTACACGTAAACAAAACCAGAGGCAATTAAATTCAATATTTGATTGCTACAACAAATAGAAAATAATATCCTGTGCCTCTGGCGTTACCATTATTTACGTTCTCTCTCCATTAATAATGTTTGCACTTAGTTCATAACAACCACCTATAAACAAAATGGTAATAACAGATGGATTTCAAACTAACTACACCGTTAATGGAAATACTGAAAATCCAATAGAAGTTAACACAATGTAACGAGTGTACTTATTGTATATTCAATTTGGAGTTAGGTGTGGTACAAAATTTCTAATTATAGATTTCCGTAAATTAAAGCCTGATACTATTAAATACATTTCTGTTTACAAAAAGCGTTCAATTAAATAATTAATGGAAATAGTTTACTATTTTACTAACTAGGTATAAAGTACATACCTACAGACAGACAACGGCTCATTGAAATAACCGTCAAGTAACATACAGGGTGATTTTGTTATCAGTATCCAAATTTTTTTAATAAGCTCTATAGAGCAATTTATTCTTAATCGCGAAAAAAAATATTGAAAATCTAATTCGCGGGTGCATTTCTTAATTTTTAAAGGTTAAGGTTTATTTTCGCATACCATTATGTCTATTAAGCTTTTAGTTAACTGTGTGTGCGTATTTTTCAATGAACGAAGAAAATTATACACGTGAGCCACGAAAGTTAGACTGTCACCCGCGACGAAATTAATCAGAAGAACATTAGGTTTTCGAGGTTATGAATGGTCCCCTTTAGTCACTATAAAGCAGACTGCGAGCAAGCATGGAAGATTATTCCATTACCCTTTTTGAAGGCGGGCGGGCGGTCTTGTGTGGGCGGGCGCGAGGACAAACCAACTTGTTGCGCGCTCTTAAGCTGCGGCTTGCACTTGGCAAACGTGCAATTATCGAGACACTAATTGGTGCTTAAGTACCCACTAAGTTCAGTTCATCGAGAATTTATCGTTGGATCTTGAAAGGTAAATAATACTACCTACATCTTGACTTTAAAGTTCGGATTATCATGCTTAATTGGGCTCTTAATTAGAAAACTGGTATTTTACGCGTCACTTCCTTAATTTTTATTTATTTGTATGTATTTAAATAAATATACATGTTTGGTACTATTTAATTATATTAAATATTGAAAAAGTATACGTACACGTATGGTATCTTGCAATTTTGTTACTTATTACAGTAATAAGTATTTTATAGGTACGTGTAAACCTATAAAATACTTATTAGTTTACATAAAAAAATTGCAAGATATCATATTAATTTGTATTATATTTTCTTATTCTTCAAGCTTGTATTCCTTTCCGAATCACCAATTTCTCTTTCAGCGGAGATTCACGCAATCTCAATATCGGAATTGTGAATCTGAATAGGGAATGTAAGATCCGATTTTATTAATCCACCTGATCTAGTGTTGAAATACCGATTGTGAAGTCCCCCGACGCGACACGACAAGTTCATATCAGCTAATGGATCCATTTACATCGAACCAATATTCAAAGTGCCCGAGAGTTGTGCGGTGTAACGAAGTGTTAAAAGATGACGTAGACTCAGATGCACGATCGTGTTTACTACAATACACTTTATGCCTATTTCCCTAGGGATTAGGAAATTTTCTTGGAACTTTTACCCAACAACTAGACCTTTGAACGTTTCAAAACGGGACCCCGGCCTTTAGTCAAGGTTTCAACCACTGCGTCAAACGTTAGATGTTTAACGTGGAATAAATGACAATCGCATTTTACATACTCGTACAATCTAAAATGTATTAGATTCCACATAAAAAAACTTAGCTCAGCTGCTACAAGACTGAAGAATAAATAAAAAGAATAATTTAGTAAGAAAAGGCTTACTTCAACTTTTCATTACGTGCTTTTGAAAAACAAACAAAACCCTCAAAGGCTCTCTTTACCGCTAAGCACAAGTTGCACAGCTTCCGCGAACATAGAACAATATTAGTCCAGTAGAATTAGATTTTAAATCGGAAATAATTCCAACAAAAGATTTTATTGCTTTAATGGCTTCATTGGTTGCCCATTAAGACTCTCCTAGGTTTTCGACTTCGACGGAGTTGTGCTTAAGTGGTGGGGGCCCCCGAAAGGGGCGCTTTTTAGGTTTTCCGGTTATACCGCGTAAAAGACTTACCATATCGAAAAGTGGTCTTCCTGACGATTGAAGGGCATTTAATCCTGCATTAAATAAGACCAAATTCATATGTTTTGGACAAACCGTTCTCGTGCAAATGTTCGGCAAAGTAGAAAATATGTGTATAATTAATGACCCTCTCCACGTCCAATAGCTCGTCACCCGTAGGCTCCCAAGCCTTGTAAAGGGTCGCCTTAACCAGCGTATCCCTGTCAAGGCTCACAAGTTGGATTCGCTTATCCTTGTTCGTCCCAGCCGTTCCTTAACTGCGGTAGCTGCACCTCTTCCTGGCACTCTCCTGAACGACTCTGTGTTACCTAATGTGGCTGCCCCTCTTCCTTGTAATCTCCTGTACGATTGCATTGCTTAGCCATATGCCTGGTCCAAGGTTCGACGTCACAAAATCAACTTCGTACGCGTGAAAATAGTTTAAATACTATTTTCCGTGCTTGCAACATTTTTCTTTACTGCTTCGCCTCTATTAGTCGTAGAGTGATTGTATATATCACCTTTGCTGCGGCAGTAACTTTCTAATACTTTCCATTCCTTCGGTACAAGGTCAATAAACCTGGTATTAAAACTTACATTGTGGCGGCACAAGGCTTAAAGACCTTGTAAGATTTAAGATATATTAATTTTATTTTTGGCTTCATGTTAATAGATATTGTGTTTTTTTTCTTTGAATATTAATAATAATGCATTTATTGACATACACCTGAAGGCGTTCGTGAATAACTTGTTTAGTATGAAAATTATAGCTATATTCAAAATACAAGGCTTATGCACCCTGTGCCCGCACTGAAGTAGGGAAGTCTGGTGGGTATTCTAGTGATGTGAAATACAAATATCGATAGTTTAAATTAAGTTTTAATAAAAATTTAAAAAAGTAACAAACAAAGATGTTTTAATAATTTAGTCTAAATATTTTACAAATAAGACATACGTGCATAAATACTTAAATAAGCTATATTTAAAGAAAACATATTATTTAATAACATTTAGTTACAACTTCAAATGTTTGTCACGAAAAACATTATTTAAATTAGCAATAAATCGTGTAGCAAATTAAATTATAATCAATTTGCAGTTTTGATTTTGTTTGTTTCTCTTGACGCCATGTCGACATGTGCGTTTCTTACGAATGCGAGGCAACACTGGCTGCACGAAGCTAGCGTGGGGTGCGGTACCAGGTGCGCAGGGTACAAGGTGCTTCGACCTGGTTTCGCATTGTGAAGACATTTTATTACTTCCGTGCGGTACCAGGTCTAAAAACCTGGTATTAAGGTAGGTACATCATTGGATTTTATTTTAAGAATACATCATAGATATATATTCATCACTTTCCTACACCGGACCCAATTGAAGTTATGCCTTTCGCACGACAAGGAAGACTATAATTTTCTTAGCCGCACGGTAAGCGAGACGTACACAAGGTCTATAGACCTGGTTTCGCACTCAACGTGATATCCTATAGCCTTCCTCAATTTATGAGCTATTCAACACAAAAATAATTATTTCAATCAAACTAGTAATTCTTGAGATTAGCGCGTTCAAACAAACAAACAAAAAACTCTTCAGCGTTTTAATATGAACTTGTTGTTGTTGATTTTTGATTTGAGTTGGTTACACTGGTTGAGGCGCTCCTTTTCAAGACTTGGAAGCCTGCGGGTAACGAGCCATTGGACGTGGAGAGGGTCATTAATTATTTCTACTTTGCCGAACATTTGCACGAGAACGGTTTGTTCAAAACATATGAATTTGGTCTTATTTAATGCAGGATTAAATGCCCTTCAACCGTCAGGAAGACCACTTTTCGATAAGGTAAGTCCTTTACGCGGTATAACCGGAAAATCGCAAAAGCGCCCCTTTCGGGGGCCCCCACCACTTAAGCACAACTCCGTCGAAGTCGAAAACCTAGGAGAGTCTTTATGGGCAACTAATGAAGCCATTAAAGCACTTAAATCTTTAGTAGGAATTATTTCCGATTTAATCCATTTTTGTGTTTAATTCTACTGGCCTATATGGTAAAGGTTAATTTAATAAAACTTTATTGTGTCTCAGAAAAGAAAAATAATATATCATTTTCTCGTTGGCTTAGCAAGAACTAGTGGATAAAGTTAGAAGTAGTTGTTGGAAACGAAGCTCTTCAAGAAGAAGTTGTGTAAAATATTATAAGGTTGTTGGTAAAAGACATGTGGTAAGGTTTTTCATTTTTGTGTTTTATGCTTTGTGAATGGGAAATAGTACATCATAATGTATGATGTAACTAAATTACGAAATAAGCTCTATCTAAAACATGACCCTACCTAGGCACAGCTCTAGGATACATACCTACTTGTATAGGTAAACATTTTAATGAATCTACAATACCCGCAACACAATAATTACAATGTAAGCAAAACCGAATGTCTCAAACCAATCTGCATACGGAAAATGGGGTCACGCATCAATCTGAAACTTACAAATTGGAATCGGATGGAATTGCGGCGGCGGGTTACGATTGCATGAGGGCGCAACAGGTACGAGGGGGTTTGATGGGTCACTGTGTCAGTCGGGCTACGCTTTACCGCCGGGAAATCGCAGGGAATTGCAGTTTGCGTTCATTGACGATGTTATGTCATTAAAATTACGAACTTGAACGTAATGGGTACCTAATTGTTGACTGTAGGTGTTTGTGGGGTCTGGTGGTAAGTATAAAGAAGATTCACACAGCTTTCTGGGTCAACCAGTGTATGAGTGTATATTAAAAAGAGAGAAAAAAAGTAACAATAAAAAAAATTTAAGACATAAAAAGTGAAAGAAAAAAAAATTTAAGATATAAAAAAATAAAACAAAATTAAGTACCTATGTTGTTGCTCTTAAAATCTGAGGATATACTCGTAGGTATATTACGAATACATGACCATTTTAAGGTTTTCACTGCTTGGATTAAGTTATTTTCTGAGCATTGGGGGAATCGTTCGAATAGGATAATTCAATTCATTTTTTGGCCTTTTATTTTTTACTCATTCTTTTACCTATTCATTTCCTAAAGAGATTTAGGCCAAACACGAAAATTTAAATTTTTGTTTCGATGGGATAGTAGGCTAAGGTTAATTTAAACAGCAGCCTGTGTTTCAAAGGAATGTATTATGTATTTCAATGCCAGTGACAAAAACTTTTAAGCTTTCCCCGTCAAAGCGGCGCGCAGCGTGGTGGCAATAAAACAATCCTCCATGCATAATTAAACTTCGAAGTACCTGCAGCTTTATTGGTGGCAATCATGTCACGTTTTATGAAGTTTACATTGTCATTATTTTTTGAAAAAACTAACTAACGTAACTTATACATTTTTATGTAAATTTTTGTTACAGTTAAGTATATAATCCCGTAATCTTAGCATTTACTTACCATTCTTGTGGCGGAGTTTTGGGCTGACGCTGTGTAGGTTTGTTGTCGAGACGACAAGAAGAAGAAGCATTTACTGGTTCTTAATGAATTTTTCCTCAATTTATAAATCTAGCGACATTAAAATGTAATTGCTCAACTGTTTCAAGCAAAGGATAAGTGACCGGAAAAGCAACGGATGTAAAGTTATACTAAAATAATAATCACGGATGCGGTTGTACAAGGAGAGTTAATTTTATTGCACGTCTTGTGAAGTAGGACTTACTGTGTTTTTAACCGTAGATATCTGAAAAAATTTACAGCACGCAGTTTTATCTCCCTCCGAGGTTTTCACTCGAAGGCGTTGATTTATATTTCTCCAGTATTCAAATAAGGGTCATTTAACGCTTTGTAAGTCCTTATCAGCTATCTGCCAGCACACAAATCAAATTACTTGATTGAAATCTTCACAACAACAAGTTTTCAATGTCGTAAACGACGGGATCTTCCTGCTAATAAAAAACTCTTACCTACTCTCAGAACTCACACTTTTACACGCGATCAAATCAAGCTGTGTATACTAAATATCTTTTGCCCGCGGCTTTGCATAGAGTATCAGTCTGCTATAACCTGTGCTCATCATCATCATCATCATTTCAGCCATAGGACGTCCACTACTGAACACCTAGGCCTCCATCAATGATTTTTATGTTGACTGGTTGTTAGCAGCCTGCGCCCAGCGCCTTAATGTCGTCGGTCCATCTTGTGAGTGGACTTCTCACGCTTGCTTGCGTTTTCCGGTACGCGGCCTCCACTCCAGAAACTTGCTGCCCCATCGGCAGTCATAGCCTGTGTTACTCAGGGCTATTGTACCATTATAATGGTGAAAGAATTTTTGAAATCGGTTCAGTAGTTTTTGTATTTCTTGGTTACGAACATACCTACAATACTCGTAGGTAATACAAATCCTTCCTCTGTAATATCAGAATTAAAACACCATTCGTTAGTAAGCTCTTCCTAATTGTCTTAAACGCCACACGCGCCGTATGCAAATTAAAGGACTATTATGTAGGTAGGTAGGTACTTGAGTCATGTATCACAACATCATAAACAGTAGGTTTTATTGATATCTCAATTCCTTTTACTTGTATAGATTACACTACAGAAACTGTTTTTCTTCACCCGTTCCAACTGTGATTGTTGTTGTGGAGAAGCGATTCTTTTTAGAATTGTTACCGTTGTGGCTAAACGCAAACCGCGAAAGCCCAGAAAAAAAGAAGAATTGTGCTCTACGAACAATTATTATTTCCTCGTAATTGTACTGTAAGCCATTTCAATTGGCAATTTTATCTGGGACTAAATGCAATTAAGTGTAAGATTAAGACATTCTAAGCAAACTTTCAAACTTGATTTTACCTCAATGTGGAAAAGGAAAGAAAAAATCGGTATAACTGGTCTACCAAGGACTTATTTATTTCTCACTTGACATAAGTAGGTAATATTGCTTTTTTTCAAAAAATATTTGTAGGATATAGAATCAAATGTTCTGGCATTACTGCGATATTAATATGGCTCAGGCTTGAGATGAACGACGATAGAGCTTTGACTCAATAACCCAGACGATGCCTATTCATCCAAGCGACTACTTAAGCCAATATTAACAAGGCCTTCTCAACGTTTGATTAGAACGGTATTATCGAACTATACCGAGACGCATAATGAGATGTAGTCCTAATAGATTCCTGGCCCATCCCCTTGCGATAATTAACATGTCGTCTACGCAATTACAGGATACAGTTGAGTGGACCAGCACAGCCGTGTCAGGCCCCTCAAAGACTAACCCGATTACTAACCATATTAGTTACTGGGAATGACAGGTTTTAATTATGTCCCTCTGTAAGCCAAATGATGTCCATCGCAGTACATTATGTACCGCTTTGCAGGCAGGATAACGTGATTATGTAATATGCAGGCGAGCGCCATCAAGCAATTATAGGCCTAAGATTGGATCCGAAATTGAGGATTCAATGGCTGCAGACCGTCTTTTGTTATTGCAAATGCAATTTCCGAAGTGAGGACCATTGCAAGCTACTCTAGATCTCATGTTATGTGGAATTGGACCGTAATATCTTGTTCACGATTTTTCAGCTTGAGTGGCAGGAGCACCTATTGTGAAGTGTCCGCCTTCGAGTCTCGCAATACAAGGCCCTTAAAATTTCCGCGTATAACTGGGTAAGAGGACGTAATATTCCTGGAATTGGACTTGCTACGCTTAGGACTTCAGTTTAAAATACATTCTGAAAATGGGTCCAATAACTGTAATAGGTAGGATATGTTAGCCGTCTCTGATAATGGAACTGGTGAATCGGAAGAAGATAGAAATAGTACGGCGAAACGACAACACAAACATCTTTGAGGCATCTTAATTCGCAAGTCTGTCTGTTTTCATTAACAGTGGAGAAATAAAACCTCAGCTAAGTTCAGTTAAGTTTAACAGATCCTTCCAGAGTGTCTTGAAAATAGAAGAAAACTTCAGTCGTTTAAAAGGAAAATAATCCAGCGAGTTTGCCGCGACGATTCCAGGATTTTCTTGAACACTAATGGCGTGTCGCTCTGCATTAATACGCCCAGGCGCAGGCACTTCGAAAAATCTGAAGGCACACTTAGTTTAAAGCACATCAGACTGCACATTTCTGTTGCAATATTACTTCTATTACCACTACGTAAGATGCCACAGTGTTAGCTTAATGTGCCAGTACATTTAAAAGTGGGTGGTTAGGTAATGGAAAACACGACAGTAGGAAACGAGGTCATCCTGGCAGATATTTGTATGCGGTTTTAAAAATTCGTAGAATACAAAATCCTTGACGTTATTAGATGTATGTTTGTAATATGATATCGTCACTTCTTGAAAACGGATCCTGTACTGTGCATATTTTTGTTTCTAATCTTCTCATTATTTTTAAAATGTATCTAAGAGCTATCGAATGCTATTGAATTTTTAATAATGCTTTTGTAAACATTATCTCAACCGGTTACGTTTAGAGCGAGTTTAATAAGTAAATACCTAAGATGATGTGGTTTGTAATATAAACAATCAGAATTAACGTTGAGTAGCAATATGTACGACGTTATACGACAGACTAACAAAGAAAATATGATGCGTGTCATACAAACGCGGAACGAGTTACGGTGGACCGGAAATTGAAATCATATAAAGATGTTATTACTCATAAACTAGAAATAATATAGTTGAAGGATCTGTCAAGCCTAAGTAAGATTCTGTGAATAGGATTATAAAAACCTATCATAACAGAGAAATAGGTATGTAACCACAGATAGGATATCAGTAGTTTATTAATAAGTGTTATTGAAAAAGCTAGGAATATGACATAAATAAATAAATAAATAATAATAAATATCCTTGAACATTTTCATTGCGCCTCTAGTCCCAAACTAAGCAAAGCTGGTACTATGGGTACTAGACAACGGATATAAACATACTTAAATACTTTTTTTTGTAAATACATACACATTATACATAGAAAACACCCATACCCGTCACAGAAATTAAAATTCATCATTTCAATTTCTACCCGGACGGGAATCGAACCCGGGACCTCTCGGCATAGTAGTCCGTTCTGAACCACTACACCAAACGGCCGACTATTACATACCTACTTACTTACTATATCTACATTTGCAAGTGAGAGCAACTGACAGCCTTGGCGGGCGACCCTAATTTCATTGCAATGGACAGCTCTAAGTAACCCCTTTACAGTAGTTTAAAGTGACATTTCCATACTAAACGTCACTTTAAACAAGTGTTCAATGAGTAAATTACTTTTATTAGCAAGGGAGTTAGAGTACATTAGACTTTCCGAAGGGCGTTTAAATTGATTTTTCCTCACTGTCCTAGTACGGCCTATTTAAAGGTCACACAGTTAACTAGTGGTCTAGAACTTTTATACCTCGTCTATTTACGAGTATTATTTTTGAGTCTCTTGTTTTTTGTTGTAACTATTAATTATTCAGAAATTATTTGTTTTGGAAGTTCTGTTTTTATTTTAAGAGATTTAAAGTTTAATGTTGGAGTTAAATGGAATTTTTGAAAGATTATTGTATAAACATTGAATGTTTTGGCAATTAAGAAGATAATTAAAGGGAAGATTAGAATAGGTACTCCGTCTTTTGATAATCTATTCATAATCTGAAGATTGTATTGGGATCCAATGATAGTCTGTAGACAATTCCGAAATTCCGGAAACTAAAAGCTGACAAAAAATCGAATTCCTTAGTCGTAAGTTACTCTGAGTCTCAGACTCTGATGTATTAACTGATGAATAAATTATAAACTTATTTTCTTCGTCTTTAATAGTAGCTATTACAATCTGACGCTGTTAATATTTAATTAATGGCCCTACCTGCCCTATTCTTTTTATAATAACATGTCACTTTTACAAATGTCAACTGCATTTGTGAAGGTACCAATCGATACTGTAGTTGTACGAATAATTTATGCCCCCTGACCGCCGGTGGAAACTTCTTTGATATTTCGATTGAGGGTCAGCACGTGGATCGATTGTTTGCCATAGAAGGAAGTTTTGGCTTAGTGCATTACATTTACATACATTTTCAATAACCTATATTTTGGCAATTGACACTGTGACATTTTGTTTGCCATATTATAATATTCTGATGAAGATCTATCTTAGATAGAGTTATTATTTTGAGATTATTAGTAGGTAGTTCCTTCGTTCGTTTCAGCGAAATGACGTCCACTGCTGGACAAAGGCCTCCCCCAAGTTTTTCCACAATGAATGGTCCTGCGCTGCCCGAATCCAGGTTCTTCCCGCGACCTTTACCAGATCGTCGGTCCACCTAGAAGGAGGCCTGCCCACGCTATGTCTTCCAGCCAGTGGTCACCACTCGAGAACTTTTCTGCCCCAACGGCCATCGTCTCTACGAGCTATGTGCCCAGCCCACTGCCACATGATTTTAGAAATTCTGCGAGCAATTCTCCTGCTGTTAGTAGTAACTTATTAGTAATCTGTGTTATATTAGATTAATAAGTTAGATGATTTTGTTTTCCATAGATAAAAACCATAAGTACAATAACTTCTTAGAGCTATAAAACGGTAAAAATACAAATAAAATGAAGTTAGGTAACTGATTTATTCATTTTTCAATACAAGTTATACACGCCATTGTAAGGGTTGTAACTGAAAAATGAACCTACATGAAAAGAACCGGGAAATTGAAAAGAAGAAACCTGTATTTTTCCCTTTGCCGCTTCGGAAAAATAAAACAATTCAGTGCCTTTGCCATGGGCCCGATTCTGAGACCAGGCGGTTTAGAACTAAATGATATCCACTTTTCTTTAGGAAAAAGAGGGATAGTCTGAAAATTTGAATTGTAACTTAAACTGGGAGTCTCACTTTGTGTCTGGTTGAGTAAATTTAAAAATAGTGCACGTCTGCTCAGTTGGTTGTTGCAATTGAAATGGCATGGCATAATGGAGGGAGAGTTAATTACCAATACACAAAGCTTAATGTGACATTTTAAATATAAGCGCATCGGAATAATACATATTCTTTGTTTGAGGCATTTATGTATTAGTAGTATCTAGTCAGTGAGTCTGTTCTGAACATGAAAAATATGTAAGATAGTACGAGTAAGTCTAACTGCAAAGCCTAGTTACATGACACCACGCTCTAAACTCTAGCAAATATTTAAGAATATGGATGATACAATGTCAGTGTTTGCCAATTACAGTACCTGAGGGCTTAGTGTGAGTTTATATTAAAATTCGTCACTAGTTAGCGCGTTAAATATGACATTAAATGTATGACGGATTGTACAGCGTCCCAAGCGGATACTTTCAAGAACTAAAATCTTCATAGATTTTTTAAAACGCGCATCTAGTGACGACATTATTTTGATGTAAACTTACACTCAGTCGTCTGTTCTTGAGTTTACAGATTCATAATTGAGCGTCATCTCAGAATACTGAACTACAGAATCGGAGTCCTTGAACGTGAACAGTCGATTCTCAGTACAATACCTGGCCCTTTGTAGTTGTACTGTTTCATATCGCGATCGTTACGTCGACGGAAAGTCACTTTGTACGAGCGCATACGTCGTCACAGAACAATAATAAGGTCGAAGCTTCTTTAATGTAAACCATCCCATAAAAAATATACCTGCTTCATTTAAAATGCAGCTCTAACGTAAATATTTTTCGATTGTACACCATCATAACATGTATTCATGTGACCCAGTACGTAAATGTAAATCAATAACTATCATAAATTGATGTACCTCGACTTGTTTTTTCTGACGCAAGTTGTGTTTGTCCAATATATACTGTTTACCTAAAGGATTTTGATAAGCGTCAAGCGTGGGTCAACAAGGTAGGTCACCGCTGCATTTAAGTATTTTTCTAGACTTCGATCATCCTTCAAGGGTGGAGTGCTACTTTGATAGCAGTAGGTCCCAGGTCCTATTCCTCATTTAATCACTTAAGAAAATCCTTTAAAAATTGGCTCTTGTCTCGTGTTGGGTGCTGTAAAACTTCGTTTCAGGTGACAATAGGCCAACGGTGAAGGTGTCGGACTTAATTGCCGAATTGCTGAACCCACTTGTAACACACTAGTTAGTAATTCAACACAAATTACATACAGAAAATTAGTAAAAGTTTCCTCTTGAAACCTTCCACTATTTCTGAAAACTGCATTAAAATCCGTTGCATCGTTTAAATTAAAAGATCTAAAGCGCACAGATAGGCAGCGACTTTATTTTATAACTTCCACAATACATATCTCTGATTATGATTTGTGCTTGATAGGAGTAGTGGTCCGCATTATGAATTTTCCTGGTTCAGGTCCCGCCGGGGCAAATGTGTGTTATGGTAGTTAATGAGCACTACCAAAACATGTAATTGTAGGTATGACTCATACGGATTGATTTGAAAGTGTTTGTCCGATGAATAGGGCTGGCTATCTTTTCCCCTCATGCTGTTTATCTACATACGCACATAGAGTACATGCGAGGACGTTTGATCCTCCCTCAACCCTCGATAATACCATCACAAAGGGTTGGGGAGGAAATGCAATCACGGCGCAGTACCTATACCTACCTGTCCATCATTTTTTGCGCGCTATTAGTGAACGGCGACGCGGCTTGTCGTCGATTGTGACGTTTTATTTTTGTCCATCACAGTTTTGTTGCAAACGCAGGCAGCGTGAATATTTTTGAATATTGGTGTACAGCTTTGTGGAGGATTACTTAAAAAAAGGTGGTTACCTAATCGAATTTAAGCGATCTCGGAAGTCGCTGGCAAATTAGTTACAAAACCGTGGCTTTTAAAACCATATTAGATGCTAATGTTTCTTCAGCATTAGGTATGTCTCATTTCGTCGTTTTGTCTATACTACGTGACTAGTTAACGAATAAACTTAAATGATCTTACTTTGATTGCCAAAAAATTACATTTCACGTCTATGACGATCGTACTCCCGACCCTAAAATTTGACCTTACCGGGATTTAAACTTGCAACTGTATCAAGCTTAGTTTGGGATCCAAACCAACGGGTCATCCTTGTGTCTATCATAAAACTATTTTATTAATAATAATAATCGGACACTAACGTGGGGCAATTATCCTTAACGATAGTAATTCGTCGTTTCCATCAGGATGAGCCTGCCACTTCTGCTGGCCCATCGTAATAAAAATATTTAATTAATCTTATTTAGATCAGGTACTTGGGAATGCCCGTAGCTAATCTTTAATTTCCCAGATTTTAAGCTGAGGTGAAAAAAGCAAAAAATATAAATAATAAATAATTTATATGATAATACTGATTCAGAAGCAGAAGTTTGTATGAATTTATGTTCTGAAATCATCTACACCTACATCATTGAAATAGATAGAACTTATCTATCTATTCGTAAAATGTTGACCTGCGCAGAGTCAAAGGTAACAAAAATTTAGTCATTTCTATTTTTATTACTCGAACGCAGTTGACATATTTTGTTTTTGTGCGCCATCCGCGGTCGCCGATGATTTATTCATAAAACTCGAAAATATTTTATGGATTTTTTTATTAATTAAGAAGCGATATTACCCATTTATAAATACGTAGGCACTAACGTTGTACATTTATTATTGTGATGTCATTCTCTTTCTTAAAATAAGACTTTATTTATTATTAACTCAGAATACGGAACAAACCAGAAACCGTCAACGGGCGTAAATGTGTATTCATATAAATTACTCCAAATCGCACTAATTTGACTTTAGAGCAATTAGTCAATGGCCGGCGCGCGCATTGTTTACATATCCGTCAGATTGACACTTTATAATTAAATTAAGCCGTCTTGTGCCGTTCCAACATGTAAGAATGCTACTGGAATTACGAAGAAAGTGCATGGGATCATGTTTTATCCGTAAGTAGCACATTTCTAATTCATTTTAATTAAATAATAATTTTCAAAAAAAATCACGGTTGTATTTTGTAAGTGTTGCCACAGGTCAACGGAATATTTTACCCTACTTTTTTATATTGAATTACATTTGTCTATAAAAAATTCACGCGTTAATTTTGTTAGCGTTACCACAGAATAATGGAATATTTGCCCCATCCTTTTTGTTTTAATTAGTTTTTAGTGTAATTTCATCCATGACATGACAAGCTGATTAATTAAATTATAAGTGCCACTTGTGGTCTAAACTGAATAAATATTTTTGATTTTGATTTGATTTTAATATATTGAATTAATTTATAATATTACTCCGTAAATAATGAGGAGATAATAAATTACTATCGTGAATTTCATACTTTCCCATTTATTCAAAAGTAAGGCATTGGTATCAACAGATCAGCAGCAGCAATATTTGTATATTTAATAATAATTTTAAGTAATTAATTATTGCTTACATACTTACTCTGATTTTCTTTCAGGATACACAGCCAGAGTTGCCTCGCAATCAAATTCAAGTAACTATTGGTGATGTTTTTGATTTGGATTCTGTTTTTGACTCCAAGAAAAGTTAAACTAAAAGCACTAACTGCGCCATAAACAAATGTTTTGTTGTCGATATGTTTACATAATAAAGAATCTTAAGTTTATTTTTTGTTTTACTTGGCATTCTAAAATTTATATTCGACTTTTGTAATTGACTTTTAAATAACATATTATACCTACAACATACATGTAGTATATTACACTATTTAATAGAAATAAAATAAATAATCATCTACACTTAGTTACTTCGGAGTAAAAATTAAATTCATAGGTAGGTAGGTACTATCTATGCCTATGGCCAGTCATGTCGTCTCGTTCTATCGCAAAGAATCACCATTTGATGAGAGCGAGAGCAAAAACGGAAATGGATAGTTAACACTGTGGCCGTGTGTACTTATTTCACTTACTTATTTTTTACTTGTTTAACATCTCTTTAAAAAATTACATAATTTTACCCCAAAAATGGGGGTGTCACACGGCGCTAGTAACACTAAAGGGGGTAGAGGGGCGCGGGAGGGGAAGTATTTTGGACACAAGTTGCCGCGTAGAAATTTTATCGAACACTCCTTCTGGTTTGTTCTGTATTCTGAGATTATTAAGTAGGTAACAATGTGGACACACTCGTAACAGGTGACATTAATAGTAGGTACTTAACCAAAATCCGCTTATGTTAGAACTTTACTTATCTACGTGCCGAGGGTTCCGTTCATTTCGTCTCATGATATGATATCATATCAACCTGTCGTCGCTTAAAGCCTTACAGGATCGGGGAAACCCTGACCCATCAGTGGTTTCCATCCACACTGCGCTCAGACTGGTCAGGCAGAACCACGGCACAAACGTGAAATTCATTTGGGTCAAAGCCCACTGTGGTATAGACGGTAACGAAGCTGCCGACAAAGCTGCAAAAGAAGCGGCCTCTCAAAGGACGGCCACCAGTGTGAACGAGTTCCCAATTTCATTTGCAAAGTACATCATCAGGAAGCGTACGCAAGCCAAATGGCAAGAAGAATATTCCAGTGCCGCTATACACTCCAACATATTCCGATGGTTTACAACAGTGGGCGAGATTGCGGAGTTCCGTAAACATGTGGGGCCGTCCTTTGAAAGCTCGCAGATTTTTACTGGCCACGGTTTTCACAAATCCTACCTACACCGCTTCAAGATCATAGACAACCCCTACTGCCCCTGCGATGACTCCAGCTTACAGGATATTGACCATCTCATGCGAGACTGCCCAATATTTAGCAGACTCCGGCATGAGCACGAAATGACATGCAACAATTTACGGATTGACCCCTATAAACCACAACAAATCATAACAAAATCCCAACCAATCGTCACGTTCATAGCCCTCATTAACTCAATAGTCCATCAACTCAAGGGGATCAACAAAACATAGCTTGTAAGCTACGTATTGTTGGATCTCTCTCTCTTTTCACGTTTGGTAGCAGACTGTATCCATTAGCAGACTGCAACTAAACGCCCTTGGAGCTCAGAACTTTCGAAGTTCAATAAAAACTGTGAGCACATTATTAGGTACTTTAACCAAAATCGAAAAGTGCCGAAGACAAAAAAAAAAAAAAAAAAAAAAAAAACTATCAAAATATTTACAGTCACTTCCTTTACTGCCTAAATAGCAAACGTTGGTTAGAAACTTGGCCGTGACCGTGACCCTCAATGTAGCTAGGTAGTTTAACCGATACTTGAACTTAAATATTGGTCTTCCTCATCAAAGAGCAGTTTTATAATGTAACGCAACTGTCTACGTATGGACATTGCCCGTGGGCGACGCGAACCGAACGTTCTGCGAACGAACGAGCAATGTTCGGGTCGCAAGCGAATATCAACGAAAACGGCCCTGACGCCACTCTCTTCAACTACTTCGTATTTAACGGTCTTATCTGGTAATTTGTAACTAGTTACCAAAGTCTGAATAGATATAATTTATACAGTCTACTCGTCATTTAATTTTTTAACTTCCACTAGGTATACACACTATCGAAGCAAAAGCAACTGTGAAAGAATATTCTTGACGGATCGACAGCCTCGTGACCCAAATATCAAGTTTTACGGAAAACCTATTTCGCACATTTTGGACGTTTTTGTCACATGTTTTCGTCACTGTCCTACACACGAAGCTTGTCGAGCTAGGATATTGGTACATAATTTAGAATACCTACTTCTATTATTAAAATGAGATGAGGTAGATACGGAAGTGGATTACAAAATTCCGAAAGTCGACCTAAGGAAGATGTTAGAAAAAGATCGAGTAGAAGATTTGCATAAGTTGAAACACAAATCCCCATAACTACAAACAAAGACCAGAACTACTTGCAACGTATGAACGGAGATACTTAGTTCAAAAGTCAAGTTAATCTCAAACTAAAACTCGTGTCTTAACCGATTGAGTCCCAGACGGCATTAATTAATGTCATAACAATTGATTATCAAGATTCGCGGAGCTTGAAGGATTAAAATGAAACTATCGAACGATACGATAGAGTTACGATACAGTGATAAATCAATTGGCACGTCGACAATAACACCCGCGTCCCCTACCGGACGAATCAATCAATATTTAACCAAGCTACAAAGCCCTAGGCACCTGGAGAGCTCGCAAAATCCGCCCCACCACCCCCTACCCCCCTTTGTAGCCCCAATCCATTTTACAGGGAGTAATATTAATTTAGTTTATAATATGAACTGCCTGCACCGGCAAAGAAGGGGTGCGTTCTCAAACAAAACAAAGAGGAATTTTAATTCCCGGTCAGTAATAGATTTGATGTGAGGGGAAAGATGAAACATGTAGCCCTAGATTGCAGGTAAATTAATTGGTCAGTGCTCGAATGTTTTATTAAAACACGGTATCTATGATAATAGTCCAGTCAAATTAGACATGAACCCTGCATTAATTCGCATACAGCTGAAAATTAGTACGCATGTTTGGAGCACCATTATGAATTAACTGTGAAAAGTCCCCATCGATCCGACATGTGCTAAAAAAAATATTCAAGGTCAAACTTAAAAAATACGGGGTTTTGAGATTTTCAGCTAAACGGTAAGTTTTATCACAAAAATATGTATGACAAGGTTTAAGATCATACAATTATCTATCAAAATTGTCTATACACTTTCTCCTAAGAGTCAGCGTTTCTGAGATTCGATGATCCGAAGAGTCAAAAAAGTGTTTTCTTCATAACGGTCTTACACATAAATCCAATGTGATATCGCCTGGTGCCTCGACTCAGCATTTTATCATGATGTGTTGTCGACGTCGAATATAAAATGATCAACCTCAATGTCGTCTGTCATCTTTAATTATCGAAAAATGGGTGCAACTTTGACGAAGGACTGCACCGTGAGTTTCTAAGATACGAAGTTTTCGTATTTATTATGTTTAAGAGCTCTTATATGCACACATCACTACTCTACTTGTAACTCTATGGTCACTCTTTTAGCCCGACCAAGTTAGACAGTCCAGGTTATAATAATTCGCATAGAGCTGAAAATTTGTGTAAATGTTGAGAACACCATCCTAAATGAAATGTCAAAAGTCCCTGACGATCCGTCATTTAAAAAAAAAAGTTTTCGAAGTCCCAAGTTTTTTGCATTTTTTGGCCAAGTAGTAAACTTATCATAAAAATAGATAAGAAATAATAGTAGATCATGAAATTATCTATTAAAATTGTCTTTGCCCCTTTTTCCTAAGAGTCACCGATTATGAGGTAGAACGAATCAAAAAGTTAGTTAAGATGTTCTCGTTATATGCACATGTTTCCACAACACCTATGATGGTTATTTGGCCCATTTTTTTTTACCAGGTTTCCCCAGTAGGCCTTTTTTAAGATGTATTTGTTATCCTGTTCAACTCAAAACTATTTTAATAGAGTTGAAGTTGTGGACTTGTGGAGTAGTTAACAGAATGCGAATTCTTCAATTTTTTGCATCGTTACCACGTAAACGGTGACTCTTAGGAAAAAGGGGCAAAAACACTTTTAATAGATAATTTTATGACCTACTACTAATTCTTATCATTTCTTATGATAAGTTTACTGTTTGGCGGAAAAATGCAAAAAACTTGGACTTCGTAAAAATTTTTTTCAAATGACGGATCGTTGGGGACTTTTGACATTTCATTAAGGATGATGTTCTCAACATTCACACAAATTTTCAGCTCTATGCGAATTATTATAACCTGGATTTTCTGACTTGACCGGGCTAAAAGAGTGACCATAGAGTTACAAGTAGAGTAGTGACGTGTGCATATAAAAGCTCTTTAACCTAATAGACACGAAAACTTCGTATCTTAGAAACTCACGGTGCAGTCCTTCGTCAAAGTTGCACCCATTTTTCGATAATTAAAGATGACAGACGACATTGAGGTTGATCATTTTATATTCGACGTCGACAACACATCATGATACAATGCTGAGTCGAGGCACGAGGCGATATCACATTGGATTTATGTGTAAGACCGTTATGAAGAAAACACTTTTTTGACTCTTCGGATCATCGAATCTCAGAAACGCTGACTCTTAGGAGAAAGTGTATATACAATTTTGATAGATAATTGTATGGTCTTAAACCTTGTCGTACACATTTTTGTGATAAAACTTACCGTTTGACTGAAAATCTCAAAAACCCGTATTTTTTAACTTTGACATAGATTTTTTTTTTTAGCACATGTCGGATCGATGGGGACTTTTCACAGTTAATTCATAATATTGCTCCGAACATTCGTACCAATTTTCAGCTGTATGCGAATTATTGCAGGGTTCATGTCTAATTTGACTGGACTATAAGAGCGTGTGTCGAAGTGTTAGGCTTAATCGGCGTTTCAGATTTTTGTTGAAATACCTAGTTATATGTAATCTGATTACATAAGTGTTTCCCATCTTGTAGACTCTACGATCTACGTCTTACTGTTCAATCAAACTCTATAGAGCCACCTGTAATCCCATAGGAAGTCTGTTTCGTTTTAGCTAGACTATTAGAACAAGTACCATAGATTAGGAGGGCCTTGTTCACATTCGCAACAAGCTCGCTTTTAGGACTGAAATTTGGAGCGGAGCGAGCGTTCGCTGTGGTGTAATGAAGTGCGCTGTCGCTTCTAGTGCCCTTACCTATGTCCCGTTTAGCTTTAGATTTATTTGTTTGTGTCAATACCGTTGCAAAAGTGGCAAAAGCAATATAAACCAAATATTACTTTTGCCCTCGTGAATATGTTTTTCCAGGCTTAGGGCGTTCGGTTAGTTGAACAAGCACCGCCACTTAAAGGCAGCTGTTATTACAGGCAGTTTTATCTGTGGTTGAGCATTTCGAGTATGGCTTCGACTTTCGGCTTCACTTTCCATCTGGCGAGATACAGACTTAGAGTTTTCCCGCTGTGGTAAAAAAGCTTTATGAAAGTTGCAACATACAAAAAGCATGCCAAAACGCTCTGCTCTTCCATTGAGCAGGAAGTTACAAAGACTCGACAAAACAAATATATGCGATTAGAGCGCGTGCATCGGAACCCCTGTCTGCCCCACGGCAGCAAATTAGCGACCTTAGTGCTCTTAATTGAAGAAAATTAAAAGCCCGTATCAAAAAATCAGTGAAAAGCATTTTTCAAAGGCAAATGCATCAAAGACATTTTAGGAAGCAGAGGATGGCTGGACAAAGGAAAACTAATTTGATTAGAGTGTACCTGGGCTTTACGAGATTCGACTACAATCGTATTACTCGTATTGATTGCAATCATCATCATTTCAGCCATAGGACGTCCATTGCTGAACATATAATAGGCCTTCGGTAATGTTTTCCACGAAGGCCGGTTGGTAGCGGCTTGCATCCAGCGCCTTCCTTACTACCTTTATGAGGTCGTCGGTCCACCTCGTGGGTGAACGTTCCCTACGCTGCGCTTTCCGGTAGGTAGTACGTGCCCTCCTCTCCAGAACCTTGCTGCCCCATCGGCTGTCGTTGACTGATTCAATAAGCTTTAATTTAGTTGTTAGTAGCGTTTGTGTGTTTTATGATCAGGTAATCAAATCACACAAGCTTTTGAAGCGATGATTTATTGCAAGAACTAATAATTATACCAAAAAATCAAAATAAAAACAATCAAGCAAATTTTTACTTAATATCTGGATACTAGAATAACTATGAAATCCGATAGAGACGTGATAAGCGTAGTTGTATTAATGAAAACCAGTAGTTTGCATTTTTGATCATATAACTACATATTTTAGATTGTTAAAACATAACACTCTATTTATGTATTTTAGAGTTATAGGTCAAGCCGACGAACATTGACACCGAACTTTTCGTCTCTAGAGATTTGAATAAACCTATATTTGTATGCCAACTGAAACTAAGTTGAGATTAGTTTGACGCTTCTATGCTCCAGTAGATTTATATAACTTATGTGTATGTGCAAAGTAGTATATTATATTGTGTCGAACAATCGAAAAAGGATGTAAATAACTTATTAGTCCAGTCATTATAGTAAGTTCACCTAATTTAAGCTTAAATGACTGGACTATATAGCTTTTGCCCGCTGATTAACTCACAAGTATTTCGGTGCATCACAGAAATATGTAACTTTAATCTCTCAGGCTTTCTACTGCTGAAAGAGTTGTCCAAATTGTTTTAGTAAACTATTTTAACTAACTAGCTGTGCCCCGCGGTAAGTAGCCTATGTGTCAATCCAGGGTGTCAGCTAACTCCATACCTATTAAAATCGCTCCAGGCGTTTAGACGTGAAGAAATAATAAACATACACACTCACAAACTCTCGCCTTTATAAATTAGTGTATATGTCGCAGTCGGATTGTATAATCCGCCGTTTTACATTACAGCTAGGCACTTTGCATTACAGCTCTGTTTTGTAATACGGCGGCTTAACGTTTAGCCGGATTGAATACGGCTGAATGAAAATCCGCCGGATTGTATTCGGCGCCAAACGTTCTTCAATGCGGCTAGCCGTAATGTAAAACAACGTGTCATTACCCGCCGCTTTGACACTTTTTAGTTCCCATTTTCAATACCGTGGCGCTGCCTGACATAACAACAACAATGGGCGTCGGATACAGAGATTGTATTGCTAAATTGCGGAGCTATTTGTGAATTTAACAAAGAAAACGTGATAAATATGTTTGTCGACATTGACTGTGAAAACAATTTTAATGTGAAATTAAAGAATTTATATTCTTATCAATGTGAAATAGTAAAAAAAACCGTGAACAAGTGACCGAGTTTTAGAGGTTATAATCCACATCAAAACAGCTAAAGTGGCTATGGATTCTGGTGTTCAGCGGAATCCTACACAAAATTTTTGGTGTAAAAATACGACATTACGACTGTGGCCGGTGAAGATTTATTAGTCTTAAAGAAAAATACTTAACCCCGAAAAAAATACTAAAACTTTATTTGTTTTGAGTTACCTTTTGTTTTGAGATGGCTGTCCCCTGTAATTATTTTTAATGTCTAAAAAAGACAAGACAAATATCGAATTATTTCTGAAAAAAAGTTTATTGTTTTGAGTTACTTTTTTATGTGGCTGTCCCTTGTGATTTATAAATAAATAAGTAAAAGACAACAGCCAAATATATAATTTAGTATACAGTAACGAAGTTAATAATTCTTACTTAATAAATAAAGAATATCATGAGAAGAAATCTGTCTTATTAAAATTTATTTTCATCAAACATTTTTTTATTTTGTAAAGTATGGTCACCCTACAATTTATGATGTATTACGATGCGGCTAAACGTGGGCCGCCGTATTGAAGAACGTATCGCAATGACAATCCGGCTAAACGTTAAGCCGCCGTATTACAAAACAGAGCTGTAATGCAAAAAGCCTAGCTGTAATGTAAAACGGCGGATTATACAATCCGACTGCGACATATACACACTTCTTCTTCTTACAGTCGCGACCACGTCAAACTTTACATTTTTGTTGCAAACGAAACGACTACATACGATGCTACATTGTCAAGCTTGACGTGCTGCTCGGACCTTCGTGACACCCTTCAATCATTTGATAAATTAATCGCTACGCTTCACGCGCTTATTATCGTAATTGAGTAGCGTTAATTGTTTTCATTATTGTCTTGTTTGTGGACTGATAATGTGTTTTCAAGAGCTTGTGATACATTTTATGAAACATTATTAAAAGGACGAGCAGTTTCAGTAGATTAAAATTTACAGTGAACGGTCAAAAATACTACGAGTAGCGTAAAATAATCAAAAAGATAATTATAAAATAAGTAACTAAATATTAAACATTTTAGGTCTCATCAAGACAAAACTAAGGAGTCCAGACAACTTATGTTTGCTGTAGATGTTTCTGTCAAAATGTTTATGCAGGAATATAATTTTACCGAATACGAATAAGGCTGGGTTGCACCGTCTTACTTCGACTTTAAAAAAGGTCAAAAAACAAAACACACCGGTTATCGTCATAGTCACGGTTAAAGTTGGGTGGTGCTACTCAGCCTAAATCTGCATAGGTACGTAAAGAATTCCTCACAACAAGCCCGTAAAGACCGCAAGCCTGGACTGCATATACCTCCGAGCAGCTCTTAACAGCAAATGACTGCGTTCCACATATTCGCATGCAGCGGATTATGCGCGTATCTGATTACGTTACGCCTGTATTTACATGGATTAATTTGACTTGAAGGAATTAGCGCCGAAATGCGACCATCGGACGGACGCTGGAAATTAGTTTACCTTTTGTGATGTTTACATGAGTCGATTCTAACCACCAAGACGGGCATTGTTTCAAAATTTCTTGGATCCTTTCATTTAAAAAACGGTTGACAAAACATGGTCTAAAAATTGTCATAGCTCAGGGGTCCCATGTCATTAATAAGTACGGCGGTAATACGGTACTATTCCCACCTCTCGTTTCCACCACTGCAACTCCTGTGTAGCCAAGATCTACAGCTTGACCGCCAATAAAACCCAACCAGTGAAGGTGAAGTTTGTCCCGGGGTAAAGTTAAACTGTCATTGGAACCGCAACGCCTGCTGATACGGCGGTGGGTCTTCTTTTATTCTAACTCCTAAGATGAGTATAGACTGGAACATTTACTTGTAACAGAACAACGAAATGTTCTAGTTTCAGTGTCAGTGTTACCCTTTCACGAACCAAACGTTGAACAATTTACTTGTATTGTACCAAAATGTTACATTACATAGACCTGCTCTAGTCTATATCTATACTCACCTTAAGAGTAGCTGTTAATCGGGAGTAGAGATTGCAAACCGGGCCCGGGCGGCGAAATCATTGTTTTTCTCTGTTCATATACAACGTGTTCGAAATTTTCATAAAATACTCTAAAGGTTTCATCGCTAACACACAACCCGGCCAGGGTTGGCGACGAAAGCTACCGAGCCCGGCCGGGTTGAGAAACATACCGGGTTGCAATCTCTAATTGGGAGTATAACAAACAAATCGTTAGGGCTTGTGATTCCAACGCAAACGCCACAGCAGGTTCCGACTTTTGCTGTGTGAAATCAACCATCCACTCGACAATACCTGGATACCAATCAACTGTGTAAGTGGCTTTGTGGGCTTTTGGTCGTGTGTAACCACGGAGAAAATCGGGCCGTGTAAATTCGCACGTCCCTCCTTACCTCAGCCCGCGCAATATTGATTCACGCACTGCAAATGCTGGGTACAAATTGATGGTACATTTAGTTATGCTGCCAGTGCATCTGTTGATGTCCTATGTACTCGGGTAACTAAGCCGTTATGTGGTTTACAACTGATTAAGTGGCAGAGGACATAGCAACCCTAGGTCTGATTGGCATATGAGATTGGTCTATATCAGTTACCATTTGGCCGTCTTAGAACCGCTTGATAAACATTGACTAAAATTGACAGACATCTAGTAAATTAATCACAGTTTGTGTTGGTGCTCCAAAGGACTCCTCGCGCAATTTCTTGGGACACCCAGTGTAATTGAAAACAAATGTTTACAGCAGTTAACGAGTTTGACGCTGTTGGAATCCTGATCAAAGTCAGAGAAGTGCCTCTCTAATAAAAGCAAAGTTTAGTTTTATACCTAAAGCTTGACTTTAAACTAGCACTAAGTACAGGTCGCAAGTAGGTAACAGTGTAGCTCCAGTGTCGCGTTAAATAATTTAGCCCATTTTTTATGTTTAACATTGAAATAGGTACTTACATAGGTAGGAACTGATAAGTAAACAATAAAGACGATATGACCTAGATTGTATTTTTAGCATAAAGTCCTAGATCGGAAAATTATAGGGTAATAGTGTGATCATGTGACTCAATGCATGTGGCATTGTAGTTATCTGTAACTAGCTATAAAACCCCGAAAATACTCTAGCAATCATGGTTTAATATTTCTCCAAATGAGTAAATAAATAACGTAATCATTTTTCTACTGTTTAATGCGCTTGTGCATGTAAAATCAAAGATAATAAAAGCACTACATGACCTACATTGTATTCTAACTTAAAGACCTATATGGGAAAATGATAGGGTAGAGTGTGAGAGACCGTGCGACCGAATACACTTGTAACTTTGTTCAAAGGAAGCCATTTTCTAATTATGCACCTGACATTCTGTTTGTAAAGTTTGTATTATTGCACCTTCATTTCAATCATAATTGTATATAATTTCTTAGTGACAGTTAAAAACGCCTAATAGTGAAGTAGGTACAATAACAACTCACTAAAATAGCACGGTTAACACTCCTAAAACAATTGTCTTTATTTATTTATCCAGGTCTTTCAACAACATTTTCATTTTGTTATGCTCATAAAATGCTCATTATGTAAGTTTTTTTTAATATACATAGGTACTTATCCTTTGAACAAAAACACATGATTTTATATCGATAGCATGTATATCGTTTTTAAGTTAACGCAAACATAATATAATATAATATTCACAAACGATACTTGCTTAAGCGAAGCAGCAAATCGAACGCACAACGTTGAATAGAGCTCTGTGATTGGTTCGTGTGTCACCCTGTGCGTCCACGCGCACTGTGAGACCTCATAGTAATCTTTGCGAATACGGGCGTAATTAAAGGGACGAGCGGCCGCTTCAAAGGGATTATTTCCAGTGGTTTTCCCGATTGATTCAGTCTGCGGTTGGAAATAAAATTCCACAGCGAAAATGGTTGTTCTGTAGGGTAGGGGTTTACCACCTAAGCCCATGACTCCGATAGCGTATACTTCACACTAATAAATATGTATTATAAAGGCGAAAGTTTTTGAGTGTGTATGTTTGTTACTTCTTCACGTCTAAACAGTTGGAGCGATTTTAATAAAATTGGGTATGGAGTTAGCTGACACCCTGTATTAACACATAGGCTACGTTTATCGCGGGGCACAGCTAGCATGTATTATAATAATGAATAACTACTCATAATCCTGAATTATTGTACAGTCAACAACATGATTTTTTTTGTTCCAATTATAATAACAGTGACAACAGTTGCCACAGTATTTCATGATTGTCGTCGTCTGTATCAAAGTGAAAAGAGTCACATAATATTCCTCCTTTTTCAAAAAAAGGCTACTTGCACAAATAAATAAGTTTTATGAGTTCTTTATGAGTTTTATAAATCGCGTACCTACTCATAATCTGATCTGATAGAATGAAATGAAGTAGTTATCATCTAAATATAAAGCTTGTTTAAGCCATGCTTTGTCCGTTGTAACCGTACAGGTGCATCACATGATGAGATTTTCTTAGAAGCCTTCCGGGTAACATGAAAATTCTGAGAGAAAATTCTATTTTACATAGCACTAGTGCTACTAAAAGGGTGGGCAAAGTGTGGCAAAAGGCACTGTTTCGGATTATTTAAGAGTTGGAGTGCATCTTTGTATGTCTTCTTAGGAATATTTTTGACAGTCACTGTACCAGAATATTTTCGCACTCGCTTCTAGGTCAGGGCACAGAGGTCTGAGTGTGAGTTTACATCAAACGTCGTCTAGTGAGCGCGTAAAAAAATGACATTAAATGTATGACGGATTGTACAGCGCCCCTAGCGGAAACTTTCAAGAACTAAAATTTTCATATATTATTTTAACGCGCTCTCACTAGTGAAGACGTTATATGTAAACTCACACTATAAATATAAATATTAAATAACACTAAGCCCTCAGAGCTTAACATTGTGGAATCTTATACATAATTATAATATACCTAACTGTAACAAGTGTTATATCACTGCTACGAGTTGTATTAGCAACGAAAAATGTAGTTTGATGCGCTGTCGAATGTACATATTACGTGTAGATTTTACTAGATCCGTATTTGGTTTCGGTGAACATTTTTCCGGTTTTCCGGCACCTGACGGGAGAAGTTTTCCCGTCCAAGAGCTTTAAACGCCAAGTCGCTCGTTCACACCAATATGTACCTACTCGTATTGTCCACCGTCAACATGGTGCTTACTGTAAGCCCCGGTACTTAGTGAAAGTAGGGTTGCCAGTTTTGGATGCGCAGATTTCAAATAAAATTAAAACATAAGATCATAATTTGCTAAAAATTCATGCACCGCCAAAAGAAAAAAACTTACAGTCTTGCCCTTAAATGGATCAATCCACTTGCGCGTCTTCTACATAGTTTAAATGTAGGTATAATCTATCTATATTAATCTAGTCGTTAAATTCCATTAGGTACTGGACATGGATAGGCGCCTTATTCCACGATTATCCCGGATTTCCTGGGCGTCTGACAACCCTAAAGTGCGTGAATTCGGTCTGTTTTTGTCAACATAAAGCTTACAACACATACCTACTTGCTACATAGTACTACAGTAGCAAAATAATCAATCAGCCGCCGACATTCAGCCACAAGGCTGCGTTTATTTAATGTAATTAGCGCATTCGCTTCGACGCGAACAAAAAGCTGTACTTATAATATTTGCTGCTATTATGTAGCGTAATAATTATCGGATCAGATCGACGCGGATAAAAAGTTGAATAGTATCTGATAAAAAAACCGCTAATACAGTTATTCAAAGCCTTTGATCATGCATTTATTTTGTTCGCCATTTTTGTTCTCATGAGATAGTAAGATGAAAGAAAATTAATTTATTGGGACGTGTGTAACAAATTATGATTTAATTAATGGTCCACGTTATGGATGTGACCGTGAAGCAAAATAGCGTTGTTCGAGTTGTTGTAACATTTAATTAATAAGAACAACAATTATTACCATAATCGTACGAGTAGTCTGAATCCGTTTACAGTTGTTGTTCTGGTAGTGACAGCGGCAACGACATCAAGGTTAAAAAATAAACATATTAATTATTATTCCTATCGAAGTCCCTAAAATAAAGTGAGTGATGTGTCACCGTCGGTTCAGTCTACACGACCGGACAAACGAGATTACACTAATAAGAACCCATGAATATTAATATTTGAACTTTAAACGCACTTCATTAATTCTGCCTTCGGTTAAATGTTTTACAGTAGAAAAATATAAGGAACGATATCCAACGTAGACTCAATTAGCTCGATAGGTTGCTTTAAATATAATTTGACTAATTCACGTTTGAGCTTAGTATGAACATACATTTTCATTCTTCTAATGCTAAAGTCATATTTCGTTTCCATGCTAAGCTGCTATACCAGCTTTAATGAATTTTGGTAAATGGTAATTAATTATAATGATATTCAAAAATCATATTGATTTAAATTATACAAATAATATAGAAACGTGAATGTTGTCAGACCTTTCGCGATTATTTTTGTGCTGTTTTGTCTATTGTGATTTCAATAATGCATGTATGTTAATTAGCCATTAAGATACAAAGTAAATATTACTGTTCCTTGCGATGATTTACTGACGTTCGCGCATTCCTCTGGATGTAAAGATCAAAGTAGCAAATGTCATTTGGCTTAAAAAGCTTTCGGGCAGTGAAATTAACTAACTATTACAGAAACCTATAACAAATATACTTTCGCGAACACTAATAAAATATTTCATTAGGTTATTTATAGCAATAGCTTAGAAAATTTTAGATTCCAATCGCTAGCTTTTCAAACAAAAGCATTGATTAAAAATTAAAAAATGTACGGTTTCTGCTTTCGTGAAAGGTAACATAATCCTCCTTTGGTAAATAGGAAGTAATAGGGATGTTTCCTGGGTCAAAAAGCAAGAGTTTTAATTAGTCCGTCAGTTAACTTATCAAAAAATATTCTACACGTATTTTTCACTTTTTCAAACTAATGAAAATTTAAAGAGATAAAGCGCGCCAAAGTTCATAAGAAGAGGCCCGTGACGTCAATGCGTGCATAAAAGTGCCGCACGTTGTGACGTCGTGCGGAACTTCAACGCACCATAACTATGTAATTATTTTTTAGATTGACAAATAAAAATATATGTGTCCAATATTTTTTGATATTAAACATTACGGACTAAAAAAACTTTTTTAGGAAACTAGTCTATTCAATATCAGAGGAAGCGGGCACGGAATTAAACTAACCTCAGGACTGTTAATGGAAAGTCTCTGACGAGTCGCTATTTCATAATTAATACGAAACATGCGTCTATGCATTTACAGATTCATCAAATGTTTGCGTTTGAGCAATTCGCTTTGCTATTTTTTAATTATTTATTTAAACATAGCATAAAATAATATTCAAAACATTCATCATTGCAAAGAGCAGTCATTCGCACCTATGATTTCCTCATCTAAAAAACGTGTTTGTAATGTTAATTATGTTTTTGCTGCTTTATTATTAAGATCATCGCCAGAAGCTGTGTGATGGATATAATAAGCCTTACTTAAATAAAATAACATGATTGTTTCAAAGCTATATTTGCGATCGAAACATTAAACATAATAAATGCCTTTTGGTTTAATTTTAATGGCTTCGAACAGACAAATAAACGTTGTAGGAGGTTAAGGTTTTTTGCCTGTTCAAATAGAAATATACTAAACTAATATTTACACACACTTAAAGTACATACTAGTGCCGTTTCTATGGCACATTGACATATCGAGAGCCTCCACGTGCTATCGCAAGATCCTGTCAAGCTGGTGTCGCTTTAAAGGTTAACGTGCGCGCTATTCGAGACTTTCAAGATTTTGATCCGCAGGTGCGCTCGTAAAGAAAAATCGATTTATAATCTTATCCGGAATCCCCACGATACGCAATGGAGGCTCTCCATTCTTATATTTGGCAGTATTTTTATAGCTTGGCGCTCCCACGTAAAGTATTAAGCGGGACCGGTGTGGTGGTGCCACCTGAAAATATTTTCAGTCTATATGCATTTTTACTAAGCTCCTTGAATACCAGTGGTTTCATTGTCGGCCTTTGAGTCGGTTTCAAGTAGAGGTCAAATATTGACTGCCAACTTTTGGTGGTTGACGAGCTTTGTGCTGTAGGTCCACGAGTTGTCACTTGCCTTTGCGTAGACGCCTTTATGGAAGGCGCCGTCACCGGCCGGCTTGTGAAAGCCGAAAAAGAACGACTAGTCGATCTTTGAGAGGTATTTTCAGTCAAAAACCTCGAAGTTCTGAACGTGTTGAAAACTTTAAATGCATCTGGTTTTTCGGTTGTGGTTTTGAAAATAGGTTTAACAGTCGTAGAAGAGCTTGGCTGGTAAAAGCTGTATCTATTCCTTGGTGTTGTAGTTACGACCGTCTGTTTTGTAGTTGGTTGTGTAGTTTCTCGGGTATAACTCCAAGAGTTTGTGGGTTTCAGTGTTCGGCTGGTAAAGGTTATCGGTTTCTGCGTAGTCGTACCTTTAATTATAGCTGATCCATAAATCGGTTTGCTTGAACTTGAAATACTTCTTGTAAAGGACCAATCTGTGGTTCTTTTAGTTGTAGTTGTTGTTCTTTGAGTGGTAGAGGTGGTTCTTGTGGGTCTTTTAGTTGTAGTTGTTGGCCTTTGAGTAGTAAAGGTAAATGTTGTGGGTCTTTTAGTTGTGGTTGTTGGTTTTTGAGTAGAAGTAGTTGTTGAGGGTCTACTAGTTGTAAAATATGTGGGCTGCGGGACTCTTGCCTTAGATACAGTAGGAATTTCCGTAGTGTCCTTTGCATAAGTTAGTTCACGATTGAAGTACGGTTTGGCAGTAGTCAACCGTGTTGCGGGTTTATCAGTTGTAAAATAAGTAGGTGATGAAAACCACCTCGTAGTTACAAAAGAAGGTTCCGTTGTTTTCTTTATAGATAATTCTCGTTGGTAGTAAGGTTTGGCAGTGTTCGAACTGAGTGTTGAGGGTTTGCTAGTTGTAGAATATGAAAATGAAGGAAACCTTGTCGTAGGTACAACAGAAGATTTAGTATTGAACTTTATAGATGAGAACTGACGTTGAGTAGGCTTGGTAGTGGTGGTCCAAATGAATGGCGTAGTTGTAGTCGTGTAGACTCTGGTTGTAGAAATGGTTGTGGTTGGGGCTTTAGTAGTCGGCTTGGTGACTGTAGTAGCTTCAGTCGAAGTCCTAAGGGTTCGGGGCTCGTAACTTTCACTAATGGTCGGCGTCGACGATACAGAGTATGAAGGTGACGGTTTTCCTAACTCCAACCGTTTTGAAGGCGTAGCGCTCGGCGTTAACGATACAGAGTACGAAGGTGACGGCTTTTCTAACTCCAACAACTTTGAAGGCATAGTATTCGGTGTTGACGATACAGAGTATGAAGGTGACGGCTTTCCTAATTCCAACCACTTTGAAGGCGTAGCGTTCGGCGTTGACGATACAGAGTACGAAGGTGATGGCTTTCCTAAATCCAACCACTTGGAAGGCGTAGCGCTCGGCGTTAACGATACAGAGTACGAAGGTGACGGCTTTTCTAAATCCAACAACTTTGAAGGCGTTGCGCTCGGCGTCGACGATACAGAGTACGAAGGTGATGGCTTTCCTGACTCCAACAACTTTGAAGGCGTAGTATTCGGCGTTGACGATATAGAGTATGAAGGCGACGGCTTTCCTAAATCCAACCACTTTGTAGGTGTAGCGCTCGGCGTTGACGATACAGAGTATGAAGGCGATGGCTTTCCTAACTCCAACCACTTTGAAGGCGTAGCGCTTGGCGTTAACGATACAGAGTATGAAGGCGATGGCTTTCCTAACTCCAACCACTTTGTAGGTGTAGCGCTCGGCGTTGACGATACAGAGTATGAAGGCGACGGCTTTCCTAAATCCAACCACTTTGTAGGTGTAGCGCTCGGCGTCGACGATACAGAGTACGAAGGTGATGGCTTTCCTAACTCCAACCACTTTGTAGGTGTAGCGCTCGGCGTGGACGATACAGAGTATGAAGGCGACGGCTTTCCCAAATCCAACCACTTTGTAGGTGTAGCGCTCGGCGTTGACGATACAGAGTACGAAGGTGACGGCTTTTCTAACTCCAACAACTTTGAAGGCGTAGCGCTCGGCGTGGACGATACAGAGTATGAAGGCGACGGCTTTCCTAAATCCAACCACTTTGTAGGTGTAGCGCTCGGCGTTGACGATACAGAGTATGAAGGCGATGGCTTTCCTAAATCTAACCACTTAGTAGGTGTAGCGCTCGGCGTTGACGATACAGAGTATGAAGGCGACGGCTTTCCTAACTCCAACCACTTTGAAGGTGTAGTATTCGACGTTGATGATTCAAAGTAAGACGGCGATGGTTTTTCTAACTCAGACCACTTTGATGGGGTAGTTTTCTTGTCAATTTTAGCTGGTTTTTTCCGGAAATCATTTGTTTCAATCCTCCTCCATACTTTGATAGGTGGATAGGTGCTCCATGTCGTGGTCGTTGAAGGAGTAGTAGTCGTCGTAGTCGTCGTTGTAGTTGTTGTTGTCCTTCGGGGCGTTGTGTACGGCTCAGACGCCTTTCCCAACACGGGTAAAGTAAGCTCATCAATATTGTCTATCTTATAATTCAACCAGCTATATGGAGAATCAGAATTTTTCTGATAATGGCTCGATTCTAGTATTTTACTAAAGCCACCTCGAACAATCGAGTTGATGGAGAGGTACGGCGGTTTCAAATCGTCGATGTTCGGATTGTAGTCGAAAGATGCATTGTTACGTTCATAAGAATTGAACGTACGCGGTCTCATACGAGTTTTCGCTGGTACGTCCTTCAGCTGACTGTCGCAGTCTACAATGTACTTCTTCGTGTTATGCTTGCAATGTTGAGGATACACTACCCAGGCAAGGAATCCATCGCCCTGCAGCCTCGTGTGTTCTTCTTTTATTCGTAAGGCGCACTCCAAGTCGTCTGATATATCTTCATCCCTCAATGCAGAGCAGGGGAGGCCGCAAGCCTTGCCAGGGCCGCACCAGTACAGCTCACTGATTTGGAAGAGTCCGTGGTCGCCGCTGTAATGGTTTTTGGCGGCTGTGTCGAACCGGGACTCGTGGAAGGCGATGCAGACCCACGTGGATATCTGTTCGCGTTCCACGCCGAGGGCTTGTAGTTCGCGCGCGAGCTCGCAGCGCTCGTAGATGTGCGCGGAAGCGAGCGCGAGCAGCGCGCACGTCCACAGCGCGGCGCGCAACATCGTGACTTGCGTGCGCGCAGCCTGCGCATGCTTTTACACGCGAGCCTCCCGCCACGCGCCGCGCGATCTGTGTCGCGCCCGTATTTTTAACAGTTTAAATTAATTGACTGTGAGTGAGTATTTTCCAGATAAAGGTTCTTAAATAACTGGCAGGTATACGGTAGCGAGAGGTTACAGTGCGTGGCACGTCCGGCGTCGGCTGGGCTGCGGCGGTTCACCTTGAGGTCGTCGGTCACGTCATCTCACTCCAGCGGTTCTCAACTGATATTTGTCGTTTTGCCTACCTACTTGAGGCATTTTACAAAAACGTGTGACATAAGGTCGAAGTTAACAATTTTCTTGTGGGTTAAAAGATAAATGAATTGTTGGAGGCGGCAAGATTAGCTAAATTGTGTCTAAAGGCTAAGTGGGTACCAAAATAACGGAGCTTTATGACCGATTTTACAGTGGAACAAAAATGACATACCGTAACGACACTCAAACTCTAGAACAATGGATGTAGTACCATTTTATTTTCCCGTTGCATTCGGATTGAAACTAGAGCAATACAATATGACAAAAAAGCTAGCGAGAGCATACAAACGTACCTCAATTAAAGCCTGTAACCATAAACTCGCAACCCCCGAAAAGATATACTAGAAGGATGCGGGATGAATCGAGTGAGCGCGTCCCGGATGGATTGGATTTTATTCGATAAAATAAAAAGTAAAGCGTAAGAGAGAGGGGGGGGGGTGTATCAAAATGCCAAACATTTTAATTTGCTGACATTCTCATGCAGCCTTCTCGCCTAAAAGCATGCTCATGTGAAACTAATAAACAAAAGGCTTGATTGGTATGCGGCATGCACACCGCCTGAGATGCCAACGATGCCTCACTATGAAGGTACGTGCATCATTTGCAAGCTTTAGTAATAAATAATTTGGTAGGTATTTTAGTGCATGATTTTAACATTATTGAGCGTAAAGTATTCTGTCTACAATACATAGCAAACTCCGTGTAATATTTAATTTGGTGATTGGTTTCCTAAGTAAGGTAGGTACAAGTAGTGTCCGCGATTTTAACAGATCGAACTAGACTAGAATAGGCAAAGGAAGTTTTACTTTACAATCTTAATAAGTTTTAAAATATTGAATAAATAGTTCTGCAATCAAAAATAATCAAAATATATGGAACCCAGCAGGTGAGCTTATTTGACCGGTTTTTATACAGTAACAGACAGCTATTTATATTAAATTAGCTATAAATGTTGAGTACCTCTGAAGTCCGCAGCAGGTCAATAGGTGAGACGTCGGCCTCACTTGCTTAATTCATAATGTTGTTTATGTTACTTGTTTTGTACAGTTGTTAGCAAAAATATGAATCGAAAAAATAGACCGGAAATGGCACCTAAATAAATATATACAGGGTGTCCCGTAATGTAACGTCAAGCCGAAACTGGGTGTTGAGGCAAGTTGTGCTGGTTATCAGAAAAATATAAAAAAAAAATCTATGTGGCATATTTTCAAAATAATAGGCATTTAAAAAAAATCTAAAAATTCTACTCCGGGTGACGGTCCTTTTATTCGTGTTGCCACAAATCTTCACTTTTTCCAATTTTTTTTTGTTATGTAACCCTGAATAATGCTTCTCTAAATTGTTATCAAAATTACAAAACCAGCTGCTCCAGCTTGGATGAAAAAAATACATTATTCCCAAAAAAAATTTCAAAATAAAAATCTTGCCTAGTTTAAACTGACTGTACTGAAAAAAAAAATGTACTACGCGAGTGTGGCAAGTGACGTCATAATTTGGCGCATTTAGTAAGGATTCCAAAATGGTATAACACTTGGTAATTTTTTGCTGTAATTGTCGACAATTTTTGGTTTTTTGGAAATAGTCCCGTTTTTAACTTTGTCTACCTTGGTTAAAAATTATTATTCTAATGTGCTCAAAATTAGTGCCATGACAGTGATTAGTAGTTGACATACTGTGACAAAAGTCACCCGTGCGCGCGCGCCTTTACTACCTGCTCTGCCTGCACTTATCTTGTACTTACTTGGTAACAGGGATAATTAGGATATGAAGTTTCGGTTATGGATACGGTTACGGATATTAGAATAATATTATACCGGTTTCGGTTACGGTCACGGATATGAAATCATTTCAGATTATCCGGAAGTTTCGGATAATTTCAGTTACGGAATTATTAGAATTTCAAAAATGTAGGTATAATACAAATAGCAAGATGCTGCGTGAGCGTGACCCACATAGCTACTTTATGTACCAACTAAGACGACACCTATGTATGATAAAGGTAAAACAGGCTGGCACCATCTAATGATGGTGCCAGCGAATGCCAGACAAGTTGGTAACAAATATTAAGATTTAAGGTACAATTCCAAGACGGGCCGCAGACCGCAAACTGCAAAACTATGAAATCGGCAGCGCGGCATTTCAGCTGCGGCGTGTATACTGCAGATTTCATAGAGTTTTGCAGTTTGGAATTGTACCCTTAGACTCCACCTTTATCCGAAACTATCCGTAACTTTTGAATCAGTTTCGGTTACGGTTATGGATATTTTTTTATTTCGGATATCCGATAGTTTCGGTTACGGTTACGGATATCCATAACATCCCTGCTTGGTAAGATGGCCCTCTCCGTCCCGCTCATACCTTTTAAAATGGCTTCTCCACCTCACTTAAGCCAGAAACTTGAATTATGGGCACATTAGAATAATATTTTTAACCAAGGTAGATAAAGTTAAGAACGGGATTATTTCCAATAAACAAAAATTGTTGACAATTACAGCAAGATTTTACAAAGTGTTATACCATTTTGGAATCCTTACTAAATGCGCCAAATTATGACGTCACTTGCCACACTCGCGTAGTACAATTTTTTTTCAGTACAGTCAGTTTAAACTAGGCAAAATTTTTATTTTAATATTTTTTTTTGGGAATAATGTATTTTTTTCATCCAAGTTGGAGCAGCTGGTTTTGTAATTTTGATAACAATTTAGAGAAGCATTATTCAGGGTTACATAACAAAAAAAAAATTTGGAAAAAGTGAAGATTTGTGGCAACACGAGTAAAAAGACCGTCACCGGGAGTAGAATTTTTTGATTTTTTTTAAATGCCTATTATTTTGACAAAATGCCACATAGATTTTTTTTTATATTTTTCTGATAACCAGCATAACTTGCCTCAACACCCAGTTCCGGCTTGACGTTACATTACGGGACACCCTGTATAAATAAATAAATAATAAAAATCCTTAGACATTTTACACTGCGCTTCTAGTCTCAAACTAAGCAAAGCTTGTCCTATGGGTACTAGACAACGGATATAAACATACTTAAATACTTTTTTTTTGTAAATACATACTTATTAAGTACATAGAAAACACCCAGAAAATATACTTTTGCTAATAATACCGTAGCATAGTGGGAACCTGAACAACCAAAATTAATTTCTTACCTATTCTTAATTGACTCTTCTGTCTGTCTCAGGAACTTAGCTATACGAGTAAGGTACTATTACACAATTTTAGTCCTATTTTTTTATTTACAAGAAGATGATGTTTATTTGTCCATTTAGGGATAATATTTTATGAATCCAATTTAAATCAATAAAATCTTTAAAATGACTACTAAACTTTTTTAATATCTCTTCACAGCGTATTATGTAAATGAAAATGAAAACAATATTCTTGGCTGGCTGTCGCTTTAACGTAAATACTCGTATATAAATAATTGAATTGAAGAAATGTAGGTACTTCAAATCCTTGTTGCTCTTGAAAACTGTTTTAATACAATTAGTAATAATTTCTTTACTTATGTATTTGCAGCCACGCAGCCACGTGCCTTTTTTGCGGTCGACTGTACAATTAACCTTTATCACGATTAACATCTTTAAATGTGATATTGTTGTTTGATGCGTTAAACTATTATGATTAAGTATATAAATAACTACGCATTTGCATTTCCGAAGTTAAGTAGGTACGTTCGTAGATTTATGGATAATACCTACCGTTTTGGATAGTAACATTTTGTAATAAGTATTATTCCTTATCGTAGGAGAGTAAACCAATACCTATACCTATTTGTAAAAAAAACATTCAGAATTATTTTGACAGACGGATATACAGGCGGAATTCGTTCAACCTAGCCAACTCAAAATCCAATTTCAAACAATAATAATAGGTGAAATACTAACCTACCTTGTTCTAATTTTTATTGTTTTACAGTGACTAGGTAACGAATATATACTTCAAAATATACATTAATGTTTGTATAATACCAGTGTAAGACGCGTAAAGAATTGGGTTCATAAAACAAATGATTGTTCCTAGTTGGGACCGAACCCGAAACCTCTCTCAACCGATTATCCTGTTATAAAAGCAAAAAGAAACAATGCCACAATCGAACTTTTTTGTGGAGCTTTTTTGTGACCTAGTCTAAGTATGACCTCAATCTCACCTGTTGGTATGCAAATAATGTACCGATGTATTACTTATTACTTTCCGAGTCACGAATATGTTATTAAAAATCGCATTTTCCTAATAATACACATGACCCATGACATCAGAATTTAATATTTACTGTGTGATAACAGGTTTTTCGAAATATGTTTGTTTATCAAAAAACGTCGTGTGCGCATCTTATTTGCTATGTCCGGAACAAATGCGCGAGTCACAAAGGCTATACTTAATATTCTCGCTACGGCACTTATCTATAATCTAAACTAATAAAGAGGTCAAACTGATTGTTGATCTTTAACAAAAGAGGCTTTTAAGCTTGTCTCCAAGCAATATCTGGTGCTATTAAATTCGGCTTTAAAATTATAATAAAACTTTACAAAATGTATACTTATCTACATATACATATACCTACTTCTGCTATGAACACATTTTGCAGAGTTAATATAGGTTTTTGATTTTGATACCTGTTTCTAAAAAAAGGTCTTCACAGCCAGACGAACTACGAAATGATACTCATTATAATTTATGAGTACATTTATAGAGGTTGCTTTTTTTCGTTCAGGTTACGAAACCTAAAAAGATCAAAATAGCGTCATCCTTGGTTGGTGTGGATTCTAAAATATAATTTAGCAGAGACTAATTCTGCTAATACATATAATATAGATCTGATTCTTCGTGTAGGTAGCTATAATGGTACCTATAATGTACTAAACATTGATTATTTCGATTAGTGTGTGAAGATGTTAGGTAGGTACTTGAGCCCTCTATAGCACGCAGTGCGATATAACGAGAGATCTTGATGCACTGGCTGGAAATCGATTTTCGCCCGTTTCACTTAAAGTTACAGGTAACTTTAATGATTCTGTGGTTAGTTGTTGTCCTGTTCTGTGGTTGGTGGCGGGCACAGTTAGTTCAGGTAACTTAAAGGAAGGTACAATGTAGTCTAACAAAATAGATATCAAAATCGATGCGTCAGAAAATGTTGCATAAAAATTGTGCGAGGTTATTTCTGATACGACCTGACCTGATTCTGAAAATTAATTTACCAACTGGGTCGCCTATCTGGAATCCATTTTATCCCGTAAATGTTCAAGGATTCTGGGAACATGACATAGTTTGATACTTCGAAGAACCGTAGGTAAATCAGATAACAGAGTTATAAAAGCTAATACGAGTATTATGAGGCGAAGTTAATCCTTGGCAATCATATTTCCCCTGAAGGGTGTCAAGTTCTAAAGGCTTTTCCAAAGACAAAGCAGTCCCAAGAACTGCGCTCCTTAGTAGTACTTCAGTGATAGTTGGCATTTAAAATATACTGAACAAAGCAAGATGAATTTAACACGACGCCGTTTCTGTTATCCTAATGGATTCCAAAGCGCTTGTTTGCCTTTATAATAGGAAAAAAGCATTTTATGAACAACATTTTATAATTAAAACTACTTCATCGAAGCTTTCTTTGATGATCGCCGGGAAATTGATTAAAATCTTTTGTTACTCAGTTTACACTCTTCTAATGGGAAAACATTCAATCATAACATTGCAACATAAACTGGAATCACTTCACGGAGGTAATGTTACATTTATTGGTGAGGTTATAATATGATAGTTCGAGTTCATGAACTAATGAAAATGTTTACTGTGTTGGTTTTCTGAATTCGTTGTGTATTTGATTTGCTTTGTCTGTTTTGCCTCTGACTGATAAATTAAATAGGATACTGCAGTACAAGCTACAAATAATAATACAGGACTATTCCCACATCTCGCTCCCACCGCTGCAACTCCTGTGTAGCCAGGTTCTACAGCTTGAGCGCCAATAAAACCAAACCAGTGGAGGTCAAGTTTGTCCCGGGACCGCGGGGGAAAGTTAAACTGTCATTGGAACTGCAATGAAATGAATCAGAACTACAAATACTAAGTTACAGTTTTCAATTTACAAGTTCTTTAGTGGCATTCTCTACTACATCATCCCGCGTGTTTACATGCCCAGAGGCTGTAAATGACAATAATACCGGTTTGGTTTCCATTTCCTACGTTGTGCGTCTCATCGCAATCTGTGCTCCGACACAACGGAGTCATACACGGTAGCTTTTATTCCCCATATAACGTAGAACCTTGTCATGAAAAAAACCTTGTCTACTAATTACTTAGCGCTAAATCAAGGCACCTTCCGAATGATTATTAGATCAGCATCTCCTATATTGTAATGTAAATGTTGTGTGTGATGTTGCCAAAAGCCTGTGATGTGCATTCGTTTTATTTCAATCCGATAATTCATCGGTAAAACACCCCTTGACTTATAGGCATTAATGTATAAGTAGTAATAGGGAACATGCACAAAGTTTTTAATTTTTCATAATTTTCATTAGCCTTAAATTTGCATTATCAAATCATTCAGTGCTTTTCTATAACAAAAATCGAAAAAAATCGCTCTGCTCTGCTTCGCTCCGCTTTGGTGGAAACCAGGCCTTACAAAAAACTAAAGTGTTAATTTATTAACTTTTACTTTAATTTTTCTGTTTGATTCCGGAAAGTGATAAAAAAATCAAAAATATAACTTTTAAGATTGATACGTTCAGACAGACACCAAAACAAGTAAACTTGAACGAAACCTTGTGAATCTCTCATACAGGCTCGTACGTAGCTAGCATGGAAACGACGCGCGCTGTTTACTTGATACTTACGTGGCCAGCAAATTGCATTACTCGCCAATTTGTGAACGGCGTTGTCTTTTTGCAAACGCCAGGCTGGGACATCAATTTTTATATAATTTTAGAGCCGGCTGTGACCTGCTCCTGTGAGTTATAATGTATTTTTACTCTGCTGGCTCGGTCTATTACTGGTTGAAGTTAATAGCTCGTTAACCCGTACGTACTCCGTTTGAGACACCACGGGGTTACACAGATAGTATGTACAGTTTTTTACGATAAAAGTAAAAATATTTAGGTAGAGTTTAATAAAACGTAGAAATTGTAGAAATAGCGTAGATACTGTATATCTCTGGTCTGGTCATGTAACCGGTTTTATGCAACCAATTAACAACATGTTTTTCTTCCCATTTCATCTGTGGACGATTGCTGTGCTGACTCAGGGTTTGGCGTATTGATGAAGGAATAAAATTATGCATAGTTACTCATAAGGTATGTTATTATCGCTTAAGTAAGTACTTACGAGTAGTAACTAATGGCACATTTAAGTCTCCTACTCTTTTTTTATGTAAAATATAGTTGCCTTAGCTCAAATCCATTTTCTAAAAAAAAATCCAGCAAAAAGTTCAAATTTTTCTTTTGAATGAAGAAACAAAGATGATGCTAGCAATTAAGTAACTATTAAGCAAATAAAAAAAGAAGTATAATTTTAGTATATCTACTACTATACAATGTTAGTTACTACTAAGTAGGTACATTGTATGAAGGTATTAATTACATAACATTCAATTATTTTAGTATATGAATTCAATCGAATAGTTTCATTAATATTTTCCATGGAAAACTATACAGACAAGTATTAATTAATGAAATTAACGTCAATTTTAATTAATCTAAAACTGCGGTAGCGTGTAGCAAATGAATCCAACCATAATTTGTTTTCGAATAAACTCAATCAAATTGGAAATGTGATTTCAGTTAAGAGGAAAATTATATGAAGCCTTAATTAGAGATATTCGATACACATTTATAGCCATTAGCTTGTTAAATACTGAAATATCCATTTTGATTATTATTAATTACATAAACCTGCTGGTAAAGAGAGATGTAAATCACTAGAGAAATGAAACAGTTTTAAATAAAAACTGGCTACGCATGACAGCCATAGAAAAAAAGAAAATTCAAATTTAAATCTGGAACACCAACTAAGAAGAGAAAAAAATAGAGCGTATACTTTTTATAAGTATTAATAAACTAGCGGCCGCCCGCGACTTCGTACGCGTGGATCCCGTTTTACCCCCTTCATCTATCTTACGCGGTTTAGAATTTTTCATACAAATGTTTTTTCCCGCTAACTCCCGTTCCCGTGGGAATTTTGCAATATCCTGTTGTAACTAAGCTTTAAGTTTACTAAGGTACCTGCATGCCAAATTTCAAGCGTCTAACTTAAGCGGTTTAGATTTTTCATACAAAAGGATTTTCCCGCTAATTCCTGTTCCCGTGGGAATTCCTAAGTATAATATACCTGCCCAGGAGTATGAAGAATAATTGTTAATTTTCGTTAAAATCCGTCGTGTAGTTTTTGTTTCTATAAGGAACATACAGACGGACAGACAGACAGACAAAAATTTTACTGATTGCATTTTTGGCATCAGTATCGATCACTACACCCCCTGATAGTTATTTTGAAAATATATTTCATGTAAAGAATTGAGCTCTCTACAGATTTATTATAAGAGTAGGCGCACACCGTTGATTTTTAGTTGGCCGATAGTTGTGCCCGATTTTGATTTGTATGAAGAATCGGCCAAATCGAATCGGCGTAGTGTGCGTACTCCCATACATGCCCATACTGATCAACTGCCCAACTAAACTATCGGCCGACGAAAAATCAACGGTGTGCGCCTACTCTAAGTATAGATATGTTTTATCGTAAAAAAAAACTTGCATACGTTGTTTGTTGCCTTCTGTGAAAAACGGAAAAAATATAATAACGAGTATTTATTACGAACCGCAGAGACTACCTACATAATTTCTTTATTTTTGTTTTTGTATGTTTATTAATTGTACACTAACCTAGTGCAAGTACTTACTTAATTATAAGGTATCTCATGAGAAGCAGGCATACACTTACTTATTATCCTACTTTAATATTTCTAAAATCATTAGAGTTAGCTCTATTAAACTGCCAGTACTTTGTTAAGCTCGCAATACAGGATAAATAAATAAATAATAAATAAATAAATATCCTTGGACATTTTACACTGCGCTTCTAGCCCCAAACTAAAAAGCAAAGCTTGTACTATGGGTACTAGACAACGGATATAAACATACTTAAATACTTTTTTTTGTAAATACATACTTATTATAGATAGAAAACACCCTGTCCAATACAAACAAATATGTTCATGCACACAAATGTTTGTACTGTGCGGAAATCGAACCCGCTACCTCCTAGGATGACTCTTGTCCGTCCTTTATGCAATCTAGGATAGTACCTACATAAATGCCTATTCATTTTCACCTTGAAGATGGCATGATTGTAGAAGTTAAACACAGAATCAGTCTATCAGCAATATGGCAAGGTATTTGTATAATTCTGTTTAGTGAGAAGTAGCTAAATGGTTTGGTGCTCTTTAATTATCAACATAGCTATCCGCGTCACGTGTCAAAAGGACCGCAGCCATCGATCAATTATACCCTCAAACAGTACGAAGGTAAATACATAGAACAAATGCTGCATTTTGTCTTTTGTTTGAACAATGTGTTGTAAAATAGCACCTTTTACAACTTCTTAAAGGTTTATTTAATTAAGGCTACTGACTGACAACGACATTCTTCTTCATCTTCTTTTTTGATGTTGGCAATACACGTCGAGGTCGACTTGATTTGTGCCATTTTCAAGTTTTATGTGAGACGAGTTAACAAAATGGGACCAAGTGGAATGGGCATGATGTATTGTGTGTATGTAAAAGGTAAAAACAGTAAAGGGTAAAAAGTTTTGTTACTGAATTGAAGTGTCACTCACTATACCCGTCAACCTGTTCAAAATGAAGCTTTTGTAACACACTTTATTTTTCTGACACGAGTATACAGGAATTTAATAAATTTTTGACTGACACATGTTAAAAAATCACAAAGGTGTGAAAATTCATAAAATATGCGTGGTGCATTTTGGTAGAAATTTAAAGGCTATGCAATTACCAAGAAACAATATTAACAGTATTATTTTAAAGCAGTCTGAATAAGGGAGTGTTTTATTTTTATAATGATACAACAAACATTTAAAAAACAAAAGTTTAGTAAATTATTTTAGATGTAAATTCATTTGAAAAGAATTTCCAGTTGTTAAAATACAATAATAAGTCATGATGGTAGAGTCATTTTCAAAACAATCCCGAATTTTCTGAAAATTTTCCTTTCAAAATAATTTTTTTAAGTATGTGATTCAGATCATGCTCATGCATTGATATGTCTACAAACAAGATACCTCATATCCCGAAAAATAGTTTTGTAAAGGGTATTTGAACAACATATTTTAATTATGATCCAATACTATCTGTTTCACGCGTCTATACACCGCGTCAATTGAAATTGGAAATCTGGCAACCACTGACAGGTTTGTCTATGCCTAGTGATGTGAATAAGCCTATATTAATTGAATTGTCGAATGGTGTTGAGAATTTCGAGACAAATACCTAAGTTTAATTTTCTAAAACTTTATTGCATAGAAACAACAGAATAAAAGAAAACTAAAATGTCACAGTATACTTTCTCAAAGTAGCCTGGACAAAGCAAAAATCAGAAGTGGCGGTATTAAATAAAACAGTTAATGGACATATTTTATGACGTAGTATTTATAAAATCATAATTTATACGGATTCAACTTGTATTAATAAATTTTTCAGCTACTGGTCATGTTTTATCAGTACCTAGGTAATAATTTTTATGACTTATTTTTAAAACCGTAATTGCCTACACAGATTTTGGAAAGATATTATTACCTATCTAATTGCAGTATTCTTCTAATAAACCGTTTAATTATCGGATACATTAATGACGTCTTTTTAGAATCGTAAATCATTTGGATTTTGGAAAGATAATATCTGACCGTTAACTTCTTTATTAAAAACAATATTATCTTCGGCCTAAAATAATAAATTATCACTGCCACGATAGTGCACTGATAAGTGATGTTAATTAGTATAGGTAGGTGCATTGTAGGGCACATTCCTAAGATTTGATGTTTGTTTTGCCCTACTTAAATAGGAAAATTCAATGATGAAGGTCATAATGAATACCTCTACATGGAAGATTGTATTAGTTGGCAAGTATGCAGTTAATGATAGATGAATCTGGGCCAAGTGATAACGATAGAATCCGAACCCTTATGCTATGATTGTGAATGAATCTAATTGGTCTCAATATGAATACTAATTAGGTACGCAAACTATAGTATTTCTAATAAGTTAAACTGTAAATAATTTAATGTGTTGATACAGGTTTGGGGTTTTTAACAGTTTTTGAAAGTTGAGAATCCTACTAAATGCGAAAGTTTGGATGTCTGGATGTCATATGGTATAAAACTATGTAATTGTTTAAACGATGAATATTTTGCAAAAGACATTTCGCATTTTAAAGTTTTACTTTATTGAGGATTAATGAAAAGTTTACTACAATCGACGCAATAAGTCGTGCAAGGGTTGCCGCCAGGCTTTTGAATAAAATAACTCTGACTCAAGTCTCTAAGTACCATGTGTGTAGTGTCTTCCGACTCTAAACGGCTTTGCTTACTCTAACTTACTTAACTTAGTCAAGTAACAAACGTGAGTATAGTGTTTTGTGTTTTTTTCCATAAAATACTTTGGCTTTGGAACTCATCATCATCATCATCATCATCTAAGCCATAGGACGTCCACTGCTGAACATAGGCCTCCCCAGTGCTTTCCATGTTGCCCGGTTGGTAGCGGCCTGCGTCCAGCGCCTTCCTGCTACCTTTATGATGTCGTCGGTCCACCTTGTGGGTGGACGTCCCACGCTGCGTTTTCCGGTACGCGGCCTCCACTCCAGAACCTTGCTGCCCCAGTCTGCGTACTATGTGCGCTGCCCATTGCCACTTCAGCTTGCTAATCCGTCGGGCTATGTCAGCGATTTTAGTTCGTTTACGCATTTCCTCATTTCTCGTAAAGAAACACCGAGCATAGCCCTCTCCATAGCACGCTGTGCAACTTTGAGCTTCTGTATAAGGCCTATAGAGGAATTTGGAACTCTATAAGTGGAAAAGATCTCCTTACCCACACAGCTGTACATCTCCATGGCCCCCTGCAGCAGGCAGCCGTTCTCACGGGTCACACCCTCAGTCCTGTTCAAGCAGAAGCAGCCATCATCGTTGTTCAGGTACCACTCGTTAGCAGAGTACCTCACAGCCGGCACTCCTTGGTACTCCACGTCGTACTGGTAACGGAGTTCCACGGACCTGTGAGAAAATAATGGTAACAATATAAAATAGAAAAAAATACTGAGCAAAATTGTGGATTTTAAAATATTATTGAAAATATCCTACCTACTTATATGGAAATGAAATAAATACGTCACTACGAGATATTTTATAATTATAAGGCCTATTTAAAGATAAATATTCAGGGTCAGGTGATATGAAAATTAATGTTGTATACATGGACCTATGTTGTATAAAAATTCACATTACAAATTGGTATTAGTCCAGTCAATGAATGCCTTAACGACGGTGTAGAGAGAAATCCGTGGAACACAATTTCTGACCTCGGGACTTTATTTAGCCTAGTTAGGTGGTGAACATAGCAAAAGTCCCCGCCCTTAGCCCTTGAGCCGGCGGGGAGAGGGGGGTTTAAAGGTACCACTTTTCGGTTTTTCGCTTAATCCTCGGAAACTATGCGTCCTAGTGACATGACTACTATGAACTAAAAAAAGCTTATTCAATTTGCTACAGGCGAGACCGTCAAGTTTTTCTATATCTTGTATGGTTTTTGCGGCATCTGCTCTAGAAGGTCTGTAAAATTGGAAATTTTATTTTTGTCTTACATGTTCCTATCAGGAGAAAATCGACTAAATCAACATTGAGCAAACAGTATAGACATGCGGGAGCATGTTAAGCCTAGTTCCAGGGAGGGGACTGCATCGTGCGTATATTTAGACGAACTAATTGGAGCCACTTTTGACTCCTCATCACTCAAAAAGCACTGTGCATTAACACTGGTTTTTTATTTGTTCCTTTGTATTTACACAACTACCTATCTGGATGCCAAATTTGAACCTTCGAGGTCATCTGGAAGTGGTTAGAATTTGGTCTTATAGGTCAGCCATGTAGATTTTTAGACGTCAATATCTAAAGAACAGTTTGAGGTATATTTATGAAATTTGAAGCTGATGTTTATCTTGCAAGTCTCAACTTATGAGCCAAATTTGAAGTGTTAATGCACAGTACTTTTTGAGTGATGAGGAGTCAAAAGTGGCTCCAATTGGTTCGTCTAAATATACGCACGGTGCAGTCCCCTCCCTGGAAATAGGCTTAACATGCTCCCGCATGTCTAGAATATTAGCTCAATGTTGATTTAGTCGATTTTCTCCTGATATAAACATGTAAGACAAAAATAAAATTTCCAATATTACAGACCTTCTAGAGCAGATGCCGCGAAAACTATACAATTTATAGAAAAACTTGACTATCTCACCTGTAGCAAATTGAATATGCTTTTTTTGGTTCATAGTAGTCATGTCACTAGGACGCATAGTTTTCGAGGATTAAGCGAAAAACCGAAAAGTGGCACCTTTAAACCCCCCTCTCCCCGCCGGCTCAAGGGCTAAGGGCGGGGACTTTCGCTATGTTCACCTCCTAACTAGTCTAAATAAAGTCCTGAAGTCAGAAATTGTGTTCTACAGTTTTCCATCTATAATGCTTTATTGACTGGACTATATCCAATTTAGTTCAAGAAGAAAAGAAAAAATAAACGAAACTAATGACAATCAATAAAGAACAAAGAAATTAAAAAGAAGTTTCTCGCCGGCCAGGCGAGCGGCCAAAGAGTTTGCTCGACCTTTACAATTTTACTAGGCCATCATTAGATAGACCACAGGAAATTACAGCAGGCTACAGACTTTTATTCGGCTGATAGTTGGGCCCGATTCTAATTTGTATGAAGAATCGGCCGATACCAATGTGCTCACTTTCATACATGTATAAACTGATTAATAGCCCGACCCAAATTTTGACAGGCAAAAAGACTTTGTCTGCGGCTAGGCTAAAATTAATGTGCCCAAAAAGTCAGAACATAATTTGGATTGCAGGGGATGTATTCTGGGCCCTGCACTCTTTATAATTTTGTTTGATCGGAATATAATTTTTATAATGTATCTACGCCAGCATAGGCTCAATATGTAGGTAAATCTGCTGTTTCATTAATGCCAAAAGTAAAGTTTGGAGTGCCACAGGAAAGTGCTCTTGTAGGCCAGTAGAATTAAACACAAAAATGAATTAAATCGGAAATAATTCCTACTAAAGATTTTAGTGCTTTAATCGCTTCATTAGTTGCCCATAAAGACTCTCCTAGGTTTTCGACTTCGACGGAGTTGTGCTTAAGTGGTGGGGGCCCCCGAAAGGGGCGCTTTTTCGGTTTTCCGGTTATACCGCGTAAAGGACTTACCCTATCGAAAAGTGGTCTTCCTGACGGTTGAAGGGCATTTAATCCTGCATTAAATAAGACCAAATTCATATGTTTTGAACAAACCGTTCTCGTGCAAATGTTCGGCAAAGTAGAAAATATGTGTATAATTATTGACCCTCTCCACGTCCAATGGCTCGTTACCCACAGGCTTCCAAGTCTTGAAAAGGAGCGCCTCAACCAGTGTAACCCTATCAAGGCTTACGAGCTGGATGCGCCTATCCTTGTTCGTCCCAGCCGTTCCTTAACTGCGGTTGCTGCACCTCTTCCTGGCACTCACCTGAACGACTCTGTGTTACCTACTGTGGCTGCTCCTCTTCCTTGTATCCTCCTGCATGACTACGTTGCCAAGCCGTATGCCTGGTCTAAGGTTTCTACGCCAAAAATCAACAACAACAAGTTCCTATTAAAACGCTGAAGAGTTTTTTGTTTGTTTGTTTGAATGCGCTAATCTCAAGAATTACTAGTTTGATTGAAATAATTATTTTTGTGTTGAATAGCTCATAAATTGAGGAAGGCTATAGGATATATACAATTACTCTACGACTAATAGAGGCGAAGCAGTAAAGAAAAATGTTGCAAGCACGGAAAATAGTATTTAAACTATTTTCACGCGTACGAAGTTGATTTTGTGGCGTCGAACCTTGGACCAAGCATATGGCTAAGCAATGCAATCGTACAGGAGGGTACAAGGAAGAGGGGCAGCCACAGTAGGTAACACAGAGTCGTTCAGGAGAGTGCCAGGAAGAGGTACAGCAACCGCAGTTAAGGAACGGCTGGAACGAACAAGGATAAGCGAATCCAACTCGTGAGCCTAGACAGGGATACGCTGGTTAAGGCGACCCTTTACAAGGCTTGGGAGCCTACGGGTGACAAGCTATTGGACGTGGAGAGGGTCATTAATTATACACATATTTTCTACTTTGCCGAACATTTGCACGAGAACGGTTTGTCCAAAACATATGAATTTGGTCTTATTTAATGCAGGATTAAATGCCCTTCAACCGTCAGGAAGACCACTTTTCGATAGGGTAAGTCCTTTACGCGATATAATCGGATAACCGAAAAAGCGCCCCTTTCGGGGGCCCCCACCACTTAAACACAACTCCGTCGAAGTCGAAAACCTAGGAGGGTCTTAATGGGCAACCAATGAAGCCATTAAAGCAATAAAATCTTTTGTAGGAATTATTTCCGATTTAAAATCTAATTCTACTGGACTATTGGTCCTTTACTATTCAAAATTTACGTTAATCTTTTTTTTTCATTTAACGTATCACCTACTACTTATTATTTCTTACGTCAAATTAGTTGATACGAGTTTAATATTTGTAATTTATCCAAAATATTCTTTGAGCTTTTTTACTAAAACTTGAATCTCCAATACATTCTAAATCCTGACAATGACGAAATCCTACATTTTTGTCAATGCAGTATTTTACAGAGGTATCTCTGTCGTGCGTTTGACATACACTTAGGATCGAGAAATGGTGGAAATGTCAGGCATTTTTGAACTGCAACTTGCGATAGAATTCTGTTATGAAATATTTCACGGAAAGAATATTTCGATATTACCAACTACGGTACGATATTGAGATATAAAAGTAACACTCATCCTTGCTATGCATTTTACATTGATAAATCCAGTTTAAGTTATCTATTTCGGCCGTTTGGTGTAGTGGTTCAGAACGGACTACTATGCCGAGAGGTCCCGGGTTCGATTCCCGGCCGGGCAGAAATTGAAATGATGAATTTTAATTTCTGTGACGGGTCTGGGTGTGATATTTATAATATTTATGTATTAAAAAAAAAGTATATAAGTAGTATATCCGTTAAGCTAGCACCCATAACACAAGCATTAAGTTGCTTACTTTGGGGCTAGCTGGCGCTGTGTGAAATTGTCCAAAGATTTATCTATTATTATTATTTATTTATTTGCGACAAAGATGTCCGACAGGTTACACTTTAATAATGTTTTAGTCTTATAAACAATATGTAAATACGTACATCGAAAACAGTAGGTATTTTGACCAAATACATATTTGACGGACGGATTTGGATTAGGATTGAATATAGAAAACCAGCAGACGAAACAGTCGTTTAAAATTTCGTCGAAATTATTTCTCAAAATATTTGATCTTTTTACAACTAGCTATCGTTCATTAAAAATTGTAGCATTATCATTATTACCTGTAGGTATACTACACCTACACTATCAAAACCCCGTAAAAGTATATTACCTATTATAACTTTGATTGTGAGCCACAAGGAATGTTTGCATTGCCAAATTGGAGCCTCGCCTCTCACAGCTATGATATTTTTCCACCATTTTGATGATGTTGATTCAAAAGTAGCACGTAGGTAATTGGAAAGAGCTCGATCAACTTTTGCGGTAAGAAATATGAGAGGAATAAATCAATATGCATACGAGCATGTTTAACTGTTAGTAATTGGATGTTCAGCAAACAAGTTTGTTTGGTTAATAAAATTGTATACCGCATTAGAAGAAACTCTACAAGTTACCATTGATCAAACAGATAGGGTAGGTACAGTACAAATATAACTAGTTCAAAGTAAGAGAAGCTTGAACAAGTTTGCTAGCTTGTTAAAGGGAATATCGGATGCATTTCAATCGTAGATTTTCTTGGAAAATGTAAGCTACACGAGTTATCTTTCAAATAATATTTTCGCGGACGTAAAGAGGTTCGTGTCAGAGTAAGTTGTGACGTAACAACTAAAGGTCTAGCGCTTAACTGAGTGTGACTGAGGTATGGAAACGGTATGAGAAGATTTTGAGACGTCAAACGTAGACTCCAGATAAGCTTCAGATTTGTAGGCTTTGTCACGTCATAATGTCAATATTATCCCTCCCGTGCCTATCCCATACCTCAGGCACTGACTAAGGGTGGATTCGACCAAACAAGAGTAAATATTAATCTAAGAATAAATCGTCAGTTATTCGACATTTTGACATTATGTATTTCCCATACTGAAACTGTCAATGTGCCAGTTATACCAGGAGTTATTCTCGGATAAAAATTTGGTCGAATCGGGCCTAAAGCGCTAGAGTTATAATATTAGTGTAAAGCAGAAATTATGAAATTAACATCTGACTAAAATTTAAGTACTTAGTATAATTCAGTGGAAGCTTGAGTAAATTTCACCTCAGATTCCACGTAGCACCAGAACACCTCTCTCTAATGCGATTATTAAACCAAAGATGAACAGACGCGTACTTAGTTGAGAGCCTTGTATAGGAAATAGGATTACACTCGTAGTTAAATGTTACAGTCAAAACTCATAATCGTTCAAAAGTGGTTTTAACTGATACCCTTGGTCAATATCACTTATGACTAACTAGCTGTGAAAATAGTTTGAATAATATTTTCTGTTTGTGCAACATTTTTCTTTACTACTCCGCCTCTATTGGCTGTAGGGTGATGGCCTAAATAAAGCCTTCCTTGATAACCAGCTTCCACCTTCGGCCTGATCATCACTCTCCATCAAGTCAACTACTTCAAACTCCTCCTATGTTCTTCTGATCAATTTCGTTGCGGATAAAATGACAGTTTAACTTTCCCCGGGACAAACTTGACCTTCACTGGTTGGTTATTGGCGGTCTAGCTGTAGATCCTGGCTACACATTAGTTGCAGCGGTGGGAACGAGAGGTGGGAATAGTCCCGTCAGGTGAATTGCAGGCCAAAAGCTTCTCGCGGGTAAAACCTCATCATCTTCTCATCGTGTCGACAACAAACCTACATACACAGTTTCAGCCCTAAACTCCGCCACGAGACGTTGTCAGTAGCCTTCATTAAATCTTCCTGCGTGCAGTTGTTTGGCACGCAGGGCACGACATCATGTGCTTCGTCGACTGGGGAACAAAACCACATTTGCACTCCAAGTTTGATCTGATTGAGTCTATTTTAAGACTTTCAGGTAAACATCATAATATCATTTATTTTAATAGTACGGACTAACTAAAATCGAGTGAAACTCGTATAGTCACATCATTTCTGTTATTGATTTTTCTAAAAACATCGACTATGCATTTTATTGGAAACAGATACGCAAAAACCGGAAATTACGCTTATAAAAATGGCTATTCCAGATAGCACCGGACGCTTCCGGTGTTCCGGGGTTCCGGTTTTATGCAATTGATCCTATATGTTCCGTTGACACAGATTAGGCAAATACTGTTAGTAAATCTATTATCGCGAAAAAAGATTTATTTTTTAAGTCATAAAACTCATTTATTTTTGTGAGTAGGCTTTTAAAAAGCACTTTTACACGTCCCAGTATTAACCCTGCCACTGCTTCGGAACAATAAATGGGCCAGTGTTGAGAAGCAGCGCAAGAAACTCAGTCACTACCTATTAAAGTATTTATTTAAGTCAAACGTATGGTCTATCGAGTGTCAAAAATGACTGATAGAAATTCCTTTTACTTTTTTATAACTTTCCACGCCCAGAAGGATTTTCTTTTGACTTTTTTTTCAATGATATAATATCAAATCTATCTATTATCACGAAATCTCAGAAACTACAATTGCTAGGAGTCTCAAATTTTGCATGGGGGGGTTCCTTTTACAACCCAGGTGCTCACTAAGACGGGATTTTGCAAAATTCAACCCCGAAGGGGGTTAAACGGGGTCCACGCCCACGAAGTCGCGGGCGGCCGCTAGTCTTACATAAATTCAAATAATAAATAGGTAGGGCATAACCCACAAGGTCGACCAAGGACATCATAAAGGTAGCATCAAAAAGGCGCTGGACGCAGGCCGCTACCAACAGGGCAGCATGGAAAGCATTGGGGACGCCTATGTTCAGCAGTGGACGTCCTATGGCGCTATGGCTGAAATGATGATGATGATGATGATGATGATGATGATGTCGACAGACTGAATTCATTACGTTTCGGCAGTCACATCGTTTAGAATTAATTTAGACTGATTTTTTGCAGCTAAAAGTGGTTTTGACTAACGCCCTTGGTCACAACCACTTTTGACTGGACAAATCAGTTAAAAGTGATATTGACCAAGGGCATCAGTCAAAACCACTTTTGACTGATTTTTGCAGTCAAAAGTGGTTTTGACTGATTATGAGTTTTGACTGCAACGTATACAAACTTCCACGACCGCCAGATCCTCGTCGGTCTTCCAACTATTCATTTCAAATAATATTGCAGGAAAGTCCGCTTCATAGGGACACAAATTAAAAAAAAAATACAGACGAATACAAGGAATGTCATCTGCCATGTGTACATGTATTACGAAAAGAAAATTATTTTGTCTGTCAGTTTAATTCAGTTTCTTTGTTACCTCTCAGTGCTGAATCAACTTTGATGTATTTTGTTGTGTAGATACTTAGATCGTGACTACCTAACTTTTCATGGATTAGGAGCAATTTTTACGACACATTACAATCATTAGCTAAGCACCTATGTATTTTAAAAATACATAGTGGGTTCGATCACAGTCTATTCTGATTGTGATCGAAATCAATGTGAACAAAGCCGCGGTCTGACGCTAGTAACGTACCTCTAATAAAAACATGCAGGCATTTGGACGGATTAAAAACAATATTTGTTCCGAAAACTAACGCAGGCTTTTGGATGTTTTTATGAAAGCCACCAAAGCGAAAATATTTTTATTTATTTTCTTTTCAAATGGTTTCATTCAATATTTATTCATGCCTTTATGAAAAAATATTTATATTAACTATTTGAAAAGCAAATATTTAGAGTATTTTGTGGATGCTGTCCTCTTTTTGAGGAAAGCAATAACCTTTTTTTTAAATATATTTTAAAATAAAGCAATAACCGTGCCTCATTACGTATCGATACGTCGAAGGAAATAATAATGCCGTATTTATACATCCCCTTATTATTAAAAGTTAGAGTTAGTTAGAGTTACCCTAGTGAGAACTCTGGTTTTAATCTGTCTGTCTGTCTGTCTGTATGATCCTTATAGAAACAAAAACTACTCGACGGATTTTAACGAAACTTGGTACAATTATTCTTCATACTCCTGGGCAGCTTATAGTATACTTAGGAATTCCCACGGGAACGGGAATTAGCACGGGAACGGGAAAATCCTTTTGTATGAACAATCTAAACCGCTTAAGTTAGACGCTTAAAATTTGGCATGCAGGTATCTTAGTAAACTTAAAGCTTAGTTACAACAGGATATTGCAAAATTTCCACGGGAACGAGAGTTAGCGGGAAAAAACATTTGTATGAAAAAATCTTAACCGCGTAAGATAGATGAAGGGGGTAAAACGGGATCCACGCGTACGAAGTCGCAGGCGGCCGCTACTTATCAATAAAGGGGATAATCTTTGTACTTCAAATGCAAAGCTCGCAGAAAAGAGTTTGAGGCGCTGTACCCGGCACTCCGTACGCGGAAATTGCTTCCGAGAACCGAGTTTCCTCTGTAACATACACAATTATTTACCTGCCAGTCAGCCGAGAGCTCTCGTCTGTATGCGTCCGCCTGTCGTTGAGGTGTCAAGCTGTACGCTTTGCTCCTATTAGAGACATTTTATAAGAGGAAAGATTGCATGTTTCTAGGTATCTTAGTAACAAGCAAAAGCTAAGTACATAGATGTTATTCATTAAAATGTTTTTAGTGTTTTATAGTTAGGTCAGTCAGTTCCGAACGCTTCGAGCGTTACGCTTTGTGCAAAACGTTCTGTAAGTAACTAACTTAAACTAAAGCATCATAATACAGGAGCGATCCAGACACTCTCAAAAGGGGGCTTAAAATCGCCAAGTGTAAAAGACGCTTAACTGTCGTACAAAGACGATAACAATAGACGCTTGGTATTACGAGGCGAGGATATTGCTACACAAGTATGACTTCCCATTGCAGCGCAAAGCTAGAGTTAGGAAACGAAATAAGTCAAATAGAAGATACAACTTGCGCGATTTAGGTATATGACATCTTACGGAGCAAATAGTGTATCGCGTTGAGACATGTTCAGTTTTCGGAATATACCGTATGAAGGAAATACAAATAAGAAATACAGAGCAAAGGCTGCAAACTTTTATAATTAGTCTGTCAAGAAATATGAATTTTGAATTTAGTAAGTTGTGGGCGTTTGCATTGACATTATTATAAGTAATGTTTTACAATACTTTTCATTACTCATAGAAGACATTATCGTCGTCGTCGTCGTTTCAGCCAAATGACGTCCACTGCTGGACAAAGGCCTCCCCCAAGGTTTTCCACAATGAACGGTCCCGCGCTGCCCGCATCCAGGCTCCTCCCGCGACCCTCACCAGATCGTCGGTCCACCTAGTAGGAGGCCTGCCCACGCTACGTTTTCCAGCCCGTGGTCGCCACTCGAGAACTTTCCTGCCCCAACGGCCATCGTCTCTACGAGCTATGTGCCCCGCCCACTGCCACTTGATTTTAGCAATTCTGCGAGCTATGTCGGTTACTTTGGTTCTCCTACGGATCTCCTCATTTCTGATTCGATCACGCAGGGAAACTCCGAGCATAGCCCGCTCCATCGCCCTTTGGGTGACCTTGAGCCTTCTTATGAGGCCCATAGTAAGCGACCATGTTTCGGATCCATATGTCAACACTGGCAACACACACTGCACACTGCAGAAGACATTATACTTAGCGACATTACTAGACATAACTAAATTAAAGAAGTACCTAATATATTTTGTGCCTGTAGTGATATTGTTTCCGCTTCGACCTCTTTGAAAAGAATTTAAGTCTTATTTACCAACTCTCCGGACTGAGCGCCCGCTTGCTGAATTTCATGCTAAAATTCATGAAAAGCTTTTTATTACCTGTTCCTAGATTTTCAGTTTCTCACTTTAGAAATTCCCTACGCGTATGTTACACAATTTTAAAAAGGGTCTGGTGATATGTCACCGTAAAATTGTGAATTCTGTCAGATTATAATCTGACGTAGTTAAATTACAATCTAACCTAACCGCGTTATATTATAAACTGACAGAGTTCACAATTTCACGTTGACATATACATTTTTCGGTTCAGTGCTACTTACTCGAATAATTTGAATTAAAATGTTGAACTTTAAAATGATAAGAAAATAATGATTTTTAATTAGTAATTAGACTATTTTCTAACATCAATTTGATAGCTTTATCGGTAACATGCATTTGATTTGTAAGAGGGGTGAGAGCAATCGTATTTTTTTCAAGTTATTTAAAAAAAACTAGATCGAAAGGCGACTCTTAACGCCAGACAATTTTAAAGGCTTTATAGATTTATTTTGTAAGCTCTTCGACTTCGAAATTTATGTTTAATTATGTTCTACCTATTTTTTCTGAGCCGCTGAGTTTAAAAGAGTACTCGTACCAAATGAAACGTGATTTTCAATTCGAAATTTATTTCAGGAAAAGTACCCTTATGTAAGTACGGGGAACTACGCCCAACGTAAGCGGATTGTCTGCTTTTATAATAAAGCCTTTAGAATACAAATATAATATTATTCTGCTGAGCTGTAGCGAGAAATATTTTTCAATAACGGAATATTCGGCGGAAAGCGGATCAATCCGCGCCGCGTCCATTAGCGTCAATTAGGGGAGAGGGGGGCATAGTGGAAGGGGTGGGCAAAGCGAAAAATTTGATTTTACCAACACTCTTTCACCCAACGGCACTCGTGCTTCACGTAAGCCAAGCACAGGGCCGACCAAGGTCATTGACCAAAATCAGTCCGGCTAGCGCCACCGAGCAGGCTACATGACTGCGCGATGTAGATCGAGTGAGTTTCTTACGAAATTCAAGGATTTTGGAGACTGGATATTATTGTGAAAAGTGAGTAGTGATGGTATTTTTATTATTAAAATCTAATATCTGTTTATCATAGATTCCTTTGACATTTTGTAGATTAAACAAATTTTAATACTTTCTTAGTTATCAATTGAAAACTGTAATTATTATCAAAAAGGTAAAGTGGAAAATATTACAAGGGGGCAAAGTGGAATGATTCCCACATAGAAATATTTAATTGGTTTTTTCAGATGGTTCATAATTATTACAAAAGTAAAACGAACCAAGGCTCTTGGACAGAAGATCAAATGAGAAGAGCGATGGAGGAAGCGAGTCTTACTATGATTAGTTCGGCATCAAAAAATATGGTATCCTAATTGGAACTCTTCATTGTCATTTGAAATCTGGTGATGCATCGAAGAAGATTGATAGGTTTCGTCCAGTATTTTTCAAAAAAACTGGAGCAAAAAATATATGATCTTGCAGTAGTAAGGGACAAGGTTTTTTATGGCCTAAAACAGTTCTTAATTACCAAATAAGTTGTTTATGTTATTTCATTTAATTGACCTCATTAGCAAAATGCTCAAATAGAGTAGATAAACGCTTAATAAGTGCCTTTTTCACTTTGCCCAAAGTGCAATTCCACTTTACCCTTGTGATAAGGGCAAAGCGGAAAATTATAGACTATAAAAAAAAGTTATTTTATACCAAAATAGTTAATAATTCGTAATTTTTTTTTAGAGTTATCTATAATTCAATACTTGTAGTATCATTTCGATTAAAACTAGTATTCGTAACTTATCTGGTTCTTTTTATTTTTTCGATTGAAGTTAAGTACTCCACTATGCCCCCCCTTCCCCTAATGATGGACGAAATGTAATGATCGGGTAGTTTTTGTTGTCTGTTATTTAAATTTTCATACAATATAGCCGCGATTTTGTTCGGTTGTAATTGTGGTTTAATATTATTTTCAACGAGATAGATATACAGAGTGGAATTTTGTAATGCCACCTGTGTGCCTACCATGAGTTTACGTTAGGTGTGCTCGCTAGCGACTGCGTAAAAAAATGACATTTAAATGTATGACATATTGTGCAGCGCCCCTAGCGGCTACTTTCAAGAAATAAAATCTTCATAGAATTTTTTGACGTATTCGCTAGCGAGCTCACCTAACGTAAACTCATGGTAGGCACACTGAGGGCTGAGTGTGAGTTTACATCTAACGCGCTCACTATGAGCGCGTCAAAAAATTACCTACATTTAAATGTATGACGGATTGTACAGCGATCTAGCGGGAAACGTTCAAAAACTAAAATTTACATACATTTTTTAAACGCGCTCTCCAGTGAGCGCGTTCATTCTGTATTCTGTAAACTCACACTCAGCCCACCGGAGGGAAAGTACTCAAACTTTAGGTAGAAAAATTTACTAAAAGGAAACATTCCTTTCTTTTCAAAAATAAAGGAATGTTTTCTTTGAGTAAATTTTTTATTATTTATATAGTTAATAATTAGTCAAATTACAACGATAAGTAGTAAGTACCTACGAAGTAGGTACCTAATATGTAAAAGACTCTATAAACCAAGCCCGTCGACAGCCCGGCGGCTTTATTAAAGACACATCAATGGGTGGCAGGTTTGGTGTTTATACTACATTAGTTGGTCTTTCTGTGACAAACTGAATTTCATGCGGGCAAAGCTGCGAAAAAAGCTAGTATCCTAACAAGTTTGTTCACTTAAAGCTTAATATTATTTCGTCAGGATGAGGAATTTTAATTACCTATAATATTAGTGCTATAAGTGTGCAGTCTCGAAAAGAGCTATTGATTTATATCACCCTCGAAGCGAAAAAGGGAACATCGGGGACGTAATGAATTTAAAGTCGTATCTTGTCGATGTATCTGTTGACTAAGTGTTGACTGTTAGTACTTAGCTTTATAGCTCCCAAACGTAGGAGACTGAGGTGAGTTGTAACATTGTTTTAATATTAACGTTCACACGATCATCCAGTTTGCAGTGACCTAAAAAAACATTCGTTCGTAATGCTATTTTCCAGTTATTTTGTGCAAGATAAACAGGTAATAGGATTCGAAATCACGTATCGAGTCAACACGGTGAACACGGTTTTGCAAGAAACTAAACTCCAAGCCAACTTGCTGCAGGTCCATTTGAATGGCCACAATTAATACTCAATACTCATACTCGTTAAGAATGCAGTAAATCATCATTGTCTGCCATTTTGCTTTTAAGTGTATTTTTATAAATTCATTAAACTGAATCTTTTAAAATAATTTGTTAGAGTTTTAACACCTCTGTGAATACACTGATGATTCACTGCATTCTTAACGCGAACGAACTTATACTTCGAACTTAAATAGCTGAAGTCTGTCACTACGGTCACTAACTACCTATTGTGTTGTAGAGTGCCATTATTAGAACAGCTAAATTATCCCGGGTGAATTATTATCTGTTACAGAAAAATATACATTATATTTACCTAGACCTTCCTCATGACTCTATCAATTAGTTGGTGAAAACCGCATGAAAATCAGATAAGCGGGTCAACATCTCTACTAAATACAGGGTGCCCCAAAAAGTAGTGTAGAGCATCACTAGGACTACCCGAATCACCTCGACTTTTGATAGTTTACGAGTTATGTTTTTTTTACAATATACAAGATTTTTAACGTTTTTAGTTTACATTCGTGTTATGGATGTAAATACTTCTGAATCAGCTAGCATTTTTTAAACGGGGTCCACTCGTACGAAGTCGCAGGAGGCCACTAGTATTTAATGCAAGTTTAAGAATGCCGTTACAAACACAATGTTAAAGTCAGCTTATAATAACAACTTACAAATTAATGATAGCAGCAATGACAAATCACTTCAATGGGTCTTCATTTGCATTACAAGTATTATGCCGTTACTCAGTTCTTCGAACTTCAAGCCTTATTTCTTATACAGGGTTAATACAGGATTTATTCTTAAATTTTTATTACTAACAACGAAATTCATTCAGTAGACAGCCGTGACGGAGAACATTGTTTTACAATATTATGTAGAGACAGCCAGACAGTCTTAAAAAATTAGGAGTATCGATTTTGATACTTTGAACTGAGTCACTTTCATTCTCATGGTGCGATATGAATTGATACAGGTTTTTGATGGATCCAAATATCGACATTCAACCAATCATTAAATAATTGCCTGAGCACGAATCTATTTTCAAGCTTTATTGTATTACGCGGACATTAACCTTTTATTTTGAAAACCAAAAGGCTGAAAACTAGGTGAAGTTCAGCCGCAACCTTGACTAAGTGAACAGAAGTCGGGTTAAAAAGGTTGTTAAATTTGACCTACTTCTCAACAAAAGCTCGTAAACGGTCAAGTTTGAACTTGAAAGTGTAACAAGAAAGTTTTTTACATGTTTGTTTTTACACTGGAAGAGAAATAGTTACATAGAAACTATTTACGAGTATTTGTCATTTTATTGTAACTTGAATATGTATGTACCAACTTATTTAGAATTGAGGGCGTATTTAAGTAAATAATAATAATAAATCAATAAATAGTAAATCAAAAAGAATGTAAAAAAGAAAAACTTAAGAATAGTAAAGCTTTCATTATAATTAATAAATTGTTGATGATTTTGTCAAAAATTAAGGTTTGGAGATAACATTTAATTAGTGTACAAACATACAATTGAAATCTAATTCTCAACACCCTGTATAATGATTTATTGATTTCAATAATGTTTTAATTTGGAGGTTAGAGCCGAAGTGCAACAGCCTCAGATCCCCACTGACTCAAATACGAGTAGGTACATCATCGAAATAATGCAGATTATGTAGGTGTTTGGGTCTTTTGACAATCTGGTCAAATCCTGGCCAAAACCTTATACAGAATGATTTTGCAATCAGTGTCCTAATTTTAATCGATTTACGTAAAGAAAACATTTTTTTTTCAAGTTTAATTACTTATTTTTATCTGCTGCATGAGGTTTCAAAATTGGCACACGTGGGTAATTTACTTCGTTCATATTAAAATACGTAGGTATACACAGTTGACTGCAAAGCTTATTAGACATAATTGTGCGCGTAAATAAGTCTTAACCTTTAAAATTTAAGATATGGGCACCTGCGAATTAGATTTACAATTTTTTTTTTGAGAAAAATACCACGATTATAAATAATTAAGATAAAGTAGCATTGTTATTTTTTTCTATAGAGCTTATTAAAAAATTGGATACTGTTTACAAAGTCACCCTGTATACAAGTTTATTCGGTTTTTATTTGTCATTTGGCAAAGTTATAAAAGTGTCCGTAGTCTAGGCAAAGGTGCTTTACTTACAAGACCCAAGGCCCAAATCCATTGTTAACAAGTAGGAATGCGTTTAATACATTTTATTTTTTTAATGTCTACTATGGAATAACAAGGCTCTAAGGCGGGTCAGAAGACATATTCAATACTTTTCATTATTAACATCATCATTTCAGCCAAAGGACGTCCACTGCTGAACATAGGCCTCCCCCAATGCTTTCCATGTTGATCGATTGGTAGCGGCCGGCGTCCAGCGTTTCCCTGCTACCTTTACGATGTTGTCGGTCCACCTAGTGGGTGGACTTCAATACTTTTATTGGGGTTAAATACCTACCTAGCAGATCACCATTCTGCCAGCAATGACAAGGAGGTACTTACAGTCAAAATTATTATCCTCTTAAGAAAAATATGGAAAGAAAATTATTAGTAGAATTGATAAAACAACGAGACTCAAACTCTATAATCACGGTGTCGGAGACTTTACGCTGAATAAATTGGCCGTCCCATTAGAATCCACAAGGAAAGAGGGAAGCCGGCAATATTAGTGTGAGCGGCTAACAGCGCTTATACACGTATATTTTTTGTGTAGCACTTAAAATGAGCTGATAAGCTTCTTATAAATAAAATTTAAAATGCACTGACTGTATTATTGGTAGGTACGAGTATATAGGCAAGTCAGGTAAGTCTACATAGGGTGCGCCTACCTTGCATACGATAAGTTGATAAAAAACAGTATCCCGAAAAGCGTATGCATGTGCTGTGTACGATTGTCTGCTAAACTTCCTAATTCATTAAAAATTACACTATTACGGGATTTGGCCTAAATCATTTGTTCTACTCTATTGTAGCTAACATTATTGGCCGGGTAGTTATGGTAAGCCAAGGTTTAAAGCAAAATTAATTCGTACGTACCTCACTGACTACACAAGCTGATTTTCGTGCGTCGTTCAAGATTGTTTGCCAATTCTATGTCAAAAAACCATAGGTCCTACTCTTTGTTATAAAGTAGATAAAATATTGACTTAGGTAAGTACCTACGTAAATATTGAAATACTAATTACCGGCTCAAGTAACTTATTAGTAATTTGTGGCTCAATTAGTAATTTGTGGGTCGTAGTTTTTTTTCTTTTATGATCTCAATAGGTTTTCATTTGATTAATTATTTTTCTAAGTAAAATAAATAAAATACCGTCAATTCCAGCCACATTTAAAGTTAAAATCTATTTCAGCTTACAAGCCAGCATTGCCCGGAGCGCCGATTCATTTCCTGCGCCTTGCCGCCTCCAGCTTGCCTGTTGCGTCCTGTTACTCCCGACAAATGGAATAAGAGAAAATATTCAGGGATTTGCTCCATATTTCCACGTAACTGGGTTAAGGTGACCTAGTTTTGAATCTAAATTATATTTATTATATGTATTTGTATCTTAAGTTGATCCCATAGTTAAATTAAAATTTTATTATGATAAAGTTGTTCAACCAAAATAAAATAGGCTAGTTTCCTAAAAAAAAAACTTTTACTCCGTCATTTAATACATATTATCAAAAAATATTGGACACGTATTTTTATAATTGTCAATCAAACAAGTAATTACGAAGTTATGATGCGTTGAAGTTCCGCGTGATGTCACAAAGTGCTACACTGTTATGCACTCCTTGAAGTCACGGGCCTCTCTATTTATTTTTGGCGCGCTTTATCTCCTTAAATTGTCATTAGTTTGGAAAAATGAAAAATACGTGTCGAGTATTTTTTAAATAATAACTGACGGACTCTTGCTTTTTACCCAGGAAACATCCCTCGTCTATTTCACAAGATCTACTTGTTGCCACTAAATGTTCTTCGTTTCCAAACTACTGCTGTGTGTCCACTTCCCACAAAACTTTAAAAACATTTTCACAGCTTGAAACAGGCGCCGTTCTTGTTAGGGTTCCGTATTTTTAATTGCGCGCCAACCAAATTTTTTGAACATTTACCCGAATCATTTTTGTTAAAAGGTTACACCAAAACAATATAAGTAACATTAATAGGGAGATGAAACCTAATCTAATTACGGTCTCTTTCTTTTTATAAAGTTCTAAGAAAATCCAGCTAACATATTTTGTCCCAGAAAACTTTTTGAAACTTAACAATGAAAAGTCCTTATATCTACTTTTCCCGGGAAATATGATTACGAATCCCTACCTGATCTTAGGGTAACATTTCATTAGAAACCGCGAATTTTTTCATTTTTTTCATTGCGTAACATTAAATTATCGATCCCAATCGCGACAAGCTCGTTGTCATTAGAGACGGTCCGGGACGCGACCTTTGCCCTTTAAAACCATCACATGCATACATCAGCCCGCCCATTACTCACATTTGTGACGAGTTGAGCTGTGTAGCACTATTCACACATTGGTAAAAGCTTTGAATGTGTGGGTACTGACCTGCATATGTCTGTGTTTAGTGCGTAGAGCGGCTCCTCGGTGTCGATGAAAGGGTGGAATATGCCGGAGTCGGTCCCGTTGATCATGTTGCATACCGTGGGGCTGCCCGTCATGTTGACGTCGGCGCCCGCCCAGTAAAGCAGCTCGGGCAGGCCGTTGAGAGCCGTAATCCGCCCTAGGTTGAAGTGGTCTTCAATGCCTCTGGCCACTTCCAGCAGACTGCCGGGTTTATTGTTTCGCTGTTCAAAAACATGGTCACGTTATTTAATTTTAACAGCTTACCGCAGAAGAAAAGTTTTTATAAGCTCCTAGCATTTCAATAGCACTCATTAAAAAAACCGGTCGTTTAAGCCACTAACCTACGAGTACATGAAAATGCGACAAGTAAATAATACGCTAACAATTAGGTACTAAGATCAATAAGGCTCATTTGAAACAAATACTCGTACCTATACCTACTTGTACATATTTTCGTTAATATTTTCGACAAAGATATTTTTAAGTGTTGTACTGTCATGCAAACGATACATGTACGATTGTACTTACATAAATGTAGATCTATCACTATTAAAAGTGTTAACACTCTAATAACAAGGTGATATTGAATCGAATCGATATCACATTTATTAGTTTAGGTCCTCTAGGATATTTATCTTAAATAAGCTTCCTTTTTACATGAAAACGTGGTAAAATTACTTCATCCACATACATAACCCATCACGGAGAATTCTATAGAGTTGTCTTCTTGCACGGCCATGTTTTGTATGCTCTCGCTAAGATCCCTGATGATGCCGCACGCGAGGCCTCCAACGATGCCAGGACCCTCGCACAGCTTGATGCCATCGAAGAGGAGATCCCCCACTCTGATCGCCGCGATCGGAGCGTTCCGGTCGCCGAAGATCCCGTCCATAGCCAGGTTGAGAAGCGGCATTAGCCCGGGCACCAGCTCGCTCGCCGCTTGAAGAACACCCTACAACAAAATGCATCTGTGTGCAGGCTGCACGAGTGTGCAGCGGGGAGGCAGCCGCACACTAGCGCGGCTGTAGTGTGCGTGCCACCCCACGCACACAAGTGTACCCCAGGCCCGGTAGGACCTAGGTCTCCCCGCCCCACCCCAGCCCGCTCGCACAGCGCCCGCTCTTCCACAATCTGTCAATAAACATTACGAGCTTAAATCCAGGCCGCTAGATGCGCCACGGGCAAACTAAACTGTGTAATATGGGCCATTTCAATTACGAGCCCGGCAGGACATATCTACTTTGCTTAAAGCAGGTGTCCAGAGGGATTAATTTTATAGTGCACTAATAAATCCTGCTAAGCTACGTAAGGTACAAAAATCAATAAGATGCTATTATAGGTTCGTTATTGACATGGAAAAGGCTGGGCCGGCTTTGAATACTTAACTGAAAAGGAAAATCTATTTTTGTCCAGCCTTCCATCGATCGATATCGCTTTTCAAGATATTTTCCTTTCCCATAAGGGACTCTAAGTGAAATTGTTGTTTTGATAGTAGGTAAGTAATATCACTGAATATTTATAATTTAATTTATATTATAACATTATGTATTAAGTTTATGAAATAAAGCACGAAGCTTGAAAATAAACGCTTAATGGCCTGAGGCAGAGTGAAACATTTAACTTTTATTGCTTATCACAGGGGAAATGGGAAAAACATTTTGTTTCGAACTTGAATCTGAAATGTTTTATGTCGCAAGCAAGCTCTTACTGAGCTAAGGCTCTTACTTCGAGCGCTGAAAAGAGCTGAACATGCTTTTTTCGTTAATTATAAAGTAATTTAACTTATCTTACAACATTTCACTTGCAATTCAAAAGTATCCTCCACATAAGAAAAATCGGATGCTACTTTGAGTGATTACTTAATTAGGTGCTTTGTTATGCTTGGATTTCAGAAGACAATCTTTATCGCGCGACACTTGACTAACAACAAGATCGTTTCGATTTTGAAACATTACTATCGTAAATTATTGTCAAATGTTGTTGAAAAAAATATTTTGATACTGCATTACTTCAGTCAACTTTTTTACGCGTTATTCAGTCGCCGTTATATCAGCTTTGCTAGATAATTTGATATGATAATTAGAAAATATTAACTAGTTTTCTTTTCGTCTAGTCCTTTTTCTAGGTAAGAATCTTACGGATAAGAAACCCGATCTAATATGTTTATCAGGTGATTTACGGTGTTTACGATGTTAATCACCCCAATTATTTGTTACACAAGTTCGATAACAGTCCTACTTGCAACTGTGACCTGATAACTGATATAAATGTGTGACGAACTGTGTCCAACTGAAAAATAAAACCCTGATTTCATCAAGCCAGTTTTACTGAATCTAAATATACAAGGGTGACTGACTGACATAGTGATCTATTGCAACGCATAGCTAAACCACTGGACGGATCGGGCTGAAATTTGGCATGCAGGTAGATGTTATGACGTAGGCATCCGCTAAGAAAAGATTTTACGAAACTCCACCCCTAAGGGGGTAAAACGGGATCCACGTGTACGAAGTCGCGGGCGGCCGCTAGTTTAGTATAAGAGCAGCTGTGACAAAAAACCATTGTTTGCTGTCATAATAGAAAATAATTTAGTTATTTTTTATGAACAGAGCATTAGCTAGCTCTACATCATGTACATGATGATGATGCACATGTCCATGAGGCTAAGTGCGGTATTCGATTGCCCTGCAAAACTAAACTAGCTGTAATTAATTACGAAATACATTTTTTATTTTAATCATAGTAAATTAATAACAAAATATTTTCCTTTATTAGCGACAGGTGACAGCAAGTAGTGACAGCCCTTAAAACTAGGTTTACTAAAACTCGCTTATTTGTGAAATCCACCCATGAGTTAGCGTGCAAGTAACGTCATTCTATTACACAATGACCCACCGTTAGTGCATCCACTACGGCCTGTTATTCCCGCGTGGGTAATCTGTCAGGGCTTGACAAATGAAATGATTATTCCACTTTGTTCACCTGGGGTTATATCACCTGGGTGAACTAAGTGGACAGTGGACAACTTCTTATCAAATGCGAAGACCTGGGTGAATTAATTCCTAGGCGAACAAAGGCGACCGTTTTAGTCAAATTAATTCACCTGAGTGATATCACCTGTGTGAAGTGGTTCCGAGGTGGAATAAGAACTCTATCTTACTTTAACTTTGACAAACGTCAAAAATTTGTCAAACTCCATACAAAAAACACCGGTTATCGTTATAGTTACGGTCAAAGTTAGTTTATCAGCTTTAAAATTCCACCCCAGGTGAACAAAGTGGAATAAACCTTGACAAATGCCAGCGACCGTGCGGCGGGCCACGGTAATGGGCAAACACGTAGGGGTTAATAGGTGTCCACTACCGTGTCATTCATTACTTACTCCCTTGCCTCACTCGATTAGTCTTAGCGTGTGTTCACACGCTAGCTTAATGGAGCACAATGTGAATGAAATTGGTGAAGACCAGTTTCACGGCCAGTCTGAAGATCAGCGCTGAGCTTGTAGCTCAGCATTATGCAGAGACTGGCGCCTTTTGCTACAAAATTGTAACGAGGCAATGAGGTCTCACAGTACGCGTGAACGCACATAGTGACAGTGATAGTGCGAACCAATCACAGAGCTCTATTTAAGGCTGTGCGTTCGATTTGTTGCTTCACTTAAGCAAGCATCGTTTGTGAATACGGGCGTTAGTGTAGCAATAAGGATAATTATTTCATTTTCATTAATGCTAGTGACTTTATCTCCCGCAACCGCAATACTGTATTTGATGATGAAGTTAGATTTAAAATATTGAAGACGGAATAGGCGAGGTACGTCAAATATTGACACAAATACATTAGAGCAAAAACGTATGCTTAGCTGCCAAAACACCCATTTTTCACATGCGTGTAAATACCATTTTCATTAGGTAGTTCTAGCTAGTATTTTATTGCACCTTTTATGAAGTTAATACAAGTGAGGCATAAATTATATTTCAAATAGTCCATGGAATATTTGCCAAAGCCATGATGTTAAAAATTACAACGAAATTAACGTATTTTTATATACCTAGAGTTCCTTAATGAAGAATATGTACGCGCCCTAACCAATAACGATGTCACTTGCGTGTTAAAAGAAATTGATCATGCTTTCTTAGCATACCTTTTTCATTTTACTATTAAGTCTTGTAGGCTAAAGACACGGGTACACTCCCTTTGGTGTTGTGCAGGTCAGGGGAAGAAATCAAGGAATAGAACTGAAGACACTTAATTGGGTCGGACGAAGGCCCGGGGACCGTCTGCAAACTGGGTCAGTCCTGTTGATTGGACGCATTGAAATGTTTGATTCGTGCTGAGGATATTTTATAGAGGTAAATAATAATTTGAGACTACAGTATTCAATTTCGGACCCAATTTTTGTATAAAAATAACCTTAATTGGGTTATGATTTTACTGGAAAGTTTAAAAACATGCAATTACAAGTTCCTGTTTACATTGCTACCTAGATCAATATATTGATATAATTTTGACCAATTAACAATTACTATTAATATGCGCGGATTTAGTAGTCATACGAAATCGGCAAAGATACTGAGTGCGAGGAGAAAATGAAGTGATCCTTTAAGGATTTCTACTTTATTTTTTAAGGTTGTAGGGCTAACAATAGTACCTGCTAGCATATTGATTGAATAGAACATCGGACATGCGCCTGCAGGCTACCCAGTGCAATCACTAATTGGTTTATTCGAGCGCCAGATTTTCTCGGAAAATCTGATCCCGTAGGCTTCGGCCTACATTTCAGCCTTCGGCTTGGTTTTTCAGGGAAATGCAAGCTACAAGCCTGCCTGTAGTGTTTAATTTGATTTGGATTATGAAACAGTATGTACGGGAGATTAGGTACAGTAGGGATGTTTCCTGGGTAAAAAAGCATAGTTTTAATTAGTCCGTCAGTTAGCTTAACAAAAAAGGCCCGTGACGTCGCGCGGAACTTCAATGCACTATAACTTTGTAGTTATTTGTTTAATTGACAATTAAAAATATATTATTTTTTTATACTAAAATTGACGGACTAATAAAGTTTTTTTAAGAAACTAGCCTGTTGTGACTACTCGTTGTAATGTTGCTCGATAGGTGAGAGGTATATGGGAAGCGGGCAACAAGATAGGCTAAGACAAGATAAGACAAATCTATATATGGATTTGTCGCCCGCATGCCCGTCTTCTTGTACCTCTCACCTACCGAGCATTGTTCGATAATATTCGAGTCGTTACAGTCGTACCCAGTCTACCCTACGTGACAATATTTAGCTGTTCAGTGGAGAGCTCTTATCAGAACAGAACATATACGGGACGTTATTCAGACAATCTAAATTTATAACGAGAGGGACATTGTTTAAAGGTATTAAGGTAAGTTGCACAGACAATAGCACTGAAACTTAACTTTCACGCATTTTGATGTTTGAGTTTTGCAACAAAAATGCAGTTTGATGAGCAGCCAACTACGTTTACAAAAGATAAAAAAGGAGCGAGAAAATCTCAATATTGGAAACACGATACAAAAATCGTTTCCCCTGCGGCGTACAGCATCATCGACTGCGGAAAATACCTGCGAGTATATACAGGGTGTCCCATAAAGAGCGTGCCAAACTTAAGGAAATGATAAAGTAATGAATGATTTTTTTTTTCATGTTTTTTAGAATCCCCAATTTTTCCTATCTCTTGTTGCTGTGTGTACAAATGACCAGATATTTTTCAAGACAAGACAAATATCTGCAGCAATAACCGATAGGCACAAAATTGGGGGTTTAATAATACATAAAAAACGTATCTCTGAAATGGTGATATTTTTACTAAAATATTTTTTATGGTCATTTATTAGTCTTTCATCTCCATAATTTCGGCACGCACTTTATGGGACACTCTGTATTTTGTAAGCTCGAACGTACCGAGGGGTGTACAGTAGAGCCTCGGCCCTCTCTTAATTGGCGTAATTGCTTCACCGGACCAATTATCTTTCAGTTTATTAATTGTTATCTAAAGCGTATCATCGGAAGCTTGCTGTGCGGGTATGCACGGATGAATTTAATTACTTTATCTGCTAACCATTTCTTGTTTCATTATTCTTATTTTTATGGAAGCTTCTGTCAGCTGGCACTACAAAATTGTACTCGTGATTTCTGATTCTTTCGCCCGTATTCACAAACGATGCTTGCTCAAGTGAAGCAGTAAATCGAACGCACAGCGAGGAATAGAGCTCTGTGTGTATCAGGTTCGTGTGTTACCCTGTGCGTCCACGCGCACTGTGAGACCTCATAGTAATGTTTGTGAATACGGGCGTTTGTTTCCTTATCAAACAAGTCTAGATTAGAAGAAAAGAGAATTGTAAGTTATATCACCGAATAATAATAATAAGTGTAGTAATATTAAATATGGTCCCGTTAAAACACATACTTAGTAGACGAAGACGTCGGCAAAAGATAGTGATTTTTAATAAGATAATATTTTAAGAATTATATTTTATGAGTAACATAAATCATGTGATATTAAACGTTATTATAGGCCTTAGATAAAGAATTGGGTGAATTGCAAATTCTTCATTGGAGGGCATTGCTATCTAAATTACTGGACTACTTAATTTATTTAACTGATAACATAATACATCTATGATAGTGTTCTAAACCACGAGGATGTAGCTATTACCCACTTTCCAATAAATATTTCAGGGCCAATGTCGGCTTACCTGCTTAGATTGCTAAGCATATCTAATTACTAACTAAGTTTAAAACAATATCTTAAATCGTAAATATTTCAGCCTTAGATACAGCCTTTTAAATGATATTATGTTATGTAACACGTTCAGATTAAATACCAATAGACAGAGAGAGCATAACGAGAATACGTATGTAGTTGTTGCGATTCACGAAGGCGAGTGAGTTTTACATGTGTGGTGGCTCGCTCTGTTCGTTTTTTTCAAAAGTGTTGATAGACATTGCACTATCGTTATGTGCATGTACACGTACACATAAGTAAAGCTCACTCGCCTTCGTGAGTATGTCCAGACCAGACCAGCTTGTGATGAGTCACTGTATGTGATGTCAACTAAAACGGCAATAGCTTAAGGATTTGCTCTGCGGTCTGCGGTCAGGTCAAAGTGAACGCATCCCGCATCTATGAAACTGTCGGACATTTTGTATTGATGCGATCTGACAGTGCGGGCACAAAGAACGCAAACTGACAGGTATATGCTGCGTTCATTTGACCTGACCGCAAACTACAGGACGCATCCAGTGTGAGAAATACTTTAATAAATAAAGGGATGTTGTGCAAATAGTTATTTACGAGTTTGATTGCCCTGCGTTTCATTATCGCAATATTAAAATCGGTCAAAGCGAGCGGTGCATTCGTGTGTGCTCCATGTTTATTTAGCCTTTTTTGGCGACTTCACCGTGGGCCATCGAACGACATCAAAGGGCGCCATCGTACTCATTTGGGGAATAAAAATACGAGTTAACATGGAAACGCAATTATGTATTTTGCAATTATACCTACAGAAATCTATTTATCTATGTATTATGAGATTGCTAGAGGCTTCGTCCGCGTGGTCTTTGTCTCAGTAATTATTTGCTATTAACACTTTTCTTTTAACAGTTAGATTCTTAGCATGAGCATAAATTCGATTATTCATAAGTTCATTTTAAAACTTACATTCCTAATTTCAGAATTATTTTCCTACTTTAATATTCGAAGGGTTGAAGAAAATTTTTACAAAGTGAAACAACATTGTTACCAGCATCTTATTACCCTTCGTATCAAACAAAGGAATTTAAGATTAAGGAAATACTAATTACTTAGGCACTTAGCATTCTACTAAAAGAACGCAAGCTTGACGAAATACCTACCTGTAGAGGCTTTGATCCTATAAAGGTCGGGGATGCAAGAGAAATGAGCGTTGTTTTTCCTAAAATAATTTTATTATTTTTATGAAATACCTAAACCTAATCTCCTTGTTCCTTAGGCAATAACGCGTTTCTAGGAAAGAGAAGTGAGCCGTCTACTTTCAATGCTGAGTATTTTCTTTGTCGTCAAACAAAGGCTTTGTTCATCCTTTATTAAAAGAAACCTGACCCATATCTCATGATATTAATTAAGTTTAAAATGTTTGACGACGTAGAATCCGGTATTCTTTAAAAAAAACTAAAGTTCGTCTTAAGCCGCAAAGTCTTTAGGACTCTGGTCCGGTTCGCTATACAAGCATTTCAGGTATTTTCATATAAATACCTAGTGAACAATAAAACAATTAAATAGTATTACAAAATTATACGAATATCCCAAAATCCAGCAGTGGACGTCATTTGGCTGAAACGAACGAACGAACCCCAAAATCCTACCATTACGTACGAGTACAAGCAGGAAACTTGTTTTTTTATGGCATAACCAAAACCACCATATTAGCAATAGATTTCATTAATGTACGAACTCGCGGTGCAACAGTCTTTGAAACAATTTTGGTAATAAGAAGGTCCGTATAGCCACAAGTTTGATGTTCGCTCGACACAAATTAATTTTGTTATTCAAATATGTAGATAACTAATCATAAACTGCACACGTAATCAGTACACCTGCCTCAGTGCCGACGTACTCAATGTTTAGATAGGTAGTGAAAACTTATCAATCCTCAAAATCCTCTTATCAGACAGATTGTGTAAATTCTTCCAATATTTTCATAATTATAGATCGGTAGGTATAATCGAGTTCATAAAAATATTGTTAGGCCGTTTTAACGATCATATTATACATATTTCAATACCAACTCAAACATCAATAAAATTAATCATATAAACTGTTCGCACTATTGACTTGGGCACTGCCAATATTATACAGGGTGCTAGGTAAATGGATATATGAGCCGAGAGTTATTCTCGGATAAAAGTTTGATCGAATCGGACCTTAGTTTTGTTATGAGGGATAATAGTTATGTCAGATTTTGGAATCCGGAGCACAGCTATTCGTAAATTAAATTGTATCTACTATTTTTAACTAGGTTCGATAGGTAAACTTTACAAATAAAGATGTTTTTATAAATAGTAATATCAAAAAGGATAAGTAGGTAAGTAACGCATGAATTTCCTACCTAATACTGCTCAATACTCAACACTTAATAGTACATTTAGGTGCTAATACCCACTTGCAGCAACTTGATTGGCAGCGCCGCAGAATCACCCCTTTCCTCGGAGACATGAGAGGCACTACAGATTAGAGGTCAATGGGCAAAAAATGATCGATTTAATGTAGTTTTCAAACGAATGACAGATTTAAGTGAGAAAAGGAACATGCAATGCACATGCAAAATTATTATAGTTAAAGTCAAATTATGTAAACAAAATGGGTAAGTACAATATGGGAGTGAAAATACTCTTAGGGTGGGTTGCACCATCTTACTTTAACTTTGACAAAGTAAAAAAACTGTTAAACTCCATACAAAAAGCACCGGTTATCGTCATAGTTACCGTTAAAGTTGGGTGGTGCAACTGAGCCTTAGTAGTGTATAACGACAGCTTCTATTTAACTTTGTATATAGCAATACAGTAACTGTAACTGTTATTTGCCATGCTTTTGGATTTAATTGGAAAACAATTTTAGAAATACGCTGTTGGCTTTCTTAGAAGATAAATAAATAAATTGAGTAAAACTCACGACGTGTGAGTGGCGGTGGCAACTGAAAAGCCAATTTATTAGCGTTGAAAGAGAATTCTAAACGGAAAATGGTGGTAAGAGCTATTTAGTTTTTCCATTAGTTTATTAGCTATTAGGTTAAATCACTGTCAATGATGCGTTTATTGAAAGTATACAATGAAACGCTCTAGCTTGAGCTTGCTCTAACTTAATTGTGATTGCCGACGCTCTGAAAATTTAATTTATTAGGCTGAAAGAGGTTTCTTAGCGGAAAATGGCGGCAAAAGATGTTAAATTTTTTCCATTAGCCTATTAGACCTAATAGACTAACGGAAAATACGTTTATTGACAGTTGCACGGTTTTGTAATTTGCGTTTTGAAACGTTTTTTTCTTTTTGAAATGGAAGTAAATTGAATTTATTTTCTGTGTACGGGTTGGAGTAATAGATACTAACTATTTTAGATAAGTTTGTAGCTTTTACTACATCAATCGCCAAAGCAAACCTTGTAACATGTACATTTATTCCATAGTGTTTTTCTAAGAGCAAAATGTTATACTTATTTTCTAAGAACATACTCGTACTTTGCAATTAAAAAAAATATTTGGACAATTTCACACATCGCTTGCTAGCCCCAAAGTAAGCAACTTATATACTTTTTAAATACATACATATTATACATATTAACACCCAGACCCGTCAGAGAAATTAAAATTCATCATTTCAATTTCTGCCCGGTTGGAAATCGAACCCATAAAATGGCCTATTGTATCTATCCTACCTTTCAATACGAAGACACGGTTTAATGCATAAAGTTAATATTCCTTCTTCTAGGTATATTAACTTCATGGTTCAATGACCGAAAGTATACAAGATAAATAACAAGCTAGTTATTCTAATTCGCTTTCCTTTACTTTCCTTGTAGAATTTTCCACTTAACGACGTGATCTCTTGGCTATTCAACTATGTAAGATAATCTAGAAAACACGCTGTAATTTTCCGATGGTTCAAGTTGTAAATAAATATATATCGTTATCGATATTTCATTAGTCGATACATCAGTAAACTAGTAACTTTGATTTGTGTTGTTCATAGAGACGTGAGCTCTAATGTTACGAATGTTATGACATTGTGTAAGTAATCGAATGTTGAACCCAAATTCCAATTCAAGTTCAAATGTTTTTATTCATAACCAGGTGTTTTTTTAACCAGAATTGTAAATGTTGGGAACTCGATGTCGATAAATAAAACTCTACATCTCTATTACAACATTTTATATTTATTATAACCGTGTCTTCAATCATTGATTTGCTTCTATTCAGAAAGCGACGTTCGGAAAAATACAACCAATAAGTACCTAGTCTCTGATTAATCTATTGAATCTGATTTAAGCTTTTGCACGGGTTCTCTTCATTTTTTATAAGAAATATGATTGGAAAGGTATTTTGCCGTCTTCAATTTCATTCCCTTTAATCCTTGAGGTAATTTAAATATAGTAGGTATCTGATTTCCTTTGATATCTGTAGTTCTGTGGGCACAATGAGTAACAAATTGTAGGTACACCCAAGGTAAACTAAATTTCAGTAGGTACACTATCATATTAAAAGTGAAAGGTCACTGACTTACTCATTACCAAATCTCAGAAACTATAACACCTACTAACTTGAAATTTGGCAGGTAGGCTTCCTTATAGGGTGTAGCCATCCGCTAAGAACGGATTTTACGAAACTCCATCCCTAAAGGGATAAAACGGGGTCCACGCGTACGAAGTCGCGGGCGGCCGCCAGTTCAGTATAATCGATATTCACCAGCAGCTTATCTACCAGCAGGTTTCTAAACATACATTCGACAGACTGAGTCTTTAGAAACGATATTCGCCAAAGGCCATTCTTGTAGGTATCTGTGTGTCCTATTGAGGAGTCAGAGCACCTGACAAGGGATTATATAAAATCCCCGTCTGCATTGATGGGGGCTACAGTTTGTACGGAGAATTCAGCACTTGCATGGATAAAGTAAAGCGGACAAAGTGCACCATTTTTAGGGTGCCGTACGTTTAAAACTCCTCTGTCTAAATAAGTTGACTGCTGAAATTGGTTCAGAAAGAGGTATTTATAATGCTTAATAAGATAATAAACATAAACGAGAAGCCTCCAACCAAGACATGATCACGAAAGTATAGTAGTTACATAGCTCAACTTTGTGCGTTGGTACGGGACCCTTCATGGGTGTTCGACTCGTGCTTGGCCGGTTTTAATAGGAACAGCTTTACTCCGATCATCGTCAGACTGAGGAGGTTTTGAGGACCTAATTAGTAGCTAACGAGGAGAGTATAATCTCCAGCCCGATTCTTATAAGCCTTTACCTGGAAAAATGGACACTTCAATACGCTTTAAGCTGCTATTGATGCAACGTGGTTCAGAATTGGAGATTTTGTATTTTCTGGCAATGATCAAAAAGAAAAGTTTTTTACTCAATCGCCGATTTACTCAATTACTGTTACATAATTGACGTAAAGTACCTACATTTTTAAATAGGTAATGTGGAGACATTATTGGACAAAATTTCAAAATAGCTTTTATCTAAAGCTCATTTTACACAAAATGATATAATGTAGGAACAGTAAGTCAGTACGAGTATATGGAAAGTTTTTTTTATGAAATTCAGACGGAAGCTTAGATAGATAGTAAGAGCTTATCAATTGTCTTTCGCATAGCAACACAAAGATCAGATCAAGTAACTCGCTCTCAGCCAAATGTAAAACCTATGCCAGCATGAGACGAAATATAACACTTTAAATACGATGCTATTTGTATTGTAACAAAAGAAATGAAAGAGCCAATGTGAGTCCATAAGGTAGCTTTTTTAAAAGCCCTTAAGTATGGTCATGTTGTTTTATTTTTTACTGTTATGAAATGGACAATACATTTTATTTTGTACGGTAGGTATTTATTTTAATTGATGGCTTAAAGTGATCAACCCTCTTCTGTATGCTTTCCCATTGAAATGAGAGGTCTAGATTGATTGGAAACAATTTTCGTGCATAAAAAAATTACAGGCACAACTAGTTGCAAGAAAAACAATGGCAAAATATTAATAAATGGACGCTACGCCTCTGAATACACAAAAAATATTTATTTTCTCTTTGCGATCGTTTTACCTCATTAATTTTTGGATGTTATTGCTTCGGAAAACATTAATTGGTTTCAAATTAACATGTGGGGCTTCCCGAAGCTTTACGTAAAAAATTCGCATTTTCAGTAGTGAAAATAACGAAACAAGAAAAGCCATATTTTTAAAGGTTTTTTTCAGTGCACTTTGTTCTTATCAAAGCTGTAAATAATAGCTGAAATTATCGACGTATTGACGTCTTTTCTAACATATTGTACAGTCAGTTTCAAAAATAGAAACTCATGAATACACCTTAAGCTTCCGATCGCGTGATCACTTGAAAGTTGGTTCACCTGTAATGCATCATTGATCAGATCAAGAGTGGACGATCGTACACAAATGCCAACATACACGACGGTATATTATCGAACAAGTACGAGTACCTACCTACTTTGACACTATTTCGTTGTAATAAAGGCAGTACGATGATGAAATGAAACAAACATGTAGTAATTTAAATCAGCAAGATCACGTCATCACGATTCTGATTAATTTCGATGCGGGTCCAATGACAGTTTAACTTTCCCCCGGGACAAACTTGAGCTTCATTGGTTGGGTTTTTATGGCGGTTAAGCTGTAGATCCTGGCTACACAGGAGTTGCAGTGGTGGGAACGAGAGGTGGGAATAGTCCCGTAGTAATTTAAATCTTATAAAAGTTGGTTCGACGATGCATCAGTATTTTGAAATCAATCAACTTTTTGAATTGATGAATGCAGTGAATGATAACTGTATTCCTTAATTAATGAATGTGTAACAATAAAACGTTTTGTATTAATTTGTGCAAACGTGAATCGGTAAGTACTAAAAGAAACGTTCTTTAATTAGAACCAGTTACTTACTTTTACTGCTTCAGGAAAATGTATTTATATTGGACTCCTTAGAAGAGTCAATTTGTGGGGAACAGAGTTGGGAAACTCTTCAACGATTCAGTTATAAATTGTATTTCTTTGAAACGGTTCTATTTTAACGGGGAAATAAGAGATACAAAATATTACAGCCTACAAGTACACTCAAAGGCAATTGAAGCATCATCTTAACTGTGGTGCGCTTTAATGCTTTTTCGTTTGGTCTTTTGTTTCTTACATTGTCTTTCTTGATTTTTCATTGCCAAAGCGGAGCGATGCGGAGAAGATGCGGCGAAGCTGTTTTCACAAAAGCGGAGCGGAGAAGAGTGGTGCGGTGCGAAGAATGAAAACGAGAGATGTAAGTATGTGCTGTGCGTAGCTGTCAGCTGTCAGCTGTTTATTGCTATCTATGAAATGGTAAGAAGCTCATTTTTTGAAATCGTATTTTGTTTAAGAACATTTTAAACTTAAATGTTATAGAATTTAATCTGGTTGGAGTAAAATTCGTGTGGAAACCTGGAGAGATGCATCAATTATGGACTGTAATGCAACAGCTGTCCGGCATGATTAATGGCCACAGTTAAATTAAAATGAAAAGGCATATTACCGTGTACCTACTTACCTACCTACAGAATTACCAGTAAAATATCAAACGAGATTTAATACTTGCTTCAAAAGTGTGTTTTTTGTAAATCTTTCAACGTAGCTTCCTTCAATCTCTTGTAACGTAGGTACTTAAGTTTTATTTTTGGTGCAAAACACTTATTTTCTAAGTTTTCTAAGTATATTATAAAAATGAATCGCAAAATGTGTTGGTAAGCGCATAACTCAACAACGCCTGGACCAATTTTACCAATTCTTTTTTTTAATGTTCGTTGAAATCCAAGGATGGTTTTTACGGCGAGAAAAAATCTAATGATTTCCGAGGAAAATTCAATCCCTAGGGGGTAAAACGGGGTCCACGCGTACGAAGTCGCGGGCGGCCGCTAGTTATAAATAATTAAGATGCCACAGTTATTTCCATTTCAAAACTAATTCTAACTTGTACATTTATTTGTACGAACCGTTAGTCGCTAAGGGAGTAATTATAGTACCTACAGGTGGGAACTTCGTTATTTTGAAGTCTAAATTATTATTTTGTTTTATTTTGATTTATTTGTAGTACCTACGCTTTAGTGTTAATGATTTTTTTAAAGTAAATTGTGAAATATAACGCTGACTGTACTAGATAAAGTAGTTTAAAAGTCAAAGTCCAGGGTGGGGGGCGCGACAAATCAACTCAGTACTGAAAAGAAGTCTGTTAAAAAATAGAGTCTACTTTTGTACAGCAAACATAGTGAAGATTTCAGGCAGAACATAATGTTTTACTGATTAGTCCAGACTCCAAACAAACACGTTGTTTTCCAAGCAAAAGTAAGACTACTTTACGTCCCACTGCATGACACAGTGAGGATTGGTGAAGGGGTGAGTAAAAGGTGTGTGATAACCTCATTTTCAAATGTTATACAACCGTTTTAAGGCTTCTGAATAGGCTTATGACTAATGCCACGTGATATTACTCGTAGCTGAGACCAAATCAAGGAGATGCTTCAACGAAAAATGCTACTAAATATGAAAGGAATGATCACATCTACTTATTCCCGGCGGATTCCTCATCTTTCGTGTTAGCAAGGCCTTAATTTGATTTATCAAGTATATTAGAGAGACTTAACCCTAACGACCCATGCAATAAAAATACAGGGTGTAATTTTAAACAGATTATAGTTGGTAGATTCCCGGGTGTGACAAGCAAATTTTTGGACATCTTTGAATGCAGTTCTATTTCATTTCAAAATAAAGGAATGATTTCTTTAAGTAAAATTGTCCATCTACAGTATTGAAAATACTTTCCCTCCAGGAGGCATTAGAAAATTCACACATCACACAATCATATCACTGCTGCAGTTATTGAGAAATTAACAATAATAATCTTAATATGAAATAATAATAGTCTACTTAAATAGGTACATAAAATACTTACGTGGTATGCAATGTTGGTGACGTGCACCAAGTCGTCCTCGGAGTACGGGTACGAGGCTTCAGGATCGAATTCGAATCGGCTCAGCAATCTGTAGCGCAGCAGATCCTCCTCCATGCCTTCCACCTCTCTGCCATGATACATCCTGGGGAGAATACGTCTCTAAATAAATAAATAAGTAAATATCTTTGGACAATATCACACAGCGCCATCTAGCCCCAAAGTAAGCAATTACATACATATCCTACTTTTTAAATACATAATGACTTGTCTGGGTGTTACTATGTATAGACATTAAAATTCATCATTTCAATTTCTGCCCGGAGTCGAATCGAACCCGAGACCTCTCGGCATACCTAGTAGGTAGTTTGTTTTAGAACCACTACACCAAACATAGAAATAAACGCAAAATTGACGACCGATGGAGCAGCAAGGTTCTGGAGTGGAGGCCACGTACCGGAGAGCGCAGCGTAGGACGTCCAACCACAAGGTGTACCGACGACTTTATAAAGGTAGAAGGAAAGCGCTGGATGAAGGCCGCTATGGAAATTATCGGGGGAGGCCTACGTTCCGCAGTAGACGTAGAAGAAAAAACTGGGAAACATTCTTTTTGAGCAAAGTGTATTGTGAAGACAACTTCAAAAGAGAAGATTTCTGATGGAAAGAACTGCCAGAAACTTTTGTATTTTTATTACAACCGTCTTGCCTCTTGTTTCCCCTGCCTACTACAAAATGTAAATGCGCGCGGTAAGCGTAGAAACAATTTTCCTGTCATTTTAGGTGCCGTGCTTGAGCGCGGCCCAGAGGCAGCATTTATCTAGCTGTGACGTCAGTGAACAAGCTAAATGCCGCCGAAGCTTGAGGTTTAGTTCAATTTCGAAGCTCCTGGATATGGTAAATCAATAGCCCAATCTTGGGAAAAATAAGACTCGTAAATTGTCAACTATGTAGTACCTACCTACTCTACTCGTTTTTCTTTAATGTATAATACTGACTGACTATGGTTAGGAGAACTCTTATGTACCTGAAAAGCAAGCTTAATTTAAAGTAGTAACTACCTTAATTGCTTTGAAATCAATATCTAGTAGGTATAAGATCGAAGCAATTAAAAGTTTCTTTTCGCTCATTAGTTGACTTTCCTACACGTTTTGCTGCAACTTTCCTTTGTGTGTTTCTTAATATAATATCTTCAGCATTCGATATATTTGATACGTGATCGCATTTCTATCATGTGATATAGTTATCATCCTTAATGAAGTAGCAAACTATTAGTTGTAATGTGATATTATAATCTAATTGAATCGAAAACACAACAATAAAATTTAGGGTCTTAAAAAGTCAGCGCCGCTATTCAAAATTACCATTTTTCTGAAATATTATTGTGTGAACCACCTTTGCACTTTCAACAACTTACCATCAAAAATATGCCAACTCGATAAACGCCGGTATACAGAAATAATTAACAGTTTCGGACATGTTTTAGCGAACACAAAACACTGCACAACAGACCGAATGTCATCCGTCCGTCTCGTTTACCCCCAGCCCAGACACCCCTGCCGGAACTCGCTACTCAAAGCGAATTTTCCGGATTGTTACAGGTTTAGTGGCGATTGGTATGTAGTTATGGTCAACCTTATGGCCTGGCATTAAGGCTGAAATAAATCTAAACCCAGTGCTGTTTCAAATTTGCTAGCACCATGCTGACTGAAGTTTGATAACTCCGCATAATATCAATATAACACAATATCCCGGCACCCTTCATTTTCGCTTGTATTGTGAAGTCTGTGATAGCAAAGGGTTATTAACAGACTCATTCAGTGTAGCGGAGTTTATGAAAGCGAATGTAGCTACTCTTCAATTACGAACAAGTTAGGTATTATACTAAGGCTGGTTTGCACCGAACGTTACTTTAACTTTACCAAACGTCAAAAATCTGTCAAACTCCATAAAAAAATAACCGGTTATCGTCAAAGTTACGGTCAAAGTTAGGTGGTGCAACTTATCCTAAGAGAAACATTGATTTTGAAAGCGTTACACAAATACTTTAAAATGCGCTCACCAATACCTATCTATTGAAATCTGACTTATTAAACAAACATTATAACTTCATTATGCTACTAACTACATACCACATTACTCGTACAATAGCCATTATTTTAGCCAGTGCCAGTACACCGAGCACAAAATCACAGATAAAAAACCTTTCTATTTTAGATTGACAGCGTAAAGCGAGCGATCCCAGTTCCCGCTTCTGTTACAGATCAACGACTGCCTATTCAAAGGGACGAGGCGACAGTCGCGCCGAGGGAAACAATAATAAGAGTGTTGTCCCGAAGGATAATAAGCTGAGGGTGTACTCCTCAAACGGTTACCTCATTATAGGCCAACTCTGTCTTTCAGCAACATTGAGAGAAAGATGGATAGAGTCGAGACCGCGAAAATCATTTCGAGGCTTTCAGGTATTAGGGTACTAGAGAGCAATAAACAGTGGTATTGCTAGCTAAAAATAAGTAACAAACAGTGCTTAAATGAACCAACTGAATATTGGCTCTTGGGATATCGTTTAGTCGTCTTGTATTTTCAACCTGTGCCAGCAATATCGCACGCGTAGAAGATCTTGTTAGCGCCACATTATGTTGTTGCACTCAACCGAGATCTCTCATTTTAAGGGGTTGCGTTTGGTAGAAGGTTCAATGTCATGTTGTTTCTTATGTAGAACTCTACACTGATCATTATAACCATCTGTCTTCTGTCTTTGTAATATTGAATGATCTATTATAGAAATAGAAATAGATTTATCGTTGCAGGTTTTATATTATTTCAGTTACATCTATTGCATCCGCGAGGTTGCGCTGTGAGCTTGAGTAATAAAGTTATTATAAAGCTCTGCCTACGGTAAAGTTCAGTAGAGTTCTTCAACTTTGTGATATTCATGAAGCCTGTCAGAGTCAATAAAAATAAGTTTTAAATAACGAAGAATATGTACCTACTCGTATATTTTTTAAAATGAACAAACCTCAAACCTCAGAGGTTGGTGTTTTTGTGAATTTGTAAGTTACGTAGTTTCAAATTAACCAGGCCGAATTTAATAAATAGTTACTTAGTTGAGAGTTAACCTACTATTCTTAATAAGTGGCCCGTCGACATGAGTTAAGAAATTATAGCTTTAATTAACACCTAAATAAAAACTGTTGAGTCCAAGATTCTGTAAATAGGTAATTATCTTTTATGCTTCTGGAAGAAAAAAATCTGGTTCTGCGTAGGACGTCCACCCAAAAGGTGGACCGTCGACCTCATAAAGGTAGCGGGAAGGGGCTGGATGCAGGCCGCCTCCAACCGACCATTGTGGAAATCATTGGGGGAAGCCTATGTTCAGCGGTGCACGTCCTATGGCTGAAAATGATGATGATGGTGATGATGAAGAAAAATTTCATGGTTAATTTCAAACTTACTTATAAGTATACGGCCCCACTTCTGTCAACTCCGGCACAGCTCCTTCGAGAACCTCCTCGGCGTTGCTGATGTTGAACAGCCTGATGCTGAAGCTCAGAGGCATGGGCAGTTGCTTGAACCTCTCGAGCTGTTCTGTGTCGTTCAGCAGTATCACCTCCTGGGATATAGGAATGAATGAAAATGATACGGCGTACGGGAAAACGCAGCGTGGGACCCACAAGGTGGACCGACGTCATCACTAAGGTAGCAGGAACGCGCTGGACGCAGGCCGCTACCAACCTGGCAACATGGAAAGCATTGGGGGAGGCCTATGTTCAGCAGTGGACGATGGCTGAGATAGGAATTAAGTCCATGGTTGAGTTGAGTTAAGATTAATAGCAATGTACAGCAAGTCAGATACGCATTTCGCCAGAAAGGATACAAAATAAGTAACAAGTGCAGAGGCTTTTTACATAGATTAGGCAAATAATTTAGGTTTTTGATTCGCAATGCATAAGTTGTGTTAAAATAAATATTTGATCATGGGGGTCTCAAAAGTACCACACTATGATCAACATACTCTAGTTACCAATATTTTTAATAACCCGTAGGTATTAAAGCAGTAAGTATGAAGTGTATCACGGTGCAAAATAAAATTATACATTTTTCCAATTACGAGTACTGTAGTATTATTGCTAATATGCATTAAGCTTGATACAGCCTTGTAGATGCTGCTTATAAAGGACTAGATTTATCAATCGAGTAGGTAATTAATGACAACTTTTTTAAGCTGCAAGTCAGCGAACGAGCAGTAGTATGTTGCGATTACGAAGTCTTACCTACATGCGGTTTGTCTTAATAATTAAATTTAGTTTATGGCAGTTCCATACTTACGTTAATAATACCATTTTCTACGATACCGGGTATGACCAAAAACCCAACAATGCTGCTGGCTATCACTAGAGCTGCCCCTAACACCAGCGTCGTAACACCACAAACCATTCCACTGCACATTTTTATTAAATTATGTATTAATTAATTAATTAATCAGCTACCACCACACGTGAACTTAAACCTAATGAAATTAATGATAAGTAGCATTGCGGGTGTTTACGATACCGATAATTTTAATCTTGCTGAATCTTTACTAATTCGTATAAAATGATAACAGGTGTTTAATTGGATTTATGTTTATTTTTATTACTTAGTAAGTAGGTAAGTCACGTTCGTAAAAATGAAGATAGTTAGTACATTAAAGTACCTAATAGTTATTTTCTTATGACTTGATGATAAATTGAGCTCTTTGTTCTTATTATTAAAGTTAGTTACGCAGCTTTTTGCGTTATCTTCTCATTACTGCACAAAAAATAGGTAGCTACATAATACAAAATAGATTACAGTTTAAATTGCATAATTTTCCTCATGATAACATCAAAAAGAATTTGATGGGAATGAAGATCAAAAAGGATTCACTGATTTATTGGGAACTGTAGAACAATTAATTCGATCGAAGAATTAAGATAATGCAGTTATGCAATATGTAGTATGATGATAACGACACTAGGTAAATACTGTATATCAGTACAACGATTTACGATTTGCGAATGCGTATTGAAACCAATGTGATAGTAAGTAATTTAAACTTCAATTATTGTATGGAATGAAAATTACAATCACAATGGTGGCGAATCAACGATTAACCAAAATTAATTTTGTTGCGCGCCGCTCGCGCTTGTAGATTCCCCGGGGCTCGGGATTTGACACCAACAATTAAAATTAAATTATCTACTGAAAGCCTTGGCCTGTGGCATTCATTTCAGTAATCACTTGGATTTAAGTAATAATGGTCTCCTTTCAAGTTGGAAAGGTACGAGTATTATGGTATGAAATTGACTAAAATATTTATAACGGTTTACATTTTTCTATTGAAATACCTAGTTTTAAGTGAAATAATAGAAAAAATACCCCTACATCTGCGTTATCGCCGCGTAATGCTTGTGGGACATTTATAAAAATAAAAAATGTTATACCTAGTCGAATAGTTTTTTTTTTATAAAATAACTAATTTATGGAATTACATAAAATTTGGAATTTGTGATACTTTTTTTGCTGTATTCCACAGAAGGAACTTTTTGAGAATAAAAGCAAATTACGGTTACTTTGAATATTAAACATGTAATCGGAGGCTTTACATAGCAAAAATAAAATTTTTACTCGTGTTCCTCGCGCCATTATCCGTTCAAACAAGCGGGCATCCCCTCTAAAACGTTTTTGATCCTTTAATTCCTCTTCATTGAGGGTAGGATTTGAACCAGAATGCTATGCATTTATTGCATTTTGCAAATATTGTTTTGCCTTTACGATAGGTACTTATTTGAGAACAGGTATTTTAATTAGTTTTGCAAAACTATACACAATACGCGGGTTAACCGCGTTTCATTTTCATTGTTTATCTTGATTAGTAACTTCTATGCATGTCATCAATTTTTAATTGTTGATACCTACGATGATACTGCTAGAAGAATTGGGTATTTGCCACCACTCCCCAATAATTCTAAAGCACAACTTCATTTTGGTCTTAAAAACTTAATTAATTTTAAATTACTCGTACCTGTAAGTTAAGATTTTTGGTTGCATTGTAATTGACGCTTGAGAGGCCATTGGGTACTACTAGTACCCAAAAATGTATGAACTAGTATACTCACGGTCGCTCAAGGGGAAAAAAAGTGAAAAAGTAGTTTAATTGAGTTGACAAAGTAGTGACGTCACTGGCTAGTATTGCCATACTTATGGGAGAGAGCTTCTCGTTTTGACAGCTTTAAAAAGTACGTCAATTGATTATTGGTGGCAAATACCCTATTTTATGAGTTTCAAGTATTAATTTCAATGATTACTGCCTGCAACTTAGCGAGGAGTCTCTTTCACACCTTCTACATGTCAAAAAATCTTTGCTAGCGGAATTTAAATAATATTCTACGTTTGTCCAAGCTAAGATTTGTTTTTCAATTTACTGTTTCACTGAAAAAGAAACCTGCAATGCAATTTAGCAATTATCGAAACGTTCAATTGCAAGATACAAACTTGATTTTTAAATTTTCACTGTGCTTGCTTTTGCATTTCTTGTTGTAGGTACGAGTATTTTTACAGTTTAATTGAGGTGATTTTGATTGGTGTGACTGTTTGGAAGAAAGGTCAAATTGTACTCGTAGTCTGTCTAATTGCCTTTTCTCGATGTAAAGTTTTGATAATTTTAATGACAATACCTACAACATTTTGCTATAAACTTTTTCATAACTGATGAATCCTGGGTCACTCAATATGATTTAGAATTTATTTTACATACTAAGAAAAGAAAATTTTATCATTATAACACTTATGACTACCTACGAGTCAACTACGACGTAGATTCGACTACGAAGCATCTACGACGTAGCGACAAGTAAATTACTACGAAATTCTGTAGTTTCAGAATCTTACTTTTTCCGCGGTTTTAGGGCTATATTTCACCGGGACACCATGGCGGCGCAACCAGTCGCCGGCTACCAACAAAATGTATGCAGCTTTGCGTAACCAAACGGACACCAGGTGAGTAACTCTCTATAGAGCTGCATACATTTTGTTGGTAGCCGGCTACTGGTTGCGCCGCCATGGTGTCCCGGTGAAATATAGCCCTTACGAGATGCGTAAATGTGTAGATGCTTCTATTAAGCTACATACTTATTTGTGAAATTAAATTAGGGAGCCGTTTTTTGACATCCCGAAACATGCTGAGTGATTAGGTATGTGTCCTTTCAGTTTCATTGAAAAAACTATTTTCTTTCTAAAATATTTTTATTTTTTTATTTTAGATAGATCAAACAAAGGATATTGATTAGCAATCAAAACAACTTTAGCTGTGTGTCCAGCCTCTACGTGACTGTAGATTATGAGAGCCTCGTGTGTTCTGTAAATGAAAGAAACAAGGCACCAAACAACCTGCATTATTCATGTTTTAATGTGGCCAATCTACAATGTCGCTGCGAGACACTTCTAACTATGCAGCTCTCGCACGAATCCAAGTTCAACAGGTTCCGAATTTGTACGTAGCTTAAACACCATATAATTAATTTTGAAACTAAAACATACTGGTAAATGTAAGATGCACGTACATAATAGCGTGGTTTCATTTTATTTACAAACGTGTTATGTTACATAATCCTTAAGATCTATAACTTTTGATATATTATGTATTTCCTGAAGCTGTAGCTCCCTTATACTTACCCCTAAAATTAGCTGTGTTGGTCTTCAAGCGATCGTAATTAAATATGGAAATCAGTGTGATTAATAGAGTCATTAGCAAATGAAATTGTGTTTTGGAAGAATCTATCTATATGTATAAATAAAAATGAATTGATGTTCGTTAGTCTGATTAAAACTCGAGAACGGCTGGGCCGATTGAGCTGATTTTCAACCGACTTCAAAAAAGGAGGAGGTTCTCAATTCGACCCGTATGTTTTTTTTTTTTCTATGTTTGTTACGCGATAACTCCGCCAATTATGAACCGATTTGAACAAATCTTTTTTCGGCGTATAGGTAATACCTCAAGGGTGGTCCCATTTAAATTTAATAATAGAAAAAACAACCCCCAAGGGTGGAAAATTTTTAGTTTTTTTTTTGTGTTCACGCATTTGAAGTCGGTTTTATTTTTTTAAAAAGTTAATTATGGTTTTAAAATGTTTGTCGTAGTCTAGGGTAGGTCTAAACGGTGAGCAAATACGCGCCCGATATTGTTTTTCTGTGGCAGACAAAATTCAACGCGGGCGAAGCCGCGGGCGGAAATCTAGTTTGAAATAAATATCAATGTTCAAGTTGCGATTGAATAAAAAATCTTAAGCTGTCAAGTCATTTACAGGAGGAAAGTTTAAATTATATTACCTATATTATAGTAGACCTTTTGATACTTTTTCTAAGCCTGTTACGATTGCATAATGATGTTATTTGCATAATTTTCTGTTGTGTAACATTTGTAGTCCAAATGTACATTTATTTTGTGTAAAATATTTTTCAGCGAAGGGGGGCGGGTGGCTGCAGCCATTGCTGTGTAAAGGTGGGGGGCAGGAAAATTCTGCGAAAAGGGGGTTGATGCGTTTCTGTAGTGCGGGTAGGCGTGGTCAACATGATGAAGGGGCAGGCTTCACTTCTATGACGTCAGTGCTGGAGGCTGTACATAGCACGCACGCACACACGGACAATAAACGCGTATGTATAGTATAGGTAACGCCGCCATTATTTTATTGAGCGAACTACCTATATTCCGACACTAGGTTTAGGTTCTGCCGGGATTCGTAAGGCTTACATAACTTTAGGTATGGCGGGCTATATAATTTTTTTCCTAGATTAGTCACAACACAACTTCATACATCAACACACTTATTGTCAAACGTTACTCACTATTATTTTTTCTAGGTAAAATTAAAAGTTTCTTTAAAATCTCATTGTGTAATTTAACAGGATGAAGATTACAGCAAGTTATTTAACAGTTAGGAAGAGGGTCTATGAAAGTGTCAGTACAATAATTTTTAACTTGACTGCTGCTAAAATTTAAGTCATCATCATCGTTTCAGACACAGAACGTCCACTGCTGAACATAGGCCTTGCATCCCCCAATGATTTCCATATCGCCCGTTTGGTATAGGCCTGCCTGCATTCAGCGCCTTTCTTGCTACCTAGAGGTCGTCGGTCCACCTTGTGGGTGGACGTCCCACGCTGCTCCTTTACATGGCGTGCATTCCAGAACTGCCCTATCGGCGTACATCACATCACCTATCTGTGATTAGTAGGATTTAAGATAGCCATAGCGTATGGAAGACGTAGCGTGGGCAGGCCTCCTACTAGGTGGACCGACGATCTGGTAAAGGTCGCGGGAAGAGCCTGGATGCGGGCAGCGCAGGACCGTTCATTGTGGAAAACCTTGGGGGAGGCCTTTGTCCAGCAGTGGACGTCATTTGGCTGAAACGAACGAAGATAGCCATACTACTCGTACGGTACTTATGACATTAATTTTGAACGAGAACTAATGTCACATTATGTAGATACCTACCTACAGGATCCAGCCAGTAATCCATTAATTGTTAAGTAATTTTATTTAACTAGGCTGGGTTGCACCAACTTACTTTAACTTTGACAAACGTCAAAAATCTGTCAAACACCATACAAAAAGCACCGGTTATCGTTATACCTAGTTACGGTCAAAGTAAGGTGTGCAACAGTATATTTCTGCGGCCCTCCAATCTATTACTACTAGGGCACTATTTAAGTTGTGAGCCTCGACAACATAACATGTTGTTAGACGACATCTGATACTTTTAATGAAAAGTTTGACATTTTTCACTACAACTTTATTCAAAACTTTTTATCATTTGAGCACGTTTTGTATTATTAACATTGAATTGAAAATTATGTTGACTACAAAAACATGGAATTGACTTGCGGAAATTTTCGCGCGAAGATTTATTATGACTTTCGACGTGGTTAATCAATACAAAACTGAAGCGGTCAGCTAAATTTCACTTTCGGTAATGAAGATCTGTCCTTTACCATTGTAAAACGCTAGTTTAAGAAGTATAATATTGTATGTCATTGCCTCACCAGTGAACTTTGCGAAAGTCATCCAAAATGACTAATAGTGGCGGAAAACATTGATGTTGTCAAAAAAATGGAAGAGAAACCTCGTTATGTGATATATCGTAGGATTGAGATAATCCTAGGCATTAATTCCACTAGCAGTAATAAAATATTGTAGTACCTACCACATTATGGTTAATACGTTTTTTTCTCGCTGGATGTCACAAAATTTTTCAAACGCTCAATATGACGCTTGTGTCGTTTAGTCCTTGGAAATGTTTGATAAATACGTTTGAAAAGCTTTAAAAGCCGTTTTTAAAATTGTGACAGTTGACGAATTAAGGATCTATGCATAATTATCCTGAAAATAAACAGCTATCGACTATGGAGGTGTTTTAAGATGAACCAATTCCAACAAAAGTCCCATGCGCTCGGAACACTTTGAAACTTACGGTCGCCTATTTTTTCGAAATATCCGATTATATGACAGAAACGTCACTAGAGAAATTTAGAATGGTTAATTCTTAATAGTAAACAGCCACTTTTTTCCAAAAGTCTTCAGTTTAATAAGGGAAACTGACCAGCATAGTCGAATCGCCATTCGTGACGAAAATGTGAGCTTTTACACGTCTCGTCAAACAATTGACTATTTGAACACTCAAAATATGAAATAAACAGGTCCAACGCTACAAAATTCTTGCTTGGAATCTAAACACTTCTTTTGGTACCTATATATTAAAATCAAATGCGTGAACAGCGATTTGTGTAGCCAGAAGTAACTGTCGGTGCGGTCAAAAACCATGCTTTGGAGGTGCCTCAAGCTGAGTGGAAAAAATGCTATGAAAAGTGTTTCGGACACATTAAAAAGTACATAAATCATGAAAGACAATACCAATAAACGCAATCAATACCATTTTAATAATAAACTACTTTGTTTTCATAGTTAGGCTCACAACTTAAATAGTGTCCCACGTATTACTTTAGTTATTTGGATTAATCCGAGATCGCATTAGGTTTGGACAGTCCTATAGTAGGTAAGTGTTTTACAAATATCACTCGAATATAAGATGGTAGTAGCAAAAGCGGACTTAGAAGTTCCACGACCAACCAAAACGAGCAGAAAACTGCTCTCACTGGGAACCCAACCCGGGATACCTGGAACCGACACAGGAACCACTGAACAACAGAGGCGGTTTAACGAATAGGTACTTATCCATTCTGAGGCTGATTGAGCCTAGGTGTACCTACTTATGTATGTAAATGTTACAGTCAAAACCCATAATGCCTTTGGTCAATATCACTTGTGACTGATTTTTCCAGTCAAAAGTGGTTTTGAGTGATTATGAGTTTTGATTGTAACATACAAAACGAACTATTTGACGCCGACTATGGTCAGCGTACAATATTCATGACTACCAGAGTGGCCAAGAAGTTGACAACACAACCTGTGTGCCACGAACTATTTATTTGACGCTAACTGTTACTACCTGCCTAATTATGAAGGACAATCATAAAACAGGCATGCGAGGCTAGGTAGTTAAGCTCATTTTGTTATAACATTTTCGCATTTTTCCACTGATTCCATTGAGTCCGTAATACCATACAGATGGGTCGTGCGTGATCCTGGCCTGTAGGATAGTCCAATTACGGATTACGGGTAACGTATAATCGTCGTTTCAGCCGAAAGACGTCCACTGCTGGACAAAGGCCTCCCCCAAGGATTTCCACAAAGACCGGTCCTGCGCCGCTTGCATCCAGGTACTTCCCGCGACCTTCACCAGATCGTCGGTCCACCTAGTGGGAGGCCTGCCCACGCTACGTCTTCCAGCTCGTGGCCGCCACTCAAGAACTTTTCTGCCCCAGCGGCCATCAGCTCTTCGAGCTATGTGCCCCGCCCACTGCCACTTGATTTTAGCGATTCTGCGGGCTATGTCAGTCACTCTGGTTCTCCTACGGATCTCCTCATTTCTGATTCGATCACGCAGGGAAACTCCGAGCATAGCACGCTCCATCGCTCTTTGGGTGACCTTGAGCCTTCTTATGAGGCCCATAGTAAGCGACCACGTCTCAGAGCCATACACCATCACTGGCAACACACACTGGTCAAATACTTTTGACTTGAGACACTGCGGTATTTCGGACGTGAGAATTTCGCGAAGCTTCCCGAACGCTGCCCAGCCGAGTTGGATTCGACGATTAACCTCTTTCTCGAAGTTGGACCTACCTAACTGGACTGTTTGTCCCAGGTATACATAATTGTCAACAACTTCGAGTGTAGTGTCTCCAACCTTCAGAGGAGTGGGTACAACACGGGCATTTGACATAATTTTTGTCTTGTCCATGTTCATTTTAAGACCCACTTGTTGAGAGGCTCTACTGAGGCCATCGAGCATTGTGTTTAGGTCCTCCACGGTCTCAGCCATGACTACGATATCGTCCGCGAAACGAAGGTGGGTGATATACTCGCCGTTGATATTTATGCCGAATCCGCTCCAGTCCAGAAGCTTGAAAACATCTTCCAGGGCGGTGGTGAACAGTTTCGGAGATATGACATCTCCCTGTCTCACCCCTCGATGCAACTGGATAGGTTTCGAGTTCTGATCCTGGAGGCGGACCGACATTGTGGCGTTTTCGTACAAGCCCTTCAGCGCTTCGATGTATCTATAGTCAATTTGGCACCGTTGGAGAGACTGTAGCACTGAACAGGTCTCGATCGAGTCGAAGGCTTTTTCATAGTCCACAAACGCCAGACAAAGTGGCTGATTATACTCCTCGGTCTTCTGTATAATCTGCCGTAGCGTATGTATGTGGTCTATGGTACTAAAGCCTTTTCGGAAACCGGCTTGTTCGGGAGGCTGGAAGTCGTCGAGCCTGCGAGCGAGACGATTCGTAATGACTCTCGAAAACAGCTTGTAGACATGGCTCAGAAGTGAGATGGGTCTATAATTTTTCAACAAGGTTTTGTCGCCTTTTTTGAAAAAAAGTATCACCACACTTCTGTGCCATGCCGTAGGCGTTTTTCCCTCAAGTATGACGGAATCGAACAGCCTCTGAAGAGCCTTTAGTACCGGCGTTCCGCCTGCTTTCAGAAGCTCAGCCGTGATTCCATCATCACCCGGTGCCTTGTTGTTTTTCAGCTGTTTGAGAGCCATTCTAATCTCGTACAGGCTGACGTCCGGGATATCTTCGGTGTAGTGTCGGGTCAGTCTAGCTCTTGGGTCTTCGGCTAGATTTGTGACAGGTGTACGTACACTCGTGTATAATTGTCCGTAGAACTTCTCAACCTCTTCCAATAACTCAGGCCCCGACGAGATGTCTCTGCCATCCTCGGTCTTCAGCTTGGTCAGTTGACTTTGGCCAACAGACAGATCCCTAGCGAACACTTTAGAGCCTTTGTTACGCTCAATCGCCTCTTTAATACGATCTGTATTAAATTGGCGTAGATCGCGAGTCAAAGACTTGGAGATCTGTCTGTTAAGACGCCGATACTGAGCAGCATCTTCAGAGGACTGCAGAACCAAGTTTCGTCTCTCTTCCATAAGTTTATTGGTGAGGTCAGAGATCTTTTTGGTTCCTTTTGGACGACGGGTTTTAAAGAACTTAGACCCAGTAGTTTGGACAATTTCCACAAACCTGTCATTGTATTCGTCCACATTTTCGCAGTCTCCTAGGCATTCGAAACGATTTTGCAACTCGAGCTGAAAGCTTTCGGGGTTTTGGAGTTGGATGGGCGCTGGGCGGAGCGTAGACTTCATCAGTCGACGCCTCTCGAGCTTGGGCCTGATATTCAATGTGCCTCTTACCATTCGGTGATCGCTTCCTGTTTTGACCGAGTTGATCACAGAGACATCATTGAATATATGCTTCTTCGTCGACAAGATGAAGTCGATCTCATTTTTTATAGCGCCATTGGGATGCAGCCATGTCCACTTTCGCTGTTTTGGCTTCCTGAAGAAGGAGTTCATCATAAAGAGGCCCTCCCTCTCCATAAAGCCAGCCAGCAGTTGGCCACGTGCGTTCCTCTCTCCATACCCAAATTGCCCCACTTTCAGCTCATTATCGCTTCGTCTACCCAGCTTCGCGTTGAAGTCCCCCATCACATCGGTAAAATGGGACCGGGAGCTATGTATGGCTCTGGAAATATCCTCATACATAGTCTCCACTTCGTCGTCGGGGTGTTCCGTGGTCGGTGCGTATACCTGTATGACCTTCAGCGAATACCGTTTGGTGATTCTGAGTATAAGGTACGCTACCCTCGCCGAAACACTCTCGATCTGGACCACGTTGTTGACAAGGGACTTGTGGACGATAAACCCGACACCACCCTGGGACTGCTGGTCGCCCTCCCGGAAATAGAGCAGGTTTCCGGATTTCAGGATTATGGTGTCCTCCCCCTCTCTTCGGACTTCGCATAATCCTACGATATCCCACCGCAACCTGCTCAGTTCTTCCTCGAGTTCGGCGAGCCTCACGTCAGTCCGCAGCGTGCGAGTGTTAAATGTTGCCAGGGCCAGAGGTCGTCGGGGTTGGTAGCCTGTCGGTACCCGGTGATTCTTAGCACCCCTCGCCCCACCGTTACCGTGACCGCTACCGTGGCCCGGGATAGTGGGGCCGCCGGGGACTAGGGGCCGTGTTTTTTTGTTCCTCTCCATGGGGGGGATTTGCCTTAATCGCCACGCTTGGCAGGCAGGTTGGCGATCGCAGTTTTTTATAAGGTTTCGCACGCAGACGCTGCTGCCCGTCCGGTGCTGCAGGGATTTTGTCGCCTCTTACGACACGCCTCCTGTTGGCGGTGGGGAAGAGTATTCTTTATGGCCGTCCCCACACGGAAACGTATAATCTCGGTTGCGAAATGTCGAATGGCTGACAGCCGGAGAAATTGAATTGCATCGGATAAGTTCATGACATGTGATGAATTGAATATGCATAGCATGGACCTATAAAAAAAGTCGGACGGATTCTCATCAACAAAATACTGTGACATTAGGATATACCAGCTCGCCTGTACGTACAGGCCGGCACGCACACATTCATACCCTGATACACCACTTCGAGTGCAAACTTCACACAGTTGACACATTTACGCGGCGAAAAAAAAACACAAATACGACATGTCTTGCGTGGTGAAACTGTGTAAAAACCGTTCTGATCGAACGAACAAAAATCAAGGAATCACATTTCACAGGTAAACTAATAATCTAATCACTTATTTCCCCGATTTTATAAACATTAAAATATTAAAATCAAACGTCAATCACCCGACAAAATAATACGTCAAAGGCCAGTGTTCTCAGTTATTTACGTGGGAAAATTACCCGAAAAGTGGGAAATCTATAATTTTAAGACTTTTTAGGTGTTTATTACGCATACTATTGAAATAAAATAATTTATCATAATAACTGTGTTTTAATGGGATATATTTTCGTAGGCAGATTTGATCCTTCCCAAGGGCGTGGAAATGAGAAATTCAAATTTTCTTATATTTTTGCAAGTCAGCGTCAGGTTGTATGTTAAAATCTATCAGAGATAATAATATTGATGATACATAAGATTATGATTACGTAGGTACACAAGATTGATAATTTGTAACTGCGTGAATCGTACCTGACACTGACTTGCAAACAAAGTAAGAAAATTTGAAAATTTCGCGTCTACCTCAACGTATTCATCTTTCATCCTTTTCAAATGGCACGATATAATTTCGTCTACATTTCCAAGTAACATATCTGCCCATCTATGTTTTTCTTAAGATAAATGGGTAAAATGTTTTGGCTAACATGGCATCCCTAAATTCACTCACACAATAGACAAACGCCAAAATTTTGCGTCACAGTTTTGTTGTAGCGCGAGTTCCGTCCGCCTTTTTTTATAGGTCCATGATGCATAGCCAGGGTGGACACGGGACAGCGACTAATCTAGTTATTCTATGATTCGCCGTACGCGTGGACTGTACCTACCAAATAGGCTGTGACGTTACACGGTTTGCCCTTTAACAGTAAATTAGGTTAATTACGCTCAGAAGTGATCTGATTTAGGGTAGATTCGACCAAACAAGAGTAAATATTACTAATCTCAGAATTTAATCCAAGTTTAGAATTTAAAATGTCAGTTTTGACATATTTTCCATACTGAAACTGTCAATGTGCCAGTTATACTGGTTATAGGTACCAACCAGGAGTTATTATCGGATAAAAGTTTAGTCGAAAAGGGCCAGAGTTTGTTACATACCTACATACTTACTCTTATGTATCATAGTCATAGTACAATACAGTATTATCTGTGGTATACCTACCTTGTAATGAGTATTAATAATACACAACAGTATAGTTTAAAGACACTCCTGCCCCCGCTGAATACGCCTCCAGTCCTCCATCCACTGTCAGTAACCTCACAGTCATCGAATGCAATGTTTGGCAACCTATGTATTATAATCATCTACGAACGTTGGATCTATAAAAGTGGAACGTGTTGTGTGCTAGGCCCGGTTTCCACCAAGACACCATTTAAACCTAATTAGAGGGTTTGCGTTGAAAAAAAAACTGATTTTTTTGGGACACTCTAATCACAAAATGGAGACGTCTAGGAACCAAAATAAAAGACTTAATTTCCAGATGTAATTTATTCAAGGGTCTTATAGCCTGTCCTAATTGACTGTAAAGATTTAACAATAAATGCAGTTACCACATTGAAACATAAATGGGTGCACAGGTGTTACATCTAGTTAATTACACACAATCAGTCAATTTTTATTATGAGACGGCTTGATCACTACCTGCGACACAGGACTCCTACGTAATATCGTAAGTACTATGCAAACTTATAACAAGTAAAATAAAGAACAAATAGATTTAAAAAAACGTTCCACATGATTTTAACGTCAAATAAAAAAGAGGTAGGTATACCTTAGGATTAACTAATTGTACAAATTGCTGTTCTGTGTCGAAGATGTCAAACGTCGCCGTATCATACAGTTCCCCAACTTTTCTTTCAACTTTCCTTACATTACCTAGGAATTCCGATGTCGAGTGTGGTTCGGTATACCTTCCATTAAGACCACGCGCTCGACTTCGGAGACCGAGGTCACCATCACCAGCACAATCGACTGAGATCACTTCATTACAAGTTTATATTGGCCTTAAACTAGGTTATCTTAAAATCAATAATATCCTTTATATTCGATTGCAGATTGGACTGACTTTAAAACACACGTGTGTTCATAATTTTGGCACTATTCATAACAGTCTTGTGGTCATTTTGATATGAGTTTAGGAGACGAGCGTTTTGCAAAAATTGTAGACGAGATATATCACTACGGTACATTTATTTTCCATCTCCCATTGAAAAGTTAAACCTAAACTAACTCAGCAAGGGACCCGACACTGCATGTAACTGTTGTTTTTAAATAAGTACATACATATGTAATGTTATGATGAATGAACAACAGTGTCGAATGCCTCGCTGAAGTCAGTGTAAACTGCATCGATTTGAACTCCAGCGTCCATGGCACCCTCAGTGTCAAAAGTAAATGGTATAACTGCCATGAGCGGCAAGAGAAGATACGTGAAATTATTCGATCTTTTTAATTTTTGGAAACAACTTTTCTAAACTATTAATAGAAAACCTAAGCACCATAACACAAACTCAAATATTTTTTTTAAATATGACATTGCATTATAATAACCCTCTTTCTGGCGCAGTCGGGTAAAAAAAAGATTTGATCACTAACGAGCAAAATTATACGATATGTATGTGTTGAATGACATTAATATATAAAGTTAAACTAAATAGATATCATAGGTACATCAGACACGTTGAACTAAATCTAATCTGCAATCGAACTGTAAAGAATCATACAACACAGCAATATCTCCGTACATTTTATTGGGACGAGAATGATTTTTTAAAAGCTTAAAAACAAATTACTTTATTTACATCACGAGTCGTCTGTCGTCTCGTTCTATTTTTCAGAAGCAGTGGTGAAGTTCAAATATTAACAAATGTTGTTCGCGCTTTACTTTATTTTTAAAAGCTTCACTGCTCAATGACAAACTATCAGTTTTTAGTCGGAAAAGAATAAACAACTTATTCATTTTGTGTCAAGACTTGCTTGAAAATCTTTTTTCGTTTTAAATATATCAGAATAGCAAGTGCAGCGAAATTATGGGTATTTTTTCAGTCAAGATTCTGTATGAAAAGTCGTTTGCCTACTGAAAAAATTGCAGACTAGGTTCTAAACGACTAACAGAGATACTGCCGTGTCACTATGATGCTTCAATGCGCACTAAAAATACACAATAAAATCCCAAGATTTTATTTAAAAATGTATATCAACGTAAATATACATTGTTAAGAGTTAGTGATGAATCATTCATCACTTTTAAAATGTAAAAAAGTAACCTCTTACAATGTAGCTTAAACTAAACCAAAATGTAAAAAAATATAAGACTTTAAACTTAATTAAATTATTATACGCTAAAAAGACGGCACTAATTGGATAATTTGGGCATGAATACAAAAGGTGATTTTATGATCCTAACTGTACTCGTATACATCGCACCATTTTCTACCCGCATGCTAAGTACTTTGTGTAGAAAAACAAAGTGTATAATAATCTTTTTGCCATCATAAACTGAATTAAACATAGTGAAAATTATTAAAATGTTGACGACGCGACGGCGCGGCGATTTATTTACGGGAGGCGTAAAGTAACTATTTCACTTCTAATATTACAAGGGATCACTCGTATAAACTAAGCGGTAGATAATATTTAATATCTATATTATGGACATTGAATTCTTATATGAAGCTTCACAAATAGGAAATATATTTTATTTGAGATTGTATGAAAATTATTCGCACATCGACATAAGCGTGAATTGAATACATCCAACTTAAGATACAATATTTGCTAAGAAATGTTTCCTATTGTACAACATGTATGGTATTTAGTTTAGCAAACAAAAAAGAAATAGGCTTTTTCTATGAAATTATGCGTAAGTGGACAAATTATCACGAGTGAATTCCCATGAAAATTAAATATTTAAGGAACAGATAGCTTTGGTATGAAGCACTTCTTACTTTAATTAAACAGCAAGAATATTGAATATTTAAATTTACATTCAACACCAATATTAAGGATATAATGTAAGTATATGAATTACACCTATATTGTTAAGACCATGAACTGACGAAAAAATTACACATTGAAATTTAGTGCGAGACATGATTAATACATATAATTAATAATTTTAAAAAGAATCGTCCAAAATACAGTTCACAGAAATGTAATAAATAGCTGTATTTTTGTAATCCAATAATCAGACGATAAAGATTACTTAGATTATAGGCCAGTAAATGTTAATTATCAAGTTATACAAGACTACGTGAAACAAGTTCACATATTTCTTGTCGCACAGGTGGTGCCGCTATAGTGGAAAGAGGAACAAGAGTGGTATAACAAATGCAGTCAGCGACGTTAGAACAGACTAGCGAGGCGCTGGGTGCTTGCGTTCTACTCACTGTCGTATTCATCAAGACGTAGTGTCTTTATTCGCTCAAGAAATCTATTCACTATTTTTCATCTTTCCACTATGCCCCTTATCCTAACATCGAACATAGAACAATATTTTATATTATTATAGACCATGCATACATTCCTTCGATTAGATAAAACATTCACTATAAGTTACGTCTCGATAAAATTAGTCGTTGGTGCCGCGAATCAATTTCAACTTTTTCTGTGAACCGAAATTCATACATTTTGAAAGGTAATTTTGTATCTAAAATCTAGCAGCACCAACGCAAGTGATACAGTCGTCGAAAGTAGTCTTCGCATCTTTTTATTGTCCGAATATGTTGGATCCATGAAAGCCTAAAATTGGTTCTTATTTATTTGGGCACAATCCCGGGCTCTTCAGTCTTACGTCTGTTGAGCCGTAACTCGAATTACGACCCACAAGTCTTGAAAGGGGGTTCGCACAGTAGATACAATGCCTGTATACAGGGTGGAATTTTGTATGCCACCTAGAGGGAAAGTACTCTTAATACTGTAGATAGAAGATTTTACTGAAAGAAAACATTCCTTTATTTTTGAAAAGAAAGAGAACTGCATTCAAAGATTTTTGAAAATTTTTAGAAAATTCTCTACTATACCATACAATTTTCTGTACATAATGAAAATAACTCAAGATTTCATGGTTTTCCTTTCATTTGATTTATCAAGTTTGATGAAGAGATTTCATCCTTATACTTAACCCTAACGATCGATGCAATAAAAATACAGGGTGTAATTTTTAACAAATTTTAATGGTTCGATTCCCGGGTGTGGCAAACAAATTTTTAGAAATCTTTGAATGCAATTCTATTTCTTTTCAAAAATAAAGGAATGTTTCCTTTGAGTAAAATTTTCTATCTACAGTATTAAGAGTACTTTCCCTCCAGGTGGCATTACAAAATTCCACTCTGTATATACCCGTGTGTTTCCTGGCAATTTGTCTAAGCCGAGTATTAAACGATACACGCGCGGTGTACGCATGGAGCAACGTCGCGTCGCATACGAGCTCCAAATTTTTTACACTAATAATTTCGTCTTCTTCCTGACTCATCCGCAAACAAAAGATGCCCAATCAGACTCCGTTACAAAGAATTTTCAAGTAAAGAAGTTCTAATGAAAATTTTATTTTCATAATATTCAAATAACATTATGGACAACAGGTAATAATCAATAGAATTCCAAAGTACGTTTTTAATACGATCTAAAATGTTTTTGTTACCGAAATCGTTATAACGGAGTCCGCCTAAACTATTTTACAGCTATCAAGGAACTACATCACGCAATAATTAAATTGGATGAAGTATGTACACATTCAATCCATATTTAAATCTGTTGCGTCGTGATTTTTTTTAAGAGTTTTATCTTTTTTCACATTTATTATCTTCTAAGTGCTATACATACAGATGTGTCTCAATCAAGAATGATCTATTTATATTATGATGGCTTGCCTGCGACATCCATTCTAGGATTGGCCACCCTAAAAATGGGGTAATAAGAATTAGTCATTATGACTAATAAAAGCATTTAAAAACCATGGTGTTAAACGTGAGTGAGACGGAAATATCGTTTATTTTAACGATTCAATTTGGGAGTAAGACACATCTGATAAAATCAGGAAAATATTTACACAGTTAATAGTTGTGTACGCTCCATACTGTACAATACGGAACTCGAACACAAATCTTATCCAGCGCGTCCCCTAGCGCCTTACTATACACATACTTTGGATTATCTACATACAGTTTGACTACGGTAAATCTGGTTGATTTTGGAAACAAATGTCACATAGCAATGTCAAAAAATATTGCTTCCAAAAATTGGCAACAACCCTGCCGTAGCAATTCTGCAGATAAAATACATACATCTAAGCTACCTGTAGTAGTTTTTAGGAAAGTTAATCACAATTGCAATAGAATTCAGTGAAATATCATTTGCCGATTTCTATTGGTCCAGAATTCCTAAAAATTAGAATCGACTATGAAAACTACCTTCCCTCGAGTGACGTAACGAAACACGCGACTGACGTACCATACAAAAAAAATGCGCGACTACTTCGTAAGGTGTCCTCGAAGACAAACAAAACATAATGGGCATTACTAATGTTTGCGCTGCATTTGTATGGCAATCGTCGATGTTTCGACGTATTGTTTCCACGACGAGGGTGGAAATAAAACGACAAATAGACGTCACCACACGTGGCTTATTTGTACAAATAGTACCATTAAGTCTTTGAATTCGACGACTATTCCAAACATTTGTTACAAATAGGCCACGCGCTTTCACTTCACCGTCATAGGAATATTTTTCTTTGACACTTACTTAGATCACTACACACACACACGGACAACCGTTACGGAATCATTCGTATAAACGACGCCTTTTAATGCTAAAATGTATTGTTTATTAATATGTATTCCACTAATTATGCTGTAATTGTCTTTGGTTTGTAACACTATTGTTTTAAAACTGTTTTGCACTGATATGTTAATTAAAATTGTCATCTGACATACATAGCATGAGCTGTGAAAACATTAATAGATAATCTATACGAGTGAGTATACTATACGGATACGGTAATATGCAATTAAAATAATACACATATTATATGAATAATGTGTTGACATCTCATAGCGTATGCCAATATCTATTGCAGTGTCCATATCACTATTGATAGGTGCTTGAACGAGCAGCGTGTGGCCCGCAAGCGTGTTAATATTGCGGCAATATATTCATAAACAGGCGAGTGACAATATTGGCGCAATATTGTTGACTTGGCGGGCAGTATAGCCGAGCGTGCGCACTTCACTGTAACTACGGGCGTCGGGTGGTCTCCGGTGGCTTAGTGGTCGTACTTGAGTATGGAGTCGATGGAGAAGTCGGGCCGCCGCCGCTGCTCGTACATAATGTACGTCTGGACGGCGTGCAGCGCCTCGGGCCCGTCCGGGACCGCGGGCGGGCCCCGGCCGTCCCCGCCGCCGCGAAACTCATTTCAGCTGGGCTTTTGCTGCACCTCCCGCATCATGAGCTAGGGAAATAGAGATTGCTTAGAGCGCTTTCAAGTACAACTTACAAGAATGAACTATTGTTTGTTTTGTGAATTCAATGTACACTAATTATTATGTACATTTTAGAGATTAAATAGAAAAGAACGAGTTTTTAACACAGTAAAACAACATTATCATAAACGAAAATATGTATTACTTATCAATCATCATTATCGTCATCATAATCAACTTGGATTATAAAATTGGCATCTTGTTAAATTGGCTATTTTATAAAGCTAAGATTTTATTAACAAAAGGATTTTCATAAAAAAGGTTTGTAACCTATGGATTATTGGCCAGGGAGTCCAATAATAGAAAAATAAAACTCAAATAACCATCTAGAAATGATCAGTACATTTTTAAGTCTTAGTTTTTCAATTGCAACCTTAAATTTAAGAAAGGATTCTTTTTTAATTTGTGAAAATGTTCTCCATTCTTAGTGGGAATGTTTCAATGTTGGCAACACTTCTGAAATGTCAAAATTCCGTCGAATTAAAAATCAGAGTACCTATAGTATTTTCACTAGTAGCGCTACAGACGCGCTATCGATAATTTCATATATGACAGCGGATGCCTGCCTTCACATTATAAAAACGCCGCTGCCGCGCTGCAGTCGCGCTACTAACGCCCTAATGAGCAAGCGCTCTTGAAGTGTACTCTTGTGTGCTCACAATAAGGTAGTTGACACCCTGGTCAACTGAAATATTTTTCATGAGCTCTCTGGAGTGGAGGCAGCGTACCGGAAAACGCAGCGTGGGTCGTCCACCCACAAGGACCGACGAAATCGTAATTTAGCAGGAAGGCGTTCGACGTAGGCCGCTACCAACCGGGCAACATGAAAAGCGTTGTGGGTGGCCTATGTTCAGCAGTGGACGGGTATGGCCACAGAATAATAATAAGTAGGTACTACGTACAGAAGTTTTACTTCGCGAAGGTATTTAAAAAATGTAAGCTCAATGTCATTAACAATATTATGGTGTAATTTAGCTTGTCTCAAGAGTCAAGCACCGTTTTGTTGACAAACGTCAGTGATCGGTACTGCGCCGAAGCTATAGTTCCAAAATACTGAACTGTCCTATCAATGACATTGACAGTGTGGCGCCACCATCAATACCGGATCGCTGGTTCCGATTTTTGCCATGTTGGAAACCATATAGTTGAACGATGGTAGCGCCCCCCTGTCATTGAGTTTGGCGGGACAGTTCAGCGTGGGTCATCTATATAGGGCTGACTTCGGTAAAATGATGTGACGTGAGGTGCCAAACTGCAGAAAATGGCGGAGGAAATACATGATTTAGCATGAATTATCATGAATAATATTAATTACTTATTTAATTATCACTCAGTGTCTTCAGGCAACTTAAAAAAGTACATTCTGTGTTTTTATTATTATTTAGGCAGTTAAATACTGCACAGTATTTAGTACACCATTTTCCTTATTTTTTTCATCATACACAAGAATACGCGTGCGTGAGTCAATGTTCGCTCGTATGTGAGGCCTTGTCGAATAGTATCCTGTAGGTGGGCCATCGTGCGTGTTTTGTTTTCGATGTAAACTCGCGGAGATGAACAGGCCTGGTATGGCTGAGATGATGATGAGATTGTTGTGTACCTTTTTTATTTTAATTGGGATAAGGTTTCTTATTTTGTTCTTTTATGTATGTTTTATCTTGTATTGTGCCTGTGTCTTGTATTGTGTACTAGCTTTCCACCCGCGGCTTCGCCCGCGTGGAATTTGTCTGTCACAGAAAAACTTTAACACGCGCGTTCCTGTTCAAAAACCGGGATAAAAACTATCCTATGTCCTTTTCCGGGACTCAAACTATCTCTATGCCAAGTTTCATCACAATCTGTTCAGTGGTTTAGACGTGAAAGAGAGACAGACAGAGTTACTTTCGCATTTATAATATTAGTATAAAGCCTGGTCCGTGAGCACGTAGAATCCCGTCCAATGTCCCCAAGCTGCCCATCCTTGTCGCTCGCACGTAATTATGTTGCTGTCGCGCTCGCACACTCACTGCGGGCGCGCGTCGCACAGTCGCGACAGCAACATAATTACGCGCGAGCGATAAGGATGGGTAGCTTGGGGTCATTGGACGGGATTCTACGTGCTCACGGACCAGGCTTTAGAAGTACAGATTGTGCCAAATAAACAATATTCTATTGTACCTGGTGTGGGCGCTCCGAAGTGATGGTCTCGGGTGCTCGCACGGATGCCGACGGCGCTCGCACCTGCGAGTTGTCGCGCTGCAGACGCGGCGGGTCCGGTCCCGGCGGCCCCGATACCGGGACTCCGCTGGCGTTGTACGCTGCACGCGAAAATACACCCATGACTTACGTGGTAAGGTCGACAGTCGAGAACTCATGCGAAACAAGTGTTAGAAATGTCTCTTGTTTTTATTTTATACTAGCGGCCGCCCGCGAGATCGTACGCGTGGACCTCGTTTTACCCCCGTTAGATATCATGTTGATAGATGGCGTTTGATGGGACCACATGAATATTTACGAACGTCAAAAACAGTAGTTTGTCCAGCGCTGTAGATTTTAACCAATGACGATAGATGGCGCTTTTAGACACGTCTTATTTATTTATTGAAATTTATTTGTCACGTATCGTTATATATTATAGCCTATACGTTAATCTGGGATATAAACAATAATAATGTAGTTTCAACAAAATCCGTTCAGTAATTTTAGCGTGAAAGAGTAACAAACATCCAGACATCATGACATCCAAACTTTCGCCTTTATAATGTTAGTGGGATTTTTTATAAGGACAACCAATATGACAAACACGCATACAAGAAAATGAATCATTTAACTAAAAGAGCTAAAAACTAAAAGTCTGATAAATTAACGATACCCAGTGATGGACACAGGAGAGCTGGATTGCGACCATTGACACCTTTATGACGCATAGAATGGATAATAAGAGGTGTCGGATTAATTAAAATAGTTTTATCCGCTGTAGGTCACCAACGTAGTTCTTATTAATACAGGAACAAGGATGAGACTGCAAGCATCATTTTAAGCTGATGACAGGTTGATCACATAAGGTTCTTCTATCATCATCTCCCTCAGCACACGTAACAGAAGAACAGGGATGCGACTGCGTCCGCCATTACAGCCATCCGTAATAACTTCAAGCGGTGACTGGTGCGGTGGGAGACGTATGTAGTCAGGCCTCTTGGATGCAAGCTGTGCAGGACTAACTGTTGGAAATCTTTGGAGGTGTCGTTTGTCCAACAGTTGAAGTTCTTTGGTTAAAACCAACAGTATCAGGTGACTTGGTTCTCTAGTGTGCATCTGTACATCCATCCGCCATCAAATATGTTTTTCCGATGTGACCGCTGGCATCGTTCCAATTTAGACGATGGCTAGGAGTAGTGGATTATCAAATAAGGGCTTTTCCATTATCACCTCCTTCGGCCCTTAAATTAGATATTTACCAGCGTGCATTCGTACACCATCTACGTTTGTCTGATGGTAAGCGGTATATCGGATCCGGATGGTGGTCTAGGTGGCGTTTCTCCAGCAGTCCGTCTTTTGGTTGAAACGAACAATCCCTCCACCATTCCACGGTTCTACCTGCCTCACGGCGTACGAACCGAATCTCGGTAGAGCGGGCACTTTGAAATAAACAGTAGCAAGCATCTGCTACTGTTTATTTGAAAGTGCCCGATCAAAATGGATGATTACCAGTGTGCATCTGTACACCGTCTACATATTGTCCGGTGGAAAGCGGTATGGCGAGTCGCGCGTTGACAGCCAACAAGTGGTCGCGGCGTTGAAGCAGGTTGCCGACGTGTTCCTCAAGTCGCACGTTCTCAGTGCGCAGCTGGTGCAGGCATGATAGCAGTGATGCGACTGTAATATAGAACGTTAGGTCAAAGTATTAATGAATTCTGATTGGTTATTCAAACACCACTCCTCTCCGCTTTGGCGGGAACCGGACCTTAGGATAGCCCTTCTTAGGGTGTTTCCTGTAAGGTGTCAAGCTGATGTTTGTATTTTTTTTTATTTTTGATATTATTAGGCTTTAATTTTTTTCTTGTTTTTCGGGTTGACTTTTCCCAGATTTATTTGATTTAACAGAATCGCTATGAATTGCAGATGTGTGAATACCCACCTTCCTATAATTAATGCAAGATACAAAATTTTTGCTAGTAACTTAATAAATATACTTTTAGCAGAATTTTATAAAAATTTTAACTTAAATTTAAATTAAATATAGAACTTAAATTCGTTGCGGGATCAATCATTTAAGGCAGTAAGCTATCCCTCGGGACTATTTCATATTCACTGGTTGAGTTTCGTTGAAGGTCGCGCTGTAGATCTTGGCTATACAGGGGTGGGAAAGAGAGGTGGGATTAGGCCCGCAGCCCTTTTGTTGGTGCCGAGAAAACATCTATAAGTTTGATTATGTGATTCTAGTACCCAGCCTTTCTGTATGATATATCAACAAGAGAACTTATTTTCACAATACAGCTCTATTAGTAGGGCAAAAGCACAATGAGCCTACGTTCACAGACCTCAGTGACTGTAGTCAACTGTAGGGTGGTCAATAAACACTACTACGTATGTCCAGTACGTATTATTGAGTGGGTGTAGGATCTACGCCTCTTAAAAATAGTGCTTACAAATCGTCAAATATTATAATAAAAAAAATAAAAAAATAGACTAATTAAAAAAAAAACTTTAAAAGTTTTGCTCTTATGGAGCCTTCACATCTCTCAATCTTTCTGCCCTACCAGCGCTTCGAGACCAACGTTTGGCAAGTGCTGAGAAGAAGCGCCGTAACAAATTCAGTCACCACTTTCTGCCGGTTGAAATAAGATACGGTCAGAAGGCCTGGGACTAATAATATACATCGTGTCCTAAAATTCAACGATAAACCGGCGCCGTAGGGACATAGTGACTACTTTATGAAAAATAAGAAAAAAATCTATCTATTTTTTTTCTTACTTTTCCTAAGGTTTAAGAAAAGTTACTAGTAAAACTTTAGAAAAATAAGTAAAAAAAAATCTTTAAATTTTTTCTTATTTTCCTAAAGTAGTCATGACCATGTTCTTGTTCACCCTATAGTCCAGTAGAATTAGCTTTTAAATCGGAAATAATTCCTACAAAAGATTTTATTGTTTTAATGGCTTCATTGGTTGCCCATTAAGACTCTCCTAAGTTTTCGACTTCGACGGAGTTGTGCTTAAGTGGTGGGGGCCCCCGAAATGGGCATTTTTTCGGTTTTCCGGTTATACCGCGTAAAGGACTTACCCTATCAAAAAGTGGTCTTCATGACGGTTGAAGGGCACTTAATTCTGCATTGAATAAGACCAAATTCATATGTTTTGGACAAACCGTTCTCGCGCTAAAGTTCGGCAAGGTAGAAAATATACGTATATTTAATGACTCTCTCCACGTCCAATGGTTTGTTACCCACAGGCTTCCAAGTCTTGAAAAGGGCCACCTCAACCAGTGTAACCCTAACAAGGCTTACGAGCTTGATGCGCCTATCCTTGTTCGTCCCAGCCGTTCCTTAACTGCGGTTGCTGCACCTCTTCCTGGCACTCACCTGAACGACTCTGTGTTACCTACTGTGGCTGCCCCTCTTCCTTGTATCCTCCTGCATGACTACGTTGCCTAGCCGTATGCTTGGTCTAAGGTTCGACGCCAAAAATCAACAACAACAAGTTCATATTAAAACGCTGAAGAGTATTTTGTTTGTTTGTTTGTTTGAACGCGCTAATCTTAAGAATTACTAGTTTGATTGAAATCATTATTTTTGTGTTGAATAGCTCATACATTGAGGAAGGCTATAGGATATATACAATCGCTCTACGACTAATAGAGGCGAAGCAGTAAAGAAAAATGTTGCAAGCACGGGAAATAGTATTTAAACTATTTTCACTCGTACGAAGTTGATTTTGTGGCGTCGAACCTTGGACCAGGCATATGGCTAAGCAATGAAATCGTACAGGAGGGTACAAGGAAGAGGGGCAGCCACATTAGGTAACACAGAGTCGTTCAGGAGAGTGCCAGGAAGAGGTGCAGCAACCGCAGTTAAGGAACGGCTGGGACGAACAAGGATAAGCGAATCAAACTCGTGAGCCTTGTTAGGGTTACACTGGTTAAGGCGACCCTTTACAAGGCTTGGAAGCATGTGGGTAACAAGCCATTGGACGTGGAGAGGGTCATTAATTATACGTATATTTTTTACTTTGCCGAACTTTAGCGCGAGAACGGTTTGTCCAAAACATATGAATTTGGTCTTATTCAATGCAGGATTAAGTGCCCTTTAACCGTCATGAAGACCACTTTTCGATAGGGTAAGTCCTTTACGCGGTATAACCGGAAAACCGAAAAAACGCCCCTTTCGGGAGCCCCCACCACTTAAGCACAACTCCGTCGAAGTCGAAAACTTAGGAGAGTCTTAATGGGCAACCAATGAAGCCATTAAAGCAAAAAAATCTTTTGTAGGAATTATTTCCGATTTAATCAATTTTTGTGTTTAATTCTACTGGCCTACTACGGCACCGGCTTATCGTTGAATTTTGGGACAGTATGTATATCTTTCAAGATACCGAATTTAGATCCCTGATAGCTTTTAACGTTGGATAACAAGTCAATTCAAGCACATCTTTCATCTTGTCTACACAGGAGTTGCGGCGGTGGGAACGAGAGGTGGGAATGGGAATAGTAAGTCAAGTCAAACAATGGCGAAAGATAAGAAGGTACTTACTGTCGAAATGCTGCGCTTGCTCCATGAGGAACTGCGAGCCCTGCTCCCACTGCCTTTCCAGCAGCTGGTCGAGGCTCTGGGCGCTGGAAGTGCCACGGCCTTGCCCGCCGCTCTGCGAAATAATAGATAAATAAATAAAATAAATATCACTAGACATTTTACACTACGCTTCTAGTCTAAGCAAAGCTTGTATTATGAGTACCACAGATTAAACATACTTAAATACTTTTTTTGTAAATATGTACATACAATTATAATAGATATAATAGATAGATACGTATTATAGATAAAGCCTGGTCCGTGAGCACGTAGAATTTTGTCCAATGACCCCAAGCTACCCAATCCTTATCGCTCGCGCGTAATTATGTTGCTGTCGCGCTCGCACACTCACTGTGGCCGCCCGTCGCACAGTCGCGACAGCAATATAATTACGTGCGAGCGATAAGGATGGGTAGCTTGGGGTCATTAGACAAAATTCTACGTGCTCACGGACCAGGCTTTAGAAAACAACAAAAGTTATTTATAAATAATCCATGACTCTTATAAAATACAAATTGACGTGTTGTGACTGCCTCTGTGATGCTTGTTCTAAGTTCTGCTGGCTAGCTACCACCAAGTCCACCAATCACCACATTAAGTGTCTCGCCAGTTGGAGGTCAGATAGCCAGTTCCTCTGTGGACGAGGGTTTCGGGTAAAGCTCGCTTCCACCTTCGGCTTGACCATTACTGTCGAATGTCGATTAAGTGGAATGCAGGCCAAGTGCTTTTCTATTAGCAAGTTACCAGACAACTGTACCTAAAAAGATGATAATGACAATATTGGGTCCATATGTTCACCTTATAAAGATTGCAGGAATGCGCTGGATACAGGCTGGTCCAATCGGTCAATCTGGAAATCATTGGGAGAGGCCTATGTTTAGCATTGGACGTTTTGTGATGATGATGACGTCACTCACCGCGGCCGCCTTGTTGATGAGCGGCGGCGGCACCAGCGAGTCGGGCCCGGCGCCGCCAGCTCGGCCGTCAGCTGCTCCTGCAGGCGGCGGCTCTAGGGCCAGCTGTGGAGGTGACGTCACTCACCGCGGCCGCCTTGTTGATGAGCGGCGGCGGCACCAGCGAGTCGGGCCCGGCGCCGCCGGCCGCGTGCGCAGCCAGCTCGGCCGTCAGCTGCTCCTGCAGGCGGCGGCTCTAGGGCCAGCTGTGGAGGTGACGTCACTCACCGCGGCCGCCTTGTTGATGAGCGGCGGCGGCACCAGCGAGTCGGGCCCGGCGCCGCCGGCCGCGTGCGCAGCCAGCTCGGCCGTCAGCTGCTCCTGCAGGCGGCGGCTCTAGGGCCAGCTGTGGAGGTGACGTCACTCACCGCGGCCGCCTTGTTGATGAGCGGCGGCGGCACCAGCGAGTCGGGCCCGGCGCCGCCGGCCGCGTGCGCAGCCAGCTCGGCCGTCAGCTGCTCCTGCAGGCGGCGGCTCTAGGGCCAGCTGTAGAGGTGACGTCACTCACCGCGGCCGCCTTGTTGATGAGCGGCGGCGGCACCAGCGAGTCGGGCCCGGCGCCGCCGGCCGCGTGCGCAGCCAGCTCGGCCGTCAGCTGCTCCTGCAGGCGGCGGCTCTAGGGCCAGCTGTGGAGGTGACGTCACTCACCGCGGCCGCCTTGTTGATGAGCGGCGGCGGCACCAGCGAGTCGGGCCCGGCGCCGCCGGCCGCGTGCGCAGCCAGCTCGGCCGTCAGCTGCTCCTGCAGGCGGCGGCTCTAGGGCCAGCTGTGGAGGTGACGTCACTCACCGCGGCCGCCTTGTTGATGAGCGGCGGCGGCACCAGCGAGTCGGGCCCGGCGCCGCCGGCCGCGTGCGCAGCCAGCTCGGCCGTCAGCTGCTCCTGCAGGCGGCGGCTCTAGGGCCAGCTGTGGAGGTGACGTCACTCACCGCGGCCGCCTTGTTGATGAGCGGCGGCGGCACCAGCGAGTCGGGCCCGGCGCCGCCGGCCGCGTGCGCAGCCAGCTCGGCCGTCAGCTGCTCCTGCAGGCGGCGGCTCTAGGGCCAGCTGTGGAGGTGACGTCACTCACCGCGGCCGCCTTGTTGATGAGCGGCGGCGGCACCAGCGAGTCGGGCCCGGCGCCGCCGGCCGCGTGCGCAGCCAGCTCGGCCGTCAGCTGCTCCTGCAGGCGGCGGCTCTAGGGCCAGCTGTGGAGGTGACGTCACTCACCGCGGCCGCCTTGTTGATGAGCGGCGGCGGCACCAGCGAGTCGGGCCCGGCGCCGCCGGCCGCGTGCGCAGCCAGCTCGGCCGTCAGCTGCTCCTGCAGGCGGCGGCTCTAGGGCCAGCTGTGGAGGTGACGTCACTCACCGCGGCCGCCTTGTTGATGAGCGGCGGCGGTACCAGCGAGTCGGGCCCGGCGCCGCCGGCCGCGTGCGCAGCCAGCTCGGCCGTCAGCTGCTCCTGCAGGCGGCGGCTCTAGGGCCAGCTGTAGAGGTGACGTCACTCACCGCGGCCGCCTTGTTGATGAGCGGCGGCGGCACCAGCGAGTCGGGCCCGGCGCCGCCGGCCGCGTGCGCAGCCAGCTCGGCCGTCAGCTGCTCCTGCAGGCGGCGGCTCTAGGGCCAGCTGTGGAGGTGACGTCACTCACCGCGGCCGCCTTGTTGATGAGCGGCGGCGGCACCAGCGAGTCGGGCCCGGCGCCGCCGGCCGCGTGCGCAGCCAGCTCGGCCGTCAGCTGCTCCTGCAGGCGGCGGCTCTAGGGCCAGCTGTGGAGGTGACGTCACTCACCGCGGCCGCCTTGTTGATGAGCGGCGGCGGCACCAGCGAGTCGGGCCCGGCGCCGCCGGCCGCGTGCGCAGCCAGCTCGGCCGTCAGCTGCTCCTGCAGGCGGCGGCTCTAGGGCCAGCTGTGGAGGTGACGTCACTCACCGCGGCCGCCTTGTTGATGAGCGGCGGCGGCACCAGCGAGTCGGGCCCGGCGCCGCCGGCCGCGTGCGCAGCCAGCTCGGCCGTCAGCTGCTCCTGCAGGCGGCGGCTCTAGGGCCAGCTGTGGAGGTGACGTCACTCACCGCGGCCGCCTTGTTGATGAGCGGCGGCGGTACCAGCGAGTCGGGCCCGGCGCCGCCGGCCGCGTGCGCAGCCAGCTCGGCCGTCAGCTGCTCCTGCAAGCGAGCGGCGGCTCCGCTCTCTGGATTGAGCTCGTTGCCCAGCATATGCGGCGCCGTGCAGTTCACTCCTAGTCGGCTGAAAATACTACTTTTACAATGTTTGGGAACTTTCCGTATTCACTGGAGGATGATCCTTTATGACAGTGTTTTTCCTCAGTAAAAAAAACATTAGTTATAATACAAAATGCGAAAACTAGTTATGCAAATGCATTAAAATGTATGGATTGAAGTATTCGGTCCCTACAAACATCTTTTTAACATTATAAAATGCATGAAAAAAAAAACCGAACAGTCGCGGGGTCGCAAAATATTTTTTCATACTAGGGGGGTCGTGTTATGAAAAAGGTTGAAAAACACTGCTTTATGAGAACGCTACCAATATGGGCAAGATTTTATTTTACTTTCAATATACGCAGGATTCCAGTGCCCAAGGCACCTGCTGGATATACGCAGTATCATGGTATGCTCACAGAACGGAAGAGCAATGTACAGTAGTGACTCAATAATTATAAGACAATCCAATTCCATGAGATGCAATTCTTAGCTAACACAAGGGTTACGTTGCATTGGCGATAATTGACTAGCTTTTGCCCGCGGCTTTACCCGCGTGAAATTTAGTTTGTCACAGATCGACATAAATTATACCCTATAAATTCTGGGTTATAAACAATAACACTGTAAATTTCATCAAAATCCGTTCAGTAGTTTTTGCGTGACAGAGTAACAAACATCCAGACATCCAAACTTTCGCATTTATAATATTAGTAAGATATAATAATCCCAGAATACTTACTTAGCGTCCAATTTTTGTCTCAGCGGACGTTCCGAACCTGGAAATAAAAAAAATATGTTATAATAAAAAGTATTCTTTAATCTATTTTTGTCGGTAGATAGGTATGTATCCCAGAATTAAAACAAGCATTAAATCGTTTTTTCCCCACATTGCCACCGCCATTTTAGCAGTAGAAACCTTCCATCGACAGCGACGTCTTATTTAGCCTTGATAAAAACTAAATTGTCTTTTTCAGAGTATGACCATTTTGCATACATCAGACTAAATTACTCTGCTACTGCCTCGAGACTTTCTTTCTTGACGGTTTGGAAATCAAATTTAAAGCGTCTGTATTCTAAAATAAGGTATCAAACTCGTTTCTAAAGTACGGCCAACTAGCAGCGATACAAAAGGTCGATACGACTGTCGAGTTGACAATATATTCTGTCTCTTCCCATCTTGTGTATTTGTCGTAATGCTTCGTTCTCCCGCCAAAATATGTCAAAGTCAGACGGGTTCACCCATGACATTGGGTTTGTTTACATTTGGTATCGCTTCTCGTTGGCCGTACTTATTAGGCCTGTAATTGGATCAATTTTAATATAAGAATATCACCAAGGGGAGAAAGAGAAAAAAAATAGATCACGATCACTTACTCGGCGATACGGGTGGGGAGTCTCTTATAGTTTCTTGGTACAGAGGCGGCGGCGTCGGCTGCGGCGCGCGCCTCACATTGGCCAGACTTTGCGACGTCACGGTCTCAGTCACCGAGCCTAAAGCAGAATACACTCATCAGCACCCCATTCAACAGTCAACACAATCTACAGTGGTGAAATAAGAAAGGTTCGTCACCTCTGAGTCGATTTTTGTATGCACCACCTTGAAACAGTATATTGGCAATATTAGAATGTGATAGAAAATATTGGACATAAAAAGGTGGGTTTAGTTAAACTAAACGAGCATAGATCTGGAGCATTGTTTGCTCGTTCTTGTTATTTTGATAACTTTTGTCAACTCTATTGCCATTTATACTAAACCCACCGTCATAGAAATCACAACATTTAAAGCAAGCATACGTTTTCTTTGCTTTTTAGCGACTCATTTGTTCGCGTCACGATAGTACAACACAGAAGCATGTCTTGTTCCTTAAAGAAAAGTTATCCTTTTTTGCCTATTCACCCATAAACATTCTGCCAAAGTCAATTCAGTAATAGTTATCAAGTCACAAATAACACTACTATCTTTGAACTTTCAAGTGCTAAATTGATAAGGGACTTCCGAGAAATACTTACAATTTATCCACAAACATTATTTTTTGTGTCTTTTTTGTATTTTATTGCGTATAATACTGTCAAGAGTTTACGAAATGAAAATGAAAAATTACTCAATTTCTTAAGGTTAAGTTTTCAAACACATTCCTAACAACATCGACTTTAATGATTCAACTAGCCTATTGTTTAGATTCAACACTAAATCCACAGCAGACGCTCAACAACATGCGAAATGCAACAAAAACTTGGAAGCTCACGCACACAATCAAGTAAAAAGACAAAAGACTCACGCATCGGCGACGGCGGCGGCGGCGCGGTGGCCATGTTGACGACTGAGGCGGCCATCGCCGCGCGTTTCTTCGTCCGGATCGCGGCCGGCGGCATCGGTATACCTGCCAGGTTGATGTCTTTGCTGGTACCAGGCACACCGCTCACTCTGTTGGCCAAACGGTCGAAAATGTAACGCAGGAGCTCACTCATCTTGCACGGTTAAACAACGAATGAAACGCAATAGTAAAGTGCATGCACGCTACATTTTCTGCAACGCGGGATCGGATGACAAAATGTGCTGTGTAAACATTTAGATTCGCTGACACATATTAATAAGATGTCAATGAACGCTTATTCCATTGCTGACACGGATAATTACTACGCATATTGTAATTATATCGTTATAGTTTGAAGAGGACTCAATATATTTTTTTTTTTCAGAATTTGAACCCAGATATTTACAAACCTACAGTAAAAAATAGTTAGCTATAGGAAATATCTGAAGACTATAATTTTGCATAGCAAAAAAAGGAAATCATATCGCAAAGCTCGCAGAGTTGCTATAAGCGTCATACACATTATATTTATTCTAAAATTAGAGTTTACAACATCATCATCATCGCCACCACCATCATCATCATCATTACTGATCCCCAACATACACCACGGATCCCAATAAAAATAAAGCTCTTGTACAATTCCTGCCAGCATTCTTTTTTAATTAAGCATATTACACCATTTGTAAATGCTGCCTCAAAACTAAGGAGTTTGCGGTATAGCAATATAATATTTAAATGCTTAATTTAGTAATTTAGAATAATGCGGGAATTGAACCCACAGGATGAACCACTTAACCAGGTGGCCATTTACCTACTCTTTACTTAAATTTTTATTTAATTTTTCTTTGCAGATCAGATACAGGTGCTGCTCCAAACAAAACAATGTTTACGCTATAGCAATAGTAATTTATAAATACTTTTTTACTCATTTCGAACCATGTGGGATTTGAACCCACAGGTTGAGCCATTTAACCAGGTGGCCATTTAATCTTTACGTATATTTTCATTTAATTTTTCTATACGCTCTGCTCCCAGTAACACACAAAAGTTGATAAAACATGCATTATGCAAATACAATTACGCTTTTCTCGCAAATGCAACCTAACATGAGCTACGCTATATTTTCTTCTGTCCTAAATTACTTGCAATTTTAATTATATCCATGCAATTCTTTTGTTCCAGATTCAGAGAAAGGAGTCTAGAATACACGTCGTATTAAACGGGATTTGAACCCGCAACGTCCTACGCCTGCCAAATGTATTTAGGTAACCGCTCTTATGCCAGCAAATTGAGAATAAACATACGCTAAGCGCGACACAACTGAACAATTTACATTTTTCCTGATCCTATAATTACGTTCAAGCAGGGCAATCAGTTTCAGGATAAATTCATTTACGCACTGTAACACTGGCTTATTCGCTATAGATCGTTTCTTCGACAAAGACGCGCCCCACCAATGTTTGGGTGTGCTGGGAGTTTGATCCGATCAATCCGAGCGTCATTATGTAGTGTTCGTGTGCACTCATGGATGACTTAGCGTGTACCGATAACACTCAAATATTAGCGGAAGAATGGTGGAGAACGTCTTCGTGGATGAAACGATCTATAAATTCGCTTAGCAATATTTCACGGGCTTTTCAACATAAAAAGTGCACATTACCTAAAAAACATATAACAACAGTGATAAGATATCTACTTTAGAAAACAACAACAATTGGAGAAACAAATCAATGTATTACAAACAATTATTATAAAATTGTTCTCGAATAGATTGTTGTCATTCTCTGGTATTGAATCGATTGTAACAGTTTGAATTGCTGTTGATTGTCGTGGACTAAATACAAAATAAATAATACTACAGACAATTGCACCAATTGTCTCACAAAAAGCAGGTCATGTTTAAAAAAAAGTTTGAATTGCCCACAGCGGGGTTCGAGGACGGGTTGGAATGAGTTCAACATTATCTTATTACAGACATCGACTCAAGAGCTTCCTGCGGAGTTGTTCAAAGGAATCGTTGCAAACCATGGGAATAAATCGCATGCAATTTCTCGTACAGAAACAATCAATTTTAAGTGACTTCACTTACCCTGGCTTGTTGGGATCCTGTTGCATCTCGTAGGCGACGTTTAGACCTCCCCACGCCGAGCGGCCGGGAACGTTGTGCGGGATGTGACTGGACATACTAGGCTCCATAGCCGCCTGAAAAACAACACGTTCACGTTACGACAAACATCTTTCAAAGACCTTGAAGATCCCAGAAGTAAAGAAGAGCTATTATCATAACGCCCATTTCAAACGTTTTGTTTGCAAATTGAGCAAAAAAACAGCAATTTCTTATGCACCCTCACCTCACTAGTTAGTCTTTATTTACACAATTTTTTGAAGCACTGCCTACTGTAATATGTGTTGTTGAGTTGTGAGATGTTTCTTCGAGGTCGTCTACGTTTGGACTGAAGTCGGTGCGACTTCTGTTCATAAACTTAAGGCCTCACTTTAAATGGTTATCATTATCAGTTAGCGGATTGGCTATCACTCTGGGACTTCTTGAAGGGTGACTCACTTTATTCAACTTATTCGCAAAATTATACACGTCCGATTGCTCTTTTGTGGGTTATTGTAATGACAATAAAATAACATACATATTATCCCCCTCGACCATATTGCGTGACGTTTAATAACACAATATTATTAGCGAATAGCGTAACCTACAATGCAAAGTATTTTTATATAGGGAAAAATGGCACATACTCTGCAATTACAGAGTGAATCCCTAAAAAGCAGGATATGTGCTAATAATAGGTCAACGGTTGCTGAAAACTATTGCCTGGGCCCAACCCGTTTGCTGGAGCTTTTTTAAATTCTCGTATGAAAGAGCTTTTATTTCTACGTTAAATATTACTTTCCGCAACTACACAACTAAGGATACGCTATTTTCTCTTCAAAAACCTACTACTCTTGACAATGTGTTTATGTTAAGTAACTGCCAAATGAAGTAAGTTATTTTTGGCAAATAAACGTGAATTTAAACAATTTAAATTATCATTTAAATATGCAAATAGGAGTATTCAAACAAGCTGTTTTGGTGAATACCAAATAGAATAATCATATTTATCATCACTTTACAAAAGGTAAATGATTGGGTTTGAGGAATAATATGTGTTATTTCTGTTTATTAAACGTACCTAAATCAATAATAACCTATAATAATAATAATAACAAACACATATCGTGTTACGGGTACGATTAAATTTTACATTTTAATTAATTCCTGCTTATTAATAGAATAAGTAATAGTCCAGTCAATAAAGCATTATAGATGGAAAACTGTAGAACACAATTTCTGACTTCAGTACTTTATTTAGACTAGTTAGGAGGTGAACATAGCAAAAGTCCCCGCCCTTAGCCCTTGAGCCGGCGGGGAGAGGGGGGTTTAAAGGTGCCACTTTTCGGTTTTTCGCTTAATCCTCGGAAACTATGCGTCCTAGTGACATGACTACTTTGAACCGAAAAAAGCATATTCAATTTGCTACAGGTGAGATAGACAAGTTTTTCTATAAATTGTACAGTTTTCGCGGCATCTGCTCTAGAAGGTCTGTAATATTGGAAATTTTTATTTTTGTCTTACAGTTTCCCATCTGGAGAAAATCGACTAAATCAACATTGAGCAATCATTCTAGACATGCGGGACCATGTTAAGCCTAGTTCCTGCGAGGGGACTACACCGTGCGTATATTTAGACGAATCACTTTGAGCCACTTTTGACTCCTCATCACTCAAAAACTACTGTGCATTAACACTTCAAATTTGGCTCATGTGTTGAGACTTGCAAGATATACATCAGTTTCAAATTTCATAAATATGCCTCAAACGGTTCTTTAGATATTGACGTCCAAAAATCTACATGTCTGACCTATAGACCAAACCTAACTAACCACTTCCAGATGACATCGAAGGTTCAAATTTGGCATCCAGAAAGGTAGTTATGTAAATACAAAGGAGCAAATAAAAAACCAGTAAAGGACATCATCCACGTTTCATATATTTTTGGTCCAAAATCAAAAGTGCCGGCCAACAAAAAAAAGTGCTGTATTCTGACAGAATACGTCTGCCTTAGCATTTGTTACTATGGCACCAAAGCCGTAGCTCCACTGTGCGTCGAGTATTTGAGATCTAAAAGTCATCGATTATTCATACATTTTTTGTTCAAAATCAAAAGTGTCGGCCAATAAAAAGAAAAGTGCTGTGTTCAGACAGAATACGTCCGCCTTAGCATTTGTTACTATGGCACCAAAGCTGTAGCACCACTATGCGTCGAGTATTTGAGATCTAAAATTCATCGACGATTCATACATTTTTTGTTCAAAATCAAAAGTGTCGGCCAATAACAAAAAGTGCTGTCTTCTGACAGAATACGTCCGCCTTAGCATTTGTTACTATGGCACCAAAGCTGTAGCACCACTGTGTGTCGAGTATTTGAGATCTAAAATTCATCGACGATTCATACATTTTTTGTTCAAAATCAAAAATGTCGGCCAATAAAAATAAAAGTGCTGTATTTTGACAGAATACGCCCGCCTTAGTATTTGTTACTATGACACCAAAGCTGTAGCACCACTGTGCATCGTAGTATTTGAGATCAAAGTCAGTCGTTTCATATATTTTAGAGCTCAAATACTACGATGCACAGTGGTGCTACAGCTTTGGTGCCATAGTAATAAATGCTAAGGCGGACGTATTCTATCAGAATACAGCACTTTTATTTTTTGGCCGGCACTTTTGATTTTGGACCAAAATGGATGATGTCCTTTTAACATTTTACATGTGATAGATAGATTTTAGTGCTCTAAATATCGATTTTTGGACGTCAATACCTAAAGAACCGTTTGAGGCATATTTATGAAATTTGAAATTGATGTACATATATATATCTTGCAAGTCTCAACACATGAGCCAAATTTGAAGTGTTAATGCACAGTAGTTTTTGAGTGATGAGGAGTCAAAAGTGGCTCAAAGTGATTCGTCTAAATATACGCACGGTGTAGTCCCCTCGCAGAAACTAAGCTTAACATGCTCCCGCATGTCTAGAATGATTGCTCAATGTTGATTAACACCCGTATTCACAAACGATACTTACCTATGCAAAGCAGCAACGCTATGCGAAATGAGACATTTCTCAATGCGTTCCATATGACAAGCCTTTCAATTCATAAACAATACTTAAACGACCCTTGACTATGCAAAATCAGAGAGTTGAATAGAGTTCTGTGATTGGTTCGCTTATGTTACGCACTTCACTCCGCTAACTGACATGACATTCCTGTCATTCAAACGGTGCAACGGTTTATAGGTGTCGTTATTTTGTGGATTTGTGAATTAAATAATATAAATAAATATGGATAAAACTACAACTATCAGGTTTGTATGAATATTTCGATTAATAATAATAGTGAAAATCATGTTTCAATCATTATTTTTCAGATGAAAAAGCTGCCGTTTTCTTCTTCCGAAAGAGAGCTGCTGATTGTAGCTTAATAAGAGAAAGGCCTATTATTGAAGACAAGCATATTATTATCCTCTCTAAAATATCGAGTTGACGAAGCAGGCCTGGGAAACTCTAACAGTGGCTTACAATTCTCAACCATATTTTATGTTTCACAAAGGCTCACACATCAACTGAAAAGCTGCTGGAATAATTTAAAGACCCAAAGAATGAAAGAACTTTCTCAGGAATCAATCAAACGTTCTCAACACCCACTAGTAAGTAATGTTTTTAAAATATATGTATAGTACGTAGATTTATGAGGAATAACTAAGCAGAATATTACTCAAAGGAAATCAATTCATAATTTGCTTTTCAGGTATCAAGAAATTAAGATTAGTAGTAGCAAGAATGAAGATTAATACAGAAACAAGTATCAAACGCACCACATTGAATAATATACAACAAGACTAGGCTTTGCACGAGTTGGGGCTACAAAGAGAAAAAAAATTGATAGCAAGAGAAAATAATTTGTTAGAACATGAAAAAAAGATTTATGATTTACAAATACTCGTACATAAAATTAAATTAGACATTGAAGATTGATGAAAATAAAACTTCATTAAACATTTTATGTTTTATTTGCCACTAGCAACTGATACATTATGTAGGTGGCACTGGAAGGCCTCTAGCAGTTAATTTCCTCAGGTCTTCTTTTATCAGTGGTAAGAGTATTCAGAAAAGTACCCCATCTTTGGAAAATCTAAACTAAATTCGTCTGAATTGTAATAATTAAAGGGATTTTGGGAATCCCGTATCACTTTTCTGGTACTTTATTCTACTTTGCTCATTGATATAATTATCAAATTTTTCTTCACTACTGTAATCCATTGTAAGATGATATTAATCGAATACAACCATAAATAAAGCAAACAAACCTCAAAAACGAGAATAACCTAAAAATTTTGACGTAAATAGACACTATGCGTTGCGTAATACAGCTCCCTGGCTACCTTAGCTTTGCGTTCATTCTAAGGGATGCATAGTGCTTGTCACCACTGAAGTATCGTCTATGAATAGGTTTTTGGGACCCTGTGCGTCCACGCGCACTATGAGGCCTCAAAGTAATGTTTGTGAATACGGGTGTTAGTCGTTTTTCTCCTGATGGGAACATGTAAGACAAAAATAAAATTTCCAATATTACAGACCTTCTAGAGCAGATGCCGCGAAAACTATACAATTTATAGAAAAACTTGTCTATCTCACCTGTAGCAAATTGAATATGTTTTTTTTGGTTCAAAGTAGTCATGTCACTAGGACGCATAGTTTCCGAGGATTAAGCGAAAAACCGAAAAGTGGCACCTTTAAACCCCCCTCTCCCCGCCGGCTCAAGGGCTAAGGGCGGGGACTTTTGCTATGTTCACCACCTAACTAGGCTAAATAAAGTCCCGAGGTCAGAAATTGTGTTCCACGGATTTCTCTCTACACCGTCGTTAAGGCATTCATTGACTGGACTATAACTAAATTATCATTTACACAGAATTTGCCAAATAAACAACACAAAATAACTAAAAACGTCAAAAGCAGGATAATAAAATCACTAACATAACCAGACATATTATCAGTTTAACGATAACACAACAATCAAACACTGGCGTGGATTATTTACTTTGCATTATGACTACACAATATCAATATCGAAAGTGCATTTTGTATGTTTTAGTAAGTTTTGATAAGTTAACAAAGTTTATAAACTTACCATTGCGCTTGATAAAACGTGTTGGAATAATACGAACGTGTATTTAGAAGTGGATTCATACCAACGCCGAGGGCAGAGCACTTGCGGTTAGCGCGCGGCATCGCGGTAATATCGGCATGGGTATGATAAGTATAGGAGCGCCAAATGTTTGCGGCAGATGTTGACCACGCGGCCGCGGGTGCTATACTGAGGCGCACATGTGCGTCTGCGCACGCCTAAAGCTACCACTCGCCGCTTCACACCCGAACCGACTCTATTTCAATGCAACTAGGTTCTATTTTAAATTATAATACAGTTAAACTTCACCGTGCTTTAGGGAGACGAGCAGGTAGAAAAACGCGCAGGTACGCTTGCGACTTGCTAGGATAGGACGCAATAGAAGATACGGTTCTAAGAATTGAACGCACGATTTTTTAATTTATTGTCTTAGGATTGTTTATATTTTTCAAAAATGTACAGTCTTTTTTTTCGTAGTTTACACGCCGCTTTACTTTTTTGTCATAAGTTAATAGTGTCCGTTGTTTAAATAAACAGTTACGTTCCGTAATAAAGTAACTATGTACAGGGGAATGTTCTAGAAAGTTCGCTGGTGATTCTAAAACAATTTTTACTGCCGCATTAAATTGGAAAGTAGTTTTGTATGAGTTTACAGCAAGGCCGCGGTAACCCTATTAAGCCCTTGCAACAGTTGCGTGTGCCCCTAGGGGTCTTGTATTGTGTTAAAGTGTTCCCTACATTTTTTATCTTTAGAAGTTCTTAGAAAATGCTTATCGTTTTGATAGTGTAATCTACACCTTCGGTTTATTACTTTTCTAGTTTGCGTGAGAGAATACAATTCGGAATTAAGATTTCGCCATATAATATTTTTTTCTGAACTATCCTGAAGCCAACAATGTTAATATGTAAATTATGTAATAATGTTGCATAATAATAACTCAAGTTCATTATGTTTTTTTTTACATTTAAATAGTCCTTTTAAGTCCTCGTATAGTGACTTCTGTTTTTTTTATCTGGGTCGATATTTTCTATTATTGTAGCTATTTATTGCACATTTTTATACCTACACTCCTACATAGGTATAGATAACCAATGAATACGGACTGAACGCATTCCATACATACTTTGAACATACATAAATTGGCCCGTCTGTGAGAGTTACCCCGCGTATGAAGTCGCGGGCACATTAATGATAGAAATAAAACAAAATTACACTTACCAGCTTCTGCGGTTGATGGAATATGTGAGGGGAGAGCCTCGACAAGTCTGAGGCAGCGGATACCTATTATGTACATAATAAATCAATTACTACATAGTATTATATGTTTGGTTATTGTGTATCAGGTTCAAACAATGACTAAGGAGAAGTCTTAATAATTTCAGTTAAAATATGAGATTCTAAGACAATGTTTTAAACCATATTATTCTATTTATGTACATGAGGCGTATTTTTGAAGATTATACCAATTTTAACAGACTGTTAATTTAGCAAGGAATGATTCACATGTTTCAAAAATACGACTTCAAGTCAAGAGCGGGCACAGTATCGATTGAATCTTATTGGACGGAACACCTAAAGACAATAACTTGAATCAGATTTTTATTGTTTTGTGCATGCAAATACACCTGTGGTACATATATTATCTTTAAATTATTGATCAAGTTTTAACTGATAGATAGTGATACTTCTCCCGAATAAAATATGCTAAGATAGTGACCCCGGTAGATGTGCGACAGTTTCCGAGACAAACTGATATAATTTTCAAGTCAAAACAATGACACTTATAATGGCCAAGATTTGAATATAATACTGGGTTAACAGTTGCACATCTCACGAGTTCAATCGAATATAATTTAACTTAAATTCTGTAATGGCGGAAGCTAAGCAAAATTACTGAAGTAATTAAATCATGCGCACACGCTCTCCCGCTTGGTAAGCGTGTGTTAGTAAGTTAACGTATAAAGTATAATTATACTTTATACCTTTAACATAGTTTTTCTATGCTAACATGACATCCTCTTAAATCAAATTTGATATAGTTCCAAAATACTGAACTGTCCATGACATTGACAGCGGGGCGCCACCGTCAATACCGGATCGCTGGTTCCGATTTTTGCCATGTTGGAAACCATATAGTTGGACGATGGTAGCGCCCCCCTGTCATTGAGTTTGGTGGAACAGTTCAGCGTGGGTCATCTGTATGCGTTATTTTAATCGTCAAAATAGTTCAAAGTATTCCTGATGATACTAAAATAAATTACATATTTTATACTCATGTTAGTGACAATGCCGTTGGACAATCAAATGAAATAATTAGTTCAGGTGATGGAAAACATTTCACAAACAAGCATTTTTGGGGGAACGCCATGTTATCATAGAAGTTGGATCGTGGATAACTATCACATTAGACTGATACAAAGGACACGCATGTACACACAACGAGGTAAAAGATTATAACGAAATGTAAAAATACATGCAATGAATGAAATCACAAAGGAAACGGAAACAAAATCAAATAAAAAACATGTGTTTCTCAATTTGATACTAATCTAGTGGATATTAGTAATGAAGTGTTAAAAAGAAACCACCCGTCTAGTCCCTCTATGAACATGATCTACTGATAAATAAATATGATAAAAATGTTGGGAAGCCGAATGCGGTACTAAAATTTGGTTGAGTTCTGACTTGCTGATAATGTGGTAAAATATAATCCCTAATTTAAATTTGGTAAGAAGTAATAGCCACTTTTTTCTCTTTGTATCCTACCATTCGCGATGGTTGCGTGTACATCCGTCGGCTCTATAGACACTACGACACGTACGGTGCGAACCATTAGTTTCAAAGGCACCTTTTAATTTCGGTTAAAAAGCCAATTATTGGAAAAGACCCTGATGTGGAACACACATCACAGTCTTGAAATCATATAGGTAATCATCTAGTGTTTTAAAGTAACTAATAGATCTCTAATCGATTTCTTTTTCTATGAATTTGACACAGTCTCCGCACCGTAGGTCTGAAAATATCCTGCCACTGTATTTTGAATCTTTCTTACAGTTTGTAGTGATAAACACTCGTATATAAATTACTGAATGGACAAACTCCATAATCAGTGGCGTTTAAATGTAAGAGATCGACTGTTGAGTAATAAAAGCAATCAAAACAGTGGTAGCATACAACATCGAGTGTCTAATAAATTGATCGTTAGTATTTTGTTTGTTAGCAACTGCAGCTGTCAAATATGAAAATGCCAATAACCCTTGTCTGTAATGGTGGAACCTGCGCGTGCGTCGAGAGGTTGAGTCCATGGCTGGTAGACGGTAAGGGCACGGAGACGAGCAGCGACCTATGCCCCTGCACATTGCGCTCCTTCCCGGCCTACACAACCCACGCTATTAGTACTAGCTAGCGTTAACACGGTAGGGTCAAGCGGCCGCGGTACATCATGCTAAGGTCGGATTTTTATTTCGTGATCGTAAGTGTACAGAACATCGTCATCATCATCAGTAGGACAGAAAATGACATGTTTATGTCTTGACTGCACGAATCTTGGGACGCCTCAGATCTAAAATATACATTAAATATTGAGTATATAGATTACATAGAATTCTTATGTGTTTTGAGGAATATTATGCATTTGAAATTAATTGATTAGATGCAAAAAAAAACGTATCTCAAGTGTAGAATAGTCTAATAATCAAATTCGCAGGTTTATTACAGGTTTGCAAAATTGATGTTTATTGCAATCCATATTTTTAGATCACGTCATAAAAATCCAACTCTATGCTTGCTGTTAAGCGACAAACTAGGGAACACATATTTCTTTTTAACACTCACGAGCTGGTTAGAATTAATGTCGTTGTTCATGTAAGGTAATCCAAATGAGTGAGCCCTAGAAATACCTAACAAATAACGTTAAAATATTATTTTTTAGACAAATGAACTCGGAAACAATAAAACAATAGATATAATATAAAAATTAATAAACAGAACTTGTCTGTCCTTAGAATAAAGGTACTTTACAGGATTTTAGAAGAGATTAAAAAACTCAAATCGTGACGACACACTCGTGGATGCAAACAAACTGTTGAGGGTAACACAATAATGCAGCTCATCGTAACTTGAGTTTACTTATCAAACTTGTGACGTTTTGTCCACAAACTCAATTACTAAAACTCAATTTTTAACATTTTTGAGACGATTCAAAACATATTTTAAGTAAAATGAGTCGTAGCAGCTAAATATGGATTTACTAATAAATAAAAATAGATGAAAATATAATATTTTTAAAAAGCAGGTCGCATTTTATTGCTGACCCAAAGATCCTTCTTGAAATAAGTCGAAGCGTTTAAAATTGCGTTGTTATTGAACCCCAAAGCGTTGCCTCATATAAAATTAATAACGGAAGCAAAGCTGAAGCATTTCACCAAACTGTATACTTTAATCGTGAATAAGTAATAGGATCTTTTCAAGATTTTAAATCAAAATAAATCATGCGTCAAAAATATTTTTGAATAAAATCTGTGATTGAGCTAAACTGAGTATGCAAATTATTAAATTTGAATATACTAGCAGACACAAATTTGATTTTACATGGGAACTTTAGGATATTATTTGATTTGTATCTGCCAATATTTTCGGTGACATTAAAAAAGACTGATACGAACTGATACACAATGAAGCGTAAAGTCAATGTTGTAACTAACCTGTGGGGGAGGTTGGGGCGAGCGAATTGTGGACGCTGTATTCATGCCGCTGGGACCTGGCATCGGGCTCGGCAGGTGCCTGAGAGGTACACAGTGACAGTTGAGATAGATACTATAGTTCCAAAATACTGAACTGTCCTATCCATGACATTGACAGAGGGGTGCCACCGTCAATACCAGATCGCTGGTTCCGATTTTTGCCATGTTGGAAACGATATAGTTGAACGATGGTAGCGCCCCCCGGTCATTGAGTTTGGTGGGACAGTTCATCGTGGGTCATCTATATGACACAACTAGTTTCCTAAAAAAAATTAGAGTCCGTCAATTTTAATATCAAAAAATATTGGACATTTTTAATTGTTAATCAAAACAATTACAAAGTTATAGTGCGGTGAAGTTCCGTGCTACGTCACTAAGTGCTGCACTTTTAAGCACTCTTTGACGTCACGGGCCTGTTCTTTTGAACTTTGGCGCGCTTTATCTCTTTTAATTTTCATTAGTTTGATAAAGTGAAAAATACGTGTCCAGTATTTTTTGATAAGTTAGCTGACAGACTAATTAAAACTGTTGCTTTTTTACCTAGGAAACATCCTTATTGACACAGCACAACATATTAGAATCGAAGGTCCTGGCTCGGCAAATGTCTGTGACATTTGAGACAATATCATAACCAGGTTTGACAATTGACAAACTGCTTACATCACGACATTACAAACGGAGGTCATGAACCTTCCGTCAGAGCAATAACAATCTTTTACTGGCAATACTTTATGCGTGTGGGTGTACAATCAGCGTCAAATTGTTCGTGACACCCAAAGTAAAATCCCCACTAAAATTAGGCGCAATACGCTCGGCACGCAGCGTCGAACAATTGAATGTTTGAATGTTTTTAAAACATCCACATTTAAAATGCTAGTTGGTAATAATGTATTTAATTGTTATGAATTGTATTTGTGTTTTCTCTGTAAGTTGATGTAAAAAATGTAAACCGTACCTGGGGCTAGGGTTGGATGCCGGGCTGTGCGCAGGCGGCGGCGGCGGCGGCGGCGGCGCCGGACTCAGGCTCGAAAAGTGTGCGGGCATGGTCACTGCCTCGGATCCATCCGTCTTGGCCTGCGAAAGACACAATTTTTATAGGGTCCCTTCAACACTCTTCATTGGCGTACCTAGGGCCATTTTCAGGGCACGGCCCCTGATATGCCATGTTACGGGCGGGGGGACAACCCACCACCACCCATGGCCATACCAACCTTGCGGTTATACTGGCCGAATCGCGGGAGGTATGCGCGGAATTGCGGCTGTCTAGGGCAGATTGCACTCCACCGCGCCACACTTCTTGACTCCCTACAAGTTATTTATCTACGTCCTTGTCCCTATGATACAGTTATCCCCCTTCTGGGGCCTGACAATCACTCCACGGATGACACCATCTGGTGCCGTGCAGCGCTAGCGTTCCTCCTCCTATGCCAGCCGTACGCAAATTCGCGCAGCCGGGCGAAGTTCGCCTTCGAAGAGACGAGATCGGAGTACCAGGCAGGTCCGGGTCGGGGGGAGGAGGGGATCCGTATAATCGTATACAAGCTAGCACTATGAACTATCATCTTCAAATCAGTAGCCCAACATCAGTAGCCATGCCACCCCGGCCCCCCCGCTATATACGAAACTCTTCGACTGTGGTGACTTATGCTGGATTTCTATATTTAATCTTAATCCAAATTGGACGGATTTGGATTGTCAACTGTCAAATTTTAAAATGTTTTTGGCCAAAATATCTGCGGTTTTTGATGTTTTTACATTTTTATATTGTTTATAAGACTATTTAAACAATATCAAAGTGTAAATGCATCGAACATTTTGGAAATCTAATCTAAAACTGAATTCAATTTGACAGTAATTGTAATCCGGATTTGGACAAGGATTGAATATAGGAATCGGGCGTAAGTTTGTTGCGGCACTTCTTCTCAGCACTTGCCAAATGTTTGTACCGAAGCGCTGGTCGGGCAAAAAGATTTTGAGACATGTAAAGGTTCCTTAAGAGTGACGCTTTACGTTTTTTAATAGCCTAAAAGATTTTAAGTAATATTTATTGTCATTTTTGTCTGAATCTGTTGATCGCAGCCCTGAATATATAGGTATGCAATGTGTAGGTACACATTTCAGAAAAACACAAATGAGATTCTAGACGCGACAAAACGTGAGACAATGTATTCGAATGTCACGTGTCTTGTATTAACAGACAAATTATTGAATTATTGTAGTCGAATGAATACATGAATAAGTTATCATTTATTTCTCCACTTTCTCCAATCTATTTTACTAACGCCGGCTCAGGAAAATATTAATATAGGAAGCACTGTTATCTAAATATTTACAAATAGCTTATTTGTACAATGTGTTCGCAAATAAACGCAAAGTGCGCGACTTATGCTAAAATTACAAAAGGAAGTTCTTATCTAATCCCGGAAGAGACCTCCTTAGGTGCACTAGATGATAAAGACACAACGTGTTGCGCAAATATAAAGATTACGATTTTAACAAACTTTAAGCATTTTCAGTTAATTTATATTTTCTTACCACCAACACTAAGATGCAAGAAATGGGAATATTTGAATAAATTCACACGTATGGTTTTTGCAATACAGTTTAGCCTTTGAAAAGCCGCATTTATTTTACAGAACCTTGCACTGCGTGTCACACAGAGGGGAATTTAGTCCAAAATTCATTACATCAGACATTTAATAGTGTTATTTACTCAAAAAAGTATGTTTAATTACAACACACAAAAGACCTCTTGCGTATTGTGATAAAATTGATATGGGGCCGTCCATATATTACGTCATTCTAAATTAGGGGGGGGGGGGGGGGGGGGGGGTTGGTCTGCGGATGACGGTAAATGATAGATAGGGGGGGGGGGTGTTTCGAAATTGACGTCATTCTTATTTATTTATTTATAGTTTATTGTTCACCTACAAAAAGATTATTTCTAAAAAGAAATTTCTTCCAGCACACCTAGTAAGTGAGACTGCAAATGTGAGAGGCGGCTAAGGCGCGTACAATACTAAAAAAAACTCATAATAAACATACATAATGCAACATAGATGTACACAAATACAGTATAATAACTACAGATAAAATACTCTAACAATAATATTACATACAGTGGCGGCGTAGCATGGGTTGGCACCCGGGGCGATCACCCCCCCCCCCCCCCCCGTCACAAGTCCTATGGCACCCCCTGGTACCCCCCCAGGATTTTGGGGTTTCCTACCGATTCAAAGACAACCGCACCCCCCCACCCCCCGTATCATGACATAGACCGCAGATTTGCCATGCAGATGTGCCAGGGAGTACTAATCTGCGCGACTTGTGTCACCCCCTGATGCTTGGCACCCGGGGCGGACCGCCCCCACCGCCCCCCCCCCCCCCCCCCCCCCTTCCGCCGCTACTGATTACATATAATACTAGCTGCCCGCCCCGGCTTCGCCCGTGGTACTTACATGTATTATACATATAAACCTTTCTTAAGAATCACTCTATCTATTAAAAAAAAAAAAAGGTGATTCTACAAGTGTTTTAATTTTGTCAAACTGGTAATGACGTCAATTTTGGGAGAAGGGGGGGGGGGGGGGTCATTAAGAAATGACGCTAGGATGATTGTAGGGGGGGGGGGGTCTAAAATCTGAAAAAATCGATGACGTAATTTATGGACGGCCCCTATGGTCTTCTGGAATCTGGAAACTAATCTCAGCCTATATTTTCCAGTGAAACCTATGAAAGGTTTTTATAATTCGATAAAGGTCATAAAAAGTACCTTCTTAATAATTTTATCCATGGGGTCGTGTTGTATCTCGTTGTTGCCGGGATGAGGCCCCTCCCACACGCTCGGTGGTGGATTCACCTCGTTGGGCTATAAAACAAAATAATAATCATGAGAACATGCACACAACTTTGAACATTATGTCAACTTAGATTATGGCTCATTATTGTATGGGTTTGGTAGTTCACATGTCTAGTACGGATTAAAGTTAAAATAAAAAAGTTTATTTAATTTTGACCAAAACTGCCACTTATGAACGTCAAAAAAAGAAAAAGATACCGTAGATGCGTATTTAGAGGGCAACTTTAGCGTAACAAAAAGTATTATAGCAGTAACGCTACCCTATATTGCCCTGTCGAATTATGTCGTTCAAGGACATTGCTATGAAGAGGTGGGAAATTAAATCCTTTTTTGTTTTGGGGTATTACCTTCTAGAGCTAGTGTGACCTGGAAATATGGTACTTAAACAAGAAACTTACCACTACTTGCGGTGCGGTGGAGGTGTAGTCAACTGGAGTAGCAGTAGGCGTGTTAGCGGCAGATATGGCTTTGCGCTTTTTTGTCTGCTTGGTGTCGATCGCGTCTGTGTTGGTTATCACCGACTCCTGGTACGAAGACGGCGGCTTGCTCGTCGGGATACTATGCACCACTGATGTAGTTATAGTTTGACTGAGGAAGAAATAGTTGTTTTGTATGAAGAAAGTAATAAAAAATACAGGTCACCTAGACCAATTAAGTTCTTTTTGTCTAGATAGCGGTTAATATAAAAAAAAACAAGTTCCAGACAATGTTATCTTTGTTGAAAAAGCGTAAACATATTTTCTTTCTACATGTGGTACTTACACACGTCCTTGAGTGACTAACTAGAATGGCTGGTGTGTCTCAATACACAAAAAGCCCCAGAACCCTTATTATGTGTGCTAGGCATATTATGTGTGCTAGGCATATTATGTGTGCCGGGTACACTAAAAAAAGCTGAAAAAGCTGAACCCAGAAACCATGAGACATAGTTGTATAGATTATCTGTCCCATGATTGGGCTGGATATTATCTGTGACTACGTCGCTGCTTTCAGTAAACATATTGTCAACCATCATCATTTAAAAGATGCCCTGAATGCCCGATCAACTGCACAAAGGAGGATTTCCTGAATGCTGCCGACAACGCCACTCTTGTAGCGGAGTTTTACGGCTGACACTGTGTAGGTTTGTTGTCGACACGATAAGCAGATGTGGTCAGCAGACTTATTGTGCTTCCCCGGCCTGCTAAGTTTCATTGAGACCAATGTAGTCGTGGTTCACGCCATTCTCACGTCATCATAGTACCAAGTAAGACAAGGTAAACGAAAAGGTTTCGGTATACACGCCCACACCAACCAACTACCACAAGCGTCTCTCTGGAGCTGTTCTGGGCCCTAACCTGGATACTGCCATTTTCCCCCAATACTACTATAGATCGTTTCATCCACGAAGACGCGCCCCACCAATCTTCCGCTAATGTTTGGAGTGTTATCGGTACTCGCACACTACAATAATGGCGCTCGGATTGCTCGGATCAAACTCCCCGCACCCCGCGCTTCCTCCGACCAAAAATGACGCACCCCACCAGCGCGTCTTCGTAGATGAAACGATCTATAATAATACTTACGTAACAGAAGTAGCAGGAGTAGTCGGCAGCGGTATGGAAGACGCTGGCGGCGCTGTGTTGATGACGCCGACTGGCTCGGCTACTTTAGCGGCGGTCGGCGACGCGGGCGGCGGGGTCGCCTTGGGACCGGGCGTGGAACCGCCGGCCGCTGGAACAAGAATCGACATTATTACAAGTTATTAAGAGCTAAAATAATATGCATCTTCATTAGGATGTTGACTTCTGGTGATGAAATATGAAGGGTACAGGCAAAGAACTAGGAATGTCCTGAGAAAGCTTTCATAGCTCAACCCAAGCCCACAGTGTAACATCTCGTTCGTTCGTTCCAAACGCAAGACGTCTACTGCTGGTCAAAGGCCTCCCCCAAGGTTTTCCACAAAGACCGGTCCTGCGCCGCCCGCATCCAGGCACCTCCGACGACCTTCACCAGGTCGTCGGTCCACCTAGTGGGAGGCCAGGCCAGTTCTACGTCTTCCGGCTCGTGGTCGCCTCTCTAGAACTTTTACTTGAACTCTACGAGCTATGTGCCCCGTCATCCCGAACCATCTCGTACAATAATTTAATTGGAGATGCACACTGTCGTCGCAAATGGACGAATTATGAATAGATATGTTTTTATTGATGTGACAATATAGTACGACGCTACTATGTATACTTTAGGGCACAAACAAAGTGCAATCAGAAACAAATACCTATGCTAATAATTACATTGGGGTTCCCTGTTCTTATGAGGTTGCACTATTTTAGCTTGGTTGTTGATGTCGTTGGTGAGCTACTGTGGTGGTCCTATTGAAATGGAATGGGTCTACTAGCTTACCTTTGGATGTGGACGGCTGGGGCTCCGGTGGCGGGTGCTGCGGCGAGGGAGCCGGCGTGCTAGCCTTGCTGCTGGAGCCTCCGTCTCCTGCTGAGGACCCACGGCGGGACGGCGAAGGCTTCTTCTTATCAGAGTGCTGCTTCCCACCTGCACCATCGAGTCCTACTTATACATACTCGACTACACCGACCGTAGAGTAACGCATGCATACAAACCACTTTTACCGACACGCAGTCTCATATTGCAAGCAACAGCGTTAACTGACACCTGATGCCTAGTTTTTGTTTTAATAATGAATGTTTGGTCGTCTTGCGCAACTTTCTTTAACTATCAACCTTAGGTTGCATGCACACTAGACATTAGCCACAGCCACGAGCGGTCTGTCACTTGTATTTCTACGTAAACATCGATGTCTGTGACAGATTAGTACGCATATTCGCTTGGAAAACAGTTTACGGCTGATTTAGTACCCGCTTGCAAACTGCCTAACTTTGTATTGATAAATTAATACTTTAATTTAAACCGGCTTATCCCACACTTAATCGAGACGTGCAATTTATATGAAAATAAGTTTACAATAGCTCATCTATACATCTTAGCTCGTAAATACTGTGCGCAATAATATTGTTTACACTTCATGAAGACTGGCTGGTATAGATAAGGAACTAATAAAAAAGTAGCTAATGTACCTACATGTAAAAACGACTGAACTTGTACTAAATATGAATTTAACATAAGATGCTTGTGCTAGACAAACGCAGTGGGACACAGAGCGAAATGAAGGCACAAACTATTTTCTCGTACGCTTTTCTTAGTACACGGTGCAATTAAAAGCTGCAGTTGCTTTTCAGTTCTGGAATTCTCGCTTTGTGTTCCAGCATCCAGCATATCCTTGGAAAATTTTACAAGGCAGGGTTCTGTGTTTTAAAAATGATTTAATAATAATTAAATGAAGAAGCGCACAAAAACGTATTTGGTAAAAGATAAAAATCCCAACTTGCAAATGACGTGAAGGAGCAATATAAAGGAATGTATTTTGTCAGGGGAATGTTTAATTACAGTGCTTCACTGCCTATATATTTACATAACAACTAAAATATGTACGACATTTGATAGTACCTACGGTGATTACTAAAAGTACCTATACGGTGCCTTTTTAATGTAACTAAATAGAATTAAGCTAAATAAGCGAATTAATTAATTTAAATCTCCCGAAGATCCCGGTTAAGTGCATTTTATTCAATTTATGAACTTTAATCAGTAATACATAGAAAATACTCAAAACTACATTCAATCTCAATCAGAAATTTGAACAATTCCAATCCAACCAACCAAACCTAACTCTGTATAAACCCAGGTAATAAAAAACATAGCGTACCAACCCTTCTCCCTCAAAAAAACCCAGGACAACACATAAACAAAACAAAATATACAACACATTTTACTATTACATTGACGCAGCATTATTCATATCGTGCAAAATTAAATCCTATTTATAAACCTCACCTTAACTAAAAATGAGATTCAGAAAATAAAGTACTATTTCAAGTATTACAAAATGGTTCTAAAAATACAAAAACCACCACTTGAAGATTTTAATCGTTTTCCTTCTTGTGTTTAATAAAGTTATTTCTAATTATATCTTACAAAAAACTTCGATGAAAATACTACATTTTTAATCTATCCGCGGTTTTCGAAATAAAGTAAGTATAGCCCGACCAGGAACATAAAAACCCTCGCCATGTTGAGGAAAAGTAATGGTACTAATTTCTTTTAATGGCAACAGTAACTGAAAACTTCATTGACATGTCACCTTGCATGTCAGTCTATTGCTGTCAAAGTGTAAACAAACTTTATTTTAAATGTGCGCAATTGCAACGCACTTAAAAAAAAAATTAATTTTATTTGCCTCCTATCACATAAAAAAAAAAAAAAAAATTGATTTTGTGAATTAAATTGCTAAAATCTTTTTATAGTCGTGAAAGAAAAGTGGTTCACAATGTGTTAAAGTATTTGTCGAAGAGAAATACTAAGGGTTCGGACAATATTTTCATTGAATAATGTTTCCGACAAAGGTTGTCAAATTGACTGACATGTTTATCGCACAGTACAGTCCACTATGAAAATTAGCTGTGGTTTGTTTCAACTACCTATTTTAAAAAAAATTGTCACTTTCTAAGTGTTGAATTTTATGGAATTGGGAAAGAAGTACCGAGTTTGAAGCGTTCATGAGCAAACATTGCAGTTGAATATTCAAGTTCTGAATTTGATTATCGATGAATAATAAAATAAATCCTACTAGCTCGATCGATGGTTTCATTTAATTTATTTAAACCAGGTTACCTATAATAATATTTTTTCGTTAATTTATGAAAATATCAAATTAGCCCGTAATCCTGAATCCTTATACATAAGTTAGCCTATTAATTTAACACAGGTACGACTGTACTCAGTGTTGCACTATCAAATGCAATTGACGCGCCTCTATGCCAGGGTTTTTATGTTCCTGGTCAGGCTATAGTACTTTACAGTTAAAGTACTGACTTCGCATATAGACTCAAGCTAGTGTACCATTTTACATTACATTTAAATAAATAAGTAAATAAGTGACTTTCATAAGATTAAGAACATAAATAAGAATAAGTTTTTATACAGTAATAAATTTATTCTTATTCACGCCATAGTGGCGTGGGCCCTTTCTAATGAAGTGGCGAGCGCGTCTCACCATTTTAGAAATAATTAATCTTTTATTAATAAATGTCTCAGCCTTCAAAACTTGCTTGAACACTTCGTCCACTTATGGAAAATAGTCAATTTTCACTTCTGGCATCTTATGATAGACGTGAATCATGAATAATGACGTAGTAATATAACAAGCTTGTAGATGAGCGAGAACGTTACATGCTCACGTGGTCTCGTAATGCAAAATATGTTTAAACAAGTTTGTAGAATTTATTTTCTTCATCCATTTTTGCTCGAGAATATCAAATAAATAATAATATTCAAGTGGCGGTAGTTGTAAATATAGGCAACTGCGATAGGAACAACTTCGGAATAAGCATCAATAAAAATGTATTCAAGTTCAATTTATAGATGAAGCAACCCGTGAAGGGACATCGCTAGGCACAAAAATATGCATAAATAAATATTGATTTACACGTCCATCATGTTAAAGACTTATCAGGGATGGATTCAAGATTCAAATACGTGACGTCAGTTGGTCAAAGTTGGTGAAATCGAAAACTAATCCGGAGCATGATGCCTTGATATTGTAATGATGTACCATGAGCTGCATGCATATGTTTGAAACAAATGAAACATGCTAAGACATCCACAATAATAAACATTCGGAACACACTTTTGTCCGAGGATTTCTGTTTGCGGCCTAAAATGGGAGCATCCGCCGGGTCCTGACTCGCCTCTGCAGCGGGTGATCACAAAACAACAATTATATTAATTATCCAAAGACAGTACAACAACAAAACAATAACAGGGACAATTAAAGCTACTTATCATTAGTAACATGTTAAATTTGTATTGTCAGATACCACTAGTCTCGAGTAGATATGACTGGTAGATAAGTTAAAGTACACGAAGTTAAAGGATCTGAACAGACATGGCCAACTGTGGACCTGGACCATGAGAGACTTGAACTGTTGATGAATTGAGTAAAGTACAGCATAAATAGGTATAGACAATAACTACAATTTAGAAGTATCGCCACTGTCGGGTGTATAAGATCAGTGGCGAGCTTGATTTTCATTTGGAGGTAAGACAGTAAGTAGGTAAAAAGATTCGTTTATTACTTATGACTATTATTATTATTATGACTTACCCAAAGATTGGCTAGTGACGGTGGCAGTCTTGGTGGTGCTGGGATTGCTCTTCCCAGCAGCAGCGCTGGACTTGCGACCCGGCTGAAAGAACAAGTACTTCTTACTAGCCTATACGTACGCGGGGTTCGTCACCTTAAACGCCAAACATTCTCAAGCTGATATGCAATCAGTACTGTACAAAAACACTCGCAACAAATTTAGTCTGATCAATAATCAAATTTACCAGACGCCTAACATGGCTACAATAAATAAAAATGCACAATTGAGTTAACCTTTTTAGTTCTCATTATCACGAAATGTACGTCTTTACTTGACACGAACGGAAAGGGAAAGAAAGGAAAGATACTGAACAAATGAAGTCTGTTCCGACGTACCCCTTTGGATTTGGTGGCCTGCGTGGGAGTGCCGCTGCCCCCTGGCACGGAGGAGGCGTCGTCCTCTTTCTCGCCACTGGAATCGCTCGACTGGCTGTCGTGTGAGACCGGCTTGTAAGGCGGTATGGTCTTCACGTTCCCGCCTTTTTTCTGCGCAATCAACACTCACTGTGTACCAACCGACAAATCGACTCGACTTCGAGCTTCGGGTTCATATGGCGGTAACGCTATGGGTAACAGGATACTTTAATATAAAATTTGATAAAGCTCGTGGGCGCGACTCAGTCGCAAACTGCTTCTGTGAATCTACTTGCGTGCAAGTCAATCGTCTTCAATTTCGCATGACACTTCATAAAATTTTGTATAACTTTTATCCCAGTACACATTAAAGCAGACATTTGAATTTTTTTAGAATTTGAGAGACTGTAATAAAAGTTAACAGCTTCAAGTAAACCGATTAACTTGCACCTAAAAGTGTAATTTATGTACACGCGCATATGGCGGCGTGCGAGTTATAAACTTTAGATGACAGGCTCTTCCGACCAACAATTTCTCGGTTAGGTTTGTGGTTTTGAACTCATCGGTTGCTGGGTATTGGCAATTGACTATAAAGTATTATTAGTAGAAAGCAAAACCAAAATGCGAAAACTCAGCAAAGTAAAATAAATGCACACAAATAAAATCCACACAAATTGCTAGTCGTGACGAGCTCAAACAAGCAAAATTTTGAAAATGTTTTCGAATGACATAGCTATATCAGTAATTTGTACTCGTACAAACTATCAGGAATCATTGGTTTTATTTTGGGGCAAAATGTAAAACATAAGCGGTACAGAATTTTCGCTTTCATTCCCTTAACATTTTTCCACGCAGTATACCGCGGTGCATTGTATTTATTTCATATAACTACATAATATATTATGTTTGTATAGTTTCGGCGCCAGCTGTAGGTAATGTAACACAATATGTTGTAGAACTGACCGCATCCTTATGTTAAAAGTGTTTCACATTGCGTTCCAGTGAAGATGACGCTTAAAACGAAAGTTATCAAGCAATCAGCAACAATAGTTATTATCATAGCGTTAAGTCGCATCTGAAGTGAAGTCGCTCGGCAAGCGAAAAGTCGTGGGTTCGATTCCCGCTTTAGGCAGTTCGATTTTTACAAGTTATTTATAATCAGGAACAATGTTCATTAAAATTAATGTACCAAAACGCAAAGTCTAAGTAAAATTTAGTCGCGGGGATAGTAATTAAAAGTTGTTTACGAAATGAATCTCGGGTAACAGATACACCAGAATGTCAGTGGGTTAAACAACAGCGGCATTTGCGATAATTTAAAACACACGCGTACATGACGGATCTTCCACAAAAAACATCATTTAAAAAAGCAATTAGAAAGATCTCGGATAAGAACTGTGCTGTTTGTACCTACTGTTTAGTTCTGGCAAATATTTTGTATACACGTTTATTGTTTTAGGAACCCCTAGTACAGTCAGCATCAAATAGTTCGTGACACCCAAAGTTGCCAAAAAGTTTACAACACGTCTTCGTCACAATAGGGATGATGACTGACTGGGTTATGAAATCGAAATTATGGACACATATTTTTTTTTTCATAATAGAATAATTACAGTATTATATTGAGTTGAAATGTCGCGTGACGTCACTTTTGAGTAAAAATCTACTCAAGCGTGACGTAACGCGCCATTTCAACTCGATGTAGCACGGTTATTATTTAATTATGAAATAATAATAAAAAATATGAGTCTAATATTTTCTAATTATCTGTCTGACGGACAAATAATTGAAATTTTGACATCTAGTCTATTGTAAGTTTTGTAAACATTTTTTTCTACCATGGGTGTCACGAAACATTTGACCCTTGATTGTACTAACTGCAGAATTGTTTTATGGCACGATCTATAGTGTGCGCTCTTCAGCCCTACCCAACTATTAGCCGACGAAGGCCCGATTCGACCAAACTTTTATCTTAGAATAACTCCTGGTATACGGACATATTGAGAGTTTCAGTATGGGAAATATGTCAAAACTGACGATTTATTCTGAGATTAATATTTACTCTTGTTTGGTCGAATCCACCCTAAAAGCCTGTAGTCTGCGGGATATAAAACTGAAGACTAATTTAAGTCGAAATCTTTTAGTTGTGAGGCCTCAAAAATGAGTCCAGTCATTTTCAAAGCCTTTAATTAAAGGACTGATTTTCTTGCAACACTGATAAATATAGCAGCAAAGTTTTTATCGAAACAAAGAGACGACCTGAAAACAGCGCAGGGAGAAAATAGACTTGGAAAACAATAAACCGTCCTCTGAAATACCTAGAAACATCTACCAGCTACGGGAGATCGTTAGCCTGGGATTTTCAATGGACAATATTTAAAACGAACGATCTTTTCAGATGATTTCAGTACGAAATAACGTATTATAATTATTAAATCTAACCATCTATGAGTTATCGCATGATACATAGCAGATTGTAGCATTACTATCATATCGATGGTGGAAGTATCAATTAATGTAAGGGACATTTTGGCCAAAATGAGTTATATATACCAACGCATTCAGAATTTTCGGCTCTATCGATTGGTATACTTGAAATGTTGATATCTTTAAAAAAATGTCCCTTACCTTATTTTTAGTCGTCTGAATACGACTTTTGGGCAAATAAATGATTTAAAGGACGTAAATTCCTTTTGATAATACAATTCAGCCCTTACCCTAAACTGTTGGTTTTAACTTTTGAACTCATTGAACCTTACTTCATTTTAAACTTTTTGATTTATCATAATTAGGCCCTTACGTTAATATGCATATAGGATATCAATTACTTTTTTTGGTGGTGATATGCATTTAATGCCTCCCACTCCTACTACACTTATGAACACTAAGTTGTCTTGTCTCTATCTTTTTTCTGTTCATTTTTACGCAGTTGGGTTTTTGACCGAGGGGCTGAAGGCTCTTCAGAAGCTGTTCAATTCCGTCATCCTCGAAGGAAAAACGCCTACGGTATGGCACAGAAGTGTGGTGATACTCCTCTTAAAAAAAGACGACAAAACCTTGTTGAAGAATTATAGACTCATCTCACTTTTGAGCCATGTCTACAAGCTGTTTTCGAGAGTCATTACGAATCGTCTCGCTCGTAAGCTCGATGACTTCCAGCCTCTCAAACAAGCCGGTTTCCGAAAAGGCTTTAGTACACTACATACATACGCCACGGCAGATTATACAGAAGACCGAGGAGTATAGTCAGTCACTTTGCCTGGCGTTTGTGGACTATGAGAAAGCTTCGATCGAGACCTGGGCAGTACCTACTACAGTTTCTCCAACGGTGTCAAATTGACTATATCGATACATCGAAGTGTTGAAAGGCTTGTACCAAAACGCCACAATGTCGTTCCGTCTTCAGGATTAAGACTCGAAACCAGTTGCAGCAGCAGACAGGGGGAACTAAAAACTTCGAAACTGTTCACCACCTGGAGAACTGCTTCTGGACTGGAACGGATTCGGCATAAATATCAACGGTGAGTAAATAACCCACCTTCGATTCGCACTCTAAAGGTTGGATACTCTACACTCGGCAGTTGTTGACAATTATATATACCTAGTACAAACAGTCCAGTTCGGCTGGTTATAGTGTCACGCGGACCGTCCAGTGCGGATCCACTCCACACAGCCGATCTGTAAACTTCGAGGAAGCGTTTTAGAGTAATGCGGTCCGCAAGAATCGCTCGCTAGCAGTTCATACAGATTGGCTGTGCGGAGCGATCCGCACTGACGGTCCGCGTGACACTAAAACCAGCCTTAGGTAGGTCCAACTTCGAGGAAGAGGTCAATCGTCGAATCCAACTCGGCTGGCAACGTTCAGGAAGCTTCGCGATATTCTTATGTCTGAAATATCGCACTGTCTCAAGACAAAAGTCTTTGATAACTTATGGATCTGAGACGTGGTCGCTTACTGTGGGCCTCATAAGAAGACTCAAGGTCAAAGGCGATGGAGCGTGCTATGCTCGTAGTGATTGAACCAAAAATGACGTGATCCGCAGGAGAACCAAAGTGACTGACATAGTCCGCAGAATCGCTAAAATCAAGTGGCAGTGGGTGGAGCTCGTAGCTTGCAAAGCTGATGGCCGCTGGGGCAGAAAAATTCTTGAGTGGCGACCACGAGCTGGAAGACGTAATGTGCTGCAGACCCCCACTAGGTCGACCGACGATCTGGTGAAGGTTGTAGGAGGTGCCTGGATGCGGGCGGCGCAGGACCGGTTGTTGTGGAAATCCTTGGGGGAAGACCTTTGTCCAGCAGTGGACGTCATTCGCCTAAAACGAACGAACGATGATTGAAAAAAAAAAAACCTAACTGCGTAAAAATGAACAGAAAAAGATAGAAACAAGACAACTTGTTCACAAATGCAGACGTAGGCATCATCAGTGACTAAATGTTTTGTTGGTGATGTGTATTTGATGCCTCCAACTGCATTTGTGAACACTAAGTTGTTTTGTTTCTATCTCTTCTCTTCGTTTTGTTAATGAAAACTTGAATGCAACCTCTACTTACATCAGGTTTCAATGTTAAAATTGTCAAGTTACAATAATATTACTGTCGTATTTATTCTTAAATGTACCTTACAACATACATGACATTCCATACTGTGAAATTTCAACATTGTAAGGTACAGTCAAGCTCGTTTTTTTAATGTAAGGGACATGCTATCTTTTAAACTACCCATTTTTCGAAAATTTGGCGTTTATATTATGAAAGAACAGAAAATTCTAAGAAACTTTGCCATAGAAACTATTTAAATCGTAACATCACATAAAAAGATATTGAGGTATAAAGAAAAAAAAAATCGTTTTTTGGCTCTCCTGAAAAGTCGTGTTTTGTCCCTTACAGTAATTGATATTTCCACCATCGATATATTAATGGCAGTTTTATTTTTACAAATCATACCTTTAGAGATTTTAGAGATAACTGTCATAAACATGTTTACAAATACATAGTTGTAAACACCTTCTATACTACCTACTATAATTTATTATAAACTAATATTTTATTGCTTACGGCTCGAAACTATTCTGAAACTAATTTTAAAACTCGATTTGAAATCCAGCATCAAATTCTAGTTAAGTTGAAATGTTTACTTTATGGCCAGAATCTTGAGTGTAGATTCATACTCGAGCGTAATCTTAGCCTAAGTAAGTCATAGGTATCTAAATTAAGTAAACCTGCTATTATTCAAATAACAGTTATGTAAGCCACCGGGAAAAACTACTTTTCTCATACGATATAATCGTAAAACAAAGTGGGTAGTTCAGTATCTCTGTAATAAAATATCTTATGAAGGCATTGTCGCGCTTCGCATCGACGTGGTCTATAAACTGAACATAGCTATTGATATAAATACGGCACATTAACACAAAGCTCAAAGATGCATTTTAATGTTTCCTCTAAAATGTTCGATGCTCGTTCTTTATTGAAAAACAAGCTTTTGCCCGAGGCTTCACCTGCTTGAATTTTGGTATGGAACTAACTACAAGTGCTAGGAGTCTCAAATTTTGCATGGTGGTTCCTTTTAGAACATAGGTGCTCACTAAGACGGGATTTTGCAAAATTCAACCCCTAAGGGGGTAAAACGGGAACCACGCGTACGAAGTCGCGGGCGGCCACTAGTAAAAATAGTGAAAATGGTAATTATTGTGGCGGCAATTGACTTTATTGGTTCGGGCTCCTAACTACAAAGCAACAAGTTGTATTCCGAGGCCCGCGAGTGGCAAATTGTTTTACGATGAACATAATAAATGCAGTTTTTGCACACACTGTTATAACATTTTGCATTATACGAATATTTCTATCCAAACTAGATCGTTTTGTGGTGCCTTGGGACTGCGAAGTTTGATCTTACCTCCTAGACCAGGGGTGGCAAGACTTTATGTCTTTATGATATATTTGCTATATAAAAAAAAACTTTTCTAATATTTTATTCCATAGTGAGCTTTGTGATCAGTAGCGTGCTTAAAATTGTGTCGCGTGCCATTGGTTCGTCATCCCTGGCCTAAACGTAGCATTGTAACAGATACAATTTCGTGATCAGTTCACGTCGTAGGTAGGTACAAAAGACGTGAGGGTCCATCGATTACAAGTGCAACCTTGTCTATTAGGGCTGAATGAAATTAAATGGAACGGTTTCTACAGACAGATATTATCAGTGTTATTAACAACTTAAATACTCAACAATAACAACTCTTTTAATAAAACAGATAAAAAAACAAAATGCTACAGTTGTTTTCGATTCGGCGGACTGTGGTTACAGTCAGGGATTATAATTATACACTCACGAATCACTTTACCTCTTTAGATAAGAGTGCAAGTACATCATTATCATCTCACCGTAGCACAAGCTCATTTTGGTGTGATTGCAGGAGTTACAAAGATTTAATCAAATATTAAAATGCAATTCCAGGAGAAACTGTTAGCTATGATAAAACCATGTTACTGACGATGTAGGTATTTAGTTAGTACCTACTAGCTTTTGCCCGTAGCTTCGCCTGCGTGTAAATCTGTCATAGTAAGACTTTACAATAGCGCGCGTCCCTTATCAAAAATCGTCCCAATAAAAACTATCATTTATTTTTCTCCTTGACAAATATTTACGTTAATCTTTTCTCATAATCACTCTATTTAATTGCGAAAACATTTATATGCATAAACTTTTGCGTCGAGCGAGATACATTTTTAATTTTTTTCGATAATTGAAATAAATATTTAAATAGGGACCTTTTTATATAGCCTATGATTAATTTGGAAATTCATTCATTGTCTGCTTATGTGAATGTCACCTTAGCGAACGAATATGATTAGATTTATTTTTATTAGAATAGGGTAAACCACCCAATCATTGGCACTCTACCAATTTATTGGCATGCTCCAGTTTTTTAAGAAAATTAAGATTCTTTGTAGCCAAACCTTATATTTTTTAGTAGAAATTGAAGAGTAATATCATTTATTACTCAACTGGCTACACACGTTTATTATTTTTTCAAACATCGCGGCGCTTCAACCATTTGTTTGACAAACCGGGACCTGTGCGAAAAAAACAATCGAAATATTCGTTTTTTACTAAGGTAAGAGCTATCATAATCTTTAAAAAAAATGCAAATCTATTTTGTTGTTCTTATACATAATCATTTTGTCTTATTATTGAATATATTAACTGCCTTTTTAAAACATTATTTTATAATTTAACCGCCAACTTTTAATTATTTGTAGTATGCCAACATTTGGTATGCGTAAAATTTGTTTATCCATTTTATTGGCACACATGCCAATAAAAGGGTATTTAAAATAATTTGAGTTTATTAAAAATTATACCTTGTTTGTCTCAAAATTGAGTTTAAATTGCATTTAAAATATTTTCTAACGTTTTGGATACACCAATCCAAATGTTGGCCCACTGCCAATTATATAAAATCCATTTATTGGCACGGGTGTCAAACATTGGTTAAAAAGGTGCCAATAAAAAATATTATCTTTTTAGCCACTTTCAAAGCCTTTCAAAGTCTTATTCCACTAATCCCCGTTGACAATCCCCGTCAACGGGATTAGTGAACTTTTTGTTCATTAATCCCCGTTAACGCCAATGGAGTTTATAACGTTAAAAATAAAATACTAATGTAAGAATCAGGTACCATCTATTTATTATGGGATAAGAACTCACTTATTATTTGTATTATCAAATTAAATTTAAGACTGATTACAATACTTTAAAAAAATTAACACTTACCTGATTAACCAAAAGCACTATGGATATTGAATCGTTATTCCTCATTCATCATTTAAAAGAAGATGGAAACGATTACATACAAATTTGGCCCAAAATGTAACAAGATAAAAATGGTGTAAATTAATAGCTTTGTAATCAGGCTTAAATTTAATTTAATTTGATTATAAAAATAATCAATAAGTGAGTTGTTATCCAATAATAAATAGAAGGTACATGATTCTTACATTAGTATTTTATTTTTTAACGTAGTTTTCTGAACAAAGAAAAATAAAATAAAGTAATGGGGATTAATGAACTTTTTAGTTCATTAATCCCCATTATAAGCTCCATTGACGTTAGCTGGGATTAATGAATAAAAAGTTCACTAATCCCCGTTGACGGGGATTAGAGGAATAAGCCTGTGAAAGGCTTTGAAAGTAGTGCCACGGTCTACTATAATTCAGATTGAAACATCCTGATCATCGCTCTAAGACCGGTCCATTCACAGTTTTAACTGACGAGGAAGAACAGCTTTTTGTTGACTGGATAAACTAAAAATCAGTAGCAAAAAAGGATTTCCGAAGAGAAAAGAAGATTTGATAAAAGTGGTTATGGAAAGTTTAAAACCATATTTAAATATAAGCGTTTGAACTGATATGGTATGTTCCTATACAAAAAAAATGTTACTTTTCTTTAAACAAAGGATTTTATTTTGTTTATTTCTATCATGAATCTCTTTAAAACCTCTACATAAGACCTAGCAGCTATTTTTCAGTCTTGCGAGAACAGTGCCAATAATAGGTAATTATCACTGCCAATAAAAGGTTTGGCTATGCCAACAACTGGTATTTTGAGGTATTTTTTTAAAAGGTACACTATATTGAATAAATGATTTAATTTATTAATGATAAGTACTTTATAATATTCTGCAAAGATTAAAAGACCAATATAAATGTTTTTATCTTCGATAAAACATATTTTTACATGTAAATTTTACCGGTTTTGTGAAGTAGCTGCTTAAAGTGCCAATAATTGGGTGGTTTACCCTAGAACAAAATAATAATTAATGCAAATAATAAATAAATAATAACAATATAGTCATTCATTGCGCCCGAGTTCTTGTTTTCATCAAAATATAGTTAGCTGAAAACACGGTAATAGGTTACACGAAATGATATGAGTTCTTAATCACCTTCCTATATTACCTAAAGAAAATTATTAAACAACACTGAATTAATAATCTTAAACACAATTTAAAAATTAAAGTTTTCTTCTACTTACCAGTTTACTGTAGTGGTGTTGACAGTATCCGCAGTATTTTACGTTGTCCAGGTAGTTACCGGCTTCCTCGCAAAGCAGTCCCAGGCTTTGGGCACAGGTCACGTGAAACTGTTGTTTGCACCCTACACAAAAATAAACAAACAATCAGTACCTACCTAGGTATTATGATAACCATGGTTTAGACGTGGTTTAGACTTGACAACAAGCATTACCTGTTTCGAAAAAAAATCGTTTGAAATTGTTTGATGACAAAAAAGAAACTTACAGCACACAGATTGTCTTAAAATCTGACGCTGAAGACAACTGAAAAGCTGTAATGTAACACTTTTTTTTTTTGACGAACAGAAGAAAGAAGGTAACATAACCTGGGAATATTTGCAAGTTATTGCCTAACCTGATTTGTTGCACTGCATGCAAGCCCCAGCTGTCGAACGATGAGTCTTGCCCTGGTCGTGGCAGATGTAACAAGTCTGAAACAGAAACACATTACATTTATTTTGATATGTACCTAGCTAGTAATACGTTGCTCACAACTCACGTGTCACCCTTGTTACCTTGTTGTATCTCTCCGGGGGGATGAGTCTCAGAACGATTGGTTCCATAGAGGTGACATTGCCGAACCTCACTTCTGGGATGTACAGGGCGCAGACTACGTGGGCCCAGCCCCCTGTGTCGGTCCGTTTAAGAGCTCCCGACTTCGATGGGCATAGCTCGCATTTCTACAAAATAAACCCAGTTCAAAAATTCGCCAAAAACATAATATAAACAAAACTGTAGGCCACCAACGCTAAAAATGTTAATTATAACGAAATTTCCACCTGGTAATCCTGTTTTTTGTAGCTCGGATACTTCAAGACGGTTTTACGTGCCATGATCAAGGGTAAACTGAAGCCTAGATATGAATGGCTAACGGAACATGGCTGCCGTATTTTTAACAGCAATGGTGCTAGATCTACCCTCTTTATAAATACTTTTTCATTACTACACTCGAAATTATTCTCGACACACATCACTTTAAGTTTAAATGATTTATGGTTACGTTATAATTAACAATTTGAATATTATGCCTGATTCACTTACCACTTTGCCTTTAATGTCAGGGCATTCACATTTTCGGCAGAACCACGGTCCAGTCGGTACAGTCACAATACCATAACATGCTGCAAAAAAGAATAACCTGTAGTATCTTAATATCTAGAGTCAGTACTTGCAGCTGCAGCCAACTTTATGCAGCGGCTTATGCTGTCGGCAGTTGCAGTTCGGTACGAAAGGCACCTTTAGGATGAGTTGCACCATCTTACTATAACTGTACCTATAACCATAACCGGTGTTATTGTATGGAGTTTGACGCGACTTTTGATAGCAAACGCTATAGTTAAACTAAGAGGGTGCAGCCCAGCCTAAAGACAAAATAATTATGAATGTACAAACCTTGGTGGACTGCAACGGTGCACCCATTCCCGTCGCAGTATACCAGCGGGTTGTCTGGCCACCCTCGCTCGTCCGAGCACACGCAGCATCCTCCTACCATCTCCTTCATATTGGACACCGCATTATTGATTCAAACCCTGCAAACAACTCGCACCCCTCAGACGCAGTGAACGAACAACAAAATCGAGCAGCAATAATGAATGATGAATGATGAAATGCTACATCAAGCCGTTAAATGAGCTCAGGATAACATTATTCTATCAATTCACATCCCACTACCATGAGGAATTTATTAAAGGTTTTGCTTCAATATTTTTCTTTTACTGCTTCTAAACACGTAATGGAGCAGCCAAAAGCCATGAATGATGGTGACGTTGAAAATCGAAAAACTTATATTAAATGATGATGAGTCTCCTAGGCATTCATGTAATATCACCAATGAATGGATCACTTTAAACTGTACAATGCTCTTAACTGATATTATAATACATTAAACATTATTATATTTTAAAGTACACAAGAACATATTATTATAGTAGGTATATACATAATATTACGTATGTAATGTTGTTGTTCAGTGTAATAATAATTCTGCCTTAATTCTCAATTCACTGCAAATATTATTTAAGATAACTCATCATTTTCTTTTTCTTAATCTGTAGCTTAAAATAAAATAAAGGCAATCCTAAGAGAGATTGTGTTCTAAGTATACATAGGGACAGAGAACGGAATGCGACTGTGTTTTATATTACGTAGTTTTAGTACTATTCCTAAAAAAATAAACACTGCATAGCCATAGCTTAGCAAAGCTTGCCGTTTATTATTAACAAGAGTGACTATCACATAATAACCCTTTAAGATTGTTACAATTTAAGCGATGACTACTTTGTACAGGGTATAAGCTCACTTGACCCTTATGTGTATCATCTTCAATGCAAAAGTTCATTGTATGTCACCCCTTCAATCGAGTCTCATCTACGGAGGCCATTTTGTAGTACATACATTGTACTTGAAGCTTTCATGTCACAGAACATGATGTATTTTTAATTGAATAGGAAATGAAGACACTCAAAATACATGAGTATTGTAATGTTATTGGCCTTTTCGAATGAAAATTCTACTAGTTGAGTGATGACAGATATTTAAGATTATTGCAAATCTCACTTAAATGCAGGGGAATTAGTACCTACATTTTATATCAGTTAAAATATAACAGTCAAGTAAAACCAATTTTATTTTTCAAGGCCTTTTTTTTCAAGTCTATCGATGAGCCTAAGACCATTTTGTCACTTTATTCTTTACTTATACAATTTTTTCTACCTATAATTGAAGTGACATAGAACATAAGACAACACATTGGCCACTCAATGTTTAAATAGTCTCATTTTAACAATGAAATAATATTTTGAATACTGTATGAGTGAAATTGGTATTGTTTAAGATGTTGTTAATATTGATATAATGTTATCTTCCACAAAGAATACAATACAAATGATAAGTCAAACTAAAATAGTCAATTGTATTAATAGATAATACTATAAACTTCGACTTGTACTGCCCTCAATAGAAAACTAATTGTAGATATAGTCTTATGCCGAGTAAACATTTTTAATATTATATCAGTTTTCATAATGATATTGTATGATAGTTATTGATAATGATGATACCATTATATTGAATAATAGGTCTCATCTATACATATTAATTATATTATTATATTTTTTTATCTTTATGCATAGTAATAATAATAGTCTGCATAGAGGATGAACTGTTTTTTCTAGACTAATTAACTGGCTCAGCTTTTGAATGTAGGACCTACATGCATGCTAGCAAAATGTTGCTTACATAGCATTGGCCATTTTATATTGATGTACAAAACGATTTTAAAGATGGACAATGAGATTAGATACTTCTGTAAGTACAATCTCAAATAAATATATATTTATATGCATTAAATAATTAAATTATGTGAATAAATTTTATGCAAATACATACAGTTTAAAAGCATTCCAGTCCAGAGCATATACAATTTAAAGTTCAGATGGGCATAATGCTGTGAACACAATGATAATGAAAGTACAGCTGCCATCTATCTCTAGTATATTTACCAAAAGAAAAAATATCCGTTCATCGTTGGGGAATAATGTATCACGGTAACAACTCATTCATTCATCTTTATTTTTGATTATTGACAAGCTTATCACCTCACCTGCGCCTACCAATAACGACAAAAATGAAGTCAAAACGACACAATCTAAACTCATGTGATTATGTTAAATTAAAATTGGAACCGTCGGACGTGATACAAAACTGTAACCGTTTACTATTCACAAATAAAATTAAACTGTGAGACCCCCCAAGCTACTAGAGAAGAAATACCCGGCTGCCATTAGACACTCTCACAAGCCATGATGAAGTAAAATTGGAAACTGGGAGCATTTTGTTTTGTTGACGCTTTTGTAAGAAAATTATTTACAGAGCTTGTTGCTTGTATTGATCTGCGCAATGACATTGTTGCGCATCGCGGTGTTTGCAGCGATGTGAAAGGCTATGATGGCAACATTCTGTGTGTACGCAATGATAAATTTTTATTTTTTGTCTTAAAAAATATTTCTATAAGCGATGAAAATTACAATTTCAATTTATTTAGAAATTTGTTAAAGTAAATAATAAATAAATATTAACTAAACTTTTTACCAAAAAAGTAACGAACAGTCTTTGTAAATAATTAAAAATAATCAATAATGTCATTAATGTTGCCACCAAAAAAAATCTTACAGATCAAAGATACAATAAAACAAAGAAGGAGCACTATAAGGCTTGTTCGCACTAGTCTAGTAATTTAGTCGAGTGACGATAATTTAGTAGCATAACGTGCCAGAACACCAAAAATTTATGCGAATAATAACCCTTTCCCCTCCATACTCCCACCACGCGTACCCTGCTCATTCGCTCATCGACTAAACGAGTCCGACGAACCGGACAGCTTATTGAAAACCCTTCTAGGACTTGTAAACTGTACTCGACCAAAGTGCGGACGGTTTTTTTGTCAGGGACTAGTAGTTTAGTTCATAGGTAGTTTATTTACTGAAGGCGAGTTAGATACTCTACTAGTGCGAACAAGGCTTTACAGCGCTCATTCGTTGTAGTTCAACCCTCTAGATGGCGCTAGTATAGCTGGTTCTGGCTATTTTGTACCTAACGAATTTACCTAAAACTGTGCTAAAACAGTTAAAATTCGTTTTCAGTGAAAAATGGTCTTCCCTAGTTAAAACTAGTTTTCACTGAAAACATTTGGGAAAACGCGTTGTTTGAAAATTATTCTTTCAACAATACCTCAGTTACACTACTACTCGCGTTTGCGGACGTTAATCGAAGTAAATAGTGTGAACTCATCGTTTCATAACGTATAGTCAAAAAACTTTTCCCAAACTACGTTACCCAACTTTTCATTTCCCAAAACATCGCAATCTATCAGTTAGCAAACTTTTTTCAAATAATTGTTTGGTCAATTTTTTTCCCAAACAACAAATTGCAAGTGTTTAATTTCCTTACTTTTGGCACTCAGCTTTAATTTCCCTACTTTTGGCACTCGGCTTTAACAAGTACTCTTGGAGTATGAGTATTCTTTATCCGTACTAAATAAAGAGAAAAGATTAATTTGTATTTTTGTAGTTATGTTTTTTGTCTGTTTGTATTAAATAGGCTCCGAAAGTACTAAACCGATTTAAATTTTTATACTGTTTTTAAAACTCTATTAGATTTTAAAAACTCTACCTTGCAGTCGACCGCAAGAAATATTTTCGAGCATAAGTAGGTAGACCTCACAGGTCTAAAGTTTGGCCACCTCTGGCCTTGAGCTAGCCTCTAGCTATAGAGCCTAAATGACATTACTTAGGCTACATAATGGGGGATGAAAGATTAATAGGGAATTATTGTCATTTTTAAAGCTGAAACTTATTTCTTAGGCTGTTAAATAAATTAATTATACCTACAGGGTGGAAACGTTAAGTGATCTCACTCGATTACTTCTAAACTACAAGATATCGAAAAAATGATTACTGATTCTAAATTATGTGCTTCACAAGCTCTTTCAAACAGTACAAATAATAGGTTACAGAATAAACTGGATCTATCCGCAAATTCAATGTTTCCAGCTTCCATACATTTAGTAAAACCACCTAATATTAAAAACTATACAAGATATTCAAAAACAGGTTACTGATCCTGAAAGTGCTTCACGAGCTCTATCCAACGGTACTTAATAGGTTACAAAATAAACTGGATCCATTCGAAAATTCAATGTTTCCAGCTTCTATAACATTTAGTACAGCCACAGTCATGGTACTCATGCATGTCTTGATAATATTATAGCAAGTAATAAACCCTAAAACCAATGTTTTCCAAGAATAATTATAAATAAGAATGCAATTTACGAGTTCATTTTGGGTAGTTAGTTACTTAAATAATTTCGTAACCTCACAAAAGACAGACAACGTGCAACGTTCATTCAATAAACATTGTTTTTGTCGGGATCACGTTGTCTAAATATAGATATCTACTCTAGCCAAATATTTTTTATCACCCAAACACCCCTGCTTATCCGCTTTCTCCAGTGACGTCACATTGGAGCCAGACGGAGCGGCGCCGGAGCCATCGATCCTTCAGCCATCCAGGCCAAGACCATTCCCCGCCCCCACACGTTCATGATGCTGGAGTTGACCTTTAAGTTTGGCTTCTATTGAATCGCGTCATTCAAGTAGTAGGTAACTACCTAATAACGTCGAGAAACCTACGAAATACATTGGCACAATATTGTCGTACATCCAGTTGCTTTTTGTTTAAATTTGTAGTGGCAAATGTCATACCTTTGAAGCTCTACTTAAGTATCTCAAAAGCTATTATTAAGCCTAGGCGCAGACCACCGACTTTCAGTTGGCCGATAAGTAGGTGTGTCCGGCTGTTAAACCGACTTTCAGTTGGCCGATAGGTGTCGGGCTGTTAATCAGTATGGAGATGTATGAAAGTGCGCACACGTTACTACACCGATTTGTTATCGGCCAATTCTTCATACAAATTAGAATCGGGCCCAACTATCAGCCAACTAAAAGTCGGTGGTCTGCGCCTAGTCTCTACGTAAAGCTACCTGCAGTCAATTGTGTTCGGTGGTAAATACCTACCTAGTATAAATTTTAAGCGTGGCATCTTAATTTTTTCGATTTGTTTATAATTTCGGTGGTAAATAATTTGTTACATTTGTATCCGTAAGGAATAACGTCGAATTAACAGTAGGTGGCCCTTGACCTCGACCTTAGAGACCACTTCTTGGCGAGCACAGAGAGGGTCGTCCTCCAAAGAGATGGCGAGATGAATACGCAAAGCTACGTATTGAATAAGGTCCTACCTACGACTCAGTGACAAGAGCCACAAGAGCTTACATAGGCCTATGCCCCGTAATACGCAAAAGATTACTGGTATGAGCTAGTTGTTGTGTATGTGTATTGTGTACCTACTCGTAACCTACCCACTTATTTGGAAATTATAATTTTCAATAGGCGCACGAACGGTCAATTTATTTAAACTAAAGTTAGTACAAAAGTGGTTTGATAACCACGATTGAGTCTGACACACGCTTATTACATATTTACGGTTAATAATTAGGTGTTATTGCACGCGCTAGTTAATTAGGACAAATAAATACGTACCTACGAAATGTGCGTCATGCAACGGAATATTCCTATTTATTAAATTCCTAAGTATTTTCGTTCTCGCTTTAAAGTTCATAGGGACTGCGATTTTGATGGGTACCTACTTAAATATAAATAGGTAGGTAAGGATGAAAAATGTACCTACTACCTTATCTACGTTACCTAATTGGAAATAGCTTTGGTAGATCTTACTTATCTATCCATACGTTTTCCACACATTTCTGATTTTAGTTTAATAAATCATCATCCTATTATAAACACAATATCCATAAAACTGTGCGGAGTTTGCTTTTCAGTAGCTTCAGATCAAATCATGCAGCAAAATTTTATTTATAATTTCGAATAATATTGAGTCACGGATTTACTGATAGGCTAACATACTCGTATTTGATTACGAGAAGCTTTGATAAATGTCAGTTTTATAATGATCTTGTCAGTTACCAGAAATGAACGCGTCATAATTCGTACAGACGAAAGCTCACAGACATATCTACGTCTATCTATACAGGGTGGAAACGTTAAGTGATCTCACTCGATTATTTCTAAACTATTCAAGATATTGAAAAACTCGTTACTGATCCTGAAAGTGCTTCATGAGCTCTTTCAAACGGTACCAATAATAGGTTACAGAATAAACTGGATCTATATGAAAATTCAATGTTTCCCGCTTCCATACTAAATGTATGCCAGACACACAATATTAGAAGTGTATTTTTTTTTATTGAATAATAAACTCTTAAAATAAACTCGTAAATTGTATTCCTATTTAAAATTATTCATGGAAAACATTGGTTTTAGGCTTTACTTGCTATAATATTGTCAAGAGATGAGTGTCATGACTGTGGTAGTACTAAATGTATGGAAGAAGGAAACATTGAATTTTTTGATAGATCCAGTTTATTCTGTAACCTAGCTAATATTGATACCATTGGATAGAGCTTGTGAAGCACTTTTAGAATCAGTAATCAGTTTTACGATATTATCATGTGTAGTTTTTAAAATAATGTGACTTTACCAAATGTATGGAAGCTGGAAACATTGAATTTTCGGATAGATCCAGTTTATTCTGTAACATATTATTAATACCGTTTGATAGAGCTCATAAACCACTTTCAGGATCAGTAACTAGTTTTTTGATATCTTGTATAATCGAGTGAGATCACTTATCGTTTCCACCCTGTATGTATATACTATATCATAGTTTTACTACGTGTAGCTTTTACTAAAATGCAATGCCCGTGACTCCGGAAAATGCATTTTCCGGGGCAAGTTTGCCTCCTACAGGTTTCAAACGCGCCGCATTGTGCCCGGGCGTGGCGACTGGCGGGCGACCCAGAGGTTTATGATTCGCGGTCGCGTCGAATTCGCCAAATATTTTTTGTTTAACTGACCTTTACACGAACGGAGCCGTAGGTATTGGTTTGTAAGCATTAGTATGCAACATAGAACAGGTGTCAGCATATCAGAATGCACATGTTTGTTGCAAAATGATTGCTATTTCAACAGCATGATGCCATAGTGTTCAGCTACAATTACTTATTCTGTGGTTCAGCTTGATGTGCCTTGCTGTACGAGTAGAGCCCCTACACACACAAGCGAGGGAAGTACAGTGAAAAACGTTATCTCCGACGAAGACGTGATGAATCATTTTAATGATACCACAACACGCCCATTCCAGGTGACGCAATATAATCTGTAGAAACTTAGATAAGGCCCGATAAGGCACCAAGGAAAATCACGGCGTGACAAAACGCATCATAGGTAGGAGCTATTTAGACGCGTTTTCAGGTCTTACTCAGTTGGTCGAAATCTAATTCGGATGATGACTTAATTCTGAAATCATCATACCATAAACGTAGTTTGTGATTACTGCGTTAAAAAGTCCTGTAAAACGGAGATGTTTCTTTGTATTGGTACAGTAAGGTAAGTGCCCCCTACTTCGGTATATTAAGGCTCTTACGACTTTAACATTTTATTTAAAAATAACTAAGCATGATATCAGTATGAAAGCTTTTGTATGCTAAACTTTGGTCTTTTGACAGTACGTTAATACATAATTTATAGTTATATAGTTTGAACTTTTTTTTATATTAATTGTTCTGTGGACCTCTATTTTGGATCCTGTTTCGTGACAAAATTTTGCTCTGTTTCTAAGTTCGTGAACTCATGTCCCCTATTTCGGGATAAGGTTTTATGCATCCAGTTAGGATATTTTAATAATGATTAAGGGTTTAATAAATTTAAAAACGATGATAAAAATTTAGAATCAAATAATTATGTGAAATTGACGATATTACTTACTTACCTGAAATATTCATAAGAAATAATGGGTCTAGTATAATATTTTGATTTGTTAATACTAACAATATGTGAAAATATTTATATAACCATTAGAAATGTAGGGGGGGGGGGGGAAACTTAACCCCCCCCCCCCCCCCTTCGTACCCATAAAATTTTGATTTGTTATTTCTAGCGATATGTGAAAATATTTATATAAACATTAAAAAATTGGGGGGGACTTACCCCCCCCCCCCCCTTCGTAGCCATAAAATTTTGATTTGTTATTTGTAACCCCCTCCCCCTTCTCCCCATAATCACACCCCTGGAGCTGTTTCAAGTGAGGGTAGCCCCCTCCCCCCCCCCCCTGAAAATAACCCCAGATACGCCAATGACTCATAATAAAAAGTAAGTAATTAATTAATTTCTTAGGTAGGTAAGTATTAAAAACTAAAAAATATGTCGATTTCTTTAATGGTATGTGTCATAAAAGTACCTAACACCATACATTTATATATCACGAACTTGGAAAAAAGTAACAATAATACGGTTCCTTGTTTCGTAATACTGATTATTCCAAATTCCCCAAGTAAAATTCATGGATTATTGTCAAAATGTGTCAATTAACTATTATCTATCCCATATACAATACAAATAAACAAAGATAAATAAAACAAATCGAAATAAAACCAAAATTATGCTGGTACTACTTATGCTAATTTATCTTAAAATTGGTCATATATGTGAACTTCAAACTCGTGTCATATAAATTCTAGTGAACGAAACATATACCGAATTTAGGTCATGAGAAACTTAAATAAATGCATTATTTGTTTCATAACTTACATTTAAATTATCATAAATAATTATTTAAAAACCAAGCATCAAAATGTTATCCATAATATCCTTGAATCGGTAGTGTCACGAAATAGGGGACACCCGAAAAATAATATGTACGCTATTTCGTGAGTCAATTAATCGCAATTTTAAAGGAATTCTACGTTTTCATATAACTTTTTTCTAAGCCAAATCAATTGTCAAGGAACACATGAAACCACTATTACAAGTTTTATTTAAATGGACGTTCCTTCGCCTTTTTATAAGCTTAAGAAGTTGGAGCGCTAACCTTACGGTGAGAGCAACCTTTGCAAGCCGCACGGCTGTTTTTGGCTCTCTGAGAGTTTGAAGCTTCGTATTGCTCTCATTTTTGGCGCCACAATGTTGGTACTTGGTTTTTTAGATAGCTTAAATAATAGAGTTTTTATAGTAATGAAGAATTTTTATAAATAATATTCCATTTGCTTATTATTTGAGCTAGAAAAAAAACTTACGAACTTACGTACTATCACGAACTAGTAGCCGTTTACCTTACATCATTGTTTACGTTCATTAAAATACACACACGACATACCTACAGCAATAGTTGTAAAGGATATGTTTTGCTGTTTAAATATACGAAGTTTTACCTTTACTAGATGTCAGTGCGCATGCACCGAAAAAGGCGGAGCTATTCACAAACTTAATATGTTTCCATCCCACTCACGCAAAGCGGGATGCCAGCATGGGTGACAGGGACCGAATTACCGTAAAAGAGGCCTGCTGAAGTTATCGCACCGCGAAACTGATCAATCCATTAGCGCCGTCTCGGAGGTGCTAACTGCGTTCGCGCATTGTTTCGCAGCAGCTTCCAAATTGGCTGACGATCACGCTGGTTTTCATAAATTACAATTCTTTGATCCCGTGTAAAGTAGCGATGAATATTCGCGAATTTTAGAATGCGTTTTTACTCATCTTACTGACTATCAGTCCTTCTAGAAGCAAGCACATCGAGTTACGATGATAGTAACCTTATTACAATAACATTATGTAATGTGTTCGTGAATTTTCTGGGTGTAATTTTTTAATCTAAGTACATTTAATCTGAATACCCACTACACTAACCCAGAATCATTCTCCAAATTGTAATATTTTAGCAACTGTTCCAAAACATTTCCTTGTTATTCTACCATGAAACCCTGAACACATACGTAAAACGGCGCTGTTTGCGATCAGTGTGCACTCAGCCTTAGTTTATAGACACTAGCCACTTGTAATCAAATATTAACGAGGGTATTTCGACAACAGCGTTTAATGTCGATCGTTTGCTGAAAGGGTTCCTGGTAATTTCCATAATGATTATGGACGTTTCCTATACTTTTAGCAAAAGGGTTTTATTCGGTTACAATAAACCAGATCGTATGTATTTTAGGTGCCATGATATCATTGTTATTAAGAACAATACATCTGACAGATAGAATTCACCATAAAACACACTGGATCCGTAAAGTACCTACCTCCCCAGATGGATCAAGCAGCCTCCAACTCATTTATTACTTCCTTCACTTCACGTCTCTTTCACCACCAACCGGCCTTTGTGGAAATCATTAGGGGAGGCCTATGTTCAGCAGTGGACGTCCAATGGCTGAAATAATGATGACGATGATGATGACATCATCTATTTCACTTAAAATTGTTCAGTTAAAGCTGAACGAACGAAGAGTTCACTATCCTTAATGATTGTAATAGGTTGTAGTAGAAATCTAATATGTTATGTATTTCTCGTTTATGTATTAGTTATATTCCTCTCTTTACTTAGGCACACTGAATGTCAACTCTACGTCGCGCCATCAAGATACGGTCATAATACGTGTGCAATAAAAATAAATTTATGCGTTTGCGCATATACTTTCAGCATAATGTATTCATAGGAGACCAAAATAAAATACATACACATAATTTATGCAAGATTTTAATCGCTGTTTCATACTTCCTGTTTTTTATCGTACACATTTGACAATCAAAGTTTTATTTACTGTTTTATGAGGTTCATCCAGTCATTTATTGATTTACCATAATCACAAAACAGCAAATGATATCAAAATCAAAATATAAGCCCTTTCCAGGGCACTTACAGCCTTTCGTGGTTTGGGCAATAGTTGCGAGATTTCTACCTGCTATCTTATAATGGCATTTTGCCTCATAATGGGAGAATTCCGACTTTTTTTCTGTAACGTGTTTCAATGGAATTAAAATGTATTTAGACGAAGAACACAACTAAACTGTGTTTATTTCGATACTGTACTGACCTCAGTACTGACACTTGGTATAGTGGATGCATATCCTGAATCATATTATTATGGTCAAATCAATCTAGAAAACTAATTTTGTATAGAAACACCTTAAGTAAAATATAACATGATAGTTTAAGAATTAACGACCTTTGTATTGTGTCGAAGGAACAATGCCTACCACCACACCTTTCTACGCCACTAAAAATGCTGTAGGCCTCTACAACTTTGCCGTCAATCAATCCAATAACTGAAGGCTAATCTAAGACAGCTAGCTCATCAAGACAGCCGCAAAGAACGCAAATCTAAAGTAGCTTAAGCTTAGTTAATTTTTTATATCTACTTTTGATGATGCCAACAATTTGATGAGGTCAGGCTGGGTCATGACTATAGACTTTCCACTTGACAAAACAATAAAACATATTTTGTGTAAATTAATTAAGGTATTGGTAGGTACACCAATTTATTGAGAACCTGCTTGGGCTACTTGACTTATGCCCGATTCCCATATTTGATCTTCTATTCCAAGATTTTAGCAATCTTCAGATCATAATCTACTTACCTACTGCATAAGTAGTTTGGTCTGGTTTGGTTGGTATAACAAATCAACGCGTACCGAGATAGTTAGGCCTAGGATACGCGCCGCCATAAGCTTTTATCGCGCCATTATTGTATCGATTTATAAGCCCAATTGTCGTCTAAAATCAACGATATGATTACCACCCTAGCCCAGCTGGACGCAAGATATGGAGGTCTTCAAAGGTCTGAATGGTTGTCGACTACTAAGTACGAAATCGGTCACATTCTTGGGAGTTGTTCCTGGTTTGGTTAGGATATAACCAGCTCGAATTAAATTGTTCATTCGCAAAGACGAATGAATCTATCAGTCGATTACCTACCACTTAAATGTGCTTGATTTGTAGCAATCCTTTACCATAGCGTCTTTATTACTTACTCTGTACAGTACATATTACGCTCAATCAACAGCATATTCAGACATTCCTTTAAGTCAGGCATCTAGGTATTGTGTGGTTAAATCAGACAGTGTCCATAAAAAGCTTCACAATACAAATTTAACAATCACTGACGGACTATCCGTAGAGTCTTACAACTTATAACGCTTCTACTAGGTACTAAGAAAGTTCGATAATTAGCCTAAAATTGTGAAAACGTGAGGTAAGCATTTTCCCTCTTATTTAATCGGCGTCAGATTATCAGCTAACTGCGCATGGGCCGTTAATGACACGTTTGCTAGTAAGCAGATACAGTCAACAGCACATCAGGGTATCCATTTTTGTCGGAAAACAGCACCTAAATTCAGAGGCATAAGGAGGAGGAGTCCAGTGTTGAGCTTGCTATGATGTCTGTACCTATCTAGTCGTGTAAATTCTTGTCTAATCAACATATCGCAAGCAGTACTTACATTTTCGCGGAAGACGCCCATTACGTTTCCATTAGAAGTGGCGCCTTAGTCGCAGACTCTTTGGAGATACAAAAATATAGCGTTAAAATACGGTGGTTATCCTACATAGATCCTAATTTGGTAAATATTGAATACACGTCTTGTTGCAACATAAGTAAAGTATGATTATCTTTAATAACACCTACCGGACTACTACAGACTTTTCTCTACTTTTGGAGCTATAAACATAAGTGTTGTGTTAAGTTGCATCACCGTAACTTTAACCGTAACTATAGCGTTACGTTTTTAAAAGCACCAGAGGTGGTACTATTTCTAACTGGAAAAAAGCACGTTTTTATCGATAAAGTACTGTATTTTTATATCAGCTTATCTAACATTGTAATTTACGCGTTATCTATCTTCATCATCGCCGATAGCATCACACAATCAATACAAAATCACGTGAACCGTGAATGCTGGTAATATAATTAAAGTAGCAATCTATGCCACAGGACCTTTAAAAAACCTTAAAATTACGCTACTCCTACTACACATTAATGCCAAAATACTGGTCAAAATTGAATAAATATTTTTGATTTGACTGTACTTTTCTAAGACAAAATAATTTAGAGTTTGAACCTCGTTTTGTAATTAGATCTGAGAGTCGCATGACCGTCCTCGAATTGGATGGATAAACTCCCAGATCAAAATTCTGTTGCCCCTTCCCCTTCCTGCTAGACCGGTTTTCATGGAACAAATCATCAAAACCCGCTTCCTTACAACTTCCTTCCAGTCTCCCTCATTCTCGGCACCCCATCATCATCGTTGGACCCCTGTGACCCTATTACTTTGGACCGGGTTTTCTTGTCTTTAATAACGGTTTTGTTCAGCATCTTTGCTGCTTGTCGTCTAACTACATAATTAAGTAGGTAGTGTAGGTACTCAATGTAGCTTTTGGTGAGCGAGCGTGTAGGTAGCTAACTCAGTTTCTTACAAATATATTTTTTTATTTGACTGCATCACACCTGATGTTAAGTGAGATGCAGTCTAGGATGGTACAACCTGCCCTGTATGTACCATTCGCTCTCGTCTTGAAGAGGCCCGGATTATAAGTAGTAACCTATTCGGGAAAGACAGCAGCAAGCAGTGAATGTATAAGTAATTATGGTCACTGTTAGATATTTCCTTGTTTGATCAGACTTACCTACCCTACACCTTTACTATCTACGTATCTAATAGATGTACTCTTGATTTATTTTGATACTCTATCTTGTGTGTAGATCGAGATGTCTTTTAGAGACTACAAAGGAAGGAGTGACTTGACTCCAAATGAAGTAGAAGAACGAATTTTTAATAGATTCCCTTCATCCATCACATCTTAAGGCAGCCAAAATAGATGGCATTTTCTCACTTTCAGTTTCCCAGTGCTGTTTAAGTTTTCCTATGGCACGCAGACGTCATCATTTTTGGCAAAGAACACTGCACGTGTTTTGTCGTGATTATTATGTTGTATGCTCAACATGTAGGCACGGGATCGATGGTAATTTATAGCTTCGTTGAGCTAGCTAGATAGGATTCTTTTGAATTGAAGTTTTTCTGGGTTCAAGGGGTTCAAGATGGGAAGAGCTCCCAAGTCTCATAAAGTTTGGAAAAGTCAAAGAAAACATGGAGATTGGAAACCATAGGCATGAACGAACATTATCTGAAAAGCACTAAGTAGGTACATTGAAGTAGTCAAAAATCATAGTTAAGAATATGGGGGAGACATAAGTATACAGCAGTTGGCTGATGATCTAACGCCTAAAATAAGTTGTTAATTTGTTTTATGCTACATATTGATACAATCATGGATAATTGAGTTTTAACCGCTGTTATAGAGTCGCTTTATTTTGCAGGCGTCTAAAGAAAAAAGAAAAAGGTTGATACAGTTTTCTGAAACAATTCGTAGATAAAGCTGAAGAAATATTTTTACAGATAAATGGATCTTTTTCAGTATATTATTATTTTCGTTGATCTGATTTTTTTTCTTGGTAATTTGCGATGACTAAAAGCTATGAAGCGAGATAAAATTGTGTAAGTTATTAATCATTCGATCCTCAGTGATAAGTCATATCAGAAACGATGCATCTTATTCATCTGAAAAGTAATATCAGAAATATTCCCTTTATTTGCAATGAAAGTATCTACCTACATACCTAGGTAGGTATGTCACATTGTCTGTATTTGTACATTACAGTGTCGTCACGAGTCACACGAAGAGCATGTCAATATTCATGACGACCGATTCTTGGAATGTCCGAGCGAGATAAAAGATTTGTCTCTAAAAACGGTATTAGAAGTTCTCATAATTAGAAAGGCTATTTTACTAGAATTGTAGCCAAACTTCGATTACTTAAGGTCTGTTTATCGATGAACATTTTGTACTAAAGTTAATAAAACATTATTTTTTAATATCCCGAATTGTTTTTTCTAAATGTAGGGTTTGCTTTTAAGATAATATTGGTACGGGTTAATTTGTTTTTCATACGAAGAACTACGAGTATCATCAAGTTCTTGCGTGTGGGGCCATCAAAGTTATGAAAAGTTTTGAAACCATGACAATAAGCGGAAAATTAAAAACTCATTGGGCAAAGTCCACTCAGCTACTCATAACTAGTAATAATTAGGTATTACTTACCTAAGTATGTTTGGAAATCGGTTCTAGATAGATTTACTAAATAAACTTGACAGTTAAGCTGACAAAACTTAGCTCATCGCCCCTGATTTACCAATTTGATGAGTCCTGAACCTTGAAAAGTCAAAGCCTAATTTACGGTAGCCAAAAGTTATGTCAATAGTCCTGGTGATGTATGGTCTACGAAGTGGTGTTCGAAAGTGATTTAGGGCGTCCCTTGGCGTAGGAGCACCGCGGCGCTGTGGCGGCGCCACGCGTCTCGCCGCGCCGCCGATTCGGTTCCAAGCCCACGTCACGGCGCGCGCCATACAGCGGGCGCACCACACCGGCCCGACTCCGCGCGCTCCGATGTCGTGAAACTCGTGAACGCGCTCGCCCCACCCGCTCATTGCCGACTTGACCGCAACCGTGGAGCGACGTACTCTTGGCAACGCGTCTTCCTAATTTAAATCGCCAACTTTTTTTTCACCAAAAAACACTATAAAAACACAACTCAGTCAACCTCTCGAACACAACGAAACGTTCACGATTGGACGCGGTCACCGAAACATCTTTTCGCACGCCGAAAAAGTTTAACTGCAATTTTAGACGGCGATTTGCGGAGCGCAATTCGCTTTCAGAATAATTTTGTTTGGAATTGTTTTCTAAATTTTTAGAGATATTTACCTAGTTTTTTTTCTTTGTGACGATTTCGACAAATTTTCAATAGACGTGGAGCAGATAAGGAGCGAAAATGTCGAAAAAACATCTTCACAATCAAGCTGCGATACCGTTAGCCCCGGCGGTGTTTAAGGTGAGTTTCTTTTTTGTTTATCTTCATTTGTTTTACCTATTGGCGAATTTTATTTATTTTTTATGTGTTTGTTTTTTTTACGATTCTTGTGGATCGGGTCGTACTTGAAATGAATGCTTTGCGATAATTCAGTTTGAAAGTGGACGTAAACTGCGCTGAGAATTAGAACGTGTTCACATAAAATGAAACTCGTTTTCATCATAATTTTAATTCTCCTCGAGTTATTTACAGTGTTTGTATGATTTTCTCTACTTTCAAAGAATCTCACCTCGTGTGCAAAACGCGTGACCTCAATCAAAAGTTGTCTCGGTCAGCCAAATCGGCCTGAAGAGTTGTTACAGTTTATTCATTATTTCCCCGAGTATTGTTGACGTCACTTAACGGAAAAGTATTTTCCTTGAGCAGTTCCGAAGCGGCTGAAGTTCGTATGCGTAATTAGTATTGTAATGATTGCATCATTTAAAGCAACACTTTTTACAGTCAATTGGTGCGTTCAATTAAATTGCTGAGCGAGTGCCTGAAACCGCCTACGCGTGTCTTGGGCCAAAACATGTTTGTGACCGCGACCCTACACGCCTCCGCAGCTTATCATTTAACTCTTGTTGGGCAGTTTCAGACAATATTATTAAACCAAACAATATTTTCCTTAATTTCAGTACGATATAATGCAATATTAAATTTTTCTCAGCCCTTACTGCATTTGTGGGTATTTAACTCAAATCTTTATTGCACCACCCTCAATGACTACCCTGAATATAATAAATTCATAATACTTACTAGATAACGCACACATACCTATTGCTATATCGCTTATACATAGTTGGTTTTCAAACCAGTTGTAAAAAGGTGAAAGGTAAAACATTTCTTTTAATACAATAGCTATTTAATAAACTACCTCTATTTGCCGCAACTATATAAATTAGAATTTAACGCACAATAGTCTATTTATTTACAAATACTTTGTATTCCCAGAAATCTAAGCAGAAAATAGTTTTCACGAGATAATGAACTTTCAGAATCTATTTTCAATTCCCCTTCAGAATGTACTTGCATCTTGAACTCATCCTCTTAATACTTACCTAGTATTAAAGTGCTATGCATCTCATTTAACCCCTTAACTGAATACATAATAGCTACAGTTCCGTATCACTTTATTTCTACGTGGGCAGACTGCATTATACAGCACAGGACATGGCCCATTTGCTGAAATAAGCTGTGGACAAAACACCACACCAGTAATTTCTTAATGTCCTTAAGATATGAATCAGGCGACTAAATAAAGCCGTTGTTAAAAAATATTCATTTATATTTGGTAACAAGACATAGTCAAGTGTTTTCAGCAGAAAACTGAACTGCATGTTTCATTACTTTACATCTGTGACACAATACCTACCTCCCTATTTTGTAGGTAGGTCTATGTGCTGGTTAAACTGTTAACATTATATTCCCATGTAGATGACTGAAAATTCAATTTTGTAATCACTAAAAACTACTGAAAGAAGTGTAATTAAAGTTCATAACATAATAACTTCTCTTATTCTAGAACGTTATTTGGGCTACACACTACTACTTCCTATAAAGTACTTCAATTAAATTAATTTAATGCATAGTTTTAGTAATTAAATAGAATGAGACTAATTGCAGGTAACCAGAAAGCAATTTAAAAAATAAAATAAAATATTTTATAGGCAGGTACAAATCGTTTTAATTTAAGCTACAGCTTCAGTAACAAACATGTAAAATGATTCGGAACATAATGTATATCATGTATTCAGTGGACAGTGTTATAATGGTAACAAATACAGTAAAAATTGTATTTATTCTTGGCAGTCTGCTATTTTGCAACACATAGTTAATATACAGAACAGACAAATACGGATCGAGTTGCGAAGGATTACCATACATTAATTATGTATTTGCATTACATGTAGGGTTTCTGCTCGAGCTTTCTCGAACTCGAGAAAACTCGAGAAATTTGGCTTCATTCGAGACGAGAAAAAAATTACCGGAGCTCGAGAATTCTCGAGTTTCGAATTTGAAGCTTTTAATATTCTTGAAAGCCTATTTTCTTATACAAAAGTAAGTTTTTAATTATTTAATAGGTTATCGTTGCTTTTAGACTGGTCTAGTCTTTCCTTTTTTACCCGACTGCGTGACGCAAAGGAGTGGTAATGTGTCTAACAGCCTATGTATGTATGTTTTTGAAGCACTATAGAGACCAAACTCTTATTCTTTTCTTTTTTTTTTTATTCTTTTTTTTCTTATTCTTTTTTTTTTACTATGCATGGGTCAATAAAAAAAAAATGTAATAATCACACACTAGCTTGCTGGTGAGATAAGCTGAACTGTATTAACTATTGTAACATCTACCTTGTTGTATTACCTTGTCTCGGTGAATAAATGATCTTTTATCTTTTTTTATCTTTTATGTCGACTTTAATAATTCGCACGTCAATCGATTTCTCTTAGCCCGGTGAGTGTCACTAAAAACATGACGTTAGTAAAAATTCAATAAGGCGACTAGGACGCCGATTTTTGTCGCCATAATATGTATTAAAAAATATCTCAAAACCTATTGAGTGGGGTATCAATAAAGGGTTTTTAAATAGCTTGCAAAATGTATGGCTCTTTAACTAAAAGATTAAAATATATTATTGAAAAAAAAAAACCCAACTGGGTAAAAATGAACTGAAAAGATAGAAATAAGACAAAGTGTTCACAAATGTAGTTGGAGGCATCAAACACTTACCATCATCATCAACAGCCCTTTACAGTCCACTGCTGGACTATGAGCCTCCTCCGCGGGAAGAGTAGGGGTTGGTGACAAAAATGTATTCTATTCTGCCGTCACCACACAACTTATCCCCAACTACTTATCACCAGCAAAAAAAAATAGTCATTGATGTCTCCGACTGCATTTGTGAGCACTTTGTCTTATTTCTATCTTTTCAGTTCATTTTTACCCAGTTGGGTTTTTTTTTTCAATAATATATTTTAATCTTTTAGTTAAAGAGCCATACATTTTGCAAGCTATTTAAAAACCCTTTATTGATACCCCACTCAATAGGTTTTGAGATATTTTTTAATACATATTATGGCGACAAAAATCGGCGTCCTAGTCGCCTTATTGAATTTTTACTAACGTCATGTTTTTAGTGACACTCACCGGGCTAAGAGAAATCGATTGACGTGCGAATTATTAAAGTCGACATAAAAGATAAAAAAAGATAAAAGATCATTTATTCACCGAGACAAGGTAATACAACAAGGTAGATGTTACAATAGTTAATACAGTTCAGCTTATCTCACCAGCAAGCTAGTGTGTGATTATTACATTTTTTTTTTATTGACCCATGCATAGTAAAAAAAAAAGAATAAGAAAAAAAAGAATAAAAAAAAAAAGAAAAGAATAAGAGTTTGGTCTCTATAGTGCTTCAAAAACATACATACATAGGCTGTTAGACACATTACCACTCCTTTGCGTCACGCAGTCGGGTTGCGCTTCGAGAGCCATGTGCTGGGTCTCGTCAGAAGCTGTTTCTATCGACTTAAGATTTTATACAAGGTCCGTAATCTTTTGTCCGAAAAGTCGCGTATCGTACTCTGCGAATCGCTGGTATTGTCACGACTTAATTATGGTGACCTCGTGTACGGGCCACGCCTCTTGAGTAAAACGAAACGCATGATACAACGTGTGCAAAACGCATGTGCCCGTTTTTGCTTTAATATACCTCCACGAACACATGTATCACCGTTTCTAAATAGTGCGTCCATGCTGAATATGGAATCCCGCAGAAGGCTACATATGGCCACCCTTATGTTCGATCTCGTTTCGCTAGAAAGTCCCGAGTACCTGCATGCTAAACTGAGGTTTTCTGATTTCCATAGGCGTTACGGGCCTGGTCTGCCCAGATCTGCCCGTGTACCCCTAGCGATGCACAAGCACAGAACTGTAGGTTTCACAGGCAGTTTCCGCTACCAGGCTACTAAGTGTTGGAACAATATACCACCTCCAATAAGAGCAGCCAAATCAAAGCATGCATTTAAGACTCTGCTTAAATCTGCATTATTGGAGTCGCAAAAACCTGTAACCTGATTGCGCCTTGGTAGTGGTTTCTGATCTGGTCCAGTGGTTTCATGCGTGGTTGTTTTGTTGAACCCTGGCATAATTTGCATAATTTTTATTTTTATATTATTTTTATCAGTGTATTTTCTCCTTTCCTCTTTATCATAAATATCTTAATCTATTTAGTTATATTTATGTACTTAAACTCGCCACATCCCAACCGTCACGTTGACGTGTTACGCGCGTTCTTTCGTCCTTAGGCTATAGCTGAAAATCAGTGGTTTGCTTTTAAGTAAACCAATTACTGAGCTATTGCCGTTTTGCATTGCTGCGACACACATTTCTGTATAAAGTGTGTACCTATATTGTATGTCATAATGATTTTTTTTTCTTTTTATTTCTGTCTTACCATACCATGTCATATTGTCCTGAGGGTACTATTTTGTCCTACTTTTGGTACTTTCTGTTTGTAATGTGTGTTTCTGTTATGCAAATAAACGTTTTTATCTATCTATCTATCTATCTCTGTCTTGTTTCTATCTTTTCAGTTCATTTTTACGTAGTTGGGTTTTAGTTTTTTTGTATGTTAGATAAGAAAACCTGTGTTTTTATCAAATTTCAACCGATTTCAACAATTTTAATTAAAAGACTCGAGACCCGAGAAAACTCGAGACTTTGGCCTCGAGAATTCCCGAAACTCGAGAAAAAAAATAGGTCGAGAAATCAGAAACCCTAATTACATGGTAGAATAGCCTATCAGGAACATGGGACCACTCCTTTCAGAAGGGTCGCCAAATTGAATTCTATTCCTACTTGTTCAATCAAAATTCGAGCTAGAAAGGAGAACTTGTTTTCTCTTACTCGTATTTGATTGAACATTATCTTCATACAACAAAATCAGTAGGTATAAAAAAACATAATATTGATATCCAATGGCTGAAATGGACGCTAGCCACGAAAGAATATTTGCAACAACTATTTTTCAGAAATTGCATTCCAAGTTCTCCAACTACCCTTATAAACTGTCACATACTGTACATACTAATTGCACTCAATTAAGAAACATTAAGACGCTGGCTCCACTCATTTCTCGAATCACTTGAAATCTGATTGAAGTGATTGCCCTTAATCAAAAAGTTAATTGGGAATCAATATTCGAACTCTCAGTCAATAATAACTGATACTGTACATACATTTCTATAGATCTCCACGAGGCTTTTGTATCTAACCTTCTTATATAAATGAGTAACTGGACGCGTCTGTCTGCCGTATTGTCTGTCTATCTTTAGAACTTAGAAAGAAACTCAGTAAGTAGAGATTTTGACACGATTTTCACTTAGTTAAGAGGAAGGATTTCGTTTGTAAGGAGTAATCTCTTGTAACAGTGGTCCGATTTATATAATTCTTTCACTGATATATAATGCTCACTTACTACGCCTTATGAATTAATAAGCATTCCAGGTACCTATGCATTATTTGCAAAATACTCAGTACTTTACAAGTACATCCATCTTCCTTTAGACTCAATTTTATCAAAAAAACAACAATGATGGTGATTAATGAAACAAAACAGAAAACGGGAGCATTACCTTGAGAATAAGTCTAGGAAGAATAATTACTAGACCAAGTAGTACATTATTCTCTGATCACTAGATACTTTTGGCAAGCAAATCGGTCAGCACCGAAGGCTACCCTCGCCTCGCTATACATTATTTGAGTGAATTGCGTTTCTATTGTCCCTACTCAATGTTGTGATGTTATGTACACGTCAGTTATATCATATTTTTTCGAAAGAACCCAGTAACTTTGAGTAATAAAGGTGGTAATATACCTAAAGATAAAACTGTCTGGTAGTGGAAGATAGAGGTGGTAGAATCTTGAAATACTCGCGACTTACTTTTGTACCACAAGAATTGTGCTATATTTTTCATAAAATTACGGATTCTATTGATATTCTGAAAATAACTCAAGAAAGCTTCTTTCCGTAGTATCTCCAAGCGATATTAATTTAATTTTACACCTTTTCCTTATTCCGGAAATAGACGGAGTCCACATGGACCGTAAGATAGCTTTCCATTAGAAAATTAAGGTGGACACGAGTGGTGCCACAGCACAAGTGAAAACCAATATAAATAAAGTAACTTTAAATTGCTATCGTTTTCCATAATGAACGGTCCTGCGCTGCCCGCATCCAAGTTCTTCCCGCGACCTTTACCAGATCGTCAGTCCACCTAGTAGGAGTAGAAAAATTAAAGGTAGCGTCTATACTATAGCTACTTTAGAACGCTAGAAAAGTAAATGTAATTTTGATAAATTCTAATACTATACAGCACACGCCAAACCTGAAGCGGTATGTAGAGCGTAAACTCATAAAATCTTTACTACCCCAATATCCGAGACACTGGATGAAGTTTCATACCTACTTTCCATTTCGTTCGTGTTTTCTCCTTTGTTATTATTTACTATCCAGTTGTTTGTTTTGTTAATAGACACAACAAGCAATCGAATACCAACTCAATGCCGTCCTAAAAACGTCCATAACAGGATACCATAATTATAAACTAACTTTTTTAACTCTTTACTATTCGGTTGTTGGCTGAACCAATATCAGCAATGTTCTTGTAAATAGCTCAATTTGATTTCATAAAATAAGTTAAATTTTATTAAAAAAAATGAAACCGACTCCAAAAAACCTACACTAAAAAGTAGAATAATAGTTAACTAATTATTACCTTGATGTTACCACTGAAGGTAGGCAGTACATTGAGACCATATTCTTAATGTATATTATAAAAAAGTTCATCCCCAATTTTCCACCCTTGGGGGTGAAATATTTTCTTCAAATTCGCATGAAACCACCCTTTTGATAATACCTATTCAACAAAAAAATAATCGTTCAAATTGGTTCATAATCGGCGGAGATATTGCGTATAAAAAAGTTCATCCCCAATTTTCCACCCTTGGGGGTGAAATATTTTCTTCAAATTCGCATGAAACCACCCTTTTGATAATACCTATTCAACAAAAAAGTAATCGTTCTAATTGGTTTATAATCGGCGGAGATATTGCGTATAAAAAAGTTCATCCCCAATTTTCCACCCTTGGGGGTTGTTTTTTTTATTATTAAATTTAAATGGGACCCTTGAGGTATTACCTATACGCTGAAAAAAGATTTGTTCAAATCGGTTCATAATTGGCGGAGTTATCGCGTAACAAACATAGAAAAAAAAAAAAAACATACGGGTCGAATTGAGAACCTCCTCCTTTTTTGAAGTCGGTTGAAAACAACCAAAATTCCTCAACTAAAAGTTCCATGAGAACATTTCGTTTTAATCCTGAAAACTTGACCAATTTCGAATTAACTGTAAAATTAGGTCTACAGCTGCATTGAAAGCTTTAATCGAATTGATTTAAAACCAGTGACGTCATAATTATTATGTTCCTTTACACAAAAACTATTGGGCAATTGCATAGACTATTGGTAGCGCAAAAAGCTATGTCAATTGACCGATGGTATCAACTAACCAATTTCTTGGCCTGAAAATTTCCGACATTAATTTAAGTGTTCAATTGGTACGGGCTTTTACAACTGCCTTTTCCTGTCGCGAAAATGAACCTTATAATCTCAGATCGGAATACCATCATTACCAAAATTAATTCAGATCCAGTCTATGGCAAGCTTTGGGTTTGATATCACTGAATAGAACCCAAATGAGCCGCCTTGTTAATGCCATAGTAACTTCAGCTCACAGACATCTATTCGTATTCCAGTTTTTTTTATTTATTTTCTTAGATTCAGTCGCGTATATAACAGAGTTGACTGTGTGATCAATTTGAGAAAAAGTTTAAACCTAAAGCCAGGTCTAGACGGGTGTAACGCGTAATTGAATGCATCGTGTAATGTAATGGAATCGTATTCCAGTTCTTTTTATTTTCTTAGATTCAGCCGCGTATATAACAGACTTGACTGTGTGATCTATTTGAGAAAAAGTTTAAACCTAAAGCCGGGTCTAGACGAAATATCATGGGCAGCACTTTACGTGTAATGCTCGTAGCATGCCATTCACACGTTACATTACACGTAATCTTACATTACACATTATACTCGTCTGGACCTGGCTTAATTTTCAGTACATAGGGTAGGATAAAGAGCATTTTATTGATGCAATGTATCAAGCGCTTATACTGTCTGTCTGTATTATAATTCAGAAATGAATAGTTAATAAATACCTACGTCAATGACAATGAAATTCATGTGTGGAAATGATATTCGCAAAGTTGCGGTGCATCTTAAATGCCCCTTCTCATGTTTAGTCAAGTAGTTTTCCATTCATTGATAGCGATATCCTCCTCCTCATCCTCATAAACCTCTCAAGCAACTTCTGCTTGCTTCAGTAATAACTTAGTTCCGAGACTAAGGCTGAGTTGTACTATCTTACTTTGACTTTAAACAAACGTCAAAAATCTGTCAAACTCCATACAAAATACATTGGTTATCGTTATAGTTACGGTCAAAGTTAGGTGGTGCAACTCGGCCTAAGTAGTTTAGTCAGACGATCCAGGCTTGAATCAACCTGAGTCTCAGATGTAATTTGATTCCACAGCGTAGGTCGTGCAAAAGTCGCTCGAACAAACCGTATTTAGACGCGTTCACCGAGACATTTCCTATGAGTATGTCGGAAGTAGGTGGTTAGGTAGGTCTAGCAGGTATTCCTTAGTCCAAAATAGCTTGGAAACCGTCCTGGAAAAGGCTTTGGTCTTATCATAAAAGTATATCGTGCATCGCTGTTATACTTTGGTAGAGTCACAATAGTGAGGATATTTACCTTTTTTGCATTACAATTTTACAATGACTATTATATGTAGACTTTCATTCCTTATCACTGTTGCCTCCTTGGCTGCGGGACACAACACAACGGGAGTACCAATTCATACCTATTCAGCTAGCATATTGAGCTCCAAACTTTTGTGACTGGTGTATAAATATTGTGTAAAAGGTTTTGAATCCTTTACGCATTTTACGTGTTCATATTAATCAATATCTCATGTCGCGATCACGTTATCTCATTTTAAAATACGCTTCGTGTGGACACGTCTTCAATAACTTTTCATGACAGAATTCATAACATTGCGGCGAAACATAAGTTTGGTTACTTGATGTCGTTGTAATTTTGAACGGTTTTTCAAACAATCTTCGGGGATAATAATATGCTACTCTTACTTGAGTATTCGGACTATCCATTATTTTAGGATATGTGTCTCTCCGGGGATGGTCCAGAGCGTCTTGAATATCTTGCCCGATTTAACACCACTCTTCATGAAACTTTTAGCAATAAGAAAGGTCATGCAAATAAGTAGCCTATTTTTTGTCTTGACAAAAGATCTTTCCATACATGTGGGTGATAAAAGCCTCTTACCCGGGATTAGAAACAATACATGTCTCCTCAACCTGACAGGTTGTGCCTTAGCAATAAGAATAGGCGCATTAGCGAAACAAAAGATATAGAATTATTTGTGTTCAACGCATAAACTTCAATAATATTATTATAACTTGAATGCATCGCAAGTCGGTCACGCACGGCGTAACCATTTCTTCGTGCATTGTCAGATGCACATGTTGTTATAAATAATGTAAAATTCACGTGTCTGTTTACACTTCCCGGTGTCATGTGCGCATTGTCCGGTCAGTGTAAGGCGACCCTACGTACACTTTTCACGACAATGGCTATTGCTTCCAATGAAATCTATCCGCGAACAATGCTGATCACGCTGATCGCTCACATCGTTCAAATAATAATTAATAGGACCAAGTTTCCTCTATGCATAGGAAATTTTATATGAGGATAACTGAACGCACACTAAAATTAAACAAGTACCTACAATGTACAATCAGCGTCAAAATTCAGTTGATTAATTATGATGACTCAATATCGTGTTTGATTATGGCTGATATAAATAGTCTATGTAGAAGTGGTTAATCTTCATACTTTTCAATGTCACTTCCATCTAAAATTAGTTAGTAGTACAAACTTGCTTGTCTAATCAAGGTCTTAGAAAGTTGCGAAAATTAAGCCTACATTATTGTTGTGATGTAAAGTTCAGCGAGTCGCCCTTGTAGAGATTTTGGCCTTAGCTTACTGAAGCGCGCTTGTAACGTGCGCGCGCGCATTGTGCGGCCTCCAAATCGGTGCGAGGAGTGTAGAGGAGGCGGTCGCGACCGCGGATAGCTTCGCTCACTCGTCGGCTTGTAATTCAGCCAACAAGCGCGTGCGGGCGCCGTCACTTTTATCGCTGCTGTAATACGGATGGTATTGCAATGCGATGCCGTCATTTAGCGTTGGTACAAGTTATACGAGCAAGGCGCTTAGGCAATGGAAATTTCCACTGCCGCGCCACAGAATAATTAAGTAAGCAGTATTACAAACGTATTCATACGAACATATTACGGCTGAAGCGACAATGATGTAACATCAGTATAGATTAAAAAACATAATGCAAATGCCTCAGTCACATGCATAACATTCAGAAGGGTGCGAAAAGCCACGAATTTATCAGCTCCACAATCAGAAAACACCTAATTACCCTCGATAACTACCTTCTAGTTTGCGATTAAAAATTAGGCAGGCAGACTTGGAAAGTATTGTAGCGTTCAAAAGCATTATCTCTTCGACAAAAACATGTTGAAAAACATGGTCAAAAGGGATAGTAGAGAGTATTCCTATTGCGTGCTTTGCTACCGAACGGTTCAGGGTAATTTCAAGGACACTGTCGAAACTGAATAACTGTCCACTTAAAATATACTGTGGCCGCGCTTCGCTCGCCGCGTCGCGCCGGCTGCCGCGCCCGCCCCGCGCCTCACCCCGCACGCATACCCGAATGCCGTTTCTCATGTCTCGGCGCTCCCCTTTTCATTCCTTGAGATTCACAAAACACCCATTCAAGGGCTCCGAGCTCCCGCTAGAGCCTGTTCTCTGCGCCGTTGATGAATAGATCGGCATCCATGCACGATTCATAAAAGAATTTCGTTGCTGGCCGCTGGGCGCGACTTGTCGACCTGTCTCGACAAGTTCAGATGACACAAAGGGGTTCCTTTTTTGTAATAATGTGTCCATTTCAATTGGGCTTTTATTAGACCCAATAATGCTGCGAGTTGCGTGGCGCCATCGCTGCCTAAATACCGTTGCAAAAAACAGTCGACGACCGTAGTGTCTGTGTGTCCGACGGAGCCAGACAGCGAGCATAGGTTGTTTTGTCTTTTGTATTCGCTGTTACCTGAGAAATCACGGCCTCGTTATCTATAACAATGGGCTTTCGATTTTTCCAGAAACAGGTTTTTTTGGAACACTTTTGTAAGGGTTTGAACTGCTTCTGAGGAATTTTTAGCAGCTTTATCAAGGACTCTTCCGTTAATTTGTTATTGCTGTTGGGATTTGGTGTTTGGCAACATGTTTTTATTATGACTGGAGTGCTGATTTGTAACTGGTGGCTTATTCAATAGTTAGCACCTACATCTCGGTGGGTGGCATTTGCGGATCACCTACACGCTACTTTCACAGCCCATTGTTTTGGTTGCACTTCAAATACTAATGAGGCCGTGGCTCCTCGTGACCAAACACTGGCAGTCTGTTTGTCTATTAGGAGACTAACTCTTCAATTCTGTATGACTCCATAAATAACAAATATGTATTTGCAAAAAAATACGTCAATCAATAGAGCTGTATTGAAACTAAGTATAAGTTGTGTGCCTTTTTGTAGACTTAAAAACTAAAATAGTCATCGTTCGTAGAAACAAAACAACCTACCATCCCATTAGGTATAACGTGAAGTATTTTAGCTATTCATTAAAAAACTAAGAGTCATCCTAATGTTTGAACGTCTCAAAAAAGACAAAGCAAATGTACCTATCGGGCATTCGCGTTCATTACCGCGCTCAAATTATGTTAAGTGGGTATCTTGCTCATATTCTGTGCTATTATTTTAAGGTTGGTTGTACAGCAGCACCTTAAGCTAAACACTGGGGCATTTAATGTCTTCGTAAAAGGAGCTATTTTGCAACAAAAGGATTTAGTCTGATGTGCTGTTGACTGTAGGTACTATTCTTTTACGTTTTTTTTGTATGATAGAAAACCATTTATTAATTTCTGATACAAAATAATATAGTGCACCATATTATTTTCAGAAATAGTTGTTTTTTAATTCAGAGTTGTTTCTGCGAAGATCCTAAAACGGAATCGGAAAATCGAATTTGATGATATTAACAGAAAATCTTATAGGAAACAAATTCCTGACCAAAAAATGTTACCTGTTACTTTTATGACAATATGCACGCATGTAGAGTCACGGGAAAAAACGTAGTTTCTAAAGCTACATAACTTTTTTTCCTAATATGAAATCTATAAACTATATGTACTAGTAAATATCGAGAAACAAAGATAATCAACGACGCTATATTTAGTGCTTAACGCTCGTGATCGCGACTGTACGCTTATTGGTTGTTTAAATAAATACGTGTTAATAAATGTGACGATTTTCATTTACAGAATCGGTTTATTGGCAATATCGACGTACAGATAGGATATAATTATGTATATTTAAGTTGAAGCCTTTTATGTATTTACACAGGCAGTAAAGTCCCTTATCGTATACATCGATATGGTTATGATATTTGTCTATTTCCTTAAAGGCCGGCAACGCACATGTAACGCCCCTGGGTCTGCGGGTGTCTATGTCTATGGGCGACGGTAATCACTTACCATCAGGTGATCCGTCTGATAGTTTGCCTCCTGTCACATAAAAAAACAGCTTTGGGACTTCGCTGGAAAAGTACTAGCACTATCCAGCCATCAAGTGAAATGTACTAAAAAGAACGTAGATTGTAGCAATAAAACCTTTTATAAATCCTATAAATAATGACTAATTTACCATGAAAACTTTGTCACTATCCCAAAATATTCGGTTAGACTCATCTTGATTACAAACGCCGACATCAATCAAGATAAAAATAAAATAAAATACCTCGTTGACATTGTATAGCAAAAACCATGATACTGGCAATCTATTTATAGCTTAGCACAGCGGAAACGTAATCTGTGGTGCGTTATAGCTTTTGTTAACACATGTAACATAACATTGTTACAATTTAAGTTCGACAGTCTTTAATTAACTCTAACATGGACACAACTTAAGTTGGACGGTAATTAACGTCGCTGCCTGATCAGCAACAGATGGTAGACATAAATAAACGCATAATTTTGATCACATAGTTTATTTAGTACAAGTCCTAAAGTAATTTTACCACATAATATTGTGGCATATTATGTACATAGTTTTAACAGGTGCTCTTTTGCAACAAACATCTATGGACTCACATATTTATGTTTTTGTCGCTACTGAAGTTTTAGTACCTGTATAGATCGAAAAATCTTACTAGTTTCGGGGGCTCTACAACCAGGGATCATACACAAAAAGGGACACAAAACTCTCCCAAATGAAAAAATTGCATGGGGCTTATAAGAACTATGATTAATATTACGTCGGGCTATCGTACCATAAGACCAGGGCCCAGTCCAGCCCCAGTCGCGTTCCATTTTCATTCCAGCTATTGTGCGATTCGGTATCGCGGTAAAGTTCATACACGAACAAAGATGGAGGATTTATGCACTTTCCATAAAAAATCCGAAAACCTTATTTTCTAAGCTAATGATTAAAAACAGCAAATGTTCGTGAAGTTTGAGAAAAAGTAGCTTTCTGTCAGCTTTTACAAAAGCGCAGGTACCTACATTCCGTTTACGTTTCAGATACGTTGGAACAAGCTGTCAAAACGATACCGCGATATGGATTTGTCTAACTGATTTTCGTTCGTAGTCCAGTCGTGTTGCAGCTGAAAATTTTTAGCGCGATCGGGGCCCAGTGCGTCCAACAGTTATGTTACAGCACCATCGATTATATCGCGGCACGCACCGTGTCGATAAGATAACGTGACCTTGATTTTGCTTTGTAATAATTAGTTTTTCGCACGTACTTTACTACAGTTGGAAGTTTTTAAACCACAGAGTACTACCTAGGTACTTAAGTGTCAAACGTAACTTATTGCAAGAAATGATACCTACTCAACTTGGCGGAGGAACAACCGTCCTCCCAGATGTGACATCCAAACATTTAAGCCAACAAAAGAATCCGTCACATTTGCTGTGTAATTTCCTGAATAAATGCAAGTATTTAAAAGGTAGAGCCGTTTCAATCAAACATAAAACTTGTAAAAAATGAGAAGCCTAATTTTTTTCTTACATTGACTAAATTTTAATGCGAATTGTTTGCTTTGTCCGTAAAGAAGAGCCATGTCACGGTAGTTGGTGACTAAGTTGGTAAAAATGGTTTCGAATTTATTACTAAGCCTGATTTCATGGCGCGAAAGTGTACAAGGGACCATGTTTTCATAAGTTGAGTGTGAATTTGGTATTATCACCAGGCACTTGAGATACCCGATTCGGTTTGATCGGTAACTGCATTGTTAAATTTTCCTTATCAGCGGTCACGTTGTTTTTCAATGATAGAGTTGCATTTTCCAATCTAGTGTGTTGTGTGCCACGTGCGTGATGTAGAGACAACAACACTTCAAATATACGTGTTCTTTGTAAAAACGCTTTTATTACAACTACTTAAGAAGATTACAGTGAACCTCAATGTGCCGTCTTAGGTATATCGAATACCTAACGCGCCGCTTCACGATTATGGTAAACCTCCTAAAATGCCAAAATCTTACACCGTAAGTCGTTCAAGCTGGCATGTGCCTTCAAGACGTGAATTAGCATAATTTTTGTTATTGATGTTTGGAGGAATTGAGTTTTTCATTGTAATTGTGAGATAGACTTTGAACTGTGTCATTTACATACTGTCAATTGAATGAAATACTAAATTACGAACAAAGGTTTTCCCGTACCCATTTACACGGGTAGACAGATAGCTTCAGCTAAGAAACCTTACCTACACTGCCATTTTCTGTAGTTATTCACGCCACTGTTCACACATGCGCCCCTAATGGGAGTGTCAACATTACTTGAAGCTTTCATGATAAACTGTAATCAGAGTGGACCAAAGACTGAACACTGAACACCGCGCCTAGGGTTGCCAGGTGTCCGGCTTTAGCCGGACATGTTTGGCTTTTTATGGTCATGTCCGGCCTGTCCGGCTTGTGTTTTTTACTCGTATGTGACTGCCGCAGAATAACAATCAAGCGCACGCATCAGGATGTTGGGCAACCGATGATGATAGCACTCCACTCACTCATGAGCCATGACACTAATTGCACCCCACAAAAACATAGAGTCCGGCTTTTGTGTTTTTGGACCTGGCTACCCTAACCCTCATGTCTGCCTACACGCTAACTTGATCCGCCAATATCGCTAATATACTTACTACTAATTCCATTTTATATTAATTACAGAATGCCATTAGTATAGCAAATAACGTTATCTATCTATCTTTTAATCTTCCGTAATCCTCCATGGAAAAAACCGAAGGGTGGCGTAAGTTTGACGACTTTATCATACTGTGACTATTTCAGTGATCGGAATTTTAAAAGTACAGCATGTTAAGATACACTTTGAATGCAAAATCACATATTACAACTAGGTACATTAAGGTGTGACGATGTTTTATGTAGAGTCATTCCTATAAAAGGTGTGCTAAGGGTGTTAAAATTTTGGTTTAGTCACGAAACACAGGGTACTAAATAAAATAAGTTCATCAGTTCTGATAAAATTAACCACGAATAATTATTAATACATTAATTAGGTCCAAAGTAGGTGATGTTCTACCATCAAATCATCTCAGTTATTCAAGTCACACCATTGCAATTGCTGTAGTTTTCTTTAATAAGCGTTTTGTTTCATAGCTTGTTTAGGTTATCTGAAAAGATTTCGACATGTATAAACTTGGGCATTAGCGATTAATTAATCATATATTATTGGAACAGTTACGAGTATATATTGATTGGCTTATTTATAAAGCATATCTAAATTACTTTTAATTGGAAGTGATTTTCTCAGGCGCTATGAGTAAAAGTGAGTTTCAGTTTAAGCGTATGAGTCATGTAAGTATTCCTATTAAAAAGAATCTTATAATATTTTATAATAAGCATAGACTGAGTGATAACAATCGATAATAATTAATCAAAGATAATATGCATTATATTAAAAATACAAAGGAAATATTTGACATAACACTCATTTACTTTCGTAATTAGTTCAAAAAGTGTAAGCTCAATCAAGACTGTTATGAAAGGCGATAGGTACCAATGAGTAGTACTGACGATTAATTTTTTTATTGATTAATTATTAATCAGTATTATTACTACTATTTATTATCGGAATAGGTACTATTATTTAGTATTCCGGTTATAATAATCTTCATTATTTTATTACCGGAATACTTAGTAAAACAGCTACAGAGTGATCAGTTCCTTGACATCAAGCATAGGTGACTTCTCTTCTTATTTAAAGTCAGTTAAACTTAAAACAGCTGTTGCTCGAGAAAATTTCAATACCTACTCGTACTTATCTATTTGTACATTATTCATGCCCGACACAACAGAAGAAGAAAACTAATTCTATTTTAACCAATTTTAATTATGGCACGATGACTTACTCGAATTAAGCCGATTGAATATTCATTTAGATTTCAAATTATTCTACGGGTAATGTGGGTTGTAAGCATTTTTGTGAATGCGAGACTTATTTACTCATTTTACATAAATTACTGGAAAATTTACGAAAAAGTAAGGTTGACCTTTTTATTTATGCTATTGGAAATCATTGAAGCACTACGCCCATACTCGTACTACGCCCAAGTCTAATTTGCTTTCCATTTCAAATTGCCTTTATTGCATTTTAGTAATGCTATATCTATTCAAGTCTTATTTTAACAGTTCGGCATATTGTATAGTTTACTCGTACTGGACTTTTTATTTCGGTTATTTTAACTTCAATTTGCTCAATAACAATTGAAATGGACGTCATTTTCGTAATTAAAAAAATGCTTTCGTATTCCTGAAAATGATCATTGATCTTCAGAAACTAGTGAAAACCAGTTTTTTTCAGTTCTGTAATAATCTGTTTGCATCAACAGCAACAACAGATCTTCTCAAAACAAGTGCTTGTTGACAAAGTGGGTATAGTGTTGACGAACACAAACTGCTACTTACTACGCTGTTGCTTGTGTGTGTACCTTTCTCTTTATATTCGAAACTAGGTGTTTATCGTCGGTGATGAATGAAACATCGTATTAAACTTTTTCCAAATAGGTACATATTGAATAGACATATCGCCCGTATTCACAAACATTACTATGAGGTCTCACAGTGCGCGTGGACGCGCAGGATGACACATGAAACAATCACAGAGCTCTTCAACGCTGTGCGCTCGATTTGCTGCTTCACTTAAGCAAGCATCGTTTATGAATACGGGCGATAGTAATAAACAGTCGGGGTTGCTCGCTCTATTTTTTCATGAGGCATTTCATTCTATCTACGAGATTTTTTCCGAGATTTTCCATTACCTACATACGTTATTATTATCTTACATAAGATAACATAACAATATTTTCTGTCTCATTTTTATATTAAAAATTAATGTAATAAAGAAAAACTTGCCGCGTTTATTGCTTACTAACTTTATTTTCCAAAGGTCTGCTTACTTATTTTAAATGTTATTTTATTGAAAAGTGAAATGTTTTTATAAAGTGATGATATATTTCCTATTTCCGGACATAACTACGGAAACATTTAGGTGAATTCTTATAAAATAACAAATATACATTGTTATAATGGTAGGGTGCAGAAAAGTTTGTTTCAATGTGAAAAAACTACCTATTCAGCCTGAAGACTTAAAAGTTCTGGGTTTTTCTTTTTACGGTTTTTCTTTTTACTCTAAACAATGCAGGTTTTGTATGTTTTCTTAGGTTGTTTATTTTAATAAACTTTCTTATTACATATTGTTCTGGTTAGGCACTTTCGTTTCAGCAACGTGACTTGCCAAGTCAGTTGCAGTCTAACAATTATTGTTTCGAAATTTAAGCTTACGGTCTCTGAAATTCAGGAAAACTTTCTTTATTTATGGCTTTTAGACTGTTGCAAAGCTTTTATTCGGTTTCTTAGGAAGTCTAATAATACTTAGCCCTACTTAGCTCCAGTACTTGCGTAGGCACAGATATCTTTATGAAGCTTATAATTACCTTCATCAACAATGATTACCTTGTCCAAGTTCAACATCTGATAAAATTAACGTCACATTCACGCAATTGTTTTATCATTTTATCATTGCATAGGAAATCAATTTACAACTTAAGATTGTAGATAAGTTATCTAGCAGACGACAGCTCTGACTCAATGTCTGTGGCGCTTGATAACGGCGCTTAGGAAATGCATTCGATTGTCAAGGCTATAAGATTACTATACAAAGAAACGAAAATTTATAATCAATAGTATTTTTCCAAAAATACAATACCAATCGCGATAAACACACGTGAATCAACAGAAACAAAAGTAGGTAGGTACTTAATTTAATAAGGAGAATCCGTATTCTATTTAAATTAAGCCTGAATAGCAAGCTAGCGGATTAATTTATTAAATAATTCACCAAGGACTGTTTTAGAACGGTGACTCAGAGCCGTGTGAAAGGTCTAACATGTGCACCACTATTCCATCATTAGTCAATTACAAACACGAGCCGCATTAAAAAGGTAACACCGTGTATAAATCCAGTTATATCTGGTTAGTAAACCGGCAGAAAGCGGTAAGAAGCTGTTGCAACCAGTCAACGCTTGTGTGACCACCGTGCGAGTTTATAAATACATTTTATTGTATTGAGAAAGTTTGCAATTAGATCATGTAATGATTCAGTTGTTTTGTTATGAAACCACAGTTTTCAATGAGCGATTGGTTTGCGAAGAAACGGTAACATCGGCTGGTCAAACCGTTGTAAGGTTGTAACTTGTAACAATAGGGAATTAACCGTTCATGGAAAGAGTAAACTAAGCAGTTAAGCGTTTCATTGCAAATGTGAAGCAAGTGCTTGGATTTAGCTTTCAGTTTATTTCTGCTGTTCCTTATTGTGACGTTCTGGTATACTTCCACGGAACCCTTAATAATCTATATTTTTATAAAAGCTAAAGGTCACTCACTCATCACGAAATCTCAGAAACTACGATTCACTGTTATAGGGTCACTCATGTTTATACTTAGCCGACTAATTAATAAGCAGTCAGCAGACTTAAATAATGAAGCGGCGCACTTTCAGGGTTGGGTCAAAGATTATTTATTTAATCAAGACTTTTATTTAGTTCTACTCGTACGTATAACCAGTAAATAATTTTATTCAGATTTCAGAAACATCTAAGTATTTTTAATAGGGTGAAATTAATTGAATACCACATTAAGTGAAAATATAGGTAAAGCACTACCCCACGATTTATAATGAATAATTTGTAACAGACATAATTAAAACCTATAAATATAAAATTTATTTGTAAATAACAGTATTTCAATATTTAATTGCTACATTCATTAATCGTAAAGTAACTCCTTTACGCCTATGAGCTCATGTAAATTCAGCGGTGGTCTGTAGTTAAATTAATAAATAGGTAAACTGTAGAAGTATACATAAATATTTCGTCTATAGTAGGTATTCGTACTTTTCCACGGTACGTTTTTCCTCGACGTAATTATTTTATAACTCCATAATGCGAATTTCTCGCAAAATTGTGCTTTATCGTTAGCGCATAAAGTTAATGGTCTGCGTGTATATGTATTTGCTTACTTGAAATCATCTTTCTTGCTCGAAGATAGAGATCATTTCCACTTGCATTTCGTGGCGGCACTCGGTTGAGCTATCGCTGAACTGGTATAAAATTCTTTTGGTCTATGACTTGCCTAGGCGAAGGTTGCTCTATGCTCCCGCGCACGCGGTTAGCACGTGATGCGGCGAGACATAGGGCCGTGATCACACAAGTTAATAAATCTTCTGTTTTTTTTTACCAATGATAACTTTGATATCGGGATCTATATTTTAATTTTATCTTAAACCGGATCAGCTTAGCTGTTTGCAATAAATTTAGGTAATTATTTCTTACTAAATTAATCCCGAAAATACTTACTTCCGGTGGTTTTTATACACGACATGGCAGATTAGTTCCAAATCTGTGCTATGTTAACACTGATTTTCTAATAGTCTAGTCGCGGGCTTACATGCTGCCACGCCGGATTCTGTACGGTTATTCCTAAAGCACGCACACACTTATGAGTAAGTGCGCTTGTAAACTATAAGTTTACGTAAGAGTGCGGAAGTGTCACACACACTGCCAATCAGCTAGGTCTCGGATTCGCTATCGCACGTTCGAAGCACACTTGCGATTACTAACATACCTTGTTATAGTTAAATTAGGACACATTGGAATAGTAAAAATACCAAACTTAAAACTATTTTAATACTTAAGTTCCTTGTAGCATATTTTTTATAGTTCTTACCAATAATGAATTGGTACGCGACTGCAGTTCATTCGGGTACATTGTTTTACACGTCATCTAAACCATTCCTTGAATCATTTTACTTCTTGGAGAGAATTTCATTTATATCGCGGTTAAAATGTTGTTTAAAAGTTCTCAGCTTATGTAGAGTTGAAGCAATTTTCTTTAATAGGTACTATTTAGACATGATTTTATAATTATGATCTAAACAGTGCGAAATATTAACTTTCAACTTAACATTTTTGCTGCCGCTTTAAACTGATTGGTTAAAGGATATAATGCAATAAATCCGTATTGGTAAAATTGCGCCAATTTTACAAGATGACTTGATGATTGGAATGGATACTAAAATACAATTTGCACAGTACATATTTCTAAATTAGAATCTCACTAGAGGTCAGCAATCGAGAAACTTAATAATTTAAACCAACACTAAGTAAGAGTTAATTATTGTAAGGATGTGTTGGTGAGTAACTCAGACATGATATTCCTTCTATGGTTTAATAAGAAAGCACGTTCTCTAGCTAGACTTACATGTAGAGTCTAGTTGAGTATTCATAAATACTTAACTCAGTGTTTCTTCTTTAATAGAAGTGTGATAGAAGCTTTACTAGCTTTTACTAATTCTGTCACTCATGGTAGCCTTCGATATTAGTGCAACGTGTGCAGCCAAAATATGTAGAGACTAGAGACATTATAGCAAATAAGGTTCTTTGAAATTAATGGTAGGAATCGCCGACAGTCTTATAAAAGTTTCTTAAAAAAAGATATAAAGTAGTCATGGGCCGACTATGGTCTTTGCCGACTAACCGACTAGCCGACTAATCGGTTTTCAAATTGCCGATTAGTCGGCCGACTAATCGGCAATGCCGATCATTCTAATACCTACTTGTCCGAAGAATAATAGATATCTAAAGATATCTAGATTTCTAAAGAGATAAATATAACTTCTTGAGAAATGAGATTTCTTCAACATGAGAAAAAGTAAAGCAACATTACAATCACCTAACAGTACCTAAGGTAGATGTCATAATTTTCGACGGGGGAGGGGTCAGAAGAGGTGACAATATGATCGCCTCCTGCTGGGCTAGGATGCGCGCCGTGATATTATTCTTACTTATCGACGTTAAAATGGTATGGGCAAAATTGCGCTTATCGCGGCACGCATCCTACCTAGGCCCACTGTTTCCTCTTCACCCTCCACGGTGATGGTCAGCGAGCTGGGGGCGTGGGGGTTCCCCCGTCTGCATAGCACGGACTACCACCACCGTCGGATAGGCAGAGCCCGCCATACAGGTGGGCAATTGCTGGGACGGACTGTGATAGTTGATGGCTTTGTCCGGTTCCCATAGTTCTTAATGAAAATGAGCCATAAGGCGATCTCAAGGGTTATTTATGTGGGTATTCCTCATCCTTCCGATGAGAGGAGCTTCAAATAATCTACCACTTCCCCGGTATAGGTATGCAATTCCATGCATTTTTCCCCCGAAAAAGGTCATTCATGCATTTTTTCCCCGAAAAAGGTGTCATAATTTTTATATGGACTTACATAAACTTTACACATTTTTTATGATTTCCTGGTCATTTTAACTAATCTTAACTTTGTATGAATTTAGACTGATTGCCAAAATTTCCATTCAGGTGAAACCACTTCTTACTGATTTTTTGCAGTCAAAAGTGGTTTAGATAAACGCCCTTGGTCCACCTCATAATCATCTTGGTGATTATGAGTTTTATTTCATTCACATATTTATTTTTTTTAATGCGCCGATTATAATCGGCATATTTTGCCGAATAGTCGTCACTAGTCGGCCGACTACAAATGATGCCGAATAGTCGGCTTTCCCGACTAGTCGGCGACTAGTCGGCCCATCTCTAATATAAAGTCTATTTATGCAAAAAATTTCAATGGTCAAGGAAGTTTTCTAACTGTATGTACAGATGACGGCACGTCAACATAAACACTGTGGCGTCTTATTTAGTCGTAATAGATGCGATTTTGAAACAAAAATGTATTAAAGCCTGATGTGCTGTCGACTGTACAAACTGCAATACTGTAGGCAAACACTTACGAGATGACTTGATGATTAGTATCTAGCTGGACCAGTGGATGTCTCTGGGGTGAAATATGATGATTGTTGCAACAAACTTGATTGACTGTAAACGGTTACAATAAAAATAAATAGGTACACTTTGTGTGTAGTTCTTTAAATTAGATAGTGTCACGAAGCTATTGTTAATTGATTAATTACATACTGTCAAATGTTTTGTTTCGGTTTAGATTACTTACTCGGAAGGAGCAGAACTGGCCTTGAGTTTTTTTATCTGCTCTTATCTTATATCTGTTCTTTTTAAATTTTTTCTTAATTTTCTTGCGCGCTTGATTATTAGGTTTACCTAGATTATCAAAACAGTGACAACACTTACAAAATTTGCAACCTCGTACCTACATAATGGGCTTAAATCAGTATAAAGAATTTTCTTTAATTTTGATTACATATATACATTTTTATTTCTCAAATTCTAAACTACGAGTAATCCACTAAAGACTGTTGGAATACTTACCTACTTACCTAAAAAAAGCATAACCACTGTGACATGTTATAAAACCTACTTAGATGCAATTTTGCAACAAAATAGTGTAGTTTCAAGTGCTGGCGACTATTACCACTATTATTAGTTATCCTTAAAATGTCTTGAAGCGTTTTAATGGAACAGTTATCACATAACAAGCAATGAGGTCACCTAATCTTTTAAGTAATACACGCCCATAAAGATTATCCGGTTTATTCACCACATAAAAAACACAGTGCAGCGAGTGCAATCTGCGAAGTGAATTTAGTGATTAGACTAAGTGCGCCTTTATCCAACTAAATAATACTAGCTTATGCCTGCGGCTTCGCCTTCGTGTGTTTCGACCTGTAGTTTTAAACACTGTGTCACGCGCTCTTTCAAAAACTGCAATAATAACTTAAATTTTTAATTAGGTAAAAAAATCTGTATGCCCTATTTCAACTAACACCATACAGGGTGGTTTTAAATTAAATTGATTGGTTACCAGTATCAATCGACCTGAAAATGGTTATTAATAACAATTCAAATAACTCTATTTCCCAATTTCTGTGTATGTGTTACCTCTAATACCATAATGAAAACAACAATGTAACAAGACAGAATATACTTAATTTATCCTAAATCTTATACGAGCCCAACAGATCATGAAAAGAGACAAATCGGTATATCTTTACGAATTTAGGGCTGCGCCACTTTCCTGTTTGTGTCAAGGATGGGTCATGGTTTTCTTTAGAATACTTTTCTCTTGAATAACTTGATTGATTACATGCAAATCTCTTACGTTTTCTTCAACTTCTGACGTCATATATACGATTATTTATAGATTCGTCCTCAATACTCTGGGTAAGGATCGCGTGGAATGTAATCAACTTTCTTTCTTGGATTTTCGTAGCTTGATTTGCTGTTGGCATTGTTTCGCAAATACTCATCATCAATGATTGGCTAGCTCGTGCTAATTATTTTAGAGCTCCATAAAGTCATTTAAAACGTAACTTTTGAATGAAGTCACGTGATTATTAATATTTCACCACCTCTACCTCATGGGGGTGGCCTCCCGAATTTGGCGCCACTGCAAGGAGTGGAACCAGACGGTGACGTCACAACACGCGTTTTCGAACGATGTCGCTACCAGTGACCAGTTAGTATGTCGTACTAGGACAAAAATAGACAACAATTAAAAACGTCACACGCATGAATCAGCGGTGATTTAATTTAATCGTGCAGAAACATTCACACAACTTTACGGCCATTTTACTCGTCAAAGTAGATCATTCAACCTGACAATGAATGATTTGCATGATTGGATTTTTGCCCGACTGTAGAGATGTTACAAGAAATTTATGGCGTTTTAACGTGATCTTTTAAAAACTAGTATGTGGATTATCTCTAGATTTGTCTCCGTTTCCTGCGATGTATTGTTTATACCGTATTAATTTGTCTTGATCTAATACGCGGACATAAGGAAAATAATAGTTGATTGTAATATACATAGAACATACAGGAAACTGCGAATATTATAACTAATAATTATTAATAACTCCGTAATGCAAATACTTACTCTATATTACAAGCTTCCATTACCAAATAAATCGGCTTAAAATCTGTATGTAATTAAACTCGGTTTTTGTAGTTTAAAAAAAATGTTGATTTGACATAGATTTATTTTATTAGTACCCACTATCTTGCAACTGCCACTTGAAAACGGCACAACCACAGAAATGCCACTCGATTGATTTGTATTCTTTTTGTGTTCGTAAATTCAAAAGGTCGCGGGAGAAAGATATTAAATTCAAACAATTGTCTCAAGTCTTCCAGGCTGCTTGCACGCCCTACGCTTTGGCATCAGTCAACGCGTTGTCTGTTGGTCGGGATCATTGAAATATTTGTTTGTTTGCGAGCGAGGTCGCTGCTATGTAACGTAACTTTATTTTGGAGTACTTATTTAAAGAAAGTCCCATTAGATTTATTAAGTTATTTAATATTGACAATGTGAAGTTACACAAGGTTCTTTCTTTGCCGAATGTAATCAAAATAGCACGTCTTTTAATTTTCATTAGAATCGTTCATTCTTTACTGCGCGATCTAAAGAACAACCAGCTCCATCTTTTGGTGGTTGAAAGAAACGAATTTCAAACCGAAAAGCTGCGAAGTTGCAGTCTACTCGTAAGTCAAGTAACTTTAAATGAAGACTGAGCGCATTCTCTACAAATGATGACTCCAATCGTAAATCGTCAAGTTAAAGTCCCTATTGTTCTAGTTTAATCGCAATAAAATACTAACACAACGGCGTATGTCAAAGCACGCTTTTTGTTCCCTGATCACCGCTTAATAGAGCACAAATAGCTGTTACGCGTAGGGTTGCCAGGTGACCGGGAAACCCGGGATTGTCCAAGAATTTTGCGTCTTGTCCTGTGTTCAGTCCAGTAATTAGACCTTATCGTGCCGGATTCCGAGAACCCAATAGTTTTGTGACAAAATAAAGTAACAACAAATGAAATGGCTGGCTTGCCCTTAAGTTCTAGTAAGTTACATACCTATTTAATTAAATAACATTGGCAATAAAATGGCATTTTGAATATAAAAAAGAAACTTGAAGATATTTTTTACTATGGCCATGACCCGACACCGGTGTCCTAGTAGAATTATCCCGGATTTCATAATCTTCTAGGCAACCCTAGTTATGCGTCAAATCAATTCGCTTCCACATAGTGATGGGCAGGCTCACATTGTCACGAACACTGTCACGGCTGCCCGCACTGATTAGATCGGCCTTGTCATCCGATGATCGTGACATAGGAAGAAGCAGTTACAGTGCCCACGGATTCAATATTCGTGGGACTCGGTCTGTGTGTCAGTAGAGGGAGTTTGCACTGATTATGGACTGAAGGACATGTAATTCAAACAAGGTATTAACCGGTATTAACACTCGGAATGTTAACCTACTTGCGTAGTCGTGTAGTGCTGAAAAAAATTTAATTTCACTAATTTTATATTGCTTGTTCAATAAAACAAACATTGATTAAAATAACAAAGTTTCTTAATTAAAGAAAATTATTAGAAATCGTGGTGCTTCGTTACACCAACTAAGTTAATTATGTTTGATGAAATGATTATGAAAAATAACAATTTTATCTTGATTCTGTTTACCATTTAAGACTCCAGCAAAGTTTGTTTGGACAATGGTAAATTATTTACTTTCTGTCATTTTATCAAGATTTATCTGACCGGGAAATGGCGATGATGCGCTATTTTCTACTCTATTTATGAAAACATGTCGACGCGTCGTATATTCGTATGGTGCAGAAACTATACCTACTAGGCGACAGTAACAAATTATATTTTTAGATCACGTGCGAGGTAAAACACAAGAAACAACTGCGCATCGGGCTATTTTTTACTAACGTTTAAGTCTGACCGAAGCTCTCCAAATTCTTTCAACCTCCAGACGAAAATTTGGCATTAGCGAGACCAAAAAAAATGTTCCCTCGTCGTCAAACGAAACTGGCTAAACTAAAATTCGCCTTAGTAATATGCGCGTTAGGTTTTTTTTAAATTAACGAGATACTTTATACTGTTGATGTCGATGGCAACTCACACCGAAGGTGATACTGGCTAGTCATCCATGAAGTTCAGGGATCTTTTTTAAATTAAAACTTTGAAGGTTCAACTTCTTCAACGGAGTATTTGATCCTTTCACTTATTTAATTTACTCGTAGTTCTTATTAATCATACCAAATCCATAAGATTCTGAAAAACACTTCTCAACGTAGTACGTCTGATGGACACGAACGCATGTGAAAATATTAGCATTTTAGAGACACCATGTTTAAGTTGAAACCAAGCGATAGTAATTTTAGCTCTTAAAACTCAACATAGGCACATCACAAGAATTTTATCGGCTCTGCAGCGTGCGTTTTCATTAAAGTAGGACAGGAAATAAAATTATGCAAGAGATATAAAAGAATTGAGAAAGAAGTCTAGGAAACAAATGCGTAATTTGCCATTAAACAATTATATGGGGCAAGAATAGGCATGGTAATTAGTGATTCATTATTGCTTGTAGAATGAAAATCTGTAGCAGCTATGGCATCTGTTTCCGGTGCATCAAGGTCAGCTCACATACCGTGACGAGCAGCCATTGTTCGTTCTATGGCTCATGCTTCAACTAGTAGAGAAACTGAGACGGAGGAAGTGGATAATAAGGCTCAGTCCTCAGAAAGTTTTGTCTCCACCAGGCTATTGTTCTTTAATTAAATAGTAGGTAATATAATTAATTTGGGTAGATACCTACTTTGGCACATTCACCTCGTGCTAAGTTGGTTAGGCAATGAAAAAATATCTTGGTCGATTTCATACTGGCCCAATTATCATTTAAGAATAACTGAATTCGTAAAAAATTATGAGTTCTTTTTATGTATTCTAAAACAAAGAAAACCCTGCAAATATTGTCATGCTTTTCTTCTCAGCCTCCTCAAATTTCAGGCAAGAGAATCAAGTATTTTCAAGATTTTCTTTGCGAATTAAACTTGCAGGCGAGAGAGCATGTTATTTTAATGAAGCACCTATCCAAGTACAGTTTCATTGGGCACTAAACATTCTGCAATTTTATACATAGTTGTCACGATTAATAAACCAGCTAACCAATCTAATATCCGTTAAGTTAGTATTTACTAGTACCTTTAAGCAGATACTTGCGACCATTAAGTTTATTAACTGATGCTATAAATTCTCAGCCAGCATACTAACGCCCGTATTCACAAACATTACTATGAGGTCACACAGTGCGTGTGGACCTCAGATCATAGAACTATGATCTGAGGTGTGGACGCACAGGGTGACACACGAACCAATCACAGAGTTCTACCTATTCAACGCTGTGCGTTCGATTTATTGCGACATAAGCAAGCATCGTTTAGAAGTACTCGAAGATACTTATTGAAATTGGCGAGTGTCGTATGAGGCGCTAGGGCAGCTTCCGGTCAACCTACATAGAGGCCCTTAGCGGCATTGTGAGGTCAGGAGGAATTCGAGCACGATGACTGACAAGGCCACCCGTAATAGATACCAGTTGGAATAGAAAAGGAAATTAAATAAAATGGAGCAGCGTCTGAAGGATGTGGCGGGCGGTATTGAATAATTCAAAAGTAAAGCAATTTAGCTCAAGACATGAAAATTGGTGCAATCTATTCCAGTGCTTGCAAATCCACCGATGGCCTGAGGCAATTGATATTATCAGACGCGAAATTATTAACAAAAATAACTTAAATGCACAAATAAGAAGTCTTGAGAAATTAATTTTCTAGAACTTTAAACTTGGGCGTAAACAGAACTAGGAATTTTCCCATGAGTTTTTGGCGTTGCGTACCTTCCACTAGACTTAAACTATTTTTGTATCATTGATCACTCACCGGAATCTGTCACGTTTCGAAGACAAGCCAATAGATATAACTGGAGTTGTATACAAACGAAAATAAATAAACATCATAGACACATGGAATCTTGGTGCTCATCCAAAGTCCTCTTTCACCTTACATTTGCTGTGAAGCACATAATTTAAAGTGATCGGTAGAAATTTACCCAACGGAGAACTAGTAATATTTGTCATTCACTGTAAATAACGTTACTAAGTCCCAATTTTTTCCAAAATGTAAAAATAGGTAAACTTTGAGAATCTGTTACTCATGACAATAACTGAAACTAATTTTTCAGTGAATTTTATTGAGTTACTCGTAGTTGCAGAAAATTCTACCGGAACAGCAACATCTTCATATTTTTTAACGTTCACTTACGAGTATTATAATGCACCCTAATGCACCTGAAAGAGTGCATGTGTGCATTTAATATAGAGGTCGTGTGATGTAGTGAAAGATTTAATATCTCTGTGATTAATATAGTATATGTATACTTAGGCTAAGTTGCAGCTGACTTTGTACCTAATTATAACTTTAACCGGTGATTTTATATGGAGTTTGACAGATTTTTGACTATTGTTAATGTTTAACTTTAAAACGTCAAAAGTCTGTTAAAATCAAGGTTAAAATAAGTTGGTGTAATATTTAATATCAATCACAATAGGTAATAATAATGCTAGTTTTGAATCTATTTAACTGAAAGACAGATTCTATTTCCATCTTCATAGAATATTCCAGTCTAGAATAACTGCCCTTTTCGAACTAGAACGAGCGCGGTTATTTCAGGTATTTCAGTTATTCAGTAGCGCATGTTTAAACTTTCAGTGATGTCATTGCACTCTTATCTTTTGTCAGTTTCAATGACATCACTTAAATAAGTAAAAAATGATGTCATCTTTATCAAAATTTAGGACTGTTAGTACCTAAGCTTAAAGGCCTATTCAAACCTGAGCGATATATTCGCTGCCGCTCTGTGGGTAGAGGTACATACCGCCAGTAGCGGCGTAAGGGGGGGGGGGCGGTGGGGGCGGTCCGCCCCGGGTGCCAAGCATCAGGGGGTGACAAAGTCGCGCAGATTAGTACTCACTGACGCATCTGCATGGCAAGGACGGTCGTGATGTCATGACGGGGAGGTGCCATTCTGGGGTGCCTTAGGCTATAATTTATATTATGACGGGGGGGGGGGGGGGGGGGGGGTGCCGCCCCGGGTGCCAACCTATGCTACGCCGCCACTGCATACCGCGCGGGTTTCGCTCAGGTATTTAGTATCAAGTACCGCGGCTAGAGCGGTATGAACAGTAATATTACCGCATACCCACTGGGTTTTCTCTGCCGCAGACGGTAGCGAATACCGCTTAGGTCTGAACAGTATTATTACCGCATACCCACTGGGTTTTCTCTGCCGCAGACGATAGCGAATACCGCTTAGGTCTGAACAGTATTATTACCGCATACCCACTGGGTTTTCTCTGCCGCAGACGGTAGCGAATACCGCTTAGGTCTGAACAGTATTATTACCGCATACCCACTGGGTTTTCTCTGCCGCAGACGGTAGCGAATACCGCTTAGGTCTGAACAGTATTATTACCGCATACCCACTGGGTTTTCTCTGCCGCAGACAGTAGCGAATACCGCTTAGGTCTGAATAGGCCTAAACTCAGTCTGTGCCTGAGATATGGGAGCGGCACGGGTCTGAAGCCTCGTTGAGGTTTGACGTCTCAAACACCCTCCCCTGCCCTTGCGTTCCTCAGGAACTGACTGAATTAAGCCCTAAATCTAGTTCCGAATTGCGACTGACACACTTTTTCTAACTATGTTGAATCATTGTCACGAGCTGGACAGCGGACTGACAATCAAACAGATAAATGCACCAATTATTTATGGATTAAGCACACAAAGAGCTCCTCCGTTGTATCGTTTGGAGTAATCATGGTGAGTAATGAATGCACTCGTGATATGCACGTGTATTAATTTGCAGTGGAAGTTATTTAAACAAAAAACTCTGTAAGTATTACTTGCAATAACAAAACAAGGATATGTTAAACTAAGGATCTAAACGATTAATAAGGCATACCAATGTGAAACAGATGTCCATATATTATCGTGAAAAAATTCGGGAAGCCTGAATAGAAAACAAACATAAAATCGACCTAGCCCTCCATACTTAAATATGTGGCCCTGGTAATTGTAAAGCGTTTACTACTTCTCCTATACTATGGGATTACTTAAACTTATCCTGTGGGTTCTATGATTGTATCTATCATGTCATGTCCTTGAGTCTTGAACCTGGTTTCAGAAGAGGTACCTCTCACTACCTGTGGGATTACTTCATTATTCTACTCTACGGCTCTATCATTGTATTTTTAATTTTCCAGTAAACTTTAATCTAGGAGGAAGATTTATCCAGGAGAAATATGTCAAGACATATACTTTATCCAGGTGTTAGAACACTATAGGTTTTTCTAATGAACATTCCATTCCAATTAACATTATGTAGTTACACGCGCGTTAGCAACAATAAAATTGACGTGCGAATTCCGTATATTTTGCGATATGGCCCGCTTGCACGATCGTCGCAATACCTAATTAACGTGCAATTGATAGTCGTCTGTCAGTCAAGGGTGTGCCGACGAGGAAAGGTCTCGGTTCATTGGACTCAAGGCCTATCTGACGTTGACCCCCCCAGCAATTCAGTAGTTGAACCAAGTGCAAAATCACTGCCATCCGGCTCATAGTCAATTCGATTTAAATTTCGCGATTCAATTGAACCCTGACTGAAACGCGTCATGTGCATGTAAGGGCAACTACATTTTCTGTTACATCTAGGGTTGCCAACTTTTCTTTCAAAATATAAAGTATATTAGAGGTCGGAGAAGTAAAACAGACAGTATTAAAAAAAAACAAACAGATAGCTCTACAACGCGTACTTAAATGTGGTGTTGGGCATTTACTTTTAAAAATATCTATGGATACTAGTGATGCTAGCTGAAAACAGTATTTTGTATACTTTATTTTTGTTCAACAGTAAAAAGTATAATTTAGTGAAAAACAGTATAATACTGTTCAAAACAGTATAGTTGGCAACCCTAGTTACATCTGTGTTATTCACAACAATATTCTTATTCGCAATATAGTGAGAAAATTAAGATGGAGTATAATAATAAGAGAACATCTAAAATCGATTAACCATAGAAATAAATTCAATTATAACATTAACTTGCACGATCGATAGTATTACAAATACCTAGGCTATCGATTTGTGTGCGTGTCAATTACCATGTGTGCCCACACATTAGCTTTTCCCGCTGCTTTACCCCCTTATATTTAATAATAATATTTATTGTCTTTGTCTCACTCACAAACCTAAAGTTAATATCTTTTCAAAATTAAAATCTAGTATTTTGCCGGCCAAAATAGTACCTTTGCGTCGTGCCTGCCTAACAAGCAAAGATTTATCAATTTAGCTCAAAAACTACTTATTCAATTTAATCAAGTCAGTGAAATCAGTTCGATGCGGTTTATGCTTCAAGGTACCTATGCAATAAAGTCTATATTTATTCACTATTATTAAACTTATTATTGATTATGAAACTTCAGTAATGTCTATTTCTAAAAGTAATATTAAATTACATGCGAGTAAGATGCGGGTGAAGCTCGCTTCCACCTTCGGCCTGATCGTCACTTACCATCAGGTGAGATACAGGCCAAGAGCTTCCTCGTTGTGGATAAAAAAAAAGTATTCAATAAGATTAATTAGTTACTATTTAAAGTAAAAATATTAATATTCAGGTAGTTCAGGTACGATGACGTCGCATCTGAAATAAGTTTTACCTACTACAAAAATTTTTACATAAAATAATGTAAATGCTTTACCTAAGTAATGGCGGAGCACTTATTGACTTTTTACTAAAAACTTGTGAAAATTAAAAATGTTTCTTTCAGCAAAATGTCTCATGAGAACCTCTACTGCATGCATGTTTTCTATTTTCTCTCATACTTTAGAGAATAGTTTCCAACCACTAAATAAACAGTTTTTTCTTATTCAACATGATATTTAGAAAATAATTTTCTTATTTGCTCAAAAATATTAGACGCCTTTTGTACACGTGCCAAGGAGAGATCTGTCAACAAAGTACATTGTATACTTATTTACACAAGAGTATGAATATAAAGATACTTGTGGGTGTGGCATCTGACGAAAGAAGATAATATTATTATCAAAGAAACATTTTTGTCTTTACACAAATAAAATTTAAATATCTATAGTTTGAAAACAATAGAGACCAAAATAGATTTGTCTCTAGAAGTTTGCGACTATCACTGTACAATTGATTTCATTACACTACATTAAGAAGAAAATTTATGTACTTACATCAAAAGAACCTCCTCCTTTTTTAAAGTCGGTTAATCAATGTTGCGCTGCGCGACAGATACACAAAGTCACAAAGTCTTCAATGAAGGTGACTTCTTTCATTCACTGGGCAGAAAATGATAATGATACTTAATTTAAAATAAATTATAAGGGGCTGCTTTTCAGGCCAAACTAGACAGGACGAAACACAGGTAACAACAAAACTCAAAACGAGAGAGTGACAGTGATACAGGATTTATTTCGAGAAGTAAGGACTATAGACATTTTATTATCACCGTGAGAACAGTACAGTGTGAGGAACAAAGCTAGAAAACAAAATGGGTGAGCATCCAATAAGCCCCGCCCACAACAAAGATGCATTAAAGTTTCAGAAAGTTTACAGTATTTGGAAAAAACTTTTTAGTGATTGAAAAGTCGAAAAGTCCTAAGTAAAATAATTTTGATTATTAGGAAAGTTATTTATTTAATTAATTCATTTTATTATGGGTATTTTAATGTGAAAACAATAAAATTAGTTACAATATCGCGACGGGTGTGTAATGTATGAGTTTGCTGAACCAAACCACCACGACGATATGTGCCCCTGGTACTCTGAACGGCTTGATTTTCTATGCATAGTTTTTTTATCTATTATTAAAAATATTAGTTTCAGTAGAGCTGCACCCAATAAAGGTGTTTCTTTGTTTCTTTCCCCGAGAAAGCTGATTGCTTTTTATTAAATCAAATAAACTTTCTTTACCCACTAACCTTCCAGTTTAAAAAGTTCCATCGAGGAAATCCCTTAAGTACTTAACCATCTTTATTTTTCAAAGCAATTCATATTTAGGTAATTATTATATGATACTTTGTAGGTAAGTAGTTATCTATTTTTATTCCTTTAATTGCTAATGATCCAAATCTATCAAACAAACAATCAACATGATTGATGAACAATGAACATCTCAGACTATGTTTATTTATACGTCATACGTAACTAACTTGACGATCTTGAATGCATCTTGTACATAGAATATCTTCATGTACTTACTTGTGGTTAGTTTTGAAACTTGAATCTCCTCGCGGGTTCTGATTCCCTGGTACTTTGGTCGCGATTCAGCTCAATACTTAGGGTCGGGAGTTAGTGCGGCGGCGCGACAGACTTGCGCCGTAGCTTTGATTCTAGAACTCCTAGATTTCAGAAGGCCCTAACGACACAACCTATGCGCCAAGCTCACCGTCCCTAATGCCTGGGTGCTAAGGACGATCATTTCCACAGGACACAAATCAATAAAACCGTTCATGGAACGTGCCAACTCCCGCCGTTTTCTGCCAGCCTGGTAGGATTAGATCTGCCGCGCTCGCCGCAGACCCGTTGCCATGGTTACTTGGCTAGCGTCGGATCAAACTACCTCCTAAAAGTTCCTGGTCCCCGGGGCGGCAGATCTCTTTTACGGGCCCTGTTGGCATGACAACGGAACTTTTGTTTACATTTTTGGTAGCTTCTGTGCTAAGTTCAGCAAACTTTTAAATAACCTCCTGTAAATATAAAAAAAAAAGTGTGTTCGGTATTATTAAAAGTAGGTATAAATTCCTACTTTTTCCAACTAGCTACATAAACTATTTTTTTTTTTCTTAAAAAAACTGAAAATCTGAAACTTTTTAGATTTAATCGTCGAATTTTGAAAAGCTATAATATTATGCCATTTAAGTACCTAATACCAATATTATTCCTATTGTTGATAGCGTTTCTCCGCAAAGGAGATTCCATATTATATTCATGTTAACTAAGTACATGCACAAGATAATTAAAATAAACACATAACTTTGTAAATATAGCGCTACTGCTACCAGGAGTCCATACATCATAGCAAGTGTTTTGCTCTATAATACGTGGTGCAGCCAATAAAGGGGTAAACTTTCCTTAACTCTGTACTGTAATAAGGATGAAAATGTTCAGCTACTTTTGTTGTTCATTGTACCCCCACCCTGAAATCGGATTCATGTATCTGTGCATACAATGCAATAGAGGAGAGAGCCTTATCATCTCTCCCATTTGCTCTTTCGTAAATAAAAGTGACAGCAGGATATTTCTATTCTTTTCGGGTGTTAAGTTAGTGATTGCGCATGTACCTACTTTTATTTTCGTTTTGATTGCAGTTCTCGTTTGCACTCACGGGGATGCAAGGGATAGCTTTAAATATTGATTTTACAGGTAACCTATATTTTAAAGCCCAACCTAGTGACCTAGCGGGTGGCCGTTGCTCTCCTCCTGGTACCTACCGAGATACAGACCTATGGACTATGTAGAATTATATCTATAGACTGCTTTCTTTGTTCCGAAAATGAAAAATGAGTGAGCTTATTTTGAACGAAAACTAATTTGTCAATCTTCAGGCATAGGCCGTGCCAATGTCAGAAGTGACGTCACATGGGAGGCGTGTCTCATGGATTCCCGACAAATATCATCTAATTTCGCAAATTCTTCTGTAAGACCTTGGCACATGATTTAGATGGAAGTGCGCACAATATTACAATAATGTACTTTGTTGTCGTCATACATCATAAGTGTATTGCTTATTAGAGCCTCGTGACGGTAGTACAATAGACCGGCTGTTATTTGTGAAACTGGACCTGATACACAATAATGTCGTGCCTATATTGTTGACATTGATTTATTTGTTGCAAATATTGCTTAGGAAAGCGTCCGCGGTGACCGATGTGTATGACGTGTAAATTTGCACTGTAGTTAATATAAATTTCTATTAAATTATTTCAATATACAATCTACTTATACCTTAAAGCTTGTCCACACATAGGTATGTGTAAGAGCCAGGTGCCAGGCAGGGTAAGATTTGGACACTGGACGAAAATAATGTTTAAGTACCTACTTAAACATTATTTTCGTCTTACCCTGCCTGGCACATCAAGCTTAATAGAATACCTATCATTTAATTTAATTTCCATACCTAAATCAAGAATGTGACTTACAATTATTACAATTGGAAAAACATTCAGCATTCCCAAGTAGCATTTTACTCCATTTAAGAGTTCACATTTAGTTCCAATGTGTACTTAAAGCATTAGTACAGTTCACTCGTGATGTATAAGCTGTATTATTGCAATTAATTACACCTATACCTGTCTAAGGGACTTATAGGAGTGTAGACTAGTGTAGAGTTATACTTTTATACGATTGTTGGTGTTATAATACTCTAACAACTATCCTTTAGTCAGCCATCTGACTAAGAGCATTATAGGAGGGTAGAGATACGGCAACCGCTGTTTAACGACCTACTTGTACGATGTTATAGAGCTAGCATTTTAATAGAACACACGTGGTCATTTATAAACCCAAAGGCTGTTATGTTTACTTGTTTTAGACTGTTATACAGCTAGTAGCTGTAGTAGGACTTGTTTGTGATAATTAAATAACCTTTTTTACTATCTGTACAAAAGTGTTTCAATGGTTCGCATGTGCACTGTAGGCTGTTAAAAGGACTATATGTGTTGTCCATTAACATCAATAGCAGTTTATTTGTCCACAAGTACTACTCTTATTTGCTTTAAGCTGAACATGAATGTGAATGTGATATTCTATTACACTTTTCCCCAAGCCTGTTTTTAGTTGTTTATGGTGGTTCTGTACATGATGCAGAGGAAAATATTATGCCTGAACCTGAAAGTTCCCTTCAAAATATACAGATATCAGAGTGTGATGATTGCAGTTCTAGTGAATTAGTGAATACAATTTTGATTTGGACAATTATTTATTTAACCTTTCGCAAAAAAATAAGAACATGGGCTATTGAAAATTGTATTCCTCATTCCGCTTTGAATAAATTGTCAGGCATAATAAACGAATTTAAACCGGGAACACTACCGTCTGATGCTTTAGGTATTCATACTTGACTATTAGTACCTACCTACCTGGGCTACGGACATTAATAATTTTTATTGCGGATCTCTAAAATTTCAGTATTTGAAAGAATTAAAGATACACAATTGACCTGAACTAGGTACATCTTAAAGCTGTACATAAGTTCACATTAGAATAAATTTATAGACATTAGCACTGTAGTGGTACAAATGTGGAACTTCATATAGATAACAGCATTCTAACAGAACACATGTGAACCTAATATACGCTCACCGCATTAAATCGGAGTTATAACAGTTCACATAGCCGTATTTCATTTCCACCATTTTGTTCTACATAACCTAAAATATTTACCAAATAAATCTCCAAAATTAATGCAGATTTATTACAAAATTCGCAGATAGAGCGATTGAGTTTTGGTTTCATGTTATAATAAATTACCGTAATATAATTATAATGCCAATACAATATCAAAAACTGAAAATTGTAGATTTCCTCTCAGCCAGATTTAAATATTTTAAAATGAATATCGCGTTTTTACAGAGGCGCGTAAATATTTTAGCTGTAAATATGTATACATTTCACGATAAAGTTGCATTCCCAATGGCATTAACATTATTAAGTATTTAAAACCCGTGTTATTATTTGCATAAATGATTATCCGCCCGAGTTGTTTCCCTCTTGGCACTCACGTACAAATACCAAACTAATATTAAAATGTGGAAATAATTTAGGACACACGTGAACTTTATGTAGCATTGGAGTACTTTTGTCGGACTTTATAACTTTGAAAGCTGTGCATTTAGCCACTTGTTACTCTTTATTACACTCACGTACGTTGTATGGTTCACACTGCGTCCCATATAGTGCCGTAAGTCAGCCTTAAGTCCGATGTTACTACTTAAACTGCTATTATAATGCTATTATACTGCTAATGTACAGCCATAGTGAACTTAAGGCTGTCTAATTTGTGCCCAAACTGGTTCTATAAAAGCATTATAGCAAGCTATACAGCTCGTATACAGCTGACATACACAGCTTGTGGAGTACATGTGAACGACTAGTGAACTCTTAAATGGAGTAAAATGTTACTTGGGATTGACATGACCATGCATGCACCATAAAGTTAATATTCCTTCAGAAAAGGAATATTAACTCTAAGTGCATGCACTTAGTAATTTATAAGGGTGAGTAGGTTAGGTACCTTTCGCAAACCTAACGTCGTAGATTTTACTTGTATTGGACCATTCGTAAGAACATAACATTACATAGGAATGCTTGAGAAAATGCTCTAGTCTAAAAGAAACGGCAACATCAGAAGAACTTTTAGGTGGGGAAAATTTTGCACATCCACAGAGATTATTTCGAAACATCCATTTTCAGCTTCAATTTCCGTTTACACAAAACATCCGTGTAGTGCATTATTTGGTTAAATAGAAATAACTATTTCTGACTCGACTGGGAGAAGGAGACTGCAATTAGATGGGGTTATTGACATTGAAAACGGATAAACGATTTTGGAAACTGAAAAAGGTTTGGTAAACAAAAGTGCCATGCGGTCATAAAATTCAATGTCATGAATTACCTACTTACTTGGTTTAACCTCTTACTTGGTTTAACCAACCTATAATATGTAACGTTATAACGTACTTAATGGACTCGACTGATTATATTTTTCTAATCCCCTTACATTTTCACCTGAGGCCTGAGAGGAATTTTTTTACTCGTAGTTATGAGAAAGTTTAGAAGTAGCGCTCAAAACTTGTCATTATGTAGGTACAAGATTATACCTACAGTACAACAAAACCTTATGTCAACATACATACGTGTTGGTGAACACTTACATAACATAACATTACCTTAGAATGATCAAGATTGATCTTGAACAATGTCAACCTCATCTTATTTTTCTACAGCACACTTGAAGTATCTAGGTACACCATCTTTGTCTAGTTACAGTCGGTTAAACATTATTGATTGAAAACAGCAATCATTGGTTTCAATCGTATTACATAATGTATCATTCAGGAAGTTGACTTGTCAATAAAATCGTTGTCCACAATTGTCGATCATCATTTGTGGCAAAACATTGATCTTTGATCAGAGCACCAACTACCTATTTATTCTTGATGATCTTATGAAACTTTTTCAGAATTTCATAACCAAGTGACGACATGGTTTTCGTAATTTATCTATATTTGAAATGTGTTATTAGTTTCTCAAATGCTTACATTTCTAGTAGTACACACGCTCTTTCGCTCTAGCTGCTGCAAGGCAAAACAGTAAAATACAGCATTCGAATTCGCATGTTACGTAGCTTCCATAACAATGGATGAGCTATGGCTATGAGCTTCAAAACTGGTTACTTCCCAATTTATTATTCGCAACCAGTTCGAGCCTGTTCATGTGCCACTGGAGGCAGACCAATGGCTTGTCAACTCTTCCACGCCAACTTAAACTTTAACTCCGTCTGTTAGTTCTCAAAATTGACTATCGACGGATACTTAGACCATGGCAGGCTTTTTGAATAAAATTAGGGGAATTTTATTAACGCACACAAAATACTCGTGACTCATGCACATAAACCGAGGGGAGAACCTATGCCTGAGAACGCAAGCCCTTTTTAGTCTAGATTCCTGTTTCGATAACACTCAAATTGAACACGAAGTCGAAAGATCTGTACATTGCAGTCATGTGGGCTTCAAAATGAAAAATAAAGATTTATTATAGCTACTTATACTAGTTGAAGTTTCAATTTCAGTTATAAACATTTCTGTGTCAATTTTCCTAACGAATGATGACCAAAAATATTTGTATGTATGAATGAGTTATGTACGTATGTGATAAACTCAATGGAAGACCCATTGACGCTAATGTCCTTAGGCAACGTTAGGTATTTATTACTTTGTACAGTTTATCAGTTTATATACAACAGATGCCTACCTGGTTACTTCAGAAACATGTGTCTAACTTGAAGAATTCAATTATTTGGTATTTGTGTCACGTTTCAGTTCAGGAGGAGAAGGTATTGTGAAACGTTTTCAAATAAAATCGTATTTAAACTACGTGACGGTGACGCTAATAAAGACGTAATTTAATGAAAACCTATTTGAAGATCTACTAGAAAAAAGTTTATATCAGAATAACATCGTCTGTCTGTCCGTTTCAGGGATATTGTGAAATTAATTATTTCTACTATAGGTAGGTTTGAGAAGACTGATAAAAAAGTACAAATTGCAAACATGAAATGGAAATCTGGATGCATCATCGTGATACTGTGCCATTAAGGCAACGATAAACTAACTTAGGCTAAAAAGGTTAGAATCGATGCCAGTCCGGGAGATTCGCGATTGCTTCGGCCGTGCGCGGGAGCAACGTCTATTTTTAGCATCCAAAAATAACGACTCACGGCGTGGTCACGTGTTCGGTAAACATGAACCGAGCCCCCACTTCGGAAGCACGTCATAGCCACTTCCCTGGTCAAGATACGATCATTTTTTCATGTAATTTCTAAGAGCTACAATATGCAAGAGTTATTACGCGTTCGTTGCACACAGTTTAGTCATAATGATTTATAGGTAAAAAAATAAAATGCTAAGCGAATGATTTTTTTTTTTCAAAATTAATAACTGTTTGTTTTTTCTTTGTTACAGAAACCCCAAATGCGGCCCATGATAGCCGAATATGACCCCAAGAAAAAAGGAGTCAGAAATGACTTGTCAGATGTCGTTATGGTCAAGTAAGTTCCCCTGTTCCCACGCATTGTTCAGGACTCAGAATCATGAAAGCAATAATAATCACCGACCTAGCTTTGACTGCCTTTATGTGTTGTCAATAATTTAAATTGATTGGTGCCACACCCGATGAAATGTTTTGTGCTTTCTTAGTAAAATCAACTTAGAAAATGAATCAACAAGCATGCCTCACAGCTTAACTTCATATTTTTGTTCAATCAAAAGATATTATTTTAAAATTATTGCAGAATTCTTAAACTAATGATATTGACATTTTTGTTCAACAGGAAATCGAAAAGATAGTTTTTAATGCTACTGTAGATCGGTATTTAGAACTTCAATTATGGTGCCCCTCGGGGCGCGAGCTGCCTTTCGAACTTACTCTGTTTTTGAAAAATATTACATTGTCGTGGTATTTTATATTGTATGTTGACTGTTAAGTATTCGCTCCTTTAACGAGCTAATAATGCTCGACGCCTTCGGGACGATCCGGGAAGACGTGTGCTGCTTCCACGAGATTAAAGTCATTCGTCGACCTTGATCATCTAGCAATGGACTCATACACCGGTACATCATTCCATTTTATGGTTTCAATTTTGTTTATTTAATTTGTTTTGTTTGGTTCTGTTAAATATTATGTCATCTGCTGAGCGACCGCATGCACCGGCCCACGCGCCGCCTGGGCCGGTGGCGGCCGCTCGTGCGCCATCTCTGTTCAGGCTCGGGATTGGCTCTAGCACTGGAGATTTGTACAAATTTGATTTAGCTTTATGTCTATTTTATTTATCTCAATTGAAAACCTGCAACAACACCAGAAAATAGTCGAAGATTAAATCTTGTTGTACAATTTCCTCGTCGGAGACGTCTTTGTAGTCTTTCATGACCTCTACGTAAAGCTGTATTGAATTTATAGTTGAGCCATCTTTTTGTAAATGCCGAGTCTTAACAGAGTGAAGCGCACCAAAAAAAGAAACTGTACATTATTTTGGAGACCATAATGAATGTATCACACTTTACACAAAACACTGACACACAGTAGAGATTCTGCTAACATTTTGTAGTAAGATCCATTCGCGTTTTTTAACGTTGCCACAAAGTTAGTAGTCCTCGCGAGTAAGTAGTTATCCGACCGCCCGCGACCGCGACACCACCTCGTACACACCTCGATCATTTCATATTCAAGCTTGAAATGTGGCGCTTTATATGTTACCGCTACCATCAAAGTACATGGTTATGCTTAAATTCGACTTAGTGAATGATTGTTTTTTACACTCTTATACCGACTCACTTCTAACCTATCAACATCACTTAATTAGTTGGTGCTGTATCAGTTATGTCAATTTCTATAACAGTTTTTGGGAAAACATTCCACAGGTACAAAGTTGACCCGAATGAGATCCCTGTGGAACAACAGGCGGGGTCAACCCTACCTCTTATGGAGATTCCTGGTCGGGATGTGGAGGCGGACGAAGACTATAATCCGTTTGAGCACAGGAAACTTGCTCATCCTACATCGTAAGTGCACTGACGTTGCGTTCATTTAACACATTCACAAATTCTTGCACTTAAATTTTTGCATACTTATTATTAAAGCTTTATCCAGTCAGAATTAAATTTTTCAGTAGCGTGATTTTAAATGAATAATTTTAGAGGTACCTACTTAATTGGTGTTAAGTATAATAAGTTAAATAAATTCATACTGCATTTTAAATTAATTAAATAGCTATATCGTCAAAATTAAAAGTAATCAATACAATATAAATAAAGGTAACTAACTATACATGGTGATTACAATATTTAAAATTTCGTTTTCAGAGACATGGACACTCTCATCCATCTCCTAAAGGGCTCCCTCGGAAGCGGTATCCTGGCTATGCCAATGGCATTCCTGAACGCAGGTCTCTACTTCGGGCTGGTGGCCACGTTCGCGATCGGAGGCATCTGCACGTATTGCGTGCACGTCCTGGTCAGGACCTCGCATGACCTGTGCAGAAGAATGCAAAAACCATCTCTGGGATTTGCCGAAACCGCTGAAGCAGCATTTTTATCTGGACCTCCCGCAATGCACAAGTTTTCTAGGCTTGCTAAGTAAGTACACAATAATCAACCTGTTGTAGTTAATCCGTTTCTTCAAGTTTTATTCGTAGTTCCTGCATACTTACTTTGTATTTAAAATCTTAATTGCCACTTTGAAAATATAAATCTAAACTGCACTTAATTAACACATAATATGACTCGTGAATCACGATTTCTTTTTTCTGCATCACTAAACGTCTCGTGTACTTGTTTCAGAGCAATGGTTAATTGGTTTTTGGTAATAGATCTACTAGGCTGCTGCTGCGTCTACATAGTATTCGTCTCCAAGAATGTCAAGCAAGTTGTGGATTATTACACAAAGGATTCCAAGGATTATCATGACATCGATCTCAGAATTTACATGGCTGTGCTTCTCCCTCTTCTTATCACGGTGAACTTGATCAGAAACCTGAAATATCTCGCACCATTCTCAATGATTGCGAACCTTTTGGTCGGAACCGGCATGGGTATCACCGTTTACTACCTCTTCCAAGACGTGCCAAGCATTAGCGACCGATCACCTTTTGCTGGATTCGAACGCTTGCCAACCTTCTTTGGAACTGCTATCTTCGCTCTTGAAGGCATTGGTGTTGTCATGCCCCTTGAAAACAACATGAAGACGCCGACTCACTTCATCGGATGCCCAGGCGTTCTCAACACTGGCATGTTCTTCGTGGTTTCTCTGTACGCCTTCATCGGCTTCACCGGATACCTCAAGTATGGGCCAGACACTCAGAGCAGCATCACGCTCAATCTGCCTGAAGACGAAGTGTAAGTATTAGTAACTAACTGTCTAAAAACGTGTCACTTTTTTAAATTATGTAGGACTTATTATAGTCAATTTTATTTTAATCCAGTCAAATATCGTTTTTACTATATTATATTTTCTCTCTACATAGATTTATAGGATATTTATTAAATTTTTAATCTCAAACTAAATTATAAATTATTATATTGATTACCTTGAAAAAAAATCGATCTGCCTAAGGTCGGAAATGTCGGAATCGAGCCCACGATTAATAGGATATCCATTAATAGTAAAAAATATTATTTCAGATTGGGACAGAGTGTTAAGCTGATGATCGCTGTTGCAATCTTCTTCACATACAGTCTCCAATTCTACGTGCCCATGGAAATCATTTGGAAGAATGTTCGCCACTGGTTCGGTGCCAAGAAGAACCTCGCCGAGTACAGCATCAGGATCGCTCTCGTGGTGATGACAGTTTGCATAGCTATTGCCATCCCGAACCTTGGACCCTTCATCTCGCTCGTTGGCGCCGTCTGTCTCTCCTTCTTGGGTCTTATCTTCCCTGCCGTGATCGAAACTGTCACTTACTGGGACCGACCTAACGGACTTGGCACATGCTACTGGGTGCTGTGGAAGAATCTCTTCCTTATTTCTTTTGGAATCCTCGGCTTCCTCACTGGTTCCTATGTAAGTGTTCTCGATATAATCAAAGGAGAAGATTAATCTAAGCAGCGCATGACTACTCGGTATACGGCTCCGATCCGAATATTAAGGGTTAAGAATTAAAAAGTGAAATTACCTTTATAATTCTAGCTAGTTTTTTATTATGTTACATTTCAATAAACGCTATATTTCCGACTTACAAAAATTTTATTTTCTGTAATGCTCAAATATCTTTGTTTGAGATTATATTAGTATTTTATAATTCACGTGCAGTAAGTAGGTTGTGTTTCTTATTGTTACTAGCTCCGAACGCCTCTGTAGCCATTTCCTAGATGTAAGACATGTATGTAGATAAAATATCTAAATTAAAATGTGTGAGAATATTTCTAGTGCATTATCGAAATGTGATACAACTCTAGGTTAGTAAAAAAAGGCATTAGTTGCTACGTATAAGAAAATTTTACTTACAAAAATTATAATTTTTGGATCTACATTTAACTAATTAGTTGCAAGTTTGGGAACCCCATTATTATGTGACATACAACTGTAGGCTAAAACCCTGCGGGTTGTAAATTCGAAAACAATGTTGGTGATAAGATGGCATTTTTCATTACCAAAAAAGATATATCTGCTTAGGTAGTACGTAGATATTAATGTCGAGCTTTTTTAAAATTTATGAACTGAAGCATTTAATCTTGAGGTGCCTAAGGTACGTAAGTAAGATTCATCCTCAGTATCATGAACTTGAAAATGTTATAGTGAGAAAATAATATAATTAAAAAACAAATTAATATGTTTTTGTGATTCGTGACAGTAAAAGAATCTTCAATAGAGTTAAGATAATATTGACACAAAGTGAAAAGTTTAATGTTTTTGTTATACAAACACCTGAACACAACTGAAAATTTTATGCCTTGAATCAAATTGTTGTATTGAATCTGATCCTTAGATTTAGGATAAAGACTGTCAGTATTTTTTGTAAAATTTTCTTTAGAAAGAAGAGAAATTTCTGGTGACATCTCAAATAACGTACCTACACACAAACTCGATTATGCGATGTTCCTTATGTGAGTCAGTTTCTGATATTTATTACATAATAATCTGGTTGGATGTGTGCGGTTAGCATAAGTGATTTACTGATTAAGACTAATAACGTAAATATACATAGAATGATTGCTATAAAAACTAGGCCCTTTTGCCTGGGGTTGTATTAGTCATTCTCTTAGTTGTAAGTTTTCATCGGGCTGTAGGCCAGGAATTGCTTTTTTGACAAATATGATTATATAGGTAGTCCTTGGTGTTGACAAAGAGATCATTCTCTTACGAGCTAAAATTAAAATTGTATGGACACACAACAATCATCTGTCTAATTCAAATAAATATTATAATTATTTTTCATATTTTAACTAAGATTTTGGAGAAATCATGTCTGATATTTTGATGGAGTGTTTTAAATCTTTCATAACGATTACAAAAGTCAATTTGGTAAAAAATCAATAATTTTTGAATACATGTACTCTTGTTATGCCTAATAATAGTAAACAGATATTGCTATGAAAATTTGAACCATTTTCGTAGAATTTACATACTTTAATGAAACCATTCCTCATTCCTATAACTAAAAATATATCGATTTGATTTATCAAACTACCTATTTTAGATAGTTATGGTTGTTTTGTTACAGTATTAAATAGTTCAGATTTAAGGGAATCTGTGTTTTATTTCTATAAATCCATTTAGGGTTAAGTTAACTGGAGCTATGCATAAGAGGTGAAAAATCGGAATTTATATGGAATTCGAAATGCCAGACCACTTTTGATAATAAAGAAAGAAATTTCAGCGAAAGAGTATTGACATAATTATTTTGATCCAACCAGGCCACTTGTTCTAGCTACCTACTGATGCGTCACCGCTCGGATTGGGAGCTGTTCTCTCTCATAGATAGATACCCTGATGGGTCCGAACGGCCAATCGTGTTTGCGTCGAGATCTTTAAATTCAAGTGAAAAGAAGTAGGTATACTTAGTCAAATTGACAAAGAAGCAACAGCTATACCTACATTGGGGGTTAAAGAAATTCTTCCATTACTGTTACGTCTGAAAGTTTACACTAAGTAATTACTGATCATTAACCATTAACTTCGATTTTTCACCCGAACCAAACCTTGCCAGCCCTCAGCACCATGAGATTGTTTCATTATGCACATTTTTTATCTGGATTTGATTACATTATTCAATACCGAACTTCAAAAAATACCTCCAATGCAGATTACCTGTCCAGATTTCCTGTAGAAAATGTTAAAGAAAATTCAATAACAAACAGCATTGTGCGTACCAAATACAGCAAATTAGCACACTGGAGATAGGGTCGCAAGTCATCGCTCGAGAAACTGCTAAAGATAATGAACTTAAGCCTAAAATCACAATACTAGAAGCGCTGAAATCAGGACGATCTCTGAAACATTTTACAAAGATAATGAACTTACTCTACAAAATGATTGCATTTTTAAAAGAAATACCCTGCGTATTTATTCCAAAAAACTTACACATTCAGATACTAAACGAATTACATGCGGGCCATATTGGGTTACTGGCTCGTAGCTATTTTTTTTGGAAGAATATAGACAAAGATATAGAAAATAAAGTAAATAAATTTGCAAAGCATGTCGTTTAGAACAACATCAACCAACTCGAGCTCCTTAGATTCATCACTGGGAAGAACCAAACGGTCCATGGCAAAGAGTTCATATCGACTTCGCAGGTCCATCAAATGGACACATTCTCTTCATTATCGTTGACGCATTTTCGAAATGGGTTGAAATAATCCCAACAAAAATCACTACAAGTTCATGGTGCATGCTGAAAGGTTTGTACAGAGCATCAAGAGCGCACTGCGTGCAATGGCGGGGGAGAGAGGCGACTCTAGAGATTAAATACCGACTGAGGCGTAGGTACCCCTGGCGCTAGTGGACACTCAGCTTACGAGCTCATGTTTGGCCGAGAAGTAAGGACTAGACTTCATACTGTGCTCAAAACCCCATCAGTCACTCCATCGAGAAATAATGACACATTGGCCTTACCTTCAAGACTGCATTTTGTTTGTGGAGACAGAGTGCAGGCTAGACTTTACGGAAGCTCCGCACAGAAGTGGACATTTGCCACAGTGGTACAGCGCCTGGGCAAGCTGCACTATGTCGTGCGTACGGACGGCGGTTTGACCTGGACGCGCCATCTTGACCAGCTGCTGCCGGCGCCACTGGTGCCAGCAGTGCCGCAGAATCGCGGCGGAGGCGTGTCATGTCTGACCTTCTTTATGGTTGCTTAACAACATGTGATTTCATTGTTATGACATAGCATGTAAATAAAGATTCAATATTTAACTAGGGCCGTTGGGGCAGGAAAGTTCTCGAGTGGCGACCACGGGCTGGAAGACGTAGCGTGGGCAGGCCTCCTACTAGGTGGACCGACGATCTGGTAAAGGTCACGGGTAGAGCCTGGATGCGGGCAGCGCAGGACCGTTCATTATGGAAAACCTTGGGGGAGGCCTTTGTCCAGCAGTGGGCGTCATTTGGCTGAAACGAACGAACGAACGATTTATCAAAGAATATTATTTTATGTATTAGGTAGGTACCTAATTATTTATTTCCACTATCCCGACAAACGTTTCTAAATAGGTAAACACGAATTATTATAAGTACTTATGAGTAACGAAATAATAAAATAAAAAAAACTTCTAAAAGTAGTTTTTTCCCCTGAGTAATTTTTCCTAGCAGCTCTACTTTGGTGTGTGTGTGCTAACTTAATTTAAGGCGTGTTAGATAGTGCATGATTTGACGAGTTACCTAATTAATTAATTATTATGAATAACCAGAAATAATGAATTGTTCGCCTAAGTAGGCATCTATTTAGTAATAATACATACCTCGGTATCTAACTCATAAATAAACGTATAAAATACATAATACGAACGACTTTCATGGGAGAAAATTACAAACAATTTTTTATGCATCATAGAATACTATAAATTCCGGAACGTTGGAGGGTTTCTCTCTCAAAAATGTGTTCCATTCCATACTGAAATACTGAAATAACGTTAAAAACCATATTGATTATTGAAAAACTGCTAAAAAACTATTCTTTAAAACCGCTAAAAACCACCAGAAATAGTTAAAACTCTAGGCAATGAAAACGTACCACCAAGAGCCTTGAAAAAGCGCCATTTCTGTTGGTAAAACCATGAAGGTGGCAACACTGACTGTCCCATCAAACTCATTGGCAGGGGGGCGCCACCATCGCAAAAATCGGAACCAGTGACACGAGCGAGACACACTTTTCCAATAATTTTGTTTTGTTTGCCATGAGATTCTGGATTTTCCTATTTACTATCCATATCTATTTTCTATCCTTTGTAAAACTCCATACAAAAAAAGGTCTTTCGAATAATCTTTCGACTGTTTGCGATTTTAAAGTGCACTTTGTTTAGACCCACTGGTTTTTGATATCAAAGAAATCTACGCAGAAATTCACGACCCATTCTTAGTTTGTATTTTTCTCCCAAAAAAATGATCATTTTATGCTTGGTTAAAAATTGCATAATAATCTTTTTGACATAGAACGCGCCTCGTTCACTTCTCTTTGGTTCCTAGGTTGTATTGTAGCCTGTATGGTGTATGTATGCTTTTGCCTTTTCCTGCCAAAGGTATCAAATCAAAAAAAAAAATTCTCTTTGGTTCATTATTTCGGTTTTCTTCGGCCATATTGCTTTGTCGCCTTGCGTCGTGCCGTGCCGTGCGTGCAGTGTCTGCGGATATTGAATCATCAAAGCCAGGTAAGACCCGGATTTTATTCTTGTTTATTGGAAATGAATATTCATATTATTCGTTGCGTAATTGTGGTGAAAAACGAGTGATATTAGATAATATTTTTGTGGAGTTAAGTTATCCTAGTTCATAGTTAGTGCCACCTTGACTCTTGGAATAGTGTATTGGAGTCACACTGTACTGTACACGAGGTGCCTTGATAAAGTGTGTGCTATGTCATCAGATTCAAACAAATTCATTAATCGGAATTTGTGCCTTAGTTTAATTTGGCTATCATAGTCAATCAACTGATAAAGGCCACGTATGTTTACCTACCCCCTTTATATAATAAAATAGGTATTATTAAAATGTCGGGAATATTTTTATGCTTGATAGGAGTTTATCTCCTAAAAAAACTCATAACAGTATTGTTATTCAAATGAATGCGCGGGCGAACTAATTTTTTGACATAGAGTTGGATGGGTTCATTGTTTTCTTTGTACTTTTACGAGGGTAAGTTTGTTTTTTCTCAGTTCAATACATAACTTTCGTTAATAATTTAATGAATAATTAAATATGTGGTTTTTATTGCACTGATTTGGTTTAATTTTCTACTTTGAAACTTATTGCAGAAGAGTGAAAAAATTTGAAAAATCCTTTTTAGCTTACAATGATTTTAAACCTTTCTCAGTTTTTTAGACTACAGTAGTGTTTTTACACTTCACTTGTGTCTAGTTATTTAAGTAATTTATTTGCAGGCTCTGAGACAGTCCGATACCTCTAGGACTGTATCAAAGTTTTTAGGGTTCCGTATTACTGGTTGGGTTTGTTGGTGGCAATGCTTTTGGTTCTGACCATGATTGTCGGTCAGAGAGACTAATTCATTATCAGGGTTATAATTATTTTTTATTAAAATGGGTCACAGGATAGATTGTTTACCTTTCCTCTTTTAGAAAACCTATTATACAATGTCCCAAAATTCAACGATAAGTGCCATAGGATGGACATAGTCATGACTACTTTAAGAAAAATAAGAAAAAAAATCTATCTTAACAAGTTTTACAATAAATTATGAAATTCTTCGAAAATTGACTTCGAAATTTACCACAACCATAATTTTTCAAATATTTCTGTTTTTTTATTTGTATCGGCAACCTAAGTAGTACTGCTGTCCATTACAACTCTTAAAACCCCGGGAATGCTTGCAGTTTTATACAAAAATTCATCAAAATATGTTATTTCCTTAAAATTTTGGAAATTTTTACTTTCACTCCACTTTGACTCATTGTTTTGTAAAAAAAGTATGAACACTTCTGCGGCAAGTTTTTTATAAAGTTGGTGCAACTAACCAAGATTCCAAAATGGTGCATAATTTTTGTAGTTTGTTTCAATTTTCTCTATTACTTCAATTTATTTTTAACATTATCCACATCTCAATCCATACACACGTTATATTTTATGTTCATTTTCCCGTTGGTGATTTGGTGGGACGAAGACTGAAATGTGTATTGATAAGGGTATACAGGTTTTACAAGTAACGGTATATTAAGATTCTTAGATTGCATTAATTTGCAAAAAAACAATCTATTCAAGATATACCTTTAAAGAAAAATTCAGCCAAAGTGAAATAATTCTATTCATTAATATTTACTTGCTGAAATATTTTCTTATATTTTGCTTCTATTGTGCATTCACTCTTTACGTTTCTACAAAACCAATGAGAAAATGGTTTGAAATTGTTCACATTATTCTTATTGTTTCCGTATATTGAAGTTTTCTGAAGGCTCTATTTGGTGGTGAGTTCATAAAGAACTATGGTTGTAGATTACCATATAGTCATTGATACCTCAGGAATAAATCAGATCAATCATTCCATCACATATTTCTGAATGTATGTCAATAGTTTTTTATATTTAGAAGTTTTAAGGGATCTAACCAACAACAGAGCCCGAGATCTCATTTTGTTCAAAATAACTATAAAATAAAATGGATTGTTTCCAACTGAATTGCTTTGGAGGTTATCCAAACATTTATATGTATAAAAATGTTTACCTTTAACAATCATTGCAGTTGGGTAAATATAAATTTAAAGGTGGAGAAATACGATTACTTTTTTTTCCGTCACATATACAAGTCCCTGTGACATTGAAGCCTGAGATCACTGGTAGCAAAAAAAAGCATATTATTGATTCTGGTAAACCCCTTATTTAATAAGGTAACATAATCTTTTTTTTGTTTTTTTTTTGCTTTGTGGTTTTATCATGCGATCAGTCCTTAAAAACTATAAGCAGATGGGGTGGATTCTTTTCGTCATTTAGAGCACTGCTCCCAGCGGAAACAGGCCTTTATTTTTCTTAATCTCAGGTTTATTTTCAGACTAATGAAGATATCCCACCGCTTCTTAAGCCGCCGTATGGTTTCTGGGATAGTGAGCTGCCCTGCCAACTGGTTCGGGTGCTTTGACAGTCTTAGCTTGTAGCTGTTTCCATGGGTGTCTATCTCTTGCTTCACCATAGGCACGTTCAATAACTCGTGCAGCTCTGTTGTTCTTATAAACCATGGTGCATTCGATATTTGTTTCAGGGTGTAGTTTTGCACTCTCTGAATTATGATGTTAGGGGCACTTGCAGGTAACATAATCTAACAGGTAGATTATGTTTATATTCGACTAGGTACTAGAAGAATGTAATAAATGTATTCTGTCCATCTAGACTTGTGAATTACAGTACATACCACAAACAGTAATTCTGTAATTATTCACAGTAAACATCTGAAATGGTAAGGGTTTGTCATAACCGTGCCATAGAACCAATACAACTGTCCATATTTAGTTTATTTATTTTGGTTTACACAACCATTTTTGTATTTGATGATAGTGTCAGTTCTTTACTCTGTAATTTTAATACTAACATACCATTAAGTTCGCCTAATGTTAAAATTTTGGCATTAAAGTAGAAATAAATAAAAACTTACTAAATTAAATCGTAAACATTTTATTATTACTAACACAATTACTTAGGTTTCTCCATCAGAAATACTTATTAATAAAACAAAAAAGGAACTCTTATTAGGACAAAAAGTAGCTAGGAAGCCTTTACTTTCAGTCAAATAATTTTCCTTTTAAACAGTGAGTAGGGGTATAGAAGAAAAGAAACTTTATTTCATTATTTATGTGCGAGTTACCTCTTTATTTTTTCTTGTTTATTTGTTTCTTTAGCATAGCGAAAATTATATATTTTGTTTTGAGATGCATGCGAATTTAAATGTATTGATTTATTTATCAGGATAGATGAAATAAGATGGACTCACCTCCTTTGAGAACACAATATCTACATAGATGATATTTTTTTTATTTCAATAATTGATACTTCATTTTTTTTAAGGAAAATGCGTTTTATTGTATTTAGTTGCATAAAAATAATGTTTAATCGCGCTTTGATCTGAGTAATTAAAAAAGTAATGAAGCATTAATTTGGGTGGTGCCATAAATATTAAATCTAAAGCTTTGATTTATAAATACATTTTGTGCAGATTCAATCATTTTAATAATATGTTCTTATAAAAATTACCTAAATAATCCTAAGGAGTTGTCTATATTTTTGAGACTAATTAAATTAGCTGTGCTTTATTGTTTCAAACCTGAAAAATATCATATTCATAACTATATTGTGTATTAAGTTTACCATTTAGATAATTTCATTCTCATCCCTAATCTTAGTTAAAAAAAAAAGTAAATACGCGTTATCTATTAATACCAGAATAGAAATCAAAGCCTTGCTACCAACGTGTAATTATTACTAAGTAAACCATCGACCCATCCCTCTTCCACCGTCGACAGAAGTTGATCAATAGTTGGAAAATAATGGCAGTGGATGCATAGCGCGCATATACTACGGGTGTCTTTATATACTTTTGTCTTGCTCCAGCGAATGGCAATGTCCAAATATTAGAACAATATAGATGCTATTGATTACTTTATTAATAGATTCGCCCACTGTGCTTGTGATGTGTAAAATCGGTAGTACGCGTTCATAAACTAAAGCGCTCCGACCGACTGATAAGATACTGTTATTGGAAATCTCATTTTATTTGTGTCACTTTAAAGTCTTTATTAGCTTGTGAAATAATTTATTTCTAAATCATTATGTGATATGAAAGTGGATTTTTTTGTTTAGACTTGAATTTTATCGATGGACAGCATTTTGATTTTGCATTCTATTTTATTTTATGTAAAATGTGTAATTTGAAGTGGATTTTTTGAAACTTCTCAATGATTTGAGTACTTAAGGTGACTGTCACCGTTCTTAGTAAAGTGCCCGATTAATCATTTGACTGGCTTGTAATTTAAAATTAATTTATTTTCTTACAGTTGTTGCAGTTACCACAGCCAGCATACTTCTTCAATTATCTTCCTCGTGATCCTCAACCAGTATAATGGGTGACCGTATTAAGTTTGGTCCGGAGTGGCTTCGCAATTTGGCCCCCGGGACGTCGGGCACCAACAATCAGAACCAAGCCCAGCCAGCCAGTCCCACCTCCACTACCGGGCTCACCTCCACTACTGGGCCCACGCCTGGGCCGTCGGGCCTCGCGACGGCCAGTCCATCGGGAGACAATACAGTATCCAGTTCCACCTCAGGATCCATTGGCAGCCCCTCAAACACTCCCTCACCTAATCCAGTACCCAAAATTCTACTGGCCAAACTAAGGTAAGTCGAATTCTTATTACCTAATTAAAAACTTATTTGTATTTTGCACATAGATCAGCACAAAAGGGGAACTTAATGTCATAAGTATGCCATTCTCCTCCAAACTGAAAGTAGGGGGGACTCTTACTGATTCAGTGCAAAGCGAAAGTTGTTTTACTTTTTATGTTTATTCTGTTATTTTATGTTATTAGATAATTATTGAATTGATCATTTATGATATTTTTGACAAAAAGTGACCTTACCATAAATATTTAATATGTACTACACTCGCGAGCAAAAGTATGGAATCACCCTATGCGTTTCGAGCGATCGATCGTAAGAACTAAAATGGTAATGTTATACCCTTTAAATTGATACCATAGATACATAGAAAATGGTACCATTTAAAGGTAATGTTATACCCTTTAAATTGATACCATAGATAGATACATAAAAAAATGGTACCATTTTAAAGGTAATGTTATACAGGGTGGAAACGATAAGTGATCTCACTCGATTATTTCTAAACCATACAAGATATCGAAAAACTGGTTCCTGATCCTGAAAGTGCTTTACGAGCTCTTTCAAACGGCACCAATAACAGGTTACAGAATAAACTGGATCTATCAGAAAATTCAATGTTTCCGGCTTCCTTTAGTTTTATACACACATAAATGATCTCATATTAATCACATTTACCAAATCATGCGGTAATTATTCATAATTTTCACATTTATCACTTTGACCGTAACATATAGATAGATATTTTGAGTGTTATTGTGATACAGTAAGCATTGTGTGTAAATAATCGTTTATTGGGAATTTTTTATTATTGGTCTTACTTCATTAAAATCGCCAAGTAGGTAATAATAACACTAGGCTACAACGTTAAAAAACATTATGTAAAGTTTATCGTTTTAAGTATAACAAAACTCAATTTTGCCAGCGTTGTTCCCGACTCCAAACTAATATGTAATTATTTTGAGTCAATGATAAGGCTGATTGTAAAAATTTAATTGCTAATTTCGCAATTTCTTATGCTATTAATTTAATATACTTTTTATATAAGATTTTAAACATCCGCATCCGCATCCGCGGATGTGAGCTTTCAAATATCCGCATCCGCGTATGTTAAAAAATCAGCATCCGCAACATCCCTGATACAGGGTGTTTGGCGGAAGGTTAGACAAACTTCGTGGGTGTATAACTGTATAGGTAAGGTCATTTTAAGAATACAAGTTCGCACATTTGACCCTGAGTGAGCTACTTTTTTTTAATTGATATTTTTGTTTTTATTAAAAAAATTCCACGATTTGACCTTAACTTAAAACTGCTTCATTTTGTTTCAATATAACAATGCTTGAAGAAGCTTTGTATGGATAATTTTTGTATTATTATTCTATTTTTGACGAATTTCAATATCTAACTACTACATGTGATATATCATTGGAAAGAAGAGAAGCTAGAGATGTTTTTAAGATCATCCATAAGATAAGGCAATCCATTATTACTTTTAGTTTTTTTTAATCGAATTCTAAGTTGATTTTATTATATTTTATCGTGGTTTGTACTTTTATTAAACTTTGGCGGCCCATAACTAGCTATCCAATCATTATCTGGATCTGAAATTTATTTTATTTGACTAAAGACATATTCGATATTAATATCGAATAAAAAGCGGTTGAAAACACGCGAGAAAAAAAAATCTGGTATAAAAAAGCAGTTTTCCGGTCTAATTTTAGAAAAAATAAATAAAAACAAAAATATCAATTAATATAAAAGTAGCTAACTTAGACTCAAATGGGCAAACTTGTATTCTTAAAATGACCTTACCTATACACCCACGAAATTTGTCTAACCTTCCGCCAAACACCCTGTATAACAATTTACTACTTTTGCCATAATAATCTCAAACCTATGCATGTGATATTAAAACTTTGTGTGAATGAATTAGAAACATACAAAAACAATCATTTTTCACAGAAACAGTAATTCTATGTTTTAATCAATAAATATTTAAGTAATTAAAATTTACTAATGTCATTTTTTTGTTGTTATTGTATCACTTTACTTTGTAACTTATCATAAAACAAAATAATACTCGTACAATCGACCTGCTATTGACTCTCAAATTCCGGAAGTGAACTTACTACTTTGTTACATACTGACCGGGTTTTTCCCGTCGTGTCGTTATGGCTATAGTGTTCGGAGACATACGTGTGTGAAATTTAAAAAAAGTATGTATTCGTATTCGTAATATTTCACCGAATACGAATATTCGGTAAATGTCTACTATTCGGCGAATACGAATATTCGTATTCGTTGCATCAGTACTATTTACTGTCAAATTCCGGAAAAGAACGATAATGAATTAATTTGACACCGGGCTCACAGAGTACTACTATACGAGCCCCGATGCAAAATACACTTCTGGACACATCTATAGGCCCACCTTAGAGTTTAGGTTTCGATGGCCCCTACCGAAATATGATTGCTAGATTGAACAAAAACTGGTGATGCAGTTTTAAACCTGATACATTTTACCATCTTTTTCGATCGTATTGTTTTAAATTTGAATTCAGAATACCATACGACATGGAGCTACGCCTAACAAGTCGGATATGCGCCTTGTTAAAGGCAATTGATTTTTGAATAAAAAACATGTTTTATCAAATAAAGGTTTAATTTAATAACGCGTGTTGCCTCCATGGGCATCTACCACAGCTCTCATACGATTAGGCATAGAGTTTATCAACCGCTCTATGAAATTTTGAGGGATCATCTCCCATTCCTCTTCTATGGCAGTTTTCAAGTCCTGCATCGTCTGGGCAACTGGCTGACGAGCCCTAACACGTCTTTTTAGCTCGTCCCACATGTGCTCAATGGGGTTCATGTCTGGGCTTCTGGCTGGCCAGTCCATAACTGTGATGTTCACATCCCGAAGATATTCCCTGACGATGCCGGCCGCATGGGCTCTTGCATTATCATGCATATAAAGGAAATTTGGGCCCACATAGTCCGCGTATGGTATCATGTGAGGTTCTAAGCACTCACGAATGTACCTTTCAGCATTTAATGTTGGCAGCCGTGGTCCTGTAACAACCTCAAGTTGAGTTTTGCCGCTCGCGGATACACCGCCTCAGACAGTCCATGAGCCACCGCCATAAGCAACCCTCTCTTCAAAGCAGCATTGTGCGAAACGCTCTCCCTTACGTCGGTAGACCTTCTTCCTTCCATCATTGCCATGTAACACAATTTTAGACTCATCAGAAAAGAGTACACGGCTCCAATCTTGCTGTGTCCAATTTAAATGACTGCGTGCGAAATGGGCTCGCGTTAGTTTGGGCCCATTAGCTGGCTTGTGTGGTACCATATCGCGTTCTTTTAACCTTCTCCGAACAGTTCGAGCGCTCACAGATACTCCGTGGAAGTCGCGAAGTTGGTTTTGTATCTCGATGGAGGTAAGGTGACTATTTCTCAAGCTGGTCGTCACGATGAATCGATCCTGCCTTTCAGTTGTGACCCGAGATCGTGGCCTTCCTTGGCGACGAACAAAGCCGCCAGTCTCTAGGTACCTTCGATAAACATTTCGGACCACAGATCGACTTAAATTAAGTTGAGCACTCACGTTTCTTTGGTTGTGTCCGGCCTGAATAAGTGCCGCAGCTTGGGCGGCGACTTCAGTTGAAGTATCCATAGATTATTGATAGAACCTCGCCTTAATGTTAAGAATATGTAATGTTTGTTGCAAAACCAAAGATATCAATCACTTTTTCAAGAATTAAATCCAAGTAAACCAATAAAACCAAGTTTTCTTAGTATTCGATTGTTTGATATCAACAAACAGGCTCCAAATTGTCTTGTTTCTTTAAATTCTGTGTTCGAAATTAAAAAAAAAGACTATTGAATGAAATTGTGAATGTGCCAGGTTTTGCTCGACCTAATATAAAATTTTAGCTAGGACCTAACGAAACTGAAAATACAAGGTGGGCCAATAGATGTGTCCAGAAGTGTAGTTCGTCTAGTATGAAAAATAAGATAATTATGTAATAATGTGAAGTGAATTTGGGTAAAGTAATTAAGAGAGTTAATAAGAAAGTAAACCACCATTTGAGTAACATTCCAAAGTTTATTTTAACGTATCTCAAAATCTTTCATGACCTGACATAACATAAATAAATTAAAAAAAATACTAAAACACATGACGCAAAAATGTTCGTCTACCATTGGCTCTCACGCAAAATAGTTCGTCTACCACTTAGTTCTGTCGCCTTTGCTTTCAATAGAAAGTTAAATTAATACTAATACTAGAACAATATAATACAGACAAATTTAAAACAAAACGGGTACATAACTACCCAACTCGATTAGCTAAGAAAAATAAATTAATGGTGCCTAAAATACACAATTATTTTGGTAAAAGAACTAGACAATGGATTATACCTACAATACATAACGAATTGGAGCAAGATTTGCTAAACGATATACTTTCGAGAAATCACCTTAAGTACAAGTTAAAAAAATATTACCTAACTTTATGTCCCTGATACTATAACTAGACTATTAGATATATTATAATGTAATATTAGTTTTTAAAAAGTAAGTGCAGGCGACCGGCGCACCAGGCTAGACACTGGAAGTGTCTGGTCTGATGTGCCGGCGACTGTAGGAACCAATTTTGCATGTGTGTATTATTACTTAGTTAATATGTACAATAAGTTACACTTATAACAGTTAGCACGAGAACGACTGCCGACAAACTGTTAAGCAGTTTGGCAGATTAGTATTAAGTAAAATCGATGTAACTTTTATGAGACAATAAATTAAAAAAAAAAAAAAAAATTACAGCTTTAATGCGAAGAGGCATGGTCGCAACCAACGCTGCACACTCGTCGGTCGTAATTGACTCCCACAGACTCCCACACAGCCAAGAGTTTAGCCTTCAAGTCGGTCTTCGATCTTGATGGATTTTTGCGAAGGACTTTCTCCATTTTCCACCATAGGGTCTCAATCGGCGATAAGTCCGGGCTGTTAGATGATCATTCGATGGTTGGGATGCTCTTTGACAGCAGCCATGTCTTTGTTGTCGTTGCAGTATGTCAGGAAGCACCGTTTTGTTGAAAAATGAAAGATTCTTGATGTTTGAGTAACGGAATGGAGGGCAATAGACTTTCTTCCAAAATAGTTTGGTATCTTGTTACATTGATGGAACCATCCACAAACTGCATCCCACCAACACCTTGTGCAGATATGCAGCCCCATCTCATAAGAGACGCTGGAAACTTAACTTTTCGTTTAATGCAATCGGTATGAAATGCTTCATGTTTATTTCGAACCACCTTTTTTCTTCCATAGCCGACTGTGACTTCAAATTTGGACTCGTCACTCCATATGATACTACGGCACTGATCAGAAGTCCAATTTAAGTGATCACGAGCAAACTTCAATCTCTTTATCTTTTGTAAGGCAGTCTATAGTGGTTTCTCCTTAGCTGTGTAAAATCCGTAGCCCATTCGTTTCAACACTCTTTGCAGGTATTAACTGAGACGTCTTTGTCAATCATGTCTCCATTGCACCGTGCCTTCTCCAGCTCGAGCACTACGATTTTTTTGTCAATTTTCTTAAGAATTCTGTTTTCTGTTTCACTGACGATACGGGGTCGGCCAGTTTTCTTCAAGGAAGAAATATTTCGATTCTTTTTATAGTGCTGAATGATAGATTACACTGTAGATCTGGGCAGTGTCAAGTCTTTCGAGATTTGGTAACTTGATTTGCCCACCTCAATCCCACAAACTACTTCTTTACCTACTGGTTTGCCACGACCCATTTTTACTTGAAAACTGAAGAAATTAACAGAATTTTTCAGAAATTTATACTATCCCACTTGTAAAAATGACTCAAATTACTTTTCCAAACGTAAACTTTTAAAATTAAATTTAAAAAAGGGAAAAAATATTTAACTCAATGATAGACGAACTCTTTTGCATCGATTAACAACTAGATGAACTATTTTGCTTACGATTTGCTCGACTTAAAAGCATGATATCTCTTAACTTAAAAGACTGAAACAGTTTATTGCTTCAACATTAAATAGTGCATAAGTAACCGAACATGAGATGGTAGAATAGTTTTTATGTTTACGTAACTGGACAAAAATAATTAAGTAAGAAAAAATCTTTCTCCATGTTTTTCGTACTAGACGAACTATTTTGCATCGGGGCTCGTACTAAGAGGCCGGTAGATCTATTCTCATAAATAAAACACAGAATACTCAACTTTCACATTCAAATCAAAATCAAAAATATTTTATTCAATTTAGACCACAGGTGGCACTTATTTTGCCTTATTTTAAATACAATTCATATTCATCACACAAAAGCGCGGGGAGTCGTCCCTCTATTCTGACGTTTTCTAGTGTGACATTGACATTACGTCAATGTCACTGTGACAGCAGCTCATTGGCTTTAGTGATAATTTTGTAGGTGGATGAAACTGGCAAGCGTTTAAAATATCCCTCCGAGTGACAACTAAACTTTTTTTTTTAAATTTCACCTGCAACAACAACATCCCCTTTTTGTCTCCCATAAATTGTATGTTCTTTTTATATTTTATTTTCATGTACTGTGTCGTCTTATTTGTGATGTCTGTTTGTTTTAGGTATTTAAGTTTGCTTATATTGCAACTATCAAATTATATTTTTTTAAAACCTCTGTCTAAAAGCTGCGCACGTGACATTGGCGGAACAGTGTGCCCTCAGTGGCAAAAACGCAAGTTCATCGCCATCAACCCAAAGAAGAAGTTATTTTAACGTTTTAGATTTTTCACAATTAAAAATACCGGGACTTTCCCGTCATGTCGTTGTGGCTATAGTGTTCGGAAACACACACGTGCGTAACAAAATAAAAAAGTAGGTATTCGTAATTAATTATTTATTCGCCGAATACGAATATTCGGTAAATATCTACTATTCGGCGAATACGGACCGCCAGCTCACTTGAAAAATCATGTACAGAGTAAGAGAAATGAGACAAACCTCAAACGAAGAAGAAACTCCAAATTGTCTCTCGAAAAGCTTCTTATCTACAATATCTACACAAGTGTCTTGAAATGAAACCAGTGTGTACCTAGACCTACGAATGGAATCGAGTTGTGGCGATCTGCATGTGCCCTCCAATAGCAGCATAACAAGGATGTCAAAATGACATCTTCAAAAAATATTCTAAATAAACCGACTGTGCGACGGGCAGCTGCAGTTAGTGTGCGAGCGCGACAGCAATATAATTACTCGCTCGGCGACCGGACTATAGAGAAATAGTAGAACAAATCAACAGGACCATCGCAAGACTGTTAAAATGATTAATACTACAGTTAGTCCAAAGATGCTAGAAGATTGGGAGGCCGGACTAGAATATCGTGTGAAGAACTCGAAGAGTTCAGTCTTACTCAGTAGCTCAGTAATTGTTTTTATTTTTGTTGTGTTGTTTTTGTTTCACGAAGTCTCTCTGCAAACAAGTATTTTTGGAAATAAATGATTTTTTGTTTATATGTACTTACTGTGTCAATAAAGTCTTTCTAAAAACAACTTGACTTTGAACAGCGTAGACGCGTTTACAATTTGGATAGGTGTGTGCTTTGTTATTGCAAGCGCTTGGTCTTAAATACATTATAGAAATAAGAAAATATACCCTGAGGTTATCTAAAGTTGAAAATAGGTCACTACTCACTACTGAGTAGGTTTACATGGACGTCAGCTATTGTTCAAGTTTCATTGTTAAGAGTATTGTTGCTGGTATTTTAAAACTATGCCATCGTATTGTGATAATGTTTTCCTGAAAAGGGCTTTATCTTGTTGAAACAATGGTGCTAACAGGCACCCCATGCTGCCACCCCTTATAAAACACATGCCCGTCGTGTGTCGTGTTCGTGATGTGCTTTGAAAGAAAAGAGCTTTGTTGTTGTTAGAACCGTGATTTTAACCCATTTTCACATCCATGTTTAGTTGTAATAATTATCTGTTACAAAGTAGTGAATATGTAACAGATTCTGTTGTGAGATTTTCTATATTGGTGTTCAAGGTTATTATATTTGATGCTAAACGATGTTCCTGTTAGATACATCGTCGTAACTATTATGTGGCGGATCGCGGGTGCAACTCCATCCGCCGCAATTGATGCAGTGATGGCAATCATGTGCAACATGTCCATTGAGGAGTAATTGAATATCCGCACGTTATTGGTGCAGTGCATACATTTTATTGAGTCTATGAACACCTGGTAAATTAGAAACAGTTGAATTATGTTCTTCAGTATTATTTACCTACAAGATTTGTAGTAATTCCATGTGTGGCGACATCTATTATACGCCACTACAAAACTAGTGTACCAACAGATGGCGCTGTTACAACTCCACTGGCATTACACCGCCGCGCGTACAAACCTGCATTGCGGTGACGGAGTTTTCTACCCTGCCCAGAATATTATAGGAAAACCAAGATGGTAGAAATTGGACCTTGGTCCCCGAGCACAACACCCGCTCGGAAGGAAGCACTAACACCTAGTTTCCTTATTGTGGATGAACATCATATCCCACATTGGTGACCCCGACGTGATGTGAAACGCAACCTTCCATCACCACCATCTTCGGCATCAGTCTCCGCCATTTTCACCATCTCCACCACTCCGTCATCAGCTCCAGTCCTCAATAAGCCAGCATCCAGCCTTCAGGGACCATCGCAGATCGCAACCGACCTTCCTGGTACCTCGGCAGCAAGCAACCGTCTCTTCACTGGTCACGGGCACAGCTCTGGCCCAGCTCCACGCCCGACCATCGAAGACGCCTCCGCTTACTATCCCGACTCACCGTGGATAGAGCACCGCAAGACCGCAACCTGCTCGTCTCGACTCACCGCAGACTTGAGCACACTGGCATTTGTAAGCTCATCACGCACAGACTGCTGAGCTCATCCTGACGTCATCCACCTCCGGTTCTTCCGGGGGGAGTGGTGTGGCGACGTCTACTATACGCCACTACAAACTTAGTGTACCAACAGATGGCGCTGTTACAACTCAACTATGGCATACACCGCCGCGCGTACAAACCTGCATCGCGGTGACGGAGTTTTCTACCCTGCCTAACATATACAGGGTGGAATTTTGTAATGCCACCTGAAGGGAAAGTGATCTTTGAATGCAGTTCTCTTTCTTTTGTTTTCTTTGAGTAAAATTTTCTATAGTATTAAGGGCACTTTCCCTCCAGGTGGTATTACAATATTCCAACCTGTATAGGAAAACCAAGATGGTAGAAATTGGACCTTGGTCCCCGAGCACAACACCCGCTCGGAAGGAAGCACTAAGTCACTAACACCTAGCTTCTTTATTGTGGATGAACATCATATCCCACACATGGTTACATAGCACGGGGAAATAATTTAGCCCCGTAGACAACATTAAAAAGGGCTTTTTGAAAAAAATCCGAGGAGAATAGGGTTGACACACGAGTCGATTGATATACTTTTATGAGCAGTGAAAACGCGACTATCCCACACATTTTGTTAGACAAAGAAATGGCAATGCCAGATTTTGTATGGAAGGTGGCGTCTTTTTTTTTTGCGCGGCCATCGACCCAACTTTGTTTTTTGATTACAAAAAAATCTAATAAACCAAACTTACTATGACATGTATACCTCTAAACTCAGTCTGAACTGAGTTACGAGCGTTAGAAATTTGATGAATTTACATACTAGTTTTGCTTTTTGCGCGCAAGTTTTGTAAGAAATTGTATGTTGTGTGTTGTATGTAATCAAAAAACAAGGTTTGGTCGATGGCCGCGCGAAAAAAAAAGACGCCAATTTCCGGCATTGTCTTTTGACGTCACTAATTTACGAACTCTATTATTATTGATAACAAAGCTACTAAAATTGAATTAGATGCATAAAATTGAAAACTAACTGGATTTTCAGGTCTAAATAATAGTGTGTTATTTTATATAAGCTCTTGTGTTCAAATAATAAGTCTATTAAGTTTCAATAGAAATAAAATACATAGACGCAAACAGATTAGAGTAACCGCTATTCGTCGCAGTTCTATAAGATGACTTCACGAATTCAAACTTGTTTTTAGCGTTCCGTATTAGTAGTTAGCTACTTGTACCTACACGGCTTGCCGATCGGATCGGACCCTCACATTAAACCTCCGCTTTGTGTCTACCGTTCAGCGGGATGTGTATCATGAACTGAATGAAGTTTGATTGGCTGGTTTCAGTTAATCAATTTATTACATTTTATGTATTTTTCTCCCAGCTTCACGTTGACGGGCCGCATCATATCATGTTTCATATTGTATTCTTTTTGAATAGGTATAAAAACTAGTAGTAAAAAACATAAATTAAAGTTGAGCCATTTTTGATATGGCTAAAAGAAAATCTGCTTCTGTTTTAAAATAGTATCAAAATATTCGATTAAATAACAGAGTAATCCGTTTTGTTTCGAAAAGTTCAGATTACAAGAGATTACGCGTCATTTCTAGTTCAGTAGGTCAACCTGTGTTGTAGATAGGGCGAGTTTAACAGCGGGGTCAAGCATCCTCTCAATCTTTTGACTCAGTTACTCGACTAGTTAAAATAATACAACATTAACCAAGATTTTTATTTGTGGAAGTTATTTTCATAAAAGAAGAAGGTAAGTGTATGTGTGTGTGTATGCTGAACCTTATACCTTTCGTTAATACTTACAACGGCAACAATGGAAAAAGTTGCAATTTCGCGAGATTTATGGGAATCCCTACGGAATATTTGGGTTTGCTCGATTATCATACTAATTTCGAGGATTGAATTGTTCGGTAAATCATGGTCAATATGTACGCGATGTAAAAATCTGTTCGTCTCCAATTTCCTCTCTCGCCAAACCGGAGTTTTCCTTTAGTGAGCACGACGGCGCAGTTTTCGCTCGGCGTTGCTAGGCAACCGCGCCGCGCAGTCGCAGAACGAGCGTAGGGGCGCTGCAATCGCAGCGGAGACTTATTGCGTAGCGTTTGCTTTTGCTTCTCTGCCGCCCGGCTAATTATGTGGCGTCAGGTGAAAACGCTCCGTATCCCGGTAAGATTTTCCCGTTTTTTATCTTTTTTGTGTCTTAACCATAGGTTTTCTTTGTCAATCTAGCATAAATAACCTAATTCCCTGTAATGCTGTGAATGTTTAACTGGGTAGTCGAATAATTTATTAATCCATTGTAATGTTTTGCTTTTCGTGTTTTGATATCTTTGTTTCGTCTTTCCGATATCTATACCTTCGAATCCATAATGAGGTCTCATTTTTGTTAGGCATTTGATCAGTGTTTCTTTTTTTTAGTGTAATTTGTAGAGATCGATAATGTAGACAAGTTCGTAAGGTAATATTTTTGAGTCGCGCGAAGTGCAGTTAACTTGTAATTACAGTAGTTAGGTATTTTAGACCTATGAGATTTCTTGGGTTTGGTTACATATTTAAATTTTCATGCATAAAATAATATGCCTTTTCTACATATATTCGGTAAATACCTCGGACCTTAGGGATTTATTATTTACACGCATAATGTTTAATTATGGTGTAATAGTTACCATGCCACGGTATTATCATGTAAAACTATGTGGGATATCCAAGAAAATGGTTTTGGTTAAATCTTTCAATGTTCATGCTTAAACATGCCTTTTATACAGGGTGGAAACGATAAGTGATCTCACTCGATTATTTCTAAACTATACAAGATATCGAAAAACTGGTTACTGATCCTGAAAGTGCTTAACGAACTCTTTCAAACGATATCATTAATAGGTTACAGAATTAACTGGATCTATCCGAAAATTAAATGTTTTCAGCCTCCATACTAAATGTTTTCAGCCTCCATACTAAATGTATGCCAGCCACACAATATTAGAAGTGTTAATTTTTTTTTATTAAATAATAAACACTTAAAATGAACTCGTAAATTGCATTCTTATTTAAAATTATTCATAGAAAACATTGGTTTTAGGTTTTACTTTCTACAGGGTGTTTGGTAAATGGGTATATGAGCCGACACTAGCCCATGTTAACATGGGCATATAAATGGTATGGTGAAGTCAGAAAATTGATATCTTCATTTTAATTATTTTAATTTTCATACAAAATAAATTTTATAAATTCCGATTTGTATGAAAATTAAAATAATTAAAATGAAGATATCAATTTTCTGACTTCACCATACCATTTATTTATATGCCCATGTTAACATGGGCTAGTGTCGGCTCATATACCCATTTACCAAACACCCTGTATAATATTATCAAGACATGAGTGCCATGACTGTGGCAGTACTAAATGTATGGAAGCTGAAAACTTTGAATTAGATAGATCCAGTTTATTTTGTAACCTATTATTGGTACCGTTGGATAGAGCTGTAAAGGTCTTTCAGGATCAGTAACCAGCTTTTGGATATTTGTATAGTTTAGAAATAATCGAGTGAGATCACTTATCGTTTCCACCCTGTATAGTCGGCAAATATCGAATATTATGGACTAGCTTTCCGCCCGCGGCTTCGCCCGCGTCTAATTTTGTCTGTCACAGAAAAACCATATCGCGCGCGTCCCTGTTTAAAAAACCGGGATAAAAACTATCCTATGTCCTTTCCCGGGACACAAACTATCTCTATGCCAAATTTCAGTGAAAGCGTGACAGACAGACAGACATACAGAGTTACTTTCGCATTTATAATATTATATTAGTATAGATAGATTATTATTTACACGCATAATAATTGTGTAATTATGGTATAAGTGCCGCGGCATTGTCACGTAAATTGTCTCGTCACTAGGCGCATTCTGAGCGACAGCCAGCAATATGTTATGCGTGACAGTAATGCGTGCGGCATGTTGCGAGCGCCTGGAATCTTTGCAGCCGCATGCAAATATCTATTGCGCGTCAAGTGAGCATATTTGGTCCCATACAAAATTAAGTGACATCAATTTGTTCTGGAAGTTCTATGGGAATGTCCATAGGTGAAACATTTTCCCCTACTATTAAACTTACTTTAGGAAACTATTCTGATTTTGTTGTTAGATCCCGACTTATTTATTTGTGACCTGGAGGTGAGGTTTGCAACATTGTACAGATCAGATTTGTTTGAGAACAAGAGGCGGAAATTGCAACGTAGTTAACATTGATTGGATAACTCGTGGTTAGAATTGTTACTTCTCTTCAAAACACTTCACGCTAATGTTTCACGTGACGCCTTAATAAATAATTGCCTAGTTGATACCAGGCCAATTTGCCCTACCCCAAGCATCCTGTGCTTGAATCCTTGACGTCATTGAATATCACCGGTTGCGAATGAAACTTTATAGTGAATAAAAAAATGAATTCTTACTTTTTTCCGATTGATTGGCATGCTGTGTATTCAATTGAAATACGGGTCGCCGTGAGATTGCTGCCTCTGGGAAATTGGATTTTCGAGTTTTTCAGTTTTCACTCGTCACTGACGATATGTGGTGCTGGTTGAAAAAAGTAGGAGCGTATCTGCGATTCCAGTGTACATGTTTTTTAAGGGGCTCTTTGCCGTCGACTGTGAGAGAGAGACATTCAATTAGTCGGAACGGTAGAAATTCGGGTAGTGGATGATTGTATATATACAATTTCGCTTCGCCATTGACATATATGTCAATGGCGAAGCGAAATTCAATTAGTTGGAGTGGTGGAAAGTCTGCTTGTGAATAAATGGACACATAGGCGCACAAGTTAATTGGCATTGACCTAAAACACTGTTTCCAGTGTTGGGTGTAATGAGACGAGACTGTTCGAAGGAAAAATTGCAACTTTGCAGATATGTATAGTAAAAAAGATATTTATCACGGGCTCAAAGTATTTATTTTTTATCAAAATCACGCTGAGAATGTCTCCAAAGAACAATATAACTAACGCTTTTGATAATTTGTTGCGTTTGTAAATCATATTAATGTTTGTGTCACGTGATCCGCCATGTTAAATTGCAAACTCTTGGTTAACAAAAACGAGTCGGAGCTTGAAGATACCTACGGTATTATTATAACCCGGGTCAGTAATTTGATTAGGGGCCCGCGACAGAGGTCAGGAGTAGGTACGCGGACATTTAAGAGCCATTTTACATTTTCGTGCGAATTTCTAAGATTTTGGAAGCATGAATTACTATCTTAAGCAACACCCAGAGATTATTTAATAACTGCGAAAGATAGGTCAATCCTTGTTGTTGACCATTAATGAAACGGATTTACTAAAACTCTTTTGCTTAATTCACAGTGCCCCATCTCCCACAACCATTTTACGAAAAAATTGCCGCAGACTCATTTTCAAAGTCCTGTATCTATTATTTATGCTCATATAATAAGCTTAAAAATATATAGTAATCATCGGACATATATTCTTGTAGTCCATTAATGAAATAGATTCTTGAATTTCATTACCATTATTGAGTAAAATCTAAAAATAATTTGGCAAATTTTAAGATTAACGTCACATTTTGATCGTGGTTTTTGGTTTAAAAACACAGCATAAACTGCAATAAAAGTATCCCAAAATAAAGAATATTCATTGTAGAATTAATTTCTACAGTTATTGTTTAAATATTAGTAACCACTTTGTCAAAATATTGATGTGAATATCAGTATAAATTACAATGCGCAAGCCGACATCGATTAGTATGGCGCGAGCGCCCGTCAAGGCAGGACCTGTGTCATTTTTCCCGCCGTGACGTTTACGTGCGTTCGTGTCGTAAAGCGGTGATTTGTACGGCGACCAAATACATTTGATACTATGCCGAGAGGCTGTTTCGAGTCGGCCGGCCGAGCAGAAATTGAAATGATGAATTTTAATTTCTTTGACGGATCTGGGTGTAACTATGTATAATATGTAGGTACCATGTATTTAATTTAATAAATAAATTATAAAAAAGTATATCCATTATGATAGCACCCTTAACGGTATCCTTCCGTTTGGCCAAATTACTTTTCGCCAAATTTCACTTCGCAAACAACTTATCGCCAAAGTTTCATTTCCCAAATGAACTTTTAGCAACTGTACTTTTCGCAACTAATTCATTTGGACAAATTATCATTTGGCCAAATTTTACTTGGCAAATGTTTATATAGCAAATGTTTTATTTTGCCAAATATTATATCCCAAATAATTTGTTTGGTCAAATCGACACTTCACATACTTACCCACAAATCAAACCATAAGGCAGAAGCAGTTGATCATGGTTTTCACAAGAATGTTATGTAAAACAAAGAGATTGCAGAAAATAGTATGGTTGCAGAAAGTAGGTATTGCAGAAAATAGTGGGTTAGGTTAGGTTAGAACAGTGACCCTTAACGCGCGAAGGCGAGCGAAGCGTGCCGCGGCAGCGGCCGCCGAGCGCTAGAATCACCTCTATTGTTAATGAATCATTTGGGAATTTCGATAAAAAGAATGAAATATGAAAAATTTATATAGAACAAATTTTATATTAACTACCCACTAAACAAAATAATAACCACTTGTTAATTTGTACTCCATTCTAAGCACCAATCAAATTATTTTGTAAATAGTGTATCGTGAAATATTTTTGCCAAATGAAACATTTGCCAAAACATACTTTGCCAAACAATAATTTGCTAAACAATAATATGCCAAAAACGGCATTTGCGAATTAAAAGTTTGCTATAAGTTGTTTTGCCAAATGAGAATTTGCCAAATGAAAATTTGCGAAACGTTGTTTGCGATGTGATAATTTGGGAAACGTTTTTTGGCCAAACATTAGTAATCCACCCTTAACACAAGCATATTGGTTGCCTACTTTTGGACTAGATGGCGCTATGAAATTGTCCAAAGATTTGTTTATTTATTTATCCGCTTTGAGTTTTGTTTCGTGAAGAAGAAAAAGAAGCGTTTTGTTTTGTTGTTAAATCTATACTAATAAAAGAGGAAAGATTTAATTGTTTGTTTGTTTGTTTGGAGGCAATAGGCTCCGAAAAAAATTTCTTTCACGATTTAGAATCCTAATTTTTTTCTATATAGCCTACAATAAAATATTTTCAAAAACTTTAGTCCAAAATCTTTGATAAAATTCGACGTTTAATAAATAAATTAGATAACATGTTAATACTTTTTTTCAGTACGATTTTAGTACTTGTTTTTCAGAAATTCTACGATTTAACTAAACTTCTAAAGTGTTTATATTTTATGCATAATTTATTAACTTCTAAAATATACATATATCCTATTGATAGATGACGTGCTTCGTATTTTATTAAAATTATTACCTGACTAGGTTAAAAAGGTGTGGAATGTTATTTTGGAGATAACTTGGTTCCATAGAAATATAGAGAGATGCTAAGTAATGCGCTGAGTTCGAAACTCAGTGTCGTATTAGAAATTCACACACACAAAGAAATCAAATTATGTGCTCATTATCCATTGCGGTATCAGTATTCAACGTTCGAATAATCTTTAGTACTATGCAAGCAATATAAACTGTTTACATAATGACGTCGCTACTGTCATCATTGCTTTCACAAGCAATATGTTCCAATTTGTCCCTTGTCACATTTCCCTTTAGTTTCTGTGATCTGTGCTTGTTTCTAAGTTGATATCAATTAAATATTCCTTAGTACTTTTGATTTAAATTATTATTTTTTATTTTGACACGTGTTTGAAAAATCAAGGTCAGATTACAATAAAATAACAAGTGAAAACGTAACATTGCATTGCAACTCGCAATTTCGCAATATTGATTAGGAGATTCCATTGGAAATTCATTCCTAGGATTCCCCTAACACCATCAAATTCAAGAGAATTCAAGAGAGTGCAGTTTCCCATCTCATGCTTAGGGACCCCGGTATAAAATAGTGTGGTTGCATAGAGCCTGCAACGGGCAACCGCGTGCGCAGCTGCTCATACTAATTTTCGATACAAAAGCAAGTGTTGGCGCCCTCACGAGTTTTAGCGGAGTTCCATATGGTAGCGGGAGTAGACTTAATGGAAATCTATGCTTCTCCGACGACCAGTTGTATGTGGAATACTCCAGAGTATGCGCACACAATAGCCTGGTGATTTTAGCACCTGAAGGAAAAACAAAAAAACATTGTTTACAAAGAAATCTGCGGCAGGTGTAGTGTTTTAATTTTGTTTTAGAAAGATCTCATAATTTTGTAAGTATTCAAATATTTAAACATAATGATGTGTAGATTTTATATCAAAAAATATAATCATTTAACAAAATTAATTTTCTTAGAATATTTTAATTCTTTTAGAACCATTTTCCACTTCATCGCAGAAGAAGTCGCGGGCAAAAAGCTAGTATGAAATATGTAGTATTGCCCGCGGCTTCACCCGCTTGAAATTTAGTTTGTCACAGATCGTCATAAATTATAGCCTATACATTGTTATTCTGGTCGACGCCAGGGATGGATGAGCGTCGCTGTCGCTGGCGACAGGGTCTTCTGGTTCAGGGTTCATGGCGTAGGTCTCAGGCAAAATGAAATCCACTCGTAGAAATTAATAAACTCAGTGTATTAACGAAAATAATTACACACAGCACTAGAGTCGTATCGGAACTGAGTGAACCAAAGGTCTTGCGATAGGAACGTCCGACCCGAGTGATAGTTGAACACAGACTGCCTAGTACTGCTGTACTGTACTGTAAAGTTTCATCAAAATCTGTTCAGTAGTTTTTGCGTGAAAGTGTAACAAACATCCAGACATCCACACAAACTTTCGTATTTATAATATTAGTAAGACTAGTAAAAAGTAAGATAGTAAGATGAATTATTTTAGTTATTTGTTTACTTATAATAATATTTATTTATTTATTTCTTAGCTCTGTCTGATAATGGATCTGGAGGAGATGCAATGGCCACCTCCGTAACAAAACAATAGAACCATATGGAGTTTGGGCTTGTGTGATTCGCCTTGACGAATATTTCGTATCCAGGGTCCGATGATGGAGCTGTAAGGGGGCAGATTTTTTTTTCACTATGTGAATGTCTTTATTTTGTACTTAATATATTTTACATATTATACCTATTCGTGTTTCATTATTCGTATCCAGGGTCCGATGATGGAGCTGTAAGGGGGCAGATTTATTTTTCACTATGTGACTGTCTTTATTTTGTACTTAATATATTTTACATATTATACCTATTCGTGTTTCATTATGAATCGAAATATAAAAGACTTAACAAACTCTATTAAAAATTTAAATTAATTAATCAAGTTTGAATACCTCATTCTACCTTAAAATTAATAACTTAAATCAAGTCTTAATACGGTCACGGCTCAAGATTTTTTTGTCCATTTCAGCGTTCTTTTTACTCTTTTGACGTTGCATTGACAGCTTTTACCTAAATTCGCGCGGAATATTTTTGTGAAATGGCTCTTAAAAGCCGAGGGAGTCCGTCGAAGGGGCGAGTTTATTCGTTTTGACTTTGACGTACACCGCTTTCTATTGTTTTAGTTGTATAAAAAAACAGGAATGCAAAATGCAAAGAATATAGCTTTTGCCCGCGGCTTCACCCCCGTGAAATTTAGTTTGTCACAGATCGTCATAAATTATAGCCTATATGTTAATCTAGGTTATAAACAATAATACTGTAAAGTTTCAACAAAATCCGTTCAGTAACAAACATCCAGACATCATGACATCCAGACATCCAGACATCCAAACTTTTGCATTTATAATATTATATTAAATATTAATATCTTGTGAATTAGTCGCTGGATTGTGTGTTGTGTTTAATTCGTTCACATACAGAATCTAATATCGGTGATAATGAGTATAACGTGTATAGATTTAGATACTGTTACCTTGAAATTATCATAATATATTTTTTTGTTGACAGATATGGCAGAGAAGAAATGCTAGCGTTGTATGATCGCACATCGGATGCACCGCCTGAATTAAAATATATTGATATGCTGTACCAGCCGAGAGGAAAGCCACCGTTCGCGCTAAATAACACGTTTGAAGACGATATGGTAAGAATACAGTTATAGTATGCTTATAATAAACTAGCGGCCGCCCGCGACTTCGTACGCGTGAATCCCATTTTACCTCCTTAGGGGTGGAGTTTCGTAAAATCCTTTCTTATTGGATGCCTACGTCATAACATCTACCTACATGCCAAATTTTTTAAGTAATGTGTTTCACTTTAAAAAGTGTTTCACTTTATTAAGTACTAGACTAAGAGCTAGTGAACGCCAGACCTACGTTATTTTATAAAGGCTGAAAGTTTGTCAGCACATGCTCCCAACATAGCTAAGAACCATGGCCAAACATGAAGTTTGGGTCATGGTGGCTTTGGCAGACAGACGGTACTAAAGGTGTGTAAAAAACCAACTTAATTACGTCAAAGTATGATTTTTTGATATTTCCTTCAAAATGTTATTAGAAATGACGTCATTAATTGACAGACACCTACCATGGTGGCAGCCCTTAGCCAGACACCTTAAAGTTCATGAAAATGTAGTCCTACTTACGTCATACTATAAAAGCTGATATTTACATAAAATATTTGAACTATCATTTGATGAAGTTTCCTCATCAGCCAGACACTTCTGATGGTTCCTTCGCCTTGCCAGACAGCTTTTAGGGTGGCTGAAAGTGCGAACGCGAGGCACTATAAATATTGTTTTTTGTACTTTTTCTTAAGTTACTCAAGTATTTGAGTCTGTAAATCATCATCTCATGTTGATGAGCTGATGATGGAAGGTAAGCACAACTCCTTGAGGCTTAGGAGTTGGAGGACAATGAGGATCATTTCGATTTTTAGCTGTGAATGCAGATTTATAGGGCTAAGAAATCCTTAATACACAGTCCAAAAATTTTTGTTCTACGACAAAAATTGACGAAGTTATGGCCAAATTACTAAAAAAGTTCACTGACCGCCCGGCGCGGGACCGTTGACGTCATTGTATCCGATCCGAACGCTGCCGGCGTACTGCGTGGATAGAAAATATTTTTTTCTAGCCAAACTATCAGTTTGAGAGAAAAACTTGTAATGACATATATTCATCAGAATAAAGTAAGCTATCGATAGGTAATTTTAAAAATAGAAATTGTGAAAAATAACGCAAAAAATCCATACGCTCATACGATTCAATGGAACGCAGAGACGCGATTGGGGTCTCCGCGGTGGTATATTTGGCGATTTATTCAAATAAAGTGTTCATAAGTGTTGTTAGAGTCATATCTTCTTCCAAGTAAAATATAAAAATGTATAAGTATTAATTTTTCTTTTTAATTTTACTTCTAACAATAAGGTATAGCTGAGGCAGATACACTCTTCCTAGGCTACAAGACATTTCTATGCAGATCATTTCGATGTACACGCAATACCTACCTGTTATTTAGTTTTTCTGAGTTAAACCTACGTACCTACCTATCTATTCGCCGTTCCCATGGGCGGACCAGCTGCTGCAGGAAAGGACAGCTGCTCCCTCCTGGAAATCTATTTAATCTTAGCCTAGAAGCTGGGTATGACTCCCCCGCCCCCCTCCTCTCCCTAGGTCATAAGCTGGGCATGACTTCCCCCTCGGCCAGAAGTTGGGTATGATTTACCCCCCCCCCCAGGCCAGAAACTGGGTATGACTTTACCCCCCCCCCTCCCCCCAGGCCAGAAGCTGGGTAAGGCTAGCCCCCCCCTCCCCCAGCCCATAGAAACTGGTTATGACTTGACCCCCCCCCCCCCCCCCCAGGCCAGAAACTGGGTAAAGGCTAGCCCCTCCCCCCAGCCCATAGAAACTGGTTATGACTTGACCCCCTCCCCCATCCCCCAGGCCAGAAGCTGGGTAAGGCTAGTTCCTCCCCCCTAGCAAATAAGCATAAGCTGGGTATGACTCCCCCTAGGCCAGAAGCTGGGTATTACATACCCCCCCTCCCCCAGGCTAGAAACTGGGTAAGGCTAGCCCCTCCCCACAGCCCATAGAAACTGGTTATGACTTGACCCCCCGCCCTCCCCCAGGCCAGAAGCTGGGTATAAAGGCTAGCCCCTTCCCCCAGTCCATAAGCATAAGCTAGGTATGACTCCCCCTCGGCCAGAAGCTGGGTATGACTTACCCCGGCCAGAAACTGGGCATGACTTGCCTCTCCCCCCCTCCCACCAAGGCCAGAAGCTGGGTAAGGCTTGCCCCTCCCCCTAGGCTATAAGCTGGGTATGACTTATCCCCCCCCCCCACCCAGGCCAGAAACTGGGTATTAGCATCATATTATGTATTATTATGTTCAGTACAAACAATCATTAAGTTACACTCACCCCAACCGCGTCTCCGCATTGCATCGAATCCTATGAAAATGTGGTTTTTGGACATAGCGATACTTAATTTTCACAATTTTTATTTTTTTAAATTACTGGTCGATAGGTTACTTTATTTTGATGAATAAATGTTATTAAAAGTTTTTTTCTAAAACTAATGGTTTAGCTGGAAAAAAATATTTTCCATCCCAATAGTACGCCGGCTGCGCTCGATTCGGATATAATGACGTCACGCGGCCCTGCGTACGTTGACTTTTAGCGGCAAAAACGGTCTATGTTTATTACTTAATATCTTCGTAAGTAATGGTCCGATTTGGATAATTCAAAAAGATATATCTTTCTTATGTCTTAAAGATTAACGTAGATACTAGTTTTATTGAATTTTCTACAACAGTACTGATCCTCATTCTTTAACCAGTATATATAAGTATAGTTTCTAATGTTATTTGGGTGTTTGCATCAGCTTTAGTCATCATCCCATGTTGATGGAAGATACAACTCCTTAACGCTTAGGAGTTGTAGGATAATTCACGTCATGCTCCCCGGCGGAACTACTTTTGATTTAACTAGTGTAAGTTTCTAAAATAAATCTTTGAAAGGTCTATAAAATTCTAGTCCTATTTAAAAAAAAAACATGTCACAAGATACGCCGTATTTTGTTATTGAAAGTGGTTGCGCTGCAGAGTATCCTTCCAGCGAAACCATCACGATATATCTATTACTATGCATAGTACAATCAAATTTATAGTATCAAATAATACTATAATAATTCTATATTGAATTAGGACCCCCAAATCCTCACTAGAATTTATATACACGGAAAATGTGGTGCCACAAATTTTATCTTCAAAATATTTGCTAAACGCCTAGAGTAAAGTTCTTAGCAACATTAGCAATAACATAGGTAATGATAATGTTGCTAAGAACTTTACTCTAGGCAACTTTCAAAGGTAATCACTTTAAAATTAGGGATTACCTAAGCCTTAAGGAGTTGTACTTACCTTCCATCATCAGCTCATCAACATGAGATGATGATTTACAGACTCAAATACTTGAGTAACTTAAGAAAAAGTACAAAAAACAATATTTATAGTGCCTCGCGTTCGCACTTTCAGCCACCCTAAAAGCTGTCTGGCAAGGCGAAGGAACCATCAGAAGTGTCTGGCTGATGAGGAAACTTCATCAAATGATAGTTCAAATATTTTATGTAAATATCAGCTTTTATAGTATGACGTAAGTAGGACTACATTTTCATGAACTTTAAGGTGTCTGGCTAAGGGCTGCCACCATGGTAGGTGTCTGTCAATTAATGACGTCATTTCTAATAACATTTTGAAGGAAATATCAAAAAATCAGCCTTTATACTTTGACGTAATTAAGTTGGTTTTTTACACACCTTTAATACCGTCTGTCTGCCAAAGCCACCATGACCCAAACTTCATGTCTGGCCATGGTTCTTAGCTATGTTGGGAGCATGTGCTGACAAACTTTCAGCCTTTATAAAATAACGTAGGTCTGGCGTTCACTAGCTCTTAGTCTATACACAGGTAGTAAGTACGCTATTTTGTACGTCGCGAGTCGTTCATGTAGTTCTGCGATAAGATGTTGATGTTGGCATTCAGATAAATTGCATTTGCACTTGCGTGTTTCTCTGACACCACAACGATTTGTTCACAGAGAGAAAATATGAGAAGCGGTCCTCCCATAGGAGTGGGGTCACCAGGGGAGAGGTTCAACAACATGGGAAGAGGCATGGGCCGGGGGATGAGTCCTAACGATGGACGGGGGAGGCCCAGACTCCCTTTTGTCCGACAGACTTCAATGGGAAGGTAAACAAAAATTACACTGCACAACAGCATTTCTGATGATTGGGTTATGTTACATGATATTAGTCCAATTTTTAATGACGATTTCAAATCTGTGATTGAAATGTCTGTATCAGCTCTGGTTAAAAAAATATGACACTTGGGTCTTTTTGTAAAAAAACACTCTTTTTTTAGAGATGATCCTATTTTATGAAGTTGTTATATTTAAAAAACTTTCTTTTATTTGACTTCCTTGCTGATGCTGAAGGCAGACAGCTCTTCTGAATGATTCAACAGCAGTCAGCCATCATGTGTGCATTCCAGTGGCCCTGATAGCGTCCCTCTATCGTACGAAGGCCCTGGTGGATTTGCTCGCCATGTTCTTCACTTAGATCCTCAAGAGTTGTGATAAAATTGTTCAGGTGATTGCGAAGAGAGTGTAATTCAAAAAAACATGTTTGTAAGTGACTCATACGTTGTTCGATTTGTAAGAATAGTAATATTTTTTCGGATTTTCCAAAAAAAATAATTAAAATGCCAAAATAACTCATTCCATATCTTTTCGGAAGACTTGAAGATCCTAAATCTCTAAAACGATCGTTTAAACCATCTTGGCTACATGGTTTTGAAAATTTCGGGTCACATTCAAAGTCTCTACCACACTGACAGTTTTCGCCTCAAAATCCTCATGTGTAGTATCAACATGAGGTTCAGGTGACTTCTTAGGGTTGAAAAGACGTCTACATGCCAAACGTATGCAAGGAATTACCATTTAGTTCAATATTTTTTGGTTAATACCATTTCTGTTCAAAAATAAAAATAACAGTCGTCGCGATGGTTCAAGGGTTCCTTTCAGATCATAGCGGATTCGTACCTAAATCTACACATTCTTATTTGTTTATAAACGTAAAAACTCAACGCATTTTTTCCACGCCTTTTGCGGAATTCAAGGCTTATCTTTCATTTCCACTGGGTCCCCAAACTAATTTTTGTAAGCCAATTTTACGAACTTTGTCACATTTAAACGGATTATTTAAACATATCCTCTCCGCAAATGAAACAAAATTGGTTTAGATCATTCACACAAACACTTCTTAAGGCTATCATATTAAATTATACAAAGAAAACATAGTATTTTTTGAACTGTCGGCGAATTAAGACTGAAATTTAGCAATTTTTGAGTGAAAGCTATAACACGTAAACAAGAGCTGCTACGAAAAAATGGACGGCAGATTCAGAATCAGCGACGTCAAATTAGTAAATATCATGTAATGAAAGTCAATCATCAGCCAAAAGTTGCAATTTTGTTGTGCAGTGTTATTAACTGTCAGAAAAAAAATCAGTTACAATTTTGCAATAAGATGTCTTGCTGAAAAATTCGAGTTATCTAGTTAGTAGGGGTTATGTCGATAAAATTCGATGAATTAAAGGCCCTTAAATAACCGCCTGTTTAATATATCTGGTATCATGATAACCATTGCAAATCGTTTTGTAGAGTTGACTTTGTTTTTAATACTACTATACTCTCAAGCCGCTTTCGGCTACGGTAACTACGACAAAATTCCTTTAGTCCGCAATAAGAGGGCTACGCTGGGCTGCCCTATCATGTGCCCTCATGGTCGTCCATACTACAGGCAAACGCCTATTTTGGAAGATAGAAGATTTTACTCAAAATTGTAACACTTTTTTCTTGCAATAAAGACATTTATTTAATTGCGAGGATTCAAGTTATAGTAAGTTATTTGTGCTGTTTGTAGGGCATGCGCGCGGCCTCACGGCCACGGGCACGGTCTTCCCAGAATGCCTGGGTTCAATGCAGCTGCCGACGACGACTCATCGCCCAGCCCTCGGGCATCGTGGAGCGGCAACAGCCCGAGCACTTCACAGAACAGAACCACGGGCGAGCAGGCGGAATGGACGCCCAGCAAAATGTTTAGAAGGTAAGCTACTAATTCCTCATGCAGTATTCCGACAATCTATCATCATCATCATCATTTCAGCCATTAGGACGTCCACTGATGTACATAGGCCTCCCGCAATGCTTTCCATGTTGATCGATTGGTAGCGGCCTGCGTCCAGCGCTTCAATTCGATGCCGACAATCTATACTTACGAGCAAAGTATAGAATCACCCCCCTGTGTTTTGTTCCGAGTTTAAGAATCGTATGACTATTGTATGTATCTGTTTATAAATTCTATAATGCTGTCTACCACAACTCATAAAACCCGCAGAATGCTTGCAGTTTTTACACATGAATCAAAATATTTTTTCTCTGATTTTTCTAAAGTAGTCACGATGACCAAGTCCACCCTATCCGGCTCCGGCTTATCTTTGAATTTTGGGACATAGGCCAGTAGAATTAAACACAAAAATTGATTAAATCGGAAATAATTCCTACAAAAGATTTTTTTGCTTTAATGGCTTCATTGGTTGCCCATTAAGACTCTCCTAAGTTTTCGACTTCGACGGAGTTGTGCTTAAGTGGTGGGGCCCCGAAAGCGGCGTTTTATCGGTTTTCCGGTTATACCGCGTAAAGGACTTACCCTATCGAAAAGTGGTCTTCATGACGGTTAAAGGGCACTTAATCCTGCATTGAATAAGACCAAATTCATGTGTTTTGGACAAACCGTTCTCGCGCTAAAGTTCGGCAAAGTAGAAAATATACGTATAATTAATGACCCTCTCCACGTCCAATGGCTTGTTACCCACATGCTTCCAAGCCTTGTAAAGGGTCGCCTTAATCAGTGTAACCCTAACAAGGCTCACGAGTTTGATTCGCTTATCCTTGTTCGTCCCAGCCGTTCCTTAACTGCGGTTGCTGCACCTCTTCCTGACACTCTCCTGAACGACTCTGTGTTACCTAATGTGGCTGCCTCTCTTCCTTGTACCCTCCTGTACGATTGCATTGCTTAGCTATATGCCTGGTCCAAGGTTCGACGCCACAAAATCAACTTTGTACGCGTGAAAATAGTTTAAATACTATTTTCCGTGCTTGCGACATTTTTCTTTACTGCTTCGCCTCTATTAGTCGTAGAGTGATTGTATATATCCTATAGCCTTCCTCAATGTATGAGCTATTCAACACAAAAATAATGATTTCAATCAAACTAGTAATTCTTAAGATTAGCGCGTTCAAACAAACAAACAAAAAACTCTTCAGCGTTTTAATATGAACTTGTTGTTGTTGATTTTTGGCGTCGAACCTTAGACCAGCCATACGGCTAGGCAACGTAGTCATGCAGGAGGATACAAGGAAGAGGGGCAGCCACAGTAGGTAACACAGAGTCGTTCAGGTGAGTGCCAGGAAGAGGTGCAGCAACCGCAGTTAAGGAACGGCTGGGACGAACAAGGATAGGCGCATCAAGCTCGTAAGCCTTGATAGGGTTACACTGGTTGAGGTGGCCCTTTTCAAGACTTGGAAGCCTGTGGGTAACAAACCATTGGACGTGGAGAGGGTCATTAATTATACGTATATTTTCTACTTTGCCGAACATTAGCTCGAGAACGGTTTGTCCAAAACATATGAATTTGGTCTTATTCAATGCAGGATTAAGTGCCCTTCAACCGTCATGAAGACCACTTTTTGATAGGGTAAGTCCTTTACGCGGTATAACCGGAAAACCGAAAAAATGCCTCTTTCGGGGGCCCCCACCACTTAAGCACAACTCCGTCGAAGTCGAAAACTTAGGAGAGTCTTAATGGGCAACCAATGAAGCCATTAAAACAATAAAATCTTTTGTAGGAATTATTTCCGATTTAAAAGCTAATTCTACTGGACTAACACGTATAATACTACTTTTAAAATGGGACCATTTTAAATTATCTCCTTTATACTCTTTTAGTCATTCAGTTCCTAAGATCGCTCGGAACAAATCCACAAGAACAAGTCCAGCTTGGAAGTGTTATGTCATTGGTCTTTACTGTTTCGTACGGGTATCCTCAGTTCTGTCTCTACTTAGTATGAAAAAATATTACCACCAAGTAAATAGGTAACTGTCTAATAAAAATATTACTCTGTCCATTTCTTTTTTAACTTTCTACAACGTGTTAATGAAAAAGCGCAAAACCTGAAATTGGTTTGTTCGGAATCGAGAGTAGAATCGATTCCACTAATAAAAAATTAGGGTCAAATTTTAACCAAAAAAATATGTTAATTTTAATCGTTAATTAACTCTATTATCATAGGTGAATGAACTATCTACGTTAACTACTAACCTACTCATAGGCGTGCATGCCTTGCAATCAGCGTGTGAAAGGTCAATACGTTGCCAGAAATGCGTAAAAAGAGATAACTCGTGCGCAGGGCGAAAACAAAAAGAATGAATATCTTCGTAAATAATCCGCGAAAATTAATTGTAATAATTTACATATTTTTTTTATAATAATAATAAGTTGGGATATCTGAGGTTTTGCGCTTTTTCACTAACACGTTGTATATTCTGTCTTAATTAAGTACGTTATTACATTTAGTGTAACAAACCCTTTGAAGTATAATGGGGCCTATTCCAGGGTTTAGGCTCACCCCAAGTGTGGGGTGTATGTGATTTGCAATAGCTATAGTTATATTTTATAGGTCAGTGTCGTATATTTTATAGGTCAGTCTGTTAGTGCAAAGCTTTAATGGAACATCGATAATATTAATAAGTTTTAATGCATCAATTTGATGCTTGGTACAAAGTTTTCATGCAACATCGATAATATTATTATGGGGACCGTGGGTCGTATTAATGCATCAACTGATGTTTTAGCAAGCGCCAGGGGCAAACAACTAATTGGAGGCAGGCGCGAGAGGAGGGCGAGGAGTGGCGAAACCAGGACGCAGGGCGATCTCGCAATAATCAACAGGAGAAGTGGGGTCAGTACTTTATTTAATACTAGCTTTGCCCGTGGCTTCACTCGCGTGAAATTTAGTTTGTCACAGGTCGTCATAAATTTATAGACTACTAGCCTTTGCCCGCGTCTTCACCCGCGTGAAATTTAGATTGTGACAGAGCGTCATAAATTATAGCCTATAGCTTTTGCCAGCGGCTTCCCCCGCGTGGCTGCGTGAAAGGATGATGGGCACAAATGTATGGAAAGTGGTACCCGCTCCAATAGCCATAACCAATATATATTTTAAAAGGCCTTTAGATGTAGGAAAATGTCTGCTATGGGGCCAGTTCTAATTCACGTTTTGAAAGCAGTAATTCCACTAAGTATTATAATGAAAGTATAACACAATCATCCATGTATACGAGTATGTATTATGACTACAATCTATTAATATAACTAAACGAAGCATTGAAAAGGAAAGGATTATACCTACATGAACTATCCAAGCTATTAGCCCTTTATTCGCTTTCATCATCATCATCATGATCATTTTAGCCGTAGGACGTCCGGTTGAACATAGGCCTCCCCCAATGATTTCATTTCCACAATGGCCGGTTGGTGGCGGCCTGCATCCAGCGCCTTCCCGCTTTATGAGGTCGTCGGTCCATCTTGTGGGTGGACTTATTGGGTCTTGTGGGTTTATTCGCTTTAGCAACCCATAATAAAACCCTTTAGAAGTAATAAAACTGCAACCCCTTTATTAATAAAAGTTACACCCTAGTTGAACTCTGGCTTAAATTGTCACTTGATATGGAAATGTCATTTTAATCCAAGGTTCTTCCTAGGTGTAACTTTTTATTAATAAGGGGGTAGTACTTCTTTAAATAAAAATATTTATTTCACAATTATCCCCATCAATAATAATAGAGTTAAGGAAGGATGCTGGAGCAGTAAACCCTTCCTGCCTCGCATAACCTAAGTACCATACGATGGACACGTATGATACTTCTTCTTCTTCTTCCTCGGTCCCTCACTGATGAGGATCGCTATCACAAATAATGTTTCTCCACAAACTGCAATCATAAGCTGTGTGGACCGCACGATGCAAACTCCCGCCCACCGTCTTCCTCACCGCGTCCGACCATCTCGTCGGTGCCCTGCCCCGAGCGCGTCCCCCTTCATACTGTAATGATACTTAGGTCACACAAAAAGTATCTTTATCTTCGAACGCAACCAGATCTGAGGCTGGTGGCCATAGTAAATGTTGTTCGTCTTGGTAAGACCTTTCAAATGACACTACAAACATAACTATTGGAGCCGGGTACCATTCTGAAAAAAAATATGTATATCTTCGTACACAACCAGATCTGAGGCTGGTGGTCATAGTAAAAGTTGTTCATCTTGGTAAGACCTTTCAAACGATACTAGACACATATCTATTGGAGCCGGGTACCATTTTGCCCATTGTCCTTTAATTTGTCACAGATCGTCTTAAATTATAGCCCATATGTTATTCTGGGTTAAAAACAATAATACTGTATACTGTTTCATCAAAATCCGTTCGGTAGTTTTTGCGTGAAAGAGTAACAAACATGTTAACATTCAAACTACTTTCGCATTTATAATATTAGCAGGATTTATAATGTTAGCTAATATTAGGATAGTGTTAAAGGCCGGTAGTACTATTTTCATAAATAAAACGGTGAATACTTTACTTGCACACTATATTTTGCAACGTTTTAAATACAATTCATCGCTTATCATAACAGCGCGTGGAGACGTCCGCGCGCGTCCATCCAATCTGACGTTTCTAGAGTGACACTGACATTACATTACGTACGTCAATGTCACTGACATCAGCTCAATGACTATAGTTCCAAAATACTGAACTGTCCTATGCATGACATTGACAGTGGGGCGCCACCGTCAATACCGGAACGCTGGTTCCGATTTTTGCCATGTTGGAAACCATATAGTTGAACGATGGTAGCGCCCCCCTGTCATTGAGTTTGGTGGGACAGTTCAGCGTGGGTCATCTATATTGCTGGATTTCCTTATCCCCTTGTAATCAAGCTTGTCTTACGAGTGATTCACCAGTAGTTTAGCAACGGGGGGTTTGAATCCGCTTTAATCGGAACAAGACTACGACGCCATTGTAATATTATTATTGTCCTTTATATTTAAACATTCGTTTATCATTACAATAATAGATTGATCTTTTGCGACGTTTGCGTGATGACTTGCCTCTCTGAAAAGGCTCATCTTAAATGTAATGCAATCAAAGTTGATTTTTATGAACCAAATTGTTACAGAGCGAGATTGGGGCGATAGATCATCTCAAGACAAACAATCATGGAATTCAAATCGTCGTACATGGGTTGGAGGAGACACACAAAATGAGGAAAACTTGCCAGAATGGTTAGTACTTTAATCTTGACAATATAATAATAACAATACTAATTTATAATTTCTTCTGTATTCAGCTGCTTGAAATTACAAATGGAAGTTGTAATTTCTGTGTTTTTTTAATAAATATATTTATTTACAGGGCTGTAGACAACGCCGAAGCGTGTGCTGGAACGTTCGATGCATCTGGAGCGTTCCACGGTTACAGTAACGATGACACAAACTTGCCGAAGAACCAGGAGCCGCTCTATCCACTCGCACGCTCTCATACGCACGGCAATGTCACCCGAGCCAAAACCGAAGAAGGGCTAGATGATTGGTGGTCGTCTGACAAGGCAAAAAAGCTTTCTCCAAAACGATTCGATGCCAGCGACGTCAAGTTCAAGAAGGTATTGTAGCAGGCTTATTATTAAATACACCACTATCAGATCAGCATCAATAACTTATTATTACCCAGTATTTTTCTTTGGTGAATCAAAAGTTATGGTTTATATTTATTTCTAACACCTATGTAAAACACATTTTAATCAAATAATTTTATTATTATTAAATAAAAATTAAATTAAAAAATAAGTTATTATATTTTAAAAAAGTTATAATAAAGGTATTAAGTGGTTTCTAACTGACCTATCCTTTTTCTATTATCAACAGCAAACCAGTGCTCCAGAATCATTGGATGCGGTGGCTGATTCGTCATCCAGGTTAGATACGGACTCACAGGAAGCCGGAGCTCTAAAAAAAATATCAAACTTAGAGTCTCTAGAAGTTCTATCAGATATGAGCGATATGGCTCGGATGCCAATGATGAATTTAACCTCAATAGAGTCGATATCGTCAGAGCTAATGGATCAAGCTCTAAAACACCGAAATTTAGAATCCATTGACACCCTATCCTCGGATCTAACCGATACTGCCTGTGGGGGTGTCTGCGACGATGACAAGTTCAATAAAATTGTCCGAGATTCATTCAAACAAAAATACGACTCCCTGATGAGGTCCGACATAAATCGCGAGGAAACTAGTGATGATAGTAGCAATTTCCAGTCAGTTATGATCACCACAAATAACAGCCTCCGCCAAAAACATCAGAATATAGTCTCTTCAGCCTCTGATATGATGTGAGTTCCAGCATTAATTCTTCTATAGTGGTTCATTTTAGTTGAGATCTAATTGCTATAAATTTTTCTCTTTACAGTGTCGTAACCAAGCGCCCTCAAGACCAAATCGTTGAGGATATCTTCGACATGAACTTGGAGGATAAAGATCTGCTATCGAAATCGAAAGCAATGCCCAGCCCATTAGACAATAATAATACCCAGCCGTCTAGTTCGGGCGGAATGCCGGCTATGCAACAACTGCCGAACCCAGCAATGCAGATGAGGCTTTCGAACCCAGGCCTAGCCGCGTCTAACAGCGGTTTGCTGTCTGCTAACCCGAATATGCCATCCGGTATGCAAGGAATGCCGACAGGAATGCAGGGCCTTCCCTCCGGAATGCAAGGATTGCCTGGTATGCAAGGGCTACCTGCTGGTTTACAAATTGGAGGATTACCACCATCCCTTCAAGTCCCTGGTATGCAACCCCTGGCAATGCAAGGTCCTGGAGGCCAGCAACAAGGACTCTCTGGAGCCGGAATGCAAGGCCCTGGAAATCAGCAACAAGGGCTTTCTGGTGTGGGAATGCAAGGTTCTGGAAACCAGCAGGGGCTCTCTGGCGCCGGAATGCAAGGCATGCAGCAGTCGATGCCTGGGCCCGGAATGCAAGTTCCCGGGATGCAGTCATCTGGTATCCAAGCAGGATTGCAGCCTGGAATGCAGCCGGGGATGCAGGGAGGTATGCAGCCAATGCAGCCTGTCGGGATTACTAATTCGGCCTTGAATGCGTCGCTGGGCCTGCCTATTGGGCCTGGTAATAATGGAATGGGAATACCGATGCCGTCGTCTGTCATGCCTAGAGATGGTATGGGGAATCCAGGCATGGGTGCGGGTCTGCAAGGTGCCATCGGTGGAGGCCCGATGCAGCCTGGCGGTGCTGGAATTGCAGGCTATCCAAATGCCGCTGGCATACCTGGATTGTCCAATTCATCACTCTTCCTCAATCAGAACTCGAATAATCCATCGGTAAGAATATATTGTACTATTTACTTTTGCAATAATTAATAATTATATCTTTGACAAAAGTCTGAGAAAATAATCATGTCTGTTCAATGGACATATTATTATTTGTCTAGCTAGAGTACACGTATTTCCCCTTTCAATTTGAGCAACATCTAAGTTTAGTATTGAGACCTGACATCGAATCGTGTTATACAGATGGGGAATTCCGATTCCATTCCGATGCCAAACCACGGCAACCACAGCAACATGTACCAAATGCACGGGTTGCAACAATCGGGCTCGCAGGGTGCCTTCGGCTCATCCATCTATAGCAACATGATGCAGCAACCGCCGCCAACATCCGGCCAGCAGGGCATAGCAGATCAGTGGTATTATGAGGATCCGGAGGTAAATAATCTATACTTAATATTATAAATGCGAAAGTAACTCTGTCTGTCTCTCTTTTACGCCTAAACCACTGAACCGATTTTGATGAAATTTGGCATAGAGATAGTTTGAGTTCCGCGAAAGGACATAGGATAGTTTTTATCCCGGTTTTTGAAACAGGGACGCGCGCGATAAAGTTTTTCTGTGACAGACAAAATTTCACGCGGGCGAAGCCGCGGGCGGAAAGCTAGTCACTTATATATCCCTGTAAAATGTTACAAGCAAAGCTGACTAAGTTTTAGCGTCTTTTCATACTTTTTACACAGCAATAAAGAAAGGCTATGCGAACTGATTGAACTATAAAACGCTCTGCTACTTACACTGATTGTATCAGCTAGGCTATTATTGATGCTATTGCGTCTTAATCCCTATCATTTTAGCTTCATTATCTTTGGTTTTTCCGCAGAGAAACATCCAAGGGCCATTCTCCTCCAGAGACATGTACAACTGGTACCGAGCTGGTTTCTTTAACCCCAGTCTGATGGTCCGCCGAGCGTGTGATGCACATATGCGTCCGCTCGGCTCGTATGGGCCTGTGGTGCCTTTCTCCCATATTGTAAGTAAATCTTTCTATTAACTATTAAAAATGATTAATCGTGCGCAAATTGCGAAGTACTCACTTATAATTTATGAAGTTGTTGTTTGTTATTTTTATACTTGTGCGCCTAAGCTATTGTTACAAAATATTGTATTTAATTATCTCACGTAAGTGAATTATAAATAATTGTGAGAAAATACAATCTTAAACCACATTTATTGTTGATGTAACATTTTATCAAATTATTAAGTAAAACAGTTAACACGTTTTCATGAAATGAAGTTACTTAAGACTGAGACTGAGTATTTTACTGATTTTCTAAACAATATACTTATAAAGACATCAATAACATACATAAATTTGACAAAAAGAAATAGATGGTTTGCGGACATGAGAGCAATAATAATAAGATACCTAGTAAGTTTCTATTATTTGCCTTTTTCTGTTTGCACAGGATATGGTGAATTTCCCTCTGTCTGGAGGTTTCGACCATACGCCGGGTCCGAACGAGTCCATGCTCAACTCGCAGCAAGCTCTGGGACTGGAATCTGTAAGTATAAACAATATCACCGCTTGCCGCATGTACCTTAACATCATGCGAGCCACATCTATGTACATACAATATGGAAATTAGAGATGGGTTATACTAGGTAAATTTGATACTAGGTGCACCTATTCCTAGTATTTATTAATACTCGATCCAAATACCTATTCCACCTAGTACGTAGTAATTTAGCATACTTGACGCGACTAGTGCGGACTAATCCACGTAATAATATTAAAATACAATTTTCTTTGAAAAGATACAACCGTAGTATGAATAATGCAATTTGAAATTTAATAATAATGTTTTTGCTAGCTGTTGATTGATTGATATCCTCCCTTCATACTTCAAAGGCTTAGTTGGCGTATTTAAAAAATATCAATTTCATAAAAATATAAATGGTTTGACTATGTTTGTGTGCGTTTGCTTCGTCGCGCTCAAATTTGTTTGGTCAGACAGAGACGGAGTGAATCTCTACGTTCGCACATAAGCTTAGCGAGAAATACTCGGTGCGCGTAATATACGACTACGGATTACGCAATAATAACCTCTATTACTTTGATGGTAGGGTCGGAAATCGTGTAATTTATAAAATACTAGGTGGATCAAGTATTTTAAAAATTGGAATAGGTGCCGCCTAGTACTGTAAAATACCTAGTGTGTGGATCTGTTCTAGTAAATACGTCTCATCTCTAATGGAAATATACTAACAAGTATCACCTTGCTATAAAGGCGCTCATTTTGCTATGTATGCGCTTCATTGTATTGGTTGCCTCAAACACCAAGGTGTCACATTCACAGGTGTCATCATCAAAACCAATTCATTGAATAAATGTGGCAGTCGAAATTATATCTATACTGCAATAGGTTTTCAATTACAGTTCTATGTTTTAGGTATTGAGTATGTCCAAATTAAATGATGCATCAATAAATTCATTGCAATTTGGATCAGTGGGACTTCTTGCGAATCTGCCATTTAATCAACAACAACAAATGGTAAAAACTCAGTTCAACATCTTTATAGTTCCGTTTGATTCTGTAGAATGATTTAGAGTTTATTTTGGTCTGTATTGTAGAATTGTATGTCATTTGGGAATTTGGGGTCGATGTTAAACAGATCGATATTTTGTCGTGGACCAAGTGATTAATAGGGTGTTTTATAATAACTGGGTAGCATGATGAATGCCCGATCTCAGAGGAGAGAAATAATCTCATTACAATAGGGACAAAGTAAAAAATGGGACACATAGGAATATATTGTCCCAATTAAATTTAACGCCTAACGCTTACAATAACAAATACATTTAAGTAATAATTAAAACACTGTCCTATTCCACTGATGACATAATGCTCTCATTAATCACGTGGTACATAGTTATCGTTTTATAGATTTATTTTTGCTTTCATTAGCGACAAATTCCGTTTTTTTACGAATTGCCTTGCACTCAATGCTTAGTTGATTGACGCAAATTCATATAATGAACTGCTGTGGAGCGAACAGTGGGCATAGTTAGCGTACATAAGTTTTATGGGCAGATAAGTGTCTGACCAGAACGATGGTAAAAAGAACAGTACGCTGGCTTCCTGAACGTTAATATAATACGTTACGGTGTATTTGTGCAAACCAGCGTTGTTTTGAGTTTTCACCAGTTACTAGTTTGTCTCTTTGCTGTAAGGATACCTACGTTAAAGAGGTCAATAAAAACAATAATATTGTAAAGTTTCATTAAAATCCGTTTCGTACTTTTTGCGTAAAGAGTAACAAACGTACATACTTACAGTAGGCGCGCGAGTTCATGTCCATCCTGAGGAATGCGGTAGTGCTGTTACCTAACTAATTATGCTAATGTCGATATCGATAATTATTACCAATTAAGTAGGTCAACCTTTTCTACTTATTCCATATTTTTTGCAACTTATAAGTAAGTATAAGTAAATAAGTAAGTAAGTAAGGCCCTGATGGACATGAACTCGCGCGCCTACTGTGGAAACATTCGCATTTATAATATTTGTAGGTAGGATCTTACCTATTTGTCTTCCATTACTGCCCAATAATGCTAGTTCCATATGTTCACAGGTGCCTAGTTCATAACATTTGTCCTCTTGAATTAAAAATACAGTCACTAGCTTACATTTAAGTAAATATAGTTAGGACTAGCTTTCCGCCCGCGGCTTCGCCCGCGTGGAATTTTGTCTGTCACAGAAAAACAATATCGCGCGCGTATTTACTCATCGTTTAGACCTGGACTACGACAAACATTTTAAAACCAAAATCAGCTCAATCGGCCCAGTCGTTCTCGAGTTATAATCAGACTAACGAACATCAATTCATTTTTATTTAAATAGATAGATAGATGATAGCTAGCGGCCGCCCGCGACTTCGTACGCGTGGATCCCGTTTTACCCCCTTCATCTATCTTCAGCGGTTAACTCCCGTTCCCGTTGGAATTTTGCAATATCCTGTTGTAACTAAGCTTTAAGTTTACTAAGGTACCTGCATGCCAAATTTCAAGCGTCTATCTTACGCAGTTTAGATTTTTTCATACATATGTTTTTTCCCGCTAACTCCCGTTTCCGTGGGAATTTTACGATATCCTGTTGTACCTAAGCTTTAAATTTACTAAGGTACCTGCACACCAAATTTCAAGCACCTAACTTAAGCGGTTTAGATTTTTCATACAAAAGGATTTTTCCGCTAATTCCCGTTCCCGTGGTAATTTCGGGATTTCCTTTCTTAGTGCACCTCTACGGTACCTAAACTACGTCCCTTCTAAATTTCAAGTGCCTACGTTTAGCCGTTTAGGCTGTGCGTTGATCTGTCAGTCAGTCAGTCAGTTTCTCCTTTTATATATTTAGAAGATAGAAGAAGATTAGATGATAGCTAGCGGTCGCCCGCGACTTCGTACGCATGGATCCCGTTTTACCCCCTTCATCTATCTTAAGCGGTTTAGATTTTTTTCATACAAATGTTTTTCCCGCTAACTCCCGTTCCCGTAGGAATTTTGCAATATCCTGTTGTAACTAAGCTTTAAGTTTACTAAGGTACCTGCATGTCAAATTTCAAGCGTCTATCTTACACAGTTTAGATTTTTTCATACATATGTTTTTTCCCGCTACCTCCCGTTCCCGTGGGAATTTTACGATATCCTGTTGTACCTAAGTTTTAAGTTTACTAAGGTACCTGCACACCAAATTTCAAGCATCTAACTTAAGCGGTTTAGATTTTTCATACAAAAGGATTTTTCCGCTAATTCCCGTTCCCGTGGGAATTTCGGGAATTCCTTTCTTAGTGCACCTCTACGGTACCTAAACTACGTCCCTTCCAAATTTCAAGTGCCTACGTTTAGCCGTTTAGGCTGTGCGTTGATCTGTCAGTCAGTCAGTCAGTTTCTCCTTTTATATATTTAGATTCGACCAAACAAGAATAAATAAATATTAATCACAGAATAAATCGTCAGTTATTCGACATTTTGACATATTTCCCATACTGAAACTGTCAATGTGCCAGTTATACCAGAAGTTATTCTCGGATAAAAGTTTGGTCGAATCGGGCCTTAGTACTTTAGTTTACTTAAACTTTGTCCAATAGTGGACGCCATTAGGCTGTTAGTAAATTCCTGAATGCCAAAGCAAATAGCATAAAGTCATTGATATCTTCATGATTAGTTGTCTTCATGCAACAATTACGTCAGAATATAATTTTCAGTTGATTGGAGCTGCCAATCAACATGCATATTATTCACTTATGTATTCTAGTTTTACATTTAATTTTAATATAGTGTAGACTGTAGGTAGATTATACCTTGTAGTTGTAGATGCTTATGTATGTAGTGCTTCCTTATTGTAATTACTAAGGACTGCTTAAATTCTTATGTTCCTGTTTTCTTTCAATATCTGCAACACTAAAAGAGTTTACGGGATATACTTATACGAGGCTTGTAAAGTGTAAAATATTTCCAACCATTCATAATATGGTGCTTATAGTAATATAGTTGTATTATGTATTAATTTTTGACACTAGAATATTTCTGTGAGATGTTTACTGTGTAATTTCCATACTAAATGGCAATTTATACATGTTCAACACGCGTTTATCTTATTGTAATAAGGCTCTTTAAGATTTTAAATCTTGAGCCTATGATTCTAATCCAATTTTAACAATTAAAAGTCAGAATTACTGGCAATGTCGTAGCTCTGTGCTCCTTACTTTTCTAGATTTGGAAGTAAAATAACTTGAATAGAAAGTTATTATTTTGAAAATAATTTATGTCTTGATTTTTTTACTGTTGCATGATGTTTTCGATTTTCGCTTCTTTTTCGTAATAGGACACGGTTGTTCTGAAATATTTAAAATTTTATTTTCATGTGTGCTGAACTCAATTGTTGCACGAGCATGAAAATTATTACAAATGTACCTACCTACTTGTTTTTTGTTTTACGCTTAAAGTCAAATAATAGCGTGGTTTTTCTTGCCACGTCTTCCATTTCAGAAGTTGAACAAGCCGAGTAGTGTAAAAAAACTCGTATTAACAAAGTAACAAACGTTCTTCCGTGGAATTCAACCGAACTAAGTGGTATTTACAGCTACAAATGATATTTAGTGAAATCAATATTGCCAGATTAGATTTATAAATCACACTCTTAGTTATTCTTTTCAATTAATCGGTTTGAAAAGTCCGAGAACATAATATTAAATACTTAAGCTTAGTTTTTGACGAACATTTTATTTTTATGAACATTGAAAGATGATTGAAAATATGACAAAGTTATAATATACAATCTGATTAATTTCATTGCAATTTCTATCAATGCGGCTCAATTATAATAGTTAGCAGCCCTTTTCTCATATTTTCGAGTGATGATCATGACAGGCATTATTGATTTATTGACGCTGCGGTTGAAATGGCATGTCCACGTATTTGCCACATGTTTTGACTTGACTATTGTTCTCAGGATTCACTGTGGGGCCAGCCGTCTCCGTCGGCAGACCTGCTATGGGTGCAGCCCATGCCACGTGACAACCGCGTCAGCAACCTGCCTCTATATTTCTGGGAGCCACAGGTATTTTATGCCCCAGTGCTAGGCAGATATCGGCTTGCACGCTTTTAAAAATGTCATTATGTTAAACATTCAGTTGCGCAGTATCTGTAGTGTGCTTACCTCATTAGAATAAGTTCTCCCTCTTATTAGCAATAGCTCTCTATTATGCTGTGCTTTTTCTATCAATCTGCCATTCAGAAAAGAATGTGTTTTTTCCTCATAGGTGTTAGTTTTGTAGTTCTTCTTTTTTTGTATATTATTATTACGTTACGGTAATAGTGATAAATTAAAAATTATTCATAATTAATTAGGTATATGTCATAAAAGAGAACACGGGCTCGTGTACAGCGCTGCAGAGCACGCTGAATATTTGAACTCTGAGATATTTTCAGATTTTACATGAGTGAAATCTTGGATGTATATGAGAATATTCGTGGTTGTTGCTCTATTCCGAAAGAATAGAATTATCTTTATGGGCCAACCATAAGCTGCCTTTTATTTTTTTACATGCATAAATAATTTCAAATCAAATCGTGAGGTGATTATTAATAACGACCGGTGACTATGAATTATTTTTAAAGTCACATTTACCGTAACATTAATCATAAAATAAATATATTTGTTATACAGCATGAGTCAAATTGGCAAATCTCAACTACGAGTATGCTTGAAATAATAGTAATGAATTGAATTAAACATTTCTAACTCGTGTCATGTAACTTAACCTAATTAACTGCCTTGACTCATCCTGTGTTCTATGTAGGTACAACAAAAACTTTACGTCAAGATAGGGTTTCTGATTTCTCGACTTATTTTTTTTCTCGAGTTTCGAGAATTCTCGAGGCCAAAGACTCGAGTTTTCTCGGGTCTCGAGTCTTTTAATGAAAACTGCTGAAATCGGTTGAAATTTAATAAAAACACAGGTTTTTTAAATCTAATATACCTACTTTTATGCACAACAATCAATATTAGAATTTAGTACCACTTATTTGGTAAGGAAAGAAACAAAAAATAAAATCTTCTTTCATAATTAATATTTACTAATAATCATAACAAAAGTCATAAAGTCTCGTGTACTTTAAGGATATATAACAATAAAAATCTGGAGCTACAATTGAATCACTTGTTTTCTAAAGAACACAAGTCCAAATAGCAAAATTACGATAAATAGTTTTTTTTTTATGAATAAAAATTTTTTTTAATAAATTTTTAAATTTCTTACATATAACGACTTGAATATTTACGAGGAGGCACGAGTACCTAACCTAACGTCTGTTAGGTAAGGACGTAACTGTCCAGTTAACAAGTTTTTCAGTCTTTACATCAGTCAGAGTTAAAAATACATATCTAATAATATATCATACTCGTTGGTGAACATTATTATTACTTAGTTTCGATTAAGATCATTACTTGCAAATCAAATCAGTTAAAAAAGGAAAGACTAGGCCAGTCTTAAAGCAACGTTGACCTATTAAATAATTAAAAACTTACTTTTGTCTAAGAAAATAGGCTTTCAAGAATATTAAAGCTTCAAAATCGAAACTCGAGAATTCTCGAGCTCCGGTAATTTTTTTCTCGTCTCGAATGAAGCCAAATTTCTCGAGTTTTCTCGAGTTCGAGAAAGCTCGAGCAGAAACCCTACGTCAAGATAACTTTCTTACAGCACGTGCATGCTTTTAACAAGCTTACACTTAGTTGGTTTGATTGAACATTACTTGTCATATTCTAGCTAGTTGATACAAGCTATTTGTATGAATTTTACATTTCAAAGACCAGCTTTTGTTTGTTTGAAAATTAAGTGTAAGCTATGAAATTCAATGTTATGCCACATTTTGCTGGATGAATTGAAAAATTTACAAAACGTGGGAACATTGAATTTCGCCTCCTGCTTGCAAGAAAAGGAATCATGAATGACCGATTACATACTAGTATTTTATTTTTAATATTATTTTTGGTGGTGATCCATTTTGATGGGCATCCACACTGCGAATTTATCCGCTAGGCGGTATATCGTCGCGACATCCCCACAGAGCAATAACAATCACAAACTGTCACTTTTTTAATTTGCTTGCACGGCTTGTGCATGCGCCACGACAGGTAGGTAGAGATTAATTCCTATTAGTGGAAACGTCACCAATTTGTATGCAATAGATGTTTCAATGTAATTAATAAAACAGTTGTTAGTTTCCGAATAAAAATAATAAAGACTTAAAAATACATCCAAACGTTGGCATACATATAATTTTACTCGGCACTGGCTAAATGTGCAAACAGCTAGAAGCCATAAATTACAAAAAACAAAAGATATGATATTTAAAAAGCGCTCCTGGCATCAGCTACGAAAAGCTTTGCGTGTGGAACCACATTAAAATTGTAATTTATTTAACTTGACAATATTACAACCATATTACAATCTGAAAACTTAACAATGTAATGATTAAGTAAAAAAGTATTATAACATTTTGGCTCATCAAATTTGGCGTAGTCCTTTGTGTTATGTTAATTCTATCCATATTTCAATATGGACCTTCAACTACAGCACCTACATATTTATGAATTGGAAATACATCTATAGTGAACTTGAAAGTATATGTAGCTCAAATTACCTTTATTATGCCAGTATTCACATCTTATTTTATACTGCGACTTTGTACTAGTACATCTCGACATGTTTGGTCATGTAATAAGCTTTTTCTGACATGTCTGTAAATGTCATTCACGATTCCTTTTAAATGCTTTGTCATTTTCCATCTTGTATTTTTATTTTATAAGGTGTTATCTGTAACGCTCAGATACAGTTTTCTTTAACACATATGCCACGTTATTTGTGTGTTTTAATTGCTTTTCTGTTTCTTTATTAGCAATAATAAAGCATTTCATTTTCCAAGCAGACTAACTTCATTCTATTTTAAGTACATGCATTTATAGATTACAAGCACCTAGATGTCGCTAGCAGTAACTAATTTGGATACTTAACATATAATTATGACATTTAAACATAACGTTTTGCGATCCTTATGTGATTACAAATCTTACACAATATTACTAATTATTCTAACATTCCTAATGTGTAAATTAATAAATAATAATCATGCCAGAGAGGGATTACCAAACCAATTTAGCACCTGCCAGTCCGGGACTGAACCAAGTAGGTGATCCATAGTCCCCATCCAAGGCCCAGGAACCGGGTTATACATCCACCATCCATATTCTCCCGTGACCTACAAAGCGTATAAAATATGATTAAATAACATGCAAACATTATTTATTTACGTTTCAAACTACGTATTATCGCCAACTGTGACAAAACCGCGATGTTTATAAAGCTTTACCACTTTCACATTTTGTTATATGTCTGCTTATAAATATTACTAAACATGAACATTTTGAACATCAATTTAAATTAGGCCCAAGCTAGGAAAATGGGTAAACAAATTAAAAAGAAAATTAAGTAGGTATAAAATACTGGTACATCAAGTCCAGTTCGACATCAGTCAGGAATCGAGATCCATTGTTGGAAAAATACAGTGAATATACTTTTTACTTAGCTTTATGGTTGATAGATCCTAAGGGCTCCTGCACACGACGCCGCCACCGCGCCGCCGCCGCGCCGTCGCCGCGCCGCTACACTGTTCATACGCACCGAGTAAAACCGCGGCGCGGTAGCGGCATCGTGTGCAGGAGCGCTAAGACCCCTCGCCCACGGCGACTTTTTGTAGCGATGCAGTAGCGATTCTGTCGCGCGTTCGCATCGATACAGTCGCAATGCGGTCGCTAGCTGTGTGCGATGCAAACGCAATCCTGTCGCGCTTCGCCCTCCCTCCGTTCTCTCCCCGATGTCGTTCTACACGGTCGCGCGTTTGCATCGATACAGTCGCGCTGCTGTAGCGCGTTGGCATCGCTTTTGTAGTGCGTTGCAAATGCGACTAACGCGCGTTCGTAGCGATGCTGTCGCTCGTTTACGAAACGCGCGTCACTACAAAAAGTCGCCGTGGGCGAGAGCCCTTGTAAATAAAAAATATTTGAAAATACCTACTTAATGATACCCCACTCAACACTATTCATTAATTTTATTTATTTTCTTTATTTTCTTTATAGGAATATGTTGGCTTGGTAGTCGCCATATTGAATTTGTAAGATAAATCGATCAGATTAATCGAAATCGGTCCACGCGTTTGGTCTGTAGTGCTACAAAATAGTACCTACATAGCCTTAGAAACACATTACCTTCCTTTGCGTGGCGCAGTCTGGTATAGAGTTGAGGTCTGAACAGGCTCCTTATAAAACTGCTGCAGCTGTATTTTATACAGTTTAAGGCTGGGTTGCAGTTGAAATTATAATTAATAATTCAGTTTACAATGTCTTCATGATTCCTTATCACAGATGGGCGATGAAATATCGTGCGAGCATCACGGATAAATACTTTATTCTAGTAAAAAGTCTGTAAATACCTGATGTACCTACCTATTATTCGTTTGGTTTGCTAGGTAACTCTTTTTCATATACCCACTAGCTAAGAGATCGTGGAAATATTTTGTTTGTACTCTTTGCAACAGCTGTGGCTGTGGGGGTGTTCGCTGACATGTTTCGCAGCGTAGGTTTATATCGGGCTTTAATGAAAACAACAAGCTTTTATGCATTTAATTTCCAATTATTAATTTATATTGACAAACTAAAAAAAAGGCTGCAAAGAAAAGTATTTATCCTATTGAGATCGTTTTTTCTTGCAATTACAATTACTTCGTGACTGATTCACAGCTAAACGAACTTATCTTTACGTAATGTTTGATTGTAATATTATCCTCTTTGCTGTCTCATCTTCGACGATGAAAGTTATGATGTGTATGAAATAAACATCTCCAGATATAAAATAACATTTTATTCTGACTTAAATTATGCCCTTAATTATTCATAGTAAATGTTGCTTATGGGCCGTTTTTCTTTTCAATTTGTCGTTAATGTTGTTAGTGAATGTTTTCGGCAAAGTCATTACCGTTTATGGTTGTCCTTTTGAATCTTCCAAGTATCGTGGAATCTCCAGACCGATCAACCGTTCTCCTCATCATCTGTGTCTGATACTAGCTGTTTCGGTAAATGTTGAGGTGTCTGTACTTTTGGTCATGCTTTTTTTCCAACGGCTTATTGTGCTGGAAGAAAACTTTAATGCGGTTTGCTTAAGTTTTTAATTGAATTGACATAAATCACAAGGCGCTTAAGCAGACAATTCTAAACTATCTGCAAAGGAGGGTAATGTGTAAAAAGGTGGACACTTGAACGATGCTGTCTTTGTTTAGGGTTCTATAGTCAACATGTTAGGAAATAGGGAACTCCTCGAAATAATAAAGAACGTAGAAATTAAGACCAGCAAAGTGTAAATGCATCAAGACCTGTATGTATGTATATATGTATGTATAACACAAAACACTCGCGTAACTTGATAGTTCTAAGTGCAGTGTTCCTTAGGTTGAACTACTATTAGTTTTTATGGCGTAGGCATCCGCTAAGAGAGCTTTTCAAAAAACCAACCATATGGGGGTCCAAAGTGAACTTCCCTCGATGTGTTACCTAGTTGTTTATTTAAAATTAGTATCTGTAGAGCAAACAGTTAAATGTAAGAAAAACAAAAAATTGCTAGCAAAAAAGGTTGGAAAGAAGGTAAGTAATTGGTTGTTTATATCAATATCATTTTTCTAAACCTGTATTTAGGTTGACATTGGTATTTTTTATGAACATCTCTAGTTAATTAGTATCTCTAATTTCACACCTTTGCCATATTTGATAGCAGCGGCAAACTCCTTGTTTAGTTTTAAGTACTCATCTTAGGCATATTTTGAAAGGCGTTTTGTGTTTACTTGTCTCCATTTCACACTTTTGCAGCCTTTTGTTCTCAAGATCCAGCCAGTCCTTTGATGCAATGAGGGCTATCGTTTTTAAACTCAACAGTTGGCACCCCTGGCGATTGACAGAACCTTACTCTACAGTGGCGCCATCTTGATGAGTGCAAATGCGATAGTCCTCCTACCACTTTCGCGCTCACCATTTGGCGCCACTGTCTTCGCTACTAGCAAGTGACAGGACCTTACTCTACAGTGGCGCCAACTGGTGAGCGCTAAAACGATAGCCCTCATTGTGTAAAGCAATCGTATTCATTTGACAGTTCAAAACGTACGATAAAATCTGTTTCAAGGTTTAACGCGAGTGAATTCGTAGGTACAGGCTATTAATAAAAGCGTCAGGTATTTTTTTCCCCATTAACAACAGTGGAACTTGTTTCTAGGAGATTAAATTTTAATATCAATCTTTCTTTTTCCTTTTTGTTAGCATTGTTACATCTCTTCTAGTAGTAAAAAGTATGAACAAAAATGTTTTGCAGCCAAAACATGGAGAAAGCTGAAAATGTTGACAGAGACGTACTACAGTTGATGGGCTATGGGTATACGGCTGCGTTAGGAAATAATTAATTTTAAAATTGTGTGAAGTCGGAGGACATTTTATTACACTAGTAAACTTTCATCATCGAGAACGAACCAGCACAATTATTATTATAGTGCGAGAATGAAATTGGTTAAACCCAACGTTATGGCTTTTCAGGATGACGCACAATAAATAAAGAAATATGCGCAAGAATCAGAAAATATTATTTATAATTTCTTCGTATGGGATGGCCTCGCGCTCTAAGCGCCTGAGGGCCTGTCCACACACTGAAATGCACGGGGGTACCTTACAGAGGAAGCTTTAGAGATTGAAGATTGGATGAAGAATGGCATGAAAATGCGCTATGAGTTTCGTTACCAATTCTGACAAATGGATAGAGGCTTCAGGATTATAATTTTAAGTTGCAGTGTGTCAAGCTTCACTTTAATTAGTCGCTATTTTCCGTATTATTTGGTATGATTCTAATTCTTATGTTAAAACAGAAACAGGGTTATTAAATTAGTAAGATATGATAATGCCAGAGCGCGATAAAGCTATTTCTAATTGTGTGATTTTGTGCTAGTTTAAGGTTTTATTTAGCTTATTATTTGAATACCGTCCGGCATATAATATAGGTTTAGATCTTATAAAATAATTAAAAACTCATATGAACCATGATTGGTAACAAGGCGAAAACCGATATCGTTACTTCAAAACCACTATTTCGTTGGAATCAAAAACAAGTGCATTTCTAGATATAGGTGTACCAGAATCTCATGACAAATGGGGAAAATAAAATTGTGAGTGCAATACTGGGGAAATTGGATTAAACGATCTTGATACTGTTTAATTTTTTATTTATGACTAGTATTTGAACATGAAGTGCGAATATACATTTTAGTTATGTATATGATTAATGTTGTTATACATCGGGTTTTTAACATAGGAAAATGTCTTGAAAAATAAGTAAATCGTATATTACTTTATGTAACTAATGTTATTATGTATCATACTAATAACTTATCACTTCATTCAGAACTAGAAAACGATTCTAAGAACTCCACTTGCATTTCTTGTTCTTAATTAGTTGATCAAGATAAAGAGGTATTTATTATAAATCGCTTTTCCAGCATTTCAATTATTCATTTAATCCTTATCTTGCTTGATGAAATCTTTTTCAATTTTTTTTACATGGTCATAACATTTTGACCATTCTTCTGCACCAATTTGTAAGATACACCTGAAAACCCCGATAAAGCAGCTATTAAATAAAAACAATATAAAAAACCATAACCCTCCTTCTGACGGAGTCGAGTAATAAACTACATGTATCAAAACATTTCAGTTGAACTTACCTGTCAACTCAACGACGTGAAAATCAAAGATTGACTTTGAATAAATATGCCTTATTTTACAATACACATTGAAAACAATATGACTCGCTTGAGCTTTTTCGAGTTTTTCACAAAAATAACAAATATTCATGAAGAGATCACAAAATTTCTGCAACGGCTGACAGATCTCTTAATTTTCTTTGACATAGACAATTGCCATATGAAAGTCACACTTGTTTGCCATGAGATTCTGGTACCTCTGTATTTAGGCTACACCATCATAAAGATTCAAGCAAATACGGAGCTATTGACATTCCTTTAGTGTGGTTAATCTTCTTTATAAAAACTATTGTGGATATTGTTAGATTTATGCCCGTTTTCACCATCAATCCCTAATTTTTAAGTGACCCCTATGGTAAAACTTAAAAGGCATTTTGTTTCTATAGACTTAAAAATTAGGGATTGATGGTGAAAACAGGCATTAGTATGTCTTACGCATTGTCAATTAGGTCTGATGTGGGAATTTTATTAGTGAGACCATTTATTGAACCAAATGCAGTCTTCCCAAATAAATTTATAGGATTATTGCTTTCAATTTTATCAATAATTATCTTTTTTATAGAAATTAGGTTGAATGTGGGAATTTAATATAATAGTGAGAACATTTAATGAATTAATTGCAGTCTTCCCAAAGAAAGAAGAACGGTCACGCCCCATACAAAAAAACCCAGACCCGACAGAAACGAGACATACCTCAGTTTTTTTGTCATGTCTTAATTAGTTAAATTATATATTTTTTATATTCGAAATCTATGTGTAACACCAAAATATTACCCTTTGTTTTTGTTCAGGCGCTATACAAAAACTAATACAAAATGCCTATTTATCACCAAAATTGGTAAATGTATGTACCTAAATGTCTATCACAACTGCTATAGAATGTATCTAGGTGACCTGGAGATACAGCCGGATTATACAGGATGGTTATACATATGGAACGATAAGTGATCTCACTCGATTATTTCTAAACTATACAAGATATCGAAAAACTAGTTACTGATTCTGAAAGTTCTTCACGGGCTCTTTCAAATGGTACCAATAATAGGTTACAGATTATGGAAGCTGGTAACATTGAATTTTTGGATTTTGTAACTTCTCGTTTCCACCCTGTATAATCCGGCTGTATCTCCAGGTCACCTAGATACATTCCATAGCAGCTGTAATAGACATTTAGGTACATACATTTATCAATTTTGGTGATAAATAGGCATTTTGTATTAGTTTTTGTATAACGGCTTAACAAAAACAGAGGGTAATATTTTGGTGTTATACATAGATTTCGAATATAAAAAATATATAATTTAACTAATTAAGACATGACAAAAAAACTGAGGTATGTCTAGTTTCTGTCGGGCCTGGGTCACAGATGACCGTTCTTCTTTGTAGGATTAATATTTTAAATTTTATTATAGTCTTTTTCATCTAAGATGATTCGTATGACGTTTCGAGTTTGAAAGTTATAAAGATGTCACATAACTAAACCATAGCGATTTATCTATCGATTTTTTTCTAAGAGTTAGTGAAACCTACTTTTAGAGAAATATTTTGTATATGTGTTATTTAACAAAAAAACATGTTTTTTTAATTACAAATATTATTGTAACAATTTTTTTATTGATAATATTCAAATTCCATGGACTTCGTGTTCAAAAAAACGATTCCTAAAAAGTTCTGGTTCTATTACTTTAAATTAAAAACTATTAATTTATTTTCATTGCGTTTATTAAAGTCAACAATCTAAAAATATGGTTGATTTTTGAGATGTTTTTAATAACTAAGTAATCACTACAATCGATTAATGAACCGCGGAAATAATCGATTTTGTTATACAACAAATACCCCAGCACTAAATCTATTCCGTTTCACACATTGCGTACATTAAATAAAAAATATTTTTACATCGTATTTAATTAAAATATAATCAATAGACTCAGATTTTACTATATATTTCAAGACAAGTAGTTAATTTTTTTTTATTATATTGCTAATGAAATACAAATATTTTTTCTAAAATATTCTGCATATGTAGTATGCGTAATATGGATAACCTTAAAGTGTCATACGGATCATCTTAGCTGAAAAAGACTATTAGTCCAGTCAAATTAGACATGAACCCTGCATTAATTCGCATACAGCTGAAAATTGGTACGAATGTTCGGAGCACCATTATGAATTAACTGTGAAAAGTCCCCATCGATCCGACATGTGCTAAAAAAAAAATTCTATGTCAAAGTTAAAAAATACGGGTTTTTGAGATTTTCAGCCAAACGGTAAGTTTTATCACAAAAATATGTATGACAAGGTTTAAGACCATACAATTATCTATCAAAATTGTCTATACACTTTCTCCTAAGAGTCAGCGTTTCTGAGATTCGATGATCCGAAGAGCCAAAAATGTGTTTTCTTCATAACGGTCTTACACATAAATCCAATGTGATATCGCCTCGTGACTCGACTCAGCATTGTATCACGATGTGTTGTCGATGTCAAATATAAAATGATCAACCTCAATGTCGTCTGTCATCTTTAATTATCGAAAAATGGGTGCAACTTTGACGAAGGACTGCACCGTGAGTTTCTAAGATACGAAATTTTCGTGTCTATTAGGTTTAAGAGCTCTTAAATGCACACGTCACTACTCTACTTGTAACTCTATGGTCACTCTTTTAGCCCGGTCAAGTCAGAAAATCCAGGTTATAATAATTCGCATAGAGCTGAAAATTTGTGTGAATGTTGAGAACACCATCCTTAATGAAATGTCAAAAGTCCCCAACGATCCGTCATTTGAAAAAAAAATTTACGAAGGCTAAGTTTTTTGCATTTTTCCGCCAAACAGTAAACTTATCATAAGAAATGATAAGAAATAGTAGTAGATCATAAAATTATCTATTAAAAGTGTTTTTGCCCCTTTTTCCTAAGAGTCACCGTTTATGTGGTAACGATGCAAAAAGTTGAAGAATTCGTATTCTGTTAACTACTCCACAAGTCCACAACTTTAACTCTATTATAATAGTTTTGAATTGAACAGGGTAACAAATACATCTTAAAAAAGGCCTACTGGGGAACCTGGTAAAAAAAATGCGCCAAATAACCATCATAGGTATTGTGGAAACATGTGCATATAACGAGAACATTTTAACTAACTTTTTGATTCGTTCTACCTCATAATCGGTGACTCTTAGGAAAAAGGGGTAAAGATCATTTTAATAGATAATTTTATGATCTTCTATTATTTTTTATCTATTTTTATGATAAGTTTACTACTTGGCCAAAAAAAACAAACAACTTGGAACTTCGAAAAATTTTTTTTTAAATGACGGGTCGTCGGGGACTTTTGACATTTCATTTAGGATGGTGTTCTCAATATTTACACAAATTTTCAGCTTTATGCGAATTATTATAACCTGGACTGTCTAACTTGGTCGGGCTAAAAGAGTGACCATAGAGTTACAAGTAGAGTAGTGACGTGTGCGTATAAGAGCTTTTAAACATAATAAACACGAAAACTTCGTATCTTAGAAACTCACGGTGCAGTCCTTCGTCAAAGTTGCACCCATTTTTCGATAATTAAAGATGACAGACGACATTGAGGTTGATCATTTTATATTCGACGTCGACAACACATCATGATACAATGCTGAGTCGAGTCACGAGGCGATATCACATTGGATTTATGTGTAAGACCGTTATGAAGAAAACACTTTTTTGACTCTTCGGATCATCGAATCTCAGAAACGTTGACTCTTAGGAGAAAGTGTATAGACAATTTTGATAGATAATTGTATGGTCTTAAACCTTGTCATACATATCTTTGTGATAAAACTTACCGTTTAGCTGAAAATCTCAAAAACCCGTATTTTTTAAGTTTGACCTTGAATTTTTTTTTTAGCACATGTCGGATCGATGGGGATTTTTCACAGTTAATTCATAATGGTGCTCCGAACATGCGTACCAATTTTCAGCTGTATGCGAATTAATGCAGGGTTCATGTCTAATTTGACTGGACTATATAATGATAATAATATATTATGATTATAATTTTTTTTTGTGGAAATTATACTTTGAAAGGGTTATAGAAGTAAGATATTAATTATTTTTTTGTGGTCGTAATGACAAAAATGCAAACTTGTTAAACATCTATAAAAACTCACTCGCACAACCCTGAAGATATTTTACATTATACTTACTCAATTATTCTTAGTTTGAAATCCTATTAAGGTATAATTTTATTAATTACATTAACATATAGGTTATTTGTGCTTTCTTTCTTAGTGCTTAGGGCTAGCGTTTATTGTGTGATAAGGACCACAAACCATTATTATAATGATATTATTGGCTCATAAATTTGAATTATTAATAATAATATTATCAATGAATATCAATTTAAAATTTGGCTGTTATTTTTGGAAAAGACATGTCTATGATTTGATTCAATGTAATTGAAAAGAGATAGCAGAGGATGTAGGTAAGAGGATAGATAAATATCCTACTTTACCTAGTTACCAAAGTAAAAAACAGCATTATGAATGTGAATGTAATTAAGATAATAGAATCTCTTATAAAAATGTAAGAAAGGGTCTTCAATACCTAAAAAGGTGCGATTGCTCGAATTTTCAATGTGTGTATCTCAGGTGATCTGTTAATTAAATTTATTATAATAGTTTATTTTTAATAAAGAATTTCCCTTAATATCTTATTATTTATAATAATTACATCGCAACCGTTACTGATCTATCAACGCGCAGATCATTTGTAATGGAAATTATTAACATTAATTAAATACATAACAAAATTTTGAGGATGTTCATACTGGGTTTATTAACACTGTTAAAAAAGTTATTTTTCAACGTTTACTCTTAACAAAGTTAGGTTATTTATTTATTTATTCAGAAACTCAACAGCTGTACAATATTCATGTTACTTTAATGAGAATTAAATCTAAGCCAATTAAAGAGTTTCCTAGCTGCTTAAATAAGTTCGTACATTTTGATGTTAGGTAAAAATAGGGTTATTAGACTGATTTTAAAAATAAATGCTCTTGTGACGGTTTATCCAGTAGTTACTTTCATAATAGAGATGACTATCATTCCTGCAAAAGCTAAAATCCATAAACCGTGTAGGCTACAGAGATTTTACATACTCCTTCGCGCAGTCGGGTAAACACACTGCAATCCGGGCGTTTTTAAGACGAGAGTGAATAGGCACTTACAGGGCAGATATGTACCATCCTAGAATGCATCTCACTTAACATCAGGTGTGATTGCGGTCAAATACCTGCCTTGTCTAGCATTAAAAAAATCGTAATTGCGTCCTTCAGACATTTTCGTCCTTATTTTAAGGTAAGCTTCTTCATCTTTTATGGGATTTTAAATTGGGTAAATGAAATTATATGTTGTGATGTCCAATTAGTAGAAAATTGCTTAATTTTGAGAAATACATGTTCCGAACGTCTGGTATTCTATTAACAGAGTAGTAACGCTTCTAAGTATATATTTTACATTAGAAAAAATATTTGTAATTAGGAAAAATATCTTTTAAATATCTATGTTATTTACACGAGTTATACTCGAGAACAACTGGACCGATTTTAATGATCTCTGATTTATTGTATTCCATACATCCATTCCATCTAACTCTTAGTTCTCAAAGTAGATTTGACTTTCTTTCGTTTTCGGGAAGATCCGATAGGTCTTTAATTAATAAAATAACAAATACATCGATATCCGACGATGTATTCGTATATCCCTTATTTCTTTGCTTGTAATTTATCACATTACTCTTGTGATGTCAAAATAATTAAAATACGTCACTATTTTTCAATTATTACAAAATCTTGAATGGCTTAGGTACTCATAAAAACAAATACAATTTACCAAAAACTAAGGTTGAAATTGTTTTTGCCTTCCTATTATAAATTTAACTTTGTATGGGAAGGCAATACTTTTTTTGCAATTTGCTTTTGATTTAGTAAATATGTGATTTTGTACTTATAAATAATTGTGTAGTATTTTTTCTTTTAACAAAATGTGAAAGTGGTTAAGGCGTTAGCAACGCAATCTTACATGGTATGAGGTACTAACAATTTTAAGGCTTTCTAAAATTAGGATCATACGAAAAGTTGTACAGGTGTTGGCGCAAAGTTAACATGCGATTATGTACTAACAATTTTAATTTAAAGCTTTTTAATTTATAACTAAGTATTCGTTTGTTCTATTGCGTTTTTTCGTTAGCACTAAAACTTAATATCCGGTAGTGGTAGTTTTTATAGCATGTACTACATCACTAAATACTAAAATGTAAAAATGACGAAGGTAAGCAACTAACTTGCCTAGTTCTTTTGTATTGTCCGACGCGCTTTTCTTTTAAAAAATGCGAGTGTATACAATTAATACTAATTGTTATTAACGGCGAAGGTCTTTTCTGCTCAGAAATGCTGTGTTTATGTACATTTGTAATTTAGGCGAAAATTTGCAGGCAATCTTTAATCATTTATTTGGCGCACACAAAATTATCTCGATGAACCCATTCAAACCACATTTTTTCCAAATTTAATGCAGTACAATATTTCCTAGAAATAAAACTATTCAACAAATCTGAACAGAAGTGAGTTTTTGTTCCATGCATGCGAGAAGCGCGTCATCGTTACTAACGCGAAGCAGTTACTAATGTTGTTTCTAAAAATTGCAGCCGTCAGCCGTAGCGTCAAACGCTTTATTGCCAGAAGAAATCGCTAAGGAGATGAAGACGGAAGACCAGATTCTGGCGCAGCTCAGGGCTTCGCAGAACATCGGAGGAGCCCAGAACTTGTCGTTCATGGCCGACTCGCCCGTGGGAAGCGTGCCCGGAAAACCCGACGACCCGTTCACATCGCCCACAGGTGCCACCCCGGACATGGGAGAACTGCAGAAACTTATCCAGAAAGATACGCTTGCGGCTAAACCTGTCATGGAGACCGTTGAGAATATTGAAGCAAAGGTATGAATAAACAAACTTGGAAACAATTTCAAAACCTGATATCTCTGTTTAGAGCTCTGGATTTTCTTCAATAGAAAATTATAATTAACTCTGACCCCCTTACTAATAAAAAGTTACACACTTGTTGAACACTGTTTTAAAATGACAGTTCCATACAAAACGTCACTTTAAAAAAACTGTTCAACGAGCTTGTAAGTTTTATTAGTAAGCGGGATTACAGGGATTTGCTCTGCCATTTTAACAGCAATCGAACTGTGCGTGGCATGTAAAATATAAAATGGTATTAATTTACAATATTTCTACTTTCCGCAGCACAAACAAGAAAAAACGCCTAAGGTGGAACAACCAACTGAAGTGAACAACCAAAAGGCTCAACAGCAACCAACACAACAGCCGCAACAAGCGGCCAAACCTGCCCCTGAGTCGAAGCAAGGCAAGCAAGCTAAAAACGAAAGTGAGAAATCAGCCAAAAACAAGGAAAATAACAACACTAAGAGTAAGAATAAGAAAAAGGAAGACAAAAAAGATGAGCTAGATAATAAGACTAAAGATGAAGAAAATGCCAAAGCCGAGGTAAAAATTCACATATATTGTAATGTTGCCCCATCCCGTAATTAGATTCATCCCTGACCATTATTTAATTTATTTATCATATGAACGTTTGCATAATAGGGCTTAATATTTCTGTGTTGAGCTTGTTACATGAATTTCATTGTAATTGCTAAGTTACTGTCGTATTCTCCTACTATTTTCCGTTCTGAATGTGAGCAGGGCATGGAGAATGTTTGTGTCTCCTGCATGTAGCATTTTTCTGTTCAATTTAGGGACTCGTGACATTCGCCCTCGCCCGGGGTTTATTCATCGGGAAGAAGAGCTTTGTCTATAATTTGTTGTTAATCAATAAAGACTTGTTTTAGTTATTTTTTTTAATGTACCGTTTATAGATCAGCCGTCGCATATGTGGTAGGGATGGTCGTCGGGATAAGAGGTCAGTGTGCGACTTTTGTTTTTATCCTTGTATTGGTTTGTTAACAGAAAAGGTCAGATGAAACGTCGCCAGTCAAGAGCAAAAAAGAAGATAAGGCTAACAAGAAGGAGTTAGAAAAAGAAAAGAAGGTCTATATTATTTTATTCACATTTTTTACCAACATCTAGAGCGTTGTGTTGTTTCATGTATTCGCTATGTAACTTTTATTTAGTTATTTAATTTTTTAGCGTTAAGAGTCGCATCTCAAACCAATTTGAAAATTATAAATAACTTGAAAAAATCGAACTGCCTAAGGCGTATTACACTTGAAAATTTCGACGGGTTCATCCAGTGTCTAAGTAGCTCAGTTGGAAGAGCAGTCGCCCGGCAAGCGGAAGGTCGTGGGTTCAATTCCCGCCTTATGCAGTTCGATTTTTTCAAGTTATTTATAATTTTCAAATTAACTTTTATTTACCCTCTACTTTGGATTGGTTTTGTTTTATGTGAATTTTAGATTAAGCACAGCTATTATGATTTTTACTTATGTTTGTAAATGATAAGAGTTTTTTGCCTGTTGCAGGAATGGCTCAAAGAAGGATTCACCATTGTGAAAGGTTCTGAAAAGAATGCCAACAAAGATAACAAGAAGAAGGCCGAAGAAGCCAAAGCGGCCGAGGAAGCTGAGCGCAAGAGGTAGAATTTACGAAGTCGCGAAATAATACTTAGGGGCCGTTCAAGTATTACGTAAGCAGATTTCTTACCATTTTTTACCCCCCCGCCCCCCTTGTCATCAAAAGTAAGCAAAGCACTTACCCCCTCCCCCTATGCTTACGTAAACATTTTTAGTTATAAATGTTTTTTATACAGTGTGAGTCACGTTAAAGTGTACATATGAAAATAGATGAAACTAGACCTATTTTTATCGACAAAAAAGAGGTCAAAAATTTTTTGAGATTTTTTTTAAATTTTTTATAGAATTTTTTTTCTTCCAATTACTTATTGTAAAGAAAACGTAATAACTTTTAATCTAAGCGGTATATCCTGATAAAATAAAAACAGTAATAATGCTAAATAACAGGCAATACTGAAAAAATACATAAAATACCCAGAAAATGCCAACAAATAATAGTTATTTACGTTTTCAAACGCAAAAACAATCATTGCAAACGTTGTGATAGGGATAGAGACATGCGATTTTTGGTTTTACGAAGGTAATACGATAGAAAATAATACAAAGTAATAAAAACCACCGGTTATAGGGGCATTTTTTGGAGAAATTTATCAAATAACCAAAAAAACACAATTTTTTTAGCATTTTTTTTTTCAAAAAGTATCATTTTTTATTATTTTTTGGCCTTTTTTGTGTATTTTATGTATTTTTTTAGTATCGCCTGTTATTTAGCATTATTAGTGTTTTTATTTTATCAGGATATACCGCTTAGTTTAAAAGTTATTACGTTTTCTTTACAATAAGTAATTGGAAGAAAAAAAATTCGATAAAATTTTTTAAAAAAATCTCAAAAAAATTTTGACCTCTTTTTTGTCGATAAAAATAGGTCTAGTTTCATCTATTTCCATATGTACACTTTAACGTGACTCACACTGTATTGTCATTTTTAAAATAGGAAAATTCATGAAAATATTAGGTTTAACTGATACACATAGAGTAAGGGACAAAAAAATATAATCAGAAATAAAGAACATAACAAACATAATAAATTGCATCAATTATGCATCAACATAAAACCAAATGATAACTTTCAATGCTTACAATACGTTTAGTATCCAAACAAAACACGCGCGCGGGAGGCCGGCCTCGCGTATAATAATATGCGGACTACGACTGTCAAATTTCAATGGGCAGTGTCGGCACGAGAGTTAACTATTAGACAAGTGAATAGCGCAAGGTAATTCCCCTAATATGCGGTAATTCCCCTAATCAGTTCTCAAAGCGAGTGCCTACGCATGTATTATTTGCGGGAATCCCCGAAAAAACGTAAATAACTAATGATGACGTAATCATCATCTAGACCCCCCTACCCCCCATGTCATCCAAAATAAGCAAAACAGAGACCCCCCCACCCCCCCTTGGTGCTTACGTAATACTTGAACGGCCCCTTATCGTCGAAACATCGTGACTTGTAAAAGCACTCTTTAAACTCATACTTATAGGTCCTTTACATAAAGCCTATTTGAGGTATGCAAACGCGACAAAGCAACCATAGCAAAGATAGACTAATGTAATAATTTATTTCGGAAGATAATTGTCCCCTTCTGACGATACTTGTTTGTTGAACAGGAAAGAGGAAGAGAAGCAAGCAGCGGATGAAGAAAAGAAACGCAAGCAAGCCGAGAAGAAACAACAACAGGTAAGTCTAATTATTATAGACATTATCTTCTCGTAATAGGTTCCATCGTGTCGTGATACTTGCATTATCATAAATTACATTACCACAACTCTCGTATCAACCCTCGTTGGTTAATTTCGAAAGATGTCCACACGTTGGCTCTTTATTTTACCAGTTCTAACACAACCAACACGCCTCGGCTGAATCCTAATGCTTGTCCCATTGGTGTCATATTTTCTAGATCCACTCATTTGTCGATTGGCATTGAGATCAGCGCTGGGGCCAATGTGTTAAACCGGCCTTGTACTAGTAGTACATAATTTATAAGCATTTGTGTATTGGTTATCTGCTTAAAACTATTTTTAGTAGCCGGTAGAACTATTCTCATAAAAAAACACTGGATACTTAACTTTCACAATACATTGCCTCATTTTTATATACAATTCATCACTTAGCACAAAAGCGCGGGGAGTCGATCACGCGCGCCCCTCTAATCTGACGTTTGTAGTGTGACATTGACATTACGTCAATGTCACTATAACAGCAGCTCATTGGCTATAACGATACCGTTATTTTAAAGTTACTTTATTTGACAGGAGAATCAACAGCAGCAGCAAAGGCCTGCCACTGAGTCGGTGACGAAGAAGGCGCCGTGGTCAGCAGTGGCCAACCAATCGATGTTCGCGACCAGCAAGGAAGGGCTGACCCTCACAGAGATCCAGCGCTTGGAGCGGGAGAAGAAACTCGAGCAGATCAAGGAACAGCAGCAGATGATGCAGATCATCGCTCAGCAGCAAGCAGCGGCGCTCGCCAGGGAACAGGTGAGCCTAGTTCTTCTTGTTATCGTGTCGAAAACAAACCTATAGTCTGGTCTCTAAACATGGAATTTTGTCCAATGACCCCAAGCTACCCATCCTTATCGCTCGCGCGTAATTATGTTGCTGTTGCGCTCGCACACTCACTGCGGGCGCCCGTCGCACAGTCGCGACAGCAATATAATTACGCGCGAGACAAAATTCTACGTGCTCAGAGACCAGACTATACACAGTGTCAGCCCAAAACTCCGCTGAAAGAGTGGCGTTGTCAGCAGCATTCATTAAATCCTACTGAATGCAATTGCTAGAACTTTTTAGCCTAGGCGCAGACCACAGACTTTAGTTGGCCGATAGTTGGGCCCGATTCTAATTTGTATGAAGAATCGGCCGATACCAAATCGATGTAATTTGCGCACTTTCATACATCATCATCATCATTTCAGCCACAGGACGTCCACTGCTGAACATAGGCCTCCCCCAATGCTTTCCATGTTGATCGATTGGTAGCGGCCTGCGTCCAGCGCTTCCCTGCTACCTTTACGATGTCGTCGGTCCACCTTGTAGGTGGACGTCCCACGCTGCGTTTTCCGGTACGCGGCCTCCATTCCAGAACCTTTCTGCCCCATCGGCCGTCAGTTCTGCGTACTATGTGCCCTGCCCATTGCCACTTCAGCTTGCTAATACGTCGGGCTATGTCAGCGACTTTGGTTCGTTTACGGATCTCCTCATTTCTGATTCGATCTCGCAAAGAAACACCAAGCATAGCCCTCTCCATAGCACGCTGTGCAACTTTGAGCTTCTGTATAAGGCCTATAGTGAGAGGCCACGTTTCCGAGCCATAAGTTATCACTGGTAACACACATTGGTTATACACTCTAGTCTTCAGGCATTGAGGTAATTTGGACGAAAAGATGTTGCGTAGTTTCCCGAACGCTGCCCAGCCGAGTTGGATTCGACGATTGACCTCCTTCTCGAAATTGGACCTACCTAGCTGAATCGTTTGTCCGAGGTAGACATACTTGTCGACAATCTCGAGAATTGAGCTCCCAACTGAAACTGGGTAGGGCGTAACATGGACATTCGACATAAGCTTCGTTTTGTCCATGTTCATCCTCAGGCCTACCTGTTGGGAAACTCGATTAAGGTCTTCGAGCATTGTGCCAAGATCTTCCAACGATTCTGCCATGACCACAATATCGTCGGCAAACCGAAGGTGAGTGATGTACTCGCCATTAATGTTTATGCCGAATCCTTTCCATTCCAGGAGTTTGAAAGCGTCTTCCAATGCAGCGGTGAACAGTTTCGGAGATATAACATCTCCCTGCCTAACGCCTCGCTGCAGTGGAATCGCCCTCGTGCTCTGCTCCTGTACTCGGACCGACATGGTGGCGTTTTTGTACAAGCACTTCAGCACCTCGATATACCGATAGTCAATACGGCACCGCTGGAGAGATTGTAACACTGCCCAAGTCTCAATCGAATCGAAGGCCTTCTCATAGTCCACGAACGCCAAGCATAGTGGCAAGTTATACTCCTCAGTCTTCTGTATAACCTGCCGCAGCGTATGGATGTGGTCTATGGTACTATAACCTTTTCGGAATCCGGCTTGTTCGGGAGGCTGGAAGTCATCGAACCTACGCGCGAGACGGTTCGTGATGACTCTCGAAAACAGTTTGTAGACATGACTCAGAAGCGAGATGGGTCTGTAATTCTTCACCAAGGGTTGGCGAGCGCAGTTTTTTATAAATTTCGCACGCAAACGCTGCTGCCCATCTCGTGCTACAGGATTTTGTCGCCTCTTACGACACGCCTCCTGTTGGCGGTGGGGAATTGTATTCTTTACGGCCGTCCCCACACACACTTTCATACGTGCCCATACTATCGGCCAAATAAAAGTCGGTAGTCTGCGCCTAGGCTTAGTTGCCAAAACCATCGGTTGCACCATCTTACTTTAACTATAACAAAAGTCTTGCCAAACTCCATACAAAACACTCGCTATATTTTTAGTTACGTTTAAAGTTTAGGGTGTGCAACTGAGTCATGCCCGTTTTTCTCATCAATCCCTAATTTTTAAGTGACCCCTATGAAAACAAAATGCTTGCTATGTGTTACCATAGGGGTCATTTAAAAATTATTTATGATGGTGAAAACGGCCATTAGTGTTCAAAATTTTTTTTATCCACAACGAGGGAGTTTTTCTGTCACTATTTTTCAATTTCAAAACAGCTCTTCGAATTCACATGTGACTGAATACTAAATTTACACTTTGTCTCCAGGAAATGCAAGTTGGTTTGGGTTGGGCGAAGAAGAAGGGAATCAATGTCCACCCTCCTGGCCAAAGTTTGGCAGAGATTCAGGTAAGGATCCGTTTTATATTTGACTAGCGGCCGCCCGCGACTACGTACGCGTGGATCCCGTTTTACCCCCTTCATCTATCTTACGCTGTTTATATTTTTTCATACAAATGTTTTTTCCCGCTAACTCCCGTGCCCGTGGGAATTTTGCAATATACTGTTGTAACTCAGCTTTAATTTTACTAAGGTACCTGCATACCAAATTTCAAGGGTCTAACTTAAGCGGTTTAGATTTTTCATACAAAAGGATTTTCCCGCTAATTCCCGTTCCCGTGGGAATTTCGGGAATTCCTTTCTTAGTGCACCTCTACGGTAACTAAGCTACGTTCCTGCCTAATTTCAAGTGCCTACGTTTAGCCGTTTAGGCTGTGCGTTGATCTGTCAGTCAGTTTCTCCTTTTATATATTTAGATTTAATTTTTAATTCTATAGTTACCTTGCTCATACTTGTAGCTGTAGCTGTCTTTAGTCATCACTCACTAAATAATTTGTGTGAACTGAAAAGTAAGGTGTAGGGTCACTACAATATGTTTGGCGTTAATGTGTGTATCAACCATAGAGAGATGCCAACTAATGCGAAAAGTTCGAAACCCAGTCAGTGTCGCATTAGAAATTCACACACACAAAGTAATCAAAATAAAAACCATACGTCACGAAGAGTGTGTGACATGCACACATTGCATTGAGTGCGACTATTCGTTCGCATACTACGTTGCAAGTAATGTACGTACAGCACCACTACATACGCAGTGATGCACTATTGAATGTATTCCGTTACTTAAAAATAAGGTACTCATTATCCACTGCGGTATCAGTACTCAATGTTCGAATAATAGTACTACGCAATCAATGTAAACTGTTTACACATTTAACGTCGCTGCTGTCATCATTGCTGTCGCTCGCAATGTGTTCTGTTTTGAGCATATTGTTGCGACACTGGCCCCGCCCCCTTTTCACATCTCTCTTTAGTTTCTGTGATCTATGGTAGCATTCCTTTACATAGTGGATCTTTGCAGGCTGAGGCTCGCAAGGCAGCGGCCGCGGCGGCGGCGGCGGTGTCGGCGTCGGCGGCGGCCCAAGCTATGGAAGAGGCGGCTCAACCGCCCCCTAACCACGTGCCGTGGGGCGGCGCCGTCCCACCCAACGGAGGTGAGAAATGTTTCCAAACTAGAGAACCCAATTATTCTACATAATGGATGTGTTCCGTTACAGCGAAGCGAACACCGAGCAGTGCAGTGACATAACGGAACACCCAATAAGAGCACTTTCACATATAGGCGTTTTTATCGCGCGACTGTAGCGCTTTTTATCCATACATAATATGTAATGCAGCTGCAGCGCTACATAAATATGTATGGATACGAGTCGCGCTACTGCAGCGCGACTTAGAAGCGCTACAGTCGCGCGACAAAAACGCCTATATTTGAAAGCGCTCTAAAGCTGGTTTGATCATTTATTCATACCATCACTTAGATGGTTGGCAGTCCACAACAGTACGTTTCTCTAGAAATTTCCTGCCCCGTACAACCAAACTGTGGAATGGACTGTCGTCTGCGGTGTTTCCGGACGGATACGACCTGCAAGCTTTCAAGAGGAGAGCGTATCTTCACCTTAAAGGCCGGCAACGCACCTGTTACGCCCCTGGGTCTGCGGGAGTCTATGGGGGACGGTAATCACTTACCATCAGGTGATCCGTCTGCTCGTTTGCCTCCTGTCACAAAAAAAAACACTGTTTTGATACAGGTGGCTTCTGGGACTCGCCGTCAGCGCAGCCGTCGAAGTCTGAGAGGCCGCAGGAGTCGCCAAAAGCCCCGGAGCCCAAGCCCAAGAAGAAGATCACCATCAACACGCCCAAGAAGGAGACATCCCCCGCCATCGAGTTCGAGTCTTGGTGCACCACTGTGCTGACGTCATGGAGCTCCAAGATTGATGGTAAGCAATATTTATACAGGGTGTTAGGTAAATGGGTATATGAGCCGACACTAGCCCATGTTAACATGGGCATATAAATGGTATGGTAAAGTCAGAAAATTGATATCTTCATTTTAATTATCATATAAATCGGATTTTATACAATTTATTTTGTCTGAAAATAAAAAAAAATAAAATAATATCAAATTACCGACTACACCATACCATTTATATGCCCATGTTAACATGGGCTAGTGTCGGCTCATATACCCATTTACCTAACACCCTGTATAGCTTTTATCGGGGCATTAGCTAAAACTTGCGCGGGCGTATACGTGTCTGTATCAAAAACAGTATAAGCACATGCACGTGATGGGCGGGCGCACGAATTTCCGTGCTCCCAAGCAAGTTTTTGCCTAGGTTAAATGATATCGTATACCAATTTCGTTGGTTTTAAGTGAAAGACACTAAAACAAACTAAAAAAATCATTTTTTCTTACAGTGCCCACTTTCGTCGGATTTTTGAAGGACATTGAATCGCCGTACGAAGTCAAAGACTACGTTAAATGCTATTTGGGAGAATCGAAGGATTCCAATGATTTTGCTCGTCAGTTCCTTGAGAGGAGGTAAAATAAACCTTATAGCTTTATCACTTGGTTCCTTTTCGTAATTCAGTTGTGTAATAGGTGCTTTATGAATGAATTATTTCTCAGGTCGAAGCTGTTGCGCGTCGGAATGGTGACCCCGTCCGATGATCTCTGCTCGCCAGCCATGGCGGTTAACCCGCGCACCAACTCGGGCTCCGATTACCAAGAAGTTAAAGTGAGTGGGCTTTATTATTGAAATATCATAAAATTAATAGTTAATGAGGGTTTTCGCGTATGAAAAATCCGCCAGATGTCAATACGTAGACGAGGTCCAAATGCTGCATGATTGGTTATTTTTGACATGACATTGACAGATATGTCAAAATCCACCAATCACGCAGCAGTCAGACCCCACATCCGCGTCCCGCCATCTAGCGGATCTTTCATACGCGAAAACCCTCATTAAAACAAAACCGATCCGACTCACTTATGAATTAACTTGTTTTATCATAAATATCATTAGGTTAATTAGAATTGTAGAGATTTTTACACTCATCAGCCCTTACGGCCCTATCCATCCTGAATTACGGAAATTATCATTTTCAGGGAAAAGGCAAGAAGACCAAAAAGAACAAAATGCTTAAGGTGGACGCGCGCATCTTGGGGTTTTCCGTGACTGCAGCGGAGGACCGGATTAACGTCGGTGACATCGACACAGCGTGAATCGCCCCATGCCTCCTTCGCTCTAATAACTCACCTTGTGATAACCCATCGGATAAACCCGTCGCACGACGATAACTTAGGCTAAGCTCGGCATTGTTACGTAAGGCAAACGACCAGTCACATTGTAATCGCTCTAGGGAACCTTATTGTCAATTTGTGTGTGTGTCGCTCGGGTGTCTCACTTTTTGGGTAAACCTAAAAAGTGCGCGTCTCGAGCTATTAACTTTAAGAAAGTTCCTTGTTATCAGTATTAGACATAATACTCATGGCGAATCATCGGACGCTATATCAATTTTCTAAAGGTTTCCCAATATCAAAATGCTGATGAAAATCTGGCGACATTGAGCAGTGAATTGGCGCAAGCGCGTTACGAAGTCCAGCGAGCCTCCAGCTTCCTTCCCCGTTCTCTTCTATTTTTCTCCAAACACTTGCACCTCTTTTAGCTCCATAAAATTGGGCTAACACGAATGGACACTGTCTTCCAAGAGGGCATTTCTGTCTAAACTTGAAATTCAAACATGATTCGTATTTCAGATCCTCAATTTAACATTGATGCTAAGCACTACAAATCATTTCAGGTAAGTGTGATATGTAAATTACACTAGATTATTTCTATTGATCAGCTATTTTATTGATCAGACATTTCTATTTCCATCAGCCGTCAACGACACCCTTGCTTAATCTTTGGTGCGAATGTTAAGTCACTGACAGGTATACGAATCTGATTTGGAATATACCTACGTTCTTCTTGCTCTTCTCGAGTTGAACAGTTACAGATACTGGGTAGATAGATATTCATCACACGACTTTGACTCGGAAACGGGTTTCGTCTGCTCTTGCATAATAAAATGACAATTATTGTGCCTTCAGTGTGTTCTGACCGTTGGGTGGGTATTTATTTTATATGATATGATTAATGTGCACGTATTTATCATGTCCGAAACGCCTTGCTAAAGGAACAGTATATTTAACGTTGTTATTCCCAAACTACCATCTTTTCACATCACAATGCAATGGAAGCATTCATACATTTAGTTTTCTAGTCATTACATTGAATTAATTCTAATTTTAAATGCAACAATCAAATCCAACAGTCGCGTCGCGATTTTAAATCATTTTTAAGTAAGTTATTTTAAAAACATAGTTTTATTATAAAATAAATGCATGTGCAATCGCTAACATTCTTTTATACTAAGTCTTACTTGTTTTGTTATTGTCCTTAGAAATTTATTTATTTTGATGCATATTTGCCTCTGGTCGGTTGCTGCACGGCCATTTTGTAACGACCATTTTTAGGTTAGGATATTGAAGTATTTATAGATTGCAGATTTAACACGGAGCTTTGAGTGCTACGGAAAGCATAACACGAAGGAACATGTCGTTACTCCAATAGCAGACTAAATAACGAAAACATTGATAGCCCAGTGTAACTTTGGATCGGTCTCTAGTGTCTTCTCTGGCTATGAACCTTGACTTACACCCTTCAATTTTAACAATTTAAACGAACGATGAAACGCTGCTGTCGGCTATTATGCATCTTTTTGTAAACTTTGACTCACTCTGACGAGAAAGCTCAGTTCTGAAGTCTTTACTAGTGTAAACAATGCATAATATTAATAACCTAAAGTATTAGTTGTATAGGTGGTCGCACACGTTGTGAACTCTGATCGGCGGCATCTTGCACCGGCCTTTCTGCTTACCTTAGTGGCTCACCTTACGCTGTAGCTACGTGCACCAAGAGGTTAGCTATCTAGTTGCCCCCGCTTATGTCTGTAGCGCACAGCCGTCGTGGCGTGAGCGTAGAAACTCACAGAAACCTGATGCCACGCACAAACCGACCGTGTACCAAAGTCTTCATATGTGCGACTCCCACTCTTCCTATAAATAAGTATTTAAGTAAATGTTGTTTTGATGTTCAATGTTTAAGATGTAGCTACGTTTGGTCACTTGTGTTGATAACAGTTGATAATACGCTATCAAGGCGATGATTTTATATCACTAGAGATGTTTTCTTCAATGTATTACATAAAATCAATATTTTAATGACTCTTGGGCTGTGCACTCGTATCTTTGCACTTTTTTGGTCGTGATTATAAGTTAACAACACTCATTAGTATAGACATGTAGTGTAAGATGATCATCGTTTAGTTCTCAGCTTTTTAAGGCCGGAGTTTTGATTTAAATATACAAGAGGCATTTAGTCAATCTGACAAGAAATGATTGAACCTTCAATACCTATCTGTTTCTATTAATTACCTACGGCCTCAAACTCTTGGTGATAATTTTTTTAAATAATATTGATGTACTAACAGTTGGAAATAACTTTCGTCTAGTATCAGTGTGATTCAGTATTAGTAACAAAGAAAGTATAATAATGTAGTAGACGGAATAAATCAATGTTCAATGTTAGGCTCAATGTGAAAAATAGATATTAAGTCGTTCAAACGAATATGATACTAAATGTTGAAGTTTTAACAAATTAACAGTTTGTAATGTTATGCTTCCTACACAGTATGCCGGAAGGATTGAAATTCTACAAATTCTTGTTTGATATTAGCTTAGCAATACATGGTATTCTCACTTCATAGTGTTGTAATAACTGCTCCTGCAGAGTGTTTCATGTCAATTATTATTCGACCGTTGAATCGGCAAAGTATACTGTATCGAAACTATGGTGTGTACTCGGTGTTGTCTCTGAATCTATCAGATTAAGCTATCGATTCTTGTACCCGTGTGAATTAAGCAAATTGATTAATATAACTGTTACAATACATTTAATAAATACAGTTAATGTTTTAGATATTTACACATTTTAATTGATTGACATTAAATAGTTTAATAAATACAGAAATCGACAATTATTTGTTTGGGATCCTCCATTATTATAACATTTAATTAATGATTGATAAATAGTTTTTGACGTACCTAACAGCACAGTTGTGATCATGCATGGATGCTGCACATGCATAAGAAATAATAAACACACTAGCTGTGACATTTGCAATATGTATGAGCGCGAAGTCTTTTAACCTTAGCGCTAAGCCTAGTTCTTCATGTCGAGGTTATTTTAGTTTGCTGTTAATTTTATTTGTCGAATAGTTTGCGCAATGCTGTATGGCCGTTATTATTTAGTTAATTGTTTACATAAAATTGTAAGGAATTTGTTAGTGTTTTATGTATATACATTATTTTAACAATTAAAATTTAAATATTGTGTAATCGTTTGTATATACTTTTTATTACTACATTATTTCTTATGCGACATTATTTTGTAAAAAAATAACTATTTAGGTTCACTTACTCGACATGATAGTAGAGAAAAACAAATATTTACTTTAATTTCAAATAGCGCTTTGTAAATATACATTGACGGAATCAAAATTTGTTGCTCACTGGTTACCTCAAAACAAAATCTGCTATGTTATTATTTAAAATATAGTATATTGGTTATGCTTAAGTTATGTTATATCTTTAGTATTATTACAGTCTACGCGGTTATATTTGGAAACAATTTTAAATATTAGAATCAGGCTGAACACAATTTCAAATATAAGATTTTAGTGTTACTACTGATAGCTACATAACAGTTTTTGTTTTGGTAATCATTCGGTATGCTTAAAAACAGTTCATGTAAGTACTTTAATAAGCGTTCAAATTGAGACTGCTCCATTTTAAAATGAACCTTTTGGACAAAAATTAATGCTCGATATCTGAATTCCTGCCCAGATTATACGTTTGAGACAAGGTTCTAAGGTGGCCTAAATTAAAAATCGGTAAATTTGCGTACTATCCTGTTTAAGACCCTTAATTATTATTATTTTAAATATGTAATTCTATTTTAATGTATGAATCAGATAATATGTAATGTTATGAATTTAATTTGTCTTCAGTCGACTGATAAATTCGGCTCAGGCCTGAAATATCTGTTTTCCTAAAATTTACAAAACTCAAAAAGTCTACGTACTCATCATGTTTTCATTCCTATTTTGTCAGCTTTATCGAAATGTCTTCAATTTAAATGTGGCAGTCTTAGAAGGTCTTCTATTCATAATGTTTACATTTCTATTATTTCATTATCAATGTTCAGTATCTGAAAAGCGAAGTAGCGAACATTGTACAAGAAATGACATTCTTGGAGGCAGACAATTTTATATTGTTGACATTTTGAGAAGCTGACATTATGCAAAAGACGTGCTTACATTCTGATTAGCAGTCATTTTGCGAAAAATACATTTTAGAAAATGGATATTTCAGGCCTGAGCCATAAATTCGAGTATGTTGACGATGTGTTTTTAGGCATTATGCATTTTATAATTAATTATGTCCAGCTGATCAAAGCGCTAATTACTTTCTTTTAGAATCTTAATGTTTCGGGGTTTAGGAGTGTGCGAAACCGAATTTGTAGTGTTTTATTATTTTTATAAATGATTTGTTTTAGAATCGTTATTCGTATGTCGAAACACCTTGTCTTCTACTCTAATTAATATTTAGGGATATTGTCTTAATTGTAATGGTTTTTGAGGTAGGTGCGTGTAGTATTAGAAGCGAAGGGAACAATATCGTTCGATTAATGTAGTTAACTTGACAATGATGATTTCATGCGTCCACACCTACCTCTAGAACTCGGTCAATTAGGCGCAAGAACTAAACTGTTAGGTATATTTTAATGATAATGTCATTTGTCACCAATTTCGGCCAGTCAATAAAAAGGCATAGAGAAATGCTTGAAACACAATTTTTGACTTAGTAATTTTGGACTAGTGTACGGACTACGGACAAAAACTTTGGTATCTTGTTCACCTCCTAACTAGTCCATAAGGCTACGAAAAAAATTGTATCTCAAAAATTTCCCTCTATACCTTTTTTCGAGTGTTCATTAACTGGACTAAAAGCATCGTGTTTCATTGAAGTCATAACAACTGCCCTTCCAGGAACTCTGTTAAGGCTGTATTTATCGATTGGAATGATATTGTGTGGTTCTGTGGGGTCAAAATATGGATTGAGCTGAAGAGTGTCGTTCTCGGTAGAAAGAAATCGGGGAAGTGCTGGAAATGTTGAAATTGTTAATAAGTACAGCCTTATATTAAAAAAAAAGCAATACGTGTACTGATCTTTTTAAACTTCTTGTGAATGTTGAATGTTTCGATTATTATTACATAATTATATTAATATGTTTTAAAGACGTGTAAATATTATTTTAGAGTTTAAAAATAAAATAATTGATCATTCATAACGAAGTTTCTGTTCGAATTCTTTTGTCCTATATCGTGTAACTTAAATAAATTAATAATATTAGGTTGAGTTGCACCAGCTGACTAACGGTAACTATAACATTATCCGGTGTTTTTTGTATGGAGTTAGACAGATTTTTTACGTTTGATAAAATTAAAGTGAGATGGTGCAAGTCAGCCTTAGTATGCAATACTCAAACTATGCTATTAGGCAATGCCATTATAATTTATAACCATTTCATTTTCTCTCCTTCATAACTTAGTGAGTGTGCAGTTGGGCAATAGAAAAATTGATTTAGTTATAAAATAATAATATTAATTATGTACATTAGTAAATCTCCAAGTAGGTAGGTAGTTGTAGTTGGACAGATCCAATAATAAAGATGACCTAACTGAACTGTCTCACCAAACTCATTGACAGAGGGGCGCCACCATCGTTCAACTTTTAAAGTTTTCAACATGGCAAAAATCGGAACCAGAGGGGCGCCACCGTCAATACCGAATCGCTGGTTCCGTTTTTTGTCATGTTGGAAACTATGTAGTTGAACGATGGTGGCGCTCCCCTGTCAGTGAGTTTAGAGTGGTTTAGACGTGGTTCAACCATGGTTCAACCATGGTTCAACTCTATTCTTATTCTTCTTATTTTGTTTATGGCCAGGTGACACTTTATTACGCTTTTGAAACCCGCTTCCATCTTCCGGCTTAACGGCTAGCCTTAAAGGCTAGCGTCCACATGTCGGTGTCGTATGCGCATCCTCGATGTGGATAAAAAAAACTGTATAAAACTCAAATCAAAAATTAAAAGTGACAAGACCATATACGCCCGTGGCGCCAACTGGTGAGCGCAAATAAGGAAATAATGTCACGTGTCAATGTCACTTAAAATTTTGCAGTGTTACACATCCTACCATGCATCCTACATAATTTGTAGAATAATCAAAACACAATGTCGTAATAAATTGGACGTAGTTTTCATTATGGCAACGGAGGCACCTAAAGAAAATCGCCCCCCGAAACCCGGGAGGCTGGTCATACAGTACCTCCAGGAAAAAAAAGATGGGGCCTCTGCAAAAGAGATATTGCGATACTTGCGCTCTACTCTCGGCAACGATGAGTTGGATTTGGAGCGGATCGTTGAGGCTGTACTAGTAAACGGATCAGCATTAGGGTTTTTGGAGAGGAAAGGGTCCCATTATATGAACTGGTCGCGGAAGGTGTGCGGGCGGCGGCGTCGCCGGCGCGTCGGGCGTCGGCGCAGCTGCGGCAGGCGGCGGCGCAAGCGTCGGCGATGCTGAACTTTAGATCTCTAATCTGTGGTGCTGACTGCGTTGCCTGAACCTAAAGCAGTCGGCAACGAAAATACTACAAAGAAAAGCTCGTGACGCAGTCCTGTTATATTGCAACTAGGATAAAAGTGATGATTCATTCACCTTTTGTCCGTTATAATTATGGAATTGTGATCGTTTGTATCGTGGAAAGTAAAGAACATGTCCCATAAAATCATTTTGTTTTTTTCCCTCCCTTTTACACATTAGGCATAAGGGCCTGTCCAGGAGGGCGAATTTACACGCGTAGAGTCCCAACCATACGCGCGTTGGCGAGATACTAGGAGCCAATAAGTACCTACATTGCGTCCATAGACACGCGCGCGTTGAAAAGTTTTGCGCTTAAATCTCGTCATACAATATGCACATGTTCGCGCGTAGGATTTCGTAGCGAATTCGCCCTCCTGGACAGGCCCTAAATTATTAAACATTGTACCTCATTGAAACTAGGTTATAGACTAGCAATTTTCAGATCAAAATAAAAGTCTGTTTTACGAAACACTGTAATTTATTCGAAGTCTCGGCCAGTCGCTACTTCCCGCAACAGCAGGAGCGCTTCCTGCGGCGGCGGCGGCGGCTGCGACGGCGGCGGCGTCGGCGGCAGCTGCGACGCCTTTTTTTCTTCCGGCGGCAACTGCGCCGGCGCTTGCGGCGACGCCGGCAACAGCCCATCTCGCGGGCGATCTTCGCCACATACCGGTCGCCGAGCCTGTCCAGGAAACCCAGAGCCGCACTGCGCTTTAGCGTCTCTTCAGCTTTGCCCGTCAACGCGTTCATCCGCCATACATCGCCGAATTTCTCTTGCAGGTACCTGGAAGGAGACAATTCGACTTTTTCAATTAAAAAAATATTATACATTTGAGACGCATAATTTTTAATCTTAATAACTTTTACTTATCTAAGTACTTAGTCCAAATTATTTAGTCCTTGCGAGTTCCATAGCTCATTTTAAAATTGCCAATGTTTATGTTCGTATGAACTTACGAATTTTACATGGTTATCTTCACATAATTTTTGAATAATTCGCAGTCTAGTAGGGAACTTAAACATTTGACTCTAATAATTGTTACTTACTTGCCTGTACGCTAATAGTCGTGAGGTTTATGTATGTATTTGAATATTGTATTATCTTTTAAGTGATTTTATGTAACTTAAATCTTTGAGAATAATAAAAATTTATACCGTAATATTTCATGATCTACCTACCTAAGTTTCACTAAGTACTTACTTAGCATTTACGTGGGTATTCTAGTAATTTCACGATATTATCTTTTTAATAAAAATTAGTAAGTTACTTTAACTTATCAACCTAAGCAAAATTGGGTAACAAATATTATTTGGTCACAGGTCTTCTACCTTATTGGCCATATTATTATCATGAGAGGTTCATGATTTCTAAGCGTCCCATTCATTTCAAATACCAATGGATTGATGCTACTTATACCTTGTGATTTCGTCTGCTGTGACGCCATCAGTGCCGGCCACCTTGTAGAAGGTGTTCATCACCAGCTTGGCGGTGTTCTGCTCCTGCCTCTGCAGTATTTCGTTGTGTGACATTTTGCCTCCGCTTCTACGACCATAACATTGTACCCATTGGGATAAATAGCATAAAACACTTAAAAAATATTTAACGCAATTTTTCAAAACATGTATAAAAAGTTGACGTGACTGTTGATAAAAGAAAGTCTTCTGTCATTCATTCTTCTTCGTCTATTGCTCACCAGTAACTTCATGATGTCACACAAAATATTAAATGAGGTTCGCTAATTTTAGTAGGTAAACCTTCTTTGAATCTTTTATCTTTCATTATTACGTTGTCTGCCAGAATAGTTACAGTTGTCATTTTTACTTTGTCATTAATGCCAAATTTGTTTTCGTCAAGATTCAGAATTTTAAACTCTATCAAATTTTGAAATGCTAAAATAATTGTAATCAATTTAGGCATTCCACCGAAATTATAGCGATGGACCAAACGTTAGAACCACGATTGCCCACGGATTTGGAGGTTGGTGCTGGGAGGCTGGTCATACAGTTCCTCCAAGAGAACAAAGATGGGGCAACTGCGAGTGACATCATAAAGCACGTGAGGGAGGACTTGAGCAACGATACCAAAGATTTGGACAAATTGGTCGAGGCGATATTGGAGAATGGGACAGCTCTGGGATTCTTGGAAAGGAAAGGATCTCATTATATGAACTGGATGGCGCGTGACACTTGTGGGAAGAGGCGCAGGAGTTGCAGCAGGAGACGGCGTCGTCGTAAGATCAGACGAAGAAGTTGTCGAAGGCGTCCACGCAAATGCTAGTTTTCTCTCTCACTCGATAGTTTGTCCCGTGTTGTCAATTTTGTCTAGTTAGAAAATTCTTGCAACTTTTGTCGTCTAATTTCTCATTGATGAAAATAAAAGATGATCTATTAACCACATTGTAATTTATTTCAAAACGGGACTGGTACGATGACAATACATGTAGATAATATTTCACAGAACACCACGGGAATTAGTTTTTCTTGCAACAGCACGGCTTCTTTTTCCTCTTGCGGCGGCAGCTTCGGCGTCTGCGCTTGCGCACCCTGCCGCAACTCCGGCGGCGCCGCCGCTTCCCGCAACCGGTCTCCCTGGCCAGCGCAGCTATGAACCGGTCTCCTTGTTGCTCCAACAAGCCATCAGCTGCCTTGCGCTTTAACGCTTCTTCAGCTTTACTTGTTAGCGTGGACACCTGAAGGTCAAAAACGATTTTTCATATTTTTTTTCCACGATCTATTTCTTACCGAGCTTCTGCTAATCTTACCAACTCTAATTGAGGAAAGAGGTCGGATCAGTTTCGGTATAATTTGAATTTAATTTTAAGTGTAACCAGCTAGCTATAAGTTTATCAAAAGTAATAAGTAGGTATTAGCATTTCTGCAAAAATCCCACTAACTTACTACCTACTTAATTTGTTACATTCTACCATTTTCAAGCATTACTTATGATAATGCTACAAACCAAAGAAACATGGTAGTGGTAACATTGAGCTTATGCATTGAGCTAGTTGCAGCGTGACTCCCTAACTGTAGTACCTAGGTACTAAGGTTTATGTAAAGTGTGGACTAATCACCTGCCAAACGTCTCCAAACTTGCCCACGAGGTATTTAGTTATGTCTTCGGCGGTGACGCCTGCGTCATTGGCCACTTTGTAGAAGGTGTTCATCACCAATGAGGTGGTATTGTCATCCTGGTTCTGTTGGACATCGTCGTTTGTCTCCGATTTTTCCATTTTCAAGAGTTTACCATTGTTATTTGTGTAAAATGCTTGCACGCGAATTTAGACCACCGGAAAAAAGAAGAGAATGACGCATGTCAACGCATCATTTTCTCTTTTTGTTTTTTTATTCTTGATCATAACCTAACTAACTGCAAAAAGTTTAAAATGCTACGAAAATTCAAGCGTTTTAAGTCTGTTTATTTGATTTTACCTACCCAGCCAGATATAAGTGCAATTAGCGTCCTGGCTCACGAGTGAGTCGTCGTCGTCGTCGTCGTTTCAGCCAAATGACGTCCACTGCTGGACAAAGGCCTCCCCCAAGGTTTTCCACAATGAACGGTCCTGCGCTGCCCGCATCCAGGATCTTCCCGCAACCTTTACCAGATCGTCGGTCCACCTAGTAGGAGGCCTGCCCACGCTACGTCTTCCAGCCCGTGGTCACGAGTGAGTACTGTCATCGTATCATCGGTTACCCAACATAACATCCTGATGCGTGCGCTTCATATTATTCTGTGGCTCAACTTTCGCCTGGTGCAGCAGGCCAAATAAAAACCCCTAACAAAAGCCGGACAGGCCGGACTAAAGCCGGACGCCTGGCAACCCTACCAATGTAACGCAAGTTTGTGTGTTAGTCTACCCTCATCATCCTGATAATATTAGTAGGTACAGACAGCAGCACGTCAAGCTTTACACTGCGAAATCATAATACGTGCTATTTTGCAAAAAAAATGTATAGTCGGATGTGCTGTCGACTACAAATCTGGTTCGCCGTTCGAGCAATTTATAAGTAAGTAGTTGTTGCAATTCACGAAGGCGAGTGAGCTTAACATATCGAGCCTTTACCGCCAAATTATCGTAAGCGACACTTTTGTCAAAAAACCGTTTTTTATCGATTCTAGTATTTTAAACCGTAACGGACCCATCCCTGTTGGTGTTTCCCGCCAAAAAAAAACCGTTACAAAGTTACAGCAAGTGCTAAAATTATCGTGAATACACATTTTTTCTAAAACTTAACGTAAGCGACACATGCATTTTATCGCAAGCGACCGCACTTGTTATCGCAAGCGACATTAGCGCTTCACTGTGGGCGTTTACTAATAAACAAACCTGTTGTTTATATCAGCAAAAGTTCTGATGCAATTAGAGATTGCAATCGAATATTCGAATATTCGAATTTTTAATTTCAAATTAGTATTCGAATAGTAAATTAACATGTATTCGAATATTCAAATATTACAAAAATAAACAGAAAAGATAGAAAAAAGACGACTTAGTGTTTGCAAATGCAGTCGGAAGCATCAAATACATATCACCAACTAAAAAAACTAGTCATTGATGTTACCGACTGCATTTGTGAACACTAAGTTGTCTTGTTTCTACCTTTTCTGTTCATTTTTACGTAGTTGTGTTTCTTTCGCTACTTTGATACACATAGTATAAAAGAGGCGATAGAGCGAAACCAAGGTTCCAAATAACTTGAAAGAGACAACTCTATTGATCAAAGTCAGCTGACGATGCTGAAGGCGGAGGACGGTAACGTCAACAAAAGCCGAGGTTCTGGGTGAGATCGAAAAGATCTATGGACAGCTATATACCTCCCAACCTATTAATAGCTCAGCAACAGACGCAAGAGATAGGTTAACGCGACATTATACCAAAGACATGTAAAGACCTGTAACGCCCCTGGGTCTGCGGGTGTTTATGGGCGACGGTAATCATTTACCATCAGGTGATCCGTCTGCTCGTTTGCCTCCTATCACATAAAAAAAAAAAAAAAAAAAAAAAAAATCCCGTATATCAGCCTGTACGAGATTGGGAAGGCTCTCAAACAGCTAAAGAACAACAAGGCACCAGGTGATGACGGCATAACCTCGGAGCTTTTGAACGCAGGTGGAACACCGAAACTCGTTCAGAGACTCTTTAACTCCGTCTTACTTCAGGGAACAACGCCAGAGGCATGGGATAGAAGCGTGGTGGTGCTCTTCTTGGACTATGAGAAGGCCTTTGATTCGATCGAGACTTAAGCAGTGCTGCAGTCTCTCAGACTATTGGTATATCGAAGTGCTGAAATGCCTGTACAGAAACGCTACCATGTCGGTCCGAGTACAGGAGCAAAGCACAAGGGTGATTCCTCTGCGGCGAGGCGTGAGGTAGGGAGATGTTATATCTCCGAAACCGTTGACCTCTGAATTGGAAGACGCTTTCAAGCTCCTTGAATGGAAAGTATTCGGCATAAATACCTATTAATGGCAAATACATCACTCAGCTGCGGTTTGCTGACGATATTGTGGTCATGGCAGAATCGCTTGAAGACCTTGGCACAATGCTCGAAGACTTTAATCGAGTCTCCCAACAGGTAGGCCTTCGGATGATAATGGACAAAACGAAGCTTGTCCAACGTCCATGTTTCGGTTAGAACTCGATTCTCGAGACTGTTGACTGTTGACAAGTATGTTTACCTCTGACAAACGATTCGGCTAGGAAGATCAAATTTTGAGAAAAAGGTAAAGCGCTGGATACAGGCCGGTGCCAACCGGTCATTGTGAAAGTCATTGGGGGAGGCGTATGTTCAGCAGTGGAAGTCCTATGGCTGAAATTATGATGATGATGAGAATTTTATAACTGTTTTAAGAACTTTATTGTTAAATAGTTAAAACATAGTTCTTAAAGCAATAAAACCAGCAATAAAAACATTGATATTTTAAGTGCTTTTTATTTTTTGAAAGTATTCGAATAATATTCGAATATCACTGAAAAATTTTTCGAATATTCGAAATAGAAAACAATTGAATATTTGCAATCTCTAGATGCAATAAGTGGTTGAATAAGTGGTGTTAATTGATTTGTACAAGAAGAAATTTCTCATGAATAAATAATTTTTGATTATTATGTGGATATTTCATTTAAAAACCTTTTAAAATGCCTATTTATTTAACAATTATAATTTCTTGGACATAGTAATTTTGATAGGTAATGTTATCGTAAACGCCCGAATATCTATAGACTGTGACGGCAAAAATATTGTATGCGCCATAAATGGCATAAATACTCATTATTTTTGTTTTATTTTCAGTCATATATTTAAATCTCTAAAAATCATTAACGTATGTCATTTTTCTTGTTATTAGCACACTTCTGATTAAAAATATTTAAAAAAAACCTTCTCCTGTAAAATTTGGTTTTTGTCGGTTGCGCTAAAATGGCGGTAAAGGCTCGATATTTGGCACGGTAATACTCGTAGACAGAGAAAACTGTATTCTGTAAAATATTCTCTGTCTACGGTAATAGTATTGTATTACCGTGCATGTTTGGTGGCTCGCTACTGTTCGTTTTTGAAAAAAATTGACAGACATGCTATCGCTATCGTTATCGTTATGTGTGGTACACGTACACACACAAGTAAAGCTAACTCGCCTTCGTGAGTTTTAAGAACTATCGGTGATAACACATACTTAGGCTGAGTTGCACCACCTTATTTTAACCGTAACAATAACCGGTGGTTTTTGTATGTAGTTTGATAGAATTTTGACGTTTGTTAAAGCGAAAGTAAGATGGTGCAACCAATCCTTAGAAAAGGGCGTGCTAATTTATAAATGAAACATTGGTTTGATGGTTAATAACATACATTTATTCAATGATTAAAATGCGCGCACTGTGTGCGCTAATACACATACTCAATACAATATCATAACACTAACTGCTAAAGCCAAAGGTCGCTTAGTTGTTAATTTAAAGCCTCGCCGCTGAATTTATCACGTTTACAAATAAAGAAAAAGGGATAATTTAAATATACAACACAATTTTCAAAGGAGACAAAAAGTAGGCACGTAGATAATAATTATGGTTACATAACATCAATCATACAAAAATGAAAGTGTAGTTACTAAAGATTAACAAGATAATTAAAACATTTTACAACTTGAAACGAAATCATCTTTAATTTATTAATTACAACACAAAATGTTGGCGAAACAAGCGTCACAGCGGCGGACTTTACCTTTGACCAATAACATAAGTTAACTAAGTACTAAAACAATTGAGATCCATTTGAATAAAATGCAATAGTACGACTTATAATACTAATTAGGTGCTAACTATGAAGATTCTGAATCTGAAATACAACGCCTCTAAATCATTCTTTAAAATTAAAAACACCTGTTTATTATTTTTGTTTGAAAGTGGTGTTAAAAGTTTTACAACTACAGTTTAAGATCTAAAATTCTAAAAACATTGACATGATATGTTTCTCTACTACTGATACTAAAGCATAATAACTTTTTTGTTAAATAAATTATACGCAGTTTTATAATTTTGGATTTTCTACTCATAACGGAAAAAAATTCAATTTTTAAACCCACGCCAAAAAAACAATTTCATAGTTAAGCACCTAATATTATACCTAGCAATCACAAGAAACAGTCGAATACAATGTCTTGAAGAGTTCCACAGTGTAGGGAAATAAAAAAATATAGGTAAATAAAATTTACGTTGTGCTCTTACGTCTTATTTTCGTCTAAATGCATAATCAGTTCTCAGACGATACCGGAAACCAACAAAGTCAGGACGAAATGATTTAACAAGTACGTAGGTAGGTAGGGTAAGGTGGGGCACAATGTTACACGGGGTACAATGTTACAATGCATATTTCTCCGTCCCTTTCTATAGTTGTATGATGTTCAGCGGCTCAGTTCAGCAGCTCTTATGAGCTTGACAAACGTGTATACCAACATCATACAACTAATAGAAAGGGACGGAGAAATATGCATTGTAACATCGTACCCCATGTAACATTGTGCCCCACCTTACCCTACTATAGGGCAAAAATATCGAAGCGTGATCTCACATTGGAAGGCCTATTTAAAAGCTTAGGTATAGTCAGCGTCAAATAGTTCGTGACTCTCAAAGTAGCCAAAATTTCCCAACGTGTCTTTGTTATTTATACCAACCAAATTGAGAACCTCCTCCTTTAGTTGAAGTCGGTTAAAAAAAATGGAATAAGGTTGTGTTGTCAACTTTTTGGCCACTTTGGGTGTTACGAACTATTTGACGTTACTACGTTGACTGTACCTATGTATGGACACATTGCGTGTATGCCGGGTATTTCAAACAGTGATTTCTTGTGTCGGACGATGTGGTCCATTTTATTACGAGTAGCAACTCAAGCACCAATACTAACGTGTAACTCAGCTCATAGAATTACAAATCGGTGTAACGCACCTGGAATCTTGGGTAATCAGGTATACCGCAACAGAATGTAATACCCTGCCCTACAAATCATATTCTACACTGTGGAGAAGAAACCAAATTCTCAAGAGTTCTTACAATACTAAATACATAGTTGCTTACAATACTACCAAAGGCTGTTGATTAAAATCCTTACTATAATAATAATTACTTAGTTACCGGTGTCAACGATATATGTTTAGGTAGGTACTTATTTAGTTCGCGGTTAAATCTTAAAGCAACTTTATTTCAGCTTTTTTCAGTGTTACTTAATGAAAATGAAAAAAAAAAAAATATTGCTACACTAAAAATAAATAATGTACTTACATGTGAATGGGGACACAGAAATAAAGAAAAAAATATAAACAAAAAATTGAACCTTAAGAAGTTACAGTTTTATAGGTAAGCAAAAGGTACCAGTCTCAGCATAATGCTGAGCTACAAGCTCAGCGCTGATTTTCAGACTGGTCCTGAAACTGGTCGGTTGGTTGGGAGGAGTGTGTTTTGAGGCGCATGTTAATTTTCTGTGGCGGTGTAGGTGTTTGAGTGTGTTCCAAGTGTTTTGTGTTGTTGTTTTGTGTTATTTTTAGGTGTTTTGTGTTTTTATAATATCAAATTGCAAGTTATGGTGTGTGTTTCGTGCGTTGGTGCTGTGGGGGTTCTGCATATGAGCATTTGTTGTATTTGATGTTCAATTTAAAGGTTTTGATGCTGAAAATCATAATTATAGCAAGGATTTAATCACCTTTCTGCCTACTTATAATTAAGATTATGTTATACATATAGTGTATAATAAATACGAGCCCTAAAAGTAAAAGAGCAGTCCACACGAAGTGATGTTGAGGTGTTGGTAGACATGTTATTGTTAATATTACTATCCGTTCGCGATAAGTTTGCCGCTGGTAAAATGACGTCACTCGAAGGTCTATAACTTTAGCAAACTATATTGAAAATATTTTTCTATTTATTAATATTGATAAAAATTGTGTATTTGCGTAAAATAAGACACTCAATTGCGTTTAATCACTAATTATTTGCGTTTAATCGCGGTTGGAGAAGGGGACGCGCATTCCACGGACCGGCAAACTTAGCGCGAACGGGTAGTACCGCCCAGGTAAATAAGAGGGCAGCAAAATAGGTTTATCTAAACAACTGTTAAATATGGTAGGACAGTAAACACGTAAGAGACTTATAATGCTATGAACTACTACATTCAATATTTTTGGCTAAAGGTCTTATATGCCGTGTGGACAACCCTCATAGCTACGTTCATGCATCAAACGGAGCTCAAAGTAAAACGTCACGTAGAATCCGCGTTAGCATTAGTTGATTTGGGATGTTTTGTTTTCCATGGACCAGCAGCGACGGTAATATGATTTCCAAGAGAAAGAGATAATATCCGCTGACTTTTACAATTTTCATAACTTCAATTAACCACTGGTGTTATAAGATGTTACAGAACTTAGTTATGCGCCCCTATTTTGAGCTCAATTGTGCATGAACTAAGGCGTAGACTACAAGTATTCGGATTTCAGATATTTATTTATGGGATTGCCAATATGCGACGGATTTGATCCATCGCCCAGGAAACGCGAAGCTTCCGATTGCGTGTAGCCTGTGCTTTAACTCGGCCCATCTAAGTATCAGCTGGCCGAGCATAGAGTGGTCACACATTGTCCGATTTTGTCGGATTCGGATGCTGTGCCAATTTATAGAGACGAGAAATTTGGCTGAATTAGATGTCACACGTCTACAAACCTTATCCGACAAATTGACCTGATATAAATATGGTGACCAGCCTCCAAGATATGATCGTCCTAATAACTATGATATATACGTCCAATATCTATATATTTTTAAAGATCACATACAAGTTTTCCAGTTAATATAATTCGTGATATAATACTTTCATAAAAAACAGTAAAACGCAGAGTATAAAAAAATAAAGGAAACATTTTAGGTATAGAAAACTAAAAATTGTAAAGTGAGCTTTAAAATAGAAGCTCTTGCGTCCACAATTTTGAAGAGGGGCTTTTACATGCTTTTGAGGTTGAAGACAGGAGGAAAAGGTAGAGATTCTGTGGTAAAAACTGCTGGACAAACTGAAGAAACATGTTTTAGCAACAGACCAACAGTAAGTAAGTAAGTATTGGGTAAGAACATGTTTATTACCTTGTTAGCTACATTCTTGCCCCAGGAAGTCTAAGCTGTTATCGTTTTGGTCAAATTCGGATGCAAGTTTCGTATTCTTTTGGGCTAGGATGCGCGTCGTGATAAAGATAGATGATTTAGATGTCAACAATCAAAAATTCGTGTAAAATCGATTAAATGGCGCGATAAACTCTTATCGCGACGCGCATCCTAGGCCTAATGGTGTAACGCTTGGTTGTTTAAGCGCCAAGAAATTTCTTGACGGTGTATCCCGGGACAGCGTATACGAGCATCAAGATCATTAGGGCGACGGCGATGACGATTCCTGCCTTGAGGATAGTCCACTTGTAGTTGTGCCAGACGATGTATCGGATAGACTTGAGAGGGTTGAGGAACCACATGAACGACGCATCCGGGCGGCTGTGGGAGAAGAAAAATCATTTTAATTGGTCCCTGACGCCTGACTTTTATATGACAGCAGTTTCTAATGAATTTGTTAAGTAAACTCTACTAAAAAGCCTTAACTGGCTGTAAGAAGAAAAAATATTGCTCCAAAAGTTTTAGGGAAGAAGAATTTTGTTTAGGTAGATTGCTACTAAAAATAGTTACTCGAATATCCGCTCGTTTTGATAAGCGCTCGTTTAAGATTACTTAGGTCATTGTTTATTTCTAAGTATTTTCGTAATTCACGACAATTTCAAAATGTTGGTAATAGGCAAGCAGATCGGTAAGACCAGGAGAATAAGAGCTTACTAATTTAAATCAGACGGACTTGGGAGTTATAATAGCACTACTAAGTAAAATTTATTTTGCCAGCAGATTTAAAATTTATTGAAATGTGATTGGTAGCCATAGTACCAAATCCGTCTACTTTTCGGACCTTGTTGAAATAAATAGTAGGTACCTGCAGATGACCTTTTTTTATAAACTAGCTTTCCGCCCGCGGCTTCGCCCGCGTGGAATTTTGTCTGTCACAGAAAAACAATATCGCGCGCGTATTTGCTCACCCCTGGACTACGACAAACATTTTAAAACCAAAATCAGTTTAAGAGTTTTAATCAGACTAACGAACATCAATTCATTTTTATTTATATAGATTAGGTAACTTATTTTTTAATAAAATGAAATGAATGAAGAATAGAAACTTAAATATAGACCGGAGATTCTTAGACGATAACTTAAATGTGATACCTACTTAATTAAAATAATTAACAGCGTTTTGTGAAAGGTTCACATAATGCAAAGGAATGACCAGGCAAAGGGTGTCTTCGCTGTACTGGGTAGGTACAGGGAAGGGTATAAGGGAGGGGTGGAATAATTTATTAGTAAAATTGCTATCTGACTACTTACTCTAAGGCGGTAAATATACAAGCATTAATATCTTATAAATATGAATGTTTAATACCTAACCTATCTACCTATTCTATTGATGTTTCATTTGTTAACAATTCTGAAAATTCTGCTTATTAAAACAATGTTAAATCACAAATGGGTTACGTCTCACATCTCCCCATTTTGTGGTATCATTGGCCATGGTTCCGATTTTTCTACCGAGTAAAATTAAAACTTAATTTAAAGTTTAAACCGTCAGAACCAGTTTTTGAGGAATTTTTTCGTCGACTCTATAAATAAATCCTTATCTACCTCCCAATTTCGCAGGTAATAAGTCAGTATGCCCTCGGCGCTGACCAAGCCGCAGCAGGGTAGACATACCCTGTGTCACTAATGGCACGTTAGGTCACTATAATGGCCGCCACAAATGGCTAGTCAAACCTTTCATACATTTTATAAGAGTCTCGGGTCAGCAATCGAAAGATGTATGTAACGTACGCCGATACCATAAAAATAATAAAAACGTTGTTTATGCTACTTAAGGTGGCCTCTACTAGCGATAACTGAGTTTTATACACAAGCAATAAAATTCTTAACTTAAACAAAATAATTATTGCCCTATTATAACGTGAAACAACTTCACATTCAAGAACCAAACAAGACCAAAGGTTAAGTAAGTAGGCTATTTTGTGTGAGGCCAATTATGGTCAATATTTGTTTTGTTTGGATAAATTACTTAAAATTATTCATTGAGAAGCAGGTAGTTAATTAAAAATAGCCAAAAGAATCAGCAGTGTACTGTACTTAGTACCTACCAATAAGCTTTTTTTAGTGACTGTGCTAGGTAGGTACATACTTGGGCTTGTCCAAAGGATCTGGTTCGTTGCGGCCCAGGCCGGCCGGCACCTTCTCTGCTTCCTCCTTGGTCAGTAGATGAATCTCCGCTTCCACCTTCCCAGTCAGTTCCATTTCTTCGGTATCGCGCTTGATGTAGAAAGGCCACCAGCCTTTGACGCGTTTTTGCTTGAAGATGTTTACCATAGGGACAGATCCGTCACTCCGGAGCATCTCTAGAGTGCACAGTTTCGAGGACTTGGCTCCACGCGGGAACCTATTAAGGTCCAGTGTAATGGCGCCTGTGGATATAGTTCTCTTTGAGCCTTCCACTTGTCAATTACGTCGAAGGAGACATAGCGTAGCCTGTCTCCTACTACGTAATGATTATGATGCCGATACCAATTAAATATAACAAACTCGCTTCTGACACTATACACGCTTAGGTATATCACAGGTAATGATGATAGTGACAGATGATAATAATTATGCTATTTTAACAATAAAAACGAAACGAAAATCTTACCCAGGAAATCATCAGCTGAGAAGTGGTCAGCGTCCCAAACTTGCAGTTCGAGCCGAGCTGGTATCTTGCACTCTGTCTCATCCCAGGAGAAGACAGATTCTTTTCGGGATATCACTATACGTTCTTCAGCTTCCAGGTAATCAAATGGATATATGAAACGGTAGTTAAAGTTGCCTTCTCCAGTAAGTGAACGGTAATGAATATCGGTGGATTGACAGTCATCAGGACCGCGCAACCATCTAAAAACACAAAAATCAGATTCAGACTATTATTGCAAGTAGCATTAAACCGAAAAAAGATGATATTTCATAGCTTTATTGAACTTATTCTTCTCAAACTAGATATTGTTTAATGTTCATCGCACTTACCCTTTCACATAAATATCAGACATTTTTTCTCCAGTAAAGAATGCGTCGTCTTCCAATACTACGTCATCAGTGTTCCAGATAATCACCCTCATCTCATAGGATTTGGGCTTACGAGGAGCAATGTCCACAGGTTGGCCTGGCAAAGGCATATCCATTGGGAACATATCCACCCACATTTCCAGACGTCCTTGTTCGATTCCTATTAAATATTTGATGATGTTAACATTGTTAAAGGCAATATCGTGCACTGATCGCTTAGAAATTGAATAAATAAATTGAATTTTGAGAGTATTGTGCATACCTGGCTTATTGGGATTATAAAGTGGTCTGGTTTCAACATGCTCAGTAACAAGCTTGGTTCCAACCCTCGGTACCTCCTCCCAGCGGTGCAACACGGCCAATGCCATCTGTTCTTCAATGGTGTCAGGGTTGGAAAACAGTTCCGTATCATCCATCGGCATATTAAACACCGTGCGTCCAACCTTCACTCTCCCATGCTCGTAAATGGGAGGATCTAACTTTCCATCTTTGCAGAGTTTGGCCAGAATCTGTGTTGGCTTCATAGAATCACGCCAGCGGTTGTAACCTTGTCTAAATAACACAAGCATTTATAAATACCATTGAGACTATTGAGAGATAAACATGCATTTTGTAAAATTGAAAATTTACTTACTCTTCATATTTCATGGGCAATCCGCATGTTGCCCTGTGGCGACTGTAGAAACGATTCTCCAGATCAATTTTGGTTTCACCAATTAAGTCATCAGAGCCAAGCAAATCCCAATCTAAGACCTGGATGGTTAGCATGGAGTCCTGTGGGAACGTGGCTTCAATCTCGAAGCATTTTCCGAATACCGGGTTCAATTGTTTCGATACGTAGTTATCTTTATCAGTTATTTTCTTCGATCCTAAGTGCAACACTATGTAGGGATCGGCTTTACCGTTTAAGTCCATCGGGTGGAGATCAGTAGCCTTGACAATGTAAACCCTGACTAGAACATGTATGGGTTCATTATTTGGGACTCCCTGGAAGAACCCGAAATTCGGATCGAATCCCATTACCGTATGGTCGTCAATTCCACGTGGTAGAGGCCACTTGTACACTTTGAGGGCTCCCTAGAAGAATCATTATTCGATTTAAATATTTTTTAAGCCTACAACTAGGGGTTGCAAGTCCCGGTACTAAGGAGTGTTACTGAATTCCCGGTACCAGGTCTAAGCCAGTACCGGGAAAACCGGGAAATTCGGGAATTTCGGTACCCACGTGAATGGTTATTATTTATTAAAAGAAATTACCTAATTTGTACGTAATTTTAATAAAAATGTAAATAGGTTAACAAAAATATTAAACTTTTTCTGTTCAGTTCAATTGGTTTGTTACCTTAATAATATATCAGTCCAAACAGTTACACAAGACGACAAAACTAGTTATAAATGCCTATTAAAAATCATAACCGCCATATTCATAAAAAGCAACAATCGTTTAATCAACCTATTTTAGTTAAAATATGTTTTCTCACTTTCTATCAATGTCAAATACTGGCAGCGACAAGAGTTAGAGTAGGCGCACACCGTTGATTTTTAGTTGGCCGATAGTTGTGCCCGATTTTAATTTGTAATACACTCGCGAGCAAAAGTATGGAATCACTTACATGAAGTTGTTTCCACGCGATCTTGTGTACTAACGAATTTGTTAGTAACAAAAAAAGTGGCACCATTTCAAACATTAAACTTTTATCTTTAAATTGATACCAAATTCATTTAAATCACATCAGTATTTAAAAAGATATCCCGGCTGATGTGAAGAAGTAACGAAAAGGACATGTATCAACTGTTTAATACATCGCGAGTTGCGGCCTGTTTACCCCCTATAAAAGCACGCGTTTTCGGATTTTTGTTTTCACACGTTGATTCATACACATCTCCGCTTCTTTTGACAATTTACCTGGGATTTTACACCTTCAGAAGCAGCACAAATCGTTGCACTATTGCAAGAAGGGCTCAGTCAGCGGACTGTCGCACGTCAGCGCCACATAAGCCAGTCCTGGGTTTCGAAAGTTTTAAGACGCTTTCGGGAGACTGGTGGCTTTATCCCGAGACCAAGTTCTGAACAGCGCCGGTGCACATCGCAGAGAGAAGACCGTTTTTTCATGTCAACCTCTCTATGAAATCGTCATTTGACTGGAATCGACGTCCAGCAAAAGCTCAGAAATGTTCGTAGCATAGCTGTTAGCGAGTGGACAGTTCGTCTAAGCTATAAGCAATAGAATTTGACTCCAAAAAGGCCTGCGACAGGCTCTAAACTGACGGCAGGTCACCGATAAGCACGTTTTCAATTTGCTCGTACACATGTCGATGGGAAGTCGAGCAAGCTACCCCCATAAGCTACTGTTTCAGCGAAACAGCACTGCACAAATCACTCCCCAGGCTGCCTATAAACCCGACCTCTTCGACTGCTGCACTGCAACACAGTCTGCATTCATCGGAGAACAGAACTCGCCTCCATTACTCGCCTTCCCATCGATATGCGTACGAGCAAATTGAAAGCGTGCTTGACGGTGACCTGCCGTCAGTTTAGAGCCTGTGGCAGGCCTTTTTGGAGTCAAATTCTATTGCTTATATCTTAGACGAACTGTCCACTCGCTAACAGCTATCCTACGAACATTTCTGAGCTCTTGCTGGACGTCGATTCCAGTCAAATGACGATTTCATAGAGAGGTTGACATGAAAAAACGGTCTTCCCTCTGCGATGTGCACCGGCGCTGTTCAGAACTTGGTCTCGGGATAAAGCCACCAGTCTTCCGAAAGCGTCTTAAAACTTTCGAAACCCAGGACTGGCTTATGTGGCGCTGACGTGCGACAGTCCGCTGGCTGAGCCCTTCTTGCAATAGTGCAACGATTTGTGCTGCTTCTGAAGGTGTAAAATCCCAGGTAAAGTGTCAAAAGAAGCGGAGATGTGTATGAATCAACGTGTGAAAGCAAAAATCCGAAAACGCGTGCTTTTATAGGGGGTAAACAGGCCGCAACTCGCGACGTATTAAACAGTTGATACATGTCTTTTTCGTTACTTCTTCACATCAGCCAGGATATCTTTTTAAATACTGATGTGATTTAAATGAATTTGGTATCAATTTAATGTTTGAAATGGTGCCACTTTTTTTGTTACTAACAAATTCGTTAGTACACAAGATCGCGTGGAAACAACTTCATGTAAGTGATTCCATACTTTTGCTCGCGAGTGTAGTTGTGCCCTATTGTTGTTTGCCAAATCGAATCGGCGTAGTGTGCGCACTCCCATACATGCCCATACTGATCAACTGCCCGACTAAACTATCGGCCGACGAAAAATCAACGGTGTGCGCCTACTCTTAGGGACAAAACATAAATTAACTAAATTAGGTTTATAAAAAAACACGCTGTTGAAAGAAATAATAAGTAGTATCTAAGTACAATCAGATAAAACAATCAGTCTTAAAAGGAAGGATAATGAATTAGGAACATAATTATATTTTTTCATTTGTTGATACTGTGTACGTAAAAATATGATGGCATCTAGTCAAAAAATTGTTATTAAAAATAAATTATTGAAGTCCCGAAAGTACCGAAAGTCCCGGGAATTGCATCGTCAGTACCGGAACTAGATAAAGGATTAGATTATCGGGAATTCCCGGGAAAAATGAGTACCGGGATTTCCCGGGAGCAAACCCTACCTACAACCAGAAAACCATGAACATAAAACTGTTAATACCATTTTTTTAAACAATGAATGTAGATGAAGCAGAAAAGATGGAACGGAACATAAAGTAGATACCTTGAAGCTGCCGACGACACGACTGTCATCTTCTGCTTCATCCCCAGTCTTTTTCCCGCGGTAAAGATCGAAAGACTGGAGCCATTCTTTAAATTCGTCATATTCGGGTACAGCTTCCAATTCGTGAGGAATAATCTGAAACATTAACTTACATTATGAACTTATACAGATAAATAATAACATTTCATGAATCATTGGCCAAACAATATACCTACCTTAGTCAGTGCCGAGCTTGGGATAGCATTTTTCTTCAGCATGGTCGGGCTAATTTGCCGTGCTACACCGGGTCGTGGGGAAGTAGGGCGACGACGTCTAGCATCACGTTCTCCCCGTGGTGAATGCATTTCGTCACGTGGTGAACGAGTTTCGTCAACGTATGACATTTGAACTGGTTGATTGAATCCTTGGCGCTCCCTCTTGGCTTCTTTGCCCTGTTCAATCATGGACTCTACAGATGCAAAATACTTGGTCCACCAGTCCTTGCTGCTTTCATCGTCACCTAAAACCGAGTCAGTACTTGGTTTCCTCTTTTTAGCCTCTCGCTTACTAAACCTCTTTCTTATAGGCTGCTTCACACCCGATCCATAAGAAAGTGCAGAGCGCACTTCACGGACCAGTAATGGGCAATTTTCTTTTTCATTTTCAACCGTGATACCATCATCTGGGACAATGCAATTTGCCCGCAAATCAACGTTTTGTAACTGTATTAATGACTTCTTCCTGTCTTCGATTTCTCTATCACGTTTACTCATTGGAGTGTAAATGTATTTGTGTATTGAGTTAATGGTATGAGTGCCAACGAGCGTAATTCTGCCGAAACTACGGCAGTCTACGACTCTTATTGTCAACGGTGGTCGGTATAGGTCTTGATCAGGCAATTCCACATCAACAAATTTAATGGGGTTAGTGAAGTTAGGATTTCGTTTAGCATTTTGTATTACAGTGGAATAAATGATATGACCTGCGCATTCAATATCCACCCTGGGCCGGTCAACTCTGAGAAGGTGAATGCGTTTAAGATCACGGAGCCCCCAAAATAGAACTTCAATACGATATTTTGACAAAGTTGGACGTATGCCTCTTGGAACAGGTAGGATAGGTCCCTTATTGGCATCAATCGGTGGTTTTCCGTTCGGTTCTCTTGGAGTTGGAAGTTCGGGTAGTACTGATGATGTTTGTTTAGCTGGAATCTCGAGTATTTCAAATGCAGCCAGAAGTTCTCCTGCTCTGTCACCTCCGCGGCTGACCTCGTACCACTCTAGCGCAGGTGGGAATTGAGGTCTTTCGTATGTATCTTCAAAACCTTTCACATGCGGTTTAGCTAGCGTACGTCCGATAAATTCAGATTTTCCCACGTTATCTTGATCAAATATTTCAATGACTATTGTAGGTGGATCAGATTTTATTTGTTCCATTGTGCTGTACAGTAAAATATCGTCAAAAACTAAAAGTTCATCCCATGTCGGGCTTAGTGTTTCATCGATAACTTGCGTCGTTAAGGTCACATCATTGATTACCACTCTTGCGAATGGATCTGATAGTCCTGACGAATCCGAGCCAATCAGTGACCGGGCTTGATAGATGTATGCGCGCATTTGGAAGTTCTGGAAAAAAAGATGTTAGTTAGGTAATAGAGCAGCATACTCACACTCGTAGGCAAAGAAATTTAAAATATGAGATATAAATAATCTTAAAAGATTCTTACGTGTTTCTCGGCGTAAAATAATGCTGAAGGAGCACATGATCGTGGTTTATCAGCATTTTTCAACTCGGGACTGAGTTCGTAGCCTTTAGGCAGGCCATCTATGTAGTGTTTCTTATGTTGTATTGCGCCCAGCCACATGTATATCTGTATCTTTGCCGGTATTGCCCAGCCGCTTGGTGTTGATGACTTTTTCCCTGGCCACTATTGAATAATAATAGAATCATTAAAATCAGTACATGCACAGTGTTTTGTCGATTATAATAAATTGGTATTTGAAATTACCTTCATAAAGAGTGTCTGCATTTTCCCACAGTATTTGCCAGACTCCTCAGCTACATCTGAGAACATTATATCTCTCGCCGGAATCCTGTAATAGGCTAAACGTTTGCCGTTGCTTATCAACCAGATAAAAATATCTGGCATTGCGGGTTGTGTCTGAAAATGATGAATAAATAAATGATATTGCAGAGCTGATTGAAAAGTCAAATTAAGACTGAAATTAGGTAAGTACTTACATCTTCGCAAAGCTGTTTCAACTTGGTCAAGTAAGTTTGCGCGGTGCGTAAACGATCCTTTATGGAATGTTTGGTGACCAACGCTTTGAGTCCTCGCGACATCGTGCTTATTTGATCCTAAAATAATTAACTGGCCTTTAGTATTAGGATCTTTACAAATAAACCACTATAAATGTTACTCTAGCTTCGTCTGATACGTACCAGTTCATACAGGCACCACTTTTGCCTCTCGCGATCTAGCTTAGTATTTCCAAATGGTGGAGCGTCAGACATGTGACGCACGTAGTTAGCGCAAGCAGCACTAAGTAACTCCAGGACTGACTTCAGAACGATCACACAGTTGTTTTCTGAAGCGCAATCATTTTCGATCGCTGTCTGGACTTCGTTCAAACCTTCCTCCTGTAAGCATGTATGATGCATGAGCGAACACATTCTACACGACGTGATGACCTAAAAAGTACCTAAATTAATCGAAACACTATTACCACATTGATCATGAAGTTACATAAGTACTCCGTTAACACCCGTGGTGCGGATTATGACATTGCTTTTTGGCATTCCTTTATTTTCTGTGCTAAGTTACCTATTTTATTGTTTTTGATGATAGTGGCAATCCTTTCAGAGATTTCCCTGGTTTCTAGCTTACCTGAAGTCGAATCATACTCACATATTTCTCGATGATCCTAGCAATGAGGTTGGAGTTGTACATGCGCCGGCGGTGGTCTGGCCAGATGGTGCGGACGTGCATGCACTGCTTGTGGTCCCAATACGGCAGGTAGTAATAGTTCTTGTCGGTGGACGTCGCTTTGGCCGGTTGAGTCACGCTTTGCCAGTAGCCAGTATCTCCACCTAGTTCATCTATACACAGCACATAGCAGTAAGTAAATTAATTAACAGTACTAGAAAAATCTTACAAGCAAAGTTACTGTAAATTGTAGGTAATGAACATTACGAAACATTCTTACTCAGAAATGGTGTTTCTCTCTACGGTTTACTTTCACTACCTATCTCGTCGTAATAAGATCATGCTGCTCGATTCTACTGAATCTCTAATAGTACATACCAAGTTTATCTGGTCCAAGCTCTTGAGGCTTTTTCAGCGCGTCAACGTGTCCATCCAAAGTATTCCCGGTATTCCCGAGACTGATCTCAAACTGCAGAGGCTTGTCGACCAGTCGTTTGTCAATCATGTTAGCGTCAAAGACGCTGGCGAAGAGGAAGAATTCCTCGTTCTTTTCAAAGGCCAACTCATTCAGAGGAGGCACTGGCTCAATTTCCACTTCCGATGCTGGGCATTCAATTCCATCTAATATCTCAGTACGAATAGAAATAAGGACCCTGAAAACAGTACACAGATACAATTTATTTGTTCTTTTGTATTTTTGGCTGTATATTTTTTCTTATGTTAAGTATAATACCTAGCTCTGTAGGCTATGCCTTCGCCCATTCCAGTATTGAGGTCGGCATGCTGATCAATTAAACTGTAGTCGCGAGTGGACCCATAGAAGTATATGTAAGCGGGGCCAAACGTAGGAAGAAAGCCTGCAAAAAGATAAAAAGTGAAGATCCAGCTTATGACATAATTGTACCAAGTCTTGCCCCTGAAAAAAAGTACGTTAAAACATGGCAGAGGTACTACATTTTATAGTTTGGATACCTTTTCCGTCAGAAAATGTTCTGAAAATGGTAAGAAAAGATGATTCTGTACCTCTTTCTCCATCATTGGAGATAGTCTTGAGGTCAATAAAATGGGTTCCGATGACGTGAGGATGAAGAGGGTCATCGTCGTTCAGCTCGATTTTGATGCGCTGGCACAGCGGCGGGAACATATCGTTGAACACGATCTGCTCGTTCCACACCGGGTTGTAGCAGGCCTTCTTGACCGATGTCGAACCCTGGTGAGGAAAACGAGTTATTGGGCTCCAGAGCGAACTACTAGGAAAAACGTACTGGGATCCAGAGACATTTTTTTGGGGACCACATTATGTCTATCTTTCGACACTTTCACATAATTTCTGTTATTCTTGTTCTGTTCTGAACTATGACAATGTAATAATCTAAATGCACGTAGGTACGTGTAGGGTTAAATTAATAGGGATATGTAAAGGGGCTCTTTAAAAACCTACTTGCAATTAATGAGTTTTTTCATAAGCTGTTTTCCACTTAGCCTCTTCAACATACGTTCACGCATCTGTTTATATCTTTAATTTTATACCCTTTCTATAGGAAAAATCATAACTGCTGCCTTTTTATACTGTAAAACAACCAGTTAAACTGGTAGTACTTACTGTCATCCCAGCAAAGGAGACTCGCAGGTATGGGTCGACCAGGTCATGAGACTCCCCGGTGAAGGCCCTCTTCACGTTGGCTATGAGGGAGTAGTTCATCTTCGGTAGCCCATCACCTCTGTACACCTTCAATATGAAGCGCGCGCGCTGTCTCTCGAACGGCACCCCGTCAGGCAGGAGAAGGTTCCTAGAGGATATTTATTTATTTAAGTATTAGGTAGGTACACCAACAAAGTTACATACAGTACATACATTTTAACAGGGTTAACACATGATACATAAAATACACTCGACGTCAAATAAATCGCACCTCCCGCGACAAGCATTTTCAAACGTATGCATCCCCACTTCCCACCAATATTGGTACCATTTAAAAGCCTAGTTCTAACCTTCATTTCATTAAAGGAAAGGTTTTTACCCCAAAAATGTGTCTTTAGAAGGATCCAAAGTAACTTCTTCAAAAAATAGGTAGTTACGCTAGAGCCAACTTTTATGGCTATAACTCTGTTAAGTTGGGTTTAATTGCTATCCATCTGTTAAAGAGGACACGTGAAATCATTATTTGGTTTTATAATAATAAAAATTGGTCTAATTGATCCCATAGGTTCCCATTTGTCGGCCGTTTGGTGTAGTGGTTCGAAACGGACTACTATTCCAGAGGTAGCGGGTTCGATTCCCGCACAGTACAAACATTTGTGTGCATGAACATATTTGTTTGTATTGGACTGAGTGTTTTCTATGTATAATAAGTATGTATTTACAAAAAAAAAAAAAAACTATTTAAGTATGTTTATATCCGTTGTCTAGTACCCATAGTACAAGCTTTGCTTAGTTTGGGACTAGAAGCGCAGTGTAAAATGTCTAAGGATATTTATTATTATTTATTTATAGGTGGGCCCAATGTGAGGTATTTTTTCAAGTCACATTTATGGTATATGTTATTCATTTATTAAGAAATTAAATGTGTTTTCTTTAAGGATATTTATTGGGCTTTCAAATAACACCAATATTGATGGGGCACCATGATTGTGTCAGGAGAAAATCGTTAAAGTTTGCGTCGCGAAAGGTACGGTTTATTTGATGTTGAGTATATATGGCCTCAATTACAGGTATACATCGTAGGTATTTCTTTTTGCACGGTTAGGATACTTTAAATACAATAGAAAACACAAAAATCAATCGAATTGAATTAAGCACCGAACAGTAGGATTAAGTAATTGTTCATTGGTGCTTAAATCGTTCCGAATACAGGGTGTTTAAAAATATTTAATCAGATTATCTAAGCATCTTGACTACATAATTTGATTAGTATATTTTTCTTTATCAACCTTACTAAGTTTGGCTGCAAAAAAGTATCTTGAGGTCAAGCATAAAGATAAGCAGTGATGCAGGTTCCATTAGAAACGAACATAGTATGTAAGTACGTACCCGTAGAAGTGACGACTTTTCAAAATTTAGAAGACGTTTAGCCGTGCAATTTTCAATAATGTAATCCTATGGGTAGTGACTTAAAAACCACAAGGAAAACAAAGCCTAAGATCGTACTACATACTCGTATTATGTAGGTATAATAGTTTGTGCCTGTGTAATATTCTGTGGCAATAATATATTGCAAACGTGTAAGTACGCCAACCTAAAACAATTATTATTTATAGAGAGAGGTCAGAGGTCATGGTATTCCATTGGCCGATATTCATCGAAATGGAATGAATATTAATTCAGTGAAACGAGTAAAACCAAAATTAATAATTTTAAATATATGTTACGGTTAATGTGATAAATTGAAAATTATTAATAATAACCGGTTATTATGAATAATTACCGACAGTCGCGGTAAAAGTGATAAATAAATCACATTTAACAGTGATTATTAATTTAATAATTGAAGCTTTGTACTAACAAATTTCATAAAAGAGAACAACATCTTGTGTACGTGCTCGTGTACAGCCAAACTTTTGAACGTTTTGATATCATATATTAATATAATTTGGCATAATGAGTTTGGAGTGTTTCTTGCATAATATTACTTTTCCATGATGCCTATAACATAATGTTTTGATTTAAAGTGAAAAATAGGTTAAGGTGCGGCGGGGGTGGCCCTCGGGCCACCCCTAAGCCGCCTATTTAGTTTTATACACACATAAATGACCTCATATTAATCACATTTACCAAATCTTGCGGTAATTATTCATAATAACCGGCGATTATTCATAATTTTCACATTTATCACTTTGACCGTAACATATATACCTACATATACGAGTTCCGAATAATATTTATAACGAATAAAATTGCCTGGAATGGAATTAATTTTATTAAAAATTCCCGGTTTCTACTTTCGCAATTATTATCCGCTTCCGGTAAAATTATAATGGTTGGTCAATAAAATTACATTTTATTGCACCAGAAGAGTTCAATTTCTGTGATATGATAGGTAGGATTAATGTTAAAAAGAGAAAGAAAATAAAAGCACCATAAATGAATTTACACGAACGATTTTAAGTTATTAATGTTAAGTTTCGCTCATATTGTCCATTTAAACCTAAACTGTCTCAGAAGATCGTATCTTATTGCCTAAAATTATTAGGTGTTTTATAAGTGTATGGGGATAAAAGGCAACAGGTAACATAAAACCAACTAAGGGTGTACGTACATACACCATGTTTTTATTTACAGTGACCCCTCCATAAAAGATAAATGAATGAAAACATATCTTAAACCATAACTCCGAAATGGGTGGAGGATGAAATTATTTTCCGGGTTCACATCTCTCGGGAGTGGTCCTACTAGGGTCACCATCTTATGATTTGGGAGGTCCTGGCTAAAAGACGAATATATATTCAAAAAATGATCTTCTTTTGTTATTTATTTTCCTACAATGCAGAAGTCCATACAAATATTTAACGTAAAAGAGTTCTAGGATGGCCGAGAGTCTATGTCTAAGAAGTCATAATTATGTCCTGTCAGATCCAGACGCATGGTAACCCCTGACCTTACAGGCGTAAAAGCTTTACTTTATTACAGTAACTTCGGTTATTGCCACTTCTGAAATTTGAAAGATCCGTAAGTTATTTGACCTTGAAATTCAAAATTATTTCTGTAACAGCTGCTGAATAAAGCCGGGTGCAGACGGGTGTTAGATATATGTAATGCAATCCACCGTGTAATGTAACACGAATTCTACGCGTGGACGGCAGTACGATCATTACCTACATGTAAAGTGCTGCCCATAATATTTCCATAAAACCGGATCTAGACGAGTGCGTAGTGCGAGTCGCGTAATGTAATCCACCGTGTAATGTAATGTAAATAGTATGGGCAGTAATTTACATGTAATGCTCGTAGTGCCGTCCACACGTAGAATTCTTGTTACGAGTACATTACACGTAATTTTTTTGTCTATGTAATTGCCTGTATTTGTGTGATGTCCATTGTAATAAATGTATCTTTCTTTCTTTCTTCTTTCTTTCTAATTTTACATTACACATTACACCCGTCTGGACCCGGCCTTACATTACACGATACATTACATTACGCGTTATACTCGTCTGTACCCGGCCTCAGAAACAAACAGTGAAATGTTTTCGAAAATTATTTATGTTGAGTAGCCAAGTAGCCATCAAAGTGTTTACTTTATAAAGTTTATAAATCTGTATGATTCCTTTTGTGGTATTTCAATAACATAAGTATTAAGGTGGTCCTTATTCCTACGAAAAAAATTTTTTTTCTTATATTTTGCGGGGCACCACGTAATTTGAATATATACCATATGAAAGTCTTTCATTATTATTTTTTTAATTTTTAAAAGACATTTAGGGGTCGCTACCAAGGTTTGAATTTTAAGTAAAAACACAAAATCTGTATTTGTTTGATTCATTTATTTTTAGCCAAAGCCAAATAAAAATATTACAAAATTATTGTTGTTGCTATGAACTAAGATATTATGTACAATGTACATATTTGAATCAATTATTTTTAAGATATAAGAGTTGACTTGTTAGTATCTCGACGCGTCGGTACCATGGTCGGTACAGAAGAGGGGTTGAGGGGAGAAGGGGACAAGAAGCGATTGTCTATTCTATCTATGCGATGTTCATTTGCACGTAAAATGTGATATAAACACTTAAATAAAACATTTATGAAACCATGATTTAAGATCTTCAAAGCTTTTTGTAAATATTTTGACAGCTGGTAGCGACCTCTAAATCTTAACCAAAAAAAAAAAACAAAAAAAGCTGATTTCATATTTAAAGGTATATAATCGAATGAGAAAGTGCCCCGGGGAGAATTCAAAAGTCGAAAAATAAGGACCACCCTAATAAGTATGCAAGTAGATATTTTATATCTGTTACGGTTAATGTGATAAATTGAAAATTATGAATAATAACCGGTTATTATGAATAATTACCGACAGTCGCGGTAAAAGTGATAAATTAATAACATTTAACAGTGGTTATTTAATAATTCAACCTTAGTACTAACAAATATCATAAAAGAGAACAACATCTTGTGTACGTGCTCGTGTACAGCCAAAATTTTTGAACGTTTTGATATCATTATATTAATATAATTTGGCATAATGAGTTTGGAATGTTTCTTGCATAATATTACTTTTCCATGATGCCCATAACATAATGTTTTGATTTAAAGTGAAAAATAGGTTAAGGTGCGGCGGGGGTGGCCCTTGGGCCACCCCTAAGCCGCCTATTTAGTTTTATACACACATAAATGACCTCATATTAATCACATTTACCAGATCATGAGGTAATTATTCATAATAACCGGCGATTATTCATAATTTTCACATTTATCACATTGACCGTAACATATCTACGAACATAATAATATTTCAAAGCCAATGTAACGTAAACTAGGGCGCTATCTTTTTTGTAAGACTATGTTCCTACGCCACAAGCATTAGGCGCCTGGTTTCACACGCACACTCATTCGAATACAATATGAACCAGGCCTCCGTCACTCGCCTATGCCGGCCGAGATAATTACCTACAGCGCGCGACAACTCCAAGTTGCAAATCAGTCAGGGCCGCCACGCGCCTGGGTAGGTACACATGCGTACCTATACACGCTCGCGCTCGGTTGATCATCGTCGCAATCAAGGTTTATTGTTCCAACAGCACTTTAATTCGTCTTTATGATGGAAAATCGTAATATTTAAAAATAATAATTAACTGTAATTTAAAAATAATAATTCAAATAATGAAAAATAACTGCAATTTGAAATACTTAAGGCAAAAAGCTGTAGCAAAAACATTATTTTAGCTAATAAAACATTAACTTTACTTCACCGTGTCTATTTTCCGACACTACACCTTTTAAAACTGTTTGTCCAATTTCGAATAATCGCAACACTCAAGTTTATTAATAGGTACTTTGGAGATGGTACGAAATACAAACACCACTAGATTAACGTTTACCAATCGTAAAAACAATAAATGCTTCTTAAAATTAAGTTTTTATTTATTTTACTTTGTTTAAACAACCCTGACGCTTGAGCTGTGACGTAGATCAATTCTGATCACAAAAAAATTGCGTAGTAGTAGGGTGCGATTTCGAATGCACCAGGTTCGTTGGATATTTTGCATTATTATTATTACCGTTAACACCTTTGCTGCGGCAGTAACTTTCTAATACTTTCCATTCCTTCGGTACAAGGTCAGTAAACCTGGTATTAAAACTTACATTGTGGCGGCACAAGGCTTAAAGACCTTGTAATATTTAAGATATATTAATTTTATTTTTGGCTTCATGTTAATAGATATTGTGTTTTTTTTCTTTGAATATTAATAATAATGCATTTATTGACATACACCTGAAGGCGTTCGTGAATAACTTGTTTAGTATAAAAATTATAGCTATATTCAAAATACAAGGCTTATGCACCCTGTGCCGCACTGAAGTAGGGAAGTCTGGTGGGTATTCTAGGGATGTGAAATACAAATATCGATAGTTTAAATTAAGTTTAAATAAAAATTTAAAAAAGTAACAAGCAAAGATGTTTTAATAATTTAGTCTAAATATTTTACAAATAACACATACGTGCATAAATACTTAAATAAGCTATATTTAAAGAAAACATATCATTTAATAACATTTAGTTACAACTTCAAATGTTTGTCACGAAAAACATTATTTAAATTAGCAATAAATCGTGTAGCAAATTAAATTATAATCAATTTGCAGTTTTGATTTTGTTTGTTTCTCTTGACGCCATGTCGACATGTGCGTTTCTTACGAATGCGAGGCAACACTGGCTGCACGAAGCTAGCGTGGGGTGCGGTACCAGGTGCGCAGGGTACAAGGTGCTTCGACCTGGTTTCGCATTGTGAAGACACTTTATTACTTCCGTGCGGTACCAGGTCTAAAAACCTGGTAATAAGGTAGGTACATCATTGGATTCTATTTTAAGAATACATCATAGATATATATTCATCACTTTCCTACACCGGACCCAATTGAAGTTATGCCTTTCGCACGACAAGGAAGACTATGATTTTATTAGCCGCACGGTAAGCGAGACGTACACAAGGTCTATAGACCTGGTTTCGCACTCAACGTGTTAAAATGTCGGCATCTGATCCTACACAAAGGAGTGCAATTTCTGTTGCTACTATTATGTATTCTGTGATATGAACACCTAACAATTTCAAAGGTTTATGCCCATTGAGTCATTGATTACACCTAACTAGGTACTTAAATTGACACGGAAGACCAGGGTCGTGACATTATCTACCTACTGAGATGCTACGATACTATGCTGAGTGGATACCTTTTTAATATCATTGTGTACATTCATTTTTTTAAATCTGTCTATGTTAATTGTTAATAATGAATTATCATTTTTTCTATTTTCTTTCTTACATTAAGAACATGTTTCAGGAGATGTGATTCTGATGATATTTCACTTATGTTCTGGCAATCCCTAAAGTATGAAAGGTATGTGAAGCCTCAGGCCGACCTTTTTTAATACGCTTTCATTTTTCATTGTATTTTCAAGTAATTACCCTTTTTTGACAATCCTAAAATTCCATCTATAACCTTTTTGGTCAAATATTAAAAACGTACGCTTCATAACCGCCAATATAATCAAGATTATCATTAGATTGTACCGCAACGTACGCTTAGTCTGAGTTGCACCATCTTGCTTTAACTTTAACTTTAAATCTTACTTTAACTTTTTTAACAAACATCAAAATTCTGTCAAACTCCATACAAAAAGCATTATTGTTAATGTTACGGTTAAAATAAGGTGGTGCAACTCAGCCTTAGTAGATTAATTACAGCGGTTAAAATTCCCACTTTGGTGCCAAAATTTGCTCGCACGTATTATAGGGAATTGGCTACGGTCTATATTATTAATATTCAATTAAAAGGTGATTAACACTAGAAGTGCCGAAGATTACGACCCCCCTAAAAGCGCCGCTGGGTCAATTTTGTCCCAGCATGTATTTTGTAACATTTTTTAGTTTCAGGCATGAATATTATGGTTAAAACTATTTGTAGTATCCTTAAAAAAAGGTTTATCTATGAGGTTAAAACAATATGTACTTATTTCTTTAAAAATATAATGTATTCAATTTTAATTTGGAATTATTAAAATTTAGATATTTTTGGTTTCATCTAAAAATAGTCACATATTACGTGGTGGTATACTGTATTAAAATCATGAAATTACTACTTTAACTAGTCATTATTATTTTTAAAGAAAAAATAAATATCTTAAAAATAATAGTGCACATTTTGCACAAAGTTTTTTTTTATGGTTTTTTGTCTATCTGGTGTACTATGTGTTTAGGAATTTCTATAGGTATGGTTATTTTTCTGTTATCTGTATACAAACAATGAAGTTTTTGACCAATTACAATGAAAAGTATGTACGTTTAATCTTCAAAATTTTATAAGTCACACATTTTAAAAATGTATCAAGTCATACAATGTATGAACTGGCTTATGTCTAGATGCCATCTTCCTACTAATATTATAAATGTAAAAGTTAATAAATATTGATGAATTGAAGGATGGATGGACTGATGAATGGATAGGATGGATGAATAGGTGGATATATGCCTGGAACTTGAACTAAGTGAGTATGGATTCGTGGTTAGATCGATGGATGTTTTTTCACTCTTTTACGCAAAAAATACTAAGCCGATCTTAATAAAACTTTGCAATTTTATTGTTAATACTTCAGAATAACATAATATAGGCTATAATTTAGAATAATATTCAGTTATTTGGTCAAAAATCAACGATAAGTGTCAAGAAATTAGGTCTTTCTATGATAAACTTAATTTCTCACGGGTGAAGTCACAGGCAAAAACTAGTACAATATATTTACATTTCTGCATTGTCACGAGTCACCTAAACTCTCCTCACCTCTCCACTTTCGTATCTCCTTGAAACAAGGACTCTTCATCAAATTATTGTGGCAAATACCAGGGTGGGACAAAATGGACCCAGTGGCGCTTCTAGGTAAAACCGATTTTAAAAAAAATTTCTATTAATGTTATATTATCAAAAACATTAAAAAATGATAAAATTCAATAAATCAGAAAAAGTCAAAAAGTTTCATGGACTTTCGTTGAAAAATAAAAAAGTTAGAGCTGATCAAACTCGCTAGTGGGACAAAAATGGGACGGCGGCCTTTAGTTTCTTGCTTCAGGAGAATGTAATAATAGGAACACCATACTTGAAAGCTTTGCTTCACCACATAGCAAATATTAATTTTCTGTTAGGTAGAACTATGTAACTAAAATATTGCCACATTAATAAACAAACAAAGGTAAGGTCTTATAAATTAATATAATTAAGTTTTTTTACGAGACTGACGAAAAATACTCTTGACTAACTGCTAAAAGATATTTGTACGCGTAATACTACAAGCTTTAGACGGTATTTTTCAAAATGACCTAAAAGTTTGTTACGCCGGCAAAATAATGTTGATAAAATTGAATTTTACCCATCTGAAGAAAATTACACCAAATTCACAGATGTTCAAAACTTTATCCCACTCGTACTACTTAATATGGCGGAAAATCACGCCAGTGAGTTTTAGTCTGAAGTTTTCAATCCAAAAGTAAAAATCATGCGCAGCAAAAATCGTGTCGCGAATTTACATATTTTCATAACATTCAGGACTCGGCGGGCGTAGACTAAATAGATTTTGCACGTGCCTGCAATTGAGATTGATAAATTTATACAGGGTGTACCAAATCCCGTTTAATCTCACCATTTGGTTCCGTCTCGTGTATATTTAACATTTATACGCACACACATTTAGACTTACGGTGGTTGAAACTATTTCTTCGTTTAACGGTCAAGACTTCTAGATGCCAGCCTGCAGAAGGTTCGCAACCTGAAAATGCTCGTTAATAGGTTTCACATAATGAATAAACAAAGTGGACTTTGATGTGCCTTTAAAACTCATCTTTCGACATCTTGTGTCGCAGGTGCGGTCCAACTGGTTTGTATTACCATAATGAGGATCATTTCGATTATTAGCTGTGAATGCAGATTTATAGGGCTAAGAAATCCTTAATACACAGTCCAAAATTTTTTGTTCTACGACAAAAATTGACGAAGTTATGGCCAAATTACTAAAAAAGTTCACTGACCGCCCGGCGCGGGGACGATGACGTCACTATATCCGATCCGAACGCTGCCGGCGTACTGCGTGGATAGAAAATATTTTTTTCTAGCCAAACTATCAATTTTAGAGAAAAACTTGTAATAACATTTATTCATCAGAATAAAGTAAGCTATCGATGGGTAATTTAAAAAAAAAGAAATTGTGAAAAATAACGCAAAAGATCCATACGCTCATACGATTCAATGGAACGCAGAGACACGATTGGGGTCTCCGCGGTGGTATATTTGGCGATTTATTCAAATAAAGTGTTCATAAGTGTTGTTAGAGTCATATCTTCTTCCAAGTAAAATATAAAAATGTACCTATAAGTATTAATTTATTTACTTCTAACAATAAGGTATAGCTGAGGCAGATACACTCTGCCTAGGCTACAAGACATTGCTATGAAGATCTACCTATAAGTATTAATTTATTTACTTCTAACAATAAGGTATAGCTGAGGCAGATACACTCTGCCTAGGCTACAAGACATTGCTATGAAGATCATTTCGATGTACACGCAATACCTACCTGTTATTTAGTTTTTCTGAGTTAAACCTACGTACCTACCTATCTATTCGCCGTTCCCATGGGCGGGCCAGCTGCTGCAGGAAAGGACAGCTGCTCCCTCCTGGAAATCTATTCAATCTTAGCCTAGAAGCTGGGTATGACTCCCCCGCCCCCCTCCTCTCCCCAGGTCATAAGCATGGCATGACTTCCCCCTCGGCCAGAAGTTGGGTATGATTTACCCCCCCCCCCCCCCCAGGCCCGAAACTGGGTATGACTTGACCCCTCCCCCTCCCCCCAGGCCAGAAGCTGGGTAAGGGTTGCCCCTCCCCCCAGGCCATAAGCATAAGCTGGATATGACTCCCCCCCATGCCAGAAATTGGTTATGACTTGACCCCCCCCCCCCCCTCTTCCCTCCCCCAGGCCAGAAGCTGGGTAAGGCTAGCACCTTCCCCCAGTCCATAAGCATAAGCTAGGTATGACTCCCCCTCGGCCAGAAGCTGGGTATAATTTACCCCCCCCCCCCAGGCCAGAAACTGGGTATGACTTGCCTCTTCCCCCCTCTCACCAAGGCCAGAAGCTGGGTAAGGCTTGCCCCTCCCCCCAGGCTATAAGCTGGGTATGACTTATCCCCCCCCCTCCCCCCGGCCAGAAACTGGGTATTAGCATCATATTATGTATTTATTATGTTCAATACAAACAATCATTAAGTTACACTCACCCCAACCGCGTCTCCGCATTGCATCGAATCCTATGAAAATGTGGTTTTTGGACATAGCAATACTTATTTTTCACAATTTTTATTTTTTTAAATTACTGGTCGATAGGTTACTTTATTTTGATGAATAAATGTTATAATAAGTTTTTTTCTAAAACTGATAGTTTAGCTGGAAAAAAATATTTTCCATCCCAATAGTACGCCGGCTGCGCTCGATTCGGATATAGTGACGTCACGCGGCCCTGCGTACGTTGACTTTTAGCGGCAAAAACGGCCTATGTTTATTACTTAATATCTTCGTAAGTAATGGTCCGATTTGGATAATTCAAAAAGATATATCTTTCTTATGTCTTAAAGATTAACGTAGATACTAGTTTTATTGAATTTTCTACAACAGTACTGATCCTCATTATTTACCTTAGAAAGCCACGATGTCCTAACTTTAAAAACTTACAAAAACCTTAATTAATAATATTGTGGTAATAATGATCCATCTGTAGGGTACACGAAAAAATATATAATAATTGTTCTCTCTCTAAGTACCTCTAGTGAAATGTCGTATCTTATGAAAGTTTGTTGTCACCACAAGTCCTCGAAAGAAGTGGGTGGGTGTAATGTATTTGAAATTAAGTGTAAATATTTAATTGTTGATTATGGATAAGCATATCTAGGTAGATATGCACTACACAATTAGCCGAAATAGTCGTACCTAGAACCAAAAGAAAATATGATAATCCCTAAAGACCGACGAAAACATTTGTACGAATATAATATTTAGTTAATCCAAAAAAAATTAAACTCGATCTGCGGCAAAGATGTGCCGTGAACACAAGAAGCGATGATTCAAGATTCTACAAAAACTGAACTAAACCATGCACTTTCAATTCCCAGGGACTTGGAAAATCCAGAGGACAAAAAGATAAAATAGGTTTTCAAATCCTTAGGACAACAAGCAATCTGAGTACAATTAATGGACGAGACAACATTGAGACTTCTACTTATTGATTTACTGTTACACGTCTCATCTACCCAGAAAATAATCCAATAAATCATCACTGAACTCCTGAAAATAGCTAGCTTGACGACTCACCACTGATTTCCTATAATAAAAGCTAAAGGTCACTAACTGACTCACTTACTCATCACGAAATCTCAAAACTACAAGTGCTAGGAGTCTCAAATTTTGCATGGGGATTCCTTTTAGAACGTAGGTGCTCACTAAGAACGGATTTTACGAAACTCCACCCCTTACGGAGTAAAACAGGATCAACGCGTACGAAGTCGCAGCCGAATGATCCTGATAATTTAAACGTCAATTAGGTACTTGTAGTACCCTGAGCTATAACGGTTAATTGTCAATTGCTAACTTTCCTAATATTATTAGTGCTTTGTGTGTCTAATCGTTTCACGTTATTGCCAGTAGTTAGATTAATTACGATGCTTAGGTATATAGTACATCAATTAAGTTTATCTTTAGGGCTATCTTGCTTGGTATTGGATTAGAATCACAATAATTATAAAATTGTAGTGTAAGAAAGCTGTATAATATGGCTTTATCCAAGGCTACAGGAATAAGCGTGGCTTTTGAGGTAAGCGTAACGAAGTTTGTCATAGATTTGTGTCTACTTAGCTAATTTTCCTGGTTATGTTTAAGTTATCATTAAGAAAATATCTCCGCTAACCTCTCCTGCTGAGCTAAATAATTTTAAATTCTTTAGGTAAGAGGACTTTCTAAATAAATTAGTGAACAGGATTTAAATTTCACTTTCACTCTGTATCCACAAGATCATTCGGATAATTTCTGCCGGTATCGATCCAAAAGATAAGATAGCTGAAGGTAATTAATTGTATCTTATCTGATGTAACAACAAGCAACTTCCTATAATTAATAACAACTTTCGTAATAAATTAATGCTTAGAGATAATAGTCCAACATCTCAATAAAGATGTAGATAGATAACATTAATTTGTGTAATTTAAATAAAACATTTGATAATATAATAATTTGAGTTTGATGATGAATTTGAGCTTTATGGAGTGCTCTATGGATGTTCTAATAACACTTGTGACATGACTTCTTAGAATAAAATCATCTCCATACTGAATTTGAGTCAACTTTAGTCTGTACTGTTTCAATATGAATTCGCAAGAATATGGAGCTGATAGTCCATAATTTGTGATTTGTTTTGAAAGTTTGTGGACTCAGAAAAGGAGTCATAGCAAGTTATTAACAGCTAATGAATAAGAGGGAACGAATCCAATTGCATTTAATAATAATAGTAAATCAAGTTCAAGACCAAGCTGTCGAAAATAAATCGAAATCATTTTTAAATCACTACGATGAAAATATTTAATTCGTTGTTTTATGATGTAGGTAGGTAAAATTCAAAAGTAAAGACATAGCTTCTAAATCATCACTCTACATCGAACCAGAAGCCGTGATGTAAGCATCCACCTTATGAAATCGATATTCCTACTAATCGTTCTTTTATACAGCCACGGAGAGAAATTCCTTGCCTACTTTATGTACAAACAGACAATCCAAAAGCTTATAAGTATAAGTAGGGCTTCTCAAGCTCACTCCATCATCCAACACGTTCTTTGTACGTTAAAAGATTAGTCCTGTAAGGTTTACAAAGAGCTGATATGAATCAGCAAAACCAGTGCAAAGTAGTTATTAGAATTGTATGTTATAGATGTTAACAATGTCCTAAAAAGATAAAAATCCTATTAAGTATTCTCTTTCATCCTCATTAAACTGAGTGAACAAAAAATATAATTTATATTCTAGTAAAGATACAATGTTTGTAATTAAGCAGTCTTGCACTGCGGTGTTTTTCTTACAAATGTTCTAATCAGCACTGTTAACTGTCCTGGGCTTCAGGGTGTGTGAATTATACGACATCACCTTGCGATTTAGTGTGACCAGTCGAAAAACCGATTTAATACCTGGTAACAATTGACAACCTTTTTGTCGACGTCATACGCAATATCGCGCTCAGAAAGCTCTGGTCTTCAATTGTGAAGAGGTGATCTTAGAAAGGTAAGTACTTACGCTTCGATATCGTCTTCGTCCTTTTCGCTCTTCGGGGGGACCTTGATGGTGTCTCCCTTGCCGATGACACTGATGTCGCACTTCAGGTAGCCCTTGGGGCCCGCAGCCACGTCGTCGGGGTCCGTGAGCAGGGCCCACTTGTGGTAGAACTGACGGTCTGTGGACAAACGGTTGGTTAATTCTCAATCTTAGCCTAGGCGCAGACCATCGATTTTTCGTCGGCCCATAGTTTAGTCGGGCAGTTGATCATTATGGGCATGTATGGAAGTGCGCACATTACACCGATTTGATTTGGCCGATTCTTCTTACAATTTAACCTAAAAATCGATGGTCTGCGCCTAGTCTTATATTTTACACAGTCTTCAGTGTCGTGGCATACACAGCCACGATTTATGCTGAGTTGGGGACCTTTTTTGTACACTTTTTCTAGTGTGTCAATACACTCACTTTTGTTTTATATGTGTGTCAAAATTTCTGAAAATAAATAAAGATGCATAGGTTCCTAAATGTCGTCACTTATTGTTAAGTTACCTACTTAATATCTAATAGGGTGTACTAATGGGTACACTTGCATAATACTTATAGAAGAGGATAAAGAAAAATATATTTTCTGGGGGCTTCTTTATTTAACAAACTTTGTTACAATTTCCCCAAGTTTGAGTCAAAGTCAATAAATGTTTAACCAAATTAGATTTTTACTTAGTTTTTAATTCACAAACAGATAGTGTGGGGTACGCCCCACGGGTTACTGGAGTTGCGCCTGGGAGTTGTTGAAGGCTCGAAGAAGAAGCGCCCGATGCAGAGATATCGCTGTCTCTCTCTCGCCGGTGTTCACGTAGTGGGGTAGCGGGGAGGGGGTGTAGTGAAATAACAACCCCTTATTTCTTGAGTGGGCTTGTACTGGCTGCTGTTGGCTTCTAGGGACTTCTTGTTTCTTAGTTGTTACTTCGTAGCTATCTTCAAGTGGACTGTGATTTTGGCTCGGACCACCGCTATATTTGGGCCCACCATGCCACTCTCCACTAGTGACGCCTACGCCTCAATCTAACGCCGTATCGCGTGCCTCCGTGCGACAAGGACGGAGCGAGTGCGAGCGAGACGCAGTACGGTGTGAGCGAGGGCCGCTAGTGGGAGCGAGACAACAAATGCTTGCTTTTTCTCTCGAAAAGGCAATACCGTAAAGCGATTACGGCTCTATTTCCGATATGTCTGTCTCTGTCCTCCGTCGGAGGGTGAGTACCTATTTTCCTATCTTTTCTAACTACCTATTTTTCCTACCTATTTGTCCCTTTCTAAATGAAGCCAACACCAACAACAAGTTAATTTATTTTCATATCCAAATACAATTTTACATGTTTAGTGCAAATGACGATCTATACAAAACAATGACGATTAACTATACAAATACACAAAAAATAGACACAAAACAATAAAACACGATATAAAGACACAAATAAAAGACAATAGAACACAGTACAAACAAAATGACTTGACACAATCTTACTTGAATGTGAAGCTCAAGAAATTGATAGCGACATACAACAGAACACTATACAATTCAAAAAATGACAGATAAAGATAACAATTGCCTACTTTTCTGGCCTAGCTTATCTTTATTGCACAAACAACATACATCTCTGTGTCTATTTCTAATCGCTATTTCTTTATACATTGCAGGGTCTATTACAAGCTACGAAACGAATACAAAACAAACTTATTTATATTTACATCTATTACAAACGTTCTGTACAGATAGCGCTTGCAACACTCAGTATAATGCATATTTCAGTCTAATCAATCAAGCATTAGTTCCGCATTAATTTAATCCCACCAAAAACATTCTGTAAAAAACTAGCCAAGTCTCGATGGAGCTGCTTGTTTATCTCTAAAAAGTAATGAAATCTAGACAAAGTCGTGCCAAGTCTATGGTTCCTTACTGCGATTTCTTTATTATTATAGTTAATGTTGTGTGACTTGGCCGTTGAAGGGTGACAAAACCAGGTGCTCCATGACACCATTGCACCAATCTGTCGCCAGAACCGCTACCCATTGACGATGGAAAATTGCCACTTGGAAAACGTTGATTCAAAAATAACCAGTCAATTGTAGGTTCAGTAAAGCTGCGTATTTATAATGTATGATTATCTTAATAAAGATTGTTCAACGGCCAAGTCACACAACATTAACTATAATAATAAAGAAATCGCAGTAAGGAACCATAGACTTGGCACGACTTTGTCTAGATTTCATTACTTTTTAGAGATAAACAAGCAGCTCCATCGAGACTTGGCTAGTTTTTTACAGAATGTTTTTGGTGGGATTTCACTTCTTTTTGTAGAACGTGGCAATTGTGGCGTTGGCGTAGTTTTATCGACATTTTTTTACGATATTAAACACAAATAAACTCAACGACCTTTAAAATGGACAACGAATCAGAATTGTTTTAATAACATAACCTATCCTAAGCGAACCTTACAATATAATAAACGAAATCAACGAAATGCTAGTACTAGCGCCATCTAGCGGTGAGCGATACAGGCGAACACCACGGTGCCGGAGTAGTATTGATTATGAATGTGGTTACTCCAGATCTTCGATTTTCCTAGTTTTTATAGTTTTCCTTTTATGTTTCCATTAAACCCTAACTCTGTACCAAATTTCAGCTCTCTGAGTTTATGGGAAGTACTAGTTCTATTTTGATGATCATCAGTGAGTGAGTGAGTGAGTGTCGTAAATGCGAAACTTTGCTTTCGCTTAACTTCGGAACTAAATGACCTACAGACTTGAAATTTTGGATTTAAAGTATGTGATTATAGCTTACTAGATGACGAAAATTTCTGCGTTCTGGTCTTATCCAGAGGTTCTCAAATAGGGGCCTGAAAATGCGGCGAAATGGTTCCAGTAAAGGATGGTACGGCAGTGTTTGCTTCGCGCTCGACTTGGCGGGGGCACTGCCGTGCCCCCAGATGTGTTTATGCAAATGCCAGAGATTAATAAGATTAATTAATCCTAAGTGCATCATCAGTAAGCTTCTCGTTATTAGATTTAATTAGATCACTCATGATTGAATCTGTCTGTATGTAGGTAATTATGGCTAATGTCGGACAGATTTATTTCAAAAGTGCTTTTCTGTAGTTTGTAGCCAATATCTACAAGTCAATTATATACCTTTTTCATGAAATAGAACAGAAAAATATTGTCAGAAAAGGTACAGTGGCTAAAATAGGGTCTCTACCCTGCATAAAATCACCTAGAAATACAAATGCATAGGGAAAAATATACAAAACTCAAAGCTCTCAAATAGGTAGGTACTCGCTTCGGCCGGGTTTCATTAACAGCTCGATGATTAATAGATTCGCCATGCTTCTATCACGGGTAATTGTATTAATATGCTCTTGGGAGGCCTTTGAATATTAATGTCCGAGGTATCTCTATATACCTTGCTCTAGTTGCCGATCTATTTTATACAGGGTGTTAGATAAATGGGTATATGAGCCGACACTAGCCTATGTTAACATGGTCATAGAAATGGTATGGTGAAGTCAGAAAATTGTCATTTTAATTATTGAAATTTTCATACAAATCGGATTTTATAAAATTTACTTTGTATGAAAATTTAAAAAATTAAAATGATGATATCAATTTTCTGACTTCACCATACCATTTATATGCCCATGTTAACATGGGCTAGTGTCGGCTCATATACCCATTTACCTAACACCCTGTATAGAGGTCGGATACCTGAGGTACTGCCCTGTACTACGATAAACCACATCAATATCGATTCGATTCTTTCGCTCACTAGCTATAAGTGATGAAAATTATCGCATGTTTGGCAGAGTTAATATTAGACGAAGGATTTCAAAACCAACCTACACCAGCACTGATTGTATCAAAGTACTAGTTATTATTGTAATAATATTTTATTAATAGGCTTGTACCCGTTATCGCCATCAATCCCTATTTTTTAAGTGACGCCTTTATATTTTGTTTTCATAGGGGTCATTTAAAAATTAGGGATAGATGGTGAAAACGGGCATTAATGAATTTTTTTGGGAATCAAACCTGTCATAGCCCTATTTTACATCCATCCCATTTGCCCATGGAGGTGTTAGACGATTTTTTGTCAGTACCCATCACTTAAAGTATAGTAGGATATACGAGTATACCTAATTGCCATTATCTTTTTGACCCTAAAAGCCTCCGTTCCATCAAAGCTTTGGTGGAAGTAATACATTGTCCGTGTCAAAGCGGCTTTCCTTACAAAGGCACGCACTGCACGTACTTATTCTCGAATCGAAAGCTCTAGTACTCAAGTAGGTAGTGTATCATTTTTTACATGGTAGCAATCCCGTCAGTAATAATAATATTTTTTTTAGTTCACTAAAACAAACCCTGAGTACCTACTTAGTATAATTTATTTATTGGTCGGATCTATATTGGTAAATAAACAGAAGTACGAGTAAAGACTGAAAAAGCTGTTTAAAAATTAGTTTGCACTTGTCAAGGAAAAATTGTAATACCAACTTTGGTATTAAAAATGTTTCCTTTTCAAATCTTTAAAGATATTAAGCTCGGTATTTCCATTTACCTAATTGAATTTGTCTTGAATGATAGATTATTATAACTTTTTCTTTGGGGACCAAATTCATTATGCGGAATAAAATATCCAAAATGGAAGGCACAGGTGTATTTAAAGCCTATCATAGCAGGAAGGGCCGACTTTAAGCTTGGCTTTCCTGGGCATTTAAGGATCAAGGGGCCATTTTCCTTTAAGAAATAAGAAAAACTGCAGAGTAAAGACATTTTCAGTACTTATACAACTGTTAACATGTTACTGCGCATTCATAGGTACATTATTGAGTTTACATCAAACGCAAATGACAAACAAAAAATGACTTTAAATGTATGACGGATTGTAGAGCGCCCCTAATCGTTCAAGAACTAAAATTTTCTTAATTTTTTTTAACGCGCACACTAGTGAGGACTTTTGATGTAAACTCACACTCAGCCCACTGTAGGTGATTATTTATTTGAGGGCGTAAATGGGGTCCTCTCTGCGGGGCCCAGAGCCCCGATTACGGTAACTTTTTTAACGTTTCCAATCCAGACGCGTTTCTGATTCTGCAATACGATTGGTCAAAACAGCTGACGTACGCTGTTGAACGACCAATCGTATCGCAGAATCGAGAAGCGTGTCTGGATTGGAAACGTTAAAAGTTACCGTAATCGGGGCTCAGGGCACGTGCTCCTGCTCAGTGTCCAGTGGGAAAAAGGGACAGTTAATATTACTTGTAATTATTCGTAGCTGTCATGACTTAAACGTTTTCTAAGACGCTTTGTCGATAATGCTTTCATTATCTGCGTAAATTGTTAATTTCTTAAAAAAAAGTTCTCTATTCGAAAGTAATTTAATATTATTTTAATGGAGTACAAGGAATGAATCTTCAAAAATCTTACCTTTTGAGTGTTCAACATCAACGTAAATCTGCTTAGCGGATAATAGAAAAATAAATTATGCGTATGATAATCAGTAATTTTTCTTTTCACGTTTATTTTTTCCTGTTAGAAGCATCTAAATTGGGTACTTACACACTTCAAAGTGAAAGTACGAATTTCGAGAAGCACCCATCGTGGATTCGACTGAAAGTTTACATTTGAAATCGCGTAACCTTGTCATGTTAATAATAAGGTAATGTGAACGGATGACGCCGCGGAACATCAAAATAAGTAATGACCTAATGGAATCCTTTATTTATGGAAACGAAATAATATATGACGTAGGCAAACCGCGTTTTTGTTTCGTCGCAAACATTGGCTGGCAATGTGGCAATACATTTTCGTTTGTGACCTTAACATTTCTGGTCTTTAGCTCAAAGGCTGATTTTCACCACCTAACATAAATATTTTTGATTTTGCGCTTACACTAAGTAACGAAGAAAACCGAGTGCCTAGGTCACCGGTCGTCTCACGTCACGTTTCTCGTCAGCCCGTGATTTACAAGTCACTATTTATGTTCGTTAGCTTGCATTTGCACTGTCATGATGAAACGTGCACCTGTCTAGGCACCCTGTGACGTATCCATCCAACCCTTAGGCGCTAGTATTACACCAGGTAGCTTGTGTTAGATTATCTAAATTGAATCGTAGGTTTATGCCAATAGCGTCCTAAGTTAAGGAGTTTAAGGTGGATTTAGGCTTGCCTTGATTGGATGGCTTGACAGAGACTTGTGTTCCATTGTCCTGAGAACTGCGGAAATTGCGATCGTCTTTGTATATGGTTTAATATTGATTATATAATTTATTGTTAGGTCTCGGTGCGAGATAATTAGGAGTCATGCTAGATTCAACATCATAATTTGAGCGATGCGTACGATCCCAATACAACTAGTATTGGGCCCCAGCCCATGTTCTAACAGCGAATCCTGAAGTAGGTGATTGCTTATACATATAGGTCCCTTTTAATTATGTCGGCCTAGTAATGCCGAGAGGTCCCGGGTTCGATTCTCGGCTGGGTAGAAATTTAAATGATGAATTTTAATTTCTGTGACGGGTCTGGGTGTTATTAGGTATGTATAATGTGTATATATTTACAAAAAAAAAGTATTTAAGTATGTTTATCCGTTATATCCGTTGTCTAGTACCCATAGTACAAGCTTTGCTTAGTTTGGGACTAGAGGCGCAGTGTAAAATGTCCAAGGATATTTATTATTTATTTATTTAATAGAGTCATGTGTGAATATCACTTAACGCGTAAATCGGTCTAACTGCCGAATATTTATCCACTTATAAACATAAAAAGAGGCTTATCGAGGCAAATAAATCGGGCGAGGAGATTACGCGTATCGGAACCTGTAGATTTCCCTGATTCGATAGTCATAGCCCAGTGGTACCGTATTTCCCGCTATTTCTAGCGACTCCAGTTTGTGCCGAGGCCTAAGCGGCTTAGGCACCTTTTGGAACACTTGGAAGTGTACCTATCGGTTGATTACTCGATAAGATTTTGATTTAACGTTAAAAAAGGAGACTTTATGATTTTCTAAAAAATATTTAACCTCATAATAAAATATTAAGTTTTTCTTATCTTATCTTATAAACCCAAGACAATTTTTAATTAAGTTCTAAGCGTTTGGCTCATTTACCTCTCATGTCAGTGTGACTTGCTAATTTTGGCACAGCCTATGTACAAAAATGGATGTCTTGTCACTGATAAATACACCTGTGGGTCTAGACAAAGTGCAAATTATAATCGCAAACCAGTCGCAAAGTGGTCGAAAAGCCCCTTTTTTGTATGGAGTTTTGACGGATTCGATTTTCGATTCGATCAAAAAGTCGCGTTTTGTCTAGGGGGGCTGTACCTACCTACTCTGTAAGAGGACTAATTAGATAGATATAATTAGGATGCTCATTACTCGTATTATCTTTTTGTCTAACGTTGTTTATTTTGTAATCCAATCGGTGATCAATGGTTTTTTTTTCAACGTAATTAGTCTATTCATTTTCCTCTTCAGTGCGAACAAATAAAAGCTTTTCGTCCGCGTAGGGTTGCCAGGTGTCCGACTTTATCCGGACATGTTTGGCTTACGGTACTTGTCCGGCCAAATATTCCCTTGTCCGGTGTGTCCGGCTTTAGTTAGACTTTTTATGTGGCTGCCGCGCCATTTGAAAGTCAAGCCACAGAATAATATCAAGCACACATGCGCTGATGCGCGTATCGGGCTACCGATTCCATGATGATAGTTGATAGTTACTCACTCATCAGGTATGATACTAATTGCACTCCCCCCGTAGCTATTAAAAAAAGTATGTCCGGTTTTTAGGGTTAAATGTCCGGCCAAATTAAGCGAGTCCGGCTTTTGTGTTTTTGGACCTGGCAGGCAACCCTATCCGCGACACAGAGTAATCGTCACACCAGACGGGTCGCAAAGAGCTTTCAAGAGTTTCACAATTAGCGTGGTGGTAGTAACGAGGAGTTGTGGCTATTTACACCCTGTATAACAGCTGGCAAGCGCGAACAGAGTAAAGTGAAGTTAAAATCGGCAAGTTCAATAACCCTATTACTCTAAAGGTTCGGACAAACCAACGCGTGCAGCGATGGCGACCACTGCGCGTGCAAAAGTTGTTTCACACTGCCGCGACCGCGATGGCGATCACTGCGCGTGCAGGTTGTCACTGTCACCACAACTGTCACGCATATTGTCAATCACGCTTAATCGGCAAAATGGAAACTGAATTAAATGATTTGTTTGGAGCTTTTGATGCAATTGAGACAGTGGAAACACTTTTTCACTCAAGTTTATTCAGGCGGCCATATATTAAAGAATGAGACAGGATTACATGCGGTATAGGTAGTAGGTATTGGTTACTCATAACGTCACAACCAAGCTATATTTCTGGCTTCGTTTGTAGTCCCTAGAGCCCTAACAATACCTTTTAATTAAGTAGATTTAAAGAAAGGTTTGATAGGAAGGAGGACTGCACTAAGGCTTTCTTGGCCTTAGTGGGGGAAATGAAACACAACGCGGACGGTTGATATCTGGTTTATTACTGTTATGCTATTGCTATATACATAATGTACACAATTCAATGTGTCCAGTCCAATGTGCCGTCGGTGTAGAGTGCCTACGGTGCACGTTCGTTCAGGGTTCATGGGCCAGTCGGCTAGCATGTTGTAGGTCGCGGTCGATGCTGACGTGCTCGTACAGTACCTATCCTTGTGGGCAAGTAAGATTATAACCAATTCATCTTTTTCCTTGAGGGAAAAAATTTGCCCCCATTACCTTTTACCATTTTCGTTCATAACGTTAAATCGCACAAAACTACACAGAACTCAACACAACATCTATCAAAATCAATTTTCATTTTCATTTTTGGTGCAACAGTCATCTTGACATTTACTTTTTTTAAGGCAAATGAAATTACATTATGCACCCAAACCACAGAGTAGGTACATAATAGTCCAAATATCTTTTTTGTCTTTAATAATAACCCAAAAATACAAAAAGACATCAGTTTTGATCAACTAGGTGTTTCTAGTGGCACTAAATTAATGACTGAGACGTTTGATGACTTTAATTAGGTTTTTATTTATGGCATACTTAGAATTGCTCTAGGGCCTATGAGAAAGCTGCAGACATGTACATTCTCAATTATTTTGTTCTGCAGATAATATCCCAATTTTATTTATGAAGTTGAAGAAGCAGCCCCCCTAGACAAAACGCACTTTTTGATCGAATCGAAAATCGAATCCGTCAAAATTCCATACAAAAAAATAAAACCGACTCCAAAAAACCTACACTAAAACGTAGAAAAATAATTACTAATTACCTACTTATTTATTAGGACGAATTATTAATATTTTTGTAGGTATACCATGATTGATACTTCTGGAGTCGGTGCCAAGATTATGAAACATGTAAAGTTTGCCTGCACCGACTCCAAAAGGATCAATCATGGTATACCTACATAAATATTAATAATTCGTCCTAATAAATAAGTAGGTAATTAGTAATTATTTTTCTACGTTTTAGTGTAGGTTTTTTGGAGTCGGTTTTATTTTTTTTTATAAAATTTTACTTATTTCTTGCTTTTTAGTTAACTAATTATTACCTTGATGTTACCACTGAAGGTAGGCAGTACACTGAGATCAAAAAAAATTGGTTCATAATCGGCGGAGATATTGCGTATAAAAAAGTTCATCCCCAATTTTCCACCCTTGGGGGTGAAATATTTTCTTCAAATTCGCATGAAACCACCCTTTTGATAATACCTATTCAACAAAAAAATAATCGTTCAAATTGGTTTATAATCGGCGGAGATATTGCGTATAAAAAAGTTCATCCCCAATTTTCCACCCTTGGGGGTTGTTTTTTTTATTATTAAATTTAAATGGGACCACCCTTGGGGTATTACCTATACGCCGAAAAAAGATTTGTTCAAATCGGTTCATAATTGGCGGAGTTATCGCGTAACAAACATAGAAAAAAAAAAAAAAAAACATACGGGTCGAATTGAGAACCTCCTCCTTTTTTGAAGTCGGTTGAAAAGGGGCTTTTCGACCACTTTTCGACTGGTTTGCGATTATAATTTGCACTTTGTCTAGACCCACTGGTTCTCGAGAAAACTATATAGAATAATTTGTTTATTACATAAAAATAAATTCTGATATTGATACTTTATTCTAAAACCTTTTTTATTATTCAAGTAGGTCAGACTAGTGGTATCATTTTTAATTGTGTAAGAACTTTTTAACAGATCCTACTTACTATTTATTACATCGATTTTAAAAAACAGAAACGCCATAGTTGCGCCATAGTGACAAATGTCGCGATGATCTCTGATCGCTGCGTGCAGACGCTGCATAGATCGCCGCGACCAATGACAGGACGCGTTGATGTGAACACATCGCTACAAATTCATACACGCTGTCTGGTCGCCATCGCCATCGTCATCGTGCACGCCGGCTGCACGCGTTGGTCTGGTCTAACCTTTAGGAGAGCAAACAGAACAACATTTGTATGAGTCGATCAATGTGGATTATCTCTTTTTAACACGCTTTTTATAATTTTTAACTGAGTTGTCAAGACATAAATCTATATGAGTAATATGAATGTAATACTTCCTATCGGCAAAATACAAGTTAGGGAGATTTAACCAAGTACCTAACTTTAAAAGTAGCAAAATATTTACAAATTGTTATTATTTATTCAAAAATAAAGGAGATAAATAATATTCTTGACTTTATGAGTATACTTACTGCTCTTCATTTGTAATGATAAGGGAGAGTCCGCTAATTTGGACCAGTTTTTTTCAATCCCATTTTACACCTAGTTTTCTTTTGTTTTTGCTAATGTCCATGGTATATAATAAAAGATACATTATTCAACTTACTATTTCATAAGTATTAATTAACATGATTGTTGTATATTTAGTACAAATCAACAAAGTACGAGTTCAGAGCTTCGGTCCAATTTAGCCAGCCGGTTCGATAATTTGTACCACAGGGTTACTAAATTGGATTTCAATAAATTTCAAGCCTATTAAAAAACTATGGCAAAATATTATACGATACATTCATAACAAATTAGGAAACGAAAAGGAACAGTAGTTAATAACATAGAAAATCGATATTGTTTTACACGTTATCACGATTTTGAGTACAAGTTTTGTAATTCCAATTATCGTAACGCACACTTGTACCTAATCTACTTTGCCAGTCTTTTGCTTTAATTTATTGTTAGTCAAACATAACTATGCAGTTATAACTTCAAAATATGATTTACTAAAAAAAATTTCAAAATTCTTTGGTAAAGTTCCATACAACTTGATGTGGTACAATTTAGCCGACTAGGTGATAGTGCTTTTAAAAAATCGGTATAAAATATAGCTTATAAATACCGAAAAATGTTTCAAATAATTGTAATCCACACTAATTTACGCTTTTAAATAATATATTAGAAACACCCTGTGATTAAATTTAACAAAATTACAAACTAAACATGTATTGTCAAAAGTTACTTGAAAACAATGAAAAAATACTTTTCAAAATAAAACACACGTTTTTGTTGTCACGGCAAAAACCACATGGCCGATATTAATTGATTTTAGTTGTGTATCGCTGAGTGTTGCAATTACAGACATTCAATAAATACTTTACGAAATATGAGGGTGGTACAATTTACCCGGCGGTACAATATACCGAACTCTCCCCTAATATATAACGAGATAATGTTGTGGAAAACGTTTTTCAACAAAGTAATTACCTATTTAATTTTTTTTTTGAAGTGTTAGAGTCAATTTTATAACAAAACGAAGTTTCTTAGATATTTTTTTAATTGCTCGTGGAATATTCACAAATTAACATAATTGATGTAGCAAGTGTCTCACCTGTGGTTTTGTAAAACAACGCCTATCTCAGGGGTGTAAGACTGACCAATATTTTTTTTCCGACATTAAAACCAATTAATTAATATTGTAACGTACCTGGTTGACTCCACACGGTGGCAATGTCCAGTTTGAAGCTGCCCAGTAGCTTGTTGGCGCGTAGGATGTGCCGGGAGTGGAGCACCTGGAAACAAGCAGCATGTCAGTGCAAAAAGAATTTAGAAGGTGCTGGATATATTTTCCAGCGGCCCTTATTATCTATTTTTGATGTCAGTACAAAATAATATACAAATACTATGATCCTTTGCTCCAAAAATGGAAGAAATACTATCGAAGAGGCAGCTGCACTTGAAGCTGTTTAAAGGAAGCTATATGGTAAGGATATCGCGGACACTACCGCACTGGTGGGCACGACACGATAGACAAATAGGTATGCCATAGAACGTATATTTATTAGATGTGACTGTAATTTAATAATCTTTTCTTATGTAGAACCATCCAAAACACATGTATTTATGTAACACTAGCTGACCCGGCGAACTTTGTTCCGCCTTAATGGCAATAAATAAGCAGACTTTTTTTTTATTTCGAACGGGATAAAAAGTATCCTATGTCCTTCTCCTGGCTCTAAACTACCTCCCTGTCAATTTTCAGCTAAATCGGTTCAGCCGTTCTTGAGTTATAAGTGGTGTAACTAACACGACTTTCTTTTATATATATAGATTTGATTCTTCGGACAATTAAAGACAACAGTAGCTGCAAAAACTGGAGGTTAAATAAAAAGAACAGGCAATATTCTAAAGCTAACAATATCGAGGAATTTGCGTGCCGCGGAATATGGTAATAAATAAAATTGTATGTGCTTCACCTCGCGTCGCATATTGTGTTAAATGAATGTGGTCGCAGGGCGCAGGTAGATTATTTTAGCATAAAATAATGAAGTTCACGCGGGTGCGACGCGTGGAAATTGAATTAAGTGTCACCAATGAATTACCTACAGAAAAATATTCTTCCCATACTTAACTGTTAAATATTTGATCGTTAGAATGTTAAGTTATTTACAAAAGAATATTTGAGTTTATTGTCGCATTAATGTACGAACTTGGAATATCTGTACCCCCAGTGAAAAGGGATCTAACTCGACTTAGATCAAAATCGACTTTATAACATAATGTGAATCTCTGAAAAATTAGCTATTTTTGTATCTAATCGGTATGTTTCTACGACGTATAGAAAAGAAAATAATTTTGTGCCAAATGATACAAGTAAGGCTTTGTGAACTTTTCTTTCGTGTATATTGATACATGTCTACTTTTAACAAAGTGTACCGGAGGCTTCTTTCACTTTTTTATTGTGTAAAGAGGTATGACTCGTGTTACTACTTTTTACACGATTGAAGTTGTTCAGATTGAATTTGTGATTAACAATATAAGATGACGTGTAAAATGTTATAAGTTACTTAGATCAAAAACATTTGAAAATCGCAACTAATAATTTTGTTAATTATTTGGTGTAAAATGATACAACTTAGCCCAAACGTCAGATTAAAGGAAAAAATAATGTCGTCGTAGTTTATAAATCAAAGAACTTTAGTTAATAGTTTGAATAAATCTACTAGTAAAACATATAATTGAATTCATAGTGCCTAACGTTGTCAATAAAAGTACTTAATAAGTGCATTATCGAATTTACAAGAGCTCCAACTACCTACCAGAAATCTTTATAAACAAAACTCATCACCTTTGACAACAAATTGAACTGGGCGAGTCATGTCGAGAACAAAAAATGGCCTGTATAGCATTCCATCAGTGCGAGAGACTCATTGTATGGCCCTCTTACACATATTATTATGGATCACTTGTGTGGTGGCACAGAACACAACTATCCACAGCAAGATCAAAACTCCAAAGCCTGCAACGCCTAGTAAGCATAGCGGGCACTAGTTGTATGAGAACCACTCCATCGACATCACTCGAGTACCTTCTGAATCTTAGATCTTTAGACCTCTTCATTCAGGAGGAAGCGCAAGCAGCCGCCCTAAGACTTAAAGGTAAGAACGGCATATAAAAGCAAAACAAGGAGACAGGACATTCTACGATCCTGCACAAAACTCTAATAAAAGAAATACCTCTCACCGAGGCACCCATCGACAGAATTCCCTGTGTTCACATCTTCGACTGGAGATATAATATCCAGCTTACAGCGGAAACGCAAGATTGCTCTGGAATCAATGAAGTTAGGATATACACTGACGGCTCCAAAACCCAAAAAGGTACGGGAGCTGGTGTCTTCTCGAATTACCTAAATATACTAAGAATATCAACATCACTAGATAAACACAATACAATTTTCCAAGCAGAATGCAATCAGAGCAGCACAGGCGGTTGCAACCATAGACATCCGAGGTCTGAATATAAAAATAATCTCAGATAGTGCAAGCAATACAAAGCAACTTAATATACTACATTATAATACTTATATTGGAATGCCATGACGCGCTCCTAAGTCACTGCAAACGCAAATGGCGTTACCCTGCACTCCTGAAGTGATCAAAGGGCACAGTAACTCCTTGAGCAACGACGCAGCAGATGAACTGGCCAGAAGGGGATCGTACACGATGGTATTTGGTCCGGAACAATTGTAATGCCGATACCATAAGCACAGATCAAGACCTGGCTGCGCTCCAAAATAGAAAAATAACACCACACAGAATGGAAAGATTGTGAAAGATGCAGGCAAACAAAATATGCAGTTGTGGATATATTGAAAAAGTTCTCCCGCAGCCTCATAAGACTAAACAGGGACAACATCCGTAAGGTCCTAAGTGTAATAACAGGTATGTTAAACAAACACCTACACAATATAGCTATTACAGACAACCTACTGTGCAGAAGATGCATGGGGGCAGAAGAAAAACCGCAGCACGTGCACAAGGAGTGATCAAGGGTAGCAGATCAACAGGCTCAAATTCTCCAATCACCAGGGTCGCTGCAGAAGGCCTGTAGCGACCTAGATAGGCTGCTGCTACCTGGGGGGATCTGGAGTGGTTGGAATAGGAAGATAAACTACAAATAGCGCACAATGGTCTAATCAAAAGGCTAAGTGCAATATTCGATTGCCCTGCAAAACTAACTACGAAAGGCCTTATGAATGGATACTATGTATAAAGTAAATAATTATGTAAATGGCATGTGTGGCTGGACTTTATCTGCTTAGCTCGCAAGTATAACATGTCTTGTTAATTCATGTCTCTATTGATTTAAGAAGATTCCCGCCTTAGGAGGTTCGATTTTTTCAAGTTATTTATGATTTAGGAAGAGGCTGACAAGGGTGGCTAAATTTCTTTCGCTGCTTCTTCTCAGCACTGGCCCATTTATGTCCCAAAATAAAAGTAGGATTCAAGTAATACTAGGACGTGTTAAAGGGCTTTTTATAAGCCTCTTTGTTGAAAACAAATGCATTTTATGACTTTACTTTTATATTATCCTTCTGTAGCCAAAAGGCAATCAATATAGCTTGACATCATCATCTCTGGTCTAGAGTTTGATTCCTAATAGGGTAATTGTAGAAAACAAACTTTTCTCTGTCTCCTGTCTAATTAGTTGATGTGAAACCATAGTTGTTTCTGGTCTTTATTACACAATTGCTTCAGCTATACTTACTTTAAAATAGGAGATAATGTATGTGATTTAGGCCGATATCATTCATGGTATATGGTGTAATAATTAATAAAATAGTAGTTTCAGATCAGAATAAACATTTAAGGAGTAAATAATTAGAATTCAGTCTCAAATTCTAGCCTTATTCCTTTACAATCGCCACTTATATCACTTTACACATAATTATTAGCATACTTAAATCGCTGTTATGTTAGTTAAATCAGTTTACACATTTTTTTTCTCACCACAAAATTGGTGTATATTGATATAAGTAACAATTTTTGGACGATTTACCCTAAATAACCTGAAATAATGATTCCTCATAGTGTAATTACTTATGTTTGTTTTACAACTTTTTCTAAAACTGAAGAAACAAAAAATTATCAACAGAAATGGCAGAAAATGTATCACTTTACACTTGTTAGCGTGTGGTCAATTCAGTGTGGTGTAAAATGATTTATGTCCCATTACATCACTTTACACGAATGTAAAGTTGTCGTGCATGGTGATAAAACTGTGTTTTTATTTAATTACGAAAAAACCACATGCTATATTTCCCAAACTGGCACACTGCCTAATTATATATAATATTACCTTTCACCTAAAAAATATTTCACCAAGTTATCTCTAATAGCGATGAAGCAGCATTTTTTTTAACTTCAAATGCGATTTCCCAAAAATCACCATTTTCGACTTAACACCCTTTTCACTGGAGGTACAGATATTTGTTGCAACTTTCCGTAAGCACCCAATTATTCATAAAGAACCTCGTTGGCGAGCTTCCAGCTAGTCATTTCTAGTTCTAAACACCAAATGGAGTTCTTTGGAAAAAAAGTCAACAAGATGAGACGATGAGCGTAAAAATGTTTGATCTCAAAGGAATCGAATCACAGCCGCGTTCACACTTGGTGTGTGAGATTCGAATAGATCCGGATTATCTGCTTAACCGTAGGTACTTATACGAGGAAAAGGTATCGTAAGTTACCGAAGGCTGGCGGAAACAGCCTAGAAAAGATACTCTAAATGTTCTTTATTTCGTTTATGCCCTCTTCAAATCAGTTTACAAGTACCGAAGACATTTTGGGAGATTTCCTCAAAAAAACCGACCATTGGGGATTTATTCTAAAACACGTTTGATAATTTCAATAGAACTCAATGGGAAGAATAGCATTTAATAATTAGACGCCAAGAATAAGGAAGATCTCTTTCAATATCACAGTAAATACGGCAGCACGATGGTAAAAATCTGAAGCGTCGGGTATGTGCAACAGTTTAGTTTCATCATGCTTTAAATTAAACTCAAAATTGACCCTCGAGGAACTATCTACAGTAAGGCATTGACCGTCACATTATCTTTTCCGCAACCAACGTAATGTACAGTCACGGAATGAAAAGGTTCGTCAGTTTTCAAATTGATTCCTTCAACGAATCGCGAACACATATTACCTTTTGAAACTATGTTACAGAATAATCTCGAGTTGGAGAAAATAATCTTTAACTGTTCGTCAATAAAGTTCAAAATTATTCAGATCAAAGTTGTTTGACGATTTAACTTGTCAAGAAGATTATTATGATTGATAAACTAAAACCTTCTTGTTGGTTCAACCTGCCATTATCTATTGAAAAAAAAAACTACATTTTGTAACAATATTGCAATGATTGGATAGAAAAATAAACAAGCAAAACCTCATTCGTTAGCAAACGTCATATTTATTTAAATATTAACAGCATTGTTTCTTGCACGGTTATGTTGGCAGGTTTGACTCTTACAGTGGGTCTAGTCAAAATGCCATAGCAAAACAATAGGAAGTTTTCACTAATGTCAGTCGCCGCGTCACCAGTAATTCGATTCGATTGGAAAATGGCAGCCAAAATGCACATTGAACCACCAACGACGCGGCGATATAAAAGTTCATTCAAAATCGAATAAAAGTTAAAAAATGTCTATGACTTTGCGATTGTTTTTACTTTTTTTAGCTTTTTTATTTTTTATTTGTTTCTTCCTTCTTTCTGCTCTCTGTTTACGTCTATGCTTCGCCGTCAAACTAACTGTCAAAACGACATCGCGATACGGATTTGTCAAAACAGCCTTAGGGTGGGTTGCACCATCTTAGTTTAACTTTGACAAACGTCTAAAATCTGTCAAACTCCATACAAAAAACTCCGGTTAACGTCATAGTTACGGTCAAAGTTAGGTGGTGCAACTCACCCTATTGGTTTTCGATCGAATCGAAGCTTATCACCGGGGTTTTAGTAATCGCAATGAAAATGGCGGGTGTTGCGATTCGATTCGATTTTGATTGAGTCTTAAAGGCATGTTGGCTAAGCCTTTGTATGGTAAATGGCAATGCCAGATTTTGTATGGAAGGTGGCGTCTTTTTTTTTTCGCGCGGCCATCGACCAAACTTTGTTTTTTGATTACAAAATAGTGTAATAAACCAAACTTACTATGACATGTATACCTCTAAACTCAGTCTGAACTGAGTTACGAGCGTTAGAAGTTTGATGATTTACATACTAGATTTGCTTTTTGCGCGCAAGTTTTGTAAGAAATTGCAACAAAATATTGCGTTATTTTTTTATTGTGCTGATTCTACTCCACACTGATGTCTGGAGCCTTTAATGGTTGGTATTGTTTGTTTACACATAAAATGTCACTATTTTGTTGCACTTTGTTACAAAACATGCGCGCAAAAAGCAATCTAGTATGTAAATCATCAAACTTCTAATGCTCGTAACTCAGTTCAGACTGAGTTTAGAGGTATACATGTCATAGTAAGTTTGGTTTATTACACTATTTTATATCCAAAAAACATGATTTGGTCGATGGCCGCGCAAAAAAAAAAAAGACGCCAATTTCCGGCATTGTCTTTTCAATCCAGTCTTTCGATTATCGATAGGTAGGGCTTTGCGATTCGATTTTTTGCCGTTTGACTAAGCCTTTTTTGTTATCGACCTCTTTTGCGATTTGTTTATTTGTTTGCGACTGGTTTGCGATGGGTTTGCGATTTTAAAGTGCGTTTTGACTAGACCCGCAGTACCTAGTGCAAGCGAAAACCGACACTAAGGTGACGAACCTTTTCATTCCGCGACTGTACAATAGGGAATACGCAAGGCTTTTTTTATTTCTCACATTTCAGTAGTTTTGGCATTTATTAAATTAATCAGTGTTTTTCTTTGACAAAAATTTCAAAAGATACTAAGATATGTAAGAGATCTCATGACGTCATTGGTCATGTTACGACACGCAGAGCCCCATACAAGTGAATATGGGCGGGTGACATTTATTAACTTTTAAAATGGATGCATATTCCATACTAGCGGCCGCCCGCGACTTCGTACGCGTGGATCTCGTTTTACCCCCCCCTTCATCTATCTTACGCGGTTCAGATTTTTTCATACAAATGATTTTTCCCGCTAACTCCCGTTCCCGTGGGAATTTTGCAATATCCTGTTGTAACTAAGCTTTAAGTTTACTAAGGTACCTGCATGCCAAAGGACAATGTTCGTTCTCCATACATTGTTCGCCTAAGAACCAACAATTTTGACATATTACTACCCGAAAGCGAAATAATACGATTCTGTGTGTAAGAACAATGATTCCTGATGGACACTTGCCATAAAATTAATGAATAAGAATATTAAATCACAGCGATTTTATAATATGTCGTTTATGACAACATGGCGTCTAATGTATTGTGTGAATGTATGAACACCGATTCGCGAAAAATGTTTTGTATTGTCGTCACGCCGAGTCGCAGCCAAATAGTATAAAATAATAGAACAAGTTTTAGAAATACAACTTGGCATTCCACTTTTATAATATGCCCACATATTGCACGTAAATAAACAACATGAATCGTATGGAATCGTAGGTTGTTTCCACCCTTGTCATCTGACACATGAAATAAACTCCTATTGTATTATAGATATCGAAGCCGAATCGTATATAATAATAGAATGGGTTTTGGAGATCACTCGGGGTTCCACTTTTATAAAATACCTACATATTGCATAAAAATAACACGAATCATGGGTTTTCTTTTCACCATTTACATCTGACATGAGATAACAAACTCCTATCTCCATGACTACCGTCGTAGTCTATGCCAGAGACTACAATATTTTAAGCAAGAAGTTTCAAACCTTAGCGGCTACAGTAACCCCTGGGCCACATACATCGTGATAACATTCGGTCGACACCGGAACGAAGTCTTGCGATTATGCAAAAAGCACCGTATTCTAGTGCGGCTATATCACGTTCAACCGGGGTTTTAATTCGACTAAAGTCCTGACTAAAGACTGGAAGAAAATACGCCGCATTGTATGAGCACTTCGTGTTCGTTAAAGCGGCTTCAGATCTAGAGCCTACATAGTTTTCTTTCCAATAATATCCGCAAGTAGCGCTGCATGATCTTTACAACAAAAACGGCAATAGTTATTAAGGTGCCAAAATTATATGATTACTTTGGCACGGTATTATACACGTTCGAAGATTTGTCATTTTCATTCATTTCATCATCATCATCATCATTTCAGCCACAGGACGTCCACTGCTGAACATAGGCCTCCCCCAATGACTTCCACATCGCACGGTTGGTAGCGGCCTGCATCCAGCGCCTTCCCGCTACCTTTATCAGGTCGTCGGTCCACCTTGTGGGTGGACGTCCCACGCTGCGTTTTCATTCATTTATTATTTTCTTAAAGTGCCGGAAAAAAAATAGTTTCTAGCTGTCCCAGCAACTTCGTCAATAAAAAGTTGTCTTGTCTTATCTTTAAAATCGTAATATTAATTTCTGAACGTATCCTGTTTGACACCTAATAATATTATTTGACATAGCTAGGGATGTTCCGATACCACCTAAGTATCGATACCTACTCATTTCGATAATACTCAAATCTTTTTTCGATACTACTTAAATAAGTACTCCTAAAGTATCGATACTTACTGATATCGATACTTTTTGGAACTTTTATTTTGTTTTATTATTTTGAAATTACTTGTAAACAATCACTTAACACTTTCACAATGGCGGAATGGCGAGATGATTAGCGGGCGGGTGCGGGTGTCTCCTTCTCTCGCTTTCGGCTCGGGCTCGGCTGAAGTCGGACGAATTCGGCTGGCCCAGCGCGAGACAACGCTTCAATCACGCCGCCACGCGACGAATACCGGTAACTCGGTAACCGATTAAAGCTGATTAGCTGACTGTTTTTGCTCTCTCAGTTCTGTATGATGCGTTCTCGGTTTTTTTGATTGTTTTCGGTTGTTTTGCTGATTCGATTCGATACCAAGTATTTTTGTTTCGATACCGATTATGTATCGCAAAATTGATTCGATACAATAAATACTTGGTATCGAATCAAAAGTATCGAGTACCTACTCGTATTTATTAGTATCGGAATATCCCTAGACATAGCTGGCTCGGCGAATTTCGGCAAATTAATTTTGACATTGCAGAATATGACTTTTGATAGGTTTATCATAGAATTCGGCAGGGATATCCTCACGGAGGAAGTTCGAAAAATGGCGGAACAAGATCTTATAATAATGCAAGGCCGAAGCTGTAACGCGCGTGCTCCTACGTGTAAACCGGCGAGTATACAATAAATAGTAATGTCTGGTATATAGTGGTAATACGTATCGTTCGTTTCAGCCGAAAAGACGTCCACTGCTGGACAAAGGCCTCCCCCAAGGATTTCCACGAAGACCGATCCTGCACCGCTCGCATACAGGCACCTCCCGCGACCTTCACCAGATCGTCGGTCCACCTAGTGGGAGGCCTGCCCACGCTACGTCTTTCGGCTCGTGGTCGCCACTCAAGAACTTTCCTGCCCCAGCGGCCATCAGCTCTACGAGCTATGTGCCCCGCCCCGTCTATGTCTATATGCGCTACGATTACAGGGTATCATTTTGCATAGTCGCAAGACTTCACTCCGCTGCTGTCAAATCAATGTCGCATAATGTTATCGCAATGTGTGTGGCCCTTGGCCAAATCACAGAAGCCTATGCGAAGAAAGAGCACTTGAATGACAATGAAAATCAGGGTTACCATTTTGTAAGATCTCCTCACTATTGAGGGTAACAAAGTAACATTAATAATCTAGCCATTAATTACATTTATTACCTATACGAGAAAGTAAAGCAACATGCGGTTTTATTTTAATTTGTAAAATATTTGTAACAGTTTGTTCTAAGTTTAGTTTTACAACAGTATTGCTGTTTCAGCTGTCACTGTGAAGCTTTGGGAAAATAAATAAATAGAAAAAATATTAACATAAATATTTATTTAAGTTTTTATGTTCATTATCATAATATTATTATGCCAATTTAAGTTACACTGTGTGACAGTCTTTGACACTAAACAAACTCTTCAGCTTAATAATACCTACCTATAGGGCGTTTTTATAGTTACTCTTGCTGATGAAACAAGAAGGGTTGATTCTACTACTGAAATAGGTACAACTACTTTTCTTATAGGACCAATATCAAATTCTCAAAAAAAATTCACATCCTCGTGATGGTGATAATTTCTATGGAGATGTTTTTTTTTATATTCGGTCTCTTGGGATAAGTTATTCCATTTGAGCAGTAGAATTAATCCTTTTTATTTGATCACATATAAAAATAACACAAGTGTTTAGGAAAACTTCTTCTTTGGTATGGTATCACCACGGAGTTATAATGGCGGCAACTCTGTATCACTGACTTGTAACTTTCAAACAGTATGAATAATAAGGGCACCACATTGGTTTTCCTTCTGAAAAAAGGCTTTCACTTTTAGTACTAACCCTTTAGCACTATTTCATTGAAATAAAAATACAATAAACGCACAGAAGACTGAAATTGAGTCAACTGACGTGACATTTATAATTTGTTGACATTATGACAGTTTGACAAGACTAGGGATTGAAAAAGTTTTAATTGAAAAAGTAAAATGACAATTTATTAAAACGATTCACAAGGATATAATCGATTAAAAATATTTATAAAATGTTCTGATACTTGCCTGTAGCGATTATCCAATCCTGTGGGTCTAGACAAAGTGCAAATTATAATCGCAAACCAGTCGAAAAGTGGTCGAAAAGCCCCTTTTTTGTATGGAGTTTTGACGGATTCGATTTTCGATTCGATCAAAAAGTGCGTTTTGTCTAGGGGGGCTGGTTTCTACTGAAAAACTACCTCGTTGCAAGATTTTAATAAAATAATAAAACCTTTATCTTCTCTTTCATAATCTATAAAAGTTCATTTGGTCTATTATGTATTATACTCATGTGCTATGAATGAGGGTTTTCGCGATTGAAAAATCCGCGAGATGGCAATACGTAGACGTGAGGTCCAAATGCTGCATGATTGGTTATTTTTGACATGACATTGACAGGTATGTCAAAATCCGCCAATCATGCAGCATTTGGACCTCGCGTCTACGTATTGCCATCTCGCGGATTTTTCAATCGTGAAAACCCTCATTCATAGCACATGAGTATAATACATAATAGACCAAATGAACTTTTATAGATTACTAGCTTTCCGCCCGCGGCTTCGCCCGCGTGGAATTTTGTCTGTCACAGAAAAACAATATCGCGCGCGTATTTACTCACCGTTTAGACCTGGACTACGACAAACATTTTAAAACCAAAATCAGCTCAATCGGCCCAGTCGTTCTCGAGTTATAATCAGACTAATGAACATCAATTCATTTTTATTTATATAGATAGATAGATGATAGCTAGCGGCCGCCCGCGACTTCGTACGCGTGGATCCCGTTTTACCCCCTTCATCTATCTTCAGCGGTTAACTCCCCTTCCCGTAGGAATTTTGCAATATCCTGTTGTAACTAAGCTTTAAGTTTACTAAGGTACCTGCATGCCACATTTCAAGCGTCTATCTTACGCAGTTTAGATTTTTTCATACATATGTTTTTTCCCGCTAACTCCCGTTCCCGTGGGACTTTTACGATATCCTGTTGTACCTAAGCTTTAAGTTTACTAAGGTACTTGCACACCAAATTTCAAGCATCTAACTTAAGCGGTTTAGATTTTTCATACAAAAGGATTTTTCCGCTAATTCCCGTTCCCGTGGTAATTTCGGGAATTCCTTTCTTAGTGCACCTCTACGGTACCTAAACTACGTCCCTTCCAAATTTCAAGTGCCTACGTTTAGCCGTTTAGGCTGTGCGTTGATCTGTCAGTCAGTCAGTCAGTTTCTCCTTTTATATATTTAGAAGATAGATTAGATGATAGCTAGCGGCCGCCCGCGACTTCGTACGCGTGGATCCCGTTTTACCCCCTTCATCTATCTTAAGCGGTTTAGATTTTTTTCATACAAATGTTTTTTCCCGCTAACTCCCGTTCCCGTAGGAATTTTGCAATATCCTGTTGTAACTAAGCTTTAAGTTTACTAAGGTACCTGCATGCCAAATTTCAAGCGTCTATCTTACGCAGTTTAGATTTTTTCATACATATGTTTTTTCCCGCTAACTCCCGTTCCCGTGGGAATTTCACGATATCCTGTTGTACCTAAGCTTTAAGTTTACTAAGGTACCTGCACACCAAATTTCAAGCATCTAACTTAAGCGGTTTAGATTTTTCATACAAAAGGATTTTTCCGCTAATTCCCGTTCCCGTGGGAATTTCGGGAATTCCTTTCTTAGTGCACCTCTACGGTACCTAAACTACGTCCCTTCCAAATTTCAAGTGCCTACGTTTAGCCGTTTAGGCTGTGCGTTGATCTGTCAGTCAGTCAGTCAGTTTCTCCTTTTATAATATAAAAGGAGAAACTGACTGACTGACTGACCTACATCTAAACTGAGACAACTCAAAAATTGTCAATTTTGACTTATGCTTATATTCAAATACTCGGTTATCATACGCATCTTTCCAACATAACAGGTTTAATAAAGCCTTGATCCATTTGCCGCTAGATGGCGTTAACTTACTTTTGTTGAATCAACGCTTGTCAACCCCTTCCACCTAAACAAGCGTTTTGTCAGTTGACCTTCGTTAGTATCAGAGAGTGCACGTATTAAAATAAACGAAAACGCGGATATTTAGATTTGTTACAGTTAAGCAGAAAATATATAATGAGTTAATTTGAGTAGTAACAGTATTGATGAGTTGTTCTGCAATAGTCAACCAGAACATTTTGACTTGTTCCAGTTTTTTTTGATAAAATAACTTATATTTTGTTACTATTTTGAGTTGAGTGTGTTTTGATGAATCAACTTGTGAATTTCTAGTTGGCGTAGTTTTGTTGGAACAAATTTCATTTCAATGTTATTCTATACAAAACGTGTAGTTTTGCACGTTTCACCTAAAATCAGGTACAGTATGATAATCCCTGTTTCTAAATAGTATTGTTTTAATTTAAACTATCTCCTATTTTGTTTGAGAAGAGTGTTTTGAGTTAACTTACTTTTGTTTGATAAGTAAAATTTACAGTGGATATTATTTTTATTTTCCGAAAAAAATGATGCTAGGTCGTTTTCTTGTAAATATTTTAAGAGAACAATGTAAAGATAATTAAAAAGGCAATGTACAGACGACGGAACTTCAAGTTAAACACTGTAGTAACTTATTTAGTTGTAATACAAGTGTATAGTCTGATATGCTGTTGTCTGCACAAGAGATAAAACCTTTTTTATAATGTAGAAATATAAAATAATGTAGAAAAAAGGTCTATAATAAGTAAATAAATAATAAATAACCATATCGATCGGCTGATGCTAAGAAAAAGTGGCTGAAGAAACTCAAACACCTATCATGTCCACCATGTCATGAAATCTTCATTTATATCTCTTTGCTGATCCAGATCGTGTTCAAAAAGAACTGCTTTCACAAACAATTCCTAAATTGATGATTTAGGATATCGAAACAATCAAAGAAAACCACTTTAATAGTGCAGGAAGAGGACTCAGCCATATCTTCAAATTTTGAAATACAGAGGACCAAAGAACGTGGAAGAGATGACATTTGAAAAGTTTTATGACACTAAAATCTTGCAAAAAATGTGGGGAACTAATTTGGTTTTAGACGAAAATCAGAACCAAGTTAAATGACACGATATAAAAAATTTAAGAGTGGAAAAGGAGAACTCAAATCTCAAAATGTCCAAACAAAACTGATTCAAGTCTAAATATAGTTTATTATTTGTACAAAGTCATTCTCCTAAAATGTAACAACTAAAAAAACTGCGATTAAAGGTAAAAAGGATAGATTTTTTGACCCACTTTATATACAGGGTCATTTCACAGCCTATCAATAATCTAAAATAAAACTGAGTTTCATAACTTCCCTAACAAAAAATGTAGTAATACGTTTTTTTCGCCTCCTGAAAAATGCCCTTTTTTGAGTTGTCTCAGTTTAGATCTAGGTGTGCGATATATTTAGAAGATAGATTAGATGATAGCTAGCGGCCGCCCGCGACTTCGTACGCGTGGATCCCGTTTTACCCCCTTCATCTATCTTAAGCGGTTTAGATTTTTTTCATACAAATGTTTTTTCCCGCTAACTCCCGTTCCCGTAGGAATTTTGCAATATCCTGTTGTAACTAAGCTTTAAGTTTACTAAGGTACCTGCATGCCAAATTTCAAGCGTCTATCTTACGCAGTTTAGATTTTTTCATACATATGTTTTTTCCCGCTAACTCCCGTTCCCGTGGGAATTTCACGATATCCTGTTGTACCTAAGCTTTAAGTTTACTAAGGTACCTGCACACCAAATTTCAAGCATCTAACTTAAGCGGTTTAGATTTTTCATACAAAAGGATTTTTCCGCTAATTCCCGTTCCCGTGGGAATTTCGGGAATTCCTTTCTTAGTGCACCTCTACGGTACCTAAACTACGTCCCTTCCAAATTTCAAGTGCCTACGTTTAGCCGTTTAGGCTGTGCGTTGATCTGTCAGTCAGTCAGTCAGTTTCTCCTTTTATATATTTAGATGAAAGAGAAGATAAAGGTTTTATTATTTTATTAAAATCTTGCAACGAGGTAGTTTTTCAGTAGAAACCAGCCCCCCTAGACAAAACGCACTTTTTGATCGAATCGAAAATCGAATCCGTCAAAACTCCATACAAAAAAGGGGCTTTTTCAATCGCGAAAACCCTCATTGGCATAGATTATGAGAGACTGGCAACTATACTAGGTTGATATATGTTTCTCTCACTTCAACTGGCATTGGATTCAACATCGGATTCTGACACTTTTACAGTTATGATACCATGAATATCAGTTTATGGTCCTAATTATTTTTATTATATTTACGACCTTCGACCAGTTGGACACTTTAAATAGCTTCTTGTAATAGTGTCAATATCTTTTTAGCTTTTAACGCAAATCTAGTCTTCAAAGCAGTTTAATAGATTTATTTTATTTTCAAAATCGATATTTTATTGTCTATGATGGCCGCAGGAACATCACTATACATGGACTCCCAGCAATAAAGTACGGTAATGCCTCGTACAGATTTTATCGGCAAAAATTATGGAACTTGATAGGTTTTAGACCATGCCACGCACCAAAACGTCCGGAAGTTGTAATAGTATTATAGAATAAACGTTAAAAGACTTATTTATTTAATTTTTTAATGCTTAAGTGTCCATTAGAATGAAAGGGTGCTTAATGTATTAAAAAAATTAGAAAATAATTATGATGGGTTAATGTTTTTGGGCGGTTTTTTAGGCGATTTCTGACAATGTCCTTTCAAGCGTCTATCTTACACGGTTTAGATATTTTCGTACAAATGTTTTTTCCCGCTAACTCCCGTTCCCGTGGGAATTTTGCAATATCCTGTTGTAACTAAGCTTTAAGTTTACTAAGGTACCTGCATGCCAAATTTCAAGCGTCTAACTTAAGCGGTTTAGATTTTTCATACAAATGTTTTTTCCCGCTATCTCCCGTTCCCGTGGGAATTTTGCAATATCCTGTTGTAACTAAGCTTTAAGTTTACTAAGGTACCTGCATGCCAAATTTCAAGCGTCTATCTTACGCGGTTTAGATATTTTCATACAAATGTTTTTTCCCGCTAACTCCCGTTCCCGTGGGAATTTTGCAATATCCTGTTGTAACTAAGCTTTAAGTTTACTAAGGTACCTGCATGCCAAATTTCAAGCGTCTAACTTAAGCGGTTTAGATTTTTCATACAAATGTTTTTTCCCGCTAACTCCCGTTCCCGTGGGAATTTTTAAATATCCTATTGTAACTAAGCTTTAAGTTTACTGAGGTACCTGCATGCCAAATTTCAAGCGTCTAACTTAAGCGGTTTAGATTTTTCATACAAAAAGATTTTCCCTCTAATTCCCGTTCCCGTGGGAATTCCTAAGTATCCTATAACCTGCCCAGGAGTATTAAGAATAATTGTACCAAGTTTCGTTAAAATCCGTCAAGTAGTTTTTGTTTCTATAAGGAACATACAGACAGACACACAGACAGACAAAAATTTTACTGATTGCATTTTTGGCATCAGTATTGATCACTAATCACCCCCTGATAGTTATTTTGGAAATATATTTCATGTACAGAATTGACCTCTCTACAGATTTTATTATAAGTATAAATTATGCAGCTGCTGTCATAATTATTCTGTGACATAATCTTCACCTAACCTATCTGGAAAACTCGGCTGCCTGATCGAGGCTCGGCTTAACCCATAATAGTTTGATTTGCGTCCCGCGCTAACTACTTCCGTTCAGGTAATCCGCACTTCCGCTCTAGCTGGTTCTCTGTGAGGGACCACTTCCGGCGGCTTTTGTGTCGGGCGCCATTCATCGCTATTCGATCCCCTGGATCTCAAGTCGGCTGAACGATTCAATTGATTGGACAGTATTTAATTCACCTGAGCGTAAAGGAAACTTACTTTAACCACAATTTCCGGTTGGTGGTTTTGAAACGCAACCTGTTGCTTACTTTTAACTATACGATAACTACTTGTTTCAGCTACAATTGGTTATTCACAATAGATATAATAATGTTACAGGCAAAACTCATAATCGGTCAAAACCACATTGGACTGTAAAAAGCTGCCAAAACTTTTGACTGGGAAAATCATATTCGGGAAAATCAGTCAAAAGTGGTTTTGACCGACTATAATTATGAGTTTTGACTGTAACAGATGTAATAATTTTATTTTACCGTGAATTTAAAACATAAATTCTATACTTTTAATGTTACTCGTAGTCCTCTTTTAAAAATACTTTTTACGTAATGTTGTATTGTTAAAGCTAGTTAAAACAATCGAATATTTTTGTTTCAGTGTCTGGAATCGCAACACATTTCTACTACAAAACGATTTATCTTGCTTTTAAAACACACCATAACCATGTTTATGTATCTATGTTAACGCAAAAATAACATTGCCAAGATAAAGGGTGATGGAGCCGCTTTCTCGTACCGTTATTATTTCAATCGTCTTTTGTTTTCTTACTGTACGTAGATATTATTATATTTTGACGAAACCATTCTGCTTTGGCGCTGTGTTATGAGAGTAGCAAAATACTTATTTGAAAGGCAAACGTTAAATTTATGAAGGCGGCGATACAAATGCTTGAAGCACGTCATGCTCAACGGTAAAGGTGCTATTAAACGGTTTGCCGATCGTTGAAATGCCCGGGCACATCGTGAAATGTCGGCAGTTCATGATTTGGCCGGCCATACCTATTGCGATGTGCCGTCATTTCACGATGTGCCAATCCAATGATCGGCTTACGACACAATGTAATTTGCGTCCTTGTATGCCTCTATTCCTAAGTAGGTAAAACAATTTAAAATCCAAAATAAAAAATTTAAAACATACCACTTAACGTATGCTCGTACACAATGCCAGTTGATAACATGCGCAAGGAACTAGTATGCAAGTGTATCAGTAGTGGGAGCTTGTGCAACTGACTTTATGTATAGACGCAAGTTTAACAGAAATCCATGTTTTAGGCCCATCCTTTTTGTAGTGATGCGCGTTTCGTAAACGAGCGACAGCATCGCTATCAGTCGCATTTGCAACGCGCTACAGAAGTGCATCGTGCTTCGTCGATTGCATCGCGTAGAGAACGGAGGTGGCGTTTGCATCGCGACAGTATCGCGTTTGCATCACGACTGAATCGTGTTTATGTGGGCGAGGCCACACAGCTAGCGACCGCATTGCGACTGTATCGATGCGAACGCGCGACAGAATCGCTACTGCATCGCTACAAAAAGTCGCCGTGGGCGAGGGGCCTTAAAACTATTTGTGATAGCGGTTGTAGCAACAGCAAGTTGGGATTAGAACAAATTGATTGGTACAAACATTGCGGTTGCAAACATTGGAAGGACGTCTGATTTGGAATTGACCGCAGAAGCGATTGTTTTCAAGCACTTATGTATCTACATTGTAATAACAATTAGAATAAGCAAAGTTAGGTTTTCCGCGTGAAATTTGTATAATTTTGTAAGAGTGTATTTTTGTTTAAAGAATTTCAGTGTTTCTTTACGAGATCGAAAAATTCTCAGACATAGCCAGACGGATTAGCAAACTGAAGTGGCAATGGGCAGGGCACATAGTACACAGAACTGACAGCCGATGGGGCAGCAAGGTTCTGGAGTGGAGGCCGCGTACCCGAAAACGCAGCGTGTGATGTCCATCCACAAGGTGGACCGACGACATCATAAAAGTCAGGAAGGCGCTGGACGCAGGCCGCTACCAATCGATCAACATGGAAAACATTGGGGGAGGCCTATGTTCAGCAGTGGAATGATGATGATGACTAACGAAAAAACGTTTAAAACTAAATTCAAGCTCAAGCATGTTTTGTCATCATAAAGACTTCAAGTAGAGCGTTTTTCATAAAAATCTTTTGTAACAGTATTGAAGCTTTATCCATAACCGCCAAACGTTTCCCGCCCTCGCTCCGTTAGGCCGGATTGCTCAAAATCAAATCGGAGAAATACGCGTTCCATAAAACTCGATAAACACACTGCTGGCTTATTTCCGTCGTACATACAGACGTCATTAAATAGCTGCAAAACGACGGTTGGAAATCACGTTCCATACACACTGCAAATTTGATTCAAAGCCCGGATGGAGGGATCCCGCAAATGGCGTACCAGGTGTGTGTATTGTTAGCTGCTTTAGCTTGTTTTAGCTGCGATATACTGCATTTACTGAAGAATGGGACCCACACGGTTTTATCTACTTGTTAAAACAGACGTTGGAGCGTTTTTAGTAGTAATTTCAGGAAGCAAAAGTGGGCACTGAAAATTCTTTCAGCAGTATGTGCTGCTTTTGTTTTTTACAGATTTATCTGTGATTTTTTAATTTCAAGTAAGGTACATGAAACGGGCTTTGTCTTGTTGCTAATTAGGTAAATTGAAATTTTAACGTAATTATCAAAGAGTTTTATAGTTTTGATTTTAGTCTACCTACTTGGATTCATTTTGAAAATTGATGTCTTTTTGATTACAATGTAGACTTTCATAATAATTTTTGTATTGTGTAAACTTCTTGCATACGTTGAGCTTAGCCTCGGGCGCGAGGGGTTAATAAGCTGAATGTGTGTACACGCGTCTGCTACACGCGCTTCATCCCGAAACACGTAACATTATCCCGTATTGTTTCCATTCCCGGTGTTCCAGATTGGAATGTATTTACATATGAATTCCAGCCGATTCGACCCCGGGAAATTCGGCTGAAAAATTTTACGCATGCGAAATTTTTTCGAACAAAGCACAATCAATACGGCATGACGAATCAACAACTTTGTTGGAAATTCCGTGGAATCGCGTGATACATTCGTCAATAATACTTGTAGTAATAAATGCTGACAATATAGGAACAGCACGGGTTTCATAGAGTACCGAGAATGCATACTCGTAAAATTAGCATACGTGAAACATTATTGCCTGTATACTAAGTAATTTGCTTGTTTTATAAAAAGAAGCAATTATGTCGGGATAAGTACTATTAACAAAGGCAGACAAAGGAATCTTCTTTTTGTCTCAAACGCTGTGTGAACGTCTAGTCTGGTAAGCTCGTTTGCAAAAACTACGCTCACTTTGCATAAAGAGTAGGTAATTCAAACAAAATACATAGTTATTTGACTCAATAACAGGAAAGATATAGTTCTAGGAAGGGTTGATATGATCAAGAATCAGGTTCTGTGAAATAATTTCCAAGTATTTTTCCGTTTATACAGGAAGGAATCTCTCATCCTTCGATACTTTAAATTACCTTTAATAATGATCAAATAATATAACCTGCATGATGACTAGAATTTCATCAGAAGAAATCGTCTTAAAAAACCAGAACCTAATTAAGTATAGGGCCAACAACAACATACACGGAGGTACTCGTAGGTATTTTTAATTAACAAGAACACTAAATTAATATCGTGAAAACATAGTCTCAGATGCAAATAGGTTAGCTGATTGCTGACGTGATAACAACTGGTAATACTTGGAAGCAAAGCCTCGGTCCGCAACAAAGTCAAAGTCAAAGTCAAAGTCAAAATTTCTTTATTTGTTTAGACCAATAAATAGTTCTTACAAATCGTCATATGCTCTTAAGGAGCCTCTACATGTCTCATAATCTTTTTACCCTACCAGCGCTTCGAGACCAACATTTGGCAAGTGCTGAGAAGAAGCGCCGCAACAAACTCAGTCACCACTGTCTGCCGGTTAATATAAATAAATAGAAATAGTAGTAGTAGGTACATTCGATTCAGGAGCAGTTCACTGAATTTAACATGCAACAAGGGATTTAGATTATGGAAACAGCTGCCCGCCCTATGGGGTCTAGGTACGTAATACTTAGTATATCGCTTAGAATAGTAACTTTGTATGTCTCGTGTACATAATAATATGATTAATATGACTTCTTAAATTACTTGCATTTGGTTGGTATGTATTTTCATTAAGAGGTAGCGAGTAGGTAAGTATTTGAAAATCATGAAATTGAATGTTTCATTAATAATAATAATATTAAAATATATTACTAACTGTCACTAAGCACTACTTACATGAGTTTGAAAATAAGAAAGAAAGAAAAAATATTTATTTGGTTTCTGAGGCTTTTGCAAATAAAACTGATGAAAATTATTTAATCAATTATTCTTGATAAAGCTGCTATCTCCCATTTTCCTTGAGTTTCCATGTAGAACCAAGTAATAACTTAGAAATTTGAACTCCACTGCGGCCGGCTAAACCGTATTGAACTATTGAGTAGTAAAACATTCGTGTAAATTGAATAGATTGAAAACCGCTTTGCTTTCTCACAAACTTCGGTTGCTTTGCGATAAACTTAACTGTTGGTTAAGTTGCTGTTAGTTAACTTAAGTTGGTGGCGGGTGAAACGGAGCGGATTTACAAAGTTAAACCCAGGGATGTTATGGATATCCGTTATCGTAACCGAAACCGGTTCAAAAGTTTCGGATAGTTTCGGATAAAGGCAGAGTCTAAAATCTTAATATTTTTTAACATATTTTGTTACTTGTCTGGCATTCCCTGGCACAATCTGATATCCCCTCCTGTTTTACCATTATCATAGGTGCCGTCATAGTACATAAAGTGGCTAAGTATATGGCTCGCGTAGCATCTTGCTATTTGAATTTTACATTTTGAAAATTATTAATCCGTAACAGAAATTATCCGAACTTTCGGATAATCCGAAATGATTTCATATCCGTAACAGTAACCGAAACCGGTATAATAATATTCATATATCCGTAACCATATTCATAACCGAAACTTCATATCCATACCATAACATCCCTGATGAAATCTCTTCAAGATTTGCAAGAGAATGATCAAACATTTACTGCATTATTTTATCATCATTCTACAATAAATCAAGTAAGCCGTGGAGCGGAGCGTGAGTTATACCAGTTATACATTATAAATAGTTGGTATAACATTATACGTGATACTTACCTACTATAGCTGTTATACGGGAGGAAAGTGTTTTCCGTAGTTGAGTTTATATTCATTATATTGATACTGAGACCAATCAGCTAAGAACCCTAATTTATTTAGCGTCCACCGGTGAATGGTTAGCTACATTTCGTAGACAGCCTGGGTAGACATAATTGAATAATTTGTATCCCGGATTTAAAAATTAATACAGAATGACCAAATGGAAATAGAACCTGAAATGAAAACACAAAAATGTATTCTTTTTTCTGTTTTGCGTGCTTTGTTACTTTTCGAAGAACAACGGATAAATTAATATTGATATCAACCGAATGGTGAGCAATCATAGTTAAAATCTGAATTTTGGTTGAAACTATATTTTTAGCTATGTTTTTCAAATTACTTATTTTGATTAATGAGTTTGTTATGTAAGTACCTTCCGCAATTTGGGAGGCACTTTCTCATTCATGCCTTTTTGGGCACTAGTCAACGTCTAACTACTCGTATGTTAGTTTCTACGTCTTTTCTATGACAATATACACGACTCTACAATAAGCAGTGGCTCTAGTCAAAACGCACTTTAAAATCGCAAACCCATCGCAAACCAGTCGCAAACAAATAAACAAATCGCAAAAGAGGTCGATAACAAAAAAGGCTTAGCCAAACGGCAAAAAATCGAATCGCAAAGCCCTACCTATCGATAATCGAAAGACTGGATTGAAATTTCCCATACAAAGGCTTAGCCAACATGCATTTAAGACTCAATCAAAATCGAATCGAATCGCAACACCCGCCATTTTCATTGCGATTACTTAAACCCCGGTGATAAGCTTCGATTATATCGAAAACCAATAGGGTGAGTTGCACCACCTAACTTTGACCGTAACTATGACGTTAACCGGTGTTTTTTGTATGGAGTTTGACAGATTTTAGACGTTTGTCAAAGTTAAACTAAGATGGTGCAACCCACCCTAAGGCTGTTTTGACAAATCCGTATCGCGATGTCGTTTTGACAGCTAATTTGACAGCGAACCATAGATGTAAATAGAGAGCAGAAAGAAGGAAGAAACTAATTTAAAAAAAAAAGCTAAAAAATGTAAAAACAATCGCAAAGTCATAGACATTTTTTAACTTTTATTCGATTTTGAATGAACTTTTATATCGCCGCGTCGTTGGTGGTTCAATGTGCATTTTGGCTGCCATTTTCCGATCGAATCGAATTACTGGTGACGCGGCGACTGACATTAGTGAAAACTTCCTATTGTTTTGCGATGGCATTTTGACTAGACCCACTGGCAAGGTAGGAAGGAAGACAACTAAGGCCCAGTTTTTTGATTCATAGTTAAAATAACTAATTGTTAAATTTTGCTACTAATGGTTAAAAGTTAACAAAATGTAAACTAATAGTTAAAAAATGTATTAAAACTCCAGTTAACCATTGTTCGAAAAACATATTTTTCTGTTATTTAACCACTTGTCATTTGACATCTGTCAAATTTGGCTATTGGTTACTTTAACTACAAATCAAAAAACTGGGCCTAAGGCCTAAGGCCTAAAAAACGTACTCCTTTATTATAATAGGTACAACACCTAGCAGCGTTCTGTTATTATTTTGCTGCTGAAGAATACAGCTTTTTAGTGAATAAGTAAATCTTTGTAACATACATTTTTCCAATTCCTACTGGGATCGGGATTCGAATTAGGATGCTTGGTTTATTTTGCCATAATTTTTCTATTCCATTCAACAAAACAAATTCGATATACTTATTATTATGAGTATCAAAATTTTTGAAAAACATAGTAATTGTAGGTGATGACTTGATCAGAACTAAGATTTTAACCTTTCAACAGGTTAGGGATAATTTATTTGATTCGATTAGCATTACTGTCGAGTATAGGTTTAATCTATACTAATATTATAAGGCTTTGGTTGAACGCGCTAATCTCAGGAACTACTGGTCCGATTTGAAAAAATATTTTTGTGTTGGATAGCCCATTTATCGAGGCTTACATTGCCCTACAGTCAATAGGGGCGGAGCAGTAAAGAAAAATGTTGCAACCACGGGAAATACATATTATTTAAGGCTTGGTATTTCTGCTAAAGTAGGTATTTCGCGCTGTCAAAATCTGCGCGCGCAATACTTCGCCGAAGACAGCGCGCCAAAGAGCTCTCGTGGCTACACAGTATAGAAATACGCAGTTTAGAAATACGCAGTTGGTTAGGTTAGGTTGACTTCCTTCCATTCAAGCGTCACACTCACAGCACTTTCTAATACAAATCATATCCAAGTGATACAAATTAAAACAACTTTCAGAACTTTTGGGAATATATTTTAGAATCGAATAAATATAAAATATAACTGCCAAAGTAAACACGGTTCAAAGAGGCGTGGCGTCACCCGACCTTCCGGAAGTTCCGCGCCGGCCAAAAGAATTTCAAGATTACGTCACCCGACCTATCGGAAGGTTCTTTGGGAGCTTGAGCGATTGGAAAAACATTTTATGATCAGTTACTCGTAGTAGCGATTATTTAGAGCTTGGATAATAAATTATAGTTGTTGCAATTCACGAAACTTTGCATGTGGTTAATTAATCAGTACACGCATCAATTTTGTTCAGTCTTTGCTTATTAATAAATAAAAATATTATACTAAAATTGCATACATATTTGTTTGTATTGGTCTGGGTGTTTTCTTTCCATAATTTATGTATAACGTATGTACGGGGCTCTGTATCGAAAATCACTATGAGCATTGAGCATCACACAGGGTTACCTGCCGCAGGCACCCGCTCTGAGCACTCATAGGAGTTTATGCAGAGGTCGCTAGAATTTGACTTTGAGCTTTGTTTAAAGTCATTGCGAAGCAGATTTTGATGGGAAACTGCACTGTCTTGAATTCGAAAGGGTAATTTGACGGTGTTAGGGGAATTCTAGGAATAAATGCAGAGCCTCCTCATTGAGATTGAGACATTTCCATTTGAGATTTCACTTGACATTGATTGCAATCTGACATGGAGTTTTCAAACACTTGTAAAAATAAAAAGTAATTAAATCAAAAGCAGTAAGTATCTAGTATTGATATCAACTTCGAAGCAAATGACTCCCAAAATAACTTTCTACCCCTTCTACACGTTTTTCATGAATTATAATATTAAGGAATTGTTAAGCAAAATTTCAAGTAGATTGAACCAAAGAATCACTTTGTCCCATACAAACTTTGCCCCTTTTTTTCACCCCCTTAATTTCATGACCCCATTTTGAAAAATCGGATGCCTACGTCATACGAAGAATACACCTTCCAACTTTCAGGTCTCTACGATATCCGTCAGTCATTTAGGACAAAGCATTTTTATTAGTTGTCCAATACTCTACCGTTCCAGGTATGTCATTGACAGGAGGGCGCTACTATCTTAATGGGTTATTTATTAGTCCTAACTTTATGCCACGTGACATTTCAGAATCGTTTGACTTTAGATACCTAATCTATTTGATATTCTGAGTCTCTTAATGAAATCAAGTTCTGAAATAACTTGAGGTGTTGTACCCGATCAAGCTTTTCATTGCAGGAATGTTAAATAGTTTTATTATTAGTTTCTTCTTTAGGATTTGTCAGAGTAGGTAAAGGCTCCTCATGGAGCCTTTACCTACTCTGACAAATTTTAAATTTTGCTAAATTTTAAACTAAATTTTGCTCTCATGAGCAAAATTTAGTTTTTTAATAGTTTTTAATTTTTTTCTTGAAATATTTGACGCCTTGAAATCTCTCGTTAATATACATCCACACAAATAAAGAATGTTTAACTTCGACTTTAATAATTATGCTCTTACATAATTATAAATAAACTAGCTTTCCGCCCGCCGCTTCGCCCGCGTAGAATTTTTCGGTTTTTATGTAACCTATTACACTCAGATATAATGTGGCTTTCTATTGGTGAAAGAATGTTTAAAATCGGTTCAGTAGATCCCGAGATTACCCCTTACAATTTAATAAATATACAAACACACAAACATTACCTCTTTATAAATTAGATAAAGATCGGTAATTTGAAACCCTATTTTGTTTTATTCTTTTTTTATTTTAAATATTTCACAATCCAAACATAATTGGATTTTAAAAAATCTACAGCGCTGGACAAACTACTGTATGACGTTCGTAAATATTCATTCGGGGGAAGCCGTGAAACGCCATCTATCAACATTATATCTAACGGGGGTAAAACGAGGTCCACGCGAACGAAGTCACGGGCGGCCGCTAGTTTATAATAGGTAGCTTTCCCTCCGCAACCTTATTGGTATTCCATGTATGTGTCTTTTAACTGATTTCTGTTAAACATTTCATGTAAAATTTGTCCAGTTATAACTCCATTTGCCTGTAAAAAAGGGTTCATGTTCTCCAGCCCAGATGCCGAGTAAACAGAATCGTCTTTCAGTGACGTGCAGCTGCCCCTATATTTGACCCACTGACCTAATATTTTATTATTTATTTGTATCAGTGTGCTCTTCTAAAGAGTGTAAGGCGATTGTATGTAGGTACTATTAAAATGTAATTTTAACTCATTGGTTTTGTCTCATATTTGAGGAATGTACTATGTATCATGAGTAGAGTCTTCGTTTAAAAGGATGCGAACGATTTAAATTTCAATAGGTAGACAAAATTGATAATTCTTAATTATCAAAAATTTTAGCTTTCTCCAGTAACACTGATATTATTATACTGTGACTCATCAAAGTCATCATTGTCAAAAATATTGACAAATCGCGAACTGTCACGGCCAAAAAACTGACACGCGTCCGTCCTCCGTAAGCGCCACCGCGCGACTGATTGAGATTGTCCAAGCCGTCATGGACGATTTTTTCCACATTTTTTAACATAGTAACTAAATAAGACGCAATATAAAAATTTCATCCGTTAAAAGCCCTCAAGTTATTTCTGAACTTTAGTTTAGTAAAAGATTTAGAATATAAAATCGCTTATTTTAAAAATAAAACCATATATAGAAAACGAATAGAGGTAACTTTGGGAATTTATTCTATCGAGTCAACTTCATCAAATCGTGTTTCCATCCGTTAATAGCCCTAGAAAATATCCTCAACTATGCCCAATAAAAATCTTAGCCTTTAATTTTACTGTTTAGTACCTCAAAAATGAAAAATGAAAACCTCATTTTCGCCATTTTCTCTGCTACCCGGCCTTAAACAATTTTCACGCGTACAAAGTCGCGGGAACAGCTTGTTCTTAGATAAAATGCCAGATTTCTGACCGTTACGTCCCTACCTCAGTCAGTTTAAACGTGATTTAAAGTTTGCGGCACAGAATGCTAGAGAATGTCCCCCAGGGTCAGTGATTTTACGCAGGACCGCGGGTACACATTACCCGGGTAGTTTGCCCGAAATGCACAAACTTTTACAGCTAACTTTGGCGGTTATCCCAGAAAAAATATTGAAAAGTAAATATCGTTTTGTAAAATTACCGCTTAAGGTCATATTTTTTGTGAATTTGAGCTTTATTAGCTTTTATAGTAGGTATTAGTAAGTCCAAACATTGCGAATTTTTATAATTCATAGAAGGTGAAGGTAATAATTAGTCTTCAGGAAAACCAGATATAACAATTGCCTACCTTAAGGTTTACACTCTAAAATATGAAAGGTAATTTGATCAAATCTTGAACCTTAACTACATCACAAATAAATAAGAATAAGTAATTGTCTGTTAAAATAACACATTTCACGTCTGTTGAAACGTCAAGATACCTGCATTTCCATATTTACCTTTAGATTTATTACTAAAAAACTTAAATTCAGCATGCACCGCTAAGATTAACCGAGTTATAAAGTTTCAACGATATCTTAACCTGAAGCCTTCCAACAGCGCCATAAACGTCTTTCGTTCGAACTAAAGTAAAACAAGCTTTGTTTAATTTGAAAAACTAATCTCGTATGCTTCGCGAGTTCATGTTTGAGTTGTGTTGAAAACATTTAGCTCTAAAGATAAGGTTTGAGTGACGTAACATCGCTTTATGAGAGACGAAGTTTAATTTAACTAAAATAAAGTGTTGTTTTTTAATCTAATTTTCCACCCTCTTGCATTATTTAGCTAACTTGTGTCAGAAACACAAGAGTATGATCATTTCTATACGACACAAAGTTTGTATATTAATTTCAATTTATTAACGCAGAAAAAAATGACTTCAAGTCAACAAGATATAGCTGTTGCTACATTTTAAAAATAATCATGTACAAGCACTAATGAAGTTTCAGTGATTTTAATTTACTTCATTCAAAGTCCGCGCAGGTGTTACGTAATTTAAATTTGCAATCACTTTACTTGAACTTCATTATGTATTCCGTGCTGCCGATGCACCACGGTGCAAAATTGTAGCATGTACTCTTCTACTAATGAAGTAACGCAAATCGTATACAGAAAATCTGCGATGCCTCAATCCACTGAAATGTACAGTCACGGAATGAAAAGGTTCGTCAGTTTTCAAATTGATTCCTTTAACGAATCGCGAGCACATATTACCTTTTGAAACTATGTTACAGAATAATCTCGAGTTAAAGAAAATAATCTTTAACTGTTCGTCCGTAAAGTTCAAAATTATTCAGATCAAAGTTGTTTGACGATTTATCTTGTCAAGAAGATTATTATGATTGATAAACTAAAACCTTCTTGTTGGTTCAACCTGCCATTATCATTTCTATTAAATAAAAAAAACTATTGTCAATTGGTCAATATCATCATTGCATTGCACTGATGGGATAGAAAAATAAACAAGCAAAACCTTATTCGTTAGCAAACGTCATATTTATTTAAATGTTAGCAGCACTGTTTCTTGCACTATTATGTTGGCAGGTTTGACTCTTACAGTACCTAGTGCAAGCGAAAACCGACACTAAGGTGACGAACCTTTTCATTCCGCGACTGTACCTACAGTTTCATAAAGAGTCGGGAGAGGGAAACTCGATTTTCCCTTCGATCTCTCGATCTCTTCTCGATCCCTCGATCCCTTCCATCATCGGGGAACCAGACGCAGGTTAGCGTACCATCCCTATACTGTTAACATTCAACCAGCTCGCACTAAGCGTTTCGATGACTCTTTTATGATGCGAACAGCTAGGGACTGGAATTAGCTGCTTGCTGCTGTCTTTCCCGAAAGGTATAATCCGGCGAGAGTGAATAGGCACTTACAGGACAGATATGTACCATCCTAGACTGCATCCTACTTACATCAGGTGCGATTGTGGTCAAATACCTGCCTTGTTATGCATAAAGAAAAATAAAGAAAATTTTAAAATCGTCGATCACATTAGAATTTAAAACAAGACTTTGTAGCATGAAGATAGGTATAAGTAGTGTTTCGCAAATACTGCTTAAATTAACATTTTATGATCCAGTATCGCAGATAAAAAAGCTAACGGAGCGCTTGAGCGAAAATCCTATTATCTTTCCAGAGCTTAGAGTATATTTAAAGCAGTGTCACTCGTTCAGGCGTGTCATGAAGATTGTTAATGCATAACGCACTAAATTAGTCCGTGTGTATGGTGCACGGGACACAAATTGAGCGATGAATAAATCATAGCCTCGCAGAGGTGATGCTGGTGAATTTTTAAACTAGCTCTCGAGTTATCGGCGACTGTGAAGTATCAAAAATGTAGGTTTATTGAGAAAGATATTCCGAAAAAGGTTTTTAGTTAGGAAATAAAGAATTGAATAGATCTGTTCATTTTTGGATTGAAATGATTAAATTAAATTATTTATTGGTCGAAGAACACGTTTACAACACATCTTGGCTATCTCTAAGCACGTAAATCGAAAATGTTTTGAAGAGTTTTACGCATACCTATAAATACATCAACAATTAAGTCGCCCTTTTTCATAAGTACTAAAACTAGTACAGGCATAAACGCATATTATGATCAAAATCCATGAACAATTTATGCATTTATAAACAAGCGTCAGGTGACGCTTGCCTGCTTCTCGCAAACATTGTTTTCAAATCAAGATTTAATATTAGACTACGTACGTTTTTGGAGTAAATAATGGTCGAGCTTAAAGCTTAGGTAAATGCATAGCGCTTTCGCATAGCAGCTGTAATATAAGATAGCGAAGCTGATATTAATAAATTATACTAAGTACTTACCGACAGGGTGATTATCTTGTCCAACAGCATCTTCGGAGCGATGTGGAAGTCAAAGACGAAGTACTGCGAACAAAGAATAAAGGGTGTTAAGCGTACTAAACTGAATATCTTACATAATAACATATTTTATCGTTATATCGAGAAAGGTTATCTATTTAAAACGATGATATCGTTTTCATTAGTCGTCTAAAATCGATGATAAAATTATATCGAGGCCGACAAGAAGATTTCATTTAAATTTAAGTACTTAAAGTTGTTTTTTTTAATAAGTTACATCTGAGTTTCTTTCAACTATGATCAGAAATAGTGTAGCCAATACAACACTACAGAAACATTAAACAAAAATGTTCAGCACATTCCATCCCATTATTGATTCCGAAGCAAAAGCGGTTGCACCCATTTAAAAGCTTCAGCTGATCTGGTGTTTCAAAGGATTTGTTTTAGACCTAAAATAGACGGAGTTCCTCTGTGTTGTTCAACATCTAGATAGGGGGATTAGTTATACGGAGTTCCCGATCGTGCTCCCAACGTTACGCTCTGTGTGTTGAAGATTACTTTGAGATCCCTTTAATACCGTCACAAACAAAAGCCGTCTTGGTACCCATGGTACGATATATGTTGCTGATAAGGAACATGAACCTATAGGCAAACAGGCTCACAATTCCTGCGAACGTAATAAGCTTGAGGCTATAAAAATGATGGTTGGTTATGGGTAGGCTTAGTGAAATCGGTGTCCACTTTCTCAGTCATTGATGTGCCCGTCAGATCAGCCAAATATATCCTTTCAATCGTCCTGTAAAATGTGATCTTGGAAATGACCCATGACAATGCCAACGTCGTCAACGAATAGTTGCAATTTTGTCAACTTTCACGCTAACTGTACTTAGGATTTCCTCAACTAAAGTGCACTCTCGATATCGTGCATTTTTATTAGCATTCCATTAGGTTTGGTAATGGATGGGGGAGGATCTAGACACGTACAAAGGTTAATCCCCGGTTTAATCACCCTGACCTGATAAAATTCTCTGAACATCCAAAAGTACCTTTGCAACCATTTTTGCTACGGAATCGCATGATCAAGGCTTTTGATATGTACAATCAAAAAGATTCTTCCTAAAATGCTAGCTCTAAATAGTAAGTAGTAGCTTTTTAATAACCCTGACTATAAATTCAAAGTACTATTAGGTACTTGAGTTGAACGCGAACGCTTATATCATTTTACAAACTCCTCCTATATTTCGACGTAAGCTATACTCTGGGTCTATTCAACCTTTACTTCTTGGGATTCATTTTCATTAGAAGCCACACTGTGGATCTTGGGCTGGTGATATAAGCTGCCCACATCTGCTGTATTGTTGAGTAACCTTTTGTCGTTGAATAAATAATCTTTGAATTTTGAATCTACTTACTTCATTGTAATACGGGCAGTTGGTGCTCTCCTTGACGCTGGTGTATTTGCGGTGGTCTCCGATCTGGACGCAGACCACAGGGTCCATGTTCAGGCCAGCCAGCTGACGGGCCTCGATGATGGTGATGCAGACTTGGAAGTCCGCAGCTTTAAGAGCAGACGGCCCGGCGCTGTCGATCAGGTGACGCCTAAAACAAAGCCCAAAGGCTTTTATAGTTATATGTATAATGCGTTGTCACCTTCTGGGACTGCATCTCTAGTGGTACTCGTAGGTATAACATTAAAGTTTGAATTAACAGAGCACCGAAGATGTTGAAATCTTTGAACGATAGGTACATGCCATTTTACGTTCCTAATAATTTATCTATGATTTCAACACAGAAGTGTTCCAGTAACAGTGGATGCAGATTCTACTATCCTTTAGAAGCTTAGCACTTCCTCGGACACGTACTGTATCTTGATCCTAAACCATCGGTACACCTTTTATGATCAGTATATTTCCCGTTTACACTAACCTTTGACATCCACACAATGTTTCAAAATTTAGCCCCTTTTGTACCGCGTTTCCACTGTAATGCTATTGGCATGTGATCCGGGTGACCCGATACCTGGGGCTGTTTGAACAAAGGCTGTTCCAATCACAATGCAGGCTTTAAAGCTTTGTAAGCCGGCCTAAATGCAAGCCTGGATTCGGCGAAATTTCATTTGTATATTGCAGCATAGTCCTTTTGTCTATTTAGTTAATCAACGGAATGGACAAATTGATTTATGAATTCCTTCTCCGAACTATATTTCCGAAATATATATTATAGCCGAGATAACTAAAATTTAAAATCCTATCATTTTAAAATATCCATAGGTATTTGAAAATATCTCTCATGATAACTGGATAAATGAATTACTTAGGTACTTTATGGAAAAGGCCATTTGACGCGATACTTCATCAAGTTACTTTTGAGTATTAAAGTGGTACTTACAGTCTCTTCACTTTGAGGGTTTCAGCAGGCGAGCGAGTGTCAACCAGGATGTCGTCAGATGACACGGAGGCAGCAGACGAGGTAGGCTGTTCTGGCTCCGATGACGGACCAGGCTGGTCGAGGAGCCCCTGTTCTTCATCCCCGATACTTTCACGAGGACGCCGGCCGAGTCTTATCAAGGCACGCATAGCTTTCAAGGTAGTTGGGGTGCGCTTGCGGTCGCGGTCCGCAATGGTGACCGTCTTCTCAGGACCCATTGAGAAACCACGCCTGGATGGACAAGATGAAATTGTTGTGATTGTTGCATAAATCTACTTACTTATTCAAAAAGGCAACATTGGAGATAAGTACAGGACTCATAGAAAGTCTTGTTATAATACACCTTTAACAATCACAGTGTGTCTATTATTTTAAAGTTATTATAGCGCTAATATGAAAAGAGGGGTATCGTGTACTCCGAAGGGTGATGAGCTTATCAAGCTTCAAATTTTTATGCTTTTAAAAATGTCGCTATAAATAACCATCACAAAAACAACATCTACATCGTTACTAAGTACTATTTTCGTTTAAGAAGTGAAGTGAAGAAAGAAGTGAAGAAACTGGACGCTTACAAAGAAAAAGTAGATGCTGTGAAAAGGAACAGCTATAAGCCGCTTAAAGCGACGTCTTGTATTTCTATTTTATTAGTGCAAGATTCATATTTCACTGATTCGTTTTACTTGGAAAAATAGAGACAGCCTTTGACCAGTTGCACTGCACTATTATTCATCTGTTGCTTGCCGACTGCATACGGTATTTCACTTTTTACGAGTAAACCGATATGCTTCATTATTAAGCCAGAAGAAATTTTCAATATTCAGGATACGGGTATTTTATTTCCATCAATATGTTCAGTTTATTTTCCAGTTTTAAAACCAATTACGTATGAACGGAGAACGAGCCGTGGCGAGTGAGAGTGGCACTACACGCTTATTGACCTTAATTGGTTGTTGCCTCCTAATTGGTTTGATTAAACATTAACAAATGTAAATTCAATTGACTGTGTAACCAAATACGAGTATATTCCTTTACAACAAAATGCCCTATCTGTAAATATATCTCACAGTGAAACCTTGTCTTACAAGAATATTAATGGCCCTTCAGAAGGGAGGATTTCTTGCAAGATTTAAAATTCTGTTCCTTGTGTCTAGCATCAGATATTTTGAAATGTTTGTTTATTTCACGCAGTCTCCGCATTAACTAGGTCAATTTAGAATTCAGTGCCGGGGCGTTTGTGTGTAATTAAAGTAACCAATGCAAAAATATGCTACAACTTTGAAGTTTTGTAATGATACATTCATTCCCGGGCTTTTTCATTATAAACGTGGAAATAACATTTTTATTCTTTTATAAACCAGATGCTGCTAGGGGCGTGACGAAAGGTCGGTCTGAATTAAAAGTTGCATGTTTCGGGGTCTCATTAAATTAAATTACGCCCTTACCTTAGGAAACGTTTTCCGACGATCTTCAGTTTCCGTCCTCTAGATTCATCTCCGTCGAGGTTAATGATGATCTCTTTGTTCAGGAAAGAGCGTTCAATGTTGGCTATGTTCCGCTCGATGTCTTCTAGTGCGTGGTCATCGTCGTCTGCTTCAGATTGAGCGTCTGAGCTATGGCCGGACTCTTGCAATGAGCCATACATGGAGCCGTGAGCAGAGCCATGCCCGGACGCGTGTGCAGATGATTGCCCGGACGTATGAGCTGACGCGGGTCCAGACGCGTGTCCGGAAGCGTGCGCGGTCGATTGACCAGAAGTGCTAGCGGTCGCGTATCCAGGCACGTGTGTGGAAGCTTGACCATAGCTTGGCGCTTGTCTGGACGAGTAAGCGGCTGCAGTGTGAACGGACGCGAGCCTGGATGAGTGGCCGGACGCGTGAGCGGATAGGATTCTAGACGCGTGTGCCGATAGACCGGCCGTATGATGTGTGAATCCAGAACCAGAAGCGACTGCGTGCGCTGCCGTGGAGGAGTGAGAGGGCGCTTGACCGGTTGAGTGTACAACTGCTGAAGTAGACCCATAGGCGGCTGTTGAACTAGAAGCGTGCGCGTTCGATGACCCAACCCCGTGTCCGGATGCTTGGCCAGATGCGTGTCCTGACGCTTGCCCAGATGCGTGTCCAGACGCATGACCAGGTCCATGAGCTGCTTGGCCAGATGCGTGTACGGACGCTTGGCCAGATGCGTGTCCAGACGCATGACTAGGTCCATGATTAGAGCCATGAACGGAGGGGATGTCAGACTGATGGGATCCTCTGGCTGAGCTCAAGGCGGTTGGGCAGACCTCGTCTTCGGGCGGCAAGACTGGTAGCACCACTGATGGTCGTGGAGGAGTGTAGAACACATCCATTTCCAGCCATGCCTGTGGACAAAGAAACGTTCCGTCAATAATAATATAGATTAATCAATGTAATAGGACCTCAAAAAGAAGGACAGTTAATTAACAGTGTTAAAACACGAAACCTATGCGAGCAAAGCCACGAGAGAATAAAGGCTAATATTTCAAAAAACAATGAATTATTACAATAAAATTCCACAAAGAACTCGCTTTTCTCCTGTAATAAAATAAAAGCGGTCTACGGAATGGCATTGTATATTCAAAGTTTAGTGTTACAATGTATAAGAATTACCTACTTCTTACGTTTAAGTTGATGTAAATAGGTAATTTAAAAGTACGTACACTACATAATCTCTGTGAGTTGTAATGTTTAAAATCCCTGCCTCGTTATCATGAATATACTTGCGTTTGGTGGTATCATAATTTGTATATTCGCTCCGCGGTGCCTCATGCATAAATTATGAAGAAGCCTAAATTGATGGCCAGCAGTGTCCGGGCCAACCTTGTGAAATTATTAACTAAGTACCGTTTTACTCTTACAGTAGGTCGGCAGGTACTATCGTTTAGATCAGTGACGTAATAATACATGAGGTTCGGCTTGTTGTCTAGCCCATTCCGACATTTATAGGATTTACCTACGATTGCTGGATTGTGTTGACTAATATAATGTGTGTACAGCTAGTTCGGAGTTTTGGTAGGACATTTTTGTGTGCTATTATTAACACCTTTGCTGCGGCAGTAACTTTCTAATACTTTCCATTCCTTCGGTACAAGGTCAGTAAACCTGGTATTAAAACTTACATTGTGGCGGAACAAGGCTTAAAGACCTTGTAATATTTAAGATATATTAATTTTATTTTTGGCTTCATGTTAATAGATATTGTGTTTTTTTCTTTGAATATTAATAATAATGCATTTATTGACATACACTTGAAGGCGTTCGTGAATAACTTGTTTAGTATAAAAATTATAGCTATATTCAAAATACAAGGCTTATGCACCCTGTGCCGCACTGAAGTAAGGAAGTCTGGTGGGTATTCTAGGGATGTGAAATACAAATATCGATAGTTTAAATTAAGTTTTAATAAAAATTTAAAAAAGTAACAAACAAAGATGTTTTAATAATTTAGTCTAAATATTTTACAAATAAGACATACGTGCATAAATACTTAAATAAGCTATATTTAAAGAAAACATATTATTTAATAACATTTAGTTACAACTTCCAATGTTTGTCACGAAAAACATTATTTAAATTAGCAATAAATCGTGTAGCAAATTAAATTATAATCAATTTGCAGTTTTGATTTTGTTTGTTTCTCTTGACGCCATGTCGACATGTGCGTTACGAATGCGAGGCAACACTGGCTGCACGAAGCTAGCGTGGGGTGCGGTACCAGGTGCGCAGGGTACAAGGTGCTTCGACCTGGTTTCGCATTGTGAAGACATTTTATTACTTCCGTGCGGTACCAGGTCTAAAAACCTGGTATTAAGGTAGGTACATCATTGGATTCTATTTTAAGAATACATCATAGATATATATTCATCACTTTCCTACACCGGACCCAATTGAAGTTATGCCTTTCGCACGACAAGGAAGACTATAATTTTCTTAGCCGCACGGTAAGCGAGACGTACACAAGGTCTATAGACCTGGTTTCGCACTCAACGTGTTAAGGAGACAATCACTTTGTTTGTAAGTTACCGTTAATACTGTAGGTAGGTTTACACGGTTCACACTAACTTGAAAATCCTGAAATAAGCTAGTGTTGTCAATTGATATATACGTACTTAGACGAGGTTTTAAGTACCTAACTATGTTCCATATATTTGCGGGTTCGGTCTTGATTGGTTTCAACAACTTATTGAATATTCTACATTCCACATTTCTTGATTTGACAACTGTCTCCCGTATTACAACAGAAGGATGAGTACTAAGTTTCGAAGTCGAGTTACTGATCTTTAGTGTACAACCTCATAAGTACTGATTAGTATAATATGTATTACAAGATTTACACAGAAAAAATGCAGTAGACAGAACCTGCATGGTAGAATAGCTAATGTAAACTTTTTCTTCAGTACACAAATTATGTTATTTCAAGTTCAAATTAATACAAAACGTAACAGCTCTTATGCTACAATACTTGTTATATCACAATAGACGTTGTATTTGTCTAGTATAAAATATAATTTAAAAAGCAAACCTCGTTATTATAATGAGACACTTTATCGAGGACAACGTCCTTTGCGTGCACGGGTTTCTAACAAGAAAAATAGTGTTTATTTTCTTAGTTCAAGTGAAGCGTGGGAGAGCGAGCCGTGACATCCCAACTAATATTAAAAATGCGAAAGTAACTCTGTCTGTCTGTCTGTCTGTCTGTCTGTTACGCTTTCCCGCTTAAACCTCGCAACCGATTTTGATGAAATTTGGCATAGAGATAGTTCGAGTCCCGGGAAAGAACATAGGATAGTTTTTATCCCGGTTTTTGAAACAGGGACGCGCGCGATAAAGTTTTTCTGTGACAGACAAAATTCCACGCGGGCGAAGCCGCGGGCGGAAAGCTAGTAATATTATATGTCCAGTGGGAAAAGCATGGAATTTTCCCACTGGGGCAGAAAATATTGTCACCCTACAAACTGTCAAACATCCTGACTTTAATAGAGATAAACAGCTTATCAATCGCTTTAAAAAAGCTGTAACTAGATGAGTAAAAAATAATGTTCTATCAAAACTTGTGAAATATAGTTTTAATCTTCAAGTTAATTGTAATTGTACAGTTAGAATATTACAAAATTTTATCAAAGTAGACGAATTAGATACGGACTTCAGCACTTTGGTCGTAGGTACGTAATAAAATAAAATCTCACCCGAGGGAAATAAAATGGGGCCGTTATAGTAGCTATAATAAGCAGGTAAAATAACCAGTGTTATACCCAGTCACTGGTGATGTTTTTAGTTGATGATATTTGTTAAAATGTTGATGACGTCATAATGAGTAGGCATTTGTGCCGTCCAGAATAAATTTATTTATTTATTGATTATTCATTATTGAGCAATTACATATTTGATCCAAATAGCGTCCTAAATCCTCTTTAGGTTTGTCTAGACACTATTGTTCTCTATACAAATAAAAACAAACGTTTTAGTATAAGCATTCACAACACTTTCAGATATTACAATACAAAATATTATTTCAGCAAGTGCGCACTACGATAACGAAAGACTCGACGTTCGATCGCGACAAATATTTGGGTATTAAGCTACGAGAATGTGCAATATTTATCAACAAAAGGATCCCATGTTTTTTATGTGATTGTGCTATTAATATTAATAATTTAACTAGCTGTCCCGACAGACGTTGCCTTGTCTCAAGAAAATTTAATTATGTCCGTTAAGTTTACTCGATTTGTTTAATTTTCCGCGCAAATTTCATAATTTTTTACATAAGAACCTTCTCTTGACAATAACAAACACGCAAAAAAATAGACCATGGGAAATATAGATCCATTTTTATGTATTAGAAGAAGAATAATATTGTAAATGCAAAGTGTATGTTGTTTGATATTCAGGGACAAACCTCATAATATACCTCTACAGTAGACATAATTGCCACGTGTCGTAAATGATAGAGTGCCAAATTGTTTTTCAGTCCATTTTGGACTTTACCTAACTGCATTATGAATGACAAGCGGCCGCCCGCGACTTCGTTCGCGTAGACCTCGTTTCATGTTGATAGATGGCGTTTCACGGCTTCCCCCGCATAAATATTTACGAACGTCAAAAACATGGCGCTTTTTAGACAGGTCTTATTTATTTATTGAAATTTATTTGTCACATGTCGTCGTAAATTATAGCCTATAATATGTTAATCTGGGTAATAAACAATAATACTGTAAAGTTTCAACAAAATCCGTTCAGTACTTTTTGCGTGAAAGAGTAACAAACGTCCAGATATCCAGACATCCACACAAACTTTCGCATTTATAATACACTAGCGGCCGCCCGCGACTTCGTACGCGTGGATCCCGTTTTACCCCCTTCATCTATCTTACGCGGTTTAGATTTTTTCATACAAATGTTTTTTCCCGCTAACTCCCGTTCCCGTGGGAATTTTGCAATATTCTGTTGTAACTAAGCTTTAAGTTTACTAAGGTACCTGCATGTCTAATTTCAAGCGTCTTAGATTTTCAACTTAAGCGGTTTAGATTTTTCATACAAAAGAATTTTCCCGCTAATTCCCGTTCCCGTTGGAATTCCTAAGTATACTATAACCTGCCCAGGAGTATGAAGAATAATTGTACCAAGTTTCGTTAAAATCCGTCGAGTAGTTTTTGTTTCTATAAGGAACATACAGACAGACAGACAGACAGATAAAAAATTTTACTGATTGCATTTTTGCCATCAGTATCGATCACTAATCACCCCCTGATAGTTATTTTGAAAATATATTTCATGTACAGAATTGACCTTTCTACAGATTTATTATAAGTATTGTATTATTGTATAAAAATATAAAAAAGTTCCTAACGTTTTCTCTTCCTAACAACCTATATCGTCAAATTATTCTTGTTGGGCGAGTGAGTCGTTCGCACCTCACTTCAACTCGTTATTTTGTATCTTCCCTATTGTGCTTAGAGCCTTAGAGGTTTGAAAATGTCACTACGTTTCCCGGTGTAAGGTTTGTGTCCAATAATTGGGGTAATTGGTGCTTACTGTTGCTTAAAGGGAACTGGATTCAATAGACTTTTTAAAGGTTTTCAGGGTGCGGTTGGTAAACTGACTGATTTTGGTCTACATCTTTAGATGGATAATGTCGTGTTACAATATTTTTTGTACTTGATGATATAAGTTTTAATAAAGTACCACAATCTCTTATAGAACTACTTGTTCATAAATTCAAACTACAGAATTACAGATTAAGAAAACCCTTAAGAAAAAACTAGCTTTTGCCCACGTGAAATTTAATTTGTCACAGATCGTCATAAATTATAGCCTATATGTTATTCTACTGTAAAGTTTCATCAAAATCCGTTCAGTAGTTTTGCGTGAAAGAGTTACAAACATCCAGACATCCATACAAACTTTCGCATTTATAATATTAGTAGGATAACAGTAAATTTTAGTAAATATTAGTAAGAAGTAAGATAATGAATACCTACTATAAAGTAAATCATTATTTAAATGACCTCAGTGCGTGGACTTTACCTACCTAGCTCGCACTTATTACCTACATTGTATTTAATTGAAAAACAGCTTTCCGCCACTTCCTCTCAGTACCAGCCCATATTATGTTAACCGGAAATGGTGATAGGGCAAGTTATTATTTGGACGTTTAATTATTTTTAATTATTTTGTAGAAAAATATTCCCAAACATTTCTAACGAACTGTCCAGTTGAACTTTAACTTGTTTAAATTAATTATTTATCCTAAACGTTACAACTCCGAGAGACGGGTGTTGAATATCAAATGGAAAGTTCATTTTGTAGTACTTATATTTTAACCAGAGGGCGTTGTGTGAGTTTACGTCAAACGTATTCGATATTGACTGCGTAAAAAGTGACAATAAGGCTGAGTTGCACCACCTAACTTTAACCGTGACTATAACGATAACCGGTGTATTTTGTATGGAGTTTGACAGATCTTTGACGTTTGTTAAAATCAAAGTAAGATGGTGCAACCCTGCCTAAATGTATGACGGATTATACAGCGCCCCTAGCGGAAACTTTCAAGAACTGAAATCTTCATAAAATATATTTTTTAACGCATTCGATATGGACTGCGCTTAATGTAAACTCACACTACGCCCACAGTTCTAAGTTGACTTATGCCCGTTTTCACCACCAATCTCTAATTTTTAAGTGACCCCTATGGTAACACATAACAGGAATTTTGTTTTCATAGAGATCACTCACAGTTAAAAAATAGAAAATGATGGTGAAAACGGGCATGAGAGAAACTTCAGTTGGCTGGTGCAGTAAGATAACCCTTTAAGTATTATAATACTAGTATTCACTTACGTATTTTGCAACGAGTCTGCAAGTACCTAGTTGTTAAAGTAAATCTCTATTTCGCAGACTTAGCTAGGATACGTTCGGGACGTGCTAAGTACAAACTTTAGTTAGTCTTGCAGCAGTAACGTGGTTCTTCCAAAACTTAGCTAACTTGGGATGTAGTGGAAATTGCTTCATCTCACATTTTGCGAGCTCACCTTACTATTAAAACGGCGCTTATAGTATACAACGGAGATAAATAAACTTGTTTATATCTACCGTTCCTTAAGTTAGATTCATGGTTTAATGTCCAGACCAGCTATAAGAAGGAAGTTTTTTCATATTGCATTGTGAGTAATGTCATTTGAATCAAATTAAGTTGCTTTTATTATGATTTGATCTATTATTATTGATTTTGATTTGACTGAAAGTCATATTCTGGTAACAGCAAAGTCTGAAATACTTCAAGTTAACAAAGATGGAATTTATTTCATTCTGTTAGTTTCTAAACGGCATTGGAAATAAAGCGGTCAGGGGTACCCAAAACAATTCGTGTTTAAGGAAAAGCGTTTCATTTGTGAGTTTAAGGAAATGGGTCACTGTGCCTCAGGCGTGGTGGGCTTATCATCATTAAAATTCAGTGGGCCCACAGCCTAGGCTTGCGCAGACGAGGGACTTTTGACCAGCACTGGACAAAAATTCCTGAATCGGGAAAAAATTTACGCCGAGAATTTGCCCACAAAGCACAGACATAACACACACGCATGATTAATTTGTTGTTATTTAGTGAAGCGAAATTTCGCTATGTGCGTTGTTGCTTCCAGTCACGTTAGCTCTATTTTTTTGTGGACTCCCTCATACTTTTATCCAGTCCTATCCTGTCCTCAGTTCATCGGAGGATTTTGGTACGGGTTAGTACTTTAGTCCGCTGTCTGCACTATTCGATACAGTTTACACGTATAAGGGATCTAGTATGTTAACGGACAAATCTATTTGGTGCAATGAATTTTGTTTTGGTAAGTAAAGGTTTCATTTTTTTAATTTTTAACGAATAATTTTTTCTTTCTTTCAAAAAACCTCGTCTGCGTATGCCTTTACTCTGTCGGAATAGAAATCGCAATACAACTCTGTACGCAGAAGTTTTTGTTTGGTGTCCTGTTGCGTGGACACGTTTGAACCGCGTTCGGGTAAATGTGAAAACTGTTTCAGCGTTTGAAATTCTGTGTATAATTCAGAAAGTTGGTCTCGATGTTGGTTAATTTACAGTACGTAGCATGGTTTGTAATAAAACTTGGCCCGGAATTTAAATCGTCTCATAGAGACATTACCATAGTTTCTGAACCGTACCGTAGTTTTCTATAAAAACGGGGAATACTATTTTCACGCGTACAAAGTGGACGGGCAAAAAAAATCATAAACTAAATTTCCACGTGTTTGTTATTATTTAGAAATACAAGGCATTTCCGAGAGGCGTGTGTTAGATAATCTATTTGTCTGACAGATCGATCTTCACATGGGCTCAGCTCTGCGATAAATTCTTTGCTGTATTTCTATTCGTACCTACTATATACTTAAGTACAGGTTGTGAGGGACAGGTGGCAAAAACTTCTAACAGGGCGTTCAAACAGAAAACAAGTTGAAAAACAATTTCTTGTCGGAAAGTTCACGGTACTAATAACTTTTTAACTAATAAAACTGATAAAAGAGTACGTTGAGAAAGTGAAATACAAATTTTCACGAAAAATAATGATAACATGGAATATGAAACATTATGCATCCACTAGCAAAATAGTATTTCAACGTAATCAGACAGTAAATATCAAAACAATATTGTCTGTAATTTTGTTTGTTAAATGAAAAAAAAAAACGTTAAGTTGGCGATTAGACAGTTGAATCAAAGTTCATCCCGGCGTTGTTACAGTCGATTTTGAGAGGGCACTTTGCCCAGCCACCACTCGGTAGAGAAATGAAGTTGATGTTGTTACGTTTCGTCTTGTTAAGTAATTGCTAGCTTGGGTCAATCTAGATAATTGTTAGAAAAATGCTCCCGAATTATTTGAGGCTTCTAGTAACTTCTTTTTGGACCTTCTTCTATCGAATTGGTTGGAACAAATGAAGTCATAACATTTGAAAGAAAGAAAATGTTTATTTGGCACACAATAAAAAGAAAAACAAAGAAAAACCTCAACATAATCAAAATTAGAGTTGTTGCTAGACATGAGCAAATATACGCCCGTATTCACAAACATTATTATGAGGTCTACTGTGCGCGTGGACGCACAGGGTGACACACGAACCAATCACAAAGCTCTATTCAACGCTGTGCGTTCGATTTGCTGCTTCACTTAAGCAAGCATCGTTTGTGAATACGGGCGATAGATAGTCACGATTGACATATTATAGCATAGAAGACCGATATCTTCTTGTATTTGTTATATTCTACCTTCATCTTCATATCCGTAGAGTCTCAAAATTGGAAAATTCTCACCAAAGCTTTATAGTACCATTTTACAGCACATTCTAAGAACGTATTTATGTAGGTAGCCCCTCGCTTAAATTCCTGAATTGACCACTTGTGGAACGGTTTACGAGCCAGAAGACGGTGTTGTACGACGACAGCTCGTCGAACTAAACACTGTTGCGTCTTATTTAGTAGTAGAAGGGGCGACTTTGCTATAAAAATGAATATTCTGATGTGGCTGTAGCCTGTATAAAGGTTTTCTTAGTGCGAGTTACCGCCCACGCGAATCTAGAAAGGCTTAGGCGACAAAACCAAACGTAACAGTACTAGAGCTTCTACGAGTATTTGCGATGCAGTAACTATATGCATGAATTTGGTAAAGGAATAATTATTGTCAATCACGTACCTAACTGACAAATATTAATCGAATGTAGTGTGTTGAGTTTGGTATTAATGATTGAAACTTTGTCGTCGATTTTGATTTAATAATTCGGTACCTATAAATAATGCTTTTCATGCTGAAAAGTTTAAAGGCAATTGACAGTCGTGGTCAACTATTTAGGGACAGATAGAATACTAAAGCAATATTAAGTGTTCATATCCTATTATTGTGAGCTTCATTCGAGATTAGTGATTGTTAACACGCTCACTGCGTAACCATTTTTCGTAGACTTTCAGCCAGTGCGTATGAGGTCTTTTCGAGTCAATATTGAACTTCTTTACAGTGCGTATGAGACCTTTTCTGCCTCACAAAATATTGTTTCTAAAAATACTTTAAATATAGCTCAGGAAAGACAATATTGGCTTGAAACTTTTCTATTATAAACTTAAATAGATGTTTAACCTTAAACTAGCTTCGCCCGCAGTTATGACATTTTGGTATTGAATAAATTAAAAAAATATATATGACATCTTTTCTGCCTCATTTCGCACTGAAAGAAAGTCCAATTTGTGTCTCGACTAGGGATGGGAATAAAACAAAATTTCAGTTACCATAAAATTATAATATTTGTTTTTAATTAAAGTGTTTTTCATTAAAACAGGGCAAACAGTAGGATTTGTCACACAGAACACAAAAAGTTTCAATTTTTTTAGTTTTTTTTTTGCAGCCTGAGTGCTATTTAGTGTTAGTCTTAATCTGTCGTAGCAACCTACGCAGCGCTTTCGTTGACCACCTTTTTTAAGCGAATGTTCAGCACATCGTTGTCGGCCGTTTGGTGTAGTGGTTCGAAACGGACTACTATTCCGGAGGTTGCGAGTTCGATTCCCGCACAGTATTTGTGTGCATGAACATATTTGTTTGTATTGGACTGGGTGTTTTCTGTATAATAATATGTATGTATTTAAAAAAAAAGTATTTAAGTATGTTTATATCCGTTGTCTAGTACCCATAGTACAAGCTTTGCTTAGTTTGGGACTAGAAGCGCAGTGTAAAATGTCCAAAAATATTTATTATTATCTATCTATACTTATAATAAATCTGTAGAGAGGTCAATTCTGTACATGAAATATATTTTCAAAATAACTATCAGGGGGTGATTAGTGATCGATACTGATGCCAAAAATGCAATCAGTAAAATTTTTGTCTGTCTGTCTGTCTGTCTGTCTGTCTGTCTGTCTGTCTGTATGTTCCTTATAGAAACAAAAACTACTCGACGGATTTTAACGAAACTTGGTACAATTATTCTTCATACTCCTGGGCAGGTTATAGGATACTTAGGAATTCCCACGGGAACGGGCATTAGCGGGAAAATCCTTTTGTATGAAAAATCTAAACCGCTTAAGTTAGACGCTTGAAATTTGGCAAGCAGGTACCTTAGTAAACTTAAAGCTTAGTTATAACAGGATATTGCAAAATTCCTACGGGAACGGGAATTAGCGAGAAAAAACATTTGTATGAAAAAGTCTAAGCCACGTAAGATAGACGCTTGAAATTTGGCATGCAGGTACCTTAGTAAACTTAAAGCTTAGTTACAACAGGATATTGCAAAATTCTCACGGGAACGGGAGTTAGCGGGAAAAAACATTTGTATGAAAAAATCTAAACCGCGTAAGTTAGACGCTTAAAATTTGGCATGCAGGTACCTTAGTAAACTTAAAGCTTAGTTACAACAGGATATTGCGAAATTCCAACGGGAACGGGAGTTAGCGGGAAAAAACATTTGTATGAAAAAATCTAAACCGCGTAAGATAGATGAAGGGGGTAAAACGGGATCCACGCGTACGAAGTCGCGGGCGGCCGCTAGTTATTATTATTATCTGCCACTAGGAATACCTGAAATAAATACGTGCGTCAAGTGTATACAAATGCCATTTTTAGTTAAAAAGTCAGTGTTAATGTGTCACCGGCTAACAGCGTGCGTCCGTATCGAAACTTATCACATCACTACTCAAAATGCGCGGCGCCCGCGCCTCACTCTGTGCGGTTATGAGGCCTGCAATTTTTGAGGCAGTTCAGACCTCACGGCGCACTGAACGTGATTAATTTCTATCCAGTGCGTATGGGACCTAATCGACCTCATACAATATTTTCTACGTCATTATGCTAGGCTTCGTAAGAGAAGCAATTTGATATATTTGTCTCTGTTGTACTCATAGAAATGTTAAAATAGTCGCCCCCCGCACAGAGTGAGAGAACGCGATTATGACTGCCGCACCTGCGATAAGTTCTGCATGTGGCTTTTTAGACCTCATAACGCAGTGAGCGTGTTAATTTGTAAACATATTGACTATCAAGAACTCTAAGTTGAATGACGGATTGTACAGCGCCCCTAGGCATAAATACATATTTTTTAACACGCTTATTAGTGAGAACGTTTGATGTAAACTCACACTAAGCCCTCTGACCCCAGAACGCATACCTACAGTGTGTCAATTCTTATTTTTACCCAATTGTTGTGAATAAATGCAAACATGTTAACCAGAGAAGCATATGCAGTTATGCATACATGTTATCGAGTTCACTAACATGGAACGAGTTTTGTTTCCCACAATAAGTACTGTGGAAAACCAATGCATTTTTAAAATTTGATCAACACTGGGAAAGTTGTATCGATTGCTTCCTCGTGGGGCTTAGTTACTGCCCTTTTCGAGGGCTCAATAACGTTAGTCCGTGGTTTGTTGATGCTGCAGGAGTGATAACATTAACCAGCTACTCTCCCAGAGTCTGGAGTGTGTACCGATCTTTTTAATATTGATCAAATTAAGTAACTAAGTAGGTACTTAGTAACGATCAACGATCGTAATTTATTAAGGCCAACTACAATTACCTAAAAGTAAACTCACTTTTTAAAGCTGTTTTGAGACAAACAATCAAAATATTTAGAGTTGCGTTATCTTCACTTTAACAGTAACTATAACTTTAATCGGGGTTTTTGTATGGAGTTTGATACACTTTTGTGAGGCGGGTCGCTACATTCCCTACAATATGGTCGAGTGAAGCGATGGCTGGTTCACACGTCATGTCTGTGAACAGGCGCTGCCTTCGGGGACTGGTCAAGACAAGATTAGGTATATCTTGTTTCCTTTAACAATTAACAATCAACTTAGACAGTGGCACGGCACTAAATATAAGTATATACAATTTATTTAAAACTACCACACGGTTCTGTTATGGTGCCTTGCTTTTCTCTCTAGAGTTTTCTTGCCTTGTCTCCTAAATAGTTTTATATCTGGCACTTAGCCAGAAGGATATCTTAGACTTGTCATGCTCACTAAAATGTCTTTGGGGTAGTGGCGTGGGAGGCGGGTCGTTACATTCCCTATAATATGGTCGAGTGAAGCGATGGCTGGTTCACACGTCATGTCTGTGAACAGGCGCTGCCTTCGGGGACTGGTCAAGGAAAGATATACCTGACATAAAATATATGTATCAAAACGCAACAATTAACCTAGAAATTAGCACGGCACTAAAGAAATATATTCAAAACTGCCACGCGGTCTCGTGCTAGATGGGCGTCTTAAAGGCCACCTTCTATCAAGGGGAGCGCGTGGTAAGTAACTTGCTTCTGAATGTATATGTAACTTTCTACTTTTTTATATTTTTTATATTTTTAAACCGGCAGACAGTGGTGACTGAGTTTTTTGCGGCGCTTCTTCTCAGCACTTGCCAAATGTTTGTCTCGAAGCGCTGGTAGGGCAAAAAAAGAATGAGACATGTATAGGCTCCTTAAGAGCATTTGACGATTTGCAAGAACTAATTTAATTAGTCTAAACAAATAAAGATAATTTTGATTTTGATTGATTTTGATTTTTTGCTAATACCTACCAAAGACATGAGCATCTCAACTTACACAATAATCCTAAAACAAAGTCCTAATACAACAATCCTAGCGAATTCATCTCATTGCCTAACAATCAACTCTCCTTTTCGTATCCAAATAATTGTTACAACACTGTTTGTACTCGTACAATAAAAGGGCTTTCTAATTGCCCTGTTTGGCCTTTGACTTCCTGCCCAAACAACCTGTTGGTGGTTACCTCCACATTAGTGGGCTCACCTTCACTGAGCACACAAAGGAAACGATTCCATTCGCTCAAAAGTATACGTTCTACAATAGACGGCAAATGAAGCTAAACACCGCGGATTCTAATATAGTTGTATTAAGTCCTATTTTGCTACAAAATGTATAGTTTAATGTGCTGTTGTACGTTTGCAAATCGCCAACGTTTGCCAGCTTTTGTTTGTTGAATAATCTCTGGGATAATTGAACACTTTGTAAATGAAAACAACTCCGTACTAGTTTGAAGATTAAATGCTTGAAATGAACTGTACATTTACAACTTCGAACTCCTCCTATGTATTAATTTCGTTGCGGGTCCAATGACAGTATAACTTTCCCCCGGGACAAACTTCAGCTTCACTGGTTGGGTTTTTATTGGCGGTCGAGCTGTAGATCCTGGCTACACAGGCTACACAAAATGAGAGGTAGGAATAGTCCCATGTATGTGTACATTCTTCCTCGTAATTTACTGGAATTTAGTGACCTGATTCAAACTTACTTATCTGGTATACTTATTTTAATGTCGGACAATCATTTTAGTGTAGTAAAATGTCTAAAATCAACTGGCCAGTAAACAGAAGTATTTTCCCTTTGTAAGTAATTATCCCAACTTAAGAAACAAAAATAGAATAAACTTAACTGTATATCCGCTTGACTACAGAGGCAATAATAGTATACCTACTTACTTACATTAAAAAAGGATAGATAGAAGTCATAAATCTTTATTCTTTATCTTCATTTTTATCTTTAATACCTTACTTGTTATCAAAATAATTCTACATTCACGTGAAACCCCAAGGGTAGCACTATAGATGCATGATAAACTTATCTGTTATTTCGTCTGATATAAAAGCCGATTTCCAAAGACCCAAAGGACAGTCCATCTAATATTTATTTTTTCCAAACCAATAATTTTGTTAGTTAGTCATCAATATTACTTGTTTACTGTCCCAGTTCATTTGAAAGTCGTACCTATTTGAGTTAAAGTAACTTAATTCTCTATTTTCTTATTACATTACTTGACTATTCATATTTTGATTGATGAAAATTTTTTGAAAGCAGCGTTCAAATATTTAACTTAGTATTTCGTACCTAGAATGTACATTTCAAATGAAATGGACTTACATTTGCTTTTGATAAAAATATTGAAATGGGAATTGTGTAATCTGAACAAAGTTATAGTTTTAACTACATATAAGCCAACGCAGGATTATAATGTATGAAATTTATAAAAAAAACTTAATTTTAATAATTAGCTTGAGAAAATAAGCGACAACGCATTTCCAAAGAGAATCTTATGCCCGTTTTCACCATCAATCCCTATTTTCTAAGTGGCTTCTATGGTAACACATAACAGGCATTTTATTTCATAGGGGTCACTTAAAAATTAAGGATTGATGGTGAAAACGGGCAAAAAAGTTATATTTATATATTACTTACCTAATAGGAGTATAATTTTCAACTGTGTGTTAATCCTTAAGTATAAATCGTTTTCAGCAAACAGGTATGTAACTTATTAAATATTCGCTTTTACGTCCTCCCTTTGTTGGTCGTGGTCAGACAAACGTAAGAACAGTCTTTGTGTTCAGTTATCATAAAAGGCAGATAACTTATCGCAAATCCTCTGTTTCTGTTTTTAAAGCATATAAAGCCATGTATTCATTAGGCAACATTTGTTGACAAACTGTTTATGACTAGTGTGAAACAAGTTTACCATAAATAAACACAGGTGTACACAGCCACACTTGCTCTCCACTCATAGAGGGGAGCACAGCAACATGTATCATAAACAATGTTTTATCACCTATGTTTATGGACTGTTTATAAACTGTTTACAGAGATGATGAAACATTATGAAACATTGTTTATGAACAGTTTATAAACAGTATTTATCAACAAATGTTGCATAATGAATACACGGCTTTATGCTACTACGATCTGCCTTTAGTGGTAAGCAACGTTCATCGGTACATTTGCAAAGCGAAACAAAAACCGCAAATAGAAAGTGTCTTGAGGCAATATTTTACAGCTACGAGTAATTGGGTATTATGAACACTTCAAAGGAATAAATATTTCGTCGTATTTATTATTTTGTTTGTCAATCGTATAAATCGTATTTATATTCTTTTACGTTGTGTCAAGTAATTTACTATTTACCCGTTTCAAGCGTACAAATGTCTGTATTTGTCATCGGTTTCGTTCGTTTACCTACGATTATTTGCTACAAAAAATATTCTGTTTGAGATTTTATTGGCATTGTGTCTCCGATGTTTTGTGTTTATTTGCTATAAAATATCTTCGCAAAAAGGGCCAAGATTTTTTTTTGAAAAAGAATCAACTTATTTCGTCCATGTGTTATCACGATAGGCTCACCGCCTAAATCTGCGAAAAATGACAACACATGGAAATTCTTATGAATACAGATTTTTAAAGGATATACAAAGTAGAGGTGGGCGCCGATATAAAATTGGCCGGCGGCGGCGCGCCGACTTTTTGACCTCGGCGGCGGCGGCGTCGGCGGCGTGACCTTGTTTGAACTTTGTTCATTAGGTTTTTTTTAAAATCTGCTTTTTTAGTATCTGTCGTCAAGACTAATCAGGTGATTTGCAGTTGGTTGGGGTTTGAGCCACTAAAGCAGTGGTTTACCCTAGTAAATTAGCTCTCTTGATCATAGATGCTTTGATATTTGGTTAGCGGGTTTGGCTGAGATCAGGTTCTCGTGTATCCCCTAAAGGCGAGCCTACCAATGTGCCGATAAAAGTACCCTTAACATGTATTTTTGGGCTCTTTGGAGGCACATAGTTAATGTTGGATTAGCTGACTGTCGGTGGAATATTATATTCAGATCTGTTTTATTTATATTTATGGTCTTTCCATGTCATCCTACGGTCCAGGATTTTAATGCAGGTTGATTGCAGCAATGTGTCGAGGTCTAGATTGGCCGGAGGATAAGTTTCACGTCTTAAGTGATATTATGGTGAGACTTCGGGGCTTAATTACATGCGCCACTTGGTCAGCCAAGCAGCTGACTTTGCAACAGTCTAGTCGCTTTAAGATCACAGTTACATTTGAGGAAGGCTGCAGCTTTCTGGTGTCTGGGCTACTTTACTAGTAGATATAGAGTATCGGACCAAGTACAAAGTCCTGGGGTACTCCAGCTTTGCAACTAAAGAGAGAAGATTTTGTCACCGAGTTTGATTTAAAACTGTTACTGAGATAAGAATCCATCAGCAGGTAGTAGAAGTGTGCTAGAAGGTACTTTTTAATTTCATAGAGTAGTCCTTTATGATAAACCCAGCTGAAGCCGCAGCGAAAGCAGACAGGATTCTTTCTTTTCCAAACATTGTACTGATTATGGTTGGTATGGTTTCTGCCAAAATTTATGGTCGGGTATACTATATTACATGGGTCATACTTAGGCAAGGGAATAAACGAGCAAGAATGATCCTTTTCCATAATTTTAACAATACAAATGTCAGATTAATTGAGCGATAAGAGAATTCGTTAGGCGACTTGCCAGCCTTATAGATCATTTCCAAAGTTAAGAGACTTGCGAGGTTCTTCTCACTCAGTGTGGTCATTGTCAAGACCATGGACTTCATGGTGCTCAGATCAAATACAAGTGCTTTACGAGGGTCCATTTTGGCTATTTCTTTAGCTTAGCCATCTCTCTTAGCATTAGTTCTTTCGTTTCAGCCGTAAGACGTCCTGCGCCGCTCGCATCCAGGCACTTCCTGCGACCTTCCCCAAATCGTCGGTCCACCTAGTGGGAGGCCTGCCCACGCTACGTCTTCCGGCTCGTGGTTGCCACTCAAAAACTTTACTGCCCCAGCGGCCATCAGCTCTACGAGATATGTGCCCCGCCCACTGCCACTTGATTTTAGCGATTCTGTGGGCTATGTCAGTCACTTTGTCCTCCTGCGTCTTTCGTCCTCAATTAGCGTAGTAGGAATCAATCTTCTACTTTGAACTTGAGGAGGGTAAGCAGAAACATGACGGTCAACTCCTCAGATAGTCAAGTACAAAGATATCCAGAAGCAGCATACGAAAAGATGCAAAATTAGCCCTCTCAAATCACAATGGGAAGGTTTGGCAGCACAGGCAACACATTGTGTTGTGTAGAGGCGCCTCTCGCGATCATTTATTTACTAGACCAAGCAGTAACTTGAATAATGTACTTGATTAACTGTTATAATGTACTTGATTAACTGTTAATATAGTTAGTATTAAGTTATTCAATCAATTATTAGTATATCAATGGCATTAAGTTCGCCTTGTGTACCAATTTATATGGCATTAAAGAATAAATATTATAGTTAGTTCTTCTGTTATATGGTTTACTGATGGGTCAAAAATGGGCCCTAACGTAGGCTTTGCCGTGTATGGATAGCAGCCGAAGCTTAGGCTATCTCAAAGCCTGGGTAAATTTGCCAATATCTTTCAGAAATGTACGCCATTATTGAATGTGCAGAAGCTTACCTGCGAAAAAATTATGCCAACCACATAATTTACATTAACTCAGACAGTCAGGCCGCGCTGATGGCCTTAAACTCCAACTTAATCACCTCAAAGTTGGTAGAAAACTGCATGAGTCGACTGAATACCCTAGGAAAACGTAACAGAGTAACGCTAAGATGGGTTCCAGGTCACGCGGGAATCGTGGACAATGAAAATGCCGACAAACTGGCCAGAGCGGGAGCGGAGGGAACACAATATGGTCCAGAACCCTTTTGTGGCATTCCCAAAAGTCTCGCTCGACTGACCCTGGAGAACATCTATTTAAACAAATCCTTTAAGGCATGGTCAGACACGCTAGGATTAACTCATTCCAAAGCTCTTATAAAACCCTATGACCGAAAATGCTTTAAGCAGATCATAGGACTGAGTAGGATCAAAATGCGCATCTTAGTTCGAGCCTTCACTGGACACAGCAGCTTAAACAAGCACTTGTCCACTATGGCACTGTCCGAATCAAGTACGTGCAGGATGTGCCAAGAGGCAGATGAAACGCCACTACACATTCTCACGGACTGCGGACCTTTTGATGCGCAAGCGGAGCTTACACCTGGGCATACACATCCTAAGCCCACAAGATGTAAAACATATCGCCCCCCAAAAGATACTGCAATTCCTGATGGATGCAGGACTCGGAGGCTGACTGGCTGAGAGGAACTGTAACAAAAATAGCGGCGATCACAATAGATCGGTACCGGTCGCAGTGATACTAGGACTTTATTGAACTAGAATAGCCGCTCAACTTAATGAAAAAATAGTTCTTCTGCGTTTAAAACATAAATTAGTACAGTATAGGAGAGGAATAAATTGCAAATAGTTGGTACAGTATCAGTATCGGCGCGCCGACAGCTGGTCGTCGGCGGCGGCGGCGTGAAAAAATTCGCGGCGGCGGCGGCGCGCCGGCGTGGCGCCCACCTCTAATACAAAGTAACGAATTTACTATCAAACGGTAACTTTGCCGACTTAGGTTTAAAAAATATAATTTTCATAATGTTTTATTTTATTTTAAGTATTATCTATTGTATAACGCACCGTTAGCACAGTGATAACCAATAGTTACTCTGTTAGCTTTATGTGCACTGAAATTCTTAGCCCGTAATTTTAAACCGTAAGAGTGGATTCGATCAAACAAGAGTAAATATTAATCTCAAAAGAAATCGTCAGTTATTTGACATTTTGACATACCTATTTCCCATGCCTACTGAAACTGTCAATGTGCCAGTTAGGTATACCAAGAGTTATTCTCAGATAAAAGTTTGGTCGAAACGGGCCTAGTCTTTCAATTACTTCCAAATAAAGGTATTTTAATGCGAATTAATTGAACACGGTTAATATTTAATATCTTCACAAGTAGCATATTTGGAACTCTGTTAATTAATGCTTCGTTAACTTTAAATTAGAATCGCAAACATTTAAATTAGAAATATCGATCGAGTTAATGGAAATGATAAAAGCCGTAACAGACACAGGTGGCGCTTATCGCATAAATCAAATCAATTCAAAATATCCAGCACTCAATTCAAAACATCCGTCATTATCCTAACCACACACATCGTTATGCAAAACAGTGTTCATGAACATCACTAATTGGAGTTAGGTTTCATGTACTGAACTCATCAAAATGGTAATTAAATGAATTTTTAACAAAAAAGAGAGGTATCCAGGGCCGTGCAAAATAATTCTTAACTAAAGAAGTTTTCTATGAACCTAGTCACGTCTGTGTGCAAATTTAATTCGATATCACTCTAAAATTATGTCATAACGTATAAAAGTATGAAAAAAACAATGAGCTTGATAAATTTTCCACCTTTTTATGGTAAGAAAAATATTTAATAAAAATCTAGAAGCCTTTGGGCTTTAGTACTAGGACTCATAAACATAATATTATTGCCCTTATTTGTACAGTTCAGTGAGATTACGTGATTTTGTAATATAACGGTAATTTAATTTTCCGTTAATCACATGTTCACTGACTCGGGTAAATTTTGCGTGTAAGTAATTATTTCGCTTAAATTCCACATTAATATCTTTGAAAATAAGTCTCCTAATTCTATACTACCTATACTAATAGTATAAATGCGAAAGTAACTCTGTCTGTCTGTCTTGCTTTCACGCCTGAACCACTGAACCGATTTTGATGAAATTTGGCATAGAGATAGTGAATCCCCGAAAAGGACATAGGATAGTTTTAATCCCGGTTTTTGAAACAAGGACGCGCGTGATAAAGTTTTTCTGTGACAGACAAAATTAACACGGGCGAAGCCGCGGGCGGAAAGCTAGTTTATAATATTAAATCAAATCTAAAGGTAGCCCAATTTTGTTACCTTTAAGTATACTCGATTAGTCATTTCTTCGCTAAACTTAACGGCAGTTTCGTAGGTAAAACAATAAAGGTACCTAAATGAATTTAAACAGATTATGGTCGGTAAATAAGTGCTACATCGTTTTCAGACATTACAGTAAATGGTCTTCTAGAATTTTCAGTATCTTTAACAACTTCGACGAAGTAAGACTTGTCGTCCATTAGGGCTGAGCTAGAAAGAAGTTCGTGCTTTTACTAACAGCTCGCTAACTAGACGTCTTGCATCTCCTATTAAAGTTTACCAGACTTTATAAATTATACAAAACTTAGAATACTTTAAGAAATAACTTTCCAAAACTTATGAAATAAATGCACCTGAACGTGGGATTTATAGTTGGTTTTAGTTGTTGCTAATTTGGTATGTTTTAATTTAAAGTTAAGAAGTTCCCTTATAAAGTGTTATTGTTGAGATTCTATTGTTCATTTATTTGTCTATGTTCCATACATATGTAGTTTTGCACTTCAGTAGGAACTATTGCATTTTACTTTTTCTGTAAAATTTTCTAAACCATTTTACAATTTCTAGAACGGTTTAATAGTTACCACCTACGTCGTATCCATTAAAGTAAACGTAAACTAGCACAGGTAAAGCGAAGTAATAAAAAGCATAAAGATTTTCTAGCGGAGCTGTAGTGTAAAGACAGCTTAGTCGCTCTGTCACTCGGGTAATTTCCCGACCATCGCCACGAAAGTATTAGAGGAGAAGAAAAATGCCAGTGCTCACTTGGTTCACAAATTCTTATCCTATTCCGTTTTTCTGCTCCAATTATGACCGCGTCTACCTAAATTAAAGATAGTAAGAAAAGAAACGGGTCTGTCGTCAGAAATTTAGTATTACCGATACTTCTCCAATGCTAGGTGTATTCGTGACGTTTATACTAAATTCGCTACGCCCACTACCGATCTTGTACGCGTGGAAATTGTTTCAAGTCAACAAGCATGTTTCATTTTATATGTAACTCAATGTGTATTTTAAGATCTATATATCTGTCAATGAAAATCTTTATAATATAATTATTTGATATTTATTTATTTTGGACAAAGTAAACATTTTTTCTTTCTTTCCTTCAAAAACAGACGCCTTCTTATGACTACAATTACCTTAACGTAATAAACAAAGATATGTACGAATGAAACATGTCTCAAGTGGATCCGTAAGATTAATTTGCCAGAATCCCGAAAAATGACAAATCTTAAGAGAAAGAAGAATATCCAAATCTATCATTCGGAATTACTTTCATCTCCAGTAGAAACATTTTATTTGCTACAATTAGAATTTCCTAAAATACGTTCCAAGCCACCATTAACAAACTTATTGTAAGTAAAAAAACACAGCGCGTTGAATAGAGCTCTGTGATTGGTTCGTGTGTCACCCTGTGCGTTCACGCGCACTGTGAGACCTGATAGTAATGTTTGTGAATACGGGCGTAACTTTTTAAGACCAACTATGTTATAATAAAACATTAACTATACTTCAAAACTAAATGAACCGCATCCTGCTCAAATTTCAATTTCGCAAGTTAATATGCCGTTAGGAAAAGGTATCGTCTTAATTTTTCCTATTAATTCAATTAAGAGAAGATGAGCTCATTAAAACTGAGTTATTACAGGGATGAAGTTGGATAATTATAAGGTTTTATGGTTTTGTTTGATTATGTAAGCACTTTAACATGAACCATGAAATTATTTCTGCTATGGTGTCCGAGTAACTGAGTAATGACGTATGACTTCTTTACCCTGCATAAACATACATTATGGGGCCATGTGTTATTCGTGATATACTTACTTGCTTAACAATTAGTTTGTTAGTATACATATTTTGTACATTGCAATGACTTGTTATTATATCAGTATTGTATTAGTACTATAGTCTCAGCATTAGGCCCAAAAGCGACGACGCATCTTTTATCACTAGGGTTCGCGACATAATGCTGAATAAGGCCTGAATTCTTGAGTGAGACCTTTTTATGATGAGCTTCGTATTGCTGTTTTGTTAGTATTGGCATTTCTTGCATTATTCCTCTTTTGTATCTTTTACTTGAGCCACCTGCGTGGTAACTTTTGTTTCTCTACATCTATCCCAATAAAATTTATCTTCATTTGTCTTTTCAGGGTTCCGTAGTCCTGACAAGGAACCCTTATTTCTATTTTATTATGTAACGACAAACGTTTTAGGTATCTTAAGAACTTCGTGTTTCTAAGATTTGCAGCCGGTATTTTATATATAGAGTTTGACAGATGTTTGACGTTTGTTATGGTAGAAGTAAGATGGTGCAACCCAGCCTAAACGTTTTATTTGATTTAACAAAGATTTCTGAGAATTTTCACAAACCCATGAAGAATAATCTATTTGGACCAATAAAAATAAAATAAAATAATAATAAATAAATATCCTTGGACATTTTAAATGGTTCTTCTAGCATATTTTCTCTGATAGCATTCAAATCTCCAGGGGTGTTACACATTTTCCATTCCGGTAAAGAGATATAAAACACTTTCAATCTTCGAGATCCCTTGAGGTACTTAAATAAGCTGGAACCGTAGTGTGCCAATAGCGAAATTCTATACATAAAGTCTATTTCTATACGATATCTAATTGATCTCACCAATTGAATAAAATGTACTTTTACTTGGCAATTCGTTTTTACCAGTGGCGGGGCAAGACCTAAATTTGATGTGGGCAAGACAGATTTCGCGAGGCTTTGTTCTGTGGCGACCTGAAGACGGATTTTATGAAATAATAAAAAAAAACGGGTCAATGGTCTATTCATTGACAGTTTCTGATTTCTTGATTCAGTGATTATTTTTAAAGGAATATTGCGCCAAAGAATAATGTTCGTCACTTAAAACCGTGTTGTTGCTTAATTTTGTGTCTGATTATGACTGAATTTGTTTGGAAAAAAAAAAATATTTTTATTTTTAACTAGGTACATTGTTTAGCTATCAAGAATTTATATTTAATAGTCAATGTTTGCATTTATTGTCGTATTGTGGTATTGTCATCTCCACCTTGTATACATTTTTTCAAAATTTTTGATGCGCGAGGCCCCTTGTACCGCGAGACCGTAGGCGGTGGCCCACGTCGCCCACGCCTTACGCCGCCACTGGTTTTTACCACCAAGCAAACACAATTCCCGAAAACATTTTGTAACCAAAATATATCGATGTGAAGCAAAAGCTATGTTATTTTATTTTTAAAAATATTTAGATCGAGAGGCGACTCTTAACGCCAGAACAAAATCAACTAAGCCATATTATGTTTCGTACATAAACAGTAAAATAATACGTGAGTTTGTTGTTTTAATAAGTAATCCAAAGGTTTTTTCACCCCTGTATCGCCGATGTAAGAGAAGAATATAGCTTATGTCCCATTCCCGTCTACAATCATAACGTGTTTATCCACAGGGTTCCCGCCATAAATAAAAGGGGAGACACCCTGTGGTGTCCCATAATGCCTTGTAATCTCTTATTTGGTGACATATGAGTACATTACTGGGTTAGTATCAATTTATGTGTGTTTTGTGGTATCCAAAGCGAAATGATTGTGGCTATTAAGTATATTGTCCCGGGTTCTATTCCCAAGTGAAAATCTATATTTTCACGTATAATATCAATCAATTATAAAAATCTAAGCCTGAGTTGCACCACCTTATTTTAACCGCAACAGTAACAACAACCGGTGTTTTGTATGGAGTTTGACAGATTTTGACGTTTGTCAAAGTTTAAGTACGATGGTGCCACTCAGCCTAAAGTCTGATCTACACGTATTAAGTAGTTAAGTAAGCAACTAAATAACTTACCTAGTACTAAGTCTATGTCCAAACGTATTTCAGTAGTCAAGCTCTAGTTTACTATAAAACTGCTTGTCAAAACGTGTCAAGTGACAAGCCCCGCCCACCAACTAACCCGAAAAATAAGTTATTTAGTTTACCGACTTAACTAGGTACTTAATGCGTGTAAATCTGCCTTAAGTTGTGCTTAAACTACAGCTTAAACTAAGTAGCGTCACAGAATAATAATAAGTACTACGTACAGAAGTTGTACTTCGCGAAGGTATTTAAAAAAATGTATGCTCAATGTCATTAACAATATGGTGTAATTTAGCTTGTCTCAAGAGTCAAGCAAGTTTGTCAGAAGTTTTGTTGACAAACGTCAGTGATCGGTACTGCGCCGAAGCTATAGGGCTGACTTCGGTAAAATGATGTGACGTGAGGTGCCAATCTGCAGAAAATGGCGGAGGAAATACATGATTTAGCATGAATTATCATGAATAATATTAACTACTTATTTACCTCTCAGTGTCTTCAGGCAACTTAAAAAAGTACATTATGTGTTTTTATTATTATTTAGGCAGTTAAATACTGCACAGTATTTAGTACACCATTTTCTTTATTTTTTTCCATCATACACAAGAATACGCGTGCGTGAGTCAATGTTCGCTCGTATGTGAGGCCTTGTCGAATAGTACTCTTGTAGGGGGCAATCGTGCGTGTTTTGTTTTCGATGTAAACTCGCGGAGATGAACAGGCCTGGTAGCGTTGTGAGTACTAAGTAGCCTTTATTTTTAAATAGGTAAAGTTAAACCTTTTTGCTTGTAAAAGGACATTGTCAGAAACGGCCTTAGATTCCTGGGCACAGCAGTAAAGTATCAAAATTAATCTCTTACTTTTTGAATACATAAATATTAATTAGATTGTAATGGACACTTGAGGATTAGAAAATGAAATAATAAAAGTCTTTTATATGTATTCCATAATACTATGACGACATCCGGACATTTTAGGGCGTGGCCTGCTCCATATCCTATGAAGTTCCATAATTTGTGTCGATAAAATCTATGTAAAATCGGCACAAGGCAATGCCGTACTTCATTGTTAGGAATCCACGTAATAGTGATGTTGACTGCGGTCATCATAGACAATAAGATACCGATCTTGTAAATAAATCAAATCGTCCAAATTGCTACAGTATGACTAGATTTTAATTAAAAGTTAAAAATATATTGCACGATACTACAAGAAGCTATCTAATGTGTCCAACTGGTCTAAAAGGTCATGAATAAAATAAAAAGAATTGAAAAATCCAATGCCGCTTAAAGTGAGAGAAATGTCTAAAGTTCTAATAAAATTGAAAGTTTTATTCGCTCAAAATGCTTATAACAATAATTGGTAATACATTTCAAATATTAAGTACCTTTATAATGTATCGATAGAACCAAAATGATGTCCTCTCAGCTTGGATAGGGAAAACCCAGGATTGGGGGAGCGCTCCAGGCAATTTTCAGAACATTTCATAGGTGGTAGTAAATAATATTTATTTTATTATTAAAATTGAATATTTTGATATTGATAAAATTGCCATATACCTTTCGATTCAAATACCGAATATTTTTCAATCGATAAAAATTATCGAGAATTGTTAATAATATTCAATTAAAAGTTGTTCAATCCCTAGTCATTCATAGACTAAGACGGTAACCATGGAGATAGTTAGTTTGGTAAGTCACGTGTTAAATGTCAAGAGTGGAAAGTAAACATAGGATTCATGTTATTTATTTACGTGCAAAATGTAAGTAAGTAAATCATAAAAGTGGAACGCCGAGCTATTTCCAAAACCCGTCCAATATTATAATACAATTTGGCTGCGACAACTACAATTCAGAACATCTCCCAAATCGATGTGCATACAATATTATAATACAATACTAGTAAGTAAGAGGTTATGATAACAATAATGCTAACAATAAGTTTATAGAATTGGTCCGCCAGGAATAATTGTTCTTAAATAAAGATTTGTGTCATTTAGAACCTAGAAAGTATTTTTTCGGCACTGTTGATCTAACGGCGAACAATGTATGGAGAACGAACATTGTCCTTTAGTTACTGGTTATGAAATTTTACATTAGTGACGCTTAGGAGCATACAACACCTAAAGACAGTTAGTGCCTACCTGGCTAAAACTACACTTTATATTAACACGATCATAACTACTGATACTATTTTGAGGAAAATACATTTCCTTCCATTTTTATTTATTCTTTTATACCATATTAGTTGGTACATAAGGCGAACCATTCTAATATTATATTTTTTTACTTTTACTCTTGTATAGCTCCCGAGAGATTTTTTACTTTGACATCGAAATAAAACAGCAGAGCCGTTGATCCAGTAGTAAATAAACTATTAAAGAATTATTGAACATTGCTAATAATTCATCGAGTTGACGTATCTTGGAAAATACTGTAACAAAGAACCGAACTGGAATGAAACCAACTGAATTATGTATCACTATTGATTCGATATCATCAGGTCAGTACCTAACTGCCGTAATATAAATATTTGCACAACCCAACCCTCATTTTGTGTCATATCAAGATTATGTAAATAAATATTCTGTCAATCTGCATTTGAAAACTTCAAACGTCGAAACGAATTCCAACTTTCTTACCGAAACTTGACCTAACTTTTATTTGATAAATATTTTTGACCGGGGCAAAAATTACTTTAATACATCATGAGAATCATCATCGTTAAGATTTTAAAATAGCGTGGCTCATTCGACTAAATAAATAAATATAACACGTAGTTAGAGCTACAAACATAAAAGCTACTCATTTTTCAAGAGGTGCATGCCAGGAAATCTACTCGTGTGGAATGTCAGTTTGCAATCGAGGTTCCTCTCAAATCCCAGCTCAACTGGAAACCTACGTACAAAGCTTATCTGTGACATCTTCACTCCAATTGCTCTAAAAGCTTTGAACTTTACCAGAAGCTCTAGCTTGCATTAATTGCAGAAGTTTTCATCTGGTACGGTTCCATAGGGAGTTCAATACTGCACTTTAATAACCATATTAACTTCGACTGAATTTCCTCGTCAAAGGAGAGTAAATATACCGTATATTTGTGATTTTTCAGTCCTTTCGTTGGAAGTTTTGCGTAAACAAATTTTGTTTGAAAGATAAAAATGTACCGTTCATGTTTCTACTTTCACTTTGTCTTATGATGTGTTCTCCGAACCTGTTTGCATTAACTTTTGCCGCTTTACACAGAGAGCAGATAAATAAATAATGAACTGGATAAATATTTTCACATTTTCACGGAATTCAGAAGTAAAAAAAAAGGAAATAAAATTCCTAGAAAACTTTTGTGTTTAAAAAATACCAACCGAATTGAGAACCTCCTCCTATTTAATCCATTTTCATATTGAGGTTTCAATCCAAATGAATGTTTGACACGTTGTACAAAAACTGAAATTAATTTATAATTCCCATGAGTTATTATTTAAAGGAACAGCCCAACAAGGAATTAATGGTATTGGCTTTTTGCAAATCGGCCGAAGGCTATAAAAGTTGGACCGTAGCCAGTGTATGAAAAAAGGGTAGAAGTAGCCTGTGTATTTAGTATTTCTTTCATGTCTCTATTTTGTATCTACGGTGTATAATAAGCATTATTGCTTAACCATGGTTATTTATTATTATGCATACTAATTATTTTCGATTAATGTAGGCTTTTGATAATTGAAAATACAGGATTATGAAATCGTATCTAAATATACAATATAACTCAAAGGTGACTGACTGACTGACTGACATAGTGATCTATCAACGCACAGCCCAAACCACTGGACGGATCGAGCTGAAATTTGGTATGCAGGTAGATGTTATGACGTAGGCATCCGCTAATAAAGGATTTTACGAAACTCCACCCTAAAACGGGATCCACGCGTTTTATGTATATTCATAAGAATAACAGTAGTTAATTTAGTACCTATTTACTTTGAAAAAGGGCTATTTCTACGCTTTTCTGTACTCTAACCGTAGCCAGGGGCGCAACAAGTTGACATACTACGTCGGTCTTATTAAGCCTGTTCGATTCTGGTTAACTTCATTGGTAATTACCAGGTAGGCTGAGTTTATTTATAGTATGTACTAGCGGCCGCCCGCGACTTCGTACGCGTGGATCAAGTTTTACCTCCTTCATCTATCTTACGCGGTTTAGATTTTTTCATACATTTTTTTTCCCGCTAACTCCTGTTCCGGTGGGAATTTTGCAATATCCTGTTGTAACTAAGCTTTAAGTTTTCTAAGGTACCTGCATGCCAAATTTCAAGCGTCTATCTTACGCGGTTTAGAGTTTTTCATACAAATGTTTTTTTCCGCTAACTCCCGTTCCCGTGGGAATTTTGCAATATCCTGTTGTAACTAAGCTTTTAGTTTACTAAGGCACCTGCATGCCGAATTTCAAGCGTCTAACTTAAGCGGTTTAGATTTTTCATACAAAAGGATCTTCCCGCTAATTCCCGTTCCCGTGGGAATTCTTAAGTATCCTATAACCTGCCCAGGAGTAAGAAGAATAATTGTACCAAGTTTCGTTAAAATCCGTCGAGTAGTTTTTGTTTCTATAAGGAACATACAGACAGACAGACAGACAGACAGACAGACAGACAGACAAAAATTTTACTGATTGCATTTTTGGCAACAGTATCGATCACTAATCACCCCCTGATAGTTATTATGAAAATATATTCCATGTACAGAATTGACCTCTCTACAGATTTATTATAAGTATAGATTTAAAATAACGAATTGTAATTGAAGATCGTTAAGAGTAGGCGCACACCGTTGATTTTTAGTTGGCCGATAGTTGTGCCTGATTTTAAATTGTATGAAGAATCGGCCAAATCGAATCGGCGTAGTGTGCGCACTCCCATATGATACATGCCCATACTGATCAACTGCCCGACTAAACTATCGGCCGACGAAAAATCAACGGTGTGCGCCTACTCTAAGTGGCTAGGTGATAATAAAGCTTTAAGAACAATCCTCACGAAGTGTTACGGCGGTCCCTATTGAGCACGAATTGAGTCACAAGTCACTTTCTTGAAGGCTGCTCTAAACAATTTAAATACGTCTATAAAAAGCTTATGTATGTAATTCACTTACACCCTGTGGGCTTTTACTATTGGTGTCAAGTTCACGACCCCTCATAAAGATCTTTGAGACCTTCCACTTCCACAAACGTGTTGCTAACCTAACGCATTATTAATTAAGTAAAGTAAAGAAAAATACCGCTACGAAATTTATTCGTAGGTAAAATAACTGTATGCTACGAATTACTACGACGCGCCAGAGGCTACGGAATGAAAATGTCTCGTAGCTCTAGGCGCAACAAGTCTGCTACAAAATTGTTGCTACGGTCTTGCTACATACTTTTCGGGCGCTTAATTTTAATTGACATTGGTATCTCATTATTTACATGCCGTTATTATAACTTATTAGCCATTTCGATTATAATATGACTGAAGGCAAACTCACAATTCTAAATTCTGTTCCTTTTCATTCTTTTGTAAGTAAAGTAACCAAGTGCATTAATTGCATCAAACTACGACTACTACGTTAACGTGCAACAGAATTCACAGTCTATGTAATTAAGACTTTAATAACCGGTATAAACCGGTAATACTTTGTGGCAGGGAATGTTTCGCTAATCTTTCCAATCATAGTCCGTAAGTTTTGATTGCGTAACAATGTGTATTAAATACGCTATTACCTTCTCTATGTAGGTCAAGACATAATGCATAAAGGTACGGAGAAGGCTCATTTCAACAGGTGACAGGAGTGTTCACTAAAAGCGTTCTTTCTCTGTGTATTGAATTCTTTGAGTGGTGTCATTATCATAAAATCAACAGTCGTAATGCAGATAGCTTATTTTAATACGTTATAGAGGCACACAGGTCACTTTTTATTTTAATTCTCTAAAAAAATATGTATCGTATGACTTTATTTCTGATTCTATCAACTCAGTGACCCATTTTAAAGGGCCGTGACGTGAATATTCAGTTTCGATAGCCATGAATGGTTAACGCGGATAATAGGGGTATATTTGTTGTCGGTTTTTATAATTTTTTATTTGTGTACAGAAACTGAATTTACATAGAGGAAAATAATACTCATGTATACAGAATATTACCGAGTATGTATTAGATTAAACAATGTGTAAGCTATATACACTCGCGAGCAAAACTATGGAATCACTTACATGAAGCTGTTTCCACGCGATCTTGTGTACTAACGAATTTGTTAGTAACAAAAAAAGTGACACCATTTTAAAGATTAAACTTTTACCTTTAAATTGATACCAAATTCATTTAAATCACACCAGTATTTAAAAAGATATCGCGGCTGATGTGAAGAAGTAAGGAAAAAGACATGTATCAACTGTTTGATACGTCGCGAGTTGCGGCCCATTTACCCCTATAAAAGCACGTGTTTTCGGATTTTTGCTTTCACACGTTGATCCATACACATCTCAGCTTCTTTTGACACTTTACCTGGGATTCTACACCTTCAGAAGCAGCACAAATCCTTGCACTATTGCAAGCAGGGCTCAGCCAGCGGGCTGTCGCATGTCAGCTCCACATAAGCCAGTCCTGGGTTTCGAAAGTTTTAAGACGCTTTCGGGAGACTAGTGGCTTTATCCCGAGACCAAGTTCTGAACAGCGCCAGTGCACATCGCAGAAGGATGGCCGTTTTTTCATGTCAACCTCTCTATGAAATCGTCATTTGATTGGTATCGACGTCCAGCAAGAGCTCAGAAATGTTCGTAGGATAGCTGTTAGCGTGTGGACAGTTCGTCTAAGATATAAGCAATAGAATTTGACTCCAAAAAGGCCTGCCACAGACTCGAAACTGACGGCAGGTCACCGATAAGCACGATTTCAATTTGCTCGTACACATCTCGATGGGAAGTCGAGCAAGCCACCCCCATAAGCCACTGTTTCAGCGAACCAGCACTGCACAAATCGCTCCCCAGGCTGCCTATAGACCCGACCTCTTCAACTGCTGCACTGCAAACACAGTCTGCATTCATCGGAGAACAAAACTCGCCTCCATTACTCGCCTACCCATCAAAATAAGTGCGAGTTAATTAAAAGCGTGCTTGTCGGTGACCTGCCGTCAGTTTCGAGCCTATGGCAGGCCTTTTTGGAGTCAAATTCTATTGCTTATATCTTAGACGATCTGTCCACATGCTAACAGCTATCCTACGAACATTTCTGAGCTCTTGCTGGACGTCGATACCACTCAAATGATGATTTCATAGAGAGGTTGACATGAAAAAACGGTCATCCCTCTGCGATATGCACCGGCGCTGTTCAGAACTTGGTCTCGGGATAAAGCCACCAGTCTCCCGAAAGCGTCTTAAAACTTTCGAAACCCAGGACTGGCTTATGTGGAGCTGACGCGCGACAGCCCGCTGGCTGAGCCCTTCTTGCAATAGTGCAACGATTTGTGCTGCTTCTGTAGGTGTAGAATCCCAGGTAAAGTGTCAAAAAAAGCGGAGATGTGTATGGATCAACGTGTAAAAGCAAAAATCCGAAAACACGTGTTTTTATAGGGGGTAAGTAGGCCGCAACTCGCGACGTATCAAACAGTTGATACATGTCTTTTTCCTTACTTCTTCACATCAGCCGGGATATCTTTTTAAATACCGGTGTGATTTAAATGAATTTGGTATCAATTAAAAGGTAAAAGTTTAATCTTTAAAATGGTGCCACTTTTTTTGTTACTAACAAATTCGTTAGTACACAAGATCGCGTGGAAACAACTTCATGTAAGTGATTCCATAGTTTTGCTCGCGAGTGTAGTTGCTACACTGTTTTGCTTATTTTGCATTCCACGGTAAATGGGCTATTCAACACAAAATGATTTTTTCAAATCGGATCAGTACTTTATAGTTTCTGAGACTAGCTCGTTCAACCAAACAAAACTCTTCAGCTTTATAATATTAGTAATACCACCGTAATACTTATTTCAATCAATTAACTTACGTAACCAATCTTACTATTTTCATCAGCATGTATTTTTTAATTAAGGGTTCTTTGTAACGTATCTTCCGATAACATGGATGCATTTCACCTGAAATTTCATTGTTCTCCCAACATAAAAGCATTATATTAAAATTGAACAAAAATTTTCAATGCACGTTAAAATGAATATTACAATTTTAAAAGGAGCATCGTTTGTTCTCTACTGGATGTATGGGTAATTTGATAGACGTGTTCCGCTCGTTAAGTTAGCACAGTCACGAAGATAAGGCTTCTCATGATGCTAGTTTTTGTGCCTGTCTTTCAGCTGAACGTCCGCCACAATTTTTATTGTAGTTTTTACAGAATACCTATTTCATCTCACATTTTAACTTTCTCGAATTTTTCGCTAAAATTTTGATTGACATTAGGTATGTTAGAATAGAGTTAGCTATTTTTTGTTGAATATTGTTCTCCAGTTCATTACGGATAGATTTTTGTAAAATCTGACATTATCTTCTTGCTTATTTAAGGTACTTATTTGGTTTTTGTCTTTACATGGTATGTGACAAAGACCATTTACGTAATAAAGACTTGAGATGAATTTCTATTCTTTATTATATCGCCTAAAAATCTGTTACAAATCAACTTGCAAAACAAATTATAACAAAACACAACAAAATATTGATTGTGTCAACATCGCAGTGCAAACGTGGAATAAAGCTGGTCATGAATAACAACAGGCTTTAGCACGCGACGGCCTTACATGGCAAGGTTTGTGGACGCTTGACATGTGCTGATTAAATGCACTGGCTTAGGGGTGTCCAGAATAGTTATAAAACTCATAAAACAACTCATTAAACTAATTTATTTATGCAAATAGGCTTTAAAAAAGCACTTTTACACGTCCCAGTATTAACCCTACCACTGCTTCAGGACAATAAATGGGCCAGTGCTGCGAAGATGCAGCGCAATAAACTCTGTCACTATTGTCAGCCTCCTTTTCAAGGGTTTACAGACTTTAAAATATACATAGTTATAAATATTTATGCTAGCTAGGCAGTTACGCATCCCAAACATTTTTATCTTTTAAATAATCATCGACTTTATAGTATATTGGTCTGAACTCTTCTGCGCTGTGGCAACCCTGATGTCAGATGTGGTAAGGCGTTGTAGAGTTCAGATGTACAGCTTTAGATACGGGATGGATACCTACAGCACGGAATGATTAACGTTATATTTAGCTATTTGTATGACATGATTCGTGGACAAGACAAGTCAAGCACTTGTGCTGATTTAATCCTTCAAGGCCCGCGAATCTAGACACAATAGATAACAACTGTCTACAGTATTTTTGCGCACGGGTTATGCTTAGCTTATTTTTATTGCTTTATAACCTAGAAACAAGAATAACAACAAACAATTGTTCTGATTTAGCTTTTATGTGTAAAAAATAGAAAAATTCATATCAATGAATGTATGAAACATGAACATAGAGATGATTTAATTTGTTGCCAAATATATTTTTTTCTTTCTTTCTTTCATTCTTTCTAATTATTAAAACATAACAAACATCCATTTAAGATTTATTCTCACAAGAGAAAAATTAAAATAGAGTCCAAATATTTATTAAAAATTAAAAGTTCTAATTTCCTGTCATGTTCCATAGAAGATTTTTTTCATAAAAATCTAACCCTATCATGCTTTCAGTATACTGGCCTTGGTAACGTCGTTTCTCAAATCCCACTATATTTTGATGAAAGCGTGCCCCTTGTTCTTGCGAATAAGCCCCCATAATTATTTATAAATATATCCCAATGAGAATGTGACGTGCATCTTTAGAGACATTCTACAATGAAGATGGAAAATTCAAATCGCTATAACTTTTTAAAAAGCAAATATTTTCGATTTGTAATCGCACTTTTTTATATACATTTGCTTACATAATCAGAATATAATAAGTAAAATCCATGCGCAAAAAAAAATTATTTTTTTGTTGACCGGTGTAATCAATTGTTATGACATTAATTAATCCGTCCAGAATAGTTATATTGGTCTGAACTCTTCTACGCTGTGACAACCCTGGTGTCAGATGGGGTAAGACATCGTAGAGGTCAGACATGCGGGTCTAGATACGAGTCTTCCACAGCATGCATCTTTTTTGTCGAACTATCATAGCACTTGGGAATTATACAAGGAACTTTATTCTGTATTGTGAGTTGGGCAAGTTGAAATGAAAAAATATTGGGTCCTTAAAAGTTTTAAAGTGAGAAAACAAATGCGTTTTAATTGTTTTCTTCATCGATTATTATGAGATCCGTAAAATTGGTTACAATAAAATAGGTATAGATATCGTTTCATTATCCGATGTAGAGACCCATGGATACCTTAATTGTATCTTCATAGCTCTAGCTTGAGTTGTAAACGCTCGAAACATTCAATAAAATATCCTCCCATTGTAGGTTGGTAATTTACCTGTTCTATCTATCTTTACATTCACAAATTTGTTACGTATAATCAGGCCATTACACGTTAAGTATCACCTAATCTAGACTAAAAATCTCCGGGACATTATTCTACGTACTTTCCTTATTAAACGAGTTTGAAAAATGTGTCTCAAAATCTACCTTTGCAAGCTTCCTTGATAAAGGAAGTTAATTGTTACGGAATTTCCTCCTTCCCAAAAGGAGACAGTGAGACAATGAAAAACACACCTTACGTACGACAGCATTAGTGTTAAAGTCGTGGGTAATTTGTGTTACTTTGAGGCTAAGACGAACATTCTTTTATTTTCATCCGGAATGTACATCGACGGAAAATGAGTCCTTATTTCAGACAATAGGGGTGATGACACGAGTTAGAAGTTTCTATTGGACGCCATCATGGGGGTCAAACAACATAAGTATAAGTTAGTAATTCTTTTAGGTAGTCTAGTTTACTAAGGCTGAGTTGCACCATCTTACATTAACTTTGACAAACGTCAAAAAATAATTATAATAAAAATGAAATTGTCAAACTCCATACAAAAAACACCGGTCATTGGAATGGTTACGGTTAAAGTAAGTTAGTGCAACTCAGCCTGAAAGGTTATAGACTTGCTTGTAGCATTGCAAACCTACAAGCATTGCAAAGACACGTTTGTACGTATTAATTATATAAAAATTTCAAACCATTCAAAGACTTTGTCCGTCATATCGATAAAAATATATAATCAGAAGTTTTTGCGTGGAAGAGTAACATAATGAAATATTCATTCATCCTTTTGCGTTAAAAGATACTTAACTAATTAAAACAACAGGTTGAAACAAAACCAAACCAGGTTGTGTACTGGTAACAGAAATAGATGCGTTCGATGACGGGTAGTCTGAAAAACTAGGCCCATGATATTGTTTGTGTACTGCAGCTGCGAACAAAGCTAACGTCACTCTGTTTTTGCGTCAACATTTCCCTGCTACCTAGTCGGGTCCATTCCGTAAAAAGAAATAAAATGTGTTTGAAAACCGGGCTTAAAATAATAATATTTTTTCCTGACGAATTTTTGCTCCCCTGTTACTTGTTACTCGATCCGTACCTTTATGTACGAGTACACGCCTGAATAAAGCTCCAAGGTACGTTTGTTTTGCTTCCATTAAAAAAATGAAAACCTAAGTTTAAAATCATTTATAAATCATCATCCATCAAATATCCTGTAAATTACCTCATGTAAAGGTGCTTACCTAATTCCTAAGAGCCTCCTTTGTGGTATTTTTGTTCTCACCCGAGGCCGAAAACCTTCTCGGTATTTGATAAAAGGAAATTGTCTGCGGTTACAATAAAAGATAAAAATCACGAACATTTCTTGAAATGCGGGACCAAATAACCAGTCAACTAGAGTGATGTCGTGTCGTCCGAAACATATCGAAAACGATATCCAAAACCCAAGCTACACAGATCTGGTTAAAATGAGTTCTCTAAATAAAATTCAAAGACTTTTAGCTCGATGGAACACGTCTTTGTTGCTACAATATCAAATCTATGTTTCAATATTGTAAGTTCAATTTCTTGGATCTAAGAAAGTATTGGAAATATCCTTTATCTAGACCAGATGCACACAGGAGCTCTTAGAAGCGCGCTGAATATAAAATATACGCATCAACATCATTTACCTACGTCTTTATTCCACGGAGCAAATGCATGTGCTTTTCTTTGATAATGCAGACTCTTCGGTGTATAATCAAAGTAAAATTAAGATCAGCTGCAGGATTAATCTTGGTCTTAGAGTCGTTTGACGTAGAGGTATTGAAAGTGTACCTCTAATTAAAAAAGTAGGTAAAAGAAGGTTAGATTAAACCGAGATTAGGTGGGCGGGGGATTAGGACGAGGTTAATCGTCGAATCCAACTCGGCTGGGCAGCGTTCGGGAAGCTTCGCGAAATTCTCACGTCCGAAATACCGCAGTGTCTCAAGACAAAAGTATTTGACCAGTGTGTGTTGCCAGTGATGGTGTATGGCTCTGAGACGTGGTCGCTTACTATGGGCCTCATAAGAAGGCTCAAGGTCACCCAAAGAGCGATGGAGCGTGCTATGCTCGGAGTTTCCCTGCGTGATCGAATCAGAAATGAGGAGATCCGTAGGAGAACCAGAGTGACTGACATAGCCCGCAGAATCGCTAAAATCAAGTGGCAGTGGGCGGGGCACATAGCTCGAAGAGCTGATGGCCGCTGGGGCAGGAAAGTTCTTGAGTGGCGACCACGAGCTGGAAGACGTAGCGTGGGCAGGCCTCCCACTAGGTGGACCGACGATCTGGTAAAGGTCGCGGGAAGTACCTGGATGCAAGCGGCGCAGGACCGGTCTTTGTGGAAATCCTTGGGGGAGGCCTTTGTCCAGCAGTGGACGTCTTTCGGCTGAAACGAACGAACGAACGAGGTGGGCGGGGTAGTTACTCTCTTGGTTAGTAAGCATCTTGTTTTAATATAGCGCGTCAGTACTAATTAGTGACTAATTTATAGTTTGATACATAAAACAAATCCAACCACGTACCGTAGCAATCACATTTTTTGAAAGTTGTGTTTCTTTAACATATTTTATGAAAGCTGTACGGCATGTAAAATGTGTTTAATTCCTGTAATGCCTTATGTGCCTCAGATTTAATTAAACTACATCCTAATAATTGAATAGTGGCATGGCTCAAATGCGAGCGATGTAGGGTTAATTGGGGGTCTTCCGATTTCAGTCTCCGGTCTGTTCAATGGAAGCAAATGGGTTAGGTACCCTTTCAAATTGAGTTAGGGTGCCTCAGCTTAAAAAGCCAACTATTTTTTATTGGTGTAACTAGCGAACGAGTGGTCGGAAATATAACTGAGGTAATAAATAATATAACGAAAAAGAACGCATTTGAATGCTTTATGCATTTGCAAAATACAATACATTGGACTGCACCCACCACAAGCGTAAAATAGAAAGAATTCAATCGAAAGGAAAACATGTGAACAATGGATGTTATAAAATAAACAACGTTCCACAAACTTGAAACAATATGAAACGAGCCAGTCTACAACATATTACCGCGGTATTTTATTTCAAAAACAAAAGTCTTGAGAATTTATGTATCCTCTAATATTTTATAGCTGCTTAGTTTTACGACGGATGCCTTATTTATGGCATCTGAAACACATTTTGTCCTGAACAACGACGAATGATTGAATTTTCTGAATCCTGATAGATTGCAGACTCCATTGCTTAAGTTGTAAAAACCTAAAACATAACGACTAACTTTACTTGTAATGTTAATAAGGTGCATGAAAACCGAGTCGGCACTAGGTTTCACAATGAGTTACGAGATCCAAGTTAGGGTAGGTACCTATCTTCGGTAAGAGACTGATTTCCAAATTAGCCACAGTTCATATTAAATTACGAAAATACTGTTCCAGCACTTACATATTGTAGCCTTTTAGTAATAAAAATAATGAAAAAACAAAAATTTGGCAGTTGGAGGCAAGATAACCTCTGCGATTAAAAAGTCTGGGTGAAACCTTCGCTTTCTGTCAGCATAAGTGAGATGCAGGACAGAGGTCCCCATTATGGAAAAAACTATAGCCCTATCTTTGCTTGCTCTTTGGGTAGGTATTATATGTATACAGCACCTGCAATACGATGCCCTTTCACTATGACGTTAGAAAAGTAGTTAGTACTCACCCCAACAGCATTGTTCTTCTCATCGACAAGGGTATCAGACACGCAGAGCTGGCCATCCGCCACCAGGATTTGGAGGCCGAGTCGGTAGACCCCGTACACTCGTGGGGCACCCCATCGTCCGCGCGTCAGGAGTTTAAGGGTTATCACCTCCCCCGGGTTCACTGGCCTGATGATATGCCATTGGAAACGCTGGAACAAAAACGATTAGGTTAGTAAGTTTAGATTGACCTAGGTTCTTGTTTGTGTGTGAAATACCGCTATTGTGTGGAAGATTATGGAATGGCACGTCGTAAAACCAGAAGACGTAGTGTAGGCAGGCCTTCCACTAGGTGGATCGACGATGAACGTCATAAGTTACATCTAGGTGGTAGCTGAATGTGTAAAGATGATTTTTGTGATAGTAAAGACACAGAGAACTTTCGTAGTTGAGTATTGCAGATTGCTTTAGTTAGTCGTAAAAATCTTCGCAAATTTCGCTTTGAAACTAAATTGAGAAGACTACAATGTAAATTATAGTTGATTGAATAACTCCTTCATAAATAGACGGCAGCTAAAAATGGTATCACATACAAAGCAAACACAAGGCAAGGACACACATACCCCATCAAACTAAACGCTTCAACAACGTATTTTAAGCAATTACTTCGCTCGCAATTAGATTAATGTTGTTTATTCAAAGGAACCGAAAATAATATTCATATTCCCTCTTGTAATGTGAATGTAGGAACGTGTTTAAAAGTAAATAATAATTATCATCTGTCTGATAAATTAAGCACACATTGCTACTCGTAATTGCGTAGACAATTAAAATTTGTTTATGTGTGTGTAAACCATAGACATCTAGCTAGAGAGATGAAGATTTTGATTTTTGATTCAGTACGGCTATTCGTTCCCATAGTAATGTACATAGCTGGGCATTAACTCGTTAATCCGTTAATCGTTAATTAACGAAGTTAACATTTCTATTAACGGATTAACTTTTAAGTTAACTTTAAAAAATGTTAACGGACTCGTTAACTTCCGTTAAATTATCCTAAGTCCGTTAATCGTTAATCCAGTACCTACTATTTACCAAAAAGATACAGCAGACACGCTGAAAAACGCGTTCTGACAAGTAGGGTAAGTGCGCTAGTTTTCGTCCAATTATCGGAGTTGCCAACTTTGTGATGCGAAATGAATATCTTAAAATACCCTTACTCATATGTATCATATGTCATTTTAGTCCTTATATAGTCTACTTTACGTTAATATTATATGATAATAAGTAAATACCACGGGTTTTTTTATAAAAAATATTTTATGCAAAAGAGGCGATTTCACTAGTTTTCGTCCAAAAAATTCAGTTTTCGTCCTAGTGTACGCTAGTTTTCGACCACTGTGTAGAAAAAAGTTTGCAGTTGAATTATTAACTTAAAACCAATTGTACAATACAGTAACTATGGATTGTGGTATATCATTTGAAAGGTAATTTTGTTAGCTTTCAATTGATATCAAAAAGATTTAAACAAGTTTCTTACCTAAAGGGTTATGCCCACTTAGTATGGGAGCTTTGGCCTGAGGTGGACAGACATTACAGCATGTAATTTGTTATTTATTAAATAGTCTATACCAGTAAGAAACAGAATATAAATATCATTTTGTATCCAAGTCCTTAAAAAAATTTTTTTGCCTTAAGACTAGAAAGGTTAGAAGCAAAATAAAACACCATTTTTTTTATTATTATTATTTTAATCTGACTCATGGGTCAATAAAATATTGTCTAGGAACTAGGCATGTTCCTGATACCTTGCCCAGCTCAAAAACCACAAAATTGTCATAACATGAGCACAGCGACCTACTGTTATTCGGCCAATATAAGGGCAAATGAATCCTCGTCCCATCATGTATTTGTTGGGGCTCCACAGCATATGTAGCAGCTTGATCAGCTCACTGCCATCAGGGATGACATATTTGGTCAGATCCCCGCAGCTGAAACCAAGAAATTAATTATGGTATCATTCAAAATTCATTCTTTAAGATATTGAGATGTGATGTCAATTTTTATCTATCAGTTAGAAGTATTTGTATAGAACAAAATATACACTTTGTTCAAATAATAATATATCAAGCCAATGTCTCTAATAAAATTAAAAAAACTTACTTGACGAGGTGAAATCTGTTCCATTATTACATTATTTTTTAATATGTGATTCTCTTTCCGTGTTAATATGCAGTCTATGGAACGTATTTGTAACAAAGATAATCCACGTTAACTGTGACCAGTGCTAGTGGTTGCTTCTTCATTTGAAATATAATTTGTCCTTGATTGGTGCAGAGCCACACCGTGGCCACGGTCCAACATGAGTGACAACATACACTGCTGTTATCAATCTAAAAAAAAAGTTTTATTAGGATTATGGTAATCTACGGTAAAGGTAGTTGATCAAATACATTGTAAAAGGTATTCAACAAGTCCACAAGCTCATTCAATAACTTACCAGCTGAGGAGTCATCCACTGACATTATAACCAACTGAACTTAATAAGCTCTAGGCTATGTCGCCTCCTCTGCATCATGTCAGCTATACAATTGATACATATCATAGGTTCCTCATGAGATTGAGGAATTGCTGGTTGCATTATCCAAAATCGGGCTGGGGTTAACATTGGGGCTCGGGTCGGAGTCCATACGTAAGCCGTGGTCGGCGTTTAGGCAAGGTTCGATGTCCGATAGTGAGCCATTGGTCATTGGTTGAGTGAGATTCGTAGTTCGAGAGTATGCCAGGGTCATCGGGAAGGGAAGCATCGAGGACCATGGTCAAAAAAATAAAGTCGACAAAAGGGAAACTTATACAACACTCTTCTGCTTTTATTTTGGCAAAGACTTGGTTTTGAGAACTAAACAACACTCACGATGAAAAATACAAAACAAAGCGAATGACAGATAACAGCTGTGACAATATTTTCAGTGTTGCCATGCTAATAATGTGGTGATGAATAAAAATAATCGATATAAAAATCGATTGTATTTTTGATGACTCGAAATAAGGTGTATATAAGGTGTGTGTGAAATAAGGTTTCATTTAGTTATTTAAATATTTTCGGTAGTGTTATTGGAATATTAAAAAAGTTTTATAAATGTCATTTTAATGAATACGTATTTAAAAAAATACTAATTGTCATAGTCGAAAAACAATCGATATGAATTGATTCTTACCGATAAGATTCATTTTGGCAACACTGAATTGAGTGTTACAGACAGGAAGTTGTAATTATCACATAAAGTACTATTTAAATTGGATTTTTATAAAGGCAAATTGATACAAAGTTACACTAAGCGAATACTTTAAAAATTAATTAAAATTTTTTGGCAATTTCATATTTTCATTAGCAGCTTGTCCACGCCAGGCCAGAAATGAACATTGTCCTTTAGGAAAATATTGCAATAGGTCGAAGGACAAATGGACGAAAACTAATCTACAGGAATAGCTTATTTTGGTTTTCGTCCACCCCAGTGCTTGCTCATGACGTCATGGACGAAAACACAACAACGTTTAAAGCTGTTTTTTGTTTTCGTCCACATCTTTTTAACGGTTTTTATGGGTTTATCACTGTTTCAAAGTGGACGTAAACTAAAATGTTTAATGTAATAGCAATAAAGATCATATTGGAAGAAAAAACATTGTATTTTGTAGGTCCATTGAAGTAAAATGATTATTAAAAATATTAACTAGGTGTCAGGGTTTCCGTCCACGTGGACGAAAACCAAAATCTTGCAAAATTGTTATGCTAGTATTAGTCCACTTAATTATCTAAGATTTCTATACAAAAACTTTAATAAACTCTTAAAATATTGTTTATTATGCTAATAATTAGACATACGTGCCAAAAACATTACGTAAAGTAGCTAAAACAGTAATTAAACATACCATGAAAGTTCCCTACCGGCACGTTTTTTTTCTAACTTGACGACGTTTTCCATTCACCTGTGTGAAGCAGCAACTTCCGTAGATTTTTTTGGAGTTATTACTTGTCAATTTACATTTTCATGCAGGCAGAACTGTTACTTAGATATTATAGATTGTAACAAGTCCAAACTTGCACGGAAAGTTAGGTTTGTATTCTAATTTTCCGTATTTGTTTGTGGCAAGTCGGTCAAATGGACGAAAACAGGAGCTGGACGGAAAACCGGCGCAATTACCCTACGTTCGGGCTTCCAGAACCCAAAACAACAGTTTTTGTAACCTGATCACCAACGCAACGATATAAGAAATGCATTTTTTTATCTATTTACAACCGAATTTAAGACCTGTTTTCCTCAACCGATTGAGCTGTGGTATACTTATGTAAGTACGATGACAATGCAATGTTATAGTACCATTCTTCTTCTTCTTTTCGTGTCGACAACAAACCTACACAGTGTCAGCCCAAAACTCCGCCACAAGAGTGGCGTTGTCAGTAGCACTCATCAAATCCTCCAATAGTACCATTGAGTTGGTCTGATGATGGAGTCAAGAAGTGGCCATAGAAACTCCTAAATGAAACGGCGGAATCGCATCGAATGTGGGTTCGTTGGATTTGTCATTTTGAGCACTTTAGTAATAGATGATGTCCAGGGTCCTGATGATGGAGTCAAGAGGTGGCCATAGGAATTCCTAAACGGAACGGTGAAAACTTATCGAGTTTGGGTTTGTTGGATTTGTCTTTTCGAGCACTTTGGTGTTAAATTGTATTGTAATTGTACCAAGGCTCTGAGATTGAGATACAACTAAAGTGTATAATAAAAGCTTTTATTCTGAATTTAGTACCACTGCAGCACTGCATTTAATGCAGTTGTATTAAAACGAAAAAAATAATTGTACTTATGCAAGGTTCAAATCATTTCAAAAGCTTGTAGCGCAATCATAAAAGAGGAATAAATTCCATGCGCGATACAAGCTTTCGAAATTATGTGAACCTTGCAAACAATATTTTCGTTTTATTATCATGTGTTAACGGATTAACGATTAACGTTAACTTGCGTTAAATCATCCGAAATGTAACGTTTTAACGTTTAACGAAGTTAATTTTTTTAGTAACGGTTTAACGATTAACGAAGTTAACTATTTGATTAACGGTGCCCAGCTATGGTAATGTACCTACGTACAGCACCACTACATAGTCAGTCACGTGCGATTGAATGTATTTTGTTAGTTTGAATGTGCTCATGCTCATTATCCACTACGGTATCAGTACTCAACGTGCGAATAATCTTTAGCAATGTAAACTGTTTACACTTAAAACGTCAACTGCATAGCACATTGCTGTCGCGAGCAATGTGTTCTGTTTTTGGGCATATTGCTGGGACACTGGCCACGCCCTCTTTTCACATTTCCCTTTAGTTTTTGTTGTCTAAAGCGAAAGAAAGGCTATCAAGACCAAGCAATTTAATCAAAATATCTTATTTAAATTGTCTATCAAGACCAAGCAATTTAATCAAAACATCTTATTTAAATTAGACGTTTAATTAAGTCTCTACATTTACAGAGTTTCCAATCACATCATTGCGACCTCTCCGCAAGCGATACAAGCGATACAACCGAACATAACCCAATAATACAAACTTTCCAACCAACGCGACCATTGGCGGCAAAAGTTGGGTAGACCTGCAGATATCTGGCGCAAACTTGTGACACCTGTCGATTGCTGAGGCTTTAACGAGAACCTAATAATTAGGTACAGTTGAGTCAGACACAGGCGAAAAGTAGAGAAAACAAAAAAAAAATTTACAAGATTTTGGACGAGATGTGAGAATAGACAATATTATTGAAAATGAAATAATAATATTATTATATTTGAGCGCTGACAGCAGTGATGAAGACGACAGTCAGTACTAATAACAGTTTTAATAGTTCAACTGAATAAATGCAATTTTTTTCTTAAATTATGTACTTGTCTTATTTTGCTCCTTTTTACGAAAGAAAAATAATAATTGGACAGGGATTCGTCTGATGACTTAAAATTCACATTAAGTTTGAAGACCGTATCAATTCATTCACTTTTATCGATGTTTTTAAGCAGGTCACCTCACTATTAAGATAAAACTGACAGACGTCAAATGTTACCTATTAAAATGACTCCACTATAATATACCTACTTGGGAGTAAAACCTGACATTGCTTTTTCAAAGGCTGAATGGATTTAAGAGATGTATTTGGTTACAGTACATCATCGTCATAATCATTATCAGCATCAGGTCTTTTAGTCTTCACTGCAGCAGCATGATGCTCTAATTTTACAGAGGTCTATAAAGGATTTTGACGAAACTCACTTTCCTCGAGTTACCTCTTACTAGATCTAAGGACAGAATGCGAGTGGTTTTCTTCTTTGTCGAAACCACACGGCTTGACTGCAGCTTGACATTCACATAATGATCTGTAGTCGCCTCTTTAACGCCCGTTTTCACAAATATTATGAGATCTCACAGTGCGGGTGGACGCACAGGGTGACAATTGAACCAATCACAGAGCTCTATTCAACGCTGTGCGTTCGATTTGCTGCTTCACTTAAGCCTTAAGGCCAGCATCGTTTGTGAATGCGGGTGTAAGTTACCTAAGTATAAAGTGAAAATTACTTGAGCAAGGGTTTCCCGTGAACGAGCGACTGTCAACCGTACTTTTGAACCGCAAATTCAGGCACAGTGACAGTGATGTACGAGCGCTTTGTTAAGTGACCGATTGGCATGGGAAGGACGGATATCGGCCATCCTGCGATTATATTCTGGCGATTGAGGGGCTTCAGAACTACCTCTGAATGGTTAACTTAATGCTGAATGCAAATAAGGCTCAGATAGCGTGTAATCGAATGTTGAAAGTTGATTAAAGTTAGATCATTAAGAATTATTAATGTATGCTGTCTGATGCATTCAGTTTGTTGCACTAATACCAGCAGAGTGGTTTTCAGAAGAAGTCCCACATTAAATTGTAAGTTCGAGTGAAGTAAATACGGGTAATTTGAAAAAGGAAAGAAGTTGATTTGAGTATGGCGAAAAAAATACAGCTATTATAAGTACCTACCTACTCGTATTTCAGAATACATACTTTAAATCGGTACTTAGTTTAATCTTCATTATACTCGGTTAATTACATTCGAAAATTAATCTGTTAAAGTTAGTATAACCAAACATTGTTGATACATTAAGAAAGTTTTTTGCTCTTATCATCACAACATCGTAAGTTCGTAACTACTTGAAACTTTCAGGAGCATTGTCCTCGAAAGGATCCGATATTGCGGTGGCTCTTTGACGAGAACGAGAACGTACTCGTAGTCTAAGCTTGTCTCATTCGATCTAACATGCAAGTTCCTAAGTACCTTACTTGGAGTTGACAATATTGTACTTCAAGACCTTTGCAAGTCAAATCCAGTTTTGTGTTTAATTCCATCAATACAAAACTTCTTTAAATTGATTCTAGAGAGTTCTTCAGTTTTTGAATTTAGAAGATCCCACATTCCTATAAATATCAAGTTGTCAAGTACAAACATAGTTCAGACTATAAGGGTTGTCAAAGTGTATCAAGATTAAATACCTACAGATTAAAAAATCTCACTTAATATTTAGATGATATTATGTCCGTGATTTTGAAACGAGAATAATTTGGGATGTTTCTGTCACACATGTGAAAGAAAATAAAAAGGCATCTAATGGGCAAGAAGTACCTAAGCCTAAGTGTAGGTTTGAACAGTTCAATAAAAACGAGGCACCCGTAATGCTTTCCACGTAAACCCTGTCTCTAAGTGCAGACGGTGCAATAAAAGGAAACTAAGATTGTGTGTGTTCCTATCAAAGCTGCGCTATATGTCTAGTTAAGGGGTGGGAAGAAAATATCTCACTTTCTTTCGCCACTTCTTAGCACCAGCTTACATTTGTCCCGAAGCAAGCTATTTGGGACGTGTATAAGCGCCCCGGAAAGGGCCCTAAGTACCGAATAAAAGCTTTGAATTTGACTTTGACTATCCGTCAATAATCAATATCCTTGGTCGGAGCAGCTCTGGTGGAAAGAAAAAGAAAGAGAGAGGAATAAACAAATAAAAGTGTAGACCAGGTGTGTAAGAGAAATGCTATTTGCCAGCGAGGAATGTGCAAATGAATTACAATACTTTTTGCAAAACAAATGAAATATGAAAACCAGGTGTTAGAGAGAGATGGCAGCTAACAGAGAGAACTTTGTAAAGAACTTAGGCGAGCAAAATTAAGCGTATTCTGAAATACATATTCTAGCAAAACTCCGCAATACAATGTTTTAGAGCTTTGCTAAGCATCGTGCAGGTTCCCTTAACCTGGTTAAAAAGGAGGCATTTTACAACTGCAAAGCCTCTTTCAATACTCTACAATACCGCTCACACCTTTGGTGGAAAAGCAGCTTAGTCCAATGTAAATCATCTCACGTTTGTGTGCGGTTCTTACTGGCGATCGTAAATAAAGGCCGATGCAAGGATGCAATAGCGGGACATGTAGCAGTTAGCATTGTCCAGAGAAAACAAGGTTGGCATTTCGAAAATTGATGACCCAATTGTGGTGGACTGCAGTGGACTGTATGCGTTTGTGTGTGTTCGAGAGCGCTGACCGGACGATGATGACTGCCGTTGAGAGCTTGCCCTTACTATGTCAGGCGTAGTAGGTGCTACTTGCAGGAATAAAACCACTATTTCACTTGCTGAGACTTCTCGCGTTTATTATTCGCTTCCTTTTCTCAGTTCTTGCTTCTTCAGATCACTTGTTGCTTGGAGCACTTGTTCTCTGAACTGAACACAACAAAAACTTTAAATAAACTTGTCTCTCGGTTTTTTTTTTTTTTTTGAAGGGACGCGCGCTGGTAGCTTGAGGAGCTTTTCCAGCTTCACCGGGCAGAGTGGCGAGTACAGAAGGTACTCTAGCCGTTTGGCGATCGTCGGTGCGCGTGCCGACGAGGCCGAGTGTGGGCTTCGCGAAGCGAAGCCCAGGCTCGTCCGCGTCGGTCGCAGACCGACGTTCGCGATCGGGCCGTATCGAGCGCATAAGGCGCCCGATCAGTGGCGAACCCAATTAGAGGGTTGCCCACCGCGGTGTTGGACCAAAGTCCAGCCTGCGGCGGGCTCACTCTAAGTGGGCCCGATCGAGGGGAGAGTTGTCTCTCGGAGCGCCTCGCTCCGTATTTATAGGGCCCCGGGCTATATCCATCCCTTTCTCTCCCGATATTCCTGTCTCTGTCTCTCATGTTCTGGACCATAGTTCTGGAATGTTCGAAGCGAGAGGTCCGATGTTGAAGAGAATGTCTCCAACTTCCTCATTGGCCCTAGAGCAATTCCAAGTATACCATCAATAAAAGCCTAATTAGAGTCATCAAACCTCTCAGTCATTCAATTAGAGCCATTAGAACTTCATAACTATGAGTTGTTTTCTATGTGTAAGCTGAGGACACGTGTCTCCAGCTGACACATCTGTATCTTCGTAAATATTTATGCTACGATAATGTATTATACCTCAAAAATTACAGTCGACTCCAAATAGTAGGCTTTCCACTTTTCAAGACTTTAGCTCAAATACTGTTAAAACCACGATCAAAAAACTATGTGCGAGCTGGAGTACCGTGTCTCCAGCTTACACATCTGTATCTTCGTAAATATTTAAGCTACATCAATGTTTTATATCTCATAAATTAAAGTCGAATAAAAAAACCCGACTTCAATTCTTTCAAAGCTTTATTTCGAACCGTTTTCGAACTACGAACCGATACGTATGTGTAAGCTGGTGACACGTAACACACGGTGGATTATTAAAACCGTATAAGTTAGAGTTGCGTTTTAAAGATCAAATAATTCGTTATAATTGAAGTACACACGAGACATAATTTCAAATCTCTAGGCCTCTTAGTTTCAGAATTAAAAGCCAAAAACTATTTTCCCGCCAAATAATTCAAATAATATGGGTCGACTGCGACGTTGCCGTTCCGTGCGTCCACTAGAGCAGTCGAATTTGAACCTAAAAACTAGTACTGTTTGAATCATTTTTATTTGTAGTTTAAATCATTTAATTTCGATTATAAGAATTTTAGACTAGGAGTCAGCTGATTTCTGTATTGAGTACTTAATAACCTATATTTTATTAATAAGAAAAAGCTAGGTAAAACAAAATTATATTTTAATATACAAGTATAATAACGAACTTGTTTCCAAAGACTCAAATATTTGTGGCGTTTCTAAACGCAACCACTTTAATTTTTATTTAAATACCGTGATGTCCCACGATTCTGCCACGTCAAGTGGCAAAAATGGGCAACAACTATACAGGGTGGAAACGTTAAGTGATCTCACTCGATTATTTCTTAACTATACAAGATATTAAAAAACTGGTTACTGATCCTGAAAGTGCTTAATGAGCTCTTTCAAACGGTACCAATAATAAGTTACAGAATAAACTGGATCTATCTGAAAATTCAATGTTTCCAGCTTCCATACTAAATGTATGCCAGACACACAATATTAGAAGTGTAATTTTTTTAATTTAATAATAAATACTTAAAATAAACTCGTAAATTGTATTCTTATTTTAAATTATTAATGAAAAACATTGGTTTTAGGCTTTACTTGCTATAATATTGTCAAGAGATGAGTGTCATGACTGTGGTAGTACTAAATGTATGGAAGAAGGAAACATTGAATTTTTGGTTAGATCCAGTTTATTCTGTAACCTATTATTGATACCATACCATTGGATAGAGCTTGTGAAGCACTTTTAGAATCAGTAATCAGTTTTACGATATCATATGTAGTTTTTAAAATAATGTGACTTTACCAAATGTATGGAAGCTGGAAACATTGAAGTTTCGGATAGATCCAGTTTATTCTGTAACCTATTATTAATACCGTTTGAACCGTTTGATAGAGCTCATGAAGCACTTTCAGGATTTTCCAATCGCGAAAGCCCTCATTGAATTCTTCTTCTTTTGTTGAAAAAAAAAATAATAACAATATTAACATCACAAATCACAATCACTACTAAGACATCACAAAATAGACGAAACACAGCATTTTGCACAGAATTGGCCGTAAGGATCTATATCCATAGCCGTAAAACTTGTATTAAAAAAAAAGATGACAGTTGACTGCAATATTGAGAAACAGTCAGTGTTGCCAGAAGGTTACTTTTGTAACCTTTTAGCTGATTTTTGAACTGCTTTGGTTACTTTTAGGTTACACTAATGAAAAGGTTACTTTTAGGTGATTTTTCGGAATTTGTAGAATTAACTTTTACAGGTTATTCAGTAAAAAAATATTAATAGTGTCAATTTACAAATTATTTAAATTGAAACGTGACACTCAAAATGTTGATGATTTCCAATTAATTTTAACACTTTGTATGAATTTTGGCTGATTGGTAAGATAAGAGTCGAAGATGAAAGTTGTTAGTACGAATCAGCTTTATGAATCAATATGATAATAATATCAATCGCACGTGTGAGGGTTACTTTTTTTTCTATTTCTGGTAATTTCTGACAAGACCCTACTGGCAACACTGGAAACAGTTTAAGTTTAGTTAGTAAAATATGATTTATCTGTGGTAATTAAATAGATTAATTAGATTTACGAATCTCTGATGGATGAGTGATACCCGACCCGAGGTTTCCGCCAACTGGGACCGCAATCAACTAGGACCGCGGTCCCAATCGCCAGATCAGTAAAAATTAAATACTTTTCTGGGACCATTCATAAAGGACAATGATCAAAAATGTATGGAGTGTGGTCCAAATGTCAACCACCACCTATGTAGTAAAATAGTCTACTAAATACTGATTCATTATAACCAAACCGCAATCAAAAATATGCTGTCAGTAAAAAGTTTAAGACTGAATGAAAAGTCATGTTTTTACCTTTTCATCTGAAAATTAATGTTCTTGATATCATTCTATCCATCGCACATTTCGGATTAATCTATGCATATTATGTCATGTCGCTTAGTGTGCCGTGTTAGATTCTCGCTAAAAGAAAAAAAAAACTCAGAAGAAAGACAACAATATTGGAATTATGGTCGGGTGGTCGCTGCTCCGCCCCTATTGGTTGTAGGGTGATGTTATATAACCTAAAACCATCCTTGATAAATGGGCTATCCATAACAAAAAGAATTTTTCAAATCGGACCAGTAGTTCCTGAGATTAGCGCGTAAACTACTACAATTTTTCATACAGTCATAACTTTTTACTGACAGTTTATTTATTTTTCGTCCCATACTGAAAGTTAATCTCTATTTAATGGACCATAAGCCAATATAGGTCTCATTAGTGGTGGACATTTGGACCACTTTTGGTCATTGTCCTTTTAGTACGATACCGATTTTGGAATGAATAATATATTTTTTTAAGTTATCTATGAGTGAACCTAGTCGCTGGAAGAAAAATATTTAATTTTTATCGATCCAGCGACTGGGACCACTGTCCCAGTTAATTGCGGTCCCAGTAGCCGGAATCTACGGCCCGATCGCGAACGTCTTCGCTTTCGCTTCGCGAAGCCCACACTCGGCCTCGTCGGCACGCGCACCGACGATCGCCAAACGGCTAGAGTACCTTCTGTACTCGCCACTCTGCCCGGTGAAGCTGGAAAAGCTCCTCCAGCTACCAGCGCGCGTCCCTTCAAAAAAAAAAAAAAAGCCGGAAACCTCCCCGACCCGACCGTGGATCACCAGTATTCTACTACACAGTAAAGTATAGGGTAAGGTGGGGCACAATGTTACAATGCATATTTCTCCGTCCCTTTCTATTAGTTGTATGATGTTCAGCGGCTCAGTTCAGCAGCTCTTATGAGCTTGACAAACGTGTATACCAACATCATACAACTAATAGAAAGGGACGGAGAAATATGCATTGTAACATTGTACCCCGTGTAACATTGTGCCCCACCTTACCCTACCTAGGTTATTAAAAGTTGATCGATCTGTGATAAATAATTTACCTGATTAATTAGTTTTATGAAGTAGGAATTTTATTTCATTAGTGATACCCGACAAGAACGTAGATCATCGGATTTCTAGTAAAGTGTATCTACCTTAATTATTAAAAATGTTAATTGATCTGTGATAATAATCGAGCTGAATAAAAACGTTTTTGATTGTTATTTTAGTATTTCATTCTAGCTATTATATTTCCAAGAATAACCTGGTTTTGCCATGTCTGAATACAGTTTTTTTTTCGGTTTCGGTAAAACCGGTTTTGTGACCCCCTAAATCCCACCCTTACGTTCATATAAAAAGAATGTGCGTAATCTATACGTACATAAGGCACCTAAAATAATAGAGAGGAAAGAATTGATTGTATTGAACAATGAACCGTCTCAGCTATAAAAGACCCACTAAACTGAACTGTCCCACCAAACACATTGATAGGGGGCGCCACCATTGTTCACCTGTACAAGGTTTCCCAAAAAGTACTGTCAAGCCGAAGCCCAGAGGTAGAGTATCACTAGGGCTACCCGAATACTCGATTTTTTCAAGTTATTTATAATTTTCAGATGATATGATAATGATGAAAATCTTTATCATATTTCAAAAACTGGGATAAAATCTATCCTACGTCCTTTCCCGGGACTCAACCATTTCTATGCCAAATTTCATCAAAATCGGTTCAGTGGTTTAGGCGTGAAAGCAAGACAAAGTTACTTTCACATTTATAATATTAGTATAGATGCAATGTTTTTGCCTCGATTAAATAAAACATTGTGATCAAAATAAAAACTTATTATCAAAATATTTTATAGGTTATTAGGTACTCAATACACAAATCAGCCGGCTCCTAGTCTAAAATTCTTATAATCGAAATTAAATGATTTAAACTACAAATAAAAATGATTCAAACAGCACTAGTTTTTAGGTTCAAATTCGACTGCTCTAGTGGACGCACGGAACGGCAACGTCGCAGTCGACCCATATTATTTGAATTATTTGGCGGGAAAATAGTTTTTGGCTTTTAATTCTGAAACTAAGAGGCCTAGAGATTTGAAATTATGTCTCGTGTGTACTTCAATTATAACGAATTATTTGATCTTTAAAACGCAACTCTAACTTATACGGTTTTAATAATCCACCGTGTGTTACGTGTCACCAGCTTACACATACGTATCGGTTCGTAGTTCGAAAACGGTTCGAAATAAAGCTTTGAAAGAATTGAAGTCGGGTTTTTTTATTCGACTTTAATTTATGAGATATAAAACATTGATGTAGCTTAAATATTTACGAAGATACAGATGTGTAAGCTGGAGACACGGTACTCCAGCTCGCACATAGTTTTTTGATCGTGGTTTTAACAGTATTTGAGCTAAAGTCTTGAAAAGTGGAAAGCCTACTATTTGGATTCGACTGTAATTTTTGAGGTATAATACATTATCGTAGCATAAATATTTACGAAGATACAGATGTGTCAGCTGGAGACACGTGTCCTCAGCTTACACATAGAAAACAACTCATAGTTATGAAGTTCTAATGGCTCTAATTGAATGACTGAGAGGTTTGATGACTCTAATTAGGCTTTTATTGATGGTATACTTTTAATTGCTCTAGGGCCAATGAGGAAGTTGGAGACATTCTCTTCCGATGTTGCCGTCCCGTTTCTTTTTCTCTCGAATATTCCAGAAGTGTGTAGAAGAGTAATTGATGTGCAAGCGAGATGACAGATAATGTGAGAAAGAGATGGAATGTTATTTATCTCTAATCGACTCTAATTGATCATTTTAGTACATTTTCTGATTGTTAACGTTGCTAAACAATTCTAATTAATAAATTAGCGTATTTTCTCGGTTGACGTCGCTAACACCAATTCAAAGACGAGACCACAAAGCATTTTCTTGGGAAGGATCGGATAGTTTAGTTTAGTTGTTATCTAGATAAGTGTAACATTAGATGAAATATGCGTAATATTGCAACCACTAAGTATATCATTATGTACCTACTTACTATGTAGCGGATAATGAGCTGATTATTTTCCCCTGTTGATAAATTAACAACACACTAACGTTATCAACACCAGAAAAATTACCGATGCACTAGGTAGGTACCTATTTTTTTGGGAATGTCGTTAGGATTTAGTAAACACTGTATCGGTAGGTCATTTAAAAAAAAATCTGGTAAGGTGCCTGCAAATTGTCTCCTTTTGAATAATGTTGTTCACTATTAACTAAGTGCAACAAAATTTTCTTTAAATATAAAAGACGGAGTTCCAAAACCGAACTAATGATTTTCGAACATAATTTCGAGCGGGCCAAAGAAACTTTAAACGACATTTTCAGTTCCAAGCGCCCGTGTAATTCTTGCATGATGCGATCCACCTCAAAGTCCAATCAAAATCCTTTGATGCCACGTCTGCATGAGGCGTTAAATTCGAAATACACGGCCATTATATTTCGTCGCTTCATTCTTTGATATAATTATTTACAAAGTAGTCCCTTTATCCTACAGGCAACATCGCACGACTTTAGAGAGTATCTCAATTGACTTAAAAAACATCATTCGTTCGGTTCACTCGTTCGGCCGTTAGCGCCCAGGTTCTCATTCCTTTTTCGTGCGAGGCAACGTGCGCACGCGCCGCAAAAATGCCGAAGCGCAGTGCACAAGAGAAATTACAACGCTACGAAAAAAAGATTAGGAAGTTATTGGAGAAAGAAGAACAAGTAAAACGCCGACGAATACGCTGTATAGATTCGTCAGACGATGAGGAAAATACAGGTACCTTCTACCTACCTATCATTATTGAATAGTGTTTGTATTTTAACGATTTTTTTTAAATACTGTGATGTAGTTCATTTGAAACTTTTACAAGCTAAAATAATCATAACAGTACGTTAATAATTACATTGCATAGTATACTTACCCACTTTAAATGATGATATTTATATTTTTATAATCATGAAAAATCTTAACATTTACAACTAAATCGAGATTGACTGCGGGTCAATCGCGATATCATAATTAGCTGCGGGCTAATTGTGGATCATATTTAGTGGTCATATTCGTAGAAATTACATGCATTCTTAGATAGATGCGTGTTGTCTACCCCCTATTGTCTGCGGGACAATACAATACACATTTTTTCTATAAAAATTATATTAAATAATAATTTAACTATGTCGATTAATTTGCATTACAAAAATTACCTACCTTAACTTTTCATTTTTTTTTTTATTCGTTTTATTTTCACAAAATTTATTCTTAAACTAAAATCGTTGTTTTAGATACGATTAATATCGTTCAACCAAATGAAGCAGAACCGACTGCTAGCATCCCAGATCCATCCACTGGTTTCGATGAAATCCAAACGGAACAATCTGTGTTAACAGACACCGCAGTCACGCCAGAGGTGGCTGCTCAGAATATAACTCCTGAAATTACACTTGATGCTGAAATTCTTTCTGCCTTGGGAGCTTCAACATCTGACGTCCCCGATTTTGGAAATCAAATACACGACAGTTTAGCTAACTTATGGACTCCGCTTTTAAAAAAAGGCCTACCAAAAGACCAGAAGGAAACTCTTTTCAAAGAAAAGGATTACTTAATTCCTAGCAACTGTAAGCTACTGCAGGCGCCTAAGTTAAACGCCGAAATATCCGCTGCAGTGTCAGACGTGGTAAGAGGACGCGATAAAAAGTTTATCGGTTTTCAACAACAGCTCGGAGCGGGTACCTCGGCAATAAACAGAGCAATGGATACCTTGTTGTGTTCCGATAACAAAATACAAGCCTTAAAGTATTTGAGCGACGGCTGCCGCATCTTAACCGATTTACATTACGCCCTAACAAAGGATAGAATCAAATTGATTACACCCAGCTTGGAAAAGAACTTTTTACATGTCATACAAGACTCTGAGCGAGATGACACATTATTCGGCAATTCACTATCTGAAAAGATTAAAGCCAGTAAGGCAATTGAACGACAAGGTTCCCAAATAAGGAAACCATTGACGAATCAAAAACCAGCGACCGTTCCATCAACTGTTAGTCGCCCTACTCCTCAGGGAAACTGGTCAGGACCTCCTCGGTACCCGTCGAACAGGGGGGGGCGGGGAGGTCAGGGCTACAGGGGCCAGCGACCAGCAGCTCCTCCCAGGCGGACTTACCCTGCTTCGACTTCGAATCAGCTGAAGGGCTACAACCAGCCCCGACCCCGTGCACCGCCACAGTAGATCAGGTACACGCAGGCCGAATTAAATTATTCTTCCATTGTTGGTCTCGTATAACAAACAACCAAACTGTCTTAGATTGGATAAAATACGGGTATTCTATACCCTTTTGTCAGGAAGTGACGCAAAATATTGTCCCCAAGTCTAACTTCACTCCGGAAGAAAGACTCGAGATGGCTGAGGCAATTGATAAATTAATTGAATTAGGAGCTGTTTCACAATGTATTCCAGTTCAGGGCCAATACATATCTAATATATTCTTAGCCCCTAAGCCAAATGGCACAAAGCGATTCATATTAAATTTAAAATGCTTAAATAAATTTATTACAAGTACCCACTTTAAAATGGAGGATTATAGGACCGCTCTAAAACTTATACCTCAAGGCGGGTTTATAGCTAAAATAGATCTAAAAGAGGCTTATCTCTTAATCCCAATAAGCGAAGACGATCGAAAATATTTAAGATTTAATTTCCAAGCTCCGAATTCAACTAATTTATGTACTTATGAGTTTACCGCTATGCCCTACGGCTTATCTGTGGCACCCAGGGTTTTTACCAAAATAATGAGAGAGGTTATTGCATACCTTAGACAACAAGGACATAAATCTGTTATATATCTCGACGATATATTATGTATCGGCGATAATATCGAACAATGTATTGATAATGTACGAACAACCCTATCACTTTTGGAGTGTCTCGGGTTTGTAGTGAACTACGAGAAGAGCGCTTTAGCGCCTTCACAAGTTTGCACGTTTTTAGGTTTTGTATATGATACAAAACATTTTTCGATATCATTGCCACCAGAAAAGCGTTTGCATATCGCCCAAATGGTCCAAAAGTTCTCAAAACTTCCAAAATGTACAATACGGGAGTTTGCACAGTTAATAGGTATTCTAATTGCAGCTTGCCCCGCAGCTAGGTATGGATTCACATACACAAAAGCTTTAGAACGCCAGAAATTTCTAGCTTTGTTAAATCATAACGATAATTATGAAGCCAAGATCCAGCTTCCCTCACTAATCTTAGAAGATCTAGACTGGTGGCGTGACAATATTTCAACAACGTTTTGTCCAATGCGAACACTTAATTATAAAAAAGAAATATTCACGGACGCTTCCCGTACAGGTTGGGGAGCGGTCTGTGACGGGAAAAAGGTTAACGGGAGATGGAAGCTTGCGGAATTAGAATACCATATTAACTATTTGGAACTTCTTGCAGTATTTCTAGGATTAAAAAGTCTTGTTGCGGAAATGGATCACTGTGCTATATTACTGCGGGTAGATAACACCACAGCGATCAGTTATATTAACCGCCAGGGCGGTATCCAATTCCCGCATTTAAATAGTTTAGCCCGGTCCATTTGGCAATGGTGCGAGATGCGTAACATTTGGTTATACGCATCATACGTCAATACTAAAGATAATTTTGCCGATGCTGAGTCAAGAAAGATCAACCCCGACACGGAGTGGGAACTATGTGACGAAGCTTATCAGTCAATAGTACATAGTTTTGGCTGTCCAGAAATCGATTTGTTCGCCTCTCGCAACAACACCAAATGCGAAATATTTACATCTTGGAAACCAGATCCAGATGCTGTCGCAATCGACGCATTTACAATTAATTGGCATTCGAAGTTTTTTTACGCATTTCCACCATTTTCATTGATTTTGAAAGTCATACGAAAAGTCATAGACGACAAAGCTACTGGTATCTTAGTTTTCCCGTACTGGCCATCCCAGCCTTGGTTTCCCCTCCTGCATAGTATTCTCGATTCAAAAATTATTTTTCTGAACCCACATAAGTATCTGCTCCAATCCGCTTTCAGGAAGCACCATCCGCTGCATCCAAAACTTACCCTGGGTGCCGCGAGGCTCTGCGGGCGGCGTTCGCACGCCGCGGCGCACCATCAAATGCTCTCCAATTAATGCTCGCGTCACTGTCAGACAATACCATCAAACAGTACAGCGTCACTTTGAAGCTTTGGTGGGAATTTTGTACGCTTAATAACATTCCGGTTTTCGAAAATTCCAAAACATTAGTTCTGTCTTTTCTAACACAACAATTCAATTCTGGTTGCTCTTATGGCTCTCTTAACAGCCACCGTTCAGCATTGTCACTTTTCTTAGACGACAATATAGGCTCTGATGAATGTATTAGACGTTTATTAAAAGGGGCATACAAACTTAACCCAAGTCGCCCTAAATATACCACAACTTGGGACCCACAATTGGTCCTTAATCACATTTCTAATTGGTACCCTAACTTAGAACTGAACATGGAAAAAATAACTAAAAAACTTACCATTTTACTAGCACTCTGTACGGCACATAGGGTTCAAACCCTTTCTCTTATTAAAATCGACAATATTTCTATAACTCAGACCGGTGTTAAGATAGCCATAACTGATATAATTAAGACTTCCGGCCCCGGCCGGGATCAACCCATCTTATTCTTACCATATTTCCAAGAGAAAATAAACATATGCCCTGCTTCAGCCCTCAAAGATTACATTTTTGTCACAAAAAATATGAGGACCTCGAACGCAGACAAATTGTTATTAACGTACAAAAAGCCCCACAAAGCTGCAAGTTCCCAATCCATCAGTAGATGGATCAAGCAGTTATTAGCCGAATGTGGTATTGACGTGAACACGTTCACCGCGCATAGCACGCGTCACGCCGCTTCCTCGACCGCCCGCGCCGCGGGGCTCAGTATAGACACGATTTGTAAGACGGCTGGCTGGACCAGTACTTCTACGGCGTTTGCTCGCTTCTATAATAGACCAATATTAAGCGAAGGTGATTTTGCAAACGCCGTAATGCGGCATACAAATAGTAATTAGTTATATAATACTGAAGTCTTATTTATTATTTTTGGTTTTCATTGTATGGATACAATATTTTTTGTTAGTTAAATTATCACAAATATAGTACTTAATTTAATTTAAGTTTGGTTATTATTTTAGAAACTTACCTTGCACTTTATTAGAACAAAACTTTTGTCTCTGAACATCTACTTTGTAAATAATTATATCAAAGAATGAAGCGACGAAATATAATAGATGATCAAACGAACTTGCAAGTGAAGTTCGATTGCTATTATATGAGTCGCTTCATTCGAAGATATACGAACCCTCCCACCCGTTAACCACACACGCAAGTGTGGTGTAACCCAAGGAAAAGTTTTGTTCTTTATTTACACTCTAAACATAATGAGAACCTGGGCGCTAACGGCCGAACGAGTGAACCGAACGAATGATGTTTTTTAAGTCAATTGAGATACTCTCTAAAGTCGTGCGATGTTGCCTGTAGGATAAAGGGACTACTTTGTAAATAATTATATCTTCGAATGAAGCGACTCATATAATAGCAATCGAACTTCACTTGCAAGTTCGTTTGATCATCTATTATACCTTGCTGTTGGACATTTGAAACTTTGACACTCATACTGAAGCTTTTTTCTGCCTACACAAAGACGCAAAGCTTTTACATAAAATTAAAATACAAAAATGGAATAACCATACTCGGGAAAAATTAGATCTAGTTAAAATATTCTGGATTACTTGCTTTGAATTTTTACCTATACAGTATAAACTGAAAGAAACGTAAAAACGTGAAATGAAAGTTTTTACATACTCACAAATACCTTACCTACATTATAATGCAAATCTTCTCTTTGGAGGTAACTTTCGTACTTACTCTTTTAATCTGCATACATTCAAATGGCATTTACTGGGCTCTACTCTTAGGCTCAGTCTACTCGTATGTATTCTGTGCGTGCGAGATGCTACTGCAAGTAAATGTGCGTGTTTATTAGATTAAAAAAAAACAATTGAGAATAGAAATTGGGCAGTGAAAAAAAATATAATTCTTAGTGGCCAGTGCATAGTCAAAAATTGTATGCGGCCTTATTTTAAGTAACTTATATTGAAGTTCCCATTATACATGTTTAAATGATTCTCATCATACCAAGATCAACGGCTCAGACCTGAAATATCTGTTTTCCTAAAATGTACAATTCTCAAAAAGTCGACGTACTCTTCATGTTTGCATTCCTATTTTGTCAGCTTTATCGAAATTTCTTCAATTTAAAATGTGTGCAGTCTTACAAGGTCTTCTACTCTATAATTTCAGTATTTTGAGAAGCGGACGTTATGCAAAAGACGTGCTCACATTCTGAATAGCAGCAATAAAATGTAACTCTTTAAATACATTTTAGGAAAACGGAAATTTCAGGCCTGAGCCAGACCAACGACTTAAAAGGGATAATAAGGAAGGAGAAAAATATCTTACAATAGATTTCATTACGATTAATGCAAACAAACCTTTCTCGACTCAAAGCCTCAAAAAACCCTTTGTTCTTCGTTTTCTTATAAAATTATGGCTGTTACGGTCTGCTTATTGAGAACTAATAATAAAACGATTAGCCTCGGTTAGAAACAAATTAATTGAACTCGTTAGTTAAGAGTAACAGTTATTAAAACTGGAAAATGTTATGTAAGACCCAGTGTGCCTACCATGAGTTTACGTTAGGTGAGCTCGCTAGCGAATACGTCAAAAAATTCTATGAAGATTTTATTTCTTGAAAGTAGCCGCTAGGGGCGCTGCACAATATGTCATACATTTAAATGTCATTTTTTTACGCAGTCGCTAGCGAGCACACCTAACGTAAACTCATGGTAGGCACACTGATCAGTTAATGTAAACTTTGAAAAGCAATATGAAATAAGTTATTAAATAAGTATGTCTAGAATATTTTCCAAGCTATTTTTAAAGTACATTTTTCTATTCACAATGCCTTTGATCCTATGTGGACTGAGACAGTTAAATAACAGTTTTTAATTAAGTAATGAAACGTCAATAAAAATAAACTATTTTGTAATAAGTAAAGCACCTAGTAATATTGAGTTTATTAATTATAGCTTTCCGCCCGCGGCTTCGCCCGCGTGGAATTTTGTCTGTCACAGAAAAACTTTATCGTGCGCGTCCCTGTTTCAAAAACCGGGATAAAAACTATCCTATGTTCTTTCCCGGGACTCAAACTATCTCTATGCCAAATTTCATCAAAATCGGTTGCGAGGTTTAAGCGGGAAAGCGTAACAGACAGACAGACAGACAGACAGACAGACAGAGTTACTTTCGCATTTATAATATTAGTTGGGATTAAGAAACATTGCATTGAATGTTTAAACATAAAGTAAGAACATACAATTGGAAAACTCGAGAAGATTGGTTGGCATGAAATATCTTTTTCAGTTTATCTTCTAAACACAGCGTTGACTTCGATTTAAATAAAATACAAATTGAAATTTCTGATAATTCATTTTGGAGACGGATCAAATGATCATTATTTCGGGAAAAGCTCATAATAAAAAATCTAATCTTGAAGGATACCAAAAAAAGATCAAGTTTGATTACTTTTTTCCTACATTTTCCCTATATAAAATCTATAGTACAAACAAGTATGGTTAGCGTCACAAGCCTTCAGCAATCTTGAAAAAAATGCAAATTGCAACGTTGGCACAGAATTTCCCTTTTGACTTTGGCGTTATTAAAGTCAAACCATATTGCAACCAAATAATATGGCAGACAAACATTGACATAGCCCGTAGCTTCTCGACGTTGTGGTTCGCATACCAGACTACCTACACTAGCCGACTGTGGTTGCGGTTCTGAATTTCGCTTCGAGTAAATAATTTTAATGTACACCATAAATAGTTACCTTACTGTAAAATGGTTTACTAATAGGTACTAAGGTGGATTCTATAGTTATTTTGATCCGTTATATTTAAGTACGAGTATACAGGGTGGAAACGATAAGTGATCTCACTCGATTATTTCTAAACTATACAAGATATCCAATAAATGGTTACTGATCCTGAAAGTGCTTCACGAGCTCTATCCAACGGTATCAATAATAGTTTACAAAATAAACTGGATCTATCTGAAAATTCAATGTTTCCAGTCTCCATACATTTAAAAAACTGGTTACTGATCCTGAAAGTGCTTCACGAGCTTTATCCAACGGTACCAATAATAAGTTCTAAAATAAACTGGATCTATCCGAAAATTCAATGTTTCCAGCTTCCATACATTTAGTACTGCCACAGTCATGGCACTCATGTCTCGATAATATTATAGCAAGTAAAGCTTAAAACCAATGTTTTCCATGAATAATTTTAAATAAGAATGCAATTTACGAGTTAATTTTAAGTGTTTATTATTTAAAATAAAAAAATATAACACTTCTAATATTATGTGGCTGGCATAGTGGCATACATTTAGTATGGAGGCTGAAAACATTGAATTTTCGGATAGATCCAGTTAATTGTGTAACCTATTACTGATATCGTTTGAAAGAGCTCGTGAAGCACTTTCAGGATCAGTAATCAGTTTTTCGATATCTTGTATAGTTTAGAAATAATCGAGTGAGATCACTTATCGTTTCCACCCTGTATAAGTATTATGATTAGTCGGATAACGTAAACCATTCTAGCTAGACTGGATCAAATCCAAAAGTTGCTAACACAGTGGGGGCGTTTGGCGGAAAAAAAGCTTGGAAGCCCTTGCGCAAATGGCGGTTGCAAAGCGGTAAGCGCTGTCACTGCTAAAAATGAATGAACCACGACACTATTAAGGCTGAGTTGCAACACCTAACTTTGACCGTAAAAACGATAACCGATGTTTTTGTATGGAGTTTGACAGATTTTTGACGTTTGTCAAAATTAAAGTAAGATGGTGCAACTCAGCCTAAGTATAATAGCAAACGTGTTCTCGGCGAAAACTGCAGTAGCCATTTTACTTACAAGTGCTTGGAGCGCTTTTTTCCACCAAACGTACACAATGTGAAATGCTCGTACTAATATTGACATCACTTACACAGCAGTATAATATTTAAAATAAGATTTTACTTAGGCTGGGTTGCACTATCTTACTTTAACTTTGACAAACGTCAAAAGTCTGTCAAACTCCTTAAAAAGCACTGGTTATCGTCATAGTTACGGTCAAAGTTAGGTGGTGCAACTCAGCCTAAGTGAATCAGTGCTGTACCTCGGCAACAGGGCCGTGCCTCCCTTAAGTCTTATCGCTAAACTAATTGCAAGAAACTGGATTTTCTAGAAAACTCAATATCGATGTAGGCCACGCAACACGCTTCATTTTATTCTTGGACGATAAGTAATTTTATCTCGCGTGAAGTTGATCGAGTTAAGTGAAGTTAATGAACGCAAGCGGTGTAAAGTGTTTACGGCGATATGCAGGTAATCTTATAACTCCTACGGAGAGTGAAAAATCGACAAAGTGCGGGAACATGACGTGCAGGGATAGATTGGCATTAGGTTTCATGGTAGGTACATACAAGGTAATGCGACGATGAATGATTTTCAGACACAAAAAATCCTCTCTCTCTCCTCCTCTCATTACATTTTAAAAAGTGGAGCGTGAGGATCGCATTGAGGCCACGTCGAATGTAATCCCTTAAGGCCAACAAGATATTCAATTGTACTGAAATGGGTTTCGAATATAAATTATTGATAGCTCAGCCATACATTTATCTTTGGAAATATAAGCATGAATAACTGATAAAGTAACAAGCCTCTAGAATTCATAACACACACATTCAGGCGCGTGCTAGATATAATTTATGTAAATTTTTTGAGATAAAAACAAATACGTTTTTTATCATCCTTTAGTGATGTTAATAAACAAGTTGCTATGAAAATTGAGGTATAAACATGACAACACAAAGAAGAGTAAATAATTCGTAAAAAGTAATGTGTGCTCTTTAATTAGAAAACTCTGAAAGAGATCAAAGGCAAAAGAAAACGCCTCTATGTACCTACATAAATTATTAAACTTTTACAACATACTGAAATCAAATCAAATTAAGTATACTTACTTACACGTAGAATGGAATATCTATATTTGAAACCAAGTTCTTCCATTATTCTGTAGTTCATAAAGATAGCATTCCTGTGCTTCATTTCCGCAGAAAGCGGTGTGTTCACGCGCGAGTGGACTTATGGCTCTTACAACACAAGCAACCAATTTACATTCCCATTAAAGAAATTCACTATAAATTCTGTTAACGTTTATGTTAAGTGCATTTTAGAACCTGCGAGCTGAACGAAAATGCTCACTGGCACGGTAGTGTAAGTCGTGTGTGTACCTTCAAATTTATTTTTTAAGCGTGAAGAGCACTGGTACGTAATTTATCTGAGAGTATTTTTTAAACTTTCTGTTTAATAATGAAAATTTTGTAAAAATATAATTTCTCTACAGGGTGTTAGGTAAATGGGTATATGAGCCGACACTAGCCCATGTTAACATGGGCATATAATTGGTATGGTGAAGTCAGAAAATTGATATCTTCATTTTGATTATTTTAATTTTCATACAAATCGGATTTTATACAATTTATATTGTATGAAAATTAAAAAAATTAAAATGATGATATCAAATTTCTGACTTCACCATACCATTTATAGTGTCGGCTCATATACCCATTTACCTCCCTGTATAATAAAAAGAAGATTATATTATCAATGCTAATGTTATAAATAAGTTAACTACACCAGATACAAAAGCTTTTATCGACATGTAACTTTTTTGAAAGTCATAAATTGGTGACGCGTTGTGAATACGGATCTCAAAGTACACCCTGCATCCCCTCCCCTCCCCCCCAGAATGGTCTGGTGACCCCCCCCCCCCCCCGGGAGTTGGGCTACCAGTTTGAAGATGAAAGTTGATAGTACTAACAGTCATGAACTATGATACTAATCGCTCTGGAAAAGAAAAATACTGGAAACAAAATGAAGCTTAGATTTTATTAAGATAATGATAATGATTATAACGTACCTGGTTGACGTGGATGATTTCGTCATTATCCACCAGGACGGCGGAATTCTTGATGTCTCCTGGAACAAAAAAGAGAAGGTTTAATTTTAACTTCAACCGTAACTAATGTTAATCTAGTCTAGCGTTCGTATTCACAAACATTACTATGAGGTCTCACAATGCGCGTGGACGCACAGGGTGACACACGAACCTGGACCAATCACAGAGCTCTATTCAACGCTGTGAGTTCGATTTGCTGGTTCACTTAAGCAAGCATCGTTTGTGAATACGGCTGTTAGTCATTAGCACCTAAAGAACAGTGACAGTCTTCACCAACCACATAAATTAATTAGCGAAATAATACGCAAACTAACTCAGTTATTTCGACAGTGTTACCTTTAAAAAGCAGTAGGCTGTTCATAATTACCCTGCTGTATTTATTTCTACTAACCTAATGGCCTCTAAAGAACCTTTAAAGAGCCTATGTAGAGCTTTACTAAATGCTCAGGGAGTATTAATCAGCATAGTTGCACTTAAATGAAGGCAAATGGTATGATTAAGGAAAATAGCTTTATCGGCTAAATAAACTCAGCTGTGTAGTAGTAATTCCTCGTAGTGGATAAAAAAATGCTACCTTAGGTATTTTGAATCGCTGAATGAGAAAGTTTTGTTTTTAGTTTTTACCTAATATAATGCAATAAGCACACGCCATAGATTTAGAAAAACTCGGTAAAAAATATTCGATAATGTATTATGTAACATAGCGTACGATTTTACTCTGCACTTATTTTAGACTAGCGGCCGCCCGCGACTTCGTACGCGTGGATCCCGTTTTACCCCCTTCATCTATCTTACGCGGTTTAGATTTTTTTTTACAAATGTTTTTTCCCGCTAACTCCCGATCCCGTTGGAATTTCGCAATATCCTGTTGTAACTAAGCTTTAAGTTTACTAAGGGACCTGCATGCCAAATTTCAAGCGTCTAACTTAAGCGGTTTAGATTTTTCATACAAAAGGATTTTCCCGGTAATTCCTTTTCCTGTGGAAATTTCGGGAATTCCTTTCTTAGTGCACCTCTACGGTACCTAAGCTACGTCCCTTATAAATTTTAAGTGCCTGCGTTTAGCCGTTTAAGCTGTGCGTGGGTATGTCAGTGAGTCAGTCATACAAAAGGAATTTCCCGCTAATTCCAGTTCCCGTGGGAATTTTGCAATATCCTGTTGTAACTAAGCTTTAAGTTTACTAAGGTACCTGCATGCCAAATTTTAAGCGTCTAACTTACGCGGTTTAGATTTTTTCATACAAATGTTTTTTTCCGCTAACTCCCGTTCCCGTGAGAATTTTGCAATATCCTGTTGCAACAAAGCTTTTAATTTACTAAGGTACCTGCATGCCAAATTTCAAGCGTCTATCTTACGTGGCTTAGATTTTTTCATACAAATGTTTTTTCTCGCTAATTCCCGTTCCCGTAGGAATTTTGCAATATCCTGTTATAAATAAGCTTTAAGTTTACTAAGGTACCTGCTTGCCAAATTTCAAGCGTCTAACTTAAGCGGTTTAGATTTTTCATACAAAAGGATTTTCCCGCTAATGCCCGTTCCCGTGGGAATTTCTAAGTATCCTATAACCTGCCCAGGAGTATTAAGAATAATTGTACCAAGTTTCGTTAAAATCCGTCGAGTAGTTTTTGTTTCTATAAGGAACATACAGACAGACAGACAGACAGACAGACAGACAGACAGACAGACAGACCGACAGACAAAAATTTTACTGATTGCATTTTTGGCATCAGTATCGACCACTAATCACCCCCTGATAGTTATTTTGAAAATATATTTCATGTACAGAATTGACCTCTCTACAGATTTATTATAAGTATAGATTACACCCTGTATCAGGGACTAACAGCATTATTGTATAAAACCATAATGTTTATAATTTATCCGACAGACAAAAGTAATTCCAAAACAATTACTTTTTAATTCCGAAACACAGGGGATTGAATAAAAATCCTTCGTAATTATCCAACACCGTCAAGGATTCTAATCTTAATTTAGGAGGATTATTTTGTACACAAGGGTTTTGGCCATAATTGTTTCATTGCGGGGACTTTAAGTATATTTAGATAAGAAAGTACCAACGTTTTAGATTACATTGTTTTTGCCTTACGTCAGCGTTTTGTGATAATAAATAACACCATTAACCACGTTATTAGAGATAAGATTAGAAAAAGAGAAACAAAACCTTAATGAATCACGCTAATGGGTTATATCGGAATAATGATTATATTGGTAATTGAACAGTAGGCAATACGTTAACGCTATAAATAAACATTGTGTTTTTAAACCTTTACGCTCGTTTAGTCCGAGTTTGTAAACGATTTGCTTTAGTGATATTGAAAATTACAATGTAACTCGGACTCCAGGTTATTCTTTAAAATAGTGTTTTAGTTTTCTTCTTGTCGTGTCGACAACAAACGTACACAGTGTCAGCCCAAAACTCTGCCACAAGAGTAGCGTTGTCAGTAGCCTTTATTAAATCTTTCTGCGTGCAGTTGTTTGAGCACGCAGGGCACGACATCATGTGCTTCGTCGACCGGGGAACAAAACCATACTTACACTCCAAGTTTGAGCCATCCAAGAATTCCACACCTGAACAGATTGTCCTTACTACGGCCGACCTGCGGGCTGCGTCCGAAGTCTATTTAAAGACTTCCAGGTAAGCCAGGGGAGCTCATGTCCAGGTGGAGGACCCTCAGACATTTTATTTTATTTATTTATTTTATTTTATTTTGTTCGGAATACATACAGTGAAACAATAACAGATTAATAACCACTGCGAAACTATACACCATTTACATGTTTTCGCATAATAATATGTGTAGCACTACAATTAAACAACAAAAGCCAATTCGCTTACATGAGAGAGTTATTTTAAATTAAGATCTATACCTACACTAAACTGCTGATGAACCGTCAAACCAAGATTTAGCCAATGTGTCCATAAAGAGATTTGGTTTCGAGTTAAACATATCGAGTTCAGGAATGGTAACCAATTACATAGGTATAAAAGGGCAGGGAAGTGTTTTTAGTTAAATTGTAATTTATTGACAAAAATGTTTTCAGTTACAGCCTCAATGCAAAATAATGAGGAAGTCGTGCACATAGTCCTTATTCTTTAGACCAACTTGTTGAATAAAATGAGTGTTAAAATTATTCTTATTCCGTGGAGTTGTGTACTACCAGTTTACAGTACGAGTATGTACAGATAACGGCACGTCAACGTAACCACTGTGGATTTTTGTGCGATGGGCGAGTTTGCAAAAAAAATGGGTAGCCTGATGTGCTGTCGTGTGTACTAACAAACCGTGCTTAGTTAGGATAACTATTTTAAGTAGGTTTGGGCTGGATTATTGTTGCGATAGTTGTTAGTGTTGTTGCAGAAATCGTAAACTCTTTGATTTTCAGTATTGTACTCTTTTGCATTAGGTGACGAACAAAAGTTAGTTCAATTATTTTAATCAGTAGGGCACAACCAAAATGGCACTCCACACAAAACTCTTTTTTTTAATAGCTTTTAAATTCAATATTATAATGAGTGCGTGAAATTATTAATTGTATATCGAATACCTAATAAGATCTTGAAACCAAATTTTTATCAATGAACCATATAAAAATTCAACATTATACAAAATACACATTTAAATGCCAAATTATGCATTCTCAAATGAAGGGTAATTAAACACCTTTTATTAATTAGTACGAGTAATTTTGAACTTAAATTCAGCAGTTTTGTAGTGGATGGCATTGACGCGCCCTCTCACGCAATATTATAATAACTCTCTGGTTTAGATTTATAGGATTCGTGGTGAGTCAGCAATTTAGGGAAATTCGCAATATTTTAATTTAATGAAAGCTCTTTAATGGTAAGACTACAAAGGTTCTCAAGAGCTAGAAACGTGTGCATTAGCATGTTTTTTTAATGTTAGCTAAATTCACAATAAACTACATTTACCTGGTAAAAGCAAATAGATTTTGTTAATTTTTACACCGATATAGAGCAAAACATTTGTAATATCAATTGATATTAAGTACTCCTACCTACTTGGAAACTTTAAACAATACACAAACTCGCAAGGGAAATCAAGTTGATAATAACATTTTAAAATCGTGATGCTGCTATCATAAAAACCCATTAACGAATTCATTTAGGCAACAATTTATTATTTGTTTTATTTGATGAAGTTGTTTAATTGATTCATTCCGGTAATTTGTAGATACAGATAATATTTAGTTAGTTTAACAAGATTTTTCTTATTTATCTTCTTTTAATCAGTTAAAATTCTGAAGGGCATTTTTTGTTGTTTTTAACTTTTATCTTATGCATGATTATATGCATGAGTAAGCAGTTCGTTCGTTTCAGCCAAATGATGTCCACTGTCGCGGGAGGTGCTAGGATGCGAGCGGCGCAGGACCGGTCTTTGTGGAAATCCTTGGGGGAGGCCTTTGTCCAGCAGTGGACGTCTTTCGGCTGAAACGAACGAACGATGTCCACTGCTGGACAAAGGCCTCCCTCAAGGATTTGCACAAGGACGGGTCCTGCGCCGCCCGCATCCAGGCACCTCCCGCGACCTTCACCAGATCGTCGTTCCACCTAGTGGGGCGCCTGCGAACACTATAGGTAAGCAGTATCTGAGTTTAAACCAAAACAGTGTCTACACACCCCCTTATAGGTTTATTAAGCTACTAACAAGAACAGAATACTAGCACTCGCTTGGCTCTACAAGTATCACAAGTAGGTACTCAAGGTGCTTATAACTTTCGGAGGTCTCGTAAGCTCATCTGAGATGAGCAGTAACACTTACTTCACTGTTTTATGACATGTACTCGTATTAAAGCAAAAACTCAAAATATTTTCTTGTTTCTTACACAATCTACAATATTCGGACTGAATAAGAGAGGAAGAAACGTTTTTGTATACTTCCAATTATGTATACTCTGAGAAAAAAGCCTACTACGAGTGCATAACAAAACTTCTTTAAACAATTCCTGCATTATGATGTTTTGCGAGTTTTTGACTTAAGTTGACTGACTATAATATAGTTTCTGCCACGACATCGTAAAGGTAGCAGGGAAGTGCTGGACGGAGGCCGCTACCAATCGATCAACATGGAAAGCATTGGGGGAGGCCTATGTTCAGCAGTGGACGTCCTATGGCTGAAATGATGATGATGATGATGAATATAGTTTCTGCAACACGCAACGTAGTTTCAAACAATCACGAGAGACATCAAATTCAAAAATTAAAATTCAAAATTATTTATATAAGTCTTAACAAATGTTGTGAGTCTTATCCTTTTAAGTTTGTAAAACTTGTGTTAGAATGAGACTGCTATTATCTGTGATCCGGTCACAAAGACCACATGCCGTTGTCCGAGATTAGATTCAAGCGCAGCTATTGCTCAGGCTTCATGCAAAGGTGGTCCCTATTCATGTCCCTAAGCGTGTTGTGACGTCATGATTACCGACTGGAGCAGTGCTCTGAGCATGAAGCACGTTAGCTGCTTAAAACGGCTTAATAAGTCTGAGTGCCTACGCTCCTGCCTGTTACAGCGAACCCAAAATGGTTTTAAGTGAAGTCATATTGCTGAATTTCAGAGTGCAGGTTTGTGTGTGAATATGGATTCTTATTTTGTTTTCACCACTATCAATATTTAATTTGAACTAAACTCTATTACAGACATACTGTTGATTGTGAAAAATCTAAAACGTTAATAACGGTATCGTTATAGCCAATGAGCCGCTGTCATAGTGTCACACTAGAAAAGTCAGATTAAAGGGACGCGCGGAGGACTCCACGCGCTTTTGTGATAAGTGATGAATTGTATTTAAAATGAGGCAATATAATGTGAAAGTTAACCCTCCGTGTACGAGGTGACTAAAAGTTACGTCCCGTACCAGGTGGGGTATGACACACCCCAATATACAAAGTGATAAAATTTTCATTCAACATTTTTTTAGGTGGAATTTAATATTTAATATTGATTATTCACGTATGCTAATTAGGTTTAAGAAATGCTCTGAGCTGAAAATATGTATTATAACATTTTTATTATAAAAAAAACAAAAAGACACAATTTCCGTTGTTCTTGTAATTTAGGAATCAGTTTCCTATGTATAATTTTAAATTAGTGCCTTTAATTATGACAACCGTTTTTATTTAACAAAGTACAAGTATTTACTTATAATTTAAAAGTAAATTAAAAACTGGACGGGTATAAATTTGTTTTGATCATCGGTTTTAAATTTACCACAATTCTGATGAAAGAAAACGAGTATGCTCAATGCATAAAATGGGAGCGTAACAATTTTATTTATTTATAAAATATGTTATTCCATTTCAGTAGCCCATAAATTGTATCACCAAGTATAAATTGTAGCCCATAAGTGTATATTCACATACATCTTCGGATCTCAGTACTAAACTTCCAGATTCGCACTAAAAGTCATCTCATTTGACTAAAAGTGCTTGAAAATTTTGATACCGTAAAAATCACGAAAAATAATATTTGTATTGAATTTTATTCAATTGTCAAAGCTAAAAATATATAAATTACACAAAAACTGTTAGATTTTTTTTTAAACTTTTTAACAACGTCCCGTACCAGGTGGGGTGTGTGACACCCACACGCACTTTAAAGGCATGTAACTCAGTTGGTAGTCACCGCTGGACTAATTTTGCAACGCTGATCGAAGCAGCAGTGTCATAATTCCAGCTACTGAGAATTTCAAATTCAGCACTTGCAAATTTTTAAAATTGTGGCTATTTTTAAAGGACTGGGGTGTGTCACACCCCACCTCGTACAGCGAGGGTTAAGTATCCAGTGTTTTATTTATTAGACATCCACCAGCCTTTAACAATACATTTTATTTACTCATTTATATTAGGTAACAAAGCAAACAACCAATTCGTACATAATATTATCCCTAATCGTCAATTAGGTGTCAACTTTTAATAAAGGATGTTACGACATGCTAAAAGGTCGAATCAGACCTAAGGGATCGATAACAATTAAAAATACTTTGAAACCTGATTGATAAATTGCTCTGTCCGGAAATCTTTCGCTCTAAGTGACCCTTCCTTGAGTAATGGAAGTGTTCGAGGTTCGTTGTATTTGGGATGTGGTAAGGAATTGTTTTACTACAAACTAGCTGTGCCCGCGACTTCGTACGCGTGAAAATAGTTTGAATAATATTTCCCGTTTGTAACATTTATCTTTACTGCTCCGCCCCATTGACCGAAGGATGAAGTTAAATAAAGATAAATCTATAAATGGGCTATACAACACATTTTTTTTTCAAAACGAACAAGTAGCTCCAGATATTAGCGCGTTCAACCAAACAAACTATTCAGTTTTATAATAATATGTATAGAAAGTATAGACATAATTCTTCAACATAAATTATGTTCAGGCTTATGTTCCGCAGCGGACGTCCTATGGCTGAACTGATGATGAAAATACTGATGTTAGAATAAAGATGGATTTATGAATTTATGTTTGTCAACCGTATTGTGTCGTGGCTCATCAGAACGGAATCGGTTTTATATTAGGATGGTGATGTTTAAAGTAGAGTTTAATATATCGTTGCATTGATAACTTCTGACATGTCTGTGTGTGTAACTATTCCTGTCTGTGTCTGTGTGTGTAACTATTCCTGTCCGTGTGTGTGACTTTATGAAACCTATACTCATGCGTTACAATGTAACACGCCTACAAATATAAATCCTACTTTAATCCACCTGAGTTTAGCCCTAACGTAGTTACTTTTCATGGACCTAGGCATAAACGTGAAGGTGACACAAAAATGCCTGGGATTAACAGGTTCATACCTTGTAGAGATTGATGTAGAGATTTGGGTAACCTAAAATTAGGACATCCAGACTTTTAAACCTTTGTCTGCGCATTTACCACGGTGTCACAAATGAACAAATAATTAAAAGTTCTCAATTAATGTGTTAAATCAACAAAGTGTAATTATAGCGGAAAATGAATTATATTCGTTTCACGTTTCATGAACAAAGTAAATTAGCTGTATTAATTGCATTGCCTGAAGCTAAATAAAACTGCGTGTAACTGCTGGTAACATCTGACGTCAGTGGGTACTCACTTATAGTACCTATCTCAGAATATAAAAAGCATATATTTCTTTTAATTCATTTACTAGTGGCCCGCCCCGGCTTCGCACGGTTGCAATGGAATTTTTTCGACTTTTCTCTTTTATAATATGCTTGTTTTATACCTATAAACCTTCCTCTTGAGTCACTCTATCTTTTAAAAAGAACCGCATCAAAATCCGTTGCGTACTTCTAAAGATCTAAGGGACAGACAGCGGAAAGAGGCTACAAGTTTATACTACGAGTATCTAGTGATTTAATCTGCACAAATAAATGTGGAAATGCCATGTACTCGTAATTAATTTTATCTATTCGTTCAAAGTTCACTTGGCGTAGATCTATACATAATCTGATTCTGCCGAATATTTATAAAATGTTTAATTGAGTTACAAAGTTGAACAATTTATTTGTTCGGTTATATAATATTTGCGAGCGAAGCAAGGTTAATTGAATTGGAGCGCGGAGACACGCCGTTTAAACACGATATTGAACAAAAGCCTTTGAAAAAAATATTTCTTATCACACCTTCATGTTTCACCGCTATTCGTTTTAGTTGGATTTTATTTTTCTTAGCCACACAATTGCTACTGAATAAATAATGTTTTGTACTAACGCTAAGTACTTTGAGAGTCAAGCACGATGCGTTGCGACGCCGCACCGTATGACGACGCAATGACACCGCTCCGGCGTCGTACCTCATGACGATTTAGTGACACCGCTCCGGCGTCGCACCGACGCCGCAACGCATCTTGTGATTTTGGCTCTAACGCTAAGTACAGTTTGAGTCTTATCAGTTTTAATTCCGTAGAGGTCAGGCCTAACCTATTTAATGGATAGAAATTAAAAAGATAAACATCTCAAACACAATTGCCTCATTCTTGGCTTACATGGAGGAAAAATGGGAGAGCGAAAAAGGTAATACTCGTATATGGATCCATTTAAATAATTTATGGCATGACCTAATAAAATGACTTTATTTTTTAATAACTTAAGCTTTATTTATTTGTTCAATTGCATAGGTTTTAGGTCGTAGGTTAATGTAAATTATGTCGATTGCTTGTTATTACAATGTAATATTTATAAAAGACACCCTATTGTTTGTCTTGGTCTCTGCGTTAAGAAAACAATAATGAGAGATTATGAGCAGAGCAGACGCACAGTGTCCTAAAAAGACTCACTGAAGATGAGTTCTAGTTACTACAAGCTTCCTGTTGTCTCATCTTACATAATATATTTATATTATATTGAGTAAAATAGAGAGAGAAGGAGATTCAAGAATATGTTTCCCTAATAGACAAATTAAGTAATGTATCGCCTTGGTATTGTGTAAACTTTTACTCAATATCACACTTTGCTCTTAAACTGTCTATTAAATGGCTAAAAACCAGTGATAATTGATTAATCCCGGGAATGGTTGCATGGAAAACGCGACGAATTTAATCTACTCCATAGATAGATTCAAACATATAAATAATAACCATCAACATCGAAGTTGAACATTAACTTCGTACTCCTCATTTAATGTACTTCTGATTAATTTCGTTGCGGGTCTAATGGCAGTTTATCTTTCCCCTGGACAAACTTCACCTTCACTGGTTGGGTTTTTATTGGCGGTCAAGTATAGATCCTAGCTACACAGGAGTTGCAGCGGTGGGAACCAGAGGTGGGAATAGTCCCGTAACCATCAACATTAAGCGTTATTTTCTCTCTTTCAACGGCGCATGTTAAGTCGACATTAAGTGGGTAAGACTACAGCGTCTGCTTCTTACTTAAAGAAGAAAAAGTATTATGCACAAAACGCTATTTCCTATGAAAATACTTATATTTTGTATTTTTCCTATCTCGTTATTACAAAGGAAAATGCAGGGATGGAAGGATGTCGGGCATTCGTTAGAGGTGTAAAAAATGGACCAATAAAATGTCAATTTCAACGTAGTGGTTGAAAGGTGTTCAAGTTATTTCGCACTTTATTTTAAAATACTCGGGGAAAAGCACGTTTCGCAGATTTTTTATTTATTTCTTGTTTAGTTTTTTCTCAACCAAACCAAAGCTTAGTTTACTGTTTCTCAACCAACATTGTATAAAGCGATCAATTGGAAAATCTTTGGATTTGGATGCCTTTGGTTGAAAACCGGTGGAATATCTTTGAAATATACATTTTCGCCGGATTTTCAGCTTTTAATTTAGTTTTAGTAGATTTTTAGTAATAAAATACATACAAATACCTACTCGATGTGAGTTACCTACTTCGGTATTGCGGAAACAGTATGGGGGAAGAAAGAAAGAAAATCTAAAACGATTTTCTCGAGATTCGGAAAATGGGTAGTGGCCTGAGTTCACTGTAGGTATTCAGAATTTTTGCTAATTTGTTTCTCAGCCTGTAGCAAAGTAGCCTTTGAATCCTTCTTTAACTTGTGATATCTATTGGGTTTTCTTAATTACCTTATTCTTCCATAAAAAGCGATCGAAGGTTTTTATCGAGGATAGCGTCTTGGGTCTGCATCTTCCAAGTATCTTTTGATACAAATATTTGCTTTCATCTTAAAAAGGATTTCGGTCCAAAACTTTATTACTTAGGGTAATACTCGGCGGATGACTTAAATTTTCCTTGGGTTTAATAACCCAACCCTAATGTTTAGACTGGCTTTGAGTACGTACAATATAAACAAAACCTAGCTCAGATTTAAAGTTAGACTGTTGTCTTACACACTATGTTACTACTTTAAAGTTCTGTTTTTGGTTCCTGGCTCTCATCTTTTTTTGTAGCCTATTCCATAAAATAGGTTTATACAATGCAGCACAACAAAGGGTAATTTTTTGACGCTATCGTATAAATAACAAAATCAGTACCAATGGAAATGACAAAGCAGTAATTGTTCTTGTGCTCGGGTAACGATAACAACACGGCATAAAGAGTAAACAAGACACAAAACAGAAAATAGTCCAATATTTACAATACAATTGAATTTCCATGCCTCAAAATGTAAACATCGGGTTTTTTTGCTAACGATACCTACAAGAGGTTGGGAAATTACGTATTTTAGCCGGGTATTAATTAAAACAAACACAGAACGCTGACGGCGATATTTTGGGTATATCGAAGCTAAATAATTTTGCCGGACTCGTACCTACCTATACCTACTGTAATTTGTTCGGAGTTTTAATCTTAGATCCTGTGCAGATAAATAACAAAGACAAAGTTCATTTGTAAGCAAATACACCATTATTTCGTTTTTGTTTTTAATTTTATTGGTCCGTAAATAATATTTTGATCGTTTTTTATATTTGATCGGTCAACCTGATATTCCAGAAGGCTGTATATTGATCGCATAATAGGCTAGTACAGGGGTGTCCAAACTAGATGGGACCCAGGGCCAATAAAAATGACTAAATACATTAGTGGGCCGCAAAATATTTATAAAAATAAAATACGGGTAATCTAATAATATCGTTATTTATTATTTATCTACTTTTTCATTAATTTGTTTTTTTGTGTGTGTGAAATTGTCCAAAGATTTATTTATTTATTTATTTATTTATTTTACATTTCTGTCAATATCAACCTCGATATTAGTAGTAGCTAGGCGCAGTCCATGTTTAAGTGAAGTATCTGTCAATGAAGACCTGTAGGTATTTCGATTTAATAATCTTAATCATAATCATTTAGCACGCGGCCCGCGGGCCATGGTTTGGAAAGCCCTGGGCTGGTACAATGATTATGTTACTGTAAAAGCTCGAATTGCAGTAAATCCTAAGATATTCCAGTAAAACCTAAGATCTACCAATTTCTAATGGTAAATGTCCCAAAAGGTTTGCGATTCGAACTCTTACCACCATTTCGTTAGTAAATCTTAGGATTTACATTAATGGCACGGTAAATGTTGAAAAACAAAACATGTCATAACGTGCTCAGCGCATCTCATCATCATCATCATCATCAGAAATTACTTCAATTGGAAAAAATCGAATCTATCTTAATATTGAAGTTGCCCTCTTTGTATTTCTAGTCGCTCACTTAGTAATGTAGTCGCACGGACAGAATTTTAATATCTAAAATGGATTAAACAAAACCCACTTTTTGTAAGCTCGTTCTGCATTTGATTATATTAATCAATATTCGTCGTTAGTTAAGTTAATTTTTCGCTTACTCAAATTCATACCGCTCAAGTTATTAAAACAGTAAGTATGCCATCATCAGTCGCTAAGTTATTTTTTAGTCGATCGTTTTATAATTCCCCATTAAGAATTACTCATTGTTTTATTCCTAAAACCAACATCTACCAGCTGACAGAGGTAAAACCTAGCATATACTGAATTCGAATGGTAAAAGCTCGAAAAAATCGTCGTATTTTCAGAAATACTTACATTTACCAACTCATGTCGGTAAATCCTAAGACTTACACTTAAATCTTAAGATTAACCGTAGTTCGAGCTTTTACAGTAACAATTACATTTGTTTAAAATAGAAACGTCATAAAAGCTAAATGAGTAGGTACTTTAATGGAAGGGCACAAAATTAAAACATTTTTACATGTAACATTTAGAAGCACTTGAGTCAAAAAGTGATACCTACATAATAAGGTCAATGTGTTGTTGTTTATTGTTTTTCACGTCTACTGACGAGTGTTTTGTTTTCTATGTTTGTTACGCGATAACTCCGCCAATTATGAACCGATTTGAACAAATCTTTTTTCGGCGTATAGGTAATACCTCAAGGGTGGTCCCATTTAAATTTAATAATAGAAAAAACAACCCCCAAGGGTGGAAAATTGGGGATGAACTTTTTTATACGCAATATCTCCGCCGATTATAAATCAATTTGAACGATTATTTTTTTGTTGAATAGGTATTATCAAAAGGGTGGTTTCATGCGAATTTGAAGAAAATATTTCACCCCCAAGGGTGGAAAATTGGGGATGAACTTTTTTATACGCAATATTTTTAATTTTTAGTTTTTTTTTGTGTTCACGCATTTGAAGTCGGTTTTATTTTTTTTAAAAGTTAATTATTATGTTTCATACGTACGCCCTTAACATAAGATCTACAAGTATTATTTTTAAGTGTTTCTCATTATTCCAAAAATATCAATCAATCAATAGTTATTATTTAAGGTATTGCAAAGGTTGGTATACATTCTTTATACTGTCATGTTGATCTCCAATTAATAGTACAGGTAAATATGCTGCTGTAATGTTGATCTCCAATAGTAGGTAAATAATGTAGATACCTATGCTTGTTGTGATTACTATCTGGCCTAGTTTCGATGCATACACTCCGTAGAGACAGAGTAAATACAAATGAGTAGGTCATCTTGATAGAAACGCACCGAGCGCGGTTTGTATGCGAGCGCGCGCCAATACGTATGCGGCGCGCACGCACACACTGACAAAATTCGGGGCACCTCACCGGTAATCAACGCTAAATTTTGTCAGTGTGTGCGTGCGCGCCGCATACGTATTGGCGCGCTCACATACAAACCGCGCTCGGGCGTTTCTATGAAGATGACCTACTCATTTGTTTTTACTCTGGTAGAGACCAATCCACAGTTCAATCGAAACCCAATCGACAACCAGCTGGCGTTATACGTGTTCTGTTTCCGTACGTGCTATCATTATCACCGAGCAGGCAGGCCGCTTGTTAACATCCGTTTTTTTACCGGACAACACCCCGATTTTTTCGCCGGATTGCACATCGTTCACTGCACATGCATCGGACATAGGTCCAGCGAGATAATTGACAGCAAACAATGGATATCCGTTTTTTGACGGTCCGTCGTCCAGTGAAAAAACTGATATCTACAAACGGCCTCACGATTGCTACTTGTAACTACGGTCACGCATTGTTTTGTCATCGCAGATAAGTAACGTTTTTGTTATTCATGACCCAGAGATATGCTCTTACGAGTAGGTTTCCCAAATAGGTATATGGGTCGGCGTATACAGGGTGTCCCGTAATGTAACGTCAAGCCGGAACTGGGTGTTGAGGCAAGTTATGCTGGTTATCAGAAAAATATAAAAAAAATCTATGTGGCATTTTGTCAAAATAATAGGCATTTAAAAAAAAAACAAAAAAATCTACTCCCGGTGACGGTCTTTTTACTCGTGTTGCCACAAATCTTCACTTTTTCCCAATTTTTTTTTGTTATGTAACCCTGAATAATGCTTCTCTAAATTGTTATCAAAATTACAAAACCAGCTGCTCCAGCTTGGATGAAAAAAATACATTATTCCCAAAAAAAAATTCAAAATAAAAATTTTGCCTAGTTTAAACTGACTGTACTGAAAAAAAATTGTACTACGCAAGTGTGGCAAGTGACGTCATAATTTGGCGCATTTAGTAAGGATTCCAAAATGGTATAACACTTGGTAAATTCTTGCTGTAATTGTCGACAATTTTTGTTTTTTTTTGGAAATAATCCCGTTTTTAACTTTATCTACCTTGGTTAAAAATTATTATTCTAATGTGCCCAAAATTCAAGTTTCTGGCTTAAGTGAGGTGGAGAAGCCATTTTAAAAGGTATGAGCGGGACGGAGAGGGCCATCTCCATCTTACCAAGCAGGGATGTTATGGATATCCGTAACCGTAACCGAAACTATCGGATATCCGAAATAAAAAAATATCCATAACCGTAACCGAAACTGATTCAAAAGTTACGGATAGTTTCGGATAAAGGCGGAGTCTAAGGATACAATTATTCCAAACTGCAAAACTCTATGAAATCGGCAGCGCGGCATTGCAGCTGCGGCGTGTATACTGCGGTGCGCGGTTTGCGGTCTGCGGCCCGTCTTGGAATGAGGATCATTTCGATTTTTAGCTGTGAATGCAGATTTATAGGTCTAAGAAATCCTTAATACACAGTCCAAAAATTTTTGTTCTACGACAAAAATTGACGAAGTTATGGCCAAATTACTAAAAATGTTCACTGACCGCCCGGCGCGGGACCGATGACGTCACTATATCCGATCCGAACGCTGCCGGCGTACTGCGTGGATAGAAAATATTTTTTTCTAGCCAAACTATCAGTTTTAGAGAAAACTTGTTATGACATTTATTCATCAGAATAAAGTAAGCTATCGATAGGTAATTTTTTAAAATAGAAATTGTGAAAATATCGCAAATAATCCATACGCTCATACGATTCAATGGAACGCGGAGACGCGATTAGGGTCTCCGCGGTGGTATATTTGGCGATTTATTCAAATAAAATGTTCATAAGTGTTGTTAGAGTCATAATATACAGTGTGAGTCACGTTAAAGTGTACATATGAAAATATGTGAAACTAGACCTATTTTTATCGACAAAAAAGAGGTCAAAAAATATTTGAGATTTTTTTTTAATTTTTTATAGAACTTTATTTCTTCCAATTACTTCTCGTAAAGAAAACGTAATAACTTTTAAACTAAGAGGTATATCCTGATAAAATAAAAACAGTAATAATGCTAAATAACAGGCTATACTAAAAACATACATAAAATACCCAGAAAATGCCAACAAATAATAAAAAATGACACTTTTTGAAAAAAATCTGCTTAAAAATTCGTATTTTTTTTGGTTATTTGATAAATTTCTCAAAAAAATGCCCCTATAATAGGTGGTTTTTATTACTTCGTATTATTCTCTATCGTATTATCTTTGTAAAACTAAAAATCACATGTCTCTATCCCTATCACAACATTTGCTATGATCGTTTGAACTAAGCCTCTCCGGGCGCGCCATTCAACGCTTCGTTAACAACGAAACTGAAAATGGCTCTAGATTTGTAATTTTGATAAAGACAAGTTAGATTTCAAATAAAAACCAAAGATTTCGAAGTAAAATAAGCATTTTAGTTAAAATTAAAATTGTCTCTACCTGTAGCGGAGAATAATGTTGTGGCAGGCCTTTGTTCAAACGATCATAGCAAATGTTGTGATAGGGATAGAGACATGCGATTTTTGGTTTTACGAAGGTAATACGATAGAAAATAATACAAAGTAATAAAAACCACCGGTTATAGGGGCATTTTTTGAAGAAATTTATCAAATAACCAAAAAAAACACGAATTTAAAAGCAGATTTTTTTCAAAAAGTATCATTTTTTATTATTTGTTGGCCTTTTTTGTGTATTTTGTTATTTTTTTAGTATCGCCTGTTATTTAGCATTATTACTGTTTTTATTTTATCAGGATATACCGCTTGGTTTAAAAGTTATTACGTTTTCTTTACAATAAGTAATTGGAAGAAAAAAAAATCTATAAAAAATTAAAAAAAAATCTCAAAATTTTTTTGACCTCTTTTTTGTCGATAAAAATAGGTCTAGTTTCATCTATTTTCATATGTACACTTTAACGTGACTCACACTGTATCTTCGTCCAAGTAAAATATAAAAATGTATAAATATTAATTTATTTACTTCTAACAATAAGTATAGCTGAGGCAGATACACTCTGCCTAGGCTACAAGACATTGCTATGAAGATCATTTCGATGTACACGCAATACCTACCTGTTATTTAGTTTTTCTGAGTTAAACCTACGTACCTACCTATCTATTCGCCGTTCCCATGGGCGGGCCAGCTGCTCCCTCCTGGAAATCTATTTAATCTTAGCCTAGAAGCTGGGTATGACTCCCCCGCCCCTCTCCTCTCCTCAGATCATAAGCTGGGCATGACTTCCCCCTCGGCCAGAAGTTGGATATGACTTGACCCCCCCCCCCCCCCGGCCAGAAACTGGGTAAGACTAACCCCCCCCCCCCCTCCCCCCCAGGCCAGAAGCTGGGTATGGCTTGCCCCTCCCCCCAGGCTATAAGCTGGGTAAGGCTTGCCCCTCCCCCCAGGCTATAAGCTGGGTATGACTTATCCCCCCCCCCCTCTAGGCCAGAAACTGGGTATTAGCACTCATATTATGTATTATTATGTTCAATACAAACAATCATAAAGTTACACTCGCCCCAACCGCATCTCCGCATTCCATCGAATCCTATAAAAATGTGGTTTTTGGACATAGCGATACTTATTTTTCACAATTTTTAATTTTAAAAATTACTGGTCGATAGGTTACTTTATTTTGATGAATAAATGTTATTAAAAGTTTTTTTCTAAAACTGATAGTTTAGCTGGAAAAAAATATTTTCCATCCCAATAGTACGCCGGCTGCGCTCGATTCGGATATAGTGACGTCACGCGGCCCTGCGTACGTTGACTTTTAGCGGCAAAAACGGCCTATGTTTATTACTTAATATCTTCGTAAGTATTGGTCCGATTTGGATAATTCAAAAAGATATATCTTTCTTATGTCTTAAAGATTAACGTAGATACTATATAGTTTTATTGAATTTTCTACAACAGTACTGATCCTCATTGTACCTTAAATCTTAATATTTGTTACCAACTTGTCTGGCATTTCCTGGCACCATCTAATATGTCAGCCTGTTTTACCTTTATCATACATAGGTGTCGTCTTAGTTGGTACATAAAGTAGCTATGTGGGTCACGCAGCATCTTGCTATTTGAATTATACCTACATTTTTGAAATTCTAATATCCGTAACCGTATCCATAACCGAAACTTCATATCCTTATTATCCCTGTTACCAAGTACAAGTGCAGGCAGAGCAGGTAGTAACGGCGCGCAAGCACGGGTGACTTTTGTCACAGTATGTCAACTACTAATTAAAACCAAAAAACCAAAAATTGTCGACAATTACAGCAAGAATTTACTAAGTGTTATACCATTTTGGAATCCTTACTAAATGCGCCAAATTATGACGTCACTTGCCATAATCGCGTAGTACAATATTTTTCAGTACAGTCAGTTTAAACTAGGCAAAATTTTTATTTTGAAAATTTTTTTGGGAATAATGTATTTTTTTCATCCAAGCTGGAGCAGCTGGTTTTGTAATTTTGAACACAATTTAGAGAAGCATTATTCAGGGTTATATAACAAAAAAAAATTTGGAAAAAGTGAAGATTTGTGGCAACACGAGTAAAAAGACCGTCACCGGGAGTAGATTTTTTTGTTTTTTTTTAAATGCCTATTATTTTGACAAAATGCCACATACATTTTTTTTTTATATTTTTCTGATAACCAGCATAACTTGCCTCAACACCCCGTTCCGGCTTGACGTTGCATTACGGGACACCCTGTATATCCTCCTGGCTCCGACTTCCATCTCACAAGAAGCGGTAAAAACTTCATGATACCGCACTGTAATATACTTAGGCTGGGTTGCACCATCTTACTTTAACTTTGACAAACGTCAAAAATCTGTCAAACTCCTTACAAAAAGCACCGGTTATCGTTATAGTTACCGTTAAAGTTAGGTGGTGCAACTCAGCCTTAGAGTCGGAGCTGCCAATTTGCTCTATAATTTAGATAAGGGTGTTGTAAGATATCAAAAAAAAGTAATTGACCTTGCCATCCGACGCATGATTTGGAATGAAATTCGCGACGGTCATGCGGTCACACTTTCTATGAGCTACGATGTGAATGCTTCTAGAACCTTAAGGACGCCTTAGTTGAATTACTCAAACATCAACCTTACAGTCAATTCGATATAAGACAAATAATTGTATTAATTGCTTTTTGGTTGAATTAATATCCTACATGACAGGACAGGTTAATCTTGCTACATTGTTGTGCTTGCGGTTCGCTTTGTGGTGATTTGTCCCATGCCCTCAGACCATCCCCGTAGATCAAAATGACCAATCTCCAGTTCAATCGAAGCCCAATTACTGGCTCTTGACATGCTTTCATGGCGTAGAGTTGGTTTCAGTAGGCTCATCTATGGTTTTAAAGTCCGTTATCTTGTCATTGTGAATTGTGTACCAAGACCGTTATACCGAGTGATTTTGTTATCAGTATCCAAATTTTTTTAATAAGCTAAGGTATTTTTCGCGAAAACAATTATTGAAAATCTAATACTTAAACGTTAAGGCTTATTTTTGCATACCATTATGTCTGTTAAGCTTTGTAGTTTGTAGATTGTGTGTACGTATTTATCTATGAACGAAGCAAATTATCCACGTGAGCCACTTTTGAAACCACGCCCAGCGGATAAAAAAATAGTAAAAATATGAAATAAAAAATATTTTCTTTACGTAAATCGATCAAGCTACTGATTCTGAGTCGCTCCTAAAAATTTGGATACTGATAACAAAATCACCCTGTATTAGGTTTTATTTATGGGAAAACTTATCTTAGGTAAAGGCTTACCGCTAATCACAACATCTAGAATGGCACAGATGCTATCGCTCCGGGATTAAATAGTTCTAGGACTTGGCATAACTTTAGTCCTTTCAGTATAGCTGTAAAAGATATCGATAAAACATTTTTAAATTTACATTTGTTCATTTGACAGATAACTTATTTATGACTAGCGACACGCCGCAGCTTCGTACGGGTGCTATGTATGAACTATACCCACCTTCCTCTTATAACACTTTTTTTATGCTGGACAAGGCAGGTATTTGACCGCAATCGTACCTGGTGTTAAGTAAGATGCAGTCTAGGATAGTACATAATTATCTGCTCTCTGCCCTGTAAGTGCCTATTCACTCTCGTCTTGAAAAGGCCCGGATCTAAAATGAACTATTGCTGAAAACTGCATTGAATTTCGTTGCGTAGTCTAAAATATTTAAGCGCACAGGATAGCAAAACGATTTTCTTTTATTATGTAGAGATGATACCTACTATGGAAAGAACCTACTATTCTTCTATCTATTTTTTATCCTATATGTGGCCGGTTCCAGAGCAGCTTCACAGACAATTTAGTAAGAGCTGACCACGTCATTTCACTGCGACTTAATTAAGGCCAAACTACAAAGCGATGCCTACAGTCATGACTGATTACCTTGTGGACAGTAAACGCTTCGAGGGCTATTAACCGAAATCAGACAACACAGTTGATGGATCAGATCCACGTCAGTGGAAACATTTAAATTAGCAGGTATGATTGCTTGTTTAATTAATGTTTTAAGGGCACTGTTGTACGAATGTAAACTCGAACTTTAAATCACGATAATTTCCTAATATTTACATTTAAATATATTAGACGCTAGACACCTTTGCTTTCAGGACAAAAACAGTTATCGAGATTCTTGTAACAGTTTTTGGGACCAACATAAACCATTGATCGTTCGTTCGTTCGTTTCAGCCAAATGACGTCCACTGCTGGACAAAGGCCTCCCCCAAGGTTTTCCATAATGAACGGTCCTGCGCTGCCCGCATCCAGGCTCTTCCCGCGACCTTTACCAGATCGTCGGTCCACCTAGTAGGAGGCCACAAACCATTGATAAAACGTGTAAAATACAAAACGTCTACGTCTACTTTTACCGCCAACCAAAAATATTTTCGGTAAAAGTTTAGTTCGGCTGCCCTAGGTGCCTGTTTTAATATTAAAGGTGTCCATAATAAGCACGAATAGGAAATCTTAAGGGGCTCCCGGGGGAAGCCGTTAGTTTCCTCGAAAATGAGGCACTGGATTACTGAACCGCCTACTAGAGTAGACTATGATGAGGCTGGGATTGTCTGAACCGTGTGTTGGTATCTCGATATATTTTATACTACTTATCCTATTATTATAAATCTGAAGAGTTTGTTTGTTTCTTTGAATGATTGGTCCCAATTGAAAAAAAAACAAGATTAGATATTTGTATGGCATTTTCTTGGACATTTTTACTGATAACCACTTTACGTAATAATTTTGTGTTTAATAGCATTTATCGAGGAAGGCTATATAGGCTGTATGTATTTCCGCTACAACTATACTTACGAGCAAAAGTATGGAATCACCCCTTTGTGTTCCGAGCGGTCTTAAGAACTGAATGACTATGTATTGTATGTATCTATGGTATCAATTTAAAGTTTATAATATCACCTTTAAAATGGTACCATTTTTATTGATCGTCTATTAGTCATTTAGTTCTTATGATCGCTCGGAATAAATAGGGTGATTCCATATTTTTGCTCGCGAGTGTAGTAGAGCATGATGAATCAATGAGAAATGTTGCGAAAACGGCAATAATATTCAGACCCAGCTAGCCTAGTATACGAGCTAATAATGTTACTTATAGGGTATCCTTCCGTTTGGCCAAATTACTTTTCGCCAAATTTCACTTCGCAAACAACTTATCGCCAAAGTTTCATTTTCCAAATGAACTTTTAGCAACTGTACTTTCCGCAACTAATTCATTTGGTCAAATTATCATTTGGCAAAATTTTACTTGGCAAATGTTTATATAGCAAATGTTTTATTTTGCCAAATATTATATCCCAAATAATTTGTTTGGTCAAATTGACACTTCACATACTTACCCACCGTTACCCACAAATCAAAGCATAAGGCAGATGATCATGGTTTTCACAAGAATTTTATGTAAAACAAAGAGATTGCAGAAAATAGTAGGTTAGGTTAGGTTAGAACAGTGACCCTTAACGCGCGAAGGCGAGCGAAGCGTGCCGCGGCAGCGGCAGAATCACCTCTATTGTTTAATGAATCATTTTATATTATCTACCCACTAAACAAAATAATAACCACAAGCTAATTTGTAGTCCATTCTATGCGACAATCAAATTATTTTATAAATAGATTATCGTGAAATATTTTTGCCAAATGAAACATTTGGCAAAACATACTTTGCCAAACAATAATTTGCTAAACAATAATATGCCAAAAACTACATTTGCGAATTAAAAGTTTGCAATAAGTTGTTTTGCCAAATGAGAATTTGCCAAATGAAAATTTGCGAAACGTTGTTTGCGATGTGATAATTTGGGAAACGTTTTTTGGCCAAACATTAGTAATCCCATTTTCTCGGACACATAATTTCTGATACCTATTAGATGCCTGTTAAAGGAAAACATGATTCTTTATTGACGTGGTAATATCTTAGATATACTATTTGCCATTAGTATAGGGTAAGGGTCGCGCGAATCCAATTCCATCGCGGTAAACAATATTTTGACATCAAAGAGCCCTATTCATAGGGCTTTTGCTCTGCTCGCCGCTAGGTAGGGCTGCCAGGTCCCCAAAATTTTGGACGGACATTTGGGAACAAGTCCCGGACACAGCCGGACATCCTACATTATTGAGGATTTAATTGCGCTTCAGCTAGTTTGCGAAATGTAAAGACCCTAACAAAAGCAGGACAAGCCGGACACCGTTTATTTTGGCTGTACTATCAAAAAGCCTCTCTGTCCGGCTCTATCCGGACGCCTGGCAACGCTATCCATAGGGATGCCACGCATGTTTGAGGTCAGCGAACAAATACTGACGTTATTTCCATTCACTATTGCGGTATGCCGGGCAAATTTAATTTGATTGGCTCGCATATCCGAATAATTCGTGACAAAGCTCAAAGGGACCCAAACGCAAACAAACAATGCTCGAATTCCGAATACGTTTAGTTTACATTTAATCTGGCATTCAAATCCAGTAACCAACTGGACCTTTTTAAATCAGACCTGTCCTGTGTTAAAGTGAAAAAAATCTCTAATTTTAGATTAATAAATGGTCCTTTGTGTTCTGATGGAACTGTCAAGTGAGTTAATATGCATTGAACAGTGGCTCTATATTTCGTCATAGCTTTAGTACGAAACAGTAGATTTCAAATACATTAGACTCAGAATCTATTATTAAAAACAGGCTGATAAAGATGACTGAGTTTCTTCTGCCACTTCTTCTCAGCACCAGCCCATATGTTATTTGGGATGTGTAAGCGCCATGGAAAAGACCTAAGTACTGAATAAAATCTTGGTCTTTGCTTACCGATTCGGTCAAATTAGAAAAATATTTTATAAGACTTGCAGCTTGTTGAGCGGTTAGTAGGTTCATTGTAATTCAGAGATAAACAAAACATTTTTGGAAGGTTAAATTTTATCTTTTCTATAAAGTTGCGAAATATTTTCGAAACATATGAAAAGGGATCGCCAAGGGAGATGCTTGTGCGGCTTTGGCCAAGGAACTTGGCTGACACTTCCTCAGATGAGGGTAACTGGTATGTTATGTTAATTTGGAAATATTTACTGTATAAATAAACCAAAATATATACATACATACATGTTCGGAGGGATGCCCGGCCCCGTTAGGTCCAGCCAATCGTATCGTATACAAAGTTGAATTTGCAATAAATATAATCAAGCAGAAAGTGTTTTTGTTACACAAAATTTAAAACTACCCGTGTTTCTCTAGACTTTTCATGGGTTTCTTACGAATACTATGAAGACTGAAACTATTTTCAATTAAATGCAGAATCAGATAAATATTTCCAATCTTCAATTTCAACGTAGCGTTAAGTTCGTCGATATTCTACTATTAATTGAATCTGAAGAAAGTTTCATGGGTATTATTAGTAAGATTTTAATAATGTGCGAGCTCTAATAATACAGTAGTAGGTAATTAAATTTTATTTGGGGTTTCACTAAGTCATGATTAAAAATTAAAATGTTATCTGAGTCATTATCAGAAGTTTCACATTTTGATGCCTGTGTCATCAAAATTAATCAATTTTCACAAAAGCAATAGGTAAATATAAAAAAAAAAATTAAGTACTCGCGGGCAGGTGTCTGTTTTATTACTGTACATGAACAAAATATCCCAGTCCATAGATCACTCACAGTCATGTCTATCTGTCAGAGGCAATTTTCTCTGAAATAACTGGATGGATTGAATGTATAGGCACAGTGGTGTGGTTTGGTTACCAAATACGGATGTGATCTGTAAATAAAATAGTGTTGATTTTGATTCAGAAGTACGTATTTGATTTATTATTTTCAAATATGCCTAACATAGTACCTAATTAAAAAGTTAAAAAATAATTTAAAAATTAATATAACGTCTTAAATTCCGAGAATTATTATTCTAAGAATTCAAAGTACCTACATAATACTTCAGTTATTATTTAATTTAATTAACTAAATGTATAAAACCTTCTACCATGTGACCCATGGGTAATCATACATAATCTTGGCGTATAAGATTATTTTCAATAATACTTATTATATTTCTCAGTCAAAACTGAGTTTTGTCCCCGAAGCTTAAGAGCAAATTAAAGTCACCAAGAGATTTAAGATAAATGGTTTATGTACCTCGGTTTGTGCTAGATTAACATTCAACTGAAAGTTTTTAGGGCATTGAAGTTCTTGAAGTTGATGTAACTACAAGAGCTGAACACTCATGTTGCGGGCATAAGAGGCTGGGTAATGGCGCGTAATCCTCATAAACCGTAAAAAATGTTTTCTGCTCGCACTTTTACCTACATAAAGGCATCCTTATAACTTTACCTTAGTTACTGCCTGTGTTGAGTGAGATGATACCACCTTACAAACTGTTTTTATTATCGCGGGTTCGGTTCCCGCCGCCGCTTGACCATTGTGGTAAGTTCACTCATGACACAAGCATATTTAGCTTAGTACGAGGGGCTAACGGGAGTATTAGTAATTTGTGAAATAATAAATTACTATACCGGACTATTCCCACCTCTCGTTCCCACCGCTGCAACTCCTGTGTAGCCAGGATATACAGCTTGACCGCCAATAAAAACCCAACCAGTGAAGGTCAAGTTTGTCCCTGGGAACTACCTAACTGCATTGGACCCGCAACGAAATTAATCAGAAGAACATAGGGGGGAGTTCGAAGTTAAGGTTAAGGGAAATGAAACGTAGGTAACTCAAAATTACTTTGTACGTAAAGTACTGCCGAAGCCTTAGGCCTAAGAAGAGTATATTTAATCGCGTTATTTTTTCATTCAGCTCTCTAAAATAACGCAGACATGTAATAGAATTATGGCAGCCGTAAATCAAGAAAAAATATTCCTCGCTATGAAATTATTAAGAGAACTCCGTATAATGGCATATTTCTGGAATGATAAAGTCTAAAAGAGGCTACATTCAAGCTATATTATGAGGATTATAATAGGTAATTTTGTGTGGATGTATGTATAATACTAAGAGATAAGTAGGTACTGGTTATACTTTCTGTGGGAATCCGAAAAAATGGGTAAGTAAATACTTAGAAAACATTTCTTTAAATTTTTTTGTGAGATCACTTGAAACGTTTCCACCCTGTATACCATAAGTGACTATACCCAGTAGTCCAGCTGCTTTTGCTGCAAAGAACATTAAAACTTGCCAGCGATTTGGAAGTTAATGGTTATTAAAGAGACTACAATAATATAATATATTATATCTTCACTAAAGTCGTTGAAATATTCGTACCTATCCTACTATTCTTGAATGGATTTTAACTAAAGTTGTAGGATATTATGTTTTTATTGCATGTAATTTACACAAGCTTTAGAATTTACCTGTCTAATCTAATAGTAACAAACATTTAAATGAGCTGAGCTACAAAGCCTCTTTCATCACTTGATAAAGTCCCTGATAGCCTTTTAGTTACTTATCTGTCAGTTAAATCTGGCAGATTCTATCACCGGTAACCTTTATTGTAAAGTAAAGATTGTGTTTTACAGTAAAAATATGAGAATCTACTTCAGCATTGATTAAATATCCAATGTTTTATTTATAAAACAAAATATAACTTCTATTATAAACTGCACTTTCTGTTTTGTTTCGTTCCGCATTAAATACATTCTTCTGAAACAAAGCGTCTTACATTTTTGAACAGCTACCGCCAATTAAGAAAGCTTTCTTAGGAGAAATATTATTTCACATTTCTTTGAACGTGGACCGAAGGAATTATATTTTTAATTTAGTTTTATAAAGCGCTGTAATTCTTTGCGCTGTTCAACTGTTTGCTGGCTGTGATTGCTTTAGAAAAAACAAGGAAATCCGACTTTGAAACCTTCAGAGAAGACCTATTAGAGACTCAAAACAAACAATTTACTTCTAAGTAACTTATGGAATATAAGTGTCAGAAGTTCTTGAAGCCAGGGCCGGACCGTGAGTTTAGGGGGCCCTGGGCTAATAAGTGCTTATTCTTAGTGGCCCACCTAATTACTGTGTTAAATTATGTGACTAAAATATTAGACTTGACTTAGCTGGGGGCTCCTTGAATCCACGAGGCCCTGGGCTGAAACCCAAAAGCCATATGGTATATCCGGCCCTGCTTGGAGCTCTAAAGTTAGGTAAGCTCTTTATATACTGACTACATGTGGGTTATGATAGAGTTTTATTAGATAGGTACTCATAATAATTGCTTTCTTAACAAGGGTGCTTGTTACGCTTGCTGAGAGTAATAAAACAGCTAGTTACACTTAGTAGACCACAATACAAGACATGAAGAATGTTCGCATCACAGCGTAACAATTGTGTGCGCTCGTTCATTTCAAGCTACGAGTATAGTACGTACATTCGTGCAATCATACGCTCTTTTGCCCTTTTATGTACTTTTGGTTCACTTGACACACAGGTTTTGGTTGAAATATTATTTTATTAAAGCTCACAATTATTATCCCAAATCAGATGTCGCAGCATGAAATCCTGAGGTTATGAAACATTAACTTCTTTGGGGCATGGTACCTTTACTTAATTTACTGATAATAATAAACATCAAACCATTTATGTAAGTACTCTTTACAAATGTGTGCTTGTATTAGGACTGGATTGTCAACAATTATAGTCCAGGAGGATGGGGATCAAAAATGGCAATAAGGCTAATGTTTATTGCAATTTAGTAAAGTTATTTTACGTTTAAATCAACCAGTTTGTTTTATAGAGACTTTAACTGAAGAAGATACTCTATTGCAACTCCATTATGTAAGCAATCGAGGTAACATTCTCAATTAGTACTTAAAGACTAGTACCTCTACAAAGTGAGTACCGATCACGGAACCAAACAACTTCTTGGGTGCAGCATACAACGTCGTTCAACTGAAGGGCTCTTTGAACAGTTTCCCAGAACACCTTTGATGGAAATGCCGCAATAAAGGGAATGCATTGGCCATAAGGAGAAATGCATTTCATATGATGTTCACGTTTGATGTTTAATAGATATTAATGAACCAATACGTTTTGAACAAACATATGTATGAGCTTTATTGCCATTGTAGTTAAGCAGGAGTGCCTGCTTTTATATTCTTGCATATTGAAAGTTTTGTGCAAAGTAAAGGCCACTCTATGTTACTTATTTTGCTATTGTTCTATTTTTGTGGGTAAAAGGTAATGTAACAGCTATTTCTTCAGTTCAATATCACTTAAATGTTTCGACATTCGAGATACTGTGCTAGTTCACCTGTTGATCTTAATACTAGTGCAAAGAAAAACTTTTCCTTATTATTTTCCGATCACACCGGCTGTTTACGTTCTGAATCGAATAGAAAGAAATTCTCTCGAAAACTGTGAATTATGTGAATAATACAAAAAAGCGAGCACGACTCACGTGGTGAGGGTTCAGTATTCTTAAATTTATCATTAAAATGTTTCGTCTTTACTTGCCAGACCTTTGGACATTATTCTTTCTTAGGCTGATTTACGTGTATTTAAGTAGTTAAGTAGGGAGGTAACTAAATTTTAAGTTAATTTTTCGGATAAGATCGTGGGCGGGGCTTGTCACTTGACAAGCAGTTTTATAGTAAACAAGATCTTGACGTTTGGATTTAGATTTAAAATTAAGTTAAAATTGAGTTATCTATTTAACTACTTAATACTTGTAAATCACCCATTAAAGCAAACTTAATTGTACATATCTCTCTAGTGAGAGTGACATTCAGATTATACATAGAGTGATCCTATAACGATTATTTCTTTTTTAGACGCGGAACCCGAAAAATATATATTCTGTGGCTTTACTCCCCTGCCACCAAAAGTTAAGCCACAGCGATTTCTGCCTTCCACCAAAACTTGTTTACTGATTTTTGCGTCAAGTTGACGGGCTGTCTCAGTCCCCATGTTTCATTATTGACGTAGCGAAACACAAACTAGGTAATTCCTTCCAAAATAAGTCCAGTTCGCCAGAACATCAATCAACCGCAATAACAATTTACTCCCAATTAATTAAGCATGAACTTAATTGTAAAGTTCATATTTTACTGTCGGCTCTACATTAATTAGTTTCAGGGGTACTTTATTTACTTGGAATTTTCTTATTTAGCCAAAGAGGATCAACAATGTTTCTATTAAACGTACTTAATTACATTCTTGCTTCTTTGGATCACTGGTCTTTGCTGTAAAGCAGTTTTATTAGGTTAGACATTGGAAAATGTTATACTCGTACTTTTCCAAAACCATTTTGCGTCCACACAACAATTGCGTAACAATTTCTCACTTAATAAGAATTTCTTGAGATCTTTAATTTAGTAAAGTAATCCGTGCAAAAATAAGTGTGCCTCACTCTAAAATTTCAGCGCGTAACTCATAATTTATGACAGTCGTCATTTTTCAGTCAGCGCTTTGATCTACTTTTACCTGACTACCCTGAAAAGAAGGGAAATGTTTTTGCAGATGTTGGTACTAAAAATACTAGTAATATACTTCTGTTTCGTTCTTCATCATCATCATCATCATCATTTCAGCCATATGACGTCCACTGCTGAACATAGGCCTCCCCCAATGCTTTCCATGTTGATCTATTGGTAGCGGCCTGCGTCCAGTATCGTTCTTACATGAGCTTACTATAAATGTATATCGTGAAAATATGTGAAATAATGCACAAGCGGGCACATCCGAACTGGTTTTTTTATGCTTCTGAATTAGAATGTTTTCTGATGAAAACTAAATCATCATCAGGAGGACAACACGAACGGCACACTAAATCTTCATTTCAATTCCACTATGGCAATAAAACACAACCATCTACAGAGAACTCACAATCCACGAATACACCCATTTTATTTGTTCGCAAAATGATTGAATAACTAACAGTATTCCGGTCTGTCCAGTTTCACAGCCCAAAAAGGGAAGTTCTCTGAATTTCAATCAAGTGAGACAGCTCAACAACGTTTCAGTGAAAAACTTTTGTCTCTTGTATTCACGTAACAGCTGAAACAGAGTCGAGCGATGAAACGCAACTCCACGTCAGTACCTGGATGGAAACAATCCATTCATATAATTTTTAGGGTTCGGTATCCACGGTAAAAACGGAACCTTATTACTAAGACTTCGCTGTCTGTCTGTCATCATGGCTTTATCTCATGAACCTTATTAGGTAGCTAGACAGCAAAATTTTCGCAGATGATGTATTTCTGTTGCCGCTATAAATAGAATAGAGTAAATATTATCTCTTGTACAAAAAACGTAACTTTTAGCCGTTTTTTGCTCGATATTACTCACAAAGCTGTATCAGCTGAAAATTGCACAGGTGATGTATGGCTGTTGCCGCTATAACAATTGCTAAAAAATGAACAAAATTAATATTTCAGGGGCTCCCATACAACAACAAGAGATTTGTACGAAACCCTTCGTGGGCGAGTCCGACTCGCACTTGGCCGGTTTTTCAATTACCTGCACCGCTTTATAACCGGTAAAAGGCACAATCAGCTTGATGGGCATTGATGCATGATGCTGGTAGATTTTACCAGTAAATGTGTGATATTCTACATACAGTTCAGACACTTTTTCAGTGGATTGTTCAAATTTTTCAAATGATATTGCTATTACTTACTTACTACGAAGTAATAATAAGTGTTTTTTAGAAAAGCCAAAGGCCTTTTACTGTGAGAAATACTGGGATTTAAAATCTAAGCAATGTATGAATGTTGATATGACTAGAATGCTCTAGAATGTTACTGAATTTAGAACAACATATTCAAAATATGTTGTTCTAAATTCTAAACTAAACATGAACTAGCATTAAATAATAGCAAAATGATACGATTGCTGCAGTGCAGTTAACTATGTTTTGAATTAATTAAACATGATATTTATTATTTTAACCAGTGAAGTTAAAACTAACTTTAGAACTGTTGAGCTGTGGACCATCGCTAAATCAACAAACGTTTAGCGCAGTTTGAACAAGTTTTGTTTTTGCACCTGAAAATGAACTACTGAAATAACAGATTCGTTTTGATAAAATGGTGCTAAACAATCCTGAATGGCAAAATGTACGTTTGTGCCTCGAATAGTTAAAGTTTTGGAGGTTTCACTTATTGATAAACTAGCGACCGCCCGCGACTTCGTACGCGTAAAAACTTAGGACTTTCATACAAATTTCAACCCTCGTTTTACCCCCATAGGGGCGGAGTTTCGTAAAATCTATTCTTAGTCCATTTTACAACCTTTAAGGAACCTATCTGCCAAATTTTAAGTTTGTAGGTGTTATCGTGTCCAGTGGCTGGGCTTTGCGTTGATGATCACTTTGTCAGTCACCTTTGAGTTATATGTACATATAATTAGATGTAGTATAAATAAAGTTATAATTTTGATGTGAAGTGCAACTTACAACTACCATATTATTATTTCATACACGAGTGTTATTATCCTAACTAGTGGCAACAATAAAAAGTTTCCGTGCTTCCCATCGTTTTTGCCACGCCTATTAGCACAGAATAAGAATAAGTATGCTATTACTAGCAGATAATTATCACTTTACGTGATGTATGCCCTTAGTAACTCGAATATGATAGTCATTTAAAGAGGAATTCGATATAACCTGAGAATAAGTTTATTGTGGTTTCCAAGTTGGTTATATTCCCAGCAAGCTGTAGACCCTAACCGTATAATAATATACTCGTATAATATGACGAATAAGCAGTTGCAGTTCGTACTGATAGATGGGATCCCCTAATAAAAATGACGACGTCGCTCTCCACCATACAAAGTGGCATTATTGTATTACCAAGCACGCGTGGTTAATAGCCTGATATTACACTTTATGACGTCATATTTACTAACTCCAAGATACTTGTTACATATGAAAACTTGCTGAAAGGGAAAAATATATTCTACTAATATTATAAATCGATGGTGGAAATATCAATTACTGTAAGGGACAAAACACGACTTTTCAGGAGAGCGAAAAAACGATTTTTTTTTTCTTTATACCTCAATATCTTTTTATGTGATGTTACGATTTAAATAGTTTCTATGGCAAAGTTTCTTAGAATTTTCTGTTCTTTCATAATATAAACGCCAAATTTTCGAAAAACGGGTAGTTTAAAAGATAGCACGTCCCTTACATTAAAGAAACGAGCTTGACTGTACCTTACAATGTTGAAATTTCACAGTATGGAATGTCATGTATGTTGTAAGGTACATTTAAGAATAAATACGACAGTAATATTATTGTAACTTGACAATTTTAACATTGAAACCTGATGTAAGTAGAGGTTGCATTCGAGTTTTCATTAACAAAACGAAGAGAAGAGATAGAAACAAGACAACTTAGTGTTCACAAATGCAGTTGGAGGCATCAAATACACATCACCAACAAAACGTTTAGTCACTGATGATGCGTACGTCTGCATTTGTGAACAAGTTGTCTTGTTTCTATCTTTTTCTGTTCATTTTTACGCAGTTAGGTTTTTTTTTCAATCATCGTTCGTTCGTTTTAGCCGAATGACGTCCACTGCTGGACAAAGGTCTTCCCCCAAGGATTTCCACAACAACCGGTCCTGCGCCGCCCGCATCCAGGCACCTCCTACAACCTTCACCAGATCGTCGGTCGACCTAGTGGAGGTCTGCAGCACATTACGTCTTCCAGCTCGTGGTCGCCACTCAAGAATTTTTCTGCCCCAGCGGCCATCAGCTTTGCAAGCTACGAGCTCCACTCACTGCCACTTGATTTTAGCGATTCTGCGGACTATGTCAGTCACTTTGGTTCTCCTGCGGATCACGTCATTTCTGGTTCAATCACTACGAGCATAGCACGCTCCATCGCCTTTGACCTTGAGTCTTCTTATGAGGCCCACAGTAAGCGACCACGTCTCAGATCCATAAGTTATCAAAGACTTTTGTCTTGAGACAGTGCGATATTTCAGACGTGAGAATATCGCGAAGCTTCCTGAACATTGCCAGCGGAGTTGGATTCGACGATTGACCTCTTCCTCGAAGTTGGACCTACCTAAGGCTGGTTTTAGTGTCACGCGGATCGTCAGTGCGGATCGCTCCGCACAGCCAATCTGTATGAACTGCTAGGGAGCGAGCGATTCCTGCGGACCGCATTACTCTAAAACGCTTCCTCGAAGTTTACAGATCGGCTGTGTGGAGCGGATCCGCACTGGACGGTCCGCGTGACACTATAACCAGCCTAACTGGACTGTTTGTACTAGGTATATATAATTGTCAACAACTGCCGAGTGTAGAGTATCCAACCTTTAGAGTGCGTATCGAAGGTGGGTTATTTACTCACCGTTGATATTTATGCCGAATCCGTTCCAGTACAGAAGCAGTTCTCCAGGTGGTGAACAGTTTCGGAGTTTTCAGTTCCCCCTGTCTGCTGCTGCAACTGGTTTCGAGTCTTGATCCTGAAGACGGAACGACATTGTGGCGTTTTCGTACAAGCCTTTCAACACTTCGATGTATCGATATAGTCAATTTGACACCGTTGGAGAAACTGTAGTAGGTACTGCCCAGGTCTCGATCGAAGCTTTCTCATAGTCCACAAACGCCAGGCAAAGTGACTGACTATACTCCTCGGTCTTCTGTATAATCTGCCGTGGCGTATATATGTGGTGTACTAAAGCCTTTTCGGAAACCGGCTTGTTTGAGAGGCTGGAAGTCATCGAGCTTACGAGCGAGACGATTCGTAATGACTCTCGAAAACAGCTTGTAGACATGGCTCAGAAGTGAGATGGGTCTATAATTCTTCAACAAGGTTTTGTCGCCTTTTTTGAAGAAGAGTATCATATTTCTCATTTTGGCCAAAATGTCCCTTACATTAATTGATACTTCCACCATCGAAATGCGAAAGTTTGTAAGGATGGACGGAAGTTACTCTTTCATAAAAAACTACTGAATGCATTTTGATGAAAGTTGACAGTATTATTTTATAATACGAGTATAACATAAGTAGGCTATAATTTATAACATTACAACGATAAATGTGAAGTCGTTATTACTGTGAAGTATGATTTTAAAAGACGTGTGAGGAACCGCTACAGTGGAAGCACTGTAACACATTAATAATTTTCAAACAATTTTAAGAAGCGCAGTTCCAGCGCCTCTACCAAAGTGACACCGTGACAAAGACGTGTGGCTGTTGCGCTTCTAGAAATTGTATGAAAAGTAGCAGTTGCATCGCAAGCGTTCCTCAGCGGCGCCACTGCAGCGCCCTCACACGTCAGATTTGAAAGCGCCCTAATTTCACGCAGGCGAAGCCGCGGGCTAAAGCTAGCGATGTACAAAATAAATAGCATCCCCAACGTTCTTCAAGTTTAATAAGCTGTATGCTTAAATTTCGCGTAACAAATGCCGGTGCTTCACAACTGAACCTCAAAGGAAGTGAAACGTTTTCATTGAAATTTCAGGGGTGTGCCCGAATTACCCACTCTGAGGGAGACAGCCATAAGTTGTATTTTATTCATGCGTTAGATGTAATTTGGCCAGGAACGAGGGTGGGGATAAAGGTAGGGCTGTATATATCGTTTGACACGATGTTCCGAATTTAACGACTTTAATTGTTGGTTTATTATCAACTTCTTTTGGTAGTTCCTCCCACCGGTATTATTTAATACTTACTCGTATTCAAGTTGAAATTTTTTATTATCATTTGAAAATTAATTTTTTTTCATGAAAGGCACTTGTGTGTTTTCAGTTATTGTAATTTGAAATTAAATAATTATGCACCTATACGTAACAAGGCACAAGCGAACGTAGATCTAGCTCAGCCTCTCGTAAACCACCAAAGCAAAGTTCTTTAAACTTAGTATTTTTTTCTATAAATCTAGATCCAAAAAAAAGCTTTGAAAAGACAATGTCAAAACCAAAGGATTAACTCGACATAACACTGACAATACAATATTTTAGTACAAATCCCCAAAGACAAGTATTGTTTTAAAGGATTTTAGCTCCATACCCATGTTAAAGTTTGTTCAGATCCTGGTTTGTATAGAATATTTGATAGCCATGACGGGATTTTGAACTTGATACATTCAATGTGGTAGGTATACCTATTTCTACCGAACTGAGCCACGAGAAACTGTCTGATATTCAATTTCTTAGAACACCGATCCGATTAAATTGATCCAACAATTTGATTCCATAATCAACTATGATTCTTGGAAACGCTTCGTCTGTCTTTGCAGGTCCTGTGACAATCGGTTCAGCAGTATTTTACTACTTGACCTTAATGCACAATAGTTTATCTCCACTAATATTTCAAAGCTCGTCAATTTGAGTCTTACGCCCGTATTCACAAACATACTCTGAGGTCCCACAGTGAGCGTGGATGCATAGGGTGACACACGAACCAGTCACAGAGCTCTATGTGCATTCGATTTGCTGGTTCACCGTTTGTAAATACGGGAGTTAAATTATTTACGATTCTAGGTAATCTCTACTGTAAAAAGAATGGTCTGTCTTTGGACCTCCTGTGACAACTTACTATGATATTGCTATTAAATTTTTGCTTTAATCATTATTCACAATAGAAATCCATGCATCTCTGCACTTTAATTACAAACGTTAAAGTTTGTGAGAATGTGTGATCAATTGATCTTAAACTCAATTAAAATGAACATAGGATATAATTAGCCATTTTTATCAGAACTTCTGCGAGGCTAAAGTTAGTTAAATACATATTATAATACATACAACAATAGAGCCTTGACTTTAACTTTTATTTCGATAAGAACTTTATGTGAATAATTTGAGTAGTATTTTAGATAGGTACTTATATCGGCCACTGTGTTAACTACCCATTTCTGCTCATGTCATCTCGTTCTATCGCTAAGAATCACCATTTGATGAGAGCGAGTTCAAAAACGGAAATGGGTAGTTCAACATTGTGGCCGATAACGTACATCATTAGCATCAATCATCAATAAAAGGGAAAATTGAACATTAATTCTCAGGTTCCAACTTTAAGCGTTAAAACAGCTTTACAAGAAGCCGCCACCAGGCTAGAAGCAATTAAAACGCGAGTTTGGTTCCAAACGATGTCAAGATGCGCGGGAACCTTACGACGGCTCCAATTAACAGAGTGCTTGACGACAGCTTAGTCTATACACTTTTGTGGCAAAATCGCCTCTATTACTAAGGACATAAGAAGCCACCGTGCTGTGCTTGACGTGCTTCTGTACAGCAGAAAGTAACATTCTTCGCCAGTCCAATGTCGATAACATAAGGTTCAATTTTAGGTTTCTTCTTCGGAAACTTCTATATTTCACTGCTAATTAGTGGTCTTCGGAGACATTTCAATTATGCTGCTCCAGCAAGGTGGTAAGAATCTTCATGAATGGCGACCAAACAGGTGGAGTTAGGATTCGTGAATGCTGGCTGAAGCTGAATGCGACAAGCCAAAGAGACTAAGATTTTTGAGTCAGAGGAAAACAGCACTGTTCTGTTCCGGCAGTTAGAGGTAAGATAGCCAGTTTCTCTGTGGTTGAGGATTCCGGGTGAAGCTCGCTTCCACCTTCGACCTGATCATCATTTACCATCAGGTGAGATACAGGCCAAAAGCTTCCTCGTTGTGGATAAAGAAAGGTGGCGCGCGTTGGGGGAGCCCTATAAGTCTTCAGCCTCTAACAGAAATTTGAATTGGTTCCACTTAAATCCGTGTGCAACTTATGTTAGGTACTAAGGCTGAGTTGCACCATCTTACTTTAACTTTGACAAACGTCAAAATCTGTCAAACTCCATACAAAAAGCACCTTTTATCGTTATAGTTACGGTCTAAGTTAGATGGTGCAACTTAGCCTAAGTATTTGCAAGGTCTACCTAAAGATTTTAAGAAATACGTCTTTCCAGATTGAAATGAAAGGCTCTAAATGAATTATAATTATTATAACTATTATAATAGTTTTACATCTCCAGAGTATTTAATATCAAAAGAATCAAATATGCTAGACGAGTGCCTTTGAAAACCTATTTAACTGAATTTAGAAGAAACCGACTCGGATTTCACAGAAAAAAATAATGTAAATCCAAAATACAAAGGAACTTCATAGTTGTTTTTGACGTGGAATCTTATTTTTGTAGATTATCATAGGAAATAATATTATTATAGTTTAACGCTTAGCCTGAAAGATATTGTCAGAAAGTTAAAAAGCCCTAAATTAAAAATGAAAATCCTTTTATTTATTTATTTCTACTGTTTTGTTACATAAAAACTTCAGCAAAATGGGTTTTTAAAATGTACCTGAAAAAGGTCGCCATTATATTAACCCAAAATTGAGAGGCTTTGTGGGTTGTTTCAGTATTTTATGAATATTGAAATATACAAAACTTTCTAATGTGAACCCCGTTTAAAAGTTGGTCGTGCGTACCTCTGACGTGGTGTTAAAAGACGAAACGTGAGCTAATTACAATAAATTTCAAAGGGAATTGCCTAGAACAGGGTTTCTCAAACTTTCGACTGCACGAACCGTTAAAGTTTCCAAGTGAACCCCTTAAAACTAGCTACGAGTAATTTAAACCCCCCATCCCCCAAAGAAAATAATTGAGAAAAATAAGGTTTCAATTTAAATAAATTGCCAATGAATAATGACTTTTCAACCGACTTCAAAAAAAGGAGGAGGTTCTCAATTCGACCCGTATGTTTTTTTTTTTTTCTATGTTTGTTACGCGATAACTCCGCCAATTATGAACCGATTTGAACAAATCTTTTTTCGGCGTATAGGTAATACCTCAAGGGTGGTCCCATTTAAATTTAATAATAAAAAAACAACCCCCAAGGGTGGAAAATTGGGGATGAACTTTTTTATACGCAATATCTCCGCCGATTATAAACCAACTAGCTTTCCGCCCGCGGCTTCGCCCGCGTGGAATTTTGTCTGTCACAGAAAAACTTTATCGCGCGCGTCCCTGTTTCAAAAACCGGGATAAAAACTATCCTATGTTCTTTCCCGGGACTCAAACTATCTCTATGCCAAATTTCATCAAAATCGGTTGCGAGGTTTAAGCGGGAAAGCGTAACAGACAGACAGACAGACAGAGTTACTTTCGCATTTATAATATTAGTTGGGATTTGAACGATAATTTTTTTGTTGAATAGGTATTATCAAAAGGGTGGTCTCATGCGAATTTGAAGAAAATATTTCACCCCCAAGGGTGGAAAATTGGGGATGAACTTTTTTATACGCAATATATCCGCCGATTATGAACCAATTTGAACGATTATTTTTTTGTTGAATAGGTATTATCAAAAGGGTGGTTTCATGCGAATTTGAAGAAAAACTGGTCATGGTAGGTACAACTCCTTAATGCTTAGGAGTTGTAGGATAATTCTTTAAATATTATAAGTACAAATAGACCAACAGTTGTATTCTTTCATGTTTTTAAGGTGGGCTGACGGTTTAAGGTCTTTTTAGGTTTCCTATATGGTAACCTGTATTTTGTAGGGAATATTATTTTACACTAGACATGAAGAATATGGTCTCAATGTACTGCCTACCTTCAGTGGTAACATCAAGGTAATAATTAGTTAACTAAAAAGCAAGAAATAAGTAAAATTTTATAAAAAGAAATAAAACCGACTCCAAAAAACCTACACTAAAAAGTAGAAAAATAATTACTTATTTATTAGGACGAATTATTAATATTTATGTAGGTATACCATGATTGATACTTTTGGAGTCGGTGCAGGCAAACTTTACATGTTTCATAATCTTGGCACCGACTCCAGAAGTATCAATCATGGTATACCTACATAAATATTAATAATTCGTCCTAATAAATAAGTAATTATTTTTCTACTTTTTAGTGTAGGTTTTTTGGAGTCGGTTTTTTTTTTTTTTATAAAATTTTATTATTATTAATGTGAAGATTCAAGCACTGTTTCTTTTCGCAAATGGAGTCAATTTTAGGATTAATTTTGGACAATTTTAAATCTGGCACCATGACGTAAATTTTGTCGTGAACCCCTAGGGTTTCGCGTGGGGTTCTTTGAGAAACCCTGGCTAGAAAGTTTATAGTAAAGTCATCATTATAAATTATACATTAACTCTTCCTTCCTGTGATTGTGAGAATCGTGACTGAATGTGTAATAAAGGTATTACATAAATTAACAAACTCAAGCTTATTTTAGCCATTGTTTGAGTTTAATATTCTAACCAATTTTCATAACTATTATTATAAGTGAATTTTATTAGCATTTTTGCATATTAAGAAGCTTAGCGCTAAGCTTCAGCAATCAGTGCTTAGTTATTAAAATTAGGTACCCTTAAAATCTACAAAGGACTTAATAGAGTAAATTAAATTAAAAAGTATTTGCAAGTAATATTTTGAAATAGTTAAAACTCTAGGGCTGAGTTGCACCATCTTATTTTAACTTTAAAAAACGTCAAAAACTGTCAAACTTCATACAAGTTACGGTCAAAGTTAGGTGGTGGTTAGCCTAGGTATAATTACATAGTTAGTAAGGTTATTGAATAAGCTCAAAGCTCAATTAGGCCTATCCGTAGTAATTCGATTGAGGTGGAACCTCAAAGAGGAGATCAGAACCTTTAAAGATGTTACTAGTAGAGATAAAAGGGATGTGAGATGCAGTGTGTAAAGGGCGGTCATAATTTTATTATTAAACTACCTGACCCGGCAAACTTCGTAGCTATAGAAGCTAATGCAATATTTTAATGGTGAAAGAACCTTTCAAATCGGTCCAGTAGTTTAGGAGCCTATTCAATATAAAACAAGCAAATCTTTCCGCTTTAATATTATAATAAATACTTGTAAAAGGTTGGTATCTCCTGCCTACTTTGGAGTAAGTGGCGATTATGACTTTCATCTTCACAGAAAATCTTGAAACACTGATGACAAAGAAGTTTGAAAAAAAAAATGGTTACTTTTTCGTAATACAATAAGAAGATACAAAATATACTATGATATTGTAATACAACAAAAGCTTTTTCTCACAAGGCCGGCACACTTAAGCCTAAATTCTATGTAGTACCCTATTATTTTCTAAAAGTAGGAAAAAGATAATTCTGTAATCTTCTTATTTTAATCTCTTCTATTCACCTGGTTGTCAACACCAATCAACACGCATGTAAGCTAGGTTATTGTGAACTTACAAGTATTTTCCAGTCCTCTAAGGGTGAGTTGCACCACCTAACTTTGACCGTAACTTTAACGATAACCGGTGGTTTTTGTATGGAGTTTGACAGATTTTTGACGTTTGTCAAAGTTATAGTAAGATGGTGCAACCCAGCCGAAGTGAAGAATCCGTATCACGAACACGTTTTCAGAATAGTTAGATATTTACTACTTACTTATGTGACTTGTAAGAAAGCTTTATACTAAAATTCGTAGATTTCTTTTATGATAAAATGTATTTGCGAAAAAAGATCTTTCATATTTATTCAGTCGCATAATAAAATGCGTGAAACTTATTGAAGTAGTTAATTTCTTTTCTCCATGATTTTCTTTTATTATAAAATGTTATTTGCGAAAAAGATCTTTTCATATTTATTCAATCGCATTTAAAATGCGTGAAAGTTATTGAAGTATGTAATTTCTTTTCTCCATCATGGAGACTTACTTGCAATAGAAAATCTTTAGGTAGGTAATTTCCCATTTTTCACTGATTTTGATCCCAAAGATTATTACAGAAAAACATTTATTAGGACTGTAAGATACGAGTGTAACCGTATTATCCCTATCAATTGTTAAAGTGCATATCCATGTAACATATTAAACGTTAAAACCGTTGATGAACTGATAAATGAATCAAAAGGGTACCGCTGTACATCGTTAAAAGTTAATCATTGCTATTGGAAATACCATTATTCGGCAGCCTATTCTTTCTATCTAACAATCAGATACATATACCTATAATAATCCATGCCATTGTTTAAAGATATCGTTACAAATTAAAGTAGGTACCTACATCACTAAAAAATTCAATTGTATATTTTCAGGATATAGAATTCCTAGCTAGTGGATGCTCAAACGAATTTTAAGTATCTTTTCGGGATAACGTTACATTTTCCACGACATTCATTATCAGACCTAAATATATTACCATATTTTATTTGTACTTGCTTTTGCAAACGAATTTCATATTGTAGCGTGATTAAACTTTTATGTGTCTCTCTTACCGTAGCCCGGGCTCGGAAAATTGTAGCAGGGAAATAAGCCGCACTTACAAGTAGGGATGTTATGGATATCCGTAACCGTAACCGAAACTTTCGGATATCCGAAATAAAAAAATATCCGAAACCGTAACCGTAACGTTTCGGATGTAGGCAGTTTAAATTGTTTTTATATAGCATAGAGTAAAGGCATAACAGCCTGATTTACCTTTATAATGCCATCTAGTATCAATTTTTATTTTTTGATTACTTTTTATTGGATGTAAATTGTGCGGCCATGAATGAAACGTGTTGGACGACTATTGCAAATTGCAGTGGCGTAGCGTGGCTTTTCGCCGCCCGGGGCCGTCCGGAAATCCGCCGCCCTTTATTTTAATTATAAATATTTCAAAGTTTAAATATTATATTGAATGGACTTCAGGTACACTATTCACCTTATTTGTTGAAAGTCAAAATAAACTACCACGCACTGCTTCACAAGGAAAATACATTAAAGAGAAGCAATTGCTGGAAACCCACAGGAAGTTTGATTTTCTTAAATAGCTCAGCTTTATTATGTAACACTAGGTGTATAACAATAAACAATAATAACAAGTATTTAAGTATTTATTTGTCAATTGAGAGTAAATATTATCTTAAATTATATACAGTGTGAGTCACGTTAAAGTGTACATATGAAAATAGATGAAACTAGACCTATTTTATCGATAAAAAAGAGGTCAAAAAATTTTTGAGATTTTTTTTTATTTTTTTATAGAATTTTTTTTCTTCCAATTACTTATTGTAAAGAAAACGTAATAACTTTTAAACTAAGCAGTATATCCTGATAAAATAAAAACAGTAATAATGCTAAATAACAGGCGATACTAAAAAAATACATGAAATAGCCAGAAAATGCCAACAAACAATAAAAAAATATACTTTTTGAAAAAAATCTGCTTAAAAATTCGTATTTTTTTGGTTATTTGATAAATTTCTCCAAAAAATGCCACTATAACAGGTGTTTTTTATTACTTTTTATTATTCTCTATTATATTACTTTTGTAAAAACAAAAATCGCATGTCTCTATCCCTATCACAACGTTTGCAATGATCGTTTGAATTAAGCCTCTCCGGGCGCGCCATTCAACGCTTCGTTAACAACGAAACTGAAAGTGACTAGATTTGTAATTTTGATAAAGACAAGTTAGATTTCAAATAAAAACAAAAGATTTCGAAGTAAAATAAGCATTTTAGTTAAAATTAAAATTGTCTCTACCTGTAGCGGAGAAAAATGTGGTGGCAGGCCTTTGTTCAAACGATCATAGCAAATGTTGTGATAGGGATAGAGACATGCGATTTTAGGTTTTACAAAGGTGATACGATAGAGAATAATAAAAAGTAATAAAAACCATCTGTTATAGGGGCATTTTTTGGAGAAATTTATCAAATAACCAAAAAAATACGAATTTTTAAGCAGATTTTTTTCAAAAAGTATCATTTTTTATTATTTGTTGGCATTTTTTGTGTATTTTATGTATTTTTTTAGTATTGCCTGTTATTTAGCATTATTACTGTTTTCATTTTATGAGGATATACTGCTTAGTTTAAAAGTTATTACGTTTTCTTTACAATAAGTAATTGGAAGAAAAAAAATTCTATAAAAAATTAAAAAAAAATCTCAAAAAAATTTTGACCTCTTTTTTATCGATAAAAATAGGTCAAGTTTCATCTATTTTCATATGTACACTTTAACGTGACTCACACTGTATAGTGCTCATTGAACTTAGAAGGAATAACATAATGTGCTTAATATTATTAAGGGTTGTACCCTAGCTAACCAGCGCCACCATATTTTTTCTTGATTACTTTTGTTATAGACCGAAATTAAAAAAGTGGTTTGAAAAATGTATAATATGTATCGAAGCTATTTTTTAAAATAATTTGTTTGAATTCATTAGATATTTGCAGCAAGTTACAGATTTAATTACTGCTAAAAGTTACCATTTTAGCTAATTTTGAATTTCGAACTTGCAGAATATAATAAATACACGGTTTTAAAAGTAGCTTAGATATGGCTTTAACTATTTACAAACCACTTTTTTTATTTCGGTTTGTAACAAGAGAAATCACGAAAGATTATCTGTGGCGCAAGTTTTAGAGGGGTAAGTAAGCTCCTTAAATATTTTTGTTACTATTACTTAAAAAAATAGATTAAAAATGTACTCTTCGTGCTTTTTTCAAAGCAAAATCTTTTACACAATCGTCGATATCAAATTGTATCTCATTTTCAATTGCCAGTATAGCCAGGCCTGTTCATCTCCGCGAGTTTACATCGAAAACAAAACACGCACGATTGCCCCCTACAAGAGTACTATTCGACAAGGCCTCACATACGAGCGAACATTGACTCACGCACGCGTATTCTTGTGTATGATGGAAAAAAATAAAGAAAATGGTGTACTAAATACTGTGCAGTATTTAACTGCCTAAATAATAATAAAAACACAGAATGTACTTTTTTAAGTTGCCTCAAGACGCTGAGAGGTAAATAAGTAGTTAATATTATTCATGATAATTCATGCTAAATCATGTATTTCCTCCGCCATTTTCTGCAGATTGGCACCTCACGTCACATCATTTTACCGAAGTCAGCCCTATAGCTTCGGCGCAGTACCGATCACTGACGTTTGTCAACAAAACTTCTGACAAACTTGCTTGACTCTTGAGACAAGCTAAATTACACCATATTGTTAATGACATTGAGCATACATTTTTTTAAATACCTTCGCGAAGTAAAACTTCTGTACGTAGTACTTATTATTATTCTGTGGTATAGCTAGATTTGTTAGTCTCAACGTAGACATAGTCGACCTTTTTTTTTCTTGTTCATGCAATGTTTTTTTTCTTATCCGCCGCCCCCTTTCATATGCCGCCCGGGGCCATGGCCCCCCCTGCCCCCCCCAAGCTACGCCACTGGCAAATTGCATTCTAAAACACAGATATCCGTAACCGTAACCAAAACTTTCGGATATCCGAAATAAAAAATATCCGTAACCTTAACCGAAACTTTCGGATATCTGAAATAAAATATATCCGTAACCGTAAATGAAACTTTCGGATATTCGAAATAAAAAAATATCCGTATCCGTAACCGTAACCGAAACCGGTTTAATATTATTCCTATATCCGTAACCGTATCCAGAACCGAAACTACATATCCATAACATCCCTACTTACAAGGCCATCTGTCGATACCTATACAGGGTGTTAGCGGGTTTACAACAAGCTTCAGGCATTACAAAGGTAGTTGTGTAAGTTACAAGAGCCATAATACCCTGATCTTTCCTGTTCTCTCAAAAGGCATTTATTTATTAGATTCATGGCAACTGTACTTTTAAGACTTTTAGAGAGAAGGCACTTTCTAAAAACTTCTGCTGAATATTTTTCGAGTGAGAAATGAAGTTTCTCTTGACCTATTGTCAGGGTTTTGACCACAAGATGTATTATACAGGGTGTCCCAAAAAGTATTGTCAAGCCGAAGCCTTAAGGTAGAGCATCACTAGGGCTATCCAAATCACCCCCATGTATGTTCCGCGATTTTTGATAGTTTCCTAATTTAGGATTTTTATTTGGATGTTTTATAATAATGGTTCTAACATGTAGGTTTTCCGTTTCACCATACATTTCTATTTGCATAGTACACGTTTGCCGGACTTCAGTGGGATCATGTTGTGATATTTTGAGCCATTACAACTGAACTTTCACCGCTGGGTTTGTAATTCAATACGGAATCTCAAACGAGAACGTTCTCAGGTGTATTACAGGGATGTTTTGTGGCTCCACCCTTTGAAGTCGAATTACAAACGCCTGCAAAAACCGTTGCTCTTCTTGTTCTAAATGGGCCTGTTTTGTGCGACCAAACTTATTGCTAATGGTTTAATTTAAAAGACACCAAACAATTCAAGTCAAAAACAGACGAAAGTGCCTAAATTGTAAATCTCTCATTACACTGACAACAATCGTTTGAAGTAATAACAACCTACATCAATATATTTATAAACATATTTTTTTCAAAAAATAGCTACGAGCCCATTACTAAATATTACCATTTTACAAGCTCTCCTATAGAATTCACAGAAATAAATCCAATTATGATTATCCAAAGTTTTGGGTCGTTCCACTGGAACTTGGAAAGGTACGAGTGTAATAAGGATCCAATGTGAAATATTTATAAGAACTTTGAGTAGAAAAGCAGGTCATGTCTTTATTTTTATATTTCATTTCAAGGTGGCCGCTCACACTTAACTGCTTCTTCGGTTACAATAGAGTTAAACCACTTTACTCGTAGTTTCCGACTATTTTCCTTCTTTTTATGTCTCACACATTGTAGATCTGATATCAGATTTTGGTGTCAAGTGATACGGAAAGCTCGATCTTGCTGATAGATTACGTGATTTTCCAGAGTAAGGATTACTTTGAATTTTTATGATAACGTGTAACTTACTTTCTTTTCGTCTCCGGAGCACATAATATTTTTGTAATATTTTTGTAATCTTTACGTACTTACTTACACGTAATTATCTTCTGGGGCACGTAATATTTTTGTCATTTTTACAAGTTACGATTTTTCCGGAGTACCTAATATAATTTATGTTATCTGCGTGTAGTAAAAATATTTTTGTTATCTGCTTGTGTTATCAGCATTCTATGGAGAGGGCCATGCTTGGTGTTTCTTTGCAAGATCGAATCAGATATGAGGAAATCCGTAAACGAACTAAAGTCGCTGACATAGCCCGACGGATTAGCAAGCTGAATTAGTGGCAATGGGCAGGGCGGCCGATGGGGCAGCAAGGTTCTGGAATTGAGGCCGCGTACCGAAAAACGCAGCGTGCGACGTCCACCTACAAGGGGGACCAACGACATCGTAGAGGTAGCAGGGAAGCGCTGGACGCAGGCCGCTACCAATCGATCAACGTGGAAAGCATTGAGGGAGGCCTATGTTCAGCAGTGGACGTCCTATGGCTGAAATAATGATTAAGATGATAAATAGTTTGTAGGAAATAAATACTCGTACATGTTAGTAATTTACGTTTATTCTAAATTTTCAACTAGCGTCCAAAAGTTGCCGTATCTAATCTACGTTTAATAATTTAAACGATTTACACGAAGTCGTTAAATCTTAGATATAATACGAGAATGGTATTAACCATGATAAAAGTTCCGAAGTTATCTCAAACTTTGCCCCCTTAAGATTTCATTACCTTAACAGGGGCGTTTTGAGAAGTTTTTCTTTTAAACCAACACCAAGTTTTTGTGTTTGTGTTGTTCTACTTTCTATTACTGACTTATTATTTTTTGCCTTTGAAGTATAATAAGTAATTCAGTTTTTCAGTTTGTTTTAGGTTTTAATAGCTCTATTTTGAAATTATCAATCGTCGAAAAGTGAAACTTTTAAGTGAGTAACTAGGTAAGTTACTTTATGACCGTTTCATAAGGAAACTAAGAATCACTATAAAAATAGTAATTTCCAAATCCCATCTTGGTATTCCAATCGATTCCAAAACCTCCAAGTCTCATTACTCATACTAGCGTTATGTAATTTCTAATTTTCAAAGACACTATCAATTGTATTAGATTTATCCTAAATAGGTAAATTAGCAAAATACTAACCGTATTTTGCTAATTTACCGAGTAATTTTCGTCTCGTAGAGACATACCATTAGTATTTTTGTAACAAGAAGATTTTTCAATCGAATTTCGAAAAGTGTTTCAGTCCTGCCCATTTTTAGGTCCCTTTTTCGCTGCTTTTTGTTTTTACACATGGCTGCAGTAGGTATAAGGCAATAAAAAAGATCGGCACTTGTGAAATTGTTGTGTGCCGTACACGTTACATAATGCATGAGTGCACGCTACAGGTGTTGACTATACTCGACCGGCGCTTTGTATGGAGAGCTTCGATATAAAGTACATTTTATCAACAGCAGTTTCAACACGTAAGTACATCCTGAAATTCCTGAATATTCTGGTGCTGGTAATAAAAGCCTCAGCCTCGACTCTTATAAAATCTCTCAGTGTATCAACCTGTTTTTCAAAAGTTCTTAAGTCAAAATGACTAGTTCATTAAGTATGGTTACAAATTAAATGTAATTTACTCGACGGTCGGCATTTTAATTTAAACTCCAATGTAGTTCTATCTGTCTAACGTTGTACCTATTTGTGTCTAAATTATATTATAATTAGCGTGGTATATAAATTAGTAATTGTAAAGCAAACCATATTTTTTATTGTGCGAAAACGTGCACATTTATTTCATGACAAAGTTTAGAACGCCAAAATATTGCCTTTGGCTTTGGCTTAATTTCACATAAACTTTTATATTCTTGTGTAATTTTTAGCATATTAGAATTAAATAAGTACGTGGAATCATAAATACCAAACTATGTACGTATGTTTATAATTTTCCCCCACTAAAATAAACTATTTGAGGGTGAACCCTTTTTATTCAAAACGGCCTCGTTTAATCCGATCCTCAAATTTTAAATCAAGTTTACCATAAGCCTATCCAGTTAAATAAATCTAACATGGTCAAACTATGAAAATTATGTTTTTAAATTGTATTAAATTAAATAATATCGATACCTTCAGGTTCAATTGTCGTATAAACCAAAACCCTACTTTTCAGGACCTGAATGTCTCCAACTTCCTCATTGGCCCTAGAGCAATTCCAAGTATACCATCAATAAAAGCCTAATTAGAGTCATCAAACCTCTCAGTCATTCAATTAGAGCCATTAGAACTTCATAACTATGAGTTGTTTTCTGTGTGTAAGCTGAGGACACGTGTCCCCAGCTGACACATCTGTATCTTCGTAAATATTTATGCTACGATAATGTATTATACCTCAAAAATTACAGTCGAATCCAAATAGTAGGCTTTCCAATTTTCAAGACTTTAGCTCAAATACTGTTAAAACCACGATCAAAAAACTATGTGCGAGCTGGAGTACCGTGTCTCCAGCTTACACATCTGTATCTTTGTAAATATTTAAGCTACATCAATGTTTTATATCTCATAAATTAAAGTCGAATAAAAAAACCCGACTTCAAATCTTGCAAAGCTTTATCTCGAACCGTTTTCGAACTACGAACCGATATGTATGTGTAAGCTGGTGACACGTAACACACGGTGGATTATTAAAACCGTATAAGTTAGAGTTGCGTTTTAAAGATCAAATAATTCGTTATAATTAAAGTACACACGAGACATAATTTCAAATCTCTAGGCCTCTTAGTTTCAGAATTAAAAGCCAAAAACTATTTTCCCGCCAAATAATTCAAATAATGTGTGTCGACTGCGACGTTGCCGTTCCGTGCGTCCACTAGAGCAGTCGAATTTGAACCTAAAAACTAGTAGTGTTTGAATCATTTTTATTTGTAGTTTAAATCATTTAATTTCGATTATAAGAATTTTAGACTAGGAGCCGGCTGATTTGTGTATTGAGTACCTAATAACCTATATTTTATTAATAAGAAAAAGCTAGGTAAAACAAAATTATATTTTAATATACAAGTAACGAACTTGTTTCCAAAGGCTCAAATATTTGTGGCGTTTCTAAACGCAACCACTTTAATTTTTATTTAAATACCGTGAAGTCCCACGATTCTGCTACGTCAAGTGGCAAAAATGGGCAACAACTATATTTTGCTCCATGGTTACAAACAGATTTTGCTCTATGACAAACACAGTTGACAATGAGGGTTTTCGCGATTGGAAAATCCGCCAGATGGCAATACGTAGACGCGAGGTCCAAATGCTGCATGATTGGTTATTTTTGACATGACATTGACAGATATGTCAAAATCCACCAATAACGCAGCATTTGGACCTCGCGTCTACTTATTGCCATCTGGCGGACCCTCATTGAATTCTTCTTCTTTTGTTGAAGAATCAAATAAAAAAAATTAACTACAAGAATAAGCGAACATAACGACATATACAAGGTTTCCCAAAAAGTACTGTCAAGCCGAAGCCCAGAGGTAGAGTATCACTAGGGCTACCCGAATACTCGATTTTTTCAAATTATTTATAATTTTCAGATGATTTGTGATGATGATGAAAATCTTTATCATATTTAAAAACCGGGATAAAATCTATCCTACGTCCTTTCCCAGGACTCAACCATTATTTATTATTATTTATTTATAAAATATAGGTTATTAGGTACTCAATACACAAATCAGCCGGCTCCTAGTCTAAAATTCTTATAATCGAAATTAAATGATTTAAACTACAAATAAAAATGATTCAAACGCTACTAGTTTTTAGGTTCAAATTCGACTGCTCTAGTGGACGCACGGAACGGCAACGTCGCAGTCGACACACATTATTTGAATTATTTGGCGGGAAAATAGTTTTTGGCTTTTAATTCTGAAACTAAGAGGCCTAGAGATTTGAAATTATGTCTCGTGTGTACTTTAATTATAACGAATTATTTGATCTTTAAAACGCAACTCTAACTTATACGGTTTTAATAATCCACCGTGTGTTACGTGTCACCAGCTTACACATACGTATCGGTTCGTAGTTCGAAAACGATTCGAAATAAAGCTTTGAAAGAATTGAAGTCGGGTTTTTTTATTCGACTTTAATTTATGAGATATAAAACATTGATGTAGCTTAAATATTTACGAAGATACAGATGTGTAAGCTGGAGACACGGTACTCCAGCTCGCACATAGTTTTTTGATCGTGGTTTTAACAGTATTTGAGCTAAAGTCTTGAAAAGTGGAAAGCCTACTATTTGGATTCGACTGTAATTTTTGAGGTATAATACATTATCGTAGCATAAATATTAACGAAGATACAGATGTGTCAGCTGGAGACACGTGTCCTCAGCTTACACATAGAAAACAACTCATAGTTATGAAGTTCTAATGGCTCTAATTGAATGACTGAGAGGTTTGATGACTCTAATTAGGCTTTTATTGATGGTATACTTGGAATTGCTCTAGGGCCAATGAGGAAGTTGGAGACATTCAGGTCTTTTCAGGAGAGCCAAAAAACGTTTTTTTTTTTAATAAAAAAATCGTAACTTTTTTATTTGAGAAGTTATAAAAAAATGTCCAAGAGAAAACATTTTTCAATTTTTGCAATGAAATAGTCTAAATATTTAAAAAATGGGCATCTTCAGTAGTTTTAAAGTTAGCTTGGAGTTACGTCGTTGAAAAAGGTACTCGGTGGTTTATAACTCTTTACGTCGTATTTGAATTTTTTGTAAACACGAGACTGAAATTGATGGCTTAAAGACCATTAGATGTATTTTTTTTGGTTTATATACCCACTAGCTTTCCGCCCGCGGCTTCGCCCGCGTGGAATTTTGTCTGTCACAGAAAAACTTTATCGCGCGCGTCCCTGTTTCAAAAACCGGGATAAAAACTATCCTATGTTCTTTCCCGGGACTCAAACTATCTCTATGCCAAATTTCATCAAAATCGGTTGCGAGGTTTAAGCGGGAAAGCGTAACAGACAGACAGAGTTACTTTCGCATTTATAATATTAAGTTGGGATTGATAAAGTGATTTATTCAAATGTATTATTAAAACTATGTATGTAAATAATGTATTGTTTACTATTTCCAGGCTTTTGTTGTTTAGAGAATTTGCACAAAGATATTAACAGTGTAAAAACTATATTTAGTTGAGGTAGAAATAATAAATGTGCTTGCATACGAAAAATATCATTTTTTTTTTACAATTTTGCAGGAAAATTATGGCAAAACAAATAATATTTCTAATAATTCCAAACAAAACTAATCACCATAAATTTTGAACAAAAAAATACAATTACAGCAAAACATTAAGACAGCTTTCATGGTTCTCTGCTGACGCATATTGATTTCGTTTGGTTATGATAAATTTTGCATAAAGAGAAGAGCCCCAGTAAGCTCAGGAGAAGGATTTGTAATTTTTTGAGAATCTCTCTAAGGAATTTATATCTTTACAAGAAACCCAAATTTAAATTACAGCTAAAAGTAACCACTACTGGCAACAATTAAAAGTTGGAGTACTTGTAAAGTAATAAACTATTACAGAGCATCTCAAAAGGGTATAAATAGCCTTCATGAGCACACTATGGCTTGTTTCAATAGGCTAGATGACAAAATTTCAATTATTTGTCCGTCAAACAGATAATTAGAAAATATGAGACTCATATTTTTTATTTTCTTTCATAATTTAATAATAACAGTGCTACATCGAGTTGAAATGGCGCGATACGTCACGCTTGAGTAGAATTTTTACTCAAAAGTGACGTCACGCGACATTTCAACTCAATATAATACTGTAATTCTTCGATTATGGGAAAAATTTAAAATATGAGTCTAAATTTTCTAATTCTCTGTCTGACGGACTAAATAGAATTTCGATTTCATGACCCAGTCATCATCCCTATTCACGGATGTACTGGACCTGGAAAGCAACCTTATATATCTAGTTATTATCTTTAAAAGTAGAAACAATCAACTTTCTTTAACTTTATAAATAAGAAAAACTTACTTACTGTACATACATACATATGTGATGCAATAAATAAATGAATATGAATATGAAACAGATAATTACCATATTGAATACGTGGACTTACGACATTGAATCTGGACATAAAACGCCATGTCTTTAGGCGTAAAAACCATTTTCAAATACGAGAGAGTTTTACGTCCTGGCTTAAAAAAATGTATGGTTGATACATCTTAGCAAAAATACCAAAAACAAGCGTTCGGTTTTTACACTGTTTATAAGGTATTTATTTATCTTTTAGGCTATAGTTTTTTGGGGCGTATAAACATTTTTTTAGCGAATTTCAATATTTCGAATATACAGCTCGATAGAGAAAAAAATTCTGATTAAAATGGTATATATAACTCGATTTGGCCAAAATGGTTTATACGACAATTGAACCTGAAGGTGTCGATATGTAAAATAGGTTAAAGTTTTGTGACGTAGTATTTTTTAAAAAGGTCCTATTCCGAGTCATATTTAAAAATCATAAAAGTAATTTATTTTCTACAATAAAGGTTTTTAACTAGCTTATTTTATTAATTCGTCCGTTTTAGTGTGAAAAAATTGTTAAAAATCGTCATTTGTTGTATTATTTCGGTAAATGGACACAATGGAATATTCCAGAGATTATTTTAGTTGGTTTCTAACTAGCTTTTGTTTGTGTGAAAGCGCATATTTTAATGTATGCATTTGCACGGTTGCGTTATAAATTGCTCGCCAGAATAAATCATAATTTGTTGCCCTGTAATTTGAATGAAAATGCAACATTTCTAGCGGAGTAAAACTAAAAATACCGTTTTTGTTCAGAATTTATAGTAACTATTGCATGTGTTTTTATTAGATCCATATTTTTTATTTCTGCAAATTGTTTGAATCCGTCAAAAGAAAGTTAAAAATATCTTTTTTGTTTTAAACTTTTGAAACAGCAATTAATACGTCTGTTTCTTGTATAATCAGGTATTTAAAATTATTAAGTAAAATCCAGAAAACACACCAACTTTATGAAGAACTGCAGCCTCCGCCGAAAGTACTTAGAAGAAACGGCAAAACGATGTTGAACATTGTTTAATAAAGCCGGTCTTCTTCTCATCCTCTCCATCCACCCCTAAATTATAAATGAAGTCATACATAGCGGAATAAAATATTCTACTTTCATAAAAAATTACTCAACGTTTTTCTGTTAAAATGTCTTTGTCAAACGACAGAAACTTTTCCGCTTGAAGTTAAACTAACAACAAACTCGCCCAGGCAGGTTGCAAAGCTGGAAGACAGTCGCCTTAGCCATTTTTTTCCTGTAAAACATACATAATAAATAAACCTTACTCTACAACTTACCTCTGAACTCCAAGCGCGCGAACTTCTCGCCCTTGCATTTCAGTAGTTTGAATCGGTTAAGTTTCACTACGAGAGACATTTTCGTTTTTTTTTAAGTTATCATTATCGCGAATAACAAGGCCCGGAGGCCTGGTAATTTTTCCGACCGTCCACTGAGTGAGATTTTTAAGTTATCGCCCGAGAGAAACTATCCGCTACGAAACCGTGGTAGCGAGATACAGCATGAAGAACTTTCGCGTCCCGCTCCCCGAGGGCGGGAGAGACCGTACTGTTACTTGGAAGCGGCCGGAATGGTGAAGGGCGGGCGGCCCGTCGGTCCTTATAAAGCTACCCCGCCCGCCCTACACACCCCTGCCCCGTGACGCGTCTGCGTGCTACGCCGCGAAGCCTCAGCCCGCGCAAATTCGTAGCATGAGACCTGGAATGTGGAAATAAAACTTATTCTACTTTAGTATATTTAGTTGAGTTTCTTTTGGACATATTATATTTGAGAATCACTACAAAAAGGATAACTTTTTCATAGCCCTAAATAAACGTCATTGGGAACGAAAATATGCAAAACAAGTTATAATAAAGATTTCCTCTCTAAAAAGTACTATAATTGTTGCCTACACAAAAATATTCCATTCCATATCCAGCAGGAGCTCCACCACTATTTCACACAACGGTAATGGAAAAATTTCAGGATAACTGTAACATTGCGAGAAACAAGTAGGAAAGTGCTCGCTTGGGATACAGCTCCAACTTGAGTGTATGGATAAGTAAAGCAACAAGTAGTAAAAATTCTGTCTATTTGGAAAAATACTAAATTTTAGCATTAGTTAGTGTTTCATGAACACAGTATACCTATCTCGAAAGTTATGGACTCCAAAGTATCATTCGCTCTCAATATGTATTTTGCAGCAGATTTTTTTACTACTACTTAGAGCAAGAGTTTTTCAATGCATAGAAATGAGATTTATTTTAATTACGAATTTATTGCGATATAAATTAATCTTTTGATTTAGCCTAGCTAGCGAACATCATGCATAGTGACGGATAAAAACAAACATTCTCAGCTATAATTTTTTAACTTTATACAAATCTAAAAGCAAATGGCGTGTACTCGTACTTCGGCGAACTTTGGTTTTTATTCGCCTTGAATACGTTACTAATAATACTGGGAAATTCCCCATGACATTGTCTACTATATTAAATATCATTATTTTATGGTTATCTAAATAATGTCAAAAGTACAGTGAAGATTATGACACCTGATGGGTGTACCAGTGTACCTAATCTAAAAATAAACCTTATTGAAGAAAAATTCTAGGATTTTTACTCAACATTTGGTACAATTCCATAATTGATGAACACAATCGAAATGTGAGCTGACATTTATCTATCGTATCTTATTATTTGAAACGCATGACTCATAATAAATAACTGAGCCAATAAATACTCCAGAAAATTTTCCAGGTTTACTGCGGAGGTTGGTTGCAGACGAACTAATAATATTACAAAAATAAGCTGAAGGCAAGGGCACAAATGATTCATAATATCTACCTACGATTGAAAAGGAAAATTATGAGCTGAGATGTTTGTAAGTGGGATTTCAAAGACGTTTAAACCTACGCTAGTTAAAAAACTAGCCTAAATTAGGAGTTCTATAATAAAAGCAATTCTTAATTCAAGTGACCAGGAGTCTGTTAATAATTAATTGCACTTACAGCCACGAGTCATTTAGAAAACTTTAATTTTCAATTTACTTAGATTTAGAAAACAGAGGGAAACGTAGTTAAAAAGCATTGTAATGCTAATAAACCGTGTATTCTAAAGTCATGGTTATTTATACTAACAAAATTACTGAAGGCTCGAATCACTTACCAAATTAATAGGCACATTATAATCTTTAATGTGAAACTTGAATGAAGACGATTATTAATAGTTAGGCGTGTAATATCAAAGGTCTCACACAACATAATGGAATTAAGGTATCCCATAGTAACTCACGGCTTTACTTGTCCTCATCAGTTATTTAGTGCAATAAGGTCATACTCATAGCTCTATTAAAGTCCTACCTCGTAATACTAGGTAGCATTATTTATGGGATAATAGGGTGAGGCGGTTATCACACTGCGCCGCGCTCCGCCGCGGAGCGCGTGATTTCATATAAAAAATCCCGCGCGCAGACGCGTTGTCAGTGTGAAGTGCCGCGCGTGTTTTTTATACAAACTGAGGTACTTGCATACAATGATTAAATCTGTCGTCCCGCGCTCCGCGGCGGAGCGCGGCGCAGTGTGATAACCGCCTAAGTAATACCAGCGCGTCATCGCATGCCTTAATTTTAGATTCATTGTTAAATATTTTATGATAGACAGTATTCTGGGTCATGCATTTTCTTCAGTTTCGAAAGAAATAGTAACATTTACTCTTTTTTGAGAATATATTTCATAGGTTCGTCTGGCTCTGCGGGCGCCTGCATTAACAATTGTTATGTATACGCTAACATGTAAACAGTTAAGTTTTCACGCTTAAACTTATAGTATGAATGAGAGAAATATTTTTCTTGTTATTCAAATACATCTTACTAGGTACCTAATTGGGTATCATTTTTTTCCATACCTATGACTACATGCGTGTGGAGTCATAGGTATGGAAAAATTTGATACCCATTTGAGTGCGTCGTAGAAAGACTCACTCATCTACGTAATTCAGCTATATATTATGTATATCCATAGCAAACAAGTTACAAAATATAAAATGTACAAATCCGCTGCTTTTTAAATTATAATAGGTAATATTGATAAACTCAAATTAGTTAAATACTTTCGTTAGTTGTTCTCATACTTAATAGTAATAAGTTGCGGAACTACTCGTATAGTTTTAAAAACTTTGGTTTACTTTGACACGTTAAAATTATGATAAAGGACTTATAGCTTAGGGTACTGTCAGGTCGATGCAAACATTGAATGCGGGTAAAATAGAGGATAAACTTATATCAAAATTTTAGTAAGAAATTAAGAGTGGTTGAGAAATGTTTAGTGTTTGTTTTAGTGCAATCAATAACAGATTGATAGACCGAACTTCGCGCTGGATTATCCATGCTCAAAGCTTAGGTACTTACGCCCGTATTCACAAACATTACTATGAGGTCTCACGGTGCCAGTAGACGCACAGGGTCACACCACGCACTAACCAATCACAGAGCTCTATTTCACTTAAGCAAGTATCGTTTGTGAATACGTTAGGTACACCTTACACTTACAAGTGATTAGATCACCTGTCATCCGCTTTGCAATGGAGGGAAGTCGAACCTTAATTTCGAACTCCTCCTATGTTCTTCTGATTAATTTCGTTGCGGGTCCAATGACAGTTTAACTTTCCCCCGGGACAAACTTGACCTTCATTGGTTGGGTTTTTATGGCGGTCAAGCTGTAGATCCTGGCTACACAGCTACAGGAGTTACAGTGGTGGGAACGAGAGGTGGGAATAGTCCCGTTACAAGAGATTAGATTGACATGAAGCGCAGTAAGCCCGATTGTACCCAATCATAACATTCCTAATCATTTTAAAACTTTAACTAACACAAACGGTTTATCTTGCTTTTGAAGTAAGTTTAAACTTGTTACAGTTACATAATACTCGACCCAAAACGTAGCCTGAACCAAAAGTAAATGTCCTGTAACTTTCAATTGTATTTAATTTTGTCATTTGCGTAAATTACTCGAAACAGATTAACTAGTTCGTTTTAAATTAAGTATTGAAGGCATAGAATTATATAGGCATTTTTGTTTACCCATTGTTTATAATAATTCGTAGTTAAATAAACTGAAATGCCATTAGTGTATTTTTTAACTATAGTTCTACGCATTAGTTTTTTTATTTTATTTTTTATGCATAACAAGGCAGGTATTTGACCACAATCACACCTGGTATTAAGTGGGATGCAGTCTAGGATGGGACTTTATCTGCCCTGTAAGTTCCTATTCACTCTTGCCTTGAAAAGGCCCGGATTATAGTATTCGGGAAAGACAGCATCAGGCAGCGAATTCCAGTCCCTAGCTGTTCGCAGTTAAGTTCATATCTTTATTTTAATCACTAAAATACGGTTTAGCCCACAAGTTACAATCGACAGGAAATATACGATACGATAGGTACTCCTGTTCCGAGAGGCTACTACGGATTGAATAAATTATCGTTAGGATGGCTGATTTAGTACCAATAGCGTATAGATCACTTACGTGCATGGAATAGAGACGTTCTGTCCACATGACGGTGGTGCTTTGCTAGTAACAGCCGTTGAAACTCGGATATAGCTTTGATTAGCAAATTAAAGGTTCATCAAGATAGATAACTGGTGCAAGGATATTAAGATACTAAGGCTGGGTTGTACCATCTTTCTTTAAATTGACAAATCTGTAAACTCCATACAAAAAACACCGGTTATCGTTATACTCGTAGTAACGGTTAAAATTAGGTGGTGCAAAAGTGTAACTTATTGTAAGTGATTTCAAACTAGGTCATAACTTCCTGAATTCTACTAAAGATGATAAAAATATAGTGACACGAACTCTCTTGTAATAGAACTTCGATTCTAAAAACAGGGCCCAGGTGTGCTCTCATACGTAATGTTTTATGGAAGAGTTTAACCGCCTCTGTGGTCTAGTGGTAAGACCACCTGCTTCAGACGCAGAGGTCCCGGGTTCGATTCCCAGTGGGGGCAGATTTTTCTGTTCGGTTTGGTTGGTGGTAGGGCTTGTTCTAAGTCCGCCTGGCTAGCTACCACCATCTTACCTAAGTCTGTCGCCATAACAACAATGTTAACAACATTGTTGTGTTCCGGCAGTTAGAGGTAAGATAGCCAGTTCCTCCGTGGTTGAGGATTCCGGGTGTAGCTCGCTTCCACCTTCGGCCTGATCGTCACTTACCATCAGGTGAGATACAGGCCAAGAGCTTCCTCGTTGTGGATAAAAAAAAAAAAAAAAAAAAAAAGAGTATGCCGCTGTAAAAGTTGGCTTTACACAGCGGGACAGGAGAATTTAAATAAGGCATATTTTATTATAAGTTTGCCATGGAATGATAGATGCGCCGTAGATGACATGTGACACTGCGCTGCGCTATGGGTTTGCACCCACTCAGTTAATGCTTTTAAATGTGATTCCCTTGAACTTACATAACTTTTTAATAGAAATATAACCGCCTTTTTTGTAGGGGTAAGAGTTTAGTATCTACATTTACTCTTATAAAGAGAAGGTTCGAGATCGAGAGAGTTAATTGTCATTAAATTATTCCCAGATTAGTGCAGACTTAAATCAATGTATATCTTAATACCTAGTAATTCTATTAGTTTTAAAATTCCATACGTTGGATTTTGAGCTGGTCGCGGTACACAGACAGACCTCGATTGGCAGCTCATAGACTGAATGAGGACTATGAGGTTAGTGTCAATTATCGGTTTTGATCTTAACGCAAAAGAAAATGCCGTTTATAATCACATCCGATCATTCCTAGTTACTTGTTATAACAAGAGCAAATTTCCGAGAGGCGAATCACCTCAAATTGAAGGAACAACAATAAAATTGCTGTAGGTGGTCAATTCCTACAGTCATCCGCCCGTCACTAATTTAGCAAGACTCGTTAATCTTTTGTGGGGGCCGGGTCAAAGGGCTTTCGCAGGGTATTATTGCAACCTTTGTCTTAACATCCCTCCTGAAGCAGCGAACGAAATTGGCATGGTCCACCCACAATGGTCCGGACGAAATGAACATAATAACAAATAGCGCTGCTCACCGTCTCAGATGATTTGGCAATGCTGCCATCGTTGAAATATTGCTTTTTCTTAATTTGATATTTTCTTCACTAAAATGTTTCTTCAAGCGCTTTCAATTTAGATGTTTCGTGCCGGACGTTTGACGTGCGTTTGCAAGACCGCACACGGTAAATTGTATGACAACTGCGTCAGAACAAAATTGACAATTATGTAGTTTGCGGTCTTACAAACGAACGGCAAAGTAGGTAAATGCAAAGTGTTTCTACCAAAGCTCAAACAAAACACAAAGACTAGACCAAAATAGTCCCAACTTTTTGTTCATAAATGGTATGGTAAGTATCTAATGCAACTTCGATCAATAAAGAATAAGTATTTACCTAGTACGGTCCAACTAGGACGTAGTAGTATCATTTTAAAAGATTGCATCTCTTTTGTTGCGTGTGATATCCCACAAGCGCTCTTGACCACCCTATGAGCTCTTTATTTTATAGATTTCCTCTATGATGTTTATCCACAAGACACATCAAGGTAAACTGGTCGAGAATGCTTTAGTGCATTAAGTTCGCCTTATGTACAAATTTATTTTGGTATTAAAGTTTAAATAAATAAATAGGTAAATAAAGCTTTAAGCTAAGGTTATTACATCTTGAATGCAATAGATGCAGTATTTAAGCAGGCAGGTATTAAGAGTTGGAAACTTGTTCAAATGGCTCGCACCAAACTTGTTAACAAAGCCTCTTAGGCATACACAAATGAACCCTAATAAAAGCGTAACATTACCGCGTCAGCCGAAAGTGTGATGATTGTCACTAATTTCTTCCCCGTGCCCATACATAGCTATGTAAGTTATTATCATTATCTACTTTTAAATTTCTCAAAAAAAGTAAGACGTGTTTCACCACCCCCTAGATAGGCGAGTAAGTGAGTGAGATCTGTGTTGCTTACTTTCGTCAAATGGTCTGTAAATGTAAAATGTATGAATAATAATATTCAAAATGTAACAGGAACAGTGCCTGTAGATTTAAATTTTCTGTAATCTATACTAACGTCACATCCGTGACCTTGACCGTAGTTTTTAAGGTTCCGTAGTCCTGACAAGGAACCCTTATTTAAGTCTTATTTTTGAACCAAAATGAGTATTGCTCGACTGTACACAACGGAACGTGTCTTGGTAAAATCCACTAAAGGCAACGGACGATAACGCTTCGTAAAATCCTCGAAGACAATGTTTACCGAGTATTATTAATATTAAACCAACTATCGTGCGGATACCGCTGTATCAATAGGACGACACCGTCTACTCAGCCACCGCTAAGTAAATACAACGACAAACTGTACTTACTATTATTGTAAATTGTAATATTTTAACTACAAACTGTACAGAAGTAGGTACGAGGGGCGGCTGATAATTCCGCGGCCTAAGGTACTTAGCGATGAGTAATTAGCATGTTACTCATGTCACTAGTTGCGACACTCAGTAGTATTATAAAAAGCAATCACTAATTAAGTTTGCACTGATAGTTCAATTTCTATCGAACAAATGACATCACCATGTCCGCCAAATCTGGAGATTTGCGGAATTTCGACACCGCGCGCCGCGGACATAATTCCTCGTAAAGAAGGAAAATAGACCGAAAGACATTTTTGAAGAGATGTCATTGGTTCTTCAGGATTCTGGACCTTCATATACCATGGTTAAAAAATGGGCCCGACTATTTCAACACGGACGAGAGACCTGTGAAAACGACCCCCGCCCTGTCACGATACTGAGTGAAGGAAACGTTCAAAAGTCGAAAAAATCGTTCCGGCTGACCAAAGAATTAAATCGTGGCAGATAGCTGAAGAATATTTCTTTATGTTCGCGAGGCTATTGTACAGAAATGACGTGGGAAACTGACACGCGGATTGATCTTTCGGCAAGACAACGCGCCCGTTCACGCCGCACGAGTTGCGAGGCCAAGCCCTGAAAGACACCGGGTTCTCAGAGATTGGCCACCCACCATATAGCCAAGACCTATTACCTAGCGATATTTTCCTGTTTTTCGATTTGAAAAAGGACTTACGGGGCCGGAGATATGCAGATGACAACGAAATTAAAGCTGCGGTTGGTCGTCATTTTGAAAAAAAATTTTTTGAGTGGGTAAAAGGCATTGTATGCGAGATTTAAGAAATGTATTTCTTTTGAGGGAGATTATATTACAAAATAAAAAATAGAAACCATTTATTTTATTTCATTAAGTACCTTAGGCCGCGGAATTATCAGCCGGCCCTCGTATATAGCCAGTCATAATACATAATGTAGACTACTTGTAAGTAACCAAAAAAAAATTGTACACTATGAATTCAATCCAAAAATACACAATAAACAGTAAAGTAACACAGTTTGTTACTAAATCGCACTGCTACATTACTTGCTATAATGTGCCGTTGGAAATCATTCCTACGTAAAAAAATTAACCGTTAACTTCTACTTTCAAGAATAATTAAGTCATGGCCGATGTTTTGATTTTTCGGATGTCATACACAACACGCATCGTCTTTAAATACTAGTACCATAGAAAAAACAATTTACTCTGCTAGTACCTACTTATATTAACTTTAAGTCTATGTAATAACCTAGGTCAGAAGTTCGAGCTTTAAAGACGCACCTGAAACAATTTCAGGCAATTTATTGCATAAATCTGCATAATCCTTTCAAAACATAACTTTAAGACAACGCAAACTTTCAAAGACTCTCTAAGTTAAAATCTAAAATGCGTCTAGAAACTATATAATAAGGTACGTATGAAAAACTATGTAATAAAAAACTCTGTACAGTTTGGAACAAGGTAAAAAATGGGACGTCATAGACTCGTCCTTTATTGACAAGAAGATGAAAATAGGTACTTACCTACCTAATTTTTACCTAAAAGCTGATTGGTGATGCTTAGCACTAGAACTTTCCGAACCTCCAAGATTTTTACAAGGCAAAGTTTATTCAAGGAGTGATTCCGATATGTGCGGATTTCAGATTGTGCTCCAAATCCGTAATTAAATAGATGCTTGTACCTACTTACACGTTGCTGGAAATTTAAATTAATTAGTTTTATCATACGTTCTTACAGGAATATTCTACGGACAGACCTAAGACCTGTATCAGCGTATTTAAGTTAATCAAAGAGCTAAGTTAATAGCAAGCAATACATAGTAATTGCTAACTTGCAAGTAAAGGCAAGGGTGAATATGACAATATGAGAAGGGCATAATATCAAATCCGCTTTAGACCGAAAGTTGGTTCTCAGAAGACGCCACAGTGCAGGAAGGGCGCTGTAGTCATGATCCAGAACTTTATTTATGATTACTTTGTTTTCAGTACAGCCCTAAAAAGGACTGTGGCTTGCCACGGGACTTTATAAATACACCTCTCGTTCCCATCGCTGCAACTACCTACTTAGCCAGGATCTACAGCTTGAACGCCAATGAAAATCCAACCAGTGAAGTCCATGTTTGTTCCAGGAGAAAGTTAAACTGTCACCCGTGTGGACCCGCAACGAAATTAATCAGAAGAACATAGGAGGAGTTCAAAAGTTAGGGCACAGAATAATAAATGGTTAGGGAAGAACTCCCTCCAGTGCAAAGCCGATGACAAGTGACAAAACTAGGGTTTCAATAACCTTATTTAGTAGGTACATACCTAATAATATAATGTTCACCGACTTAAGTGTGGGCACTGGCTCCTGTAACACAGGTACATACACCTAGCACAGGAGTCAGGGGTTTCGCAATTTTATACTGTACTTGTTTTTATGTCAATAGAATTATTTATTAATAACTACGAGTATATTTTGTGAGCTATTACTGATATTGTTGCTTACCAGTAAGAGACATTAATGCTCTTACGAGAGCAAAATGAAAAAAAAGAATCAAATGAAGTTTCTAAATAAAGATTTAAGTACAACTAATTTATAAAATTAAACTTTATCACAGTGCAATGAATTAACATAGAACTGAAAAGCAACACTTAAAGTTTTCTATTGTTTATGTTTACTCAATTTGATACACAAAAAGAAACCCAATTTACTTACTGCATAGAGACTAAGTCTACTAAATTTATTTATCTTGTGATAGAAGTCCAATAATTAGTTTAAAAGCAAACTTCTGCTTGCAGTGACCTAACTACAGTTTGTTCTGATTCGAAGTTCGAACTCCTAACTAATCTGGGAGACGGGAATAGATACAAATGTATGTCGACCGGCCGGCACTATTCCTTTGAACATTCATATATTGCATATTGATAATTTGTCTTGAGATTGGAATCAATGATATGTAAATCAATAGTAATTGATCCAATCTATTTTATATTTATTTATTATTTACATACACACAAGACTAAACTGTGTCCGCAACTTCGTACGCGTGAAAATAAATAAGAGTTTGAATAATATTTCCCGTTTTTGCAGCATTTTTCTGTATTGTTTATCCCCTATTGGTTGTCTGGTGATGTTCCTCGATAAATGGACTATCCAACGCTCCAAAATCTTTTAAATCCTAAGATTAGCGCGTTCAAGCAAACACACAACCTCTTCAGCTTTATAATATTAGTATACCTGTATATTTCCGATCACAGAAAACATCTTTCAGGATCTTAAATGCTTCAAAATTACTTACTTCTTACTTATCACAGGGTTAGCTCTTTGCGCCATCCTACTTATAGATGTACTTACCTCAGTGGACAAACGCCCACACAGACTGCCCACTTAATTGCCCAGTAAGTAGTTATCTGCTTGAACTGACACTTAATTCTTGGTAATAATCAAAACGGTTAGTTAACAGTTGCATCGGACATCAAGGCTGATTTAATTTACAAAGGGCTAAATTACCTGCTCAGGTTCAGCTCCAACTAGGGTATAGTTGAAAGCTAATTATTGTCGTTAACTTTGCAGGTCGTCCTCGATTAGATAATTAATATTAGCCTACACCAGGGTTTTAATTTAATATAAAAAATACTGTTTCATTAGATCCATTATACATGTTTTCGCCAAGTTGCATACCATTATCGCCCATGCAACAATTTAATAACGAGTTCGCAACTGCATCGCTCACGGCGACGCGACGCGTTACAACTTTAGAAGCTGTCTAATATTCAGCGTGTCATCTCCACAAATCTGCATATGCAGCCGATTAGAGTTGCGGAGTTAGCAAATATATCGATATCGATAATACTTTAATCGATGATCACCTGGGGCTCAGGTGCAGTGAAAATGGCTAAAGGCCAGCATATAAAGCGAGGGGACCGTGGATCTCCGCTCTATATGCACACGCCCCCATGCCGTATGAAGACCTTATAGTGGGTTCCAGGGCATAAACCTGCGTATTAAAGTTCCTGCGACCACACAGACTGGACTAGTCCATGGACTGCTAGGCTTATTGTTTCAGCCAAATGACGTCCACTGCTGGACAAACGCCTCCGCAAGGCTTTGCATAGCGACCGGTCCTGCGCTGTATTGTACAATCTTAAAACAAATATTATTTTTCTGTTGAACTGATATTTGGTACAACCTTCGCAGTATACTCGTAAAAAAAGAAGTCCATCATCATTATAACAGCAATTATCGATAATAGAACTAACGCAACCCTAGGGATGTGAAACTCACGTTACGAAACACATTATTGCATTCTTAATAGACATACCTGTTGAAACCCGACAGTCAAAGAGTATCATAATAAACTAGTACTGACAGGCGATTTCGCTTCTGCTCACGTATGTAAGCCCCGGTTTTCAACAAGGCGGAGCGAAGAAGTGTTTTGAATAACCAATCGGATTTCATTATTTCTACATCTCCACTCCGCTCCGCTTCGGTGGAAATGGATCAAGCGGAGAAGAGCGGAGAATGGACTTGTTTTTTATACAGGGTGTCCCAGAATGGGTGAATCAAACTGATAGGGGAGGTAGCTCTACTAATATACTATCCCAAAAAAATATGAAAAAATAATTTTGTGTTCGGATTTTTTTTTTAAATAAAGTGCTCTAAACTCGAAATCTAGTCATTGTTTTCAAAAGTTTGTTTACAGATAAACGGAGCGATCATGTACAATTAATATTACTAAGAAAAAACTACAAAATAATAAACCCCAAACGCAGCAATTATAGCCAGATACTCAGGCATAGCTGATTTATTTTCACTTTTTCAAAAAAAAAATTTGTTTCCTTATGCGCTTTTTTTTCTTATTTTTTAGGGATAGTACATTAGTAGAGCTACCTCCCCTATCAGTTTGATTCACCCATTCTGGGACACCCTGTAGAATTAGACAGCGGCGGCGGCGCGGCGCGGCGCATAGCGGAGTTTCATAGATAGCAAAGACAGACAGCTGACAGCTACGCATAGCTCACACATCTCCTTTCGTCTGGCTCCTCTCCGCTTTGGTGGAAATAGCTTACCAGCTTCGTTCCACACCTCTTATCTCCGCTCCGCTCCGCATTGGTGGATCCGCCATAGGGAACTGAGTTATACTTGAGGGATTTGCGTTAACTGTGTATTAAACATAAATCATGATATTGTATGGGTAATTCCTCCCATAATGGCAGGTCCCCCACTTGGTGGACCAACGATCTGGTGGAGATCGTTGGCGGCAACGCAGACCAGTCGTTGTGAAATCCATGGGGAAGTGGCCTTAGTCCAGCAGTGGACGGTATTAAGTTAAAACGAACAATCGATGTGAGAAACTTCTAACAAATATATTTCCTTGACCTTTGTATAACACCAAACATCTGGCCCAAACTAAGCAGAGATATGCTGTAACTAAGGCTAGATAACATACACTTCAATAGTTAGGTACCTACATAATAACAACCAACAAATAATACAAAATTATGTTTACATACATTACTGGAACTATGTAACTATAACTGCTCTAACTCATCGCATTAGAAATTTTGCCCCCTGTGGAATTCGAACCCGGTAAGTTCCACATCCGTACCAAGAAATTATTCTAAGTACTAGAGATAGTTAAATAACCAGTTTACCTTTAATTACGCATGTACTTAGCTTTCCCACTTTAACGTCAAACCTCGGTAAATGTATGTATTTGTCAAAGCTATCTATAAAAGCTAGAGGTATCTTTAAATATAAAACTCAAAGGTGACTGACTGACTGACATAGTGATCTATCAACGCACAGCCCCTAACCACTGGACGGATCGGGCTGAAATTTGGCATGCAGGTAGATGTTATGACGTAGGCATCCGCTAAGAAAGGATTTTACGAAACTCCACCCCTACGAAGAGAACGGGATCCACGCGTACGAAGTCGCGGACGTCTGGTAGTTACTACATATGCGTAAAGAATACTATTATGTAAATTTAAATTGTTACGAGCAATATTTTTATCACAATAACTTATTAAGGATACTTTTCAGGAATCAGAGCTTTCTCTCGTAGAAAAAAAAGCTCAAACGTATTCATAAGTTGATCCATTCTCGTTTTTTGCGAGTTAATAGCTTAGTGCTCTTGGAATCTGTTTTCTGTAACTTATAGACAACAGCACATAAGACTATTAATTTTTGTCGCAAAATCGCCCTTATTATAAGTACAGTCGCGGAATAAAAAGGTTCGTCACCTTAGTGTCGGTTTTCGCTTGCACTAGGTACTGTAAGAGTCAATCCTGCCAACATAACAGTGCAAGAAACAGTGCTGCTAACATTTAAATAAATATGACGTTTGCTAACGATTAAGGTTTTGCTTGTTTATTTTTCTATCCCATCAGTGCAATGCAATGATGACACTGACCAATTGACAATAGTTTTTTTTATTTAATAGAAACAATAATGGCAGGTTGAACCAACAAGAAGGTTTTAATTTATCAATCATAATAATCTTCTTGACAAGATAAATCGTCAAACAACTTTTATCTGAATAATTTTGAACTTTACTGACGAACAGTTAAAGATTATTTTCTCTAACTCGAGATTATTCTGTAACATAGTTTCAAAAGGTAATATGTGCTCGCGATTCGTTGAAGGAATCAATTTGAAAACTGACGAACCTTTTCATTCCGTGACTGTACATTACAGGCCACAGTGTTGAATTCAATGTACCATTTGTAGTACCTACATTAAAAGCCTTATCTTCAAAAATTCGTAAGTAACTTATATTTAAGAATTATTAAAGTGCCGCATTTTGTTCATCGCAACTGCGCTACATACGATCATAATATTTTATTTAATGAATAAAATTACAGTCAGTTTAAGTTTGATATCGATTAAATAGTTAATTTTATAAAAGAAAAGGAATACTTAATTTGTAAATGAAAGGGTATTTTCCGAGCCCTTTTTCTATTTATATATTTTTTTAATCCCATTTAAAAGAGCTTTATCAATTTTATATTCTATAGTCTATTTTCTATGGCTTTTCCAGCCAAAGGCATTTAGGCCTCTTAAATAAAGTCAATAATGCTCTTAGCTTTCAAGAATGAAAGGTTAAAAAGCACTTTTTTTATTTGATGCATTACTATGGCACTTTTTACATTGTTTAAATAATCTTGCGACTTTAAAAAGGTCTAATTTATAATTAGCAATCCACTTTTTGTAATACTACGTCCATAGAACTTATTTTTATTTTATCTAAACCGCTTAAGTTAGACGCTTGAAATTTGGCATGCAGGTACCTTAGTAAACTTAAAGCTTAGTTACAACAGGATATTGCAAAATTCCCACGGGAATGGGAGTTAGCGGGAAGAAAACATTTGTATGAAAAAATTGGCTTTCAGGTAGATGTTATGAAGTAGGCATTCGCTAAGAAATTTTTTACGAAACACCACCCCTAAGGGGTTAAAACGGGTATAAAATAAATCTACAGGGACGTTTGATAGAGTCCGTCCGTCCGTCCCCCTATAGATTACAGACTTTTGTGAGCATTAACCATTTTGTCGAATCGGGTTGCAATAAATAAGTATGAAAGTACGCACAGTAAATTGGAGCCGACCAAACTATCGGCTAATAAAATTCTAGTTGATGGTTATTCTCAGATTTATTACCATTAATTAACTTATAATTTACAAACTGACGGCCGATGGGGCAGAAAGGTTCTGGAATGGAGGCCGCGTACCGGAAAACGCAGCGTGGGACGTCCACCTACAAGGTGGACCGACGACATCGTAAAGGTAGCAGGGAAGCGCTGGACGCAGGCCGCTACCAATCGATCAACATGGAAAGCATTGGGGGAGGCCTATGTTCAGCAGTGGACGTCCTGTGGCTGAAATGATGATGATGATGATGATGAATTTACAAAACCTAAGTACCTACCTACTTACGGTTCTAGGCATCCGCCTACCTATATTCTATGTAGATAAATAGTTGTGGTCCCATTTTACACAGTAAGTAAGCCAGCCATCGGGGAGCTGGTCCCAATTCTTGACGCCTCAGTCAAATTGTGACTCTTTAACACTATGGCTGAGTTGCACCAACTTGCTTCAACCGTAACTAAACAATAACCGGTGCTGTTTGTGTGGAGTTTGACAGATTTTTGACGTTGGTTAAAGTCAAAACAAGTTGGTGCAACCCAGACTATGTCTTTATGTAATATGTTCGAAAACTTACGGCTCTAGGCATTTGCCTGCCTGCATTCTATGTACATAAATAGGTAGTTGTTATCGTGGGAAATTCCCTGTTGTGTCTGCTGAATAATCTGGGTTACCCAGCTTGTTATCAAGTAGGCAATGGGTTTTTTGCAGTGAACTGAGTTACTGAGTCAGTGAGTTGAAATGAACTGGCAAATGATTTAAATTAAAAAAGAAACAAGCAAATATATACATGAAACATGCGTATAGTGCAGCAACGATTACAAAATCGGAAATAAAAAATGGAATAATCGTACATAAGATTTGTATTTTCAATTAAACTAATTCAAGTATTGTCGATCAGGGGATGGGATTAAATAATTTGACGCGTAATGTGCATTCTGAAAGGCTTGTGTACTGTCTACTCGTAGTAGGTACTAGATACCCAATCTAAAGGAGAAAGATGCCTGTTTTCAACATCAATCCCTAATTTTGAAGAGACCCCTATGAAAACAAAATGCCTGTTATATGTTACCATACGGGTCACATAAAAATTAGGGATTGATGGTGAAAACGGGCATAAAACTTTTATATTGCGAAACTCTCGCTTTCAGATACAAAACAGAAAATTATAATTGCTTACAAAATACTGACTTTCTCCAGTTCATTAGTATGATAAAGATTATACCAAGCCTTCTTTAGACTTCAAAGTTAGAAACACAAGCTGGAAAGTGGATTTGTAGAGTCTGGTAAGTATACCTGAAGACGTCCCGCATGAAGGCACTTAAGGCTTTACTAAGAGATAACTAGTATCTACAATCTCCCAGAAAAGGTTAGGATGTTAGGGCCCTCACCCAAGGCGACCTTTTGTAGTGCTACTAACACGCGTTTGTCGCATTTGCAACGCACTACAGAAGCGATGCCAACGCGCTACTTAACTAACGCACGACTGTATCGATGCAAACGCGCGACCGTGTCGGACGACATCGGGGAGAGAACGGAGGAAGGGTTACTGAATCGCGTTTGCATCGCAACAGAAGCGCGACAGTATTGCGTTTGCATTGCGACGGAAGCGTGTTGGGCGAGGGCACACAGCTAGCGAGCGCATTGCGTGCGACAGAATCGCTACTGCATCGCTACAAAAAGTCGCCGTGGGCGAGGGGCCTTATTGCTAAACCTTTCCACTATTAAAAATGCTGCCTTTCTTTTCATAACCGTGAAACTGAATTTAAACTACGTAGGGATCGCGATGAGTTTCTTTGTATAATTTGAATTCAGATAATATTATTTTAACTTTATAAAATAGAGGTCGAGTTATGCATTATACTTACTTGAATTTTAGAGAGGTAGAAGTAGAGGATCATACTATCACACTAATATTATAAGTGCGAAAGTGTGTATGTTTGTTACTTCTTCATGTCTAAACGGCTGGAGCGATTTTAATAAAATTTGGTATGGAGTTAGCTGACATCCTGGATTAACACATAGGCTGCTACTCACCGCGGGTAACACCGCGGGGCACAGCTAGTTATGTTATAAAGATGAACATATTTATTTGTGATATAAGTAGTTATGCAGCTAACCCCCGATTCTATTACGCTGATGCCATGTTGACCACTGAGCGTTGCACGTAAGCGGTGCTGATATAGCCGTTAGAATCAAAAGTGCAAGATGTGCATTCTGTTTTCCCTTGTATTGTTGACTGCTGCTACGAGCTGTAATAATAATAAACCACTGTATTATTTCAATCAGTCTGAGCTTGAAACTTGTCTCTTTTTAAAAATCTTCGGAGGCCCTTTGGGATTTAACTAGGTACAGGTTGCTGATGTTACATGTATTAAGGACGCTATTCTGTTAAAATACTGTGGGATTTGAGGATACCACAATAAGAAAGCTAAGGTGGAATTGCTTCCTTCTGAGCGGGTGTTATGCTCGTGGGCCTAGGTGTTAACCATCTTGGGTTTCTATTTATGCTAGTCTTAGTAGAAACTCTGACACCGCGATGCAGGTTTGTAGGCGCGGTGGCGTGTGCCATAGTAAGGTAGATGTCAATAGATGTCATCACAATACTATGCACACTAGATAACGTATTCCTGAACACTGTGTAGACTAGAAACGGCGGTGGTCAGTCATTTCTGAAGTGCTTTCACAATCAATTTTGCGGGGTCATTTTTATATCTATCGGGAATTTTGTTAAATCTGTTGACGTATAACAAAATTCCCTCCAAAAATAAGGTAAAACAAAATACACATGCACTAACAGTCTTCTCCAATCAATCAATTTTCTTCTTGTGGTGTCGACAACAAACCTACAAAAAAAGCTATTATCTGGTCGTAGAGTATTAATAATACAGTGTGAGTCTTGATAAAGTGCACATATGAAAATGGGTGAAACTAGATCACTTTATCAAGACTGACACTGTATAAGGCATGTGTGATCTGGCGCAAATGCATCCGAAAAAGTACAGTCCATAATATACATATACAGGGTGTTAGGTAAATGGGTATATGAGCCGACACTAGCCCATGTTAACATGGGCATATAAATGGTATGGTAAAGTCAAAAATTTGATATCATCATTTTAATTTTTTTCATTTTCATATAAAATAAATTTTATAAAATCCGATTTGTATGAAAATTAAAATAATTAAAATGAAGATATCAATTTTCTGACTTCACCATACCCATTTGGCTCATATTTTTGGGCTCATATAGGTACCCATTTACCTAACACATAATGTATATACATTATATTTTTATGTTACATACGTTTTTGTTGCAAAATATTAATAAGAAAATCAATAAATATCCTTCCTTGGAAATGTCCACTACGCTTCTAGTCCCAAACTAAGCAAAGCTTGCACTTGTACTATGAGTAGGTAGGTACTAGACAACGGATATAAACATACTTAAATACTTTTTTAAAGCCACAGTGTATAACTTGACGTGCTGTCATCTGTACAACTACTTATCAATTTTTATCTAAAATGACCCTAAATACAGCATTATTTGTGCATCCTATGAGTAAGTGAGCACGAAAAGAATTTCCTAATGCGCTTCTGATTCATGACGAAACGATTTTGGCGAGAGATTGACTTATGTAGGCGGAGAATCCCGGTCGAGAAGTTGTCATGACCTATTGATAGCGTTATAATGTATATGACGATAGCAAGTAACCTTTCTAACGATACAGTATGAACTCTACATAAAATTTGATACCAATACAAATTATGTAAAGTTCTGTATTACCTAATAGATTTATTCTTTTTTATTTTGATTATTTTTCTAAATAACTATCGCATTATAAAATTTTCGCAAAATTGGTGTAGGTCATTATTTAGTTAGACCCCATAGTTTGCCAAATAAATTAGTTAAAACTAAAACTATGAATATCTAATCATAAAATGCATTTCATTTCTCAACAGACCTATTCATGTGATATACTTAAATATCACAGTACCTATGTAATACAGAAATCGGATTACATTTTCCGTCGATTAGTACAGCTCCAAAATTATAAATGTTCAAATGGATGTTATTACAAGCGCCTAGAGTTCACATTTGGCCGTCGAGTTGGTGTAAACGTCAATCGTTTGCAGATGTTGTCAAACGCGCCCCCCGCCCCGTGCTGCGTCACCACACGGCGCGCGCGCAGGCGTTGGTGTTGACGACTGGTTTCTGACGGTGCCGGTCCATCGAGCGCTCTACACGCATGTTCAAACAATTTAGCAATGCGCAGCTGTCGTTGGATGCTGAATTTAGTAAGCGTGTGCGTTTTGCGTAGGAGAGCTGTGGTCGCGACTTCATTCCATGTGAGCACGCACTACTCATTCTGAGTTAGTTGTGTTTTGTTTCTTGGGAGTGCCACAGCTTGGACTGTTCTCGACTGTTAACACCAACCTGACAAGCGGCAAAATGCACGACACAATACGCAATCAGGTACACATTAACACATATTGGTTATTTGAGTCAAAATCAGTGTTGCTCCCACAATCTTGCCTTGAACTTATCCGGGAGGTCATGTGTTTATTTATGGTATTTTATTTTTGTTCATTTATTACTCAACGTGATGACACACGTGGTTTTGATTCAGCAAATAATCTTTTGTGGTTCATTATGTCTTAAGTTTTATCACAGTGTAACGAAATAATTTTAATAATACAAGTAATATGCACCCACACATTTGTACCTACTGTAGAGCGCGGCGGCCCGCGATAATGTTTGCTCTGTGCGATAGTCATTTATTTCGTTGATAACTTGTATGTATATTTTATTAAGAATCTATTATTTTATATTAAATCATGAGTATCTACTTAACTGTTTATATAGGTAATATTATTATGACATCTGTTTTATTTTTCGTTTTTATGATTTTCTCTTTGAATTTCCATTAGAAGGTATTATTAGATTACACTTTGAAGTTCGCGAAGCGAAAGCGGTCCTTTTTGAGCTTTCTTGATACATTAGAGGCTATTTCATTTGCATTATCATAGTAAAAAAGTATCTAGATCTAATTTCTGACATAACTTTTATAAATTCCAGTCTCTGATCAAATTAAAACTTACTAAGCAGGTATTTTCCGACACCTTGTGTCTATTTTAAAGGCAATAAAGATATTTTAGCTCATAAACCTGCTTTACTTACCTTGCCATGATTTAATGATGATGAACAAAGCAAATTAGGTGTCGTGTGAAATGAAAACAATAGAGCATCTCTATTTGAGTCAAGCAACGCATAGATATAACACGAGCTCCTCAAGTCGTAGTCATCAATTCTCATAAATCATCATTTTATAAATTATGTATGTAGAATGGGGCCGTCCATAAATTACGTCATCGATTTTTTCAGATTTTAGACCCCCCCCCCCCCCTACAATCATCCTATCGTCATTTCTTAATGACCCCCCCCCCCCCCCTTCTCCCAAAATTGACGTCATTACAAAATTAAAACACTTGGTTATAGAATCACCTTTTTTTTTTAATAGATAGAGTGATTCTTAAGGAAGGTTTATACAGTGTGAGTCACGTTAAAGTGTACATATGAAATTAGGTGAAACTAGACCTATTTTTATCGACAAAAAAGAGGTCAAAATTTTTTTTTTTTTTTTTTTTTTAAATTTATAGAATTTTTTTTCTTCCAATTACTTATTGTAAAGAAAACGTAATAACTTTTAAACTAAGAGGTATATCCTGATAAAATAAAAACAGTAATAATGCTAAATAACAAACGATACTAAAAAAATACATAAAATACCCTGAAAATGCCAACAAATAATAAAAAATGAAACTTTTTGAAAAAAATCTGCTTTTAAATTTGTGGTTTTTTGGTTATTTGATAAATTTCTCTAAAAAATGCCCCTATAGCAGGTAGTTTTTATTACTTTGTATTATTTTCTATCGTATTACCTTTGTAAAGCCAAAAATCGCATGTCTCTATCCCTATCACAACATTTGCTATGATCGTTTGAACAAAGGCCTGCAACAACATTATTCTCCGCTACAGGTAGGGACAATTTTAATTTTAACTAAAATGCTTATTTTAGTTCTAAATCTTTTGTTTTTATTTGAAATCTAACTCGTATTTATCAAAATTACAAATCTAGACCCATTTTCAGTTTCGTTGTTAACGAAGCGTTGAATGGCGCGCCCGGAGAGGCTTAGTTCAAACGATCATTGCAAACGTTGTGATATCGATAGAGACATGCGATTTTTGGTTTTACAAAGATAATACGATAGAGAATAATACAAAGTAAGAAAAACCACCTGTTATAGGGGCATTTTTGGAGAAATTTATCAAATAACCAAAAAAACACATATTTAAAAGCAGATTTTTTTCAAAAAGTATAATTTTTTATTATTTGTTGGCATTTTCTGAGTATTTTATGTATTTTTTTAGTATCGCCTATTATTTAGCATTATTACTGTTTTTATTTGATCAGGATATACCTCTTAGTTTAAAAGTTATTACGATTTCTTTACAATAAATAACTGGAAGAAAAAAAATTTTATATAAAATAAAAAAAAAATCTCAAAAAAATTTTGACCTCTTTTTTGTCGATAAAAATAGGTCTAGTTTCACCCACTTTAACGTGACTCACACTGTATGTATAATACATGTAAGTACCACGGGCGAAGCCGGGGCGGGCAGCTAGTATTATATTATGTAATATTATTGTTAGAGTATTTTATCTGTAGTTATTACTGTATTTGTGTACATCTATGTTGCATTATGTATGTTTATTATGAGTTATTTTAGTATTGTACGCGCCTTAGCCGCCTCTCACATTTGCAGTCTCACTTACTAGGTGTGCTGGAAGAAATTTCTTTTTAGAAATAACCTTTTTGTACGTGAACAATAAACTATAAATAAATAAATAAGAATGACGTCAATTTCGAAACACCCCCCCCCCCCCCTATCTATCATTTACCGTCATCCGCAGACCAACCCCCCCCCCCCCCCCTAATTTAGAATGACGTAATATATGGACGGCCCCAATTATTAGTTTTAGGGATTCATCTTTATTCCATTTTAGTGGTAAGTATAAACAGTTTACATTATTCAGAATGTAAAGGTTAGTAAATGTAAAGCTACTTAATATGAAATAATAGGTAAACAAAATATATAAAAAAATGTTTGGCTAGCTACTTGGATTTAGATTTTTTAAGGAGTAAAATTTTTTAAAGTTTTCACCACACCTATTGGACGGCATAGCAGTCAATATAAGTTACAGTAGCTACTGCTAAGTGATACTTTCTTGAGTAATATCTAAGACCCCCGCAAAGTTTATAATTAGTTAATGATCTGCTTTGAAGCTCATTTGGAGGAACATTAAATTATTGGTACTAAATCTTTCTTTACATAAAGTGTCAATAAATAAAAATTCGATGGAAGTCGGTTATTTATTTTGTGCGCATAAGTAAGTAGCAGGAATATCTACCAGCTTACCTTAACCATCTTGTGTAAAAATATGTCATGTTTTGTTCATCCCCCTGCAGCTTGTATCAGAAAAGCCAGATGTCCAGCTATGGTCTGACATATCTTTTTACTGATCAATTACGTCGTAGTTGATATGCATTAATAAAAAGTATCAATTAGCCGATGGATGATAAAAATTATGCCATAAACAGCGTGACTGTCATGTGACAGAAGTCATCCATATGTATGATTATTATAATTATTCGATCCGTCATAGTCGCTCTATAAAGTATAGTAAACTTCGCATTTCCTGCCAATGCAACATAGTGTACAAGACCTTGGTGTTAAATTTTATACTGCACTAACAATATGATTGAAACGACTCTAATACGCTTAACAAACATGTTAAAAAGCGATACTTCTACGAGTATACCTAAAAACATATTTTATGAAGCGACCAAATAAAAACCTTACGCTATGGAAATTAGGTGCAGAACCAAAATTTAGTTCTTATCTTTAATGCAACCATAAAGAAACTAACATGCGTAGTCCATTTTCCATGCCACGAACTCATTCCGCAATTTTAAATTAGTTTACAACTAAAGCCACCATTTGCCCCGTAAAATCATTATAATCGATGACCGCATCAATAATGCATGGCTTAATTTATCGAGCCCCATGGTTTGTAAAAGGTTTTAAAAGCTTCATTTAAGTGCCATTAAGGCTGTGTAATTTGTTGAGGCTTGTGGTGACCACCATTTATGTAAAATCCGTTGTTTTTGATGCGCTAAAAACAATATTTCGTATAATTCAATATTTAAAACAGGTTTTAATCCAATAAGCTCAGTCACGTGACTTCCTCAAAAAGTAATTCGATGCACGTCACGTCAGCCTTACTATAAAAATCTATACAGAATATAATATTAACACTCGATTAGTGCTGTCTGTCCAACCTATTAAGGAAGGTCAAGTGTCCATGTGACGATTTTATTGGTCGTAGAATCCGATAAAGAGACACGAGAATGGCAATGGTTTTATTCGGCTCTCTCATCCATGCCATGGTAGCATCATGAAGAAGCCTTGAGGTACCCGGCAATACCTAAACCTATTACTTCGTAAATTTTGCAATTAAATGACGCTGAGTATCATTGTGACTGAGCTTTCTACAGACTAATCGTAGTAATTACCCGACTGCGCCAGAAAAAGGGTTATGTTTTTTGAGTAAACTTTCTTTGATTACAACACTTTGGATAAAAACGCAGCAACGATTAAGAGTCTCAGTGATCTCAGATATAGTGATATCCAACTCCTTCCTAGACTATGGCTTCACCCCCATTATAATTCGTCACAGATTTTGTTCACGATTTCATGTTTCAATATGCGTAATAACTTCTCATTACATCAAATATTTGAAGTCAAACAAAAATGATTGATGCTACTGAATTACCATTAGAAAGTTGACTTTAAAGAACTTGCAGGGAACGTGAGATAGGTAGATATATTGCCAATACCACAGCTCTGTTATGCGCCTGCAACTCAGAAATTCACTGCCACACGTCTCTTAATATAAGACCCGCGTTTACTGCCATACTAATATTTTTAATGCGTTGTTGGATCAACTTTTTTATGCCTCACACGTGTATGAAGGCCCCAGAGAGAAAAATGTGACTCGAAGTGGCATATGAATAAGGAATACTGAATAATGACTCTTTCATTGGTTTGAAGACCTTGCAATTCCCAAAGGAAACCGGGAAAACGCGATTCAAAACTTCGCGAGCGATAAATTGAATGTTTCTATAAACAAACAATATTGCTGAAAACAAACTTCCGAAATCATAACGAATGTGAAGTAATAACAATGGAGTAAAAACAAACACGGCTTCATAAATACCAATTTGAAGGATAAAATTCAACATGTCATAGATACATTACACTGCCCAACAAATTTAAACTTTTTAAAATTTTCCAAGAATATTATTATTATGTTTCAAGTATTATGGTGTGCTAATTTCAAAAATGACACCAGAATTTGCGTAGCAGCTCTAGTTTTCGAGATTTTTCATTCTACCCGTATTGAAGGTGACGGAGCATTATTCGTCAAATTTAAACGGGTACATTAAAAAAAATCGCAATTAAAACAATGGCTACGAAGGGAAGACGTTGTTTAAGCGATCCAAATAGTTTTTGTGTTATTTGTGGCTTATATACCTTCGCAAAGTATCGTAAATCGACCACGGCCTTCGATAAATCTGCGTAATTTAACTACTTTTATCTTAACATTTCTTTGGTGTTGGAAATACTAAAGTATGAAGAGTATAGCTGGAAAATCTGTTTAAATTTGAAAATAGTGAATTTTCGTTTAGGACAACAGGCAGGTTATACTAAGTATCCATGTTTCATATGTTTATGGGACAGCCGCGACAAAAACAAACATTGGACTCAAAAAGTGTGGCTACTAAGGGAGTCAGTAACTGCTGCTAAACAAAATGTAATAAATCGACCTTTAGTTCATCAAGACCGAACTTTATTGCCACCACTCCATATAAAACTTGGTATTAAAGCAGTTTGTAAAAGACCTAATAAAGATGGCAAATGTTTTGCTTATCTGTCAAAAAAAAATTACTGGACTGAACAATGAAAAGTTGAAAGCAGGCATTTTCGATGGACCACAGTTTAGACAACTTATAAAAGACCCAACCTTTGTGGAATCTATGAATGAACTTGAAAAGCGAACCTGGAAATGTTTCGTTTTAGTTTTTCTAAATTTTCTTGGGAATCATGAATCAGATAACGATTTCCAATTAGTTAATATTATGTTGTCTAATTTGAAAGACTTAGGATGTAACATGAGCATTAAACTGCATTATTTACATTCTCATTTGGATCGATTTCCTGATAACCTTGGAGATGGAAGGTGAAAGGTTTTACCAAAATATTCGCTCTATGGAAAAACGTTACCAAGGCAGATGGGACATACATATTATGATGGCCAATTATTGCTGGAATCTTTCTCGGGATCTGATACAGGCACAGCATTCAAGAAAATCTAATAAAAGACATTTTTGTCCACAACCACAGTTGCTGTTTTAAATAACGTACGTAAAAAATCGTATTTTTGTAATAATTTTTAACTTGGGTATAAAATGAAAACTAGAGCTGCTAGAAAAAAACCAATGGTATTTTCGTAATCAGCACACTTAATTTTACTGAAAACAAACAAAAAATCTCTGGAAAATTTTTCAGTGTTGACCAGTGTTATATTTTAATATTGCAGTGTTGCTATTCTCCTACCTACAGACCTACAGTTTCAGAAATCCGTTTCCTTCCATCCAGCCAATCATACGATTATCTATGAGAAGTCTCGATTCACTAGAAACTGCTGTTTGATAGACGAGTAGAGGGGTAGAGATCCCTGTTGTATTGTAAATAAACATAACATACACAAATGAAATATTAAACCCGCTCAATAGTTTTGGAATCCAAAGGTAAACATGAACACAAAACTACAACAACTGGAACAACGAATCTAAAATAATCCTTATACTTTATATCGCTTACCAAGAACAGAACAATCTTTGCAGATCTACTGTGTATTTCTTTGTTCCCAAAAAATGAGGAATCCGTTTTCCGGGAATCACGCTTTATGCGACCCATTTATTTACTTTGGTGTTTTAGCAGTTCGCACCGAAACGGCAGGTACGGATCTAGGGGCAAACCGGGGCGCATGCTCCGGGCGCCAAATGGAAGGTAGTCGGCGCCTTCTGAAAAAAAAAAGGTAGTTTGAAACGCCAGATTTTTTTCACACATGTAGACAGATGTGTGAAAAGTAGTCGCACGTATCTTCTAGTGACTTGGCCCACTTTTAGCTAAGTCCACATTCCAAGTAGCTGGATTGAATTTCTAAATATTTTTTCTTCCAGCAACTGGGCCCCCTGTAAGATTCTAGAGCAGATTTTTGTTGATTTTATGTTTAATTAATTAATATTCAAGGTGGGCGGCCCATTTGCTGAAAAAAAAATATTTAAAAATTCAAACCGTTGACTTGGCCCGTGGACCAACCTAAAAGTGAAATAGCTCGTTTACTCCATTTCCTCAGTACGCTGGCTAGCTATGTCTATGACTAACCTTATGCCATAGCAAGCCAAATGTGTGACGCGAGCACTTCGTCTGAGCACTGCATTCTAAAAATATTTCACTGCCTAAAAATACGTTACGCATTTCAGATTTCTCATGACTCGTAAACACTTTCCGGGATTCGTTTTGGTTTTATTCATTAAGGATAAAATTGGATGATACTGAATAGTAATTGAATAGTCAACCAAATATCGTCCGCCATAATCGCAAACTCGGACTGAAGATTATACAATCTTAACCAGGTAAACCAGATACAGGTTTGCCTACTTGGAAACTTTCCAATTATATGTAACTGTATTATTTTGTCTATAGGATACAAAATTATTACGTTAGTTGTAATCCATTGATATCCAATCCGTTATAAAATTGGATATTAAGTACTAGGTATGAGATATTTGGCAAGAGTTTGAGACTATTAAATTAAGATAAACCAAGATGAGACTGAGTTAGGTGACATTCATTTCAACGACGTTTTTAATTAAGCTCTCTACGTTAAATACCTGTACACTCGTAGTATGTAGAGTCTCGATAAATACTACCTACCTACATTTTCAAATTTTACTACGTACAAACTTACCAACACAAACTATGTACCTTTACGTAGTTTATTAGGATAGAAAGAACTATTCTAAAGGGCATCAAGGTAGCTTTATGTGGACTACAAATGGACAGCTAATACTGCTATTACTGGTAACCATGTTAAACAGTTTCTTGAGTACAAAACGTGTTTACAATATCATGTTACAAAGCAGGCATTTGTCTGAGTCACATCTGATAGGTCATTCTGTTCCCCTTATGGCATCGTAACAGCCACTTCTTTGTAATAGAAATCAGTGAGAAATTGAACTTTATCCCAAGCTTTCTAAAATTCATAATTAATTTGACATTTAGCTCGGGTCGCGTTCCCAAATATGGCCATAGTCCTGATAACAGAATAACTTTTATGGTCTTAAAAAATTAACGACTCAAGTTGAAAATATTCTTGCTAATTATATGGTCCCAAACATGTGTGCTTGTAATCTTATTTATGTACATCAATTTATCTCATTATTGAATTTAACGAAATGTAATTATGATGCAAACACTCGTGTTGTTATTATACAATCATTATAAAAACATTGATAATTTACATTGAAATTATTTCATCACGCACTACATATTTACGCTATGCAGAATAATAAACAGATGTGAATTATAAGGTGTTTGCATGCAATAATAAAGATGAAGAAAATCAAGAAAAAGTGTGATTTTTTGTTTAAAACGTATTTATTTTGTGCGTTGGTCATGTTGGTGAAAGTTTAACATAATATGATTTTCCTTGTAGACACGTAATATTCAATTCTCATCCAGGTAATTTTAGTAGCTTTAAGTAACTTAAGAAATGTTTTACTTATCTCTTGAAAGATTCCATCACGACCTGTAATTGGTTCACAAGGTCGCGCCCGTGAACGGCGTTGCGAATATTCAGGTGTAGCTGGGGATGTATCCACATAACAATTTCAACTACCAAAAACACTTCAAACTTTTTTAAGAATCTCCCGACTCCTTCCGACTCGTTCGCACTCAAAGAGTTACGATAATGAGTGAACGAAACGGAAAGAACAGCCGCTTTTAGCAACTTGTAGAGTTGACCACTGGCTCCAATCGGGTAATAATACCAATTACGTTCGGAGCCTTTATGAGTTACCGGACCTTAATTAATTTTGCATAGTTCATTAATATCACCGGCAACGCTTTCAACATTTTATAATGAATCCTCCGCTGATGTTACTGTATTGTTTAATGGTGCAGAAATGAATATTGATGTTTATTGAATAGTTGGCTGGTTATTGCCTCTGATATGGTCTACCCAGAACCACAATGTCTGATGCTTGTAAACTTGCAGACCGGTTGTCGTTATAGTCACGGTTAAATTTAGGTGGTGCAACTCAGCCTTAGTAATACTTATTAATGTGACTTAGTAAGTAAATCAACAAAGTCACATTACCTATTGCTAGCAAGAGATGTTGTTTGTAATAATTTCGAAACATTATGAGAATCGATGCATTTTATCATTTCAATGTCAAGCGTTAGCAAAGACTGTCAGGTACTTCTAGACTGGGCTGAGGTGAACTGAGATGTTAGTCACTGAGGCTGAGTTGCACCACCTAACTTTAACGGTAACTATAACGATAACCGGTGCTATTTGTTTGGAGTTTGACAGATTTTAAAGTAAAGTAAGATGGTTCAACCCAACTTACCCAACCTAAGTTGTTGATAAGTATGAATAACATTTTAGTCAATCATGAGTCAACAAAAGTAACAGATATGGAAAGACAGCAAATGTTGTACATGTACTATCTAGATAAATCCTCACTCGTATTATTGAATGAGACAGATAAAGGTTGTCCTTATTCAAGTGCGTGACTTTAAGATATTTTAAGATGGGCCTACACACGTACTTACAGTAAGACAATACTGACTTATACTAGCAAAAATCTTAGGCACTAATTGACAAGGCGAAGTAACACAATACTTGATTCTGAATAGCGAAAATTTTAGTAACTGAAAACGCTAGAAAACTGACGCAACTCCTACGCGTATAGGCTGATTTACATGTTAAGTAGATAAGTAGGTAACTTAATTATTAACTTAATTTTAAGTGATTAATTGCGTGTAAACACACAATTTAGTAGCAAGTGGCAAGTTAAAATTTAGTTGTCAACTAAATTTTAAGTCGCAAGTTACTGTTTAGACGCAATTAACCGCCTCTGTGGTCTAGTGGTAAGACCACCTGCTTCAGACGCAGAGGTCCCGGGTTCGATTCCCAGTGGGGACAGATTTTTCTGTTCGGTTTGGCTGGTGGTAGGGCTTGTTTGCCTGGCTAGCTACCACCATCTTACCTAAGTCTGTCGCTATAACAACAATGTTAACAACATTGTTGTGTTCCGGCATGCAGTTAGAGGTAAGATAGCCATTTCCTCCGTGGTTGAGGATTCCGGGTGAAGCTCGCTTCCGCCTTCGGCCTGATCATCACTTACCATCATGTGAGATACAGGCCAAGAGCTCCCTCGTTGTGGATAAAAAAGAACTTAAAATTAAGTTAAGAATTTAGTTACCTACTTATCTACTTAACACGTGTAAATCAGCCTTAAGAGCTCGTTCCCACGGCAGTCCAGTTTTGTGGGATCGAGTAATGCAGGATCCCAGGATGTGAGGTCTCCCAGTGCTCGTGGATGCACAGGGTGAACCAATCACAGAGCTCCATTCAACGCTGTGCGTTCGATTTGCTGATTCACTTAAGTAAGCATCGTTTGTGAATACGGGCGTTAATTTCTATGCAAGCTTTCCGCATTTATATTTTTGCTGTTGTAATTAATTAATTTAGTTTAAAGCTGTGCGATTGACTTGAAGTGATGTGCGATGATTTATGTTTAATTTGTCTTCATAACTATTTTCAGGTGTTGATGAAATTATTAGTTTTACCTAAGTAATTATATGAATAAATCATAGTATATGGATGTGTAAAATTGCCTTTACATAAATAAATACTTATGTACTTTTAAATAAGTATACATTTACTTATTGCTTTTTTACAATCGTCATACCTACCTAATTCTATGTATTTATATTTTTGTGTCAAAATATTGTGTTTTCTAGAAAATCACACCATCTGCCTTTGAAGCGTAGGCCATGTTCTGGCTTACAACGGAAAGTATTTAAATAGAAAAGCTCATAAATGACACAATTTTTCCAAATCACCTACTCTTGCTTTGTTTATCGTCTTACATAGGATTTTGTTTCTTTGCCAATTATTTAGTGCGTAGTTTATTTAGTTTAAAAACGCCACTTACCGTATTCGCTCACAGAGCTCACACTTTCACAGTCCAGAAATGAGCACAGCCATAGAATTATCCATCCATTTATCGATACGTACTAAAATTATGAATACGGAAGTAGTTAACTCTATTAAAATTTTGAAACTCAGGGGACACGCGTGCGTCAAAACTTTTCTGTGATAGAACGAAATTCACGCACCAAAGCCACGGTCGTAGATAGTCGTCAATACATACTGTAGTTTTAGCGGTCAAACTAGCTGCTGTGCACTTACCATGTGTTTACGTTAGGTGTGTTCGCTAGCGACTGCGTAAAAAATGACATTAAGTAAATGTATAACATATTGGGCAACAACCCTAGCGGCTACTTTCAAGAAAAAAAAATCATAGATTTTTTGACATACTCGCTAGCGAGCACATCTAATGTAAACTTGTGGTAAAGTTACACTGGAACTGGTTATACTGGAATTACAGAGTAGCTCTAGCTCAGCCAATAAAGGCATATTTATCGCCAGTCTCTCACCCTGCTCTCATTGAGACCGCAGCCTTACGCGACCGTATGGCAATGCAAAATTATAACGTAGAGAATAACGCAAAAAGCATTTCGGAGTCAGAACTGTTACGTGTTGCTAAGCTCTGGCGGGTCCAAGCTTAAGTGAGACTGCATTAACCCTTAACCACCTACCAGGAGTCTCTCAGACTCCGGCAAATTTTTATAAGAAATGTCTTATATTGTTTACGTGACGCCCATAATAATGTTTTTTTTTTAAATAAAACACTGCAAAAAAAATTTTTTTTAACTTATTTTACCTTTGGACAACTTAGTTTTTTGTTCAGAGTCCTCAAAAGAAATGAGTCTGAGAGACTCCAGATAGGTGGTTATGTGACTGAAACAAAAGGTAGGTGTTAAGGGTTAAAATGCTTCAGCTTGTGAGATACTACAAGTCTAGTTAACCTTACGATTGCTGACTGTCAATTTGAGTCGTGCTTTTACGAGTGGAGTATTCTAGAGCTAAAGTTAGAAAAATAAAAATACTTTTATTACATACTGTGACTCTTAATTACGGATTAAATAGGTATGATAAGAATTTCAAGTTTAACGAATAATGGAAGGTTTGCAGAATCATTTAGGTAGGTAGTTGAGTTTTCTGCATAATTAAAAATAGCCCATTACTTATTATCATTTCTCTGGTTAAACCTAAAAAAGGTTTCTTACACAATCGGATTACTTTTAACACCTGTTGTTTAGTACTTGTTTGCATATTGAAAACGTATTTTCAAAACAACAAAGTTTTTTAACATTGGTGCAGAAACACGACCCAGTTCGAGCACTCTCCCCTTTGGATACTTGGCAAAGTTGTTTAGAACAGAAGCTTATAGTTCACCGGTTACAAAGTGCTTGGGATCTTAAAAGGAAAACAATTTAATCGTCCAATACCTTATCTGCTACTTAAAGTTATCGAGCAGAGTCTTTATTTTGTAAACATATTCGCAAAGTTATAAGCATAAAAGCAGGTAAAGTTCTTGCAACTCACGAAGGTGAGTAAGCTTTACTTGTGTGTGTACATGCACATTTTGAAAAAACGAACTGTAGCGAGCCACCACACATGTAAAGCTCACTCGCCTTCGTGAATTGCAACAATAAATGCGTGCTTTCAAATATTGTTATTTAATTTTCGTGGGTGTTAATAAGATTCATAAAAAAATTAGGTGAACTTTACATTTAAACGCTTTCTAGAATTTAGGTTACTATTCATAAAGGAGAACCCCTATTAAGATACAACACCAATCGCGCTACCTTCGACATTTATTCATATTGAAAGATACGATCTTCATACAGCTTCCAAGCGAGCACTGGCAAGCAATTGCGAATGAATTTTAGCATCATTGTGTTTTCGAAAAGGTATTTTAACTTTTACTGCTTCAAGCGCAAACATCAAGCTTGCTTATTTCGTGAAACGTTTGCTTATTAGCTTTTAAATATCAGTATTGTTCATTATTAATAATGGATTCCCCTTGAAAAACGACTAGCTAGACATCATGGGTGACTTAATTGGAAAACCAACTTGATTTGCCTGGGTGAAATGATACTGAAAACTTGAATAACTTCAAAGTTCTGCGATGAACTACGAGTATGTACTTTAAGTATCGATTGATAATATGCATGGGGATGATATTATAACAAATATTTGGTATATTTACAGATACATACTCAAACTAAAATAAGTTTCAAAGCATTCAATGTCTTCTTTTCAATAGAAAAGTATTATCATGAAAGTCTGATCCATTCTGGATGAATTTTTTTGAGAATCTTGGATTCTTTGCTCCGTTCTTTAAAGGTAAAGAACTCTACCTTTTCTCTTTCTTCCAATAATCTAGGGTGAACATTAAATTTTAATTATTCTCTCTTAAGACTTTAGAAAAATTGAATATCTTCACTGAAAATTAAATTTTAATGAGGCCAGGAAAATTTTAAACTGCTTGAACTTCTGCAATTAATTACGTTATTACTGATTCATACTTAGATAGTATACTCGTAATAGGTAAAGGGTATAAGAAACGTAACGCAAAAGTGTGGTAGCCGATAAATAGCACAAACGATTAGTTATCATCGATCGACGACAAGGCGATTTATTAATTTTAGTTCGCAAACTCATTTAAGCTCTCTTATTTGTTCCAGTTTGAACAAGACGGCTACGTAGTGCTAGAAGACTTCCTACGGCCAGCGGAATGCGACGAGATCAAAGCTGCAGGCATAGAGCTCGCCAAAAATGTACCTGAGACGGAGCAAAAGACTGTTTTCGCTACCACCAATGAACAAGACATACAGGTAAAACTTACTGATATTATTACTCGAATCAGAAATGGGGAGATCCGCAGGAGAACCAAAGTGATCGACATAATAGCTCGCAGAATTGCTAAAATCAAGTGGCAGTGGGCGGAGCACATAGCTCGTAGAGACGATGGCCGTTGGTGCAGAAAAGTTCTCGAGTGGCGACCACGGGCTGGAAGACGTAGTGTGGGCAGTCCTCCCACTAGGTGGACCACGATCTGGTGAAGGTCGCGGGAAATCCTTTAGGCCTTTGTCATTTGGCTGAAACGAACGAACGAACGATATTACTCGAACTCGTAAGATCCACAGCCCTAGCTAATTTTCCCCGGGACAAACTTGACCTTAACTGGTTGGTTGGGTTTTTATTCTCGGTCAAACTGGCTACACAGCTTAGTTTAGTTTAGCTTGCATAGCTGGCACAGTTTTCCATAGTTATTGCTAACTGCATAAGTGCAAACTATTTATACCAAACACTATGCAAAACTGTGTCAGCTATGCGCCGTATGACAACAGAGAACTAACCTCACGAATATCACACATTTTCAATTTTACAAGCAATTTCATTAACTTTTGAATGTACTCGTATACAAGTACGTAATCGCAATTTAGTCCATCGAAATCCTGTCAAACCCAATCAAATGATAGTTTTTTAGTCAGCCTACGGATTATAAATTCTAATACTCGTATTACGTACCTACTTCCTAGGAAAGTATCTTTCTTAACGCTTTCGGTAACTTCATCTACCCTCGCTGCCTTTTCTTAATTAAGACCTAAGTCCTATCAACGTAAATTGGCTATCATTTTCAGGAAAGAACACTGATTTTCTTGTTACATTTTATGGATGCTTAAGCCTAAGTTCCTTGAAAATATACCTTTTGGTATTAAGGAATTTCTGACTACCCTTAATAAAACTAAGTTATTAGTTTAACTAATTAGTTTCCAATTAACTCTACCCTTTAGATGCAACCTAATAATTTCCTTTTTGAATTTTACAGCGCACCAAAGATGACTACTTCATGAATAGCAACGACAAAATCAGATATTTCTACGAAGAAAGAGCGATCGGAGACGATGGGAAGTTAAAAGTGGACCCTGCAGAAGCATTAAATAAGGTACTATTTTATTTAAAATATTTGTAGATTTTCATTAAAGACGCAACATTCGCCCACAGCATGGACATTATTAATCATGACCGAACTTTCGTTCGGGTAGCAAGTTACTTACTACGGATTCTACATATAAAGAAAACTAAAATTAAGTATTCCAATGTCAAGAAGTTTAAGGCTGAGTTGCACCATCTTACTTTGACTTTAACAAATGTCAAAAATCTGTCAAATTCCATACAAAAAAACACCGGTTATCGTTAAAGTTACGGTCAAAGTTAAGTAATGAAACTCAGCCTAAATGTTTGCAGTCGCTTAGTGTTGTAACTGTGCGTTTTGTATCATGAATAAGTCGAGTCTTATTTTAAAAGGATGCAAACGATTTCAAAGTCATCCTGTATAATGTCGATTGCGTAACCTTAAACAATACCTACCACCCACTTATTCAATATAACCTATACGAGACACAAATCCGAGATAAACAAGGTTTTCGGCAAATCCGTGCTAAAATAGATACGAGTATATAGAAAAACTTTATTGACAAAGTACATAATACATATTAAATAACAACACAACGAGAATAAAAGGTAAATAAAAACAGAACAATGTACAAAGCCACTGCGCCTTGAGGCTTAGCATGCCTTTAGCAGCATGACAAGAAGCTGGTCTTCCGCTTGCTATTAGCATCACGGATCCGAGGAGACACCGATTCGAGTTCGCTATCCCTCAGAAGGGTGCTCAATGCAGGGAAATATCGTGGCACACCACCAAGACTGCAAATAGGTACATAGTTATTTAATTTTTACCGTTAAGAGTTGCATCTCAAAATAATTTGAAAATTATAAATAACTTGAAAAAATTGAACTGCCTAAGGCATGCGAAACGCTGGCCGTAACAGCGTATTACTCTTGAAAATTTCGACGGTTTCATCCAGTGTCTACTCGCGTAACTCAGATGGAAGAGAAGTCGCCCGGCAAGCGGAAGGTCGTGGGTTTAATCCCCGCCTTAGACAGTTCGATTTTATCAGTTATTTATAATTTTGAAATTAAGAAAATAGTATTTATTCTATTCCAGGTTGGCCACGCCCTTCACCTCCTACACCCGATCTTCAGGTGCTACACCTACAGCGACCGAGTGAAGGCTGTCTGCCACCAGCTCGGCTTCAAGGAACCGGCGGTGGTGCAGAGCATGTACATCTATAAGAACCCACGGATCGGAGGCGAAGGTAACTTCAATTCTACACAGCGACTAGTCCCAAACTAAGCACGGGACTATTCCCACCTCTCTTTCCCACCACTGCAACTCCTGTGTAGCCAGGATCTGCAGCTTGACCGCCAATAAAAACCCAACCGGTGAAGGCCAAGTTTGTCCAGGAAAGTTAAACTGTCATTGGACCCGCAACGAAATTAATCAGAAGAACATAGGAGGAGTTCGAAGTTCCCAAACTAAGCGGTCTGTACTAGACATGCCACGAATATTCGGCTACTATTCGGTATTCGGCCTATTCGGCCACTTTGTTTGGTATTCGGTATTCGGCCGAATAATAGGTACTATTCGGCCGAATACCGAATACCAAATCATGGAAAAAAAAGACACATCATATTAATCAAGATTTGTCTTTATTATCAAATTACAATTCTTTAATAAGTAAAATTAATCAGCGGTAAGTTGTGATGGATAAAAACAAGTTTTTCAGCATTTGACGGTAGCAAACGATTACGCTTTTCATCATAAATGATACCAGCTTCAGAAAACAACCTCTCACTATACACGCTACTCCCGGGAGAAGAAAGATAAACTTTAGCAAATTTCGAGAGGTTTGGGTATTGTTTTTCATTAGCTGACCACCACTTGACGTAAGGATCAGCTTTCCGATCTAGTCGATTTGATTTCAAATAAAAATCCATCTCATTTGCCACAGTATTCTTCTCCACGTTCTCCTCATCATTACTATTTCGCATATTATCTTTAGCGACTTCCTCAAAGCAGTTCCAGAAACTGTCGGTGTATTTCAAATGACTTATCATTTTTGTTCAAGTTTCTTCTCTTACGACGTGGAGAAGAATCGTCATCGGTACTATTAGACTCATCATCATTACAACTTAGTTTCAGAGCAGCAAACAATTAACCAGTTTATTATTTTCACTACAAATCTCATAATATTCCCATATGGCCGATTTTTTATAAATTGGTGATATTTTTTAATGAACAAACAATTTGAAAAAGAACTAACGAACAAACTTTTCAGCAAAATCGTAACGTTTTAATTTTGTAATTTATATTAATCTGACAATGCGTGCCGTGACGTGATTTACTCGCAATGAGGGATTCGCGATTGAAAAATCCGCCAGATGGCAATACGTAGACGCGAGGTCCAAATGCTGCATGATTGGTTATTTTTGACATGACATTGACAGATATGTCAAAATCCACCAATCATGCAGCATTTGGACCTCCCGTATTGTCATCTGGCGGATTTTTCAATCGCGAAAACCCTCATTGAATGAAACAGTCAAATAGCCTCACACCGCCCGCGCGCAATGGAGACAGGTCGCAACCTGTCGTATTATTATTTACGCGCTCGACTAGCATGTACTTTGTGCCGAATATTCGGCCGCCGAATATTCGGCGCTTCGGCCGACAGCATTGCCGAATATTCGGTATTCGGTATTCGGCCAAATCACTATTCGTGGCAACTCTAGTCTGTACTATGGGTAGACAACGGATATAAAAATAACACTTTTCTTGTAAATACGTACATACACATTATAAATAGAAAACACCCAGACCAGCACAGACATTAAGTTCATGCACACGAAATGTTTGTACTGTGCGGGAATCGAACCCGCGACCTCGGCATAGTAGTACTTAGTCCGTTAAGAACCACTACACCAAACGGCTGACAGACTCGAATACATCTTAATAATAAACGGAAAGAAAAAGTAAGCATAAACTTAAAAAAAAATGGTCATAGAAAGAACAAGCCCTCGACATGTTTCTTTTAAAATAAAGCCGCAGATACCAAGCCCGCAACATCGTGTGTAGAATCTTTAACAATAAACGGAAAACAGAAACTTAATTTAGCTTGAAACTAAAAGAAGAAAATCAATTATTTATTCCAGACACAAACAATACATTTTAACAAATACAACCCCAAGGTGGCAAACTCGATTCTTTTAAATTTTCCTTTACTTAGGTACATTTTTTATAAATTATAGGTACGTACTAAAATAAATAGTATCAGATACATGATATTAACATTTAATTAAGTTGTTATCATTGCTACTAATAACGTGTACAAAGGAGAACAAAAAACTGCAGAGTTCACCAACTAAGGCTGGGTTGCACCATCTTATAAAAGCCTGTAAACCTCTGAAAAAGAGGCTGACAATAGTGACTGAGTTTCTTGCGCTGCTTCTTCTCAGCACTGGCCTATTTATTGTCCAGAAGCAGTGGTAGGGTTAATACTGGGACGTGTAAAAGTGCTTTTTTTAAGCCTATTTACAGAAATAAATTAGTTTTTTTATGAGTTTTATTTTAACTTTAACAAACGTCACAAATCTGTCAAACTCCATACAAAAAGCACTGGTTATCGTTATAGTTACGGTCAAACTTAGGTGGTGCAACTCAGCCTAGTATTTGTAGTTTTCGTTTCGAACTCTTCTTGTCTATATTGGCCCAAACGATGCGACTTTCAGTTCCATATACCTAACACATGGCATAAATATCTCAAACTACATATCTCAAAAAAAAAATTACTTACGCGACGTTAGAGGGCTACGATATGTATACTCATCAAACATTGTCCACGAGACTCTGTTCCACCGTATGCTATTTCTGCATAGGTCAGTATCACTGAGACACTTTCATGGTTTCTTAGGCTATGACATTAATGTCAGGGAGCCTTTAAAAAAATTGGCCACTCTTACGTGGACATGTATCTACGATCCATAGATGATAGATGGACTTGCGATGCACTCGTAGTCTTGATTCGGAAAAAATCAAATGCAATCGCGATTCAAGTGCGGCCACCGCCATCTAGTTCACCCCTCAGTTGAAAGCTTTGCAGATAGAGGAAACTGAACGATCTTGACCATTCATTGTATGCGTATCGCGACTCCGAGGTTAAAGTACGAGTATCAATGAGAGGCTGACCGTATACAATTTTGAACGGTAGGGTTTAACCCTTTTGTTAGGAACCAGTTTCATCTCAGTTCTTTCTTGCGGAGTTATTTTAAAATTATTCTAGTAACTGAAATCAAATTAACTACATATTCAAGGACCATTTTGTTTAAAATTGGATAATTGTGTTATTAACGTATTTGTTTGGATAAGGAATAATCTCTTAAAACTATGAATTAGGTTTAGTTATAATGCGTGGAACAAAATTAAATTACTAAGATTAATGCGAATATTTTACTCAACATTTTAGTAAAGTAGCTTGTGCTTTCATAGTGATCTAATAATGTTTCTTTTTACGTAATAATTTTGTAAAATGTGTAAGTAAATAAAATGTATCAAAGGAAAAATACGTCTACTCTCTTAACGCTATAAATAAACGATTTGGAAAATTCCAGACGATCTAAGAAAAATAAGCTGCACTTAAGCAGGCTTAACAGATACGTAGCTAAGGGGATTTACTAGCTTATTTCGGAATAATTCATTTTCAATAATAGGATTAGTTTATAAAAATATTTTATAATCCGATTTAGGTACATAAGTCGCTGGAGCAAGTCGCAAGATATTTAGAGAAAAATACGCCCATACTAAGAAAATAGAGAAGCTAAGAATAAGTTAATCTTATAAGCTTGATCTTCAGACAATATAAAACATTAGGAGGAGGAGAAGATTATACTCGATATTAAAATAGGTACGAGTACATACTGGGGTTTGACAAACCGTATCGGGACACCTGCGCGAAAGATATTTGCGCGAAAACACAAGCGCAGTAAACCATTTGCGCGCATGGACACTTGCGCGAAAAGACATAAGCGCGAACGGACGTTTGAGCGAAAAGGCATGAGCGCGAAAGACACTAGCGCGATAGACATTTGCGCAAAGACACAAGTGTAATATAATAACGCGAAAACTGTTTCGCTCTTTTCGTCTTTTCTTTTCTTGTTTCTTTTCATGTCTTTTCGCGCAAACGTCCGTTCGCGCTCATGTCTTTTCCTGCTTGACTTTGCGCAAATGTCTTACGCGCTAGTGTCTTTCGCGCAAGTGTAAGCACCAGAACCGTGAGCAAACCAAGTGCCAGCTTTAGGTTAAGTACTGTGCCAGCAGAAACTGCGAACTTATCAATAAGTAACTTTGACACTGAACTGTCTGTGACTTGAGTATTCCTATCTTACTTTCAATGTGAAGTAATGCTAAGAATAAGGTAATACGAGTAGTTCAATATTTTTTTGAGTCTGGAAATATAATGAATGACTTAATAACAATAAATAGGCGTAGGACGTCCACCCACAAAGGTAGCAGGAAGGCGCTGGATGCAGGCCGCCACCAACCGGTCATTGTGGAAATCATTAGGGGAGGCCTGGCCGGGAGCAGTGGACGTTCTATGGCTGAAATGATGATGAATATAATGAAGAATAAATAATGTTGACTGATTCACTAGAAAACCTTCATTTGTTTGAGATGACGGTACACGAGTATTTTAATTACTATTTCAAATGACACGTGTCAGGTTTCCACGTGTAAGTTCCAGCCATCCGTTTACAAGAAACGTTCATATGAAGCGCGGCACTAGGCGTACATGACAGCAATTCCTTCTAAATCTGTTAGGAATTAAAATACATTGCATAAACACGATGTTGGCTCCATTTTATTTAGAACTAGCGGCCGCCCGCGACTTCGTACGCGTGGATCCCGTTTTACCCCCTTCATCTATCTTACGCGGTTTAGATTTTTTCATAAAAATGTTTTTTCCCGCTAACTCCCGTTCCCGTGAGAATTTTGCAATATCCTGTTGTAACTAAGCTTTAAGTTTACTAAGATACCTACATGCCAAATTTCAAGCGTCTAACTTAAGCAGTTTAGATTTTTTCATACAAATGTTTTTTTCCCGCTAACTCCCGATCCCGTGGGAATTTTGCAATATCCTGTTGTAACTAAGCTTTAAGTTTACTAAGATACCTGCATGTCAAATTTCAAGCGTCTAACTTAAGCGGTTTAGATTTTTTCATACAAATGTTTTTTCCCGCTAACTCCCGTTCCCGTGGGAATTTTGCATTATCCTGTTGTAACTAAGCTTTAAATTTACTAAGATACCTGCATGCCAAATTTCAAGCGTCTAACTTAAGCGGTTTAGATTTTTCATACAAAAGGATTTTCACGCTAATTCCCGTTCCTTTGGGAATTTTGCAATATCATGTTGTAACTAAGCTTTAAGTTTACTAAGGTACCTGCATGCCAAATTTAAAGTATCTAACTTAAGCGGTTTAGATTTTTCATACAAAAGGATTTTCCCGCTAATTCCCGTTCCCGTGGGAATTCCTAAGTATCCTATAACCTGCCAGTTTTTGTTTCTATAAGGAACATACAGACGGACAGACAGACAGACAGACAGACAGACAGACAGACAGACAGACAGACAAAAATTTTACTGATTGCATTTTTGGCATCAGTATCGATCACTAATCACCCCCTGATTGTTATTTTGAAAATATATTTCATGTACAGAATTGACCTCTCTACAGATTTATTATAAGTATAGAAGACTAGCTTTTCCCGCGGCATCACCCGCGTTACGGTGTATGATATTCTATATTCTCGTAAACCCTCTCTCCGGATTCTGGGTCTCAGATCAAAATATCATTCCCATCAAAATAGGTTCAATGGCATAAATGTGAAAAAGTAACATACATTCATATATCCCCCCAAACTTAGAGCCATTATAACGCCCGGAAACATAATTTTTTTAAACTATGGTCACAAAAAAGTACCTAACTCTAGTAAAGAAAGCCAACTTCTATTTCCAGGCAAATCACTTATTCGTTTATGTAACAGTTTACGGTTTAAATTGGCTGGAAGTGAGAGGCCTTAACAGGCCACCTGAGTGCTTTAAAGCCACTTGGCCACACACTTTTGCTAGAATAAGTGGTTTAAGTTAAACTAGGCTGGGTCGGTTCGTAACCCGCTACGACGGGCCGGGGGTCCTGTTGTACCAGGGCCGCGAGGAGAAAACCTCTATAAAAACAACTGGAGGAGGGAATTGGGGGTTCCCTCGAAGTCGAAAAAATGGGCTGGGTCGGTTAATTTATGTCTTATTTATTTATGGCGTAGACTCAGTGAGAGGGTAAACTCATAAAGTCCCAAAGATAAAGAGGAATAACATAACGCCCTCTAAGCCTGGAAACGTAAAACCTCAATTAAAAATCGCACAATGTTATCTAACTAGAGTCAGCCCACTAAAACGGTTATCGTTTGGGCAAACTATATTTGGGACGTGTTTCACCTGAGCCGCCTGAAAAATGGTTTACCTAATGATAATAATCATTTTACTTTATATTCCAGTTGTTCCACACCAAGATGCTACGTACTTATTTACGGAACCCATTCCGCCTCTTGGTTTCTGGATCGCTATCGACGACGCGACGATCCAGAACGGGTGCCTCTGGATGGCGCCAGGGTCCCACAAGTCGGGGGTCCATAGACGCCTCACGCGGAACCCTGACAAGGAACCCGCGTTCATCTACGACCGGCCGGCGGCTGTGTACCCAGAATCCAGCTTCACGCCGGTGCCTGTGAGCAAAGGTAATAATAATAATTATAATTTATAATAATTGTAACACAGACCAAACATTCACAAATAAAAAATATATCCAAAATCGCTGTCCAAACAACGCAACTTGGTGCCCAGAATGCTGGCTGCATTTCTCAAACTGTATCGTTGGCCAAGAAATGCGTCAGCTCTCCCATCACCTGTACAGCAATCAGCCAGTTGACTAATTCCCTGTACAGACGATGAGCACTTGGTGGGGACCCCACTGACCTAGCGTCTCGACCCCAAATGGCTCAAACATGTAGGTAGGTACTACTAAGACCTACATATTTGCGCCGCTTGAGGGATTCCGCTGATGCAGCAGCAGTAGTCAGTACCAACCCCAGACGAGGTTTGTGGAAGATGAGACGGTGCCACGCAGGTTGCATCCCACACTAGTGGCCGTCCCATCTTTCATGGAACCAAAGTCAAATCATGTAACACTATTCCAATTACTTTTATGATTTAAAATGCGATGAGTCGCATATGAAATTTGATGTAGTGTGAAAATATCATGCTCCGTCAAATGATATTTTTTCACATGATTTGACAATACTCGTGCCTACATAATACCTCGCGCCACGCTTATTTATCTATCACGTAAACTTTACATAGATACTCGTAGGTGTACCTATTCAGTTTTCATAAACGTGACCTGTTATGGTGCTAACGTGGCACAGAACCTACAACACAGAGTTATAAAGGATAGATTTTAAGCTATCGTAATGAAAACTCTTGCTCCATTTTGGAAATAATTAAAACCAAATTTCGCTGCAGCTGCTGCATTAGTTCTGACCGTCTAACAAAACCAGAAACTGAAAACATTTCAAAGTCGCACTAAAGTAAGGTGCACGGCATGCAATAAGTAGGTACAGTTCAGTAGAACATAGCGAATGTTCGGATCACGAAATTTAGTGTACCTACTTAAATTATATCGATGACCTACAGACACGTTACTAGAGACAGACGGTATTCAAAGTGACTTTGTAGTCAACCTGTCCTTCGAAAGAATATCATGTACCTATTCATCGGAATCGAAGTCACTTTTCAAGGTGCCTCTCGAATGGATAACGTTACTTTATACGAGTACGTCTCAAGGTTTAAAATAAATGATCTAATTCACCTTTTTTTCTTGAAACAGAGTTCCGACCTTAGAGTCCAAGCACACGGCGTATCCTAAAGCTTTTTTCCTACAAACATGATATGTGTATAGATTGGGTTCGATTTTTGTGTATATCGCGTCTGTATCGCTACAAACGCGCGTCGACCAGACAGAACAGGACCAACTATAACTACAAATGTCTATGTAACCTGATTGCGGATTTATTTCAGGTACCTGCATCCTCATCCATGGTAACGTTGTCCACAAGAGCGCCCACAACAAGTCGCCCAACAGCCGCCACGGGTACACCTTCCACGTGGTAGAGAAGAAGGACAACAACTACTCTCCAGAGAACTGGCTGCAAGAGGGAGAGGGAGCTCCCTTCTTGAACCTCTATACCACTCCTCAGATGGTCTAAGGCGGTAGCATGTCAAAAACAATATAATTAATAGACTTAAGTACAATGTTGCCACATTTCGACTGTAATTCGACTCCATCGTTGCTGTGATTTTAGATACTCTTGAAGTTGGAAATAAGGATAATTAAACTCCCAATTCCTTGTCACTACCCGGAAAATCCAAATCGAATGTACTGCCTTTTACTTGAAAGAAAGATATCGGCCTGAAAGCTTAAATTTTTTAATAATGAATGGCTTTATAACATGAGCAGTAAGCTCGAAAAAGTATTTTCAGACACATATTCGAAGCATTTTTGCTGTAAAATTCAGAATATAAACTTGTACAAAATAAAGTAAGTACCTGCTCTTAGTGTGGTTACCACAGTAGCAGCCATAAATAACTTTCAATTATTTCTATATTTATACATCTCAAATACAACTGTATAACAGCTATTTTCCCTGACGCCGAACAAAAGCATTTTCCTTTTATACAAAAGCACTTCCTTATAATTACACCGGCCTGCCTATTAATTGAAAAACCAGTTATTATAACAGTGTTACGTGAAACCGTTAATTTAGAAATAATTGCCCAACAATAGCTCGCATGTTTTAATTTTGTTTTTAAGCAATTTATATTTTTGTATGCCAAATCTATTTTTGATAAATATTATACCATGTTGACGGCTTGGTGTTTTTTGTGATAATTACATTTAATAAATGTTAAACTGGAATACGTTGTTTTATTTTTGGACAATCTTTATGAAATAAATAAGCCACAGAAACTCGTAAATATAAGTACGTACATGTTAGGTAGGTTGTCCTTATTTTTTCATAAACATATTCATTACTACGTACTTAGTTTCAACGATTCATCTGCTCTCTTATTCTCTCTATGGTCAAGAAACTAAAAAAAACATATTTGGTTAACAAAACGACCTCCTAAATTATGTAAGCCAACGGTATGCGAAAGAAAAATTTTCCTCGCAAAGGAAAGCGGAAACTCGTTAGCAACCAAAATTTTGGTATCCACACTTGAAACACAATGAAGTTACAATAAAATAACACCCAAAGGATTTGTCACGATGCGGTCAGGTGAAAGCGAACGCAGTCCGTATCATGTCATTGTATACAGCACTTATTTTGATAACCTCATAAGTCAGTTTTCTAGACATATCAAAGTTTATTATTAACATAGGTGGAGCCTTGAAAATAATGTTTTAGGCAGGATTGTTACGAGCGGACCTACGGAACCTAGACGTGTTGTGGTTGAACGGTACACCAAAACATTTTCGCATGATTAATAATGAAGGGAGAACTATGAAGAGTGTTAGAATCTTAATTAAGTAAGTTAGATAAGATGGGCATTGATTAATTACCTTTTAAGGGTAAAGAACTAAGGGTTGATAGAGGTCGTAAAGATAAGTACACGTACAGACCTATTAATACCCCAATTGTATTTTTTCATGCAGTAACATAAAACAAGTTCATCATCATCATCATCATTTCAGCCAAATGACGTCTACTGCTGGACAAAGGCCTCCCCCAAGGTTTTCCATAATGAACGGTCCTGCGCTGCCCGCATCCAGGCTCTTCCCGCGACCTTTACCAGATCGTCGGTCCACCTAGTAGGAGACTGCCCACGCTACGTCTTTCAGCCCGTGGTCGCCACTCGAGAACTTTCCTGCCCCAACGGCCATCGTCTCTACGAGCTATGTGCCCCGCCCACAAACAAAACAAGTTACTGAGAAAATAATAAATAAAAGCACTACCTACGTTATTTTATTTTCAAACACGTGTCCTTCTGGAGAAATTTGAAGTTCGATCAAGCTTGAAAGACTAGGTATCTTAAGAAGCTGCAGCGGAAATGCTCGCCTTAATTGGAACGGAAGTACATTTCCTGCGCTAAGCTCTGCTTCAGATTTATTATTTTGACGCCTACGTGAAAACGATCGCGAATCTACTCGTATATACGCTCAAGGTATATAGGCTAGCCAATGAATGCTTTACGGTGTAGAGAGAAATGTTTGGAATACAATTTTTGACTTCGTACCTACCTTTGTTACTAGTTAGGAAGTGAACATATCAAAAGTCCCCGCCATTATAAAACCCTTGAGCCGGCGGGGAGAGGGGGTTTGAAGGTCTCATTTTTAGGCTTTTCGCTTAATTCTCGCAAACTATGCGACCTAGAAACATGATCTCAATGAACCAAAAAAAAAATTAAAATGTTACAAAAACGGGAAATATTATTCAAACTACGAGTATTTAGCTAGTAACTTATAAATACACACAGCAAAGGCATTTCTGTAAAACTTTACGATCTTAGACAAATTAATAAAGGTGGGCGAGATGAATTCTATTGAAGTTTCTTTTAAAAATTTCCAATATCAGAATAACTGATGAGTTATATTCCTGGATATTCAATCATCAACTAGCAGATCTCATTTTATTTGCATGAATTGATAATTTCATATTCATTTCTTCTGAAATCAATAAGTTCTGCTAAATTAAATTTCCACCTACGTGCAGCTGCTATTGCAGATAATATTTTAAATTTGTTGGGAGAGTAATCACGATTTCTGCGAACGTGGGTAATAAATGTGCTAGTAATACAGGCTGTAATATGACTGTAACAGAATGGTAGTAGGAACCTAGACCTTAAACAGAGAGTTCGAACTATGAAACGCTGTAGGTCAGCGTTTTGTTTCATCAATCAACCCGGTGAAAACTGAACATTACACTTATACCAGTATAATGATCCAGACTATAAAAAATATACATAAGACATTCTGAGAATACCAGAATAAAAATGTTTATTGTTGAAATACTCATAAGTAGTGTAAACCACCTTTACATGTAGTTGCAACTTTGTAAAAAATACAATAGCGACTGTAAATTATAAAATAAATGAAGGAATAATTATCGATCTCTTTTCATTATCAAAACAAGAGACTTGATGAATGATACCGAGCTTGGAATAGTGATTAAAATTATATTTTTTGCTAAACTTACACCCGGTATATGATCGGTTCTGCATCAGCGCATCACGTTTTAATATGCGACGAGTCCTGGTTCAATATTTTTAATATTAAATTTCCTAGTAACGTAGAGCCGAGCTCGTCTATCCCTGCGTCCACAGGACATTTAATTATTTATTTTTCTATCAAGAGTAGGTACTTAAGTGCAATTTACTTCAATAGAAGCCTGCCAATGACTTTTCATACAATATGTATGTCCAAAATGACAAAATAAAAGTTATTGTAGTTAGTGTTAGTTTTACCACGGTTTTACGGTACAACGTGTACTCGTACCTACCTATCCACCTACGTTGTATGAGAGTAGTTAGGTAAAGTGCTTGAGTTTTATATCTCAATGCTTGTCTTAAAGGTAAGTCATCATCTCAGCCATAGGACGTCCACTGATGAATATAGGCCTCCCCCAAAGCTTTCCATGTTGCCCGGTTGGTAGCGTTCTGCGTCCAGCGCCTTCCTGCTACCTTTACGATGTTTGGTGAAGGTAAGTATTCAAACATTATAGGTCAGTGACCGATTATGTCTTTTAGTGCAGTAATTAAAAGCGTGTTTTTAGTTTTTTAAACTAGGTATCAATTTTATACCGTTATGTTCAAACGTAGAAAAGCAAAACCAAAATCCTTTTAATTGTACATCCGTACTTTAGTCTCATTATGTATTTGGGTTTAGGAATAGGTAGGGTGCCTATCTCCATTCGACCTCACGTTCGACACAGTGCTCACAGCTAATCAACTCAATGATCTTTAATTACAAACATTTGACAATTCAACCCAGTTCCCGTATCGAGGTGGTTGCGGGCCGATAGCCAGTGTGCGCCGGCGCACGATACGCGGACGTTCACACCCGTAGGAAGTCGGTATCAGTACCCTGCCGACTGCCCAAGATGCACGTCGTCCTGTCACTGCTGTTGCTTACCATCGCGACCTGCTTCTGTAAGTCAAATTACAACTCATTTCCAAAATAAACAAAACAACATCGGAACACGTTCTAAAAATAATCTGTTCAAAATGTTTATTCAACAAAGAAAGTCGCTAATGTTTAAAGAATCTGGCCACCGCATCTTTCTTCTTTTTCTTCTTCTTTTTTAAATTACGAATGAGTTTTCATAACTTTATGCTGAATTTTCTTTTTTTTTTGTTGTTTCGATTTTTCTTTTTGAATCATTGTAAGCGTCCGATGTTGTGTACGCTTTTTTATCAATTTTATGATACCTATAGTTCATTGGACTGGTAAGTTTAACGGAAATTATAGTAGGTACATGTAAAACATAACAAAACATAAAACATAACAACCGCATAAATGGAAGCAATTTTATTTAATGATAATAGATGACCTATAATCCCACTTAATGTTGCTCTATTCTATATTATAGTCCCTTGTTTCATTGTTACTTTATCAGTATTCTGTTTTATCGTTAACCTTTGCTGCTTTTTTTATAGTATTTTTCAGTTACTGTTTTGTATTTTCAAAAATACTATAATAAGTAAAACTAAAGTAACGAAATATCGTTACTGGTACAACAATTTGAAAATTCTGCGAAGTACTTAAGTAATCAAATATTATTTGCAAAAGCTTCACATGGTCTGCAATTAATATTTTTGCGCTGTGCGATTTGAGTTTCATCTCTTTTCTTTTTTATGTTTTTATCCTCATCTTCATTATTTTTACGCGGCAAGATAAGCGGTCATCCAGCCTCATTAATGAATGGCACAACGCTCCTTAATAACATTTGATAACAGATAAAAGGACATTAGCCTGGGGATTGATAATTCACTGCCCACGTAATCTGTTGTAGCTTAGGTAAAATAATATTAATGAATTATTTCAAACTAGCTTTCCGCCCGCGGCTTCACCCGCGTCTAATTTTGTCTGTCATAGAAAAACTTTATCGCGCGCGTCACTGTTTCAAAAACCGGGATAAAAACTATCCTATGTCCTTTCCCGGACTCAAACTATCTCCCTGCCAAATTTCATCAAATTCGGTTCAGTGGTTTAGGCGTGAAAGAGAGACAGACAGACAGAGTTACTTTCGCATTTATAATATTAGTACAGAAGTATAGATTAAAACACAAAACTAAACTAGTTTTAGTTTCATAGAATCATACCGAGTTTCTTGCTAACCACAACAATTACATAACAGTAACAATAACGGTCTGTTATCTTTTATTTGACCTAAAGTTTAACTGAGTGAGAATGGCATATGGCATTAAGTTCGCCTTTAGTAAATCAGTGCTTATTTAGTGCTTTAAAATGAACAAATGACAGTACCTACATAAATCTTAAATTAAACATGGAGCTATTAAAAAACGAAATTGTAGAAGAGAGAGTACCCGAGTACCCTTACCTACGCCACAATTTAAAGTGGGCCTGGGCGGTCTTAATCATAATAATTCAAACGGTGGGACATAATTTCCCACGACGGAGGCACATTGTCATTGCAAACAATGAATGTGCCTGGTTATCCTTCATTACCGATCTGTCTTTGTGACTAATAATGATATCCGTATCGTTATGACTGACTAGACATTGGAAAGAGCCATATTTTATTGGTACTTTGGGCGAACTTAGGTAATGCTATAAGACATTCTTAGCGAATTGACTTTAATGGAAGTGACAGACGAAGGAATACGAGTATCTCCACCGGTTCGACCAAAATGAATGTACTTTACATTTTTGACAGCACATCAGGCTATTTTTCTTCAAAATCACACGTACCTATTACAAGTAAGTACATAAGATGCGATGTCGTCGGTCCACCTTGTAGGTGGACGTCCCACGCTGCGTTTTCCGGTACGCGGCCTCCATTCCAGAACCTTTCTGCCCCATCGGCCGTCAGTTCTGCGTACTATGTGCCCTGCCCATTGCCACTTCAGCTTGCTAATCCGTCGGGCTATGTCAGCGACTTTGGTTCGTTTACGGATCTCCTCATTTCTGATTCGATCTCGCAAAGAAACACCAAGCATAGCCCTCTCCATAGCACGCTGTGCAACTTTGAGCTTCTGTATAAGGCCTATAGTGAGAGGCCACGTTTCCGAGCCATAAGTTATCACTGGTAACACACATTGGTTATACACTCTAGTCTTCAGGCATTGAGGTAATTTGGACCGACGACATCGTAAAGGTAGCAGGGAAGCGCTGGACGCAGGCCGCTACCAATCGATCAACATGGAAAGCATTGGGGGAGGCCTATGTTCAGCAGTGGACGTCCTATGGCTGAAATGATGATGATGATGATGATGACATAAGATGCCCTACACACGTTACATCTCCTAAGATGTCCCTTAGTGTGTAAAATTAGAATAGAATAGAAAGTATTTAGGTATTTGTCTCAAAACAGGTTACGTTTAAAGTTATCACAGTGTGAAAGCTTATACCTTAACTATTTACGATACCCATTTAGTTATATTTTCAGTAATTTGGAATAAACTATGGTCTTATACAACACATATTTACTGTACAACATAATGTAGGATTAAACTTTATCCGCTTAAAATATAAGTAGGTACCTAGGTACTCGTATATAATGGAAAATTATACTGAACATCGAATATGAAATGTTACAGATTCCATGAAATAATATTTACCCATCATCGTATTTAAAACTTCCTGGAACAAGGCAAATAAAACATTTTCCGGAATAAATCCTCTTATGGATCATGTTATTATTTGCAAAATAATATTCGAATTCGAGCTAAAATCAAGCTTTAATAAAGCCAGCTGAATGCTCTTCAACATGATTTCGAAAGGATTTTGGATAGGCTTCAGCCTACTCAGCCTGCTGGTAATCCACCAATAGAGCGTTTTGTAAAAACTAATTGAATTAGTCTAAACAAATGAAGATTATTTTGAATTGATTTGGTTAAAGATACAAACACGCCACACAGGCACAGCCCATTTTATAAAACAAAGAAACTGTAATCCATCTGTATTACACCCAAAGCTCCACTTAAACTCGATTATTTCGCAAAAGTAAAATGTAAAAGCTTTGAAAACACAGCTAATTGCCCTGTCTCGGTGCACTCAGTGCATTTAATATCTCGGCCATATTTTACCGGCGCTAATTGGTATTGATGGGTTCCGTAACTTTTTTATCCGGTATCCGATTAATTCCGGATTGCACTGATGCTTTTAACCCTGGCACGTAATGCTATTAGTTATGCTGTAACTTAATTAAACATCGTGTTGGAAGGATCGGAAAAAATATTTAGCTATAATTCTGAATTCTGATAACTTACCTCTACTCGCCCATTTTCATGAGATTTTTAATAGTACTACGTAAATAAGTATCAACTAAAATTCGAATTATAATTATTTTAATAGTTTGGTTTAATACCTTCAAATTCTAGTTTCAAACTTTTCAGGAACTTTTCTGAAAATAATCATAGTCTTTAGATTCTAAAGTGATAATTTCAAAAGTTTTACCTGTAGATAGTGCTGAAGAACTCAACTCTTTTTCAGATACCTATCTTAAATCTTTGGGTTGATGCAGTTGTCGTTAAGAAATCTCATAGGTCAAGTTGAAATATTCCAAGAACAGAATAATCAAAGTACTTACTCGTAACTAGGTACCTACCTTTCACCCTCCTGCGCCAGAAGGATGGTATTATGTTTTTCGACTGTTTATTTGCATTTTGACCGAGAATAACATCGTATATTACACGTAGGATGTGGCGGACGGAAGCGTGCAAGATAAAAACATCCTAAGTGGACGCTACGAGCTCGCTACTGCTGAATGTTGCATGTTATCGAACGCCACTGTACGGCTTTATTCCACAAATATGTGAAGCTTTGTGTGGTGATTAATGAGAGTAATTAAATGTAAGCTGGCTCTGAAGGTTCTGTGAAGTTCGAGATAAAAGTAGACTTGATTTGAAATATATTAATTCTGTGTGCACACTAACGTTGTTTAGTTATGCTTTCGAAGCGTTAGTGTCGTAAGCAATGTTAAAAAAAGCTTTGGCTAAATCCCTAGAAGAGACACTAAAGGCAGCAAATGTATGATAGTAGTCACATATCGAAATGCCGTTCAAAAGAAAAAACATTTTTTTTGAATGTCGTTCCATGCGAGTTTGATGCCTAGCGAAATTCAAGTGCAAAGCGAAAAGCTCCCACACCAGACTGTAATAAAGACTACAATCGTATATTAATCTGAAGTCTATCGTTTCAGTGAGCGCACGCGCATGCGAGCCGGAGCAAGCGCAGAATGGCTGCAAGATATACGGCTCGTCGTGCACCTGCGGGTACGGGTGCAAGACAGAGTACATCTACAGGACCCGAAAGGCGTGTCAAGATGCACTGCGAGGTATTTATTTATTTTATTGTTAGGAAAACAAACAGCATTCTATAACACACATAGAGCTACCAATTAAACTTCACATTTGCCAAAAGAGTTTTCTCAAATAGTTCTTACATAGGTTTTTGGAAATTGAGCAAACAGAAACAGAAAAAGAAAGAATTATAAACACTTACGAGTAAGTAAGTAATCTAGCCTGACAGTCAATTAAGATTTCAGTTTACTAAATAATTCATTTTTAAGGCGCTTCAGAGGTGGAATTGTGTAAAGCAATCGTAATCATTTGACAGTTCATAACGTACGATTATTCTGTCAAACGCTTTGTTTAACTGACTTTATCGTACGTTATGAACTGTCAAATGATTACGATTGCTTTACACAATTCCACCTCAGGTCACTTAAGACGTCCCAACTATCGATTTTAAGTACCTTTGATATCAATAAATAAATTAGTAAATAGTGTCTTACACAAACTTTTAGGGAGAGCCATATTTTTGGCAGCTCTTAAAAAGTACCTTTATATTAACTAGTGTATCATTTACCTAACCTAAGAGTCTTTCAAACTTGGTAAACAAGTACTGAAAAGGTCGTTATGAATTTCGTGTAAACAGCTCGAACAAATAAGTTACTACAAATAGAAATTATTATGCAATCTATCAATATATTGACCTAATATGTAGTCTAAATAACTCTGAGCACGTTCAAGAGGCGGGTGAAAAGGTTTCTCTGAAAAACTTTCGTAAACATCTACGTAATTATAAAAGCACTTTAACTTAAAGAAGTAGTGAAATCGGACTAGAAACGTTTTAAGCTTTGTATGGAAAAAGTTGAGCGTAATGCTTCTTTGAAATGTGTATTACCTGTATTGGTTCGCTCACAATATATTTCCTTGAAACATTCATACACTTCTAACGTACCTACATCATCAGCTGAAGTTCATAATAGGTAATACCACAGTACCTACTTATTATTATTCTGTGATACCACGGTGGTAACACGGACGATCCAAATCCCAAGTGTTAAATTTTTCGTGTGATTTAAGTTGGTTGGACATTTCTAATAGAAACCGGTAAAAACACCACAATGAGTATGTAGGTACCTTGTTTCTAGTGAAAATGTAGCAAATCTCTAAGTAATCCAATAAGCCACCACAGTGAGGCAAGCCTCGTTGGACAAATAAAGCTTACAAACCCCCTGAAATGAATTAAAGCTTACATAATTTTTTTATATAATAAAATGTTTATTGCCATAATCAATGTACAGAGTATTCTTATGACTAGCGGCTTCTGCACTGAGCATAGCTTGTGTCGCAGTAGCCTTTTTAAATTTTTAAATTTATCGGAAATTAAGTTGTTTTTAGCTAAGTACAGGTTAATAGAATGCAATACTGATAATCGAAATGACAACAGTCAAAACGTCTGGATAAAATCAAGTAGGTACCTACATCTAGTCATATTTCCATAAATTATTATTTAATCGCTTTAATTTTGTGAACGAAAAACTTACTCACCAGCTTACGTGATTGATCTTAAGCTTAGTGGGTGTGGGTAGCGCTTACTTCTATCTTTATCTTTTATCGTTTGAGTCATTAAAATGCTTATACAGGGTGTTAGGTAAATGGGGTTAAGCTGACACTAGCCCATGTTTAACATGTGCAGATAAATGGTATGGTGAAGTCAGAAAATTGATATCGTCATTTTAATTATTTAAATTTAATACAAATCTGATTTTAAAATTTTTATTTTGTATGAAAATTTAAAAAATTTAAATGATGATATCAAATTCTTGACTTCACCATAGGTACCATTTATATCCATATGTTAACATGGGCTAGTGTCGGCTTATAACCCCATTTACCTAACACCCTGTATTAGCAGCTTATTAGGACTAACGGATTTTATTAGTAACTTTAAACCTCTGAGGCCTGAGTGAGACTATTATTGAAAATTGCTAATACAAGTCCGAACCTTTGATACCGGAATCTTTTAATCATAAAACCTTTAAGTAAGTAATTTTTTTCAGGAGAAAAAGTAAATCTGGAGCTGTGCCTAGACTTCAATAAGGATCATTGAGTTTTATGTATTTCTTCTCTGCTGATGTTGACTAAGTACGCCAGCTATAGTAGTGATTTCAGCATTTTTAAACTTCAAGTGGGGACAGGTTGCCCTTACAGTGTCATCTGCAGTAGCCAATCTTCGTAGTAAGTACGAGTAAACATACGTTTTCAATTGGTATGTGAAATCTACACTATACATATAAAGAGAAAATATTTGATTGTTTGTTTCTTTGTATGGAATAGGCTCTGAAACTAGTGGACTGATATTTCTTTCACCATAAAAATCTCATTTTTTTGCTGATGAACATAGGCATGTTTTTTTTATTATAACTTTTTGTTAAATATTTTATCTATCCGTGCAAAGGCAGGGCAGGCCGCTAGTATTTGATAAACATACTATATCAATAAAATCAAGTGCCCTAGAGCCTGTGCCCTATTGTAGCAAGTGCACACAAATACTCGTATAATACCTCTGTACTTCTAGCACGAAAAGCTTTCGTCTTCGAATCGTTTGCGTATTCGACAAAACTGGACACCCAGCCTTCGAATTCAATGATAACGTGACGTTCTCGATTTCAAAATTAGTTTCGTGCTATCATTACTCATACTAAGAACACTACATCGTATTCACAGAGGCGCTGTTTAAGATTTGATAATAAATATGATGATACGAATACGCAAACTATTCGAAGTCGAAAGTTTTTCGTGCTGGGGGTACAATTGCGTAGTTTCTTCTAGTATGTTTGCGAAAAGTAAAATTAAATTAGAAAACATGTTTATTTTTTTACACTAGATATTGACAGAGGTTTTCTAATAATAGAACTCACATTCTAAGGGCGACGAGAAAGATCAGACGTAGGACGTTACATGCGAAATAAACATGAAATCTACACTTGAATAGAATATTCTATTACAGTACGAGTGTATTTTGAAAATAAAGCGTAGAAAATTGGACGTAAATAATACAAATAAGTCTAAGAAATGTATAAATAGATCGGTTTGCTTTTATAAATTACTAGCTGACCCGGCGAACTTTGTTCTGCCTTAATGGCAATAAATAAGCAGACTTTTTTTTTAATTTCGAACGGGATAAAAAGTATCCTATGTCCTTCTCCTGGCTCTAAACTACCTCCCTGGCAATTTTCAGCTAAATCGGTTCAGCCGTTCTTGAGTTATAAGTGGAGTAACTAACACGACTTTCTTTTATATATATAGATTTTCAAGAGTGTTATTATGATATTGGCGAATTTTGTAATAAAGACATAGTATTTCAATTTAGAATATCTACAACTCAAATATACCTACAACATATTATGTGTGTACCTAAAGTGTAATAAAAATACATACCTAAGTACTTATTAGATTTTGTCGGTATTACTGTGGTAAGTATTACACAGTTCTGCGTAAAAATACTGTATTTCTATGGAACAGTTAACACGTAGCGCGCCTCCGAACAATATTGAATTTGCCGTAACCGGTTATTAGATTCTTTCTTTAATAAGATCGAGGTAAAGGGAAGGTGAGGCAAACATAATAATATTATCACCGTAGATGCTGTAAGCGACAAGCTTTTTATAAGGGAATTGATATAAGATTCCTAGGACTTATATTTTTAACAAGCTGTAGAAATACTTAGGTAATTAAAAAAAAAAAATACGTTTACTTGCATAAAATATACTTAGTTTATAAATTGTTTAAGGGAAAATGGCATAAAACAAATGGGTGATACAAATCACTGTATGTAAATAGTTTTTTCATATAAATTTTTCTTTAGAGCTTTTCTCACTCCTTTTTCAATTTCTGACAAACTTTCTGAAAAAGCTAACTTCATAGGCCGAAAATAACGTGAACTTTGTTATGATAGATATGTTAAATCCAATATTTCAAAAGATTCAATTCTGAAAGTAAACAATGGAGAATTTAAATTACTTTGTTTTTGGGAGCTTTACTTAGTTACGCCATTAATACTCAATTTAATGTAAACGTTAGCTTTAAAAGAGGTTCTCTTTCTTTCACATATCAACATCAAAGTAAGTGAATGCTTAAAGTCTATATTGGTCTCAAAATTAGATTCGAGTCATAAATCGGATGTTCTTAAAAAGAGCATAATAATTCTAAGGCCCGATTCGACCAAACATTTATCTGAGAATAACTACTGGTGTAACTGGCACGTTGACAGTTTCAGTATTCGAAATATATCAAAATGTCGATTAACTGACGATTTACTCTTGTTTGGTCGAATCCACCCTAAGGCGCTTACCTACACGCACTCGTTATAACATAATGTCGTCCATTGCTGCACGAAGTCTCCCCTATGGATCCCCCATGGATCCCCAATGGATCCCCCATGGATTCTCACGACAGGTCCTGCACTGCCCGCATCAATGTGCTTCACGCGACTATCACCCGATCGTCGGTCCACCGAGTAGGAGGACTACACTAAGTTAAGGCGGGTCCAGACATGTATCATTTGCCCGATCCGATCACCGTATCCGTATCGTCGACGCGTATCATGATCGCATATGTGGACGGGTAATAACCGGGTGATCGAATCGGGCAAATGATACATGTCTGGACCCGGCTCTATCCGATCCGTAGTCCGTAGAAGACTACGACATGAAACGACTACGAACGTCTTTTGTATTTTCTTGATTCTCAGAAGCTTTACTGTTATGACTAAGTGATCGTTTCTAGGTGGATAAACTAGAGCATTTTAACGTAAAGTTTTTACGAATGATACAATACAGGTAAAAGCTCAGTCTCAAAAGCACGTTTGACTTGTGAAAAAGTGATGCACTAGAACAGATTTCAGCAGCTCGTTTTTCTGTTACAGGTAAATGCTCTATCTATAAGAGTATATGTAGATAGTATAGACATACTCACCTTTAATATCTTAGCGAAACATAGCATCACCTGCTCATGCCAAATAAATAACGTGACTCATAATAAAATCTTCAAATACACGATGTAACAATTATTTTATCGAATAATAATAAATAGGAATGTCACGTTAGACAAACTCTATTCTACTACTGTTCTTTTTTACAATGCAAAAAGTAACAGCTTATTTTATTTTAAAAATCTGCGATTTACCTTTAGACCGTTAAGTGCTAAGTAATATAAACACCTCACTTGATAATAATATGTAATGTAGTTACTAATTGATACAGTAAGTAAATAATAATTTTAGGTCCTTATATACAAGCATGAAGCAAAACATGCACAGTTCGTCAATTAAAATTGAACAAGTTGTAAATCAAATTATTGTTTTAATTAATCACAACGAATGCTCCGATACTAATTCATTATGTATGCAAATATCGGATTTCGGTAGCATTGCAAATTAAACTTGTAATTCGATTGCAGTGCTCATTAGTTCGGCCAAATCAATAACCTATCATGTTAATTTCGTGCATATTAATTTCTGTATGGTTTTTGTTAAGTACAATCATGGCAATACATAGTAGTCAAATAAAAATTTAGGTAGGAATATCACGCAAGTACCTACATCTAGGTAGGTAAATCAAAATTCTAAAACTCTATCCTAGATTTTCCCAATCATACTTTGGAGTAAACACCATTTACCTAATTGCTTGAGATGATCGAATTATAATTACGAGTACAGTATTTAGAAAATTAGTACCTTACTACTACTTACCTAATCTAGCTTTCTAGCTAACCAAATCCATCAATTTATTAAATAAACTTGTTAGGTAATGCCATACAATTTCAATTAGCGATGTTTACGTTACATGAAGCCCCCACGACGTCCACTCAAATAGGTACCTACGTTCTAACCTTTCCACACTTTACCTTCTTACGCAAGAGAATTTTCTGCACCCACATCGGGTCATCTATAAACCCTTTCTGATTAAGTAGCTGCCTACAAGCTAGTGGCTATTTATGAATTCAGGTAATTAGTAGTGTTAAAACAATTACTCACCTAACCCAGGGCCTCGCAAAATGTGCGTCGCGATGCCCGGCGTCGTGAGGCGATCGAAAAGAGAGTGGCCATATTGAAACTTGAATCCCGTTTTGAGAAGCTTTTGCGTCGAAAAAGGCTTCTAAAAATGGCATATTCCCAAGGGCGTTACAGTAAAAACATTTTTAAATATTAAATTCCTCCCTATTTTAATTTGGTCAAATATTTTTTTTAACAAAGATGTAACTATAAATTGGATAATCTCATTCCAGAGCGCAATTCCAATGTGTGCAACCGCAAGCCCTGCCTCCGAGGCATTTGCATCCAGATCATCGAGGACCCAGGCTTCAGCTGCATGTGTGAGGGCACCGGCTTCTACGGGCAGCGGTGTGAGAAAGGTGGGTACGGAAATACAGTAATCATCATCATCATCATCATTCAGCCATAGGACGTCCACTGCTGAACATAGGCAAAATCGAAAAATCAAATATTATTTACTTCTTCAATTCTAAATTGAACAAGTGGCACTTATGAACGTCAAAATATAGTAAATAAAAAAAAGGTAACCTTTATGGGACACTTTACATGTCTCCTTATCTTTTGGGCCCTGCCAGCGCTTCGAGACAAACATGGCAAGTGCTGAGAAGAAACGCCGGATCAAACTCAATACAGTAATACCGCAGATAATATTAATAGGTTATACCAAAGATGTTTCACCCTTTTTTGTTCACAAAGAGGAATATCTTGGCTTGTATCTCTTAATAGAAAGTGATAAGGCTGAAGGTGGAAGCGAGCTTCTTAACCTCACCCAGAATCCTCAACCACAGAGGAATTGGCTTTATCTTACCTATGTGACTACCAGAACTCAACAATGCGGCATAGACGTTGTTACGACAGACTTAGGTAAGATACTTATTGGCAGCTAGCCAGGCTACGCACCGAACTGAAAATGTTGCCCTTACTGAAAATCGAACCCGGGACCTGAGGGTCTGAAACACGAAGGTCTACATTACTTAATAACACATTTATATCCACCACATTAGGGCTGAGTTGCACCATCTAACTATACCTAACTTTGACAAACGTCAAAAATCTGTCAAACTCCATACAAAAAGCACCGGTTATTCTTACTGTTGCGGTTAAAATAAGGTAACTGGAATAGGTATAACACTTTTTTTCAGAATACACGAAATCCCCTTTAATGCTTAAAGGCACCTAGGTACAGTAGTACACATTTAATAAGGCGCGTCGTGAATCTTCGGCCACGCAGACAAGGACAAAATTTTTCCGATTATGTTCCCCGTCGCACTTGCGCAAGCCCCGCCCATTTCATAATTACACTGCAGGCCAAGTACGGGGAATAAAATATTTATCTTTTTGAAAAAGTTTAATAGAGTATTTAAATAAATAAGATAAGATAAGAAAAACTTTATTTGACACAAAAAGAAAAAATAAAAAATAGAACAAATACACTTGTGGTACCCGTCGTTGTTCCCGATTTCCATAACACAAGTGCTTTTGCTACATACTTTGGGATCGATCGGAGCAATGTACGCGTCTAATATGTATTTATTTATTTACTTGCTTTTGCCCGCGGTTTCACCCGCGTGAAATTTAGTTTGTCATAGATCGTCATAAATTATAGCCTATATGTTATTCTGGGTTATAAACAATAATAAGTTTCATCAAAATCCGTTCAGTAGTTTTTGCGTGAAAGAGTAACAAACATCCAGACATCCAAACTTTCGCATTTATAATATTAGTAGGATTATTTTTGTGGGTTGTATTTAATCCATAATTTAGAAATGTTATAATTTGCATGCTACATATAATTGTAGCGAATTACGATAATGCACTTTATTTTATTTATCATATCTTTAATATACTGTACTCTAATAAATGGCAAATAAATATTTGAATTTCCGAATGTGAGAAGGTTAATGCTGAATCTATGAATGAATTGTGAATGTGTAGATGTACGGAGATTGGAGGCTCACAAAAATAAAACACTTTTTTTGCCACTAAGTGTACTTTTGTCAGCAACGCGTCTACGCACTCTAGAGTATGGCGGCTGACTAACATGTGTCACAGCGCGCGCAAACATGACACGCGGCGCGGACCAATACCGGCACAGGAAGAAGACGCGCCGTGCGTGGAGTATCCCGATTGGTCAATAGCATTTCCCGCGCTACTTAAATTCGTCTTCTGCGCAGGTACATCGGTGAGCCTTATTAAATGTGTACTACTGTACATGATATTTTGTTTGTTTGATACAAAAACACGTTCAACTGACTAAGTACTTAAACAGAGCTTAAAACGTGATCTACGTGTCATGTTTTTGGCATTATATTTTTTTTGTATTCATGATTGTGTGCGTTAACATAAAGCTCATCCAATTTATAATATTTTATGTTACTGTTTTGTTTTTTGTAGCAAACGATTATGAACGTATTATAAGAAGCACTCGCGATAGGCTTACAATTTCCCAGAAATACACACAGTTCCCGTGAAACAAGTGATACTTTTTGTTTGAGAAAGAGATTTACACGAGAAAAGCTCAGTTTCGATCAAAAGCCACTTAATAATTATTATGTAAAAATTGGTTTCCTTCTCGCACTTGAACCCATAAGCTGCCTTTTAAGCATAGCTATAATATTAAGTGCTACTTAGTGTACCAATCAATAGTAATATTCTAGTCTAATCCACTGTCAATCAGTGGAAAGGTTCCACTCCAGTACTACTAAGACATCACCATCACATAGCCATCACAACACCACCCTATTAGTCCAAAGTCGTACAAGGTGACCATGGTCACCTCTGTATGATTGATTGCTGTATAACAGTGTTTATGGCTTCTTCCATGCAGCCCTCAAACTGCCTACGCCTCTCACGCAATTCATTATGAATAATAAACTAACGCTCTTATTATTCCACAAAATGTAGTAGTATCTCCTTACCTACAATTCCCCATTAAAAGCTACCATCATCCAAATAAGTTTTAAAAATTATTTTAATTTTGAGTGAATGTCGACTTTACAATTTTAACTGCCGACGCTAAGTATTTTATTATTTAAAAAGCACAGAGAATTCAAATTCGAGGCTTTTGTTAGTGAGTAAGTAAGGAGAAACGATACACTTTGTGACATTATAATATTGTACCTATGCAATAATAAGTGGCTGGTATACAGGGTGTTTGGTAAATGGGTATATGTGCCGACACTAGCTAGTGAAGTCAGAAGTTTGATATCATCATTTAATTTTTTTTTAATTTTCATACAAAATAAATTTTATAAAATCCTATTCATATGAAAATTAAAATAATTAAAATGAAGATATCAATTTTCTGACTTCACCATACCATTTATATGACCATGTTAACATAGGCTAGTGTCGGCTCATATACCCATTTACCTAACACCCTGTATAGCTTACATCAGTGCGTGAGAAGACCTCTGTTACCGGTGAGAGAGCACCTTTGATTTTTTTCCTGTGAAAATAATCTTTGACACATTTTGTTTTGTTTTTCAGCTTGTCCTACGATGCTGATGCGCGGGCAGGTGTTCCCCCATGTGTGCATTGTGATCTGAAAACCTTCTCCTTTTTTTCACAAGCTAGGCCAAACCAAAACATCTCATAAGAGATGTAAACTGTACTTATAAGACAAATAGATACCAGTGCAATGCTCGAATTGCCTCAAAACGATGTTTGGTAAAGTTTTTATAATAAACAAACTAGAAAATACAATTTTTGGCTCTGCAACAATTTTTATAAAGGCTGATTTACAAGTAGGTAGGTAACTAAATTTTAACTTGATTTTATGTGATTAATTGAATGTAAACACAATTCAAATAATAAAATTAATCACTTAAAATCAAGTTAAAATTTAATTACCTACTTTAACTACTTAATACGTGTAAATCAGCCTTAACTTTTTTAGTCGTAATGCGTTAAGCTTAGAATTAAGTTATTTATTTATCGCTACATACATTTTATCTTAACCAGTGTCTTGAAAATCATTTTTTGACGACTACCCATCATTCAAAGTACAATTAACTAGAGCTTTCGACCAAAAAAACCAAAGGAGAGCTTTTCCATTAAGGAGTTAGTTACTTACTTATGGAATGGCTTCGACACCATGGAAATTCTTTAACTTAAGTAATTCAAAGTAAGTAATTACTTAAGGTATCTAGAATTCTACTTAGATAAACAAAGTAGTACACTATCTTTAGCTAGCAAAGTAGTTAATAACACAGGTGTTTGTATTTACCTACGTTATTATGATATCCATTGTTTTTGTGACACCCTGTATAAACGCATCCTCTGCAATAAACTTAAGGCACAGTATCAAGTTTGGGAATTTTTTTATACTTTAGTAATTTTAATAATAAAGATACAAAAAACCTGTATAACCGCCTTTTTATTACCGACCACTCTAGGACCATGTATAAGTAACTTGTATTTAATCTAAGACTTGTATGGAAAAGTTTTTTTAGATTTGAACTTCCTTCTCTTGAAGAAAATTGTTGTATTTGAGCAGTAGAATCAATCCTTTTTGTTTGATCCATACTTAAAGGACAATAATAACTGGGAACTTTCCTCTTCCTACTCATTAATTTCAACTTATAATAATTTGAAATTGATTTTTTTATTTGTGCAGGGCCGTGGTCATGTTCATGCAAATACCTACTTATGCATTAAATTAGCAATTAGCGTACCTAGACCTACCTATTTCTATCTTCAAGTATTCAATCAGTAAGTAGCTTTAAAAAACAGTTTTTTCCCGTTACCTACCTACCATCCGGAATTCCGGACTTCGGTCTTCGATACTTATCACGCCATCTATAGGACAGATTTTGAACTTATAATGGCAAGTAGCGTTAGATTTTGTTTCATTGAGTACCTACATTCTGTGGCTATAATACCTATTTTGACGTGATTAGTGATGTGCCCATACGAGATTGCGTATCGTTAAAAACGTTAACGGTATCAATATTTAGATTTAGATAATTAATTATGTGGTAACTTAAATTGAGTTAACCTCCAACAAATAATTTAAACCAAATTCTTTATTGCTATGTTAGGCCCTTCGCAGGGCATTACGGGACAACATAAATAATATAATCAGCTGATGCTGATAACATGAAGTGGTGGCAGAAACTCAATCACCTTTATCAGCATCTCATTGTTATAGGGAATAAAATACCATTCACAACATTAAAGTGCGAGATAAGCAAATAAAGTCAATAATTTTATTAATAATAAAGAAGACATTTTTTTTCCAATAATCGAAACGCAAATCTCTCGAAATTTTATTTCTTTCAGCCGTTCAAATTGAATAACGTTTTTTGATTTCGATGCAACTGAAAGTGTTTTTTTAATTTAATTATTAAGTTTGATAATCAGAAATTAATACACTAAAAAATCCAGAATAGCAGATAATAAAAAAGCTACTTTTTCTCAAAATCGCTTATATCTGTTGTTTCATCTTTGTTAGCGAATGAACTTTACTGTGATACCAAATTGTACTTACATCAACTGGAATGATATTGGAGCGCGAGTCGCGTGCGACTGGAGATGAAACGCGACTGAATTGGGGACATTACAAATTGGTAGGTATTAATTATTACTCGTACTATTGCATTCAAATTCAAAACGTTTATTTCAGTATTCACCTTACAATGTATAGTGGTGTTACGAAATAGAGGTAGGTATACATGTGACGCCTTTCAAGAGCTCAGCAAAACATCAGAGAGAGGGTTAGTATCTATCTTAAATAAATTTAAAATAAGATGTAGTTAGTCTTAAATGGTTAATATTATACAGACAATCATTACTCCATTTTATAATCTGTAAGTTACTTTTACATTAAGAAATATTTAAATACATTATACCGGTACGTTATTAACGGTATTGGAATTGACATCGAACATCACTAAACCTTATGTCATTATCTGACGTTGACGTTTATTGTAACTGAGGTCTTATTGCCAGGGTATTTTTTGCAAAATAATGGTTAAAATAAAAATTAATTAAAATATTGTCATTTAGCACCATTCCCAGTTATGCTGTGATAATCTCATCGAGAAAGGGACCAACGAGATAGCCTTTACTTGGGTCCACTGACCACTGTTGGTTTGTCATAGTTTGGTCAGCTTTTCAATAACGTCGCCGCACGCCTTACATTCTCGGTCACTGCAATCATGTGTCAATGTCAAACTCAAAATGTGATGAGTGACCGATGTGAAGTCAGCTGAAGTTTTTTTTTTTTAATTTAAAAAACGATAATGCTAGTGCTTATATTGCCATGGGTAACTAAAACAATTTTTCTAAAGACCAATCAAAACTCACGATCAAAGGTTATCGTAGCTCTTATTGGCTATTGATTTCGGTCCACAAAAATTCGCTGAGCATGAGATCTTTGTGTTGTTTGTTGGTGTTGGTCGACTTCGGAGTTTGGATAGATGCGAGTGGTGAATAGAATGCTGAATGACTGACACCAGTGGGTAGACACTTCTCATACAAAGACTAGTCTCTATATGTAGCAATTGATATACAACCTTATCCCTTAAGCAATAAAGTGCATTTTGGATTGATTTCACTATAGCAGGGGAACCCGCGGATCAATACCACCATACTAAAAATAATTGTTTAGTGTCCTTATGTTGGTAGTATTGTTAGTTTGACAAATGAAAAAAAATGTCTGTCAATTGAGTTTGAGTTTTTAACCGGCGAATTGATTCGTGTGAAGTTATTTTCTCAGATTTGGTGCAATATTACTGTAAATAAACTTTTCTGTCGTTTACGTTGAGTTGATTAAGTTCCTCCGTATCGGGCGTGATAAAGTTTGCTGTTCAGTGTTATGTTTTTTGTGAGATAGAGACTCTTTTAAATAAGCTGTGTTTCAACTTCTACAGAAGTTTAAACTCTTATTTACTTTTCTGTTTAATGGGTATGTTATCTACTTACTTGAAATATTAGATCTATTACAAATCTATTTTTCATTAAAAACAACCCTATGTGATGAAAATGTAAATGTACTTTCAAAACTGGTAAATGCATGAACCAGGGCATTGACACTGGTTGGAGAGAAATTATAGGCTTTGTTTAATTAATACCTATTTCATTTTAGGCTTCTACTGATAATGGAGAGTAGAAACAACAAGAAGTGCGTTATTTGTAATAAGAGGCGAAGTCGTGGTGGATCACCCTTACTTTTGAGTAGGTTTCCTCTGGATTCTGACCGGTAAGTTTCTAATAACACTCATTTATTACAAGATAATTTTACTGATTGTGTAAACTTAAAGGCTGGGATTAATATTTTTAATCATACAGTAAATAACCATAACCAATTTTTAATTTCAGTATTTTGTTTCGTACTCTGTAAATGAATTGCATAACAATACTAAAAGAAATTAGTTGATGAATAAATTTCAGTTTGTTATTCTTTTTCTTTTCTAATAGGTATTTCTTATTTCAGTTGTCGAATGTGGGTTAAAAATGCTGGCATAGAAGACTTAGCATATGTACCTATTGAAAAGTTACACCAACTTAAGTTTGTTTGTGGTGGGCACTTCACTCCTGAATCCTTCAATGCCAAAGGAACTCGGCTGAAGAACTCAGCTATTCCAACACTGGAATTGAGCAATCCCATCTTGCCAGATGAAGTTTTGACAGAGTTTCCTCTTCATGTAAAAGACTCCAATAAAGAAAACCTCAAGACAGGTATGATGATGACTTCAATTATTTTTTTTAAATTTAATTTACTATCAATTTTTCTGAATTATTTAGATGTCTTAATTAATTTTCTTTGGTTTCCAAAACAAACCAACCGAATGCAATTTAACAAGGTTCTTTCTTTGTAACCACAAACATGTGTTGTATGCTTATCAATAAATAATATATAATTTCAATTATTAATTATATCTATACTTTGTTACAGTTCTTTATGATCATTCATATTGCATTCCAAAGAAGTCAAATCCAGTTGAACGAGGTATGTTTATCTAAAATTATACTAATAATATAAAAAGGAAATATTTAATTGTTTGTTTGTATTTGATCGGCTCCGTAACTCGAAGCCAAGATAGCCTAAAGTGCGGGTTAGAACCCCACAGCTTGAATATTGTAGTAAACCCACTCGTAACACAATTTAGCTTAGAATGAGGTGTTGAGTTAGAGGGACTTTAGTAATTTGTGTAATACAAATTCTTCAAAAAAAGTACCGGACCAATTTGAAAAATTTTAGGCAATCTACATTAATTAGCCAGGTCAGCTAGTTTAATAATATTTATAAGCTAGTAATTTTTAAATTGAGCAAGACATGTACTAGACTGATTGTACCCTAAAGTTGGGTAAGAACATGACATTTTATTACCCAATTCACATTTCATTATCTGCTTTCAGTTCCCCTTACAACTACAACCAAACAACTAAATTCAACATGTTTGGGAGCTGTGGATATACCAGATTCTGGTATTTCTGTGAAAACAACTTTTGAACCTCTTCCTTCTACTTCCAATGCACCAGAACATATGACCTATAAACCCATTGCTCATGGTAAGTGTACAAACTAATTATTTACCTTCTAAAATATGCCTTCCCTCAAACTAAAGAATGCCACCCTGGATGCGTTCTGCAGTCTGCAGTCAGGTCAAAATGAACTTATAATATGTACAACATTCTAGGTTTCTGTACATTTTATATTAATGCGATTTGACCGTGCGGATACGAACAAAGAACGCAAAGCACACGTGACTGATTGCCTTATCACGACCACTTACAGATTGTCTTGACATACCCGCAGACCGCATCCAGAATGCAGAACATTAAAACCTCTAAATGCCTTTAATTTAATATTATGTCATTGTTATTGAAGGTGGGCCCACGCTTCATATTTTATGAGAAGAGCTATCATTATCCTGTCTTTGCATTTTTTTAAAACTTGATAATGATTGATTGATTTGGAAATAATATGTTTCATAAAACAACAAAATAAATTTTAAACTAATTTGCATATTTATAATATTTCAGATGATAAAAACATTTGCCATCAAGATGCACAGGCAGAAATATTAGTCCACAGTTATAAAAGACCTAAGAAAAACATTGAAATGAAAGGTAAGATAAAACATACCTAATTTAAAAAACTAAGTAAAATTGCTGATTAATTAACCAATATTCAATTCAATTTGCTTTAATGTTGTTTTTTTACTAATGGAAATGTTTTTATTACAGACACTTCATCAACATTTACAATTAAAGAGAAGAGGCTTTGGCGACAGTTACAAAATGCAAAAAAAAACAATAAGGAATATAGCGAAGTCAAGAGTGAATTTAGACAAGTTAGATTCGGAAGTGCTGACATCGTTAGTAAAGGATGTAGTGCAGAATAACAAAAAAAAGTCACAAGGAAAAAGGTGGACTTTAGCCAACAAAATATATGCTTTGGCTATATTTAAACGGTCCCCTAAAGCATACCGCTATATGCAAAAGCTGTTTACGCTACCAAGCACTAAAACGCTCCAAAGGATTTTAAAAAATATACCAATGGAGCCTGGTATAAATAAAAATATAATTGATATGTTAGAGGCAAAAGCATCAAGTATGCCAAAGGAAAATAAATATTGCTCGTTAATATTTGACGAGATGGCGTTAAAGAAACGGATAATTTATAACGAAATTGCTGATAAAGTGGATGGCTACGTGGATTATGGAGAGGGCGAGAACATGGGACGAGAAAAGAAAATTGCAGACCATGCGTTAGTGTTTATGATACAGGGTGCTAAACATAAATACAAACAATATATTGCGCACTATTTTGTAGAAGGCACAATATCAACAGCAAAACTGGCAAAAATTATATCGGACATCATCAAAAAATTAAAAGAAATCGGATTTATGGTTCTAACAACAGTTTGTGATCAGGGATCTACAAATATAGGAGCTCTTAACATGTTAAAAAGAAACTGTGGACAAGGCATAGATAGCAACTTTTTCTCTGTAAATAATGACAAAATTTTTATAATCTATGACATCCCTCACTTGTTCAAATCATTACGAAACAATTTCTTTAAAAGTGGAAATATGTCTTTCGATGGAAAAATTGCACAATGGAGGCATTTGGTAGTTGCAGAAGAACACAACAGAAATTTTTTAAATTTTAAAAAACTGAATAGTACCATTGTAAATCCAACATTCAAAACTAAGATGAGGGTGAAGTATGCTGCGCATGCTCTGAGTAATACCGTGGCAGCTATTTTAAAAATGATGGCATGGAAAGAAGTTTCTGATTGCAATGATACAGCATTTGTGATTGAACAGTTAGATAAACTATTTGATTGTACAAATGGTCCATCATCTTTAAATGACGTAAAGAAAGGGATCCGGGAAAATGTTTCCACATCAAGTAATCACATTGAGTCTTGGACCTTTTATACTGATAAGTTAAAAACCATAAAATTTATAACAGCAGAAAACACGATACTAAAAAATGTTAAATGCGTAAAGGGATATCAAATATCTATCAAATCCTTAAACGATATTTGGGAAAAGTTAAAGAATGAAGGGTTTAAATATATGAACCTTAGACAGTTTAACCAAGACTCTCTGGAAAACTTATTTGGAATCATTAGGCAACACAGTGTAACCAATAGAAATCCCACTATCACGCACTTTACTGCAGCGCTTAAAACAAGCATGGTTACTGGGCTGAAAGTGCCTCATAGCAGAAGTGCTAATTGTGAAGCAGACAACAATAAACATATGCTGGAATATAAAGACATTTTAAAAACTAATTTAAAAACAACAGAAATAAAAATTAATGTTCAAGATTCCACAGACACTGAATTTTATCCTGTGTTGTCTATCCCGGACCCTGAAAACTTAGAACAGCCCATTGAAAATTTGTGTAGCCTTGAAAACCAACCAGTAGTATATGTAAGCGGGTATTTAGCTGCCAAACTATTACAGAACAGTTCTTGTTTAATTTGTGAAGAGTGTTTGAGCGTGAAAACTCCTGTTGACAATGATTTGTATGCATATATATCTCTTCGCGAATGGTGGCATGATAAAAAAAGTCTCGTTTATCCAACAATTCAATTATGTACCACCGTAAATGAAGCTAAACAATTTTATCATGACCATATTGCCGACCAGATATATATGGAAAATGTTGGAAAATTCATTTTCTTAATGTTGAGTACAAATTGTAATTTTAGTTGGTTTAAATGTCAACAACATAATAAAGAAATTTATGATAAGATGTTTAAAATATTAAGTTACCTTTTTCTAAGAAAAAGTTGTAAAATCATTAATGACAGCTTCATAAAAAGTGAAAACAATTTTGCTGACAAAAGTAAAAAAGCACAGCAACAAAGCATTGAAAAGTAATCTTGAGGCTGAGGTTCGATCAGCTGATAAGAAAATTAAAGATGTTTATAAATAAAAATCCTATTTTTTCTTAGAAAAAGTTGTGAAAATAAAAGTTTACAAAATTATAATTTCTGTACTTTGTTATAATATTCAATAATTCCTCATGCCTACAACTGCTATGTCATGTTCAATACTTATTGTAATATACCTATTTTATTTCGAAATAAATAATTTACGTTACAAAACTTCGTTTTACTTACACATAGTATAAAATAAAAATAGTAATCATTAAAATATTGAAGGTTCCTATACTAGATATCGATATGCAATTACAACCCTAGCAAAGTATCGATAATCGATAAGTTATTACGAACGTCACTAATACTGTCAGAAAATAAGGCATTATGTTGGTAGCTCCGCCTGCAGTTTGTGCGGTTGGTAAAGATTTGCGGGTCGTTCTCTAAAATGCATATGTGTGCGTGAGCTCAAAAAATATCTATGGAGTGCCGTCTCTTACTCTTTTATGCTCTTTGACTGACACTGTGGCAGATAGCAATAGCAAGCTGAGCCGAGAGTTTTTGTCACATTACAGTGATCTGTCTCTACAGATTTATTGCCGATCAATACTGCTGAAAAGTGGGGACGCGTTTGTTTGCTGTCCATAACACATGCGTAGTAGCCAGCAAGTAAAGTATACATTTGAATTTTAAACAAATGAAAATCTGCTAGTCTTCCACAAGATTTCGAAAGGTTGTTGGTAGGTATGTATCAAACAAATGATTTAATGTTCTTTGTTTCAATGAAAGTGCCTAGTATTTTACGTACATAGTTTAACAAAAATATTTAATATTAATTAAAATTTTATACTTTCTGATCAATAAAAATTGATGATGGGATGTAAATAAATAACAACAAAATCTGATGAAAATACTTTTATATTTTTTTATAACGGAGAAGCTTGTTTCGTCATTTTAATAACAATAATATTGTATTTTTTAAAATAGAATATGGCTTGGTCAAGATATCAAAAGTTCCTGGCGCTCATGCTGGTGGTAACCGGCTCCATCAACACGCTCTGCACAAAATGGGCTGACCAAGTGGTTGTGAAGGGCTCCGATGGCAACGAACGCGCTTTTGACCATCCATTTTTACAGGTAAATTAAACATTAAATATTCACATTAAATTGTTGTACGTACCTTCAGAAAAAGTTAAATACTTAAGTAATGATTTTTGTCGTGTTTATCCTCAATTAGTTCTACATTCATTACTATTCCTCAATAGGCCTGCGCGATGTTCTTCGGAGAGATGCTGTGCTTGCTAACCTTCAAAATACTCTGGCGCATGAAAAGCAACTCCGGCGGCCACTCGCTCATAGAAGGCAACCAGAACTTCAACCCCTTCATACTCATGCCAGCTGCCATGTTTGATTTAGTAAGTAGATTTTAATTATTTCTCATCATTTTCTTTAACAAAGTACCTATCAACTTCAAATACAATCTTTACACCTGATACATTGGAGATTGCCATATCAGTAGAAGCGTGTCAATTTGATTGTGTATTTAGCATTCTATATCTTTGCAATCCCATCAACATCTTAAATTTCATTTTTGAGTATCTTTTTAATATCTCTACAACTTGCATATAGATGTAAAATTAGCAGCTTCTTAATTATCCAATATGCATTATGCTATGTAAGTATGCAGGCCTAACATTGTAAAAAATATCATCTATTATTATTTATTATCTATGATAAGGCTGATAAGATAATTTGTCACATTAAAACTAGTCATCAAATCTTTGGATCTCATTTAAATCTCAATTCTTTTGCCAGCAAATAAAACAAAAAGACTTATTCTTAATTTTGAGATTGACGATTTAACCATCATACTTTTGGTATAAACAAGCATTGTTTCAACTGCCTGAAACTGGCAGGCTCAGATGCAGTTTACACATGTAAGCAAAATAGCCAATATCCCCGCAGACCCTCGTCCAATTACTGGCTTATTACGTGGTCTCGTTTCATCGCGTCCCTCCTTGCATTGTTATTATATTGCAGAGGGTTTATAATGGAATCAATTATCCTTCGTGGAACTACTGTGTGCACAGCGCATAAAGTGTTAACCATCAATATCGCTACGTTGATCAGATGGATATATCAGACAGACTTTGTAGTTATACGAGTATGCGACTACAGCATAAATAATATAGATTTATGTATTGTGACTAACAGTATCACGTACGCTTTGGACGGATCGCGTCAAAAGTTTATTAGTAGCGCGAACATTGATTGCCGACGTGGCAGCCATTTGCATTTGGGTTTTAGTGAATAGCCTTTTAAACAGGCTGATGCTAACGCCTGCCGCTACAAATCAATCAGTAGCTCAGATGCACTTGAAGGACTTTTATAAAGCCTTTTGGATATTAAGCATACTTATAGCCGTATTTAAGAAACCATTATGTTTCGCACTCATGATACAAGTTTCGTTCTTAAGAGTTTAAATCTGACAGGGTCACACAAGAAAGGTTCCAGTTTCTTAGAAGTCACCCTATAAGTTGACACAATAAAGAATTCTGTGGGTCTAGACAAAGTGCCATTATAATCGCAAACCAGTCGAAAAGTGGTCGAAAAGCCCCTTTTTTGTATGGAATTTGACGGATTCGATTTTCGATTCGATCAAAAAGTGCGTTTTGTCTAGGGGGGCTGGTTTCTATACAAAAAGTTGTATTCATTCCTACAATGTCTTTTATTACCAGGTCTTTATTGTGCCATGTGTGCCAACTAGGGTTGCCAACTATACTGTTTTGAACAGTATTATACTGTTTTTCACTAAATTATACTTTTTACTGTTGAACAAAAATAAAGTATACAAATTACTGTTTTCAGCTAGCATCACTAGTATCCATAGATATTTTTAAAAGTAAATGCACAACACCACATTTAAGTACGCGTTGCACACTGGTTCAAGAAACGATAAAAATGGAATTAGCGATTTATTCACTTTTTTCGATGGTATCATGTGTAGAATGTTATAAAAAACGTTTTGTTTAAGTTCTATTTTTCTGAGAAATGCATAGTTTTTGCTATATTACATGTTTTGTGTTTTATTTGTATGAAACGTTACCTTCACGAGGCTCTTATTCAAAATGTTAAAATTTGTTAAAGATGACTACTTATAGGTTTTAAAGAGTTATGCTAATAGAAGCTAATACAGTAACAACTTTGTCCCAGTGCGTCCCCGTTTAGGATATAAGTGATATTTTCTAAGGTACGAAAAAGTAAACAACTTAACGATAATTTATTGATTTTCTAAAATAAAAAGAAGCTAACAATCATTCCAATCTTAATCTTTTATTATTCAACATCATCATCACCATCTATAAACTCAAAAGTTTCATCATTATTTGAAGCTAGTAAATTTTTAACTTCATTAGGAAGAGGATATTTTGGACTCGCACTCATTTTTGGTCTTATTGTTGACAAAAAATGATCCGAAGAAATAAGTTTATTATTTAAAATATCACGATTGGTCACTTTTCGGTTAAATTTACGCGTATGATTCTCTCTGATCTTTCTAAAATCTTTATTCCGCGATTCTGCAGCTTCTTCCGATAGTGCTCCTATTGGCATAATATCTAAGTGCAAAGCAAAACCAACTGACATGAATAATTTAACAAAATTAAAACTGATCTTTAAATATCGATATGTACAAGTATGGCCTATCTTCATTGCACTCATGGATACGGGCTATGGAGACTATATTACACATTACTTATAGACTAGAATTTATAAAAAAAAAAGCAATTATGGAGAAACGAAAAGCTGAAATACAATAACGGTTACGCGATGAAACTGGATTGCTAATAGATATTGTGCAGCAAGGGGCTGGAACAACAAACAACGGAAATACTGCGCGTAGATTTTTTGCAGATCCAGAAAAAACATCCAACATCACTGGAGTTAGTCAAGATCTGATAGCTAGGTTGTCTGTATTATTATGGGCTATGGCTTCCGGTGAGCAAATAAACCACCAAAACCTCACAATATGGATGGGAAACCGCTGAGTTGTTCGTCAGTTTATACGGTTGGTTGGTATTACATACCATCCAGCATGCATAAGCTTCTTATACATGGAGGTGACATCATAAAGTACTTAGATATTATGCCAATAGGAGCACTATCGGAAGAAGCTGCAGAATCGCAGAACAAAGATTTTAGAAAGATCAGAGAGAATCATACGCGTAAATTTAACCGAAATGTGACCAATCGTGATATTTTAAATAATAAACTTATTTCTTCGGATCATTTTTTGTCAACAATAAGACCAAAAATGAGTGCGAGTCCAAAATCTCCTCTTCCTAATGAACTAGCTTCAAATAATGATGAAACTTTTGAATTTATACATGTTGATGATGATGTTGAATAATAAAAGATTAAGATTGGAATGATTGTTAGCTTCTTTTTATTTTAAAAAATCAATAAATTATCATTAAGTTGCCTTATGTCCATATATTTTGTATACTTTTTCGTACCTTAGAAAATATCACTTATATCCTAAACGGGGACGCACTGGGACAAAGTTGTTACTGTATTAGCTTCTATTAGTATAACTCTTTAAAACCTATAAGTAGTCATCTTAAACAAATTTTAACATTTTGAATAAGAGCCTCGTGAAGGAGACGTTTCATACAAATAAAACACAAAACATGTAATATAGCAAAAACTACGCATTTCTTAGAAAAATAGAACTTAAACAAAACGTTTTTTATAACATTCTACACATGATTCCATCGAAAAAAGTGAATAAATCGCTAATTCCATTTTTATCGTTTCTTGAACCAGTGTGCGTTGTAGAGCTATACTGTTTTTTTTTTTAATACTGTCTGTTTTCCTTCTCCGACCTCTAATATACTTTATATTTTGAAAGAAAAGTTGGCAACCCTAGTGCCAACCGACCCTTATTCAATGTTCCCTAATATTTTACAAGGACGTCAATAGAAAGACTCAACAATTCAAGATACGGGTCCGAGGTCCCATAATATCGCGATTGATCTAATAAGGGGCATTTAATATGAATAAAATTGGTACCACATTACCCCACTAGTTTATGATACGTTCATCGTAGTCTCAGTTACAGTACAGCAAGGGCAGACATCTTTATTATAATATTTTATTCTTAATTATTTTAAAGAGGCTACTACCAGCTTATGAGCTCTATCTAAAAAAATAGTAAACGGACTAAAAATCTCTAACATACCTACCTATTATGACATTTTTTATTCCCTAATGTCGTATTCGTTGGTTACCTAAAACCTTTTGAGGTCTTGTAAATTTATTATTATGCATCACTCGTATGTAATACGCGTGGGAATAGGACCTGGTGAATTAGCGAATCATTGCGTCAATATACCAGCATCGGGTCAAAAAATTTATAGTACGAAAATGATTGTATTTAATCAATGAAAGTCTGTTTATTTAAAGAAAGTTGGAAATATTCTTTCGCTTGGATATTAGAATGTATCCCGAATACTGAAATACGACACATTATATTACTAAGATCCCTATACAGTCTGCCATAAGGGACTGCATTCCTTACTATCATTACACTACATTGAAAATCTTTATACTCGAAATGCCTACTAAATTTTAATTTTGACAATGATTAACAAAACTGCATAACTGGCCATGTAGGTATAAATCTGATGCACCCCTTTTAATTGCCAAATCTCAGCCGCTAAAAGCAGAGCGAGGGTTGATACTCGTTACATTGGCTTAAAAAGGAAGACCTACGGGTGTAATTAGGGTTGGCAAGGTAGACAGGGGAATCTAAATTTGGAAGGGGAACTCCCGGGGGATCGCTATAAATCAATAATCTGGCAGCAGGGTGTTCTGGTGAATCCATTCCGATGCTATACTATACCAGAAATTATAGCTAGAATACACTTATCGTCTAGGAATGTGTGATTATGTACAAATAGCAACGGAAGGTTATCAAAACATCAGTTACTATGTTGATGTTAAGTTGATAGTAGGTCTAGTTGATACAGAAACTTCATAACTCCCCACGTGGAGAGTTGATTGGATTACATTGTTTGCTTGCAACCACTTGCAAGGTACTTGGTGACATCACTCGTTACATTATGGTTACAACAAGCACGTATGTTTTGTTACTAGGGGTACACCGTACATGTTATCGTGGTTGTAGCCATATATAAAATAAGTTCACATTGATCGAATGTTGTATGAAATCCTTATAAAGCGCTATCAATGTTGGGTATCTCGCCGCACTAACAACGGGGTATTGATTGTAATGCACCGACTGATAGAGCTAATAATATCACTCAATGGTTTGTAATGTCTGTCATTATTGGGATCGTCGGGCAATTTTGTCTTGCAGCTTGGCACGCTTAGATTTTGATGGTAAAGCGTATAAAATCAGTGAAAATCAAACTGAACGTACTACCTACTTATTCAACTTTACCTATAAATGATAATATTTGGTATTTATTGTATTCAGATATATTGTTGATGCTATTTATAAAAAAATTAATGTGTCGTTTCAATAAACAATTTGGGATACATAGACGTCTTTGGGTATGAGTTCTCCTACCTACTCAATTCCGTCTATCAAAGATTTCTTCACAATAAAATTCGTCCCCTGCGGGATACGAACCTGCAACTGCACTGTGTATCACAGGTCAGACGAGTCGTTATTACGTTTAACCTTTAACTGGTGACAAGCGGTCTCACAGGCCGGGCGGCGTCAGTGAAACATCGTTTCACCCCCTTCCCCGTACTTCCAATGTTTCACCGCTTCAGTAGCTTCAAGTTTAGTTGTGTCTACGCCGTAGATAAGGATATTTGCATCATTCAGCTCCAAATCGGCAAGTTACATCGATGCAAAGTTCAGCAGCGGTCTCTCAGACCGCATGTTACCAGTTACGTGACATTTTTTTCATACAGTTTTTTCGTATTTTTACAGTTTTTACTTGAAATTGATACTTAAATAAATCCATGAAAAAAAAAAGAAGCGTAGGATCATTAGTTGGGAATATAGTGCCATACTTTATGAAACGACTTGAAAATTCGCCAGTTGAAAAATATCCGGAAAAGGAGGACTCAATTGGGTCGGAAGCCGAATATGTTCCTGAAAACATTGTTCTGGAGCAAAGTGACCATGATTCGGAAGCCGAAGAAAGTGTTTTTGAAGATGAAGGACCAATTGACGAGAATCAGTCAGAAAGTGAAAATGACGGTCCACTCTTATGCCAAACAATAAATGTCCTGACAGCCAATAAAAAATACAAAAGTTTCACCACTGCCAGTTTTCTAAAATTATAGGTTACCTATGTGTGATAGGTTTTTTTAAATTGATTATCATTGGAACTATAATAAAAAATACTAATTTTGTTATAATTTGTTGATTTAAATTTCTTATTTGCGATTATCGATCTCATCTCTAGTTTTTTTATTTTTATTACTACATATAATTTAACAGCAAGTTCTGCATTAAAAATTATATTTAGAGTTTATTATTTTATTTAAATTTAATTCTTCTATACAGGGTGGAAACGATAAGTGATCTCATTCGATTATTTCTGAACTATACAAGATATCGAAAAACTGGTTACTAATCCTGAAAGTGCTTCACAAGCTCTATACAACGGTACCAATATTAGGTTACAGAATTAACTGGATCTATCCGAAAATTTAATGTTTTCAGCCTCCATACTAAATGTATGCCAGCCAAACAATAATAGAAGTATGAATTTTTTTATTAAATAATAAACACTTTAAATAAACTCGTAAATTGCATTCTTATTTAAAATTATTCGTGGAAAACATTGGTTTTAGGCTTTACTTGCTATAATATTAACAAGACATGAGTGCTTATGACTGTGGCTGTACTAAATGTATGGAAGCTGGAAACATTGAATTTTCCAATGGATCCAGTTTATTTTGTAACCTATTATTGGTAACGTTGGATAGAGCTCGTAAAGCACTTTCAGGATCAGTAACCAGTTTTTGAATATCTTGCATAGTTTTTAATATTATGTGGTTTACTAAATGTATGGAAGCTATAAACATTGAATTTTCGGATAGATCCAGTTTATTCTGTAACCTATTATTGGTACCGTTTGAAAGATCTTGTGAAGCACTTTCAGAATCAGTAATCAGTTTTTCGATATCTTGTATAGTTTAGAAATAATCGAGTGAGATCACTTAACGTTTCCACCCTGTATGCTAATAATCTGTTTTTAAAGATTTTGGTATGCTACCTTACCTAGTTTCTATGCTACAGTCTTGATACGATAGCGGCCTCTCAGACCGCACGTCACCAGTTACGTTACACAAAAACCATGTCACCAGTTAAAGGTTAATATTAAGGTTAAGTGGAATCTGCCAGTAACACTGTTGGGGCAACTTACTTCGCCTAGTTCAAAGGATGGCGTAACTCGGTTAAAATGGCGTAGCTTCCTACCCTCAGGGACACCGTTTGTTTAACGGCAATTTCCGGGACTACGTCGGCGTTTTGTAGATTACTAATTCAATACTCGGCGGGCGTGTGAACTACGGTCAAAGTTATCGGAATCCTGTTTAGGGTTTGTTACGGAACAAATTCATTATTTCTATAACATGGATAAAGGCCTTTAGGTACCTAGAGACTCATTAGAAGCGTGAATTGTTAATATTAATAGAAAGATTAATAGAGCATAGATAGATAGTAAGCGTACGAAAAGTGAGGCAACTTTTAGTAGATCATTCTGGTCCACTTGAAACTTTTTGTTTTAATAAAATGTCTTATTAAATAACAAACAATCACATTTAATGTGGATACAAATCTCTCGATTTCGAAAAAATCGCCTTAATTTAAACATTTTTAACAACGTTTTGACAGTAACGACATAAGATTTTTGCCTCACTTTTGACGAAGCGTTTATATGAAGACTAGAACATCTAGACTTTACTAATCTAAGTTAATATTTAGCTATGATATGCAGAAATCGCCTTGTTTAACTGGACAATGCGCAAGTCGTCTATTATAATTAGATATTTCGTAGTTAGGTCCCTACAAATTACAAATATAAAATCAGATTTTCTCCAATCAAATTCTTACTATTATTGCAGCACCTACTGTAAACTAAAGGGTCTTTATGCGCTGCTAGCTTGATCCACAGGTTTAATAAACGTTCCAAATATAGCCTGACCTGCCACCACATCGGCAAACATTATCGTGGGTCGAATCACGAAAAGGCGTAACTGATTTATATCAATTTTACAGGAGCGACGTGTAAAGATAATTTGAAGCATGGAAAAATGCATTTCGGGCCTTTTTACCTGCCAATACTGACTTCTTGAAAAAGAATTCAGTTACGATCTTTTGTGAAGTTATAAAATTCATGTTTTTTAATAATATGGTGTGTTTAACTCAATATCGCCATTTTGTTAGATACGCCTTTTCGTGATTCGACCCAAATATCGTGTGTGCTATCGAGTACTGTCCACACCAATCGATACTATATTTTTAGATCGGCACCTCCATCATGTACATCGGGCTGACGCTGACGTACGCCAGCAGTTTCCAGATGTTCAGGGGCTCCATAATCGTATTTGTGGCTGTCTTATCCATGACCTTCCTCGACCGCGTCGTGGTCAAGCGCGAGTGGGCCGGCATAGGTGAGCATTTGATATACCAGACCAGTTTCATTAGTTGCTGACAAAGTTTCAGATAGTAATAAATCAAAGTTGTAGTTTATCTGCCAGGTAAGTTTCTGATAGCTTATCAGGGACTTTTCCGCAAGTAGTGAAACAGTTTGAATTATAAAATCATCAATGTACTTAGCTGACTATAAAACATTTTCACAAATGTTTTGAAATTCCAATATCCGTTGTTTTACCGGTTACCTAATTGGCGATTTTTATTTATATCAGTTTTGTTAAAAAGTTATTGTTTCCATTAATTTGTGTAATCGTGTTGCATGACTGTGTTCCGTGTAATCTCTGCTAGCGAAAATGTTGTTTTATCCCCCAAAGCACAGCAATATGCGAATTTACATTCACTTTGCTTTTTTACCCAAGCGAATGGTTCCTATTTTTTATTATTTTGTCAAGTAGGTACTTTATCATGTCTTAACACAATAGAGCTTTGTAGTTGAAGTAAATAGTAACAATCGACTCATTATTAATGAAAAATGGTACGACTGAACGACAACAACAATAAACCGTGAGCATACATAGAGTGGAATTTAAAATGAAACACTGGGATGTTTTTCAAGATACCAGAATTTTATGTTTTAAAGGAATGTAGCTAAAAATAGTTAGGTTAGTAAGGTAAAGTCACCAGTCATGGACCAGTACCTGTATTTTTTTGTTTTTCTTAGTTGGGCTTTAAAGTGAAAAAAAAATCCCAGTCAGTTTAACTTACATTATTATTACAAATGGCTTCATGGTATCAAATAGTGGCATGAATCACTAGTTCAGAGTTCGGTTTCCGCGGGTCTTGGCTTGTTTATACGCCGCTACTCGGAACAGGCGTAGCATCCAAAACATCGTACGATGCCGAACAAAACACTGTATCAAAACACGCTCGTGCAGCGAAAACTGAGATGGAATCAATACGGTAGCCTTAAATTAAAAGTACGCCCCATGTCGGGGCTATAATACGGTATTTGACACCACCAATCAATTGATGTATTTTTTTAAACCTGTCAGAATGAGACTGGTACATGATGACGGGGAATGGTGACAAAATACCTATTGTGCCGCAAAATACTGGTCAAAATGGAATAAGTATTTTTGATTTGATTTGATTGACGATCGAAGGATGTGACTAATGAATCCTCCATAAATCGAGAAAGATTTCGCCATTCATCGATATTTAATTAGCGATAATGTTCACCAAATACAAATATTTGGAAAAAAATAATTATACACTGGTCATCACAAAAATCGACCCTCCCGCGACAAGCACTTTCAAACGTATGCATCCCCACTTCCCACCAATATTGGCACCATTTAAAAGCCTAGTTCTAAACTTCATTTCATTAAAGGAAAGGTTTTTAACCCCAAAAATGTGTCTGTAGAAGAATCCAGAGTCACTTCTTAAAAAAATAGGTACCTAGTTACGCTTGAGCCAACTTTTATGGCTATAAAACTGTTAAGTTGGGATTAATAGCTATCGATCTGTTAAAGATAAAGAGGACACGTGAGATCATTATTTGGTTTTATAACCATAAAAATTGGTCTAATTGATCCCAGAGGTGAACCCCAAAGTGAGGTCTTTTTTCAAGTCACATTTATTGTGTATGTTAATCGTTTATTAAGAAATTAAATGTGTTTTTCTTTAAGGAATTTATTGGGCTTTCAAATAACACCAATATTGTTGGGGCACCATGAACAAGTCAGTAGAAACGAGTTTTCCTGTAAAACGTAGTTGGGCCGATTTTTGTGATGACCAGTGTATGTTGTGGTTGTTTTAATTAACAAAACCAATCCTTGATTATAAATAATCTGTATATTTCTTTGCTAAATAAAGTTAGAAGGTTAGATATCCTTCCTACCCTTTTAGAGAAAAATTCCGTAACGTCATAACAACATAATAGGTATTTCACACGGTTCACACCGCGTACCCTCGCAAATCTATCAGAGCCGCCCATTATACTATTTTGCATTATTGCTTTGTCCTAGCTGTCCCCCCCAATTGACATTCATTAAAACGCGTCGTTGCAGCCTGCACGTACCTACTGCATACAGTAGGTACGCTCGTATAAAATGAAATGATTCATGACCTCTATAATATATATGATATTAAATCTGGGGTGAACACACAGATACAGTTTGTCGGTGAATCATCATACAACACAATTGAACACAGCTGTTTGCAACTCGTGTTACCAATAATCTATTATATGTATAAAAATGAATCGCAAAATGTGTTGGTAATACTCAACAACTCTTGGACCGATTTTCTTTTTTTTTTTAATGTTCGTTGAAGTCCAAAGATGGTTTATACGGCGAGAAAAGTTCGAAAAATTTCCGGGAAACCCCTAAAAAAACTCAAAACTTCACTCCTAAGGGGGTAAAACGGGGTCGACGCGTACGAAGTCGCGGGCGGCCGTTAGTTATAAATAAAGTACTGTGTACCAGAAAACGAAATGGTTGCAGATAATGAGCTATGACTGCTGTCTGGAATTTTATTTAACGCGTATTCAATATTTACTATTATGGTGAATCAGAAATTCTTTTCTTCTGCTATTTCTATCGCGGTAGGTACCTTGATTTAACAATTAAATGTACATAGTTAGATAATTATGAGAACATTAAAAATAAAATCATTCAGTACGAGATCAGGCCACTTGTAATGGTAATATTATCCCCAAAACTAATTATGAAAAGCGGCGATTGCCAAACGGTGAAGGTGTCTGCTGACTGGCCAACTCGTGATCCGAGGAACGCCGGTTCGATCCCCGCCTAAGCATATTTAGCTTACCAAGCACGGGATTATAGTGTTTCGTATTTACAAATTGCTAAAATTCTTGTGAAAAACATAATTATTATTGTGAAATGCCACAGAAAATAATACAATCTAGTGCTAAAGGCATTGTCAATTTGATTATTGTAAGGGTTCGCACTATTGACTCTTCTGCAAATAATTATTTTTATTTCACCCTGCAAAGCATCGCTGTTGCTGTGTTTATCATGCATGCTGTTTCTAAAGAATGTATTAATTTCAATCGTGAAGGAAAGTGTGGGAGGCGATGAAAAAGGCTGGTGAACAATAATTTGCTTCAGGCCTGGTGATCCTCGGGCTACTGATAGTGGGAGGCACAGATGCCCTGTTCCAATCAGCAGGGGAGTCCAAAGGAAGGAACAGCCTCATCACCGGAGACCTGCTCATCATAGTAGCGCAGGTCGTGTCGGCCTGCCAGATGGTGTATGAAGAGAAATACGTCGCTGGTAAGTTAGGCCCAGAACAGACGGTGAAACGCAACTGCAACGAAACTGCAACTTTCTGATAATTCTGATGAATGAAACTGAAACTTTCAAACTGGTCGCGTCATGTGTGGTCTCTCAACGGACGCTATGGCAGAAACTTAGATGCAACTCAAAAGTAACTAGCAGTTGCAGTTTCGTTGCAGTTACGTTTCACCGTCTGTTCTGGGCCTTACAGAAACTAGCTGGGTCATTTATACGTACCTACATATTACGTACACGAGACTATTTTCACCCCTCGTTCTCACCGCTGCAACTCCTGTGTAGCCAAGATCTACAGCTTGATCGCCAATTAAAACCCTACCAATGGAGGTCAAGTTTATCCCGGTATAAAAGTTAAATACCGTACCTTAACAGTGTTTCAAAAGTTCAGGCAATTCCACCATTGTTTCCATTGGTACACCAACATTGGGCAATTTCAGTATAAATAGAAATTATGTCGCTGGTGAGTCACAAAAAGTAGCCGGATCATTAATATTACAGTGTTTCAAGTCTGGTTTGACAAATACCACTATTGATTCCATTTGTATTCCATCTTTAGGCAATGCCACTATTCTAATGTTGGCATACATACTTTGGGTAATGTCACTCACTAATAATTCACTATTGATTACGTTTGTATACCAACTTTGGGAATTTCACTATGGTTTTCATTTGTTTACCAATCTTCACCCGTGAGGGTTTCAAAAAGTACGAATCGCCTGTCCATCTAAGCTGGGTGGATGGATGGGTTCCATCTGTGACAAATGATAGCCTATGGGTCAAACTATCTTCGTACTATTTACTTTATCAAAATTGGTTCAGACAAGTAATGCCCGACAGTTTCATTGGCATTATTAGAATAGACTAGACTGACTAGAACTGAAGGTAATTTAAGCATTTTAATTAAATAAATAAATGAGCTATAACGGAACATCAGATGAGCTGAAGATATTTGGTCCAGTTGAGGAAGGTAAAAGGTAATTGACCAACTCGACCGTCAGATGTTATCACGGTACATGGCCTCCGACCGGGGTTAATGACTGATAAGGTCTCAGGCACACCTCCGCAAAACCATGACAGTAAATCCCAGACCTTATACGCAATATCTGCGTTGGTTTTATCAAACCGAATCTGGTGATGGTAGCCATTTTTCGTACGGTAAAAATAAGTTCAATAAGAGGCCACGAAATCCCGGAATGAGTTGCGAAAATGTCCGACAACCTCAGAAATATCAGAAGTATAGGGTGTGTTAGAAAAATAAACGAACATGGAAATTCATAATGTGCCTGACTCATACATGAATATACACCTAACTACGTAAAAATACCTCCCCATTTTAATTTAATATGTAGCTAACATATCGATTCTTTCTTCATTGCAAACGTCAACCTCTTCAGGTCTAAACATCCCGCCGCTGCAAGCCGTGGGTTGGGAAGGCGTGTTTGGGTTCTCGGTGCTGTCGGTGCTCCTGGTGGTATTCTATTGGATCCCAGCGCCGCCGCACTTTGGGCACAACGCTCGTGGGACAGTCGAGGATGCTATAGATGGATTGGTGCAGATCGGTGAGTGACGACGGTATTTTATTTACTTACCTACTAGCTTTATCCCGCAGCTCATTCTCACCCTCACAAACTTTCGCATTTATAATATCAATAGGATAATCCTCCTGAATTCCCACAACAGACAGCCCTTTAGGAAAAAAAGTTGTGAGATATTCTGACGGATTCCCGAACTATGAGCTCTACTCAGCTCACGCGGTCCAGTAGAATATGGACTTAAAATTATAAGGCTATCTTGTCTGCGCTAGATAGAGCGCCATTTAGAAACCTGACTCTGAGACGACTTATCGCAGAAAAAAATGATGATCGTGAATATCGTGATCATTTGCTTACGAGGTTTGAGTTAAATAAGTCATCCATACTTTTGATTGAGTCAATATGATCAATAAAAATAACTAAATATCACCAAAAAGCGACCGTTATCGGTACATCCTTGGTAGTAACAACAAACCGGCGCTATTATTACTGCCCATTCCAATCGTGCCAGCATTTTGGAAATAACTGCATTGCAAATACAGTAAGTAGAATCATCATTAATACGATTTTATGACATTACAGGTAACAGCGCAATACTGATGGCGGCCATAATAGGCACCATCGTTTCCATCGCGTTCTTCAACTTCGCTGGCATCAGCGTCACCAAGGAAATGTCTGCCACTACTCGAATGGTTTTGGACTCTGTTAGGTAAGTTTTGTTACGTACTTAATTGATATCGTTCGTTCATTTCAGCTAAATGACGTCCACTGTTAGACTAAGGCCTCCCCCAAGGATTTTCATAACGACCGGACTGAGCTGTCCACATCCAGTCTCTTCCCGCGACCTTCACCAGATCGTCAGTCCACCTAGTGGAGGGCCTGCTCACGCTACGTCTTCTGGCTCGTGGGTGCCACACTCGAGAACTTTTCTCCCCCACCGGCCATCTCTACGAGCTATGTGCCTCGCCCACTGCCACTTAATTGCCCCACAATTGCTATTGCAATATCATTTACACCCATTAGAAAGAATAGTTGCCAGTTCAAGAATAAGTATTATTTAATCAGGATTCAGAAAACGCTTTTATCGAACGTTGTTAAGCTCCTGATGTCGCACGCTCAATAATGATAATACACTCGATATACGTATGTTTGGGATTGCTTCTAATGCCTTGATCACACGTACCAAGCAAACGGGCGAGACAGTGCTCTCGGCTGAGTACTTGGTATGAACATTACGCCGAGTGCGCTCGCCCGAGCTTTTTGGCGGGACAGATACTATAGTCTGGATATCCTTTTAGCGAGGTTTTTGGCGGGGCAGCTACTATAGTCAACTACTATAGTCGCGACAGCAATATAATTACGCGCGAGCGATAAGGATGGGCACTGGGCAGCTTGGGGTCATTGGACAAAATTCTACGTGCTCACAGACCGGGCTTTAGACGACTCACCCAAAACTCTCGGCCTAGTATCATTTTACTGTCTCGCCCGTCCACTCGGTAGGTGTGATCAAGGCAATGCTGCTAACATAAGAAACGTGACGTTAAGTTACACATCCACCATTCGCTATCTCCAGGACGCTGGTCATCTGGATGGTGTCGCTCGCGGTCAAATGGCAGGACTTCCACTGGCAGCACCTGATCGGCTTCGCCGTGCTCATCCTCGGCATGGCGCAGTACAACGGCATCGTCCCCAAGGTGGGCTGCCGGCGCCAGGCCGAGGCCACGGAGCCCGAGACCGAGGCCGTCAACCCGGTGGCCGCGGCCGCCGACCCGGAGGCCTAGGGCTCACCTGCCGTGGCCATCCCGCCGGTCCCCACGCCGCCAGGCGCCTGACAGTCGAGCGGGGTGGTGTGTTGGAACTCGATTCCTTCCATCCCCCCCACGCCGCTTCTCAGCGATTCCTCAGTGGACACCGTCTCACAAATGTCCTCAGATATCTGCTTGTCAGTGGAGTAAACTGCCCATCATCGGCGACCGGCGACTGTACACGACCGCGCGACCGATGCGAGTATTCTTATGCTCCCATACACAATATATTGTTTCCTAAACGAAACATTTGCGTGTCTTTAAGAACAATACGATTCATGGGACCCGAAGGAAACTTGCAGCTACAAGGATATTTTCGTTCTTCAAAGGCAACGGCTTCTAATGTGCAATAGTGACTGCTAACAAAAACACTTATAATCAACTAGTGATTACCCTTTTAATGTTTATCTGTCTCAAACACAATCCTTGCAGTGTTTATCTACGAATTTATTGTTTTTTCGATGTCTGTTCAGTAATTTCGTACCTATTAATCATTTATAATGAATGTTTCAACTTTCAATATATGCTATCACTTCTATTGTAAGTAATGATACAACAAGTAACAATCTTGTAATAAACATTTTGCCGAACAGATGTCAAAATGCTAACGTAAAAATACATTAGTTTTTAGTGAGGACCTTAGTATGTCCTGATTTATGTGAAATGAATTTAATAATTAAAGGCTCATGTTGAAAACTACTGTGAATGTCCAATATAGAATGTGATGGATGTAGATCATAAATATACCTACCTATATATTTTTGTGCTAAGATTTGTAGAATTATTTAGATTTAAGTCATATTTATTCATACATATTAAATACTTATAAATAATGTCGTGATTGACATGTTTTTAATAACTTTTACTCGACAATACTATTCTTGATCTAGTATTTAAAAAAATGATATTTTAATATTTGTATAATGAAGTGATTTATGAAAACATAAGTGAAACAAAATTAATTTAATTGATACCAATTTGGCACAATAAGAGAAATCGTGATGATAATGTACAAATATGAGACTATTCATTTTTATCTATTTCAAAAATAATATTATATCGCTTAGCATAGGGTAGCGATTAGCTACCCTGTAATATTTAAACGGAAATAATGGCTTACCTAAAAAAATCTAATATAAAGTCAAAAATACCGTATGTCATTAAAAGGTATCTAAATCATCGCCCTGAACTATTTTGTAACGTAAATCTGTTTTTGTATAATATTTACTTCTTGACCATTAAATGGTTGCGCTATGTACAAACTACACCAAACATGGTTCTGATTGAACAGAATTTTTGTATATCCTTTTAACGCCAGCAAAGGCTGATAATGTAAACATTTATAAACGAGGAAGGGGTAGGTAGGTTATAATAATGTATGTATGTTAGTACTTGGTTGGGATAATTCTATATACATAAGGTGTGCCTTGGGACGGATTTGCAATCGATTGTAAATAAAGACAATTAGTCTTAACAAGCGTCTAGACTTACGGCAAATTATTTGCCTCAAAATTTAGTAAGTAATTTCTAAATTACCCCGAATATCGCGGGATTCCTGGCGCTCATGCGGTGTACCGAGCTATCGGTCTGCCAAATTGTGATAATGTAGTTGTCGTTGTAATTACTCCAAGAAAAAATGTTTTAACTACGTCAAATGTCCCAAATCTTAGAAAAATGGATTTCCACGTGTAAATACATACTTTGATTTAAATACATGCTTTGATTTCCCGACATAAGTAAATTTCATATCATAACTTTGAAATGGCATGATTATTAAAAACTGGAGAGAGAAAGACTCTGAGATGTTTCCAAAAATACAAAAACCCGTGCCTTCTTGACTATTTATATTTCGGAAACCTTTAAATAGTCTTTCACACATTTCATTGTAATTTGTGACTGATAATATTGTAAAATTAAACCATAATAATAACTTAACACCTTTCTAAATTTTAATATGGTGAGATGATTCAGATGATAGATCGTAAGACTTGTAAGTCAGTCGGGAAAATTTTGTAAAAGTATTGATGGAAATAATGAATACAGAAAAAAGTGTTAGTGATTAACTAATTACACATAAACTATGTAATAATTCCTATTCCTATGATAGATGTCCAAATGCTACATTTTTCCGGTGATCCTCTTAAAATTAATACAAGACCGGTCTTGGTAGGCCGGAAAGTAATGCAATGAGTGCCAACTGCGGTGCTAGAATGTTGGTAGTAGACACGAGAATGAATATGAGTACTGAAAATTCAAACTACTATCTCACAAAACTCAAGCTAGTACACTTAAAATCTGGTATAGATTATTTGCAACAAAACATGTAATAGAAAATGTGCATTAACAACTACGTGCGCGCGCACTCACAGAGTACTAAGCTGTCTTACGTGGCCATTAGCGACCAAACTTAAAAAATACGAGCCAAAACTACCGGGAATGGACGCACAGTAAATGCGCGTGCGCAAAAAAAACATATCTTCATCCCTACTTAATGCAATTAATCTCTACCTTGTTTAAGATGAAATTATTTAAAGCTTATTTCGTATGGTGACGTTCTCTTATAAAATTTGGATTACAGATACAAATTGGGGCAACGGAAAACCGCACAGGGTTTATTAGATTCTGTGCTATCAGCACAGTCGCAACTTAAAAATGCACATAAAAAGACGCGTGTAAAAATGGTCTTATGACGGTATAATATTTAAGTAGGTATATGATAAGTACTATTTTTCTATATGTATGTAACTTATGTGATATGTATGCATACTCAGTCTTAATTAGTAACTCAAAATACTGTAGAATCACCTCTAATTATCTCATTAGCGGTAAGTGCTACCAATATGATATCTCTTACCTATTTGTATGTATCTTCAGCAAAGTTGAGTCAGCGTGTAACATGCGGCTCAATTTCAACATAGTATATTTCTATATTTAGTGTATACAGGTTAGAGACGAAATTGTGACCAAGAATATTTTGTTTATCAATAATATAGTTTCGCACAAAAAAAAAAACTTCCTTGTCAATATTAGACTATGAATTCTTTATCGAATAAAACGTCCCCAGCCTCCTGTAAATTATCTACCGGTTTATGATAAACTACTTTTTATTAGCATGCAGTTAAGTTTCTTAACTCCGTTTTAAACAAACATAATCGTATATTATTGGTAACTTTAGTGGTTATAACATACTATCTATATTCTCTAATAAGTATTCGGAAAATATAAATTTCCACGATTTGCTCATTAAATTGGGTCGATTTGTAGATTTGTGAATGTGCTTGAAGCACTCTCACGCACTCATATTTGGTGTGTCGCTTAAATGTACTGAACTGAGTGCACACCACACCCTGTATACTTTAATGATATTAATGTATAATCTAACGTCTGTATGTGATATTCCAAAGTCCAAATTAAGGAATGTAAATCCTAGTGATAAAATATATTTTCGAGGAATATTGTATCACTGCATTTGAAATGATATATTATGATTGTAAAGTAACCTAATTGTATTTTATTAACTCAGTAGTGTGAGTGTAAGAAATAAGTGCTACCCTATACTGTACTGCCTGTGAATGCTACTAGAAATAATCGAATCTATTTGTGATGGTCCTAATAGGAAAATATTTAGTTTGCGTCCTAATCTCTTACTGAAATTATAACAATGTTAAGTTATACACTTTTCAGTCATATCACATCCCTTTAGAAGCAGAATATGCCCATTTTTCACACAAACAGGCCTACTTGATGTTACGATTATTTTTAGAAATGTTTACTTCTGAATTTTCTATGTTATGGTAAATTATAATGAATATCTGTGTCTAGAGATGTGCCGCTGAGAAAGTTCTCGTTCCCGGCAATATTCCCAGTGAGAATATTCTCGAGAACCGAGAACGCTCCCGGGAATATTCTCAGTGTTCTCGACAGAATACATTTAGTTTTAATTTTTTTTTTTTGTTTATATGTGATATTATTTGTAATGTTTCGATGTTTTATTAACTGGGCGTTAAGACTAGTCGTTATAAATAAGGCATGAAACGTGTAAGTGAGATATTGCTGTCTTGCTCACTCTTTTCGTGGCGAACGCGTACCGCGGCTTTAGGACTCGGCTACGGTATTTGAACATCAGTGTGCCTCTGAGTTTTAAGGCCATTGCCACTCTGGTGGATTGCAAGCGGATTCAAAGCGGATTCAAAGTGGATTTAAAGCGGAGTGGCGACGCGACGGAGAAGCCGCGTGAAAATATCGTGAAGCTTCCCAAAGGCTGCCCAGCCGAGTTGGATTCGATGATTGACCTTTTTTCGAAGTTGGACCTACCTAACTGGACTGTTTGTCTCAGGTATACATTATTGTCAACAACCTCGAGTGAAGAGTCTCCAACTTTTAGAGGAGTGGGTGCAACACGGTCTTTAGACATGATTTTTAAATCTTGTCCATGTTCATTTTGAGACCCACTTGTTGAGAGACTCTATTGAGGCCATCGAGCATTGTGCCTAGATCTTTCACGATCTCAGCCATGACTACGATATCGTCTGCTGTCTGGGTGATGTACTCGCCGTTGATATTTATGCTGAATCCGCTCCAGCCCAGAAGCTTGAAAACATCTTCCAGGGCGGCGGTGATGACGTTTTACTGTCTCACCCTTCGCTGCAACTGGATAGGTTTCGGGTCCTGATCTTGAAACGGACTGTCACTGTGGCGTGTTTGTACAAGCCTTTCAACACTTTAATGTATCAATAGTCAATTTGGCACAGTTGAAGAGACTGAAGCTCTGCCCATGTTTCAAACGAAGCGAAGGCTTTCTCATAGTTCACAAACGCAAAGTGGCTGATTATACTCCTTGATCTTCCGTATAATCTGCTGTTGCGTATATTATTATGGAAACCGGGTTGTTCGGGTGACTGAAAGTCGCCTAGCCTGCTAGCGTGACAATTCGTAATGACTATCAAAAACAGCTTGTAGACATGGGTCAGAAGCGAAATGGGTCTATAATTCTTTAACAAGGTTTTGTCACCTTTTTTTAAGAGGAGTATTACCATTCTTCTAAGTGTCGGATCAATCTGGCTAGGACGTATTTTCTATAAAAATGTGTCAAATGATCCGTCAGACAGGCTATCCACAACTTATCCAGAAGTGGCGAAACAGGCCCTTACTAAGCGATTGTGAAATATGCCCTTAATGTCAAATAAGAATAGTTTAAAAAACTAAAAACACGCTTTTAATTACTAACAGCACTAAAAAGCCAAAAATCATCAGGACCCTGGACATCATCTAGCATTAAAGTGCTCGAAAAGACAAATCCAACGAACCCAAACTCGATGTGATTTCGCCGTTTCGTTTAGGAGTTCTTTTGGCCACCTTCCAGTCCCATCATCAGACCAGCTGGTACCACAATATTGTATTGTCATTTCTAATCCACATAAAATTTCCAAGTTTCATGATGATACAAGACTTAGTAGAAGTGCATGTAATTCAGATTCTAAGATTCCATTACATAGTTAGTTACATACATGACGACCTAATAAGAGCGTGTTAAAAACGAAAAAATTGACAGTTACATTATTTAATTACGTGTAAAAAGAAATATCTGTCATCTTACATATCATTAAAACTACATTTTCACGACGAAAAAAATAAAATATAATAAAGGTGCAGTTGCCAAGAATATTGCCGAGAAAGTTCCCGAGAATATTCTCGGGAACACTGAGAATATAGCCTTTCACTGCAAATAGAGTGTATTGTTTAATATACACTTATCTGTTGACTTAATTTAATACTATTTTACTTAAGAAAGTTTGTTTATTTCCATTTGATAAACATGATTCTCAACCTTTCTCACTTAGGAGAACGCTCCCGGGAACGCTCCCGAGAATATTCTCAGCTGAGAGAGCGTTCTCGGGAACGGCACATCAATATCTGTGTCCAATAATAATCTAAATGTCAGTGGTATCTGTTGAAAAAAAAGAAACGACATATCCTTTTTTTAAGTATTTTTTTAAACTAATAATACCTTTAATGTTTACCTACGTTCGTAAGCCATATTTTTTCTACTTCGTAAGGTATGTTATTGGTTATCGCGTATAAAATATATTATTTCAAGATAATTTTATTGTTTTGAAAAATTTAAACTTATTTGTTGTCTGTAACGAAATAATTTAACTTTTTTTAATAAAATATGTCGTCAAAATCATGCTGTTTGTATTTACGACTTTCTATTTACTTTTATATTATAACTTGGAACTTAGAAGTGACTAATAATAATAAAATACAGTGGTCGAATTTAAATTTGTATATTAAAACCGTTATTAACTATAAAAAAAATCAACTATTGTCTACTCTAGTTATAGTAGCGTGAGCTAAGTTGGTTCCTTTTCCGGTTCAAGTTTCTTTCCATGAGCTGTAAATAAAAAAAAACATGTCAAAACAAAACGATAAACGCTAGGTTCGTACTCGTATTTGTGCAAGTCTCGCAGGGAATTCACCTTTTTCTACACAAAGCCTACTTGTTCACATACATGATGTAGGCGACGAGCGACGTTTAATGTACCTAGTGTGGCACTTAACTTGCCACTCTACTATAAGTATTTTTCGCTGTTACACATAAGCATGTCACTTGTGCTTATTCATGCCAGCCAAATGATTGCTCCAACATTCAAATTATTCTTTCTTCGCGACAGGACCAGAAGCATATTAGATATGGGGCCCGAACTAGAGGTCCCTCCACCTAAGCACGCTACGCCAGGACATACCTAACTTTACAGGCAATAGTCTTTAGTTTAGTGGTAAGACCACCTGCTTCAGACTTCCTGTTCGGTTTGGTTAGTAAGACCGACTGGCTAGCTACCACCGTGTTCATTCCGGCAGTTGGAGGTAGATAGCCAGTTCCTCTGATCATCACTTCTCATCAGGTGAGATGCAGGCCAAGAGCTTCCTAAAAAGATCACCTATTCAATAATGAGGCATAGAAAAACTAACCCAGCATCTCTCCCTTTAGCCAGTAGAAGTATCTGATGGCAGAGATGTCCCTCTTGCCGGCTTCGTCGCGCAGATTCGCCTTGAGGGACTTCCTCAGCACTCTCGCGGCTATGTTCGAGTAGTTCACGTAGCTGGAGACAAGTTTAAGCTAGTTTAGTGCTTACTTGCAAAGAAATAAAGAAGTCTTATCTTCATACGCTCCCAGTCGAAGCCTATGTAAGGCTGCCGTTTAAAAAGAGCGAGAGTTCTAGGTAACGTTTGAAATCAATGCAATAATATCAACAGAGAATACTTAGTGATGAAACTCTAAGATAGAGTTTAAGAAATCATACCTCAGGCTGGCAAAAACGGGCATTTAATTTACTAAATAGGCACGTTACTTCTCCTAAGTTTGGCATTATGCGAAAGCGCGGTCATTTTCTGTAATAATAAGGACATAGTTTCAACGGAACGGTTTACGGTTTTTAACTTTAACTTTTCACTTACAAATTAACATATTTCCTGTCCACAAACGAAACAATAGTAAATTGGCGTGTAATAAAACAATGTGCCTAAAATTAGGAGCATGCTTCGCTGAATGCGATCTAAGGCTACCCGCAAATGGACTGTTCTAGACTGACAGCTCCATGCCTCCATGTATCCGGGTATCTTTTCTTTAATGTCGTCTCTCGTCGCACTTAAAGAAAACTACGAGCAGTTCCAAAGTTTTCTCTCAAAACTCTGCACACCACTTAAAAAATGTCGCTGACCACATGAGTATCTGCCCGTGTGTTCGCAGACTTACACTGGTTACAATTAGCTATGCTAATTAGTACCCCTGCTTAACATCTTCAGTTAAACAAATTGAAAAACAAACCAATGATGGCCTGGCTTGGTAGCGCGCCTTATCGCCTCAGTGCGTCTCAGGTTCGATTCCAACTCATTTTCTAATGTGCATTATTAGGCACTGTGCAGGGAGAACCCTAGTAGGAATACCTTACTACAACTAGGTACCTCACTCTAGAATTTATTTAATTATACAAATATTTACTTGAGGCCAACCATCCTCCACGTGCTCATGGTGAGAGGGTCACGGGCCTTCCATAAGATCTACGAAACTTCCACCATCAAGTGTATTTTTATCCACTAAAATTGTGTGTACACTCACAAAATGGATTTATAGACAGTGACAATAGTATGTCAATTGAAACACTTATATATGAATAACGTGCGTGGCCAGGATTTAAAAGTAAAAGGAGTACCTACATACTAATATCATATTATACCTATTTGTTGGTAGACAACACAGGGCAATACGCAATGAAATCCCTCGCGATGTCGCGAACAGTTATAATAACAAAAGCGCGGTTCAAATATATAAAAATAACTTGTTCAGAACAGAGCCGCAACATTTTTAACTTATTTAAAGCGACGATTGTGAAAACTTGGTTATTTCTTGGAAACTTTCCCAGTGAAATACTGAACTCCTGAAGGGTAAAAGGACAAGCATGCGCAATGCTCCCGACGGTCCTAACCCAAAAAATATATCGAGGTCACCTTGACGAAATCGTTTACCTAATTCTGCTTTAAGTTCTGTTTTGTCGAGGTAACTACAAAGTATTTTGTGTTTATTTCTATCGAAACCAGAGTGGTAAAAAAAATGTAAAAAAATCGACCGCACAAGCCCTACATTTTCCATGGAATTACATTCCGTTTCATCATTTAGCGAGGGTTCAACGTTTAACTGCGCTGATTGCACCATACTCTTAGTGGTTACCTAAGTAATTCGGAGGCAATGTACGAACTTAGTCCTGGTTACGCATGGCGCACGGTGACCTTACTCTTGACCGAGAGCCGTGTCCTTCATTTGACCTTTCCGGTCTGGACTGTACCACCTTTACACGGCCTATTTATGGCTCCATTTTATTTACATCGCTGATGTTGCAGATTTGATGATAGGTACTGTATTGCTGTTAGAGTTTGCAATGTACAGACACTAATTTCTCTTTAAGAATCTCGGTTTGATTGATTTCAATGACTTCCGTGAAATGAACGGTTCATAAACTTTGTTATTTTTTTAGAGTGCAGACCACAATCTGCTTCTTATTAAAACATCAGTATTGAATCTTAAACCAAAGTCGTCCTACAAGTCAAAGCGACGGAGTACGGCTATTAATATCCACTCCCCTTTGTACGGTACTTACAAAAGAAAAGTTTTTATTGCTGTAGGTAATTCAAAGACGAATAAAAACAACATTTTTTTGGTTTCCTCCTTACGCTACCATTTATTTTAAGGACTAAGTATTGTTTATAGAGATATGTAATGTAAGTAGGTAAAGTTATTTGACGTGCTACGAAAATAAATATGGTTACGTCATTATAAGGAAAATGCATTCATTTTTCAGTGATGTGATTCATCAGGTAGCTTAGGTTAGAGGTAATGTATTAAAATTTTCATTATGCCGCTTCTATAAATAGTTGCCTACCAAATCTTATTGTTGTGTGGTAGACATTTAAATTAGCAGCTTTACAACCTGTAATTTTAAAAAGGCTTATTACGCTTCTTAATAAGTAGGTAAGTGTTTTCCTTCTACGTCTACCTATTAAAGTTGTGTTCCCTAGAAACGTTTCTTCCACCCATTGCACAATACCGCCATGTCCCCACGTGCATTGCATCACGCGGTGAGCCTCCCGTGGCCGAGTGCGAGTGACTCGGCTCACGCAACACGGGGTAACCGGTTCGACGCAGCGCCATGTGAAGTGAAGGCCACAGGAACGCTCGTCTCGTATCTTTTGTTGACAGAACAACCCTCACAAATAAAGGCATGGATTCTACGTACCCACCGTATGTACCTACTACGTATTGTATGCGTTTTCTCGGCAGTCAAGGAATTCAGGAGTTTAATGAAAAATAAATTATGATAAAATTGTATGATGCGATGCACGGGTAAAATTATTTACCAGTTTTGTATTTATCATGAAAAAATCATCATCTTTATGCTTCATTAATACATTTAATACACCTGGTTGCCCGTGATTTCTCTTTACGATTCACTGGTTTTTGTACCTACCTAAGTGAAATGACCTAGTGGTATCACCTAGTTATTTCTCAAGACTAGGCTGCAGAAAGCAGAAACTTAGTCTAGATTTACTACCCTAGGTACTTGCTTATTCACGTACTTAGTTGTGTAATTTTTGAAAGATGTTGTAATTTTATTTCTTTACATTCTCACGATTCCAACTAAGTACCTAGCTACTTTGTATCCAGGGCGTTTAACAGCGAAGTCAGCAAATAGGTTTAAATGTATAGCCTGACCAGGAACATAAAAACCCTCGCCATGTTGCGGAAAACTAATGGTACTAATTTCTTTTAATGGCAACAGTAACTGAAAACTTCATTGACATGTCACCTTGCATGTCAGTCTATTGTTGTCAAAGTGTAAACAAACTTTATTTTAAATGTGTGCAATTGATTTTGTGAATTAAATTGCTAAAATATTTTTATAGTCGTGAAAGAAAAGTGGTTCACGGTGTGTTAATGTATTTGTCGAAGAGAAATACTAAGGGTTCGGACAATATTTTCATTGAATAATGTTTCCGACAAAGGTTGTCAAATTGACTGACATGTTTATCGTATAGTACAGTCCACTATGAAAATTAGCTGTAGTCTGTTTCAACTACCCATTTTATAAAGTTTTTTGTTACTTTCTAAGTTTTGAATTTTATGGAATTGGGAAAGAAGTACCGAGTTTGAAGCGTTCATGAGCAGACATTGCAGTTGAATATTCAAGTTCTGAATTTGATTTTATTGATGAATAATAAAATAAATCCTACTAGCTCGATTGATGGTTTCATTTAATTTATTTAAACCAGGTTACCTTTAATAATATTTTTCGTTCATTTATGAAAATATCAAATTAGCCCGTAATCCTGAATCCTGATACATAAATTTAGCCTATTAATTTAACACATGTACGACTGTACTCAGTGTTGCACTATCAAATGCAATTGAAGCGCCTCTATGCCAGGGTTTTTATGTTCCTGGTCAGGCTATAATTTTTGTTTGTGAACATCTGCCTATTTTAATTTTCATGAAGCTTCTATTCTATTTAGAAGATAATTAAATTCACGAACAGAAACAACGCCATCCAATTATAATTCTGAAATACTCTAGGAATGCACTTCTCTTTCATGCGACGTGGGCGGCGATAACAGTTTTTCATGAATAAAGTTCATGTAATTTTGAGTATACTTACCTAATTAAATCAGAGTTAAGATGACTGAAGTGGGACGGAGTTTCAAACTATTCTACCGCTACTTTGGTACTCTTTCCAAGAGTTGCTTGATTTATTTAAAGACCTGCATAATGCAACAGAAATAAACATGGGAATAAAATTATTGTAGGGTAACTTAACATCATTAATCCTAATTAGTATGTAACCTTATTTTACGTTTCAGCAGCGTTTAACTTTTTCGAGAAATAAAACAAAAACAAAAAAACGTCACAAATCACTCGACATGACATAACAATAGACACAAATCCACACAAATCATTATAAAAATAAAAATAATTAAGTATAAATGAATTCCTAGAAGTAAATCCGCATGTAGGTATTAGATTTCCGCGGATAGTTTGCGTGGTGGCGACAGAGAGGCCCGGCACGATGCGCCCGCTGCGGTACCTACAGTCTTTGGGGCGCAGCCTGTGGGTCTAGACAAAGTGCCATTATAATCGCAAACCAGTCGAAAAGTGGTCGAAAAGCCCCTTTTTTGTATGGAATTTGACGGATTCGATTTTCGATTCGATCAAAAAGTGCGTTTTGTCTAGGGGGGCTGTACTCGTTGACCAAGAGCCAAGTGCAGACCTCCCCGCCCATGGCCTTGCGTGACCCTAACATCATCTCGTCACCTCTGCCTACACCACCGTCGCACAAGCCCCAGCCATTGCAATGTAAGTTTCTCTATCCTTTTTTCTACAAGCGACCCTTTGTGGTGTCTGCTAACTAATAATTTAAATATACCACAGGTGAAAAGGGCATAAAGGAGCCACTAGTAACAGCAATAGAGCGTGAACCACCCACCGATGCTAAGAGCCCCAACGGGTCAACCTTCGACCAGCTGTTCCTGACCATGGGCCGCGGCAGCTACAAACCGAATAACAAGATCACCGTGGTGGGCGCTGGTGACGTCGGTGTGGCCACTGTCTTCTCGTTGCTGGCTAAGGTTTCTGTTACATCGTGTTAATTTTGTGTATAAGTTACGCCACCGTCGATTTTACATTATTAATAATATTATGCTTTGCTCTATCTTCAAAATCACGGGAAAGGGAACAAGCTGTTAGAGCTCCTGACGAAAAAATAACGATCCAATAACTGGAAAAGGTTTATGTTTAAAATCAAATAAATACCTATTACGTTTTGTTTTATTGTAGAGCGTGTAGTTTGTTTTCAGAGTAGGTAGGTAGGTAGGTAACTTTCATCTAAATTTCTTTACTTACTAGAGTCAATCAGGTCGGTGTTTTTCAGGGTGTTACAAATGACATAAGCATGATTGACTTCGGAGAAGATAAGCTGAGAGGCGAGCTCATGGATTTACAGTATGGTTCCAAATTTTTAAGGAACGCCAAACTACGAGCTAGCAAAGGTGAGATCATCTCTCTTTGTATCCATAAACACGTTCCTGTTTTTAAAATCAATAATACTAGTATTTTTAGCAGTTATGTATGGAGAAAAATAGCTGTTAGTTAAATCCTTTATTGCAGACTATGGTATATCAGTAGACTCAAAGATTTGCGTGTTAACTCCGTGCTATGAATCGGAGTCCGGTCAGAAGATTGGCGACTGCACCCGGTGCAATGCGGAGGTCATGAAGGCTGTTATACCGCAGGTACGAGAGACACCTTATCGCCTATCTTTTTTTATTACACAGTTATTTATGATCAGGTTTCAATACAATTCATTGAATGAATACCGTCCCAGTAGTTAAAAGTATTCCTGCTGCCATATTATCTCTATCAATAACAACTAAGTATTCCCGGTTTTTTATAAATCAATTCCAATCCAAATCCGTCCTTAAGCCGCAAGTTTTCGATCCACTATCCATAAATTTCGATGCTTTTACACTTTCATATTTTTTACAGCTTCTCCACTACAGCCCCGACGCTATCATCCTAGTGGCAATAGAGCCAGTGGACGTGCTGGCCTACCTGGCGTGGCGCGTCAGCAACCTGCCCAAAGGCCGCGTCTTCGGTTCTGGCACGAATCTATATTCTGCCACGTTCCGGTATTTATTGGCAGACCGTCTCGGGCTGGCCCCGTCGGCTTGCCACGGGTACATCATCGGCGAGAACGGGTATAGCAGTGGTAAAGTTGTGTTTTACTTCGTTGCTTATTTTGCGTATTTAAAATTGAGTGACATTCATTGAATACTTTCCACCAGTGCCTGTGTGGTCCGGTGTAACGGTGGGAGGCGTGCACCTCAAGGACCTCAATCCTGACATCGGCACAGACACTGATCCTGAGAACTGGCAGGAGATACATCGTCAGGTAAAAAAAATAACAAAAAAAGATTTGTTTTCATTGGTACCTTAAAAATAACAACATACTTAGATGTTATTAATGTCTTGCAAATATAAACAGGTACTGCAGAGTGGCCAGGAGATCCGCGACCTCAAGGGCTGCAACTCCTGGGCCTCTGCCCTCTCTATCACCGACATCTGCTCTACGATACTGAACGACGCGAACTGTATAAGGCCCTTGTCTACGTACGTCAAGGTACCCTTCCTTTGGAATTACTCATATCCTTAATTATGGAAAATCCTGAATTCCCAAGTACTACTGTTTAAAATGAACCTCAGAATTTTACGAAAGATATTTAGCTTTATCTGTTTAAGTAATCGCCCATTTCAGCACGCTAGGATAATTCCGACAGATGGATCCGAGCCAGTTCATTTGCTAACCGGCTAATTAAATGGATATTTAAGTATGTCTCTTAATCCATAGGGTGAGCACCAAATCAACGAAGAAATCTTCATGTCTCTTCCCTGTGTGGTGGGAAGCGCGGGAATCACAGACATCATACGGCAGCCGCTCAGCTGCAACGAAATTGAACTCCTGCACAAGTCTGCCGAAGCCATCGTCGAGAACCGAGGCGCTATCAAAATCACTCAATAGATACTGAATAACTTTTACGATAACATTATCAGTACTGACGTCCCTTGAATGCAATCGAAAGTGATGCGTCAAACTTAGCGGAAATCCAATACTTAGTCATATTACATTTAAATTATTTCAGTCCGTCTGTTTGTTTCGAAGTTCTGTTCCAATAAAAATCCTGTTAAACTTATATTATCTTTTATTGAAGCTTATTTTTACTCTCCATTTTTAAAAGAAAACGCAAATGTCTTAATGTAGGTTTGGTAGAGACAGATTTATTTAGGACTTTGTTTCATTTTTACGTTCTCTGATTTCAATCGTCCGATTTACTTTTTGTAATAGGGGTCATAGACTGAATCTGACTGAAACTTTATAGCGCCAACCACTCTTCAGTTCAGTCTAAGGTTCATTCCAACAAACAAGTTTTAAAAAAGTGCTTTTTAAAAAATTCGACACATATTACCTACCGACACATGGTAAGGTAAGGGTGCTCTAGCTCTACCTACCACTTGACTTCTTACTGACGACATTTTTTAGGACACCATGTGATAAGGACGAGTATCTATTACTGCTGCACTTATGTGCGCTTATATTCTGAATAGGTATCATAAGATTAAAGATTCTATATCAATCAAGTTTTTACACTATCAAGATTGATTTTATGATATTGAGTTTGTGGTTTTGTATCAGCAAATGCATGAATGAACGTAGAATGAATTAACCAGATTTCAAACCGCAGTCTTTAGTAAATTAAACTACACATGCACATAGAGGATGTTTCTAGGACGAAGGTTCAATTAATAAGTTCCACTCAAAGTAACATTATTTATTGTATACTTAAAATGGCTTATTCTTTGCTCTACATAGTGCTCTGATTGAAAATATTCATATTATTAATACGAAAAGTATCTGGGCAAGGTCAAAATCTGAGTATTGTTACAATTTCATAATTATAAGAGCTTCCACATCATGAATGACCCTATTCCTAAACATGTGGATCGCCCAAGGTTGTCACCAATGACCTTTTCAATTAATATTTCTATGTGCCTGAATTACAATGTCAATGCTCCCGTTAAAACACAATTGTAGCAATAGTTCATAATTCCGCGAGACGGTACGCGTTGATCATGTCCTGTATCAATGGGTATTAGCGTGCCATTATCGTCCGTACGGTGGGGTTTTACGGTTGGTATTAGAATGCATGGTGGGCCTGATTCGGGCATGCGCTGTGTTGTGGCATCCAAAACGGAGTGTTGAAGGTCACCTTGGCTCACGGAGCGCGGCAGCGAAACAGCCGGCTCCGCTCCACAAGAGTCGAGCGAGACTCGCGGTCCCAGCAGCTACGTGCCGGCATACACACACGCGACGCAACAACTTTATTCAGTAAGTAAATAATTTTGCGAATCCTGCAACTGTTGCATAATGCTTTAAACTCTACCAATCGCATGTATTCAGTTAAAAGTTTGGTGTAGTTCGCGCCGCGCCCAACTGAAACCGGCCGGTTTTGATAAAACTTTATTGGGCGTAGGTAGTAGCTTAAATGTTTGGACTCGTAGTCTAGGAAAACGTTTCCTTGTAAATCAAGCACTTAACGACTATGATGCAGACATCATTATTATGTTGAAATGTAATGCAAAGTGAATATTGTTTGAAAAATAATATAATTTATTATCATGGTAGAGTCATTACATATTTATGTGTTTGATTTTATTTTGTGTTAGTTCCGCTATAATTTTCATTGTTTCATTGCATTGACATACAAAAAAGAAATAATATTTTAACTTCCTTATTTCAATGTTTCTATAAGGCGGCAAGATAGCGTCGCGCGTATCGCAAAAACTTCGTGAAATTGTTTAGTCAGCCCACTCCTAATGGGGAAAATATCAAATTTAAATGAATTCAGGCGCAAAAACTGTAGGTACTTACTTAGTGCTTTTGTGGTTTATTTTGCTTCACCTGGCTTATTTTCCGTTATGTTATGGCTTAAGGAAAGTGAATTCTGTTCGCTGTATAATAAATAAATAGCTGATGGGAATAACCGCGGATAGAGGTCAATGACGAGCATTGGGCTAGGGAGAGACATGACATGTCTATCATTGGACTGACGCGTAAATGACGTCATCGGCGTGGGTTGGTAATAAAGCATGCAATAATGTAAGCGCCGCTAAAGGAAAACGAAATCCTTCCACGAGTTGTTAAACTCGAGTAAAATAAATTAAATAATCACGGCAATTGCGAACTGAATGCTCTATAAAATAAATATGTATGTTTCTATAGCTCTATAAATCTCAGAATTTTTATCGGACTTATATCAAATTAATTTGCGCAATCATTTCAAAGATTTCTGCGAAATGTGTATTTTTAAAGGCCCAGTCACCGGGGAAGGCTGCGCGTGCGTGACTCCCCACAGCTACCGTTTCGACCACACTCTATATAATTTCGCGTCCCCCGACGGTTCATTCAGTACATACCGACCCGGCTAACCGGTCAAATCCAACAGCGGTTCAGATTGAGACCCTTCAATCGGTCATTCAATTGTCAATCCCAGCTGATCTCAGTTCGGTCAATCGTTTTCATGAGTGTGGTTGTGTTCAACTTTCTTCGAATTTTTTCGATATCTTGATCTCGTGTTTGTTCATCTGGATTAGTTGAACAATTTGTTATAATGGCTGAAAACAATCACGTACACCACTGCAATGGTGGCCGCTGTAAGTCTTGTTTTTCTCTACTTTTCTGGCGTGCGAATCTCTATCAGTCTTCTTCAAGGAAAAACAGAAAATGCTTGTCATCGAGGGAGACAATTTTTATAATAATGCACTTTATAAATCGCATGCATTTACCTAGCTAGGGTTTCCCGGCTCTTATCAGCCGCTGATTTAGATCCAACAGTTGATATTTTATTCGCGGAGCGCACAGTATTGTATTTAGCACGGTTCGTTCACCTATTAGTTTAGTTATTTTTAATTACCTGCCTGAGTAGGTACCTACATTTTTTATTTCAGTTTCAGTTTAAGCTTGACTAGGTATAGTTTTTTTGTTGTTTTTCTTTCGCTAGTTTTCTTACATTTTTAATTTTTAATTATAATACAATTGTTGATGCAGACTCAATGAATTAATAAGTACTTAAAATACATAGAAATTAATTATCATGTTACTTAGGTAAAATTATTTTCAAAATTACTCAACATAATTATTTGATTGCAACATTTAAAAACATAAGTTAATTTACTTCTCGCTAAGTTACCAATTTTACTGAACAACTTACTTTAGATTACCAAACACGTATCCTATTAAGCTATTCATATTATTAGACTGGCTATCTATAGTACGTAACTTCGTAAAATGTAGGTACTGAATATTTTGTTTTGTACAGGGAAAATGGCGACCATCGACAAGCTGTTCCAGCCCGTGCAGGACAAAATGGACGACACGGGGAACAAGGTCACGGTCGTGGGAGTGGGGCAGGTCGGCATGGCCGCCGTGTTCTCGCTGCTCACCCAGGTCAGTGATATAGGTCGCGACGTGGGACGCCGTGGGGGTCACCGGTGGACCCCAAACAATATATTTGTACATTGTGTCTGGGTGTTCGGCATCCAAAGATTTAAGTGCCAGAGCACGCTTTCCACGCATAACCACACTTAATGTTTTATTTTATTTAAATGCAAAAGGAACTCTCTACTACGCTCGCTTAAGCCACTGAAAAGATTTTGATGAGGTTTAAGGTCCAGGGAATAACAATTTTAATTAACATAGAATATTTCCGGTTTTAAAAATAGGTCACACGTACATTAATGTTATTCTGTAACAAACTGAAATTCACGGAGGCGAAATCACGGTCAAAAGTTAATATCACATTATTTATGTACATACATTTAATCTGTATAATAATTTAAGTTGCCTGGGGTATAAAATTTTATTATTTAATATAAATATTATGCCTAGTGCTTGCAAAACTTTATATTGTGGATTTAAAAAGTTATGAACTCTCAAACGGCTGGCTGCGGTTGTTTGGCTTCCGATACAATGAACTTGTTGCATCTGCGCTTTCGGGACATGCCCACCGGTCCCAAGTCACAGGCGGCAAAAAAGTTTGCAAGAAGCAGATGCAAAAATGTCTTCAGTTACCTGGATAGTAATTTTATACTTTTTTGGCGTGGTTGTACCTATTAGAATGTGCACTAAGTATGTAGATTCAAAATGTTTAGCTCTCATTGAGCGAAAATAGTAAAGATAAGCACTTGCAAAAAAATCTTCTAATTCTGTAAAAATATTAGTCTATAAAGCCCTGAAAGAGTTCCAGATTAAAGTACCAAACGATAGAGCTACATGTGAAAAAGTAAAAAATTTGATTTGGCGCGCTGCCACCGTACGCAGCAGACGGCTGCTAAATTAAAGCATCTTATATTTACGAGCTAATAGGAAAGAATAAAAATATATTTTCTTATCAAAATGGTTAGTGCTACGAGTATAAATAAGTATAGATATACTCGTATACATTCTACCTCGTTCGGACATGCTGCATAAAATGCACAGGAAACGTAACAGGTTACGATTGCAATGGGACTGGTTTGCAAATACTTTAACAGACAGTTAGGTGTTTCTTGAGGTTAAATCGGTATTTATTTCGGATTCACAAAAACTATCTCTTAAGAAGATGTTCTCAGGAAAAAATAATAACGACTTAGGTATGTTTGAACTTTGGACGTAATTCACATCATTAGATTTTACGAATTCCCTGAAACTGACCACACGACACCATTTACTAACGTAATTCGTAATGGTACATTCCTATTTTTTGGACAATACTTATTAGGCACATTCAGGCGTTTATTTGCGTTTATTCGAAGAGTACCTAACGTACCTACCTTACACAGTTTTGGTATGCTCTCGTAACTAACTCAAATACTTAAGGACTCGTTAATTAAGTATACTTAGTTATTAAAAGGTAAATTCTGATCGTAAATATGTACTCGTAATTGGATTTCATTATTATGATAAAATGCTAGCTAATATACCTAATCTCGAAGATTTAAAATTATTCAATAATTCTTGCTTATTACCGTGAAAATCATAAACTGGTATTTCCAGACATTACATTTATTTAACTGCCTTTACAATTATTTAAGAGTTATTACCTACTGATAAAATATTTCTAACGGAGATGATGTGGGGCGGTGGTTCGTGTTCATTACTACTACGCTTGCGATGTTAGGTACTGGTTCAAATCCCGCTGGAGTAATGTGCATCGAAATCAGATTCATTAACGTTCCTGCTGTATTACTTTATTCATCCATATCCGCAGTAAATAAATATGTGTCCCTTTGGTCACCATAACGGTAAGCACCACTTGTGGCATGGCCATGAATTATTTATACGAGGCACATTCGCATGCACTCAGACAATGTGACTTAACTAGCATAATAGCATATTAATGAGTCTGCTAGCGATTAGTCCTTGCAGTCATTGTCGCTGAACTGCCTATCTGATATTCACTACGAAAATGTATCTACGACACATTTTACTCTAAGAATCAGTCCAACAAATCAATAACTAATATGATGATCAAAGTTGCTGTTTACTGTATAAATGTCTGATCTGCAATTCCCTTAATTAATTAAAATATAAGTCTTACCAATAAATCAATAATTAATTTGATATCAAAGCTATTTATTGCAGAATAAGATGTCTGATCTATGGTTTCTTTAATTAATTAAAATCATTAAATATATTTTCTTTTGAAGACGAATATTGAATACTTACAAATGCGTAGCAATTCTATCAATTAATTAATTCGCAAAAATGTAAGAAATGAGATCCTTTATGGATAGGACTTGTACCTAATCAGTATGAAATGAAATTGTGAAGAAAACTTACAAATACTTAATTACACAGAAATATAAGTAGAGATTGATATTCTTTTTAGAAGTTAATGTAATCAAGATATTAAATTGTCAATAAGTTGATTGGTTTACTTTATTGAAATTTTATGTGCGCAGTCGAGAAAGAAATCAAGGTTAAGTCTTTGTAGACTTCAGAAACTGGAGAAGAAATAAAATTATTACCAGTGAAGAAGAGCTTAATAAAAAATTGCATAAGTAGGCTTAATATTAAAAGATAGGTAACAGTTTTTTTCCAAAACATACAATCACAATATTGATTGATGAAATCCAGTGGACTAAAATACAACAAGCAATATGAAATATTAAATTACTGATCACTTGAAGGGCAATGTCCTAAACACGCATGTCGGTACTGTATCGATTTTTTCCGTATTTCCTAAGGGTATAGCCAGACCAAGGTCAAAATAATTTCGACTAAGTCTGGTTTCTTCGTCTTTCTTAGAATGAAATAAAGTTAACTAGTTATCCATTTTCCTTTTTTTAAATATTATTTCTTCACCAGGTTTTCTCACTTGTAATAAAAAAAAACATATCGTTACATTAAAAATAGCGTAATACTTATAGACCTAATACAGCACTCTCAAAATCGCTTTTGAAGCCGAATACCCAGACAGGCGTCTAATTTATTTATTACGCACAGGCACGAATATCCATTGGTAAATACCTTACCACTAATAAGATTAACTCAGATTAGTCTGAGTTATAAGCCGAATTAGGGGTCGAAAATTTCGCTTGATTACTTTACTGATTTCATTAGTTACTTTTAAGTCGTATTTTTTTTATCAAAGTGTTCCCAGATAACAATTTAAACTTGAATCTGACTTGCAGTAAGTTTGATGTATCAAAAATGAAGCTTTGTTTCAAATTTGCCATGGCAAGTATATAAACTTGAGGCAAGTTTAAATCAAACTTTCTAGTTTCCGAGCGACAAACTTGCATTAATGTGTTTCTATAAAGTATATGCAAGTTTGCCTTAACAAACTTGCATTATGTCTGCTTCTATAAATTATATGTAAGTTTGCCTTAACAAACTTGCATTATGTCTGCTTCTATAAATAATATGTAAGTTTGCCTTAACAAACTTGCAATGAATATGCATGTTTGACATTAAATAAAACAACAAACATAACATATATTTTTTTATTATTTATACTTTTATCTTATCTTACTTTAAATGAGAAAAAATCGGTTTCATGGTCACCGCTATTGGTTTTTTTCTTTATTTTGTGTTTCTGCTCTGAAACAAAAAGAAACAAGTATATTTACCACAGGTTAAGACATTATTTTACATTTAATTGTATAAGTTTCTGTACTACTAACAAAATTATGAACTATGTCTGAAATAAATATATTTATAGTAATCCTTAAAAACTACTATAAGGGTAAGGGGTTATTAGTTAAAATTCTGAAAGGAGCACATCTAAAATTTGTAAATCACTAGGTACATAGTATAAAAGAAAGTCGCTGTCTGTCTGTCCCTTGTGTAATAATAATGTAATATATGTATAACTAGCGACCCGCCCCGGATTCGTATGGGGTTCTATTATATAACCTTTCTCATAAATCCCTCTAACTATTGTTGAAAACCGCATCAAAATCCGTTGCATAGTTTTAAATATTTAAGCATATGTATATAGGAACAGACAGCGACAGCAACTTTGTTTTATACATATGTATAATACATGTACCCGTGTGAAGCCGGGGCGGGTCGCTAGTGTAAAATAAAATACATCTAATGTAAATAAATTAAATCTTACCTTCTTGAAAGTCTAACTTTAGCTTGATTTAGCCAATCACTTATAATTTCTTTTAGACTGTCTTCAGTTACATCTTCGTTGATTTTTCTACATATTTCTGAAAAATAAAATAGAAATAATTAACACTAACAAACACGAATGATTCAGAAAATAATAGTAGTAGGTATATTGAGAGATATACAGGTGTATCTAAATGAATTCATTGGCAACCTTGCTGGGGGAAGCTCAGACCATCATTATGAACAACTTTATTTTCGTGATCAGTTTTTGTATGAAAACAGGAAAAATTGGTCATAGGAAAAGTTCATAATGATGGTCTGAGCCACCCCCTGCAAGGTTGCCTATGAATTCATTTACACCCTGTATAAGTTTGTAATAAAATAAAGGTACTTACGAAAGATTAATTTATAGGTTTCTGTACTCATAAATGACTTTTTATTCGAATTTTTCATCTGTTTCCCAGTTAACGAATACAACTCGGCTACATCATCTAGAATTATTCGTCTCAACATATTAGTCGTAAGGCTTAATACCAGACAAAAATGACATCTGAAATTTAATTAAAGTAGCATTAGAATGTTTTCATAGAATAATAAAATTTGCCCTGTGTTTAAGTATTTAATTTATACATACTATTGCCTGTATTCTTGTTTATTTCTAAATGGTCATCGAAATTATTAAAACTTGCAATATCTTTACTGGTAGACTTGCCAAAAGTTCTGAAAGACCTGCATTGTCATCTGTTGGTGAAAATGTTTCTTCGGACCTAGCTAACGGTAAATCCAATTTTCTATTGATTTCAGCCATTTGGTTAGCTAGGTCTGACACAATCTGAATCATATGACTCTGCTGTATAGCATATTGCTTGTTTGTAATGCACTCTGTAACAAATAAAAAAACATGGAAAAGTCATAACTAAAACAAGTGAAAATATGAAATTTTGTCGCATTGCATCTTTGACGAGAGAAGCTCATTGCATGTTATAAAAACCTGTTACCTGATTGGCAGTTAACAGCTTTGAGTTGTGTTTGCTTGGCCTCTTTAGAACCGGAGGTGACTGGGTAATTTACAGCAGACATTATGTCCACTGTCACTTCATTTGTAACATCATTTTCTGCTTCGTCTGAGTCCAAATTTCAGGTTTCTTCCGCTTTTTTTAAATGTAATCGTGCTTCGCCATAAGTTTCTGAAATAAATAAAAAAGTCTCACAATAGTAAAATCTAGTTATAACTTAGCAATACAAAAATAAAGAAAATTATTTTACCATAACTTTTAAGTATTTTTATTTGATATTGTGACCATGTTGCTTCAGGTGCAGGCATCTTCTTCAAGTTTGTTTTTGATTTCTTCAGTGCATACATTAGGGTAATAACAAGTGTTGGTATCTTAACCACTTTGATGAAACTATGCCAGGAGCATCATCTTCATCTAAAAATGTAACCAAAAAAAATTTTTTTGATTCCATTATGCAAAGTCTGAAACCAAATAACACTATTAACGGTCCACGATGTACATTTACAACTTACAATAACACCTTTCTGTTACACATAGATAATTAGAAATAGATATTGAGTAATATGCATAACTAAACAGGATCGAACATGCAGGAACTATTTAGGGTTAGGAACACTTGGAACACGTTGCCTGGGTTTGAAAGTAGGTAAATAAGGTTTAAGGGATAGATATGAACTACATATTATCATTAATTCTGTTTGTAAAAATAAATGAACTAACCTTTAATCTTCAGCACGTCACGCGTCCAATTCGCACAACAGAAGCGTTTATTAAATAAAACACCGTGCAAAACAAAAAAACTTGTAGGTTCTACGTTCTACCACTGATTTTGTGCACTGCAAAACACAGATTAGAGAGTATGCTGCAAAAGTGCAAAACACTTGGCTGTTTTTTCTTCCGGAACCGGAAGTTTTTGTTTTCTTTTTTATGGCTTCGGGCGAGTGACGTTGGCGTATGACCACTAGTGATTATTTGCAGTGTTGCCAGTCGGGTCTTGTCAGAAATTACCAGAAATATAAAAAAATGTAACCTTTTTGAATAAAAAGTAACCTTCATACTGGGTGCGGAGCGATTGTGTAAGGTTGTTCATGGATGGTTCATGGTTACCTAAATTCGAAATTTTGACCATTCCATGAAGACCGAAAAGTGACCGGTCGTATAAAACCGTTTCATGGATTTGCGTTTTATTATCAAAAAAACATTTGCTAAAACTCATTGTCTTTAACAAATAATAAATCAAATTCATGTTTAAATGCAGTTTATGACAATTTTTAAATTGTCACTATTAATATTTTTACTGAATAACCTGTAAAAGTTAATTCTACAATTTCTGAAAAATCACCTAAAAGTAACCTTTTCATTAGTGTAACCAATGCAGTTCAAAAGTAACCTAAAAGGTTACAAAAGTAACCTTCTGGCAACACTGATTATTTGCTCCATGCGTATGACAGTTTAACGCAAGTTTGTAACAAACAAAAAACAAACTTGATACTTCATCTTTGAAACATAGCGCAAAATGCAAACTTGCTTCAAAATTAAAAAAGCCTTGAAACATCATACCTAAATCAAAAAGCTTACAGCAATATTGCCACAAACTTGATTTGTCATATTTGACGTGACAATCTAATTTCAAATAAAAATCATGTTTGCAGCAAGTTCGCTTGCTATCTGGGTTATTTAGAACCCACATTATTAGCACTGCCCCTCATAATTATTGTTGTTCTTTCATCATCATTTCAGCCATCTAGTTGATATAAGTAGTTACATATGATTCCAAGTTACATCTACCCTCAATTAGGTTAAAGGGTGCGATTGTTCACTACATGGGAAACCTAAAAATTTTCTCATAAAAATAAAGCCAGTGAAATGTATGTGTACGACTTACCCGCTCATTGCAGGGGGTCACCAACAACATCGCCATGGTGGACGTGATGGCCGACAAGCTGAAGGGCGAGATGATGGACCTGCAGCACGGCTCCGCCTTCATGAGGAACGCCAAGATCCAGGCTAGCACAGGTAACAGCTCGTTCGTTTCAGCGGAAAGACGTCCACTGCTGGCCAAAGGCCTCCCCCAAGGATTTCCAATAAAGACCGGTCCTGCGCCGCTCTCATCCAGGCAACTCCCGCGACCTTCACCAGATCGTCGGTCCACCTAGTGGGAGGCCTGCCCACGCTACGTCTTCCGGCTCAAGAGCTTTCCTGCCCCAGCGGCCATCAGCTCTACGAGCTATGTGCCACACCCACTGCCACTTGATTTTAGCGATTCTGCGAGCTATGTCAGTCATTTTGGTTCTCCTCATTTCTGATTTGATCACGTAGGGAAACTTCGAGCATAGCACGCTCCATCGCTAACTATCGCAGGTAACAGCTCAAATCCATGCATACTCATCCAGGTAGATCCAGGGTATGCACACTCCAGACTCCACACTGTAGATCCAGGGTTACACGGTAACTTTAACATTTATGTCCTTTCGGTACTCAAAGATAACAATATTACGATTACACTTTTAAAACGATTACGAAATATTCGAGTCATACTAATGACATTGCAGTTTGTACTAACAATGACCGTGAAACAAGTCTGCCGTCTTTGTTTATATCAGGCCAGTTTATTTAAGTTTCTGTCCCTTACTATAAATAATGTGAGTTTATTTAAAGGATGTTAATATTATCTTGAATGCTGACTAGTGTAACTACAATGCATTTTAGACTGTGGCACAGAATCTACATAATTAACAGAGCTGTAATGGCTTTGTTAGCAGTTATGATTAATCTACATAAAACAAAAGTTACCTACATAATTTTGATTTAATGGCTGTAGTATGAATTATTGTAATTTAGCTGTAAAAATTAAAGGAAAGTAATTTTTATAGTTACCAAAATAAAGGCAGAACAAAAAAGATCATTTCTGTGCCAAACAGGCACCCGCACAATTTGACATGACGTGTGTATGTCGCGACACTGATTTATATCCACGGGTACCACCCAGAGCCATCGTCAAAGCTCACAGATTATTTGCTTCGCATGAAAAATTGAAAAAACCATAGGTAGACAAAAAGCGAATAACAGATTAAGATAAGTCGTCAATTCTTTCGGTAGAAGTCTTCAGGAAGTTGAATGTGTAAGATTTTATTATCTACCCACACATAAATTGCGAGACGCTTCATGTGACGTAACAGAGCTGTCTCGGACATGTCTGTAGCACATCTGAAGTCTTACTGACGTTTTGTAGTAACAGTAGGAGGGATCAGGAGCAATACTCAGTTAAGCACAAATGTCTGGAACCTGGTAACCGTGACGTCACATTGACGCTCTGGTACGGACGAGGCTAACGCTGGGAGGTGTGCGCGTAAGTGGGATTCCAGCGAGGTGCGCAGTAAGTTCGATCGTGTCGTACTGTTATGTATTATAATTTCCCACCACTCGTTCCCACCGCTGCAACTCCTGTGTAGCCAGGATCTACAGCTTGACCGCCAATACAAACCCAACCAGTGAAGGTCAAGTTTCTCCCGGGGGAAAGCCTTTGTACTGTCATGTAGTGACTGAGTAAACCCTGTAACATCTGCTTGTAGATTACTCGATCTCCGCGGACTCGAAGCTGTGCATCGTGACGGCGGGCGTGCGCCAGCGCGAGGGCGAAAGCCGCCTGGACCTGGTGCAGCGCAACACCGACGTGCTGAAGATCATCATCCCCCAGGTCAGACACACAATAAGCATCTACCTATGTCCTTTTAAATGGATTTCGAAAAAGCTTTTTGTCCTAGAAAGATTCTCGATGATCAGTAAAAAGTTAGCTCAGTATAGGAACACATATTTTTTCTGGAAAAGAATCATCATACGAATTGCCTAATATGATGTCGACGGAATGTTCATGATGAGCTGAAATTTAGACCAGTCCTCAGTACCAGCACATTATAAACATGATCGAGATTTCACGAGACGAGGTTGCACGAGAATTGGCCCCCAGTTTCAGAAATATCCCCAGTGACAAATAGAATTTTGAACCACCTGTTTCTTCTTCAGCTGGTGAAATACAGCCCAGACGCCATCTTCATCATCGCGAGCAACCCAGTGGACATCCTAACTTACGTGACGTGGAAGATCTCCGGCCTGCCAAAGCACCGCGTCATTGGCTCCGGCACCAACCTGGACTCGGCGCGTTTCCGATACCTTCTGTCCGAGAAACTGGGCATCGCGACCACCTCCACCCACGGCTACATCATCGGAGAGCACGGCGACAGCAGTGGTGAGTTTCAAATCACTCGAGTAGGAATAAATCGGGCTCGAAGGACCATTAATCGTTTGAAGCTGTCTCGCGTGACCTTTGACTTGTTTGTTCTGATATTCAATACGCCACTAATCTAATTGATGCCGACATTCTTAAAGAGTTCACTTAGTGTTCAGTATAAAAATATCATTAACTAGTAATGGTAATAAGCCTTGGCAAATCATTTGGCACTAAATAAAGCTATTGTACCTCTACAGTACCCGTGTGGTCCGGCGTGAACATCGCCGGCGTGCGCCTCAGCGACCTGAACCCCAAGATCGGCTCCGACTCCGACCCCGAGAACTGGAAGGAGACCCATGAGATGGTGGTGAAGAGCGCCTACGAGGTCATCAAGCTGAAGGGCTACACCTCCTGGGCTATCGGCCTCTCGCTCTCGCAGCTGGCTCGCGCCATTCTCTCCAACGCCAACAGCGTGCATGCCGTCTCCACCTACTTGAAGGTAAGCATGATCGCCAAATAGAAATTATCTATTCTAGGTCTAATGTTGCTAAATTACCGCAGGATCCAATCCATCATGGAGCTCTGCTAAAATTGGTCGGACTAGTAAATGAAGCATTTCACATCAAGGCATTCGACTTATCTGTCAGTTATTTAGGCCGAGGTTTAATTCCAAGTTGCTATGTCATTATCCTTTCTTATCATATTAATAACGCATCAAATCTAAGATAAGCTTGCACATTTTGCACAAACATTTTGACCGAGTTTTTGTACAGGGTGAGCACGGTATCGAGGAGGAGGTGTTCTTGTCGCTGCCCTGCGTTCTGGGAGCCGCAGGAGTGTGTGACGTCATCAGGCAGCCGCTCACCGACACCGAGACTGCGCAGTTGCAAAAGTCCGCGCATCTGATGGCCCAGGTGCAGGACGGTATCAAGTTCTAAGCGCCCATCAATTGCATTACATAAAACTTGACTAAGTTTATTGTACTGTCGAAAAACCGGCTTCAAATGACATCATGCCATTCATGGTTAAATATTTTTAGACAATACAACACTTCGTCAAACTTTTTTGTATTAGCAGAGAACTAGCGATGAACCCAGTAGAGGCGCACGATGTTAAGGCAAATTCCAAATATGTAACGCACGAAGAGAAAACTGTTGAAAATACCTTTTGGGTAAAAAAGATGGGTAGTTGTGCACTCTATTAGATCAATGAGCTGTGGTTTGTTCTAGAACAAGGTTATTTATGATTTTTATGCGAAAAAGTATTTTTGCCAGTGCTTTTATTAGGCTCTTCATAAGCTTTCTTGATTTGCCATATCAAAATAGGATGCAAGAGCGACTGAGATTTTATTTTATTTTAAGTGGTTCCTACTTATATGACATAACTAAATTATATTCCACTGTTAGGATTATTACATTCTTTCCAAAAATCTCAAATATTTGATCATGACGTAATGCTTTGTGTAAAAATCCGGACAGTTCAGTATTTGTGTGTATTAATTAATTATAGTAATTGAAGAATCTGTCACAAAACTTTATTATAGTCATCTCCAGTAAGAATTAACATTTAGTAGACACTAATTAATTTATGATAGTGGCTTCAGATTTGTAAGGTTGCGATCTGTTTTTGTCATCTTTAGATTATGGTACACAATTGAACGGTTTGTTAGTCTGGCTGGCGTACAGCTAACATGGATGTGACTTGTAACAGGTTTTACTTTTTTGGAGCTGAGCAAATATCTCGTTACACCATTCCAGTGAATATTGTTTTCCAAAGAAGTACGTAGGCGAATCAGTATTTAGCACCTGAGTGAATAACAATTTCTCATTATTTAAATATTTATCATCTTAGTTGTATGTTGTGTCCCTGGTAGACGTGGCAAGAATCCAGAACGTAATAGTTTAATAGCTACGAAATATTATATTTTCAAATCTTTAGAAACTAGACATTCGTAATTTTTGTCTTTTTACGAATTTCAATCGCCTTTAGCTTTTTGATGTGTGTAGTTAGTCGAATAAATTTAATAGGAAAATATTAATAGTAATTATATTTTGTTATGCTATCGTATCCAGTATTAGTTATGTTTACATACGAATTTTCTTGCATTTACAAAATTATACCTATGCCAAATGAACCATAGATTAAAAATGTGTTATTGTTGTCATTATTTCTGACAGACGTATTTTTATCTTGTAATAAAACCCTAATGTAATAGCGATAAAAATAAATGTGTTATTTTTATTACCGATTTTCTAATTTTCTTACAATATTTTAGTCTCACTATTCATAAGAATACAATGCCCTATTTATTATGAATTATTTACAAATAAATGTTGTGATCTAAACATTTTTGTTTCATTATAGAAGACATTTCATATCGTATGATTCTTAGATCTTAATTAATTCTTAATTCATCCTACTTTAATTTTAACAAAAGTCAAAAATCTGTCAAAATTCATAAAAAAGGCCTAATGGTAATGTTTGGTGGTGCAACTCATCCCTAGATTATAATAGGTATAAACATGAATAAAACATTATTTTTTTCAAAATTATATAATTATTTCATAAAGTTTACATCATCAGTACTAAAAACTTGATACCTAGAAGTGACACTGGCATGTAGCTCGCTGACAGATAAAAGGAAATTGTAAAAATACGAATAAAAACATTTTCATGATAAAATTACTGTTCGTGACCCGATACGTAATCGACGTCGAATTAAACTCAAACTTCTAAAGTTACCATATTCTAGGATCAACCTGTATAGTTATTTCAATTCAAAGTCGATTAGGTTCGTTTATAAAAAATATAATAATATTTTATTTCCGGCAAATGCTAGCTGATATGAGTAATGCGATGTCTGTCCCGACAGAAATGTTCAGAACGAGGCGAATTGAAGAAGGAATGTATTTTCAATATACGAATGTAGCACTTATGCTTTATGTCGAACATGTTATAGATAAAATCGCAAGCAAAGAAGTTATAGATAGAGCGTTCAGCAAGTCAGTAAAAAAGAAGTTTTATTTTCAAAGGAAAGTAGTTAGTTATAATTGATAAAGTAATAAGGCTATGTAAACGAAGAAATATTAAAGAATTATCATTGGATGCGTAGATACAATGTATATTGTTTGCTCGACTCTTTCCAATAAAAGCATAATTTTACTATGTATGTAGTGAATTATACATTATTTTCATAAAGAGTCAAACGCATTCATCATTATTATGTAAGTAAACTGTTACTTAAGAGTGTCAGTAAATGAAACAATTCGCTTCGCTGTTCAATTGTTGAGTACCTATGAAGTTCAGGACATGTGTGAGGCGGAACACGCGTGATATACAGACAGAGTGAAATTTGTGACACACTATGTTTCTGATAATGATCAACAATCCGTAGTTAGAACATGAATTTTATTGTTTAGATACATCGCGATATACCTACTATATTTGACGACTAACACACTTAGCCTTAACTTAGATGTCATCTGAAATCTACATAATTTTTATATCGGTTGAAATACAAACTAACGATTACATACAAAATCTCATAACATATATTTTCATAGTTAAAGTTGGTGAGTGCCGCGAGCGCCTAACACGTGGGCCGTGAGAGACGTACATTTAATACCTAACATGAAACTTATACCAATTCATGTTTATTCAATTACATACTTAAAATTTTGCATTTTGGTCACAAATTAGGACAAACATTACGCGCTAATACTTACTGCTATATACAATGTAATAGTATTTAACAAGTACATACGTTAAATTATGAATAAGCATGAAATATTATTTTAGCATAAATCACAGACACTTTCCTTAAAATCGGCCGCTCTAGAAACTCATACAAACTCTATACATCACAAAGTTACGCCAACAAACTTCACTGCAACCCTACGATCAGACGTGTACAACCATTTACTTATGTTTAGCAACGTGTGCAATACAATTTTATTGGAACACAAAAGGTTTATTTTTGAAAGGCACAAAGGAAATACTGAGAACTATTTAGTTATTAATTAATAGTAGGCGTACGTCAAACCTCGGTAAATATCTCCAAAACACGCCACGAAGTAATTTTATGCAACTAAAATACCGAACTCGACAGGTGGGCACATTGACTATAGGACGTCTATACTACTTACAGAAATAATATATCTACGTTGAGTGTACGAATGAAAGCTCAATAAGATCTAGATTTGGCTCGCGCCTTTGTCCTTAATAAAATACACAAAGATAAAACCGATTTATAAAATTATAATACAATACATTCGAACGTAAGATAAATGTTTCGAGTCGATGGGACTCGTGTCAAAAGCTCATTTTTCTATCATCTAGCACAAAAACTCATCAAACCATACTAAATGACTCATAATAGGCTTCAAAAATTGTTTTAATAAATTCATTTTTCCATAATTTAAAAAACAGACTGCCGCATGCGTGTATAATCGTACGAAATAAAACCATTTCAAAGAATTAAGGCTTGGTATTTCTGCTAAAGTAGGTATTTCGCGCTGTCAAAATCTGCGCGCGCAATACTTCGCCGAAGACAGCGCGCCAAAGAGCTCTCGCGGCTACACAGTATAGAAATACGCAGTTTAGAAATACGCAGTTGGTTAGGTTAGGTTGACTTCCTTCCGTTCAAGCGTCACACTCACAGCACTTTCTAATACAAATCATATCCAAGTGATACAAATTAAAACAACTTTCAAAATTTTTGGGAATATATTTTAGAATCGAATAAATATAGAATAATATAACTGCCAAAGTAAACACGGTTCAAAGAGGCGTGGCATCACCCGACCTTCCGGAAGTTCCGCGCCGGCTAAAAGAATTTCAAGATTACGTCACCCGACCTATCGGTAGATCCTCGGGAGCTTGAGCGATTGGAAAAACATTTTATGATCAGTTATGTTACTCGTAGTAGCGATTATTTAGAGCTTGGATAATAATTATAGTTGTTGCAATTCACAAAGCTTTGCATGTGGTTAATTACATTAATCAGTACACGCATCAATTTTGTTCAGTCTTTTTGTTTATTAATAAATAAAAATATCATACCAAAATTGCATACATATTTGTTTGTATTGGTCTGGGTGTTTTCTTTCCATAATTTATGTATAACGTATGTACGGGGCTCTGTATCGAAAATCACTATGAGCAATAAGCATCACACACGGTTACCTGGAGTGCATTACCGCAGCAAAAAGCTTGCCATCTTAAATGAACGGTATAATATCGAGGTTTCGTCAGTACAGTTGCGAACAAAGGTGTTTGTGTAGTGTAGTTGAGTTGAGAGGTCAGATTATTGAAATAATAAAACGAACATTTTATTTTTTAAATACATTTTAAAAATAATTTACATCCCAACTAGTCCCAACTATAATATTATAAATGCGAAAGTAACTCTGTCTGTCTGTCTGTTACGCTTTCCCGCTTAAACCTCGCAACCGATTTTGATGAAATTTGGCATAGAGATAGTTTGAGTCCCGGGAAAGAACATAGGATAGTTTTTATCCCGGTTTTTGAAACAGGGACGCGCGCGATAAAGTTTTTCTGTGACAGACAAAATTCCACGCGGGCGAAGCCGCGGGCGGAAAGCTAGTTACAGATAACAATGAGAGGATGACATTGCAAGGTGCCAGTCCAGTCTTAAATCCGTTGATATATGCTGCATCTGCCATGTTTTTGGCTAAAAGATTATTCTATCTTGCAGTTTAGACTTTTATTACAGACCTCAGACAGTATTTTTGGAAAACTTTTACGCATGGTGGAGGAAGGGACGCTCTAGAGACTCAAGTCTAGAAGGAGTCACATGAACTCCAAGTTTTAAATCCGTTGACATCTGCTGCATCTGCCATGTTTTTGGCTATAATATTCTTCTATCTTACGGCTTAGACCTTTAGCTACAGACCTTAGACAGTATTTTTGCGAAAATTCTTACGCATGGTGGAGGAAGGGACGCTCTAGACACTCAAGTCTACAAGGAGTCACATCAACTCCAGTTTTAAATCCGTTGACATCTGCTGCATCTGCCATCTTTTTGGGTAGAAGATTCTTCCATCTTGCAGCGTAGACCTTTAGCTACAGACCTTAGACAGTATTTTTGTGAAAATTCTTACGCATGGTGGAGGAAGGGACGCTCTAGACACTCAAGTCTACAAGGAGTCACATGAGCTCCAGTTTTAAATCCGTTGACATCTGCTGCATCTGCCATCTTTTTGGCTAGAAGATTCTTCTATCTTGCAGCTTAGACCTTTAGCTACAGACCTTAGACAGTATTTTTGTGAAAATTCTTACGCATGGTGGAGGAAGGGACGCTCTAGAGACTCAAGTCTACAAGGAGTCATATGAACTCCAGTTTTAAATCCGTTGACGTCTGCTGCATCTGCCATCTTTTTGGCTAGAAGATTCTTCTATCTTATAGCTTAGACCTTTAGCTACAGACCTTAGACAGTATTTTTGTGAAAATTCTTACGCATGGTAGAGGAAGGGACGCTCTAGACACTCAAGTCTACAAGGAGTCATATGAACTCCAGTTTTAAATCCGTTGACATCTGCTGCATCTGCCATCTTTTTGGCTAGAAGATTCTTCTATCTTACAGCTTAGACCTTTAGCTACAGACCTTAGACAGTATTTTTTATTATTTATTTGTGTCAGTGTGCTCTTCTAAAGAGTGTAAGACGATTGTATGTAGGTACTATTAAAATGTAATTTTAACTCATTGGTTTTGTCTCATATTTGAGGAATGTACTATGTATCATGAGTAGAGTCTTCGTTTAAAAGGATGCGAACGATTTAAATTTCAATAGGTAGACAAAATTGATAATTTTTAATTATCAAAAATTTAAGCTTTCTCCAGTAACACTGATATTATTATACTGTGACTCATCAAAGTCATCATTGTCAAAAATATTGACAAATCGCGAACTGTCACGGCCAAAAAACTGACACGCGTCCGTCCTCCGTAAGCGCCACCGCGCGACTGATTGAGATTGTCCAAGCCGTCATGGACGATTTTTTCCACATTTTTTAACATAGTAACTAAATAAGACGCAATATAAAAATTTCATCCGTTAAAAGCCCTCAAGTTATTTCTGAACTTTAGTTTAGTAAAAGATTTAGAATCTCAAATCGCTTATTTTAAAAATAAAACCATAAATAGAAAACGAATAGAGGTAACTTTGGGAATTTATTCTATCGAGTCAACTTCATCAAATCGTGTTTCCATCCGTTAATAGCCCTAGAAAATATCCTCAACTATGCCCAATAAAAATCTTAGCCTTTAATTTTACTGTTTAGTACCTCAAAAATGAAAAATGAAAACCTCATTTTCGCCATTTTCTCTGCTACCCGGCCTTAACTTTAGATAATCTTTTGATAAAATAAAATAATTATCTTTAAATTGATGCAGTTTTTGTGTCTAACAGTGTATATTATAAATAATAAGTATCATTCAACGAACGAAGTGAATGGCGAACTTCATTCTACGTGAATGTATTTAATATTTTCATAGCAACACTGTTAATTATCAAAAAACACGCTTTACACCCACTGATCCCGGCGCTAATCCAAAATATAACAGTTGCAACCGATGCTCTAGTAATGGAACATTGTCGGTAGTTAAAACTTATTGTAGTACTTTATTGCCAACTTACAATTCTTGAGGTGTCAGAAATTGGGCCGTGACAGTATGACATTGAGAGAGTTATGTATGCCAGTTTAGATTACAACAGTGAATCATGGACATGTAACAATTACTTGGGTAATAGTTGAAAGTAACGTGTGTATAGATACACAACATATAGCTTCGCACAGTAGTATCTCGTAGATGAGATGAGTCACCTTTACCAATCCCTGATTTATGCAAATAAAGTTAATTAATTTAACAATTTTGAGTATTATAAAAAAAACTGTGCTGGGTATTAAATGACTGATGAATAAAATCGACGACCTGATAAAGGTAGCGGGAAGGCGCTGGATGCAGGCCGCTACCAACCGTGCGATGTGGAAGTCATTGGGGGAGGCCTATGTTCAGCAGTGGACGTCCTGTGGCTGAAATGATGATGATGATGATGAATAAAATCGTGCTTACATAATGTTCGCTGTAGATGCGTACTGTACCACAGTGGTATCGGTGTGTGCGCGTGCGTCGAGGCAAGTGATAGAGGCGGAAAGGACGCGCGCGCGCGGTCAGGTGTCGGGCGACCGCAGCGAGTGCAGCGCGTTGCCGTGCCCCGCCGGTCTTCGTCGGTCCAGGAAAGTCTTCAGTTGGGTCGCTGATAGTGGTGTGGGTGGCGCCTGTAAGAAAAGAAGAACAGGTTAACATTGTGACGCGTGTAATCGTTGAAAGTGATAATAGGTAACGTGTTTGGAAATAAGAATCAGAAAATGACTTTTTGTTTGGATCATTAACTTATTCCGATTTGCAGTTAGGTCGAAACAAATAGTTAGCCAG